>NC_140090.1:45250329-50050329 GCF_964237585.1 Gallinula chloropus
GTTGGCAGTTATTAGATATATTTATCCTGCTTCAGGGTTTTCACAAATAGAACACTTTCTGTCACACATACACACCATTCATAGTATGATAACAAGTAAGCTTTCTTCTGTAATCGAGTCCACTCTACTTTTGTTGCACCAAGAGATAACCCTATATCCCTATTCTAAAATCACAAGGAAACCCAGGGGGGAGGGGAAGCTCAATCAGTTCAAATATCAAATGTTTATTTAAAAGTATAAATCATAGTTAAAAACTGTGCACTGATTTGGGGATCTGATTAATGTTTATCTGAAGTTTAGGAGACAGAGGGAAATGGGTAGCCTCTTCTCAGTGTCTGTGGGGACAGGACAAGGGGCGACGGCCTGAAGTTGGAGCACAGGAAATTCCGCACCAACATGAAGAACTTCACAGTGAGGGTGATGGAGCCCTGGGACAGGCTGTCCAGGGTGGTGTGGGAGTCTCCTTCTCTGGAGATATTCGCGCCCTGTCTGGATGCTTCCCTGTGCGACCTGTCCTAGGGAACCTGGCCTTGATCTCTGGAGCACCCTTCCAACCCCTACAATTCTGCGAATCTGTGAAAGATTAACTTCAGTTTAGCATCATCTTCTGTATGTGCATTAATATATTTTAAGATACATTTCTTATAGCAAATCCACTTGAGTGTGCACTGCCTGAAACCAAACTCTTGTGGGTATCTTCTTTATCAAACTAGTTCAAGTTATTACACTGAAAGCAAATATCTAAATGTCTGTCTTTCAGGGATATTAAAGTGTGCATTTGTTCACTTCTAACTGGAGTGTGTGTTCCAATACAGGCAAACTACCTCTACAACCACATGAGCATTATATATTTAAACCAGCTAAAATAATAATTGAACAAAACCACACTAACAGGATCTAGGAAAAAATGTAAGAGCAGTTGTACATGAAAGGGCTTTATGTCAGATCATGCTGATAGCATAAGAGAAAATGGATGCTGTAGTAAACCCTATTACATAAGGAACAAATCTGATATGACAGTGAAGTGTCTGTGAGGAATGTTAAGAAGAACAAAAATGAAAGAGAATGGGAAAGCTAAGCAGCAAAGGTGAAGAAATATTCCAGGCACAGTTTGTTCTGTAATTACAAAAGAGAAATTAACTGAAAAATTACTGAAGACTTACTGTTCTCTCCTCACAAGACTCAAGATGGATACCTGGAACTGAAAGGAGTTTGCAGAACCGGGGTTTGCCATTGCCTGTTTAACACTATCAAACTCAGGCTGCAATATTTTTTTGGGGGGGGAGGGTGTTTAAGATAAGTGACACACTTCTTTTATTCTCATCCACAACATCAGCAAATTAAATATACAGGACATTTTTTCTACACCCAGGAAACCTCAAATGGGAACTAACTCGTGACTGCTACTCCAGATAGACACTGACATATCTTAAACTACAGGGTACTGGAGATGAAAAATCCAAACAAAACACTCAAACACAAAAGCAACAAAGCTGAAGGCTCTTCTTAGGAAATACTTCAGTCCTGGTGCTGTGGTAAACTATGTTGAGTGCGAGAACTTGGATGAGAAGAGACAAAATGCTTCCATATTATCTTTCTGCTAATCCAGGCTTAGAAAGACCTGGATGGTCACACACCATCTATTGAAGCTATGGCAGCTAAAGAAAGCCCTGGAAAACGTGATGCTGTCTGAAGTCAGAAGACAGTAATAAATGACACGCCACAATCCCTGCACGCTACTTCTCCTTACATGGAGGCATCAAGCCTATGTTGGCAGAGCAGGTGCTGACCAAAAGATTCTCCTGCTTTGGGGAAATCCCATTAACCTTCTCAGAGCAACTGCTTGTGTCCACTGAGGGATCTCAGAACACAGATATGCAGACCACAAAAGCCATGTCTGATTTACACTCCTCCAAGGAGACAATCCAAACCGGTTCTAAAAAAACCCAGTAACTTTGTATTGTAAGTTACACAAGCAGGACCACTTCACATATTCCATTCTGACCAAGCACAGACCCAAGAGCTGAAAGATGTCCAACATAACGACAGTTTTATCAAATCATCATTATTTACCAGCAGTAATCCCATGGCACTTTCACACATTTATGTCCTGGTTTTGGCTGGAATAGGATTCATTTTCTTCCTACAGGAGGGCACAATGCTGTGCTTTAGGTTTAGGATCACAATACTGTTGGTAACACACTGATATTTTGGTACTGCTGGGCAACTCTGCACCAAGTTGAGGACTTTTCAGCATCTCATACTGCCCTGCCAGTATAAGATGTCACTATTAAACTGTCTTTATCTCAACTCACAAGTTTTACCTTCTTTCTCCTCCCCCAATTGCCTCTCGCACCCCACTGGTGGGAGGTCTGTAGTTGTTTAAGCTGCCTGCTGAGTCAAACCACAGCAATCTAAAAACCAGCATTCTCCTCCTCCTTCAATCAGTCACATTTGAAGAGAAACAGGTAGAGAGAGGCTACAGAGACAGGGACAAAAGACAAAGTCCATTAAATGCCCCATAAGCAGTACAACAGCAGTGGGCTCTGAAAAGTCCCTAACAATATATAGACATGTACTTGGAGCCTCTGGATATTTTTATCCATGTTTCAAAATGTTTTAAGAGGGAAAGAGGTTGTAGTACTTGCAAACACATGAAGAAGTGCAGGTTTACTTTAGAATACTCAAGTATGTACTCTACAAAAGCTCAAAGAATGCTGCTTGCAGCTGTATTTGCTTTGTCGCTGGTTTTGGAGTTAGCAGCTACTCAAGTGAAACCAGAAACCCCCTGCCGAGGGTAGATCAAACCGGCTAAGTGAAACACACCAAATAATATCTGCCTATTTCTCCTACAGTAAAGAGAGAAAGATCCCACCATTTATCACTCCCTATGCACTAGGCACAGCATTTACGCAAAATGCACTTTAACATTAGTAACTGTCTTAACCATAAGAGTGTGTTAGCAGTCACACAGTTGTGAAATGTGCAACCTACAAAGAAGTTGTAAAACCTACAAGAAGTTGTATGCTTTTAAAATATTTCATCCACTAAAAATGATCCTACCTAATGGCACCCAGTATCATTTTGAAAGATAAATACACTTTACCTGTAACCTGGGCTTAAATAAAAACAAGACAATGAAACCGAGTGATTCGATGTCTTAGTTGAAAGGGCTGGTAAACCTAAATAAACTGTGGGCAACTTTGCTGTTGACCAAGCTCAAAAAGAAAGCAAGTTGCCAAGAGACACAAACACCACTTTGCTTTCATTTTCATATATAATTGAAATACCAAGGAGTGGTATACTCAGAGGCTATAAATGATACAGGATGGAAATCAGTGAGGAAACAAGAATCATGCAACTGGAACCCAGCATCAACCCTGCAGAACACACAGCATAGGGCAGAGAATGAGAGCAATGGGCAGTAACTGTAAATTTCTGAGTTTGTTCCATGCAGCACTGACTTTATAAAGAACTAATTGGAATTAAAAACCACGGCATCACTTAGAAGCCAGTTTCTCATCCCCTTCAAGTGCAATATGAAGAGACGTTGCCATAAAGCAAAGGCACCGCCCAGCTCTGGGGACCTGAGACAGAAAATGAGCAGCTCAGGGAGTAGGTTCAGTAATGGAAAACGGAAAGTTGAGCACGAACAAGCCAGATGACAGAATGGGATCTTGCAAAAGCTAACACAAGGAGCTCTGGAAACAGTACCTGAACTTCTCAACAGGTTTCCTATTGATTTCTTAGGCAGCAATGTGGAAGTGCAAAGCATTTTCCCCACTTTTGAAAGAGAAACCACAGGTCGGGAAACAGAATCTTTCATCCAAATATGTCTCTATTATTACAGAAGCACTTCAGTTAACATCCTCTGAGACCCTCCCCAACTGCTACAAACTTGACACAAAATATGGGTCATACTCCTTGCTGCATAATGATATATGCTGTTAAAACAGGTAAACTGCTGTAAGAAAAGACTGATCCAATTTTTAATCCATATTTAAATGAGACAAAAGTCTGATTCCATGCACTGATCAAGAAGCCAGCGGATGTCTTAAGTATTATGTGTGCACAACATGAACTTAGAGCACAACCAAGATTGGTAGGGACCAGTCTTGGAATATATATATATATTTATAGGAATATAAAAACTAAACTGCTTTTAAATTAATTATCTTTATTAGCATACATACTGCAAGGAGAGAGAAGCCTGCACAGGAGACTCATAGTGAAGCTGGTGGTTCATACAGAGGATGCTAAGTGCCATCTGTGATCTTATGAAGAATTTAACCTCCACAAGTTTTGTACTATTCACCACAGTTCTAACACCATGTTCCAAAAACCTCCTCAGTTTCTGGACAAGAGCCAGAGCAAAGCTAAAACCTTTCTTACTCAATTTTGCTAACTGCAGAGATTCATTCACCTAAGGCTTAATGATGACAACTTGATTCAATTGCAAATCAAGATAAATAAGTTCTGTAAAGTACATTTCCTGTCTGGAGACTGCAAAACACCATGCTAAAAAAAAAAAAAAAAAAAAAAAAAGTTCTCTCTTTTAACCTTTGGAATAGCTACACCCCCTTGTAGTTTAACAATACAAAAGCTAGAAGCATTTTCAGATTAGATTTTGTTCACCTTATTCTTCATACCTTAAATACAACTTGGATAGGTCAAAAGCTTTTGAAAACTACACCTTATTATTAAGTGATTACTCAGACGCTCTAATGCATGTTTCATATGACATGGCCCTGGAAATTCAGGGATGCTTGTTATCTGTGTCATGTTAGCTAATCATTTCTTGCCAGATCCACAGAGAGATTCAGGTAATTCCTCAATAAATAGAATACCGAAGAACAGCTACCCCTAGTGATCAGAGAAATGGGAGATGAAGTTTAAAGTCCATCTTCGCTTACAGGCATTCCTGATTTTTCTCAACAAGCTTGTAGCCAGACACAGAACAAACACTCAGCACAGGCAATACCTCAATGTACATACACGTATTTGGCAAAGTCACTGCAAATAATTTTACCTTTCTGAAGAGGTTTCTGTCACACAGTTACATCTCAGTCAGAACTCAAGCTTCAAAGGCTAAGGTACCTCCATCTAAGGACTTAAAGCCCAGTTTAAATTTCTCTGGCCTAACACCCTGAAACACAGAGGAGCAGGGAGATCCTTCTCCGGGTCTCTATGCAGTATGAATGCACTTCATTGGGATAACTTACCATCAGACTTTTCTAAGTGCCCCAATCACCACACAGAGATCCCTTTTGGGGAAAGTCACACATGGGAGTGGTACAGACAGCAGATGGAGAGCAAAAGGTGAGAATGCCGACCGGGCACCCAGGGCAGAAGTCCTCAGTCTGGTAACAGGAATATCCCGAGCCAAATGGCATAAGGAAGAGAACATCGATGTGCTTACATTGTGCCTGGCAGAGTCCCCATTAGCCACAAGAAAATCTAGCTGCTGCCACAGGAGAAAAATAAATGGAAAAAACTTATCGTGACCATTCTTTAGTGCAAGAATGCTGTTCATCAGAGAATTTGGAGCAAGACCACAGCACATAGCAATCTACCTGATTTTGTTCTTCCTTGAGTGAATACATAGTATGTAATCAAACTGGCTAAACATTGTCCTGATATATAATTTAGCACAAGCAATGCAGACTATTTGGAGATGTTATTACCTGGAGCTTTCTGAGCACCATACAGGCTCTTAAGTTACACAATTGTATTATACAAGTGGGAGTTTGTCTGTGTTCATAAATATTCCACAGTTACTTTAAAATATGCATAATACACTCTTTATAGACTTAAAAGACAGATACAGGACTAGGAAAACAATTTTTACAAGGAAGCAAAGAAAAAAATTAGCATAAAGAATATTCACATGGCAGGAAATTTAAAGCACACAAGCTGCAACCACAGGAAGAGATAAGAGCGAGAAAGAAATCAAAACCTCAGTGAAGGGAAACAGAACAGAGACAAATTAGTAACACCATTCTTTCCCATTAAGAAGGCAAAATCACTGCAGGCCTTCCTCGGACAGTGCAATTTACTATAAGCTTAACTCATCTTCCAAACACATATCAAATCCTTTTCTGAATTGGACGTGCTTCAGGACAGTCCTGCTGCCTCGGCATCTTCCTTAGAGCTTCTCTCTATACTGCCCTGACATCAGTACTCTTGTTTCTCATAATAACCAAAGATACTACACCAGCCTCCTCCACACCCAGCTTTCTCAGCCCAACAGTTTCCAGTTATTGCCACTTGTTTACCTTTGCATTCATTACTCATGGGTTTACAGAACTTTCATGTGGTAGGTTCAGTGTGGGATCTTTGAAGAGATTATTTAAGTTACATAACTTGTAGCATTACCTTTCTATGTAACCAAGAGAGAAGCAGAGTGAAAGGAGATGACGTATTTGTGCATGCATTTTGTTCTATATAAATCTCAACCTTTAAAAATAAACAAAGCCCAAAACCATTTTCGCCTTATACACCCTCTCTCTGTCCCAGAGCAAAATAAACCAAGACAAAACCTGCAGGGACACTACAGTTGCAGTTTCCCACAGGTGCTCATCTCAGATTCAAAACACTTTTCTGAACATAGCAGAAGTTGATAACATAGTATAATAGCTGTAAAATAAATAGTCCAAACCAGGACCAGCAAAAAGTACTTCTCTCGTTAACACTTCTGTTACACGGTATCACCCAGGCTCAGTTTATCCAACATAAAGGAGAGCAATGTTTGAGAGCCCAAGCAGAGGAAAAAAAAGTCATTTATATGAATATATTTAAACTATGAGTGAAGTAAAAGATTGGGGGGCGGGGGGAAGGGGGAAGGAGAAGGCAAAGGTCAATATGTAACTTTAGAGCATGTGTCTTCCATTGACCTAAATGTCACATCTAGACAACCACAACAATTCTCCATGTAGAACTCCTGAGAGGAAAGCCAGAAGGCATATAATTGCTCCCAAAGCACTAGAAGCAGCACTGAGCCAGCTCCAGTGAGGCCATGGTATTCCTATTTCATCTTTACCACTCAACAGAAAATAAGATATACATTTCAAGCATGGTCTGTGATACCTGTTCACCTGAAACTATTAATTGGACATATCTTAACATGAAAAAAATGCAATGTGGATGGAGCCAGAGTCTCAGAAACTCACTTTGAGTGAGAAACAGCTGAAACCAAGGAACATTACTTCTAGTGCCAGGGAAACGTGCCTGCCAGGAAATAAAACAAGGTCAAGCTACAAATACAATCTCAAAAAAACACCAAAAAAAACAACTCAAATGTAATGCTGGAGGTAATTTGGAGGCTGGCACAGGTAAACACAGAACAGAGAATCTGGAAGATGACAGCAAACTGCCAAAAAGTATTTGCTACTCTGATTAATGTCTTATTACTGTGCACAGCATTGAGATGTGTGTGTCTGGCCTCTGAAGGGCCACCTTCATATACAAGTGAAATTACCATCCTGCTTCAGTCTGTATGACCACAGTCCTTTCTTTCCAAAGATTCAGTGCTACTGTGGCAAGAAAATAACTGGTGAGTATTATCTAGTCTGATGGACAAAGCATAGTCAAGTTTTATGTAACAAAGAGCCAACACTGCATTATTAAACAGGACAAGTTGGCATATTAATCATGTTATCCATTTTTTCTAACATTCTTCTGCAGAGGTTATAAACTCTGAAAATCCTCCTCATTTGTTTAGACACAATGAAGTAGAATGAGGCCCCTGCTGGAAACAAGGAAGTGCAATGAAGGTAATAATAATTAACAATAATGGACTACTGGTATAAAAACATTCACATCAACTTTTATTGCACAGTAGTTAACGCTGTGAGATTTTCATGAAATGTTCATCTTTAGTCTATTATAAAATATGAGTTATAATACTGACGTGGAAACAAAGATGACTAAGCAAAAAAGCTGCATATCTACAAGCTGCAACATCTTGGAAAAGCATTTCTTAATTGATATTCCAAATACATTAGAATATCATGAGTAAGACTGTGTCCTAACTGCTAGATTTACTTGGAAATATTTATGCTTCAACATCACAGGTCAGTATTTCTTCATAACTGTACGTTGAAATGGTTTCACCGGCTATACTACAAGTGGGCTTTTTGTTAACTGCAGGAAAAAACGTTTATATATTCAAGCTGGCTCTTTGAAATCCTTGAAAACCTGACTGGGGAATATCAGACTTTATCAGGATAGGATGGCAAGAAACAGTGGGCTAGACTGCTGAACCAGGAAGAAAATAGGACCATCATAAAAATAGACTCCACCACCATGGCTTGCCATGACAGTAGATGAAGTGGTGATACAACTATAAATGCATTAATAGATTTGGTCTCAACATTTTGGCAATACAGGAGTCCCCAAGGGCAAGAGCAAATGAGGATTTGATAAGTAACCACACGACCTGAAAGAACTCAAACTGTCTGGTCAGGTAAAACAGTATGCAGCGGGATTAGGCTACCTGTTTAGTGACTGACACCCACATTTAACAGCAAACAAGATTCTGAATAAGACTCTTCAAATAAACATCTCTACTGCCTTGATGCCGTTTGTCAAATGGCACTGGAAGTTTACACGGCAGGTGCTGCAGACAGAGAGCAGAAGTAGTACCCTAGTACAGCGGCAGCTTTTAGCATGGTTACGCACCACAGCCAGTAGTTTGGCAATCTCCTTCAGTAAAAGGAGGAATAGAGGGTTCTGAAGACGTATTGCTATCCATTCTGCCAGTTTTCCAGTCGTTTCTTTTACCAGGGAAACATTTCAGTCATTTCTTGCTCATCTTGATCATGAAACATTTGGTTTAAAAAAGCATACATTAAATTTCATTACACACACACAGAGGAATTCCATTTTAACATGGGCAGCATGATTGTTACCAAAGAGCAAAAACTGTGTGTGTTCTGGTAGCTACATTTCATAAGCAAAATCTAACTGCAATCCTTGTTGTTGGCAGCTAATGTATCTCTTTGCATCTGATGGGAATTCATTTCAGAGGTACTACTGCCACTTCTGCCTTTCCTTCATTAGTTTATGTATCGCTATTTATTTTTAACAAGAGTAGATAGATAATTATGCCAAAAGAATGATGCTATATTGTAGCACTCTTTTATCCCAGCTAAAAATGTCAGAATACAATGACATCTAACCTTGAAGGACGTAGGAAATTCATTTTTAAACAGTCACCTGGGTATCTAGCTAAAACATAAATCTACCCAGACAATATGAAAAAAAACCAGTCTTGGCCAGACTGGAACTTTTTTTCACTGTAGCCCTAATTATGAACTTTGCTCAGTAGAGATGCTTTATCATCGGAATAATTCCATCTTTTTCACTGAAGCATGATAAAAATAGGCCTTTAAAATGAGCGTATGCTTTAAGAGCCTGAAACAAAGTCAATAGGATCCATTTTCACGTATTTCAGTGGACAGATAGAAGAAAAGCACTTTAAAAGCACAATGAAAAGAGGCAAAATTGCCCATGTTAAACACATACATAAGAAGGCACTTTGGAATCAGAATGAATACCATCACAATTCTTTACTCTGATGCTTTTTTGCTTTCATTTAAGTTTACCTCTTTATACATCCATGTAGGTGAGCACATGTGTATATGTAATGATGTTTCCTCTACAAAATGCTTTCTTTAATATGTATTTAATGTCAAGAGAAATCATTAGATTGCTGGAAAAACATCCCCAAATCACCTAGAATCCCCAGGAAGTGAATTTGTAACTGAATTTCTCTGTGAATTCCTCCCATTTTCTAAAGCAGTTGTTAATCCCATTTTAAAGATGTCAATGCCTTTTCACCAGTATTTCTGTTACAGACAATTTTGTATCATTAGTTTAAAAGAAACGTATTTTAAAGGCAAAAAAGCCAAAAATGCAGGTACTTTGATATTCAGAGGCAATTCTATGAGCTGCTGGATTTTGACTAGGCCGTTCCTTACAATAAGAAAACAATTTAAGGATGTAAGTGGCATGTTATTACTCAAAGAGAAACCCCTTTTTGAGATACAAATGCACACAACATCAGCTTTGTTCAGAGATAACAAAAAGTATGGATACCATCTGCTACATAACTGCCCCAGCTTTAATAGGCATGAAACCCGAGAAGGTAAGGCAGCTTAGTCTAATACAAAGACAGATCACTTTAGCTACGAAGTTTCCAATCAAAGGAGCAAGCTCCATTGTAAAGCAACCCATTGCAGTAATACAGGGGGAGACACACGGACCATTTTAACGCTGCTGTTAAAACCCACTCTAGTTAAAGACTGTGTAAACACGGTGTGTCTGCTTTGCCCCTACATCTCTCATACCTCCAAAGCAAAGAATCAATTTGAACATAATCATAGTAACTAGATGCTCAGCAGCATGAGACCAATAGTAGCTTTTCTCCAACCATATCTTCTGACGCTTTTAAGCACAGAAATGAGACAATTTTAAGTGCTCACGAGCTGACAGACCTAGTAAGCAGTGCCCTGGGCTTCTCGGTGGACCCAGGACAGAAAGGTACCAAGACACAGCGTACAAAATGCATGCAGCTCAGCCACCAATACACCCCTTCATTGCTTTATTTTACTCTTCCTGCAGAAGAATCAGATCTGTAGCTAAAAGGTCTCTTCAACTCAGGGGACACAGGTTGACTCATCAGCACTCATATTTCATTATAATGTCAATACAACCAGTCTAATGTAATATATCATTCATATTTTAAGGAGTACCACTGCAGAACTGGAAAATAGAACTGCAATAATGAACTCTTATACTCAGCTCCTCTCAGCATTTTGCACAGAAAACAAGTACTCTTTCCTTAGTTTCCCATGTGAAAATGGAGGTATAAAACAGTGAAGTTACTTGGCCATTTGCCATCTTCAGGTCAACAGCAAAGCCAGGCATAGAAAACAGAAGACTTAAAAGAGCAATCTTTAGCTCAAATGGGTCACATGTGAAAGCAAGACTGGACAGTATGGACAGTGCAGACAGTAAGACCATCTTTGTTTCCTGTCCCAAGACTCTGAGAGCCGGTCAGGATTTCACCGCATAAATTCAGTATCCACAGACACCAGTTGGTACTGTAACTCTGCGCTGTGAGGAAATAAAATACAGTATCCAACAAAAGTCTGCCACAGTTCAGCTAACAACCTTCAACGGAAGAGGCACACATCGGAAACTGAACAGGCAGCTTCACAGAATCACAGAATTGTAGGGGCTGGAAGGGACCTCAAGAGATCATTGGGTGCAACCCCCCTGCCAAAGCATCTCCCTAGCTCATATTGCACAGATAGGCGTACAGACGGGTGTTGAATATCTCCAGAGATTGAGACTCCACCATCTCCCTGGGCAGCCTGTCCCAGGGCTCTGTCACCCTCACTGTGAAAAAGTTCTTCCGCATGTTGGTGTAGAACTTCCTGTGCTCCAACTTGCAGCCATTGCCCCTTGTCCGGTCTCCACAGACCACTGAGAAGGGGCTGGCTGATTCCCCCTGCATTCCATGCTTAAGATACTTATAGACATTAATTAGATCCCCCCTTAGTCTTCTTTTCTCAAGACTGAACAGCCCCAGCTTATTCAGCCTCTCCTCATAGGGGAGATGTTCCAGGCCCTTAATCATCTCTGTAGCCCTTCTCTGGACTCTCTCCAGGAGATCCCTGTCCTTTTTATACCAGGGAGCCCAGAACTGGACACAATACTCCAGGTGGGGCCTGACCAGGGCAAAGTAGAGGGGCAGGATCACCTCCTTTGACCTGCTGGCCACACTCCTCCTGATGCACCTCAGGATCCCGTTGGCTCTCTTAGCCACCAGGGCACACTGCTGGCTCATGGCCAACCTGTCATCCAACAGGATTCCCAGGTCCTTCTCCATAGAGCTCTTCTTCAGTAGGTCATCCCCCAACCTGTACTGAAACGAATGGTTACTCCTTCCCAGATGCAAGAGTTTACACTTGCTTTTATTGAACCTCACCTGGTTTCTCCCTGCACAGCTTTCCAGCCTGTCCAGAACCTGAATCTTTTCCCCTTGCAACTCTCTTTAAGAGTTTTGTGCTTACAAAGTTGTCTTAATCTTACAATTGCTTCCCCTCCCTCATAAACTCAGAAGGGTTCATCCTCTAACTTACGACAGTCTGATTTTCTGAGGAATGGAAAGGTACCTTCTATTGTCTCAAAACAAGGTTATCAAGAAGAGAGTCCTAACCTCGGTGGGGCAGAGGGGTGCGGGGGTGTGGTTCAGTCAAAAATCTATCTAGGAAAATAATCATTTCAAGCCTTTCATATTTCCAGGGAGCATTCATACAAAACCAAAACCAATCACCCAACCAAAACCCCAACAAAAAAAACAAAAACAAACAAACAAAAAAAAAAAACAAAAAAAAAAAAACCACCATAACCCACCAAAAATCCACAGTTGTAGAGATCTGTTTTTATAGCTTATGGATATCAAGTAACTGCAAAGCAAGAGCAGGATAACTGGCAGGAATGAACTCACTGTTGGAGAGCAGTAATGCAAACGAGAAAAATCAAAATACATTTCTCCTGTTTAACCCGGATCTTGCTTTGTGCAGCATTAGAAAAATAAAATAATTGTTTCATTTCTCATCCCACAAACTAACCCCTAAAAATTCCAGAAACATATTCTGCAAACATTACGGAGTTGGGGCTACAGAATGAATCTGAGCTGACTGGAGCACTGCTGCACATTACAAACCAAGACAAATTAAAGATGAGAGCAAAAGCCTAAATGTATCACAAGATGAACGAGTCCCTGCAAGTTGTTTCCATGTCTTTGGAATGGCGTACATCACATAACCTTATGAGCAGTGCCATGTCTCGGTCATCATTAAACAAGCAGTAGTGAAAATCACTTTCTGTTACTGTTTTGTTCTGTGGATTTGGGGAGGGATAAATCTTATTTAAGATCTCTAAAGTGACAGTTCAGAGTGTTTTGGATTAATAGCTCTTTGTTTAGCTATGAAACTACAGTCAAGAGGCATGTCAGGGCACAGCAAGCTATCAGTCATGACTACTTTCTCCCTCATGTTAGGAGTTAAGATAATAAACAAGGATGTCAGTAAATAAAAGTAAGTGCTCCCCTTCTGAGAGCAGTTGATACACCCTTTTATTTGAGCAGACCTAACAGTGTGGCATGTTGTGAAGTTTTCCTTCTGTTTTCCACAAACATACAGCTTAAACCCCAAAACTCTTCTTCTCAGCACTTACATTCTCAGCTGCTTCTACAGAGCAGTGGTGAATCTCCATTGTGAAAACGTGTGTATGCTGCAATCTGTCTCCCCAAAAAGAGAAAGGATGCACAACAAAAGACAAACAACCCCTCCCTGCACAGTGGTAATGGCCCAGAGGAGGTTTATTGGTCATTAGAGACCCCTACCCAGAATGCTGCCCAAGCGCCACGCTGCAGGACCACCGTACACAGCACACACAGACAATAAACGTGGTTGGAAGAGAGTCTGTTGGGAAAAACTGAACAATGTCATGAAGCTTTACAGCTCTTCAGACCTTACAGGGTTTAGGAGTCAATGGTACCCCCGAAATATACCATCAAGTCAAAAGCTGAGGACAGAAAGAATAGTGAAGTGCTTGGTGACTTAGAGAGACTGGTGAGAAGTGTTAGCACAGGATGTATCAAGCATAAAATCATACACAGTCTAAAAGATGACAGAAACATCCAGCCCAGGCCTGAGGCAGCAGCACCTCTGCATGTCTAGTAGTTATCACAACAACTAATCTGTCCAGATTTTGCAATATGTACAAATCAGTTTTGAATGGTCCAAACTATTATCCCTGTTGTATGGGGACGTTTCACAGAGTAAACATTTTTTGGTCACTAATAACTCAAGGATTCAAGGTATATCTACAAAGAGCTGAGCAGTAAAACCAAATAATTAACTTATTAAGTATATCATTAAGTCAATGCCTCCCCTAATTGAAAACATTTCATCAGATGGAATATATCATAGAGTCACAGATTGGGTTGGGTTGTAAGAGACCTCAAAGCCCATCCAGTTCCAACCCCTTCCATAGGCAGGGACACCCTCCACTAGCGCAGGGTGCCCGAAGCCCCATCCAACCTGGCCTTGAACCCTGCCAGGGATGTAGGGGCATCCACGGCTTCTCTGGACAGCCAGTGCCAGGGCCTCACCACCCTCACAGAGAAAAATTTCTCCCTAACATCTAATTTAACCCTTCCCTCTTACAGCTTGAAGCCATTGCCCCTTATCCTGTCACTACACTCCCTGGAGAACAGACCCTCTCCTGCTTTCCTGTAGGACCTCTGATGGGCCACAATCAGGTATCCCTGGAGCCCTCTCTTCTCCAGGCTGCACAAGCCCAACTGAGTACAATGACATCTCCTCTCCCACTGCAGATCACCTGGCAGGAAAAAACGTGCAAGTCCAGTATGCTGCGACTACAAACTGGCATTAGCAACTCTCCAGCATCGTGACTTCCTAAATGTCAGAAATTCGGATCCAGAAACAGAGCCAAAAGACTGCTGTGCCTTCATTTTCCAGTGCAGAAGCTGAATATTGAGGCTGTGTAACCTGCTGTCACATCAAGACACTACAAGAAACATCCACAGCTGCTTTACAGGCCTGGCCACTGGGATGGGACGCCTCTCCTTCTGCATGTCTCACCAGCTTTGCTATTCCACAGAGTAGCTTTGCCACAAAGGAGTACAATCACGAAGATAACAAGTCAACTTTTAATGCATTTAGTCATGATAAATACTCTGGACTAAAAGGCCATTAGTATTATCTGGTCTGCAAAGTGTACTTCACATTTGTGAAATGTTTATGACCAACCAAGCCTTTCTTAATAACTCCACAGGACAATCCTATAATGTGAAAGGCACACTCCTGATGCTATTCACACTTTGCTTCTGTATTTTATTTACGAGACATGCACATGAAATACTGTTTATCACCATTACAGGAACACAATTATTTAATATGTACAAAGAAATACCTCTGGAAAAGATTTTGACTGGCTTCAGCATAAAAAAAGTAAAATAAAAAGACTCCCAGACACCTAGAATCAATTACTTCAGAGGCAATAGCTATACAAATAAAATCTAAAAAACAAGTACCTCCAAGCTGTTCTGATTGCCAGGACACACAGGGCCTAATTTAGTATTGATATATGCCTAATGGGAATTTATTGGGGGAGGTGTGCACGTATCAAGTAGATTTACTTAAAGTAATTATTAAGAATGAACAATATTTGTAGGGTTTACTCGCAATGTCACATAAGTTTGTTTTGCTTTTGTCTTTTTTTAAAATCCTTTTTAAGGTCTTTTTTATTGTTCCTACAAATGGACTTAACACTACAGTCGCATTACACTTCACTATGATACAGTACCTTTATTACAGCCAAATTCCCTTTAATTTTCTCAGCCTTTAGGTCACAAATCTTAGAGTGCTACACAGTGGTTATTTATTTCTTTTATTTGTTCTGCTTCTAACCTGGTATTCATTTTCCTCCGCAGAGTATTTTGATTAGGTTCATAGTCATTCCAATTTGGATGAAGGAAAAAAAACCCCAAGCTTTCACAATTTTGCACTTGACCACCACCAAACTTAAATTTATTTGTTTTCTTTTTTACTTTAAAATGATTTGTGTAACATTTGGGATTTACGCCCAAATGGGCCTAGCTGACTGATATAGCCATAGATCTTAGAAATAACAATTCCCTTTGAATGGCTTCAAAGCTGCAGAGGATGTAAAATAGAAGTGGAATAAATGTGGCTGGACATCAAATGTCACATTCAGAACTGCAAATTCCTCTTTCTAAAACAACCTATCTTGTTTGGGATTGGCTCAAACGACACACACCTACTTTCCAGATATTTTATGAGATCTCAAAATTTACTGCTTACATTATGTTGACAAAATAGCGTTTAGCAGCTGGTGGGCTAGAGGGAGGAAGTATACGTATAGGAATTTATGCTTCTGATCTTAAAGGTACTTATCTTCTGTATTCTAATCCAACCTCTTGTATTTTGATGAAGTTCACTGATCTTTAACAATATAAATTAACAAATTAAAAGTACCGATCTATTTTCTAGTTATTATTAGTCAATATTGGAAAGTCCCTAGTGTATCAGATGTTTGCTACTTGAAATTTTAAGTCATCTGGCTCTATTGATTCATCAGTGCTTGGCAGTGCAGTAACGAGAATTGTCACTCACTGCAACAGACAAAAATCATCTTCCCTACTTAGTTTAAAGCATCTGGCTTCTGGTATCTACAGTACTGATACTCCACCAGAATGAGTTGCTTTGACCTCTTATCGTACCAGTGGAGGCAGTGTCAACATGGCCAATGGAATTAAACTCAGCCTAAACGTGGCATTTATATTTCTTCAGACTCCACTGACTGTACCGACTGAGCCTCCCGGCACTGTGATGGGGTGGTTAGGTGTAGATCACTACACCTGCAGAGTTATTGAAAATTAAGCAGTTCCATACTCAGTGTCTGAAAAGCAGAGGTCCCATTAGTTTTAGATGGGCTTGATGATGTTGTTACAAGGGCAGTCCTAGAGAAACATTACTGAAAAATGCACATTTTTTTCTATGTAAAAATTACACTGCCACATCTTTCAGCAGTTCAAATCAAACACGACAGCTTCATTGTACTGCAGTGATGTGGAGAGTTTTGTCTGAAGTTAGCACACAAAAAAACATGTAACATTTCCTTTTCTTTCCAGTGCATTTAATAACTGGGCCTATAGATTCCACAGAAGACTCACAGATCTCCCTCACAAAAATGAAATCCCACAAGAAGACCCACAGCTGAGCAAACAAACTGGATATCTGCAGGTACGTACCAGGAGGCAACTGCTGAGACAAAGCAGCTGATGTCTTACTTCCTTCCACACTGTCTACACCTCAGCCTGGCTCTCTATCAGGTCAGCTTTGGAAAGGAGAATATACTCTTTGCATTTCAAAAGGTAAAATGCTTTTCTGTACGCAGGCACTGGAAGCAGGGCTGAGGCATCTCTGTGAGAGGAGGCCAGGGCTGTCTGTACTGGTTCCAGATGGTTCTGGAAGGCTCCTGAGCACTGCAGCCAGATACAGTCAGTCCCTCAGGAATGCTGGTGGTGCCTTGGGAAAAGGATTTCATAAGGGGCAAAACCACCAGAAACAAGATTAAGGAAAACCAGCATGAGGACCAGCTTGACGAGCACTTGGAGGTGAGGGGGGGTGTGGTGGTACCGAGGAACCAAGGCAGGGACCTTTGGGTTTTTTTATTTAACACGTAGGGTTTCCAAGGCAGATTTTGGCACAACAAAAATAACCAACCGACCTTTTCTCCAATTTATCACGCTGATTTTGGCTGGGATAAAGTTAATCTTCTTCATAGTAGTTAGCATGAGACTACATATGCCAGCCAAAGCCAGCACATTTACAGATAAACGCTTCCCTCATGGCTGCATAGTCTTTGACAGATACAGACAGATACTAGGAAACTTAAGAGATAATTTAATATAATTAAACTGCGGGTATAATCTCTAAGACTAGCCAACAAAGAATATGGCAACTGAAAGCAAATATTAACTCAGTGAAAGCAGCAAGTAACACTTAACTGATAAAAAGCCAAAGATAAGTAAACAGCACAGAGGTTGAGGCTTTGTATAGCTCTTAAATTCTGCTCAGAAGGCTAATTCTAATTATATTTTCTACCATAAATCCATTTGTGTTAAATCTCCTTTACTGCCAGTCATTAGTTTAGAGAAATGAGCAGATTCTGTAGCCAAAGAAAAGCCTGTGTTATGCACTAGACCAAATGCAAACTAGAAATCTGAGCAATAGAGAGGTATCAATTAGATGTGTGTGTTTTAATAACATTTCACTGCTACACTCACAAAAAACTGGGGGAGATTTCATATAATTACATTCAAAGAACTAATGTAATGTTCATTCTCTTTTTGTTGTTATAGTTAAATTCTCTGCAGCATATCTCACTAGTATTTCATACAGAAGGTGCCCTGATTGGTGTAGATTAACATGGAGTTGCTGGTCTAGACGGTTAGATTTAACCAGTCCAAGGGATGAGAGAGAGAAACTGTGTCACTGTGTATGCAAACACACTGCTATCCTGACCTCTTCGGTTTTCATTGCTCCTTTAGTTATTTTTTTCCATCAGAATATACTGAAGAGCTTGGACAGGCAAGAATGTAGAATGAAAATATATGATAAAATTATGGTGAATTGTTTACTCTACTGCTCAGAATCAGCCCGATGATATATTCTGCTTTTTAAAGGTGAAATTCCTGGGTTTAATATGTTCTTTGCCTGTCCTAGGTTTGCCTCTCTGACTGTTTCAGATGTGAAGTCTTTGAGAGTGAACAAGGTCCTAGTGATGGAGTAATCTCACAGAGAATATCCCCGATTGCGTCCCCAGCAATAGCTGCAAGAATATAGGTGGGGAAAAGCTGTTTCCTCAGGGCTGAACTGAGGACGCTTGAAGACAGACAGTTCAGTGCTCAGGGAGCATCCGAAAACTGCACTAGCAGCACATGCTTTTCTGTTTGCATCCAACAAGATACAACAGCGCATTTCCCTTAAGACCTGAGCTATTTCATTCTAAACCAGCATAAATAACATGTTTTTCTACACAATTAAGTTAATTTTTCTCATTATTCAGAGCAAGAGCCCAGCGTACTCCGCAAGTCACTCATGTACAACCCCTCAAGTGAACAATCTGAAGGAGGGAATATGCATTTATGCAGCGGGACTATAGAAATGGGGAGAAGTATAACATCATAGCATGCACAGCCTTTGTTTACAATACATTTTACATTGATGGATTTCAAATAAACTAGCTATCGCTTCACCACTCGCAGGAATAAAACAAAATGGCACATTCCAGGGAAATGCTATCTCAAAACAACAGCTGTACGCATACTTTGGCTATGAATGTAACCAGCACACGGTCCCAGTAGCATTGCCTATTCTGTCACTCCCCCACAGGGAACCAAAGCCTGATTACATTTAGCATGGCCTCTCTCTTTTGCTACCTTCATTTCATCTGCTATGAAATCACAATTCTGTTTTCGTTTCCTCCCCAAGCTTTCTTTGTCCCTGAATTCCTTGGGTTACTATTTCCCTGCTCACAGTCTTTGTCAGAGCCCAGACTAGAGGTCTCTTCTGTTTGATTTTCCCCTCCAGAAGTGACACTCTGCATCCTTTCATCACAAAGACTGCAAAAATATCTCATTGCATCTAGTTTGGGGCCATTCCATTTCCTTAAGACGGTCATGTTGGAATAAAGGCAAAGTTTACTGTTCCACCTTCCTCCCTCACCTGGAAGACAAGCAAGGACCATGAGAGTAGCCCCATCCCCTACGTATCCTCTGTGAAGCTGCCAACTGAGCCTGGTCATGTCGGCTGACTTCAGGGACAACCCTGAAGAAATTTCCTTACACCCAAAATGCTTCTTGAAGGCATCTGATGAACTCTGCCCCTTGGGCATCATTCTAGAACAACAACTGTCATCTCTGTATGCTGCAAAGGGGCCTCGGAAACACCTCTACAGTGAAAACTAAGTAGGATATTAGGTTAGACACATTAAATAAGTTTCCAGCTTTAAGACTGAAGAAGTCCAATCAAACAGAGGAGTTTTGAGTGCAGTAGAACTTTGCACAGCAGCAATAGAGCTGTCATACTGGTCTCGCCTTCTCCCAGCACCAAGTGAAGCCAGCACTGGAAAACAATGCAACTGGCTTAATTTAAGCAGAGACTAACGAGCTCCTGTCATTTCCTGCCCTGACAGTGTAAATTAGACTTTTCTCTTTATTTTTAGAAGGTGTGCCTTGCTTTTTTTCTGGAAAAAGGATTTTTCTTAAACTGAAACAGTGTGTACTCTAATCTATACATACGTACATATATACGTATATATATGTTGGGGTTTTTTTAAGGTCAAGATCAAAAAAATTCCAAGATGTGGAAAAACTGTTTTTGAGAGATTTCTTACTGATGATATAACCAGTAAAATATGGCTTTACATTGCTCAGTAATGCAGCTAGAGTTGTGTTAATGACACCGCCTGCATGAGTATACTATAAAATGTAAATAGTAGCATATAAAAAAATACTTAAATTACTTTATGCAGTAACCAATTATTTATAATACGTATGAATAAACAATTTTAATGTACCATTAAAATGACACTGTATTTTTACTGCCTTTTGCCCCCTTTTCTCTCCTATTTTAAGCAACAAAAGAAAATATAATGCCATGCAAATAAGTTTACCACTTCTGTATAGGACACATAATGCAATTATGATGGAGCACAGCAACAGACTGGTGTGAGAAAGCCTTTAACAAAAAGGAACACTCTTAAAGAATAAATACAAAAGGAAAAAATCAAATGAAGAGATGTGAAATCTTTAGTATGTTGTTGTTATTAAGTTCCATTCACCCCATTCAGCTACTCCAAACTATACTGAAAAATCATTAAAAAATACAAAATATTTTTACTACTCTCTGTACTCCAAATCACAGTTTTCATATGACTTTCTCTCTTTTAAGAGTACAGGTCCAATAAAAAACATTCAGTTAGTTTACAATGGTAAAGGAGGCAAAAATAATCTTTGCCGTAGTTCAGCAGAAAGATCTACCGAATACAAAAGCGACCCATAAAGATGATCCCATGTATGATGTTTGTGCTCACATGCAAAGCTCTCTCAGATGGTCCCCAAAAGGTCAGTCCCAGTTAATTTAGTTACATTAAACCCAACCACATCACATTTGGGGATTGGACTCTATCTCTGGAGGTCCCTTTCAGCCCCTACAATTCTGTGTTAACGTTATCAAAAAATGGATATACACAAGTGCTTGGGATTTCATATAAATACAAACACACATGTGAGAGACCAGAGCACAGGTCCCCAGTGCCCAGTGCCCTGCCCGTGACAGTGATCGACCAGAAACGGTCAGGAAAAGTACATCTGACTGAAAAAAAACCAGCATACTGATACTTTCTAAATTACATGCTCCCACCTATTTGCAATATGCAGCATAAGGGACCTTTTCAGCCAGAGATGGTACCTACCTCTTAGTACAACTCCACAGCTGCCCTGAATAAAAATGCATCTAACCAGGAGTCACACACAATTCCTCACTTTCTAGTCATTGCATCTAAAAGCAGAAACAATATTCTGTGACCTAGGTGGCCAACTGCACACCATGAACAATAAATTACAAATAATTCAAGCAAATAGTTTATGCCCAGGGGCTAATATTTGTTAGCAAAATATTTCAGCGTTTGCGAATAACACATAAGTGAAGAAGAGTGCCTGTCCATGGACAGACAAAGTACATGGTACTTTAGCTGGGTAATTCCTTTGTGGCAAAGAGATCAGCCAACTCCCATGCCTACAGAACTGACCATTTTTGGTGGCATCCCCCTTTCTTCACTCTATTGGGGGACTGCCAATGATTGAGGGATGGGGACTACTAAATTACCTGAAGTCCTTCCCATTGTTCTGACTCCTTTTCTCAGCCCAGCATAAGGTAAACAGAAACCAGCCAGGACCACAGCTCCACAGCTGAGGTTTTCTATGTATTGTAGCTATTTCAAGCTTCTCTCATCTTCTTTCCCTTCCCTGCAATTCAAGATGCTATCTAACATGAGAATCAAAATGACAATGGCATGTGTATCTCCTGGAATTTCTCACCACATCTCAGTGCTACTATGAGAGAAAAGAAGACTGCTAGAAACTACCTGCTGAAAAACATGCTAGCTACTGCTGACACTGATGTTTCACTGATACACCAAACACAGGAAGGGACTTCTAAATGTTCATTCCAAATTCCACATATACCTTGTTAATTCCTTCAGTTTTCAGTATTTTCAAACTTCTTTTCAAGACAGCTAGAGGGTTTAAACAAAGAATTTCTGCTGAGTGGCAGCAGAGCCAAATTCAGCGGTATCCCCTTTGGGAATGCAGACTGGAAATTTCCAGCTGCATCCAGACACCCATGCACACTTCTCCAGGTAACTACAACACACAAAATTAGATGCCATCCAGCGACAGCACTCTACGCTCCCTATATAATCAATAGGGAGAGACAGCTAGTTCCCAGAGGGCAATTCAGAAACATGACACACAAGAAGAACAGCTACCAAGAAGCAGCTAGTAGAAAGTAACAGACAGAGTGCATCTAATTTCCCTCCTCACTCCAGAGATTAGGTACCTGTCTCAGGACATCACACAACTGAGCCTGACATAGCCTCAGCTCATACCTCTCACTTCCAGGCCTGACTACCGGTCTTCAGTATAGGTTAGGTAGGGCAGCAGTGCATCCCTCACACTGGAGGAGGGTGACAAAGCAGGTGCCACGGGCCGGAGAGCACTACCAACAGACTGACAGGTAACCCACCCTTGTCCCTTTTCACAGGACTGTTTCATCAGTCTTGAGGTGAAAAGTGGAAAAAAACAAATGCATGAAGATGGAATCAGATCTCAGATGTCCCCTTCCTAAGTGTGTGCCCACAGACTCACGGGCCTGCAGTTATTCTTCTGCACGCTGTACCTACCTTGCTCACTCCACACTGATCACAGACTCATTCTCTATGCATAGGGGAACCATATGCTTTGGAGACTGGATTCACAACGACTTTATACTCCCAACATTTATCTAGATCTCTGACTTGGCTACATGCTTCAGTAAAGTCGAGTCACCCCTCATTGAAACACAGTGTGCTGCTGTACAAGCTAAAAATTCCTTTTTATTTGTTTTGTTTGATTGCTTGATCTATCACAGTCATTGGTAGATGATTAAAATAGAAGAGAAGGGGGGACTGACCCCACACTATTCAAGATAACCAAATAAACTCCATGATGATAATGAGCCTTAGCTACTAGATTTGCCTGCACATTCTCTAAGTTGTGTTTCTAAATCATCTGCAGTGCTTTGGAAATCTCATATTGAAACACTGAAGATTCCTACAAAAGCTTCCTCTATTATTAAAGCTAAAGGAGGGAGGGGTTACATTAGATAGCAGGGATAAGTCCTTTACAGAGAGAGCGGTGAGGGGCTAGAACTGGCTGCCCAGAGAGGTGGTGGATGCCCCATCCCTGGGGGGTGTTCAAGGCCAGGCTGGATGAGGCCCCAGGCAACCTTGTGTAGATCCAGGCCTGGAGGTTGGTGTCCCTGCCTGTGGCAGGGGGTTGGAAGTCTGAGATCCTTGTAGTCCCTTCCAGCTCAGACCATTCTGTGGTTATATAATTCTATGATTATGAAGGACTAAACAATAACATAGTATAGTACCTAAAATACACATTTAAAAATAGCCCATAGTAAATGAAGCCAGAGAAATAGATTTTTTTTCCAACAGATCCAACAGTTACCAAAGAAATGACAAATATATTCTTACTCCTTAAACTCTTGTTCACCAAAATAAACTTTGTAGGTTATCCTCTTTGTTTCACAGTTCATGAAACCTCTTTGCCACTATAATAGTATTCACTGTACATATCACTACCATTTTCAATCTCTACCATTCAAATTAATATGAAATATGAGTATAGGCAGAAAGCATGTGTGTTTCTACACTTAAAATTAAGCATGTCTTAGTCCAGTACCAATTATACTCTCTCACACATCAGAATTCCTCAGTGTTTTGAATGTCAATGAAGACAACATATACCAATACTAACGATTTTGTCATCAGACCAACCACATTACGCCACACACTCTGAAAATAACATTTTCCTTGGCCTTTCAGTCACTGCAAAAATGTGATTGCTTCAGGAGTAAATTGCCCAAATACTTAACTATGAATCCAAATGTATTTGAAAACAGAAGTGTGGGTCACCTGCATATGAACAGATAAGCACGTAGCGTGAAACGGCTGCTTGATGCATTTCCCGATAAGCCCAATCCTTAACATCACTAACATTTGTGTTCACAGATACTAACGCTATCATCAAACTGGAGATTGGGGAATTGTGAGAGGGTGGAAAACAGCCCTGGGAGGGCTACAAATAGCAAAGGAAGGACACACTCAGCAGTCTTGTGAGGAGGAAGGGTAGCCACACAGGTGTCCTTGGGTTACTGGGCAGTCGTCTTCAAGTGTCCACCTTTCCAAATGCCAAGTAAACATTGCCTCAGTTATCGTTCTACTTCCCATTCTGTCTCCTGATCCAGCCTGCCCTACAACCTTCACTTCTCAGCTCTCCTCCCTCAGTTTAGATCCCTCATGTTTGTGCTCTCACTACTCTGTGGTTCTCAGCTCACAAATCCACAAACCCTCATGTTGTCCTCTCACTCCAAAACACTTTAATCGCAATTCTGAGACAGCATCACATGCATACTAGGCACATCTAGAGGTAAAAAGCCTTTTGGTTTTGTTGCCACCTCTTGTAACTGCTATTCCAAGGATCTCACTTCACTTGACAGTGTCCAATAAAATTGATTTTACTCATCACATGCATATATAGTCTCACACTTACATGATTGCAAAAGTTTGAAATCAAATAACTGTGAAGTACAATAATTTTTGAAATGCAGAAACCTCAGTCTCCTTCCAAAGAGCATTTTACACTCCCTATACAGCCTATTCCTGAAGTTCAGCATCTCAGCTCAAGCTAGTAACGTTCCCGCAACTTGTATTTCAAGTCTTGACTCTGGGATGACAATTCTGCAGAGTTGCAACATTTGTGTGTTTATTTGCCCATCAAACCTAATGCTAAACACTGAATCTAATATTTTCATACTTTACACACTGCAATTACAAGTTTATATCCATAAAATATAGTTCAGTTGCTAGAGATGTCTTATAAACTCTGGGTTTTTTTCCTATCATTTCATTTCCAGCCCCTATGGTGAGAATCAGGCATTCAAAAAAAAAATTATTGCTACTTTAAAACAAGGTTTCCAGACAACACAATGATAGAGTTGGATACAGTTAAAACATCTATTAAAATGACTGAGGAATAGAAACTTTAAATCCGGCATCCTAAACCTGATTAAACACTTCTATGGTGCACAGAACTGCAACTATCTCTACTGAAAATTGAATTTGGCCCTAAGTTGGAATAAGCATTGGAGAGCTGCTGTGGGACGGCTAACCAAAGGATCACAATTAATGCCCTCTGGCCCACAGAGGATTTAAGGAAGGCAGCTCACTGAAGTGACACAGATTTCTCAGATCATCTAAGCTTATATGGAAGATATAAAGTACAAAGTTCCATTTCTCCAGCTTTCAGTGGAAACCATACAGCTTAGTTATTTAATCAGTGATAATGCGACAAACTGGTAAACCAAAATGCATTTCCATCAAAGTAGAGAAAACTGACAAAATTAATTTACAGCCTATCTAAAGGCAAAAACACATACCAAACATTAATTTAGCAGCAAGGTCTGCTCAGCACAAACCACATCGCTCTGCCTGCTCTGATATCTACCAGCTGTCGGAGGAGTTGGGATCTTAAAACAGTGGAAGTGTGAAGCTCGGCATACCTCCTTGCCCCGATTAGCTTCCTAAATACTGAAAATGTAGTATACCTTCAGGGGAAGAGTGTTGGTCCAGCCCCATAATCCCCACCGTGGATTAAAATTGTCCCTCATCACTGACTTCAGTACATTGCTTCAGCAGCAGCCACGAGCATGCCAGGGGTGACGGCTGCCCGTTATTCTCAGGCCACCAAACTTAAAAGCTTTGCTAGCACTGGTGGTATTTAAAGCTATCATTTTCTATATGACCTATATTTATACCATCTTCCTTGAAAGAAAAACAAAGCTCACAGCAAAGTGACTTTTCTAAAGCACCCGCGCTTCAGCATCAAACTATTTGGCTGTCATTAACCGAGTGACATTTGTGTAGACAAGGAATTCACAAATAAAACCTGTGAACATGGTTATCTCACTCCTGATCTCTTAATTTTCAGAATCTAAACAAAACAATAAAACCACTGATTTCTTTTATTGTTATCAGACCATCATATTTTGCAATAACGTTAAGCTGCTTCCAACCTCAGGGAATGTATGCATTGAAACATTAAACATTTTAAAAGTCACTGTCATTTAAAAGTGCTAATGCAATGAGTATAAAAGAATAAGGCTGTTCTTTGTACGCATTACTTTTTATTAATTCCATGCCTATTAAGAGTTAGATTAATCCAGTTTGCCAACCGATTTTAAAGTAAATACCTCTCTATAGTCCCAAGGAACGAATTGCCATTTGCTGCGACAGCAAAACTCTGCGAGCTCCATGTTTCTAACAGAACTTTTCTAATTATTTCAATTCAAACAGCTTCCACTGTAGGAGAGAATTTGGCTGCAGTCTGAGTTTTGCATCACCACAAGTGTCCAAAGAAATCACTTTAATACACGCTAAGGAATGAACAAATGCTGTTTCCACACGGTGTCGTTCCCACTGAGACCAGACTGGCAGGCGAGTCTTTCTGTTCCTATAATTCCAGTTTTCCTCAGGGAACAGTTTTTGCCATAAAACTTTTATTCCCATTGAGTAATTTTAACTTCCCTTAAAGAAAGAGACCTTTTCTTGCTGCAGGATAAACACCATTTTAAAGGTCCAGAACTGAAGTTTAACTCAATCCATGTGGTGCCCCATACCTTCAGCCTGACTGCATTATGCTCCATCCAGACAACATATCTTCCTAGAGTCTGCTTACTCTCTCTTCCTCCTCTCTTTTTGTTCTGTTGCCTTGCTCCCTGCAGAGAGAGTCAACATGCCTTTCCACCTCCCAGATTGTCTATGTATGCCTAACTAATGGTGAAGAAACCAACTAATGGTGAAGTTGGCTAGGGCAACTGTGGGAGACCTTCCAGAGATGTCCATTCCACAGGTTAACGTCCTTACGGATTATCAACAAATAAAACTGTGAGGATGGACAGAGAAACGTACATTCTCATTCCATAAAAATAATGAGAACTCTTGAGAAGAGAAGCACTGATACCACCACCACTGTTTAGCAAATCCAAAGAAATCTCTCAGAAATCTTTCATCATTTGTGTTAAAATGTAAATATGCCAAGACTGAAATCCAAAGTACAGTCAGGTTTTCCTCTCTCTTTGTCTAATAGTCCATCTATTGCCTAACATGTGTTTCCTATGAGAGCTAAGGGCCACCCTTCAGGTAAAGCTGGTACATTGCCCTGATTCATCGGTGTATAAAACACAATGAAACTAAGGCATTAGGATTGTAACAGCAGTGAAACTTCTGCACATCCTTTTTATATGTTGCGATAGCTTCACAGCATCAGTTAAAGAATGGCAGCAATTAATCTCAACTTTCCACTTAATTCAATATGGGCCAATGATGTCAAACCATCAAGCTGTACAGAAAATTTGTCTAGGCACAGATCTGAAAGGAATTATCGCATCTTTCACTCTTCCAGTTTTTGGATTACACTTCTCATGTCTTTTTATCAATGAGATTTTAAACTCCTATGGCTGGATTAACCCATTCTGCATACTGTCCCATGCCACTGCTCCAGCCAATAATTTAGGAACAATAGACCTATCCAGAATTTGTATTTTAACTTAAAATTAAGTGATAAATGTAGAACCATTTCATCCCTGGACACTCCCCAGTCAGTGGTCCTAAACATGGGGAGAGCCAGCTGCTCTTGCCTAAAGCAGCATTTCATTCCCTGCTTTGTGATCCTGATCCACGACAAGCAGCAAAACAGAATATTGAGCCAGATACTTCAAGATCAAGCATTATACTTGACCTTTTGAATTTTGTTCAAATCAATACCATAGAAATTGATTTTTCTCTTATTCAGAAAACCCAAATGCTTTCATTAAACTGAAAGATTGCGTGACCTCCCAACAAGAAAAAGCCATCAGAACCTATTCTGTAGTCGGTGTGATATAAAAGCCCTAATCAACGACCAGTGAGTATCTGAGAATATCAAACACATCCCACTCAATTATTATACCACAAGCATACTAGCAGTGCTGTTCAGAAGAAATTATGTACAGAATATTAAATTATCACAATTTTTGGACTTGGTCTGGCAGAACACACATCTGGATCTGGACTGCAAGAAGTACAACTTCAGCCATTACCGGTTCATTGTGGCAAGGATGGCAGAAGGTTTCCTATATCCAAACACATTCAAGGGCATTGATACTCCAACAATTTACTCCCTATCAGGTGGCAACTTCCCCCCAATTACACTTTTAACCTAGAACAAAAGGGGCAACCACATTACTGTCACTATTAGGCCAACAAGAAGAATGAAATTTGTTATAGAATAATAGAAACATTTAGGTTGGAAAATACTTTTAAGATCATTGAGTCTAACCATAAACCTAACATTACCAAGTCCACCACTAAACTACGTGCCTAAGCACCACATCTATGTGTCTTTTAAATACGTTCAGGGACAGTGGCTCAACCACTTCCCTGGGCAGCCTGTTCCAGTGTTTGACAACCATTTCAGTGAAGAAATTTTTCCCAACATCCAGTCTAAACCTCCCCTGGTACAACTTGAGGTCATTTCCTCTTGTCCTGTCTCTTGTTACTTGGGAGAAGAGACCAACCCCCCACCTGGTTACAACCTCCTGTCATGTCAGGTAGTTATAGAGAGGACAATGTCTCCTCTCCGCCTCCTTTTCTCTGGGCTAAACAACCACCGCTCCCTCAGACGCTCCTCATCTGATTTGTGCTCTAGACCCTTCGCCAGCATCGTTGCCCTTCTCTGGACATGCTCCAGCACCTCAGTGTCCTTTCTGTAGTGAGGGACCCAAAACTGAGCACAGGGCTTGAAGTGCAGCCTCACCAGTGCCAAGAACGGAGGGCAGTAACTGCCCTGGGTCCTGCCGGCCACACTATTCCTGATACCAGCCAGGATGCTGTTGGCCCTCCTGGCCACCCGGGCACACTGGTGCTTCACATTCAGCCGGCAATCAACCACCAAGTCCTATTCTACCAGGTAGTTTTCCAGCCACTCTTTCCCGAGCCTGTAGCATTGCATGGGGTTGTTATGACACAAGTACAATACCCAGCAGTAATACTTTTGTACTGCCTGGACCCTGAAAATGGCCTAAAAATGCAGAAGACCTCCTCATCTCAAACCGTCCTGCCCTCATAATATGTGGATTTATGTTCTTATACCCCAGTCCCACAATGACTGTAATCCAGTGCTCCATTTACAGATACCACTTGCCTTTGATCCCTCTTTCAGTGCAGCTGTTTGAGTCCACCATATGCCTGCTCCTTACCTCAATTCAGCAAATTAAGATTTGCAGGGTGGGGCTGTATGGGTGCAGGCCTGGGGAAGAAGTGAATGAAAAAGCGACTTTAAAAAAACAGACCCAAGACAGCAATTATTAAAAAAAAAAAAGTCTTTCCTGATGAAAGCACAGGGACAAGAAAATGCTTTGGAACTGAGTGCATGGTAATTCCCCCGAGTATTCATCCAAGCTCAAAAACAAATCCATCCATTTGTCTGTTCTCTACAAGGTAAAAAAAAAAAAAGTCACTTTGCAAGATTTTTTTAAACTTGTATCTGAGTTAGGGTTAGCCTGGTGGAAAAATGTGTGGACTTTTTCAAGCTGCCCTCAAAATACCAACCATAGAAAAATAATAAACAAACATTTTAAAAGTGTAGTTTAGCAAATGCTTCATCTCAATGAATCACCAGTAAAAGGAGGAATAATACCCAACAAAACAAAATTTATTGCATGGCAACACTGAAGTGGTGGGAGTTTTATCTGGCAGAGAAGAAACTAGGGAAGGAATATTAACAATTCCATGCCTTAAATCAAAGCTGTTCTTTTTTCATCTTTTTTTTTTCCCTCCTGCTTTTATTCCAAACATGTTTGTCTGCTTACAAAGCTCTGCAAGATCCTAGGTATCTAAACAGGGATATAATCATGTATACTACTTCTCAATTTAACTATCACCTTTTTTAATATAAATTTATGGCTATTACACAAAAATTCTCTGGCAATAGACACAGATTTAATCTGAGGCAGACATAATATTAGCATAGATAAGACAAACCCTTATTTGAACTGGACCAAGAGAAATACTCCAAATACTTCCCAATCAAGAAATACCTTTTGCCCTACCTCCACTCTGTCAGCGCTGTTTAGATTAATCCCCAAATAGAAAGCTCCAGTCTTTCCTGACCCCATGTACTTCCATAATGCTCCAGCAAATAAGGAAAATGCCATAAATGATGAAATTCCTCTTCAGCAAGAGCAGTGACCTTCCTTGCCCCAACTGTACTACAACTCTGCTTCTGAGCACCGTTCTTAGCTTTAATCCTTACTTTGAGCCATAACTATTCCTCAGCATATGTGTACATTTGGCACCCTTGGCCTGGGCCTCAGCTTGAGAGGCTAAGAAAATCCCAACCCCAACTACACGTCTAAAAGATATTTTATTAGAAATAACTCTGAGGAGTCCTCATGCTCCTGTAACAGCCACAGAAGCCTTTAGCTGGATGAAAGATGAGCCTATGTCAGTGTCACACAAAAAAACAAGATGTGCAAACTGGTTAGGAGTTAGACCCTACTGTTAAAGTGGTAACGGCTGTTGCTTTGCAAAGGATCGTGTATGGAAAAGCAGGGAGAAACCTCACAAACTGAGCCACAAAATAAGTTAAACTGTCTAATCTCATCCGATCCAGGGACTGTAACACCCAGAAAAAACTAAGGAAGCATGGCTTTTTGTTCAACAAAACAGTTCAACACTGAGATGGTTTAACTCAACTACTATTTGCTGCGTACAGGGAGACTGGACAGAGGAGGTAATCTTTGCCTCAGCATTTACCCTTCCTCCTAAGCAAAGCTACTGGCAGACCTGTAGCATTTGTCTACCCCTCATACCAAAAGTGATACCAACACAGACATAAACCCAAATACACCTACAGCTGTGACTCTGCTCTGAGGAAACGCATCCTAGCCTTTACTCCCGAGTCCCTGTAGATCCAAGAATATGTCCTGTAAATCTTTATTATGTATGAAGTGAAAAGCCAATTTGAAAAATGGCCAGTAAAAAAAAAACAAACCCAAAACCCAACCTGAAAACATTCAACTTTCCAACTTCCTGGCCCAAAATAAATAATAATTTGCAATAACTACAGTGAATGATAGACACACCTATATGATTTCTACAAGTCAATCTCTAAAAAAATTAATCTTTTTCAATTGCCAAAGCAAGCAGGCAGACTACAAATTTGCATGGGCTGCAATGTTACCTACCAAAAGGAGTTTCACATGGGCCTCTTTTTGCCAGTCTTTTTTGTTTTAGATCATGTCGCTCATAGTTCAAACAGTAGACTCTTTAATCATATCTGTATTAAAATGCTATGAAAGGGCTATTTTGTATTTAGCAATATTCTGTAATATGAAATGACTTGTGGGAAAACATTGATAACCTGTGTTGAAAGCTTTGAGTCTTTTGACAAGAATCCGAACCCTCATCAGGCCAGTGGGTGCAAATTAGAACCACTGAGTATTTGAAGAAATTTTACAACTAACTCTAATATTTCAAACACATTTTAAATACAATTCCTACTTCTCTACATTCATATATATTTAAATTAAACAAAACATTGATTTTGAAAGTCATCATCCTATTAAATAAAGCCTGAAACCTTTATTTTCAACCTAAAGAACTACTTATTACTTTTTTTTTTAATTTAAAAAAAACCCCAACCAACAAACCAAACACAAGAACCTTGAAAACTGGTAAAGTTAAGGGACACTTTCTCTGCCCATTTCTGATATATACACCACAAAATCTTATGTCAGCTTACTAAAACAGCAATTCCTAGGGAAAAAAACCCCAGTCATTTCTATACAAACACGCACTACTGCCGAAGCAGTCCAACAGCATGTAAAGTGGGTCATGGCTGGTGCTTCTCTGGGTGAAAGGACCACAGTACAAAAGCCAGATAGGGCAAAGACGTAACAGATCTAAGGAATGGAATTCCCCTTCAGAGAGAAGCATCTCTTCATGATAACCCACTCGTTTCACATGTGTTCTTGTTGACTGCCTTCTTTGACAGAAACAAATGTTGGTGTTGAGAGACTGGCACATTTGCACAGGCCCATGATGATCAGCATGACAGCACCTCAGCCTCAGAGAGAGGAGACAGCGAGAGGCACTGTGACAGACATCCGGGGACAGCAACTATGCCTGATATAGGGAAGAAAATACATCTCTCATTCAAAATTCAGTGACTCCCTCTTTTCTTCAGCCACTGCAGAAAGCGCCGAGGAACTGCTACATCACTGGCTGTCTTCATGCTTGGGAAGCCAGAAAGAGGAGGAGGAAAAAAACTCAAATCTTCACAAGGTTAAAAGTGTAAAGACTAGAAACATGGGGTTATAGTTACTAATTAAGCATGTTGCCCATATTTGTAGTAAGGATTTTAGAGAGATTTCAGAATTTGGGGAAGAAAAATTACATAGGCAGAGAAATTCTGATCGCTTTAAGGCAGGGAAACATATTGCCTGTCCTGGCAGAGAAGAACAAAAAACCCCAAACCAAACAAGCAGCTATTTTATAGGTGTAGAGAAGCTGTTCCCAATTTAATGGGGGTAACAGCAAGGTAGGCTGACATACGACAGTGACCACCTGGACAGGAAATAAGATACCGCCTTACGGAAAAGAAGTTGAAAACATACCTTGGCCTCCCAAGAGGGAAACCTGCATGGGCAGCAGCCAACTAGAAAGTCAGCTGTGTTGGTTGGTTTGTAATGGACAAGAAGAGAATAGCAAAGTTCTTCAAGGGTAGAAAAGGTTTGAATTGATTAATAAAATGGATACATTTTTTCTGGCCACTACAGTTACATGCCGAGATTCAAGCATAATTTTATTTTCATTTGCATTCCTGGAACAAGAAATGGACCCCAAAGAAATTGCAAGACTGCGAAAGAACAATGGTTGCAGCAACCTGGAATCCATGATACTACTCTGTGTGTGTATATATATATATTTTTTTTTTTAATTTTTTTTTTTAAGGTCTGATCTGTCAGCAGGTTAAACGTTAGATGTTAAAACATCTTAACAATTCCTTCTGAATTGTTTATTTAAGTATATCATCAAACCGTGAAGAATACCACATACCACAGACTAAGATAAAGCCATTAAATATGGCACTAAATATAATGCTGTGCTTTGCTTTAGGTAATAATCCCCATTTGGCTCAAGGGAAGCAAGAGCTTTGAGTCACAGGGAAAAGTGCTCCGAATCTTCATGAATGCTATGTTATTTTAAAAACTTCTGGATGTTAAGTTTCTGAACCAACGTTCTACAACATCTTCAGTTCCTTTCCAGCTGTATGCATAGGAGCTCTGCACGGAATAGCAGTGACATTTACTTGAAAGTCACACAGACCCCTTTATCTGTACAGCGCTTGTACCAACAGAAGACAGGCTGCGAGCAGAGAGACCGACTGGCTTCAGATGCATTCATTACTGTTTCAACTATGACTAAATGGGAATGACAAGTATCTTAATAAAGGGATTATCACATTTCCCTTGTAATCTTTTTCCTGAGCAATAACATTTTGCAATGGTCATCAGAAAACTCAAAACACTTTCCTTGCCTGCTATAGCCAAACTCCTATATATATAAACATCAAACGAATGGTTATTTACTTCTGTGTTAGACAGTGATTCAACTTAGAATTATATATTGATTAAAGGAAGTAGCAGGGAGAAATAAAACATCTCCATTCACAGAACGCCAATGTCACCAGGCTGTGATGAACCCGAAGGCCGATCGTTACAAACTGGTTCCGGTACATGCGCATACACACACAGAGACCCACAGGAACTACTCACTTCAGCATAAGGTGGGTGAATACATGACTTCAACTGACCTTTAGTTGTAGATCCAAGAAGGGGCTGAGAACAGTGAAACATGACATCCTATATTCTCATGCTACTTTGCAGGAATGAACCTTGCAAACTAGACTTTTATCCACTCCCCAAGGAACTTCTCACAGGGGGTGAGAATCTGATTATCTCAGCCTCTCTCCCCATGGAATACTAATCCTGAATAACTGGACACAAAAGATCCCCATTAGAATGTCAAATAAGTTATTTGCTTCAGTTCAAAGTTTATTAAGATGCAAATCGGAGGCACAATGGTACAGCATAGCTCCCTAACCCTAAATGAAGACCTTTAACAGCATGAGGGACAGCTATTTACAGCAGAAGCACATTTTTCATGGCACTGTATTTAGCCTAAAGGGTATATAACTGTTGCAGTACCCAGAGACAAGTTTAACTGTATGGTGTTTACATGGCTCTTGACTTATGGAGGCAGCTTCCATTTAACAAGCAAAATCATACTGTGCTTTCTTCACATGAAGTAATTCCCTTTCTTGGGGAAGCAAAGACAGTAGGAAGCCAGTACAGGCTGACTAATGAACATCAAAACCTACACCATTAAATAAAGGTAATGACAAAACTCAGGAGAGGCAGCAGGGCTGTATACCAAGTTCCTGTTTATTTGTTTCCTTTCAAACCCAGCAACAGCTCCTACAGATTGTCGCAGACTCCAAGACAACACAATATTTTCAATTTGGATTTTAACGGTCTCCTGAAACCATCATGTACAGCACACACAAACACACCTAACCCATGCTCAGGAGTTCCGTAAGCTTAAATTACAAATGCATAAACAGAACCTTAATATCAAATATGATAGATGAATCACCTGGAATATCAGACATAAAGCTTTCTAAACAGTGACTCTACATAAAATATTTACCCGACCTTGTTCTAATCATGTAAAGTATAAATTAGTCCTTATTCCCATGGGGAACAGAAATCGGCAAGACCTACTGCCAGTAACTCATCACCAAGTTCCTAATAGTGACCTGGACAGCTGTACAAGATTATGCGTTGAGGGACGCTGCTGTTCTGACATCCTCAGTCATACCTGCCTGACTGATAATTCACTAGCACTCCTACGAAGCGTTTAAACAGTGTATTGCTCCCCATCACGATGAGTAAAACTCTCTTTGTTTGAGGACATGAGAAGCTCCCTAATGATTTCATACGTGGTATCTACCTTTCTTGAATGGCAGCAGCGGAAAGAACAGGAACCAAAACCAAGCAGATTGCCGCTGCTGCATTTTGCTTTTGCATTGAACCGCGGTGAGCGTACGAAGCCCCTCCTGACACAAGTGACACGCTTCCAGCCAGCCTCTGACGAGCAGCAGGATACCCTACCAAGCAAAATGTACGGAAAGCAGAAAGCAAATACTAGCAAAGGGTGTCAGGGGCTGCAAGCAGTTACTGGTTTTGAAATGCATTCTAGGCACAGCAGGACGTACAAGATCTCAGGCATTTCTGCTGCAAGTGGCCTAAAGTAAAAAACACCAGGGAAGTGTCAACATAAGCAAAGAATGCAAATGTGCTAAATCAACACTTTCAAGTAAGAGGACATGAAATGGCTACCAAGTACTTCCTCCAGCAGCTGTGAAAAAGAAGAGCCACAGAAGAAAGGTCACTGACACATCTATTAAATTATATGCTGAACATTTAAAAGGCTAATTTTGCCAGACCTACAGGGATCAGCCACTCCCTCCCTTAACATTTAGGATGCAATTCACTGTATTAGTTTGTGACACAATATGGGATTAAATATCCAAAGAGAGAGAGAGAGAGAGAGAAAGGTACCAATGGGGAATCCTCTTCTCCCATAGAATTCTGCAAACGAACCACATTCATTGTGTGATAATTAATACCGTCATCAGCTAAGACATTTGACTGTAAAAAACTGTGTCACTAAGAGGAGGAATTCTCTCTTTCTCTGAGTCTCTGATCTAATTTACAACAACCTTTTTAAAGTCCAAGATCAAAGCTGGAAGTTGATCACTGCTGTGCTAATTCCCACCATGTCAGCAATGAGCAGTGGCAGAAGGCAGCTTCTGCAGGTCTCGCTGGAGGCACAATAACCATCACAGGTGGATCTGGACCCAAATATCCACAACAGCAATTGTTACTGGAAACCTTTTCTAAATCCAGCTTTAAAAAAAACCTTGGTTTTATCACAATTACAGAGCTTTGCAAAATCAAGTCTTGCCATTCAACTGTTAGAGCACCTGGCATACCTGGCATTCTTCTGTTTCTGCGTGTACGAATGGGTACCATGCTAAATCCCGGACTTTATGTGAATATAGGAATCATCAATTTCTTTAAAATGTTAATCTTTTGATCAGCAACTATTTGATACAGAATTCCAAATACCACGGTGTTTATACAAGGAGCAAATACATTCAAGGACGTTTATAGTTCTCTTTTTGGAGATTCTTTCATGCAGCAGTGCTCTGATACAACTTCAAGACTTTTATCCATTTACAGATACCACTATTCTAACAGCATATTTGTACTTGACTTTAAATCACACAGTGAACAACATTGAAATTGCTATGTCAGATAAGAGTACTGGATCTCTTCCAGTCTTCTGTCTCAGAGTGGCAAGTCCTGGGTATTTCAAAGGAAACTGCAAAGATCTCCATAGGAGATGGCTCTAATTCAGTACCATGGCCACAAAGTACCTTTTTTTCCCCCCTTTTCTTTTCCTAACACCCATTAGTTACTCTTTAGCTTCTATACTGTAACATGAGAGTTCTGTTTGTCTCGCTGTTACTCCCCTCTGTGGATGTTTTATGCATGCAAACAGCACCAAGGCACATCACCTCAGAAGGAATTCCCCAGGATTTGTATTGTAGAGTTCGACTGTCATCATACAAACTAAATTATATGGCAGAAATTATGTTTATAGATGAAGAAAGCAAAATCACTGGTACATTTATCTTCCCCTGAAATGTCCTTGTCTACTTTTCCTACAATTTTCAAACTAAACAACATTCTGACATCACTATTTGTGATGGAACTGTCGTTCCTTGTATTAGATTTGTACCTGGTTATCTCAAGTTTCAGATGCTTTTTTCATCTTCCACGGATAGAAGGAAGCCCATTCCTTTCCTAGGAGCTAACAGCCTCACAAAGGAACAGGGGAAACTGCTCACCGCACAGCAGCAGAAATACCCACAGGAAGCATTTGGGTTGTGTTAATTACATTGTTGCATTTCTATTCATGCTCTGGATTTCAAGCCAGTCCCAATGACAAATGATCACACAAACATACACTGCAAGTTAAAATCAGCTAGCCACACTATTTCCCTATTACATAGACAGAGGACTTTTCTGTCATATATCTATGACAAAAGAGGTACCTTGTAAGATGCAGCTGCTTCCTGTGCACCTGGAGGCAAAATGTTGGTTTGGAAACGGAGTTTACATTTTTACATCCTTACTATTTTCTCCTGATTCCCGTTGCTACTCCAGGTCACCAAAACAAAGTTGTTGATTCACTGAGATTCAGCTCTCCTGAGTCCCCACTACGTGGGCTGACCAGAGCCTCTACATGGTTAGCAATCAGCAGCATTTCTTGCTTTCTAACGTTTTCCATATGCAACTGAGCTGTAAGAGAAAGGTGTTTCAAGCTTCTTACCTACCTAGGAGATACAGAACACTGGACAGGAGGATTTCCAAAACTGCAACCATTACAGCAAGCCTATCCCGCTGCTGTCGTGAGAGAAGAAAGGCTGAAAACTCCAACTCTGCTCTTCATGAGAGCTGCCTGTCTCCTCCTCCCTCTGCCTGCAGCACTCTCCAACACAAAACAAACATTTTGTCAGACATGTTCTGTTCTACACTGCAATGTAGCAAGCCAACACCATGTCTAACATACAAGTGCCTTTGAGTTGATTTTGTCATTTTTTTGCTGTCCCATCCACTGGGTAAAAGACACTTAGATTTAATAACCAGTAGAGTATGCTGTCACAGAAGCCAGAACAGATCTGCAGCAAGCGAGACTTTTGTTTTGAAATTACACGGGACTCCGCTGCCCTTCTGTAAATCACTTAAATACGCTAGGGTTTGGTTGTATGTTTATTTATTTTTTTTAATTTAATCACATTTAATTTAAAATCATTTTCTTGGGAGGACATGTCCTGAAAGGATGAGCCAATAAGTCATTTAAATCACATATGGTTTCTTCAGAGCTCTGCCTGCCAGGCACACCAACGGGAAAAGAGCAAGAAGGATGGCCAACACAAGACAGAATAGGCCAGACTGACCTGCATCAATTCACCTTTTATATACATATTTATTTCTTTTTTTTCTTTTTTTTTTTTAATGTTTATTTATTTATAACACAAAGTTCTAGTCCAGCATTGGTGGGCACAGAGGAGTGACCTCTGCAACTAAGTAGAAGCAGAATACAGGCTGGCTAACTAACCAAGACTGCCAATCTAATTAAGATGCTGAGCTTTCTTAGCACCAGCTACCAAAGCTGAAACATCCAAAAACTGCTGTAGCTTGCTTAATTGAAAAAGACTTACTGAATTATTAAAAGCTACACAAATCTGAAACTTTTGATGAAAAAGAGAACAAACATATTTTCTTTTTGCAGGAAAATGCCAGAAAACAGAATTAGGCTGAAGCCAGGGAAGGAAGTGACTAAGCACACAACTGTAACCATTTGGAATAAATAATTTTTATGCTAGTCACAGTGTGAATGAACGTAATTATATGCTTCTTAACTTTGTGCATGTTTTTCTCTTTCAGTTGCAAATCTGCTCAACTGTCATGTGTAGTTTTCTCTTCCAAATGTTACTAATGCCATACAGTAACACATCACTCCAACTGCCTTCGGATGTGAAATCACAACCCGCAGGACGCCCCACCAGAGTCCAAGCGTAAGCCCTCTCAGAGGTAAGCTGGAACACTTTCTCCTCTGTAGACTTTTCAATGCGTAAGCAAGTGAAAGGAGAAATTGGAAATTATATCAGAATATTCCAACAGATCAAATGAAATCGAACTATCCTGCAACCCAATTACTTACATGGGTATGCCTGTTTATACTGGATAGCAACGAGACCAGGGCGCACAAGAACAATTGTCTTCTCTACTGATTGAGGTATGATGCTAAGAAACATGATGTATGTGTATCTTTCCTTTCATCTGGCTGATAAATGTTAGCCACTAGTCACAATTTTGATATGGAAAATGAAAGGTGATATTCAGCAGATCTTTAAGTATTTTTCAAATGGTACTTATGTGATAGCAGAAAGGTCCTACAGTGAATAGAATTTGACAAGCTTATTAACCAAAGAGATGTGAAAATTCTGCATTTCCAGAAGCAGCCTGTTTTCCTACATTTGACAGCTATGTTGTCCTCATGTGGAATCTCACCATTCGGTCATTTTTGCTCAAAACAGTGCTACAAAATAAGTGAGACCCAGCTCAAGTAATAAAAATGACAATAGATACGGCGTAACTTGTGTGGAAAGTCCAAAAAGATGGCTTAACTGAGGGAAAAGACGTGTTTGAAAACAGCAAGCAGCAAGACATCTGTTTGGCTAATCAACTTAAGGGATAATTAAATGTCTCTATCCCCCTCTCATGAGTGGACATACTGGGACCCAAAGAAAATTAGGGTAAAAGCTGAGGTTTGGAAAGCAAGTTATCAGATTTTTCTAGAAGATTTTGCATCTAATGGAGCCGTGCCTCCAGAGGGTGGAACTGAAGCACAGGCTGCTTGTCTTCAAACAGCCTCACAGTCGTAGGACAAAAAGACAATGGGGGCATCCAATGCCTTGTTAAGGACAGAGAAGTTATGAAGGATCCAGACTATCCAGCCACTGGATGCCACGAGCAAAGGTTGCAGGCTTGTACGCAGCATCATCTCCCCTGGGACAGCCTGGAGACCCCTGTGACCTTTCCACAATGCACAAATTTCAGCAGAGCTGTACAACTGGAAAAGCTTCATTATTCAACAGTGTGGAACTGTGCATGAGGAAAGCAATAGCCTGTGCTGCCCCGTGAACCGCGGCACGGAGGAGATCCTCCGGGTATACACAAACCGACAGATGTGTCCCCGATGCCCTCTACAAGCTATGCGATGTTATGGAGGTTACTGACTCTTAGAGAGGGGGCACGGCTCCTATCCAGCTTCAGATGTTCCTTCAGCTTGATCACAGAATTTGCAACAGGGGATCTTTTCACCTTCACAGAGGCCTTACAAAGCTAATTGTTCCCAGCAGGAGAGCAAGGGGGTTTTCTTTATCCACCTCTCCCCTCTACCACTTCCCACCTTTAGGTCAGTACTGACAAACTGCTGGGATAAGTCCCTCCCCACTCTCAGTCATCTTCCCCTGCTCCTTCCGAGCACTCTCTGTTGCCTCAATTTCCCTTGCCTGCACATTCCTTAAACCTGGCTTTCCCACACTTCCCCTTCCTTATGCCTGCCTTTGGCAAATGCTGCATCCTGAGTTTCCCTCTGCATTCCCATGTGCTGATATTTACACTGGGAGTTATACTCCCCCAGCTCTAATCTGATCCTCATGGAACAGCCGGTTCGTTTAATCACTGGCTCACAAACCGCAAACACATTTTATTAGACTTATCTACTCCTAACGATACAGTGATAGCATGCTACAGGACCATTAAGAACAAGCTACTATTGCTAACCCAGCTGACTCACACTTCCTTCATAGTGAAGTAATGTCAAGGGAAAGACATACATTGTTACTTCATAAACCAAAGCGAACATGGCGCTGTTAACTCCGGCTCCCCAAAGTCACCTGCAATTCCACACCTAAAGGCACCCCTGGGCCCAAGAAGCTGCAGACAGAAAAAAAGCTGTGTCCAGAAGTCTAAAGTCTGATGTTTGTGCATGGCCTGGTTTCAGCTGAGAGAGGTACTTTTCCTTCTTGCAGCTGGTGTAGTGCTGCAGGTCATGGCAAGCTTTCCGCAGAGAAGTGGCAGTGAGGTGCAGAGACCGCAGCCGGGATGGATGGAAAAAGAGAATACACTAGATTTTAACTACATAAGCAAAAGCTGAAATCAAACACAAAATTAAAGCAAAATCAGATAGAAAAAAAAAATCCATCTAGAACAATTTCTGGGTAGAAAACCTATTGAAAGCATAGTACCAAGGGAAAAGTCTGGGCCATCACTACCTTGGAATAGTGCATCATTTCCAACCAACTTTGAATTTCATTTCTCTGTCACACGGATGAAGGAAATGATGTGTTCATCACAGGTCCCTTAACATTTCATCTGTATGAATGTTAAGACATCTTTAGCACTGCATTTGCCAAGGTATTTTCTGATGCATGTCATTCTTCCCCTCAGAACAAGCCCAGAGAAACAAATCGGGAGTGATCCTGGAGCCATACAACTCAAAACTAATAAGCTTCCTAGGTTCTGCAGCATCCCAATTTCTGCCTACAGCTGAAATCCCAAAACACAGCCTCTTTTCTAGAGTACACAAATAAATTAAATACTTCTCTTATGAGTATCTGTCTTCACAGAATTGCAAAAATGCTGGATTCACAGGCAGAAGAGAAGGAATAACATTGCTCCCTAGCACCAATACTCGGTCAGCGTGAACAGCAACCATCGTGCAGAATGCACAGGCAGGAACGCACATGGAGTACGCGTTGCCTTGACACCAACCCTTCAACAAACTCCTGGATTTTAGGCACCCAGGAAGTGCACTATTAGCTCTAACAAAAACTAGCTTATCCTTAAGAGAAGTTACCTGGTTTGGCCTCATGTTCTTTCTCCTGGTTACACGAGTTAAATGGTAATGCAACGGGATCGCACAGGTGTATAAGCTGTGACTGACACAAGGCAAAGGTTAAGTCACTTACAAAAGGTATCTTCTTATCTAAAATGCTGCTTTACTCTAATTCTCTATTTTTCAAAGTTTATAATGCAGCCAGACTGGCCTGAAATTTTGTATGGAATGTTTCATACTGGGAGCAGCTTTATTTCCACGATTTGAAAAGAGCCCATTCAGCTGTATGAAGATACAGAAATGTAATTTCAAAAAACTGTTTATCAGACAATGGCACTTTTCCTCCTTGTGTAATTCAAAAAGGATCTTGGTAAAGAAAATTGAATTTGGCAATCCATTAACATAGATTTGATGCTCTCCCTGTTCATCTCTTGATGTCTGACCCCTTCCAGAAAAATGAAAGTAACTCTAGGTAAAAAGAGTGGCTGTTCCCTCTCATTTGTCCAGTATATTGGCAATTATTAAAACCCTGGAAAAGCTACCAAAGCTCTGCTGATTCATGGTGGCAGAGATGTTACTTGTTAACCCCACAGCGAAGACAGAGCAGGGAGAGAAAAGAGGAAAAGCCAGAGAATAGGCAAAGTCTGGGGAGAAGCCTCAGGCTGAGTTGGTATACTAAGTAGCACCAATTCTTTGGGACAAAGAACATGTATGCTACCTGGAGCTTTGCATGCTGTGTTTGAACCAGGTGAAGATTTACACCCCATCTCATGCCACCTAAGTTCAGGAACCTAACCGAGCCAATTTCAATAAAGACTTTACCTGTCACAGGCATCCTCCACTGTCAACAGAGGACGAGCGCAGTTCCAAGAGGCAAATCAGTATACCCAACAGTCTGGATTGTCTTCTGAAGCTGCCAATCCTGCTCCATCAAGCACAGAATGCCCCAAGGCAGTGATGGAAAACTACATGGGGCACACCAGGACTGGCACATGACACTCCTGCCAGCAGAACAGCTCCCCATACTATCACGGTTCCCAGTGCAGTCTGCAGTTTGTTGCTGGCTCCTCAACCCTATGGATCAGATTTAAGAGCCAGAAGCAAGCTGTGGTAGAGAACAGGAGATGGTGACAGTGACAGAGATGAATGGAGGAGTTAACCCTTTCCCCCTGCACAAATCTGACCCAAAGGGGAGGAAATTTTTATAGGATGCACTTTGATGCAGTTATGTATTTCTAACTCCTGACACGAAAGAGGTTCACAAACATTTGCCAGGGGCAACGGTGCTCCTAATTTAGGCACTACTGATAGATGCATGAATACCAGTGGGATTCCTCTAAGACTGAAGTCATTCGCACACTAAGCACTAGGTAACTTTGGCATTTCAATGCGTGGAAAATTTCAGGTTTCACGTAATTTAGCAGTCTTCAATGCTCACAGCAGTGCACAGCAAGGGAATAGTCAAAGCAAATTATTCCAAGGGGTAAGAAATCTGCCTTGGAAAGGAAAAGCAGTTCTCAAAGCTGTCTAGTTGCATTTGAGGGGCAGGAATTTGTAGTCCTCTCTTAATGAGCAACAAGCTTCTCTTTGGGCTCTAGCCTGTTCTTGCATGCCAAAGCGCCATGATGTTACACTGCCCCACCATCACCTCTGATCGCATGTTTCTTGGTCAAGGAAGGCTGACAGTGTGGTGCAGTTGCTGAAATGCCATCTTACTTTTGCTCTGCCAACATAAGAGGATGTGTCCTTTCCCTATAGCACATGGGAAAGAAGGAAAGAGTAAGGAAATAGAAAAATATTACGTGATATATATATATTTATATGTATAAAGGACTGCCCAGAGGGAAACATCTAAACCATTTGCATATGGAACCTTCACATAAAACGCTGCCCACGTCATAAGTTACAGTAAGCACAGTTCACCTGATTACGGTTCCATACCAAGCTGCTCAGTCCCTTTACTTGTAAGGGTTACAGAAGCCTGTGTTTGAAGTGTTAGTGTTGTGGAACGAAGTGACAGCAACTTGGGAAATAAATGAGCACAATACTCTCTTCTAACCTCCTGGCACCGTGCCTTTTAACAGAGAAGAAAAAAGCAAAAAGGCAAAATGTCAGCTCCGAAACATTTTTCATGCTGTAAAATATAGTGTCCCTGCTGAAACACGTGCTAAAAGACACACTGAGGGGGCTGATACTTCACTAAAAAACAGTGAGTTATCGCACAAGGGTCATGTGAGCACGTCTAATGCAGCAAGGAAAAAAAAAAAAAAACCCTGAGGACTGAAAATTTGTATCCATGTCCTACAAATGTCATGTTAGCCTTTCAGACAAAAGTCTCGGCAGCACACGCTGAGCTGGGACATTCAGAGACGCAAACCAGCTCGCACAAACAGCAAACAAGACTGTGAGGATGAGGATCTGGGTGTTTCAGCACCCCTCAGTAGCCTACACAGAAGCTGACCGCTCAGCTGTTATTAGTCACTGGGAGCAATCCCTCTTTTCCCAGCAGAGCTTATTCATTTGCAAGATAAAGGGAAGACCCTTCTGCACATGCCCATAATATCCTTCACCGCTGGGGGCGGCTTTACATAAGACTGCATCCCTGAAACCAAAGCAACAGTCGGACGGAGCTTTTGGAACGGCAGTATGCAGAAGTGAGCAGAGCTTGGTCATTGAACGGGCTTATTCCACCTCCTCTGCTACAAAGCAGCTTCCTGGCTGGATCGGGTGCTAAGTGAGGGAACTGCTGTGCTATGGAATACAGATGTGTGAATTGAGATAGCTAAACCGTGCCGGGAGGAAAATCCAACATGCTTTCCTACACAGAGAATTTTTAAAAGCCAGGTTCCTAACTATAAAGATGCAAAAACGTAATATCCATGAAGATCCTATCACCTAGGAAGAATTTGAAAATTTGCTGCGTATGCTGTGTTGGGATTGATTTATTCTTGGAGTGTTCTGCATGGCTGGCAAAGAATAATGTTCCAAAATCGGTCCATCTCCCAAGGGGTCCAATTTTTCTTCCTGGGTGTCAGTGAGCCCTGACTCACTACAGTGCAGCTGACAGGGGCTGCCATGCTTGTGGCACACTAAGCAAAAAACAAAAGACCTAAGGACGACCTTTGAACAACACAAAGGATGGGTATGTTTTTCACGTTCTTTTTTTTCATGTATAGTTCCTAGCCACTGAATAGCCTGTGCTTTAATTACTCCATAGCCTTTCCTTGATGTGCTTTGTTCTTACAGTTAAATTGCTCAGGGGTTGCACCTTTTACCCAACTGTTTCTCAGTGTGTGTGTGTGTGTGTATATATAAATATATATATAAAGGCATTCTTTAAAAAAAAATTCTGAGTAAAGAAAACAATGTGTAAAGTAGTTGAGTCGAGCTAGGGATTTTTAAATGATTGCTGAAATAAAAAGCTTTTAAGATGATTGAAAGAAATGACTGATGTGTGGGGGGATAACTTTTCTAAGTTGTTTTTATTTCCAGGTTTCAATGTAATTAGGCTACTGAGCGGATCAGCCGTAGCTCTGGTAATAGCCCCTACTGTATTACTGACAATGCTTTCTTCTGCTGAACGAGGATGCCCTAAGGGCTGTAGGTGTGAAGGCAAAATGGTATATTGTGAATCTCAGAAATTGCAGGAGATTCCCTCAAGTATATCTGCTGGTTGTTTAGGTTTGTCCCTTCGATATAACAGCCTCCAAAAACTAAAATACAATCAATTTAAAGGTCTTAATCAACTCACCTGGCTCTATTTAGACCATAACCACATCAGCAATATTGACGAAAATGCTTTCAATGGAATACGCAGACTAAAAGAGTTGATCTTGAGTTCCAACAGAATCTCCTATTTTCTTAATAATACCTTCAGACCTGTGACAAATCTCCGGAATTTGGATCTCTCATACAATCAGCTGCAGTCTCTGGGATCTGAACAGTTCAGGGGCTTAAGGAAGCTGCTGAGTTTACATTTGCGGTCCAATTCCCTAAGAACCATCCCTGTTCGAATATTTCAAGACTGTAGGAACCTTGAACTGTTGGACCTGGGTTATAATCGCATCCGAAGTTTAGCAAGGAATGTCTTTGCAGGCATGATCAGACTTAAAGAGCTTCATCTGGAGCACAATCAATTTTCTAAGCTCAACCTGGCACTTTTTCCAAGGCTAGTCAGCCTTCAGAACCTTTATTTACAGTGGAATAAAATCAGTGTGATAGGACAAACCATGTCCTGGACATGGAGCTCATTACAAAGACTTGATTTATCTGGCAATGAAATAGAAGCTTTCAGTGGACCTAGTGTTTTTCAGTGTGTGCCCAATTTACAGCGCCTCAACCTGGATTCAAACAAGCTCACGTTTATTGGTCAAGAAATTTTGGATTCTTGGATATCCCTCAATGACATCAGCCTTGCTGGGAATATATGGGAATGCAGCAGAAATATTTGCTCCCTGGTAAACTGGCTGAAAAGTTTCAAAGGGCTGAGGGAAAATACAATTATTTGTGCCAGCCCTAAGGAACTGCAAGGGGTGAACGTTATCGATGCAGTGAAAAACTACAGCATCTGTGGCAAAAGTACCACAGAAAGGTTTGAATTAGCCCGAGCTCTCCCAAAGCCAACGTTTAAACCAAAACTCACCAGGCCTAAACACGACAGCAAGTCCCCTTTGCCCCCAACCATGGGAGCCACTGAAGCGAGCTCCGAGCCCGAGCACGACGCAGAACACATCTCCTTCCATAAAATCATAGCAGGCAGCGTGGCCCTTTTCTTGTCTGTGCTTGTGATCCTGCTGGTAATCTACGTGTCATGGAAGCGTTACCCAGCCAGCATGAAGCAGCTGCAGCAGCGCTCTCTCATGCGAAGGCACAGGAAAAAGAAGAGACAGTCGCTGAAGCAGATGACTCCGAGCACACAGGAATTTTATGTAGATTACAAACCTACCAACACTGAAACCAGTGAGATGCTGCTGAATGGAACAGGACCCTGCACGTATAACAAATCAGGCTCCAGGGAATGCGAGGTATGAACCATTGTGATAAAAGAGCTTTTAAAAGCTGGGAAATAGTGGTGCTTTATTAAACTCTAGGGACTATAAAGGGAACGTTTTTCTCACTTTTCTGGCACAGCTCTTCCATGTCACTTTTTTGTACATTCATAATACTGGTCATTTTACTCTCATACATAATCAACTCATTGAAATTTAAATACCACAAGCAATGTGAAGCCTGATATCTGGCTTAATACAATACCTATTGTAAAAACCCTCTACTGATTTCATTAAAGTCTCTCTTGTTTTAAATAGACAACTTCTTTCATAAGTAATCCAGTGCACCTGCAGTGATTGAGACTCTGTTCAGGGAGAAAAAATTATAACAATGAAAGAAAAAAAAACCCAAAAAATCAAACAGATTCCTCCCCATTTCTCCCCCTTCATCTAACCCCAGCCCTTGCTCTGAAACTCACTTTTTGAACTGAGAACCAAGTAAAGAGCTGGTACTGCACCATCCTATGAATTCTGAGTTGTGTGAGGAGAGAGATGGTGCAGGAACAGCTCTGAAAGAATGCCTGCTTTCTGCCCAACACAAGATATAATAAATGCAAAGCCAGTGGGAAATCGAAGTGCTTTCTTAGGACATGAGGCATCAGACCAAAAGCAAAGCAAAGGGAAACCTAAGTGTAACAAAAAAGTAAGAATAAAAATATACAATGGGGTTTACTGTACTGCATTATAATACAGTGTTTCTAGGGCTGATAACTATTAATTGAAACCTGTTTATGTGACTTCATACAAAAGGTGCCAGTGTTTATCCCTTACATCCAGTTGCCTTTCAGAAAGTAGTCAAAAGGCATTCATTAAATGAGGAGCAGAAATTCCTTATTGATGCAATTAGAGCGACTCAAATGTGCAGCAGCAAAAGCAAGACCACTTCCTGCACACATTTGTTTCAGTGCTCATTAGAAATTCTCTTTTCAAGACTGTCAAAGACATTAATGTAGCTGAGGAAACCATTAAGTCTGTCATTTTCTTCTATTTCTTTTTATTTGCTGGGCTGATGTTGTTAGGGATTTGTGATGTGTTTTGCACACTGTCCCTCTAATAACAAAATAAAGCTTCATTACTCACAAAGCCAAACAGTGTATGTTTTAGAAATACAACAACTGCAGAGAGCTTTCAGAGAAAATTGGTTACTCACTGATCTGAGAAAACTGCATCCAAAAGTCCTTAAAGAAATCACTGACAAATTATTTCTCCTCTCTCTTGGCCAAACCCTAATGACAATACAAGAATTTTCAAGTATTCATTTTTAATGTGCAGTCATTTATCAGTGGTTCTGGACAAAATACAGATGGGTAACCTGGCTACCTCTCCCCAAATCATGTATTTGCGTTAGCTGCAGAAGAATATAACGTCCCCCATATTTCCAAATATTTCTATTCTGCTTATCAGAAAGGGGAAGTGTGTGTGTGTAGGGGAGGTGTCATTCTTGAAATAATACAGCAGCACCTATAGAGAAACAAGTCAGTCATTTAATCATCTCGATTTTGTAACTTGATTTGGCTTAGTAAACTGCACGTCTCCAATCACTTGGGAGGGAATGTTTCTACAAGCAGTTTCACTGCAGCAGATTAGAAAAGGCAAAACCTCAGAATGTTGTGAATTTTTACCAGAAAAAAACCTAATCGTAGCAAACCAGCTTGAAATATGCTAGATACCATGAAACCAAAGGTAGAAAGCATCTCTTAAAAAGCACTAATACACTGGAAGGGGGTTGGTTTTGTTGTTGCAGGATTTTTTTTCATAGAATGAAACCATTCTCCTTTTCCAGGGCTGTAGCGAGCAAATATCCGAGAGTAGAAGTGTGAGATTATACTGAACCTGCATCACTGAGACCCTGTTTTACTGAGTCCAAGGAGAATCTCATACAATTAATAACCCAAGTGCTTGAGATGCTTCAGCAGCACCGAGAGGACTATGATTTTTAACCGGGGATACCTTGAAAGTTGCTATTAGAAGGTCAATACACATTGAAATACCTTAGCTACAGCAGGATTCGGGTTTGTGCCAGTAGCTCTTGGTTAGCTCCATACTGAAGGGTTACAGTTCTGCTCTAAACTTCATGTTATGAACCATCCCTGTAATTCTCCAGGCTTTAATGTCTGCAGTGGTGACTAACATAAGGCACAGCCAAAACAAGAAAGATTTGGCCCAAAACATAGGTATGTTCATATATACATGCACACACACACACACACACACGTGTGTGTGTGTGTGTGTGTGCATGTGTGTGTGTATTTAAAAGAAAAAATTCCTTTTATTGTTGGGAAGTGCTAACTGCAATCAGAAAATATTTTCATTCTATTAGTTTAGAATTTTTGTTATTTGAAAATGTCCTATCCATCTTCTAAAAATCCTTCATGGACCAGGATTGTGAATGAGTTGTATATAACTGAGTTTGCCTCTACATGCTTCCTTTTACGTTTCTTGAATGTGTTGTTCTAACTGTACGATACTCGGAAAGGACAGATCCACAACCTCCTTAAGAAAGCCATAACCTATAAAATTATCATCAGCTTCCTTAGAAACACATTAGATTATGGACATGAAAAAGAAATTAAGGCCAGTATGTCATTAATCGTAAGCAGGTAACAAGAATAATAATAACAAAAATCCAGCACGTCTATACTCAAATATAGACAAGCTCAGATCAACTAATTAATTTATCACCTGAAAAACAACAGCTCCACTTTCCATGAACTCCCAAACAGGTACCAAACAGGTGAATGCCTGGTCATTGGTAAGGAAGCCACTGCCTGGTCACAAGCAACAAGATGCCCTGTCTAACTCTTTGAACCTCCTTGCACAGCCTGAGGCCTGCGAGCGGAGTGTTAAACCCCACTCTGGTGGCTACGGCCTAGAAAACATTTTAAACCCACTTCAGAGCATGTTAAAACACATTAAAACCCCCATACATTCACCTGTGCAAAAACTACATAGACTGAAGTAAGCTTAGTGTCACGGCTGTCAAATTAATCACTATAGAAGTGACTTGTTTTGGATGGCTATGCCACCAGACTCACAAATTCTAATCATCTTGTAAGAAATGACCTGGTCTTAGCTGAGCAGCTTTCCGTCCCTGTGAAAGGCTGCACCTTTCCTGAATACAAATGAAGTGGTAAAGCCTTGAAGAGGCCAGAGAACAAATATTCTCCTTTACTTCCCCTCCAGTTTGGGCAGCAGGTATCCAGAATTCTGATCCCGCTTTGTCTTGGGTTTTGGATATTTTAGTGCCAGTCTCTCACTAAATTATTAAAACCTTGCTGGGGTGATGCCAAGGAATCCTCAGAGGACGTGTGAGAGCTACAGTGGCTCTTAACAAAACCCTATACCTTCATACAAGTATTTTAGGCACAAACCTGAGGAATGAGATGTGATTGAGTCCCTCTCATGTCCTGGCTGTCCCTTAGTGGACCTGCTGCTGCCTTTCAATGCATTTCAAAGGTGTCTGGGTTGTTTTTTGTTGTGTTGGGATTTTTTTAAAATCAATCTCTATTCCTTTTCCTGAGTCATATACACAGCATTCTGGGGCTACCACTTGAAGACCAGGGCTTTTCAAGCCACAAAGGGCAGTCCTCTTCCATGCCTACTTTCATTGGGTTTGTGGTCTTAACATTTGTTTAAACAATATTGAGACCAATGCTAGGTGGATCACCCAAGAAAACCATTTTGTTTTACTGGAGCACCCCAAAAACCTCAAAAGAAGTCATGACTTCCTCTGCTAGCCACTATACAAACCCTGTTGAGTGATGTCTTACATTGAATGTTTACAAGGGATGTTGAGAGGACAAGGTGGCAAATAAACATGACAGACTTGAGGTAATTTGTTTGAGATCACACACCAGTAAAATACTGGGAACATAACCCAGTCTCCTCACACCAGGGCATCCTCCTAGACAGTGGACCTCTTGGTCTCTCAACTAAATGACCTAGCTCCGGGAGTATTTCAGAATAATAAGCTACATAGAATGCACATCTTAGAAAAAAAAAAAAATAACTGATGTACTAAACAAATTCAAGGAGACTGGTAATGTTCATTCACTGTGTTGAGATTACCTCCAGCAATTGCAGAGAAAGAGAATCATAATGAGAACAAGTGGCTTGCGTATAATGAATGCAAGCTTCTCTACTGGCTGGTAGGTTTTCATTACTCACTATCTGCACTCACACAGTCAGCGCAGCTTCAGACCTGGCAGTGCTCCTTGTTTTATTATTATTATTACAAAATAGTGAACCTTGATATAAAATTCTATTGCAAAATGAACGTAAATGTACAATATTCCTGCAAGCACAAGTGGAAAATTTCAGTTTGCTGCAAGCTAATGGTCTTTGCTGTCAGTCTCTCAACTCTAGATAAATATTCTCTCAGATGAATTTGTGTGGAACAACAGTGACATCCAGCGGGTAGTGGGCTTCATCACAGGTACCTACTGCCTGCGCCAGTCCCCACACAGATGTGTTTGCCTTTTTACTTTCTATTCTGCTGTATCACATGGTGGTAGCATCAAATCCTCCCAGTGTACCAAGTAGTCCGTGGTTTAACTTCATCTCGGTGTACAGGAGTCATAACCCGAACGTAGCGACAAAGTGGGGAAACAGAAGTAGGCAAACGCTGGCAAGAAATGGCCTGGCCACCCCTGTGCAAGGCACTGCTGTCAGTAAAAGGCATGGGACATTGCAGGAGTAAGCAAGGACAGGAGAGCTGTAACAGATTTGTGGGCACTGATTTAGAACGTATTACTCATAAAACACTACTAAGTGGCTTCAAGATACTATAGAACAAAGTCAGACTGCAAACAGCTCATTCAACTTCCTGCCAGCCAAATAATTAGGAAAAAATAAATTAAATAATGTGTAGTTTACTCTTCCAATAACAAGAGAAAGCTATTGTTAGACATCAAAAGGAAGAGTCCTCGCCACCTGGGAATGAGTTCAAGTAACAGATTCATCTCAAAAACACACAGTGTGCAAAAGACAAGAAGCAAGAGATGAAAGATCAAATTTAGAAGCAATCATAAAGCCAAACAACGGGAAACTCACCAGTGATGTGAATTTGCAGCAACTTCTGCTATGTTTTGCAGCCACTGCTTGAGGCCTAGAGTAGCTACGCCAATGTTGGTGGCAATAATTCTGAGCCATGGGGAATGACAACAGCCAATGAAGTTGAGATTATAGCTCTTTTCTAACAGGCAGGTTTCATTTTCCTTAAGAAGATGCACAAGAACTCATTTCGCTCCACACTGAAATGCAGTCCTATTTCTAATTTTTTATGTACTTGGATGTCTTTGGAGGTCACCTATCAGTAGTCCATGACATGTAGCCTGGATTTTTATACCTCACTAGGCTTTCTAGACTGGGTGGGAACACCATGGCATAGGAAGAGATCCTGATGTGATTCACAGGGTTATAGCCAAACCACCTCTTGGCGTGCACAAGTAACACACAGTAACAGCTACAAACAGATCGCCAAGGCGGTCGTAAAGTAGTAAAAAGGAGTTTATTGGAGATGTTCTGGGATGGATGGCTGTGAGCTGACAGCCAATATTTTACCTACCAGAGAAATTGCAAATCTCATTTAGAACGAGCACAAACATCATAAAAGCAATAATAAGAAAAGATTTCTAAGCTGTAGGCAGTAAATCTTTTTTGACCAACCCATCACAGAAATCACATCTCCCTACAATACTTGGCTTGCTCATTGTCAGCCTATCATGACCTTAGCATTAGCACCCTAATGAAAGAATTTACTGAGAAGGTCCAAAGGGCAGCGAATCTCTATTAATTAACTTTTCCTTTCTAAACAGCTTAATGAAACTTACTAACGTCATTACAGGGAGTATCTTATATTCATGTGAAAATTTAAGATTCTTCATTACCGAAATCAACCAAACTCTTCAACAAAAAAACACCATCTCATTCGTTACCTGCAGTTTCTTGCTATTTCTCACAAACTCTCTCACCAAGAAGAAACTGGAGACATAACGTTAAAAAACATAGTTCTCCAAAAAGTCCTCACATGTGTCTTCTTAACCACAATGACCACTTCACTGGCCATGTGTCATGGCTTACACTCTTAACTGAGAGTTAAATTTATATTACTTCAACATCACCAGTAGTGTAGAGATCATGTAGGACTTCATAACATCAGCTCAACCTTGCAAAGTCTCAAAGTGTTTTGTGGCAGCCAGGCTCTATTAATGCATGACTTGAAACGAAAATAAAACATCCTAATTAGTCACCTACTTACACTCCAAGCAAGACGTAAAATGCATAAATGCAGTGCAAGGTTTATTGCTTCACTACACCATTGAGAAAATGATCTGCCCAGTCCTGTCTGCAAATCCTTTCCTTCTTCAAACTAACAAAACATTTAACTAGCTAGTTCCCTCAGGAACCTCACTGCTCAAAGAAAAAATATCTAGGCACCTTCGTATTGGCAGCAGCCTGCAGAAGTCATCACCATGAAGTCAGCCTGTATGACTTATTCTCCCTTCCAATCCAGCAGCATCCCCTGACCTTGCCAGGTATTACACTGCACTATATCCCATGCTGTGAAGCACTGGCTGTATGAAAGCTTTTCATGTCTTTGGGCACTTCTGCTCACGTGTGTAGTCACATTGAGCACAGGAAAACAGAAGGGACTCAGGACTGCACATGGCTTACAGCACTAGGGAACAGTTGGGCAACAGCACTCAGCTTTTCCAGAAGTTAAAACAACTGGCTTTAAAAGAGATAAAATCCCATTATAAACCACAACTGGAATGTTAGATAAATATTTGTGCATTTCTTAAAAGCATTTTAAGCATTTTAATTTTTTAAAATTTGTTACTGTCTAGCTCCAGGCATTTTTAAACATCAAACAGAAAACTGCTCTAACTTTTGTTTCCCATCTAACTTAAAGAGAGGGAGAAATTACTTTCTTACAATCTAAAGACACCTCTTTATGAAGCTGTGGGCCTGAGCTGATATGGGAACAATAAAAACATCTTTTCTCTAATTACTTTATTCTTTCCCAGACATTTGTTTTCAACATCTGCAGGAAAGATACGGTACTAGCATGATGTACCTTACTCTAGCCAAGTGCATTCTCCTGACATTTATTTTGTGCTTCACAGCAAATGATGGGTTGTGTCATTGGGTGTTACAGAATCATGGAATCACAGATTCACAGAATCATAGGTGTTGGAAGGGACCTCAAGAGATCATTGGGTTCAACCCCCCCGACAAAGCAGGGTCCCTAGAACAGGTTAGCGTCCAGATGGGACACTTGAATATCTCCAGAGAAGGAGACTCCACACCCCCCTGTGCAGCCTGTCCCAGGGCTCTGTCACCCTCACTGTGAAGTAGTTCTTCCACAGATTGATGTGGAACTTCCTGTGCTCCAACTTGCAGCCACTGCCCCTTGGTCCTATCCCCACAGACACTGAGAAGACACTGGCCATTTCCCCGTGTCCCACATTTGAGATATTTATAAACATTAATAAGATCCCCTCTTAAACTTCTTTTCTCAAGGCTGAACAGCCCCAGTTCTTTCAGCCTATCATATGCCCTTCATAGTCAGGAAGAACTTCCCAAAGGTTCAACAGTGTCTAGAATAATTGGCACTGTAGAACTCACAGTTCTGATTTTAAATCGGGCACTTGCATCTTCCACTTTCTTAAAGGCTGCAAAGCTCAGTAATCAGCCTCCAAATATCGTAATGAGATGACCATACCCAGCCTGGTTCTGCTGTAACGTGCACAAAATGCTCAAAGGTACAAAACCAGCTCCTCAACAGAAGCTGGGCATCCTAATTGATTTTGTAATTCTTCCCTTCATCGCCCTCAAGATTAAAAATAGCTGTAGATGAAGGAAACATGAAGACTGAACATGCGTTTTGCTGGAGTGTAGATGATAAGCAATAATAATACATTAGCCATACGATCACTGAGCCACTGAAAATACAATAATCGTAAACAGAGTCCTTATTTCAAAATACAGACTTCATAATGTATATTCTAGCATACACTGATTCTTGGGGGGTTGGGAGGTTTTTGCTTGGTTTTGTTTGGCGTTTTTTGGAGGGGGAGTTGCTGGTTTGTTCTTTGTGGTTTTTTTTTTTAAACATACTAGGCAGAAGCATCTATTTTGGCTTGTGGTAAGTTGCTTAAAAGCCCCAGGTGATAAAAGCTTTAAAAAGGGAATACAATTTACAAAATGCAAACTAGAGTCAAACAGAAAAACACTTTAGGCTTCATTTCAACTGGTGTTTTGTTACTAAGTTTTAATTTTCCTATAAATTATCCTGTTTATATTAGACAGAATATAGGAAAGATTTTCAAAGCTGCAAATGGGAATTGAAACATCCCAATCCCACACAGTTCTTTCAGTAGTTCAGCATTTAACCTTTGAGTCAGAGTACTAGCCCTTTTCCCTTTCTCCCCAGACAACTTGTTTGTAAGGCCAACAGAGCACTCTGACCAGTATCATGAAGCTAGTCCAAAAAAAAATTGCCTTCCTGGAGACTCTGGCAACTTTTCTTGCAAGTGAAAGAAAGCATTTGTACCACAGTGACGTGCAGATGGTGGCAGATGCATCTTATTGACATTGAGTGGGATGCATATTGATAAAGAGTATAAACTGGGAAATTGCCTCCTGACCTACTACAAAAGGGACTGCCCCTAACTCCTGGCAGATGGATAAAATTAACTGACCTAAGGAAAGTAACTACCTGCAGTTCGGTTTGAAACCAGCTCCAGCTTCTGTGGTCTGGTTTTTAACCAGGTGAGATTAATGCCCACATTCCTCACAAGTAACACTCACAGCACTCTTGCACAAAAATATTTAGCCAAGGCTTGAGAAAAGGATCATCTTTTCCTATTCAAAATGAATGTCATCAAATCATCATTCGAGCACATGGGACTTTTGTTGGCAGTGCACTATTACTTGCAATATAACACTTCCACATCACAGTATTAGCCTTCCAGCCATCTGTAATATGAGTCACATTCTCAGAGCAGCGCAGGCTTCGGTCTACACTGCTTCATACCAGTCAGCTTCTCCTGACTCTCACTGGACTATCCAGAGTACATACGCATTGCACAGAACAGCAATGTCCACTTCAAAAATTAATTCATTTAACATGATGTTACACCCGTGACTCACTGTAATATACTTACATTCCACCTTCCAACAAAGGATCGCCTCAAATGGGGACAGAAACCCTTCAGTGGAAACTTTTCCTAAGGCTAATTTTACTTATCACAAACAGTCTCTGTACTTTTGGGACTAAATTTTTAGTTTTCCCTATTTTCATTTATCCTTCACAAGTTTCCAGGCTACAGTGCTGAAACAAAAGGTGGGCCTGCAGCATTATTCTATGAGCTCAGAAGCCCCAATTCCTACCCAGTAACTTGTCCTTCATTAAAGAACAGATTTCTTTCAAACACACATGCTGCTGGACAGCATATTTCTATTCACTGCCAGTGATGCTGGCAACAGAAAAATAGTTTTTCTTATTTTCTTAGAGAATAAGTCATAATCACAGAGAATGGGGGCAGGGGGGTGGAATTTCAAGCAATCTACATCAGAATCCTGCACATTGAATCTTTATACCTCCAACATTTTGCATAAGTGACTTCCTATTTTTAAAATATGTCTGTCAAAAATAAGCCACTTGCCACAGGGGAAGCAGTAACCTCTGTGAGGCAGTCTGCATGTAACCACGTCATGCCAGTAACCACGTTCTTCTCACTCAGAGCCTGAGCTTATACCCGGTGTTTGTTTTACAGCCTGAGGCAGCCTACAGCACACAGCTATGACATCTCAGTGTTCTCTTACCTTTTTATTTATTTTTGCATGTGACCTTTCCTAGGACAAACACCGCAATATTTTCAAGTGAGAAGTTCTTGCCCATCGGGCTGAGCAGAAGGCAGGAACACTGCAGGGGGAAAAGTGACTGAGGGTTGCGCTTAGTGTGTACATACTAAAACCCAGCAGTACTCACAGAGGTTGGGTTCTATGAAAGCTCAATGAAGTGCAGTAACTTGAACAACAGGCACCATTTTGTACTATCCAAAGGATAGGAGGTGTTCACAAGGACAGGTTGGATGGGGTCCTTGGCAAGCTTGTGTAGATCCAGGCCTGGAGGTTGGTGGCCCTGCCTGTGGCGGGGGGGTTGGAACTCTATGATCCTCAGAGTCCCTTCCAACCCAGGCCATTCTATGATTCTATAGTACAGGTCTGTCTGTAGCCCAAGCACCTAACAGTGAGTTCTGATGTGTAAGAAACCCCTTGTAGCAGTATAAAATCCTTTGAAATCATAATGTAATAAATTGTGTTCTCAAATCTGAAAGCATGCAGTATTTGGACTGTAACAGTACCCCAAATTAAGAAGATCTGTCTGTCAGTAACACAAAATGCATTTTCCCAAACCTGCAGACCCACCGATATGTATGCTTTGGCTTCATGTATAAACTGACATGGCAAATTCTAAATTTAACAAAGCCAATTTCTTTTAAAGCCTTATCACACTAATTACATCCATCAAGTGTGTAAAATACATTTTGTCAGCTAAGAACAGAGGACTTCAATTAAATGTAAATCCTTATTCAGCACTCTAAGCTGTTAATGGCCCAAACTCATTAATGAGATGATGAAAAGAAAATGTTCCTACATACAGACTCTGTAATGAGAATTTATTACAAGTACTCATTATTTCCACCTAGTTCATCACTTAAGAAAGTGTTCCGTATTTACGTCAACACTCCAGCATCAACAAGAAAAGATACCAAAATAATCTTGTTTGTTTGCAAACGTGTGTGTAAACATAATAGGTGCCTGTCAGTCATTTCCAAGAGATGACCTTCTTCCCTAACCTAGAGGTTCCACATTCTCAATCCCTTTCCGCAGCCATCTGGCAGGATGGCATCCAACACTGGTTAAGAAAAATCAACGGGTGTGTACCCAAATTCTGCTCTGAAATGTAAACAGAAGAGTCCACCTTTTATACTGTGTGGGTGCCAAGTCCTTAAGAAGCGCAGAGAAAACTCTCAAGCAGGTATTTTAGGCTAACTGTCCTGGGCTCATAAACATTTATAATGATTTTTTGATAGGTCTTCCATTGGAATCAGTTCAGAAGAGCACTGGAAAGAGCTTTACAGAAGTACAGGTGGATGAGGGATGAGGGGCAGATGTGAGAATCAGAAGAGCATATCCCTGTTCTCCAAAATCTCAGTTGCAGTTTCATTGCAGTTCAGCAACACTAGGATTCATCAGTCTTACACCCTCAGGGAAGGTTATTATGAGGACTGCTCGACTGCAGGACTCCCCGAGATCTGGCTTCTCACAGAAAGGGGATGTGTCCTCATTTTGCTTCCTTTTCCAGATTTCTCTCTCCCACTCCACCCCCTTTCGTTCCTCCGCTCTGGGCCCCTCTTCCCTTATGATTATCCATTTCCCAGAAATAAAAAGAGAATCCAAGGGCTACACATATGCGTATGAGACGCTTCTGAATTTCTACCATGTCTAAGGAGTTCTGTCCCCACAAAGCCTTGTTTACAAACACCCTCGGCTCCAACAGTAAGCAAGCTTTCAGCAACAAAGAAACATTAGAGGCATTTCCACAATAGTTTTAAATTACTTCCCCCACTAGAGAGGACTTGCTGATCAAATGACAAGTAAAATGAGATACAGTGAAGCGATTCACCCTCAAATACTAAGAAAACAAGTAAAACACAGCAGGTTTGAATATTGGTACCTTCTGCAGGAATCCAATCCTGTAAATCTGAAGTGAAAATTCAAGTATTGTTCAAAAGCTGTTATGCATGAGGAAACAAATGTTAGCCCAAATTACAGGCCGCAGCATGACAGCACTCTGGCCAGTTACAAACTATCAGGGGGTTCGTATCAGTGCTTTATTTGGGCGCTGTATGGGTCAGACAAGACTTGTCCCTGCATTAAAAAAAGAAAACAAAAAGCAATAGATTTGCCCAAGATTAATTCCACACTAGCTTAATTATTAATTAATCTCTCCCAAGTGCCTTTTCTATGTAGTTGAAATGGTCTTTGCAAATACAAGTTCTCTGTTTATCGATAGAGTAGTTTTCAAGGCGGACAGCTACGCTGCAGTATAAAGACAACATTTCTTCAGCTGATCTGGTTAATTAAAATGCATGGTTATAACAGGCTCTCTTAGAACTGCAGCTGAATAACCCAGGATCCCTTTTTTCTCCGCACCACAGAACACTTTGCGTCTATTTAATAGGGCTGTTTCAGGATTTAATCAAAGATTTCCAATCTGCACTCTGGAACAGAGTGTCTTTCCCTTTTGAAAAGATTTCAAATCAAACACTCATTTTCAAAGAGACCCCTGATGAATATCTGTAGCCTGTGCCCCTTACCTGCACCTCCATTCCATTTAATGCTTGTTTACACAATTTAACACTTCCTTTTCTGCTTCTCGGCATCCCCAATGCAAAGGAAAAACAAACAACAGTATCACATGTTCCTTCCAGCATCAATCTGTAAGCCCAGTTTTGGGGAATGAATTCAGAAGAACATGTTAACAGCTTTGCAGGGGGAGGGTAACTGTAAGAACAGCTAAAGCTGACAGAAAACCTGTGCCAGGCAGAGGATGGAGCAGGATTCAAAGTGGAAATCCACCTGCTATGCAGCATTTGCTAACACGCTGCAGTGGTGCTGCATGCTAATCCAAGGAGGAGAAAGAAGAAGGGGATTTGCAAAGGAATATTAACTTTGGAGATGCATAGGTCATTAAACTGCTTGGAAAACAGCCTAGAACAAAAGAGTGCCTCAAGCCAACCCCTCCAAGCTAGTGGATGCTTGAAAACACAACCACTCCCTATTTCATAGCATCATAGGGGTTGGAAGGGATCTCAAGAGATCATTGGGTCCAACGCCCCTGCCAAAGCAGCTCCCTAGCTCATATTGCACAGATAGGCATCCAGAAGGGTCTTGAATATCTCCAGAGAAGGAGACTCCACCACCCCCCTGGGCAGCCTATTCCAGTGCTCTGTGGCCCTCATTGTGAAAAAGTTCTTCCACATGTTGGTGCGGAACTTCCTGTGCTCCAACTTGCAGCCATTGCCCCTTGTCCTGTCTCCACAGACCACTGAAAAGGGGCTGCCCATTTCTCCCTGCATCCCGTACTTCAGATATTTATAAACATTAATAAGGTTCCCCCTTAGTCTTCTTTTCTCTAGGCTGAACAGTCCCAGCTCACTCAGCCTTTCCTCATAGGGGAGATGCTCCAGGCCCTTAATCATCTTTGTAGCCCTTCTCTGGACTCTCTCCAGGAGATCCCTGTCCTTTTTATACCAGGGAGCCCAGAACTGGACACAATACTCCAGGTGGGGCCTGACCAGGGCAGAGTAGAGGGGGAGGACCATCTCCTTCGACCTGCTGGCCACACTCCTCCTGATACACCCCAGGATCGCATTAGCTCTCTTAGCCACCAGGGCACACTGCTGGCTCATAGCCACTCTGTCAACAACCAGGACCACCAGGTGCTTCTCCACAGAGCTCTTCTCCAGCAGGTCATCCCCCAGACTGTACTGATACAAGCAGTTACTCCTTCCCAGGTGCAAGACTCTACACTTGCTTTTGTTGAACCTCATCTGGTTTCCCCCCACCCAGCTTTCCAGCCTGTCCAGGTCTTGCTGAATGGCAGCGCATTCTGTATATTCTGTAAAATTCCTGTGATAATGACAAGGCTCAGTAGCGGTAAAACATGTGGATACCTGAAAATGAAACATCTTTGGTCCAGTTTCAGCCCTGCCTCTATCAGACTCAGTTCCTTCACATGTGTTAGACTAGTTGGTCATCCACACAACCCTAACAGGGCTCATTTGTGACAGGACTTAAAACGATCCTCTAATTCAAACCTGTAGCTCAAGGTCTCCAGTTAAATACCCTGAATGGGTTGACCTACGTATTCTTCCAAGTAGTACTGGAAGGCTCTAGTAAATTGATGGATTTCTGCATCCTTCAGAGAAAAATTATGTATTAGGTCTCATCTGCTTTACATTCAGCTGTCATAATAGCCAGCTAAGATGACCAAAAAGAAGCAGCTGTTTTCTAAGCTCTATATTCCTTTCTAACAGGTGAATTCAGGTAGATCTCCATGGCTCAGCCTGCTAAAGGGCCCCTTACTGGCAAAGCCATGCATCTTGGGTGTTCAGGGCAGCCCCGTTACCTTTGCCAACAGTCTCTTTGTGCCACTGAAGCAAGGCATGTCAGTGAAGAGTCACTGCACATCCCTCTGCCGCTGGTTTCATTCTAGTTCAGACTTTAATGGACAAACAGTGCACTTTACAGGGTCTTCAGCAGTAGCATCATCTTTTGTAGGGCAACTGTCAGCTCAGGTGTGTTATTTTTTAGGAAGTGCTGTTTTGCTAGACAGTGCTTAACACCGACTATAAGAACAACAATATATAACAGCAATAGCCTTATGCTTTTCCTATTCTATTAACGTTCCAGAAATCAAATCTTGCAGAACCTGTGGGAAAGAAGCCAGTGACCATTAAACTCCACTTTACTTGAAGCGTTTATAATTTGAGGAGTTTAATTTCAAGGCTTGATGCCTTCAGGCTGCCGAGTTGAGATTGAAGCAGAATACAGCAAAGCAGCAAACTCATGGCACAAGTTTAAAAGCCTCTTTTCTTCAGGCCCCTGGTCATTTCCCCCAGCCCTAATGCAAAATTTATTTCAAGGCATAAAACATACTTTTCCCAACTTGGGCTAAATGCAACGGAGTTTTGATTTCAAATAGATGAGGGAGCGAGATTTTCCAATGAATTTACTATGAATCTTATGTCTTGTCTCTGGACTGGGTGAATCAGGGCTGGAGGAGTGGCCAGGACAGCCTTTTTTACATCCTATTTTTCAGTGGCTCCACTGATTAAATAGCATTCATTAGCTCCTATTACAACAGCTGTAGAAGAGGGTAAGCAGGCAGCTCTGTTGCGAGGAAAGGAAAACAGGACCATTGATTCTTACATCTCCTAGAAATCAGGTTCAGGGGGTTCAGGTCATCTTGACCTGTAGGTGAAAACCAGTTGATAATACCCTTTTTGTCACATCCCAAATACTCCTTGGGGAGATGATCCTAGAGCCAGCCACACGCTGTAAAAAGTGCCAGGGTTTTGTTTCTGAGTGTTACAGGCTGATGGCTTTTAGTAATGGGTTCTGTAAATCTTTTCCACTACTGTTTCCCAGTGTTTAATAGTCCAGGTGGGAAGTTCTGGCAACAGATGCAGCAACATTGTACCACAGGGCAGTGTGCTGGTGCAGAGAAGTCAGGCCACTGCCCACCAACCCCGGATTCTGCCAACGGAGGCAACAAAAAAACTACTTTCACTTTTCCAAGTCAGTCCCCCAGGGAGCCAAATTTCTGTTGTGATGTTTGTCTTCTCACCTTCCCATTTGTTTATGTTTTGGGAAGGCAGTAGGTAGGGACATGAAGACAGAGATTTTCCTCTAAATTATACTCTCAACAAGAACAAAATAACCAAGACTATGTTTCTTATATTTTGTTTCTTCGTTTGGCATACATGGAGATAACACTCATCATTCTGGCAAGTAATTATTATTGTTACTCAGAGTTTTAGTATCAAATATAAAAAAACCCTCTTAATTTTCCAGGAATTTCTAACCTAAAATAAACATCTCATCAAGTCAGGTATCTATCAATTAATAAATTAAAGACTATAAAATTCCTCCCCAAATGCTTCGTAATAGAATTAATTAGTTGTAATTAGAAATAAATGTCACTCCTTAAAGTAATGTTAACAACAAAAATATTGAAGCGCCTTTCATTAGAGAATCTTGAAACACTTCATATGACATTATTAATGCCATTTATTCAGAAGAGACACCTCACCTGTTTCCTTACAGACTGCGGCAGCCCTGGGAGCAGAGACTCAGCCTCCCACTGCCAGTCCCCAGCTCTGCCCAAACGTTAGGTCTGCATGACTGCTGATTCCACACAATTCTGTGCAGCTTTGGTTACTCAAGCCAGAGAGGATTTTCATTTCTGTTTATGCCTTAAAATTAGTATTCCGATCAATGTTGTAAATTATTGGTACTTGGGGGAAGGGCTACTCCTCACTGCACTTTAGGAACTTTTTCCAAGAGCGATCTCTTTGCAAGATGGGTGGGAAGAACACTCCTCACAGACAGAGATGGTGCCTCACAACCAGACAGCTTAAGACGATTTTCCAAAGGGAGGAACACTGTAACTCTCAGGCGTGGTGAACAGCTTTAGATGTACAAGAGCATATGGCTCTCCTAAACTGTGCAGCTCAGGAAACCCAAATAGGAATAGTCTTCATCCCACAGGGTGAAAATGATGTCTTCATTTTACCCCCTGTATAGCCCCTACAGCACCGGGGCTGATCACATTTCTGCCTGTCAGATTAACACAATCTCATTTTATACAGTGAAAACTATGTATTATTGCTTCTATATCATTCCTCTGTTTTTTAAAGTTTATTCATTAATGTTACTGTTGTTTCTTACTCGCCAAAAAGTGGAAACTGGGTAGGAGACATGAGTCAGATGAAGTGAGAGCAAAGGATTAGGCCACAGCGAGGGAGCAACACCAGACAATCCCATCTGAATTTAGAAATGTACACAATTTTTTAAATTAAGATAGAACCTTAATCCCATAATAGCACACTTTCAGAAGTGTTGCTTGAAGATCTATAGCCTGTCAAACCATAAAATACAATTACTCAGAGCTTACAATCACCACAGAAATCCCGTAGGCCTGTTGTGGTTTGGCAGGCTTTCCTCCTACACTGACAAATACAAAGCAGATGATGGTGACCCACAGAACTTCCTGGAAGCCTAACACCAGACAGCAGAAGGCTGCCGTGTGGAAAGTATGGTCTATCCACATAAATATATCTATATAAACCTCTCACAATACCCATTCCAGCAATTATGACCACCATCATAAATCCAGGTGTTGAGCTTTTTAGGTTTAAAAGGCTCATTCCATTTTGTGAATTACTGCTATCCTTTCTGAAGGGGCTCACAATCTGATGTGAACACATGAATGCTCAAGGATTCGCTTCCAGTCAGATTATTGTAAAATTACTCTTGTGAATGTCTGTTCAGGTGAATACTTTCTATAAACTAAGAAAATTACTAAAATCAGAGTTTTTATTTAGCACCTAAAAACCTTTTTTTTTTTTAATTAGCAACAGCCATTTTGTAGTACCAGACAAGATTCAGTTTCACCACTAATCCCTATATATTGATTTCTAATGTGTGTCTCACCCAACAAGACATAGCGAGGAAGTGGTTATTTCCAAAAGATCCAAGTTTACTGTTCAAAAGCAATCCATTTTGGTCCTAGGACTTATATTAGTGCCAACAAGTTTTACTAAAACACACCAGTCTGTGATAAACTGAAGAAATCCAGTTTAGAGACAAGCAGTGAATGTCCACACATCAGTATTATGCTTCACCACTAATAATCAGTACAGAAATGAAAGATGTGTCATCCAAAACCCACACATCTTGAAAGAAATAGTCCTTTTTAAAAAGAAATATAAGGAATACTATAAAAAAAGTGACATATGCTGAGGACACACAGACTGGCTTGCCCATTCAGAAAGAACAGGGGATGACACCAGAAACATGCTAAATGCCCTCTCCCATGAAGAAACCACATCCTGTACAGAAGAAGTAGTCCAGGAGAGTTCTCCTGCATCCCTAAATGGGGTCCAGATGCAAACTTCCAAATACTGCTTTTCTCCACCTCTCCCTGTAAAACATGATCGCAGGTGAGGAAGGGGTATAAGTAGCATTTCAGAAGTTGAAAATTCAGTTCCAGCTTCCCTTGGCCACATCAGCATTACAAAGGAATTGGAATACTAATGAGATTATGGCTCTAGAGAAACTCAGCATCAAACTGAAACAAATAGCAACATGAAAATTGTTTTCTTTAATCCTGTTGTGACTCAGATCCCATTTGCAGAGCACTGACGACTGCAATACCTCATAAATTGAAGGAATTCATAAACAGGGCAGTTTCCTATTTGTGCTTGCTCCTGAGCCAAGGCTATCACAAACACACTAGGAAATGTCATGCTAGACCTGCCCACCAGGATTTCTAATGTCGAGTAACCAGTGCCTAACCACAGGTCAAAGTACATATTTACAAAAAAAAAAAAAAAAAAATTAAAAAATCTAAAACAGTGAAAGAAAAAGATGCTACTGTCTTAGCCTGTAACATACTATTCCTTCAGGCATGTAGATCATGTAACTTAATTTTAAATAACACACTTGTAAGGGTTCTCATTACACATTTAGAAATGAAATCTTTTTATACAGAAATTCTACTGAAACCTCAACATCACTGAGTTCTGGCAGCAAATTGTTCAGATGAATTATGGACTGTGAATAAAAACATTTTAATAGCCCATTTTAAAATCAATTCCCTCTCCCTCGAACCAAATGCTTCTAAGCATTTTGCTCAGCAAGCTCCAAACCATTTCGGCTTCAACTAATCTTTCCTTATATTACATAATTAGAACTGAACAAAGAGTGAAGAGAAAAGGTGAAATATTTACACAGAGGCATTTATTATTTTTCAGTGTTATTTTCTGTCTCTCACATATAAGCCCGTTTATGCCATCACTGTACTCTGAATAAGCCTTTTGAACACAGTATCCATACGGACACCACATACTCTTTTTTCACTGCTAGCACTTCCCTTAAATACTGACAGCAGATGTTTATAGTTCAAATTATTCCTACCACCACCAACATGCTTTCCTTTACATCTGTCAACTAATTTTGCTTGCTATGGCACTGCCCATTTATCTAGCTTTGCTGAGTTCTGGAAGGTCCTGGTTGCATTTCCGAGGTCTGTCAAACCTAAACAAATGCCTATTATCTGCACGTCGCCATTTTCCCTCTCACAGAGACCTCAAATTGTAGAGCACAAATATAACCTGAACCTCTCAGGGAGTCCTTGCTGATAACCTTTGGCCACAGGGAGAACTGACGCTTCATTCCTTCTCTTTGTTTTCTGTTTCCAGTCAGTTTGTACCCCAGAAGAGTAGTTCCCCTTTCACCTCAGGACTATTTTGTTTCCTAAATAGCATCTTATGAGAAACCCCAGCAAAGCTCCTCTTTCCCCTGCCATATGGTACTGACTACATCCTGTGGTAAAGCTGTTCTAGAAAATAAATGATCTTCTGGGTTGGTGCTACTTTTAAGTACTAAGACAGCCTACATGTACCGCACGTACCTGCCATGACACCTAGAAGACTGATAAAAAGCCGCTATGTGCAATACTTACAGCACCTACCACGCTATCTCCCAGGAAACCCATATGGACTCTCCAGCAGTGGCTCTGAATTTTTCTCTTTGGTGAGTTCAGGTCAACCCCATAAAGCTGTCCCTAATTTATTTGTTTTCTGATTTAATTATGCTTAGTGCTAGTTTCCAACAGGATTTGCTTATATTTGGTTAGACATACTACAAAGCAGTAAGGTTTAACAGAGTGTAAAGATACAGCTGTTATCTTCATTCATATGCACTGGATCAAATAAATCTAGAAAAGTTTATTACGAAGCTATCATTCTGTAAAGAGATTTCAGTCAACAGTTCTTTTACATCCCTTTGGAAATTAGTGAGATGAATATGAAAATCAAGACTTATGATGTTAAAAACTACCACTCAGGAATCGATGTAGAATTAAACTTGATGAGAGTCTTATTGAGACACAATGCAAACGCATGTAAATGACAAATCTATTTATTTTGTGGTTGTGAAATAGCAATGTATATAATGCTAGGCACAAATAGCATGCAAGTTTACAAGCATCACCAACGTTCAGATAAAGGCATAGTTACTTCAAGCAATGTCTACTACCCTAACAATCCATGCCTCTGTGCTAGAGTGAAGAGAGAAGAAAAATAACATTATATAAATCATGTGTTTATAACACACACGTGAGATCAGCCACATTTTTGGCTATCCTATTAAAAGATCATCTTCAAAACCTAATACTCTCTCACTCAAGCCATTTGCCTTCTTTATGCCACAAAGAGATACACCACAAATTAAGACATTCTACGTAACTGTATTCCATGTATCTTACATATGTAAAACCAGGAGCCACTGCTTACTACAAACAATACTTAAATACCGTTAAATGATATCTCCAGATATCTTCATGGCAGTACAATCCAAAGAAAATTACTTCTTTTGAATGCTAATCCACATAAAAAGATCCAAGCCTGTGTGCTTATAGACAGATTCACAAATCCAAACATGAGCACCTCAACATCTCTTCTAGAGGTATATTACAGGGTGGGAGGGGGAGGGTATGTGGGAGACAAAATGACAGGCAACCATATCTAACTTTCCAGGAGCAAACTCAATCCCCAAATTATGAATGAAGTCTCTTACCCATTCGTCTAAATTAGACATGGTAAATTTTTAGTTTTATGAATAGTCCTGCTTAATTACATCAAATCGAGAGCATGACGGATTGTCTTAAAGTAACATTTGGACAACTACTTCAACAGGGTTTTTTTAAGATTCAGGGCTCCAAAGGCAATTCCATATTTATTTTCCCATCACAGTTCTATATAGTGCTTATTCCTAAATTCAAATATTTGCTGATGGGTATTTAGGAAAGGCATACCTCTTCAAGATACGAAGCCATTCTAACACACCTGTTGAGAGAAGCTTCAGAAAACTAGCTGTCTCATGCAAAAGTAGAAATATTGCCATTTTCATTGTCCATACAATGAAGACCTTTATTTACCAAAAAAAAAAAAACCAGACAGATATCTCTATCTTGCAGGAGCCAACAGAGCAGGGTTTATGTTTCTTTTTTGCAATCAATTTAAAGAAAATTGAAATGAAAAACCATTTGCAACTAGGTTAAAGAAATTTGCACATAATACAGAATGTTGTTAGTTCATCTGCCTGCTGTTATCAGATCAAGCCGGGGTGTATTTGTGCTAAAGCTGTCCTTACAGCCTTCCCGGAGGTTATTCTCTCACTTTTGTAATAAATCAGCTGTTCTCTGCTCACATGAGTTTTACAAGTATGTAACATTCTACATGTTCCTTGTACAACAGCAGCTGGTGGGGAGAGAAAGGAGGGAAAGTGATTGCTATCTGAGACCAAACTTTGCTGTGATATAAAATCCTATTTCATTATATAGCTTTATGCTTCTCACTGCAAAAATAAGACTGGGATATGTGAATGCCAATAATTTTATTTTAGGAAATTAGTCACATTTCTTGAGCAGAGCAGTATGGAAAAACATTCATTCCTAATTGCCCGGGAGCTTTCTCTTTACTAGACAGTGTGCAAAGTGACACAAACTTTGTCTTTTCTCACTAAAAATACCACAGCTCCCATTTGCATCACTTGCCTTGTACTTCTAAAGAGACACTGGGATAGCATCAAAAAAAATCATCTAATGCTACAAATAAGCAGCATGTATCAGCATCCCTTGGCCTTCTGCAGATGTCAGGACAAGTCTTCAACTTCAGCATCTGCAACTGTGCTCAAAATTAATTACAGCAAATGTTTTAACAAAGGCTGACTCAGGAATGGCTCACTGAAATGTCATTACTCTGAGTCACCCGCCCCCATAAACATAAATCCATAATAAAGCACAGACACTCAGCAGTCTACCTGACAAATCATGAGTATTGTAAAAGAAGCAGAGGATCCCCCGAGAAAGATAAATACGTGGTGAGACTTCACGTCCCCAGACTGTCTCCATGCGCAAGGAGAGAAAAGACATCAGCCAAAGTCAAATGTGAAACAGTGAGAACGCTGCCCAAAAGACGTACAAGGAAGAGAAAACCAAAGGTACACACGTGTCTGTAGAAACGCCAAGCTGGTTAAAAAAGAAATGGTTAAACTAGAACATCTATTTGTGAGTATAATTTGAAGCATGTCAAACACTCAGAGGAAAGAGATCAATTATTGGTACATTAGTACCTGGGCAGAAAGGATTCAGAAAAGATGCAATAACTCATGTCAATAGAGGCTTCGTGTTAAGAAACCTTATTACAAACAGCTTAGAAACAAATCAGAGATTAGTGAAATGCAGCAATAAATACCAGAGAATCTCTACAAAATTGAAAGTCTTGTAGCCAAATACAGGAAAAATACAGTATTAAGGATAACCTTGTCTCTGTCATTTGACAACAGCAACCACGTCATGAGACACAAGAATAATTGCTAGAGCAGGAAAACCAGCAAGAACAGTAGGGTTTACTTAGTTCAGGCATGCTGCTGTACCAAACCTAATTCACAGATTGTACTTCCTGGAGCAGCGAGACAGGGAACCCACTGAAGGAAAGACAACTTGTGACACGGTCCTCTGCAATGTCAACGACCTCAGGAGAATGTTAGTCCCAAGATCTCTACCGCAGACAAAAGCAAAAAAAAAAAAAAATCCCTCTGTATTAGTCCTTGATGTAAAAAGATCAGCTAAATAAAACCATGAGCTTATTAAAAGAAAACAAACTATCAGAAGGTAAGTATTATCCAGTAGCACGAAGGTATACAAGCGTAGAGCATAGCGGGTGAGAGCAGATTTACACCACCCACCTCAAAAAACCCAGCTGGAAGGCTAACCACAAGAAAGCCATCGTGTTTAAATGGCAGGTTAAGATATTGTAGAAGAAACAACAGCGTCAAAAAGGATCATCACATATGTGCATCAGTGTAACAGAAAGGGATATAAATAATGGCAGGTTACTTGTAAAAAACATGGTGTGACAAGCCACAAAAGAGTTTAAGAAGCTGCAACTACAAAGCAAGCCATAGCACAGCAAGAAGGCTGTCAAAGTCTGTGGGACTGTCAAGGTGGACTAACCACAGAAGACACACTGATTGCAGAAAGCCAGCTGACTGGTTGCACATTCAATGTAGAACATCTTTGGGAGGTTTCCATAAATGAATCCTTCCCAAAGGATGATGCAGCTGAACATATGACCAAAACACAAATGATGTCTCATAGCAAAATAAATTAAAAAGTAAACTGTAAGAACTCCCGAGCAGCAGCCAGAATTCACCCCAAATTCAAAAGAAATTCAAGGGCAAAATAAGTAACTAATCATCGTGGCAAGCCATCTAACACTCTGAAACCACACCTGGATCAGAAAGCAGCAAGAGTGACACATGTTCTTACCAAGGAGCCTTGAACACAAGGAACTGGGGACTGGTACCCGCTATGTCCATCTAACATGACACAGTAGGAGCAATAATAAAGAGCCAAAGTAAAGGCAAAGGAACAATTACAGAGTCTAGACAAAGGGTTAAGGAGGCCTTTGTAAAGAAGAGTCACATCTCACAAAGCTACTGAAGCCTTATGTAGGTCTTCAGTAACAGCCGTGAGAGCTACACAACTAGTTCTGAAATAAAAATCTAGAAACCTTTTAAAATTGTATCCACTGGGGAGAGATTGGCTTGTAAAATGTAAAAATCAATATTCTCACATACAAGATAAAATCCAGCTTTCTAGATTCTCAGTCCCATCTCTCCCAGATGGAATTCTGAAAGAATTAGGCACCAGTAGATACTTCTTTAACTCCTGTAATTTCACATCTTGGATGTGACACTGTGACAGAGTTAGCTCCAGCCATTCCACTACAAGTTTTCTCCAATTCACTTTTGTTATTTCAGGGTAAAATTAATTCCTGGAGTGGTGTTATTTTGCTGCTTGAATGCCATAATTATACAAACCCTAAGTTGCTATTCAAGTTTAAAATAGATGTGTTGGTTTACTCTCACTGTCACTGCTCTCCTACCTTCAAAATTCTCTCAGCCCTTATTCATCACACTCCAAAAGGTGTGTGGTAGCTGACAACATGGCAGACACCTCACACAAATACACTTTTAGGTTTATGACGAGAAAGTGAATTTCCAGGCAGTAAAGATCTATGATCTCACCCTTTTTCTAAGCAAAGGATAGGCTGTAAATAAGTGGATGTCCCAAAAAAAGACCAAAGGTGGAAGGAGATGGGCAGGGGAAGGAGATGGATAGGGGGGCACCCCGGTAAAAAGCACTGCTTCGTCTTGGTACTGCCCCTCTCCCCCAAAAGCCAAGCTGCCTGCACCCAATTCAGAAAGCAGCTGTCTTCCTTTTCCCCTCCAAGCTTCCCTGTCACATGGGGCCCCAGGTCCGTGACCCCAAAGCAAGCTTCTGCATTTGTACTGCATGTCCCTATCAATGAACTTTCAAAATAAAGGTGAAAGAAAGAGTAAAGTGAAGAGAGCGGGGAGAGGTGGGGAGTACGAAGGAAAGTGGGATAAAGTAGAGGAGAATCCAGCACTTTTGGAGATGCAGAGATCAGAAGAAAAAAACCCCAGGTGACTGTAGCTCTGCAGTTTAGTATAGCAGTGTTAAATATTAGCCTGAAATGCAGGTATGGTGGCTGTTTTCTGCTCCTACCTTGTCGTAGTTTCTTCTTTGGAAGGGCACTGTGTTAATCAAGACCAGGCACAAAAGCCTTAGAGATTCACTGAAGCACTGCAGTTTTATAAATCTGAAGAAAATTGTGCATTGTGTGTCACATGTACCTTTCAAAGGAAAAAAAACCCAAACAAACACAAAAAACACCCCATATATGGATCTTTAAATCAGTTCTGAAAAACAAGACTGAAAAAAACAAGGGATACACTCATTCTTTCCAAACCCAACCCTTCACAGCCACAATTCGGCACTTCACTCCCTTGAGCAGAGCCTTAGGGGGAATGAAACAAACTGATTTAGGCCAGTTTTAAAGCTATGCCCTACATGCCTAGAAGTTGTACAGCATGCTCAGATTTGGAGAAATTCTATATGCCTGAGGGTACTGGTGGCCTGAGTCCCCCCGCCCCTCCTGTGCGCTTCCCGCAGCAGTCTGTGTCTCTTCCTTCTAGCATTTAGGTCAGACCAGTGCTGCTCACAGTCTCAGGAATCAATGAGATGGAGACCTCCAACCCTGTTCCGAGCCATGCCTGCCCACTCCTCAGCCTTTAACGCAGCGTGGGGAGAAATAATATTCCCCCTGTTGTGGGTTTTCAGGACACTGGAGGAACTGATGGGCATTCATCTCCTGCCCAGGCATGTTAGGCAGCTCATAATTAAACCTTCTGCTGCAGAGCTTTTAAATATTATTCTATTAACTTCTACAAGACATTTTTGAGCAGCTCTACTTATATAGCACCATTGTGCCTTTGAGAAGAAACATTAATTTAATATGGTATGCTTGAGCTGCTTCTCTTACAACAGCAAGAGCAAAGGAAAAGCTTTATAATATAGAAGAGATTTGGATTTAGCGATTAAACCTTAATTTGTGTTTCATTTAGCAATACGAGAATTCTGCCAACATCTTCAGAAGACTTTTAATATATCCACGTTAATGCATAGCCTATAAGCCACCAGCACTTTCATTCAGGAAGTGCTTGTAACGCAGCCGTAGCTGCCAGATTAGCTGCTGCATAGGAGGAAGATTCCTCAGTTTGACTTGATTCTTCAGTCAGCATCAGTAAACCAAAACAGAAGTAGCACCAAACTTCAACTTCCAAAAAGCTCTCATACATTACACTTCGTGTTCATCAGAACTTCAAATAACCTGCTTCAAATAACCTGCAGCCTTCGATGACTTGACATAACTGTTCGGAGAAGCAAAGGTTGCGCGTTGAGCAATTCTCAGTTCAAAATAAGAGTCTTTCAAAATAGAGGGATGACTCTTCTAATTGATCTGGTTTTTACACGTTAAAAATTATCTGGAGTTTAAAAATACAGAAAGGAATGTTGTGGTGTTCCCTTTAAAGCAGAAAGGCAGCACAATGGTTCCTATCAGCCAGCTGCCCAAAAGGACCCCACACTCAGGGTCTCTGAGCAAGCCAAACTTTGAAGTCAAAATATCTGAGAGAGAATTTTGCTCAGAAAAGCATTCTCATGAGGTTGTCTCACCAGCATACTAAAATAATTTCAGGTAGATACACAACTGAAAGATCAGGTCAAAGTATGGGTGCCCCATGATGGTGCAATAAGAATTCATCCTGCTCGTGCTGACCCTTGAACAAACCTGCTGCAGGGAAGCCTTGCAAGTAGAAGCAACCTGCGATTCACTGGAATAGTGAGAAGTGCTCAAATTGTGCAGATCTTCCAGAAAAAGCATTTAAAATTGACTCCTTCCCACCAATATAAAAACCTTTCTTGTGCCTACTACTTCCCATACATTTATGAGTCGTTATGCTTATCTGGCCTGAGTCACAAACTTACACTTTGAAATCATTTTATATCTGTATACAAGCCAAAAATGGCTCCCACCTTGAGCAGTCAGGAAACTCGAGTTCACCCATATGATTCATCCATCCAACACTAATAAAACCACATCCCTCTTTGTTTTCATTTTCAGAATCAACCCTCAAGAAAGAAAAATTGCATTACCGATCAGCAATACTGACAAAAATAATATAACTCAAAATGTAATTTATTTGGCATTGGGATCCATGGCCCAACATTCCAAGAGCAAAAATTAAGTCTAGAGAAGATTACTTCTTGTGAAAGATCTGCTCAGGTCTAAAATTAGCCAGGACAACACAGGATGTTGCTGTCTGGTTCTTGCTGATTAAGAGAACCAACACTCATTAGCCAGCAGGCTACTGGGCTGAAACAACAGAAAGCCCCAAAAGATTTACAGTGACTTGGTTGCATTTTAAAGTGGTTCCCTTTGGTAACCACTGTGAGTCCTGCTAAGGATTCCATTCTCCAGAGGGAATCTGTATTTAGATCCACTAAACACTGGTGAGGCTTTGATGGCTTTTTTGTTCTAGGGAAAAATGCAGACAGACCATTTAGGTGTTTTCCCTGTGCCTGGGACACTGTTCTAAACACCCCATAGAAAACCAACTTATAAGTTCCGAGCTCTTGATAGATTAACTAGAGACACACACTGTTGGGTGCCTTTGGTTGTTGTTTTAATGAATCTGTTATTTTCAAATTAGGTAGAGGTGGGATTTAAAATTTATCACCACTGTCCCAAACAAGTATCAGAGCTACCCAGTTACCCACTCTTTTTTAAATGAGTTGTTTGATTCGATTCATCCAGAATCCAAAAATAAAAACACTTCTCCCTCGTTCTGGTTTACTCTGCTTGTTTGTACTTAACCACCACAGCTTCAAAAAGCAAGTGCAGACAAAGCTACTCCCCAAGCTCCCACAGGACAGTGATACTCCCAGCTGCTCATTCCAGTAGCAGCAAGCTGTGGGACTAAACCGCAAGCAGCAATACAGTAGCTGATTGGAGGCAAGAAGGGGGAAGAACTGTGCGCACAAGAAGTACTTGGAGTATCCGGAGAGGTTCCATAGTGCTGCAGGCAGGCAAGGATGGGGGAAGGAGGACTGGGCCTCCAGCATGCTTTTGCCACACAGCCAGGCTCTGCTGCTGACACAAACCAATCAGAAGTCCTTGTATCGTCTGCAAGGCCTCCAGAAAGAATAGCTGACTAGATAACAAGAGAGAAGCCCTTATCCAGGAGGAGAATTTGCTGATCTTTTCCACCCCAGGCTGCAGCTTCTAAGTTACTTTAAAGTGACCTAATTACAGGCAAATTGGGAAGGAGGATGGGAACCACAGTTAGGATTTTGCCTCCCTCTCTTCTGCTGGCACTAGGCATGAGCTCACCGAGCAGAATTTGGGGGTTCACATGGGGAACTGATTTAACTGATAAGTAATTTTTCTGCTGGCTTTAAATTCTTACGAGGTCACCTCAGCCCGAGCACCTCAAGGTTAAAGGGGACAGGAAACCACAACCAAAGGCCCTAGCTCTACCTAGAAAGCCACAAAATACCCATGGGGGTCCTGGGCAACTCTCCTATTTTCACAGCGTCTCCCTGCAGTTCTTAAGAAGTCCCACCAATGCCTCACAAACACGTCCATCCTGCTCAAATCATGGAGGGGTTTTATTCACAGCAGTAGGCTACAAGAGGGAAAGCCTCTGCGAGCCAACCAGCCTGCAAACAGGCAGTTACAACGTGTGCGACGCGTAGCTGAGACAGATTTTAGACTTCCAGTAATGTAACACACTTTAGCAAGGCGTCAGGGAAGAACATTTGGCTGTGAGTTTTCCATAAATAGCCAATTTGCAAAAAAAGCTGTTCAAGTTCAAGAAATCTGTCACTTTTCTATTTTCAGTTCTTTACCTCATTATTTTATATAAAATTTCAGAACAGACATCATATTTCTGAGATTTCAAGTTGATGTCTTTGTGGGTTTTGGCTAGGTGACCAGACGCTTCACAGATACAAATGGACAGAAATTAATTAGTCTGATAAGCTAAAAGAGGGATCGAGCAGAAGCTCCAGTCCTTGAAATCAAGCAGCAGTCACTCAGAAGTGAAATGAGAATGTCTTTGCAAGCAGAATTTCCATTTATATTTGCCTGTAAATAAGCAATTTAGTTCTTTTCAGAGCCTGCTCAGGCAAACCATCTTTGAAGCTCCTCTTTGATGTTTCTCAGTGACACTAAGAGACACAAGAATTGCCTTTTGGAAATTCTCTAGGCCCTTGTCTGTGTTTAGCTGCTTAAAAGTCGCTCTCCTTCTGACTCATCTGTAGCTCCACAGCTTGCAAACTTTTCTTCTGGGGGTTTTCCATGGGTTTAATTCCTCCTTCTTCCCTCCAGTCTCTCTCATTCTAAACTGAAATGCATAGAGGCACTGAGACAGTAATTTAGGGGTCCCTGAAACAACTTGGCTTCAGGCACACAAAATTAAGCAAGACCTTTCAGGCAGCACATCATAGTTCACTTCATCTGGAAGGAGGAGAGAGGAACAGGATGGAAAGGAAGCAGAGAGAATCTTTAAAGGGCTCTTGAAGCTGAGACTGCAGAAGTCAAAGACAAATCCAGAAACAAATTCACTACTGCTGAAAACTAGCAGGAAAAGTTCCTCATGGAAGATATCATTGAATGTATGGGTCTAACTGTTCAATTAATGGACTCTGAAAGAACAGGGCTACAAAAACAGAGTAAGACCCACAAAGTGTGGAGTGAGCACAGAGCAGCTCTCACATACTGTCTCCGATAGATCTGTCCTTGTATCTAGCTGCCTTTGCTTTTGCATTAGAATCATAGGGGTTGGAAGGGACCTTGAGAAATCATTGGGTCCAACCCCCCTGCCAAAGCAGCTCCCTAACTCATATTGCACAGATAGGTGTCCAGACAGGTCTTGAATATCTCCAGAGATGGAGACTCCACCACCCCCCTGGGCAGCCTATTCCAGTGCTCTGTGGTCCTCATTGTGAAAAAGTTCTTCCACATGTTGGTGTGGAACTTCCTGTGCTCCAACTTGCAGCCATTGCCCCTTGTCCGGTCTCCACAGACCACTCAAAAGGGGCTGCCCATTTCCCCCTGCATCCCGTACTTCAGATATTTATAAATATTAATATGGTCCCCCCTTAGTCTTCTTTTCTCTAGGCTGAACAGTCCCAACTCACTCAGCCTTTCCTCATAGGAGAAATGCTCCAGGCCCTTAATCATCTTTGTAGCCCTTCTCTGGACTCTCTCCAGGAGATCCCTGTCCTTTTTATACCAGGGAGCCCAGAACTGGACACAATACTCCAGGTGGGGCCTGACCAGGGCAAAGTAGAGGGGCAGGATCACCTCCTTTGACCTGCTGGCCACACTCCTCCTGATGCACCTCAGGATCCCGTTGGCTCTCTTAGCCACCAGGGCACACTGCTGGCTCATGGCCAACCTGTCATCCAACAGGATTCCCAGGTCCTTCTCCATAGAGCTCTTCTTCAGTAGGTCATCCCCCAACCTGTACTGAAACGAATGGTTACTCCTTCCCAGATGCAAGAGTTTACACTTGCTTTTGTTGAACCTCATCTGGTTTCTCCCTGCCCAGCTTTCCAGCCTGTCCAGGTCTCACTGGATGGCAGCGCAGTGTTACTGCATGTCAGCCACTCCTCCCAGCTCTGTATCTTCGGGTACTTGCTGAGGGTGGATGCAATTCCCTCATCAAGGTCGTCAATGAAGATATTAAAAAGGACTGGACCCAACACCGAGCCCTGGGGAACACCGCTAGTCACAGGTTTCCAGTCAGACTCTGCTCCACTGATCACCACTCTCTGGGCTCGGTCCGACAGCCAATTCTCAACCCACCTCACTGTCCACTCATCTATCCCATGCTCTCTCAGCTTTGGTATCAGGGTGTCATGGGAGACAGTATTGAAAGCCTTGCTGAAGTCAAGGTAGATGACATCCACTGCTCTCCCTCCATCTTTGCAGTTTCTAGAAAACACTTGGTTGAACTTAATAATGATATTCAGTATTTTCCCTGCCAATCCATACACACACTAAAAATGCCATGGTTATGCTGAGGAGTACTGAGAGCTCATCCTTGCAGAGAAGGGTTTAGGAACTCATTTAAGACCCATTTTGCTCAGTTTACCTATCCATTTTCTAAGCCATAAGTCTATGAAAAAAATTATCTTCCTGGTACTGCCCAAGAACATTAAAATAACTGAAAGTATTTCAGCATTTTCTTGGATCATAGTTGCCATGAATATGCCACACCATCCAGGTTCATTCAAACCTCATTTAGGCTCCTCAGTGCTTTCACACAGCCAGAAGAAACACTTTATGTGGTACCCAGAGAACACTTTATGTATACACAGAGACCTTTACAAAAGATGATTTTTTACTTTGTGAATTCTAGTAGAATTCAGTGTAGTACAGAGAATAATAAAAATTAATTACAGCACATGTCTTAATCTCATCAAAACCAGCTTCTTGGGCTTCACAGAAAATGAAGGAGAAAGTATGAAAGATCACTTAATGAAGTATTTTTGAGAGTTGACAAATTATATTCCCCAACATAGCTGCTTTACTGGAAAGCAGAAACAGACTACTCTTCCAAGAACACAAAGTAATATTTTCCCACATTTCTTAACTACCAAGAATTATTCTTACCCTTTTCATTTCATGTTAAGATAAAGGTCAAGTTAGTCACTCAAAGAAATCTAAAGCTGCAAATACTGACCTCCCCAGGTCTGAAATGACAGCTGGTAGTACTGAACTCTTGAAACATGCTTGGCAGAAGTAAGTGGTCTTCAGTGGTCTGTGGGGACAGGACAAGGGGCAGTGGCCTCAAGTTGGAGCACAGAAAGTTCTGCACCAATATGTGGAAGAACTTCTTCCCAGTGAGGGTGAGGGAGCCCTGGGACAGGCTGCCCAGGGGGGTGTTGAGTCTCCTTCTCTGGAGATATTCAAGACCCGTCTGGACACCGACCTGTGTGACCTGTCCTAGGGAACCTGCTCTGGCAGGGGGGTTGGACCCGACGATCTCTGGAGGGCCCTTCCAACCCCTACGATTCTGTGCATATGTGAAGTGGAAAAGTTTTGTAAACTACTGTAGAATTTTCTAGTGCTGTGCGCACATTGTCAAGAAATATCTACCAGACAGCACACACAGAAGTGATTTACAGCAAGCAAGTTCTGCTCAAAACTAGCTAGCATTGAAGAGCTGACTGGTCTTCATTTACCATGAATACGTAACCGTGGGTTAGAATAAAAACTGCCTTTTTGACGTGAAACTCAATTTGCACTAGTGTCTCTTTCCAGCTTGATGACAAATGACAAGATCATTTCTTTCTTGTTCTTTATGTAACGCAGACATAGTTAACAGATATTTACTGCAACATTTCATTACCCAGGTTAACACGCCGTGTTGACTATCCTAGTAGCGTGTTTATAGAAAATACAACTTTTTAAATGTCACTGAGTTGAGAGACATAATTGGAATAGGATGAGTGACAAACTCATTTGTTCTTTCTCCCTGAGGACAAAGCCATTTTTTCTTCAATGGAAAACAAAGAGGAAAGTGGGGAAACAGCTCTGAGCAACAGCTTTGCACATAAGCAGGCGTAGATGCAGAATTCACAAAATCAACGCAAACCAGTTACTTCCACTGACCTCTGCCAAAAAGCAGTTTGGGTGGTGTCCTTACAAAGCTTCAGCATCACAGAAACCCAGAGCTTCCAATAAGGCTGGATGAGAAGCCCTAGCCTGCTTGTGACCCAGAACATTAACCCCAGGGAGCTCTTCACAGACTAAATGCACCCCAGGGAGGCTGGAATGGGTTGTGCTGCTGCCAGTGGCTCAGTAAACAAACAAAGGAGCAGACACTGTCACAGCTTCATTTATAAGCTTTAAAACTCTCTGTTGTCGTATTTGCTCAACTAGTAAGTAAATGAGTTCACAGTAAGTAAATGAGTTCACAGTGTCATCTTTCCCCTTTAAAGAGGAAAGAAATGAGTGGCATCTACTTGCAGGGGAAGTCAGGGACACACGTTCTCTACTTCCCAGTTCACACATAGTAATTCGTACATTGCCACAAGACAAGCAAAATCAACCTCATAAACATGTTTGAAAGGTGTTTGCAATTTATGATGCAAGATGTTTGTTCACATAAAAAGAAGTATAACTGCCTAATTTTAAAATATTACTAATTTTAAGTACTTCAGCACTGTATAGCAGTAAGAATTGTTTACTGATAGCTCATCAATTACCTTTCACACAGAAAATATTGTTAAAAAGAAAAAATCCCCAAGCCCACAATCTACTAACAATAAATGTAACCAACCTTCATGGGAATCTTGGTTGAAAACAAATACAGGATCAGACCCAAATACAACTCAAAGTGCAAGTCTAGAGAAATAATCCTATCGCTATTTCTTGGAGAAAACTGCTCTCACTCTGAAATAACTTTCATGAAAGTTAATGAAAGACTTGCTAGTGTTTCATCATGGGAATTGGATGGTGCTTTAGCTTTGTTTCTGTGTCAAAGACCATTAGTCCTCTCTCCTTGTGATTTCTAATGGGCCAGGAAAGGAAGAGATACCAGTTCTGATTACCCAAAGAAAGGAGCTACCTGAAAAGCTGATTCCCATAACAAATATTTATGACTATATATGTTTCCCGCTAATAATTCACTCAGAATTTCAACACATCAGCATAAGGGTTGATGACATCAAAGCTACCAAATCCATGGTGCATAAGCACTGTGGGTAGGGAACACTAACATTTTTATGCATACAGCACTGTAACATTTGCTACTTAATTGCATTTCAGGACAACTGCAAAAGAACGGGAGCATCTTTTTTAAAATTCTGCCCCTCAGTTCCAACTAGCCCCACACACTTAAATTTAGGAGACAAAAGGTTTTCAAGAAAAGCTGAATATAGAGGTGAGGGGAAATCTGGGTGAGATAGTACTCAAGAATGAGAATATTAAAAATTGAACTGGAAGGAGGAAAGAACGGATACGAGAGCTACCTTCAAAGAGGATAAGCAATTAATGTTGGCTCCCAGATATTTTATAGCACAGAACATCTGGCAGAAGTATTTCCACTCCTGCTGACCTGAACTGATACATAGTACACACCTGCAGGTACTGCATTTTAAGGAAAATAAAGAAAAAGGTAAAACAAGTGAGCAAAAAGAAAATTAGAAGAAATATTTTTAAAATTACCCACAATGTGTTCAAATGGCTCAATTTGGTAAAGGTTGAAACACAAGAACTATCTTGATAAAAATTTCTAGCAAAAGGAGTAACAATCAACATTATCACTAACAAATGAGGGGGAAAAAAAAACAAGAAAAAAATCCCGTAATTTGCAATAAAGATTTAGGCTGGGTAGCAGAAAGCGCTTTTTCAGATTCCATTTGCAGTTTTTTCTTCATCCTTCTTGCACAGCAGTAGCATTTACTGCCTCCATCCTACCCAGGGAAGAAAGCCTGATCTGTAGAAAGACCACTGTGTAAAAGCACACTGTTGGGCACTGAAGCAAGCGCGATTTGTAACTAAGAGCAACTTTCATTTGGTTTCATCCACGCTTCTGAGTTGACAGATGCTAGCAAGCAACAAGCTTCTTACAAGCCACAAATAAACCCCACAGTGTATCAGAGGTTCAATGCAACTTTAATGCTTCCTATATTAGGATATCAAAAATACAAAGTGGGCTAAAGCAACATCATTTGTCAGTGAAAGTAGAAAACTGGGCTTGGAAAAACCCCCACAGATTTGCACAGGACAAAATATAAACAGCTAGATATATAAATGATACAGGGAAGGATGGGTGACTGTCAATAAGCTAGCAAAAGGGGTGAACGATGAGGTTCGAGGACCAAATAATGCCATGGTGTCATAAAAGTTTCTCTCCCATGGACCAAAGAGTAAAAGCATCATGCATTCCAGTAAGGTGACTCTAAACCACTAAGTACAGAAACCACGCCAATAAGCTACAAATCACTTATTCAGCACAATGAGCAATAAAGATGCCTAAGAAATATAGGGAAAGTCGAAGCAGCCACATATGATGTCATAAAGCTCCTTTTAAATCTCCCTAAAGCTAATTATAACAGGGCACACTCATTCCACTTTACAGGATAATAACTGCAAGATGAAGAGACATGAAGGGATAACATAGATTCTTCCTGCCTTGTATCTATCTCCCTGCAGCTGGGTATAAACTCAACCTTTCAAGGCACACCTCTCTCTATAGAAGCAGTAATATTCAGTAGCATATTTCAAGGCAGCCCAGTTAGGAGGCTGCTACTACAGCATGGAATTTGGCAGCAAGTGCCTGAACACAGAGCAAGTGTTTTAAGCACGTGAAGTTGTTCAGCGATTATTATGAGCTTTTATCATGTATAAACACGTATGGCTGGAAGGTATTTAGCTTCTGGCAGACACAAGAGGATAATATTTAGGAGAAGCAATGTGTATGGCACTTAGTTGTGGAGTCCATTTTCATTGCCTGTATGTTAAAAATGGTTCACAGGGGAGAAAAAAGTCATCCATAAAAACCTGGTTAACACATCAGGGAGTTCTGAGGGGCAACTAAAACTATCCACAAAGGGTCTAAAACTTAAAATAATCCTACCTTTTTTTTCCATGTCCCCCCAAATCCCTAAAGCAAATGGAACCTGACTTGCCTCCCATCTCCCTGATACACAGCACAGGCTCCAGACATCACGGTCAGATTTTAAACTGGACCATTACATTGAAAAATCAAGTCAGGGCTTCCCATTTAACCAACCCTTTCTGATGTTCACACCTTTCTTCTACCTGCTGCTAGTCCATGAAATTAATTCAGCAAGCAGATTGTGTAAAGGCAACAGATGAGATCAGTTCAGTTTTTCTCACTCGCGCTGGATACTCTTCTCTTAACGGCTGATTCGACATGCCACCTAGGGGTCTTGGGGAAATCACAAAACTTGCCAACACTTTGGAGCAGAAAAAAACCTGCAGAATATCAAATATGATTAGAAATACCCAAACTGTGAAAGAAAATACAGATGGATTTTTCAAAGCAAGTATATTTCATTAAAGGAAACATGAATAGACAATAATACACAGATGTATGTATACGTCTGATGTAAGTGGAGGTCTGAGCAACACACTGACAGGACAGCCCACCTCATACAGAGGGACATGATGGTTCTCAGGGCTTACACAGTTCTCCATGCTGCTCTCCCACACCTCAGAAATCCTAGAAATCCTCTGAGACGAACAGCTTTTGTTGTCATGCACGTATGCAAATGCCACCTAAGAGCTGTTCTTTGCCTGGAGAATTAGGCAAACAGGGCCAGGGGTATTTTTTTTTTCCTATATCAAACCTCTGGCTCTCCACTTCCACATACAAGCAGCTAGAACTGCTACAATCATCTTGCTTTTTAATGTTTGAATAGTTTCTCTTTTTGATCTCTACCTAAAAATCTCACTTCACAAGCCAACAGCCACAGGCCTTGCTATACCCAAACTCTGCTTTGTGTCATACAGGAGAAAACGCATTTCAGGGGAACGCTGGCTTGCATGACTTCTGTAGGCCCCTCCTCTGTGCCTAAACCAGAAGAAAAGGGTAGGGTTGGCTAATCCCAGCTCAGTTCTTGCTGAGGATCTGCCAAATGCTGCAGAAGAAACCATCACTTGAAAGTACACCTCTCACCAAGAACAAAAGTCAATACTGCAGCTAAGCTTGTCCAATGCCATGCCTGAATAAAACATTTTCAAAAAAAACAGCAGCAGCAAAGCTAAATACAAGCCAGAGATGGTATTGAATCAACATCCTGGACTTGATCAGCATCCCAAACTTTGAAAAGTCCCAAGACTGGACAGCAAGCAGTCCTCTAAGAAATATGTCTACAGACCTTGTGACCCCTCTCTTCTACTTTGAAGGCTGCCAGGATGTATGATGAGAAAAAGTAACTTCTCCCCATTTGAAGGTGATGCCATCCTCCTCACAAATGACTTTGTTAGCACAACTGGATGAAACAAGTATGTGCCAGTATGCCAAAGGGGATTAACAAAATACTTGCATACACGGTTTTCTGCAAGAGACAAAGTATCTGCAGTTTGTCTCTCCATCTTTGTTTCCAAATGAGTGATCTTGGGATCTTTTCACAACAGAGGTGGTACAAAGATACAGGTCATTGCAGAAACTGTTTTGCAGCAATGAGACAATACTCATGGAGTTCCAGACTGGTTTGGGTTGGAAGGGACCTCAAAACCCATCCAGTTCCAACCCCCTATCATGGGCAGGGACACCCTCCACCAGCCCAGGTTGCCCAAAGCCCCATCCAACCTGGCCTTGAATGTATCCAGGGGAGGGACATCCACAGTTTCACCGGGCAGCCTGTGCTAAGGCGTCCCTGCCCTTACTCTAAATCTCCCCTCCTTCAGGTTAAAATCATCACCCCTTGCCCTATCACCCCACACTCTTGTTAGACAGTCCCTCTCCAACTTTCAGTATCTGCCAGCTAGTGAGCAGATCTGAACTACAAAACGATGGTACAGATTTAACATGCCAAAATGTAGTGCTAATAAAACCAGGCGGGATGAGCCAGATGTGCTCCCTGTGCATGCAATGCAGGCAGAAACCAGCCGTGAGGCCAGAGGATATGAAAACATATGCTCTCCTGAGATCCTGTCCTTTAGGTTTGACACGTCCTAGTACCCAGAAGAAAGCTGCTCTGAAGTCACAAAAGGGGATTATTCCACCCCCCACCCCCACCCCCCAATGCATTTAAAACTGTATGAAAACTACCTCATCCTTAGGCCAGCACTTTTACCCAGCAACTTAATAGCATCCCTTCCCACTGTGCCACATTCACACAACCGAGGCCAGCTGCCAGACACTCATCAGAGCTATGCCGCTCTCTCATTGAGCACCAGGAAATGGGTTCAAACCACACTGCCTTCTCACACAGCAGATGGTAACAGTACTAATAGGTGCCACCTTTGCCTAAAACGTCCCCTAGCACAAACTATACATCATTTACTTTCAAGACACCCTGTTCTCAAGGACCACGTTTGCTTTCCTTGTCTCACTATGCCACAGAAAACCCAAACGAAATTTCCTTACTATATTAGAGGTAACCACTAGCCCCTTGGTGTTTCTCATTGCTTCTGACTTGAAAATAAACACATGCATTACAATTGTCTTAAAATACACAGTGCCGTTCCCTGTAACTTCATGAGACATTTATTACATTTTTAGATTGAAGTTACTTACAGAAGGCCTTATTCTTCTGCCATTTATTATTGCCAAGGAGTTCAAGCAAATTTAATGGTATCATTTGTTTAATGAGATTCTACCCAGTATGAGGGGGAATGGATGAAACCAGGAGGAAGAAGCTGATGAATTGTTTTTTAAACAACTGGGAAAAGTCTCACAATCACCAGCCCTTGTCCTTATTGGGGACTTCAAATTACTGGATGTCTCCTGGAGGTACAATACAGCAGGGAGGAAGCAGTCTAGCAGGTTCCTAGGGTGTCTGGAAGACAACTTCCTGACAAAGCCAGTGAATGAACCCACCAGGGAAGGTGCCCTGCTGGACTTGTTTGTAAACAGAGAAGGCCTAGTGGGGTATGTGAAGGTTGGAGGACACCTGGGGCATAGTGATCATGAGCTGATAGAATTCTTAGTACTGGGAGAAGTAAGGAAGGGAGACAGCAGAACAAGCACCTTAGACTTCCGTAGGGCTGACTTTGGACTGTTTGGAAAGCTGCTCGATAAGACTCCATGGGAGACAGCCCTTGAGGGCAAAGGAGCCCAAGAGGGTTGGTTGCCCCTCAAGAAGGAAATCTTGGCAGCATAAGAACAGGCTGTCCCAGTCTTTCGGAAGAGGAGTCGGCGAGGAAGGAAGCCAGCTTGGCTGAGTAGGGAGATCCAGGAAGATCTTCGGGAAAAGAGGGGAAAATATGAGCTTTGGCAGAAGGGGCAGGTGTCTTGGGATGACTATAGGAATATAGCGAGATCATGTAGGGAGAAAGTCAGAAGGGCTAAAGCTGAACTGGAGCTCAGACTGGACAGTTCTGTAAAAGATAATAAAAAGTCCTTCTATAGGTACATTAACAGTAAGAGGAGGATCAAGGAACATCTCCAGCCCTTATTGGATGCTGAGGGAACATTAGTGACAAGGGATGGGGACAAGGCTGAGGTCCTTAATTCCTTCTTTACCTCAGTCTTTAACAGTAAAGATGGATATTCCCTGAGTACTCAGGAACTGGCTGACAGAGAGGGAAGGAATAGCAAAATTCCCATGGTTAAGGAGGAAATGATTAACGACCTACTTGGCCAGTTAGACACTAACAAGTCCATGGGGCCAGATGGGATCCACCTGAGGGTGCTGAGAGAGCTGTCAGATGTGCTAGCCAAGCCCCTTTCCATCATCTATCAGCAATCCTGGCAGACTGGGGAAGTTCCACTCAACTGGAGGCTGGCAGATGTGACACCCATATATAAGAAGGGCTGGAAGGAGGATCTGGGGAACTACAGGCCTGTCAGTCTGACCTCCATCCCGGGGAGGATCATGGAGAGGGTCATCTTGGGAGCTATCATGCAGCACATGTGTGATGGCCAGGGGATCAGGCCCAGTCAACACAGGTTTACAAAAGGTAGATCCTGTCAAACTAACCTGATCACCTTCTATGACAAGGAGACCCGCTTAATGGACAAGGGGAAGGCTGTGGATGTGGTCCACCTGGACTTCAGTAAAGCCTTTGACACGGTTTCTCACAGCATTCTGACTGAGAAACTGGCTGCCACTGGCCTGGACAGGTGGACCCTCAGCTGGGTTAAAAACTGGCTGGATGGCCGGACCTAAAGGGTGGTGGTGAATCGAACCAAATTCAGCTGGAGGCCGGTCACGAGTGGCGTCACCCAGGGCTCAGTCCTGGGTCCAGTTTTGTTCAATATCTTTATCAGTGACCTCGATGAAGGGATTGAATGCTCCCTCAGTAAGTTTGCAGATGACACTAAACTAGGAGGAAGTGTTGATCTGCCTGAGGGTAGGGAGGCTCTTCAGAGGGATCTGAACAGACTGGACTGATGGGCTGAGAACAACGGGATGAAGTTTAACAAGGCCAAGTGTAGAGTGCTGCACATGGGACATAACAACCCCATGCAGCGCTACAGGCTGGAGGGAGACTGGCTGGAGAGCTGTCAGGCAGAGAAGGACCTGGGGGTGTTGGTTGACTGCAGGCTGAATATGAGCCAGCAGTGTGCCTGGGTGGCCAAGAAGGCCAATGGCATCTTGGCTTGTATCAAAAACAGTGTGGCCAGTAGGTCTGGGGAGGAGATTGTGTCCCTGTACTCAGCATTGGTGAGGCCACACCTCAAGTACTGTGTCCAGTTCTGGGCTCCCCACCATAAAAAGGACATTGAGGTCCTTGAGCAAGTGCAGAGAAGGGCAACCAGGCTGGTGAAGGGGCTGGAGGGCAAATCCTATGAGGAGCAGCTGAGGGAGCTGGGGCTGTTTAGCCTGGAGAAGAGGAGGCTGAGGGGAGACCTTATCACCACCTACAACTACCTGAAGGGAGGTTGTAGAGAGGTGGGTGATGGTCTCTTCAGCCAGGAGACAGGCAATTGAACAAGGGGAAATGGCATGAAGCTGTGCCAGGGCAGGTTTAGATTGGATATTAGAAAAAAATTTTTACTGAAAGAGTTGTCAGGGCCTGGAACAGGCTGCCCAGGGAGGTGGCTGAGTCACCATCCCTGGATGTGTTCAAAAAAAGGGTAGATGAGGTACTTAGGGATATGCTTTAGCATAGGATGGGAATGGTTGGACTTGATGATTTTCAAAGGTCTCTTCCAACCTTGTGATTCTGTGAAACCAGCTGCCAGTAAGGTATCTGCCTCATTTCAGCTAGAATTATGCTTCTGCTAACCACACACACATTACATGGTAATTTCCTTCCGACTTTCCCCTGTGCTAGCTTTTCAAGTGGTTCTTAATTAACTCTGTTTTATTTATGAAAGCATATTTAGCTAGGCTTTCCCCAAGAGCTTTTATAAATAGCTATATGAAGCTTGTCTTATCACATCTCCCATAATGGTCTCAAAAGGAGGGGAGAAGGGGAGAATGTTTAGTGGGGCAGAGCTGTGTTTGGGGTATGAAGGTTTCTGCTATCTCTTAAACCTGATTTCCTTAGGAAATCACAATGTTTTTCCATACTTGTCTATGTGGAAGAGCCAATTTGTCTCCTTTCTTATTAGCCAACTACCTTATTTTGATCTTATCTGGAAGGGGTCAGAGTTCTTAAAAACTTACAGTTCTTGCAAATTCAGTGAATATTTGGAGCAGAATATAATATGAATATTAAGGGAGCAGAATATAATAATATGAAGGAAAGATGCAGCAGGCTATCCAGCTCATTAGATGCAACAGATTTGAAAAGAAGTAACTTTTCCCTCCAAGGCAGTAACAGCTTCCATCAAAGCTGAACACCCAGCAACACCGAACATCTGGCAAAGCTCCTTTTCCCCACATACTTCAGTAGGAGTTGCTACCTTTGCGAAAATAACGTCAATGTTCTATTTAACAAAGCGTTTTGCCACAGGCTCCTTAGTAAGTTATTCACATAAGAATATTATCTCGTGGAGAGGCTTTTAGACTCATACAGCCATGACTGCCAGCAACTTAATAGGATCCCTTCCCACTGTGCCACATTCAGACAACCGAGGCCAGTTGCCAGACACTCATCAGAGCTATGCTGATATCAGACTGCCCGATACAACTCAACCTCAAAGCAACAGAATTCACTAATTCAGTAAAAAGTATAGGGAATCTCAATAAATACCGTGACCCCGAAAATCAGTTGTTAGTGAAAAGTGCTCCTGATGATACAGGGCTATCATTTTCTGAAGCAAAAGATTACATGCTGCTTTCATTCCACAGAGGTCACACACAGATTTGGGACTGCAAAATGAAAAGTGAACGCACTCATTTACTTCTCAAGATAAACAAGTCATGCCCATTTTTGAGTTTTGAACTTTTCGGTGCATACAGAACTGAGAACTGGTGGTCCACCTAAAATATTAACTAGCAAAAATAACTACAGTACCTTTCCATAAAGTGGAAAGAGAAACAATTAAGGCAGTGCAAGTTTTGCTGTAGCTATGTTGGGGTGAGGAGATGTGGATCCATATCTGGGTGCATCCAACTGTCTCCTTTCCCAACAGATTTTAACCAGCGTGGCCTGCTCTGGCAGTTGAACCTCTATCTTTCATAACACGCAGTTGATTTGTATTTTGGAAAGACAGAAGGCAGCACAATTTGTGTCATCAGAAACATCTGTTCTATAGGAGAGTCAAACAAAGCTGAAAAGTTTGAATTTTTATAATGCTTGCCATTAAAGCACTTAGAATTTAAATGAAACTAAGCTGTTTTCTAAAACTGAGTTATTAAAATATTTTTACTATTTTTAAAATCCCTGAAAATTTCAGAAGCTGAATAAAGGTAGGCTGACAGAATGAAAAATTGTGAAACCTTTTGAAATATTTTCAAAGTAAAAAAAAATTATCTTTTTTTTTTGCATCATCATCGTCTTGCTACCAGACTTTTAAAAAAAGACATTTAACTTCAAAATAACCAACCTTCCACCATGATGTGACAATGGATTAGAAGTTACTAGACCAATTCCAAAAGCACAAAGCAAACAAATAACTCTCATAAAAAATACCACAAAAAAACTTGAAGACAAATGCTCCTAATAACCAAAAGAACAAATATTAAGGGATTTTGGAGTCTAGGCTCACTGCACTAGTATTGAACAGAAAGAAGAAAGTGTTAAGGAAGGTAATTATTTTTAAGCTCCGCAAATATGGCTGTCACCACAAGCACATGTATAGTTTAGCTAAATGCTTACTTTTCTAACCATGAAACCTCCGTTAGATACCACAAATTTAGTTCTAAAATTATTCAGAATCAAGAGATCTGTTAGAAACCATTCTAATCCTTTCATGTTTGAATCAAAAACCCTTTTTATAATTTGTTTTCTATTCTCTTTCCTGTCTATGGTTTTTATTTTTTTTCCCTTTTCTCTTGTTCAATGGCAGTCAAGTTTTGTGTATTCGCTTCACAGCCCTTCTCTCTGCCCATGCGAGGGCACTGAGCATGACCAGGGGCCTTGGCCTCCTATCACCTCATGGATCACACACAGAACGTTTTCATTCACGAGGCCATTACAAAGAAACGCCGGTCTACAATGCTCACCTTACAGAATCTCATTTAATTAACATACCACAGGTGAATCCCTCTTCATGTTGGGGAGCCAGGCCTGTGAAAAAAAGGCTGAAACTTGGGACTTAAAACCCCGTAGTAAAGTTAGGTAGGGAAAGGAGCTGACAGCTGAGAGCTACCACTTACAGCATTAACTACCACTGGATTCATGCAAATAAAGTATATTTAGTTTGCTGATTTTTACAGTTCAAGTGTAATCTTTCCATCAGGTGCATAAGGAATCAAACCCTTCAAGTGCATCTGCATTTGGCTCAGCAGGTGAACAGACTCTAATATTTGTCTAAAAGTTCCAGAGAGGAGTTAAAACCAGTAGAAAAATGTAGCCCGTGCTGAAGAACACTCACTCACTGTTACTTACACAGAAACCAGAATCTTTTACTTCTTGTAAATTCCTGAATTTGACATATATTTCTGTACCACAATGATCATCGTACAGAACACACAGTATAAAATACAGCTTTTGGATCGCACATAACGAATAACAGGGTCCTCTGATTGGATCCAGCACTTCTATTCAACTGCACCAATGTTCCGTTTAATAGAATGGAGTAAATAACTTGTCTTTTGTGAATTATCTTCTGTTAATAAAACCTCTGTGTGATAGACACCTGGGGTTTGTAAGCAAACATCAGTATTTTCCTCTTTGGTCTCCCAGGCAGACTCCTCATTGCTTCAGAAGAAACCACCTGTATCTGCAGTATTCACCTGCATTTTTGTTTCAGGCTACAGAAAAGTTAAAACCAATGGCAGACAGACAAAATATATATATAGATATATTCTGCAAGGGCTATCTCAAAGATTTCCATTTAAGGTCACTGAAGATGAAAAAAACCCCAAACATTGAACTGAGTAGTATTTCAACCAAGCAGTTACACTGCTTCAGTCTTGTGGCTGAAGGGGTTTTGAAGATTTTTTCCACATCTCCCAGTGAGCTAACCACCCAATTTAAATCTCTTGCAATTACATTAAATACCATTTGGGAGCATTTTTCAAAAATTTTCAAATTCTTAGCTTATGAATTTCTAAAAAATATCCAAGAGCATTTATTTACTTTTTCTAATTGTCAGCACACCATCTGCATAGTGTCCATTACTGGTACAGTCCTTTACACTAGGAAACAGTGGTATAAATACAGAAGCATCTGAGAAAAAGAAGGGATACATAGTCTAGGCCGAGGGTTGAAAATTACTCCCATGACTGCTTCCAAAGTCTTGGGAAAGTTATCTAACTTCTTTCCTTCAATTTTTGCCTCTATAAAATGGCAATATTAATACTTAACAACTTTGAAGGATGTGAACATTAAGTCATGCTTGTAAACTGCCTTGAAGGCAAAAAACACTATATGAAGGCTAAGTAGCATCCCCATCATCAGAAATTCATGGTGTATCCTTTCCTCCTCCGTGTATATGAAGACAGGAAATTATCTTACCAAGGAGATTGATGGCACCTGGAAATTGTAGGCAGTCGCCCTCTAAATTACTCTGCATGAGTCACTCCAAAGTATTGCAAGTTCTTTACTCAGTGGGACCGTATTGGCTCTAGCCTATATTGTCAGGAATATATTACAGAGATACTTCTAAGGGGGGAATTGTTATTGAAGACCATCTGTAGCTGGTACATAAAGCAGCTACGGCAAACTTCCGACAATGGAAAAGATGTCGGCTGTATTTCAGTATCCCCATCACAAAAGACGTATTTCAGATCATGTCAGAGAGAAGCAGTGCTGATGTATAACACCACCAGCAGCAAAGGTGCATCCAGACCTAAATTCAACCTTGTTACTCGGTGCTGCATAGAGCTCCCCATAACTTCACATGCACACATCACAACCAGCGCCTGCCCTTGTGAAAAGAGAAAGAAAAGGGACAAAAAAGGAAAGAAAAAGAGAAGGCCAAGAAACTCAACTTCTGTTCAAGGTACCCCGCCACACCAGATAAGGAACCACACTGATAAACGATTTTAATCAAAAGCAAATTTAGAATAAGACCTATTTCTGGCTCTTTCAAATGATTCACAGCCGTACCCTCAGGAAGTTCAAATTAAGACAGTTTTCTTGATATTACTGGAGCTTTGCTGCTTAACAGGGGATGAAGGTAGGTTATTTAAATCCTAAGAAATAACTAAAGCACCACGTGAGGTATCTGAAGATGAATGTCCGTTGAAATGTCATTCTTTATAGCTTCATCTTCTACATCCAGTAGCCTTTGCAGGAAACAACTCTATGACAGCCATAGTATAAGGATATGAGGGGGGTGAGTTTGATCTTGTGTAAATGAAGTATTGAGTGATGTTCTATATGACAGTGACAACATATATACTGAGGAAAGTTCAGACACCCAAGCTGTCCGCCCAAACTCAACCAGTATTTTGGAATCAGACATGAGGCAATCAAGGGGTCACCAAAAGACTAAGCCACTGAAGTTAAAAATATTTACCATTCACAACCTCCAAATGTGGTCTTCTGTATCTCACAGAAACAGATTACTAAAATGGAAACAATCAAATCCTTAATTTTTCCCTACCTTAGCCACATATGGCTATGTGCCTCTTAGTTTTAACCTTGAAGTCCGGTGCTTTGACTTCAGGAGTTAAATTTAACTCCTTGAACAAATCATCTTCTGAAGGCATCAAGCAAGTTCAGCAGTATTCTATGTACTGAAAAACTGTTTCATTACTCGCCATCTTGTTTCTAGACTTAGCAAGCCCAGCTCTTACAGTCTTTCCTCACAGGCATTATTTTCTAAGCTTCATCATTCCTATTTCTCCAACTTCCCTATGTCCTAACAGTAATGCTCAAACCCAACATTATCTACTTCCTTTCCACAATGAAGCAGTAGCCAAACTGCACTTCTCCTAAGCATAAGTACAGCAAATTCTTCAGTAATACTTATTGTCTTTGTAAAAATATAACTGAGACTCCCATCTCTTGAGATTTTGCTGTGCGTGTATCTTCCCAGCACACAACAGTGAGAAAATTGCATTCTATGTTGCTAAATAAAAAAATTATATCAAATTTTGCTGTCTTGGCTATGAGGAGACAACTGTACATATGAAACAGTAAAGATTCCAAAATTGAGGTAAAAAACCCCAGTAACTTTTATATGCACTGATTCCTCATCTCATTTTCCCAAACCTTATATTGCGAGTTTGGACACTGCAGTTGATTAGTTTGAACACTTCTCACTTTTAAAAAATTACCAGTGGTTCATATAAGCAAAATCCTTTCCTCTGCTATATTTAGGGTAACAAGATCTAGTGACCTGGTGTTCCTCAGCACTAGAGTGATGGAAATCATAAGTAACTCACTTCATACTATGTACTTTATAATTTGATTCTTAACACCACTTTGCATTTCCTGTTTCCGAAGGAAACAGTCATGTGTAGCTCATTACAAAGTGTTCTACACCAGATTTTTCTGCCTTACACATCACAACTGAAGCTGGGAAGGCTACTCTGGAAAAACAGAAACTGAAAATGTGATTTGGATTAAGTTCTCTCACATCATCTCTAGAAATGAAAAATGGTTTAAGGTCAGAGAAAACAATCTCCATGCATAGTGTCATTGTGCACAGTAACTACGTACAGTTCTGTTTTCTTCAGATACAATTCCTCAATTTAACACTGATTTTGACTTGATAATTTTAGAGGTCACATGAGAAAAGTAAGCTAAGAAAGTAAAAGACATGAAATCATGCCGGTAGAAGTTAAAAAGCTCAAAACACTTCTGAAGAGCATGAGGTTAAAAAAAACCTTTTTATTCATCTTATTTAACACTGCATAGAGAGAGGTGCAAGCTATTCCTAGCAAGCTTTTTTCTTCATTTATGCTTGTTTCCATGGGTGATAAACCCCAAATATATATTTAAGCCAACACAATTCAGCATAAAGAGACTGCAAAAAAGGTGAAGAACCACTTGATTCTCAAGCTATCACAGACTAGCATAAATTTAATTTCTATCAGGAAGGAAAAAAAAGGCAAAACATTGTTGAAGGAACCATAAAGTACCTATTCACCTTGTATTTTCACAAGCGTACCCGATGCAAGCCCTCAAACCCCTTTACAGGCAGCATTGTTGTTGGCAGGCACTTGCCGTGCAGCTATCAGAAAGGCTTTTTATTTTTCTTATGAAAAATAGTGTAACTTTGATGCTGGAGTTCTGAATAACCTGCCATGTCAGTGTGTTCTCTGTGTTGCAAAATAAGCAGTGTAACTCAAATACTCAAGGCATTAACCCAGGCCACTGATAATGTGATTCAAATTCTACTACGCCACACCAGAGATACCTGTACTTCCAACTGCAGCACCGGTTTCTACCTTCCAAGTGTTCTGATGCCAGCTGCCTCTTTTATTGGAGTACAACAACCTCCACCACATGTCCTGCATTTCCATAGCTCTGTTTTCACAAGGACATTCCCGTTTCGTTCATGGCCCTTCTTGTAGTGCTGTACACATCAGCTCTTGGGTCTGATACTGCAGCGTGCAATTTCTCATTTCACAATACATCAGCCCAAAGTTGGCAGTTACCGTTTATGTCCAAAACAGTTTTACAAAGATGCAGACAGGCATGAATAGGTAATGACTAATAACAACGCTGAGTTCATCAGCAAATTGAGAAGCACTGTCTGAAGGTCAGGTTTAAAACTATAATTGAGAGATGAGGGAACTGAGTTTCAGGAAGGGAAGTCCCACAGATGACCAGGCCACTGGAAGAAGCCAGCTTTCCTGCACCTCATATCTTCCACGCTGCTTTGAACCAGCTCAGAAAGCCCATCACAATTTACTGACCTGTGCAATCCCAGACAATGGTGCTAAAAACCAAACATGTCATTTCACATAAACAAATTGTTTAACTGTTCAGGATAATGTAACTGATATAAAGAGTCATCTGAACTTTGACTGGCCAAGATTTTATAGCTAAACTCTCAGGATTATATGGGCATAGCATACAGTATCACATCAGTTATTGTCGTGGTTTAACTCCAGCTGGTAACTGAGCACCACGCAGCCACTCACTCCCTCATCCTCCAAGGGGATGGGGAGGAGACTGGGAAAAAAACCTCATGGGTTAAGATAAAGACAGGTAAATAGGATAATAAAGCAAGAATAAAAATGATAATAACCGTAATAACAATAATATAGGTGATGCACAAGCACATGTGAAAGGCAAATAACTGCATGCCCAGTCCGTTTCCAAGCAGTGATCCCATCTCCTGGCTTCCCAGTCTTGTCCAGAGCACAACATTCTGTGGCAGGGAATATCCCTGGGGCCAGGCTGGGGCAGCTCTCCTGGCCGTGCTCTGCCACCTGCCTGTGCACTGTGAGGGCCTGGGATGCCGTGAGGCCCTTGCCTTAGTGTAGATACTACAACTACCCAGCAACAACTAAAAAGAGCCATGTGTTCCCAACAGTACTGTTACACTAAATCCAAAATGTAGTGTTATACTGGCTATTAGAAAGAAAATAAACTGTCTCAGCTGAAATCAGGACAATGATCAAACACAAAACCAGCTGATGTGCAATAATTCCACCTTTAGAGTTCAAAATACTCGGTATTGGCAGCATGCTGTTATTAGAGCACAGCTTTGGTGGATACAAACCGTAGGTTTTATGAAACTGAAGCATTGATACTAAGGAACAAGGTCAGGCAGGTCTTGTTCATACATTTCCATAGAGCTCTGCGAATACTCATGAGTCCCAACCTCTGATGATATGGTACGCCTTTTCCAAGACTGCCCCTCCCGTGCATCTTAAATATTTCACTCTTCATGAATAAAAAAGTTATTACTATTCATAACATTTCTTCAGATTGCTGTTGATAGAGAAAAGCAAAGTTGGGAAAAAAAAAAAAGAGCAACCAGGAGATATGATTTCAGAACCTGTGGTGTTGCCAGACTTCTATTAGGTGCCTTATGTTCATTAAATAATGGGGCCAGCAGTAGGATGGAGGACAAGTCCCCTACACAGGAGCATTAACTCGATTAAATCCTCCTGGTCCATTTAGGCAAGAAAGCACAACCTGGCAATAGTGCTTTTCCTCCCTTCACACAGAACACGAGGGGGTTTCATTGCTGAAACTTCCTTTTCACCAGCAGGCTCACTGAAGGGCAGAATCCACCAGCCCTTCCTCCCAAGCTGGGCCTATGTGTGCAGCCCAAAGCAACCACTGCAAACCACAGCTTTAAACAGTGTCAGACTTATGAATTCAGCCACAGACAGATAAAAAGGTGGTGTCGTCTCTATCAGCTAGATAATTCTATAATCCAGCTCCATAATGAACAGCTTATAACCAGCAACAAGCAAGCCACTGCAGCACACTCCAAAATTAACAGTGAACGTAAAAGAAAAGACAAGTTCCGCAATGCCTTTTGTTTCTTCCAAACCCAGTTATCAGCACTCAGCCTTACTCTTCTCAGCCTTTGCAAAATAAGTACAATGTAGGTCACTGAACACAACAGATTCACAGAATTGTAGGGGTTGGAAGGGACCTCCAGAGATCATTGAGTCTAACCCCCCTGATAAAGCAGGGTCCCTAGGACAGGTCGCACAGGTCGGCGTCCAGATGGGTCTTCAATATCTCCAGAGAAGGAGACTCCTGTCCCAGGGCTCCCTCACTGGGAAGAAGTTCTTCTGCATATTGGTGCAGACCTTTCTGTGCTCCAACTTGAGGTCACTGCCCCTTGTCCTGTCCCCACAGACACTGAGAAGAAGCTGACCATTTTCCCCTGTGTCCCACACTCGAGATATTTATAAACATTGATCAGATCCCCTCTCAGTCTTCTTTTCTCAAGGCTGAACAGCCCCAGGTCACTCAGCCTTTCCTCGTAGGGGAGATGTTCCAGGTCCTTAATACAGAAGTATTCAAATTCAGTGCAAATGAGCTGAAACCGTGAGGCAGAAGTGCTGGAAATTCAGGAAAAAAGCCTTTGCTGCCTAAAGAAAATACTGCCTACAACACATGACTTCAAGCCTGTACACAGAATCAGTAACACATTCAAAGAAATAAATTGTATCAGTTCTGCCATGATTTTTATTAGTGCTCTATTCCAGATCTTTAGGAAGCTGTCTTAATTAGGGCAATAGTCCATTAGGACTTTATCCTACCACTGGTCTTTCTTCTTCATGTCTGATAGGGGCATTAAAAGACATTGAAAGCATTGGAGAACCTATTTCAGATCACTGCCTAGAATTTACTAGTCGCTTCTCTGTCTTCTTACCCAATACGTGCACATCTGGCAGTAGTAAACACTAGTTTTCATTCTGAGATTGAGTAGGCACATTACAGTATTTTCTTAGAGTAGAAGTTGTAATTGGGTGTCAGTCTCCTGAATAACACATATTGCCAACACAAGAAATTAGATCCTAACTTCTTAATAGTTTCTTAATAATGGGCCAAACCTTTGGAGGCTCTAAATGCCATCAGTAGAAATTTTACGCTGGCAGAAATTTTGGCCCTACAGATTCTATAATGCATCAGCAGATGCATTTCAGCACTTTTGTGGAGGCACAAATTGGAACCCATCAGGTTTCTGCCTAATGGAAGCAGGTGACAGCCAAGAAACTCATCTGGAGTATTTGGAAATTAACTTTACTAATCCCCTCCATGAGCTCCTCATGTGCCGCCTTCTCCTCCAACTGCTAGAAATCATAGTTTTGGCAGGAGACCCAGAAACCAGGGGAACAAAGTTTCTGGCTTTAGCCATTCCCATGAGATGTATGTCCATGTGATAAAAGCTCAGCCTGAAGGGAGGTTGTAGCAAGGTGGGGGTTGGCATCTTCTCCCTAATAAATAGTGACAGGATAAGACGGAGCAGGTTCAAGTTGTTCCAGGGAAGGCTCAGAATGGGTATTAGGAAAAACTTCACTGCAAGAGTGATGAAGCACTGGAATGAGCTGCCCAGGGAAATGGCGCAGTTGTTGTCCCTGAGGCTCTTCAAGAAACAGGTAGATGTGGCACTTTGGGAAATGGTTTAGAGGTTATGGTGGTGGAGGGCTGACAGTCGGACTTGGTGATCCTGATGGTCTTTTCCAACCTTGATGATTCTGTAATTCTGTTTTTCTGTCATGCTTCAAAGTTTAAGTATTTTTATACAGGAAGGTCAGTTTTGATGCATGAAAACATTATACAGCTTGCTCATGTTCCCACTGAAGTTTACTTAAAGTGAATTTCTACTAAGATCTTATAGTATTTATAATTTACTTTCAGACTCTATCCTGTTCACATGTGAACATTTAATCAATGCAATCAGATTCATAGCTTCTTTCACTCAGTTTTATAACAAATGTTAAAAAATAAGCTGAAACTTCCAATGTGTAAGGAACAGGAGCAGCAGAAGACAAACAGAAGGTGGTATAGGTTATACCAGTTGGTGTAATCTCACTGAGGACTGCAAGAGCTATCAAAATGAGCCAACTTCAGGAATACCAAATCACGGCATTTCTTGATGTTGTGTTACAAGTTGGAAAAAACAGCCCAGCAGCCTGATGTTTAGACTGTTAGATCAGAAATATCATTAAGGTGTTTAGACATCAACATCTAAACATGCAAATGCTCCCCTAGACCAAACCTGACAGTTATGGATGTTGACTCATTGTAAAATTACCATCTGATTTTTAGTTTATAATACCAGCTTCTGAAATTAATGGGAAAAGCCACCAAACAGCATGCTAATTGCACATTTTAGTCATATTTCTCAAATCCAGCCTCCTGTACTACATGCTTTGTTAGAGTTCTTGGAAGGTTTAAAAAAGGATTACTTCCTCCGAGAGGTGATATAACAGCGGCACTTCAAACACAAAGCCCACCAGAATTTGGTTAAGATTCTGTGCACTGCTGTTCATCAAACATCCACTGGTTTCTCATCTCCAGAGATGCCTGCTGAAAATGATTCTCCAGTGCTACTCTGGCTCTGCAGAGACCACCTGCAGATCAGCAAAGGAGCCTCATGCCCATTAAGTTGTTAGACTGATGAAATTGGCACAACAGGGCCCATCGGGGTGATTTTAAAAGAGCGAGAAGGGGGACTGCATGAAGGCGTCCAGCTGGAAGTATATTTTTAGTTGCTATTTACAATTCACTGCACGCAAGAGTAGCTCTTAAAACTGCTAAGGAGCTCTGGAAGCTATGGGAGCCCCTGACAGCTGTGACATTTGCTGGGATGGAGAAAGCTTTTGAACTAATACAGTCACACTTCTTGGGGCCGGGGGGCAGGGGGTGAAGGAATCAAAAAAAATAATGACACAAAACTTTTTCAAAGCAGGTGCCTGACATTAGATTGTTCAGACATGGCCTCTAACAAGAATATTCTCACCCATGGTATGAGAAACAGGTTCTTATGCCGTTGGCTTTCACGAGCTTTTTAAAGGATAGTTTCATAAATCCAAAGAGCCTTCTGACATGTCTTCTTCCCCCAGATTATCCTCAACATCTATCTTTGTCAGGATGTGTATATACATATTATAATGTGACCGTGATCTTGTGCTTTTCTTAATTGACTGATAATCCAACTACTTTTAATTGCTTAGATTATAAGATTAGAGAATAAGAGTCATCATTTTCACACTGGGAACACGAGATATCAGTAAAGGATTTAACAAGCTGAAGTACCAATTGCATAAGGAGCAGTCATAACCTAACTTCATCAGCTAGTCTAAAGTCGCAATGTTGGCTCCTGAATCAAAGAAAACAGAAATCAATTTCTTGTTAAGAGTACTTGTGCTGTGTGTGTCAGCCTCCCAACCAAACTACTGAAATCTGTCAATTAACTTCTCAAGGGTCTGTTTGGGACCCTCTTGCCTCAAAGACCTAACATATACACATCTATAATTTCATCTAAAGTGGTACCTGAGTCAGATTGCCTTGCCACGTCCCAGAATTAACATCTAATTTCTTGACCCTCATTCTTGTGAAAGGCTTTTACTCACCAACTCTACATTTCAGCTCTAAAATGTCTGCCCCTCAATGACACAACTTCCCTGTGCCACAGCTCCCAGGTGGACTTAGAGAAAACATCTGATATATAGCCTGGAATAACTATTTGTTTTGATGATAAAATGAAGATTAGCAGTGAGAATTCTGTGGTGGGTAAGGAACTAGTTAAAAGGGAAGCATTAGGGTTCTGTATTAGAAGGGAAGGTGAGAGATGGTAAGCAGGCGCTCTCAGTATTTTCATTAATGATCTTAGCACAAAAAAGGAAAATTATGCTAATGAAATTTGCTGTTACACAAATTTATGCAGAATCATCAAGAGGGGGAGATTGGAGTTTTAATTGAAAGAGAGGTATGTCAGAGAAGACTGCAGGAGTAGGAAAAAAGATTAAAATTAATGCAAAATAGCATAAAATCATGCAGTAAGAGATTAGTTATTTTTTATGTAAACAATGGGCTTATCCAGTGGGAATAAGAGCAGGAAAAGAGATCTTAATGTATTTATTCCAACCTTTATGAAGGAGTAACACAATATGGCTGTGAAAATGGTGAAGCCCATCCTAAACATGTCAATTGAGTCATTAGGTATTAACACGATTATAAAAGAGTTTCTTCTGGATTCAAAGCTATTCTCTGATGCAGAGAACCACCTGTGTGACCATCACTAGGAAGGATGAAAGGAAACACACAGTTCAGATTTTTTTGTATACAAAAATTAAGGCCAAAGGTGAAAATTAGGTATATATCATTCAATAAACCCCAGAAAGAAGATGACTAATTTAAACTGAAAAGCAGTGAAATTGTGTTCATAGTGACCCCGTAACACTGTGATCAGAAATGAACAAATTTCTAACATCAAGAAAAAGAGGTTCTAGAGCAAAATTACTAAAAGAAAAGGGAAGGGAAGAAACCTGTGTTTCAGTGACAAGATTAAGTGGCAAAAAGGAGCCTCCAGATTCACATTCTATTTATCCCAAACCACTGTGTTGTACAGAGCCCTTCCTGAGACTTGTCTCCTGTGGCTCTGTACCAGCACAGCCTTGATGGGATGCCACGGATACCTGGGCATTTACGACGAGAGCCTGTCTTCCATGAGCAACTTCTATGCATCTGAGTCTACAGGGAATGCAGGAATGTCAGGAAATTAATGAGGAGGACAACTGAGAAATACCTAATTCATTCCACCACAGTGCTACCTCGAAGGAACCTCTTTAAAAGTTATCAGCATAGGTTCCTGAATGGTAAGGAAGTACTTCTAGAGCCCTTTGTATGGGAATCAAAAGCTGGATTCAGCAAAATGACATTCCACAAGCCTTTGCCCTTCAATACAGTATTTTTTCTCAGGCTATGTTTGATAGTGCCTTGCAACTGGATTAATGGCATCGGATTTTAGATTAACCTACTTCCCTAGGTTTGCCTGATTAATGCACGACCATACAGAACCGCAGTTCGGGTTATACACCCGGAATTGTAGGGAACCTCAAACCACTGACAGACGCTGCACCAAATTTCCTTTTGATAAATACAAGAAATGCTTCCTGAGCTGTTTTAAAGGCCTCTGTCTTCAGATTTGGGAAGCAGGGTCCTTTGGCCATCACAAGATTTAATGAAACTTCTACGAGGGAGATACACAGACCTTTTTCTGGCCCCTAGAAGATCCCTTTGTACCATGAAAAAAGATGACTGGCAAAAGGAAAAGAGCTTACTAGAGAGCCCAGCAATCTTGTTATAGCTCTCCAGTGAGACCTGCCTTTAGACACACATTTGTTATACATTCCCTTTTGGACACAGAATGCTTGAGGTCACCGTTACGGTTTCTACAGCAAATCCTTGATTATGAGAGTGGAGTCAGAACAGATTTTTATGGCACTAGTCTATTCATTTACCAAACTCCTTAATAAAGGTGAAATGTGCCCCAGCTGCTTTCTTGACTGTGTTGTTTCAGAAATTATGTTAGCATAAAATGTAGTTTTTAGGAGATGAATGACAAGCCCTAATCATTAAAATATTCCTGAGGCAATGCAGATGCCAAGTATCACACCCTGAAATGCTGTAACGCTTCTCCAGAGAACTCTAGGACTATACAGAAGCCTGAAAAAAGGGGAACTGATGATTTTTCTGAATTCAGTGAGTTTTAAACTCTCTTGTTTACAGAAGGTGTTCAGAGCAATTACTTAAGACAACCTAAGATACTCCCGTGTAAAAGAACAACGACAACCCAGGAGGCATGGGAATCAAGCAGTTTATCTATTACCACCAATAGAGCTACTCTGGTTTGGGTTTTTTTTAACTTTCTACCACCTATCTCTGCTGAGCCCTATGTCCATCGAGAGGTTGTCACCCCCATCTCCATTTAGCTATAGCTAAATGTACTGGTTGAAGAAAAATAATTTTACTATATCTGACACAATCCACAGTTTAAACTGTGGTGAGCTTCCACCGTACCCATTGGAACATACGCCTCAGTGTGGTTAGTAAGTACTTTGGGAGCTCACCCCATTTTGACTGGCCTTACACAGCGGTCTCAGAGCAAACAAACTGCACTCCTTTTGCATGAAACTAGATCTGATGATGTGTTCCAGGAACACTTCAACTGCTTGTGCGTGCTTCCTCGACAAGGCTAGACATGGCCCAAAAGAAAACATACACAGTACAGACTATGGGTCTTCCTCACCAAATGTTTCACCCTATGCATCGGCCTCCATTGCACTCCCTAATCGAGATATAGCCAGTGGTTTCTCTGGAAGTTCTTCCCCTCTAATAAAGGCAATACTGGCCTGAAACTGCCTGTCAGCCCTGCTGGCTCTTGGAACAGTGGAATCTGAGGGGAGTCAATAATTAGCCATATCTTTCTTTTTCTTTTTCCCCCTCTAATGAAGGATGAAAACATAATCTGGTACAGTATTGCAAAGTGTCTGTAAAGCAGCAGAAAGCCCAGAACAAGATTAAAGAGTAGGAAGGAAAACGAGGTTGTCTGCTCCCAGAGGCACCTGTACTGACATGCAGCAGCCACTCTCACCATGAAGCAGGTCTAGACTTTCAGACTATGATGTGCATGTAGGCTGTTTTATGTAAGCAACATGCATACTTTGAGTTCTTTTCCCTGAGGGCGAGTACAAAGCTGTGACATCAGGCCACATTAATAGTTGAAGTAAAATGTGACATTTGAATCAACTACGTTAAATGAGCAAATCCTAACATCAGCAGAGGCACGTAAACACCACCTAATCACAGTTTCCAACATTTGGCAAATTAAGAAATGCTGTTTCACGTCACATCAATTTCAGACTTGTGTATAACAAAAACAAACATGTATCAATACCCGTGTTTAGATAGCACAGAAGCATAGAAAGTCTACTGGTATTGTACACAATTCAGAGGAGTCACAGGCCATGATTGTCTTCGGGGCTGGCAGTATGACGACAAGGCCACGTTGCAGCTCTAGTAAAGCCATAATATTCTGAAAACTTAATTTGATTGTTTGGCATCTAAATAAATTACTCACACAGGACCAGCTGGAAACTAATCAAGCATTGACTCAGCAGTACTTACTCACCAGTGCCATAAAATGATAAATAGTGACTTTCAAAGAGAAGGGGGGAAGGTAACGAGCAAATTTATTTTGTATGCAACTGCTGTGAGAGACTTCCCTAACAAACAAATCCTACATCCATCATAATTACAAATAGGCATAACCCAAAAATGTGTTTATTTTGCCGGCATCTGTTGATCCCAAGCACTGTTTCCAAAACGTTACCATACGAATAGTACCTCTGAGAACTTCTGAGACATAAGGTATTAAGATCTGGATGCAAATTTTGCAATGTAGGTCTATTTCTACTAATTTAAAATCTGCGCCTGTATGTACAAGTGCTCATAAACTTCCAGCAATGAATTTACAGCTCTAGTTTTATGAAAAACATGTGACCAAAATAAAGGTTTTATTACATAAGAGAAAAAAAAATAGACACAAAAGAGAACACCTCAGAATCAGAAGGACTGTTCTTACCACATTAAGAAAGGAATCCTACTATGTGCATACATACACTGTCATCACAGGTATGTTTCTCTCTAACCATTCTTCACTTAAAACTGCATCTGCCTATCTGCAACTGCAGAGGTCAGGCTTGAGAGCATTGTGTTTGGCCAGTAACACTTAAGAGGCTAAAATGGGTAACGGAAAGTTCCTTTGGTGGGTATCGTAATTTCGATCTGAGCAGAAGATGGGGTAAAACCTTTCTCTGAGCAATCTCAACACCAAAAGGCAAGGAGGGAAAAAGAGCCCCAACTGCCCCTCACGCTGCCCAGATGCCACACAGCCCATCTGTCTCCCAGGAGGAGGACAAGCAAGCTCCACATGGATGGGCACCCCGCAGAATTCAGAGCCTCTTGAAAAGAGAGAGAAATATTTCCATACCATGTGATTGAATTAATTCTCTCAATTTTGCTGCAATAAAGTAAGATTTATTGGGCCTGGCAATCCTCTAATCAGATGTCTCCACTTTTACTATAAAACTCCAAGCAACACAACTTCCTTTTTATTGGTTCTGTTCCACAGATCAGATTTTAGATCAAAATCTAGAGGTACAAGAAGCAGTCACGGGTTTATTGAATATACACTGTCTTGGATGGGAGGTACAATACAGAAGTTGAGCTAAATATTAACCTTTATAATAAAAACAATTTTTTTTTTAGAGTGCGTTGAAGCTAATGGCCTGAAAAGCCCCACTCTCCCCCCCTCCCATGTAAACCTTCATTTTATTACTGAACCAAACCCAAATATTGTAAAAATACCATGTAGGTCTGTGGAGGTCCCGGTAACTTTCAAATGAAATCTGTGTCTACGGATTTGACCAGTTCTTGTTTAATTTGATTGGTTGCTTTGGGTTTTTTTACAGTTATTCTAACCCTACGTCAGTATCTGGAAAAAAAAGTGATTTTTTCAAATATGTACTGCACATTAAACTACTACAAAAAATGTTGCACAGTTTAGGAAAAAAACCTCAAAACCTAACACCACCAAAAGCTCCCTTTTTGTTATGCCTAAATGACGCCGATTTCAGAGTAAGTAAAATATTAAACAAGGACAATAAATCCCTTAACTTGAGGCTACTCATACTAGGTTAGCTTTTCTCTCGTGCAGTCTTAATGAAAACTGTCACTGCAAAATGGAATGCAGTCATTAGACAAACTATTGAATCATGAATTCCACTCGCATGAGAATGGGTACATATAGGCTTCCCATTATTAGAAGAGTACAATTCCACACCAGGATTGTTAAGGAGCAGAGCCACGTGATTTTTCCTTCCAAGCAGTTTATTAAACCCAAAAAATTAAACCCATTGATGTCCAATGACCTGGAATTGTTGAGAGAAGGTTGTGGGGAAATTTCTAGGAAACAGTAAAAAAAAGTATTGACAGGTAGCAATCTTTTTTAACCACATTAACAACTTTTCCATATGTCATACAGCTTTTATAATTAACAGCAATGAAAACCTGAACTTCTACAACAGGCAAAAAATGTCAAGACCCACACCAAACGGTCACCTGTGCTCATTTCCTTCTAAAATTCTGGTTAACCTACTTATACTCCATGACATAACGAGCAGCCAAATTTCTTTCCAAATGCTTCAGACCAAATGGGAGCACATATTAACTGTTCAAAATTGCAAATTCAGCTTTTTGGAAATACGTGAGACATCAACCTTCCTGTCCTGAATGACTTAAGGTCCATCCTATTCCCATTTTAGTTCAAATACAAAACATCTGCTTATGAAGATATCGGTGAGCTTTCTATGCAAGTTTAATTTACTGTATTGCTGTAACTCTATCATAAACACAGCCATGCATGAGATTAAATGCAGTTTATGAAATAAGAACGTCACTTGTTTAATTTGTTTCAAGTAATTCACCCCTAGTGCATTTAACAACATAAATAACTCCAGTGCTGTTTTCTACTACATTGTGTCAAGAAGTCCTGCACTCAAACCGGCATCAAGGTCACCTTCCCCCATAACTCTCATAATCCCAAATCACCACACAATAAAAAAACCTGCTGTCAGTGACTGAACAGATTTATATTATTTTTAACAGCCTAATAGAATTAAAGAGTTGTGCCACCTCAAACAGAGGCCAGATTTTAAGTTCCTAGGCACGTAGGACTATCACACACACACACACACACTTAAAATGAGCTACGATGCTTCCCACATTCCATAAAAGTCAGCTTCCACCGTGCCTCTTACAGGCCTTCAGAATTGCAAAAAATCTTGCTGTGAAAGGCAGAAAAAATGCTCATTATACTATAACTACCTCACCGAAATATATTTCCTTTGGCCTATTTTTAATACTGTCAAATTTATTTACAAGGCACTGAAATGACGTAAATACCATCACAGAAGAAAGTAAACCAACAGTAGATATTGCAAGATGGCGGGTTCTGATATTGTGATTAGCTTCACACTGCTAGAGTAGCAAGGCCTGCAAAGAGACCTCTTCCACTCAGCTGAGCACCAAAATGGCAACATTTCTAGCGGATCAAAATTCATTAAACGGGACATCTTATAATTTCCTTGTTTGTATTTCCACTACATACAGAATATATGGAGATATAAACAGTGAAAACACCTTTGTATTTATTTTCCCAAAACTGACTTTTACTAGACTTTAGACAACTGGAAAATTATCAATATTGCAGAACAGTATTTGCTATGTAAAAGGTCACAGTCCCACAGATCTTCTCTGTCCTCACCAACCTTCATCCAGCCCTGTCCCACCTGTGGGCCTACACTGCACTTCCAAGACCTGCTTGTTGAATTAAGGTTTCCAGAAACTAGAGCTGCAAGGAATGGTACCAGGGCATTTGTAGTCTCCCCAGTTTTCAGTCTAGCTAATCAAAAAGCATATTTTATCTTTTTCTGCTGATGGAAATGGCTACCTCCCAAAGAGCCCATATACCTCGTGCGCGTGGGTCCTTGGATCTTACCCCTTAAGCACTCTGTTCTGCTACTGTCCTCTCCCTACTGTACAGCACTGCTACCAGGCTCATCCAGAGCCTCTACAACAGCCCCTCCCTCCCCACCCCCCCCGGCCATTTCACAGAAGCAAAATTATAAATCACACCACCGAATAATACACTTCTACTGATGCATTCAACTATTTCATTCTCATTAAAGTAAAAGGAAGCTATTAAAGGGGTAAGTAATATTTTTACTGGCTTAGCATTTCTGTCGCTTATATTTCAGGACAGCAGCCCCCATAAACTGCGAACTCGGGATAGATCACAAAGAAACTACCTTTTTGCAACAGAAGTTCATTTTTTTTCACTGTATTAGTATAGAAAAGCTGGAAATCATTTGATCCAGGAAGATAATACTGTAGAGAAGACCAAATGATATTTTCCTAAATTCTGTCACCAAGCAAGAGATATTGACTTAATCAGTGACTGGAATTCTGGAACTACTACATTTCTACTTTTCTTTTGATCAAGCTCTATGTGTTAAGATGCAATAACTTCAGGCAGGCCAAATTTATGCACAAGCTTCTTTGAACTTCAAACAAGCTTGCTGGACCCTTTAAATTCAATTTTACCTAACACTCAATTACAGAGAAGTTGTTCTCTCTCCTCCCCCCCAAGAAAATACATTTCTATTTGCACCATCTCATAATTTCATATAACCTCCTGTGGAATCCCATTTCCCTTGTCAAATGTGATCATCTTCCCCAAGAACGTTACGGACTGGAGTTAGCAAAGTATTCACAAAGCTTTCTATAGTCTGAAACCTAGTAAAGATGATTTCTACATTTAAAATAATTCTATTATTGCCATATATGAAAAAGTGGAAACGTACCCTATAGGTTTTTTACTCCAATCAGTCCAGGTATCGCTCTGATCTCACAGGAAAATCACCTGCTTTAGAAGTAAAATGGCTTATTGTAACTTGTTATATGCTAGAGATGTGTGGGCAGCCAATCTTGGAAGGAAACTACTTGCAAAAAGCCTCAACTGCTACCATTTAGCTAGGTCTAAAAGCAGATGTAGTACCTGCAGTGAATAGCCGTGCACAGCACCAGCAGGAACTGCATAAGCAAACTCTGCAGATACCCATACTGCACGGGTATTGTAGCACACAGACCTTGAGCACAGCAGGAAACGGCTGTTCTGATACAATCCGATGTCAAACAAAATACTGAGTTGTCTGCTGACATATCTGTAACTCCAGTGCAAAACCTCATTTGTTTCAAATCTAGGCCAAGTCTCCTCTTAGTGCAGCACATTGCTGTCCTGTCAGGAAGTCACGGAAGCGCACCCTCAGCCCCAGGACACAATCAGCTATTCCCACATCAGCCTGACAGGTACCTAGAAGGTGTCCCCATGACAGAACCCACACCTTCCCTACACAAACTGCTGCAATGTTTTATCACTAGTATTAAAACAAATGAAGCCTGTTAATTTTGTCCTATTGATCTCAGCCCAGGGGAGCAAAACAGGTTTTAAGCCCCCCATGGGGTACTCACCCAGTTTGCTAACAGATTACTGTCAGTTCATTTAATAACATTGTCGATACAGAAAGGGAGGGGGAAACTTCACACATCTTGCTGCTCAGAGAGGCAACTCCAGCTGACTGCACTGCACATAGACTCCACCTACACCTAGGTTCTCCTGCGTGTTGTAACAGGCTATTTAGCCACAACACTGAAGCCAAAATCATCAATCTGTTTAATTTTCTGAATTACAAATTACCAATATACCTTCTCCACAAAACCATCATTATCTTTGCTGATAACTCTGCATTTCTAAAGCCCGGGCAAAACTTCAGTAAGAAAGATGAAGACAAATCTCAAGGCCAACTAGCAACTCCCAAACTTCAAGCCAAATTTTTGCAATTGTACAGACCTGTGCTGTCAGGAAAAGTATATGGAATAGACAGAACTTACAGATACTCCCCACTGCTTTACAGACAATTACAGGTACCCCCCAAGCAACTCCACGATTTGCTTTACAAATAGATCTGACAGGGAGAACTTTTTAATCCTCTGAGTTTGTCCTCAAGCAAGTAACCTATGCCAACCTCACACTACTTTGACACTCACTGTGCTGCAGGACTGCAGCACGTTCAGCTCACTGCCAGGCACTACAAAAATTGGGCCAGGCCAAGAACAGAGTGCCAGAGTTAAGGCTTCTGAAAGGAGCATTAGCAAAAAAGACTCTTGCTTCCAAAGGAAAACTCAGTAGCGCAGAATATATATGATTAATTTTGAAAATTACCCAAGAGTTATATTGACAAGTGTGTTGAATTTATTAAGCCCCAATGAAATCTAATGGCAGATTACACCCGTTCTCCTTTTACATCTGCTATGTTATTAGCATTGTTCTGGCTTCAGCGGAGATAGAGAGTTCTTTTTCTTTTCTAGTAGCCAGTATAATGATGTGTTTGGGATTTAGTATCACAGAGCTGTTGATAGCACACTGATGTTTTTAGCTGTTGCCAGGCAGCTGTTGAATCCACTAAGTCAAGGATAGCTGACCCAGACTGGCTGAAGGGATATTATTCCCTACATGGTCTGGATAGAACTGGGGAAGCTGGATAGCAGGTATCGGTTTGATTTATTTTCTTTTTGTTTGTGGTGAGTGACTGCACCACTTATAATACTGTTATTGCTCTACTATTATTGGTGGTGGTGTTATTATTGTTCCCTCCCTTTGTTATCCTATTAAAGTGTCTTTATCCCAACCCAAGAGGGGTTTTTTCCCATTCTCCTCCTCATCCCCTTGGGGGAAGAAGGAGTAAGCAAGTAGCTGCATGGCACTCAGTTACCGGCTGGGATTAAACCCAGTTGGTTCAGTCCTGATATATGATTCCTTAAGTGAGAGAGTAATTAAACCCATTATCCCACTCTCCCAGAAATAAACTGTGACATATACCATTTTAAGTGGCTTGATGAGGGGAACAATATTCCATCTAGCCCAAATCTTTTGTAATTCAAGCACGAAAGCCCCTGTGCTGTTTTCCACAACTACAGTAACCACTTTCACCAAGGTCTCTTTCTTCAGGACAGGGAAGAGAAACTCCGCTAAAACTTTACTATAGAGAACAGAAGAGAAGGAGCAGCTGTCTACTTTGAGCAAAATATTACCAGTTCAAGATAAAATAGAAATAATTTCTCTTAGGAGTGCCTCACTCAAGAGGAAATATTCTCTCATATCTCCAATAAGCCAGTGTAGATTTTTATCTACACTAAGAAATATTCCCCAGACCTACAGGTACCCACAAGGGCGCTGCAATAGATGCAAATGCAGATTTCCAGCATTTAAAGCCTGCTGTAGGTGCTAACTTTCAATCACTCAGCTGCTAAACACACTCCCAGGCTACCCAGGATTTCCTTAAGGCACAGCAATGCTATATGCTATCAACTACATGCTCACAAGGGAGAATTCAGCCCTCAGTTCTCAGGCACAGCTTTTCCCATCATTGCAATTAAGGTGAGATTTTCCTGTTTCACAGCTTAATTCAAGTGAAACATCATAGGTGTGAATAACACACATACTAAGACAGACTTTGCAGAGTACTGACTGCAGGGTTTGTCAGTCACAGGGATCTCAGGGACTAGGGTTGTCATCTGTGTCCAGAATCTCAGAGTCATTCCTTTACTTGCTCCTCATTTCTGAAAGGCAGCTTCTGAAGCTTTCCTGGATCAGACTGCTCCTAAAGTGGGTGATTTTACTCCATGAAAACTCAGTCGGTATTTGTGATACCTGCGTTTGGAGAGACAACCAGTTAGCTGGCTATGTCTCCATTTGAAGTGCTAGCACAACAGAGAGGTGAAAAGAAAACAAGAGCTGAATAAAAGCTGAGCAGATGGTATGTCTCTGATCCCACACAAAACACAGATCTCTCCAAATTTCTTTTAGTCTACTTGTTGGCTCTGTTTCTCTATCTAACAAGGACTACCCTCACTCAGAATGTACACCTTCTAACTCTGCAAACAATCAACAGCTTTTACTTACCTAGAATCTTTTCAAACCTAAAAAGGGCTTTTCTCTTTTTTTTTGGGGGGGGGGTGGGTGGGTGGGATACAGAGGGTTATACCAATTCCAACTACAATGACAAAAAGTCTGCTGTCTAGAAGCTTACTGAGAAAATGTTTACATGAAACCAGCCTTTGGAAACACAGTAGGAGGAAATTTTTTTTTCAGATTCAAAGCATTTTTGAAAATTTACATGTTAGAATAAGGCTGGAAGGACTTGGGGAGATCACCTTGTCTGTCACTTGCCCTGGCAGGAACAGCCATGACGTTGTCTTCCTTGACAGAAGTCTGGCTAATCTATTTCTAACTTGCTTCCTGTGAAGTGCACTTCAGTATTTCCTCCAGCAACCTATTACAGTACTTGATTATTCCTAACATCAGAAGTTTAATCCAATTTAATCCTATTTAAGACCTGCTTCTTGTTTTACCCACCACTATGATGGAGAACAGATCTTCTCTTCTTTGCAGCAGTATTTTATGTATCTGAAGGGTTTTATCACATCTCACTTTATCTTCTCTTAACTAAAGACTCCAAATCATTCCCCTAAGTCATCATTTCTAGATTGTAATTTCTGCTGCTGCTGTCTCCTCCAGATTTATTTTGTTTCTGATTATTTCGTATCTTTCTTTAACCATGCTGCTAAGTACTGGAGAATATTCCTCTCCAGCCAATGCCTCAGATACAGGCATTGCAACAGAATTATTACACATGCCCTGGCAACCCAGCACCTCATATGCCGTGCCTTTTTTGAAATAGCACGATAACACTGACTCACGTGCGCTGTGCCATGCACAGACTGCTCTTGATGAATCGCCCCTTGCCCAGGACTTTCTGATGCTATGAGCACACAGCAGAGTAGTGCCATGTGAGGGCTGAACCAGGCACCCTGTCTCGTCAAAACACCTCTCCCACCTGCTAGTCAATCTAAATGCCACTTCTGTCCTCACACATACCCACAGCCTCCTACTACAAACGTAGTAACTCCATAAAGAAGCTGCCTTATGACAACATATCTAGGAGAGACTTCTACAGGACTTCATTTGCTCCAGTCTTTCAACCTGGGAGTAAAACTGTACTGCTCATCCCTCAGAAGACCCCTCCTATTCCCTCACCTGCCCTTCAGGATAGAACAAGTAAGCTCCCCTTCCAGTCCATATTCCCTAACATGTCCTCTTTCAAGTTTTTCCTACAGCATCATAGTCAAATTAAGATAGAGGAACAGACCTCTTTCAAGTACCCATTTTATCACCGGTTTTCCAATTTAGTAACATTTATACAATGTGTAAGCTGTAAAGACAGACTATGCTACCAAAAAAACCTGCTTTCTAAATAAGCTATTAAACCACATATGATACGAAAATTTGACATTGTGATGGCTTCTATAGCATTTGTAGTTCATGTGGCAGATACCAGGTAGAAAACCATTATTATTACACTATGTACCACCAGGACCCCAAAACACATAGGAAATTTCGCTATTATGGCACAAGCCTTGAGCAGATCTCCCAAGTCAGGCATGTCCACTGCCTCTGCTCAATATATCCCAGTCCTGGTGAGCCAGACGTGCTATGCAGATCAATTGCAGGGATGCAATAAACAGAGGTAAGCCAGCTCTGCTCTTCACATATGCAGCTCAGGAGCACAGAGTGACCTCTGAGGAAATATTCATGTGTGCAGCTTTGAAATAGCCTCTCTCCAATTTTAATATACATAAATTGGAGAATTCATAGAAGAACATGCAGAAATCAAATAGAAAAGAGAAGCAACTGAGTATAATAAAAGCTAATTCACTTACCATGCATTTGTCTATAGCTACTGTGAAAATTGCTTTAACCGGTTGTAGCTGTAGGCTGAGAATGAAATACACTCTATTTAAAGCTTAGCGGAAGAAATAGGCATTAATGAACCCTTTGATTTTAAAAGTAAAGGTAAGAAAATTGGAAATTAAAGTTCCCAGAGCAACTGGAACTCTGTTATATTTTATGTGTGTACTGAAGTGAAAAATGAAAAATACACATATGCAGAAATGGAGAGAATTCTAAGAACTGCCATGAAAAAGTACGACAGTGCAGTAGTTCTTCAAGGGCAGGATTCATCAGGTTACTGATACAGTGTATCCCAAGAGAACCAAAAGCTGGATCCAGGAACACAAAGGATTTCCTTGAAAAAATAAGTAGTATAAGGACCTTTCTACCTGGACAGGTTTGAAATCAGGATTAGTGCTGTTACACCAGCCAAATGGACCGCAGCTGTAGATGGAGGAAAAGTTCTTCACAACTGGACCAGTTCTGCTATTAATTAATGCCGTATTCAGCTTAGACTGATGACCTTGATGAAAAGTGGCAACAATCATGACAGAAGCAGATGTTCTTTATAACTCTCACATACCAAACAGACATTAGCACAACCAATTCAGAAACACTTCAAAGCCAGGCTATTATACACATGAAAACACAATGGTACTTAACATACTCATTTTGAAAAGGTGGAACATGCAACCAGTAGACAAATGAAACTTTGCAGGGTGGACACATGGGAGAGTTTACCATGGGATGTTAGAAATAAAGCAATTTGACTACAGCTTTTAAGAATGCATTTACAGTAAACAGATGCTCAGTGCGTAATATGCAATAACTCACTAGCATGTATAAGCCCTAAAGTCATAATAATAAAGTCTTAACTCTGAGATTTCAGAAAGGCCAGTAAAAGATACTCAATGCTCTTTCAATATTCTGAAATCTTGATTTACTAAAATTGATTTTGTAAATTCTCTCATCCTAATTTTTAATAAATGAGTGATTTCTACCTGTATATATGCAAGAGGCCAGACTCTGATATGAAGCTGGATTTGAGGGATAATTCAAGGACTAATAATATCTTTTTCAATGAGAGTGAATATGTCTGCATCTCACTGTTAATTAAGTAGTCAGTTGAAAATATTGTTTCATCAAAGCATCCATAGTGCTTTAAAGGATAGCAGCACATTTGATATAATACCAAGATAATATATCAACCTTCAATACTTAAGATTTTTTTAACTCAGAGAGATATACTACTATACCAGATATTAAGTAGAAGCATCAAAAACATGAAATATCTATGAAATTGTTAAGACACTCGCAATTAAGAGAAAAAAGGGATACTTAATGGTGAGTAGTTTAAAGATCTCATTCTATACTTTAAGCAAGATAACCTGGCAAAAAGCACCCAATGACAGTAGGGATAAATATGTATATAGTTCTCATGCTGCTTAAACAAAACTAGTCTAAACAGCCTTTTCAATCTGTAGTATAGATTTAATTTCTTGCATAGTCTACAGACACCAGAAGCAACTGTTTAAACTTCAGAAGAAAAAAAAAAAAAGAGGCAAAAACAGGGAAGGAAAATTTAATACTAAAATCTTTCTGCACAAGGAGTTTCACTCAAAAAAGAAAGTAGTATATAACTTAAATGGAATTTCTGTTATTTCAGCACAGATTTGTGTGTAAACAAGCTGCCAGGTCCTCAGTTCAGACTACAAAAGGCTGAACCATACTGGAGGCCCCGATTCCTTCTTCGATGGCAATCAACATCAGGTTTGTTCAGAACAAAGCCTTTTCTGACCCTTCTTCAGACGTCTAGTAAAAATCTCCTGGCAGACACTATTAACTGGTACGAGAGAAACACTTTAACCAAGAAATCAGAAAGATATTTTAAAATATAACAATACCAGACTTCATTTATACTTTGCATGTCTACATAAATAGTATGGTAATAGTAGTGCTGCACCTTTTATAAGTAGGTCACCATAAATACTTGGAATTACATTACATTTATCAGATCTGGAAATGGGGTTTGCAGCTGGTAACAACCTCACTTTGCCAATTATGCATCTTGGTTTAGGCTTACAGCAAATACTTTTACAACTAATTAGAAAAACTAAAATCACAGACTTCAACATAGAATACAGACCAGTTGATTCAGCAACCCCATAATGCCCTACGCAGTTATGATGATTATATGGTGAGCAATCATGTTAGTATACCGTATTATAATATGGGTGACAGAGCAGCCTGCCTGTTTGGGTGATGGAGGAGTCCATCTCTTCGACCAGAAAGTAATGCTGACTCTATCATTCAGGAAATTAATTATGGCTCACAAGTTAAAAACCTCCTAAAAATTAGCTACAGGGTTGCAACTACTTGCCAGGAGTAAGTGTCCTAGAGAATTTGAGCAGGTCCTCAAATTGCTGAGGAAAAAAAAAATGGGTATTATATGTGTACTCAACCTCTTGCCTACAGAAATAACAATTTCCTTTCCCTGTCAGCCTCAGCCTCCAAATAAGAATAAGGAGGGCCAGTCTTTCACTCAGTCAGGATGTTAGGTAAGGAGCAGAGTATCACAAACATCTCCCTTCTGCCCCACCGTCAGTGGCCAGTCACCTGGAGTTTCAGTAACACGCAGTCCTTCCCTCACTCCATGCTTTGGAGGCCCTGAGCAACAGCATTTTACAAAGTAAAGTTGGAACCTTAAGCTTGAGTTGGGGACCCCTAAACAAGACAAAGACTTTGCTATCTTCAAAATAAATGTAGAAATAAAAAGAAATACTTTCTCCTGGGACACAGAAGTCAGGTTCTCCACCCAGCATTATGTGTGATACGTTAATATCACAATACACAGGAGAAACATTTGGATGATTTGGATGAGACAGGGTTAATATTGGAGATGTTCGTTATTTTATTGCTGTACATTGTGTCTGAAATGGTGGTGCAATGCTGAGCAAGGGAAAAGATGGCTGGCAGGAGCAGTATGAGTCTTTTAATTAAAAGTAGCTATCTCCTGGCTGGGGCTTTATGTTGAACAAATTGCTGGTTAAGCAACTACCTGTTCCATCAAGTTAGAGTTGGCCCTGATTGAAGAAAACATTTAGACAGGCAGCTGAGAAGTATTAATAATCCTCCATCAGTGAAAGAAACGAAATCTAAAAAAGAGACATACAGTTCTACCCATGAAAGCAGAAGATTCCACAAAATTCAGTAGAAGCACATTTGCTGCATGCATTTTAGATGTCAGAACAATCCACTGAGCAAGCATAGTTCTGATTATGAACCAAAAAGACAACAGATAAAGAGCTCTGATGATCCTCATGTTTCATGGCCGCATAAAGGAGCTCTCACAAGCGAGGTGCTGTGCCACACACGTACAAAGCGAGATTGCCACTTAACAAGCACAACCACATAGCAAGTAATGCTATTTTACCTCAGGTAAAGGAGGGAAGGAAAGGAAAAAACATCTATCTGAACAGCTACCATGATGATGTTGCACAGAACTCAGCACATTATGATCACAGCACAACAGGGAGATTTAAAAAGGACCCCTGACCAAGGAGAATAACTCCAGAGAGATGTATCAATAAATTATACTGTGCTTTAAAAAGAAAAAAACCCACAATATTTCTCAGGAACATGGTTTTGTTGATGGAGAGTCTTTCTCCAAAAGGGTGCTTCCACATGGAAATTAACAAAGATACATAGTTTGACAACAGCAAAGATGCCCATAACTCTGCAAACCTACCAGTAATGCATCAAACACTACTGCTCTCACTGCACCAGCTTTGCCCAATCAGGGAGCTAGGTAAGCTTAACCTTTTAAAAACCTCCTTCTTATGGCACGTACATTTGTGTTGCTTTTTCCCTGGAGATCCTATTCCAGCAATATCATCATGCTTCTCATAGTATGGCTAAGTTGCAATTTCCTTACCTTCCTTATTTACCTGCAAGAGTTAATGATTTCCTTGCACTAGCCATGAGATTTCTGTATGGCTCACACTGGCTTTATTTCTAGGCTGTGAGCATCAGATCAATGTCATTCAGACCTTGGGGGCAGCAAAACAGTATCAGTGAAAGAAGTACAGTAAACGCAGCAAGAATAACAATCTGGTTTCCCACATGCAGTAAAAATGCCATAGTCTGTGTGTCTGCTGCAGGGAAGCAAAGAGGTGATACAAAGCAGTAGCACGTGTTGCTCAAACATCTCCAGGGGCAGAAGGGAATAGAAACAACAAGGAAATTAGAATGGAGACTAGAATGCTTTAAAGATTTTTTTTCCTGTCTCCTCATTTTCTTCTAGTCAAACATGTGTGAAAGCCCCACATACTAAGTGAATAAAACCAGAACATAAAGAATCTCAGAAACTGAAAATCCCATTAGACTGTAGGTATTGTTCTTATGGACTGTGTCACACACAACAAATGAACATATCAACAAATCAATGCAAATCATCAGCACAGCAATACAATAACCTCCCTGAATGATAAACAATAGTTTTGACCCTTATCATTTGCTTGTTAAAGCTTTTTCTTTAAAAAAAAAAAGATAACATGTCATTTAGACAAGGTGCATAGCTACTTTTCAGGAAGCAACTTATAAGAATTTTCTGAAAGCTCTACTGGGACTTTTACATTTTCTCCAGAAATCATGCACTGAAAAAAATAAACAAAACCTGGGTATGTGGGATGCTGAGTGGTATATCTTACTGATACAACCCCAGTTTCCCAGTTTAAAATTAATTGTTCCCCTTTTTCTTGCTGCACTCTTTCCAAGTTGCTGTCTTAACTCTGGAGTAGGTTGCCACAGAATTCTTCCCTCCCTCTTCTCAGTAACATCCAAACCACGATAACAGTGGATACAGTGTTCTTAATCACATTGCTTTCTTTCAAACCACAAATGATTGTTTCTGCATCAGCCACTTTTAAGCTACCAGTGTTCCAAGATCTAAAAGTCACTGCAGGCATATCTGCACTGTAGAAAACAGAGCAGTGGAGTAAGGAAGTAATCCACCCCCGACTGAGGTTGCTTATAGACAAAAGACAATGGAGTCAGCAGTGTCAGAGACACCAGACCTAACATGATTATATCGTTTATGGGATTTAAGTTAGTAGCTCTGTACCACAGCAGGCAATGTAGAAACTCCCTTCAGAGCATTTTCATTGGACTGTAGATTTACTTCCTTGAGTACAGGTAACTTTGCTCAGTATTTTCTGATATCTAGAAGTCTAATCAGGACATTTCACTGTATTGCCAAGGACATCATCTTCAGATATGACATGTCTTTGATACCTTAGGGAATGGTGAAAGCACTGATAGCAATCAATGCCACATAAATATATCTACACACCAGTTTGCTTTAAAGTAACGTCCTTCACAAGCCAGCCCCAACTTATTGCAGAAATTCAGAGATAGGAAATTAGTGCATTTCCCTTTGACAGTGAGTAACTTGGACATATCTTCCAAATATCATGATGATTCAATTATTTCATCACCTTTCTCTCCTGACAGAATGCCAAACTAAGACTTTCCATCAAGTGCTGCTACAGTCCTAGGAAAAAGTGACCTTTTCTGGGCAGCACTATGCCTTCTCCATATCCATTTCCTATCAATACCAGGTTAAGTGTGCAGATAAAGTCAAAGACTGGCTGCTCAGATGACTCTGTGGCAGGCAAATTATAACCGAGGATGCAGCTGTGTGGCTGGGACACAAAGCCACTGTGGAGGTGCCGTCTTCTAATGGACTATGAGGTGACGAAAGCCAGCTGCCTGATTTAGGAACAGGTGACACAGACTAAGTGCATAAAGGAACAAAGTCTCAACAGCACTGAAATCTATGTTAGCTTCTCTGTAATCAAATTCTTTCCTTGAACAACCCTACTTCTTTTGAATCCTTATGTGATTTATAGAACGTGTTGTTAATATTCATGAGGTCGGAGAAATTTTGGCTGTGCAAATATATAATCCATTGCTAGAATACAACATCACATCCATTCCAGTTAACTTCATTAGCTTCAAAGGAAAAAGTCTTTCAATAGGAATTTTCCAACATAGATTTGAGAGACTGGCAAATTTCTGTACCAGCCATCTGCATCTTTGGTTACCTCAGCTGAATAGTTCTCTGTTCATCTATTTTTAACGTGCGAAGCACACAACCAAAAGGAACAAAATGAAAAATAGCAAGCTATTCTTTAAAAAAGGCAGAAAGCATTTGTATCATATGGAGTGATATAAAATATTGCTCTTTTATTATAAAATCACTCTAAAGAAATTATGTCCAAATATTTAAAAGTTTGTACTGTACATCTAATTAGATGCTACCTGTGACATCTGACTGTGGAATTTGGTCAGATTTGCAGCCCATTTGGTGCGTGTATTCAATCATGCTAATCCAGATTTTGAAAAAGTTATCCTAGAAGTTAATTATGTTTTGGTCATTCTCATGCAAATTCTTGCATTAAAGGTTTACGCAAAGGCCTTCAAAGAAGATGGATTTAGAGAGGGGTTTATAAGAGGTACAGCTAGCCAAGACAATTTTCTGTGCAGTCTCCCAAAGATATAAGCTCATTTTACTGGCCTTTCTTCAGGTCTATTCAAACTCTTTAGGTGAAATGTAGTGCTGTCAGCACAGCTGATCAGTGTTGTAAGCAAACATCAATCTTCCATTCCTGCAAAGTTCAGTACCACTTTATCCAGCTTCCAGATCCAGATCCCACTTAGCACAGCCGATGGATTTCCTGGCAGTCAAATTAGGACAGTTCTGAGTCCACAGATAGCACTGAACTGCAGGGCCCCAGGAACTTACAGGTCAAAAAAGGAAGATGACTTGCAGCTGTCATCTCTGGTTCAGGTGTATTAGCATCCACTGAAGTGCCATGTAGGCTTGTACATCATTTTGTCAATGAGGCTCCATGGGCTGCAGTACTTTCACAAGGAAGGGGCCAAATGCATGCCAGCATCCTCTAATTCAAAAGCAGTTTTCGAGAATCGAGCTTGTATTGCTTAGGATGGGAGAGCCACAAGAGCAGTCCATGGTGACTGACCAAATGGAGGAAAGTCCAATTCTTCATTCCCCAACAAAATGCTACTTGAGCTGTGAATCCAAGTCAAGCAGATGCAAGTAAGCTGTTACCATTCTACTGTCAGCAATCCTGTGCAACTGAACAACACACCAAAGTAGTGGCACATCCTAGTTGACCTTATTGTTTCATTAAAGCTAATAAATATTAGACCAGAAACTTATGATTATAAAAAGTCACATTATCCATAACATCTTTTGCCTCAACACTCCCAATATGATATAGAAGAGGTGGCATCAGACCCCTTCATGAGAGACAAGTTGAAGTCCACACCTGTTTCTTAGCACTGTACTCCAAAAGAGAGAACCCAGAAACACCTCACAAAATTGAAAGGAAGAAAAAGGGGATCCATGCCACATCCTGGTGCATAACATATACCAGACAATGGTTTGCTCAAGCAGCCAAACGATAAAGAAAACTGACATAGTGATTATCTATATTCTTTTGTGACAATTTAATTAAACCCTTTAATTAGTAACAACCACTAAAGCACTGCAATCCTGCTATTAGTAGCTCAATCTATTGTTGCTAGATCGCCTTTTGTGTCTGAATCTGATATCTGGGATGAGATGTGACAGCGCTTTGTGAACACCATCATGCCAATGGCACCATCTGGCCTCAGCAAAGGAACCAATCTTTAGAATTACTCTCCAGGTACTCAGAATAGGTCAAACACCCACGGATGGATTTGCCCACCAGAAAATTTCAAACAATGAAATGCATTCAAACAAAAAATAAAATCTATTTCATTAAATATCTGTATATTTCATGATAAATTTTATAAATTTCAACTAGATAAAAATATTCCCATTATGTTTTTAATACAGTTACCATTTTTAAGTGATAATTGACTTTTCAAAAATCAATGTTGATAATCTGTATTATTGCAACTTTAATTATTAATATAATATGCAACAAAACCAGAACAAAATATTCTCATTCCAAATGAAAATGCTTCAGTGCCACGGAAGTCCTCAAAAGTCCTGAATTATTTTTCATTCTGTGTGTCCAAACCTTCTCAGATTTTTACTTTTTTACCTAAGTGGAAGCTCCTATTCTACCCTCAGGAGATGCCTAGAGCTAGTGCAGGTAGAGCATGCAGCCTTCAGATCATACATTTTGCAGTATTTGGAAGGCAGAACTATTTTATCACCTCCAACATGCACACACCCTCTTTAATATGGAAGGCTCACGTGTCTTCTTCACGTTTCTCAAATACAGAGGGTTATTTCCTTTATTTGCAGCACAGTTTTCTCCCACTTGCCCCTGCTATCGCTACCACTCGTAGGAAGCAAATACACTTACAAGGCCAAGCAGAATGAAAATGAACAACGAGCATACCTGTATTTAATTCTTCCTTTCATACAGTTGGGCTGGATTACTATGCCTGCCTCTGGAGCCCTCTACGTTTGGCACCTTTTCCACAGAGTTTTCTCACTTGTTCTAACAGCAAAAAAGCTATTTGAACTGAAACAGATCTTCTCATGTAAACTCTGTGAAAGTTTCTATATAGAATTACATAAATGGAATATAGTTAGTACATTTTCCATAGTATTTTTCACTCTGTTCCCAAATATTCAGGCTGCATTCTTTTTCTCCAGGCCAGACCCGTTCGTAGTGCTGGCAGAGCTGCTCATGCCCATTTTTGTGTCTTCCTTTCAAGTCTTGCTGGGCTCCTACTATATATATGTGGGCTTTTTTAATATTGTTTAACATGTCAGGTTGCATGTTCTGAAGAGACCCATCATCTGCATACTCACAATACCAAAAATAATACAAGCTGCTTCTTTTAACACAGCAACCTGACTCCACTTTGACCTAAAGAAAACATGATACCAAAAACAGCTACGCAAACTGAAGCATCTTCCCACAGTTAATAGAAGAAAGTAAACCATATTTGCATAACCAAGTACTAGAAAAGACCCAAATAACTTGGTTTAACTGGCTGGCATAACTCTAAATGAGTATCCTAAAAAGCTTTCATTTCCCTCACTATGCAATGATATCTTTACAAGAGAAATGCACTTTACCTGTGCAAATCTGAAATACCACTGGTATCAATAGGAGAGTGGGCTTTTAAGGTCTGCTTGTCAAAAAGTCATGAGGGGGAATAATAGCCCAGATACAGACTGAAAGTCTTTTTTGGTATTAGTCTATTCAAGTTCCTGTACCACAAGGGCTATAAAAGAGTCAGCTGTACAGAGAGAACAGAGCAGCCTCCTAATAGATTTTGGTAACTACCACACCAGGCTCAGTCGACGAGTCACCTGGATCTCTCAAACTCCAATTTCCAGGTTGATGAGCCACACAAACCAGTAATTAAGGTCATCTCTAACGAACCGAAAAGGTCTACAACAACTTTCAGGTTTGGTTAGGGTTTTTTTTAACCTACAATATTCAACTTTGGTCCCTTGCCTGCTGTGGTGGGTTAGCCCTGGCTGGAGGCCAGACACCCACCAAAGTCAGTCTATTACTCCCCTTCTTAGTTGGACAGGGGAGAAAATATGTATTAAGAGGCTCAGGAGTCAAAATAAGGACAGGGAGAGATCATTTTGTCAGCAATGATATGGGCAAAACAGACTCAACACAAAGCGAAGAAGAGAGAAACTACCTACTTTATTACACTACACTACAACTACAAAGAACAGTGAAAAAAACAGTGTTGGGAGCATGACCAGATCTTAAAACAAATGTAACCAGGTCTTAAAACACTCTCCCCCCACCACTCCCTTCTTAGCAGACTTTAGTCAGGATTTTGCTCCCTTCTTCCCCCCCCCCACCCTTCGCAGTACAGGGGGCCAGGGACTGGGGAAAATGGGGTTCTCAGGAGCACCTTCCCTCCAGCCCTCCATTCTAAGCACACTTACCTTTAGCCATGATCTTGCTCCCTTCTTCCCCCTGCTCGCAGTACAGGGGAGCAGGGACTGGGAAAAAATGGGGTTCTCGGTTACTTCTTCATGAGCTGTTTTCCTCTTTCAGATCTTAAAACACCTCTAACCTCCCTTCCTGCTCCCTTCTTAGCAGACATCACTCTAGTCATGACTTCACTCCCTTCTTCCCCCTGCTCGCAGTACAGGGGGCAGGGACTGGGAGATGGGGGCTTTGGTCAGTCCCTTGTAAGTTGGTTTCCTTCTCAACTGGGGGGGCGGAGGGCATTCATTCCACACCCTCCCCCTGCTGCACCATGGGGTCTCACCCACGGGAAACAGTCCTCCACAAACTTCTCCAACATGAGTTCTTTCCCATAGGGCTTTATCTCTTTATCCCAGTGTCTCTCAGTCCCAGTCCTCCACAGGATTCCAAGCCTCCCCCCAGCAAACCTGTTCCAATGCAAATATGTCTTTGTCTCTGATTCTCCTCATGGCTGCAAGTGCTGGCAGGGGTTTGTTCCAACGTAGGGTCACAATGTCTACTCTATGTCTCCACCTGGTCCATCCAGTGTGGAGCCCCTCCACGTGCTGCAGGTGGGGTCTCGGCCTTTTCCATGGGTTTCTCCACGGGCTGCAGGGGCATCTTTCTCTCTGGCACCTGGGGCGCCTCCTCCCCGGCCCTTCTCTGGTCTTGGTGTCTGCACAGCTCGTTACATCTTCTCACTCCCTTCTCCGGTGGCAAAATGCAGCTGCTTCTGGGTTGTTTTCTCCTATATGTGATTCTCAGAGGCGCTGTGACTATCTCTCGGGCCGCGACTTTGGCCTTGAATTGCTCGTTGGTTATAGTTTAGGCTGGCAGAAAACTCTAACTGTTGCTTAGAAAAACCATTTCAACTGCACAGCTACACAAAACTGCAGCACCTGTACACCTCTAATTCTATCTCTGTGTGTTGCCCATGCTCCCTTCTTATTGTAATTTTCCCCAAAATCCGACACAGTAACTAACTAGTGAAACACTGAAGAGTGCAAAGGATGACAAACAGCCTGGCTATCCATAAACTGCCACTTTATGTTTTAGATATTTGGCCTGGATTTGAAAAGAATTTAATACTGAATTGGTCAAATAATACTTCCCTGCTCTGCAAAATTTGTAGCCCTACATTGAAGAATTGTTTAATTATGGAGAGATACAAACATCCAGCATACCTGAGTGCCATGCAAATACCTTAAGAGCAGTGCAAGGGATGCTTATGATATAAAAATTTCAACAAAGGCAAATATAAATACTTCTTGTCAATAGAAATAACCTAGCATATACTTCTTCGGAATGTAACAGAGCTTTTTTCCCTCTAGAATTATACAGTGATAATATATAATATGAAGGCTACAAGCACACTCACAGAAAATAACAATTTTGTATCTAGCAGGGAACTTAAATAGATCCTTTCTTGAGAACTGAAAGAACCATATATCCCATGCTCCCCATCCAAGAGATAAATTACGTTAACCTCTGCTCATGCTTTTCAAGCCGCATCTGGAATTAGCCTTCTGTTATAATATCATTCCTTTTTTAACAAATATCTTTAATTTACTTAAATAATTATGCAGTGCTTATTCACTAATGTAATAGGAAATACTTCACTCAGTTGAATTAAGACATTGCAGGATTTTGTAGAAACAAAAAAAAAAACATTCCAAGAACTGAGCCTGTTAAAGCAGTGTTTTATTTGAACACTAAATTTAAATTCAACCTTTTTTCTTTTACATATATCAATCCCTATTAATTTTTCAAGTTTTCAGTTAGAAACTTAAGTTCCGGGTTAATTTCTTCTGTGTTTTGGGTTGTTTCTCTCAATATCCTTTAGAAAGCCTCTTCTTCCTGGGTGAACATTTCAATTCTCCTACCACTTAAAGAAAAATAACTTCATTGTGGGGGGAGGCCCTGCCAAAACCGGCATTGCCTGAGTTTCAGCGTAACATTCCCTAATGCCACATAGCTGTAAATTACGTCTGAGAGCACTAACCTGCCTCCAGCCAAGCCAGGAGCTCCCAGCTCTTGCTTCTTCAGCAAAATGAAGTGTACTTCACAGCAACAACAGCAGAAGCAAAAAGCAGCTTTTTATTCAAGAATAGGAGAAAACGTGGATTTGAGGGATCGGTGGGGGAAGGGAACAAGGAAGGAAGAATGGGAAAACATCTGGAATTCTATGCAGTAGGTATTATGTTTTCTGATAAGAACACATGCATTTTATAGTGCAAAACAGATTTTAAAAATAAAGCACTTCCTAAAATAACCGAACCAACAAGCTCCAACAAATGATTGAATCCCAAGGGAATATGTCTGTCTTCCAACTAATTTAAAGATCTATGTGCAAGACTCAGTGTTAGCCACCAGTGTGCCTGGGTGGCCAAGAGGGCCAACAGCATCCTGGCTGGCATCACGAATAGTGTGGCCAGCAGGACCCAGGGCAGTTATTGTCCCCGTGTTCTCAGCACTAGAGAGGCTGCACCTCGAGTCCTGTGCTCGGTTTTGGGTCCCAAGCTACAAAACGGACACTGAGGTGCTGGAGCATGTCCAAGGAAGGGCAATGAAGCTGGTGAAGGGTCTAGAACACAAGTCAGATGAGGAGCAGCTGTGGGAACTGGGTTTTTTTTAGTCTGGACAGAAGATTGTAGGCAGGTGGGTGTCAGTCTCTTCTCACATGTAACAAGAGACAGGACGAGAAAATGGTCTCAAGTGGCACCAATGGAGGTTTAGGTTGGTTGGTTGTAAGAACTGCTTTACCAAAAAGGCTGTCAAGCCCTGGAACAGGCTGCCTGAAGTTTTACAGTTAGACTTGATGACCTTAAAGGTCTTTTCCAATCTAAACGATTTGATGATTTTACATGGAGCATATTTGGATTTCAGTCAGGTACTTATAGGGACTTCGGGACCATAAAAATCAGCAAATGGATTAAAGCAGTCTCAATATAGGTTTGCCATCTCTGACAAGTATGTCTGGATTAGTCATTGAAATAATATTACTCATATCCTAAGATGATGCAAACTATGAATGTAAGTTACATTTTTTTAGTTTTATTTATTAATTTGAGAACACTGTGCACAGGAGGACACTACTCCATGGAAGCTGGTTCTTTAAAATGTATAAAGAAGAATTTATATTGCAAGACATTTGAGAAGGAAATCAAACCCATGCACTTAACATTTTCATTCTTCCTAAGTAGCTTCCTACATCCAAAGAGCCATTTTCATGATATGCCTTTTAAATGAATCCATGCAGGCCATATATACCTAGGCATGCTTTGGCCAAGCCCAAGCACAAACTAGTGCAGCAGTACAAAAAGAAGGGTAAGGTGAGGCTGGGCGGCGAAGATTTTTGCACTTTTTTAACCTTTATTACACACTTTTAAGGCTCCTGGAACTTGATCTTTCATTACGTAGGAATATTCCTGATAATCACAACGTATTACTGACCACTGAATGCATCAATATTACTGAAAGTCATCTGAGAGAACTGTAACAGCTTAAGGTAGGCTCGTAACGTCTTCAGAGTCTGACTTGTGGTTCTGGATACTCAGAGTAGGTAATACTTTAACCTCTGCTTTATTTGCTGCTATTTATTTTAATGCTGCTTTATTTCTCTGTATACAAGCCTGATGAAAAGTAATGAGATTGCCTGTTATAGCACTTCAGGGTTATTAGCGTTGCTTTTTACACTAAATAACTAGAGAAGAATAAAGAAAATAAGATCATATTAATCACATTCTACACAAAGCCTACCCAAGAGATGACAGTCTAACCTCTGAGGAAGAGAGCACTCAAAAGAACCTACTTGTAGCCCAATGATGGGCTAAGAAGTTCAACCAGCAACCAAAACAATCACACTTAATGAAATCTGTAAGAGTAGCTGCAGTCTGTGCCGTAACTGATGAGGTATTTGATACAACCACTCTTCAGTGATTTTTCACTCATTAAGGGGAGCGTCACAGACTTCAATGCGCAGACCTTACTCTCCACAGAGCTCTCCTAAGTCCTCCATTCATTTTTTGCAAGACATCCTGCACGACCAGGGCCTAGGTTATTTAACTGAACAAGGCACTCTAATGTTTAACTAAGCCTGGCTTGTGCAAGTTTCTCTAAATTCAGATGTAACATGTTGCTTCTTCAACTTCCTGATACAATAGCATCCTTTTTTTACAGGAGATCGATGTCACCTGAATACGAAACAAATCTGTAATATAAAACTGATCTCATTGGCTCCTTCTTTCAGTTCCCTTTCCTTCTACATAAAGCAATAGTCTGGTTTCCTTTTTCGTATTATAAAACTTTCAGGGTAGAAGGGAAAGAGCTGCACTTTTTTTTAGGGCTCGTCTTACTTACAGGTGTAAGTACAATATATACCCATCTAAATACATGTGGGTGTTTTGCAAATATTCTCTTTGAGACACCTCTACAAATCCACCCCGTACTTTTCAAAGGTGTCTTTTCATTTCTTTATAGTCATACAAATTCCTCAGACTTTAAGATTATCTACTGATTGCTAAAGATACAGTGTAATGGCAAGGTGCCACAAACTTTACTACAACAAAACCCAGTATTTTTTTCTATGTATAACAAATACTTCCCATCTGCTTTCAACTGAGTCCATCATTTATGCAGCATTTAAAGTAAAAGCTTTATCTGTGTTGATTCACTTTTAAAGTCCCACCAAGTTCAGAACTGTCTTTTTCAAATCCTACTACAGCAATTAAGCCTTCAGAGCCTATCAGTAAACACCAAGTTTTGTATGCAAAACCAAATGAGAAACCTAAAAAGTTTAGTGCTTGAGAGATACAGATCTATCAATAATAACATTTTAAAAAATACTTTGGGACAATATAATGTTCATCATTAAATATTATGAAGCCTATTTTAAGCAATGAATCAACTGAAAGGGTAATTCTTTTACTCATACCCTCTCAAACCCAATTCAGTGTACTACAGAATCACAGAATCATAGGGGTTGGAAGGGACCTCGAGAGATCATCGGGTCCAACCCCCGTGCCAAAGCAGCTCCCTAGCTCATATTGCACAGACAGGCATCCACATGGGTCTTGAATATCTCCAGAGATGGGGACTCCACCACCTCCCTGGACAGCCTATTCCAGTGCTCTGTGGCCCTCATTGTGAAAAAGTTCTTACACATGTTGGTGCGGAACTTCCTGTGCTCCAACTTGCAGCCATTGCCCCTTGTCCTGTCTCCACAGACCACTGAAAAGGGGCTGCCCATTTCCCCCTGCACCCCATACTTCAGATATTTAAAAACATTAATAAGGTCCCCCCCTTAGTCTTCTCTTCTCAAGGCTGAACAGTCCCAACTTACTCAGCCTTTCCTCATAGGGGAGATGCTCCAGGACCTTAATCATCTTTGTAGTCCTTCTCTGGACTCTCTCCAGGAGATCCCTGTCTTTTTTACACCAGGGAGCCCAGAACTGGACGCAATACTCCAGGTGGGGCCTGACCAGGGCAGAGTAGAGGGGGAGGATCACCTCCTTCGACCTGCTGGCCACACTCCTCCTGATGCACCTCAGGATCCCATTAGCCACCAGGGCACACTGCTGGATTATGACCAACCTGTCATCCACCAGGACCCCCAGGTTCTTCTCCACAGAGCTCCCCTCCAGCAGGTCATCCCCTAGCCTGTACAGAGAAGAACCCCACAAATACAACACTAACCAAAAAGTCCCAAGCAAAACAAAATAAAAGAACCCACACACAAAAAACCAACTAAACAAAAAACCCCACAGAAAGGCAGGGCAGATATTAATTCGCCTTGTCAGGCAGAACAGCATTTATCATTTGTCCCTTTTTTAACATTAATAGCTTACATGAACATTGTAACTAAACCAAAATGTAATACAGGCTGCTTTCAAAGCCAAGTGAACAATTAAAGCTAATCAAGTCACAAGTTGTTCTCATCCCACATATATCACATTCTCTGCAGGAAGATGTGAAGCAAATGTCACCCTAGCTGAACTTGGAGAAAACTAACACCAAGCAGGACAAAATGCCCAGCAACTAGAAAACCACAGCTCACTATTTCACCACATTCCTCTCCCAAAGAGTATGCTGCATCATTAATTACCTAAAATTCATGTTAAGCATTAAACAGATAACAATACTACTGCTGCTGGTCTATCCTTCTAATCTTGAACTTATGAAAGCTCTTCTTTTTGGTATCAATATAAACACAGGGGCACTCAGCTACTAGAACAAGTGAAATCTAGAAGCAGCAGCTACTTCACAAGGAGCTTTGAAATAATATGTTTCTTACATTGCCATGGAGATAACTGGTCCTCATGTTCAGCGTGACTGAACGGATGGCTCAAAAAGCTTAAAATACAGCTGTGATGCAGACCTCTCATCTGTCCTCTGCTTCCTCACTCTTGTCTTTCTCTGATAACAATGTACAATTAACATGCACATTTAGTCTAACAGAACAGTGAAGACGGGGTACAAAGCAGACACATATTAATGCATTCAATATATTAATATATTCCATTCAATATATTAATATTTCATATGAATTTAATTAATTTCGTTTCAGTTGTATTGTTCCCTACACTGTTGGGCCCTAACTTAGGTAAACAGGTGAATATGTTGGAATAGAAGCATTACCAAACCCAAGCAGAGCACATGAAACATCCCTACTGTACTTTACAGCCCAGATTTACTGCAGAGAAGGAAAATCACAGGAGAAGGAAAGCAAACATTCTTGAGCAACAGGAAAGAAATTTTCATTTTGAAATCATGTACAGCATCTGGGCAGATGTGCCTTTTGCATAGAAAATAATTCCCCTTCACCAAGAGGGCATTAACTTAACATCTGCGTGAAGAAAATTTTGCTATTCACCAAAACCATTGTTACAGTTTACACTTCACTAAGTTTTTCATTACAGCCTGAACAGAGTAGAAATTAATTTTGAGAGAAGTAGAAAAAGCTTGGAAACAGCCTCCCCTTTGCATTCCCTCACTTGCAGAGCTCCTCCCCACCACTGTCAAGTAAAGCTGGGTGAGTTAATACCAACGCCTTGTGACATTTCATGCCAACTGATCTAACAACACATTGCCCTTTCCCAGGCCTTTAGAATTTGGACTTTAAAAGGTTGAAATATGCACACCCAAGTTTTAAAGAACAACCACCTAAGAGTTTAGAAGATTAAAGGAACAGTAAGAGCTTTAAAAGTCACTAGCAATCTTTGCAGCCATCCATTTTCAGCACTTTAAATGTACCACAGTTTACTCCAAGGAACTTGCTGCTTGCCTAGAGTAAGGCCTCCTTACAGTGTATGCCAACACCACCAACACCACCAACACCAAAAAGTAACTTCTTCTAACCTTACCCCCATGGCTGAGTTTGTAGAGCAGCAGAAGGATCCGAACTGTAAAGCCACGGCTATGGACCAGCCATTAAATTAACTGGAACAGGTTTATCTATTCCCTTAACAGAAGCCTGACTTTAATTATCTCCCTTGTTTTACAGCAGAGCACTTTTAAGGAAACGCATGCTTGGAGAAGCAGACAATGAAAGAAATGGGATAAGATCATCATCAGATTGGTACTTTGTTTCCATAACCCTACCTCCCAGACAGCTCTAGGGCTTTCACAGAAAGCTGCTGGGCACACTACTTAAGGGACAGAATAAGGGACAGGGACTCAGCTTCAAGGAGAGGCCCATATAGGAAGCCTGAATCAGTGTTCATATAATTCTCGTGCAGCTTTATGAATAAACCCACAAAGCACTTGGAATATTCCAAGACTTACCTGGGTGATTGACCGAAAACAGGAACCACTGAGGAGCAAAGTATGTGCAAGGCTACAACACTGTGCCTGGGGTGTACAGTTGGTTTTCTCCATTCAGCACTAGTAGTTTCTAACACAAGCCCAAAAACTCACAGGACTGCTACAGACTTTTTGGATTATTCTCTCACAGCATTTTCTCTGTATCTTATAACAAGAGAAAAAAAAAAAGAAATAGCCAAGCTAATGTGGGAAAATAATAGCGTTAGAGAGCAGGGGAAAAGGATTTGGGGAAAATACATCCCTCTTGAGAAAAACAACAGGACACTGAAAACAATGTAAAGTATTCTTAAAGGTCCGCAGTATAACGAGGGATAGGCATTACAACACCCAGCAATGTCACTTATTAAACCAAACGGCACCTACAGAGGAGTGCGTGGAAAAGAGGCAGCCAGGAAAAACTGGGAAGCTGTGCCTATAACCTCCATTACACCAGGCAGTTCTGGCTACAAGGGACAGCTAGCAGCACAAGCTGCATTTCAGCAGAGCAAGCTTGGCATAGGCCGGAAGGGAGAACCAGTGGGTTGGCAGAGGGATGGAATCACTAGAGAGCAAAGGACAGATGCAGAAGTCATGGGACACTGTGTGAAGACAAGATAGGAAACATGCCAGTGAGTAATTTGGGAAAATAGGAAAGAGGGGGACAGAGGAAAACAGGTCAAAGTGCCTGACCCTGCTAAAGAGAAGGGCATAATGAAGTTAGCAAGTTGGAAAGTTGAGAGGGGGCTGAGGAAAAAAAAGCGGCAAAAACAGAGCACAATTTCACAAGTGATTTGCAAATGAGAAAGGTTGTGGGAAACTGAGGTATTTAGATAAAAATCAAAGATATCCTGGAAATGCCGTATAATAAATATGAATAAAATGGGTTCAGTGATGCTTTGTTGAGAGCAACATTTGATAGTGATGTTCACAGGTACAGGAAACAGAACAGAAACTAGGAATTCAGGGGGTTCCCAAATGGAGACAGAAACTGCATTCACTTGCAAGTCATAGCCTGAAATCAGGTCATTGAGATTCATGAAAGAACCAATTTAGATAAGATTTCTTAAATACATTTATTATAACTTATTCTAATGTATTCTCCATCCAATAAACCCAAGGTATTTCATTCCTTCAAAGCCTTTTACTGTTTTACATGCAGAGAATTCAAAAATAGGATTATTCAAAATTTAACATCCAATAAATTTAAATAATGTGGCAAATACATCACAAACTAATGGATGGTAAAGTATCAGGCTTGGCTTGAGGTTCATTTGAAATAACAGTATTCCTCACAGCATGTGTGAATAAGGCATTTAATTTTGATTCATGCCCATAAAACCTTTATGGTTCCCTAGTATATACTACAAGGGCTTGTTCCTCCTTTTTTTACTAAAGCCAACAGCAAAATTTCACTGACTTCTCTATGAAATAAGATTTAATTCTCATATGTTGGCCATATGCTGATATGTTCCCGTGCCTGTGCTGCAATGACATTCCCATACTCTGTACATTTTCAGAATGACACAACTCCATTACTTCTATCACTTCCACTCCAGCTCATTTTATTCTATTTCAGTGTAGAACCCAATTTACTTATTTTTCATCCTTCCTGTTCTTTCAGCTGCTTCTCTCTGCCATCTCCACACATAATACTCCTTTGGCCTGTCCTAGTTTCCCATGCCTACAATCTTAAGCCACTCCAGATCTGTGGCTATGCCTTCAGTTTCCAAGCTTTCATTTCCAGGATTCAGTGGCTATCTAGAAATCCCCCCAACCCTAGAGGTTTGGACACCCTATGACTATTAAATTTAACAGAATACCAAAATTGTTAGGCTGAAAATACTGCTTCTAAATCAAAACACAATAAATTCAGAAAGAATTGCAACTCTGTTTCTTACGAAAGCAAAGCCAAGGTTAAGCAACCCTCTAAGAACACAGCCACAACACCAGAAGCTTAATAAATGCTGTAACCTTCTCTAGAACCTTTCCCATATTTGCCAACTGCCACAATGTTTATCTGTAGCTAGAAGCGTTCCCCTCGCCAACCAGCTCACATATGTTTAGTAGCAAATATACTTCTGCAGTTTGGATAAAATAACCTATTTCCTGCACATCTTTGCAGTTGCTAAAGAGAAACCTGGACCAAATTCTCAGTCTTACTTAAAAAAAACACCACCAAAAAACAAACCAACCCAAACAATTAAACAGCAACAAAAAAGAAACACCAAAACCCCCCCCAGCATCCCAAACACTGGATTAAATTTTTGTCAGGGCTGCCCAGAAATTTTATTTATTTTTAATTCTGGTTCGCTATACTGATTTGTAGATGCAGCCTTTTGGCTGCGTTTTTAATGCTAAGCAAGTCTGGAGTTTCAGACTTCCTTACTGAAAAGGCACAGGGTTGCTGGCCAGAGCTTCCCACACACACGTGCTGCACAGAAATATACTACTCTGCAATGAAATTCAGCTTGCAGAACAGATGCTTGAACAGTAATTGCAATTTTAAGGCTTCTGAAGTGTAAGTCTGCAAAACTGGGGCTTTTTGGACACCCATCTGAACCTGAACTCCAAATAAAATGATGTTCACAGATCACTAGCAGTTAAACAATGCAGGGTTTTCTACTCCAGAATTGTTGTCCAAGAGATGACAGCTATCATTACAAATACTGGGCTATTACTTATCTTAATTTTTTTTTAAAGTTCAAAACCAGGAGGTTTAGAGATGGAACTTTTACTGAGACACATAGCGCTATCAGGACGAAAACATGAAGGAAATGGTACAAAGGGGGAAATACAAACAGGGGTGTTCCTCAGTTCTTTACCATGCCACAAGGGTTGGCATTTCTGTTCTAGGACTATAGCTTAAGAAGCCCAGAGTGATCCAGCACACAGACAGCAACAAAGCAGCAGTTGGTGGCAGCTTCACCTGACTGTTACAAATGAACTGCAGTAGGAACTGGAGTCATCAAGAAGCCTCCTTCCCCAAGGGCTTAAACTGAAAAGAAAGAAGGCAGGGGATCAGGTCCTGATCATTCTAGGAAACAGAGACAGAAGGGGACACACTTAAGGAGGGGGGAAGAAAGGTATAACAAGAGAAAAGGAGTAGGTCAGAAGAAACTATGCATGGGATTTTGTAACAGGTCTGAGTATCACTAATTTTCTAAAAGGTGCAGATTTTGCATTCTGCAAGAATGACCTGTAAAGAGCCAGTGCAGAATATTCTGAAGGGTGCCCTCGTTCCTGGTTCATATTTGCCCAGAATAAGGTAGAAATGCCATCACACATCACTTCAGGAAACAGAAGTGGAGAACCACACAAGCTAATTTTGTTCAGAATGGAAATTTGATCAGACTGAGGAAAACGTTATTAATGCAAAAGTCATTGTTTCTCTAATCTCAGCTAGGACTCTGATGTCCTCCTTTATGGCTTCCCACTCAGGCCCACATGTGTATGCATGAAAGAATGCATGTATGCCATTGTCTACATTTCATGGGAATTGTACACATCTAGTTAGCTCAGCCCACCTTACACTGCTGGCCAACTTCTTGAAAGGCCAGCCTGTCAGCATCAAAAAGAGATGAGAACAAGTCCATAACCATAACCAGCACGTTCCTGACTAAAGGTCTGTACCAGTGGAAGTACTCCATTCCTCCTTTATGCTTTCTTTCTATTCTAAAGTTACTGAAAAAAATATCATCATGTCAGCAATTTAGATACATGACATAAAAAAGGCTACTGAGAATATGACCAGGCATTAAGAGAACACACATGCTTTTTCCAGCCACATATGCATACAACAAACTTTTCTCCAAAAAGTACGCAAGCCTCAGCTGTTATCCCAAACACACAGAGATAGACTTGTATGTTTATGAAGCACGTCAACTCATGTATTCTATTTTGATAGATAAGGGCTCTAAAGATCTCTTTACTGACTATTTCAATCAAAATGCAGGCAATGGCACATTTGAAGGCAGACTGTGTAATGTTTTGTTTGCTTGTCTGGTCTCCATGCAAGTGTTGCATCACTCCACTAGTGATGCAAGGCCATTCATCACCTTTTGCTCCTGTAAAATAAGGGCAATACAAATATGACTAAATTACCTAGGAGGGCAGAGATAAGTACAAGCACATCTACACAATTCTTTCTACAGCCAAAACCTTCCTGCTACTCTCCCTTTCCACTCACTCTGGGGTACCTCGCACCCTCTAGCCTCACTCTTTACTAAGGTGGTTCATTCAGAAAGAAATTCTGTGTCTCAGATACACGTCTGGTCAACAAAACATAGATGGGTTTGCTCACATCCCATCTCCAGGATTTAGAGCAGTCTTTAGGTTAGGTACAGAGAGGACCAGAGATGTTTTTACCCTACAGTACTATTGGAACTTAAGGTACAGTCAGCCTGGGTGGGAATCACTCCTGTTTACAGTAGGGCATAAGAACTGTGTTGGCTATACTGAAATTGCTACTTGAAAAGATCACTTAGGGACCAGGGTTCTGGAAGTGATCACAGTAATGAGGACAGAACATAGTACTGCAGCCTCTTCTCTGTCATGAGGGCGAAGTCGTGGGGGAAAGTACACATCCCCTGCATTGCAGCCTCCAAAAGTAATCCATGCCCAGGGTGATGCCATCCAATATTGTGCCCATCCCTGAAATCAGGCTGGAAAATACATTTGAGCTGTAAGAGGAAACCTTCAATAGTTTAAGAAAAAATACCGTTAGCTTTTACAAAGGGGGAAGAACGTGGAGTATTTCTTCTAATCACACTTACTTAAAATGCCAGAGATCTTCCTCACGTACAGTATTTTCATTATTTTAAGAAAGCCTGAACTGTTCCCCCAGTGTTTCCAGTGTCTCATCATGAGAGGGGAGAAGAAAAAAGCCAAAGAACACTAAAGGTAACTACATGAATTTCAAAGAGAGTTCATAAATTTTTGTGAGCGAGAAGTGAAAAGAGACAGATCACCAGACACCTATGGTAATGGAATGGTGTCTTTAACCTCAAATCTTTCAAATACGAGAGTCAGGATAGAAAAGGATACATTCCACTGGTTTTCCAATTTTATCCTATGAAGATACCCCAGTTTTGCCACGGGCTTAACTGATACTCTTTTGATTCAGACAGTGTGATCACAATATGCTACATATGTCCATCTTCTGAAGTCGAATGTTGTTTAGCTGTTCATGAGCTACTGAGATCTCCTACATAGGTGGAAGTGGGATCAATTTCCTTCTATCTTTCAGTCCATCTCTGTGCTTTGCATAGCGTATGAGCAGTGTTTCTACCAGTCCTTCCACCAGGCTGTCATGAGCATGTAGAGGTACAGGTGGGACATCCAAATGCATCAGCCAATTGTGCTAATAAGAAGCAGCATTGTTTTGTTCTATTTCCCATTTCAAGTTAAAAGGATTTTAAGTATTACCTGTCTTCATATTTAGTTTATTGTATTTCAATCAGTCTTCAAAATAACAGCAAGAGAACAATAAAACTCAAAAATAAATGTTGTTCTTGTTAGCTTTGCAATGGACTGGAAATTTGCTTTTTAAATACTTTAGTGCATGACTCATCCAGTTATTAAAACATAGTCACCTTTTTCAGCCTTCGAGTCTCTTCATATATATATAAAAAAATCAATATAACAGTACAAATGCCTGTACTCATTTCCCCTCTGATTCCTCAGTGTATTGTAAATAATTCTATGTAAAAGTGTGTTTAAAATCCCCAATAAAACAGTAAAAAAAGATTAATAATTTTTCAGTCTAAAGCATTTGAACTAAATCTGCAACAGCGAAGCTTCCACAGCATAAGAGTGCATGAAGCCACCACCTACTGTGGCCCTACAGTTACTGAAAGCTTCTAGACTCAAATCAATGCTTATGCTATAAATATTAGGAACTGTATCATCCATATTCCCCCACAGGCCAAACGTATCACATTCACTGATATAGTCAAGCAAGATCCACTAAGCATTCTTCCATGTGAAATTTCATTTGAAATGTTCCATATAGCCCCAAGTGAGTCACTCCTCTTTCTCCTTCCTGACTGACCTTAGCAGAGGCCAATTACAATCTTGAAATAATTTCATCTCAATCACGTCTTAATCCTCTCACAAACACATTCAAGCACACACCTAGCCCTGAGCCAGAGATGAAAGGTAGCAGTGGTTAGGCTTAAAGCACCCAATAAAGCCAGGGCTTGCGGGAGGCGGGGGAATTATTTTATATGCAACACTACTTAGCTGTAGCCAGTGTTCTTAGTCTGTTTCTTTAACACCAAATTCAGGGAAGGACGACTAGATTATGTATTTTGGTAACTGGCTGGGTTTTATCTTTGTTTTTCCCCTAGATACCACTGTCTATGAACGTATCAACATTTCTCGCCTACGACCAGCCCACGATAAGTTACTGTGGAGTGCATCACGAACTGCTTGCTCACAAACCCTATGACTCGAATAACCGGGAAGAGACAGTGGAAACACACCTAGAAACCGATCTGGATCTGAGCACAATAACCACCACAGCACGAATCAAGGAACACAGTCAGCAGCTGGCTTAACTCCTGGGGCGGGGGTTGCTGTTGGGTTTTTTTTCCTGTAGCAGAGGCTGCAACCAAATCCTATGTAACATTATGGACAGAAGTGAGAAGACATAATATTATGGATTCTAGGATCCCTGTTCAAATTTAAAAAGTATCACAATGATTAATTGTTTCAAGTCTACAATTTGTAATTAGTTAAGTTGTGCAGTATTTTTTTGACTTCAGAGTATGACCCTTACAGTGAGTCTTTTTCAAAACTCATCCTACCTACCTGTATAAACTGTACAGATGTAATGTATTTTTCATATTGTAAAGTTTCAATTACCAAGAACAGCTGGTATGTACAGTACCATAATTTAATTACATCTTACTTTACAAGTTTCAGTTTCTAAAATTTCAAATTAACGAAAGTTTTTTCTTGTGTTATTAAGTTACTCTGTTTTGTAGGGACCATTTTGTTACCGCTTTTGTGCCCAGAAAACTTTAATCTAAAATTCTGTCCTTTGCAGAATATGCACCGTTTTTACCGTGTTTATTGTGTAGAATTTTATCTACTGGTTCCAGAAGTAATGCATTAACCAAAAGGAGGGTTTAGCTATTCAGACTTCCAAGAAATTCTTGAAATACATAGCAAAGTTTTCTTATGAATGGAAATAAAAAAATATTAACAATTCTCCTCAAACTTACCTGTTGCCTTCAAATACAGACTGATTTCTAAATCAGAAAAATGTCGTGATGTATTTTAACAAGAAAGTTTATGTATGCAACTGCTAGTCCACACTGATGATGTTCCATAAAGTCTCACTGTTCTGCAAGACAATATGGACAGATTTCAACAGGCAGCTGTCTTGACGAGATCTGCTGTAAAAGTATAGCCTGTCAAATTAGGCACTCCTATTTCTACGGAAAGGCAAACGGGCCCCAAACCTACATCTGTCACAGACAGCTGCTGACAAAGTGGCAACAGAAATAAGCCCTTTGAGTTATACTACTCTTGGAATGTTACTCAGAAACTGTTACTCAGAAGTAAGAAAACTCACTTTGCTGAAAAATACAGTGATTTGGACCAAAGGGTAAAGAATGATAGTCTTTTAACATTACATCAAGCTAAGACAAAACAAAGATTTTTAAAAAAAGTAATGTTAAGTCTTTACAATTACTACATTGCTTATTTTTCAACCATTTAGTATCTGGATTGAAGCGTTCTTATATCCCATCTTCGGTTTGAAATCTTCGAGACTTTTCAGTACTGTACAAGAACAACGTTGATGATACTACCCTCATGCTGTAATCATAAAAGATTACATAAATTAGAAACACATTATATCATTCTGACTCGGTGAAATACAAAAGGGAACGTGAGCCTTCCAAAATATAGGATAAAAAGTTTCATATGTTGAAGCAATTTTTTATAATAAAGAGAAATTATATAACCACAAATCTATTTTTCTGAATGTTTATCCCAGCCTATTTTCATGTAGCTTCAAAGCAGAAGACTGAAATTTAACATTACAGTTCAACTGTTTGTATTTTTTTAAAAAAATACAGCAAATATAATGAAAAACAGCTTCAAAATATTGTTAACAAATGAATTGGCATTCACCAGCTTTGAAGCGGAAACAAAGTGTCAAAACAGAATACATGTATTTGTTATTTATTTAGCATCTTAGATTTTGTAACGTATTTTGCACAAATCATTTGCTATTCAAAACATCACTTGTCTTTTTAAGACTCATCCTAAACCTCCACACGTAAGTTTCTTATTTCTTTACTACAGGGGTTCTTGAATTTCTGGACATCTACAGTGCACAAATTTTACTGTGCACACTTATATTCCATTTTATAATTAGCAAATCGTTATTTTCAAAAATGCAGATGTCATTCTGGAGTCAAGGGGCTTTTGTATAGCAGGAAGAAGTTAACTGCTTCATTTAAAAGCTGGTTGTAAAGTTTAATGTGTAGGCATTCTGGTGGTAACAGAAAGCCTGAGCTGTTGGGATCAAATACCATCCTCCCAAAAGATTATTTTGGTTATTCTTACTCTTCCAATTCTTTTCCTTGACTCATTGCCCTCAAATATTTATGGTGCATGAACATTGTCCTGGCACTGATGCACTTACTCAGAATGCACCAATGTTCCACAGCTCCGTGTACCTCTCATTGAGGGAAGACTGGACACCATGAGTATTTTCAGTGTTACACATTCTAATGAACTTCGGCTAAGGAGCACAACAAAATATTTTCTCATCTTTGTGACGTACCTATTCAAACACGCACAACTAGGTATACACTCACATACACATGTTCCTCTTTTTTCCTCATTAATGAAGCATAAATTAATGGTTGTGGTTGTCTTGGATCTCTCCTGAAAGACTTGGAGCTCCACACCAACGTACAAATAGACAAACAGTAGAACAGGAGGGTCACAGGAGCCATCCAGCACCTCCTGGGTACACTACCTCAAGCAGGTTCCAGCGCACTGGTACTGCCAGGCTCACTGTACGCCCAACAGGCCACTCCAGTGCTTTTCAAGACAGATAAGACATCCCAGGGTGCAAAGCGGCAGCAGACCACATACCTACCCCAAATCCAGAGGGTTAAAATATACACTTCCATACATATGATCAAATGCCATTTTTTTCAAGGACTACATCAACATGAAATATGCTATTCTCAACAAGATGGTTGTCTTCAAGAAAACTAGAGGACAGGTAGGTACCTTCTGTAAAAAGGCTAGGTTAAGGTAGCCCAAGCAAGGAGTCAGTCCTAAGGTACTATGCTAGTGTTCATACACCTGCTTTCCAACAGATTATTGCCAGCTATATACTGACTGGGAGCACACAGAAATAGCTAATGTGTGGAAAAACCAAAATTTGCCAGCTAATAAAGCCCCAGCCTCCCACCTACAAGTCACCAAGAAGAAAGTAGGCTGAGCATAGTGGTTCATATATTTATTTACAGAGGGTCACTTTCATATATCATTTCCCTTTGCAATAAGATCCATAAACCAGAAATAGAGGTAACCAACAGCATCAATCTCAGTGTTACAGTTAAGTGACACCACCATACCCTGGTAGATCATTTTATCAAGAAAAAGCTGAGTGAATTCATTATGCTTGCAAAATACAAACTGATAGAGAGTATAACCTCTATCAATAAAAAACCCCAGACAATTTAAAAAATAAATCTAGCTACAAGCAATAACTCACACCATCCATCAGTGGATCATGCTTGTACAGCAATCTACAGGGCTGAAACACCCCCTAGGAAATTGAGCATAAGTATCTGAATGGAGGTCCTATCTAAAAGAGACGATATAAAGGACGATTAGTGATTCATCTAACAAATCACTGCATGTGTCTCAAGACAGTATATAAAAATAACAAGCACCACAATAACATCAATACAAGGGAGCAGACGGCTGTTTCAATTAAAAAGTGATCAAAACTTGCAGTAGAAAGTTCTGTACAAACTATTCACAAGGGGTGTGAGAGCTACCACTAAGAAATATAATATCAATTAAAAAGTGATCAAAACTTGCAGTAGAAAGTTCTGTACAAACTATTCACAAGGGGTGTGAGAGCTACCACTAAGAAATATATATATACATGGTTTAGAGAGAAACATCAGAAATATCAGACATACAACAACATGGCAACATACAACAAACAGAAAACGTACCAGCCTTTACTGACAGCCACTGCATTTTTAGCCTTCTCTCTCAAGGCATTTTTGATCTCTTACTGTTAGCATCCAATCTGAGGATTGGACAAGAGAACAGCAATTGTGCAAAAACCATAACACGAATGGTAAAACAAAACCAAGCAAAAAACAAACAAAACACACCACCACAAAAAGAAAACCCCACCAACCTGCAAGAGCAACACCAGTGACTAGAAAAAGCAAGACAGAATTCCAGTATCAATGGAGCTGTCATAAATTCTGGAAATTGCTTTATTAGCAATGCAAATACTCAAAGATGGTTAATGTAAACAAACCACACGATCATGTATCATGTCAAACACAAACAATGGGAAAGAACAGTTCAAAGGATGTTCTTCCTCTCTTGAGAGAAAGACCTTTCTGCTCCAGACTTCTGCATGGGTCTCAGAGGCCTGGGCTCCCTGAAGGCAAATTTTAGCTGTAAAGAAATAAATACCTGTAAAAGAATATAATTTTCTAGTTGTTCTGAGGTACACCCAGGCTTGTCACCCAATCTCAAAGAGCAGCTGAAAGATGGGACCCAAAGAAGAACTAAGGAATGGGGCAAGCCCACGGCAGTATTTCTCCAGAATGCCCCTAGAGTACCCAACAGTCAGTACATCAGAGACTTCTTGAGCCAAACCCAGCTTCTTCATAGTCCCACTCTGAATGTGTACACAGCTTCTTTGAAGCCATGTAAATTTGTAACATTCACAAGTTATGCAGAACATAAAAGTACTTGAACAAAGAAAAGAGGCAGCTTTTTAAATACTTTAGCGCATGACTCATCCAGTTATTAAAACATAGTCACCTTTTTCAGCCTTCGAGTCTCTTCATATATATATAAAAAAATCAATATAACAGTACAAATGCCGTTTGAGCATTCACAAATGAATGATAGCGTAATAACAACGCTTTTCACTTCCATTTTTGACACAGAATTATTATGTAATTAATTATGTCAGAGCGATGACTTCCACATAGCTTGAATATCCAGTCATCTAAAATAAAGACATTTCAGAGGCCATGTAGATCTGATTATCAGATTTCCAGTGGGAAGGGGGAGGGACACTTAAAATCAAGTTTCAGTTCACCAGAAAGCAGAGTAGCCTTCTCAAGTCAAGCACAATGGTAAACAAAAAATAAGAGTTTCGCACAAAGTATTGCAAAACCCTTTTCAACATAGAGACACACACACGAACCTTTTATTATATACAAAGTTGACTGTATGATCCATATTTAAAAGCACATGTTCATTAAATTCCTCAAGAACAGTCTAACATTTAAGTGAATTAATAGTTCTATTATGAAGTAACAAGGCCAAATTCCATTTTCCTGCCCTACCTAATTATAGAATCTGATTAATTTTAATTATAAAGTTTCAGAATAAATCAACATGAACATCATCAGAGTTCATGATTAATGTTACTTTAATGAACACCTAAGGAATTAACATTTTGCCACTAGAACCTAACTAGAATTTTTATGTAAGCTGAAGTGCAGCGTGTACAAGTGTGAAAATCCCACATGGCATAGAGCTTATTCTACTTTATCAACATCAATTTTGTATGTAAATAGCTCATTCTTAAAACTGTCTCTTTAGATGGTTAACTACAAGGGAGCACCTGCTGTGCCATAGCAAATGAGCCTGCAATGTGGAATTCATTATACCCAGTCCTGTTACATTAAAGCTCCACTACAGTCATAAGAGTGGACACTTCAAAGTGTCACCACTAGAGATGTGACAAATGTAACAATAATAATATACAAGTGAGCGTTAATTAATGTTGCATTAGTATGGACTTTATTTGGATTAACATTAATGTTCAGTTAAGGTGGATGCAATTCAGCAATAGTTCTAACTACAGTCTAATCATAAAGTGATTGCACCAATGAAACATATTTCAAAGTCAAATAATTTAGACTTTGTATATACTAATTCTCTGCTTCTTAGAGAACAAAAACTCATCAGCTAGTGATGAGAATACTCATTAAAAGAAAACGATGTGTCCCTCCAGCGTTGTGCACTTCAATAATTTCAGCAGTTTTATACAAGAGCATGTCATAAATGAGGCATGGAAAGCCATTAACTGAACTATTCATATTGAATACATTTTGTTGTCATTTATTCTTTCAAAAGAAATAATGAAACTGATTCAGTTTTCTAGCCATGATGATGCACCACCCTTTCATGACCTGCTGTTGGTAACATTATTTTTAAAGAACCAGTAAGATCACACAATTAGTTCAGGCTTCACTGTCCTAAAACCCTAATTTCAGAGACGGAAAAAATAACTGCTGTCAGTGATGTATCCCAATTTGAAAGTAAGAGCGATGAGAATTTTTTTTGGTCTTCTGCTTTAGCATTATCTAGACAGTTCACATTTCTTCTTCTTACACTTCTGCCATTTGCCTTTTTCTAAAAGTTCTGTCACAACTGAGGATGGCAGAAAGAAACCAAAACTATTCCAGTCAAGCTACTAGAGAGGAAAACCCCCAGTCTTAAACGCTGAATAGTTTTGCTGCCTACCAGCCCACGATAGAGCTTGTCTGACTCAAGTGCTGTCTACTTCACCACTAGATCTTGCAAATATAAAGTCATAAATATGCTACTGCTATAACATGTTAATAAAAATCAACCTTTGTTGTTGTTTTGCCACTATACAGGGTGGTGTTGGGGTCCTTTTGGTTGCTTTTTTTGTTTGTTCAGTGGATTTTTTATCTGTACTCTAATGGCCTTGAATAGATATGATTAATGGGTGTCAGTATAAACTGTTCTAATTTCATTTTCATAAAACAAAACAAAAAGCAGAACCAGGATGGGTGAAGATGACATCCTCCTCATCTCAAGCAAAATCAGCTTCACTCTGATAGATGCTTTAACTTCTTCAATAACTTTTCAGTCTCTAGGGAACACAGTACTTACAACAATTTATATTCTCCATAAACAATTCTTGCTATTAGAGTATTTTTCCTTATGCCTAACCTAATTGCTACTTAAAGCTGTCAGACATTTACACCCACGTATGTCATGGCCACCTAGAAAAATGCCGTACAGGTTACCACTGGTTGAAAGTCTAATGATGTTTAAGAAAAGAAAGATATTTTCCAAAATTTGAGCCTTCAGAAAGATAGATGCACTGCTTGTGAAGAGGATCAGTACTTCTTTTTTTTTTTAGATCTTTTTAAAAGTATATCTTTCAAGAGGAATAGTGTTAGAGAACATGATTGGGAACAAGCATTATTGGTTACACTTCTGTTTTCATTTTTAAGACATTATAATTCATATAACAGTATGTCATTTCTAAGACACAATTTGTAATTCTGCCAGGCTTCAGTATAGAAATTTCTGTGCTATTTCATTCCTGAAGTTTTTTTCCACTATTTCTTTGAATCTACAAAGAATCTCACTGAAGATGAGATCTTCTACCTGGATCCCTGAGAGGCATAAAGATTTGCCCCTGTTCAGCACTGTAGGATCAATCTCATGGTTTAAAATTAAAATGACATCTCAAATATAAGTTGCTTCTGGTTTCTTCTCCAATATTCTTTGGCATTTCATAGAATTATAAAATAATTCAAGTTGGAAAAGACCTTCAAGACCATCAAGTCGCATTTGTTCATTCTTTTCTTCCCTACCCACATACACTTTGTCTCAGGAATTTTGTAAGTTACATGTTTTCCTTATCAAAGCAATTAAGAAAACCACTGAAATTAAGAACTGATTTCAGATCATTTATACTGCTAAATTATATTCTAAAACTCCTCTATGTAATATGCAAGTACCTTGCTAAAACCAGTTATTAAAAAAAGAATACATTAATTTGTGCTCCCAAAAGTATGCATTAATGGCATATATTAAGACTTTTCTTTTACAAAATTTGGAGGAAGGGGGGAAATTTATGCAGTGAAGCTGCTAATACCACAAAAATATAACATTTACTGAAATAAAACATGCACACTGCTAGCTAAAAGCTGATGTAATTTAAATGCAGAGATAATTCAGTGTTACTCCTGAGAGATGATGTAAAGAAAGGAGATATAAACATCACGGATGCAACTAAGTCATACTGCAGGAACAAAAATATATATTGTCAAAAGTTATTACACAGCTAGAATAGAAGGTATTTAATGCTAGCTTTCAGGAGGCATGGGTTAATAAGGCACTAAATAGCATAGGAGATGAGAAGGATATAATTTAAGTCTTGACTGCATACACACAGGCAAACCACCTGAAAATGAAGAACGCAACTTCTGCCTTCCTCCTGAACAAAACACATTTTATTTCCATTTTCTCTAGAATTAAATATCTTCTGTATATCTCAGTAATCAGTTATCATACAGTATCCAAATGTAAATCAAGAAGGATAAAAAAACCTGGCCTTATATACATGAACTAAAAGGTATAACTGACCACAGAGAAAAAGTAAACAAGACCTACATATAAGAACATTTAAATCTCAAACTCTCTAATTGCCCTGGGAGGAAAAAATTAAACCCTAGAGCCTTAATTCAGTACTTTTATGTTTAAAATAACTTATTGCTTAACTGCTTCACCTAAGAGGTCTTCAGGTAAGCCAAGGGAAGTGGAAGAGTAAATCTAAGACAGAATTACTAATAAACAAACAAAAAACAATAATACATAGGACACCAAAATATTACTCACATGAAAATTAATTCATGTGAGCAATGATTACTATCAAACTGTTGCCTACCAAAAGTAGAGGTCTACTGTGCAGTAGTGGTATATTTTTCCATTTACAGTTTACAAGACTCCCAGTTATAAAGGTAACCTTAGAAGACAACTAAAAACCCAAGAAAGTTTTATAAAACTAATAACTTCATCATCTACACTGAGCATCAACAGGTCAACTAAAGTGAAGTGGTAGGAGCTGTAAGTCTACTGCTTGGCTAAAGAGATAAACATGCAAAGCAGAACTAAGAATGAGGGTGAAATGTGCTATTAATACTACCGGTAACTACTACTGGGATCCTTACAGATAGTTCTAACGCAAAGCCAGTTATCTCCTTTAAAGCTGTCCAAAAGTGAATCAGTAGTTCTCTGAAAAACAGCTTCTTCTATGCCACAAACTTTAGCAACCACATCCACCAAGGAAAACATTAATTCTAGCTGTACAGCTGACACAGTACACATGTAAAATGGAGAAAGCAGCAGAAAAAACAGAGAAGCAGACATAAAAAGACCACCAAAATGATTCAACTAGGATGGACTTGACAAGTCGTGTGTAACTGGTCATTAGGGCAGGAGACCAAGATAAGCACATCACCAGGGAGTCATGAAAATGGGAAGGCACAAATTAAGCTGTTCATTCCTACCGATTGGTCCCAAATCAGATTTAATCCTTCTGGGAAGGGGCATGAACTCGATGACATCTACATTTAACCAGTTGCCTACCTTGCTTGCCATGGCAGTAAAAAACAGTAAGAAGTTATGTTACATCAGAAAGACTGGATAGTAACACTAGAGGGATTAAAAAAATACTAACTGAACCAGTGTTATCTTTTTGGCTTAAATACTTCACTCTGTTTGGACATCTCAAAGTAGACCTATTATTTTTCTTCTGACAAACAGGGCTTTGATTTGCAGCCACAGCTCTCTAAAGAATTATTTTTTAAAAGCACATTTTTCACCCTTAACAAGTGAACACCAAAACCTGTACAATACTCTGCTCCCAAGATTCTTACTAAAATAAAAGCTTTGCAATCAGATATACTTGATTTTGCAATAATGAAACAGGTTTTGTGGGCTGCAGAACCTTGTAAATCTTTCCTGAGTTCTTTTGTGGTGGAGGGAGAAGGGTAATTGTTGAAGGAAAAGATGACAGAATACGTTTATCTGTGGGTAATAAGGCTTCCTACAATGAGAAACAGCATACTCTGAATAATTGCATGCAGTTTAAGACCAAGAGAGAGAGAGAGTTTAGCCCTGGTCAGAAATTTTGGCTGCCACAAAATACTGATAAAAACCACACGAGAACGGGATGAATTTACACTATTTTCCATGTTTTTTTCCTTCTATCAATTTACTTAACTTAAACAGAAGGCCAAACTAAAATTTCTTCCTCTGCTTTGCAGAAATGCTTCCATCTTGCATCATGAATGTCAATAGAAAAAGAATCTAACAGCCAAACCTCAGAGAGTGAATGTCATAACATCAAAGCCACAGCACAATTCCAATAAAAGAGAGATAGAACCAGGACTGCAATTTACCAAAACCACAGAGTATATATTCCAAAGAATGTTACAAGGCACTACAGCAAACATGAATGTCTGGCAGTATAGGCAACAACAAAAAACACGGCATGAAATATTCTAAGACCACAATTTAAAAAAAAAATTAAGACAACTCTATTCCCCACCACCTCCCCACAATGTTTACCAGATACTACCTAGCTGTCCTGTTACAATCTTACAGAGCTGAGCTTAACTCCTTGAAACAAGATGATATTTTGGGTTCATTAAATTCAGTTGAAATTCCACCATCAGCTTCAGAAGATCTGACCTTTTAATGTAGTGGGAATTTTGTACTTCTAGAGCTGACAGCCAGAAGTCAGCACTGGAGGTAAGAACGAGTGCTTTATGTAGCACAGTTTGACACAGGCAATAGCCACACCACCCTAGCTAATCTCTTAATTAAATATTCACCTGCAGCCTTCTGAGATATTCTTATACTTGAAAGTATATTTGATGAGAGGGTAACACCTTCATTCTCATGTTGAAAAAACCCAACTTATCCCAGTAGTGATTTAAGAATTTAAATTTTCTGTATCACTGAGAAGCAGCTATTAGGAGGCTCCCAGAGACTGCATCCCTCTTGACCAGAATCTCCTCCACCTTCTCCTTAACAGAAGCAAAAAGACACTAAATCCAAGCTACACTTTACTGCAACGCAGTTCTGAAAGCACAAAATAGCTAGCTGCTGGATAAAAGAAACTAAAAAAAAAATAAAATTAAATCAAAGGTTTTGGTCACCCAATGCCCTCCCTTGCTCATCACATGCCTCTCCTTTCCTACAAGCTTATTCCGAGGCTAAGAATTCTCAGTGGGGCTTTTGAAATGCAATAAGGTTCTAAAACTCCCTTGGGATCCACAGAAATATTACCTTTTATCTCTGAAGTCTCCTCCAAGAGATACCAGTCCCTAGCTTAGGAAGTTCCTCTCAAAGGAAGCACCACATTCTCCCCTCTTTCCAGAAAGCTCCACCTGAACAAGGACTACAGAGGCCAACAAGGAAAATAAGTGACCCTTTCTCCTTGCCTTAGTGCCAAAATACAACATGCAGTAACATTCAGTAACCAATTGAATAACAAAAATTATACTATCAATCACATCATCCCAGTGACCAAAAGTGTCAGAATACCTTATTTTTTTTCTTCTTTATAGTTTTAGGAACTTCAGGTTATTTTCTAGGTTGCTTTATGTATTACTTCAGCACAAGCTAACAAGATATTGAGTGAGAATTCATTAGCAGCTGGTCAAGTGTAAACAGTTCATCAATCATTTTTATTTCCTTTCTGTCAGCAATTCTAATTTCAACTCTGAAAAAAAAATGTGATTTAAACTGTGAAATATATCACATAAAATAGGGACATTTGATAGTATGTTTTTAGGTTCTCAGGATCATTGTGAAGAAGTCAGTTCAACAGAAAATGAAGCCATTCTTCCTTTATAACCACCAAACCCTACGGGGGGGGGGGGGGGAAGAAAGGGAAAAAAGGCTTCTTCAAATAGAGCAGACAAACTACAATCTATTCCAGAATAAATCCATCAGTTTGTACCTAAAGCTCCAGTAAAAATCCTGGAAGAATTGCAAAGCTCTTTTCATGGCTTATTTTTACATTATTTCTGCCCAGTGAAAAATCAAGACGTGTTCTGGGTTGTTCTTATAGGCCAGTCACTGAAGTATCAACCAGTTGCTATAAAAGGGCCTTTGAGCTCACAACAGAGCCACATCTTCAGCATACAAAACACAGTGCCCTGCTCCAGTTTTCACGGTGGCAGAGCACACTCCATCTCTAAAGCAGTATCTACTATAACTTTCTGTTTATCAGAATAGAAGGACTGAACACAGATATTGTCTGAGAACGGAAGCTCAGATGGCCAAGTGGCTAAAAACATGAGAATCACTACCTCCTCCTCTGTACCCTGACACTGTGGGTAGCTTAACTCCTTTCTTTCTTCCTAGTCTGACACCTTGCAGCAATCTTCGGGAGCCTCCTCTTGAATCTCAGGGAAGCCTCCTCCCTCTAAATTTCAAGTGAGGCTCACGCATATTTCAAAAGCAGGAGCAGCCTCCAGGACCTGGCAGAGCTCCCTCAACACCCAAGCGCAGCAACCAGCACAGGTAGGTCAATGCATTGACTCGTCATCTGGGTTTTAAAACCCATTAGCAAAGTGTGCCCGGCCTGACAAAACGTTATGCATCATCTCTCCTCCAGAGTCAAAAGAAAGCAAGGTGATGGTCCCTCTTACACAAAAGCACTAAGAACAGTGAAGCTGATGATTCTTAAATTATTAAATAATTATTAAAACACTAAGTCTTAAAAGTAACCATAAGTACAAAGAGCCATGTTAAATGTTATTTGTTAGACTTTGTACTAATACTGGGGAATTATTGTGGATTACTTCCATACAACCAAATTCTAGAAAGATGTATTTTGTTGGTTGGGTTTTTACAGAGCATACCAACTTTCTTCAGAGAAAAATGTTAATATGAAAGAATAGGTCACGTATTACATTACACAAATGCAATTTTGTTGCTGAAGTTTTAATCTTGTAAAGCAAAATTCCCATCTTCTATTTCTTGTACTTCAGTTCGAGTTCATGAACTGATTATAGGATGGAAAACTGTTAGGTGGATTCTAAAAAGCTAAATTAAGATAAATCTTTCTAATGTAGTTATAAATTTGGCAGGGTAAAATAAAAAGTCCTGCTGATATAAGCCGGATCACCATTAACTATTCCACTTTCCTGCAAACGGCTCATAAGGACATAGATTCTTAGTACACATGCAACTAGCTATAGCTTCTTTTGTATAGAGGGGACAAATCATTACCTGTAAAGAACCTGGAAGCCTAAAAGCCACACTAAATTTCAGTCCAGTTTTGATCACTGCCTGTGAAATGCATTCACCATTATGATTCCACACTAATCGGGGTGGGGGAGGGGGGATTTAGCATGAAAATGCACAATGAAGACTGGGGATGATATTCTGGCTGTTTACAAGCAATGCATGGTACCAGATTTACCGGCTGGCCTATGGATCTATAGCACAGATCCACAGACTCTCCATTCTAATAATAAAGTGGAGAATCAAGAAAATTAAAACTTCCACCCTGAATTAGTGGTCAAAACAGAAATCTAAAACTACTCCTCCAGGTCATTCTTCCATCTCCCCATTTTCATTAAACTGTAATAACTACTTCGGTTTGTAGTAGTGTTCCAGTAGAGCTGTATCTAAATAAATGCCATGCAGATAATTTGAGTATCTGACCTCTGCCAAACATCACTTTTGGGAACTGCCATCATGTAGCTCATACACAATCCACGTGCCATTCAGTTACAGTGTATTTCTGGAAAACCCAGCTTCCAACTTGTCTACATACAGCTTTTATCTTGGGTAAGAGTCAATTATCATTTACAGGTACAGGCAGAACACGAACTAGCATAAAGCACATTGCATACTGAAGCAAATCAGGGAGGCACAAAAGCAGGCAAAAGGACCTCGTAAAAATCATAGAATGAATCATAGAATGGTCTGGGTTGGAAGGGACTCCAAGGATCATAGAGCTCCAACCCCCCTGCTACAGGCAGGGACACCAACCTCCAGGCCTGGATCTACACAAGGCTGACCAGGGCCCCATCCAACCTGGCCTTGAACACCTCCAGGGACAGGGCATCCACTATTTCTCTGGGCAGCCTGTTCCAGCACCTCACCACTCTTTCTGAAAATAACTTCCCCCTAATATCTAATCTAAACCTTCCCTCCTTTAGCTTTAGTCCATTCCCCCTTGTCCTGCCATTATCTGCTCTTTTAAAAAGTTGATTCCTCTCCTGTTTATACACTCCCTTCAGGTACTGGAAGGCTGCAATGAGGTCCCCCCGCAGCCTTCTCTTCTCCAGGCTGAACAAGCCCAGCTCCCTCAGGCTCTCTTTGTAGGGCAGGTGCTCCAGCCCTCTAATCATCCTTGTGGCCCTCCTCTGAACCCTCTCCAACAGTTCCACATCCTTCTTGTATTGGGGGCCCCAGATCTGGACACAGGACTCCAGATGGGGCCTCACGAGGGCAGAGCAGAGAGGGACAATCACCTCCCTGTCCCTGCTGGCCACTCCTCTCCTGATGGAGCCCAGGATACCATTGGCCTTGCGAGCTGCAAGAGCACACTGCTGGCTCATGTCAAGCTTCTCATCCACCACAATCCCCAAGTCCTTCTCAGCAGGGCTACTCTCAAGAAGCTCTTCTCCCAGTCTGTATCTGTGTCTGGGATTCTTCCGTCCCAAGTGCAACACCTGACACTTGGCAGTGTTGAACCTCATTAGGTTCCCCCGGGCACATCTTTCCAGCCTGTCAAGATCCCTCTGGATGGCTTCCTTTCCTTCTGGGGTGTCGACCCCACCACTCAGCTTGGTGTCATCCGCAAGACACCAAAATCTGTCCTGTCAATCTAAAAAGTGGTGTTGGTAAATCCAAGAAAGTGAATCCAGCTCACATTTCTTCATTAAATTAAGCCTTATTTTTCTATGGAAGTGAAAATCAGAGTTATCTCAGGGAGGCAAAACTCCTCTAAGCTTTCTAAGGAGGAAATATATGCAAGGACTAACAGGTATTGGGAAGGAAGCTCACTAGTGGGAACCTTTCTACAGGTGCAACCTGAGGCTTCAGACATGCATTGGGAACAAATCTGTAAGATGCACCTTTGCCAGGAAAGGATGAGGAGTCAGATGAATAAGGAAGAAATTTCTGCTTTCCCAAGGTGGATTGAGTTAACAGCTCACAGCCCACAAAAGGGACAGTTCTGCCCAGCTAGCCTGCTGTTGAACTGTCAGTTAATCATTCCTGTTTCCCTGAGGCTATATACAGAGTTTGTGTGCCCTTCACAGAATTTGACTCAATTCAGTAAAACTGAAAGAACCAACTCGAACTAGCAAACTGTCAGTTTGGGAAGCTGACATGGCTGAGAAGCAAGGTAACCTAAGTGTCAGAGCTAGTCCAAAGAAAGTAACAGGCCTGAGTGACTGACAGCACAAATGCATAAGGTACACAACTGACTACCTACTCCAGCTGAACTGCACTCTTTAAGCAATGGGGAAAGGGAAAAAAGCTTCACGATGAGGACAAAACACTGATACATGCATCCAGCATCAGTGGAATCTGCATCCTTAGACACCTGACCAAATATGGTCCTGAGCAACTGACCTAACTTTGTGGGTTGTCTTTCTTTGGACAGGGAGTATCAACAGATGTCAGAGGTACAAGTACAAGCATACAGTATCTTAGGTAATTTTAACTAACAGTATCAACAATTAAGTTAATATTAATGAAAGCTACAGACACAAAATTAAGTAGTCAGGAGACTTACTACTTGCTTGCAATTCTATCAAACATTTAAAATGGCATTGATGGTGCTACTGATTGCAAGAAAACAAACAGCAGGAATTAAAGCACATCAGCAGAAATCAGACATATAGATGACTGGAATTTCTTCAGAGGAATGTTCTACACAATTTCACCAGTTTATCAAAAGCAGAATATTCCATGGAAACAGAGCAAGCATAGCAGATCTTCTGACAACACACAAGCACACACTTTGTGAGATGGCCTCAGAACCAAAACCTGAATATTTCAGATCCACTACTCCCAGCCTATTCTGGGAATGAAGGACTTGGAGGTACCAGTCCCTGCATAGTCTTGCTCTCCAAAATTTTTGTTCTTAACAGCTCAGAGAGGTAGGTACCGTGAGGATCACCATAACAGAGGAGTGAAATAGCCTAAGAATGAGCTTTACAGCTCATTCAGATTCTGCAAGCTCACTCATACACAACAGAACTTTGGTTTCTTCCCATTGGGATCTAGAATAACACTTCAGCTGCTCAGGAGTGGATAGGTATAAAGCTGATGATACTTTTGTTAGCGGTTGCAATTGCAAAGAACTTATCTATATGAAGCAGATAAGCAGGCACTTTATTCCAGTGCTGGGGAACATGGAAGATATTGCCACCAAAGGCGTGTTCCAGAGTTCGTTAGAAATCACACTATACTTATACATTTTTTCAGCAGGGCCATTGCTTAAAATTGCATAGAATGCTTGCTTTGTAATTTGACCTTTGCAATGATTGGTTTGGTTACTTTAACATATATATTCTCGTTCTACAAAAAAAAAAAAAAAAAGGCTAACTTTACTGATTACTTTGACTAAAAGGAGGAGAGGGTAATAATTAGCATATTCATGATGTTTCCTGGAAATCATTATCATATGCATATGTCCTAATGCATGCACAGTTGTTTTGAGGGGGGTCCTCTGGTGGTCCTCAACTGTCTTCCTCTCTGAGTCTGCTGATTGAACCCAATTCTTGCACATGCTCATCTCATCTTTTGGCTATTTCTCCAGCCCCCAACCATTCCTACTGGAGATAGGAACTCCCTGTACTTGGTATATACTCTTATCAAAGTACAGCATACTTAGCATCCCCTGTCCCGCCCTAGCACAGTTGTTATGCTTTCCTAAAATCAAATTATTTTATTAGGTTAACTATAACAGTTTTGGCCAGTACCTGAAGGTGGCCTACAACAAAGCTAGGGAGGGACTTTTTAGAAGGGCATGTAGTGATAGGAAGAGGGGGAATGGTTTTAAATTGGAAAGGGGGTAGTTTTAGATTGGATATTAGGAAGAAATTCTTCACTAGGAGGGTGGTGAGACCCTGGCCCAGGTTGCCCAGGGAAGTGGTAGATGCCCCCTCCCTGGAGGTGTTCAAGGCTGGGCTGGATGGTGCCTCGAGCAACCTGGTCTAGTGAGAGGCACCTCCCCATGGCAGGGTGGATGGAACTAGACCAGGGAACTCTTAGGTTCCTTCCAGCCCTAACCATTCTATAATTCTATGATTCAATGTCAGTCAGTATCACGTAAGACTTCCCAGTGTATTTTACTTTAAAATCTTGCTGTATGGTTTGCATTGTTGGACTCAGGAGGTGACTGACAGAATCCAGATTATTACTAGGCCTCTTTTTTTCAAATTAGAAATATGTTTCCAGTATTTCTTAAAAGCAAAAGAAATAAATACTCTGCTTCATAGTGAATTGCAAGAAAGATCAAAAATGTGATTATGAACTTGCTTCCTTAAAAAGAGGCTACAAACTGTCACACAGCATTTCCTGATTCCTTTACCCAGCCATTGTTTGGGTTTAATTAGTTCACACTTTCTACTTGAAATTTGCAAAGTTTTAATGTATTTCTCTTATTATTCTGAACAGCTGACTGGGACCGCGTTGATCAGACCAAACCAGTTCCTGGTTGTGCACATACACTCTCTGACATACATACTGCCCGTTTGTGCATGTGCGCAGTAAGCAGAGCTACGTAAACTGCACGGTGCTTTTCTGCTTCATTAAGAAAAAGAAAGTGCTCATCAAGTTTCCAGAGAAAAGATTTACTTTAGCCTCCTGTGATGTGCGGAAAATAGACTCTATAACTCGAAAGTTATAAAGTAGGTATGTTTATTCAGCGCTGGGTGCACGGGGAATCTCTCCACCACAGGCGTGCACACCTACACAGCAAGCCGTTCGTGTATTTATACAATCTAATAATGAATATTCATTTTACGCCTATACATATTAATTACCTGTACCCGCCTACCCTCGCCTTGTATGCTAATTAGTTTATCATCTTTCGCGCTTGCGCAGATCCTTCAAAAAAATGATGGGCCTGGGTCTCTGGTGGTCCGTGGGATGAAGGCCCCGAGTCTTCCTCACGATGTACTTCTCAACTTTCTTGCCTGGAATGCAAGAATCTTGCCAACCTGCAGTGTTCTTATCTGTTTGGACCAATTTATGTTCCTACAGGGAGACCTACGGATGTATTCCAGCTATCTGTTCCCTCATTAGCAAAGAGATAATTGACATCTCTGTGATGGATGTTATCCTGTTCCCATTCTGCCTCCTGAAATTTTCCTACAGCTGTTCCCTACAAAATCTACCTCCCTGCAAGCCAGCTCCTGTGGGCCTCCTTATCTGTTTCTTCAAGCTACATAATTACATGACTTAAGTCTTGTGAGCTATTCTTTCTATTTCTATATGCCCCCCCGCCACACATCACCTGCTTCCAGGGTGTATGTAATTTCTTATTTTCTCCTAATTATGTGATTGTTATCCTTCACTTCTCCTGGAAAAAGCAAAACATACTCAGTAAGAGAATGGAGGGAGGTATTCCTTTACCAGTCACCTCCTTTTACAGACTGATCACTCTTTCTATACAATAGTAAGGTTTGGAAAAATATAAAAACATTGCTACTTGATAAAAAAAGATAATCCTAGATTATTCCTGTCTACAGCCCCTAGTTAAGTAGTTGTCTTATGTTTTCTTTCCATCTTCGTATAAGTTTTCTTTAATTTCTGCTACTGATAAAGAAAAAATGGTTAAAAATATTCAGAATAACCTAAGCTAGCAAGGATTTTCCAGTAAATAGAGTAATTAAATAATTTACTATATTTACTTAATGTATTCTACTAAACATTGCAGCTGTCTGATTGGAGACGTTTATTTTCTTCACATAAACCAAAAGAAAACATGCCAACTGGCAACACAGTCTTAGAAAACAACTGCAAGAAGCAGTTCTTGAGAAAAACTGATCTTGAAAGGATTTTTTTTCTTTAATTAATATGATGGTGGGGGTTGATTTGTTTACTTTTCCAGCCTTCTGATCATGCACATTGGTCACAAATGCAATGATACAGAAGAATATTCTTCTAATTAAGAAAAAGACTAGCAGCACGCCAGACAGAGAAACAACTGGGAATGAATCACTGAAATGAAAGTTAAAATAAAAAGGAAGTGCCAGTAAATACTGTTTATGGCCACAATCAGAAATCTGGTTTTGTTCTCCAAGAAACATTTTGATTTTCTTTTCAAAAAGAAAATGGAAATGCAGACTCTTAATTTAGATCCTCAGGTCCCCAATCCCTTTTAAATTACTGGTTTAAGATCCAGATGAACACTAAGGACAAAGCATTCACTTTTTTATGCAATAGTTTTATGATAGAGGACTGATTTCATCAAAAGTGTTAATAAGGCATTTCACGTAAAACTCCATTGTTTATTCATCACAAAAAAGACCAATAGAAGTTAGCCAGGAAATTAAGATGAAAAGCCAGTTCAGAACTAGGCAAGTATCTCCATTTATGTCAAAGAGAAGTCATCTGTGGTTCTGTAAATAAAGGACTGCAGCATCTTACTGAATTACAAATACCTTCAAATTGAGTGACTGCAAGAAAAAGCATTTGTTTTTAGCCAGGCAGACCTCAGCACTCTGGCTGATGAAATTCATAGGGAGAGCCTACAATCAACCGCTACACAAATTATTTCCACACACCATTCAAAATGTCTTCCTAACCTTTGCTTTTGAGAGAGGATCATCTAGCACAGACTTCACCTTAGAAACTGCTCTCCTTTTCACCACCTCAAGACAGCCAGAGATTATTCAAATTAAAAAACCTTTCCTGTACTTCTTTACATAATTAATTGTGCTACGAAAGAGTAGCATTTGGACGAGAAAATTCATCTGCCCTATACATATACACAAAGAAGAAAAAAAACACAAAATGAATGCATGCTGAACAAAAAATTTCCATAGCATTCTTAGAAATTGTATACTAACATTTAGAAAAACAATCAGTCATCAACATCCTCCATAAAATAGGAAACTGATGAAGAAAAACCTCCTGTAATGATAATAGCTTTACATAAACAGTAAAAAAATATTGTGCCTTGTGAATTAAACAGTTAGGTAGGTGTTGAGTTAACAAATATTTTAATATTTATTTGAAATGCTTGTTTATTACCATAATCAGTGATTGATCTCCTCTTGGAGAGAGAAAATACTACTTTATTGAAGGTTACCTCAAAAAAAAAATTAGTCTTCAGCAAGCCAATGTATTTCCCCTCCTGTCAGGTATACAAATTACTGACCATTGCACTGAATCATCCTCTCCAGAGCCATGAGTCGGTCATCGCACTACATAAACTCAAAGCAAGCTTTAAGTTAAGATCTGATTAATCCTGAAATAGCTTGACTCAGAACTGTTAGATGAAAAACAGGGCTTAAGAATAGAAAATCTTTCATTATCTTTCTCTAGCTCATGTGCATAGACCTCAGTTTACCACAAATTCCGTAAGACCACATTTAATCAGATAAATTGAACTGCAGCTTACTGTTCCATCGCAGATCTAATCTGGGAAATTCACTACCCTACTTTTGTCTTTTAAGCACACTCAAAATCTTCTTCCTGAAGAGCTCATATCCAATTTCCTTATAAAGCTAAGTGTTTGACAAAAGTGGAAATTTCACAGAATCACTAAAGAGACCTTTAAGATTGAGTCCAACCGTTCCTGTCCTATGCTAAAACATATTTCCTAAGTGCCTCATCTACTCTTTTTTTAAACACATCCAGGGATGGTGACTCAACCACCTCCATGGGCAGCCTGTTCCAGGCCCCGACAATGCTCTCAGTGAAAAATTTTTTCTTAACATCTGATCTGACCCTGCGCTGGAGCAGCTTGAGGCCATTTCCCTTTCTCCTATCTCCTGTCTCCTAGCTGAAGAGACCATCGCCCACCTCTCTACAACCTCCTTTCAGGTAGTTGTAGGTGGTGATAAGGTCTCCCCTCAGCCTCCTCTTCTCCAGGCTAAGCAACCCCAGCTTCCTCAGCCACTCCTCATAGGATTTGCCTTCCAGGCCCTTCACCAGCCTGGTTGCCCTTCTCTGAACACGCTCCAGGACCTTGATATGCTTCTTGTAGTGAGAGGCCCAGAACAGGACACAGCACTTGAGGTGTGGCCTCACCAATGCCAAGTGCAGGGGCACAATCACCTCCCCAGACCTACTGTCCACACTCTTTCTGACATTAAGTTTCAATTACACATACTGAAGTGTAAGAAAACCCACTTTAGGAGTGTTCAAAGTCAACTGAATTAATTACTTGGCCAATGCCAACAACAGAATTATGAAAACTACATGTTTTCCTGCATAATTGCCAGCACAGTGTGCCATATGGGCATTACCAGTTCTGGAATAAATCTTTTTTCTGAAAACATAAAACTTGATGAAGTAATAAAAAAACCCTGAACAAGAAAAATCTGAGTGACACTTTCCACCCACATATCACATATTTAAACTTTTATAGGTTTGGGTTTTTTTGCTATATCTAACTTCTGAACTTCTCTGGAACAGTTTTTTAAAAACGTTTGAATAGGGAGAAGACAGCAAAGAAAGACCATTAAAAACCATTCTTTTTAACAAAGACATAAATACAAGCTCTGTTTGTGCACGTTCATGCAGAGAAATAGAGAAAAGAGGAGTTCAGAAAGTCAGTCAGCTCAACTACTTGCATGAATAACCAAAAGCTATTCTGTTATTCAAGACTTTAACAACGAATTTCTTCATATTCCCTTGTTAGTCTAGTCTGCCAAGTTTGGGCTCAGTTCTTCAACCAGAGAGCAACTGCACAGAACTTTTCAAGATACGTATTAGAGAAAGAAGGTAGAAGCACCTGAGAAAGACAAATCAAGCAGTCCCTTATTCTGAGCTCCCTAAATTTCTATGGCAGCGATCTGGGGCATCAATAATAAAGTATATTATTGAATCCATAACATAGTGTTGTAGTTTTGCGTGGCTGGGTTCCAGTGGAGAAGGAGGGGCTGCAGGGGTGGCTTCTGCAAGAAGCCGCGAGAAGCCCTCTGCAGGCCCCAGACAGTAAATGCCAGCCAACTCGAGGAGAGAGTCATTGTTGACCAGGGCCGAGCCCATCAGCGACCATCACAGCACCTCTGGGAATGAGGTTTAGGAAAAAAAAAAACCAACCCACAAGCAGCCACTTTTGGCCCCCAGAAAAGGGAGTGAGAAGATGTAAGGACCTGTGCAAACACCAAGGCCAATGAAGTGGGAGGAGAAGGCACCCCAGGTGCCAGAGAGAAAGATGCCCCTGCAGCCCATGGAGAAACCCATGGTGGAGCAGGTGTCCCCTCACAGACCATGGAAAAAGCCAAGATCCCACCTGCAGCATGTGGAGAGGTCCCACACTGGAACAGGGGGAGACAAGCAGGAGATGCTGTGACCCACATTGGAGCAAGCCCCTGCCAGCACTTGCAGCCTATGGAGAGAGACAGAGAGATTAGACACCCACACTGGAGCAGGTTTGCTGGAGGGGCTTTTGACCCCATGGAGGACCAGGCTGAAGCAGTCTGGGCTTGAGAGACTGAGATACATTCTGTGATTTATGACTGCACCCCATAGAAGTGACCCATGCTGGGGCAGCTGGGGAAGAGCCGAAGCCCTACGGGAAAGGACTTATGTTGGAGAAGTTTGTGAAGGACTGTCTCCCGCAAGTGGGACCCCACACTGGAGCAGGGTAATGTCCCTCCCCAGATAAGAATGAGAACATTTTGTGAGGAACTGACTAAAACCCTCATTGCCCCATTCCTTGTCCCTCCTTGAGCCACAATGGGGGGAAGAAGGGAGTGAAATCCTGACTAAAGCGAAGTCTGCTAAGAAGGGAGGGGTGGGAGGAGATGCTTTAAGATCTGGTCGCACTTCTCATTACCCAACTCTAGTGTCACTGGCCGTGTGTGTAGTGTAATAAATTAGTTTTCTTTCCTTTATTTTGTGCTGAGTCTGTTCTGCACATGATGGTGATTGCAGAATGATGTCTCCCGGTCCTTATCTCGACTCCTGAGCCTCTCACTATATATATTTTCTCCCCTGTCCAGCTGAAATGGGGAGCAATAGAGCAATTTTCTCTGGTAAGAAATACCATTTTGTGGCCTAACTTCTCATCTTCTCTGGTAAGAAATACCATTTTGTGGCCTAACTTCTCATTTATGGAGTAGTGGTCTTTTCATGTACATATTATTAACCACCAATAATCTACTCTTCTGCAGCTACAGCACACAGATAATGAAGGGAAAATAGCCACAAGAGATGTAAATATCTAGCAAAAATCAAAGAATGGCATGGATTGGAAGGGACCCCAAGGATCATAGAGCTCCAAAACCCCTGTCACAGGCAGGGCCACCAACAATTTGAAAACTAGACAGACACAACTGCACAAGTCCCAACTACACACTGTATTGTCTTTACCGCAGATGGATCTTGCCTGTAGCTATTGAAGGGTCTGTACTGTGCACTTTTTCCTTAGAGGGCTCAGCACATTTCAGCTCACTCCCTGTCTCAGGTAACCCTTACTTTCAGGGATCCTAGCTCCTCTGGTCTCATCCTCACAGCATTTCAGTTTCTGTGCTCAGATCCAAAAAAGCCCCACCATCTGCCACGAGCTACTTCATCTCCCTTGCAGCATCATTTCCAGAGTGGTTCAATCCTGCCTGCCACAAAGCACATCACATTTACAGTTGGCCTCAGCTTGGCCTACCCTTAGGCTACATGCATGGTCATGGCTTGATTATCAGTACCCTAGATACGTAATGCAATCATCTACAGTGGGGTCAACTTCAGTCCACTTCCTGATCTGGCCTGAAGGTAAAATGTAGCATGGGTCTGTTCCCATTTTCTTAATTGTCTCATTAACTGACTGAAACCACCAGTGGTGTGAGAAGGGACAGCTTGGCTCTTCGCTGTGTCCCGCACGTGGTACAGCTGTGGCACAGCAAGCAGCAACAGCTGCCACCACCTGTGGCACAAGCAGCACAAGAGCATCCAGAACTGCGGACTGAGTCGGTGCTGCCACATTTCTGTGACTTGTGCAGGACAGTCTGTGCAATGTTTTTAACAAAAATTACTCTGTGGCTCTGACACATTTTACAAATCTAGGTGAAGCTGGCTGATGTATTTTAAAAGAACAAAAGAATATTGTTTTTATAAGTATATTTTCAGATCTCAAAGGTTGAGATTTTCCTTTTAAGACTTCTATCTTTAAAAGGAGTTTCAAGACATGCAAAAAACTGAAAAGTACAATGAAATTGCAAGCTATTTTACTGACTTTGAGCTAAAACTATAAAAACCCAGATAGGAAACAGAAGTTTTTGAAATATGTAACAAGAAAGAATGGAGTCACAACCAACAGAAAAGGCATAACGTATACTGGCCCAGCATGCGTAACTGTGTGCGTATATATACACCAGTATCTAAAATAAGCAGCAAAACTTATAAAGCTCAAATATCCTGAAATTACATTCCAAAAGCAAGGAAACATTAATTCAAGAAAGCAGCTGTCAGTATACCTGACCTGTCTCCACCAACCTTTCATCAGCCTTGGCTGAAGACTCTAGCCAGTGATCTCTATTCAAACCGAGAAGCGGCTGCGGAATAATTACTCAGACGTCCCTAATGCAGGCAGAGAAAGCAGTGCCTGAAATCATCCTAACTGCTGCTTACAACAGCCACTTTAACCCACACTCAATCATAAGTCTATTATCCTTTTTGATCACCCAGGTAAATGCAGATCCCTATTCTGACTAGGAGTAAAAGCAGACAGAGAACTCAAGAAACAGGGAGTTAGTATTGCTGTACTCCAATGTATTCAATAACTTTTCACTTGAAAGAATGAGCAGAGACAAGACAAGAGCTTGTCATTAGGAAAATGCAAGTGCTTATTACTAGAACAAAATGATTGCTCCTAAGGATGCATTATTATCCACACACCATAGCATGATTCTACCATTGATAAGCTACCCAAACTCACAGTAGTAATTCCTGTTATTTGATGACCTGAAATGCAAATACATGCCTTAAAAATGTATCTCTATGAGTAAAATTCAAACAACAATATTGCACAAATAATTCCAAAATACCAGAAGAAAAATTGCTGCCTTTCAGAAGAATTGTAAATATGTTTGCAATTTACTACATGTCTGAACAGAAACACCTAAAGCTTCTTGGAGAGACAGAATGGGCATTTGTTAGCACAGAGACCATTTTGCTTAACTTTCCATCACATCATCTCACTGTGATATAGTCTCCGTGAAACACAGTTACTTACACAAAAGGCAGTACCTGCTGAAGATAGGTTTCTCCCAGATTGTAGTAAAAACTCTAAATTTTATCACTGACAGCAGTAGGTCTTTGTTTACTCTTGATGTCCTTAGAGCTTATTAAAGACTTAGAATAATTTAGGGGGAAAAAAAATAGGATCAACGAAATATACGTTCCTTATATTGTTTCCAATAGTCATAGGGCTATGTCACAAGTTCCTGTACATTTGTTTAGGAACTGAGGGCTAGTTAAAAAAAAAAAAAAAACCAAAAAAAAACCCAGAACACACACAAAAACCGAAACCAAAAATCAAAACCAACCCAAATGATGCAGAACCTAGACAGAATTTTTGTACTCAAGCCCTTGACAATGATGCCACTACAGCTAAATACTTACCAGGCAGATCATATCCCCCACCAGCACCCAAACCAGGGACTTTAGAGATACATTAGATGTTACCAGTGTCAGGGCAGCTCATACAGCTTCCTGGCAAACCAGCTGCTGGAGGATTTGCAAAGGTGGCCCTTATGGCGTGTGATGTCTCTGAAGCAATGCAGCTCCCACTAGCAGCACACAGACAGACAGAAGCCTTAAGAAAAGTAATCAAACCAATATACCAGCAAGAAATGACAGACATGTTAAGAAAAAAAAAATCTTCCAGGCAGCTAACTGCCACACCTCATTAAAGTGATTGAGAAGAACTGAAATGACAGCAGGTGGGCTATTTGTTGTGAACCATACACCATCAAGATGGTGACAGGAGGAAAAGGGTGCCATTTGTGAATAGTGGGCGAGGAAAATTTTCCACTCTGGCATAAGAGCTGTGGTACACAGCCTCTGTGCATCACTCTGACCACAGGGCACAAATACACTACGAGAACATGCACATAAACGTACATACACCATGGGACTGCTTGTGGAGTACAGCAGAGCTCCCAAGGAAAGGAAGGAAATCACCATCTAGACCTTAAATTGCACAATGTTAAGAAATAGCATCATTTTCTCAGTTCATTCAATTCACAGTCCAAGCTTCTTGAAATTATTACTAGAATCGCCCAGAACACAGTCTCCTCGACCTATCATCTGTTCTTCAGTCAGAGTTGTGAAATGAAGTGACTGACACCTGATAATCTTCTCATTGAAAAAATGTACTTAATCCAGTCTCAGTAATAGCCATAAACTATTCTTGGTGAGAGTTTTTCTACTGTGATCAATATTAATTGTATAACCAGATCAAGAGCACAAAAAACAAACTAAAAGGAACTAAAACCTTCAAATTCCCTCCTGCTATTTAATTCTAGCATAACACTGCATACCTTTAAATCCTTTGTTTTTCTTTCTTCTTTTCTGCTTCCATTGTCTTTGTCACCTTGTGCAGACACTGTGTTCTGCAGCAAATTATATGTCACTTTCCCTTTTTGCCATATTTAAACAGCTGCTTTCTGACTTTCTCAGGTCAGCAGAGTGAGTTGTGTATTCTTCTTTTCCTCTTGGCCTGCACTATGTAACGCTAAACCCACGATTATTTCATAGAATAATGGAATATACTGAGTTGGAAGGGACTCAACCGGATCAAATCCAACTCCTGGATTAGAAAACATAATCTCAAATAGAAAACATAACCACAATTTTGTTTCACGACGCCAAGAATTTAAGATCATTTGACTTAAAGTAATTTTGTTCCCCTGAGACACAAAATTTCTGTAGAACGTTCTTGTGACAAGCCCACAGTGATCATTTAGACTAATCCAGGTTGCTACACACCAGATGTGCACCCTTCCATGGGCTCTGGCTACAACGGGTTAGAATCATAATTATCATTTAGTTTGTAAAAGATCGAGTTCAACTGTTAAAGTCTGATGCCTTCCCTCATTAAACATTTGGCCATTTAACAGCAAACCTGAACCACCCTAGAGCAGATGTTGCAATATGACATCTGCTACGAGAAGGTACCGAAGATTAACATTCTAAGCTAACCAGAGCTAAAGACATCTCACATAGCCAACTCGTGTAAAGAGACACCGAAGAGGGTCAAGAATCACACTGCATTCAACCAAAACCACAGCTAAATCTTGAGTAAAAATATGAAAGCAGCTTTATTTCATATAGGGACTGAAAGAGCTACTTGAATTCACGGAAAATTAAATAAGTCAGCTGTAAATTCCACCTGCTCTCCACCAAATAAAGAGAAAATATCCAAAAGCACAGTATCTGGGCAATGAAAAAACATCTGATATGCACAAAATAATGCTAGTCCCCACACTTCATTATCCTAATGACAAAAGGATAACACAAATTTTTTAAAAAGTCTCATTAGAACAGCTTTGGACTGGCTTGACAGTATGACTTAAACAGAATAGAAAGAAATTTCAGCTTCCTAAAAAAGAAACAAATAGCTGTATCATACAATTATCCTCTCAATTTGCTTGGTGAATCATCTTGAAGTAACTTTAGGTAAGAACAGTATACCTACAGAAAATGTTTCCAGAAGAAAAGCATGATATTAACAGTGTACCCATATTAATAGTATCCGAGTCTCCACTGTTTTTTCATTTAACTGCCAGACGTGAGAAATGCCAAATCCATTCTTTAAATCTAATTGCTATTTTTAAAACAGAATCAAACTACATTCCTTTTTCAAAAATTCACAGATGAGTTGGTCAATAAGCAGACCAGACAACCAGATTTCTGCATTTATCAAACATACCGAGCTCTAAAATTTAGCAATTAAGTAATTTTTACACTTGCAACATAGTATGTCTGTTCTGTACATTTTGCAGTTCACAATGAGCATACAATAAGCTAAATGTGTACATTTTATATGTAGGACAGCATTTTCCACAGGCTGTATGACATAATACAATTCATACGCATTCTGGAGATCCATATTTAGCTTCTGCTTATATTTATGTAGAAAAATGCTCCTTTCAACCTTTTAAAGAGTGTGTTGAAAAATATAGGTTAAACTCTAATTATAAGTTACAGTAATTGAAGGTTAAATTCTAGTATACACTAAACCAGGCAGATAAAAAAGAAAGTAAGTCTGGTTACCTACATTGTTTATGTATTCAGAAAGCAGGTCCTGGAGAGCTTGGCGGATAGCATTGCATTCAGCAATGATGCGTTCTCGATGAACATCACGCGTGCAGGAAGAATCAGCTAGCAAAGCTGCTCCACTGATAATAGATTCCAGACGTTTCTCTAGTGATGGCCTTATTTTCTCTTCCTTTACTACAAGAGGATCCAGGATAATTAAATTCTGGAAAACATTAGGAGTACAGGTAAGAAAAGTCAGCCCAGGTAAGTTGCGGCTTTATTTTTTATTTGCATGAAGCACGGTGACATTATACTTCTTAGACATCCAACTAGCCTTTTCCCCTGGAAGTATCCAAAATACCTTTGACAATGGCAGAGTCCATTTTCCCTGCTGGGGCCAGGCATACAGGCCACATTCAGACACAGCCACATTCTCACTGCTGTTCAGATCTCATTAGCTCTATGCCAATACCCAAGATCTCAAATCCACTGGCCTGGACTGAGTGATAATGCAGCAACAGAATTTTCCAGATGGAGCTGGTTCACAACTAAGCATGGAACAAGCAGAACAAGACCACATCTACCCACAGACTACATTAAGATCTTCTGACTACAACTGCCTTGTCACCAAGTCCTTCCTCTGTTCCCTACTTTTGCTGCAGATACAGGATTTTCACCCTCAGTCCCCCCTCACCTGTATCTGACATTTCTTCTTCTACGAGGCATTTTACTTCTGCAAACACAAATGCTATTTGTTGGCCTTTCTAAATATTCAAGCATTCTTATCACTGCATTATCTATCTAACTCTACAACAGAAAGCTATCAACCCCTGGCCCAGACTGCCAGGTTCATGGCCAGACAGGAGGCATGTCTTAAAACAGGCAACTGCATCCCACCTTCCCAAGCTCTCAGCCAGCACTGTTTCTCCTCTTTGAGCTTTGTCAGTACAGTTGTAAAACACTTTTATTCTTTGAAAATCTTTTCTGTGTCTTTCTACACTTATTCCCTATCCACCTATATAGTGCGCCTGTATTCTCTATTTACCTTGTAAATCCTTAAAAAGAAGGTATGTATTTCACACTAACCTCTAATGTCTATGGAAATTATGGCACTGAGTTTACTACTCTGACATATTCCATGTTTTGTCTGAGTAACTGTTGTGTTTTTGTCCCAGCTGAGAGACAAGCACCACATACTCACTTGTCCTTTAAAAGGGAGTTGGGGGGCGGGGAAGGGGGAAGTTGAGGGGTGGGGGAGAGGGAAGGAAAAGGGAATGGAAAAAAACAAAACCAAGGAACCAAAACCTTGTGGTTTGGGATAAGGAGAGTTTACTGGAACAGCAGAAAGATAACAATATAACAATAGTAACATGACTTTACAGCAAAATATATGAAACTGCTGATACACAATGCAGTTTCTCACCAAACCCCACAACTCCAGCTATACATCTCAGAGCCGTCCTAAAAAACAGACCGTCCCCAAAACCGCTGTCCTGGAGCCATCTGCTCCCTCCCCTTGACCAGCCCCCCTTTATGCTGAGCATGATGTAATTGTCATGGAATACCCCCTTTGGCCAGTTCAGGTCACCTGTCCTGGCTGTGTCCCCTCCCTTCTTGTTAGCAGGGAAATATGAACAACTGAAAAGTCCTTGATTGCTTGGCAACAACTAGAAACATCAAGGTGTTACCAGCACTGCTCCCATCCCAACTCCCAAACACAGCATTCCATCTGCTATTAGAAAAGAAATTAACTCCATCCTAACCCAAACCAGGACAGGAACACAGACCAGAGTCTCAGCTGTGTTTGAAAGAGGGGTTCAACATGTCCAGTATGTAGGCTTTTAAGTTCTGAGGTCCTCCTGATATCTAACAGAAAACCAGCAGCGCTGAGAAAGTTAAATCACATTACGTGAGCAGTCTACGTCTGCTGATTTTTAGTCTAATGCAGACTTATACCATGGCAGGACAACACCACTGTGACCACCTTTCACAGGCTGAATATAGGCCTGTTGCTTTTGTTCAACAACATTTCTTTCAAAGGACATGGATCTAAGTGTCCTCTTGCTTTTCACTAGCTAAGGTAAAAAAAGCACAAGACTGTTTAGGCATGATAATACTAATTGCATTTGTGTGTCAAGAAAATACTCTAAAGAGAAAGAAAAGGAGAGCTGATACTGTGAGAGTATGTGTGGGAGTCTGGCTAGCTCATCAAGGCCACAGCTACTTGCACTTGCAAAAACAGCCTTAAGAATACACTAACAAGGGGCTGAAAAGCTTGGGGAACCTGTAACGAGATCTCTAAAGACCTGATACAGTGCAGATAGCCTTTCCAACCCCCCATTCTGGCCCCTAGTTATGTAACCCTTGGATGTATATTAGCAGCTACTGGCTTGAATAAAGTGAACTGATTGCTTTTAACCATATTGGTGTGTAGTCTGTTCCTAGCGCCGCTCCGCACTTCCAAAGCCCCTGGATATAAATAATTTTCCAAGATCTGGATTTTGGACACAGGAACTCGCAACAAGCCTGTATAGGGGAGTTCCAGCATTTGAAGAAATTCATACCTTTCAATCTATCTGAACATCCAAAACACTGCCATTATGGTCCAGATCACCAAGCCTATATTCCATATAAATCCATTCACCTGTTACACCCATATGCGATTTGAAGCTTTCAAGAGAAATATTAAACAAGGAAACTATGCCTTATACCCTTAAGTGGAATTTGGGTCAGGTAAATCAGAACTTATCTGGGCTTATCCATTATGTGCTGGACTACTTTTAAGCTGGAGAATTTTAATTATTTTTTCCATTTAGAAAAAAAAAACAACCAACCAATTTGGGGTACTGTCTAGTTTAGGCAACTTTAGGAATAGTGAAAGTGTTCTATTAGAACAGTATCAGATAAAAGCTTAAACAAGATAGGAAAGGGGACTTTCGTCACCTTGAAATTTTCTTGTTGGTTGTTACTATTCTCTTACATATCACATGATTTAGGGTAAGGAAGGCTTTTGTTACATGTTCTACCCTCCCATCTTTTCTTAAACATACAAGAATTGTTTTGAGACAGCTGAGGGATTTTCCAGCAAAGGTAAAGAAATCCAAACTTCATAATCTGAATATTTACAAAGGAAATCAGCAGAAGTTCTTTCTGCATTACTGTTCTGTTCTCGTGGAAGCTTCTATTTCCCAACTTGCAGGATCAGCGTAGGTTTCCAAACTTATGTTCCACTGCCCTAGCATCCTCCTCTCATTTAGAAGCAATCTAGTTAAGAACTCTCAGCACATCAGCCACATACCTACCATCTATTAGCATACATAAAAAGAGTTGACAATGAACCTTCTTAAACAACCTCTGTAAGACCTTATAAGGCCTGAAGTTCTAGGATTATGTTATGCTTTGTATCAGAAACTGGGGCTGCATGAACTCTAGAACTCAAATTTCCACAATGACTAGAAAGCAAAGGTACTAGTGAATTTCTGTCTCTACATTTTCTGTGTTGAATTTTGGAGGTTTCATACCACAGCAGAGTATCACAAAAAGTCATGCCAGCGCTACCGCTAGTGCGATTTTCTGTTGTCTATTCTGAAAGATTACAAAAAGTCTAAAAATACATTTATGGACTTATTTTGACAAGCAACAGGATAAACCATTAAACTGGTTTATTGATCTATGTCTGGTATTTATGTACACTTAGGAGATGCAACCTTAAGTTTTAACTACATATTCCCAAGCTCCTAGATTTTCTCAAACCAATGTTCCCCTACCCAGATAAACTCTTTCCAGTCTGTTAAGTGTATGTGCAAGCAGGGGGGGAAAAACTTAAATATTTTAAAGATGAAAACACAGCTATGTATATACTTAAAAGAGCACTATATTAACCCTATTCATATCTCAATTATTTCCAAAATGAAAGATGTAAAAGTTACCTTGATAATGGAAACAATCTCACATGGAATTTTGGAACCAAAGCCAAACTGGGATGGAACCATAATTTGTCCACTAGCAAAGATTAAGCAAAGCAAACAGGTGGTCCACTGCTTTCATCCTCTTTTGCGGAAGTAGAGAAGTTGGAGCTACTTAAGAACTACCTGGCAATTAGAAAATAATTGAAGCTTTTGCCTTCTCTGAGAGAAATGTTGAGATTTTGCCAGGATCGGAAAGACCTGACATGGAGGCTAAAACCCAAAGAAAAGAAAGAGGGATTGGATAGAATGAAGATGGCTTGCTCTTCTACTTTGAAATATCTCCATACACCCTGACCTTTTTGTTGGAACAGATGAAGGTAGACAGGTTCTTCCAAGTAACAGGATAGGAAGTAACTTTGCTTTTGCAGGCAACTTCTTAATTGCCAACGCCTAGAGCCAGGCCTAATTGGAGCAGTTATCCAGGTCTTTAGTGTTGTCATCAGAAGTCTTCCTATTGCAACTAAAACATTACGACTCCCGTCTCCTTTTCTATAATAGCTATTTCCACAGAAGGGAGGAAATGTACCTGAAGATGATTTTCTAGAAGGGTGAAGGCAGTAAGATACCATTTGTTCACATGGACACGTTAAAAGTATTAGTATAGGATATTCCATTTTTCCCCCTTTCTTCTCTGTTGAGCTTCCTTACAATAGTGGCATTATGGCTGAATGCAAAGGAAAACTGCACCTGATTTTACCTGGAGGCAAGTGAAATTACTAAATGCCTCACACAATATGCAGGGCAAGAGATTAGAGAAATGCAGGAAAAGAAATTGTAAAGAATTGATAAGAAGCACCATTAAGGACATTGAAATGCAGGGGAAATTAACCCCTTTCAGCTGCGCCTCTCTAAGAGTGCATAACTTGAAAAGCAGAACCAAAATAGTTCTACAAATGTGTTTTCCTGTGTAACAAGTGTTTAATGACTGCATTATCTAGGTCTTCATTACTGTGACTATATCCAAAGACACAGCAACATTAAAAATGAAAAAGCTTTGACTTTAATGGTTAGCATATTAATACAGATTTGGAAAACTGCATACAACTAGTCATTAATGTTTAAATATTTACCTTTCTTAAAAAATATATTATTAATTTAAACCCAATAGAAAATTTCAAACTACTCCTATACATGAAAGACTCGTTCATGCCAATCTTCTATGAACGACAAGGGAAGCACTCTAAGATAGTAAACCATATCTGCCAACTAGTATATTCAAGTGTTACTACAGAAAGAAACATCTTAATTGATTGTGGAAGATTAAGACAGAGCTCAAGGCTACAGACATTTAGTTTGCAAAATGACTGCCTTCAACTCTCAGATGAAATGAGATTAAAACAGTATTCCTTTAGGAGACAGTGTGTAGAAAGTTCATGCAAAGGTGGACATGTAACATTCACAAAAAAAATTACTAAAGTTCATCTCTAAATTAAAAAAAAAAAGGGTGGGGTGTGCAATGAAACCCAGGAAAAACACAACTTTTGCCCACAGATTATTCTTCAGGCAATCCCACTAAATTTCTATGAGAAAAGGTGATCTAATTTCCAACCCATCAGAAGACACCAGGTATGCAAACAACAGTTCTACAGTTTTACTTTAGCAGGGCTAAACTGTGGTCAGCAGCCTGAGGTCTTAAGCATAAGTGAATATTTAAAGGGAATTATTGGATCCCCATTTGCACCCCGATGGCTCTTCCAATCCATGAAAAAGAAGGATCCTGGGTATCCAGAAAGCCGGTTATATTTCCCAATACTTTGATCTACAATATTTAGACATCTCCTATGTAATTGCTCTAGTAGATAACCATGGGCGTTAAAGGACCATAGATCAGATGAATACCCTGACGGGCAGTCAGGCATGCAAGACCTGTGTCCTGTCGCAAGAACTCTCTTCACACTCAGAAGACACAAAACCAGTCAAAAGCATTAGATAACCTGCCCCACCCACTCTTTTAACACAGACCTTAATATGTAATTAAATCTGCAATGTTACAATTTTGTGTTTACAGTCATCATATGGAGCTTTTTGAGAGGAATTATTGAGAACCTCGTAATTTAACAGCAGCTGCTCTAATTTTACTGGTGGTTTCTCCACCTATAAATCTGTAGTAACTTTAACAGAGCCAGCACAGGCAAAGGAAGAATAACATTGAAAAACATCTAGATACTAGATTGTTGAGTAAGCTCTGTGATGCATTTTCACACTATCAACATTTAATGAGATTTATCCCCAACATACTATTTACTACATCACTATTTCATGGCACTGTATCTGCAGCAATAGGGGAGAGCAAAGGTTATTTCGGCTCCTTAGCCACTAGAAGTTTCTGTAAGGAAATAAAACTGCAACCACCTAATTCATAAAATCATTTTAAGAAGTTAAATGCTCTATAAATTTTGCTTTATCTAACTCACACAGCTTCAATTCCCATTTGCTTTACCTAGGTAAAAATATATTGAAACTCCATAAACAAATGGCTTTTTACAATGGACTTTTATGTTCTTATGTTTCTGAATAAAAGCAAATTAAATCCAAAAGAACTTTTTCTTTCTTTGATTATCACAAATCTGAAATTTTAAAAACAGCAATATAATTAATTACTTTTTAAAAAACTATTAAAATGGTAATGATCACATGATGATGAGAGAGATTAATTCATCTGCAGTGACAAGATGCGATCCTTTTGCCAAATTTTGTTTAAAACATTTGTAAGTAAAACAGGTAAATAATAGCTTTCATGTGAAGTATGTAATTTGTCATTCAGTTTCACTGTAACAAATCATGTATTACTCTTAAATGTTTCTTTTTTTCTTCCATTTATTAAAAAAATTATTAGAAACTATAATTTTGAAAGCCATTGTGAGAAGCAAGGAATGATGATGTTACATGCAATTGCAGCCTGTTCTTTTGGGGGGAAAAAACCTTGTCAGAGTCAACTTTGAGCATGACTGAGAGGTCTGTATTGATCAATAAACCACCACTACAAGATCTGTCTCATGTTTCAATGTATTTCTTTAACCTCCCATTGAAAATTTTAAGACAAAAAAAAAAAATCTATTACTGTTGTTCATCACACCAATTCTTCTGAAAATGTATCAACAATGTTGGAGTTCCAAGGCTGAGATCTGCTAAGTCCAAGCACTTAGCCCCAGAAAGACCCATATTTGTTTAGTAACTTCCATTCCTTTTTTTGATCAAGGCCTACATCAGTTATACAGACAAGGAGCATGGTCTCTCATCTCATCCACAGAAGGTCTTTACTCCATTTTTGGCAGGACAATGGAAAATAACACTGGCAAAAGCCAGAGCGACCATAAGAAAAAGGGAAAGGTCCATACAAAAGCTTAGGATCAGGTCAGGAGTAGATAAAGAACTTTCTCTGAGCATTTGCTTAAATAATGGGAAGTAGAAATGCATGATCTGTGAAAGCAGATTGGTTGTGTTCACTCTAATGGCAAGGGGAAAACAGAAGTAGGTTTCTAAATCCTTCAATTATATAAATAGATAATGATCCTAATGATGATTTTTAGAGTAAAATTCTTCAATTGCATTGAACTGGTTCAAATACAATCAAGGTAGCAGTGACCATGATCATTTGACAGTCACTGTCATCAGTAAACCAAGTAAGTGGTTCTGCCCACTTACTCAAGGATGTGTCTATCTCCATCATTAGTGACACAGTTGGAACTAATTCTTCTCTTCTGTTTAAAGGATGCAAAAAATGAAGCATAGATGAAGACAATTCCAAATTCTTCTGGAGGAAGCGACCCCTCCCAATGAAATAATGCAGAGGCATAGTATTTAGACTAGGACTAACCAGAGCATCAATTTCCAATGCCTTTAGGTCTGTCACTTGGGATAGCAATAGTTAAGTTTTTTTTAAAAAAACAAAACAAACAAACAAAAAAAAACAAACAAAAAAAAAAACCAACAAGAAACACATTTTCCAGAAATGTTGCCATCTCCCATTTACGTACCTCAAGCTCATCAAGTGCACTTCCAAGAGTAGCTGTGTGAGATGTAGGTTGTCCCGTTTTATTCCCAACTCCTTGGGAAGCATTAGAAATTACACTGAGAGCATTCTGTATTTCATTGCAAATTGAATCCTTGCTGGTTGTAAGGGATGCAACATCTGAATGTTCCAAACAAGCTGAACATACTGAATGTAGGAGAGAGGAATTTTCCTTCAGGGATGCACGTGCTGCAGCAATTTCATCTCGCTGATTGCTAGATTTCAAATCCTGTCAGCAAAAGAACATGCTGTTTAGTTCCAAAAGCACTTCAAAGCTGACAAGTAAGGTATAAACATATTTCCCCCCCCCCTGTACTCTGTTTAAGGAAGCATCGAGTTAATTTCATCAAAGGCTGGGAAAATGGACTACAACAGTACTTACAATTGAATCATCTCTATCTCATCAGAAATGAACAATGTGTGTATAAAACAACTCCCATTTTTAGTGGTCCTGTAACCAGCACCACGAACTGTCCATGTTTTGCTTGTTTTTAAGCAGTTTTCCTATGAGAAAACTGGCCTGGACATTAGCTGCGCTTCCTCCCAGACATGTCTTTCTTCATAAGTGATAGAGAAAGACAGGGTTAAGCGAGGAATTCTATGATTGTTGCATCATAACAAGTTTCCTATGTTTGTTTCCCTGCCCCACCAACACATGTGCTAAGCACACAGCAGATCAGGGGTGAGAATCCTGTATTCCTGGGAAACAGGAAGCGCAGGTGTGGAGATGAAAAAGATCCTTGAGAGAAGCCATCTCTGCAACGTGTCACCATGTGTTGCTCCTCTCTCCCAACAAACACACACAAAACATTCAGGGTCCTTACCATACTTGTTTCTCCCTTTTCCACCCAGATCTTCCAGAAACCCTACTGCCTCCTGTCAGCCCAGACAAAAAGGAACATACAGCTCGACAAGGCTGCCAAGTCAAATTTAACTGTTTCTAGGAATCAAGCTTGGGAGCTGTTCTTTGGACAGTTAAAAGTTATGGACTTTGGGGCAACCATATATTCAGCACTAGGATTGTAAGGAGCCTCCTGCCTCATCCTACTTTACTCTAGATGCTCCACCCCACACTTCCCCACTCACCTTCCACATCTTGTCCCTTAGAAAAAAAAAACTAGTAGGTATTTGTAAAATGGCTTGGGTGGAGGAGACAGTTAAATTCAGGGGGAAAAGAAAACAGGAAGGGAAACTAGCACATCAGAACAATAAAAGCCTGTGGCACCAGCTTCAAATGATGAGAAGAGGCACAATGGAGAATGAATGACAAAATGAATGCAAAACTGCTCACAGCCTGCTCTAAAGCAAGCTGAAGTCTTTCTAATTATTTTCCTTTGCATCACATCAGGCTCTATATGCATTATTTAAAAAACATCTCAGTATCCACTTCTCATTGCATCAAGTTTATAAGTTTATGGATGAAGGAAAGAGCACTCAATATTAAATGAACCGATCGTAGGTTTTTAAAATCTCATTTACTGCAAGATACACATTGGTCACAGGATTGCATCTTACATCCTCAGGCTAACTCAGGAATACAATAAAAAACAAACAAAAACCCCACAAAAACCCACCACAAATAAGAGAGACAGAGACAACGAGAGGAGAAGCCAACCATGGAATGAATCACAAAACTGAGTTTTATTGGTCATATTAATGTTCGATCTATTTTTACTTTTTTTCAATAAACCAATAAATAAATGAAACACCAATATGCAGGAATTACTTCAGTGCCCAGTGTGCTCAAATCTAAACAGTAGTGCACCTCTAACCTTGGTATACATCTGCAATTTATCTAGTGCACTCTCAGCAAACTGTTTATTTCTAAACAGAGACTCTTGCTTTAATTACTGAATCTACCTTTCCTACAGTTAAATTACAAGGCAACTGGATGCCCTCTTTTCTTGTGTGCTGCAAGGAAGCTACAGACCTAGAGGTAAGTCAATACAACAGTAGTCTAACAGTCTTCTATCCTTAAGCATTTCTTACTTTGCTGGATCATATGCAAACAATCAAACTCACAAGTTCTTCCAAATGACTTTTCCCCCCTCCCTAAAACAGTACAGTCTAGCCAGGAATGAGGGGTTCATAAGACATTAGAAACTGGCAAGCCAGTAGCCCAAACCCAGTAACGGCAAGGCAGTAACACAGCATCTGGAAACAGTCCCAAAAATTCAGTGTGTTAATATTTTTAAGACACAGAACCTTTTATTTCACACAATACTGTATAAGTTTCAGAATCATGGTATTGGTAAATTCATCTATGAAGAGTGTCACTTTTGTTCAATAACACTTTAAAAAATAAATTAATTAATGCTTAGACCCATGAAATTCATCACTGCTTTTTTTGTTCAGTTGTGAGCCTTGCAAAGTCCCAAAAGAAGCTGTAGGGCCATTGCAAGGAAAGAAAAAAAAAATCTGTTCTTTATCATTCTTAATACATATAATGTTTGACAGCACAATACCTCAGGAAGCCAGCTCTCGTTCACCGAGCATTCGTACCAGCACAACTCCTGGGATCCACGCATCATTGTGTGTATAAATCACACTGCCATATTTTGCACCAGCTGCAGTCAACACAAGGTTCACAAAGGCAGCTTCAAATAAAGTGTGCTGCGGTCCCCTAGCTCACTCTTTGCAGAGACAGATGTCATTGAACTGAGTACTACATCCAGGAACAACAGAGCCACACAAACCACCACAATTTCATACCTCTCCAGAGCTGGGGGACAAAAGCATTAATTTTTATCACAGCTTAAACTTGGGGTTTAGCGTTCAGCTTTCAGTCAAAAGTGGCTGCCAAGTTGCGTGTATGCGGGGATCCAAAGCCAATGACAAAGGCCAAATTCTTCGGAGCATGTTCATTCACTGTTTATCAGGGTAAGGCCCCAGTTTACAGATCTCGTGAGTACTGTGTAGCCTTATTCAGATGAAGATAATTGCTCAACAACAAGAAGGTGAAAAAGCTCTGGGGTCGATACTGCCTGTCACACTGCCCCTCAGCTGTGTCAGTTCTTCCAAGATAACACTGCTTGCATGCAGGTTTTGAAGGGTGATGCGTGTCAGGGCCTGAGAGAGCTACTAGGCCTCAAAGGCCTCAGCTGGGAGCTTGGCCGCCCCCTCAGCCTTGGGCCCTGGTGCCCCAGTTGCACTCACTCACCTTGGGTCCCCGTAGAGCTGTATCATAGGAGTGCCAGACTCCAGCACTGCCACAGCTGCCCCCCTTCTCGGCCACGGGCCCCCACTCCAAACCTCAGCCTGCAGACTGCCCTCTGGAGCTCAGCCCTGCCCTGTCACCATGGTGCTTCTGTGGTATCACTGGACCACCTCTCACCCTGTTACCCTCACCTGGATCCAGGGAGTGGCTTCCCAGCTGCTCCTCAGCCTGCCAAGTCACCACAAACTTTCCTGATGGTCTGGAGACCTGGCTGAACACAGTTACCATCACTGGCCATGCCCTGCTCACTTTGGCGCAGTGGGCAGCCGGACAGGACCCTGGCTGGCAAGGCCGCTGCCTCAGAGAGCAGCCAGCCCTTGCTGCACCCCACAATACCTTCTTCTGAACAGATAAACCCCTACCAGCAACAGGGATTGCCCCTCACAAACTCTGTCATAAAAGAGACCCTGCCAGCTCTACCAAATGCTAACTTCACAGAAGTTGAACAACATGACCTAATGGTCTCTTTCCTCCATGTCAGCCTTTTAACCATACATCTGAGCTGATGACCTACACAAATGACTGTAATCATATAGAAAAGAGACACAAGTGCACATTAGGAAGACATCTGCCAGAGGATAATGGCTTTGTCAGGACAAACAAAACATCACTAGATCACAGAGCTGTACTAAACTGACAGAAAACTCTTAAAAGTATCTCACCTGCTCCTTCACAGACAAAGCATGGATTCCCAAAGCTAGTTCATCTGCGCTTTGTCTTTTTTTTTAAATACATAGCCCTCCAGAGTTGATTCCAGTATAAACAGGTAGATGAAATAAACTAACACTGCTGTGCTCCAGGAATGCAAAGTGGTTTTCTTTCTTGTTTCTCTTTGACAGGCAATACCAAAACACTGACAACCCCCAAAACAACATAGTTTATAGAAGTAAGCAATTTTAAAAGAGGTATCTATAAAGACTGACTAGATCTGGAAACAAAAACAGGGACCTATCTTTCCAAAGCAGCAAAAAAATATGTGCTTGGTTATCAGGAGTTCCAAGCTAACTTTCTACTAACAGTCTTAACTGGCCTCAAGATTTATTTTTTCAGACTTGAAAAGTTTATCAGCAGTCCTTAGTGTCTTGTGCTAAACTATACACCAGCATGTATACAGAGTACATAACCACCACATATATAGACACACACACACACCCTGTATGGCTATAATCTGTAGGCAGAGTTTGTTTTTATCAGCCTTATGCATAAATGCTCAAAATGTCAAGTGGCACAGTACAAAGCCACATCAATGTTAACACAGGACTAAGCCTTCAATAATCCTCTCTGAATCTAAGACTACTCCACAGTCTTTATAAAGCTATAACTTTCAGCCAACAAAGTAGGAAACATCTTTACAGCACTGAGGTTGCCAGTAGAAGGGAAGTCTTGTACCTTTCTATCTATGCCTATTTACTATTAAAACATTCTCAACTGATACATAATACCAGAGAAAAGCAAAGCTATCTTATACAAAGTATCAAAACCTGCCCATGACTAGTTAATACAACAGGGTTTTTTTCAATTTACTGATGTTTTTCAGGAATTTTCTGTTCTGCTAGGGAAGATCAGTTTTCTTTTGATGACTTGGTTGCAACCACTGCACAATATTATGTCTCATGCTTCAGCAACTTCTAGCCCAGTTACAGATGATAGAGCAACACCTTGCTGTCACTTCTCCATCCATTATTTCAAGATTTGGTCCTCACATTTCTAATACCCTGCTCTATTTGCTTCCTAGCTGAAGTTACTGATTTTGAAAGGTAGCAAAGCAATTTTTCCCTACAAGAATTAATGTAAGATTTTTTTCTTTAAGTCCAGCAAACCTTTTTCTACAAGCATACACTACTTAATATATTAGCTCACAGAGGTTTTCTCCTGGTACAGTTACAGTCACATTTGTCATCAATGAGCTTGGCTGGAACATTCATCAGAACTTAGGAACCTCCAGAAGGTCTTACCACATGAAGGAGGAGACAAATAAAAATGTGAAGGGAGAGGCAGTGAGGAAAAAGAGAGAGAGGAAATACAGCAGAAATACAGCTGAATTTAAAGAGAGTCAACCAGGAAACAGGAGATACACCACTTAAGGAAGATTAAGATGAAGAAATAATGGATGTGAAGGAGTCGCAGATATACCAACCACACTTGGTTCCAAGCACTTGAAAAACAAGATAGCCAGTGTAGAAACAACAAAAAGTAGGGCAATGGCAGCCTACAGTCCTTTTATGCTATTTAATGAGTAAAGCCGCAATCTTTTCTTTGTAAAGAAAAAAAAATTACTAAAGCAGCAATTTTTCTTTGTTAAGATTTCTACCTAAGGAATACCTTCTCTTTATGCTGCTGTCAAATACAGATTAACGTTTTCAGAAGGTCACAGTTTTCATGGCATAATTTTCCTTTCTGATCTAAACTTCTTTTTTTTTTCCACTGTCTAGTTCTTAACATGACTTGGAGATAGATCTCTTTCCAGACAACTAAAGAAGTGGTAGGTGTAACCATTTATTTCAGAAAAACATTGCATCAGTTATTGTTATTTTGACCTACGTTGCTTAAAAATCCATCTTACACTTTCAACTACATCATCTGCTTGTTAACATCCATCCTTGAGAGAAAAAAAAAGCAGACTGACATACATTTCTGGCAGTCAAGATAACGTATAATTAAATGTAAAGCTCAATACAAAAGCAACCTACCCCAGTTTTCAATAGACAAGGAATGTGTGCACACATGCCTAAGTAATACCAGGCAGACAATGCAGAACATGGAACCTGAAGTAGGAAGTTCAGAAGATGTGCCAAAGCAGAACCTAACTTATTTCATAAGCATAAAAACACCTGAAATCCGATATTTGTGAGAAATCACAGGATGAAACTATTCTATAAACATTTGTACCAAAAAATCAAAGTAAAACACATTGAGCAAGGTGCAGTACAAGATCTTTCATGCTGCAGTTATTCCAAGGTGTGGAAAATACAAAGTACTGACATTCATATATAGTACAATGCAGAGAATATAGTAGCTGTTAAAGATTTGAGGAAATACTTTGGCCTGGAATTTTTTCAGTGGAAGATGACTCACCAAAAAAAGTGGCAGAATTACATTTATTCACAATTACTTCTGTAATTTCATTACATTCTCCTTATAGCATCCGCAATTTTTTTACTTGTTTCTTTTTTCAGATTTTAAAATTAGAAGGATTTTTTTTATATTTATTATACTGAAAACATTTTCATTCTCTGCCTTAGTGGTGTTAGGCTACTTAGAAACAACTTAAGTAAAACCAGTATTAGTGAAAGATCGTGTTGAACATGGCCCACTAGCATTTCCACTGATACACACTGTTTAACAGACACCAAACAAATAGATCTTTCACATTTAGCCTGTTGTGGTTTAGCCTGTCTAAATGTATTCCATCTGCCACAAGAGTTCAGGATCTCTCTCTCCAACAAATCAACTCAAGTTCCCCTGGGTACAAGTTTCTCCTGGTCTTGAGCAGAGTGCGGTTCAATTTTCCTAGACTTAATATCTTCGTATGAAAGATGTGAAGTCATCAACAATAAACAGGTACACGACTCATATCAGGCAGCCTGTTCCAACTGCTGTTTTCTCACAGATTATATACTCAACAAACATTCATTACCTTTGTTCCTTCTCTCCATTTCCAGTTACAATTTAACCATTTTTAACATGCATTATAAATATTTCCCAATATTTAAAATTAGCTAGTTTCCTTTTTTCTAATTTAAAAAAGTCCAAACCCAAACCAAGCTGAATCAAGTAAATCAGTGTCACAGCCTCACACAGATGCATGCAATCCAAATGCTGCAGGGAATATCAAGTTTCTGTAACATAAAGACACATACAACTGACGTGCGCTAAGAGTGGCACTCAAGCAAATGGAACTGAAGTGCTAATCCATCAAAACAAGCTTATTAGCATTACCAATTTCAGAAATGATAACAGTAGGTTTTGTTGTTGCTGCTCAGCTTTAACTGCAAAATGAGCTGGTTTCAAGTATTCTTTATGGACAATACTGCATATCAGTTTAAGGGTTTTTTTAACACTGTTCTGCATGCCTGGCTAACACTTACAGGACAGCAACAGCTCAGAGCAAGGAAGAAAACCCTAAGCCCTTGAGCTCTGTACTGAATGTTAATGTATTTGTATATGATAGATTTAATACAGGACTGAGAATAAATGACTTCCAGCAACTGCACTCTGGACCTATAAATCGCTGTGAGTACTAAAAAATCCATACAGAGGAAGAACAGCTGTATAATTTACAGTATCAGTATCTGTCAAGAAATGCTGCAAATACAGAACTTGATTTCTTTGTTTTAGCATTCCTATAAAAATTAGAAATTACCTGTACACAGGTTCTATTTAGAACTTTTATCCATCTTCCTTGATGGCAATTCAATGCAGAACATCATTTAATTCTTACCAGTGTTAAACAAAATTCAAAATGCGTAAACACCAAAACAGTTTTATAAAATAAATGTAAGAAGTGTGTAAAAAGCCAGTGATTAGCACATTATATTTTAGATGGAATAGGCTTTGAGAAAAATCAGAGAAATATGGTACTCTGATCAGACGATTTATACTACACAAGAGATGCATGCTACACAATTCCACAAGAAGAAAACCTCAGGGGCAAAGGTCTAAACAGTTGGATTTTTCTCCAGACGCATCCTTACCAACAGTACAGACAGCCACCATATCACACACTCCTATTCTTCTTCACGCTTGAGAGAATTTTCCATCACCTTCACAGCATAGTGCAAGCAGCCCAAAAGTATGACCCAATATACTATAAAAATACACAGTATTAACAACAGTAGCTATAAAAATGGTACACACTGTAACCAATAGCAATAACCTGCAGAGTTTCACAGAAGAAATCCAAAGGTTTGGGTCCCAAAGTCGCATATTCTTTCAACAGTTACACGTGATTGTTTATTTGTGAAGATGAAGCAATGGATTTAAGGGACAAACAAGATCTGAATTTGTACTTAACAAGGAAGTATAACTTACCAGACTGTTTTGATTCAGAAAATGAGAAAAACTTATTTTTTTTAAACAACAGACATTTTAACAGTTGTTTTAACAAAAAACATTCTTTAATAACATCTTCATAGTTCCTTCAAGAATGAGATCAGTATGGAACTGCATTGCCTAGTACATCTATTAACTTAATAAATTACTGTCTGTTAAGAGTAGTTTAAACCCCCATTTTAGTGTATAGATCACGTCCCACAGTTTATAGTTGAAGTGACTCAGAGAAAATGTGTACCTGGTTTGATAGCAAGTAACAGCTAACCCTGTAGTGAACTTCTTATAAAGGGTAAGGTTGGTAAATACCGTGTTCTTCATCTCTAAATATATAAGAAATCAGATGTTCAAGTCCCATGAAAAAAACCCCACAGAGGTAAGCTGATTTGAAAGAAGACATTCCTTTATGATTTTTCATGCAGAAAAGTTCCAATACAAAATTTCCATTTTTCTAAACAGAATGCTCTTTTAAAAAGTTGAGTCCTATGAAAGCCCTTCAAACTACCAGATTTCAGCTTTATCCCTGTAGCAGACACATAACACTACATAACAAAAAAGCAAGGCTGTTTGCAAGTATTACCTCACATGGCACTAGCTGTTATGATACAGCGGGTTCAACACAATTCTTAACCTTAATACCAGGGGTACCACAGACAACATGCTCCAACACAGCCATGTTCAGAAAAAACAACATCCAAAGTATAATGAAACTCATAAATACAAGAAAAAGCAGTGGAAAGCAATCATAGTTTAAAGTTCGTTAGGGAAAATTGATCGAGGATCCCATGGATCCTGAGAAACACTGAAATGTTTACCTTCCCCAAACTGATCTTTAATATATTAGTTACAAAGTTGCACTGTACCTCCTAAAGAATAAAATGAGTCCAGAGGTGATCACAGCTATCAGCAGAAACAAACGAATTTGCTTCCCTTTGTTATCACCCCCTACCTCAGAACAGATTCAATGAGCCTATAATTGTCCTTCCCCTGCAAGAGAAGAAATGCTGAAGAACTTCCAGCTCCAAGCAGCAGCATTACTCAAATGCCCTCTGCCCACGCACATGCTGACTTCCCAGTTTTTATGACCTAAGAGATAGAAACCCATAGGCACCTGTCCTTATAGTCATCATTTTTCCTTATTAATTAAATCTTTCTATTAGCAGTGAAAATATTCTGTAAATGGCTAAAAACACGTTATCAGAATTAGTTGGATTTGGTTTTCCTTTTTGTTTGGCTCTTCTTCTGTTTTTTTCTTTTTTTGCCTAATGATAGCATCAACAGTGTGGGAGAACACTGATGAATTACAACATCCAGAGATTCAGCTAATTAAACTGCTTGAGAAGTTTTCGAGTTCAAGGGTTTTGTTTAAGTACAGTTATTCTCTGTTTCAAGTCTTTGCTTTGGAGCAACTTATTATTTTTCGTATAAGCGCCTCAACATAATAAGCCTTAATAGACTGCACACATTGCTGTGACTGGCAGTTTGGCACAAGGGATAATGAGATCAAGTTTTCCATTGAAGAAAGGTCACTGTCAGAAAAAATATATTTATCAGTAGCATTTCTAGTTAGAAACTACAGTACTGTAAGGGCCTCAGACAATTTAAGGTGCCCAGGACAGCCTTCCTGGTTGGGAAATATTTACATTACTCACTCTCAAGTGTTTAGAAATAACCCATATTTTCCTCTGTTCAATAAAAAGACACCTCATTAGCGTTAGCTAAACCTCAGAATCTTGTAAAATAAATGGTACAATCTTCAGTAAATATTTCAAGTGATTAAGTAAAAATCTTGGAAAGAAACACAAATCATTTTATTTAAGAAAGAAAAGGGTTAAACATAATATCAGTTTTCCTCTGCTTCCCTTATGACATGATTCTGTGCAGATAGATTAGAAAATTCAGGAAAGACGGGTATATTTTATGCTTCCTCAAAAAAACCCAAACCTACAAGCTTCCTGGTTTCTCAAGTTTTTAAGAGTTCAGAGGAAGGCAGCTAAGACTCCAGCTGTGCTGGAGCATGAGCACGTAGCATGTGTCTGCAGGAACCAGGTTTACTCAGACTCGAAAAGAGAAGGGGGCACAAATGGAGGGATCCCATTTACAGTCTACCATTACAAAGAGGGATGTTACAGAGAAGGTGGAGCTTGATTGTCAGAGATCCACAGCTAAAGGAAGACAGGAAAGCAAATGAACATCTAGACGTACAGGAAGAAAAGAAGTTCACAAACAGTTGATGTACCACAACAGGGACCTAGAGAGCTTATGAAATTTTTCTTCCTTAAAGCTATTCAGAAGTTGACCAGACAGGACCTGAACAGCGTGATCTAACTTAAAATAAAACCCTGCTTTTAGCAAAAATATTGGACTAGAACTCTGGAGGTCCCTTTCAGCTAAAATATGACGCTAACTTTCATTATTCAAGGACTAAAAGTGAATTTTCTGTAGCTTTATGGAAAGTCAGGTATCTTCAGAGAATTACAGAATAGCCAAGTCCCGCTTCAATGGTCCCCACTGAGGGAAAGGATAAGCAATTTATTGTTACAGAAGATTCAAAACCAGAGACACATAAAGCACTAAACCTCCAAGTTACTTCGAGGCCCTGGTTATGCATCTTTGACACCGAGAGCTCCTACTATACAAAGCTGGCAAAACTTGTCATTGTGAAAAGCTAACTGGCCCATATTGCACAAACCTGACAGACTGGAAGGAGGAAACATTTCAGTAGAGATCTCTCTCCCCCATGTAGGACTTTAAATTCCACTTAAATTTGGACAAACTTAGAGGAAAATAAACCACAAACTGCAGGTGAGAGATAAAGTGGGAAAATGCTCATTCTGCATCGGCTTGGGTAACGCTTCCCTTCATGAAAAAATCTGCTTCCAGTTGGTCATCATTTTGACAAATGAACAGGTGGTGCTAAAACTGATCACATCCAGTATCTGGAGGGTTTGGAGGGGGGGTCCATATTTAATGCTTTGTTTACAGAAAGGATGGGTTCAGGCACTTTCAACTCACAGGCTAAGGAAAGCCTTCTCCCCATGTTAATATAGTCTGAGCAGTAATTTCCTCAGAAAAACAGTGTTTCCATGGTTTTTGTTAAGAACCAATTTAAAATGTGCTTCCCTTAATATCATGTAAAGTTGCAGTTGCAACAACAACAGATCAAGTACAAGATAACCTACAGCATAACAGTTAGGGCACTTTCCTGAGGGGACAAAAAAAAAAAAACTCAAAATCCATTATCCTGGAAGACTGCTCTGACATGAAGCCACATCGTGTCAGTGCACCAGGGTAGACAAGGTAAAGGAGCAGAAAGACAGTATCTTCATCTCTTCCTTATTTGTTTTGTCACACTGAAAATCCTTTTAAACTGTAAGCCTATGTCACAAACTCAATGTGAAAAAGCAATTTTATCTAAATTGGTTTTAAAAGCTATTCTTTAAGCAAGAAAGTTATTCCTCCATGCTAATTATAAGACATCATATTAAACAAATCAAATACTATTCTTGCAGTTAGTCACCGAGTGCATAGTTTGGCTACTTCTCACAAAATAAAAACAAAACTCTACAGAATTAAAGCAATTATCCATAATTGCCATGTTAGCCTTTGGAGGCCTGACAGGAAAAAATAGAAGAGCCTACAGACAGCAAACTATCTGTACCCCACCCAAGCTCATTCCTCATCACAAGGAACACTTCCTATATATTACCTGATGCCTGCCACATACTTTTCTCCCCAAAACCAGTTGGCCAGCATTTCGGTCTGCTCCATCAGCCTCCTGCAGAGACAGCCCCTTTGCTGCTCACAATTACAGCCATGAGCAAGACCTGTGCACAGAAGCCCGCCTTTCCCAACCTTTAATGAGAAAAAACTCCACAAGAATACAGCAGCACACCACCCAGCAGAAGTCTGTCAATTATGAACAGTGAAAATATAAATAAGCAATATCCTGCAGTTCTGACATAGTCTCTACGTGCTCATGAGCATGCGAGAGACCATGACTGGGATACAGGGTCTGACATACACTGAGGGAAGCAAAAATGAGGGGAAAAATGAAGTGAAGCATATATGGAAGATGAAAATACGGAAGAAAAAAGTTACAAACCATGAATGTTAAATTAAGGAAGGAGGTAGAGGAAAAGCTAAAGGCAAGAAGCATAAGGTACACGTTACCATCAGGCTTCGGCACTACGTGGTACTAAGATCTACGGCCTTCTCAGGGCATTTGATTTGGCAGGTAAACACAGAAGTCCTTCATGATAAAGAGGGAAAGATGGATTCCAATATACCAGGTGTCACAGAGCACAGAAAGAAACCTCATTTTCTCTGTCTCCTGCCTTCCTCTACAACAGGCTCCCTTTTTCTCTCCAGCTGTGTGTCAAGGAAAGAAAATAGATATTGTAGGTGGGAACGGAGGCTCAGCAGCCAGCACTGAAACTACTACCATGGCCATAACCTTGGATTTTAGATTTCATTAGAAAGGTCTCATTAGTAAAATGAGGCCAGGTAAGTCAGTCTAAGCAGCACCATACTTCACATAGCAAATACTTTATCAAGCAGGAACCATCTTGACACATGTAGCATCTAAAAACTTACTTTTCCTCACTTCATGCAGTAATGTAGTTCCACACGCTCCGCAAGCACTGAACACATAAACATTATTAGGACCCTATACTTCTGCTGGCAGCCACTCCTTTAGCCAAATACCAAGTTACCAATGAGCCTAGAACTTCCCACACAAACCCAAAACAGCATCTTTGCAAAATATTGTGAATACAATACTGCAAAATAAACAACATCAGTCATCTTTTCTATTTCTGGACTTGTTTTTTAAAAAGTTAACTCAGACATTTCTGTCATTGACTAGCTAAGTACTGCCCAATTAATTTAAATTTAATTACTTTCATCTCATTACAGTATCAATCATTTGTTTGCAGCATGCTCCCAAATTCTAAAATTTACAAGTATCCAGAGCGTTTTTCATTTACAATTCTGGATGAGTGGTGTCATTTCCTGGGTTAATGAAGTAAATTATATGCTTGCTTTATTCACCCTAAACCACACTACAATCAATGTAGTATTTTATAATCTCAGAGTTGTAAACTACATTTATATAAAAAACTGCAGTACAGTCCTTTTGTCTTGGAAAGTTTATTTAACATGAAAATGTTTCATTTCTTCCAGAGTATTCTTGTGATATATTAAAGCAGCATTAAACTTTTTTCATAAGACAATTCCTCACTGTTAGAATGATAAATCACACTCAATGACTACCTAATCAATTTACTTTTTAGATTATTAGAACATCATTTCTGAAAAGTGAACAGAATTTTTAAAATATAATCCTTCAGAGACCTGATCTTCAAAGCTAAGCAGCATAACTGTCTTCTCAAAGGGAACAAATCTTTTGTATTTCATAATAACTGTCTATTTTTACACAATATTAGAGAACTTATTCTTGCTCAGGAAAAAAAGCTCAGGCACTTCTTCCAGCATGAAGGTGAGGTGCAGTTCTGTATTTCTATATTTCAAAAGGAAATTTCATACATCCCCCAATAGATTTACAGACTTTAAATTTGTGAACTGTGTTCTGGTTCTGCGATACTGTTTCTGAGAGAGGAGAAGATCTCCATTTCTCTGCTGGCAGAATTTGTTGTAGGCTTGCTTAGCAGCAGCTGAGATCAGAGTGTCAGCATACAGCCACCACATAAACCTAACATGAGGGACACTTTGCTCCTGACACAAAGCACCACATACAGGTCATGCTATAAACAGATGGGAGAAACTACATGGAAAGGAGAAAAACATGCGAGCAGAGGGATGTGTCATTTTTAGACACACTTTCTGCTTTTTAGTCTCTTAAGCACTCCCTGGTTAGAAGAGGAAAGGGATGGAGTAAGAGGCGACAGCATCGTAATTATAAGGGGCAGCAGCAATTTTAGGAAAGCATGTCTCAGTAACAGCAACAAAACAGAAATCTCTCTCTCCTTTTAAGAATCACAGAAGTGGAAAGAATAGCACCTGGCACACGAGCTGTCTACAGGAGAGCTAAAGACTAGTGGTCCCAAAGAGGAACAAAAGCCATATGGACTCCTGCAAGCCCACAGACTGCCATGAGGTTCCGCAGAGTCCAGCTGCACTGCAACCTCGCTCCAGGGCTCACAAGACAGAGCAGAGAAGGTTCTGCACGTGGACTCCCCCAGCACGTCAGCAACTATATACTGCCACAGCTAAACAGTCCTTCCCTTTAACATCACTCATGCTGATCAAATACCAGTAAAAATTACTCCTATCTCAGTCTGTGAAACCATACATTTCCCAAGTTTGGGGGGTCTTTTTGCACTGGCTTTGTGGTTTTTTGGTTGGGCTTATGTTTTGTTTGGGTGGCTTTTTTTTTTGCTCTAATAACCATCCCCTGAAACCAAAGAAATCTGTTTAAAAGTTGTCTAACATAACTTCAGTGTTCTTCAGCCCACATTTTCTCTATAGAATCGTGAGCAAACTGGAACTCTATTAAGAAACTAGCATGGAAAATATTCTTCCATTAAAGTGCTACTCAAAGACTAACCAAAATAACCCAAAAAACCCCACCCAAAAAAGATATTTAACAAATGCATACACCTGCATTCTGGATATTCACTCCACTTACAACACCCACACAGCAGCTGTGCAATGTCTGTTATTACCCATTTTTCCTACTTTTTAGACACTCTTCTAACTTAGAGAAAAATCCTTTGTCCTTGTTAAGCAGTCACAGAATGCCAATTTCTAGATTTAAAATCAGTCTCATCAATCACTTCAGCACAGAAAAATGTCCCAAATGCAAAACATTAGAAATTCTTTTGAGCGCTGTATTTAGAACTCAGGTTTGTGAAAGCCAGTGAAATATTTTCAAGTCTGCTGCTGATTCAGCCTGTTAATACCATGCTAAGAGTAGGAAGCTGCCAAAAAAATCCAAACAGATAATAACAATTCCCATTGGAAAACAATCTTGATAATTACAGTCTCTTCAGATAATCAAGGGGGAAAAGTAATCTCTATGAGAACACGTTCTATTCTATCATATCAAAATTCTTTCCGTAGCATTTATAGGTAGCATTTAATAGCTGCTATATTGCAAGGAAACTTTCTGATGGCTCTGGGCCAGTGTCACATATGTTGTCAGACAACTTGGGGCATATCTGGCAACTCTTCTGAGGCACTGCTTGTGGTCTTGCCTTTCGCCATCTGCAAGGAGGTTTGTGTCTCCATTAACCAGAGTCCTCCAAAAGAGAGAACGAGATGGGTAGCTGACTGCTGATAAGTACATAAACAAAGTATTGAGAAGTCCAGCGATGATAAGCATGGCAGTTCACACTAATTAGAGCGTAAGTAGCAAAACCGAAATACACATTTTATCTGGCCTGGTAAAACTTGCATTTTCTGTAAGTGGCAAAAATAGTACTGTGAATGGATACATGTGCCAGAAAGCAGCATGAGAAAACTACATAGCCAACTAGCATATATTGTAAGGGGAGCAAAAGTTCATTATCTGTGCAATTAAAGTATCTAGGCACCTTTGAACCCTTTGCCCCACCAGCTGCTGCACAGCCACTGCTGCTGCAGGGGTACGGTGCCTCACAGGCTGCCTGAATAAAAGGATACCCCCCCAAGTGAAAATCCAGGGTCAAACTCTTTGTGTAAGAGAGAGGTTAGTGTTTGTGGCTTGTTGTCACCTTGGAGGAAACACAACACTCCTGCTTCCATTCTGGAAATTATGGGATAATTATGATTGCTTCCAAATGAGGCTGCTTAACTCTTCTAACAGAGACGGTAGTATTTCTCCTCCTCCTTCACCAGAGAGCTTGTACCTGAACAGCACCACAGCGTGCAAAACCTTGTTAATATTACTATGCACGCAGCACTTAAGTGAAACCTACAGGGACTAATTAATAGCTTTTGGAAAGCTTTGCAAAGGTGCAGCTCAAAGCAACCTTCTGTCCTGTCTAAAGCACTCCTTTCTGTTGTCCTCTAAGTGGTGAAAAGTCATGCATGGAAGGGAAACTCGGTGAGTTCCAGCTTACTCCAAGTGGGACATGGAAGTGGGAAGGGAAACTCAGTGAGCTCCAGCTTACTCCAAGTGGGACATGGATGAGCTTAACCCAGAGAACGCTGAAGAACCAGTGAGAGCTGTGACCACCACCAGCTGAACACATTTCTTCGCAAATTAGAAAAATTTCCTAATCTTCCACTTCTCAATGAAAACAGGTCTGCTCTTTCCCATGATCAAACAGAAAGGAGGGGGGAAAAAAGGGGAAGAAGGGGGAGGGGGTGGAGAAACAGCCACCCTTCAGAGGGTAAATCAGTAAAACAAGTTTTAGCTCCTTTTGATGTGCAATGAAAAATTACTTCAAAACCATAGCAGTTGGCTTCTTAAAGAGAACAAGCCCCAAAAGTGAATCTTGCCCTTTAAAAAGGCTCCTTATCAATACACAGACCAATGTACTGGTCCTTGTCAACGTGAGACTTGGTTCCCACACACAGGGCACCAGCCCAGGAGAAATTGAAGAGGATGACAAAGCTTTTAATCACTGAGCTGGAAACAGGAGCAGCCACAGCATGACCTTCAAATAAGGAATAATTTATTTTCAAAAAATTGACCCAAACCTTATTGTTAGCTTCGGTAATAATTTATTCTGCACTTTCTCTCCAGGGAGAAGTTCAAAATTTTCCAACAAACTGACTATCTGCCTATCTATCCATCCTTTCACACCAGGAAAAAAAATGTTTTGGTCATTAAACCACATTCTTTTTCTGCAAGGAACATTTTTTAGAAATAACTAAGACACTAAAGGGACCTGATTCATGAGAGATTTTGCACCTACTCACTATCATCTTCTTCAGTTTAGATTTATGTAGTTCTTCACTGAATCAAATTGAAACCACGAGTGATATCACCAGCCTCCATGGGACTAGAGACATACTTTCTGCTTAATTTCAAATGATGATGATGTGGGCATTGGCAGCCTTATAAATGGCCAGAGATGACTGCCAGTAAGACAGAGAACAGCTGTTACATGCCATCTCTAATAATCAGAAAAAATTTCAGATTTAAACCTCTGGTCTTTGAAGGAAGGCTCCCTACACCAGCATAAACCCCTTGGATCAAACAGTTCAAATACCATACGTCAACAATCAAAGACTAATCAAGTCATCCTAGTTAGTAATGAATGCTAAAAGAAGCAGCATTCCATCACTTAGATAGAAGACATGTATCAGAATTTGCCGAATTATTTTAATTTAGAAAAGATTAAAGATCAATTTTTGTAAGGAATCTAAGCCTTTAAATTGATAGCCTGTACAAACCATGAAGCAAGCCTGCCTATGAGAAAAACTACAGGTAATGAATTCATCATCTTTCACTTGGCTTTCAGTCAAGAAAGAAAAACTGACATTTTTACTCTGAAATCAAGAGTCAGCATTCAGCTTTTCATCAATAGACAATTCATGCTGGTAGTTATGAGAAAGCCAAGATGGTGTAATTAACATCACCAAGAGATCAAGGCAATCTCAAATGGTGCAAAAGTTTCTGAAAACTCTTTACTTGCAGTTCCTTGGTGAAACTTTCAGTTGAGGGTGGATAAGAGTGATTAGAATAATAGCTGCACAGAACTACTTCTCCATACATCATCTGCAGTTCTCCACATCATGTGGATTTGCTCTAAAGAATATTACAGTTTGCATCTGCAGTTTACTATCACACTAAAGATCAAATTGATAAGCTACAGTAACTAAATTACATTATGCTACTGCTTCATCAGGAAGCCTTATGTTGCAATGCGCTACTCACAACAGTCAAATCATTAAAGAACAAACTTTACTGTACTCAGAAGTACTTCAATGGGTAATGTAGAAAAAACAGATCCCACTAACTCATTTTAACTTCATTGTAATTCAGAACATTTCTGAACAGTTCCATTTTCTCAGATTAACTATCAAAAGTATTTGCTAAGGACAGTCAGCAAAAATACCTCATTTGTTGTAGCACCTTCAGTACCAAGTAAAAACATGCACAAATGAATGAACAAGGAAATCCACAGAAAAATAAATTATTAAAAATAAGGTTACTCATCTCAAACAAAGGAGCTACTAAATCCAGGAGACACCAACACATGGTTACACAGTGACATACAATTCTTCCATACTGCTGTTGCTATACAATGCTTGGGATAACGCTGAAAACCAGAAGTTGTTTGGTGAGCAGCCAAGCTGGAGCGTAGATACCAGACCTGCACCACTAACTACACAGCCTTCAGAGAACTCACCCCAGTCATGTTTGTTTTCACTACAATCTGTGGTTCTTCCACAACTGCTAACAAGGAGCCAGAGATCTCAATTAAGTAGTTCTCCAGGGAAACCATGCCACCTGTCATCACTTAGACAAAAGATGAGCTCAAGGTGTTGCATATCTTGGAGGCCTCCACTGCCCAATCCTGCTAGACATGCTCCAGGGCTGGTGCATTTCAGCACTATTGTTGCAGGCCAGACACCTTGATGTTTTTCACTTCCAAGAAACCCTTACAATACAGTTCTTACTCTATTCCTGCACTGCTAAACTTTCTTCAACAGGCCAAGGCAAGTCACACTTCCAATCTCTGCATCCCCAAAGACATCAAACTTTCCTTCTCATACTAATGATCTCTGATTCTTCTGCATCCTAATTCAGTTCCAGTAACTACCGTATCAGAGCAAAAATCCCACAGGTTACAGCCTGTTCCTACTTTCTGCACAGAGGTTATACCCCTATATATGTGCTGGATGCCTTTTGACCCTGCCATGATACAGTTTTGGTTGCCTTCTTCCTTCATCAAAATCAGAAGAAAGGACTTGAAGAAAGACAACTTTGAGAAATAGTCAAAATGTGGAAAATGGACCAAATGGGTTAATCATCAAATATTTCTTAACCTTCTTGGAAGGATGAAGGCAGCCTATCCAAAATAGAAACTAGGTCAGATGACTACAATCAAATTTAAAAGAATAACATAAAACATTAAAGGACACAAATTAACACTTGCAAGGCATACAATGAGCTAGAATTAGCCATGAACACTAAACACAAGATGATTTTGGAAGTGTTGAAGCAGTAGTGGGCACTAGAGGGAAAACTCTAGAGACAGATCAGATTGGGACAGATAAAATGTTTGCTGCTTTTTTTTGCTTTTCTGTTTTTTTTCTTTGGACTAGACTTGAAAGATCAGTTGCAATCATTAATTAAAATCAGAAAAAAACAGTAATATTTCTGATTATATATTGGGAAAGAACACATTAAATAATAGTTAGGATAACCTGGCAGCTTTCAAATTGCCTAAGCCTGTTTAATTGCATCCCATCATACCCTGATCAAGCCTGAGAGTCATAAGTGACTAAACTGGAGTATTGATGTGGTAATTAGAAAACTAGTAAAAACATATCCTTGAAAGCAGGCATTCTTTAAAAAGAAGAAAACAAGAGTAAATGAATAGATATCAAATCACAATTCAAAGTGGGGGACGGTGGGGGAATAAATAAAAGGTTATTTTTAAGCACAAAAAAGAAAAGATGTGAATTAAAGCTAATTCGAGTTGGCTCAAGATCTTATTTCTCTCTATTATAGGGCCACAGATGTAACTAAGAAAAGTACACAATAGCACACACCATTTCTCTATCATGGTTTCCAACTCCATCACCAGTCAAGTGAAGAGAACATGCTCTAAATAAAACTAGTGTAAGGACTGTACAAAAAACATTGGCAGTGGAGGCATCCTGGAATAAATGGGGGTTTCCACTATCAAATGGAAATATGTATCAAGTAAGGCTCTGGTGAAATCTTTACTGCATCTGGAAAAACTAAATGTTCTCAACCAAGGTTATGAAAGAGAGAGGAAGCTGAAAGAGATAAAGGGCAAGATTAAAACTGAAATAGTCTTGACAGCTTGCAAAACCAGATCTAAACCTAAAAATAAATATAGTAAATAAATAAATAATGATTTTAATATACATATGTGTCTGTACTCAAACAGCTGGCTATATTACAGTCCTATGAACAAGAATGACAATAGTGAATTCACAAGCTCAGTGCGAGACACATATGCTGCTCTCTCATAAACACCTCTCCAGTCCTGCCCCAAAAAATATGTATCAAAATGAAGTGAATGAACATATTTTTAGCACGTAAAAACATCTGATTGGAGTTATCATTGTTAAAGATGATGAAAGGCAGTGTTGTGAATAGTTGTGGGCATTATAACCCCTACCTCCTCTCCAAAAAACACTCTTCAAAACAAAAGCAAAAAGAGTACTGAGCATGCGTAAGAGTCCTAAAAAAAAACCACTTTAATTTAAAGTAATAATTGAGGACACCAAGGCCACAAAGAGAAAAGTTACAGGAAATAAGGATCTTTTCCAAATACATATACCAGAAGTGAATCATCTGTTCTCTGCAATCGCTATGGACAGCAGCTTAAAAACAAACCAAAACGAATCTTAAAGATTTAAAAGACAGCAAGGAAAGCAATTAAGGAGAATCGCTTTAACAGTAAGGATAGTGAAATACTGAGATAGATTGTACAAAAAGATCATAGCACAGTTTTGTAGTTTTGCCTACAACACATGGATAGGGATAGATATTTCAAAGGAAAATAAAACCCTCATGGAATTCTGCATTTATAGTTCATTCTGGGTTAGGATGCACAGATACTGGATGACTTCCCGCATTTCCTTCAGACTTAGTTTTCTGATTCTATGAACACACATTTTCAAACAGAAAATAAATATCACAACTCTCCATCAGACTCCGCAAAGAGATTTCACATCCCCTACAGAAGGAAATGTTTCTGACTAACAGAACAGCGTTACAAAGGCATAAACAGGTTTTCATTATGGGTCAGTAAATTGAATCTCAGTTTCCTTGGTCATGACCAAAATAGCCATCTTGTACAGACTTAGGTATATATATAAGCACACGTATCCCTTCGTCTACTTCATTATGTCTGAGCAGGTTAACAAATTACACCCTAATGTGGAATGCAATGCTTGTGTTTTGGTTCCAGCTTTTAAGTACCCATGGTTCAGAAGCATTGGCATTTCAAACTTATTTATCAAGTCGCTTTGAAATGATGCCAAAGAACATCAGGCGGCACCTGAACAGGTTACTTAAGAGCCTGGAAGATAATCCTGTGCAGCAAAACATGGTGTAGAGATCCCCGCAGCGGCACTGACCCAGGGTAATCCATCTCCATGGCACAGAGATGTAACAGCCTCAGTCCAGAAGAAACATCAAGTACGTGGCCATGGCAGTGCCACAGCAATTTCACTATCCCAGAACAGTCTCTTCAGAATACAGAGGATTAATATTTGGGGCTGTCTTACAAAAATCAGTGTAGTGTGGTAAAAGGAACTTGTATGTTTATTAGCCTCGTGCAAAGTTCTGCTGGCACAGTGGAGAACTTCAGGTTTCCTGACCATCTCTGTGCAGTTGCACACAGCCATGACAATTTACCTCAGCGCTCGATCAGGTGGGTATGCTACCATATTCCTTTGCCTTCTTATCATTATTTCTCTACTTCCTTGCTACATGGGAAATCCATTCCATACATTCTGTGTCTCTGCTAGATGAGCCTCAGAAATTTTACCAAACACATACAGGAGTAGATGCTGAGAGATGGCATTTTTTCATACAGAACCCGTGAAGAAAAGTCACAGATTACAGTAACATTCATTTCATTATTGATAGAAATAACTTAGCGGTGTATCTTGTAATCTTTCACACCTTTTAGAGAGCTATTACTCATATTCTGGAATCCATATTACAATAACACACTCTTGGGCCTGAAAACCTCTGAGAGGCTCTTGAGCACATCTCAAACTTTGAATTGAGACATCTCTTGGAAAACCCAGCCTACAACAGTTCTGTGACTCAGCCACATACCCTAGCACACCACAGCTTTGCAGACCACTAATCTAGAATCACAGAATCACAGAATCTTAGGGGTTGGAAGGGACCTCAAGAGATCATCGGGTCCAACCCCCCTGCCAAAGCAGGCTCCCTATCTCATATTACACAGATAGGCATCCAGACGAGACTTGAATATCTCCAGAGAAGGAGACTCAACCACCTCCCTGGGCAGCCTATTCCACTGCTCCGTCACCCTCACTGTGAAAAAGTTCTTCCGCATGTTGGTGCGGAACTTCCTATGCTCCAGCTTACAGCCATTGCCCCTAGTCCTGTCCCCACAGACCACTGAAAAGGGGCTGGCCAAATCCCCCTGCGTCCCAAGTCTAAGATATTTATAAACACTAATTAGGTCTCCCCTAAGCCTTCTTTTCTCAAGGCTGAACAGACCCAGCTTACTCAGCCTTTCCTCACAAGGGAGATGTTCCAGGCCCCTAATCATCTTCGTGGCCCTTCTCTGGACTCTCTCCAGGAGATCCCTAAAGATTCTCTAGAAATTGGACAATTATTCCAACAGCTCAGTCAACCCTCACACAACTTCAGTCCAAGGCTTAACAGCTATGACACCACACATTTTTGAATCCATGAAAGACCCTTACTTTAACACAGTTGAGGTACCACTGGCTCAAGTTAAAAATAGTATGGAACAGCAAGAGAATAGATTAAATGTTACATTCCCTCACAAGTGCTAAAGAGGATAAAGAATTGGGAAAATGTTGACACTATTTTGGAATTCTTTCAGTAAACAATGACAAGTGTAGGTACTGATTAGTTTAATAAGTGTTAGATTGTTTGGAAACCCAGTGAATATGACCAAAATGTACATTCAGTAAGGTAACCAAAAATACCTATTTGATGAGTGACTTCCTTTGACAAGCCTTAAGGCTAAGCTATTTTCAACCATATTAAAACTATTAGTGTTGAAAATATGAATTATTGAAGATAGAAACAACCAAACGTTTATGAAATGCAACAATTGGTAGGTAGTATACATTGTATACAGGCATTCTTCTTGAAGTGTTCTGTCAGAAACACACCCTGTCAAAATATAATGTGTACATACATTAATAAACAGATGAGAAGTTTAACAAGGAATACAGACTTAAACCCCACCGTTTACAAACACCTTAATTCAGACATGTAAAAATTCTCCACAGAATCCATTCTCCCACAGATCTGAAATCCAGTCCTTATCACACCTAACTGCTTCTTCATGGTGCAGGGCAACTGCTCTGTTTCTCTTGTAGCCCTGTTTTCTCCTCCTCTACATCAATAAACCATTCAACAGCTCTGTGTTTGTGTGTGTGTGTGGCAGGTAGTTGGTTTTTTGAGTCATAGATGGGGAGATTCACTTGCAGGGACAAAGAATAATCCCTGTAGTACCAAATCAACGACAGCTAGGAAGCTAGCGAGGACTTCTTAGCAACCACAGATTAACGATAACTGAGCTTTATTTCCTTATGGTTGCCAAGGGTATCCTGTAATATTTCCTAGTTACTGCACCAAGGATTAAAGATGGGGTGAGGGTTAAAGGGGAGACAAACCATTCTCCATTTCCGTCTTCTTTAGAATTCTATAAGAAAACATTTTCATATCTCCTCTCATTCTGCTGGAGGGAGGATATCAAGTCTCCAGCCCACCTACTGCACACCAACATGAAGGGGCTGCAAAGCAGTAGGAGCCAGCGGATTCAGCACTCCCCAAGATTGCTCTGCCACCCAAAAGACAAAACAAACACATAGGATGCCTACAAGAGCCACTGTGAAAGCAGCCAGGGTTCTTGGCCACTTGGAAGAAATAACACGGCATTTCAGATTCATTCCCTAAAACGTATTTATAGAAACAAAACTCTAGGAAAAGCAGAGCTGCATCATTCTTTTGTGAATAAGATAGACATACAGAAAGGACAAAAAAACATTTTATCAGCTTCTATCATCTTTTAGGGTAATACCAATTTAACAAGAAAACTGGAAGAATATATAGCAATCCATTAAAAAGAGCTTCAGTTATTTCACAAAGCCAAGGAAAAACACGAGAAATTATGCATGAGAATTTAAATCCACGTTTCCATTAGATCCATAAAAATCATCTATGATATTGAAAATACTTCTAAGACTGCAAAAACAGATGACTCAAGAAGATGTCTATATACTTAAACACTAAAAATGCAAAGTTACATAACAAAGTGAAAACAAAAGCTTTTACTATGTTCTTTTCTTCCAGTGTTTATACAAACATGGGGGGATGTGGGTCAGACTGATGCTAACGGTCAGAATATAATGGCTTATCACACTTTTTATTTTCAGTTTGTCATTGAAAACATTCTGGTGTAATGCTGTCTCAATGGCTTTTTGTTCCAAAATCCTCTAATCTTACATCCCTAATGGTTGCTGTGATCAATCATGTGAAAATTATTGCACCAAATGTTGAAATTGGAAAAAAAAGATAAGATTAATTGATGTTGCACTAGAAGGGATATGTAAAGCATGGCACACTGCTCAGTTTTAAGTAGGTCATGAGCTAAAAGGGAAATGAACACCTCTCATGTACCAGGGAGCTGTGTAACATCACAAATCTTACATTTTCTCTGACACTCCAGGATGAACAGAAACCTACTGAATTCTGTATTACTGCAGTAATACTAAAGCAGTTTCCTTTTGATAAAATGTCAAAAAACAAAGACTGTGGAAGCCAAAAATAATTTCTCCTAACAACATGGAAGATAGCATTGTTCCATGGTACACAGAAGCAGTTAGGTTTCTCTTCCTGTAGAACTGGATACTGATTGGCTCAACTCTTAAGATTTTTTTCAGCAACAACCTGGAAAGATTTATACCCGCTGCACATCATGTGTTGACTGAACAGCTCTCATTTATTTTTTGGGAATGTTCTGGAAAGAATGGGTTATGTTCCCACTCTTCACAAGCTTCTGAAATGCTGTCCATGAGGATTTGGGCCAGTACTACCAGGAACGCTGGCAACTTCCCATCAAACACAGCTTGATCCAAAGCCCAACAGACAGACCCTTCTCCATGCACAACAGATTCCACATTAGTCCAATTGTCTTAGAGCAGTTCCAATTTTTACATTTTTTAAGGATTTTAATGTTGTAATCATTTAACAGTGAATAGGTTTTTCAGAGAAGGTCCAAATATTTACAAATCTCAAAAATCTTTTCGCTTTCCAGAAGATGATACTGTACCTATATAACATGGCATCATACTGAGCACTGTCTTCACTGCCTACTGAAATCTCACCAGGATAAGCTGCATGCCATTCACTTCATCTTTTGTTACCACGTGACTACCGTGAGCTTTAAAAGCTGTTCTTAAAAAGAGTGAGCACAGTTCTAACTACAGAAGCCTGCTCTCTTTCACACTTCTTCCATACTCTGTCAAATGGGTTTTGCTTTTTTAGGGGTTCTGGGCCCTTCTGCAGTTCCCAGGTAAACTCCTATGAAGGTCTGAAATATTTTCATTATAAAGAACATTTCCCATTTATTTTTCAAAGTTGCTGTCACATAGTTCCTGTGAAGCCAGCATGTGTCCCAAACAAACAAGTGTTAATGCTAAACAGAATTTATGTTCCTACACTTGGGTTTTTCTACCTGACTGACCCCAGCTGCCACACCTATTTTCAATGCAGACACATCCTTCTAAATGCAAACAAGTTGTCCAGACCCCTTGAACTGCACGAGACTGAAAAAGCAGTTTAGATGCCTCTCTCACACTGCTGATCACATGCCTAACCTCCAACAAGGGAAGTGGCAACGCAAGGAGGGGCATTAGATAATCAAGAGCCCTGACTCTTCAAGAAAGTAGCCCGCCATCACTGAGTCACCCCAGGACTCAGCTGTACCCTGAGTGGCCACCACAATCTCTGCTAGTGGACTTCAAGCCAGGTCTCCCTCCCTTCAGGGTTTCATGATATGTATCTCGTGGCTACTGGACATACAAGAGTTGGGGCATGTAGCCTGAAGGCCATGAAGCTTGTACACCTATGGTACACTGCATTTCTTAATACTGTGATTATTGCTACAAAAGTAGTTACAGTATTTCACTTACCAGTTCTTGTTTATTAAAAATTCAAGATGAAGATGAAAACATACAAAAAGATTACACTTCCCATGAGCAATTACTTCTTTGTACCAAGGATTACTAGATGTGGGCTGTTGGAGCAAGACCGTAAGATGATCAGTGGGCTGGAGCACCTTTCCTGTGAAGACAGGCTGAGAGTCGGGGACATTAGATACTGGGAAGAAATTCTTCCCTGTGAAGGGGGTGATGTACTGGCACAGGTTGCCCAGAAAGGTGGCAAGCACCCCATCCATGAAAAAATTGAAGGTTGGACAGGGCTCTGAGCAACCTGATCTAATTGAAGTTGTCCCTGCTCTCTGCAGGGGGACTCGACTAGATAACCTTTCAATGTCCTTTCAACCCAAACCATTCTACGATTCTAAGATTTTATTGTTACTAGCTAAGGATCTATGTCTCCACAAAGGTTGCAAAAACACCGACTCGACCTTAAGCAGATTTAGAAATATATTTATATCAAATGTTATTTTAAAGTAATGTTGTTCTGATTCTCCATCTAAACTGTTTACTTAAATAAAATACTCTGAGTGCAAAAGTAAAGGGGAAGCATTATTACCTCAACTCCCCTATTTTTATCTAGGGAAAGCCCAACCAAAGCTTTCTGCCTTCAAGCTTTCAATCAAGATCACTGACAGAAGAGAAGTAAGGCTTCAATGAGAGACATGTACGCCCCACTGAGAACACAGCAGAGCTGGAGCAAACCCTTATGCCAATTCTTCAAGCAGTGAGAGATTAGGTAAACACCTAATACAGTTACTGGGTTGGCTGAAATAGCTCTGCCTTAAACACAGAAAGCCAGAATTGCTGCAGGGAAGCACAAGACCTGAATATCTTAAGGTCAAACATAAGCAGTGCCTCTAAAATTTGTTCCAGTATTACTAGCTTATCAGAGCCCTTGAGAGCTACTAACCAAAACCACAGTGAATTTCATATATATTCTTGTCTAGCTGCTGTCTGAGAAGGCTATCCATGGAGAAGCCGAACAGCTTAATGCGCATGGTAGAGCCAATGACTGTTTAGGCAAGGAATCATAAAGGAACTGTAATTATAGAAGAACACATTCAGTTCTACATAAGTAAAACCAAAAACGTACACTAAACATTTATGCCTATGCCTCAAACATACCTATAGATAACGTCTCTTGATTATTTCTTACATTTCATGTGCTGTTCCAAAGGTTTGGGTTACAATACCCTGAAAGAATGCATAAGTTTGATTTTGTTGATGCAGTGTACTAGGTGAGTACTTACAGAACAGGGTTGTACTATTTTGCTTGATTGCTTATTCTTTAATTGGAAGTGATTACACTGAATCTGCAGAAGTTTGCCTGTTCAACCATGCCTGTAGTTACGTATTTTCAGAGACAAAGGACTCTAGGTAGACAGGACACAACCTTCTGCAAAAAGATTATTCAAAAATTCCTTTTAATTTGCATGTCATTTTGTGTCCACACAACTCCCATGAGAAAAGCACAGTCAGTGCCCGGAAGGTTTGGAGCAATGCAAGCCAGAAGCAACAGTGACAAGAAAAAACACTCATGTGCAATTCTTCTGTGCAGACTTCGAAGTGACTGCGTTAGAATTTTGGCAGATGGATGATGGCACAACTACTCAAGTAATGCCTTCCCCTCCCTGGTCTTAGTCAAAAAGCAAGTCTGGTGGGAGAAGCATGAACAGTTACTTAACTAGTGGGTCAAAATTAATGAGCAATCATCAGCATAGTGTCAAATGGCAGGAAATACTTGGGTACCCAATGAGTAGGACCTGGGGCAAGGGCGTGCAGGAAGGAGATGTATCTCGACACTGCCACTCCACATTACTGGTGCCAATATTTTCAGTAGCTAGATTTTCAGTGCCACATTGTGCTGAAGTTAAAATCTGAATCATGTTCATTTACCTAAACCAGAAAGGTCTCGGGCAATGCTTTGATTTTATTGCAGGAAATGACCCTTCTATCCAAAATATAAATTTGGTTCACAAATGCCACCATCAGTCAAAGCACACTGCATCTCCTTGCAGCTTAACGTTGCTAATAAAGTTTCTGCTGATTTCACTAACAAGCCAGAAACTAAAGAACCATGTAAAATCAAAGCTATCCCACAGGCTGTTTTAAATTTACATCTGCACTGGAACATTTGGATTTCTTGCCATAATTTTTTAATAATTGCAACTAGACCAGCACATCAAAAGCAGGTTTGCTGACCATACACACAATGCGCACATGTCAGTACATACTGCCACTGCTCAGCATAAGAAAAGGGTGCAGAACAGATGCATAGAAAGGAGAAAAGAAAAAAGGAAAAAAAAAAAAGAATCATAATAAAGAATGTTTCATGTTCCATCTGCATTTTATGCCTTCTATTCCTTGGATTTACAGAGACATGTTGTAAATACTGGTCTGCAACAGCAATGCTTTGAAGGACATGATTTAGGAATCACTTGGCATACTTGCCTATTTGCAGTTAAAAAGGTGCTCAGGTGCTTGGCTGATTCAGGACCCCCTCGGTTTCAAAGAACAAATAAACATTAACAACAGTCTCCACATTTTTCAGGTTGTATTGATAAATAATTACTTCTTTTTTGGCTTTGGGGGAATCTATTTAAAAGAGAAATTGTATTTGCCTGCCTGCAGAAGCTGCTGTGATTAAAACATTACTATTACATGAGTCAGGGAGGAAAACTGGAACAGAAAATTCTTTAGAAGTTATCTAAAAATTATGCTGCAATTCAGATGTTATGGCTCCTTAAAAATTCAGGGACTGTTAAGAATTGTATTGGAAAGAGTAATGCAGAATCTTAAGGTGTATATATTGTCTGCCATTTTAAAAGGAGTTTTAATATTGAAAGCACCAAGGCACATATCACGCTATACAAACATATGACATAGACACATAAAGCTAACTTATAAGAATCTTCCAGCCTAGATTAAATTTCTGTGTCTTCCCCATAACTTTATGAGTAAAGGGACTAGACAATATTTTCTCCAACATTCACCTCTTAGAAAAGTTCATCCATGAAAAATTTCAACCTTAAGGATGGACATTTAGAAAGCTGTGAATTTCAACCTTAAGGATGGACATTTAGAAAGCTGTGAGCATATAAAACAAAATGCCAAAAGAAAAACACTATTGCAACTCAAACTGCAGACCGGCAAACTTTGAAGGAGAAATATATTCTACTGCTACTGCAAATTTTTATTTCCTTACCAAAAAAAAATTGACCAAAAGAATTTATTTTCCTTGAAAAGCTACTCATTTCAGAAAAGGATTTTTTTTAAGTACTTTCATCAAAGACATATTAACTCCATCCTTCTACATATTTTTCTCCTTTTTACATCAGCTTATCTAAAGTTATGGGAGAGCACATTATAACTGTATTTATAATGCCGATAAGGATAAGGAATTCATGCACAACTATAAGGCACAAACTATAATAGTGGGTAACAACCTGACTGAATTTATTTCTAGATCTAATATTAATAGCCTGTAGGTAGAGATGTTTCCCCACAGAGAATTCTAATGAGTCACATCGTTGTCTGTTTTGCAGCTTCATTTAATAACACATGCCAGAGAGCTGGAAGTCTCTCAGCCATTCCAATCCAAAGTTTATGTAGCCTGAAAGTTCACCCCATAAGGGAAAGTATACTGGAAAACTTTTATGGAGAAAAATTCAGTTTATTTATCTATTTACTTAAAACCTTTTATACCGCTTCAGGTTTACTATCTACCACTCCAATGCTGCAATTAAATGAAACAAAATCTTCTAAACCTAGACTAATTAAAGTTGCAGTTTCTCAACTAAACAGTAAGTTCACACATATACCTATGTACATTTTCCTGTGTTTTCGTTATAGATAAAATACATTATCAATTTCACTAGTGGTAGTAAATAAACTACAAGTCCATTACATATACTAAAAAACAAACATTGTTGAAAACTCTTTCTGCACAGGCATTTTCAGAGATGAGCTGTAGAAGTAAGAGCAGGTCAAAAAAGGTCAAATATTTTCCAGTTCAATGAGCATTTTAAATAATCCATTTGCTCTATTATTTGCACTGTGAAGTGCCAACCCACTTTGTTCTCATGAAAATTTATACATAATTAAATGCGCTGCATACAGTTTACCAGCCATGGATCTTCACTGTATATTATACCTTCAGGAATTGTTTCATACACTTACATGAGCCCCTAGCTATCCCACATTTCAGCCACGTTTGACATGACTTTGTTAATTCACTGGCTGCTGAGCAACCTGAACCACCAAAGACTTTAAAATACAGTTCCACTAACATTTAGATTTAAAGATTCAGTCAGGACTGTCATGGAGAGCAAAATAAAACAATACATTGTAAACATCTACTGGAAAGGCTATAAATAACTGCAATTTAAAAGAACTGCAGGAAGCAGCGTTACATTTTTTATCCACTGCCAGAAAAGAAAAAAGCAGGAATGACAAAAAGAAGGTGATTTCAGAAGTGTCTGGGGCTCAAATTAATTTTGAATACCCCTCAATAAGCTGTCTCCAAAGTGTTTTACATTCATAGGTGTTTTGAATAGGAACGGGAAAACCACTCCAAATACACAGAAGCCAAATTTATCATCCTCACATCGTTTTCATAGAACTATTACTATTTGTTGCGCAGCAGAAGACCGGACATGCATGTGTAAGACAGCAATGCCACCACATTACACCTGCTCCTCCAAGGGAGATCCTCACAAGCAGCATCCTGAACTGCAGATCAGGCTTCACTAGTTAAGATACAAAAATTCATACACTTGGTCCTGAAGCTGGAAGTCCCTGATTCAGATTCCAGCACTAGCCAACACAGAGATTACCACAAATAAAACATTGGATTAGCTTGATGGTACTTTCCTGAAATGTGCAGGCAACTTCTCACACTAAAAGAATGATAATGTTCAAAATAAACTGCTGTGTGCATTGAAGATGTGGGATTATATTTGCTGCCAACACATAACAGGAGTTTTGCACCTGTTCCATCAGGTAAGCCAGCAAGAAGAACATAGAATCATAGAATGGCATGGATTGGAAGGGACCCCTAAGGATCACAGAGCTCCAACCCCCCTGCCATAGGCAGGGCCACCAACCTCCAGGCCTGGATCTACACAAGGTTGCCCAGGGCCCCATCCAACACTTCCAGGGCCAGGGCATCCACCACCTCTCTGGGCAGCCTGTTCCAGCACCTCACCACTCTCTCTGTAAAAAACTTCCCCCTAATATCTAATTTAAACCTCCCCTCTTTTAGTTATAATCCATTCCCCCATGTCCTGCCATTGTCTACCCTTTTAAAAAGTTGAATCCCCTCCTGTTTATAAGCTCCCTTCAGGTACTGGAAGGCTGCAGTGAGGTCCCCCCACAGCCTTCTATTCTCCAGGCTGAACAAACCCAGCTCCCCCAGCCCCTCTTTGTAGGGGTGGTGCTCCAGCCCTCTAATCATCTTTGTGGCCTCCTCTGAACCCTCTCCAACAGGTCTACATCTTTCTTGTATTGTGGGCCCCAGATCTGGACCCAGGACTCCAGATGGGGCAAGATAAGACAGTGGCAGCCCTTGGCTAAAGCTGTGATTTAACCCTGTGCAAAACAGCAACTTAGAGCAAGGACACATCTTCCAAAAGAGGAAGGAAAGAAAACGAAAAGAGAAAAACCCAAATAAAACCCAGAGCTGTGCTAGGAGAGCGAGCTCCTGTGTGACATCTGAGAAACTGCCAGCTCCAGCCACACCATCCCCAAGGCTGAGGCCGCTGCTTCCTGTCCTGCTCTGTATCTGCTATACCTTGAACCTAGAAGGTACATGTGGAGCACACCATGGTTTCTGCCTGAGAGCCAGCTGTCTCTTCTCTCCAGGAGAGCTTCCTCTGCTTTGAGTTTCCTCTGCTTTGTGGCCAAAGCATTTTTAAAGGACTTGAACACACAGAGAAGTTCTACTGCCCATCTCATACCGGTTCAAGAAGTAGGCAGAAACTGAGATCCTTGGTGGATTCTTTAGACTGCAAATTGGAGCAAAACGGGCAAGAGCACCCTTGACAGCAATCAATGCAATTCATTCACAGCAGGTCTTGAAAAACATCTCTTTGGTTCACAACGCTATGCAATTCCTGGCAACATATGCATAGCAATGGGAGCAAAGTTGGGTTATTATCTTTTTACTTGAGCCACTGATCAACTGTATATGCAGGAATAACATCATTCCATCTTGTTAATGGCAGCCCTTCAGGCTTACAGGATCCTATGACATTCATGAAATGTTACGTAACTGAGCTTTGGCAGATTAAATTGTATTTCAAGAGAAAAGCAAGTTAACCTTCAATGTGGATTTTTTTTTTAGTCCACTGCCTTTAATCTAAGCATTTCCAGATACTATAGGGGAAAAAGAAAGAGCTATAAGTGCAGTACTTTGTATACCCGGTAAACTGTTAGAAATATTTGAACACAGTCCTTCAGTATATTAAGAGATCAAGCAAACTGAGATGTTTTACTATCAGTCTTACTTTAAATACCATACTCTCTTATTTTCACAGAAACATTTTCCTGCACAGATGAGTAGTGCAATACAAGACTCTGCATTGAAGCCTCCACTCAGCTGTTCTTCCTCAAGCATAATTCCCAGTGCGATCAGACAGGAAATCCTTGATCCACTGAAATCAAGAGGATCCCACCACCAGAGACATAGATTTCACCCTTTCTGTTTGGTGCTTTTGTGCACTGGAAGTGCAACACAAGTGATCTTTAGAAGAGGGACAGCAAACTTGCAGGGCAGAGACTGTATTCAGTCTACATGTCTGTCTTGCTTCCTGCATATTACTAAGATGACAGTTCTGTGCATATCATCGTAGCAGGAACAGAGAAGCAAAAGCAGTTTAACCTATCAAAGATTTTTAGGTCAGTGACAGGGTCATTACATGATGGCAGGCCCTAGGGGCTTGCCTTCACCAAAACATCTTAAAGAAGTCAGCCCTGTTTCCAATCCACTGCATGCATGGTGTTTCTAGAAGTCTGTGAAGCGATGTATGTGGATCAATCCAAGTGCTTCAATGGAAATTCATAGAAGGAAAGAATATTGATGCAAACCAGTGGACAATGTAGAAATGGATAACCAGCTACTCAGATAGCAAATAAAATGGATAAGAACGGATCTCGTGATGCCACCAGTTATAATGAGGTGTTATTTCATAGACATGGATTTCAATTTCCTTTCCCGCCTCGCAATGCCGCTGTCTAGAAATAATGTTTCTGAAGTGCTACTGTATTTCATATATTATGCTGTATCATGGATATTTTATAGGTCAAATACACGTCTAAAACAACAAGAACAAACATTAAAATGTTTTCACAATCTCTTAACTTATTCACACCTCTGCAGGTTGTACTCTGGTTTATTAAGTGCTCCAATTATTAAGTGCCGCTACTTCATACACAAGAAGAGACCTTTTTCACCATAAGGCCTCGTAATACAGATTGACTTTAAGACACACTGGAGAACTGCAGTTTACACTAAATCAAGTTAAGGTGCTGGTTTACAAAAACAAAGCACCAGAAATCTGACACAGAATAGAATCATAAATGGCAGGCACTCCTCTCTTGCCAAACTGTGCTGTTTAAATACAGTTCCTGCCATCTTGCCTGAAGAACCAGAACCATACTGAGCAACTGAATGTGCAAAAAGAATCCAAAGCTCCTCTGCAGGCAATTTGTTTGTTAGGTTTGTTCGGGTCTGCTTTTTTAACAAGACTGGGGAGAAAGCTTAGTATGAACCATCTCTTTCATTCACACACAGAATGCTCTCAAGACTGACCATGGATGAAGAGATCAACACTGTATAAGGAAGCACTCAGTAGCTGCAGAAGGAAATTACAGACCCACAAGTATGAGTGTGAGAAAAAGAACCTGCTGTAGTCCTTCAAAGATGTAACTGCTGAGACAGATAAAGGAGGTGCACTGGGTGTCAGAGCTTAGAAATGTGTTCTGGTGTCTACACATGGTACAGTAGCCCTTCAAACCTGTAGAGAAATCTCACTGTATTACTGAAGTTTAAAACTCCCGTATGTAAAAGGTAAAAAGGGTAGTTAGCGAAGCTTCAGTTTGGTACCTAGCAAGAAAGGGTACAAGATGCCTCTGCACCACCTTCAGAGCTGTCATCAACTCCAACAGCCAACTCCAGCCCAGCTGAAGGCGTAATGGGATACAGCATTACAGGGAAACATTTTTGAAAAATGTGCTTCTCTGTCTTCTTGCAAGTCTTCTGTCAGAGTCCAGTTTCAGATCTGGGGTTGTTGCCAACCACCAGAATTAGGCCTTCCAGCTTTACTGTGACCCCAATGAACACTGTCCCAAAAAGCTTTTCAGAGCCCACTGCAGGGAAGAGGGCAACTGAAGACTAAGAACCCACAACTTGGCACATGTTCTTCTACTCCGATAGCATATTAATGGGTCTAGTTGCAGGTACCGTATCAGAATCAATCTGATTTTTGGCACACAGGTGTGTAAGGACTTATTGATTTAATAATAATTGGATTTATAATTATATATAATTCATACAGCTTATAACTCCACTGTTGCACTGTGGTGTACTTTTATTACTGTAGTAACATAGAATCATAGAATCACAGAACGGCATGGGTTGGAAGGGACCCCAAGGATCAGAGAGCTCCAACCCCCCTGCCACAGGCAGGGTCACATCTAAAGAACCAAATTCCAACAAGATGCCAGTTTCAAAATTAGAGATTATTTTGGTGAGTTTTCTACTTTTGTGGTAAGTATACTCTATAGAGAAGTCAGAGACAAATATATAGTTGCGCTGTTCCATCGTTAATCACTTTTCAGAGAAGAAACACACCCTCTGATTTAGCTCCTTCCCAATGCAGCTTTACAGCTCAGAGCAAAGCAGCCAGCATCCCAGGATAAACCCCTGAAAACACACTGAAAAACAACAGCAGGTACTGGTCACAGTTTAAGAATTTTCTTTTTAAATAAGCCACAAGAGCAGCACGCTAAAAAACAGTGCTACAGTAAATTGCTTTAATTTTAGCAATAAACACTGACAATCTACCCCTTCTCTTGTTAGAGGCAAATCTAGCAAATCTAATGACTGCTGTAACCTCTGTTCCTTCAATCTGAACCAACTACCAACCCAGGGGTTGGTTGGGTTGAATAAATCCAGAATAGTACAAGATTTCCCTGCTTCCCAGTAATTACCATTTCAAGATTGTTAACAAAGCAGGATTTCCTCAGAGCCATCACTCTTCTCCTGCACATGTACTGACATTACCGATTCCATACTTAACTCCTTACCAATCTTACACAAGTTCTTTAAGATGATGTAACTGAGGTATTTTGCTAGGTCACTGGAAAGACTGTGCAACAGGGCTCAAGCATCAAGGTAACAGATATACAGGAATTAATAAGAGGCAGAGTATTTTATTTTTCCACTTGCTGGACGTCAATAGAGGAGGAAAATAGTTTTAGCATGCCACATTCAAGCCACAGCATGCAAGGATATCTTACATGTCAAATCAGCAAGCGATCGAGCTGCACTGAACTGACCTTCCAAAGCTTGCTGTAGTAGTTGAACGTTACATTGACAACAAATGCCAACGTACAGCAATCCCCCCCTGGGCAAAACCTCCCAACATGTCCACTTTATTTTTTTTTTTTCAGTTTCTCTGAAATGAAATGTTGACACTATTAAAATAATTCTGTGTAAGCTAGTTTCAACAGAAACACATTACCAAAACCAAAATACTTTTCCGCTTTTTTCAAGTTAAGCCTGAGTTGTAAGCTTTCAGAGCACTGACTGGTTCCTGGAAGCAATTTTGCAACATATAAATGTGTTCTTCCTCATATTTATGCCACCACTCCCTGCGTGTGTATCTACTTACACGTTTAAACAGCTTTATTGGATTATGGCCATGAAGATTGATGCTTTAGGTCTCTGTACACAGAAGTCTCATTCAACTCAACAGGAATTTTATCTGCTAAAAAAGGGCAGAACCAAAACCATATGGCCTTTTGGCTTGGATTAGAGTATCAGATCATTATTGACTTCTTATTCTCCTAAGGGTGAATTAACATAGTCACGGAATATGCAGTACCCTAAGGAAACATTTGAGCCCAAAAGCCAGAGCCGACTCTTTTAAAATCACAAGGTGTATTTTTCACAAATGTTTCTGAAGTAAAGCATTGGAGTTCAGTCAGTGACTTAAAACATTTACAATGCACATACCTAACATACCTTTACTGCTTTCTTTTGTTTACCTTCACACCAATAACTTTAGACATATGCATTGCAAGAATTTTATCTTTTCAAGTAACCAGTTTAGAGGTCGGCTGCTCCGTTATGCTAAGGTGGCTAATAAAGGTGACTCCAATAAAATTACTCATGTGAGTAATGCTTTAATGAACAAACCATTAACATCCTTCAGACTTGCACAGATATAGAGGAAAATAAATTACAGTCCATATTTCTATATAGTCAGTTTATTTCTGGCATAAGTAAGTATATATCATTTACATCCCCACAAATATTCAACTTTATACCCACACCCACCCCCAGTTTACTTCTATACTAGCCTTCCCCAATGCACTCTAACTCAGTGGTAATTAATGACTTCCCTGTTACGAAGATGTTAATGTAGTTCTTTCAGGTTTTACGACCAAATTTTTCAGAATGAAGATGAATGTTGACTTGTGTTAACCTCCTGCTGCTCTGTACACCTGCAGACCACCTTATGCAGCCCTCCTATTGTCCAGTGCATCTGTTCATATTTTACCTTCAAAATGTACTGCACATCTTTGCCTCCTGACTTCCCCTACAACTCCTTAATAAAATCATTGTAGGGTCACATGGTGAGAAGTTGTAAGCTAAGCCAAAGTGACTTGCCATTTTTTTCAATGGCAGATTTTGTAAAACCACAAAAACTGTTCCACTTCATCCTGTTGAAATGCTGTTTTTGCTTTATTAATAATGTGCTTAAGGCAATTAGAGGCCACGAAACAACTTATTTCCTAGACAAAGAGAGTATATAACTTGTAAATACTGAATGCTTGTCATAGAAGATTTATTCTGCCACTGTCTTAATTCCTTCCTGAATTTCTTACAATAGCACCATCCATAATTAGATTCCCAAGAATGGATAAGCCATTAAAAATATCAGTACAATGTATTTATAATGTGTCAAATATTCACACTAAATTCTGCTGAGCTTTAGCAGTATTGCCAAAAAAAAAAAAAACCATGAAGTTCGCCTGAACAAAGATTATCCTATTCAAATTATTCCTAGATGAAAAAATACAGTTTTCCCAGACAGAACTGCTTCTCTAACCACATGCTATCTTGAATCACAGGATCAAGCTAACATCAAGTTTAGTGGTAATAAAGTATTTTCTAACTGATTACAGTGAAGAATATTATACATCTTAAGGAAAAAGTCCTACAGCCCAAAAACTAAAAAAAAGTGAAATATAATGAAACATTCAAGGAACCGTGTATGTTTGTTGGGTATTTATGCAATACGATTAAATCCAATAACAAAGGTGCACAGTAGATGACAATAAGGTACCATACAATGCTTTTATAGGTTTGGTGGAGGGGGTGGGAGGATGGCATGTTGGTTTTCAACAGAGACAGCCAATATATCACACCAGCTTTCAAAGACCAGACTCTCCAGGAACTTTTGAACAGCTCACTGTTCCATGAATGCACATTCAGACCTTCCGCACGTCAGTAACATTACCACAGCAGCCTGAGGTTACTAAAATTTAGCAGCAAGGAAAGTTTCCTAAATCACCACACACAACGGCAAAACAGTAGTCCTCCTCTCTTGGTCTAGCAGGCTCCCTTAGTCACTCTGAAAAGTGAATCTATAGGTCCTAGCACAACGTATCAGTATTTATACACGCTGCCACTCAAACCATAAGGCTTTGTTTAACACATATCGCTCCCACTTCATCATTACTACTATTTGTATCCACGGAGTCAGACAAGTGAGAAGCAAATACAAAAGCAACAGTTTCATAACAATGTTATGAATTAGCTATCAAAGATAGCTAATTGCTAACATTAGCACCGCACCTGAAAGCATGAAGCTGTGTTTTTCTATTTTCTCAAAAAAAGCAAGCCAGTGCTAGACTGGAATCCTTAAATCTCAGTTGCACTCTGGCCCAGAAATGCTCGAGTCCCAATTTTAAATAAGAAAAGTGTAGAGTGATTCTGTGGGTAGGGAAATGAGGAAAACAAAACAGATTTTTTTTTTTTTCCAAAATTAAGATTTGTGTTTCTGTGTCAAAAAATATCATCTTCAGACTAGAGAAAATATTCATTTTACATTTTTCTTAGAATGGAAAAGAAAAAAGCAGTCATATAAACAATGGCATATTTTATGGGCCAGTAACACAGTTTACTAGAACAGTTCACAGATCTGGAGAAAAAAGTTGTCATGCAGGTCTCCTACAACCGAAACATTTTTCTATCTTCAGACTGAGAGAACTACAACACAATCACACACTTTAAAACTTCATTGTAGGGCAAAACTTCATGCTGTAAGGTTTTGTACTTACCCAAAGAACATGAGTGTGCATGGTAAAAGTATTCTCTGGGCACACAAAGTGGTATTTATGAAGAATTCTTTATAAAAGATAAATTGCCAGAAAGAGCTGAGAAGTTTCAGGCGTAGCATGAACAAAAGCCCGAGTATCAAATCATTATCTCAAATTCTGATTTACATGACAGGACATTTCAAGGAATACACCTTGTACTCAATGCTTCATATTTGTTATTGATTTTATTGAAGTTATTGTATTTGATTGATACACACACATGCATATATCTAGGTATTATAGAAAATTATTGCTAATTTTCAGCATATGTCAACTTACGTAGATGACTGGGAAAGGCGGAGAGAAAAAGTCCAATGAGGGAAACACAGACACATCTGTGAAATAACCTTCTGTTTGGTAAGGCGGAACCTATATTAAAATTATTAGTTTTGACTGCAAAACCTAAATTATAATCACAGCCAGAGATTAGTGGGTTAAGTAAAATATTTTAAGTAAAATATTTGAAAGGGAATTAAAGATGGGAAAAAAAGTCTTAATTTGGTCCAGTTATATTTGGTTGGTTTGTTTTTTTTTCCAATAGCTCAGGCTAGAAAGGACCTTTCTGTGTAATCAGATATTAATCAATACTACAGAAATAAATCTAACAGACCACTCACACAACAGGTAGTGTCAGACATGTAACAGAAAAAGTATGCATCTCTTTACGCTGTCTCCATGTTTAAATTGAGAACTGCTAGTTCGTGCATATGCACACCATCTGTCAGTCTCCCTTGTATATGTTCACAAGAAAGATGGATTTATAGAAATGGACTGAACAATATCCATTTAATAAGCAACTGTCTGACTCACGGAGTGAAAAGCTCATGGGCAACAGGTGTGATGACTACTAGAGCTGTCCCAAAGTCCTGTGTATAAAGTATTTATACCTAAAATTTGTGATTTGTTCCTCTCTAAAAGTATTTAAAAAAAGGGACCAGTAAATGATTCTCTGTAGCAGCGAGATAGCGCCATACATTCTTCTGCTACTAGTGAGTGCGGCAGCTGCATTTGTCTCTTCCTGTCATGACAGGATTACACTGAATGGACATGATACAAAAATACAGTTTTATATTTTCTATTATGAAAATAATTTTTCCTCTGTGTCACATGGAAATTCTCATCAATGTCATAAAGAATTACAATGTACAGGTAAAACCTGTCAATTCACCAACTTCTCCAAGCCTCTCCCCACGTCTGTGGAAAGATTTAACAGTGAAGGTGGCAGAAATTCTGTCTTATAAAAACGTCATTATTTTCACAAGGTATTATTAGTACACTATGAATAGCTCTACACAACCACATAGCTGTGAGTTCTACAGTTCTTCCAAGTAAACATTTACACAGATAATTTTTTGCAGCAAAGAAGCACAGGTATCAAACTAGGACACCTGGTAAAAATTGTACTAGTAGTAGTTCTTCTGGAGAAAGGGGTTGACATGATGTTCTAATGCCTATCAGAACTCAGAGAATGCAAGCTGTCCTGAGGTCACCTCTCTGCTGAGATGCAGCCACTTACTTCCAAGGAGCTGCCAGGAGAGTAAGAACCACAGCATGGAGAAAATATTAAAACTAAAGTTTCAAAAAGGGGCATAAAAATAGATGGTCCCTCTGTTGTACTCAGGACTTCAAAGGCGCCAAAAGAATCTGGTGCTGTCCAGGAAGCAAACTCTCTCCAGAGAAATGAGGGAACAAGTCTATAATCAGACTGACTGCCTTCCTGCTGCTCCTGCCACCCTCGTTACAATCCCTGCTTGTTATGGTGTCACAACGCCTTATGGAAGTAACAAATACAGAGCAGTTGCCCGCTGTGAAGCAGTATTAGCATTTCTATCTAGTTGGTCCCAGTTCCACTGCAATGAAGAGCAGGCATTACCGATTTATTGAGACTTCTTCTCTTGAGGTACAAAATATAAGCCAGGCGATGACACTTCTCTCCAACCAAGCAAGGATTTGCTTCCTTGGTTTTGATATTCCTACCCTCAAGCACCCATATGCATTAGACATAATTGGAAAATACTTCATCTTCTAAGACAACTGCAAACAATTGCTAAATTTAAGAAAATCAAAGTCTCTTCCACCCAAAACAACCATATGTTGGACCAACCGCTGATGCTACCAGCTTACTGAACGGTAAGCCATTGGATCTTCAAGTTACAAAAGGAAGCAGAGTACAAGGTTGTAGGCAAAAAATTTCTTCATGCTTAAAGGAATACAGAAAACAGGTGTATGATATGGCCTTTAACAACACCTGAACTATAAACAGATATACCATTCCATTTATAGAACGGAATTTATACAGTCTGTGCATTATATTCTATTTAAACACAGGTGCAACGAGAAAGAAACGTGCTGTATAATTTACACACCCGATGCATGACCCGTTGAAGACCTGCTTCACTGACACTAGTAATGCCAGCAAAGATAAGAGCTTGCAAGTATAGTGCCAAAGCGATTCTCTGGAAAAATTCTTCAAGACTTGAGGCATCAAAAGTATCCTGGGCTTTATTACCAGAATCACAGCAAGGAGGTCAAGAGAAATGAGTATTCCATTGGGACTTGGGGCTTATTAGCATACATCTCGGAAACTGTGTCTAATGTTGGGCCATCTGATATGGGAAAAACATAGGTAAAGTGTAGTGATGTAAGTGGAGTGCCATCAGATTGCCAGGGTGCTAGCCAGAGCACTTCCCCGTAAGGAGCGGCCGAAAGAGCAGGTCTTGCTCAGCCTGGGCAGGGTACAGCTTTGGGCGCCCCTAACAGCAGCTCCTCCTGTACCTAAGGAGGTCATCAGTAAGAACAGAGGCACGGTCTGCACAGCAGTGCATGGGAGGAGGATGAGCGGCAACAGGCATAAATTTTAAAAAGTCCAGATTAGATTTGAGCCAAATCTTTTCCCCAGGAGATCATCCCAACAGAGGAGCAGGTTGCCCAGAGGCTGTGCAGTCTCTGTCCTCAGAGATGTCCAAGACACAACTGGATAAAGCCCTGAGCAACCTCATTTGACCCCCATGCCACCCCGCACTATGACTTTTATGAGGTCTCTTCCAATGTGAATTATTCTGTGAGTCTGTAATTGTAAGGAAAAACTAGAGGAGCTGGCAGCCATACATAAATCATTGTGACATTTTTCTGACATATAAAATAATATTGCAGCAAAATTATTATAGAAGAGTATAAAGACTTATAAAGAGTATAAAGCCTTTATACAAAAGTTCACAAACCATTCTTATAGTCTGTGTGAACATAGTAAAATTTATATGCAGGGTAAAATGTCTAAATTAAAATTTTATAAGATTGAACTAGTTACATTTTATTAGTATTCCTTCCTTCCAGAAAGGAGGATTAAGCATTACAATTAAGCACATCATGCTAAAAGGCAAGCATGCATTTTAATATTTAAGTAATGGACATGCTTCAGCTTTTAACTTTGATTTTCTAACTAAATAAATCTTGTCTATGCCAGAAAATTTTAGAGAACAATTCCCACTTGTGCTAGTACTGCCTCTACTGAACTCACATTAACAATACCCAAGGAAGCTCTAATTATTACTAGATTCTTTGACTGGGACCCCCTCTTTTTGTTTTAGCCCCTAAGCGTAGCTTTCCAACTTAAACACCAGAACAGCAAATGTGCTGCAATAACCTGGAATCTTGTTAGATTACAGGTAACGTCAATTCACTGGAACCCACCAGAAGATGGATACTTGCTTGGGGTTTGTGGGGGTTTTTTACCTTTTAAAAAGAGTGTGAGATGTGCCTTAATGTTTACCAGACTACACAATAGATGGTTCAGGTCCATCCCCGAAGCAGCTTTGGAAGAGCATGCAGTCATGTTTGTACATGTACTTCCTACATCTGCCAAACTTTCTTTAGATCAGAGGCTGGAAAAAAAACAAGATCTCAGCACTTTCAGATGTCACACGTACAAAGCAATATCCTTAAAGGAAAAAAACCACAAAACATTTGAATGGGACTCTGTCAGTCACAGCTGCCTCAAAGGACACTGATGAATGCACCAGGGTCTAACTTCTCTGGGGTTTTAAGTTATATCCTATAGTAGAGTTTGAAAAATGAGGAATATTGGTGTGTGTAGCTGAAACCATGCCTCACACATAGCTTCATAAGCTTCTGATCTGGTTTAGGAATGGGCAACCCAAAGAGTCCTTTGTCACGCGAACAACGGTAACTGTAAATGAATGGCAGGAAAGAGAATAAGTACTTAGCCCAATTAAACACATTTCTGTTTCCTGGCTGTCAAGTACATTGTTGCCCAAGTATAAATTACTTCTTTCTAGCTTTTTTGATTTTTTTTTTTTTTTTTTAATAGATAGGTGTGGGAAGCAGAAAAGCAGCCCTGCAAAAGAAACAGTTATGCTTGTTGAAGACAAGCTGCAAAAGCAAGAGAAAAAGCAGGAAAGAGTCGTGTAGAGATGCAAATTTGTGCGTCGTTTACCAGGGAGGTGGCAGGGTGGTGGAAGGTGCAGACGGAAAGACGCCTGCACAGCAGGAGTCACCCCAAGGTGGGACAATCTTTTGTATAGGAATGTTGTGGTTCTAGTATTCATGAAAAGTCCTGAAACCTGACTTGAGGCTGCTGCGTCAGCCACTGAGAGAGTATAGAAGTTTGCTCAGTTGTTATTAAAGTTGTCTTCGATCCACCACAATTGGAGTCCGTGCCATTCAATACGCCACAGATTGGTAGGTTGATGTGCACACCAGTCAGCTGACTAGCTGAAAACTAAATAAATACTACTATTGCTTTTTCTTCTCTAGTTCCCATGCCACTTGGATGTGCGTGGTTACTAACAACAGCTCTCATCCCACACCAGGGAGCTCACGCCGGGCAAAGATCCCTAACCTGTGGGACCGTGCGAACAATAATACGGACCAATCGAACAGATATATGAACAGCCTTGTAGGTCAGCAGTACCACTTCACCTACAGTGGACTGGCTTACCAGCAACCCACAGACTGCTTAGATATGTGGGTGGTCAGCCTTCTCAGTCCTGCTTCTGCCATGGGTACCAATGACACGCGGAAAACACACTTTACAACTTAGAAAGTTATAAAGAAGGTATGTTTAATCGCCGGCGGACGCACGGGGGATAGCTCCTCCAAAGACGTGCGTGCCCAGTACAGTAACGCACTCATATTTATACCGCAAATTGTTACAAAATTCATAAGGTCGCCCAACCCGCCTATACATATGCATGGCCTGTCCCGCTTCGTATTAAAATGAGCATTTCCATAGTCTCCTCCTAGTGGCGCAGGCGCAGTGTCTTTTGAGGGTGGTCGTCGGGGGTCCCAAGATGAAGGCTCAAAGTCTTCCTCAGAAATAAACTTTTCACCTTTCTTCTTGACGCATGCGTACTAGGCAAGCTGGGCTTTTATCTAAGCAGGGGGTAACACCAGGCGCCCGTTATCTAAGCAGGGGGTAACACCAGTCCTTGGGAGTTTCCCGTTATCTAAGCAGGCCATTCATGGAATAAAGGGTGTGACATTCCTACTGGCCAGACCCTCAACCATTTAATTCTATAACAAACATTCCTTATAACCTTCCTATAACCTAACATTCCTATATAACATAACATTCCTATAACTTTCCCCGTTTCAATTCCCCCCTTTTCTACAAAGTTAGTAAATTCTTTTACTACATATCCCTCCAATGTCATGAGACTTCAGTTGATATGCGCTCAATGTCATAAAGTATGTAACTGGTTACATGGTGCCACGATTCATTCATTCCTTTGTAGATTGCCCTTTTCTAAAAGCTCTTTTGTATAATGCATTGGAGACATTGTATGCTGGTCCCAACCACAATACAAAATCCAATAATTATGATAATTATCATAATGAGGTGTCTTACCCATATCCATGGTACTGATATCCAAGATGTCAGTTATCCCCAAACCTCAGCAAACCCCCAAGAAGTATCATCTTTATTTATTCCTATCCCAACTTACAGATAATACTTCATATCCTGCTGATTGGGGTTTGGTAAAAGCACATTGCAAGAGCACTGACTCCCCTTCGGCAACTTCATATTGTTTATGTGGGGCCCATATTTCGAATCCGGCACCAATGTATACCAGGTACATACTTACAAACACAGTCACATGAGTTATCATCGTTGGGGTTGCCTCTGTAGTCGGATCTTCACGGGTCCAGCAGGCTCACTTCTCCACCTTCCTGGGGCCTTCTTTCTGTTAATACCAATAGATATCTGTACCCCCCTTTTCTTGGAAGTTCCGAGAAATCAATTTGCCATTGTTGTCCTGGCCCCTTTCCTCGTCCAATTTGACCCATTCTCAATTTTGGTGTTTAATTCAGTACGTCACTTGCAGGTTATTGTTGGATACAATGGGGAATTCACTATTGCAGTTTGGAAGTATGACCACACTGATTACAATCACAAAAGATCCACAAAATACTCTTATTACAACCACTGTGGCTTCCCTAAAACTTAGGATCACAGCTCACAAGCACACAAAATATTACCCATACGTTAGTCACTCAGAACGACACACTTAAAACATATCAAATAGTCACTTATCCCGTCTCTCAGGTAAGGGTTCCCAATACATTACCTCAGCCAGCCGCCCAGCTAAGGGGGAAGGGTCTCCTCCTAAGGTTGGAGGAACGGCTCCCAATACGAGCTCGAATGCCAGGGCTTTCATTTGGTTCATTTTGCTGATGTGTGACAGGATGCAGGGCTGGGCCTGATATCTTCGGCCCTATCTCTTGCATATTCCCATTGTCTTGGCCCATTGAAACCAAATGCGGATCCTTAGGGCTTGTCAAACAGTTTGAGTAGTGGTTTGACTGGGACTCAGTACATATGTTTGTGGAAGGAAGCCAAGGCTTAGCAAGGCTCCATGCAGGTTTTTCAGGTTTTGTGAAGTGCCGGCTTCAGTCTGTTTACAACACAACTCAAGTCGGAGCCATCTACACAGCTCCCCATGAGGTGTCTCCGCAGATAAAGAGCTTAAAAGCAGCCCAAGACTGAGTTTAGTATTACAACTCCCCGTAGGCCACCTGCTCTGCCTAGGCACTATTGAAACCTGTGTGTGTAGCTCAGCCTTACATTCCACCCCGTGACCTGAGTCACAATTCAACCACTTATATATTACTATTGGCAGATGCATGGGTTTCATCTGCATACTTTAGCAGAGCTACATATTCCTCGGTTTTTAAGTGAACCCTTATGTGAGAGATGGATTTTACCATGATTCTTTTGATACAACTGATAGCAATACTTACTATAATAATGCAAATTATAATAACAATTAAGGTCTGCAGCAGGTTAGTAACCCACTCTGAAAATACCCATCCTATTCTACCAAAAATATTTCCCAACCAAGTGTCCTCTATTTGTTCTTGCAGCTCATGCGTGACTTCAGCTATCTTCTTCCGTGACACCCGGTATCCCTGTAGCCCTAAAAAGTTCAGTAAGCTTACAGTCCAAGAAATGCATACCTCCTTTGTTTTGGTAGCGATTAGGATGTCATCCGCATATTGTAGTATTTGACCTTCTCCTGCATTTTGGTGGTATCACAGATTCTAAGGCCTTGCTGATCGGCCGTTCCGATAAATTTATCAGTGTGCGAATAATCTCTGTGGATTGCCCATCTAGCGCCGCCCGCGGTATCCCTAATGCTAACGCCTTTTTTCACAGCTCATTGCGCTGATTTGAAATGGAGATTGGTTTGTCGAGGAGGGTAGGGATTATTTCTCTCGAAAAACCGTGCTTGGCGGACCCGGCGCTGCAAATTTGGACCCTCTTCTAACCAGCCCATCTCTCTGCCATAAATCACCATTTCTTGTAATAGCTCCCCCCACGTTAAAACAGGCTGTAGCTGGTTTGGGTTGTGAGCATTACAGTCAATTGTCTGTGCAATCTTTTCCTTTAGGGTTTGCATATAGATTTTCAAGGCATCCGGGAGACCCCTAATCAATGGTTTAAGGCGGGTGGGGTCAATTGGAGCAGCAAGGGGAACACCCTGTCTCCCACGCTCATACATGGCTTGTATACACACAGCCTTTTGGCACTGATTCAGCCAGCCCAGATGATTTAAAGGAGCTAGCAGTTGTTCACCCAATCCTGTCCCTGGTGTAAGGGACGAGATCAGTGCATCTCAAGATTGTCTTATCTATCCCCTGGGCCAGGGAAGAGACATCATTAGATATTGACTGCCTTAGGGGCGGCCATCCTATAATTAGGTACAAACTTCACAGGGGCAATACATCCTGAGAGGGCCACACCTTAGTATCCAAATTTCCCCTATTCACTCTCAGGAGGTCACACTGTAGCTACACAGTTACGTTACAAACTTCACAGTCAGACCACTTCTCATTCATTCATTCATTCATTCACTTACCCAAGTCACTCACACAATAAACAGTTACACTCAGTTATAGCAAAAGGACACACGTGCAATAGAACAAGACAAAACAGTACGACTCGAGTCAACCAGTTACCAGGTACTAGCCGTATGGGCCATAAGTCACAGTTCAGTGACCCCCCCACTACTCTAGCACTTCCAGGTCCAGGACAAGGGGACTCCGTCGTGCGCGAGACGTCTCTCCGCGACTTATAGACCGCCCCGATCGCGATCACACTCAGTTAATATAGGTGCACGATACAGGTGCACGATACAGGTGCACAATACAGGTGCACAATACGGGTGCACAATACGGGTGCACAATACGGGTGCACAATCCCAGAAATATTATTTCACATACCTTGTCCGCAAAGAAGATGGTCCTTGTCTACCCCTGTAGTGACCAGCTGAGAGCGGAGTCCCTCCGAGGAAAAGTGTCTCGGGCTGCAGCTAGGGCGTCCGCGCCTCAGGCGGTCCTGCAGCCAGGCAGAGGAGGTCCCATCTGGGTCGCCAAAACTGACACGCGGAAAACACACTTTACAACTTAAAAAGTTATAAAGAAGGTATGTTTAATCGCCTTCGGACGCACGGGGGATAGCTCCTCCAAAGACGTGCGTGCCCAGTACAGTAACGCACTCATATTTATACCGCAAATTGTTACAAAATTCATAAGGTCGCCCAACCCGCCTATACATATGCATGGCCTGTCCCGCTTCGTATTAAAATGAGCATTTCCATAGTCTCCTCCTAGTGGCGCAGGCGCAGTGTCTTTTGAGGGTGGTCGTCGGGGGTCCCAAGATGAAGGCTCAAAGTCTTCCTCAGAAATAAACTTTTCACCTTTCTTCTTGACGCATGCGTACTAGGCAAGCTGGGCTTTTATCTAAGCAGGGGGTAACACCAGGCGCCCGTTATCTAAGCAGGGGGTAACACCAGTCCTTGGGAGTTTCCCGTTATCTAAGCAGGCCATTCATGGAATAAAGGGTGTGACATTCCTACTGGCCAGACCCTCAACCATTTAATTCTATAACAAACATTCCTTATAACCTTCCTATAACCTAACATTCCTATATAACATAACATTCCTATAACTTTCCCCGTTTCACCAAGAGCTCAGTGGATAGGTGACAGCTTGCTGCATAAGTACCTGAAGGTGTCACCTCTAATAATATTTTTTAAAATTTTATTCCTAGTAATACTCAATTCAAGACTCCCGTGAGATGGGTTATGTTTTATCTCCACTTACAGAAAAGCATTTTAAAGAACTGTCTTACCAAGACTACTAAAAGCAGTGAAGACAGGGTAGAAAACGCATTGAGATTATTTTGAATTTTCTTATAATGTTTCTCTTCTGCATCTTCTTTAGAGAACTCCAATAGAGCCTAAATCTATTTTACATTATTTCTATTCATATTTTATTGTCAGAAATGCCTTCTTCCCTCCCTCCCCTGACAACTGTTTTAATTCCACAACTATGTCAGAAGCATCTGTCATATCTCCCCTAAACTATTAAAGACGCTTGGCAAGAAAGTACATTGCCTTTCTTCACCATCCCTACTGCTGACAGTAGTGGTGGAAAAAGATTAGGCAAGATTCATGCAGTGTGCAGGCAGAGATACGCACGCTTCTTTAAATTAATCTTCATTTGTTCTAACCTTTTCAAGATTCTTAAGAGCTTCTCAGCTAGCTCTTTGAAATTCTAATGAATAATTTTCCAGGGCAACACGAAAAACCTTCCCGTTTCATTTCCAATAAGCCAATAAATGGCCAAGGCCAGGATCAAGAACTCCTGAGCATGCTCTCAATTATCTTTCTCACTAACTCCTTCCCCTGACCTCCTAGGTTCAATTCTATACATACTACAGTAATGAATCTAGCCACGCTTCCTGTGATAAACTACAGTCCAGTTCTCTAACAGACATTTCCCGCTGAGGTCAGGGGGATAAGCTCAAGTGTATCAGAACACTTTGCTACCATTTTACTTGTGTTTAAAAAGCGATAACATACTTGTAAAAAGGAGGGGGGGGAGGGGAGAGGGGAATAAAAGAAAATAAAGAGGTAATATTCCTGCTTACAATGCCTCTGTACCTATACTCTCCTCTCTATCAATTTCACAATAAAGCATATTCATCATCCCCACTGTTTTGTTCTGTGATCAAATTTAATTCCACAGGCTTTAGCCCCTCCATTTCAGTTCAGATCCTTGACAAAATACTGCTCTAAGAATGCTGGCTATTACAATTAGTGAGAACATAACCTTTGCCAGGAATCTCACCCAGAGACCTACTGTGAGCAGCTCATTCCTGGCACATCTCTGATTTGTCTACAAACCAATAATCTCTATGGAAGTTACATGCAATGCTGCACACTGTTCAGATCCTGAAACAATTTACTGGCATCTACTAACAGGAGAAATACTGTAGCATTTTCTCATGATGTGCAAGCAAAGGCTAACTTAACATTAGATTACTCATATGAATGTATAAAGAAACACATCTGCCTATCTAGTGTCTGTCCTTGCTAGAACCACAGTATAACTGTAACAGTCAGTGAAAAGAACCAACAACTGAAACAGAAAACTCTATGCAAGATACACAGCAAAGTTATTGACGTCATCAGCTCCAAGGACTTCTGCCTCAGTTTCCTTTTGCTCCCACACTTCCTGCAATGGTTGGTGAGTATGTGAACAGTTCAGAGAACACAGCTTGTAATTATGAGTACAATGAGGTACTGGGCTGGAGCACAACTAGGTTTCTGCATACAAGAAATACAATAGCAGGCTTGCTGAGCTACAGAAGGGACTGGAGAATCAGTGGTACTGGAGTGACAGCATCGGTAGATAAAGGGAGGGCAACCGATGTCATCTACCTGGACTTGTGCAACTTTGACACAGTCCCCCACCACATCCTTATCTCTCAATTGGAGAGATGTGGATTTGATGGGTGGATCATCCTGTGGATAAGAAACTGGTTGACAGAATGTAGACAAAGGGTGGCGGTCAACGGGTCTATGTCCAGGTGGAGGCTCCCCAGGGGTCTGTCTTGGGACCGGCGCTCTTTAACATCTTTATCAATGACATCGATGATGGAATTGAGTGCACCCTCAGCAAGTTTGCAGATGACACAAAGCTGAGTGGTGTGGTTGACACAATAGAAGGAAAGGAAGCCATCCAGAGGGACCTTGACAGGCTGGAAAGGTGGGCCTGGGGGAACCTAATGAGGTTTAACACTGCAAAGTGTCAGGTGTTGCACTTGGGACGGAAGAATCCCAGACATAGATACAGACTGGGAGAAGAACTTCTTGAGAGTAGCCCTGCTGAGAAGGACTTGGGGATTCTGGTAGATGAGAAACTTAACATGAGCCAGCAGTGTGCTCTTGCAGCTCGCAAGGCCAATGGTATCCTGGACTCCAATAGAAGAGGAGTGGCCAGTAGGGACAAGGAGGTGATTGTCCCTCTCTACTCTGCCCTCATGAGGCTCCATCTGGAGCCCCATCCCTGACGTGTTCAAGGCCAGGTTGGATGGGGCCCTGGGCAACCTTGTGTAGATCCAGGCCTAGAGGTTGGTGTCCCTGCCTGTGGCAGGGGGGTTGGAGCTCTATGATCTTTGGGGTCCCTTCCAACCCATGCATTCTATGATTCTATGATTATATAGGGACCAACAAAGATAGCCATGACGCTCATCTTTATCACTAATGAATGTAGAAGTTAATTTAAGCCACAGCACACAGCTATAACAGCAGCAAAATACATGTACAGAGAATATACTGTGGATGAGTCTGACAATGAAATGGCTGTTGTGTAAACCAAATCACTTTCTCTTCCTTAGCACCATATTTTCACGGTTAGCATTTCCTCAGTATAGTAGCATACAGAAAGATCTGGAAGACAGTATACAAGGCTCTGCATTCTCCTAGCATTTTTAAGGTTGTTCAGACCCTGTCTAGAACTCACATACCAACTCTGAATCATGAACATGTCTCAGACCCCCGATTTCTCCACGCTTTTAGCCCTTGCAACAGCTGCTTTATTCTCAAATCTTTTCTGAAATCACTGTGCCCAAGCTGCCCATTCCCCACTAGATTTAGTATTGATTGTACTACAGTGCAAGCTGAACTACTTTCCTGATAAGTTATCTGAATTACAGTTTCTTATATATTCAGTCTGTACTCACTACATGACTAGACCATGTCAAGATCATGTAAGACAAAGCAGTGGATATGGTTTTACATAACAGCAATTCTTCTACATCCTGCTCTCCAATTCTGGGTCATGTTCCAAGAGCAAATTAAACGTATTTCCTTAGTACAGTAACTCTCCGTTTCAGACATATCATCTGCAGGAACTGCTCAGAGACCTCTTTCCCAGGTCCCCAAAATGAAAAAGGGAATCATCATTACGTGATCTTAGACTCCAATTCTCCTTTCTCTGAAGGATATTTTAACTGTACCCTGTGACCACTTGGTCTGTTAAGGTCTTCTACACTTTATTGAATCCAGTGCTGAATTTCTTGAACACAGGTAACAGCTTGGTTCATTTACACAATAAAACGTGTCCCTTTTTTGGCAACCCTTTGTGATCTAGCTAGAATAAACCACCACATAAAATTGTCCTGCAGTACAGTTGGTACTTCTCTCCTAAAAATCAAAGAGGATGCTCATCTTTCTCCCAGTGATAACCAAATTACAGCTCAAATTAGTATCACTGTTGCATACATAAAGCTTAACAGAAGTTAGAATTTATTACATATTATCTCTTGTTCTGACTATATAAACCTACATCCACGGTTAAATTCAGGCAGGAAAGAAATATCTTTCTTACTCAAGGACATAAACCTAGATTTAAACTGGATGTATGAAAACATTCTCTGTTCCATTACCAGCAGAATGCATTATCGTTAGTTATGGAAGCAGTGTTACAAGTATCAAAATCTTACCTATGAAGAAAGTTTGTTCCATAATGACCATCTACACAGCCACAATTTCCCTAAATGACATGAACGCCATCTTCAAGGTAGATCAGCAGAGTAATAAGGTCTACAACTGAAAAGGAAATAGCTGTAGCATTTTTAAGCATAAAGATTTTGCAATATGGACTCGTGTTAACCAAAGCTAGGTAACAAAGAACAGAAAATACCAGACCCTGGTGAGCCCTACCAAGGAAGTGGAAGGTCTAACTGTGCTCTCCCAAGTCCTTAATGAGAGAAAGAATCAAGATTGCAGACAATCAGATGCATTTTGCCTGGGCTGGGACAAGGACCTGGAGTTCTAAGGGGACCAGAAGGATGAATTCAGATCAGGAAGGTCAAAACTAGGTTGGGACTATGACCTCTGTCATGACCCACACATATTTCATCCTCCTTCCTCCACATGCTACCATGCACTGCTGGGGAATCTCTGCTCCCATGCTTGGAGTGCCTCCTCCCCTCCTTCTGCAATGACCTTGGTGTCTGTGGTTTCTCCCACATACTCTCACTCTTCTCCCTGGCTGCGTTGGCACAGCAGCTGCTTCTTCTTAAATGTTATCCCAGAGGTACTACCACCATAGTTGATGGGCTCAGCCTTGGCCAAGGGCAGGTCCATCTTGGAGCTGGCTGCCACTGGCTTGTCAAACATGGGGAAGCTTCTAGCATCTTCTCGCAGAAGTCACACCTGCAGCCCCCCTATTGCCAAAACTTTGCCACACAAACCCAATGCAACACCCTACAGTACTGCATCTTTTTATGCATGGTCAGAAAAAGTGGTATGTGTGGGTGGAATTGCTATGTTTGTTTGAATCTAATGTAATAAATGTATTTCTGTAAGCAAAGTTTGAAGGCCAGGTTGGATGGGGCTTTGGGCACCCTAGCAGAGGGTGTCCCTGTCCATGGCAGGAGGGTGGAACTGGATGGACTTTAAGGTCTCTTCCAACCTAAACCAGACTGGGATCCTATGAAAAAGAAGTAAATACATTTAGAATGAAAAAAGAGAAATGAGGTGTGGATGACAGAAAGGCTTGAAGGAGGTCGTTTGAACAAGAGGCCTAGTGACAGGATAAGAAACTTATGTTCTGAATGACTACAGTGAGTTTGAGATGGAAACTGCACATGGGTAACATTATGCAGATGCAAGATACAGAATGCCACTTTACACAGAATATATGCCTGGAAGGGTGGGGGCTGGACTGGGGAGACAATGTAGAAGGAAGGACTGAGGGCCCAACTCAATAATGTCATGGAGTCAGAACATTGTCTGGGATTCAAGACAAGACTAACAAGTAATTCATTAGTGTATGCAACACTGATCCTCAAACAGCTGGAATCCAAAGGCTGTATGAGTACCTCCTTCTCAAGTGTCAGAAACCTCATGGAAAGGACTTAGGAGTTCTTCCCTCCAAACATGGCTGCCAGCCAGGGATGAGCTATGGGGCTCACCTGTTAAATAATCCAAACTGTTTCCAGAACTTGAGTAGTATAGGAGACACAGAGACATCTACCTCTACCTTCATACCTGTGCCAGGCAGTTCAGGGCATCCACAGGAGAAAGAAAAATCTACATCCCACATTAACTCTCTCAGGTTCAAGGACTGCAGTAAAGTCTCCTATTTCTAGTGTGAATATTCTACCTACTGAAGCCCACACATGTGGGCACATATGGGTAACTGCAACACAAGCTCAGCCTTAGGAAAATACAGCAGGACAACACAACTAAGGGTTCCTGGCACAAGCATTTCAGGAGCAGTGTTCCTGCAGGACTTGTCCATCGTTCCAAAGCATTATGTTCTCAAAACCATTTTCTATTCACAGCTAAGTCATTTTGCAAAGCTTTGAATTTCATCTAACCTGACTTTTATGAAGTGCCAATGTAGAGAAACATTTTAAAAGAGAATTTATTTTTCTGTGAGAAACTAGTGGAGATCAATACTATATAACATTCCCTTCAGATACTCTTCTACCAACCAGTATTACTGTCATTTTCACCACAACATAACATCATTCATTAGACACACTTTCCTAATCAGGTCTCTACATTCCAAATTGTTATTCTACTTCTATCTTCTTTATTATTTCTGCATCTGAACAACAGTTTTTTCTCATATTAAAAAAATTACAAACCACAAATGCAAAGATGGGGCTCAGACTATGTTTTATGCTGCCTCTAATCCTGTAAAGGTGTGTCAGGTGTGCTCAGGCTGAACTTCACTGAACCAGTTCACCCAGGTGAGACAAGTGAGAGCAAATTCTTAATGTGAAGATCCCATGCCAGGCTGGCCTAATACAGAGGCCAACCTCCTGTTGACTTATCCTCTCATGCTGACAGGACTTAGCTAGTCTGACATAAGTCTGTCATAGTCTAACAAAAGGAACTTCAAACATCCAGAGAATTTTACTGGCAAGCCCTACACATACAGATTTTTAAGTCTTGGATGAAGACATCTAGTGATGTTCTCCAAGGTCACTTACAAAAGCTGTGAGAAATCAAATTTGGAAATGTTTACAAGACATCTTCGTACATATCTCTCTCTTTTTCTTCGCTTTTCAGTAAGGAAGATTTACTCTACCACCACCACTTCTGACTGCTCCACACTGGTTTACTTTTTTAAAAAAAAAGGAAGCTCAAATCAAACTAGTACATATATCACCTTCAATATTGTTCAACAAATGAAACATACTCTTATAATTCTTTCTTCTTCTCTAGAATGTTCAGATACATTACTGCCCGGAAAATTGGGGAATGTATTTTCTCCTTTGATTATGGCTAAGAACCATGTATCACTTCACAAGGTGATGATTTCAACCAATAAAACACACTGAGCTGTAGATCTATAAGACAGAGACAAAGAACTTGGCAGGTTTTAAAAATAACATTTCAGATTTCAAGCCAAATTTGTATTATTTCCAGAGTTATAAATCCAGCACAGACCTAGTCCAAATATAAATATTGCTTCTCATGAACAAACATGAAAGTGTTATGTTTATAATATTTCTTATAAAAAAACTTTATCAGAGCTCCTTAGAGCATGACACTTTACAGATCTTAATGTTGCATAAGCTTTTTCACAAGGCTTATATAATGTAGGAATCTTGACAGGTGTGTGAATGAGGACATTAAAACCCAACAGTCCCGTGTCCCAGCAAGACCTGCAAGCAAGCTGCTGCAAACAGGAGTTCTGTGTGAGGGAACCAGCAGGGGAGAAGGAGATCTGTACAGTAAACCATACAGAGAGCATAACGTAAAGCATTTTTTCCTGTATACAGCTGGCAGAAGCATCCAAAGCGCAGGACTTACAATGTGGGCTTTGAACTACACCCAGTGGGGAAGGGAATATAGTAGCATAAAAAATGTTCATTAAGGGCTTTGAATGCATTTCTGTTCGATACAGAAGGTGGAACAAGTAGTGAGAGGGAAACTCTTTTAGATTTGATATTAACCGATGTGGAGAAAGTATGTGATGTTCTGAAAGCCACTTTAGTTTAATGATGGCAGTCATTACTCTTGGAAGGGCATGATGAAAACCTGCTAAATTAACAGCAGTGTCTTCCATAAAGGCAGGGAACTCACCCAAAATGATAAAGCTATGCAATGCTCCCCTGTGAGAGATCCGTGTGACAATGAATACTGAAAAGGAGCAAATTTGACTGGTCTTTTTTCAAAGGCAGAAAAAAGGAATTGAGTCAGTTATACTTAAATTCCTGGGGAAAAACATTAGAACAAATTATGAAGTACATGATTTAGTTATCTAGAAATAAATACAGGAATGAGTAATAGCCACCATGGGTTTGTCTAGAGCCCAGCTTGCCAAACCAGTCTTATTTCCCTCTCCCTCTGCTCTTGTAGTCACAGTACTAGTAACAAATATCTCACAGTACGACTACGATTTTGATAGTCTCATGCAACTTTCTCAAAAATAAACGTGAAAAAAAATAGGTTAAGTTACTCTGGAGTCAATAGAGATTTCTTAAGAGCAACTACCAGTGATTCACTGCCACTACAGAAAAAAGCATTACATGCTTTTCTGCAGGGATCTGTTTTGTGTACCTCACTATGCAACATCACTTGGATAAGCAAACAGAAAGGGATTTCTTTTGGGAGAGGACAAGGAACCATTAGAGCACCAGAGAGCAGGATTTGAATCCTAACTGATGTTCATAGATAGGTGTGATGCTCTCAGGTCAGACACAGTGCAGTAAGGAACAGTCAGCTGCCCAATGTACGGTTAGAAACAACCAACTAGGTAACACTTTCCCAGGAAACTGGTTCAAGGATCACAAAAATGATTGTGCTTACAAGAAAAGCCAAATCGCATGTGTCTAAATAGCAGACACCAGAAGAAATCCTTCCATTCTACCTATCAATTATAGCCTTTAATAACGGGGTAGAGCTGTTTGAGTCCCAGGGTGTAACAGTTGTCAAAAGTATGACCTAGGAGGAAAGACAAAATGATTTGTGGCTAGTTCTACAGAAGAGAAGCCTGAGAAATGGCAAGGTAAGATTGCAGCAACATGAAAAGGAATAATCTGATTCTTACATGCACAGTAGAAAGTAAAAGATGCAAGGATTTTCTGTGTATTAAGAAGCATTCATGTTAGGAAAAGGAACTTTCAGTGAAATATAAGAACAGCCAAGGATGTTATGAAATCTGTCACTGGAGGTTTCAACATAATCTTAAGTAAAGACAACTGTCAGAGTAGGTCACAGTCCGGCATTATTTATATAATTTATCTAATTCCATAGTGGAAAACCAGAGTGTTATTTTGAGGTATCTTTTAGTTTATGTTTAAAGAAAGAAAAAACCCACAAAACCTACATATATTATTTTTTCTTTAGATTTTTTTCACATAAAGGCTTTATCAATATATCATTTATATTACCAAATAAAGTCTCCTTCTTGGTATAAACTGTATCCAGACTGAGAAATTCACTTGCGCAGTGATGTTTAGAAAATTATTTTGTTTCTTTTTTAATGCCCTTAATATGTAAGAGTAAGAAAAATTTGAATGTCCTGTCCCCAGTGACGCTGAGATTCTGCAAATTCAGACACAAATATACTTTTCTTCCATGAAATTCAGCCCCTTTTTTATGAAGTAAACTATGTATCATTGGCCTTTTTATTGTCCCGCATGTCGCAATCTTTTATTGTAAGATGTTAAAGGTTTTGTGTTTAAGATGTAAACTATATCCTGGTTTCAGCAGGGACAAAGTAAATTTTCTTCCTAGCAGCTGGTGCAGTGCTGTGGTTTGGAGTTCTGATGAGAATACTGTTGGTAACACACTGATAGTTTCAGGTGTTGCCAAGCAGTCAAGGACTTTTCGGCTTCTCATAATGCCCTGGCTATGAGAAGGCGGGGGAGGTGGGCAAGAAGCTGGGAGGGGACACAGCCAGGACAGCTAACCCAAACTGGACATCATACTCCAAGTACAACTGAGGGTGTGAGGGTGGGCCAGGAGGTGACACAGCTTAAAACTAGCTGAGCACCTGCTTCAGGCGGTAAGCAGTTGTGCTGTGCATCACTTGTATATTCTTTTATCATTATTATTATTTTCATTTTCTATCCTATTAAACTGTCTTTATCTCAATCCACAGGTTTTACCTCTTTTCTTTTTGAACAGCTATGCGATTGTTTTAGTAGCCTGCTGAGTTAAACCATAACTTAAGACTCTGTATACATCACAGCTTTATAGAGCCGTTATCTCACTATGACTCCATCTAATGCATGAGCTTATTCCTTGCCAAAGAAATTAGCTATGCTGTGGGAAGATCTACCTGGAAAGAAATTTATTATTTCCTTGTAAACAAGAAGATGCTTCCATATGAGACAGTCTAGATAGCAGGAACACGGAAAAGTTACTCAAACAGCAACTGTTTGACCACCAACTCTGCCACCTCAACCCTTGGAAGATGATTAAAAAGAGATTACGGACTTTTGTGAGAAAGCACATGCTTGTTACCCTGGCAAATAGAAAATAAAAAGGTTACTTTTTTATTTACTGTCTAGACAGAGCACAAGCCTTTTAAAAAAAGCCCAAACACACACAGATATTCCTTTAATAAGAATAAATGGAAGATTGGCAAATCCATCTTCTAAAATTTTTTATCTTTTTTTTTTTTCAGATAAAAAATCTTCTAGCTTAATCTCTGAGCACTGTGTATGCCACTGGAATCTAAGATGGTTGCAGACATCATACTGGATTAATTGATAGAGTAACAAGGGCCATCACAGTCAATAAAGTACTGTCCTGAGTAGGGATGGCTGCTGTCTTCTCTGTGTTCATAAAAAACCCCAAGTCACAAATGGTTTAACATCTGACAACAAAATTTACTATCAAGAAGCAACACCACTACAACTTAGAAGTTCCTCAAAGTTTTTACAAAAACAAGGACACAAACACTTTCTTACATGCAAGTAGATGACTCTAATAAAAGATTAATCTTCCACTTACAAAACACGACACTTCCTGACGATACTTTATATTCATAAAAATCTACTTGTTTTGCTATCTCTACTGCCTGAACAATGCCAGTCTGCAAACATACAAGCATGAATTCTTTCTTCCAAATCACTCACCCACACAAATCAAATATTTACCCTAGTTACAAACCACTCAGGCTTAAATGGTATTAATTTGGAAAAAATCCAGGAGTATTTTCTACATTATATCAAGGGCAAATCAAACAGCTCATTCAATAAATTTTTCATTGCAATTAACTGTGAAGTAAATCTACATGGACACAGACTTCCACACATCCCAGAGTGGGCAAGAAAACCCAAATCATTTTAACTTAGTAGGAACACAGAGAGAAAACCAAACCAAAACCTTGTAACTGCATATAATGCACAAGCTGTACAGAAAAAGAAAGGTGTTTTTCTCTATATTTTCCTAAACAAGGATCCCATAACATCCATACAGAAGAAACCACAACAAGTATGCATAGCACTTTATAATAATTATCTGCTGTGCAGCATTCATATTCTGAAAGTGTCAGAAGCCTATACAAAAGTAATCACTTTGTCCTGTAAGAAAACCAAAGCTCAAATGCACCAATCCCAATACAGAAGCATTTCAGGACCAGCACTCCCCAACCCCTACCACACACCCTCCAGGAAACACACACACTAGCGGCCTGGGTGTGCGAACAGCTGTCAGATACTTGTTATGGGGTGAAGCTGAAGTTGGTACACCATAGAAGCAATATCCAGAACCCAAGAGAGAGCTGGAAGTGTTTCCAGAGCAGAAACGTCTCTGGTTTACTATACTAGTAGGCTATCATCTCTTTTGACCCCTGCACATGTATTAGGTTTACAAAGCAAAGGCCATAGAAACATCATTAAATCCTCAGAGAGTACATTGTGGTGAACAACCAACTACATCCTAAATGCTGCAAAACATTTGGATCTCTGATCTCTCTTAAAACATTTAAAGAAATAGATACGAGTTTGTCTGTAATTCATGCTGTAAACACACCGGCCTGAACAGTTAACTGAGGGAAATTTAACAGTAGTGGTAAAAGCTTCATAAAAAATATGCTGCAATCTTATTTGCAATACACTTGTAGACTTTTTTTCTCTTCAGCTGGTCTAAGTCTTCTAACTGAAGAGCACTGCTTTCATCTCTTTTGTCTAATTGCAATGTAGATCGTTGCCCTACTTGGGATATGAATTACTGTATGCTCCATGTTGTGGGAAAATAAAGGAAAATACATCCTGTGTTTATTTTGCATTCACTTCTTCTTGAAACAATACTCATTCCTCAACACCAATTTATGCAATTAATATATATTTCAACTCCCTTCCTGGTTAATTTACAGAACTCTCATATATACAGCCTTACAAAGTATTTGGAGCACTTCTGAAGAAGACAACAACTAGAAGATAAATACACTTCACCTGCATGAAAGCAGAACAGTAGTCTAACATTAACGTACCAACAAGCAGTCATGATTGACACTTGTATGCAAAATCAAGGTATAATACAGTTCCTCGCAAACAAATGCACTTCACTATGTTTAGAGCATTGAACAAATGTACTGCCTACTCCAAGTAGCATTATTTTTGCTATAGCTACTATTCTGCAACTTGCCTTAAGACAACACATCTCCATGAACTCCAGAGGACCAGACCTTTGTCATGTGCAAGAACTAGAGAGCTTTGAGCCTAAAGTATGACACATGCTTTTCTAGGAGTACTACTATAAACAGAACATTCTTACAAAATTAAGACACTATCAGGGCCCACTACCTTCTTTAGACTTCAGAGGAGTTGGGATCTGGAAGAAAAACGTAACATTCGATATAAAACTAACTTGCTTACAAGTTTTAGTAAATGCATGTACCCCACCATCCCCATTTCTGAGTTTCTGCATCTTCTCCTTTTTTCCCTCCTCAGGCTACAACTTTAGCTGTACTGAATTCAGCTGAATGCCAGTTTAAGGCATAAAGCATCTGTGGCTTAACAGCTTGAATTTAGTCAATCTGATGCCTTTGAAACACAATTCTGCAAGAAAAAGGACCTCCTAATTTAAGGAGGGAACTTTTTTTCTCCTATCAGATTACTGCAACATGAAATACCTGGCCAACTCTATAACTAATAATACATATCTACAAGAAAAATGTGTTTTCAGTTCATTAGTGGAAAAAGCATTGGCTTATTTAGGGGTTTTTAGATCACCAGGGAGTTTATATGTTTGTGTATTAATTCTCAGAAGACGGCAGATTTTTCAGCTCAACATTCCACACTGTAATGTATTTCTATTTTAGCTTCAGAGACATCTAGGCTTGTGATTGTTTTTCTCACTCAGCAGTGAGAACATTCATTTTAGCACAACCACATTCATACAAGAAATAAGATGGAACCTTGATGTATTTCATTTTCTTACAGCCTTCACTGTGGCGATTTACTGAGAGGAGAGAGTAACATGTAATAGCTGGTTCTCACAGTGGCAGCAGGAAGACTCATGCTGGTTGGTATCTTTATTCCTTTTGTATATTTTCCACTCTCCCACCTGGACACCTGTATGTTACAGGTAGTTCAACAGTAACAAAAAATCAGATTTGTTTTGACACATTACTGGCAAGGTGAAGGCGCTTTGCCCAGCAACAGACTGGTAAATGGAAAGAGGGGGAGGGGGGAAGAAAAAGAAGTTATTACCAACAGCCTGTCTGTGCTTGAGCTCTAAGCTGCATTCATCAAAACTGCATTCATAAAAGCACACTTCCAGATTTTACGTGGTGAAAATCAGAGGAAAAGTCATAGTAACAAACTTCACATCTGATATACAAACCCAGCTAGTGTTCTTTGTTAAGTCATCCTCGTGCTCCATTTTCATTGCAAGTACATACCCTGTGCGCTAGTAACAGGAAATCACTTCGAAACTATGACCTGACCTGCCAAATTTTAAAGGTATTTTACTTGCCTTTTGAAACTGATGGAAGTTCATTGTTTAAGTACTTTGTTGCTGGTGATCTCCTGTTCTCAGGCAGTTTTCAGTTAATTCAGTTAATACCTTCACCCCCCCTTAACTGTTAAGGGCCAAAAAGTAGCTGTTTGGATTCTACTCCGACCATCGCTACATGGAGTAAAACAAATGAAAGAAACAAATCCAAAAACCATAAACACTACTCTTTTTTTGTGACGACTAATCAGAATTTAACAGAAAATTATCACCTGGCTATCTAGCACATGAAATCACTGTTTTATACCAGTAAATTATGTTCTGCAGCCTACAAACAGTTTCTGCCAAACTTCTCCATTTCTCTATAGAACCGTCACACACGAAAAACCCCACGAATAGGACTATTTCTAGTGAAAGTCATTAGTCCTGAATGCTGTCAGCAGCACAGAAATCTTTTTGGTAAGCCTCTTTTGTCCCCCTTTTTGGGAAGCCAAGATCAGGTCTTCATCACAGAGGGTCTGATGGAAATGAAACTGGCGGTGAGCCCTAGCATTTCAGGTGGTTGTGGATAGGCAAAGGCTCCACAAGCGTCAAATCAATTATTGGGGTCCTGTGAGCACAAGTTTGCCCAAAGCATATTCAATCCATTCTCAACAGAGAGTTGTCACTTGCCTCTTTCAGATTTCACACTGCTGTATTGGACTTGTTGTCCAAGGCTTAAGAACAGTGCAAGGACAGAAAGGCCAGAGGCAGGTAGACACGTTCTGTGTCACCAAAAATACTGAAGGACCCCCTCTGCCACCCATGCTCAGAAAGTTACGGAATGTATATGCTACCCCACCATTCTCCCTCATGTCCAGCTACATAAAAACTACAGAGTACACAGTACATCTTTAGCATCACTCAACTTCCTCACATTAGATAGATCCACTCAGATCTGCACAGGGGTCCAGCATCAAGCTGCAGAAAAAAGTATAGTGCCAGCCCTTGCTGGCGAGCTGTGTGAGAACAGAGAGAGGAGGAGGGTGAAAGGCCAAGACACAACTGCATGCAGCAGCATTCCACAAGGTCTTGGGGACCCACTCAAAGCAGAGTTGGGTATATGGAAATAGCCCAGCCTTATGGGGAACACAAGAGGAGCTCTGATCTCACATATGATGCAACCTGAAGCACAGGCAGAGGATGGAACTACTACACCACTTCAGTCAGCCAATCTCAGCAACTGCTTATAGAGATATGCTTAAGCTTGGCTCTGAAAAACTGGTCAACTAGTAGTTGAGATACCAGGGGCTATAACTGCCTGTTTAAGGATTGAATAAATAAAATTTATTCCAAGCAAGGTAAAGTATTGCTGCTTTGCTTGGAGTCAGTGTACACTGTCCCTGAGCAAGCCACATTCCCTAACATATCCTGCTGCTCTTCATGGCCATCTGTGATCCCAGCAACTAAGTATAGCACCTTGGTAGCAGAGTTCTCCACATGTAGTGGCCTAATTACATTATGGTTTTTACATGATCTGTTTTAATATTCTCCTCCTTCTTTATATACCCATCACTTAGCAACATAAAAATGTAAGGGAGAAGTAGGAGGGAGATACATAGGGTGGGGAAAAAAGGGTGCCTCAAAAAAAAAATCTTAACCTGCTTTTAACCAGGATGGGAGTCAAGAAGTCAAGACAGACAAGATTTTTCTCCCTTTAAAAAAAAAAAAAAAAAAAAAGCAGCCCACAATGTGCAAAAACGGTTCTTGAAAGCCAAGGAAAGCCCAGGAAAACCCAGACAACTGGCAGGTCCACAGCCTGTTGACATTCAACATCCAGAGCATTATGAAGTTTATAAGCCAGATTATTTTAAGCACTGGATGCTTTTGACATTGTGCAAGGCACATGGTACATCAGGATCTTTACTCCAAGGTTTTTATCTAAACACGTGATAGAAGAGGGTATTGTTTCCAAAAAGAAGGCAGAAAGCTTCTGACTGCAGGGCCCTTGTCTACTTACAGAGCTCCAGGTTCAAAATTGTCTGGCATAAATGCAGTAAGACTAGGTCTAAGGAGAGGGGCTTAACACTTACTTGCTGGAAGTGATTCCCGATCAGTTTGCAATACATTTCCAATATTCTGATTCTGACAAACACTACAGCATATCTGCAGGGGGGGGCTGATTAAAATGCAAGTCAGGAAACCCACAATCACAAGGATACATGCAACACCCTTCAGATACAATGAAAAAAGCAAAGAATAACAGAAAAGAAAAATACTATTTGAATGAAACAGGTGTTGTGAGGAAGGTACCACACATGTCAAAACTCAGCTTTCCTGCAAAGAGCTTTATCTGTAGTTTCTCTGTTAATTTAATCACATATACTTCAATTATACTTAATGCCTTCAATTTTTTTTTACTACTTTCTCTTCTCCTTTTTTCTTTTACAATAAGATTTCCCAGAACTGGAAAGAACAGGTTTTGTTTCTGTACACAGAACAGATGTCACAATCACAGAAACTGCCATTATCAAATAACTGACCCTGCTATTTTCAGCCTAATTTAATTTTTAAGATTGCCCTGGGATACTTCAGCTATATCTTGACATGAACCATAAGACATTCCTTCCACAGTGTGCTGACTGCTTCAAACAAACTACATACCTGTTCTCATATATAGCATATAAAGTCTCTATTGATAAAATGGTGTTTATCTGGCAAAATCAGAGTCATACACGATGAACATTTTCCCCAAGACACACTCCTTGATGTGATGTTTAGGGACATGTTTTAGTGGCTGATGTGTAGCTTAGGGAAATATTTTAGTGGTGGACTTCGGGAGCTTCAGTTAGGGACTTGACAAAGAGACTCCCAACCTTGGTCAGGCACACAGATTATTATCCATTTTTAATTTTCCAAATAGGTAGTAATGAAATACATAAAAGAAAACTGAGGACCATTAAGAAGGATTTGAGGGCCCTGAGATGCATGGTACGAGGATCTGGAGCACAGGTAGTGTTTTCCTCCGTCATTCCTACTACAGGGAATGGGGAGGGATGGAAGGAGAAGAGCCAGGAAATTAATACCTGGCTCAGAACATGGTGTGAGAAACAGAGCTTTGGGTTCTTCGACAATGGGCTGGCTCGAGCATCATCAGGCTTGCTTTCTAGGGATGGGGAGCACTTATCCCCAAGGGGCAGAAGGATACTGTCAAAGAAGCTAGCAGGGCTCATTAATAGAGCTTTAAACTAGGTAAGAAGGGGGAAGGGGACAGGGCCAGGCTAGATGGAAAAAAGCCTGGGTGTGGTGGTCAAGTTACTGAGGGATGGTGTGCTGGCAATGACCTCTGGTCAGCCACCCTACTTAACCAGGGGGATAGTGTGTCAATTCAGAGTAGAGATGTAACTACTACTGATGGGCTAGGTAACTTAACCAGCTGTCACTTGGGAAGCAAGGCTTCCCTTAGGAGCATATCAAGATCAATAGACCAGCTGAAGTGCATCTACACCAATGCATGCAGCATGGGCAACAAACAAGAGGAATTAGAAGTCCTTGTAACTAAAGGAGACTATGATGTGATTGCCATCACAGAAATGTGGTGGGCTAATTCCCATGACTGGAGTGCTGCAATTGCTGGTTAAAAACTATACAGGTGTGACAGGCTGGGTAGGAGAGGAGGTGGGGTAGCCCTGTATGTCAGAGAATGCTTTGACAGCCTGGAGCTAGAGTATAGTGAAGACAGGGTTGAGTGTCTCTGGGTAAAAATCAGAGGAGCACGAAATCAGGGAGATACAGTGATGAGACCACTTGGCCAGGAGGAGGAGGCTGATGAGTTGGTTTTTAAACAACTGGGAGAAGTCTCACAATCACCAGCCCTTGTCCTTATTGGGGACTTCAAATTAGTGGATGTCTCCTGGAGGTACAATACAGCAGGGAGGAAGCAGTCTAGCAGGTTCCTGGAGAGTTTGGAAGACAAGTCTCTGACCCAGCCGGTGAATGAACCCACCAGGGAAGGTGCCCTGCTGGACTTGTTGTTTGTAAACAGAGAAGGCCTAGGTTGGAGGATGCCTGGGGCATAGTGATCATGAGCTGATAGAATTCTTAGTACTGGGAGAAGTAAGGAAGGGAGACAGCAGAACAAGCACCTTAAATTTCTGTAGGGCTGACTTTGGACTGTTCAGAAAGCTGCTCAATCAGATTCCATGGGAGGCAGCCCTGGAGGGCAAAGGAGCCAAGAGGGTTGGTTGCCCCTCAAGAAGGAAATCTTGGTGGTACAAGAACAGGCTGTCCCAGTCTATTGGAAGAGGAGTCAGCGAGGAAGGAAGCCAGCTTGGCTGAGTAGAGAGATCCAGGAAGATATTTGGGAAAAGAGGGAAAAATATGAGCTTTGGAAGAAGGGGCAGGTGTCTTGGGACGACTATAGGAATGTAGGGAGAAAGTCAGAAGGGCTAAAGCTGAACTGGAACTCAAACTGGCCAGTTCTGTAAAAGATAATAAAAAGTCCTTCTACAGGTATATTAACAGTAAAAGGAGAGGTAAGGAGAATCTTCATATGTTCTTGTTCAGCCTGGAGAAGAGAAGGCTGCGGGGGGACCTCATTGCAGCCTTCTAGTACCTGAAGGGAGCTTATAGGCAGGAGGGGATTCGACTTTTTAAAAGAGCAGATAATGGCAGGACAAGGGGGAATGGACTAAAGCTAAAGGAGGGAAGCTTTAGATTAGATATTAGGGGGAAGTTTTTTACAGAAAGAGTGGTGAGGTGCTGGAACAGGCTGCCCAGAGAAATAGTGGATTCCCCGTCCCTGGAGGTGTTCAAGGCCAGGTTGGATGGGGCCCTGGGCAGCCTTGTGTAGATCCAGGCCTGGAGGTTGGTGTCCCTGCCTGTGGCAGGGGTGTTGGAGCTCTATGATCCTTGGGGTCCCTTCCAACCCAGACCATTCTATGATTCTATGATTCTATGATCTTCAGCCCTTATTGGATGCAGAGGGAACATTTAGTGACAAGGGATGAGGACAAGGCTGAAGTCCTTAATTCCTCAGTCTTTAATAGTAAAGACGGATATTCCCTGAGTACTCATCCTCAGGAACTGGCTGATGGGGGGGGGGGGGGGGGGGAGGGGAGGGGAAGAATAACAAAGTTCCCATGGTTCAGGAGGAAATGATTAGCGACCTACTTGGCCAGTTGGATACCCACAAGTCAATGGGGCCAGATAGGATCCACCTGAGGGTGCTGAGAGAGCTGGCAGATGTGCTAGACAAACCCCTTTCCATCATCTATCAGCAATCCTGGCAGACTGGGGAAGTTCCACTCGACTGGAGGATGGCAGATGTGACATTCATATATAAGAAGTGCCAGAAGGAGGATCAGGGGAACTACAGGCCTGTCAGTCTGACCTCCATCCCGGGGAGGATCATGGAGAGGGTCATCTTGGGAGCTATCATGCAGCACATGTGTGATGGCCAGGGGATCGGGCCCAGCCAATATGGGTTTACAAAAGGTAGATCCTGTCAAACTAACCTGATCACCTTCTATGACAAGGTGACCCACTTAATGGATGAGGGGAAGGCTGTGGATGTGGTCTACCTGGGCTTCAGTAAAGCCTTTACATGGTTTCTCACAGCATTCTGACTGAGAAACTGTCTGCCACTGGCCTGGACAGGTGGACCCTCTGCTGGGTTAAAAACTGGCTGGATGGCCGGGCCCAAAGGGTGGTGGTGAATGGAACCAAATCCAGCTGGAGGCCGGTCACGAGTGGCGTCACCCAGCGCTCAGTCCTGGGTCCAGTTTTGTTCAACATCTTTATCAGTGACCTCGATGAAGGGATTGAATGCTCCCTCAGTAAGTTTGCAGATGACACTAAGCTGGGAGGAAGTGTTGATCTGCCTGAGGGTAGGGAGGCTCTTCAGAGGGATCTGAACAGGCTGGACCAATGGGCTGAGACCAACGGGGTGAGGTTTAACAAGGCCAAGTGTAGAGTGCTGCACATGGGACATAACAACCCCATGCAGCACTACAGGCTTGGGGGAGACTGGCTGGAGAGCTGTCAGGAAGGGAAGAACCTGGGGTGTTGGTTGACTGCAGGCTGAATATGAGTGAGCAGTGTGCCCAGGCAGCCAGGAAAGCCAATGGCATCCTGATTTGTATCAAAAATAGTGTGGTCAGTAGGTCTGGGGAGGAGAGTGTGCCCCTGTACTCGGCCTTGGTGAGGCCACACCTCGAGTACTGTGTCCAGTCCTGGGCACCTCACCATAAGGAGGACATTGAGGTCCTCAAGCGAGTGCAGAGAAGGGCAACCAGGCTGGTGAAGGGGCTGGAGGGCAAATCCTATGAGGAGTGGCTGAGGGAGCTGGGGATGTTTAGCCTAGAGAAGAGGAGGCTGAAGGGAGACCTTATGACCACCTACAACTACCTGAAGGGAGGTTGTAGAGAGGTGGGTGATGGTCTCTTCAGCCAGGTGACAGAAGATAGAACAAGGGGAAATGGCATGAAGTTGTGCCAGGGCAGGTTTAGATTGGATGTTAGAAAAAAAAAATTTACTGAAAGAGTTGTCGGGGCCTGGAACAGGCTGCCCAGGGAGGTGGTTGAGTCACTTTCCCTGGATGTGTTCAAAAAAAGGGTAGATGAGGTACTTAGGGATATGATTTAGCTTAGGATGGGATTGGTTGGACTTGGTGATCTTCAAAGGTCTTTTCCAACCTTGTGATTCTGTGACTTAGGTTAACAGCTGGACTTGATCTTAAGGGCTTTATCCAATGTAAATTAGTCCATGATTCTTTCAAAGACTTGTCAGCTACCTCTCTCTCTCTCTCCATTCTAAGTTTTACACTTAACCTTAGAGTTTTCTATTGATTCTGACTTTTCTAATGCAAATAGATTTTAGTGACCACCAAAGAAAACCCATAAAAACTTTCACATCCATGGGCACAGCCTGAGTAGCCCCAAAACAGCACTTAAAGTAACAGATAGTTCCTCTTATCCTCTCTCATCCATCTTTCCTCCTCATATTACTATTATTGTTTTTCCCTCTCTAAAGTTCTCCATCCTATCAGAAGTTTTGCAAGACAGAATGCATAAATATCCAAATGCCTCCAACAATCAACCCCATTAATTTTCATGTAGCTTCATACACATATGAAACAAGTATGGCACAATCCTGTTAAAGATCAAATTTCTTGGTCAGTATAATTAGAAACAATCACAAACAAGGATTAAGATCAAGTTTGAGGCTTGTTCTTTGTCGACGCTTTCTTTGTACTTTTAATTCTTTGTTTGCTCTCTCCTCCAACGTCTCTTGGATTCACTGATGCCACTATCCAGTTCCCTTCTATACACGAGTAATTCAGAACAATTCAAAGTACTACATTTCTTCCTCTATGATCATACAGTTTATGGTTCTTTTTTCCTTCTACTATCTGTGTCAATGCCTTTCTATTGCAAAATTCTTGCAGGTTGCAATAAATCTATTTTACCTGTATATTCAGAAACAGGAAAAGATCAACAGAACAAACACAGCAACTCAGACTCACCTATCTCATCTGCTATGTTCCCAGTTGCAAAGACCACTCTTAATCACTCCTGAACACACAGAATATTTTATTCTCTTCTCTAGTAACTTATTTTCTACTCCGTAAGTCCAAGATACAATTCATGAAGTTCATACTGATTTGCAAATGAGAGATAAGTGTGATCACAGCTGTGTGTTGGTTAAGCTTACATTAGTCCATGTGAAGCTTACTGCTGATAAATCGTTCCCCAGCAACAGAACAACATGTAATTAATGGAAACTACCAGAAGATATTTCAAAAGGAACATTATTTCTGAAAAAGGAAGGCCAAACAAAACAAAGCAGGGGGGAGGAAAAAAAAAAACAAAACAAAACATACACAATTCTTGGAGTGTTAAAACATGGGAAACTGTTATACAGCCCATTTCACTACACTTTGGACTCTTCTAAAATATAGGATGCTTTCTGTGTCTCCTGAACATGAAACTATTTGGGAAGGAAATACTCTGAAAAAAAATCCAAATAAAACATAGGCACACACCATTTTAATACTCGCTGCATAGAAAATAACTGTGGAAGAATTCTACCCATGCCACCAAAGTAAGATAATTTTTTAAGTTTTTTCATTATCTTAAAGTGAATAGTAGAGGAATAGAAATATTGCTGTGTCACTTTAACGTTCATTCTGAGTCCAATTCACATGAATTGTGTGCCTGTAGTGAACAAAGCCAGACCTCAAAGTAAGAAGCAAGCAATTTAGTTTTTAAACATTTCATTTTCTGAAATTGCTCAGGTCCATTTAGAATAGATTCTGACCTTAGCTGTATCGTCATTAGTTTCTAACACTATTAAGCTCCTGAAACTAATTCAGATTTAAACAAGTATAAAGTCAGCTCAGAAGATAAACAAAACAATGAATTCAGTAAAATAAAACAGAAGGCAGACAACCTAAAATGGTAAATCTCAAAACAGTCTCCATAGAGCACCAGGGTTATATGGATCTACTGATACTGACTGTGACAGAGACACTGGATGATACAAAGTGTTAACTGAAAGCAGGCAGGACAGTACAAAGGTCCCCTGCACAGTGGATCATTTATAATCCTGGATTATAGAATCACAGAATCAGAGAATCACAGGGGTTGGAAGAGACCTCAAGAGATCATCGGGTCCAACCCCCCTGCCAAAGCAGCTCCCTAGCTCATATTGCACAGACAGGCGTCCAGACAGATCTTGAATATCTCCAGAGAAAGAGACTCCACACCTCCCTGGGCAGCCTGTCCCAGGGCTCTGTCGCCCTCATTGGGAAGAAGTTCTTCCGCATGTTGGTGCAGAACTTCCTGTGCTCCCACTTGAGGCCATCGCCCCTTGTCCTGTCCCTACAGACCACTGAAAAGAGGTTGGACATTTCCCCATGTGTACCACACTTCAGATATTGATAAACATTGATCAGATCTCCTCTCAGTCTTCTTTTCTCAAGGCTCAATAGCCACAGTTCATTCAGACTTTCCTCATAGGGGAGATGCTCCAGGCCCTTCATCATCTTTGTAGCCCTCTGATGGGCTCTTTCCAGGAGACCCCTGTCTATTTTGTACCAGGGAGCCCAGAACTGGACACAATAATCCAGGTAGAGCCTGATCAGGGCTGAGTAGAGGGGGAGGATCACCTCCTTTGACCTGCTGGCAACACTCAATGCACCCCAGGATCCTGTTGCCCCTCTTAGCCAGGGCACACATCACAGAATCACAGAATCACAGAATCTTAGGGGTTGGAAGGGACCTCAAGAGATCATCGGGTCCAACCCCCCTGCCAAAGCAGGCTCGCTATCTCATATTACACAGATAGGCATCCAGACGAGACTTGAATATCTCCAGAGAAGGAGACTCAACCACCTCCCTGGGCAGCCTATTCCACTGCTCCGTCACCCTCACTGTGAAAAAGTTCTTCCGCATGTTGGTGCGGAACTTCCTATGCTCCAGCTTACAGCCATTGGCCCTAGTCCTGTCCCCACAGACCACTGAAAAGGGGCTGGCCAAATCCCCCTGCGTCCCAAGTCTAAGATATTTATAAACACTAATTAGGTCTCCCCTAAGCCTTCTTTTCTCCAGGCTGAACAGACCCAGCTTACTCAGCCTTTCCTCATATGGGAGATGTTCCAGGCCCCTAATCATCTTCGTGGCCCTTCTCTGGACTCTCTCCAGGAGATCCCTGTCTTTTTTATACCATGGAGCCCAGAACTGGACACAGTACTCCAGGTGGGGCCTGACCAACGCAGAATAGAGGGGGAGGATCACTTCCTTCGACCTGCTGGACATACTCTTCCTGATGCATCCCAGGATCCCATTGGCTCTCTTCGCCACCAGTGCGCACTGCTGGCTCATAGCCAACCTGTCATCAACCAGGACCCCCAGGTCCTTCTCCACAGAGCTCCTTTCCAGCAGGTCATCCCCCAGCCTGTACTGATACAGTCGGTTGTTCCTCCCCAGGTGCAAGACTTTACACTTGCTCTTGTTGAACCTCATCTGGTTTCTCCCAGCCCAGCTCTCCAGCCTGTCAAGGTCTCGCTGGATGGCAGCGCAGTGTTCCTGCGTGTCAGCCAATCCTCCCAGCTTTGTATCATCGGCGTACTTGCTGAGGGTGGATGGTATACCATCATCAAGATCGTCAATGAAGATATTAAACAGGACTGGACCCAACACCGAGCCCTGGGGAACACCGCTAGTCACAGGCCTCCACCTCCCACTTTAGATAATCAGTGTACTTGCTATGTGTGGACACTATTCCCTCAACGAGGTCGTCAACAAAGATGTTAAACATGATAACTTCTTCCATACAGAAGTTTATGAAAAAGTAATCCTCTATTCAGAGGAGCTTCTATTAATCAGAAAATAAGTCATATAAATGTGAAGTATGCCCAGCTTAGATATGTTTCTCAAACCACTGGTCTCTTGTCATTTCCAGTTATTCTCAAAAATTTTGTACATGTCAAAGCCATTTGGCTAACATTGGGATTATCTTATTAGGCTACATAAACTCACCAGCACTCTTTCTTAAAATTTATGACTTGCTCACCATTACAGAGAGGGCTCACAAATAAGAAGCCAATCACGTGCAGAATGAATATGGTAAGAAAATTTGCATTGATTATAGTTCAGATGTGGATCATAAAGCAGACAAGACATGTACAAACATAGCTTCTATGTTTTATCCTGTGTGTATCTTACACAAGGTGCTCAGAGGAGCCCAGCAAATCAGCCCAGGGGAAACCACTGTCACCTGATGCACTGTATGCCCAGAGAAGCAAGCTGCCTCTCAGTGCAACAAGATCAGCACAATTTTGTACCTCGATGGAAATAGTACTTCAACTAGCCCTGCATTCTGCACCAAGCAGGAGCCTGCAGCCACTGCATCGCGTTGTCTCATCTTTCTCTAGGAACCCTATGTGATGTCCCAGAACACAGACCCACACTGACTGCCCAGAACTTCCAGATCAACTCAGACTGCCATGACTATTATCAGAAGAAAGCAAACCCAGACAACATTCAGAAAAGATAGTGGAGTGCTTTGCAGTTCTCTGTGGTCTCATCAAATATTAGAGCACAAAGAAACAGGTTATATACATTGGAATCCAAAGTTCACCGCAAAAGGAGATTGTTCGATACCAGCATTTGGAGGTCAATGAGCACCCCTTTTATAACTTTAAGGCCAAAAAAGGGAATTTCTCTCGGTGGCTGACTGAATTCTACTGAAGTGATTACATCAGTGCTGTTAGGATTTTAGATATCAGTGCTGTTTGCATTTTAGTCAGCACTGTTAGTATTTTAGATATTTACACAACCAGGCCAGTGTACCAAGAACCTTGTCTTTAGTTGTTTTCAATCCAAGTTTTAAACAAATCATTTGTTTAAAACAATTTACACAGTTTGGATCACAAGACAACATTAATGCAGTAACACATCAATTTATCCTGTGTTGGTTTGGTTCATCAGAAGCACTGGTGACCATTTGCAATTTTAAAATCATCCCAGCAATTTCAAGATTTTTCCCTAGTCTGCAGTGGACCAGGAAATGAAGCACTCTGAAAAACCTCCTTCAAAAGAAAAGACACATTACTCAACATTACAGATACCAAAAATCACTACCCCATGTTGGTTTAAAGCTCAAGAATATAGTAGTACAGGAACTTTAATCTGAATTTGAAGCAAATACTGGTTTTGGCTAGAAGTCAGTCTGTCCCTTTCATGCTCTTAAAACAAAGATACATTTATCTCCAAAGATAACTTTTAATTAAAAAAATCCAACCAACTCCAGCAGATATCTGTGCCTGAAACATCACCGCTAATGACTGCCATTTCAGAGTCTAGGCTCTGTAGCACAGAATCCCTTTGTGAATTTTAATACAGAATCATTATTTCACCTTTACTCTCAGCTCTATTTTAGAGCTGTATTTGTCCAACCCACCCCTATTCCTCCATATCAGATGCTCTGTATTTCTGTCTTCCTTGCAAGTGTGAGAAACTAAGAATTTAGGCCAGAAAAATTATCATTTAAATGAGAGCAAGTAGTCACTTTGTCAAACTCCTCTCTAATCCTGGATTCTCAACATACGGCATACAAGCCTAGTTAATGTCACTGCATCTTCAGCACCTCTTTCTTTAAAAGTCCTCGTCATTAGGACAGAGCACCTAATCTTACAGCCTCTGCTCAAGAAAATCCAATACCACTTTAAAATTTGCAAGTGGTTTGCCACTGAAGGAATAAGGCTCACAGAGTTAATCAAATTAATTCTAAATAGCTGTGCTTTTTTTTTTCAAGTGCTGAATGTTTCTGTTTTGAACCTCCGCATCATCCTAAATTTGTACTGTATTTTCTTGATACAAACCAAATAGAAGTCAGTCCAAACACTGGCCTGCAGTGGAGAGGTTCTCCTGTAGTCTCTCATCTGCCCATTTTTCCATGATTAAAAATCCCAGTCTGATACATGAGATCCTGCTGTGTCATCACACTGTGTAACCCACAACATGCTTAGCAACATTGCAAGCAGTTCCAAGGGCCATGCCCTGAGCCACTGGTGGGCACAAATTAAGCTGTAGTAAAAAGGTTTAGTTAGCAAGGACCCTCCTGTTAGTAGATCTGATTGTATCTGAAAGAAATTATCTTCTGCTTTCCCATGTGTTTGGTTATAGTTAAATAATTCAAACACACGCTGTTATGTATCATACCTGAAGACCACCCAAAAGTTACTGTTACTTCAAACACACTACCTGCAAAACAACCTTTTTCACTACTTGTGCTGAATCACCCAGTGAAATGCTACTGTAGAGCAAGAACAGCAGAGTGAAATTAAAGGTGTCCACTTTAACCTATTGCTTGGAACTTTGCCTGGTTCATCAATGAAGGTCTGCCTCTTCCTTCCACCTTACTTCCTTGGCTGTGCTCAGGGCAGTAGATCTGAGCTCCCTCAAAACTGCACTCTACAAAGACCTGGCTACAGAAGAGCCAATCCTTTTGGTCAACATCGGCAAGTAAATAGGAAGCAGCAAGTAGAGACTAGTGTCTCCACTAACCATAGCATTGAGGGGTTGTGGCCCAGGAATTTACTACATTTAATTATTTATGAGATATGTGATTAGTAGCTCATTAAATCAAGTCAGGGTAATCAGTCACTGCTTTTTTAAAAAGTGTCCAGGAGAACTCAGCAGGTAGCACAGCTTCAGCTCACATCAACATGGAACAGTTACACTACTTAACTCTGATTCATCAGTGATGTCAACTGTTAAAATACGTTCAACAAATACTTTGCACTCTTAAATAAACTCTCCTGAGAAATCAAAAACTATTACCCCAAATGATTTATTCCTTTTAAGGCTCACCTCACTCCTGCTGTATAAAAACAGTTTTGTTAGCTCCAGAAGAGGATGTTGCTGCTTAATAGAATACTTTAAGTGTTGCATTTTTGTTGTATTATCAGTTATTGCTGCATCAGTAAATAACACACTCTTCAGTCTCTGACCCCATTTACATTATATAAATTCTGATTTTGTCCTCCAGTAGAATAAACACAGCACATCACCTTAAGTCTCAGTATATTTCATTGGGGGGGGGGGGAATTGTTTCTAGTCTACCGAAAGAATGGAGTTCTAATCTGAGCCACTAGATACCATTGAAATAAAATACCCACGCATCAAAATCAATATAGGACACACATATGGCACCATTCCAGATGTTCAGGTACAAACAGTGGTGTTTTCAAGTCCCCCATGGCACGCACTCAAAATTTTTTATCAGCTTTTTAAGTTGTGCCCTTTTAGCAGTACTTACTTGTTACTGTAACATAATTCCTAACTGAAGATCTCATTTCCTTCCCACTGTTATGCTCAATTTTCTATGGTTTGTTTGTTTATAAATTACCTGAGCACTCTGTTGTTAAAGCATCATCCATCTTTCCCTCCCAAGACATTTTAAATGCATTTAGTAGAGACAAGACCAGACTTTTACCCAAACTGAGGACATTTGGGGCACAGGCAAACACTAATTCAGTTTCAGAGACAGCGACAGAATGAGCTTTGGAAACACTGGGCAGGAGGAAAGCCTTTTTAGCGCAGGTCCCAGGCTCCCTACAAGCCCCCTTCTATATTCCCAAGAAAGTGAGAAGCAGGATTAAATAAACCACAGACACATATCTCAACCTCTCTTTTAGCACCACTGGTTTTATTCCTGAGAAACATGTAACCTTCATAACTTCTTCTTATTCCCTCATCACACTGACTAACATCAGGCTGGATTTGGAAGCCATAAGCATCAAGCAGCTTTGACATTAACCCCAGAACAAATGCCAGGCATTGAGATGCAAATATGACCAACTATGCAACTATGGATCCTGGTTTATCCCCTGCAATTTCTTGCCTGTTTTACCTAATTTTGATGCTCAGATTTCTACAGGTAAAAACTGCAAAACCCATCTTCTCCTCTTTGTGCAGCTGCACAGTGTACATACCAGATCTCCGTATCACAAGCTGCACACACAAAAAACCCAACCAAGAAGTGGCTGCAAAACAGTTGTGGGTTTGTTTTGGGTTTTGTTTTTTTTTTTTTTTAATCTCTACCATGTTTTTTGGGTTTGTTTTGAGGTTTTTTGTAAATTGATTTCTCCTTCCTTCCCTCAGCTGGACAACAGAGTCCAGCTCTGGGATCCCCAGTACAAGACACCCATGGACCTGTCACAGCAAGTCCAGAGGAGGATGACAAAGAAGACCAGAGGGCTGAGAGAACACTGGTCAGCCTGGAGAAGAAAAGGCTTCAGGAAGATCTTACAGCAGCCCACCAGTATCTAAAAGAGCTACAGCAAAGTTGGAGAGGGGCTGTTTACAAGAGCGTGGAGTGACAGAACAAGGGGGAATGATTTTAAGACAAAGGAGGGGAGATTTAGATTATATACTGGGAAGAGCTTATTCCCTGTGAGGGCAGTGAGGCCCTGGCAGAGGCTGCCCAGAGAAGCTGTGGCTGCCCCTAGATCTCCAGCAGTGTTCAAGGCCAAGATGGATGGGGCTTTGGGCACCCTGGGCTGGTGGAGGGTGTCCCTGCCTGTGGCAGGGGGTTGGGACTAGATGGGCTTTGAGGTCCCTTCCAACTCAAACCAGTCTGGGATTCTATAAATATTAGGACTGCCTAGAAAGAAACATAGCCCTATACTAGCTATCACAAAAAAAAATAACACTCTCTCAGCTGAATACAGGACAATAAATTGCTTTAATTGCACAGCAACATGACAAATAGCTATTCTTATGTTGGGGGAGATAAGCGGCTAGATTACTGGAAATACAATCTATACTCTCATTTTATAATATAGATTGTCCAATTAAATATTAAAGAAAATCAAAGGAGGCATTTTCAGAAAAGCCCATTGGATTCAAATGCCTACAGGTCATTAAAGTTTCTCTAGCAAAGTCCTCAGGTTTTTCAAAATTCCTAATCAAGAACACCAAACATATCCAGCCCTGTAGAAGAATACACAGCTGAACAGTGGTAAAGATAGAAGTAAACAAACTCACTGCCACTACCCTTAAATTCACAACCAAATGCATTGTCATTCCTAAATCTAGAAGAAAAAAAATACCAATTCTTATTCAAAATAATTGAGTAGTACAAGCCTTAAAAAATTCCATATTAATTCTGGCCCTTTGATTTGCATCTCTGTAATTGCAAATCATCTAGAAAGGCATGGATTACAGGCATAAAGGCTACAAGCAGTGGTTAACACACTGCACCTTTTAACTAAGCCATCTCAGTTAAACAAATACCCATTTGCTTTCTGGTTTGAACTTTTCTGACTTCCAGCCATTGGCTGCTGACACATTTCTGTGAACAAAAATACTGATTCAGTAAAAATACCTCTATTTGTGATATTTCTAAGCCATAACCTTTTCCAGATAAACTATGACTGAGCTACTTCAGTCTTCCATCATAACGCTTGACAACAAATAATTCACCTCTACCCTGAGCTCCCTCCAATTTTCAGCATACTTTTTGAAGTGTTTGTCACACAATAAACTTGCCAGATAATAAGTGATAATCTCTTTTGAAAACTTGCTCCAGTTTCTAGAGTAGAGCACTTTGGTGAACAAATCTCATACTCAATGCCATCTTCAACAGCAAAAGTGAACAAAGGTAGAGATTAAAAGTGTATTTATCCCTTTTTAACAAAAGGAAATAGCAGCTGACTGTGGAAACAAGCCTTCATTACGAAATCAGGAATTTTAAAATGTAAATTTGAACTGTATGATCATGAAGACACCTGCAGTGCTGCTAATGATGGACTGCTCTCAAGACAGACAGATTAAGGGTTCTGCTCCATCTCCTGGAAGCATTATTTCCCAGAAGCAAATTGCTGTGCGGCCTGTAAATGTCTTTGATACAGCCCTTAACTCCTTCAGTTTCTAATGTAACTTTTTAAAACATTTCTAAATAGACTAATTTAGGAAGCAATCCTAAAAAGATTTTTAAATGGAATAATCAAAATGTTTTTGCATAAAACACATAATTACCTCAAGGGCATACAGTCAAAATCAAATAAATAAACCATGAATTAGGATAACTTTAGAACAGTACACTGCTTTTGTGTGTCTTCACATATTAAAGTTCAGTTGTCAACTACTAGATTACTACATCACTGGAGACTTCTAGGTAAAAACTGTCTCCGTTACAGCCAGAACTGCTACAGGCAACCTAAATGCATGGTTAACATTAAAAACCAAAAGCAGCAGCAATGATTTTTCGGTCTGAGAGGTGCTAAATACCACTGATTTTGATTATAATTCCATTTTTATTGTCGCTATTGCCCAATAATCCTGAAATGATCTTAGAGCAAGATCATTATACTGAATGGCCTTAAACCAGTACTATTCCAGCTGAACAATGCATGGACAGCTTCCCTTCAACAGGAACAAGGTCCTTCACAAGAAAAAAGGAAGTGTCTACCTACTATAGTATCCTAAAAAGAGTGTTGGGATCTATCACTAAATCCCCTCTCATCCCATCCGCTGCTAGAAATGAAGTTAACTCCATCCTGACCAAAACCAGGACACCATTTTTTCCTATCTTGTTTTCCCTGTAAATATTCTTATCACAGATGTGTTGATATTGAGGCTGATAAAAAACAATGCTTAATGCTTATTGGAAGCATTCCAATGTGTCACAGAGCAAAAGACCAGGTTTACTACTTATCATGGCATGGTGCTATCATTTTTCAGTCAAATTTCAGAGATGACAGTCAGCATCGAAGAAATCAAAAGCTTCTTTTAATTCAAAGATTTGCCAGGCTATCTCCTGGAGAAGAAAGAAAAACTGTTTCTTGGAGACAGCTATCTCCTGGAAGGCTTCAAAAGGGCAGACTGGCTATAAACTGAAATTCTCAACCCAAATCTCTCCAGTGGGTGCAACCCAAGCCTAGAAATATGTTGAAAGATTGTCACTGCAAGTTAGATGGATGAAGGGATATCCACCTGGTTGAGTGGGAGAGAGAGTGCTAAGTGAGCAACCCAGTAACAAAATAATGAGATCACCAAAAAGCAGGTAATTTTGCGTCAGTTTAGCACACTGAAGCATCTCTATGCAGAGTCAAACAAAAAGCAGAACAGGAAGAATGAAAGGCACATGAACATGAAGCCCATGCCAGGGCTGTGGGTGCATCTGCAGTTGCCAGCACACTTCACTTGGCCAACCAGACAACCACAAGCTGAGCAGATCCTGCTCATTTCTTCACCTGTGTCATTTATCAACATTTGCAAGCAGCCAGCCTGTATTTCACCGATGAAAATAAATGTTTTGTTTGTATTTTATCTTCATCTGGCCTGAGTTCAACATACTTCTAACTAGGCTAGTAAGACATCTCTCTCAGAAAAGCATGACAAGAGATGAAGATGTTTCCCACAAACATCTACATAAGATGTTTTCCACAAACATAAGGAGGAAAGCTCTGACACGCCGCAATATATGTGGAAACAGACTTGTATGTGGTCACAGCTCATCACATACAACAACAGTAACTAGATTTGTAATATAGATGTGATTCAATGCTTCATACTGTGTTTGGGAGACAGAAGAACAGCAAAGACCATCCTTCAGTCTTAACCACAATACTAGATATCACCCACACAGTTCAGCTTGGCAATACTGAAGTCTCTAACTCCAAAAACTTCCCATGTTCTGCCAATGAATTTGCCACCCTGAGAAGTTGCGTGCCGGCTCACGCATTTGCAAAATTATAATCTGAATGCTCTGTGACATTTGAATGCCAGATGTTAACAACTTTGGAGGTTTTGTATAAAGAAAATCGGGACTGAATTCTTGATGTTGCTGCTCATTTTAAAGACACATTTCTGTTGGCAATCTGCTGGCTATCTGAAAGCCTCTACCTTCTACCTCACTTTGAAATTGCCAGTTAAAAATAATTTAATGTAAGCCATCACCCCAACCATGTTTGTCTTTCCTATACTCCCACCACTCATATAAGTTTGTCTATATTTATAAATCAGAGTCAACACAGGTCACGTTAAACATCCTTTAAAGAGTACAGTTTTAATTTCCCATCTGTCCTGCAAACTTCAGCACTAAAGAATTACATGGCTACACTGCACATTATGCCTCACATCTAAAAAATAAGGAGAGAAGCAGATAACCGTATTTCATTCAAAAGCAATATTCATTACTTTGACTACATAAACCACTTACTTTACCATGAATGGATTCATATTCATATTGTATATAATTGTTTGTCTCCAAACAGATGGTAGTGACTCAACATTTTGCCAGTGGGGCTATGAATATACCCATAATCTAATAAGAGAGCATGTAAGTCATTATCAATTAAATGCACGCACACCACACACTCAGCTACACATGTCACAAACTAGGAACAGCGTCGGTCCCAATCCAGGTCTGATTCTCAAACAGTAATCAAACCAAATTTTAATCTTTTCACAGAGACCAATTTCTTCTGAAAGCAGAACACAAGCCAAAGCATCCTCTATACTAAATAAATACGGCACCTTTACCAATCCCACACTCTGGATTCTACCAGTAACTTCTATTGAGATTAAAATCTCAGTATCAAAACCAGACTAAATACTACTTAAGAAAACCTAAAACTACTGCTCATGTATCCAATGCAAATTAACTAAGACACATAGAACATTTCATCTTTAGTGTCCCTCATTTGTTTCTGCTTTGGGTTTGTGTTTTGGGGGTTATTTTAAATAAATTCAGCCTTTACCTACTTTATTTTTTAGTAGCACTGTATAAGATTTTAGAAAGATTCAATCACAGAAGACACAACAGCCTATCTTCTGCTTTGTGACTGAAAGCAGGAAGTTATTTTCTGTGTAATACACCTTTAGTATCACTAAATGCAAAAGCTTCTGCCAATGTAGTTAAATACAGAACAGAAACAGCATGAGGAGGTATATATGCACAACTGATATTAAACAAGGATGTGGAGATGCTCCATGTTGAAGAATTTCATTAGACTTTGGGTTACTCTAGGCTTGCTTTTATTAGGAACTCAGGGGTGGCCCATCACCTGAGTAGCAACCCAAATACTATGTTTATGATCTTATGTACTCTTTTAACACAATTACATAAAAGATTAAGTCCCCTGATTTAGCTGGCTGCAAGCCCATAACTTGCCTTTGTCTTCTCTTCAGGTATTGGTGATTACTCAGTCTTGGTCCTGCTTTGGATCTTAGATTCTGCTGATCCGGCTCAGAGGTCACTGTCTCCTCCTCTTCTCTCCCAAGGTCTTGATATTCTATGTTAGACATCTAAATTCTTAGAACTCAACTTCACCATAAAACACCTTATTCTTCTCTTAAACTGAAATGCTTTACTCAATCATTTTTATTGTATTTGTGCACCTACCCTAGTCAGTCCATCTATAACTATCTACTGACTAACTCGGCTGAGGACTAACTCCTCCATGGAAAGAGCTACACAGGGTACACTGAGGCAGCTTAATATCATTAGAATTTATTGTTTAAAAACACCTGTGATTACATAGCTGTAATTACCATATCATTAATCCTATTCCTTCATAATAATAATTAACTGACTCTAACATACTATTTGTACTAAATTCTATTTTACTTTAACGCTCCACATCACAGAATCACAGACTGGTAGTGGTCGGATGGGAGCTCTGGAGATCAGCTAGTCCAAGGCCCCGCTAAAGCAGGATCACCTACAGCAGGCTGTACAGGATTGTATCCAGGCAGGTTTTTAGTATCTTCAGAAAACCACAACCTCTCTAGGCAGCCTGTTCCAGTGCTCAGTCACCCTCAAAGTCAGGAAGTTTTTCCTCATGTTCAGGTGGAACTTCCTGTGTTCCAGTTTGTGACCACTGCCCCTTGTCCTGTCACTGGGCAGCACTGAAAAAGAGTCTGGCCCCTTCCTATTGATACCTACCCTTTAGATACTCAAATCAGATCCCCTCTCAGTCTCAAAAGCCCGTTTTTGCCAAAGACCTAGATGTATCACTTGAAATAACAAAGGAATTCTTCAAAGCCCAGAGTGAGAATTCAGACTAGAGAAAGCTACTCCCAAGTAAATGTGTGACGATGGCTTCAGAAGTAATTATAGAATTTATACTTCCCTGGCTCAGAAATGCTCTCCGAGCCATGGCAGATGTGACATCAGTTATGTTCGATATAATTATGAGATCAGATAACATAAGCCCCCACACATTACCAGTTAAAACATTGTCTTTTGGTTGCTGGCAGACCCATGTCAGAGTGCACAAACTATGCAATATAGTGCTACTCAGATAACACCCCTCAACACACCAAAATTCACCCAAGCCAATTGCTCCCTGATCTATCTCAGGAATAAAATATTCACATGTTCAGATACAACCTGTCCCTGAGTCTATTCCCTAATTTTTAACTATCTAATCGATTACCTGATGTATAAACAAATTTAAGTAATCACCCCCAGCAAACGAATTGTTTGGCAACACTGACACCAAGTGACAGAATTCAGAAAAATAGCACACACACACACCCCCCCCGCCCCAAAAAACAACCCCAGCTCCCACACAGAACGGTTAGAGCATTTCATTAGCATGCCCTGAAAGAGGCAAGGTCTTATTTTACCAAGAACACAAAAGAAGAGAAGACCTATTATGAGATCTGACATTTTCACAGAAGCCAGGCAGAAGAGACAGAGAGTACGTCAATTAAATACATGCAAACAGTTCGATGTAACCTTGATCTAGTAACCATGAGTCAAACACCACATACATTTCCAAGTTTTCTGCAATCTAGACTTTTAATTTCATTTCTAAAGAAGAAAAAAATGGTGGTTTGTATGCACAGTCAAGATTTCATGCCATTAACTCACATAGACTTAATCTGCTTTTCAAGTCAAAAAATCCAAACAGTACTTTATGTTATGTAATAGTGCAAAGTTTAATAGCCTGCTAAGTCTCAGTTGCTTTACCTGTTACTGAGAAATCAAAAGCCACGCAGGCCAGCCTCATATGCATTCAAAAGAGTCAACACACACACATCCCCCACCGGCTTACCTGATGACATCACCCAAAGAACAAAACACTACTGATAGAACCAGAAGTCTATCAATCAAAGCCATTAGTTCTACCACCCGCCATGCTTATGTCCCCGTGTTCTATGTCTTCTTGCCAAGCTCTCATGTTCTTACCTGCTGACGTTTGTATGCCAAATAATCAAGATTTTCCAGATCTTTTTGAAATTTCTGGTAGGTTGTCTGTAGATCGGATTTATTGGATACGTTTCTTAAAGATTCGAATGTTCTTTGAAACTGTGAACGACAAAACAAAAACAAAACCACCATCACTCACACAGTTGCTGTACTTTTCACTGATACTAGGGTTTTACTCCACTTAAAACTAATCTTGTGGAGTGTGGGAAATGGAAAAGCAGCCCTGGAAAAGAAACAGTTGTGTTTGCTGGAGACAAGCTGCAAAAGCAAGAGAAAAAGCAGGAAAGAGTCGTGTAGAGATGTAAATTTGTGCGTCGTTTAGCAGGGAGGTGGCAGGGTGGTGGAAGGTGCAGACAGAAAGACGCCTGCACAGCAGGAGTCACCCCAAGGTGGGACAACCTTTTGTATAGGAATGTTGTGGTTCTAGTATTCATGAAAAGTCCTGAAACCTGACTCGAGGCTGCTGCGTCAGCCACTGAGAGAGTATAGAAGTTTGCTCAGTTTTTATTAAAGTTGTCTTCGATCCACCACAATCGGAGTCCGTGCCATTCAATACGCCACAGTGAAGCTGTGTTACCTGTTGAATATACCACCTTTTAGACATTCCACAATTTTAAATTCAGTCCCAGAATTCAAAGCATAGTACACATGTCCTGTTTAATTATCTTAAATCCTTTCTAACTTCATAGATCAGACTTGCATAAGACAAAACACCAGCAACCAAAAGCATCTCTAAAGTTTAGCTTTTTTTCTATGCCACGTTATATGATGGAATGTATTTAGTCTCAACATATTTTCAACTAATAAAAGCATATGCAATTTTCTATAGGCCATGAAGTCCTCGTTGTATCAACAGTAGTAGACCTTAATATACAGCAGGGTACTTAAGAAACTGATTTGCTTAAGAATAATTTTCAAGACCTGATACTCAACTTGGGCAATGTGCTCACATTCTGTATGAAAGCTGTAACAATGTTAATTATACTTCATCAGAGATCTTACTTTTAAATTTAAAGCGTCTTTCAGGGATACATTATTTGAAAAATATCAGTACAGTTTTTAAGAAAAGATGTAGGGAACTGTAACAGAAAGACTAGAAGGGAGCTACAGCTTCCTTGCTGCCTTCAGGAAATCAGGAACCTTCTCCTCTGAGTTTTATTTCCTTTCTGTATTCTTCTGCACTTCACAAGCATGTGACTGCTGTAAAGCTATAAAGTAGTTTTAGAAATATTTTATCACAGTGATTGCCACCAGAAGCAAGTCTATAAGCATTTATTTATACTGATATAATCAGGAAGAACTACATCTTTTAAATCTATCGAAAATACTGACTTATCTTACTACATCCACAGGCTCTTTAGATTAAATACCTACTGTAGATTAAGTACCTGCTGTAGACATTACGTCCAGCGAATGACGCAAAAGACCAAAATAAATGGACAGCCTTTCAGTCAACTCCGGAAAACCAAGCACTTCAATAGCAACAGCACACATTTCTCTAACTTCACTAAAACTAGCCATTGAATTGGAAAAATGAACCATAGGAGTAGAAGAGAAAAAACCCCCTCCACTCACCCTCAGTCCCTCTTTAAAAAGCTGACTACAGAATTGACAGCTAGGGCTCATAGTGGGTGTAGACTGCTCCACATTGTGACTTAATTCTGTGGGCCTTGGGATTGACCCCAAGCTGTATACACCATTAAACAGCCTCTAGGTAATTCTTCTGTGGGGACAATAAATAAGCAGCTGCAGTGGCTGTCAGCTGACAACTTACAACTGACATCATCCTGGAATCTTCAGGCAAGTTAGCACTCCTTTGCTCTGCTTCAGCCTTTATTTCAGTCTCACTGCTCTCAGAGCCAAGAAGCAAGATGAGGCACTCTTTGTATCTATTTCCAATGTATCTTACTATACTTCATTCAGCACTAGAGGTTAGAGTTTCCAGATGCATTTGAAATATTTGCTACCAAAAATCAAAAGAAAGATTTCTCACCCAAAGATACTTCACTGAATTCTGCAATAGCACAGGCAACAGAGCATAAATGCTAAGACAAAACCACAAAACTCTATTCTTTTCTGTTCAACTTTACTGTCTTTCACCTTTCATAGGATCTGTTGTTTTCAGATTTTCTCTGCAAGCCTTGAATTTGCAATGCTTGCTCTCACCAATTCCCACTCCAGGGTATCCCTGTTAGGTGGGATCAATTTAATTACAGCACTTGCAAGCAAGACATGAGTTCAGTCTCAACTGACTAAAAGCTATCCATAGCAGTCCCTCTTTATAAGTGAGAAACTTCGCACAATCTATCCATACAAGTTCATCATACACCCTCTGCTCCAAACCATGACACACGTCTCCAGAAATTACACCAAAACTGCTGCATCCTGTTACGGCATTAAGGGATACAGGAAAAAAGGTCCCTAATGATTCCCAAATTCACTAAGTGGACATAAGGTACAGTGTTGGGGGGAGGAGGGGCTTAAGCATCAAAATGTTAGACTACAAAAGGTAATACAGTTGTAGAATCATCATCCTACTCCTCTTAAGGATGTATTTAATCCCACAGCTTCAAGTCTTCCTTTGGCAGGAACTCTGCTAGCAAGCTCACTCACTTCCTTATGTCCTGAAGCCACCCAAACATTAATAACACATTTGGCTCTCTGGAGAGAGATGTAAGAACCACCATGTGAGGATGAGCAAATACACACCAAATGTACAACTTTAAGGGTAATATAATTCTGTGAAATAGAGGGTTAATGGCCAGGACATCCACTTAGAAGAAATCTGTCTTTAGACGCAAGGGAAAAACAGTTTTTAAAAATTTAACTCAAGAGTAAATAAAACAAGCAAGCAAGCAATTTTAAGAAAACATATGTGTGCTCTTGTGGTGCTTTAGTCCTGGCTGAAGGCCAGACACCCACCAAAGTCGGTCTATCACTCAACCTTTTCAGTTGGACAGGGGAGAAAAATATATATTGAGAGGCTTAGGAATCAGTGTAAAGACAGAGAGAGATCATCCTGTCATCAACGACATGAGCAAAACAGACTCCTAGTCTGTTTTTTTTTTAGCCTGTCTGTTTTTCAGAGATGAGCTGCTTTGGGGTCTTTTTTATTCCTACATGTGATTCACAGAGGTACTGGCTAAGCCCTGGTCGGAAGCGACTCTGGCCTTGAATTGTCCGATGTTTACACTTTGGGGCTGCAGAGAATTCCAGCAGCTCCTCACAACAGCCATTTTCTACAGCCCCCGTTCTCTCCCAGCACTCAGCTACACAAAACTGCGACAGCTCTTTTCACTGCCATCAATAGGAAATAAGAAAAATCTGCTTTGGACGTACATCAGAATGTTTTAAGCTTAAAACCACACCTGGAACTTTATCATTCTGCTATAAGCATGAACCACCCTTTTTGTGTGAATGGCAAAAAAACCATCTTTCACCAACAAGGACATAAATTAGTTCAGACCGATAAGAACACTGCAAGCTTGCAAGACCCTCACATTCCAGGCGAAAGTTGAAAAGTACATTGTGAGGACCACTCATGGCCTTCTTCCAAGGACCACCAGAGACCCTCACTCACAGTTCTTGGAAGGATCTGTGCAAGTGAAAGGACTGATAAGCTAATTAACATGTGAAACGAGAGTAGGTGGCTTTAGGTAATAATTATGTATAGGCGTTAATAGAATATTCATTGTTTTACTGCATAAACGTAGGGTCAGTCTGCTGCTTTGGCGCGTGCCATTGGTGGAGTGGAGATTCCCCGGCCGCCCAGCGCTGTTTTCCTGCTTATTACTTGCTCAAATAAATTCTATTTGGATATTCCAAACTACAGTGAACAATTTGTCACCACCTTTTATAACAAGAAATACCATCACAATTTAAAAGTGATGAAGATACTGAATGTAGATAGATCAGAAGAACATTATTAATATGGCCTCCTTGTAAGTATAATGCCCCTGAGTACAATGGCAAAGTCCTGCAGCCTCTTCTCTGACAATACTCATTGATGGCTCCATGTAATTACCAAGTATAACTGTGAACATCAGGACTAAGTTCCCTATAGTCTCACAGCTTATTCAGTGTAATGTCGAAGAAGAGGTGTGAGCTCTGACTGGAGTTTCTCCTGCAGTAAAGCTGTTTATAGAGCTGAAAACCCTCTGGTGTCTTTCTTAGTGTAGCCTTTTTGGGTTTATCTACACTACCTACTTACCCTTCTTTAGGAACCTTGGAACTTCTGCTCTTCTGTCATAAATAAAGGAAAACAGGCAGTAAGTTCAAAGAGGCAAAGCTGAGGCAATAAACAGAGTGGTTGCATAATGTTTCAACAGGAAATCATACCAAAAATTTTATATTAAAAGTTAAAATTTACAATGTTTGATCTTCAGTCAAATTAAATTGTCCAATTTAATACTTAAAAGCCCCTTCGTGTTGCAGCTTAGCTCTGCATCTTTCTGTAAAATGTTAAGGTCACTCTTGCAATCATATTTAGCCACTGCAATCAAAATGATTCATAATTTAAGAGTTTGTGGGAAAGGAAACGATACTAAAATAGTCGTCTGATTTTTAAAGTCTAGCTTAATTATTAAATTTCAATAATATAACTTTGCAGCTGCAATTCATCACATCCTTTACAGAATTCCAAGGAAATAGCTTCTTCACTGGACAAGTTTGAGGCTTGGTTTCAAGTCAGTATCTAATTTGGATCTGAAGCATCCTGGACTAGAACTTTGTACACGCCACATTCTTGAAGAGAAGAACATGTTAGGGTGGACAAAACACTCCCCAAGTTTGATGGGATTCCTTTAACAAGCCTGGGAACCTCAACACAGGCCATGAAAATAATAGCTTGTCAGCTGTCGCAGTTTTGTGTAGCTGGGTGATTGGAGAGAATGGGGGCTGTAGAAAATGGCTACTGTGAGAAGCAGCTAGAAGTTCTCTGCAGGCCCCAGACTGTAAACATCGGCCGTTGCAAGGCCAAAGTTGCTGCTGACCAAGGCCGAGCCAATCGGCGATGGTCACAGCGCCCCTGAGAATCACATTTAGGAGAAAAAAAACCCGTAGGCAGCTGCATTTTGTCACCGGAGAAGGGAGTGAGGAGATGTAATGAGCTGTGCAGACACCAAGGCTGGGGAGGGCAGGGGAGGTGGTGCCCCAGGTGCCAGAGAGAGTGATGCCCCTGCAGCCCATGGAGAAAACCATGGTGGAGCAGGTTCCCCCCCAACACAGTCCATGGAAAAGTCCAAGACCCCACCTGCAGACCGTGGAGAGGCTCCACGCTGAATGGAGCAGGTGGAGACATGGAGAGGGTGCTGTGTCCCCTGTTGGAGCGGGCCCCTGCCAGCACTTGCAGCCCGTGTAGAGGGGTGGGGGCGTGGGGATGAGCAGGAGAGAGATTTGTGCCGTAGAAGGTTTGCTAGGGGGAGGCTTGTGACCCCGTGGAGAACTGGGACTTAGACACATTGTGATTTATTACTGCCCGCCATAGCAGTGACCCATGGCAGGGCAGCTGATGAAGAGATAAAGCCCTGTGGGAAAGGACTCACGTTGGAGAAGTTCGTGGAGGACTGTCTCCCATGGGTGGGACCCCACGGTGCAGCAGGTGGAGGGTGTGGAATGAATGCCCCACCCCCCAAAAAAGAAACCAACTTGCAAGGAACTGAGCAAAGCCCCATTTTCCCAGTCCCTGCCTTCCCATGCCACAACGGGAGGGAAGAAGGGAGCCAGATCCTGACTAAAGTCTGCTAAGAAGGGAGCGGTGAGGGGAAGGTGCTTTAAGATTTGGTTGCGCTTCTCGTTATCCAACTCTGGTGTCACTCTGTGTGTGTGTGTAGTGTAATAAATTAGAGCGTTTTCTTTCCTTCACTCTGTGTTGAGTCTGTTTTGCCCATGTCGTTGATTACAGGATGATCTCTCCCTGTCCTTACATTGACTCCTGAGCCTCTCAATATATATTTTCTCCCCTGTCCAACTGAAGAGTGATAGATTGACGTTGGCGGGCATCTGGCCTCCAGCCAGGCCTAAACCACCACATCAGCTAAAGAGGCCAGGCCACAAAAATACAAGATTATAAGCAAGCAGTGCAAAGTAGTTCATTGCTTACAACTCAGAGAGTTGGGAGGAGACGTCATTAAATATGGAGTTCAGAGAAATAACCTTAAAATCTCCATTTAAACTGAAAGAGGCATGGGAGGCAGCACATACTGCTTCTCCAGTGCGTACATGATGCTCTCTGACAAACTTTGATGTCATTTGCCTGGGGGTCTAGCTAAAGGCATAGGGTGGCACAATCAAAAGGGCCTGCTGCACATCGTTTATTTGGTCTCCCTGTATATACTTGTTTCAGATTTAGGGCCACTGCTGCAGAAAGACCATATGTTATTGAGTAATAAAGATAAATGGCTCTTTTCTGGTTTGTCTAGAGCTGCAGAAGTGAAAGAGTATTTGTTTTTCAGAATATCAATATTATCATCTCCCATTGTACAGGGCAGCAAAATTGCTCTGAACTATTTTAGTTATTTTTTTAAATAGCTCTCTTTATTTTCATGTGCTTTAATAGGTGTTGAATTCAGGATGGGAAGCGAATTTTACTTCCATTCTGACATAAGGAAGCAATTAATCAAAAAATACGTTCCTGTTTTAATAATGTAATGCTTCCTTAACAGACAAAATTATACAAAAGGTACTATTTTAAATCACCAGCAGATATGGCTGAAAGACATTCAAAACCTCTCCTAAATTCCAGTTACTTAACACACATACTTATGAGAAAAAAGTTACTCTCCCAGTATTTTGCTGTAATGGCGATGCACCTCTTTTGAGACGTTTATGGGGAGTGGATCACACAGCTTCCTCCATTCAGAACAAATCAGAAAAATTGGATCTCATTCTAAGGTCTGAAGACACAGACTTTGGTGATAAAGCAGATACTGTTTGTTTTGCATGCATTTCCTTATTTATGCCTCCCAAAGCAAAAGTGAGCTATAAAACACATTTGTATAGATCAGAATGTTCTGTACATGCTTGAGATAGAACTAATTGTTGATGAGTGTTGCAGTTTTGTGAGGCTGTGCTGCTGAGACGGTTTCTTTAAGCAGCAGTTAGAGTTTTCTACCAGTCTAAACTATAAACAACAAGCAATTCAAGGCCAAAGTCGCAGCCCGAGAGATAGTCACAGCGCCTCTGAGAATCACATATAGGAGAAAACAACCCAGAAGCAGCTGCATTTTGCCACCGGAGAAGGGAGTGAGAAGATGTAACGAGCTGTGCAGACACCAAGGCTGGGAAAGGGCTGGGGAGGAGGCGACTCAGGTGCCGGAGAGAAAGATGCCCCTGCAGCCCGTGGAAAAACCCATGGAAAAGGCCGAGACCCCACCTGCAGCCCGTGGAGGGGCTCCACGCTGGATGGAGCAGGCAGAGGCACAGAGAAGACGCTGTGACCCTACGTTGGAACAAGCTGCTGTCAGCACTCGCAGCCATGAGGAGAAACAGAGACACGGAGATGAGCGAGATAGAGATTTGCACCGAAACAGGTTTGCTTGGGGGAAGTTGGTGACCCCTCAGAGGACTGGGACTGAGAGACATTGTGATTTATGACTGCCCACCATAGTAGTGACCCACACCAGGGCAGCTTGTGAATAGATAAAGCCCTGGGAAAAGGATTCATGTTGGAGAAGTTCGTGGGGGGCTATCTCCTGTGGGTGAGACCCCATGGTGCAGCAGGGGGAGGGTGTGGAATGAATGCCCCCCCCCGCCCCCTCCCCCCCCCCTCCGATCTGGATGAGAAGGAAACCAGCTTGCAAGGGACTGACCGAAGCCCCCATCTCCCAGTCCCTGCCCCCTGTGCTGCGATCGGGGGGGAAGAAGGGAGTGAAATCATGACTAGAGCGATGTCTGCTAAGAAGGGAGCAGGGAGGGAGGTTAGAGGTGTCTTAAGATCTGAAAGAGGAAAACAGCTCATGAAGAAGTAACTGAGAACCCCATTTTTTCCCAGTCCCTGCTCCCCTGTACTGCGAGCAGGGGGAAGAAGGGAGCAAGATCATGGCTAAAGGGAAGTCTGCTTAGAATGAAGGGGTGGAGGCAAGGTGCTCCTGAGAACCCCATTTTCCCCAGTCCCTGGCCCCCCTGTACTGCAAAGGGGGGGGGGGGGGGGAAGGAAGGGAGCAAAATCCTGACTAAAGTCTGCTAAGAAGGAAGTGGTGGGGGAAAAGTGTTTTAAGACCTGGTTACATTTGTTTTAAGATCTGGTCGTGCTCCCAACTCCGGTTTCTTCGCTGTTCTTTGTAGTGTAGTGTAATAAAGTATGTAGTTTCTCTCTTCTTCACTTTTGTTGAGTCTGTTTTGTCCACATCGTTGATGACAGAGTGATCTCTCCCTGTCCTTATTTTGACTCCTGAGCCTCTTAATATATATTTTCTCCCCTGTCCAACTAAGACGGGGAGTAATAGACTGACTTTGGTGGGTGTCTGGCCTCCAGCCTGGGCTAAACCACCACAATGAGACAAGCCACTCTACATCACTGACTTCATTACTATACTACCAGTAAATAATCTGCCAAGAGAAACTAATTTTCCAAGGTTATTTACCAACACAGAATTTGCCTTCCAGGATTAGCGCTCACAGAATGACATTTCAGAGCATCACCTCTGTATTACTTTCTTAGAAACACTGGACTTCCATGTTAAGTAAGGAAAACACAGTAGTAACTACTCAGAAGGAAACAATTTCACAATGGTCTTTTCCTAATAGGTTCACAGTGTCTACTGCAATGGAGTCATAGTCACCGATTAGAGCATACAGGTATACCCCGAGTTCAAATAATAATTTGAAATAGGTGTTGGGTTTTTTAATATCTACCTTCCAACTTTCCCAAAAATAATTGTCAAATTTCATCACCAGACATACTACAGATGTCTCAAACTCAATTGTACTTCTGGCAACTTTATCTACCCCATGTAAACCTGTGCTACAAACTGCCTTTGGACCACAGCTCTCCCCAAGCTTTATGCTTATAACTTACTTCATTTCAAAATTATTGCACAACTTTGCAAATATTTATTTTAATGAAAAGTTAGCATAACATACAAAGTTTGAAAGAGATTTAAGGCAAAACATGAAAATTCCATCTTAAAGCCCTATCCATTCAAAACAAGCCCTACTTCTTTCACTCCCCCCTCTCTTATACCTAGATTGTGCAATCAATTTGTCTAAGGTTGAGGACCAAGTAAGTCTAGATAAATTTGCTTTCACCACTATTTTCTCATGGTTTGTGTAACTGACAGGTTGCTGCTTATATTGTCTCTCAACACCTCAGATACCGCCCTTGTGTAAAGACAGCTTTTCCCAGCTTTAGGAATTTTTTTCACTGCCTTTTTCTAAATTCAAAAAGTTTATAACCTCACTTCCCACCCCTACATGCAAGAGATGTCAAAAATCGCACCGCCTCAGGCAGGAGTATTAAGAGGGCAGCCTATTTCCTCCTGTTGATTTCTCTCTCTCTTTTTTTTTTGCCCAGTAGATGGGCATTATTTTCCTTTGCTATTATAATCCATGACTGTTTAAAAGGCTAAGCAATAAGAAGGAAGGCTATGCATTTATCTGCTCTGCCACCAGGGTGAGGTGCCACCTTCTGTACCCTAAATCATGCAAACACTCTGGAAGAAATAGAAATGATCCTCTCTCAAATCTACCAAGCATGCTTTGCTTACAGAGACCCTTCTAGGATACTGGGTAGCACAGGAAACAGTGAAAGACAGCAGACAGGGCACCTGCAGCAGAAGCGAAACTAGGAAATTCCTGAGAAGTAGAAATTCCCGAGGGAGCTGACACACACCTTAGTCTTAGATGTGACAGCAAAGAGAAGTTTGAGATACATAAAGATGACACTGAAGCAGACGCAAATCTGCTGAGAGGTACTGAACTAGAAATCACACTTAAAAGAAGGCTCTATGCTGAAACAAAGCAAGATTAGATTTGTTTTCAATGCTTTTCATTTAAGCGTGCTTTTAACCCAGAAATTGTGTTTTTGAATTACAGCCACTATATTCCCTTTGGTTTTCTTGTGGTCTAGTAAAATAGATTTGGAAGCCTTACCAGGCTTGGTCACTTCAAAGAAATTCTGGAACAGTAGTACCTGAAGCTGGCCAATTAGGGTCCCTTCAAAGCCATATTTCTGACTGGCAAGAGAAGGATAATGCTCTCCTATGCAGTGATTCCCATGCTAAGACTGAAAATAGTTGTTATCTAAACCAAAGTGCAGTCACTGCAGAGTCTGTTCCTTAGCAACAGTTTGTTAGAAGAGAGTCATTAAGAATATGGCTGTTTCAAGGGAAGCCCTGGGGGTTGTAAAACCATGAGTCATTAGAAGTCAGAAAGCAACAGTCAAGAGGCCACTCTACCAAGAACAAGAGTGGATCAAGGTTCCTCTTGCATTCTAAAGGACGTTCGTTGTGAAAAGCCCTACTCCTAAAAGTAATTCTTTCAGAGCTGTTTTGCCCGCATCGCAAAGCACAGTGATGAACACTGTAATCCTGATTACACACAACTGCATCCCACATGGTATATGCTGGCCTCAGGCTCGAGCCAAGAATCTATTTCTGCTGGTGAGTGAGAAAAGAACGACTATGAACCAAAGGAAAAGCCAAACCCTCTCCCAAAGACTCCTGCTATCTTCCTAACACCCCCTAGTTTCAGAGATTTCTCTGGCTATGGGAGTGACCTGTGCCCACTCAAGAGAAGGTGGAAAGCTTCTGATCATTTTCAGTTTCACAACTTAGCCGTGTACCCCAGGATAGTCTACATCCTTCTTTGCCCTCTGTCCATGTTTTAACATTTTACTGCATGATACCCATAATACCAGAACAGTCACAAGGTAATGCAGGGAGCAAGTCAAATTTGAGTTTAAGCAGAGTTACACAAGTCAAACCAAAAACCTAAACCTGAAGCATTTGTAAGCCCATGAAGACCTTCTTCTCTTCTTTTATGTAACTATATTGTTTTCCTCCTGCTCAAAACATTTTTAATACTGCCAAGTACTCTGCAGAGAAGGGAGGAACAGCCAGCACTACACCCACAGGGCCCAAGTTCACAGGTTGCTTCTTACCTGTAGCCATTCTCAATTTTTTTTTCCTGGCAAGATTTTTAAATAACTCTAAGCAAGCATTTTATAAAGATCACACTGGCTGACGCGTTCATGAAAAATATGAAGACTTAAACAGTAAATCTACAAATATGACAAGAAGGGGAAAAAGGCAGATAAAAGATTGGCTCAGCATGATCTGAAACAGATTAGAGAAAGACAGACTGCCAATGCACTTCGAATTAAATTCTCAGAACTTGTTATCTTCTAGCTGTCCTCTTCTGATCAATAAATTCAATCAATTCCATTAGTCGGTTAATTCACCCAATAATATTGAGCATTACTAACCATAATGAATGAAGCTGGTTACACAGCTCTGAATCAAAGACTGCAACACACAAGACCGCCCTTTGTCAGACTACATTTTTCGCAACTCAGTTTAATGCTTATAGACTTGAAACTCTAAAATAACTATGTGTTAGAAATGACAAAAGGTCCTAAAAACAGGACTTAAGGTAGACAAGTAGTGAAGCAATAATTTATTATACGTTCTTGCAAGACCGGGTGACCCAACAAAGTAGGCACACTTTTGGTCAGAGTTTGCAGCCTTTTTATACCATACATCTATACATATTCATCACCTGTCCCGCTTCGTATTAGGATGAGTTCCAAGAGGTGGTTTCCATAAACTCCTCCCAATTGCGTCTGCGCATTGTCCTGTGGTAGTGGTCGTCGGGGGTCTCAGCGATGAAGGCTCCTCAGGTTGAACCTTTCACCTCCTTCCTCTGTTTAACTATGGATTTTACAGGCTCAACCCAGGCGCCCCATCCACAGCAGTACACAATATAATACACATGGCATGTCTGGGACATTCCCACTTCCATTGGTGAAGTAAATTAAAATGTATGAGTCCTTTTGCCTGGGACAACTGCTTACTGGCAAGTAGTTGTCTTTATCTTAACTTTCCCGGCAACTGACATGGCCTAGGGCTGAAGGAAGTCAAAGCTCCATACAGGTTTCAGATTGCACATGTTAATTTTCTGAAAGGTTTGGTCACTCCTGATCAAAATTATTAGATTTATCGAGACCCCACATCGTTTTTCCTGTTTTACTTGATGTACAATCAACATGATTGAAGCCTGTTCGTTGAGCCTGATTTCCTTAAATTCCAGCCCATGTCCTCAGTCACGATTTAACCCCTTATCTCATTGTCCAGGATCATCTGTATCTTTTAGCAGAGCTATGTACTCAAATTGAACCCTTGAGAACATTATTCCCCCTTATTTTATGTGCTATCCTAAATTCTCTACACAGGATTCCTGATGAGGCAGCCTAAGTCCTTTAAGTCAGTAAAGAATACAATAACATTTTCCAGTTTGCAAAAGCAACATTTCTTAGCACTTTCCACACTATGGAAACTTAGATATGGAGAACTGTTTATGTAAAATCTTCCCTGTTTTTAAAAAAAACCCAAAAACATTGTTTATTTAAACAAAGGCAAAATTTCTTCTCAGTGATATACTTTATTTTCTGAATCAACTCTAACATAAGCTTGCTGTTTGCACCACACCATCATATTCTTAAGAGGCTGTAAATTCCACAAACAGCCAGAAGCATACGATTCCAAAGTGTGACCAGTCACTGAGAATTTGTACCGGCTTCTAATATATCCATACTGTATATGGAATCCAGAAACTAGCCCAAATTCTCTCCTCTTTATTAATGAGATTTCACAAAAGCTCATCTCGTGCTCACAGAGGTATGTTTTTGGACATTTGGATTGAAATTCCTGCCAGGCTTATGAAATTCTTCCAAATAGACTGACCTGTTCTTTCTAGTTTAAAAGTTGCATTTCAATATTTGTATGACAAACATATTTGTTATTTTCAGCATTATGCTCTGTTTTGTATAAAAATCATACAGAAGCCAAAACCAGCAAAGTAAAATGTACAGAAAACAATACTCATTATAGACTACATCAACTGAAAGGAGGTAGCTGAAGTTCATTTTTTTTCCCTAGATATTCTTAGCATGGCAGGTGTGGCAGGTAACAGTAGATGACACTTTACATGACAGCTAGTCACACTGCCATTGTTTCCTTTCTATTTTTATTCACAGATTACAGGAAATTAAAGTTTAATGATCCAGACTGCATACTGTCAGCAGAAGCATGGTTTCAAATGCTTTGAATGTCAGTGTTCGGAATAAACCAGTTTTACTGAGTGAACCAGATTAAAAACCTTTCATACTCTTTGATAAATGGTTTTGAAAAATATTAGATAGCTACATAGATAATTCCCCATTAAATACTTCTTTGTTGAATAGAACAGATTAATACTCCACAGAGGTCTTTGATGATGCTAGACCACTCTCACTTCATAGAAGCAAAACCACTTCCTTAGCTAGAGAGTTAATTTCATTTATTCTACTATTGGTTTTGGTTTTCAGTAATTTTTGATCAGTCTTTTGAACACCTTAATTTTATTCTATGACAATTATAGACCTCAGGGTTACATAAACAAAGAACAATGAAATTTCTCATCTCCTAAATGATTAACAACAGCTTTAACACCCATGTCATTATGAACAGGATAAAATGGTAGAACCGTTAGTTTTAGGACAAGTGCAAAGGAAAACTACTAATGGCTTTTCAAGACAGCTGATTTTTCAAATCATATGAACTTGCAAACATAAAGAATATGAAATCTAACACAGCAAAGAAAAGGCCTATTTTCTATGCTGCAGCCACCGGGCAAATACAATGTCTTTTTGTTGGAGCAAGGCCACTTTCAAGAAAACTGAATTCCTGAGGAATTGTTAAAGTGCAATGATTAAGGATAAGGACTTTCAAAAGTGCAAAGTTGAGACTCATTCAAATACTTAATTGCATTTAAGTTGGGCCTAGTTAGTCATGACCAAAAGTTGTCACAATCTGAAGGTTGCTCAGTAGCATATGTTGAAATTATCTTTTAAGTTGATTTCCTAATTAAATGTCAACATAAAAAAGACACCACTGCAGCTAATACCACTGCTGGCAACTTCAATGGCTGAGGCAGAGACTAAATAAATATGGAAAATGTACCACCTTCTTCCTAAGGACCAGGGTGAGTCTTTTTACCTAGACATTTCGGAGAGTGTTACGCCATGCTAATTTATTCTCAGAATTATTCACTGCAATTAAGTTAAACCTTTGCAGCGCTGGAGTTTTTCTTGAATGATTCTTTGCATTCATTTCTGATCCTCAGTTTCTGATTGTTTTCATTTTCAAATGGAAATATGCAGTTAACTATACAATTATTTAGAAATATGGAAACTCTAGAAAAGAGACAACTCAACTTTAGTTGTCTCATGTAAAACACAGTGAAAACATTTTAGAAGGGTACAGCTAGGACTATGAAAACATGTATGTAAAAATGTGATAGGATACCATTCAAAAAATATTATATTTTAGAAAATTTTCCACAAGCAGTACAAAAGACATGAGCTGAGAAGTTTAGGCATATGTAACATAGAAGTTTCTGCAAGTCAGTGTTTATTTAGCCTGTTCTCTATCTCCTATAGCTGTCAATGTTGGATGTTTCAAGAACAGGACTGAAACTCATGTGACCTTGTTTTATTAGGAAATACTGTTCCTGCTGTGATTTGGAGCTAAGCTTTCCCCTGTCCTCACCAAACTGAGCTTGCTTTAAGATTATCCACTATTAGAGGTGGCACTGATTATTCACCTCTGCCCTGAAACATTACTAAGTCAATAGAACTTTGAATTTTTATCAGGCTGTCACACATAAATGAAGATGTCTGGAGGAGGAAAGGAAAATAGAACAATTCCTGCTCTTCCCAGCAAAGACACACCCCGGATTGAATGGAATAAGCACCTACAGAAAAAGCTCAGTAAATACATTTTTGTGGCCAAATATATGATGCTGGCAAGATTTAAAAAAAAAAAAAAAAAATTAAAAAATCACACTGTTCAAAGCTGGAAGGAAACCTGCTCACATGGGAATACAGCTGATATTAAAGAACTTGAGTTTATGTAGACAGGAAAGCTTTTGATGGTGAGCAATAGAAGTGCAGACTCTTTCCCTAATTCAGCAACAGTGGCACAACTATCACTTAGTTTTATATGGGAACAGCAGAATGAAGCCATCTCTTCTGTGTAAAGAGGCAGGTGGAAAAAATCTGACCCAAAACATAGCACAATTACAATACACACTTCCAAAACATGTTATTCCCTTAACAAAAACACTGAGTGGCATTTGGAGAGTATTTTCTGCTGCACAAATTTTAAAGCTTTGCCAAAACAAAGCATGACAAGCAGGTCAAGGGGGGTAATTTTCCCCCTCCACATTACTCTCATGACCCGCCACTAACAGTACTGTATCCAGATGTCGGGTCCCCAGTACAAGATACACATGGACCTGTTAGAGCACATCCAGAAGAAGCCACAAAGATAACCAGAGGTCTGGAGTGCCTCTCCTTTGAAGACATGTTGAGAGCATTGGTCAGCCTGGATAAGCGAAGGCTCTAGGGAGATCTTACAGCAGCCCGCCAGTACCTCAAGGGGCTACAGGAAAGTTGAAGAGGGACTGACAGGACAAGGGAAAATTATTTTAAGGTGAAGGAGGGGAGATTTAGATTAGATACTGGGAAGAAATCCTTCCCTTTGAGGGCGGGGAGGCCCTGGCACAGGTTGCCCAGAGAAGCTGTGTCTGCCCCTGGGTCCCCAGCAGTGTTCAAGACCAAGGTGGATGGGGCTTTGGGTACCCTGGACCAGTGGAAAGGGTCCCTGCCTGTGGCAGGGTGGTGGAACTGGATGGGCTTTGAGGTCCCTTCCAAACCAAACCATTCTGGGATTCTACGAACATTGGGACTGTATAATGTTATGAACATTAGGTCTGTCTGCAGCGTATGAATATGTGGAGCTGGGGAGTTGCCACAGGACTGTCTCACACATCTCCCTCTCTTTTTAGCTGATCTCTCTTTCAAACTAACTTGAATACAGAGATAGCCCCATACATACTCAGTTCTTTCCCTCCATAACCATTCACATAAAATTTCACCTTTAAGATTCTCTACAGATAAATTTTTCCCTACTACTGACACAAACATCATGGTTTCATGCATAAAAATCTAAACAACAAAAAAGAAATAGAAGGAAGTTAAAATAACCATAAGGATAACCATCTGTGTCCCCAGATCAAATATATTGAGTATCAAGTAGAAGACCTTTTATTTTTTGGAAGGTTCTACGGTTCTCATCTAGAATCTACACTTTCACCAACTGCTAAATTATCATGTGCATGAGATCTTCAATTCCCAAGTACAAAAGCAATTTTCAATGCAGAAAGAACCATCAGCAGACATTTCTCTGGCTAAAAGGAGTCTGAGTTGAGTCGAACTCTACTCACCGCAGTTAAATGTTCCAGTAAGTATGCCACATCAACCATGTCTGCCAGAATTAGAAGTCTTGTGACAGCTGTAAGCAGAGATCGTGCTGCTTGGACAACAGCCTGCCTCTTTGGCAGATAGCAGGGATCAGAGGTGAACGCCTCTGCTGATACCTTTAAAGCTTGACCTGTAAAATGAAGACATAAATTTCCTTAGGCCTATATCACAACACCCAGAGAAACAAAACCAGTTAATACTCATGCATTTATTTGGTAAGTCACAAGTATTGCCAATAAATTTGATATCTCTGTTGCCATAATGCCTTGAAATGAAGGTCAGTTATTACAGATCATGCAGAATGTTCCATGTTTTGAACGATGTTCTCTTTCTGTTCTTCTGAGTCATATAATTCTGAAGTAATTCCCTTGGCAATCACCCCATTACTCTTAACTGTACACAATGAGGCTAGGGGCACTATGTTAGACTATTCTAGTCACTGCTTCTTATATTACTATGTACTCTGCTGTCCTTGCTATTTAATAATTCCTGATCACAGAAGGCAACCAAATTTTGTTCTTCTCATTATAAATGTAAGTTAACAGAATTAAAATCCCACATACTGTGCATGTCTGATTCTGATGCAAAGTACGTGAAATCTATGCAACAAAGCTAGTGACTATGCCAGCAAGCAACATACTGCTCTCCAACATGAAGTTTTGTAAACAAAGTTGAACAGTAAGAACAACACCCAAGTTTACTTTCAGCAGTCCATTACCTAGACTTACCCTGAGGAAAAAAAATAAGTCATTACACCCATTTCTAAAAGCATTCCAAAGTCTATTATCACCTGAGGTGCTTTTCTAGTGATGACACAACCTTGAGAGAACCCGCTGTACACAGAACAGCACTGGAAAACACTTGTCACACAAGCAATAACTGCTAGAATAAACATTTTATCCATTAAACTCTCCTGTATCCGCTTGGAAACCAAAAGTTGATCAGAAGTCACAAAAATTAATGGTTGTGGCTGTGCAAAAATTCAGAAACATCATTAGTAAATGTAGCTATTAAAAGATTACATCTTCATTAAGTCAGACGTTTGCTGACATCTGCCTTAAGTATGTCCTGGATTTTTAATCCAAGAGTAAAGAACTACATGGCTTTAAAAAAAAAACAAACTTATATTACTCCAGAGTTAATTCCTTTGTTTATTACACATTATTCTTTTTACTTATAACTAAATATATACCTAAGTCTTGGTATAAAAACAGGGTGTGTTTCTCTAAGCAGTCATTTGTATCTCAGAGGTTTTGTACATCGAGACTGCAGGAGCATGTAATTTGTGTTCCATTTTGTTCTACAAATTCTGGCCAAGAGCAAGGACACAAAATTGCCTGCTGAAGTAAAATTCACAGAACCTGTAACACTGTAGAGCTTCACTCAAAGGCAGGATGCTATTGGCATATCTATTTCAGACTATCTGGTAGCAAAGTCAAAGCTAAGCTCACACAAAGAATTTTGCTATGTAAACCAAGTAAGTGTCTTTATAAGCTTTGAAATCCTCAAATCAAAAAATAGGCAACAAGGTTTGTACAAAATACATACAATCAGTAAATAATGCACGTTTATAGAAATACATACAAACATTAGGGATTTTCTATAATTACATAACTATAGACTTTTAGGTGGTCACTCAATCATAATGGAATTAGAACTCTTTGAAGTGCACCAGAGTTTGCCAGAGTGGTTCTACCTGTGACCTCATTTCTCAAGATTCAAAGAAAAAACAAGTTTTAGCTGGCCAGTGCTCTTACTAGAAACCACATTTGTGATAAATACCGAGCAAAGGCTGCAGAAATAAACCTACCAATTACTACAGAGTGCCAACACCAGCACCCGAGACAGCACTGGCCGGATTCTCAGAACACTGAATACTTCCAATGTACTGAAACTCATTAGTTTTCCAGGAACTCCCATCTTTAATAGTGCTCTGGTTTTCTCTTGCATTTGTTAAAGTAATTCGTGCAAATTACCTCTCAAGTACTGCTTAGTAAACTCCATAAATAAAAGTCACACTAATCTGAGACCTTTTTGTAGCACTTATTACATCACGATACCATGAAAGTAAAAACAGTCAGCTCCTTGTGCTCAGGACAGCAAATTAGAATTTTTCTTTAGTAGTTGGTGAGATAATGCACCATAGCTGAGCACACACAAAAAATAATGAAAATAAAAAGCCCACATTAATCAGAACAACTGGTTTTTAGAGTTGGGTTTTTATCTGCATCCACAATGGCCAGAAACATCTCTCCAGATGAATGCTGCTTGCAGTAGAAGTTTCAAAACACTGGTTTCAGCCTAGTAATCCTGGGTAGGGTTGGGTGGTGAGTAAACATAAAGAGGAAATCCTGCCTCCGTGCATATATATTTTAGATGCATTTTTGAAAGTGACTATTACAAATGTCAGTTAATAGCAATTTGCCATGTTTCACTAGGAATTTAAGATAGGAACTCTGGAAATTCATTGTGCCTTAATAAGAACATGGGAAATACAGTGCATACACACTACCATTACACTAAAATCCTTGTCCTCTCACTCCCTTATGACTTCAAAAACAAAAAAAAGATTTTCCACATCTGAGACAAGCAATGTCGATGAGCAACAAAAACTGTCTCCATTTAATTTTCTCAGTGTTTAACTACTATCTGTTTCTCCTGCCAAATATCAGTTTTGAATATCTTGAATTTGACATGTTATCTTTCAGGCTGTAAAAGTACAAGTTAACATCGCATGGTTTTTGTGTATTTGGAATGTGAACACTGTAGCATTAATTCAGACCATTATAACTGTCAGCTATTAAAAAAACACTTGCAGAAAAGCATGAAGCTGACATGGGCAAAGTATGAGTAAGACAAGAAAGCAAGAAACAATGGTAATTTTTTCTCCAATTAAGATGGATGAGTGCAGAACTGTCCACTTTGGCCTCTGACTAAAGCACTAGGGAGACACTGCTTCCCAAGACAATAAAATTAACATCAATGCTTGACTGGGCACCTGGTTACTGCTGAACTTTCTGACCAACTTCAATAACATTTTTTACAGAGGAAGATATTAAAAGTTAGCTAACTTCTTTTCCATAACAGAAATCAGGAAAGAGCCAAAGTTAAAGCCCCCACTGATGCGAGATGGGGCTTCAAAGAAGCCAGAGCAGTATTGAGAAGCAAATTTGAAGGAAGACAGGCTCTCCTTGTTCCACTCTCTGTGGACTGACTTCTTTTTTCTTAAGACAGAGAACATCTGAAGCATTTATAAGGAGAGGAAGAAAACAGCACGCAGTATTCTACTACCAGTTATCTACTAGCATTTACTAACATAGTAAGCAAACAGACTAGGTTCACTATGACTATGGCTGTCTTGTGCCACCCAAACAAAGGCAAAGTGGCTATTGACTTATTTTAACTCAGCACTTTAAGCCAGATTTGCAAATAGGTTTTTAGCCCAAGGTAAACATGGTCTGTTAACCTCATATACTTCCTAGAATAAAAGGATAAGTAGCAGGTTAACTTGGTGACCTTTGGGGAACTTAAAGCTTCTAAGGCACAGAATCTGCTGCAGTTCAGAAGAACTGATGAAAACTAGTTAAGTCTGGAGAAACTGAGAATTAATGAAGGGAAGGCAATAAGGAAAAGAAAATAGAAAACTGGTTACTTTGAGAGGTAAATTTGCAGGAGGGAAGAGTGAAAAAATTAATCAGCCAAGAAAGACAATGTGAAACCCTCAGTCCTGTGGTTCAGCTTTCTGTGATCCAAGGCTGATCCGAACTGTCTGGCCATCATTACTGGGGGTAATAAATACATTAACACTTTCTCAGTCAGTTTTAGGTATCCACCATATGCATTAAAAAACAAGAAGTCATTAGTTATTGGCTGAGATCTGCGTATCTCAGCTGTGCACAGTAGAAGTGATGCAAACAAAACTGACCAGGAAAGCAGAGTTTCAGATTAGAAACAAACTGGTTGGTTAGGAAGGAGTGAGAAGCTTAGACGGAAGTGAATGATGAGCCCATAAGTTAGTAATGGAATAGATCAGGAGAGAAGCAATATATATCTTAGCTGAGGATAGGGGACTGTGCTGTTACCAGGAATATTTAATAAAAGTTGGGGGGGGGGGGGGAAGATATGTCTTCTGAAAGTGCAGCAGTTCCTCAGAAACAGGAATGTTAAGGTTTCTACCACCCATAAATACAAGGCTGAACTGCATGTTCACAGGCTCCATATGTGATTATCTGCTCCGGTCTCAGCTACTGTGCCTTCCAGAAGGGAATGATCATATGGATGTGGGTGTTCCCCAAGCACCTGATACACTTCAAAACCACAAAGTGTCCTAAAACCTGAAAATGGTACCATTTCAACACTGGTATTGTCTGCATACTTGAGCCACAAAGATGATTAAGGAACTAGAGCACCTTTTGTACGAGGAAAGGCCAAGAGAGCTGGGATTGTTCAGGCTGGACAAGTGAAAACTCAGAGGGATCTTATCCGTATTTTTTAAAATATTTATATATATATGTGCAATTTTATATATGTGTATATATATATATATAAAAAGACCGTAAGGGAGGGTGCAAAGATGATGGAGCCGGACTATTCTGTGGCACCCAGTGACAGAGCAAGAGGCAATGGGCGCAAACTGATACATAGGAGACTTGATCTAAACATCAGTAAACATTTTTTCACCATGAGAGTGACTTAGGAGTGGCACAGACTGACCAGGAAGGTTGAAGAGTCTCCACCCTTGGAAATGTTCAAAAGTTGACTGGGCATGGACTTGAGCATACTGCCATCCCTGCCTGAGCCACGGGGTTGGTCCAGATGACCTCCTAAGCCCCACTTCAACTTCAAGCATTCTGTGATTCTCTGATTGAATGTGTGTGCAAAGACAAGCCAGGAGGGTCTGACATTTGATGAGGCCCTTAGAAATAAGTTGGACATAAGCTAGGATGACCAGAAGAACAAGTATAAAATCACAACCTTAAAACAGAGCTATGAAACACAGCCTAGGCAGACAGAAGCTATGAATACAAACAGCAGAAAGTGACAACTCCAACAGCAACATGATATTAGAATTTTCTTAAAATGCAGCAGACAGCATGACAGTTCAATACCATTTAATCCATTTTATCGCAATTCCCATCAAGTGAATATTCTTCCATAATTACATTTGTCACAAACAATGAAACATGAAAGACAGCGCCCTTCTGGTGTCACAAATAGGGAAGCAGAAAGATGGAAGCATTCATAGTATTTCAATTATTTTAGACATTCAAATAGGAAGCAATTCAAAGAACCAAAGCCAGGATATATAACTACAGAGTTATTGGAAGGCAGATACTTCCAAGACTCTACTCAGCACACATAGACAGATGACTTTGAAAGTAAATGGTGTTACAACCATTAGCTGATCAGCTACTGACAGCTACTGCTAAGGCCAAATAGCTGCTACTTATGGATGTGCTTACAAAGAAAAAATAAAATCTATGCTCAAGCATACGGAAAGGTAAAAAACACAGTTCAGGAGCAGGTAATTTAAAGAGAGTTAGAGGATCCAGGTACTTTATCCAGCTCCAAAAGTATCAAAAAACGTACACGAAAATTCCTTTAAAAACAAGCCAACTATAAGCCTTTTGGAAAAATAGCTGAGAACAGGTACATGCTTCTGCTGGGTTGCTAGCCAATGGCAGGCGATCTGTCTATACAAACACCTGCAGTACTACCACTAACTGCAATCAGTGAGCACCCCTCAGAGACAGTGTTCAGGTTGACAACAGCTGGGTGTTCTCTATTGTTTTAGGCACGATCATAATTACGCTTTCTTCTTTTATTTCTTTGAATAGATTTTTTTCCTTCTAAAGACATCTAAGACATTTGTATTTCCCCTCTTGTTTTTAATTTTAACAGCAGCAATATGAAATCTACCATAGAATGTAGTGAATTTTGTCATTCTTGTGTCCTCCCACACGGACGTGGTGTTGCCAAGAAAGCCTTGTCAGCCACTGCTGTGAAATGCACAATTAGAGGCTGGTTTTAGAGTTCCAGAGAAACACATTTGTCAAAGGCAGCCCATTGCCTAGAGGGAGGGAGGGTGTAGCAGAGTCAATAAAAAAAAGAGAGGATTTCAAAAGTCCTAGTCTTAAAACCAAGGCGGGGGAATTAATTATTAATACCAATAATATAAAACTTATGAACTCTAATTTACACTAGAATTTGCAGCCTTGACTTCTGCACACGTAAGCCAAACCAGTACTAGGGTTGGGAGTAAATGTCACATAAGAGAACAACCTGCCCTTTCTGAAAACAAGAGATTAAACAATACTAGTCCACTGGTACAATCATCTGCTCTGCTCCCACAAATACCATCTCCATCTGCTACAGCAAATAAAGGATTCTGCTTCAGCCAGCCAGCTGGAAGTGACACTATTACTGTCAGGACAAAGCAGACTGATACCCCCTGCATGTTCCCAATATGCAACACGGTAACAAACGCAGACTCTCACAACAGCTTTCTGTAGACGTTACAGGACATTTTTCTCTTGGCACAATCTCTCACCCCACTCAGATACCACTGTATTCTGTTGCATTGCAATTATTTCACCGCTGCATACCAGGAAGTTCTGTATCTCATACAGCTCTTCCTAACACGTAATCCGAGCTACTGCACACCCCCTTCATGCCTTACACCCATCTCTTCATTCCCCTCTTTCCCACTCAGGGACATCTGATCCAGTGGTGGTGATGTCAGAAGCTTTTCTACAAGGAATTCTCGGATTGATGAAAAGAGTGTACAGCACACTTATTTTAAGCCACTTGGATATCCAAATTCCATCTCCCAGACTGAAAGTCCCTTACATGCAGAGCACACACCTTGATGCAGGATGAGAAAGCTAAGTTCATTTTTAAGATATTTTTGAGGAACAAATAAGAATATAGTACAAGCGATCAGTATTCCCTTCCTTTAGTAAAATATCCTTGCAGTACACTGCCCATTTCTTCCTAATGAATGGTAATTTCTTCCATGCCAAAGTCTTGCCTCTGCTGTTTAACATCAAAAGACATTAAATATAGACATTTGAAACATTAAATTATCTATTCTAATTTCCTTTCCAAGAGTAACTGAAGGTTAAAAATGTAACTCTTGCAAGTAACTTGTTTCAATTCACTGTTAGATGTGATGAAAGGCTTATCTAGGAACACACTTGAGCATGAGAACAGCTAGACACGTGAAACATTGACACTGCAATAGATAGAAACAAGGCAGAAAACAACTGTTGTGTTTCTGACCATATATAGCCAGTAAGCAATGGCAAAAAATACCAAACATGTTAGCTATGCCCTTACAACTGTTGAAAACTAAGCAATCACACCTTGACGTAAGTGCAAAAAATCATTATCCTAAGTACAATGCTAGACTTTAATGCAAATTCCTAAAATAACATTTCCCCACATAAACTACATGGCTGTTTTGTCTTACAATTGATTAAATATCAGGACATTAATTATTGTTTGATGTTGAATGCCAAAAGCATTCATGGTTGAACAATACTTCTTATCCCTTTGTATAGAGGGTCAGTTGTTTTACTGTTAATTCATAGCACATTATAAGTCAGAAGGCAATTCTTTTAAATGTTATATACATGAAATTGGGTAGCAAGAAATTGTCAAAATAATTCTATTTAGGCTTATTACACTATTTTAGGATTACAATATGTAGGAGTGCCCTTTAAGAAAGCTTTGACAAAACATCAATGGGCAACTATGGCAGTTCTTCAGTTAGTAGGCTAGTGGATTTCTGGATGAATCACAGCCCACAACCCACAGGCCTGTCGGGTGACTCACGCAGTAGAGTTCCGGAAGGTGAAACAAGATGTGGATAGAGATAGGCCCTATATAGTTCCTTCTTGAGAGGAAACTCAAATTAAGATGTGGAGGACTTCTGTATTAAAGGGATTAGCTCTGAGAGTGTAGCCTTCAATAAAACTTTGCGGGCAGAAAAGGAAGAAGAAACTAGATTTATCCAGAGAACGTGCCTGCCATCCATTACAGCAACACTTTCTTTCAGATGTCAGTAATTCATACTTTATTTAAGAGAACATTAATAAAAATACCTGCCAGTCACCACAGAAAAATATGCCCATGGAAAATTAAACACTGCATTCTATGACATGCACAGCAGGCAACTGCATACGAGCAGAATTTACCAAGATTCATGCCCCACAACCTTTCCAAAAGCTTGAAGTAAATAACAGGAGACATTTAACAGCAGCAGAATGTGACTTCAATAACAGGCAAAAACTTACAGATGCTGCAGCATACCAGAAATTAAAAATAATGCACCGCTTCAAAGGAGTAAGAATATCTGAGAAATTAACAATCTGCTATTTCTTTTACAATTTTTCACCAACTTAAAAATGAACTCATGCAGTTTGGTAAATCCTTGGAGGAAGATCCGCTGTGAACACTCAATTTGTCATTGCATAATGATAGATAACAACTTGGACTTAACTTTCTTTTAAAATGTATGAGGTGGATATAATCTACTTTAAGTATTATTTATTTTTGTGGTTATCTCATCTCAGCTGAGAATCAATAAATAAATTGAAAATCTGAAATATTTTTATATTATCTGTGTATAAAAATCAATAGAAAACTATATATTTTATTATTGCCTGGTGCTATCAGCCTGAAATGGATGGACTAACATTTTAAGAGTACTCCAAAATGAATGATTTTTTTTTAAAAAGCCTCAGATAACAATGATATTTGCCAGTCATAACACTTTTAATCACAAAGGACCTTAAGATATCCCAGACACCTTATGCATGTATCACTCTAAAATGGTTCCAGAGGAAGCCAATAGCTAGTCATCAGTATCCTGAACAGCAGCAAAGTCTCAGAAACAGTCTCAGCTGCCCATGGAGGAAGACAAAATTTTTAAAAGAAAAAAAATCCTCAATAATTTGCCACTTGAGTAAGAACAGGGTGATATTAAGACCTGATGTAAATGGCTAACATGCAGTCCTTCAGGCACAAGTCATTATATGGCATAAAAACATACACCTGACTGCTCAGTAGTGAAACGGCAACTGAAGCCCACTTTATCCCTTGGTAAAAATCAAGCCTGGTTGCTAGCTCATTCAAAAACATGGTCTGACAATAACTTTATGGTACAGACCATCGTTCCTTTCCTTTCTGCTCCCACTTGCTTGGGAAGGTTTTCATCAGCTCCTCTTAATCTGATCCCAGGCAGCCCCTAGGAACCATTTGTTTACAAATATCAAGGAGCACTGATGAAAAGATGTAGGTCTCAAATGACTGGTACTAAAAGCATTTCTCTTCTGTCCCCTTTTTCTTCTGAAACGTTCTCCTAAATCAGTTTTGAAGGCTGATTTCTGCAAGAATATATTTTGGATGTCTATCATCCATCTTATTGCTATTTCAGCCTGCCCTTCAAATTCATCCAATGGGTCCTGATTATCCGTGGGGGAGAGCATAAAAAAAAAAAATAAAGCAACAAAGCAAAAAAGAGCCTGTAGGAAAGTGGCTAACAAAGGGTTCTCAGCAGATCATAAAGCCTAGTTGTATTCTGGGAGTCTGGCTGGAATCAGGGAGCTAGGTCATGAGGAAATGGAAAATGGCAGACTTCAAAGATGAGCTGCTCTATCAGGAGGGGACAACTCTTACAGTAGGTCTTCCTCCTATTGAAGCCTCAAAACATACTTTCAGACAGGACTATTAAACCTTCACAAATCAATCTCTTGCTACTGCACAAAAAGGGGAAGATTTTAAAAATTTTTTTTACTAAAGGCCTTAATCAGAGGTTCAGATCTGAATGTTAAAATACGCATTAACTTAAACCTATGCCAAGCAAATAAAGAAAAAAAAAAGAAACCAAAAAAATACCAAAAAACCCAACTTTCACTGACATCAGTGGTTTTTCTACAATGGGGACCAGCTTGCATATTTTACCTCCTTAGAAGCAGTATCTTGCCCAGGAGATGGCAGGGCTCATTGAGCGAGCTTTGAACTAGTTAGGAAGGGGGAAGGGGATACCATGAAGGCTGCTGGGTTCAGGCAAGTGTTTCGGGAGACATGAGCGTTGATGATGGAAGAAGGTAAATGCCAATGGCACAGGGACGGACTTGAGGATGTTGGTTCACATGATAGTAGGGAAAATACTGTGGATTGCCCTGAGGACTCCTCAGTGGAGCCACCATTGCCCAACCCCTGTCAGAAATCTCCCTGTGACCCATTGAGGATACCTGCATCTGCTGCCCCCCTAAAGTGCCCATATACGAATGCACGTAGCATGGGCAATAAACAGGAAGAGTTAGAGATCTTTGTGTGGTCGCAGGGCCACGATCTCACTGCAATCACAGAGACGTGCTGGGACAGCCTGGATGACTGGCACGCTGTCATGGATGGCTACGTGCTTTTTAGATAAGATAGGCTAGGGCGGCGAGGTGGAGGAGTTGCTCTTTACGTGAGAGAGCAGCTAGAATGTATTGAGCTCCACCTGGGAAGGATGAACCATCAGTTGAGTGCTTGTGGGACAGAATCAAGGGGCAGGCAAGTGTGAGTGACACTGTTGTGGGTGTGTACTACAGGCCCCCTGATCAGGAGGAGTGAGTTGATAGTGCATTTTACAAGCAGCTAGAAGTAGCCTCGAGATCCCATGCGCTGGTCCTTATGGGGGACTTCAATTACCCAGATATTTGCTGGGCAAGCAACAGGGCCAGTCGTATGCAGTCTAGACAATTTCTGCAGTGTGTAGATGACAATTTCCTGCTACAGATGGTGCAGGAACCTACAAGGGGAGGGCGGGTACAGGACCTTGTTTTTACCAACAAGGAGGGACTCGTTGGGGAAGTGAAGGTCAGGGGCAGCTTGAGACAAAGTGACCATGAAATGGTCGAGTTCAAGATCCTGAGTCGAAGAAGCAACCCAAAAAGTGGGATAGCTACCCTGAATTTTAGAAGAGTAAACTTTGATCTCTTCTGCAACCCAATAGGAGCTATCCCACGGGCTACACTGTTAGAAGGTAAGGGAGCCTGTGAGAGCTGGGTAGCATTTAAACAGCGCTTCTTCCAAGCCCAGGACCGGTGCATCCCTTTGAGCAAGAAATGGGAAAGAGAGGCAGAAGACCTGCGTGGATGAGCAGGGAGCTCATGAGTAAACTCAAAGGGAAGCAGAAGGTCTAGGAGTTGTGGAAAAAGGGTCTCAGCACCTGGGAAGAATATAGGAATGTGGTCAGGACCTGTAGGGATGTGACTAAGAAGGCTAAAGCCCACTTGGAATTGAAACTGGCAAGGGACATAAAGGATAATAAAAAGGGTTTTTTTAGATATGTGAATAGTAAGAGGATGACCAGGGATAATGTGGGTCCCTTGCTGAACGAGGCGGGTGTCCTGGTAACGGGGGATGCTGACAAGGTGGAGATACTGAATGCCATCTTTGCTTCGGTCTTCACTTCAAAGGCCCCTCAGGACCCACAGACACTGGAAGAAAGTAATAGAGTTTGGGAAATGAAGAGCTTCCCTCTGGTTGAGGTGGGGGTGGTCCAGGAGCATCTCAAAGGGATTAACACACATAAATCCATGGGCCCGGATGGGATGCATCCACGTGTGCGGAGGGAGCTGGCGGAAGTGATTGCAGAGCTGCTCTCTATCATCTTTGACAGGTCTTGGAGAACAGAAGTCCCTGGAGACTGGAGAATAGCCAATGTCACTCCTGTCTTTAAAAAGGGCAAGATTCCAGCAACTATAGGCCAGTCAGCCTCACTTCTGTCCCTGGAAAGGTGATGGAACAGCTTGTTCTGGATGCCATCTCCAAGCAGTCGGAAGAGAAGGTCATGAGGAGTAGCCAGCATGGATTCACCAAGGGGAGATCATGCTTGACCAATCTCATAGCCTTCTATGATCTCATCCCTGGCTGGGTGGATGGAGGGAGAGCAGTGGATGTCATCTACCTTGAATTCAGCAAGGCTTTCAATACTGTCTCCCATGACATCCTGATAGCAAAGCTGAGAGAGCACGGGACAGATGAGTGGACAGTGAGGTGGGTTGAGAATTGGCTGTCGGACCGAGCCCAGATCAGTGGAGCAGAGTCTGGCTGGATACCTGTGACTAGCGGTGTTCTCCAGGGCTCAGTGTTGGGTCCAGTCCTGTTTAATATCTTCATTGACAACCTTTATGAGGGAATTGCATCCACCCTCAGCAAGTACGCCGATGATACAGAGCTGGGAGGAGTGGCTGACACGCAGGAACACTGCGCTGCCATTCAGTGAGACCTGGACAGGCTGGAAAGCTGGGCAGGGAGAAACCAGATGAGGTTCAACAAAAGCAAGTGTAGAGTCTTGCACCTGGGAAGGAATAACTGCTTGTATCAGTACAGGCTGGGGGATGACCTGCTGGAGAAGAGCTCTGTGGAGAAGGACCTGGGGGTCCTGGTTGATGACAGGTTGGCCATGAGCCAGCAGTGTGCACTGGTGGCTAAGAGAGCCAAAGGGATCCTGGGGTGCATCAGGAGGAGTGTGGCCATCAGGTCTGAGGAGGTGATCCTCCCCCTCTACTCTGCCCTGGTCAGGCCCCACCTGGAGTATTGTGTCCACTTCTGGGCTCCCTGATATAAAAAAGACAGGGATCTCCTGGAGAGAGTCCAGAGAAGGGCTACAAAGATGATGAAGGGCCTGGAGTATCAACCCTATTAAGAAAAGGCTGAGTGAGCTGGGACTGTTCAGCCTAGAGAAAAGAAGACTAAGGGGGGACCTTATTAATGTTTATAAATATCTGAAGTATGGGATGCAGGGGGAATCAGCCAGCCCCTTTTCATTGGTCTGTGGAGACAGGACAAGGGGCAATAGCTGCAAGTTGCAGCACCACACCAACATGTGGAAGAACTTTTTCACAGTGAGGGTGACAGAGCCCTGGGACAGGCTGCCCAGGGAGGTGGTGGAGTCTTCATCTGTGGAGACATTGAAGACCCATCCGGATGCCTATCTGTGCAAAATGAGCTAGGGAGCTGCTTTGGCAGGGGGGGTTGGACCCGATGATCTCTTGAGGTCCCTTCCAGCCCCTATGATTCCATGATCTGATTACATGCAATTAGACAACTCAAACTTCAGACATCTGCACATCAAGCATATTTCTCACAGATACCCTAGCTTCATTTTGATATCAGTATTACATGGCTAAATTAATTCCTTGCAGTGCCTAAATTATTTATCATATACTTACTCTCTTTCCGGACATCAGCAAGTGCTGCATGAAGTTCCTCTTTAAACACAATTGCTTCCTTGGCAATTTTTTCTCCCTTGTCCAACAGAGCCCAAGTGGCTTCTTCCACAGAAGCTACCAAGACACGAGCTCTTTTGGAGCGGCCCTTTTTCTTACTAGAAGGATTCTGTGGACAGTTCACTAGTGTTGTAACCTATATTTAAAAGACACAAAAAAGGCATTAGTGGTGCAAGTGCTCTAAGTAAGTAAGTTTATATCGTTCTCAATTTAAAAAAAAATTAATATAGTTGAGAGTAAGCAATGAGATTCCAGTTGCACTAGAGATGCAAGCGCATCATACATACTGAGAACGATTTGACCAACTATTTACTTAATATGCCTCATATTCTTTCTGTATGATCAAAGCAAAGTCAATGGAAATCTGACTGTCATATTGAACCTGATGCAAAAATATTACTAATGCTATTTAATGAGGCTTCAGCCAAGGCAAGAATTATAATCAATCCTGAATCTTCCCATACTTCAAACTTAAATCATTCAAGTTCTCAGAAGCAAATACCCAAAATTAGTATAGACACACTTCAAAGTACTTTCTCTTCTTACAAAGGAGGACCAAAATGGTCGGAACTCAGCACCTCAGCATTCTCTGTGGGGGGTTCTCAACGTTAAAATTGTACATCATTTTACCCAGAATGTGGGTTTACTACAGCCTTGTCTGAATTGTGGTGTTTGGGGTTTTTTAACAACGCACTTCAATATCCATAAAGAACTTATTTTTATATAGCATCCCACTCCACATTCCTGAGCATCCAAGCACAGCCTCCACACTCCAACAGCATGTTTCTAACAGACTATTCTCTAAGGCGCTGCTTGAGCTGCCACACTAAGGAAAGACTTCTAAAAGATTTTAAAGGAAAAGCATTACATAGATATTTTAAAAACATCAGCAAACTTAAAGAAAATAGAGTACGTTTTAACTCTCCTCCGATTCTGTTCTCAGTGCCAGAACATCAATGGCATAACATTAAGCTCAGATCTAGTCTTGGAGCTCAGTGAACACATTTTATATAAGTGGTTCATTTTATTAAATGGCATTCCAATCATAAACAATTTTGTATGAGCAAAGGAAAAGTTGGGTATGCATTTCTCAGTCCAGCAGGCAAACTTAGCTAATGGCTGCAATACAGCTTGTGGTTTGAGCTTGCCTGCAGAAAAGGGCTCCCATCTCAGGTACGTAATAAGAAGCATGCTAGTTGTGCCTTAGCTCACCTTTAGATCTTGATCGTGAGCCCAATGCATTTTTCATGACTCAGCACTTCTAAAAGTAACTCAAACCTCTGTGAAGCAATTTTATAAACACATCTTTGAAAGACAAAAGCCCTGACCCAAATATAATTCATGTAGAATTTGGGGGGAGAAAGGAAGACCAGCCATTTCATATCGACTGCTTTGTCATGTCACAAGGGAGACAGCACATAAATAACTTTGAGGGCTTGGGTATTTTTCTCACTGTGGCTCAACAAATAAATGAAATTATTTATTGGACATAAATCAGCCAGCTGGTAGAGAATGCACTGGGAATAAGAATCCCAATCACTTATTTTTAAAAATCCTACAACATTATTTCTAGGGCATTTGATACAGTTTCACTGATCATATTTTTAAGAGCGAGTTATAGCCTGATGCTTCCAAGAAGGCAAGCATAAATCATTGTAAAACAAAAAAAGCTGCCTCAAAAACCTATCAAGTAAAAGACATTTTTTAAATGTATTAATTAATCACCATTCCCCCAAAATAATATCTTTTATTTATCATATGTTTACTGTAGCCTCCTTTTTATGTAAAATACTATTCTGCACCCTGTTCATTCATGTTTTGGAGAAGGAGGAAAGGAAACAAAACAAATAGGAAAATGTTAAAAAAAAACAGTCATTCCTGCTCGTGAAATCTCTTGACTGTAAGACCTTCCATCTTCAGCATCACCGTCAGGAAATATCAAAGGCAGCTTCTGATCTCAATGAGAAGTTAAAATTTGCTGGATAGTTCCTGGATCATGAAAATTGAAGAATACAGAGAAATACTGTGAATTCTCTTACAGAGAATCCCAATGTGGAATGCAAATTAGCTTATGTGGATCCTACACAGTAGCTAATAAAGTGTGCCTTTTTGAGCCATTGTCAACACAGATTGCATTCTAGTGGCAGAATACACAGTCAAAATGATAGTATTGGAAGAATAAAGAAAAACATTCCCATTAATCCTGCTCACACTGCATTTCTTAGTTATTAACACCTCCTTATTGCAGGTGTTACAGCATTTAATTGAAATCATTGTCAAGAGGCTATTTTGCATCTCTGGGTGGAGCGACAGCATTGTATGAGAGGCACAAGGGAGTTTTAAGTAAGATTTTTAAACCCATATGCCGCCACAGCTGCAAAGCTGAATCACATTGTTGTTGTCCGATATTGACATTATTTGTTAGGCTGAAGGGGTGGGATTTTTTTGTCATGGCTATCCCAATCACTGAATTCCAATGGAACTGTGCAGTAGTTCTTGCAATGCTATATTCAGTTCCCACCAGCCTTGACAATCTTTTAATAGTGAAGCATTAAGGAGATAACGCCTTGATAAATTGAGCATCAAAATATTTGGTTCACCTTGGATACTGATGTAGAAGTATTTTAAACCATCTATCACAAAACACTGTTTTCTGTTTAAAACTTTAGTTTAGTGTAACTGCAATCCTTAGACATTTGAAAAACAAGACATGAGCTCAGTGAAGTAATGACAACAGCAGAACCTCCTGCTCACCATTTCAAATCCAAACCAGATGTTTGAGGAGAACAAAGTATTGTCCATACAAGTAAATACTAGTTAATCCCTTTCAGCGTGCATCAAGCACACTCAGCATACACTGAACTGAAACCAACAGAGTATGTTATCTGTATGAGCAAACTTTTGCCCATGTGAATGACAGGTGAGAATAAATACCTTTCAATCTACACAGTTTTCATCAGTGATGCAAAGGACCCTGAAATACATGGATGTTTCTACATATTCTGCAAAACTTATTTATCTCTTGCAGCCCCAAACTTTCCCTAGCATGTACGTATGTACAAAATATAAATAGATACAAGACAAGATGTTTGGCAAGGAAAAGCTCTTACAAATGTTTGCTTGCGTGTACATTCCCACAAATAACAAATTGTGCATGTGTGTATACACAAGTATGTATATATATCCAAACAAGTGGCAAATTTACAGCTTATAAGACTTGCAATGACTGCAGAGCAAAGATGGCAATGAAGTGTTTCCTACATGAATCAATAAAGCTACATGAATCTCATCATCACATCTTTCAAAACTTTTCCTTGTCTATAAATTCAAAAGGAAAAAAGGCTTACAATATTTGTTACAGAAGCAAATGTATACCTAATTGTAAATGTAATCATTACATCATATAGCAAAGAAATTAAACAAACTTTGGTCTGAGAATGAGATAAAACAAGAGGATATTTCCCTTTACATTAATTGTTATATTTTGTGAGTAAATCTAGCACAAGCATAACAAATATTAGACACAGGCTAAGCAAATGAAATTCCTTTATTATGTACCAACCGCTTCACTCTAGTTGCTCCATGACAGAGTGCACCTCTACTAAAAGCACAGAATTAATGAAATATTCTTTGTCTGAGCGTGTACCAAATTTACACCAAGGCAGCTGTCAGCTGAATAACGTCAATTCTGACAACTACCATGTTTCATATGCCAGATGTGTTGATAGAGAACTTTACCCTAAAGCCTTCCTTTCAAAACTCATGTCACCAAAGCACCCGGTATAAAATAAAATAAAATTAAATTAAAATAAAATAAAATAGCCACCGAGAGATCCCCCTTCTGGTGAGTGGGAAATTGGAGAAGACTAAAGAAACCTTTTGCAATACACTGAAAACAGTGTGCAGCTATCCCCAGAGTGCGACAGCACACGTTCCCAGGACAGTACAGTTTATAAGGCTGTCCACAGAATTACACTAAAGCCTTTACACCACTTCCAACACACAGGTTTCCATCTCTCCAGAGCTCTGCACAGCACTATTTCAAGTTACCACCCTGGACCATGCTACTGCTTGGAATACAAAGAGGGAAATGCAGCAAGACTGCTGCCCCTGCAGTCTCCCAAACAGAATTTTTGGCCACTGTTTTATTCCAAGGATGGAGAAGTTGCCAGGGGGGTTACACAAAACAACGAGTGATGCTGGTTTTGACAGTTTCAAAGTGATCACCACTGCCAACTGCAGATCACAGGGAAAAGAGAAAATCCAGCAGTCATTTGCAAAGTCACTTCCATGTGGGCTGGTGTTGCCTTCATTTTCCCCCCATACTCATCCTGTTAACCTAATGATTGCTCCAACAGCCTAACTGGCTAGGACAGACTGCAGAAAAGCTCAAACACTTCCACTGTCTCTCTCTTGCCAGAGCATTACAAAATCAGAAAATAAATACATTAGAACATAAATCTCAAAATTTAGTTAAACTGTGGTCAAAACAGCAGCTTTTAAGTGAATCAGGCCACAGCATAATACCATTCACTTTCTTCTGTAACTGGTCCAGTTCTCTTTTATCACAGATCAGTTTTCATTTGCTGCCTTTCCAGCATCTCGATCATCCTTCACTGAATATTAGTTTTAATCCCTGCTTTTGCATTTGCAGCATTTTTCCTGTCTCTTTCCCACTCAAGATGCAAGTTTCGCTTCCACAGTTCTGTAATGAAACAATGCATTAAGGCTGAGGGGAGAACAAGACAGCCAAAACTGTATTCTTTTTGAACCAAAGCATTTCCATTTTTAATAGACTCAAGCTTTTTAAAGATGCTTGATAAGAGCTTTAAAATAAAACAAATATGGTTTCTTTGTTTTGTTCTGGAACTCATTTTTCTGGGTTTTGTTTTGTCAGGTTTCTTTGATCCTACAAAACTCAGGCCAAAATTTACATTTCTTCATCTCCTCTAAAAACATACACAATCTTGCTGCTGTCTGAGCAGTCTGACCTACTAGTATACAAGAGAAGGTTTTAAAATGCAGTCTATCAATACTTCTTATATCCCTAAACTAATTTTATAATCCATCCACATATGATGCTGCAGCAACTTGACAACTTCCCACTAACCACTGAACTGTTAACTGAGGTTTTATACACTGTCAATCACACCCAGACAAAAATAAATAACTAAAGGCAGAAAAAATCAGCAAGAGGCAGCTCAGTTAATAACAGCTGGAAATGAAGTAATGATGAAAAGGTTACTTTATGAAGAAACAAAAAAAAAGGAAAAAAATCTTCCAGAGGGGACAAATGAGTAAGGGAAGAAATTAGGTCAAAAATAGGAACTTTCAAAGATTATAATGAAAAATGAATACAAGAAACTGGATCAGTCAGGGAAAGGCAAGAGTTTCAAATGGGGAAAATACAACTTTGTTAAAATAAAAGCAAATTTTCCTGGAACTGTTTTAAACCACGATCAGCACCTAATTCAGGTTTGCTAGCTTTTAGAACACATACAGCACAACTGGAATAAAGAAAGGACTTTTCTGAAACAAAAGTCCAAGTAAACATAAGAACCATCACACCAAACATATTTTATTGTCCCTATCTTTTATTTCTGTATTCTTCTTCCCTCTAAGCATTATATGCTGCCTCTTTAACTATAATATGACTGTTTCCCTTTCTCTGGTCAGTACCCTTTGGCAAGCCCAGAAAAGGGAAACAGCCTGCAAAGAACTGGCAGGTAGGACAAAGAAGGGAAGTCTCAGTGCAGCGCGTGTGAAAAGAAGGGCATTCCAGGAATAACAAGATTTACCCTGTCCCTCAAGGGCTGAGGGCAGTCAAATGAAGCCTGTAAGTGGTAGGAGAAATAACTGTCCAAGTACAACAGTAAAATAATTTTAATTCAAAGAATTCCTTTTTTAAAAATAGCAAAGTTGCAAATTTAAAACATTGAAGTAACAGAAAACTTGGTATATATGTCCTTACTTTTTTTTTTTTTAAGAGAAGCTTTACATCTTATATGTATATCAGTAGAATAACAGCCAGTACACAGTATTCAATCTGGCTTTGTTCAGTCATTCTCCCGGTGTCAGTTTTGTATGTTGATTGTTAACAAATGCAACTAAACAAAAAGTTACTGTCTTTTAAGAGGCATTATTCAAAGAGCTTGGAAACACCTTAACCAACCAACCAGTGAAACCAGTTCATAGCCACCATACCTGACCAAACTTCAACACCCAAAAACCAAAGCATTCTTCATTCATTCACAAGTGAATGAGAATTCTGAACCAACTCTCACCCTTCTGTAATTGCACAAACCGCAGCCAGAGCAGTGATTGCCATGTAAACATACCATCAGGCACCAGGAAACAATACTAAATAAGCAGCGTACAGCTGTGACAAGTAGTTTGATCTACAACACCTTGGCACAGCTGAAGGACAATGATAAGCTGGTATCCTTCGCTGTGTGTAATTGGCTAATTAAATGCAGGTACTTCATCTTTGTTGTTAGTACAATGAAGAGAGAATTCCAAATAGCTTGAGTTTCAAAACTGAAGATACCCTTTCTTTTCTTTACCCTGTAGTATATTGCTATGAAGACCTTTTAACACTTCCTTAGTTATACACATTATTTGCAAGATGAGGTTGGGTCTTCTGCAAGTAGGTCCTTTCCATTGTATTAAAAAACACCCCCACAACCCAAACATTTCTAATCCATGCCAAATTTAGAGAGAGAAAAACTAATACACTAATCAGCACATAATCAGTGAATACTTGGAATAGAACTGGAATGTGCAGTAAAATTGCTCCTCCTAAAAAGAAAATTCTACTAATAAACCTGAAGGCATTAGCACCTGGGCTAGATCCCTTTACCCTGTGTTTTCTTTAGATGGAAGGAAAAGTAGTAGAATAGGTTTATACAATATGCAACAACTACACTGTTCTTGGGGCATTTCTTCTAAAACTCAGAATGCAAATCTTTTCAAAATTCAGATCAAGGAACTCACCTACAGATTTCAAGGCTCTTTTTTTCCCCACTCCGTCCACCACTCACAATATAAAACTTCGGTGTCTGAAATCCATTTGTGGTGTATTCTACATTTAAACATCCACTATACAATACTGTACCGGAGACTAGCTAGAATATGCAACACTTACAAAAAGGAAGTGACTAAATGAATGACCAAATCTGCAAGAAGACAGATCACCTGGACAGTTTCTGAGCTAGAGTAAACTAAAAGTACAGAAGAGCTGTGGGCATGCCTTTCATAATGATATCCTTTGGCAAGGTTCTTGAGACTTAATCCCTTCCCTCCTTAGTTATCAAATATATTCTCTGCAATAAAGAATAGTACCTGAATTATCAATGGTTCCAATAATTTCTCCACTGTAAATGTCTGGATCTGCAGAGCCTGAGGATCAATTTTCAGTTTAATGTGTGGTACTTCTGTTGACATTTCACCTAGGTATAAAACAAAAGAATTGCAGTGAGCAATTATTAGCCACAACGACAAGTCTCACTGCCCTCTGTCAGAGCCCAGAGATTGCCTAAAGAAGCACAGGCTCGGTTCCATAGCAGGCCTAGGATTTCAAGAGATAAAATGAACTTTCTTGATTTTTCATATCTGAATGGGGGAAGTGGGGGGGGGGGGGGGGTGTGTGTGCAGGGAGGGGAAGATACTTGCATAAACTGTAAAAAACAGATTTAAAGTACATATAATCCCTTGCCTTCTCTCCCAGATTTTTAGATTGACCATAGATTTAAAAAATACATAAGGATAATTGCATTAGAAGAACTTGTATTATAAATTCTCTAGTAGTCAATAAAAAGGAGCTTTAAAGCAAAAATATTACATTATTGAATTTATCACTAAAGAAAACCATTAGTGCTACATGCACAATACCTGTATCTTATTCTGTATGCCAAATTGCAGTGACCATAATAAACACTTTAAGAACAAAAAATTATACAGCAGCCCTTAAAAGTCATGGCAATTAATAGCAGGAGAATTTGAAACATTCAGTTATTTTATACCCTGTAATAACAAATATTTTTAGGTGTCAAGACAGATTAAGTCAAAAAAGCCTATTACCAAAGTCAATAAGATGGAAGTACGGCTAAGTAAGGTCTTTAGAAGTAAATAAATAATTCATTAGGAGCTTGATCCAAAATCCACTGATGTTAATTTAAGGGTTTTCACTTGGCCGTGGTTCAGGCCAGACCTTCAGTCACAGTGAAATGTGTGTGCACCAACAAAGAATTATAACCGTGCTTTAGTAGGAATGCAACTGATTATTGCCCCAAAATAAAAGACATTTTAAATTTTCCAGTAACTTAACTTCCCATAAAACATAGCTCAGCACAGACTTCTCAGCCAATAAAGACTTCAAACACACAAATAATGGATATCTGTCCTTTTTAAGCAGGAATTATTACAACCATTGCTGCTGTATAATAAAGTAATAAGGTACTGCAAGTGAGCTGGCTAAAGAAATATACTGTCACCTTCCAGTGAACCCAGCATTGATTTAATACAACCCAGTGGGTTCAGGGTTTCCATAGCAAGTTGTGTCGAAATGGATTCAAATTGTTTCTCACAGAACACCGTTTATCCACATTTCACTTGCAAGCAAAGATAATGTGAACAGTAACTAAAGAATTAAGCTTAAAGGTAGCTCAGGGTTTTGGCATTCTTATTAAAGATTATACAAAATGCCAAATTGATTATTTTATTACAAGCTATACTAGTAGCAGCACTAAGTTTCCACAGCTTCAGCTGCATACAGTCACATGATAGCATATGTAAAGAACTGATTTTTAAGTTTTAATTCCAAGTCAAAAAATAAAGCAAACAAAACCTTGAGATCAGATTGACCAGAATTACACTTTTCCTTTCATGGACACAAACAACAGAAAGAGAACTCTAGAAATGTCAGTTCAAATTATTTGGCCATATTTTACCCATTTAACTTTTGGATACCTGTAACAAACCCCATGGAAATAAAATTTGAGACTCCCAAAAGTCACCAGTGTCAGCAGTTCTCTCTCTGTCCAATGAATCAGTAGGTAGGATACTCCCAGTTTTCAAATACTTGTTTAACTTACCCTTCTGTTTGAAAGGAACTGAGCACCACCCACCTCACCATTCACTCATTCAGAATCAAGTGGCATCTCCTAGTCAGGAAAAGGACCACAGCCCTTCTGTTGGCTCAGATTGTTATCTACTGCCCCTCATCTGATGAGGTTGTAGCTATGCAAGCCTACACATCACACCTCTTACTCACAAAAGTCTCACTGCAGCTACCACAAAGTGCTTTGAGTTAGATGGTTCCACTACTTCAGTTCTACTCAATATAACATATGTATTTACTCCCTGAGCTCCAAGCAGACCAGGCTGAAAACACAGCATAGCTATAAGAGGCTGGTGGTTAGGGCATGTTCCCAGAAGGCAAAATATTTCACCTCCAAATTTTTGCTTAGCTAATGTTTAGATAATTTCCAGCCAAGGAGAACCCCAAGACACAGAAGACACCAAAGTCAGTGAAGTCACAACATCTACAAGCACATTCAACATAATATCTTACTGAATCCTAACCCAGTATGTTTGTTATCATCAGGCTATCAATTCTTGATAATACACTCTATGTGCCACAAAGCAAGACATTAAGTCAGGCTCTTTCCATTTGTTGTTTAGTGGTTCAATCACTAAAAGTTAAATTCACAATCAACTTAAACTGCCTCTCCTATAATAAAAGTATAGCACACACACTTTTGGTTGAATCCACAGTGTTGGCAAATAGGAATCCACAAGGTTGTGCAGCCTATGAATATCCATCAGAGAAGCACCCTCAGTGCTTGAAAAGCTGTTTCTGCTTTGTCTGCCCCTGACCAAAAAAAAAAAAAGCATTTTAATTCAACAAGATACTTTCCTCCAGTTTCACTGGGAGTGCATCTAGCCACATCATTTCACACTCTTGAAAATACAGACTTTTTTTTTTTTTTTTACCATCTGCAGTACACTGCTTCTCTAAATATTTAGCCAACAGTTCAATGAATCTGACTCTTATTCACATTAGGAAAAAAAACCCCATCAAAACCAACTTTATGATATTGCTGATTCACAACCCTTATCTTTGACATTTTCACAAACCTCCAACTACATGGGTACTTCTGGACCCATATTTTGAACAGTTGCAAATAGATGATACTGATTGTGCTGTGATTTTCTTTTCTTATCAAGACCTGTATCAATTGCAAGGGAACAGGTACAAGATGGATGGAGATAGCACTTAATGCTTCTACTGAGATTTGAAAAAAAGCCCTAGATGATTTTCAAGGCATTTCGTCGGCAGATACACGCTTTAACTTCACAGTGACTTTCCCTCAATTATTTGATAGAAGAGTGTTAGCATCTGATTTACTTAAAAGTCAGAAATAAAACCTTTGCTGCGTGCAGTCAACAGCTGCTCTCCATTCTCACAGCACAGCTTCCTATCTTACAGATCATCTACAACGATCAGATCTTTTCTAAAATTTGGCAGATGAATTAATGAAGTAATTGTAATTATAGTCACGCCCTCTTACTAGAGCTCACTGTGCTCCAGAATCCTACCACTGAGCAGTCTCGAACTTAGGAAGTGTTCCAATCCCTTTTTTGCAGATCAGAAAAAGTGTGAATCTGTCTCCAGTGACTTTTCCTTTTCTGGGTTTTTGGTTTGTTTGTTTTTTTTTTTTTATTTTTTAAGCTTAGCATATTGTTTAACAAATATTTTTATTCTTTGCTTGAACCATGGTTTAGCTGGCTCTTGAACTCAACAGTGGCTTTTTAGCCTTGGGTTAGGCCCATAAATATCTTTCACTGACAGTCAATTGCAAAAGTTGTTTCCGAAAAGTTCAATTATATTCTAATGTATAAATAACCTACTTATGGGCTCACTTTCTGATTCTATCTTCTTAGGAAAAATTCCAATGCTTACTCAACCTTCCTGAAAGCAGCCAAAATATGAAAACAGGCTTGCCAGCCAATACAGCAAAGAATGCAAAATCTTTACTTCTGATACCTTGATTACATATTTTTAACTTACTAGGCTTTTCTTACTGTTATTTGCCATATTAGCTAATCAATATTTACGGTGGTCTTTATTTTTTGTATGTCAAAGCAAGTTTACAAGGTGATAGAAAGAAAAATATGCACTCAGTAAAGGTCATTCTAGGGTTTTCTCTGATAACACCACATAGAAAGTGAACTTCTGTCCTTCCAGACAACCCTTAAGGAAAAAAAATTGTGGTGCTTGCCTTGGGAAAAAAAAAATAGTCACAGTCCATATTTTAAGCGCATATATCTACTCCAGGGTCATATGCTCTCTAATTACAGTAGGAATCTTGACTGCGAGATATTTTGCTAAAAGGCTGCTATAACCTCACATTCCATTATATTAACCTTTACAGTAGGCAGATTCAGCTGTAGACCAGCAGCTCTTACAACACTTAAGCTGTTAAGCATGTGTCACAAGATAGAGTTGGTCTCAGAATAGCCAGAAAAGAAACCACCTGCACTCTCTCCCACCAAGTGCTAAAAACTTTAAGATAAAGAGAATTTTGGTTTTTCAGCAGACCTGTCCAAACTGTAACTGCCAAGGTTTTGGTGTAAGAGGAGACACAAGAAAAACAGAGTTTGTATCTCTCTACAATACGATGTGAACACAGTAGTACCTACAGCTTTTAAACAATCTCTATGTGCAGTGTATGCAGATATAATTAGTGCCAGAAAGCAGAGCCAAAAATATTCCTCATAAATTAGAAAACGTTAACTTTAGAATCCATTTCCTGCTAGATCATTAGAAAGCCAATAGTATGTCACTCACCTATCCTAGAATACATATGGTCCATATTCAGCACTAAAGCAACTGCCTATGTAATTTCCTTGTGCTAGGAACTTCAGTGAAACTGCTATGGCTCACTATTGGGCTTCCGAGGCATCTGCAAGGGACTGACAAGCTCTCCAGTGTATTTCAGGATGACTGACAGGACACAGTGGCTGCTGGAAGGGTGGCAGGGGGATGGGCATCCTTAAAGCTGTATACTAGAGCACAAAAATGTCAGAAATATTTAAAATTTAAAAGCTTTTGAACAATTAGATGACATGAAACATATAATTACTGATGATACTTCTAGTGCTTACTCTTTGTCAGCACAGATACTGTTTTCCCATACATTCTGATCACACGCCAACTTCTTCCCGGAGGCAATGACTCACTCTCGGACTTCTAAGCTGGACAGCAAAGGGATTCATAAGGCAGTAATTTGGCACCAAATTTGTTTTGAGTTTGTTTTTTCTATTGTATGTTATTCTACAGTGACACAGTACCAGTTTCATGCAATGCACAGGCCGAGTGCTTTCTGAAAAAAACTGATAAGACAACAGAAAATACTAGAACAAAGCCATCTACATTTATATTTTTAATCAAGATGTACATGGACAGAACACCTGAGGACTTCTAAAACATCAAACATTGCTGAAAATACCTAATATAATACATTTTACTATCTGTTCTTAATTTCAGTATTTATTACAGAGCTTCATCAACTGGTTCTAACACCACTCAGGAAATTTTTTAGTCCTTTTACTAGAGAATCACTACAGCAATCGCAAATGAGGTGCTACAGAAGCCACAAAACCAGCGCATTTTTCTTTAATCCTCAAGCTGAGGCACAAGATATTCAGAAGGCTCTGTTTGCAATACAATAGGCTTGTATTGGGGCGAAGGACCCCAAAGTTATTGTGTCTGCTTGTGGGCTATATGTGGAGGTTTCAGGCCAGGAGCAGCGTTCAGTGCTCGCACGTTCGGTTTAGGAGCTACTGCTAGACAATTAGCATTTTGGAAAGAGGATGCTTTTAGAGCCAGGGAGTGACATAGGGCACTGTTAGGACCATTCTCTTGAGTTAGAAAGCACAGAGACACAAAGTTAGTGGGCTGCTTCTGGGTTACGTGGGGAGGTTTCAGGCCTGGAGCAGCATTCAGTGCTTGCACATTCGGTTACAGAGCTACGGCTGGACATACAGCATTTTGGAAGGTGGATGCTGGCAGAGACAGTAAAGGACATCGGGCACTGTTAGGACTATTCTCTGCTTGGAAAGCACAGGACCTAAAGTCCCTGTGGCTGCTTGTGGGCTACATGGGGAGGTTTCAAGCCAGGAGCAGTATTCAGTGGTTGCATGTTTAATTTAGGAGTTATTGCTAGACTGTAGCAATGTATCTTGAGAGTGGGTTTGTGGCCCACCCAGATTTATTGCCACAGGGCTCGACTGCCTTAAAATCAGGCCTGGGGGTTGAGCCAAGATATGCTAAGGCACGTTTGGAATGCAGTAAGAGAAGAGCAGAAGTCTGTGAGAACAAGATAAGAAACTGCAAGAATGTTAACAACTGCCTTAAAAAGGAACAACGTGACTGTGTAGCCTTAACCAATTATTAGCAATAGTAGGGCGCATGTAAGGCAGGTGAACAGAGCATATAACCAATAGCAATGTAATGTAACTCATGTACTGATATAGAAACCTATATAAGCTGTGTATGTGTTTCAATAAAGGAGCTCAGCGTTGATCACATTGATCCGAGTTGAGTCCACAAAACTTTGTCTCCAGCAAATGGCACCCGAACAGGGAAGCAATCTCTCTCTTCTTGTCAGGATTCTGAACAGGAATGAAGAGTGGCTGGAATAGGAGAGTGATAACCCTCTTGTCACAGGATTCTATAGAGGATCACATAGCAGCTGGAATAGGATGGCAAGAGCCTTGAAGGCAGCAACCGGATGAAACTCCAGCTGCCCCCAGCCTGTGCGCCCTCTGAGGAAGGAGGACAGCATCCTCTGAGACGGGAAGTGCAGCGCTGCCAGTGAATTAATCGAATCTTGCCTATCAGGTGAGCGGTCGGGGGGAATGGGGAACACACTCGATATAGATGACAAGGCAGTAGTGAAACTCATCCACAATACTCTGTTTAAGAGAGGAATTAAATACGACAAAAAGTCTCTCAAACAATTCCTTTTGGGGAGCAAAGAAAGAGAACTGATAACAAGCACTAACACAGCATTTGATTTACCTACTTGGGAAGCTATTGGAGCTCAAATCTTTGACAAAGCCTCAGATGGGGCAAAAGAAGGTAAGCCGATAATGACTCTCTGGAAATTAATTAAAAGGACTTTAACTGAAATGGAGATGGAACACTTTGCTGCCGCTTCAGCCTTGCAGCCTTAACGCCAGTTCTAGTTTCTACAGAACCTATTCAAAAAGGGAAAAAATTTACTACAGAGAATGTATTTATGTTTCTGGGTGCCTTTGGAAGGAAAAAAATGTGGAAACAAATATACAACCAACTGCCTTTAATATCTATCTGCTTCAAACTTTTACTGAGCCTAAAACACCCCATGAAGCAGTCAAAGTGTTAACCAAGATCAAACAACTTCAGCCTGTCCTTGAAAAGCTGGAAAACATAAAAGTGGAGCAGGCAACGGCATGCGCTGCTGTTAAAGAGTTTGAGCCTCTAGTCTCAGAACTTCCCCCCCCCCCCCCAAAAAAAAAACAAACTACTGATACAAAAACTACAGATACAAAAAATTACCAACTAAGGCAGCGGGCAGTGTTGCACCCACAGAGAAGGAACCTATGAACACGGACAAGAAACCTAAGGACAGGGACAAGAATCCTACAGAGATGGACAGGTATCGGCTTCGACCACCATCAGATCAGGGACACATTTCATATCTATACCCACCGCACCCACCCGCACCTCCAGGCAAACTCAATGATACATCACTGCCTCCTGACGCCCAAGAGACCCTGGAGAGACTGGTCGTCAGAGCCTGGGAATGTAAGATGGTGTCAAAACGGGAAAAACTGTTAAATCAGGGTATTTTGATTCAAAGTGAAGGGAACTCTAGTCCTACTCAGTCGCGGAAATTACCAGGGAAAAGTTTATGTGGGAATGAGCTAGTAGTGGGCCAGTGGCAGGCAGAAGGAACATGGAGACCACGCAGTGGGTCCTAGAGCTCGGCTGGGTCTTAGTGCTCGCCAGCGCGGTCGCACTGTGGTTCACGATGGGGACAGGGGAGAAGCAGCGCAGCGCTGGGTGCTTTGGCAGAAGTGGGAAGAACCGCCTCCCCCTCCACCCCATCCACCCATACGGAGTAGATGTGGCAATTCGCATCCTGCTACGTCGTTTGTCTGATGAATCAGTTTGCAGCATTCGTTTGTATATGCTGGAGGTTCAGGGATGGGCTAAGCCAACTGAGAGCAAGGCTGGTTACTAAGCAAAAGGATTTTTGATAGTGACCATTGAAAGTGGGCACCTCAATTTTAAATTTAACCTGGAAAACAGAAAAACCCTGTTTGGGTTGATCAATAGCTGTTTACTCAAGAAAAAATTGCCCACCCACAAGATTTAATACAGGAGTAACTGACTAAGGGACATATGAAGCCTTCCACAAGTGAGGGTTTTTTTCACTATTCCTTTACACCCTGATGATTATGAAAAAATTTGCTTTTCCAGTTCCTACTATAAACAAAAATGAACCCACGAACCTTTACACATGTAAGGCGGGTGAACAGAGCATCTAACCAATAGCAATGTAATGTAACTCATGTACTGATATAGAAACCCATATAAGTTCTGTGTGTTTAAATAAATGAACTCAGCATTGATCACATTGATCGGAGTTGAGTCCGCCAAACTTCGGCTCCCGCAAACACATTGCACTACTTCGGCTACTGGCTTTAAGTGACAAGACAAGAATAATTTAAAATATTCAGAACATTTTTTTAAATCATGTTTAAAAGTTCTTTTTCTAGAAAGTTGGTTAAGAAAACCAGCTTTTCAATGGAAACCTTTGAAGCAATTATTTGATTAAGCAGCTATCACTCCATTCATGGCTTCATGCACTTGCACTAAGTGGAAAATTCTCTTCATTCCTCTTCAATCTTACATTTTGGATCAAGAATCTAACAAGAGATCCTAGAAACACCTCTGTGAGGAACTCTTGATGCAGCCTGACTCCAGAGATACTGACAGTGAGACAGAAAATAGTTGCCTGTTATTTCTACTCTATCAGAAACAAAATAGGAGGGGAAGAGAGTAAAAATGGGAAGGGCACTGCCCATTCTGGACCTCCTGTCAGTTGGCTCCTGACTCCACTGACAACTTGCTGCTGAAACTACCACTAAAGAAACCCTAAACTCACTCCTCGTCTTGCAAACAGGTTAGCACTGGGCTTTTCTACCCTAAATCCAAAGTCGATTGCAGAGCCTGCTCAGAAATCAATGAGGTTTAGGTTTAATATGAGAGAGGGAAGGGGAGGAAAGAAAACAGAAACCACTATTGTAAAACCCAGGTCAGATACTGTTGCAATGTTCATATTATAAAAGTTCATAGAAACCATGCTGCACATGAAAGTCTTCTCCATTAACCTTCACAAACTACTCAAAGCATACTTCCAGATCAATAATCCCACATTTAAAAGATTTTCCAGCAAGGCAGCCATTTAAGACAGACACAAGCGACTTTTTGCTGATTTGCCATCATGGTAAATTTGAGTATCCTGAAGCACGGCAGGCAATAGTGCTCACGTAATAAAACTGTATACTCCAAAAAGGCAGAGGTTGTTCAATACTTCTATCGATTCTGCTAGAGACTCTATTCTGCTGCTTAAGATCTTAACGGTCTTAATCCATTCAGTCTGAAAACTTGTATGAGATCCACGTGTCAGGCTGAACTTTCTTCTTGGAAAATTTCAACCACTAACAGCATTGAAGAGGCTTTAGCAAACAAAAAAAAAACACCACAGCCAAGCAACACTAAACAACTGGAGCTCACAACTCTAGCATTAATGATCTCATGGTCTGCTGTTACCACAGCCCGTTGAGCACTGAGTTGGGTACTGAGAAGACAACTGTTGTTGTCCCAGAGCAGCACCAAATCACCTCTCTCCCAACCAGCCCCTTGTCAGGTGGGGGAGTGATGTCAGGTGGTGTGGAAACAGCCCGGGCTAACTCAGCTCACCTGGGCTAATTCAGCTCACCTGGGCTGGCTGCTTGGTGAGACTAGCTCTTGCTTGGCCAGAACCAAGAGAGCCTCTGACAAGTTGTAAGATCTCCTTTCATTCTCACATTTCAATGGAGTTTATTCTTCGTTTTTTTAAAATAAAATGAAACAACCAAGCAGCACATCACCAAGCAGTATCAGAACCCAACAGAGAAAAAAGAAGTGAGCAGCCAAAGGACAAAAAGCCCTACTTACAATCCCTCATCCCCCCCATTTCTCTCACCAATTCACAGCCGCAATCAGAATCAGCATATTTTGAACAAAGGTCTCGTCATCCCAAACCAACAAAAATTAGCACCTTGTTACCAAAGGTCCTGAGGGCACTTCCAAATTGTGCTGAGGCAGCTTCTGTTAAAGGCTGAGAGGTGGATTTGCACTAATACACCAGAAACAGGGCAGCACATTTCCCTGACAAGTGGGCTGGCAAGACAGACAAAACCAGAAGACGCTACACTAGAAGATGTGTCAACGTGTCTATATTAAATATATTTTTACCTATTTACATGCTTATATATTCATGACACAAGAGTTGGTTGAAAATCCCAGAACAGCTCTTGGCAAATGCAACCAGGTCCATGACATACTGGAGTATTAACATCATGCCTAGAAACACCTCTCTGAACCACACACTCTCTTCAGCAAAAGGGGACATCCATATTCCTCTTCTTTGTCCTGAGTCTTCCCAGCTTCTATATCGAGGGGGCTGCGAGTCTCAACAGCCTGTTGAAGACTCACCCTCCTGTTAAAAGTTACACCCTAACACTCCCAGCTCCCTGTTTCCACCTGTGTCCCCTCACTCTCTGCTGCTACTCCTTCTCCACAGGAGGACACGAGTGTTCTCACCCCATTCCCTGAGGCAGGGGGGAAAACTCCCTTGGGGCTGAGGGCAGATCTGAGGTGGGGGAAGCCCACCCCCCGCCGAGCTCTAGCTCGCAGCCCAAGGGGAGCAGAATGGCAACGTTGTACCTGTTAACCATCAGGAAGGTTACGCTGTCACCTCGCTATGGGGCGACACCCAACGGCCCCGCGCACGCCAGCGGCCATGACCCCACCGCAATGGCTCTGCGCAAGCCGTAACGCCCGCGGCCGAAGCCCCCACTCAACGTCCGCCTGCCTGTGCACAGGCAGGCACATGGTGCGCTAAGGCAACACCTTGCCTCGCCCTCTGCTCACACCCCCTCAGGTAACTCATGGCTTTTTACTCCCCACGCTGCCCACCAAGCTGCTGTTTTACCCACAGAGTTTCTTCTTTCACACCGTGTGATAAAGAGCACCCTAAACAAAATGGGTGAGAAGACCTGCCAGTGTGCTGCCACTTAGGCTCCCAGGGTGCAGGAAACAAAGTTTCCACAGACACTGGTGCTGGCAAGCATCCCTGTCAGATTCACTTCCCCCTGGTCAGCACAAGAATTGGAACATACAAATCTGCACTAGGCCCATTCGTTATTTTTAAGTTAAGCCATTTTATGGCCGTGTTCATGTATCGCTCCTTCTGACAGGCAGCAGGTTTTCCTGACTGAAAATCTTGTGAATTTTTGTCCTTTGGTTCACAAGGCAAGGTTCTGCTTTTGTATGTTCTGCTATAGGACTGGGGATAGAATTTTACAGCTTGGAATGGGTGCTAGCCCTAGTCAGACCCAGCACTTCTGGCAAAGCAGGTTGAAGCTTTAATAAATCTAACAAGGTATCCATAAAAATAAACCAAATTTCAAATCAAACCTGTTATGCATATCTGCACTGGGTGGACACAAGCTCTAGTGCACCCCAGACCTGGTCTCTGATCATCCAGGTAGGGGACCTGGCAGATTCACATCAAGTTTTCATGCATCTCCTGCCATCTGTGGAAATAAAATCCAGGTAAATCAAGAAGTCATAACTCGTGAGTCACTGAATCTAGGCCCATCGAGGCATCACAGCACGGACAGAGTGTGTGATGAGATCCAGAGCCTTAGCCCTGTGTCCACCGGCATAGGTGTCATCATGTTTGCCTAAATAATGTGTACTACACTAGGTCAAAGGAAATTTTAAAATCATATGCTTTTTGAAAAAAAAATTTTACACTGCTGCAATATCTTCTGATGTGACTAGCTGTCACTTGAATTACTTCAGAAATAAGAGATTTGGGTTTTTTCCTGCTACAGATAGCACAGGCCAATATTCTGACTGTTCATTTACCTTCAACTATTACCTGTAAGTAAATTCAGTAATGAGTAATTCCTTCCTAATTTCAGTTCCTTTACTAATTTATTTACTTTTAATGGAAGTACTGAGGAGAGTGAATATATTTCACATTTGTACATTATTATGTAATCAAACTTTTCAGAACTGTAATTAAATCCATAAGCTATAATTTTATACAAACAATAGATAATATGTAAAGAGAGAACTCTTTAAAAACAGCCTGCATACAAGGCATTACTTCCCACTACTACTGAGAAGCCAGGCAGTATGAAATTAGCAGTATGGAAGCTTAAGTTTTAAAATTAAGCACATCACCATGAGCATCAGTAATGATACAGTGGTGTCTGCAGGTCCTGAACCCACATTTAGGTCTTCTCAGGATCCACAGAAAGAGAAAACACAAATCTCAATACTTCCATTGCTTGAGGTTTATTTCTTCAAACTTTTCTTTCAAAATTTGCACCAGAAAAAAATCTCTAAGGAAACGTGGGCTATAAAGGTGAGAATAACCTAAGATCGAAAAAGAGTAAAATATTCATGAAGGTCACAAGATTCTCAGACAATTCAATAAAAACACCTTGTGTTTCTCCACATGCAACCCACCAGTGAGTACAGGCCTATAAAAATCCATGAGTATTGTATACCAGAGATTGCTGCAGTAGCAAAACACTAACAGTACGTATGCAATTAGTAGAGCCTTTAATACTGTATAATGTAAAACCTTAGTTTACAACAAAGAGGACTTTGATGGGAAAGACCAAGGGTAAGCTGACTTTAAAGGATAATCAAAGTTGCATCTATTCTATCTGTTACTGAGTTTTGGCTTTCCTGCATTCAAGGGCTTGTAATTCAAAATATAAAGTATTTTATTTCACATGTGTAAAGAATTGCAAAGGCTTATTGCTACAATCTATTGCTAAGGCTTAGTAGGAATTAAAGTCAGAGTGGTCATTTACCCAGTGTAATTGCAAGCTGTCAATGCTACAAATAGATTTTATGTTTAGGCACAAATGTATGTTTCAGGGTTAAACCAACCACTGATCAATAAGCAGACTTTCTGATTGAGGGCCCTTTTTTCATAATTGCCCACTATCTCATTTAAACTTTCTTCTAAAGCATCTGCTGATAACAGAGGTGCTAACACTAGATGCACCTACTGGTTTTACCCAATACCATAATTCCCCTGTGTATTGACAATGAGAAAAAGAGCCTGTAAAACTCAGCAAAATCACAGGTTTTAACCACAAGTATTACATAGACTCTGTAGGTATTACAGGAGGGAAGGGGGAGAACCTATCAAACAGGAAAAATATTATTAATTTATAAATGCAAAAAAAAAAATAGTGTATTGTATTTTTATTGTATTTTGAGACTTCAGTCATACAAATCCACAACTGCATAAGGATTTGTGCTCAGAACAGGGACATAAGTCAAGCAATACAAAATGGGAGCCAGCAGCATATTTTATGTCCATATAGGTGATAAACATGTTGCTTTTTATTTACGGTGTTGCAAATGCATTGTGAAAGCCAAGTCTAATTAATAGTCCTACCATGAGGATATTTTTGGCACATTTTGCCACCTTCATATCGTGTTTGGCATACTCTGTTTCAGAAATCTTATACACTTATCTGCAACATCAGAGGTTTCTGCCTATCCACTTACATGGTCTCTGTTTTCATAAAAATGTAGTAACTGCGTGTATAAAATAGTTGCAAGTAGAAACATGGAGTATGAGTTTCATATAAAACCAAATGAATCTGGTAAAATACATTTGGGAAAAGGGCTCCAATCTACTAGTACATTACACACATGCCTAAATTTACTAGGATTATTTACTTAAAACTACGAATGCAATTGAATGTTTGGCTATGCATAGGAGAAAAAGAAAATGACAACTTATATTTCACAAGAAACTTCCTCTGTTTCAGGACAGAGGAGGTTTTATTAGAGTTGTGTATTAGAGATCACACTGGTACTCACTATGTGTATCTGAGGGAAGCCAGAGCAAGCTTGACTTTAAGTAACAAAGTTTTTAAAGTGCTACTATCACCCAACTATCAATCAATGTCTTAATCTTAACAAACAAATAGGGTTTAATTTTTTCCATTATCCAGATAAACATCAGCAATATCCATTAAATAGCTTTTTAGCCTAAGATAGGATTACATTCAACATTCCTAATATTAATGCATGATTACTACAGATTCTGTCAAGTCTTAAGCCCTTTGGCTGATTGAATGTTCTGTCGCATTTTATCATACCAGAAATAGCACTTCAGTCATTCACAATAGATCCTTGTGCTATAAATGTGTTATCAAGCAAATGAAGCAAAGCAAGTAAAATAATTCACAAGTCAGCAACCAATCCCTTAAAACAGAGTTTTAATATAGATATGTCCAAATATTTCCCACCAAACAGAAGGAAAGTGGAGCACAATTGTACTAGCCCCAGCAAAGAGACAGGAGCCCCAAAACAAGGAAACACAATGCAAAATCAGACAAAGGGACTGACATGCTAGGTAAGAAACAGGGAAGAGAAACACAGTACAGGGTTTTGAACTAGGAGAGGATTTAGGAAACATACTTATTTCATGAAAGAATTACCGGGGGTTCTTGTTAAATAAATTGGGCCAGAAAGCATAGTGTGATGAAATATAAACTCCTTGGAACTTGACAAGTCTATTGATTACTTAATTAGGGAGTATTCTCTCAGAGAATGCAAAAAAAACAAACAAAACACTTCACCATAAAGACACACACACAAAAAAACCCAAAACCTCACACCCATAGTAAATTATTATCTGTTTCATGGACAAGTTAATTTGGTGTAGTGGTTAGAATCATAAGTAGTGTTTCATTTTATTTAGCTTTCTTATCTAGTAGTATCCAGAGGTCTTAGAAGAACTAGCAACTTGGATAAAAGCTAGATGAATTACTCTTTCCTAAATGATTTTAAGACATTTCTATTACAAAAAAATTACACTAGAGATCATGCATTTAATGTCAGTCTTATGCCATGAATATATCTATTATGCATAAGACAGATGGAAACAGCAAATGATCCCTGAAGGACTTTTCAGTGATATCAGAGAGATGCCCTAAGAACTCCCAAAGTGAAGGATAAATAAAATACAGAATGTTTTAACACAGAGGAATAGTATTAAAAAGCAAGTATATATTTAAGAATTTCAGTAAATGGACTAAGAGTAATGGACTAAGAGTTGCTCACAGCATGAGCAAACTACTCCGTGGGGGACTTTATGAAACAATAACCTACAGAGGCAGGCTATAACCTAAATGCACAGCTGCTCCAAAACAAAGTCATTTTAGATTTTGTACCCAAAACTGGTCCCTAATCCATTTTTAGGCACACAGAATAGAAAAAATTAGCCATATGGTTTAAGCATTCAGCTTTGTTAAATGATCTACAAAGCTACTAGACAGAATAAGAAATATGTGGAAGAAATAACACTTCAGTATACAGCTGTTTTCTTGTCATTGTTATTCACTGGTTTCTTTAGTAAGAATACACAAAATGATGTTGTCTAGAAGTGCTAGCATTCTCTCTTTAATACACAATTTATGTTGGGTTCATCAATTCTTTCATAATCTCCCTTGAAGATATAAAATTTACTCTTGAATATTTGAAGATACATGTAGGAACCAAGTTACCATTCCACTGAAATTGCTACAAATGTTTCCTGTTAACTTAGGCAAAATCTAATCTTTCTGGTGCAAACATCATAGACATAACATGTTCATATATTTCTAACAGGAACACATTTGAAACGATTGCATTTGTAAAGCTGATTAAGTAAAAAGCCATAGGGCAAATGCACGAGAAGGGATGGAATAGGCAGTACCAAATGAACGCTGCATTTAAGGTCAAAACAGGCAAGAAAACAGAAGCATTGGAATCGCTTGGGGCTCGGTCCTGTATTTTTTAAAGATGACAGTAACATAGAGATTATATAATGCTAAACAATACGTGTGCATGCTGATTAGAACTTGCACATTTTTTTCTACTGGTTGGTTAAATGTTCCATATTAATATTAGAGATTTTGCAGTATCTGTCCTCTTTTCCTACAGAAGTTAAAGGCATGAAAAAAATACAGGCAAACGTAGGGTTGCCTAGTACCATTATTTTATATAATGCCGATTCTTCTCTCCCCTTTGTCTATTCCAGTGTCCAGCTCTTGCTAGTTTTAAGTGACTAAGAAATAAAATTTCTAGGATTCCCTTGAGAGGAACTTACTTTCAAAAAGACACTTATCCATTGAAAAGTTTTATTATCCAGTGACCTTTTTCTGACCAGTTAAGTCTTCATGAAAAGCCAGTGAGATATACTAAAGGGTTTTTTCATTTACTTCACGTTCATTACTGCCATAAAGAAAAATTCTAAGCACTGACGGGTTTCATTTCATTTGCATTTCTGAAGCAAGCATATAATTGTGTTTTCACTTTAAGGAAACTTTTTGAATACCACAATCTCTCCTGAAGGCTGACAGCTGTAACTTTTATTCCCAGCTAAAAAGAGGTGCCATAGGTTCAAAAATTTTAAAATTAGAGAGCAATAGATTCATAAAGCAATGTGATAAGCGTGAATTTTGATAATGAACTAATGTATTGGCAATGTTATTGCATGCAGACTAACCATCTATGCATAAACATTGTTGGCTTTTACCCAAGACATACAAAATGCTGTAGTTGGGCTTTTAGTCTCATATAGTGTCATCTTCAAGACTGCTCAGTGGCCCCAGAAAGTATTTCTGAAGACTAGCTCATACCATTCTGAAATAGGTGAGCTTACTTGTCCACTGGGGACAAGGACCTCCATCCCTGCTGTCTGTAAAATGTGACTCAAGCAGCTGGCTGAGGCATCTGAAAGTCAAGTGCCTACCTGAATGCTAGAGAAGCTCTATCCTACTCAGCCTGACAGTTTTCTTTTGGCCTCTCTCCCCTTACATTGCTTCAGCATTTTAAAAGGTAGCCAAATATCTTGGACTTTAAGGTCTTTACATCAAGATTTTGACAGTAGGTAGCATGCTTTATTAATTAGGCATCTGTACACGCACAGGCTCTCTAGCACCTGGCAACAGACATTCTCACTACACTTCAGGAATCTAATTTTTCTTCACACTTGTATTTCAAGGTTTTAATGTTTTTTATTTTTTTAATCTTGTTGCATTTCCCTCTCGGTATCTAGAACTTAAGACTGCAATGCTATTTTAGTTGAGGCTTTCTTTAGAATAGTTTTAGTGATTTGTGGTATAGTAAGAGTAATAGCTCCATAGTGAAGCGCTAGTATTCACACAGCACTGTGCAAATGATACCATTCTTCCCTAATCGCCTTTTGAGCCCTGCTTATCTTCAAAGATTAAGATATAAAAGTGCTTAAACCGGCTCCTGGGCTTGACACCTGCAACAAATCCGATGTCGCTTGCAACTTGCACAAAGAACACTGGAGGTCACTCTAGCATTGCTTAAGCAACGATTTTCTCTGAAGACAGGTGGAGTTTTTCCAAGAGTAAATTGAACGTCGCTGATTAAATATAACACTTTGTGTGTCACACGAGTCAGACAACTCCCATGGTTGGATTCCGGTGAACATAAAGGCAACTATCCTTTAAAGAAAGAAAAAAATAGAAGAGTTTCTTCTTAGTCCCGCTATGAAATAAAGGCTCCTAAACACGGAATATGAGAGTTGGCTGTTACAAATTCTAAGACAAAAGCAACACTGAGTCTATTTCCAGGTTTCAATGGCTCACGATACTGCATGTGTCTTTTATATCTCTCTTTCTAAGTCTGTGTTCTGCAACCTGGCAAAAGCCTATGGGGCGGACCCTCTACATAGGGACGGCTGCTGCTTTAAGTTTCAGTTGACAGACTTGACAAAGCGACTCTCAACCTTGGTCAGGCACACAGATTATTATCCACTATTAATTTTCCAAATAGGTAGTAATGAAATACATAAAAGAAAACTGAGGACCATTAAGAAGGATTTAAGGGCCCTGAGATGCATGGTACGAGGATCTGGAGCACAGGTAGTGTTTTCCTCCATCATTCCTACTACAGGGAATGGGGAGGGATGGAAGAAGAGCCAGGAAATTAATACCTGGCTCCAAGCACGGTGTAAGAAACAGAACTTTGGGTTCTTTGACAGTGGGCTGGCTCGAGCATCACCAGGCTTGCTTTCTAGGGATGGGGAGCACTTATCCCCAAGGGGCAGAAGGATACTGTCAAAGAAGCTAGCAGGGCTCATTAATAGAGCTTTAAACTAGATAAGAAGGGGGAAGGGGACAGGGCCAGGCTAGATGGAAAAAAGCCTGGGTGTGGTGGTCAAGTTACTGAGGGATGGTGTGCTGGCAATGACCTCTGGTCAGCCACCCTACTTAACCAGGGGGATAGTGTGCTAATTCAGGGTAGAGATGTAACTACTACTGATGGGCTAGGTAACTTAACCAGCTGTCACTTGGGAAGCAAGGCTTCCCTTAGGAGCATATCAAGATCAATAGACCAGCTGAAGTGCATCTACACCAATGCATGCAGCATGGGCAACAAACAAGGAATTAGAAGTCTTTGTAACTAAAGGAGACTATGATGTGATTGCCATCACAGAAATGTGATGGGATAATTCCCATGACTGGAGTGCTGCAATTGCTGTTAAAAACTCTACAGGCATGACAGGCTGGGTAGGAGAGGAGGTGGGGTAGCCCTGTATGTCAGAGAATGCTTTGACAGCCTGGAGCTAGAGTATGGTGAAGACAGGGTTGAGTGTCTCTGGGTAAAAATCAGAGAAGCACGAAATCAGGGACATACAGTGATGAGAGTCTACCATAGACCACTTGGCCAGGAGGAGGAAGCTGATGAGTTGTTTTTTAAACAACTGGGAGAAGTCTCACGATCACCAGCCCTCGTCCTTCAACTTACTGGGTGTCTCCTGGAGGTACAATACAGCAGGGAGGAAGCAGTCTAGCAGGTTCCTGGAGTGCTTGGAAGACAACTTCCGACCCAGCTGGTGAATGAACCCACCAGGGAAGGTGCCCTGCTGGACTTGTTGTTTGTAAACAGACAAGGCCTAGTGGGGGATGTGAAGGTTGGAGGACACCTGGGGCATAGTGGTCATGAGCTGATAGAATTCTTAGTACTGGAAGAAGTAAGGAAGGGAGACAGCAGAACAAGCACCTTAAATTTCCGTAGGGCTGACTTTGGACTGTTCAGAAAGCTGCTCAATCAGATTCCATGGGAGGCAGCCCTGGAGAGCAAAGGAGCCCAAGAGGGTTGGTTGCTCCTCAAGAAGGAAATCTTGGTGGCACAAGAACAGGCTGTCCCAGTCTGTCAGAAGAGGAAGCCAGCTTGGCTGAGTAGAGAGATCCAGGAAGATCTTCGGGAAAAGAGGGAAAAATATGAGCATTGGAAGAAGGGGCAGGTGTCTTGGGACAACTATAGGGATGTAGTGAGATCATGTAGGGAGAAAGTCAGAAGGGCTAAAGCTGAACTGGAGCTCAAACTGGCCAGTTCTGCTAAAAGATAATAAAAAGTCCTTCTACAGGTATATTAGCAATAAAAGGAGAGGCAAGGAGAATCTCCAGCCCCTATCGGATGCAGAGGGAACATTAGTGACAAGGGATGAGGACAAGGCTGAAGTCCTTAATTCCTTCTTTACCTCAGTCTTTAATAGTAAAGATGGATATTCCCTGAGTACTCATCCTCAGGAACTGGCTGAGAGGGAGGGGAAGAATAACAAAATTCCCATGGTTCAGGAGGAAATGATTAGCTACTTACTTGGCCAGTTAGATACACACAAGTCAATGGGGCCAGATGGGATTCACCCGAGGGTGCTGAGAGAGCTGGCAGATGTGCTTGCCAAACCCCTTTCCATCATCTACCAGCAATCCTGGCAGACTGGGGAAGTTCCACTCAACTGGAGGCTGGCAGATGTGACACCCATATATAAGAAGGGCCGGAAGGAGGATCAGGGGAACTACAGGCCTGTCAGTCTGACCTCAGTCCTGGGGAAGATCATGGAGAGGGTCATCTTGGGAGCTATCATGCAGCACATGTGTGATGGCCAGGGGATCAGGCCCAGCTCGATGGCCGGGCCCAAAGGGTGGTGGTAAATGGAACCAAATCCAGCTGGAGGCCAGTCGTGAGTGGTGTCCCCCAGGGCTCAGTCCTGGGTCTAGTTTTGTTCAACATCTTTATCAATGACCTCGATGAAGGGATTGAATGCTCCCTCAGTAAGTTTGCAGATGACACTAAGCTGGGAGGAAGTGCTGATCTGCCTGAGGGTTGGGAGGCTCTTCAGAGAGATCTGAACAGACTGGACTGATGAGCTGAGACCAACAGGATGAAGTTTAACAAGGCCAAGTGTAGAGTGCTGCACGTGGGACATAACAACCCCATGCAGTGGTACAGGCTTGGGGAGGTTGGCTGGAGAGCTGTTAGCAAGAGAAGGACCTGGGGGTGTTGGTTGACAGCAGGCTGAATATGTCAGCTGTGTGCCCAGGCGGCCAATGGCATCTTGGCTTGTATCAAAAATAGTGTGGCCAGTAGGTTTAGGGAAGCAATTGTGCCCCTGTATTCGGCATTGGTGAGGCCACACCTTGAGTATTGTGTCCAGTTCTGGGCTCCCCACCATAAGGAAGACATTGAGGTCCTCAAGTGAGTCCAGAGAAGGGCAACCAGGCTGGTGAAGGCGCTGGAGGGCAAATCCTATGAGGAACAGCTGAGGGAGCTGGGGATGTTTAGCTTGGAGAAGAGGAGGCTGAAGGGAGACCTTATCACCACCTACAACTACCTGAAGGGAGGTTGTAGAGAGGTGGGTGATGGTCTCTTCAGCCAGGTTACAGAAGATAGAACAAGGGGAAATGGCATGAAGCTGTGCCAGGGCAGGTTTAGATTGGATATTAGAAAAAAAATTTTACTGAAAGAGTTGTCAGGGCCTGGAACAGGCTGCATGGGGGGGTAGTTGAGTCACCATCCCTGGACGTGTTTAAAAAAAAGGGGTAGATGAGGTACTTAGGGATATGGTTTAGCTTAGGATGGGATTGGTTGGGCTTGATGATCTTCAAAGGTCTTTTCCAACCTTGTGATTCCGTGAATGGTTAGACGATAAGGTTTTATCTTCCAAGACAGGCCTGCTGCAGAACCACTGAACTCTAGTGTTCCCTCAACCTCCAGAACCAAACCCCTCCAACCTCAGTGGGCTTAGAAACACAGTGCCTATTGCTACATAGTAGCTGTCAGCCCACCCAAGCGTTTCCAGGTGGACAATTCATAATTGTGTCACCACACACAACTGTGCTCCAGGCTACGGTACTGCAGAGGACACAGTCTTACCATCCTGAGCCCAGACTGGTAACCCTGTTCTTGGCATCAAATAAGAAGCATCTCGGATTTCTTCATAGGTATTGGGGGCATTTCCATTGAATCCAAAGGCTGAGTATAGTCTCAGCTCTGTATTCGGTCAGTGCCTGTAACCACCCTCTTTCTTCCAAGTTCTTCTGTTACTAAGACCACACTGTAATTTATTTTTTGCTGTGCCTTGTTTGGGTTGTCTGCATTTTGCATGGCTTCAGAACATAATTGTCTTTCCAGCAGCATTTTCAGTAGATTAAAAACACATGTCTTGACGAGGAGCTCAAATACAAACTCTGAAACAGGATTCTGTAATTTACTATTGATGCCAGTGAACTTCATTCCTGAGACATGGGAATTGTAGTGTAATGGTTTGGGGCAGCTATTAGAACAGATGTCGCATAACCAGGGACCTCCAGTGATGTGAATATCTGCATTGCACAGTACCAGTACCACTCACATTGACTTTACATGCTTTCAAACTCAGGTAAAACAGTAGCAAATATGCCAATTCTTCATTCTCTCCTGAACGCTGTCACAGAATGTTAGGAGTTGGAAGGGACCTCCAGAGCAGGATCACCTAGACTAAATCACATAGGAACATGTCCAGGTGGGTTTGGAATGTCTCCAGAGAAGGAAGCATCCCTGGGCAGCCAGTCCCAAGGCTCCATCACCCTCACAGTTAATAAGTTATTCCTTGTATTCACATAGAACTTCCTCTGCTCCATCTTGCACCCATTGTCCCTTGTCCTATCATTGTCCATCACTGAGAAGAGCCTGGTTCCATCTGCTGAATCTCATCCTTCACATCAGTATAAGCATTAATAAGGTCACCCCTCAGTCTCCCCTTCTCCAAGCCAAAAAGGCCCAGCTTCCTCAGCCTGTCCTCATAAGGAAGGTGTTCCATTTGTTCTGCAGCTTAAAGCCTCTCTCTAGACAAGTAACAATGTCCATACTTTCTCATCTTACAGAAGAATTATCCTAATTTAAAAAAAAAACCCACACTCAAAAACTCTTCCCTGCAGATCTGTATATAACATTTCAGTCAAGCAGTCATTCTTCCTTCAGTAAAGTGCAGGAAAGTTATATAGATTTTTCAAAAACCACAGTACTAAGTGCGACTTAATTCTACCAAAGTAGCACTTGGTGCAAGTGAAGAATTGCATGCATAGTCTAAAAACAAGACTGGTTTGCTTTAGACTTTGAGAACATTTTTAACATATGACTCCCAGTAACACAAAGGAAATATTTTTGCACATTTCTTCAATGGGACTAACAACAAGGCATATGAAAAAGTGCTTAGTTGGCATATTTAGTATTTCCTATGGATAAGGAGGATTTTTTTTCCATTTACAAACTGTCCTTAATAAGTGGGCAAAATTAAAAATGCCAAGCATTTTCAAAGTTTTTTGTTAGTGTTTTCTGGGCAAAATACCTTTGTGCATGTGACATAAAAGACCCTGGTAGTAACATAGCAGGAGGCCTTCATTCATGAACAACAAGTTACCGCCCCTTCCTCATCCAGGAAGTGCCATCTAATCAGAAGGTGAAAGCTTTGTGCTATCAAATGGTTCACTCAGAGCTTCAGATCACCCACTAGGTGCCTGGAAATCTCAGTCTGATCCATCATACATATATTTGCCTTGCAGCACATGCAAGCAGCATTTGGAGATCAATGCATACAGCACATTTGCCTATGTTTCAATTCAAGGGGGTTAAAAAGCCAGCCCAAAACCAAGACTGTGGTTCAGTCCCTTCAGGAACAAATGCCCCTACTTGAAGAGGCACAACTAAACCTGTACTTTGATGTGTTATAATGTGGTTCCCTTTGACTTTGGGTAGTAAAAATATTCTTGCATTTCCTAACATCTTCCTAAAGCAAATTACTTGTCCAGATCTTGAGCTGTCTGCTTGCTGTTAAGAAGACAAATCCGTGGCTATTCAACCAGCCCTGCCTGTGTCTGCAAGTGGTTCATAAGCACAGATGTTCTCGTTGTTTCCCACTGGAAGTAGCAAGCTCTCTCCTGGTTTCCCCAATGCGGAACTGAGCAGTCACAGCTGTCAGAGCAACCACAAACCACCCGACCTCCCAATTGCTAATCAGCAATTGAAGAATAGGGTTCAAAGCATTTTTAAAAGCTGTATTAAACAGTAAGGACAACCGCAGTGCTGAAGTACAACAAAATAACTGAGTTCTTTTAGAACACCAGAAACGCCTTGTGCTTTCTCATGTCTTTGTGTTCCCCAGGTCAGGTTCTGGAGGGAAGTCACAAAGGATGAAGGTGATGATTACTGTCTTATCCCTTGCAGCACACATCCAAAGCCAAGTTCAGGTTTCTGTTCCATTATCCTGCTGCTGACACAATTACCTATTGCTGGGGTAAGGGGAAAAAAAACCCTGCAGCGGACAAAACCGCATACGGAAGTCACACGGTGGAGAACTGCCACAACGTAGGGCAGAGACCTGGTGACGGCAGGAAAACCAAGGCAGCCCAACTGCTGGATGAACGCAAGGCCTGACAGCTCCCGCCTTTCTAGCGGCGGCCGGGCGCCTCCAGCCGCCGCGGCAGGCTGGCGGCAAGCGCTGCCCGGCACGGCCGTTACCGGCGCACGCAGGGCCCTCAGCCTTCAGCCTGAAAGGCCCAGTTGGCACCCAGGCTGGCAGCGGCTCTCTCGGAGCTGCGGGGGAGCCTAACGCAGGCTGTTAACGGACGCCAGAATGCGCGCCGGGATCCGCGCCGGCCGCCACCTGGGCAGCGGGAGCGGGCTCAGCGCCCGCAAGCGGCGACTGCTCATCGCCACTGCCCGGAGCCCGGCCTGCTCAGACAACGCGCGACTCTCCGCTCCGGGGAGAAAGCAGGGAGGGGAGGGAGCGGTAACCGGCACACCTGCTTCCCGCGCACTAATACTGTTTTTAAGGACATTTATCCTCCGCCAGCATCAGCTCGGACCGGGCCCGGCAGGGCGGCCATTACGACGGGCAGAGACGCGTCAGAGCCCATTGGGCCCCAGCTCAGCGGGAGGCGGGAACTTCCGCCGGCGTCGCGCTCAATAAGGAGCTCAGGCCGGAGTTGTCAGCACCAGCAGCAGCGATGGCCGAGTGGTTAAGGCGTTGGACTTGAAATCCAATGGGGTCTCCCCGCGCAGGTTCGAACCCTGCTCGCTGCGGCCCGGTGGGGGTTCATTTTTTTTTTTTTCCCCCTTACAAGTTGTTTCTCGCGTCTTCTCTTCCAGTGAGCGCGCCTCTCTAGCAGCAGGCGGGATTATCTAGTATTTATGCTATTGCAACGCCTCAGGCTGTAGCTGCGCACCCCTCCCCTGCTTCCTTTCAGAACAGAAGTAGCGCAGAAGGAGCAATAGGGCCCAGGGCAAGTTTCCTATTGTGCATCTAAACCACCTGAGATATAACCAGCACTTGGTGGAGGTGGGAGAAGGGCACACTGGGATCCACATTCTTTCCACAGCACCCATTCTGGGTCCTCTGTAGACATAACAGGCACTGTCTGAGTGCAAAACTTGGAATGAGCACAATGCATTACGCACAGACACTGTCCTGATTTGCCTAAAGGACTGTCATCCTGCCCCCATGTCCTACAGCTGATACAAAATAAGCAAGCACCCAGGACCAGTGAATCCCTTTGAGCAAGAAATGGGAAAGAGAGGCAGAAGACCTGCGTGGATGAGCAGGGAGCTCATGAGTAAACTCAAAGGGAAGCAGAAGGTCTAGGAGTTGTGGAAAAAGGGTCTCAGCACCTGGGAAGAATATAGGAATGTTGTCAGGGCCTATAGGGATGCGACTAGAAAGGCTAAAGCCCACTTGGAATTGAAACTGGCAAGGGACATAAAGGATAATAAAAAGGGGTTTTTTCGATATGTGAATAGTAAGAGGATGACCAGGGATAATGTGGGTCCCTTGCTGAACGAGGAGGGTGTCCTGGTAACAGGGGATGCTGAGAAGGTGGAGATACTGAATGCCATCTTTGCTTCGGTCTTCACTTCAAAGGCCCCTCAGGACCCACAGACACTGGAAGAAAGTAATAGAGTTTGGGAAATTAAGAGCTTCCCTCTGGTTGAGGTGGGGCTGGTCCAGGAGCATCTCAAAGGGATTAACACACATAAATCCATGGGCCCGGATGGGATGCATCCACGTGTGCGGAGGGAGCTGGCGGAAGTGATTGCAGAGCCGCTCTCTATCATCTTCGACAGGTCTTGGAGAACAGTAGAAGTGCCTGGAGACTGGAGGACAACCAATGTGACTCTGGTCTTTGAAAAGGGCAAGATGCCAGCAACTATAGGCCAGTCAGCCTCACTTCTGTCCCTGGAAAGGTGATGGAACAGCTTGTTCTGGATGCCATCTCCAAGCAACTGGAAGAGAAGGTCATGAGGAGTAGCCAGCATGGATTCACCAAGGGGAGATCATGCTCGACCAATCTCATAGCCTCCTATGATCTCATCACCGGCTGGGTGGATGGAGGGAGAGCAGTGGATGTCATCTATCTTGACTTCAGCAAGGCCTTTGATGCTGTCTCCCATGACATCCTGATAGCAAAGCTGAGAGAGCACAGGACAGATGAGTGGACAGTGAGGTGGGTTGAGAACTGGCTGTCGGACAGGGCTCAAAGGGTGGTGATCAGTGGAGCAGAGTCTGGCTGGATACCTGTGACTAGCAGTGTTCTCCAGGGGCTCGGTGTTGGGTCCAGTCCTGTTTAATATCTTCACTGATGACCTTGATGAGGGAATTGCATCCACCCTCAGCAAGTACGCCGATGATACAGAGCTGGGAGGAGTGGCTGACACGCAGGAACACTGCGCTGCCATTCAGTGAGACCTGGACAGGCTGGAGAGCTGGGCAGGGAGAAACCAGATGAGATTCAACAAAAGCAAGTGTAGAGTCTTGCACCTGGGAGTAACTGCTTGTATCAGTACAGGCTGGGGGATGACCTGCTGGAGAAGAGCTCTGTGGAGAAGGACCTGGGGGTCCTGGTTGATGACAGGTTGGCCATGAGCCAGCAGTGTGCCCTGGTGGCTAAGAGAGCCAATGGGATCCTGGGGTGCATCAGGAGGAGTGTGGCCATCAGGTCTGAGGAGGTGATCCTCCCCCTCTACTCTGCCCTGGTCAGGCCCCACCTGGAGTATTGTGTCCAGTTTTGGGCTCCCTGGTATAAAAAAAGACAGGGATCTCCTGGAGAAAGTCCAAAGGAGGGCTACAAAGATGATGAAGGGCCTGGAGCATCTCCCCTATGAGGAAAGGCTGAGTGAGTTGGGACTGTTCAGCCTAGAGAAAAGAAGACTAAGGGGGGACCTTATTAATGTTTATAAATATCTGAAGTATGGGGTGCAGGGGGAACTTTTTCACAGTGAGGGTGACAGAGCACTGGAATAGGCTGCCCAGGGAGGTGGTGGAGTTTCCATCTCTGGAGATGTTCAAGACCTGTCTGGACGCCGATCTGTGCAATATGAGCTAGGGAGCTGCTTTGACAGGGGGGTTGGACCCAATGATCTCTCAAGGTCCCTTCCAACCTCTATGATTCTATTCTATTCTATAATTACTCTGAATTGAAGGCACTTGTTCTGTCAGATCTTCCCTTTCGGGAAGAAAGCTGGTCTGATTAGCCACAGATCTCCAGTGAGAGGGTCCTAGGTTACCTTTTCCTGTCCTTTATGGCCTTCTGCACAGGCATGAAGCATATGCATGCATATGTACACCCAATCTGGCAACAAAGGGAAACACAAACACACCCCCCAACAAATGCACAACATGGAAGTTATTATGCCCTAATGACCAGGAAAAACATCATAACAAGGCACTTCCCTACACACACACACCCACCTCCCCTCAGCCAGGCAAGAGTAGGCTGAAAATAAGTAATTTTTTAAGAAGGCCATTTCCACAGGAGCCAAAATAGATTAGAACAGCCCCTTTTCCGTCCTGTTTTTTGTCTTTTATTTGAAAGGACACAAACACATGCAAACCCATTCTTTCCAGCACTGTGTTTCTTAGCACAACTTAATCAGAAAAATAGAGGCTGGGAAGATGGCAGCTGAAATGGCCCTGCTCAGAACAAAATGGAGAAGTGGAAACAATCAAACAATACATGCAGCAGCAAAATGAGCATTTCAAAAGGGCTCCCTAACAAGGGATTTCAGGGTTGGGTGTTTGCTTCAGCTATCGCACATGCAAGTATTAAAGGTTACGCTTTAGAGGAAACCTTGAATTGGTAAATCACTGACACTAGTCCTGTGCAATACGGGACCAAAACATTAGGCATTTCCCTTCAGTCCTCACATGTGGAGGTACCTGCCAAGGGATGTTGGCATCAGACATCTTGTCTCAGGTATTGTGGAACAGACAGCTTTTCAATTCAAGTGTGCCAACTTAACCCTTTGCTAAGGTGCAGTGCTGCTTTTACCTTAGCCTACTCGTATTCCAACAGCAGCTTAAAATTATGTGCTTAGAACTGCAAAATATTAAAAAAAAAAAATATATAGCCAGCATGCACTTTTCAGCTAACAAATGAAAACTAACCTTTCTCCCCACATATAAGGCTTGATTTTGTTTAAATCAGTCAGGAATTTAAGCTCTTTTTCTTGTTCTTTTATAACATGAAGATCCCGCTTACCCCCGTAATCTGGAACAGATGAGAGGAACTATATTGTGTGTCGTGCAGTTCAGACAGTGTTCAAATTAGTAAAAAGGCAGCATTAAAAAGAAAGTCAAAATACTAAATGGAGTGGGCAAGCTTTGCACTACATCCCACTTTTCCACTGTACCACCAGAGAAGTTGCCAGATATTTTTACTGACCACTAAGTGTCTTATTTACAAAAGACATTTAATTGCTTTAAACAGATGTGAAGACAAAGCACCAACCCAATAAATGTTGATTAGGAAGTTTGCAACTCAAGATGGCCTTTTCACTGGGACCTTGCTGGGGATGGAAATGTCAAATAACCAACACTGAAAGACATGGATGTTTTAAATTTGCTGTTGAAAACTAAGAGGACAGTCCTTCAGAAAAGCTGCAAAAGTCTCCTCTAAAGCAGCAGCTGCATTCAGTGAACCTTTTCTTCTTGAAACTGATTTTCCCTAAAAGTTGCAGTTGAAAAATAGAAGAGCTGCAGCGAACACCCAAGCTGTTTCCCACCCTCACCCTTCAGCAAGACTTCGGAAAGCTTTCCCATCAAGGCACTAAAGAGAAAAACACATATGGTTTTAATTGCAGTTGGGTTTTTTGCAATTACAGAAGAAAGTAAGGACTGTCAGACAGACTACTAAAGCTATACAGGCACCAGCAGCATTAGTGCACCCATGACTCCAAGTACTTTTCATCTCCATTTCGTAGCAAAGAATTAAGGTGCTGCCATTCTGATCTGCTTCCCTGTTTAAACCTCAGCTATAAGAATGAGGACGAGCAAGGCAGAAATGAACCTGGTGCTGGAGTCCAGAGCCCAAAGGTACACACGGGCTCAACATGGTCCTGCTCCCCACCTCTGCCACTTGGCACAGTCTTCCTCCCCAAACCTGTCTTGGGCCCACTGCACAGCACCTTCATGGATAAGGTACCTCCAGCCAGCCTAAGCAAAGGGATGCTTACAGCGTCCAGGCTCCCGTTTTCTCACCAGCTATCCATACAAAGCAAGCAGCCTAGTCACTGGGCAGTGGAAGGCTGATGTGTCCTGACAGACATAGGAATTCTCAGATCCTTTGACCGCAATGACAGCAAGCAGCTGAAAGCACAAAAGGCACCCAGGCCCAACCAGCTGGAACAGGCTCTTATTCCTCTGGACGCTCTGCTCATTCTCACAGCCCTGATACCATTCACACAAAGTTGTTTATGAGAAAGAAAGAGAAGGTGGCAGTTCTCTACTCAGCATAATTTTGGGGGCTTCATGGAAATTAACTGCTAGTAAAGGACCAGCTCTGGCAATGCAGACAAACTACATGTAGCTTCTGTAAGGGCTGATGGCAGAGACTCACTCCACATCTCCTCAAGCAAGCTGTCTGCTTTCGGAGCCAAGAGTCCTTCGATAGCTTCGGAGACGCAGTTTTGACAAAGCAGCAGGCAAATTATTTTACCTAAAGCACTGAGAACCACGTCATGCATCAACACTGGAAACCTTCCCAGCATGGGCAGCTAGCTTAACTTTCTTGAAGTTACCCCTCTCCCTTACTGCCCCACCAGAAAGGGGGAGCAAGAACAAACCACTGTGAATAGAGGGGACAGAAGGCTTTGTTTCGTGCAGCATCCATCACCTATGACAGGTTAGGATATCCATCAGAGACCTAAATCGTGCAGAAGTTCCCAGCCTACACAGGAACTGTTCCCTCACACACAAGGCAGGACAAACAGACCACGAGTCGTCTCCTGTCCATTACACATGGAAGAGAGAAGGGACCCCTGTAGTGAAGGCAAAAGGACATACCTACGTGGCACCTAGCATCGGGGGAAGGCTCAGCAGCTCTCATAGCAGCAGGATGAGCACATCCACTGGGCTGAAACAAATATACCCAGAATAAACTAACTGATAAACATCACCCCATCTGACAGCAACAGAGGCTGACAACTTACTAAGCTGCTTTATCTTCTGCTGTGTAGTTTCATCAACTTTATTAACAGTTTCAGTGCTTACCTTCCCAGCAGTCTTCTCTCATCTCAGGATATGAAAGTATAAGATAGCAATGCTCATGCTCAGGAAATTAAAGCTACCCACTATCTGCTTTAATCATCAGGATACTTGCTTCTGTGACAGAACTGCCTTTTCATTTTTCTCTCCTCATTCAAAGAGGAAAACAAGCACTCAGGATACAGCATTACCTATCATTCAGCATTACCCAGCCTGAGATTTTAAATCATGTATTGTCTGCATTCATCATCAAAACTTCAACTCTTACATTGCCACTTGGGCAAACCCTGGCAAAACAAAAAGGATGTGAACAACTAGACCATTCTCAACCTTATATAGTCAGCATTTGCACAAGAACAGACACATAACAGTAATTAAAGCCTACTAATTTTATGTAATTCAAGAACTGCCCACAGCTCTTCAGTTCCATTGTAAACAACTAGCTAAATAGTTATTTAATTTCTGGTATTACAGAACTGATTGATACAGTTTCAGAGATGTAGAAAACCAGCATTAAACAACACACCCTGATCTCTATTTTATTTTTGCCATCTGCTACCTCAAAACTTCCAATGAAGCCCCCTCATGAGCCTGGGAATAGCCAGGTTTAATCACAACCTTTGCCTAGAATCCAGAGGAGCTCAGCTCACTTTGCAGACCTGTTTCTTTTCATACCAAGCTCGGCCATTTAGAGCTATAGCCAACAAAGCATCCAAACACAGCAGTGCTCAGTATCTGTGCAGTGGGAGCATGCACCAAATGAGACCCCTCAGATACTCAGAAAGTTCAGGACCAATTTGTTACCTACCTAAGCAACACACAGGAAGAGCTCAAGAGAAAAATAAATGAAACCTTACCATCCCTCACAGATCTATTCTTCTCTCGAAGTGAGAGGCACAGCCCCTAATTCTAATATATAATACCTGAGGTTGTTGATGTTGCTCCCCCACCCTCACAACTGCCCTCTTGCAGCTGTTTCCACTGTGCAAAGAAAGTTAACCTCTCCACTGGCCACTGAAAACCCATGTAAACCTGATTCTATTGCCTCTTAATCACATCTTTGCAGAGCCTGAGATGTGCCTTACAACCTCTGCTATGTGCTTACCAGTGCAGGGCCAAGGCACATCGTTATTGTGGATAATGTCCTCAGGGGCATTTGCTAGATCTTTTCAGGTTACTAGCAAAAAAAACCTTCTAAAAATACTGTTTTACTTTAAAGATAAGCAGTTTGTGCTTGTGATGTGGGCCCTGAATGATTTAACACCACGTAATTTCTTAGGCACTTATTTCTTTCCTTTCTACAGTGAGGGAGAAGTGGCTGCCCATTTATTCCAGTTACCTGTTCTTACTGCCCAAGAGGTCAGGCCCCACCAATGCTGTCCCAAAAGCCAAAGAGGCTGCACAGCTGCTTCTTGCTTCCCAGTACCTCTGGGTTTGCTCTCCTAGGAGGAGGTTAATTCAACTCTATTTGAGAAATACAGAAACCTGGGCCATAACATATGCTATGTGGAAACACAGCCTGTACCAGTTTAGTACAGCACAAGTTCATAATCTGAGCCCTCACTACGGCAAATACGATCTCGAGTACTGATCTCTAGCAGGTTTGTTGCAAAGCAGAAGTTTTGCCATCAGCTTTCGCTTGTCTAAGGGTCTTCCAACTATGTGCAGGCATTCACCTGGAATGAATACCTCAAGGTGCTTGGCCAAAACAGCCATGTAATAATTGGCTAGTAACAAGTGACGTGAAAAATGAGTTTGCTGTTCAAAGGGCAGTTGCATACTCACTTCTCAGGTGAAACCAGACAGTTGAGTGCTGGATCATCCATCCAATTCCCTCCTTTTACCTGTACAAGACAGGGAAGCTGAGAGGAGAATGTTAGCTGCCACCTGGTTCAAAGTCCCCCAGCTGGTTGCATTTCCCTCTCTGTTACAGCGAGAAAGGTTGTCCCCTGGTGATTTGTATCCCATCACGTGAGCTAGAGTTTCTTCTGCTAAGATGGTTTCACATTCTTTAAAGCCCTTTCCTAGGAAGGGGACTGAAAGTCTTTCTTGATCAAATGCCTTTATATAAAGGAAAGCAATGTATGCTCTATAAGATTTGTAATTAGATGTAGCAGATTGTATTAATCTCATCTCACTGTAGTGTTGTCAGCTGCAAAATGTGCAAGGGAAAAGCACATAGAATTAAAAAAAAAAGCTTGTGGATAAGCAGGATGATGTCCTGTAAAAATAGCTATTGCTACTGATGCCATCAAATCTCGGATGAGTGCAGCCATCTCAGCAGAACACCAGTACTCTGAGCTTTTATAAACTGGTACAGGCACCACCAGCATTAATGCTGGCATCAGCCCCTGTAAAGGAAACTGGCAGCAGAAGTAGTAAACTAATAAGGTAAATGAGAAGCACAGATTGTTAGGGCTCCACAGGCAGGTGCCTGCATTACAACTGACAGCAAATAGGCACTAAAGAGGAGAACAGGTCAGTCAGCACATCGTAGCCCGGCACAATAGAGCCAAACGCACGGGCATTGTAATACTGCTTCCATGTAGGGAGAAGACTAGCTTTCAGGTTAGACTGCCATGGAAATGCCCAGGATTCTTACCTGGACACCCACAAGCTTTTAACCTCTGAGGGGACAAATAAGAAGAAATTCACGAGGGAACTCTGTGGTGGGTAGAGGATTTCATTTAAAAATTGAAAACCACGATTTTCTGTAGGCATGCAGTTTTATTTGTTGCTGATGGAATTACTTGTCTACACAAAACCACATTGTCACTACCTGACCCATTAGTCAGGCTTACAGAGAAGAAAGTAAATACAAAATAAACGCAACACAGAATTTGAGAAGTGGCCCAAAACATCAAAAACCTTTCCCATGAGATTTTGGACACATTAGCGGTGCCTGGCCCGATCGTTCCTCACCAAAGTGCTGGTAAGGCCCTGCCTACCAGTCCAGAGCAGGGAGGGCAGTCGCCCTTACGCCACGGGACAGTGCTGTATTCACATATTCAAGGGCTGTCAGGTGTCCGCCAACAAATCTTCAGAAGCAAGTTGCTTACCAGAGAAGTGATGTTCTGGAACTGCCTTCCAAAATAAAGAGCCACTACAAAAAGTGTGTTTGTTGAGAGAGAAAACAAGTTATTTTAGAGAGTCAGCAACCTTACTGGGTAATAAGAAGGTCCTTATTTCACCTGTATTGTAAGACAATAGCTCTCCAACAAGTTAAGTTTGTAATAGATCGTGCATGCATGGATTACAAATCAGTAAGTACAACGCAACAGAGACGTGAGCCAGCATACATAGTTTAGAAAGGAGCACAGTTTTGCCTAAAGTTCCTTTCCATGTAGGTTTTGGAAGATTGTCACCAAACAGGATGATATGCTGGGGTCTACTCACTGCCTATTGGTTCTACAAAGAGTACATACTTTATACCATAACAGTACTGAGAAAAATATTATTCACTACACCACATTTAAGAACACAAGAAACAATATATAAGATGTTAGAGAATGTTAAGTGATTTTGTGGGGTTAATACTGAAAAGGGCTTTGCTTATTAAAGTTTGCTTCTTAAACAAAGACCTCTGTCTGTAACGCTCATAGCAATTGTGTGTTAACAAACCAGTCTGAAGACATTTATCCAAACAACTTCCACATCACAATGAACGAATACAAAATCCAAATAACTTATAACTGCTGATTGGAAAAAAAAAAAAAACCAAGGTGAATTGTCAAATGGATGATCTCATGGTCTTGCTTATTTTGCATTTTAGATCTCATAGTTTCTGAATTTCCTCAGAAGCTCTGACGGAGCATCCCCTGACCATCGGAACCGCAGGTGCCAGTAATTTGCCTCTAAAAATCCTGAGAAGAAAAAATAAGAGAAAGGCAAGTGAATGAATACAGATCTGCATAAAACTAAGTTGTCCAAAGTGATACTTTATAATCTTTCCTCACACTCCCCCTGTCCAAAGCATGCTAAAGACTGGCCACTTCCAGTGCTCTTGACTGGCAGGGACAAGCTCTGTATTCTTGGCACTGCTGGAACAAGAACTCAAGCAAATATCAAACTTGAAGGTATCTGCCAGCTGGGAGGAGTCCAGAGGAGAACAGGAAAGATGATGGCAGTCCGGAAAACATGACTTCATAAAGGAAAACTGAACAAATTGCATTTGCTTCATCCAAAGAAGAGAGAGAGAGGGTGACGTGATAAACCTCTAGGTACATGACAGGCAGCAGTGTGGGGAGAAGGTACAGACAGCCCTTTCCACACACAAGGGAGTGAAGGAGGTTTTCAGACCCTGCACTATGCTAATACTACAAAGTGATCTCCCTGTATCGGGAAGCTGAGACCTGTTACACCAGACTTAGTGTCTGAGATGATAGCTACACGGAGCTCTCCATGCATTTTCCAGACCAGCAGACTGGAACTGAACATATCCAAGTTTAAGAGTGGAATATAATCCAGTAAATTTTCCTGGGCCAAACCAAAAGCATTTGCAATATCCTAACATCAAATATGAACACAGTTGCCTCCAGGCCCTGTAAAAAAGATATATTCTAACAGTGATAAAAATAACATGCCCACTGGATAAATTATGTAGGCATTTGATCCCCTTGATATTTTTCCCATTCAGATCTACAAAAACTAAATTAAAACAATAGTGGGAAAGAAGTTGCCTGCAAAGATAGCTCACCATTACAGGCAACAAGATGATGGTTTCTTTAATTGAAAAATTTACCATTTTACAATGGAAAGAGTGATCACTTAATTACCGAAATATGGCAGAGTATAATGTTATAGAGTGTATTTTTTAAATATAAGATTTTCAGTTGTGCCTCACATACACTCATTTGTAGAATTTTCTTATCTACTTTCTGCAGTCCACAAATATTTGGGATTAAATTAGGTTATGCTACCCTCACAGTTCCCCTTAATTTCCTGTTTGATCAAGCTAGGAAAATATGACAGGACTTTGTTTAATAATAGTTCTCTGATAACACAGGCTTAAGATTATAAACTCCTGAAGGATCAAGCAGAACAGAGGGTCACCTGTGTGGCAAGTAAACTTTGATCCAGGCGTGCTAACCTAAGCAGCAGGCAGGAGATACTAACTGGCCAGATGACAGCTTTTGCAACACACATTTATCGCGATGCATGCTCCGTCTTTTACAAGACCCCTTCAAATACCAAAAAGAGCCCCCATGTCTCAATTTTCAGTCTCCTCGTCAACTCATCAGATGCCAACTGTGCGAAAGTACTGAATGCTAGGTTAAAAAAAAAAAAAAAAAGAAAAGAACATACTGTCCACATGCTTTATTTAACATTTTAAAAGGTGTTTTGGTTTTTCTTAAATCACTGAAAATTACTGCCCTTTTTTTATTTTTATTTTGATCCAGCAACTAAACTGAACCATCCAGTGTGGGTTTAGAATATATTTTTTTTTCTTCTCCAGTTGTTGGTTTTACTAGCAAACATGGCATAGGGAGGGAGGAAGAAAGGTCTGAAAGCTTCAAAAAGAAATCAGTAATAAAGAACATAACCCCCAGAACAAAACCCCCAACCCAAAACCCCATTAAAAAAGCCACCAGTTAAGCATATGGATTTTCTTGAGTCTTGAGGTATTTCTTGAGACTACAAGCCTCTGTTTCAGGCCAGTCCCCGGACACCGCAATGTTCCATAACTGCTGGTTTCACTTACTCGGGGAGTCTGGGTTTTTTGAAGACTGTGGCTTTCCATCAGGAATTGCAACATCTTCTTGCTCTCTGTTCCCGTCTGACAATCCATCTTCATTGCTTTCTGTCTGCTGGGCCCAAACCTCGTTAGTTGTGTTGGTGGTATTACTCAAGTCAGGAGCTTCCAGCATTTGGTCCTTCTTACTTTGGACAGCCCAGTGCATTGACTGAAGAAATACAGAAATAACAAGAACTATTTCCCAGGCTTAAAAGATTTGCAACGAGCATCACTTTTCTTTCCTATGTTGTCACAGTAAATGGCTAAGCACAGCATGTATCAGAGAAGCTCACAGGTCAGTAGGACAGGGGAAAGCAGGTTCCACACTGCGAAGAGCGTTTGAGAGAGTTGTTTATGTCAGGAGGGGATGAAGAGGAAAATGCAGAAATGCATCAAATAATTCTATGGGCCGTTTGGCCAGTTTCTTCTGTCATGACTTATGATGCTTCTGTGAGACGGCTTGAGTGACTTAGAAAATGACCCTATTCAAAGCTGCCTTTGATTCCAGGGTGTCCTTTGAACACAAGGCAATTTGGAAAGCTTTACTATTACTGAGGGATGACTCCTGTTTGGGACTGAGCTAAGCCCGATGGGATCCGTCCAGCAAACATTTAAGCGCCACCATAATCCTTTAGTTGCAGAAGCTCTAACTTCCCCCATAAAGCAGAACTGAAGCGGGCAGAATTGGCAAGGGAAATACTTCTTCACCTGCCTTAAAATCTAACCCTGCGCATTTGTAACTAACATTCAACCTACTACAGCAGGAAAAAAAACCCCAAACAACAAACCATATGGAATTAGGATCTACTAGGAACATGCTACCAAATTGTCTAGCAAAATTTAAGTGGGAAAACAACCCTTGGAACATCCATCCTTCATCCCTAATCACCTTGCTAGCCTAGCAGGGCCCTTCCAAAGACCTGTGTGAAGCCCCTGGGTTCCAAGGAACCTACCTGCTAGATTTTTTTGTGAGCTTTTTATGTAAGCAGATAGCATGAGAACCTATCGGACCAGCCAAAGGAGAATATGTCATACAAAGCTCCTAGCTTTGCAAAGAAGTAAAGGTGTCCTACAAGAGCAAAGCGTACAAAGCATTTGTACGCTTAAGTTGCTTAAACTTCATGTGACACCCATAGAAGCAGCAACTTGGTAAATTCTCAAACTATGAGCCTAAACCCCTCTGTAGGGCATGGGCTTCTGAAGTGATCCAGGTTTTCACAGAAATCACAGAAATCACAGAATTATCAAGGTTGGAAAAGACCTAAAAGATCATCCAGTCCAACCATTCACCTATTACTACTAGCTCCCACTCCTGCATGTCCCTCTCCTCCTAGTGCAGGGGTCACCCTGTGCAGCTGGTGAAAGCAGCCTGAAACACACCACTGCCACAGAAGCACTGTAACTAATCCCCCGCAGTCGCTGCGACACTGCCTGAGGGCCAGCACTACCCTCCCTCTTCCTGAAGGCCCAAATGCAGAGAGCACCAACCGTTTTCACAGAACTGCTCAGGGCCTCCCACTGCTGGAATGGAATGGTGATCTTGCTTCGCCGCCAGTAATCATAACGCGCTCGACTCTCTTCATTACTGAGAATCTCCTTAGCTTGCTGCAGCTTCTGGAAATTCTCCACTAGAACACAAACCAAGAAGTTACTGAAGCCAATGTTTGTTTTCAAAGAAATGAATTCAGATGTGAAAGGGGAGCTGCCAGCAGTGGCTCACAGCAAACAGAGCAGAAGACATGGGAGAGCTGAGTGACAAAGGTGTGCGTGGCTGTGCAGCTTACAGCCTCGCAAAGTGTCAGCTGGCTTTGGGACAACAGCACCACTGGTGGACGACTGATGTCCCCTGCAAATGAGGACTAAAAAGCTCATTTACCTACTGGCTTTGAAAGCCTCCTAAATTGAAGTTCAGGGAAACCTGCAGCGTGCAGCAGGCAAGTGGCACAAGTTTCCTTCAAAAGGGAACTGTAGAGGAACGATGCCAAGAAGGAATACACACCCACAGCAGCATGGGGTTCAGAGCAAAGCCCACCACCAAAACAACGTGAGCAGGGAAAAAACAACAAGCAGAAACTGACAGGCAGAGGAGAAATATAAATACAGCAGAGGTTAACTGCCTTGTGCCTTTGGTTAGGTATGATGTCAACATAGGCTAATACGTTGTCTTGAGTACCAGCCTGTATGAATCAGAGCTCTTACTTTCCCCTACCCCAATAATTTTCATTAAATGGTTACTAAGGATTCAGCTGCGTGTTACTATTTGTGGAAGGGTTATAAAGATTTAGATCTATGAGTCACCTGTGTTGCACTGGTCTGTTGTTAATGTTATTCATTACTTCCAGTTTACAAATTCGAGAGGCTTCTTTTGAAATGCACTTAGCTGAAACACTGACCAAAACTGATAACCATAAATCAAACTGCAGACCCTTTTTCTGGTTCCCTTTTCTGTCACTGGTTTTCAGCAAATGCAGAGTGTACTTGAATTACTCTTTATTGAGCTTTATGCTAATGAAATGAAGACCTGTAAACCTTTACAAGTACTGTAAAAGGCATTTAAAGTACACACAAGCATGCTCAGGTAAACAGAGCATCAAATAGTTCTTTGTGACAAAGCTGCTCCAGCATTGGGATTGGGCACTCAGCCTCCTTTTTACCATGTGGGGGGCTGACCCTGGCTGGAGGCCAGGCGCCCACCAAGCCACCGTCCTCCTTGGCTGGACGGGGAGGGAAGAAAGGTAAGATGGAAAAAACCCTCATGGGTCAAGATAAAGGCAGTTTAATAAAGCAAAAGGCTGTGTGCAGAAGCAAAGGAAAATCAGGTTTAGGCTCCAGTTCCCATCAGCAGGCGATGTCTGGCCACTTCCTGTGAAGCAGTTGCTCCAGAAGACAAACATGGGGAAAAAAAAATCAATATCCCACCCTGCTTCCTCCTCCTTTCTCTTAGCTTTTATTGCTGAACAGACATGATAAGGTATGGGATATCCCTTTGGTAAGGGCGGCAGAGTGTCTCTTAAACACTGTGTCTGAGGAGGTTCCTTGTCAGGGAATCAACAAGAGACAAATCCCACCTATTTCACCTTTTAACCCCCACCTTCCCAACTCTCTGCTCCTAGCCTAGGATGGCACAGCAGCTGGGAAAGCCAAGCCCTGCTGAGAGCCCTGCGCTGTACACCTAGCTCTGCAAGCTCTGGGGAGTGCATGGAGGAGGTCAAATGCCCACAAGTTGGTAGGCGATGGTGCTCAGTTTATGCTTCTGCCTTCAGTTTATAGTTAAGCTATAAGGAAGAATGCAAATGAGAAGTTCTGCACATTGATCAAAATGAGAAGCATATTTAATTATTCTGCAACAAACTTGTGGTGGGGACTGTAACTACAATCAGCACAGCCTTTATTCTAAGAATGTAAACTAACCAGGGAGCACTGATTAGAGCTGTCTTGTGGTAACAAACAGGTCAGGCTGCCTCTAAGGTATCCACTCAGGATACCCACAGGTAGCACCCACTCAGGTGCTGCCTAGCCATCACAGGTACCATGAACCACATGCTCTCATAAATGCAGCTGTTGCTAGCTGCTGTTCTGTGAGCAGATGGCTACTCATGTGCTGCTGGCCTCTCTTTATTTCCACTCATTAAATTACATTAGAAGAAACTAAAGTACATTTAATGTGTTCCTGATGGGCTTGTTCATGGAAGCAAATTAACTAGTTGACATGAGTATGGAGCTTGAATGCCACTGAGCGTGGAAGCAGGCCAGCTTCTTAGGTCTAGAAAGGGATATGCTCCAAAATAATTTCTGGGTTAAAAGACAGAAAAGTATCTTTATATTACCACAGGAAGAAAAAAAAATGAAAAAACAAAATATATTGGGGGAAAATAAAATTCAATAAAACTTTAAGGCCGCATTTACTATCTTAGCGATGTTAACAGAAGAGATTGTTTTTACACAGGGAAGAATACATACCTGCCTTGGGGTTTCCAGGATGTTTGTCGGGATGACATTCAAGGGCTTTAATCTTAAATTCTGCAAGAATTTGTTCAACCTAAACAGAATGTCAAGATTTAAAATGAGTAAATACATACACACAGAAAAGATTTTCAAATTTGCTTTTTGAAGGGGGTTGGGAGGAGCAATGAAGAGTGCTAAAACATTTTTCCAATAGTTTTACAAGCTTTAGTACAAGCAAAATAGGTAACAACATTCATCTCAGTTTAATTTCACTTCCCATGCACTTATTCTTGCTTTGTAAAGTCCATTCTCCCAGGACAGCCAGAGGATGGTGTATTTCCAGGCAAGAGGCTTAAAAACAGATACATTCTACAGAGAACCTGCTGATACTGGTTACTACATAGGTAGCTTCCATCTCTAAAACTTGTTTATATAAAGGGGGACTTTAAAGTTAAGGTATGTACAGTAGCAGAAGGGTAGTGTGGAAGCCTTCAGTGTTTTTTTAGGAAACCTCTTACCAAGAAAGGTACCCAGTACTCACTGCCCCTGAATAATGCTGTTCCTGGACGAAGGCTATAGATTAAATCTGCCCTCTTCTTCTCCAGCCTGAAGATTCACTAGGTGCCCATGAGCTCCCTGACACAAGAAGCCAAAAGCAAATGCTGGCTTTCACTTGAATGTAGGGAAAAATGCGGCTGTTTGTGCTTAATTTTACCCAGGCCAGATCAAGACCAGATCATTTGGCACCCGAGCTGGAGGTACTGCAGCTGGGAATGTGCTGTATGTGCCTAAAGAAGCCTGTGCTGCTGCAAGTACCTGGCTGCACGTACAAAGAAACGTGACTGCAAACACCCACAATGCTCCCAATCTCTGTCAAACGTCCAGAGGAGTTGTGTGCTCCATCCCGAGGGGAGGGACGCAACCCTGGTCCTTGCTCAGCTCAGGATCTTGGTTCCTACTCAGTTTCAAAAAAGGATCTAACAACATCTGCTGCTGCTCTCCACCCATAGTACTCAGCAGGGTGTTTTCCAGGACCCATTCGCATTCATTCGGTCTTCTTAATTTAGTTTTTAAGCAATTTGAAAAAAAATATATAAATCATTATCACATGTACTGGAGCTGTCAGTTAATTGCTAAGCCCTTAAGGAACTGGCGCGAGGGAGAAACAGCGAACAAGCGTCTGGGGAATGAGCGTGAGGCAAAGCTTTAACACCGCCCTCTCCCGGGGTGGGCTGCGCAGTCACCTCGGGAAAAGCCTGCCTGAGGCTTCCATGAAGCTGTCGTGGGCACCTGTAGGAGCCAGACCGCATTGCAAAGCGCCTCCCTGCTGCCAAAGCAGCCTAGCAAAGCACTATCCGAATGGCATTACAGGGAGCGTTTAAAAACCGTTCATGTGATGACTGAGAGAGATCCTTCCCTCCCACCCAATAAATACTCTCTCGTTAGAAACTGCTTGAAAGTGCATCAAACCTGAGAAACTCAACTGGTGACCCACAGCTATGCACATTCGTTGTCTTGGTGGCATATAAACTGCTTTTTTCATCTTTTAAAATCAGCAGCATATTCCAGAGTACTATTTGGATAGTGCCAAATTGATGCAGTAGGCTCGTAGTTCATAACTCGTAACAGAACAAGCCATTATTTCCACCATATCTGTTATGAGACACTTTCAGGATAAGCCTTGTTCTGAGATCTTAACATTGATAGATCAGAAAGCTGAGCTTTGCGAGGGGAGATACTGAGAGGAAAGTCGTGAGGGAGAAATAAGGTTCACAAGGCATTTCAGGTGGTCCTGCGTGGAGAGAGACCCAACTTCCAACTCCCCCACGGGCAGACGGGCACCTTCAAAACATTATTAACCTGGAAGAGAGGCAGGGAAGGCTCTTACCGTAGATAGTTCGTCGCATCCTAGCAAGTTATAGAAATCCTCCAAGTCATCAGGTCTGCAGTTGAGAATTGCATCCATCTGCACTAGTCTGGCGGGCTTCTTCGAGCCGAGGCACAGAGAGCGTGAAATACAGTATTGGCGCAATGCTAGCACAAGGGTTTCAGAGTAGCCCAGGGAAACAGGGAGTTTCCAGCCGGGTCTACAGCTCTCTCCAGTGCTTTTTAATACTGGCAGCTGACACCAATGAATTTTCCTGAATTCTCTGCCTGCCATTGGTCCCCACAGGATGCCAATCCCGTTGCACAGACGTGCTGATGGCAATGCTCCCTGGGATTTGTAGTGCCCACAGCCACCTCGGCGTTAACCTGGTGTCTTGTGTGGACTGAACAGAGGGCAGTACACTAACAAAAACCTAAAGATGTCTGGGAGTTAGATCACAGCAGCACGTGTGCAGCCACTTCAGGCACATACCTAAAGGCTTTCCTGCGTCAGAGCACTACAGTGTGTGTGTATGTGTATATATACATGTATGTATATATATAAAAATATATACATATATATTTTAAATTTTTTGGATGCTTAATTTTTAATTGCAGCTTTTGCCACAGGCTTTGACAAGGGGGTTAAATGTGTAGTAACACAAAGGAGCAAGGATTACTTCCAAAATAACAACTAGAGAGCTGCAAACTTTAGAGAACAAAGTACCGACCTTGCCAAAGCTTCCTGGAGTTCTCTCAGTCACTTCAATAAAAGTGGGGGGGAGTCCTTCCTCTCGGAAGGCTACCTAGGGTAGACACATAACTGCTCTTCAAAAACAAACAGCTGCTCTTGTACATCAGTTGCATGCCTGCCAACATGAACACCTTGAAATGACAACACGAAATACTGTCTGCTCCCACATTAAACCGAGTCTCTTTTTCATGTCAAGCTACTTTCAAAATGAGCCTTGCAGGTCTGTGTTGCTAGCAGAACACACCCCTTGTAAAACTCATTTTACATTGAAGCGAAGCAGCTCTGATTTCAAACTGTGATTAAGGATCAAGGCCTCAGTCCAGCGCAGACTACAGACATGTTAAATGGTAGCGTCCCCTGTGATCTGTTGGTTGACAAAGACCACTGCCTAGGCATAACACCAACCACTTCCCGAGCTCTTTACGCTTGAGCCTACAGAGCTCTGTTCTGATTTTTCCTATCCCCGCAAGAGCTTTGTAAGATGTTTCATGTCATTAAATACTGCCAAGTCTTTAAACCAGCACTTACAACTAGCTGCCTGGAACAGTTATGTAATTTTAGATGCAGTGACGTAGTAGGAGCGTCTACACACAGCAGACACACAGGCTGTGACCAAGGCTAGAATGGGTATGTGCAAATCAATGAAGGACCCAGTGGCCATCCAAAAAATTGTTCATGAAGTACTGAGTATCTAATCCTTGCATCTACAAGTGCTTTACTTTTATTATTTGTATCACTAACTTCCAAAATTACTTACATGGAATATTCTCCTTCCGCTGCCTTCTCTTCAGGGTTGTACTGTCCAAAGTTTCCTATTTTTACTGTACATCCAGACAGCCTGTTAAGATCATCAAACATATAAAGTGCATGAAAAGAAGCGACAAAGCAACAAGCCCCCAGTGGAATCATTTAAATCTGTTGGAAAACACAACCACCATTTCTCTGAGTAAACAAAACAACAGGTGGGCTTTTTTCAACAAAGTGGAAGAATTGGTGACTACAAATCTCCTCCCTCACCCCCACGTTCATAACATAATAATGAACCAGGAAAGTATAGGAAAGAAAAGCATGGCTTTTAGTAAGAGATCATGTAAATATTTAAATAGATTGTACTTTGGGGGAGGATAAAAACAAACAGCTGCCCAGCAGCACTCCAGCCCTGTCATCCATGTCCAAGTATCTCTTGCGTATTTGCGTAAGGTGAAAGGGAAGGTTCTTTAACCCTTTTTCCCCTCCCACTGTCAGGGGCTATTTCTGTGCTGCCAGGTGAACCACAGGTCTGAGCTGACAAAACCCTGAGGCTTGTGAGCTACTTGTTCACCACAAATTTGCTTGCTGAAGCCTTGGTCCCATCTATACATACCCTTGTCTGGTCAGACCAAATAAACAAGGGCTTTGATCCAAGCTGCCACAGCAACCATACTTCTGTCTGTCTGTCTGTATCCCTAGCTGTCCAGTGCTTGGGGCACAAAGGGTCCAACCTGAAGGTTCACGTGTGGAAGGTGCAAAATGTGGATCCTTAGTAACACCTCAGGCATTTACTGGTCCTACTGACTTCGGGGGGGCAGGGGGGTGGACAACAGCTCACAGAGAAAAGCATCTTCTGAAAATGGAGGGCAAGAGAATCTGTGTGCAACACGCAGAACAAAACATAAAGACCACACTCAGGACATGAGCTTTATCTGAAGGAGAATCACAGCACAGGAGAAGGCACAGCCCATGTGTCCACTGATTTGTGCTGGTCAGAACGTACATACAGTACTGAAAGTGAGGACATCTCATGTTTGTCCTCTGTACCCAGCCACGAACAAAACGTTTCGGCTCCTTCCTAGCACATTATCAACAACTTTGCTTGTTTAAAGCCAAGAGCGAAACTTGTGGCAGTTTAACCCCAGCCGGTAACTGAGTCACTTGCTCACCCCTTCCCCACGGGGAGGAGAGCAGGGAAACAGCCTGGGGTTGAGAGAAAAACTATTAAACAGGATAACAATGTGAGATTACTAATGATAATAAATAACAAGAACACAAAATACATGTGCTGCACAAATGCAATTGCTCACTGCGTGCAAAAGGCAATTAAAAAACCCTGATGCCCAGTTGTTTCCGAGCAGTGACCCCACCTCCCAGTTGGCTTCCCAAGTCCTGTTCGGAGAGCGATGCTCTGTGGCAGGTAATACTCCCTAGGGCCCGGCTGGGACAGCTCTCCTGGTCGTGCTCTCCCACCTGCCTGTGCAGCGGGAGGGCCTGGAAAGCTGAGAGGTCCTTGATGATTTAGTGGAGACACTACACCTACCCAGCAACAACTAAAACCAGCCGTCTGTTACCAGGAGCATTCACATCCTAAAGCCAAACCACAGCACTACTCGGAAAGAAAATTAACTCTGTGCCTGCTGAAACCAGGATAAAACTAAGTTCTGGTTCAGTACAATGGGAGGGTTCCTCTCCATTAACTTCTAAAAGTCATAAAAGGCCCTTTAAATACAACAGCAGGATCTGGAAATCTCTATTGGTATTTATTCCCATCAAATGTGTCCAATCTTCCAGTACCAGTTTTTCTCAGGTAACCTCAGTTGTTTTGCTTCCAGAGGGCAGAGTATGCATTTTCAAGAAGTTCACAGCACAGCATTGCTCCAATGACGTTTGTGTTTCTCCCCACACACAATCGAGCTGCAGAAATAGAAGGGGGCCTAAGCACTACCAAACTCTCCCTTCAGGGGTAAGCACTGCAACATGTCATCGTTAACACATACAAATGCTTGCAGGCGGCTTGAGGATCCTTGACTCATTCCGTCACCCATACCCTTGCAAAAAGCCTTAGCACATGCTCCTGTACCAATCTCTCACACATTTTCTGCCTTGGAACGCAGTCTTCACCTGAACAAGCACCAAAACAAGAGTCAAGCCTTTATAGGTGCACCAAAGTGTCTGCACGAGCTTTTTAAGCAATCTGACCCTTGCCTTGCCGTGGGTGAGGAAGAATGCCTGCATGCTAGTTTGCACAGAACAATAAAACCATACCACATTGCATCTGGCTACTTCGTAGCTTGGTTCTGAGAAGTAGATAGGGTGAGAAGTGGCACGCACATCTTTTTGGGGGGTTCTTAATACCCAAAAGAACCAGGGAAAAAAAAAATCCCCTCGATATGTATTCCACCTATAAAGTGAGATACCCATAAAGCAATCCCTTCTGAAGCCAAAGGCTGTGTACCAACAGTTTCAACTCAAAGTTGTTCCCATGGCCTGCACGGGAGGTATCTGCCCTGCCTGAGCTCAGTCTTCGCACTAAGCTTTGGAAATCAGCTGCATTCCCATCACTGAAACTACTCTGCAAGTACGCCCATGATGCTAAGCACCAACTTTAAAACAAAATAGCATTTAAATCTGCACCCATGGCCAAAATTCGGTGTTGGCAGAAGTTCTGGGAAAGCGGCTGAGTTCTTCTACCCTGACAAGGCTTCCAGGGAGGCTGCGCGCGCTGACCGGCCTGCCGTGGAACCGTCTGGTCTGCATGGGCCACGGAGGATCACCTCTGCCATTTACACAGCGGATGCCGGGAGAACCGCGGGCCCTACAGCCGCGACCACTGCGCATCTCAGCGGCGAACGCCGGCCTGGAAGAGAGAACCCTGAAAGGCGACGGAACAAATCCCGGTTCCCGCCACCCACCATCAGGGCTCCGCGGAGGGGACCCGAGCGCCCCGAAGCCCCTCGCCGTGGCTCAGGAGTGCAGGTGCCGGGGCAGTCCCGAACGCGCAGCGTGCAGGTGCACACCCCAGCCCGGCCAGGCTGGCAGCGCCGTAACCCTGCGAGCGCCTCTTTCCGTGCGTACGGGAAACGAGGAGCCACCGCGATGCTCCCGGCACCGCCACCCACCCAGGCAGAGCAGCTCACAGGAGGCTCGCACCAGCTTCACTCCCACCCCCGCCCCGTCAGTGGGGGCTGCACGGCGGCCCCACAGAGCCCCTCAGCAACTGGAAACCACGGGCAGGAGGCACCGCTCGCTCCTCGGGAAAGGGCGTTCCCCAGCGCGGCGGAGAGCCTGGGGATTTTTCAAGCGGTCCGCAACCGCAATGCCGGGGCCCGGGAGCGCACACCGCACCCGCCATTTGCTGGGAGCACCCGGCGGAGCAGCGCACCGCGGAGCGAGGTCACATGGGACTGACACACGGGGCGGCCGGACAAGGCCCGCAGGGACGGGGCTGCCCCTTCCCGGCCGCGAGCGCCCTCCCCGCCCTGCGGCAGCGACCGCCAGACGGCGGCGGCGGGGCGACCCCGCGCGCTCCAGCCTCCGCTCCCGAGCGAAGCTGGCGCGGGGACGCGCAGCCACGTGACGAGCAACCTGCAACAATACGAGGAGCGTGCGCGTGGAAGGAGCTCCCCCAGCCGCGCGAGGGAGGTGGGGGTGCCGCCGCCGTCACCCACACCCCCCCGCCCCTCCCCCTCCCCTCTCACGTGACCCGGTTTGTTGTTGTTGCGGCCTCAGTGGGGCGGGTGCCCGCGTGGGCGGTGGCGCGGTCACGTGCTGGGTTTAAATCGCTCCCTGGAGGTGGGGGAGGGGGCCGTGGCGGAGGCGCTGCTGCGCGCTGCGCCGGGCGGGAGGGAGGGAGCGAGCGAAGGAGGGGGGCGGTGGCGGTTGCTTCGCCAAGATGGCGGACGAGGAGAGTTCGCTCCTCCGCCCGAGCGACGGCGGCCCCGGCGGCGCGGCCGAGAGTACCGAGCCCGCTCTGAAGCGCCAGCGCCTGGACTCGGAAGACGGCGGCTGCGGGCGGGGCGCGGCCTGTGCCCAGCACCAGGCCGCGGGGCCGCCGCCCGCCGCCGCTCTGGCGGCGGAGCCGTCGGGGGAGGAAGCGGCCGTGACCGGCGGCGGCGGCCGGCCGAACAAGGAGGACGAAGGAGCGGCGGTCTGGAGCGGCGGGGACAATAGGGCTGGGCCGCCGGGCCTGCTCCGGGAGGAGCCGCCTCCGCAGCCGCGGCAGCGGGGCCAGGGGGAGGGGGCGGAGGCGGTGCCCGGCGAAGACGCGGCGGAGGCGGCCATTGGCTGCGGGCGGGCGCAGCGTTCAAACGGGGAGGCCGAGGCGCCGGCCCTGCATCCCGGTGAGGACCCCATCCCTCCCCTTCTCTGCTCGGCGCGGCGGGTCGCGGGCCACCCTCTTGCAGCCTGGCGGGGGCGGTCTGGCCGCCCAGCCCGCGTTGGGAGAGGCGGCAGCCTTGCTCCTCCCTGCGCGGCCGTTCGCGGCCGTCTCCACGCACGACTCCCCCCGCGGGCGCCTCGCCGCGGCGGCCGCCCGGCTCTCCCGCCGGGCCGCGCCGCTCCTGGGGAGGCCCGGCGTTCGCCTGCCGGGGCCCGGGGCGGAGAGGGCCGCAGCGGTGGGCGCTGGCCGCGGGGAGGGGGGGATCGCCGAATGCGCGCCCTGCTGCTTCCACCTCCTTCAACAGGCGTCGGGCGCGGACTCGGCATCTGCCCCTCCACCTTTCTGAACCTGCTCGGTTCTTGCCCCGCTCGATCTGCCCTCGCCGAAGCCTGTCGTTCCTTACACCGGGCTTCGCGGGAGGAGGTCGTCTCGGCTCTCGCTTCAGAAAGAGTTTATCTTGCCGCATTGCTTGCAGCGAGTTAATTAAAAATGAAAAATCCTAAGCCCCGTTCTTGAGCTTCCAAAGTTTCTGTCGTGATAAGCCTTTCACTTCGGTTTCCTGGAAGCTTGCGCGGGAGCAGCAGTCTCGAGCCGTTCTTTGACTAACTTCCAGGTTGAGATTTCGGTGACCACAGCACAGGACTGAACTACGATCTTGTCAGAGTTCCTTTGCAGGTCGTGTTTGCAGTGTGCTGCTCAGGCAGCATCCTGTGAGAGTACTGAGGCAGCCGGGTTTTGAGGGAGGGGGTTGCCATTCATGTTGGGTTTTAAAGTAATGCGTTAGAAAGATTTCTTAAAAGACATGTAAAAGCACTGTGTCCAGCCAGGGAAGTCTTTACATTTTCTCTTAGAATGCAGTTATTTTGCCTTTAAGGCCACAGTAAAGTTCTGCAGCAGATCTCTGCCAGTGCAGAAGCAACCCAAAACGGACCAGAGCTGAGCAATAAGCTTGGAGCAGCCTTAGTAGTTAAAAACATCACTGGAACAGCACAGGAGCAAAGCTAAGCAGCTCTTACCGGCACCTTATATGAATGAAGCCTTTTTGCTCAGATTACTCTGATGCTGAGGCAAGTGTTAACTGTGCATTGCTTAGTTCTAGGGTGTGTTTCCTTTAGCCCTTTGAGGAATGGCGTGAATACAGAGGGACTGTCAAACTTGCTTCAGCCTCCTTGCATCTGTCACAGTATTTTTTAAATGCAGGACAGCTAGGAGTCTCAAACACCCTAAACCTGGTTTCTTTCTGCAGCGGGCGTAAAAGGCCCCTTTGCAAAACTTGTGCTTCCCTTGTAATGGTGTGTCCTCACCAGCTTGCTGCTTCTTCCTAATGCCGTTGTATGCTGACTTAATGCATAATGAGGTGGCAGTGAAATGCTGCAGATATGTGGATTGATCATGTCAGTCAGCACTCATGGGCTTGAAAAAACAAGGCAGCAAGCACAAAAAGTGAATTTCTGCCCTCTACTTCTTTCCAGTCTAATCAGAATAAAGGACTTATGCAAACAAGGGAAAGAACGGGACAGCGCAACCTCTGGATAAAACTTGATTCATTCTGTGGAGTTCTTTATTTAAGGGTGAGGTGAAGCAACCTAGCTAAAATATCGTAGGGGTTCACTTGAGTAGAGAGAGAAAACGGTTCTACGGAGGCTTAGCTTTAGGGAGTGTGACTGAAACTCGTTCTCCTTTGTTCATAGCCTTAGATTTTCACCAAATTAAGCTGCAGTTGCTGTGGTTATTTCTAATAAAGTTGATAACAAAAAGTAGTCTGCTTGGGTTGAAATGTGGGCTTCCCCTTAACTGTTAGCTTGGTAGCACACGCTCCAAGAGAAAAGTCACTTTCTTCTCTGGGCTCCACTATCTAGATGTGCAATTGAAGTTAGATTGAGTTACTCTGGCTCAAGGCCATGAACTGAGCTGAACTAATACGTGGTACACCTAGCCAAGCCCAGCTGTGGGGCAGAAAAGATGAGAGCAGCTTAGTGAAGGTGGTCCAAGGCAGCGCGTTTTCAGTCGTGACGTAACCAACACCTCACCAAAGCAGGTATGCGTCGCCTGTCGCAGCTCAGCCGCCAGACAACAGCCTCACGCAATTCTGTACCTGCCTTGTATCCAAACGTGTCTTTGGGGGGTGGTTCCTTTTAAAACGCTGTGCTCTTAAAACCTTGTCCAGGATTGGTGGCGCATTGTCATTCTGTCCAGTCTCTCAGCTGAATGAAGTGAAAGAAATTTTAAGAGAAAGACGTTTTCAGTTGTACCTTTAAAACATTTGGGTTTTTTAAAAGATAAAAGCATCCTTAATGCCCAACACTTGATAGAATGGGAATTTCATCCAGGGTGAGATCCAGCCTGCTGGAGCCTAGTATTAAGAGAGCAAAGCCTGCAGTAAGTCTGCTGAAGGCTCGAAGGCGTATCTAGAAACTCTTAAGCAGCAAGCGTCTTCTGTGTCTAAGTGGCAAAACCTCCTCTTTGTATCTCGTGGCATTCCAATTTAAAAGCATGCAGTTTGGAGGTCTGTGATATTTAAATATGTGTTGGTACCGTTTGCCTCGAGTGTAACCAGTCACCGTTGTGCTGTCTTGCAGATAACTTCCTTTTTAGTGATGAAGTCATAGCCAATGGTTTTCATTCCTGCGACAGCGATGAAGATGACAGAGCCTCACACGCGAGTTCTAGCGACTGGACCCCGAGACCACGTATAGGTAGAGGCCTCTATAATGTTCTTAGATGCTCTTTGCCTTTGAACAGTTACGTAACTCTGAAGCACACTCACACACCCTGAACACATTTATGACATATTTCTAGCCTACTTCCTTATATTAATTCTCTAACACCAGGATGGTTCTCGTATGATTTTAGGGCTCGCTGTCTGAAGTGGTATATCAGATCGGGGATTATTAGATTGCATATCTATGGCATATTAGCAACAGACAGGTTAAGCATGGCAGCTAGGAATTGGGTAGAAAGCTCAAGGTCACCCATGACTCATGCAGGACAGCAGCTTCCAGGTTGGGGCTTGAGGGCTTTTGCCATTCACAGGCACAGTAATACCATAGCATATGTTTTGCCAGCATCGGTAAGAACAGCAGTGAGAAAACACACTACCCATAGCATCAGCTCTTTGGGTCCTTTTAGTTTTACTTCTTGAGATTTATGCATTTTTCTGCCACTCCTCTAATCTTGAGTGTTTCTGACAAGATTGCTGTGATGGCTTTGGGAGGTCATGTCTGAAATGGTTGGCGTTAGGTGACTGGAACAACAACAAAACCCCGTGGGATCGGTGGGCCCTGTTTGTTTCTTTAACGTGACTGTTTATAATATGACTAGAAAGTGTTTGTATGTTTGGTGTCTCTTCAACTTCCTACCATAAAAACCTTACAAAGCATTGGAAAAATACAGATGAAGCGATCAAGTGGAAACACATGAAAATCTTGTTGCATAATAAGCAAACCTCTGAGAGTCACCGAGCGTGCTATAAGCTGGGATTTCAATCTTGACTAACCCTCTGTGAAATCCATCACAGGTTAACATAAAACCCTAAGGAACAAGTAACTCCCCCAGCTATACTTCACAAGTCTGACCAAAACATACAGGGGCTTTGGTGAACAAAGCTTCAAATCAGATTAATAAAACTGCAGTAGCAAATAGTAATAAATAACATGTGGAAAAACACTTGACTCAATGCTAAACATTTATATTCTCTTAATTTTCATAGGTCCCTACACTTTTGTTCAGCAGCATCTCATGCTAGGTACCGACCCACGGACAATCCTGAAAGACCTGCTGCCAGAAACAATCCCTCCACCTGAACTGGACGATATGACACTGTGGCAAATTGTTATAAACATTCTTTCAGAACCACCAAAAAGAAAGAAGCGGAAAGATATCAATACTATTGATGATGCTGTGAAACTTTTACAAGAATGCAAAAAAATAATGGTCTTGACCGGAGCTGGGGTATGTATTGCTGCAGTGTCCATGAGGGAATATATAGGTGGTTGGTTAAATACTTACCTGAGGCTTTACAGCACGCCGGTGACGTGACCTCTGTGGCGTTTGTAATCAGACAGTTGTGCTAGGTGGGAAGAGGGGGCACAGCTGTCTGCGAGAACAATGCAGGCTGCAAGACTGGAGCTTAACTTGGAAATTACAAGATCTGTCTTCTTCTAAGAACGTATTCTTTAGCATTTAAACTTATAAACAGTCATTGCATGTAAAATAGCTATGGAGCAAGGTCACTTCTGCCTGTTCCAGAACATGTTCTGTCCTCATCATTTTTTGCATTAAAACAAAGGTAATGATTTTTTAAACAGAAGGTCAGCGGATCTTTTCAGATACCCAATGGAGCTAGAGGGGTGGGGGTAGAAGAGTCAAAATCACCCCAGAGAAAAGAAGCGGGGGAGCAGAGTATAGGGTGAGTTTGAGTATATGTCAGTAGACTGGACTTTACTTTTTATGTGTGCCACTCTGCGACAGCAATGAGATTACTCACTGACTAAAGAACATTTTTACTCTTGCACATTTGCCCCTTTATAGACAACAGATTGTGATACAAAAGCCAAAAGTCACTTTCTGCTTCAAACACAGAGGGTGGGATACTGTTCAGAGAAGATGAGTAATCAGCTTGTTAGAAAAGGCACAGCAGTCCTTCTCTTTCTGTAATTACTGTCATACACCCGCTTCTCCTCCTCTTCCCATAGCATTCTGGGGTACCCTCTATTGACCACTCCAGCACGTTGATAAGCGATGTTTGTCATCATCAAAAGGTTATTCTGTTACTGTGTTAGCATGTTAAAAAAGAAAAAAGACAAGCAGCCTGTCTGAGCCTAACCTGACAGGTCAACGAACACTTACTGATCTAACCAAATGCAGGGCTATTTTAAATTTCTGTTCGCTCCCTACAAAGCTTCCACCAGTGTCAGTAAGTTCCCATGTCCTACTACTGCCTGTACGGAGTGTACTAAAGGGGTTTTTGGTCCAATTGTCAGATTTTGTTACTGTGCTGTTTCTCCTGCTTGCAATCTGGGAATTGTCACATTGCTGCAAAAAAACCCCCAACAACCTACGGAGAACCCAGACTGGTTTTGTTGTTAATGTTCCTGCGCAGAAAAGCGGTTTCCCAAATAGCTCGTACCCTAACAACTCTTCACAGCCAAATACTTAATTGTGCTTATTTCAGATTGCAAAAATATATTTCAGGTGTCTGTGTCTTGTGGAATACCTGACTTTAGATCCAGAGATGGCATCTATGCACGCCTTGCTGTAGACTTCCCAGACCTTCCAGACCCTCAAGCAATGTTTGATATAGAATACTTCAGGAAGGATCCCAGGCCATTTTTTAAGTTTGCAAAGGTATGGTTTTCCAATAGTTCTTATCTTCATCAGTAGAGACAGATAACAACATTGAAATTGGATATACAGCTACTCTGTTAACAGAACGGTGACATGGTCTTGTTTATAAACAAGACAGAAATCTGTTCATGTATTGGATTGACCTGAATGAGAGACCTCGCCCAGTGGCGTAACGCTCGCTCCTTGGGCAGGTCTTTGCTATGTATCAGTTGTATTGCAGCCATGTATTAGCCTCAGAAATACTTAGCAACATCTTTTTTGCTTTTCAGCTTATTTTCACTGTTCTGCTGTATGTGTTACACCTATGGCCATTCTAGATGGTGCCTTTCATTTGAGGGGGGATAAACAAAAGGTGGTAGTTACCTGATCAGACTTCGATAATCTTGGTTGCTGTTCCTTCCTCGGGAAAAAAGGAGAAACCTCTGGCCAGCTGCTAAGTAACTTGAGAGGCTGTGTTTGAATTTTACAGGCTGTGGCACGCTCTCCAGTGTCATCCACTGCACTCTACATTTTATCACTGTATTTACAACAAAGGGGCCTGAAGCAGTTCCAGGCACTAAGAAGTTTGTTCTTTGAAGCTTTGATACAGCCATCACAAGGGTCTGTGCAGCTCAGAGTTAAAGCTGTTTTGCAGGGACTGCCTTTGCTTAAAAGGGAGAACACAGCAGTTACTGGGAAGATGTTAGTGATAGTAAATGGCTTAAGAAGCAGGAAGTACCTCTCCCAGATAACGAGCTGTAGAAGCTGTAAACACATGTAGAAATTTTTTAAAACTTGCATTTCATCTGGAATTCTTCGGGACCAAAAAAATCAAAACCAAACTCTTCCATGAATTACTACAGGACCAGCAGCAAGGACTTGTGGAAATCAATCAGCACTAGTTGTGCTTAGATTTTATGCTACTGCTCCATTACGTTACAAAGATTGGAAGAGAAAAATCGGCACATTCATCAGCCACTTGGCTTTCTCTGAAAGCTTCCTATCCAGATGCTAACATATTTTGATGCTTGTTGGTATACTCAGTTCCTTGGGGTTTTAGTATTCAATAACAACACCAAAACAACAATAAAAGACCACGGCAAACAACAAAACAACTTCCTTGAAGCCTGTCGACACAGACATTTTACTATAATAGTCCAAATCTAATTTGGCCGATACTTTTTTACTAAAATACTTTCTCCTCCTTTCCTGTCCATTGGCTCAGTTAAAACACTGATTTTCTTTCTCCATTAAATCTTAAGTGCCTTAAACTCAATGGGCAAAGAACAGCCAAAGAAATTTGCAGAGCTTGGTGGCAGAAGGTGCGTCGCTTCTCCAGAGGAAGATATGAAAGCTGTTGGGACCACATGAATGTCTAATTGTAAAGTGTAATAGCCCAGGCACCATCTAGGTGATGGCGCTATGAGCAAACCACTGATCTTTGCTGCAGTCTAACTCCGAAGACCCACGTAGCTTCAGCATTACAAGTAACTTGAAATACTGTGGAGAAGAAAAATGTCTTTCAGAAAGTCTTTTCTGTTTGTTACTGGTCGGGCTATACAGTAGCTGAAGGCAGAGCTGTCCCAGAGATTATTTTAACAGTTCACTGTTGCACTAGAACTTTTGGTTCAGCTTGAAGTATCTACTGGTAAAGGTCAGCAGCAGCCGCCTCCTTGCTGAGTTCTGTGAAAAAGCCTCACCTTCTCAGGTGGGACTCCAACCCCGTGGCAAAAGAGGACTGGAGAGCAGAAGATCTGGAATCCAAGCTCCTCCCCTAAGTGGATGCTACTGAGCAGCAGAGCAGTGCTGCTGCTGCCGTCCTCCTTGCAACACACCAACCAGAGGTTTTGCCTGGGCTGGTCAGCTCTAGACCGAGGTTCCTAGTGCGAAGCTTTCGGCTGGGTGCCCACGTTTCATGTTTCCTTTTTGGCAGGCTCCGTGTGGGCAAACATGGGATGGCTCTACAATAAAGTGCCCAACATGCTCTTTAGATTTGGGGAATGAAGAGCTTCCCTCTAGTTGAGGTAGGGGTGGTCCAGGAGTGGCTCAAAGGGATTAACACACATAAATCCATGGGCCCAGAGGGGATAGATCCACGTGTGCTGAGGGAGCTGGCGGAAGTGATTGCTGAGCCACTCTCTATCATCTTGGAGGTCTTGGAGAACAGAAGTGCCTGAGGATTGGAGGATAGCCAATGTCACTCCGGCCTTTAAAAAGGGCAAGAAGGAGGATCCCAGCAACTATAGGCCAGTCAGCCTCACTTCTGTCCCTGGAAAGGTGATGGAACAGCTTGTCCATCTCCAAGCAACTGGAAGAGAAGAAGGTCATGAGGAGTAGCCAGCATGGATTCACCAAGGGGAGAGTGTGCTCGACCAATCTCATAGCCTCCTATGATCTCATCACCAGCTGGGTGGATGGAGGGAGAGCAGTGGATGTCATCTACCTTGACGTCAGCAAGGCCTTTGATACTGTCTCCCATGACATCCTGATATCAAAGCTGAGAAAGCATGGGATAGATGAGTGGACAGTGAGGTGGGTTGAGAATTGCCTGTTGGACCGAGCTCAGAGGGTGGTGATCAGTGGAGCAGAGTCTGGCTGGATACCTGTGACTAGCAGTGTTCCCCAGGGCTCAGTGTTGGGTCCAGTCCTGTTTAATATCTTCATTGACAGCCTAGATGAGGGAATTGCATCCACCCTCAGCAAGTACGCCGATGATACAGAGCTGGGAGGAGTGGCTGACACGCAGGAACACTGCGCTGCCATCCAGCGAGACCTGGACAGGCTGGAGAGCTGGGCAGGGAGAAACCAGATGAGGTTCAACAAAAGCAAGTGTAGAGTCTTGCACCTGGGAAGGAATAACTGCTTGTATCAGTACAGGCTGGGGGATGACCTGCTGGAGAAGAGCTCTGTGGAGAAGGACCTGGGGGTCCTAGTTGATGACAGGTTGGCTATGAGCCAGCAGTGTGCCCTGGTGGCTAAGAGGGACAATGGGATCCTGGGGTGCATCAGGAGGAGTGTGGCCAGCAGGTCTGAGGAGGTGATCCTCCCCCTAAACTCTGCCCTGATCAGGCCCCACCTGGAGTATTGTGTCCACTTCTGGGCTCCCTGATATAAAAAAGACACGGATCTCCTGGAGAGAGTCCAGAAAAGGGCTACAAAGGGCCTGGAGCATCTCCCCTATGAGGAAAGGCTGAGTGAGCTGGGACTGTTCAGCCTAGAGAAAAGATGACTAATTGGGGACCTCATTAATGTTTATAAATGGCTGAAGTATGGGATGCAGGGGGAAGTGGCCAGCCCCTTTTCATTGGTCTGTGGAGACAAGACAAGGGGCAATTGCTGCAAGTTGGAGCACAGGAAGTTCCACACCAACATGTGGAAGAACTTTTTCACAGTGAGGTGACAGAGCCCTGGGACAGGCTGCCCAGGGAGGTGGTGGAGTCTCCTTCTCTGGAGATACTCAAGACCCGTCTGGATGCCTATCTGTGCAATATGAGCTAGGGAGCTGCTTTGGCAGGGAGGTTGGACCCGATGATCTCTCGAGGTTCCTTCCAACCCCTGTGATTCTGTGATCTACACACCTACTCTACCTTGCTCTCAGAAAGTTTAAGCACCATCAGGCACAGTGGAGTTGCTCTGCTAGGCCATTTGGTTTTAACTCAATGGCTGCTGTAACTGGCTAAATTGGCAAAGCTGCTCTGTGTGGCACCCCTCTGCCTTCCCCTTTACATCCCATGTAATTCTCCTTTCTGAACTTCTAGGAACAGCTGCTGATAGTGCTGAGGAATAAAAAAACCACTTGAACAAAAAGAACAAAATCCCAATTCTTAGTGAAATTAAATTTTTGTTGGACTGCAGTTAAGCAATCCGTGTTTCTACTAACAAACAGTGATGTCACTTGACACTTAGAAAGGAAAGAAAGCTTTCCCATGTCATAGTTCTCAACCCCCAAAAGATCTAAATTTCGTTTCTGTGCTGTTTGAAGAACAAAATACTGCCTTGAATGGAGCAGTTCATCCTGACATCATCAGAAGCTCAGCTGTCAAGAGAGTTGGATCTGTGAGAAAGAAATGGGAAAATGCAAAGGGAGCGACAACATTACCTGCTGACCTAATGGTTACTGATAATATTTATCTCTCTGAATTACTGCAGTTAAATAAAGACATCGTGTATCCATTTACGCTTCTAATGTACTTCTGAATTCCCTAGGAAATCTATCCGGGACAATTCCAGCCATCTCTCTGTCACAAGTTCATAGCTTTGATGGATAAAGAAGGAAAACTACTTCGCAACTATACTCAGAACATAGACACACTGGAACAGGTTGCAGGAATCCAAAGGATAATACAGTGTCATGGTTAGTGGCTTCAGTTTCACTTACTTTATGTGTGGGAATGATTTTTACTGGTGCAAGTGACAAGGCAATTGTTACTGGAGTTATTTTTCAGTTGGTATCTCTTGGCAACAAATGCTTTTAAATGGTTTAATTTAAAATATTTTTTTTTTAGGTATCTTAAGTATTTAAATCATAAGTGTTTCATGTGGAAATTTCAGAACTTACGCTCAATAAACTGTGTTCTTTGCATATCAGTGACGATCCGCACCCTGTTTGCACAAGCCTTAGGCCTTACCCTTTATTTACACGCAGGCATGAGAACGTGGCTGGAAATGGGTCTCTGCACAGGTCCCTCCCGCTGTCAGTGAAGTGCAGTTTGGCTGTCACCCGATTCTTTGCTTAGGTTATAGTCCAGTGAGACCTGAAACTGTGCCAGCGCTTCAGTGATTTTAGCTCACGCCGTAAGGAATTGTGCATTGGTCACCAGTTGGGTTCACCTTGTTACACCTTCAGCATTATACACCTTCTGTAATTACAATACCAAATTAAGTGGAATCTCAGAATCAGTTGCTTCGTAGGCTTTCCAAGGAATTGCAGGTGTCAAGCTAAAAGTACAAGGATTCATTTTTTAAGGAAAGGACGCAGAAAATGAGTTATTAAAGTGCGTGTTTGGATCATTTAGGAGACTTCTGGCAAATAAATTGTTTAAAAGCCACACTGGCACATCCATAAGGCCTGTCCATCTAATTCCACCTTTTCCAGGGACCAGACTCACTTGGTTTTCTGAGCTACAAAGCTTAGCTCGGTGCCAGATCCGTCAGTTTGAGGCAGAGCCAACATGGTGCTGCACTGCCGTGACTGCATAGCAGACAGCAGCACCCTGCCTGTTGAATAACCCAAATCCAGTCCTAGTTTCCCTTTGTGCTTAGCATGCTGTGCATTTTCTTTTGGTTTTTATCTGAGGTATTTTTCATGAACTTACACGGTTGTGTCTTTGCACTGGCCTGCTGGCTCCACATCCCTTGGGCATGGGGCAGCACCGCTTCCGGATCAAGTCATCCTGAGGGTAACAAATAACTCACGTATAGTAGAGTTGCAAGTAGCTAGCAACAGATGCCTTAGGCAGGATTAGATCTGCCAGCCTGACAGCCATGTCCCTAACACACTGTATAAAGGCCTCAATTGTTACCATAAACAAATTATAACGAGCAAATAACTGTCTTGGGAATCCCTCAAGTCCTGGGAGTTGCAATGCTGAGCCAGCATTTCAGGAGCTGTGCACTTTCCACACCAGCAGTGATTCGCAGACCTAAACTCACTTCATGAGTGATCTGCTCCAAGTTTTTCCTGGGCTCTCGCTCTTCGTCTGGCCCCAGAATAGACTTCAGTGTTGCACTTTGCCCCAGAATCCCATCCTTCATGGCTACTGTGCATAGGTTACCAGCAGAAAACAGCTTTGGTCTGGGTGGCTTAAAATAACACTGAGACAAAGTTCTGGCACCAGAGGTTTTTAGCTATCCATAGCATCTGCAAAGCTTTCTACATGTTAATGGTTACCTTTCTAAAAGTTTCCTTTTCAACAGAGACTTTTGTAAACCACACACCCCCTGTACATTACACAGTCACAGGGCATTCTTACTGCCCTCATACCACCATTAGAAATTAGAGAGCTCCAGCCTGTTACTATATGAGTGACATGTTCCAGTGCAGGGTCAAACATCCACAGTTTTTTTAGCCCTTGCTTCCCAACTAGAAGAAAATCTGACAATTTTTCTACCTTATTAGTCAGTGTTCCTTCAACTTCTGGTGTTATTCTTCCCAGAGCTACAAGGTCGTGTAGGCTTACTTCTCCACACTTGTGCACCAAAGGTCCACATTAGTTTGCCACAGTTACTTCACCCCATGTACTTATCTCTCTCAGCCACCCGATAAGCTTTCCCTTTAGACCAAGAGAGACACAAGCACTCTACCAGGTACTCAGGCACCACCTTCAGCTGCTTCAGAAGCAGGCTGCTTAAAGCTACTAGGTGGCTGGACAGAGCAGCAATCTTCACACCATCTTGCCAAATAATCAACGCTGGATACCAGGTTCAGAGCAGTGTTTCAGTGTGACCAGTGTAGCTGGAACTTCTGATTTCTGCTGAAAGGAACTGTACTGCTATTTGGTTGCCTGCAGTGAGGTTTTTACTAATGCATTTCTCGTTTTGCCCTACAGTTTCTTGATTTCATGGGGGTTCGTGAGCAGGTGCTGCTGGGTGCAGAGCTGGCAGCGCTACTGTTAGTTGTGCAGAGGGGGAAAGGGAAGGTTCTGTTCTTCCCACCTCATATACGCTTGCGCAGGTTGGGGCACAATAAATATGATCAGTGGTGCGGTATTTCTCTGCTCCCACAACAAGATTTCTGCTGACTAACATCTAGAAGAACTACGTCTAGCACTGCAAGTATCTTCTCTTAATTTTGTGGTACTTTTTTAACAACTGATTTTTCAAAGCACTGCAACATAACAGCCTTTGTGTCCAAACAACTTGGGCAAGAAGAGCAAATCTGAATGACTGAGAATCCTTATTTCTACCATACGGGTTTTTCCCCTCAGGTTCCTTTGCAACAGCTTCCTGCCTGATCTGTAAATACAAAGTTGATTGCGAAGTTGTTCGAGGAGATATTTTCAATCAGGTAAAAAATTTACTTTAACTCACTGCAGCTTTCTAATAAGTAATTCTCTAAAAAAAGACCCCCAACAAAATAAACCAACAACCCCCCCCCCCAAACACCACGCTTGATTTTCTTAAGAGATCTGCTTTTAAAAGGCTACCTGTCTTTGCATGTATTTCCTAAACGTGCTTATCTGTATTTTAACATTTCCTATAGTATTTAAAAAGTGTAATCAAATACTACACTGCAGAAATTAGGTCATGGGAAGAAACTAAGAGTCTGTTTTTAAAAGGCACCTCAGAAAGGTAGAGGTTAAAATGGTAAGTTGGAAGTTGTATTTATACCTGGAGTTATGTTAACCCAAGCTCACGGTCACGCTGAGAAGGCATCCTCAGCTGTTTGTAATGTCAGTTGCTCTTTGAAAATTTACCTCTGTTAAAAACACATTTGAGCAATAGACAATGCACAGAGAACCTGCTAAGTACAGAGCAGCCTCTGAGCGAGGAGGAGGATGGAGTGAGATGCCAGAGGTTGCTCTCCAGGACTCCAGCTGTTCTCTGTTCCTGACTCCCCACACCTGGGTTGTCCAAGGCAGGAGTTAGTTCTGCTCTGTCAAAGCAGCTGAACCTTTGGCTCAGGCAGAACCTCTTTGCTCTTATTCTCCATCTTTTGGAGGGACAGAGATGACACTTCTCTGATCAGAAGATCTTTTTATACAAATGGAAGGGCTCTCTCTGTAGGTTCATGGGGTTTCTTTTGTTTAATGCTTAAAGTCCACATTTGCAACTTTCGATGTGGAATATGGAAGCAATGTCACTCTTGCGGGTATTACGTTTGAAGTGGAGCTTGATGCAAGATTTTCAGAAGAGAAGTTTGAGTTAAAGCTTTAAGAAACACCAATCTTGTGAGCCTGAAGCTTCATAACACTGAAACACTGACTGAGAAATCTGGTTTACTTTGTTCATAAGAATATCACTTTTGAGAACTTTTTATCTTACAGATGTTTACTGCTCCTTTACCTTCAAAGCCAGAAGGAGTTTAGCTTCTTTTCCTTCCAAGCAACCTTCCTAAGCACATTGTAATTTTCTGGTTTGATTGTCAGTGGTCAAGACTCCTTTTCCTAACACCACCTTGTGTATGTTGATAACCAAACTTCTGCCCCCACAGCCCATCCCTGCTGGTGGTCAGTAATGAAGCGTGGGGAAGTGAAGAGGCCTGTAGCTGTACTTGGAGCATCATGAGAGCAAAGAGGGTTCTTACACCCAAGATGAGACCGAAGGAGTTCTTTACACTCAGTTCCTCAGCCCTAACCTCACAGTGCTGTTGCCAGGTGCATCTTCCCAGGGCAAGCCTGAGCTGTGCTGTTATTTTCATAAGGCAAAATAAATAACGGTTATTGCCGAGAACAATTTCCCATGAGGAGAGATAGACCTACTGAAAGAAAAAGACACCCTTCCTCCTTTATGCCTGGAAAAAAATAATTGTTCTATTTGCCATCAATCTTTATTCCCTAGCATGCATCGCCCAAGCCAGCACTACACGGTTCCTTTGTCTCCAGAATGCAGAGTTTGGGGCCTTAGAAAAGACACCTTTTCTCTACTTCCAAAACAAAACACTGTCCATTTCAGCAGGTCTGTTCTTTAACAATCTCTCTTTCATGAAAATGGTTTTTGCACCTGGGTCCCAATAGAAAGCCCCGCTTCAGTCTCTGCTGTCCTCCAGTTCAGTTATGCATGGCGTCAGGTCCTTAATTTCCCTAAAAATACTACCTCTCCTTTGCTCTGGTCCATCCTCTGATGGTCATCAGTGCTTCAGCATCTTGCTGCCAGGATTTCCTTTCGACATGCTATAGACTGAGAATTGTTTGAGACCATCTGTTAAGACAACTAGCGATTTCTTGTTGCTGCTCTTCATTCTTTTGCCAATTCCCAGACAATGTGCTCGTTCCCTGTAGCGCGATTCTCTCTCTTGGTTGCTGTACACAACCATCCCTCTGGATGAGAAGCAGCAATAAATCTCACAGAGCTTCTGCATAAAACAATTGTCAGTTGCTCTTCAAAATGCCACTTTTACTTTGCTTTTGAGTGTTTTAGGCAGCTTTGAGGTACAGTGAGAGTGTGTCAGGTTTAGGTAGAGGCCCAAGAAGCAGAAAATATGCACCAGTTCATGGATATTCTTAAGCCAATGTTGTCTTTACTAATCTTGTTTTTGATACGCAGATAAATCAACAAGAAATTCAATTTCTCTCTCATTAGACATCAGCAGATGTGGTGGGGTTTTGGGGGAGTGCTGCTCCTGGAGGGAAGAAGGACCCTAGGCAATTGAGTGGCCAATTATCTAGCTTTAACTTCTTGGTATCAATTTCAGCTCTTGGAATAGATCTTCCCCCTTACTGACGACCTTTCTGAGGATTAGCAGAGAAGCTGGTGAGTAGTGTAGTGTTGTAATGCATTTATGGGCCCCTTACAGTGATTCAGATTATTTGGATAGGGCCATCAGTTGCTCTACAGAGATCTATTATGTCACAAGTCATTGGGTTTCCTGTGAGAAACAATAGAAACAGTTAATATTACTCAGTCTCTTGAAATCAAAAGTTAGAGGTCTTCATTTCATCTTCCTCCTAATACAGAGCAAATTATTTCCCCTCCATAAGCTTCCAACTGAAAGTGCAAATGCATCACATCAGCAGAAGAGACAGCAGGAAAAAAAGGCTTCAGGGACGTTTAAGCACTGTGCGTGTTACGAGCTCTGACACATACAAATCTGGGGAAGAGGTTCAAGACTGATTCTATGCATCTGCTCCTCCTTGGGGAGTTCTTTAGTTGGTTTCCCTTTAGCATGGGGGTTGCTTCTTCAGCTCAGCTACATAGTGAGGGCTCCTCCATACCACATCTTAGTTCTTGTGCCGTATTGCTTTTTACCCATCCTTCCCACAAGGCATTCTTCAAAGGAGGACTGGATTCTTTGCTGGAAGACTGGCATTTTTGGGCAAGGTCCTTTTGACACTAGGGGAAGGCTTTGTGATGTTTTCTCACTTGCAAAGCACTGTCTTCTGTCCTAGCAGGCATCCATAAGCTAGTTCTTCAATGTACACTTTCTAACGTGTGTATAATTTTTTTCTGCCTATGTTCTCTGTACAAGAGGCAGTTGCTGTGCATTTAAATGTCAGCTTTCATGCATTTTCCTATTACAGTAGGCAACATACATCTCTTGGCACCTTTACGTAGCAGTAATTCACTTGTGACGACCGCTGTAGGGTTGCGGCTACATTTAGCTCCGTAGGTGTACTCTGGGGTACTGTATTTTGGCACTACAGCTGGGATGACTTGACCTATGTGAAGGAAAAGTTGCTCAGTAGTAACTGAAGCACTGTCTGTACATCTGTCGGTCCCCTGCTTGCTTGTCTTCTCTCTGAAAAAGAGTCTTAATAAAGAGTTGAAAGAGGTCCCAAAGATCAGCTCTGGTTGTGGGATGAAGGGGAGCCGCCTTCTCCACAAACATCACTCTCGTCCGCTTTTTTAGCGAACAAGGATTCTGCTCTGTTTTTGGAGGAATTGTAAAAGTTTAAAATGGAGACCAAACAGAAGTTTTCCTGTGCTCTTGTCGTGTATGCTTTTTGCTAGCCACCTGCCACAGTGCCGTGTTGCTTTCTGTGCATAACACACACACCCTTCCGGAAGAGAGGAGAAAGTAGAGAGCTAAAGCTCTAACAATAACCTGCTCTCCGATGAGGAAGGGTTTTAAGATGGCAACCAACAGCGAAATCTAAGCTTTTGCTCTGATTAAACCAAGAATAATAGGAGGCAATTACTCATTGGTGCTGAGCATGACTGCCAGACTTTGGCTTAGTTGTCAGCTAAGCGCTGTGGTGTAGATCTGCGTGGTTTCTCCCTTTTGCTTAAGAGGACTCCCTCTTTATTCCTGCTGTAGGTTTATTTCTGCATGCAGTTGCTGCAGGCTGGAGTAAGGAATGTACTTGTCTGTGTAGACACAGAATAACGGAGTGAGGAAATATCACTGAAACTTCCTTGTCTTCCCCTGAAGTCAGTCACTGTGAATTGCTAAAATCTGAGGTTTTCAAGGGTGCAGCCTTGAGCTGTAGTAACTGGAGCTGTTGTAATGCAGGTTGTACCCAGATGTCCCAGATGTCCACCTGACGAACCGCTCGCTATCATGAAGCCAGACATCGTGTTCTTTGGAGAGAACTTACCTGAGCAGTTCCATCGTGCCATGAAGTATGATAAAAATGAAGTTGATCTCCTCATTGTCATTGGGTCTTCACTGAAAGTAAGGCCAGTAGCATTGATTCCAAGTAAGTGACTATCTCTGGTAATATTTCCTTCCATAGCATTGGATCCAAAGCGAAATTCTCAGTTAAAAGCTCTAAGAAGTGCTTTTGGCTTGATTCAGTGAAGGAACTAGATTAAGTGTTGGCTGAGTGCCACTGTAAACCAAAATCCAAATTAGAAAAGGTAGCACATTCTCTATGCTTTTTCTGCACCCCAGGCAGACCTTGAGGTAATGGAACAATCTGAAAAAACTCCTCCTGAAGACTTGAACGACTTTGTACAGAGATTCAGTTTGTTTCTCTCCCTGCTTGCGCTTCACAAAACCATTGCTCTTTCTATGTCCTAGGACTGGACTTGGTTACCTGAGGAATCAATGCTAGGTTAACCAGACTGTGGTGTTTGGAAGCCTTAATGGCAGGAGTGGGGCAAGCAACTCCATACAGTGTAGATTGCAGCGGGAAATATTTTGACCTAATTAAGGGGGTGTCATTTACCAGCAGTGTTTTTATTCCTTATATACACCTAAGTACGTAAAGGGAACACACAAAAATTGATGGTGTTTTCTAAGAGGGTACAGTACCAGTTTTAAAAATCTTTGCAACACTTGAGCAAATCTTGCTCTGGCCAGTATTTCTGTGCATGTTTCTCAGTAGTGGAGCAGAGGAACATTTTGCACTGCAAAGAAAGGGGCAAAAAAAAAAAAAATCAAGATAGGCTGTAGTAGGCATAGCATCTCAAACTGCTGTGATGTTTGAGATGGACTTCCCGAGACTGTCTCGCTGCAAGCGAACGCACAAAGAGAAGTCTGAGGAATTAACTTTCTAAGTAGGTCGCTGCTGACAGTGAAACTGAAGTGACTACCGCAAAATTCTCTTCTCCTTAAATAGGTTCCATCCCCCATGAAGTGCCTCAGATCTTAATTAATAGGGAACCTTTGCCTCATCTACACTTTGACGTGGAGCTTCTTGGAGACTGTGATGTTATTATTAATGAATTATGTCAAAGGCTAGGTAGCGAATACACAAAACTTTGCTACAACTCAGTAAAACTTTCAGAAATAACAGAAAAGCCTCCACGAACACACAAGGAGCTCGAGATGCACCCAGCCGAGCTCCCACCTACACCTTTAAACATTTCAGAAGACTCTAGCTCACCAGAAAGGATGACTCCACCAGACACTTCGGTGCCGTCTGCAGAACACCCAGCTGAATGTAAGGTAGAAAACTGTGATCCTGCCTCGGAAACTAAAGGGACCCGCACAGAGGAGAAGCTTCAGGACACACACGCAGTGTCAGGAAGCCCTGAAAATCCTCCTAGTGAATTAATGAACTCTGAAACGATGAAGGAAAACGGGTCTAACAACGGAGAAAAAGAAAAAAATGAAATACAGAAGAAGTGCTGGGCAAACAGACCTGCAAAAGAACAGATTAGCAAAAGGCTGGGTGGTAAGTGCTAACTCATTTCAGTATTTTGCCTTTTTTTTTTTTTTTTTTGGCTGAGATGTTTATTCTAGACGTAAAGTAAAGAAGTAAATAAGGGTAACTTAGTTAGAAGAGAGAACCAGTGGGTTTTGCTGGTGGTTTTTGTACAGGCAAGTCTACAGAACGCAGGATTACATCCTTTCTTTCTCTTGGTGAAATCGACAGGACATTTTCTTTTCATTCAGAATAGGCTTTGTAATCAGTGATTGCATGCTCCCTGAAAAGAGCAATGTTTAGGAGGCTGAAGTTCAGTATCCAGAAATAAATCCGTTCCTAACTTTTTCAAGTGCCTTTTCAGAAAAATTAGTTGGGTCCTCGGGTGTTCAGAAGCTGGTTACACTGGGTCACAATTTGGTGTGGCACTGTGGAAAATACATACATGTAGATACCTGCTAACCAGAAGCCTGTGAGATCTTTTATGAATAGTTTATTTTAGCCTTCGATTGACTTCTGTAATTCTGTTTCAGGTACTCAGTATCTGTTTCTACCACCGAATCGCTATATTTTCCACGGTGCCGAGGTGTACTCGGATTCTGAGGATGATATCGTATCTTCTAGCTCTTGCGGGAGCAGTAGCGAAAGCGGTTCATGTCGTAGTCAGAGCTTAGATGTGGAGGATGAGAGCGAGATTGAAGAGTTTTACAATGGCATAGAGGATGAGGATGCTCCTGAAAGGGAAGAGGAACCAGGATTCGGGGAAGATGGAGTAGAGCACGATGAATCGGCAGCTGATCAATCTGCCGATACGAACGGAGCTGCAGGGACAGATCATCCAAGCAACAAGTTGTAGACCGACCACTGACTGGTTACAGGAACTTTTCCACCAGCATTAGGAGCTTTGGCATGTCAGAACATGAATGTTTACGTCTGAATTTAGAGCAACAAAACCATAAGGATGTAGTGTTTCTAAACAACTAAAACAGATTTTCATGCTTAGTTTTTTACCTTTTTCAATAAAATTCTATTACTGCGCACTCAACACTAACTCATCTTTTTTTTTTTTTAAGGTACTAAGAATATCTAGACAATTGTCACTATGTTCACTTTTAAGTTTATCTGTCCGATCAGGCATCCCTGTATATAATGCATATTTTTGCTTAATGAATTTCAGCTTTTGTTATTTTTTAAACAGTTTTGAAAAAGCCATTGGAATGTTAAACTAATATAAAGGGAACAGCTAATTTAGACCAAAGAATGGTATTTTCACACCTCTTGCTTTGTAACAGTTTAGTTTATTTAAACCCTTCCTAGGCTTCTGCTAAACCTTTTCATTCTGGCCTCCTCTGTCATTAAACACTGGCATTCTCTAAGACCTACTGTGGCAGCTAATTTTTTGCTTTAACAGTTACTTTGTATGTTTGAGACATACTTCAATGTGAGTAGATAGTTAAATGGAAACAAGACAGCAAGCACTTGAGAAACCCCGGGTTTCTGAGGCGCAAAGTGCTGTGAAAATGCTTGGATTACAGAGTTTTCACGCTTCCTATGGACATTGACACGGGCTCCTGGGTGATTAGAATACTGGTGTTTTAAAAACAAAATGGATCCCCCACCACGGTGGAAGTTTTTCACATCGTATACAAAAGCCAAATATAGCGCAGCTTGCATTAAAAATAGCATCTGATAAACTGCCGAGGCTCCAACGCGGGAGGCTGGGCTGAGTTCAGAACAGCGTTTCTGCTAGCGTGTGAGAGCGCGCAAAGAAACCCCACAAGCTCTTCCTTTATTCCTAGCGATGCAATGCCACCAGGAGAACCTAACTCATATGGGGAGCCTCTGCTTACACCCCTGAGCGGGTAAAACCACAGCTTAATAGCCTAACCTGGAAGCACGCTGTTTGAGGTCTCAGGCTGGGAACAAATCACTTCCCACCTGCCAGCTCCACCTTGCATAGTAGAAGAAAAGCAAATACTCGAGTTATTATACACTGTATGTTCAAGTGCTAGACTGCCTTAAAACTGGATGTTGCAAACTTTCAAGTGCAGAGTGTTTCCAAGCCTTTAGAACTATTTTGTAAAATTGCACAGTGCAGTAGTAAGTGAAACAGCGTTTTCTATAAACCACTTTTTCAACATCAGCCCAAAAGAACTCTACGATGTAGATTATTCATATACTTTGCTTTAATATTTATTACATTTTGGAAGTTGTATAGCAGCTGTTCTTTGAGCGTAAGATACATCAGTGAAGAAATACTGAAGAACAGCCTCCTGTATTCATCAAAAAAATGTTGGCATGTTGTTTCATTATCCAAATTTAATACAGCTCTTATTTGGCTACACTAAAGAATGCAATATGTTTAGTTTTCACTTGCATGTCACAATGTATTAGTTTGTGCTATAGGAGATATTTTAAATTGAAATACTTTGTTTTAAATTATTTTTACAGTGAGGATTGTTTTCTGCTCTTTTATATTGTATATAGTGTCTTTTATGTAATCTACTGGCATATGTTTTGTAGAAGACTGTTTAAAATGACTGGCTATCTTCCTGCAACTTTTGAAATACAAAACCAGTGTTTTATACTCGTATACTCTGTTCTAAAGTCTATTAAAACTGTCATTTGATTTCTGGCTTCTGTTAATTTCTAGTTAGTTCTTATAAACTTAACAAAAGATGCCCTATGAAGTCAAGGTGTACCCTTGCTGATGTAAATGGCTTTTTTCCCCATCTGCCCCTTGGCGGGAGGAGGTGGAGGAAGCCTGAATGAAGCCAGTCTGCACTGACTTCGGTAAAATACCCTCTGAAAGCACAATGCAATGGCATCCCTCAGAAAAACATGTTTCTCCTCCCAAGCCCCGCCTTAACCTTACATGCGTTTGCTGAACGAGAGCTGGTACTCCAGTACCTCGCAGCCCTGCCACCTTTCCTCTACCCAGCACAAAGCTGCCTTGATGTTTGGCATTTGCTGCTTCAACCCAGCCCCAAAGGGCCACATCTGGGAGAAGCTTCCTGCAAGGAACCTGCCCCACACAGGAGTTTGGGGCATGCGCAATCATCACGTACATAAATACCTCGCTAGTGTTTTGTCCTCACGCAGGTAATGCCTGCGGGATAAAGCCTGCGTTACATTTCGGGTGCTGTTCTCACCTGCCTGGCAGAGCTGAGAAAGAACCCCAGCTGCAGAGAGCCCCAGGTGAGCGAGTTCTTGGCTTGGCCCGTGGCTTCCTGGGGGCCGCAGCTATTTTGACCCCCACACTGCAATGATCCAAGGGCCAGGGCCAAGTTTAATTTGGTTTCACTGTGGAACACCTTACTGTTTTGAGGATCCCTCTGTGCTTTGAACCGTCATCCCTCAAATAAAAGTTACATCTCTATCAGGAAAAAAAAAAAACCCAACCCCTAAATTTCTTTATATAACTCACATGCTTGAGACATAAAGTATTAAAACCACTAAATTTTCTTTACACAGATAATGTTTCCCCATCAAGTACTGCTTACTCTGCAATTCAGTTCACCTCAAGTTAATATCTACATTTAAACAGTGACTCGGAATGGGCAAATCTAAAGGCAGTTGCAATTGCAAAATACCCTTATCAACAGTGTGACTGGAGAATAAAATCCAGTTCAAAATACAGACTAGACTTTCATGCTAAAACCTTTGGCCACGTCCGTGTAGCAATGGATTTTAAACAAGCTACGACTCACCAAGTCACAGAGTTGTAACGGCACCCTTAGTAGAGTTGCTCTTTGCTCAGCAGTTTTGAGAAGACGCACAGACCGCTAGGACTTAGCAGGAAAAGTAATAATAATATTAATAATGGTGCATTAAGGGTAAAGAGCTGCTATTTACTCTCCCAACGCAAGGCCCTAGGGCCGTTCAGTGGCAGAAAAGCAGAGGCAACAAAGGAAACCATTATGGATAAACTGTGGACCTCACTGCTGTAGGATGGTGTGGCAACTCCCCATGGCCTCAAAAAGGAACAGGACAAATTCAGGTGGGACAGGACGGCCAAAGCTCCATGAGGAGGAATTCTAAGGAAAAGAGTATTTCCTGTCCCTGTGTTCTCCCACAGGTGGAGAGGGTTTGTGCCTCAGATTAACCCAGTGCCACAATTCTCAAGTGAAGCACAGAAACAGCCCTTCCAAGAGCTGTGCTACTGCCATTTAAACTGGAACTTCGAAACAACAGGCCAAGAAAATACTTGTAAGGCACACCTTAAGGGTCTATCCATCCTGCTTCTGAGGCAGGGGAAACAGACAGGTGACCGCAGGTCTTTAAAGGACTTTCTCAAGATGCAAACCGCGCTCCCACACGCCCCAGCCACTGCCCCGCTCTCTCCGTGCATGCCTGCTAAGGGACCACCGGCAGAGCAAACACACAACAACCACAGAGCAAGCCAGAGATTTTGGATAGTTACACGAGCAAGCTTTCGGAACCCTCAGAGAAGAGCAATTCCGAAGCCCCCAAAAACAACACACGCGCCTCAGCAGGGATTTGTGGCTTGGTCACAGTCGCTGTTGCTCTGCAGCGTTACCGTTCCGAACACTCGGAAAGGGCAAAGCACGGCTTCCAGACAGCCTCAGCCGAGGGAAACCCTCCTTCCGACACCACCGCGCAGGCAGCTCACACGGAGCTCACTCACCGCAGCCCTCGCACCGCCACAGAGGCCCGCACCGGCAGCCCCACTTACCGCCTCCGCAGCGGCGACAGGCCCCGGCGGGAGAGGACGGGCCGTGGCGGCGGGAGAGTCCCACCTACGGCCGCCAGCGCCCACCCGCCCGCTCCTCACTCTCCCGCGCCTTCTCCTCAGGGAAGCGAGAGTGCTTAGCGGGAGAGGTGGGGGTTTGCCTAAGGCAAAGGGGTTGAAGGCTGCTCGAACCGCCCAGCTGTGCCCGCGCTGACCGCCCGGCTCCGGTCCTGCCGGCGGCGAGGACGGGTCATCCCGAGGGCGGGAGACCGCGACGCGAGCTGACCTGCAAGGCTGCGCGCACAGGTGAGCGGCGGCTGCCGGCGACACAGTTCCCTTCCCTCCCCAGCTGCCCGGGGGGGCTCCGGTAGCACCACACAAAGCGGCCCTGGGACACGCCGACACCAACTCGGCTTCTTCGCGCTCCGCAGCCGGTCGAGGGCAGCTGGGCTCGGCAGAGCAGCTGGCCCAGAAACGCCGTGCGTGAGACGAGGTGCAAAGCCATCCTCACAAGTCCGCGTAGCAAGCAATCGCACCTTCTTATCCCGATCTTAAAGCCTTCTTTAGCCACACGCTACCAGCCCCAGACAGGCCACCACAACCTCAGATCCCCACAGGGCACCGAGCAAGACACTGACTTCTGCACTGACACCCAGCTGCAGAGCTGTATCTCATCTAAAGATACTGCAGATTTCCCTGATCTCCTCTCCCCCCCCCCCCCCCCTTTTTTTTAATTGCAAATTTAATCATGGCACCTCAGCACAAGATGGTAAGATGTCCGTACCTTGCCCGGGAATAGCCTCAGGCTCGTTAAGATGCTACATGTAGCCCCACTCAGTACACAGGCACTGCTGCGAGCTAGCAGCTGCACACACTTAGCCTTGGTGCAGAATTAAGCCACAAAAAAATAAATGCTTCATCTCCTAAAAACCTTAAAGGCCTGGCAAACACAATTTCCATAGGCAGTTGGGTTTTGGCTACAGTCTGCCAGCTCGGTTCCTTCTAATGGAAAAGCCGGTGCATTTCCTCGTAAAATGGTAAGGAAATGTATCTTTTGGACTCAAACTGACTTCTTCACATGCTTTTTTTTACTTTCCTCCTGTGTAAGGCATGTAGGGGGGAGGAGAGCAGTGAATACCTGTAGACATGCATGGCCCCCAGGCACGGCACAGGATTCCTGTGCTCTGGGTGTGACCCATTGCTAAGTCTAGCCTGGAGCACTGTTGAGATAAAGATCTCCACTAGCACCACCCAAGCTAACTGTGCTTGAGCACAAGAGCTCTAGAAACAAGATTCATAAACCTCATTTTCCTTTCTAATAGCCCCAGATGCATGTGCCTTCCGTGGGAGAAAGAAAATGCTGACTGGCTACAGCTGATCTGATCATACTCCTGGCATCAGCTACACTGTCTTGCAGTCTTGTAAAGATCAATAAAGCACGTTCAGACTCAAGGGATACAGAGCTACTCAGACTGGTCAGCCTACTGAGCTCTGTACATACACTTCCACACCGTTCCATTACCTCACTGGTATTGCCACAGTCAGGTTTAGGTGATGGTTTTCTTCCCCTAGTTGTCCTGCGGTCAGAAGATAAACAGCATCTTTCTCATTCAACAGATCTGCATCGGTGTGGAGACAGGAAGGCAAGGCTTCCCCTTATAAAGTTTTACCATACTCCACTTGCAAAAAGGAAGTTACTTTAACAGATAGTAAGGAATTAAATAATGTGTATAGGCATGAACAGGCTTCTTTCCTCAAGGGAAAAAAAAAAACCAAACCAAAAACCCAAATGAAATGGTCCAGGAGCTCAAGAGCATAGAACCTACGTCTAGTGGTGTCATTTTATTGTGTGTGTATTCCAGAAAGAGTCAAAGGGACTTCTTGAGGCTCTGAGGTGTACTATTCAATCTGGCCATGGCAGTGAGAGGTGATGCTGTAAGGCTTTCAAGGTCTAAGTAACATTTTTACATTCCCTGCTCCAAACCCAATTGACACAACCCTGAACAGCACACTTAAAGACAAAAGTCGTAGTTTGATGGTAAATTCACCCACAGTCTATGCTCCCCTACCAGTTACGCAGTAAGCAATGGGACCTGCCACTTACCAGGACTAACAAGTATTTTCTTCCCTCACATCCCCAACTACTACACAGTACAAGCAGATAGTTCTGATCGCACTTTGGAGAATGCCAACACACCCATTTTTATGGTGCTCCCTGCGTGCCAGTCTATCTTGCTGAAAACCATGTTGTTAAAAGATAATAAAAGTTTAACTGCAGAAGCTCATGTGCCTTTATTTAGGGAGCTCTCTTTTATAGTGGTTTATATTTGATTATATTAAATGTAATTTATTCCTGATAAATCAAGTTTATTGCCACAGAGAGCAGGGCAATAAATTAAAACCTTTTTAAACGTAGCACATAAACCTTCAAGGGAATACTGCAGCTTGATACTCCACATTAACAACAACCTTATTAGCAGGAACTCCCATAAAATGCCAAAGGAGACAAGTCATGCTTCAGCAGGGCTCACTGCTTTATAACAGCTCCACACTGGCACAGGGCAACAGTGTTCCTAGATTGTCCCTGGAAAATGAGGGACAAACCTCTATACATGTAGTTGAAACAGCCCCTGTGTTTGTGTCATGCAAACTCAAGCTTCAGCCCTGGACTACCATGACACACACAGTAACTCAGTGCAGGCAACCACAGCAACCACAACGGAGATGGATACAAGTTTGACACACAACTAGCATTCTCCAGTGGGAATTCTGAATCTTTACAAAATGTTAATTATCAAATTACTTTCTTCAAAGATTTTTAGTTCTTGTAAAATGCTCCCACTGCGGTCCAAACTACTACTATCCCCCAGCTGCTCGCGTTACCCTCTTTAAAAGTGGTAGGCAAGCTTTCCCTAGGAATTGGAGGTTGGAAAAGGAAGAAGGCCCTAGGCCTAACACCATGGCTATTTTAGCTAAGCAGAGAATGTGTTTCTCCACCCCACCCCCAGCCCCACTTCTCACCTGAGGTACAGTACCAAGCACTGTATTCAAAATACTACTTGATCTAAGAAAGTGAAAGCACCTCCTGCTGCCCATGTTTTTTTTCCAGCCAGAGGAAACACCTAAGCATACAACTTTTGCAGAGACCCTTCTTGGAGCTGTTGGGACTGTTAACAGACCTAAGGGCAAGTTTCTGCTAAACACTGCAGGAAGGATTAAACTGCTTGAGAGAATGTGGCTGTTAATTGTTTTAGTACTACACAAAAGCCTTTTACTTTCTTATGTAGACAATGTCTCTTTTGCAACAGGGCACCTGTCTCACTGCACAGATTGAGCCAACAGCTGGAAGATAATGAGGAGCATTTAGCAAATACAATCGTGTTCTATAGGACCCAACTCCACTTCTGACAGTGGTGGGCAAAACCAAGTCCAAAATTGCAAAAGGAAGTCTCAGGTGAATGCTGTCCTCAGGAAAGTGACTCTAGCCCTGCTCTGCCAGTAGGTTCTTAGCATGATGTTAAGCCAAGCATTCAGCACCTCCCACCCCTCAACACTTACTAGTGTCCAAAGGAGTAAGAAATAAGTCTTGCTGATGCTGGAGAAAGTTCTGCAGCAACATGAAGCAATTGCCACAGTAGTTATAGGCAGCAATAACTGCATTTCAAAGGCAAAGGACATCCAAGTTCTGTAGCAAACTTAAATTTGGCACCAGAAACTAGCAAGTCACCAGTAACTATGGCTTGGATTCTGTCTCAGACCCTCTCATCTACAGAACAAGGCTATTACTCATCTTACAGATGAGTATCGATGAAAAATCCAATACAGAAAAGATCAGAGAAAATCTATATTAAATAAATTGAATACATATATATGTAGTGCTGGGTTTGACCATGTACTAACACACAGGGGAAAAAGGAAGACAACAGCTTTACATTAGCCACCTCCTCCTTTTTTAAGATTGCCTTTGTAATATTTTTTAATATTGCCTTTGCAATCTTGGTGTTTTGTAATTAAAAAAACCAGTGTTTTAACATTACCTGGTAAAATGAAGCTGTAATACTTTTTATTTTTCTTTTCTTTTCTCCTTTTGTTCTGCCATGCATGTGGTTAAGATTAACCTGCTTTACTATTTGTTGCTTTCTTGTTTTCCACAAAAGAGGGAATTTCCCAAGCAGATAAGAAATGCTGGGAAAGATGGAATACCGGCTGCTCACCGAGAAATTACTAGAAGGTACACCGCGTGAGAAAACTGTAAAGACACAGTGGTAAGGAAAAAAGAGCTATTTTAACTGTACTGACTGCTTTGTATTGTTGATGTATCCAAATCTGCTGCCAGCACAGAATTACCCGCTTTGTTACAGTAAATTAGCTTCCCTGCTTTCAAGTGAGATTTGGGTATCCTACCTGTACCCTCGATTTAATGCATGCAAAAGTTGCCCTCAGTTGAAGAAATATGCATGATGCAAGCATCCATACACATCAACCACCAAAGGTTTTCATTCAAGTCTTTTATTATAGCCTGAATTATTTCACTGCATTTAAAAATCTAAAAAAAATAAATATTTGTTTCACAGCTGCAAGTCACATATGCATTAACACCACAAAATCTGGAGTTTAACCAGAGAAGGAAAGTCAAATCCGAAAGTGTCCAGCTAAGCACAATCGTCTCAGGGTAATTATACTAAAAATAAAGTCTTAAGAAAAGGGGGAGGGGGTGTTAAAGAATTATTTCAAATGCATTTATCTGGAAAAAGGTGAAAATTCTATTAGAAACCATAAACTACGCTTTCAGCATTTAAAAATAAACGCTTAACCTCTTTGACAGCAACAATTGTCTGGTGCATCTTTTTCTTTTACGCTGTTTTCTTGACACATGGCTGCAGAGGTTTCAAATGATAAAATAACCTCTTTTATAGTTGTGTCCACTTAATTACAGAATCAGTCCTTGAAAATAAAACAGTGTATTAAGTCAGCTTGTCCATCCACACATTAGAAATGCCATTGTATGCAGTTTTGTATCGGCACTAAGCGACTGCTTCATGAATTGTACATTGTGAAGACGAAGGTCTCAAACAATCGCTTTCGTTATTAAGGTTCTTAAAACAAACCAGAAAAATATATCTTCAGAAATCAGAGTAGTCACTTTTTTGTTAAAAGCCATAAAATAAGCTCATATTCAATTACAAGCAATAGAAACCATACTGCTATTGGAATTATTTTATCACAAAAATTTATTATTTACAAAATGAAAAGTTACCAAGTGAATTCATCATCAGGGAAAAAGTTAAAAGTTCTTACTAAGTGATCCGAAAAACTTAAGCAAGTCTCTCATGCACTCCCACGCCAAATTGTTTGCCTAAGGTGAAATGTTAATTCATGTTAGTGAAACTTGACTCCCATTCACAATGCTCTCATTTTTATTGTAAGATGGCAAAATCCACATGGTTCTGTACAGGAAGGTACTAAGACAGTTCCTCATCTTTGTTTTGTTACTGGTTTTTGGCTCCCGTGAGTTTCCGTACCACTGAACGTTTTCGCAAATATTATACTATCAACTCCATCATTGAACTCACTGAATTTACCACCACAAGAAAGACACAAAAAGTTAGTTTAATGCTCCTACGTTACACAGGACTCTCATTTCTGAAGTTATACTAAACTGAAACCTTCGTAGTGATCTATAGCCTGGATCAACTTAGATTTCAGGGTTTCTTTATCTGTGTATTTTGGAAGATCAAGAAGATTAAAGCAAGTGTGAGCTACTGGAAGATAGCTTTCTCCTCCTCCCGTCGGCTGGATGACTAGTTTAAGACACTTCATTCCAAGAATGGGAATACGATCACTGCCTGTCAGAAACACTGCCAAGAAAAAAAGAAACAAAGTCGTGAAAGTAGTTTAAGGCTAACACTGTATACATCACACATGCAAATCCAATCGTTACTTGCAGTTTTTCATTATTCCAGCAGTGCTTAGTTAGCTTCTCACACTTGTTTCATAAACAAGTACTCATGATTTAACCTGATCTCCAGCTTACACATATGAACCCTTAACAGCAACACAAGTGATATATAAAAGAAAATCTTTCATTTTAGCATGAGAAACCATTCATTAAAAAAAAAAAGAAAAAAGGCAGTTCTTGACGCATGAATGAGATTTCAGTGTTTAAAATTCACTGCCATACCTGTACCAAGCATCTTGTACATACAAAGAATTAGTTTGCTCAATAAGGAACTTATCTGAATTGGAAACTCATCTATGATCTATTCTCAACAAAAGCTCATTCACAGGAAACTTTGTTTTTCCCCTGCATGTTTCCACTCAATCAGTACCTTCAGATACTTATAACCAGGCACAACTCCCAAATTACAACACAATTTTTTACAACACAATCACAACTCCCTGTGTGCCATGACAAAACTGGAGGATGTGAACCCTATGTCAAAACACAGAAAAATATTTCCAGCCATCAGATAGACACCAGCAGTTTAGTTTGTTGGATTTTGTTTGTTTGGGTTTGTTTTTCTTAATACTGTCCTGCTCTACTGTGATCTTGTAACTGGCCACCACGCAGAATTACTCAAGACAACTACCACAAAAATCAGACACATGCTCATCATCTGTTTCTCCTACTATGATTCTTCTCTTCCAAATAAAGGTACTCACATCATTACAGACAAATACTTAGGGTTGCCCTCTTACAGCAACAGCCTGAAATCACAGCAATCCTGTTGTTAGGAACTTCTGCCAAGTAGTCTCAAATACTTACGCAAAAACTGTTTTTTCTTCTCCAAAGACAACTCATGAAAAACCTCCCAGAATATTTTAATTGTAGGATGGTCTGCCCAGTATTCTCCTTTGTATTCTGTGTTCTGAAATGAGTGAGAAATTAGGTTACTGTCCACGCATCAAACTAGTAGGATAATGGGAAATTAAAGCAGAATGAACTCGGTTTATGTAAAGGGATACTGCCAGTGACACGTTACTGTTTTCCCTGGATAATTCTCTTCACCTGTTCAGTCTGACTTCTACTATACAGACAGATCCATGTACTCCAAAGCATTTTCAACCCAAATAAAGGAGTGACAAAGCCTCACAGTGAGTTTCAGCTATCAGGAACATTTACTTTTGATAACTGTGTGCACCATGTTCACTTCCCCCCTTCTAATGCAGTATGTTGTCTACAGCTGCATTTCGGTTCTGTGCATTTTCTTCCTCTCTGCTCTTCCAAGTCTGATTTCCTTCAGAAATTGGATGGGGAAGCTCTAAGCAGGAAGGTAAGTAACATTGAATTCACCAATGATTTTTTAGAAAAAGTTCCTCACTCTTGCAGTCAAGGCTGGAAGTCTCATCAATTAACAACGGAGCTCAGAAGGCCATGTCAGATTTTGCACCTTGAAATTAAAAACATATGAAACAAGTAGCTAACCATGGTTCTTACCTTCTCCAATTCTTTCCAATCATAATTTGTGTTCCCAATCACCATTGCCTGTAACTCGCTGGGTTGGAAGAGCTGAAGGACTTTACCACCACACACTTTATGGAAGCCGGCATGGAATGCACTGAATAAGGAAGCCACAGATTTATTGAAGATGTAATCCACGTATGCATCTACAAAATCCTGCCTGTACAAGAATGAGAAAGAAAATTATGTTGAGAAGAAAAAAACGAATAGAGGAAGCACGTCACTCTTCTCTCAATACAACAGGAGCCATTTCTGCATGGAACACAGCACTGACAGTTAAAATGGATCCTAATGCATTCTCTGCTCCGTGATAAAACCACAGTGCAGATAACCTCAGGGAGTACACAACATAAATGTATTTCCCCTCCACATCGCCCAAGACAAGAGTCCACAGCGTGCAACAGTAACACACAGCGTTACTTCAGGGACTACAAACATTTGTTTGCACGTGTTGTAGTGAACTGGACCAAACAGTGCAAGGGTAAAGGCTCAAATTACATGCACTGTCCTGGAACCAGCCAGTCAAATCTGCTGGTGTTATTTTTTAATTAAAAAGATTACAGAAATCTGAAAATGCAAATCAACCTCAAGTGGACATTCAAGCCCTGTACAGCAGAAAGGTGAGTGCAAAGGAGCTAGGAGACTGAAAAACAGACTACTTGTTATCTGTTGTCATATCTTGGTGGAAACATCTTTCACAGCAGTAAAGGAGAGAGCTAAAATTCCCTGATGAGATATGGTATTTAAAGAGTGTTATTTGGTTTGTTTTAAATCACCATTTCAGTCAATCCTAGTTAAGACTACCAACATGCCTTCTCTGTGGAAACCCACTGTATTCGAATAACATTACCAATAACTTGAAGAATCATGGAAAGACTCCTGACAATACATTTATTCAAGTTGCTGAACTGAAAACACCAGAGACGAGCGAAGTGGCAAATCACATTCCTCCTCCTCCAGCATTCAATGTGGTACCCGTTTTACACACACTATGTAATTAACAGAGATGCAAGTAACTTCCACAATACTAACAGCTCTAGAAGGAAAGGCTGCTCCAGAGAAAAGTCACAGCAATAAACTCCTTACAATTCGTATAATTTATGCTAATATTTTAAAAACAGCATCAGAGGAGCATGGGCTCCTGAGAAACAGGAAGTCTCCATTGCTGCAAGACAACCAATGATGACAGGGCAGCATATATTCCATGAGCAGCCTGAAACTCTTCTCCTAATTCCGCTCCAATTTTACTGCCACTTTGTGACAGAACACCAAAACACCACCTGAGAACTCCAAGGCCATCGAGTTTAAGACAAAGTATCACACACATTCTCAGCTATGAGCCACAGATTAAAAAAAAAAAAAAAAAAGGCAGGTATACATGGTGATTGCAGTTGTTAACAGTAAGATAAATCAGGAGAATAAAAGCCTCTCCATTGTGGCAGGTACTGTGACTGCACGTGGCTACGTGTGGGTTTATGATACATTCGGAACCTTCTATCCTGTCTCTTTCCTCTACAACAGACATAGCCAGTTACAGAAAACACTATCCAAAACACGTGCCCTCTAGGAACATCCCTTGTTCCTACCACTCACAGCCCAGGTGCATTTCCCATTCGACTCTCCCTTCACTCTGGGAAAAGTCAAAGTGCAGAGAATTCGTAACAATTAAAGAACAGACAAGAACACAAGAGAGAAACGGACAAGGAGACAGAGAGGGTTAAGGGTAGTATTCTGCTAAAAAGGGACAAAAGCACCACCAGATATATTCCACCTATCCTCCAGGAGCAGAAAGGGCACAAACTAGGGGGAGAGGCTGTTTTGTATAAACAGAATCCTTGACCAAAGGAAAAAAATCACCCCTCACACCCCCTTCCGATATTAACACGAGATAGCATTACACTTAGCCTGCTCTACAAAGGTAAGACTTCTCTGGAATAGTATTCCACACATAAGAACTGGCCAGATAATGGCATCCAGGTTGAAGTTTATCATTACTGAATTCCAATTGTATATAACTTCCTGCAGAACCACAATCATTTATAATCTTACAAGTGAAGACCATGGAGTGAAAACAGGCCCAAAATCACTTCAAAATACTTCTAAATTTGAAGTGAAGAAGTAGCATTACACACTGAGTGAAATTAGACAGCCTTTCTGCAGCTGGAAAATCCTTAAATACAATAGCTATTTTAACAATACACATGAGAACAGCTTGGAAAAAACAACCAGTTTTGCCCCCAAGACTAGCCTAACAGCTTGGTGAAGGGTATTTACAGCAGCCCAGTTACATTCCAAAAGGCAGGTAATATTGGACTACCCTATAACCCATAAAACTCACCTGTTTTGTTTGACTACGGGAATGTCAGCACCATTAGGAACAAGCTCTTTAATTTCTGTTGTGCCAAAATTTTCCACAGTGATCTATTTAAAAGAAACAAAGATAGCATAGAACTTACTGACTGTGTAGAGGCGTAATCCCCCCCACTTAACTAAAGCAACAGGAACAGCAGACACAGATGCTAAAATTCACGGAATCAGCAGCTGATGCTTTAGCTCAAACATTCCCCCAGAGGCATTTATGAGAGGTGGCATGGGGTTGATAAGAAATATTTAACTGGATAAAACTTACAGTAAAATTAAGACAAAATGCATCTTCTACATCATCCTCTGGGTAGTCCAGCAAATGTTGCATTCCCCTGCAAAATAAGTTACAAAGTACTTGTACCAGTGCAAACAAAGATGAACTTATTTTCCTGAAGCGATCTTTAGGCTTTGATAATGCAAGCTTAAAAAAAGAAAATCTTTCTACTGTTATTTCATTTATGAGCTCGTTGACTTGCACCCTGTTTGGCGTTAGGAAATCTGAAGCAACTGTTTTGCCATTACTGGCAGCGTTATTTTCTTTTGATTATCTTCACATCCAAAGTGAGAAAATTCATACCCTAGTCTTCATTCAGCTACGGGATTCCCAAACCAGAGGCTGTGAGCACTTGGCAGCTGTTGATGGGCTCTTCCATTCACTTGTTCCAATTTCCCCTTGAATCTATGAAAACTTCAGCATTCAGAACACTAAGGCTTGTTTGAACCTTTTACCTGTTCGCGTTATCCAAATCCCTACTCAAGGCAGATACTTAGCAAGTATTTGCTAAAATAAAACTATGTTCCTACTTAAGCTAATAAAATTAATGGCTAAAACTCAGAGGTTTTGAATGCCAAATATTATTTTGCCCTAAAGCTCTTGTAGAGTAACAGCAAAACAGAGGTGCTGTAACCAAGCATCTACAAGTAGGTGATTAACAATTGCACATATCCTTTCTCAAAGGACATGATGGCTGCAAGTTACTCTGAGATGTTCTTGTGAAAACAACACATTTTCTTTATGTTCTTAGAGGAAAGTGTTGAATTAAAAATTAATTCCTAGTAACAATAATTTTTCTTTCTTGCTTACCTGCCAACATCTGGCATCAACTCTTTTAAGTCATCCAGGGATGGTTTCTTATTCAATAACTTTTTGTACAAAGCCAAAGGGAAATGAAGGTCTACAATAGTAAAATTATATATTGCTAGCCCACAGACAACACCAATCAAATGAAACAAGTCACTGTCTTCAAAAGTCTAAGAACAGAAAACAGATAAGATGTTTTAAAATAATGAAGTTAATTTAATCCTGACAAGTCCAGAAAAAAAATGGGTACAGTTCAGTATAATGAGTGAGTTTCATGTATATTTTCTTTAAATATCTATGTATCCATAAGTACTGAGGAAATCAGGATAAAGTTTCAATCAGCTGAGAGACAGAGACTGAAATCCAAGGAAATAGAACTCTTTCTACTTAAAATAAAAAGCTGAGAGGCAACGTATGTTGTGTTACGGTGATTCATACTGATGAAAATACTGCAGTAAGATAGTTTTTGTCAGTGACTTACTATTACACTACGCAGTGCTTAAATCTGTGACAACTTTTAAAAATCCCCTATTTTTAGGAGAAGTGAGGAGCTCACTATTGATGCCCTTGGAGTTAACAGCCACGGCGTAAAACACAACTGTGGACATGTTAACATTCAGGTGTTTATGACAGCCACCCCAGTGTTTTTCTCAGAAAGAGGACTAAAAGGTCATACTTTCGAGTAAAATACTATTTCTTGCTCTTGCAAATCAAGTTTGCTCTGGCTGATGCTTCCACCTACTAAACTTGTCTGGGCTGGGGACAGCCAGTGAGGAGTAAGTGAGGAATGGGGGGAAACATAAGGGGCAGGTTTTAATCTAACAACAACAAAAAAAATAAAAAGTTTTGAGAAAACTTCTTTTAGCTGCTCGTCCTGACATAAAACTACTACTGTTTGTACATTATCAATATTAATCTACAAGTTGAAAGAAAATCAATGGCTACAGATTGTGCCCTACCTTATCGGAGAACCAGATCAGCCTGGACTCTTCGTAATACCGGAACATTCCGTATTTGGGATCCAGCAACTCCCTCATGATGAGCAAAAAAAATTCTTTGCGAACACCTCCAGCATCAACAGCTTCTTCTCCTACAAAAATAACCTGAACCACACAATCCAGTTAGCACCACATCAAAAACACTTGCATGGCAGCGAAATGGGCAAGTATTGAGCAGTATGCTCTGAGAATACCTTGAGTGGCTTCTTGTAGTCTACATTCTTTGTTTTCCTTAGGACTTCCATAGCATCTCCTACAATATTGTCTCTCCGCACCATTAATATCAGGCATGGGTTGACAGATTCAAATACAGGCAGAAAGAGGGAAGAGAAATTCTGCCTGTGAGCCTGATCAACAGCCATCTAGGAAAAAACCCAAAATCCACAAAGTTAAAGAGTCAGTAGGTAACGTCAGATTCCTGTCAACATTAAATGTCCATCAGTCTTGTCTTAGACAGCACAGAAGACATGGATTGGAACAGCTATTTCGAGAGCTGCTGAATTCACCCAAATTTTCTTCATATTCCTTTACCCAGCAGCCTTATCAATGCTCATGTTCAGGGAAGTCTTACAATACAGTTTTTGGCATTCCATTGAAAATACTTTGGATAACTAAAGGAAGCAAAAAAATACTCTTCATTAGGTGAAGTGCAGTTTAGTATAAATCTGCCATGAAAACAACCATTATAAACTCATTCACGGAATGAAAAGCAATTTGTTCAACTATTTCATTTTTATTGTATTTTTTGTACTCCAACTGTTCAAACTAGCTGTTGCAAATGTTCTGAATATGGCATACAAGTCTTGAAAGTTTGATGGCTTAATACTGTCTTATACTCTTAATTAAAGCATTCAATGTGAACATTTCCCTGAATTGACTGCGTATATACCTTTTAAAGGTGTAAGAAGCTATGCTTGTTATGAACTACAAAAGCAAGCTGGTATTTTGCTAAATGAGCCCATTACTTGAGCATGACGTATCTCTTCTGTCTGATTTCAGACACAGAGCATTAACCTTTTTATGTTAAACATTCTAAACATGGGAGGGTAGGCTTATGCTCTTACCAATTTTACTTTCTCAGTACCCTCCCTTCATTCTGCCTTTCATGTTTTAGAAATATTATTTATTATATATTATATCCTGATAGGGCTTTAAACTAGTTAGGAAGGGGGGAGGGGATATAGTGAGGCTTGCTAGGGTAGAGCAAGTAGCCTCTAGCTTTATACTAGATTCAAAGGGTGAAGAGGATGAAATTCAATGAGATAGAGAAGGGCTTGTGGATGCTGAAATTCTATAAAATTGTAGGAAAATACCTCTAAAGTGTCCCACAGGAACTTTGGGGGACTCCTCAGAGGAGGTAGTATTGCTGACCCCCTTCCAGAACCTTCTAATGTCCCTCTAGGAGGCAGTGGGGGAAAACTTCAGATTCCTCCCAGAGGTTTGAGGGAGGGCTCCTCAAAAGAGGTAGGGAGTCAGAAAGCCCAGCTTAAGTGTCTCTATACAAATGCACGCAGCATGGGTAATAAGCAGGAGGAATTGGAAAACATGATGTCACTGGAAAATTCTGATCTAGTTGCAATCATGGAAACATGCTGAGATGGAATACCCCTGTAGAAGGGTATCACCTTTTTAGAAGTGATAGGCTAGGTAGGAAGGGTGGTGGAGTTGCCCTCCATGCTAAAAAGTGGATAGACTGTGAGGCGCTCTCTCTGAGAAGCGGTCAGGAGCAGGTTGAGAGCCTGTGGGTCAGAATTAGGGATGGGGCTAATAAAGAGCAGCTGGTGACAGGGGTCTACTACAGGCCACCTGATCAGAGAGCGACTGCTGATGAGGCTTTCCACCTTCGGCTGCAGGAGGCATTGATGTCACAGGCACTCATCCTGATGGGGGACTTTAACCACCCAGGCATCTGCTGGGAAAACCACACAGCGAGCAAGAGATCCAGGAGACTCCTGGAGTCTATGATGACAACTTTCTGGTTCAGGTTTTGGACAGACCAACCAGAGGTGATGCATTGCTGGACCTGGTGCTCACCAGTGTGGGGGAGATAATTAAAGGTGTTAAGGTGGAGACAGCCTGGGCTGCAGTGACCATGCCCTAGTTGAGTTTGCGATCTCAAGGAATGTGGGCCTGGCAAAGAGTGGGATCAGGACCCTGAACTTTAGGAGAGCAAACTTTAGGCTGTTTAAGGACTTGTTGGCCAAGATCTCCTGGGAGGTGGTCCTTAGAGACAGAAATGTTGAGGAAAGTTGGCTACTCTTTAAGGATGCCTTTCTGAGAGCTCAAGAGCTCTCTGTCCCTCTGAATAAGAGTGGGCAGGAGGGGCAGGAGACCAGCATGGCTAGGCAAGGACCTGCTGGTCAAACTGAGGGAAAAGAAAGGCAAATACAAGCTCTGGAAACAAGGGTGTGTTGCCTGGAAAGAATAAAGGGATGCGGTTCGGACTTGCAGAGATGGGATCAGGAAAGCCAAGGCGCAGATGGAACTGAACTTGGCGAGGGATGTTAAAAACAAGAAGGGATTTTACAGATACATTGGCCAGAAGAGACAGGGCCAAAGAGACTGTACCCCCCCTTGGTAAATCAGAAAGGAGAATTGGCTGCAACTGATGTGGAGAAGGCTGAGGTACTGAATGAGTTCTTTACCTCAGTCTCCTCTGGCAGCCAGGATTCTCCTAATTCTCAGGTCCCAGAACCTTGTATCCCTGGACCTCTAGGTGGGAACTGGGGGAGTAAATACTCCCCCACTGTAAGGGCAGAGCAAGTCCAAGACCCTCTCATGAGACTGAATGTCTGTAAGTCTATGGGGCTGGATGACATGCATGCCAGGGTCCTGAAGGAGCTGCTGATGTGGTTGCTGAGCCGCTCTCCATCATATTTGAAAAGTCGTGGCTGTTGGGTGAGGTCCCTGGGGACTGGAAAAAGGGTCATGTCATTCCCATTTATAAGAAAGGAAGCAAAGAAGACCCAGGGAATTACAGGCCAGTGAGCCTCATCTCTGTGCCTGGGAAGATCATGGAACAGATCCTCCTGGATTACATGTTAGAGCACATGAGGGATGAGCATGTGATCTGGGACAGCCAGCACGGCTTCACCAAGGGAAGGTCGTGCCTCACCAATCTGGTGACCTTCTATGATGGAGTGACAGCATCGGGGGATAAAGGGAAGGCAACCAATGTCATCTACCTGGACTTGTGCACGGCCTTTGACACAGTCCCCCACCACATCCTTATCTCTAAATTGGAGAGATGTGGATTTGATGGGTGGACCATCCAGTGGATAAGAAACTGGTTAACAGACCGTAGCCAAAGGGTGGTGGTCAATGGGTCTATGTCCAGGTGGAGGCCAGTGACAAGTGGTGTCCCCCAGGGGTCTGTCTTGGGACCGGTGCTCTTTAACATCTTTATCAATGACATCGATGATGGAATTGAGTGCACCCTCAGCAAGTTTGCGGATGACACCAAGCTGAGTGGTGTGGTTGACACAATAGAAGGAAAGGAAGCCATCCAGAGGGATACTGACAGGCTGGAAAGGTGGGCCCAGGGGAACCTAATGAAGTTCAACACTGCCAAGTATCAGGTGTTGCACTTGGGCTGGAAGAATCCCAGACACAGATACAGACTGGGAGAAGAGCTCCTTGACAGCCCTGCTGAGAAGGACTTGGGGATTTTGGTAGATGAGAAACTTAACATGAGCCAGCAGTGTGCTCTTGCAGCTTGCAAGGCCAATGGTATCCTGGGCTCCATCAGAAGAGGGGACAGGGAGGTGACCGTCCCTCTCTACTCTGCCCTCATGAGGCCCCATCTGGAGTCCTGTGTCCAGATCTGGGGCCCCCAATACAAGAAAGGTGTAGAACTGTTGGAGAGGGTTCAGAGGAGGCCACAAAGATAAGTAGAGGGCTGGAGCAGCTCCCCTACGAAGAGAAGCTGGGGGAAGCTGGGCTTGTTCAGCCTGGAGAAAAGAAGGCTGCGGGGCGACCTCATTGCAGCTTTCCAGTACCTGAAGGGAGTGTATAAACAGGAGGGGAATCAACTGTTTAAAAGCGTAGACAATGGCAAGACAAGGGGGAATAGATTAAAGCTAAAGGAAGGAAGGTTTAGATTAGATATTAGGGGGAAGTTTTTTACAGAGAGAGTGGTGAGGTGCTGGAACAGGCTGCCCAGAGAGGTGGTGGGTGCCCCATCCCTGGAGGTGTTCAAGGCCAGGTTGGATGGGGCCCCAGGCAACCTTGTATAGATCCAAGCCTGGAGGTTGGTGTCCCTGCCTGTGGCAGGGGGGTTGGAGCTCTATGATCCTTGGGGTCCCTTCCAACCCATGCCATTCTGTGATTCTATGATTCGTTCTTACAGCAATTGAACAGGTATGGATTGTATGCATTAAAAAAATCTCCAAACACTGAAGAGAAGCATAGCTCATGGCACCACACTAGTTTCAGTTCTACGTAGAGAATAATGATAACACGTAAGATCCTCTTAGTTACTTAAGGGTGGTCTAGAGTATCAGCCTCTACACAAGAGATATGAGTCAAGATACACATCTGTTTGTACTGAGCATCTAATTTCTAGGAAAGTTATTAAAACAGAAGTGAACAAATTAATAGTAACACTTAATTGCATTTAACAGCCAAAGAGTCAAAACACACTGTGAACTGCAAGGTCAGCAAACCCACCCCACTAGCCCAAGTAGATGCTAAATTTTCAAGGTAAGTTTTGTTTCTAGTGCCTTGCAGACACCGATCAGACTTCAGAGTTTAGCAGCATTTTGAAGGTTGTATGACAGATGAAACGAGAAATTAGCACAATCCAGATATTCATGTGGTGCCCAGGTGTCACCTCTCTGATACTACCAATCCTAGGAACAGCACTAGCCCTTAAATCCCACCATGCTAAGAAATCAAAAGTAACTGTAACTGTCTCCTGCCTCTGTGGTGGTTTTACCCCTTTTCCTTTAAAGAGCAGGCAGCTGCGTGGATCCCGGCTCTCAGCCGGGGTAAAACCATGACAGTCTATTTTAGTGTCCAACGTGGGGCTTGAGGAATTTGAGATAAGGACTAACTGGATGAGGGAATGGACAGAACAGACTGATCAGAGCTGGCTAGTGTAATAATTGTAGAGAATTTTCTGGATTCTCATACATGTGATTTGCAGAGGCGAGGGGTGAAATGTTGCGGTTTTGTGAGGCTGTGCTGCTGAGATGGGCTTTGTAAGCAGCAGTTAGGGTTTTCTGCCAGTCTAAACTATAAACAACAAGCAATTCAAGGCCAAAGTTGCGGCCCGAGAGATAGTCACAGCACCTCTGAGAATCACATATAGGAGAAAACAACCCAGAAGCAGCTGCATTTTGCCACCAGAGAAGGGAGTGAGAAGATGTAACGAGCTGTGCAGACACCAAGGCTGGGAAAGGGCGGGGGAGGAGGCGACCCAGGTGCCGGAGAGAAAGAAGCCCCTGCAGCCCGTGGAGAAACCCATGGAAAAGGCCAAGACCCCACCTGCAGCCCGTGGAGGGGCTCCACACTGGATGGAGCAGGTGGAGACAGAGAAAACGCTGTGACCCTACGTTGGAACAAGCTGCTGTCAGCACTCGCAGCCATGAGGAGAAACAGAGACACGGAGATGAGTGAGATAGAGATTTGCACCGAAACAGGTTTGCTGGGGGACGCTGGTGACCCCACAGAGGACTGGGACTGAGAGACATTGTGATTTATGACTGCCCGACACAGTGGTGACCCACACCAGGGCAGCTGGTGAATAGATAAAGCCCTGGAGAAAGGATTCAAGTTGGAGAAGTTTCTGGACAACTATCTCCAGTGGGGGAGACCCTACGGTGCAGCAGGGGGAGGGTGTGAAATGAATGCCCTCCCCCCCTCCCCTCCTCCCCCACCCCGGCCAAGAGGGAAACCAACTTACAAGGGACTGACCGAAGCCCCCATCTCCCAGTCCTGTTCTGCGAGCAGGGGGAAGAAGGGAGTGCAATCATGACCAGAGTGAAGTCTGCTAAGAAGGGAGCAGGGAGGGAGGTTAGAGGTGTCTTAAGATCTGGAAAAGGAAAACAGCTCATGAAGAAGTAACCGAGAACCCCATTTTCTCCCAGTCCCTGCACCCCTGTACTGCGAGCAGGGGGAAGAAGGGAGCAAGATCATGGCTAAAGGGAAGTCTGCTTAGAATGGAGGGGTGGGGGGAAGGTGCTATCCAGAACCCCACCTTCCCCAGTCCCTGCCCACCCTGTACTGCGTGAGAGGGGGAAGAAGGGAGCATAATCCTGGACTAAAGTCTGCTAAGAAGGGAATGGTGGGGGGAAAGTTTTTTAAGATCTGGGTACGTTTGTTTTAAGATGTGGTCGTGCCCTCAACTCAGGTTTCTTCACTGTTCTTTGTAGTGTAGTGTAGTGTAATAGAGTAGCTTTTCTCCTCTACACTTTCTGTTGAGTCTGTTTTGCCCACGTCGGTGACAGTGATTTCTCCCTGTCCTTACTTTGACTCCTGAGCCTCTTAATATATAATTTCTCCCCTGTCCAACTAAGGGGAGTAATAGACTGAATTTGGTGGGCATCTGGCCTCCTGCCAGGGCTAAACTATGACAGCCTCTAACAGGACAGACTGACTTCCAGGCTCTATGCATAAATCATTTCAAGACTGCTCATAGGGGAGGTGGGGTTGGTTTTGGTTAGGGGTGGCATTTGGTATGGTTTTTTTGGTTGGTTGGTTGTACACCTATACTACGGGTTGTTAACACCTCAGAAATGCCATCCCATTAACAAAAGGGAAAGAAGTTCCTTAGAAATGTATGCAATTATTAATCTAATTTCAGGGAGATCCCAAATCTACTAAGCCACAGCTTCTGTCACACATACATACATATTGCAAGACTAAAACTAGATCCTTCATTCTTACAGAGAGGGGAATACACAGAGTTTAAGAAAACCAACCAACCAACAAATCCAACACCAACAGCAATCCTCCAAGACCCCCAACTAAAAAATAAAATAGAATTCGTAACATTAAAAACTGAGACTCTTACCTGCATCTGTATGACTGCATCTGTTTGTAGGAGAGTTGTCTTTGCCTGGGCATCAAATACAAACGGGTATGTGCAAATTGTAACAGGAATATCTGTTAACTAGAATGAAAAGAATTGTGTCATATCTCTGCTTACTTCAAAACCACAGTCATGTTAAAGAAGCCACTGCAATAGTACTTATTTGATACATCTATTTTACTGGAAACAGACAGGGATCTTTACTTATTGTCAATGCAGGATCAAAGCACCTTAGGAAAATTAAGTAGATTTCCAATTGTTTAGTACTTCAGGGGAAAAAAAAAACAACCCAAAACCATAAACAAAACCACAAAACAACACACAAACACCACCCTCACTTAGAACATTTTAATTTCAGAATTTATTACAGCTAGCAATATCAAAGTAGTCCTTGTTTTCAAAAGCTGCTCAGAATTTGCAATAGAAAGTATTACATATTTCTGCCCCACAAAAGGCTTTTCAGATTACAGTCATGCTAACGTAAAGCTATACTCCCAACAGAACACATCAGACAATCTTTGACACTCATATTTCTGATTTTCTCATATTCTGCAAAAGGAATCAGATTGCAACCAATCTTACCTCAGATAATCCATGGTTGACATCCTATGACAGCATTTGCACAAAGGTGGCAATAATTAAGATGAAAAAGCAGCATTAGTGTCTGCATTAATTATTCATCTCTGATGTAGAATTAAAAATATTTATCAGCAACTTCCCCCCCTAAAAGAATGCTTACAGAGAAATAAGTACCAATCATAAGGATTCTGACTAACCTTACACATACAACCATGCCATTCAACACCCTATACACCAATCTTTTAAAAAAGGACCATTAAGGTATCACATTTTCTTGGAAGTAAAAAATGAAATATTTTTAAATGTTCACTTCTATACAACATATGACATTTGTTTTCACCGACGTATTTTCATTCTCAAATGACTGCACCATGTCAAATTAAATGCAAAATGTATTTACTAAATTTAAAAATACAAAAGAACCCTTTGATTACTTTATACTGAAGTCTTGTGAAGCATTTGGGTCTGTGATCAGATACAAGAGAACTGACTTGAAATTTGAGGCAGACCAATACATATGTCTACATCTGTGTGGAGCCTTCCACAAGCTGCATCAACTGTGCTAGGAAAGCAAAGTTTTCCACCTGGTGCCACATTACCCTCCTTACCCTGCACTGAAAGCTAAGGTCATTTCCACCCAGCAGGAAGAAAACAGAGAAAGAATAAGAGGTAAGGACAAACTAATACGTTTTAGATGTAGACATCCATGGCTCACAAAGTGATGGCCAGAATGCTTTGCTTTCTATTTCTAATTCCTACAGGAAACATCAGATTGGAGTACCCCATTCGTTACAGAGGGACATATGCAATTTTATATTCCTAGTGTATATACCATTGTTTCTTCTCAGCGCCTTTAAGCTGTACCTCAAGAACACCTCTTCAGATCAACAGTTCATTATTTAGTACCTTCAGGTTTTCCCCACTCCTTTTTCTGTTGCTGAAAGAATGTTTTATCCTTCTGAGTTTCTCTCTGAGAAACTCCTTCTGTATTTTCCCTTCCACGTTTTAATTAAGCAAACGGTTTTACCTCGAGTTATGACAATAAAAATTACACTAGCTAAAGAAATCTTGATTATCCCCGGTACAATAGCCAAGTAGGACTTCTTATTTTTAAAGAACCTGGGAGACTGGGCATGAGAAGACCTAAGGTCACTGAATTTCTTTCACTCCTGTAACAACTTTTACCAACATAACTTCTTCTGCTGAACTTGAAACTGCACAAACACATGACAAAATAATGATGATTAAAGGGAAGTTCAGTATCTAGTATTTTCCCAGTAATGTCAAGCTACTGCTCAATCATCCAATTTAATTAAGAAACAGAGCTTAAGACTTCGATTACAAAGCCATTTTCCAGCTCTTCCCATATTCAGTATATTTTCTTCTCTGACCATGACACATAAAATTTGGATTTGTTTAAATCCATGTAAAGCACAGTTGCAGAGGTCATCATCTTTTAAATTCCACCACTTCTGTACCCTTCACCAGCCTACCCTTCTCTATTCCAAGTACACAGCCTGTCTCTAATTCCACAGCCCTGCAATGCTTACCCCTAGCTTCTACACCTCATTCAGTACACCACCCCTCCTGGCTACCGTACCAGCCTACATCACATACCAGCCATTTTTTCAGACAAGCTTGCCTGAAAAGGTCTCTCACAACTGCCCATAAAGAAATGAGTCTGTACACTCCCCAATCTCCTTGCTGCTCTTATTTTACATTAATAATTTAATTATTTAGTAGACATGATCACCTCCTTTGCATTCATAAAATACAGCAAAAGTAGGTCTCCCATGTCTGGGACCTTCCAGGTAGCACTGCAAAAATAATTACACTGAGGTGGCTAGAGAAAGCATATTCACTTACTCAGTATCATTCCAAAGCAAAATCCTGCCTAACTCACTAATTCTCTGCACAGCCATTAATTTACTCCCACGTACCACTCCTGTTTACAGATCCAGGAGTTAATTATCTCTGTTCCTGTTGCTACACTCAAAGTAGAAAACTATGTTAGTTATCTGCCCCCTGGAACTCGTTACTATGCTTCTAGACTTGGTTTTCCAAGACAGCTTTGACTTTCTCATTGACTGAACTTACCTTATGGAGCAATCCAGGTTATTCTAGATGTCTTTCCTACCATGAAGTACAATTTTTCCTAACATTTTTGACAAATTCTTGCTCAAGTGACAGCATCCTAAATCACTTTTTAATGATAGATTAGTATGTTGGACAGTATCTGTCCAAAGAATGATACCCCGCAAGCAGCACACCTAATTTACAATTCTTCCTTAGCTAGTACCTGACAGAAGATGAGTCCGTTAATAATACCTTCACAGATCCCTGATGCCAATGCAAAGTGCCCATATTTAGAGAATCTACAGGCTTCTAAAGAACAAACCAAAACATGGGGGGTGGGAGGAGAACCAAAACAAAACCCTACCCAACTTACCATTCCATATGCCTGCTGCTGGACCCAGTTGATATAGTCATTTCTGATATCTATCAAATCTTGTATCTCGTGAATGTAAAATCTGTCATACTGTATAACTTGTCCTCTTTCATTTACCTACAAAGGTGAAATTTATTAGCACTTAGTATAGTAGTTTTCAGAAGGGCATTTTCTATGTTTTTTTAAGAATTTGATGCATCAGCCACAGATACCCACCCACTCAAAAAACTCTAGAAAAACAATAGTGCATACAGGAATGCAAAATACAATGCTAAAGACATGGGTATGTGGATTATTTAGAATCCCATCAAAAATGCAAAGAAAAGTAAGATTAACTGAGCATACAGCATTGCATGATACAGTGCTGTCACTCTGAAACATCACACGGTCTCACAGGGAGAATGATGAATCTACATCTTCATCTATACAACAGAACAAGTATTTCTTCTGATATCTGCACAAGTTTAACACCTATGATTAAAGAACTGTTGTTTGTTACAGGATTAAAGAACTCTGTGGTTCAGTTTTGCAAAGAACATCCAGAAGGACATTAACAGGCTTGAGAGGTGGGCCTGTGCAAGCCTTATGGAGTTCAACAAGGCCAAGTGAAAGGTCCTGCACATGGATCAGGGCCATCCCAAGCACAAATACAGGTTGGGCAGAGAATGGAGCAAGAGCAGCCCTAAGGAGGAGGACTTGGGGGACGTTGGCTGATGAAGAGCTTGACGTGACTGGTCAATGTGTACTTGAAGCCCAGAAAACCAAACAGCCTGGGCTGCATCAAAAGAAGCATGACCAGTAGGTCAAGGGAGGCAATTCTCTTCCTCTACTCCACTCTCAGGAGACCCCACCTGCAGTACTGCATCTAGCTCTGGGGTCCCCAGGGTGTAGGAGCAAGTCCAGAGCAAGCCACAAAGATGACCAGAGGGCTGGAGCACCTCTCCTGTGAAGACATGCTGAGAGTTGGGTCAGCCTGGAGAAAAGGCGGCCCTGGGGTGCCCTTACAGCAGTCTGCTTGTACCCAAAGGGGCTGCAGGGAAGTTGGAGGGGGACTGTTTACAATGGCACGCAGTGACAGGTCAAGGGGTAATAGCTTTAAGCTGAAGGAGGGGAGATTTCAGTTAGGTATTAGGAAGAAATTCTTCCCTGTGAGGGTGATGAGGCCCTGGCATGCTGATGAAACCAAGCAGTTAAGCATCTGGTTAAAAATTACAAGAACATACTCTGTGCAGGATCTCCAGAACTCTGAAAGCGGTGTGTAGAAAGTTGGTAAGTATTCTTCTTTCAGAATTCGGAATGCCAATCTTGCACAACTTCAAGAGATGGACTACAACATCCTTGTAGAGCTCCACTATCTTGAGGAACAACGGAGGTTCAAGTACAGACCACCAATTTTCTGCCAACAGTGAACACATACTTAGCACTTGTCACTACGACATTACGTGATGCTATCCTTTTAACCAAAAGGCATCTTTTGCTGGAAAGCATTACTTGTCAGTTACCAAAGGTTCCCACCAAAAAAACCACAACCCCACCAGAGCAAGAGTGGTGCACAGACTTTTAAACACCACATTACTCTTTGTATAAACACACCTCTATTCAAATGCTCTATTGTTACACACAAACCTCTATCCAAATGCTCTACTGTTAGATACAAACTCTTTAAATTCTGTTCATCCTGAGTACACAACAGTATCACAAAGTAACTTTTGACATAAAAACAGATGGTTCAAACCTTAAAACCCCAAGCCCCTAGTCCTATGCACAGTGGCAAGTGAAGCAACACCAAAAAAAAAGAATTTACAGTTCAAACAAATAATCAGTTTGCTTTTCTTCACAGCAAATAAGCACTTTACTCTCACCAAAAACTACTGAAAAACATGAGAAATGGGTAACAAGGCAAAATATAATAAAGGAAAAAGAACCTTCTCAAATAGATACCAACTGAGAAGAAATTATTCTGAAGTAATAACTCAAAGCTGAATTTCAGGTGACAGAAGCCACAATAAGAAGGTGCAAGGAAGTAGAATTGAAAAAAATACAGCTATTCTCCGCTGTCTATCTGAAGAGCACAACTTAGGATCAAGGAGAAAACACGAACAGGTCCTTTAGTCAAAACAAAGACAATTTAACATCTGCTCTACAAGGCTTCTGTACATAGCTTAGAAGCTGGTTAGCTGTCTGACCACAAGTAATCAAACCCACTAACTACACAGTTTAATTCTTCCCAAATGGAATCAGTCCAAAAGTTACAATACCAAATGAATTCACATGGATGGCCCATTAACTCACTCAGAAGCAACACAATAGGTGTTTGCTTAGACATCAAGCAATGTTAACCCTTAACTTCCTCAGCAGGGAGTTCTATAGAACTGTAAATACAGAGCAGGTGTTGCTGGGACCTTGTTTTCACTGGTGCAATTTCTACACATTTAATCTGACAATATTTAGTTTTAAAAGTAAAGAATTCAAATTCTTACCCAGAACTTTCAGAGGAGCTTTTTCTAGGTTCAGAATAGCTGCTCCAAAAGGAATAGCTAACGTTGTGAAATTATTTGCATCACTCATCAGTGGGCACTCTGGTAGAGTGAGATACAGCCTCAAAGCTTCAACATCTGGTAAGGAGCTGGTCAATTTGGGAATAAGATTCTTTTCCAAACTAGCTGCCACCTATGCACATCATAAAATACAGTTTGTTCTAATGCAATGGTGAATTCAAACAAATGCCCATCTAGATAAAAAATAATCTAGAAAACAATCAGCAAGAGTTTAAATTAGACTGTTACACACATAGAAAAATGCTGTATATATTATATTAGATACTAGGAAAAAAATTCTTCCCTGTGAGGGCAGTGAGGCCCTGGCACAGGCTGCCCTCTCTGGGCAGCTTCTCTAGCTGTGGCAGCCTCTGGATCCCTAGCAGGGTTCAAGGCCAGGTTGAATGGGGCTTTGGGCACCCCGGGCTGGCAGAGGGTGTCCCTGCCCAAGGCAGAGGGTTGGGACTAATAGGGACATTGAGGTCCCTTCCAACCCAAACCAGTCTATGATTCTGCGATTCTAAGATATTAGAAATTAGAATACAGACACACACAATATACTGTTATGTTACCTAATTGGCACAACATATCAGAGTGTTACATATTTGCAACTGACACATTATTGAGCAAAGAAAGTTATGAAAAGGGTCAGAGCAAGCATAACAATAGTATTTCTGGATAGGCATAACACAGAGAGATAATCCCAGAAGGAAAATACACCAAACAAACCTGTTGCGATATATGAGCGTGGTCAGGCTGTATGAGTTTGTGAAACAGTAGTCTAGCAGCGTTCATATCAACCCCTGAGAAACGAGTGCTGGTTTTGTAATGATCATCATTGCTGCAGCAAGAAAAAAATAATACAGAGAGAAAGACTGAATCCTGTATTCTCAGCAACTCAAGAATTTCTTTCACCATAAGTTTTTATCTCTACTTACTAAGGAATTACAACGTGAAAGATCACAATAACAACCTTCTATTTCTTACCCAACCTTTGAAGCAACTGAAAAAGCAGTAACCTGTAACTGCAAGGCAATTGTGCAAAATCACTAGGATCTGAGCCAGCCTACGCAATGTATTCTGCTGGAGTTAGATACAACCTGTAGCTGAGAAGCACTGAGTTTTGCTGGCTTACATGGTAGCAGCCAGGCAGCACAGGCTTCCAAAGACTGGCAGAAGGCATACTGCTGCATTTGGGCCAGCCAACAAGCTGTATGGCAGTAATGGAGCTATGAGTTTAAGCTGCGGGTATCAGAGTAACAGTCAGATACAGAAGTACCAGGAAGGTTGAAACAAGAGACAGTAGGAAGGCAGCCACATTAATTCTGTTCACAGGAGTACCTGTTTAGAAGCCTGACCACTTACCTCAAAGCCAGGAAGCTCCCATTCAGGCACCCAGCTGAAGAGAATGTTCCATCAATTTCACTGAAAATTTCATGTGAAATAAGTTAGATTTTGTTTCATTTTTATGAATTAGCATTTGCTAATTTGCATGAAGTATATTTAATCCCTAATAAATTACACTGCACACAGGACGGAACTCTGACTTTAACATGACTAATCAACACTAAATAAAACGTCCATTCAAGGCTCCATGCTTACAGCTCAAATCAAAGCAATTTTTGCAATTTGTTCTTTATTTCTTTGCATTCTCCTTTATTAAAGGAAAAACCAATAATCTTTGAGTTTTCTCATATACCTTTACACACGCTGTTATTTTTCTGTGCAACTAGATACTTAATCTTGTACCATCATCATCTAAACTGGGACAGAGATTACAGACTAAAGGATCTAAACTATTTGACAAGCATGACAATAAAAGCACAGCAAAAGCTCTGTGCACAACAAAATCAGTAACTAAAAGCAGCTTTTGCTATTTACGTACAAAACTCCATTAACGTCTAATTCATTAGTAAAATAATGACAGACAACTTTTTTCCTCAACTATCACTTACTTAGCTATCTCTACAGGAAGTCTTCCAGATGGGAAAGTCAGCAATCTTTGAATAAATGTTTCACTCACAGTCCAGATCTGCTTCAAAAAGTCAGGATACCTAAAATCATCTGGTGGCACCATGTTCTAAAGTTTGAAGAAAGTGTAAAGAATCAGGCACATAAAATCGATCTCCAGAAAAATCTGTCTTGTGGTTCAGCTCTTTAACTCTTCACTGACTGACAGCTTGCCTACCCAGGCTATTACTCTGAAATAAGCCCAAAGATAAATTTACTATATCCCAGCAGTTCTGCATTCACTATGGAAGCAGGGCATACACTAGAACCATCTTGATTAGCGTGCTAATTCACATCACAGCTTACTTCATGATAAACTCCTTAAACATACAAGTACTATTCTAGAAGATGAGTGCTAAACAAGTTCTACACGAGAGTAGCAAGCATCTCTTCTCCTTAGTCACTAGGAGCCAGTTAACTCATTGCCAGGCTGTGAACGCACAGAAAAAGAGCCATTCAATATTTTTGGACAGCTGCTGTACCACCCCACCTCCTATCAGACTCCTCTGAGAATGAATCATACTTCTCTGAGCATCTACTGCATCATCAGATGAGCTGCATCGTGATGTGCTACTCATACCAAATGAATTCCAGAAGATTTCAAACAGTAAAGAAAAGCAGAACTGAGATGGGGGTGGAATGGGGTTGAAAGGAGGGATTGCAAACAGCACCAAAAATAAGGTTAAACTAGCAAAAGGAAGCCTGTCTCTCCTGAGGGTGCAGTCTGACAGCATAGCTGACTCAGCGTAACAATGACTAGCTGTTGCCAAAAAGCAGTACTCCTGATCCCAACCAACCAGATCAGGAGGAGAAACCCTCTTGCCAGTTTCCCTTGTGTCCAGTGAAGGGGCATTTAAACCCACAGTGAAACAACTCGAGGAACTGAGCTGCCCAAAAACTAACTTGAGAAAAACAGATTTTAACTAAGACCTCTTAACTGGCATGGATGTGCAAGTCCCAGGAGTACAGTACTTGCATAACTTGGAAAGAACTCAATGCAAATTACCAAACTAAGGAGTACTGGGAAAGATACTTTTGCAGCTATGTTTATCTCTTGCTAATCCATTTTGTGCTGAAGAAGCCACAATAACTGCATTCATAAAGTCTCCAGTTCATCTCAATTAGTCAGAATCTACCTCAGTGATGAGAAAATTGCACACAGGGAAGATTTTAAAACACGAGTTTTCATAGAGAAGCTTTGAGCCTGTATGATTTGTAATTTTTGCAGTCTACACCTGCTAAAACAAGCCTCTCCCAAACATAACACTTACCACAACTCAATCAGAATTAAGAAAAAAAAAATTAAAATCTAGAAAAAATAGGCGATTCTGTAGAACCAGAACAGGCTGTGGGAGCAAAGGGTTGCTGCAAACCTGACCTGCACTCAGTTTTTCTTGACAGCCACTATAGTCTGTATTCCTTTGTGTCCAAACTAGATTTCACCCCTTGAAAACTCTTGCTCTTTCACTAGTCCCTGTTGTGTAATATCTGCTGGGCTATACTGGAAACAGTCCCTACACAAATCCAGTCATCCATCTTTATCTTGGTTTTTCCTCCCAACTCATCCTCTAACAGCATTTCCTTTCCATCATTCTCCCATATTGCCACTTTTACTGTAAAGTGCTTCTAGACTTTCTTCCATACTTGAGTTTAAACAGATAAATTCTTGTCCTTTTAAAGCTTAAGTTTTAAAACTAGCATAAAACTCTATCACATAACAATGTCACCACCTATGGTTTTTAGAGTAAAGCTCCCTTTGTTTCCTCATCATTGTGGTATCCTAATACAGCTACAGAGAAAACAGCACAGTCACGAGTTACTGAGGGTAATGAGCTCAAATATTCAATTACCTTTTCCTTTACGAAAGGAAAAAAGCGCATGAATCCATCACTTGGTGAAAAAGCTTATGCCAGGAAGTCTCAGGAGCACCCTGACAGCTAACACTCAACAACTGGGCCCAAGTCACAGATCACAGAATGCTAGGGGTTGGAAGGGACCTCAAGAGATCATCGAGTCCAACCCCCAAGTCCTCCAACTGCTGAGCTGACTTAATGTTGTGCTTCCACACTGCTCTCACAAACTTTACAACATCATTGTGCACCTTCAGTATGAAAACCTTTTAAATCACTGACAGTCTTTGGAACCAATGTATATCTGTTACCTGAGGATAAAAGTAGTGTGCAAAACTCTGGTCCCCTCCAGAGAAAATTCTCTTCACACAGTAACACTCCTCACTGTCTGCAATAGGAATAAAAAACAAGCAGCTGTGAAAGTGTGCATCTGAGAAATTATTAAGGCACAGCAATGAACATTTAACTAGTAAAACGTTCCTTTGTCACGTAACCTTGCTGAAGCAGATCTTTGCAACACAATAGTTAAGGCCACTTCTAACTGATGCAAATGTTAACAGCTCAAAGTTTTAGCTGTAGTGCTAGCAAAGGGCCTAAACCAACAGCACAAGTAACCACGTATTTCCTACGTGGAGGGAACTGAGCACAGTGAAAACAAACTGTCTGGAAGAAAACTGTTAAAGCCCATATTTAATTGAAGTCTCAAGATTTGTAAAACACTATAAAGGAACAGAAATCCAAGAAGTACACATGCCAGACATTGCTTACCTGTGATTATCGGGCACTGAGTATTATACGGAAGCCAGTTTCCTTTTACTGTGAAGGGACTTTTCCTGTTACTGGTTGTTCCTGTACCTAATTGCCCATTACCTCCGAGTCCAAAAGAATAGATTCTTCCAGACGAAGGAACGAACGCAGTAGTGTGCTGCCTAGGGCAAACAAAATTCAGTAACAAAAACCTAAGCATGTCTAACAGTATGTTAAAGGTCCCATAGTGTCAAACACTCCACTTCTCTATTAGCAATACTCCGGTTTGACTCTAACAGGCAATACACCATTTTCACGGTGTAATAGAGATGGCAGGTTCTGCCTTGAAGCCCTGCTGAGACACAATCTGACCTTTAGAGCACATCTCTAGACGTTCAGAAATTTGAAGTTTGCAGCAGATTGGCTGCATCTCCTTTCTCCTCCCATCCCCTCAACTCCAGATTCCCTCTCTTCTCCCACGAGCCTGGGAAGAACCAGTACTGAATTTATGTAAGCTATTAAAAGGGAATGGGTCCGCCCGGTATCAACCGGTATCAACCCAACTGCTAGAAAGTTAAGTTTAGATCTTCTCTAACCCAAGTACTAAGTCTGCCCATCTATTAAAAAACATGCCTCCCTCATTTTGTCTTTTTAGAATGCAATTCTTTGGGTAAGAGCATTTTCACGTGTGCTGGGAATTTTTCTAGTATCTTGGGTGCTCTTATAACATATGCACTAAAAACCGACTAGGAACTGAGGTGTCACACAGTGCTACAGGTATTTCACAAAACAAGTTGTTTCCAAATTTTACACTTATCCTCAGCAATGCTCACATAACTCCCCAAACAGACTTGTTCTTTAATAGGAAATTGATAAAGTGACAGCAACAAACACCACCTTCAGGCTTCACGTGGATTAGTCACACCTTCAGTCTGGGAAATCAGGGCCTCTCCAATAGCATAACTTCCTTTAGTTCTTCCATTAAATGTTTTTATAAACCCAATAGGGTCTCTAAATATCTTTTGTTAGAGACCATCCTCTCTTCCCTAACCACAAAAGGGAAGAAAAAACCCAAACCCAAACCCAACTTCATATTGCAGTATATATAGAGTTTTACACAAAACAAGTTCCTTACAAGATTCACTGTGCTAGCATAGAACAGAACTTACCTGCCACAAGTGATTTGTGTCACAACACTTCCCATAAGTTCGAAAACTTTCCTTGGGTTTATCTCATGGCTGGTAGAGTTATGACCCAACTGACCATAGCCTCCAGCTCCAAATGTAAAAACCCCACCTTCCTAAACAAAGAAATTCTTTGTGTTAAAATGACAATACATCTCTGAACAAGAAGCTTTAACAGAAATAGGGGGTTAATAAGTCTCCTTGTCTGATGAGCTTGGAACTGCAGGGAAAGGAGAGAAAATACTAACACACAGGAGGGCCCCGAGTCACAGAAGGGCCTCAAGTTAGTTGCAGTTATGAAAACGCTATCAAGTATTACCTTATTCCTGTTAAATTGTGTTCTTGTCATTTCCATATCATTATACAGTAGTCCTGCCATTAACTTGTGTCATTAATAAATAATAATCTTTGGTTTTCCTCTTTTCCAGTTTTCTTGACGAACTACAACAGCATATAAGCTCACGCTATTAGAAAAGTATACTTTGGCTTTTCAACTCTGAACACAAATTTTAAAGCAACTGCTGAACAGGAAGCTGCCCTTCTCAGACAGAGAGTGTGAACTGAAATAGCCAGCTTCATTATTTGAAAGTGCGAGAAAACAGAAAACGTAACACTGTCGTAAGGCAAGTCCATTTTTAAAAGTGTTTTTGATTAGTTTAATCAAGAAATCACTAAAAAAAAGTTTGATGATAGAATGTCACATCAGAAACATTTTCAGAAGTTATAGAACTTACAACAACTATGAAACTTTCCGTTTTCAAATGCTTTGAAACTGTAAAGCTGTTTCTTTCAGTTCTACACTGCATCACACATTTAACTATCATTAAAATGGCAGCATCTACTGAGAAAAACCAACAGCCTCCTCAACTGAATCAGGGTAGCAAACACTGATAGGTTTTTCTGAATTGCAGGACTTGAACTCTTGCACATACACACAGCACTGTCTACAACAGATGTAAGTCAAGATCCCCTCGTTCTGCAAGGCCTATCATGCAAGGAAAAATGGAACCATAAAAGTGGGTGAAATAAATAATTTCTAGAAGCACTCAGAGTAAATTCAGAATCTTAATCGAGTCCATCAGACTGAAAGTGAGTTTGAAGCTAAGTTCCCTACATTAAAATGGGAAAATCATTAAGAACACAAGTTACAGATTTCTTTACATTCTGTGTTTTCCTAGCCTGGCACAACGCACCAACATCAATTTCAGGATGACGAAGCCACCACAGCTTTTTCAGTCAATATCACAGAATACTTAAGGATGCAACGCAATTGTTTGTTAACAGGTTTTTCCGTTCACTGTAGAAAATTAGGTTTGTATAAACAAGAAAAGTACGACCACAATTAGGCAGATGATAGTCTTCAGAGCAACTTTTAATTTGTTACCATGTAAAAATTCAAACTAGCAAATTACAAAACCAATCCATTTTCCAAAAGTAAACACAGATTTTTTTTTTCCTTCAAAGTACTTAAAATAGTAACTTTCAAACCTCTAATGCCTTCTACTACAGTATTCTGAACTCAGATTCAGACACAAAATGGATATTTAGTCACTTGCCCAAATCTTGACTGGCCACAATTGTTTTCTAGTGTTATCAGTAGGAAGCTCAAAATACTCACTGTATCAATTGGTACATTTTTGTTGAGTGATGAAGAAAACAAAACATCAAATTATTAACATACTGATGTATACCTGTGTGCTACCAAAGCACAAAAGGAAAAGAACAGGGGCCAATCGTTTAAAGTAAGACACATACGTACTGTTTCAGCCACCACAGAATAAAGGTACTTTGCACTGCTTGATGCTTGAAGCACATGATTCATCAGTAAAAGGAATATAAGAATGAACACTAGTATTATGCATTGTGTTGCTTGTAAATGTTTCCAAATAAGTTTAAATTTTAAAAATAAGGCACTAAATAATGCTTTCACCCAACAGTTATGCATAAGGCAAGTTGACACTTTTCAGCTGTTTTAATCAATTTCCACCTCTCCGTAAGGACGTGCTACACTGACACAGAATACGTACTTTTTTCCTAAATTTGCCTTGAAATAAATCACATATTCTTCACAGAACCTCAGGCTGTAATACTTACTAGAAGGTTATGTAAATCTTTGATTTCTTCTATTGGTTTGCCAATAGCATGTAAATAGCTGCTGTGCGAGAGCAGTCGGGACACAGGAGTGGGAATATGTGAGAGGAACAACTCTGCAGACGCCAAGGCCCTCTGCAGAAGGAGGGGAAGGAGGTGCTCCAGGCACCAGAGCAGAGATTCCCCTGCAGCCTCTGGAGAAGACCAGAGAAGCAGGCTGTGCCCCTGCAGCACACAGAGGTCCATGGCAGAGCAGATATCCACCTGCAACCCATGGAGGACCCCACTCTAGAGCAGATAGATGCACCCAAAGGAGGCTGTGAACCTGTGGGAAGCCCATGCAGGAGCAAGCTCCTGGCAGGACATGCAGCCCCATGAAGCTATGAGCCCATGCTCGAGCAGGTTTGCTGGCAGGATTTGTGATACAGTGGGGAACGCATGCTGGAGCAGTCTGGTCCTGAAGATCTGCATCCCATGAAAGGCACCCATGCTAGAGCACCTCATGAAGAGCTGCAGCCCGTGGGAAAGACCCATCCTAGAGAAGTTTGTGACTCACACTGGAACAAAGGAAGAAAGCAAGGAGGAAGGAGCAGCAGAGGCAATGTGTGATAAACTGGCCACAAAACTCATTCCCCACTTGCCTGAGAGGGAAGAGGTAGAGAAGCTGGGAGTGAAGCTAAGCCCAGCAAGAAGGGAAGGCTCTGGGAAGGTGTTTTTAATTAAGACTTGAGCTTATTCTTTTATTAACCTACTCTGACTTTTGATTTGCAATAAATTCATTTCCCCAAGTCAAGTCTGTTTTGCCTGTGACAGCAAATGCCAAGTCATTTCCCTGTCCATATCTTGACCCATGAACCTTTTGTTGTATTTTCTCTCTCCTGCCCAGCTGAAGAGGGCAGCAACACAGTGACCTTAGTGGGTATCTGGTGTCCAGCCAGGGTCAAGCCACCACAATAGCAAACAGCAGGTCACTATGAAAACTTTAAAGAGTTACATACAGCAATTCCCCCACCAACATTTCAATTCCATTCAAAATTAACTTGGTCTGAATGGAGAGTACAGCAGTCCTAGAGGTGTTGTAGTCATAAAATCGCTAATCTTGTTGAGATACACTAATGTAAATTTCAATATCTGCAGAATTTTAATAATGCAACATACACTGTCATCATATCAAAAATGCTCTATTTTGTATGCCAAATTTCACCAAATGTAACAAACCTATAAAACCAATGAAAGTTTTCTTGTGTTTGGTAAGGTTTTTCAAATATTTAACCATTCTACCAATGCTTCCTCAATTTCACCCAATAAACCTTGAAGAGTTATGTTAATTCCCATGCAGTTAGCATCTTCTCCTGAAACCATTAAAAAAAGTAAATCAAAGCACAAAGATATCTTTAAATATTGTACCTTTGTAAGGGCAGCAGTATGATCTTCTCCACAACAGATGTGAACAACCTTCTGAGTTCTCAGTGACTTTAGCAGCGTAGGAACATACCTGTCTGTAAGGTTTAATACAAGAGTAGATTGCTTACTTTGAAAAGAAAAAAAATAATCAGAAAGCACATAGTTTTGCTGATTGATTCCAATTTGGTCCCAGCCAAAGAGACACTTTAAATTTGTTAGCAGTATGCAATCATTATGACAGTTTATGTATCTGAGACAAAAGCAGTGTTACTGAAAAACAGATACTATGCTTCTATACTGAAATACTTTATAGCAAATAGCCCCATTTTCCCTGGGATAGGGTCCTAGGTACACGTGTATCATGAAATATGGAACAGTATGTTAGACTTGCCATTGGCCATGAGAAAAGAAAATAAGTTAATGTTGGTTTGTTTATATGCTTCATGTTTTTAAAGTGTTTTTAAGTGGCCAGGCTTAAAGCATTAATTCAGATGTGCACTCTAACTACAAGACATTTTTCTCAGTTTAAATACTGTTGAGAACAACAAACCAGTGAGAAAATCTGAATACACAGAGTTATCAATCAATCTATATTGAAACCTGTATTACAGGAACCTGATAGCACATACTCCCATCCTGAAGCCCTGCATATGGTTAGCATGCGTGTAACATAATACAAATAACAAAACCCCAACTTTTTCTCTAACCTAACTGCTTGCTTGAAATAGTTAATGAGTATCAACATCCTAGTAGAGGAAATTTTGGAAATGGTTAGCAGAAAATTGTGAATGATTATCACAAGTGGCCTGAGAAAGACAGACACCCTCATGGCACTAAACCAACGAAGATCGTTTCAATGTGTCTACTAAGAACGACCAAATCGTTTTGATAGGTTACTGGTTTTGTCAAGGAATTTCAGTTCCCTAAAATCCAGTTCAAACTGCGACTGCTACACAGCATCTTAATTCAATCCCATTCAGAAGAGGGAATGAAAACAAGCCAAGCAGGCTAGAATTTCAACACAACATTGTCAGAATTTTCACTACCAAACAGCTGAGGGAAAAACCTCAGTCTCTTCCTTATGCAATCTCACCTGACATCATCGTTCTCTGACTCTAACAATATTCAGCAAAGGCTTGTTTCTGCCTGCTCCTTTCCCCAAAATACTGCAGCCTTTAGATTCACAAACCAAGACCTTCAGCGTGAAATTATAATCAAGCAATTTTTACTTACCATTATCATCATTAAGTCCCAGCTGCCCAAATTTGTTGCGTCCCCATCCAAAAATGGCCCCAGAAAGAGTTAATACAAAACTATGAGCTCCTCCTGCTGCAATCTGTGCAAAAGGGATTCCCAGCAGAGATTTAATCAAATGTGGTGAGCTTTGTTTTTTATACTCGTAACCTAAGCCCAGCTGGCCATATTTATTTTGTCCCCAGGAAAACACTTCACTTCCTGTTTAGAGGGAAAAAAACACCATCAAAAAACCCCAAGAAATACAATCAATATAGTTTAATTATATAAAGTTTACTTACTGTTAAGAAAAGCTAAAAGTTGACAGTTACTCTTCAAATATTTTTGAGTTTTAAAATGCACAGAAACTTCTGAAGCTAAGCATCCTTGTGTAATTTGCAGACATTCAACTCAAATACTTCATCAGACTGGAAGTATTTAACGCACATTCAAAACCCTCAAAACTGCTCTTAACATTCCTGTTTCAAAGTGTTAGATAAGCTGTGTTTGGTTATTACAAACCAAGATGCTATTCCATTGAGAGCTCTGCTACTGCATGTACTTTTATGGAGAGATCTTGCTGAAGTTGCACACTGGATGTGCAGAAATGTCCGATTTTGATTCATGAGCCTCCTTCAAGCTTTTATATGGTAACATACTTAATTTTCACATATAATTTAAGTGACAGTTAAAATAATGGTATCATCAACAAAGCACAACATTTATGTCATTTCGTGCCTTAGAAAAAGTTTGCAGAACCACACATCAGAGAGCTATCTATGTTAAGATCGTCTCCAAAATAAAACTTTCCACTGAAAAACCAACATTTTGCCAAGGTATTTACTATCCTGAAGATCAACACCTAATCTCAAATAGATTTTGGTTTTGCTGATGCGATACATTTAAAACACATCTTTATTCAAACTTTACCTCTAAAGAGCAATGTTTCTTATGTTTGTCCAACCTCCACCTTTCCACTAAGTTTTATCAAGGTGGAAAACCATGAAACCCATCCCCGGGACACAGGTGGCTCAGATTTTTAAAAAAATTTATTTATTTAAACAACAACAAAAAACCCCACCAACAAAACTAACCAGACAAAACCAAAAAAAGCTAACAACAAACCACCACTTTTATACAAAGTAATCTTCCTAACACCAGAGAGATCCTCTACCAACGTTTATAATCCCATGAACTAATCCACCTGATCAATAACTGATAGATAGATCCAAAATACTACAAAGTCTCATCCCAAAATGCCCAATTCAAGTAATTCATCCCATTTTTCTCCCAATGTGCACCTATTTTTCAGGCCATAAACTTTCTACGTTGCAAATATTTCTGGAAGTTCTCTTCCACCCAGGGAAAAAGCAAAACAAGCCCCCAACACCTTACAATGCAACTGAACAACAGAAACATGGAGTGGCAAATTCACAATTGGCAGCAGGATGGTGACACTGCACTTGAAGCCGATAATTAAATCAATCAGTACATTAAATAAAGCACCAAATTTTAAATTACAAACTCCTATTATGTTCCTGCACATCTGACCAACAGAATGCTTAATAGCGTAATTCTGACACTCCCCCACATTCTACTGCTGATCTTAACCCAGGCAAAGGGTTATGTGTGTATCTTTGCCTGCCTGTTCCAAAAACAAAGGGATCTCATTAGGTTACAATGGCAAAGACACCTGGAAATACATAATGGCACAGAAAACACTCAACACGAGCTCATGAAAAGTCCCATACAGAACAAAAGCACGTAGAGTCAATATAAACTTCTATTTAAAGAAAAAGAAAAGAAGTCCTTCAGCATACAACTAGTACATCCTTCCCCACAGCTTATTTAGTTTATGTTTCAACCACCCGCTGTTAAGTAACACTGTCAAACTTCACAATCTTGGGTTTGCGTTACTAAGTTGCCACTGAGCTTCCAAATAGAAGTCTTGGCCACAGCTCTCCTTTGCCATGATAAAACAAAGAAGCAGCAGCAAACTTAAATGTACATTAGTTTCTGGATACCTACACTAACTAGGCCAGGAAAAATTTTGAGGGTGGATGTTTAAACGTTTCAAAAGGTGGGTTATGACTATAGAATCACTAATAAAACAGAGGCTTTGAAGCAGAAAGGCAGATAAGGGAGCCGTTGCCTTGCAAGCCTCCATTAACTTGAAGTTATGGGTTAAAACAGCAGCATGCTAGCAGGCCAAAAAAGAAATGGGATCAAAAAGAAAAGCAGAATTAATTTCAAATGGAAGTTACATCAAAGCAAGATAAGGAGCAAAAAGGTTTCAGTAAAAAAACACAGCATTTGTTTGTACATTTAGGATTTTATTTAAATCGAAGCTTCCATCACTAAATTACACTTCTACCAACTTGAAATCCCACCTGTGTTACATGGTAGCACATTTTCAAAAAAAAAAAAAAAAAAATCCTTTCTTTTAAAAAGACAAAATAAATGTTGAAACCTTTAGAACTACCTGGCAAGAAATGGCAGAAAACTTCAATAGAATTTGGCTTACCTTTTGAGAGTGCTAGCGAGTGATAGTAGCCACAAGCAACTTGCACAATTTGGATCTCTGATAAGCTTTTAATATTTCTATTGGGATTAAAAACATAGAATTAAGATACCAGGTCATGGTATGAAATACAAAGTCACAACAAAGAGTAATATACAAAAAGTGAATACTTTTCACTGAAGTATGTAAGAAGCTATTTTAAATATCCCAACTTTAATTAAAAGCTATTCAATACAGTCTTAAGTCAAAACTGATTCTTTTCTAACGCCTTCAAGGACAGGTTCTGTCTTATTTTCAAATTAATAAAGTCAGTAAAAGACCATAATGAATGCAAGAAGAAAATGCTTCATACTTCCTAGTTTTCAAAACAACAAAAGTTCACCCTCATATCAATATTAAAGACTGAACTACTTTCTGTTAAAATCTGTGCACTCAATTTTTCATCTCTACCAACATCAACTTCAATCTAAACTTCAGTTTAGAGGTATTAAGTACTGCACAACGTTATAAGGAAGTTGCAAATAAATACAGATACACATGTGCCCTAAACCTAGCATGCTTCATCTTTTGGTGAGAAAAACAAGAGATTCTAAAAGGCCTGTGGGCTTCTGAATTTGATACAGGAATCTATCTTTCTATTAGTTATTTGCATCTTTCATATTTGTAAGCGTCACAGATAGCCATGATAAGCTTCTAAATTACCAATATTACAAGGAACTGTTATTTTCATGTGCCTTTTTCCGACGTAAAAAAGAAAACTCAAAATGAAAACCTCCAGCTTGCAAACATACACACTTACTCCTCCACACAGTTCCACTGATTGCAGTGAACCTTTCACCACAGTAAAAATGTGGACTTGAACCAGCTGGAATGCTTACAGCATTCTGAAAACAAGCAAGTGAAACTGTCTAGCATTCATTTTTATAACTAGAAGGCGTGTTACTCCATCACAACTAAAAAACCTCGGGGTGAAAACTGAAGTACAAAGATCAGATAACAAAGGTACCTAGGTACTCCCACAACTAGTTTTGAAAGCTTAACATTCTACTTTTCTTAAATGGCAGTTACCAATCCCAATTTACATTCCTAAAATACCCATTCTACTTTTCAAACCTAACTCATTCGTAGTAATGACTATTAAAAAAACCCCAAACAAACCCAACCAACCAAATGGTTACTTTCTGAGGAAACTCTCAACAGCATGCAAGTGACATAGCTAAAATACGCTTTACAAACAGTGTAATAGTCTAACTAATGTGATTTAAGCAGAAATTTTCTTTAAAAATATAACTTCATATAGTTATTTTTAACCTGGGCACTCTGATGCATTCCTCTGTTCCAGGCAAGCCAAGCTGTCCATCAGTAGCCAGACCCCAAGCATATACCTGGCCCTTGTCATTTAACGCAAGAGTGTGGGCTTCTCCACATGATACAGCTACAATATTTTGGGCATCCAGTGCACCAACATGCTCTAAAAATGAAGAAAGAAATTTTTTAAAAGTTAGTTTATTAACTAACAAATTAGTGTTGTTGAACAAAGTTACAGTCTGTACTATGATATCAATGGAAATGAAAGCAAAGCAAGTCCAGAAGACTGCCAAAACATCCTTTATTTGAAATTGTAAGCATGCTATTCTAGGAGAAGTTAAATCTGACACCTCAAGGTAACCAAACAACAACTGTATCTGGAGCAATATGCAGAAGTGCACAAAAACTGCGCCTTGATCATAATAGTTCCTTCTAATCTTGCCATCTGAAAATGAGTGCAGAAACTCAATTAACATTAAGGTCAAATAGATTATTGTCAAATGACTACACGTGTAGACATTATGTAAGTGGAAAACATTCCACCGCAGCAAATTAAATTCACCTATTCATTATTAACAAAAAAGGCTGCAAAACAAGGCAGGGCAAATTAAAGACTAAAGCTACTGATTTTGCAATGAGCAACACAATGTCCTATTTATAACGCAAAATACTGTAGAAACAGATTCTATGATTTTCTTTTTTTTTTTTTTTTTTTTTTTTTTTTACAGTAGCCTGCATTAATACCTTTAAACACATTTGGAAAACCTCAAAGTTTGCTTTCATGCTTCCAACTTGCAATCAGAAGTCCTAATGTTTTCATTTCAGCAAGAGTAGAGCAGGGAAGTGTCATCAGGGTCTGTCACTAAGGCTGAAATTTTCAACAGCGCCCTCCAATAAGAGCCTGCTTGGCATTTTATGCCCAGTTTTCAAACACTTTAATTCAATTCCTGCCTAAGAACGGCACAACCCTGAAAAAGCTTGTGTACCGTTAATGTAACTGCACTGTAAACACAGGTTAGGGTAGCCTAAATCAATCATCTAACAGCTAATTAGCACTCAGCTTCCAAAATAAGGTAACACACAGAACAGACATAAGTTAATTTTTTAAAACAGCTGGTCTGATTGAAAAGGTTACCACCCCAATTCATCCCATTACAGCCTCCACAGCTCCACCGGTGGAAGGGATCATTACGTAAGCACTCCTCAGCTCAGGCACCAGCACACACATGAGATCAGCAGCTGCTAAACTAGCTGGGCTGACTTTGCCCAACATGGATTAAGGAGCCTTCATGCAATCTCTATGACAAGCAGATTTCTGTGGCAAGGAAAGAGGGAAGGCACAGCTAAACAGTGTCACTAGTGACACTGAAGTGGCAAAAATGATCTTCAGATAGGAGAAATCCACCCTTTTGTGAAGATGAACCTCTTCAGACTGCGCAAGTACAGCTGCCCCTATGCACTGACTTCACGTGAGAACATTCAACAGTACTGTCAGTAACCTCCTGGTGAAGGAAAGATCAGGGAGGAGAAAGTTACACTCCTATGACTGCTGTGTCTCAGCAAGTTCTAAAAAGATTTACAGCAGGTGTTTGTCCATTACATACACAAGCTTGTACAAGGCTTGTTTAAAATACCACAAAAATAGAAAGTCAGGTATTTTTATTGTAACTTTTACAAGACAGCTCAGCATCATTTTCCAAGTGGGTGACAAGCATTCCAGAGTCAGTTTGACAAGCTGAGTTTCTATTCGTGTTCACAAAACAAATGCTTGTGGAAGAATCAAGTTTATCAGGTTTAATATCCATTTACTGTTTCCCAAAGAAAGCCCAAACTAGTTTTAAAAGCTACCTATCAACTACATGAAAAATCTTTCCTCAGTACCAAATCCAAAACTCTGAATAAAGAACTACTGAAATACTGCATAATGCCTTATTTCCACATGCAATATTGGTAGATCAATTATTGTGCCAAGTAACTCATAAAACTGCTGTAACAGTGATTAGAATAAACTCTTACTAAGGCTTTTCCATTTGCTTACGTTATGCTGTAAGCCCTGTCAGAAGCACTGCTCCGTATCTCTCAGCAGCACGCAGATATGACTCACACGCACAGCTCTGAAGGGAGCCCATGTGCACACTCCTCTGCAGTCCCTGCAAGATGTTTACCCACTTCTGCTATGGAACTGCACTAGCAGGAATCAGGAACACACATCTAACAGATACGAAGAAAAAAGCCCAAGGAAGTTTCAGATCACACCCCGTAGGCTTTTCCAAATCCTCGTCCTGTAGCACCGCATGTGATAAAAAGGCTTTAACTTAAAGTTTTAGTTCTTGGGTGGGGGGAAACAAAAAAGAAAAGAAAATTAAGAACACTGCCTTAATCAGACCTGCTCTAAATCACATATGAAACAACTAAAAACACATAGCGTGTTTCTCGACTACGGTATGCCAAATATTAATAGCTACCATACCCCACACATACAGCACAACGCTAATCCATGTCTTGAAGCAGGTCACCTCCCCTTGAGATTAAAAACAGGCACCGAGTCTCCCATGACCTCAGATACACAGATTCCACACTGGAAATAAAAAAAAAATAGCAGCACTGTCCAGCTGCATGGCAGCCAAAAATATGTGGGGACAGCCATGTTTCCTAGTTGGTTGTTTCCAACTGTCACAAGATGCAATCCAAGCAAACGAATGCTTTTCAAGTTAAAAATCCGCCCATTCTTGGAAGAACTACTGTGCATACGATTCAGCACATGCAGAGACACTGGCAATCCTGGGTTTGATGTAGCATAACAAAACAAAAACACAGACACAACCGCACGTACTCGCCGCAATTCGTTCTTTCTAAACTTACCTGGTCTTTTCCTGGCTTTTTCATGCCCTAGCTGTCCTAGGTCGTTACATCCACATGTATAAACAGTCCCATCATCCAAGACAAAAACAGTATGTCTCAGTCCACATCCTACATCTCTGACCCTTTTATTTAAGAAAAAGTCACTTTTTCTAGGTTCTAAAACAATCTCTTCATCAATTCCACCCAATCCAAGCTGTCCAAAAGATGCATTTCCCCAGCACAACATGTTTATGCTTCTCTTGATCACACCGATCTTCCAACTTTGCTTTTCTAGAATATCCCTTCTGTGTAGCTGTTAAAAGAAAACAGAGTATTTTTAGTATTGCCTCTAATGCTTATGTTATTCTCTATACAGCAAGTAATCCACGCATTCATTTTCTATATACCAATATATTTAAACACCAAGCAACTTTTAAGTTACTTTCTTAGACAGTATTTACATTAACTCTGCAGTGAAATGCTTTCCTTCCTATTCCAGATACAACTTTTAAGATTTCCTCGGTTTTATAAAACTTTGTATGAAATACTTAAAGTACTATTCTTCATAAAACTTCTCTAATCCCTAATCCAGAACTGTACAAATGGCAGTCATAACCAATTCTAGTGAGTGGGAATGACCTCCAGCAGTACAGTACAGGCTAGTTTCTTTACGCAAGGAGCTGCATGACTCCCAAAAGCACCGCTTATGGCCTCAAGCTCATCCCCTGGAACAAGCTCTTGACTCATAGCTTGGAAAAAATTGGTCATCTCTGATCAATCCAGTTATGCAACACAAAGAATAATATGATGTGTCAGTCATTACACTTAAACAGCCATGAGTCAAGTGAAGTTAAAATCTAGAAGAAAATAAATAGCTGAAAGTCAGGTCCCCAGACTTGCACTGCAATCAACACAGGTTACAGCTTCACAGTTACACTGTGGTAACAGGAGGCTAGGTATACAGACTCCCCCATGTGAGCTCCCATCCCTAATGCCTAAACTGCCATTGCCAGTACACGTGCTGACACACCCTGTACCTATCTGGAACAGATACAAAGCTACAATTTGCTTTTCTTTTCCATATTGCAGACAATGAAGGATTTATGACGATTTCACTATTACTATTCGCTACGCTTCTGCGACAGTAGGTTTCCCCATGTTTTCAGAGCCACTTAAAAATTCGTATTATACAGTGTAAAATTGCTACTAACTATCATCTGCAATCATTATTTGGAGGACAGCATGAACAGCGGAACGTGGAATACAACGCACTACTAAGTTGTGCATTCTGCAGGGTCACAACACGTATAAACATAAAACCTCTCAGAGAAGCAAGCCATCAGTTAGCATCCAAGTGTTGCATAAAGCAAAGGAGGGCAGAATTCTTGCCAACACAACAGGATGAACTGTTTTCCCCTGTAAAAGTCAAAATGCAGTAAACAAGATGCCTGTTTCTGCGACCTCATAAAAAAAAACCCCAAGAGCCAAACAAAAAAAAACCCAAACAGCTTAAAGTATATTTCATTCCATTTACCTATCTCAGGAGATGACGCATGATCAAATATTTCCCTAGCTATCACTACCTATATCCTACCACGTTCAGAAGGGGACATCAAAATGAAGGCGTCTTCGGTTAAGACATCGCTACACAACAGCAAATTCCATACATCCGTAGCAGTGACTGCAGCGCAAGCTTTGACCTGAAACACAAGAAGGTAGAAAAGACGTGTGATCACAGTGCTTCGGGATTTCCCTAGCCAGGATGTAACTCCGCCTTCAGCAGGGCAAAAAGAAGCAAGTAAGTTCCTTCTGTTGAAAGGCAAGTGTTTCCACAGAAGGTGCTTCTTTCTTTCAAGAGTCAGCAGCCAACGAAGTTTTGTACTTTGATCTCAAATCACGGCACTATTTTATCCCTGCACGTAGCCGTGAAAGCCAACTCACGTTGTCTGCGGCTGGATACTACCGTGCGTGACGTCAAAAGCAGTCCAAAGCCGACGACAAACACCGACGGCAGGGGAAACCACCCAACTCATTTTCTACCAGCAGAGAGCGAGTAACGGTGCCGCAGGAAGGGTCTGGATGCTTCCCGCAGGCCGGATCGGGCTCTGCACGGGCACTGACGCGCTCTTAAAGCGCCGCAGCCGCGGGCTGCGCGCCCGGCACTCCCCAGGGCAGCACCGCCCGCTCCCGCCGCCCCCTCGGGTGGGACGCCGCCCGCACCCTGCCAAACGCAGCCAACCTGCCGCACGGACTTAATGCCTACCCTCTCCTCACCTCCCTGGGGCACAGCTCCCCCCAGCCATCGCCGCCGCCGCTCTGGAGTCCGGAGAAAGGGGCCGCGCCGCGGGCGGGGCGGGGCCGGACCGGCCCCGGTGGAGGAGCGCAGGTCGGAGCGGGGCCTCCGCCCGCTGCGAGGGGGCGGCGCCAGGCGCAGAGGTCTCCTCGGCGCGCCCCGCAACTGCTACGCGCCCTCGCCCGTAACGGTCCTAACCGCACCGGCCGCCCCGCACCTGCCCTGCCCTCCCCGCGGGCACTGCCACCCGTCTCGCCCCGCCCCGCTCCCACAGCCGCCGTCCCGCCGGCTCCGCGGTGGGGCCCCGCTGGCCGAACGCGGCCCCCTCCACTTTCCCGTCCGCCCCGCGGGGCCGAAAGGCGGCGGCGCCCGCGCAGGTCCGGCGGCGCGTCGCAGCGGAACTCACCGGCAGCGGCGAGACGCTCCGGTCCGCGGTTCCCGGCTCGCCCGCCGCAGGGACCCACCGGCCACCGCCAGGGCGTGAGCGGCCCCCACAAGGAGCGGTGACAGGGCCCGGTGGCTGCTCCTGCGCAGGCGCGGACTCAGCGGGCGGGGCCGCAGCGCGCCCGCTTCGCCGCTCGCTCCCTCCCCGGCCTCGTGGTCGAGGGCAGTGACGCAGCGGCGGCGCGGCGTGACGCCAGCCCGGACCTCGGCGGCGGCAGGCGCCGCCCGCCCGCGGGGTGAGGGGGTCTGGGCCGGCGCTGTACGCTACGGAGCCGCGCTGGTGGCAGCGGTCGTTCAGCGGTCCGCGACGCCGGCGGCGAGTGGGAGCCGGGGCGGGGCCCTGCAAGGCTCGGGCGGGGGCGGGGTCGAATGGTGGAGTAACCGCGGGGCGCCGGCCGGGCCGCGGAGAAGTTTCCATCAAAAAAGAAATGCAGGAGAACGAGCTGAAGCGGCCAAAAGCCGGAGCGATGAGCTCTTCCTCCCGCTGCGCCGGGGGGCGGCGCTGGGGAAGAGCGGAGCTGGGCGCCGGAGGGGGCCGGTAGCAGGGTGCGCATTCGGGGCGGTGGCTGCAGCCGTACGGATTCTTGGCCTGAGAACAAGTGAGCGCACAATACACAGCAGCCTTCGGATGCACCGTTCTGGCGTTACAGCGCGTATTTTAAATGAATAATTTAAAATATATATATATTTTAATGTGTGTTCTGTAGCACGTTCTGGAGCAAATCACCACCTCTGTGCTTGCTGAGAAGAGGTCTTTGGGACGGCATAGTTCTCCCTTGAAGAGCGGTTAAGAAACTTGGCGGGTACTGCTGTTCCTTCTCTGTGATCTGTGGAGATCTGCAGAGGCCTTTGCTCGATCTCTGAGGGCACGAAAAGAACAAGATCAGTGAGCAGCAAGGAACTGGATCTGCCAGGCAGAAGCAGGAACAAACTGTTCTTCATACTCCAGTTACCTGTCATTACCTTGTGAGGCAACGGGTTTCTTCCCGGGGTGTGACCCAGATGGTGTTGCAGCAGCATGAGGCAGGGGTGTAACACCAGCTTTGGGGCAGGTGGGTGTGCTCGCTGTACCCCTCCAGCAGAAATATTTTCAGTTTGCTGAGGGTTTTCTGTATTCCACTCACACGCTTAAGGCCTCAGTGCCAGAGCATACATGGGGTGGGCATGTGAAAATGCTTTTTTCACTGACGCCACTTCTCCAGTGGAGCAACTACAAATAAGTTTACATGCTACACACGTTTTTTTGGGGGGGGAGGAGGAGGTTTAGCTTTTTTCCTAGGATTTTGCTTGGTCCTGAGAGGAAAATCCACTGCAATTTGTGTATGTGGACCAGGTTGGGAATCCCAATGTGGTTTCCTTACTTGGTGTCCCCTCTGTAGTAGTTCTGGGACCCACCCGGAGGTAGGTCAGGATGTAAAAAAGGCCAGGACCAGGCATACGTCACAGCAAGCAAGGGTTTTTAATTATGGGTAAGAAAGGTTCTAGCTTTGATGCCATTTTCCCCTGTAGTGGAAAGTATTAAAAAAACCCAACCCAAACCAACAAATGGTGTATCTTGATCCGGCCATTAAAGGCTCCTTTGTGTACCAAAACAGGTAAGATTCCACAGGGCTTCTCAGGATTTGTGGTTCTAAGTTTATCAGTAAAGATCCAAACCAGAAATACGAAATCCATCCCGAGAGAAAATGAGATAGCCACACAGCTGCCAAAGGGCAAATGATGCAGCACTTTTCAGGGTAGCAAATACACAGGCTTGTTATTTGAAGGAGAGATGGGAGAGATCTGCCTTTTCCGCTCTGCATATAAAAACAGAAGATTAGCGGTAGCAGTTACAAACGGAGGGAGGGAAACGTTTCATTCGTTATCTTCCAAATTTCCTTTTCCCTTTGTTTGTAAGACCACCGGAGCAGTAACTGCAAGTAATTCCTGTGAAGTACGTCTCAAACAGACATCCATTGTGCAATGTGTCCTCTGACCAGCATGTGGGGATATGTCCGTGTACTTGAAGAGAATGTTACGTGCCCAGTAGGATTCTTACCTAGCAAAGACTTTTGTTATAACTGGCCTAACACATCAAGTGATAAATGTATACACCATGAAACAACATAGAGTGTAGCACAAATCTGTTCCTTCTGTAACACATGTAGCTATTTCATTTAAAAGTTATTTTAGTCCCAAAATCAGATTGCTGTAAGTTAAATAATTCAAATGTGTCTTTAGTATTAAAGCCGAATTTTTTATTCTGCTTGCTACCTATCTTAGCAAACCTTCTTTTCCGTGCCAGAGAAGCCATATCCTGCCTGTCTTAAGGTCTGGAGTAAGACCCTTCCCACCTGGCAGTGTGCTCTGACATCCACATTACTGCTTGGACTCCCTGCCACTCAGTACTACCAGTGCTGCATCCACTGACATCACGTCTGCCAAAATGCAGTTCTGTGGTTGCAGGGGTCAAGAGAACCATGAGTGAGCATGCTTGCACCTCCAAAGTCCCAATGTCCCTTCTGACACTTGTAAAATAGTACAGTACTTGTAAAATAGTACAGTAATGCAAAACCCAGTGAAAACAAGAAAGTAAAGCTAGTTAACTTCAGGGAAGGGATTTATTCCTTCTAAGTGCCTTACCACAGAGGGTTTCCTATTGTGCTTGCACCATCTTCTTATTGATGGTCATAACAAGCAGAAAACTATTTTCAGTTGCCCAGCCATTATTAAAATAGCAATGCTTGGCCACTGCCTGGTGACTGCTGTCAGCACAACTGTGTGTGTTAGATTGTACCCCAGTTAATTGCCCATTCAAATAATACAAAAATGAAAAAAATTTTATTACTTAACTATGCTTTATGCTATCTTTCAGTTAATATGTTTTTGAAAGCTGGCATGTTATGGAATAAAAGCTTCTATCTAGTAACGGAGATGGACTCTGTTTTCTGCCTGTTTTCTCACGTACATACTTTATAAACCTTTATTCCTTATTTCAAACCCCTTTGTTTTATACTCTGATGTGTCACAGACTATGGGAAACAGAAATGGGTGTCCAGAACAGCTGATAACATGAAATTAGAGATGTCAGCATTTTGCTGTGAGAAATTACTAACCTTTGTGTGAAGCCTTTGTGTAGAACATTCTTGATTAAGACAAAGGAAAGGTTTAGAATACAAACAGCCCCGCAAACAAGGTATGGTCAGACCCTTTCACGCCGTTTCAGTTCTACATTTTAACCTTACTTTCTTCACGGTATCAATATTTGGATGTTAGTGAATTAAGGAAATCGCCCATGTAGACAGACAGACACCCTGCTCCCTCTGCCCCCCCCCCCCCCCCCCACCAGAGTACATGGTTTATGCACTCTGCTACTTTATAGCCAAGCATATTTTAGCTTTCTGACTGTCCTCCCCCACTCACTGTTATGATTCTGGTTAGTTCAAATGTGTATATGATTAGCAGTAAGATCAATTATTTATTAACTGATGGTGATATGATGAAAAAAGAAGAGGTTATGACCTGTTTGTAAAGGTAAATCACTATGTGAATACAAAATTGACAACATTGTAAGTTCTGTGTCCAATTCGAGGCTCCTAATTAAGGGAGCTGATTAAGGATAATCTGAGGAGTGGTACCTTCAAGTAAGATAAACAAAAAGAAAAACTTACAACACCCCACTCCCCTCATTGTCTCAGGCCACAAAATACAGCTGAAGCAGATGAAAGAACGTTATTTCATAGGGTGAGAGCTGCAAAGAAAATGGAGACGCAGCGAAACGCAAGGGTGAACCCTGGGCTGAAAGGGTGCAGTGAAGGAAACAGGCTGACCTTCACATACAGTATGTAGCTCTTGCACTCAATGAACTCCTGCATGGATCCAGTATCCCCAAGCCCACACAAATCACTGCTGGCACTCAGAGTGACCACCCCATATCCTGGCACTATGGCAGAAGCCACACAAGTGCCCAGGCATCTGCAGGTTGGGGCTGAAGATGCCAAACATTTTCCAGCATCCTACACAAAGGGTTGCAAGTGCCACCCTTTCCCATATGCGTGTTCTCTTCCTATTTGTAATTTCACACTATTACATTATTTTTTCTGTTATAAATAGATCGGCAGGCCAGGTGCTAACTGAACACCAGGCAATTCCCATGTTTCTTTTGGGCTGAAGTGTTGGATGACGAGATACCAATTCCCATCTCATTAAACTGGGCTTTTGCTCAGGCCAAAACTTATCTGGCATTTTTAAGGTGCAATTCTACAGGAATACAAGAGCAAGAGTTCAGCCAGTTCTGCCCTACAGAGACCAACTTGAGAACACGCTGAACCTCAGCTTATAAAATAGCAGCTCCAAGTGGTGCCACATGCTGCTGATTCTGACATGACACTGTGTCTTTGCATGGCAGGATGATGAAGCACCCTAAAATTAGCCTTCTTACTATTTCGTAAAGAGCAGGCAGAAAGGTAGCAGCTGGCACTGAGGAGAACAAAGAAGCACAGGAGACGACCAGAATTGAGGCTCACACACAGCCTGGTCACAACACTTCATGGTGAGCACTCTTGGCTTCTTTGTGAATTTCCATGTTGGATCGTTTAGTGTCATTTCTTATCCAGAGCACGGGGTGACCTGACTGGGCAGGGAGAAAGGTGCTTGTGTGAACAGAGGTGGGATAGAAGGATCTGTTCTCTCAGGGGGCTTGGGAGACAGCTGAGGGGAAAACTAGCTGTGAAATAACACAGATGGTCTCTTGTCTTAGAGGAGTGGTGGGAGCTGGCATCTAATTCACAGAATTGTTTGTTGTTACTGGAACAGAACTGGGAATGGAGGAAACAAAATCACGCTGGTATGGAAAACAGAAATACCATAATAAAAGTTGCCTCTCTGTTGAGCCAGATTGGATTTTTCCTGATATTCAGGTCTCTTTCCACCCCATTTCTTGGGTGATAAAGTCCTTGGCTTTACAAGGTGTAAGATTTGGGAGGAAAAAAAAAATAATTCCAGGCAGTGAGTGTTTGTTTGAGTGGGTGTTTGGCTATGGGAACAGTAATAGTGAAGGAAAAGATCCTAGACCAGAATAACACTTGCAGATGAGGAGGAAAAAGAAACTGTAAGGAAACATTTGAATGTCAGAGGGCACAATAGGCACTAGACGAAATGGATGTTAGGGCTGATTCCTAGGAGAGAAAAAGGCACAACATGTGTCTCCAGGAAGCAGAGGACTCCACCATCAGCTAAGTGTGACAGCTTGTGTCCCTGTGCCTAAGCAATTGTCAGAACAGGCTGTTTTCTCTATTCCTGTGGTGGGACTCTGTGAACAATAGCTGGGAAGAAAATAACTCTGAGGCACAAACTGTGACCACTGTGTTCAAACTACATCCAGCTGTTTCTGTTATTAGTTATCACTCAAAAAATACAGGGCTACTTTGCAACAAAGATACTTCTGTCTTGTAAAGATGAATGGACAGTAGTCTGTAGCTTTTGTGATTTAATTCAGCATAAGATTCACGATTCCACATGTATTACTGAAACCCAGAGGGGCATGATACTATGAGATGTATTTTGGTGCAGTTAGCAACTGATAAATATTGGTACAGCGTGGATTGAAACGTGGTGTCAGAGTGGCAATGAATCTCTGCTGTTTGTAACAACTGAAGCACAGGGCATCTCCGTTCAAAACAGGGATTAAATATTCACAGTGGACAAAGACTCTTGGTCAGATGGAAAATTAGATTTCTCTTGCAGAGGTTGCAATGAGGCTCAACAGAAATACTAAGTGAGCAGTCAGAGCATGGAGTCCTTGGAGGACCGCAACTCTGAATTTCCTGATGTAAATCTCAACCTTAGCATCAAAGATTTCAAAAAAATACTTGGTTTTGGAGACGTAAGGAAAGTCAGAAGTATGAGACCAGTGATCAAATCCACCTAAGTGTGTGAAAAACAGAATCACTGCTACTACCTACAAACAATTCACGTGTAGAGAAGCCTATTGACTCATGTTCCCAGAGACTTCCTATGCCAATACTTACTAAGGTCCTGTTTAGGGAAACAAAATATTGTCACAAACTTGTCATCTCTTGTTTCTGTTTGCTGACATTGGAGTTGTGCAGAATGCTGACAATCATGAGTGATTTAGAGGCTCTTATTTCTCTCCAGCTGATCTTGGGACAATATTTTTGGGATAAGGTTTCTTTGTTTACTTGGTCTAGCAGCATACAAAATACTGTTTCAATTTAAAATTTCAAGCTTGTACAGGGGAGGCCAAAGCAGCTATATATCATTTGGAATCAGAAACAGTAGAGCAGCTACCTGTGCCAAACCTCCTTTGCATTTAGCTGGCTTTTTTTTCTTGGATAGGGAGGGAGGTAGCCATGATTCACCACCTATGTCTGATTGATGAAGGCTTTCTTGTCATCAGTGTCAGCAAGCCACTTGGACACCACTAAATACGATCGCTGATCCCAATCAGAAATGATCATTTGAGGGATACTGGATAGTCCCCACCTATATTTACTTTCATAAAAGAAGAATACAGGGCCATTTCCAGCTTCTGGGCAGGGGTCTAGAGCAGCAAAATGAATCATAAACATACACGGACATGAAAGTAGTCCTAGGGCTTGGATCCATGGAGATCCAAGAGAAATTGTTCCTGAGACTGATTCAGGAATTTACACAGTGTCCAACTGAAACAAAGCAGCTTCTGTTCACTCTATGACCCACTGGAGACACCCAAAACCAGACAGATTACCAGCAGGGAAGTGAGCTTGAAGCTCCAATTTCATCAGAAGACACTTCCACAATATTTTTTAGCTGGCAGCCTTGCACATAGAAAAATATTGTGCCCAATGTGATAGAACATTTGCAAATACAAACAATTCAGTACAAAAAATGTTGTATGCTTACAAGCTTGTAGCAAACACAACAAGGCAAACTGGCTCTTTGACAGTATAAATATTACAAATTCAGTTCCTCTGAGTACTGCTTTTTTTTCTTCTTTTTCTTTTTTATAAATAAGACGAGCGAAAAGAATGCTTATTTGGCCTTATGACCAAGTGATGGCTTTGCAGTAAACAGCACTAGGGTTAAAATCACTTTTCCTGAGAGGCAAGTGATATGTAATCTTTATCATTTTTCCTGACTTCTTGTGCAAGTTTGAGCCTCTGAATAGCTCATCACCATTATAAACCTGGTTGTGTTATATTTGGAGTTTCTAATAATTGTAAGCATGAAAGTAGCCTGTTCATAACTATAACAATCCCTACTGGCTTTCCTGCAGAATTACAATAAACATGAACCCAGATGCATTTTGTTTGTAACCACTACAAATAGCCATATCAAGTCCAGTGAGTTATATCAGCAATGATCTCTTTAGAATCCAGTATTTGGGATTACAGTGACTGCATATTTTCAAGTAAAATTTATGGAAATTGTTATCTTTTGGCTAAGACTTAGTTTAAAATAGTTTACACCAATACATTCTTTTAAAAGATATATAATTTAAAGGATTACCAAATTTATGCCTATAGCTATCTTTCAGGAAATGTCTCATTTTTTAATATTTGAGAAATTAAAGGTTCAAATACCACCATCATTTCTTTGGACATATAGTGACCAACATAAAAAGAATAAATCCAGAGACTAATAGTATATTAACTGTCACATATTTTCTGGATACAAACATTTGGCTGCATCAAATCCTGCATTTCAGGATCTAGACTGGAGAGATCTCTGCAAAAGAGCCAAAGGTTTTCTCTTGCCCCACGTAAATAGAGAGCAAATATTTCAGAATTAGGAAGCCTAAATTATGTGAAAAGTTCTTTTCAAAACCATGGAAGGAAACAGTGCAGCTTGGAACACTGTAATCCCTCCTTAATAGTTTCAATAATGCAATCAAAAGGACTGTGTGGGAGGGCACAGCAAGTAGCTGTATCTGTGAGGTGGAGACTTTTAGCAGAGGCCTCAGTCTTAGGAATCAAATTATTTATCGGTTCCTGGGTTTTAAACTTGATTATCTTGACTAAAGCCGGGAAATGCCTGGAAGTTCTTCCCACTAAGTTCTTTCTTTGGGTGTTGGACTTGATGATCTCTTGAGGTCCCTTCCAACCCCTACAATTCCAGGCCTCCCCTGGTCAATAGCTCCAAGGCATAATTTTCCCCACTTCCCTTTCCTCTAGGCCAAACCCTCAGATGGGTAAATTGTTTCTCAATGGAAGTCAGTGGAACTAATGGCAATTTAAATCAGCTGAGTCTCAATGGGTTTGTATCACAGCTCAAAACCCCACAACTGTGCAGGTCTTGTATGGAAAAAATCCAAGTTTATACACCTTCACGTAAACTCTATCCATCACAGCATCACAGCAGCAGTTCTGGCTCCCCTTCCTGCTCCAGCCCTCACTTAAATTTCCCTGTTCGCTCAAACACCTTAAACCCTACTCAACAGCTCAAGGCACAGTAAAACAAATGCACTTGATACAGGAGGAACGGTTTTCCTATACGATACCCATGGGTTATACACGTTAGGGTTGAGACTTTGTGAAGTACAACTCTTTAAAATATGTATTTTGGTTTTCAAAAAATGGTGAGCAAAGACTTAGGTGACACTCAAATGTCAAAATCTTGGCCAGTATGACATTATATAAACACCCAAAATGAGAATATGCAGCTGGATCTACACAGGTTAGTCCCTTAGTTTTTTGAAAATTACATAAGTAAATTCAAGGTGTATCATTTAACTGCTTAATGAAAACATAGGCTTGGTCTTTATACCCCGTCTTTGAATTTCCAAAATAGTAAATATTTCTTTATAAGATAGATGTTTTCTTGATTTACTCTGTTGTCCTGATCTAACATTAAGCATACTCTTTAAAAGCATTATGTGTAAAATGTAGCTCAAATATTGAGTTTCTACAGCCCCACACAAAAAAGGGGTTTTGTACTTCGAAAGGCCTTTACTAATCAGATGAAATAAAAAATACTTACTGAAATATCTGCATTTTCCTTCTAAGTGTCACAGTTCGGAGTCTTCCAATATTCTTCCTTTCCTAAAGCAAAAAGAAGACAGACATTTAAAAAAGTATTTTCAAAGGCTCCCTAGGCAGAAGGAAAATTCCCTTTCTTAACTGGTGTGGTAGCACAGGGCATTACTCTGTCACTGATGTACCCACTGGTCTACGCTTGGCTTGTAATATGTGTGGTTTTAACAGTTCAGAATATATTTTATATCCTGTGATATATCTTTTGACTCCTTCCATTGAGTAAATTAATATTTTGACTGTTTAGAAATTAGATGGTTCTGGAGAGTGACAGTTCACAAGCAGAACCACTGGGTTAAATTTGGCCTAGGAGATCACTAGATGATTTATTTAATATGAATTAGAGGTCTTGCTTGGTTTCCTATTAGAAAAGTTACATTGTCCTCTCTTTCTTTCTCTGCTTGTCTTATATGTTTGTGAAAAAGTCACATTTGGCATAATTAACAATTTGGATGGCTAGTCAGAATGGCCAGTACCTCCTGCTATTGTTGCTCTGAAGTAATTTTCTGGGTCATGACCTTTGGTAAGCGAGCTTACATTTTCTGAATATCACTTGTTCTTTAGCTAGACAGAGTAATTCTGATACTGCTGGTGTTTAATAAGCTATCAAATCACTCGCTCATCTCTGTCCTTTCTGAAAGTTTGCTTGTGTTTTGAAAAAAGACCTTTACTTTAAAATTAATTTAATCTGTAAAGTTATATCCTAAAAAAGACAGGCTCTGTGAAGCTTTATCAGCATCTACAGATGCAATTTTGTAGTACATCTTCATATACATTCTTACAAATTATATTATGATGCAAGGCAGTTTAAAATTACAATGAAAAAAAGGAACATTTAAAGGGGGAAGGTGACTCAGTGGCCTGAGGGAAGGCGTTCCAGACAGATGAGGCAGTGTAAGGGAAAGAGAGCCAGAATCATCGGGAGGGGCTGGTAAACTGATCTCAAGTCTGCAGAATAAGGTGACACACTAAAGGGCTGGTAAAACAGTAACTATTTCTCATATCAGCCAGCTAATGAGATTCAGTGTTTGGCAATGATATCCTATTACGTTTTCATTACAAAATGGCGCTGTTTGAATACTGAGGAGGAGGAAAATTTTAAACTGCATAGAACTACAGAACGTGGTTTCTTCCCTTGTTGGTACAATCAGAGAGGCAGGCAGAGCCAGTGTTTTCTGAATGCTATGCACAAGGGGTCAAGTAATAGCAGCTAACCCTCTTTCTCCTAGCCATAACCAGACAACACAATTCCCCTAACTCCACAGGGCATTACCACCTTTTACTTGTTGGCACAAAGGCTGCCATGCTTTTCTGCTGCCACCATGTGTCGAGTTGGTATGTTCTTTCTAAGTATGAATATAATTTCTCTTTCCTGCCTGTTCAGACTGACCATTTCCCAGTTCATCCTGTTGCACCATTGTAATATACTACACACAGGCATTTCTTTCCATGGAGTTTGCTTCTGACATATTTTACTAAAATGTTACCAAACTATGCACTCCTGCTACCTGATCTACACACTTCAAGCTCTCATCTTCAGTTAGTTCCTCTGGTCACCTCACTGGACAGTCACACAGCTGTCCTCCAAACCCTTTGTCCCAGACCTACCTAGCTGAAGTGACCTGATGACCACAAGTCCTGAGATGTGCTGACTGCCAAGTGCACTGCTGATCAACCAGGCACTCATCTGAGTCTTCCTGGAAAGCAATAGGTCTCAAGAAATTATTTTAAAACATAGATTATGCATGAATGCCCTCTCCTAATTCTCTTCTAGCAGCAACCCTTTAAGACACTCTCATTAGGGTTGTATCTCATGAAGTATAATTTTGGCAACTACATTATTGTATGTTTTGTCCCATTAAACATCTGACTAGAGCTGATATTCTCTACAGTTCCAGTTGTCTGTAACAGACACAAAAGCCTCTGACACTCAAAACACTAGCCATTCTTTCTGGTTTGGGTTACTCTAAGACACTAAAGGTCCAGGATTGACCTGCCTCAGGCTCCTGCCAGCTGCCTGGCCCTTTGTGTTTAATTTGCTGTAGGCCTCAGGGCCTCTAATGTGAAGCAAACACAGAGACTGGAAAGCCACTGTACCTAATTAGAAAAAAAGATACTGAAGATAACCTGTATTTTACATAAATGGTGTATACCTCTGAGTATATCCTCCTTGTTACTCTGCAATTCACGTTAATTGGGCTTCCACAACCATAGCCATAAAGAAAATAAACCAATTTATCTTGCTCTTTCATGTTAAAAGCACTTATAGATGGATGCTCAGTGAAGTCTCTCAGTTCTGTAAGGGTCTTGTCATTTCTTTGTAAGTAGTCTGGATGAAATTCTGTTCTCTCTTCTACATGTGCGATGCCATTTAAGTGATAAGAATAAGAACTGCACTGTAAATCTCTGTTTGACAAATGTGTAATTGGAAGTAGAGGCTGTGTGGTTACAAAATACACCTCACTAGACTGACTCTTAATCCACTTTTTAAAAGACAATCCATAATGTTGTGTGTGTTAATCTCAACCCCAAGTCAAAAACATTCATGTATGTGACTCTGTCTCTGGACAACAGGAAGCAGTTAACAAAGGCATACAATGCAGATGTCAGGTCTACTTAATATCAAACCCAGAAATAGATAACTCCACTCTTTGTGCCAGTCCCTCTGACAATCTGTTCAGTTAGTAGCAATCATGGCTATAAACATCCTTTTTAGATGTTCTGGAGATGTATGTTCTGAAGAAAGGTAAGGAAGCAAATTGAAACGGATAGATCTGTAGCTGCGAGGGTCTAATCCTGGGTTACCTGAAGAAACAATTAGACGAGCCACAAAATAGGGAAAGCAAAACCCAGAAAAGAACAGCAAAAGTACAAACACAGCGTTTGGCATAGTGGCCTCTCTTACACATAATCTGATGAAAACAGGTCCATCGTTGTATCAGCTACAGCCAGATCCCGCAAAGCTGTGCCAACATCAGACCAAGACGGTGCCAACCAGTGGTCTCTTAGCTGGAGACCTGAAACAACATACCAAAATGACAGAGAGTGTCCAGAGTTAGGTGAAGACAGTAGAACTGGCATTATCAGGGCCACTTTTATGGCCCGTTTGGGACTAGTCATGCAAAAAGTGTCACAACCATTTCACTGTTCCCTGTGTAGGTAATATGTTATTAGGTTCTCCTATATTCTCCCTTTTGTAAGGAAAATTACTCTTTTAAGTTGGGATATCTAAAGATCCTACATGCAGCTGGGTTCTTTAACTTGCTAGCATCCAAATTTTAAAGCAGATAGTTTCCCTCTACGGGTCATACATAAAGTGCACACAACTGGAAGCATTCAGGTGGCTGAGTAATATCTCCTCAAAGTTACCATTCTCTCTGGGTGCAGGGTGTGGCTCACATCAGCCTTCTTTCTGAAGTCAGTGCTACCAGACTTGAGTGATTTGAGCCAGCATAACAAAAGACAAAGCAGGTACTTTATGAGTCAACATTCCTATTTGATCAGTAAAATGGTTATAGGTTGGCTAAGCTTCTCTTCTGAAGTTACCCCTTCAGCCCATGAGAGCAAACTTGTCTATCACAGTTTATTTCTTACTCCATGCTGGAAAAAAATGAGTTCAGCCTTGGGATGAGCAAGACCAGTGGGTGGTGGGATGCAGACCAAAAGTGGGTAGCAAGCCTGTGCTTCACAGGGCTGCAAAACAACTGCTACACGACAACTTGACCTTGAGGAAGCTTTTGAAGAAATGGAACATTTAGTATTTGTGTGCCAGAATTTTCAGTGGCAAATTTTTAGGAATCACAATCTAAAACCCAACAGAAATCTAGGATTGATTATAAGGACAATATTAATATTTTTGATACAGTAATTTATAATTGGATTACAACCACAGCCAGAAAACTGGCCTTGTAGAAAATCCTGTTTGGAGATGGCAAGATTTTTTAACCTCCTTTTCCAGTTATCCCCATCTCTCCCGATTTTCTGTTTGTGAGATAGCTGTATAAATGCCACCTTCCTGCTCTGTATAACTGAAGGTCACATGTGGCAGTGACAAGAACACAACAATTATTGCTGCTATTGCACATTACTTTGTGACCTGAACATGTTTTTCTGATTCTGCACACGTTTCTTGACGGATGTGTCCCCGGTACGTACCTAAATCATCAATAAATTCACATTTTCCTCAAAAATTCAGATGAAGCTTTAATAGTTGAATGAGTTAGGCAGTGTCACCTGAGCTACGGTACTGTTTTATGTACCTGCCCTTAGAGAGTAACAGTAGAAACTCACACTGCTTCCACCTCCCCATAGGGACACAGACAGCCGCTGTGTGTAAACTGACTGGAGCTGATCTCCAAGCGGCTTGGTCGAGTCCAGTTGAGGTGAATTAAAAGCAGAGTCGCTTCACAAACCAGCTGTTAAAACACACTGCCAGGAAGTTTTCTTTGTCCCAGCCTTCTGGTCATGCCTCCGTCTTCTCTCTGCTTCCAGCCTAAATGCCAGCAGCACTCAGTTTTATGTCTTTTGTTCTAAGGTGGTATTCCTGCTCAGAATGCAGTTTTGAGGCTTGTCCAGCTGTTTTTCATCACTACCTTCTATGGTAAGTACCTAACGAATCAGGGTGCCCTGTAATATATGTCCCAAAGCTAACTGCCACCATGCAGCTCTCAGCACTGTTTCCAGCACTAACCTCTAAAGCTAAAATAAATGTTTGTACATGTGTAATTGTGAGCTTGAGGTAGCTTGAATTGGAGAATTTCTTATTCCAAACTATAAGCAAAGATATGCTATATGCTAGGTAGGTGATACTGACCTATAGGCACTATGGGCTTAATTGTAACCTTGAAATCACTGCAACTATGGCAAGCCTGTGCGCCCGAGAAGTGCTCATCTGCCTCAGTTACTCTGGGATAGGAAGCTATGCCCTGCTGCTGCTCTGAGCAGTTTAAGAAACAATGGTGGTAGACCAACATTTTAAAGGATAATGATTTCAGATCTTTAGGCACCATTCTTTTTTATGTTCTAAAGCTCTAAAACTCTTCAACTTCTTCCAGCCCCAGCTGTACTTACAGGCTTGCTGTCACGCTGGACAGTGTGTGATGTGTTAAGGGATGCCTTGAGGGGATCCCCAAAAGACAGTGCAGACGCCTCACAATTTTGGGCAGTCTGCACAGTGGTCTCATAATTCTCTACTGAATAATGTGTAAGCCACTTCATTTCTCAATTAATGTTTTAGCACATGTCATTAATAATACTTTATTAATTTTATCCTAACTTTTAGAAAATCAAGAAGTTTCCATTTATGAGAAATCCTACAGGTTTCCAATTACAGTTCCATAATCCTACTGTGGAGTTACAGCCAACCAGCCATGTACGAAGTTCCATTCTAAGACTCACTCCTTGTAAAGGTACTTTGGGCTTTGAAAGCCAACATCTGGAGAGAATGAGGGCTTGTGTAATTAATTCTAGGACACCTCACCTCATCCTAGAGAGGCAGATGTTCCCTTCTTCTGCTGGCCAGCAAATACAAAAGGACATCAAGCTGAAGGTCATGATACCTTCAAGTGTTTTTTCAGTGCTCTGCAGCCAAAAGCCTGAATTCATCATCTTTTAAAAAAGTAGAGACAGGAACAGCAATATTTTCACAGGTTTTTTTGCTGTTATTTGCAATTTAATAAATCTGAAATTCCCTGATGTTGCTCTATCAATACGACAGCTCTGTAAGATCTGGCACTTTTACTGTGTATGCTCTAATTTCTTGTGGTTCTTGGAAGTTTTGTGCTTGTACCACCTGCTGATACAATGGTCAGTCTGTGTGCCGCAGTAGAGGCTCATAACTTTCACAGTTTCTCAATGCTGTACTTTCTGCATAACCCTTAGCTCATTTGTTGCACAGATTATTCAATGATTTTGCAATTCTAGCATCTTATATAAAACTCTCTCTTGTACTGGAAAATTTTTTGCGCATGTTTTGGATGAGATTGAATAGTCACTTTGGATTGCTTAATCTCACATACCGTGCACAAACAGCAGTCTGCAGCACAGCAAGACTCCATGCACGTTGTACAATAACTGCACCTCAGCAGGAGTCCACGTGGATTTGCAGTTATTTTATCAGAGACATCAGACTTTATTTTCAGGCTTCAGACTTTGCAGAGTATTGCCCAAGCCACAGTAGCGTGCAGTCCAGTATCAATATGCAGTTCCTGTCAGTACTGTATGGCTCACATCTACTGTTACAGATATTATAAAGATCACTGTTCCCAGTATAAAGTTACATTAGACGTCACCGCAAAATGCCTAACCTGTCCTCAAAAGAAGGGCTGACTTCACTGAACAACTGTTCCACATCTCTGAAGAAACCACACCACAAACTAACGGTCCCAAGGTACTCTGATAATATTTTACAGAAAACAGGAACAAAAGAAAACTACTTCCAATGCATCGGGAAACTTTCCGTAAAAGAACTGCCTTTACCTCTGAATTTTCGTACTGTTATGCCTCATAAAACACCTTTCTGAAGAACTACATCCCACAGGAGAACCTCTTTTCTAGCAAAATCTTTCACTTGATAACATTTTGAAAGAATTGTGAGAAGGTCAAAAAGCCAGCTAATTACATAATTTGCTCTGGAAAGGGCTATATATCAATTCCCCATAATAAATGCATACAATTGTATTCATCTTTTAAAACTGGAATAATGATGAGGATTTTTAATAAAACAATATATCAACAATCAAGCAGCATTGTTGGTTAACTGAACTGTTTAGAATTACAGATTATTTTCCGTTGCTGGTGTATAGGATGAGTAGAAAAGAAAATCTAATCTCCACGTTTTCCAAGTGATGTGCTAGGTTTTAATCACTCAGGGTTTTAACCAGTTTCGCAAAGTGAAATTCTACCTAGCAACAGGGTTCTTCTGTGTACTCCTTTAACAGGGCTAAAATATTTCTAAATTATTCCACCTATGTTTTAATCTCAGTTTTATTTATAGCCACATTTCACTTGCCCCTTTTAATTACTTTTCCCCCAACAGTTTATTTCTGTGCATTCCATACCACGCTTAGAAGCTCTAGCTTTTTGAGGATTTGTAGTTACAGACCCTCCTTGAGGATTTCAGCATTTTTGCAGCATGTTTATTAAATCAAACGCTTCAAAGAAGTCAGGAATATTTTACTGCTAAATCCCATGTGTTTGCTGAGCTTGCCTCTGGAGTTGCAGAACCTTTTTGTTGTTACCAGCTGATGGGTTTCCCAGTGCCCACAATCTTGGAGTTCTGATCAAAACATAAAGACGATAGCCGTAACTAGTAATTTTAAAAGGCTGAAGTCTAAACCAGCTGATAAGAGTAATGCAATGCCACGACAGTCCCTCTTGGATGAATCAGCAAAACCCGTATAAGCATCTATAGGGGACGTTTCATGAGTGAGAAGGCACTCGGTGCCCATAGGTGCTGTCAGAGCAGTGGATTCCCTGTCCAATGAGGTGGAATGCTCTGCGGGCACATGGTTTACGCTGCTCAAAATAACTTGGGACCTGCAAACTGACAAATGCTATTGCTCCGGTGGTGACAGGTTGTCCAGCTCCTTACAGCCATCCTCGTGATAACGAAGGTTAACTTCCTTCACTGTATGGACTCCTAACTGTTTCTGTTCCTGAGGACTTGAAGAATTCCCTCGCTTCCTTAACTTTAATCTCCCACTTCTGGATAATTGCCATCGCTATCTGCCAGGGTTGGGCAGCAACATCTGGAGGAATTAAAAAAGGTAATCTTTGGATTTTGATTTTGCAGCACAGGTGCAGAAGGGTTTGATGAACATGTATATCTGAATGCTAATTATTGTTGATAAGACATATACAGGGAACAAATCACTTTTAAACTGACTTGAATTGTGCCGAGGCATGCGTATTGCAGTGAAAGAGAAACAATGCTCTACAGCATTATATAGGGCTTGAATAGCATTGGTGGGCTTCTTAAAATCCCTCTGAACCAGTCTGACTCCTCCAAGGAGTCAACGGAAGATTGTAACAACCTGAGGAGTTCCTTCCCAGGACTGTGTTCTTCCTCCCGCTTGTTTTCCCTCCACACTCTGAAATATTTACGTTTTGGCATTCACCTTTAAACCAAGATGCCAAAATTTGGATTTCCTTCTTAAGCAAAATCAAACCTAATTTAACATGACCACATAGTTAAATACTTTCTATTTATTTATTTATTTATTTTGTCATGTAAGATGACCCCACCGGCTATATTTAGTGCTGGGAGATCTGCTCACTGGATTAATGCACACAACAGCTGCAGAAACAGTCCTGCTAGAAGGGCATAACTCTCCCCCTTGAGCTCTCACTATCTCCCTCGCTCTCTTTCTCTCTCTCAGAAAAGTATTTGACTGTCAGTAGCAAATGTTTGGCCCAATGTATTGCAACATTAAGCAGTAATCAGAAGCCCATCTTAAGTTTTACAAAATAATATGTCAACAATTGACAAGGGAACAGCGTAGCTCTTGGGTTTACGTCAATGGAGCAGTATACAAATCATGCTAAAGACACCAATTACTTTATTGGTCCTTTTGGTCACGAGGTTTATGTTTGTGAGGACACTCTAGAATTTAAGAGAGGAAACAAAATCAGCAAATGTTAATGGAACGATTTCATAAACTTCAACACTCTTCTTCTCCCTCTCCTACACCTTCTGAAGGCTCCTGCAGGCAGGGTATTTCTGTCTGTCTGTTTTCTTGCAGAAAGGGTTAGCAAGATCAAACAGCAATAGGCAGCGTGTTAGTTCCTGTAGCAGAGCAGAATGACATTTACATATCAGAAAACCTTTACAGTCACCCCGGAGTTAGCCAGGTTTTGTGTGACAGAGTATCAAAGACAAAGGAGAACTGTTCTCTGTGCTGGTTTGCTATTCCTGTGCATTCTTGAGAGATTTTACAGCAGGTCTTGCCGTGGTACTGAAGGAATGTGTCTTATCAACAGCTGCTAAGATTTCGCAGCCTAGGTATATTTGCACCTAAACACAACATTACAGTGCTTTGTTAAAATTTTCCACAATATCATAAGAGCAATTGGACAATGGGCTCTAAATCGTAATCACTGAGGGGAGACAAACAAATCAGTTGACTTTTCTGTTTAAATCTGAACCAGTTTAGTACTTGCCTTCATAAACAGTAACATCCTGCAGGGACAGGCAAATTAATTCCACCTAATACAAATCTCATTTAAACATCATAGCTTGAAAGGATGATTGAAATTGGAAGGTTTTTATATTACAATGTTCTTAGAAAGACTGGTGAAAAAGCATAAAAAGAGAGAACAGCAGACAAAAAGAAACAAATTGAGGGAAAGTGTGAAAAAAGAAAAGCACAACTGGAATGTTGGAAGTGGGGGGGAGAACCACAAGCCAGATTTCTTTCATGTCTAATTTAAGGCTTGAGTTCCCTTTTTCATTTGGAGCCAGCATTTGTATGAAAACTGAATCTCATTTTAAAAACAAAACGGTCCACAGATTGGAAATTACCAGACAAAAAGATGTGCAAATGTCATCTGGTTTGCACAGGGCTGCTTTTCGGGGCTTTTTTTTTGTCCAGCCAGTTGCCAGTTCTTCAGATACACATGCACAATTCCCTTGATATCGGTGCCACTCACATACACAGGCAGAACAGAGACATTTGCTCAGCATTTTAAGTTGTGCAAATTCTCCTTACAGCACCTCATTTAGTGCTGTAATTTGTCAGTCTAGACCCAGCCTATGCAATACCTAAATCACTTTTTAACACTCAGGGTTAAGCTGTAGCTTCAGTACCAGGCTCAAACTTTACAGTAGCCCTCAGCTGCATGCATTTGTGGATTTCCACACTGTTCACACACCCCTGTTTGCAGAAATAACAGAAATTGCCGAGTTTAACTCATTTGGGTCACTGTCCGTGAAAATGGCTTTGGAGTTTGAGCCACACAAGGCTTGCAGAGCAGTGTGCCTGTGTTTGGAGGAGAAGAACTGAATATTGTTGCCTGTCAGTTATATTTTCCGTTGAAGTCGGAATGTATGTATGTATGTACATTCAGCACCAACTTGTGGACCTCTGCTGTTATCTCTTTGGGCCTTTCATATAAACTCCTTCTCATGTGGGCAATCCTTGAAGGAAACTGGCATGCATACATTACTTGAATCAATAAAAACTTGTCCTACATTACGAGCGCTCAGAGCTTGCCCTGACATCTGAGATCCAGCCTTTGCAGGTCAGTGGGAGAGGAGGATGGAGAAGCACCCAGGCAGGTCTTAAAGACAGCCATCACCTGTTTTCCTTTTTGGCCTTCTAACTTAAACATCAGATTAAATTTTCAGTTTCAGTTTGATTTGATACGGAGTTTCTTCAGAATTTTGTCTACGTTGCAGAAGAGAACTTGAGACATGGGTAAGAAAGGGTCTCTCTTCTCATTTTGAGAACGACTAAGGAACAATACAAATTGTGAGAAAAGAAAGACTTTTTGTGGCCAGAGTAAAAAAGAAACGGTCTTTTCATTATATGATAGTAGGAAGGAAGCCTTGAAAAAGTTAAAGAGGTTTGAATATGCTTTTTGCTTGAAGAACAGTTGAGAGATTTATGCTGTTTAGGGTACTCACTACTGTAACACTAAGGTCACAGGCCAGGGCAAGAGGCCAAGTGCCAAGTGCGCACAGGCCTCTTGCAGCACCTTCTGCAGGATGACTTGGAGGGAGGATTTATCCCTTCTGCAGAATGACTTGAGAGACAAGTATCACTATTTGCTTGCAAAAGAGGTGCTCTTACATCTCATTAAAAGTTTCTTAGAGTAAAATAGGTGCTTTTAAGACTTTAACATTTGTATGCTTTGAGTCACATTCAAATGCTCCTCGGTGAAATGGTGAACCCCTCCAGAGAGAGGAAAAGAACTGTGTGAGAAGAGACCACTATCACCACAAAAAGCAGTCTAGATAGATCCTCTGCTACTGAAATCTCAACTCCTCTGTATTCCAGTTTCAAATCGCTTGTGGTCTGATATTATTTAACTAATGTTCATAAAACATTCACATGCTAAATTATATCATTATGAATTCAAATTATTTATCACTCCAGTATCATAGTTTAAGCAAATATAGAATATATATAACTGTATATAGGTAATTCAATTCTGTGTTCCCTAGCTAATGAAAATCTAGATGGCAAGTTCAATTTAAAAGGAATTTAGAATTACTTTTAACAGTTAAGACCCCAATCCACTATCACAAGGAAACAAAAGATGAGGCATTGCTCAACTCCCAAGCCATTAAAGATTTATTAAAAACAATGACATTCCCCAAATTGTAAATATTGCATGATCTATATTTACCTTTTTTCCCTTTCCCTTCCCTTTCTTCCCTTCCTTTTTCTCTTTTTCCTTCCTTTCAGAAAACTGTACACAGATAACACTTTTCATGGTTTAAGATACAAGTTTGTAGAGGAAAACTTTGCATTTTACCTGAAAAGTACTTAAAAAATTTAACAGCGTGGCATTTCCAAATAGGTGGGCTGCAAGGTGGGACTTTAATTCTGTTCACAGCTACTTCAAGTAAATCCTGAGCAATTTAAGCGTAGTTGCTCCAGATCTGTACTAAAATATACCTAAGGACTGAAGCTGGACTATTAGAGTTTTTATTTACAGAAGAGGGTCTGATCCTACTTATTTTTCTGACCAGAAGCAGAAGGAGCCACACATCAGTTATAGTAGCAATTTAAAAATCCCTCAAACAGCAGACATAGACATTAAAGCAACGAGCAGCAGAATGTGAAGATACTTAACACACTGCCACCACCAGTCTTTTCACCGTTTACAAAGTTACATAACAGAAAGCAAGAAGCAGCTACCAGCCTCTTTTAGACTTGCAATCAAATGGGAGGTTTAAGGTCTAGAATTATAAAAATTGGATTAGACACTGAAGAAAAATGGAAAATATTAAAAAGATTGTACTGAAAAATATAAATAAAGAAGTAGGATGTTTCCTGAACATGCACATAACCTTTAGCCTACTTGTTCTTAGAGGGATCTTGTTCCTGTCAGAAGTGGTTTCACTCCTGGGGTTGGATGCTCGTGCCTTGTTTTCCACTATTTAGTTACATTCCCTAGAAATGGGAGCTTTCTTATCTGAATTTCTTGATTCACTACAAGGAACAGAATTCAAAACTACCACTGTGTCTAAACAAGAAAATTAACCCACAGTCTTGTGTATAGCTTTCCAAATACAATGATTACAAATAGCTTACATTCACCCTGCTCCTGCAAAAAAAAATACACACAAAACCTCTTGCCTTAGTCCTGTGCTCCAGCCCAACCTTCCCTAGGCCTGGCGTTTTGCAGCAGCTACAGCTTGTCAACAAGCAGGAACCGAAGGGGGTGACAATGGCAACTGCTAAGTGAGAATTCCTGCAAGGTCGTAAGAATGTGATTGTGATCCTTAAACGTCTGCAAGGCAGATCGCTTGGGCCATCTCCTAGCTTGTCTTTCATAGCTGCAATCACACAGTGGAAACACCCGTGTATAACTGTTAGTGCTCAACAGCGTATGGGCAAATGCGACTTACGGGCAACTAAATTCAGTGGAAAAGGGATATAGCCTCTAATATCTGCTACCCAGTGCTTCCCAGTTTCCTGGGCACACAGGGCTGTGTAAGGGCCACAAAGGTGCCACTATGCAGATGTCGAGGAAGAGGTGGCAGTTTGTTAGCTGGGGTTTCACACAACCCAGTCTTATTTAAAATGCTGGCAGCTGGAAAAGTGAGGCACAGGAACAACATGCGCCAACTAAACCTACTCGTTTGTAACTACACCTGAAGGCCAAAAAAGATGCTGAAATGCTTTTTCCATTAAATCTATTTGCAGATAACTTCTGTTACAGTAAAGCAAAAGGGTGTTTGAAAAAAAACACTTATTAAGGGCAAAGCTGTCTCTTGCCTAACACAACAGAGGGTCTGCACTCAGACATACCCAGGCTTCCCTTCTCTTTGGCAGAGATTTTGCTCCTGCTGTTTTCTTAGGAAAAGCCCATATTCTTTCAGTGATGACTAAGCAATGAGCCTGACAAGCCTCATAGAAGAGGAAATTAAAGGATTCGGTGTCACACAGCATGAACGTCCTGTGGTGCAATTTTCCTGCCTTCCATGTAAGGAATTTCAAGTCGAGTCACTGCCAAAACAAACTGTGGAAGCTAATTCCACCTTTGTGAATATTTTATCCTAAAGATAATGTGGCTAACAAGAACCTTGCCATAAATAGATGCTCCTGGAAACTCTGCAAGCTTGTGCAATTATTTGGACAGTGGAAACTGAATTAGTAGACTGAAGAAGTTCATGCCGTTGGTTTTGGTTATGACATTCTCTGAAGTCTCTCAAGACAATAGGTGCCCAAGGTCACTGTTGTTAGCGTCCTGGGAAAGCAAAAACTGTTGCCCTCAATGCACTCGCTTGGTCATGTAGATAATGAACTGGTCAAGAATAGAGAACTGCTGGCTGCTGGAGTCAGGCATCCCATTTTCAAACCTAAATAACACCAGTTTAGGTCTATTATTTATAACTAGCATTGCATTTCCTTCCCTTTATACTGGCTATAAGGCAGATTTTTCCAGTCTGCAAAATAACTGGTGTGTTTATTGACACCACAGATTGCTGTCTACTGTGTTCTTACTAGAGCCTGTCCTCCCTCCTGCCTATCTGCAAAGTTATGTGCAATTATCTATCCAGCAGAGATACGTGCAGTTACTGTATTCATTTTGCTAGCCCCATGATATGGCAGGGGTCTGCCATGCACTGCCACTCAGTGTGCTGCTGCACACTGGGGGACTGAGGGAACCACAGACAGAAGGACACTTTCATTCTGTAGTCTCAATCAGGAAAAATTAAAGGGAAGGCTCAAGGCACATCCAGGCCAACTCCCCATCTCAGTCTAAACAGTTCTGAAAGTCAGGCAAAGAGAAAGGCTGGAGACAAGACCAGATCTTAACTTTGCAGCTTAGATTCCAATTCTGGCTACAGAAAGGTTACATTATTTTTAATTATCATTAATCAAACCTGTAATGGCATAGTTGATCCTCTGGTAATATCTTTTCACTCACTAGAAAGACAATTTAATAGATATTTTGGAAAATATATTGAATTCAGTCTTACTGCTATCTAGCCCAGACGGGTCTCATCTGAACCAAAGCTGTTCTCACTGACTGAAATCCGAATGGCTTCAGCCTGCCCAGTGCTTCTGTCAATCACCAGCCCTCCGCAGTCCTTGCAGAGGGTAACTCCTTGTAGAAAAAAATCCCCACATAGCAAGCAAAAACAACTGGACATCTCTCAAAGCACAATTAATAACTTTAACTGGATAAACCTCAGTTTTATTATTTTGCAGTAACTTGCATGTAATTTCCCTCCTTTTGCTGTCAGACAGCGGCTTCTTCATTACACGTTTTTGCACACTAGAATCACAAAGCTATTTTGCTATTCGAAAGACACCACTTTTGAGAGCATCTCCTCATACTGCAGTAACACTCCTTAAGGGAATTAGCAGAAATAATTTCTTTCATGTTTCGATGCTTTGTTCAAAAGATGAATAGAAGATATGCAAGACCCAGAACAAAGTCTCAACCAACCATACTGAACCAACAGTCGCTTTACTATGGTTATCTGCAGGAAAGCTGCACTGTGATTAACGACCTCTGTTCAAACAGACCTAGCACTTAATGAGAAAATCAAGCAATAGATTCACATCAGAGGAAAGTGAAACCCCGAGTAGTCATGGCCATATGATTTTCATATATCCCCACACAAACATTATTGCAGGAGCTCTTTTACTGACTTCGACAGGTTTTGATCACAAAGTATTATTTTCCTGCTTGCATTTACTCTTTAGAGTGTCCAGTGTTCTCTACAGAACCACATCACCTTTTTTCAGCTGTGATGACATTCACAGACACTGAGATGAAATGAAGACCTGTCACTCCAAAATGTTTCAGAAAGAGTGGCCAAATGCAGCAAGCTAAATATCGTGACTCTGTAATACACATACCTATTCAATCATGTAAAATGCAGCCTTCTGCTGTAGCATCTAGAGGTATGCAAAGATACACGGGGGGATGCTGAAATTTAGCCACAGCCACATGCAGAGAGATTATGGGGAGATGCATCCCTCCAGAGATTCTGAGACACTGTACCTACCATGACATCCCACTCAAAGTACTTGCTGCTCTCTTTTTGCAGGCTAAGCCAGCTGCACGGTGCAGAGAAAAGATCTGGCTACAGCTCTGTTTCCTCCCTTCTGTTTTTAAGTAGATACAAGGTGGCACGTGGGGAAGAGGTCCGAAGCAAACTTGCTCTACTACTACTATTCGTAGTCTGCAGTTCATTTGTGTGCAAGGGTTGTCTTCCAGCTGGTAAACTCCTTACATTAGAACGTATTTAAACTCTTTCAGAGTTGAAACTGCAGTTTTAGCCGTGACCTTTGCAGCACATAGTATGCTTTCAGCACATAAACAAGATAATATAGCCCCTTAAACACGTTCAGCTTCAGTAAGGTAGCACAGCTGCTTAAAGCTGAGCAAGCAAAAGCAGTATGCATGGAGCGGGAACTTTAAGCCTCACAGAGACCTCCTTGTTCTCTTAAGAGGTTAAATTACATCCTGTGCCCAGTCATGAAGCAGCTTACAATATTATCTCATGTGGGCTTCCCAAATCAATGTTCTCTTATGTGCCACAGTTTCGCTGAAACACTGTGCCAGATAATTTAATGCCAAGTGTTCAATTAGTATTGCAGACCCTGGCTCAGTTGCAGGGACTAGATTGGTAGCTTAGAAGCATCTAGTTTATATGGTATTTTATTTTTCATAGAGGCACAAACTTGTGAATGGGTGCCTTTGTTGTCTTACTGATTTTGCGTGTTTCTTATTACCAAAATAAAATAACAATCAATGAATCTAAAAGGCCACGTAATATTTACGTAAGAAGAAGAATTTCAGTGTAACAAGTTGTGTCTCAGGCAGAGGCATTAAGGTTTCAAAATACACATCAGAATATGACAGATTAACATTCACTAATCGAAGAAGAATATAAACAGTTTAAATTGAAACTTTCCTTTTTGTAAGTAAGGAGGAAGGGCTCTCTCACTCCAGGAAAAAATGCTGCAGCAGACACAAGCACCTCACTTGCTTTATACCAGCCCTCTCCCAGGGATGACTGTCCCGCTAGTGCAGCAGAAAGCTTTTCACAGGAGAGATACCTTTTTTTACTTCTCTTTCTCTGGCAACTTTAACAGTTACGTAAGGCTCTGAAAGGGAATGGCTGAGGCAAGGGCATGCATGTCCCCTTCTCTTGATGTCGTGACAGGAACAGAACTTTCTAGAGTGACACAAATCAGACACCTTGGGGTAGGACTATTTGAAACCATCACAGCAAGACTCACCAGGCCATAAGTGAAGTCGAAAAGAGATACTGTGCACTGCATATTCTGAGAGATGGATCCAGTAAATAGGCATGTACATGTTTCAGTGTCTGTGAGGAATCAGCTCTGTGAAGGGATTCATCTTATTTGTCCTCATATATAAGTCACCTTAAGATGACCGTGTTACTGTGATGTCAGAATCCGTCAACATTCATAATGGCTCTTGTGTAAATAGAAGGAGACTATAATGCATAATATTACTGAAGTATCAAAAGGGATACCTTAGCTTTGCTTACCAGCCACACCAGTTAAGTACAGGCTGTTTGATAGTGTCTTCTCATCTGCAGGATGTTTTCTCAGATTCAGGATGACCCAGGATAATGACTTTGAAAGGCCTGTAGTAAAAATAATGTTTGTATCAAATAATGACATAATTCTCTGCTTACTTAAATTAGCTTATTGGAAATAATGCTCAATTTAAGAACATGTAGAACATTTAGCACCATTATCGTTTCCTATAATGCAGTATCTTTAAAGAATTTTAAATGAAAAATTGTCATTACAGAGTATTTTGTTCTTCTCGTACCCTTCTCCCTCCTCCTATCCCTCAAAAGCTTTTGAGGGTTCATTTACTTACTACCTCAGTGTCTTTCAAGCCAAATTTACTTAATTTAAAAGTACTGTTACTCTCTCATAACTTTCAGTCCTTGAAATAGCCAGTGCATTTAATCCATCTGGTGAGGCTGTTTCTTAGCAAAGAAACACACATCAGCCAAGATAAAGACTTGACACTGAAACTCAGTTAGTACCTCTGTAGTTGAAGTTTTGCTTGGAACAAAGCACAAACTACCACACCTGTGGTCACTCTACTGCGTAAGGCTACCAATGGGAGATGGATTTTTCCGGGTAAAGGCACCGGTATCCGGCAGCACGTACCGAAGCGGGGCTTTCAAAGAAGGCCGTACTTAACAGTTAATGTTTAGCACACAGATGCACTTTGAAAATGTTGTGGTCTTCTTTTCAGAAGCCTGTAATAGTGTGTGATCACAAAATTTGCTATTGATAAGGTGTGGTCCTGTTTGTCCTTTTTGTTGGCAGCATGCAAGACGACAGTTTAGAATCCTCGACTTCGATATCTCAGCTTCTGAGAGAAAGTTACTTAGCTGAAACTAAACATCAAGGGAAAAGCGAAAGAAGCAGATCAGAACCAGCTCCTCATAATTTCCATTTTGGCAATGCTTCTGGCGATTTAGATGAGGTAGCTGCCCAAGATGACCTTCCAGATCTCTCTGCCTTTTTGAGCCAAGAAGAGCTAGATGAAAGTGTCAACCTGGCAAGACAAGCTATTGATCAGAATCCACTGGAAACTAAACAGGATGAGCTTCAGGCACATTCACAGCATCCCCCAGATCAGATGAAAACCACAGGAAAACGCAAACAAATGGCTCAGTCTACAGCTCTGAACACATCAGACAACAGTCTGCACTCAAACTTTTGTCAGGACCATGTTAGAAATACAAAGGGCTCCAAAGGGAGATCTCAAGATCTAAAGAAACAGCAGCTCCCTTCCGAATCAGAATCCAAAAAGGAATTCCTAAACAAGGCGGCGGATTTTATCGAGGAGCTCTCCTCACTCTTCAAAGCTCACAACTCTGAACGAATAAGACCCCGAACATGCAAAAACTACCGGAGCAAAATCGATTCTAAGAATAAGCCGGCTCAAAAAGGTTGCTCTAACCTATCCAGCACGTCAGAAAACAGAGAAAGGCTTTCAATTCCAGAACCTCAAGACTTGGAAAACAAAGCAGAGCAAGTGTTTGAACAAACAGATGATCAACAGGCGGCAAACTTGGAATCTATCAATCAATTAACAAGTGCAGAGGTAAAAACAGAGTCAGAGTCTGCATCTGTATATTCTGATGAGCCTATTGGACAACCCCCACGCTTTACTCAGAAACTGAAGAGCAGGGAAGTTCCCGAAGGAACCAAAGTGCAATTGGACTGCATTGTGGTAGGAATCCCAGCACCTGAAGTCAGGTAAACAAATTCTGCACTTGTCATTTTGTATTTCTGTAGCCATAGGTGTATGCCTTACTCTTTCCAGATACTTTGACACATATGTTTCAGTTATCTGTAGCCAAAGTCCTGGTTATTAAAATCGACTAAGAAAAAAAATGGCTTGCTTTAACTCATACCAAAGGTGGCTTGTATTTTAAGACAACATATTCTGTGACACATTGTTTTCTTTGAATTTGAGAGACTATACTTCCAAAATGAAAAGAAGTGCTAACTCCTTAATGAGAAATGTTAGTTATCTTTCTGGGTATCAGGATTGCGTAAACCGGCTAAAAACACTGATGGCTGTGATACCTCACGCTGATATCTGAAGGTACTTGAGATAAGTGAACACAGGATTCTATAAACCAAAACCATCCACACCTGCACAGAGAGGAAAGGAGTTCATTGAAGTCATTATACAAATAACCAGGAGCAGCTCAGTTCTAATTCAGATTCTGACAACAATTCTGCCATGACTTTAGAAAAAGCAATTCTGTTCTATCAAGTATACAACACCCTTACTAATTGATATGGATTCATGTTGTGTGACCAAGCCTGCTAATTCTGATGCTTCAGTTTTCACCTATGAGGATTTTGAAAGTTAAGTAAGTAACATTTACAAAGACCACTGGAGGTGAAACGAAATGTGAAAAGGCTACACTTGATTCATCAGTTATATCAGTGGAATGAGAACCAGATTATGGTAACTTTTAAATTTATCTTGAAAATTCTTAGATCTCATCGGAATTTCTTAATCTGAAGTTGTTCATATAGAGCTCATTAGTAAAATCTACCTCTCACAGTGGTGGAATTATATTTTCTTTCCTGGGACTGTAGCAATCCAATAGAAAGGAGAACTCTATCCATCTTTTAGAGATGTACTATACATACTTGCATACTAATATGAGCAGTATCATAGATACCTTTAGTCTAGATGGCTGCCTATCCTTTTATAGCCATTTTAGAAATCTCTGTTGCTTTTCTAAATACTGAGAAGAACTATTTGCATCTTCAGCATCTAATTAAAAGACTCTGAGCTTCACAAATGGTCCACTTTTCAAATTGTCAGCTCACTGTCCTATATGCTTAAGACATTGCAGAATATAGCACTACTACCACTTCTACTGCAGTCAGCACCTTTTACTATCTTTCTCACTGGCTGAGTAGGCACAATCATCAGATGAAAACCATCTCAGCGGCCAAAGACGGAAGCTCCAAAGGTTTTTAGGGTAGAGAATCTTTGTCTGCTCCCTTGGATTTCTGGCACACCAGCTGCTAATTATTCAGAAGGAAGAAGCTTTTACAAGGCCCTTTTAAATCCACAGGAAGAAGGACCTTCAAATGAATCCTCTTGTAACATACAGCCTTGTCATGAAGACAAGAAGTTACCCAGTGCATAGGATCCCTGAACTGCGACTGCCAGACCCTTTTGCCCGACTAGTGCCTTCAGGAGTAACACATAGGTTTTCAGTCCCTGACAAGACCTTGACCATGCAGGGTGCCAAGCAGGGTCTCTTGTCCATGACAGCAGTGTGAACTTCCAAAGGACTAAATTATTTGTTTAGAGAAGAGGAATCTGTTTTAAAGGTGGGGGGAAATACCTTTTTTAGGAAGAATTTCTACTACACTTAATATCTAAAGTGACTGCTTTAATCAACAATTTAGAGGCATTCCCTGTGGATCTCATGCCATTATAAATGTTGTACTGTGTTCTGCCCTTAAATTCATAGCAGAGTCTGATTAAAAGAGAAAACAGTGCCAGAAAAGTGTTTACTTTTGACAGAAAACAGATAGGAAATATCCCCTCAATAGTAGCAACACTCTCTGAAGACCTGTCTTGCTTATAAAGACTTACTTCTCCAGGCACTTGCCTCAATAAATCTTTTTGGTATTAAAAACACCAGTAGAATCCCTGGCCATGAGAAATATTGTTTTTTCTCATCACACAGAGTTTATGATATTAAAAAAACCCAAACAAACAACTGAAATAATATTATCTTATGTATATATAGTCCTGTACACAAACTCTGCCTGTCTTTCTTTGTATTCAGCGAAGGTGAACATTGAATTGCTTGTTTATAGACATATGCTCCGGCGCACAACATGAATTCTATGTATTTCTCCAGAAGGCCACACCACCACCCTTGTAACAGCACATCATGCCCAGTGCCGTTGACACAGACATAAAACTGACAAGGTGTTCATGCCATCTAAGTTTAGGTGTTTAACAACTCTCTGAATTAGAAGCTGACACTATAAAGTCACCGAAGCATCGCAAGGGCAGATCGGAGAACCCAGAACAATGACTCATCCCATGGAGTATCCAGGGATGGCCAGGATGCCTATGCACCCAATTCAGGGACTGCTTGATTCCACAGAATTGGATGACAGGTACCTTTCTAACTTGGGTCTATTTTTGTCCCAATAAAATGGAAGCTTTTCCATTTAAATTTCTATTTCAGTGTTTGCTTTTGTTTATTTTAAATAATAAAGTAAGCTACTTATGTGAGTGACAGTCAATACAGGAGCTCTACACTTTTACAGAATAAGCATCCACCAGACTTTCCTGATGGTAACACACTGCTGTCAGGCACTGGACTGCTCCGAACAGAAATGCACTCTTGGTTTACTGACTCATGCTGGTAGCCAAGTCAGGAGGAGTTAACACAGAAGTCCAGAACTCAGACACTGACACCCCAAAGCCAAGGGAAATAGAAACAGGAGGAAAGATAGGGAAAATCAGTAGCAAGCAGTGAAGCTCAAGAAAAAGATCAGTCAGTGCTTTCACTTTTACAGTTTAAACTACAAAAAAAAAGATAAATCACAAGGACCTTAAGTTTGAACTGTCTCTCCCTTGCTTTTTTGAGTGTGTACGTGTATGTACGTGCTGTACTAAGGAGAGCTGGGAACGTTAGATGTGTGAACAGTTTCCTGATTGTAATTGTTAACAATGTTCGTCCTGTTCATCCAAGATTCTTTCAACTCTACCAATGTGTAGGAGTAACATTAAGTAAGAGTGTAAAAAAAAAAAATCACTTGCCTGAGTGATAAATATTAGTGTACTTCCAGTGATCATGGCCTTTTTAGTCACTGCCATGGCATGAGGAAAACAGAAAAGATAATGTACTTTGGGGTACGTGTTCCATTAATCGTAGGGACTGTGAGAAGGAAGGCTTTTTTCACTAAAAATAGTGCTTGCTTTCCATTTGCTGTGCAAAGCTACCAAAATAGTGAAGGAAACATCTCTTCATCCACAGATGTGGAACTGTGTCCACAACTGGGCTCAGAACTGGCAACCGTCTTGCTTTGAGGGTAACAGTTTTCCCAGGTTTGTGGCAAGTTAGTGCAGCAACTGCAGAGCTGGGCAAGGAGAGAAGAATTCTAAGAGATAAGCGAGAAGTCAGCAGTCCCAGGAAAGGACTAATTGGCAAAATGGCAACTGCTGAAAGAAAGCTTAACGGGGACATGATTTCTTGTTCCTTCAAAACAGCTGAATGACCAAGCTCAGTAAACAAGCATCCTTTGGACATACTGGTGTTAATGTATGCTTGTCTGCTTCCTCTGACTTGAAATGGACTTCCTAGTCAGAGAAAGGAATCCTGAGTTACTTGTAATGCTTGTAATGTACACAATTACAATGCAGAGGTGGTACTGTGGGAACCGAGAGCATCATGAATCAAGAACGAGACTCAACAAGCTTTGTAATAGAGCTTCTCAGTCAACACTAGGAGCAATCAGATGGTTAAACTGATGTAATGAGGATTATAAGGGAGGACTTAAAAGAGACAGGAGATTTAGAAAGAAGCTGATCACAGGAATGGAAAGGAGTGGAAACTATGATGGACAGATACCATGTTTGAAAGCAAGACAGTACAAAACAAAATCAATGATGTAAAAAGTGGTGTCAATGACATTCATGGTGAATCAGGGTCAAAATATCATTGGCAATAATAAAACAGTATAATTTACAGGCTTGGTAGGTAACTATCTGGTATATATGGGGGCTCACTGAGAGACAGAAATTGGATGGTGGAGCAAGAGAAGAAACTTGGAACCGATTTTAAGTATCAGCATATGGAAAAACTAGATTTTGATGATCCCCTTCTCATCCTTCCTTCTACAGCTCTGTTTCTGTATGAGTAATGAAAGGTGTGACCGTGAGGAAAGCACTCCTTATTCCCTCAAGTTCAGAGGTGCCCACATTTTTCCAAACTGTTTGGCACATCACTCCTAGGTTAATTTTACTTATGAATCACATTGCATGGTTTGGCATACACAGCTATCCTGGAAGTGTCATGAGGATTTGATGTTCTAAAAACAGGCTGTATGTCATAAGGTTTCCATGAAAACATTCTTTAACATAGGCATACAAAGCTTGAAAAGTGCATTTTAGTGCTGCTTTGTTTAAGGAGGCAAGATCTGCAGCTAATCACAGATTTTGAGAGACTGAAGTCACAGAAGATTGATGAAGATTTTCTCATCCTAGCCGGTTTAGTGCTCAAAGCCTAGAGAGCCAAGCTTCTCTTACATGCGACTCCGATCAAGTCAATGGATTAAAGACCTAGGATGAATTTGGCACAGTGGATGAAACTGCTTGTGCTTGAAGTGAACCTGCCTTGTATGATGAAGCTATCATTACAATTCATGGCAGGAATGAAATGTCAGTATTGCTACTTCAGTCATGCCACGTATCTCAATGTCAGAACTCCCCTTGGAACTGACATTTCATTGCTACCACGTACAACTTTTTGATGATAAGAATAAAATCAAATGTTCCTAAGCAAGGAATAGGTATGGCCATACCAAAGATTTACATAAAGCTTAATTTCACAAGAGAGATTTCATTTTCATTTACAAGGATTGCAAAGAGAGAATATACATGTAGCACACTTTTTTTCTTGGCTTAATCTCAAAATACTTTAACATTATGGTGAAAATAGTGACTGTAGAACATATACTGCATAGAACTAAACACTGGTTCAAAACAGAAGTTTATTCCTGAAGTTTTAAATCGCTTCTATTGCAAATTTTGAACTAAGCAAAGGAAAAACTAATTGCAAAGTAAAGAATTAATGCAATCCTGCTTCATTTTTTGAGTTTACTAAAAGAATATACTATTCACATACAACTAAAACTGGAAGAATTAGCATACACAGTGTATTTAATTTTGCTTCTAGGAAACTAGAATTGTGCCTTACAAAGGCATGCACTGCAGACTTATCTCTACAGAAACACAACATGTTAACTGGAAACGCTGATCAGTTGGAACACAAAGAGATCTTATATCTTACTGATAATCGTGTCACAGCGTTTTGTGTCGTGTGCTTCGGTGTTACGTACAACAGCGAGGAGCCCCGTTTCAGTGGAAACAAAAATATAGTATTACTGTACTGCATAAGATTTTTTAATGTTCTGAAAAGATGCTGCTGAAAATTAGATTAAGCTCTAGAACACAGGTATTCTTTTCAAGAGTTTTTTCATATCTGCTAAAGCAAACATGCTAAAACAAGACTACATTATAAGGAAAAGGCATGAGGTAGGTATATAAAAAGACATGAGTAAGTGCCATGACTCAGCTCCCAAAGTACACAGTTGCCTACGTGAATTACACACCTAAAGGGCGACTTCTATATTCACATACCCAGTTTGTGCTTGTAGTCATACAACTGTGCATGAACCTTAGGTCTTCTCTCCTGAAAATGTCCCTCTGCCAATTATCATCAATTGCAAATCTTGAAAACAACAGAAGGATGAACTGTATTGTATATAGGATAAAACAATTCCCTCTAGGATCACAGGAATCCTATGTAATTTCCTGGTCTAGAATTTAAAAAGGTCAGTAATCCATTTCACAGGACCTTTTCAACTAGATCTTTGATGTACATATCCGTGCTTCTCCCTTGGGACTGCTAAATGCTTCCTCTGCTTACTTGCAGTAGAGCTGTTCCTTTAGCTGAGACACTAGAAGTTTGTGCTCTGGGTACCAAGGCTGAACAGAATACTGGATACTGAGTGGAAAAGCAAACATATCATGTACTTCCAGGAAGCCAGTGTATCTAATTATTAGTGGGGAAAATACCAGATTTGGGCAAGTTGTCATGGGCAAAATCTAACATAGATGTAGCTTTTCCTTCTGCTTGAAAAGGTTTGTATTAGAAGATTTGAAATGCTGTCCTAGGCAAACCGTGCACTGACAGAAAGTACCCAGGAGCAACTCATTTTGCCAACCAGATTGGCAGAAATCCTAGCAAACAAACTATCTTGAAGTTCAGAGGGACAGAGAATAGTTCATTAATGTTGTGGCACACACTGAGTTCAAGCAAACCCCTGTGACAATCTGAGATGCAGCTGTAGGCTCCTGATTGTCCAGGCCCTTCTTTTATGGTTCCTATCATTTACTAGAAGTGATATATAGGAGAGTTTGTCTGGGGTGGTCATCCTTGATCCACGTGTCCAGTGTTTTGGCACAAACCTATTTACATTAGACGAGAACTGGGGAAGTTGGGCCCAGGAACATATCTGAATCTGTATCCTTGCTTCAGAGCGAGAAATCTCCAGCAAAGTCAGCATTAGCATTTATAACATTTTAAAGTACTGCTGCCAGATCTGCCCTAGGACTCAAACAGAAGAGAAATTAGTAACTTTGGTTGAAGTTCTCTGCATAAACCACTGCCTGTTTCTCATTGGTAACACCCTGCAAGAAAGATGTGGATGTATTTTAGTGAAGACTAAATGTGCTTTAGTTGTATTGTCTTTTTGGATGTATTTTAGTTTAGACATTTCATCTCCAAAATGTCAGGGAAGAGAGCTGGGACATCTTACACCCCACTGGCATCCTCTTTCAACACGATATTTACTACATGACTGCCCATGGCAATTGGAAATGTTAAATTCGTTAAGTCATTTTCTCTAGACCCATTTTCAATTTTTACCACACTGGAGGCTTGTAAAAGAGGATAGGCTAGCAGATGCAGACATGAACCAAGACTTTGAAGTTCTAGCTCTCTAGCTACAAAGGTTTGCCTTTCTAAAAGGGGAAATTGTGATAAGTGCTATGATTCATTATACAGTGCAGGAGCTTTCCACTGTAACAGGCAGACCTGTACGCTTTCCAAACTGTACATTGAAGTCAGCTGACTGTACAGCTACGGATTATGCTAATGTGCAACTCCAAGTGGACTGGGGAACACCCTGTCTACTTTAAGAAAGCCATGTTGGACAGCTAGGCCTGATGGTGCACAAATAGTGCATGGTTTAATTCTTAGCTATGTCATCAGCATTTAAGTTTCAGATCTGTCCTCCTTCATACCTCACAGTCCCTTTGAGGCTCCTTTTCTAATTCGTTATTATACTTCTATTAAATTCTGGATTTCCATCAGTATGGACTATTTCCTTGGGATTTGGCTTTTTTTTCCAAGATACTAATTTGGGGTTTTCTTCATGCTCAATTTTAGCACAAACTTGTAAAAAATTATGCTTCCAAGAAGTAAACACAATTGAATGGTTAAACAAATTTATTAATTTTTTCTAAATTGTCTAAGATGGAAATGTATCAAAGTACCTTAGAGTATAAGCCAGGAAATACGAATCGCTACAATTTACTACTCAGAAACTTATCCTTTCCACAACTAATCTTATTTGCTATAATATAAAATAAAAAATACATATGCCATTGCTTTATAGCATTTGTATGCACTCAAAAGCAGCCAGGTACTTTTACCAAGTTACCATATAGAGATAGATTAAACAATTATTCTTTTTAGAAAATCAGTTGAATAAAAGACGTTATCAGTATGACAACCCTCATCCACACATGCACAAGATGCATTACTAACCGTACCTAGTTAAGAAAGCAGCAGTTAAGCAGAAAACCTAAATATTTTGAGGAGTTTTCTATCTATCTACATTTAAAAGTTATGGTGAATGTGAATACACCTTTGGTTGGCTTTTCAAACTTAGCGATTTATCTAAAAATACAGGTATCTCTGAGTATCATCCTAAACACTTAACTCTGGATCCCTGTACACAGTACTACACCTTCTCAATAAAACCTGCTCTGTCTCATCATTGACTCTGGTTCTGCAAACCCACCTGCATTTTTTCTTTCAGCTCTGTCTTTTCCACACTAACAAGCAATTGCTATCAGGCCTGCTCTCCTCTTCTACTAGCTCTCAGGTTGAGTGGATGGTTACTGTCACTAACACTACCCATGGAGCTGTCTCTTCAGGTGCTGCTTTTATTTTTGCTTGGATTCCTGCATTTTCTACTGAAACAACCCTTCTGAACACTTGGAATGCCTTAAATGAGAGCATGAAGTCTTTAAAGGGCCCAGTATATTCCTGGATGTATAGCTGGGTTTAAGAGAGAAATACAACGATGTAACACTGAAAAGAATTCAAGGTCCAGCTGTCTCACTGCCCGTGCCCCTGTAAGGAACTGCTTCTATATTGTAATAGATCACTTCTTCCCTTGTGATACACTCTTGCCATCTTTTATAAAAAGCAGATTGTCTTAACTACATGACAAAACAAAGAGTAACAGTATAGTAAATTTCAGGCACGTTGTCAATCAACATAAAATCTAGAATCAGAAATGAAGGGAAATCTGTTTACTTGGATGTTGGGGGTTTTTTTGCTAAATTTTAAGTCACAGCACAGATCTGAATGTACCTCAAGAGAAATTCATAGCATGAGTGATAGTGTTCCAAACCCAGCACTCTTCTACTCTGTTACTGAAATCTGTAGATCAAGAAGAACACATGCTAGAGTCACTTACATAATCTAGTTTGTTGGCATGTTTAATGCTGCAAAGAAAGGAGCTCTATTATTTGCTGTAATTCAGTATTATGAACATCACAAATATTTTATTCCTTTGACTGTTGATTCAACACTTGTCTGCAGCACCTTCTTAGAATCTCCAGGCTAAAACCCACACACACTTTATCATCAGAAAGACTTCCAATATTGTCATTTCTAGTCGTCAAGTTGTTTGCATTGATAAACAGTCTTTTTTGCCTTGCAGGTGGTACTGTGAAGGGAAGGAGCTTGAAAACTCACCAGACATTCAAATTATCCAGACAGGTGATCAACACTCCTTGGTTATTGTTGAAGCTTTTGAGGAGGATACAGGACGCTACTCATGCTTTGCGTCAAACATCTATGGAACAGACTCCACTTCTGCAGAGATTTACATAGAAGGTAATGTTAGAATTGTTGTGGAAATCGGATGCTGAAAATGGTCACACAGGATTAAGATAGAGTTATGTGTTTTGTATGTTAATTGTGTAATAGATTTGTCATAGGAAGTGCTTAGTAGGGAGTCAACACTTTTTGTCATTAACAAAGTTGTTACTTCTCCATGAAAAAACCGTCACACAAGTGACTGCCCTTTGCCAAATCATCTTATTGTGCTGGTTCACAGACATTTTATATATCTCTCTGCAAGACTGAAGTCTAGAAATATTTTTGTATTTTTTGTCTTAAATTTTGTCAGAAATATAAGAACCTAAACTTTGTGTCTAGTTCTTATGAAACCCTTTTCCCTACAGTCATTATTACAAATTAAATACAGGACAGCTTCTCCTAACCCATTATTGGCACCGTGTAACCAAAATAAATATGTCAGCAATTCAGTATTTTACTTGCACAATAGATGCTGTCAATAAAGCCAAAGGCGTGTCTGCAGAGTTAGATCTCTCTTCTTTCTCCTCATACTTTCAAATAAATCCTACTTAGCTTAAGAGAGGTCTACTTGCTGTATTTCTTTTTAAGACTTTTTTGGGAAAAGTTTTAGACTGCATCCATCATTGTGCTAGCAGGATGACAAGTTTAAAACAAACACGTAGAATCTTTTTTTCCCTTTTTGCCTTTTTTTTCCATTTCTCGGGCAGAGACATATACTATGAGCACCATCAGTGACAACAGTGGGACCATTCATAAATTAAAGCACATACCCTACTTCAATACAAGGTTAAATTTGTTCCACTGTTATTCTTCTTTCACGTCTCTAATCTAACAGTGAAAGGACGAATCCTTTTTTAGTATCTGCAGTGTCCCTGACATTAATGGGAGATGTCTGTGCTTGGCAGGGATTTACTCATTCTGGAGACTGGGGCCAAGGCCTGCTTTTACCTAACTCAATTCATGTTGGATGGAAGCCACAGCTGATGGAGATGCTCACTGGCAGGGACTACAGAGAAAATGCAAATTCCAAACGCAGTGAAGGCTGAATTAGAAATGTAAAATGTCTCAGTAAGACAGCTGTTAGTAAACTGAGTAGTAGTACCTTCTCCAAACTGTGCTACAAAGCACTAGTTTAAGAGTAATGGCCATGATTCCAGGTCCTCTCTTTTTTTTTTCTTTCCCTTTTTAAAAAGACCCAACTGTTAGTATTAGGTGTCCAAGAAAAAAAAAGCTCTTATTTGAATCATAACGGCAATTACAGACTAAATCATACTAGTTACATTTCAAAGAGAGCGTGAGGAAGACCCAGGTATACCTACATTCTTGGATGCTGTTTTCTTCATCCCAAATTTGCCTTATATCAATAGGACTTCTGTATCTTACATACATTGCAACATTGGTTCATTTCCACTGCAATGTCATCTCTAGTTTTGGCACAGCCTTATCATATACATCCTTAGAATGCTCTGGAGGAAACCTCAATAAAGGTTTGTATCATTCATAGATAAATTTCTCCAAAAACTGCTCTGCTAAATTATTTCTTCTTTTTCATAGGAGCCTCTTCTTCTGACTCTGAAGGTGAAGTCATCAAAGACGAAATGGATCAGTAAGTTTAAAATCAATTACATTTTCCATATTTCTTAGAGTTAAAAAACTCTACAACTGTAGACATTCCAGTTTACATTAATATTTTACAACTTCCAACATGCTAGGCTTTTGTTTGGGATTGTTTGGACTGCTTGGGTTGGATTTAGTTTGTGTGTTTGCTTGCTTGCTTTATAAATGGTATGGAAAAAATACACGTTTGCTTGTGTGTGTTCAACTTTAGCTTAAGAATTGACACATTATAAATATAAGAAGATGTATGTTACCTTAAAGGTTAAATTACTAAAATAAATTTACTGAAACTGATGCCTTTTGACTAGATGCAACTTAAATGCTCATTTAAGTGTCTAACTTTGAAAAATGGTTTATTAAAACTTCTCGCATGAAAATAGGGTAAGTCATGAAGCTTTTGGGTGTGAAGATGGCTATACCTGGATTACTTAGATTTAAGATAAGGAAATTAATACATATTATCTATAGTAAACTGAAATTGTGGGTATAAAACCTACTTCATTATAAAAAGAAAAGGTATCAGATGTAATCTAAAACCTGGGAAATGTTTTTCCTAAACAAAATCCATTGCTTGTGCATTCAGAATCTGATCCAATGCTTTTAAAATCAAAGTAATTTTATTAACTGGAAAGGGAGTCAGATTGGTTGGAAACTAAACCAGTCAATCACTTGCATGCATTAACAAAAAGCATCAGTGCTTTATAAAGGGGAAATTTTAGTCAGATAGACTTGTGCACCATTTTCCTCCATTATTTATTAAGGAGAGTTATTATAAATGTCATTTTCTTTTAAAATGCAACTTCAAAACACTACAGTATGTTTGACTAAAGACATCCTGTCTTAAGTGATTTTTACTTTAAAGCTATAAAAACACCACTTTTATACACTTTGATAATTGTAAGGGTCTGATATAAAACTAAAAATCAAGATCTCAAAGGTTTTGGAGCAAATTGCTAAGTTTTGCATAATTCTAGCTCAAACTTATCCATGTGCCTCAAGCATAACGGTTTTTCACAGTCATCTTATTAGGTGCTAATGCACTGACCATGATCCTGTTCACTTAATGGCATTTCTGAGTTGCTTACCTCATTAAAGTGTAAAGTAATGTATTGAAATCTGCAGTTCTTAGAAAAAAAAAAAAAAGAATGCTGCTCTGGCATTGTAGCAAGATGTCCTCACATGATAGAATTACAAAAGATCAGGTCAGGGTATACTCAGAGTGTCTATATTTTCACTTAGCTTCCAGCTGTTGTCATATGAATGTGAACATCTGTAATTAAAGGGAATTAATAAGAGAACAGGCACAAAACAGTGGTTACAGTTTCAAAAGAGAAATCCGTGATCACAACAACTGTGTGTTCACTCTGAGTAAGGCTTCCTTGGGTTCGAAGGCTGGCTTTCCTGGGGGCACCTCAGGTACATTCCAGAGGAGCCAGTGCATACCTCAGACTGAATAAAAAGACCTTCTCTTCACTCTCTGCATTATTTTACTTAACAATAAAAATAAACAGGGTCAACTCTTTTACTTCCATATGGAAACAATCCAGAAGAAGTGAAAAGGCACCAAGGTGTACCCTACCAAAATGGCACATGTTGGTCAGAAAACACACCTTTCTGGGTTTTTTTAATTTTTCAACTGTAAATTATCCAATCTGTATCCAAGCAGGCCGTGGTATTTTCATTACCTTGCAGGCCCAAATCTTCATACAAGCACAGGGAGCAGTGCAAGAGAAACTATAACTGCCCTCTGAGACACTAGCATTGCACTTTCATGCTGCTCAGAGGTGGTAAAGGCAGCTTTCAAGTCACAGGTGGCTTAATACAGGCCATGTATTACATTTGGTGCAACTGAACTAAGTATGAGAGATCAGAGTGGCAGGACATGCAGCCAGAATCTTATAAAATGCAGTTTACCCAGGAGTATGCATCACTTTGGATCAATTGGAATTCATTCCCAGAAGTGGGGCTGGGGTTGGTGGGTAATTGGGACAGACACAACTAAGGGACACACGTGCAGCTCTAGCTTCCAATTAGAAAACCGGTTTGTGGTTAATATTTTGCAGCAAACTAAAGCCAGCTGACACCTCCTTGAACGCAGCATCTCCTGCTGTTAGAACTGCAACCAAGCATCAAGAAACCTCCAAGGCACCATCTGCTATGGTTCAGCCTGTGTCTGTACCTGTTCAGCCTCTGTCAACACCGGTTAATCAGGTAGGGGACAGTGAATTTCAAGGACCAAAAGCAAGCTCTTAAAAAGGTGCTGCTTCTATAGTTTGTCGCTCAGAATCCACCAATTTTCTATTCTTTGCTTTGCTGCTGAACCTTACAGCCATGCAGTACTTGCACACACAGAGAAGGTGCCCTGCCTGCCTGCCAGCTAACCTTTACCACCTGGCAAAGGGAAGGGAACCTTTCATCCCTCAGGTGACAGGCATCTCTGTGGCAGTGAGCAGAAGGAGCAGCTGCTGCTGGCTCAGCCAGCGGCGGGAATCCGTGCGCACTCCAGCAGGTCAGAGGCTGCGTGCCATGAAGGGCACTTGGATGTGTAAGTCGACTCACCGGCCTCTTCACGTTGCAGACCCACTTGTCGGCCTCCAGCAGCGACAGCCCAGTACTTTTTCCCCTCCCTCCCCACACAACTCACTTCAAATAACTTTCTTTCAATTAAACTTCTTTTAAGCCAAACCATTCACTGCTATGTTTACTTTCTATGTAGATACGCTTATTTATTATGTAACAACTTGATATCCACATCAAAGAGTTTCTAATTAATATTAGCATTTCAAGTCCTGTTTGTTGTAAAATATCAGAACATTCATAACTGTGAATTCTGTCCAAACGGGAAAAAAGAGCCATATTAAAAACAAAACCACGAAGTTAACGAGAAACTGGCTTCACACTGCCTTTTCAATGCTTACAGCCCAGAGCAAGGCAGTAACCAACAGATACTGAATAGGTGAAGCAATGCACACTTACATTTAGCAACACAGATAATAGAAATACGCCTTTGACACATTTTGCTGTCTTGGCAGAGGTTGCCTAGGTCAAGAGTGAGAGTCAACTCAAAAATTACCGTTGGCTTATAAGATACCATCTTTAAAATTTGGCTCCATTACCTGAGATACTGAGTCACTAGTAGTAGGCAGCTTCTATTTCACTGAAATGAAAAAATCTGTTAATCAACTTATATAAGGAGGTTTTCCAGAAGGAGAATAATTTCATTCCAATTTTTCCACCTCTGTAAATTTTTTGCTTTTGGAAAAGGAGAATTACAGCAGCAGTCACACACATGACAGGGCTTAATTTTTCCTTATTAGCTCCATAAATATTTTTGAAACAAGATTTTTTTTTAAAGCAGACTACCACCAAGGAGCCTAGATTTACTTAATGAAGTATTAGTAAAAGATATTGTAATACCTGCAGTGAAGGGTTTTTTTTTCCCTCTTGCCATGTTTAAGTCTATAAGGCAATAACAGCATCTTTGTTTCTCTGGCAGTAACCCATCCAGGAACATTGCTAGCAGTTGCCTCAGAGTACCTTTTATTCACTGCATTAAATACTTTACTTTGGACTTCACCCACCAAAATCTCTTTTCTGTCATTCCAAAAGCATGCTTCTCCTGTAAATGGAAAAATATCCTCTGTACACCTAAACTTCATTATGTGATGTTTTGCAATCTACAGGCTCAAAGCCCCACTAACTATTTGCAAGGACTGGATGGAAGACCTATAATTGCTGCTCCTGTATTTACAAAGGTAATTTGCTCTATGACATATTTGAAAACTAAAGAGTTCAATTACCTGTATGGTGATGTAGTTAGAATTTTCTAGCTATCAAAGATGAGAAAAGGAATTACACATTTCTTAAACCACTTGAGGATTTAAGTGGCTTTATGAAATCGTACTGAAATTGGTGTTACTTCCAGACCAGTAAGACATTTACTGACTCTCTATTCATTTTCTCTACTAGATGTTACAGGATATTTCAGCTTCTGAAGGGCAGCTTGTTGTCTTTGAATGCCGGGTGAAAGGAGCTCCTTCCCCAAAGGTTGAATGGTATAGAGAAGGAACACTGATAGAAGATTCTCCAGATTTTAGAATATTACAAAAAAGTATGTTTCTTATGTGGAAATATTGTTTCTAGTAAAATACAGGCAAGCAACAAAATTGCTAACAGGGCAACACTTTGAATTTCTTATTATAATGGTAAGAACTGTATCAGCCACATTTATGGCAATAAATCTGGGTTCCAGAAGCCCAAACTGGATGAACTGAGCAGCATGCTCACATGTATCTTTCATCTGAGATCCCTCCAAGTATTGATTTGTTCTGCCTTCTGCCACTTCCATGTCCTTTTCTAATTCAGCCTTCTGCTGCTTGGTTTTGGTTATGCACCATTTATGTAGGGTCCCAATGCCCATTAAACCCCACATCTTTTAGTTAAGTGCTGTTATAATAGCAGTGCTTATTTATCCACAAAAAGTAACCTGCTGCCCACAGTAGCACACTTACATATACATGTGTGTGCACGTGACATATGATAGTTGTAAATGTACTTCTACTTTAAGTTTCGAATGCAGCCGAAACACGTGGATTTTTCTAAGTCGCTGAAATGCCATAACAGCTAAAACTCAATAGAAATTCCTTAAACACCACAATAAAGCAACCTGAAATTAAACAATGTTTTATCACAATGTGAAATAGTTTCAGAAATTGTCTTCAAGACACACTAAAGTAGTACTAAGAGTGAAAAAAAAATACTTCTTGCAGGATTTAATTCCTATTCCTAAGTTCTCAAAAGTGCTCATAAGTGTTCACATTGCCCAGTGGACTTCAGACACCATTGAGTACAAGGTCTGGCTGTCTCCACCATGCCTTAAATAGAAAACTGGATCAAAAGGAGAATTCCCTTGTAATAAGAAGATCGAGCTTTTTATTTAGTGCTTACAAAGAAAAAAAGTTATTGACAAAAGTAAGTATATTCAATCTACTAATTCTGCTCTTCTTCCCTTTAGAACCACGATCTATGGCTGAACCAGGTGAGGATCATCAAAAGGCTTGTATTTTTTGATTATACAAATGTGGTGATTCAACCTTGACAAAACATTAAATATTCAAACCCCATAATTTAATTAATTAACATAATTTCTTCTTTCCACCCTGTTCTATAGCTACTAGTGAGTTGCATTTCACTGTAAAGTGTTCTGTAAACATATACTTTGAATTAATTCTCTCACTTTTGAAGAAAATAATGTTTCCATTCTGTTTTGACCCAGTTCTTAGGACTCAAATGTTACAATCTTATGAGTTGGAGATTAACAAAATTAATGCATGAGGGTCCCCTGTATATCTGAGGTTCAGAAGCACACCAGATGATGTAGAACCGAGCTATTTTTATCTAGTTTACCCATTAGGGAACATTGCATCAGATGTTTAGCCATGTCAGCCATTCCCTTTGCTCCCTACCAGCGTAATATGAGAGTATCACATCAGGTGTTTCACCCCTGATATCAGCAAATCCTATAAAAGTGGCTGAATTTGCTAATTTCAAGGGTCAGAGCAGAATGTAGGCTACTCTGGATGATCTGAGCAAAGGAGTCTTATAGATTTTGTTTACTTCTCCATGAGACAATCACACTCCCTGTTATGCTTTTCACTATTAAAAATAGAGAGCTGCCCCTTCCTTAAGACAAAAATTACCAAAGGAATCTCAATTCTTATGGAATAAAAACATCTGCAACTTTTCTCCTTGCCCTATTAGAAGGGGTTTTTACCTCAAAAAGTGTCTCCAAAGGGACTCCTTCTGTCTGCTATGCGTCTCCCTGAGACTTCAGAATGAATAAATGGAGCTTCTACCAGAACTCACCGATGCCATTCCTTTACTGTCCAGTGGCATCACTGCTGAGTAATGTGAAGCAGTTTTTAGAGGGTAGTCAGTTGGGTGCAGTTGTCACTGCCTCATCACCGGCTGCTCATTCAGAAGGAATCTGGATTTCCATGCACGCAGTGGTTGGCAAATCCCAGTACGATAAACTAGATACTATAATGCCTTAAACTAGGTCTATAATCCTGGTACTATTATTCTCCTATAGTTGTTAGCAAATAATCTCTTTGTTGCTACTAGATTTTCCTCAGTAATGACAGGAAACAGTCAAGTTTCACATGGTATGATCTTCTATGGAAATATCCATGAAATATTAATCCCATAGCATTTTGGGAAAGTTTTAGGAAAGATGGGAACAAAATAGTCACCCCACATTTCAATATGCTTTAGATTTCCCCCTCCCCATCCCAGCTACCTGGCCAAAGATTTCAAACCCCATCACCACAGGTGTTTATTAGCTGGTACTGCTGCCTGGACATGTCAGATACTGGTCAGAAAGGAATGCCAGAATCCCAGGTCAATTTTTCCAGAAGGAAATTAATTTTTTCTAGTACAAGTTTGCCATCATATATTTGGTGCCCATTAGTCTTCTTCATAAAGAAGCGAAAAGGCACCTTGCCATAAGCACAATTAGCACAATCCCCTCTTATGTGCAGACCTGCGCTGGTACTTGTGGAAAAAGCAAGCCTGTACGTAAGTGTTTTGTATTTCTTCACCTTACTGTGACTCCACTAGAACTAACTGGATCCAGTTAATTAGAACTAATTATTCAATCTGCAAAGAGATAAAAATACATAGATTAGTTGTAATTACAACTAGTTATAATTACAGAGTACACTATCTACCTCCGAGTTAAATTTTAATTTCTTCAGAGAGAAAGTCATGTGATCAGGAAAACATTTTCTAATGTTTTCCAAACACTGCTAACAGCTGTTCTTCACTTCCATTGGGCATGCTGAAGCACAGAGGGTACCAGTTGCTGCAGACAATGCTGATAACAGCTGCTGCACACAAAGGCTGCCAAAATTGATAAGGCTGATGAAACTAAAATCAAACTGAGCAAGGTGGAAAACCTTAAGGAAATGTCCCCGTGGGCAGTCAAGGCTCTGTGTGTTTGTTCGATGCATGTTCACTTCAAGCAATAATACTGCTCTGAAAATTTGCAGAGGAAATCTGTACTCTTGTTATTGCTGAAGTATTTTCGGAAGATTCTGGCAGTTTCACCTGTACTGCAAGCAACAAATATGGCACAGTATCTAGTATCGCTCATCTAAGTGTCAAAGGTAAGATTTTGTTTCAGTCCTTTGCTTGCTAGTAAATACAAGCAGAGTAGGCTGTTGCACTGTACAATCCAGGCTGCTCATTGAACACAGAGATTGCTACATTTGTTTGAAGTGTCTGTCCCCTGTTAAAAATGTAAAGGGACAGGGAACGTTAGGGAATGAATCCCACAGAGCCCTTCCAAAAACGCAACCCTTGCTGACCTCAAGAATTGGGCACCAGCCACTTTTGGAATCTCTGTGGACTATCTGGTTTGTTGTTCCAATAACCCTTTGGTGCAGAGCCCAAAGGAGGAAACCTCAGTACAGATTATTTCGTCCTGCCTCTGTGATTTATGCTGCCAAGGCACTAAGCAGTTAGGTGAGCAAAGCACAGGACATAAAAGCACAGTGCGCAGTTGGCTCCAATGCAGCTCAAGTTCTAGCAGAGTTCTTCATAACTTAAAAGTTACGAGAACTCTCTGAAAAGCAAGTTTGTCATTTGAAGATGCTGGTGGAATTCATGGGGAACATGACTGAAGACCACTGTTGGATCTCTGAAGTAGAACTGTGGCTCTTCTCCCCCCACTTTTACAGAATCACAGAATCACAGAATCATAGGGGTTGGAAGGGACCTCGAGAGATCATCGGGTCCAACCCCCTGCCAAAGCAGCTCCCTAGCTCATATTGCACAGATAGGTGTCCAGATGGGTCTTGAATATCTCCAGAGATGGAGACTCCACCACCTCCCTGGGCAGCCTGTCCCAGGGCTCTGTCACCCTCACTGTGAAGAAGTTCTTCCGCATGTTGGTGCGAAACTTCCTGTGCTCCAACTTGCAGCCATTGCCCCTTGTCCTGTCTCCACAGACCACTGAAAAGGGGCTGGCTAATTCCCCCTGCATTCCATGCTTAAGATACTTATAGACATTAATTAGATACCCCCTTAGTCTTCTTTTCTCAAGACTGAACAGCCCCAGCTTATTCAGCCTCTCCTCATAGGCCTCTCCAGGACCTTAATCATCTTCATAGCCCTCCTCTGGACTCTCTCCAGGAGATCCCTGTCCTTTTTATATCAGGGAGCCCAGAAGTGGACACAACACTCCAGGTGGGGCCTGACCAGGGCAGAGCAGAGGGGGAGGATCACCTCCTCAGACCTGCTGGACACACTCCTCCTGATACACCCCAGGATCCCATTGGCTCTCTTAGCCAGCAGGGCACACTGCTGGCTCATAGCCAACCTGTCATCCACCAGGACCCACAGGTCCTTCTCCATAGAGCTCTTCTCCAGCAGGTCCTTTATTAAGGGAATTTGTTGTTAAACGAACGAGGTCAAACAACCTAGTCCAACAGCTGGAAGGACATCAGAACAAGTTTTTCCAATTGTAACTTTTGTCATTTCATTTCACTGTAATTTATGGTATTTACATGTCACCAAAATTTTCATATTTGGTATTTCAGCATCTGAAGACAGTAGTAACGCTGCTGCCCTTCACACAATGGGCTCCATGAACTCACTCGCTGCTGAACATCAACCTCCCACACATACCCCTACCCATCATGCAGTTAATCAAACCCCCAAACCCAAACTTGAAGGTGTTCTTGTGAACCACAATGAACCCAGATCAAGTTCCAAGATAGGTCTCCGTGTGCACTTCAAGCTGCCTGAAGACGATAAAGGAAGTGAATCATCATCAGAGGATGGACCTGGCGCTACTCACCAAATCAGACCCAACTATTTCCAAGAGACGATAAATGGACAGCCGATGAAAATACCAGAGCCGACATCGCCATCCAAGGAACCCCCTCCAGTACTGGCTAAACCAAAGCTGTAAGTAAAAGTGATTTTAAGGTGCACCAGGACACGAGAGCAAAAACCTCAAAGACAGAACAAAAAGAGTCAGTATCACTGTCACCGGGCTAAATTAACTGTACTCCTAGGAAACATACTCTACAGAGCTAGATGGCTTTTGGTATAATCTCTCTTGGGAAAATCGTTCTCCAAATTTAAAAAGAAAATGTTTTTCCTTTGAGGTTTTATTTAATTCCACAGTGCTTTCTGCTGCAAACAAAAGATGTGCAACACTGCTTTTATGCAGGCAAAATAAAGCAGGTTCTTAAAATGTATCTCGCTCATTTCTGAGTATGCAAATTTGCCAAAACCAGACATATTCAGTCCTACACATGTTACAGGCAACTAGCAACTAGCTAGCAACCATAGTCCCAAAGGCCATGCCTTATGATTTTATGTCTCACAAAAGTAATCTCTTCCTAAAACAGATTAAATACTTGGAGATGTTTGATACTGCAAAACCACCTGAACTAAAAAGTACCTGTGTGATCAGTGCACTGCGAGCTCAAGGAGAAATTTTAAGAAGTGTAGTTTTCTTAGAGGACAATTTTGGAAATTCATGGAATAAACTGCAGTTTATTAAGAAATCTCTTTCCAGCAGTTTCAAAATCTTCCAAATCCAGTTTAACAAAAAGCATGGAGAGTCCTTAATTTCATTTCTTAAACAGGCAGAAACTTCAACTGACGGCTCAGGAAGGACTTCAGAAAGTAATTAACTGGTAATCTTAAACGGGATGTGATTTCATAGCATAAACATTACAAGTAAGAAGACAGAACTTGCATAGCATGTATCAAAAGAAGAGCCTGGTACAGTGATTTTGGGGTTTTTTTTTATGTATTAAGTCCATATTCACAGCCCTATTTACCACCAGGGCTCTAATGTTTTTAAGAGGGGAACACAAGCAGTAACTGAGTTGCCCAATGGTTGCATAAAGTAGAATTTCTCCAAGCATACACACTCAAAAAATATAACAAACTAGTGCATTATTATGCAAAAGCATATATGAAGGACAAAAATCAGGATTGCAGAATTTCCAACTCTAACAGTCTCTGTTTTGAAAGCTTGAAATTACTGTCTTTATCTACCTTTAATGTGATTCTTGTTTAGAGCCTTACAGAAATAACAATTCTTTTAAATGAAATGAAGTTCTGCTGACTTCATGTATGTGGTTGTCAGCACCACTTGTGGTTGGTCTCTACTTCTACAGTTTTTACTTTTTAACAATAGTTATTTAACACTTGACAATTTATTATGTGATCATTTTCCACATCCTCTATGTCATTTTTGGAAAGGGAAAAGTTAGCCTGGTTTCCATATGCTCCATTTTCATATTCATAATAACTAAATAAACCACTTGACAAGGCAAAAAAATTGTCCTTAATTGCAAAGTAAAATGCCCTGAAGACATATACAGCAGATAGCATCTAGGAAACGGCAACTGCATGAAATGCAAGTCCTATCTGAATGATGTGCTCCTGCCTGTCAGCACCACTGACACCATACTGGCAATACCCCTTTTGTGGACCGTCACAAAGACTTATTAGCCAAAAGGCTGGTTTCAGAACCCACTTTAACAGGAGCCTTATAATTGCAATGTGACTTACAAACGCTCATTTAAAATCCGATAAAACAAATCCTACTCTTAGTTACACAAGCAGAGACGTACTAAGGTGCTGAAGAACAGAATTTCATGATCCCTTAAATATCTTCAAGTAAGATTTATATTTATACTTGTATTTATACATTTCAAGTTTTAAAATGTAATAATCATCTTCAGTCAAACAACTGTCAGATCAAAAGCTTTTGTGCCCCTGGCAAAGGAGGGGGGAAGAAGGAAAAGTTTAGCAGCACACTGTTACTACACTGTCCTCATAATGTTAGACAAAATGTCATGTAGCAGTTTCCCCTTATTCTTATGGTATCACAGGACACAGAATTTTTCTCTATTAATTCACATGTGGAAATGTAGTCAGCCAGCACATTCAGAGCCTGTGACCAATTTTGCCCATCTTTGTTTTATATGCAGTGATCAGACCCAGTTAAAACAGCTCCACAACCAGGTCTTGCTTGAACAACAGCAGGTGCATCAGACATATACAAGAGAGCTGTCATTCAACACAGCTGTATTGAATTCTGCTACTTCACTCTATCAACAGTCCACCTCAACTATGTACAAACAAAGCAAAGCCTCTGGTTCCCAAGCATTCAGCTATAGCCGACCCAAGCAGTTCCTATCACCACAAACCACATCGCCCACCAGCTCCTCTTCTAGCTCCTCAGCCACAGCATTTAGCAATGTCCCTCAAGGAACTCCAAGAACAAATAACAAAGAAAATTTCAAAGCAAATCCCCCGCCTGCACAATCAAGATCTTCAGGAGGGTTTACAAGCAAAAACGAACAGTCTCTACCGAGCCCTAAGGAATCCATGGTGCCTCCATTAACACTTTCTACATCCAGTGTAAAGCAGGTCCAGCCCCAGAGTGTGACTCCTGCTCCTATCTCCCCAACTGGATGGATTCAGAATCCGGTAGCTTTCCTTAGCGCTGTTCTTCCTTCACTTCCTACTGCGCCATCAACCAACGCTATGGGGCTGCCCAGAAGTACACCAGCCACGTAAGTAGCATGAACCATGTGTACCAAAGCAGGAAAAAAAATATTCATAACAAAACCTGAGATCTATTTCTGTTCAAGGGTTCAGTGAGGAGTTCACTGAAACACAGGTCATTGATAGAATAGGAAGCGAGCTATTCATGTTTACTGGTCATTTCATCTAACCTTTACTTTCAGTTAAAAAAGGAACAGGTAGTAGCTTCTGTAAGATGATACATCAAAGGTAAGATGAATTCAACACTGAGAAATGTGACTTTATAAACAGATACAGACAAGAATTTGGGGACTCTGTGATTCTTAAGACTGTAACAGTGGGAGAAAAGAGATTTCATGAACTTGCCAGATAAGTCACTCTAAGACCATTTACCTATATGAGCTATAAAAACATGCTTACCTATTGTAAGCAACAAGTAAAGTTATAAAAGGTACCTCATAATGTAACTTATTTCTTAGTCCAGGCAAATCTAAGAAATAACATATGTCAAGGTATTTTTCTGGTTGCAATACTTTCTAGATTTAAAGTGCCCCAGAAAATGTCAGGAGAGTTAATGGTTTGCACATAAATATTTTATGGCAGAATGGTTACCACCATACATGCAGATAAGTATGATGATATTCAGGAAAGATTGTGGCCTTAAAAAGTTCCTTCTTTACTAATTAAGTTGAAATTAATATCCCTTTTTTGGACTATGGGAACCCCGTGTCAGCATGAATAGCACCGGTAGGCTGATATAACTCCTCATCCATAGGACTCCAAATTCCTCACAAATTAAGGTTTTTCCCCCTTTATACCAATAGCAGGGGTGTGATTGCGATCACACTTCAAGGTAGCGATAGCGATCAATAAGTCACAATCTCCTAACTATCCTGCTGATACTACACCATCCAAACTGTAATAAAAATAGGAAAAAGTATCCCTGTCTAGAGAAGATTCACTACTCTGTGCCAAGAAATCCTGCCTTCAAACCATTATTGCACTGCTACTCCCAGATTTCCTAATCTGTTCATACTGAAATTTCAGCTTCCTTTTTCTGGCATTATCAGTTTACAATATTTCTGGTTAAAAAGCAAGGAGACATCACCATGTCTGCAGAACAATAAAAGGAAGGTATCTTGCACAGCAATCATCAGCTATGCCTTTTACCCAGACCTCATTATTAAGATGCCAACTCCTGGTAAACCACTAGAATGTTGCATGCTCTAGTAGTGTGCTGCTGCTCACTTCAGTGGTGCACTCACAGAGTCTCCTGGCAGACTTATTTAAGAATTTAGCTATTTTTCAAACCTACTAAAATAGACTACATCTATCAAAGAAAAATAATAACAACTATTTATATTCATAAAAGGGAGAGTGAAATAAAAATCGTGAAAGTTCACAGACAGAGTAAATGATGACTAAGATGTGAGGTAAAGATCAATGAGAAATCATACTAGCTTTTTAATTATTGCGTGATACAGTAAGATGTACAAATTGTAAACCTACAGCAACAGCTATACACATTTCTCAGAACATCCACTGAGACATCTCTGCTCCAGGATAAACATAAATGGAACTCAGATGCTTACTGTAGTATTATAATGCTTCTTCTCTTTATGATGAGTGTCCTTACTTCCCAGTGGCATGTGAATGGGACACACCATTAAAACAGTACCCAAAAATAAACTCCTGTATTGTGCTTTGGCCTCTACGGGAATAAAAAATAGGTTCCAACTGAAGCCTAACATCATATCATACAGATGACAATAAAAAAAAAATAAACTGGTTGCTGCATATTAGTATCAGAATTTTCTTTTAATAGCCCGACCCAGGGATTAACAAAGAAAAACCTGAAGCCTCTGCAATTAGCAACAGATGACTCAATTCGGGAAAATAAAGCTGCGCTTGTAAAGGACCTGGAAAGAAGAGTGCATTTCAGAGAGGATGGTAATCAGCAAAGTAGTCAGCAGGTAAGAAAATTGAGTGTTATTAAAATCAATGTCACTCACGAACAAGATAAGTATTACGACTTTCCCAACAAAAGGTATTTGTGTGATTGAGCCGCTACGCTACTCCTCAGGGTAAGCTTTTGTGGTTAAGTACTGGTTTGGAATAGCAAACTGGAGTTTTAAATAGGAAGTATGAGGGGAATGAGCATTTTGAATTTCTAGTCGTCTTTTTTAGAGGCTGCTAAGAAGGTAAAACTTTTCTTTTCATGGAAGCACTTGTAAATGAGATTTCATTTTCTCACTTTATGAATTGCTCAATTGACTGCATGCCTACACTGTATTTTTAACACAAATTAAGTAATCAAACTGTTTAAGAAAAGAGTTCTGGTTTTGCTTAGTTGAACTAAAATGCAGTGTTCAGATTCTAGCATTAATTTTCTAGCATAAATTAATCAGGAGATTGTTTGATATCTCCTGATTTACATGGAGTGACAGGGACCTATTAGGAACTGAGCAAATGTTTTCGTAGCTGTTACTGACTACCACTGTTATAGTTTAGCAAAATAACAAGCATTTTACAAAATTCAGGGAACTTCCAGTTCGTTCTTAACCAGAATCAGTAAATCCATTGGATCTGGGCAGTGTCTTTGAAACTAAAGAATAAATAAAACCTGAAATAATACTTCAAGGTCTAAATAGCTGCAGATCATGTTCAGCCACCCTGGAGTAACAGTAGGTCACACTAAGGACTGCTGAGAGCTGTTCTGCCTGTGGGATCTTGCCACTCTCACCTTGGCCGTAGAGCCCTCCATAGCTATTCCACCAGCTCAGGCTTAACGCAGCAAATAATGGTTCACCCTGATCTGTCGTCAACAAGGGAAATTTTCACAACGTCTGTTAGCCCTTAGATAAGCAAAAAAAAGCTATGGAGCCTCTGGAGCAAATTACCCTCTGTGGACAACTGCGGCGTAATCCCTGTTTCTTTTTAATTTTGCTGTTGACCTTTCTCTCTGACAGAACACGCTGCCAAAGCACTTTGAGTAAAACAACTGGCAAGCGGTAGGTTTTGCGGATGAATCACAAGTGTCACAATTTGTGCTTGCTATGGCAGTAAGACAAATTATTTAGAGAGCTACTGTGAAATACCAATCAGTCTTTCGAGTTAACTGCATGATAACCCCTTTAGAAACAATGATCACTACCAGTGTCAAAGTTATCTGCTGACAGCAAAAGCTATTTATACATTTATTTGCCATTCCGTAGGAGAGCAAATCAAAATCTTGATTCCCCAGTCCCCAAAGCACTGAAAAACTTCAAAGCTGGCACATGTCTGACTGTTAGGGTAATTAGTATGCCAAAGGTAACTAACTAGAAAACAACAATTTTAGGATTGCTCAATAAAAATTCCCTCAGTTTCCCCTCAGTTCTTACCTTTAATCACTTCTGATTTTATTCTTCCACATCAAGGAAAATCACTGCTCAGACTGGCTCCAGCAAATTCAAGTCTAAGTTTTCTCCTCAGTGAAAGCAGTGATTATTTAGACATGAGAGGATGCATAGTATTTTCCAAAATTCCTATTGCTTTGCCATTTATAGAACAATCAACATCATGAGAATAATATGTTGGAGTACTGGATTCACACCCATAGATTTTGTCCCCTTTTTTCCTTTTCTACTTAACATAGAATTGAAAAGGAGACATTTTCATTTTACATACAGCACACATGCATTAAATTGATCATTGTAATGGTAGGGAAAGACTTCTAATTCACGTTCACACAAATGCAAATGCAACCCTCCTCTGTATGAGAGATCTCTGCATAGTGAATGGAGCACAGCATCCAATAAGAATCTTAAAGTGTTGGCTTCCTTGTATTTTCTGAATGCTATTTTTAAAATTTCTTCTCATAAAATATGTTCTGTAGCATATTTATATTTAGAGAATTGCACTGTAACCTCGTATTTCAACAGCAGTATTTAGCCTCATTTATAGTATCCATGGAGCATGTAGGGATCATCCAGAATGAAAGCTGCAGATGACAAGTCTGCTTCTTAAAGTACCACTATTGTCTTTTATTACTATATGAAGTGCAGTAATGAACATGAATGATTTACATCCTGGTGTTCTATTTATTATCTATCATTGACTTCCATATGAAAACTGTTTAGCTTACAAGTCAGTATTTTCCAAAGTGTCAGCATTATGCACTCAGCATGGTATCTAATAATCCAGATGTACTCCTTCTGTTTCGCCCAGGACATCATTCATCAACAACAATAAAGAAATCCAGCATCAGAACATAGTTGGTAATTTTGCTGATGTTGCACGAGACAGAGCAGATTAGTCTCCTGTCTTCTACAGCTACGATAATCATGCAGTGCTAACACAAATACAAGCATGATTTTGCTAACATTCTAGCTGCAAATTTGATTAAGTACATGCACAAACAAGCTGTCATTTTCACCAGAAAAAAACACCATACCTGCCATCTGTGCAGATGATGGTACACTATATTGCATGGTGAAATTTCATCACAACTAGGAGAAGTGAAAATAAAGAGGTTCAGTTATACCAAAAGCCCTCAGTCAGATTTGCTCAGTTCTTTCTAACAGAAGACACACTAAATGAGGATTACCTTTAGGCAATTGCAGGAAGAGGTTAGGGCAAATCCCAGGATCTAGCAGACTTACCTCAGTTTCTTCCTTGGCCAGTTGAACTCCTAACTCCAGTAAAGGACAGCCTAACTCCTTGCCAGTGAGTACATGTACTGTTGGTGCTGCTCCAGGTTGCACAAATGACGAAGCATCATTTTATCAGCAGGATAAAAACCTGGAAATTCCACTTTTCTGAACAGCTCCCTTAGCAGGACACCTGGGCCTTTCTTTCACCTTCTCCAGCTCACTTTAAGATTTTGGGCAGTGTAGAACAGGCCCTCCTTTAGCAAGACATTTCAGGGAACATTTCAGCTTAACAGGGTTGTTTGAGGAGGCTGCTATGATCCGCTCTTCCAGTTTGTGTTGGAGAAAATGAACAGACACAGGCTGAGAGAGACAGAGTCACTCTTCTGCCTAGGAACTAGGACAAACACCTGGATTCTTGTCCCTTGCCATAGCGGATGTTTCAGTATTGCTGCAAAGGGAAAGAGGACAAGAAGGACAAAGGACTTCCCTGTTCACTCACCTCCACCCCCAAAATGTTTAATTAGCATGGACCTCAGAGCTTCCTCTTGGAGAATGAATTTGAAATCCTGTGAGACAAAGCGTCCAAAGTTCATAACCTCAGGGAGTGTCTTGGCTACTGCACCATCTGATGAAAGGAGAGCACAGCCAGTGTTATCTCTGCTTCCCAAAATCTGGCGGTCTAGTCCACTGAGCCTTTCCCTTGCAGGTAAAATATCTCAGTAATGGTCAGTGAGAATATGTCATGTAGAAATAAAAAGAAGTGTGGGGAGGAAAGGGCAGACAGAGACTTTGGAGGGATTTTGGCAAATGTAAAAAAAACAAACCAGGCAATGTGTAAAGCAAACTGATTCTTTTAACCTGGTGTTCAAAAACATCTACAGGCTTCACCAATGGGCCTATAAATAGAGGAAATTCAGCTTTGCAGGTCAAGCTTAGAAGTTAATATTATCTCCTCAAAACTTTGCTATACAAAACATATAAAATAGAAAAATTAGGTAATTAAAACTGAAAATCCTGTACAGTAATGAAGGAATTAACTGTGCACTAATAAAGGAAAGGCGAGTTAAGTACATGGGTCTGGTTTATAACTCTTGGTTATAAGAACAGCAAACTTTGCTCACTCACATATCCATGTCATTTACTATGAAAAATATTATGTGCCATTGCTGGTTGGACGGGTTTTATGTGAGATCCAGATAGCAACATGGCCACTGCCTTATTTTTAGGACAAAGAGTAAAGCTACAGCTGTTTAGAAAATCATGCACAGCCCTCACATGAATATTCTTTCCTTCTGCTAGGGATACTGGATAAGAAAGAATAGATGCAGGGTTTGTCCAAAAGCTTTTCAATCATTAAAAACCACAGCCAGTAAAGCCATATGCAGAACCCAATTCGTCACACAGGCCACATCACCGCAAAGACCTCAACACTGATCAAACAGAATCATCTCCTCGCAGTTCCCATACTAAGCAGTAAGCCTCAGAAAGGTCATAAGAATCACCAAGAACTCTGTTCCCCAGAGCACTAAAAATTTTGCTCAAAACCAAGCTTCACATTACTCCCCAAGGTCAGCAAATGCAGATAATTTTGGACCAAGGATGGGAATTAAATCCCAAGGAGTCCTCACAGAATCTTGTTTGCTCTATACTAGAAATGAGAAGTGATTTAAGAACCTGACCAAGACAAATTATCTGATTTTGACATTAATATGTATAAAATCCCAATGATCATGGGAATGAACATTAGAACAACCACTTGTAGCTGTCTTCTCAAGATTGAGATACGGTCAACAACAAAGTACAGACAGGTTGTCCTAGTAAGGATCCTGGCTTGCAGAACTCATTACCTAGGAAACAGAAGCGGTGCTCCTCATGATTTAACATGCACTCCTAAGCCACTCACTCCAGCTGATAAGTCTGTGGGAGTTGGAGATGCAAACCTCATTTGTTTTCTGTTTTCCTCTTGCCACTTTGAGCTGAAATGTATTTTTTTTAAACTGTCCAACTGTGTGTCACAGATGACTTGCTAAACTCATCATGGGTTCATGATTACGTTCAGAGAGCATGATGTTCAGTGATATGTCCCTGTGAAGAAAAGCTTGCACATTGGATCTGTTGGGCTTTGATTCTCACTGCTGAAAGAGAGAAGGAGATGAGGAGAGACAGAATCCAAATGTAACAGAGGATTTCAGTCAGAACAGCCTAGATTTGACACTGAAGCCAAGGAGTGTTACAGCTTGGAAACAGACACTGAGATGCAATATATTCCAGTTTCTTAGATAAACTGCTTACTGGATTTACAGTAACTCTACCAAAAAGCCAGTCTAGTAAAAGTCACAAAACTGGAATTAAATTGGGAAATTTGTCTGGAGCTGGCAATTAGTAGCAAACAGAAATATGTTTTTATACAGGATATGAGAAGCAACATTCAAATAAAGTTCTTCTAGCCTTTATATTTGTGGTAATTTCCACAGGTTACAATGCTAACTTCAGAATATTTTGATGCTACAAGCTTCTACTAGCTGCAAGCATGCATTTGCACTAAGATCTGAATCCTGCTAAAGTCAAGAGCAAGATGGGTTTTAACTTCAACAGATACAGGATTTTAGAATCAGGCAAAGGTGCTTAAAAATATCCAGGAATTACCACAGTGCACAATTCCCCTTTTTGCCAAGAAGGTTCACAGGTAGCATAATGGCCCAGGAGCAAGATTACTTGACTCAAGATCTTGGAGAACATGAGCTGGCTATAGACTTACTGTGTTACCTGAACAGGTTGCTGATCTTCTTTAGGCCTCAATTTCTCATATGCAAAACGCAGTTAACAGCCCTGCCCTGAAGGGTGCCTTGCTGTCCAGTGTTTAAAAAATCATGATGATGAGGCCAACCAAATCAATCACTGAGATAAAATAACATGAATCTCTACCTTCAACAAGACCTGCATAGAAAGCAGAGTTTGTTTGTCATACTGGTCAAATTACAACCATCCAGCAGTACCCTATAACAGAATTGCCAAGGCAGAGCAGTGCAAAGGCTAGCAACTACCCAGAAGGGAAGCTGCATTTCGCTTCTCCACCTGCCCCAAATTCCCACTAGCGCTTCTCTGACCTTTTTTCACTCCTTTTGAGTTAACTTTCTTCCAGCTGGCTCCTGCAGAACAGGTCACCATGGGATCAGATGACCGCCAGTGATGGCGGGAGGGACGTGGGGGAGCATCTGAGTATGAGCAGGGAGGGAAGCAATGAATGCTGCTCAGAGCACAAGCTGGCAAGTAAACCGGTACAACTACGTTGTCAAATCAGATCTCTGTGTAGCTCATTGCAAGGTGCTACTGGTGACAAGAGAAAAATAGTACAGAACTGCTTAAGGCACATTCACCAGCCCCATCTCCTGGCTTTCCTCTGGTCACTTTTAACAGTCCTTTCTCCCTCTACTTATACCCTGCCGATACTAACGCAGCCGCTACTGTCCGCTCCCCTTATGCTAATGCATGTAAGTGAAACATCCAGGTTTCAAAAGTTGAAGCCTACTCAGCATATATACATATAGGTAATTATATACAATTTTAATATATATAATATTTTGTACAGAACATTCACATCTCTAGATAGGAGTTTGAATTTTATAGTTTTCTAGCTGGGAGACAGCACAATTTTAAATCTCTGGCTACTATGTTAGACAAGTATGTCTGCAAAAATTTCATGCTCCAGGAAAGCTGACAGAAAGCAGGTGGAACCCTACATTTTTCACCCAAAACTAGAGCTTCAACCTTTGTACTCTTTCCCTTAGCCTCTCCAGTATGCTGAACTGCAGCCTAATTTTAACATTGTACCCAGTGATCACCCTGACTGGTTCCCTGACTGGTTCCTTATGTGACACTTTACGAAATACTTGTCTGAACCTCAACCACTTTGCCCTACTCCACTGATGTAATCACATTCACAAATAGTTTTATGTCTTATGTGATAAAAACAGATCTTCAGAAAGCAATATTAACAACTCCAGTTCTTGCTAGTTTTAGAAGAAAACCTATCAAACAAGCAAAAAACTCCAAGATTATATTCTCTATATAACAGTGCACTTCAATTTATTTCAGAGATTCCTGTTCCTTCTAAGAAATTTGGTATAATGCCTTCAGTCTATGTATATTGGTGTTACAATTTTCACAGCAATGTTAACTTAGGTAGTGCCTTCCCAGCCCCACTACATCCCATCACTAGAACATCACTAGAACATCATATGATGAAAAGCTCACTTCAGGGACCAAGCAACAATTCTCCAATCTTCACCTATACAGTTGAGGATGTATGAAAAGTACCATACTGCCTTTTCCATTGGAAACATTATTGTTGTTGTTAGCAATTTTCATTTCCAAAACTTGCTTTTGACACAGTTCAATAGAATTTAACTAAAAAAAAAAATTAATCTAGGGATTAGTTACATCATTCTGAAAAAAAAGTCATCACATTCACACTCTGTAGGTCTAATGAAACAGTTGAAGACTGTATCCAACCGTATTTACGTACTGCCATAGAAGAATAGTGTTAACTGTTGGTAAGGTTCACAGGCAGTAAATAACTAGCCTGTTGGCTTCCAGATCACACAGACCAAATGGTTTCAAATGATAAATGAGAAACATGCGTGCAAAACAGTGTATAAACAACATCTAGAAACAACTACATGATTTTTGAGAGGCTCATTACACAATAAGCAGTAACATGTTTAAGCAGGCAGAAATGAGACTCTCTGTATCATGCCTGCTATACAACCTTTACTTACATGGCACATTGTTAGAAGATAGAAAGGGAAGGAGGGAAACAGATTACCCCTATCTTAATTGGTCCTTAATTAGACTCTGCATTTCCAAGGGCCACACAGCATGTGAAGTCCCTGAAAACAATTTCTTTCTTAGAACAACTACATAGGCATCTTCAGGTCCTACTAGAAAATTCAGACACTCAGGGCAGGATTACCTACCTTCTTGGTAGGTCAATTTTTTTTTTTTTTTGGCAGCAGATTTCGCTCTCTGCTGCCAAGAACTACCTAAACAACATGAAGGAAACTACCAAAAGCTCTCAAAAACAATGTGAAGGAAAACAAAACACCAAATACCTTCTTCAACAAAGTATTTAGGTTTGAGTTCCTTAATTTAGGAGGGACTCTAGACTGCAGTACATTTGGGTGACACAGCTGCTTCTTAGAACATAGTGGTCCTTCCCCGATTTTTACTTGATTCTTCCTTTCTAAAACTCACAGTACCAAGGGGTAGAAGACTGACTGCTTAACTTTCCCTTAGAACACTGTAACCAGGTCCCACCAACTAAATGGACAAACAACAACTTTGGTTGGTCAGAAATCAGAGAATCTGGTTTAACTGCGATTAGGATTTGATCTAGTAAAGTCATTTGTGGAGACACGCTGCATGAAAGAAGAAAAGCTCAAAAAGATGAAACTTCAGGAAAGCTTTGTTGGTGATGGCCAGCTGTTGGCCAGCCCACAAAGCAAAGCAAGCCAACTAAAAAGTGAATGATACCATCTAGTGGCTGGCTCCCACCCGCTGAGGCATCCCTTTGCAGACCTGCAAACTCAAAAGCTCCTGCTTGGCAAAGCTGCAGTGACAGTGGTGCATTGGAAACGAGTATCAGAGAGCAGACTGTCCCTGGCAGAACGGAGGGAGAGTGTTACAGGTCGGGAAGGTGTCTTGAAGGGGAAACCCTCAACCAAAGCTCCCTCTGAACTGCTCATAATTATCAGCGCTACTCCAGAGCTGTGTGGAGCAGGGAGGTGTGGAATGAAGTAAAAAGAGGATTAAAAGACCAATATACACCTGCCATTACAGTACCAAAATGAGATATTACCAGGGTGTTTATTCCACTACGGCAGTTTCCCACTGTTTTTTACTCAGCTTCACAGCTGTCATGTTTTTGTCCTCTCAACCCCAAGTTTCAGACCACTGGCTCCTCAAAACTTCCCTGTAACAGCTAATTAGCAAGATGTTTCTAATTGACTTCAAGGGATTAGGAGGAGGCTCATAATCACCTCAAACTATCTGGAAATGGTCATTTATGTAAGAATGTACTGGTTTGCCTGCAGCATCCGTTTAGTCCTCTGAGGATTAAACCGGGCTGTTTTGCTTCCTTGGTTATGGCAGCCAGAGATCCAGTCAAGTTTTAACCTGAAGGTACGTTACTCTGAAAAAGTTTTACTTCCTTCCTAGTTCTCTCTTTCAGTAGGCACAGTTTTCCTTATTTAATTCTGATTTGAAATGCAGAGCAGTATTCATTTCTGTAATTAGCACATGTCTAATATTTGAAAATAAAATCCCAAAGATCGGTACATTTTAATGATCTTTTTTGATCAACAGTGTGCAAGAGCACAGATTTTTCAGAGGGACTTAGAGGAATTACATCTTTGATGTTTTACCTGCCTTTGAAAAAACTCAGCATTATTTACAGTTGCATTCTGCAGACTTGAGATGCAGGGAGAATCTTCCTGCAAACCACAGCCAGGGTGCTTCACTGTACCCTGGTTTCCATAGGCTTTGTTATTGTGGCTCATTTTAGCTTGAGTCCAAAAGCGCACGCGACTGCAAGTAGCACAGAACAGGACTCGCCTGGTTCAGGCCCGTGCCTCTCTCGCTCTGCAGGAGTACAGGATTTCAAGCTTTGAGCAGAGGCTGATGAACGAGATAGAATTTCGCCTTGAACGTACCCCTGTGGATGAATCAGATGATGAAGTCCACCACGAGGAAATCCCTACAGGCAAATACATAGCACCCATCTTTGATAAGAGACTGAAGCATTTTCGGGTAATGGAAGGATCTCCTGTCACATTCACTTGCAAAATAGTTGGAATACCTGTTCCCAAGGTAGGTCATTCTCACTGCTAGCGGTAAAGGAATAAAAGTCAACTACCTGCTATTTCTTACACATCCCTCTGGAAAGCCTGACTCCTGAGAACACAGCTCTACAACAAATTACTTCCTCCTGACTGCCCTGTTTTCTAAATTATAATATTTGCTCCTGAGCATCTATCAGGCCTGATGTATTTCCCAGACCAAGGGCCTGCCCAGGCATGTGGTCTCCAGCAGACAGAGGGCTTGCCCCACTAAGAGCATGGAGACCCAGACCGAGGGCTTGTCCAGGAGTGAGGCTGTGCAAGTCTCTGGCTGCAGGGAGTGCCTGAGCCTGCTCCTGCTGGTGGATGGTGGCGGCAATTCCACCTGTGTGAGGTGTGAGCAGGTGGAAGATCTGCTTAGCATGGGGGCAGAGCTCAAAGAAGAGGTGGAGAGACTGAGGAGCATTAGGGACTGTGAGCGGGAGACTGACTGGTGGAGTAGCTCCCTGGCATCCCAGAGGGAAGTGTGCCAGGAAGACACCCCGCAACTGATGACGGTCCCACTGCCCTGTCCTGGTCAGCCAGAAGGGAGCGACCTGAACCCTGAGGAGGGCTGCAAGACAGTCCCAGCTCACCTGCCTGCCTACCCCGGTCCCCCAGGTTTCCCTAAGCAATAGGTTTGGGGTCCTGATAGTTGAGGAGGAGGTAAGTGAGGAGACGAATGCAGCCCCTCTGCCTCAAAGGAAGCAGGCGCCTAAAGTGAGGCCATTGACCACATACCTCGAGACTGCCCCTGTTAGGCAAGAGAGAAGGGTAGTTGTGGTAGGTGATTCCCTCCTCAGAGGGATGGAGGGCCCCATATATAGACCTGACCCTACACGCAGGGAGGTGTGCTGCCTCCCTGGAGCCTGGGTCAGAGACATCACCAGAAGGCTCCCAGGGCTGGTGAGATCCTCTGACTACTACCCATTATTGATGGTTCAAGCAGGCAGTGATGCAATCACAAAGTGTAGCCTGTGAGCTATCAAAAGAGAATTCCAGAACCTAGGGCGCTTTGTTGAGGGAGGGGGAGCTCAAATAATATTTTCCTCTATCCCTGTTAGTGGGATGATGGGTTTGGAGCAGGTTAGGAGAACCCAGGAGTTGGACTAGTGGCTGAAAGGCTGGTGCTGGCATAGGAACTTTGGGTGTTTTGAGCAAGGGATGGTGTACTCAGCTCCTGGCATGATGACTGTTGATGGGGCTCACCTGTCCCCAAGGGGAAAGCGGATCCTTGCCAAGGAGATGGCAGGGCTCATTGAGCGAGCTTTGAACTAGTTAGGAAGGAGGAAGGGGGTACCACGAAGGCTGCTGGGGTCAGGCAAGTGTTTCGGGAGACACGACGAGTGTTGATGGCGGAAGAAGGTAAATGCCAACGGCACAGGGATGGACTTGGGGATGTTGGTTCACATGATAGTAGGGAAAATACTGTGGATTGCCCTGAGGACTCCTCAGTGGAGCCACCATTGCCCATCCCCTGTCAGAAATCTCCCTGTGACCTGCATCTGCTGCCCTTCTAAAGTGCCTATATATGAATGTGCGTAGCATGGGCAATAAGCAGGAAGAGTTAGAGATCTTTGTGCGGTCGCAGGGCCACGATCTCACTGCAATCACAGAGACGTGCTGGGACAGCCTGGGTGACTGGCACGCTGTCATGGATGGCTACGTGCTTTTTAGATAAGATAGGCTAGGGCGGCGAGGTGGAGGAGTTGCTCTTTATGTAAGAGAGCAGCTAGAATGTATTGAGCTCCACCTGGGGAAGGATGATCCATCAGTTGAGTGCTTGTGGGTAAGAATCAAGGGGCAGGCAAGTGTGAGTGACACTGTTGTGGGTGTGTACTACAGGCCCCCTGATCAGGAGGAGCGAGTTGATAGTGCATTCTACAAGCAGCTAGAAGTAGCCTCGAGATCCCATGCGCTGGTCCTTATGGGGGACTTCAATTACCCAGATATTTGCTGGGCAAGCAACAGGGCCTGTCGTATGCAGTCTAGACAATTTCTGCAGTGTGTAGAAGACAATTTCCTGCTACAGATGGTGCAGGAACCTACAAGGGGAGGGCGGGTACAGGACCTTGTTTTTACCAACAAGGAGGGACTCGTTGGGGAAGTGAAGGTTGGGGGCAGCTTGGGACAAAGTAACCATGAAATGGTCGAGTTCAAGATCCTGAGTGGAAGAAGCAAGCCAAAAAGTAGGATAGCTACCCTGAATTTCAGAAGAGCAAACTTTGATCTCTTCTGCAACCCAATAGGAGCTATCCCATGGGCTACACTGTTAGAAGGTAAGGGAGCCTGTGAGAGCTGGGTAGCATTTAAACAGCACTTCTTCCAAGCCCAGGACTGGTGCATCCCTTTGAGCAAGAAATGGGAAAGAGAGGCAGAAGACCTGCGTGGATGAGCAGGGAGCTCATGAGTAAACTCAAAGGGAAGCAGAAGGTCTAGGAATTGTGGAAAAAGGGTCTCAGCACCTGGGAAGAATATAGGAATGTTGTCAGGGCCTGTAGCAATACGACTAGGAAGGCTAAAGCCAACCTGGAATTGAAACTAGCAAGGGACATAAAGGATAATAAAAAGGGGTTTTTTAGATATGTGAATAGTAAGAGGATGACCAGGGATAATGTGGGTCCCTTGCTGAACGAGGAGGGTGTCCTGGTAACGGGGGATGCTGAGAAGGTGGAGATACTGAATGCCATCTTTGCTTCGGTCTTCACTTCAAAGGCCCCTCAGGACCCACAGACACTGGAAGAAAGTAATAGAGTTTGGGAAATTAAGAGCTTCCCTCTGGTTGAGGTGGGGGTGGTCCAGGAGCATCTCAAAGAGATTAACACACATAAATCCATGGGCCTGGATGGGATGCATCCACGTGTGCTGAGGGAGCTGGCGGCAGTGATTGCAGAGCCGCTCTCTATCATCTTTGACAGGCCTTGGAGAACAGGAGAAGTGCCTGGAGACTGGAGGATAACCAAAGTGACTCCGGTCTTTAAAAAGGGCAAGATCCCAGAAACTATAGGCCAGGTAGCTTCACTTCTGTACTTGGAAAGGTGATGGAACAGCTTGTTCTGGATGCCATCTCCAAGCAGTTGGAAGAGAAGAAGGTCATGTGGAGTAGTCAGCATGGATTCACTAAGGGGAGATCATGCTCGACCAATCTCATAGCCTTCTATGCTCTCATCCCTGGCTGGGTGGATGGAGGGAGAGCAGTGGATGTCATCTACCTTGACTTCAGCAAGGCTTTCAGTACTGTCTTCCATGACATCCTGATAGCAAAGCTGAGAGAGCATGGGATAGATAAGTGGACAGTGAGGTGGGTTGAGCATTGCCTGTTGGACCGAGCTCAGAGGGTGGTGATCAGTGGAGCAGAGTCTGGCTGGATACCTGTGACTAGCGGTGTTCCCCAGGGCTCGGTGTTGGGTCCAGTCCTGTTTAATATCTTCATTGACAACCTAGATGAGGGAATTGCATCCACCCTCAGCAAGTACGCTGATGATACAGAGCTGGGAGGAGTGGCTGACACACAGGAACACTGCGCTGCCATTCAGTGAGACCTGGACAGACTGGAAAGCTGAGCAGGGAGAAACCAGATGAGATTCAACAGAAGCAAGTGTAGAGTCTTGCACCTGGGAAGGAATAACCACTTGTATCAGTACAGGCTGGGGGATGACCTGCTGGAGAAGAGCTCTGAGGAGAAGGACCTGGGGGTCCTGGTGGATGACAGGTTGGCCATGAGCCAGCAGTGTGCCCTGGTGGCTAAGAGAGCCAATGGGATCCTGGGGTGTATCAGGAGGAGTGTGTCCAGCAGGTCAAAGGAGGTGATCCTCCCCCTCTACTCTGCCCTGGTCAGGCCCCACCTGGAGTATTGTGTCCACTTCTGGGCTCCCTGGTATAAAAAAGACAGGGATCTCCTGGAGAGAGTCCAGAGAAGGGCTACAAAGATGATTAAGGGCCTGGAGCATCTCCCCTATGAGGAAAGGCTGAGTGAGCTGGGGCTGTTCAGCCTAGAGAAAAGAAGACTAAGGGGGGACCTTATTAATATTTATAAATATCTGAAGTATGGCATGCAGGGGGAACTTTTTCACAGTAAGGGTGACAGAGCACTGGGACAGGCTGCCCAGGGAGGTGGTGGAGTCTCCTTCTCTGGAGATATTCAAGAGCCATCTGGACACCTATCTGTGCAATATGAGCTAGGGAGCTGCTTTGGCAGGGGGGTTGGACCCGATGATCTCTCGAGGTCCCTTCCAACCCCTATGATTCTATGATTCTATGATCTCACAGGGTGCCTCACAGCCACCTGAATCCAAGAGAAACAGAACTTTGTAAACGCCCAACACATGAACTTCTCAGAAAGATGAGAACTGATCTGAGATAGCCAGTAATATGTCTATAGCCAAGAAAAAAGAACCTGAGAGGCCCACCTGTGTAAAGCAGATGAAGAGCTTCCTGAATTCCATCTGGATCCATTCTATTGCATATTATAACTGAACTGCAGTTCCTAAAATTGTTTATCCTAAAATTGTTTAACTAACAATCGGGTAACGTGTGTCATGTTCTTACCTACATTTTTTTATAGTCACTATTCCACTGCAGACCAAGTGTTAAGTCACTGGGGTGGGGTCTGATCACTACAGGTATACTGGTTCAAGGATGGCAAGCAGATTTCAAAGAAAAACGCGCATTTCAAAATGAGCAGAGAAGAAGATGGAACGTGTTCTTTACATATTGAAACTTCTACTAGTGACGATGACGGCAATTATACGATTATGGCTGCAAACCCACAAGTAAGGTGGTTTATTTCCCTCTACAAAAATGCTTGTTTCATCCTTTTCTAATATAGGTTAATAGGAAGACTGGGCCACCCAGTCTGACATCGAGCAGTGACTCTATCAAGAATCAGATGCTTCAGAGGATAAAAGAGGAAACCAGAAATATAAAACTACTCCCCTGTGCTCACACATCCCAGTCACAATCATTAAGTACATTTTCTAACTCCTGCTCTATCTTCTGACCCCACCCCTGTTGCTGATAGATACCTTTAGAGAGGCGGTGACAAGGCAGATGTGGTATTTCAGGCATACCAGAAAGAACAGAGCAAGTGGAAACAAAAAGTTACATCAAATTTGGAAGCGTTACCAAACACAACTGTTTATCTAGGATGCAAAGTCATGGACTGCAAATAGTCTTGTCCTCTAATGTTGTTCCTCTTCACCCTGTGTGCTGCTTTCAGATGATTATTGAGCAGTACAAGGAAGAAGGTCAGGCAACTTCTTCCAGTGTCAGTTTTTCCTTTCCTCCAAATTATATTTCGGCACAACTCCTCTGCGGGTTCCATGTGCCCACACAACTAGGCTAGTAGAGACGTACTGTCAGACAGTGCCTGTGGAGATACAGTGGCAGGAGGAACAAGCAGGGTCAGACATACTTGAGCTGATTTCCACAGGACCACTGCTACACTCATAGCCCCGGCCTTGAAGAGCCCAAGAAGCACACAAAGAAACCCCTTCCTCAACTGTGCTCCCCTGCATGCTAACAGCATTTGCTTTGAAAAAGTAGTGTTTACACTATAGTTCAGTTACTTTATAAAAAAAAAAAAAAAAAACACTAGTGCTTTGTAGATGTTAAATATTTATACTTTAAAATGAAATGAGGTATGAACGAGCTATTAATTCTGTTTCCCTTCTGATTTGCAGGGGAGAATCAGTTGTTCAGGCCACCTGATGGTTCAAAGTATCCCTGTTCGGGGCCGACTATCGACAATTCAGCCTCACAGGTAAAGGGAAAGACAAGTCCCTCAGACCCTCTTTATGCTTCTTGCTGAAAGCATTCAAAATAACCAGCTACTGTACTTCAATGTGCTCTGCACATCAGTCAGCCATAAAATGAAAATAACAGCAGCAGTTCCCTCCCAGCAGGTCACTTCCAGAATGTAAAATATTTGAAGGTTGTCTTCAAATACAGGGAAGATAAAGCACAAAGTATTGTTTCAGTTACCTGGTGCAGTGGAGTTAAAGGCAAGGGACGGATTAGCAACGTAAACTTCAGCCAAAAAAGCAAAAAGAAGCAAAGGAATCCAATGACACTACACAATAGAGTTAATTTGATAATCTTTCTAAGTGGAAAATATGGGAGTATTAAATTACCATCAGTCCATTTCTCTCTGACTTTTTACCTAACTCAAGCTATCTGTTCATCCCTTTCCATAATTTCTTCCTTTTTTTAAGCATTAGGAAAAAAAAAGTTTGCATTCCAAACATAGACATGCAGTTCTTATGTTGCAGAACACGGCCCCGGGTGCCAGAAGGAGACAAAGAGGCAGTTCAAGAACGCTTTTTCAGGCCATACTTTCTACAGGCTCCAGGTGACATGGTAGCACACGAAGGCCGACTTTGTAGGTTGGATTGTAAGGTATTTCCTCTGTTCATTCTCACTTGCCCTACCTCTGTACATGCACTGCTAGGTGTTTTCATGTTCCTCATTGCATGCGTGAACGCTTGCTGTTCAATCTGAGCTGATTCAGAGGATCCCTTTTCAACACATGCTACATGGAATGGAGAATACAGGAAATGCAAGCCCTTGTCACTTACAAGGTTGTTCAGATGAGTAGGTATGTTCACTGTGTCCTTTACCAGTCCTAACTGTAGAAGTTCATCTGGGAATGACATGCCCTTCTGCTCCATAATCAGATTCTTGAACATGTTCTAGAATAGCACAAAACTGTGAGAAAGAGAGGATTCAGCATGTTGTCTTCTGTTCAAACAAACATTCACATTGTATTGGACTGAATTACTGAAGATTAATGCTCCCTGAAAGAGGGAACAGAGCCCAGTTCATTTTATGCTTCCCCAGCATGCACCGATGCAGAAACATCCCCATTTACAGATTCAAAACTTCACATGAGAGAGTTGTCAGAGTACACACAGTGAACATCCTGTTATTGAACAGCTTTAAGAAACTCATCTGGTACAACATATTTTGGCGGTCCCTCTACATCCCAGTACCACAGCAAAGGTGGCAGTGCTGACACTGACCTCTCACATGCTCCAGAATGTTTCCTACCCTGAGGAGCGTGGAAGCTCTGAAGCAAAAGTTAATGCCCTGAAGATGAACAAGGTTCATGACTACTTAATTTACAATGTAAAGTTTACTTGGGAGCATGCCAAAGAATCTGGTTATTCTTAGCTCTACTATCCTGGCAGAGCTTGTGAAGCCTTAAAACATGTCTGGTATTGCACAGACCTGGAAGACAGCAGTCCTCGTTCAGGCTAGTTCCACTTCCCTCTTTGGTTTGTAGAATATTGTTTGGAGAGCAATACTTTAGACATGAGTAAGGATTTTGATCTATTAGGAAGATTCTTAAGAGCATAATACAGTCTAATAATCTTTCTTTAAAAGATTAAAGATGGACCTGATGATGGTTGGACCTGACGATCTCTCGAGGTCCCTTCCAACCCCTATGATTCTATGATCTAAAGTGTTGTAAAGCATGTAAGTTTAACAGCTACAAGGAACTATCTCATTCTTCATGAAGTTTTACAAAACACACAGTCATTTGTATAGGACTGGAAAAAAGGAAACTAGCAGAAGTTTCCTTTTGCTAGGAGTCTTTTGTAATCTGATAAGTAAGTTTCTTCCGTTCTAGGACAAATGCAGGCAGTTGATGTATTTGTTTCTCTTGGGATTTTGCTGCTTGTTTGGTTTCTGGTTTTCTCCCTTTTGGAACTAATCAGCAAAAATCAGAAGCTGAGAAATTAAAAACAAAAAGTAAAAACTTTCTGTTCTAGATTCTGACATCATTCAGATGGTATCTGAAGGAAGGCTTGCCTATGAATCTACTTAAATCGATGTGTCAGTTTGGACATTTGTCTATAACTGTTTCACTGTCTGCTAGGTGAGTGGGTTACCAACTCCAGACCTGACGTGGCTTCTGAACAGCAAACCTGTGCTACCAGATGGCACCCACAAGATGCTGGTCAGAGAGAATGGAGTTCACTCTTTGCTGATCGATCCGCTCTCACAAAACGATGCCGGAACTTATACTTGCCTTGCCACTAATAAAACAGGACAAAACTCGTTTAGCCTGGAGCTCACTGTTGTGGGTAAGCATCATGGGAGAATGAGTCACAGTGCTGTAGCTGTTTGTATGCACTTCTTCAAAAGCACCTTAGTCTCCCTACAGACAAGTATAACTAAATAGTTAAGCCACTGACAGTAGGAGAGTTCAACAGCTATAAAAGGTTACGTGATGGAGGGCAAGGGGCCCGCTGCTCAGCTGATAGGTGCACTCCTGTTTATTAATAGAGGGCCACAGGAATTCTGTCTCATCGTCACTTCACCTCATTTGTCTTGGCAAGATGACATTCTTCATTTTCTCCCCAGAAGCAGCTTAGGGCTTGAATTCATACTATATATTGAGGTATCCCAGATATCAGTCCCAATTTTATTGGTTTAAAAAGGCTTTAAATAGAATAAAACTACAAATCGGAATGTTTTCTTTAATAAAGCCTTACGAGGTGTGAGCTATTGAAACCCTTACCTCTGGCATTAATTTCCTTCAATGATAGTATGTTAGACACACACACTCTTTTCTGTACATCAGTCCTGCTTACAGTTTTCTTCATCTTCCCTTACAGAGGCTATGCCATGGCATTTCACTTCCTTTCTAATTTCCAACTAAAAATTTACAACCTGTTTAAAACAATACAAGAATAATTTTTGATCATGTGCTTCCATATTGTTCAAAGTGAAAAAACCAGAACAAAATATCTGTCCTTCAATAATTCTTTTTCTTTTTTTTCCAGCAAAGGAAGTAAAAAAAGCCCCGATGTTCTTGGAGAAGCTTCAGAACTGCGGTGTTCCTGAAGGGTACCCCGTCAGATTAGAGTGCAGAGTTGTGGGGATGCCACCCCCCATATTTTACTGGAAGAAGGATAATGAGACAATCCCATCCAACAGAGAGAGGATGAGGTACTGTACCACAGCACCCATGCTTGGAGTTTCTTGTGGCTGGACAAAACCCTGTGTGATAAGTACAGGTGGTTTTCTTAAAATAATGGCTTTCACCCACATGAAGCTGTAAAAAGTGGTCTTCACTGAGGGGTGAACAACAGCTGTTTCCTTGGTTCAGAATAAAGGCATGGAGCATAATATGCCACTGCTCCAGGGTGGTGGCAGACGTTTCAGGCCATAGGCATGATACAGCATTTGCATCTTCCTATCATAGATACTACGATATGGTATTTTGATGTATTTTAGCACCATATTCTCTCTCTAAGATATTTTTTCCTCCATTTGGTTCTAACTATGGATGACTCAGAAGAGTTAGAACAAGATTTTGGACACCCCAGAACATGGGATAAGAGAGTTTAGTGTATCAGATACAGAGGCTGATAAAGTTTGGTCACAAACAAAGGCAAAGACTGATCCATGCTTACAAAACACAACAATGTTGCAGTTCAGTTCTTGCATTCAAATGCATTACTATTTTTATGTTTTGCAAAGGAAAAGTGGATGAAATAATGTGCTTAGCTGAAATTAATGAAAAATTAATTGCTTTCACTTAATTTGAAAAGATTTCTACTTTTACATAAATTTTTTTAATGAAGATTTTATTTCACTTGGCTCCAACATATGGTTTGTTTTGATGCAGTTGTTGGATCCCTAAGATCAGCTTCAAGAAGCAGTACATTTACACATGCATACCCTGCAGGCTACCTGTAAAGAAAACCTGCTCCACAGCAGCACTTGTAATGAACACCCACCTATGAGGAGAGAAAGCTTACTCAAAAAAAATCTTTTAGCGGTTTCCCCGTCCCCACTTGGAGCTTGCTGCTCTTCTCTGAAATGCCCACCTGACTGTAGCCTGTAGTCTTTATTCCTCCACCTCTAGGCAGATTACTCAAGGACTTATTCCAAGTACTTTCACAGGAGCTATGGCTATACACATGCAAACACTATTGTCAATGTAAAATGAACAACTGTCACACAATGCCTGATCTCCAGTTGTTTCACAGAAGAAAACAAGTTTCTGCTTCAGCTCAGTGGAGGAATGACTAAGGGAAACCTCCCACAGCTCACAAAGCCGGTGGCTAACATCAGGTTTGTAACACCTTTGCTTTCAGCCAGCCATAACCAGAAGGCCACCCCCAAGGCTTCAAGTGGCTCTACACAGATCAATGTGAGTGATGGGCAGCACTGTCCTGCTTTGTCCCTGTCTTGCCTCACTGGCATCTTCCTGCCTGAAGCCAAGAGACCATTTTTGCATCACGATACGGACATGCATGAGCTTCTATACTCCCAGCATAAAGCATATTACATAGTGCAGGCAGCAAAGGGTGAACGTTCCCTTTTTTATTGGAGCTGTTGGAAGCACAGAATGTCCTCTTGACCCTGAAATTCTGTGGTTTGATATTTCATTCCTGTCTATAAGGAAAAAAAACCCTCAAATTTCAGAACTTCCAGCAACTTCAAGTAGTCTGATGTGCTCATGTTCCACCTCTTCCTTTACAATGAGGAAAACACTTGGGTTGCAACATTTAGGACAAACCAGAGTGAAGAGAGCAGAGAAGTCTCAGTTCTCTGATAAACTACTAAACAGTTCTTCATGCAAATTGCAGCCAGAATGTCTTGGATCACTGAAGAGCAAAGGAGGAAGAGAGAATAATGAATCAGGTTTTGTTCAGCGCGTTGGCCAAATGAATCTTTAAGGTTTTGCTACTCAGTCATTTTCTCATGGAAACAGGTGCCATAAGAAAGTTTCCAACTTGCTCTGGCTACTGTTGTGAAAATCAGAACAACTTCGTGCAAACGTCCTTGGTATTTTGATATATTATTCTTCCAGCTTCTGAACTAGGAAAAAATACAGTATAACTGTGCAGCAGCTTTGCATGGGTTTAGTTCATTGGAATTCATTAAAAAACTCCAATATTAACACATGCAGAGCAACAATTCAGCTCACACTGTCACACTGTGGCTTAGCATAACCCAGGGGAGCAGACTCCAGCTACTCTGATCACTGGTTGAGGTAACCGTGAAAGCAAATCTGTTGACTATAAATATCTTGGACTGCCACCTCTATGAGAACAGAAGTTACAACTTCTCTATTTCATATTTAATGTATATATTATAAAATCGCATAGTTAATATGCTCTTGAGAAATACTAATTCCAAAACACTTGTTTTCCCAGCATGCATCAAGACACGACAGGGTACGTCTGTCTCCTCATTCAACCTGCCAAGAAAGCAGATGCTGGCTGGTACACCTTGTCGGCAAAAAACGAAGCCGGTATTGTCTCGTGTACTGCCAGACTTGACATATACGGTAGGTATTGGCTAGTTGATAGAACCAATCAGAATTGACTTTCTTTGCCTGGTGCCAGCCCTCACCTAGCTCTCAGTGTGAAAATTGCTAGTTTGGATGCAGATTAGACATCAGTGTCATGGCATGGCCACAGCTTATTATGGCTCCCAGGAGGAGGCAGAATGACACAAATAGCCAAATCAGCTCTCCTGTGTTAATTTAAAGGCAGGTAAAGAGAAAAGCAAAGGAGGAGCTTTGCACGCTGTTCTCAAGACACGTAAGTTTATAATAAACAAGTATTACAGCTGAACCTTAGCTCTGCTCCCTCTGACACATGCCTGTGTTAAGCCCTGACTTGAGATGGAACAATAAATTACACACAAGAAAGTAGGCCCCTTCTTCTACGGAGTATGTATGGTGCAAACTATGCCTGATGGAGGCCAGTTTGCATCTAATATGCTAAGTTTAGGACACAGTAGACCCCACCCCAATTCAAGAATTACAGCACATCATTTAATTACTCTGCATCTATGCAAGATGTAATAGTTTAAGACAATTTATATGGAGTAAGAGAGTAAGACAACAGAAAACACATTCCACAAGCGATTGCATTATAGCCATACCTTCAAAGGAAAAACACCCTACATTTTCAGCCTTGTGTTTCTCCTTTAAACACCCAACCCAACAGTTAATTACGAGGGCTAACCTCAAGTCACCAGTGCTCTGTCAGTTCTCTGCCACCTTGTGGAGATACAGACAATAGGATCACATTGCTCACGGGAGGCCTGATCAGACAGGATGGAAAAAGGTCATGGAAAATGAAAAATACTTCCTTCGGTATCCAAAGGTTGCAGGCCATCAATTAAATTTTTATATGAAGAATCCAAAGCACATCAGGAAAAAGATGGAAAGTATGACATTTTTCCTGATTCCAACCACAAGTCTTAACACATCAAAAAGAGTGACAGAAATCATTTTTCTTTGTGCTGTTCTGAATGGGTGAGGCTGGGGGGGATTGAAAGCATGGTCCAATATCGGATGTGCAAAGAAGAGTGCATTGCTCAAATAGAAACCAACTGGGGGCTGCAAGAAAAAAAAAGGAGGCTATTTTTCAAAGATTTCCAGATGTACAGGGTCAAAATTCAGCATGGAAAGATAATGAACATTTCCTGTCAATGCTTACATACAGTCTGTAGGTCTTTCACACTAAGCTATTCTCAGAGTATTGTAGGCTGAGCTTCTACATTTTTGCTTTTGTTGCTAACAGAGATGTCTGGCCGGTTTGGGTGCAAACCTGGAGGTTTTGTATGGATAAATACCAGCAAATATAATCTATATTTCCCCTTTCTGAAATGTTTGAAGAATGGCAACTGTTAATTATTATATAATAGCTAGCCATTCTTACAAAATCATAATTTCTTCATATGAGAACATGTGGAATGTTATTTTTAAATGACTGAACATATAGGTTTGGATTACATTTCTTTCACTGTCTTTAAAGCCCCGTGGGAAATGTGTTACTAGTTTTAAGAAGTAGGGGGATACAAAACTTGTAATCACTTCTTTAAACACATTCCCTATAATAGGACTTTGAAATTAAATAACACCAAAAAAATATTAGGAAGAAAAGCCCTCCCCAGAGGACAACAGTACAAAATCAGAGCCATTCCCAGTTTTGTTCATCTCTGTTCATGCTATGGTATGTTTTTAGTTTTGATTGCAAGAGCTTTGGAGAACGCTCCAAAGATTAAATCATTAAATTTTGGACTTAGTGAAATCCATGTAAAAGCTGCCATTGAACAGGGATAGAATTACATCAGTGAAAATAAAAAATAAATTAAAATGTTCAACATATAAACTATGTAAACCACGACTGAAGGAACAGACCCTAAAACAGAGAAGAATACTGCTGTGCTCTCTTCAAGGACATTAGAAGCAACTGTTCAGTTGTGTTACTGATTTCTGCTGTCTCATTGCTAACTTAATTAGAGGTTGATACAGCTTATTCCATTTCTGTTGCTTCAGCTCAATGGCACCGTCAAATTCCACAACCAATAAAGCTCCGACCTGGCAGCAGCCGGTACACAAACCTTACCGGTCAAGGACTCGACATTTTTTCTGCCTTCCCAACTACTGAAAGCCCGATGCTGTTTTCATCCCCAAGCCCAAAGGTGGTGGAGAGTGAAGAACTTTGAAAAACAAACAAACAAGCCATTGTTCCAGTTACACCTACAGAGATACTAGAACTGTGAGGGGAAAAAAAGAAAAAAAGAAAAAGAAAAAAAAAAAAAGAGAGGTACAAGTCAAGATGCTCAAGGTTTACAAGCAACTTGTTTGTAATGAAGTATACTGCTGCTGCAAATGTTGCAAGTAACATATCATACAAGACTTTTGCATATTATTTTACTGCAGGATAATTGTGGTATGGAGCGTTGTGCAATAAATTCAATACTGTGTAGTTTGCTAAGAATTACATAGCAAACATAGTTTTCAGCACTTAAAAGCCAATACCACTATTACTGCTTGAATTATAGCTACTGTACCGTAGCAAGCCATGTTAAGGATTGATGCTGTTTAGCTGGAATACTGCCAGTGAAAACATTTACCTTACAGTAACAACAATCCTGAATGAGGGTAAACAACATGACTTTGAATGTAATTCTAAAAAAAAAAATGCCAGACAATCACAAAGCACAAATTAAGGGGAAAAGATGTAACTCATTTTTATATATTATTATGCCAGATAATCTCAGAATTTTTGAACTCAAGACTAGATAAATATAGCGTTTCACATAGGTACAGCTGTATACCCTATATATTTATGTGTGTGTGTGTACTCCATGAACCGTGTACTCATGGTGTAAGGACTCATAAAGTAAGGTACAGGGCACGTGCATAGGACACTAACATAGGAAACCAAAATTCCTGTTGTCTGCAGCATGTTTCCATAGAGCCCATAGCTGGAACTGTTTTCCAGATGTGCTTTGTATTTTCTTCTTTACGATGATAGTGATTCTCTGCTTTTAAACACAGGCAATATCTTGTACTTCTTGTAACTTCACCGTTGTTAAGTCTCAGACTCTTTTTCCGACTGAAAGAAAAGTGCATCTACCACCTAGCTCATGTTTATCTAACTGAAAAAGAATTATAATAGGCTGGAATGTAAGTTTTCACCACCATCTAGGAAATAATCACAAGTGTGGTGTCTAATATAAAGAGAGAAAATTAAATTGATATACAAAAGTTATGAGGTTAAGCAACAGGTGCAAAGAGCTGCGAACCCTACTGTAACAAACAGTAGTAACAAGGCAATTTAATGAAAGTGCAACAGGAGGTGTTAAGTGACAACACTTAAAGATTGATTTAAATATATTTATCATCTATACAGTTGTATTAATACCTCCCAGCACTTTGAATCTGTGAAAGCTAAGATGACCCCTGCATCTTTAAATTACTGCTATCCCTCTTCTTTGGACATTGTTTTCTAGCAGTTGTTCATTACTGCTTTCAACATGGCTGGAGAATGCAACAAAGTCCTGATCAAAGTCACAGAGATTAAAAGAAAAATTAACAGAGAGTTTCATTTTAGACCTTTTTTGGATTTTTTCAAAGTTAAAAATGTTAACTTAAAAAAATTACATATCTAAAGAAAACAATGAGGAGTTACCTTAAGAGCAAAAGTATTCTGGATATAGTCAGAGACTGAGGGTTTCCTACAAGTACAGCTTGCGGTGTCTGTAACTGTTGGTTCCCCAAGGGTTCAGAGGAAGTGACTTTCTTGCACCGCTGTTTCCCACCCAAGTGAAGACCATAAACCAGAACCATCACTATAACTTTCATGATGTTATTAGACATCTCAGGTGATCCACCCAGAATGAACAGACGAGGAAGCTAAAATACATTCTTATCCTGAGAGACGAACCAAGACGCAGCTGTTTCAGCAGGGAAGTGGAAACACCAGCTGTTGCCCATGCTGTACCTCTGGCCTGGCAAACAAAATAAAACTAATAGCTCTTAAAAGTGATGCACCGATTCAAGTGAATTCAGTTATAGGGTGACCAATTTAAATCAGATTGTGGGTCTGACTCTCCAGGAGAACTTACTGCTCCCCTCATCTTCACTTTTTCCAGATGGCTTACAGATTCCAAAACTAAACCTAGGCCGAGTCAGAATTAGACAACCCAAAATGTAAAGTTTCCCATATTAGTAAGTACTCTTGGGAAAATAATCCAGGGCAAGTTACGGGATTTTGGTTATTTAATCCAGTGCTGTTGAGAAGTGGAAATAGAGGAAATTAAGACACACACCCCCCAAATTCTTCTCCCATCTACATCCCTGGTCTTCCCATTAATTCAAGCCAGAACTGAAGAGTGGATTTTGATCCCAAGTATTCCAAGTCATGTATTGGCCATCGGGCTTTACACCCAGACCAGGCTTAGTCAAGCAATTGTCTGCTCAGAACTCCCCTGTGGACCACTTGCCTGGCTTTGCATGAGGGGCTGGACCAGATGACATCCTGGGGTCCCTTCAGAGTAAATCACTCTACACTTCCTGAAGTATTTTACTCTCTGTCGCCTGTCTGAATACCCTATGTGGGTTAAATTACCTAGGGACTGAGTAGAAACTAAGAAATAAAGCACAAACTCAAACGGAATATATCTTCTTAGGCAATTCTAGCTACAAGAGTGATCACTATAATCAGAGTTCTTCCCATAGTTAGAAGAAAGGAACACTAGCACTTACTATTAGCAAACCAGTGCTGGAATCATACTTGCTAATATTACTGAGAGTAGCAGTGGTTCTCACATTTGTACAACATCACACAACACGCGCAAAGACTCGGTGCAAATTAAAAGACAAAATGCAGAAAGAAAATCTGTAGACCTGTCTCTTCAACTTTTTCTCCATGATTTCAGTGGAATGTCTCCAAACTTACACCATTATAACCTGAACTGACAAGCTGGGGGTTAAGTGGCACAATGTTGTTTAAAACGTTCACTCAGGTCTTTGGGAGTGGGAAGACAAGAAGCTACTGCTGAAAGACTTTTCCTAAAAGTCTGTGTGAGAAGGATTAATCCTTAGTCATCTAAGAAGAGGCCCCAAAAGTCTCACCAAGAGGCAGGCTACAGAGAGTGGATTGCCAAAATCCATCAGCTGAACTACAACATTCTCTCCTTGACAGTATTTACTAGCAAAAGGATGAAAACTGTAGCCATCAGATCTCCCTACATGTACAGAATTCAGTCATTTCAATTACTTTCAGTGCATCTGATACAAACAAAACCAGAATCTGATCCTAAATGGTCCACAGTCATTATATTTTGCTCGTTAACTACTGCAGGACATTTCTCCTCTGCATATACTGAGCCCATAAATAAAGCATGTAAAGGAAGCGTATGTGAACAGATGTAAATACTGATAATTAGTAGTATTTATCTGCCCATTACAATGATTACTTGCTAGAAAAAGACACAAAAATTATGGTTCTGTTGTTAACTGATGGAAAAGCCAAGGGAAAAAGGTTTCTGTAAGGAGCAGAGACAACACTGAGTTGTCACAAAACATGTGATTCTGTCTGAGTTCATGTCCTGTGAAGAACAGCACTATCTAATCACACTGTGTCAAGATGCGCTAGAGACTATGCAACTGTGCTCTCTTCCTGAACAACTCGGCTGTTCATTGTCTTTGTTTAATTGAATCACCAATTTGACTTCACACTAACATGCTATTTCATTCTCTTATTCAGGGCAGGCTACTGCACCAACAAAAATCAATGTTAGAACTTCCACTGAAGTCACTGTTAGCTATTATTTTCTAAAAGTCCATTAAATCACCACAACGTGGAGTGTAAGATCAATGAGATACAGAAATGCTCTGCTTTGTAACCTCTCAAAGTTTTCCAATTCAGAACCTTGTAGCTTTGTTTAGTTTCCTGTTGACTTCTACCCCTGGTTTGGTATACAATCGAACACAGGCAGGGTATATTTCAAAGAGCAGAAATGACAACTTTGGTACTGCAATTCAAGAAAGCAAAAGTGTTTTCTCTGCTTTGAGATTTTAGTCCAGCTTGGTGCAAACCCAGTCCTCAGCAGCATCACATGGCAGGTTCTATTGGTGTTATTGGACTTCTTGCCTTAAAACAGCTGGACTGAGTTCCTGTGCTTCCATGTGGAAGGTGGAGCACACCTTCTCAAAGCCTCATGTCTGCCAGCCTGAGGAGAAGAGCACACACTTAAAACACGAAAAGCCAAGTCTGCAGATTTATCTTAATACGTAACCAATTGCCAATTCCAACTGTCTACAGTACTCATAGGTACTTCAGAGCAACAAATGTGGAATAAGAATTCCTTTAAGAACTGTGTTCTTAATGCTAACAGGTTAAAGCTTAAAAGATTAAAGCTTCAGTTTCTGGGAAATGGCTTCATACAAAATGATTAGCAAGACCTAATGGAGTATTTTAACTAGTAAATATTGGAGAAGTGATTCAGTGTTCATTGCCTCACTATTTCCAATACAAAGGTATTCACTTCAAGCCTTAAGATCCTATTTTCTAACTTTTTCTTGATTAAAGTTGTTATTTTTTATTTTTTGATCCAAAGTCGTTCTCATTGGGAAGAAAAAAGTTAACATCAGTTTAAAGTGTATTTTAAGTGCATATGAAAGGAAAAAACAATCACCTGCCTGTTCAGTAATGTATTTCCCTTCGTCTCATCTAAACTTAAATAAATGCTTCGGAGTTGCATACAAGACTGTGTCCTTCCCATGTTCAAATGATTGTGAAACTGTGCAACAAGACCAGAGACTTCCTCAAAACTTTGCTGTGACAGCTGGTTAATGGAATCAGGCCTTACATTATCTAGAAGAAAATCACAAGTTATACACTAGCCATGCTTCTAGTAGGTAATTGTGAAATAACACTAATTACTTTTTCAAACAGTTCTTACTATCAATTTGCTTTGGGGTTAAATCATGCTTTCTTTTTCTGATAACCTCAGCCAGCCCCTTCATCAAAGCTGGAAAGAACAAGTTTTTTCAGGGGTAACAAAGCATAAGCAAAGGAGCCTTTGGGGCAATTTGCATGTTTTAAAGGTCGACAGGTTTGCCATATTCTCAGCATCTTGAAGAATCAGCCTCCAAAGCCTTTGCTTGATCATATACTTCTACCTACAGACTGTTGTAGCTGAACTCCATGGTTTCTCAAAAATTCATGCAGAATCTGTCTGCTACACTGGTTGCCCAGCCCACATGCTGCCCCTGGAAAGAGAGCAAGGAGAAAAAATGATGCTCCCCATGACAATTGCTGGTACTGAATTTGCTTTCCCAGGTAAGCATGTTTCTCCATTATCTGCCTCAATTTCCATGTACTTCAGAGCCTGCTAGGTCAGAGACAATGCTCCTGTGACCGTTTTACCTCAGCTACAGCTCCAGGAGCTAAAGCAGCTCCTACAAATTTTATGATTTCCTCTAAACAACACAAGCTGCTTTTATTAATGCCTTCATACTGCGACTCCACTACAGATATTAAGAACTATTTATAGCATAAGACAAAGACATTTTGGGCCAGAAGTGCTGTGAATTGAGGCAGAATTCTCCATTTATATATGAGTGGGGAATTCTGACCAGATGACCATCCTTTAGGACCATACAATCCATCAGTAGCAGGCAACATGGTTTTGTAAAGCAATGGAAAAATACTAAAGACATTCCAAAATTAAAAAGAAAAAAAGAAACCCACCTGACTACACATCCCAAGTTGCAGGAAGCCATTCAACAACAAACTTCTTATTCCTTCACATTACATATGCAGACACTTAAAGCAAATTCCATATAAGATACATTTTGCATGCTCAATGTTGTGCAACTGAAAACTGAATTACGTATCATAAAAAAAATTAGTAGACAATATTAAAACGTACTCTTTGGTAGAAAATATATTTAACTATAATACATGGGATTGCTTTGGGTTTTTTAAAGCCATATTTTTCTGAAATGCAAGTAAAGTGAAAAACATTAAGCATTTTTTTAAAAGTGCCCAAGTACCAGACAAAATCAATGTTTGTTACAAGAAGTAGCCCTGGACTGCCTCTTCAATTAATGTCTTTTGCAGGTGCAAAAGTGCGTTTGTTTTTTCCCTGGCTATTCCGTAGAGATAGAACAGCTGAAGGCATTCAGAGCAAAAAGAAATGGTTGAATTTCCTTTCTTTCATTCTTAACATCTAGATAAAGTTTACTCTTAAAATACAGAAAACTGCATCCAAATTGCTTGGCCCACATAGCTGGAAACCTAAGGGTATCTTTTGGAAAATCAAACTTTGACACATCACAGAAGGGACTTCTACAAAGATTTCACCAGGGAAGTTCTACTTAACATGGTAAACAGAGCTAAACATTAAAAAAAAAAACCTTCATGATACTTGTGCTTCCCCATGTGAAGACGCTGCAGTGTTACTGCCTGTACAAGACTATAAGGTTATCAGCACTTTCACTTTTCTGAATTTGTACTGCAGCACCATTTAGGAATTCCAGTCAGGAACTGAGCTTTGTCCTGTATATGTGCATAGTGCAGGATGGACAGTGCCCTAAATACCTTATAAATGGTGAAATGGAAAGTAGAAGCCTAAAAACTTAGAATGAATTAAAGTTGTAAGACATGCTAGTACATATCCACTGATGACCTCAGTACTAAGACACTAACCACTAACTTTTTGTTGCTAACATACATTTTGGGAACGTGCTACCCTAGTTCTGCTTTCAGCCACTGAAAAGTCACTGCAGTTAAAAATGTCACTCCAGCTCCAAGTTCAAAAATAACTCTGGTCACCTTGTCAAAACAGGGTGACAAGATTCAAAGAATAGTAGAGGCAGAGCATCTATAGGTACTTCAAACAGAAAAGCTTGTGCTTTCAGCCTTTCAGAAGAATAAAGGATAACTTCCCACAAAATGTTCATTAGAATTTCACACTGAATTTCAATGGTGAAATGTGTATGCGTGTAGCATGCAACAAATATTCAAGGAAGCAAGCATTTCTTATCCCCAGTGTTTGCACCATGATGTGGTTGTAGAATTACAGTGTACTGACACTACAAACAGATGTATTTCAGGTTTGTACTGCTGTTCAGTGGGACAAAAATGGGTGAGCAAGCTCTGAAAATCTAGGCTTTTACTTAGTCCAGTACAGAAAATGGGTCACAGTCATTATCTGACAAACATCAAACAGCCAGTGGGGCACAAATATTTGGAAGAAATAACCAAACCCAAGTTAAATGGTCAAGTTTATGTTTCATAAAGTGTCACTAAGATATTTGTAAAGGAAAGCTATGAAAAGAAACCAATGGCTTCCTGAATAGTTGCTGAGTTTAAGAAGTCCAATCCAGCATGGATAACATCTGCTTTTCTGACTGCCTTCCCCCTTGCTCCAACTCACTCCCCAAAAGCTTTGACAAATCATCAATAGAGAGATAGTGTCTATACACTACAAAGAACTTACTCTGCTGCCTTCACTTCTATAGTAAATTGAAAATCCTACCTTTCCAGTTCAACCCTGTACCCTCCAAGAATCAAAAATACTGCAGCGTTATGTCACATGACAGTTTCCACTAGTAATATTATTGTTATCAGTAGATAGTGATCAATAAAACACCACCCACTAGCACAACCAAAGCTAAGTCAATGGGTATTACAATCTTATCATATTGTTCAACCGCAGGGATTGATGCAATGACCTGACATACAAAGTGTTCCCCAGCTATCAATGGCACTGAAATGTTCTTTAGGTCTTCGGTTTCACTTCACAATAATGTTTGGTAACATGACCACAGATCTTTTATGGTTTGCACTGGTTTGTACTTCTTTATGTGAGCTTACTGTCATTTAATCACTTACAGCACACCAAACCATGATTTTTATATCTATCATCACATGCAGTAAACGGTAAATTACAATGCCAAATGTAACAAACAAAATCAGAAGAGAAATGGATGTTAAGCACTTCCACAGAAATTACATATAAACTGCCAGGTCACGTCCCACAAAAACGCATCGCATACCAGTAGCGCAGAAAGACATCAGCACTGGTGTTTATCCTTTTGAACTGCATTACCTTTCATAGCTAAGGTTCAGAAAGCTATCTTCCACTGAGCCAGGTTTTCCATGTCATATAATTGTGTGATTTATTTGCATCATATTCATGTTTCACAATGGAAAACCCACTCTTGCACTAGCAGTGCAGGTGAGACAAGGTCTGCCTAAAGTTTACAGCTGATAAATCAGTGTAAGATAGCACAGCATTTAATTATTTAAGGATGGTATTGATAGTTATTACATATGTAAACTTGTCACTTAAAATTCAGTGTTAACCTGCATCTATGACGGACAACAATTCTATCCTCTCCTTCTGGAAGGGTCAGGGAGAAACATGACTTCATATTCTCAAAAGGTTGAATCTGCTTTCTGTTTGCCAATAAAGGTCTAATATAATTCACAGGAAGCAAAACCCCACATTTTAATAAACACCACCTTCTGAGGGGCTAAAATACACATTTAAAGATATTCCTGAATGCCAGTGTTTAAAGGACATAGTTACTCAGATTATGCAGTGCCCCTTCTATATGTATTTAATCTGGCCTGGAAGTCTGTTCCTGAAGCTTTCACCCCAGGACCAGGCCAGCTCCTGGCTCAGGACACGTACTAATCTGCAGGATGGTGACTAAGGGCAAAATGTCAATAAGGGTTCTGAGAGAAAAGACAGTAAGGTCAGGTCTTCATATGTAACCATTCCTGCAGCAGAGTCCCTCTCCCCAAAAAGAGGGCTCAGTTCCTATTGATGCTTTTGTTTTTCACTGAAAGCTGCTTACTTGTTGAAAATAACTCCTTCCAAAGCTATTCCTTTGTCATTTGAATTCCAAAATATCAGATATGGCAGCAGCCAGCAGGGAACCTGCCAGCCTTCCCTGCTGGAAACCCACCAACAGCTGTTCAGGGACAGCAGCTCCTTTTCTCCTTTGCCCTCATGGCTAGCACTAGCAAGGGTTTGTTTCTGGAAATGAGCACCAGCAGAAGTACCCTTCATCGTTGTCGTCTGCTGCCATCACAACAGACACTGGCAGGAAAACTTTTACAGACTCTACATCCTGCTAAAAAACACATCTGCTCCTCCAGCTGCCTTGTTCCTAACTCATTTTTTGACCTTCCTAACCTCTACTGCCTTTTCCATCCAGATCCCTCTATCCTCCACAAGTGAAACACAATGCAAATAAAAGGCAATTCTGGGCATCACCAGGGCTGAGATGCCAAGCTCTTCTCTTTAAAGGCTGGTTTTCAGACATAAAACACACTTATTTAGCTGGGCAGCAGCATCATTTGATAGCTAGTTCTTCTGCACATTAAATTGCCATCACTGTCAAGGAACATCGCAGGTGGGAAAGCCACTAGGCAAGTAGTTCCTAAAGTAGGAATTTCAGGTAGTTGGTAAGGACATATCATAGAAAACACTTTATTTACGATTTACAAAATCTGTTACTGTTTCCAGATAACATAAAATTTATAAATAAAATCCAAACATTTAACATCTACAAGAATCTAAAAGTCTAGATAATTTTCACGTGAGCGTTCTCAGTTATGGTATATAATCACATATGCTTTTACAGCCATTGAAAATAAATACCATTCCTTCCATAACTTGAAACTAGCTCTTTTTTGAGCATACAAGAGACACCATAAATTGGATTAAAGCAAACCTACACAGCCTTGGAACCCAAACATCAAACTTACAAAGTTTAAGAAAGCTAGTTCTCTGGAGGACTAGAACTCCAATACATTATTATAAAGCTTTTTCCATGGGAGCCATTTATGTGAAAACAAACTAAAGAATAACTTTAAAGCTGACATAAAAATAAAAGCACAGAATTAAGTTAATTTCTGGTATTATTCCACTCACTTACACCATGGGTCAATTTGGCCCATGAGCTATAGAAAATACTGGCATCATTTATCATAGTACTAAACCCCACCAAAAACTCATCTACTAAAAGAATCAAATGATCTACATGAACTAGGAAGCAATTGTCAGAAAGATTTAAATTTAAAAGTATGCTTTCCACTAGCCTTAAATAAGTTCAACCTTCTCAAAGGCGTATCGACTTAAAGTTCTCAAAGCAAATTTATTCTGTCAAATTAGTATAAGATGCAAACAAGAATGAGCTATTATAATGCCAATGTTACCTTACTCAAGCAGCTTAACTCTTGCTAAATATTAAATTACACATCTGGCCTGCTGCATATTCTTAGTTTGTAAAAAGTCCTAATTAGCTACTTGAAAGTGTTCAGGGTGATAGCTGAATATTCGCTGTGCATAAGCATCACTGTCCGATGCCACTTTTTGTCCCGTGTAGTGGTGGTAGCTCTCCGGATGAAAGTGTTCACAGTGAAGGCTAATCCATTCTCTTTCAGTACTGTATCTTTCTGCTTCAGCAAGTATTCTGGTGAGAGCCATGATATAACTCAAAGCCATCTGAAGGGTTTCATACTTGGACAGCTTCTTATCTTGACCCCACTGTGGAACCACTTTTCTCAAACGATCGAAGGCTGTGTTCAGTCCTTGCATCCGTCTTCTCTCCCTGGCATTAGCAGCCAGTCTTCTCTTAGCAGCATTCTCCATCCTTTCTGAACTGCACTTCACAACACAGCCTGATCCGCTTCTGCACTGGCTGTCTGATTCCACACCGGCATCCAAATGACTGGATTTACAGGTTTTCATATTCAGTGCAAAGTACTTTTTAAAAACTAGGTATCTAAAAAGCAGTATGGAAAGCACTCATGTGAGTAGCCTGCGTACCTCTTGAATGTGTTTCCAGGTATCAACGATGTGATCTTCTTCTTAGCATCTAAACCAAAAAAAAAAAAAAAGGTCTTCTGGTTCTTCTGGAAATTGCTTCTTTTTATTTAAAGAAAGAATAGTTTTAAATGTCTTTCATTCTTTTCATTTCTTTAAACTCAAAGAGATAGAAAGCAACGAAATCTCCATTCTCAAAGCATATGTTACTGAAGAAAACGGTCCATTTAATCCAAAAAGGATCTTAATGGATTAAAACCACATTAATTCCCAATGACCATTTCAGAAAATCGAAGTCCTGGTTCAGTTTGGAAGAGGATTTTGAAACGATGAACTGTTGCTGCGATCAGAAGACATAACTTTGTAACAGAAATCTCTCCTTTCTTGACTCCTGCCAGCAAGGCAGTGATTGTGCCTTACAGACAAGATGAGGCTTTATAGAAACTGCAAAAGCTAAACAGGTGGTAGCAGGTGGGCGGGCGGCACTCTGCTTCTATCTCAGTACCTTCCCACCCTGGGAACTACAGGGGGAGAAAAAAAAAAAAACAGAACAGAAAAATCCGAACATTACAGCCTTCATCTGTTGAGAAGTCTTCCAAAGCCATTCTGTCCAGCCCTAACAACTTGCCATCTGGAGTAGTGTCTGGCTGGCCCCACAAGACTCTGGGCAGTTAAGCAAAAGATCCTTTCAATGGATAATCTGTTGCAACTCAGGGGAAAAAAAAAAATCTCTGTGTATTGTAGTATTTGTACATTAAAATACGTGAAAATTCCGATTAGATAGTATTAAGTGTAGAAAAAATAACCGTTGTAATGAAACAGAGAAGAATTGGCTTATTAACATACAGCCAAGAATGCTACTGCTTGGCACTAGGCAGTACCTAGTAAGTAGACTGAAATTATTAGAAACCTTACAGGACTCACAACTTTAATGCCGTATAAATTGCACAGCATTGTAGAGAGAGTAGCACCTCGAGATAAACGGGGATAATGTATTTACATGTTAGCAAATACACTGGCTTTAAAATAATTTAAAATCTATTTAAACAGTCAAAATGTAGCTATGGATTTACCTAATAAAGATTGTAAAAATATTTGGTGGGGACAGACATACACAAAAACATGTAAGTATACAAATAGTCTGAAAACTGCCCTTTTAATGACACCATATTAAAGTATATACACCCATTTTATGTGAGTGGGGGAAAAATAAGTAAAGAGAATAAAAGAGAATGTGAAAGAAAAAAAAAGAAATCTGCTTGCTGGCAGTAAGGGATCACTTCTGCTACTAATTGCAATGATAGTGAAACCTCCACACACCAACCCACACCCCATAATCAAAGTATTTTTGCTTTACTGTACTTGTATGATTAAAACCATAATCTGTGTAAACTTACAAGGAAATATCACACACTTGTTTTATGATGTACACAATAGGTAAAAAAAAACCCTGTCACACAATGTTTTATTATCTGTATTGATTTCAAACTTAATTAAATTGTTACCAGCATTCATAGATTAGTAACTTTTTTCATTAGAGACTGAATACTGTATATTTATTTAGAACTATAGCTCAATTGTTTTCATTATGACTCCAAAACTTGGTGTAGTTGTAAACAGATGATTAATCCCTAGCAGAAGCAATGACAATGAAATGAGGTTGAATAATCCAAAAACAATAGGATGCAATTGAACACTAATGGACTCCAGCATGACAGATGTTGAACGTAGGCTGTTATGCCCAGTTGCTCTGCTCTTAATATTCTGAATCCTAATGGTCTTGAACAGAGACGATAGTTGGGGTAGGGAGCCTCCATTATTCCATTATCAAAATGTATGCCACATCTTCAATTTTTAAAGAAGTACGATTGCATCACGTTTCATTAGAAATGTTCAACATTCCTATCCGTGTGCACTGACCTATTCTCCCAGACATAAGGAGCTACTACCACACGTTAAAACACTACTTTCTGAATGACAATTTCTGAGTGACAATTTCTGATTCTTTGTGTGTGTGAGAGCGGAGAACAGCATCTGTCAGAAAAACTACAAAACCATATGTCTTTCACAGAAGGAGCAGCAAATAGAACTTGGGAGATATTTCTTTTTCTGAAGATGCTTCATGAGTATTGCACGTGCAGTAGAAAAAAATAATACACCCCTGATCTTCTTGCTATCGCTAGAGCATGTTTTAGTGCTACAGACTTCTACTCCTAAGTATGTTTGTTAGTTAAATCCTTAAAAGGAACCTCAAGAGAACTTTAACATAAAAGAACAAAAGAAAATTAAGATCTTTCATAAGTTAATGAATATTGTGTATTCTCATAAGATAGCTTCTACTCAATTCAGAAAATCTCTCTTGGTGTTGAGTGCTGTTAACTTCACACCAGAAATATGAGAAGCACCCTTAGGAGATATTGTATGGTATAACACCATATTTTTTCATTTGTCATTGGTTTTCTTATTGTTAAGTTAGTATGTCCTGCCAGTATGAATTACAATGAAGATTTCAAATATAATGAAAAATCACAGTTCTTAAAAACTTTGCATTTTACTCCACTAATGCGTAGTAACACAGTACATGACAGCGGTGTTCATTTTTCTCTTTTTAATTGATTCACCGCAATTACCATGCTTTGACTAACACGTTGATTTAATCTCCAGAGAGAAGTTGTGATTTATCTCTCTTACTGAACAAATTCTAACTTTACCTTAAATGATTTACTATCAAATCACAGGACAAGGTCCCAAATCCATCTGGATTAATAACAACCCCCTATCAGGATTTTATTGTTTATAGGCTAAAGATTGTTCTGTGGCAGATCAAAATGCCTGCTTTTCATCTTTTACAATTTTTGTAAGCTTCTGCTTTGTGAAAGAGAAATAAGAAAAGTAAGCATTGAGGTTTTATCCACACCAATTAATTTAGTTCATTTGCACAGCCCACCAGCCATATGAAAATGTTATCTCACGTTTGAAAACAAACTGCTTTATTGCTCAGTCAAGAGAAAGAGTATCAGTGAAATTTTGCCAGGTTTCCTTCACCTGGTTTGATTTCCTCTATATTTCAGCTTCTGTCAGTTGCTGCTTATGTAATTCAATTCCCTCCCCCGTTTATTTTTAATAATTTCTCAGAGAACTTATTCTTCGAAATAATTTTTCAAATTATTCTCAAGATTTTTATGACATAAGTTTTCAAAAAGCTAGTAATATATTCTGATGTGATATACTGCTGTGGTACTAAAACTCTTCTAGGTGCCAACTTACATTAGTCTCATATTTACTGTACATCAAATGCTTCTCAGGAATTTGCCTTTTATTCTATTGTCATAACATAATTTCAAGCAAGACGAACATGAGAATCACCAGAAAGAAGTTCTGTGTCTGCTCAATTGCTCAGATTTCAATCTCTGAATCTCTACCTATGCAGGCACACATTTAGTGCTACTCTGTCACCCCAGCAGCATTATTCTTGACTCACATTTTAATTCTAAAACAGTGTATTTAATACAAATGTCAAAGAAAAACATGAGACTGGTAGGAATGCTATTTCAGTCATAAACCAAATTATTTTATCATCTTTAGGTTGCCACTGATTTTAGGAAAACAAGGGATAGTTTCGGTCGATCAAAGAGATTAACTAGTTTCAGGTTTTATGACTACATACAGAAATATGTTAAAAACTGGCTGCTAGATATCTAAGTTAACAACTCAGATGTGATTATCATAGCCCCCTCTAAGAGCTAAGTATCTCCTTCCAGTACTGCTATAGAAAACACAATCTAATTACTTTTGTTGTGGAATGACTGTGGCCAAATACTCATTTTAAAAGGAAGCCAAAGTAACGTTTCTGGTTAAAGACTAATTCCTCAATACCTTCTCTTGTCTAGTTGTACTAAAAATTACATATACCAGCAATATACTGAAGTAAGAATCTTACCTCTTCCTATCTCAGCTCAGGTAGATCCTTTCTAAAAGCCGCACCGAGGCTTCTTCCCACTGTAGTTTATACTGAGCCAAGCTGAAAGACTGGCACGCCGTATGCTGCTTAATTAAGAGCAGGTGGGTAACTACCAAAATACGACCATCCTTAAGGGTCCAATTTCTAGTAATATTTGACTCAGCTCACGAGCCAGGCTAGAAATCCATGGTGTGCAGAGTAACACATTTTCCTCCCCTGGTTATTTACACTGTTTTCCCGATCACGGCTGTTGAACAATCAGAAAACAGAACAATTCACAAGTGAATGCTGTATCCTGAACTGAAAGGAAATTGAGACACTAACTCATACTGGGAAGTTGAACAGAAATCTGCAGCAGTAAGATGAGTTACAATCCTTCAACTGAGTGCTTCCCAACCTCATACTGCACAGTGCTTAGAACACTTCATTCTCCTCTGAACTCTCTCTGGGGTAAACTTTTCTTTCTAATAGTTCAACAAGTGACTGTCCCAATCACATTTAAGGCTTTATTTGCTATACTACCCTCCATCTATGGCTTCTTCTCAATTCAACCATTTCTCCTTGCCAGTCATCCTGTTTCACAATACCTTTCTTAAGAAGCTTTTCCTGAGGTGACACTGAAAAAGGATAGCTTTGCCCAGTGATTCTGCACAGAAAACTCTTTCATTGTAACTTGTTTTAAAGCACACTTTTGTGACAGGAGGTCCAAAACGTCCTAAAAAAAAAGAGAGAAAGGGTTCGTTTCTCTTACAGGGCAACGAGCAGCACAAGTGATAAATCATTACCTTCTAGTACACCAGGTACCTCAGAATTAGAAAGCTGAAGCAGGTGGCTGGGACATATTTCCTCACCTGATTTGACCATACTTCCTCACAGGAGAAGTAAGTATAAACGCAGGACTCTTGAGTTCAACTCCAGATTCTGAAGGAAGCCACCATACTCCAGGGGTTAATTCTCTTGGTCCTGACATCCTGCTGATGTGGCCCCTACACTCTCTTTTTCAGGTGTCTCTCATCCTGCCCATCTCTTACCCACATGCATCACACACAGCTCTATAAATATAAGGGGATCTTTGAGATTACAGGAAGATAAACTCCATGTTTTACCACTTGTGCCCAACTACAATGACATGGTCCTTTTAACCTAAAACTAGAGATGTTTGTTCCAGATGGATTCCGCAGAGACAGTTCCTGCCAAAGCCCAACAATATATCAACCAGCATATGGGAACTAGGTTTGATGTGCTTATTTTCTAAAGTTTACAAATGTAACTAAGTCCCATGACATCTCTGACACTGAAGCAATGACAGTGCTACAAGCAAAACAAAACCAAAAAATCCCATGTTTGGCACAAGGAATGGGCGAACTAAAACTTCTTTATAAGAAAATCAGCTCAATGTTCATCCTAATTCAAAAGATACAACCAATCTCAGCCAACAAAAGTAATGTAGTTTAGGAAGTCATCGGAGCGGGGGTGTGTGTGTGTGATTTGTTGTTACTTCTTTTCTGTTGAAACCTCAGGTTTTTGCTGAAACAGGTAGTCTTACTCCTTTCCCATCCCTAGCTGCTTGCTATCTCCCAAACTCTGGCGAGGTAGGCAATAATGCAGCCACAGGCTGAGTCAGTTCCCCAAGCTGACTTTGTTAAAACCCTTTTTTTTTACATTAGAGTAAGTAACTGTTATTTTGCCTATTATTTTCTTATGATAGCTATGCTATCTCAAGTATAAGAAACACTAATTTTATTGCAAATGATCACTGTTAAAAAAACCCACATAATTTTAGTTGTCCTACATTCAATTTCTTTTTCTTTTTTCATTAGACAAAAAATACCAATACCTTTAAATTTTAATTCAGAATGAAAACCACAAAAATTCCTAAACACAGAAACTGAACAGGTACCGAGAGTTTGGAATTTCGTCCCAGAATGACACTACTTTCTTAAAGTACCCATACCTTTCCTTTCAATGCAAACATTAACTTCATCACAATTCCTCCTAAGAATATGCCTGATCCTATACCTAAAATGGCAAATACCACCACTTCCAATTCAATTGTGCCTCTATACAACCTACTTGCTCATCAGTAACTATGTATTTTACTGGGGCCTTGTGGAGGGCAGGAGTTTCCAGCTTTCACAAGACAATGAGCAACAATGCTAACTTTGCAGCCATCATAGCAGGTTGTCACAGTGGTTGTGTGTTGCGGATCTCCCCAGCTAGCTACTGAAGATCATTAATTACTGATGTATGAAAAGACAACTCCTTTTTGTTACCTCATAAACGTTTTTCTCGTAGTATGTGAGGACTGCCTTGCTGATACACAGGAGAAAACTAAATCTTTTTACAGAAGCAGACTCTTTGTACTGGCAATGAACTTATTTTGTCACAGCTCAAGGAATCACAGACCAGTAGTGGTTGGAAGGGACCTCTGGAGATCATCTAGTCCAATTCCCCTGCTAAAGCAGGATCACCTATAGTAGGTTCCACAGGATTATATCTGGGTGGGTTTTGAGTATCTCCGAAGAAGCAGACTCCACAACCTCTGTGGGCAGCCTGTCACCATCGAAGAGGTTTATCCCCATGTTCAGATGGAGCTTCCTGAGTTCCAGTTTGTGCCTGTTGCCCCTCATTCTGTCACTGGGCACCACGGAAGAGAGTCTGGTGCCTTTCTCTTGACACCCACACTTCAGGTATTCATAAGCATGGATCAGATCCCCTCTCAGTCTTCTCCAAGCTAAACAAACACAACTCCCCCAGCCTTCCCTCCCACGAGAGATGCCCCAGCCCCATCATTAATTTTGGAGCCCTCCCCTGGACTCCCTCCAGTAGTTCCCTGTCTTTCTGGACCTGGAGAGCCCAGAACTAGACACATTACTCCAGTTGTGGCCTCATCAGGGCAGTGTAGAGGGGGAGGAGAACCTCTCTCGACCTGCTGGCCATGCTGCTCTTAATGCACCTCAGGTTACCATGGCCTTCTGGGCTATGAGGGCACAGTGCTGGTTCATGGAGAGCTTGTCCACCATGACTCATGGTTCCTTCTCTACAGAGAACACACTATACTTGCCCTTGTTGAAGAGACAGTTGTTATACTAGTTGTCCTTTCTGTTTACTACAGAGGGGAGAAAAGGGAGCAGGGAAAGAGGTATAAAAGTTGCTTTATGGTATCAAAGGAGAGGAATGCAAGAACATATTCCCACTGAGTTTTCTCAGGTACATCAACAGAAAAAAAAATCTTTTTTAAAATCAAAGAAAGAAAGAAAGAAACTGCTTGCTTGCATATGGAGATTTTGGTCAAGCAAATAGCTTCTAGGTTGAAATACTTCAAAAGGAGAACCAAAAAAAACCTGCATTTTTTTACATAATGTTTCTCTACAACTGTTAAAAAATTGCACACACTGAGTAAAAGGACCATTTCTCTCCCCAGACACTGACAGCTAGTCCACTTCAACTTCTAGTGAGGCTTCTCACCTCATATAGCGCTTTCCATGGGACAGGATCAATATCAGATTCTACAGGATTCAGGTTTCTATTCCTTCCCCAAAGTGCTGGAACATTCATTTTCTCCTTTTTTTCCTTATGCTGAAAAGTCACTGCCTAAAGCCTGTTCTTTTCTCTCTCGAGAGGCCTGAAGACCCTCAGACTGAAACTAACACCTTCCCAGGACCTACAACCACAGAAATCTGAGCGCTGCAAAATAGGCCATCTATTTATGAAACACACTTACTTCCATATAATTTCCATACCATAAAGACTTTGTAATCTGCAACGTGCTTCACTTGAAGCACAAAAAGAACTACTGTTCAGGAAAGCAGAAGGCAGTTTAAATATGAAAACGAGCGTTAAAATTAGGAATACTTCTTGACAAGCACACAAACCCCAAAACTGATAATGGTCCCTGTTTTGAGAAGTAGAAAAGTGCACAAGAAAGCAGCTCTGTAAAGGATAAAATATGGTGGCTAATGCCATGAACCCATAAGACTTGAATATCTTTAATTTAAGCCCTGAGTAATCCCACTGAATTCAGTGGCAGCCTGCTTATAATATTTTAGATAAAACCAGCACTTTGAATTTCAGGGAGAAGAGAAGAAGCAAAGACAGATGATGGGGCAGAACAAGGGCTGCAAGATGAGATATAAGCAGAGATACAGGCAGAAACAAACAGCAAGAATAAAAGGAAACAAGGGAAGGTCTCAAGTGAGCTGAACTTAAAGTGGCTGGAATATGTAGTCTATACTATTAAGGGCTATCTGTTGGGTTTTCTTTTCTTTCTCAAGCCCTTTGATTCTCTGTTATCACATGAAGAAGAGAATGTAATGCACTTTGGAAATGAATTACAGTTGTAAATCTGGTTCCTAACCAATTAGGAAGACAACTCTCAAAACTCTTCATGTCCCGAAACATAATTAATACTACAATTAGCATTGCCCAAAACAAAATTGTGTATAGACTGTTCCATATAGTTTATTGACAGAAATAAAAATATATGAAGCAACAATGGAAAGGGTGATGCCAAAGGATGCCATAGGCTTTTTAGAAAAGAATTTTTCAGTTCAGGAAGAGTTATTTTCTTGTGCAAACAGGCATAAAATTACTACCCACTGTCCCGCTTCTCATCGATTTCTACTTGGCACAGTTTGCCAGATGCTGTTTGGTCTAAGTGTTGCCTTGACCTCCACTGGTGACGCTGGCCCCTTTTTGCTTTGTTGCGCAGTATTTTCCCAGCAGGAAGGTCCCACCCCTCTAATAGTTCAGTTGCAACTTTTGCTGAGGGCTTATAGGTTACCCATATGTTGTACTGGAGGGGCCAGCCTGACTGGAATTAACTCAGAAGTGGCGTCCAGCATTGTGGCTGGAGCTGGCCCAAAGGAGATTATAAATGCCCCAAAACTAATTAAATATTTTGTCTCCTGCTGGTAAACAAAAGCGAATGAGGGCAAAAATATGAAATGCCTGATTTAACTAGGATCTGTAAGTAGCTTGACAAGGCAACCCTGAAGTCAGTGATGCATGATTTAAAAACCCCTAATGGGTCAAAGCTGTTACACAGATGAGACTTTTGTCGATTATCCTTCACTTTGTATATTTGCAAAACTGTTACATAAATGTACTTACTATCAGTTTTCAGACTATTTCACAACAGCATTTCTGGGGAAGAGCCTTTCAGTCCAGATATTAATTTGGAAGCATTCTTAACTTTCACTTTTGCACTGAAAAAAATATAGGAAATAAATATGACCACCCAAATGTACAAAGAAGAAATGACAGTATTTTCCTTAAAATTTTCAAGGATCTGGACTGTCAAGTGGCACTTAATAAAAATGAGACACACAAATTCTCTTATTCAATAACTTTTTTAAAAACATTTTTAATAAGTTGTTAGCTAACTGCCTTTTTCCAAGCACTTCTAAATAGATATACAGAACACATCTAGAATAAGATATATATATATAAAGAAATCAGTTAAATTATTTAAATGCAGAATAATATATATTTAAAGAAATCAGCTAAATTATTTACATAATGGATCAAACACTTTGGAAATACATAATTCAAATTTAATGTATTCAGTTTTGAAAATCAAAAATCCTCTATGTGGCATTTTAAATATTCTATGTCCATAAGGGCATACTAAATTTTAGAATACAATACTGCAGATTTAACTTCTTTTCTTTTAGCAACGTATCATAGTTACAAATATTCCATTAATATGTTTTAGAACATTTTGTGAAGAAATGCCCTACAAAACCCTGTTTGTAAAGAAAATGAGGATTCAAATTAGATGTTCTATATACTAATTTTATGTATGTGCTTAACTTTGTAGTTTTGCGCAACCCACTGCAGTCAATGGGACTAATCAAGAGTTGAAAATTAAATATAGCTGTAAGTTTCGGTCATCCAGGACCAGAGTTCTTAACGCTGTTAGTGTGAACTAGAAAGCAATTTCTTTAACAAAACCTTAGCATTCATCTTTTCTGGCAGGGTGTGTGTTAATTCGTACTGTTTCCCACAAGCACATTTTTACTTACTTTTAAAAAAACCCTCTATAATAAGGTTATATTCACTCACTGAGATTTGCCACTTACTCAAAAATGGCAAGGGTCTAATGCATGGGTAGAAGAAAAGGAAACCTTAAAACAAATTGATAGACACACATACCTACATACACACAGACACACAAAATATATACATACATATCTCATTTTATGCTTTATAGTACTTTACCATTACATTTTTGTGATATAAACAGATTGTCATGCAAATTAAGTAATCCACACTCAGTCTAAGTAGAACTGTATACCACTAACTGTAAGGACTGATGTTGTAATTAATGCTTTCCAAATTAACTAGGAACTTTTGTAGCTGTATTGGTTTGTATCCTGCCATAGACAGATGAGTGCACACACACACATGCATATAACACATCTGCTCTTTTGTCCAAATGGGCAGCAGGACGCCACAGAGGTTTTGCCATCAAAAGAAATGCAACTCTAAAAGATTAAACGTTCTAGTTAGTCACTTGGTAACATTTGATTTTCCAATCTCCCAAGTGTCACATTTTCAAACTATAATGAATTAGATGTGACAGATATATTCTAAAAGCTACTAGTAAGCTAGCGGTGAATAAAGATACACTTAATATAGTGATCGCTGATGTATAATGCTGATTTTGAATGCACAAAGGACAACAGTTCCCATTAGGTACATAAGGATAAAAAAGTGATAAACCGTGACTAGAAGAGCATGAAACTCACTTCAACATATACAGAAAAATGAATATCTGGCATCAAAAAGCTTGCTGAGGCTTTTTTTCCTCCCACTAAGCTATAGCGGTTTCTTTTAATTCCTCATTATTTCACAGAGTTCAAGAATCTTGAATGACAGGCATTCTATTAGATTTTAGTGGAGCTTTCTCTTGAATTATCCAAACTTGAGAATGGGGAAGTGTTGTCAGAATTACTTAATGTCACAGCAGAAACTTCAAATGAAAAGCTTTTTACAGCAATATATTCAGCGACTTCTGTTAAACAGCCTTCCTTTTAGATATACAAAATAAATGACACTATCTTGCTCATTTAATTGCATTCATTGTGCTTTCTGCCATCTACTACTCATGGACCTTAACTCCTAATGCAAAAAAGGAGCAAGGCAACTGTATTTCTGTTGTCGCTGGTCATCTTCATATATAACCAAGAAGCAAGAAAGTATGTATTATTTTGGTTTTTTCCTTAAAGCTTAAAAATAAGTGTCTGAACACAAGTATAGTTTAGCAGTTCAGACTGGCTAAAAGACATGCACTGATTAAGAGTGCTCAGTTTAAACAATTAGTGGTACTTTTATTAAGAGTCAAACACCAGGAAAATATCAAGTCCAAGTTCTACAGCACAAAAGTCAAGAAAGCAAGCTATACAGCAAGGGCTGTGTAACAAACAAGCCCATAGAAAGGTCCAGTAGCTGATGGACAAAGTTTGAAAACCATGAACTGGAAACAGAGACTATAATTCCTCCTAGATATGTTACTAAAGAACATGACAGATTCTTCATAACTGTACATTTTCTCATTAAATGCAGGTGTCTTTCTACTATAGCTAAATCAAAAAGTATTGGCTTCAGGGTGCAGATTGCTCTGAGGACTGCTACTGTTTGCGATACACATTCGGGTCATCAGCTTGGATGATGGCCATACATCTGTGAACCTATGAAATGCAGACAAGACTACTGACGCTACCGAACAAGCCAGGATAGCGCTGCAGTAAGAATTGGAAACTACAAAGAATTCAAGAAAACTGCATACAGATTTCCCTTACTCTCTAAATCTTTATCTTTAGGGAAAGCATGTATCTTCCTTAAGGAGAGTGGAGCACAGACATTCACTAAATAACAAAGCTGTAAAATTCAAAGTGCTTAATGAAGGGAAAAGAAACCCAGATATTTAGCTGGCACAACTGCAGCCCAAAATGTATTACTGTATCAGCCTGTCTTCCTCTGAATTTTAGCAAGTATGGGTGACAAAATAGGAATATATAGGACTAGACAGAGAACACAAGCCTGTATTGTTTTCCAGAAAGGATGCCAATGTATTCTCCCACAAAGAAAAAGGATGTATTGATTAGACTGGTCTCAACACATTGTACAAGACTTCTGCATAGGCACACATTGGAAGACGCGCATAGTAAAACTTGTTCTGGTTAAGAAAAGACAAGCATAATGGGTGTCAGTAAGAGAAGCAAGAGAAGAGAACAGCTGAGGAGGGAGGGAACATACAGGACTTATCATCACTCCTGCATTTTCTTGGCTGGCAGGGAAAGCTAACCGAAACCATGAATTCATGTGGTGCCATTTTAAGGCTCAAGGATCCACCTTCTTTTTGCCCATCTCAAAACTCTAGGGCATAGCACGTCTCAGTCCACACTCCCAGTCAACTGGGAAATCTGGCAAAGCTTACACCTCCTGAGGTACAATTCACCCTGGAGCTCTTCATGCAACTGACTGTATCACCGTTCAGTCATCCTTTGTTATGAACTTCCAAAATGAAACAGAAGTACTAATTAATGGGCATTCTAACTGGGACTAATTCAAAGGTGTCTTCTAGTACCTTGGGATATGGTGTGTTCTACTTCGGAGAGAATCAATCAGTCAGAGATTGATGAAGGGGTGGTGAGGTCAGGTTTGCAAATACAGAACCATCTGCAGAGTCTCCTGGGTTGGTACCTGCAGCAGAGTAATTTACAGGAGCAGGTGTTTCCTTTTAATCTATATTTTTTTTCTGCTGAAACTGTAACTTTATTGAGAAAGTGCCTGCAGTTTGTTATTAAGAGGGTACTTTGTTTACTGATGCTATTAACTGCTGCAAGGTTTCTGGAAGTAGTAGTAACCATATACCTTAAAAACACAGGTAAGAACAGAGGCTGTGATGTTAAACACGTAAGTCAAATCAGACACATCTTCAGAACACTGCTACATATAAACATATTAAAGTCCAAAACTTTGCTTTAAGAACAGAATTATTTTGTTCAGAAAGAAGCCATTTCTTTCTGAGTGTGGGTGACTGAAATTATTAGAGTTGCTAAGATTATAATTCATATCTGTTTACACAAATGTTCTTGGAGAAAGAAGCCTTTCTGAAACACAAAAGAAATCAAGTTACAGCTGGAATTTCCTGAGTCCACATTGTTGGGATACATACTCTGGTAAATCTCTTTTTGTTTGGATCCAAATCATAGCAAAAGGTCAACAAAGATCACGGATTCAGGTTTCTGGCTTTGTTCTGCCTCATATTGTGCTCCAGCTCTACTACAACCTATGTAATCTCTTCTCTAGCCTAACGACTGCCAGATCATACAAACTGTCTTTGCTTCATTAACTTGAACTAGGGGCAAAAACTGAGGGCATGGCCTTAAGTGTATTAATGCTGAGGACATATCACCAAGTCTCTACACTAGCATTACACCTTCTTCTCCTCTTCCTGCTCCTCAAACCTACTTCATCTCCTTGAAACAACTTCTTCACAAATCTAGAAACCTGCTTGAGTATTTTTCTCGTTTGTTTAATGTATCCCATCTACCCTGAAATTTTTAACAGGATGATTACATATTGGGAAAGTTATTTCTTGGTTTGGGTGTGTCACAAAACAAGTCCCAGAACACTGGAAAGCGGATAAAATTTAGGTTCTATGATTAATGGCATTAACTTCCTTTGCTCCTCAGTGAGGCAAAGACACATGGCAAAGTGAACGTCTCACTAAATATTCCGACAGTTAGAAATGTTTATTTTTTTCTTACTTCAGTCTAAACTAAAGGCTTTAATCTAAAACACACCTCAGGTTAAAAAAACAAAACACACACTTTTTGACTACCTGGTAATATATTGTGTTTTGTTATTCCACTTGCCCAGACTTTTGAAAATTTTAAATTATGGTTTGTAGCAAATTTTAAGAAATATAAGGACAGTGACTCAGCGATTGAGAAAAAAAACCCCTTCTCATATCTTTTATTTAAATATATTAATTATTTTAAAGACAGATCTATTCCTCTGGAGGGAAAAAAAAGTCAAAATGAAACCACTGAATTGGCAGATTTTTTTTTTTTTAATTGAACTAATTTAAATCTTTACCTAAGCAGGCATCACCCTTAATTTTAATTTAGATTCCCTTTTTTTTTTTGGTTCTGAGACGGTTCCCTCTGTTCCCATCACGTTTCCCTGTCACTTCAATGAATACTGAGACAAAGACATCTTTCCTTTCCCCGAAAGAACTGCCTCATTTGTTGCTAATTTCCTTTCCTAACCCTTATGGAACACATGGCTCCTTTCTATGACCTCTTGCTGTGTACACATTTGAGAGACCTTTTCTTTAGAGAGATCATTAAAATTTTTCCAGTTTTGTAACAACTTTCCAATATATGTTTTCCATCTAACTTCATCTAGATAACACAAAAGAAACGCAAAGTATTTTCATAAATCCTTCAAGCAAATCTGTAAAATGGCTTATTGAATAAAAAAATGGCCATTTTCTTTTCATCCCTTTTAGCTGAACATTTCTTCCCGCAGCAACAAAAATACATACTTTCTGTTGCTCTCTAATTTTTTTCTTAATTTGCTTCCTTCCTCATGGCTAAGTGCTTTCTTCTTGGCCCCTGCATGAGCTATGCCCTTGCAGTAAAGTAGTAAAGTGGACAAGTGTGCATTTAAGTGTTCATGTTTTGGCTGTTTAGTCTAGCCAGGGATTTCCTCAAAAATTACCATGGCTTAGCAACTCAATGACCTTCTGTTGGACACTCTGATGGGAAGTCTCACACACAGAATTTTTTTACATTTTCTTCCATTAAAAGAGAGTCACTGGAAAGCTCACGATGATGAAGTCTTCATAAAATTCTACAGCACTCTAAGATTGATTTTAGCATTATGATGACTTAAAAATCACACTGCATACGTTGAAGATCAAACGGCACTAATGTTTATTTAAACGACAGAAGTCTCTTCACAGAAACAACCTTTAAGTACTGTTGCCCTTTGGCTTTTCCTGTGCTGACTTTGGCTCTTGGAAGTTACCTTAAGTGTGTTCCTCCTTTTCTTGATATGAAGCTCACGTGATTTTGAGTCTGAATACTCATTTCAAGTGTAATCAGACATTGCATTTAATGCTAAAGTAACAACATTCAGGATGTTGCTCAAAGTTAAGATCGTTAAGTTAGATTAATTATAAACAGCTAACAAAACCAAGAAGCAAATCCTTCATGCGAAAACACGAAACATGGCCAAAGAAACACTAAATAATATTATCTGAGGCCTGCTCAACCTCTTTTTCCAGTAGGAAAGATGGAGAGAATTTGTCCTGATTATTTCCTTTACTGTTGACTGAAAATGTACAATGTATTAAGTCTTAGTGAGTAATTAGGATCACCGGGTCAACTACCACAATATTTCATGAGAATAAAGTTGTTACTCAGAAAGCGAGTGCTCTTTTTCTTGCCACTCTCAGCAGGCTTGCTTATTTTGCATATGGCTGCATGTTTAATTAGCAATCCTTCTGTAAGTGTCTGCAATTAGCACAATGATGATTAATAAAATAACTCCTTTAAAGCTCCACTTAGGCAGCAGAACTGCACATTCAGGTATAATTAATTCATCATTAATAAATCATGGCTGATTAACTAATCCGTTGATTACCAACGCATTACTGCATAGGCTCCCACCTGAGCTCTGGTGATTTTTCTATCCTTAGCAGAAACAGAGACTAAGTAGTAGTAAACTATAAAAAAATAAATAAATAATGCAACAAGCAGCAAAGATACTGGTTTGCTTGGGAAATTTAGATAGCAAGTATATTTAAAGCTTACCATGTTTTGTTTGTTATTAGTCAGCTTGAGTAAAAAAAAAAAAATATTAGGCTGTGTGTTTGTTAGAGGTGGATGGGCAAACAATAAACACTTCTTCAGTTCTTTTATATTCTTAAGGAGAGGGGGTTTTTTTTCTGAAAAGCAGAATCTCAGGTGACAGGCCAAATTCACTTCCTGCATAAGCCCACAGGAAGTAGCAAACACAGGCAAACATGGCTGCACCAAGAACATCCAGGTCACTAGCTGGAAAGAGATCAATTTGCTTTGAGAGAAGGCAGGCTCAAGGTGGTGACTAAATATGCCATTGCAACGCTGCTGTTAAGCTGCCTCCATAGCCGCATCTGGATCTGGCGTTGAGTCTGTGTTTAGGAACTGTGTATCAGGTCCATGAATTTCAGCAAGACTGAATGTGGAAGAATACACACCTCCATTTGGCCATTCCTTTTCCTTGCCACCCAGTTTTTGAGCCTTGTAGTGCATTTAATACATATTTTTAGCATGTTCTGCATAACAACAGGAGCTACAAACTTTTACGGCAAATGAATCCTAGGATTCTCACACTGTTGCTTGCTTCCGCCTACCCAGGCTTACGATACGAGTGAAGAGTTATGATAAAATTAAAAATAACTGGAAATAGGGAAACTTGGCACAGCCAAGTTCCTCGTCACTTATAAAGAGCGGACATATAGCTGTTCCCACAGTATGAATATGCCTATGAGTTCAAAACACTTCATCCCGAAATGCCGTAAAGATCTAAAGGAAAAAAGTTAGGACAAGTCTTAGCTAGGGTAATGGAAACAATATTCCTAATAAATCCAGAGCAAGGCAAGAACACTACAGGAAGAAATGACAAAAACTGTAGTAGTACATTTCAGGAAGAAAACTACAGAAGAAACTTTTCATTTAGAAGCAAATCTTCAGTCTTTGAAAAGGAAATGATATTACTGCAACCCATCAAGTTTTCTTTCAGATTTTAACGAGCTTTAAGTGCATTACATCTCTTAAATCTTTCTGCTAAAACTTTACCTTAAAATTTAAACTTTAAAAACATTGACTAAGCAGCAGTCCTTATTTGAGGAATACTGTTCATAAAAAGAGAATCATAAAGCACATTGGTAAAAAGTATGGGATTTTTAAAAATACTTTAATTCAAAAAAGTTAATGAACATATTAACATTGTTTCAATATACAGCTAAGATTTTTTTTTAAAGGACTGTAGTCAGATTTCATGGAGAATGACTGAAGTTGGAAGAAGTCTGATTATCTCAGGAAACAGAAAAGTTTACAATTCAATCCAGCAAGCAAGGATGGCTTTTAACACAGAATTTGGAAATAAAAGAATCATTTAAAAGCAGCAAAACAAGATATCTGTCCTTGGACAGTTTCTGAGGTCAGTGTACATATGAAGTGGCAAGATGAAAGCAAAGAAAACAATACCAAGAATCTTGAAGATTAGAAGTGAGCGTTTTCAAGTGATGTTTTAAAATGGATAAGTAATCAAAGACTTTTGAGGACAGTGATGATTCGTTGCCTAGAGCTAAGATATAATCAGTGTAATATGAATAAAGTGAAGGTGTGGGACATGAAAGGGTTAGCATCAGTTTCTTCAGAAAGTGAGGTTTCCTTTTAATACAATAGCAGTTTGCCCCGCAATGTCAACTCTTCCATCATTACGCAGTGAAATCTTCAATTCTCCTCCACGGCGGGAACATTGAAAAGCTAAACAGAAAGAAGAATCCACAGTTACAAAACTAGTACCTATCATAAAGTATTTCAAAATCCATGGAAAGTCAGGGAAGTGAGGCCTCGGTCTCCAGAAAGCTAGTGGCACCAGGGCAAGGACTGTACCAGGGACACCCTTGATGCATTGTCTTTGTGAATGAAGATTAGCTGTGCCTGTGTCTCAGACTAGAACTTGTCTCTTGAGTCTGACAAAGATGCTTGTTAATACAAGTCGTGACAGACAGTTTGCTGTAATGTAGCCAACCAAGTTGGGTTTGTCAAGTCTTGACTTCTCCCATTCACAGGATTGACAGTTTCTGTAGGTAAGAAGGAAGAAGGTAAGAATGAAGGACTAGTTTACTGGTATTGAACATCTGAAGTAGATACTTGGTTCAAAGAATGAGTTTAGCTAATGGCTTAATACAATTTAAGCAGCCAGTGGAAAAAGTCTACAAAGAAACATAGTGGCTGTATGCCACTTCAGCTGTCACAAACTGAGACCGAAGTTCTTACTCAGACAGATATTAATATATATTTAATCCTGAATGTATTGTTTGATACAGTTGGAGAAAGTTTAAGTAGAAACAGCCTTCTACTTGTAAATAATTAGAAGACAAAACTAGCATTATTTTTGTGAAAGGCTGTAAACGGAGGACATGGCATTAACGTTCACAGTCTCCTTAATGAATCACCAATTACTACAAAACTTGTTCGAAGCCAAAAGTGCCTGTATTTCCTCAATTTGTGAGCTGGGTAGAGATTGTATTCAGATCCTGACACAGCATAGGATCTCTAACAGATGGCGTATATACTGTATGCTTTAAAACAATTTCTCAGCCACAGCTGACAGGAAACCTCTTCCTTCTAGCAGAATCTGGATATTAGTTTCTCAGACAAAGCAAACATTCTGACACAGCCAAAACAGGAGCTATAGGAAAGATTTATACTGATATTTACCATTCCATTTATGGAACTATTGGTTATTGTTTTTCACTTGTCAGAACATCATTATAGCATGTCAGAACAACATCTATGTATGGAGGAAGGCCCTCAAGTGGAGTATTTTGTTCACCTTAAGGATCCAGACCATGTTAAATTCCATGAATTACACACAGCTACTCTCCCACTCCCTCACGATAGGAAATTACAATAAGAGATTAATTCTTAACTATTTCAAAACTTCAGAGGTTGGTTGTGGTTTGTTTTTCTTTCTTTAAATGTGGAGCCAATGCTATTTCATGGCAGGATTATTGAGACTGTTTTGATACAATCTATTTGATACAATGCATTTTGTTTTATTTTTAGAGAAACCGTAAAAGAGGAAAACAAGAGAAAAATTTAACCAGGTTTCGATGAAAATAACACTTCATCTTTTCTTTTGCTCACACAGAAGCATTGATATTTCACACTATGTCAGCAAGTAATGAGACCTACATGGAACGTCTCAGTGACTACAGGGTTTCATTTAATAGCAAGGTCACTGACATCCTGATGTGCACTTGCCATTTTGGATCAAGAAGTTGCTGCAGGTCCATTTCACATCTGTATTTACTAGGAATATCTTACACCACATACGATTTTGTACACAGTTTATACATAAGTATGTACATTATGACCTGTAGAAATAATATATAACAACTGAATTCACAGTGCCTTGCCTTCCTCCGTGATCAATGTGAGACAGGAAAGTTTGAGGGCAGGTACAAGGACTGAGAGGTTGAGCACGCTGATATCATAGAACCACACACTGCTGTGCTCACAAGGTGGCCGGTGGCTGTATGCTAATATTATCCTGTTGTTTCAAGGAGCTGATCAACCTAGCTGTATCTAAATGACCATTGCTTACAGAATTTGAGCAGTAATCAGGAATAAGTGCCACTCTTGCAAAAATGCCCACTTTTAGAAATCACTGCTATTTTAGTTGAATTTATACACGCTGTAAAAGGACTGATGAAAGAAACACTTGTTCCTTAACTTAGACAAATTTAAGATCTCCAAGACTACTTTTTTACCCTAAGAAAGAAGGTGGATAGATCTGGTGACTGATGCAGGGACCAAAACACCTCTCTGTTGGCAGAGATCTTGCACTTGCGTACAAATCTGATGTGGTCTACCTACTTGTTGAGATTATCTGGGAAAGATGAAAGCTGCCATTACAACTCTGCAAAACTCTTCACTTCAGGAGAATTCAAATTAGCAAAAAACTTGTAAATACAGGTAGATTTGTTCTACCCAAATAAAGCAACTTTTTCCATGCACAAAAAAAAAAGTGAGGTGACTAAAGTCAGAAGCTGGAACAGATGCTGTATTGAAAGAAATCCTGGCAAAATTTGTGAACATATGATCTTACAGTTATCAAGGTAAGGTATGGATTTCGGGTATGTTTGTTGGGTTCCTCCTGCCCGAAAAAACCCCATCCAACCACACAAACACACCTCTCAAGCTAAAAACCTGACTGGTACTGGGAAGGAATCAGCTAAAAGCAGTAACAAGAAACAAATTTCCCCACAAATACAGTTGTCTGAAGTAAACAGGTGCAGAAAGATTCCTCTAACTTCACCTGAGATTAAAAATTGTCCAATACACAGTAATTTGGACAGTCTTCTATAATCTCTCTGGTTATATCAAATTCCTTATTTATGTTTATAAATGTTATCATAGAAATGTGAAAACTATGTCAAGGGCTGGATACAGAGACAGTAGCTAAATTCTGCATTCAGTGGCAGCTACAGAAGCCTATACGTCTGATCTGAGAGATTTTAGCTTTTTTAATGTTGCAGACAGTCTTCAAAGACAAAAGGCAAGGACCAATACTGAACCCTGATTTAATACCCAGCTTAAATTCAAGGATATCTATAGAGTTTCAAGAAAGATCATAAACTATTTCAACCCTGTAAAAAAACTGGAAATTTCTTTGTAGTTGATAGGGGTGGCAGTCCTTTGACAATTTGGTCTAATAAAAGTAGGAAGAGAACCCAAACACAGGAAATTATGACTGATACTTCAGCAGAGATGCAACCGACCTCCTCCTAGAGGTCACAATATCCAGAGAGATACGACAATAGATTTAATGTTCTTTATTTTTATATTATTTAATATCTGATCTGTTTTGGAACTAACAGATCTTTCATTTTATGGAAGAAAATCTTCCTTTATTCTTGCAATAAAAGGTATTGGATATTACAAAAGCTACTGTAAAGGTTTCTTAAAAGTCAAAAGATGCTCTTATTTATTAATCTTCGGTAATACAGAATCTTCTTGATTGCCAGCCATCTTTTCCAATTAATCTTGCACATAAGATAAAGTTATTTCTCATAAATAACACACATAGAGGCCCCATATTGATCAAACATCAAATGAACTTGTTCTCTTTAAATCTGTTTTCTATGATTTCTACCACAAAAGACATTTGAGGACATATATGCATGAAATACGAAAGAAGAAAAAAAGAAAGAAAAATTATCTTGTTTGCAGACAGGACTTTTTTGGTGCTAAATAGGTTAGAGAGGCTGATTACTGTATCAATTGCCTTTGCTGCGTGAGATGGTTTCTCTAAAAGAGACAATGGTAAAGTGCATGCAAAATTCATAAAAACACACACCAGATAAAGTATAATTTAAAAATACAGACAGAATTCCTGCCTGATTAAAGAACAGTGTCTATAGATGGCATTGGAAGGGTTTTAAATTCCACATTAACATCCAAAAATGTCAGAGTCTTCTGAGAAACAGCCAATCCATAAGGATGCATTACCAAAGACAGTTTCTCCTCTTCAGAAAATATGTTGGGATTTTTTTTTTCTCCCTAACATTATGGAAACCAGCATAGATTTGTGTGATGTAAATGCAAATGAAATCTCAGGAACACAGTGTTAAACCTTTCCTTCAGTTCACGATGGAGAAGGTCTCCATCATTGTTGACTGCTATGCCGAGCTATGGGGTGCAAACAGATACTTTAAAGACCTTGTCATCTTCAAGAAAATCAGTTTTGAGATTCATTTGACCAAACATAGGAAAGCCTACATTCAAGATAGCTGCTTGTTTCAAAAAGTGATTATTTTTATGGAGAAGGAACCTTATTAGATCAAGGATCCAATCTCTGTTCTAAACTACATGTTCCTAAACTACCAGTTGTTGTCAGGTGCTTCAGAGAACTGTAATCCCCTGCCACCTTTCAGAGAACCAGATAGGGACTAGGGCGTTTTGTTTTGCTTCTGTGGTTCTTCCACTCTCTGGCAAAGCACTACAAACACCAGAAGCAAACACACACTCAACGTCTCTCTCTAGTGTTGTTATGTAGCAACAGTTTCTCAGTTCTTTCCACCAAGTTCTTTGGTTTCTTGCTTAACAACAAATACATGAGCTAAAAAGCATATCTCATTGACTGAAAGAATACAAAAAAAAAACCCCTCTGTTATTTGACTTCAAAGGTCCAGGTATCCCAATTTCCTTTAAGACTTAATCACTTCAAAGTAAGACCACAAATTAAATCGCAAACAAATAAGATTGGACAACGCCCATGTACCTTGTCCCCATTCTTATATATTCATCAGCCACATTCTTTCCATTCTTGTAACATGACTATATCTTTCCTTGCTACCACGTAAAAAATAAGCATGAAGATCAGTTTTCTCCAGGATGAGTAAGTACACAATTGTGTAAGAAAACAGAAAATAAAACCCTGTGCCGTAAAGCATATTCTGTAACTACAGTCTGAATGTTAAAAATGTCATCTTTTCTTATCTAGCTATAACAACACTAGCTATTCTAAACCTTAAGTTTCCTAAAGTCACTGAAGCAATTAACCTGGAGTAATTTTCATGAAAATTCCAAAACCAGGCAGAGACTTTTTTCAATTTCTTCTTGATATACATGAAGAGAAAGGAAAACGCTGTCCAAATTCTGCAGGAAAGTACACTTTGTGAATGACAATACCTTTTACCAACACCCCAACTGCAAGCTACAAAGACTAAGTAGCAAAATACAATCACACACAAAACCAACATCATCTCAAGTTCACCAAGCTTCAATTATGATGAAAGGTCATGGGAACTAAAATACAAAAGCTGAGATCAAAAACTAACTGCAGAGTGTTACAATCCAGAAACCAAGACCTCAGACTCCCTGCAGGCATGATGTGTCATTTTTGTGGGTACAAAAGCAAGCCACTTCTTTAATATTACCTCACAAAATATTGCACAATATATATTCAGATTGAGAAAGTGGATAAGGAGTTATTGCTACAGTTCGGATTGCGGTAATAATATGTCACTTTACTTTCAGTGAGTAGCTTTCAGGGGTAGCTTTACAAGCAAGTAGTTTCTCTTACCAAGCATTTCTTTCTTCCCCAGCTGCTCTGACCAGTAGCTGCTTAGAACGGCATGGGCAGATCCTTACAAGAAATTGGAAAACAAAGTACAGAATTAAATCAGAATCACTGCTTTATTGAGCAAGCACATTCAAAATGCAAATGCCATAAAAAAAATCTAAGTCCCACACATATGTCTAGGGCAAAAACACTGAAAGAGTTTGCACAGCAGGCAGAACTTAAGGCTTTTCCATTTCATTTATCATAAAGCAGTATTACTTCCTCATCCTCTGGCTCTGATGGAAATTCTGCCTAGGTGAGAGCTTCACGATTAGCTACAACTGGTAGGAATAACAAACAGTACCTGTAATAAGTAATTGTTCTCAAACCTTCTATGACTGTAAATAAGCAACTAGGGCAAAGGGGAACCATTGTTCCATCACTAGTAACACCCTGAAAGAACTTCAGATCTTGCTGAGTTGGTGCCTGTGGTAGACTATGGCTGTGAATAGGTAACCAGGTCAAAAGGGGAACCATTGTTTTATCACTAGCAACATCCTGATAGGATTAAATGAGTTAACCAAATAAGATACTGAACACAACGTAGAGGAGGACTACGGGGGACCAGGACGACCCCCACTACCAGCTTACACAGCTACAGAAAAACACTGGAATATGCCACGTGTACCCGGAACTACGGGACTATAAAAAGGGGACTCCAGAAGGGTGAGGTGCGTGCCGTTTGCAGGAGCAAGGGTCTCCTCCGGACGCCCAGCGCTGATATTTGCCTATATCTTGCGGGCTTGCTTAATTAATAAATTGTTGTTTGGCTTTATCAACTGGAGTATGTCTCAAATTTATAACAATTTGGTGCCGTGACTCGGATGCAACTCACGAGATGGGACTCTTGGTCTTATCAGGGAGGCGCCCCGCCTGTTGTTTGGCGGCCTTGGTAGCCCATTTCCCATCTCGATTGCACCGACGAACCCAAATTCCAAGATATTAGGCAAGGGAGGCCGGCAGACCCTATAAACTTTGTGCACAAAGGTCCGGACGAAGACGCAGGACGCGTGAGTATCTGGGGGGGAAATCCGTTCGGTCTGGGTCGGGGATCCTGGAAGCGCGGCGAGTGTGTGTGTGCATGAGAGGGGGACCGGCAGCTCGCATTCCCCAAGCGAGTGCGGACCCTCAGTAGTGCGGTTCTCATTGCCCGCGAGGGCGTGAGCCACGAACCAGGGGAAGCGAGTGAATATATTGTTGACTGAGTGCGCTCCAGACGATGGGACAGAAGAAGAGCAAGCTGTCTGATCCCATGGGTAGCCCAAGGGTAGTGCTACACGGTAAGCCGCCAGACAGTCCTTTGGGGTTAATGATTGCCCACTGAGGGGACTAGCTGTCTAGGCGATGAAAGAATAAAGAGTGTATGATATGGGTAACGTGAACTGTGTAACTACAGTGTGACCTCCTGAGAGTGAACAGGGGAAATTTGGATACTACAGTGTGGCCCTCTCAGGATGTATTGCCCCTGTGAAGTTTGTAGGTAATTATAGGATGGCCGCCTCTAAGGCAGTCAGTATCTCTAATGATGCTTCTTCCCTGGCCTGGGGGATAGATAAGTTTTGCAATCTTGAGATGCACTGATCTTGTCCCTTACCCCAGGGACAGGATTGGGTGAAAAACTGCTGGCTCCATTAAATTATCTGGGCTGGCAGAATCAGTGCAAAAAGGCTGTGTGTATTCAAGCATGTATGAGCCATGGGGGCAGGGCATTCCCCTTGCCACACCTTAAACCACTGATTAGGGGTCTTCCTGATAGCTTGAAAATCTATGTGCAAAGCCTAAAGGAAAAGATTCTGCGAGCAATTGATCACAATACTTGCTACCCCAACTAGCAGAAACAGCCTGTTTTAACATGGGAGATTTAAGAAACCTAATCATAGAAGGTATAAAGGAGGCTGCTCCTAAACTTTACTAAAGCCTTTGAGATTGAGCAGGAAAAAGATGAGACACCCTCAGTGTTTTTACAGCGACTGAGAGATCAAATGAGAAAATATTCGGGTATGAATCCTGAAGATCCTGTAGCACAAGGTCTTCTGAAAGTTTATTTTGTGACTAAAGCATGACCTGATATTAGGCGAAAGGTACAGAAGATAGATGGTTGGAGTGAAAGATCTTTGGAAGATTTACTAAGAGAGGCTCAGAAAGTGTTTGTGAAAAGAGAGTAAGAAAAGCAGAAGCAGAAAGCAAAAATGATGGTATCTGCTGTTGATGAGGTAGTAAAGAAAAGAACAGAGCCAGTCTCACCTAGAGATAGAGGGAAAAGCTGGACAAAAGGAAGTGGGAGGGGTGTGAGAAACATGAATGAAGGAGGAATTGGCCGAGGTAGGGGAAAACTTTGGCAATCCCTATGGGCTGGTTTTCTCTCAGCAGGATGTTACGGGTGTAGCAAACAGGGACATCTTAAGTGAGAATGTCCTGAGCTAAGAAAAGAAGAAAGGGTAATTCCCTTCATGTCCTTTGAACATGAATAGGGAAGTCAGGAGTTTATTAATTTAAGGTCCTACCAAGAATCCTTGATAAAATTGAAGGTGGGACCCCAGGAGGAGGAGGATGTTGTCTCCCTGGTTGAGCTTCTAGGACTTCCTTAAATTTTATACCTCAAGGACTGAAGCTATCAGACCAAAGTATAACTGTATCGGGGTAAAAGGGAAAGGATTCCCAGTCCCCATGTTTGAAAATACCACTTTAAGATTAGGTGATGAGAAAATTTGTGGGCAATTTATATATCCCTGATTCCGGAACTAATTTATTGGGAAGAGATTCGATAATACAATTAGGATTGGAATTGAAAACCCAGGATGACCAAATTGTGGTATCCATGGCTTTACTAACAGAGGAAGATGAAAACCAAATTGATCCAATAGCGTGGGTGCGAGAGGGTAATCGAGGTGGATTAAACATTACCACTTTAAAGATTAAACTTAAAAGGGACAATGACATTATTTGCCAAAAACAGTATGCTATTTCATTGGAAGGCTGTAAAAGTCTCCAACCATTTATAGAGAGTTTAATTAAGGATAAGCTTCTGAAACCATGTATGTCTCCTTTTAATACCCCAATCTTATCAGTAAAAAAAAAAAACAAAAACCACCCAAAAACAAACAAACAAACAAAACCCCCGATGGGTCATATCCTTTGGTACAGGATTTAAGACAGTTAAACCAAATAGTTCAAGTGCGTCACCCAGTAGTTCCTAAACCTTACACTCTATTGAGTAAAACACCAGATGACCACAGATGGTTTAGTATGATTGATTTAAAGGATGCTTTCTGGACCTGTCCACTGGACCCTGATAGTAGAGACATGTTTGCTTTTGAATGGGAAGATCCTTTCACAGGACAAAAGCAACAATTTATTTAGATGGACAGTTTTACCTCAGGGATTCACTGAATCACCAAATTTATTTGGACAAGCATTGAAACAAGTATTAGAAAAGTTTAAAGTCCCAACTGAAGTCACCCTTCTACAATATGTAGATGATCTTTTAATCTCAGGGAAAAATAAGAGAATCGTAAAGGAAACAACAAATGCTTTGCTAAATTTCCTAGGGAAACAGGGACTAAAAGTATCAAAAAAACCAAACTGCAGTACATGGAAAAGAAAGTTAAATATTTAGGACATCTAATCAGTGAAGGGAGACAGAAAATAAACCCTGAGAAGATGAGTAGTTGAGTTACTTCTCCCAAAAACTAAGAAAGAGCTGTGAAAATTTTTGGGATTGACAGACTATTGTCACCTATGGATTGAATCATTTGTACTAAAAACAAAGGGATTATATTTTAAATTGTTAGAAGAGCCTAATGACTTGGTATGGAGTAATGAAGAAAAAGAATTAATACAAGGATTAAAACAAAACTTGATCACTACTCCTGTGTTGGCACTGCCCTCCCTTAACAAACCATTCCACTTGTTTGCTACCATAGATAAGGAAACAGCCCTGGGGGGGAGGTTACTCAAAAGTGGGGAGGCAAACGACAGCTAATTGCCTATTTATCTAAACTGCTGGACCCAATATCCCGAGGGTGACCTGAATGTGTACAGGCAATAGCAGCCACAGCCCTCTTGGTGGTAGAAAGCAGAAAGCTAACTTTTGGAAGAGCACTTATAGTAAGCACTCCACATCAAGTAAGGACAATTCTGACTCAGAAGGCAGGAAGAGGTCTCACTGATTCTAGGATTTTGAAGTATGAGGCAATTTTAATGGAAAAAGATGATTTAGTTATAACTGCTGAATCATGCCTCAATCCTGCCACCTTTTTATCAAAAGGGGAGACTAATAACCAAGAACTTGAGCATAACTGCTTAGACATAATAGAATATCATACTAAAGTGTGACCTGACTTGAGGGACATACCCTTGCCAACAGGTCTCCGTTTATTTACCCACTGGGTAGTACAGGCACTAGTGGACCACTTTGGAACCAAGTGTATGTGTATTGGAATTTATAAAATCGCCAAAAGGATGGTGGGAAAGTGCCTGACATGCCAGAAGGTCAATAAACAACAACTCAGAAAAAAAGATACCGGGAGGGAGGGACCCTTTCTTGCGTTGCTTACCACAGATACTGCGGTTTGAACGGCTGAAAGAGGTTGGACACACATGAGCAGAATGAAGACCGGTTCCAGAATCTCCGTGGGAAACTACAAACAATCCTGACAACTTAAACGCCACCTTTCGAAGAACCAGCGAGTAAAACTGTCTATGAATGACAATTTATTTTGTTCAAATGTTGGATGTATATGTTATACTTTCTTTTGTTTTGAGTGTCGAGTGTGTAAAGACAATTGGTGGGTACATTATAGAGAAGGAGAATATACCCCAGACATTTGTGAAAAATGTTATTGGGCAGAAAGAAAACTAACCGAATTAACCCTTAAATTAGCAGTAAAAATTGGAGAGATTATCCAAGGGTCTGAAGAGTGGTGGAGGATATATACAAAAGGGATAAATCCCAAATTAGGTTGTACATATCCTAATGAATATAAACAAGGTAGCCCAAAAATAATTCGGGTAGTGTGCCGGTCCCAGGTGAAACATTTGGATTGTTCAGCCCTGGAAGTGAAACATAAAAATTGGGAAGCCTATAACACTTGTAAGCTGAGGACAGGAAGAACCCCTGAAGACTATGACTGCTGCCGAGAAGATGGAACACCTTGTTGCTCCAAGCAACGGAGTAGGCAAAGGAGGCAGAGGCATAAGGAAATCGTGGGGTATTAAGCCCTCCAGTCCTATCACGAGGTGGCTCCATACACCAAGGCTGAAAAAGGCACCAGATACCCAAGAACCAGAAAATACCAAACAAAAACGATTGAGTCCAAGCGTCACCACTCTGGAATAGTTATTATGAACCCACCAATTGCCTTAAATAAAGGGGGGCTAATAATTGTATTTTTATAGATTTATTTAAATTTTGTATTTTGTTATTTGGGGACTGGGACCGCATTAGATCCAAGGCAAAACGTATTGGGTTACATTATCTCAAGCTTTGAATGCTACTACTTTTTGTGCTAGTCTTGCCACACCAAGTACTCCATTTATCACGTGCTTGGTAGGAGTGCCACTGAATAGTTCCACCTGGAAAGTTTTTGAGGTTGCAATGAGTAAAATAGCAAGATGTCCTTATATTTATAATACCAGTGAGGGCATGACAAGGTATGATTCTTGGGATGATAGAGTCCCAATTGGTCCAGAACCACAGGAACTGGAATTAATGGATTCTTTGAATACCAGCTATTGTATATACATAGATGCTGCCAAGTACCCATGTAACGAAGGTAATCACGTTAATGTTTCTTGAATGATGACCCAAAACCGATTTAGAAAAAGAAGAGGCATCGATGCTATTATCTCAAAAAGCTGTTAGTCGGTTTGAGAAACAAATTGGTCAAAATTGAAAGGGGGGATTGTAATAAGTAATTGTTCTCAAACCTTCTATGACTGTAAATAAGCAACTAGGGCAAAGGGGAACCATTGTTCCATCACTAGTAACACCCTGAAAGAACTTCAGATCTTGCTGAGTTGGTGCCTGTGGTAGACTATGGCTGTGAATAGGTAACCAGGTCAAAAGGGGAACCATTGTTTTATCACTAGCAACATCCTGATAGGATTAAATGAGTTAACCAAATAAGATACTGAACACAACGTAGAGGAGGACTACGGGGGACCAGGACGACCCCCACTACCAGCTTACACAGCTACAGAAAAACACTGGAATATGCCACGTGTACCCGGAACTACGGGACTATAAAAAGGGGACTCCAGAAGGGTGAGGTGCGTGCCGTTTGCAGGAGCAAGGGTCTCCTCCGGACGCCCAGCGCTGATATTTGCCTATATCTTGCGGGCTTGCTTAATTAATAAATTGTTGTTTGGCTTTATCAACTGGAGTATGTCTCAAATTTATAACAGTACCCATTAAACTACTTGAGCCAAAATACTCATCCATTTACCAAAAGTGAAGTTTCCTAATTACAGAATCTCAAAATATTAAACTCAATGTATTTTTCATCTAAATGAGATGCATATCTGGCCCAACAAAAGCAAGAAGCTGATTATTTTCTGAATGAGTTGGCATCAGTTATGAAAGTTTTCCAGTTAACGAGCACACTCCTGCTGTCCATTTAAAACAGTAATTTGTAAGAGGGACTCCAAAATACAAAAGCAGATACATGAAGTTTAATAAAGAACCTTTTAACTGAACTGAAACAGGAGTAAGAGTCGCTTATCACACACACGTACCTGTAACAGGGTCTTCCAGAACTCCGTACCAAGGTGCAAAATATCTGGAGTAAAAATCATGCTTTCCACTGGAATTTCCCTTAAGAGTAAGTATGAGTCCTTTCACTTTTCCTGTCTTTTCAGCTGACAAAAGGCATTGTGAGCTCACTTGCAGTTCTTCTAACACAGACCTTGAATAAAATTACAGAACTTTAATAGCCCATATTCTTAATTTTACTTTAAGTACTGGAACAGAATTACTGTAAAACAGCCTTCTCTACGAGCCCAGAGCAGCCATGGTAAAATGCTAAGGAGACAGCATTGCCCTCTCATTTTTGTTTAACAGAGGACTACCCTGAATATAATACACTTCAAGAGAGGAGAGAAAGGAGGTAGAGCCATGCATTTCCTGATTATTTCTGACAGCAGAGCATCCCGGAATATTAGCTACAAAAATGCATGCTTCTGTTCCAATATTGGTTTAATCATTGAAAGAAATACTTCATCACTACAAAATGCAAAGTGTAAGCACTACACTGCCTTTCAGAGCAAGAAAATAACTAATATCATTCAGATCACCACAGGATTCTAAAGCACTCTAAGTCTCAAATCTGCAAAGCTGCAGATAACTCCCTACAAAACAAAGTCTGAAAGAGTAAAACTAATCAGTAATTGGCTGAGAATATTTCTATCTTCCCTCTAGCGCATTCTTCAAACATTAGGCCTAATTTCAAATGGAAATAATAGTGATTTTTTTGGGCCTGACTGAAGAATGTGTGTTTCAGCAGTATATATCCAGACCACACTTAATAAAATTCATCTCTCCAAGATTAGCTAATGCTTTGAAATCATTTGAATTGGAACTTCCCTCTGTAAAACTACTTATGATGCTGTTAAGTATGTGCAAGCAGATTACAGTCAAATGGGAATGGCATTCTGTCAGTGTGCCCTGTTGCACCAAGCAGACCTCTGTAGCTATGCAATTATTACTTCTTCATCTGAGAAGCAAGACTCCTAATTTCCTGCTAAATTACTGGATTCTTTTTTTTTTTTTTTTTTTACTCAGATGGGGAAAATACAGTACCATTAAAAGTGTTTGCTACACCTCCTTTCCTTGGAGATAAATTTCAAATTGATCTTACTCAGCTTTGCAAGTTCAATAAGCTCAAGTGAGAACCTAAAATAACTATTTAACATGTGATCTTAAATTAGAGTTTTTAATATCCACATGTTTTAAACCTAGATATAAGAGCCCAGTACATAAGGAAGAGAGGTTAAATAAGCATACTCAATTTCTGCACGCTTTTGATTGTTTAAAACAGAAAGTGTAAGACACCTTTCATAAGCATCGCTGAGGCGGACTAAGAGTTTCTTTGTGTCAGGAGAATACCGGAGATCTTGAACAATCTTGTCACCAACGGCTGTCTGAAGGAAAAGTTAAAGGAGACAAAGAAAGACATCATCACTGAATAGGAAATATTATTTCCTTAGCTCTTTCACAGAACAAATTCCCTTAGCAGGGCTTATGCAAAGTCTTTCATACATGTAAGCACGAAAAGTAAACACATTAAGCATATGAATCGATATGAGTAGGTGCTAAGAATTTCGGGGAATAGAAGAGAGCAAGGACACTAGATTGCCCTCAAGTGCACACAACAGGCTGAAAATAGCACTGACATAAATACTGATGTTCCAGCCAATGGTAGAGGGAGACAAGAGTTAAAATGCTGCATTTTAGAGACTTCCATTTCCCAAGCTGCATGACTCAGGCCTTTAAAGTTAAGTGTTTTGAGTTGGGGACTACATCAAGCAACGCCATGCTGCCACTATTTAGCCATTTTAATATATATAGCTGTAATAAATGCACTTCTGAGACCACATATAGATTCTTTTACCTTTATCAACTCTTCTACTTCCTGAAGTACCTGAAGAAAAGAAAAGCCCACACCGTAAAAAAAACAGAACATATATATGTACGTATTCAACTACCAACAGATATACTTACACACACATAGAAACATAAACACACACTTTCCTTAAAAGCCTTTCACAAATATAATTGACTGACCTGTGGGTAGGTTAAATAAAGCGGCAAGTCCAAGACAATATGATCTTCTGCTTGTCTGGCTTTTAATTCCCCACTCAGCGTCACAAACCTGAGAACTGAGTTTGTGTTTTCTAGAGAGAGAACATTGCAACGTTATCAAACGTAAGAATTTGAATCTAAATTCTTACAGCTCCTGGAGAGGATCTCGACATATTCAGAAAGTTACATAGCTAAAAATCATAACTACAGTAAACCTGTATTCTGAGTCAAAATTCCCAATTAACTCAATGTTCTTTTGCTGCTGAAACTTCCCTGCACGTTCACAGAATCAATGTGAGTTTCAGTTTCCTTTAAACAGAAAAAGCCCTTTTCCATATTAATCAAATTCTCCTGCACCTCTCCCAGGTGACATCAGAATACTTAGTGCTTCTCTTCAAGAGTAATAGTCGGGCATCAGAACCCAAGCATGGGCATCAGACTGCTCTCTAACTGTGAGAAGACAACATTCAAGATATCTCCATGTGCTCTCTAAATGTTTTGAACATTTAATTGCCCTTGTTGCAGAAAACGGAAAACTTATTAGTTACAAGTAAATTTTCTAAAAAGTTCTAGTAATAAATAGCTTGTAAACATACTTTGTATGTGAAACAAAACAGCAGCTGCTGCAAGTGTAGCATGACCACAGAGAGGAACTTCATTGGCTGGGGTGAACCACCTGAGTCCAAAGCAGGAACCTTGAAAATAAAATTTATTTAGCATTATGAAGTGGAAGAAGTCTATTTCCTCACTTTATCTCACAACTTTACATAGAATAATGACATTCCAGGTAATCAAAATGCATGCCATCATTAGTTTTGGTCTTAAACACACCTTTAGGAACTCAGCTCGTACTGATTTTTGGAATAGCTATTGGGTTTGAGTCAGTTAACATCAGAAGGGTACTACTAGCAGAGGAAAGCTACTTTGTTATAAGAACAAAGAAGATGCAGAGTAGAAAAGCTCGCTGGCCTGGGAACTAGGCTGCTGAACCAGAAGCATCCCTGACAAGCACAGCAGGCACCTCTGAAGGGCTGCTGGGTAGACAGAAACAGGAGACATGCCGAGATATCACCAGTAAGCACAAAACCCAACAGGCTGTAACAGCAACCTATCACCTGCAAACATGACAAATGTTCTGGAAAGGGGGGAAAACATCCTAAGAACGTAAGAATCAGTAACTGCTGTTGTAACTGAAAGAACAGAACAGTCTGGAAAAAGAAACTGGTCTAAGAGAATAGAAAATATCATTTGTTGACTGTTTCAGGTGAAAAATTTAAATTAACAGCATCTATTGACACCTTGAGGTGGTGGTGTGCTACATCACCTTATCTCTCTCTGATACAAAAATGACTAAATTTTTACTCTAGATGGAGCTTCTCTCCCTGAGAACTTTGTGTTGCATGGATTTTTCCTAAACAGATCAGCACAAAACTTCCTACAAGATCCCTGACCCTTGCTAGAGACACATGCCTGACACATGTCCAACTTCTTGTGACATGGATCATCTCTGAAGTAAGACGCTTATTTTATGGGTCCCCTCTGGGCCCACTTTGGACTTGGCTTCGTTTCTCCTCACATTTTTGGGATAGCTGGGTCACCTTCAGGGATATGTTTGTGTCGTCCCCCCCACCCAGAATGTAATTCCTGTGTTTGGTACCAGATATATGCGTATAAGTAATCTATCATAAGGATATCTGCTGTTACATTACTGATGTGTGATTATTGACTACTCAAGTTTGTAGTAACCTGTAATTTTTTTTAGATATATATATGCTTCTTGCTGCTATAATTGATTCCTGATACACTATTTCACTGATAATAATTTGTAATAGCTTGAGTTATATATACACATTAGCTTTATTAATCACAGGTATACTTGCTAGTAGTGATTTTTGTGGTATTTGTGGTGATCCGTAGTAAGCTGGAAAACGGAGAAGGACAAGCCAAGAGGGAGTCCAACACAGAAGGAGCTTTAATTCCAGAACCATTAACACCAAAATACACTGAAAAGAAAAAGCATCTAGCAGAACAATTAGATTGCTCCAAAAGTGACCAAGGCTGGTGGGTGATGCCACTGAAACAATCAGTGACTCTTGAAAGAATGATGGAAATTGTGCTTAAGAAACTGCACCAAGAACTACCTTGGTTTGCTAACAAAAACTAGCTTTGAAGAAGGGCGAAGGACTGGTAAGAAGCAGGCTTGGCTATAAAGTATCCTTGGAGAAGAGCTGGAAGTCTGGCAAAGAGGAAACCATCCCACCCCAGCAGGTGCTGGGGCATTGCCAGAGAAGCCTGAAGGCAACAAAAGTCAGCCGTAACTAGGGGGAAACACAGAGGTGGCAGGGGCAGATCATGATCATCCACCCAATTAAAGGGTTATGCAAATGACACCCCACACACACCTTCAAAGGAGCATGCCTGCTAATTTGAATATGTTTGACCAATAGTAGGTGATGCAGTAATTACTAACTAATTAGTGTAAATTCAGGCAGGTTTCCCTAATCCTGTAACGAGGTGAATAGGTTCTAAATTCTGAGGGTGGTGGGCTGGCTTTGTGGAATCACCCCCTAGCACCCAGCTCTGCACAGACATGGAATAAATCCAGTACCTCTGCTCTGCGTGCATACTGGTGTACTGCACACCAGGTAATGGCCTCACTTTCAGGACAATAATTTTGCTAGAAATCCTATTTCCATTTCTTGCTTAAAAAAACTGGAACCAAAGTGCACTGTGCATGGTTTCCTGTAGCTTTTGCAGCGTTCTTGCGCTATGGCATTTAAGATAATGCTTATGTAAATATATTTCCAGTGAATAATTACTGTACAAACACAACTAAAAGGTGCAAAAGAAACACAGGATATTAAAAAAAAACCCCAAAACAACCAGTCTTGCCATTGTCCCTGTAAAAAATTACTGCATTCCAGTCAGAGGCACCTATCTAATGAAAATGAATAGAGCCCCCCAAAACCTAGCAAGTGAAACTAACGGCTGTGGCAGAGGGGCACCCCAAAACAGGGCAGACAGAGACCCCAGCTGTGAGCCGGCCCTGTGACATTAATGCACTCCCCAAGCAGAAACTACAGCTGAAGGCAGGAGGAAATGGAGTCAGCCATGACGACTGGAGACAGACAAGCTCTGTGACCCAGAACACCTGCCTGGGTGCTTCAGACATACAGCTGTACTCAGACTGAGAAGACATTTTGTGCTCTTATAAATCAGTGTATCCTTAAAATCACGGGGGTGGGGACGATGGGAGGTGGGGCAGAGAACAGGGGCAGTGTATGGAGGGGGGTGTTAAAATTAAATTAAACACCCTGATCACAAAACTCCTACTCCTGCAAAAACATACTCTGTCCAGGAGCTTTTACCACACTGATTAGTGTTCCAGAAGCAGAAAACAGTCTCATAAATGACAGCTCCTGGTCTCCTCTAGCTACCACCACCCCCAAAACACACATTCTCAGGTCTAGCTCAGTGACTAGATTCCTTCAAAACCAACTGTGCACCTCTTGAGCAGCTGTGTTGGACTGATGTCACAAACTTTGCTCCTGCTAGTACCAAAAGCACTGTAATGAGAACGAGGCTGGCATTTTATACACTGCTCGTTATGGGTAACGTGAAAATAAATAAATGTGTTAAACATATTGGCAAGGTGTTAACTTGAGCAACGAAAAGTAGTATCACTTCTTGACTCAAGCCATTAGTCTAACACTAAAAAAAAAATTCCAATTTATTAACAATAGAAGCAAGCGATGATAGTTACTGCTTTAAAGAAAATCCTCTTTAGTTTCAAAGGCTGTCCAGAATCCCACTCCCTGATCAACTGATAAAAAAAAAACCAGTTTCTTGGGATACTGTTCTAGGGCCTCTTTCACTCCAAAGCTGTTTCTCTCTGCCACTATGTTGCATCAAAGCAAGGGCACGCCAAGATCATACCTTAACCTGGAATCCAACCCCAGGCTAGTGGTTTTTCCAGCCCCTTGTCTCACTCCACCACAGAACTCCAAAGCGAGCAGATTCACCAAACTAATTCAGCTGAAAACTCACCCACAAAGCAATTCTGAACAGACTTGGCATTTGTTTGGTATTTTCTGTCTCTACCATCAGCACCCACTGTGTGTTCCTTGTAAGAGATACTGGTGGGGAAACAGAGCCACTCACTTTTGGTGAAGTCATCTCCGGGATGCAGTTTTCTGATGAAAGCTGTTTCTGAAAGGTTCATTTCCATTGCGATTTTTTGGTGCAAATCTTCATCCAAGTCCTAATGATGGAACAACAAATCCAATTCAAAGCAGGCAAAAAAAAAAATGCAGAATGAAACTTTGTAAAGTAAATACAGTAATTTCATTTTCTAGTATAATAAAACAGATACTTTTTTAGTTCAAAATACCTGTTGAGAGTTAAAAAAAATTCTTTATGGATAAAACGGGATAACCAGTTGAATCACTGCGATACATAGGCTATCTACCCTATTAGCTTACAAATTCTTGGAATACGTGGAAAATAAAACCACCAAACCCCTAAACTCAATCTTTCCATGAACACAGATCATTTGTTTTGAAGTTATGATTAAAGTGGTGCTGGGAATTCATCATTAATGTAATCTCAAACATAACGACTGTCTTTTTATCAGTGAAAAACTCCAGGCCAGCAAGAGGTATCTAGCAATGGCTAGGGCAACAGCCAAAATGGCTGATCAGACCTTATGGCTGCACCCTCAGTACAACCCTTTGAACAACGGGAGCAACTTGCTAAATTAGGAGCTGAGAGGAGATAAACACAAGAAAGCTGGAAATCACTACAGGCTGCTCCAACTGCCTGCATATTTAAACCAGTGAACGTTGAACTCAGGACAAGCGAGCTGTAGCGATTGTGTAAAATTCTACCTCACCCTGACTTGTGGCTCTTTCCCCACAATTATGCTGACTGGCAAACTTTGAGAACCTAGTCTTTGAAACTTTGTAACATCAACAAAGTACTGAGTCAGTGGACTTGGTCAGGTTCAACCTCAGACAGATAAAAATTTGCCCTGCTATCATTACTTATTTCCCTTAAACATTGTAACAGTTTTCAGCCCATGATCCCACACTACAGATCCAAAACAATCACTGATGTGTACCATGTACTTTTTACATTAAAAAGTACCAATCCTTTATTCCGGGAAAGCAGTCCTGTTAATTACTCTAGAAGATGCTAAACCAGAACAAAGACCAACCAAAATGTGATTGAAAATAATAGAACTTTATTGAAATACTGCCATCCTGTGGTACTTCTGAAATACATTGTCGCTTTATTCTCAACAGTTCTCATCTGCTGAGACTCTGAAAGGAACAGAGAACACAAGTCCTGCTCCTAGATGCACCACACCTGCTTTGATCTTAGAATGAAATTAGACACTAGCCTCTGCTTTACCACAATCTCAGCTTTAATCTTAGCTAAAGCCTCACCTAGCCCCAAGCACCGTAGAAAAATCTTTGCTCCAAAGGCAACATGCAACTGACTTACCCTTGCAACATATTAACATAACAAAGTACAGCTAGTGTTAAAATGTAATTAGAAGCTCATACATTTAAAGCAAATTCTGAGAGGGAGTATGCAGATTTTAGAGAGTCAAAAGTACCTCAGGAATGACACTGACTCAGTCATAACTAGCTGATCCAATAAGTAGGTTGTATTCATCTAGACAGGCCTTGGAACATGTAGAGAGGGTTCATACAACCAGTACAAGCTCTTGCCAGTGACTGCTCTACATATTATTTTCATACTTACAATTTGCCTCAGATGTTATTGTACAAACTATAAGGCCTACAGATTTCTAAGCCGGTTTGATAATTTGGGTTTGGTTGAAATCATCAAGCATACCAATTAGTACCAGGTGTTCAGAGCACCATGATGAAGAGCATAACTACTGTCAGCTGCACTAAAAATACCATGCATCTCTGAATTAATAAAAACTGGCTATTCAAACTTGGCTAAAGTTAAATGAGACCCACTAACAGTGAAAGACTCAGACCTGGGTCTATGTCCTCCCTCTTTCCTTCCATGGAAAGGGGGTAAGGAAGAAACCCTGCACCAAACCCCACACTTTTAATACTTGATTCAAAAAACTATTAAATGCTGATTCTGTGTCATCGCATTACCTTTCACAGATCTCACTCTGAAACCATCAACTTAAATTAAATTGTTTCTTTAACTCGGAATAAAATAGGCATATTGGTAAAAAAAGTATATTTAAAAAGAGACAAAAATTACAAAATATGTCTTGTATGACATATATATAACTACCCCTGAGGAAAACGAGTACTCCTGTGTCATCTACATTCTGAAGAAACAGCAAACAGCACTTGAAAGCGTAACACCTGAGCCAAGGCAGCAAAGTCTAACGCAGCACTGAGCGCTCCAGTCAAGTGCAGAATGGCAAACGCCACTGCAGGCCCTCGCAGAAAAGCTACTTGGTAAACTTACATTTTCAAGAAGGCAAATTGCCGCAGGATTTCCAGAAAACGGCTGGCTTGTGAACGCATCAACCGTGAAAATGGGAATCTGCATCGTTGCTTGTGTCTGTTACTCTTAGGCTGCCTTCCACAAGGTACTCTCTAGCCAGCTTTATCCCTACAGGATATCAGAACTCTGAGTTAATATTTCTCCAGCAGCAGGAGGTACCATCGGCCTCCCCCATCCGGTCACTTAACCTTCCCTCCAGCGTTCCTCGCTACCAGCTCCCAGAACGTTCTAACGGGCCCCTCCAACACAGCACCCGGCTCAGCTGAGGCACTTACAAGGCGCTTACAAGGGCAGGAACCGTGGCCTGCCGCACCACTGCCGCAGCTGCAAAGCCAAGGGGACGCAGGCAGCCGCTGCGGGGGCCCATTGCGGGCAACCTTCCCCATCCTCCCTTCCCCCCTCCCTTCCTCTTTCTTCCTAAACCAAAGGAGCCGAACACCGCGAACGAAACGCGTTCGAGGGCACAGGCACCCGTATGAGTCGGCGCTCGCCTAAGGCAATGCCCGCGCAACCGCTGCGGGGCCGCGCGCTCGCCACTCACAGCGCGCTTGGCGCCAACCGAACCCAGCGCGCGCATGACCGCGACCCCAAAGCGCACGCGCACCGATATCCCTCAGCCGGGCTTGTGAAAGAACAGGCGGGAACTCCCCGCTCGGCGTGCTGCGCGTGCGCTGCCGCCGCTTCTCCCCGGAGGCGCGCATGTGCTGGCACCGCCCAGCTGGGGCTGAGGAGCGCGGCGCGTGGCTATCGCGATACTTGCGCGGCGGGGACGCCATCCTACCCATCTTCGTTGCGTAGGTTTCGAGCTCACCGGCCGGTTGGGAGCGAGGAGGAGCTTCCTTCCCGGCAGAAGCTCCTGCTGGGGCGCGTCGAGGGGAGTGCGAGGGTCTCCTGGTGAGTGGGGAAGGAGAGCGGGCTGAGCGAGCTCCGGCGGGGCCCGCCGGGGCTGCCCGCGTGCGGAGCGGCGATAGGAGCCGCGGCTCGGGCCCCGAGGCAAACCGGCCTTCCCGTCCCTTGGCGCGGTGTCGGGCCGGCTCGCGCCGGCGGGGCCCGTGGGGGGAGCCGCGTTCCCGCAGGACGGCGTGGGGGGAGGGGACGGCGTGGCGCCTCTCTGCCGAGTCTCGTTCCTGAGCGCGGCCGCCATTTTGAGTGGTGGAGCCGAGGGTGACGGCGGCCCCAGGAAATCGGCGGGCGGCGGCGAAAGGGGCTTTTTTGGGGGGGGGGGAGGGCGGCCCTGAGGTTCCCGCGTAGACCGGGCGGCTTTTCCGAGGCGGAGAGGTGGCAGCAGAACGCGACCGAGTCCTGGGCGGGAGCGGGGGAGGCGGATGGGGACGGCCCTGTGAAGGCGCGGTAAATGGCGCCGGCGAGCGGGCGGCGGGTCAGGGCCGCGATTTTGGCGGCAGTCGGTGCCGCGCGTCGGAAGGACGGCGGTAGGGGAAAGGAACGGGAGGAGGGTGTCACCCCGCGGCAGGAGAGGGCGGCGATCGCGTTTCCCTGGCCGCGCGGCCCCTTTGTGGGGCGCTCCCGGTACGTTCCCATACACACACGTACACCCGTGACGGGCGGCGCGCGCGCGCACCTGCTGAGGCGCCGCGCAGGTCCTTCCCTGCCCCCCCCTCTCCATTTCCCCCCCCCCCCCCCCCCCCCCCAAATCCTTTCCCCCTCGGGGTTTCGCTCGCCCCTCAAGGTGATCCTGTGGTTCCCTGCCTTGCCCCGGGCCCTTGTCATGCGAGGTTAGCGCGTCGCCGCCTTTCCGGAAGGGGAAGGAAAAAGCGGCAGGGAGCGTGGCCCGTGGCGCTTTGTTTGCAGACAAAGGAAGGCCCTGTCTTCCCACGCAGGAGCCGGTGCGGGGCCCCTACCTCTCCTTCAAATGTCACGCTTAAAAATATACACACACACACTCTCGCCCCCCCCAAAAAAATACAACCCAAAACCTGAAACCAACACGCAAACCAACCCCGAAACCGCACAGAACGGATTTCGGTGTACTGGAGTGAATGGGGAGTCTCGTGTGCCCTGCCTACACACGTGCGGCCCTCCTGGCGCGCTCTGGAGTTCGGGATGGGCTTAGATGTGTGGGTGCTGCCCGTCCACAAACTGCTGGGTTACACACATAACAGGAATAAAGCTCCTTATGTGTGATAACTAGTTATATGAAGAAAACCCGCCAGTTTTCTTTTGAGGGGAGGGACTTGGGCATATCCAGAGTCTCAATGTTTCTCCCACCACCACTTTTTTTCCTTCCCCCTCTCCCCCCCCCCTTTTTTTTTTTTTTTAGGGTCTGATTGAAATAAAAAGATGGACTGGAGTGGAAAACATAACGGGCCAAATGATACAACTAATGATGGGACAGTGGTACGACTTCGAGGCCTGCCATTTGGTTGCAGCAAAGAAGAGATTGTTCAGTTTTTCCAAGGTACCTCCAGTATAGTCAAAGTGCAGCAACTGAATTCTCGTGCATCTTTCACACAATGTGTTGCACATTTTAATTTGTAGTAGCAATTAATGGGGTGGATGGGAGGGATTGTGTTAAAATTAGACTATCTTAAGTAAGAATTACGCCCTGTAAATAAAGTACAAGTAACCGTAGATGTAGTAAAACACTGTATCTATCTAACTCTGTAGAGGTGGTAAACATAGTATGCATATTGGGGTAATCTGAATGTGTTAGCACTTGGACAGGTTAAATTGCTTGATGGGTAGCTTTATTTTCTTCATGTAACTTAGGTGGTTGTATTTTTTGCATAGCTTAAACAGAAAAGAAGTATGGCTAAATCCATAAATGTTTAATGCAAGATCGTTGGCTTGTATTGTTGGGTGATGGGGGAAAACAGGGTGGTTTTCTTTTTCGTTGTTGTTGTTTAGATATGCTTTAAGTATTTGCTACAGATGGGAATGTTTCAGCCTTTAACACTGTTCCCCTTGATGGGGTTATTTGTCCTTGGGTTAAAGGGTTGGAAATCGTGCCAAATGGGATAACATTGACGCTGGACTACCAGGGGAGAAGCACAGGGGAGGCCTTCGTGCAGTTTGCTTCAAAGGAGATAGCAGAAAATGCTCTGGGGAAACACAAGGAAAGAATAGGGCACAGGTGGGGATGGAGAGTTTGGGATGGTGTTAAATCTTTATTTTTGGGGGTTGTGGGTCAGTAATGCTTTTGGGGGGGTTGGGGACCATTGGGAACTGGCTGTTTTTAAGAATTTTTATAAACTGATCCTAAGTTAACTTGGGAAATCCAGTAGATTTGGGGGGGTGGGGGAGACAGTATTGCTCTGGGTAGTTTGCTAAACTTGGAAAACTGTTTCAGTCGTTCTTGTGTAGGGTAATTTGTGATAAATGCTTTTCGACAGTATGTTTCTCATACTGGAAAGACAATGTTTTATACTTAATTTGTACGGCTAGAATTTTCACGTAGTAATCTTTGCCAAAGTTTTTTGTGTTCTGGGGTTTGGTGGTTTTTTTTTCTTATTCTATACACTTAAGATTCTTACGGTTATGAGGAGAAACTTAAGTTGTATGGTATCTCTAGTCACTTCTATCAGATTGTACATTTAGTTATAGAAAATGTAGTATGGCCTTTTTTACTGTTCAGACAGCTTATGCATGTATTCTTATTGGTACCTTGAAAATCCTCTTTTATTAGATATATTGAAATCTTCAAAAGTAGTAAGAGCGAAATCAGAGGATTCTGTGACATGCCAAGAAGAATGATGGGACAACAACGACCTGGACCATATGATAGACCATTAGGAGGAAGAGGGGGTTATTATGGAGCTGGGCGTGGAAGTATGTATGACAGAATGCGTCGAGGAGGTGGTGGATATGACGGTGGTATGTTTATCTAATGAATGGAGGTTCTGTTGTCAGTTTCGTGTTTCTGACATCTTTGTCAAGAAGTAAAGACGTGGTGGTAGCTGTGGTACCCTTAGGTTTGGCACACTTCTCTCAAAAAGTTCTTACTTGCATCAAAAAATGCGTCTCAGTCTTTAAGATCAATGGAAGCAATAAGGAAACTGTATTTCCAGCAGGATTTGATCTCTTGTTTGCATGTTTGAGTCTTTTTTTTTACTGTGCAAAAGGAGCTTTGTGTCTTCACTCTGTTCAGAAATGCAGGTTGAGGGGTCTGTAAGAGGCTGTTCGCAAACTTCTGGGTGCCCAAAGACTGAAAAATTGATTCTTGTGCATCGTTTGATGAATTTTCAGCAGTACTGTAACTGTCGCTGTCTGTCTTTCTCTCCATTGCACAGGGTATGGGGGCTTTGACGATTATGGTGGCTATAACAACTATGGCTATGGAAATGATGGCTATGACGACAGAATGAGAGATGGGAGAGGTAAAAAGAAGTTGTTTCATGTTGTTGATTTTTATTTTTTTTAAATAGCTTTAATACAACAATCCTTTGAAAGGACAAGACTTAGTGTTTCCCTGACAGAAATAACCACTGAAGCCAGCACTTCCAGAAAAATGGCAGCACTGGCTTTTTTTGGGATTTTCCTTGATGATCTTACAGGTGTGTGGTTTTGTTTTGGGTCTTTTTAATAGGCATGGGAGGACATGGCTATGGTGTAGCTGGAGACGCAGGGTCAGGTTTCCATGGTGGCGGTCACTTTGTTCACATGAGAGGACTTCCTTTCCGAGCAACAGAAAACGATATTGCTAATGTAAGTACAATGGGGGAAAGGGCTGCCTGACACCAAGAGCTTGCACGTTCTTGTCTCTCCTTGTTCTGCACTCGGTTAAAGCTCTCCAGCGAGTGGCTGCCACCTCTAGTGTGTCTGGAAACTAAAGTGATGGCCCTTGATGTGAGCGCTATGAAGCTTAGTAGTAAGTGAGCTGTTAAAAAGGTGATGTTTGAGGTAAGGTTTCCAAAGAAGTCAGCCAAACTATATTTAATCTCTGTACTCTCTGCCCATTGGCTTCCATAAAAGGCGTACTGGAGGGAGAGCAGTTGTTGCAGTCAGTACTCTTGTTTTAAGGCTTTCAGAAGTTTAACCTTAAGTGCTGGAGATGTACAGTGGTGTAAAGGAGCCATAGCAGATGTAGAACTTGCAGCTTGTGCATGCATTTGTTGACCTGAGGCTTGTTCTAGGAGTGTGAGGAGGCTGTAGGGAGCTGCCTTCAGCTGCAGGGGACAGTATCCCATTACTTGTAAGAGATCAGGGGGCAGATAAAAATGCAGCTGCAGGAGTTCTGCAGTATGTTCTTGTGTCAGTGTAGATGTGTAGGGAGAAGTTCTCTTGGGATATCAAGTTTTCTTGGCTTCAAATGTAGCCTCTCGGGGGGGGCGGGTTCTATCTTCATTATTTGCACCCGTGGTACTCAATGCAGAACTTGGTCCTTCTCTTTTTTTGGGGGGGGGCTTTTGTTTGTTGGGGCTGGCTGGTTGCTTATTTAAATTGAGCTACATTCTCTTCTGTCAGTTTGTTATCTTTAGGCCCTTTGGAGAACAGGGACCAGGCTTCATGTGCTGATTCAGAGCATGTTAATGCAGGTTGATGAGTAGTACTTCAGTAGTGCACTGAAGGTTCGTTTGCATGTGTCATTTGGTAAAGAGGGCATTAGTCAGAAATAAACACCGTGCCTCTTCAGAGTTCTGTAAGCCTGAATTTCATAAACCAGTCCCTGCTTTGAGAAATCTATTTGGCTCCGCTTACTCAAATCCAAAGTAATTCTTTTCCTTTGCCAGGATGGCATCCAAGTAAAACTTGTTGGTTGAAGCGATGTGTGTGGGCAGGGATTTTGCTTCTATCTGTGCTTTGAAAAGAAAGCTTCCTTGAGCTTTGTAGATTGATCCAATGGTGAAGCCGCACTAAGTAGCGCCTGGGGAAATCAGTAGTTCATGTCGTAGGGTGAGCTGAAATGAATGCAGCGCTCTGCTAACCTCTGGGGTGAAAACCAAAAACAAGTGCCTGCTCTACATTTCACGTGAATGGGACTTTATTTTTTGTTCTTAGTTCTTCTCACCACTGAACCCAATAAGAGTTCACATTGACATTGGAGCAGATGGAAGAGCCACCGGAGAGGCGGATGTAGAGTTCGTGACACACGAGGATGCAGTAGCTGCCATGTCCAAGGATAAAAACCACATGCGTAAGACTTCTCACCATTTACTGCATTTCTAACTCACTGTGGGCCTCTGTTAGCTGCAAGGTGGTGGGGGGAGAATGGTGTTTTGTATCTCTGTGCTTCGTTTTCTGGAACAAAATACAGAGCGAAGCTTTTTGTTTCCTACAGAGCATCGGTATATTGAACTATTCCTGAATTCAACTGCTGGAGGTGGCTCTGGAATGGGAGGCTATGGCCGAGATGGAATGGGTAGGCATCATTCCAGGCTTTAAGCTGATGCTTTGCAGAGGCTAAGGAGTCCCAAACTTGTAACAATGCCCTTCCTGCTTTTCAGATCAAGGCTACGGCTCTGTTGGTAGAATGGGAATGGGTAGCAATTACAGCGGTGGATACGGAACTCCCGATGGCTTGGGTGGATACAGTAAGTACACATCACTTCAGTTATCCCTGAAGCGTGTGCCATTGGTGGGAAGGCTGGTGGGCTCTGTGAGCAGGATGGGTTGTAGCCACAGCTCCTCAGGGGCTTGGCGCAGTCTGCTGCTGCAGCAAATGCTTGTGTGGAAAGCTAGTGCTGAAGCTTTAGCTTAAGTTGTCATGTTCAACCACCTGCCCTGTACTACCCATCACGTTTTTTCTCTTTTTAAGGTATGTATGCGTGACCTTGTGTCATTGTTTGCAGGTCGTGGCAGTGGAAATAGCGGAGGATACTATGGGCAAGGCAGTATGGGTGGAGGAGGATGGCGTGGAATGTATTGAAGGACAGCCTTGCTTCTGAAAAACATCCTGGAAGAAACAGTCTCTGGTCTACTAGACTTTCTTACAAAATTGAATTTCTTTTGTATTTTAAGAACTTTATAATGACTGAAGGAATGTGTTTTCACAATATTATTTGGTAAGCAACAGATTGTGATGGGGAAATCTGTTTTCTGTAGGTTTTATTTGTTGCATACTCTGACTTTAAATAAATTTTTATATTCAAACCACTGATGTTGATACTTTTTATACTAGTTACTCCTAAGGATGTATTACGTATTCAAGACTACAGTCGGTTTCAGATGTTGTACTATGGTTCAATAAAGGTGGTTGTACTGTAACTCCCTACGAAAGCTGATTGGGTTCTATGTAATCTTGGTGCAGAGAATGAATTTGGAAAATTCACTTGTTTTAAGGGGGAAAAGGTAGATGAGTAGGTTAGTTTATTTGGTAACAATCTTTCCTAAACCCTTTTGATAAGTTGTGCGTAATAATTTCACAACATGGTGTAAAGCTGTGGAGGCGAAAAATCACCATTACGGCTTCTGTCCTTGTACTACCGCCATAATCTTCACCTGCACAGCTGCGCAAACACCTCGTGCCTGCGGTCAGTGCCGCCAGGCCTGTTCACCACACTGCTGCAGCCTCTCCATGGTGCGTTTCACGTGTGTGACTTCCAGATGAGACTAAACCACTTAGCGCAGCTCGTAGTGACCGTGGAAGGGGTCAGACGCTAGTTCATTTGATACTATCTAGATACTTGGTCTGGGCAAGAGGGGGGAGCTGGAAGTTTAGTCGGGCTTCTGTTTTTTCATTAAATTACTGTATTTAAACATAGCTCAGCTTTTTTTTTTCCTGCAAGCTGATTTGTCTGTTAACTTGTTCAAAATTTGACAAGCCGTTCTATGGCTGAGCTTGTGAGAAGCAGAGTGTCTCTGAAAACAGCTCAGCTCCCTCCTTGTTCAGTAACACACGACCCAAACACATTTATCAAACTCTTGTGCATTTGTGACATGTAAGATATGTAAGAAGCTATTGTTTGAAGACACATAACATACCTGATGTGTAATGAAAAAAAAGGTATTTATTCTTCTGAGCCAGTGTGATCTCCCAAATTAACTGCTTTGTCCTCAATGCCTCCTTCAAAATGTCAAATGTGATCTTGGGTATTGAAAAGTCTGTCACCTGTTTTGCTAGTACTGTGTTATATATGTAATAAATGTCTTCTTGTGGGAGAGGAGAATGGAGTTTATTTCACTAGAGAGCGTGTTCTTGTGTCAAAGAGCCTGGCAGCAGCAGCTCTAAGGGGAACTGACAGAGGAAGTTTTCCAGGAACCTGAGTACTTAGGCGAGGAAGGGGAGGGAAGGTGATGAGGTGGTGACACCGGTGACAAAGGTTGGGATGAGACTTAATTGGGTCGCAGGAAAACAAATGAGGTTAGGGGATGTGACGTGACAGAACTGTTTTTTCTCAGTGTAGCAGAGCCCACCTGGAAACCAGGGTCAGCTCTGTACCCTGTCCTCGTTTGGGAATACTTGGTGTTCTTACAAGAGGAAACACCAGCACCTCTTATGAGACTTACCTTTGGGGAGCTGCTTGGGCATAGCACTTGTGGCTATTTTGTGTAACCAAGTCATCTGCACGAAGTACGCTGGGCTCAAGTTGTGATGAGCGAGATCTGCTGCATGGGGCACAACGGGTAAGCACAGGCCAGGTTCATGGTTCAGTGCTCAGGGAAATAAAACCACAGCAAACAGGCTGCATTTGCTTTTGCTCAGGGCTGAAGGTTTACTTGGTGTAAGCAAAACACCTGAACAGTTACTCATTACCTCAGTCACACTTAACACACACACAATACCCCCCCTGAATAGGGGAGGAGAGGAAAAGATAGCAGTTAAGTAAAGTAATAGCAATTCAATGTATTGCATCTATGTGTTACAGAAGTATAATGTTTTTTTTGAAGACTGCCCATTTAATGCTATTTAGTTGACTAATTTTTGAAAGGTGACTTAGGAAAGCAGCAGGGGATCAGCACAGCCTCTACCGCAGATCAAGCCCTGCTGCATCCATACCTGTGCCACACAACTCACCTGAAAGGGCTGGGAGTCCTTGCGAGAGGCAGGTGAGCAGCCCTCAGCCTCTTGTCACTAGCAGGGTGGCTCCCTGCACCCATATATTGGCCAAGACTTTCTATCCAAACCACCACATCAGAATAGAACAACTCAAACCACTAAATTACAACTCTACATGAAGTGACATTATTCCCACAGTTATGGGTCAGATCCATTAAATTTATTTTTTTCCAAAAGCTTTATACAGATTTACAAAAGTGTGTGTTTCATATTTTACAAAAAGTGACATTGGGTAATTTAAAAACCATTTTTCTTTACAAAAGCTACAGAAGCAATTACACAGGAGGTGAAAAGAATAGCTGCGTGAGCTTTTAGAAGAGTAAGGAATGCCTATCCTCAAAAGACAAAGCTAAGCTAAAATGCAAGGAGGACAGACCTGTTTCAAAGCCTCCCTCTCCTCTCCCCTTAGCAAAAACCATTCCAAGCCCGTGCCTGAAGGAACTACGGCTTGTGAGCAACGACCAGGGTGTGGAGATCCCAAAGCTGGACCCCATCACATGAGCAGCTAAGGGGAAGAGGGTAGATGGGTTCAAGCACGGTGCCATGGAAGCAAGGACAATTTATCACAGGCTGTGTTTCTTTGCCTATGGGAAGGGTAAGGACTTACAGCAGGGTGAAGAGTGGTCAGACCTAGATGTACTCAAAAGAATGAAGTTAAATTAAAAATAAAAAAGAAAGTAGTTTAGGAACAAACAGTTCCCAGTATTTAATCCTAGTCCATCTTGGTTGCAGACTCAATCTGCTTCAGGCACTACACCATGACTACGCGTACAGGCAGGGCTTACATGAAAATAACACCAAGACAGCTGTTCAATGTCAGGCAAAAACCTTGAGCTGGACATCTCTCTCTCAATGGAACCACAGATATGTCTGATTAATAGTTAATCTCAAAAAGTCATTCAGCAAAATGCACCTTCCTTCAAGTGCCTACAAGCACCGCGCATTCCCTGTCTGACAAAATCTCCCCTTACACCTGTGACTACAGCCCAGAATCCTTAGTGCAATATTCTGGGAATGTATCAAACCTTGTAACTGAGGGGCAGTAAACAAATACAGTATTTGGCAGTACCTTACCAGACCACTGCAGTAATTGTGTTACTTTTTGAAAATACAATTTAAAACTAGCTATGGCGCAGTTTGGCTTCACAACAGCGTATGGCAGGCACGTTCTGCAGCAGAATTAGGGTGGACTTGTTGCAGGCTAGCCTGTAAAAGCAGGTAAGTGTATCGCCTTTCTCAAGGCCATGATAACAACTAAATACTCATCAAGTAACATGCCAATGCAGAGTCTCCTCCATAAGCTGCCCTGCTTCCTCCAGAAGAGCTGCTGAGCCATCTGCCGGGCTAACACTGCCGCCTGTGTTTCCAGCACGCGCGTTCTCCATCTTGGCTGTCCTGTTTTCTCTCTTTGTTTCAAGAGGAAGCAGACCAGGAACTCCTCCACCGTACCTTGAAAATGCAACTCTGCTTACCTGACATTCTGGAAATACTGCTGCACGTTCTTTAACTGTTTGGTGGGGGAGGGGGGGTGGTGTGTTGGGTTTGGGTTTTTTTTAACAGGATTAGCTAAATACCAAAAGGTAATACATAATTTGGAAGGTTATGGCACATTAGAAGAGCACCTCTGTATAAGTATTGCATGGCAGGAGTCACAGACCCGAACAGGCTTTGGTGAAGAAGGCAGAGGCAGTTCATTGTCAGAACAGGCATTACAGAAGATCTCCCCACAGTTTCTACAATGATGCTGAATAACCAGGATGGGGAAGGCAGGAAGGAAAAAAAAAAAAAGATACAGTTTACAACGGTGATACAGCTGGTAACTGGCTGCCTATGAACAACATGCACAGAGCAGTCTGAAACCTGACTCCTTCCACCTTGGTCTGAGCATGGAATCAGTTTCCCAAAAATAATTCATCTCAATCCCAAACTACGATGCAATAGGCCATGGTCTGTCTGGGACTGCACCATAAACAGACAGCTTGTCTAGGATGTATATAATACATACGTATTATATACACACAAGTGCTTTGAAGCTTTCATTCATTCCCCAGATTAAGAACATACTCAGCTATATAAACATGTATTTTAAGCAACTATACTCAAAGACAATGGAGGATTCTGTCAGCTTCCTAACTGAAATTTAAAATAGAAAAGGAAAATAAAAATTCCTGCACACATTATTAAAGCGTGGAAATTAACAGCAAAGTTTACTTTAAAATGACAATAAATTCAAACTCTCTCAGTGTGCTTTATTAAAAAAATGCCATAACAAGACTTCCATGTGTGTCAGACTGTAACAGTGCCAGAGCTGAACAAGATGGAGGTGACAACTCCACAAAGTAAGATGAGTAACTTTTAAGTCAGTTCCTTTGTGGTGTTCACCAAAGGGCAGCGTCTCTCTTCAAATTAGGGCCCAGCAGCACCGTGCATATCAAAGAACTTGAAAGACATCTCAAAAACAACTGTGCGTTCATCTGAGCGCTGGCATTTCATGCTGCAGCTCTGAGGTAAGCAGTGCTTTCCTCAAAGTACATGTAAACAAGTTGGAAGAAGCATTTTAAAAGTTTTACCTTCCTTTTGGAAAGAGAAAATTCCTTCTCACATAACTTGCAATGTGTGGCCTCTTTGTCCTTCAACCAAACCTGGCCCTGGAGGAAAAAATGACAGTAACTATTTGTACCTGATGAAGTGAAACTTTGGGACAGGACAAATCAATAGCAGAACATTTACTGCTTGAATGGCTTTGTGTCCTGAGACCAGTATAATGTTTTGAAGACCCTCTAAAGCAGGATACACCTGCTCCAAAACACTGCAAAAAACCTGAGACACGTCAGAGCAGGGACAGGTGCAAAGAGAACGGGCTCGAGGTAGTAAAGCTGGTCAATGGCTGAGCTGGGAACAGCAAGAAGCAACCCAAGCCCCAGGGCTGAAGCTATTTCCCTGCCCATCACACAGGAACAGTCCCCAGGATATGGGGAAGCAAAATAACTAATTGAAAACCCCAAACAGGACAGCGTCAAGAACTGTTAATTTTCTTCTGTCTAAACCAATTAATAAAAACAGGAATCCGGTCAACACAATCATTTCACACACCTTTGCCTGGACTGAAGTAACAGGCAAGGTGACCTACCATGTGATGGAACGTGTGCAGATACGATCTCTGCTCTCAAGTCCTCCCCATGTAGCTCTTCAAGAAAGCTCCAAACCTCTTGACGTTCCATATCGTATTTTAGCAGCCTTGGTGCTACAAGTTTACTTACTTTCTTAGATGATCAAATAGTTACCAAGCACTGAAAAACAGTGCCAAATTTGAAGTCCTGCATGTTGTGTACCAGAGGAAGGGCATACTGCTGCAGGAAACGGGTCAAAATGCACATCTGTGCCTCAAACAAGAAAACCCAAAAGCAACCGAGTATCTTTTTTTTCCCTCATGAGGTTATGGGGAGTCTGTGGTTCTCTCCCAGAAGAGGAAGTCATACAAAGAGTCGCTTCTGAAGAGCAGTTGTTGGGGAGAAGTCTTTGTATGCTCGTAAAATATTTCTAAGGGAGCAGTCTAAAATAAAAGTTTCTCTTTCCTCCAAATGCTACTAACCTGCAGTGCTTTATTTGCTTCTTTTATATCTTCTATTTTCAGTTTTGATCTAAAGAGCAAGACAAAGGTAGTTCAAACTTCTACATCATCAATTACAGTCTTTAAGTTGTAGGTACTTAAAAATTATGAGCAAATTTGTGTAGCATCCAGGAGATGCAATCGGTATCACACCTGCTGCAGTAAGCACTACGCAAAGACAAGCTCTCCCAAAGAGCTCAGAAGAACCCTTTGTTTGAATGGCTGTAAACCTGCTTGGGGTTATGTGGCTAAGGGAAATGTTGTTACCACCGCAGCTCTGTGCAAATACCTACAGCTCAGAGTGCTGGTGAAAAAACAGAAGTGAAGCTTCTGGACTTGTACAAGGCCACATAAGGCCTTTCGGGGAAACCAGCCTCCCCACAGCCGTTCAGTGCCAGCCCCCTCAGGACTGAGTCACCACAGACATCCCAAGTTATTCTACTGACGTCCACATCAGTCGCGGCAGAACAACTCAGGCGAAACCTCACCAACACATCATGACAAGGAGAGCTGTGCTCCAAGCTTACTGCTCACTACAGTCTGAAGGGGTTTTGATACAGTCATGCCTTACATCCTTTACAGACTTAGCTACAGCGGCCTGTAACGCTCATACTGAGCCTTCATCCCTTCAAAGAAAGGAATCCCTGAACGTGCAACCCTCACAAAGCCGCATGCTGTCCTGCTGCTGCTATCTCCTACTTTGGGTTCTTCTCTGGGAATGACACAACACACAAACAGCCTGACTGCCCCCAGCACAAGCATCTCCTAAATGCCTCCAGGCTCTGTTAAACCACGACTTTCTGTTCAGAGCACAGCTACCCCACGAGCCAAAACCAAACAGACCTGACCCAACCAGCCCTATTCCGACAGCTGGCCCGGCAGTATTGCCCTATGCAGCCTAATTCACACGGCCACCCTCCTCTTACTTTTCACAATTCAACTCTGTATGGCAAAACCAATCATCATCAAGAATAACAGAATTACTCGCTCAGCTTGGATGCCAGTTCTTGGAGAGCAGCTTCTTGGTCCTGACACAACCTTTTCAGTTGCTTGTTCTTTTCCTGAAGTTTAAGGAATTCCTTTAAACAAAACACAGAACAAACAAAAATCCCCAGTTATTCTCAAAATTGTACTTGCCTGCTTCCCAAAGCTGATCCCTCTGAGCAAGTCAAGCGAACAAATGATCCATCACACTCTCTATTAAGATTCCCAAATCCACCTCAAAGAGCAAGGACTCAGGACTGAACTCTCTTAGAGCCCAAGACATGAAGCAATTTTGCTTCTACAGAAAATAACAAGGACTGACTGGGGAGATCAACAGCACTGCACAGCCATGTATACCAAGTCTGAGAGAAGCTGAAGCGCTCTGTAGCCTACAATGAGAAGCCAAAGTCCTCAGTACAACTGAGAAAGGAAAACAAGGATTTAATTTTTCCTTATTCAAAGCACAGTTCTGGTCTAAGGACTAAACAGGGATTAAAAAACCCACCCCATTTTTTCCTTAATCTATTTGTGAGACTCCATTAAACCTAATCTCTCTTATCTACTTGCAGGAAGTCTTAAAAATACCACATATCTAAGTCCATCATGAACTTTGCAGTCAATTTCTAAATTACCAATCAAGTTTTACCACAGAATTTACTTTTTTAAGGTTAATTATTTCTTGGGTCTCTATTCTCAGATGAGATACAGTTTCCTTTTCCTTCTGAAGATCATCCTCTAAGGTTTGCCGCCACTCTTTTTCTATCTTCAAATCTGTTTCCAGCTGAAGCCTAGGATGTGCAAAACAAAAAACAAACAAAAAATCACTGTGCATAAGAGCAGCATATTTAGAAAACAAAAATTAGTTTATTTCTGGGTGCAGTATACTATTATCATAATAAATGATCAACTGACACCTTTTCTACAGCAGAAATCTATTTTCTACAGCAGAAATTATCTAGAGCAGAAATCATTGTATTTTAAACATCTGTGTAATAAGTAAAGCCAAACACCATCACTCAGAAAACACTTTGAAAACAAAGTGTGTTTAAAGGACCAAGAATATGGCATCATTTTGAAGAGCTGGCCTTTGTAATAAATGAGCAAAAGGAGTTGAACCACGAAATTCCAGAATACTTTTAAAATATGCATCAGAGAAAGTCCCCTTACCCCTACACAGCTCATTTCTCAAACAAACCAAACCTCCCACACGCACCACCTTTGGTCCTGCAGGCCACAAGTCCGTAGATGTCCCATGCTCAGAAAGGTTATTTAGTGCTACACCCTTAGATGTGCATCTATTTTAGACTAAGGCTTATGGCATTTTGAACAGGACTGAAAATAAAGGAGGAAGGGCTTTAAATTACTCTTTTTATTGAGCTCCCTACATAGCTGAGGTGCACCATAAAGAAGGATCTGAATTCTGTCCGTCTGTAACTGGAGTCTGGTTAAAAGGAATTGGGGCCACTCCGGCAGAAGATCCACTCTAGCTGGAATTTCACTATCTGGTGCATGGAAGAGTTGGTGTTTAGGATGTTGCAGAGAACCCAAAGGTTGGAAGCACACTGCTCAACCCTCTGGATCTAAATTGTGCCAACACAAAAGGAGGAATAAGCCTGAGAGTAGTCATGTGAGGGACTTTGATGGAAAACCTGTTTCCATGTTAACTTCCCTGTTTTAAAACCCAGACCATTTTTAAAGGCAAGACTTAGATTTTGGGACACTACCTCAGCTTCTGGCTGGAAAAGATCAGAAGTGAAAGTGACCTTGAGGGTTCAGAATTGCAGAATTCTAAGGCGGGGCTCTGAATTGTTCTGCCAAAATCTGCAAAGATGACTGTGGCAGTAAAGTGAACAGGTGTCACGACAGTTAAACAAGCTTATTCACATTCAGAGTTGTAAGAGGGGCAGGGTGAGCTAATAATTGGATTGGAAATCATTAAATTTTAAGCCCCAATCCTTGTCGTACCACAGATTTGCACTGTTTTAAATAATTCGCCTGTTATCTTTCCAAACAGGGAAGTTACCTGCCCTCACAGGGAGCTTTTGACGTGTTTGTTCACATCAGTGCTGAAGGATTTAGCAGGAGAAAGGCTAAAGGGTTGGCTTTTATACTCCTTTTGAATATTTATGATTCCAGTGGATTTTTATTTCCTGCACAGTGGTAGGTTAAACCGCTTCTACCTTATTCATTAAGCCTCATCAATTAAACTAATATCATGCCAGTTCTGCTTAAATTTGTACTACTACATACTTGTGGGTGTGGTTAAAAGTGTGTACTACTACTACTACTACTACACTACATCTTTTCCCCCCTTTATGATGATTTCCTCATGAATTTAGACGGCACTTTTAGACCAAAAAATGTCATTTCCCCTCCTTTCAAGCTGTGCACCATTTTAGAGGCACCCCAAAAGTAACTTGACTTTCTTGGAACAGTCTATTTTCTCCCACCTTGCCAGTGCCTAAAGATCTTTAGCATCTACATCCTGTTCAAAACCGTTTATCAACAACCAGGCCGTAGTAAGACAATGTAGACTCTTCACTGCTGTGTATTTTTCAAAAAAGAAAAGATATACTCACAGCTGCTTCTCCTTCTGGGAGAACTCTTTCTGCAGACTTTCAGTTTTATTCACATATTCCTGTTTAAGTTTCTCGTCCTCGGCTTCAGCTTCCATTTGAGCCTTCTCTGCTTGCTGCAATCTGGTGTAATTCAAATCAACTTTGGGTAAAACTGAAGCTAGAACTAGGGTGTAGAGGGTGAAGAAGACAAATAAAAGAAAAATGGGGAAATAGAAACATTTCTAAATAAAAACAAAGTTTGGGGGAAACTCACAAACTCAAACGAGAAATCCATACAATGCCTATAGCTCCTGTATTTTTTCATTCAGTAAAAGAATAATCACTGGAAGTAATCACTGCTTTATTTTATGCTTGTGAGTAACAGATGCCAAAGCATGACGATACATATTTCAGAATCGAAGCATATACCTTAATGTTTTATTTTTGGGTTTTTTCCCCCCCCTTTAGCACATGTTCATGTGTTATTTTTGGAAGCTTTCCCCTCCCCCCTCCAAATAAATCCTGTAAAAGTCCTTGGCTTGTACTAATGGGCAATTAAGACAGCGCAGAGCATGTGTTGTGCAAAAGCAGCTCAAAACAATTCAGGCATAAAGGCTGAATACAGAGCACTGCAATCAGACAGCAAAAAAACTTAACTGGCCTAATACAAGATGCACCCTGACAGGTTCCACTATGTCTATAGAACCACCGCAACTACATCGTATTAGTAAATTAAATAATCTGTATTAAAGTTAATGCATTCTTACACTGGTTAAAATAGCTCCTTACTATAGGAAAAATAAACTAAACTGATTAAACAAGAAGTGAGGGATTGTTTTTTTAATATAAGTTTCCCTTTCTGCCTCAGGTAGCACTTGTAATTCAGTAGTTCACTGTGTTTCCCCTCTGCTTGGTCACCTCTTCAGTCCAAAAAATAGAAAGGGATGTAATGTAACCACAATAAAGGTCCTAAAATGGAACTTGTGCTTTAGCGTGGCTACGTGTGACTCAACAAAAAGGCAAGAGAGTAAAAGAGCCTGTAAAATACCACTGAACGTCCCTACCTGCTGCACCATTTTCAACAAGTGTTTCAAGGGCCTCTCAGATAAGTGGTGGGAGAAATCTGTGACACTGTGCTTGATTTCTCACTTCCCAGCAGCTAGCTGAATGCAGAGTAACCCACAACTCCCCATGTCGGCTAAAAAGAGACTAAGTTAGCAACGCGTCTAACATTTGTGCTTCTACCAGTGAAGTCGCACCAGCAGAAGCTTCCACAACTGCCAGCAAACACATGAAAGCAGCCTGGAAGTAAACTACTGTACTGTGTACTGTCACATTCAACTGTACCAGCTGTTTTAAGAATGTCACCAGTCACGTTTGCAATGGTAGTGCACAGAGCACTAAAACACACATGAGAAGGAGAATCCTGGGGGAAAAGCAGGGTTGATTCACTGGGCAGAAGCAGCTACACAAGACAGTAACACCAAAAGCAAGGTAACTCCCTCCCTAAATCGCAAATCAAACTGAAGCGTAGCCTCCACAACCAAGGGAGAAAGGGAGCCAGCCAACCCGAGCTACAGTCCCATCTGCTAGACTAGAACTAAGGCTAACTGTGCCGCTGGAATTCAGACAGGTGCTGAGCTGGACCGAGTTCGCAGCAGGATCTCTGATCCAAATGACACTGAGGCAGATACCTGTTTGCACAGATGCCTGTGAGATGGTTAACGCCCCCATTTCTGCTTTGGTCTGTTTCTTGCTCAATTCAGCATTTCTGGTTTGGCTTTTCTTTGAGGGTGGGAGATTATTTTTATTTTTTAATAGCCAGCCCACGTTAAAAGTTCTCTCTGATTCCAAACCAAGGAATAAGGTGATATATCATCATGAAGCAGAAACCCTTTCTCTACCATTGCATCCTGCCCCACTTCCGCAAACACATTTGAAAGACCCTAAGGTCAACTGTCCCTCCACACTTCAGCACAAACAGTAAGCATCAAGGGCAGCCAGCAGCTAAAACTCTCTTACTTCTGCAGTGAGGGCAAGCAGAAACCCAGAGTTGTAAGGATGGGGAGAGAAAAGGGGTTGGGCAAAACCACAGGTTATGTCTACAGCAGGCAGACGCAGCCACAAACAGACAAGAGACTTAGCAGACAAACAAGCTAGACAAGTTCAGGATCCCGGCCCTAAATCCTATTTATTACTGTCACTTCCCCTGTAACTATCTCGGTGCAGCTGTTCTAGGCAGGAATCGCAGCTACAAACTCTGCTAGAGCCTGCCGCTCTCCCTGCCTGCAGCCCCATCCAAGCCCAGGCTCCAAATGCACTTTAACTCCTTGAATATATTTTACATCCCACCACTGAAATGGAATTGTGCTTTAGCTGTTTTATCCCCAAACCCCGTAATCCTTCCACTGTACGTACTGAACACCTATGTTGAGATCACCCTCTTTTTTTAAGTATATTGTTCTGCTATAGCGCTCAGCTCCCCTCCACCCTAACTCCTGTCATGCTGTTTAAGAAAACAGTGCTAGTTACAACCAAAAAAGCCCAACAGAGAGCATGCTTTTGGGACAAGTACAGCCTAGATGTGAAAGAAATAAGCAGGGGAGAGGGAAATACTAGTCAGAAGGGCTATTTTTTGAACCTATAAGTACCATAAAGAATAGGAAAAATCACTAGATTAGAAAAAAATGTCGTAGAAATGTACGGTCAAAGTAAAGGTTAACTAGTCTTTTAAAATAAAATTTGTTTGACAATTAAGAAGTGATTAAATAGCATTAGAAAACTAGCTTACATTTACTTAATAATAGTGCAATAGTTTTCTTTTTTTTTTTTTTAAGAGGGGTAAAGTGAGATCGGAGATGATGTTCTTTCTTTCAGAAAGCAAAACAGAACCCAGCTACGATCAGTTACAGTGCAGGCTTTCTAATACCACTTTATCTTTAAAATTTTAATTTTACAATTCTTAAGGTGTGTGTTATCAGTAGTTATTTAAACACAACAGATCTGTAAGAGCTTTCAGAATGATATATCTTTGACAAGCTTATACTGGTGCTGAGCTTCATTGCTGGCACACTTGACGAATGACATTGCAATAGTCCTAGTTTGAGTTAACAGATCTTTGTCACTTCATGAATGCAGCAGACAAAAATTAAAGACACATGAAGGCAGCAAAACAGTAAAAACAAAAATTGGGATAAAGGATAAAAAAGAAAAAGAAAAAAGAGGGGAAAAAGGATGTCAATAAAAGAATATTCATGTCACTTTTTTTTTAAATACATAACCATGTTTTTCATAATCAGATTTAAATGAAGGAAAAAAAAAAGACATGTCAAACACCAACATGACAGGGCATATGGATATGTTATAGTTTACAATTAAGAAGGTCAATGTTGCATCTAGGCCACTAAATTAAAACATATGAATCCCACTTTATTATGTCATACATGCAGTGCAATAATGTAAATTCATGAAGGGGAATTCTAGTCTTTCACTTTTCAACCTTTCAAACACATTTATCTCATGGAAAATAATACTGCTTCTGAAGCAACGGATGATTTTAATAGCTTCAGCAAGTACAGGAGTGATCCACAAAGGCATTAAACGTTTATATTAAGCAGATGCTTAAGTATAAGGAAGCTTAATGCTTTGGTTTCTATTGCATTTCATTCCAGTGGGGCAGGGGGAGGGAGAGGGAAGAGGTCATAATGAATCAGAATTTTGGAACAGCTAAAAGAACAACTTTTGATATTAGCACCAAAACCCAGGACCAAGAGAAAGACGGTGAAGGAAGAAAACTGAAAGATTAACTTTCTATTGAAAGCAAGTGTATTTGTTAAAAAGTAAAAAACCCAAAGGCCCAACCAAACAGTAAAGAATGAGTTAAAAGTTTAAGAAAGGTTCCTTTTTAAATGTTCTTATTTAAAGTTACACATCAGTTTTAGCTGTGTAGGAATGCAGGAAAATGTAAGGGGATGAAGACACGAATGAAGAAAAACAAAGATGGGCCTGTACCTTTGTTCTAGTTGTTTCATAGATGCATTAATTTGATTGGTCTTATCCTCCAATCGACCAATTATTTCATTCTTTTCTTTCATAGCATCCTCAGAAACCTGTGTTAAAAGAAAAGGTTATAACTTTGAAGTAGGTACATATTACACTGTTACCTCGGGGGGGGTCTTCAGTATCTGAAGGGAAAAACATTAAAATGGCTTCAGGTTTTGATTCTTTTTAAACATTCCCATCTAAAAAAAAATACATGACAGTACTTTAAATCGTCTGTCTAGAGAATTTGTAGTTTTGTACTTTGCAATCGTAGATGCTTTGTAATTAGTACACATTTTAACCCAAACCCTTTCCATTTAACACAACCTTGTTTTCCAAATGCCTTTCCTTGCTTGGAAAGTTCAGCTCTCCTCTTTAACTCCTCACCACGTGCCTGTATTTTCTTGGGTTTTTTTTAATACATCACAGGACAAAAAACAAACTATCGCTCTCTAGTCCATTTAGCACATTATTAGGCCATGATCCTATTCTCATGCTCTTTTTCTCTAGAAACAGTAAGTGGCTGCCCTAAGAACTCCTTTGCAAGAAATCATGCTTGCTTCAGTAACAATCCAAAACAACAAGCTGACCTATGAAGTGGAAAGAAACCAAAAATTAAGGGAAACAGCAGTATTAAACTAAACAAAACAGTAATGCATCTCTCTTGCTCCAATCAAAGCCCTTTCATGAGTTTAACAGCAGATTGTTCCGTTACCTGCAGCTTCTGGTACATCTCCATGTTAATAGCTTTAACTTCATCAAGCTGCTGCCGGAGGCCTATGAGGGTATCCTGCTTCTCATGGATGTCCTTCTCCAGCAACTTCATGGCAAGTTCTATCTCATGCTTCATACTAACTTGAACCACTAGCTCATTCTCCATATCCTATAAAACACAGACACAATGAAACACAGAATATTTAAACCATTTTGTGACCTTTTATCTCTTTATATAAAAAGCCCACTCTAAGGGAGCTGCAGCACCACCCATTTCACCCGCTGCTTTAGCAATATTGGGGGTCAGTCTCTTCTACCTGGTAGTTAGTGACAGGACAAAGGGAAACGGTCTGAAGTTGTGTCAGGGAAAGCTTAGGTTGGATATTAGGAAGAATTTCCTTACTGAAAGGGTTATCAGATATTGGAACAGGCTGCCCAGGGAGATGGTTGAGTCACCATCCCTGGAGGTGTTTAGAAGAAGAGGAGATGTACTTGGTGACACAGTCTAGCGTTGCACCTAGTAGGGCAGAATAGATGGCTGGACTCGATGATCATGAAGGTCTTTTCCAAACAAAACCATTCTACAGTTGTATGATTCTATAATACCGTTACAGAAACACTGATGTATTGACTGCTCAGTTAAAAAGTCCTTTTTATTACAGGCGGTCAGAGAAAAGGTGACTGAAGTCAACTAAAGGCAGCATCTAAGCACAGCAAAAGCAAAACCAGAAATATTTATATCCTGACTCTTTTCAAGCACAATCTTTTCTAGAAGTGCTGTGTAATTCCAGGTCAAAAAAAAAACCACAAAAAACCCTTACTTGTCGAAGTTGTGATTCTTCTCGAAGCTGTCTACGTGCTTCATTGTACATTTCATCTAAACCCTGCCTGGAGTGTTTGTATGTCTGAAGTTCTGCTTCAACATCCACTTTAGTTGCCTACAAAGACACAGAGAATCTCTTCAGCGCAAGTTTAGCCGTCAATAGGATGCCAAGTAGGGGAGGAAGTTTCAAAATACTTTCTCCGAACACAGTACAAACAGGGAAAGAGCTGGTTCTGCTATATGGTCACCACTTTTATAATGAGAATTGAGTACATCTAGCAAGATAAAACATCTGGAGTGCAGTACCGGCCTTCAGCAAGCCACGCTAATACACAACTGATTTGATACTGAGCAGATCAAGCACATGCTTAACCCGTGCTTTTACCATTAAAACACATATATGTAGGAAGCTACAAAACACATAAGGAGCCACAAAGCACAGCTTAAAGAAAAAGTCCAGAAATTGTACAAGCAACTACTCCAAGTAACCTCTCATATAAGGAGACAGGGCAGAATAGAAAGTTTGCCGAGTAACATATGTACTACTTTGACAAGCTTTTCAGGTAACACTGCCTTAAATGCTCATAGGTGTAGCTTAGAGCTTAAGGAAGACAGACAGGAAGAAAAATAGAAAGAAATACAAGGAAAATGCTACAAAATTTACACGTGGTTATAAAACAACCTGGTGTCCTATAAATTTTGATGTATTGATGCCATTAAAAGGCTTTCCAGATCTAATAGGTTCTTTCCCTAATAACAGTTGGTTTAGATTTGGCACAGCTACTGCTTACTTTAAGTTGCGACGTAAGAGGATTCAAACGATGAGGAACCACCCGACGTTACTGTGTTAAATAGAGTAAAACTAACGTACCTCTAGATGATGCTGTGTTTTCATTAAAATAAGGGTATTTTCACTCCTTAACTGATGGTTTTCTTCCTGGAGTTTTATTATATTGTTTTTGGCTATTGCTAACTGGAAAAAAGTAAAGGAAAAGCAGTGTGATCACTTTTATGAGTGGAACTAAAGAAAAAAATGTGATGAATACAAGCCCAAGACATTCTCTGCCCTGTTCTCACAGTCTACCAAACAGGGGTTTAATTCTTTTTAGAGAAAACAAAGCTCCTGGGTTTAGTAGTGAGTTGCTTTCAATACACAACAGCACGTGTAATCAGGATACCTGATTCTTTTATGTCTGATAAAGAATACACTTTCTTCCCTTACTTCATTATGACTTAAGACACCCTCTCAATTCCCTTTCCTCATCCTGTTTTTTTTTTCCTTTCCTTTTGGATTCAAACATAGCCAGTTTTGTTCTCTTTTTGACAACCTAACATGTCATAGGGAGCAATTTACATAAGGTGACCTCTCCCAGATGAAAAGAAAAACATTCACAAAAGAGAGAACGTTACAGCCGGCCCCTGCAGTATATAGCCAGCTGATCAAAATAAGCAGACATCTGGGCTGATGGCTCATAAATAAATAGTAAATGCTAATAAAATATCTGAGAATTAACACTTTAAAAGTTTTCCCTCTATCTGGGTACATTAATACTGAAAGTGAGCTAGCTGTCCCTTCAACAGCTGGATTCTGACATTTCAGTTTTACACTTCATTAACTATTTCTCAAGCAGCTCAGATTAAAAAAAAAAAAAAACAAAACCAAACAAGATCTTTCTCTAATAAAGCTAAATATAATGGAATATAGGCTATCAATACAAAACCAGAGGTAAGCAAGCCTAAAAGCTGTACATAATAATAGTGAACAAGAAACAATCCCTTGGAACAGTAGCAAAAACTACTTGCTGAACTACATCTGTCTCTTTGTAGCAACTGGTGTAATCTATAATGGACTAGTCATCTGCATAGAATCAGGCTGACAGCTAGCACTAGCAAGGGCTCCCTCTTTGGGTTTTGTCTGAAGTAGGAAATCACAGAATTCATTTACTTATGCTGCTAAAATAAAGGTCTATTATACAGAACTTAGGTACATCAATATAACCTAAGTATATTCAGAAAAACTGTGTTTGGCAGCAATTAACAAAAAAAAAATTACCTCTTCGATCAGTTTAGTGTTTGATTTCTCTAGTGAATCAACTCTTGCATGTAGACTGCTAACTGTGCTACTGAAAGAGAAAAAGAAAAAGCATTATTCAAAATTACATCAAACTCTTGCATGTAGACTGCTAACTGTGCTACTGAAAAAGCATTATTCAAAATTACATCAAAATTAATTCACCAAGCTCAAAAGCTTCAATGTGAGTTACAATGAGGAAGGGTTGAGTGCTAAAAGGTCCGCTCCCCTTATTTGAGGTTTTCCTAAAGGTAAAAAGATTAATCTCCTCCGTGGAACACACATATACTTCTTCCCAACTTCCAATGTCATCCCTGTCACTCAAACTCCTGGTTGGGTGTGACTTTACATGTGTTCGCCCTTTCCTTTGTCCTCCACAACTATACTGTACCCAAATATTTAATGAGTTCCCTTAAAAGACAGTTTATAATCTTGATGGGTTTTTCCTCCCCATATGAAGAAACCATTCTCTACATTCTCTTCCTCCAAAATCTGTTTCTTTTATAGAATGAATTGCTTCTCCACACTTCTTGAGATTTATTCTTGGGCTACCTCCTTCCTGACGCCTCTGGACTTCATTTGGTCACACACAGAAAAGACCCTATTCTGTAACACCATTTACTTCCCCATGTATTTGTAGTGTGTTCTCAGAAGTTCCCATTCCATTAAGAACAGCAAGGCAGAGGAGGTGAATTGCATTAATGCATTCTAGAATGTGTGAAGACAAAAAGCTGAACCAAAATAAAAGAGAAGAATTGTTGAACCACTGGTTTGTGAGCAATTCCGTGTCTAAACCAGTGTACCAGAACACAGTCTATACACAGGGGTTCACCTCAAAAATGATAGCTATTTCCTCCTGTTGTCCTGCTGAAGGCTTCTGCTCAGTGACTGACACAATTTCAGATCAGAGTATCTTTACAGCAGCCACACTACTATACATACTTACCACTAATGAGCAAGATTGCTACCATTAAAAAATAAAAATAGGATTATATTTCAAAATGGGATTAAGAAGATCAGCTATACTACAGATTTTATAGAAGCTCTTCATGTGTTTTTCAGGTGTTGTGGAGTTTTTTTCTGGAGTTTTTTGTTCTGGGTTTGTTTTTTTTTAATTTTTTCAGCTCCTTGCACTGTTTAGTTGTGTACAACACTCCTCAGAGAACTACAATCACTCTTCCTCTATTTGTAACAGTAGCAAACACAGTGGTGGCCTAGGTTTGCTCCATCCAGCAAAGTAAGGGGAAAGGCTGCTTTCCTGAAAACTGTTTTTACAGGAACCACAACCTACGACTAGCAAGTAGTTTCTAGAAAGCAATGAACCGATTCAGTTTTGCTCCTAGGCATTAATACTACAAACAAAAATATTATGAAAGGCAAAGAAACAAAAACACGTGGGTTAACCCAGAATGCTCAACAATATTTCTTCTGAAAACTGTTGAATCAACAGATCAAGCTTTTCATTCCTGTGAAGTTACAAACTGTGAGGACCTTGACCATTTTTGGCCTGCTGGTTTTTCGTTTCTTTGAACAATAAAGGTTCTGACTGTCAAAAACAAAAGCATGAAAACTGACACTTCCCAAGTGTCTCCAGAAGAGCACATCCTCTCCAACTTCACTACATCCTCAATCTAAATACAACAATTTTGCATCCCTTTCTCTGAAGTTCTCTCTAACAAAGCTGTAGTAGAAAAGGAATTAGAGGTGTTTTCCCTGCAAGCCTGGACATGAATACTTCCAAGTAATACTTACTTCAGTTGTCTGTTTAGTTCTTCAACATAGTTCTTCTGGTCCAAAATTGCAGCAATCTGCACATTTCTAAAACGAGCACATAAAAATCAGCTTTAAAACAAATACATGGTCACCTATGTATTGAAAACTACATATCTACCATATGCAAATTGTGCTTTTTAAAAATGGGAAGCAACTTCATCTCACTGTAATATAGTCAGTAAACTTAGATGTGGTGACATCAGTGAGAGACAAAACACCCCAATACTTTAACAGCAATTCCTCTACATGGAACACAACACGGTCTCAAAAGAAACATGGATGTTGCTTTACTCTGCCACAACTCTGGTTCTCTGAGATGCTGGGTAAATACCAAGCTGAGGGCTTTAAGGTTAGGCGGTTCCTTTTCACTGCCACCTTGCAATCCTCCAGTACTGTCCAAGAGGTGAAGGAAGCAGGTGACGTTGCTGAGGCCTGTCTCAAGAGCGTAAATATTCACCCAGCTAACCACTAATACAGAACAACATGGCATACAATTTTTCTCAACGCTGCAAGATCAGGAAACTTCATCTTTAGAGAACCTGACTTACTTTTACAAAGAAAGAGGGCACCAGTCAAGAAACTATTTGTTAACATGCAAAAGCTGAGGTATTTGGTGAGGACATACCTTTCTTTACCTCCAATGTCATCATCACTCTTTAAATACATAGAGAAATCGATCACCCCGACCTAGGGGAAAGCAAACATACAGAGTTTCATTCATATTGTATGAGTAACTGCTGTTGCTGTTCACAGTCTTGTATCTATGTAATTACTAAAAACTCAGTTACATCAGCTTTTTTTAAGATTGGTCCAGTTTCAGACAGAAGCTCAAAAATCTAAATCATTGAAACAAAAAAATCCTGCATAAAAGGTTGTGTAGTCTCACATATTTGCTAAGCAATTAAGTTAATTATATTACCTTTAAACAAAATTAAAAACGTGCCAGGTACCAAATCCTGAAGAAACGATAGCTTCTTACCTCTGACTGATCTTAGCCAAGAACTTACAGGAAGACCTCCGTTTGGGGAATTACCAGACACTACTCAACCCAGTCACAGATTGAGCAGACCTGTGATACTTTGCCTGTAGTGCTCTACATGATTTCCAAATCTCCCAAAATGATCTTTTCTCCACATTCAGCTTTTCAATGTTTGTTGCTGCCTCTCCACACTTGCTGATTCCCACGTGTGCCAACTCAACTACATTCATTTTTTATAACCTACTAAATCTGATTCTAATTAATTTATTTTCTATTCAGTTGTAATTTAATCATATATATTATAAACAACATTGTCATGAGCTATACTTTCAATTTATGGATCCGTTAACATAAGTTATTTCATGACATTTGCTTTACCAAAACCCTTCTTTTCTGGTCTCTAGTAGCTTCTTCACAAAACTATTTCAATTTCTCTGACCTATTGCTCCCTACCCAATGTCCCTTTAGCTTTTGAATACAAGCACCATGCAAAGTCTAATATCCCCTCAGTTTGTACAACACTCTCCTGTCAGCTTCCTGTGATTGTCTTCTACTTGTTCTTTCTGTATCTCTTCTAAAGCATCCATTCTCCAAAAGCTTTTTAAAGAACCTAATTTCCTCATTCAAGCAAAATCCTATTTCTATAAAAAAGTAAAATGTTATCCCTCTAAAAGTTACTTTAATTCTTCTTTAGTGCAAATGTACATTTAACTACCAAATAATATTCTTCTCTCATACCAAAACTATGGCCCCGGATGTGACCTCCATCATCCTTCAGAAGTTTATCTTTCTCCCCAGTACAACTTGCTTCTGCTGGCTTCTCGGAGCAGGCGCCTTATTGACACTATTCTTCACAAACAGAATTCCCCTAAAATCTCATCAGGACAGCCATTACTACCTTCTCAAATCAAGTTCTATGTCCTATTGCATGGCAAAGCTACCAAGTGACAGAGTTTGTAATTTATTATGCAATCACATATTTCTCAATACCAGGAAGAGCACATTGATAAGTTTGAATAATTACAGGCCTTTCGGTATTACATCTTCTGGTACACAAGAACAGGGCCTACAGTATTAGCCAGTAATTAGAATGGCCAACTGAATGAACAAGTTAACCCTCTGATTCAACAGCACACATTCCCAATTAGCTCTAACTTTTCTTTGCCATAGAAATCACTTTTTCATCAAATACATGCTGAAATAGAGTAATAACCATTCAAGCTATCGGGACTTTTCCCACAAAGAAGATGGAAAAAAACCAACTGGGACTGAAGACAGCCTACACTTATTTATAAATACTTGTGCATCTGCCTTCAAAATAAACCTGCCAAGATTTTCTTGGAAAAGGTCAGAGTTCAAAGTCAAAGCATTGTGCAAATAAGTAAGAATTCTAAGTTTTGTTTCGCAGATTGAAAGCAGTCACCCTCTTATAAAGTCTTCTATTACACTACAGGAAGCAAATTTTTGTTTCAGGTCCTTGAAATGTTCTTACTGTGTTCCAGAGGAACAATAAATGACCTGAAAAGAATAAACTGATCATGGAATTAGACTTCTCCCACAAAGGAAGAGTTACAGAATTAAGATGGAAAGAACTCTGCAGTGCTACTATTGCATCTGTCACATCGATGACAAAACTTTACCACTGCACTCTGACAATTATCAGCACCTAAAGGTCTGACCCTACTGATACTGAAGTTAATGCAACAGGTCCCAGTGATCTAGGAGATGAATCGCACGCAACAACCGAGGTCTCAACTCCATAGTAACTAAACACTGTGCATAAAAATTATACAGACTGCACATAGGTTACTCTACCTGTAGTGACTTACTTGTGAATCTAGGTCTTCTCCCTTCACGCACAGGTTAGCGTCTATCACATTTAACCCAACTAACAGCCCAACAATAACTGCTCCTTCTTCCTCCATCATTAGCGCATGATACTCGTAAAATTCACTGTTAAAGGAGAAAATTGCGTCTTACTGGTGTATTTGGTATATTTACTTCCAATGAACTAATAGCAAGTGACAACCCAAATCTGCACTGTTTCTCTTATTTAGCCTTACTCCAGTATCTTTAAAGATGAACTAGGTCTGCCCACAGTGCCACCTCATAAATATTTAAAAACTGAAAATGTGTGCTTTATCTCAGAGGCTATTGAATGCAAAGATACTACCTTCGTAGTAGCTGGTGAAGGCCTGGAAAAATTTGGGGGGCAAGATTTATTTTGCCTTAAAAAAAACCCCAAACAAACCCCGAAAAAGGCTCTTCCCTACACACTTGCTATTAGCCACTTTTGCATAGGATAGTGCAGCAGCAGATGTTTGGCCACACTGACTCAGACAACTCTTCCACTGTTAACAAACACCATACAATGCAAAAGAAGAATGGTAAAAAAAACCCAAACAAAAAAATCACCTTGTGTGAAAAAAAAAGTTAATGAACACACAAATGAACACACACTTGGAATTAAAAAAGCCAAGGAAGAGATAAAATAAGATAAACAGGAAGGTCTGAAATGCTCAAAAGGTTTTTAAAAAGAAAAACACGCTAGTAAACAGCAGAACAACAATATTTAGATCCTTCTCCTTGTAGTTTTTAAATAAAGTTTTAGACTCTTGTGAACCAAACTGTATTTGCAGTGGAAAAGTCCAGAACACCACCGTTAGCCTGACGTTATCTAGGCACACGAGAAGCCTCAAAAATATGTACAGGTTATACAACTGAAATTAAGATGGCAAAGGGTTTTTTTCCTTTGTTCTTCAACCACCCCACCAGAAAGGAGAAATTATAGTGTAAGGTAAGAAAGCAATGCCAGTTTTTGAACTGTGAAAGGAAATGGAAGTTCAAGGCCATCATCCTCTGTGCAATTGTAGCTCAGTAGGAAACCATGCACATGGTAGGGGTGAATTCATCTCCTCTCCAGAGGTTTCTAGCAAAGGAATGCAGCGGGAACCCTTCCTCATTGCCCTGATTTATGGAAGGACAGCCAGGCAAGCTGCAGAAGGCCCACCTACGTGATGGGGAGGCTATGCTGTTTGGTTCCTTTTCCCTGAGGACTAGAAGAAATCAGCCCTCAGGCCAGAAGCTACACCTTGCTATACTAAAGATGTGCTTCAAAGTAGCAAATGGATTTTTCTTTCAGGAGACTTAACCTCTAAAAATAAATTATAAAGAACACTTAATTGTTTACCTGAGAAGATCTCTCTGAATAATTAAACAGCGAAGATAGTCAGCCATCTTCTTCTGCATTAGCGCTAGCCGTAACCACGCCCGGGCACGGCCCAGTGGTGTTCTGAATAAAAGGGACATGAAAACAGTCAGAAATCACCAATATATCAATTAATTTACTGCCTTAAACATCTTATCGGTCTATTGATAGAGCAATTGGTATTTCTGAAAGGGTATTTTAAACTATTAGCTGAGCAAAGCAGCCTGGGAATCCGTAACACTTTGACTCCAAGCCTTGCCGTAATATCAGAAAAAATTCCATCAACTCAGCTGGTATGATCTTGGGAGCAGACCCTGGAAAGACCAGGAACAGAGAAAGCACCAGAGCCCGACAGCAAAATTAACTGTTTTGCTCGGAGAGTGAACACATGCAACATCCTACGTGCTGTTGTATTTCAGTGTGGTTTGTTGTCAAGCTGTAGGTGGCCAGCAGCAGAGAAGGATGTTAAATAGCAGCGCTGCTTTCCTCCAAGTACCTTCTTCTTAACCTGACAGCGCCTGTAAGGATAATCTTGAACTGCTGTTTCTAGCTGAAGTAGAATGTCAGGAACAATTCATACTCCTTTCTGCAACTCCCTTAGGAAGTCTCACAGGAATTGAAACAGGAGCCGAACATTCATTACCACTCGCCACGCAAGCCTGCCTTCCTGATCCTCCTCTCTGGGCCTACGCAACACACACCATGTTCTAACTTTAACTCGTACTTGTTTACAGATTCTTAGAAACACAAATCGATGTTGTAACTGGCAGACCTTGATGTCTGACAAATTAAACCAGGACCTTTAGATCCTCCTCTTCTAGGTCTTGCATGCTTCAAAGTTGTAAGCACATAAACGCAAAGAAAACCCAACCATAAACCCCAAAACCAAAGTAACAACCCAAAGCCTATGTTATTTGAGGATAGGCAGAGTCTAACAAGCTTGGAAAAGGGTACTATTTCATCTGGCCTTATACATAAGTAATCCTTTACATACTGATGCACTTTAGATAAGGCCTGAAGCTATACCCTCTAACCCTCATGCAGCCATACACAAATCACAGCGTTACCAAACCCTTTTGAAATTTAATGTGTGGCCGATTATAAAGCTAAATACAAGAGCAGAGGTAAAGGAGAAGATTACAGTTCATGGCATCAGTTTAAATTTGGGAAGGACCTCACACACAAGAATCTGAAAAGCTGCCTAATGCTTTCCTCTTCAGTATGTCACCTTTCGCTTTTTATGCAGCATTTGCAGACTAGGCTTACATATTTGCTGCAGTTCTAGGCTGCAGACTGTTTGGTACACAACCTGTTCCTTTTTGCACAGTTTTTGTTCACCATTCAGAAAACACTTCTTCCAGAAACACCAGAAAAGGACATAAAAATACTAATTTTTCAATCTGTTTTGTGCAGAACACAAAAATCTACCAAGACACACCTGTGCTCTCCCCTAATATTGTGTGCTTGTTGTTCAAAGGCTTGACTAATGCCAAATGAAATCACAAGACACCTGTGGATTCTCAGTCAGCCCCCTTGTTTTCTTGCCTCGTGTTCCCAATACTACTTACTTAAGGCCAGGCAAATCTCTGACGCTCGCTGCTATTTCCTCAGCTTCTGGATACAATTTCTCCACAAGTTCCAGAGGACCCCAGATGGTTTTATTGTAACTAAGAAAGGATTTTCTTACTAGGAAAAGAAAAATTAAATAACTGAAATAAGTTACTGGAGTAGCTTCCTTCAAAATAGCTGGCGTGACTTGCAGACACCAGGTAAGACACTGGTCAGCTCACCAGTATCCAAAGCCAACATCCAAATTACTTTGCTGTGGACACAAAATTGCTGTGCTAGGATAAAATTAACACAGAAAGGATAACTACCTAAAAATATAAGCTACATACACATGTAGAATTGTGGTAATCACAGGACCACTTAAAAGAAATGGTATACAAAAGAAAAAAAGTAAATAAGGAAATATATGTTGTGAAGTATTAATGATGGCACTATTAATTATAAAGGTGACAATTCATGTATTTTCTTCACTTCTTAAGGAAACAACACGCTCAAGCTTTATCTCATTCAAGAATGGAAGAAAACCACGGTGTTTGGGATGAGAGCTATGCAGCTAAAGTAATTACCACACCTTTAAGGCCATGCTTCAGGCAGTGCTCCATGACAACAAAGAACTGCTGCAAAGGTGGGTAGTCAGAATCCAAAGTTCGGCCAAAGCTCAAGGCTGATTCGATGAGTCCTTTGATACTCAATTTAGCCATGTTCAGTAAATTTGCTCTTTCTACAGCTGTAGGGTCCTTTACAGCTAAGACAACAAAGACAGAAAAAAGTTATGGTTCAAGTTTTACAAGAGACGCAAAAGAACAAAACGCTTTTTGGCCATCTTGTTCAAAGAAAAGCTTATCTTCATCCAGATAAACACAGAGGAATAATTTAGTAAGCGCCGTAAGCCACCATGTTACAGAAAAGCATCCCCTCCAACAAATACCCTCACAGATCTTACATTGCTTTAAAGAGAGAACGAGAAAACAAGGCCTGAAATTACAGTTCTCAGGCACTGTGTTGTCTCAGTACATCTCAGAAGCAGTCAGTAACTGCAAATTAACACAGGCATTAATGCTGTGCTCAAAAGCTCTGCTGCATAACAGCAATGAGGGCCCTTACCATGACATCAAAGCAGCATTCCTCCTACTAATGTAAGTATCTATTTGGTGTATTATAGTCTATCTACAGAAACAGACACTGTACGTCTTCATCACATAAATGCTTTCTGCTGTAGTCCTAATTTTAGTGACATGAACGTGTGCTTTGCTTTCCTTCTCAGGCTGTACACAGTCCGAGCCAATAAACCTGGAATGGTTTCAGGAAAACACTACATATGCTGCACGCTGAAATATCAGGTTTTTGGTATAGCTACAAAATAGTTTCTGCAGGGTAAAGTTGAAGAACTAAAGGTTTTGCTTTAACAAAAAAACCCCAAAGCTTTCAGTAAGCTTTATAAAGTTTACAGTACAAAATTCATGTTTGGGGATTAAATGTAATCAATACAAATCCCACAGGTTTTAAAAACCATTATAATCTGACAGAAAGAATGAGGTTCCTCCTCTTAAAGCTTCATCTACTGAAGTCGGAGCATTCAGAAGATTCTTAGTTTGGTTTCATTTGTAATGAAGCATTTCAAACATTCTGGCCACCCTGTATTTTGTCAAACTGAAACAGAGACAAAACAACCCTCTGTTCACCACCATCAAAGTAACTTGGAAAGAAGCAAGACAAGATGACAATTAACTGCTTTCTGCTATTTGTAATCAAAGCAGCAAATTAAGTTAAAAAAAAAAAGAACATAGTCTTTTTTAAGAGAGTGAGACCCAGACATCAAAATTTGTATGCAGACCTATATTTGAGAAAATATGTGAACCTCTGTATTCATCTGCAAATTTGAGTACTGTTATGTGACGTTATCTCTTTGCACATCAGAAAGCCCAGAGAAGTGTACATAAAACCAAAACCAACAAAACCAAATCATTATACCAGAGGGACACTTTCTCAGTTCCTCAAAGAGAAATAATGACTGGTCTTATTTCTTGCACACTGCAGCTTTAGGTATTTAGATATTAGAAACTTAGACAGTTACTAATTTTCTGTATTCCTGACTGCCTGTCAAATATCAAATGACCATATTATCATCCAACCTATCTGCTTTCTAGGAAAAAAAAAATACTGAGCTGATGTACCTAAGATAGATTTTAAAACTACTTTTATAGCCCCTCAATTTACCAACACTGTAACAGAAAACACTGCAAGACACAGCAGACAATTAGCGACAGTGCTCTGGCAAAAATTTACCCAGTTAGCAGTCACAGGTCCCTAGTTTTCCTCTTGACTTCCTGCCCACTCAGTGGCTGGGGACTGAACCAACCCTACCAAGAGCAGCATCAGTCCCCATCTGGAACAGACAGAGGCTTGCAACAACCAGACCGTTTCTGTTGGTAAAGCTCATGTTAGATTTTTCACTTTCTTTATTAGGTACTCGTGCTAAATATGAGCGCTGTTATACAAAAAGCTGTGTTAGTTCAGACTTCAGGTAGACAGCTCTGCGCTTGCTGTGCACTCAGTTTATTTCCCCAAAGGCATCTTACAAATCCATTTCGAGGTGACCTCCTTTCGGCGTTTGGAGCTGATCCTCCCCGCAGGCAGACTTCCACACTTACTGTCCTTTCAATCGCTCGCACAGTCTTTCCGAGGTAGAAACACATTCGTTTCAAGGCACATAGCTATTCATCCGCTTCTTAAAAATCAAGATTTAGGATTTTGTGTGACACGTTCTTCTAGTAACTGCTGCTTAGGGATCAGATGAGGCAGTTCGTAGATACGCGGGGCAAAAAAAGGAGCTATGGAAGGATCAGAAGGGCTCTGCTCAGCCCAAAGCAGCAGCAGCAGCCCCCAAAGGACTGTTTGCAGGTCTGACTAGCAAGGCTTGGCCCCGAAGTCAACGTTCCTCTCCTCTCCCAGTTTCAATGAGCAAACGCTTACCGCAAAAAAAACCCAACCCCAAAACCCCAAACCAACCCAGTCCTACAGAAACCAGCCAAGCGCGTATTCGCCAAGGGTACAGGCCACACAAGGTCGTCCCGTGGCACCTGACGGCCAGCAGGAAAGCAGCGTTTTCCTCCAGAAATGCCTGCTCAGCAGCCCTCCCCGCAGCCCGGTCCCCCGACGCACCATCGGGCAGGTTTCCATGAGCGCCGGCCGCACCTCCCGGCGACAGGGAGGGAAGGAGACAGCGCCGGCAGCGCCCGGGCCCCCGCTCCGCCTGACAGACCGCGGGTCCGTGTGTCGCCCCCCGAGGCTGCGGGCGGCCCCCAGCCCCGCTGCCGCCGCAGCGGACATTTTCTGCCCGTGCGGGCACCACCGCAACGCAGCCGTTTTCCCCTGGCGACTGAGGGGCGGCGGCCGCCTCCGGCCCCTTCTCCCCCCTCCGCTAGCCCCGGAGCCCCCCCACCCAGCCCGTCCCGTCCCCCAGGGCGCCGCAGCCACCGCTCACCCATCGCTAGAGAGGAGGAGCCGTCGCCTCAGCCGCAACCTGCGGGCCCTGCGACTCCTCCCGTCCCGCCGCGGCGTGAGCACGACCCCTCCGCCCGCACCCACGGGCGCCCCCGGCGGCGGGAGGACCCGGTCGGGACCCGCCCGGCGGCAGCGGCGTAAAGGGGGAGCTTGCTCAGCCTCTCGCCCCTGACCAAAAGCTCCCTTTATTCCCAACAAAACCCTGTTCCAACAGCGGAGAACGTCTCAGAACGAATGCTCTAAGTTTAGACAAATCGTTAAGTACCTTAAGGAGTGTTAAACTGGCCTACATATAAATTCCTGGTTTTCATTACAAAAACCCCTGAAATTTGAGCGTCACCAGAGAACCTGCAGGCCTTGAACTCTGAGGCATTTAAGATGAAGCAGTTTTGTGTAAAGGAAGAGAGGGGGGCTATGCCTGTACTCACTGCCCCACACTTTGCTTCACTATTCTAACTCCTGCTCTTGGCGCAGGCCAGCTCTGGAAAGCCTAACCCTGGCCCCTTGTGTCCTTCACCATTCTCTCCAGCAAGTAGCACAGAACTGCACAGGGGAAAAGGAGATCACAGCCCTGGGCTGCAAGGAGAAGACAACGCAGACCCTGTCCTGCATCTACCATTACCACTTATAAAAGAAATAAAGCCACTCATATGTTTACACACTTAACCACCCACCACAATGGGCTCTGATCCTTTGAGCCTGGCTTTTAAAAAAAAGGGTGTTTTATTAAGAAAAAAAATCCCAGCAGCACATAGTACAGAAAAGCAGTACTGAGTAATGTTTTTCTGCTTTTACAAGAGATACCTTTGATAGATGAGTGGTTTAGAAAATCCTATCTCAGTTGGGTTTGAAACTAGCATACCAAAACATTCTTTAATCCGTAGACCTCTGCTCAATCCACTTTTTACCATGCAAGAAGAAAGGAACATTTTAGAAGCGGGTAAGGAAAGTGGGGATTGTTCTTGTGCCTGATTCTCATGCAACTTCGTGGGAGGATGGCAATATTTCTTAACTTACTTTTCAGTAGTAAGCAGCTTGTTCCCTATTTTCTTACACTAAATCATATAAACTTCCGTAGATACATATCTTAAATGGGGAAAGAAACGTTTCTATACAAGGTTAGGCTATTCTGAAAGCAGTACTGTAGATGAGGGGGGTTTTTACCCAATTTCTTGATCTTTTGAAAGACTCAAAGCCAATACAGTTGATGAAGAATATATTTTCACCTGAAAAAGTCGATCTCCTGTCAACTTTCAAGAAAGTATTAACAAAGCATGAACAACAAAACCAACACCAAATTTTTATTATTTCAAACATATTAAAAAAGTTAGGGAGCAGTTCAAAAAGTGAAAATGCCAGCATTTGACATGTAGAAGTTTGTCTGCAAACACATGCGTACAACTACTTTACAACAACCCAAGAGAAAACAAATCCTGACAATTATGAATAATCAAAAGAATTGATGTTTCTACGAGCAAGCTTGGAAAGAAACTTCTTAGTAATAAGAGTGTGAAGTAGTATTGAGAAACAACAGATCTGTCAAGTAAAGGATATTTTGTATTGTACATATGCCATCATCTGCAACAGAACCTGAGTATGTAAACTTTAGTCACCAAGCTGCATCTCCAATGTTGTTTCTTGGGTTTTTTTTCTAAGATCTGATAAACTGAAACCAGAGTTTTACTATGATCTTCAACTGGACAGCATTTCACAACTGATTTATTTGCTAAATATGTTAGTTCAAGGAAGGGAATTGAGTCAACATCACATTTCTCCCAGATACGTGCAAAATCAAAAGCTAATTAAAGGATCCTCACATGAGAGATTAATTACATTATGTATATAAATATAAAAGACTTCAGTGTTTAAAAGCACAGAAGCATAATTTAAAGAAGAATGTGAGGATTGGAAAAAGAGAAAGAAGCTTTTCCTGATTTTGCCCCCTACAAAGGGCACAACATTACAGCATCTTAACTGGGATTTCTAATAAATGGAATTACTGTACACAAACTACATTTTAGAGACTTTAAAACCAAACTTGGCTCAGAATACTATGACTCAATGCAGCATTGGTTTACTCTCCCCCCCACCATTTGCCAAGTCACTTATGCAGATAATTGTTTCTCAAGATAAAATTGAGTGTAGAAGTGGCTATCCAGTAGCTGAACAAAGTATTCACATTTATGGTACTAAAACCACTACTTGAACAAACAGCTTACATGAAATGTGTGTTGTCATTTTACTGAAAGGAAACCTTTAAAATAATTTAATGTCATTTCTGTTTCAGCTTCATTCAGATTAAGCCATGTGCATCAGGACTCATTCCCCACTAATCAGTTATTTACATTAAGCAGCAACAGCAGAAAATATACAAATGCCTTTAAAAGTGTCCATCTTCACAATCATAAAATGTTGCACTTGTGGATACTCTCATGAGCCCCAGCTGGAAGATGGAAGATGTAGCAAGTTAAGGAAGCATTTCGGTAACACGCACTTTCACAAAAACACTGACACTGAATAGCTACCAGCATTTGCAAAGCAAGCAGCTAACAAGGTCTTTCCTATTTAAATAGATGGAAACAGCCATCAACTAGAGCAAACTCAGCACAGTGTCAGAGAGAAAGAATTAACAAGTAGTCTAAAATTTATGCCATTTTCCATTCTAACAACACTATTAATGAGCCATTCTCTCACCAGATATATAATGCATGGTACTTCTGAGGAAAACACACTGACATTAAGATGCTAAGAAACTAGGATGCAAAAAAAAAAAAGCAAAAGCATTAAACATTAAAAATTCAGGCCTCAAATTCTGACAAAGATGACTTGCAATTCAGCATGGACTTTTGTCTGCTTTTGAAGACAGATCTAAATCCATCTGCTGGCTTGATTTCAGGTATATTTTTGGCATATGGAATTCGAACGTTTTGTACTATGTTGCCCATCAGTGATAAAAGTATAACCTACACAATCAAAGATCTTCCCATCCTTATCCCAAGCCTCAGTAAGTCAATCTTACCTTCCCACATCACAAAAACAACGTGGAAGAAAAAAAAAGGATATCATTGCCTCGGACCGCAAATGGCAGAGCAGCTTCTCCAGAGGAGGATAACGGCACAGGGATGGAACACAGCCAACCATGATTAATTTGTGCTTGGCTCTTGTCAGAGCAACATTAAGACGTCGCCAGTCCTTCAGGAGGGTGCCAAGCTGCTAAACAAATATGATTTGCTTTTATTTTTTTCAGAATTTACATAGATGCATTTTGAAAACGAGGGTTTTAACTATTAGACTTGGTTCTGGAAGTTACAACCAACTTACATTTTCATCAGTAGTGTTCCTAACAAAAGATACAATTATGATACTTTTGTCTCTTCCTTGGTATTTGTCTACTGTGTTGACTTCCACTCTGTTCTCCTTCATTTTTGCCATCAAATCAGTGATTGTTTTTAACTGATGCCTGTATGGTGATATAATGCCGATGTCTGAAGGCTTACAGCCGGCCTGAATGAAGAAGCATCAGAAGAAAAGAAAAAGTCACTGCAGTTAGCTTGGGATACTCGTTACTGTCAGAAGAGCCTCAGGGGTTTTGGCTTGGGATTTTTAAGCAGTGCTGCAAGATATTGGTTTTACACAAGGTCATCAATAGAACTCTAAGCATAACTGGTGTTAACTAAAGAAAACAGAAAACATTGGTTACTGCAAACTCCTAAGCTTTGTCTTAACCTAGCACAAAACCAGGTATCCTCAAAATCTATGGGTTTTTCTTTGTCTTCAAACTGAATGTTTAGAGTGTTCAGGATGTTCATAGTCTGCATTACTCCTGAAGTCAACCAGATGACTTGAGGAAGAAAGGCAAACCCTCTCCGTTCCCTCATAAGAAAGGTCTCATCTCTCTAAAGCATTTGGGATCAAGCTTTTTACATCCCAAATCCAACCAGACAAGGGACAGCAAATGGAATAGGGTCCTCAAGCTCATTACACTGATGTGTAGCCAACCTTTAGTTTCTCCCAAAGGTTATGCCTCAAACAGTAGCCCAACACACAAACTCCATTACTACAGCAGTGTAAAAGTGATTAAGTATAAAACTGTCCCTCAGAAATAGCTAATAAAGTAAGAGATACCTTAATAAATAAGGATGTGAGGAAGAGTACTAGTTTAGCTTCTGTCACATTACTTACACCACCTTTTTCTGCATGTTCTGGGGCTGGAACCTTTAAAAATATAAACAGAAAATAATGACTCTTCCTGTCCATAATGGCATAGTATATACTGATCCTTAATTCACCATTATCACACATGGTTCTATAATAACAGTTTTCACAAAAATAAAGCTAAATACTAACTTTCATGGAATATGAGAGCCTACACTCTAACTTCAGAGTACTGCATTTACAGAACAAATTGAAACACCCTGCTAAAAATGAGTTGCTAGTACTAGCAAGTAACCGTAAAAAAGAGCCAAAGCAGTTTCAAGGTAAAAGAGAAAAATATACTTTATAAGGGACTTCTATTTTAAGACTTTCCATACAATGATATTTACAGTGAATTTTCCCTATTTCCACATCAGAAAGGAATTTAAAAATTTTAAAGTGTTTGAAAGTCTCCATTTAAAACCACAGGAAGTATCCAAAATAGTAGTATTAAATTTAGCATCCAAAATTAAAGCAAGCAGCAGTGAATGAACTTACCATTTCTTAACTATCAATTCCCTTCCTCTGCATCACAGTGAATGATACCAAAAAGCCAGGAACAAGCTTAGAATGTAAACTCTTGTCATTTCAATATTACAGTTTTATAATTTATTCTCTTTACCTAGCTGTTGCATTCTCTAAAAGTAGCATCAATTAGCAATGAATGCATCACTGAAGTTATCCTTCTAGTAGAGAGGCATGCAGCTGAACACCTAGGGTCAAGTAACAAGCCTATTTCAAAATAGTCTACAACCAAGCATACACTAAATCCACCTCTACTTTCCAGTGGGGAGTTCTATTTACTACTTCACTCATTTACTATTACCCATTCCACGATTTGACTCATTTACTATTGACATACATCAACTTTGTGTTCTTAAATATCACTTTGTTCAGCTTGCTTTTGAAGTTTTATGACAGCATTGACACTTAAAATGGGAGGTGGTATAGTCTGAGTTGAAGCAACACTCTCAGATTCCTGCTACAAGTCTTACTTCTCCAAACAACCACCCCAACATCATCTCAATGGCTGAATTTGGAGATCATTTTAAGGTTCAACATGTGAGTAAAGTAATACACAGTTAACATCTGCAAGAGTATTCCAGCTAAGCAGTAACTGCTTGCTTCAGTACCACCACTGTGCACATAGAGAATCTGACAGTGTACAAGTTACATCAAGAGCTTTACAAATCCAGGAATTTAACTGCCTGGGTAGCTCATTAAGTGCAATCTCTGCTCAATATCTAGCACACTGAAGCTCTGCAAGCAACCAAAAAATGTAACTGAGATTGGACAAATCCACATGTGCTCTGCTGTAACTCTATATAGTGGTTTTCAAGGCAGTACACACATGAGTATTAATAGTAGTCTACTGCATCCATAAGTTTATTTTACTATTCCTGTCACATACAACAAGTAGTCTGCATCACCTTGCTTGTGTAGGGTACTACATATTTCAGCAAGAATCCTGTTTTTTGCAACATGTCCTCCAAGCTTTTTACATAGCGTGTTTTCAGCAAGTTGCATAGATTATACAAGCAGAAAATATTTTCCTTCATATGAGAAGATTCCATTGACTTTTCCACAGCAGCAGATTCTCCATAGCTTGTCTCAACAGCTACGTGGCTTAATACTGTAAGCTAACTTGTTTTTACACTGTCATTGTGCTTTCAGTCTGACTGTTAGGACCTCCAACATCAACTCACTTAAGAGCTATAATATTATAGCTGTGCTGCTGTTACTTAAATTCACTATTCTGAAAACATGATGCAATCAAGATTTCTTCAAGCAGAAGAGTGCTGGTTTCATGAACAGTTGGTTTCTATCCACGCTAGCATAAACCTAGCCAAAAAAGCTATACAAAGACTATTTTAGGGAAAAAGAGTTGTAAAGGCTAGATCATTCTTATGACAACACATGCTCACATTTATATTTATTTTGTTTGCATAGTACACACACACAAACATAATAAAACCAACTTTGGCCTAGAATTACTCAGGACTGGCATTAAATCAACGATACAATTTTTCAACTTCCAAACTCAAACTGTCAGAGGAAATGCAGACTGACACAAGATTTGGCAGAAAAGGAACAAAGAGATTTCTGCTTACTATCACAAACATCACATTGAACAGAAAGCAAGAGAGGCTTTTTCCTGTTTTAAAAAGCAAGCATGATAAATGCAAGCTTTCTGGTAGTATCATACAGAGGTTTTTAAACCCTCCTTCCTCCCCATTTGTATCCCCAAAATGTATGTTTCTTTAGAAGCTTTTTTTTTTTTGTTACACTACAAAAAATGGTATACAGGAAGAAACAAATCAAAGTCAAAAAGAACACCCAAAGTAAAGGCTGTTTTGTTGGGTTTGTACTGGTGGGGGTATGTATGTTTGGATTGGGGGTTTTTGTGGGGTTTTTTTTTCTTATCAACCTCTAAGACTATTTTTCTTGGGGTCCCTTCCAACCCATGCCATTCTATGATTCTATGACTACCACAATACAAAAAATTTAATCAGGAAGTCCAAAACCAGATATGGCGTTGTGTAAACAAAACCAAGAGTATTTTGGAAGGTGAAACTTTCCTACTGGTTCTACAAACAGAACAGCTTTCACACACAAGATGGGCTTCCTAGGAAAGAAGAAAATAAGCCACAAACTCCAGCTTTCCCATTACCAACTGTGATCTGATTAACAGACAAACAGTGTATCAGCCAGTTTCCTACTGGGATAAACCAACAAACCTCATCCCTGAGAACAACTGTCTGCCTTGTTGTGAAAGGGACACCAGCTATTGAAGCATTCCTGGAAAAGGTGCTCCTGCTTAGATTAGGCGTTTTTAGAAATTTCTGATTCACTAAAGTGAACACTGTTCCTTTTGAGATCATTGAAGTGATTCCATCAGAACTGATACTAAAAAGTCCTGTAGAAATCTTTAGTACCAGAAAAACAGGAGATTCCTTGCCAGGGTCAGCATAAGAGATCATCAGTTGATACAATTATTAGCAAAACACAGCATTAATAGGTATCAAGATCAAACATAGTAGAGAGAAAGAGTCTCTTCATAATCCAGTCTCTAACTACAGTGACAAGTAGTAGAGACCACAAATGTATACTAATTTATTAATATTTTAACACATGCAATTAAGCTCTTCCTCATTGTACCTACAAGACAGGTCCTTGGTATAATTCTGATCCATTTTACAAAAAGTTGAATCTGTATGAAAGGACATACCTAAGCCAACTTATTCCTCCCTCAGGCTTAGGTGTCTAAAATGACTGCACATTTTAATGGAGAATTAAAGATATTCCTGCCACTGGCACAGCACTTGGACACCACTGACCCTCAGCCACTGGAAATCAGATATTCCTGCCACTGGCACAGCACTTGGACACCACTGACCCTCAGCCACTGGAAATCAGATATTCCTGCCACTGGCACAGCACTTGGACACCACTGACCCTCAGCCACTGGAAATCAGATATTCCTGCCACTGGCACAGCACTTGGACACCACTGACCCTCAGCCACTGGAAATCAGATATTCCTGCCACTGGCACAGCACTTGGACACCACTGACCCTCAGCCACTGGAAATCAGATATTCCTGCCACTGGCACAGCACTTGGACACCACTGACCCTCAGCCACTGGAAATCAGATATTCCTGCCACTGGCACAGCACTTGGACACCACTGACCCTCAGCCACTGGAAATCAGATATTCCTGCCACTGGCACAGCACTTGGACACCACTGACCCTCAGCCACTGGAAATCAGATATTCCTGCCACTGGCACAGCACTTGGACACCACTGACCCTCAGCCACTGGAAATCAGATATTCCTGCCACTGGCACAGCACTTGGACACCACTGACCCTCAGCCACTGGAAATCAGATATTCCTGCCACTGGCACAGCACTTGGACACCACTGACCCTCAGCCACTGGAAATCAGATATTCCTGCCACTGGCACAGCACTTGGACACCACTGACCCTCAGCCACTGGAAATCAGATCATTCTACAGCTATGAGGGCATCCAATACGACTACACACTGAGCTACATTCTGCACATGCAAATAAAGATTATAGTACCTTCAGCATTACTTGAAATACAACTTTTCAGAGGCTCTTAGACACAAGATTTCCAGCAGAGGCTGTACCACCCCAACTGTTCAGTTATACTAACAATATTTTTGCATGTTGTACATTACATATAACAAAATAATATATTTAAGTTTATCTTTTACCCTAAGCTGTATGAAGTTTTGTATATTCACTGTATTTAAAACAGGTATAAAAATACAATTTTTCAAGGAGAATATAACCAGCTTTACCTTCTCCGTATTCAGAAAACACACTGGTGTGTCTGGATCAAGTACTTCTTTCAACCATGTTTTTGAGGCATCTGCAAGCTCCAGTTTCAATTTTTTTAGGTTTGGCAAGTTGACGGTGGCATTTGACACCTTCTCTGAGCCACATTCCAGTTTGCCTTCATACACCAACATATTACTCAGTGACATAATTTTACTAAAGATTTAAGAACAAAAACAATATGTCCTATCTTGTGGTTTCAATCCCGCATTAAAATCCCCAGTGTAATAAAAAAGTTTAAATACCGATTCATTCTGTATTGCACAGTTAATTGGACAACAGCGTTTTGGTTTTGTTCCAGCCTTTTAAATAAGCTTTCACTCATGCCAAGATCTCTGTTACAAAACAAAACAGAAACATGTGTCAAGCAAAAATATTGTAAGAGCAATTCCCAGAATTCCTGTTACTAGTAATTGTCCAGCAGCATTTTATCTTACCTTGCTTCTGCATTCAGTACAAGTGGAGGCAGCTGCTGATGATCCCCAACCAACACAAACTTTTTTGAGCAGAAAAGCGGGCCCAGACAGATGAGCTGGCTTATTTGGGAAGCTTCATCAACTATACAGAAATCAAATTGCTTCCGAACAAAGATGGGGTGGTTTACTCCCATGCAGGATGTTGCTACCACTGGCTGAAAATTGAGACACACTTTAAGGATATGATACGTCTTATGTCTTTTAGCACTACACTTTCCAGGGTAAAAGAAGAAATAATAGTATTTGTCATTAAACTGAACTAAAACATAAAATAAATCAAACCATTATTCCTCAAAACTAAATTAGCACACCTTACATACATAATGGCCTCACATTATTACATCAACTGCAAATGATAAACAAAACAGCTTTAGACCAGACTGCAGAAAATTACACATTCCTGCAATGTGTTCAGGATGATATCTTATTATATACATAGAACTCATGAGGCATGCCGAAATGGACACTCTACTAAATGACAAGATTGGTGTTTTTATAAATCCAAACAGAATACAACACTCACAAGTGAAGCAACTAAAATATGAAACCTTGTCACTTACAACTTGAATCATTCCCCTGCAATGCTTATCATCGAACAAAAAATCCAGCTACCCCAAAGCTTCATTCTTTCATCTAATTTAAAGCTCACTTTACCCAGCTCCCATTACAGTTTGCATTGATAGTCACACAGGCAGCACTAATCTTTCCATCAAAAGTTAATGTTTTGCCAGGTCAGCTCCACAGCACACCACTTCATCTTCCCCAGTGCCTGACTGTACAAGTGGCACAACAAGCACAAGCGGGAGTGAAAAAGGGACAGTAGCAAAATGTGAATCAATATAGAAGAGGTTGCAGCAGTTAATCCCCTTCCCCCTGCTCTTGACCCCAAGACCTCAGATAAAAGCAGTGGCATCTTCAGGACTTATTACTTACAATGACAAGTTATCTTATGGACATAAACAATGCTTTTCAAACTATCAATATTATTAGTTATTGACTATAAAGAAATTGAAGCAACTCAGAGATTGAGATTTTCAGCTCAGATTTCTTACAGCACTAAGAACCAACCCTTGGGGCAGGTTCCTTCTCTGCCAAACAACAGGAATACTAATGTAATTATCCTTAATAGCTTGCAAGGCTAGCAAAAAACCCACTTTTCTCACCTGACTGTTGTAGACATCTTCCAAATCTGTTACAGATTGAATTGATCTGGACCGGCAAATTTCTTCTTCCGTGTATTTCCGTATATCTGGATGAACCTTCTGAGCTCGCCCCAAGCGCAAGAAGCCAACTTTGAATTTGGCTAACTTTAGCAGGATGTTGTCCACAGCAGTGTGTGTAAAACTAGTCAGAAGAACACTGAAACCACAAGCAGAAAGAATTCTCACCTAACAAACAGCAAAGGGAAATAAAAGAAAAAAGTAATTAGTTCATATATAAAAATCACGTTTAACTGAGTTACCAAGCTGCACATAAACCCACTGTGCTGAAGCTATCGCATTTTTAACAGAGAAGGTACTGGATTTCCAAATAAGACCCTTTTTTTTTGAGCTTAATTCAGGATCTGAGGACTTGTTGACTTTCGGGACTGAAGAACTTTAATGTTCAAGTGTCACAGAAGTGATTAAATGTCACACTTTAGTCTCCCACATATATTCCTACACAAGCAAAAGAGAATCCTATTCCACAAAATACCTTTGGCAGAACTAAAAGTGTAAATTCTTAAAAGAAAAGCATTTTCTCCTTAAAAGTTATGCAGATGCCAGCAAAGTCATGACAACTTATTTCAGACTGTATGATTTACATTCAGTATGTTTAATGCTCTCCTCCAAATCTCACAGAAAACGTAAACATGAAGGTACATGATCTTACTAGAGCACATATTGTAGTTGTTTTTCCTGTTCCAGGCATTCCCACGATTAGCGTGTAATCTTTTGAAAGCAGCACCTGCTTCATTGCCTGTTTCTGAGGCTTATTCAGACCTTTAAAAGAAAAGTAAAAATTGATGTTAATACTTTATAATTGCAATAATTTATAGAGTTAATAAAACTACAGTTTCTCCACCCCATAATGCTCTTAAAGAATTGAGCAGAGTAAGTCTGTAGGTTCAGATGAAGTAGCGATATTAAGCATAACACAGACAACTAGTACAGGGTCTGCACTACAGTCCTAGAACTAAATCACTGAAGACATTTTTAGTCTTAGACCTTTCATGGCTTTCCTCTAATATCCCAAATGACCACCTTCTTACAGTACCTTGTATGGGCATTTCTATTTTATCATACCCACTCTCATGCTCAACCATCCAGCTCACAAAGGGAAATGAACCGCTGTAGCATCACCTTGATTAGCTGAAATCCTCTAAGAGAGCTGGTTTCCCCCACTCTGATGCAAATAGGCAGTGCGTGCCAGCTATTTGGACTAGACAAAGCTTGAGAAAAGTTAGAAACCTCTAGGTTTATCTCTGCCTTTCTGCAAGCAAAGTACATGGCTTGCAAGTATGGGAAAACACTGTTCCCTCCATCTTCCAGAACAACTTAATCACTCATTGTTGAGTTTCAGAATAAATGCCTTCCTTTCTTCTTCTATCCTTTCAGCAGTTTTCCAGGAAGCTGGACAATTCTTACTTGAAGCAGACCTTAAAGCAACAAGTCACATCTTTCAGTCTTCAGACTGACTTTGTGTAAGAAGTTCTATTTGCTCTAAGAAAACTCAGTTAAATTTCTGTCTTCAGACAACTGTCAGATAACAGTGAGTATTGTCAACAAGTGTGAGACAGGGACACTGCCAAATACCTACAAAAATTTTGTTTAAAAAGAAGTGCCACAAAGGATAGGACAGTATAGAATAGACAACATTCAGAGTGATTATACAACTGGATGCTCGCATCGAAGTCCATCTCCTTCCACTCCCTCAAAGTCTACTTGCTCTATCCCAGCAGCCTTTCCTGCTCCCTGATCCTTCCTTTTGTAGTTTACAGAGGTAATCAGGTGGCACTTCTGTTCAAAAATGCAAGCTGCAGCAACTTACAGAAGTAAAAGGAAGTTCTAGTCAAGTATTCTGGTCAAGTATCTTCCAAGTAGCTTACAACTAGTTTAATCACATGGAAAAATGAAAAGAACTCATTTTTCATTTTTAAGCTGAAAACTATCACTAGATCTTAAAAGTAGGAAAATGACCTTATATTAAGTGAGATACATGCTTTGGCTATAGAGATGTACTATTAAACAGTGTTTTGAGGAAAAAAAATCACTTTTTACCCTTTAAAATATTTGCAACGGTTTCCTTTGCTTCTGGAGGGAGGACAGAGCTCAAGTGTTGAATAAAACGTGGTTTGTGGAAGTCAATTATCAAATTGCGGAGCCTTTCACTGTGGACAAAAAACAAGAACCAAGAGTTAACAGTTGAGAAACTTTATCTGAAAGTATAAAAAGTGTGAAATTAATTTGATTTTTCATACCTGTCAGGGGAATCTTTCATCAGTTTAGAAAGGTTTTCAAAGGGAACTCCTATACCAACATCTCCTTCTTCATGATCCAACCTAAATACAGTGTTCTTGGGGAGCTTTGACAAATTCCTGAAGGATTACAGTAACATGGACAAAAGTTCTGTTTAGAAGCACACATTTTATGATTGAAGACCTATTACTAACTGTAAGTGATACCTCCTAGAGGTCCCAGAGTGAAGCAACAGCAGAAGTAACACACTAACCGATCTAAACAAAACATGGTCAGAGCCCAAAGGGTACTTCCCCAACCCCAGGAAGAGAAGTCAGACCCCATCAGAGGTTTCTGGACACCTAGAAGTGCCCTACCTAAAGGTAGTATCTTCAAACAAGTGTTTGTCCTTTTGCTCAATTACCTGCCCAACAAACAGAAGACTTCTGTCATGCTGACTCCTCTAACGTAGCCAGTAGCCAAACCAAGTAAGCCATTTTCCTCTCCACTCACCACCACCCTATCACCAATCAATAGGTTTGTTCCAGGTATGGCACCATTTTTACGCTGGAAACAGTGTAGGTACTGCCCCTCAGAAATTTCCTGCACTTCTTCAACTCTGATCATGTTTCCAATACAATCTCCAGCTTTCTCTCTGAAAATATTAGAAAAATAAACACATCTCAATATTAGACATTTTCAGTAAGAGATATGTTAAAAACCACCACCACTCATAGCTAACCACCAAAACCAACACAAAAGAAAATATCCAGAACAACAATAAAGAACTCACCCAAACACACACAAGAACAAGGAACATTAAACAGTTGCTTTACAACAGCCACTTCGATGTGAATAAGATTGGTAAATATGTAGGACCCTTGCACTTGTTCCAATGCAGTTATGTTTCACCTCTACAGATGCCTTTAAATGGGCTTACATGCTACCAATTATTTTTCCCCATAGCTGCTGGACTAGGTAATATATAACAATACACTACTTTAGCCAACAAGAGCCTGTAGTAGGCTTTTATCCACATTCAGGCACACCTAGAAGTACGGTCCAGTGTACATTTGTCAAGTAAAACCTGAGGACACCAGCACAATGAGTGAGCACCCCACCTCAGGCCTCAAAGACATGAACAAAGCACAATTATACCAATTTTGTTTCTGAGAGCCAAAATTAAGATTTGTTGCTTCCTATGTGCAACTTAACAACAAACCTCCAAATATCATATCAATTATCATATCAAATATCAGGAATTACATCTTACCTTTCTGAAGAAGGTATCATCCATATATTTTTACATCCCTTTTTACCCTCTCCACTTTGCAGCTCCAAGGTTAGCATTAGGTACCACAGGCTGAAATACTCTAAGTGGGAAGGTTTCAGGTGCTGGGTCTCTCTTTCAATAACAGATACCATAGCAGGAGGAAAAGACACATTCGACATCTTTTGTTCCACAGCTCTGGGTGTAAAACCAAGCACAGGAAAGAGTCAACTTCTATCTTTTTCCTGCAAGTCTCTATGTACATGTTGCCAATATATACTGTAACATATACTGCAATATATACTGTAACATACCAGCTAGACTCATCCATCATCACTGAAATGAAGTTGACCCTGTACCTTTGGTCATATAAACAGTCTCATAGTAACAATTTTACAAAATCTCTATGATTTTTAATTAGGGACAAGTTAGTCAAAGACCAATTAAAGACATTTCAAGAGTAGTACTGCATACATTTAGAACACTGACCTTTTGTTCCTTTTTTGTAAGATATGAATACTACAGTGAGGTTTAGAAATACCCCTGTTGCTGTAACAACTAAATATTAGAAATAATACTTCACAAAACCTAGTTTACAAAAACTTATCCCGTACACCCACAAAGCTAGTTCCCTCAACATACACTTTTACCTCCACAGTTTTAAAAACAAATCAGGTACTACATTTACACAGGATCGCCTCAAAAGCTCTCCTGTTCTAACATTTGATCTCTTCAATATACAATTTGGGTTTGGTTTTTTTAATGCAGCATAAAAACTAACACTTAAAACAGCTTTTAAGCCAATAGTTTTACATGAAAATTTATCAAATGTTTGCTTACAAATTGTCTTTAACAGGAGACACAGTAACACTTCAGGAGAGTAGTACTGAAGTATCATTAGTTGCATGATACCCTACAGGGAAACAATCTTCTACAAAGTGACAGTTGTCCAGCCATAATTAGTCCTCAAAAGATTGACAATTTCAAAAATTTGCAAAAATACAACTTTAATTCATAATTATTAGTAATTTAGACATAACAGGTATCTGTTATCATCATCATCATGTATTTTGTTGAGACTTCTCAGTTCCTGTCTTGCAGGGAGCATACCTGAGCAAACACATTAACTCTCTGCAAGATCAGGTACTTGCACTATAAAAGTTGCAGTGGGGTCTGAGCAACATTCTTTTTGGGTGCAAGAGTCCTCAGTAAAGAGAGAGAAACCAACCAACCATAAAAAAAGAAGTCACAGTATCAAAAGCTACAACAATTCAAGCTTATTTAAAAACTGTTTACCTGCTGTATAGAAAGCAATTGCGTATCTGGGAACAATATTTACAGGCTTGACTATCATCAACTACAGGAGGCAAAGCAGCAAGTTGTGAGGGCTGTCGTCCCGTGACAGGTTTGTACGTACAGTGTGTTAAGTAGAAGGCCACGTTATTTCTTAACTTCATTAATTCTGCCAAGAAAAAGAACAAACTAGGCTGATGTTTTGGGGGTCATCTGGCATAGTTCCTAACACAAAGGTAGCTAGCTATCAAATCGTTAGTCAGGCAAGAAGTGAGTTTTTATAGAGCAAAGTATTAAAAATTAGGGTTTCAACATATCATCAGAATTAGTAACATTATAACAAATTTACACCTCTAAGTACAGATAAGTTCAGGATAGTAAATCTTGTAACTATTACTGAAGCGTGTCCCTTTACAATAATTATGGATTCTTGGAAAGGGGAACAACTTTACCTCTTCGGTCCATGCGAGCTCCATAAACAGGGTACATGGTACCAGTTTTGAGATAAAGAAGAAATCCAGCTTCAGGATCTATTCTCCGTTCTAAATTCAACAACGTATACAGAATAACCTGCAAACATGATATATAAACCTATTACAATGTATTAAGAGCAAAATACACTGTCAGTTGTCTTTAGTTTTTCCATAACACACATGGCTAAGCAGCCATTACTATAGCAGGTAATGTAGAAGCCATAAACAAGCAGCACCTAACCAACGATGTCAACTAAAAGCCATCTTAACAAAAGCTTATACAAGGATACTACCACTAGATCAGACCAACTATTTGGAAAGACTTATGACATAAATTCCTGAAGCAGTTTGCCTCAACTGAACGAGGTCAGAGGATACTAAAGAACAGATGTTTCAGGATAAAACCTCCAAGCATCTTTGAAAGTAGGAAACGTTTCTACTTGTCACTCCTCCACTCACTTTCATTTTATATCAGCAGCTTTGGGCATGCCAAGGATCAGCCTTCCCTAAGTCTAGATGATGTCACATACAAAGTGTTTCACATGCATAAGACAAAACAAAGCCATCCAGTAAGAAAAAGGCATACATAATCACTGATGGTGAAATCAGATACTCAGGTTTTGTACCTGACTTCTGTGCTCTATGGAGTTAGATTCCTTGCCAGACTTGAGCTCTAATGGCATTATCCTAGACTGTACTCCAGAATGGTGATAGATTTTCACCCTGGCTGTAACATCGATCTTCCCTTTCAAGCCAAACCTGGGGGACCAGATGTTCTCTTCAATGTCTAAGATATCTACAATCTCTATCTTAGAAGAGAAATCTGTTTTTCCACAGCTTGACCTAGGAAGAAAATTAAGTCAGAAGTTATAATTTCCCCTAATATTTAATATTAAAATATTTAAGCATGTTGTTATTAAATATTCTTCCATTACAGGCACTCAATGCATCAAGTCTTACTCAAACTACCTTTCCATGAACAGAGGAAGCATATCAGAAAGTTAAATTGCACACTGGCCTGTATTTTTGCTGTTCACCAAGTTAAAGAATCTTAAAGTGTTTTACATAGGTTTTGGTCTTTTCTAAATAACCACACTAAAACATTCTGTTCCTCAAAAGGTTTAATGATATGTGCTGGCAAATGGCATGCAGATTTTACTCAGACCTGCCACTTCACTGATGCTTTAACACCCTGTGGCTCTTGCCATTAACAGCAAGAGACCATTGACAAGAAATGCTCAGCAGCAGTTGAGTAAAGTTACCATTTTGATGATAAACTGTTATCTTAGTAAAGAATTAATTTGATTAATAGTATCGCATTACCATTTGTAGCCCTGCACATACTTACAGTAACTTCTAGTATAGTCAGGAGATGGAACACACACTGGCTTTTCTCCATAGCAAAAGTTCTACTTTGAATCACACTGATTAGGATTTTAAGACCAACAGGATTTTTATGTCAATTCACCCTCAGTCCTAACGTCTTCCCCAGTACCCACAATGGGGTAACACACCTCTCAACAATAGCTATTTTGGGAGGGAGTCTCCATATCACTGAACAGATTTGCATAAAGTGAGCTGTTTAAAATCTAAAAGTGAACCAAACTAGATAAACAACCTAGAACAGTTTTTATTTTTCATCCTGGCTCCTTACAGTTTTAATTCCATTTTACTTTGGTTAGCTGGATTATGCATGAAGTCTTCTGCCCATTTAAAAAAAGATGGCAAATATTCCTCCACTTCCTGCATTATTTCCGCTTGTTTCAGATTCAAGAGATACCTAAAAAAAATAAAGCCACACACATTTAGAAGACAGAAGTATTAAGTCTGTTGCCGTTACTAACAAGATTTTGCCTCAAGTGCTAACAAGTTTAATGGAAATCACTGCACAGTTTGAAAAAACATCTATAAATTGCAGATCGTGACAGATCCATTCAGGTTTAACTTGATTACTTCATAAAACTATGAACAACCATTACAAGAGATAGAGCACACTGTTCGCTTCTGATGTAACTTGAAATGACAGATGTAGCACAAGGAAAGTATCAGCATGGTGATGTGATGAAACACAACTAAGACTGCAAGAAAGATGTACCAGATGTAAGCACTTAAAAATGGCTATTCCTATGCCTTACACAAAATTGAAAGCATTAGAAAGAGACCATTTGATTTTTGTCTAAAGAGATTCATCTGCATATGAAAAGTTCTGACAGGTTTCAGACCATTTTAATTAGAAAAGAACTGCAATTCTCAGTTAAAGTTACAAACACACAAGAAAGCAGAAGTCTCATTAGAGAGACCATAATCATGTGGGCATTACATAATTCAGTGGAAGCATTCTCTGGAAATAATATCATTATTCTACAGCAACAGAGAAATACAAGTGAGTTTTACAAAGAAAGGTTCATACAAGTGCAAATGACCTGAGAGAGCAGACTTATGTAACTTCCTCTTCAATCCCCACAAATACTAGCCTACATTTGCAAACAGGAATCACAAAATCAAGAGTGTGACACAAAAGCTTTTAAGCAACTTTGACAGTCACAATCCAAAATACCTAACGTCATAATAGAACTAGAGCAATAACTCTCCTTACCATTTTACCCTTCAACTTATCCAGATCTAGCAGATACAGTCGTTGACCAACATACAATTTATAAAATTCTAAATATAAAAAGCTTATGATAAGCTTTTAATCAATTTATAATACTCTAGATATAATAGGCTTTTTATTTGACTGGAATTTTTATCTTACTCAAAACTGAGAGCCATTCACCTTGCCATTTTCTGGTGGAAATATGAAGACTATTTATTATGCTAGCATTTCTATGAGCTTTGCAACAAAAATAAGTTAAAGGTCCTCTAAAAACTGAACCATTAAGTAACCTGATAATGAATTAAAAAATACCAGACAACTACCTCTGTGTTTGGTCAGTGACAAGGTTCTAGTTCTTCTCCTAAAATCAAAGTGAGTCGTGCTCAGCAGATTTATCTCAGCATTGTCAGATGCCTGGAAATCTAAAGTTACAGGCACAAACACTTCAGCCTGATTGGCCTGACAAAAAACACCCCTACAGCTACAGTTATTCCATAGGCATAATTCAGATCTATAGAAGTAGCTCAGCAGGGCAAGGAAATGAAATTACATTATGAAACAGCCAAATATTTTACTCAAAGATACTCAAGTTTCTTGAAGTAAGGTCATTTGGCAAAATATTCCAAATACTAGTGCTACATTTTTCAAGTAGAACTTCACCTACTAGTTCAAATGCTCCTAACCCTGTCTTCTAAACAAAAAAAAAAAACCCAAACCTGCAATGGTACTTACATTTCTTTGAGATATTTTTGTCCATATACAATTTTATTTGCTAGTTCTTTCACTTTTTCTGGTGTCAAGTTATTTGTTACCGATTGCTGGAAAATTTCATGAAGAATTGTACCAATAAGCGTTTGGCGTGAACCAGACTCGGAGCCCTGCAACAGATGTCACATAACATACATACATGAAGATTTAAGAGCACTTCATGCAAGCTTTTTCCATAAAATTCCTGGGTTTATTTGCTGTGCATGGTGGACAGCGCATATTTAACTGCGAGATCATTACTTTTCACCTCTCTAATACCTCTTCAAACCTGACTGCAAGAACAGCCAACTTGAAATAGGTCTCTCCTATTGCTTTATCACTCATTTTAATGCAACCCTGATAATGTTAGGACACAATCCCTATATGATTGACAGGTGAAGAACAGAGGCATAGATTTCATTACTTTTGAGCAAGTCTTGCCTCCAGGGAGTATGAATAGCTGTATTTCCTAATGTAAACACTGACCTTTACAACCTTACAGATAGTAATTTTAGTACAACACAGGAAATTGCTTCATACGAACTCACACGAAATTATTCCAATGACCCCCAGAATGGCTCAGAAACCCATCTAACCATCACCTGGACCAGGCTCTGTAGACTCACAAGAATTGAAAGTGGTACTAAGTTATGACCTCTTTGTGAGTCACCACCAAACAACTGGAAATCTAATCAGCATGTTTAAGTATTTACCAGTATCTTTTACAGACCTGGCACTCACAGCTTGCACTCACAACTAGAAGGTGGTGTTATCCTAGATTCAGGACTCACAAATAATTAGTTTATTCCTCCTACTCCTTTAATGAAGGCCTAGCACCATCTCACCCTGTACTTAAGTTTCTTGTTTCAGTCACAGGCTTCCAGTGGCTGTTTAACACACCACAGAGGTTGCCCTGCCTGTTTGGATTTATACTCTAACCATGTCTGGAAGCTTTCCTCGTCTGAATCCACACACCAGTGAGAAACCTCTCCTCTTTCCAAGTTCCAACAGCTATATTCAGATTTTAGAGTGAGCACACTCAAACCCCTATTACAATATATGCAAATCCCAGCTTCATCTTGAACTAAAGCCTGCTTCTGGTAGGGAATTAAGTGTCTTAAACTGAATGGGCTGCTTTTGCAGAGGCTTTTAACTTGGCCAAGGGCAGTTATGTTTTCATACGGCCAAAAAGAGGCACATTCCTCACAAGGATACATATCCACACAAAACATATCCAGAGATTTTTCAAGGAAGTTGCCAGCATTTTAATCAGAAAGATCATTTCTTTGTTCCATTAATTATAATATTGGTTTACTTTTAACCAAAAATATAAAAACCACAAAAACATCAGACACAGACAGTTTCCATTCTAAATTATTCTGTGTTGTAAGCATTATGAAAAGCTACTAACATCATTTTGCAATACAGCATATTTTAATAGAGCTAAACCATTAGCCCTGGTGAAACCGTAGCCCACTGATATGCGTGATGCTCTAGGATCAACATTTACCTTAAATCTTTCAGCCAGCACCGCTCTTCTCAAACATCGAATGCTATTTGATATCGTAGTGCCAGAAAGCAGCAGATCTGGGTAAAGAACTAGGTATCCAGACTGTTCACTTATCATCCAGGTACCACAGTTACACTCCCCTTCTAAATGAATGATGTCTCCTGGAACAACTGGAACAGACTCCCTACAATGCAACCATTTGAACAATCATTTGCAAGCTAAGGACAGCACATCATTCGAAATGATATATATTAACATACCAGATTCAACCTACTTCAGAGCAGGAAGCTATTGTGATTCTCTATTAAGTTGACCTAAATAAATTTGGAAAGATTTTAAAGGAATTTTTAGTGCCAAAACTTCCAATACCTTTGAGTACTGGATCATGCACCAGGCAGGACAGCCTGCACATAGGGCGAACCTGCTGACTTCAAGTCACTCCAGATCCATGTATTAAGCCATTTCAGTATCACTATGGTTTATGTTGGCATACTACACTTTTTTCATTACACAAGATCTCCCCTTTTACTTGACAATTCTACTTCTTCCAGAAACTCATAAAAACACAAAAATGTTTTTAGAAGTTTTAGGGTTCAATATTTTTCATCCTTGCTCCTCCAAACAAACGGAGTCAGACTTCTTTTGTCCCATCTTTCAGGCTTACGCAGAAAGTGAAAAGCGGTGCCAAACAACATGCACACACCCATTTGTTTCAAAAAATTACACTACTCTTCCATAACATACCATGCAATGCACAAACACCTAAACTAGAGTCCTCACTGGTTCACATTTGAAAAAATACTTCTGCAGTAGAGCTCAAGCTAAGTTGATTTTAACAGACTGTATATAAAAACCTCGTGTTCTACAGACATAGCTTTGTACATTTTCATGTATAATGACGGTACTTCATTTAGAAAAACACTTCCAACTGTTACAAGATGACATTTTAACAAAATACCCTGCTCATAGTTTAAGGTCTTGCTGTCTGGTAGTACAAATTAAAACTTTCAAGTTGCAAAATCTACTCAAAACAACTCAGGTGACATGAATTCTCTCAAGATTAACATCCATTACACTATCACACAGTAGCTGTGCATATGTATTGCATATTACATTGTAACATACAATACTCCACTAGATAAAAGTTGTTGCAGGATTTCTTATAACTTTTAAGAAAGTAAAGCTCATCTCAAAGACAAGACACTGAGGAGTGACTTAACAATCCAATATTCAATATTTCATCCTCTTTTCAGGCATCTACATTTCTGTATGGATTACCAGCCATTCTTAAGGATGCACAGTTCGGTATCTTCTGGTAACTGAGATGATGTAATTGTCAAGTGTTTCTCAGTGTCACTTCCATTTCTCTGTATTACACTGACTTCCAACACCCGGTATCTGTTGTTCAATCCATTCCTCAGTACCGTATCAGGGGACTCAGTTGCTTTCTTCTGAAAACTGAAGAGTGCTTTGTTACTGCAAAACATTGCACTGATTGACAAGAAACACCCAGCCCACATACAAGAAGAGGAAAAGCTTCAAGTATAAACCATATTTGACCCTATTCAAGTTTTATATGTATTTGGGGGAGCGGGAATGATGTGTGTTAGTGCAACACAGGTAAGAACATAGGAAGTTTTCTCTGGAAGGGTCTCTGGAGTGTCTCTTCGGATGACAGGGACTGGTCTCTTTAGAAGACAGGGATGAAAAATGAGCACTGGGACATACGAGATGCAAGGAATATGAGATGTAAGGAATGCTTTATCAAGCATTAAATAAGTTGCTATATCTTGCAGCTACGCTTCCCTTCGGTGTCCATATACATTTACAAATCAATTAATACTGCACTGGAAACCCTGTGCTTGCGGAAAATCTTGCATCTCCCTGAGCACTGTAAAGGACGCGGTAACGCCCACAGTCACCCAAGTGCCTCAAGCACAGAACTAACTTCTCCCGCCCTAACCTCAACATAAAGTTACGCAGAAAACTGACACCGAAGGTTGGGTTTCCCAGCCGGCAGCCGCAAGGCAGAGCTCCAGGTCTCAGGTAAGGGCAGAGCTCCCACCGGGAGCCCGCAATCCGTCCCGCAGCCCACCCCGACCAGCACAAACGGCGGCTGCTCGCTCAGCAGCGGCTACTTCCTCTCACCGATCGCCTCAGGCAGCCCCAAGAGCTTGCCATCGGCCCCCCAACCCCGATGGAGGTCTGTGCCGCCCCGTCCCCGCTCCGCCGGCCCTACAGGACCCCGCTCCGCCTTCCCGCGCCCGGAGACGCCGCGAGGCGGGGGAACGAGCGCGAGACAACCCGCGCGCCCCGCCGGCGATTTCAAACCCCCTGGGCTCCCGGTTACTCTCCGCCCATTTGTCCTTCTCCCTGCGCGGCCGCTACCTCTCCGCCATGAGCAGGTCCTACCGCCGCCCAAAGGCAGTCCCGCCTCAGCTCCACAGCACAGGCCGCACACCCAGCCCGAGGCAAACAGACAAGTAAACGAGCATCGCCCCGTCCCCGCGCTCCCTAAGACCCCTCCGCATTGCCGGAGCGCATGCGCAGTACAGCCGCAATCCCCACCCACCTCCAGAGAATCCCCGCCCCTCACTCCTTCCAGCTCGGCTACTGGCGGGGACACTGGCTCAGCCAGTAGGAGGTGCCGGAGGGCGGTTCTTAGCCGGGGCTGGGCGGAGCGCGCGCTTCCCGCGCGCGGGCCGAGGGTGGGCTGAAGGCGCGGAGTGGCGCGGGACTCCGTCGCCCTCTGGCGTGAGGGAGCGTGGCTGGGCCGGAGAGGGAAACTCTTGGCACCGCCTGTCGTTAACCCGCGCAGCGCCTAGGTCTGATGGCAGCGCCGTAGTACGCGGGAAAAAACAGATGTGGTGTGTCTTTTGGTCCCAAGTGCTTGGGGGTGAACCTCAGCCTGGGAGTCACAACTTTTCCTCTGAAAACACTTGCAACGTTCAGCATCGTTCCCTAACGTGTTTTTTCTGAGGCAAGACAGAGGTTTAAGATACACATAGTGCCTTTCTTCAGGGTTTTGGGTGGGGGGTTTCTATCTGGTTTGGGGTTTTTTGGCTACAAAACTTTGCTTCAGCAAAGTATTCTGGACCTCAGACTATTGTTTATAGCAAAGACTGAAGGACACAGCTACTAAATCTATTATTATGATAATATGACTGTTGCATAGCTTGAATGCCAGGAAAATGATGCATTAAAGAGTTTGGACTTTTATCTCTTTCACATAGAGCAAACTTCAGGGAACAGCGTAAGGCTCTAGTCCTGTGGAGAAGGCAGTTTCAGCCAGTGGTTGAGACATCCCAACAGAAGGGTCAAAGCTTAAATTTTAAAAGGTGATAACATATTTGAAGTAGCACCTTTATTAATCTTTGAGTTAGTCCTGAAATATATGCAGTAAATGACATAAATGTCACTTGTTTACTTGTAATTTAATAGTTATGTGTTGATACTAGTAAATGCAGAGTCACAAAATTTGTTACAGTATTAAAAGACTACATAAGTACTTTGTATGCTGTAGCCTGTTTCATGTTGCCAATGCATCTCCTACATTAAAAAGAAAAATCTTCACAGGTGTGATTATAAAAATACATACTATGCTTTAAATATTTTTGAGTTTGCTAAAATCCAGTTTGGGGAATCTATGAAGAGTTCGTGAAATCCAGGAAAACACCAAAACTTACTTTAGTATGAAATGTTCCACTCTAAGTGTTAAAGCTATGGCTTCTTCAATTCTTTCCAGTATCAGTGGTTGAAAAAACTTGTTTTTAAAATTTTAAGATCCATTGCCATTCTTCATCAAGTTTGAGCTGTGTAAATGCAGGAATGTATTGTCAAAAACCTTACAAGATAATGAAATTTGTTCTTTCCAATTCTGAGACAAACAGGAAGTTGGCTCTCCATACTTAACAGTTAATATGCTTTATTTGCCCTCACTTTTTAATCCACAGATTTAATTAGGGAATCTATATGGGGAACCTACAGCTGCATCTTCCCCAGCAACTTAGTACTACATACCTGTTGCCACCCCAGGTAGCAAGTTTATTTCTACAGTTAATCTGAGATTAAATTTACCTTGCATCAGATCTAGCAAGTGTGCAGCCACTGCCTGAGGTAGCTCAGTAAGGTGACAACCATGAGATCCCTTTTTTCCATCAGATCAATGGAAGTGCTATGGTATCTACTCCAGCTCTGGACAGTCCACTGGCTGAGACAAAATGTCAAACAGCACCCAACTGTGCAGTTATACAGCAAATTAAACTAGTATAAATTTGCTGTAAGGAGAGCCGTCATCTTCCTGAAACTCGTTTACTATGCAACCCTGCTAGCACTGTGGTAAGAGAACAGGTTGCATCCTGCCTACAGGGATGGATAGGAGAGAATACAGGAAACTTCTGACTGGACAGAAAGATCCTAGGATCCAACTCTGGGGATGCTCAGGGGACAGTCTGTCACTCTTGCCCCCAAAGCAGAGCTGAACAGACTCACAAAAAATTGCACAGAATAGAAAAGCAGTTAAGCACAGAGATCTTTGCTTTTATACCTCCTTGAACTGAGCAAATGGAGTAGTTGTGTCACAAATGTGAAAGGTGGCTTGTTACAAGTGACTTGGCATGCTCCTTTTTCATGGAAGGAGGAGAATATCTGAAGAGTGTCAATAGAATTTGTTCTCCTTGAGGTCTCAGCTCATTTAAAATGAGCAACCAAACATCTAGAGAATATTAATAATGAGAGGCACTGGAATTAAATCAGCATAACAAAATAGTTCAAATATATGAAACTGACTGCAATAGTGGTCACACATAAATGCCTTAGTTACAATTGAATATTTTGCTTGCTGTAAGTATGTTGAGATGGAAGTATGCCACTTAAGACAAAGCCACAATGTTTAATCAATGGAAACAAACCCCCCCAACACTGAAATTTTCAAGGCAATATACCATGAATAAGCCTGTATGACACCCTCTCACCTGAAGGAGTCTTAAGATGTCAAGCTTTCTTTTCTATGTTAAAGTCAAAGAATATTGAGTTTAACAGTTTAAAAATACTCTAAGGCCACATAAACGGTTCTTGATAAAAAATAATTATGCCACTAGACAGAACTATTAGTTATGAGATTATTTCCTAAAATCTCCTATCATAATAAAGAAAGAGACATTTAGGTCCCTTTCATTTGCTGAAAAAGTAAACAGAAAAATAATTAGAAAGAGCTCAGCTGGAGCCCAATCTTGCACTTTTACCTGGCTAAAATTAGACTTTGCTCATTCAGTACACCAAAAACACCAAAGAGACTGACAAGAAGCAGCAAAGGAATAAATCCCTTGGTTCCAAATGAAAATAAACCCAGTTTTCATAGGGTTGGCACTGCAGAAAAACAGAAGAGGATTTACAAGTCTCACATTTCCATAGTGGTAGTCAGATTTTAAGTAACTTCTACCTTCTAACTAAGTAATACCTGAATAAGCTTCCCAGGAATAGTTTAAAATAGCTGCTAAAAAAAATTAGAAACTCCAGTCTCCTCCCATGCAGCCCCTGGACAAAAGCAGGTTTTCTTTCCTAGACCTTGCTCAAAAGTATTAAAATACTTCCAAATTTAAAATTATTCATATGCTTTAGAATTTTATTTTGAAAAACTAATCTTGAAAATAAAGCACTTGTTTTTCTAATGGGCCTACTTTCTACAATCTAAATACTACTCTAGGGGACACCTTTACTGCTCTCTTCCTTTAAAGAATGAGTATGCTGGATTCTGCTTTATTCTGCATAAAACAGCTCAAGTAAATTTGAGGTTCCACTGATATATCACTTTCAGTAAAATTAAGGTCTAACCCCCTAAATTTAAGTATCTTCAACAGTATTAACATGTCAAAGAATTGGCACCTGAAAAGATGCTTGTTTGCTCACACAAGACAGGAAGGAAAAATGGCACATACTTCTTTTTAATACAGTGGATTTTGCTCTACTGAAAGGACTTTAAAAGATAAAAATTCACTGTGATATTGGCTGGTTTTCCTTTAAGTGGAACTTAAAGTCAGATGAAAATTGTATTTGTTGCTTCTTAATTAAGAATGACAGTGTTATGTACACTTACCTATAAAGGCAAGCATACAGATAATTCTAGAAACATGCATTTTTTCTGTCTGAAACAAAAAAAAATCACACAGACAGTAGTTCAAAATTTTTAATAAAATAAATTCAAATACATCTCATTCTTTGTCCATAGCTACATTGTTAAATATCAAAGAAATACATACTTTTAAGAAACTGGAAAACGAAACTTGAGCCACTGAAGTTGGTATTAATATATAACTCAAAATCCAGTTTGTCAAATCTGTCAAAATTAAGCAAATAGATCTTACAACCCACCACTTAGCATAACCATTACCAACTCCAAGACACTGCTTTTTTGTTTGGTTGGGGTTTTTTGTTTGGTTTTTTTACAATAAATAAATAACTTACATCACTTAAAGTAAATCCTTTACAGTTTCCTGAATCAAGTGAGTAAAAATCAAGAGTTTATACATGATTTGCCTTGGTACAAGTCGGGAACATAATTCTCTGTACAAAAGGAACTGGAAGAAGATAAAACCATGTAATAGTCTATTGCATACCATACATCATAAACAGTACATATACACATCTACAGACTCCAACACAATCTTCATCACCTTCTCTTGCACGAGGAGCTGAACATGGTCCATATGCCTAAGTAAGTTAATGCAGCAGCATGCAGTCTCATTTGTCACCATGTTTTAAGGTAGGGACATAGCTGTTTACACAAACTAGAAATGGAAAGTACATAAAATACTCAGCCTTCATTGAGCTGAATCAAGAAGAATTGGCTCCCCAGAAAAGGCACAGAAATGCCCTGTAAGATCAGGCATGCTAACTGCCTTAAGGAGATCTTTTCCAGCACTTGTTATCTCCTTTTCTGTAGATACAGCATTTTTTCAAACAGAATGTATGCCAAGAAACTAGTTTCCAAATTGCAACATTTCTAATAATGCTAGATAGATCTTGTCTTTATTAAAATGCTTGAAGGTACTCTCATGTGCACCAATATGAAGATACACGCATTGTTCTGTCATACAGAAAACTTGTACAAAAAAAAAGAATTAGAAGATGCCTAAGGTTTGGTCTGCTGAGCTCAGCTTCCACAGAGCTGGCAAGTATAAAAGAAAATCATTGCATTTAGTTCAGTTTATTCAGTTTAATTTTTCAAGAAGAACAGATGTCTAACTACTAGCTTAAAAAGCAATATAACCATGTGTGTAACTCCTGGAACGGTGCTAAAGCTAAATAACTAACAGCTTGAAACCCACATAAAATGTGGGTGTAATTTTAAAACTCTAATTCTTAACATGAATCTAATGCAGCCTAGAAGATCAAGTGCAAAAAAATGTTGATAGCTAAACTAATGTTTATTTTGATATGTCTCCTGGTTTGACTCCAGGAAATTAATGACATTTTGGCAAATAATGTCAAACAACAGCAGTTCCACAGTAAGATAGCTTTTCTTTAAAAAAAAAAAACCCTTCAAGTAATTTACTCACCAATGTAATCTGAGGACTGATAGTGTAGTTTTACAGGGAAAACTCTTCAAGAAAAAAATATTAGTTGAGGTGCAAGAATTGTTTCATGAGTTCATATGTGGTAAAAGCCACAGCCTGGGAAGGAATACAACGAATATAATTTAAAGATAAGCCACGGTATAATCCTCTTCGGATTCCATGCTGTTGATACACGTATTTCAGCGTCTGCACCATTGTACTGGAAAAATAAGAAATTAAATTGTTACTGGATACACATATTCAATAGTCAAAGTCACATTCTTTAAAGACAAGACAGTTCCTTTACTTGGTTCTTAAGAAGTTTAGGAAAAAACCCATGGGACTCCATATAGCAAAGCATTCCAGTCTTTTAGGACTCAGAAGATAGTCTGAGCTTCTGCAAGAAATATGTGCACAAGGGCTGGGGATTGGAAAGAAAACAGTACAATCCCATCTAAAGGCATTTCAGTCTGGTAACACCCAAGCCAAATGACATAATTCATTTCACACCAGAACAGCTACGCATACTCTTGTTGCCTGTCCGGCAGGACAGAGTTGAGAAGCATGGATTCTTCTTCCAAAGGTAACAGTAGCAGAAACGTAGTTTGCTCACTGTACATCATGCTTAGAGAATCCCTATTTAGGTTCAGGTTCCAATCTTTGAGCACTCCATCATACCATCTGTCCCCCTCAAGCTCTGCATTTATGTTGAGCTCTTTTCTACATCTTGCATCCTCCACCATGACAAAGACATGCTATTTTCTCTCAGAATAATAATGCTAGAATTTGTTATGTATATAATATTCGACCTTATTAAAAACAGAATTTGCATATGCAAGAATTTTCTCTATGCAAGGAGAAAAAAATTCTTCTGATACTTATATTGAAACTAGGCAAACAGATGTTAAATGCAAAGCAATCTAAAATTCTGAGAGGTGCTCAGTAGTACCATGGTATTAAAGACGTTCTTTGAGAAGATCATCTAGATGCCTTAAAGCTTCAAGATGTCCTACTTCTTGAAAATCCTTTCGTCCTTTAAAGACAAGCATCTACTTTCCTCCAAGGCACAGCTTTCTTCAACGGGGTCGTAACAATATTAAAAGTAGTTCACAAATTCAGAAAGTAAAACCCCAAGAACAATTAACACATTTTTACTTTAAAAGTATCTGGAACAGAAAATAGCCAAGCAAGAACAACATTAAGGCTGCTACGGAAAATAGAACTGCAACTTTCACAGTAAAATCTAGGTTGTGTATGAAAGGTCTCTAAGATTGCTGTTAGTAAGATCCAGTTTGCCACACAGAAGGTTCCCACTAAATCACGCTGGATTCAGACATCGCCAATTCCACAAAATTAAAAGTAACCAAGATAAAACTGTCCTGGAATTGATTCTGATTGTGGCAATTTGAAATTCACAAGGTTTTCAAGATGACAATGGATTTAACATACTATGTTTTTAAGGATATTTTGTTAGTTCCATTTCTACTGGAGGAATCCCAGCTCTCTGTGGTGTGTGGGACATTACCATATATCCAAAAATCATCTTATGGAACAATTCTGCACCATTAAAACACACTTTGAAACAGTTCATTTGAGTAGAAGCATGCTGTCTCTCTCAGGGATCTTGATGGTATTGATGACAGATATCACAAGCAGAGTCAAAATATAAAAAATGTCACTAATATAATATTACTAACAAGTGCAATTGTGATTTCAGGATTTGTTTTGTTGGATTTTTTTTTTTTAAACACAAGAGATAGTGGCAACTTTTGTCTGTGTAAAAAGTTATTCATTAAAAAAAAATGAATAAGTCAACAACATAGTAGTTTGGGGGTTTTTTTTAAACATTAAAACTAAGAATGTCAGTTTGCTCAGGCATCTGAGGATTCAGTTACTATGCACAAAGAGAAAATACTTACAGGCACTTTTCAGAGTCCGGGAGAACTGCTCCTAACTGCATTCGCCTACGAGTTACATCAAGGGGATATCTACAGAAGAGATATTTAAACAGCAGTTCAACTGGATTTGTGATGACTACACTAATAGTGTTTAAAAAAAAAGACGACAAAGAAGTCTGCGTGCAACCTCCAAGCCCCCTTTTCAGTGAGTCAGGAATCTGGCTCAGATTCTCAACACAGTTCTCCAAAAAGGGAGACTACCTCTACATAACCAAAACTAGCAAATCAGAACTCTTTATGTACTCCTTTTGGCATGAGTAAGGAAGACACATGAAGATCACATGAGAGTATAAAACAGTCTACTAAACGCTGGAGGGAGAAGACACCTGAATCAAATACAATTAACAGTTTAAGGTTTAATAGAAAATGACATTTTTAATGCAGCGATTTAGTGAAAGATTGATGCCATAAGTCCATGAAATTATTTTATGGACAAAATAAAATATGACAAGGACAGTGTAAGAATGGAGAAAGCAAGCTAAGTAATAAAAAGATTAATGCCAAATACAATGTCTAGGACTTGTTCGGGGGATGTGTGTTTGTTAATATTGTGGCTTCATGTTATATTGTTTTGAAAATAAATTCGACTAATACCACAAATTAGGTTGATGGTCAAAATTGCATAGCTTACCAAACAAGATTCCAACTGATTTTAGGAGGTTTGTCTGAATTTGACTCAATACATGCATCTTTAAAGACTCTGAAGATTAAATAGATATTTAGTAAATGAAACAATAGGAAAGAAATGTATTCCAGTGTCTGATTAACCCAACTTAAAACCCTTGCTAATAACTAGATTTAAATAAAATTATTTTCTCAGAGAAAAGTTTCTTTAGAATGAACAGCTATGTAGCAAATAAACAATACCCAAACTTACGATATCGTCTGAGCTATTGCTCCAGCTATGCCACCACACAGCAGATTTACATGTGTTTTCAAAACTAAGACATCAGGATTATCTAATGAAGGCCGTCCAAGCAAGTTAGGTGCTTGAGCAAGTCCAATGCTCTTTAAGGTACCAAAGGTAAAAAATGAAAAACCTAAAAGGAAATTTGATTTTATGTACTTTCATTAAAAAAGCAAACTGTGTGTCAATGTATCATTATAAGCAAAAAGCTGTCATTACAAAATTAAACTATTTTCCAATTCTTTTAGAAGTGTTTTCTTAAGCAGAAATAGACGAGTGACATTTTGAACTTCTACAGTAACTTCTGTCCAAATGAGCTAGTGTTGATAATTAACATTAAAAAAATATTTTAAATAAGCTAGACTTTAGGGTTTTAAATACTGGATTTCTGTTCAGAGTAATTCCTAAGATCTTTTCAACTGAAGAACATCTCTCATTTTGGAGTGTAATTTAGTGGGGCGCTTCTGATGTTCCTCCATCCCACGTCACCCACTGCTTCAGCTTGTTTAAGTACTTACGTAAGTCACCAGAAGATGGAGCCAATACGAGACGCAAAGTCTCCGACTATGGAGGACTTTGCTCTCACGGATCCGTTCGAGAAAAATAGCCTACGTGCTAATGGAAAGCAGAAGGGAGAACTTGACCTCTGCTTCTCAACTCCAAGCTTCAGAAAAGCCAGGTTTTGCCTACTGAAGATGCTTTCACACACACTGATCATTTCTAGATTAAGATTGAAGACTTGAAAACGATTCTACTGGCCTCCCCTCTCCACTGAGTAAAAAACAATCCTTCATTTTGACAGAAGCTAATTAAGCATGCAAATATACTACATCAATTTAGTAGCACACACACACAACTGCTGAAGGACTGCCACGTTCTGTTTTTAACTTACCTGCATATGGCGCCATTCCTACAACAGTTGGCATCAGCCCTCTGTAGAACCCACTAAAACCACCTTCCTTTGAAAGAAAAACACAAGTGCATTTGTGGCAAGACAGACAGCAAAATCCTGAACAAGTTATGTGACTGTTCATACAGGTTCACATCACAGCAATCTCACTAGCTTCACCTAGCACCAAGGAGCTAAAATCAAGTTCCACTTCTTGTGCCTGAAGAATTGAGGGTACAACTGCCTGGCTCCATAAGAGATAAAATTAAAATCAAGGAGAAAAATCTACATCCAAGATCAGTCTAGGAGACATTTCTGCATTACGCTTATCCCTCCTCCCCAAGGTCTTTTTTTTTGGTATTGTTATAACTTGTTCTTGAAAAGCAACTTCCCTCTGGTGTTTTTCATCTCCCACTTACATAAGTCTGAGCTTCATCTTAGCAGCCTAAGTAGAAGGAAGCATCCAGATAATTTTAACATTAAAAAACTCAATGTGCACGCAATGAAGTCACATTATTTTCCACCAAACCCCTATTTTCAATGCAGTGCAATATTCTTTATAGAGCATATTGTGCTTTGACAGGACTGAAGATTAAAAGAAAAAATACCTTTGTGTAAATCATCTTGAATGCATGGATAATTCCCATGTACTTGTGTTCCCCTTTTACTTGGAATGCCAGACGAACTCTAACCATATCAAGAGGGTAAGTACAAATCACTGCTGTAATACCTTTATTAAAAACAAAAACAAAACAAGCAAACAAAACTCACCTAACACCTTATCTGATTCTAGGATTATGTTGAGAAAAAAAAAAATCAGAATTTCCTGTTGTGGCAGTGAATATAATAGCATATACAAATTATTTTGTTAAAGAAACACTTCAAGTCACTTTATAATCAGCAAATAGGCACACTAGCTTCAGCAATACACAAAATATTTCTGTTTATACTTGGTGTTCACTGAAGCTGCACACCTAGGTCTTTCTTTTCCAAAGACTGATGGGCCTAACTGTATTCCCAGGAACAATCTTATTTAAGTCTGTGCCTCATAAGGATCAGACTAGTCAAGTGTTATCAGCTTTACTGGATTGCAACATGAAACCTGATCCTACTCCTATCTTCAAAAAAATAAAATCAAAACACCAAATTTACACATTTAATTTCAAAAAGGTTGTGTCAGAATTGTATGTGATCACTGGATATAGATACATGTATCTACCACAACTGAAAATACTAGAAACATTCTAATGACATTTAGAGTAAAGTCAGGATGATACTGATGAAGAGCACATAACTGCAGTGGATCACTGCACTTTAATAGTTCATGTTACACCAGCACTACTTGTAAAACTCTCAAAGGTGATTTCTAGATTTAAGATGTCAAAAAAAAAAACCAAAACCCCTTCAGATTCATTGCATTATGAACAGCTTCAAAACTGATTAGATACTGACCAACCTGTAATTTTGGAAACAGAACTTCAATAGAGAGAACAACTCCTCCAACAGTTACCTGAATACCAAACTCTTCTGCCTTTTTTTTTTTTTTTGAGGTAAAACGCTCAACTGCTGACAAATTATTTGGAAGGAATATTTAAAACTGTTTACTAAAAGCACAGGTCATTTCCTGATAGTATACCACCAGCACTAAAGAAAAAAATATCTGGAAAAGGAGAAAAAGCAGAAGGCATTGTGATTAATACTGCTTTTTCACAGCTGCTCTGATTTAGGTAAACATCACCTTTAAGAACTGGTTCTACAGAAGACAAGCCACTTTTTATGCTGGCAGGAAATTGCCACTTCCTCTTAAGTTTTAATGGTCTAATGATATATCTTTCTGTAGGTGTGTAATTTCCCCTCCTTTCCACAAGGTAAGGAGAAAACCACAACAGGGAGAGGAAGAAAACACACCAAACCCAAAAAACACAAGCTAACAGCAAAAACACAAACACAATTCCTCCAGCAAAAAACCTCTTCATAATTTTTATGTCTGGAGAGGAAAAAAAAGCAACAAAAAGCTACTTTAGTCAACAGAATGACTGACAGAAAATACCAGGATTAGATAAGGAGAAAAAGGAAGCTAACACCACAAGTGAGGTATCCAAAAAGCTGACATCGATAAAGTGTCAATAGAGAGTAAATTTTGTGGCCTTCTGGAGTTTCCTACCAATAATTTATTTTAGAAGACAATGATCATCATCTTTCTGATATTTTGGATGATCCCTCTGAACAAAAAGCAGACATCTGCAGTTATTTCTAATGTTCTCACCCATAGTGTTCAAAAGCTGGAAGGTGCGTAACACCAAAGCAATTTCAGGACTGTTTCAACTGACCTACGTTATTAAATACAATCCCTCAGACTACAGTTTTTTCCTAATGGATCACATGAGATGTTCAAAAATATCGTAAAATGAATTCAAGCAGTTTAAAAAAATAAAATTAGGATGAAAAAAGTTTTTAGAGAACTTTATTAAAGAGTTCATAGGAAAGTCATCCCACTACAGAAAAGACATTATCCCTCTTCTTTTTCCAATCACACAATTACATGTATTCAGAAATATTCTCTGAACAAAGACAAGCAAACAGACCAACCAAGACCTCAGAGAATGCACTAACAACTGAACACAGTCCAAAAATAGTACAAGTGAAAAAAAATCAGATAGAACTGAAAGAAACCATATGTAGTAAGGATTTAAATAGGAGGTTTGGGTTGGTTTTTTACTTTTTCTTATAATCCTCCAGCCAATATTCTAAAAAAAATATTTCTAACATCAATCACAAACCATGCTTTCTTGAAGCAACTAGAAGAGGCATGTTACTGCTTACATTTCATATAAGCAAAACGCACATACTAGGGATCAAGATTTCCTCTGGGATCAGAAGAGATGCTATCCCTTCTGGGTGCAATGACAAGCAGCTTTGGGACACAAAGTCATGGCTTACAAAAACCACTTCTCTCATCTCTATACCCTAAATATCATGAGCTACCAGAAGTCAGACCACAGCATCTTAAGGCTGATTACTTGTCTTGAGGAAGCAAAGCCTGTCCCAAATAATGAGAACTGAGCCAGAAATCTCTCCCAGGGTTGTTTCAACAGCACAGAATTGGAAGTACCTCAACAGTTCAGAGATACAGCAACTCCTAGTATCTGATCTGAAATAATCCTAATAGGGCAATGAAGCTCCTCCCTCCTTTAAGGAATCACTGGTTCAAAACCAGCACACTTTTCCCATTGCAAATGCTGACTCAGGAGTCAAGGAAAGACCACTCATGAGGACACATATTGTCCTCAAGCACCTCTGACCACTGCTGAGGACAAGATACTGGATTACACTGACCATTACTGAGACAGGAATTATACCGTCCTTTATTTGCTTCCCAGGATTTGGGAGTCAACAATGAGATTAGCTGAGCAGGGATTTATGTGTCCCCCAATTTCCCTACTATTCCTCCATTCTTAATTTTCTTACTTTGAAAATAAGAATTTAAAATAAACACTATCTGGAGCAAGAAGAAAGTGAAATACACTTACAAAGATCAGGTACTGCAAACATATCTGATCAGCAAGTTTTTATGATTTCTGTATCATTCTTTGTACTTTATCAATAACTACTGCAGATCAAATGAAATCCTACTAGGCAATTCAGAGGTGTGCAGCTTGAAAAGTGGTGAGCACAAGTCACAGCCTTGAAAAACACAAGACACGCTCCTTAACTAGTATAAAGTAATAAAGAGGCATCTTCTGAACAAAACAAAGCTTCAAGAACTACACATACAGACAAATACCTGATGGCAAACAGCATTTATCAGAGGTTAAACTGCCTAGTTTACAAGTCCTAATATTTTTAGATCTCCCATATATAATGGTTTAAAAACTGCATCTGATGAAATAAACAGCACAGATTATTTTAAAAGGTTGACATACTATTTAAAATTGAGACTGTCAGTACTATTTTCCAATTGTTTTCACTAAAGGTAGGAAGACAAAGACACACTTTCTGTATTAGTTTCATGGAACTTGAGTTTATTCCTATGTAACATCTAGCCTTTCTTGGGGTTTGTTGGGGTTTTTTTGGGGGGTGTTGGGTTTGGTTTTCAGGGTTGTTTTAAGGGAACACATTTTCGTGTTTTAGTACAGATATTTCAATTGGAAAAGTAAAAAAATAATATTGCCAAAATCATCCTGTGATAGAAGTAGTACTGGATTATTTTGTTTTCTAAATGCTGGTAAACCTTATGATTTATCTATCTTCTTCCCAGCTCTGTCCTTCCTTAAAAGGAGTTATACACCATTTACCTGTTAATGAGGTGTTAGAACTGAAATTTGAATCACACAAGGATCAGGAAATTCAGAGTTAAAGTTTCCACAGTAACTTTAACTTGGCCTCCTTAAATCTATGTATTAGAATAGGTTTTTCTCATCTTTCACTCCACTACCCCCATCCTCCTTGCCTTGTTTTTCCCTGTGGATATGCTTTTGGTCCTGTTTATCAGTTACAGAAGATGCTCAAACGTTTCCCACGACTTTGAAGCTGATTCAGGTCTGCTGACTGCTAATTATGTTGGAAACACTGACATAAGCAAGATTTAAGTATTAGCAGTGTACACAGAAGTGAAAGCAGACAGCTGTGTGGCTAGATGGTGTAGAGGGACAAAAAGGAAAGGGAAACAAAGGTTATCCGTTTTCAACTGTGTAATATCGGGTTCCAGTAAAACCTAATCAACCGCCTCTTCAGCCAACACCAGGGTGCACTAGCCCACCATCTCCTTTAATCCCTCATTGGAGGCAGCAAGAGCCTAAACCACAGGAGTTAAAGCAAGGAATATTACCGACTGCTTTGAAAAGTCTTTTCTTATTTTGCTTGCAAATCGAGAAAACTTCTGTAGCGAGTTTCAAACCCTACGTGCCTCTAAATGTCTCATTCCTCTTCTATACCTTCTTGGCATACTCAACATAAACCCTCATTTATTGAGCAAGTATTCCAAAAACCAGCTAATGCCACCTAGTAAACTAACAGCAAGACACTCACATGTGACACTATTACTATACCTGACTGCTGTATTCATTTCTAATTAATTTTCACACCAAAGTCTGGCTCATCTACTCAGTTTTGGGGTTCTCAATATCAGACTATTGAGTATATTGTACTTAAATGCACCAGACAAAGCACTTACTTTGATCACGGTTTCCAGACAGTATTTTACATTAATTTTACTTCTGTTACTGTCACCACACAAACCAGATTTAACCAGTAAGGTGATTAAAATAATGCCTGATTGCGTAGATTCTTTATCTACGCAAAGAATTCCACCACATCCAACACTGACAGAGTTAAGCTGATTATTCAGTGTCTTCACAGTGCCTCACAAGTCAGGTTCCAGGCCTCTGAGAAGGCTCCTGAAAAAGTTACTAATGAGCTTTTGGAGAAGGCAAAAAAGAAGTGTACTTTAGTACAGCTAAAGCTGGGAAGGGGAAGAAACTAAAACAGGAAAAAAAACCTGTGTATTTTTCCCACTTCTTTCACATAGAAAGCCAGCCAAGTTCTGGAATGTATCACAGCAAATGGGGTTTGCTAGATTTTATTATCTCAGAATTGTTTCATTTCATTCTCTTTCCTTTTCCTGACAGCATCCAAAGCCAAAATACTTCCATGAGGGCTGCCTAGTTTTACTAAAGTCGGTATTAACCAACCCCATTATTTTCACTCCAAAAAGAATGTAAACTGCAATACTCATGTCATAACTATTTAAGGACTGCCCCTAGACAGTATTAAGTCTGTTTTACAAAGTAAAATCACCCAAAGAACCCCACTTTGATTAAAAATCACTCCACTGTTACTTACCTTTCCCTGTTCATTATTACTTACTTTTGGCTGAACTACTAGCAAGAGGAAAATAGAAACGTATAATCATACTACACCACTGGAAGTGTTAAAATAACAATATTGTAACGCTGGAAGGTTACTAATGAATTTTACTACTGCTGTTGCACTAATTGATAAATCATGGTTTATAACATTCACACATACAATCTAAGTAGTGTCATGACAATTCTGCATTGGATGCTGAAAAGCATGGACACTTCTGAGAAATTCCAAAGAATCCATCCATGTAAGGACCTGCAGTTCTCTGTTTCTATGGGCTTATATTCAACCTAGTAGCAACTGCAGGCAGGCAGATGAGCCAGTTCTACTAAAGCCTGTATCTTTATACTTCATCATGGTGACAGTGGATCTTTCATTTTTTAAAAGCCATAATAAACACGATAAAAAACTGTTTTACAACATAGAACAGAATTCAATCCTCATATTTTAAAGAATGCTCTTAGACTAGCAGTTTTCCATTAGTCAACTATTTGTTACATTAACCATTTACTAGTATTTTTGCTTAATACAAATTTCCAGCAGTTTGACCTGAAAACACATCAAATCATCCTTTAAACAAATATTAACTTTTCAGGAAAAGGGATGTCTGAAATCCAAGTACAAAACTATACCTGCCATGGATCCAGCCATTAATCGATGCACATGCCCTGAAATCCCAAGTTGCTTCTTTATTACCTACAAAATATGGAACATTTACAATAGACATATATCAAAAAATACAGGGAAGTACACCACATAGTTCATTACCAGATTAATGCACACTCTGTAGCTGTTTCCAAGACATTTACAACACTACAAATTCAAACCAGAGCACTTAATTACTGTTACAAGAATTTCCTGAACATTGCTGCTGTTACCGATTTCTTAAGACCATCAACGTGCTAACATTCTACTAACAAGGCAGAACAAAGAGTTGAAAGCAGTTGTACTGTTTACTTCAGAAATTAGATTGTTTATTTAGTTATCTTTAATGTGTATCAAACAAGACAAACTGAATGCTATCCTTGTGGCATGATAGAGAGCAAAGGACACTGAGCAAAGTTGAACAGCGACCCATTTGAGAAGAGTAAATTTCTCTTCCCTGCACAGCATGTGAAACATACTCCTATAAAGATATTTAAGACTTTTTAACTGGATTGAAAAAAAAAAAGAAAAGAAAAGTCAGACAAATATCTGACAGCAAGAACTTCTGAAGTTACATTACATCCTGAAAGGAAGTTGAAAATTAAGTTTCCAGTCCTTTGTCAAATAAGTGAGACTAAGAAGCAGTTTCTGCAAGGAAGAAGTTAATTTCCCAACTTCCTCCTTTAAGAATTTTTATCCCTTTAAGTACAATCCTGCAAGACATACTGAATGTTTGTTGTCAATTAATAGATAAAAGAAACTGCTATGATGCTAAATGATTTCTTGAAATCTGCAGACTCATAAATCATTTCATTATGAAGCATGGCATGCAGTCTTCTATTCAACACAACATAAAACAAGTATGGATCAACAGCTTTTATGATTACACCACAAAAAAGAACATATGAAACTCATTACAGTTACTACTTTGCATCAGCCTTCTGAAATCTGCTCTTTCGGGAAAGGAATCACAAATTCAAACTCACTGTCTTCAGTAAAGATCATGCAACTCACTTGTCTGAGTACTAAATCTGACCTTTCAAACAGGGAATTCTGCATGTCTAACAGTGAAAGGGTGGTTTTCAACCACGTTTAAGCAATGTTTAAAACGTATTCACGCTAACACCCGACCTGCAAAGGATGTTGCAGGGATTTATTATGTATTTATTCTGAAAAAAATAAATGCACAAGAGCAGAAAGGAATCCACAAATCTTGCAGAATCCTGAACTGAGCATTTTCTCTTCCAAGCCATTTTTTATTTAGAGCCTGACAGAGTCATTTGTCAGGTCAAATATAACAGTCATATCCAGAGAGACCCTGAAGTTTTAAGTTATTCCATCCACTGAGTACTAGGAATCCCAGCACAATATTATAAAGAGATTCTATTTTACATTTTGTTCCTACATTATTCATAAAAGGCTATTTAATAACAGTACATGCAGCAGCAGACTTTACATCACCTTTTACTTTCATAGAAAAAGTATTATCATCAACAGTACAAAGGTACAAAATAATCGGTAGAAAGCTTTTCCTTGAGCAACACTGCAAAAAATTTCACTGTTGCCCTGACATTTTTAATGGGTAGATTCAGGTAAAATGAAGCAACCTTAGGAAAGACATGCAGCTAATTATTAAGACACAGAAGTTTCAGTGTTAGTTTGGATTGCTTGAAGAATCTGTACTCATTGCAGTCAGAAAAAAAAAGGAAAACAAAATAAATTCAACTACCTTTTTATACTGGTCGAATGCCATAAATTGAATTGCACCATATGGAAAGATCCTAATCATCATTGCCCCGTTTCCTTTATACAGCCCGAGGTAACCTTCCTTCTTGGGGACAGCACACAGTGTAGAAAACACTCCTGCCAGCAATACAAAAAGAAGTATTTAACAATTAACTGAGGGGAGGGAAAAAAGAAATCAAAGCAAATATTACTGACATTGACAAAGTATGCATTGAACTGAGGTGGGATCATGTTGCTGAGGTAACTATGGAGAGTGGAAAATCCACATCCAATACCCAAAGATTGCCAGGAGGAAGAGGGTAAGTTTTATCAGCTTTCTCACCTCCCAGACTCCATAAACCTCCTTCTCAACTAGTGCGTTCAGACCCCATGACTAGCCTGGACTGCAAGCAGTTCTATTGCATCTGGTACTATCCACCCTCAGAAGCTAACACTAGCAACAGAAGGAAGCCACTCAACTTGCAATTCAATCAAATCCAAATAAGTAAATACTTAAACTACATGCTAAGTTACAAGCTGAATGCCATCACTGAGAAAGTTAAATAAACAAGTTTATGACTGATTACTTACAACTTCAACATCTCACGCTTCCTGTCCCAGAGATGTTGCAAGAAGCAATCCTATCCTTTTTCCTAGCTGGGAAATAATGTAAGATCACACCAAGTTTGGGCAAAACCTAGTTTTATTCTAAACATATTTGTAGTTACACACAAATGCTATCACATTGGCTTCTTAATTTATTTTTAAAGGAATAAACAGTAACAGTTAAATTATTTTCACTCATGTGCAACTACTTAATATTAAGAACCAAACATGAAAAAGGCCTACACCTTTATCTTACTTTCAGGCAAAAGAAAAGTAGTTGGCAAGCATTTGTTTGAAGTTTAATTAAAACAAAGTAATTAGTTTCTTGGCTTATAAGAATACAATATTAAAAGTCATTTTAAGATGTCATGCTTATTATATGCCTCTGAAAATACTTATGTCATGATTAGAATTTCTCTCTACCCTGCAATGACAAGTTACTGTTCTTATCTCTCAAAACAGATCTCCAAGATCCATGTGGCACAAACTCCACAGAGCAAGGGCGCTAAAAACATTCTGAGAGGACTCAGATGAACTAACCCATCATGTCTCTGCACTTGCAGGTATCCCATCTACGTAATATTCTTTTCACCTACATGTCACCAGGGCAGGCATTCAACTCAGACACATTTCAAATTATCAGCATCACACCTAACACCCTAAATAGGGAAAAACATGAGATTTTACTTGCCAGTTATAGCACAGTACAAAGCAAACAGAAAACACAGATTTTAAATATCAAACCAATTATTTCAGCCTTCAGTTCCTACACTGGAGATCTGAGTGCATACTTATGTGACTGTATTACCGAAGTGCCACATTACTTGTGCTTCCCTTTCTAGTATAGTGAAGTGAATATCACATTACTTGTGCTTCCCTTTCTAGTACAAAGAAGTGAATATGTATCTACTGAATTTTGTTTCAGATGTATTTTTCCAGCCTTTATAAATATAATGTCTAAGTTAAAAATTCCAACATTTCACCACAGAAAATTAACCAATCTAAATTTTTTCTTTGACAACTGTAATAAATTTCAGAATGTAAGTAATGACATATTTCAGGAGCACATGACATAAGATACCTCAGGTACTATGCTCAAGAGGACACTGCTATAGCCCCACGCTGCTGACTCCAAGTTTATTCTTCCACCGTGATGCACCGCAGATGCTGAATACACATCACCTGCACTGTAGGCCACACACAAACCCACTTCTATCTTCAACTCTTCTGAGCCACACCACTGTCTGTGAGCGTAAGCGCACACGAATCTTGCGGGATTCAGTGGTCACGGTCACAGAACCACCAGCCCCACCAGGGCTGCCAGGCTCAGCAAAGCACATACAGGCTCCCCCAGCCCCCAGGATCAGGCAGTCACTGTAGCAGACCGCAGCACTTACCAGCCATGATAGTTTTTACATAAACAATCCACGCTTTGAACTTGTGCTTACCCATCTTCTGCTGGCTTCAGTAGGGGTCAGATCAAGCCTAGCTCTTCCACACTATGTTGACGATTATTCTGACTCAACACATCAACCAAACCCACAACTTACGTGGGGCTTTGGTTTTGTTTTTAAATGCTACTAAAACATGGCACTGAGACTGACCAACCTGCTGTCCAATTAGCACCTTTTATTACCAGGCCCATCGCTGAATAAATCAACATACCCAAACCACACACATTGCATTGAAAGAACCAAAAGCAAGGCACAGCAGCCATCTTACCTAGATGTTTGTAATGGTGGTTATGAGCTTGCAGCAAAATCTTTACTCGATCCAGTGGTGCAGTAGTTGTTTTGGCACAACATCCTGCAACACCTTTCCAAGAGGGGAAACAGAAAAGTGACGGGATGCAAAAGTTCTTCACATTAGCAGATCAATAAGGGATTTTTTTCTAATGTGTTTTTAAACGGGACGGGGAGGAGAAATAACGTTTGGACCTCCAAAAAGCCCCAATGATGAGTGAACAGCCTCTATTACAAGCATGCTACAAACCCCTTTAAAGCCTTAAGGAGACGCATAACCTACTTTTCCTGGTTATAAAATCCCGGGCCATCCTGTCCTGGCTGCTTATGTCAGAGCAGCAGCTTCCACAGCAAGTTACTCAACAGTTTTCCACCCTGCTTCCTCCTCGCCTCGTGCGGGAAACAGCCTGGCCGCTCTCCCCAGAGGAGCCGGCTACGTGTGCGCCGTGTACCCTGCGCTCCAACAGCGGGTACAGCCTGACGCAAAAACTTCACGCCAGACATCACCCTACTCCCATCGCAAACCAACACCCCGTAGGAAGAATAAAACAGGCTTTTTCCTCTGAAGAGGTCAACAACGCGGGCCTGAGTTTGGGAGGCTGCTTCCCCCTCCCTTCGTACCACCTCAGTTTTGACGACAGCGGTTGCAACAGCTCCGGGACGCGGATAGCCCGCCTGGCCCGAGCACCCTAACGGGGGGCCGGGCTCTTCAATGGCGACTATCCGGGGCTCTTCGCTGCCCCCGAAACACGTGCAAGTACCGAGCCAGCTGCATTAGCATGCAAAAAGGGGGGCAAAGGGGAAAGGGAGACCCCCGCTTCCCCGGGTGACAAGCTCCCGACAGCCGTCTTACCGGGGATACTGACACGGAAGTGACCTCCGCACGCCCGCCGCGCCGCCCCCGGACCGGCTTCCCCCCCCCCCCCCATCCCCAGCAAAGTCCACCCGCGGAGACCGGCCCGGAGCACCCACCTCCGGCGATGAAGGAGCGCAGCCAGTAGAAGTCGCGGCGCGCTGCGCTCGGGGGCAGCGCGGCGCCGGGCCCCGCCGCCGCCGGGGAAGCCATGGGGGAGGGCTGCTCGCAGGCCGCGGCGGCGGCTCCCTCAAGCGGCGAGTGGTGCCGCGCGGCGTCCCCGCCGCGGTGCAGGGGCGGAGCTCGGGGTGGCCCGCGCCGTCACTGCGATCCCGGGCCACGCCGAGCCACGGCCGCGGCCGCCGGGCCGCGCCGCGGCGCCTGCGGATCGCGTCAGAGGCGGCGGTAGCGGGGCGCACCGCCCCCCTCCACCGCCTCCTCCCCCCTCGGCCCCCGGTAAGGCCCACGTTAAGCCACCCGGAGCCGCCGCCGGTTCTCACCCCTTACGTAGTGTGGAGCGGAACGGCCCGTACGACTCCGCGGGGCGGGTGGCTGAGCCGAGAACCGGCTTCTCGGCCGCCGTGGAAATTGTTAGTTCCTCCAGGGAGCGCCCGATGCTGCTTCGAGATGGTCATCGATGTGCCAACAAAGGCGTTCTTCCAGCTGTAGGGGCGTGCGACCGCAACCTGAGCGGCTTTAACCGGGCCGCACAATGAAATACATCTGTCTTTAAAAGCAATTAAGTGACTATTGAAATAGCTACTTCCAACTACGTGCTAGCATGTATTTCTTTTGTCTACCCGTGCAGCTTCCTATCTAGCACGAGTCCTTCTGTATTTTTACTCGTATTCAACTTTCAGAATGAGTCAGGGAGGGAAGCAGACACTGCAGAAAAAACTTCCGCCTTCTTGGCATCAGAAAGGTCAAGCCCGGTATCATCTCTACCTCCCTCAACATTTTCTGGTGGTATTTTACTTGCTTCTGCAGCGCCTCTGTTGAATATAGGACTTTCCAGGAGGCTCTCACTTATTTTGTTCTCTTGGGGAAAAAAGAAACCCAACCCTCCACACTCTGAATCGCGGTGCATGGTCTAAGGAAGGAGAGCATGCCCGAACCCAGGCACTGGTGAGAAAGTTAATGGTGTCAGCTTTTCCCTCAGTTTTCCACAGATACTCACATCTCTCACGTGCTTTTCACACCACACATCATGACCTGAGTTTCAATAATTTCATATATCAAAACCCCTTTTTTAAAAGTCAGTCTTTTAACATAAAGCAGCAAGTCAAACAGATCTCAATGTTTACATGAGCAAAACAAACCCCTTTGCAAACAGATTTGCTGAAATATTTTTTCTTCCTGCTTGTGTCAAAGCACTTTCAACATAAATTACTCATTTTTTCCTTTAATAGGTTACAATCCTTAATATTAAGTTTGCTTCAACATTAGGAAAACTTTACTCAGTTTGATCATTATGTCATTTATATATTTGGGAAACGGCTGTCACACTTTTTTCCCCAATAATAAAATACATAGCAAAGGCGGGTGGATTTCTTCCAGAAAATATGAAATATATGGAATAAGTCCTCTCTAGCTAAAAACCCTCTCAGGCCTTTTTACTTTGATGTCTGGGAAATTCATAGTTTTGTGGAAACCACTCTGGCTTTTAAGTCTCTAGTGGAAAAGCAACTGTTCTGAGTTCCTGAAGCAAGCTTTGCAGTCACTGTTGTGGTTTTCCCTAGCCAATTTGTATTTTGGGATACTGCTCAGGAAAACCTCCACCCCACCCACTACCAGCAATCCTACTACTTTAATAGCTCCAACTGTAGAAACTTAATTTATTTACTGATTTCACACAGAAAAGTGCTGCAATTGCACTAACAGCTGAAAGCCATCTAATTCCTAGAGTTGCACCAATTGCTAGAAATACCACATAGCTGCATAAACAGGCTGTTACTTTTGGATACAGGCAAGGTATTTCAGGAAGGTACTTCATCAACCCTCGCAGTTTAGGAAAGTGTGCACCATAAGTGCACACTGTTTAGGAAAGCAATAAGAAACTTGCATTTGAAAATTAAACATACCATCTCACAGACATAGACTAACACACAAAATATCTTAGCAGTGACCTTTATGTATAGCCTTTTTCTTTAAATAGTATTACTTGCTAGTATAAAATGCTCTGAAACTCTGTTTTCTTTACTAGTGATTGTACTAGTTCATTATTTGCACCTTCAAATTGTAACCTTCTCATTGCCATCACTTCATCTTTTTACCTTGGAGTGTTTATGCCCTTTACAGAATTTTTCTGGCAACTTCTTTCATGACGCATTCTTAAGAGTCATCAGTGCTTTTAATGTCACTCAGGTTACACTTATACCTAACACTATGTCATCCTTCCCTGGCAGATGGATGAAAAATGGGAAGATAGTAAAGTCAAGATACTCAAGAGCTAAACTATAAACTTGAAAAAAAAAAAATCAAGCAGACAAGGAGCCTTATGAAGAGCTGTCATTTGTTTCTGGACTTTTTTGGTTTTGCTGACAATGCTTGTTTGTAAACATGTTCCAAATATTTAGCAGTTGAAATACAGAATTAAGATACTCTCACGCTACTGAAAAGGTTGTTTTCAGTGCTCTTAAATTGCTGAAGTACATCAAGCTCTGGTTTAAGACACTTGTACAAGTTATCCTTAAGTGTCATGTCTCTAAGCTACAGGCATCAGAAAAACCTATTTTTGTCTGCTTTATACTTACTTCTAGTCATTACTAGTAAGTGATCTGAAGTAGCATCTATCTAGCTGTCCACTTGCCCAAACCACCTCCAAAACACTAGAAATACAGACCTTTTCCTATTTAACTCAAGAATTTGAGAGTTGTTTTTTGTTCTTCTGCAAGAAGAACTATGACTTGCAGATTCAAAACACTCAAACAAACATCAATTCCTTGGCAGCATAGCACTTTGAGCTCTATCACTATCAACAAGCAAGCAGATCAGTGCTGCTTTCTAAAGTGAGATGAGCTGGAGCCAAAAACTAACCACAGCTCAAGTAGTATGCTTACCAACAGGGAACAGTCCTGCAGTAGGGCAGGCAGAGCTGGGAAGTCTCCATCAACAGTTACAACACGGGTGCAAAGCAGGTCTAGAATCCACCCAGAGAGGCAGGTCAGAAAAAACAGAAAATAGTACCCTGGAATAAAACCAGAGAGAAAGTCAAAGCTTCCCTAACAAATAGATCTAAAACGTGAAACAAGGTCAGAGCCAAGACCCAAAACAAGCACATCCACAACACAACTTAGACAAGAAACAATTGCCTGCTCAGGTCTGAGCTTAAATGGAACTCCTGAGGCCGTGGAACAGGTGTGTGGGTGGAGGACTCAGGTGAAGCTGGTCAGAGTCATGAATGCCTGTTAGCACCCACAGGACTCTGACAGTCCCTACCAGGAGCATATCTGTGAGAAACTGAGATATTTAACTTTCCAAAGTCATTGAGTTTGCAAATGCAGTGGCACTAAATTTCTCTAGCTATGCAGGCATCTTCCTTTCTTTATGGGAAGAGGTGTGCACTTCGTGCCCTCTGGTGTCACATGGCTCACTGAAAAAGTGCAGTGGACGTGAACCATCCAAAAATGCCATGTTGGTGTATGCAAAATTAGCCGTATCTTCCCAGATGTAGAGTTTGTCAGGCAGGCACAGCACAACCATTCTGCACTCGAGCTTTATATTGCTCATGCAAAATCATGCATTGAAGTAAAGGCCAAGATTTCCAGTAAAAACAGAAACCAGCTGGAAGATGTCATCCCATGCAGGTCAGGAATATCTGATAGGAAATATTTTGAATAAAAGCAATAGGTCTGTATAATGGGTGTCAGAAGATGAATTCGTAGTCCCTTATGGCCTTACTTCATGTAAAATGGCATTAATGCTTAAACTTCCAAATGTTAACTTATTTCAGTGCCAAACAGGCAGGTAGATACTATCTATAGAACCAGGGCCAAGAAGACTAAACGAGGAAGTCATTGTCAAAACCACAATTAGAATTCAAGTTTCTGCATTAAATGTATGTTGTTCAAGACTTCTCTCTTTCAGATACTGCCAGCTGACAATGCTGTGGGTGATTTATCTGAACATCTGTGTTACAAAGGCATTAGCAGTGGTTGGCTTGTGTTCAGCTGGGTTTGCAGGCACAGCACCACATCAAGTGCAGCGTATAGCTTCCTAGGTCACATCTGCTCTGGGAGCAGGCTGGTCACTTTCTCACATTGTCATCAGAGCCAACAAATGTGAGGGAGGCTTTGCAAGGTAGATGCTTGAATCCATAGCTTGTAATCACACCAGGAACCAGCTCTAATGTCTTAGAATCACGTTAGGCCTGGTTAGATCCAATCTTTCCCTTATGAAGTGGCATAGGTGTCTTTGCAGTGTAATTCCTAGAGCTTTTGGTTTGTGGAGAGCTTAATTTAGGTTCAGCATTAGCGACACATCTAACATTTGAATAGTTTTGTTTCCAGGGTGGGGGCCCTGAGGGCACTAACAGGTCTTAATGGACCTAACCAGCTGCACCTTAGTTCTCCACCCACACCCTCTGCCCCTAGGGCCAGGAGCTCTATTTAAGCTTAGCCTTGGGCAAGTTATAGACTTTATCAAGTTAAAGCCTGGTCTTGGTCTTGTCTGGTTATCATGGGTTTTGTTCAGTATCTCCTTGGGGGCTGTGAGACTTGCTTCTGAGCTGTACAATTGGTGTCTTAATTCAACCTCAGACTGGTCTCCTCTCTTGGAATCTGATCTATTATTTAGACTTGTGGCTGAATGTGGGTGCTGCCTCTAGGACTGTGCTGTTTGCCCTGTGTGTGCAGTGGGGTTGGGTGCTGGCTGTTCTGTGGGGCTGTCTGTAGGGGAGCAGCTACTCTTCACAGTTCCTTGATGTCATAGACTCAAATTCTGTTGGCTTTGCCTGAATAAGAAACCACTTATGGATGTGTACACTGTATTCCTTAGTACTATGTTGCCCAGTTTTATTTTTCCTGCAGATATGTATCAGCTTGTATGCTCCTGAGGACAAAAACACAGGAGTGGTAGTGGCTGTGTTGGACCAAAGGTCTATCAGCTTAAAACTTCCCCATGCTAGTAGCATGTACTCAGGGATGAAGGCTTGAGTAGCATGCAGGGCTGTTTCCTCAACATGCTTTTCCAGCTTCTAATAATGTCTAGCTAAAATAGTACTTTCCTGGCAAATAGCTTTTGATTAAACTTTCTTCCATTATTTTTTCTTTAAAAAGTTGTAACCTCTGAAGTTTTTGTATCTACAGTGTAGCATAGTGGTGAGTTCTGTGGTTTGACAACGTTCTGCATGAAGCTGTCTTTTGTTCTGTTGCATTTGTTTGATAAATTGACTTCATAATCTCTACTTCTGAGAGGTGGTGAGTCTTCACTCTCTGGTAACACTTTTCATGCTGCTTTTATTTTTATAATATCTTGGTTGCCATTTTACTTAGCTTTAGCATGAAAATCTTTGCATGCTCAGCTGGTGCTCGTGCTTTTGGCCACCCTTGCTAACACTTCTCTGCACCTTTCAAGCAGACTTGGACTAAATAATGATGGTGGCATGATGTTTCCTGTTCTGCTTCTCTCTTCTCTTGTAATGATTTCTAACATTCCCCTTGAGCACACAGAACAGGTTCACAGAAGTATCTATTACCACAGACAAGATCTCTATTTTGAATGGTGGTAGTTAATTTGGTGGCCATGATTTCCATACTTACCTCCACATGCCTTGCTTTGCATTTTAGTGAAAGGATTTCATCCACCAGGTTGCTGCCCAGTCAGTAATTATTGCAAGATCTTTCTGCAAATGTTTATAGTCAGCTTGCCTTGATAGGCTGAGTATCTTAAGCTTTTCTTAAGGAAAGATTGTCACTTGGTGCTACTTGCTTCCTTAGATATTTGTTAATGTTGAAAAAGACTGTGAGGATATGTGACTGTGAAAATGAACAATTGCTAGTTCTTGTTTGTCTCTTGGCCTTCAGCATGTTTTTCAGTGGATCTGGATCTGTGATTGTATATGTTGATGGTTGGGTGCTCCTGTTAAACTGCTTATTCTAACCAAGCCTTAGCCCTCCTTGTGTGTTGTTTTCCCCCAAGTTTGTAGTTTCTCACTCTGCATTTTGTTCAAACCCACAGCTTCTCACTTACTGCCATCTTCCCAAGAAATATACCCAGCTCTTGTGGGGGTTTTATCATCACGTTCCAGTTTCTTCTACTTACTCTTGCTGTGCGCAGTGCCTGAAGAGCAATAGTTCTTTTCAAATCTATTATTTTTTTGTTCTTATAAAAATAGCTTCTGTTATCTTCTCTTTTATCAGGGCAGGTCTTTGGAATGACAGGAGTCTTGATATCTGGCCCTCTAGCAAAGCAGTCTTTTCAGCAAACTGTCAGATTGAGGAGGCGATGGTATGGTTACACCCAGCAAAGAGAATGCTGCTAAAATTAGCTACCACTGCAAGTGGATCAGGCAGATGTTCAAAAATCAGGTGTACATGGTGTTGGCATCACCTTGCATCTGAAACGTCTGGGAGCTCGGCTAAGATCTGCAGGCTGTATTCCTTTGTCACTGCAGGAAAATTGAGGGGAGGAGAGAAGAGGGTGGAGGTACAAAATGGTGATGGGCTACCTACCCTCCTGGCACTGACCTGCAGCAGTCACAAAGGATGAGCTGTGCAGATCTGTGCCAGTGCTGCTCCTTTCCTGCGTGTCAGTTAAAATAGTTAGCAAATGCTAGCACTTGAAATGTCCTTGTATGAGTGGATGCGGGTGGTACTGCTGTCTTGTCTGTGGTAAAAAGCCTCCCTGCAGGCCCGTGTTTCAGTGGATTGGTTCACATTTGAAGTGCTTTATGCTACGGCAGCTAGAGACTTAACAGTAAAGAAGCTTTCTTTAAAAAGAAAATAAAAATGTACTGCTAGGGTATATTGTTTCATAGATCCCATTTCCAACATCTGTGCTCCAGTCTGAAGAGATTTTAAACTTGGTGGCCTGCTTTCCACTCTGACAAAAGGCTGCAGTGATAATGAGTCCTGTAAGGAAGAGTCACTCCAGCCTTATTAAAACCCTTTGCTCACAGCTTCCCTCTGGGAAGGCACAGCAAATATCATCAGTGGCTCTTAATGGATGAGGTGGGGGATGGGGAGAGTAAGGCTTATTATTTATATATTCCCCCACCTCCCCGTTGTGGGAGGGAGAGGGTGGCTCAGCAGCTCTTCCTCTCACCGGCATCTCCCCATGCTTCTGGGTGCGTTTGCTCCACGTGTGGGATGGCTGGGCCTGGGTGGGTGTGGGTGTTTGGGGTCCTGGTGGCACGCCTAAGGGGAAGAGGCTCTGGCCCCTCACCACTGATCAGACGTTCTTCCATCCTGAAAAAAGGGTGATGATTTCAGAGGGTGTCACCTCTCTCGCTGGTCGGGAGGCGTATGGTGTCAAACCGCGGCCTGTAATGGAACAATTTGCCTGTTCTCTTATTGCCGTAATTTTAACTTTTGTTGTTGTTTTTTCAATAATCCCCGGCGTTACCAGCCTGGCACGCCGGCTGCGGCTTGCGGCGGCAGGGGGACACGACGGGATGGACAGCGACCCGGGAGGGGCTGCCACCACCCTCGCGGCTCTTCTCTTTCGTTTTCCCCGGCGCCGTGCGGGGCCGGCCCCGCTGTTACCGCTGCCGGGTCGCCTCGGAGCGCGGGGGGAGGTGGTGGGTGGCGGCGGCGAGAGGGGGGGCCAGCGGCGAATCCCGCTCCAGCCGCGGGGATCCAGGGCGCGTTTTGCCGCCTGCCGGGAGGGCTCGGTGCGGCGAGCGCCCCGCCGAGCCGCCCCCTCCCCGCTCCCTCCCGGAGGGTCCGGCCAGGGGCGACGCGCGCCGCCGCCGCCGAGAGCACGTTTCGCGGCCCGGGGCTCCCACTCCCGCGCCTGGGCTCGTCGCGCCATGGGAGCCGCCCGCCCGCGGGGGCCCGGGCCGTGAACCGCGCCTCGCCCCCCTCCGAGCGCGGACCGCCAAGCCATGCCAGCATCGCCCCTTCCTGTGAGCTGCGGGCTAGCCGTGCCGCAGCCCTGGTACGTGTGTGGGACGGGTCCCGGGGCTGCTGCGGGGGGGGGAGGGGGGTCGACAGGGAGTTCTGCTTTCGCACCCCGCTTTTCTTTTTTTTTTTAACCCCGTTTTTCCTCCTCCCTTCCCCTCTCGCTTAGCTCCTTGGCTCGGTGCAAAGTTGAGCTAGGGTGGAGTGGGGAGGGGGAAGCAGGGGCACCCCTGCGGCCGGGCTCGGAGCCCTGGGGGTCGGACCGTTTCGAGGCGAGGAGGAAGGCAGGCGGGCGGGCTGGGGGTTATTCAAATGCAAAACGCAGTTTGTTGGCCGAAAAGTGCGAAAAAGTCCGGTCTCCCTGGCTGGGCTGGAGCGTGTTTGCGCTGCAGCAGCCAGAGCTTGCCTGGAAAAACCCGCCAGGCGAGAGAAACAGCCTGCAGCCTCCGCGGAGGGCAGGGAACAATTAAAGGGACCCTGCCCGGCAGCAGGGGCCTCCGGCCAGCCGGAAAAACCCCGCAGCCATTCTCTCCCTCCCCCGCCCCCCCCCCCCCAAAAAAAAAAAAAAAAAGGCAGCCAAACGGGCGAGCGAGGGCCGTGCAGCAGCATCACCCTCTGGAGGAGCCGCTGGTGTGCGAGGCCAGTGGGAGCATCCCCGGGGTGGGGGTGGGGGGCTCCCCTCCTGTACTGCGGGAGCAGCCGGGCGCGTCCGGATGGGCGCTGCGGAACCCCAGCGCTCCCGCTGGGGCCGGCCCCATTGTCTGCAGCCCCGGAGAGGGCTCCTGGGGTTGGGGGAGCAAGGCCAGCGGCGGGGCTATGCCACGAGGAGCCGCTGCTTCCCCCCTCCCTAGGCGGGCCCTGCCTGCCCCTTCCCTTCCCCCCGGGGTCCGCCTGCCTGCGCTAAAGCAGACGGAGCCCGGCGGGGCTGTAGCCCTCGAGGTGCGGTGCTCCTGGGCGCTGAGTGCCGATCCAGCTGCTCTTGGAGCTGGGGGAAGAAAGGCGGTGGCCTTCTCGCGGCTGGAGGTTTGGTGCTTTTGAGATGGTCCCTGCTGTGCTTGTGATAGAGCCGGGGGAGAAGGATGCGTTCTGCCGAACAGGATGGGTAAGGAAAAGGGACAAGGCGGCCTGCTGGGAGGCAGGACCACTTAACCTTACAAAGGTATGGCTGCTAATGCCCGAGGAGCACAGCAAGTAGTCAGAGGAGTCGCTCCAATCTTGTGCCTAGAGTGTCCTACACCTAGCCAGCCTATTCTGCACCCCAAAGATATTTAAAGAGTGATGTAGCCCGCATCACTTGTGTCTTGGCATGCATAGCAGCAGCCTAGTGTGGTGGGATGTTATCCCTTTAAGGAGGAGAGGGGAGCATGCAAGTAGGCATATAGAGCAGGGCACCAGCACAGTGTCAGTGCACAGCTGTGTGTGAGGTGGTGAGAGTCAGTCCCTGGAAACAAGCTGGCCAGGGTAGATGGACCAGCATGGACTGGGCTGAAGAGCTCTATTTCTAGAAGCATTAACCCAGTATGGCAAAACTGGGCGAAGATGCAGTGTTAGATATTTAAATTTGACTGAGCGGACTTCCCAGAGCAGAAACCTGTGAAAATAATAATTTTTAAAAAAGTCTTTTAAAGAGTAGCTCTCCCCAGCTGTTCTCAGTACTGTTTCTAAGGTATTCTCGTGGAGAGGCAGGAGGCTGCTCTGTGTAGTAATCACCTTGTTTTCATTAATGTCCGTCAACACAAATTACGAGTAGAGATAGAATCCAGAAAACATAGCGTTTATTCTTGGTCTGGGCAAAATTGGGCAGGTAGCCTGGGGGACCCTGTTTGTGAAGGAAGAGAAGGCTGGTCTCTGCTTTTCCAAAGCGGTTTTTTTGGCAGGACAAGGGTGGGTGGAGGGTGCTCTCAGAATGGGGCTTAGCCCTCCTGGACAAGGACGGGTTGCTTGTGCTTGGAGGAGACAAGGGAGAGCTGGCTGGGTTGCACCAGGCAGGTTTTCAGGGAAGGATTCAAGGTGAGATGCTCTAGGGAACTTTCTGATATTTATGGTTTCTGTAAGAGCCTAGTCTTCACTGTGTAATAATTCAAAATCCTGACTGATAGTGTTTTATTATGGCTGGCGTGCTACCCGCGGTTGTTAAAGCTGGCCTAAGCATTTCCATCCTGCTTTCTGTTTTCAGTTACTTACATTTCAAAACACCTTTCAGGCTGAAATTTTCCAGGCTTAATCTCTATGCCTGAAGGTTCTTCCCTGCACCTCCCCCTTCTTTTAATTGAGTTTGAGATAAGGTGATTAAGATAGTGTGTTCTTTTTTTCTTTCTTTTTTAAGAAAAGGCAACTTCCCTGAAGAATGGAATCAAATCTTGTAAAGAAAATAAACTCAGCATTTAAAACAGCCTATATGCAGAATTAGAAGGACACATGGTTAGTTGAAATGCAGAATTAGAAGGGCATGTGGTTAGTTGAGTTGGTTTGGTTTGCTTGCCTTTTTTTTTTTTTTTAATTCTTCCAAAGTACCTGGAGTGTGCTAGTGGAAAGGGGGTTAGTTTGGTTAACCCTTAGAAATGACTTGGTATCTCTTTCCATTTTAGCTTTCCTCCTGTTAAGGTCAGTGTTTGGCTGCTCTGAACAGAGGCTAAAGCAAGCCCATGCTCCTTTCTGGGCAGGAGGGAGCATTCTTGTACATGCAGTGTGAGTCTTCACAATGGATTTCTGGTGCCAGTTGTTTAAGGCTTAATCTGGTTTTGTGGTTTATGCACGTGTGGCTCCTGGCCACACTTTTTTTGTTGTTCTAATAGTTTTCCCTAAACCAGGAGGGTTGGCTTTTTTGTGGTATTTTTTTATCTGTTTCACTCAGGGTGCAGGCTCCAAGGTGCACGCTGAAGTCATGACACTGCAAAAGGCAAAAGATCAACATCTCTTGCTGAATTCATTGTGAGTGTGTATTTCGTGGCTATCTTGTCAAATAGTGGAGGGAAGCAGGGTGTTGTGAGCCTCCTCAGCCTTGCTTTCTAGGGACGGGGAACACTTATCCCCAAGGGGCAGAAGGATACTGTCAAAGAAGCTAGCAGGGCTCATTAATAGAGCTTTAAACTAGATAAGAAGGGGGAGGGGGACAGGGCCAGGCTAGATGGAAAAAAGTCTGGGTGTGGTGGTCAAGTTACTGAGGGATGGTGTGCTGGCAACGACCTCTGATCAGCCACCCTACTTAACCAGGAGGATAGTGTGCTAATTTAGGGTAGAGATGTAACTACTACTGATGGGCTAGGTAACTTAACCAGCTGTCACTTGGGAAGCAAGGCTTCCCTTAGGAGTGTAACAAGATCAATAGACCAGCTGAAGTGCATCTACACCAATGCACACAGCATGGGCAACGAACAAGAGGAACTAGAAGTCCTTGTAACTAAAGGAGACTATGATGTGATTGCCATCACAGAAATGTGGTGGGATAATTCAGATGACTGGAGTGCTGCAATTGCTGGTTACAAACTGTACAGGCGTGACAGGCTGGGTAGGAGAGGAGGTGGGGTAGCCCTGTATGTCAGAGAATGCGTTGACAGCCTGGAGCTGGAGAATGGTGAAGGCAGGGTTGAGTGTCTCTGGGTAAAAATCAGAGGAGCACAAAATCAGGGAGGTATAGTAATGGGAGTCTACTACAGACCACCTGACCAGGAGGAGGAAGCTGATGAGTTTATTTTTAAACAACTGGGAGAAGTCTCACAATCACCAGCCCTTGTCCTTATTGGGGACTTCAACTTACTGGGTGTCTCCTGGAGGTACAATACAGCAGGGAGGAAGCAGTCTAGCAGGTTCCTGGAGTGCTTGGAAGACAAGTCCCTGCCCCAGCTGGTGAATGAACCCACCAGGGAAGGTGCCCTGCTGGACTTGTTGGTTGTAAACAGAGAAGGCCTAGTGGGGGATGTGAAGGTTGGAGGACACCTGGGGCATAGTGATCATGAGCTGATAGAATTCTTAGTACTGGGAGAAGTAAGGAAGGGAGACATCAGAACAAGCACCTTAGACTTCCGTAGGGCTGACTTTGGACTGTTCAGAAAGCTGCTCGATAAGATTCCATGGGAGGCAGCCCTGGAGGGCAAAGGAGCCCAAGAGGGTTGGTTGCTCCTCAAGAAGGAAATCTTGGTGGCACAAGAACAGGCTGTCCCAGTCTGTCAGAAGAGGAAGCCAGCTTGACTGAGTAGAGAGATCCAGGAAGATATTTGGGAAAAGAGGGGAAAATATGAGCTTTGGAAGAAGGGGAAGGTGTCTTGGGATGACTATAGGAATGTAGTGAGATCATGTAGGGAGAAAGTCAGAAGGGCTAAAGCTGAACTGGAGCTTAGACTGGCCAGTTCTGGTAAAAGATAATAAAAAATCCTTCTACAGGTATATTAACAGTAAAAGGAGAGGCAAGGAGAGTCTCCAGCCCTTACTGGATGCAGAGGGAACATTAGTGACAAGGGATGAGGACAAGGCTGAAGTCCTTAATTCCTTCTTTACCACAGTCTTTACTATTAAAGATGGATATTCCCTGAGTACTCATCCTCAGGACCTGGCTGAGAGGGAGGGGAAGAATAACAAAGTTCCCATGGTTCAGGAGGAAATGATTAGTGACCTACTTGGCCAGTTAGATACCCACAAGTCCATGGGGCCGGATGGGATTCACCCGAGGGTGCTGAGAGAGCTGGCAGATGTGCTTGCCAAACCCCTTTCCATCATCTATCAGCAATCCTGACAGACTGGGGAAGTTCCACTCGACTGGAGGATGGCAGGTGTGACACCCATATATAAGAAGGGCCGGAAGGAGGATCAGGGGAACTACAGGCCTGTCAGTCTGACCTCAGTCCCAGGGAAGATCACGGAGAGGGTCATCTTGGGAGCTATCATGCAGCACATGTGTGATGGCCAGGGGATCAGGCCTAGTCAACATGGGTTTACAAAAGGTAGATCCTGTCAAACTAACCTGATCGCCGTCTATGACAAGGTGACCTGCATAATGGACAAGGGGAAGGCTGTGGATGTGCTCTACCTGGACATCAGCAAAGCCTTTGACATGGTTTTTTCACAGCATTTTGTCTGAGAAACTGTCTGCCACTGGCCTGGACAGGTGGACCCTCAGCTGGGTTAAAAACTGGCTGGATGGCCGGGCCCAAAGGGTGGTGGTAAATGCAACAAAATCCAGCTGGAGGCCGGTCACGAATGGCGTCCCCCAGCGTTCAGTTCTGGGTCCAGTCTTATTCAACGTCTTTATCAGTGAAGGGATTGAATGCTCCCTCAGTAAGTTTGCAGATGACACTAAGCTGGGAGGAAGTGTTGACCTGCCTGAGGGTAGGGAGGCTCTTCAGAGGGATTTGAACAGACTGGACTGATGGGCTGAGACCAATGGGGTGAAGTTTAACAAGGCCAAGTGTAGAGTGCTGCACATGGGACATAACAACCCCATGCAACACTACAGGCTGGGGGCAGACTGGCTGGAGAGCTGTCAGGCAGAGAAGGACCTGGGGGTGTTGGTTGACTGCAGGCTGAATATGAGCCAGCAGTATGCCCAGGCGGCCAAGAAGGCCAATGGCATCTTGGCTTGTATCAAAAACAGTGTGGCCAGTAGGTTTAGGGAAGTGATTGTACCCCTGTACTGGGCCTTGGTGAGACCACACCTCGAGTACTGCGTCCAGTTCTGGGCTTCTCACCATAAGAAGGGCATTGAGGTTCTTGAGCAAGTGCAGAGAAGGGCAACCAGGCTGGTGAAGGGGCTGGAAGGCAAATCCTATGAGGAGTGGCTGAGGGAGCTGGGGATGTTTAGCTTGGAGCAGAGGAGGCTGAGGGGAGACCTTATCACCACCTACAACTACCTGAAGGGAGGTTGTAGAGAGGTGGGCGATGGTCTCTTCAGCCAGGTGACAGAAGATAGAACAAGGGGAAATGGCATGAAGCTGTGCCAGGGCAGGTTTAGATTGGATATTAGAAAAAAATTCTTTACTGAAAGAGTTGTCTGGGCCTGGAACAAGCTGCCCAGGGAGGTGGTTGAGTTACCTTCCCTGGATGTGTTCAAAAAAAAGGGTAGATGAGGTACTTAGGGATTTGGTTTAGCTTAGGATAGGAATGGTTGGGCTTGATGATCTTATAGGTCTTTTCCAACCTCGTGATTTTGTGGCAGCCTTGCCTTATCCAGACTCGTCCTCCAAGTGCAGAGGTGGCCTTCTGGGTTCAGTGACGATGAAAATTTCGTGTGAAAGCCTTGGTGTTTAGTCTGCTGGACATAGCCTGGTGTTACTGATGTCAGGGGGAAAAGGATTATGCTTCGAGTATACACCTTTGTCTGTGAGAAATTCAGGTGGCGTTTTACAGTGTCTGTCTCAGATTTGCAGTTATGCTACTGGAATGTGTTGATTTAAGTCAAAGTTTAATATTGTGGATAAAAATGCCACAACTGGCATAATCTCAGAAAGTAAAGAAGAAAACTTATTAAAATGAAAAACTATTCTTGAATGGTGTGTAAGATTATGGAAACACCACTTGAAAGAGGATTTCAGGAGGAGAGGTCGGGGCAGGGAAGCTGCTGGGTGGTGAGCAAGGGGGAACCTTGGGGGTGCTTCTGTGGAGGGAGCTTGGGGAAATCCCTCCGCCTTCCCCAGTAATGGGGAGAGGCCTCTTCACAGGACTCTCTGTGACTAGCTCATGGTACTGAGAAGGCAGATGAGATTTCATTTTTATCTTAACCAAAATCAAATGAATACTCAAGGATTTAAGGAGGGGGGGTAAGGGAAAACTAAGGCTAATTCCCTCTTCTGTTTTCATACACAAAGTGTTGTACAGAGCAGTCAGTAGACTCCGGAAATTAGGTAAGATAAAAGCAGGTTGACACTGGTGGAGCAGGGAAGAATATGCAGATGATACCACATAATCCTGAAACAACTGTGAAAAAAGCATTTGCGCCCTACCTGAGGGTCAGATTTACTGATGTCTCTATTCTCTGGTGTCTCTTGCATCTTCCTCTAGCACATTTGCTGATGGAAGATAAGATGCTTTGCAGTTGTGAGTTGTAGATCTGAGCTTGTGTGATGTCTTCTAAGTGAAATTGTGACCCTTATTGCTTGGGACGTGTGCATTATTAAATGGCTTTGATGAAAGCTTCCAGGTCTTGTTTCCCCACAGGGCCAATCTCAAGTGACTTTTAAACAGATACCTAAACACTGAAACAAGATGTATTTAATTAGTGCATCTGACTGTAGTGAAACCAGGCTCAACTAGTTCCTAGCTGTGTCATTTTTATTTTTTTTTTTGCCACGCAGCTGTGTTTGTTAAAGAGTTCACTTGCTCTCTTTCATGATGCCATAAAAAAGCTGCCACCATTTTATGAGAACACATCTTTTAATCTCTTCCACCCCTCTTCCAACAAGAGTGAAGTTATGGAACAGAATCTTGATAGGAAAAGGGAATACTGGCTTCATATGTTTTTTTTTTTTTACCCTTTCGTGTAAAGGGAAAGTAAATAAGAAAAGCAGGGGGGAGGAGAGGGGATGGGGTGGGTTTTTTTCTGGAGTCATTCCAGCAGTATGGGGTTACATTCCCCAGTTACTTTGTAGGCAAAATTCTCATGATAATTTTGACCAAGATGGAAATAAAAGATTTAGCCCTTGATTAGCTTTTTAGCAGTATTTGTTGAGGATTATAGCAGTCACTGGAATTGCTCCAGATTTATTACGGTGAACGAGCAAAACTTGAGCAACTGCCTTAAAACCAGCTTTCAGCTTTGCAGATGCATTGAAAGACATAAGTTAGCTCCGGCTTTGGGGAGCACTGCTAGTATCTAGGGCAGTTCCCTGAAAACTCTCCTGTGCCTGGTACCTGTTTTACTTCATAGAGATGCCAGTTTTCTGCTCTCAGGGAAGGTATGGTAGATCTCACCTGGTTTTGCTTTAGGAAGAAAGCACAGAAGTAAGTTTGTTTCTTTCCAGGATGATGGAAAACAGCCAAGTTATTATATTGCCCCATGAGGTTTATGTTTGATAATCCTACTAAGCCCACATAAATATTTTGGAAATATAATTAATTTCTTGTTATGAAATATGACCAATGTGTTACAGCCATTTGTTGCTCTTAAGAACTGACATGAAGCAATTTGCAACTGCTGCAGGCATCAACAGAGTCATTACCAGTGCTTTGCATGGAAAAGGGAAGGTAAAATATTTCCTGGAGCTACAGAAAACAAAACCTGAGTACTGAGCTTGTAGCTACCTAATATTTTGGTCTTAAATGTGGAAGTGTAAACAAAGAAATGTCAAATAAAACTAAATTACATCGTAGACAGTTTTTTTTTTAAAGGCTATTGTGGTTGACTATAGATCAAGACTGCAGGCTTCCTTTAAGGGAAGCAAAGATCTGTTGCTGACAGGCATTTCTCCCAAGAGCTTACAGTCACCTTGGTGGGGGTGTCAGATGCTCAGAGTGCCAGATCAATATAACTGAAGTCAAGCATTAATCCAAAATAAATAACTAACTTTTTCCTTTAGGGAATCTATCTCCCAGATCTCTTCCAAAAATCTAAATTCACTCCAGTGACACAATTGAAACAAAATGGGTAACACTGTTGCTGTTCTTGTGCCCCTGTATTATCCTCTGAGCAAGGCATTTGCCATCTTCTTTGAGCAAGCATTTAAATGCCAGTCAGTGTCCTACAAAAAAAGAGGAGTCTTCAACCACTGAATGTTTATGGCCTCTGATTTTGGCCTTGATAAGAAGCAGTGCTGGCTATGATACTGCTCTGTGATCTTGCTGGACAGGTATCTTTACTTTGTCTGGACAGGTATCTTTACTTTGTCGGTGTTAAGAGGAGAAAAAAACCAACCCAACAAACACAACCATCTTCCAATTTCCAAATACAGTTAAAGACCTATTATCATGTAATTATATTGATAATTTAAAAAATAATTACAAAGTTGTTACAAATGAAACTTATAGTTGAGAATTTTGATGATTGTGCTTCCCAAACTTCCACATCAGAGGTGGCAGATGCTTATGTAGAGAAGTAATATGAGCAAAGCATTATACTATCTACAAAAGTCCAGTCTGTTTCCACTCCAGAACTCTTGCTTTCTCTCATTCTACTTCTGTTTCAGGGCTGATAAGTTGGGCTTTTTCTCTCTTTATCTCTTTAGTTCCTCTCTTGAGTCAGGCTTATGTTGCCTGGCCTTTGCTTGCTTACTTTCTTACTTGCTCTCCTGGCTCTAGTCTCTGACAGTAGCTTGCATTTCCTCTCCTGCCACTGTTATGTAGTGCTGTCCTGCTAATGGCTACGGATGTGATGCCTGCTGCTCCTTTCCAACTGGTTTCGTAGCCCTCCAGGCTATCCTTTGGAATGAGGACCCCGGTCTCTGTCAAAACCACAAGAAACTGGGGGGAGGGCAGGGGGGCTTTTTGCAGGCTGCCAACAATTATTTCATGGACCTACTGATGTGATGTTGATGCCCTCTGATGCTCAGTTCATGGAGTGAGTAGTAATGGCCATGTCCCCCTTCCCCCACATGTCTTCAGAGAAGGGCAGAGGGAGGAAAGCACTCAGATTACCTTCATTTCAGCTTTGTATTTACTTTGCTATGTCAGTGTCTGACACAACTTTTATACTGCAGGACCTGTTCAGGTCTCTTCTGTGGCCTTCAAAGCCTTGCCCACAATTACAAACAGCTGCACCTGTCTGTTTAGTCTCTCCAGATTGGGTGTTTCCCTGTGGTGGAGCAGGGACCCTGTTAGCTTCCTTATTGTGTTTGCTGAGCATTGTTTACTGATTGGACCTTACAAGTGTGTTTAGCCTTGTCTTGTACAGCAATGCTGGCTCTAAAATGAAATTTGAGTATGTGGGAGAACTCCTATCTCAGTAACAATGTTCATCTGATGTGTAACACGAAGGTATGGTACAGAGTAATTGCTGCGTATTTAGATAAAATACTTGGATTACAAGTCACAGTACACAGCACTCACTAGGGCTGAGCAAACAAGAGCTGGGCTTCAAAACACTGAGCTATTTAAAAGAGTTTGGGAAGTTACTGTTAGCCCTCTGTACAGCCTGCTCGAGGCAGAGACTGACAGAAACAAGCTCACTGACAGTGTGCTGGTGTGGGGAACAGCCAGAGCTGGTGGTCCTGCACCAAGGTAATGCATGTTGGCTGTGGGAGACAATCCCCTGGGCAGGCTGACGAGCTTATCTTGGCAAAGTGCTGTTTGGTGCGGGTGGTTTCTGCACCCTTTGTGCTGTAGATATGTTTTTGTGATCTGGGGGTCTGTTCTGCTTGTAGACCATGCTCTTCATGTGCCCTGTGCCTTTTTGTTTGCCTAAACCTGGCCAGTGTAGTACCATTTAGATGCTCCTGGGGTGTTAAATAGACTGGGCTGCACCATTGTAGCTCTCCCCACCATCAGCGGAGCTCAGATCAGGTGATGGATAAGTGTAGGGCTCCATAAGATCACCCTGCTGGCTCCCAGGTGGTGTTGAGGTCCTAGGGAAGAGAGGTATGTCAGGAGCCTGGTAGCACCCATCTCCCCTTTTCTGCTTCTTTTAGAAGCCAGAATTCCCTTTTTTTTTTTCATTTTCTTCCTTTCAAGGTCAGGATTTTTTGACGACATCCCCATGCTTCTTGTTCCTCCTTTTCTTTCCCCCCTTCTTATCAGTGATGTGCAGGTGGCCTGTAGGTAACTTCATTTGGGTTTAAGGAGTTCAAAGGAGTGATGATAAGGGAAGGTACCCTCCTGCCTGAGCCGCCTCTTTGGCTCTGCCTCCTCACATTTTTAGGTTGCCTCTTTGTCTACCAATCTGATCTATTCAAACAGATATTTAAGAGCCTTCTACAGGAACTCAAAAGCACCCTGTGCTTAAAAACTATGTGCTTACAGGAATTGCATTACCTTTAAAATAATCCAACCCACCTTGAAGGAAATAAATGTTGAGCATGAAGAATTTGTTGTATCATCTGAGTGAATTGTGTTTGGGGGGTTGTGGCTTCTGCGTTGCAGCTGTGTTTGGCGGTAAAAGCGTAGGACAAATGTGTGGTATTTCATTGAAGGCAAGTATGTTCCTAGTCAGAATGAAGATGAAAAGGTGACTGCTTGCATAATACATTTGATATAGCTAGGCAGGACAGAGTTGGGGCTTGCAATGTAATACGGTGCGCTGGTTTGGGACATAACAGTGGGAAAGGCAATTCTTCCCTGTCCCAGTTCCCTTATGAGTAATACCACAAGTTAGAAATCTTGGGGGAACTAGTTACTTCTGTTTTAAATAAATTGTACTATGGTGGGGAGGTGAGATACGGTGGAAGAATGAGGAGTGCCCTGGTGATGGTGTATGAGTGCGCACTCACACCGATTGATATGCTGTTAAACCTAAAGCTGTGGATGTAAACTTCATTCGCTCTTACTCAGGGTTGATTAGTGAACTGTTAATAAGGTTGAGAAAGTTCAAACTTCGTAGAACTGTCATGAAACAGTCAATAGGAGATGTTGCCTGGTCATTTGAGCTCTGTTTGCGTCTTCATTTGTGTAACAGCCATTTAGGCAAGTTTTCCATTCTGCACTATACTGTTGGCTTCAAAGTTTCTGTGTTAATTGAATGTAACATCCAATACCAGTGTTTCTAATAACATCCAATACCAGCGTTTCTAATTCTGCCTCTCTGTTTTTACTGGTCAGTTTGATATCTGTGAGCCCTTTCTTAATTAGAATTATATTAACGTTACTCTATCTCTTTCTCTGTTTCAGAGTTAACGCTGTATCACCACAGAGCGCAGCAATGGGAGTATGCAGTTTACTGAAAAGTTCTCTTAAGAGCTCATGATTTTTTTCCATCTCTCCTCTTAACATTTCTACTACTCCGCAGACATGGCTCACCACGCGAGGCCTTCCAGATTAGCCAAAAAGGAGGAGTTGGGGAAAAGGAAAACTAACCAGGGCAAAAAGAAATCTAGCCAAGTGAGAAAGAAAACCACAAAGGCTTCCACAAAAGCTGTAAGTTCTGGAAAAGGCAAAAAGCCAACGCAAGAAAAAGATGTTAAGAAAAAACAGCAAGAAAAGAAACCAATCATGAGCTCTTCAGGTAGACTTCTCAGGAGCAGTATAAGCAGAACCTTGTCTGGCGCATCTTGGGTGAGTTTGGAGAAAGCTGACAATATCCTCTTTCATAACCAGGATTCATTCAACATCAATGGCTTTACAATGTCTCTCCGTAACCGATCATTCTCCCGTAGATTGTCCCAAACTCCAATTGCAAAGCCAAGGAAAGCTGCAGCACAAAAAAGGCTAGAAGCGAAGGAAAAACATGAACAAGAAGCCTTGGCAGTAGTAGAAGAAAAAAACGTTGAAGCAGGGGAAAGTGTTTCGAAGCCAGATTTAGCACAAAATGAGTTAGCTTCGCTGCCTGTGGAAGATACTCCATGTAGTGCAGGTGAAGAGCCTGTTATCGTATGCGCCAGTCAAGACAAAGAGGTAGAAATACCTGAAACAAATTATTCCATTCCAAGCAGTCAGGTAACTACTGATGATACAGGAGTGTCAAAGGTGAAATACAAGCATGAAGACCTGCCCTGTGAGCAGACACCCAGTGACCTCGATACGGGTAGTTCGACTGAGGCATTTGTTGAAGGTGCTGCACTTGTGCTTCCATCCTGTCCTTCTGACTCTGCAATCACCTCTGAATCAAACTCGAAGGTGTGTGCGGAGACTCCCTTCGATCTGGTGCCTAACAGTGAAGAACCTGACTCCAGTTCTGTTGATACCTCAGACCTCAGCTCAGCAGTACTGCTGGAAGAGTTGGTCCCACTTGCCAAATCCCACATTGAAGCAGAGTTGGACCTGGTGCTAAATAGTGAAGAACAAGACTCAAATTCTGTACCTATAGTTACCTCTGAGTTTAACTCACAAGAACATTTATTAGAAGATGCAAGCTCACTTGCAGAGTCCTGCTTGAAGGTGGGCTGGGATTCAGAGCCTGAGAATAAAGACGTTGCTTCAAATTCCAGCTCTGTAGCTGCCACTGAATCAAATTCACTTTTACATTTTGAAGGTGTAAGCTCATTTGCAGAACCCCACGTGGAACCTGTTGTGGATTTTGTACCTGTTCACAAGGAACTTGACTCTAATTTGGATTTGAGCTGTACAAGAGATAATTCAGAATCTGACTCAAAAAACATATTTACAGTATGTGAACCAGTTTCTGATACCTCTTTAAACAATATCCAAGTGGAGGACATTGAACAGCTGGTGAAATGCATTGATGCAGAGACATTAATTTTGAATTCAGGTTATGTCCCCACTTTATCTCCAGATTTCCAAAAAAGCACAGTCGATGAGATCTCTGGTGAAAGCTCTGGACAATTCGGACCATTTCCTACAGGTTTTGTTTTGGAGCTGCCTTCAAGCACGGAAATCTCTGCTCTTGCCTCAGAAAAAGCCATAAATGCAGGTCTGCCAGCTGACTCAAGACTGCAGCATAATGATTATTCATCACAGCTGGGAAGAGTCGGAGTAAGCTTGAATTTGGTTCAGGACAGTGTGAGAGACAGCGCTGAAGCAGTTGAGGCCTCTGGGCCATCCTCTCTGAAGAATCCAGCTGGCGATTACCCTGTTCCATACTCATCGCTGTTCCCTATGCTGGAGAAGAAGAAGCGAAGGCGCTGTGGAGTCTGTGAGCCCTGTCTGCGGAAGACAAACTGCGAGGAGTGCAGCTGCTGCAGGAAGCGCAAAACCAGCCACCGGATATGCAAAAAGAGAAAATGTGAAGAACTGAAAAAGCCGCCGCCGCCAGTCGCGCTGCCTTTTGAGGTAAGCCAGAGAAGTTGCGAATTAAGTCACTCTTTTGAGGCTTGAGGTACATCTTGAAATTCTGCAAAGGGAAATGCTGGTCACTGTACAGCTTCAGAGAGCTTAGGGTTGCTGTTGGAGCTAACAGGTTATTCAGTTAACTGTCTCTTGTCGTCTGTAGAGGTGTGTAAAGTGAGCTGGAGTTATTCTTGTTCCTGCTGTGTAAATGCATAAAAGCAGAGGTAAGTATGGCTTTGACTCTGTGTTGCAGATACTGGCCAGAATGAGGAATTCACTGAGGGTGTGAAGACATGAGAAAGATTTTAAATACAAAATATGGGGAGGGGAAATGAGTCTTAGGACACTAAATTATTAGGGAGAGGGTGGTCTATGTTTCAAAATGCTTAAGGTTAAAAAGCAGGGGAAGGGACTCTGTTTGCTCTTCAACTCAGACACAATAATTTGCTTGTGATGACTGACAGATTTGGCGGAAATAAAGTTAAAATCTTCAGGATCAAATTGTAGCTGCATTTCCCCTTTCACATCTCTGCCTTTCTAATTGTCTATTCTTCTGTTTCTCTCATTTCATTTCTCCTGTCTGTCTCCCTTTGTCTTTTACCACATCCCTCACACATAATTCCTTTTTCTGTATTTCTTACTCATTTTTCTGATCCATCAGCCTTTTATAACCCAGGTCATTACTTTTGGAACAAAGAGGAGGGGAAAAGGCAATCTGTATGCCCCTGTGATAACAGCACTGACCTGAGAGAGATCAGTTCAAGATCAGGCTTTAAATCAGGTAAGTAGGGAGTTGAACATGATTTCCCACATCCCAACTGAATTCCCTGTCCTCTGAGATGCAGAGCTACCTTCTTCACCTCCGCGTCCTCTGGAAGTGTTCTGCTTTGTATGATCCAGTGGTATGGTACCTGAGCCATGGACAGGGAGATGCTGTTCTTGGTAAAACACTGGGACATTTGCCTTGGGATGTGGGAAACTGAGGTTCAAGTCTCTGCACCAGCAGTCCACACTGGGAAGAGTGCACCTGCAAAACCTTCCTTGATAGCAGCTTCATTAAAGCAGCATGTTCTTACAGCAGGTAGAAGTTCCTGTCACCTGTGGAGATCTCGGGAGACTCTCTGCCTTGTGCTTACCAGGGTTTGCAGAAAAGTCTGTTCTGGTTTTAAGGTAGGCAAGAAGGGGGTGGAGAGGGGGAAGTGCTGTAGCAGTGAAGGCATAAGATATGCTCTTCTTTGTGGTGGAAGTATATTTAAAGTTAAGGAAATAGGTTGGCTCAGTTCATTCAAAAACATCTTTGTCTCTGCTGCTCCTAAATGCTCTTTAAAAACAAAGAAAACTGAGGGGACAGCTGTAATGTGGCTTTAGATATTGAAACAATAAAGGTGATAGAGACCAATTCTGACTTTATACAACAAAAGCGTAGAGATGTTGTGTCTTTTTTGTACATTTAGTCAGTGGGAATGAAGAAACTTATGGGAGAATAATGGTGGAGTTGAGGTGGGAAGTGATCTAAAAGCCATGTTTTAAAGAGAGATTTTGCAGGATCGGTGAGAGGAAGCACTCTGGCTTTTCTGTCAACCTTTGTGTTCTTGACTAAACATACTTGTTGCTCAGGCTGACCTTCTCCTTGCAGATTAGTTTTGCCCCTTCACCTTTGTCCTCTTTGGGTGTTCTTTTTGCTTTCTTTACAAGAGATTTCTTGTTTCTATTCTTTTCTTTGCCAGTCTTTTTTTTTTTTTTTTTTTTGTATGTGTACTTTTGTTTTATTAAACTGGTCACACTTTGTAGGATGCATTTAGAGCTGCACCAGAGGCCTCCTTCATTTCTCATTAAGTTTCCTGTGAAGCTTGAGTGCTGCACAGAGGAAATAAAAGTATTCCTGACATCTAAGAATATGTCAGGTGTTTTCTTATAAAGTTGTGTCTGAATGAAACCTGGTGCCTTTTCAGATATTCCTAGAAGTGAGCCTCGCCTTTTTCGTAATCTCTAGAAACCATGCTCTGAGAAAATGAAAGAGGAAAGTATCTCTGTGATGTACATATGTTACCAGAGCTCTTTAAAGATGTTGTGATAGGGGGGAGGTGTTGGGGGATGGGGAAACACTTTATCACTCTGTTCAGCAGCTATCCTTTAGATAAGATTGTAGCGCTCTGGAAAGGGAATCCCACTGTGTTTTCCCAAACTGGTACGACCAGGACTGAAATGGCTTGGGACTTCTGTGACAGTAACACTTTAGGAATAGAGGGCAGCTGGGGAAAAACCCAAACTGTAAGTCTCTGTCCATGGTATAGAAAGTGAACTGTGAACGTAATAATGAAGAGAAATGAGGTTTAGCTTCAGTGCATTCCTTCTTCAGAAGAGACATGCATCTCAGTGGAATGTAAGCATTTTTTGGAGGTGATTCACTGGGAGGAGGATGTAGGGGATAGAATGCTCTGCATGAGCACACTTTAAACATTGGGTTTTGCCTTAAAGGGAATTATCTTTTCTCGTTCTAACCAAACAATGCAAATTCACAATGAAATCAGGGAGAGCTTCCTACATGAAATGGCTGTGGGATAGCCAGTGCAGACCTTGGCTGTCCATTCATACTGCTTAAACGGTTTTAAAAGTGCTGGCTTTCCTTAAGAACTTCCATGGATTTACAGTCACAGAGAGTAAGGCCTGCCTGGTAGAAGCTGTGAATGTAGACAAGACGTGGGCATGTGTGCAGGACATGTTCCAGCACACGTGCCCATGTCTGTGCAAGGATTCAACCCTCAGAGTATTGGTTGTGTATTTGGAGCTGGTGTTAGCTGTGTTACTGTTACTTTCTTTAATGAACCCATAGTCCAGAAAAAGACTTAAACTATATTGGCTCAAAAAGCGTAATTTGAAAATAACATCCATGTAAACCTTCCAGTGACACTTTACCTTGCTGAATGTTTTCAGGGATGTGGTATCAAGAAAGCCTGGATAAAGCATTGTGGGCTCTATTTCGCAGTCCCTGTGGGTAGTGATGTTGTTAGGTGCAATGCCCCTTTTCCTGAGGGATTCACACCGTGCCTGTGTGATTAGGAGATGGAAAAAAAAACCCTAAAATGCATAGGTTGAAAAATTTTGTTTTACTGAATTTTTTTGAAAGGCTAGCCTGGCAAATAAAAATGTAGTAAGCAAGCCTTGAGAAGAAGAGGAAAAGGGCTTTATGTTGGGTTACTGCCCTTCTCAGAGTGAATAATGTGGGAATGCCTCACAATGGGGTTTGAAAAGTTTACGTGCACGAGTGTGATGCTTCCATGTTTTAATTTCCAAGACTGCTGTTTTCTGAAGTAGTGTGGCAGTTACTGCAGTTGATTTCACAGCTATCTTCTAGCAAAAAAGCACATTCCACTTCAAGAAGCTGCCTGCTTTGCTGCCCTTGCACCGTTACACATGTCAAGGCTGTCTGGATGTGTTGCAGTGTGGGGCAAGGCTTCAGAACCAGTGTGTAGGTAGGGATGATGGCACATCAGTTATTCTATATTCTCTTCAGAAAAAGAATTCCTGTTTTGCACAGGTGGATGTCCCAGGTGTAGTGGTGCACAGTTGGTATGAACCTCCTGGGTGCTTGCAGTCATTGATTGAGCTGACTGTGGTGCATGGGAATTGGACTCGGTGGCCGTAAACATACAGGGCTGCTGTGGGGCTGCTGCAAAACTGGCATCTGCAGGGAGCCTCCATCTCCAAAGGTTGCTTTCTTCAAGAGTCACTGAGGTGCTTGCATTGGAGGGTTCTGCCTGGGGAGGGAGCCCACTTGGGCTGAAGGCATCTGCTGGGGCAGGAGAGCTTTAGTTTGTGTTAGGTCAGGGATCGCTGGTAGTTCAATAGGACCTGGAGTCAACAGACTGAAAAAAATCAGGTCACTGATGGTGAGGGGTCACGGGACTGACCAAGGTGTCTCGGGACATCTTGTTTAACAGCTGTAATCCGAGCAACGTGAAATGTTAAATGACAAGGGCCTGCTTGCTTGTGGGTTTTTAACATGCTACTGAAAACCCAGAGGTATTTAAAAAGGATGCTGCAATTATGAGTTGGTTGGGACCTTTCCAGAAAGCCATTCTTGAATGGGAAATGCTGATTTAAGAGAAATGTTTCACAGCTACTATCTGTTTGGATGCAACTGGTTTTGGGGGGAAGTTTCTCAAGGTTCCAAATGGGATTTCTGATTAAAGCTTTAAAAGGGGGGGATAGTTATTAGAGCAGCTCTGTGGTTGGGGTATTTTGCGTGATGCAGACCAGGGGCTTGAACTTTGGTCTCCCACATCCACTCTGTCTCCCCATGGATTTTTTGGAAAGGTTTGCTCTGCTTTTGGAGCACACCCAAATGTCGAAATCTCAAAAAACAAAACAAAACAAAAAGGCAAAGTGGAATTCTTGTTTCCTAGCAGGACCTACTTATAATGAAGAAATTTAGGCTTTGTGGTGTTTATTTTACAATAGACTCCAGAAATATTTTAGTGAGTTAAATTTTTAAAAGTGTGTGCATAATGATCTCTTGAATATAATCCTTGGGAATTCTGTAAGGGCTCCATGGGCTGGAGGGGGTTGGTAATGTGTGGTGAAGATGAGCAATGCTGCTCACAGCCTACTCCTTGGATGCAGGGCAGGGAGTCAGAGTAGGACAGCTTACTTGTGTTTTACACTACTGAATCAGAATACTGGGTTTTAGGTTTCTAAGCAAACTTAAATATATTTTTTATCTTTTTTTTTTTTTTAATTTCTGGACCATAAAATGACCTAAGTAGCCAAAGCTGCAAAGAAGAGTCAGATCATCAAGTGTACGTACCTCTCTTCTTTGTATTACGCCTAAAGACCCTTGCAGGCTTGTGGTATTTTAGGAAAATATTAGACATCAGTGTTTTTATTTTACCTGATCCTAAATCCTATTTGATTCAGTACTCTGGTGCAACAAATGAGAAGATTAAATACAACGTAGCAATAAGTGGTAACAATGAGCAACATTTTTCTCCTGCTTGATTGAGCACTGCAGAGGGAGTGTTGTTCCCGTATCTGAGCCCTCCCACTTGCTAACTGGTTTGCACCATTAACTGGGAAAGAATGACATGTGTGATTTAGCAGTAGGTACAGAAAACAGCTTTGAATTGGAGTCCATAACTGAAAAGGAAGATGTTCGTGTTGCTTTTTCATGTGTAGTGCATAAATCCAGGGCCAACATGTTAACTTGTCAATGGCAAATTGTTTCAGGAAATGCTTGGGTGAGTAGTGGTGAGTTAGATACCTTGTTGTTTGTTCCATGTGGGTGATTAGCAGGTGCCTGTCTGATACATTAGGGCTTGGTGAGAAACTCCCTACTTGGGGTAGAGCGGTGACCCCTCCAACTTTCTTCCATGGAGGTGAATGTTTTAAGCAGGTTGAGACACAGGCAGATGATTGCATTTTGTCTTTGTCTGGTGGGCTGTTTCCATTGTAATCAGTTTGCAGCAGGTACTTCGTTAGGCGCTGTGGGAATGGATGAAGACGGAGCCTTGTCTTGCAGGTTGCGCGCAGGTTGCGCGCAGCAGAGCATGGTAGGCAGGGTATGTGTGAGACTCCTGGCTCTCAGGTCGGGTGGGTACTGGGCCCTTGGTCTGGCGGGGCTGTGTGGCAGTCCCCTGGGCTCAGGACAGCTGGCAAAGGCAAGCCCTTGGCTGTGGATAGCAAGAAGGGCGCAGCTTCCTCCAGTTGAGCGGCGATTTCTACTCCGTCCAGGCAGAGCCGGGGTGTGAGGGGGAGCGTTACCGGTGGAGCTCCCCAGGAGCTCAGCCCCATGATGCACCCCTGTCCCCACGGAGTCTGGGGGGACCCTATGGCTTGCGTGGGTGGTGTCTGGCCCTGTCTGACGCTTCGCCGTCCCGCTGTCTGTCTGCGTGCGCACATGCATGTGTGCAGGCGCGCGCACGCATGCAGCTCGGCGTGTGCGCGGAGCCACGCGTGCGGGCGCATGGGCAGCGTGTCCTCGCCTGACCCCGCACACAGCGGCCCTCGCGGAGCCGACAGGCGCCGGCGCCGCCGCCCGGGTGGGTGCCCCACCTTTCCCCCGCCGCCGCCGCCCGGGCCGGGCACGCGCCCGTGGCTCCCCGTCCGCAGGCGCGGCGAGTCCGTGCCGCCTCTTGCGGAGGGCCGCCGCGGCGCCCGCACAGGAGACCCTTTGTTTGGGCAGGGCCGGCGCGGGCGCGGGAGGAGGCCGGCGGGGGGCGCTGCGGGGGCGCGACCGCCCCATTGGCTGCGGCCGGCCCGCGGCTCCTCGCGCCGGCGGGCGCGCGCGGTAGGCGGGGGCGGCGCGGAGCCGCACGAGGCTCGCGCCCGCGACGCCGCCTGGAGGAGGGCGCCGCTGCGGCAGGAAGCAAGATGGCCGCCTCGTGGGCGCCGCTGTGAGGAATGCGGGGCACCAGCGAGGCCGGCTCCAGGGGGGCGGCGGCGGCGGGGCCTCTCCCCTCGGCCGTCTCCGGCGTCGCCGCGTGTCGGGGTGGCGGCGGAGGGGCCGCCTAGAGCCTCCCCCAGCCCCTCCAAAGTGCCGCACGTAAAGCACTCCGGGTGTCGGAGCAGTGTTGCAGTTCGATAATAAAATCGGAGGTGTCTGCCTTTGTGACCACAACTTATTCTGCAATTTGGTGTTTTTTTAGGTTCTAACTGAAAACAAAAGGCCTCAGAGGAGGAAGCAAAGAGTTTTAAAGGTAACCGATAATCGCTTTAATATTTATCCCCTCGCATTTTAAGCAGCGTTTTCTTGTCATGCAGGCTAGGGATCCAAAGGGTTAATTTCCGGGAAGCGGCGCTTTCCAGCTATTCAGGAGATTAGCTAATTTTAAAAGCACCGAACGTGTTCTCTTTTTAATTCCCTCCCTCTTCCCCCGACCCCCCTTTCTCCTCCAGCATGTTGTATACATATTTGATTCTTTCTGCACAAGTTTGCAGATCAAAAAGTTTGCTTTCCATTGCGTCGGCGATTCACTTTATTTCCTCCGTTCCTACTTTTAATACTTCCAAAGGTAGCAGTTGAACGTTGGTGGTGTTTTTAGTGTGCAGATTTTCTGGCATCTGAAATTTGACGTGAGAAGTCAATGTTATAATACAAGACAAATTACCAAAAGTGGAAATTTTATGCTTGCATTACTGTAGTGTTGTTTTCCTTTTTGCTTTAAACTTTAGAACACCTCAAGTGAAACTGAAAAATCCGTGAACTTAGCCTTCAGCTTCATGTGGTAACATGTTTCTTCAAAATTCGCAATAACAAAAGATTGGTCCTTCAAATGGGAATGGTTTTGGTTTTATAGACTGACTAGACTAATTTTTTTTGGAAGAAGTTACAGGTAGCATGTTGATACTGCATCTTTCAGTCAGGTTTTAATATCTTGAATATAAGGAAGTCATTAATTCTGTTGTTTCAAACTAACATGTTGGAGGATGGATGGTGGAAGGAAGATGGGTGGTCTGTGTGAGGTGAAGCTAAGGGAAACAAGAAAAAACCCCATGTTATTAAACTTGCTTTGTAGAGCTATTCTTTTATACCAACTAAATGTAATAGAAGACAGTGTAGTGTTGTTTCAGTACATTAAAATTTCAAAAGTTACTGGATACAGCGGATTTGATAAATGCTGAAGGTCTGTGGTGTAATTTATATTAGAAAACATTCCAGATTCTTGTAAGTGTTGTCTTATATTACAGAGACTTGCTTTAAGGAGTTACAATTTTGTAAGGCAAAGGAAAGATAAAAGTTAAGGTTATTTGCTCCTTGCTTAAACTTACTTGACTTGCAAGTATGTGCAACCTCAAGGGTGTCTGCCTTCGTGTGGGAGTAGTGGTGCAAGCCACCTCCCTCTATGCTTACGGTAATTGTGGTTGTACAACATGAGCAAGTGTGCTTTTTACTTAATAAATTATGTTAAAAACAGCGTTTTTTTCATCATGTGGTGGGTATGCTTGTAGTTACTCATGGCAGTTATTGCCGCCCTTGTAGCGTAGTGCATGGGTGTAGTTAGAACTTCAGCGTTCGTTCAATCTACGCTTTGTGTGGTTAAGTTGATGTCGTGTGCAGAGCAAGGGCCTGTCTGTAGATGAGTCAGTACTGTAACACGTAGTTGGTACGGCACTTGTTCTGGCACGGCGTGAAGAATCTCTCTCTCTCTCTGTGTGAGGAGTGTCTGTAGACGGGAGCAGTTCACAGCGGACCTCCAGATATTTCTCTTGGAGTTCATGTTACCGCTGTTGCTGATCTGGCAGGGCAGGTTGCTACGTGCTATGATGCTGTTGTTCCTCCAAAAAACCTTCTGAAGAGTTTTTGGGTCGGTGTGGTGGTTTTTACTCCTTGACTTTCAAATGGAAAGGCTGGCCTGCTTTTGCGCGTGCGTAGTATCATGTTAGTCATTGGAGTTGTTTCATTCTGGCTTGACTTCTCCTCCTTTGCTGAATTGATTCTAGAGTGTTTCCTCTTTGGTTTTGGGTACTGCTCTCTCTATTTTCTAGCGTTTCTCTTTGTGGTGCTGAAGTGTATTTTCTAAGTTCGTTCACTTGCACGTGCCAAGTAAGGCATGGTACCCCTGAAGGTATCTCACGAAACATCCAGGTTGGGGTTGGTGGGGTTTTCCTTTGGTTTTGAGGGGGTGTGGAAGGAGGTTGCTCATCTTAAGCTACATTGCAGCTTTGTCAGCTGCAGTAAAATTAGAAAAAGCTACATAATGTGCAAGACTTCTTAACAAGGGAAACTTTAGAAATACAACTTTCTGGTCTATGACTTTCTAACCTGGCTTCTGTTATTGGTGGGATGGCTTTGTAAAGTAGTATTGTCATATCAGTTGAATTTTGACTTTGGCATTTGTTTTAATGATTGCAGAGGTTGTATCACTGGTCAGATGCTCTCAAATTTTTAACAGACTACTTCCTTTTTTTTTTTCTTTGTATTTTGTTTCAAATGGTATTGTAATCTTTCTAGGAGTACTTGTAGTACTTTCTTCCACTAATACATGGAGTTTTTTTCTAATCCTCCTAAGTTTTTGTTAGTCACACATTTTTACCTACTTGGAGAATTAGTGCTCTTTCTAATTGTGCTTGTTGGGACCAACATATTGAGGAATTCTTCTCCAGGGGGTGAAGATAAGCAGTGCTTTCCTGTTTTCAAAGCAGGTTGGATAGATATAACCATTAAGACTCAAAGTGATACATACTGTTTTATTGTACCCTTCTTTTACTATTTGTCATTGTCCACACCTGTTTCTGTGCTCCTTTCTGGTTGCTGTAGAGTCACCTAGGAAGTTCTTCTGTGCCATGAATATTGTATTAGGTTCTCCATGTTTGTTTTGAAAGAACATCTGAAATATTCATTGCTTCTAGCAAGCAAATGCTCATTGAAGAAAGAGTCTTTATGAGTTCAGAGTAATGGATACCAAGGAAGGAATATACTCATGGTTTTTTTTCTTACAGAATATATATTATGTGTTCTCCCTTGTTAAGCAGAGACTGCTTTAATGTTATTCTTGATAGTGGAAAGTCTTTACAGAAACGATTCATACTTTAAAATTCCCTGGCCTCCTTTCCAAAGGCATATTATATCCTCTGGTTCACTTATTATCATTTTCCTTTTAGCCACTTCCCAATATTCTCACTCAGTTTGTGCAGTGCAGTGCACCTCTTAAGAGTGGGGAGTTGTTTGCTGCCACGTGCAAGTTCATTAGCAGAGAGCTCAGAAGAATGGGACAGTTGAAGGTGGCATCATAGTGTCAGGGAAATCTGCAGTTATCAGGTAGTCTCAACAGTGGCACCAGTAAGGAAACCTCCCACAGATAACAGCTGATGAAGTCTAGTCTGTGGTCTTTCTACTTGGCTCTGTGGAGCCAAGGCTACTGCTTGGATGGCTGCAGATCTTTGCTGTATTGCTGGAGATGTAAAAACCAAAACAAACCAAAAAAAAGGGGGTTAGAGGGTGTGCAACTGTGGGAGGGATCCTGAATAGCATACACAGTGCTAAGTGAGCATTGTAACTGCTGTATGTTCTTTGTTCTCTGGCTGATTCTATTTGTGATTTTATGCATAAACATTATAACGGCAATGGTGCGCGCCAGAAAAGTGCAAGCAATGCCTGCTGAACTCTGTAAAATCTGTTCAGTTGAAGCCAAACCAAAAGCCAGAGATGAGTCAGTATCTAGAACTTTTGGTTTGTTTATAAACATGGTATTAGGAAACAGTAAAAGTTTCATTTCCATCAAAGCTGCAAATAAATTAAGAGAGTGATTAAGTATATTATTCCACATGTACAAAGCACAGGGGGTTTTATTAAACGCAGTTTTAAAATATACAGTTGGTTTGGCAGACCTGCGGTGTTACCCTTTTTACAATGCAGTTTTAGTTTTCCTGCTTAAAGAAATAAAATACACTTTTTTATGTTGATGTATCTGTTAACAGGAGTTAAGGAATGTAACTGCTAATGTTCCTGATAATTTTTTGAGTGAGCATGGATTGAACTGATATTGAACATTTCTTTTAAATTATGTTGTATGCTTTAAGTGCAGAATATCACAGAATATTTAGCTGGAAGAAATGAAATTTTATTACTTTTTTCCCCTTTTAAAATAAGATATTAGCAAGTCAATGGATAGAGTTGTGCTGCAGTGGAGTTTGAGAGGAAGAAGACAGAACAGTGTAATAGAAGTTGGAAAGGTTGTTGTCCAGAAAATACTTATTTGTTGTGTTTTTTAAAGAGACAGTATCACCTTGGAACTTATTCCTTCTGGAAATACTCATTAGAATTGCTTTCAGTGCTGTTTGAAGGTGTCTGTGTTTCTTACGTGCTTCTTTCCCTCCTGCTGATTGATATGGAGAACCTGATTTTGGTATGTGAATGGCCTACAGAAATTCGTTAACTTCAATTTTTAAATTAAGATAAATAACTGGGCTGTTAACATAGTTTAAAAACATCTAGGTATAAGTTTTTCACTTAAATGTTCTTCTAATTTTGACCTTCCTCAAACTGGATGTGTGTCTGTCTGCATGGCATTCCATTTTGTGTTTCTCTTGGTAGGCTCAGGCGCCTCGCTCGATATGCACAGGCATGATTAATGGCTGTCATTCAGTAGCAGCCTTCCACGTGCAGCCTTTCCAGTCATTCCTCGAGAATGCACTCGTGAGAGCGTACGCAGTGCCTCCATATTTTGTTTGTACAGCACTGCTAAGCCTACTCACCTATGTAGACTTTTTTTGAATGGAGTCCCTAACCAAGGCGGCATTTGTAAATGGCCTGTAAATTATTAATCTTACACTAGTAATTTTCTAATCATTAATTTTTCCCGCTGGTTTCTGGGGGAGTTGAAGCTTGTTCCTTGTGAACTTTTTTCCTGTGGTGCAGTGAGCTGGATAGGATGAGAGACACTCTCCTTCCCTTGCCCCCTGTTCCTGCAGAGCTCCCTTCCTTCTTGGGACCCCCATACCGCTTGCTCAGCAGAGCTGCCATGCTACTTTTTTTGCCCCCACAACTCCTCAAAGTCTTGAGGGAAGAAAGGGATACTCTCCTTTGAGAGGAGGATGGGAAGGAGTAGGGTTTTCTGTTTTAGCTCATTTGCTGTAGCAGAGCAGTTGTGAGGATAGCAATGCTTCTCCTCAGGGAATGGCAGAGGCACAGTGAGGCTGGAAGTGTTGAGTCAGGCCAGGCTGAACCTGGTGCTTACAATAGTTTTGGAGAGGTTTTGCATGTTTTGAATCACTGCTTGTTTGTAGATTGTGGCTGTTGCTGTGTGTTTTAGTGCAGTGCTGGGCCTTTCACTTCAGTAGATTTAGAGGTGGAGTGTCTTAAAAAGGTAGACAAGGTGTTTGTGATCAAAAGTGTCATAAAACAGTCAGTAAAAGTGACAGTTTGTGGGAAGGAGGGAAGCAAAATGTAATGTGCATGTGTAGATGAAGGCCAGAGGCATGGGTGTATCAATACATTGTTTACGAGTTCTTAATGAAGTTACAGCCTTGCAAAATAAACACTAGTTTCCTGTTCCAGTTACGTTGTGTTGTTGGTATTATTTGTATTCAGTACTGACTTATGAGCTTTATTGGATACTTGTACTTGCTGCATGTAATACAGGCATGGAAATAATTGAGATGGCTTTACAAATTCCAGAAATTGGTTATCAGTATTTGCTGTTTGCCTGTGCATTTAGACATATCTAGAAAATACTTTGAGTACCACTTGTTTAGATAGAATATTGCTAAACAAGCTTGTTTATTGCTTGTAGTAACCGATGTGGCAGGAAACCAGCAAGAACCCCTACTCTTACTTAAGTGGCACCAGATTTTCACTTCTGTGTTTTTTTCCTTTCTGTGATGTTGTATTAAGAATTACATATATGAGAAAGTTAAGTTGGCAGATACCACTGCAGCAAAATGCCCACTGACATTAGGAGGAGCCTTGCCTATGTAGAGACCAAAACATTTCTTTCCTGAAAGAAATTTGTGACTGTAGGATCTTGTTGGGGGGAGGTAAGAGGAATCCATGCATTCTTATAATGGTATTTGCTTTCAAAGTGCCAAATGAATGGAACTTGACCAATATCAAGAAAAAATGGAAACAGGAATTACATGTAAGGAACTAACAATAATCACTTTTCATTAATTTATGTAAAATTACTATATCCTAACAGCTGTAATATGAAGACTTTTGGAATAATAGGACTCTTCAAAGCCGACTTAAAATTGAGTGGCTTTTGTCTTGACAATTTGCTGTGAATTCCTTTCTCCGTCAGTGTTTTGTTGGTGCCGTCTGTATGGTATTATAATTCATTTTCTGTGGTGAAATTTGTCTCTGTTTAATTTTCCTAGAATATGGGTTTTGCTGAACTTGTGAATAAGAGGAAAAAATTGTGGGTATTTAAAATTGTAAAGCGTTTATGTGTTAGATGAACTCTGCAGTATAGGCTGTTGTTGCAGTGCTGCTGCAGCACAACATTGCTGTTACTCCATTGAGTGAAAGTTGGTACTCCTGTATGGAGAAAGTGGAAGCTACATATAGTGTATATTCCGTTTTCAAGTTCATTTAAAACCATAGGTGTGCTACCTGTGAGACAAGAGAAATATCATTTGCTGGTTTTTGGGGCATTTTGATTACAAGAATAAATAAAACATAGGTGGAAAATCTTGAATAGTGCTGCAGCCTTGTACCTCAGTGGCTGAAGTGATCAGCATAACTATTTTTCTTTATTTTATCTGAATTACCTTTAGCTGTTCCTCTGGCATACCTGTCACTGACTTTTGCTGAAGAGTGTTAGTTACTCCTGTTAGTCCTCATCAGCTTTAAAACCAGACGAGAACATACCCATGAGACAGATGTTTAAATTTGGAGAAGGCCTGTGTGTGACGTGTTGCGATGTGTATCTGGGACTTGTGCTGGTATTTCCAAGTGAGAGGAAAACAAGGTACATGAGTGTGAGGTCTGGTTAGTGTTAACTTAGTCGCATGTCTCCTTAGCTGATCAAGTCTGAGAGCTGCCACCAGCATGTGGTAACTTGTAAGTAATATGGTTGGATGCTGAAACTGGGCCCTGTTCAGGACTTTACTGAACTGAAACTGAAGGAAAAATATGAACTTGTATCAGTTTGGTTCAGGTATGGTAATGCAAGACCCTTGTGATCACTTGGTCTTGTCCTAAGAGGTTGTAATACTGTATTGATGTATTGAGATGAAGCATCATGTTTTAAAGAACTTGAATTTGAATATTCCCATGGATGAAAAGTGCATCGAAACACTTCAGCACGATGACTAAAAGAATCTTTATTCCTTCTCTTCTCCACTGCAAAAGTGTCCAGACTCTGTTGGCCTTTGCCTAAAGTCATTGAGTCTTACTATGCTTTTGTCTGCTAGAACAAGGAGCCTTCTGTTATCAGCTTTCTTTTCCACATAGACCTAGCTGCAGTTTGTGGCTTTTCAGTTTTCTTTTTCTTTGGTAAATCGCAGAGAGTGAGCTTGAGGCTTTCACTTCAAGATGTTTCAATTCTTTGTCATTCTTACGGTCCTCCAAACTCTCTCCAGCATATCAATCTCTCTCTTGAATTGGGTATGCCAGAACTGGACCCTTTATTCCCCTAGCAGGTGCAGAACTACAAAGTGCAGGATAGAAAGTAACCAGTCTTTCCTAGCTATATTGTTATTTATGCACCCAAGAATCTCCCTAACCCGTAAAGTTGCGATAGGAGTTTCTATAGTTACTGTGACTATGTTAATGTTCTCTTTGAAGTCATTGCTTTTTAAGAGAGAAACCCGTGTTTTGTAAATATAGACCTCTGTTTCTGTGGCTAGATGGACAACTTCACTCTTAGTGGTATTGAAATGTGTGCTTGCAGCTGGCTTGCCAGCTAATTTAGGAAGCATCATGTTTGCTCTTTTCATTATTTTCTATTTTTGTATCGGTATTAATTTCGCTGTTCTTTCAGATCATTGCTAAAAATGTTACATATAGCTGTGATCTGTTCCCTGAAGACCCCGTTACGAACGCTGCAGTGATTCTCCGTTCGCAGTTAAGGGTCAGGCAAGTACGCCTGTAGTGCTGTGGCGATGCTTTCAGAAACGAGTAGACCACAAGAGACTTTAGCTAGAATGGATAGATTCAAAGACTGAATTTCTTTCATCTTTGCATTTCAGTTAATGTGCATTAGGGGGAGGTTCTGTTAGGGAATACATATTGCTGCTGATTGTGCCATTTGTCTTTCGTGGCTTGAGTGCTGTATTTTCCAGACCTGCCAGTGTCCCTTTGTCAAAGACAAATGATTAATTCAAAACACCAGTTAAAAAAAAAAAATCTAACCAAACAAAAACCACCAAGCAATACGCTTGTTTGCTTGCTTCTGTGGCAGAAAAAATACTGTAATGTTTGGGTTGCTTTCCTTTTTTCTTTCTGAACACACACACTTCTCTGGTGCCAGTGTAGGACAATAGTGTCCTTCACTCCGTATTTTTTCTTGCTTCTGTTTGTAGCTTTCACAACCTAGAGCTCAGGGTTGACAGAAAGAGTAATTTGAAGTTGTGGCTAAGACACCCTATTTCCCTGTAGTAATCCAATAAATAAACTTTTTTGGGAGCTAGCATTTGAAGTCCTTAAAAGCCAGAATTAATATCCTGCAATTTTTTATTTTGTTAGTAAGTACATCCTTTAGGGTTTGATACTGTAGATCTTTAATAGATGTCTCACTGAAGTTGTTGCATTGGGTTAGCAGGAGGACTGTGTTAATGTTAAGAGAGGAAATGAAGAGAACAAAGATACAAAGACTTTAAGGCCATAATGTATTCATTCCTCCCTCAAGGAAAGACAAAATTAAGAACTTTTCTGGTGAGAAAGCTGCCTGGTGTTTGAAGGTGAAACAGAGAAGATAGCTAAGCTGTAGCTTGGGAGAATGTTCTTTGTTGTTGTGGCTACAGAGTAAAAAAAAAAGGCAAAACACCGTCAACTAGAGCAGACATTGTAGCTGCAGCATGATCCAGGGTGAAATGGTACTTGCTGTGATACTCAGTTGGTGTTTTTGGCCGGAGCTGGTACTCAGGGTCAGGGGAGTTGGGACTGGGGGGGTCCCTCCATGGAAGACGGACATCTTGGGATCTATGCTGCATGTCCCAGGTCAGGTCGCTTTCTCCAGGTTAGCAGAACCTCTTGTTTCCCTGAGTTTGTGTATAAACCCAGCCTCTCTGCTAAAACTTGTCAAGGACATGTTGTCAAGAGTAGAGGTTATTTACTTTGATTGCAGTAGCTTCTAAAAGGCAGAATTGTTACCTGTACTGCCCCTCAGTGCCCTCTGTGACTTCAGGAACAAAATATCTCGTGCATGCAGGCTGTGTTATGTTAACCAAGGGCCCCAATCAGTTTATCTGCATGAAAACACATAGAAAATGTCCCTTACCTGAGCTGCTGAAATGCAGTATGCCAAGAAACCCCTTTGTGTCCATGGGTGTTACACAAATGTGGGGGTGATTGCTTTATGGCTCTAGCGAGGTTTGTGAGAACACGCCCCAGCTTGCAGCTTGGTCCCAAACTCCCTGTTCTTCACTCTGGTAGCCTGTTGGGAAACCCTGCTCGGGCTGTAGCCGTGGGCAGCAGCAACTCACAGTATGTTGCTGTTGTCAGCATTACCGTAGTCAAATGTGGAGTGGTGTGGACCTAAATAGAAGTTTGTCCTTAAATATAGTATTATGTCTGCATTTATTTTGGAATGCAGAAAACTTGTCTGTACTTAGAAGGTGGTCTATACTTTCCACAGCACCCACTTTGCTTTTGTCTCGATTCTAACCAGGGCACAGCTTTCTACACAGTGCTCAGCATAAGCAACTGCTTCTCCATACCTGTGCTCTTTTGTCTCCTTATCTCCTGTCCTGTCCATCTCTTATCTCCTTAGCCCTGTACGTTAGCCCTGTACAGTGCAAGTCCTGGATTCCACTGAGTATTTCTATGCCCTGGGGAGCAGATGCTAGAACAGGAATAAATTCCAGAGGAGTAAATTGTTGATGTTCAGCTGGCTGGTGCTTTCTTACCTCTTGGTGAAGCAGTGACATCTGACAGTTGGACCACGAATAAAACACCCTGTTCTAAGGTTAGATGAAGTATTTTTGAGTTTTTCTTCCAAACAGTTTTTCTGAAAGAAAACTTTTTTTGCAGTATTTGAGCTCTGAGGAGCTGCCAGCTCTGTGCCAACGTGGAAGGGCATGTGGGACTGGCTACGTGGCTGCAGACTCTACAGCAGGATCCAAACTTAGCCATTGCTCTGCAGTGAAAAAGAGATGCAAAGTGCAAGTGCTTCTCACCCACTCTTCTTTTTACACTGATGAGTGTTTTGACCTTGGAAGAAATGCCTTTTGGGTCATACTGGTTATTGGCAGAAGCCAATGGTACTGTATTCTTGTGATGACACGAGCACCTATGGGGAGGAATATAGTTTGGGGGTCTTCATGTTGGTTGTCATATAACTTTGTAGTGACCTGCTTGTAGAGCCATTTTACCAGCAGTTCATCTGGGCATTATCTGTTGTTTCTGGCTGTGTCTTTTAGTACATACAGTGTGTGTTGTTACCACCTATAGAGGTCTGAAACAAGGGATGTAAACCTGTGTCCTGTGCTCTGGTGTACAGAAGACATGGAAATGCCTTTAGTGTTGTATGTGATTGTGGCTTGCTGGAATCTTTGCATTTCTTTTAACACAAGATGCTTCAGAGGTAACGTTAATATTAAGTCTGACCCTTTTCAGAGTGGTGAAATGATTTGCTGTAAGTGGCTTTTCATGTGTGCTGGAAGCATTAGCTCATGGGGTGAATTTGTGTGTGTGTGTACAGGAGATAATGTCTGGTTGATGTTTAATACAGCAATGGCTACAGCAGACTGTACTCCATCGTTCCTGTCCTAATAGCACCAACTGCTGCAGAGTCTAAGCTTGAGCATGATTTGTTAGTGTTGTATGTCTCCAGATAAAGTAGTGAGTGCTCTCCTTAATGAGGAAGAGAGGAAATTACTTTTATTGATCTGCTTGATTCTTCAGCTTTTCATTATGCCTGTGTAAAAGATTTAGAAATCAATCAGATCAGACTTAGGTGCTTAACTTCCATGGATTTTAAGACTGTTGCTTGAATTTGTGGAATCCTTGCCTCTAGTTTTCACTACCTCTTTTCATGGGGTTGTGTTTTGGTGGTTTTTTTTTCTGAGCCTTGATTCAGAACTTGAAGATGATTACTCCTCCTAGGTTGTTCGGCAGCAAAAGGTTTTGCTGAGCTATTAGTTTTGGTCTGACAGACTTACAGTGAGAAGAATCAAATGAACTCTGCCCCTGCTACTATGTCTGCACTTCTTTTTATGTTTGGAAACAATAACCTCACATACAAATCAGAAAAGGCCACTGGAAAGTCTGGAGAGAGAGAGAGAGAATAGGTGTGGGGTTTTTTTTAAGATTCATTGCAATTCACTAATAGAAGAGAAAAAGCACCATAGTGCTTCAAAGGAAGAGAGTTTGGTTTAAAAAAACCCTTGATTTTATGATAATATTTAGTCTTTGTGTGGAAAAATAAAGTATTAACCAAATCATCCCAATGATATGATTCATCTGGTTCTTTTTTCTTCCTCCTTGCATGTGGGCAGCTTCCAGTAATGTTAGTGGAAATTATGATGGATAAGGAATAATTTTATTTTAAAAGTAATCCCGCTTTACTACTGGAGTTTTATGGAGACACAGCACCGCACCTGAGCAAATTAGGAAACATCTAGAGTGGTTTTGAGTGTAGCAGTGCATTTTGGTCAGATGGAAGTGTTTTATTGATGAACAAATGTAGTGGAGAGAAGTGTGATGATGTTGTTGCACTTTGAGAGCTGTCAGTTTACTCTGTCATATCTTTTCATCTCTGCTGCTCACAGACCAACCCTCCTTTCTTTTCTCTCCTCCTCTTATTGCTCTCAATTTACCGGACTTAGATAATTATTTTTTTAATGTAGCAAGTAACTCCTTCTAAAAATAAAGGGAATAAAAAAATTTGGTGATGTGTCAAAAACATACAAGTGCTGGGGAATTATTTAAATATTTTTGCTTCTACCTCCTCAACCTCCTAATTATCTAATTATTTTTTTTTTAATAACAATTATACGTGGTTGGGACAAGTTTTGGACCAATAGATGTCTTGGATGTGCTTTTGCTGAAGAAAAACCAGCCATTTCATATCTTAGCTCTTTCAAAAGTTAAATTAAGGTAATTGAAATTCGGCTTTTCTACATAGAATTATGGGTTCTTACTTTACTGTGGTAGACCCTTAAAATATTTCCTTGCACAGTTGCTAAGGCCTATGTAATGCTTTTACCCCTGCTAACAATAGAGCTGCTTAACTGCTATTACGGATCCCTTAGAAATTGCTCAGTGATCCCCTGGGTCTGTGGGTTACTGATTGAAAATCACCAGGATCCAGAGGAGTTCAGGCTCACAGACCATTAGTCAGCCTCTGTGTGCAATGTAAAAGCATTAAAAAAGGAATCTTTCTGTCTTAATGTAATTTCTGTAGGTTTGAGTTAAATGTATAGGTGCTGGACACGTTTTTATATCACATTTCCATGAGAATTTACTATGCCTCTCATCATATCTAGGGCATGCCAGGGATTCCTGGTTTTGTTTTTTTAATCAATTGAGAATCAGTTGAGAGGTGAGAATCAGTTGGGTTGCAGATGGAGCTGTGTCTGTATGCCTTATTTTACCTGGGGGCTTCTGGCAATTCCATCTCCATAGTTCTAATTAATCAGAAATCTATTTTGCATTTGTTCATCTGAGTATTCTTGGAGAAGCCTGTGTACTTCAGTTGGTGTGGCCACAAAGCCATGTCTGACTTAATGTTTTACATTAAAATGGGTGCTATTTTCTGGGAAGTGCGAGTCAGCATATGGTTAATTAACCAGTTGTATTGCTTATATCTGATTGGAAAAGCAGTACTGGTTTTCTTGTTACAGGGCTTAAGGCTACAGATTATTTATATCAGTGTTAGATGTTACAATAAGATTAAGTACCAGCACTGTCTATTGTGATTTTAAATGATTTTTTTCAAAAGAAAATTTATTTAAAATGGAAATAAAATTTGATTAATGTAATAAAAATTGGATTCCTGCCTTTATTGCTGTTTCTGCCTGAGTTCCTGCCTTTTCTTTGGCTTGGTTTTTTAACATAGATTACATAACTCCTTACTTCATACCTTTAATATTATCCTAAGGCAATATGTACGTATTCTTTCAAGGATGCAATATTCTGACTCTGTGTAGATTTTGACATTGCTTCAAACTCCGTGAATTCTATAGTATCGATGAAGATGAAGAATATACTTAACCAAATGTAAGAATTTAGAGTTTACTAAAATACTGTTAAGGACAGACTACTTAAAACTGTTCAGAAATCTGGAAGTTGCCATCTGAATACCAAAGCAGAGCATTTGGAGGGGTAACTTCCAGGAGAGCTAATGTTAATTGGAGTAATACACATTTCAGTTTAGGTCTTGCCATTTTAAGGACCCAAAGCTAAACCTGAACAGCAGCCATTCTTGCTCATGTCCAATCAGGTGGTGTATCAGTTTATTGATCTAGCCAAATCAGTATAATTATAGCAAATTACTGCTAAAGTTTCTGTGGTACAAGCCTTTGGATTTCAGTCCTGCTTTGAACTCAAGGAAGATTTTCATCTGCTTACGCAAATTCATTAAAAATTGAATTATTAGATCTGATTCTAAATGCTGACGTCCTTTATCTGTTCCTTAATTTCTTTGTAGAGCACCACATGCACACAGTTTCTTCCTCTACTTCCCTAACAGTGAGGAAAAATAGCTATAAATTTGGACAAGGGCTTTAGGCTTCAAGCTTTATGACTTCCTGGGTTTTTTTTTCCCTGATGTCTGTGCTTAATTAGGATATTCCTCATATCTGTCAAAGTAGGGTTTAATGGCTATAAATCTCATGCTTCTTATTTTTAATGGTTTTGAACAGCTGTTACAACAATATTTTTTATTGTTATTTTCTAGGCAAATTTAGAAAACAAACCAGTAAATGGCCGCAGACCAGAACTCATGGAATGCAGCATATGTGGTCATGGTGAAAAATACAGGGTGAAAACAAATCAAACAGTACCCCTTGAAAATGTGCAGTCTAAGGAGAGAGAAAGAATGACAGGTTTAGAAGCAGAGAAGTGGGCACATAATGAGAAGCCATCTTTTGGTGTCCATGTCAATGGAGATATCCATGGAACTGTGACAGGCAGCGAACACTTGAAAAGCATTGAAGACAGTGAAAGAGCAATCTCTCCCAGTCGGTTAGCTGAGCCAAAAAAATCATTTGCACAGACCATCAGAAATGGCATAAAAACCCTACATCATTCATCCCCAGAAGCAGTTGCTTCACTGAAAAAAGGATCTGTGGAGGGAAGGACGGAATTTACAAGCAACTCCCATATGCAATGGACGAAGGGTACCAATCTGAGTAACATAGTAAACACTCTGACGACTGGTGTGGGCTGCGTTCACCCAGAAAAACAAGGAAATGTTTTCATGAAAGAGGAAAACTGCACTTGCAGCATCTTTGAGGATTCTGATAAATCAGTTTTGCAGACAACTCCCATTTCAAATCTGCAGGAAAGCTTGTGTTGTCCTCTGCAGCCTGATGAGGAAGTGTATGTAGGGAAGGATGGCTTTAAAGTACCTAATGCAGAGACGCAGTGTGATGATTCTTCTCTCCAGCCGACTTTCTTGTCCCTGATTAAAACCAGAAATTTAACTGTAGAGCAGGTTGTAGCCATTGAAGCTTTAACACAGCTGTCCGAAGCCCCTTTAGAAACAAGTTCACCAGCTAAACCTGAGAGTACTGACCGTGCAGAAGCAACAACTTCCAACTTGCTCCACAGTTACAAAAGGGATATCTCATCCTCCTTCACATCTTCGGCATTAAAAGAAATCAAAGACACTTACTTGCAGAATGAGCAACAGCTCTTGGCTCACTGCGCTCACTCGCAGAAGCAGCTCCCTAATAAGGCAGTGTTATACAATGGCCAAAGTTCAGCCTCAGAATTGCATGATAAACCTGCCAATCTGGCTGGTGAGATGTATAAATTGCAGTTATCCTCGAGAGATACCAAAATGTTATCTGACTTAACATCTAATGCAAAATCATTTTCAGGGTATACTACCAAGAAAAATTATATCCATGACCCGGTCACCCTTGCACGGTATTGCAACGCTACATGTAACGTCCAGCAAACCAGTAACCAGTTAGAGCAAAAAACAACCTGTAATGATTTGAACTTGGAAGCCAGTTCTTTAATCAAAGAAGGAGGAATTCACAGCCAGGATGAAGAGGATGTAGCTACACAACTCACTCAGCTTGCGGCGCTAATTGAATCAAACCAGACAAATCCAGAGCAGAAGAAGGACATGAAGGCATCACTGCTTAACCTAATATCACACGAGAGGCAGCCAAAATATAACCAAGATGTGTTGCAGAAAAAAGAATCTGTATTTTTTAGGCATAATTGTAGTTCCTTACTGTTAAAACAAAAGCAACCGACAAATAAAAAAGGAAATGCTGTACCATGGAAACCAAGACACAAAAAGAAGCCTCAAGAAGCACGCTATCAACAAAATAATCAAAACCAGCTAGAGCCGCTGTCGTGCCAGCATAATGAGTTACAGGACATTTGGTTATCATCAAAACTGCACAAGCTCGGTCAAACCATGCCACAGGACTCCAGAATAGCTTCCTCTGAAAAAAAATCTCCAAGAACCAAAGTCCAGAGAGCCCTGAATCAGAATGCTTTAGCATCGCAAGAAAAAACTAGGTTGTTTCCCCCCCAGACTCAGATAAAATTCCATAGATGTTTACCCGAGGTACCGCAAGAGAAAAAAAAGGACAGGTTGTTTGGCTGTGAAGTGGTGAATGAGCAGATCAAAACTGCAGGCTCCGCTGACCCACTAGGCATTGATCCACTGAAAAATGGAGCTGTTGTGTGTAATCAGCATAGCAACCTGCCCTCCTGTAATCCTCTGGCTGTTTCACAGTTGAAAACAGCATCCTTATTGAACAGGCCAAGTGAAAACCTACCAATGTTTACACAAAAATGTAATTCTCAGGTACAGCAAGCAGCGAATGTCAGTCAGATGCATCCTTTGCCTCAGACTTTTAATCAGTCTAACCTGAGAGCTAACGAAATGCGCAGTGAAGACAAAGCCTATAGTCAGCATGGTGCTGTTGAACCACAAGTCAATCCGAAGTCACAGGTGCTGCCTGTTCCCTGTGGTGGGGCCCAGGTATCAGGTGCTGTCGAAGCTCTCAGGAATACAGAGTGTGCGGGCAAGGTGACTGTTCTGACATCAACCAGTTTGGGTACTGACCACCCACAGAGCACAGGCGACTCAGGGTGTTCTCCAGCAAAAAACACACTCAGCAGTTTCCTTGAATCACCTATGAAGTTTCTTGATACACCTACGAAAAACTTAATAGATACACCTACAAAAAAAGGACAATCCGAATTGCCAACTTGTGACTGTGTTGGTAAGTCTTTTTGCCAGCACCTTTTAGGTGGAGGTGTGTTCATGTTGCTTCCTTTAATGTAAGGATGTCTACTTGACACCAACTTAGCTGTTGCCAGCATTTTGCCATTAGGAAAAAATAGAGGAAGTTATTTTCTTCCTTTCTGTAAGATTTGCCTGGTGTGTTTTGGGCCTGCAAAGTGCAGGAGAAGTGAGTTGTTTTTGGTACTGTGACTGGCAGGTTTAAATTCTTTACTTAAATTTAAACCCAGAAGTAAAAAGGAGTTTCTGTATTTGGCCTTGTATCATTGCTGACTTGTGCTCTGTGTGAATTTATCTGTGGTATATCAAATTCTGATCTTTATGGTTTACGTCTAGTTTTTATCTGAGATGGTCTGGCCAAAAATTTCACGGTATATTGCTATTGTTGCCTAAATGCTGTTAGATAAGCAGCAGGGCGTAGTTGTGGGCGATCTTGTTAATGTCGCTGTTAGTCCTGATGACAACCGATGTCAGTTCGCCTTAAAGAGTCCGTGCCAAAGGCTAGTGGATGCCTCTCATCACAGAGAGAAGTAAGCTGGAGTTCGGGTGAGACCAAATTTGTGTTGCAGGATGAGATGTCAGTCCCAACTCAGCGAGGATTTTGTGAATACAGCTTGATGCATGGCGTTAGACATGCTGTGTTTTCAGAATATCAAAGCTCACAGATGGAAGGACGAGTCAGAGACTTACCAACAAATTGTACACAGGCAGATTTTTTCATCTTTGCTTGAATGTTCTGAATCAACAGTGCTAGTTAAGAGGTCTGGATTATATTTTCTATTCTGTAGTAAATGGCTATCAGTTATTTTTTTATTTTGCTTCCATTCTCCTTTGTCAAAAAAATGCATTAATAATGTTTTCCTACCAACAAAGATATTGAGAAGCTTACTTAGTCAATACATGTCGGCTTCTGCAATGAACATATGTGAAGAATGCAAAATATTACTATAAATAGGATTCCTTTATAGCACAAAGAAAAAAGACTAGCAGATTAATAGGAGGAAACAAGTATACAATAATTTTGATGCCCCTGAAGAGAGAACTCTGTTCTATGCTTCACTCTTTTGGAAGATGTTTCTATAAACCATTTCTAAGTTTATATTTAGTGCTGTAAATACATCTTGTCTGTGTTTTCTCAACCTGCTTACAGAGCAAATCATAGAGAAAGATGAAGGCCCGTATTACACTCACCTTGGGACAGGACCAAGTGTTGCTGCTGTGAGAGAGATAATGGAGAACAGGTGAGGAAATTCAGCATTTAATGCTCCCAGTGGTTTGGACTTTCTTAACGGGAAAGAACTATGAGAAATCAGTTGCTATGTGTAGCTTTGTTTTTCTAAACTTGTTGTAGTGTTCATTTATAAAGTGTTTTCCTGCTCAGATTTATATGAGGTGAGCACCAGCGTTTCAGTGCCAGACTCCCGTGTCTCTTCTGAGCTCTTGCAACTTCAGGGTTGAATTTCAAGTGCAGCGTGCTCTTGGGTACTATTGAATAGGAATGACAGAGATCAGCAGCCAGCAGAGTGAGGTTTTCTAGTGTCCTGGATGCAAAGAAGCTGTGGCAAACCGGACAGAAAGGTCACATTAGTGACCGAGTGTGCTAGGATTTACATGCAGATAGCATTTTCGTCCCCAAATAATGTCATCTTAGTGGCAGAAGCTTGTTATCAGAAGAGAAATGTCAGAAATTTCTCTTGCAAATGGGATTTTATGAATTTAAAGTCTTTTTTTACTTTATAAACACTTTGGTTTTCTTCCAGGTAAAGCAAAAATAAACTTGTGATTGTTGTTTTATTGAAAAAGTTTCCTGTTTTAAAATGGTCTACAGCAGTTTGGTTTACTCATGATTTTTTTTAATGCAGGTATGGAGCAAAAGGAAGCGCTGTAAGAATAGAGGTAGTGGTTTATACAGGAAAGGAAGGAAAAAGCTCTCAGGGGTGTCCAATTGCCAAGTGGGTAAGTTTTTATGTTACAGCAGTAAAATTATTTTGTGTGGCTTTTAAATATCAAACTATATATAGTTCTTGAGCTTAGATAGAATCTAATGTTTAATGAAGACCTGGTTCTTCATTTAATTGATATACGAGTCTGCCTGGATAATAAAGCAAAGGGAAAAATCCAAACAACTTTTTTTTTTTTTTAAATTTAAGATATGATGCTATATGTGATGCTGTGGTTTGAGTGTGAAAAAGAGGTGCTTAACAGAGATGACCAAATCAAGGGTAAGACCACCAACACAGTGTCCAGTGAAATAAGTTACGGGGGAGTGTGAAAGAGAGAAAAGAATGGATGGTGGCTTGGGAGAGCTGGAAGCTATCCAGGAACATTTAAAAACCCTTCTCAGTTATATGAACACCTGATGAAAAGAGTGTGATGGATGAAGGAGTTCAATCTCTTACGCCTTGATGTTCATTACTGTTTTTGAGGAACTGAACTCAGTATTTGGAAATGTGAATGTTACAGTGATAGTTTTCACCAAGGTCTTGTCTCACATTGCTTCATAGGAGCCAGGAAATGAGGTAACAGACACAAGCTCCAGGAGAGAGCTTGGAAAGAAATGATTGTTCTTAATCTTTGCTGAAACCACCAAGGGAGGTAAAAAGTAGGCTCAAAATCTTGTAAACTGAGTTTTGGAAAATAAGAAGAGAACTTGTTTGTTAAAAGAAAAATAAAACCTTATTGGTATATTTAGCAATTTCAGACTTGATTGTAGAAACGATGAAGATAACTGTACAGTTTGTAACTACATGACAAAATAAGGTTATTACATATTGTACATGAATAGTATTGCATGCTAAACATTTACTGCTTGTGTTTGGAACAGTCAAAATGTGTTTTTCATACTCAATACATAAACTGTTTTTCAGAAAGGAATCCCATATGTGCATGTTCCTTCAGATAATATTTAATAACAAATCAGCATCCAGGAGGGGGGAAAAGATACTAAAACTAATTTCATCAACAACTGACCCAAAAAGAATGGAATTGATTTTTGTCGGTGTTTCAACTAACCGAAGTTTGAACAGAGGACAGGAGTTAGAGTTGTGAGCAGTTGAAAGGAAGAAGGCATTTCAAACTAACTCTAAATCTTGATTCTTCTGTTGCCAGTATCAACATACCGTCTTTTATGTAAACAGAAGTGATAGGCTTGGTTGTATATCTGCATGGCGGTTGGTGTCCAACATGTGTGTACAATATGATGGTCAGGAAGCACTTGGATGCCTACAGAAAAGGCTGGTTTAAGGTATGGGGACCTGCTCTCCAGTTAGATTTTCACGTTTCTCTATGTAAAGTGTTTGCAAGAGTAAGCTCTAGTGTTCATTTAACTTCAGCTCCAATCTTCTTTTGTGCAGCGGTGACTCTTGTGTGGCGAGTTCAGACCTAAAGAGGATGAATGCTTTTCCAAATCTACTAGCTGTTACTGTGTGACTGTTCAATATGAGAGAGGGAAGGAAATAATTGAAAACTCCTGTAGAACTGTTCCATCCTGTTTAAAATCCACATTTTGGGGTTGGTATTCTTAATGTGTTGCATTAACTTTTCATTGGCAATGCTAATTTTAATCCTTATAACGGCGCATATTTGGGCTTCGGCTATGACCAAAGAAACATAATTGTGAAATTTGTTTGAAAGCATATGGAAAACATTTGCTGTGCGCTCTGGTGATTGCAGTCACAAGGTTCTGTCAGCTGCACAGAGACTTTCACTTATTCATTTACAGTGTACTTTGAGACAGACTCATTTCTGCTTTGCAGATGGACAAGCTATTGCCCTTAGGGCCCCTAGAGACTTGCTGCTGAGAGCACTGTGATGGAGCTCTGCTGAAGCTAATATGATAAGAAAAACTTGAATGTATCCCTTGATTATACTGAACTATTTTCTCCAATTAATCTTCCATTTTTCCACTAGCTAACTTGGTCTTGCTGGTTCATTAGAACCATTTTAAGATTAAAGGAGGCTTTCTAAAACACCTGTGTCCATACGGTCTTCTGTTAGTGACTGCATTTTATAATACTGACTCCCTCCTAACTTGTTTTTAAGTGGTTCAATTTCTGTTAATGTGTCTGATGTATTAAACATTTATGAGAACAGACACCTTTCCCCTAAAGGAGCTGAAATTTTCTTCCTTAGACCTCAGGTTACCATGAACCCACAGCATCTGTTTTTTCTCTTTCCATTTTCTTTTAAGAAGAAATGAGCATGTATCTCCTCTGTATTTTTTTCTTAATATATAGTATTTTGGGGTGATACTTTGTCCCCTTGGATGTGAACAAGAATGCTCCTATTAGCTGGAGCTAAATATTCTCAGTAAATACTGCCTAGGGTTCAAAGCCTTGTGATAGTTGTATGTGTAAGCATTAGATTGACACCCACATAAGTTAAACTGTGTGCAGCAAAGATGAGGTTGCTATTCTTTTCGCTGCATTCAGCAGCAAGAAGACAGCTTGACTTCTCATTTGTTTGATTCAGGAATTGTATTATTTTGGTTTTATGTTAAAATAGAATTAAAAGAGTTTTGCCAGAGATGTAAAATGTGTCGATATCTGCGTAGGTGATAACTGTGATTAGAAAATAACTTGCCATTCTGTGACACATGCCAGGGTAAATGGACCATTTTCTTTTCTGTTTGGATTGATTTTTTTCTTGGTTGTTTTGGTTTGTCCAAGATCATTGTACTGCTTCCTCCTAGTTTAAAGAAGAAAAAAACCCACCATGTAAGTACTGAAAATACTGGCCTGTCATTATTAGTAGCCAATTCATATAATAAAAAAGTACCATGTTACTGTGTATCCCTTATAATTAGCCAGCAATAAGTGCCTTGATTCATATTGCCCCCGTTGTTTTACCAGTGTTTTATCTGATAACAGATGTGTTGTAGGTTTTGTTTTCTGCTGTCAATATGTCTGATGGTAAATTACAATTACTGCAATTTATGTGAAACGGCTGATGAAGTTCAGTTGTCTGTGAGTTAACTCACTGTAGGCATCATCCTGCTGCACTAAAGTCAAAGATAGGTGTCACCTCAGAGCAGGTCAGCTTTGGGTCTTAATGTTTTGTGGCTTAAACTCATTTCCTGTGGGTTCCATCTGGTTTCAGAACTGGCTTGGATCAAGTAAGCTATCATTGCTATCTGTTGCCTTTATTCAGAGCTGCAAAGTAATTTTTAAGGCTCCCACTCTGTATGAAGACAAGAGATAAGGAGCAATAAAAACAACTGATACCCTGCCTCCAGTGCTGACCATAGCAGAAAGGTGTAAGAGCAGGTCAGTTGCCTCCCAGAAGACTGGCTAAGTTTCCAGCAATTCACAGCTCTCTGGTTCCCTGAGCTGGAGGTAGTGCCTTTGTGTTTGGTTACCTTTCACAAATGCTGACATCTTTATTTCTCCTTTTCCTTCCTGTTCCCTTATGCTAGGAGTTAAAATGCTGGCATAATGTTTTCAGCCTTGTGCTCTATCCCCAGTAAATCCTAATAGTTGTTTTTTGCTGTTTGTCCACTGCAGAGCAGTGATTTAGCATTTTCAGTGCTTTCTATCATCGTGCCAGATTCTCATTCCTGCGCGGAAATGGCCAACTCTGAGTCCATCTCTATCTAAAAATAGAATTGTTTCACCATGCGCCTTAAATATGCACATCTACAGTGAGTTTCATCTGCCATTGTACTGCCTGCTCAGCAGTATGAACTCCTTCATTTGTTTGCACATTGTGCCTGTCTTCACTACCCTGAATTGCTCAGTGTCATCAACAAATGCTGTCATGCTTTTATTTACCCTTAACAAACATGCTGAAGAGCACAGTTCTACAGTGCTCCCATTGGAGATTTTGTGGCTTTTTGCCAATTATTCATGTGTGGTCTTTTGACTTGTCTCAAGACACATTAGGGTTTTTCAAGAGCCTTTACTAAGGACCTTACTGAATGGCTTTTGGAAATCTAAAGACGTGCAGTATGACTGAGCTGTGACTTCGCTTCAGATAAATTTGTATGACTTCTCCCTGTGCATCATGCTTCCCTGTGTGATCACTGCCTTGCCCTAACACAGGTCCCAGGCTAATGTCATCACTGCATCAGCATGTTTCTTCTGGGGCCTCTTCACAAAGTGGTGTTCCTCTCAGTAATATTCAGACCTTCTGGTACCTAATGTATTATAAGTCCAGACAATGCACATCACGTTTAATACTTGAGTTGTTTAACCCTTGAGTTTCTTTGCTGGCTGACATCTGAACTTGGCAGATCGCTGTTGTTCGGTGGTGGTGGAGGGTAGTTGTTTGCTTTGGAGTTTTTTGTCAATATTGTCCTATAACAACTTTAACTTCAGCAAAACGTCCTTTCCTGTCCCCTGTGAAGAAGGCTCCTGACACAGTAATCTTCCCAAACTCCATTTGTGAATACAGCAGAAGTGGCCTTTGCATCTTGAACTTACCTTTAAGTGCTCTGGCTTTTGGGGGATTTTTTTTTTAACACTTCGATGGTCTGTTGATCCTTCAGGTTCCGTTAGCTTGCCAGTGGACTTAACTTGATTGAAACCACAGTGTTACGGGTCTTGTAGGTCTTCTGAAAGTTTCTGAAACACTTTCACTTCTCTATTACCTTCCTTTTTTCAGCTTTCATATTTCTAACTTGTCTGATCATTTTCAGCTTTTCTGTAATGTCGGTTGTGTATTATTAGAATATATAAATAATTAAGAAGGCGTGGATTAAAAATGGATTAAAATCCTGATTTAAAATACTGTTAAAATATAGTCAAATTTTAATTTCTAGCCCTGTACAGATCCGAACTGAATATTAGCCACTGAAATTAATCAGTTTAACATAATGCTTAGATAACCCACTGTTATAACCAAGATTTTATAAATCACTGAACTCATAGGAATTCATAGTTAAATGCAAGAAACTACAATTTGTTGAGCGTTGAACAAGCCTTAATAGCAATGGGTTCTTCTGCAGATGCAGAGATTTTTTTCAGTTTGCTAGTTTAGCTTGAGTTGAGAAACTGATTGAAATTGAGAATTGAAAAAGCAAGAAGATGAAGTTAGTCCCTCTTCTAGGCTCTCTATGTGTAAGTATTCATTAGTACTAGCAGTGTAATTTATTAAGGAAAATGAACAGGAGAATGAACAAGGTACTTGGCTATGCAGTGGATGATCATTACTAATCAACCCAGCTGTCAGAGGACCACTTGGTCAGGAAGTCATGCACCTGTGAGCAGACCTTCTGCTCATTTTCTCTAACCTGCTTGGCAGTGAAATGGTCTGTAGGTCTGGTTGGGCCCTGCTAGCTAAGGGATAGTGAGAACATGATAGAGCTGGGAGTTTCTGAAGTCTATTTGAAAAGGGCTTTAAAGGAAAATCTCCTGGACTGACTGTCCCCTGGCCATAGGTTTAAGTAGAATGTGGAGCTCCATTCTGTTCTAAACAGCTTACAGTACTTCAAGCCTTTGTTTAATTTATTAAACTGTCTTTATGATTAAGTTATACTCTCAGTAGGAGAAATGTGGATGAACATTAATTTTGGCACGTGGAGAAAGGGTGGCTGGAGGGGCTTTGTTCAAATTTTTGGACAACATTGTATTAGAGCATCTCTTACACGCCATAATGTAATATATTAAGTTAGTATGTGTGGCAAGTACTGCAGCTGTGCAGGCACTATTTTTACTGTTTGCTAGGAGGCACACCTGCTAAATACAGAATTAGAGGAGTTTATTTTGGATGAAAACATTAGTAGCTTTATCCAAAGTAAAGCCATTCATTATGTGCTGCAGTGTGTTGAGGTTCAAAGTTACTGGAAACATGTACATGGTTTCTGAAGTAAAAATGTTGTAACATGATTAAATATGAAGAACTACTCAAATATTTTAATAGAGTGAAAATGAAACAAAAAAGTATGTTAAGGTAAACAAAGCAAAGTGTTATAGAAAAGAAAGCATTTAAGTTGCTATTCCTACCATGTTAAGTAAAACAAATGAAAGGGCTTTTGTCATCTATGTCATACAAAGTGCAGTTAGTTCGGCATTGCCTGCAGTAGAACAGAAAGGGATGTTTGAGGGAGTGAGGAGGGTAAGCAGGCACCGCGGGCTAAGACTGGAATTCTGTCCTTGTTTCTGCATTGTTGTTGGCGTCATCACAGAAGGATCATGTAACCTGTGTATGGTGGGGTCTGCTTGCTCTTAGTGGGTACGATGCTGCTTACAGTAGGAACTTGAAAAAACTGCTTACAGGTAATTGCAGATATCACACTTCAGTGATATTCTTGTAAAAATAACCAAGTAACTTCAGGGTGTTGTGATTGACAGTAACTGTTCTGTCCTAACTCTTCTGATGTAGTCCGCTGGAATTGGAGTGGAGAGAATTTAGGGAAGTGGAAATTATTTCCATTTTAATATCTCTTAGACCTGCTGAGAACAAAAAGGATGTAACATTTTCTAAGAGTTTAATGTGGTTTAATGGGGCGGGGGGGATGAGAAAGGAGGACGTGCTCACTTCTGTGGCAAACAAGAACATTTCTCCTACTGTCTGGTAGACGGCATCACCTGCTAGAACAGCTGCAGGTTTGAACAGCAGCGTGCTCTTGCTTTGAGCTGATGTAGTTTATTAGGGAATTCTGGCTTAATGGAGAACCTTGTCCTGTGTGGAGAGGACTCCATACACGGACTTTGCGCAGGAAAAACCTGCGTAAAAAACCGGGAGCTAAACTGTTCTGAGTGGCCTGTTTCAGGATATGACAGAGAACAGAGTTAAGCTGTGTTCTCACTTTAAAATCAGCCACTGGTATCCTGCAAAGGAGACACAGCTATTTTACTGACCAAATTCAGAAAGGCCTGAGGGGAGTGCCACAGTGGAACCACATGGAGGTGAAAGAAACCTGAAAACAAGCTTTGTGATGGTTCTGTTACTATTTTCATCCAGTAATTTATAGCAGTGTACTTAACTTGCAACTAAAATATTGTACTGTTTGCTAGTGGTGTCTGGTTTGTATGGTGTTAAAGTTAATATAACTATTCTGGTGAACCTACATTACAAAGTAACTTACCAACCATGTGATAATTGAGCATCTGGTACGCTGAGCTTCTGGACTTTTGAGTGTTAGCTATTGACATAAGTCATGCACATGCTAATTTGAAATGACTGGCTTATTTTTAAGGACATCAAGTAATTTTTATTCACAGTGTACTTATTCCTTGTTCTAGAGCTCCTGCCAAGGGTTGAAACAGTTGCTTTAACAAACTAAAATAATTCAAGTAAGTAAAACTCAAGCTTTTGGACAGCTGAATCAGATTTTACAGATAGTGCAACAGTACTGATGCTGTTCAACAGATTCAGAAATTATTTGTAAAAAGTGGGAAGTGCTGAGGTGACACACTGCTGGTGATCTAAAGTTGTTCAGGATAACAAAGACGAGGGGCAGACAGCATCATCAAGAGCAGGAAGGATTTGTGATCTGGAATGAATAGCCACTGAAATGATAGACAAAGTTACACAAAAAGTGGAGTGTTGTAGTTTCATACACACGGTGATGGGTGCTAGGCTGAGTGTTACTGCGTGAGATTCATTCATTCAACATCAGCTTCAGTGTTCAGTAGCTATGAAGACAGCAAAAGAAACTAGTGAGAATTACTGGGGAGGAATAAAGAAAACATAAAACATAACGATGCCTCTGACAAAGCATGCTGCACCCCAGTCTTGAATACTCTGACGCAAGAAAGTGCAGCAGAACTGGTAGAGGTACAGATGCAGCCTCGAGGGCACTAGCAGGGGTGAGCTCAGCACAAAGAAAAGGTAATGTTTTTTCTTTCACAATAGTCTGGAATTAATCTTTGCCCAGGAACATAGTGGATGGGAAGTTGCTACATAGATTTAGAAAGGAGTGGACAAATGGACACAATGCAGATCCTTCAAAAGTTGGGAGAGAGCATGTCCTCCCAGTTGCCATCAGGTGGCTGGAAGGGACCCGGCAGTTGTTGAGAAACATGTCAGCATCCCAGTTATTCACTCTGGGCAACTCTTCTCTGTCTCTGTCAGGATCAGGATAAGGCCAGACAGTCTGCTCTGACCTCGTCCTGCTCTCGGGTTCTTCAGTTCTTTCATTCTTAGCATCCCTTTCTGTCTCTTTGCTGCCCAACTTGCACGGCAGGGAGTGAAAAATGACTTTTCCTTTTGTTTACCCTGTAGCTTGTTGCTAAACTGCTGGAAGAAAATCTGCTGCCTGTGGCATGTCTCCAGTAAATATTGGAGGTTTAGCTGTGGTGTGATGCCTGTTGACTGTATTTCTGCCCTAGCTGGCTGCTGTGGCTCTCCTTGAAGGCTTGCTCATATTCTTGGATTCTGCCATTTGAGAATATCTGGGCTAGTGGATAAAATTGATGTCTTGAACTGCTGCCTTCCTTTAATTGTGCCTGTAACCAAGGCCACCAGATCACCATGCCTGTTCTGTGTTACGATGGCTCAGGAAGTGGCAGCGTTTGGCATCCGACTAGAGCACAGGAGGGATGTACAGAACTTGGTTTTGAAAGTAGTCAAAATAAACAAGCATCCTGCTCAAATCGGCATCCCAGAAGGATGACACTTGCTGTATCATGTTCCCACATAAGTTATGTGCATAAAAGCTTTTTCTTTGGAAGGAGGTGCATCCCATGTCAGCTTTCCTGTTTATCCTAGACATGATTATGATGACAAGGAGGCAAGAGGGCAGGTGGTATGTAACTTGATGCACTGTTATGGTGAGCGCAGGACAGGGCTGGTCGCTATCAAGTGTTGTAGTGGGGTCTGCTGGGTCTGTTGCTTTCCAGAAGTGCTGCGTAGCAGCTGAAGCAAACTATGTATTGCTAACGTTGGGAATGTTTTGATGGATACTTACACTGATGAGTACTTGCTAACGTGAGTTCAGGGATGGTCTGCTCCTATGTACTCACAGAAAGATGACCACATGGCATTTAAGTATTCTTTATGAACTTACTACAAGTCTCTTACGTTGATTATTTTTCTATGTGAATCACTAAGAAGGTTTGGTTATTTTGTGTGGAGAAGTAATTGCAGGGGAAAAGGTTTTATTCTTCCACTTAAAATAGCTCATTTTAGAATTCCACCACTTAACAAATGCTTACTTTCTCATATCTTTAAAATGCATTTGGGGCCAAAATGAAACAAACTGAGTAACAAAATTAAACTCCTCTCCTGACTTGAAGGAACTGTGCTGCTGCTCAGGAATGTAAAATTCTCTCTGACATGCATAACCTGTATTGTTTATCAGCTCAGCCATAAAAGGTTTTCTGTAAACCCCTCTCAAGTGTAAATGAGTTGTATTATTTTTCTTTACAAAAAGTACTGTACTAGTTGGTCAGTCACAACCAAGACTCCTTTTGAGGAATGGTACCTTGGATGCATTTACTTGTTTTCTCATTAAATTTAAGGCTGACTGTAGGACTGTATGGTTAATTTTAGCAGGGTGATACATTCTCCTTTGATACAAATTGACTTTAAGTGTGTTTCTTCCTGCTAAACCTGCACAGATGTCCTCTGAAACTGTTCACCTACTGAAAATCTGTTCAGGTACAGATTAATTGCCGGTGTACTGCCCCTAGTGTCCACACTAGAGGGCACGTCTGAATGACAGCAGCACATCTGTCAGCAAAACAGCTTTGATATCAATCAGATAGGGAATCTGCCTGAAAACTCAGATATTTGGAGATAATCAAAGAGTAAGTGAAACTCCACAGCCTTCCTGCTTTTGTAGTCCATGACTGGTAACGCGTCTGTAGGAGCTCTGCTGATGCAGAGGGGGTGCTGGGTGGAAAGCCAGGGTTACAGAGTGTCTGCCCTGAGCAAGCCCATTGCTACAGAGCTGCCAGAGAGAATCTGCAATGTAAGGGCTCTCCATCAATATGCAGCGAGGAAGGGAGACTTGCCCATCCCCATCTGGTGCATGCCAGAGCTAGGGAGGAGGATTTAGCCTCCAGTATCTGAGAGAGGAGGTCCGGGCTTAATATGCTTGAAGATTACCGCTGAGGTCTTGGCACCTTTGTTGGAGGCCTGATGCAGGCTATGCTGGCTAAAATGCATTTGAGGAATAGATAAACATTTTCAAAGGTTATGTTCTTGTGTTACTTGGTTCTAATGCTTTTTTTGGATCTTCTTGCAATGCAACTCTATTTCAGACTGTGATAAAACCCCTAAATATGCAGGAGCAGAACTGGCCAGCTTTTCTCTTCTTTTTTTTTACTTCAGCGGTGTATTGTACTGTTCCATATCGCGTTAGTCTGTGTGTTAGGGGTAGGGCTGACAAAGCTGCTTTGCATATCATACAGTTAAAAAAACTTCATCACTCTGCGAAGAACTTTAATGTAGGTCATCTAGGGATGTGTTCTGAAAAATCTCATTGCTTCCTTTGCCTAGAACACAGTTTATTTTCATTGCTTTCTTCTAATCTCTCTTTGCAAGGTGGGAACCAGTTTATGTACTGATACGTAACTGCGGTAACCACCCTAACACACACACACACACACACGTGTGTGTGCTTTTGAGATGTGCTTTGATGTACCTGTGATCTGGGGTGTGGCAGCACGTTTTCTGATTTGTTTTCAAGGTAACTCTTGGGTTATTGGTCGATCTGTTAGCGATTATTGTCCTCTTAATGGATCTTCTTTACTGTTTGTGTGGAAAACCTAAACTGTGTTTCCTGTAAAACAAACTGCTAGTTCTTCTACAGGTGAAGAGGCACATTCTACATCACGTTCTACACCAGGAGCTGTGCGCAATGCTGTCCCAGCCCTCTTTGCTGATGGACATTGTTTGGGCAGCAGTATTTCTTACTCTTGCAGGCCTTGCCTGTCTCAAAGAGCAGCGTGTTATGTATTTCCTACTCGTATCAAAGAATAAACAAAATGATTCTTCTAGGTGATACGAAGAAGTAGTGATGAGGAAAAGTTGCTGTGCTTGGTACGTCAGCGTGCAGGACACCACTGTCAAACTGCTGTCATTGTGATTCTCATACTGGCCTGGGAAGGGATCCCTCATCTCCTGGCTGATACGCTGTACAAAGAACTGACACAGAGTCTTAGAAAATACGGCTGTCCCACCAGCCGTAGATGTGCGTTAAATGAAGAGTAAGTTACTTTACTGGTAAACAATGGTCACCTTGCCTTTTGAATGTTCTGCAAAAAATAACTTGAAGCTAATACAGTAACTATACAGCAGCTCCTTTAAAAACTCCAAACCACTGGGCATCATGTCAGCACAGACATGGCTTTTCCTGGCGACCTGGCTGGGAGTGATAGTTGTACACATTGCACCCAGAGAAGAGAGTGACCAGAAACAGTCAGTGCACCCTTCGCAAGCATGGCCATGCTAAAGAGCTGCAAAGAGAGTGATCTGTGGCTTTTCTAAATAAGCCAGAGATTGAACACTCATAATGGGGATATTCCTCTCTATGCCTCTGTGAAGGAGTTTAGTGTAATTGACTGTATACATCCCAAACCAAGGTTCTGGAGCCGTGATGCCTTTGTGCTGATTTTGGTGAAGCCCACGTTTAACAGACTCTAATAGCTGTACCATGACCTGAATCTAATGCTCATGTTCTTAAAGGGTTGGGCTGAGTAGACTTGTTCCACTTAGAGAGTTAGATGGATTTGGAGCTGATGGTATTGTTGCACATGACACGATAGTTATGGGACTTAGGGGTAACCTTTGGTAGCAGTGGTGGTTTCTTGGATAAAAGTTTTACCCAACTTGCGAGGTCAAACCGTAAGTTGCATGGGTATGTTTATGTAGCCCTGTGCCTTTCTCGGAAGTGGGGCTTTGAGGGGTTGAGACTGTCTCTCTGGGGGAAAACGTTAGTCCTTTACACAGGAATGTTTACTTAACAGAAACTGTCTGGTTAGGCCAGATATTTTATAAATATCTGTTGTTATGCTGTGTATTCTAAAAGAAATGGAAAATGGCATTGACCTAAAAAAAAAAAAAAGAAAAAAGCTGTTCTGCCTGCTGACCTGTCATGTCTTTTATTTCCTTTCGTAGTCGTACTTGTGCATGTCAGGGACTTGATCCAGAAACTTGTGGAGCATCGTTCTCGTTTGGCTGTTCATGGAGTATGTATTTCAATGGCTGTAAGTTTGCCAGAAGCAAAAACCCGAGGAAATTCAGGCTTCTCACTGATGACCCTAAACAAGTAAGATTTATTTACTGTATTGTTTTGCTTTCCTCCAATGCTTATTATTTTCAGAACTAGGAATGACATTAGCAGATATCCACCCCTTCTTTCTCTGACTTACAAATAGCTTATCACATAGGCACCCAACTAAATGGTTTGTAACTGTAGGATTTGTAGTTCTTCCACTTTATGAAAAATTGGTGTCGTTTACTATGTATTTAAATACCTCAAGTGATCCTTAAATGCTTTTCTATGTGCATATTTAGGTCCACTGTGTAACGCTGTATGAAATGTTAATTCTCTGTAAGTATGAAATACAGCTAAAGCTTTTTCTAAGCACCAAGGTGGCATCTCAGAGATTCAGTCCTTCTGCTTTGTCACAGAAAACTTTTGGGGTACCCCGGGTTGCACTGCTTTCACACTGCTGTCTGATCCCTGACAACCTGGTCTTCTCTCTTTTTTTTTTCTGTGGACAACATGGAGGTTTAACACTCTTGAAGGAACGAATATGCTAAAATATGATGCTGTGAATTGTAACGGCTGCTTAGGAGTGCTAGTGATGACACAAAGCTGAAATAGCACAGAAAAACAGGGTAATCAATTATGTGAAGTAACGAACCTCTAAAAGAAACCAGCCAAGTGTGGTTTTTACTTTGGAAACATTTTCAGGAAGAAGGAATGTAGCCTGATAACCCCTGCCCAATGAACGTACATTTCTTGGTGTAACTCAGAAGTGCCTACTGTTCGGACTGTAGATGTCTCTAACCCCTCTTCCCTGTGGAACTTGCAGATAAAAGTATCAAACTTACCGGCACATCAACATGCTCTGAGACACATACCATAGGGCAGTCGGTTACCCCGTTCTCCATTCGGGTTATCTGGCCAATAAACTTTCTCAGCTCCACTGCTTCCAGCTACAGAAAAGACCTAGCTGCTTGAAGGCCAGAGAGCAATAGAAGTAATTGTTGCATTTGGTCTTTCTAGTTGTGTGGTGTATACTTGTGTACGTATACACAGTGTGAAACATTAATTGCTGCTTGGAAGAGAGTGATATTAGTTGATTGGCTGAAGCTAAATATTCCTCCCAAGTCCTTTATTTTCTTTTTCCCTGAAGGAGTCAGTGAAGCATCTTTTATGCACATGTGCAAAATTCCTGGTCTCCTCTGAGCTGTGCTGTCTGCTTGCATTGCAGGTATTCAGACTTCACTAGGGCTGAAAGCCAGGGACTTCTGCCTCAGCAGGACAGAACGGACTATGTGACTAAGGCAGTACAAGCTGGAAATAGCCCTTTCATTGTAGGAATCTTGTCCCTTTTCGGTTCTTTGTGACACTGTGGTTGTAGGTTCTCCCCTTCTGCAATGCTGTGCATGGAGTCTCACTCTCTGCATGAGTTTTCTGTAGGTTTCTAATGTTTCTAACAACATTAGCTGGGGAACCGAGGAAGGCAGCAACCTACCCATGTACTGCCTAGTGCAATACTAGGCTGCGCCAGGTCTCTTACGACTAGATCTGTCTTTGATCAGAAAGCGCTCTGCCGGACTGCAAGCCCTGTTGGTGGTGGCATTGCTTCCCCCGAGTCTGTGGAATGGCCACCCTCAGCTGCAGTCGGATGCTTAGTCGCGCACAGTAGCATTCCCAGCAGCATCTGGAAATGATGCCTTGCTCAACAAGCGTTGCCTGGGCACTTTCAGGTAACCATTTTTGGAGGAGAATGCCTTCCACCACAGTGTAAAAAGCAGTTGCCTAAAAGAGAAGATAACCGGGACTTTTTCTACAAGTGTGACCTAAAAGTGCACTCCCTTATTTTTTCCTTTTTCCTCGAAGTTGTTTTAAAGCCAGTTTGGATTCTGCAGCTGAGAGGGGATGAGGGTTGCGCAGCACACAGGTACTCACTCACTCTGTAACCATGCATGCCCTGCGAGGGCAGCGTGCGCACCCTTCACCTGCTCTGTGCAAAGCGCCTCCAGCTGCTGGTGACAGTGGCGCTGGGGCACTCGCAGTGTGCGTGCAGGCGGTCGTACATCTCAAAGGAGTGAAATTACTGGTAAATAAGTTTTATCTTTGTTCAGTTTTGTCATTAATTTTTCTAGCAGATACATTTTTTATCTAAATGCTGGATGTTGATGATTTTGCAGATGGCATAAAGCTAGGAGGTATAGCAAATTAAGAAGAAGATAGTTCGAAGTCCAGAAAGATTTGGATCATTTGAGGCACTGGATGGAGTGAGATGAGGTTAAGGGTATAATACTCCTAGGTAAGAATAGCACATAGGATAGATAATTAAGGATGTGTTACCTTCAGTGCAGTTCAGAAAAACTTGTGGTAGCAATCAACAGTTGATGAACTGGCTACAGTATGAGCTAAAAATACAGCACCATTTTGTAATGTAATGTCACACTGAAAAGTATGAAAGTGTCTGTATATATTTATTTACATTGTGTTCACGCTCTGCGGTGATATGTGGTTGGTTTGGGGGGGAGGGGGGGGAAGCAAAACAATGCAAGCTGTTATTTTTTGCCACTATGCAAAACCAAAGCTGGGGCTGTGTCTCAAAGCCTGTCCCTTAGAGGAAAACAAAGTAGGGAGTACGTCACCACCCTTTTCTTCCCAAGTTGGGGAATTTCCCAGAAAAGCAAAAATTTAGGAAAAGAATTTAGGGATTGCTTCTGTAAGTAAGAGTTTAAATGTTACACTGCCATAGAAGCCCACCTAGCTAGTTCCATGTTTAGATGGCTTACCCCAAGGAAACAATTATTGCTTCCTGATGTAGTAAGTTATTTCCAGAAAATCCTGAGCTTTACACTGCCACAGAACAAAATATGTCTCAAATGCTCCTGCCAAGAGTTCTGTTGCCATGTTAGAAACACACCTCTTCCCATAAGAGGCAAAATGAATGTTACTCAACCTATGAAAAGAAGGCAGAAGCCTCGGCTTCTTTTAGCAGGGCTCTGACAGCCTGAGCAGGCAGACCTGGGTTCCATTCCCACACGTGAGATGCAGTTGTTCTCCTCTGCATGCTACTTCTCAGATTTGGGAAACGGTACCTTGTTCCTTGACTGTCTGTCTGTCAGAAGGTGAAAATGACGTGGAAATTCTTTCCTTGTGGGTCGGGTTTCTTTGCCCTAGGAGATCCCTTCTATTGCTGCTTGGTTGATTTATATGTAATGATTTTGGCATTTGCCATGCAAAAGTAGGCTTGTTAATGGATAGTGACAAAGGGCAGCTGAACAGAAGTCAGGTTAAAAAACCCCCACAAGACAGAGGCTGACTTGTTAGGCATCTTTAAACTGGATTAGACTCTTTTAAAGGAAATTGCAGCACTCTAAATGTTGCCTTTCTCTGCAGGAGGAACTTCTTGAAAATAATTTGCAAACTTTAGCTACTGACGTGGCTCCGGTTTACAAAAAGCTTGCTCCTGAAGCCTTCCAGAACCAGGTAGGTCTGTGTGACGTTCAGCTGGTTTAGCTGTAGCTCTGAACTGGCAGCGGACCTTAAAAATATAATGAAACCCCAAAGAATGACCTGACAGATGTGGTGAATCCCTTTGTTTGCTTACACTTAATTTGGTTAGTTTTAAAATACTGCACCTTTCTTGTTCCAGCTGGTGGTTAGTTATGCCCTGAGCTGCGCATATGCAAAAGGCATAGAGGCAATACCGTAAATAACACGGGTTATTATCTGAAGGCATTTTGGCTTGGACAGAGTTGGTTATCTCAGGGACATCCAGTCGTGAGTGTTGCACGGGTATAAGCAAACAAGTGCTTTCTGATCATTCATCCTAGCAGCATCTACTCCTTCACAAGTGCCATTGTGGCTTGCAGGGTTCTGAGCTGCTCGCTTTCAGTCCCAAGTACCTGTAGTTTATTTCACTTTTAGGTGGAAAATGAGCACATGGGCCCGGACTGTCGGCTTGGATCCAAGGACGGTAGGCCTTTCTCTGGTGTAACAGCTTGCATAGATTTCTGTGCCCATGCCCACAAGGACACACACAACATGCACAATGGAAGCACTGTGGTACGTACTTGGGGTTTTTCACATTTGTACTCTTTACTGCTGCGATTGCTGTGTGTTTTAAAATGCTGCTTGTTACAGGGGGTGCATTTGCGTGAAGTTATCTAAGGCATTATGGAGTGAACTGCCTGTTGCCATCTGTAAATCCCTGTGGCATTTGCATATATTTTACTGGTCTACAGAGGATGTGAGTACACCTTACTACAAACCAGACCAAGAAATGTCTGGCAGTGATCCTTCCCATGACAGGCTTTGAGACACCCTTTGGAGAGGGCTGGCCCTAGGACAGATAAGCAGTCATGATTGAGGTCATTAGTCATTGTCTAACCATGGAGGTGTACCAACTTCTGCGGGGAAGAGCTAAACAAAACCAGATTCATTACTAATTTTCCTCCCCTGGGCTCAATTCTTGTCAAATTCACCTTTTCTTGCACTGTGTGTTTAGCAGGCTTGGTGTGGTCAGAAAGTAGAGGGTGTGATGTTATGAGCCAGGTGACTGTTGCAGACTTTCCGTCTCAGTGTGAAAGGAAAACCTACGGATGTGGGGTGCTTTGTGGTGGTGGTTCTACCAAATACCTTGCGGGATGCCTAGTGAGAGCGTCAGGTGGGAATAACCCAGCGCTCTCTCAGAAATTGGGATCATAGTGGTGAAGAAAAACAAGCTCAAAAGAGAAATAATAAATAAAATGGACAACCTGGGGTTTTTAGTTAAAGGATTGCAATGCTCTAAATAGCCTGGGTGACTTCTTGTCCATCAGCGGAGGCAACACACAGGAATGATTTCTCTTATCAAAGGATGCGTATCTGGAAAAGAAAATCAGCCTGAAACCGCCAGCCACATAGGAACTGTCGTTTTTAAGTTTGGAAATGAAAGTTGAATTATTATGATGCTTCTGTGATTCAATAAAACATTGCATTTGTGCATATAATTAACATTTACCGTTTTGTATGTCACAACAATTGCTTAATACGGTGTGCTCATATGTTGGGCAAACATCTGTGAATTCGAAGCACGGAAGCAGATCTCTGGACTTACCAGAGTGCCGCTCTGGCACAGACTGATGCATCTGCCCAGCACCAAATGCCACTTACCTGTGGGTGTTCTGTAAGAAAATGCTGGAAGCGTACTTTGTAACTATTAGGAAGTGGTAGGAGTAAGCTCTATGGTCATCATCACTTAATGGTTCTGAAGCACAGGTATTCAGACCTGTCAGTGGTCCTTAATGTGAAAACGAGATTCCTTTGCATGACAAACTGCAGGTTGTACTTGGGAATTAAGTTTAGCTGAGAATTATAATACTACTTAGTCCTACACTGCCTTGTAAAGACAAAAATGAAACCAGAACAGAGCCTGCTACTTGTTCTGCCAGGTTGGATCCCAGAGAAGTCGTAACTTATGGCTGGCGATGGCTGGAGGGACAGTTAGCCCTTTTTTTTTTTTTTTTTTTTTGAGGAATAGTCCTATGAATGTATTTATCTGTAATCATTTGATGTCATTTAAGCCTTAGATTGTGCGTGCAGGTGTTGGTATGGATTGCACTTGGTGTGTTTGGGAGACATTCCAAATCCAGGCAGCACGGAAATTATGCCTCATTTAAGGAATAGGCCAAAACTTAAAATTGCCAAGTTCCACTAAACTCTCTGACTTGCAGAACATCTTCAAACCATTGTAACTGCTGAAAACTGCACCTTGGAATCTGACATCCATCAGGTAGCAGCTGACTCATGCAATACCTGTTGCGTCCCCGCATCTCTTCATTAGGTTCTCTAGCTCTTTATTGTAACATAATCGCAACAGAGGGCTGGGTGTCATTAGGAATAAGTTGCAAGTGTCAACGCTCAATTTACATACTCGTATCGGGCGTTTAAAGGGTGAATGAAGAGTTCAGAGAACCAAGATCTACAGGTGGCCTTCATGGTGAGGAGACAGGTGTGGGCAGTAGGATATATAGCACTTGCTGTCTGTTAGCCTGTGCCGCTACAGTGGTATATACTGGAAGTCTAAAGCAAAGAATGCTGTTGCTTTGCAGACAGGGTGATAGGATGTGCCGGGCTTTCTTCAACCTGCATGGGTTTGATAATGAAGATTATGCCCATATACAAGAAAGGTTGGAGGGATGATCCAGGGAACTACAGGCCTGTCAGTCTGACCTCTGTCCCAGGGAAGATCACGGAGAGGGTCATCTTGGGCACTATCATGCAGCACATGTGTGATGGTCAGGGGATCAGGCCTAGTCAACATGGGTTTACAAAAGGTAGATCCTGCCAAACTAACCTGATTGCCTTCTATGACAAGGTGACCTGCTTAATGGATGAGGGGAAGGCTGTGGATGTGGTCTACCTGGACTTCAGTAAAGCCTTTGACATGGTTTCTCACAGCATTTTGACTGAGAATCTGTCTGCCATTGGCCTGGACAGGTGGACCCTCAGCTGGGTTAAAAACTGGCTGGATGGCCAGGCCCAAAGGGTGGTGGTGAATGGAACAAAATCCAGCTGGAGGCCGGTCACGAGTGGTGTCCCCCAGGGCTCAGTCCTGGGTCCAGTCTTACTCAACGTCTTTATCAGTGAAGGGATTGAATGCTCCCTCAGTAAGTTTGTAGATGACACTAAGCTGGGAGGAAGTGTTGATCTGCCTGAGGGTAGGGAGGCTCTTCAGAGGGATGTGAACAGGCTGGACCGATGGGCTGAGACCAACGGGATGAAGTTTAACATGGCCAAGTGCACATGGGACATAACAACCCCACGCAGAGCTACAGGCTGAGGGGAGACTGGCTGGAGAGCTGTCAGGCAGAGAAGGACCTGGGGGTGTTTGTTGACTGCAGGCTGAATATGAGTGAGCAGTGTGCCCAGGAAAGCCAATGGCATCCTGACTTGTATCAAAAATCATGTGGCCAGTAGGTCTGGGGAGGAGATTATGCCCCTGTACTGGGCCTTGGTGAGGCCGCACCTCGAGTACTGTGTCCAGTTCTGGGCTCCTCACCATAAGAAGGACATTGAGGTCCTTGAGCGAGTGCAGAGAAGGGCAACCAGGCTGGTGAAGGGGCTGAAGGGCAAATCCTATGAGGAGTGGCTGAGGGAGCTGGGGATGTTTAGCCTTGAGAAGAGGAGGCTGAGGTGAGACCTTATCACCACCTACAACTACCTGAAGGGAGGTTGTAGAGAGGTGGGCGATGGTCTCTTCAGCCAGGTGACAGGTGATAGGACAAGGGGAAATGGCCCCAAGCTGCATCAGGGCAGGGTCAGATCAGATGTTAGGAAAAAATTCATCACTGAAATTGTTGTCGGGGCCTGGAACAGGCTACCCAGGGAGGTGGTTGAGTCACCATCCCTGGATATGTTTAAAAAAAGGGTAGATGAGGTACTAAAGGATATGCTTTAGCATAGGACAGGAATGGTTGGGCTTGATGATCTTAAAGGTCTTTTCCAACCTTGTGATTCTGTGATTAGGGTTGTTAATTTTAGTGTATACCCAAATCTGGTAATAAAGCAGGTAAGCTAGCAGTAGGAATACCGACCTCATTACTGCTTGGGATTCTGGCACCTGTCTGACCACTGCCAGCATTCACATTTAGTTCTAGAAGATGCTTTGGCTCCCTACTTTGTTTAAAATTCATGATGATTTCTTCTAGATCACTGGTAATAATGATGCAGTGGTCATTTACATCATAACTACGATGTTTTGCCTGTAAAACGTACTATGTGCAAGTAATATGCTGAATGAGGGGGCAGCTTTCACATAGTGATTGTTTTCTGATAATGTGGGAATCAGTGGAACGAGACCGACTGCACTGCCTTATGACCCTCAAACACAGAATCACAGGGGTTGGAAAGGACCTCAAGAGATCATTGGGTCCAACCCCCCTGCCAAAACAGCTCCCATATTGCACAGATAGGCGTCCAGATGGGTCTTGGATATCTCCAGAGATGGGGACTCCACCATCTCTCTGGGCAGCCTGTCCCAGTGCTGTTTACTACTTGCCTCTTGTATTTTATCTGAGTTCTTGAATGGCAGTTGCCTTGCTGTTCACAGGCTGTGCCACGTGTACCTGCCACCTTGCACCTCGCCAGTGTCAGTAACGTTTCCGCCTCCTTATTCTGGCACAGAATCTTGGTTTATCAGACCCCAAAGGTTCTTCTGGACTAACACGGTGAAGTTAAAATACCTCATAAGATGGATACTTGTGTGGATGCTGCTGGCTCCATCACCACAACTTGCAGCTTAAGTGGGACCTTTTCATTTTCTCCCTTCACTTGTTGGCAAATCGCTTTCACCACGAATGCAAGAGGAACGCTGCACAGTGCACCAAAAGTAAAGGAAAACCAGAGGCTCTTTAAATGAGTTAAGCCAGATACAGACATGAGTTCAGCAAAGCACTCAGATGAGTTCAGTGATAAGCATGGATTATCTCCTGGGCTGCCAAGAACAATTTCCTTCCTCTGCCCCTGCCAGTGTTTCAGAAAAGTATTCTTGGGTTTTCCTGGGTGTGTGTGCTTTGCTGATGAGCTCCACTATTTGCATGCAACATTGAAAATAAATACTGCTCTCATTTTTGTTGCCACTGGGGAAGAGTCTCAGGGTGTCTTCTGTAGATACAAGCTCGTGTAGTACATCTTCGCCTACAGAAACTGGGTGCATTGGATTTGCTGAACATCTTTCCTGGCCAGCAAACTCGCCCACTGAATTCAGCAGAGTTGCTTTTCAGTGGAAAAGCTACAGAATAAAAAACGAATATTCCCTGTTTGCCCTGTAGTGGAAGGAAAATGCTGGGCAGTTCTGCAGAAGTGTAAGCTAAAGCCTTTCTTTGGCAGAAGCAAAAGGTATTTCTGCCTGTGAAGGGAGCTTAAGACCCTTCAAGTCACAGAGCATGACATCTATTTTCCCTCAGACTCTTTTGTCATGGTTTAACACTCTCCTCTGGGCTGCAGCTGCAGTGTCAGAGTGCCACGTTCCTTGTGTGCACGGAGCTAGACTGTAAATGAGCAATGTGCAAAGAAAAGCTTTATAGCTATTAATGAAGCCTGTGACATGTAAACATGCTTGTGTCTCTTATTGCATTCTTCACACCTGTGTGAATCCATGTAGATCTCTGACATATGGGGCATTACAGTGACTGGCGCAGAAGGACCGAGTGCATTCTGCACTGCGTCCATAGCACACGTGCAGGCATTTGGGGCACACTGCCTTTTTTCCTGGGGTTGAGGAAGAAGAGAGTCCAGCTGCACTTATTTGTGATCAGTGGGGCCACAGTGTGCAGCAGGCGCTGTGGAAGAAGGGGGAGGAAGGTAAATGTGTACTCCAAGGGCAGCTACAATGTAAAATTTAATATTGACAGAACTAAGTCGTGTCAGTCAGCAATCCCTCAGCACACAGTTCCTGATTTATTTATTTAAAAAAATAAATCTCTGCTCTTCCAATAACTTGGTGTGTTTCTGTAGTTAGAGCTCTTCAAGTTGTCACATGTGGTCAGAAGGAAAATACGTTTGGGGTTCCCACTTCATCTGTGGCCCCCAGATTTACTCAGGGTGTAAGACCCAGTGAAGTGACAGTTTGTCTCTGCTGTAAAGGAAAAGCAACCTTGTTTGTATTGGTGACAGTAAGCAGTGAAGCAGCAGCGCCTTAGAGTCCAGATGGACATCCAGTGCTTCCCTTCTGCACAGGGAAGATGGCTGTAGGAAATGTGATTCCACCTTTCCAGATCAGAGAGGCTGTTGGAGTGCTTTGCCAAAACGTCAATTTAAAATGTGTTCTTACATCATCATGGAAAAGGCAACATCATGTCTACATGTGAAGTTCAAGAGGATGAAGGCAGATCAAAGAGTCCTGGAACAGTGTGCTGGGGAGCTGTGTGGCTACAGGTGCTTCTCTGGAGATCTGTGGAAGGAACTGCATTGCGCTCACAGGTGCAAAAAAACCAGGTTAAAAATAAATAACTAGTTTTACGTATAGGCAGGATTCACCATGATATCGCTAAACCCAGAATGGGTGATGGTTTTGATCACCAAGCGCACTGGAAACCTAAACAAACCACCTGACCAACGTTTTCCTCAGCTTTGGAGCATCCTGGATGATTTAGCCACGTGTTCTGGAAGAAGCACTTGGAGCAGGAGATGCAGCTTCATGACACAAATGGGCATTAACCAGCTGGGGTTGGTTGGGTTGCAGCAGGGCGTCAGAACCAACAGAAGGCGTTGCTTTAACTTCTCAGCAGTAGCTTCTCTTTCAGCTTAACAGAACACTTTGCATAGATTTGACCATTAGACTGGCTTCTGAAAAGGATGTTTCTCACTTGGCTGCTTACTCAAGCTGTGAATTGCTAGCTTTTCCGTAGCTTATCCATAGGGCCTTGAATTTATACCCATTTTCCCCATGACATTAGCTTTGCAGTTATCTACTTGCTGTTGTGTCCACCCTTTTATATTATAATATGTTATGGGGGACACTGACCTTGAAAATTGCCCTGCATTAAATCAGCTGTCACAATATTTTGGCTGTAGGCCTTCAGGCTGTTAATGTAACTTTTAATATGCACAAATTTCTTATAATGCCATTTATTCTAACTCAGCATGTAACACACCACGTGTGTTGTAGTAGACTATTTGAATGTAGCTCTGCTGCCACACTGCAGCCCTCACTTTCAGTTCCTCAAAAGCAGTTCTTTGCCTTTCTTGCCCCAAAGAGGGTGTTGGCTTTGTGGTGGTGACAAATACTCATTTTTGCTTAAATTAAGTTTTCCTTCAACCACTATGAGCTTGGATTTCTGTCTCGGCTTGTATGCTCTTCCCTGGGCTGAGTGTTGTGAAAATGTAGAGCTAATCTGCCTTTGCATAATTGTAAGTCAGATAAAAGATGATTAATGCATTTTAAAGTCTTTTTTTAAAAGAATAAATCTAATAAATGCACGCTATCGGTTTTCCATGGCAGCATCTGGAAAAATGCATGAAAATAGGGAGCTGTAAGTTGGATGAGGGTCTCGGTGTTTAAAATGAAGGAGACCAGGCATTGAGTCTTTGGACCTTTTTCGGACTAGTGCCTGGGTCCAGATACAGGCTGGGCAGAGTATTTTAAAACACAAGTGAAAGTCACACAGTGTCTGATGAGAGCAAGTGGGAGCTTGGCTCCTCCACACTTCTTTCATTGCCACTTTTGTTGTTCGATTCGGAGGGGAGTATGTGCTGTTCACTCTGCCCACTGCATGTCCTACCCTCTCTCACCCTTCCTGAACAACTTCTGCTCCCAAATTTCAACCAGATTTCACAGAACTTTGCAGAAACTTTGTCTTTGGAGATTTTTAACCCCTTGATCCAAGATCCAAAGTTTCACTGCAGAATAGGGGAGATGGACCCAGGGTAGCTGGAGGAGGAGGAGGGTTGTGTGTTATCCAGAATGCTCCTGCTGGAGCTTCCACTGGGCTCACCTCCCACTGACCGGTACCCAGCATGGAGGGTAGTGGGGCACAAGGGGAGCAGGGATAACTGTGCTGGGTGTGGGCGCGTGGGAGTGCGGGGATGGAGGAGTCCTTGGGAACCAGGCTTCATTGGCTGCTCATGGAACAACTTGTTGTTTTTTCTAACTCTTCCTCATAGTCCAGAGGCTGCACAGTAGAGGTAAGTACGCATGGAACCAACACACAGTGAACGCTACCCATCAGCTTCTGACTGCCCCCTTCACTCTGCCTTCTTCAGAGCCCTTCTCTTGGTCCTTTCAAAATGCCATCTGAAAAGCTCTTCTCCTTTGTCTCTGCCCCTCAAGTTTTCTCCTTTTGCTGCTCTGCAACTCTCAAGCTTTGCATATAGCTGTTTATAAAGCCCAGACCACTCCTTACTGATTTAGGATTTTTAGTTTGTGATTCAGTAATTTTATTATTCTGGAAATACTGTGTGATGCTTTTATGTGAAAACTGTGCTGTTCTGCTCTGGAACACTGGCCACGGTGACAGGATTCTGGGAAACTCAATGAATTGTTTAGGAGAGGCATCACTTTCAGCCTGCACAGCGATGGAATGATACCCTTTCTGTGTAGGGAGTACCATCCCATCCCCTCCACTCCCCTGTGTGTGTAGGGAGTGACTCCCTGTGAAACGCATGCTTAACTAAGCCATGATACAAGCGCATGGTTTTCCAGGGATGCATCTCCGGAAGTGCTGAAAATGAGGAATAGTGCAGAGGTTTGGCGGGGTTTCAGGATATAAAGCATATCTATAGTAAGAAAGCTGTTGCAATAAATTTGAGTATTTATCCCTGTTTCTGATGCACCCTTATCAAACCCTGTCTAACCAGCATTCTCCTCTCGGCTCTGGTATCTCACAAAAGCAAGTAGGTCAGTGGCCGAAGAGAAACCAAGTGCTTGCTGGGGCTTGTGGCTTCCTTAGGGCAGGAAGGCAGAGCTGGGGAAGGGTGCTGATTCAAACAAGCCTGTACAGAAAAAGAGGCTTAGAGCTGAGATGTTCTGCGGATATAGAGTGGGTAACTGTGGTGGGTTGGTTGGCTGGGTTTTTCTCTGTTTGCCAGCCAAAACAAAATCCAGAAACAGTTCCATGTCATAGAAACTCCCTGTTTGATCCAAAATGAGGATTTTCTTTTTTTAGTATTTTTTTGGTCCTTAAAAATCACTCTGAACATCAAGGATGTATGAAACCAAGAAAACCCTGCATGCTTAGGGGTTATCTGTACATTCACAGTTCAGATTATTTACTAAGGTTGGCATATGTTTATGGGCAGCATGAGTAGAGCCACAGTTTCTCTTGCCCTGTCCAGGATACGTGCCTTGGTCTCGTTCTTCAGGTACCAACCATTTGAAAGGCCCATAGCACTGAGGCTGGCAGCAGTGACAGATCAGTTAAGTCTAGGATGACTGCTTAAATATTTAAACAACTTTTGTACCTTTATGTATGTGGTCGTGTTTGTCATTGCTTCTGTTCTTGCCAGGTCTGTACGTTAACGAAGGAAGACAACCGGAGAGTGGGGGTGATTCCAAGCGATGAACAGCTCCATGTCTTGCCCCTGTACAAAATCTCACAAACAGATGAATTCGGCACCGAAGAGGGACTGGAAGCCAAGATAAAAGCTGGAGCCATACAGGTGCTCACAGCTTTTCCCAGAGAAGTACGAATGTTAGCTGAGCCCCTCAGAGCTACAAAGAAAAAGAAACCAGACACACGGAGGACCCCGACGGAAAAGCAGCCATTAATAGATAAAAAATACTCAACACCAGTAAAGCTGAAAACTGAAGCCCCGGAAAATCTTGGCAACGCTTTGCATTGTTTAGGTGAGTGGTGCGTGTCAAACTGCTCGTCTTTTCTGATCCTCTGTTGCCTCTTCCCTGTCTGAGGGGAAGGAAAAGCTCCTCAGCACTTGGTTTTATAAAGTAGACATGTAATCTGCGTTCTAGGGACTGATGAGCAAGTGATGGTAGCCAATGTTCTCTTTTGGCACGGAAAAAAAACAGGTGATCGCCCAAAACCAAGTTTGCTGTGGTGTGTGAGCACCAGCAAAATATTTCCAAGTTCCTTTAGTAAATAATGGCAACAGGATTATCTTGAAACATTGTTACAGGAACATTTTTCTGAATAACAGATGTGAATTCCTGTCATTTGAAAGTACAAGAACTGTGTTGCCCACTGCCTGTGAGACAGCAGCGTTCTTAGGATCTGAGTTGATGGTGATTTCCTGTCGAATGGCACGGGTGCTGCTGCAGAGCAAGAGATCTGAAAAAACCCTTCTGGTTTTATCAAATACAACAGTGCTTCATAAAAAGGTGTTCCACAATATATCATCATCAAGGGCCAGGGAGGAGGAAGTGGTTTTGAGCCACTGAAACAGCATTATGAAACACCTACCTGTACCTGGCATTGTCACTGCAGACAGGCACAGCTTTGGTAGCTGGCAGCCGTGCCTTTAGCAAATGGTACGGTACCCGGAGTGTTGCCGTACGCTGTGGGAATGCAGAACATGCAGAAATAGTCAAACAACTGTGCGAACAGGTCCACCTGCCTAATCTGTTTGGACTTGAAGCATTTTGGTAAAGTCATTTAAAAGAGCTGCTGCTAAAAGTAAGTTGTAGAGTGAGGAAGAAATACTTTTGAGTGAGGAAGTTTGGAGATGGCAACTAAAGAATGTGAATAAACTGTGGTAAAAGCGCAGTTCTTGCCATGGACGTTTTGGCAGTAGAGTCCCTCAAAATAGATGTCAGCGCTGTAACGCCTGGTCTGCTGACGGGCACGTGCTGCTACGCTTGGCCTTGGGAACAGTTTGAAAGAGGCTTTGCCAGCAGGGCAGCAGTGGCAGGGGCAGTTCAGTTTCACAAGGGGAAGGAGCTGTGCTCTGCCTGAGGTAATAAACATTTGGAGAATTTATGCACGTGGTTTGTGTGTCCGTTCCAGGCATATGGAACGTGTCGCTGCAAAGACATCAGCACACCGCTGCTGCACCTCCCACCCACAATAAAATGCAAAGAGCTGTAAATCACGGACTTAGACTACTGCAGTGTTGTACTGTTACGTACAGGTTTCGTGGTTATAAGGGATGAGTCACTGATTGGTTCTTTCCAGTGGCGGGTATCAATTTAGTCCCAAGGAATGGAAAACATTCATCTGGCTGAGGGTGTTGAACTCAGTAAGAAAGTAAGCTCAAAGGGTCTGTGAGACAGCGAAGTTGAGGCCAGACTATCCAGTAGTCGCTGCTGCTGGTAAACTAGAGGGGAAAAAATTACTGAAATCAAGATCCCCTTTGCATTAATAACGGCATTCAATTCTGGTCACGCTATTTAAACATAAACCAATAGACAACAGTTTGGAAAATAGATAAAAGAGAGAGAAAAACTTACTAGGGGAAGAAAAAAATACTGACTACGGTTTTAGGTAAGCAGTGAGTAAAGTACTGCTAAAGTATGTTAAACAAGTTGATCTACTAGTATGTTTTCTCCCAATGCCAGAAGAGAAGAATAGCTGGCTACACTTCAGTTGTAAAGAAAAAGATACTGATGAACAGTGCATGTAACATACAGGACTCGGTTTCCTGATGTGGACAAGAGTTTGGAACACTGGGTTTGCTTTTGAAGTATTGAAAAGGAGATGGAGCACATGCAATTAGATGAGAAAACCGTGGTATATACCATGTCACACTTTCAGCAGCATGAGGCTATTGCTCTTTCTAGTAGGCTGGGAGGATCCTGATAGTCCCAAGGCCGACTGTGCTGTGTTGCCCTTTATGCAGATGTAGTGTGCTCTTTTGAGCAAGACCTGAGCATTGTTTCAGAGCTGCTGCAGTGTTGCCCAGCTGGAAGGCCCAAGAGACCCCTCTAATCTGTATGTCCTCACCATGTGGACAACTGGGAGCTGAAGAGGGGTAAGAGAGTCCTCCTTACTGTCTTTGCCTGGCCGCAGAGCTGTGCTGTGGAGGGCCTTCTGAGCGCTGAAGTCCGATGAGGTTGGCTTGGTGGAGTGTGCCTGTGTGAAGACTTGGTTTGGATCTTGACTTTGCCAGGTCCTCTACAGAAATGCTGTGTATTAAGCAGGGTGCACTCGTCAGGCACCTTCTGCTGACAGCAAGCACACACAATTAACCCAACTGTTAATTTTTGCATTTGTGCTAAGGCCAAGAGCCTTTGAAGTCCTTAATTATTATGAAATATGGACTAAGGCTAGAGGCCTTCCGTCCTTCCTTGTATAGGCCTGTTGTTTAACCACCCTATTCTGGACAAATAATCTTTACAGACAGAAAGGTTGTTTTTGTCTCCATAAATGCCCGTACTGGACAAATAATCTTTACAGACAGAAAGGTTGTTTTTGTCTCCATAAATGCCCATACTGGACAGAGCAGGAGACAAACCAACTGCACAGAGACAGTTTCTCAGCTGCCCACAGCAGATGGTGGCCACTCCAGTCAGCAGCTCCCAGTGGAAGTGCGCTGGATGCTGAACAGGAGGCATTCCTGGAGGGAGCAGTGCCACTAGTTCCAAACTGTTGGAGGCTGCCCTCTCCCCAGAGTTGAACTCCAAATCTCCACTGCTTTGCCCCACAGAGCAGGGAGCTTCTGGCGAGAGATGGGGGATTTTTCTGGAGCTACAGCCACATGGAGAGTGCTGTGGGTTGTTACAACCTGGCTTTCAGAGACTGCAGGTGTCTCTTCAGAGGCGATGGAAATGGCAGTTCTCAAGTGCTGTGTATCAGATCTTTTGAAGAAGGGCTTGGTCTTATCCAAGGTAAATGCTCAAATGCTTTGAGTTTGATTTCACAGAAAAGGTTTTTAAAGAGTTGATACGGTTTCCATATGTCCCTCCAAAACTTCAGTGTTTGCATACCAGCTACTGTATCCATAATTTATCCCACTTTGCCTTTTCTGCATTCCCATTGTGAGAATGTCTTTTAATCCATTGCTGTTTGTAAAGTATTAGAAGCCAGAATAGTTGTTCCACATTCAGTAAAGCCACTGAACGCTCTGTGTGTTTGTGGAGCCAAAGAAGGAAACACCGACAGAGCTGAGCTCTTACGGGGACATGAGGGCGGGTGCTTTCTGGGGCGCCAGCAAAACACATGTGAAGCAGTTTCAAAGCCCACAGAAGGTGATGGAATTGTTTTGCAGTACTCCAGTGGCCTCTGGATTGAACTTCCCCTAGACAGGCGGGAGTCACCTGGGGAGAGGGTACCAGGGCTAGAAACTGATTTGGGAGCTGACATAAATTGAAGGAGCACATCTCTATGCAGAGCTGGGATGATTAATGGCTGGCAATCGGATGGAAGGCAGCCAGATCATGTGATGCAGCTTTGTAGGGATGTATTTACCTGTTGTATGTTGCCAGGCACGTTTTTTAAGTATAATTTCTGAATTGTTACTTGTTAATGTGCGAAATGTTCTACATCAGTACTTTTCATTGTAACTTTGTTGTAACTTTCTTGCTGCTGTGGACAGGACCTATAAACACACTTTTTTCTTCTGTCATGGAAGGGGGTTAAGGCAGCCAAGAAACTGGATTGTTTCGTGGGCCTAGCTTCACACAGACTACATTGCCTCAGGTCTGTGCTAGCTGAACTTAGAGAGCGTGTCCTGCTAGCCTGGGCAGTGCCAAAGGCCAGCGATCAGCTGCGGGGAAGCACTTGCGTAGAATTGGGCTGCGTGAATAGGGACTGGCGGCTGTTTGATTTTATCTGTTTGATTTTCTACCCCCCCTGTGAAATACCTGCTTTATACCAGGTCTGACTGGAGAAGCCCAGGGCATTTGTTCACTCAGCACGGGTACTGTGTGAGTGCACAGAGCCAGCTTGAGAAACCTGTCGGCATCGTGTGTACCTGCCAAAGTATGAAAGTGTTATGAGCGGTGTGTTTTGTTGATGAAGTGAAGTACTTACACTGTGGTGTGCATTTTTTTTAGGGAACAAAGCAGATGCTTTAAAACCCGGAATAAAAATGGAGCCCTCCGATCACCTCTATGCCATGAAACATACTTCAAACACTACTAAAAATTGCTCTTTATTAAAACAGTATACGGCTTCCTCCCCTTTTAAGGTGGATAGTTTACATCCTTATTCATCTTTAGCACATAAGCCTGGCATAACAGCAGTGACTAACATTCAACAGGATTTTTCAGTTCCCTACGGGTATTTTGAATGCAGTAGTAAGCAACCTCACGTGACCCCTTACGTTAATTGTAAGAACTTTGATGTGTCAGTCAAAGATTATACTGGAATTTTGCTGAACGATAAGATGAATGGTGTGCCACCGATTCTTCCAGAGGTCACTGCTCCAGGCCCCCCAGTCCATACAGACCCCCCACCCGCTATACTTGAACATCAGCCAGACAAACAGAATTGTCAGCTTCAGTTAGACAATTCTCCTTCTTCACAGATGGTCAGCTCTTGCGATTTGTCAGTACCGCTAAGCTCTCCGGCGAAGGATGCAGTTGGAAACGAAGCTGACTGTTCCCATGGGTGCCCCGTGGAAAAGGGGAGCTCCCGCCGAGAAGGGATGTGTGATTCTGACTGCGTTAACGAGAAGCAAACCAGTGCACTGGGACAACCAACTGACTCTGAAGAAAAAGCTGAGGAAATGTGGTCAGACAGCGAGCACAATTTTTTGGACGACGACATCGGTGGGGTTGCTGTGGCACCATCTCATGGTTCTATCTTAATTGAATGTGCAAGGCGTGAACTCCACGCTACCACACCTATTAAAAAACCCAACCGCAATCACCCCACAAGAATCTCTCTGGTTTTCTACCAACACAAAAATTTAAATGAGCCAAAACACGGTTTAGCCATGTGGGAAGCAAAGATGGCTGAGAGGGCAAAAGAAAAAGAGAAAGAAGCGGAGAGGTCAGGAACAGAGAACACGGATCTAAACTCCAGCAGCAGGAAAACGAAGCAAACAAGTGAAAACAGAGATCTTTTTTATGAAGACAATGAGTTCAACCAAATTCCATCACGCAGAGCATTGACAGTAACTAAGGATAACGTAATAACAGTATCTTCTTACGCCCTCACGCGAGTTGCGGGGCCTTACAACCATTGGGCGTAGGGTCTAGTATCTGAGGCCTCCTCTCGGCGCAGTGTTACACAGTGTTTCTTTAAGGTGCTGTTAAAGAACAAGTCTCGAGTCGTTTACTATTTGCTCATCTCAACCATTTTAAGGCTGAGGTAAAAAAAAAAAGGGGGGGGGAATTTCTTCTTAAACTGTGACTTTAACATTTGGTGGTGCTTAAGCACATTTTAAGCAAAAAAAAAAAAAAGTTGTATAGTTTTAATACATTCTAAATAAAAAAAGATTTTGTTTAGGTTATTAACCTTGATCAAATCATTCAGTTTATTACCTTTAGGAATTTATATTTTGGTGCTTTAAATCAAGTCTGTTTACTACAAAAATCATTTATAGGGATTTTAACAGGTTCACATTTTATGGTGTTAAATCAAGTTATACAGTAATAGCTCTACACAGCTCTTGGTGCTTAACCACAACAAACAGTTACAAATAAATAAGCTGAATTATTACTTCATGGTGCCATTGCTTTAACAACTTCCAACCATTGCTATAGAGTCCAAATTACAGATAAATCTTTTAGAAAACCAATGAATTTTTTTCTCTAGATTTGTTGTTATGTATGAAATGAAGTTATTGGTAATGATGGCTGGAAGTTGTTTTTAAGCTGTAAATATATATTTTAAAAGCACTTTCTATTTTTAAAATTAACTTGAAATAGTATAGTATAAGGATCATATTGTCTAAGGTTTGTGCATACTCTACAGAAGAAATCATTTTATTCTTGCTGTGTAGAGTTCCATATCGTTACAGCTGCAGTATGTATGCTAATGGCATATGTGATTTTTAGACTCGCCCTTTTTTCATCGAAGATTTTATGTTGCATATAAACAGCAGTTATGAAATGCAGAAACATGTTATTATTTTCGTGAGCGTGTACGAACATGGGATTAGGAGACGTCTTGTCAATACGTGTGTTGCTATTGGGAGTTACGGATTTTATTGGGTTTTTAAAGGCAGCGTTTGTTAGGATTTCTTTGAGCAATAAGTGCGTAAGTCTCACTCATTTGGAGCATTCGAAGTTAACATGACAACCAAATGTTCCTAATGCCTCAGGGGTAGGATTGTTTTGGGATTAAAAAATACCCCCTAGAGTTGCCTTATTCTATTCTGGAGAAAAAAACACAAGTGAATTTGGGGAAAATACAAAGGAACTGTTGGAAAAGCATGACATTTCTAAGATTGAACAGCAAAGTTTTTGTTAAGAATAACCTATCTGTAATATTCACCAGCTTTCCGAGTTCAGTTTTTTTACAAAAGCAGTCTGTAAATTTAAGTGATTTATCCATTTGGTGTAGAAAGGCTTGTGTTCTCCTTGCAAACATATGAAATTTTTGTTCTCCATTTCTGTCAAAGAAGTGATACTATCATGAGATGAGTATTTGCTAAACCAGAGGCAATCCAGACACTCCATTGCTTTTAAATGCTGTAGCATCCCACTCTTCTTTCTGATTCTCCTCTCCTGTGTATTTTTTTAAAAACTTATTTATTTAAACAAATTTTACCAAATGACAATGTTAGCTATGGACCAACCTCATCCTGCAGCTTCCTCCAAGAGAACAGTTCTGCGTAGCCATACCTGCCCTCTTGAAGCCAGGAGGACCGCTCAAGCCAGGACTCCTCTCTCTCCTCTCTCTTTTCTTTCTTCCTTTCTTTCTCTCTCTCTCTCTCTGTTTCTCTCTTGTGACCGAGAGCTGCAGGATCGGGCCGCAGAGATGAAGCTGTGCGTTAATTCTGCCTCAGCTGAGTAACCTGTAGGTATAACGAGGTCAGAGTTTTCCGGTGCGAAAATATACTAACAATATACTTGATAACACGATAACGTAGTGGTGCTGTACCAGAGGAATATGAACTATCCTAGAACTGGTTTATTTAAAACCTGGACAAGGTGCTTTTTCCTTGAAAAGCTGAACTGTAAGTGCTGTATTTACAGTTTTGGTACGAAAAGTACATCGATTGTATTTTTCACACGCGGTGCCAGTTAGGACCTTGGTGCTACCGATGCTTAAATGTGGCTGTAGATCAGCGGGGGTGTTCCCCTGTCTAACCTGTGTGCACGCGTGTGGTGTGTCCGCAGGAGCGAGGTCTGAAGTCGCAGTCGCGATGGAACGACCTTGGGGTTCACTCAGCTCCACAGGTTCCTGTCACCATTAGCAAAGAAGCTGGTGGCAGGGGGTGGCCGCGTGGAACCTGCTCTTTGCATCTTACCGATTTTAAGTAAAATTTGTAAAAACCGGGTATGCTGCAAACTTGAGTTCGAAGCTTAATATGAGCTCAAAGAGAGGATATTTGAAGGGATTGTAAATAATACTAACACAAAAAACAATATTATGCCATCGTTTTGTACCAGCAGTTTTATGCTTCCCAACTATGTAACATACAGTCCACATCAAATCATTACGGTATTTTGTGTGCCTTAGATTTCCAGTTTAAAACCTGTATGGTTTTGGTGAGCCGAAGGTTAGTCAGAATTCCAGCTGTCCGTGCAGTAAGTCTCACTGTACCTTCCCTGGCTGTCCCATTCGCTGTCTGAAAACCTGTGTTCAATCGCTTACAGGAAAGATGAGTTTACTTGCTTTGCTGATTGTGCCGATAGCTTTAGTCTGTATACATGCAAATCAAAAACGCTTATCATCCAGCACTCCTGTGTGAATAACAGCTTTTCTACACAAAATTGCTGTTACAGAGCCATCTCTTTACCTTTGAATATGTTCGGCTCGTTGAAGTGGATCATTTTTACTTGAATTTTCCACTGTAAATGCCTGCATGTAACTTGGGCACAATTGGAAACTTCAAGATAAAAGTGTTCCGTTGAAAAACCAGCAGCTTCCCTCACGGAAGCGAGGAACTGCAAGGTGGACCTAGATGGATACCTCTAAACATAGCCCCTGGCAAGTCACGGCACAACCAAGGCCAGGTTTACCTTTGCAGAGAAAAGTGTGTATTAAAGTTGCAGTTAATGCTGTCAGCTGATGGGTGCTAAACCTCACGGTTACTCTTTCATTATACTTGCTCACCTGAGAAAAATGTATCGTCTGTACAATGAAATCTCCTTCACGGTGCTCTTCCCTTGGCTGTCGTGTAGCTGCTTATCCAGTTTGTACCTGGTGGGCAGGTCAGCTGGCTGCTTCGATTCCTGGCTGGGGCACGCAGCAGGCGCTGCTCTGCGCAGCTGGTCTCTCCTACAGCTGCTCTGCAGCCTAGGAAATGCAACTTACTGTTTTTACAACTGTGTGCTAGTTATTGTGGCATTTCGGAGTGTTTATCAGTCTTGTACATCGATGATGCCGTTTTGAGTAAGGCTAATGTTTTATAACAGCTGTTTGTCTCTTAGAGTTTGCAGATCTGTGGGTGTTCTGCTTTCCTTCGCAGCCCACACGACCACTTAATTTGCTCTTGCCCCTTAACAAAGTCGTCCCTCCAGGGTGGCCAGATCAGGGGTTGGGTCTAAAATTAAGGTACCTGGCTAGGTGAGGCTGGTGTCATCCACTTGGTCTCCAACACCTGGCACCGAGCTCTCGGTGAAGAACCAGCTTTGGACTGGTACTGGGGTGGGCTTGTCTTCTGATGCTTTTTCATAGCATGCATGCAAAAAAAGCTGTGATCCAACATGGGACACCACCTGACTCCCCAGGAGAAATGTCTCTGGTCCCTTGCTCCACTTGGCCCAGCACCACTCTCCCCGCTTTGCTCCGGAGGGAATGAGTAGTGCTCTCCGCAGGAGCCAGTTCCCTTTGACTTGCTCAGTCTCTGTTGGAGTTACTCAGTCACACCCAATTAAATACCGAATTTCACTGGTGCAGTTTCTCTGCCCTTGCTGGTTTGTAATGTGCACAATATAGAAAACATTGTAACTATTTCAGTCATAAGATCTAAAAAAGCTTTTTAAGAACTTACAAATACTTGTGACTTTCTAGCTGTAGCAGTTGTATAAGAATGATTTTTTAAAGGACTTTCTAAGATTTCACTTGGGAGTAACTGCTGTTTGAAGTCCTTATCACAGGGGTTGGACTAGATGGCCTTTAAAGATCCCTTCCAACCCAACACATTCTATGGTACCAGTGACTGCTTCTTGTACTTAGAACACGAAATAACTTGTAGTATCGTAAGCAACATTTTATGTTGAGCATGGGTAAACAACAACTTCTGTAGTGCTTAAGATCGGTTGTAACATACAACTGCCTGGGGATTTTTAAAGACCTTTTTACTCTTGTTACAGTATTATGCTAATTTTGGTAGGTTAAATTTGGGTCCTGTTTACAGTGCTGCAGCCCCGTGACTGCAATGTGCTCTCATGCAATGTTTTCCTATTTAAATGGATGCATATGGAGAACAGGTGACCAAAGTCTGTGCCAACTCAGACCCTTGCGACCCTACAACTAACAGGTTTTGCGAGGACAGAGGGAGAAAGATTTGGAGTAAATGCTGTGGTTGAACATAGAGGTTGTATTGTTTGTAGAATGAGAAGCAATTCGAGGTCTGTAGAGAGACCAATACTTTCCCCTCAAGGTTCGGGCATGCAGACATGTCTGTTTCTGACTGCCTTCAGGCTTATGCTCTTGGCAGCTTGGATTTTTCTTCTGACAGGTTGCTCCATGAGAGATTAGCATGGAAGTGCGCTAATAAAGCTGCAGTTTTGTGGGTTCATATTGAAAGCATAAAGTCAATCTTGCCCTTCCCATGAAATTTCTCGTGTGGCATTAGCTCCTTTTATCAAGCAGCCGTTGGCTTTCTAATGCTTTTTTTAATACACACACGACTCTTCCTCCTTTTTTCCACTGGAAATGTCTACCTGTAATTTCCTGGAGGAAGTAACTGCCCTCAGATATGTGTAAAACTAAGCTGCGTGTGCGCTCCCACACATGGCGTACGTTAACAGCAGTTGTGTTCAGGCACTGCTGAACAAGCTCTTTCAGGTCTGTTGTGGTCACTAGAATTCAGAGTAGGGTCTTTGTGACGTGTGTTCCATAAAACAGTTGTTTGTTTCGTGTTTGAAAGGTACCTGCCTAACTGTGACCTGTGGTGCTGTCTGTGGTCTGATCTTAAGTAAGACAGTTAGAGACAAGGAGCAATCCAAGCACGCTTGGAAACTCTGGCCACTGCCTTTTTCTCAGGCATTGATCCAACTTCTGGAGGAAGCATTACGTTGGATACCTTTGCGTAAGACTGAACCAGTAGGGAAAGATGCCATTGATCATGGCAACACCACGGTGCTGCGCTGCAGTGTCTGTGTTACAGCACTGTTTCTAACCAGTAAGGATGTGTCACCGTGTCAGGCAACTGTGGATACCTGTACAAATCTTCCCACAGTTCCTCTGGAGACAGCGTGCTCTCCTTTGTTCTCTGTCTGCCTGGAATGGTTTATGGGAAAAAACCCAAAGGAGTTGAGAGTCAGTCACCCTTCACTTGGTGTAGACAAACAAGGTCACCAGTCACCCGTCTGCTGCTCTCTCCCAAAAGAATGTGGAAAGCCAATAGGATGCACAGCATAAGTACGGCACAGGCAAAGCCGTGAAGGTACAACCAGCTGTTGAGACAGCCTTTCTCATTGTGTTGTCATTGCCAGGGTACTTCTTTATACTGGCACTCTTTTTGGTACATCTAACAGAAAATCTCTAAGCTGTTTTATTTAGTCTGTGACATGGTTTTATTCTCCTTTAATCTTAAACCGAGAGTGGCCGATGGTTGAGGTCTCAGGCTGTTTAGTGGAGCAGTGCAGGAACTGGCTGCGGTGTCTCCTGCCGTTACCCGGTGTTTAGTCAGGCAGTTTCCACAGGGTGTCTACATGCTGCTCCGGCGTGTTACTGCAGCATTGTAATTGCATGAAGGGGGAAGACTTGTATTTGAGATTTCTCAAAGACCAAGGATTTCTAGTAGCAGTATCTAATTAGTGTACGTACACATCACTTCTTCTTAAAGAGCGGTTGAAAACGAGTTTTGTGTTTGCTTTATTAGTCCCCTATTAAAACACTTTTAGTTATTTCAGAGGAGCGAGCAGAACCTCTTCTTTAATGCTATCATTTGCATACTTGGCTGAACTGTGGAGACTTAACTCTCCGTAACGCTGTGTCGTCTCCCTGAAGAACACTTCCTTTGACAAGTGTTGATTAGTAAGTATTCCTTTCTACTCTGTACTGATGACATCGAATGTTACTACAGCCACCTTTCCCACTCCATGGTCTCAACAAAGCGCCTGCTGTGGTTAGCTTAGCTGCTTTGGTGTTACAACCTGCTGCTGAATGCTTTAAGTGCTTGTAACTGCCCTGGAAGTTCTTCCCTTCCCTCTGCAGCTCTGCTTCAGTACTCAGCATTAGCGGTACAGCTGTCAGTCTGCTTGTCAGTCCCCCACGCACACTGGCACTGCTCTGTACATACAACAGGCAATCTTCATCTCAGGAATATCATAAGAATTAATTCTCCTTCTTACTTTTCCAAAATTTCTTTATTTCAGTCATTTTTACTTCCATAGGTGACGGTTCTTGGGGTTTTTTTCACTTCATACTCTTGTAGGGAGCCTAGAGTATTGCAGTTGGGTATTTTTTCATTCCGAGAAGAGAGACACGTGTCGTTATCTGTCACAATCGGCATTTTCTAACTTCTTAAATCCAGTAATTGATATTCCAGTTAAATTTCAGACTTCTTGATGTAATGGTTACACTCTGTCCTTCCATCTGCAAGTAGCCAAATAAAAGATCCTTTGCAAGACTACAAAACTGCTGACCCCCTGCAAAAGGAAAGTCATCCCTCCTTGCAGTCCGAGGCTTTTGCTCCTGCTGTTAGCGCGCATCTCTGCAGCGTGCCTGCCTTTCTGTTGAGTTACTCTACCAGCTCTGCTCGCATCTTGACGTGAGGGATGCTGCAGACCCTGCACAGTTGCAGGAGTGTTTGTTTACTACATCTGGCTGCATCCCAGTGCAGAGATCCTAGTACTTGTGAGAAACCTGAGTGCTGCGTAAGTAAAATGCCTTAACTATCGTAGGGTGCTTAGAAAGAAGACAGCATATTCTTGTTCTGTTCTTCCTCTGTAGCAGCAGGTGGCATTGATTGAGCCTAAGCAGAAAATAATGAACTAGCTACTGCCTTTTTTAAAAGTGTTTAGGGGTGTCAGCTTTGCTATTTTCCTCTTTCTGAGATGCTCATGGATTTCAGGCTCCTCGATCCATCCATCAGTTTTTAACCACGCACTCATGACCTCAGTCCTTAAAGACAGGAGGTGTCTTTTGACGCCGTTTCCTTGATTCATCCCACAACAGTATCCTTCTCTCTTTTCTTCTACCAGACCGTTACACATTAAAATGCTAGAATCTTCCAGTGGTGTATTTGCAGTGAATTCAAGACCGGGGTGCTAAATAATCTTAACGTGAAGGGCACTTGCCCTGTTTGGTGCGACTGACTGACGATGCCCTTGTCAGCACTTTGCACACCTTACTGGCTTTCCACGTAAGGTCAGAGGGCGCAGGTGTAGACCTCAAAAAAGCTACAGAAGTGAAGATGTGGCAGTTGATCTACAGAGAGTTACCAATTACAGCAGACGAACTGTATTCCAAAGAAGTGCTAGTTTGATGTTGGGTATTGCAGTTGTTGCCACAGAACATTTTAATACTGTTGTGGAAAGTTTTTGTGACCTGATCAATATTTACATGTATATCTGTATTTTTATTATGCTGTTATAATGGAAAAGGGTCTAGGGTTTAGACTGCTGTCCTTTGCATCACCTTAAAAGGATAAAGGGGCCTTAAATGGATGTCGCTTTAGCTTACGTCCTTCAGAGTATCCCATTACACCGATAACAGTATAGAAGGTCCATAGCATGAATCCAAGCCGTTACCAAATGACTGATCTGTACAATCTTCTGCAGTCGATGTAATGATATCCCTATTGGGCACATACTGGCTGGTGACATCCAGATTGTTCTTAGTTTAGAAATACAGGTTGAAAAGACACTGGCTTGTTTTTTATCAGGTTTTAAGTGTTCACTTATGCTGGCTGTCCTTCTCCCCATACTGGCCGCAAAAAGAATGAGGTAGAAGATTTGTGCCTCTAGCAAATGGCCTGGCCAGAAATCTCACAGAACTCCCACTGGTGCGATTTCAAACCTTTGGTAGTTTTTCTTTGGAATGCTTGCTCCTCACTATAATAACCTGATCCCTTTCATGCGATCATACGAAATGGGGTCGTGACAATCTTCTGAACTCCATATTCTTTTCTGACTTAAGACCCAACAGGGGGTTCGGTACCGTGTGATGCTGTCGCGCCAGGGTGAGCGTTGCAACGCAAAGCTAAAAGTCAGTGTCTACCGACCGCCCTAACAGTGATGCTCGACAGCGAACCCGTTGGCACCGACCGCCCTGTGTGCTTGAGTCAGGCAGAGCTTCCCTTGCTGCCAGTGGAAGCTTTCCCTAAGCGTCACACCCCCTTCGTTGCAGTTATGAAACCGCCTCAAAGAAGTTTGAGAAACAGAGATTTGAAATTTCTTACAAACTGCGGTGATACTGCAGAGCCCAACGAGGACAGATTTTATACCAGCTTTGTGAATGCTGGTCTGATCCATGCAACTCAAAAGGTGGCGTCTGAGATTGAGGAATCTCTTGTACTCAAAAGGAAAAAATAACCATAGGCAAGAAAAACAAATGTGATAACCCAGTACCAGTAAAAGGAAGCCAGTTCTAACCAATGCAAACATTCACACATGTCAGTCTTTAACAATTATTTTACAATTATTTTTCCAGTTTGGATGAAATGGCTTTTTATAATGTGACATCATACCCCGTCATAACTACTGGTGAGAATTTGCTGTTGTAACAAAGAACATTAATATGTAAGGACACACACTGTACTCAAATGCTATGGCTAATGAATTCTTTCCTGCTTTGCAAATTAAGAGATTAACGCTCTGCCAAAGCAAAAAAAAAAAAAAAAAGAAAAAGAAAAACCTCAAACCAGTGTTTTCTTCCTTTGCTTCTCTTTAATCTTTTCTCTTTCTTTTTCTTTCTTTCCTTCTTTGGGATGCATTTGATAATTATTTTTCAGCTTTGAATTTGAGGCTTTGGATTGTTTCCAGTTACCAACCTACTGTATTTGGATCTGGAACAGAAAATTAACTTTTTTTAAATAGAAGATGATGTACAGGGAGAAAAAAATCAGAAAGAAAAAGCACTTCATTACATCACGGTATTTACAGGAGAAAGTATAAAAACAACTTCTTTTCTCAGAAAACATTTGGGGCCTGATTCTTTCCTAGGATAACTGAGCACAGCTTCACGAGGCTGCTGGAGCTGTGAAGAGTTACGCTAGCTGAGAAACTGAGCCTTAAAATCTTCTTTGCAGACAAGGGAACCCTTACCAGCAGTACTTGAAGACTTGTGAGTTGTGACTGCATGTTACTTGAAAGATCTAATTAAGCTATGTTTTTTGGTGCAAGCAGTTGTTGTACATGATTTCATGTTTATGTAGCAAGATGCATTGAAATGTTGATACTAGTATTGAAACATACATGTAAAAATTGTTGTTGTGGAAATTGTCTGTTCTGTTCTATTTTTCTTGTGTGTCTCATCTGTTTAGAACGTAAACTTACTTTTTTTTTTTAATTGTCCTAACTGAATAAGGCTAAATGAATACTGTAATTGAAAATATATTTTAAATCTTGTCATGAGTTTTTAAAAAGACTATTACAAATTGTATCATTCCTGATTACACAGAACTTTGTGGGTGGTTTTAAATAAATTTTATACTTCTATTTTGCACTTAGTCGTCTAATTTTTCTTTCCTGCATTCTTCATGCATTTCTTCTTTTAGAATACTCTGAGCAATAAAAGGAAGCTGTTCCCTATAGAGACCTGAACAGTCATGCCAAGGTGTGCGGCGAATAAAAATTCAGGCCAGGAGAGCCCGCACGATACAGCGTAGAGCGAGGTTAATGACCCACTTCGTACCACAGCACAGAATCCTACATGTGTGTCCCATTTAAAGTAGCTTGACATTTTAGGCATGGAATTAAAAACTTCATCAATTCAGAAGCCAGAAACAGTCTGCTCTTGCAGGATATCTGAGGTCTGTGAGCCTCATCAAAGATGTCCTGACGATACCAAGGGCTTGTAGAACCTAAAGATGAGTATGTCTATTACAGCGTGTTTATATAATTCACACCTGAAGTAATGATGTAAAGTATCTTGTTAAGGGAGGAGTAAGAAAAGAATTGATAATGAAAGTATTTTAATTGTCTGAGCCCTTTTCCCCAGAGAAACTCTGCTCCTCTCACATGTAGAAATATGGTTATGAGTTCAGTCAGCCCTACAGGACCACAGTAGTTCACCCAAGGCAGCAGGGTTTCTGTGCTGGAAAGGGAAGGGCATAAATCATCCATCTGTCTGGTCCCTGGCGTCAGTCTGCCTTTGCTTCATGCAGGACTGACCTCTCCCAGGCAGAGCCGTGCAGCAAGAGATGCGGACAGAAAACTCCAAACTACTTCATCTTCTGACTAAAAAGGACAAAACGCTTTGTGAACGCGTCCACACCGTGTCTCTTTTTTTCTACCAGCCTTGTCTGGCAGCACAAGGTTAAGGGAATTCTTTACTGAGACTTTTCATTCCCACCCAGTGGCAACAGTCCAGGTTTTATTTGCTTCAAATCAGAGGGTACATTATTTTTTCTCAAGACAAAACAACCCGGGGTGCTAGTCTGCCTTACTATGTGAGACGTTAATGTAGAATGATACTGGACAGAATTCCTGTTCTTTTGATCTGCAGAAGAGGAGGAAAATGTCTCCATTCACATTTGCTTCTTTTTCTTCCACTTTGAACAGAGTAGCAAAAGGTGTTACTATACTAACCTGCCAGAACACTGGAATCTTCTAGAGGGCAGAAAAACTCTTCAGTCATTCCCTAGACTTGAACTACATTATGTGATATGGTGCAGCTAGTTCCTGGATGGTGGGTGCATCCAGCAGGACGCCCGTACCCTCCTCTGTAATTTGCTGCTCTCTTAGAGGATAATCACTGTTGGGTTTTTATAGCAACATCTCGCCACTTGCCCCAGGCCTGTACTAGCCCATCTTTCAACAGAGCTAGGCAAGCCAGGGTGTGATGCTAGAAACCCGTGTAGCACAGACATATACGAAAGCACATGGATTTTGTGTGGCACTGAGAGACTTGGGAGCAGACCCAGGAGCATCATTACAGAGGGTGAGACAGAAAGAGTGTTTTCCAGCTCCCTTTCAGGTCCTGCCAGACAAATGCACATCGCCTCCCCTGACATTCCCAGTCAGTGTTCTTCCCAATTATAGCTACATTTCTTCAGACATTATGGAGCATATTACATACAGAGATTTTAAAGCAGAGCTTCAGCCAAAGCTTGTGGGAACAAAACCAAAACAAATTTACCTGTCCTGGCTTCCCTGAAGTGTTGCCAAGCATGAGTTTTTGTTGTAGAGCTCAACACCTGGAGGTGCCTTCATTGCTTTCTCATATCTTTGATTTCTTGTATAAATTATACAGATAATCAGTGTAGTACAGTTCGTTGCTTAGATGTTATAACCTTAAATTACACTACCTATTGAGACAGTATTGCTTGTTATCACCGAACTGCAAGATAAACATCTTTGCTAGTGCTGCAGTTAGAGCTTTCTGCAACACTCTCATAGCTGAGAAAGATCACAGAATGGCACAAATGGTTTGACTGCTGTGGGAAAATGCTAATGCTGATTACCGTTGCTCTATGTTATTATATAGCAGTAGTTTGCCTCTTCACGAGGGGTACTCATTGAAATGCAGAACTTTCTGAGAATTCCCTGCATCAGAACAAGCACCATATTGAAATACAATTTAACCATAAATGAGATGATGTGTCAATTAGCAGTGTTCTGGTTCAAAAAAAGGGCCCTCAATAGTCTGAAGTGAAATAATTGCCAGCAGCACCCATCTGTGCTTTTACCCTAAGACATGCTGGAAAAGATATTTAAAACGGGGAATCTACATGCAGCTGCTTCAGGAAGTAACCATTGGCTGAAGCACGATTCGTGAGATGGGTCTTTTACTCTCTGTCCACCCTGCTTACTTCTGGGTACTCCTTTGCTTTACAACCTACACTACTTACATGAAATTCTTAGCAGCTGAGTCCTTGAAAATGTCTTTTTACACAAGGCCAAAAATTAATTAGGATCCCTGCTATACCATGTGTACATCTCCACTTGTAATGTAACCAGGTACAAGCAGTTTGATCCTGCTGTTTGATCCTGAAGTACTCCTGAATTGCTGCTGGAGGCATCATAACTTAGCCTTATTCTTCAGCTCAGAACAGTGAAACTTTTGCCTCCTGTGTCTTCGTTCAGTTTCTTGTGACCACTTAGACTTGTTTTTCATACAGACTTCTGGTTTTGCATGGTGATGCCTGAGTCCCTTTACTGGAGGAATCCCTTCAGAGAAATAAAGCACTAATCCCGTGCTTCATCCAACACCTCCATACTGGCAGGTCGTAACAACAGCAGAATAACAACAGCAGAAAGCCTCGTAGAGGTTCATCTGCATTACAGCTGCTACAAATTTTAAGGGGGAGAGTTGTTGGGCTGTTGCAAAGTATCCCGTTCTGAGGGTAAGAAGCTGGAAGTATCTCAGGTGTGTCACTGCTTAACAACTCTCCTTTGGCTGTAGCACTTACAAGCCCTGTTTAGCTATGTCATTAAAAACGAGAAAAGAAGAAAGCTCTAGCATGGAGTGCTTGCCAGCAAGCCACGTGTGTGCTGGAGGCTCTGGATCACGCCAAAGAGTACAGGCAAGTATTCCCTTTACCTGTGATTCCTCCTGCATCTGAGCAAATAGTAGTTTCAGTCTTTCTCCTTTGCCCTCTCACCCTGAAAGAGACGTTAACTCAGGGCCATTATTGCACACTGAATCCTGTGTAGTGCATGGCAAGTTAAACCTCTGACTCTCCAGACGCAGCAGTACTGCACTGGGAATTAGGCCTGCCTGTCCTCCAGATCAAAGGCTTGTGCTCTGCTGTGAGAAGCTAAACCCCGCAGGTAGTAGTGGAAAGGAAATAGATTCTCATCTGCTTTTCAAGAAACAGAGCTAAGATTTCCAAGGTAGTCAGGATTTTTCTTCCCATTTCTCTTCTTTACTGCCTGTCTCTAGGAGGGCATTAACTCTGCCTTTCATGTAGCTTGGCTTCCCCAGGATTATAAGGAGATGGATGAGAAATCCCTGTTAGTATACACAACAAAACCTGATACACCTAAAAAAACAAGACTTTCCTAAAGGTGCTGAGAACTTCCCTAAAACGCTCAACTACAGGTCAGCTTGGGTAAGAAGAAAGGAATCCTTAAAAGCTGTGCCCTTATGCAGGGCGGCTATTCCTCTGCTCCCTGGTCAGCATGAATGTTGTTGCTTTATCTTCCATGTGTCAGGAGGAACAGCTCAAACATTACAGCTCTCCCTGGCCAGGAAGCCTCCCGTAAAACTAATGTTTGTAACAGTATTTGCTCCTTCAACTTACATTAGGTAGGTGCTATCCTGTGCCCCCCCAAGAACTGTAAGACTCCGCTCCTAAGTACTCTGGCTTAAAGTCAAATGTTAAATGGTTAAGCAAAACCAAGAGTTCTAAAAAAAAAAAAAAAAGAGTTCCTGAAACCAAACCAGCCTGATTTTAGTTCAGAAATTACTTTGCATTTTCTAAAAGGAGATTTCCTCCTTTTGCAAGAAATTTGTTTCTCTGAAATTTCACATTAGGTGTGATAGTCCAAAAGCATTTTCAAGAGGGGTTTCCTTCTGATACATTCTCTCAATCACAGGAATATATTCCTTGTTAATTTCACAGTGTCAGATGGGAGTATTCAGGAAATAAAATGTATTTTATACTTGGTTAGGAAAAGATGTTCAGTTGCTTACACACAATTACTGTGCCAAAGCATCGGTTCAAGTGAATGAAAGCCAAGCTTTCATGGGACTGGCAAAGCACAGCTGTAACCAGCACAGACCCTGCAGGGCTCTGTGCGGGGCTGTGAGCTCAGAACTGAAATAGAAATGTTCCCGGGAGTTGCCTCACTGGTGGTGAGCTAACCCGTGAGCAGGACACTGAGACAGTCTTTAGCTTACATTTCATTTCAGCACCACTCACAATCTGGTCACTCTTCTATTTACCCCAGGATATCCTCACAGTTATTAGCAGACACACATTAAGAGATAGTTTTTCTTATTTTTTTCAGAAGTATGTCTCCCTCTTGAATCTAGGCTGTGTTCAAATTTTTTTCCTGAGTAATTTTATGTATCACCTCACAGTTCAGTTTGCCATTTTTTGGTTGGGTTTTTTTTTGTTATTTTGGTTTTTTGCTGTAACCACCGAGGCTGTGAAAGGTTTTACCCTGTACCTGCAGCCAACAGCTGCAACAGCAAGGTAACAAACAGCAAAGCTATGTTTGTTAACATAAGGACAAAGCTGTCCTCTTCTCCGCATTGCTACTTGTGGTGCCCACGCTAAAGCAGCTCTGTAAGAAAAGACCTTCATCAGACCCATCTATAAAGCCCTCTCCAGTCCAGCTGTCACTGTGAGCAGCACTGTCCCATTTTTCTACCTGATTTCAAATCCTCTCCAAAATAAGCTACTGTTTCCCTACATATTTTTATTCACAAATCCACTTTGGACACGACTGCACGGGGATGGGAGTTGCTACAGCTCTCCGTCAGTGCTATTCAGAACTCAGCCAGCCTTGATATGTATCCCTTGTCACATCTCCCTTATCTACTGCTGTTATAATTACTAACCCTCCCTGAAAGAAACTGGGATACAATTTATACGAACTACATCGTACACAATGCAGCTGCAGAGCACTGAGAAGCTTGTTCTACCTTTTAAATCATTCTGTAAACTTGTAAAGACCTTTAAAGCTTATCCAAGTTAATTCTTGGTACTTCTGATGGAGTTCACTAGGGCTCCTTAGTGAAAGGCTACCTCAGCTCCCCCGCACTACCATCTGCCAGCACCAGGAGTAGTGCCAGGTGCTCAACCACAGCTGTGATTACGGTTTTATCCCATGCCTGGGAAAGACATTAATTCCATTTACCATCTAAATTCAGCATTAACAAACATTGTACCGCTTGCTGAGACCGCAGCAGGGTTAAAGGCTGTATTTAATCAATATAAACTGCAGCAAAAGGTAATATAGTGATATTATATTATAATAATAAAATATAATCTTTCATCATCAAAGTTACCTCATGAAAACCGAGTGAAATAACCATCTCCCTGTGACTGGCAAAGCCTTGCATTTAGCTGGGTGGATACAATGTGATGAGATGCTGATAGCTGTTAGTCTTCTGCCCAGTAGCTCCGTGCTCAGTACGAGGCACTATTTTCTGTGTCTTCTGGACCATACAGTTTGTCAAAACTACATTTATTAGAAGATTGTAATTCCTCCTGCAATTAACTCCCCAAAATACACAGTATGAATGCAGCTAAATCAGTTTCCAGTTTCCTCCAACCAAAACCAAGCCTATTTCACATTTTCTTCTACATTTTTATTTCTCAGCACGCACTTAAGATATCTCAAAGTAGTTTTGTTCTACCTGATGCAGGAAATACCACCATGCCTCTGTTGCTGCTGTGCAGCGTCAACTGTTAGGTAAGTGCTTTATTTTTGGACACAGGTTTTCAGCTGTTAACATTGTTATTGTGGTGCTGAACTCTAATAAATGGCTGTACATTATTGACACTATATATAAAGTCTAATGTTGAAGCAGTCTGTGCTAGTGTAGGTAAAGGGAGAACTTGCCTCTGAAGCGTTTGGTTCTCACGATTTCCTTACAACCAGCTTCACCCATGTTGTTATTTTCAAAAGAAGGGCAAGCGTTTTAAGTTTCTTGTTCCACTTGTACTTTTCCAAGGATATATGGCAGAACTTATTCCTAAAGGCAAGGACAAAGACTATTTGCAGCTTACACATAGGCATTCCTTTCAGGTTGCAAACCATCTGCAGCAAACACTTTTGTTTCACAGTACACTTATGATAACAGTTACTGTTATGAGACACCTTAGGGACACTCATAAGACAGTGAAGATTTGTTTAATAACGAATGTGATTATTTTTCTGCTTCTCCAACATCTTAGGGATCTGAAGTTGGAGTAATTAGACAGGACAAATGTGTTTGCATCTCTGAAGTGAACTACAAGATTTTAGGGGTTTTTTTCCTTTCTCATCCAACAAGAAACATAACATGTTGATACATACCAGTATCAGTGCAGGCCCAAAGTTTATACCATGTGCCTGAACAGTACAACTTCATCTTCCTCGAGCTACTGGAGAAACTCCTCTATCTGAAAGCAAGCCATGCACTTGCTTTTTAAACACCTGATATGCTCGTTCGGGACCTGTGATACTGACTTCTCAATCTGCACTCCACCTACACCAAATAAATATTGAGACCAGCGTGCTTCTACTCCCTCTTCACCATTTACACTTTTTAGTATATTAGCTGTTGCTTCCACAGGGCTGGATTCGTGCTGGGTACTGCCGAGTGGAAATGTATTCATTTCTACAACTGCGTGAAGTGTCATACAAAGAGGTGCTGACTCAGAGAGCTCCACTCACCACAGATCCTTAAAAAGCAAACCAGAAAGCTGTTAGTTTTGAACCTTTTTGAAGAGCAGGATTTCATCACATACCGAGTGAGACACACGTTTCCAATTCAAGAAAACTGATTAGTAACGAGCGCAGCTACACCATTGCATAAGGTGCCACAGATAACTTCATGTCTTTCCTTTGCCAACACAGGCAGCTGAGGGAGGTCCCAGGGATTAGCTACTCACACTAGGAGGCTTTACTATTAGCGTAGCACTTCTGGACATCAAAGTTCTTTTCTTTGCGCTTTTCTATTCATCTTTAAGTGTGCTGCTTGTGCCAAAATACGTGTGATGTTACTTGGATTGTAAACTCTAAAAATTATCATCCACAATATCCCAGCTTGTGTTCTTAACATCCGTAACCACCAAGAAGGCTGGAAGGAGGGTTTTTCACCTTCCAATTTGAGTCTGTTTCTCAATCTCACCTGATTATTTTAAGGTAACTTGTCAAAATGCCCAATCTTTCAGAGTTCTGCCCCTTCACCAAGCTGGGATGAAACTGTCCAATGTACTCAAGACACCTACAGTATCTGGAGTTAAACTTTAAGAAATAAGACTAGAAGCGCTCACGGTTTTTTCATGGGGATTTCGACTACAACTCTTCATCAAAACATCTTGAAAAGAGGCTACAGAGAGCTGAAGAATTCAAAATGAGTCACTGCTGTACTACAGCTGGGACAGCCATTTAATGGCAGACCTGTCTTTAATACTACTGATGTGCGGAAGCTGACTTCACAGCTCACAAAGAGTTATAAAGAAGGTATGTTTATTCAGCACTGGGTGCACAGGGGATCACCCCACCACAGACACGCACACCAAACACAGTGATTCACCTTAACTATATACAGTAGAATGTTACATATTCATGGCATTTTGTAATACACATATAGACTTATGCATAACCTGTCCCACTTCGTATTAAAATTAGTCCCAAGAAGTCATTCCCATAAACTCCTCCCAATTGCACCTCCACACTGCCTCATGGTGGTGGTCGTCAGGGGGTCTCAGCGATGAAGGCCTGAAGTCTTCATCAGGTTGCACTTTTCACCTCCTTCCCCTGGCACATGCATAGTTGTGATTGTTCCAGATGGGCATAATTATCCTTCGGATGTGTCCTGGTTTCAGTCAGGATGGAGTGAACTTCTTTTGTAGTAGCGGATGGAATGCTGTGTTTGAGAGTTAAAATGAAAGCAGTGCCTGATGTTTTTAGTTGTGTCAGACAGTCCAGGACTTTTTCAGTTCTTCTTATTTCTCTATTCATGAGAAAGGAGGGGACGAAGCCAGGACAGGTGACCCAAACTGGCCAAAGAGAGTATTCCATGCCTGTTACATCATGCTCAGTATAAAGGGGGGCTGATGGGAGGAGGAGCAGTCAGCTCCAGGACACGCGGTTTTTGGGGGATGGTCGGGTTCCGGGACAGCTCTGGGTGGCACGGCCTGAGTTTTGTGATTCGGTGAGAAACTGCATTGTGTATCAACAGCTTCATATATTTTTGCTCTAAACTCCTGTTAGCATTGTTATATTTTATCTTTCTGCTATTTTAGTAAATTATCCTTATCCCAACCCACGGGCTTTTGGTTTCTTGGTTTTGGGGTTGTTATTTGCCCCTTCCTTTTCCCTTCACTTGCCTCATCCCCCCGCCCCCCCCCCTTCTCCCCCTCCTCTTTTCCTTTAAAGAGCAGGCAGCTGCGTGGATCTCGGCTCTCAGCCGGGGTAAAACCACGACAGGATGTTTCCTTCTGATCTATCTCAGACACCACCATCCTTGGGATGCTTCCTCCTTATCAGTCCTGGCTCCGCTTTAAATTATCTCAAGAACACTAATCAGTAAAGACTAACTATGAGTTGTTCAGGTGAGACATTGTTTATGCAGGGTCACCTCTGACATAACCACTATGGCACTTCAAACCACCCTATTAGTAAGCCCCCCTCCCTTAACAGGCTCCTTGTTAGCAAGCACCCCCTAACAAGCATCTTGTTAGCAAGCACCCTTTAACCCCTTGCAAGCATCTTGTTAGAAAGCTCTGTATCACTACAGAGTACCAAATGGTGATGTAAATTTACCTTCACCTTGTGGTCTCCTGCTTCTTTCTCTAGCTACCCAAAACATAATCAAGCCCACTGCAAGCCTGAGTTTAATTATGTTGCCTCTCAAGTGGATTTTATTCCAGCTTTTTTTTTTAATGGAAACAAATAAAACACTCCTAAGTCCCATTGGCATTTACAAAATGTGTCTTGTTGATTTTGCTCTGAGAAGTAATATCCCATGTGTGTATTTCACCTCAAAGGAAGTGTATGTAAAAAAAACCCCAACTATGTGAGAGATGGATGGCTCAAACATGAACAAAAGAAGCAAGATAAATTACTGTTGCCTATGAACTACTTAGTGCAGTTTCTGTTTCAAAGCATCTTAACTGATGAGTGCCTCTGTGAAGCGGCTCTCCCTTCACCTCTGATGCACCTACTAGCCTGCACACCTTTCACATAAATTCAACCCTCCGGGCACAGAGGCCTAGCTTTGCTGAAGGCTGCCTGCTTCCTACAGCAGCGAGGCACCCGTGAGAGGTATCTACAAGCTGCCCGGCCTGACACTGGCTACGAGGCGCGTGGGGGGCGCAGGAGAGGACCGAACAGCGCGCTTGCGGCGGCCGGAGATCACAGCGTGGACCCAGCCGCCCGTACCCGCGCTAGGCCCAAGCGCAAGATGGCGGCCCGCCCCCCCCCGGTCCACACCACCTCCGCCCGCCTCTGCCAAGATGGCGCCGGGGCACCTCCCCTCGCCTAACGGCCCCCCGCACGCGGCAGGCCAGGCGCGCGCCCAGATGCCAGCCCAGCCCAGCCCCGCGCCTGCGCCCTCAGGCCCGGCGTCGTCATGCGGTCGCAGACCGAGACGTAAGCAGCGTGCGCCGCCACCCGCTGCCGTCCGCGGGGGCGGGAGCGCCTGCGTAGTGTGGGCGCGCTCGGTGCGGGAGGCTCGGAGGGGCTGGCGATGGCTCCGGCGAGGCGCCGCTCAGGTATCGGCGGCGGAAGGGGCCCCGGAGGCTTCCCCGGTGCAGACCACGGCGGCGCCTGGGGTTGGGGAGGGAGCGCGGCGGGCGGGGACACGCGCTCAGGCCCGCATTGTTGGCCGGGGGCGGCGGGAGGAGGAGGAGGAGGAGGAGGGGCGGGCGGCAGCAGGAGCGGCGGCTGCCTCACCGCGGCGGGGGGTGGGGAGGCGCACGCTTCCCGCCCGGCCTGCTGCCGGCCTGCGCCGGGCCGGGAGGAAGGGTTGGCCCTCGCTGCCTCTCCTTTTCCTTTCTCCCGTGCTGCGCTTCCCGCTGCCCGGCGGCGGGGCCCGGGGACGCGGCGGGGACGCGGAGCCGCGCGCGCAGAACACAAAAAGGGGGGCCGGGGGGTGGCTGTTACTGGTGCTGGGGGGTAGGTAGAGCCGGCTCTTACCGTAATCGTTACGGGGCAGGAGCGGGCGCGGGGGAGCGAAGGGGAGCCCGCGGCGGAGTTGGTGAGCGGCCCCGCCGCGCTCGCGTGGTGACTTTGCCCTTGTTCGGGGAGAGGCAGACGGAGCCGTGGCGGAAAGCGTCCCTCCTCCTGCTCCCGCCGGCAGCGCCGCCCGGCCGCGGCCTAGCCGTAGCCCTAGAGAAGAAAAGAGAACGACATCGAGTTAAAGAAAAAAGCAAACCCGAAACTCTTGGCTCCGCGGAGCCGCCTTTCCCGTAGTCTCCGCCGGGGAGGGAAGCTGGCGGCGCGTCGGCGTTTGAGCAGCGTTAGTGCCATTGTTAACGTGGGGAGGGAGGAGATGGTGCCTTCGGAGAACGTGGTGTGGCTTGTCCCGCAACTTTCTGTACCGCTTCCCGCACCCTGTGCCGATGCCCCCCGCCAGGTGTAGCGGTGTGAAGATAATCTTACAACGCTTCTCTTCTCCTTTTTTTTTTTCCTTTTTATTTTTTTGACCCAGAATTAAAGTAGCCTGCCGGTATGTGTTTCAAAGATTGTAGCTGCGCTTTATTTTAATAGATTGCAGTTATAGAAGATAGACACCCAGGAGATTTTGCCTTTCGCCATGGCTCAGTTTGGAGGACAGAAGAATCCCCCTTGGGCTACTCAGTTTACAGCCACTGCAGTATCTCAGCCAGGTCAGTTTACGTATCGCTTCATGTTTGAACCCTGACATCTAGTCGGTTCGGAGATTCCCTAGTTGGGTATGCAGTGAAGAGCGGCACCCTGTGTAACTGATTTATTGAAATTTTATTTAAATTGGTTTAATTTGGGAGTTTTTCCACGTGATAAAGGCATTAAAGATCATTGCCTAATACGAGCTGTTGGTGGGTTGTTTGTGGTTGGTTGTGGGTTTTTTTTTTTTTGGTAAGGGGTGATAAGTGAAATCCTAGGTGACTTTTTATTGATTCCCTTGGTTAGTAAACAACAGATCGAGTTACTCCTATCTAAAGGTGTGTAAATCAAATAACACTGTTCTAGATTAAGTAATAACGGCGCTAGTAAGGCGTTACAGATCTTTCTAAGTGCTCCCTGAGTTTTGTTTCCAAGGCAGCCTAAGTCGATGTTTATGAAGCATTTTGCATTTGTTAACATACTGGACATACTCTGTGTAGAGAAGAGGCCTCTGAATTTGTTACTTAACTGGGTAGGGGGTACTGTTTTTTTAATGCCAAGTTAGAACTCTGGGATCCCGATAACCAAAGGTATCCCCTGGTGACAGCTGAGGCTTTCCTTTGCTTTAGCTGAGGAGCCTTATTTAGTCACAGACTAGGATATTCATAAATCTACCTGGCTAGATTCTCACATTTCATGTTGGTTTATAGCATAAAAGGTTTTGAGACAAGAAAGCGAAGCTTGGTGTGTGGTCAGTCTTGGCGCTTCTGTGCACAGCTCTGAGATGCCTTTTTCTCTTCTCGAATACAAAGTGTTTCTTAAATACTGGTTTCATTGTCTGTGAAAAGGCTTCAGCAAATCTGTGGCATTTTGAGGTCTCAGGATGTCAGAATGTGAGCACAGGCAGTAGCCTCATTGAAGCTGTGTCTTTCTAGAGAGCTGTGTGCTTTTTGCAGTTGTCCTTTGCATCTTGCTGTGGTTCGATAAGAAGTTGAACGTCGTTCTTCCTTTGTCAGTGGTTTTATGTCTGGGAGCTGAGTTACAGCTGGGAATGCCTGCAGTTCTTTGGAGGCGTGTGTCGGGAAGGGAGCGCGGGGAAGAGCAAAACTTACTCTCAACTTGGGCTTTGATTTCCTTAAATGACTCCTCCATCCCTGTTTTTCCTTTGGCACTGGTCCAGTCTGGGTGCATATCCTCAGGGAACTGCCATCCTCACATGCACGTACCGTGTGTTTTGCAATACTCCATCCCTGTGCCTTCTCCTCCTACCCATTCAGTTCCACTCTCTACCTAAACTGCTGCTGTACCTAACCAGCTGCCTACAAGCAGTTTGTCTCTCTGCTTAGCTCCCGCTTCCCTTATTCAAACCGGCACTGCTCTCCTTTGATAAGAAGTTGTGTAACAGCTGGAAAGGGTCGGACTGGGAACCTGGGAGAGGCAGTCTCTGCTTTTTGGGTTCTTGGGTCTGACTGGGTGATACCTCAGTGCACTCAAAGATGGCAGCTTCAGGGCTGGAGTGTTCTTGTTACGATGGTTGATGTGACAGCTAGTGCTTCAAACACAGTGGTGGAAGATGGAGCGCCAGCTTTGTGTCCTGTTTTAGAGGGAAAACTATGTAAAACCTGCTGGAGGGGGGAGGAGCTGGCAGCCATCTTAGACGTCCCCAAGCTAGGGCCAGAAGGGGGCCCTGGGGAAGAGCTGGATGGAGCAAGGGCACTGAAAGCACAAGCTAACTTCTTACCCGTTTTCTTATTATTATGACTCTGCCTTTGGTTAGCCTACTTCTGAGCCTCCTTAAGTTAAATGAAGTGCAAAATTTAATTGGGATAGAACTGGCCAGCATCAGTTGCTGAGAGTGGGTTTTTTCACCTGCTCAATCAGGACGGTATCTCCAGGGGTTTTAGCTGTTCATTGGATCCAGCCGCACCTGACTGAAGCTTGACAGCTATTAAAGACTAACATTTGGTTGTACTTTTCCTTTCCTCCTGGGCCAGTTCTACTTTCCTTCGTGCTCCTAGTGTCCCTCTTTACATGGTAGCAGCTTCTCTGCAGTATCACTCGAAGGCATTTAGTGCCTCTCATCCTTCTGTGCTGTCCTTTCCTATCTGTACTGCAGTATACAACCACGATGTCCCCGTCCTCTTCCTTTCCTGCCTGTACTGCTGAATCCAGCACCTGGGATTGCACTGCCCAGCTCCTGGTTTAGTACCAATATACATGTTCCCCTGCTTGTTTTTTTTCCTTCTTTCCTTATTGGCAATTCTGATTTATAATGATTTATAAAACCAAGCACAGGAAGCTGCTTTTGGAAAGCATGCAGTGCTCTTCGACCTCGCCAAGAGCTGGAAGAAAAGTGTTTACTGTTGAACTGTAGCTAAACAGTCACCTTTCACACACCTTTCAACACGAAACTATTCATGACTGTCCAGCTAGGTTGCTTGCCTGATGGAGAGAGGTGCTGTCATTGCCCAGGCGTGCTGGCAAACGCACATTGCTTCTCACGTGTGGCCGCACTCCAGGAGTTGTGTGGGTTGCTTACCTTCTTGAATCTCACCATTCATAAACTGATATTAAAACCCCATGTTTACTAAATTTTCATATATTTTCAGAGGATTGCCCAAAGGTGATACATGCTTATGCATGCCTGCTGTTTTTAACCAAGCGTCAGGTTCCTTCTCCAGAGCATCAAGTTGCTTGGGTCCAGGGAAAAGAGGTCTTGATTTTTATAACAATTAACATGATACACAGCTTTTTCCTAAGCTACAGTCAAAAGTGGTGACTGGTGATGTTATAAACCCAGTTTGATACTTAGAAAAAGACATTTCAGGAGGCTTCTCTTTGTGTTACTGACTGGGGCCATCTGTGGTGAAGAACTACTTGAGTTATGGCTCTTAATTATTACTCTAAGGTAGTTGTAGAGTGACATGCTGTGTAATGAAGGGTTGGTTCTTGGAATCCCTTTGGGTTAGTTTACTAATTACTGTCTGGTGTCGTGGTGTTAGAAGAGACAGGTAATTCCAGGTACCAGCAAAGAACTATGTGTGAAGAGACTCCTGCTTGTACCACAGCAAAATTGTTTTTCTACTCCTTATGTGTTTGTGCATCAAACTACATCAAACAAATCATGACTACAACCAGAATCCAGTCCCTGCTACGCTGGTTAAGCGCTGTGAAAGCATAAATTAAATCACGCCTAAAATTAAACTTTAAAAAAGTAAAACTTAAGAAATTCCTAGACAGCAAGAGCACACTTTAAACTTGCATGATGGTGTGCCAGCTGCTAAAGTGCCAGCAAAGGAGAGTCACCTCCTATTCTCTCCTTTTTTACATGCCTTTGGTTTGATTCGCAGTGCTTGGCATAGGCTCTCTTCAGGGTGAAGATTTCTGGTTGCATAGCAAAGCCCATTTTTGTAGGAGTGCAGTCAAGGAGAAGTCCTAGCTGTGTTGTGTTCTGGCTGATGAGTGTTGTCGTCTTTGCTGTATCAAGACTTCATCATGTCAGGCAGCAGAAGCGCCTGAAGCTCACTCTCTTGTTACTGCTGGTGGCCCTTTAGGACAAGTATGTAGAGGATCTCGGAGCTGCAGAGAAGTAGTAGGTGATGTGCAGTTGGCTGGGCTGTTGTAAACGGACGTCCTGTAATACATACACTGAACCTAGTTTCTACTCTGTGCTAAAAGGAGTTCTTTTTTTGGAGTAGGTTGTATGGCATTTGTATTGAACAAGTATATTAAGTTTGGAGAAACTTAAAAACCCAAGGACCCAAGCTCTTCATTTCCAAGAACGCCTCCAAAGCCCTGGATAGTGTACTCATTTGCTGTAATCCAGATAAATCTACAGCGTTTACCAAGGAAATGTGTGTAGCCACATACTTTGAAGATGTTTCTCTAATCTTGAAGGATCTCTGGAATTTAAAAGCAGCAAGAGAGACTACTAGATATTGCCATTTTGTTTGGTACAAGAGAAATTGCTGTTGCCTGGAAAGATGCTTGTGCTGCAATCTAGGGCTCTGGATTTATATCCAAGCACTTTCAGACAGATGTGCCGTGCAGGGTTTGGTGTCAGCAGAAGTTCAGACTGCATTTCAAGGAAGCCATCTCCATCGCTGTGCTTACTGAGATAACTACAAATCCAAAGAAGCTATTGTTTGCTACTGCAGATGCTTGTTGCCACTAGTATTAATAATAATAATAAGGCAGCGGGGTGTCAATTCCACATACAGTCAGGGGTCCGTTCTCTTGGTATTGTCTGATTTTTTTTTTTTTTCTTTGCTTTAAAAAACAAAGTAATGTGAACACAGTTACCTGTTTAATCAGAGCCAGTTTGACAAAAGATGAGTACATAGATGAAATGTAGTAAAATTAAACTCCAGGAATACTTCAGGGCAAGTTGGTAGGAATAGGATACAGCTTTGAAAAGTGTGTTACTACAGGTGTTATCCTGTGAGGGGATCCCAGCAGTCTTCTGTCTTTGCCCTTTGTCAGTAAGCTGCTCTACAGCGTTGTAGGTACATACCCAGTTAATATTAAATGCTCATAAAATGATGGTGGAGGTGGCCATATTCTTTATCTAGTTATTCTTGATGGACAAAATGGGATAAAAGGCTTAGGGTGGGCTGGAACTTGCTTGAGATAATGATGGGCTATGTTAGAAGAGAAACTGTCATAGTAGGAATTAAACATCTGGGTTTTGGAGCAAGTTTGCATTTTTTTCAGGTACCCTTGGTACCAAAAAATAGGAGAGAATTGTGAAACTTGCTTTATGACATCAAACTCCTTTGCCCATGTTAGTATGACATTAGAATAGAACGTTAGACAATGACAGTAGCTAGATTCAAAGGTTACAGCATGAAGTCAATTTATGCATTTATAGGTGTTTCTGCTTAGCACGTGGAAATAAGACGAGAAAGATCAATGCCTTGGTTATTGGCCTTGAGTGAGCCAGCAAAGTAATGTAGCCAAGAAGAGTGAAAAATGTTCCAGGATACAGCAGCAAAGCATGTTCATTAGATGTAAATAAACACACCTTAAACAGACCTTATGTGGAGCATTGGTGAAGTTCCAGGTGAGAGTGTGCTTCTGGATGGTCAAAAATGCATATTCAGGTTAAAACTGATGGGCAGACAGGAGGCAAGAGGATCAAGAGAATAGAGGATGTGCTGCAGGAGAAGCCTGAGATTTGACCTGCTTGGCTTCTAAAGAAATGCAAGTTGTGGAATTTTCAGAGGAAATGTCTTGTAATACTGGAAATACTGTAGTTTTGCTGAACTGTAAAACGCTTGATGTCACTGCTAAAACAGTGTCACTTCCTGCAGTACTTGTGTGACAAAATTTGATACATATTATACTGATGGTGATTATTTTCTGTTGCTTGCATGTTTCTTTCATGTTTTGTTCCACAATGGGAAGATGATCAGTGGCATCAGCTTGTTTTCTGCAGATTATACTCTGCTGGAAAGAACAGCATGGTAGAGGGGATTACCTCATTCAGGACCTATAGAGTTGGTTAAGTGTTATTGAGTATCCTATGGTGATGCTTACCAACCACAAACAATCTCTTAGTGCATCCCTGGGTCAGGAATGACAGTTCATTTTGGATCAAACTCTGAAGGAAGAATACTGTAAATCCGTTCTTTGTTTCGATGTGCCTATTTATTGGCTTTGGAGGAGAAAGGAGCCCTGTTCAACTTGAATGTTCTTCAGTTCTGCAGGTGGCCAGCTGACCTGTTTTTGCTGGCAGTATGTTTCTCTGCTGAGTTTCTCTTTGGTTTTAAGCATGCAGATTAGGCTGATAGCTTGATGTTGTGATGTTTCTTTGATGTAGCTGCAGGTAACTTTTTTTTAAAACTACCACAGAGGGAGCAGGCTTCCAGGTATATTTGCAGATCTTCCCTCAGGTTTGCATGGTGTGGGGCTCAGTGTCCCTAAGAGTTCTGTCCTTAAGGCTTAAAATTATCTTGTTTGAGAGTATTGTGTGCGCACAAGAAGCGTAGCATGTGGAGAGCTGCTCTTCATGATTTGCTTTGTCTTCAGCAGTGAATTAAAAGCTGAAATGACAATGAAATACACTAATCTTTCCTTCCAGGCAGTTTGAGTCTGTGTTGCACAGACCCTTCCTACAGTAAGAGCTGGGGAGATCTTGATCCCCCTTTATATGTGGGGATGGATTGAACTCCCTGTTGTTCTAAGACTGGTCCTTCTCCACCAGCCCCTACGTCTACGAAATCCACCTCGGGGACAAAGACAGCACTGAGTGAAGCAAAGCCTCATGCGTTTCCAGAGGACACGTTTTATAAGCCTGCATTTCATAGCTGCTGTCGCAGTAAAGATTCCTCTTGCCCTCAGATAGAATGGAATGTAGTAATTCATTTACAGAACAGAGTAATAATCTTCATTGGGCTCATCCATAACTTTGGATACATTCGAGAGAGGATACACTCTGTGTGTGTGTGTTGGGGGTGGGTGCAGATGGGGTTGACAAGTACTAGAGCTATAAAATCATAAGCAATTTGAGAGAAGGAAATAAGCGATCTCTGTACCTCTGCTGTGTTGTATTATTTGTAAAAAAAATTTAGGAGAGGCGGTAGGGAGGTGTGATCCTTTATCTTGAATTTTGGAACTGGATTTCTCTACTTAATGAGCTTGACTCACGGAATCACAAGGAGTTGAAGCATCCCATACTGCGTCTAGCATAACTGTCAGAATACTCAGCTGTTTAAAGTTGCATAGTGCTTACTCTGTGTTCTCTTTTCAGCTGCTCTTGGTGTACAGCAGCCATCACTGCTTGGAGCCTCTCCTACAATATACACCCAGCAGACGGCATTGGCAGCAGCAGGCCTAACTACACAAACGCCAACGAACTATCAGCTCACTCAGACAGCTGCTTTACAGCAGCAAGCTGCAGCTGCAGCAGCTGCCTTACAGCAGGTAAAGAAAAAAGAGCATTTGCTGTTGATTGCATGAACTTGAGCAGTATGAACCGGTGGCTTTGTAAATCTAAAGTATCCAGAAGTGATGAACATGACAATAGAAACCTGTGTAACAAAGCAGATGGCTTTTAGGTCTACAGCTGTCAATAGTTGCACTGATCTGTGAAGGTGGGAATTGTGGCTTTGGAGGTGCTGACTTCTAGAATTTTTGGGAAAAGGAGTTTTGCTGCACCTAAAGTTGAGAATATCAAGTTCCAAGTATCTTCCATCATTCTGTGATCTTCAATAGCATTTTGCGTGTGTTCATACTGTGCCCTAGATACTGTATGAGTGTCAGTAGTAAGAGAAATTGCTGATTTTACCTAGAAAGAGTATATTAGAGTCCACTCTAAAGGCTAAGAATGTTTGCTATGGAAGCAATATACTATTAATTATGTTTTGTATTAGAATTGTTAAATGTGAATAGTTTCTGTCTAAAAGCTGCTTGTGTTGTGTTAGGTATTATTGGTGTAATAATACTTCCTGTTTATGAGATATTTTGCTTTTATCTGTTTCAGCAATATTCACAGCCTCAGCAGACTCTCTATAGTGTACAGCAACAGGTTTGTCTGATTCTTAATGTGTACCTCACAAATAACTGGAAAAATCATGTTGATTGTGTGTCTTGTAGGATTTGTCTCCGAAACCGTCCTCATGTGGGAAGTTATTAAAGAAACTAAGTAATATTTCTTTGTAGTGATAGAGAGCTTGAAGTTCATAAACTTGGAGTGACGTGTCCAGAACGGAAGCCAGCCTACCTTCATGCAAAATGGAAACTTTATATATATATATATGTACCATTCCATGCGTACATAATTCCTGCTAAACTCTGCTCTAAACAGAGCTGTGTATTTTAACTGCTGGAAAGATGCTGTCCAAAAAAAAGTTCCCTTTTAGGTGGTTTTATGGTCTTTGAACTTAACAGGATTTTGAAAAAGAGTAAAAGGACATGAAAATCACAGGCCTAAGCTTCTCCAGCTGACAAAACTTTTTTTTGGTGTTGCTGTTAACTTTTAGTTACCAAAAAACCCCAAGATTTCTGCTTACTGAATAAATCTGAATTATACAACCTTAAAATTAAATGCATGAGCACAATTCTAAGCATATACAAACTCCTGAAATGACCAAACCCCCCAAGGACGATAACCTGACTCAGCTTAAGCAAAAAACTCTTACTTGAAAAGAGGAGGTTAAATTGTACAGTGTCATTAAGCATATAAAATGACTTTATAACTTTATTTTAAGTTGCAGCAACCTCAGCAGACCCTTTTATCTCAGGTTAGTGTGGTTTTATTGTTTGGTCTTCATCCCCAAACACAGATAATGCAGGAGTGCAAATTTGTGACGTCTTGGGTAGCTTAATCTGTAAAACAAACTAGTGTGAATGGATGTTCTACTGGTACAGGTTTATTTATCCAGGAGTTAAAATATGCGTTGCCTTGGTTTCAAAAATTAATGGCAACCACTTTTCTTTAACCTTGAAGGGAATGTTCTTGATCACATTATGATTTCCTTTGTTTGTTTGAACTTCAAGTGTTCAATTCTTTTTGCAGCAAGTAACAAACTTGGGAAAATCTTTCTCTTCTTTGAGAAGGAACTGAACTTTCAGTTAGCAGTATTGCGGTATGTGTATAGAGTAGTTTAATAAAAACCTGTCGAGCTCAGCAGGATTCAAAACTTGCAGCCCTGTAACACACTGTAAGTTGCTCTAGTTCTGTTTTCACTTAACTTTTTAAACATGCCTTTACAAAAAAAGGTTTAAAAAAATTACTTCATTTCATTCTCTTACTGTGTTCTGCTTTTGCAAGAAGGCAAGCGTAGGAATTGTTAAGGAAGGGTTTGCATTAGCCTCAAACTTTACTGACATCTGATGCTGCAGTTGGGATACCAATGGGGAATAATTTGTAAGCACATATTCCTGGCAGAGTTAGAAACTGAACTCCTCTTCAGGCCCACTGTAAGAGTTACAGTAAACAATAACACAGTCTTCATATTTTTTTTTCTAGACAATATGTGTGTTTTGAGAAAGTTGACTTTTAAAAAAAGGATAAACAAAGCCAGACATCATTCAACATAGAAAAAAGTAATTAAAAAAAACCCCAACCCTCAAAACCACCAACAAAAAACCTGCCAAACCAAAACAAACCCAAACCGCAACTTCCATGTTCTGAACATCCCTATTCAGAATATTTGCTTTAGAGATACTGTAAACTCCTGTCTACATGGACGAAGGAACTGTTCCTTATAGGTGTGTCAGCTGGGTATAAGATTTATAGCTTGCTTTATTTTGCTTACAGCCAGCTGTTGCACTACCTACCAGTCTTAGCCTGTCTACTCCTCAGCCAGCAGCCCAGATAACTGTATCTTACCCAGCACCCCGGTCAAGTCAGCAGCAAACCCAACCACAAAAACAGCGTGTCTTCACTGGGGTAGTTACTAAGCTACATGATACCTTTGGGTTTGTGGATGAAGATGTCTTCTTTCAACTTAGGTAAGATGTAAATACTTGCCTGCAGATGTGCTTTTCTGATACCCTCACTAAATAAAAGGTTTAGATTATTGCATTCTAATTGTATCAGTGCTTGGAGTTGGCATTTTTTTTCTGTCAACACTAAAAGTCAACTATCAGATATGTTAAAAGACACTAGATCTGAGTTCCTTTATGTGAATTTCTGTGGGTTTTCTTGATCAAAACCCAAAGCTGGGAGACTTGGAAGGTATTAAGCTCCTTAAAATATGAAATGGCACAATTTGTGGGTGGTAAAATGTGTATAACTTGCTTACTGCCTGTCTTACCTCAGTACTGTTTAGGGAATTTCTGGTTTTGGCCAAAGATGGAGTATGTACAGGAATTTAATTCCCAAACTGAAGCAGATAGTACTATGTTGTTCCCATAAGCCTTTTTAAAATGAATGTTATCTACTTTCTGTCAACTTTAACTTGCAAATTTGTAACTAGCTAAATAAGATTCTCATAGTACATTTTCTGTAATGTTTGCAGTGCTGTTAAAGGAAAGACCCCTCAGGTGGGTGACAGAGTTTTGGTAGAAGCTACTTACAATCCTAATATGCCATTCAAATGGAATGCACAGAGGATCCAGACGCTTCCGAATCAGGTATATGGGGTTACCCGTTAGAACTTGTACCATTTGCTTCTGGTTCAAGTTCGCTCACAACTCTCTGTCTCTCTTCTGCTGTTAGAACCAGACACAAGCTCAGCCATTACTGAAGACACCTCCAGCAGTTCTTCAGCCCATTGCACAGCAGACTGCATTCAGTGTTCAGGCACAGCCGCAGCCACAGTCCTTGTTACAGGCACAGATATCGGCCGCGTCAATCACACCTTTGCTTCAGACACAGCCTCAGCCGCTGCTGCAGCAGCCACAGCAGAAAGGTGCTTGTCATAGTCCTTCTGGCACTTAATGTGCAACTGTTAATTCTTTATTAATCAGAAAACCAAAATAATAGTTGAAGTAATACAGAAAGGATCCTGTAGACTTTTCAGTTTGTATTTGCAACTTCCTGCAGCTTTATGCAGGGCACATTGCCTGGTTAGATAAATCCCCAGGGACTCCTGTTCATATTCAGATTTCATAATTAGAATGCAAATTCAATGTAGTTTTTGTTCTGATGCTTTCACAGACAAGTTGAGGAGTTAAAAGTATTAATGGCAGTGTAGTTCAGCATCTTCTGGAGTGTTCAAGAAGATCAGATTTCACACAGTTGCATTGTTAAAGCTATATCTATGCTTGTATTTTATTTCAGTTACATTGGGATTTGAGAGGATAGATACTGCTGAGCATGGCAAATCCAAACCAAAGGTGCTTGTGGGGTCGTTTGAACGTTGAGTGGCTGAAGAATCATTAATAGGATTGATAATAAGATAAAGCTAAGACTTGCCTTGCCCACAGTGAAAGCAAGGGGAGATCTTAAACTATCATCTAATCAAAACTGTTTTGGATAAATGCTTATTACAGTCTAATTAGTCCTAGTTGTCCATTGGTGTGTAGTAATGGTTGCTACACTTACAACCAGTTGGTTTTGCTGTCTCAAGACGGCAAAAATATGTGCTGGGGGATTGATGCAGCAGTATAATAAATTGATTTAAGAATATTTTCTTTGGGAAGCTGATTGTTTTTACCTACAAATAACCTCAAAAGTAAGTTTCAGGGTGGGTTGGCTTGTTTTGTGTTTTTTTTCAGTGAGTAGGTAGTATATCTAACTTAAAACAAGTTTATTTTCCAAGAGAAGGCTTAGCTCTTTATTGTGAAATCTTACATGTGGTTGAGATTGTTAGCTTTCATGCTAAGAAGATGCTTTGAAACCGTTTTCACTTACTAGAATCCCAGTTTGTGTCAGTGAGGAAAAGCGTAAGTCTCTTGAGTTTCTTGGGGTAGGTGTTTTGAATAGGTAATTGTATGTCACTAGAGTTAGTTTAGAAAATGTACAAGTGAAACCGCGATGCTTGTTTGTGAAGTGTGGATAGTTGCCCCTGTATTGTGTATTGATCTTGTATACCTGTGTTTCAGGTGGTTTGTTACAGCCCCCCGTTCGCCTAGTTTCACAGCCTCAACCAGCTCGAAGATTAGACCCACCATCCAGGTTTTCCGGGAGGAATGACAGGGGAGGAGACCCTATGCCAAACAGAAAAGATGACAGGAGGTATGTTGAAGACCAAACTAATCAAAATATTCTGTAAAGGTGTTTTCTTCGAACAGAGCTAAGCTTCTTGCTCCATAGTGAGTCAGTGATAGCACAAGTGGCTTTACTGTTAGTTACTAGTGAAGAGTTCTATTTATCTGAAATGAAGTGCTTAATCAGTCTCTCTTGGAAAGAGATGGTGAACTGAACCAAGCTGTGAGGGATTTCTTCTCTCCTTTTTGTGAGTCATCTCTGACAGGCCTAGCTTCTGTTGCGCTGGGAAGCTGTTTGTGTTACCGTTGTGCGAAATTATTTGTATCTTGTATGCGTTGTTTCAAGTCGTGAGAGAGAACGAGACAGACGTAGGTCCCGGGAAAGATCGCCCCAGAGGAAACGCTCCAGAGAGAGGTCACCGAGACGAGAGAGGGAGAGGTCACCTCGAAGACCGCGACGTGTTGTTCCTCGTTACACGGTTCAGTTTTCCAAGTTTTCATTGGACTGGTATGTTTATCATGACAGATGTTTACCTACGTCTTCTCACTTGAATTGTGGGCACAGGTTGCTGTGAGGGGTGTCAACACGTGTGTGTAGCAAGTGTTAAATGATGGTCTTAACTTAAAAGAAAGATCTGATGTGGAGTGGCTGAGATCCTCGTATGATGAACTTTTTCTAGGTTCTTTGCTAATTTTGAACTGGGATCCATGACACTCTAATGAATTGCTTTTTAAATCTTATATAGACTTAAATATTCAACAGTTGTATTTCCTGTTAAGGTATTTCTTAACAATGTGCTTTATTAATGGTTCTTTTATTGCTGTATCTTTCAAATCGTGTTATTTATTTCAGCCGGAGCTGTGATATGATGGAGCTGCGGAGGCGTTACCAGAACTTGTATATCCCAAGTGATTTCTTTGATGCTCAGTTTACCTGGGTGGATGCTTTTCCTATGTCTAGACCATTTCAGCTGGGAAACTACTGCAATTTCTATGTAATGCATAGAGAAGTAGATCCGATCGATAAAAACGCTGCTGTTCTTGATCCACCTGATGCTGATCATCTCTACAGCGCAAAGGTTGGTATGGGTTTCCAGTATTACGACTATAAATTTGAAATTATTTTTACCAATAGGGTGCAAAAGTGAGTATAACTGAGCTGAAAATATGCAGCGATTTGAGAAAAATGCAGCATTTTAAGCTCTTTGGTGAAGAGCTACCATGTAGAGCTTCAAGACTTATGACTGAAATTCAGTTTCTTTTTCTGTTACTAGAGCTGTCCTAAATCTTGTTTTCAGTGAGGTCTCTTCCATTCTCTGTACTCAGTTGCGCTGATCTGATTATAGGGAAGTCAGCTCCTGCAAGATCCCTGAATGCATTTCTTCAGTAATTTGTTTTAACTACTTAACATAGCCCTTTTTTTAATTCTTTTTTTTTTTTGAGGGGGGAGTATTCTTCAAAGGTCCTTTTGGTGCAGTTTGTGCTCTTCTGTTTAGTCATATTTTGTTCTTTCAGGTTCATCTCAGTATTTTGTTGGAAGTAGACTGAGCATGTGGGGATTATCTGAATGTCAGAAAATGCTCATTGAGGGCTGCAATGATGTCTAAAAGACCTCGCTGTCAAAACATTTTCCTAAAACCTGTTCCATTTGAAAGGAGCATTAAAATAGGTCTGAGTTTTCTAGGTCAATCTATTTTAGAAGTATTTCATGTTAAAGGTAGTTCTAGAAACAAAATTGCCTTTAACCCCTGTATTTCTGGAAGACTTTAACTTTGCTTTCTGTGTATAAAAACTTTGGGGCCTTGGCTCAAGTATCAGACATACCGGGGTTTTTCCGGTATATTGATGCGGAGCAAGAGCTCTCTTTCAGAACATGAAGCTTCAAAATACATTCAGTAACTGAGGAGTAGCATCCTGTTTAATAATAATAATCTGTCCAGGATATAAAGCAACCTTGCTAGATTTGACTGGGCTAGTGGGATGCTACAGAGATGCAGCCAAATGTGGTAGTTAGTGGTCTTGTTTCAGTAACTCACTCCTCCTTTGTCACAAGAAATGTACCCAGTGTATTTCTTGGTATTAGGGTATTTGGCATACAGCGATAACATGCTGCATAGACGTGCTTCCAGGTGGCTGTTTTTTATATAAGATCGCTCATTGCATCCATATGGAACAGAGGGAAATTGGTCCTTGGGAGGCCTTTTCAGACACTCAGCTGTAGCATTTTATTCTGCCTCTACTTGTTCTGATGTTGTGGTGTTAAGGAAAAAGTTCTCGTAAGTGTGTGTTTGCAAGTTGTGGTCATTGTGGGAGACCTTCACAAGGCTGATGTGACTTACACAACAGGTCATGTTGATGGCAAGTCCTAGCATGGATGATCTCTACCACAAGTCATGTGCTTTGGCTGAAGATCCCCAGGAACTTCGTGATGGATTTCAGCATCCTGCTAGACTTGTAAAGGTAAATATGCTTCAATGCCAGACACTTTTGGCAAGAAAAGGTTGGTTGATTCTTGAGCTTTAAAATACTTGTTGATAAGGAGGAGTTTGTAGGCAGCTCGATGACTTTATTTTTTGTTTGAAGAGACTTAGTAAATATGTCAATTATTTTTCCAGTTTATAGGAGCTCCATCTTCACAGCTTTCACATTTATGGCTTGCTTCAATTTAGTTGAACTCAAACAACAGATACTTGGAGAAGCCTATATGAATTATGTAATAATGAATTTTGTTACCTCTTTTTTTACAAGCACTTAGAGTTGTTTTAAGGGCTCAGCCGTGAAGAGAACACAAATGAAGCAACAGTATTGAGGAAAGCTGAACTATTGTTAAACTAAATAAGGTGTAAGTGCTATGGTGTATCACAACAACTCAGATTTGTTTGCCAATTAAACTCCATTGCCTTAAAGCAAATGGGAGTACTTGAATTTGTAGATAAAATGTTCCTGCCTTGTCTTTTTTGTGGCTTTGCTGTACTGCTTTTAAGCAGGAATGTCTATACATGTGTATTGGAAGTCAGGCACGATTTCAATTAGTATCAGTCTCTTGCATCTAGAAAATTCTTAATTGCAAATGAGCAAACCTTCACCAATAAAGTTTTGATGGAAAGTCTTGCAAACAAGAATGAGTAATGATGTTTTAAACCTATTCCATTACTGAACTACTCTGTGGAAGAAAATAACTGAACTCTTTCTTGACTGACTTTCACTTTCAGATTTCAAACCATGTGACAGTTTGCTCACAGATTTCAGTGTGTATGCCATGAAATAATTCTTTGTGCTTTGGGAAAATGACTTTTTACCTCTATTTAGGGGGAACATTCAGAAGACTCTTTTTTTTGTCTAGTTTTTAGTGGGTATGAAAGGCAAAGATGAAGCTATGGCTATTGGAGGACACTGGTCCCCATCACTGGATGGACCTGATCCAGAAAAGGACCCTTCCGTGCTGATTAAGACGGCTATTCGTTGTTGCAAGGCTCTTACAGGGATTGACTTAAGTGTGTGCACACAATGGTAAGTACTGTACTGCAAAGCAAAGTACGCCCTAGTAATACTTGCCTGTTACCCAAAGTTTAAAATAAAAAAAAAGATGGAAAAACCTCTTTCATCTTGTCTGCCGCTCTTGGTAGTGCAGGTAAACTCCGCAAAGGATGTTCTGTTTTGTAATAAGCTTGATCGGTGCCAACTGTGCTGAATATTGCATTAAGAACTAAGGTCTGGGTTTATTTTGACATGTTATACTGTAATTTTGTAATCAATGTGCGTTGAAAATATTTTTCATTTTGTGCATAGCTGAAGAAGATCGTCAGGAGAACTTCATTTCATTGTTCTTTTGTTATAAATGAATAGCTGTTCGTTATATAGCCATATTTTCTCTTGATGAGATTGTCCTGTGTCCACACTCGTTGCGGCTTTACCAATGCGAGCAAAGTCTCGACGACGAGTGCTTCAGCGACTTCTATTTGCGCGTTAAATCTACGTGTGATAAACAGTGAGTCAGATAATAAAGAATTCCCTTGGTTTTCCTCCTTTTCAATTCTCCTCCTTTTCACAGTGTGCCAAAAGAGAAAATATGGCTTCCATAATTTTTTTCTTTAGATAAACTTCAAGGTCTTGCAGCAAAGTTTCTTTACTTGATGTGCTACAAGTGATCTAGGCTCTTTAAAATGTATTGTAGAATTTTTTTTCCAACATGCTTCTTCCCTTGCAACAGGTACCGTTTTGCAGAGATTCGCTACCATCGCCCTGAGGAGACCCACAAGGGGCGTACAGTTCCAGCTCATGTGGAGACAGTGGTTTTATTTTTCCCGGATGTTTGGCATTGCCTTCCCACCCGCTCAGAGTGGGAAACCCTCTCCCGAGGATACAAGCAGCAGCTGGTCGAGAAGCTTCAGGGTGAACGCAAGGAGGCTGATGGAGAACAGGCACTGAACGCTAATCCCTTTTTCTATTTCTGCTTCTCACAGGCACAGGAACACAGGCACAAAATGCACACCACATACTACACAACATACATACATAGGAGGAACATAACTGGTAACAATGACTGGTAAACCAGCTTTCAGCAGTGTAGTGGATGTTGGTTTTTGTTTTTTTCAGCTAGTTCACTAACTTTAAACTTGTATGCCGATATCACAAACGGAATTAAATTGTGCTTACCATGCGCAGAAAATGTCTTACCATAGACATAGTTGCTGGAATCTGGGACCAGTTGTTGAGTGAGATGCAGTTTATGAATAGCTGTCTCTAAACATTTTGCCATTTTCTAAAACTTCTAAATTCTCTCTTGTGGCCAGTTCTAATTGTGATATTTGAAATCAAACAAACACTAGTCTGAAACATCTGAATTCCAGGCCTTGTGGCTGATCAACATCTTGGAATAAGGGAAGGTCTGACTGAACAAAGTAATTCGGGGATTTAAAGTCCAGGGGAAGATCACACACTGTGTGGTTACTGGAGACCAGCAGTGTCTGTGTAACCCCGATATTCTTTGTGGTGTTGCTTATCACCCTTTTGTGTTCCACAGATCTGGCTTGTATTGGCTGAGTGGCACTGTGATCATTTATGAAGTGGTAGAATGTGTGTGTGAACTTGTCTAAATAACTTTAGGAGAAGACTGTCTGAAACAGTTGTGACCTTGCACAGATCAGCAACAGAGTTTAAAAAATAACTTACAAGCTTTCAAGCCTTCTGAATGATAATTTCTAAATTTTATTTGTCAGGATGAAGAGGAAAAGGATGATGGCGAAGCTAAAGAGATCTCTACACCTACGCACTGGTCTAAACTGGATCCCAAAACAATGAAGGTAACTAAAGCTTTTCTTAAAACTTGATTCTATTGTATATATCCTTTTTTTTAAGGTACAAGATGTATATTCCTTTAACTGAGAGGAAACCTTTTTATCTTCCTGATTTTATAGGTATTAGCTGTGATGTCACAGTATGCAAGTGTGACTCCTGATGTGAATTAGTGAATACAGCTAACTGAAAATCTTCTGAACTCTTAAACTTTGTACAGTTAAAGTGCGTCGCTATGATACCTTAACTGGAAAATGAAAGTTCTGCAATAATCTGGTCATGTTTACTTGCCTTAAAAAACGTGGCATTTAAAATATTTTATTGCCTTTTTAAACTAACTTTATTTATATAAACACCTGCGCTGGGAGACATAAGAACAAGGTCCCTTGTAAGAATAATTAATGTTAAACTATTTCACTGTAGTAAAATCTGTTCCCTGCCCCTGTGGAAAGCCCCTCCAAAAGGGTTTTTTGGGAAAACTATTCTAAATGTACTATGCTTTATAATATTAATGTCTTTAGTATGGATTTAAAAAAAAAATGCAGCTGACTTTTCAGTGCTCTTAATTTTTACTTCACCTTTTCTGCTTAATCACGTGTTTTTCAATGTCATTGGTTGATACTACTTACAGAGTTTTTAATTACCAGGTAAATGACCTTCGCAAAGAATTAGAAAGTCGAACCCTTAGCTCTAAAGGACTGAAATCTCAGTTGATAGCTCGACTGACAAAGCAGCTGAAAGTAGAGGAACAAAAAGAAGAGCAAAAGGAGCTAGAGAAGTCTGAGAAAGAAGAGGAAGAGGAGGAGGATAGGAAATCTGAAGATGACAAAGAGGTTAGGCTTTGGACACATTTGATTTAAGTCATTAAATAGACATAAAATACTATCTGTATTTAAAAATTGTATAAATATATGTAAGTGTAAAAAGTACAGGAATATGCCTAGTTGTGTTGGGGATTTTGTAGTTCTTGGACAACTACTGGGAACTCTTGCTCTCTTGCTGTAACTTTAGCTGCTGAATTGGAATGAAATCTTGGCAAGTTTGAAGTTGTTTATATCAACAAAGTCTGCTAGAATGTGGAACTGCACTAAAGGTGTCTGAATTAATGTCAGACCTTAAATGTAAGGGAAAAGAAATCCTGAACTATGCTCCAGAACAGGTAAACACACTTAAGACCGTAACTTCTTAAACCTACATGAAGAGTAGCTACTTAGTTGTAGTGCTTTTAGTAGTATACAGGCCTTAAGGAATTGTGGAAATGGAGGGAAGGGCAGGTTCAGTCCATAGGAGGTTATAGTGTGTCATGCAGTCCCCTATGTTTATGTGTTTTATGGTTTTGCCTAGGTTTGTTTTCTCTTACTATGAAGGTTTCATTTTTGCCTTTGGATACACTTGCTGTGTCTGGAAGTTTCTTGGTTTTGCCAGTGGTGGTTTCAGTACTGCTTAGTCTGTTTTGATGGTTCATGAGCATTAGTAAGATCCATGTAGTAAGGCCAAAGCTCAACCACAGAAAATGGGCATAAACACCTGAAGCATGTATTCTGTGTTCCTTGCTTTTGAACCTGCCTTTCTCTAGATTACCTGGTTACCAGTATGGGTGATTAGTAAAGTTACATGTCTATGTAAACCTTGTTGCAAGAGCAAAAGTCATGTGCCTGCTGATTGTCAGCTGCTGCCTTCTCCCACAGCTCAGATGGGCTTCAGCTACCTTAGTGTTTCTTGCCACGGCTTTCTGTAGGTTTAGGGGAGGGAGCTTTGATTGTGCTTTGTTTTGAAAAAGCACAAACTCTGCCATGACACTTTTCCATACTCGTAAGGCTTTGATATTTCCCTCTTGGCAATCAGTAAGCTGTGTGGTATTTTCCTTTTTTAACCTTTTGTTTGATTTTCATCAGTTGTATCTATAGATACTGCATTTCCTGTAAACAGGAGCTGAGTAAACTGTCACCTGGCAATTGTTAAAGCTGTGTTGGATATCTTTTGGGAAGATGATGTGCAAAGCCTTTACTCTTGCTGTGTAAGGAATAAGACAGCTTACCATGCTATACAGCCCTAAAAACACCCCTAACCAAACAGCAAACTGCTCAGGAGCACTAGCTTCTTTGCTAGCTTACATATGGCTTCTTGATGTGAACTAGCTTGAGTCCTTCCAATGTCGAGTAAGCATGCTGCAGTTAGCACTGTAAGGCAGCTGGAAGGTACTCATTGTTCTGTGGGTTAAACACCACTGCTGTCCTGCTTTGTTGCTCAAGTTTCCAGCTGTCTGAGGTGAGTGCTGGCAGTAGACACAATATGCGTTCTGGAAATTCCAGGCTCTGCCTTCTGTCTGTCTTGTGTTAGATTCAGCAGCTTAGGCTTTCCTTCTCTTTCTTCAAAGCAGTAGGTCCTAAAAATTCATATATAGGCTGAAAATTCAGTGTTGGGACATGCTGTATGTTATTTTTTTGCTCCTTGTTTAGGAAGAGGAAAGAAAACGTCAAGAAGAAATGGAACGTCAGCGGCGGGAGAGACGATACATCTTGCCAGATGAACCAGCAATTATTGTACATCCAAACTGGGCAGCAAAGAGTGGGAAGTTTGACTGTAGCATTATGTCTCTTAGCGTTCTTCTGGACTATAGATTAGAAGATAATAAAGAACATTCCTTTGAGGTAATTTCTCTGGTACTTGCAGTTAATCATTCTTGCTTTTTTTTTTTTTTAATTCTGTGTGATAACTGCATTATTTTTAAACTGAAGTGTGTGATGGCACGGCAGAATAAAGCATTAATAAGTTTGATTGTGCTAGTTTCTTTCCTAGAAAAAAATTGTCCAGTCTCTCTTATGTGGTTTACAATATCAGTGTGGTCACTGTAGGATGTCTAGAAGAAATGCACAGGTTGTCACATCTGGAATTGAGTCTATAATTTATACAGCTAGTCTAGGTCCCAAACTACTCCAGTACAGGAAAGAAGCATTTTTATAAGGTAGTTCAAGGTTTCTATAGTCAAAGTGAATAGTAAGAAATCTGACACTGTATAAAATTCTGATATGGTTCAAGTTGGTGAAATAGCACCTCATAACTAATCTGGAGTTTACACATTTTTAATATGTATTTTAAAACTTGTTGGTATTTCTCCCTGTCTTCTTTATGTGCAGGTATCATTGTTTGCAGAACTCTTCAATGAAATGCTTCAGAGAGATTTTGGTGTCAGAATTTACAAAGCTCTGATTTCTCTCCCAGAGAGGGAGGACAAAAAAGACAAAAAAAGCAAAAAAGATGAGAGAAAGGAAAAAAAAGAAGAAAAGGATGATGAAACAGAGGAGCCAAAACCTAAGAGGAGAAAATCTGGAGATGATAAAGACAAAAAAGAAGACAGAGATGAAAAGAAGGTCTGTAGCTAGCTCATATGAAGTACTATCCTTTCTCGACCCACATTCTGCTGTCCTACTTGAGTTTTATTTTATCGCTTTCAAAATCTCAGGTCTTGTGTTAGTAAATTGATTGGACCTGTTGATCTCTCTGAATATATTTCCATCATGCACAGTAAGTTTACAATTTTACCTGTGTTACGTGGGGTTATTTTAATTCTGCTGTATCCCATGGATCGGTTTGCTTCAAGTGACTAAGTGTAAAATACATGCAAATTTTGAATCCGTGGTAGTGAGGTTTTTACTCAGGTTTTAGTTCTGACTGGATACACTTTTACAAACTTTTGTCAGAGGGAAGATAAAAGGAAAGATGATTCTAAAGATGAAGAAGAAACTGAAGATGACAATAATCAAGAAGAATATGATCCAATGGAGGCAGAAGAGGCCGAAGACGAAGATGAAGGTATCTTGAATTACCAATTTCATGACTTTCTGAAAAAAATATTTATTGCCACTGAGTATGTTCTTTCAAGGTGGAGAATGCACAGAAACTAAACAGTTTAAAAAATTGCATTATTAGACTAATTTTATTCTAATAATTCTGACCAGATCTACTTAAAACGTAAGTGCCTGTGTGCTAGGTGTTGTGTGAACATAGTTAATATAAACTAGCTGTGGTACTCCAAGTAAGGCATGCATATAGAAGTGGTTTTATTTTTTTCAGAATGCAGACCACTCGCAACTCCCATTGAAGTCAGTAGGAGATGTGAGTATTCAGCACCTCTGAAAAACCAAGCCACTTTTAAGTGCCTCACTTCCTATTCCTCAGTTCTGCAGCGTCATCGTGTTTTTATTAGGACAGAATGTAGTGTGGGGTGCTCTTTACATGCTCCTGTGAGGTGTTGATTTCTGTTTTGGGTGGAGTTCTGTTTGCCTGGAGAAATGGGGAAAGAGGTTTGGGGAACATTTCTGTCTCCAGGGAGCAGCGGTAGCCCTCTTTGTCTACTCAGAGATTCAGGAAGGTATAACACATGGTGTATGCTTTTTGGTTTCTTCTACTTTGGGGTTTTTGTCCTTTTTGTGGAGAGGTTTTGCTGGAGATTTGGGTTTGAACTGCTTAGATACTGCAAAACCAGTGTTTTCAGTTGCATCTTTGGCAGAGTACTGCACCAGCCTTAAAAAAAACTTGGTGCTAATCTGTGATTACCAGAATAATCCTTTATTTGCCTATAATCTGGCAATGAGAGTGCCCTGGTCTTGTCTGTTCTGTATACATGCTGCTACTTCCCGTAATCTGTCCTTGTGCCATTCTGACTCAGAGTTGCTGAGAACAACCCAGTGTGCCACAGAGGTGCAGGAGAAAGCTGTTGGTTCTCAGAAATGTGTTGGCAAAATTAGACAAGTGTTGTGATATGTAGTTTTTTCCAAAGCTTTCCTGACAAGAAAGGTGAGCTTAAAGCTGAGCTTGGCACATGATTCTCTGATCAAAGACTTGCACATAAGGTACAGAGCTGCATGCCATAATCTGTCCCTGCATTTGTCATTCCTCTTTCTCTCTTGATTGTTAGATGTAGTTTTACAGTACTGTCTGCCTTTTACAAACTGCAGGGGTTTTTGTCTATTCACATCTAATAGGGGATGTGATCTGCAACTTCTTGGAGAATCTAAATCATAGGATTAGTAATATCTCAGACATGAGTATAAACACATGCTTTTAATTAGATAGTTGATACGGGGTTTCTGATATAAAATATTTGAGTAAATAGTAATATTGATTTTTGTTCTTGTAGGGATAACCATAGCTCAATGCAGACTCTGCCAAGCCTCTTTAGGGAGAGCTGTGGTAATTTTCTGCATGCCACTTAAATAGATGGTGGTGTTGGCGGAACTCTTTTTGGCCTAGTTAGCATTTGTTTCAGTTCTTCCATCCTCTGCATGTGAAAGCAAGATAACGAGGGAGAAATTACAAATGGCTTATGTTAAAATAAGACCAGAGAAAAGCAAAAATTTAACAGGACTCACTTAAATGCCATCTGGGGTCTTGGGGTTTGGTTTTGTGTTTTGGTTTTCATTTTTCATTAATTCCAGATATTTGGGGGTTTACATGAACTTTTTAAATGTTGAAAATAAGGGTTATAGACTTGTTTGCTGTGGATGTGTTGAATTTTCTTTCTATTTTACAGACCGGGATGAAGAGGAAATGAACAAACGGGAAGATAGGAGAGAGGGAAATAGGCATTGTAAAGAGAGGTCGTCTAAAGATAAAGTAATTTACACCTTCCTTAACAGCTACATATAACTTTGTTTGACCTGTCCTAATTAGTGCTTAACTCCTTTATTTTTACTATAAGACCTATTTGCACTCCTGGACTAAAACATTAAGTGTTTGTAGAAGTTAGGAAACACATGAAAGCTTTGGTGGGTAGGGTGCTTACAACCTAATTTCACTTACATTTTAAAGTTCACTGGGTGAAAGCTGTTGGAAAATCTTTCTTGTGTGAAATCCTGATCTGTCAGAGATGTGAAGACTACTGCTGTGGGTGTGTGCATAGGAGGCGGCAGATGTGATTATTTTATCCGTTATTTTCAGCTGCTGTATTCTTACATAAGAAAAGCAGAAGCTTTGGTTGATGGATAAGCTGGCTTTTCAGCTTGGAATTGTTAGGGGCTGTTCTTACACCTCCCTGCAGGAAAATGGAAGCTTTGTGTCATGAGGCCAATGGCTTGCCTCCACAGTTCAGAATAAGGAACCGCATAAGTCTGACTTGCTGTGTTTTAATTTTCTTTATAAATGCCAGAATAAAACAAGTTTCTGTTTTTTTTCTAATATTTTTTTTCTTCAAGGAAAAATGGAAGGAAAAATAAGAATAATGGGGGACCACAGCACGCAGAAATGCTGTAGCTGCAAGAGCTGAATGGTCATTCATTACGTGTTTATGGGAACTTCATTTTGAAAACAGTTGCTCAGTAAAACACATGATTGGGAAAAGGGATGTTTATTACTAATTAGGTTCATTCTTCAAATTTTCTTTACATAGTAGCATGAATAAAAGTAAAGTGTGTATACCAGGTGTTACAGTCCATCGTGTGAAAGATTAGTTGTCCTGAATAGCTTGTTTCTATTATATTTGAGCTCAGTAGGTAAATGCTACTTATAATAATTGCTTGACTGAAAGTAATGATAAAATGAATAGAGGAAAACACTTGTTAGCTAAAAAGTGTGTGTTTGGTAGATGGTGGGGAAAATGGTATTTTTAACTTTCTAATGATCCCATGATGAATTTTCCGTAGGAGAAAGACAAGACGCAGATGGTAACTGTTAACAGGGATCTTCTAATGGCTTTCGTTTATTTTGATCAAAGTCACTGTGGATATCTTCTGGAGAAGGACATGGAGGAGATACTTTACACTCTTGGACTACACCTGTCACGTGCTCAGGTTTTGTATAGTAATAGAAATCTCTTGAAAATACTGCAGGAACGCTCTAAGTGGGAGGAATACAATTTAGCTTCTAAAGGCTGTTGCTTCCATACTTAACTCCTGATTTTTCTGCAGCCACTTCATATTTACAATGAAATGGTAGTTTAATCTCTTGTAAATGGTCTTGGAATGAAAAGTTGAATCTCATGGCTCTTAATATGCCCATATTGTGTACGTAGCTGTTGTTTCAAAATTATATCTTTTTTTTCCCTAGCTTGTTTTTGTTTTAAGCCCCAGTAAAAGTTCAAAAACCTGTGCAAATTTCTCTTAAGTTTTCAAAGTTAAAACATTCTTGTTTAGGTGATACAGTGACTGTATATTAAGGAACACGGTGTTTCTTTTTGTGGCTTTGTTTTAGGTCAAGAAGCTACTTAATAAAGTAGTGCTTAGAGAATCCTGCTTCTACAGAAGACTAACAGATACTTCTAAAGATGAAGAAAACCAAGAAGAGTCTGAAGAGCTCCAGGAAGATATGTTAGGTAATACTTCTTTTATTTTAGTGCCATGGACTTCAGAGACTTGTTTCTGTGCAAATGACCATTAGATTCTTGCAAAAACTAATTCAGGTCTGCAGGAAACCTGCCTGTTTGGAAAAGCGTATCTGGGGCAATTCATAAACTACAGTATTTCTGACTTCCAACACATCCTACTGCATCTGTAGGACAAATCTTACTATCCTGGAACAGGAAGGAGGGCAGAAGTTAATGCTGAATATTGATGAACAACATTGCTTGTTCACAGCAGTTTTGTAGTCAAGAGGATCAGTGCTGTAGGTAGTTATTTATAGCCTCATTTTTTTAAAGACGCTTTATAGCAAGAAGAGGTGAAAGATCATGCTCCTTTTTTGGGGATGAGGGGTTGGGGTAAGGAGGGAGGAGGGAACTTGAATCTGTATTTATTGTTTCAGGAATTTATTCTCCTGATAAGTTTCTGAGGTTAGTCACTAGAACTGAAAAAACAAGAATGACCGTTTCCTAATGCTGCTTAATGTAATACAGGAAACAGGTTACTGCTGCCATCGCCCACTGTGAAGCAAGAATCAAAAGCCATAGAAGAAAATGTGGGCCTCATTGTGTACAATGGAGCTATGGTGGACGTTGGGAGCCTCTTACAGAAACTGGAGAAGAGTGAGAGAGTACGGGCAGAGATCGAACAGAAGCTTCAGTTACTAGAGGAAAAAACAGGTGGGACGTTGCTTGGAAAGTGGTACTTCTGTGGATGCAATGTGCTGAGACTTTTAAAGTAGATAATGAAATTAGTTTTCTATTTCCCAAGCCCTTTGAACTTGCACGCCAGCTACTGTTCAGTACCAGATTCACCATGCTGAAAGGCTTTTTTTTTTTTCCCCTAAGATGAGGATGAAAAGACCATGCTACAACTGGAGAATTCTAACAAAAGTCTATCTACGGAGCTCAAAGAAGTGAAAAAGGACCTTGGCCAACTGCAAGAAAATTTGAAGATCTCAGATGATAAAAACTTGCAATTTGAGGGTCAGCTGAATAAGACAATCAAAAATTTAGCTACTGTTATGGATGAAATACAGAGTGTTCTTAAACAGGTTAGAGTTGTTTAATTTCATTTTATTATTGTACACAGGCTTCCTGTAGACTGTTGGAACAAAACCTTCAGAATAAAAAAAAATTTACACCTGCATTTTGGGCAGTAATATCTCAACATACACATAAGATGCTCAGTGTGATACTGAGTATTTAAAGATAAAAGGTATTTTTTCTAAGCTGTGAAACATGTGAGTTTGGCTTAAATGTTGGGGTGTGTTTTAAATATATGTATTGATGTAAATCTTGTACCATCTTAATGTTCTCCTGTCCTGATCTTGTCCATCCCCAGTAGTCTAAATCTGCTCTTCTGTTTAATCACTTCGGAGTGATTTTCAAGGCAGAGCTTAAGTACTTAAACTTAGGTGGGGTATTTCAGGAAAATGAGTTCTAAGCAAACCACATAATACTCCAGAGCTTTTCTCTCCCCATACATCAGGATACTTCCATATATGCTAGGAATGCTGGGGAGGGGGGCAAGCTGAGTAGAAGTAGGTTATGAAGGCTGTTGAGTGACAAGCTGGTACTATGAGGGAGTCTTGCTTCTCTTTCTGTCTACAATCCTTTTGAAAAGATAATTCAGGTAACGCCTACAAAAGCTCTAAAACCAAAACAACCCCCTCACAAAAAGTAGGAAACCTGCCCCCCACTCCTCTGGCCCCTTGTAGAATACAAGTGGTGTGTCATATATGTCACTGTAGCTTGCAGCCCTCTCATCAGTGTTGTTGTGCAGTCCTGTGATTCACTACACCAGAACTGGCAGTTGAAGGCACTGCATAACTGTCTTTTGCCATGCTCAGCTATACTTAGTATAACTTACTTAATGCATAAGTATTAAGTGTTTTATGTTAGGACTGTTATGCTAAATTATTATCCTAATTTAATGGCTTGTGCAAAAACTGTTTGTACTAGCTCTTAAAAAAACCACCAACCAACTGCAGGGGGCTGAAAAACCCCCACATGAAACAACCCCCAACCCCTTTGACTCTAAAAATGAGGTTTCTGGGGATATGTTCTCATTTCTGATCCCCTCAATTTTTTTCAGGAAGATACTGGAAATATGAATTGGTTATAACTAAACTGAGGAAGACACCAGTTCACAGAGTATTGAAAGTTGACACCAAACAGTATCTTTGTCTCACACTGCTTTACAGCTCACACAAGAGGTATCACTTCTAGAATTCACGTTGCCCTCTCCCCTTTTTTTTTTTTGTTTTAAAGGATATTGTGAAGAATGAAGATAAAGATCAGAAATCCAAAGAAAATGGAGCAAACGTATGATAAAACTGCTGCTGTTTAGAAGAATGGTGTTACATAATGTAATATAAATCATGATACCAGAGTGTATGGGAAGTGATGCATGTTTGATTTTAGTAGTATAAATATCTTAGTTCCACAAGATGTATAAAGTTTTATGAATCTGAGTGTCTGCTTCTGAAGATTGCTTGTAATTCTTAGCATTCAATTTGAGACACTCCTCGAGTGAAAATAATTTTGCATTGCAAAATGTTTTAGGATGAACTTTGTTATAGTTTTAACCCTAATAAAGTTCATCAACATAATGAACAGTAGCAAGTATTTAATTGCCAGATGTTTTTCATTGAAGTCTAGTGGAATCAAAATTTTCTTTATTTATAGAATTGCCATTTTTAGGTGGGTTTTTTTTTCGGTCTAATTAGTTTTTTTAGATACAAATATAAATCACAAAATTAGCATGCTGCTTAATTTTGCAAGTAAAGACATTTTTTTAAAAGGCTTCTTGGAGATTTTTTTTTTACTTGTCACAACTTTCTTTTCCCTTCCACATGTAACATTCTTCCCCCAAGCTGCTTGTATTAAAGCTTCATAATATACAGTAGTTCAGATGAGTTAAGAAAGCAATAGAAACCTACTGAAACACAGGTAGGGTTGTGAGATCTATATGAAAAATACATGGGCCTGTTTTAAATGTTTGTCATTTGTGTTCCTTTAATTGTTCTGATCTTTGGATTAATATATACTCCTTTTTAATAACAAAAGCAGTGTATTAAAACATCTGGTTGGATAGCAGGCCAGTAGATGTCAGAATAATGCCTTACATGGAGAAAAAGCTACCATTGTAAGCTGCCTTTCATTAAATTTGGACGACTTTCTCAGTATGTGTAATTACTTCAGCCCAATAAACAAGGATACACAACTATCCATACTCCATGCTATAATAACTAAGGAGCAGGACACGCATTGTTTGGTTCAAAGTGGGTAAGTTTGCCTGCCTTTGTGTTCACGAATCACTAGAAATCTAAAAAACTGACATCATCGTCAAAGGCAACTCATCCAGATAATGTGAAAGGCGAGCAGTTGTATTTTAGTGCAGCTTCCAGGAAAATCTGTTTTGAAGGTTGTATCAGAAGTGTTTTCTTACAGAAATGGTTAATTTTAACAGAGCATTTTTAGCCTAGATGTCCTGGCTAACTAAATACCTGTTAGGAGAGTCCAGGTGCCATAATACATGTGAATAATCTACATGGAAACTCATGTAGCTTTACTATAATACACATTAAAATGCCTGAGTTTGTTCAGAAGAGTCTAAGCTGGTGCTTTTCTCAATTACCTTTCTTGGCTCTTGTAGCTAGACAAGTAAAATATTTTTTTCATTAAAATAACATGCATAAGCTTACCCCTCATCTCAATTGACCTGCTGTACAATATCTTAACTGTTTGCTAAAGTAGGAAGTACTATAAAAACACTAAATACTGCATAAAAGTACACTGAAAATGCATGCTTTATGAATTAACATATAGCATCTCATGAGAATGGTGATAAAATAATCTTAGGAAAAGCGTTATCTGTGGTGTACAGACAGTGTTAAATTCTTTTGTAATCAAATTCTATTTTTCACCTTTACCTCTGTACAAATTGTTGACAGCATGTTTTGGTTTTGAAGCTGAGCATCTTTAATTTAAAAGGACTTGAAAGGACTGTGTTTGAAATGTTCTGTTCATGATTTTTCAGCTGTACATGTGAACATACAAGAAAGTAATTCCAGAATTGAAGAAAACTTTTTTTTAAGGCAGGTTGAAACATCTGTTGAAATATCCTGCTGGGGTGTTTTTACCTTAAACTGCTGAGCTGAAAGCAGTTGTTGTAAGAAGCAGGTTTCATCTTGCGTTTCAGTGAGTGGCCCTGTGAGAATGTTCCTAGAGTGATACAGATTTTTACAGTATTTAAGACAAGGTGTTTGTTAGAATGAGTGTAATCTTTATATTACTTTGATGTAACAACTGTTTCAGATACTATGTACAGTCTGCATTTATGTTGGAAAGGAAATTGAAAGGGTGAAAAAATAAGGGGGGGGGGGGGAGAGGGGGACAAGGAAAAGTTTACAGCCTACACCCAGCTTGACCAGTCTCCTGAAGCACAACTACTCTGAAGAAGAAAAGACATCTCTACCGACTTTACCAAACAGCACAAGATTCTGTATACACACAGCATCAACGCTGGTTCTTAGCTAAAGCTTCTTGGTTATATTCCAAGAAATGTAACTACTACTTAAGGAAAATCTACTAACAGTGTATGTACTGGAGTTTTGCAGAAGCCATCTTCTGTCAGTTTTTATGTATGAAGAATGTTTTTCATAGGCACACTTTCCACCTCATCGGCTTTCTACGGCAGAGTCTTTCATTATGTATCTATCAGTTGTTGGTGAAAGGCTGGTAAAAGTGAGCTTAAGCTGAGTCCTTCCTCTGATTCTTCAATGTCCAAGTGGTAGTTTCAAATAGTCATAGATGCTGTATGGGAAGTGGTAAATCTCAGACTGCCTTGTTACTGTAGCAAAAGTACTGCTCCAGCAGGCCAGAAAATGGAATCTGATCTCTGCTCATCAATGATTTCCCTCCCCCTTTTTTTTATTTTTTTAATGAGTTAAACCCTCACAAAGTGATATTCAGACCAGAGGATGGCTGTGAGTCAGGTTAGGAAGAAAGCTTAATGTGATATATCTGCATGCAAAATTATGTAGAATACAGTAGATGCTGGAGGTGCCTTTGCTCTTGCTCTAGTACTGAAAAGGCAGAAGTAAGTTCCAGTGCTACATGGCAGTGGTGGTGGAAGGATTAATGGTGGATTTTTGTTAACAAAGTGTGGGGGATTACATACTGGCTCATGGAGCTGCTTCCAGCACTGCAGCAGGTTTTCTTAGACTCACCCAGTGCTTGACGCTTGTGCCTGTAGCGCCTGGGTGCTGCCCCAGCATCCCTTTCCAGTTTGCTTGCTTTACCTCATGTTCTCTGGCTCAGCCTGGGGAGCCCTGGAGTGTACAATGGAGAAGTTGGAAACTCCCTGGTGAGGTGGGTTTCCACAGATCCAGCATTTACAATTGAATTGTTTCAGAATCGTAACATTATGAAGCCTAGTCCTTTAAGATAACAGGTTTTTTTCATTTCAGTGTGTAACTGTTTTGAGAGCAATGAGTATTTTTTTAGTCCGTCTTTCTGCTGAGTCATGTACTGTGTGAATATCTGTTTGGACTTAGGTAGCACAGTTAACATCCATCATTTGATCAGGAATGTGCACAAAATGTGTTCTCTCTTGCTTCTCTGTAATCTTTGTGTACCCAGGTCAGGTTCTTGCCTTGAATGCATTTGTTCAGTACAGTTTCTATTTAAAAATACAGAATATAAAATAATTCATTTTGAGTGACTGAGTCTTATGGCCAGCAGTAGATGGCAAAATGTGTAGGTAGCACAGTCAAAACACTTAATGCTTGCCAGAAAACAGAAGTGGTTTAAGTAGAAAGTCAACTGGGATTTGGATATTGCCATGTAATGTGACAAGAAAAATGGCAGAAATAGTCAATACTCAGCTGTCAAAACTGCCAGTGTTTTGCCACAAAACTTTTATGTTTCTGCATACTGGGTCTCTAGATCTATTGCACAAAAGTAGTTATAGTAAAAATGCAATACTTTCAAATAACAGTTGTCCTTTTCATTCATCCACCATATAATCCATGGAATTACAATGCAAAGTGTAAATTTCAATGTTTGGAACACCAAATACCACCCAAAGTTGTATTTTGTGGTGTTTTAGCTGTGCTTAGAAACATTGATTTTGAATGTCTAGATATCTGATACCTGAATTTGTATTGAAAACATGATGCTGCAGTTGTATCCTGCTTTTGGTTTCTCGTATTTTGTATTTCTCCTGGGGTTTAAATTGTTGTTCTCTTTAGGAAGTGGATTCCCACATGTTTGAGAATTCAGGGCAGGTACTGTACAGTACATGTGTCGGTATCTTTTTCAGGTACAATTGAGTAATCCTGCAAGCTGTTGTATGTAGCCCAAGAGTAGCTCAGTTCTCTCTATTCTTTTCTCTCAAATGAAGCCCAGTAGTGATGCTGAGTAGATTTGTTGCATGCTGCAATTTGATATTATTTCGGTGCAGGGTTATGAGGTTGAATTACCAGAGGTTTTTCTCTAGTTCCTGCAGTACTTTGCTGCACTCGACCCTTTTTTTGGAGCCTGTTGGGACACAGGTACATGTTGAAAGACTTTGTTAATTTAAATTGTTGAAACTGTTTAGTGACATCCCATTTTGAGCTAACAACCTTCCCCCAGGCTGAGGAAGGAACTTTCACAGCTAGCTTTTTATTCCTGATAACTTTGCTTGCAGTTCCAAAGCACGTTCTTGTCAACTTCATATGAATCTCCCAGTGGGGTGAGGTCGGATCATTTCATTTCTTTGTGGGAGGCAGGTGATGCTTGTCCCTGTGGTGCCTCTGAAAGTCCATGCTCTTCGCAGATACAGGAGTGTTGTAGAGATTTTTTGGACCAAATCGGTAATGATAGTCCTATGAGGAGACTGAATATTTGGAGAAACGACTTAGCTGGATTTCAGCCAAGACAACAGATTCCCAAAGCCACAAGTTTTAATGGGAAATTTATCCCTAGGTTATTTTCCCTCAGTCTAGTGAGTGGCACAAGTGAAAGGAACCTGTTGACTGAACCATTGCTCACATTTCATCACAAACAAACAGCTGTTGAGGAGAAGAGTGGAGAGGTGGCAGAGGATTCTCTGCAAAGAATCCCAGCCTGTACTCTCCCTACTCTGCTTTTCAGCACGCATTTTTAAAGTACTTATTTGCCTCAATATTGGCTTGCAACCTTTCTAGTGGTATACAGAAGGATTTGTTTGAGCATGAGTTAGGTTTTTTCCCCCTCCTGTATTGCTTAATTCCTTTCGGTGTTCAGTTACATTCCTGTTTTGTCATGCAAGGGGCAGAAGCAGCTGAGAACAGCCACCTTCACTTTTGGTCCCTTTTTAGCAGGATGGATGGTAGCCAGTAGATTTGCATATTAAAAAACCCCCCAGAAATAGCTGCCTTATCCTATCATAGAAACAAACAGATGGAAATAAAAGTACCTTGCTATGCAGGTCTCAGAAAACACTCGTCTCTTGGACCAGTGTGATTTATTGTAAAGCAGTCCATGGCATGTGTGCAGAAGAAAAGCTGAAGAAGTGGGCAATTTCACTCTTAAGTGTAATGTATACACAGGTTGGGAAAATGGGTTGCAAGCCTTTCAGCTTGGCTCAAAAAAAAAAGAGAGTTTTGGAAGTTCTTTTGAGATCTGGAAAGACTCCTGTTTGTTTCACAAGAGTTAGTACAGGTCTCCTGTAACAGACTTTCCTTTTCAGCTTGTCTTTTGATGCCTTGTTTCATTGAAGTGCTATTAAATCAGATTAAATACTTCTGTTGAGTACATTACCTGTTGGAAGTTGTAAAATCTTGGGGATGGGTTTCCAAATGCAACATGAGAGCATTCCTAAAACTTTAGAGAGAAAGCTTGCACTTAAGTATCCCCTGTGATACAGGGAAGCCATGTACAGCATGACTAAAAGGTTGTGAAAAGCAGTACTGCTTTTCTGCCTTGGTGTCTTTCCTGAAATCAAACATGACTTTTTTCTTTGGGGTTTTGGAGGGGCTTTTTTTTGGGGGGGGTGGTGGGGGTGGTGGTGTTGGTTGTGGGGTCTGTGGAGGGGTTTTGAGGGGTGGGAGGGTATATTACCGTACTGAGGACAGGAAAAATAGATTAACTTCAGTTCTGGGATACATATGGGAGGCAGCACATTTATAAATCCTCTGATTATCGATGGGACCCAGTAATATGCTTGCCAGGAATGTGCAGTCAGCATTTTCACTCCTGTGATTTGGGCATGTAATGATGGACAGCACAAAAGAGAACTTGGGGCTGTAATATAATGTACAATAATTGTGATCCATGGACAAAAGCCAAAGTTGTGTACCATGACCTTTGGCTAGCAGGGGCTCAGAATAGGGAGGCTTGATAAGAGATAGCTGTTCAGTTTAGAGAAAAGGAAAATGAATCCACTTCAGGTCTGTCTTTTTTTCAATAAAGACAGCCTGAAAAAAAGGTTATTATTAAAATGCAACCTGCAATTTAAGAACTTACACAAATTCCCTAAAGAATGAACTGAATTGGGACACAAAATAGTGTGAGTGAGCAGTACCCTTATGTTGTCTGACATTGATTTTCCACAGTAAATGAGAAGATGCACAACAGCAGCAAACTGCACAAGTACCAGGTAAAAACTGCAGAGCAGTGCTGACGTCTGGCCTGCACTCTAGTGCCTCCCCTGTCTGCTATCCAGGACATCCCTTTGTGAAAGTGTAACCTGAGGCAGTTTGCCGTGATCCTGGGGTAAGAGAACAAGGAGATGAGATGGGGAGGGTGTCTGTTCTCTCTGAAATTTTAGTGCAGATTAGAGGCAGGTTTCTCCAATCCACAGCGTTATTTTCTAGAAGGAGAGTGCCCCGTCCTGGAGCAGCAGGGGTGGGAGGAGACAACTAGGGTGAGGCTGATCACAGTGGCAGCAGCACATTGCCTGCTGGAGCCTTCCTGTGCTCTCATGTATTTGCTTTCATCTTCGCTATTTCCCATCTCCTCTGCCTGCCTGTATGATCCTGATGGTGAGATCCTCTCTGCTTTGCAGAGCTGCTGGTTGATTCAAGCAGGGTACCCTGAGCTGTCATCAGATGCTTTTATCAGCTGGAAGTACAAAATCACTCTCCCACAGCAGGTGACTTCTGCCCGTGGCATTTTGTGATTAGCTGTACCAGTGTAAATCCTGGCAGGCAAAATTCCTGCAGTTGGACTGGCAGAAAAATGAACAGCAAGCAGGGCATCGCTGCCACAGCTTTCTCCAGAGACAGAGCCTCCCTGTCAGAACGGACACCTGGACAAACTGGCTTTCAGCTGCTGGCTATGTGGTTTGAAGTCATCAGTAGTGACCTGGTGAGTCATTGCAATGTAGACACTGGCACTCAATACTTAGGAAAAATGTGATAGGAAGCAGCTGTGCTGGTTGGTTGCAGTGATTTTTGGCAAGGAATGCTGTTTCCAAGAGAAGGTGGCTGCATGTAACATGTCCAGAGACTGATACTGCAATGCACTGGAAGGTGCATTTATAATCAGCGGAAGACAAATTAGCTTCACTTATCATGGATGATTTTAGGCAAAGGCTGATGCATAGAATGAAACACGGGCTGGATTCACAGAATTTTAGGGGTTGGAAAGGACCTCCAGAGACCGAGTCCAACCCCCAATATTATGGATTGACTCAAAACAAAGATTTCTCTAAGAGCTACAGAAGGTGCTGCCACAGGAGAAGGTAAAGGTAGAGGGCACATAGAACTGTGGCCTGTCTGGGAGGGAAGGCACTTTGTTAGGAGAGACATGATGCTCTGAGGTCAGCAGCTGCTCTTAGCCTTAATTCCTTCGGAAACGTTGACAGAAGCAAACCAGAAGACTTACAAAGGGTTCTGTTAAATCTTTACTAAAGATGCTTAAAAGGGCAATTGATGGAAGATCTAAGGAGAAAAGAGGTTCACACACAGGCAGGTTGCTGCCTTAAATATGTAAATATTCACACTCAAAATTCAGAAGATGAGAATCTTGCAGAAGATGACAGCAGCACTGTCTTCCCCCACACCCTTTCCTTTCACATTGATTAACTTTGGTTTGATGGGATACACAGAGAACATGCTCTCAGATCTAGCAGTAGTAACAATAATGATGAAACAACCTTGAAATTTACGAGCATTTTAAAGTAGATTGTACTGGTGAGTATTTAGCCATCATTTCTGTTTCATACCTGCCATTAGTTCATATTCAACTAATTGTGCTAGGGACCCCTGCAGTCTAATGAGGCCAGGCTGCAATCAAGGGTTTAGAGTATACATAAAAGTACAGCTGCTCGATTACTGAGTGCTCTTAGTGCAAAGCTGCAACAAAAAGTCATCTGAAATGTTAGTGGTTGCAGAATAACTCTGCATATATAGAATAACCAGCCGGCATCATAACTCTGGTTCACAGCCAGAGCAGATTAAATTTTTTTAATTAAATATTGACTGGTGCCTCCCAGGTCTTTGTTTTTTACTCTGAACGTTGTTTTGGGGCAGTAAATCCCTTTACTGTTAGCAGTTACTGGGGGGAGGGCAGACATCAGAACCCCGGTATCATTAACTCTTGCGTGTCTTTTACCCTTGGTCCTGCCGGGCTTCTGTGGGTTTGCGCTGCGGAGCTTCCCTGCCTTTCCTCTTCAGCAGGAGGCGGCAATACCGTGGCACTTCTGTAGCTCTTGCAATTTTCTGCGTGTTTTTGACATGGTTAATAAATTTTTCTCGGCTGGAGATGATTACAGGAGATAAGAAGTTCTAATTACCGAGCATAATGCAGGTAAATGATGTGAGCAGTGTAGTCCTTGCTTCGTTTCAGCTCAGGTGTCTCCTTTAACATTTTGATGTGAAGTGCTTGCACTTTGACTTTCCCAAAACAAAAGGATCAGAAGCATTAGCGGCCAAACTAAGTATGCTTCCAACTAAGACCGAGTAGAAGATGCTCAAGCGAAGACTCACAACTGTTCAACCCCATATTGACTACAAGGTACCTGGTGAAATGCTCACAGATGCCTTTTCAGTTGCATTTCTGAAGGTTAGTAGAGGATTTTATAACTGTCGTTATTTGAGAGCTTTATTGTTATTCTTCTCTGAGTGTGACGCTAAAATCTGTCTGGGGATGAATTCTAGGTTGAGATAGAAGTACTTTTTACCTCAGGCAGAACTGGATATAATTGGATCACAAAAGCTTTTTGTTGAAGCTAACTGCTGCAGTTTTGAATTCCTTCTCAAAGCAAGAAATTTATTAACTTTTGGAAGACTTGAGAAATTCTTAATGTTCTGTTTCAAAACTTTTAACAGGAAAATTTCTGATGTGTTCTCCTTGACTAGGTCAACCTCTTTATGTTTCTCTTAATACTGACTTTACCTTAAATCACATAGATTTTTTTTTCCCTCATATTTACCTTTCTTTCCTAATAATTTGTGCAGGATAGCCAGTCCCTCTTGCAGCCCCATTTTCTGACTAGACAACTGAATTTTAATGCAGTCTCGTTTCTCAGGCACTCTAGTTAATCTTCAGTAAATAGCTAACATCTGCTCCAGCACGATTTTTCCTGATCACAGGTAGCCTGTTGATTTCTAAACTCTTAACCCAGGTTAGGTATTATACAGAAGAACGTTGTTTTACTTACAGGTCTCCACCTACAAAGCATCCCTATGTTGGGAACGGTTCTTTCTTACTATAGTTATGTTTATATCGCTGGTGAATGTTGATACTTGCCGATTTCCTGGGGGTGATTTAGAGAGAGAGAGAGTCCTTGACTCCTTTTTTTCTACCTCCTTGCTTCCCAGCAACCTTTTTTCTGATGTGTAGCATGGCTGGCTGAATACAAATGTAAATCACTTTGGTAAACGAATTACATCATTTCCCCTATCATCACCCCTCTTGCTGCAGTAGCACCCAAGGGGTTTCTAACAAGTTAGAATTCTCCCACAGTTGATTTAATGGAACGCCTTTGAAGAACCTTCTTTTTGAATTTCACTTTTGCAGACATTTGATGTTGAAACGATGTTTTCATGGTTTTACATCCATTTCTCAAAGCTTAACTGAAACCAATTTGCAATTTGAGTGTCTTTAATTAGGTAATTTTCTGGTTAAAATTAATCTATGCTCTGCTTTCTCTTCTATCAATCATCACAATGACCATTTTCTGCTTTGGAAGACTTTTCTCCCATTCCTTATGTATATTTTGCTCTCTGGGAAAGCAAGTGACAAGCGCCACAACTAAAAGGCAAGGGAAAAAAGGTCTCTTGGGTTTTGTTTTATAAATTTCTTCACAATATTTAAAAACTAAGCCGTTAATATCATATATACTGTGGTTATTCTACATAGAGGTTTAACTGCTTTTTAAAATCTACCCCCTCTCATGTTGTTGCTTGCCGTAATGGGGAATTCGAGGCGCTTGGGCTGCTCACGCTTTGCGACTCATGGCTGGAATGGTGGGAACCCAGCAGTGTCCGAAGCAGTTCTTGGGAAACATTTCCTGCAGCCCATAGCAAGAGCAGCGTCTGCAAACTTCTGGCAGTGTTTGGTGAATTGTCGCAGATATCGGGGGGCAGCTGGTGTCAGTGATAGGAAGTACTTGGCCTGCAGCCCCCTTGTCCTTGGCCATGGTATGCAAAGAGTATTGAAGCTGAATTTTCAGACTCATGTGTAGAATCAGCTAACTGTTTTGAGTATTTTTTTCCCTTTCTAATCCACAACCACTTGTTTGCTGGGCCGTAAGTGAGAAACCATGGGCACTGCAGCACTAGTTTTGCCAAGTCGTATTTCAGTGAAGTACAATGGAGTCTTAGCATGCTCCATACCACTTCCATGCTGGATTTAAAGCCCTCTGCACTCAGAACTCCTCCTCACTGCTCTATCTCAAAGAGCTTGCCTGGCTATTGCTTGTCATTAGAAGACACCATGGTCCCACAGATTACTCTATACTAGCAGTGTATATAAGGTGTGTTCTAAAGAAACATGCTGGGGAGTTGGACATCCTGACTTTACAGAATAGGCTACACCTTGACTGATGTTGGCCACCAGAAGATTAACAAAATAAAGGGAAAATCCAGTCCCACAAGCTTATAAAAAATCACAAACTGTCCTTTTGTATGTATTCCCAGGTAAAATCCAAAATCTCTATCCTTCTGATAAAGATGGCTATACTCAGCTCTGGTCTGAGTGATACACTCCAGACTGAGTAGAGGCTGTTATGGTCAACTCCTTAGGAGAATCACGGCAATTCAAATCTTGCTCAGAGGGTGAGGCAGGGACCAGTTTAAAAAACCTTATCCTTCTGATCTGATAACTCAGCAGCCTCTGTCGAAATGCTAACATCGCTCTGTCGGATCATCTCCTGTACTTAGATGTGGTGGTCAGTCAATTGTTAACCAAACGAGGGGCAAACTGCTCCCTCCTGCCTTTCCCGTACAGCTGGGGGGGGGGGGGCTGGGTGCGGGGCAGTGCTGGGAGATGAGTAGTGGGCTCTCAGCTGAGATTTACAGATACAATTGGAAATACTCCGTGTGAAGACACTGACCTCCATATCCTCTGAAGAGAACTGGGGTGATCAGTCGAGGAGAATGCATCTCAATAGCTGCTTGCTTGTTGTCCTTGGTCATAACCAGCTCGTTTCTGTCATTCCAGCCTGCCTTCTCCCTTGACAGCAGCACCTTCCTTCTGCCTGATTCCCTTTTTCGTGGTTCCTATGGGGTAGAAGTGAGCAACAGAAAATTGAAACATTTTTGCTTAGCCTTCAGAGGCTATATTTGCTTGAATTTGCCGACAGTTCCACAACAGGGCTACTAACAAGGGAAACTAAGGCGGCCCTGCGCTGCACTTGCCAGTTAGGCTGAGGCTGGGATTGGTATGCAGGCTGTGACTTTTCTGTGGTCATGTGATGTGTTGATCACCTGCATTAATGAGAGGTCGGCTTGTTGGGCTCTGCTAAGCCTTTAGGTCCTTACTGTAGGCTGCAAATTTACCTCACTTGGAAAATATCCTATTGAAGAGTGACATTGAAAGGACACTGTGAAGTGTTAAGTTTTATCCAGTTTTACTGGAGGCATTGAACTGTAATGAGATCAGACAAGGAATTGTTTTGTATTCCTGTTGTTTCTGCATTTGGTGGAGTAACACGATAGATCTAGCTCCTCACTTCTCTTCTCCTTGTGTGAGTCTCTCCCAGAAAGTAGAGAGAAGATAAGCACTCAGAAAGGGAGCTAAAAATTGGGCAGTCTCTGAAGCTCCTTGATTTTGGGGGGTGAAGTGGTGGTGTTAATGCTAATTTGATATTTAGACAGAATCCTTGTGATAGGAGAGAGGTGGAAATTAATCTCCTGAAGAAGGAGAGGAGGAAGGAGTAAAACTTCTGTTACATTTATGGGGTGTAATTATTTTCCAAAGGGGAATGCAGGTTTGGGGAACTACATTTTTCCTGTGTCTTGACTCCCAAACATACCTTACGTAGTGACCTCTGCAGTGCTGACACATGGCTCTGCAGGCACCGGCCATCTCTGCATGTTTCTGCCAGCTTTCAGGAACACTTCTGAAGTGCCACCAGCGGAACTGGTACACCTCGAGTCCATCTGTGACTGCGTACTTGAGTATTCTCTATTTCTTAGCAGTTCTCAACACTGCTTAAAATAAGAGACAAATTCTTTTCCAAAATGGACCTGGCAAACTTTTAGGACAGATTTATTTTAATTTGAATAACTTAAATTTGTTCACAGCCATTGTTGTCAGTATGAGCATCGGCCTTTTGCTTGTCTAATGAAGTCACAGATGAAATCTCGGCGTTGTGAGTAGCTGATTCCTGTTTTGCCTCCAAAAGGTCATGACTCTGGAGTGGATGTTGTTTGTCAGGCACTCTGTAGTTACACACCGGAACACACACTCTTAATGAGGATGGCAGCTCAGCAAGAGGCTGGGGAGGAGCTTCATGGGATTCCTCTTTTTTTGCAGTCCCTTTCTTCCACTGTCTTTCATCCTGCCTCACAAACAGGGATGTAGGTTTGCAAGTGAAAGGGGAATAATTTTGTACTTCAATGGTGCTGGTTTCTGTAAAGTGTAACTAGCAGTGTGTGGTCATGGTTTGCATTGGATTGTTTGGGATTATTTACTGTTCTGTTCCTTTTTATTTTCTTCAGGCCTGAAAAGAGTAGATGACAGAAAATGGTGCTTTAGTTTGCACTGCTGTGTGCGGGCTGCCAGAACATGAAGAATAGCTTAATTGGATTTTTAACTGCTTTATTCTCAAATGTTACTTTTGAAGTTCTTTACAGTAAGGTAACTGATTCAGAACTTACTAACATGTACATTCTGCTGTAATTGGGTTTTCCTGGTTATCACAGTTGTTCCATTGGTGACTTTGTTGAAATATTTTCAGGAAGAAAAGGGGAAGAAAACATTAGTACAACTTTCTAGACGTTTTACCTTTCTAGTATTTACTTACTAATTTAATTCTCTCCATGTAATGGCTATGTAAGCCTCACATTATTTCATAACGTTTAGCACCTAATTCTAGATGGCGTTCAGCCCTTACCACTGACTTCAGATGAGATGATACCCCTCCGTGTTTCATGCATTTCTTAGTAAGAATTTGATATAATTGCTTCAGTACTATAAAAGCCTGATTGAACTCACAGCAGCAAGGTATGAGGTACTGTAATGTTCTTCAAATTCCAGATGCATTTACCACATCTGGTCAGATTGAATAACCTGAAAGGTGTAATCTGCAAAACCATGTGTGCATAGAAATTATTTCACTGTCTCAGCAAGAGGTCTCTAGTCACACTGTTTATTTTTAACAAGCATTGTAGAACAGGAGCACGTATATATACTTTTTCTAATAATAAACTTCATTCAGTTTAATTTACTCTGATTTTTTCTAAAAACAACCTCTAAAAATCAGTTGTGAAGCACTTGATATGTATTTGATTGATGTGTATTTCTCAGTGCTAAGGATTTTCAGCAGAGGCTCTTGCTTCTGTCTTTCGAGTGAGAAGAAAAAATTCAAGAAAATGGACTGAGCTGTGCTATCTCCACTCTTTTGAATTCCTGTGCCTTGAATCCTCAATGGCAAAACTTACCTGCCTTAATGCTCTTTTAGGATGAGAATAATTTGAAGTGTTGATTATTTTTTCTTAGTCAAAAAAGACAACAGTTTGTGTTAATATCATGTAGTCTATGAAATAAATGGCATCAATTAGCAGTGCTTCCACAATCGTCATTGATGCAGTTTCAAAATCTGAGACTTTACTTCAAGGCTGGTTTTCGCTTTTCTATACTGCCATCTCACTTTAGGACATATCCACTCCATTACTTTGTAGAGAGAGCACCAGCTCTTACACCGAGCCCATACAGATGGAATTCACTTATTTAAAAAAAAAAAAAAAAAAAGTTATGGAAACAGTAGCTACTTATTTGAAGGCTGAAGAGAACCCCAGTAGTTTTACCACACAGGTGCTGTTTCGTATCGCCTTATTCACAGCACGATGTAAGTTGAACCTTTTCTCTTTAACCTGGTGTAACCCAAGAAAACTTCACAGCTAGGGGAGGTCAAAAGTGCCATTGCATTGGGTTACAGAAACCAGGGTGGTCAAAGTGTGGGGTGAGAGTGGCTGTTGGAGGCAGGGTTACGGCATCTAACTAAACCAGACGACTGCACTACTGTTTTATTCCTGGGAGCGTATCCATATTACCTTATACTGAAAGCAGGGTCAGCTATGAGTTCAGATCAGGTTGCTCATCAGGTCCCTACCCGGTCGTGTTTTAGGAACTCTCCCAGAATGGAAACTGCACAACCTTTCTGGGCAACTTGCTCCACTGCTGCGCTGTGCTTAAAGGTATAAATTGAACCTCTTCTGTTCTGACTGACGCCTGTTGTCTTTCATCCTCCCACCATGCACTGCTGTGCAGAGCCTGGCTGCATCTTCTCAAGGGGCTGCTGTCAGGTTCTCCCCCTGCCCCAAGCTATTTCGTCTCCAGGTTCAACAAGACCTGTTCCCTCAGACTTGGCTCACAAGGCAAGTGTTCCAGCCCTGACCACTTTGGTGGCCCTCTGCAGAATTTTCCCCTATTTATAGATGTCTTCTATACTGGGTCCCAAAACCAGACTTAGCATGCCAGACGTGGTTTAACAAGCAGCAAGTAGAGATAGATAATAATATTCTTTGATCTACTGGCTCTGCTCCTGTTAATACATCTCCAGATGCTCTTGGCCTTTGTTGCTGTGAGTAACATGAGCCTCCTCAATACTGAGGAGCCTTGTTAAAAGGCTTAATTTCATTTTATACCAAGAGAAAATTGATTTTGAGTATCAGCAGAAAGAGGTGAGTGGCTTTATTCAGTCAATTTCGCTTCTTGTTTTATACTTGGAGAGCTTTAGTGATCTTCTGATTATACAGTCCATGAGCCAAAAATTTGTAGAATGAAGTGTGACATGCGTAGAGAAGCAGCATGGTTTTCTTTAACCCAACAAAACTGCTGTGGTGTTTGCATGAGATTTTGCTTGCTATATGTTTTGTTTTTCAAAACCATCAGCTTAGAGAAATGTAGCTATCTGCATTTCTAAAACAACATACATCCAGAGCCACTCTGCCAGTTCCTTGCTGTGTTTTATAAAAGCACTCCTGGGATAACTGAAGATATGCTAGTAGAGTATATCATGAATGTGACTCTTGCAGTGCTATCAAACTGCTAACAGTGAGCTCAACTTGCGAAACCCAACAAACTGTCCTCATTGGTGAGAGTACAGTGAAGCCCTTGGGAATAATTAATATATGATGTGAAAAAAAATGGTTTATCCTATACTGATGCATCAGCAGCAATCCATGCACCATTCACTGGCAGGGGAACTTTGGAAGCAGCCTGATTTGGACTGAAGCAAGATTAATGACAATGAAAAAAACCTGAAACTGCTTTGTTTAGCAAACTCAGACTGTTTTGAAAGCTAAAACACCATTTCTTTAAAAACCTGAAATAAATCGAGCCTCTGTGAACTTTATTTCACTAAAAAAAAAAAAAGAAAAAAAAAAGAAAAAAGTGAGCTTTATTTTTATCTTGTAATAATGTTTTTTTTCCCAGATACTGGATTTCTCTTTTGTGGGATACGGCCAGCTATACGCTGAGTTCCCAGGGCTGATAGCTCCACTGAAATTAATAAATTTTTCTTTGATCTCAATACAATACTGCAGCAAAGCTAGCCTGTCGTTCAGGTCACTTGCTTAGGTACTTCATGGGCTGCATAATCTACCTTTTCCCACGGAACTGTTCTGCAGTTTCAACACCTTGCAGGCAGCTGCACATCTCTGTGATTTCCACTGGAGGCTTCATTCTGGTCTGTGACACCCAGCAACCCAATATCTTCACAGCAAGGGTTTTGCTAAACTGGCTTTTCAAAAGGTATTTACTGAGTCTTCTGTAATAGAGTGGAGGTGCTCATTTGGTCTGTTGCTCTTCTATCATTTCTTCGTTGCTGAAATTTAGATGAACTGAAACACTGAACAGGTATTTAATCCTGACAAAGCCGTGCAGAAAGGGCTATGGTCCTCATGTACAAACTAGCGCTGCTTAATCTGCTGTGTCGGGACAACTCTTGAGACCCATGGTAGTGATGAAGACACTGCTTTTCATTTCTGTGCTAGTTTTTAAATTCTAAATTGGATTGTTTTTACTATTTTTGGTGCTTTTTTTTTTTTTTTGTAGGCCATAAATTCCAGCCCAATCAAAGGGTGCAGAAACTTATTTTCTATCTTAGGGAACATCTTTAAAGGTGGATATCCATGTCAGGAGAATGGAGGGAAAAGCGGCTGTGCACACCCATCAACATCACAACAGCTCAGGGTGTGGGTGTGTGTGTGTGGGGGGGGGGGGGGGGCGTGTGTGGCCTTGCCCATGTACCATCAAAGCTTTGTTCCCAGCTGAATGAAAAAAACTTCCCTTCGGTGGGATATGCCCTGAAACAAGATCTGAGGGCTGATTCCTTCCACTTCAGTGTGTGATAGTGGCTCTTGTCCTCACTGTAAGCCAGGAGCCTGGGTCTGAGGGAAGCTACAACTGCACTGAGCACTCTGACAGCTGTTTCTGCAGTGGGTGAGTTTTGGCCAAGTGTTGCCTGAGAGTAAGTTGGATATAATAGCTGTTGTGTTCCCTGATTCATGGTTTGCTGGAAAGCCTCTGCAGGGGGCTATGTTCTCTTTCGAGTAGCTCTGTGGGTGCTGTTTTTCAGAAAGACCACTGTGCCACTTTCCTTGGCTGGAGTAAATGTGAGTTGAAGTAAAGGAGCGTGCAAAGAAGTGGATTTTGGTCCATTCTGGGGAGAGGAGACATGACCATAAGCATATCTTACTCCCATGACTGTAACTTTGCATTGTATGCTTTTTGTGACTGTCTTTCGTGGGGCAGCACGTTCTCAGGCAAAGGAATCAGCCCTGGGAATATTGGGGCAGTTGGAACCGACCTTTAGCTAAGCAGGCACAGGAATGCACAAGTGTGTAATGGTGTTTTTATATTAAGTCTATATAGGTAAGTACTGTATAGGTAAGTACTGAGCAGCCAGTAATGCTTTCTGCTTAGAACAAGACTTCTGACGTTAAAGAGCTGCTTGGATGGTCTGAGATTCATTGCAGAAGAAAGGAGAGGGCTGGGAGCAAGGAAAAGGCAGTGCTGATCTTGTGGAGAAATTCCAAGGTGGTTGGTGAGGTTTTTTGGGTTTGGTTGTTTTTTTGTTTTTTTTGGTTTTTTTTTTTGAGCAGACCAAGTGGAAAAGATGTGTTTGTGACAAATTCACAGTAGATGGCACCACCTGCAGACAGTTGAAGGAGCCAGAGCCATTGCAGCTGAGCTGTTCAGTCCTGCTGTTGTTTGGCTCTGTGGGATAGTTATTGGCTATTTCGCAACCTGCCTGGGACTATTTCGTTTGGTGTTACTTCCTTCTGCCTCCCTGCAGCGAAGCTTTTGAATCAATCTGTCTTTCCTGACCAAGCTTGACACTGAAGCGGTTACAGATGATCTTCCTTGCTGGTAGCTGTGCTGGTTATGTTGTGCCATATGTGAATTGGCTTAAAAGATGGGACAGTAGGAAGGGCCCAAGGGCAGATATGTTTATACAACTTTCCTTGTTGGCTCTATTTTGCCAGCTATTGTGGGTGAAAGACATATCTCCACTGGACAATTTGCTAGTCTTCAAGCAAGCAGAAGGGCTGTTTTCTTTTAAACAGTCTATTTGAACCTGCATCTTTGCTGATGTGTTCAGTAAGTGCTTTTGGGGCTTGAAACCTGCTCCCAAATGGTTTTGGAGCATTGAAAAGGACATCAGTAGCCTCATTAAGTCCCCTGTTGAAGGGGCTGATCTCTCAGATAATCAGAGAGACGCGTCTCCGTGGCAAGAACTTTCACGCTGTGCTTGGCTTAAGGAAAACTACCACACTGAACATGTTGGTGTCTGCTTCTGCTGTGTAACTTTCTCCTATCTGGGGGCTTGAACTGAGATTGCAGGAGACAGCTCCTGCCTTTCTTCTTGACTGCTGCTTTGTTTTCACTGTACCTGCCTACGGATGGGTTTGGGTGTTTGGTTCGGTTTGGGTTTTTTATTGCTGATGAAAGAACAGATGGCTGTAGGTTGCCATTAACCCTAAGATTAGAATAAGAATCTATTAGCACTTGGCTAGGAACCTCAGAAAACAATTCTAGGTAACTTTAAAAGTTCATAACACAGTTGGGAGCAGCCTTTGGGGAGTTATCAGGAAGACAGAAAAAGTGGTTGGGCTTTGGTTGGTTGTTTTGGGTGGTTTTTTTGTGGGGCGGGGGTTTCGGATTTTTCTCCAAGTTGCATGGCATCATTCTCCATCTGTAAAATTGACTCCAAGTGCAGGACGTTGCTTGCCTAATTGCCCTGATTTGAGAGTGTCTGTTCCTTCAGAAATCAGTTGGTATGAAAATCTGACATTTTGATGTCTCTGTAGCTGCTGTTTTAATATCAACTGAAGGCTTGTCAGTGACCTTCACTGACACTTCATTGTTTTGTTTCTCTCTTTGAGAGTTGTACCAACTAATCAGACAGAAAGATATTATCTGCTGTTCCTGTTGTTTGTATCACAACAGATTAAACCTGTTACAAGATTTGACCGTTTTAATGCAGTTGAACTATTTACTTTGCTTCAGTAAAAGGATGTTTCTGAAAACAGGATTTAGTACACAATATTTGTGACAGTTTTCCCTGTTGTATACTTGGAATTGAAAGTGGTTTAATGATCTCAATTCTGTCTTTATATAGAATTTTATTATTTAATAAGGAAACATCTTGTAAAATGATCATTAATATTCAACAAGTGTTTTGTTGCAGTTACAAGTTTTCTATGATGGTCTTACTTTCTCTTCCTTAAAATTCTTCACCTTTAATTATAAAACATAATTTTTGCTATAGAATGTGACTACAATGCATCAAAGCAGAAGCCTCACAGTTCTAGCAGAATTAAACTTTCTTATGGCCTTCCTGGTGTATTTTGCAAAAAGCCAAGTGTACACCAAACATACCAGGGCTCTCATGCAAAGTGGTGCAGGATCTCTGGGGTCTTTTGAATGTTCAGCTTAACAGAGCACACAAAGTAGTTCTAAGATAGATCTTTCCATCTACAAATAATACAAAGTCAATCTTGTATTTCCACGTGCTGTGTCTTCTCTGTCTCAACAGATGTAAGTGGAATCACATAAGGGAGTTTATTCTTGATTTGCATTTGTTTGGGCTGGTTTTGTGGTGGGATTTTTTTTTTTTTCCTAGAATGAATTCACTGTCAACACTGTCAACACTTTATTGGTATAGAAATTGTTTATCTGAACTTTTAAAAAGTAAATTGAGAGCTTTTGCAACAAAATCCCTCTGTTCAGTCTCCCAGAAGTAGCCTGGGTTTTACTCGTCTCGCAAGAAATTTTTCTTAGAGCCAGAAGATGCATAAAATCTGCAGCTGTTAAACAACTTGGTAAAAATGGTAAAGCTCGTGTTACAGAGGTGGAACAAAGAAGTCATTTTGTGTTTGTCAAGAATATGCAGAGGCTTTTCTGTGCGCTGAGTTTTGCTATATAGGGGTTGTATTACAGATGACTACCCTACATTATGACTGATATTGTGCTGCTGTTCTTGGGTTTCGGTGGTCCAGGGTAATGAGCAGAGTTTGAATAGAGAGGTAAACCAAGCTGAAGGATAATAATACATGAGTACTGGCAAGCCACCTAGGTTGGCGCTGGTGAGCATGATTCTGTAAGAGCTATGGAGCATGACATGGGAACTGTGCTCTGTTTAAGCGATTGAGAGGATTTGCCTGAGTGCCGTGGCGGCTGACAGGTACCTTGCACATAGGCATAAGCAAGTCCTTTGTGAAAACTATGAAGAAACTGGGAAGATGATTTATGTAAAGTAGGGAACGGGGCAGGGGATTCTGCAGTCTGCTCTGAGCTCTAAATGGACAGAAACCGAAGAGCTTTAACGAACATGGCATTTCGGTGGTTTTGCATCAGATCTATGAGAGACAGCTTGCACAAATTATAAAGGCTGGTCCCTGTGCAGATCTAAGTGATGCGACTTTTATGTATTTCTATCACACTTGGGAGACCACTTGACATGCAATTGCAACAGTTATTTAGCGATAGAAAGTAAATCTTTTCATAAGAAATTGATAGACACTTGCAGGGTGCTGCCTGGACCTTTTCTCACATGGCTTATCAATCTTGCCAATGATCTAATTTTGCTTTCACTATTTCAAAGTCATGAGGGAATTATAAGTAATAATCTTGTTGTCGTATGTGTGTACTCTGGTGCTTTTGATCTGCAACAATCACTTTAGACAGATGCATTCGAATGCTGGTTTAGTGGGTTTTTCCTTCAGTATCAAGCTGGCTTTTGCTTAATGTGTTGTTTTAAATATTGTTCTGAAAGGGCCTCCCCTGGATGGGGACACAGGATTTAAGGCCGTGAGACAGATGCAAATAATGACAGCAAGATAATAATAATAAAGATAATGAATAAGTGTTGATTACTCTTGGTGTTTTGCTCCTTAGCAGCCTGGTGCTCCACAGAAGTAAATGGTAAAACTGGCATGGTGTGCCTACTGCAGGGGCTCAAGCCAGTAAACTATTCCCAAGAGTTACTGCTGAATGCTGGTGATCCTTTCTCACACAAAATGAAAGTTTGCAATGGTTTCTGCACCTGTGAGGAGTAGCCTAGCAACATTGCTGAGGAAACTGGACACCAGGGCTTTTTACTGAATGCATTTTGTTGAACATAGCAGCAGTTGGAAAACAAAGGTCAAGAGCAATTTAAGCTCTTAAAAGCGCTGTTGCTTTATTCGTTTACTCAGAGAAATGTTTGTGTTGTAGTCTTGGCCTACAGGATAAATATCAGGTTCCAGAGTCATCTGACTGACTGTCTGATTGGAGTGTAGTTAAGCATGAATATCATTCAGTCTAAGATGTCACTTCTTACTCGGAGGAAAATTACTGTTATCATTTAACTCTACAGTTTTTGCCTGAGGAAGTAACCAGGAGTCCCCGCTGCCTCCTGTCTGCTCTGGCAGCTGGGGATACTCAAGGGTTCTCTCTGCAACACAGACCAGGGAAGCCAGACCTCCAGCAGGTAGTGGGCACAGACCATCGGGATAATTTAAAACAGAAGAAAGGTTTTGTTTTGTTTTGTTTTGTTTGGGTTTATTTTGTTATCTGAGAAGGTGTATGCGGCCATTGCCTTACTCAGGTAAGTCCTTGCTTCATGCTTTATCATCTGCTTTAAGAGAAAATGTTTATTTCGGGTTTTCCCACATCATTTACTGGGACCATGTCAGAAGTACTTGCTGGGCTTGTTCTTACTGTCTTTTTCTTGAAGGGGAGAGGACAGTACTTATCTTTGTGGCAGAGTTGAGGAGAAGGACCACAATCCTTTCCAGCACCCTGAACTGGGGCTACAGTTACTGGGGAAGCACCCTGAGCTGGGGCTGCAGTTACTGGGAGAGCTGGGCCATGCCCTTAGCCCCTCTGAGCTTCTGCTTTCATCGCACGGGACAGGGACAAGGCTACTGTCTCTCACCAGGAGAGAGATGAAGATGTAGCCTAAAAAATGCACACAATTGTAACAAGTTTTTTTGCTCTTGCTCATTCTAGTAGATAATCTTTAGTTCTAGAGACCAGTCTAAAAATGGAATTTCTATTCAAATTTATGTGCTAGACAAAGGACAAGGCCCACTTATATTCTTTTTTTTTCCCCCTGTGTTGTGACTCAGTGAAAAGCTTTTGTATGTGATAAAGGTAAACATCCAATAATCTTTTTAGCTACTTAGAGAAACAGAAGTCCTGCATGGTTTCATATGTAAACAGTAATATAGAAAGTCATCAGTCATCTTCTCTCAGCTCCCTGTTTATTAAGCTAAATGATGGTTTAAGTTGGAATTTAATGTCAAATAAACTTAAGTGCTTAAGGTAACCTTTTGTTTCCTTGAAAAATGGTAGGGCCGTTTTCCTTCTCTGAGAAGCATTTCCGAGTAATTTGCTAAAGTAAATTAGCTGCAGATAAAGAGCTTGTTCTGAGACAACACGAGAATTTTTTAGTGAAAATCTGTCACAGCCAATAGAAAAAATATAACGCTCTTCCCTTCAATCTTTTTTGTTTGTTTCCCCCCCTCCTTCTGGGCTTCAGGTGGTGACCCCTGCTCTCATGAAGCCTCTCTCCCAGCCACAATTCACTTCCCTGTCAGAAGGAATATGCCGAACCATATCAGCCATGAATGCCAACCACGTGATGGTCACGCAGGAAACTTTAACGGAGCAGTTAGTGAAAAATTATCCAGGTAACATGTTTGTTTCTCCTGCCTTTTAAAAGTGACTGTACCATCCAGCTTGAGTTTCTGATACTGGGCAAGTGATCACTGAATGTTTACAAGCAAAGCTGGCAGTATGAGAGAATATAAATTACTAGGCAACTGGTAGAATAGATAAATGTGTATACTACGCTCATCGATTTTTGAGTGTCACCAACACTGTTTCAGATGTAATCCTCTTTGCAGATTTTAACAATTCTTTGAGAATAAGAAAGGGAACTGAATGCAGTAGTATGTTGAGAGTATGCCCTTTCTAGAAATGGGAGAGCATAAAACAGACTGTGTGTGAGATCACAAAGATTTTGAATCCTCTTTTAAGAGAAAGAAGCACATCTGACTTGGATGGGAAAGGGACTGTGTAGGAATCTACATCAGATGTTTGCTATTAAAAAATACAAATAACCTCAAATTCAGTTTATTGGTCAAATTCCAGCCCATTCCTTCCTGAAAGCAAATTGCTCACTCTAAATAAGTTTTATTCCTCCTCTTCTGAGGAGGTAGCAGCCACTTCCCTTAAATACTGTGTTTTCTTTTGCATCTGAAAAATGTGTTCAATTCCCTTTAGATCTGCAATACTGGTGTGTGTGTGTGCATGTGAGACTTTGTAAAAGCTCATTATGGCCCTCTGCAGGAGGTTGCTTGGTGTGATACCGAGCTGCCTCTTTTGAGTATTGGTAGTATTCGAGCTCTGCAATTGTTACAGGTTGATCTGGTAGGCATTTTCACTAGTAGGAAAATTTGTAGTGCAACCCCGCAAATTGGCTGAGAACCCTGCCAAGAACGTGAGGCAGCCCATTTTTAGGTCAGCCAGAAGTAGCACACTCAAAGCCTGTAGGGAGAGAGTGTATTGCTTGGTAATTTTTCAGCTTGCTGGAAGTTTTCAGTCTTGTGGTCAGCAGAAACCAGGGCCAGTAGTTGAGATGTCACTAGACTAATGACTGTGACTAGCAGCTGAGACTAGTGTCTGTGAGGTAAACTTTGGCAGCAATTGTCATCTGACAAAATTATACCCAGAAGCTTCAAAAAGTGTGGTAAAAGCTGCTGTTAAATTAGAAAGGAAATGCTTTGAACAACACACTGTTCAGCTTGTACCTGGCAGAAAGTGTCTCTCATGAATCATCATATCCTGACAGACAGAACATCCTAAACTCTATCACACCAGTGCTGCACTGGAAACCTGAAACACAGCTGGCCTTTACCTTCTCCCTTTCTAGTGAGGAATGGCCTTGGCAGAGTTAAAAGGGGTTTACCTATCCGTAAGACACTGTTGGGACTGCAGCTAGAAGAGCCCTCAGCTGGATGATGTCTCTGTGCTCCCCTCACCTGGCTGGCCCAGGAGGGCTCTCCCTGACTCAGGGCTGCAGCCTCTGCTGAGGCCAAGGTCTGGGGCAGCCCTCACTGCCCTCTACCCAGCTGCAGTGGGGCTGCCCCTGTTGTGCTGGGAGCCCAGAGCTGTGGGTGGAAGCAGCTGGGTGCAACAATGCTTTCCAGCACTGAAAACTCAGCAGAGTGGTGATACATTGACAACAACAACAAAAAACCTGCCTATCGTCCCATGATACAGGACACTTTCACATTGAAATTGAGTATGCCCGATTGAAACTTCAGTTGCCAGGTCAGTGTCAAGCTTCTTTTGAAATCCTGTGAGCTAAACCTGTTGGGTATTTCATTTTCAGTTGCTTCCAGATCTCTGGTGTGTAAGTTCTTTTTTGGCTGGCTCCCATTTTATTTGAAAACTTATTTCTGATTTGAAATATCTGTCTGTCTTGTAGGCATGGCAGTTCCCTCCCACAGTATCTTATATAATATCCTTGGCACTTTAATTAAAGAAAGGAAAATCTATCATACAGGAGAAGGATACTTCATTGTGAGTCCCAACATGTACTTTATTACAAACGATGCCACAGAAGACGACAGAAAGGTTGCGTTGGAGGACAGTCGTTGCTGTCCATTGCCTTCCATCACTTACCTGGTAAATATTGAGTTCTGTGCAGACCTAGTGAAAGAGAACATTCCCGTGGTATCCTGCTACAGAATCTGCCAGTGCTTCCCTGACCAAAATATGCCCTGTGTACGAAGACATTGGCAGCTAATGAACCGTGAACCTAACGGAGGAGGTAAGAAAGGCTGCAGTGAACTGAAGCCTTCAGTCCGAGCTCAAGGGATCTCCACATCTGCTGAAAAACATTCCTGGGACACCATCAGATCCCTGACATCTGTGAAAGAGAAACTGAAATGCAAAAGGCTTGACCTTGGCATTTTCTGGAGAAGCACTTCTAAAAAAGAAAAGCATAAGAAGAGATACTCCACTTTTTCAGCCCAGTTTCCTCCCAGGGAATGGCCAGTCAGGGATGAAGATGACTTAGATAATATTCCACGCAATATTGAACACAAAATCATCAAGTGTATTAACCCTACTCTTACAGTTGATAATTTGACCAAGCACACAATATTAATGCAGAAGTTTGAGGCGCAAAAATGCTGTATCAGCAAGGGTACCGCGGCTGGCGTTTCAACGGTCAGGCAAAAACATCTTTTGAAGGGTTGTGTTCAAAAGACAAAAAGTAAACCAGAAAAACACACCAGGAAAACCAAATCAAAAGAAGAGAAACAGGTTAGCAGAAGCAATAGGGAATCTGACATGTTTGAGCTAACGTCCCAAAATGAGAAACTGCAAAAGAACCTCTCACAGCCTGTCGGAAACCAACAGCCATCTGACATAGCAGTAGAATCCCATGTCATATATAAAAAACAAATTAGGAACCCTTTTCAGGACCTGCCATGGAGGCGCAACATTTACATGAAAGGGTACAAAGGTGCTATTAGCAGTCAGCTCAAGTCCAGGATCCGAAAGCAAGAAAGGGCTTCACAAAAGCCACAGTCCTTGGACTCCACAAAATCCTTCGAACAGTTGGCTGCTGAAATGCAGGCTGACAAAGTTAAGCAAAACAAACCACTCCGTGCTAATCAGTCTTCTCTCCAGCTAAGGAAAGGTAGTTTAAATGAAAACTTCACTTATCCTCATGGCTGTACTTCGCAAATAGATAATAAATGCAAATACTATCCAGAGAGTGGTATTTCTGAAGAAAACATCTATGGAAGACCAGCAGAAAAACATCCTGGGGATATTAAAAAATCTCCTCACTCTTACATTGGAGAAAACGGTGTGTGCAAAGAAGATGCAAGGTTTTCATTAAATCCGGAGGGTAAGTTTTGCAGGTGCAAAGCTGACTTTGTGTGTGAGTTGTTAGATCAAACAGCAAATGAATTCCAAAACGTCTGTCTTTCAAACTATACAGCCGATGCTAACCTGGCAAAAAATCCTGGTCCGAAATACAGACAGAAGACTGATAGGAAGAGTGAACCTATATTTAAATATGACTGTGCCAGCCATCCCAGATCACTGAAGCTGGAAAGAGAAGGATTTAGTGAGAACTGCCGTCTTCCGTACCAAAAGGCACATGATGGTGACACCTGTAGCTGGCTACATCTGGGTGATGGTTTTGAAGGCAGCAAACAACCTCACCTGCCTCCTGCCTATGCTTTCTCAGAAAAAAGAGACTGGAGTAAAACTGTACAAAAGCTGGGGACAGCTATGTCCCTAAAAAACTGCACGGTTGATACTTATTCTGACAAGTACAACACACTTGTACACCGACATGACTCTGGAGAGCACAGATGTAAGGGAAGTGCTTGTTTTGCAGAATCGCTAGATGGCTCAGAAGAGCACCCAAAACTGGATTTTACAGGAGAAAGTTGTTTGTACAGTCAGGTTCTTCCAGCAGTTCACAGAAAGGAAGAAGAAACCGGCCTTACTGAATGTGTGAAGGCTTCAGCCACAGCAGATTTCTGCCACACTAATGAGGCTGATGCAGATGCTGATGCAGCGCAGAACTTCACCTATGAGAGGGACAAAGTAGTGGCATGCTGTGCTTTGGGCTCACAGACCAGAGAAAGGAGAAACCCTCTGGGAAAGACAGATCTGTTTTCTAAGAACGCGTGCAGTGGGATATCAGGACGGAAACACCTGGAAGGCACAGAAAACCACAGCATTACAGGAGACAGTGGAATTGATTCCCCAAGGTAAGAAAACATGCCTAACTATATTAGATGTTTTATCTTTGGGTTAACACTCAGATTTAGGCAGATACGTTGCTGTAAATTATAACCCCTTCTCCCCAACAACAAAATGATTGCTGTCTTTAAAAACAACAGTGCTACACGTCTCCAAAATACTCAAACTACTATGTCTTTTTACATTAATATTCCATCAGCTATAAAATGCTTCTTTTTATACTTTGTAATTGTTTCCTCAAGGCAAGAAAACAGTACGAGTTCTGCCTTGCAGTCGGAGATGGCCAAGTGCAGAAATGTGAAGAAACACAATAGAGAAATTCCTCTTTGCAGGCAGGTTCAGCTTGCACTGTTCTTGCCATATGGCATCAACTGGGGAAACTATGATGTTATCCATGTAGATGAACAATTAAAACTGCTTTATAGCAGTGTTCAGTCAAAAAATATAAAGTACAAAATACCATCTGACTTGCTCACAACGCACAGGAGAATGTGTAAATCATTTGAGCTAGAAGCCTCTGCTTCCTTTCACAGGGTACATTTTATCTGTAGCTATACTTGGAAAAATCCCTTAATCAAACCCAAATTGGTACGAAACCCTTTTTTTACACAGTTGCGTGCAGATAAGACCTACAAAGCTGTTAACGAAGTTGGTAAGGATGTAAGTTAAATTGATGTGAGGGAAAAATCACATTTGATTTTTTAATAGTATCGTGTATTCTTAAAATCTTAAATGATCAGTATTTGAGTGTAATTATCCTATTAGTTCTTATTAGATGTGTGCTGGTATCTTGAGAAGTTACTATATGAAGTAACAAACAACGTACCACAATTTTAAAGGAAATTCTTCTGATTCTTTCTTCCCCTTAAGCAGCTCTTGGCTCTGCATCTTTCAAGCACACTTCTAGTGTATTACAGGCACATGAACACTTGAAAGCTGATGGGTGCTTTTTAGCAAAATATATTCCAAAGGGTCATTTTGATTGTTTGCATTGATGCCATCCATCCGTGGTACCAGAAGCTAAGCCAACTCAGTTTATTTTTAGAATGTGAAGCCTGATGTCTAATAATTCTGTCTTCATAGATGGACTGAAAAGAAGATGAAGCTTCCTGCCAAAAGCTGAAAGCATAAAGACTAATGCAAAGAGGAGGACAGTGTGCAAGGACAATCGCAGTAAAATTCCTTGCTTCAGCTAACTCTGGTTATGAATGTTTGTCCTTTAATAAGCTTTGTAAACTTTCCCTTTCTAAGAACATTAATTGTAAATGTGATGACTCACATCTGTGAGGCTGTCTCTAAACCAAAGGTATACTAAGTTTTCACTGGTAATATTTGGAGAACTAATGTTGTGTATCTCTGTTTTCTCATTAGTCTTTGCATCCCTGTGATAATAAAAATGGGAACTGCCACACTTCATTCCGATCACGCCATTAACCTGGAAAGGGTATGTGCATAACAGGACCTGCATCAGGTGGACAGGACTGTTTTAACAGTGTAATTCTCAAAAATTTTTCCTACTTGTACCATAGAAGTAACAGCATGCTCCAAACTGCCCTGTCAGACAACGAACAAACTAGATTGGCACGCACCTTATTACTACACAACCTCCTGGAATCATGAGGTTCTCTTACTGCATCCTGAAGCAATCCCAGCTGCACTCCTTAGTCTACCTGGTGTGTTTGTATCTGGCAAGCAGGATTTGGTCTTAGCAAATGACAATGTGTTGGTGCTGGGGACAACAGGTAAGGTCAGCGGCATTGCCTTGGGAGAAAACCTGCTGTGGGTTTCTCCAGCATGGTGCGCTCTGGTCACAAGTACCCCTTTCCTTCTCCTGTGTGAATAATGTTCTGGCAGTTGTCAGGATCACTTTGTAGCTTTACGCTGGTAAATCTAATTTTGACTTCTTAATCCTGAGAGCTTCCTGCTAAAAGCAGACTGTGCTCCTGGCGTGATGCTTATTGCCAAAGGCTTGCGCTCCTTTTAAATCTCAAGAGTCTCTTGGTGATACCTGAGAGACTATGTTAGGCTCTTCTGCTACTGAAAGCTTGGCTCCAGTAGTTACGGAGGCAGAAGACTGAAGCTGTAGGTATCAGTTTTTGAAGCTACTGCAGATTTATTTTAGGGAAGCTGTCCTCAGGTGTGAAAAGTGGAACAAACGGCCTTTGTGCTGGCTGGGGCTGAGTGCTCCACTTCGCCTCAGTCCACAGCCAGTGTCAGTCACGCTGCTGTTGGGTTTTCCCCCCTCAGTCTTCCGCACCTCTTTGCCTTCAACGCCTCACGCTCCCGCCAGCAGCTTTTCCACTTCCTTAAAACCCCCTCCCTGAGGCTTACGCACGCAACGGGAGAACGGCACAGCGCAAGCCCCGGGTAAACGCCTGCGGGCGATCATCGAACCGCCATTTTCCCGCCGGCCCTGCCCACCCGGCCTGTCCGTCATGGCGGACGCCTCAAGGCGCGAACGCGGCAGTGGCTACGAACGGGCGCAGGGCAGGCTGGGCCTTGTAGTCCGGGGGGGAGCCCCGGGGCATGCCGGGCTTTGCAGTCCGGTGGCGAAGTGGCTGGCTACCGGGCGTTGTTGCGTAGCGAGGCCCCGCCTCGCGTTGCTGGGGCACTGGGCGGGTTCTGTTTCTGTCACACGGCGGCCGGCGGCGGCGGCGTGGAGTGGTTGCCGGCGAGCGGAGATGCCTGAGGCCAGCCGGTTTAGCGCCAGTAGCGGGGCCGAGTCGGATCCCGAGTGCCCTATGGAGAGCGAGTCAGCTGTGGAAAGCAGCCGGCGGCGGCGCAAGGTACTGGGGAGGGCTCAGGCGGGGCGCGGGAAGGAGGGGGGGTGGGGGGTGGCGGCCATCCGCTGCCGGGTCTGGCCTCCCCGCAGCGTGCCGCCTCGCTTGCGCGCCGGGGCTCGTTGTTCGGCGGGTCTGGCCTGGGGTCGCCTCCCCCGCACGCGGTGTCGTGGGCCGGGGCGGGTGTGCGCGGCGCGGCCATGGGGCGGGGACCGGGCCGGGCCATGCCGGGCGGCCACGTGCGCGACGGCGGCGGCAGGGCCTGCCGGGAAGCCGGCGCCGGGCTGCGCGGCCTGTGGCGCCGCGGCCCTGCCTGCGGTGCGGGGTCCGCTGAAGCAGGCGTCTGGCCGTCCTCGTCCCGCGGCGGGCGGGCGTGAAGAGTCCCGAAGATGAAGGCCCGGTGACTCGTAGTCCCAAAAAAGCGTCCGGGAAGCACTAGAAGGCGGCCTTTTAGTTTTAGCTGCCGTGCAACGCGTTCTCCGCCCCGCCTCGCTCGGGCCGGGTGTTTCCATTGAGCTCCGTGTTGCTCTGTGCTTTACCAGAAGGAGAAAAAAGAGAAGAAATCTAAACACCGCGACAAACCTCGGAAGAGAAAGTGTCAGACGGACGAAAGCGAGCAGTCGGAGGACGATGTCGATTCCCCGAAGCCCAAGAAGTCCAGGAGAGGGCTGAAAGAGAATGGCAACGCGAGAGAAGGCAGCCTGGAGAGCACGAGATTGTCTTCCGTAAAAGTGAAATCCAGTTCCAGCAAGGGGCAGAGTAATTCCAGCGAAACGTCAAGCGGTGATGGTGACAGCGAGCAAGAGCAGGTAAAGCGATGCGATTAACTTCCCACCGCTGCCTTGCAACAGGGTTAAATTTAGAACACGGGCTGTCTTTCCCTTTTTTTGTTTTCTCTCAGTCCGCGGAAGGGCTGCTGGAAATGCTCAGGGTTTAAAACTACCCAGACTGTCTCCCCTTCTGTTGATTGTTTGCCAGAATTTTTTTTTAATTGTGAAATTCCTGAAGTTGTAGATCAGTGCACTGGTGTTTCCTCACTTCCAACAGTCTGGTACTGTGGTAGCTGTTGGCAGATAGACAAGCTGCAGACGGTGCTTTAATATGATTCAGCATCATTTGATATGATTGTAATGATTGACTTAATAGTGTAGTAATTGTTTGCTTTTAGTTGGTGAAAAAGTTATATATTGTGTTTCTGTATCACCTTGGTGGTAGTTAATGTGACAAGAGAGTTCTTAATGTAATAGAAATTAATGTCATAACGGTTTCCTAGGTCTTTCTAAGCTTTTCTATAAAACTGTTTTACATGGACCACTTATCGTTTTTTTTTATTTTGTAATGTAAGTATTTTGTACCTAGGATTTGTTTTGGAATGGCTTTACGCCTGAGTGTTCTGTTGTTGCTACGTTTTCTTGTTCCGAGGGATGCTTCACAGAGCATCCAGGGTTTCCATGGTTTTCAGGGTTAGCATTCTTTCCTCATGCTTAGCATTTTAATTGCTGTGCTGTTAAATCCTATGTGGAAGTGACACCTTACTAAGTAGGTGTGCTGTTCTTGTGGGGATCAATTTCTGTACCTGTAATTCACTGAACTCTATTAATTGGGAAGCAGGGAACAGGCTCGATATCAAGCCTGATCCTTGCATATTGCAGCATAATCTGTTAGGCTATTGGTAATTATTTAAAATAGAGTGTTAAAGTTTTGATTTGGGTGTTTTGCATTTGCAGTGATATGTCATTAGATACGAAACAGTCTTTTAATTAGAGGTCACTTTTGTCTAACTTTGAAATATGACAATAAGTAAACCAGAAGAGGGTCTGTAGCTGCAGCATTGTTGTTAATAATTTCACCTTTGGGTATGACAACACTGCCTCTGTCATTAACCTGAATTTTCTGATGGTCGTATGGTGATATTTACGTGGCATGTTATCTGATCTATTGTTTACCAAACAGGAGATGACTGAAGAGCAGAAAGAGGGTGCTTTCTCCAATTTTTCTATTTCCAAAGGGACCATTCAGCTTCTTCAAGGTAAACTTCTTGGCATGATGTGGCTTCAGAAAAGTAACTAATCTCTGTCTCGTGTTGCACAAGCAAGCACAGATGCTATATAGAAGGCATATTGATTGCCTACTCTGAATACATCTTTGAACATAGACTCTTCTGTATTGCCTGGTTTAGCTTTTACAGTAGAAAAAAGTTAATCCTGTGCCAGAATTTTTCAATTAAAATTTATTTCAGTGTGAGTAAAGGAAAACCAGCTTTATTTAATGTCTTTGATACTGGTTAGTGTGTGGCTTAGTGTGAATTAAGGGAAGAGTAGAATTGGCTTTGGCATACCTTTGATTTGAAAGGAAGAGATTTTCATAGCTAGATTAGATAAATAAAGGCACAGTACTTAAAGGCTGTGGTTAAAGGCTAGTAACTTCGTTTGTCTCAGCTAGGACTGCGATGGTACAAAGTAGGACAAAACATGGACAGTCCCAGGACATTCTTTACAATTGACTTCTGTGATTAAATAAATCAGTCCTGACTGTCTTTAGGGTTGGTTAAAGGAAGTTCTGTTTGGGATAACTTCCTCTGAAGAGTTTGCAAGAACACTTGTAAAATGATTGTTGTATTAAGCAAGTCTGTTAAAATTGTCACAGCTCGAGGAGTGACGTACCTGTTCCCTGTGCAAGTGAAGACCTTCGACCCGGTATATTCTGGCAAAGATGTAATTGCTCAAGCACGAACTGGCACAGGGAAAACCTTCTCTTTTGCTATTCCCTTAATTGAAAAGCTTCAGGAAGAGTCACAGGAAAGAAGAAGAGGCCGTCCACCAAAGGTAACAGTTTAGAATGCTGATTTTTTGCTTTGTCTTAGGTCAGAGTGATTCAGAGTTTCAACCTGCTGGAAAAGTTCTTCAAGTTTGCGCAGGGATAAGCTAACCCACATTAAAGGTTCTTTGAAAGTTGTGTTTGTCAGGCTTTGCCTGCATCCTGTGCTATCTCATACACTCTGGTCAAGGATAAAGCTCAAAATAGCTCTATTGACTTGTTGATTCCTTTTTCTGCTTACAGGGAGACCAAAGCTACAGGTGTTCAACGTGTTCCTGTTTAATTTTGTTCAGTCACCTTACATGTTTGGGCCCAGTGTTCACTGAGTGCTTGTTTCTCTCCCAAATTAGCAACAGATTAGTGACTTTTTCAGATTGCTTGTTTATGTAAACATGTAAATAGTGGGACATTTTTAAAATAAACTTAGTTTTCCACTTGGACCACCATTAAGCTATTGAAGCTTCTGCTCTGGACGATGCAGATTCATTATGAGGTGTCTGCATTCTGCTAAGGAACACCTGTATGATTTTATCCCCATTAATAATGGGATATCTCCTATTTTGTCACCTGATTGCATCTTGTCATTCATCTCATAGATTACCTGAAACTTAATGTCAAAGCTAGTGCTAGCTGTTTTATTAGTGTCTGACTGAGAATACTGGCTCTGGGTTGGGCACAGCCTTGCAGAGGAGCAAAGGTTTTCTTTGAGGGAGTTACAAGTCTTAAAAGAATGATTTCTGGCCCCATTCTGTCATAGTACATTACTATTTCTTAGTTAAAACTCCTAGCTAGTAGCTTCTCCGTCACCTGCTGTGAACAGTGCTGAACCCCAGTTCTGCAGACGATGTATGTTTTCCCTGAGTCACAGGGAAGCTGATATATGGTTGATGGCTCTTGCTTGCACCTTCTGGAAGGGCTGTGAAGTGTTATGAAGCATGTGTGAAAACCTTCTATTATCCAGATCCTTCAGTCTTGTACTCAGACATCACATGCTACAAAAAAACATCTAGCTGATCTGTTCTGGAGTTTAATACAATTGAAGGATCTCCTATTTCATTTAAAAAGAAGTTGGTCTCTTGTAAATGAGTATGTGGGAAAGGAGATTAATCGTGTTACAAGAGCCATAAGCAGTGTGTTTCTCTAATCCTTGCTCAGATAACTTATTGAAACCAGATATATTCTTTTTAAATTCTGTAAGTGGTCAGTCCTAAACTAATGATAAGGAGGAGTTCAGTGGTTTATTGGCAGAGGCCACATTGTAAGAACGCACCTCTTGTGTCTTTCTTCTATCCAGGTGCTAGTTCTTTGTCCAACAAGAGAGCTGGCAAACCAGGTTGCCAAAGATTTCAAGGACATCACAAGAAAGCTAACAGTAGCATGTTTTTATGGAGGAACTCCATATAATGGACAAAGTAAGTGACACATCACTAACAACTGAAATGTTGATTGTCTGACAGATTTGAGACATGCAGTGGGTCCTTCCAAACACACTTTTAACTCACTAACTAGAGACTGTTCAGGGGGAACTCGGTAGCTCATAATGTATCTTCTGGCAAGAAATAACTGTAGAATTATATTCTTGGTGTTCCTTGTGTACTTGAAAGTGGAAGAGATTAGGCTGTGTGAATACATAGTATTTGGGTTTAGGTTCTTGTAAACATTCTATTTTCTTTAAAAAATGTTTAGTCTTAGAGCAGTGAGTGGGTGTAGAGGTTTTTTTTTTGTGTGACATGGGATATCTAGAAGGAGTTGTAAAGTGTAGAACTTCTGTATTGTGACAGCAAAATTTACTGTGTTGGTGGTTATAAACAAGGCCATGGGAGCAGGAATTGAGAATAAGCCCTTTTGTCATACTATATCTTGAGACCTTAGGGATGCATTTTTTTTTTCCTGCAGAACTTGAGGGAGGAGGTGCTTTCAGAAATTTGGATAGTCAAAGAGAGAAAGTTTTATTAAAGTTTCCAATTAAGGTAGACAGCTTGGAGAAGAGTGAAGTAGTTCCAAAGTATGTTAAAAGAAGCTCTTTGCCCCTTTATTTAAATTGTGGGAAGAGAGAAGGGTGATGGGATATTTTTTTTCCTTCAGGAAGAGCAGCAGAACCTCTACCTTACTAGTTTTTTTTTTCCAAGTTTTGTCCTGCTCATCATGGAAGGAGAGTGCTTACAAATGGCTTTAAAAGCCGTTGTTTAACTATTACTTAGCTACCATGTGTTTCTAATGTAGCGCGTGCTCCTTAGTTCACTGCTAGCTCCTTTTCTACTCTTTTCCTGTTTATCAGTTGATCTCATGAGAAGTGGCATTGACGTTTTGGTTGGGACACCTGGTCGAATCAAAGACCATCTTCAGAGTGGCAAACTGGACCTTACCAAGGTGAAACATGTTGTACTTGATGAAGTTGACCAGATGTTGGACATGGGATTTGCTGAGCAAGTGGAGGACATTTTACGAGTTGCATACAAGAAGGGTAAGCTCAATATTTAAACAAATGGTGGAAAACATTAGTAATAATTTAGTCTGCTAAATTCAGGTCTGTTTTTATGAAAGTTGCCAGGTGGTTTTATCTGTAGCAGTGACTGACTACTATACATTGTGTACTGCATTCGTGTACAAGTGTTGCAAAAGTGGGGACCATTCATAGGACTTTTGCAAAGCTTAAAATCCATTAACTAGGTATCTGTAAATAACTGTCTCTGACACCCATCTATAAGTTGTAATTTGACTTTTTCCAGTTAAAATTAACCTTGAAAATATTTAGACCTTCTAGAGTATTTTTTCCCCAGATGTTGATAATGCATAAATTTAAAAAGCAGAATTGCTGTCTTTATTTTACATACTGATACTTAACCTTGTATTTTTAATAACTCATATAATCAACTTCTGTAAGATGAAACATATGAAATTTGTGAAACATTGTCCTGTATTTTAAGACTCTGAAGACAATCCCCAGACTCTGCTGTTTTCTGCAACTTGCCCACACTGGGTGTACGATGTGGCTAAGAAATACATGAAGTCTAGATATGAACAAATTGACCTTATTGGGAAGAGAACTCAAAAGGCTGCTACAACAGTAGAAGTGAGTAATCTATCTGATCCAGAACGTTTTCAGACCTTTTCCCTTTTTCTTTGTGCTACAAACAGTCATCCCATCCTAAGGAACTTTATCAGACCGATGTTGAAAATTGTTTTGAGAATTATTTTCTACCAGTGAGGTACGCTACAGCTACTCAAATTGTTTCTAGGTGTAGGATGTGTCTCTTCTCCCAGCATCCAGTGATCTTAGAGATGCCTCGGGTAGAGTGAGGATTGGTTGGTTTTTAAGAGAAAAGCGATACCTGAATTTATCTGAGTTGGAAGGAAGAGGCACACGTATAGCATTATGTTGTCTCTCTTAAATCACCACACCTACCACAGTCAAATTCTGTTTTCAGACCTCCAGTGGTAGCTCACTTTTCTGGACATTTGCTTGCTATGCAGTAGATACCATAGCAAGGGATACAACACATGCATGCTAGAAGCCTGAATTGATTACCTTTGCTGTTTCAGCTGAAGTATCACTTAGGGGTTACTTGGGCACATCTTAATTGTATCAGTGGGATTGAAAGAATGTTGATCTTGTGAATGGTAACAGCTTTTAACACGCTGTATTTCTTTGTTTCATTTTATCTGGCCTAAAGCTTTAGTTGATAGAACTGTGATAAAACCTTGCACCCCTGCCTTTTTTCCTATTTCTGCAATTATTTTGCTTAACGTTAAGCAAATCATGGTGGACCCAGCAGCTTTATGTAATTTTCACGTTCCAGGAACACGAGTTAGCATCATTTGGCCATCAGGAAACCGTATGAACTCTTCAGCGTTTCTGGATTTTTAAAGTTTCAAACATATTAAAAAAGAGTCTTGGTGTGTCTTGTTTTGGTTTTTGGTTGTTTTGTGTGTGTGTGTGCTAAACACTGGCCTCCTTTTCCACAGCATTTAGCAATAGAGTGTCACTGGTCTCAGAGAGCTGCGGTTATTGGAGACGTCATTCAGGTCTACAGTGGCAGCTATGGGAGGACCATTGTTTTTTGTGAAACCAAAAAAGAGGCAAATGAACTGGCTCTGAATGCTTCAATCAAACAGGTATTTTGTCATTTGCATTAAGTAACCAAAACCTGTCAGAGATGTATTGATAACAACCCTGTGTTGATAACATAACTATGGTGAGTTAACTTAAAGAGAAGGAGTTTCAAAACTGCTTTTTCTGTGTATGCATTCATTGAGGAGGTGGGTGAAGCTGTATCTAGAATGCAGCATAGCTTTATGTTCCTGGGGAAAGGAGAGGCTTTTTCATCTGCCACAACTACGTCCAGGAGTGTTTCTGCCACACTCCTAGACAGCCTCGCTAACAGCTAAACCTGAGCATGGAGCCTTACCCTATGTTAGTGGTGGTGTTAGTGATACCAAATCTTGCATAGTTGATGCAGAACCCTGATCTTGGCAGGTAAGAGGAGGAAATCATGTATGTGTTTCTGTATTAGCATACCAATATGCTAAATATTAAATATTAATATGCTAAAACAGAGTATGTGCCTTACCAGCTGACGCTAAGGCAAAGCTGTCTGAAAGAAATGTTTTTCATTCTGTGCTGACCCCTAGCATTGTGTTAGTATTTTTACTAATCATTCTCTTTTTACATATGGAAAATGTGGTAGCCATTTACAGGCAAGCTGTAAAACATGGAATAGAGGAAAAAAAACAGAGGACATAGAGGAAAAAAACCCAAATTTTATACATTTGATCTTCACACTTGTTATTACTGTGATACAGAACTTCCAGACTGTTTGGATTTTTTTTTTTTTAATTTTTTAAGTTCCGTTTGGTGTTTTTTCGTCCCATTTTTAGGACCACTTATATTTTAATCCTTTAATTGGTAGTGGGGAAAATTAATATATTAAGGGGGATTTAAGAAGCAACGCTATTTTGGGAAAGATGTTTAAATGAATGTTAAGAAGGCCTGAGGAAATTGAGCTTGAAGCAGTTAAGCATTGCATAGATGGGTGAACAGCAAGCTAGGACATAGCTGTTTTCTTAAGTTGGAGTAATTAGAGGTGGAGAGAGGACACGCTGTGATCCTGTTTTCCTGCCTTTGTTAAGGGACTTACCCATACTGAGAAATACTGAGCAAATATTGTAAGATGCCTAACATACAAGCTCCGGTAACGCAGTATCGTGCCATATGGTATCTGTTGCATGCAAAGACGTTGTACCTGAAGCTGACCATAAAATGGAGCACTGCCTTGAGTTTTGGTACAGTCCTGTAATAATACTCTTTTTTTTTTTTCAGGATTGCCAGTCCTTGCACGGTGACATTCCTCAGAAGCAAAGAGAGATCACGCTGAAAGGTTTTAGAAACGGTACATTTAAAGTCCTGGTTGCCACCAACGTAGCTGCCCGTGGTTTAGATATCCCTGAAGTTGACCTGGTTGTACAGAGTTCACCACCAAAGGTAGAGGAGACTGTTGCATTGGGTGTCTTGTAATAACGTACAGTTTTGTTTTAAAGCAGTAGTTGCTGGTAGTGGTGGTATTCACTGTACAGAGTCTATCAGTGTTGCACTTAAGGGTGAGAGATGTCCTGATACACAGAAGTAATTGCGTAGAGGATTTTTTCAAAGTGGATTGGTCCCTGGTGCGCCAGGGCTCCATAAAACGCCGCCTTTTCAGGCTGTTCAAAATCTCTCCCTTTGAGGCTGTACATGGCAACTGCAAGCCTGGAGACAGTGGGAAGGGAAGAAAGGCTCTTTTTCTTGCAAGAACCATTCAATGTGGTTGGGCACGTATGAGGAGGGGACCCCAACAGTGAGAACATTGGCTGAGTTGATAGGCTTTAAAAGAAATGAGATCATCTGTCAGTGAATTTGCTATTAATATCTTGGTAACCATGCTCAAGCTGATACACAGAAGGGTGAGTGGGACTGTCTTAGAGGTATATGTACTCAGAACGTTTTCTGTCATTCTCTGTGGTGATGCCAAAACAAGACTTAGTTGATCCATGCTCACGTTTCTGGCTTTCATACTCTGATTTATGGAGGGTAAAGGAAAAGGTTATTTGTTTTATGTAGTGAAACATTGTTTTTAAATTTAAATCTCTGATGCAGTTATTGTTCGGGCTTAACTGTAATAGCTTCTGCTAAGTGATATGAGCGCAATGAATTGACTAAATTGCAAGACATTAGATAAATCATAAGCCTATTTATTTTGAAGGATGTGGAGTCCTATATCCATCGTTCTGGACGTACAGGTCGAGCTGGACGGACTGGGATCTGTATCTGTTTTTATCAGAGAAAGGAAGAACATCAGTTAAGATTCGTGGAACAAAAAGCGGTAAAGTACCGTTTTCTTCTCTCTGCAGGCACTTGAATGTCCTATGTCAGGGTAGCATGTAAAATGGTCAGGTTTTGTTCACTAGTTCAGTTTCAGAATACAACTTGCAAAGCATCCAGCTGAGGTGGGGTTTCCATGCAGAGTTTGGGTAGGCTGTCAGTCACTGCAGAGCCGGGATTGTGCTGCGGATCCTCGTGCCCACCCCACGCTTTTTCAGCAGATGCTGTTGGGATTGTTTACCCACAGAAAGAAGGGAAAACTAGCAAGGTTTCAGCTTAGTGCTCGCCCTGGCTTACTGTCCGATTGGTGATTTCCATGTGTGTAGCTTCACTGAAGACCTGTTAACTTCCATTTTTGCACTTCGTGCACTGTTCCACAGGATAGTTTTCTGCCAATTAACTGTCTGGTTGGGATGAGATGGTTGAGTCTCAGCAGATGAAATTTAGGCTTAAGTTTAGAAAGGCTGTGTAACTTGTACTTAAATCCAAGTAAACAAGACTAAAATGAATATTTTTAACTTTTTTTTTACCACCCCTCCCTGGAATATGCCAAAATAGTGTCTATTTACTTCAGTTTAAGGTCACTGGATCATTTAAACTGACTGGTACATAAAAGACTTTTAAGTATTGACCATTTTCCTGTAAGCTTAACCTTGCAATTTTCACTAGCAAAAAGTTGAGAGTTTAAAGGTGGAAAAAAAGAATAATTATAGACACTTATTTCATTGGCGTTCAGGACTTTAGAAATTAATTATTTATGATCTGCAACTTTCATCTGTATTTTGCTTTCCAAATTTCAGGGCATTACATTCAAGCGTGTTGGTGTTCCTACTGCAACCGATATAATAAAGGCCTCCAGCAAAGATGCCATCAGGTGTGTTGGGTGACTCAAACCCCGTTGTGTCTTCCTGTCTTTCCAGTTCAGAAGGGCTGTTTGGATTGCCCGTTGCTGTCTTGTTGAGCTCTCTGAACCGTTCTGATGGTTAAAAATTGATCTGTTTTTGCTTTCATTGCTTAGGTGCCTGGATTCTGTTCCTCAAACTGCCATTGAGTATTTTAAAGAATCTGCTCGGGTGCTAATAGAAGAAAAGGGACCAGTTATTGCTCTGGCTGCAGCTCTAGCCCATATTTCAGGCGCTACTTCCATTGAACAGCGCTCCCTGCTGAACTCGGATGTGGTAAGGGTGTATGCCTTAACATTCTGTCTCGAACCTCAAAAAAACCCAAAACTATGCACCTTTGTGTTGTTTAAATTGAGAGTTATTACTCTCCTTTGGATTTTTTTTTTTTAAATGGGAACTGTATTTAAGCTGCTGGGAGCTACTGCTTTAGTTAAAGGCAAGAATAGAAATATACCTGTTCTCCAATAACTTGAACACTTAGTTTCTCGTGTCTGATTTGCTGAAGCTTCTTCCTCTGACTGAATGTGGGATGCCCCGTTTCTTACTCTTTAGGGATTTGTTACGATGATACTACACTGCTCTGAAGAAATTAACAACATGAGCTATGCTTGGCGAAGGCTGCGAGAACTGTTGGGTGATGACGTTGACAGGAAGGTGAACAGAATGTGTTTCCTCAAGGGAAAAATGGTAAGAGGGGTTTTTGTTTGGTTTTTTTTGGTATCTCTGCTACCGAGCTCTTCTGGGTGTAAATTTTTCTCAGCAGTTGTCAGTTGATAACAACTGGTAGAAGTTGATCTTAATCAAGTTGGTCTTGATCTTTTTTATTAGGGCTTAGGCATCTCAGGGACTTAGGGCTGTGCTCCCCTGACATGCTAAGGAGGCCGTATAACGTCGTATATAGCATGGCTGTAGGGGTAGCAGAACTGGTAAAAGGTATGAATGAATGGTGCCTTAATGGCAAAACATAGAACTGGGATTCATGGGACAGTAGCTTTCTAGTACCTGTGACTGAAAGATCAGAAAGTTACTTTTTGGGTTGCACGCCTCTAGCAGTGCTGCAACAAGTGCAGCAAAGGTCACTGAGACACCCTTAGGGATTCCCCTCGCTACTCTTGTCCTATAATTTGTATGCATTTCCAGAAATATGGCTACTGTGCCCAGGAATATGTGTGGTGTTGCAGGGGACAAGGAGTGCTTGTGTCCTCCTTTTGCGAGATGTTGGGCATTACTGCTGATTTGTTCTCTCCTTGTGTTTGTTTGTTTTTTTTTCCTGGGGTGTATCTCCTGTTTTTCCACATGCCCTGATTAATAGAGCTGTACCAGGAGATGCCGTGAGCTTGATGACTTAATTCATTTGCGTGCAGCCAACACATGCCATTCTCTTATCCCTTTTTCTGCTGTTTTATCTTTCTGGTACTTTGATGCCTCCTCATTCATACCCATGTTGCATTTTTCATCACAAGCACCATATACCACGTGTTGTTCCGGACATGTAGCCTCTTTGTGTTTCCCTGGTTTTGTGTGGTTTAAGGTGCTGTGGGTCAGGAAGAACACTAGACAAACTAAAAAGACCCCAAAACTGCTGGAAGACAAATTGAGAGGACACTTCAGAGGCAGGTGTTGGATGAGCTTTGATGTAGAGATTTGTAACAGAAACATTAAGATTGGTATGAATGCGGTTTGAATTTGTACCTTTCAGAAGTACCAAAAAGAGAGAGGCATAAAAACGGGAGGTGTTGATAGCACCTTAGTTTAGCCTGTCATTAAAATCACAGAACACCAGCATGCCAGTAATGAGGGCACCCAGACTTGGTAAACTAGAAAACCTAAAATGAGGGGCAACCTCGTTATTAATGTGTCCTTCACGTGTGATATTTGATATTGTGTTAATTGGCAAGATTAATTGTTTTATTGTCCTTGCTCTTTCTTCGTATACATTAACACTTCTGATTTGAAAGACTCTCCAACATGAGTACTGCAGAAGCCAGTAGGGCTGCCACTAAGGATGGAGAGGGTTACAAGCTTATTATTAAGGAGCAAGAAAATGTGAATTGGAAGTACTGGCTATGCAGAGGAAAGAAAAATGTCTGTATCTGTGAAAAACATTAAGGAAGTGCAAATACAGGTGTTCTGAGAAGTTCTCCCAGTGTTCAGTGGTTGTGAGGTATTTTGATCTTTGAAATGTAAATCTGTTTTAGTATGTAAATTTGTAGGCTCTATTTTTATTTATTTTTTTCTTTTTTTAGTTGCAGCCAATGAAAAGGCTATGATTGTACCCATTAAAATTATTCTCTCTTTTTAGGGCGTGTGCTTTGATATTCCGGCAGCAGCCCAAAAGGACATAGAGGTGCGTTCATTGATGTTGCTGGTTACAGCTGACTATTGATAAACCTGGGTGAAGTGGGTTAGGCAGAAAACATTATGTAGTCTCTATCCTGCCTTTTCTAGTGGCAAAGGGATGGCTTTGAAGGAATCAATGAACAGGACAAGCATACCGTGTTCCTTTCCTAAATTATTCCCCTGTCTCCAAGAATCTGTAGCTTGAGACTTTTGCACTACAAAGAGCGGTGGTGTGAGCAATCACACCTTGTTACTGCTGCTGGATTAATCTTTGTAGGCAACAAATCCCATTACACTAAAAATCTACCCCCCTCCTTTTCATGCAGAATTCTCTGCACAGAAAAGTGAATTCCAGTTCTTTTCTTGTCAGAATTAGTATCCCCATTCCAAAATTCCCCAGACTTTTAATCTTTCCTTAAGATATTTCTACCTTAATGTGTGTGTATACCCCCATGCTCTGCCATTCATTCACTCCTAAACCAGCATTTGGTTTTGGATTAGAGGGGAATTGAGGTGAGGGCATGGATTTGTGATCAACAGTAATTATTGTGGTATTCTTAGTAAACAAAAGAGTTTACAATGAGGCTGTAAAGCTGTAAGGTGGGGTTTCAGTTCCCTTCTGCGGTAACTGAGGTGTACTCAATCAGCTATAGCCCTTGCACTTAAAACCTTGAAACTGCTATTGTCCCTACTTGGATCCGCTATACTGGCTCACAGTTCTTCCTTTCCAATGGAGCAAGTTTTGTAATTATGAAACACACTGTGTATGCTTTCCTAGAATTTAACTTTATGTGTCTGACTTCATTTCATTAGGCAAAATGGGAAGATTCAAAACAGTGGCGGTTGTGCGTGGCAACTAAATTACCTGAGTTAATAGAATCACAACGCGGAGGAGGAAGCGGCGGAGGAAATGGCCGAAGCTTTTCAAGCTCCAGAAATGGGCGCCGTGGGAGCTGTGGTAGAAACAGATTCAGAGGCAGAGGCCAGAGGCGAAGCTTTGACAGAGCCTTTGATCGTTAACTCCAGCAATCCAAAAGCGGAACAAACAGGACTGCAGTATTTTGTATTGCATTCACATAGGCTCTTCCTTTCTCTTTGTACCATTTGGAAAAAAATCTGTCATTCAGGGTTTTCTTTTTCTCAGTACTACTTTGGTCATAAACAAGATCCTTTTCACTTTAAAAAAACAACAACAAAAAAAAACCCATAAGAAAGAGAAAACTTAGTATTTCTTATCTCCTCAATTACTTTCAACTCTAAGACTTAAATCTTCATTGCAGCATCTGGCTGTCATTCAGAACTGTAGCGTGGGTCAGTGTATGATATACGGACCTTAACTGCTGGTCAAACCTGTACATCTTCCCCAAAAAACCCAGTAATAAATATTATTTTACAACTTGACGTCTGATGTCCGGCGGTGTTAACAGCACAAGTAGTGGGCGAGGTGTGCAGCAGCTACCCAAGCGTGGAGGGCACCGGCACCTGCACAGAGCAAGGCGGGATGCGAGGACTGAGGCATCCCGGCTTTCGAAGCGTGGCGGCGGGCGCTCGGGTCCCGCCTCACGGTGCAGGGGAAGCCAGCGGAAGAGACCGGCGCAGCCCCGCCGGCGGAAGAGGCGGGGCGGGCCGCACAGCACCGGCAGCGCAGCGGCTGCATGGGCGGCGTGTGGGGCCGTGCGGCGCGGTTCGGCTTCCCCGCGGCCCGAGCGGCGGCCCCGGTCAGCGGGCGGCTGGGCTGGCTGTCCGGCGCCGGGGCTGGCCCAGTGCTGCTGCTGCTGCCGGCGGCGCTGCCCCGCTGTCCGGCCCGCCCGCAGTTCTGTGTGCGCGCCGCGCCTCACTTCCTGCGCGCGGGGGCGGGGCGCGGCTTCTTGGGACGCCGCTGCGAGACCGGTATCGACGCCGTCGCGCATCTCTCCGGGGAGCAGCCGGTAGCTATGCCCGCCGCCGGTCCCACCGCCAGCCCTGCCGAGCCGCAGGCGCCGGCAGACGGCGAGTCCCTACGCCGCGGCCGCCGGAGGAAGACCAAGGTGGGAGCGGGAGCGAGCGGCCGCGCACCACGTGCGGCCGCGGGGGCGGCCATTTTGTGCGGCCCGGCCCGGCCGGGCCGCTGGCTGGGAGGTCCGGCGGAGCGACCCGGTGGTGCAGGCCTTTGTAACGCGTACCGGCGCGTTGTTGGAGCGGGCGGGTGAGTGCAGTCGTTCGTCCGCGTGACTCCCGCTTTCCCGCGGCAGGAGGAGGCCCAGGAGAAGAAGCTGAAGCGGCCGGCGAAGCCGAAGCGGCGCGGTAAGGCCGAGGGGGAGCAGGCCGAGCCCGAGGAGAGCGGCCTGGGCGACGGTGACCTGGAACCCCCTCAGCCCAAGAAGACAAAAAGAGTCAAGAGCACCGGCCCAGCTGGAGAGAGCGGCAGCTCCGCGCCTGCGGCGGAAGCGTTAAGTGACGGCGCGGCCTCCCTGGTAGCCCGCAGCGCTGCCGGCGACGCGGCCGCAGGGGAGGAGGACAGCGACGCAGAGGTAGTACCGCTCCGCTCTTGAAACCCTTGTCATTAGCTCCCACGTATAATGAGCAGGCTCTGTAGCGAAAGCTTGGCATGCGTGAGCTGTGGCAGCGTTTTGTAGCCCTTCCCTGTAGATTCCCGGCCCCCAGTCCCGTGTGCATGGCCTGGGCTGCGGGCATCACTCTGTGCCGCGAGGCATCGCTCCGTGCTGTGGTGGTACTTTCTCTCCTGGCACGCTCTTAGGAGTATTTTGCAAGGTGTGCTTTAAGGCACCGTCACTGTTATCCTCATTAATTCCTGCTTCTGGAGTTCTCCCTGCTCTGATTCTACCCTCATCCTCGCAGCGGCGTGCAGGAGGGCCCTGCAGCTTTCCCTGCCCTTTTGTAGGGCCTGCCTGTGCTGGTAGTTTTCTCCCTTGCATTTAAGACGGGAACGTGAGTCAAAAGAGTGCTTTTTATACGTTGGGTGCAATGATGTTAGAAGCAGAAGTTAAATCGCGAGTTTTAAGTAAGCATCCACTGGTGTGTGAAGTTAAGCTGTGTAGTATACCGAGTAGGTGTGACATAGAAGGAAATTGTTGCTTCACACAGTGAGTTGTGACACCAAATACAGTTTTTTGGGGGGTGAAAAACAGCTTTCTAATGAGTTACATGGATTGCAGTTAAGATATTTAACAAATAGCTTCCCTTTCTTGACTTGCCAAGCATAAGCTCACAATGCACTAAGAGCACACAGAAGAGGACAGTGGTTCCCTTTTGTTTGCCAGGGGACATAAAAGGTGATACAGCAGTATGTGAATTAGATGGCAGCAGCTAAGGTTGTGAAGGAGTTGTTACAGGTACTGAAAGTCTTTACCTAAGACTGATGTAAAACTCGAATCCACTTGTAGGGATTCTGTCGCACTGAGTGGTGTGGCCTGTGTCAGTCAGCATGTGTCTTGTCTGGATTCAAGTGTCCCACTTCACACTGTGTTTGTGTTTGTGAAGTATGTGTAGCACAAGGATTTTCTTTTTAAACAGGAAGGAGGTAGCGGGTGAAACTGCAGTGCTAGAAGTAAATGCATGGGGTGGGGAGGGGGTTGTGTATTCCTGTGTAGGAGATGTTATTGTCTCTTGGGAATAATAAGGTTTTGTTTTGTTTTGGTTTTTTTCTCTTTAATCCTGTTAGGAGCTGACAGAAGAAGCAAAAGAAGGCGCCTTCTCTAATTTTCCTCTTTCCCAAAACACCATCAACCTTCTCAAAGGTTAGTTAATGTGGCAAAAAAAGTTTCTGTAAATGTTTGTCCAGAACTGCACTTTGTTAGCCGTGCAAGCAGAGACAGAAGCCAAGGGTAAATTGTCTTAAATCGTCTTACCTTGATTGTGGAGTAAGAATGCGTATGTGAGCAGTCACAGTGTTCACAGGAACAGAGTTCCTGTTTCACTTCAAGCTCTGTTGCATTAGGGCGAGATTATTCTTCCATAGTGTGGTTATTCCTGCGTATGTTTTTATATAGACTGTGTCATTCTTCTCATCAGCATCTACTTAGTTCTTGTGTATCTTATTTTAATTCTAGTATCTGCTGATTCCAACATCCCTTCTTAAATAAGTGTAATGGCGTTTCCTGTATGAGGATTATTTGGCTTCTGTGAACAGATCATCTCTGATTATTCTCATACTTTTGGGCATTTTCATATCTCTTCTAGATTACTTTTACTGTGGATGTAGTTGCTGTAGAATTCCTGCTGTTCTTTGTGTTGGGAAACTGTGATTCCCAGAAAAACTGTGTTTCCCAGAAAAAAATCTAGTTGCTTTAAGTTTTCCTTGCTTGGAAATTTCTCTGGGAAGGATTGTTTCACTTCCACTGTGCAAAATCTGTCTCAAGTTTTAGAATATCTTAAAATAAACACCCTCACCTAGTCCCCTGTCCTCAAAGACAAGCTACTGCAAAATCTTCTTCTTTGCCTCCGGTTGCCTTATGCCAAGCATGGTGGAGAAGGCTCTATTTCATGGTGACTACTCAGCTGTGTGTTGAAGGGGCAATACTTTTTGATGTAGAGTAGGAAAGAAAACACACAGGTGTGTATTTCTCCTGACTTGCACCTTCTGTCGCATATGGGGTTTGACATGATGTGTCCTACATTTTCGGGCTAGTTATGTATGAGAGCTTCTAATTGTTTGTGCGGCTTGCAGTGGAATAGGCACCTGTTAATGAAGTCTCCTTGGATTATTTCACAGCTCGTGGTGTAAAATACCTGTTCCCTGTGCAAGTTAAGACTTTTCAGCCCATATACGATGGCAAAGATGTCATTGCTCAAGCTCGAACAGGGACTGGGAAAACCTTCTCTTTTGCTGTTCCACTGACTGAGAAACTTCAGAGCGTCTCGCAAGATGTGAGAAGAGGCCGCTCGCCGAAGGTAAATACTGCTTCAGGGTTAACACCAAAGCCTGAGAATATGGAAGTTTACAAAAGTGGTTTTTGTAACTGCTTTGGGGATTTCTTTATTGGTGTTTGCAATACCAAGCTCTTTCCTCAGGCCAGGAGCTACAGTGTGGCAGGTTTTGCCCCTTACAGTGATAACTTGTTTCACTTTTAGGGTTCCTTGTGACCTAATTTGGGAGACTGCTATTCTGGGGAGTTAGTGTGTGGCTTGGGGGTTGAATCCCCTGCTTTTCTCAGTGGTTGAGTTAGCTGGACTTGTCCCCATTCACGGAGTCTTTTTCTCACTACAGATTCCAGGGTGCTAGCTGAAGGCGCTTGTATTTTTATTTTCTATATGTAATGGATGCAAGTGCTGTTTACATTTCTACTTAAGCATGAGATGGAATTGTTAACTTGTGATTATGTATCATGTTTATTATTTAGACTGAAGAACTGTCATAAGCCTGCAGATTTGCTGCCTGCTTTGTCCTTCTGTTTTAAGTGATACAAGTTTTAAGATCTTAATGTCGGAAAGATTTCCAGAGAAGAATTAATGTCTTTGGTTTATTATTAAATTCTTAAAAGCAAATGGAGGGGAGTAAGGATAGGTGGTGGAGAAGGAGGTTATGTGGCTAGAGTGTTCCATGCTTTGGCTCTTTTAAGATCTTACTACTCCATCTTGTCTAGTGACTGTTCCTGTGCTGCAATGTGCAGGCTCCAGGTGCAATATTCCTGGGGTGGTGGGGAGCTGTGAGAAACAGAAACAAGTGTAGAGTAAGAATGGGATGACAGTGTGAATTAAACTCTTCTCTTAGTACCCTGTCCCAAACACAGCGTCTCATTTCACTCCCTTCAGGTGCTGGTTCTTGTCCCAACCAGGGAACTGGCCACCCAGGTAGCTAAAGACTTCAAAAATCTCACCAGGAAGCTGTCCGTGGCTTGTTTTTATGGAGGAACTCCATATAAAGAACAGCGTAAGTAAGCACTAAAGAATTACTGTGAGATTGGAGGTGGCATTCTCCAAGGGAGTAAAGTGGCTTTTCTTCCCCTCAGTTTCATGTTGGTCAGGAATCATGACCTTGCTTTTATATGAAGTGTGCAGCCTTATTGAGTTCTTTAAATCTTTATTTAAATCTTTATTTAAAAGTGGTTGTAAGTCTGCAACGTGCCCAGTCCTTGCAGTTTCTTCATTGTGTGTTTTCTGTAGGGACATGTACTGGAACTAGACAACTGTCCAAGGAAAAGAGAGAATCAAGTTATGTATGCGTGGCTTTGTCTGCCTCTTATCAGAGGTAGCTGTGAAAAAGAATTTACCTGAAAAACTAAAGTGTTTTTTCTACAATAGAGCTCTGGAGGTTCCTAATGCTAGTTTGTTGCCACTAGGAAATTGGAGTATCTTGCTGTAGCTTTGCTTGTGGTTTAGCTGGTATTCCTGACAGAGCAACTTGGGCTGCCATTGTGCTTAGGTGTTCGTTACCTGGACTGGAGGTAGTGCTTTATTCAGAGACAGCAGTGAAAGGCAGTAGCTCTTTGGTTTTGAAATTAAAGTGTTGCTTTGTACTGGTAGCTTTTTACCTTGTTGTCTCTTAGCATTCTGGCACTGTTCTTGTTTTTCTGTCTTTTCTTCCAGTTGATCTCCTTAAAAGTGGCATCGATATCCTGGTGGGAACTCCTGGACGGATCAAGGACCATATTCAGAACAGCAAGCTGGAACTTTCCAGCGTGAAGCACGTTGTTTTGGATGAAGTAGATCACATGCTAGACATGGGCTTTGCTGAACAAGTGGAAGAAATCTTAGGATTTGCTTATAAAAAAGGTAACCTCTGACATCAGGCAAGGAAGGGGTGACAAAGTGGAGAATGCAGTTATATTATGAAAAATGCTGGTGCACCCCCAACTTGAATCCTTTGCGTGACTCAGAGAAAAGGGAAAGATAGAATTGGAAAAGGTTCAAACCAAGGTGACGGATGAAGGACTGGAATGGTGTTGCTGGACGATGCCAGAAAAAGCAACAACCCCAGCTCCCTAAGCCCTGGTGTTCTTCATCCTGAGTGGTGACTGAACGTAGGGTTAGAGTTATTGCGTGGCTGTACACTCATCATCACACAGCTAGGGAACATTTGAACATTTGCTCTTTTCTGATATAACAGGCATTCAGCAGAGCCACATTATAGCAGGTACAGAGCAGAAGAGGGATATTTTAATAGTGTGAAATTCCTTGCAGCACTGTACTAAGATCACAAATTTCGAAAAGTAACTTGGCAAATTACTGGAAGTAGAAATATCGAGCATTGCTAAAAGAAAGTGTATCATTTCTGGCTCTGGGACCCACAAGAACTAGATGCTGGCAGAGTTTCTGTGTATCTTTAACTACACTGCTGTTGGTGAGAGTATATGGCCTTCATGGATCTTAGGTTTGACCCAGGACAGCCACTGTCATTTTGACTTGACTGTTAAACTCTCCCCTTTTCTGCAGAGTTGGGTTTTTATCTTGACATCCAAAAAGTACAGATAAACTCCTTAAAAAGGAAATCTGTATGGGTTTTGGAAGAGTTGTCATAATTACTCATCTTAACAAGCTTTATTTGTTACTGGAAAATAAATTGGAGGGAATAGTAGTGTTCTTTTGCAATGTGTATTTGTTTCTGTCTGATCCTGTGGATCTCTGGAAGCAGGTTAAACGTTTTCAAGACACTGTTTGTTAAACTGTTCTTACCTGGGGCAACCTGTCTTTAGAATTATTCCCCCCAGTCTGCAGAGTGTTCTTTTTTTAGTGTTCATTTTTCCTTGACACGTAGCCATACCACTCAGAGCTAGTTAGTACTGGGATATCAGGCAAGGAGGGATTGAGACGGGGTTCCTTAAGGTATGTGTGAGCACTTTTGAGTAACTCTGCTGCTTTTTTTTTTATTTTTTATTATTACATTGGTTCTCAATTTTCATAGCCTGCTGTGATGACTGCAATTGATGGCTTTTCCTTCCAGGTTCTGAGAACAACCCCCAGACACTACTGTTTTCTGCAACTTGTCCACGATGGGTATATGATGTGGCAAAAAAATACATGAAAGATGAGTATGTACAGATTGACCTGATTGGAAGGAAGACACAGAGGACTGCCACGACTGTGGAAGTGAGTAATTCAGCTGCAGAGCAGCACAGGGCCTGAGTGTGCGTGGCCGGGGTGAGATGGGTTCTGCATTGGCTTTAAAAAGGGGGGTGTGGAGTGATTTTTCACAATGGACGCAAATATTTTAAGCAAACTTTCCTTTGGGGGCAGTAGTTCGCAAGCTTTAAAAATAAATAGATGATTTTGTTGTTTTCATTTTGTCTGCACGTTGCTTATGCTTAATACAGATGCTTACCCTGTTTCTTTCCCAAACAGCACTTGGCTATACAATGTCGGTCATCTCAGAGAGCAGGAGTTCTGGGGGACATCATTCAGGTCTACAGTGGCAGCCAGGGGCGGACCATTGTCTTTTGTGAGACCAAAATGGAGGCAAATGAACTGGCTATGAATGCTTCCCTCAAACAGGTACTGGGTTCTGAATGGAGAGCAGCAATTTTGGATATATAGGGGTTGGATGCCCTGAAACAGTTAGGTGATTGCAACTGTGTGGATGGAGTTGTTTCTATGGCTGGTTTTAAGACGTAGGAAAGCTGTTTCTAAAAGTAGAGCTTTGCAATAAAAATTGCTGCGATGATGGAATTATTCATTTGGCTTTAAATTCATATAGGGCAGAATGGTTGGAAGATAGGCAGCTTGTGCTGAACAGCCAGAAGATAGTAATAATGCTAATAAACAGAAGCTAGTCTTGTGCTCATTATTCCATCTCGTGTCGGTATTCAGGAAAATTCAGCCAGTGTGGTAGAACAGATTGTGCTGTTGCCCTTGGAGGGTCATTAAACACTTTGTTCAGATCTCAGGTTGATATATGGAGCGAATTTTCTAATTTTGCTTCAGTTATCAACCATTTCTTGACAGTGTGGAAAGGTATTGAATTTTTTTTTTCAGAGAATATCCTGTTTGATACCAAATACTAGCTTACGGAAAAAGAGCAGAAGTGGGAATGCATGATTTTCTCAGGGTTGGATGTGTGTCATACACCATCCATATTAAAATCTTTCAGGAGCAATTGTTTTTCTGTTGGCCCTGCTGCTTTCACAGTAAATCCAGTGGGTTTGTTCTTATGTCAGTCCTGTGTGACGTGTTTTTCTCTTAGGCTAGTGAGTTCTGCTGTAATTTGTTACTTGTTTGAATTCTGAGCTTGTGACTCTCTTCCTCCATGTGAAATGCTTGACCTGTCTCTTGGCCCATTAAAAACGGAGGCCATTCAGGTCACCTGTAGGGTTTGGGAATGTCCTGAAAACATCCTTTCACCTTTTGTGTGTTTTGGGATGGTTTCCTGGGGAAGAGAGCAAAGATTCCTGCTGGCTCTTCACAAGCAGTGCTGAAGTTGCTTCTATTTGTTCCAGTGTCAGTGAAAGCTGAGGTGGGCCCGTGCTGGCATGGCAGGTTGCAAATTGCACAGTCTGCTGTTGGTATGCAACAAATCATAATGTTATGGTAAAACTGCTTATGTGTGCTGCTGTCCCAGAAGTGAATCGAACCACAAAACAGGATGCTTTGTATTCCTTTGGTAGCAGCTGTGTAATTCCTTTTTGTTGCTGTGCACAGTGTTTTGTGTTTTGTAATGAAATGTCTTTAGGTACTGCAGCCTGGACTCCCATATCAAATGACACCTTAATGGCTTGTTTTGCTGACAGGATGCCCAGTCCTTGCATGGTGACATTCCGCAGAAACAGAGAGAAGTTACATTAAAAGGCTTTAGGAATGGTGTGTTTGAAGTTCTGATTGCAACAAACGTAGCTGCCCGCGGTTTGGATATCCCTGAGGTTGACCTCGTTATACAGTGTTCACCACCAAAAGTAAGTCGTTAGAGGAAACTAAAATTGTAACCCACAGAACCGGTGGGTTACTCCTTTGTCTCAGTGGAGCTGTTACTCTGATTGCCTAATGAAGTGAATTTTTTGTAATTGTAGCCCTGGAGTTTTCTAGTTGAGCTTTTGTTTCAAGCTATGATGGAAGTAAAACTGATGGGTTTTGGTTACTCTGGAAAGTTGTAAAATAGCCTTTGTTACTGTGTCAGTATTTCCAAATCCCTTCTGAACGTAGTTAGGATGAGTTTCGTGACAATTCTAAAATGCCTTTTTCCTCTTTTGAAGCTCCAGTGGCACTTTTTATTTAAAAAACTTGTATCAGTAATGTTTTTTTACCTAAGGCAGCATGCCTTGGGTAGAGCAGTGTACGCAATCCCGGGTGGTTCGTGTGTAGTTCCAAGTTCAGGTGTAGGAACATAATATAACACTTCTTAGGCTTCCGAGTTAGAAGTTGGGTTGCATTTTCTCTTTCGTACAACATACAAATGTCAAGAGCTTAAATGACGTAAGGTTTTCTCACGTAACTCTGAATTTCTGAAGGATGTTGATTCCTACATCCATCGTTCTGGACGTACGGGTCGAGCTGGCCGGACGGGGATCTGCATTTGTTTATTTCAGAGAAGAGAAGAAGATCTTCTGAAACAGGTTGAGCACAAAGCGGTGAGTTCTGCCTAAGACTTGGTGAAATTCTTCAGCTGCAGGACTTTGGCACTGTTAGACCTTGTAACCATGGGCTGCATGGGTGCTGTGCAGGCCTCGTGTCCTCTAGGTCTAAAATGTGAATGTTTGGTAAACATTGCTAAGTGATTTTCTGTCAGCCCTCTCTGATAGCCCACAAGTTTCCCCATGTTGGCAGTACTCTGTTGCTGTCAGCAGGCAGGCTGTGACAGGAGTATGTGAAGGAGACCACACCTCACATTTCAATCTGCATGTAAATTGGTATAAAGTAGCTCCACATTAACAGAGATGGGAAATGAAAGCACAGCTTTGTTCTGGCTTTAGAAGTAACTTAATTAAAGTAAGGCCTGTTAATGTTCTGAACAGTAAGTGACTAGAGGTCTCAGTAGTGTGACTTGGGTAGGGTTGAGTTACTGTAGAGTGCTAAAAATATCTTCATTTTTCTTGATTTCAGGGGATTACCTTTAAGCGTGTAGGTGTTCCTTCTGCTATGGATGTGATTAAAGCTTCAAGTAACGATGCCAAAAAGTAAGTTTATTTGCCTGTTCTTAAATGTCTAGAGTTCTTGCCAGCAACAATGTTACTGATGCAAAACTTTTAAGAAAATCAAATCTCTGTGTGAGCGTGTATTTGCCTGTGTTGGAAGTAGTCTGCTTTGCATGTAGATGCTGACTAGTTTTCACAAGGTGATATCAATAAACCTCTATGTGACTGAACATAGGCCTTTACACAGAAGGTTAAGTACTCAAAGTTCTCACAATAAATTGCCTTTATATAGAAATCAGTAGCAGAACAAGGAGTTACTGTCACTAAGGGAAACTGATTTTGTCAGCTTAGATGATACAGTAGCAGCCTTTAAAGAGCAATACTTCGTATAGTGAGGAGTTACTCTGTAGCAGTGAGGGTTGTAGCCCCATCCTGTGTTTCGTTGTATTGTTTTATTCTAAAAGGTGGTGGGTTTTATTCCATTCAGATCTGTTGACATTCGCTGCCTGGTTGGTGGAAGTTGCATTGACAGAGATTATAACAATTAGCAAGGATTTTACCAGTGTAAGGGAGGTGGTGGGCATGGTATTTGGTTCACTGAGTACTGAAAAGGTGTGGTAGTTGCTGGTGTACCAGAAATAGCATTAGAGAAATAGTTGTTCTCCGTTTCCCAGCTTGTTCTCACTGCTTGTCCTGAAAACAGCTGATTTTATCAGCTTTCACTGAGAGCAAGATGTGCCTCACTCCAGCTCAGGAGTGGCATTGTAGTGGTTTGCCTCTCTTCCTTGTGAAGTAAAAGCAAGGGATTCTTGGGTTTGCTGGCAGCGTGTTCTTGTGGATTCTTGGGTGTGGCCTTAAGAATGACGAGCCTCCCCTTGATGTATTTGTCAGCGCTCTCAAACATGCCATGTTTGAACGTTCTGAACGTGTGTTTCAAGAGACTTGGCTTAATGAGCAGAGAAGGTAGAATTCATCAGGAAGAACTGAGTTAAGAGTGGTGGTGAAGCATAGGCATTATAACCAAGGGTTATAGACATAATTTGTTAACCTTGAAAGCTGCCTGAAATCTGGTGTCTTGAACATGACTGCACTTCCTATTGGTCTTTGCTGATTGATCTCTTGTGTTGTCACTGTGTAGGTTGTTGGAGGCCATTCCTCCTTCTGCAGTAGACTACTTCAGAAAATCTGCTCAAGAGCTCATAGATGAAAAAGGGGCAGTTGATGCCCTGGCTGCAGCTCTAGCTCATATTTCTGGGGCATCTTACATACAGCAGCGCTCCTTACTCAACTCAACTGCGGTAAGTAATGTTATTTATACCTGTGTTAATAAGAATGGATAAAATAATAGCTCATGTCTAGTCAGAATCTGGCATCTTCTTCTCAGGCTCTTCCCATAGGCCTGCTGAGTAGGTGTTATTCCCAGCGTCTGGTTTGTTGTCTTGTTCCTTTACTGAAATCAGCTCTTGCCAGAGAAATTCAAAATCAGTTCCTAAACTTTCTTTTCATGAGAGTTTAAAGAATTTCTCCAGAGAACTAAGTGACAGAAGACTTTGATGCTCTAAGAGAATTGAACTAATAATGACATTTTACGAGCTAATAGATAGGTTTGTGTTGTAGTTTTCCTTTCCCAGAAAGCTTTGACATACCATTAGTAATTCAAATTAGTGGCATGGGATTACCTGATACCAAAGACATTTTGACAGAAGAAAAACACAGCTCTTCCTTTTTCTGATACATTTAGGGAGAACTTGACCCAATTTGTTGTGTGGTAACACAGCTTTGGAAATGGCGTGTGACTGGACTCTGCTTCTTGTATCAGTTCAGGGGTTTTTTTACACTTTTTCTAATAGTAACTTTCTGACACAGAATAAATGTCTCTACTTCTGGCTAAAGTACAGAAATGCTGTTGGCCTTTGTATCAACTGGAAATCCCAGGTTAGAGGGATGCCTTCCACTTCCTTGAGGCTTTTATTTGCTTTGCTTTTGGCAAGCTGATTTCTTAGAAATAAATGCCACACTACAGCAACAAGTTACTGCATAGTTCATTAGTTAACGAGTTGCAGGCTGTCCGACCAAGTTCAGTTTTGTAAATGTTATTGTTTCTCTGTTTCCTGAAGGGCTTTGTGACCATGGTGTTGAAATGTTCAATAGAAATGCGTTCCATGAGCTATGCCTGGCGAGGACTGAAGGAACAGCTTGGTGAGGAGGTTGATTCCAAAGTATCTGCAATGCGCTTCCTTAAGGGGAAGATGGTAAGTTGGTCCCTCCCTTGGGGAAGGAGGGATGCGTGTGTATGTATGGGCAGTGATTGAAGCAAGAATTCTGAAGTACTAGTGTAAAAAGGTTGATACCTCTATCCCTACTCATTTCTCATAAAATGGTCATCTATCATGAGACACCCAAAAGTGCTTCTGTGTACACTATTAAAAAACACACAACGTTGAAGCTAGTTGAGTGTTAAAAAGACAGATACTTAAAGGGAGACATTGTTCCCAAATGTTAATGCAGGAATTCTATCCTAAAAAAAAAAAAGCATCAGAAATATATATATACACATACATATATACTGGCAGTGGTGGTTGTGACCTGAGTTTTCTTTGTAAACTCAACACTAACACTATACACCATCTCCTGTGCAAGTGTGTTCTTAGTGAGCTTGTGGTGCCCAATGACACCCGTCTTAGGCTTTAACTCACAAGACCCTGCTTTCCACCATTTCTGGTTTCTACACTTAGAGTGTTTGAGTGTTTGCAAGTGCTGCCTGTCCGGAGTTGTGTGTCTTCATTCTTGGATGTGTCTTTGAAAAGTAAATACTTTTTTTTTTTCTTCCTGTTACAGGGGGTGTGTTTTGATATCCCTGTTGGCGAACTGAGTAACATACAGGTATGTGTTTTAGCCAGAATTGGCTCTGGAACCTGGTGATTTGCAAGTTGTTGATTACTGTATATAGGATTGAATATAGGGTGGTTTAGGAGGATAAAGTGTGTTTTAAGGATGTTCTATGACAAGTCATTAGAAAGAGCACAGCACAGCCAAAAAATATCCCGTTGTGCCTCTTTCTTGCTTCAGTTTGCATTATATTACCTGATTTTATTAAACAAAATCTTCTGTTCTCTACTCTGGAATGCCTTTGCGTTCAAATGTTGGTTTTAATGATACAGGCTACCTCAAAGAGACCTGGAGGCCAATAAAGTCTTGTAATGTTGGTCTTGTTTTAGGAACAGTGGAGTAACACCAGGCGCTGGCAGCTGTCGGTGGCAAAGGAGTTGCCTGAGCTGGAGGAGTTCCCACAGGAGGCGGGACGAGGGTTCTCCAGGTTTGGAAACGGGAGGAAAGGTGACGGCGGCTTCAAGAGAAACAACTGGTTTAAGAATGGAAACAAGGGACATGATTCTAACAGGTCACTTGATTAACCCTCTGGTACAGATGGGGGACTGAGCTGATTTTTATCGGAAAGTAAAAAGCCTGTTAGACACTGCTCTTTGTCTTTATTCCTTGATAAAGCCACCCGTCTTTGAAGATCTCTAGAAGTCACGTTTGCTGAAACGACTGGCTTTTTGGGAAGAATTTTCTTTTTGCCCAGCAAACCAGCTGCTGCTCTTTCCCTGCCGTTAAACATCACACACATCTCTAGGGGTGAACATTTTTACCCCAAATTCTGCATTGTGGGAGATCAGCGCTCCTCTGAGCCTGTAGTTACAGCACACTGCCGCTTCAGCAGCCCTCATGTAAAAAAACCCAAACCAACCTGGTTCTAAAAAAATTTCTCTCTTCAGAAGAATGTGAGCTCGAGCCTCGCAGAGCTTTTTAACCCTCCAGAGCCTGCCAGGAGCGCAGAGGCACTGGCAGCCGCGCTTGCCTGGGGCTGTTCGCCGGATTCCCCATGTTTGGCACCGTTCACCCTCAGTCCGGTCACCGAGGCTGTGAGGAAAAGCTCCCGGAACTCGAAAGCAGCAGGAGAGTGGAGCGCGGGGACTATCGCAGCGTGGCAGCCGCCATGGCGGCGGGGAGGGAGGAGAAGGCGGGGCCGCCTTGTGGCGGTGATTGGCCGAGGGCGCGTCAGGTGGCGGCGCGCGTGACGCTGGTGGGCCCGCGGAGGGAAGATGGCGGCGGCGGCGGGAGGCGGGTGGGCCGCGGTGTGCGAGAAGTTCCGCGCCGCTCGGACGCTCTCGGCCGTGGAGTCCCGCAAAGACCCGGAGACCGAGCCTTACCGCTCCAAGTACAGCGCCCGGGCCCTGCTCCAGGAGGTCAAACAGCTGCTGAGCGCCGCTGAGGAGGGCGATGAGGCGCGGCTGCTGGCCGTGCGCCGGGCCGTGCTGGAGTACGAGCTGGGCGTCAACCACACCGACACCGAGGAGCTGTCGGCCGGCGAGGAGCACCTGCAGCGCTGCACGCAGCTCCTGGAGCCCCACCGCCTCTCCCCCGACTGCGTCTCCCTCTACATACAGGCCCAGGTGGGCTGGGGGCGGCGGAGGGGTGCTGTGCCCGCGGGCCGTGCTGCGCGGTCTCCGCGGCGGGCAGGGAGGGGGACCGGGGGGTAGCGGCGCTTCCATCCCCTCCCGGGTACGGCTTGTTTAATAACAACAATAAAGATCACAGCTGCGGGTGGTTGTTTCACGCTCGACCGATAATTCCCGGGTGCGGGCTGCGGGGGGCGCAGTTTGCTTTGAAGCTTGCTGGGCGCGTAGAGCATCTCCCCGTGTTCCTGTAGCGGCAGCCGGGTGCCGGCAGAGCAGCGTGTCAGCGGAGCGTGTGAGACCGCTGTAAGAATTAGCTAGGAGAAGACCTCGGCACGTTAAGAACTTGTTTGTGATTCCTCGTTAATGTAGTCAGGAGGCGCTTTGCTTCGGTCTGGTATCCTGCAAAGGTAAATTGTCCTCAAAAGCTGTGGCTTGTTTGCTTTTCAGCCTTACCTTTTCTCTCTTACTCTATTATATTTTATTCCAGATAAGTAAATACAGTCTTGTAGGGCTAGAGGTAATAATAGTCACTCTTTATTCCAAGGAAAGTAGTACAAAATTAGTTCTTATCATATGAAGATTCCCAGAAGGGCATTTGCTCTGCTGATCTGTCATGGTAGTTGGTATACAGTTAGATACAACCTCTAGACTTTAAATTAAATCCAGGAGTTATTTAGATGTCTCTGTCAAAAATGGTTGCTCCAGTTAGAAAAGGTGTAGCAGTCCTTACCAGACACTGCAAAACTGTCAAGGAATTGGGTGTTCATGTGGAAAGATGCAAGCTAAAAAGTGACTTTTCTTAGGTTGGTCTGATTAACTGACTTCTCTGGAATTCAATGAGGTTACATATGCTCGTTGGCCTTCAGTGTGAAGGTGCAGGTACACCTGCTAATCTTCTACCTGTTGTGAGACTGGAGGCTACTTGAGATGGCAGCCGCAACAAGACAACATCTTCCCAGTCTGTGTTGCTCTTGTGGCTGGGGAGCAGGGATTCCCCCACTCTTGAAGTGGGGCGTTGGAAAGCAGTACTCTTTGCCATGGGACAAATGCTGTCCTTCGTGTGGGTTTCCCTGCTTGGGGGGCTTTAGGAAACAGCAGGATAAAGTTTTGGTGTCCTGTGTGTGCAGTGTTGTGGCCCAACAGAAGACATCAGGCGTGCAGCTGAGAGCAGTGACAGATCCATGTACCCTCAGCTTTCTGTCCCAAGGGCTGTAAAAGACTTTTGAATACTTAATAAAAAAACCTCTGACGTAAAAGCAGACGTGGATTGTTATTAATGCCTTTATCTCTATTAATAAACTGAGAAGTACTCTTTTGTAACAGGTGAGTTTACAGATGTGGTAACAAGTCACTGTCTATGTTGATGTAATTTACATTTGAAGGAAGTAACCCATGGCTTTTGCATCTTAACAGGTCTTTTAATCTCTTAATTGTTGAAAATGCACAAGCATTTATTCCTAGCATGTCTTTTTCCTGTTAAATTTTTCTAGGGAGTCATGTTTACATATTTCTTAATTCTTTACCTCCTCTGACATTTGTATGCAACACCAAAGCTGCAGGAATCAGATGCAGGACATACTGTGTGGAAGCAGTTTGTTGTTTGAATGTGGCAGTCCTAGTTTAGCAGAGTAAATGCAGAAAGCTGCAGTTTGTTAGGTAACTCTTGTATGTATTTGAACCTTCCTTTTTGAGCAAATCGGCCAAAAAATGAGTAAGCACAATGTTTGCTTTTTGAACTCCGCTGTAGTAGAACATATATGTGTTCTTCGTAGAGCGATGAAGACGGATAAATTGTGTCAGGTAAATGGAACATAATGGGGAATATAACTATATTTTGTTTTTCCTTTTGCCTTTAGAACAATCTAGGTATCCTGTGGTCTGAGAGGGATGAAATTAAAACGGCGCAAACTTACTTGGAATCTGCAGAAGCCTTGTACAATCAGTACATGAAAGAGGTACTGTGTTCATTAATACTGTGGCAGGTCTTGCTTTGGCGTGCCACTTACAGTTCCAGTAATCTTTGAAAAAAAACCAAAACAACCCATACAGTGGAATTTGGCTTTCTGGGCTTTAAACTGGCTGCTCTGATACTTTTGCAAGGTGATATGTTTGTACTTCGAGCATAAGATGAGACAAGCTAGAGGACCGCTTGCTAATTTCCAAGTAGACTCATTCAGGAAAGTAATTTTGCTCAAAAAATAACGTCCCTTTTTGGAAGCTCTTTTGAGTTAATAATCCAAAATTGAAGCCAGGTAGAATCTGGCTTTTAATTAAGACTGGTTTTAATCTTATCTTGGAAATGCTATAAAACGTTGCAATTCATTGTTTTAGCTTGGAAAAGAAAACAAAACTGTAATATTTGCATGGCTTGTTCTGAGTGTGGTAGAGGCAAGTAGCTTAGTTCCATCTCCAAGAGGACAGTCTTACCAACAGCTGAACCTCTCATGCATATTAAACAACCTTTTGAGTTGTGGATTCTGCTGTGTATCAACAAAGACTCCCTTGTGCTATTTTTAAGCTCTTTGCAAAGCTCTTCCTACACTGGCTTGCCTCAGGAGCAGTTCTTGACGAGCTAAAAACATTTGCAGCCTTAAAGGAGCAGTATCTCTGTTTCAGGGTGGCTGTAAAGAACTTAGTTGGGTTTTACATGAATCTGGTTTATAGCATGGATTTACTCCCATGGCAATTTTAGAATAGCTTAGGCTTTATAGGTTGGTTCCTGCTGTAGTGTCACCTTTGTAGCCGTGCTGGCCTGCAGTGGTGGGAGAGGTAGGTAATCCAGAAAACAACCCTGCTTTGTGCTGAAAGGCTTCTCTGGCTTCTGCCTTCTGGATCACTTGGCCTGACTAGATACTGTACATATGTCTACAGACCTTTTCTCTAGTTAATTCCCAATGTTCAACTTGGATATTTACACCCAACCAGGCATGATGCTGTTGCATCCCATGTTGCCTCTAAAAGATTTTGGCACTTGTCCCAATGGATATAGAATTTGAACCAGTGCTGCCATATATTTCAGTAGGTTAAATGGTTCTTCATGTTTTTATTGTGGGCTTTTCTGAAGCACTTTGTGTTAGATACCTGCACAGGTTGTTTGGTAATGGCTGAAAAAATCCTAAAAACATAGGGCATGGATGAGCTTGTCCAATGCTTTATGGCTTATTCAGCAAACTTGAGTTTCTTACAGAGGTGTTTCATCTTTAGGATTTATACAACTGTACCAACAATTTACCTGTGGGACCTGTCCTAGGGAGCTGCTTTGGCAGGGGGGTTGGACTGGATGATCTCTGGAGGTCCCTTCCAACCCCTACGATTCTGTGATTCTGTGAATCATCATTCACAAATTACAAAAATGTGAATATACTTTCCTGACATTCTCCATTTTTTAGGCTCTCATGAAGCCTTTGTGTCTCGGGATCTCCTGTGAACTGTTAATGATTGAGGCATCTTCCTGAACTGGTGGATTTAGTTACTTACTATCTGGGTTTAGTTAACTTACAATTTGGGTAGGGGTGGGATTTTCTTTTTTTCTTTTCCTAAAGCAACTAGAACAAAAGACAGTTGGCAAGAATAAAATTATTTTCATAAACATAAAAGATCCTTTTGCTTTCTGCTTCTGAATGCTTTAAGCATATTTTAGAAAGCTGTTTAACGCACTACAGGAAGAGCTGAGGCTGCTGAACTTTATGGGCAGGAGCTTGGGGACATCAAGTCCACCTGGAAGAGGAGGACAGTTTCAGAGCTGTTCCTGAGGATCATTAAAGGCCTCAGGCTTGACATCAGAGGATAAATCTATAGATGCAGGAGGGAGGCAAGGTTCTCGCTTACTGTGTCATTTCAGTTTCTTTGCAGGGTTAGCTCTCGTCTTGCCAGGCTGCACTCTGAATCTTGTAGGAGGTTTGGGAGCTGTTGTAAACCTTTGTATCTAAAGAAAACATGACAGGAGGGTTATAAATTCACATTTTAAAAACTAATGAGGTATAAACAGAAAACCTTGAAGATCAAAAGGTCACACACAAAAAAATAGCAGTCTCTGGTAGGTTAAAGATGCTTTTATTTATTTGCCACTATCTGTTTTGCCCTTTTGTTCATCTTTGAAGATGAACAGAACATTTCCATTAAAAGCAAACAAATTCATTCAGGATATTTTTTAAATGAGGAAAAGTACAAACAGAAGAATATATTTTCTTCCCTATAAAGTAATTTTTTTCTCTGTCTTTGCTCCTGTCTGAGTCTGTATTATCTTCTGAAAAGTATTTTTCTGCTTTCTTTTATATTTGTTGCTTTACTTTCTCTTGGGCTAAGAAATACATGGTGTTAGGAAATACGTAGGAAAAGCTGCATCCTAAACTGGGTTCTGTTGCTAGCAGGGATGCTGAACATCCATCAGGATGCACCGTGTAATGAAAAAAAGGCATCTTTAGAAAGACACCTTTATTTTAGAGTTGATACCGGAAGTTACACACAATTACAGAGGAAATTAGGTAAGCACAGACTAGTAAAGCTTTGCCATAAGCAGTGTTAATGTGGTGGGCTTGCCAGGTATGTTGACTCTTAACTTTATTGGCAGTTACTTTGAGGAAAGGATGACCAGCACTGCCAAAAGATTTATTGTTGTCACCATTCTGCATTCATCTCTGAGGTTATTATCACAGAACACACAGAAATAAGGCTTAAATCAATCAGAATTACTTCTGTGTGCACAGCAATAGCTTACTTTCCATTCTTGACAAAGGAAAATAAACCTGTCTCTGCATAAGAACTTATGGTTTCAAAACAAGCACTTCTAAGTGAAGTAGTTCACATCATTAATAACGTGCGTGTAGGTCATGCCTTATATCAAGGCTCAGCAGCTTCATCCTCCAAAGATGTTGCCTGTTGTCTCGTTTATACCTTTGAGCAAATGTCTTGCCAGCTTGTGCATAAAAGGTGTCATTTCACAGCTGTGAGTCTCCACAGCAGGTCTGCTAAGCGTGCTCTGCACATGATGTTCTTTGCAGTACTTCCTGCAGGATGTGTTCTTGTTACTGATAGTGCAGCTGGGCAAATGAATCTTTCACACTAGAAGGCATGCTTAGTATTAAACTGCTCTTTTAAAAACCCGCTGTGTTACTGTACAAACTGAAGACCTGTAGAATCCAGGTTGGGTTATCTCTGCCGTTGCGCAGCCTGTTACTTGAAGGTTTGTAAACAGAAGTCTTCTGCAAGCTGAAATCCTTGTAATTCCATGTGGAATTGTAACTTTCTTCCTCGATGTGTCCAGAGTGCTGTGGAAGTGCTCCAGAGATGTGACATTCGTAGTCGTATCTACCAGTGTAGGTGCGTTGGGTGAAATTTTGTTGGAATTTGGGATTGACAAATGGTCAATCGCCTGCAGCCAGGAGAGGGAGCGCTAACGCTACAGAGTAAGACAAATGTAGGTTACTGAAAGTTTCCTGTGCCCTTGCAGGATGGAAATCCTCCCCTGGATCCCAGCGAGCATTTCATGGCAGAAGAAGAAAAACTCACAGATCAAGAAAGATCCAAAAGGTGGGTGTTTAACAGCACGCCTAGATTGCTATTGCATTTTTAAACTGATGAGGGTGTATTTAGGGAGGGAAAAAAAACCCCTTAATCTAAAGAGATTTGTTTTTTTTCCAGGTTTGAAAAAGCCTATACGCATACCCTGTATTATTTGGCACAAGTCTACCAGCACCTGGAGATGATTGAGAAGGCTGCTCAGTATTGCCATACTACCCTCAAACGACAGCTTGAGTATTGTGGCTACTACCCAGTAGAATGGGCACTCAATGCTGTGACTTTGTCACAGTACTATCTCTCTAAGGTAATGTATCTGTCTAATGATTTTTCTGCTGTAATGATAAATCATAATTGTCAAGTAAGACAATTATTTTAATAGCTGTTTGAAATGGAGTTCCCCGTCCAATTAAAAACGCGCTTCTAAAAAACCACGAGTTGTCTTCTGACGTGAAACTGTTGTTGTTGCTGTTTTTCTGAAGAGGAGGTAGTGGCTTTCCTGTGTTGGTGTGATGGCAGTGGGAAAAATGAACAACGCTGTAGACATGCTTCATAAGCTACAGTGCTTATCAGCGTTGATGTGACACGATGTTTATTATCAGTTTTAAATTGTTCCTCGTATTGTTTTCTTACAATAGAGTGTTTAAAAACAAAACCATTTGAAAGCCAAGCTGTGGGACACTGTGTTTCCTATAAATTCTTGTCCTTTGTACCTTAGCACGTGCTTAAGACTTGTTTGAGCCTACGTGAATGAACGTTACAGTGAATGTGTAAGATGGTAGCTGTTTGCTTCCACACATCTGTGTTGAAATGTTCCAGCTTTATTTAGCAGTTTCTGTGTTCCAGATTATTCAGATAGTGGGTTTTTTTCTTGATGCTTCAAAGTCTACTGCCACACCTGGGCCAGTTTATGCTAATTTCAATGGTAATTTCTAATTTCCATATCCCTCTGATGCATTGGTGGCACTTTTATTAAACAACGGCCTGCCAAATATGAGTAAAGGAATCAGGGTCTGACTCATAATTGTGACTTGAACATACAGCTCATGCAGACTAACACACCATGATACAATCTTTACCACAAGACATCACTTCCTTTACCACAAGGAGGTGATAATAGCATAGATCAGAGCAGAGCAAACGTTCAGTGTATGTATCTAGTACTAAAAGCAGGGCTTCCTATTCTGACTCTGATAGGAAGAGAATAGTTTGTTAGAAAACACCATATTCAGTAGCAGATGTGGAAGAATCTTTTTCCTCCGGTGTCCAGGGAAGTATGTGCCAGAGCCTGTCAGGTCTACAATTTCCCTCATGTTCCTGTCTCTCTTTACTCTCTGAGGCGAGGGGTTGAGCCAAGCTGAGAGCACTGCTTGGGAGCCTTAGACCAGAGATAATCACTGCCATTTCTGTTTCTCTCAGCAATGCTTTATGGAGTCCCGACACTGTTTAGCAGCGGCCAGTGTCATCTTTAGCCAAGCTGGACAGGTGCCATCTGCTGAAGACAGTAAGTTTATATAAAAGTTTTGACTACAGTACTGTGGATTAAGCATCATTGATACATCATGTTGGATGTGAAGCCTGGCAGTATGTACAACACTTATACCAGTCTTAGTTTTCTAAAATCTTTTTATTTAACTATAAAGTGGACTGTTTCTGAAGAGCTGCTACTGCAGCTAAAGCTTGCCTGTGAGTAAACCATGTGAGGTAAAACTCAAGTGCTTCTTCGTGGTGTTTCAGAAAGCATACCAGAATAAAAGTGAAACTTAAGCCCATTGCAGTAGTGGCAATGTCTCTGTTTACCTGTTTGTCCTTGTACATGTGTCTAAAATGCAGCTTACTTTTGCTTCTCTGCAATCAAGAGAGCAATGATTCAGTCGTCCACACCAGATGTTTTCCTGGGAATAGTTTTAAAAGAGGGAGGGAAACTGCCACTCTTAAAAACCCAAAATCCAGGAGTTACTTGTATTGTTTTTTGTGAGGAGATGCTGCAGCCTCATTAAGGGTTATTTTTGGAGAAGTAGTTTTGGGTGCTGATGCAAAGGAAGAGCTTCATGGTTCAGCACAAAGACCAATAAAACAAACTTTTAGAGAACTAACCACAGTTTTAAGGACCTGTGGTTACACAAAAGTCAGTACTCAAGATAACGACTCTGTTCTGGACTCAGTCTTTGGTTATCAGCAGCACAGCCTTTTACATTCTGTGTCTTGGGCAGCTGAAAGCTTCAAATCAATAAAGTAAAGAGTGAGCAGGTACTTGGGGTAGTAGCCCCTGTGTGAGTTCATGGCTCTGGCTTTGAACAGTGAATACATTGGTTCATAGATACATATAACTCAGTGGTTTGAGCTGTTTGGAACATAATCTCTTTAATCCACTGATGTTGTTGTTCAGGTTAAAATATAACCTGAGTAGACACAATTGGGGTTTATTTAATTGAAGTTCTGTAACAGTACATTAACATTGCTTTTAGTGTTCCCCTTTGGTCAACAATTCAGATCTCTGTGCAGTTGCAGTTGCCTTTTTTACTATTTAAGTATTTTGAGGATGATGTGCAAAAGCTTTTTAGTTTCAGAGAAACAGAGCTGTAAGGAGTTGTGTTATGCTAAGGTGTTTGAAAACTGTGTTGTGAAATGCTGAACCAGTGTTTGCAGGCTTCCATAGCTACCTGGCTGCACAGCTGCCAGGGTTCGTTAGCGTGGCGCTTCAGCCAAGTGATGAGGTTGTATGTTCGGTAGGTGCACAGAAACATACAGTTATGGTCTCAAATTCAGGCACAAGGCTGGAAGTGGTAGGCAAGAGCCCTATTTTTAATTGTACTTTATAGATTTCTTGCTTGATTATTTTTTTTATCAAGTCAGCTGCTTCTGTCTTGACTTCCTCCTGTGCCAAATGGGCTATCAGTGTTTGTTTCACTGGAGCAGACGTTGATGCTATTGTCCTTTTTCTCTGTACAGAGAGGTGGGCGTGCGCTTGAAGATTGTTATGCAGAGAGTTCTAAGTTATAGAAAGACACAATAACACAGTCAACACTGGCCAGGCTCAAGCACCTTAGTTGGGATATAAACAAAGACAAATATTAGTAATGATGCCTTTTCTAGACTAGCAACCATTCTTACTTACTTGATAAGAACAACTTGTTTAGCTCTAATGAAGGATAATGAACCCGGTGAATCCAAGTGCCAAGCTGGCTTTTCATTTGGTGAACAAATATGCTAGTGTCCCCTCATTGTTCAGCTGACCCCATGCCTTTTGCCTAAAGACCAGAAATGAGTTCTCTGTGAGATCCATTTGGTTTCTGAGAACGTTATCTCGAGACGTCAGCAGTGCTACCGCTTATGACATTGGGGAGAAGAATAGAGAAGTTGTAGAACTAATAAATTTTGTTAGTACCAGGTAAATTAACCAAAGGCAATTTCCTCCACTTCTGTTCCCTTTTTTGGTAGCAAGTCTGGGGCCTGTTGCAATACAAATGCCCTAATCGTCTCCAGAAACAACTACTGGGCAGGCAGGTGAACCAGAGAACAAAGTAGCATGATTTCTTTCTCTTGTTGCAGAGAGAGGTGAAAACCTTTTCCAGTAAAACACCCCCAAGATCAAAGGTCTCTTTAAACTTGCATTATGTGATACTTTTTTAAAAGAATTAATGGATGACTAATCCACATTAATATATATGGGTTTCTTCTGGAATGACAGTTACAAAATTATTATATAAACTGACATGGAGAATGTGTTTCTGTCTGAAAATGAGAAACAATGAATTAAATACAAGTAGCGTATTCTTTGTGTGTCATATTTGAGGTTCTGTCTGGAATGGGTGAGTTCTCCTAAAGTTTTTATGTCTTTATGTCCCTTGAATAGATGAAATGGAGGAAGACCAACAGGACCTTCGCCAGAGAAAAGCTGAAATTGCGAGATGCTGGGTGAAGTATTGCCTGAATCTCTTGCAGAGCGCTCGGAAATTGCTCGAGGTAACACAAAATCTGTTCTGTAGCTGTTGTTTAAAAACAAACTTAGGCTGTTTTGATGTTTGTAATGGGAATCAATTTGTAATTGGTAGCAGATGATAAACGAATGCCCAATGAATAATACTTGCTTGCAGTGTAGCAGCTGCTTCATTGTATGCTTTGATTCTAATGCAGCACTTGGAAATAAGCATAGATCAGAGATCAGCTCTGTAGTGTGATCAGGGTGCTGCTTGTACAGCCATCTCACAAATTTCTCTCCCCTCAGCAGCTTGCTTGGGCAGATTGCTATTTAACTGCTAGTAAGAACATCCTCTTAATTTGCAGCAGTTTTGTATGCTGGTGTTCTCATTCAAGCTTGTGATTCATTCAAGCGTTCATTTTATTCACACAGCTCTTCATTTCGATGTTTAAGACAGTATTTGCTGAAATGTTTTGCAGAGGCAGAGCTGTTTGGTCTTTATATTTATTGTTTTGGCTACGTTGTCACACAGGGTAGGGAGACTAAGTTATCTTAGTCCTGTGTTTTTACAGAATTGAGACTGTAACTTGCATGATAATCTGTCAATATCAGGTCTAACAGGCTCACCTGACTTCTCTTCTGTCATACAAACTAGTTTGTATTTCAAAGGTGACTCCTAAACGAAACAGTTCAGTGCAAGTCACTCTTTGTAAGCCATGTGCATTTTTAATTAGTATGCTTTGTTCTTTCAGGATAACGTAGGAGAACTGGATCCAGACAGGCAACTGGAACTTAAAGCCCAAAGGAGAAAAGAGGAGGACGAGAAAGAGAAGGGCAGGAAAAAAGCTGTCCTTTTTGGGACGAGTGAGATATGTGACTCTGTCTTAGCCATGGAAGAGAAAGTGAGCAGCGTATATCCTTTAGACTTTCAAGAAGCCAGAGAAATCTTCCTAGTTGGTCAGAACTATGTTCAGGAAGCAAAAGAGTTCTTTCAGGTTGATGGTTACGTTACTGACCATATTGAAATTGTTCAGGATCACAGTGCTTTGTTTAAGGTACTTGCTTTCTTTGAAGAAGACTATGAGAGACGTTGCAAAATGCACAAACGTAGAATAGACATGCTGGAGCCTATATATGCGGACCTGAATCCGCAGTACTATCTGCTGATTAGCAGGCAGCTTCAGTTTGAACTAGCCGACACCTATTACGAGATGATGGATTTAAAGGTAGCTATTGGTAACAGGTTAGAGGAGCTAGACTCCCACACAATTAAAAAAATTAATTCTCTGGCTCAGTTAGCCATCAAATATTACGAACTCTTCTTAGATTCTTTGAGGAACCCAGATAAAGTGTTTCCTGAAGAGCTTGAGGAAGATGTTCTTCGCCCTGCAATGGTGGCTAAATTTCATATTGCACGACTGTATGGTAAGCTTATCACTTCAGATAGCAAAAAGCAGCTGGAAAATATGCAGACATCATTGGAGTATTACACATTTCTGGTAGACTATTGTGAGAAGTACCCGGATGCTGTCCGTGCTGTGGAAACTGAACTAGAACTCAGTAAGGAGATGGTGGGTCTTCTTCCGACCAAAATGGAGAGGCTAAGAGCGAAACTCTGTCCATTCATATAAATACTTGCTTTGAAGGAAATGTGTGCTATTGAAATGATATCTGTCAAAGCCAGTGCTGCCAGACAGCTTCCGTGCGGATGGGTAGAACTGAGGTGTCGGCAGTCCACCTAGAGCACGCAGTAGTGTAACTTTGTGAGGAACTCAGAGCTCTCCAGTTCAGTAGCTCACCCACACTAAAAGTATAAACTATAAATGTAAAGTGAATGTCCGGCTCTTGCTCTGTATTCTTTGTCCTCTGTGTAAATATAAACCTGTTCCCCTTGCAGTTTTTGCCTTCAGCCTGTGGTTCAGTTTCTAAATGTAGTGCTGTGTGAAACTTGTTTCTTTTAAGAGAATCTGTTTCTCTAGGAAGAATTTTCTAAGCAAACTGAGGCACATTGTTCCAATTAGAATATATTTTACCGCTTCTAACCTTTGTCGCCAGAAAACTTCATCCGTATTAAGGGAACTTTATTTTCAATATTTATTTTGTACGGTGCTCAGTGTTTTCTTTTCCCCTCTGTTAATCAAAACCAAGTTGATAGAGGTTCAATAAATGGACTAGCTTGGCTAAATGTTTCTTCAGATTCCTTAGCCTTCTGTTTCTTTGTGTCTCACTTAAGATATGACAGATGTTGCAACTTTGGCTGAAGTAAATAGTTGTGAAAGTGTTTTCACGGGGGATATGGGGAAAGTGAAGTGACAAGGTGATGGGGTGCACAGGAGTGTGCTGCTCTGTGCACCAGCAGTCTTACCACTGTCAGGGTCATGGGAAGATGTTTGCAGCAATAGAAGGCATTGAAGGAGAATAGTGAAAACAACTGGATTCTTCTGGAAAATACACACACACACACACACACACTCAAAAAAAAAAAGAGGTGGGGGGCAGACACTTGTAAGGACAAACAAATAGGCCAGCAAATGGCTCCTGGAAATGAGAGGCAGTGAAGCTCATAACATGAACCTGAATGCACACAGAGTAAGGGAGAGTATGTGTGCTTGTGTGTGGTGTTTCTGTTTTACTAGGTAATTCTGATCTAGTCAGCCTTTAGTAGTTTCTGTTTTGCTCTTGGATCTTTTACTACTCAGTTTTTCCTGTGGCCTGAAAGTGGGGCGGCCCATAGCTTCTCAGAGAAACTGTGTTACTTTTCTGTATAATTTCAATAAAAGCAAATGGTCATTTTTACCATGAAATCATAATTGGAAAGTTTTTTTTTCTACTAATGTTTAGCTTCTGATTTGAGTGGTGATTTTCCTCACCATCCCTTCTCATATGCTTTGTTGCTTTACACACGAGGGTCTTAGAGCAAATTTTTTAGAGGAAGGATTGGGTCATCAAACTTCGTTTACTTGTAATTTAGGGAAGGATAGATTGTGGGCTAAACCAGCCCACAAAATCATCACTTTTTTCTCTTCAAATAGAGTAATCCTGCTGCCTCCTTCAGATACCAGTCAGAAGTGAGTGTTAGAAGTTACCTGCAGGGTAGGCAAAGCTGAGTGAAGTGTGTGGTGATGTGTCTGTCTTACCCAGCGGTTGTGGGCAGAAAACACACTGAATTCACCGAAATCTGAGTGAGGGCTGAGCAGACAGGTGGAATCACAGAAACCAACCATGCTGATTCTTCATCTAATTTTTAAGACTACCACTGGCTTAAGTATATTTTAGTACTGGAGAGTATATGGTGCCAGATGCTCAGCATGACACGCTACGTTGTTGTTCTTTTAAGGCATATCTTTTTAAGGCAACCTTTTGAATAATTCCTGATTTGAGGGAATGAACTTCAGTAAGATTGTGTTTTCAGTATAAAAAAAAAAAATAGAGGTGGTGAGCTTGTTGGATTAGGCAGCAAAGCTCCCTTCAGGAATGTTGAGTTTTAACTGTAAAGTATGTGCAAGGTCAGGCATTTATTTCAAAGATTAATTAAAGATTAGGTTCCTGTGAACTCCGTTTAACCTGCATTTCTATTCCTTTTTGTATGACAAAAAAAAAACCCCTCACAACTGAAACATCCTTTCTGCTGTTCTGATTTTCTCTCCTAAACCAGCGTAAAGCAGCAAAAGTTTTTCTGCATGATTTCTGTGGAATTTGTATTGAGTGCGAGATCTGAACTCAGAGGCTGTAACCTCAGAGTACTTCTTCAAACAGTGCATAATACTCACAAGAAGGAATTTGGTTTGATGAAAACCATGGGTTTGTTTCAGTTGAAATGTTCTTTAATTCTCATGCCAGACAGAGATGCAGTATGAGTTACGGAATGGGTCAAAGGGGAAGGTTATGCTGGGCAAGTATTGTGGGGGAGAAAGAAATCAGTCCCTTGTTCTCCGTCTCTCCCTCCAAGCCCATCAAAGGAGCCTGTTTCTGGGCTTTTCCTTGAGGGGACCAGACTGGAGGAGAGCAGCGGGAGGTGCCAGCCAAGTCCTTTGCCATTCTCTCCTCTCGAGCCAGCTGAAATACCAGGAGAAGTGGGCAAGCCCTCGCTTCCCCTTTGCAGCAGGAAAACGGGTTCCCCGTGTTGCAAGGGGGGGAGCAGCCAGCGGCGGTTGCTGCCTCAGTGTGGTAAAAGCAGAAAGTCCCGGGCTGGTTCCCTCTGTTCACCTGCCCAAGAAGCTCCTCTGTTGGGAGCTTTGGTCTGGGTGAAGCGGGCAGTTTCCTTCTCTGTTGGCAGAATGGAGATGTCTCAGAGTATCAGTGCAGTGTTCGTTCTTGGTGTGATTGCTGCTGTTCTTCCACATCCGGAAGTAGTGCAGGAGCCTGATTAAGCTCGATGAGACACGAGATTGATCTTGCTAATGGGTGGTTTGTTTGGTGTTTTCCTTTCGTTCAGCACTGAGAAAGCGATGATGAGCTGTAGTTGCGTGCTGCTTTTTTAGACAACTGAGGAAGTCAGTGTTACCTACATGTTTTCCGTGGAACTTCTCATTGTAAGATGTCCAGAAATAGTCCTGTGGAGGAGGATGTAGCTAGACTAGCAGCTCACAAGGCCAACCCTTCTGTAGCCTTGAAGTTACAGAACTAAAGACTGTTATGTTAAAATCAAGTGCGTAAATTTGTGGTAAGAAGCATTTGTCAACTTTCTTTCCTCTTCAATTGCAACATCTTTGGCTACTTTAGAACTCACCACAAATGACTAATGCAGATTTGAAATTTGGTTTGAAAACTGCTTTTACATACTTCCAGGAGCCCTGGCCAAAATGCTTGCCTAGTACTTTTTAGTTTCACAGTTTGTCTAGTGGTTTCTAGCTCTCCTTGTCACGAGTAGGCAAAGTCAGTGGTTTTCACAAGGACTACTTGCCTGGCTGCCTGTTTTTCCAGAACCATTGTACAGTCATGTCTTTACAGCTGAAGACCTGAATGATGTGATCCTGGGGTGCATCAAGAGGAGTGTGGCCAGCAGGTCAAAGGAGGTGATGCTTCCCCTCTACTCTGCCTTGGTCAGGCCCACCTGGAGTATTGTGTCCACTTCTGGGCTCCTTGGTATAAAAAAGACAGGGATCTCCTGGAGAGAGTCCAGAGAAGGGCTACAAAGATGATTAAGGGCCTGGAGCATCTCCCCTGTGCAGAAAGGCTGAGTGAGCTGGGACTGTTCAGCCTAGAGAAAAGAAGACTAAGGGGGGACCTTATTAATGTTTATAAATATCTGAAGTATGGGGTGCAGGGGAAAATGGCCAGCCCCTTTTCAGTGGTCTGTGGAGACAGGACAAGGGGCAGTGGCTGCAAGTTGGAGCACAGGAAGTTCCACACCAACATGCAGAAGAACTTTTTCACAGTGAGGGTGACAGAGCCCTGGAATAGGCTGCCCAGGAAGGTGGTGGAGTCTCCATCTCTGGAGATACTCAAGACCCATCTGGATGCCTATCTGTGCAATATGAGCTAGGGAGCTGCTTTGGCAGGGGGGTTGGACCTGATGATCTCTCGAGGTCCCTTGCAACCCCTATGATTCTATGTGCCAGAGAGACTGTTGGGCAGAGAGGATACTAAAAACAGCATGTTTTCCAAATACATTCTGTGCTTTTAGAACGGAAAATACCTGTGGTACTGCGTAGTGAGAATACATGACTGTAACAGTGTGGTCTCTTAAAGCCAGAGACCTTAACTTGGATGACTTTAGCCATGTTTTAAATGTTTAGTGCTCAGTTTTTGGCATTTGATACGCATGAAATACAAAGTCCTTTCTACATGCTCCTTGTCATGGTAAAAGAGACTGCTTGGCCTCAAACAAGGATGAAGATCTCACTGCTTGAGGTTTGTAATGCAATTTTCTACTGAAACAGAGAGGAATTGGATGAGTGATTGAGTGAAAGATGGCAATGGGCCTGTGATGGGAGTGTGCTGCTGTTAGTCACTGAATGCTGGAAGAGCGCTTGCGTCAGCTACTCTGAAGGTGAAATGCATGGAGGTGGGGGGGGGGGGGGGGGGGGGGCGGTAAGAAGGAATTAACAAGATCATTTCCTGTACACCAACTGTCTTGGAGGGGAGCAAGTGTAAGCAGTTCCCAGGCAGGGGCTCAGACTGCTCAGTGGTGGCCATGAAATTCCTCCTGGTCTCCTGGAGTCTGTCTTTAGGTAGCCAATGGGTTCGGCTGTCACCAGAGATGATACCCAGCAGCCCAGAAGATGATGCAGTTGGTGGGCCCAGAGCCTCCTTCTGCCAGGACTTTTTAAACAACAGAGCTACTGACATCCTAGATGATGTCTGATACAGACCAGGAGATGAAAATGGCGATCTGACTGCCAGCATGGGGGCTGCAGGCGAGGAGGGGGCAATAAAAAGCAACATATCCTCCTGCCAGCAGAGTTTACTCTGAAGGTTTAGTTTGCCTTGCTCGGAGTCACATGCTGCCAGCCCTCACGCCTGTCCACATCTGGAACTTCTGGCAAATAACCCTCGAACTCTTTTAACTCCTCCATGTTCTTTACCTTAGTGCTGTCTTATGGCACCCAGCTGCCGGTGTTAATGCAGGGCTCATGGGAAAGACATGCTTTGCTTTCTATGCGGCAAAGGCACAAGGTATTGCAGGTACAAGGGGTTTGTGAGTCTCAGCTCCCTGGTTGGTGTGTCTTGGCCTCCCTGCTGTGCTTTTTGCTGCAAACATTAGGTGAGATGAATCCTTTGGCTTTTCCTGCTGGCTGACCCCTGGCTGAGTCCTCTTCTGCACTAGAACAGGTGAAAAAATAGAGCTATTAGAGAGCCTGTCTCTTTGAAGTAAGAAAAGACCAAAAAAAGTGGGGTTTCTCCCCCCCTCTAATTGATGCTAATTGTGATTTCTAAAGGGACATACTCATCTTGAAATGTGCTGTGCTGCCAAGGGCAGAGCAGCTTCATCGGCACTGTGGGCTGTTTGGAAATGTGAAGAAGGGCTGTTGGGAGTGTGCTGTATTCTGCTGAAGCCACGTCCATCCTCAGAGCACCAAGCAGATCAGTGTGCCACTCCTGTCAGGAAGAGGCTCCTGTACCAGAACTGCTTCTCACGCGTTCTGTGGTTCTCTCTTCTGTGTGTCACATTTCAAAACAAAAGGACATTTATACCTGAACATGCTTAAAGCTAGCTAAAAGGTGCACAGCTCCTTTGGTTGACAGGAAATAGACCAAACCTGTTTCCTTCTGCTCTAAATGTAATTTCCCATCTTTCCTCAACAACTCTGTGGCGGTCATAAAATGATGACTGTAGGTAAAGGGTTGGCTAGCTGGGGCCTAAAGATCTGGTTTAAACACAGGACAGGAGCAGCAGATCAGGTTCATGGGAAGATCTCCACAGGCATGTCTGCTTCCCATTCCTTTTCATCTTCCCAACAGTACCCATCCCTGCTCTCCCTGCACATGATGCAAAGTTTTTATGTGGTGCTAGTGCTCCTTGTGCTTCAAAATAGGTTTGTGCTCACACAGGGATAAGAGGCAAGGTGATCTGCTCAGCGCAGCTCTGTCAGAAAAGCCCAGGATTGATAAAAAGCATTTAAGAGCTGCTGAGCAGCTTGCTCATGCAAGGTCATCCTGTGCTGGAGAAACTACCTTCGGGAAAAAAATAACTGAGTCTAATACCCAGGTAACGGCTCAATCCATCTACGTATGCAGCAATGTGGCTGGTTTGCAATGAGAAGACAGTCCTGGAGAGGCAGCAAAGGAAAAGGGCACCAGGCTTTGGTTTTAAAGTGTCTTTGCCCCACCATCCTCCTCTCTCTAGTTAAATCCTGGTAGTTTTAGGGGTGTTTTTCCAAGCAGCAGCTGTGTGAAGGGGATTCCCTTTCTCCTCACTCTCTGCGCAGGTCCTGCAGGGCTGGTGCTACCCTGGATGAGGTTTTAAAGAAGGAAGGAGGGCTACTGAAATTGCAGTCAGAAACCGGAGCTCGGCTGCTGTCTCATGTCTTAAGTTGTTGCTGTTAAACAGTAGTCCTGAACTTGCCAGCCAAAACCTCCTGTTGCACCAGGCTTCAGTGCCTGGGAGCAGAAAGCATAGATCCTCCCAGCACAAAGGAAAGCTGCTTTTGCCCTCCTGAAGGACAGGCTGGTTGCTTGGTTAATGTCTGTGGTAGAGGCAAGATCACTGAGGCCATCAGCAGTGTCTCATAAGGTGGTGGCTGCATTCGATCTCAACAGCTGTGGCTTTCCAGCAACGACCTCTCCCCGTGCGCTTGTTGACCTTCATCATGGGAAAAAAACACAGGAGTTGTCTCTTTTGTGCGATCCAGATGGCAGCAGATGTCAGATTTCCATGCGATGTGTGTGAGCGTTGGTGATTTCTTGCAAGATCTGAGTCTTATCTTCACGGGCCAGGTCCTGATACTGCCCTCGGAGGCAAGAGAGGGTGGCACGAGAGGCTGATGGGATGCCACATCTTGCCTTGCTGTGTGCACTGTGATGCTCTGGGTGTGAAGCTCAGATGTGACCCTAGTTAAGAATTCATCTTTGCTCACGGCTCGATTTAGAAATCCCCACCGTTTGACCCAAACCTCCTGCCCTGCGCTGCCAGCTCTCTGCTATGCCCAGGCAGGATGTATTTTTGCTTTCAGTCCCCAAAGGATGGTTGGTGGAACATGAGCTGGTGGCAGAAAGCATCCTTAAATCTAGTAGAGCTTCCTGCGTGGAGCTCCCTGCTGAGGGATGGGGGAGAAGGTGATTTTGGGGCGTTTAACAGGGCAGCTCATGGGTACCCTCTGAGATGGATCAATGTGCTCAGAAGAAACCTGGTCTGCCTTCCCAAAAAGTTAAGATGGGAAAGAAAAGTATGGTTCTCATGTTCAACCCAGCTGCCATTCAGCCACTCTCCCCTTTGCTCAGTCTGACCTTTTTTTCTTTCTTTTTCTTTTCCCAGAGCTGCAGCCTTTTCTGTGCTGGCCACTCCCCAGAGCAGTGACCTGTACAAAATATGTATTTCCACTTTCCCGAAGGGGCAAATGAAGAGCTGAGCATTGCAGGCAGGGCCTGGTCCCCTGAGACCCTTGGCAGCTCTTGCTGGCTGCTGGCTTTGCTGCTCTGCTGGGAAGATGCATTTCAGGCATGCAGGGGTCAGCCTGCATCCCTCCAAAGCTAGGATTGAGCTCCTGCTGACCAGAACAGGAGAAGGCCTGACCCCTGAGAGCAGAGTGATCCCACAGCAGTTAGGGTTTATCTGATTTCTGAGCAGTTATGAATGAGAAACTTCCTTATCAGGACCGCCTGTTTGGACAGATACCGCCTCGCCTGCATGCCTCGCTGATAAACACTGGGACTATGGGTGCCCATGCACCCATGGGAGCCCATCCACCTGCTCAAACGCCTCTCAGAAACACAGGCTGCAAAGCCAATTCTTCATCTCCTGGCAAGGAAAAGCAGCAAAAAGGGCAGCCCAACATGTTTCTGTTGGACTGCTCCCTTGGACTACTCCTCCAGACCAAGCTGTACTGGGAGCATTTGACTGGGCTGGAGCAGGGCCAGGGGTTGGTGTCCACCAAGGAACTGGCTGAAACACCCCCTGATGCCTGTCCAGCTTACTGAAATGCTGGAAACCTTTTCTGCCCTGCATCCCCTGCTCTTGACAGCTTGACAGATGTCTTCATACCAGGCAGCGTGGTCCCCATTTAGTTATGCTGCCAAATTACTTGTTACTCCTGAACCCTGTTGGGAAACGAAAGAGCCCCACGAGTTACCAGCAGTTCATCATTAGATTTGGAAGTGCTTATCACAGTTTAGGGGCTATTCCTAAATTTTTTCAGGCACATAACAAAGAGTCCCAGGTGCCTGGTTGAGGGCCTGGGTGTGTGGTGCTGAGCAGTCCCCTCCTCCTGCCTGCTTCCCAAATTAATGCCTTAGAAAAATGCAAAGCTCTTAATCAGCTTTGCATGTGATTTGAAACTAATGGCAGTGCTTGAGTGCAGTAGTTGTAAGAAAAGCTCCAAGGGAGCAATGGGTGGGAAACGTTTATGCAAAGACACAGCCAGGAGGTGAGCACAAACAGTGACATTTCCATCGTGTTGGTACAGTATTTGAGATACTCTCCGACCTCAAGGTGTGAGCTGCATTCAAAACTATCTGCTCCTCATTTGTTTTCTTCATTTTAAAGGCTTATTCTGAGAGGCATTTAATCTTCCAATATATAGGCGGGATCTACGCAAGAGGAATATTATCCTGTGAACCTTCCTTGCAGTTCATGGGAAGCAGATTTGGCGTAGCTGACCTGGCCATGGTGTCTGTCCTCTCTGTAGTTTTGAAACATTGCACTTAAAACCTCCTCCTCCTTGTCTGGAACTCTGATAGTCGTGCAATGGCATGTTTCCAGGTAGCGTTCCAATGCAGCATAGTTCATGTGCTGTTCTCTGTTAAAAAACCAGAAGGGCGTTAACTTTCTGCAACTTGTGGCTTCTATCTCAAGACAGAACTTTTTATTTCTGCAGCTTAGTTGCTTTTTATGTCCTGAGTGGCTTTTAGAGAGGTAAATAACTGCATGGTATTCCTTGGGCATGCCACAACACTCCCCAAAGGTCATGCCTTACTCTTATGACTTGCTCGTCGCAGGTTGCTTCTCTAGTATCACTTCCACATGCATAGGAAGGTGGAAAGCTCTCTGCTTGCACAGCGTGGTGAGGTGTGGGCACTGGTGGAACATGACAGGATGGGAGGAGATGGGCACAGGTTGAAGCTCCCCATGGGGTTCTGGCCCCTGTTATACAGGTGTACGTTAGACAGGAGAGTGGAAAATTTACTTCAGTCTTCCCGTTGTAAAGCAACCTCATTTCCTGAGGCACGATGCTGACAGAGAAGAAAATAACAAAACCATGTGGCAAAACTGCCAGTTCTACAAGTTCCCCCATCGGCTGATGGTACGAGACAGATAACTCAGCTCTGTGAGATCCCTCTGCAGATACTGGAGCTCTGCAGCTCCCACCTCTTCCTCTTCCCGGCAGCTTCCCCTGCTCCCACAGGATCCCTGGTCTCCTATGACCATGCCTGGGCACTGCTCTGCCTGCATTCCAAGGGGCTTCCATTGCCATGATGGAAAAGCCCTGGGCTGGTGAGAAGGGCAGAAATAGCCATTGGAGGAGTACTTTCCCACACTGTTCACCCACAGTGGAGGGGTGCCAAAGGGGTCAGTGTCTGCCTGTGACCAGCGGAAAGGTAAGAGGTGTTATTGCGGGGACAGCTTCTGCAGCCCTCAGTGGGTGGAAGCTGACAGCCTCCCCACACGGGTTTGCCTGGCTTCCTATTGATGTTCAGCGCTGCTGCAAAAAAGAAAGAAAAAGAAAGAAAATAGAGTTCATAACAGTACAGAGTAAAAAAAGAGGCTGGTAGGAATAACTGCTGCACACAAGTCCTTCTGCACCTGCTTGGTTTGAATATCCTTTTTCCCTATTTTGTAAGAGCCATGTGTGATGGTGCCTAATGAACTGCAGCAATGCCAAATGCACAGCTTTAAACCCCAGCTGCTGGAGGAGTCTCCTCTGCCACTTGTGGGGTTTTGGTGGAGGGCTGTGCTCAGGAGAAAGTCACTGTTCTGCCCAGATCCCCACTGGGGCCTCCGTGGACTTTCCTTTGTGTAAAAATAGTTTTACCACAGACAAAACTTAGACAATCACTCGCACTATCATTGAAGGTGCTGGTAGCACGTAAGCCCCCACATCTGTGTCCCAGTTAACCCAGTAGCTAGTGGTATGACTAAAAAACCCACCAACACTTATATAACTTCACTGTTTGTAATTTATTCTGAAGCAAACTCAAACTTGTTTCAATCACAACTAACAGGTAAGCAAAAGGTGTGAGCTAGCTGAAAGGCAGCTTCCATGTGTCCACAGAAGGGCTTTTGTGGTTTTCCCAGCTGGGCTCCTCGTGGAGCCCTTTACCACGCTCCCTGGGATGCTCAAGCTGCACAGCGATGAGCCAGCTGTCCCATATTGTGTCAGGACCAAGCAAATCCATTGCGCCCTTTCACGTTTCTACCAAGACCTACTTTAATTTTCTCCCATTTGTTTTTACTTTTACTGTGAATATCTAAGGTACTGCTTTCAAAAACCCCAAAACCTCAAACAAATGAGTGTGAGATTCCCAAGGAAATTTACTTTTGTGGAAAAAGATTACTTCTCAGTTGGTGAAACTTGCATGGACTGCTAGCAGCCGGCTCCCAACCCTCCCGGTGGACTGACAACTCCAGGCAGGGAAAAATCACTGCCATTGCCAATGCCAAAACACAGCCAGCTGAAAGTTGGAGGGCATGAAGTGTTGTCTTTTCTCTCCAGATGAAACAGAAAATGCCCTGGAGCCCTCTGAGCAGCAGGTAGGTGCTGGGCAGGATGCACGCCTGGACCACAAGCTGCCAGCAGTACACTCCTTCAGTCCGGCGGGCTGGTCCTGGGTTTTCTTTTCTTCTCAGGCAAAACTGGAGATGAAGGCAGTGGGGATTTATTTTTTAAAAGTTATTTATATATATATTTTTTTTTGGAGTGATGAAGGCCGGGAGGGCAGAGCACTGGGCTTTTCTGTAGACGTCTCACCCCTTCAATCAGGAAACAGTGACGCAGGTTATGGGCTGGGTTTGAGGTTTTGGAAACCTTTTCTAAAAGTCGATCTCCTCACCCTGTTGTATTTCTGAAGTGTGAAGCTGTTCTGAAGGCTGGTGGCGAGCTCGGGGATTCTGGCCAAAATGCAGCTCCTTATCAGATGTAACAGGAGGATTTTCCTGGCTATTTGTTTAATCCTCTTTGTGGGATGCACAGCACAAGGTAAAACGGGGCGGTTGTTTTCTCGGTAATCCTCTTTATGGGCTACTCAGTGTAGGCCAAGTAGGCAGCCTCCAAATTTTTTCAAACTGACCTTCTTCTGGGGGTAATGAGATCTACAGAAAACATTTTGTTATCTGGAGGGGGTAATGGTAAGAAAAGGTGCTTTCTGCTAGTGGAGTGTTTCTGTGTCGCTTTCCCAGCCCTGATGAGAAAAAGACTTGATGAAATAAGTAGCTGTGTGTGGGTATATTTTCAATCCACTTATTTTGTATGTATGTGTTTAACTGGCCCTTAGCGGTCTGGTTACATACCGCTATTCAGCTGTGTAGTTACAGAGAGAGTATGTAACGGTTCCAGTGTCATAACTACTACGCTCTACTTTCTTGTGGCAGCAGGAAGGGAAACTACTTGTTAAGCATGAGGAAATCAAACGGCTTATTCGGTACAATATTGTGACACGCGGCACTAAAGCAGCTAAAAGGAAATGTGGATTCACAGTGACGCGCAACCTGTGGATTTCTTTCTCACGAGAGAGAAGCGCTTTTCAGGCGTGTGAAGTATAATTTGTCCCCAAACCAAGGCTGCAATAGTGACAGGCTTTTGTTGCGTCTCTACGACTTGGAGGCTGATCTTTGAGGGACTGTGCCCTGCCTTTTCTATGTTGTCTATTTGCAAATTGTTCAGCTGCAGTTGTTGATTTTGTTTCTGCTGTTATTATTGAAGATGTCCTTAATAATACACTCAGAGAAAAAAATACGTATGAAAAGGAATATGCTGTGAAAGAAGCAGGAAACGATACCCATGAGATCATTCTGCTCTCACAGAGGAGTGTGGGAGGTAGCTGAAAGTCATCTGCTACATTATGGAAATATATAGGGCAATAAAGAAGTGTAATTACAGAAAGATATTCCCAAGAAACCGAGGAAAAATAGATAAAGTGCCAACAGGGGGAGAATGTGCCAGGAGGCTTCAGAACAAATTAATTACATGAGACCAAGAGGAAGGATGAAATAACACTGTTTTTATCTTTGTGATTGTTATTCTCTCCTTTTGGTATTTTTTGAAAACTCAATCTTCAGCAGTAGTCCCCGATCAGGCGCCTGGGATGGTACCAGAACTGAAACTGGTCTTTTTGTAGCACTGAGCTGCACCTAGGAGACACCTGAACTGTCTCTCCTCTGGCAACATGAGCTTATGCCTTCCCCAAATCTGCTGTCTGCTAGGGTGGGTTGTCCCCTGGAGATCTGGTGATACCTCTACCAGCTTTGGCGAGAGCTGCTGGTAGGTGAGCCCTCAGGTGCCTGTGGACATGCTATGTCCCAAGCCGGAGATAAGCCCCACTGCGACATCAGCATGAGGCAGTGGTTTCCCGTGGGGTTTCCATTTCTAATTCCCATGGACTTCCTTGAGCCGTATGTGAGAACCGCCTGACGTTTCTGATAGCAGAGGTGTTGCTTAGGGATATCAGTAGCCATTTTACAAAAAAGTCTGCAGGGTTAATTTACTTCTTGGCAGTTGAACAATCAGGGCCACGTAAATTACTTTCTTCCGCTCCTTTAAGCTTTGCTAGGTGCTCATAAAGTTAATAAGTCCTGGTGAATAATGCCCTGGTGAATAATACATGGCTGATTTGATCAGGTGCTCCAGTGCAGAAGGCAAGGTACAAGAGAGTGAGGTGCCGACCCGATGCCTGGTCTGCTAACTGCATCGTCGAGAAGGGGCCCTGGTTTAACATGGCCACTGGCGGAGCCAACAGGATCCTTCCTCCCATGGCAGACCCATCCCTGTAAGTTCATGAGTACGCGAGGGGTGGCCATTACTCTACCGGTACATGGGCTGTTACCCACACATTCATCATTAATGCTGGCACTCAAAACTATCAAGTATTTTCATATATATGGGCCGGTTACAGCATGGCTCACCCAAGGGAACATGGGGCTTCAGTGTGTTCCCTTAGGAATTAATAAACAAAAGAATACATTTGGAGTAAACAAGCTGCCACTCTGCATTTCAGGATGAAGAGATATCAAGAGCTGCGTGACATATTCCCGCTCTCAGATGAGGAGTCCGGCTCTGGGTCTGAAGCCCCAGTGGAAGCAGAGCCAGCCTCTGGGTCGGGGCTCGGTGACAGCAATGGCTTCTCTGAGGCAAAGCTGCCCATCTTCCTAGCGGGCCCGCAAGGTGGGGAGCTGAAGCAAAAGCTAACAGAGGAGGATTTGCTCCTGTAGAGCCAGAGACATCAGCCCTGTGATGGTGCCCACAGCCCCCCTTGCCTCCTGTGCCCCTTCCCTGCTGCCTGACCCAACAATGAAGCCATGAAGCTTTTTTAAAACCAACTCCAACTCAATAAAAACTTTGCCTTAAAATCTTCAGTGCTTTCACTCGCTAAAAGCCAAAAAAAAAAATATTCATCTTTGTTCATCTTGATCTGGCTCTTTTCTTTTTGTGGGCAGGGCAGCCACACCAACTGGGAGAGAACTGGGGTTTGGAGCCCTGACCCACCCCGATGGATGTCCTGCTCCCGGGGCAATAAACCTTAATGTGGTGGGTGGGAGTTCGCCTGTATTTTCACAACACTCAGGTGATCGTGTTAACCGCACCCGAGCGGCTGCCTCGCAGCTCCGCGCTCCTGTTTCCCTCAGGGCCGGAGAAGCCCTGCAAGGGCTTCAGAACCGCCATCGTTACGTCCTGCCAGAGGCCAACCACCCCTTCGCACACACGCCGCCTCCTACCGCCCGCTAGGCGGCGCCATCCTGCCGCGCATGCGCACCCGCAGCCTCGGTCCGGGCCGACTCTCGGCGGGTACTGAGCTGGGGGGGCGGCGGCGGGAAGGCGGAAGGAGGAGGGGACGGGGGCGGTCACGTGCGGTGTGGGGCGTGGCGTGGCTGGCTCTAAGGTCACATGACAGGGGCGCGGGCCGGGAGACGGCTGCGGAGGGGTACGCACCATGGTGAGTGCGCGAGGGGCGGCCGTTACCGCGCCGGTACGCGGGACCGTTACCGCGCCGCGCCGCGCGCCGCCGCCCGCCGTCTGAGGCGGTGGCCTGAGCGCAGCCGGGCGGTGCCTCTCTTCCTCCCCACCTGTGGCTCCGGGCTCTCCGTGAGGAGAGCCGCCCGGCCGGGCGCGGTTTGCCCTCCGGCGCCACCGGTTGTCCCTCCCCTTTTCCCCCGGCCCGGCCTCGGAGCGCCCGGTGACTTCCGCCGCCGGCCTAGCCGCCCCCTCCCCGGTCTGCGTCATGTCGCCCGCCCCCCCCACCCCGAGCTGCGTCCGGGCCTGGCAGCGACCGCTCCGTACCAGGTGGGATCCCTCCGGGGAGGGAACCGGGCTCGGGCTCGGAGGAGAGCTGGCCGAGCGGCTTTGGGGCGAGAGCGAGATAAGCAGAAGGTTTGGAGTGTTCTTAGCGTAATTTATGGCTGAGGGCTTGGCGTGGTGCCCTGCCCCTGCTCTGTGCGCACATGCCCGCGGGGTTTAGTCGTGAAACTCGGCTTCCGTGTTCCCTGCGCAGCCGGTGTCGGACGGGCTTTGGGAAAGGTGCATGTGATAGTCCTGGAAACAGCACAGAATCTTTCAGCAGTCCTGTGAGGCAGCGCTTAAAATGACAGCGCTTGGTAGCGATCCTTCTGGGCTGCTGGAACAGTGGCTGCCTTTTGCCTAGCAGGTTTGGCCTAGGCAAAGTGCTTGGTGTGCTGCGATGTATAGGTTTTTAAAGTGTATGTTTTACAGAATCTGCTAGACCGATGCCCTTTGGCCTTTGAAGTGTGTGGATTCCTTATCATGCATCTCTGTTGGATGTGCAAAAGCTTTTTAGAGCTTTGTGTGCAGCTGAGGCTGGGGTTTCTGCACTTACCAGCTGCAGGGAGTCCTACAAGTCCTTTAGTACAGCTGTAACATGTAAGGACTGAATGCAAGATTGGTTTCAATCCTGATGTAGCAAAATCTTCAGCATTTGTCTTCTGCATGAAACCATGAACATAGCTGACCATTTGTCCAGCTTCTTAAAAGCTTAGTTCTCCGTCTTCATTTTCTTAAGCTGTAACATAATGAGCCATATGATAGCTTCTTAAAATACTTCTTGTTTTGCATAGCTTCCCCGCAGCAGTGTCTTCGATAGCAACTGGAGGAGATACCAGCTGTTGATTTCTTTATTCCATATGTTTTTGTCCTTTCTGGATGAGATCATGGGTAATCTCTAAGGGGTACAGTTGAAATATTCATGAAATTGTCTGTGAGAAGTGAAGTCTTACCAATGTTAGGTCTGACTGACTACTTTAAATGATGCAACAGATTTAGAATTTGAAAGGTACTGTAAATATTATATATCTTGTATAATATTTACCTAAAGGTAATGTGCTGCTTTGCTGGGGGTAAGTGTAAATAGATGTATGCCCCAAAGTAACTTGTGCAACAGTTTAAAATAGTCTAAAGATTTGGAGTTCTTGTTGAAATGTTCTTCATCTCTCCCCCTTCTGTAGGAGTGAAAAATCAAGAATGGTTCTAGTATGTGGTCATTTTAAAAAAATTCCTTTCTTGCTTCAGCACTTAATGCAAATATGTGCTTGTCAGGTGCTTGGAGTCCGTTTGGTCTTGTTTGACCACCTTGTTCATGTGCTGCTTCTGATAGATCATCTCAATAGATACATCTAGGTTTCAGTCACAGTTCTGTATGGATTGAGCTAGGGCTGTTTGCTGTCTGAACAAATACAAAGCCAGTTTAGTCTTGTGTGAATTGCTGGTTTATAGCTCAACATTGCACCATACCTTTGCTTGACTTGGGTGGCTAAGCAAAAAGTTACTCTGTGTTCTTACTGGTAGGCAGCAGCATTCAGATGAAGTTCTAGGCTTTTTGTTGCTATTTCAAACTTCATGTCCCCAGAATGTTTTGAAATGTGTTCTTAGAGAATTCCTGTTTCACCCAGTTGAAGTGGATGCTTTTGTTGAGAGCATAGTGTAATTTCTCTCCCACCCAAGCTCCCGCCCCCTGGCCAAAAATAGTTGTCTGCTTCAGTCCATCAAAGCAGATTAGTGCCTAATACTTTGGAGAAACATGGGCTTTTGTACTAACCTTGTTGAGTTTCCTGCAGAGCCACTAGCGTGTTTTGCAGCTTCTTGTAAGAAATGTTTGTGCAGGGTCAAAGGATGGTCTTCTTTAGATTCTTGTTTGGTGCTGGTCAGAAGTTCGTGATTCTTAAATGTTGGTGAGGGCAAACATGTAATGCTGGTAATGGATTGGTGCCTGAAGCAGTGTTCCAGGGAAACCTGTAACATCAACGTTATCAGATGGCAAAGTGTGTAGCTAGCGGAGACTGCATGAACTGCTGCCTTGTGAACCTGCTAGTGCTCTCTTCATTTGCTAAGAGAACTATGGGGTGTAGGCAGAGACAGCAAATAAGTGTGTGTCCCCCTTTGCCACACTGGGAGATGCTTTAGGCCTTGTGTTATATCCCCTGGTGTTGTACTGCTTCGCCCTGGTATTCCAACTGCTTCTGGTAATCCTTGTTACTGCTGTTTGTGCAGTAAGTTGCAGTGGGTATAAAGCAATGTCTCAACTCCTAAACAAGGTGGAATACACTTGTTAAAAGATACTCAGTTTTTTAGCAGTGTGATTTTAAAAATGGTTATTTTTTTAAAGTGAAGCCCTGATGGACAGCTTTGCAGAGACAGAACCTGGAATTGTATTTGCAACAGTAGTGTTTTAAATAACTGTTAATATTCTAGTGTAGTAGTAATACTGGTAATTCTACTGTTTACGTTTTTAGAAACATTCTTTTAAGAGCTGTCGCTGTTTGGTACTGACATGATTTTAGTTATTTGCTAGATGAACAACTGTCTTTTGTCATCGCTATTTCTCATACATAATGGCTTTTTTAACTTCCTGGGAGCACGAGTGTTTTCCCCTATGCATAGTGTACAGCTAGACATAAATATCATGTCTAAAATGGCATGTTCACTGTGTAGTAACTTATCTGATTCTTGTTATTCCAGAGTTTTCTTGGAGGCTTTTTCGGTCCCGTTTGTGAGATTGATGTTATTCTTAATGATGCTGAAACTCGAAAAACAGCGGAAATCAAAACGGAAGATGGAAAAGTAGAAAAGCATTTTCTCTTCTATGATGGAGAATCTGTTTCAGGAAAGGTAATTTATTTTTTTTTAAGTGCCTGTTAATTAATTACTGAATGTGTTTACATGCCAGTAACCACATACCAACGTGAAAACCTGGTGTAAGCAAGAGCTGCAGTTTCTGCTTGTGATGTTATTCGAAGAGGGAACAATGTTTTCCTATATGTGATCTCTTTTACCACAGTCATTCAGGCAACTGATGAAAGTGAATGTTTTGAATAGTAGACCAGTTTGTTTCTGGTCATCTTGTATTTATGAATAAGCTTTTTTGTGCAACTATGTGCATCCTGTCAGTTGCTTCTGACAGGAAAACCATTGCAAACTGGATCTCCCTGATCCTCAGCTTCCCATTTCCCCTTGAACTCCAAAGTCCACAATCCAGCACATGTAACATAACTTTGCCTGTGCAGCCAGCTTGGTTTTGCATACCCTGAAGCTAAGCCTTGCATTTCATGCCCTGCAGTGGCTTCTGGAATTGCATCAGAGGAGCCACACATGATGCTCAGCTGGGTCCTGAGTCAAGAGTTTTTCTTGTTGGGGGAGGGGGGGGGAAAAAAAGGTAGCTGAGATTGCCAGAGGGATTCCTCCACTTTCAGTATTGTACCTAGAAATTCCTTGTGGTCACTCTGTTTTTTCTGGAGCCATTCTTGTTCTCTGCGTATTTTTGTTATGAATCACTTTTCCTCCAAGAAACATGAGCCATTGGCTTCTGAAATGGACTTTTAATTTTAAATACCTGCTTCAATCTTGACTGACCTGTTGTTACTGGGCAGCTTCTTGCTCTTTAGATCTGCATGTTCAGAGCTTGGTTCTCTAGAAAGGTCATTTCAGTGTTTTGAAACTGTCACAAGATGAGCATCAAACTTGTGAAACTGAGGGAAGTAGCTTTCCTGTGTTCACTTGGCCTGAGGACTTACTGCTTGTATCAGCTGCTGCTGAGAGGTGTCTGGTGTGTTTTGACTAACACAGGTGCAAGCGGGCTGAGATAGAATCATAGGGGTTGGAAGGAACCTCGAGAGATCATTGGGTCTAGCCCCCTGCCTAAGCAGCTCCCTAGGACATATCACTCAGGTGTCCAGACAGGTCTTGAATATCTCCAGAGATGGAGACTCCACCACCTCCCTGGGCAGCCTATTCCAGGGCTCTGTCGCCCTCACTGTGAAGAAGTTCTTCCGCATGTTCGTGCGAAACTTCCTGTGCTCCAACTTGCAGCCATTGCCCCTTGTCCTGTCTCCACAGACCACTGAAAAGGGGCTGGGCATTTCCCCCTGCACCCCATACTTCAGATATTTATAAACATTAATAAGGTCCCCCCTTAGTCTTCTTTTCTCTAGAATGAACAGTCCCAGCTCACTCAGCCTTTCCTCATAGGGGAGATGCTCCAGGCCCTTCATCATCTTTGTAGCCCTCCTTTGGATTTTTTCCAGGAGATCCCTGTCTTTTTTTTTATACCAGGGAGCCCAGAAGTGGTATACACTTCTGAAGTGGACACACTGCCTAAACCAGGGCAGAGTAGAGGGGGAGGATCACCTCCTTTGACCTGCTGTCCACACTCCTCCCGATGCACCCCAGGATCCCATTGGCTCTCTTAGCCACCAGGGCACACTGCTGGCTCATAGCCAACCTGTCATCCACCAGGACCCCCAGGTCCTTCTCCACAGAGCTCTTCTCCAGCAGGTCATTCCCCAGCTTGTACTGATACAAGCAGTTACTCCTTCCCAGGTGCAAGACTCTACACTTGCTTTTGTTGAACCTCATCTGGTTTCTCCCTGCCCAGCTTTCCAGCCTGTCCAGGTCTCGCTGGATGGCAGCGCAGTGTTCCTGCGTGTCAGCCACTCCTCCCAGCTCTGTATCATCGGCGTACTTGCTGAGGGTGGATGCAATTCCCTCATCTAGGTTGTCAATAAAGATATTAAACAGGACCGGACCCAACACCGAGCCCTGGAGAACACTGCTAGTCACAGGTATCCAGCCAGACTCTGCTCCACTGATCACCACCCTTCGAGCTCGGTCCGACAGCCAATTCTCAACCCACCTCACTGTCCACTCATCTGTCCCGTGCTCTCTCAGCTTTGCTATCAGGACGTCATGGGAGACAGTATTGAAAGCCTTGCTGAAGTCAAGGTAGATGACATCCACTGCTCTCCCTCCATCCACCCAGCCAGGGATGAGATCATAGAAGGCTATGAGATTGGTCAAGCATGATCTTCCCTTGGTGAATCCATGCTGGCTACTCCTCATGACCTTCTCTTCCAACTGCTTGGAGATGGCATCCAGAACAAGCTGTTCCATCACCTTTCCAGAGACACAAGTGGGGCTGACTGGCCTATAGTTGCTGGGATTCTCCTTCTTGCCCTTTTAAAAGACCAGAGTCACACTGGCTATCCTCCAGTCACCAGGCACTTCTACTGTTCTGCAAGACCTGTCGAAGAGGATAGAAAGTGGCTCTGCAATCACTTCCGCCAGCTCCCTCCGCACACGTGGATGCATCCCATCCGGGCCCATGGATTTATGTGTGTTAATCCCTTTGAGATGCTCCTGGACCAGCCCCACCTCAACCAGAGGGAAGCTCTTCATTTCAAACTCTATTACTTTCTTCCAGTGTCTGTGGGTCCCGAGGGGCCTTTGAAGTGAAGACCGAAGCAAAGATGGCATTCAGTATCTCCACCTTCTCAGCATCCCCCGTTACCAGGACACCCACCTCATTCAGCAAGGGACCCACATTATCCCTGGTCATCCTCTTACTATTCACATATCTAAAAAACCCCTTTTTATTATCCTTTATGTCCCTTGCCAGTTTCAATTCCAAGTGGGCTTTAGCCTTCCTAGTTGTATCCCTACAGGTCCTGACCACATTCCTATATTCTTCTCAGGTGCTGAGACCCTTTTTCCACAATTCCTAGACCTTCTGCTTCCCTTTGAGTTTACTCATTAGCTCCCTGCTCATCCATGCAGGTCTTCTGCCTCTCTTTCCCATTTCTTGCTCAAAGGGATGCACCGGTCCTGGGCTTGGAAGAAGCGCTGTTTAAATGCTACCCAGCTCTCACAGGCTCCCTTACCTTCTAACAGTGTAGCCCAAGGGATAGCTCCTATTGGGTTGCGGAAGAGATCAAAGTTTGCTCTTCTAAAATTCAGGGTAGCTATCCTCCTTTTTGGCTTGCTTCTTCCACTCAGGATCTTGAACTCAACCATTGCATGGTCACTTTGTCCCAAGCTGCCCCCGACCTTCACTTCACCAACGTGTCCCTCCTTGTTGGTAAAAACAAGGTCCTGTACCCGCCCTCCCCTTGTAGTTTCCTGCACCATCTGTGGCAGGAAATTGTCTTCTACACACTGCAGAAATTGTCTAGACTGCATACGACTGGCCCTGTTGCTTTCCCAGCAAATATCTGGGTAATTGAAGTCCCCCATAAGGACCAGTGCGTGGGATCTCGAGGCTACTTCTAGCTGCTTGTAGAATGCACTATCAACTCGCTCCTTCTGATCAGGGGGCCTGTAGTACACACCCACAACAGTGTCACTCACACTTGCCTGCCCCTTGATTCTTACCCACAAGCACTCAACTGATGGATCATCCTTCCCGAGGTGGAGTTCAATACATTCTAGCTGCTCTCTCACATAAAGAGCAACTCCTCCACCTTGCCGCCCTAGCCTATCTTTCCTAAAAAGCAGATAGGGAGTTTGGTTCATCTACCTCTCTTTTCCTTTTCACCTCAAAGATTGTTCAGGTTGTTTAATTCCTGCTTGGATGCTGGTGATGTACTGGATTTTAAAGTATAGGAATTTCCCTGGTCATTGCTACCTCATAAGGAAACATTATAAATGCAACTTCCCGCAGAAGGTAACCTCATGGGATCTTTTGTTGTGAGGAGAGGTCTGTTTATGAGAAACCAATTCACAAATGAGGATCTTGATAGTAGGTTTCATTATCTGTTCTTTTTCACTGACTTCTCTAATGAAATACTTAGCTGTTTGCTAAGGAGGGGACTTAAGTTCACTTGACTTGAAAGGAATTCATCTTGTGGCAGTTCTTTTTTGGACTTCCAAATGAGTCTCAGAAAATGCTTTGAAGCTTTCTGCCTTCAAAGATGTCAAGAGGGTCATGACTGGCTTATGCAAACTCCGCCGAAGCTCTGACTTGGATTCTTAATTTTGGAACTTGAAAGTTTCAAGCTTGCTTATTAAATTCTCTCTTGTGGATGATTAGATTTTTCTTAAATGCTTTAGTGGCGCCTTGGTAATGCATGATTTCATAATCAGCTGTTTGATTTGGTTGCTTTCAAGCTCAGGTAGCTTTGTGAAGTCTCAGTTTTCTTAGGCATATAGTAACATGTTTTCCTTTTTACTGAGATCATGTCTGAGGAGTGAAAGTGTTGAGGAAAAAAAATTAACTGTTTCTTTTTTGCCTTGGTAGGTGAACATCTCCTTTAAGCAGTATGGGAAGAGACTAGAGCACCAAGGAATTAGAATTGAATTTGTAGGACAAATTGGTGAGTTTAAGCCATAAGGGGGATGTTAGATGTGTGTGGCTTATGGAACTTGGCATTTGTGACTGTCGGCAGTTTGGCTCAAATTTTGCAACTTGGTCAGGTTAGTGGATGACAAGAGCCAAAGGAAGATTATATCCTCATTTTAATGCAGTTGATGTAAGAATTTGTGCTAGTCAGTAAGTCATTGGGAGAGAAGATAGGAGAATGGGGATGGTGAGTATTCAGTCTGTCTAAGACTGGTTACGAGTTTGATTAAGAACCAATAGAGACTTCTGAATACTAATCTTGGGGTCTTTAGTTCTGTCTCTTAAAAAGAAGATACATAGAAAAGAAATGACAGCATAGCTTATAGCAAAATACTTCTAAAAATCCTTTGGTGGTTGACTTTCTAAAACCTAGTTTTATACCATTAACTTAAAACAGTATTGATGCTTTAGAGGCTCTCTGTGCTTTTTAGCAAGATAATGTGGTGCTGACTTTAAAAATGTAACTTTCTTATGACTATATCTAAGTCTGGTTAGAATTGAACTATGAAGAATCTTGATCACATCTAACTCCTTACTGGTTGAGGTATAATCTCTGCACTCTTAGGCTGATGCTGGAATTCTTCCCCTCTCTGAAAGGGCTGTTTGCCTTTGCTGTCCCCTTGGAAGTCATTCTTCAAATTTCATCCTCATACATACACAAAGCATTGCAGTAGTGTGATCTGTCTCCCCACTACTTGGGGGGCTATGTCCAGCTGCATGCCAAAGAGGTATTTTAATCCTCAGAGTACAACTTTCTGACTAGCACAAAAAGCACTGGATAGGCAATAGTAATGAAACTTTGTATCATATAAATGCTTGTTGCAGAAAACAAAGTACACCTTGCATCTGTTGTAGTCCTATTAGAAAATAGCCGGTTACTAGTTACTGTCGGTTTCTATTAAATTGGAAATGATAAACTGTGGAGTTGGTGTGTTTAGTTCATTTACTGTCTTCTGGAAAGCTGCAGTTTCTAGAAGCCAGATACTGCTAATGTTCTTGTCTGGTATTTTCAGTTGTGAATTGTAGCAAAGTTTCTTTCTGTATGCTAAAGCATTTGGGATTTTTATGGCAATGTTAATATTTTTCTACCTTTCTAAGTTTTATCTTTGATAGAATTCCACAACGCAGATCTAGAGATTAATAATGATGACATTATTAATAATGATTAATAATGATGGCCTGAGGACAAAAGATGCTGTCGCTGTGAAACTGGTGTGTCTGTGCTTATGTGTTAAGAACTTGTTTCCAAATGACTGACTTAGGCCAGTGGTCATAATAAGCCATTTGGCTGTAGACCAGCAGTAGTAATAAGCCATTTGATAGGTGTTGCTGATCTGCAGGATACCAGTTGGAAACACCAGCTTGTCCCAATTGAGCTGATCTTGATGTTGCTTAGGTTTTTGTTCCTTCGGCAATGAAGGCTGGAAGCCAGAATCAAGCGCTGCTAATTGCAGAGAATGCAAGGCAAGAAGTACTTATTAAAGTTAGCTAAACTGTCATTAAAAAAAATAAAAGCCATGGCAGTGAAACTTTTAAATATGTGTTCTGTTCATTGTGGTTAGCTCCGGAGATATCTTCAGTTTCAGCAGTCTACAGTAAGCAAAATTTGAAAAACTGGATAAAATGCTTGGTCTGATACAAGTAACTTGAATCAGTTGCTTCTCTTGTCCTCTCCCACCCGCTTCTGCTAAATTAGAAACAGTTTTGTTTGCTGAAAACGAACATTGAAACATATTTTCTGTTAACTTCCCAAACTTTAGAGCTCTTCAATGACAAAAGCAATACTCATGAATTTGTAAACTTAGTGAAGGAACTGGCCTTACCTGGAGAACTGACCCAAAGCAGAAGCTATGACTTTGAATTCATGCAGGTTGAGAAGCCATATGAATCCTACATTGGTGCCAATGTCAGACTGAGGTTTGTACCTATTAAACCTTCTCTCCCCTACAGTAAGTTCATAATTTGGCAACTGCCCTGTCCGCCTGCCCCTTCCTCCTTTTGGATTTCAAATCAGACATGTAACAGCCAGTAGCTAGTGTGACTTGATTGGAGTTGTTGAGATTGGGTTGTAATGTTGTCTTTTCTGCTTTATTTGGAGTTGCTCAGTGTTGTTTGCGTAGGTCAAATTCTTTCTGTTTAATCAAGTGGAAACAGTTCATGTCTCATTTAAAGAATGCCAAATACAACCAATCAATGCTTCCTCCACACTTCCACCTGTAAATGTTTTCTCTTATTCTCTTCTGCATAGTCTTAAGAGAATGTATTCTTTGCCTTTCAAAGAATACTTGTAGTTCAGAGCATAAGGACTTCTACTTATGCAATTCTGAATAATTATGGCTAACTTGGTGGCTTTCTTCCTAGGTATTTTCTAAAAGTGACAATAGTCAGACGGCTGTCAGACTTGGTGAAAGAATCTGATCTGATTGTGCACCAGCTTGCTACATACCCAGATGTAAACAACTCTATTAAAATGGAAGTAGGCATTGAGGACTGTCTTCATATAGAGTTTGAATACAACAAGTCAAAGTAAGTGTAATTTACTATGAAACACAGTCAAGTAATGTCTTGGGATAAAAAGGTAGAGTATGTCATATTTGATGAACAACCTGATATCTGAGGAGTTAATAACTTAAACTATTGTTTTATTGTGTTGAGCTGTTTGGTTACTCATTACCCAGTAGCCTTTTGAGGAATGCTTGTCTGTTCTGCCTTCAGTAACTATAGGAAGGTTGCTAGCAAATATCAAAGACTTGATTTCTGCCTTTAAGCTTTTTGAATATAACTATGGTGCTTCCTTTACTAATAGTGCAGTGATGGAAAGGTCCTAATTGCACTGCTCTGGCTGAGATGCTTAGCTCAGTGGGGAAGCAAGCTCTGAGTAATTAACAACCCACATAAGGTAACTGCCTGTGTAACTCTTTTCAAGAAGGTGTTAAAAATACGTTTATTTGTTAATGAAAATGCCCATTTTGGTTTTGTTTTTTTTTTGAAGGTATCACTTAAAGGATGTGATTGTTGGAAAAATTTATTTCCTCTTAGTGAGAATAAAAATTCAGCACATGGAGTTGCAGCTGATCAAAAAGGAGATCACTGGAATTGGTAAGAGAAAGAAAGTCCAAAAAGAAATGGCAGCTTGTATGCTGGTTGAGCAGACCTGGAGAGTGAAGTCAATAGTTGCAGCTTTGGCTAAAATGGTGTTCCACGTGCTTTCTTCTCACTGGTGTTTGACTACCACTTGCATTTTGTGCTTTGGTAATCATATGTAGTCAACCGAAGGTCTGTTGCGTGGTTCTGGGACTCTTGAGTGTGGGGCTAGCTTCACAAATGTGAACCATCGTTAACGGAACTCAGGCATAAATATGCAGTGGCTTAAGCAGCCTTGATAGAACAAGGGAAAATGTGTAAAATGCATCCTGAAGACCCTCTTGCCTCTGATAATGTTAGCTGGTCAAGTGGGCTTAGTAAAGATTATCCTGAGTGTCACGTTCAGTCAGCCTAAAGCTGATATGATGAAAACACCAAGAGGCTTTGAAGCAGAAACAGCTGGGTTATTGCAGATCAGGCTTGTTACGCCCTTCACATAGGAAGGCAGTAAGAGCTGGGGCTTGTGAATTCCTTCCCCGGCGGTGGGGGCGCTAGTGACCTGCTCATGTGGAGAATGAGGAGGTGTTCATAGCAATAGACGGTGGGCAGAAAGCTCTACTTTATTGTTGGCTTTTGTGGCTAACTCAAGCACTCTGGCTTCTCCATCCTAGGCTCTAGAGAAAGGTGGCTCTTGTGCTTGGAGATACTCCTTCAGATTTTTGTCTGATCATGGCTTAAAGTATCTAGCACTGCCTGCCAAACAGAACTGTTTCCAAGTCCTACCCTGCATGCTTTGTCCCTTATTTAATGCCGTCATACTCAGGGCTCCTTTGAAGCACTGGCTATGGCCTCTTCTGTGTCAGTGTGGCAAGGAGAGAGCTTTGCCTGGGAGAGGGTTTTGCTTGCTTTAGCTGTGTGTAACTTACATGCAAGATAAAGACCAAAAAAAAAAAAAGCATCTTGTGTAATTTAAGTGTTGCAGAGTAGAAATTGCTGTGATAAAGCTTTATAAACACTTAAAATGAAAGTGTGTGTTCTCACAGTGAAAACTTCTTTCATCAGGGCCCAGCACTACAACAGAGACTGAAACAATTGCAAAGTATGAAATAATGGATGGTGCACCAGTTAAAGGTAAATAACTGTGCTTGTCTTAAAGGGTAAATGTTTTGAGTTAAAGCTGCATTTAAAAAAAGTCTGGATAAGAAATGATTTGTATAAATTTTTCTTGGAGAAACCACACTTCTCCATGGGCTGCAGAAATGACAGTGGATTTTCCTATTCGCAGCCAGCATTTATTGACTTAGGGCATTTCACCTGGGAACCTGGCAAGCTTTACCCTAAGCTACCACTGGAAATTCTATGACCGATTCCTTTATCGCTTGGTTTCAAACCTGATTCCGTGGTATAGATGAGCTTCAGAGAGTTCAAGATACTGATCACTTTGTCTTGCCTGGCTACCATGCTTTTACTGAGAAAGTTCCCACTTCTGGTTTCGCACTGGCTGCTGTGCTCAGTGTGATGTTTGTGATGGTTTTGGTGGTGTGTGTTCTTGTGTTTGGTTTTTTTCCTTTAACCAAGGAGCACGGACAGTGTTTGGGGAAACTGCTTTTATTCTGTGAGTCTTCTGTAACTGCATTAATGGCATCCAGTTTTAAGGAACTAATTAAAACTTTCTCCTTTAAGGTGAATCAATTCCTATAAGACTGTTCTTAGCAGGCTATGACCCAACTCCAACAATGAGGGATGTGAACAAAAAATTTTCAGTGAGGTACTTCTTAAATCTAGTGCTTGTGGATGAAGAAGACAGACGATACTTCAAACAACAGGTATGGTCTGTAGGAATCACTTTTTGCAGGTGCTCAGTGCCATAGAAATGCTTTGTATTCTCAATATCCAGGCAAAATGCTGGGTGGATAAAATGAGCTAAGGGTTGCATGCATTTGCTTGCTTGCTTAAGCTGCTGCAGATGGGTTTCCTTTCCCAGGATTAGCCCAGGTGCAAACTTGTAAGGCCTAAGACATTTGACTGAAAATGTAATAAAAGCTGAGGTGATGCTGAGGAAGGGAAAGGTGAAAAGGATCACTGGAATGAAGCTATGTGGATTAGGTCAGAATCTTCCTTTTAAAGAATAACGAGGCTGTTTAATGAAATGTGGAAAACAAAAGGTAACTGGATACAGTGGCTGTGGTGGGCTCTGGCTTTTGGAAAAAAGGAGGAAGAAAAACTCTGGACTCTTCAATAGTATCTAAGTTGTTAGTAGGAAGTTAAGGAAGAGGTGCCTTCTAAGGGCTGATACATGTAGTTACTGCCTGATCACTTACCTTTGTAAGCTTAATTGTGTCATTTTTCTGTTACTTTCCATGTGTACTGTGCTGTTCTGTAAGTTGTGATGATGCAGAGGAGGTTTTTTTTTTCTAGTGTGTTAGTTGCTTTTCTTCCTGTTCCTTCCCCCCGCCCCCCCCCCCCCCCCCCCGAAGTCTTTCCCTCTCAGGAACTTAAGATAGTTGACACTGCTGTGTTAATGGTAAGTGGTGGTTTCAAAAGTGTTTGCTTCCTCAAATAGGAAATAATTTTATGGAGAAGAGCTCCTGAGAAGCTGAGAAAGCAACGAACAAACTTTCACCAGCGATTTGAATATCCAGAATCACAAGCATCTGCTGAGCAGCCTGAAATGTGAACTAGTCTAAGGAGAAGAACTTCACGATGCTTCAGCAGGTTAAAGATGGCAGCAGCCTGTGGGAAAAGAAGGTCAAAATTCCCATTACAACTGTCTTCCTTCATCTCGCAGTGCTGCATTTACCATGCTACTAAAGCGTTCTTCAGTTAAACGTTCAAGTATGTATATACATTTAAAATAAAGTGCTTTTTCAAACACTGGAACTTTCTTAAGCTACTATTTTATACTGCACATGTACTTTTATTTGATAAGGTTATATGCACTTGGCTATGCGTAAGCTTAAATCTAGTTATTTCCATGCATGGTAGGCTGGTGTATTTGATTTTTGCTGATCACCTATACAACATAGACTAAAGCATTTCCCTTCTCTCATGTTGTTTATTGCATGTTTCTTTCTGATGTTGCTTATTTGCATTTGTTTTGCTTTGAAACTAAGCCACAACTGACTAAATCACACTAAAAATCGAGGTGAGTTTGTCCTAAGACTTCTAATTACTATGTTAGGCAGGGTTTAACTGAAACTGCATGAAATATGCACTATGACTATGATAACTGTGGAGCCTTCAGACACCTTACCAAGGTTTCTAAGAAGCTTTGAGTCTGTCAGTAGGAGATAATGTTTGCCCTCCCTTCCCCACTTCTCTCCCTACCACAACTAATGACTGTAGAGAAGATGTTGTGATTTCACCTTCAGGGGGTGAGTGGGTAAAGTATTTGAAGGTCATTATCTCTTACTGACGAAACAATGCTGGCTGCATTGATTATTTTCACAAATACATGACACTTTGTGGTTCTTCCTGGCATCATGCTTCTGTTGTCTTTGCTGTCTGTGCCCTCGCTGTCCTGACAGGAGAGGCAAAGCATCCACAGGAGATGCCTGCCCTTTGCTGCCCAGTGTCTCTGGGCCTGTTAGGAGAGCAAACAAGCTTTTCCTGGGTTTCTGGAAAGATATTTTGGCACAAGGCAAGCCTTAAGACTGCTAGGAGCTTGTCCGGCACAGCAGACCACTCCTCATGATCATCTCATATGCATTTAGTGTTCAAAGAAGTAGCCTAAAAGGAATTAACCTTCATCTGTTTGCACCTGAGCATCCCCAAGTGCGGGCTCTGGGCCTAAAGCGAAGCCTGCTGTGTGGAAGGCTACTTGTGCTTGTGGTTCCCTTGGCCTTTAAACCAAGACTTATCAATTCCGGTGCAAGTGTCACTGGTAACCTTACTTTGTGAGTAAGTGAATACCTGAATTACATTTCTGTGAGAACTGTTTTCTTACTGTGGCACTTTGATGCAGCAGACCCCGGCTCTCTGCTGGATGCCGGGACGCCTGTAATGCGGGTATCTTTGCCCGGGAGCCATTGATCCCCTCATGTAAGTGCCTGTGCAGAAACTCAACGAGCTGAAGTGAGAAGCCAAATATTTTCATGGTCGCTTGCATGTTGTAACCGGGACTGATGCGAGAGATTTGGAAAAGTTGATTGTATGTACCCACCCGTGTATCGTACGCAGGCACCGTGCCGAGCTGCTCTATTAAACAGCTGTGTTCTAACCCCGCCTCAGCCTCCTTCCTTCCTGCCGCCGGCCTGGGGGCGGTGCTGCGCCTGCGCGGGGATGGTCGGTCGCCGCCCGATGACGCGCGAGCTGCGCGCCGCCACTGCTGCCCTTCGCTGCCGATGAGGCGGTGCGCGTGGTCGGTGCTGCGGCTCCCAGGGCGCGTGGGGCCGGTCCTCCGCCATGGGGGAGCCGCCGCCGCCCGCCTACCAGCCCCCCGGCTGCCCGCCGCCGCCGTCTCCTCCTCCTCGGTCGGCGGGAACGGCAGCGACAGCGGTTCGCGGGCCCCGGACACCTCTCTCTTCGTGCCCGTGCCGCTGAAGCCCGTCGGCGATGCGGCCGAGGAAGATGTGGGGGCCGAGCTCACGCAGCCCCTCGACAAGGGTGAGTGCGGGCAGGGGCCGTGAGGCGGCGGTGGGAAGTGGCGGCGCGGGCCTTGCCCTCCTGTTCCCGCCGGCGGGGCAGGACCCCTGGGGCCGCGGTGGCCGGGTATTTGTGAGGGCCGAGAGGAGCGGGCGGACCATGCCGGGTCGCCTCCTGAGCCCTGCCAGGCCCGCCGCTCCGTTAGGTTGTTTCCCGCTCCCCTGAGAGCGGGGGGACTTCCCGTGCGGCTTCCCTGCCCCGCGAAGGGGGAAGCGGGGTAAAAGCTCTTGGGGGAGGTACCAGCAAGGTTTCTGCTGAGACCTGGTACGTGTGCCCAGTGCGGAGGGAAAAATATGTTGACCTAGTTCTGCTCCTTATTCTGGCGCAGAGAAAGGCGCTTGGTCCCATGGCTGAACTGAAAGTATTCTGAAACTGTAACTGTGTCTGAACTTAGAAGTCACGGTTTTCCCAAAACCTGCTATATTTCTCAAAAATCAACTGCCATGGGAGGAAAGGCTGAGAGAATTGGGTTCATCCTTCAGAAAAGAAGGCTTAGGGGAGGCCTCATTACTGCGTTTTAGTACTTAAAGGGTGGCTCCAGAGAAGATGGGGACTCCCTTTTTACAAGGGCCTCACATGGAAAAGATGAGGTGCAATGGCTGCAAGTTACTCCTGGGGAGACGTGGGTTGGACACAAGAGGAAAAATTTTCACAACATTTTCATTTAGTTACTGGGATAATGTCCCCAGGGAAGTGCTGGAGTTCCCAACATTGGACACTTTCAAGAGCCAGGTGAGCTTTTGCTATGAAAGGTTGGGCAGGTGATCCTTGAGGTCCCTTCCAACCTGGAACTCTATGGTCCAGATACTGGTGTTATAGGTGGAAGACCATTATCTGTGTATGAATGTGGCAAGATCAAAGTCAGGCAAAACATTCAGTGTTTGAAGTCATGGGCCATCAGGGTTAGACTCTCACGTACAACTTTCAGTTTTAACAGTGCAGGTCTGTTTGTGTTCTTGGGTTTGCACATCTTAAAAGTATGAGCAAATAAATGTTGAGCCTAGGTTACTGTGAATCAACTGGGAAAGCTGTGTCAAGAGCTATCTTGGTTCTGGCCAGCCCAGGTGAGCTGAGTTAGCCCAGGGTCTTTCCACACCAACTGACATCACTCCCCTATAAAAGGGGCTGTTTGGGGAGGGATGCTCCAGTGCTCCTCTGGTCTGAGTATGGCTGGGGTGTTGGGTCAGTCTTCATGTAGGCACAGTGTTACCATCTTGTCTGGTAAAGTACTGTTAGTTACTTTAATTAACAGTTAAGAAGGTTAATTCTACGTTATCACGCTCTGTGTGTACGTGAATTCTGCCATGGGGCTCAGCTATTGTTCCCCTTTGTGGTGTTTCTGGTAAACTGTCCTCATTCCAACCCATGGAGGCTCAGTCTGGAGCGGCACGTGGTGCTCAGCCACTGCCTGGGACTGAACCACCACAGCTATCTGATTCAGTGCCCTCTGCGTTATGAGAGCTGCTATGTGGGGAGCAGAACAGGAGTTTGAGCTTCATCTTGAAGTAAAACATCATTCTCAAAGTGTTATGTTTCACTTTTGTGTATCTGGTAGGTATACATCCTGGCATTTCACCTGACACATTAATTTTTTGACATTTAAGTGGAAGCAGAAGAAATTCTGTTGACCTTTAAATGCTCTTGTTCTTTGATGCCTTTGTATGTAATTATACCTCAGGAAGAACGTAGTGAATTGTAACTGCTCTTTTAGTGTTTTCTTTAGTTATAAACCATGCATCCTGTTCATTCTTTTATCTGTCTTCAATCTTCTGCTCAGGAAAGGTCTTAAAACTCTGTCTATTTGTGCCAGAATATTATATTTAAAGGCTTAATAAATAAGAAACAAATTCTTGCTCCTTTTGGTGTTTGGTGATCTGAAAGCATCGAGGCTGTCATTCTTTCTGTGTTCTCTTAATTAAGTGCTCTGATGGCATATGGATCACAAACATGATCGTAACTTCTTCAGAGCCCTGTCACTCTGGTAGCTGAAAAGCCCAGTTGAGAGGAAACAGCTGAACAGCTGGAATGCAAAAAATATGTCCTGTTTTTAGACTTTGGGTGTCAGTTTGAATTGGTAGCGCATTGCTCAGATGCCAATAAATATGGATGGTGATGTCTTATTGGTACATTACCCATGTCATTTATTAGGTAAGCGCTTACGTTGGGTTTCTTCAAAGTTACCACTAAAATGCTCTGGGAAAACAAGTATAGATTCTGTTTGATCTCTGCTAGCTTGCTGAGAGAGGACAGATTGGCTAAAGTTATTCATGTTGCCCCGGGTGAAAATTAACTACTTCAGAATGCCTCAAGCCCTTTCCTGTGAGGTTTGCAAGGAATGCCTGCCAGGTGACTGGTGTGGTGCTCTCTTGCTGTCAGTCACTTTGGATTTTGAAACCCCTCCATAATGTTACAGAGGAAACTGCATGAGACCTTTCTTAGCAAGCATGATCCATGCTTTGTTATGAAATAAGTAGTCTTCCTCCACATTACCCTACAGACTCTGACCACACACAGTATCTCATTTTTTGTTCTTTTGAACAACGATACTCTCAGATTCTGCCATCAGATGCTGAGCTAGATTCAGTAAAGAGAAAGTTGTATTTACAGGCTTTCTGATTACAGCTTGTGAAGAATCTTTGTTAGAGTGCGTAATTCCAGTGTGAATCACCCTGTTAACCTGCTAGTTGCTGAAATGAGACAATGATCATGGTTTTCATGCTAGTCAAAGACCATCAGTATAACAGAAGCCTTTTTAGAAGCTTACTTTTGCAAAGTCAGTTTTACAAACCTGCCACTTAATGGCACGTAGTGGAATTCATTCATGTCTCCATCTCTTCTAAGGATCATCTTCCCGTGATGTCGTAGAAGTGGTGATGTGTGCTTGCAATCTTTGTGCACCGAATAGGTTGGAGTTAGAAGGAGCCTTGCTACTGAGCTTCTCTTACAGAGATCATGGCAGAACCTGTCTTTCTGTAGCCTTTCATTACTTTTACATTAGTAATGTTTCTAGATATGTTTGTGTTATGTTACAATCCTTGTTGTGAAAAGCCCGAATGCCCAGTGCTACAGGTAGCAGTAGAACAGCATAAAATTACTCTGTGATGGAATTACTTCAGGTGGAAGTAGGTGTTTGCTAAACCCCTCACATGGTTGCCTCATTGGACAAGCTGATTGTTGAGTGACTAGGTAATATATTGGAACGTTATAGTGAAGTATCTAAGGGGCAGTTATGTTAAAGGAAGAAAGAAACTGATGTTGAACTAGGAGGGTGAGGGGACAAGAGGTCTGCTAATACACATGGTATCAAAGGAAAGGAGTGTAAAGAGCAACAAGAGCAGATGTTGCAAATGTCAGTGGTGATCTGCGCTAAGTACAGAGATTGAAAGACTGGTATCTGGCTTCATGATGTACAGTACTGGGCCTGAGTGCTGTCAAGTCAGCGGGCAGCACGAACTAGACTTGGTTTGAATGTGCACTTCCTGGTGCGCAGATGATCCATTAATGATTATTAAGTGTAAACAGAAAAATCTATTGTATGAAAGATCAGCACTTTGTGCCATGCAGCTTTGCAGAACCCTTGATGCAGTTGTTTGTTTATGGCCCTAATGCTCAGTTGTCATATTGAATATCAGTTTTATGGCCTCAGTTGTCAGACCGTGGGGCTGTGCTTCCTGGCCTTGGATGCAGGAAAAGGACTGAAAAGTCTTCCAGCAGTTAGGGCTGAAATGTCTGAAGGAAACGGATGCATTGGAGAATAACCATGTAATTTCTGGACTGCAGAGCCAGGTTGGCTTCTTACACTAGACTTGAAAGTGCTGCTGAGGTGTCACAGTAATTGGGGAGTAAGAGCTAAAGTACTGTTTTAGAATGAGGAAATAGTAAAGGGGTATCTTAAAACGAGTGAACGGTAAAAATGGTAATGGTAGAGGCAAGGTAGAGATCTCCTGAGTATTTACCCTGACTGCTGGCTGTTGCTGTGGAAATAGCACTGTGTCCATTTAGGTTAAGCTAATGTGGGCATGTCTGGTGTGACTGCAGTACCAGCTTGGGTTTTGTTTTGATGCACCTTACTGCTAAGATGAGTATTTGTGCTTAGGAAGAATCATGACCTTGAGGTCTTGAGGGCTGCGGTGGTCCCAATGTCACGTTGCCTTGGACAGTAACAAGTATTCTGGCATTGACCTTTTCCTCTTGTAGTAAGGGCAGTATGTTGCGTGTTTAGATACGTGGGTGGTGGTTGCTGGCTCTTACAACTTGCGGAAACGCTGGAGGAATTTAGCCCTGTGCTTTCTTTCAGTGTGGTGCTTTCCAATCTGTCTTTGATTTCTGGCCCCCTTAAAGGCTTTCTGGTGGGAGCATGGATGACTGTGTACTAGATGTAAGCCTGCTAGCAGCCTTGCTTGCTTCACCTGGTGACCATTTCAGGCTGTGAGTTATTCCGTTAATAGATGACTGTAACCGTGCGTAGGGTACGGAGGGTGAGGTGACTGCTTGTGTGCTTCTGGCCTTGTCTGCGCTTGAGCTTTGCTGTATTCTCTTCACCTGATGATCTCAGTTATGCCTGGTTGGTTATCTCTGTTCTGGAGTATGCTAGTTCCTTGAAAAGAGATGCAAGGTTGATCTCATGGGGAAGCTTTCTGTGTCATGGCAGAGACTCCAAAGAGTTAGGGAGCTAATTGCAGAGGGTAGAGTTTGGTGGTGCTGTGTCCAGTGACTTGTTCTGGCAGACCTGTGGTGTGCTGCAGTTGGTACGTGTCCATCCTGGCATTTTATAATGTAGGGTTTGTAGTCTTGAATTCTGAGAATAAGTTTATGGGTAAGTGCTGAAGATATTTACTGGGTTGGTGTGTATTTCTGACCCGGTCTAAGTGGGGAGGGGACATAATTTTGCTATTGTGATTTAACTAACCTTTAATAAACTAAATTCAGAGTGTATGTCAGCAAAAACAGTTTTGTTGCAACTCTGAACTTGCCTTTCAGGGAGGGAAAGCATTTATTGCTAAATTTATATATGATAAGACAAGTTATACAAACAAATCCGAGCAATTCATGGTACATAGGAAGAAAGCCTGGTAAGTTTTCTTTCTTCCTTTATGTAACCCGAGAAGGAGGAAGAACACGGCATCTGGTTTGCCTGATCTTTCTGGAGAGCATGTCTGGGAAGCAGCATGGAGGGAGGAAGGTCTCTTGGGATGTCAACTAAAAGGTGTCAACATGTGTTTTAAGCAGATTTACTTTTCACATTAAAACCTGCTGTTTCCTGATAGGAAAAAAAAATACCACCCCGGGACCATAATTGATTTGTTCTATAACGTTTGCTGCAGGTTTCCACCTTTGTTTTCTTACCCAGGAGAGTGTCTCTTAAATACTGGCCTCGTCTTCATGGCAGTTCTTACTCCACTGCAGTTCAAGATTGTCTTTTCCCACAGCGGGCTCAGTCATTGGCTGTATTTAGTGAGAAATTTGAGCCCGTTCAGCATCGCAAATACTTGCTCTCCCCACAGTAATGAGGCTGGGACCTGGGATCTCCAGCTTAGCAGAACTGATCTGATTTTGATGAAACTAAAACACGTTACTCTCTTTCTGCAGGTGAAGTTCTAAAAAACTTAAATAAGTTCTATAAAAGAAAAGAAATCCAAAGACTAGGAGCAGAAAATGGACTGGATGGTAAGAAAATGTTCCAAGATTTTTCTTTAGTAAATGTGAAATTTGTTTTTATTTGGATTACAGTATGAGGTAGATCTTTTATGGGTCTCATGATGCTGCTTGTTTGTGTTGCCTCTCTCACTTGGTTCAAATAACCTTCATATTTACTAATAATAATCTCATGTTAAGGTACAAGTTTCTGATGGCACTACTTCAGGGTTTTGTTGCATGTTTAGAAATAGGATTTTGTGGCCTCAGGGGTACTCACTTTGTTCCTTTTTCTTTCTTTTTTTTTTTTTCCAGCTCGCCTGTTTCACCAAGCTTTTATAAGCTTTAGGAAGTATATCATGGAATCCGGTTCTGTGAGTGCTGATTTGCATATTATTCTCAATGATATATGCTGTGGTGCAGGCAAGTATCTGGAGTGCTTGTAAAATAAAATATACTTAGATTTTTTTCTTGGTTTTGACCTGTATACTTACCCACAGACCTGTGGACTTCCCTACTAGGCTGTAAGAGAGATTAAAAATTGCTACTTTCCCTTCAGAAATGTTTGCACTCATCCTACGAGGCGTTTTACCCTTAAATCTAAAGGTCGAGGTCTTAGCAAGGAGGAGCCTGTTGGTTTATAGCATCTGCTCACTGCTGGTTACTCCTCCCTTACAAATTCAATAGTCACTAGGGGGCACTTTGAGCCAGGTGGCTTTAAGTGCTTGGAAATACCAACTCCGTGTCCCTGTGACAGTAACAGAAGTGTTTGCCTGCTTACCGCATCCTGTGTTGGACTTTAACCAAGAGGTGGTGCTACCTGGCAGCAGGAGAAGCCGCTTTCTGCAGAGCCTGAACTTCAGAACTCTGTCATAGACAGCTGTGGCTCTAGTGATGGTGGACATTGGTTTTGTCTTAAAATGTGAATGCCTATATTTTAAATGTTGGCCGTCGTAGGAAATTCAAACTGTCTCTTTATATTAGTTGTGCTTAAAATCATCCACGTGATTTCTTCACTACCAATCCTTATTTACTTACACTTTTACCTTGGGTATGCCTTAAAACTCATGTGTTACAGGAGTGTAAAGCATTGTTTATTGTGGCAGTTTTGAAATTTATTAGTTGAACTTTCCTTGTTAAAAGTTAGTAATTGAAAATGCTACAGTTTTTAAGTTCTTTGAATTCTTCACCGTAAACTTGATTTATTGAATACTAATTCTCCATTGAAAAACCAAACACACCCCCCCCCTCCTCAAAGCCCGTTGCTTTTTACTTTTCCTTTTGTATGTGTATTTTTGCTAGTAACAGTTTTTTAGATCCAGATAGCCCTTTGTAATTCTATAAGAATGGGACAATTGCAGTGTGACCCGATATGGCACCCCTTAATGCCACATGCCTACTCTGCAGAAATTTAGAAGAATGAACCTGGGTTTCTCTTCTGAGATGACTTTTCTGTTTTAGTTTCCTCACCTAGAAACTGGAGACTCCAAATTTTGAACCAGCATCCCAGGACTTAGTAGTTTAGGGAAGCTACAGGCTATTCTATTTTTCTCCATTTATTAGCATTTTAGAAGCTTTTCTTTTATTCCAAGGCAGCACAAGAATTTAGGAAGAAAAGAGTAAAACCTTCTTAGGGCAGAAAAGCTATTTCTCATTCAGCTTTTCTATAGATTCATGGTTTATTTAGAAGTTCTCTCGACATGTGGGCTGCCTAGGCGGAATACACATTCAGAGATCTTTATTTTCATGCTGTTGTTTTATGTTACATTGCTTAGCAAGTCCCATGTATTCATGTTAATTTACCCCTCTGCCATTGTGATAATTACTGAACTTTGCAGAGAGCCAGAAGTTGAAAGTTAGGTGTGTTGTGGAAGTGGTAGATTTATCTTTTTTAAGGCTTATTATGAAGATGCATGCCTTCAGCCAAGCACGCAGACTTTCCTAAAAGGTTTTGTCTTCTAGGTCACGTGGATGATCTCTTTCCCTTTTTCCTGAGGCATGCAAAGCAGATCTTTCCGATGCTGGACTGTATGGATGATCTGCGCAAGATCAGTGACTTAAGATTGCCACCCAACTGGTCAGTGGGTTTAAGTAGTGTCACAGAGTTCTGTGGTCTTTGAAGTTAAGCTTTATGATGTATACTTGTATTATATTTTTAGTTCCATTTCTTTGTTTTTACAGTAATTTGTGTCAGGAACTGGACAGACCTTGTACTAGGGGCTGGAGTGACAGAACAACAGGAAGTGGTTTTAAACTAAAAGACTAGATACAAGATATGATACGATCAGTTAAAAGGAAAATAAGATCATACCAGCTATTAAAGTCGCTGAGTTGGTATTGCCTTTCTGGAAAGCTGTCTTCTGGCTGTATCTGTTTGGGTGGAAGCAGGCCAGTAGGTTTAAATGTTAATATATCTAAAGAGAGAGACCATGGTAGTGAGAATTATTTTGAACACAATGTGTGACTTCTACCCTAAAATCTTTGAAAGCATTGTATGCCATAGAAAATGAGTGTATAATAGATGATAACCTTGTTATACTGTTAAAGAGCTTGATCTTTCTGCTTTCAGCACACATTAGTAAGTCCATTAATAAGTTGAAGCTAACTTGCAGTTTCCCCTCAGTATGCAGAACACCAGGAAAATCTGCAACAGATATGCTTTTTTCTGTTATGTTTTAGGTATCCTGATGCCAGGGCTATCCAGAGAAAAATAGTATTTCATGCCGGTCCTACAAACAGTGGAAAAACTTACCACGCTATCCAGAGATTTTTGTCTGCGAAGTCTGGAATATACTGCGGTCCACTGAAACTTCTGGCTCACGAGATCTTCCAAAAGAGTAATGATGCTGTCAGTATGTTATATTACTTACCTATACCCTTAGTAGTGGAACACTCTCATGAATGCGTGTCTGTAAAGCGTTGTAGTGGCTTACGTAGTCTGTGAAGCGGTGGGCCTGACCGGCTGCATTTGCAGTTGTGTCAGCTCATGTGAATACCAGTTGTGTGTTTCCCCAAATGGAACATTGCTTTCCCCAAAGCATATACTGTGCAATCCCCCACATAACCTGCCTCTGTTTTCCTGGAGTTTTTACCTCTCTGTGTTTAGCCTGGTTCTGCCAGTAGCTTTTCCAGGGTGGAAACAGCTGATTTTACCCATGACTTTTATTTTAGCTTGTAAGCAAGAAATTACCTGTGCTTAGCTCTTCCCAACCCCCTGCTTCAATGTTTAAGTACATTTCACCTGACCATCTAATAGAGTCCTGCAGCTTCAGGTGTGTTGACTTGAAGAGCAGTGCTCTGGATCAGGTCTGTAGAGGAAGCTGTCATTAGTACTTTTTTTTTTTTTATCACTTCCAGCATCTTTTTGGAAGGCCCCTCACTCACCATTGTGTTACCAGCTCTGAAGCACTGCACATTACACATCATACATTAATGCAGCATAGTGTGTACCTACAGTAGCATATACCAAATGATTGTGTAATTTATTTTGATAAGACTGTGGTTTGGAATTCATAATTCCTGTTATTTGGCTTATGAAAGCATCACATAAGAAAGAATGGGTTGTCCTGGGAGATACCTGTTAGGTTTTCACTGTGTAGTGGATATGGATAGCATGTAGTGATTGTCCTTGTCTTGCTGTGTGCGTATAAGGCAGCAGCACGATTGCCAAATGAACCGGAGGAGGCCGGAGCTTGTGAAGCTCCTTTGCCCCTGCCTTGCTTTGTGAGCCCCGTGTACTACAGCTCTTCTGCAGTTCTTCCATTGAAGACACAATGACTCTGAAATCCTCAGAGGAAGATGGAATCTGCTGCAGGAGTAGGGGAGAGCATTTAATTACAGCTACTACCTCTTCATCACGCCCTTCATTCTGATAGACCTTAAATACAGGGCATGAGTCTCAGAAGGCTGAGTAGTTACTTTCTGGATAGCTTCTGTTATACTGTCATGTAAAGTACTGTGAGAAACTGAGTGGTTTTTTTGCTCTTGTGAAAGGAGATTCTATTACAGTCAAAAAACTTAATGTGAGTTTTTGGATTTTCTTTAGAATGTGCCATGCGATTTGGTGACAGGAGAAGAGCGTGTGTATGCCAATGAAGATGCCAGACAAGCTCCTCATATTGCTTGTACCATTGAAATGTGCAGCACTAATACTCCCTGTATGTATGCATAATTGTTTCCGTCATATCTCTGGTATCTGTGTGTATTGTTGCCTGGACTCTGAAGTAGCTGAGCTGTTCTTTTTCACTCTTGCTCGAACAATTTCTGAACTGTGTTAGAACAGTTACTAAACCGTGGATCATCTCAGAATAGCTTTCTGTGGTAGAGGATTAGCTTGATTTGAGCAACTGTTTTTGAAGGCCTTTGAGCAACTTCCTGTCTTTTATTGCTGCTCTAGATGCCTTTCCTTGGTGCATCGTATTTTTTTTTTTGTTTGTTTTCAGATGAAGTTGCTGTCATTGATGAAATTCAGATGATTAGAGATCCTGCCAGAGGGTGGGCTTGGACACGAGCCCTTCTTGGTAAGCTTGTTAGTGTTCACAGTGAACTAGTTTAATGTGACTCTAAATGGCACCTCAGATTTAAACATAGCAGCCTGTGTATTCGCAAGTGGTTACAATATGTGATGCAAAATAAAAGCGAGTATTGTTTCTTCATGTGTCTTCCAACAGCAAGTTCTGGAGAGACCCTGCCTCAAAGGATATGTCAGTATGGCAGCGAGCTCTCATGGCTTTTTAAAAGTTTTATTCTCTTACATACATAGATGCCTCTTACAGTTTTGCTTCCTTGAATAATACAGAGTTTTTGTGGTCTTACACCGTGCTGGCCTTTTACATTGATTATTTTCTAGAAGTATGCTTTTTTAATTCAATTAAAACCACACAATTTTTCAGAGATTTCATTATGAAGAGATACTCTTAATTGTAGAGGAACATGGTAAAATTTAAATACTTTACAGTGTTAAATTCAAATGGCTTATTTATAAAACTGCCTTGATATGTTAATTTCTTTTAAAAATGCTTCTCTTGATAATTTTGGAGTTTCTCAAGAGGAATTTTGGAAACTCGTTTTTTCCCTCAACTTTTCAACAGCAATTCGGAATCTGATGCCCAGTTTAACAGAATGATTTCTCACACTTCCCCTACCTCCTATTTTTTTGCTCTTTTCTATTCTGACTGCCTTAGAGATGTATTCACAATTTCAGAAGGTCTTGCAGACAATAAAGTCCTTCAGTTCTGCTGTGGTTTGGGAGTGAGTAAAACAGTAGTAGTAGTAAATAAAATATTCAAAGCTTTGCCCCATTTGTTGAGGGTATCTTGTTTCTACTGAGAGGATGCCACAAGGTATTAGCTGCTGATTATTATACTAATGGATTTCCAAGCTTCACTTGCTGATAGGAGATCAAGAGCAGCTGGAGCTTTACTAGGAAGTGGTGTATTGTATGAGACGCTTTAGGTACTGATTTGGGATGCAGAATGAGCTGAAATACAGTCCTCTGTGTTTAGCAAGCAAGAGGTAATTTTGGGGTAACTTACAGGTCAGTTAAAGCTGCTGTTGTCTATAAATACATAACATTCAGCATTGTATTTAATTGGATCTTGTTCAGGACTCTGTGCAGAAGAAATTCACGTTTGTGGAGAAGCTGCTGCTATTGACTTAGTGACAGAGCTCATGTACACTACAGGGGAGGAAGTTGAAGTAAGTTCTTTAGTTCTGTAAAGGTATGGATAGAACATCAGTTTCTCCTTGCTGGAAAACAGATTAAAAATTAGCATCTTTTGGGGTTATTGCTGGTCAAAGTAATTCTTGTGGTAGGGCTTGTTAAAAAGTTTCTTGATTCCTGTTTCGTATTTGTTTTATTGTGTTTTTTGGGTTTTGTTGATAGTGGGACTGTTTTGCTTAAAGATGATGAGTATTTTGCTGACTTCCCCTTAGGGAATGTTACAGCTGTTCAGGGCCTCTGTGCTTCCTGGAGGACTACATTGTATCCCTCAGGTTTTCTGGAAGTGTTAGAGGTTATTCTCCATATGATGTGGAAAGGAGTTAAAAGAGCTAACACCTCCAGAAGAAACTGATTGAAAGATCTCTGAAATCCAACTTTGCTGTCATAAATGTTTGGGTTTCTTTTTTTCCTCCCATTGGGAAGATTCCTTCATAAAGAGTATTTAAAAATGTAACATTTGGTCTTTAGAAAGTCCAGCCAGCATCATTTCCTGGTGAATTAGTTGTGAATATATCCATGTGTGGTGGAGAAGGTAATTCTGAAAGGGGTCCAGTTACAGCATTCAGGTGACTGACTGAAACTGGACTCTAATTCCTTGATGGAACAGCTTTTGCTACATAACCTGTATATCTCTCTTTGTGAATCTAGTTTACTGTAAAAATATCTAGTTCTGTTTCTTGAAAAGGCCATATAGTTCTCAGTTTGGGGAGTGCTGCAGGTAGGGGAGTGCCTAAGGTGTATGACCACCTTCTTCCCACTGTTTATCCCTTCAGGACTATGAGAGGTCCCTCAGTGTCATGATCAGCTGTGATAATAACTCACTGGCTGATACTCTGCAGGAACTTTTCATTATCTTTGATGACCCCTTTAATTCTAGGTCCGAAACTATAAGAGACTCACTCCTCTTACCGTGCTGGATTATGCCTTAGAATCTTTAGATAACCTCCAGCCTGGGGACTGCATAGTCTGTTTCAGTAAGAATGACATTTACTCCGTCAGCCGACAGATTGAAGCCAGAGGATTAGAATGTGCCGTCATATACGGCAGTCTGCCACCAGGTAAAGCACTCTTCCTTGGATTTCTAAGAGAATGTTCTGCTTCTTGCTGCTTTCTTAGAAGAAAAGAAATTAAAAATGACATGTTACAAGTTTTCCTAGTTTTGCATCTACAGTGAGAGAAAGTAATCAACTTTTGCTGACTGTTTTAATTTGGGGATTAGACTTTTATTATGTACTTAATACTGATCTCCAGGTAGATGTAAGTAAATGAAGTCTCTCCACAGCTCTGGGAATGATTTAAATCCCTCTTGCCTCCTTCCCCAACCACAGCCAAATACCAATCAAATACCTTTTTTTTTTTCCTCTTCTTCCCTTCAGCCTGTTATAAAGACACAGGGCTGAGTGATACCTTGTCTTTGTTTTGTAAGAAAAGAACAGTTTGCTATGTAAATTGTTTTGTCATTCATTTAGGAACAAAACTCGAACAGGCAAAGAAATTCAATGATCCTGATGATCCATGCAAGATTCTAGTTGCTACAGATGCAATTGGAATGGGACTCAACTTGTAAGTACCCTGAACAGTGTATGGCATGATATTCTTTGAGGTGTGTTCCATACTTTAGTTTTCTTGATTGTTTTCCACCCAGTTTGACTGAACTTGGCTGGATATCTGCTATGTCTAGGTAACAGAGTACATAAATTGTAATTCTGAAGTCATGATCAATTTGGGTGGAGCTAAGCTTTAAAACAGATTCTAAGAATTAAATGGCTCATTTGGCCTAATTCTGCATGATTGTAGAGACTGTTAAGATCCCCTTTTGATTCACCTGGTTGAGATGTGCTAGGTTTTCAGACTGTTGTGTTTCTGAAACATATAGCAGGTTCAATTCAGTTTCAGATGTGTTGTGTTGCTGAAGGGGATGCCGGTGCCTTGTTCAAAGCTACTGAGACAGATGATGATGAATAGATTGGGACAGATTAGGATTGATGCATGTAGGGATGATGATTTTCCCACAATTAATCAATAGTCTTGTGCTGCCCTTCTGAATATGTGGTGTCCATGAATGTTATCTGTGGCCACTTAATTTATGGAGGGGGAAATATCCCCCAAAAAGATGAAAAAATAAAACACACTAATTCTTCTGTTCATTGGAAATAACTTGAAAAAAAGGATTACTCTTTTTTTTTTCTTTCCACAAATATTTCAGATGCGTAAAAAGAATAATTTTTAACTCTATAGTAAAGCCAACTATCAATGAGAAGGGGGAAAAGGAAATAGACTCCATTACAACCTCTCAGGCTCTGCAAATCGCAGGCAGAGCTGGGCGTTATGGCTCATCCTTCAAACAGGGAGAAGTCACTACAATGCATCGTGATGACCTCGCGCAGCTGAAGGAAATTTTGAGTGAACCTGTGCGCCCTGTGAAGGTGAGAGGCACAGTGCCAAGTTTGTACAGCTGTTCTCTGCAGCTGTTTTACTGGGTTCTGATCCCAAATAATTTTTCCTTGTGTGTTTACAACCTATATATGTGTGTATGTATATCTGGTTTGGAGGCTTGCAGTGTTTTACTATATATATTGAAGCTGTTAAAAGCTCAAACACAGTAGTTTTTAAGTTATAGATAAGTGTGCTAAATAAACTGGACTCTGTAGGGTGCTTTGGCTTCTTGCAGTTTGTCTTTCTAGTGTTTGTTTCTGATGCATTAGCTTAAAATATTTGAGAATTAATGAAAAATGTTTTCTTTATTTCCCCTTTAGGCTGCTGGCTTACATCCTACTCCTGAGCAGATAGAAATGTTCGCTTACCATCTCCCTGACGCCACTCTATCCAACCTAATTGTAAGTATGCTCAAAATACTGGCTTCTGCGTTAGGAGCCAAGCGTTGCTTATAGCCCCTGCTTTGGTACGAACGATGAACATGTGCCTCAAAAGCCTAGCAGCCAGCCATGTGGGTATCCCTGATCAGCTGGATTCTTCTCTCTACCACAGCAGGGACTGCAAATTTGGAATGCTTAACTTCTCAATCTTATAACACGCTCAAAAGCCACTGAAGCGTGTGAATGAGTTTATGCATGTTGCAGAGTGTACAACCACCTTTTCACTTCACCTCTGCTGTATTTACAATGTAGACATTTTGGTCAGATGCTGAAAATATCCGAGATCGAAATTTTGGTAAATTTATGTAAAAAATTCCTAGGAAACTGAGCTGGTCAGGTCAGGTTTCCATGCATCTGAGAGCTGTCTTTTTCTGTGGACTCTGATAAAACAGCATCTCCTTAACTTTCAGAATCCAGATTATTGTGGTATATACTCGTTCTCATCATTAGCCAGATAGTAGAATTTTTACAAGTGCCTAAACATTTTATAATAGAAATCAAGCTTCTGATGCTGTATCTTAAAAAAAAAAAAAAAAGGTACACTGATAAATTCTTAATAGCTTTTGTGGATTTAAATACATACTACTGTGATCTGCTGCTGTGCTGATATGTAGCAAAGTATAATTTCTAACCTCAAGGTAAAACACTACACTTGCAGACCTCCTAGAAGGCTTAGGCTGGTAGGACAACGGCGCACACGATTTTACTGTTGGGACATTCTGGGCTAGCATAGAACTATTAAGATAAACCACATTACTACTGATCTCTTAAGTATTTGGTCACATATTTAATTAAGCAACTCAGTGTTTCTGTGAAGATCTTTGTAAATATTTGAAAGATTTGTAAACTAGAGAAGTAATTTTGGGGGCCTGTAAAAATCCTCCCTGCATTGTGCAATGGCATCTCTTGTTTCTCTGAACCTTGGATATGTTTCAGGTATTCTTTGAACTCTCTGGCAATACCATATTTGTCTTGCAATTTCTTTCTGCCTAAAATAGATCTGTTTCTGACACTGGGCTAAAAATACCTCCATTATTGAATTTTATACTGTAAAGTTAGCTTTTTTGGGTCCTACTCAATGACAAACCTGGAACGAATTCTAAACATAGTACTGACTGTTTCCTTTGATGGTGTTCTTTGTAACCAAAGCAGGTGCTTCCAGAAAATTGTATTGTATGCATAGGTGGCTAATTGAAAATGCTTAAAGAAAGCATTCAGACATTAGGCTTTATGGTTTTACCTCTGATCCTGTGTTAGAGAATCTAATGAAAATCCTGTTAAAAGACTGGACAGAACTCTCCTGCCTTCTTTTTTTATTACTGAGGGTCAAATTTGATACTTTTAAGTGCTCTTTCAGTATAACTAACCTGTGAAAACACCAAATCATTTTTTGCTTTGATAATACAAACTCTTAACAACCGTCTCCGGTAATAACATCCTCTCCTTTTGGTTATGTTTTCACAGGATATTTTTGTGAGTCTCTCACAAGTCGATGGGCTTTACTTTGTCTGCAATATTGATGACTTTAAATTTCTGGCAGATATGATTCAGCACATTCCACTAAATTTGCGATCACGGTATGTCTTCTGCACTGCACCCTTGAACAGAAAAGAGCCTTTTGTGTGTACCACGTTGTTGAAGGTTAGTTGTTTGGTTTTTTTCCTCTCCAAAAATGTGGTATTTATATTAGAGCAAGTGGATCTTGGCTCATTGCAACTATATCTAACTGCTATGTTTGTTGTGGGTTTATTTGAGAACATTCTTAAACCGTTCACAGGTTGTGCGCTGGAGATCGATCAATAGCGTGCTCTCTCAAGGAGCTGGAGAGATATATATATGTGTGTGTGTGTGTATGATTATATATATATCATTGTGTTCTTTACCACTTTTATTGGCCAAAACATGTAACTTCTGAGAACTGATTCTCATCTCATGATGTAAATTAAAATTTGGATAGCTTTTGTGCTGTTTGCCTCAGAGAATCCTGCTGCTTGCCTTGCCAGGTGATCTTTGAACGGGGAGAGATCAAAACTGTACTAGGTAGTCACTTGTGTACCGTTAAGCTTTTCAAGACAGTGAGTCTAAAAATAGTCCTTAAGAACCAAGATACTGTTGCTTCAAGGTATTGGCTTGTCAACAAAGGAAGAGAATATGTGATTGCTGTTGTTATAATACACATAATTAAAACCCCAGAAAATACAGTGCTGGAGGTTGCTCTCAGAATGATGTTATTTCACTTTTCAGGATAGGATGAACTGTTTTCAACTGTGCTGCTGGAGTGATTATTTTGAGGAATTTCTAGTCAGCTGATTTCAGTTCTTCAGGATTAGTAGTTTTGTTTGGGACTGTTACGGTGTTGGACAGTATTGCCTTTGTCCTCTCCTGGAGACTACATTAAACATTTAAAATAATATAGTGTAAAAATTAAACGGATGTGGTGCCTCCCAGTCCCAGATATTAGACTTGTGCTTTCAAAAATAGCTGTTAATGGTCTTCAGAAATTGAGCGATTGATTTAAAGAGTTGGGGGAGGGGGAGAATCATTTAAAAATGCTGAGCATTCAGACCCTAAGTAATGAAGGTGCAGAGGGGCACAATGTGTTGTCAGAGGGATGTAGGCTGTTGTGAATGCCTCTGTGAATTTAAGCCCCATTCCTTGGCAAAAAAACAACTTCTGGTATCGCCAGTTAGGAAGTTATTCCAAGTCATCAGTGCTCCTGAAAATAGAAAATTTATATCTTACTTGGCTTGTTTATCTGTTGCCAAGAGAGCTGAGATGTCTTTACTTCAGAAGGGCTGACTTCTAGTGCAGGTTAATCTGTTTGGGTTGTGAATAGGGTATTAGGATCTTAAGACAGGGAACACATTTAACAATTTCTCAACCCTGGGGATTCTGAAACAAGATAATTGACAGGGTAGAAGCAGGAGAAAGGGGGAAAAAAAAAACCCAAAGACAAAGCCCATCTGTTTTGCGAGATGAAATCATATGCCTTCAGTGTTGTGCTTCTCAGGATAGCTCTATACTTTTGCTGCTTAAAGCTGTGCATGGCCCATGGACAAATTGTGTTAATGAGGCCCCGGGGGAAGGAGAGGTGACTCCTGTGTTGAGTAATTAAGTAAAAGAATGTGTGGCATTTGGGCTGTGTAAAACAAAGCAGTGATTTTCTGGAGTATTTCTATGTATACAGACTCAAGGGGATTTAACTCCCCTTGAGGATTTCTTCTTGCCCAACTAACTGAATCTGCTTGTTTTTCAGTTTGCGAGGCAGTTCAGTAGAAATGAGCCTCTGACGTTCGACTGGCTCTGTCGGCACACCAAATGGCCATTAGCTGCTCCAAAGAACATCAAGGAACTTGTACACCTTGAAGCTGTTCATGATGTTTTTGACCTCTATCTGTGGTTAAGGTATTGGGGTTTGTGCTTGGAAATTATTTGTATTTTTTCCTAATTTTTATGACTTGCAGTCCTAGAAAAGTGGTATTTTCGAGCCTGTGTGGGCTCCCTTGAATGACCCTTTAGAGGATCTTGACAAATGCAGGTGTAGCTATGTTGTGGGAGCAAGTCATGGGTTCTGCAGAGAACAGTTTGTGACTGACAGAGGGACAGAAAGTTAGAAACAAGGTGATCCTAGACTAGAGCAGCTGAAATGCCACTTGAAATACAGTGGCCTTCCCACGTTAACATGTAATAAATTTTTTTTGACCTTACGTCGTATTTTGTCCCAGTAAGAGGTCCTTTAGCTTGACAGGGTTTAATTGTGTGTTGTTCTGCCTCTCTGCAGTTACCGCTTCATGGATATGTTCCCTGATGCTGCCCTTGTGAGGGATATTCAGAAGAAACTGGATGACATCATACAAGTTGGTGTCTGCAACATCACCAAGCTGATCCGAGCTTCACAATCTGCTGCTGCTGCTCCTGGCACAGCAGAAGTGGCGTCAGAAGGCTTTCCCTTTTCAAGGACTAAGAGGGATACCAGGGTGGTTTCAGACCATCTCGATCCAAAATCCACAGGGGCACTCTCTATTGCGGTGGAGGTTCCAGCAGAAAGAAGAACAAAGACCTTGAAAGCCTATCGGTCTGCCACAAGGCAGGAGGATCTGAGAAGCCATGGACGTGGGTCTCTTGCCAGCAGATTGCTGCGTGAAGGACTTCTAACACAAGAAATGCTAAGACAGCTGGAGAGCGAGTGGCAGGATCAGCACAGGAATGGTAGATACGGCCTCGGTTCAAAAAGAGATGAGCAGAATAGTTCAAAGGAAACAGGGAGAAAGAAAAAATAGAATCCACATCCTAATGCTGTTTAGTTTTTATTAATAAAATACTATTTTAATAACTTCTTTGGCACTTCATCTTTACATTGCTGCAGTTCATTGATGTTTTTCCTTCTCCTGTGACCAGCTACATGAAACACTTGGAAAAATGGATTCTTAAAAACTCAGAGGCCATAAGCTTGCTTCTACCAGTCAGCTGTATGCTTTCTTCAGTTGTGGTGTTCAGCTGGCATTTGGTTTATTGCTCTGTGGAAATTTGAACTTGGTGTCTTCTCGCAAGATATCCTCACATCATTAATAAACGTCACGTATTTCACTAGTAATGAATTAGCTACTCATTCCACCCCTTCCCAAAGGGCAGAGTTTAACAGATAACAAACAAGTGCTGAACAACCTGGCAGGAACTTGAGTCAGAAGGGTGATAGGAGACCTGTGTCTCTAACCTTTGTGTCCTGTGAAAAATGTGGAAGGAAGCAAAAAGCATTGGGGAATGATGAAATTCTGGCTACTGGAAGTTTTGAGTAAATTCCATTTCTATCTTCTGAGGAGTAATTACTGAAACGAACCAAAAGCTTTCCTTGCTCTCAGTGATATTCTTTCTCCTAAGAAAAGCTCATTGCACCGATTCAGGCAAAGAAAAAATTGGATTCTGAAATTTTATTTATTTTTTTAGGGGAAGAGATGCTAGACGTATAGGTATAATTTATTTACATTTGAGAAATGCAGATGTCTGTCTGTCCTTGACTTCTCTAATTCTCTTTCATACAAATTATTTTGTTCTGTTGCACTCCAGAAATGTTTTTTTGATTCACATGCTTACCACATCGAGGAGGTTTTAATTTGTTGGGACTTCAGTTCTTTGGAATGGCGACACAGTGTCACTGAGTAATGTTATAGGCAGCACACCACCAGCCTATGCCTTTTTCATACATGTGCAGATATGCCATCATTTGGTTTTGGTGTGAGTGGCTTTTAAGATGTACTTTTGAGCTCCTGGTAAGGATACTGGGGTGTGGAAAGAGCCAGATGCTGAAACTGCTGTGTGTGTGTGTTCACAGGAATGGCTTTCAGCGTTAGGATGTGTTGCTGCGGCTGCCTGAGGAGAAAAATGTTGCAGCAACCATGTTTCTGGGGTTGGTTACATACAAGTCTGCTGATTCTGCTTGTCTTAATCTTGGGATACTTGTAAAAGCTGAAATTCACTGTGTCAGATACCTGACTTTCTAAAATGATTGCGAGTTTGCTCTGAAACCCTTTTTCCTTCATCCTAGTGTCCATCCTTTAAACTGCTGTTCAGCAACAAGTCTGTACCACTTTGAACAAAGTTTTTAACTGCTGTTTTCAGCCTGTTTCACCTACCATTTCCCCATTATTTACTAGGAGCAGTGTGTAAATAGCGTACATATTTATAGTGCACATTATCCCCTGCTGATGTCAGTGTCAGGCTGGTGGGGAGGGAACATTTCAGGTCCTTCCCCTGCAAAGCCCCATCTGTCTTTCCAAGGAAAACCAAGCAGCTAGGTATGTGTGGCAGCAGCTGTGTGAATATCTTGAAGCATCTGCTCTGTGGATGATGAGTAATTCTGCTTTGCTTTCTCAGAGCCCTGACAGCCTCTGCAGAATGTGAGCTTCTTTCAGATGTATTCCATTTGATATAATTCAAACGTGGTTTGCGGGATTGAGTGATACTGGTTGTCTCCTTCTGTTGTCCTTTGCACTTAACAGACTTGATGGGAAGTAGGAGTTGTTCCAGTCTGCACACGTGTTTTGACAGTGTGCATTTGCCCACTTAACCTCTGGGACAGCAGCTTCTTAGTGGATCTGCAAACCGCTGTTTAAAACCATGCTCGTTGCAACGATGAGTCTCCTGTTTTCCCCCCACTGCATGTGGGGCTGGGTTGTAGGAGACGCACGTTGCTGCTGTACTTAACTTTATCAAAACAGACTAGAAGCAATCCTTTAATTGTATGCTAAGCTACCTACTATATTATATGTATATTTTTGAGAGTAGAAATCGTGGCTGGGACTTGGAGGTGTAAGCCAGCCTTGTGTTTGAGCAGCAAGCCTTGCAATAAGGAAGCTAAATGACTATAAGCATTCTCTTTTGTATTTTGCTGAGATTAGCACTTGGCTTGACTCGTTGCTTGTTTCCATAGTGACTCCATAGTAACTGTTTTAAGAGCTCTGAAGTTTATTCAGGCGTTTCCAGACTGACTTTTTATGAGAGTTTTCTTTTATTCTGAGCTAATAGTGTGGCTGTCACTGACTCCCATTAGAATGGCTGCCAAATTGGTCACATGTGGTACAATCTGGGCTGGTGTGTGGGGCAAGCTAAGCCAGATGCACATTTGTAACATGCCCTGTGCAAGCAAAGTCCTGAGGGAGGATTGAGTGGCCTCTTGCTCTTCTTCATGGGGCTGTCCTGAAGCTTTTCCTTTTTAAACATCAGCAACATTGTTCACTTGACCTGGGAACCACGTTTGTGAAGCTGTTTTATTTCAGGTGTTCACATTTCCAGATTGATTTTCAGGCATTCAACTTTCAGATGTTTCAAAGGTTATTGAAGTTGCAATTTTGTGTGTGTGTGTTTGTTATGCTTCAAATTTCAAGTGCTGATTACAAAGCACTCGGAAAAAGACGCCTTAAGGGAATGTGCTCTCTCCTGGTTGTGCTGTCTCCATCTCTTCTAAATAGCATCTGTCCTTGGAATGAATTTTCCAGTCAGTCCTGTCAGGCGTTCTGCCTTATTTTGCAGCCCAGTGTTGCCTGTCCCCTAAGAGGGGCGTATATAGGATGATTGTGGGAGAAAGCTCTTCTGGGTTTTGGTGGGAATACAACAGGGAAGCAAAAAGCTGCTGCTGCTGGGAAGGGGGAAAGATGTTGTAAGGGTTGGTCTTGAAAGCATGAGCTATAAGGAAGAACGGTTTCTCCTGATGTGGGTTACGGGATCACCTGGAGCCTGGTCCACTGTCCCCTTGTTAACCTGGCACAGCAACCAGCATTGTCACTGCCTTTGACACCTCACCAGACAGATGTGTTTCTCCAGCAACAAAATGCTCATTAACGTGGTACCTCTGTCTGGAGGTAACTGGTGCATGTGTAGCTGGTGTATTCATAGATGTTTGTCTGCTTTCCCCCCTGCCCCTTGTAGCTGTGAGCTCCTTTCCTCTACAGGCCCTTAGCTGTAGGGCTGTGGCTTGAGAAAGGGTTTGGAGGGACAACTGCGGGAGAGGAAAGTACAGAGAGGGTATAAAGGCTCTGAAGCCTTGGTGGCCCTCACAAAGGGAGGGTTTGTGGCTAACTTTTTGGGGCTCTTGGTGGGTTGACCTGCATGGAAATGACATAATGACTCTTCTTGTCTTGTACATCAGCCAGCCTGAAGCTAGGATGTGCCAGGGTTGAGCGGACAAGTTACACAGTGATTCTGACATGTCGAGTATTTAAAGGAGCTTGCTGCCAGTTTAGTAACATTTAGATCTTTTGAGACCCTTTTCCAGTGGCATCCATCAGAGAAAGAAAGAAAAGAGAGAATGAAAAACAAATCTATTGTATTACAGACACAATGAGCTCTGGATCAAAGTGGGATGGAGCTTGAAAGGTAATGTTTTCAATTCTGCTGGCCAGAGGGGTTGTGACTCGGATGGCATGGGTAAACAATGAGGAAAGAGACTGTCCCTCTGGGAGTCAGTGTCTGACTTAATGAGCCAGCAGTTATTAAAAGATGAATACAGGAGAAGTGAACCATGCTTTCTGGCTGGTAGTGTGGCTTTTTTTCTTCTTTCTTTTCTCCCTTTCTCTTGAAGATCAAAGGCCTAATTTTAGCACAAGCCCTATTTATGGACTGTTCAGCCACTCTGTCTGCTTTACACTTGTTCTAGAATAGAGCCAGCAGGATCTCCTGGTGTCCAGAGCTCATCCCTGATGCAAGGCAGGATGGGGTTGGTAACAAACCCCTAAACCTCAACCTTTCCACGCAGAGGTTCTGTCTAATTTGTCTCTACAGAGGCAGTTCCTTTCCCTTAGCCCTGTCAGCCTTTCCTCGTGATCAGAGGCTGAAAATGCATAACCTGTGACCGCTCCTGATGTTTGGCAAAGAGCTATCTCCTCCTGATTCATGCCGGCTTGGTGTGCTACAGCTGCCAGGACTGGGCAGAGTCCTCTTCCTGAGACTGGTGCCCAGTACAGAATTGAGTGTTGTACTCTTTGCTTGTACAGCCCAGCCTGGTGATTGATCGGGCTTTCCTTACAATAGCGTGAGGTCGCTGGGTCCGTTTTAGGCTGTGAGATCCCTTTCTGCTGACTGGGCGCTTCTGCCCCGTTCTGTGTAGATGACTTTCTACTTCTGCTCAGTAGTTCTTTGTGTTTCCTCCCATTATTTGGCTCCACCACCTCCTTTCCATCTCCCTGTTCTCCCCCTGCTGCCCCGAGGCTGTTTTTTTTTTCCTGATTTATCAAAAATAATCTCTGAGTGTAATCTTGTTCTGCAGAATTCCAGGTGGCGATCGTCTCCCTGCACAGTAAGTGCGCTCGGTTCCAGATGAAATACCAAGGAGTAGTTTGGTGGGAAATGCACCAAGTGTAGATGTAGTTTGGGAGCAAGCCTCTAATGACCCCACAGGAATGCATTTTCCCTCCAACCTCCCCAGCTTCTTGTTTTTCCTGCTTCCTCCCACCACCTCACCACCCCCACTTTGTATCAACATTTCACCCAGCTTTCTTTGCCTGATGTTTCCACAGTTTGTATTGCTTGATACAACAAAATCCTGGGAACTCTTGGATATTCAAAATCAAGCTTTTGGGAGTAACAGTTAAAAGCTGTATCAGAATTCAGCTCTGATGGTGTAAGAAAGCTGACTGTGCTCTCAGTGCCCTGCACTGCCGGTGAAAGGCATCTGTTTATCAACTGAGGCATGCTGGTGCGGACACTGGCTGCCAGGTAAGCCTCCTGTCCCCTCCCCAGGTTTTGCAACGCTGAAGATTGGCCTGAAACTTTGCCTTCAGGGGGGGCGAAGGGAGAGTAATCCGTACAAAACCTCACTGCTGGAAACGGCGCAGGAGGTATTTCAGCTGGGGGCAGGGGTCTCTGTGTGTCTTTGCTCCTTTTACACAGCTTAATTGGGGAGGAAACCCCCCCACCCCGCAAATAAGAGTGCACTGTGTGGAACTAGAGCAGAGTTAATTCATGCAGAAGAACTTGTCTCGCTGAGCAGAGGGAAGAAACCTCCTAAAATCCACTCTTAACTTTCCAGATTCCCTGGCAGTGCATCGCTGCGTGTGGTGCCGGTGGGACCTTGTCAGCCCCCCCCTCCTCTACTCCTGGGAAGGAAGCAGGGTGAAGCAGGGCAGGCTGCGTAGCAACTGCATTGCAGAGTGGTAACAATTCCCAAGTGGGGCAGTAACAAAATCGATTTTTCTCCCCTTTGGCTTGGCAGCTCTCCAGGTGCCTGCTCTGGCACAATGAAGTGTGTGGCTGGGGAGGGAGGGACTTTGGGTTGATGGGAGGGGGTGATACAAAGAGGCAGAAGTTTAATCATTGAACTGATCGCACTGGATGGATTTATTTCTGGACTCAATTTCCCAGGAACTCCACTGTCTCACCCTAGGGGAAATGCCTCAGCTGCAGTTTCTCTAGCTCCCAGCGTCGTGAATCAAGGTTTGTTGCTTTGGAGTTACAGCAGTTCTGTCACTACTGACCCATTCGTCTGCTTGGAGAAAATGTTTGCGGTCCACTTGCTGGCTTTTCATTTCACAAAGCTCAAAGAGGACCAGATAAAAAAGGTACGTAAGATGCAGTGTTACTGATTCCTGTTGTGAGACCTGTGCTGCTCAGATACTGTGGCATCTGTAGTACATAATGCAGACCAGATAATGGCATTACCTACTAAAGCCATGCAGCCAAATGGGGTAAGAAGTATTTGGACCCTAAACCATCTGATGAGTGTGAAAATAGGTCTGGTTAGTGCTTTTTCCCCGTGCAGTTGTAAGTTGTCCTCCAGTAATGGAGCAAATGATGTTCAGTAAGAAAAAGTGGTGTTTAAACTTTATCTGGCATGGTGTGTTGCAGTCCAGGGGGCAGAAAGGACCCTCTTTCTCAGTCGCTTGGAGGGTAGCATGAAGGAGGGGATTTCTAAAGCTCATAAGGAATCTGACTCACTCAAGCTGCAGCAGGGGTAGGGAAAACTCCTGGGGTCTTTGGGTCAGGTCTTCTGGGGCCCAGTTCCAGCTAGCATTGGTATGGAAGTGCCTGTGCCTCCTCTCTGGTTGTCCAACCTTGGCAGATGACTGAAGTTTATAGAAGAGAGCTTTAATTATAGTTGGACATGCTGAAGATGGCCCAGATCTGAAGCGATGAGTGCTGAGAGTGAGCTGCCTAATGGTTGCTCTTCCCTAATCTACTTTCATGGCCACGCTGCAGTGGGTTTTTGGCTCTCCATCAGAAGACCACAGGGGACCTGTAGGCTTCTTGGGTCTTGGGACAGAGATCTTCTAGTTCCTAGATGTGTCCCCTGCAGGTCTTTTGTTCTTCTGGCGTCTCCATTGAGTGCTTCGTGGCGGCCATCACTGCCAGGCTCTGTCATCTTGTTTTCCAGCCAGCTGGAGGCAGGGCTGTCTGTAGACATGTGATGGTGTGGGAGATCCAAGGTCCCAGTGGGTAGATCTGTCTGCACCACCAAGCTCATTGGTAAAGTGAGCCACGTTGGCTTGTCTTCTCTGTGCCCTTGCTCAGACGTGGAGTGGCTTGTTCTTAGGGGGCTTCTTCCACCAGTTCTGCCTTGAAGTATTGCAAGGGGTCCTGGTAACAAAGGAGTGAGATGTCTCTGTCTGTCAGCCATTGCCCTTTTAACCCCCGGTTTTAGCATGATCAGAAGGGGGCCCCAATACCGTTTCCTTGTGTGAGGATCTGATCTAAGATCTTTCACCTAAATAGCGTGGCTTCTTCCTACTCCTTACTAAGCAAAGGAGAGGCCTTGTGGAGCAGCACTTGGGTGGAGTGGGCTCCTCAGAGAAAGGTCTGGAGTGTAGTCGAGGGATGACTTGTGTGAGGTGAGGACAGTGAAGAGGAGTGGGCAGAGGGATTCTGCCAAAGTCATTAAAAAAATAAATCTTTCTGCCAGGTGCAGACTGGCCCTGTCTGAAGGCAAGAAACCTGTGCTCTTTAGAGATGTATTTTGAGAAGCCCAGGGTAAGCTGTATGGGGCAGAGTTGATTTATCCCTCGTGAAAAGGAGGACTGCCTTTCCATCTCTCCTTCCCAAGGCTTATTTGCTCTCTGGTGGTAAGAACAAGAGCCTCTGCTGTGAAAACAGTGCTGTTTCCATTACTGAGGCAAGCCACTTAAAAACAAGGACTGTGTTCATGTGGTGGGAGAGAGGCAGCGAGACAGAGTTTGATGTTGCATGGCCTTGCCATGCTTGTTCCAAGCAAATGGTCTGCAAGCAGGCCCTTGCTCTGGTTGTAAATCAGGCTGGAGAGCAGGCAAGTTTTCCTGGGCTCTGTCTTATCTCCTCCTCAGGGAGGACTGTCTCTTCCTGAGGCTGCAGGTAAACAGGGTGGGGAATGCAATTTCTGTGGGTAGCATGGAGCTAGTGCATGTCCTCTGCAGACACATGGGCTTGTTTTATTACTGTCTAGGGACTTCTGTCACAAGCTGGGTCTGTGTGGGAGCATGTGAGTGCTCTGTGTCTCTAGTTCTTGTGGTTTTTTGCCTTTTTGGTTTGGTTGGGTTTTTTGTTGTTGTTGTATGCACAAAAAAACATCTGTGCTGGTGTTTGGATTGAGGTGGTGGATCCCACAGAGTGATGGGGCTGCAAACCTTGGGGGAAACCAAGTGCTTGTGCATATCAGGGCTTCAAAGAAAGATCTAAATAATAGCCTTTTCTGGGTATAGCTGTATACAGAAGCAGCTGCTGCTTCTTGACAATCACATCTTGTAGTTTGAGGCCTTCTCCTTTGTCTCTATATGTCTAGTTTGCTGTTAGGTAGGTGCTGGAGTTACTTTCAGAGTCCTGGCTCTCTTAGGTGGGTCAGTGCTGACCATCAGTTTGAAATGGAGCTGCGAATAGGTCATTAGTTTGTGCCTTATTAATATAGGTACCAGTCCAGATTATTACAGATGAGGACGATTTATCTACAACCTGTCTTCTCTGTTCAAACAATGCTACCTTTTAAATCCTGCCTTGGTGCCACTGGGACTTGCTTTGTGCACGTTCTCCCAACCCTCCAGACCTCACTGTGTAAACAGGACTGATGAAACACTCTCAATAGATGAAGCAGCATTGTAATGTAGCCCATAGAGCAAGAGCTGAGTGTCTGGAGTAGCAAAGTGTTGGAAGCTGTCCCACCTCTGTCCCCGAGCCTCATGTTGCAGCGAGTAGGATGTTAACATGGATTACCTTCCAGGGAACATCCAGCTGCTTGGAGCGTAGAAATATTATGCCTGCATCATGTTTGTTCATACCGAGCCAGTCAGGCCAGTAGACAAGGATTTGGATGCTGACAGATAGTTATTTCAATATGTTAATCCTTTGTTGTATCCAGCTGTGTAGTTTGTAGGTCACCTTACCTACAGCCATGTATTGAACCCTGCAGGTACGTGTCAGTCCAAGCAGATTAGGGTCCTGAAGAAAAAAGAACAGGTTTTGTGTTTTAAGTTTTGCCCTGATGAAGCTGTACAGAAGCACTGGTTGGCTTCTCCACCTGTTTACCTGAATGTGTGTCTGCTGCTGAGATGCCTTTGATGCCTTTTAAATCTGACTGGCTTTTATTTCGATTGTATGCTGCGAGTTACCCTTAAGAAAGGGTATTGGTTGCACCAAAAATGTGTGTTAGATGTAATTCTAAAATCACAAGAGAATGGAGGACAAAGCAGGGGTGAGAAACAGGCTTTGAGCTCCAGCCTGGCATGCCAGCAGAGTTAATTGTCTGTGGAGTGAAGCAGTAGCTGAATAGATGTTTTCAGGTTGTGGCTGACACGCTTGGCATTTTCTGGACCTGACTCAAGGAGGTCAAAGTCTCATCAGGTTGAGATACTTTGCAGTTCTACTTCATTACGTGTATAGGAGGAGGGGAGGCTGTAAAGAGAGCTCGACAGGGTCTCAAGCAAGTCTCACAGGCTCATGTATACTGGCAAGTTAGAGCCATCAGAAAAGGTGGCTACCTTTTTGGCAGTGATTCACCAAAGCTGCATTAAACACTTTCAAAACAAGTTTTTTATAAGAGTAACTGCTCTGATGTCATCCTGGAGCTTACTTGTGCTGATGGTGATGTGAAATGAGGTGCAGAGCTAAAAAAAAGAAAATGAACTTGTAGAATTGGAGGGATGGGGTTTGCATGGGTGATGTGCTCACCTTCGGTTTGTTACATATGTAAATGTAATTCTTTTGTGTCCTTAGGATGTGTTTCGCCTCAGGTCCATCAAGTGGGTGGGAATGAGCGTAGTAATTCTTGTCCAGTATAACGCAGGGGTGCTGTTGGAATTAGAGCCCAGGATTTTCAGATCCTTCATGCCAAACTGCGCTTCTCAGGGTTGGAAAACTAGTGCAAAGGGCTGGGAATGTTCTGTATTTTCACTGCTTCCAGAGGTAAAGGAAGCCTCCCCGGTACATGTGGGACAATCCTTCCGTAGCACGAAAACAGCGCACATCCCAGGCAGCCGCTGAGCAGGCCGCACGCTTCCCGAGTAGCGCTTTTTGTCTTTCCAGGTTGACAGGTACCTGTATCACATGCGCCTCTCTGATGATGTCTTGCTGGACGTGATGGCTCGATTCCAGGCTGAGATGGTGAAGGGCCTGGGGAAAGACACGAACCCCACAGCAACAGTAAAAATGCTGCCATCGTTTGTGCGCTCGCTCCCCGATGGCTCAGGTGAGTTCCTCTTGCTCTGCCGCAGCAGTGCTGGCTTAGGAAGATGAGGGGTTGATGCCAGCACTTGAGGACAGCACAGCAAAGACATGGTGTGTTGAGAGAGGCCGGCGTGTATTAAGGACACAACAATTTGGGGGAGTGCCAACAGAGGGGTTTTGTACCCGAAACAGATAGATTTTGAGCTAGTGCAGATTGTTTGAGGAAAGGACCGAGCAAGTTCTCAGAAAACAGCCTTTCACGTGTAAATGTGGCTGCACCTAGTGCAGGCCTTGCTGCGGGAGCTGTGGCTGGACACGGCAAGGGCAGCCTCTACAGCCCAGACCCTGCAGTGCAGCGTGCCGCTGGTGTGGGGGTGCAGGCAGTGCCGTGGCCTCGGGAGGGAAGGACTTCTCTTCATGGAGCTGCAGGGGATGGCAGGATGTCACAGTGAAACCCCTCAAACTGCCAAGTGACAGCACGGTCAGAGCTGTGATCCCAGCCTGGTTTCTGACAGCAAACTCTGCGCTGCTTTATTGCCCCAAAGAGTGATCCCATCCTGCCCTTCCCTACCTTCAGCACTGGGAAAATCTGCTTCTGGATGGGGTCTACCAGGAAGCAGCCTGCTCTGCTGCTGCAGCTGGATCCTTGTTTCCAGTTGCTCCTGAGACAAACAGGGAGGGAGAGAGTGCAGTGGTGTCCTCTAGGAGGGCGTGATGTAGGTAGGATCTAAAAACCTGTCTTGTTTGGAGAAGTGTGTGCATTCAAAATAACTCCCCCGGCTCAGCTGGCTCTTGACAGCGCAGGCTGGCAGAAAATGATGCTTTTCCCAGGTTTAACCAAGGCTCTTGAGTTTGTACAGGACTCTGTCTGGCCTGGCTCAGGACTTGGTATGTAACAGCTGCTGATGCAGAAAACTTAAGAGAAATGTTTGCTTTGTACCTCATTTCCACAGGACTGTGTTTCCTCTGAAGGTAATTTTCCTACAGTTACATGAAAAATAACGGCTTTAATGGTATAAAGGGAACATTTGAAGGCTATTCCCTTGAAATAAGGGATGTCCTAGAGAAACCATATGCAATCCCCTCAAACTGCCTGGCTAGAACTGGGCACTCTTCCTTTTCCTCCTACCTTTGTGAAAGAAAAAAGTAGTATTAACTTACCCCATGCCATCTTTGTGACTATTACTGGTTCTGAGGTCTTGCATGATGCTGGCCCTGAACACTGCCCGTGTCCTGAAATAGCAGGGAGCCCCGGAAGTCAGGAGACTTGGAAAAATTGCATGTAGTGTCATTGCTGTCGCAAGACTTCGTGTTCCTCAAGGCCAGCTTTGGACAATGCTCTCCTGGCCTGTGTGACCTTTCTGCTGTGTCAAGGGCATGCTGCGGAGTCAAGCTGGGCCATGTCTTATTGACACATTGACTTTTTTTAGGTGTTGCATTGATTTTTCTATTTTTGCTCTCTTGCAAAATCCTTGCTGGTTATTCTGTTTCGAGACAAAAACCTCCAGCAGGTTTGAACCCCTCAGACTTGGCTGGATATCCCAGTTTGCAGGAGCAGTGAACTTTCTGGTTTCCTAGTGCCCTTGGTGTTGCTACCTGAAATGACTCATATGGAGCATCATCAGTTTTTAATCATTTAAGGATCAATGGTCTAATATCACAGCTTACTGAGTAACCCGCTGTGCTGCCTCACCTCTGTGATATCTGACTGTGGTATTATGGGTGGAAATTCCTTCCCTTTCAGGGTGAGATTTGATAAAATTTAGTCAGATGTTTGGACTGCGGAACAAAGATCAAGCAAGGCTACACACATGCCTCTGTGTTTTCCTTTGGGGAAGGGCCTTCTCCTGTGTTTGAGATGAACAGATAATTCCATTATTGTAGCAGTGAGGCCAAACTGTCCTTCTGTCTGATACCTCTTACTAGAGAAGAACGTGTCTGAGCTGAGAGCGCTGCTGGCTTAGAAACAGAACAGTACTTTTACAGAAACAGCTACAGGCATTTGGAAATGCTAGTGTTGGTTGAGTGGCAAATCAGTCCTGCCCTGCTTGGAACTTGGCTTCTGCAGTATGGGCAAGTCTTAACATGAGGTTGCAAGCTTGCATGCTTTACTGGCCATAGATAATGCTCTCGAACTTCTGTTTCCCCATGTTACAGGTGTTTGGTTTTGCAGCCCCTGTGTGCTCTGTTCAGCTTTGCAGTTGCTTTGGTCCTCTTGCTGAAAAGCTTGAAAACATGCTGCCGTGGAAGGAGCTGGGTGGGCAAAACAGGACTGCTAAATAAAAATGCAGTTACCTGCTCTAACAAGGAGAGACCTGTTACCCTTGAGTAGGGTTGTCAGCTCTCTGCCTCCCTGGTGATGCTTCCTGGCCCACAGGATAAGGTTCTGCTGTGGTGGGGCAGGAGAGCCTGGGGCTGTGGTGAGGCTGTGGCCTTCAGCGTGGCATCATGACCATGCTTCTCGGGCGTCACTGGTGATGGTTCCTTGCTTGTGTTGCAGAGAAGGGTGACTTCCTTGCTGTTGACCTGGGTGGCTCCCAGTTTCGTGCCCACCAAGTGAAGGTATTTGATGATGGGAAGCAGAGCAGCCAGCTGGAGAGCAAGTTTTACCCCACACCCAAGGAGGTCATACAGGGGAATGGAGCTGAGGTAGGGTATGGAGGCTCTTCTGTGGAGGTACTGTGCTTGACCGTGCACCTCTTGGCCACAGCCTGACTGTTCTCTCCTTTCTCATGCAGCTCTTTGATTATGTTGCTGACTGTCTGTCAGACTTCATGGAGACCCAAAATCTGAAGCATAAGAAGTTACCTCTTGGCTTTACGTTTTCTTTTCCATGCAAACAGACCAAATTGGATGAGGTAAGATGCAAAAAGAAATATGGTTGGCAAGTCTAGGTCTTTGCTAGACTGTTAGACTGGAGAAGCTATTGCATGAGAGTGTTGGCCTGGGGCCATTTTGTGGGGTATGTTTACATAGGTGTCTAGAGAATGTCTGGATGACCGTTAGCATTTCACTAGGCTTAACAACCGTTCACTCATTTTTGATCTCAAGGTAACAACATCTTTTAGCTAAAGCTATTCTTTTACTTAATCTGTACCAAATACCACAGTGACCATGTGTCCTTGGATGAAGACTGTTGGACTATAAAGCATGTAACTTTGTTTCCTGAAGCATGTTTCTGTTTTTTTATCAGTGTCATTCAATTTCTTTTTTACAGTTGGAACGACCTGAGTAGTTTGAGAGGCTGCATGGAGAAATGAAGGGCTGGCTGCAATTATTTTGTGGCTTCTTTTTCTAGTCCCCCTTTTATTTTTAGGGTCCTGTGATTTGGGTTCCAGTCCTGTGAATGCTTTGTGCTTAATGCTATTAGTTTGTGATGAGTATCAGCAAAGCCACATGTGCTTTAAACGAAGCTCAGGGAGATGCATTGGCAGGACTGGGACATAATACTGCACCTGTTCTATTGTGTTTGCACTGAGAGGCACCTCAAGGTGAGATGTTCTGCTGTGACATGTTTTGGCTGACGTTTTAATGTGTGGAGGCATAATGGACTTCTCCACAGACTATGGTCTTGGCTGTCTTTCTGGCAGGTTTGTACACTAAAGTTGGAGCTTCTGGGTCACTGGACTGTTCTTTTGCAGGGGGTTCTTCTTGCCTGGACAAAACACTTCAAAGTCCGAGGAGTTCAGGACACAGACGTGGTCAGCTCTCTGCGCAAAGCCCTCCAGAAGCATAAGGCAAGTCTTGAAGCTTTGTACCCGCAGGAGGTGAATCCTGAGTGGACCCAGGGTGTCCTCCTGGGAGATCAGTTCTCTGTGTGCGCATTGTTTTGGGAGCTGTCAGATGTCCTTCAAGGACAGCCAGGAACAAATGTTCAACACTGCTGTATATCTAGTGTACCTGTGTCCCCCTCCAAGCTGAAGCTGTGGAAGGGGACATGCGGCTGCAACTCAGGCTGCCCCATGTCAGCCTAACAGTGAAGCCAACTGCATGCTGATAAACAGGGCTGGCTGTGACCAGCATGGCCACGCTCGCTGAGCTAAAGGGAGTCTGTTGTGAACCAATTTGGTAAGATGTGGCTACACACTGTGTTTTGTAGACTGCTTTGTGGGATGAAGGTTGGGAGTGGGGAAGCTATCCTTTTAAATTGACACACCTAACTCTACCAGGATTTGCCTGTCCACTTCAATCTGTGGGATGAAGTGACTGATAGCAATTAAGGTCAGCAATAAGACATGATTAGATCTGCCCATTAAGCTAGTGTGTATTTTTGAATAACATTATGTTTTAATGTTTTGGAAAGCCTTGTTTTTCATGTTCAGTGCTATTGGGTAACATCATCTAAGAAATACAAAACATCTTTCCGTATCTTGATATCTCTGTAGTAAAGAGGAAATTCCTCTGTTTTCTCCCATGGTAAAAATTCAACCTTGATTTTGGTTCATTTCTTTCTTTGTGCCAGTCTTGCTGTAGTTAGTAGGAACAAAGGACCTGAGACTTCCTGGATGAAGGTTGACCCCTCTTTCCCTTCTAGTGTTGGTATCTGAGTTACAAGAATCCTTTGATAATTCGATAATCAAAGTTACCTCAGTGTGAAAGAAAAACTGATGGACAGGCTTTTTCTTTGGGTGTGATATTAGTGCACGGCCTTGTGTTGAATAGCTGCATTTATCTGTGGGTATTTCCTGACTCATTTAGTGGGATCCATTCAGGGAGCAGGACATTACCCTAGCATGAGCAGGCTACCAGAATGCAGCACATAAGGACAGATAGGTGGGTGCTGGCACACAACAAAACTCAAACTAATGAGAAGTTGCTTTTCTGGCAAACAAGGTTGTTTTGGGAAAAACAGACCAGACAACCAAGCACTTGAGAATTCAGAGGTGTTTGTTACTTTACAGGGTTGTGGGGATAATGTTGTAAGAGGGAGTAGTGTGTCTTTCAAATAAAGGGCTTTCCTGTCCCGGCCTTCAGAGTACAACTGCAATATGTCTGCTTGCTGTTCAACACAGAGGAGGCTTTCTAAACCTTTTGTTTGTTTGTTTGTTAAATACCCATCTTTATGCTATTAGGACATAGACGTCGATGTTTTGGCGCTGGTCAATGACACTGTGGGAACCATGATGACTTGTGGATATGATGACCAACGCTGTGAAGTTGGACTCATAATCGGTAATTCTTTCTGCTTGCTAAGTAGGTTTCCCTCCCTTCCCTGCTTGGTTAATTCCAACAAATCTGGACGAGGCAGGAGTGTCCCAGTACAGGAAAAAGCAGGAAGAAAAGGGAAAAACCAGTGGTCTTGTTTTCAAGCCTGGCTGCCTTCTGTAATGCGGCTGGCTTTATGCTGATCGCGTTGCCGTCAGATACCACAGTCCCCATTTTGTCTGGGTTCAGTTGTGACCAGCATACTAAACTTTTCTGCTGACTCCATGGAAAATGTCTGTCTGTCTGTCTGTCCAGGCAAAGCTGAATTCCTCTCACGCCTGGTAGTTAGAATCAGCTACGCTTCCCGCAGTGTCTCCACTGTGCACACTGAGGGGGCTTTTTGAAGGCTCATAGAAGTATATCTGAAAAAGAAAACAGGATGTTTTTACATGTCGAGCCTTAGATTAATTCCTAAGAGTTTCTCTCAGTGTGAAATGACGGTTTAACAGGTGCAGGTGGCTGGATATTGGCATCCTGTGCCACAGGGTTATGTATTGATACTTGCTTCCAAAGAACATGTATTGACTTACTCCCAAGCACATGAACTTAAAGCAAAGAAAAAGCAAAACTAGGACAAGCAGGTAATGTATCCGCCCTGGCTCTGCCACACAGGGACTGGCACCAATGCTTGCTACATGGAGGAGATGCGGCACATCGACCTGGTGGAAGGGGATGAAGGCAGGATGTGTATTAACACTGAGTGGGGAGCCTTTGGAGATGACGGTGCCTTGGACGACCTCCGCACAGAATTTGATCGGGAGCTCGATCTGGGATCTCTCAATCCTGGAAAACAATTGTAAGTGATTCCTTGCCTGAATTGCCTCAGCAATGTGAGTTCTGCGAGTGTGTTTCCAGCATGTGCCAGGTCCCCCTCTGGAACAGGAGCTGGGTTGACTGAACTTTGAGTTGACTTGACCCCCTGGTCCTGTCTTATTCACACCTTTCCATTCTTGGAAAGGTGGGTGCCTTTCACACCTTCCTGCCCCACAGGCCAAGTGGTTGCTGCTGCAGTTGTTAATGTGTTGTTAAAAATAGGCGCTTGCTCTGGTATGGTGCTGTGGAGGGTTAAAGAAGGAGGAGGAAGGTTTAAAAAATGGCATATATTTAAAACACGGTTTATCAAAACTGGTTCTACTGGCTGAGCTGCTCATAAGTCTCTTGAAAAATCTCTTCAATCACTCGCTTATGTTGCTGGGTCCCAGGACCTCAGGATGGCATCCCATCTACAACTCCATGCTTAAATGTAATCAGTCTGCATAAGAACACAGGATGCTCATACTTGAACTTTTCGTAGCTCTTGCTAACTGGTGAACACCTGTAATTCTTCCTGTGCCCCATTCCAGGTTCGAGAAGATGATCAGCAGCCTGTATTTGGGGGAACTTGTAAGACTCATTCTCCTAAAAATGACAAAGGAAGGCCTGCTCTTCAATGGGAAGGTGTCAACTGCTCTGCTTACTAAGGGCAAGATCGAAATGAAACATGTGTCTGCAATGGAAAAGTAAGAACCTGTGATACGCTGTTTGAGAGCAGCTGTTAGTCTTTTGCAAACATGGCAATGATAATTAACATGTAATTACACGCTGTGAGTACTGTGAACGATCCTGATTCCTTCAATTTGATTTTGCTTTTGCCTAGGAGAAAAGCTGATCTTCCTGTAAGTAGGAATTGGTGGAAGATAAAGATTAGCAACGTACCACAGTAACAAATGTTTTGTTAACGGTCGCAGATGGAGGTTGTTTAAATAACCTCTTTGAAGACCTGAGCATATGGGATGATTGATGTAGTTGTCAGCTTCTGTGGTGTGACAACACTGGGGTTGTAGAGCTGTAGTATAGACTCTGGATCATAATGGGTGACTACATGCAAAACTGACAGGTTCTGGTGTTTTGAAGAAGAATCTTGGTCCTCGTTCTTACTCCAGGAATCATCTTCTTAGTTGCATTGGGTGCAGATGTACATCAATTCCTGTGCTTTCCTTCCATAGGCTAAATATTTTATCATGTTCTCTTCTTGGCTTGCTAATTGGTATGTCTCACCAAAAACTGAACCCCAGGAAGCTGCCTCTTAAAAGTCTGGTTTCTTCCCCAGGAGAGTTCTGGGAATAGTGCTGGTTTATGGGAACCACTTATGATGCTGCCGCCTTTTTGAGCCAACATGAAGATACTGATTTATGTGCTGCCTTAATGTCTTTGCATTAAGTGATGCATTCCTTTTATTTTGGGGTAGGTACAAGGAAGGTCTGAGCAACACAAAAGAGATCCTTACAGAGCTGAACCTGTGTCCCTCTGAAGAGGACTGCATCGCTGTTCAGCATGTCTGTACCATTGTTTCCTTCCGCTCAGCCAACCTCTGTGCTGCTGCCTTAGCAGCCATACTGACCCGTCTGAGAGAGAACAAAAAACTGTTGAGGATGCGAACCACTGTTGGGATTGATGGGGGACTCTACAAAACCCACCCCCAGTAAGTAATTAAAAAGTGTTTGGTAATTGCTGGCCACATGTTGATGCTGCAGAGAGTCTCCTTCTGTGTATATGTGTGGCTTTTCAGAGAAGGTTTTTACTGTGGGGTTGGGGTGAGGACTCAATGATCTCTTGACGTCCCTTCCAACCCCTGCAGTTCTGTGAGATCTCGTGGAGTCCAGAGGATCAGTGTATGTGAAGTAAACCATGCATGAAATGCCTGTGAGACTCTAAAGCAGCTCTTTGTTCCTGTAGGTATGCCAAACGTCTGCACAAGGTGGTGAGAAGACTGGTCCCAAACTGTGATGTTCGGTTTCTCCTCTCCGTGAGTGGCAGTGGGAAGGGGGCTGCCATGGTCACAGCGGTGGCCTACAGACTGGCCGCTCAGCGCAAGCAAATTGATGCTGCTCTGGCGCCGTTCCTGCTGTCCCTGGAGACGCTCAGAGAAGTTAAGAACAAGATGAGGACCGAGCTGGAATACGGGCTGAAGCGAGAGACGCAGGCCAGTGCCACAGTGAAGATGTTACCCACGTATGTCTGTGGGACACCAGATGGGACAGGTGAGGTCATTTCCCAATCACCTGGGGGTGGTGCAGGAAAGTTGGTTGTCTGTTTTCTAGGGGTGAATCCACCAGTTATTCTGGCAAATGCCAGGGTGATTTCTGTAGGGGAAGCTGTGATGTTGTCTGTCTCTGTGCTGGCAGACTGATGGGAGGAATGCCAGAGGGAGCAGTGTGCCATCATTGGCGTAGGTGAAGACTCTTGGAGGTGCGTGGCAGAACGTGGCATTTTGACTGGCAAGTGTGCTACGTGAAGTGTCAAAATGAAATGCCTTTCTTCTCTTACAGAGAAAGGAAAGTTCCTTGCCCTTGATCTCGGTGGGACAAATTTCAGGGTTCTGCTGGTCAAAATCAGAAGCGGGAGAAGAAGATCGGTGCAAATGTATAACAAAATTTTTGCCATTCCTTTGGAGATCATGCAAGGGACAGGGGAAGAGGTAACCTCTGACAAATGCTTAACTGATCCAGTCAAGGCTTCATTGAAGGGGGTTGCAGTGAGATTTATTATGTGCTTTTTTTGTCCTTCCAGCTCTTTGACCATATTGTCCAGTGTATAGCAGACTTTCTGGAGTATATGGGGCTTAAAGGTGCTCGACTGCCTCTGGGCTTCACCTTCTCCTTCCCGTGCAGGCAAGCCAGCATCGATAAGGTAAGAGCTGCAACACAGCTGGGTCAATGCAGCTAGGCATTTGCTTGGCAAATTACATCATTTGGGGTGAGAGTGACTCGTTAGTTTGGAGATTGCAAACAAAAAACTGTTCTTCTAAATGTTTTCTTCCAAGCAGGACTTTACAAGGTTGGCAGGATATATATATGTTTGTGTGTGTGTGTGGTGTGTATGTATGTATAAACACACACAAGTTAGTATTTGGAGAGAGTATTTCACCTGTTATATGGGGATTTTGTTACTCTACTTTGCAAATTAGTTGTGTTTCATGAGAAAGTTAATCATCTTACATGCATGTGGGAGGTAGAACTTTCACCGCTTGTGTGTGATAAGAGGTGGATGTTACTTGCTTTTATTCTATAAAGATTAAGCTCTTTTGATAGGGAAATGACTACATTTTTAATAGCCAGGGAATTTCTTTTTCTTTCTTAACTCTTCAGTGGTAAGAGATAATAGATGCTGCCTGTTGCTTGCTCAGCTACAGCCCCGGGGTGTTTTCTGCTCTGAATTCTGCACTACATAGGCTGCTTTTTGTTGAGTGTCAGTAGGAAGAAGTGAGCTCGCTTGTTCACCTGGGAAGGGTTGGACCTCTCAGATTTCTTAATTTGACATGTAGGACTTACTGACAGATACCATATCTTCATCTTTCCACACCTGCCATAAGAAAAAAAATTGATTTCTTCCCGGATTTTCATTTTTTTTATTCCATTCTCAATTATTTTGATGCATTTCTAGTCAAATGTGTAGCGTATTGAGGAGATGACAGACTGCTGTGTTACCAGATATGTGTGTGGAGTTTTTTCCCTGCCTGGTGGATTTCATAATAGCTTCCAAGTCTAGAAGCTAGTCTGTCTCAATTTGCAGGTCACGGTTGAGAGTATAGCACTAGGACTTGTAGGCTGTTTGTGGGGAGACTGCTTAATACGCCTTCCAAACCTACAGCATGTTATTTTGGTCTTGACAAATCATGAGGAAACACATTCCACAGTACTTGTGCACAGTAATGAGTGCAACACATCTGTGCCATGGTCCTACGGTATGTCACCCTGTGCCTTTGATCTCTTACTGTTGCTAGAACTTGAGATGTTTTTAAGAGCAGGGTTTTTTTTTTCCCAGTTGCCCTCTTTGTTTCTGTTTTCTTATTTGCACAGACAGTCCATAACCAGTTACCAAGCAGAAGGTTCATTCATGTAACCTTGAAAATTACTTATGTCAGGCCGTGTCACTGTCCAAAGGTAAACAAATTAGTGTTGCCTGGAGTAGTAGGATCACACCAAGTGTCCCTGAGTAAATGAGCCAAAAATTAACACTAGATGTTCATTGATGTTTAATTATTTACAGCAAAAGCATTATTTTACAGTCTTTCCCACCCAGGTAATGCAATGGCTGCGTGCACAAAGGCACTGAGTCAGTAGTGTCTTGATAAGTAGCTGAGTAAATCTGGAATCACTCAGCTGTCTGCAGTTGGGAGACGAAGATACACACGCTCTGCATTAGACACTCATGGTAACCTGTCCAGGGAAATCTGTTATCTAAAATAAAACTGAGGGGTGGAGACAAGAAAAGACTGATGCTCAGAACTACCAGTCTTGCATCTATTTTCACTTCACGGTGTTCTTCCTCTTCTGCTTCAGGGAACGCTTGTGGGATGGACAAAAGGTTTCAAGGCAACAGACTGTGAGGGGGAAGATGTTGTTGATATGCTGAGAGAGGCCATCAGGAGAAGAAATGTGAGTGGTTCTTTTCTGCTGTTCTTGTGTACCTAGCACATGCTCCATCTCCCTCCAGGACCCCTCCACTGATTGTGACTTGTGTTTTAGGAGTTTGACTTGGACATTGTAGCAGTGGTGAATGACACCGTTGGGACAATGATGACATGTGGCTATGAGGATCCAAACTGTGAGATTGGCCTTATTGCAGGTACAGCAATATTGAAGTGACTGCTGTAAGAAGAGAGCGTGTATGCAGGTTCTAGGCTTTGCACCCCATTTTGGAATCTGTAAACCAGCATCCTTTATTTGAGCTTGATGTGTGCTATTACTAGGCACATGTGCGTGGTATTCAGGAGAGAATGTAGTAGCCCCAGTAGCGAATAGGATCCTGGATCTGTTGGAATTTTGATCATATCTCTGATGGTGCCTGGCAAATGTGCACAGGATAAAAGAATGTAGGAACAGTAGAGCAAGAATCCTTGTTTTGGTAAGTGTTTCTTCTGTAGGTATGTCATAGCCCTTTGAATGAGAAAATATTTTTAAAAATTTGCATGAATTCTTTTTGGGCTTTCTAGATGATTCCTCCAATACGTCCCTCTCAAGTTTTCAGCCAAAGTACATCTAAGCATGTACACTTGGAGGTTGGACTTGATGATCTCTTGAAGTTCCTTCCAATCCCTACAATTCTGTGTGTGAATCTGTGAAAACTTGTTGGAAAACAGACTCTTCTGGCTGGCGAAGTGTACCAGCTTATCTCATTCCGTTTGGTGATCTAGTCCTTATATTAAATATAAGCCATGTTGTACGTGATGAGGCCCCATTAACCAAATTGTTTCAGACTTGGTAGCTGCTTGTCTGGCTGCTAAGCTCTCAGTGGGGCTTGCTTTTGGGAGCATGCTGTCATGCAACGTGATTTGTGGTCTGTTACAGCCAGACTGGAAGCAATGACTTGCCAGCAGCTGCCAGAGCTGTTTCTGACCTGTCACAGAGACTCTTCATCCCTCTGTGCTGGTAATTTTCTGCACAGGACCCGTTTTACTTTATAACATTCTGCTGTGAATAAACCACAGCATTCAGCATTACTGACTAGCACTTGGTCCTGTAAGACAAGGAGAGGTCTGTGGAAATTTGGGATATGGAGAAGAGAGCTTTCTAAGATGATCACTGTAAGCATCTTCCATGTGTTTCAGCTGCTCCGTCACTTTTCTGGCTGAGATCTTGTGATTTCTTTCCTCCTAGGGACGGGCAGCAACGTGTGCTACATGGAGGACATGAAAAACATTGAAATAGTGGAAGGGAACGAAGGGAAAATGTGCATTAACACAGAGTGGGGAGGGTTTGGTGATAACGGCTGCATTGACAACATCAGAACAAAGTATGATAAAGAAGTAGACGAAGGCTCGCTAAACCCAGGGAAACAGAGGTAAGCGTGATGGTCCTGAGGCTAAGAGCCTGATGAAATTGATCTTTGAGATGCCCTGGCTGCTTTTTGAATTGCTTAATGAATTAAATAATTAGAAAGGAAATTTTAATACTGTATTTGATTGCTGCATGGTGAAGAATGCAGGTATCCAGAAAAACCCAAAAGATGTACATTGCTTCGGTTACTGTAGCACTGGTTGCACCTCGGGGCAGTTCCAACAAGCACAGCAACTCTTAAGATCTCCCTGCAAAGCACAGGCCTTGCCGTGTTCCTCTGGAGTGGGTTTTCAAAGGTACAACACAACTTGTGCAAGAGGATAAACTGAGTTGACCGTTCTTTCTTTGGTGAAGGCGGCATTGGTTGTAAACAGCTTGCTGGGGAATGCAGGGGGGCTACAAGGAAAGGTTTCATGTCACTGCAGACTCTGGCTTTAACACTATCATCTATTTAATACAGCACTTATTTCTTCTTCTCTAGTTCTGTTATCTTTTAAGATGTGGAAATACAGTGTAATGATGTTTGCCCCTGAAGTCATCACAGCAGATTTTTGATGGATGAAAGATGGAGTTCAACAGCTACCACTCATGTTAAACAGAGCTAACCTGCCATCTCTTTAAAACTCTCAAAAAAAACCCAAAACAAACCAAACGAACACTTTATGGTTTTTTTGTTTTTCTTTTAAAACTCATAACAGGTATGAAAAAATGACCAGTGGAATGTACCTAGGTGAAATAGTACGGCAAATTCTGATTGACTTAACCAAACAAGGACTGCTGTTCAGAGGACAAATTTCGGAATCACTCAGGAAGAGAGGCATATTTGAAACAAAATTCCTATCTCAGATTGAGAGGTAAAGTTAAAATCCTCGTGGTGGTCTGGGACCTCTAGGGGAAAAAAAAAATCTTTGCAAGTGTTGGGAGCCATTTCCTTCAAGAAGTCAGTTATAGTTTCCTTCTTTGCACACATCTGCCCCCTAAGTACCAGGAAAAAAATCCAAAACCAAGGGACTGGAGAAGTTCCAGAGTTACTCTGTAATGATATGAGTAATCGTTTCCTGTCCACACAGCTGCTTTATCTTGAGTGCCTTAACCATCAAGCATGATTGTACTCGCAGTGTTTCTTGTAAGACTTTAAAATAGCTCTTTGATAAAAACAGAAAGTCGGTGGTGTATGAATTACCCTGTGAATATGCACTTACCTACATATCTGCACGTGATTCTAACAGTCTTCCAGGCTATTTGAAGCCATGTCTACTTTTGGAAGTCTTGGAACATAGTGTCTGAGCCTTCAGATCAAAAAGCATGGTCAGGTGGCTGGTCTGTCTCAGCTCCCTGATAGTATTGGGAGTTGGGTGAATACTGTTTCTGCCTTCTGAAAATGCACTTAACGTAGCAGAGGGTGTGTCAGGAGTTAAGTTTTCCATCTGGATTCAGAATGGAATCTACCTTAAAGCAACTGAGGCGAGTGTTAGAGGTGGAGAAGCAGTCCCGTTTCCCTTGAATGGTGGCAGAGTCTTGGCTGTAAGGCTGTCACTTGCATGCCTGCTGAAGCTTCCCCGTAACACCTTGCTGCTGGGTGTGTTTCCCCCTCTGCACAGTGACCGGCTTGCCCTCCTCCAAGTCCGGCGAATCCTACAGCAGCTTGGCCTGGACAGCACGTGCGAAGACAGCATCATTGTGAAGGAGGTGTGTGGAGCGGTTTCGAAGAGAGCTGCTCAGCTCTGTGGGGCAGGGCTGGCGGCTATTGTAGAGAAGAAGAGAGAAAACCGAGGTGTGGAGCGCTTGCAGATCACCGTGGGAGTAGATGGGACTTTGTACAAGCTCCATCCGCAGTGAGTATCTTGGTGCTGCTTCCCTCTGCTGCTTGCTTGTTTCTGCTGTGAAAACATACTGAGCTGTACCAGCTTTCTGCCAGGATGACAAGATATGAGAGGGGATAAAGGTCTAACGTGTTTCTCTGTGTTGTGTCATTTCCCTTGCCTAACCAAGGGATCAAAAATTTCCCAAGTCCGGTCCAGTTACCACTGGGAGACTCTTTTCTCTGGGGTGGTTGAGCAAACTTATTCTTCTAATACTTATTTTCCAGTGTTTGGGGGGGATTTCTGCAACATGTCCCAAATGGAAAGCTAGATTGGGTTCAGAGTTGGGCTGTTACTTTGTGAGCAAGGCCTTAGATGGAGATGCGTTTGCTTTTGAGCTGAGAGAAGAGGGCTCCTTCCATGCTCTCTGAAGGTGAGGGGGTGTGTCTGGCATCATGCTGAGCAAAACTGAAGTGGAGGAGTAGTAATTGAAATCTGATCACATATGGAAACTTGTCTATTTCATGAATAGGAGGAGAAACAATCAGAAAGGGATACTGTGGAGAACCGGTGGAAGATGTTGGCTGAGGTTATGGGTTCCTTGCTAATAGATAAAGATGGCTAAAATATTCTGTTCATCTCCCCCTTTTCCTTCCAGTTTTTCTAGGGTCCTGCGGGAAACAGTGAAGGAACTGGCACCTCAGTGTGATGTGACCTTCATGCTCTCTGAAGATGGAAGCGGGAAGGGAGCTGCCCTCATTACTGCAGTGGCAAAAAGATTGCACAACGTTGGTCAGAAGTGAGGAGGAGAGGGCGAGTCACTTCGGCGCTGCATGGCACGTGCGCTGGGGATTTGCTGAGCGGTGACCCAAGGTAGCTTTGCCAGACACCAGTAGGCAGGTACCTGCTACCAGGGAGCAGCTGGTTTTGTCCAACCAGGATTGTGGAATTTTGTCCTTTGCTAACTTGGATCAGGTGTTTCTGCTCCCCACCAACATTGTGTCTCGGCAAACTGCAACCCACTCGATCCTGTACTTCCTGCAATGCATCTGTAACATACATGGGAGAGTGGAAACAAAACAGGCAAACGAATTGACCCCAAACGTGTCCTTTCACAATGGCTTGCTTAAGCTACTGCACCACAACTGAATTTATCACAGGATTTTTAGGAATTTTTATTTTTTTCTTTAGCTTTGACTTGGCCTGGCTCAAAGAATATTGAGGTCCTGGTGTTGCACATTTGTAGTTGACGTGTTTGTTCGATGTTTCACAGGTTTTGCAATAAATCTGAAAGTAAAATATCTCACGAGCGCTGGTCAATGATGTTTCCCCATCACCGCCGTGTCGGTTGCAAGTGTGTTGTGTTGTAAAACTTCCCTGAGGACTGGAGGTGTGTTTTATAAATGAATGCAAAGGGGGGAAAAAAAAATCTACAAAATATCCATTTGTGTCAAAAAGTATCAGTGCGTTTGAGTGTGCATAAACCTAAAGCACTGCTGGATGGATTTTGTGACTGATTCTTCTGATGCTGCGGGGAAGAGAGGATGTAGAAGCAGCTACAAGGGATGCTATGCCTCTGTCAGAGCTACCAAGGCAGTATCAAAGCTCTTAATCTTTAGGCCACCACCCAAATAGCCCAGGGGGCGGGAGGGGGGAGAAAAAAAAATCAACCGAATTTCTGGAATTCTCCTCTTTGTTTTCCTTCCCTTATCTCCTTGCCTGTTCATGGGAGAATAGTTTCCATTTCGTGGAAGGAAGTTTATCCTTGTTTTTCATTTCCTGTCACCTGCTGCTCTGCTTGCCTGTGGTCTGTTCTAAATAAATCTGTGGTGCTGTGAGCCTCTGCTCCTCTGTCTAGTGCCTCTTCTGACTTGCAGGCACAACGTGCAGGTGAGCAGGAGCTGTCTTCAGACTGATCTGTGGCAGTGCTTGGCAGCACTGCGGTTACAAGGAGGGTGGCTGGCGGATAGGGCCTGTCAAATTACAGCCACATTTGCCTGCTGCTCTGTGCTGATCAGGGAATGTTTTATTTGGTGGTAGCATGCCCAAAGGCATGCAGGCACCAGGAAAATAACCCATCCCCTTCTGTGACCGAATGTCCCTCACCTGATTAACTCATCTCAGAATAAACTGGAGCGTGAATACGGCAGCGGGAAATCTGGGCCCTGCTATCCTCTGTTGTCAGGTATTCATCTATCTTCTTTAATCCTCCATCCTTGGGTATTTACTTTTGTTCAGACTGGCTTCAGAAAGTGGGGCCAAGAAACATGCCATAAGCCTAGTTAGGTCAGGAGTAACTTACTGTGCAGGGGGATGAGCGCTTGGGTTTATGTAATAATCTGTAACAAGGCCAACAGGTTTAAATTTAGCAATGGCAACTACAAAATTTGAAGCTACAGACCTTTCCTGGCTTGTCAACAGCTCCGTGCCTGTGTCAGAGTCACTGGATGGGCAAAAAAAAATAGTACTTGGAAATAATTTTCACTTCCGAAGGGATTCCTCATGGTGCTGAGCTCACTGCAGTGAGCAATTAGGGAGAGACAAGTTGTGAGCTAGTATTACATTTAATGTTTCCCTCCTTTGGTCAAGAAACTTAGTATTTTGCCACCGCCTTTGTATTTCAGAATCCACAGAGCTACAGAAACCAAGGCTTGCTGTGTAATGGGGAGGCAGTGTTGTCTGGAACAGGTTTATTTCCTTGTGATGGACAGTTTAAATTTGGAGGGACTGGGTGTAGAAGGAAACATTATCAGGGCTTGGGGCTGTGTGGGGCTGGGAACAGCTCACCCACGTTGGCTCTTTCTTGTACTATGTGTGTAATTTCGGGCCCTTTTTGGAGAGTGGCTCGTGCAAACCCACAGAAGTGCATCTGTGGATGAAGTATGTCCCCACGTAGCCGCAATGAGGTGGTGTGGGCTTGCCCCAGGACAGCCATGTGAGTGTGGTGCAGTGTTTCTTTTGCACTTTCTTTCTGAAGTCTGGTCTGAGCAATTGGGATGCAAATCACTAACAAAACAAGGTAAAATCCTTCTGTGGACCCTTGATTTAAATTTAGAAAGAAATCCTGTATGTATTGCTTTGATTTTTTTTTTTTTGTCTTTTTTTTGGGGGGAATTAGGTCTTTGCACCGAGTTGGTTTACACCTCAGCTGCAGTTACCCCTTTTCTGCAGTAGATCTAGGCCCACACAATAATATTTCTTTCTGCATCTGCAGTTTTTTTCCAGCAAGTCTGTGGGTGTTGTGGAATCCTATCACGTGAACCTGAAACTGCTCACAAAGTACTGGGTGACTTAATGGCTCTCACCAAGGTCCCTAAGGCCCAGGACACGCATGCTCTTGCCTTTTCTACAGGCTGCTGGGTTCCTCTGAAGCCAGGCAGCCGTGGGTCTGATACACACATCTGCTGAGAAGGGAGATGGCATCCAAGCTGGGAAAGCTGCTGCTTTCCGAAAGGGAGTGAGCAGTGACTCTCTGGGCAGCTTTGGAAAAGGGAAGGATCAGCTACAGCAGGATTTTACTGGGGCTACAAATTTCACGTGTGGTGTCCTGGGGATCCCATAAACACACCGACACTTTCAGCTTACCCAGATGGAGAACATTCTGGTTTAGAGTAATGATGCAGCATCGTGTTCCTTAATTGATTGACATGTAGGCAGTCAAGGATTGTTGCAAAAACTTGCAGGCTGCCTTGCATAGGTTTTAAGCCACTGAAGCAAAACCCTTTGCTGCACGGCGTGTGATGATCCAGTTTAAAGCCCTAGCTTAACAGAAGAATAGAGGCTTTCCATTCAATGTAATACAGCATGCTATATGCTGAAAAATATGCAGTGCAAATGATGCCACAAAGCTTTTAATTTAAAATAAAATGAGATTTTTTCAGTATCACATCTTAAATGTGCTTCCCTACTGCTTTTTGGATAGCTTTGTGATGCTTCATTTCTGTGGGTTTTGGGGTCTTCTCCTCAGTCAGTGTGTTTGGCACTCTTTGAAATCACTGATTTCGTTTTGATGCTTCTTGAAGATAAGAATGTCCTTTTTTCAGACCACATTTGGTATAGAAAGCTGAAAGATAAAGTTTAAGTCACAGGTGTAATAGAAGTATTTCTGGGCTTTACCGATGTTTGTGCTTTTCAGACACTCCCAGTAGATGGTTGCAGTTACCCCTTCATCTGCTGGGAAAAGATGATCCTAAACGTTTTGGCTTGTCAATTGGAGAGACATTTTAGCAGCTGTGGATTTGGACAGCCCTGGTTCTTGACTTGTAATCCAGAGAAACTGCAGCAGCAGCTTGGTGGCGACACATTCTCTTTGTCACTCTGACAAAGTTCAAAAGTAAATATAGGATCATGTCTAAATCCTTCAGAAATCCTGATTAGCATAATCTCCCTTCTTGAGGAGTCAATATTATATAGGATTAGCAGATTAGTGTGAAGGAGTTTGAGGCTGAGATGTGGGTAATACCAAATTGAAGGTACGTCTGTGACTTGTTTCTTTGCGTTTGGTGAAATGAGCTGGCTTTTGTTTGAGGGTCTTGGGTACCGAGTCACTGTAGCAGTAGGCGCAGAGGGTGGGAGTCGGGGAGGAGGGAGGCTTGGTGGATGGTGTCCAGCTATGGGTAAACTTCAGAGTTTCTCCAGAAAGGATGTCTGCTGCCTTGGACTGTCACTGAGGGCTTATCAGACTTGTCAAGTGGGTAGCTTGCCAATTTTTTAATATATATATGTGTGTATATCTATTTTAATGCTAATAAAAGGACCTATTCTCATGCATGAGTAGGATGACTCATCAAGGAAGGGACATGGGCTGTCTGCGTTGTCCCAGCACTGCATCCTCTCTGTAAAACTGATGTGTAAAGCAAGATCTAGAAGCACCAGAAGTTTAATTAATGTTTTCCCCTCTCTCACTGATATTATCATGCTGCAGGTGCACATTGGAGGTGCTGTAAACGTGATGGGTCATGTCTGTCTGAGAAGAGAAAGCCAAGATAATTTTGATCTTGTAGTGTGCTTTTTTACATCCTCTCGACGCCAGCTCCTTCCCTACCCAGCCTTGCCTTGTCTGCGCTGCTCTGTGTCCAAGGGCCTCGTGCAGCGCTTCTAGAGGTAGTGAAAGCTGCATGATGTAGAGAGAGGCAGTGGGCTTGCTACCTTACGGGCATCTGTTTTCTTTGGACCTGGAGGTGAGACGTAGCTCCCAGCCTCGGGCATTTCAGAAATACCAGTTTCCCTTCTCAAAACCACCAATGCTGTTGATTTGGTTTACTTTTCTGGAGGGGGCTGGGTTTGTTGTTCTTAATTTCCTGCTTGGTTCAGCTTGCCAAAGGTGCCCCTGAGGAGTCCCCATTTCCTACAGGGCCAGCTTGGCCAATGCCAAATCTCACAGTGATGCTGGGCCATCTGTTTAGCCGTGGGACTGGGACCGCTGCCTGCGAGGCTACTATAGAGCACTGACCTTATCGTCACAGGCTGCGTTTCCTCCCAAGAGCAAAAAATAGGCTGTCCTCTGTGGCCACAGAGAGTTGGAGGGCAGGGAGTTGTGGAAGGGGATGAGGCCATGGGGCTGAAGTCCCTCCAAGAAGGGGAAAGGCTCCTTACAGGGTGAGCTGAGATCCTGGGGCAGCGGCTGTATGAATGGATAAATGAAGCAGGGTTGGGACGAGAGATTATTGGAACGTCCGAGGTTAATGGAGCAGATTAGCTGGTGGTGGACAGCTTCGTGGCAGAGGGAGCTGTCTGCAGGAGGAGAAGATGGATGGCAGAAAGACACTGAGAGAAAGCCGGTGAGGGTCTGAGCAGGTAAACAAGGAAGATGCTTTCCCAACAGGCGTGTCCCGAATGCCTCAAAGCGGAAAGTTACGGGTGCTGATTTGGAAGTTGCAGCTGATTCAGGAAACAAGTGGGATAAATACTGACATTGGAGGGGGGTGGGGGAGAGAGAAAGAAAGGGAAAAAAAAAAAAAAAAAGAAATTGAAATGCCTGAAGGGCATGTGTGCTGCAGCCAGGGATTCTGCAGGAAACACACCGAGACCAGCGAGAGACAAGGAAGCCGGACATAAACACAGTTCCTAGTGAAGCCAAATGAAAGCCGTGGGCCTGGGAAGCGCCTGCGATAGCACGCTGAAGGTTTGGCTGGCTTTCCTTGGCTCGCCAGAGAAGCAGCTATGCTTAACTTGCTGAATGAATTGCAAAGGTGTTTTGCATTCTGAACTCGGACCTGCTGCTCGAGAGACTTTCTCTGTTGCTTTCAAGTGTGGGTTTTCAGAGCCGGGGAGCCACGCCATGGATCTAAAGCCCAGTCTGTTAGTCTGAAATCTGAATAATTGCGTGGTCATTAAATTTTGCACAAAAAGGAATTGACTCTAAAAGCAGCTGATATGTTATCACAATTAGAGCAATAGCAATGCCTCCTTTCATCACAATGAAGTTACATTGTTAGGGAGCATAATTGACTTTTTTTTATTTTTCATTGAAAGATTAAGAAGAATTTGTTTACAGCTTGCAAACAAAGAGGTTTTAATTCGACAAACTGTGGCAGGAATAAGCAGCAAGTGGCATTTTCGTCTGCTGGCCGACTAGTGCTTCAGCTGCAGAATGCTGTGGATAGAGAAGTATGAAGGAATGTGCAGCTCCATATCTGCCCAGTAAAGCGTGCACCATGCTGGCAAATGCCAGAAAGCTGACAGGGAGAAACCTTGAGTGCAAAGAAACAAAGGGCTCTAGTTAATATTAGCACCTTTTGGGAAGACGTTATGGTTTTCGGAGATCAGCTTCATGCTGCCCGCTGTGCAAAGGTCAAGATATGGCGTTTCTGAGGATGCTTTTGCCCTGGAGCCCTTGGGATAACACCTGTCAACTCAACTGGGTGCTAAAGTAGGTATCTAGGTTATTTTTGTTTCTCTGGGTTTATTGCTTCATGGTCTAATAGACTCAGGAGCTAAGCGGTACTGGCATTTCAAAGTGACATGTTGTGATTGGAAGGGGGTGCTGTGTAAGTGTTTGGAAAGCAAATCCAAATGAAGCACCATCACCATCCAAATGCAAAGAGGCTCTTTTGCTCTTTTAAGTGTATTTGGGATCCTGTTTGTGCTGGTGGTTGTGTCTTACTGTCTAGACTTCTCTCCAGATGCAGCCAAGGGTACGTGAAATACTCAGCTTTACTTTGAAGCAAATTCTTCTTTTGCATTTGGGAATTGTTTGGATTTACTGTCCTGGCGCTGGTTGAATTTTAAGGAGTCCATGTTGAACTCTGTTGTTCTGAGTATGCAGCGCTGCAGAGACAGGCAAAAATCCACTTAGGTTACTTGGGGTGCTGTTGAAGCTCTGCAAGGAGGGTGCTCATCCCATCACCCAGGAGAGCATCTGTTAAGCCATGTGCAGCGACAGTGCCGTGCAGGGGGAAGGAGGGGCTTGAGCTGGCTGGAACTGAGAAGTGTGAGACCCCCTGCCCCAGCTGCACCGTGCCTGCTCCCTGCAGCTTCATGCTGGTGACCTGGCTCAGTAGCACTGGTGTTAAAGACGGGCGGTAAAGTGTCTGAGGGTATTGTCTGACTCTCAAATGTTGATGGATAGCCACAGACTGTTGTTGTTGCTGTTACCTGTCCAAAATGTGGTTATAGATAAAAGTGTGATTAAAACACTCGTTTGTATTGATGCCAAATATCAGAGCTGAAATATCCATAACCCTGTTGGGAGACAGAGATGCCTTAAGAGGGGCCATGGGTCTGTCCATGCTGGGTCAGGGCCCAGATGGGACTGGCGAACACATGGCGGCTGTCAAAGGATGGGTTGTAATGGCCTAAGACATTGGGAACTTTTGTGAGGATGCTTTTGCTTTGTCAAAAATTTTATCTTCCTTGGGGAAAGGCGGGCAAGGCAAGAAGGGATGGGGTTGTGTGTTGCCGCAGTGAGAACTGGGGACCGCTGCTGAAATCTGGTCTACTAGGAAGCCCACAGAGCTGGATCCCCTACTTAAAGCACTGAGATGACAAGAAAAACTTGAGTTAGACTAAAGAAAAAAAAAATCCATCTATTCTCTGTCACTCTTCTCTTGTAGCTCTGCTGTGAAGCCAGACTCTCAGGTTTGCTTCCAGGAATGGATCAGAGGGATGGAAAAAACTATTTAATTAAAATAAAAACTTTCTTTCTGTCACATATGTGAATTTTTGAAAATTGCTTATTCCCCCTCTAGGTTTTTTTTTTTTGTGTGTGTGAGAATCTGAGAGTGAAAATAGGGTTCCTTAATCCCTTCAAGGTTTGTATGTGCCCTGGTGTGGCAGGTTGGCTGTGTCTGGTTGCCTGATGCCCACCCAGCCAGCTCTCAGTCTTCTCCTCAACAATATGAGGAAGAAAATTGGAGGGAGCAGCTCATGGATGGACATGAGGATTGGAGGTGGCTGGCTGAGCACCATTGTGGGCAAAACTGACTTCACATGGGGAAAATTAATTAAAATAGATCTGAATGGTGAGAAACAGACAAAATTAAAACACCTTCCTAGATGCAAAAGGGTTATCAGTGTGCACCTGCATCCACCAGTGTGGACACCTGCCCCACCACAGTCTTCCTGCAGGCTGCGGGAAGTCCAGCTTGGGGCAGCTCCCATCTCTCCTCGCAGAGACCCACTCAGTCCCACTGCTACCCCTGGGCATGGGCATCTGGAAGGACCAGAGAGAGCCAGTGTGGCTTGAGGAAACAGATATTGGAGTGGGGAGAGACAAGAACCCCAAATAGGTCACTTAGATGCCCCGGGAGCTGGCCTCATTGGGTTTCTGCTCCTATCCTAACATGCTTTGTGACAACAGCCTGTAAAACAGGAGAAGCCAAAATTTTGTTTGGAAGTACCATTTGCATCTGCTTCCAGGCTCTGTTGAGACAGGTTTGGACTTGGGCCAAGAAAAGGTATTGCCAAATTATATGACAGAGTGGTGCAAAACCTGTGGTTGCTCCTGGATGACGCTCAGCTGCAAGTCCACCATCTGTGACAGTCTTCCTATGGTGATTTTTAATGTAAATATTTTTTATATTCAGGGTTTGTTGGCTTATTCAAGTTAGGGTAACAAACTGTGAACAGGACTCAGGTGTGTTATTGCACAAGGTTTGCTTGCTAAGCCCTCCTTCCCTGTGTGCTGCAGGAACCCCATGACACCACTGTATCTTGGAGCCATGCAAAAGCCAGTGCTTTGCCAGTGCATTCTCCCTTTCCATCATTGTTCTGGGTCACATATGCGGTCCATAGCCCATATGCCCCCATTTTACCCCTCTCTCCTGGGGTGATGCTAGCCATAGATCTACATCTGCTGTATCCCAGTTGCTAGATGGGTTTCTAAGAGAGCACCTGGGCATGAGGCGTGTGGTTTTCAAAAGATTTCTGAGGATGGGGGTGTGGGGGGAAATGTGAAAACCTACAGTTCTGCCTCCTTTTTTCATTCATGACAGCCCCCTGTGATGACAGTGTGACATGGCAAGAGGCACTCCCGCGATGGCGATGCGGAAGGAGCAGAAGTCCCTGTACCTGCCTGGCTACTGCTGCTCCCTGTTGTGCCAAGTAAGTTTTGCGCCCCTTTCTGGGAGGAGAGTCTCTTATTCTGGGTCTTCTTGCTGGAAAAGGAGAACAATCCTAAAGCCTCTGTGGTTGCTGCTTTGTGCCCCTGTGGGCTTGGGACTTGTGATGCAAACTGAGCTTTGCTAGCATCAAATTCTGGGTTGCAGGAGAAAGGCGGATGCCTTGCGGGGACTCGTGGCCTCGTAGCCTGGGCTGAAAGATATTGCCTCATCTGGAACCCACTGTCCATTGTCCTTGCAGAATGTGGTCTAGAGGAGGGCAAGGCAGGGTTAGGCTGTGGTTGCACCTGGTGATCTTCAAGCTCTCTTCCAACCGAAGCGACCTGATGATCGGCGGGTAGCCAGAGGTGAGGAGCGGGTTCTGTTCTCTGTGCTTGAAAGGAAAAAGCTCTTTGCTCTTGCTTTACTGCCCATGTAGGGAAGATGCACTGTAGTTACCAGGCACACAATTTGGGCTGTGCCATCACCACCTTCCTGCAATGCCATGTGCTGGTGCGCAGCACCGAGCTGTTTGCTTGCGGGGGGGGATTAACCACCTTTTTGGGAGGATGGAGGATTGGCTTTGGTTTTGTAAGCCTTCCCGTTACAGCGGGTGGTTTTGAGCTAGAACTTTGAGAGATGAACACTGTGACCCATGAGGAACTGGAAACAGATGCAGGAAAGCCATCTCTATATGGCATGATAAATTTAGGATATATTTTCCTTAATTTAAGTAATTGCAACTGCCTCATCACTGAAGTGAATCGCGGGTTGTGCAGATGTCCTTTAACCAGTACTGAGCTGCCCCTTCTCTCAAGACAAAAGATTTAAATCAAACAACTGCAAATGCTTTAATCTTACCACAACTTATGAGATTCCAAACCAGTTTGCACTCTGTATTTTGCCTTTTTCTTTTTCAGCATGGTTTCTTTTAACCTTATTAGCTAGCACTGGAGCTTCAGCAGCATGTCAGAAATCTCCTCTTGAGCTCACTTAAATTTGCCAGAGTTGAAATGTTTTATGAAATAAAAAAAAACATTTCACCTCCTGGTCGGGGAACACAGCTCGCATTAGATTCATTGCTGTAACACCACCACTCTTCTATCGCCTTCTAAACCCAGTTTGTGTATAGATATGCTTTGTGCTGATATGCTTTTACATAGAGATAGATATGCATATGTGCACTAGCGTAGTTTTTAACTAGGATGGTTATCGCTTTCCTTCTCTGGGATGTAAAATGAGTTGTAATGCTGGCATGGGGAAGCGGCTGCATGGAATAACCAGGACAGGAGGGGAAAGAGAGTTTGGATGGATTGAGCCTGTATTTGATTTTCAGTGTGTCAGGGTAGAGTGAAGTGAGTGGGCTTGCATGCAAAGTGCCTGGGGATGTCTGCAGGCTGGATCTATGTTGGAAAAACACGGAGGAATGGAAAACCTGTTGACTTAATTCATTGTGACCCGCATTTATATGCGACCCAGCACCTTGCCCGGAGAGGGGCTCATTATATTCTGTGTTGGCCGCTTACTTTTAACCCGGCATTGCTTTGACCACATGCTTCCTTGGCTGGGGTTGATAAGAAGCAGCAGCAAGGCTGTTGGCAGCGTGGGTGAATGGGGTCTAGAGACCTGTCACTGAGCCAGACCTGCTTCCATGGCTAGGGACTCTTCTCGGCACGGGGGAGACGCCTGTAATCGTCTGCACAGCATTTTAGCATAACAGTGACTTCACCTTCTCTGGTGATGGCTGGAAGCTTTTGGGGAAACGATTCCCACAACAAAATGGGCTGTCTCTTCCAGTTCATCCCCACGCTGCTTTTGGAGATGCCTGCAGCACGAGGTGAGACTGCTGTGAGGAAGGTGCATGTTTGATATACCCTCTGTGTGCTGCTGCAGGGAGAAACCCACCATGAGGCAGTTTTGGGCCTTCAAGTTACTTTTAAACATTATAAAATACCAGAGAACAGGCTCCTCTCAGTGCAGGAGGGAAACACCTCTCCTCGTCCCGCTTCACCTCCAGCCTGCAGGAGAGGCTTGGATGCAAACAACGCTCCTCATCCACCCTGTGAGTCATGACCCTTCAGCTGTGCTGCCTTGGGTGCCTGCTTGTGTGCGTTGGGCTGGGGTTCCACCCCCCCACCCCCCACCTTGAAACCGCACAAGAAACCACTGAAGAACCTGACATTTTTAAGCCACTTCCTCAGCTATACAGAGCAGCTCTGCTGTGCAATGCAGGAGCGAGAGGTGAAGGTTTGTGGCAGTGTGACTCTGGGGAGCTCTTTCCTCTTTGCCCCAGTGAGGCTTTGGGCAGAGAAGTTCTCTGCAGCCTAGCTTGTGCTGCCCATAGCTTTTGGAAGCATCGATTGACCAAAGATGGAGTGATCAGTCTTGCCACACACCCCCCCCCCCCCCCCCGATTCAATGAAGCTTGCCATCTCAAAGAGGTTTAAAAAGAAATAGTCATCCAGTTCCCCCCAAATAGTGGGGCTTTATCATAAGCCACTTGTTTTGGGCTTGTGCTTATCTGCTTTCTGGTTTGTACCTCTTGGTTTGGGGTGGGGGGTGGTGGTGTTCTCTGCATCCCCCCGATGCTGAAGAACAGCAACTACTCTCAAGAAATAAAAGCAAATGCGTCTGCCTGATGCTCAGACACGGGGAGTTGAGACATGGAGCATCTCCCTCTGCCCCACAAATCTCTGTTCTCATGTGCAATGCTCTTCCTTTGTTGGATTTGCTTCCTTCTCCACTTTCCTGTCACCGTGGCCATGGTCCAGACACTGGAGTTTGTGGTCCTTAGTCACAGGAATGCTGCTGTGCCTTTGGGAGTCACAGTGAATGGTGCAAAACTCCTTCCAGAGGGACATTACTAGAAGTTGTTCTCCGCGGAACAACTCCAGCAAAACAGGGCAGAGCACCTTGTTAGCCTTTGTACCTAAAGCCACATTTGGGCATTGCAGCAACCCTCTTGAGAGGCAGAGGACGAAGTACGTGGGATGATTTCTCACCTTATCCCCAACATCGTGCCAACTCTGCACCCTGTCCCATCCCCGGGGGACCCAATGAGGACAGCATCGGGGCTGGGCACAGCCCCATGCGTGCTGTGCTCCTGTGGCATGCGATGACACTGGTGTGTGTATGGAAGGGACTTGTTTGTCATCAGGAGTGTTTTTCAGGAGCATCTTTTGGAAACGTGCTTCTGGGGTGCTGTACCGGGAGCACAAACCCCACCTTATAAGTGCATGCTGCTCCATCTGCATGTTTGCATGTGGAAGGAGCTCCCCTCCAGACATTCCTGGCTGATCTTGCCTCTCCCGGTGAGATAAGGCATGGTGGCTGGCTGTGCCTGCTCGTTGTGCCTCCTGGCAAGGTGAAATTGCATAATGCATTTGACCTTGCTCAGCTGGATTGCTTATCAAATTAATATCTCTGCTGTTTTTATATCTTCTTAGTAGCTTCTGCACCAGGCTCAGCATGAGAATGGGCAACGGGGGTTCTTCTGTGCAAACATGTGGTTTCCTACCCTGGAACAAGAGCTTCAAAGACTTCTTAAAAATTCCCTCCTTGGTCACGAGCTGGGAACTTCTTGGAGATGGTGCTTGCTTTCGTTTTGCTTTCAGGACTGTGAAAGGAATGCACAATGTGAAGGAAAATTTGATCGATCATTTTCCAAACCCTTAAAGAAAACCCACCCCAAAACCCAAGAAATACAACTACAACCCCATTGTTTCCTTAAAGAAGTAGAAAGCACCCAGTGACTGCATGCATAAAAGCTATGTAGGGGGTGTGATGAAGAATAAAACCCCCTTGTTGGGTAGGAGTCAAATCTGAATGCAGACTTATACAGAGCAGTAGACTTTTAGTGAAGAAATATGCAAAGCAGGGGGAAAATAAAACAGACCCAGACACGCTCAGGAGATCTGAGGTGCTGAGTTCCTCCAGTCGGTTGAAACTCTGCAGTAGAGTTAAACCTGGAGAACGAGATTAGGGCACTATCAAAATAGCTGCAAGTCATCGGGTGTCACTGTTCAGCCTCCGGTAATTTGTCTTAAAGGACGGAGGCTTTCAAAATAGCCTGCTGGATGCCTGGCAGCGCACATTAAGTGCTGGTAATTAATTGTCTGCTGAATTGATCTCTTCCAGTAAAGCAGAAGGGAAAACGCAGGGCTAAATGGTAAGGAGGTATGAGGCACTTGCAGAGGCAGACGTGAAGAGCTGGTTGGTCATGCCAGGCAGTCTGTGCGCAGCTCCTCCCGGCTTCCCCCTACCAAAATAACACTGGTGTGTTTGCCGCTGGCCTGGCAATGCCAGGGGAGGAAGGGATTGGAGAGGTGTGGGTGTCCACAGGGATGTTTAGCTGCCCCTCTGGCTCTGTGGTAGGAGGAAAGCTTATTCATCCCAGCGCTGGTTACAGCATTCAAGCTGCTTGCTCGCTGTTCCTTACCTTTGCTGGGGAGCGGTTTAAAAATATGAAACGTTTGCCCGCTGCAGCTGTTTTGCTCCTGCTTTTTGTCTGCTGGCTTGTAGATTGCAGAGGTTGTTTTTCCCTGAATGCCATGGTCAGCAACTGAAGACAAACCACATTATTTGCAAAGCTTGCTTAAGTGTCCCTTAATCGCTTTTGACTTTGTCACGTGAACCACCTCCTGGTTAAGTATATTCTTCCATTTCTTTGAGGGCTTGTAATGTGCATGGGCTTTATTTTAACCGTGCAGAACCAAGAGGGCTTCAGAGTACATTTGGAACTTACCTCTTGCTTTTTGTAGCTCAAAGGAAACCTGAAGCAGTGGTTTCTGGTGGGTTTTGGAATCATGCTGTGATACAAACGGCCAGTGGAGCCAAAAGGCACCCTAATGTCTTCAATTCGCTTCTGAGTCACTATATGGGCAGGTGAAGAAGACAAACCTGTCCTCCTCGTGCACATTCTCAAGGTAGTCATGTTAAAGAGAAGACCATTCTTATTCATAGCGAGTTTGAATATTTCGGTTGTCCCAAACTCTTAGCTAGCTGACTGATGCAAATTCCTTGAGAGCCGGAGGGGATGTTTTGAATTGCTTTCCTTTGGTCAAAGATTAGTTGAAAACAACTGAAGCTTGCCTCCAGTGCTTCAACTGAGTAAGTGCTCCTGTAGCAATGTAATGTGGTGGTTTTCAGTGTCTGAGGTGGAGGGAATAGAGACCAGGGCTTGTAAACCTCGTGGTAAACCTTACATGGCTCTGTGAATGCTGCAACGAAAGATCAACGTGCAGAAATTGGATTTTTGCTTTGCAATTTTGATCTGGGCTGCTGCAGGGCAGCTTTTTGGTGAGGACATCTTTGGCAGCCAGGATGCTGTTGGCTTTGCTGGGGAAGCAACAGGAACAGGAAAGTTTTTTGGTGTGGACTGAAAGGTCTGCCATCTCCCAGGAGTATTGGCTGATGGCATGGGGGGATTTGGTGTCCTGGTTAAGCTTGGGAGCCTCAGGGTTTGTGCTTGTTAACGGGGAAGGGGTCTGGTCTCATATTCCCAGTGGGAGAACCATGAAGTTTGGGCCTTCTCTGGAATAACTTAGCCTTCAGCCTTTTGCTGCCGTGTTCGATAAAGATGAGTTCAGGCTGGAGTGAGGGCGGGAAAAGGCTGTGAAACCAACCTGGCCTTTTCCGGGAAAGGACATCAAAAAACTGAGCTAGATCTGCCTTGACTGGGGAAGCAAAAGCTGAGAGCGTGTAACATCTCCTTCCCTCCGTGTCTGTAGAAAGCGAACACCCGAGAGCCAGGAGAGCCATTTCAGCTGGAAGACAAGGTTTAGCAGATGACAAGGAGGTTTAGCAGGAACCAGCCAGGGCAGAAGAGGAGGAGCATGGCTGAATAATGAATTACATCTGAGTGAGAGCTCAGTCAGCCTGTGTAAGGGACAGGGTGATGTTGCTGGATGCTGTCGGAATGATGCTGTTCAGCCCCAGAGTCCGTGAGCTCCAACATGCCTGGTCGCTGGGCGATGCTGCTGCGCCTGCTGCGAGGCAGCCTGCCTGCGCCAGGGAGTGCAGGCATGTTTGCTCGTTAGCTCGCCAAACAAATGAGCAGGAGTAGAGCAGGAGTAACACGTGCAAATCAGTGAAACAACTGATGGAAATCTCGCCGAGAATGAGCTGAAGACTAATGTGGTGAGGTGGAGAAGGAAATCCTGCCCACCCTGCCTGCAGCGACTAGGGCAGTCTAAAGGAGGATGTGCCTGCCAAAGCAGCTTGTGATTTTGGCCAGTGCAACCTTTTAATTAAAATGGGGCTGAAAAGGAAGCCAGAAACTCAAGAAACAGATTTTTAATCCCTTGGACTTTGGTAGATAGTCTCCATGCAAATCACGCCTCCAGCGTCACTGCTGTTTGCATGGGTGTGTGCTCCTGTCTCTGTGGACAGACAGGATGCAGGCAAAACCGCCATGGCCTTTGGCTTTGAGGGCATCGTGTCTCTTTGCTTTTGTGTGTTCAGGGCCCTCAGAGGCTTCACAGTGGTGGATACGAGCCAAAGAACGCTTTCTGATGGGGCAAAAAATGTGGGCAGCACACCATGGGAGGGGAGAGGTCCTGTCCGTCTGTCAGTGTGCTTGATGTGGGAATTGTATTGATGCAACGTGAATGTGGAATACCCAAAAGCAGAGATGCCAGAGGGACTGTCTGCTTCCCGGGTCACCCTGCACATTGCCCAGCAGCTAAGCCCACAGCCCAGTGGGTCCAGGCTGGGTCCCGCACGCCCTGGAGGAAGTATCACTCCTAGGCAGGGGATGCTGGATAGATGGTTGGACTCGATGATCTTGAAGGTCTTTATTGGCCAAAACCATTCTATGATTCTATGCTTAGTTGGAGGCTCCCACAGTTTTGCTGTCTTCTCAAAGATTTCTGAGCACAGAGGCTCTTCTGGGAACACTTTTGGTTTGGGGCAGTTTTTTTGGGGGAGGGTGTGTTTTTTATTTTTATTTTTTCTTTTACCTTATTATTTTTTCTTTTTTCTTCATTTTTTTCTTTTTTCTTTTTCTTTTTTCTTCTTTTTTTTTCTTCTTTTTCCCCCCATTTTTTGTCTTTTTTTTTCTCCTTTTCTTTTTTCCTTCCATTTTTTTTTCTTTCCAGTTTTCTCTTCCACAGCAGAGTCCAGAGAGCGGCGGGAAGCCTTCAGCAGCCCTTCCTTTCAGCAGCCCTTCTCCAAAGCTGCTGGATAAAAGACCCTTTTGGAGCATGGCAAGGAACTGCCCTCCCACACCACCACCTCCTCCTCCTCCTCCCTCCGCCTGCCAGAAATAACCCCGAGACGGCTCCGTACCGCGCCGCCGCCACGTCCCCGCCCGGCTGTGGGGGTGCAGGGCCGCGGGCGGGGCCGGGCCCGGGAGGAGGAGGAGGAGGAGGAAGGGGAGGCGCTGCGGCGGCGGCGCGGCCATCCTCGGGCGCCGCATCGCTGCGTGCGCTGAGCCGCCCGCTGCAGCCGGCAGGATGATCGCCGCCCAGCTCCTCGCCTACTACTTCACGGAGCTAAAGGAGGATCAGGTCAAAAAGGTAGACCGCAACCTGCTGCACCCCCCGCGCCCCAGGCCGCGTCGCTGCTTTTTGGGGTGGATTTATTTTTTTTTATTAATTTTATTTTTTCCCTTTGGGTTTTGTTGCTTTGTCCCCATAGCGACCCTGCTGCGGAAGCAGGGGGAATAAGATGGATTTGAAGCTCGGACGTATGGCTCCCCGGAGAGCCCCGCCTCCCCTGCCCCCCTTCCCCCCCCCCCCCCACTCGCCCACGTAGGGAGCAAAGTGGGGTTTCAGTTAAGGAGAGCGCTGGGTGTGGGTGATGCCCATCGTTGCCTGTCAGGCCGCGGAAACCCAGCTTGGCCAAGCGTGCAGGAGTCAGGGCCACGCGGTGGGGCTTTGGCGATGAGGATGGTGGTGGTGATGGCGATTTATCCTTCCGGGCGTCCCTGGAGAGAGGGGACTACATCTTCCCCAGGGTGCTTGCGGGCATCTGTTGTTCTGGCGTGGGGGTGAGGAAGATGAAGGGCAGGTAGCTTTTGAGTCATGTGTCGCTACAGCTCCTGAATGTTCAGGAAGTGGTTGTCAGTTGTGCTTAAAAAGAAGTGTTTGTATGGGCTGCCTTTCCTTTGGCGTCTGGCGGCCGTCGCCGTACGGTCGGAATAGCTCTGGGATGTAGTATTGCCCCAAGGAGACGGCTGCAGAGCGCGACTCGAGCAGTTCGGCCCCGGCTGAGCGTACTGGCGGAGCTGCAGGGAGCAGAGAGCTTGGGGTGAGGGAATGTGGGGACACAAATCCAGGAAAAACGATTGCAAATATCACCGAGCCCTGTCACGGAGCCGGGCTGACGTCAGGAAGCAGAGGCTTCCCCTCTGCCGCCGCCTCCTCCATGGTGCCGCCTGACCCACCTAGGCGCATGGCTGAGCGCCTGCGGAAAGTGTCCCTAAAATATTTTGGGGAAGTCTTGGTGATGGTGTTAGCAGGGCTGGTTTGTAGCTGTCTCAGGGCTTGTCGCGGCTGGAGGAGAGCACCTCCTGCCTTTGGGCTGTGCCCAGGGAGACCTCAGCTTCTCTGTGTGGGGGTGATCCATCCTCACCCACTCCTCTGTCGGAGGGAGCCCCAGACAGCACCCCACGTTTTCCACATCTCCTTTCGCAATTTGGGTCTTGTGCTTTTCCACCCAGCTGTTCTCACAAGGAGCTGAACACTGCACACGGCCTGCAGCTCTCAGCATCTTGTCGCCTGGCGTACGTGGCTGCCCCTTTTCCCCAGGCCCCTTCTCTTCCTTTTCCCAGTAGATTCGCTGGTGCTGCTGCTGGCACCAGGCAGGCATGTCTAGGTAAGGCCTTCTCTGTCTTGCCGCCCCTGTTATATTTAGAAACCCAAGATAAGCCCAAGGGTGGGCGCTGACAGAGGGGCAGTGAAAGTGCCGCATGGGGAAGGCGTGGTGGGAGCATGGAGGCACGAGGAAGGGGGAAACTTGGGGTTGTTCCCAGGGGTTATTTATTGTGGGCTGGTTTGGCACCATGAGGCGGCTATTGTCTGGCGGCATGGGAAATGGTGTGGCCTGGCAGCAGCTGTAAAGCATTCTTATGGGTCAGCTGGGGGGCTGTCTGAAAAAGAAAAAATAATTTAAAAATAAAATTAAGAAAAAAGGCAGGCTACTGGGTTGGGAATGATGCAAGACATCTTTTCCTTGTTTATATACTCACAGAACAGATACTGAGCCCCCTTATTTTTGTCTACCCTATGGGGAGGGTTTCTGCAGCAGTTGGAGGCTCTGCTGCCCCACAGCTGCTGGGAGCCAGTGGGCTCCTCTCCTGGGACCCCATGGGGCAAACGGGCTTGCGCTCCGTCTCGGCGTGCCGCTTATGGGAATACGTGCCTGCATGGCTTCATTTCAGGTCCCTCCCTCTCCTCTCTGCTTCCGGAAGAGCAGCACTTGCTGCTGTACATACTGTTTGCAGCCGGGGGCTGCCGACCGAGGCATTGCCCCCTACTCAACACTTTGCCCCACGGGGCTCCTGCTGCTTCCTTTGCCTCACTGGTCCCTGGCAGGAACCGGTCTCGGCTTTTGGCGGCACAGGTGGCGGGTCACCTTGAGGATGCTACTGTGGGCCATGGGAGGGCTGTGAAAGAGTTAAAAGCACTGTTGAGGCGAATCTGGGAACGGATTTGTTACAGGAGCCTCCACTTGGAGGCTGAATGTCCTTCCTCCCTTGTGACCCTGTTTTGTCCTTTTTTGGGGTTCCCATCCCCATGTGGCACTAGTGCTGAGTGCTGCCTTTCTGTGGTGGGATCCCTGCTGAGGGATGCAGATGGGGCTGGTGGTTTCAGGTCCTTGGGATGCCCGTATGTGGAAGCAGCATGCCGTACTGGTTTTGATGGATTTTAGACACTCCCTTAAGTTTCAGCATTATTTATTTATTTATTTCCCCCCGCCCTTGACAGTTTCTGGAACATTTTTCAAGATGAGTCCTGGAGAGCAGGGAGGATAGGCAGGGTGGATGCATAGCGGGGGAGATGTGAGTGGTTGGGCAAGTGTTGGCAGCTCTGTGGCTCCGCAGCCCCCTGCAAGGGGGCATTTTTCTGTGAAACCACATATGCATGCACTTGTAGGTGACCTACTGTGCATAAGCAAGCTGGTGATGTATGGTGCCCTGTGCTGGTGATGTATGATGCCATTTAAACAGGCCACGTGGTTTTGCTCCAAGCAGGATAAATTATCTAGAAGTTTCTGAAAACATCGGCTCCCTGGACATTTGTGATCTTCCAGGTGACAAGGGACTTTGTACAGCTCGAACGGAGGCCTCGATTTCTCCAAAAAACTGATTTTGTGGGCGCGGGTGCCACAGAGCATCCCTGGCATCTGCGCCGCTGGGCTTGGGGAGCTTTTATAAAACTGCCTTTGAGTACCTTTGTTTCCAACAGGTTCGTACCTGCCGTGGCTAGCCCCAGCTCAGGGAGCTTCTAGGTGTTGCCAGGTTTCTGTCAGTCCCGGCAACAAGCCCTTTTTGGTTGTATTACCTCGTGAGAGAGCAGGAAAAAGCATCTTGCAATCCAAGAGTGGCATTTAAAATGTCGTTTAACCTTGAAAATAACATGATGGAATGGGATGTAGCGGCGGTAGATGGACGTAGACCTCATGGTGGTGACCTGGCAGTATAAAAGCTTTTTAGGAACCAATCCGATAAGCCATAAGCAAGCATGAACAGTTTCAGGGTGTCTGAGCAACTTGTTTTGGCACACCTTGGCTCCTGATGGATCTTTGGGATGCTGAAAGGAATGTGGAGTACAATTAGCTCTGTGCGGAAGATGTTTACACGCTGAAGGGTTTTGGTGCAAAGCCTGTGTCAGTAACATAGGTGCTAATGACTTCTGAAATTGTTGTGGGAGTGCTCTGTTTTTGGATACCATCGACTGTTGTCAGTGTCCGGGAATGAGACCCGTCGTTAAGGAATGACTGTTGGCGCTGCCTGGCTCATTAAGCAACTTATAATTATTCCTGACGTCCCATGGAGGCTGCCTGGATGGCTGGATTTTCAGAAACTTCTGTTCCCCAAATACGAAAAGCATCTTTCCTGTGTGACTGAGAGACATGGCGCGCGCCTGATTCAGATTATGAAATACAATTTACAACAAATTGCTTACGGATTCTGTCTGTCTGGTTTTTGGTTGGGTGTTTTTGAGGGTGTTTGGGGGATTTTTCTGGGGGGCGGGTTGTTTTTTTGGGGGGTTTGTTTTTTAAGAAAAGGAAAACCAAAACACCCCGTGCTTGTGGTCTGGGAGGGCTCCCGTAGTGGTACTCTGGGAAGATGCCCTTTCTGGGGATGTGACTCTTGAGATGACAGCTAAATGCAGGATCATTTTCTGCTCCTTGCCCACACAATCACCTGCCTGAAATTGCTCCTTCTGTCCTCCATCTCCCGGGGAGGCCTGGCACCCATCTGCCATGGGATCCTCAGCGGGGCTGGCTGACCTGCCGGCAGCTCCCATTTCTCTCCACTACTTCCCTCCAGATACGGCTGAGATTTGCTTTCTGATCGGCTTTTATTGCAGGCAGAGCAGGGAGTTATTAAACCTCCATGCCATAATCCAGCCTCTGGCTCCCCCCCTCCAGTTATTTATGGCTGTCTGTGGAGGGTTTTCCCTCAGAGGGCTGCCCGTGCTGCCAGCGCCAGAGAGCAGCGCTTTTCCTCTTGCTGATGGCTAACCCCTTTCCTGCCTGGCTTGGGGGGGACACACCCCAAACCCTGCTTAATTTTTTACTTTTAGTTTTGGAAACTGTAACACTGGAGGGATTTTTGTTTGAAGCTGAGGTTTACTGCCCATCTCCCCCTCCCCCCTCATCCCCACCCCCCCTCCCACCCCGTGAGTCTCAGCGGTGAAGATGGCCTCGATGCGACACAACAACGCGATGCAACGCGATGCAACGCGAGGTGATGCTCCCTGCGTGCAGGAGGGTCCAGCCCAATTATGTAAGGGCGCTGACAGCGCTCATTGGTTTTTTTCATGGGAGGAAAAAAAGAGCCCTCCCTCCCGTTTTCCCTGGCTGCTGTGAGTAGCACAGGGGCAGAGGTGGGGGAAACGGGCTTGTCTGGTCTGGACTGTGCAGACGCTAAAGGCTGCGTTTACAAACAGGGCTTTTGGGTGGGGGGGTGGGGGGAATCCTTCAGCCCTGTTTTTGGGAGGAGGATGCAGCAGTGAGGTTTTGTAGAGGGCTATTTTCGTTGTACAGTGGAGTCTGACTGTGCGAATGATGTGTTAGCGTAGTTTTCACTGGGAGATTTGGGGAATCGGGCCTCTGAGCGTCAGCGTGGGCTGCTGAAAGCTCAGCCTTAAGAGTTTTGTTGTTTTTTTTTAACCCCCCTTTGAAAGGGAATAACCTCATGCTCTGACATCATGACTTGACGGTCTCTGTTTAAAGAAACTCTGTGGCTGGGTTTGCCGTGGAGGTTTGTCCTGCCTGGGCCGACGCCAGCCTCTTCTGCATCCGTCCCCACGCCTTTTGGGGCTGCAGCGAGGGTTTTTCTTCTTGGAGTGAAATGACACCAGTGGCTGGTTGTGGTTGTCTCTGCGACAGGGCTGTCAGCCCATCGGGGCGGCACGGGACACAGCTGGGATGTGGGGATGCTGTCCTGGGGGTCTCGCATTTCTCCTCTGCAACGGAGAACCTGAGCTCAAACTCTTCCGCCTGCACCATCATTCTACCGGTTCGTGGAGCAAACGCATGGTATCATTTTGTTGCACTGTTAACTTCCTGCCTGCCGTGTCTTCTGCTCTCCCTCTGTGGGTGATGGTACCGGGAGCTTGGCAGCTTGCGTAGCCTCTGGCTGCGGCCCTGCAGCGGGGGCTTGCTTGTCCCCGACCCTGACCCTGCGGTCTGGGATCAGACTGGGTAGCTGCACCCAGCAGCGCCGTCTGTCCACGCCTTCCTCCCTCGGCTCTCCAAATGCTTGGTCACAGTGGGAGGGTGCCTGGCTCGGGGTGATACTCTATCTTCGGTGCAGATCTTGACTGTGTGCAGGCAGAAGTATTTTCTGCAGGAGCAATTAAATTGGCGCTGGTTTTACAGTCGCTTTAGGGTTTAATTATGTTTTGATTGTCTGCCTTTCCTTCACGAATGGCATTGTTCGTTGCTTCCTGTCTCAAAGTCCCTCGGTATACAGAGCCCTTGCGTGAGATAAGTTGCTGCTCTCAAGACTTCCAGGGCCACAAAGGAGGCACGGGGGCCTCGGCGCAGAGGTGGCCTGGGATGTAACATCAGGTAGCTTTTCTGGTTGTGCTGAGGACGGAAATCATGGGCAGGGTTTTATTTTCTTGGCCCTGCTGAGCTGGAAGCAAAAGTGTTGCAAAGGTGTGGCTTAGGCCTGAGCTGTTGGCAGAACCAAATTTCCAAGGCAGAAAATGAAGCAAGGCAAGAACAGACTGGCAGCTGTGGTCCAAGGGGTGGGACGCCTGTGTTTAGCAAGAACCCCCCCCCCAAGACTAAGTTGTATTTTTGAATCATCAAAGCATCCCTCGCTCTTCTTCCTGATGGTGAAGATGGGTGTAATGTTATGGACAGCAGTATTATTGGAAAACTGGCACCGCCTTCTTTTTCCAGGGAGGTAAAGAAAGTTCCTGTCTTGGGAAGCAGCAAGGGAGAAGTCAGCAGCTTTTAATTTGATACTTTATCTTGGGGAGGAAGATGCTACCTACCCGCAGCCTAGCTCTGTGGAAGATGGTTTGGTACACAGAAGTAATTTCTCAGCCTGGGTGGTAGTCCTGAAACCACTGTGGTGAGTCTTTCCCGATGAAAGGCTTTAAACACAAGGCACCTCCATGGCCTGCAGCAACACCTACATTGCCTCCGCTGGGACGAGGTGCCAAAAGAAAGGGGTTTTTAGTTTCTTCCTCTCCCCAGACAGTCAGGAGAGGCTGTGGGCAACCTGTTCTGTGCAGGGAGAAGGAGGCAGAGCAATGTGGGACTGGGTCTTACCTTGGGAAGGCAGAAGGACGGCGTGGGCTTCAGCTCATGCAGGTCCTAGGACTTGCATGTTTTCCTTGATTCTGAGTCACGAGACGAGGCATGCGAAGTGTGTGGCTGTGTTGTCAGCTTGGCCAGAGCACTGGGGAAGAATTTACTCTGTGGTGGTGTTTTTTGTCCTTTTTTCCCCAGATTGATAAATACCTTTACGCCATGCGGCTCTCTGACGAAACTCTGATAGACATTATGGCTCGCTTCAGGAGAGAGATGAAGAACGGCCTCTCCAGAGACTTTAACCCAACGGCTGCAGTGAAGATGCTTCCTACGTTTGTGAGGTCCATTCCTGATGGTTCAGGTAAGGAGCCGAGTATTTGTTTTCCTTATCAAATATGGTGTGCTTCGTGGGAAAGCAGTTAGAAATATACTGTGTGCTACCAAGGACAAGAGTGATTTGCTCTCTGGCGAGCCCAGACACTGTTTCAAAGAGAGCTTGCCCTCTGCGTCCGTGTGTTCCCACAGATGCTGGAGGATTTTGTGATTCCGGTGTCAAAACCCACTTTGATGGCAACGGAAGAGCCCTTCCTGGCCATCGTTCCTCCACCCATCAATGTATTTACACTGAGATTTGTCTGCCAACAATCCGTACTTCACATAAGAAGGCTTTCAATTTATGCCCTTCCCACTCATGTGACCTGGAGTCTTAACAAATACATAGGCTTTTTGACATTTGCTGTTTGACTCCACATCCCTTCTCCCCCTTCGTTCTTTCCCCCATAGAAGTGTGAGTCGTTATGTGCTGAATTTGAGTTCCCTGGTGTTCGTTTTGCCTTTTGTGGACTGTCTTAGGGCAGACTCTCAGAACTCAAGGAGGCTGCAGTGTATGTACAGCTTAAAAGCTCCTGCTCCTCTGGCAGGCTGAGCTTTTTCCATCCACGTGTAGGACTTGGTTTTTCCATGCTCACTGAACCTGGTAAGAGTGGCATGAAATCCTGTCAGAAAGCAGGAAGATGTTGCAATGGTATTTGTTTACTTATTTTAGTACTTATAAAGCAAAACGTGTACGTTTATAAACAGTATATAATAATGTTTATTATTACGCTGGATTTTCTTCTCATGTAGCAGGAGTTGGGGAACTGTAGATTGGTGCCTACCACAAATTATGTCCCTGTGTGTAGAAATGGAGAACTGCGTAACCTGGTTACCTGTTTTGAGGCACTTTTTGGGGTTTTTTTTGAGTTAAAATGAAGAATTCACTGGGTGAGAAGAACGCGAAGCCTGGTGATTTGTGGTGCTTGGCACTGTCTGGCAGGTGGAAATCTGCGATAGCTCTGCTTTGCTGTTGCTTTCTACCACCTTAAGCTTTTTAATTGAAACATCGTTCTCTGTCTAAAAAAGACCAAACAACTGAACAAGGGAGAACAAACTTGAATCCTGCTTTTTGGTGGCTGTTATGTTGAAATGTTGTGTTGAAATTCACAGCCTGTTGAGAAAGCCAGAAGCTGCTGCTCACGGCTGGGGCACGGGCAGAGGTTGCTTGAAGGGTTTTCAGGTGATGAAGTGGCTTTTGAGGGCTTTTGTGTGGATTCCCAGCATTTTTACCAACTCCAAAATCCCTGTTTTTTCCTTCAAGTGCATTTTGAGTTCAGCTGAGTAGATCTGTCCCCAGAACCCTGGTCTGTCAGGCACTGCAGGTTCATAAATCCAAGCTGCTTACAGTGAGTCAGATAGTTTTGCAACTCGTTCCATGGCATAAACTGAGGAGAAATTGAGATGCAGTGTGGCACAAGGAAAAGGGGATCTGCACCCAGCCAGGAGAAGTGAGAGACATTGCTGGGGTTGAGCATGAGCTGGAGAAGTGGGTATCCTGGGAATGAGTGTATGCGTGTCTGTATGTCAAGGCATTAGTTTCAGATCATGTATGACATGCCTACTTGAAAAAGCAACCTTGTGTGTTGTGCGGGCTGTGCTCAGCTCTTGATCCTGCGCCCGTTTGACTCCTGCCACCCTCTCCGGAGCAGGCACGCTGCAGGTACCTATTTGCAGCATGGATTAGAAGCGTACGGCAGCACGGTGCCCCGGACGATTTCTCAATCACGTGATAGCTACCTGTATGTGCACTCCATATCTCCTCAGAGAGCTGTTAAAAACACAGGAAAGCCGTTCCATTACTGGCCTGGAAAAGCCATGTTCTGACCCTGGGCATGAACAATGCTTGCTGGAGTGGGTGCCATGGCATTTCTTTCCCCAACTCGCTTGCACATGCTTGCCATGTCTGTCCGTCTCAGCTGCCCCACAGGTGTGGGCAGGGCAGATGGGGAGCCCCCGTCCCTGCTCTGGGATGGAGGGTAGGGGGGTCTCTCACGCGTGTGCTTGTGTTGCTGCTCCCAAAGCGTGGGTTCGGCTCCCAGCTTGATGGCAATTCCTGCCTTCAGCTGTCCCTCCACAAAAAGCCAGAGGCTGAAAGCCTGCCCTTTTCTCTGGCCCGTCTCTAATTACTGCCTTGTAAGCTCTTTCCTCTGAGTCTGATTATTATTATGAGAGCTGACTCTTCAGAAAAATGCTGTTTGCTTACTTTCAGACCTGTGCTCGTTTACATTATCAACGAGGAGCTTTCGAGTAATAATTTTGGGGGACTTGGGAGACCTTGGTGTTGGATCTTGGTGTTACAAAGCATAGATTAAATGGTGCTATTCAGGTTTGATGCAGAGGGCTTTATGTTCTAGCTCGAGGTTCTTTTTAACTGAAAAGGATAATCCTTAATGAATTTTATTGAGTGGTGAGCTTGGTGATGCTGGATATCAAACGTGCCAATCTCTTAACTTACTGCTGGGGAAGGCGTTTCGGAAGAGCGGTGTTTGTTTAGGTACGTACCGAGGCTCATTTAGGCTTGAAAAAGGACCATCTGGCCCAGTGTTGATTTTTCCATTATTTATCAGAGGTAATGGCTTGCATTCAACAAGTGATGCCCATATGATAAAGCTTATTTGGGTATTTGGCTTAATGAGACACTTGTGGTTAATATTTTGCTTCCGGACTTATTGCGGTGAAAGGGAGGGGTGGTGGGTTATGAGTTACGGAATTTGTTATGCTCAACCAGATAAAGGGAACTGCATCTACAGCTTGGGTACATTCACGCATTAAAGCACCATTTAAAGCCCTGCTGCTCAGAAACAGATAGGGAAGCACTGTGAGGTCTGTGTTTTGGCAAACTCGTGAGTTTGCTCATGTCTTAAGCAACGAGAAAGAGAAGTCACATTGCAATGCAGTAAAACTAGGATGATTTTTAGGAATTCTGGGCTCCAGCTGATGTTTTGCCACGTTTTTCTGGACAGATGTGGTTGTTGGTTGTAATTTCTCACAGGGCAGTGTTTTGTTTCTGTGTTACGCTGCAACCTTGGAAACCTGTCGGGGCTTTTCTGTAGTGTCTTTGCCTCTCTTAGGCTGTTCCTGACAGAGGTCCTGCCCCAAGGGACCACCCTGTCCAGTTAATCGGCTTTACTGAGCAGGATGGGGATCCTGGAGGTGCGTGGGGTGATGAGGAGGGAGCAGTTCACAAAGTGAGAGTTTAGGAGCTTGGCGGGATAATCTCAGAGACAATTCTGGGTCTGTAGGTCCTTGAGGATAAAATGCATACCCAAGGCTTCGGTGGCAGCGTGGAGTCGGAAGGCTCTGAGAACTGAGTTGATGTTTGAGGTTAACACATCAAAAGTCACCTTTCTGCCCCACTGCCTGAGGCCTTTCCACGTTGAATGTCAGTAGAAATGGAAAAGAGGTGATGTTGGGAGCAGCCTTCCCAAAGCCATAGGTTGTACTTGGAAGGTGGAATGAGAACGGGCCGAAGTGCACACTGCAGGATGGGGCAGGCAGTGCGCCTCGGCGGTGCGGGGTGTGCAGGAGGCAGCTCATCCTGCCATGGCGCAGAAAAGCCCAAATCGATGAGGAAGCTGTGATGGGAAGGTGCCACACACCTCTGCTTCGCTGCCCTCCAAGCATCTTCGGTAAGCCCAGGGATGCTGTGTGTCAGCAGGGATGCTTGCAAAGAGCCTCCTTGATTAACAGCAGCCTGAGCGCGCGAGCGTCCCTAAATATTAGCCCTTTAGCGGACTTTATCGATCGCCGCCTTTGTTTGCTCCCTCTTTGATAAGGAGAGATAGCCTGAGCGGCTTGGTCAGATCTGTTTGCCTTGCTCTCCGGGGGCTGCTGAAAGCGTCATTCCTCTGATAGCTGCGCCACGCGCCTCTGTCACCTGGATTACACCTTGCAGTCTGTGGAGGCGAGCGGGCAGGCGGAGGATTTGGCTTCAGACCTTTCAAGTCCAAATATCTCCCTACCACCGAGATAGATAGGAGGTATCCTAACTCTTTCCCTCGCTCTTTGGGGGAGGTATTTAGTTGCGAGGGATCACAGCTCCTGTGTAACTCCCACAGCGTGCAGGCCCGCCCCATGACTTGTCAGCCCGTCATTTCTCTGGCTTCTGTAGTCTGACTGCAGTTGGCAGTGAATCTCCGCTTCCAGGCGTGGAATAAGTGATTTCTGCTTTGACTGTGGAGCAGCGCACAGTCCAGCCACCCTTCTTTGTTACTTCCCAAAGCGACACAGCAGAAGGCTGTTCATCGGGGCTCTGGCATCCCTTCCTCTCACTGTCTCTGTTGTCAAGGTCTTTTTGGCTTTCTCCCAAGATCATCGCTCTGCCGGCTTCGTTGTGAGATCTGGGTGTAAAGGCTGCCCACCACTAGTCCATTCTTTTTGGATAAAACCCCATTGCAGCCGCCTGCACGTTAACGGTGATTGACGCTGCCATCACACCAGCTTCACGTTAAATTGTGGGGGATTGGGTTAAGGCTTCATGTGGGTGCCCCACGGCTAGAACCTCCTTGCTGTAGGCGCTGGACACTTGCTGATGCGTTATATTCAACGGGTTTGTGTCGCATACAGTTTTTTAATCATTTGTGTCTTGTTTTCCATGTAGAGAAAGGAGATTTCATTGCACTGGATCTTGGCGGCTCGTATTTCCGAATTCTGCGGGTGAAGGTATCGCATGAGAAGAAGCAGACGGTACAAATGGAAAGTGAAATTTATAACACGCCTGAAGATATCATGCATGGCAGCGGAACGCGGGTAAGCACCTCTTTCTTAGGATGTCTTTCAAAAGACTTAGCTGCTTTTCACACTGCTGTTTGGGAAAACCACCAGGAGAGTGACTGTAGCGTCTTAGCAGTTGTACCCACGGTGTACGCAGGCTCAACTACAACTCTTCGTCATAGGCTCACGGGCTGGTTTGGGTTGGAAGGGACCTTAAAGATCATCTAGTTCCAACCCCCTGCCATAAATAAGCATGAAATTAGTGTAACGGAGCACGCATGGATGCTGCAAATCTGCTGTCATTGCATGGGAGGCTTTTAGCTCAGTTAGGGAAAAGATGGCCTGGAAATAAAGATTCTGACTTGTGAAGTAAAGTTACTTTCCAAAGGTAGGAAGTGGAGAGCAGGGAAACCACGTACTCTTCATAAGCAATGAACATGACCAGCCCTGCAGCCGTAATGTTAGATGAGGGGTGGAAACACCCATGACAGACTGTCCTGTCAGTCTGAGCAACTCTGCATTCATGAGAAGTACATTAGGAAAATGACAGGAAGCCAATAGAATGTTTTGGCACAGCCTCAACTTAATGTTTGCCGAATAAATGATAGGGGTTCCTTTAACGTTCCAAGAGTAGAAAAGATTTGATCTGTTTGATTGGATTTCACGTTGGGCTCTTTGGAAGACTCAATTTCCTTTTTATGATCAGAAAGTGGGTTACAACGGATATTTGCCTAACAGGTTTGTCTCCATGTCAGGGCAAGGCAAACCAGGTAATTTTCACTGCTGGAGAAAGCAAGGGTGCGTTACGCTTTTTGCTGGAACAAGGTGCGGTTTGGGAGCATGAGACACCTGTGGGGAGCTCATAGCTTGTTTCAGGAGAATTAAAAAAAAAAAAAAATTGTGGAAACAGCATTTCTGCCCTCAATTATTTTTTTCTTCCGTAGTCACCTGAATACCTTTGATGTGTGTGTCTAGTAGCCGCCGCTGCATTCTTACGCTGCAGTGGGTGCAAGGTGGTGACCGTGGCTTGCACGTAGTACCACGGCCGATGCTGTGGTGGCTGAACCACAGCAGTAAAATGCTTTCCTTGTAAAGACTCTTCCCAATGTTACTTCTTTGTTATCTTGCCAAAAGGTTGTGCAGCGGCTTTCCCATGGAGTGGTTCTGGGGGGTAGCTGGGCTGCTTGTTGCTAGTAGGGGCTGGGAAGTTGGGTGGCTGCAGGTCTGGAGTGTGGGGTCACTTGTCCACAGAAGTGTGTTGGGAGGTGGAGAGCCACAAGCAGCTGCCTGCACACCCTGGGGGGTGTGACAGGTGTCTGTTCTGGGGGGCAAGGCAGGCTGACGTAAGATGAGGCTTGATGGAGACCCTGATAAGGGTGGTAAGGGGAAGCCAGGAAAGGAGACGTCAGGTTTGCATTCTTTCCCGAGGCTTTGTCATGCTTACTTTATAATTTTTAAATATCTAGAGACCATTTGGGATTCAGCAGCATGTAGCTCAGACTGTGATAGGCTTTGTCATGGCTTTTAAACCCAGAGGTGAGCAAGGCTTTCACTGACCCTGTGGGGACACTCACTTCTGGCATTTAAGTACTGGGAAAAGAGGAGGAGAACTGGAAGCATCATCAGAATAGCATCTTGGTTTGAAGTTGTCCCGCAACGCTTGCTGTGAGACTTCCCAGGGCAGCATGGCAGATGCCTGAGAGGTACACAGGCAGGTGTTGATTTGGTTCTTCCTGGCTGCTGTGTACAGTTGAGGTTTTATGAAATCTCTTGAGTCAGGTGAGTGGAATACTTGGACTGAACTGACTGTGCAGGGTAGGCTACTGCCATGTTTCTCAGCACACTGTGTCATTAACTTCAGTGAATTATACTCCTAAAGCCTAATACCTAATCAGCTTATTGAAGGGATTGCAGTTTATGGCTTCATGCCTCACTAGCATGGTTCGTTTTGCTATTTCCTGCTTCATTGCATTCAAACTTCTATTTTTGCCTATCTGTCAGTCATGGGCTGACGGTTTTGCTGGTCAGAATCAGTTCCCTGGCAAAAGTCAAGGGCAAAACACTCATTGACTTTCACTGCATAATAGCAGCTCTAGAATTTGTAAGAAGCCTTGACTTCCTCGTCAGGTCAGTGAACGAGAGCGTGCTTGAGGCTTGATTCTGGTGTTGCTCTTTGTGTTCTGCCGCTACTGGAGGTAAGTGATGGATTTGCAGCTGTTCTTCAAAGCTGAAGCTGTGGTTTCCTTGCTCTTTAAATCTTTCCCCTTTCAGGGGCTTGAGCTTGACTTCAGGTCTCCAGCTGCTTGCCAAAGTCTGCTGCTTGCCAGCCAAGTGCATCCATGTGGAGACTTCTTGGAGCCCAACCTGAGCAGGCAACTTTATGGCCACAGCATCTCGTGGCTGCGCCACCTAAAGGCCTATAAAAGTGTAAAATCTGATCGGCCCTTTCCTTTCTGCTGCGGTGCTCCCTCTGTCCATCCCTGACTCGATAAGATACTGGGCTCACGCTGTTCTGGGTGGCACAGCCATGGGTGGCCAGGAGTTTGGGTTTTTCCGCAATCCGCCTGCCCTACTTTAATGAAATCTACAGGAACACATCACATTGCCTCTACTGTCAGAGTCACTTAGCTTTTGTCAGGTTTGGCTGTTGATACAGGCAGGGGCACATACAGACGCCTCCTTGAGTCTCCTTGCGAAAGAATCTTAGGCCTGTCAATGGCAGATGCTTCTCTCCCTTCCTTTTCTCCTCCCGAGCGGTGCTTTCCCTCCGTGCTGTATTCAAACCAGCAGCGCAGCCAGCCCATGCATTACTGACTCGACATTGCTACTGTAGCGTCAAGAACGCAGCTAATAGTTAACCACCTCTGCCTGTGCAGGCTGCGGCACGGCACAGGTTACGCGCGTGTGCCCCACTAACCAGCCCAGGGCCCTGATGACTCACTGGCAGCAAGCATGTGCGCTAACTCATGGAGGGGAGGCGAGCATCAGCATGTTGTGCCGGGACCGCACAGGCCGACACCAGCAGATGGGTGCACTTTCTGGAGCGCTTTGGGAATGCCCAGGGATCTTTTGCAGTTGGACTTAAGAAGCGGGTCCTGGTTTTCCCTCTGCGCAGTCGTGGTTTATTGGGCAAAGAGGGATTTTTGTCACAGCATCCATAGTCAATATTGCTGCTTCCTGCTCTCTGAGCTCCTGAGGGGTTTGAGGTTGGCCCCTGGTTGTTGCTGGTAATCCTGGGGGCAGCTAAAAGTTTAGGAGGATTGAGTATTTACCAAGATACTTTCAGGTGGAAAGCATAATAAAAACATATGCTCCTGTTACTCCTTGATTTCACAGATTCACAGAATTGGAGCGGTCAGAAGGGACCTCCAGAGATCATTGGGTCCAACCCCCCTGCCAAAGCAGGTTCCCTAGGACAGGTTGCACAGGGAGGTGTCCAGATGGGTCTTTAATATCTTCAGAGAAGGAGACTCCACACCCCCCTGTGCAGCCTGTGCCAGTGCTCTGTCACCCTCACTGTGAAGAAATTCTTCCGCATATTGGTGCGGAACTTCCTGTGCTCCAACTTGAGGTCATTGCCCCTTGTCCTGTCTCCACAGACCACTGAGAAGAGGCTGGCCATTTCCCCGTGTCCTACAGAAATCATCAAATCCAACTTCTGGAGAAGTCATCACATTTTATTACCTAACTGTAGTTCTTCTTTTCCTTACTCCTTTTTCCCCTCTCTCTTGTCTGGAAAATAGCCTGACAGAAGCACCAGCAGCGCACCCTGCTTTCCCATGCCATTTAAGTGAAACGTCCTTAATTTGCCCAGGACAATGAATGGCAACATCTTCCCAGGGGAAACTACTTCTGCTTAATCAAACCCAACCTTAGTTTAGGAATGGGCTTTAGATGCTCTGTTAAAATGTAGTGTTCGGCTTTTTGTCCTGCTTTGAACAGCAAAATATTCCTCTGCGGTTTGGTGTCTGAAGCCTGTCTGTAACGCTTTCCCATCCCTCTGAGACTTGGCAAATTGTTCATAATAAAGCTGCGCGGGCTGATTGCAACCAACAGGTATCTTTTTGTACTCCCTCTCAATTATTCCCAGTCTTCTGGTCAGCTTTCCCGGCCTCATCCTATCAATGCTGGGGATAGGGTTGGGTTGGGTTGTTTTTTCCCCCAGGGAGTTGAAGTGTGAAGCATGGTTATCTTCTGGAACTGGTGACAGCTTGTTAATTAGTTTGATGCCCATTTGTGGTATGGGTCAGTTCAAGGCAGGCCTGGCACTCTTTTGGTAGACCTCCCATGGGACTGGATCCCAAATGTTCTTTTGGGATGCTTCTAGCTTTTACTGAAAGGATAAGAGAAGGCTTTTTCGCATTCCCATTAGGAGTTAAGTGGAAGGGTTATGACATGCTCAAGAGCCACGTGCCCCCTGTTTCAGCAAAAACATTTTTCCATGTGTGTAAAAGATGCTGTGCAGAATTAGGCGCGTTAAAAGGACAGTCTATTTCCTAATTTATCGATTATTAAGGTGTTCTTGTGCGCTGCCCAAGAGTATTTTCATAGCTATGACTTTTGTATTTCAAACTCTGTACAAAAACTGCAGTTGGGGTTTTCACCCACTGCAGTTTTCATGCAGAGTTTGAAATACTTTCTCCCTGAAACAGTATCTCTTAACAATGGTGGCTTTATGCTTTTCGCTTTCTTTTAGCTTTTTGATCACGTTGCTGAATGTCTGGGTGACTTTATGGAGAAACAACAAATCAAAGACAAGAAATTACCAGTCGGGTTTACATTTTCTTTCCCGTGCCGACAATCCAAGCTCGATGAGGTAAGGAGATTTTGCAATTTTCCTAATATGTGGAAGAGCTACTGTGTTATTAAAACACTGCATGGAAAGTAGTATCCCAGACAGGGATCATTTTCAGGATAAACGTTGTATTTCACTGTTGGACTTGATGTTTGTGTTTATGTTTCTGTCTGAAAGAGGTGGTTAACAGATGACGAAGAGGCATCTGATGTTTTCTGCTGCCTCTGCGTGAGCTCCTTAGTGTTTTGAGTTCCTCAGTATTGTGGTTTACTGTGTAAACATGGCAGACAGGTTTTTTTCCTGCCTCCTGTGCAGCCTTTTTCACCTCTCCAAGGGGTGTAACTGGGGAGGACCCAGACCAGCAGCATTTGCTTGGATTCTGCTGAACTTCACCAGTGCACGCACAGATCCAGATCAGGGTCTTCCCCCTGAGCAGCAGCGCTGAGCCACGCGATCGGCTGGGTGCTCAGCATTGAGGGCAGCCAGGCAGAGACCTCCTGGAAGCAATGTGCTTTAAAAAGGGATGGAAATAACTAGCGCTGTCGAAAGCGGCTGATGAGATTCCCGTGACAAGGATGCCACGATATTTTCTTCCTTTTGGCTCGTTACATCCCGGATGAGTCAGCAGCCTCCTGGTACAGCACTGCCATGGCGAGGTGTGGCACACAAATGCAGGGAAATTAAATCCACATGGAACACTATGAGGTTGTGCCCATAAAGCACGGCCTGCTCTTCCAGCTTGTGGGGATCTGGCCACTAAGGTGGTGCGACAGCTCCCCAGATGTTGATGCTGAGGAGGGCTGGGTGAGGCATGGTTTTTATTGCATTTCATCTTCTTGAGTGATGCTGAGAGCTGGAAACAAGGGTGCTTGCTAACTGAATGTAGTTAAGAATGGGGAGCTGCCTGTTCCTGCGTCAGTTCAGAAGAGATGAGTTGGTTTTGGTGCAGCCACGGTGCACAGTAAGGCTCAGGCCTAGTGACCGTAGCAAAGTCGTGCTGGGGATGTGGCTGTGGAGTTGAGTTGCCCTTGAGACAATTTCTGTAGCTGCTTGATGAAAGGTGCTCATTTGTGGGATGGTTTGGGGCTGCCTGAATGGACTTGGAGGTGAGTGGTGGCAGGGTGGAAGAGGATAGTAAGATACAAGGGACATGGTGTCTCTTAATGAAAAAACAAAAAACCGCAAACAACCCGCCCCCTCAAGAGAGAGTTTTTTTGTATTTTGTGTGTTTGAAAAATGTTTTTCTGGATTCTGTGGGCCAGATTTGTTCCTGACTTGTGGTTTCCATGAGGCTGTGCATGCCTGGGTGCTGGTTTCTCATGGTTGATGAGCAGAAGGAGGCAGGGTGGTCCCTGCTTTCTCCAAGGGCGACAAGGTGGCATGGCACAATTGGACCCCGCTCAACCCTGCCACACTCCAGGGGCTCTTTCCTGCTCCCAAGGCTTTGCTGGTGAAGCCAGAAATCCTTCTAGCACAGCTGCCCATCACCCTGCAAGGAGCTGGCCTTTGCCACCGTGGTTTGACCTGAATGATAAAAGTTATGTGGAATAAGAGACCCTTGTCCCATTGAAGCCCTGCCTGCTGGATGGGCTTGGGCTGCGGTGTGCCCACTCAGCAGCACAGGGCTTTGCAGGGTGTCTGAATGGTGCTAATGAGGGCAGCACTGTGGCTGTCCTAGTTGGGAAGGTGAGAATGCACAAGAGATGTGGTTGAATTTTAAGCTGAGATACTGTGAAACGCACACCTGAGGCGATGGCCACTTGTGTCTGGAGGCTTCAGGTTTTCTGGTTGTCTGCTTCTCAGGCTCCTGTTGTGACAGATGTGAATATTGTGGTGGGTATGAAAAGCTGAGCTGATTTTAAGTCATCTTTTCTGTTGACTACTGCCAGTGCTTTTTGCCTTCTTTTCTTATTATTTACTTACATACCAAAAGCTGTGACCCAGCCAGGCATTGTCTGAATAGAGAGAAAAACACATACATCAGATGTAGTCATTACCTGGGGGGTTTTGCAGGCTCTTTGTGACCACTTGCTGGCACAGAACTCAATACCAGGATTTCTTTTTTGATGCACGCTCCAAGTCAGGGACATACATTGCCATATTTCCAGCATCACCACTTGCTTCAGCCCATAAACACAGTCCCACAGTGAAACAATCCCGGGCAACTGGGACTTCAGGCAGCAAATGTGCATCACTCTGATCCCTGCTGCATCTGAGCCCTGGATGTACAAACATCTCATCCCTTCTCTTTAGTCAGTCCTGCACTGTCAGCTTTTTCTGAAAGCAGTCAATTTCCATGGCCCAAAAGGATTAAATGGTTTTCCAAGAAAAACTGTCGAGGAGTAACGTGGAGAAGAATGGGCTGAGCATACAAAATGCAAACAAAACCATTTTCTAGCAAGGGAGGGGAAAACAATTTCCCATCTTTCAGCTTACTGCAGTGGGAATCCAAGACCTCCAGTTGCCTCAGGTTGGGCCATTAGATCATATAAGAGACTTGAAGATGCATTTAAAGTATAAAAACTGTTTTTTAAGAGGGGGAGCAGGAATAATAAATCAACTCGTGTCTTATGGTGACATCCTGTTGACTGTTGCTCTTCTGTTTTATCAGGGTATTCTGATCACCTGGACGAAACGCTTCAAAGCAAGTGGCGTGGAGGGAGCAGATGTTGTGAGACTGCTTAACAGGGCCATCAAGAAACGCGGGGTGAGTCGCACTTCATTGTTTCTTTAAACTCTGTATCCCTGCAAACTGGCATTTCTCTGTCAGGGACCACCCTTCGTGTCACCGAGGCCGCTTTCTCGTGTGAAGGTGTGTGGGTTCGCCCTTTGCTGGGGAAATGGAGCAACACCAGAGTTGCTATGGTGTGGACACTGTGATTTATTTTTTTTCCCTCGCAGCCCCAAACCCAGTTACTGTGTTGTGGTTTGTCCCTGGCACCCCTCAGCAATTTTATCACTCTCCCAAAAAACACGCCTCCCCCACCTCAAGAGAGGGCTGTATGTCAGTGCCACAGCTTTTCAGCCGCACCAACATGTCCCGTTCCTGAGAAGCCTCATCTCATGGTCTGGGCTCAGCTGAGTTGTGCGGCTGCCTTGCGTGGGAGTGGGAAGGGTTAGGGAATGGAAGGAGAAGGGAGGTTTCGGATTGGGTGAGCTGTGGTGCTCCCTGCTGTGTCTCGTTCCTGACTTTATGGAGGGTGAAGGTGACCAGGTTGCTGATCTAAACGAACAGAAAGGCACGGAGCATGAAGTGGAATTAATTTGGGTTTGCATAATACTTGTGGCCAGATGAGGTTATTCAGCATCCAAATTCACAGGGAACTGGGCAGTATTTGCTCTCTTTGGGCAGCTGTGGCCTCTCGGGCAAGCCCAAGTTTCATTGTCCCTGAACAGCAATGCTATAGTCAGGGACTCTCACGAGACTTGGTATCAGGTGGAATAACACACTGAAGGAGCTAGAAAGGAATGAGTGCACGTTGTTTGGACAGCTGATTTGCATTGTTTGCTTTTTGTATTAAAATCTTCACTTGAAATGAAACCCCTAGATGTTTGAAGTGAGTTCCACGAGGAACACGTAACTCGGGAATGTTTTCTAGATTGACTCCTTGGGCAACTGCATCAAATTACTCCATGGTGATGAGCTACAAGAGTTCCTCCCTGCCTCGTGTAGTTCTTTCCTTCCCCACCTAAGGCTCCTTACGTGAGAGCAGGGCTTTGCACTCTAGCATCACACTGCTGCTGGTTTATTGTTTGCCTGGTGCATTAGTCTGCTCTCGTCGTCTTCTCGGGTACGTGGGTTATGGAAGTGGCAGACAGAACAAGTGATATTTAAGATGAGCTGTTGTATTTAGACAAATGATTTGTCCCCCGTTCTGTGTGAAATTAGCTGAAATAAGCAAACCGTTGATAAACCCAGTGATGTTTTCTGAAGAAGCCGTACGGTCACAGTAATGTTTTGCTCCTCCACCAGGACTACGATGCCGACATCATGGCTGTGGTGAACGACACTGTTGGGACTATGATGACCTGCGGTTTTGATGACCAGCGTTGCGAAGTCGGCCTTATCATTGGTAATGCCCATTGCTGCTGCAGCACGCATGTGGCTTTTCTCCTTTTGCCTGGCCTGTTTGGTTAGCACCTTCTGATGTCCTTTCCCTAAAGGCACTGGCACCAATGCTTGTTACATGGAGGAGATGCGGCACATCGACCTGGTGGAAGGGGATGAGGGCAGGATGTGCATCAACACTGAGTGGGGAGCCTTTGGAGATGACGGCTCGCTGGAAGACATCAGGACCGAGTTTGATCGAGAGATTGACCGTGGATCCCTTAATCCTGGGAAGCAGCTGTGAGTGAGGCAGTTATTTGTTGAGCTCTGCTTCTTTTCCTTTCCAGGCCGTCCTCCCTTTTCCTTGTTATGAATTCAGCAGTTGAAGAAAGCTCGACTTTGCCCGTGGTGAGGCAAGCTGTGTTTTGGGATGGGTGGTAGGGGTGGCACAGCTGAGCCCTGCCTCCCGGTGCTGCCCATGGACCGGCCAGTGGGTGACTGCTGCTGTCCTCTTCTGCAGGTTTGAGAAGATGGTCAGTGGGCTGTACATGGGCGAGCTGGTGAGGCTCATCCTGGTGAAAATGGCCAAGGAGGGACTGCTTTTTGAGGGGAGAATCACCCCTGAACTTCTCACCAAAGGGAAGTTTGAGACAAAGCACGTTTCCGCCATAGAAAAGTGAGTACCTCTCCCGTTTCAACCCTCGGGTTCACAGGGACCTTGTTGTTAATTTTCCAGCATCTTTTTTCACTTTGTGGGGAGATGCCCTGGGTTGGGGTCGCTGCCATCCTCCAGTGCGGGTGCAGACCCAGCCATCCTGGAGGGACCCCCAGGAGAGATATCCTCTGCCATCCTCCCCGAGCCTTCTTCCTTTTTCTGTGTTGGGAGGAATTATGAAAGCCTACCAGCCTGTGCATCTGCAGGATATTCACTGTGCTACTGCTCACCCTCCTTGCAAATCCTCTGAAGTTGCTGCCCTGCAGCTAAACACAGCAGTGAACTGGCTTAGTGCCCCCTCGCACATACTTGTGTTGCTCCTTGCTGTATCCCTGGGATCGCTGGGCAGCAGGAAAACAAGTGTGACAAGGCAGAGCATTCAGTCTCGTAGGCAGTGCCGGGTGCTACACGGCGACCTCTGAGCTATGCAGCAGTTGGTTTCTTATGGTGTCATCACCCCTTTGGGCAGTACTTACTGGCTCGTCTCCCCTGTGGTTTTAACATTCACATCACTAGGATAGCTTGTACTGTGGTCAGCAGGCTGGCTTTTCTTTTTGAAGTGCTTCTTGTTTTGGGGCACACTTACAGAGGTACTGTTGATCGTGGGTGCAGTGCAGAGGGAACTGCTAGTAACTCCTATGGTGCAGGCTGTCTCCTGCCTGTGCAGACCATCTTAACCCTGAAGTGTTCCATTACACGCGTGTGTCTGTTCCTCTTAACCACAGAGGTCTGTGTGGGCCCAGAGTAACATTAGACAGCAGTGAGAAAAACAGCTGTAGGCAAATTCAGTTATTAAGAGCAAAATTTGCCCTGGAGTTCTATCTTGCTCCCTGAAGAGCTGGAACAGGCTGCCCAGAGAGGTGGTGGATGCCCTGTCCCTTGAGTTGTTCAAGGCCAGGTTGGATGGGGCCCTGGGCAACCTTGTGTAGATCCAGGCCTGGAGATTGGTGGCCCTGCCTGTGGCAGGGGGATTGGAACTCTGATCCTTGGGGTCCCGTCCAACCCAGACCATTCTGTGATTCTATGATAAGAGTTCTTTGGTTATAAGTAGAGGGGGCATAATCCCTGTGCAGCTTCAAATTTCCAGCTGATGCTACCAAGACAGAAGGGTCCTTTAAAAAGACGTATGAAGTGCAGTTAGCGGTGACAAGATGTGCTTGTGTTTTCATCTGGGAAATTACCGAGCTGGGCATCGGTAAGTTTTGCCAGAAACTTTGCTCTCAGGCTGTGCATAACCTGGGAAGATGCAGCACAAGGGGCAGAAATTGAATGAGGTCATAAAAAAGTCTGGAGAGAGACCCGTTGGGGTGAAATCACTTAGGCAACCTTCACTCAGGGTTTTATTTTTTACACTGGCCTTAATTTAGTGAGATGTGTGAGCAAGCAAGTGTGGCTTTATGCTCAGGCCCGTGTTGAATTGCAGAGCTGGTGCTTCCTGCTCAGGACAGGAGAAGCTGCTTGTTGTAGTCTTAAGGATCCATGTGATGGAAAAAGGGGTTGATTCCTCCAGGTCCATCACAGAAATTGCTGACTTTTTGGGGGTGCGCTGATGGAGCTGTCCTGGGGTTGCTGCTCTGTGCTTGGGGTCTGGCACTGTTGGACCAACGTGCTGTGCTACCAGGGGTTGCCCAGCTCCGCACGATGGGGCTGGTACCTCTCCCATGCCTTGTGCTTCTGCTTTCGAAGTACAGGAAGCTCACTTGGTGTGAGACTTGACCTGATCATCTGGCATGATGAAAACGTGGTCTGTGGTGGAGACATTATTGCTTGACATGTTTCCAGTGGCACGATGTGCTTGTTGCCATGTGGGAAATGAACTTGGAGGAGGGCAGGCTTCTGAGGGGTACATATGGGAGTAATCCTGCCCATAGGCCACTGTAGTACCTGGAATTGCATCTTTTGTATGTGGCACATTGCACCAGGCTTTAGTGGAAAGCTGTTTCTGTCAGTGCATCATTAGAGGATTTTATTTTAAACCTTGTGGAGCTTCCCAGTCCAGAAATCTAAGAAATTTTCTGTCTAACCCCATTCTTAAACCCCAGGCAGGGGCACCCATGGCTGGATGTGCCTCTGTCCTGCATTTTGTAGGTCCCCCGGTAAGGAGCACCCTTTACTGCTCTCTCTTTGCAGGAGCAAAGAAGGTTTGAACAAAGCCAAAGAAATTTTAACCCGCTTGGGGGTGGAGCCATCCCACGAGGACTGTATCGCCGTCCAGCACGTCTGCACCATCGTGTCTTTCCGCTCAGCCAACCTGGTAGCCTCCACGCTGGGTGCCATCCTCAACCAGCTGCGGGATAACAAAGGGGTCGGCCGCCTCCGGACCACTGTGGGGGTCGATGGCTCCCTCTACAAGATGCATCCGCAGTGAGTCCCCTCTGCTCCAGCTGTTAATGCTCTTTGCCTGGCCTCTGCTTTGTGACGGGTCAAGAGTGTAACCCCATGATGTCAGCCAGGCCTGCGGTTTGAGTGGGAGATGAGACACCCCGAAAGGTGGACATCGGGGTTTGGTCTGAGATGGGGAGCTTACTGGAAAGGAGGAGAGGGGTCTTTAGGCAAAAAGGAAGGTGATATTTGTATAAAAAACCCAACAAAACCACAAAGAAGCAACATTGGATACTGCAGTATCAGTGAAAGCTGTGGTGGTGTGTGTACATACCTTGAGGGTCTCGACAGACCTCTCAGAGCCTCTTTGTGTAGAGCATTACTTTGTGCCCATGGACGGGGCTTTGAGGGGACCTGCATTAGTACACTTTGATCTCCGTTTTAAATTTAAACTTGGCTGTTTTGAAATGCACCGCTGAACTCCATTTTTAGTGACTTTCAGGCTTTTCCACTGAAGATATACCTGGAAAATGAGGTGGGGCGGTGTGGAAATGATGCTTAGGTTTCTGTGGCCTTTTAAAAACCAGCTGAGCCTTGTTTTTTCCTGTCTTGAAAGCCACATTTTTAACCAAACAGCTGTTTAGATTTATGTGGAAATCTGGGCAGAGGTTGAGCGCTTTCGCTGTGTGTGTACCTGTTCCCGTTAGCAGGGTTTGGTGTGCATCTTAGCCTCAAAAATAATCTTAAGTGCCCATGGCCCGGTGCTGCCAGCCTATGCACACTTGGGAACGTGTCTCCCAAATTCAGGAGAAGGAAATGGGAGACATAGGCAGCACTTAGGTATGGTTGATGACTACGTGGTAAAAGGCTTTTATTTAGTAATCAGGAACCGGCTCCTTGGAACCCTCACAGTCGGTCTGTGTTGGCAGTGCAGATTTTGGAGGGCGGGAACACAGAGAGCAGGCTTGCAGCCTCTCCTCCCCGCAGGTATGCCCGGCGCTTGCACAAAACCACCCGTCGCCTGGTGCCTGACTCGGAAGTGCGGTTCCTGCTGTCGGAGAGCGGCAGCGGGAAGGGAGCAGCGATGGTGACGGCCGTGGCCTACCGGTTGTCAGAACAGCATCGGCTCATCGACGAGACACTGGCCGAGTTCAAGCTCACCCATGAGCAGCTGCTGCAGGTGAAGAAGAGGATGAGGGCAGAGATGGAAGCGGGGCTGAAGAAGAAGACTCACGAGACTGCCAAAGTGAAAATGCTACCTACCTTCGTCCGCAGCACGCCAGATGGGACGGGTAAGAGGCGCACCTGCACTGGAGTGAGAGCACACAAAATGTGCTCCCAGCAATGGGGACTGGGGTTGGCAGAGGGCAAGCGTGGTGAAAGAGGAGCCTCCTGAGCTGTGCAAAGGAGGAAATCCCACCTCATGCTTGGTGCTGGCGGACTGAGCCTGCGCCGTTGCCCCAAGGTACAATCAAGGGGGGAGAGAACCACAACTGTGTTGGGTTCCTAACCCAAACCCATCTGAACTCTGTCCACACAACAGTTCTTTGCATTTCAGGTTGGCTGGCCAAATTTCTGCTTTCTCTCAGGAACAGTTGTGGGGGTCCCCATTTCCCTTCTTGGTTTAAAACAAAACAAACCCAAAAAACACCAAAAAGGAAAAAAAAAGGGGGAGGGTGTGGAGCTGGAATACTCAGAGCAGTGTCTAAAATCCTCCTTCGACGAAGATCTTCCCAACTGAGAGTTTTGAAGAGATCTTATGTCAAAGTGTTTTCTGGGGAAAGATTTTGCTGATGGTTGTTTAAAGGCTCATGCATGCTCTCTGACAGAGAACGGAGACTTTCTGGCGCTTGACCTCGGAGGGACAAACTTCAGAGTTCTGCTGGTGAAAATCCGCAGCGGTAAAAGGAGAACAGTTGAGATGCACAACAAGATCTATGCCATTCCTATAGAGGTGATGCAGGGAACGGGAGAAGAGGTGAGTTATTCGTGTTTCTCTTTGGCGGCTCCGCTACTTCTTAAATACCTTTTTAAGAGCGTGTAGCAGGTACTGCTTCAAACTCACGACTTCTCTCTTTAAAGCTGTTTGATCACATCGTTACCTGCATATCTGATTTCCTGGATTACATGGGGATAAAAGGCGCACGTCTTCCTCTGGGCTTCACGTTTTCCTTCCCTTGCAAGCAGACCAGTCTGGATGCTGTAAGTTCCTTAGTATCTTTTGAATCTGCTTTTGTGACACATGATAGGACAAGGGGAAATGGCTTAAGCTGTGCCAGGGCAGGTTTAGATTAGATGCTAGGAAAAAGAATAATTCACTGAAAGGGTTATTGGGCATTGGAGCAGGCTGCCTAGGGAGGGGGATTGAGTCACCATCCCTGGATGTGTTCAAGGGCGGGTAGATGAGTAGCTCAGGGATATGGTTTAGTAGAGGATGGGAATAGTTGGACTTGATGATCTGAAAGGTCTTTTCCAACCTAGTGATTCTGTGCTTATGCTGGTGGGATGGATGGACCCACCAGATGATCTGGTGGGGTGGATGAACCAGGACCTGCTCAGCTATGTCACCCTGTTGGTGACTGTGTAGCGCACAGCATGTCCCTGTCAAGTGTACCCTTGTTCTCTTTAATGTTTAACTTCATCACTGCCACGTACTTCATACTTCCACCAGCTCCACCTGTGCAGATGTTAATAGTTTCCTGCGTACTTAGCCCTTTTCTTGCATGCAGGCAGACACTTGTCTCTGGACACCAAGCGTGATCAACAATACTAGATTCACATCCCACACACACATATATATATTCCTTTCTACAGAGAGTCTTCTATACAACCTCACACTAAAGCATTTGAAACATCAAGTGTACAGACTAACATTTAAGTCTTAGGAAAATAAGATAAATATTCCAATATAAGGAAGGAGGGAAGCAGGCAGTGGCATCAGGAGCAGCATTCAAATATACAGCTCAAAAATTCCATCATATTGCTGACGATAGGAGGCTTGCTCAAGCCATGGAGACTTTGGAGTGTGGCTGAGAGAGGAGACAGGTTCTTCAGCAAAATGTGTTTCCTGTGTTGGTCAATACACGGAGGAAGTGAGCCTCCTCCTCCAGCTGAGGGCTTTATGAGTCTGCATACCGACTCACCATAAATATTCATGGCCATTTCCTGGAAATGTGGGGTCATAGACATGGTGTGAGGTGACCCGTGGTCACCTGTGTGAAGTGTTGTGATTTTGTGCTTTTATAGGCCGGGGGGGGGTAAGCAAGTGCAGGGAGGTTATCAGATAGAAATGCTCAGCAGTTGTCCCTTGGAGGGCTCCAGGGGTTTTGGGGTGATCTGTAGCATACCCGGGATAACCTGTTTTTTTTCTTTTTTAGGGTATCCTTCTCAATTGGACAAAAGGCTTCAAAGCTACTGACTGCGAGGGAGAAGATGTGGTGTATTTGCTTAGAGAAGGAATTAAAAGAAGAGAGGTGATTTTTCTGTTGGTGGCATTTTCTTTTTCTGCTCCTGCTTCTCCCTCCCCTCCAGACTTGACAGACCTCCTGCGTGTCAGGCTGCTTTCCTCTCACAGGGTTTGTGTGCCTTGAAGAACCCTACCGTGCCTCCTGTCCCGCACGGGAGGCGTTTGCCTTGCCACAGGTCCAGGTAGAGCAACCCCTGACGCTGTGCCTGCTCCGATGCTGGCCTGACCTGATCCTCACCACCACAGAGGATGATCTAGATGATGTGCAGTGAAACTGGGTGCAGAGTTCAGCGACCAAACAAAAGCTGCTACTCAAAACTACATACACAGGGATTTTGTTTCATTGCTTTTTGGGGTTTTTTTGGTTTTCCCAGAGACTTCTAACTTGCTACATTTGGTAGGACTTTCAAGGCTTCTTTCAAAACCCAGTGGCAATTTTCACTGCATCAGAGCATAGAGAAGGCAGGAGTTTTCAGTGTAGTGATTGCAGCAGTTCGCCTCAGTGCTCCCTGACTTGCAGTTCTGCCCCCATTTCCCCCCCATCACAACACTTGTTCTTGAAAAAGTCTTAAGCAGCTTAGCTCAGTCCTTCTAGGATAGGAAGAAATATAGCCTGAGGAGAGCATTAATTTTAGGACAGTTTTATCAGCAAGTGAAAGGAGGGTCGTAAAAGCCTTTGCTGCTGGATTTGCTGCTGTTGCAATACAGAATGGCAGTAGCCTTCTACCATATGCCTATACAAAAAATCTCAGATATTTCTAAGCCAAAGAGAAGAGCCAGGAATGTATTTTATTCTGAAAACATAGGCTATTGTACATCAAGCATGCAAGGAGCCTTAGCTACCTGCATCTAGATTACATTTCCATTTTGGCACGTGTAAAACCAGGCCAGTACATTCAGTTTGTTTGCAGAGTGCTTTGTCAGAGTTCCTGGTGGTGTAGTCCTTTCTCATCCCCTGTGGTTGCCCCAAACCCAGAGTTCTCATTGGTTTATTTCTCTCTCCTAAAGGAGTTTGACTTGGATGTGGTGGCCGTGGTGAATGACACAGTGGGCACAATGATGACTTGTGCTTATGAAGACCCAAACTGTGAAATCGGACTCATCGTGGGTATGTTAGAGCTTCTTTTTGTTTGGCACTTTTTTTATTACCCAGAGCATCAGTGTGTCTGTCTGTATTCTCGTGAGAACATCCCTGCAGCTAGCGGGGTGTCTGGGAGTGAACGATTTTAAGATTAACAGCTACCCCTTCAACAGTAAGCTGGGCGAAGGAATTAAGAGCAAAATTCAGCAGCCACCTTAGTTCTTTGCGTGATCAGCCTTGATAAGCCCAGGCTGTAACGCTGAACAAATCCTGCCTGTTTTAACTGGGAAGGCAACATGCTGCTCAAGCAGCGAGCAAACGTGGGCCCAGGTGGCCTCACCAGCTTCTGGGATATATGTTAGTTTGGCCCTTAATAGTTTCCCTGCCAGGGCGGTCGGGTAGCCCACAGCTTCCCTCGAGCACGTGGTGTCTCAGAATAAACTTGTAAAGCACGATTCCCGAATGGCATGTGATGGAAAGCTCTGACAGACAAAGTGCAGCGGCTGACAGCTCCCTTCCCAGCAGCGAGACAGCTGAAGTAATTCCACAGGTGGCGGCCAGTGTCTTTGCAAATGCCACACTCGGGGTGCCTGTGGCATAAGGGGGCTGTGAATTCACAAAGCTCTCCAGGGAGAAGAGTTTTCAGTGGGGAGGGAAGGGGATGAGGCACTTTCAAGCCTTAAGAATGCTTTCTGTTGTGAGGTGGCTTATAGGGAAATGAAACGCCACGGATTTCTCCTCTAGACAGTTGGAAAATGTCCAGGATGAGTCAGCACAGCGCAGTGTGGGTAGGAAGCCGTGCCAGCGTAGCTCCGTCAGTGGCGTGTTTTCAGGGACATGGTTCCCTGCAGGAAGGACACTGCGTCCTTGGGGTGCTGCGAGTGTTGTTTGAGGAACGTCTGCTGCAGCCCTGCCAGATATGCTCTCCAGCCAGCATGTTGGCATGCAGAGAGAGGGGTTCAGAGGTGGCCTGGGTACATCTGGGATAAGGAGAAGGGAAGCCCTGGGGCTCTGACAGCTCCCTCTGGCCTGGGTGAATTGCCTTGGCCAGACTGATGGTGCTTGCTGGGGACCCTGTGTGAGTCCCCTGTCACCCCACTCTCCCCATTGCAGGGAGGTGGGTGAACTTCCCCACTGTTGCTTGGCAGGGAAAAATATTCTTGCAAGGGCAAGTTCACATTGTGCTGGTGCCATCTCTGCCTATTGCCCACTTCCCCTGCCAGGAGATCCAATGCCTTGCATCTCCACTGCTGAATCCTTTGGAAACCTCTGGTGATGAGACCAGGTCTCTGCTTTTCATCTGCTGGCAGCAGATCATCGCAAAGCCTGTCAGTCTAACAGCTTGTATTTAATAGGTATCCATGGTATTTAATAGGTAACCTCACGTTCAGGCAGCCCTTACTTAGCTTGTTCTGGACAACGAGACTTGGCATTGGGAGGTTGGCCGGTGCTGATGGACCACAACCAGGCTCAGACTGGTTTGGCCCTGCAAACCCGAGTCTCAGTCTGCAAGCCAAGCCTTTTCCCGCCTCGTACCCTGTGCTGTGTGTGGCTCAGCTGCCCTGCAGTGGTGGAGTGCCTGCGGATATGTATTGGTGCAGAATCTGTGGTGCAGAGTTTGGTCGGTGACTGAGAGCACTCTTGCCCTAGGGAACAGCAAAAGCTGCCTCTCCCTGCTCATAAAGCTTTACTCACAAAGGCCTCTGTGAACACGCAGCCCTTGCAATTGCTACGCTTACTGGGATCGCCTTTAAGCACAACTAGATGTGGCATCGTTTCAACATGGAATTAACCTTCCTGCTGGAGAAACTACTTCAGCAATTTGAATCAGGAAAAAAAAAACCCATAAGCAAGAACTAGAAAGTACCCTGCAGTTAGCTGGGAAACCCCCCTGGGCTTGTCTTTGCCTGCTGCCTCCAAACTTGCTGAGGTTTTCACTTTGGCACATTTCCCCCTGAACACTGTGAGTCTTTTGGGGTTTGTTGCAACATTTCAAAGAACGATAGACTTCTTCATTCAGAAAAAGCACATTCAAGATCTCCCAGAAGGTACTGTCTGGGCTGTTGTGCTTGTTTCTAGTGTTGTGTCCAGACGAAGAGTAATTTTGGCCTTTCCTTCTCCCAGGAACTGGCAGCAATGCTTGTTACATGGAAGAGATGAGAAACATTGAGATGGTGGATGGTGAGCAAGGCCGGATGTGCGTCAACACGGAGTGGGGAGCATTCGGAGATAATGGATGCCTGGACGATATCAGGACAATATATGACAAAGCGGTTGATGACTATTCGCTAAATGCTGGAAAGCAAAGGTACTGTGGGATAAATAGCCTGCTAGGTATAAGCCAGGCTGCTCTAAATGCTTTTAAGAGAGAGTTGGATTTCTCCCAGTCGGAAAAAGGAGAGGTTGAGTTGAAAATGACTGCAGCCCTGCTATCCTGTGCGATCTCCCCCTTCTGTGCTTTTCCTGGTTCCTGCGTCTTTTTTTTGCCACTTCTTTGCTGCCATGGGATGTCAGCTGGGGTTTCATTGAGAACTTCACCGGTCTCAAAATTACTGAGACACCTTTTTTTCTCATTCCGTTTTGTACTCGGGGGGTTAATATGGCTTGTCATTCTTCTGCTCTTAGTCTTAGTTTAATCTTTTTTGGCTTAACCCTCTTTGTAGAGGGCTCTGCCTCCAGAAATCCTCAGCCCAGACCAGCCAGCGTGGTTGGAGTGTGGAGCCGCTCATCATAAAGCAGTCAGGACCATTCTTGCAGATGCGGACACCTCTTATTTCAGATGATTTTCTGGATGAAACATGTTATGTTAGAGGGAGACACCTTCCTTGATTTTGAAGGCTGGGTCTCATTTTGGGGGTCCAGCTCTTGTTTGGCTAACCTCTTCCCTGTGCCCTTCAAAAAAGGGCTGACAAGGAGATGTACCCAGTGCCGAGGAAACTGGCCTGAGGCTGCTGCAGGCCCAGGCTGCAGCTTTTCGTCATTGGTCTGCAGCAAGGCTTCGACGCCAGGAGCCATTAAAAAGATTTTGCGACTAGAATAAATCTGCCTGAAAACCTGGGGGATGCAGACAAATTGGCAGGTCTCTTGGGAAGCTCTTTAGAATTGGGGCTCAGACAGACCCAGAGAGGTGGACGCTGAGTGAGCCTGATGCAGCGGCGGAGTTGGCACGGAAGAAGTAGGCAAAGGCAGCAGTGGAGACTGCCAGGTGGAATCATTTATTCCAGAGAGAGTTAGGCACTCAAGAGGGAGGACACTTGCTGGGTACAAGCCTGAGAGAGCTCAGAGTATTAGATTTACTGCATGGCCTGCTTCCAAGGGCATGGTGTCCTGGGCTCCACTCGATCCAGGGCAGAAACCCTGCTTAGAGCTTCAGGAGGGGAAATAAAGGATGCGTCATGCAATGTGCTTCTCAACAAATGGAAAACTGTTAAGTTCTCATGGGTAAGAGCACACCTGCAGCCCATGGAGATCCTGGCCTTGGCCATTTATTGGCTTATTGGAAATGCAAGCCCATGGAGAGCTCCATTTGAGCCAGAGGGATCTGGGAGAGGGAAGGAGAGTGAAGGAGACATCGCAGCAGAGGGCTATTCCCTAACCATGCCTAACACGGCTCCTTGCCGGGAAGGAGGTCTGCAAGTGGAAGATATTCCTGGCCTGGCCTGGGAGGAGGCCTGCAAGTGGGAAACTGGGGTCTGAGTTATCCTTGTGGGGTTTGGATTCCCAGTTTCTTACTGGAAACCAGCTGCTGGGGTTGACTGAAAACAAACCCTTGTGCCCCACCTCATTAGTTTAGTGTTCAGCGGTCCTGGGCATGTGCTGGACATCGCTTTTCACATTTTTCACTTTCACAGGATGTTTTGCGGCACAGGACTCCCTTAAAAACACTGCGTTCCCCATGACCATACCTCGTGGTTTCCCCAGAACTTTGCTGTATGAAGCCACTGAGCTCTTTCTGTAAAGGTCTCAGCCACGCTTCAGGATGGCTCCCAGGTGATGCGCAGTGGAGATGAGTTTTCCATGGGAACCACTCCAGGCTGTCACTGGGGAGGGGATGCACGGCAAATTCAGCTTTCATCTGTGCAGCCTTCTGCTCTCTGGTGCTGGGTTTTTGTTTCTCCCACCTAGGAGAAATACCAGCCACCATTGACATGGCCTGGCTGGAGTGAGGGATAGGTGCCGTGTTTGTGGATGGGTCCATGAGCCATCACACACAGTGTTGTTGGTGGTGGGGATTTAAACATTTTTACTAGTAAATTACTCTTCTGTGTGACTTGTTTGGTGTACTTCACGTCCCCGATGTGTGTGTGTAGGGGGGCAGGGGAGGCAGGGCGGCTGGCTGGCTGTCAAGGCAGCTGTGACGCTGCTTTCGCAAGTGTGAGCAGCATCCACCTGAGCTGCACTGCTGCGTTTCATTGCAGGTACGAGAAGATGATCAGTGGGATGTACCTGGGGGAAATTGTCCGTAATATTTTGATCGACTTCACCAAACGGGGGTTCCTCTTCAGGGGCCAGATTTCGGAGACGCTGAAAACCAGACATATCTTTGAAACCAAGTTCCTCTCTCAGATTGAGAGGTAAGAGTGGCACATGGGGAGGCTGTTTGGGGTGAGGCGGTGTGGTAATGCTCATCCGGTGGCGCTGGTGGAAGGGAGGGACAGCTGGAGAACATCACTTGGTCCTCCAGAGATGGCTTTGGTTTTGATAAGGGCCTGCGCACCTGCAGAAGTGCTCTTTGCAACATCTGAAGTTCTAGCACTGTCTACTGCTATAACTTGGGGACTGACTGTCAGGGATTCCCTCATTGGATCATTTTATTGGCGCGCTTGGAAATCAAGCCGCTCCTCCTGTGCCCCCCTGTGTGTGCGTAGCTATAATTGTTGAACTGAAGGAACACTAGCTGGGTGAGCACTTTACTGGAAGTTTTTTTTTGGTTTTTTATTGCTCAGACTCTGTATTTTTAAGTAATCTCAAAGCCTGGTGAGTCTGTGGCGTGGGGTGGAGAAACCCAAAGCTGATCATTAAAAATATTTCCCCAAAATGCCTTTTGGTAAGAAGGGGAGGCAACGCGGAGCTTGACCTGGAGCCTCCCCCGCTGCTTCTGTGCCTCTCCTGTCCTGCGACACACTGCCAGGGTGAATGAATTTGCATCCTCTACGGTCTTTTTCGCTGGCAGTAAGGGCTGCTGCCCGGTGTGGGTAGGTGGATACAGCCATTGAGGCAGCAGGACTCATGGCGGTGGCTTCAGAGAAGGAAACCTTTAATTTTAATGCCATGCTCCTCTGCTTCTGCAGTGACAGGTTAGCCTTGCTGCAGGTGCGAGCCATCCTCCAGCAGCTGGGCCTGAACAGCACCTGCGATGACAGTATCATTGTCAAGACCGTGTGTGGAGCAGTGTCGAGGCGAGCGGCTCAGTTGTGCGGCGCTGGAATGGCTGCGGTTGTAGATAAAATTAGGGAGAACAGAGGGTTAGAGCACCTGGAGATAACGGTTGGTGTGGATGGGACTCTGTACAAACTACACCCACAGTGAGTACTCACCCTCTCGGCATTTGTTTGCCTGCGATCTGTAGCACTTTGCTTGTAGATCCTTTCTCTCGAGGCACCTGACTGGTGTCTCGTACTGCCTGGAGTAAGAGCCAGGTGAAAGAAGCCTTAATCAAGGGCGGTTGGGGCTTTCTAAAGGGTGATGAGAAGATGGAGAAGGACTTGGAAAGATTCTTGGGGTGATGACAACCTGGAGGGGACACAGCTTGCCAGGCAAGTTTGAAGCTGCCGAGCAAGGCGTTAATCTGTTGGCTCTGCAAAGGCCACGACAAAATGCGCAGGGCCTTTTTGGAGAGGACGGTTCTGTTTGGCATGCAGAGGAGATGGGCCACTGTGAAGCAGCGGCAGGCAAGGGCAGGAGTCTAAAAGAGCTGGTAGCAGAGGGAGGAGAAGACTAAGTGCCCATCTCGAGTGTGCATGGGGAGTGATGGGTGGGAAGGAGGTGACTTTAAAGGAGGTGGCTTTCCATGGTCTCTTTGCTGTGGTGCTAGCAGCCTGGGTTAACCCCATGCAGACAGAGTTTGCCCCTCAACTCCCACTGCTCCTGGTCTTCAAATCCCACCCTGATTTCCACCATTTTGGTGAAAGTGGGGAAGGCTTATCCGTAGGTGCTACAGGATCTCCCTCACCCGCTGCTGTTGTTTCCTTTCACAGTTTTTCGAGGATCATGCACCAAACAGTCAAAGACCTCGCACCCAACTGCGACGTGACCTTCCTGCTGTCGGAGGATGGCAGTGGGAAAGGGGCGGCGCTTATCACAGCGGTGGGATGCAGGCTTCGCGATGCTGAGCAGAACTGAACTCCACAACCCTGGCCCCGATTCTGTCTTGTGAGCACTTTCTCATAAAGCAGCGACTGCGTAGTCAGAACTGGTAAAAAAAACCCCAGAACTCACTGCTTTATCGGGGGAAAGAGGAAAGAAAAAAAAAAATACAACTAATGACATAAAAAAAATAGGATACAAGATAGAATGTGTGCTGTTAATAATATCTCCTGTTTCTGGACCCCAATCTGCATGTTTCTTATTCACCTTGTTGGTCCCTTTCCCATCTGTAGGTCATGGAAAAAAAAAAATCAGTCTATAATTTCTGCAGCTGTCAGAAATCGGGTGTTGTCTGAGACAAAATTGCCCCCCAGTGATGTGCGTGGAGAGCTACCGTTGCCTCGTACCAACCATGTTCTTTGCAGCATCCCTGTTAAGTGCACCGCCAGCACGCTGACCACCAGACCTTGGGTGTAGATGCTTTTAGTGAATGGGAAGCAACGGTTCCCTTCTGCGTATCTATCTACCTACTGTGGTTTCGTTACAAAGCGGTTGTGAAAACATTACAGTGTGTTGGCACTGTGCACGCACGTAACTCTATAGTGGGGCTTGACAATGCGACTTACTTGCTTCCTTGATGCCTGTTTTGTCATGGTAAAAGTAAACGCCCTTGTCCCACAGATCTGGTTCCACTGGTATTCCCCATTGCTTCTGTGATGAATGGTGTTGTGTCACTGGGCAAAACCTGTCACGTTTCGGCAAGAAACCCCTAAAGAGTAAAACAAAAGCGGTTGGTGATTGGGGTAATCCAAATCTCCAGAGCCGGGCACTCGGTAGGTGTATGGTCCCTCTGTGGGCTGTGCTGTATTCTTCCACACAGGAGTTCTGATGAGATTCTCCTTTTCTCTCCTTGCTAGCCTAGCTCAGGGCACTTGCGGCTGCCCTCCTACTGAATCTGCAGCTGGGCAGTGCCACTTGGGTGCATATGCTTCCGTCTCTTGCCTTAAAAAAGGGGGGTTTGCTTCCACACAAAGCTTTAATCCTCAGTACCGTTAGGCAGATGCTCAGAACACAAGCACTTGGCTAGAGCTAGTGATCGGAAAAGGATATGAGGGTTTGGTTTTGGTCTTGCCTTTGAGGGACCCAGGTGCATAAGCTAAAGAAACCACAAAGCCACCATGGGGCCCAGCTTCTTCCAAGGACTGAAGCAACAGCAAAGACCGTGCAGGCTTGGTGCATCCTGTCCTCTGTCAAGTCAATGCCCTGGTTATATCTGCATACCAGTTACATTGGCTTAAATTGCAAAGCAGCTAGGAAGGGGAACACTGAATGGCGTTTGCAGCCACGCCACTTTCTGCAAAGAGGGGAGACCACATGGTAGTCCGTAACTCCCCGCCCTTCTACCAAAAATGAATTCGAGATGCCTGCCAGGTTTTCCCTGCTGCCTTTCCCTGCAGAAAGTAGATGGAAATTGCAGGCTGCTCCTCTCTTTGTCCTCGTCCCATTCCCCTAAGATTTGGATTGCCCTACCCATCGATGACATTTCAATATGCATTTATGGTGCACTGTGAGTGAATGTCGTAACACGTGAGTCACAAACAGTCGTTGCAGCTTTAAGTGTGTGTCTACCTGGAAAATCGCATGCCTGACCGGTTTTGCAAAGGTAGAGGGTCTTTTTACTTTGCGCACTAGTAGCCCCGATACTAGTGTTACGTGATACTTGTGAAAAATATTAAACTTTTTTTGATGTGCGTTAACTGGTGTTTAGTGGTTCTTTCTGGAAGAGGTGCTGTTGGCTGGTGGCTTAGTGCTTTGGGAAGAGCTATTGTGTAGGGAGAGCTGCAACCTAATCCCAGCGGTGCCTGCATTTTGTGTGTGTGTTTTTATTCCTGGGCATTCGGGGTCAGATTCAGACAGGGTGGATTTCACCCAGATTCCCGACTCCTCCTGTTTCCTACTGTAATTCAGCGGAGGCAGGGAGCTGACAGCGCCCAGACCTTAGGGCGTGTGTAGTTTGTCTGGGTGCATCTCTTGCTCTGCCTTATGTGGGTAGGTGGGGGGGTGGTGGGAGTGTCTGCGGTGCAGGAAAACCTCAGCCCACTGCCTCAAAACCCCTGCAGTTGTACCAGGTTTTGCCAGTAACGCAGTGATGGGTGCGTTACGGGTAGCAGAAGTTCCCTGCAGAAGTGTGATGCGCATCAGAGTCTGTAACCTCTCCCAGTGTGCCTCGGGTTAACTGTTTGCAGCAGCACAGTACCAGGTGCTTAGTACACTGCTTTGCACATCCCATGTCAGAGTTGTATGCAAAAGCCCTTGGGTTGCGTACACTAAAGCTGTGCTTTTCTGATAACCCGTCTTACGTTACAGCTCAAATAGCCTCTGACACCCTCAATGTGCAGCTATGACCCCAACTAAGGAGACAGAAGGAGGTGGGTAGAGTGTTTGGGCACAGGGAAAACCAATTGCATTTGAATTGCTTGAAGATTTGCAAATCTTATGCCCGTTGTTCGCAGTGCTGTAAGGGGTGGTGTGAGCCCTGCCTGGGGACCTGGGTTTGGAGCTCTCCAGCATCTGAGGGTTAGGCTCGGTGCTGGATAGAGTATGAATGAGAAGCGGAAGTTAAACTTGGGTCTCAGGGTGACTGAATTTTGGAGATGCTGGCATAGGTCGTTTTGTTTATTGGGTCCAGCTCATAACAAATAGGGAGTGAGTTTGTGTTTCTAACAGCGCGGCTTTTCCTACAGTGGACCATAGGCCATGTACTCGATAAGACGCAGCAGTTCGTTTCCAAAAAGGGTGACCCGGTGGGATTTTTCCATTTCCAGACTGCTCCTTACCCCTAGGAAACCATTCCAAGTGAATCACAAGCTGTAACTGTTCGAAGAAATGTCTCCAATGTTATCCAAGCAATGACTGAGATGTCTTAAAGCTTTTGGGCTTGGCGAATAAAATCATAGTCCTCTTAATTGTTAGGCTGTAATTACTGCAGTATGGACATGAAAACCTTTTATTTCCTGGGGAAAAGACCATTTGCATACCACTGTTGTAATGTCATCTGCTCCGTACTCCTCTGGGGGTTCTCTTGGAAGCCTTTGGAATGGGTTTTAAAACAAGCAGACTTTGTTTTGTTTTGTTTTCTTAAGAAAATAGCAGAAGGCAAAATAAAGTGTTTCTGAACTTCTGAACCCCGTTCTGTGCTTTTTGTTCACTCCTTTGCCGTAAAAAAAAAAAAAAAAGAGATATTCTTCAAATGTTTTTCCCTGCTCCCTGCAGGGACTCAGGTAACTGTGCAGAGGAGGGATTTGCTGCTGACCTGGAGGGTGTTCTACTGCTGTGTGGTATTGAACTGTGTCTATATTTATATGAAGAATGGCATGTATTTGCCATGGAGCATGGTGTTCCTGTTACATGTCCCAGGAAATACCGTAGTCTGTCTGCCTCGGCATGCCTTTTCTTCCTGTACCTAAACAGGGGCTCAGAGTGTCTCTGCTTTCTTAACCCCTCGCTGTTTCTAGTGGAGAAACATCTCAGGATCTGCGGTGCGAGTCCTTCAGAGCACGGGGATTTTTGCTTGTCACCGGAAGAAATCACCCTCTGCTTTCTGCACCCGAACGAGAGAGATGGATGCTGTCAGAAGCTGTGCCAGCCCATGCCTGATGCCTGGGCATCTGAAATGGGCTCTTGGCTGGCTGTTGAGGCGTGGTGGAAGATGCAGGGGGAAGCTGGGATGTGTGGGATATAGGCCTGTTTGGTCTGGAAAGGTCTGTGTCAGAAAGGTGCAGGATTTTAAAGGGGTTTAAAAGGCTGGACGAGCACATGGGCTGGAAGTGGGAGTGTCTGTGAAACAGCCAGCTCAGTGCGTAGGTGGTCTGCGGTTCCTGGGAGCGAGAGGCTTTGCAACCTCTAGTCTGATCTCAGACATGTGTGCCCTGCAAAGCATCCTTCCTGAACAGAGGCTGGCCAGTGAAGGGGCTGGATGGATAAAATCAGCACCAGAAATTGCCAGCTGGAACTGATTAAACAATGAGCTTTCTAAGAAGGACACCCAGCCCTGTGCTCTGTTGTCCCATTAGTAAGACAAGTTTGTTGGGCCTCTGTGCGGTGCAGTTGTTACCTGCAGCGGTTGGGGAGGTGAAGATGATTCAGTGGAGAATGAAGATGGATCTGCTGGTTTCTGTATCGAAACAGACTGGGGAAAAAATCATGTCCCCGAGTGCTCTTTGACTTCAAGCCACAAATCTTTACTCTGAATTTACTGCCTGAATTTTAAGCCTGAACAACACTTCATGGTTTTGCTCTCACGGACTGAAGGGGAATACTTCAAATAACTGGATCTTGTTGATGTTGTAGGAACTTTTTGTATGCTAAGGTATGGCTCTGTATGGCTCCGCGGTACTATATTCAAGCCCATCCTGATGGGTGAAGGTGATCGTGAGGGTCTACTTACCACACCGCTATTAAATGCTGTATTACCTTTATATAAATGTTTATGTTCCAGCTTCTCCTGTTCTGCATGCCTGCACACAATGCCTCAGGCTTTGAAGATGATGTATTTCAGCCTTTATTTTCATACCCAAGGAGAGAACAGCAGTGATGGTAACTACGGGATAAGTTGGGAAAGGGGAAGGGACTCTCTGGGCAAAGATTGGGATGGGTCAGCCTGTGGTTAGGACTTAATGGCAGGTAAGGGAGGTGAGTTCAGATTGGGTCCATGAGCCCTGACCCAAGCCCCAGTGAGCATCCGGTTCCTGGCTGCTGACTCTCCAGAGAGCCGTGCTCTCCAGGTGAGGCACCATGATTAACTATGTGAAGCTGGAGGTATCACCTGGGCACAGTTTGATAGGAAAATGAGATTGTATTTGGGCACAAGGTTAGAGAAATCCACGCAATGATGGCATCCTAAGAATTGTTTCTTGCTTTTAGCAGATGAGAGATTATGCTGATGAAATTGCAGGTGTGAAAATCCCAGAATTCAGAAAAATTTGGGTCTGGATGTATTAACAGTTGCTTTTGTCCGAAGCGAGCTTTGCTCCACGGTCTTGTCTGCCTCGGGGCTGCTGAGCCATGGGTTTCAGCTGCCTGTGCAGCTCTGAGGGTCCATCAAAACTGGACCAGAAGTGCCCCAGCCTTTCTCCTCCATCACCTCTTTTCCCAGATTTATATGCATCATGGTGGAATAGAAAGCGGGAGGTCGTTATCTGGAAGTGGACTAATTGATGTTCCACTGATACTGATACATACTGATACTCCTCACATCTGCTTCATGGCTTTATTTGACCTCATGGACAAAGTGTGCCTGCTCTGTCTTGCTGTTTTTGGGGTAAGGGAGGGCTGAACTTGTATCTGTAGCTGGGTGAGACCTGGGCCTACATGGATATAATTATGATCACCATAATTATATCCATATATATATATATTATAGCTGCTTTCAATGCTGGCAGTGTCTGAAAAAGTCCTGTAGGGAGCAGTTGCTCCAGAGAAAAAAAATAGACTTGCCTCAAGCTTCTACAGATCCACTGCCTTAAAATGGTGTGTTAGGATAGAGCCAGGATATCAGGGCCTTAGCTGGGTGAGGGTAAACGATGTCTTCTCTTTCTCATTTGGCTGAAGTTTCTGTGTCGAAGCTGGTGGTTCTTGCCTTCCTGTGGGTTGTCTGGTAAAGAGATGGGGACGTAAGTTTAAGTTTGTCCTTCTCCGTTGCTTTTATGCATGGACACCACCGGAAGGCTAATTTGAAGCCAGAACGGAACCTGTAAATGTAAGAAGAGAAGGTAAATGGTGAAATGAGCTTTTTTTTAATTACACAGAGAAAGGACAAATGAGTGACTTGCTTCTGCTTCTGGATGGCAGTGGAAAGAAAAAGTTTCTGTTGAAACCAAAGGAGCGAGGTAGAGGGCTCAATGTACAAAGTTGCTGAGGAAAGAGCAGTAGGGCTTATGATCAGGTTTCCTGATGCTTTCAGTGAATGTATGAGATCAGTGAAACGTTTGGCGTGCTTGGTAGGTGGTGGTGACCACGCTGGTAAGAGTGTTTGTGAGAAGCAGAGCTTCTGGCGAAAATACGTGTGTTTGTCCACTGCAGGCTGGGAATAATTAAAGGAGGAAGCCGTCTGCTTTCGGAGAGAGGAGGAGGAGTGTGTGTTTGGGTGTTTCGTGTTAAACACAGGTTGGCTGAACGCATTTGGGATGTGCAGGAATTGGCGCCAGAGACCTGCAGGGCAGCCAGAGCATCTCCTCCAGCCCGGGGTCCCCCAGCACCAGCATCCTGAGCACAGCCCATTCTCAGCACAGAGCAACAGAGACATCTCTTGGCACGACAAGGTTGTGCTCCCCAAGCCAATGAGGTTGTGTCCTCCTAATCGCTCTCCAGGATGGGAATCTCGGCAGGTCACCCGTGGGTTGCTCCCACTTCCCAGGAGTGAGCTCCGTGCCTGCATAGGGTGCTTGGGGTGGCATAGGAGGGAGCAGGTGGCTGAGCCAGCCCGGCATTAGGGCAGCAGGAGCTTTGGAGGGATTGCAGATTGCTCCCTCCTTCCTTGCAAACACTTGTGTGTGAGAACACTGGTGCAGACGTGGCTCTCCTGATCATACTCCTGCTGCCTGTGCTTTATTCAGAGGCAGGAAATGTTAAGTACTGAGTTAAAACCTCACTGGTATAGTGTGGCTAATCACATGTTATTAGCAGGGTATAAGTTGTCTACCTAGCTTGCGGACTGCAGTAGAAAATCCCAGTTGTTCTCCCTTCCAGAGATTTATGTTTTTTTCCAGATTGAGATTTGCATTTTCTCTGCATGCACGTGTGCACGCTACTCACCTTTGATTAAGGCAGCAGTATATGATGGGATTGTACATCGTCGAACTCATGGCAAGCAGAAAGATTGCAAGATAGACCTGCTGAATGTACTTCTGCTGGTAGATGTCTTCCTTGAAGCTCCCCAGGATGAAGTATATGTGATAGGGCAGCCAGCAGACAGCAAAAATGATCACGACTACCACCATGGTCTTCACAAACTAGAAAAACAAAACCAGGCTGTTATTCCCAGGGCTTCGGCTCTGAACCTGCTGGGGGAAGGGGGAATGCTGCCTTTGTTTTGGGTCTGGTTTGCCCTCCTGAAGCGCTGTGTGTGGTATGTGGGGACCCAGGCTAAGAAACCAGACTGGGAACAGGGAAGAGAGTTAATGTTTCCTGGAGCACGGCGTGTGTTTTTGGCAGGGGAACCACGTGCTGCTACATCGGAGAGATGTGGTAGGGAAACGCCAGATCTGCCATTACACTGAAACCTCTCCACCCTGTCCGGAGTTTTTCCTCAGCTTATCCTGCGACATGTGGGTTTGATGGACCATGGCTTCACTCTCTAAGGACCTGGCTCGCTGCCTGCTGACGTGAGCCTTTCCTCCTTGAAGGCTGGCTGGCGCATGTAGATCCCTGTTGTGTTTTTTTCATACAGCCTTTCCTTTACCCCCAGTCCAAAAATATATCGTCAACCTTTCATGCCCAATCCCACAAGATTTGGTATCAAACGCAAGCTCCGTTTTAGAGTGGGAGCCTGCGGGGCTGGTAATGATTTTAAAGCTTCACTTCTGACCTTTTTTTTGGCGTTAACTTGCTGCTCGTAGCAGACTCTGTTGAGGTGGTTGCCTGGAACTGCGCCGCTCCACAGAGTAATTCCTATAATGCTGTATGCAACAAACATCACCATTAACGGCAGCAAGTAAATCAGCACGATCACTGCAATGTGATACCTGGAAAAGAAGAACAAGCATGGTTTTCCTGGTCAGTGTGCCTCCGAAGGGGCTCCTTCAGAAATTGCCCGTGTGTGTGTGTGTGTGTGTGTGTGTCTGCCTCCCATTTAGCTTCAACCCCAAAGCACAAAGAAGCTTTCGTAGGAGTTTTGCCTATGAACATCATTATGGGGACTTTTGTATACAGCAAAAGCTCATCTCTCTCATGTTGTGATGATTAGTCTTTGGACTAGGTCCAGTGCGCTTTCCAGGCAGAGTAGTATCATTTATCTTTTATCGCAGGGTTACAGTCCGTGGGCCCTGAACTTTGCTATCCCACTGTGGGCAGGAAAGAGGTGCCTGAGACTCCCAGCTGTAAAGATATGACTCTTTACATCACAGGTACAGAAAAGGAATATTCCGAAAACCCCAGAGTCACTTGGCAAGCACCGTAGTGCCAACAGCTCAATTCAGCAATGGTGGGAAAAAAACCACCCAAACCCCTAAATATGGGACCACACGATGCAAGCAGCTGCTAATAGGGTGCACAAAGCCTCTGTGGATAGTGAGGAAGGAATATCGCTGGCTTACAGCATTCAGAATGTGAGTGGCAGTCATTGCTGTCTTTGTGTTGCTGGGTGGTTTTATGGGGGGGGGGTACGGCTGGATATCACCAAGGGGCTACTGCTCGCTTACTGCTCCAGCCAAAAGCACTGGCATCTCCCCCCAGCTGTGTTTTAGCTGGGCTCTTCCCAGCTCTCCATGTTACCCCGCCAGCTCATGCTGGGGTTTGGATATCGTTGAGGAACCACCATTTATGGGGAGGGAGAAACCTGCTCCTTGGGTTACAGCAGCTGTCAAATTAACATAAACAGTGTAAAAACCAGGATTAGGCAGGAGGGCTCTGGCACACACTGCTGGCAGCAGCCCCAGCAGGCCTGGGTACAAATGGTCTTTCTCAGCATGACAACGCTTGTGCCGGGGTTACTTCGCTGCGTTAGCAATCGGGGTCAGCTGCTTTTGGAGGGTGCTGCCGAAATGGGCACAGGGTGGTGTCTGCAAGTATTGGAGCAGTGGCTGCAGGTAGAAGAAGAGGGTATCTGTCAAAGGTGGTGAGTTCGTTGCTGCCTGGTTTCCACCCTTTCCAAGTCTCATTGGAGCGATGCTTCTTTCCAAGGTCTAATGCCATGCAACCCCCTGTTAGGGTTCCCATCTGAGAGAGGAGAGGGAGCCTCAGCTTGAGCAGGTGGGGAAAAGAAAGTTTTAGTCTTGTGGTGCAAAGTTAATCTGTCACCAAAAATAAAAAGTAATAAAAATTCTCTGTGGTTAAGCTTCTCTGTTTTGGTTAAACCTCGACAAATTCAGTCCCTTCGTCTCCAAGATTTCTCAGGCACTGGTGGTCACACTAGTGTATCATTTTGGGGTTTTTTTTGGACTTGTTTCTATCATAAATATTTTTTTTTTCCTGCAGAGAAGGGTTTTCCTTCGTTCTTTATCCAGAAATCCTGAAAGCTGGTTTGACTTGACTGAGGACTTTGGAGGACGCACGGTCAACAAAGGAATCCGGTTCCCCACCTCTTTCTTTTTCCTTTGGGTTTCTCAGTATTCTTTTTCCTCAGTATTCGGGCTAGCACATGAATGGCTGCACATGGCTTTTTTCTTCTCTCTGTTCTGTATTGCAGGCATCTGTCCTGACAGTTCCATCACTCAAGATGATTTCTTGGGGAGAGCAGCTTCCAACTTCCTTTCTGGGAGAGCTACTGAAACCTGCAAGTCTGAGGCTGTTCAGGGGGAGCGAGCTGGTGAATGAAGTCATTCATCATGTTTGGGAGCTGCTGCTTTTCAGCTGGGGATCCCAGAAAGAACCTGCCCTGTTACCTGTCCCCTTCGTTACCCCACTTTTCTTGCCTGCAGAGATTTCATCAGCGCGCTGCTAAACTCTTGTTTCAGTCCTTGCCCAAAGAGCGGGTGTGGGAGAAACAAACCCAATGCTATTCATCCGAACGAAGTGGTCACTGGTGGCTTATGTCCAAATGATTATCCCCTATCCCTCCTCCTCAATCTATAGGAGCCTGGTGCATTGTGTTCCCCACCGTGTGACATGAAGGTACGAACCCAAGGAGTCCCAAGAGGAGCATCACCCAACGTGGTGTGAGCCTCATTTTTACTCTTGGTGCTTGCATGACTCTGGAGACTGGGGACAGCTTGAACATGCTGCAGCTCGGTCCATGAAGCTCCTGGGACTTGGCATATGTTAGTGTGATAGCCAGTCAGTTTGGTAATAACTGGCCACAGGAGATGTCTCCCGGTGATGAAGACGGACAAGGTAGGAAGATGTCCCTGGTGCACACAGCTGGGCAAAAAAACGCTCACAGTGAAGAACGGGCATGGGGAACCTCAGCACTTGGGGTTGGAAAACGTTGTTCCGTTTTATTACTTGGTTTGTTCCTCTTCTGCGATTCTTCTGTTGCCACTTCGCCTAAACGGGTTTTTGCTTGATATGTTCCTCAAACTGCACTGGGTATCATGTGCTCTGAATGCTGAGGCACCGCAGCGGGATGCCTAAATGCAGGGTCTGGCTTGCTTCATCTGAACAACATCGTTTCGCCTGCACGATCCCTCCTTTAAAGCAGGAGGAAGTTGCTGGGAGGGCAGTTGTGTGCCCGGATAAGTCAGTCTGTAAAACCTTAGGATGTCTGAAACGTGGCCTTCTCCCCATCCCTGGCAGCGCAATTTTTAGCTAATTATGTGGCTTCTCAGCATTAAAGATATACTAGGGTGGGGGTTTTTTTCCTGCCTGATGGAGGGAGAAAAAAATTTTGGAATGAGGATTTACTGCTTGTTTACAGACTCTCCATGCTGCTTTCTCTTAAATCCACCTAGCTTTGTATCTCTGGTTTCTAGATTTCGTAACCAGCTTTCAAAGCAAGAGGGATGGCACATCACCCTTCTTTTACCCTAAGCCACGATCACCTGTCAGCTTTTTTAACAGCTGGCTTAAACTGAGCTTAGGTGGGCTACCCCAGACTCATGTTCCCCCTCTGCCCTCTCCCCCAGTACTGCCTGTAGACCAAGGGTTTGGAGACAAAATTAATTCCACAGTCAACTTTTACACAGGTCAGGAGTCTTTCTGTTTCTCTTACGTGAGCTGGTGCTTGGATCCCACGTCATCCGGCCAGACGACGATGCATTTTGTTGTCCCGTTGTCCGTCGTGATCTCCGCATAGAAGCACTGGGGGAAGGCGAGCCCGAATGCCACCAGCCAGATTACCCCTATGATGACTCTGGTGCTTCCAGCAGAAAGCCTGGGCTTGAAGGGATGAATTATCGCCACGTACCTGTGAGAGAAAACAGGTAATGCTATTACAGTTGCATGGGTAAACTATACAAGTAGAGCAAGTATTAAAAACTCACTGGGCAGTATGCTGGGCTTTATTTAAAGACATTCTTACACGTTCCAGGCTATAAATAATTGGAAGGAGCTAAATCCTTCCTGAAAAGAATGTGCAAGTTTTAAGGCAGAATGTATTAACCCATGTGGAAAGACGCTTACGGTATGAGGAGTAAGCCATCAACTCTGCTTTCTGCATATGGTCTTCATAAGTATTCTCCTTACTCTTAATATTCTTTTTCCTCTTTTTTTTTAAATTAATTTTTAAGTGCTTCATGTGTTTGGTCTAAAATTTCATGCTGTGAACTGTTTGTGTCAGTTGGGCGATACGTGCTATTTATACTGTGCCCTTCTCTCCCTCCTCTACCAAAGGAGAAAAAAGCATAATCCCCCTGTTCTCCCTCACCCCAATTATGTCAGTCTCCTCTGACACCCCTCTATGATCACAACAGTGGCCCAGGCTCTCGAGTATCCCAGATTTTTCCCCACTGATATTTAGCCATGGAAGAACTCATGTGCCACCCACCTCTGTCCATAACTGCTCCGGGGGGAAGGCTTGACCCCTTCATCCCACACCTGCTCTCAGCCCTCACAGCACATCTGACTATTGGATTACTCCCAAGCCCAGGGTGCTCTCTTGGTTTTAAGTTCCCTGTGTAGAAACGCAGAGTATCATAACGAGTACGTGATCAGAGTACGTGATCAATTATGCATCTCTTGTCATGCTCTCCGTACTCTTTGTCACAGTTGTTAGAAAGGCAGAATAGAGCGGAAAAGGCCAGTTGCCTCCTTGGCTTCCGCAGCAAAAATCTGATAAGCCGTGTGCTGTCTCCTGGGCAGGCTGCAGGGAGGGAGCTCTGCCCCAGGGGGGCTTCCACAGGAGAGAAGGACAAGGCGGCACAATGACTAAGCCAGAGCTGAGTGCCAGCAGAGAGCCTTATTTAGCTATAAATTTTTCATGCTGCATCACTTTTCTTAAGTTCATCCTAGGCAGTATTATACGAGGCTCGAGTCTGGTCAGGGAGGGACCAAGCAGCAAATGTTCTCCAGGATAGCTGCTTGCAGAGGTGTCCGACCCCCACAATCTGTGGCTCTTGGTGAAACAGCAATTCCCAGGTATAAATGATGCCACTCCCTCTTCTGACCAAGCAGCCTGATGACACAGCCCCTGTTGCAGGTACCCAAGGTGTTACTGGGCTGCAGGGCAGAGGCTTTCCCACTCAGCCAGGTGTGCACCCCAGGGTGAACTGCACTTTTAGGCAAGCTCCCACAGATTAGGAGAGTTACCAAATCTGCTGGGATCCCCCCAGCTGTTCTCCCTCATGTCAGGGCTGCCTTTCACCCCGCTGCTCCATGTGCCCTTGCTCTGTGTCCCGCTCCCTGTGACATCCCAGGATGCTGGGACCAATGCTCCCAGCACCCTTCCTCCAGTCCTTGTCCCACACAGATAAAACAAACTGAACTTGGGACTTGCATGCTTTCTGAAGAGGGCTTAGGAAGCTTTTGCTAACTGGAGTGTAAAACTTGAGCTGCTGCGCCGTGTTTCTGCCAGGGGGGCTGCAGAAAGCAGAAAGCCAGCTCCAAAAGCAGCTGCTCTGGCTGCAGCGGGGAAGCGAGAGTGGTCCTTAAACCCACCGGTGAGCAGCACTGCCAGGGCCTTTCTGGGGCAGATAAAGATGATGTATGGAGCTGGCACTTCTCAGCCTCCTTCCTTGCAATAAAGGGCTTCAAAAGACATTGTTTTATCGAATCTAAACAACGGAGGCCGAGTGGACGCGACTTCTCATAACAATAAATGGAAGCTGTGAGTTTCCAGGAGACAGCGTCAAAATCTATTTTAAGGTTCAGCCAAGGAATAGCTAAATATGGTTTGCAGTGGGATGCCAAGTTTTCTTGCTTGATCTGTGCCATGCAACTGGAAGAGATTTTTGGCTGGGCAGGTACTTCCCCTCGGGGAACAAGAGCAGGGAGACATGAGGACAGGCTGAAATTGATTTATTTAAATAAATAAATCTAAAAAAACTTAAAGAAAATATATTCTCTGGCAGACCCCCCATGTATAAAACAGCACTTACCAACAACCCTTGATTTGAAGCCAGGAACAGCAAATGAATATTCAAGTCTAAAACCTGAGCTGCTGTTGCTTCTAAATAGGGATTTGCTTTCTTCTGGACAGCTGCAGCATGATAGACACATGGCTCGTCCCCGTGCATCCCAGCAGCCCTTCCCATGACTACGGCGGCTGCAGGTCAGCCCAGGCCCTATCCCTGACTCCAGGTGTGGGTCTCAGCCAGCGCTGCCTGCCCTTCTTTCCTCCTGCTCTTTCCTGTATCTGGTTGGATCTGCCTATCACTCACCTTCCCTGGGTGCGCTGGGGTGAACTGGGTCGTGAGGAGCAGGGGTGGGAGTTATGGAAGCCGCCCGATGAGTCAGGGAGCATGGCTTTTTGGATGGCTCCAGAGGGGACACTAGCTCTGCTCCCAGGGGAGCTGGAAAGGCCCTTCATGGATACCCACGCTTGATAAGGAACAGAGGAATCCCAAAGGAAAAATTGAAGTCAACAGGAGAGCTTTTGGTTGAAAGACTGGTGGGTATTTCTGGACTCCAGGTCCTGGGGGAAGACCTTCATCTCACAGGGGTGCAGCAGGGATGTAGGATGGAAAAGATACAGGTGTTCCCAGAGCCAGGCAGAGAGTGGAAGTAACAGAGGGAGGGTAGGAAGGATGGAGGGCAGAGGGCCTAGAATGGAGCTTAACCTCCTCAGCTGTTTTTACATGCTATTGCCTTTCAGGGAGGAAATTCCCATGGACTTTCGGGCACTTTCTAGTAAAAAGAAAAACAGCATCAAGCTACTTAACAATGAGCTGTAAACACAGACTCCACAAATTTAAGCTCAGGCAAAAAGAGACTTGGCAGATGGAAGAGAGTATTATGAAAATACCAAATTACCTCAGAAGTCAAACAGAATCACTGTAATTACTTTCCTCCCTCTCAGAATAAGTCATTCTCGTGAGCTATCAGAGCAGGCTCTGACATTTCTGATCCAACTGCCATTATTTCTGGTGGCTCGTGGTACTGTAGATAGGGATACTTCCAGCATTCTGCAGCATACTCATATTGTTCCAGCTCTGTCCAACCGAGAGGTCCTCCTCATGTTTTTTTTAAAAAAAGCAACCCCCAACAAACCAACCCAACCCAAGTAATCTGCAGAATGGCTGGGAAACAGCTGATGCTCAGGAACAAGGATAACAAGAAGATACTGATTGCTTCCACTCACTATACATTCGGATGTGATCCGGAGCAGGGATAAAACAGCAGAGCTTTCCTTTCACACCATAACTAGCATCTAACCCCCACAGTCTCTTTGCCTGGCACTCCTCCTGCTTCGTCGATAAAGCCCCTTACCTGGCAGGCGGGGCACGGTTGCACAAAGTTTAATAGCTTACAGTGATTTTTTTGGGGGGGGGGGGGCGGGGAGGGCGGTGTGTGCTTAGCTCCTCCCTTCACCTCTTACCTCTCTGCAGCCACGGCTGTCATGGAGTAAATGCTCACGAACATTGCAGTGATGGGGAACCAGTTCTGGAACCTGCAGAATTCCTCACCGAAATACCAGACGTTGTGGCTGGCATAAATGAAATTGAAGATGGTATTGAAGGCAGACATCAGCAGATCTGAAAGGGCCAAGTTGACGATGAAGTAATTCGTAGCCGTCCTCATTCTCCTGTGCGCGAGAATAATCCAGATGATGGTGACGTTCCCGACGATGGATATGATAACGATGAAGGAATAGGTGATAGCCCACAAAGCGATTTGCCACCCGGGCTGGGTGAACTGGGTCACTGCCGTCCAGTTGCTGCTGTCCTCAAGGGCATCAGCCTGCGAACTGTTGCTGGCGTTTAAAAGGGACGGTGTGCCCATGCTTCTTCCTTCGGCTAAGTGTGTAATAAAGTCTCCTGGCATCTGCTCGTTTCCTCGCTGTCGATGCTGGTGTTAGGAATTTCCATGCATAGGACTAAATCCCGTCAGAAAGGCATCGGGATGAGATGTCTCGTATCCTCTCATCCTGTTTTCTGAGTGATGCAGTGCAGCTCCAGGAGGAGACGGAGTGATAGAGAGGGCTTCCTCCTTGCCTGGCGTTTTATCCTACGCTTGAGCAGTGAAACCTGAATAATGACTTCCCCCTCCTTGAGCTTCTTTTTCCTCTAAAACAGAAAGGAAAAAAAAAAGAAGGTGGAAAAAAAGAAAAAAAAGGAGGTGGAGGAAGGTCAGTGACAGGTAGGGTCTTCCTTTAGAATATTTTTAGGGCCAAAAAAATATAAATGGAAGCATCAAGCCAGAACACACTTCAATCCAAGTGGAAATCCTCCTTTATCAGGGCAGTGGTACTCCAAGGCACCAGGTATCTGAATCCCTGGCAGCGGGGCATTTGGTGCTCTTTGCCTGTGCGACTGTGAAGCGCGAGGCAGGAGAGCCACACTGGGATAAATTCTCCTCGGAGTTTAAGGGGACTTTGCGAGGAGGTGGAGTCTTGCAGGCAAAAACTAAACAACCAATTTGACATCAAATGAAACGCAGCAAAGTGGGACTTGAATTTTTTTATTACTTTTTTTTTTTCCCTTTTCTTCCCCTCCCCTCTCTGTTCGTTTCAAAATAATCTCCGAAACGGACATGCTGTGGTATCAGGGTTTGCTTTGCCCAGTTTACCAGCCTTGAGATTCCCTCGTGTTACCAGGACCCTCCTTGGGCTTCAGGCGAGCTCTCGTAGCAAGAAAGAAAACAGAAGTACATTCAAGGTGGTTTTAGTGAGATGGCATTGCTTCCTGCAACGGCTCATCAGGAGGCTGATCCACGTTTCAAGTGCATTGCAGTTAATGGTGAATGCCCTACGTAACGCGGGTCGACTGCCCGTGTTTAGTAGGTTTCGGTATGATTTAATGTAAATAGATTACGGCAACATATCCTGTCGGGTCTCAAAGGGTTGCTGACAAATACTGCCAGGAAAGAGGCATTGGCGAAGACCAAACCTGAGCCTGGGACTTCTAATAAGGCTTCGGTGGGAAGCTGGCACCCAGGATCTCATCTGGAGCTCCAGTGACCCTTCTCCTGCTGCTCTCTAGCACAGGAAACATCCAGAGAAGCCTCAGTTCCCAGTTCTAATGCTCTACAATGCTGAGGGGCTGGATGAGGGACGTTTCCCCCCCCCCACACACACACACACACACTCCGGACCACTTCTTTCCCCTTTCCTAGTGCATGCTGTAGAAACTTTCTGACCTCACGCAGGCAAGAAGGAGCCCTGAAAGGGGAACCCCTGAGCCCTGTCTCTGCTCAGTGCATAGAGCTCCCGCTTGCTGTCAGCTTTGCAGTAAGGACGTAAATATAAGCAACACGTCGAGGCTGAGATTTCAAAGGGTACTCGGCGCTGGCTCCTGCCTGCTCTGCTGGAAGCCCAAAAGTGTTTCAGGTATGAAAACCCTTTTTTTTCAGTTATTAAAACCTGTCTCAAGGATTCAGAATGTAACTTAAAGGTAAAAAAAACTCCCCCCTGCGCATGCCGTGCTGGGATGGCAGCATTTTTCCAGCTCCTGTAGTAGCTGTAGCTGTGCCAGGTTCCTTTGTAACAGGGCAGTATTTATCGGTTCAGGATCCTTTCATGGGCTCAGCCTGGGCTCCTCAGTGCTTCATTAATTTCCAGAGGCAGCCCTCAGTTAGCCTATCACTTTACCTCAGTGATTCTTTAAAGCGGGTCTTCCCTGAGCATGGTATTACAAGGGCTGTTTTTTAGGAATTAGTACCTGTAGTACTACGTGTAGTATCTCTTTCTCATCGTGATGGACTTTCCCTGCAGGTAATTCCCTACCCAGAAACTGCAGAAGTACATGTGTCCATATCTTCTCACATGCTGACACCTCATTAAACAGCTTATGAACCTTCCGCTTTCTGTACACAGCACAGGAGGGCTGTTTGTGATCTGAAATATGAGTTCAACAGCTAATAGCGTTCTTCAGATTAACCTTTTTTTTCCCCCCACCTCTCTCTCAGATCTCTCCAGATACGAAGGGGAATCTGAGCAAAACCCTCCATAGGTTCAGCTGGGAGTGGGGCTGAGGTGCTTTGTTGCCCTTTGTTACAGAAAGCAGGATGTAAACACCCACATACGTAACGGGCTGCACTTTTTGGTGTCTCAGTGGCAGAACCGTAACCTCTCTTGCCTGACTTTGAAGGCAGCCAGGGTTGCCCATGTTTCCTAGGAAGCACCACCAGTGCCTTCAGAATCATCCGCCCCGGTCCCTTACCTGGTGCTACTTGGAAAGCAGCCAGCCTTTCCTATTTCATCATACAAGTCGGCAGGGACTTAACTTTCACCTAATGCACCCACCCCTTCCATTCATTTGCTGGTTATGCGTTGATGAGGTTATATGGTCCTGGACCCTGGCCAGCAATGTGGCTATCTGCTTTCAACTTGCAAACAATGAGCATTTTTTTTTTTTTTTTTATAAAGTCAGGCTTCAAATTCCTTAGGAATGTTGTGCTTGCCTGGGATTACATGCAAAATCTGCCTCTCTGGTGGTTTTGGAGGAGTTACATCAGGGAAATGAGCTATCTGATAAGCTGGGCTCTTGGGTTTGGCTGGTTTTGCTGTTGTTTTTATTCTGGGCAAGGATTGTTTTGAGGCCAAACACTGCTGTGCTGAGTCACTGATCCCGGGACTGAGAATAGGTGAGAGGTGCAAACAAAAGGTGCGGGGTCAGGAAGGGTCAATAAGGTGAATTTTGTGGAAGGGGAATAATGCATGGGTAATATAGGCAATTGTATTGCACACTGGACTTGGATTTGGGAGACCTTTAGTCCAGGGTGAGAGGGGGATTTGAGGACCAGGAGCATCCACCTTGGCTGACGGAGCTTGTTGCCAGACTGCAGCTTTATCAGCCAGGCTCGGACTAGAAGAAAACAGCAAAGATGCTGCTGGTGGCTCTGAAAAGCTGAGGGGCTTTCTGCCCACTAGCTGCGGGCTCCCTTTCTTTTTCTGCTCCAGATCTCTTAAAGCCCTGGGTCAAATGCTCTGCAGACCACGGCTTTCAAAGACCACCCATGGGACCTACCATGCCTTGGACAACCACCTCGGTAGCTCTGGAGGTGAGGGAGGAAATGCTGAAGCTACCAACCCATAACTATGGACAAACCCATCCCTGGTTGAGCCACCGGATGGTCACCAGAGCAGATGCTCTAACAGCATGCGATCTGCCTCGATGCTGGCAGAGAGACAGTAGGCTCTTGGTTGGAAAACCCACAACTCCGAGCTGTATCGGGCTGAGGTGGGGAGAGGGCAACCAAGGGGGACCCTCGGCACCCCAAGGCAATTCATAACATTTTGCTTTAAACCATCACTTGCTGCTAAACTACACATCCAGAAATCTTGCCATTCCATCATCCAGACAAAGTCTGGGACTCAGACAAGTAAAAGGATTATTCAATTATTTTCGTGCAGCTTCAGAACAGGGACTTGTTTTGCCAAATTGGCTCAGTTCAGAGTGAAGACCACAGGAAAACAGACACTCCTTTCCATCAGCTTCCCCATCTGGGCAGTCGTGCCCTGAGATTCTGTTTGCAGAAATCAGAGCTTGAATGATGAGGTAAGACATCGGGGAACTCAAACCATAACGCCTTTCTTTAATTACATAAGGAAAAAGTGTAAGTGACAGAGATGTGTCTCTTGGTGTGCCTGTGAGACACCAGGAACATGTGGCAGACTCCAGTTCCCAGCGCTCACGTGGTACATGATGTGATTTCCAGCCTGCCACACCATTGGTAAGCACGAGGGGCCTTTGCAAACTGGTCTCAAAGCTGAAGTTGTTCATGTTTTAGAAGAGGGACACTCAAAGACCTCGTATTGTGTATTATTCTCAGCAAGGTAAGAGGTGACTGGCTGTTCTGTTGGTGGCAGAGACCTTGGCTGGGTTGGTTGTTTCCTAGCAGCAGAGCTTGGCACTTTTTATAATAGAATCATCCAGGAATACTTTTTTGAGGGCTTTTTTTAGGCTTTCTGAAGGGGGATTTTGGTGGCAGCTACTGGTTTATCGTATGTACCTAACAAAATGATGGGCAGCTGGCTGCTTAACACTGCTTTCGATTCTCAGCTCAGAGGTTTTCTGTGGTCTCTTAAAGATCAGTTTAAGAATAGATGCTGCTCTGCTTCATCTTCTCTGATGCCAGGTTGCTGATTTTCGATGCTGTCTGTCTCTGCTCTAGGCCAGGGTGCCACAACCAACACTGCCACACTTGTCTGCCATTTTCAATGGACTTTTTAAAGTCCTTTATGGGACAGGGTTGTGGCGCTGGGAACTTGAAAGGGGTTATTTCATCTCGTGGGCACTGATAGCGCTTGTGGTTTGGGATCGCTGTGCAAGACCCAGCACTGACCCGCTGCCCAGGCTGTGGGCAGGAAATACGGCAGGGGCAACACACACCCTGTTCACGGTTGCACTTGCATGGTGTTACTTGCAGGATACGACCCTCTTTGAGCGTGCCATGGCCCCCGTGTCGTAATGAAAGGTGAATAGCGCGGGTATTGCTTAATCGTGCCGCTGTGGAGAGCAGGGATTCTGCTTCGCGATGGTTACGTACGCCCAGCCACCAACCCAGCGCCCAACCGGCGCCCAGACACCCACCTACGTCTCTTTGTGTGTCCCCCCCCCCACCCCGGCCCCAGCAAATCACAGAGGGCTGGGGAGCATCTCCGGCAGCAGGCTGAGATGGTCGCTTGAGTCGTGGTGGGTCTATCTTCTTCCCTGCCGTGGGGGTTAGCTGGCAACCAAACAGCCCTCGGCAGCGAGGCGTTTTCGAAGGGAACCGGGGAGGAGGGGAGCAGCGGGGGAGGGGGCTTGGGGGGTAGGGGGGGGGCGAGGTGGGGGAGGGGGAAGAGAAGGGAAGGGAAAAGACAACGCCGGGAGCGCTTCGGCGCTTTGTGTTCCGGCTTCCGACAGCCCCCCTGCCGCCCCTCCCCGTGGTGTTTGGCTTTCGCCGTGTCACCCCCGGCCGCCCGCTCGCGTATTCCCCACCACCACCATTCCCGTTTCCCCAGCACCGGTCCCGTTCCCGGAAGCGGCGGCGCCCCGGACCCGCCCGACGGGGCGGCTGCTCCCTCCCCCAGGCACGGGGCCGCCGGGAAGGGGAGGGACGGGACGGGACTGGACGTGCGGCGGCGGCGGCAGCAGGTGCTGTGGGGCGGTAGGGATGGCGTCGGGGGACGCGGAGCAAGTGCGGTACTGCGGGAGGCTGTCCTACTACTGCCTCAAGTTCACTCTCGTCATCTACGCCTTCACCTTCTGGGTGAGGGGCGGCGGCTGCCCACGCGTGGGGCTGCGGGGAGGGGGGCGGCAGCGCACCCCCGGCGGGGCGGGGTGGGGGGTGTTTTGCCGGGCAGCGGGGGTGTGCAAGGCTTCCTGGGGAGGTGGAGGGGGTGTGCGGTAATTAACGCTTCGTTGCTGAAGCCGGCACTTGGCACGCCCGCGGCTGTGGGGTGTAGCTCCCCGGCCGTCCCTAGGGACCGGCAAACTGGTTTTGGCGGATGGGGACCTGCGGGGGTGGGAATTCCGGCAGCTAAAAATCACTAGCGCCTATCTAAAGGCCCTGCTTTTTCTTCGGGGGGAGCTGGGCGCATAAAACCTTTGCCCTGCAAAGGCAGTCATCCTTGTATGATTCCTTTCTTCGGCCTCGGCTGAATGATACCGTGAAGCTTTACAACTTAAAGGCGTGCCACGCGTGCTGTCGTCGGCCAGGTGCCAGATAAAACCCACACGCCACCTGCTGAAAGCGATAGAGTCCCAGCCTTTGGTGCAGAAGGATTGCCACTGACCTCTCAGTTTGCCCAGACCAGACACCTCCTAGGCTGCAAGGAGCCATCGGGGCTCTTCCGGAGGACTGTGACTTTATAAAGGGCTTTTTCGGGCTCCAGGATACTGGGTTGATGCTGTCCGGCTGTACTAGTCGATGTGTGAGATGCTTAGGTGGGGTTTCTTTCTGGCCCCATCCGTTTAAATGCCACTTAAGCTCTTGTTTTGCTGGTTGGTGTTTCTGTCTTAGTGGACCTGGAGTTTGCAAGGTGGGTGTGTAAAGCTTTCTGCGTAGTTCAGCAGATGTCCAGGTGCACCAGGTCTGACAGGAGGTGTCTGGTTAAAGCTATGATCTGGGGATGAAGAAACAATTAAATTGAAATGCACCCCGTTTGAGTGTAATTCAAACTTTTTTGGGATCCCAGATATCTTCCACCTGTCTTACAAGGAAAGCCCTTGGGTTTAGGCTCCTCAAGTTTCTGGCGTTACTCCCCAGCAGCTACTCTGCAGGTGTCACTTTCAAGAAAGGGACATTTGTTGTGTTATTTTTTAAAGCTACCCCCCTCCCCCCCCGCCTTTATTTTGTGTGCAGCATATCCTCTGTGAAGGACCGTTCATGTTGCCTACTCAGCGGTTTCCACTGCCAGCAAAGGCCGTCGCTGGTGGGATGTAAAAATGAATCTGCAAGCAGAAAAAGGGTCCCTCTGAAATAATCCCCCGCGTGTTCCTGGAAGACAAAGCCTCTTTTATTTGCTCTTTGTAGCTGCTTGCCCTGGATTTTCAATGCTCTGCCCTTGTTTATAACCGAGTGCTTCAGCGTCAGCGTCGCTACTCTGCCGAGGAGGTGGCAGGAGGGCGACGGGGGCTGCAGGCAGGGGAAGGACGGGGCTTTTGGGACGTGCTAGGCAGCATTCTCCCGATGCTCAGGGCAAACGCATGCTTGTATTGTGTGAGGTACAGCGCGGGGGTTTCTCTGATTCTAGCTTGGTGAAGTAGATCTCGTTAGCTGTAAGCATCAGCGGTCAGCTTCTGCCTTTAGCTGCAGTAGGCTTCCTGTCTTCTTTCTCTTTTGTTTTTAAATTGGTGTAAAGAGGAGTAAATTTTGGCTGCGGAGCCTTGGCTGGCACAAGCATGGGGTGCTTTGTGCTCTTTTGCTGCTTTTTGGGGGCTTTGACTTACACGATGAGGTTTCCTCCCTGCTCCTTCCGTTCCTCTGGTACGTTTACAAGCGATAAACACCCAGATTCAAATCCCTGGGATCACTTAAACTCCCCAGAAACTAAACCCTGACCTTATCCAAAGGCAGCAAGAGAACAAAAGCATCGCTGGGGGTGTGGGAGGGGGTGTTTGCTGCGGGCCCTGTCGCTGGTGCGTTTTCCCATGGCATCTGGGGTGCTCTTTTTCATTTATTTATTAAATCCCAGCCCCTGTTGCCGTGGCTTTTCCCAGCAGCTGTTTTGCTGGTGAAGGAGGCTGCGATGTGATTTTTATCTTCCCTCGCCCGGCCAAAACAGCGCCCGGTGTTTTAAACAGGCCGCGCCATTCGTTGCGCGGGCGCTTTGTTGAAGCATTTGTTGAAATACAGGGTTAAAATCGCTACCCCAGAAATAAACGCTTTTTCTTTCTCTTGGGAAAACAACTTCTGTGCATGCAAAAGCCCCAGAGAAAGTCCCTGGTATTTGCTGATGGACGCTCATTTAGCACTAGTCAAGGCCAGTCATTTTTTCCGGCGGACATAGCGCATGTTGCCAAACTGGGAGCTGTTGGGAGGGATGCAGGATGTAAACAGCACGTATGTTTGTGTTCTACCTACGTAAAAGTGGCGTCCCCAAACTCTGGTCACAGGAAGGGGGAAGAGGCACAGCTGGGATGATGTTAGCACATCTCCTCGGGGTACGTGATTGCTGCTATCAGTTTGACTGTGTTAAAGGTTTAAAAGATTTGTATTAAATGCTTTAATAATAATAATTTAAAAGTACAATAAAAGCACAAATCCTGCTCGTAGGGAAGGAGGATTTTCATTGTGTGTGCTTGTGTTTCACCCCCACCCTGTGTAATGGTTCTTTATGCTTCAAAATCCGCATAAAACTAGAGATGCATGTGTGTGCTGGGTGTGTGACAGGCAGATGCAAGGTTGGGGTTTTTTTCCTTCATTTGTTAGCTGGTTCCTTTCCCCTGGCACAACAGCGATGCCACTGGATGTGGTGTGAAGCCTCCCTGCCTCCTGTGGCACGTGCCTTCTGCCCACACACAGAGCTTCGCAGAGCTGTTCGGTTAGGATTGCCAACTTTATTATGGGGGTATTTTGTAGATCTCTTCTTGGGGGAGGTGGCATCGTTTTGATGGGTGATATCCTGAAGCCTTCCAGAGCAAGTAGCTCGGTCTGCTTCTGAATGGAAGACAATGAAGATATTTATATCTATAAAGATATAGATATGAATATAAAAATATAGATACACAGATATGTATCTATATTTCATATATTTATATATGAAAGATTGCTGTATGTGTCTGTGGGGCTCTTAAAATGGAAGCGCATCATTTTATTTCTGCTCACAGGCACCTTTGGATCTTTAAAACAAAACATAAAATCTGGAATGTTTTGTTGACAAAAACCCTGTGGCTAAAAAAACCAAAAAGACACTTTTGTTAAACATTCTAGTCATGAAGCTAAACATTTCTGAAATTCAGATAATTCCCAGTCAAGCTTTAATAAAAACCTGTGGTTTATGTCTATTCTTAAAAAATTATTTATATTTTTAAATTTTCAGGATAAAGAACCTACTAGACAAGTGTTGAGCTTGTTACCGATGCTTTAGTGCTTGCTGGAGAGTCTGCCGGCAAGTTGTATTACCCTCTACTTTTTGAGCAGGGTAAATACAGCTTGGGCACAAAAGCATCAGGGTTTTTTTTAGGGTTTTTTTAGGGTTTTGGGGTTAAGAATTTAATTATTATTTTTTACAAATAAACAGAGAAATTCTGACTCGCATGTATATATATATATATATATGTAGAGTCACTGATTTTATAATCTCTGATCGTTTTCTGCGGTTCAGAGATTCTTTCCTCGGTTGTTATAGCTGCGATTTAACGTTTCATACTGTTTTACATTGCCTTCTGCTTTAAAATAAACATATAAATTACTACCCAAATGATTAAATTTTTTTTCAAAGGACAAAGCTAAGGCTACAAACTGAGCTCTTGGTACCAACCCCCCTTCCCCGCAGTCACCATTTTCCAGTAGAAGCGTACAAATGGTAGATTTGGGTACCTGTTGTCTCTCCATCTTGTTTTCTCGTCTGGCCTTCCATGATGAGTGCAACATCTTAGTTTCCCAGAGGGGGAATTACCCCAGATTTGGCTTTGTGAGGTTTTAAGTTGCTTTTTAAAGACCTTTGGTGTATTTATTTGTAATGGGTGAACCCTTTGGATGTTTTTCCCTTTCTCAAGTGATGGCTCTGGTGCCATTCCTCACACCACCCCTTTTGTGGGTTTTGTTCTCACCTGTAGAAAGTGAAGGTGGTTTATTTTAAGATATTAAAGTAAATATTTCAACCATTTAGTCGCAAGATTGTGGGCCTGTGTCGTGTGTCTGTCTGGGCCTTTCTCTGGGTTACACTGTGCAATACCTGGAAGCCTTGTGTAATGAAGGGTGCTCTCCTCACCGCTGGGGAGCAGATGTGGGGCTCCTGTGGAAATGTTGGGTCAGAAAAGGGGGGATGCTGTTTATCAGATTGTTGAAATGGTTGATTTGAATCAAGGCTCTTCCCTGAGGACATGCCTGGCTGTTGGAGTTGGCAGTGAGGGTTTTTTTCGACTGTTATTTCTGTGATTAAGCGTGATTTAGTTTTTTTATCCCCCCCCCAAATTCAGCATTATTCAAAGTGACTTGCAGCAAGCCATAGCTTTAATACCAAATTATTTTGACATCCCTCCAACTATTTTGTTGAAACAGCTTGTTAAATGAAATGCCATCACTCCTTGCTTCGCCTGCCAGCGTTATCTGGTAGTGCTCAAGGAAGTGATGTCATCTCAAACTCGTGGGTTTTGGGATTTGTTGCTTAATTTTTTTTAATCTGGCGCGCTTTCCCCCCATGGCAGGAGTGGGGTGGAGGTGTGGGGTGCACCTGGCCATAGTCACTGGGCCTGAATGTGATGGGAAGTGGTAGGAAGGGACATATCTCTACATGCACATATACATACAGAAAGAGAGAGAAGGACGGACAGATACAGGAAAGAGCAATATTAGTGCTGTGGCATTTGCTGGCTTGTGTAATATAGGTGGTCTCAGATGAGTAATAAATTCAGTATCAACCAGTGATGTGATACAGAATTTCACAACTTCCAGAACTTGAAAACTTTTAAATATATTTTTGAAAGGGGCAAATATCTTCTTTTGCTTGTTTGTTTGTTTTGGGGTTTTTTTTTGTTCCATCTTGGATTTTTTCTGCTTCCATCTTTTGAGGCTTTTTAAAATCCTTACTCCTGATATTAGTGTTTCGTCGCTGTTAACCCTGGAGCGCGTAGTCGCTGGTCGGCCTGTGCTCAGCAGACAGCATCCCTGTGTGTCCTGGGAGAAAGAGTAACATCTGTGCCCTTCTCTTGTTCTGTTCCAGGTGATCGGCGCTGTTATCCTTGCCGTCGGGATTTATGCAGAAGCGGAGAGGCAGCAGTACAAGACTCTGGAAAGTGCCTTTCTAGCCCCGGCAATTATTTTAATACTTCTGGGTATTATAATGTTCGTGGTCTCATTCGTGGGTGTACTGGCTTCTTTAAGAGACAATTTCCGCCTTCTTAACGCGGTAAGTGCTGTTGTGGGGTTTATTCTTCATTGCCTTTGCTCTTCAGGATCTTAACAAGAAGTCACCTTTGGGTTTTGTTCTAATTAAACCTGGAACTGCTTTACGGCAGCCACGACATGCAGATGTCCCTCCGTCAAGGAAGGGAGCCAGCGGTGTTTGGTCCTCCCAGTGCCGGGAGAGGCGAGGGTCAGAGCCCGGCGCTGAGGAGACCATCAGGAAGCAGGTTAAGGGCTTTACAGAGGACAACCAGGCATATTGAATTTTCATTGGCTGGCATGGGCCTTGCACAACCGTGGCTGTTGACATACCATTTGACACTACCCTGGTACACCGCGGTGCCTGCTCTTTCTCTGCCCTGGCCACACCGTGGTGTGTTGGAGGGAGAGGAGATCGTTTTTCTCCTTTGGCACAAGTCTGGCCACAGCCTCTCCCCATCTGTACAGCATGGGGGAGTGGGGGTTTCCTGCAGCTGTCCCACTCCTTGCTGAGACATTGAGCATTGAGATGAGATGTGGTCTCTGACGGTTCTCCAAATACTTCTCGTTTCAACCCAGAGGAAGTTGCTAGAGAAAGAAACCCTGGCTTGAGCTGATGTCCATCAGGCTGGCAGTGCATGGGCTCTGTCTGCCTTTGCCTGGGAAGCGAGATAGAGCAGAGAGAGGGAGGAACACACGTTACGATGTCAGGCTTGTTGCACCACGGGGCTTTGAGAGAAGGCCCTAAGGAGGAAACGAAAGGGCCCAAGTTGTTTTTTGCCTCTCGTGCCCCTGAAAGGGTAAGTTTTAGGGAAGTTCTGGTACAGTGCTGTGGTTGCAAATGGAAGTTACATGTACAACTAATTAGAAATAAAGTGTGAAAACATAGCTTTTCCCCTCAGTTCAGTCTACAGAAGTGCTAAATACATGTGATGCGTTATGTAGGACAAACCAAAAGGTGACTGTGGCTTTTGAAATAGTGCCAAAATATTACTGAGGCTCTGATCAGTGTTAGTGGTTTCTTTCTCTTTGAGTGTTGTAGTGTGTCGTCTTCCCCCACCCGGGGATGTGGTGGGAGGGCATTTAAATGAAGAAAGTCCCCAGGCTGATGTCAGATTTAGCAAAGAGAAGATATCTGTCCGGTGAATTTGTGACCCTGATAACAGGTATTGAAAGCAGAAACCAGCTTTTGGGGCAGAGCCTTAGTCCAAGAGGTTATATTCAGATGAGGGATTTGAAACTTCCCTCCCGTTGCCGTATGCCATTAGGAAGCAGACCCAAATTCTTGTGCCTAAAGAATCCTTTGGGTTACAGTAGTGTTTCCAGCACTGGCACGTCACAGTTACCTCACAATGCTGCCGTGGATTTCTCCACCTCATTCCTGCTTTGCATCTGCTTTGCTAGCTCGTCACAAATGCATATGTTGTGCTCGCGCGTGTATTTGCCAGCCTGGTATGCAGCCCGAATAAATCGAGAGCTAGCAGCTGTAATTTTTCTTAGTGCTGAGCCGTTTAAGTCCTGCTAGTGCCCATCATGCAGCATCTGAGCTCAGTTCCCTCCCTCTTCTGAAACAACACACTGCAAGGTACAGAGCCAGAATTTCGCTTCGGTTTAACACCAGTGATTCAGCACAGAATGGTTTGGGTTATCTTAAAAGCACTGCTTTCCCCAAGAAATGAAAGTTAGCGGGTAAGTACTAGTTCCAGAGGAAGCATGAAGCCCTGCTTGGTGTGGTTTGGGAGGCTGTAAGCACCTTGTCATGATGAAAGGAATGCATCTATCAGGCTTGAGTCTATTCAAAGCAAAAGAAACCCAACATGTGTTTGCCAGTTGGGCAACCCCCAATTGAGGGAAAAAAGCCTTCCTCATGATACGGACAGTTTAATGAGAGCAAAGTGATGATTTTATGTTTTATATAACCATAACTTATATTACGTCTTACATTACTTATATTACATAACTTATTTTACATCTTTCTTGACAATGACATCTCACGCGCGGGAAGCCGAGGATGCTGGCAGTTGGACGTTACGTGCTTAAGGACACTCACCAAAAGAGCAATTTGGGTTTGTTCTGTTTAAGGACTCGCTTCCAATTCTTGGTTGGGTTTTTTTTCCCTGCAGTTCATGTACATTCTCGGCCTCTGCTTGATGATTGAACTGGTTGGTGGCGTGGTGGCTCTGATCTTCAGAAACCAGGTGAGCTGCTTGTGTTTAGGTGGTGACCACCAAGGACATTGCTCACCATCCGTGATGTTACTGCTGTGCCGCTGAGTGCATAAATGGTGTTTGAAGTGCCACCTCAGCACTAATTGGTGGAGGTCTGAAGAAAGGTCCAGACTTCTCAGGGCTTTCCAGGTTTGGGGATGCATGGGATTGGCCAGCCGTTCTGGGCATGACTTCTGGATTAAAGAATTGGGATAAAATCTCTTTGCTGAGGATGTGCAATACAGGGAAAATGACTTTCCAGCCCTTCATACTTTGCAATGTGCTTTCTTCTCTTTTGCCACCTGACTCTCAGACTGCTGGTCTGGGACGTTTCCAGATGAGTTTGTTGGGGTTTTTTTAGCAGCCAAAATGTTTTAATTTTAAGGACATGTTTTAAAGGACAGCTCTTCCCTGCTCACATCCCTAAGCAACATAAGTGATTCCTGTAGCAGACCCCATTGTTTACAAGCGTGCTGTAACTATAAAACCTGCAATTTTTCTGAGCAGAAAGCAGCAGACTAATTTTGGTTTTTTTCCCGTTGGAAATGTTTTAAAACATAATTGTGTTCATTGTGGCTAGCACTAGGTTTCTATGCTTTGATTTTTATTTATTTTTTTTTCCTCATCTGGCAAAATACAAGCTTTGAAAGGAGATGCTGAATAACGGGACCTCTTCATTCTCCACCCCAATCCTATGGATCTCCTTTCCACAAAAAGAAGTGATGTGTTCCATGCTACGGATGTTATTTAAAGTTTTAGAAAAAAAAAGCTTTAAAAAAAATATTTAAAAAATAACAACGCATTGTTATTTTGAAGTGGTATTATGTTCTCTCTCCACACTGGACCAGAATCGCAGACTTGACCTGTGAGAGCAGGGGATGAGTTAAATCCAGCTGGCAACCAGTCACAAGTGGTGTTCCCTGGGGGTTGGTGCTAGGGCTCATCCTCTTTAATACCTTTATTGACGGTTTGGATGAGGGAATTGAGTGCACCCTCAATAAGTTTGCAAGTGACACCAAATTGGGGGGAAGTGTCAAACTACCAGAGGGTAGGAAGGCCCTCCAGAGGGGATCTGGACAGGTTGAATCAATGAGCAGAGGCCAGTGGGATGAAGTTCAACATAGACGAGTGCTGGGTGCTACATTTTGGTCATAACAATCCCAGGCAACGCTGCAGGCATGGGGCAGGATGGCTGGAAAGCTGCACAGTGGAAAAGGATCTGAGGGTGTTGGTTGACAGTCGCCTGAACATAAGCCAACAGTATGCCCAGCTGGCTGAGAAATCCAATGGCATCCTGGCTTGCACCAGGAATAGCATAGCCAGCAGGACCAGGAGGTGATCATCCCCCTGTACTCAACTCTGGTGAGGCCACACCTTGAATACTGGGCTTAGTTTTGGGCCCTGGAGGGGTGTTGCACTGTTAGCTGGGGTTGGATTTTAACTGGTATTTGTTGCTTCTTAAGGGGAAATGGAAAAAAAACCCGAGCACCTTATCTTCTTGTGCTCAGCAATGACACTTGCCACTTTAACCTGACCTTTTAATTTTGTTTCAGCACATGTAACCCATTAATCTTGCTTTGTTTCTGCCTTCTAGACAATCAGCTTTTTGAACCATAACATTAGAAGAGGAATCGAGAATTACTATGATGATCTAGACTTCAAGAACATCATGGATTCTGTTCAAAAGCGGGTTTGTTGGGGTTTTTTTTGCCTGGTTTTGGTGGGTTATTTCCCCCCTTTGGCAATTCACTGCTGAGATGTTATAAGTCCTGGGCGACAGCTTTGATTATTTTTTTTTAATCTCTCAGTGATGTGATACTCAAATTCTTATTGATGAGGCAGATGAGATCTCAGGCATCATATGTTACAGCATCGCTCTGGTCTGGGCTCATCCAGCATCCCAGCTGGCATTTGAAACTCTCTAAAACACTGCAAGACATCTTTTGCCTTGGTACACGATTCGAACGCTGAAGATCCTGCAAACATGTAGGCTTGTAGGACTCCCACAGCTGGCCAAATCCAGGCTAAATTCCACCCAAGTCTTTGTGCTCGGTGTTGCTGCTGGCTGGTCCAAGACAGTCAAAAGCATCTTCTTAACAGGAGGTACTGGATAAAGAGAAATAAGGTGGCCATTAGGGTGTTGGAACCCAGGCCATTATATTTTCAGGGTATAAACCTGTAATTAAAAGTCAGAAACTGTGTTGAGCCTAGATCAGGACTGTGGGAGCAGCAGAAAAACCTTCAGGAATGTGATGTCAGTTACCATGCCAAATAACGCTTAAACAAAATCACCAAAAAGAGAAAAAGTTAACTTAGGAAGTGATATGTGTGTTTTATGACATCGTTATGGAGATGGCAGCCTGCTTTGAAAAACAGAGTTAGCATGGAAAGTCTGTCAGAAGCCAACCGTCCCGAGGAAATTCTGTCATTAGACTTCACGATGCTTTAAAGTTTCCGTGCACTGCCCATAATTATGTGCATGTACAGCGAGTATAGGCTTTGGTGATTAAATCAACTGCTGCTTTTCCCTGCGTTCAACACGTGAAGTGAGTATTTGGTATTAGGTCAGTGTAAACTTACAGTGTCTGTTTGCCAGATTTCAGTTCTACTGAATTCTACCCAAAATGTGAGATTGGGGTTTGGGTTTTTTTTATACCTTGTAGCAACACTTTTGTCTTTTGGATTTATTTAGAAATGCAGGCATGATCCTTAATAAAACTGAAGAGGTGTATTCCAGCTTGAGATGGAGTGCATGTAAGAGCATTGCTCCACGATGTCCAGACCTGAAAAGATAATTTTCCAACTCGGAAAAGATGTGAGGTGGAACTTAGCACTGAGTACTTTGCTCTGCCAGTGAGCTCAGTGAGTGAGGGAGAGATGCTACCCGTGTCTTTAATTCTTTCCAGTTGTATCTATCACAGATGTTCGTATGTGCCTTGTTAATGGAATGACAGGGAGAAAAAAGACAGGGTGGGTTTTTTTCTTTCTCTTACTTTGTTTTCTACTTATTAGAAGAGTTTCTGTTAACATATGATTTGTCAATATTCCCCCCCCACCTCTGCCTCCCCTTTGCCTTTATGTCTTTTTATCAGTTTAAGTGCTGTGGTGGGGAAGATTACAAGGACTGGTCACAAAACGTGTACCACAGCTGTGCGGCGCCAGGACCGCTGGCCTGTGGGGTGCCCTACACTTGCTGCATTGTAAACAAGGTAAGTCCTGGCACCTCAGCATCGCTCCTCTCTGCTGGTTCATCGGCGTCGGCTCAAAGAAGTACCTTACTTTAGAAAGTCTGGGGAAAGAAGCAAAGGAAAACAGGTCCCTCCCAAAAGTGGGAGCTGTGGATCCAGCTTGCCTGGTCCAGAGCTGCTTAAAGGTCAGTTGTGCGGGTGTTTTCCCTGAGGTTTTGCCAGGAAACCTGGGCCCCGTTTCCTTCTGCAGGCTGGGTGGGGGGGGGAATTGGAGTGATGTGCACCAGCTGCTGGGTGAATTAAAAACCAACAGAATGACACTGTTACCTAGAATAATCCAGAAATGCAGGAAAACAACCTTGGGACAAGTGCATCCTGGTGGGCTCTGTCCTCCCCCATCCTTAAAAATCTTCCCCGGAAGCATACCCTGTCAGATGGAGTCTGGACCAGTTTCTCAGTCTTGGATGAGCGGGTGTTAACTGGTGCTGGCGGTGGGTGCTAAGGTCCATGTAAACACTATTCATATAAATTCCGGTGGTTTTGCCTCACCGCCCTTCATTTGAGGGACGGATGCAGTGCTGACCCACAGTCCCTCAACATAAAACCAGGGTGGGCAGCTCCTGCCTTGCTGGGTTTTGGTCTTTGGTCTGGATGTGAGGTAGGAAAATTGGGTACAAGGAAGAGCCAGACACAGCAGAGCTCGTGATGGATAGCCCGCCAGTGCTTTGTTACATGCTGCCCTTTCAATGTTTATTAAAAAAAAGGGTGAGTAAATGCAGTAATTGCGGCAGTAATCCTGCTAGGTGTTGCTGAGAAGCGTGTATAAAACATGGAGGTGCTTGTTACGTGTGCTTATGCAGTTACAGCTCTGTTTAGATCTGCGCTGGGCTGTGATTGATCCTCAGAAATGAAAGCTGAAAGCCAACGGTTGCGCTGTAAGTCTTAAGGTGTGTGAGAAGAAGAAGGTCGAAAACAGCATCTGCTGAGCCACAGCCACGCTGAGCAGAAGAAAGGGCTCAGGATTTTGTCCTCAGTTGATGGTAAAGGAAGACGGAGCTGGCTAGGGAAGAACAATCTGGCGCTTTATTTGTTTTCAGGGTCGTTCAAAATGCTGCTTGTTGTTTGTTTTCCTGTAGCTCTCACCTCTCCGCTGAAGTCTTGTTTTGGAAGGTTAGTTGGCGGATGTGGAGATAAAGCTGTAGCAAGGGTGTAAGCGTAGCGGTAATGGGCGACTAGTAATGCCAGGGTGGCTTTCCAGCCACTGTGCACATCAGCAGAGATGTGGCCTTCAGATGCAACCTGTCAGGCAGGAAAAAATTAAAATAAGATAAATGAAAATTAAAACTGGCAAGGAAAACAGTGTATTGTCTGAATGCTGCCTTGTTGGCCGAGGAGGAAGGGATGAAGCTGTTCCGCTGAGTGCTAAGCTCAGGGCAATTATCTGAAAGACAGGTAGAAGCCCCCAGAATAACGAGCAAACTTGTTATTTGAGTAATAAATTAAAAAACAGCTCCCAAAATAAGCAAACTTGCTGTTTAAGGGTAGGCTGATCAGCAAGATGCTGTGTTACGTTAGGTCTTGCCACGCTGGGATGCCATCGCCAGGCCTTGTGAAGTCCAAGGGGCATGGGTGCATGCGCGGCAGGATGACGCTGAACATCACTGGCTTATGGCCGGCTGCCTTGGGCTGGGGGGGAGGAGAGGAGGGGAAAAGACACCCCAGCAGAAGATGCATAAATCTTGTATGTTTGACAAGTGCTTCCAAATACAGACTGGTTTCTGTCCTGGAAAAGTACAGATATGGTTTGTGATTACTCATGCATTTTGTAGTCATGGAAAACTCTGGCTGATGTCAGAGGTTGGATTCTGGTCTTCTGAAAAAACCTTGTGCTAAGACAAGCCAGGCTCACGCTGGGGGGGCTCCGAAGAGCCTGTTCTCAAGTCAGAGCGTTTATTGAAAACTTACACTAGTGCAACAGATGAAAAAATAGTCCCCCAGTGCCTATAAACCTCTGTTTCGAACGCACGTACCTCCATTGTGTCCGTTGCCCTGTGCTGTGACACCCTGCTAGCAAATGCTGTGCTTAAAATCAAACGCCATGAGCGAGTTCCTTGCTGGCAGTTACTTCCCCGAGGGCTTCGTCTGATGCCGGTGGGCTTCCTGTTGGGTGGACGGCAAGCGGATGGTATTTTCTTCTTAGTTTTGCCAGGCCTGGTGGAGCTTTGGGGCTCAAGGGAAATACTAAATTGCTACAGAAAGTGCATTGGTAGTCTGTGATGGATGCAAGCACTTGGCCTTTTTCTAAAAAAAATACATGTTAATGTGTCTTAAAATGTTATATTCACATATACATAAAGATACATAAAATACATTATATTAAATAGGTCTGGTTTTGCAAGATGCTCATGGGGAGCATTCGTGGTACTGGATGTTATTTGGGTTTTGGCTATCTCTGACCTCAAATTTGTCACCCGGATGGTGTGACGACTGTGCGAGTCCCTGCTTTTCTTAATCAGGTGTGTTGAGTTATTAAGGCCTGGGAATTAAACCCAGACATTCATCCTGTACAAGCAGCTGTGGCTTACAGCTCCGCTGCAGCTAGCTGTGGGGTTTAATTCCCTTCTTTTTCTGGTTAGATACGGTTCAGATGCCTTGTGTCGCAATACAGTGGCAGCACTGATTTCCCTAAAATCACGTGTGTAAGTCTGACCCTGGGAAAAAATCGGCATTGGACTGAGGAGTGACCCTTGTTCCTGCTTTTCTGTGAGCTGGGGGAACATGAGAAGAGTGAAAATCTTTTTTTTTTTGCAATTTGTGTTTTCTACCATAGTCTCTCTTTGTTGTTTTCTTTTCCAGACAGACATCGTCAACACTATGTGTGGATACAAAACCATTGACAAAGAGGTAACGTAAACCAGTGTCCACCCTGTCACAGCCACGGGTGGTGCTTTGGTCAGTTAAAAAATTGTCTTCTGCATACATAAATCTACCAGACAGTTAAATCAGCGGTTAGAGTCATTTTATCCCAAATAACTTTCATATATACATAGAAACACACACTCCCACCCCCCAAAATAAAACCTTGATTGTGTTATCTTCTGTGGTTCCTCGCTTGCCATGTGTGAAACCTGTCTCCCTCACACTAATTGGACAATTAATACAAGGAAAGACGCTTCTGATACTTTCAAGTGTTGAGCCAGGGAAAGCTTTTAATACTTAAAGCCAAAGTTTCTCCCTGAGTAAAAAAAGTTAGTTTGCTGAAGGCAACTTAGTCATTTCTAAGTATTTTATATCCCAGTAGTGGGTGTTTTATTTTTAAGGTGGACCTAGTGATTCCTGGAAGAGGAGTGGGACTTCCCAGTCCGCAGCCCTCTCCTCCCTTCAGGAGTGGGACATAGCCTCCTCCTTTGCTTTTCCCTCTTGGGAAAAGCTTCAGTGACTCCAGCATAGAGACTTGCTGGCTCAAGGCAGTAATTACAGAGTGATTAAGCGGGGGTAAAGCGGTAATTGGATCTGCAGCTAGTTCTCTGCTCTTAGCTTTGTAGAGTTGGTCAAAAAGAGCGGCTTCTTCCTGGCTGGTTGGAGGCACTTGGCACACAATGCCAGCTGCAGTTGTTGGTTTTTGGGATTACCGGCTATCTTTATGTATGACCTGTCTTCATTTAGCTTCATTGATTTTATGGCTTAATCACCTAACAGCTCCAGCCTGGCTGTAACGCCTGAGGCACTTAAGCATATGCTTAACTTCACCCCATTCATCCACTCTGGACCCTTTGCAGCCTCAAGTGCTTTCTAAACTATGGGTTGGGGTCACAGTGCAGCGCAGCTTGCGGGACTGAATCCGAAATCCTCTTGTTCCTGCCCTGTTTAGAGTCTTATTGCAAAGCACGTGGCCTGTAGTTTCTGTTTGCCCACTGATGTACCTTGAGCATGGAAGCAGGGAGGAGAGGCTACAGAGTTTCGACTTCCCGAGCGGCCTGGAACAAGAATTGGGCATGTTTCTTCTAGGAAAAGTGGTGGTGGTGGGGTGGGGGGGGGAAGTTGTTTTTTTTAAAGATAAAAGTAAGAGATGGAAGAATTAACAATGAGCCCTCTGTTAAATTCAGTGGGTGTAAAGGGATTGGGAAGGAGGACCGAATTTGCCTCCCTGGAGTTTGAACGAGCACACGTTGCTGTACCCTGCACCAGCGCAGCTGCCCGTTTGAACGTCCGCTTTGTTGTTCCGCAGCGCTTGAGCGTTCAGCACGTTATACACGTCCGTGGATGCACGAACGCGGTGCTTATTTGGTTTTTGGACAACTATACCATCATGGCTGCCTTGCTGCTAGGCATATTGCTGCCCCAGGTAAGAAGGGGACCAGTGTGTTACCTGATTTGTTGCTACGGTAGGCAAAATCTCATTTGACTCTAGTTAATTTTATATATATAAATGTATATATTATTTTTTTAAAACTGTAATTGATAAGCTGAGGTGGCATTCTGGTAATTTAGTGTGTAATATGTTGCAGGATTTGGTGGGTTAGTTTGGTTTTGCTGGGGTTCTTCTGAGTCCTCTCCTCTTCATAGCCTCTTTCCAACACTTTGGAAAGTCTAAGACTTTCCAGCGCTCCAAGACACAGGGGTGGCAGTTCTTCTGCTGTGTTAGCTCTTCCCAAAAGTGATCTGCTTGCGTGCCCCTATACGCAAAGAAAAACGGCCGCGTGAGTTTGTGTCTGTCTGTATAGCACATGGCTGTCCGTGTATCCGACATCCGTGTGTGTCATCGGTCGAAGGCGTGCTGAGAGGAGCAGTATGTGATGTCTGACTAGAGATGCCCCTTTGCTTTCCCAGTTCCTGGGAGTGTTGTTAACCATGCTTTATGTGACGCGGGTGGAAGATATCATCTCCGAGCTGAAGAGGAGCAGGAGTCCCTTTGAAGAAACACAGGAGAGATCAGCCTCTGAGTTTGCTGGAGCCGGCTGCTGCATGTGTTACCCAGGGTGACTTCAGGAACCTCAGATACTGTTAAAAAAACAGATAAATCCACCTCTTCTGGTGTGTGCGCCGGCTGTTACAGACTGCGGGTGTAATGAACTGGCCAGCCAGCGGTGGGTCGGCAGCCTGTCGATACCTCTGTAGCTTCGTTGTCCTCCGTGTGTCTTAAGACTGAAGGCATGCCAGGAGACCTCTGCACTGCCGACAGTGCTGCTGTGGTATCGCGATGCTGCTGGAAGGTGGGCTTTGTGGATCATTGGATCTTTGTTTTGAGTGATTGCCGAGTGATATGGTGCCGGGAAAACTATTCTGGAAAGATTTGAAGGTAGATTCCTAGTTAGAGCCTTTGCGTCTTGGGATGTTCTGTTTCAATGTTTGTCCTTTCCAACTATATTTTCTTACTCCTTCCAAAAACGTTCTCTTACCGATGTATGTGGTGGATATTAAACGTGGTGTTTAATGCATTTTTTAAAAAATGCTAATCTCAATGAATTTACTGACAGTAATAGATGTGATGCTGAATACATGCATTGCTCAGTCTTCTGTGCCTTTCAATAATGAGGTTAACGCCAACGTTGAATCTGTTGTGTAATGCTTGATATATTTTTAATGTGATTTATTACTGTCTGGCTTTTGTATGAACTTAACAGGACATTTGAGTCTCACATGTACTGTATTTTTCCTCTTTAGTAAATTAAATTAACTAGGTGATTTATGACTTTTTTTGATTTCTGTATGTTGAGATGTTTCTAAATTTTATTTTTCTTGTTACAATAAAAACAATTATTTTTTTTTATGTACAAAGATTTTGTTTAAAGTGCTTTTTATTTTCCCATTCAAGTTAAGCCTTTCCTTCAAATGCTGGATCAAAAGGTAGGGATACCTAGAGCTGCAGCTTGTTTTTTTGGACAGAATCACTGAAGGTCTGTGCCTCACTGGCTTCCCATAGTGGATCAGGGACGATACTTGGGAAGTCACTGGGAGCTCTGGGGTTTTTATGGTTGTTGCTTTTGTTGTCCTGAGCGTTCGTCTTCAGTCTTTCCAGCTCCTGCCAAGCTTGCAGGCAAAATGCAAAACCTAATTATCATGACACTTCAAATAAACTAATTCAGGGTGAGAATGAAACGGGTTTGGTTTGTATCTCCTCGTATATATATTTGTATATATATATTTGTATTTCGCCTATGTGTGTATGTATATCTTTATATATCTAAATATATATATAATCTCTTCTGACACTCTGCTGAGCCACACAGAGGAGTGTTTATCCTGTTCTCTCCTTGCTGCTTGTCTGGTTTTTATTTTCATCATCTTGTCCCGGACGTGTTTTCTGCTGTCTTCAAAACCGGGTGCTCGCTGCTTAGCTCTCCCCCTTTGCCAAGGATTTCTGAGGAAGCCTCGTGAGTTTCCAGGAGCCAAAAACACACTTGCCCAGTTCTTTGGTGTTCCTGATGGTGTCCAGAGAGAGAGATAGAGATACATCCTGCAGCATTCTCAAGCCCACCCTCTGCAGCCGAGGAAGCTTCCTGTGCTGCATGCTCAAGCGCTGGGTCCTGCATGTGGTTACCTATTTAATTGCTCCGTTTTGCCGCCACCTTAATTACAGGTCTCTGCCCTGGGTAATGTTTTGGTAAGTTCAAAGAGTGAGATGTGTTTTCAGGGTGGATACGTGGACCATCCTGGGAGAGGACGGGGAAAAGGGAGGGGGACAGCTTCACAGGACCGAGCTGCTGCTGGTGAAGGATAGGAAAGATGGGAGCTGAAATCAGTTTATCATGGCGAGTGGGCTGGGAAGGTGGGAGCTGAGGCATCACCAGAGGCAGAGCCGTGCCCTGGCCTGGAGCAAGAGGGGAGCTAACGCTAGAATTTGAGATGGCTGGAACCAATCGTGAAGTAGGGAATGGCAGCGGTCACGTTTATTTGATGACAAAGGTGTAACTTTTCTTTCTTTACTAATAATTCCTCATAAATTTTGTGGGGAAGTATGAGATATCCAGGAAAGCGGTGCATAATGGAAGCTGACTGATGGATGATGGTTAAAATTTGGGTGGCTTAAATGGAACAGGGAGAGTATTTGGGGGGATACCGGGTACTTGAGCTGTGGGAGATGATGGGGAGACCACAGTGCGTGTGTGTGTGTGTGTGTGTGTGAATTTGGCTCCTCTCAGCGTGCCATGCTGTGTCCTGTTAGCAGGCAGATTTTGTGAGTGGCTAGTAGTGTGCAGAAGGTGTTCTGTGTGCTGCTTACATGTAGTTGTTTTTATCCCGAGGTGCTGACCTTGCCAGTGGGGTTGCTCTGCCCTCCGGTTCATGAACAACTCGACTGGGAGTGTGTGAAGGGCTGCACTTAAAATGTGATGATTTTTTGCATTTGGCTGTAAGTGCAAACTGCTGTGGCCACACTAGCAACGGTCACCTGGGCTTCCCTGACAGCTGACGTGAAAGCTGGTTTTAAAGCAGCAAGGAACGCTGATTTAATGTGATCCCTGCCTTCCTGGCAGGAGCAGCCACAGCTGGACTAGTCCTCACAGATGCTCACCATCAAAAATGCTCCTTACCTGCTCTTTAAAGGCTGAGGCAACATTGCAGTGCCTCAGGACCATGATGGAAATTTCTGATGTCACAGAATTACAAGGTTGGAGAAGACCTTTAAGATCATCATTGGCGTGTGTGTATGTAGTTGTGAAGCACTCTGAGAACGGTGAGTTTCCCATGGTCCATCCTCCGTGCCTCCATCCCTTTGGCAGATGTTAGGCAGCTGTTCATGCTCCCTGCCTTCAGAAATCACCCTCCTCGCAGGTCCTTGCTGCCGGACCCTTGCACTGCCTCTCTCCTGCCTGCATCCCAGAGCTTTCCCGCCTGTGGTGGGAAGCCTGTGCGGAGCAGGAGCAGCTCCCTGTGCCGCAACCGGGAAGCCAAACAATTGCAACAACTCCTCAGTGCTGGCTGCTGGAAGGAGGGTCACTGCGCACCTCAGCAATGCAGAGGGGATTGGGGCTCAGAATCAGCTGGAAATAGAGATTCACCTCAGCGTTCCAAATAATTACACGTCGGCTGGGCAGAGTCTTGGCACAGCACTTGGGCCGGATGCTCGCTGGTGAGCGGAGGGTCTGCCTGGAGCATCGCGCTTGGTGTGCGCTGTGCGGTACGCGATGTCGGGCGATAAAGGCGTTTAATTAGCACGGTTCCTGGGGAGAAGCGCAGAGCTGCTCTCCCTCTGCTGGTGTGGGTATGCCATGTCGCATAATCCCTTGTTAGCTCCCAACCTCTGCAGCCATCGGCGGCTTCCTCTGCGAGGCAGAGTGGGGTGCGTGGGTATCTGGCTGCCTGACCTGGAAAACGAGCCTCGGAGGTGCGATGAGCTAATTTCCTACTGATGGGGGGTAAATCCAACCCCGTGGCGTTTAAGATCTAAAAACCATTTAGCTCAAAGTTGCTTTGCAGACTTGTATTCCCAAGGCTCTTCACCGGGAATTCCAAGGCTTTTTTCTTGTACAAGCTGATGGTTGGAAAGTGCTGGCATGGGCTCGGGAACTGCTTTGTGTAAGAAATGCTCTGGTGGGTCTTCAATGGCAGAGCGCAGGTTTTCCCACTGCCTGGGATCTTCTGGGAGATCAGCCCCACCACAAGCACATTGGTGGCACAGGAAGTTCCTTTGGGTTTACATCCTTATTTCGATGCATACACTTTTCGGAGCAGGAGGGAGGAGAGAGCAGCATCTCCAGCTGTGGTGGTGAGAACGACGCTGCTGTTTCACTTGGCTGAATCACCTTCAGTCTGTCATGCTTTTTAAAACTGACCCAGACTCTGGCTGGTTTTGTGCTCAGGGTGGGAATACTGCTTTTGTCTGGGTGCAGCTCCTGGCCTGAGGTCTGTCTGTCTCTGTGGCAGTAGGGGCTAACGTTTTGCCCCAGAGCAGTAACAAGAGCCCTCGGCAAAGGCAGCTGTTAAATCCCCTCAGGAAAATGGGTGTCCTGCCTGTGTATTTTTCTTCCACGGAAAGCTTTTCTCATGACAAAGAGGTAGAGAGGTAGGGGAAAGCTGCTGCCCTGGAAGGAAGAGGAGGTGACCTGCCTGGGATGTGCAGAGCGGGGCAAAGCGGCCTTGTGCTTCTGGGTGACGGGTACCACTTTGTGGATCGCATCCCCATCACAGTGCTCAGGCTCCCCCAAAAACTTCTTGTGGGTCAGCGCCATGGGCAAGGGTGTTACTCCCTGGGGGTGGCAGTGTTTGGAGGGTGCTGGGACCAACCTGCTGATGGAAGAGGAAGAGCTGGGGTGAGCACAAGCATGAGTGGATGTGGGTGGCAGACACCTGACCAAGGCGGGAGCTCTTTGGGAGGTCCTCGGAGCTATGTGTGGACTCTGGCAAGGTGGTTGAGCTGCTGGAGTGTGTTGGCTCTCAGGGAAGTTTGCATGCAGGGCTTTGAAGTGTCTGGGGGTTTTCAAATGGGGTGTTCTTGGGAGGGGATGTTGCTGACTGGGACAGCTGCCTCCTCCCCATCTCTCCCAGCAGGAGTGTTGGGGGCTCTCCAGTCCCGTGCAGCACACTCTGTTGCTGGGATGGGTACGCACAAATTCCAAGGGCTTCATGCCAGTGCTGGGAAAGGTGCATGTGCCAGAGGAATGGTGCAGACAGTGCCTGAAGCTCGTCTGCAGGGCTGTGGTGAGTAAAACATGGTCCTCTGGCACATGGCAAAAGGGGAGAAGATACAGATAAGGAACACAGGTGTGAGCTCTGAAAGCCTCGACCTTTCCAATCACAAGAGCAGGGAGCCTGCAACAAGGTGACCCTCAACCCAAGACCTCTGCTGCTGGTGGTCATGATTTATCATGCTGGAATTGGGCATATATAACACTGCTGTCAGGAAGTGCCTTTGCCTCTGGGTCTTCTCCTCCCCGTTCTGGCGAGGGGTTGTGGAGCTGCAAGCCCTCCCGGGTCATCCTGGGGCATCTGAGACAATGGTGAAGAGTTTCCACCCTCTGGTTTGCCCCAGCATCAGACACATCCCAGGCTTGATGTGGCTTTGCTGGCTTGTTTTTCCTGTAAAATAGTGTAACCAAACAGGGCGCTGAACAGGACTGCTGCTGCTAATGGTGCTCGCAGCCCTCACAGGGTCCTTATCCCTGCACATAGGCTGGAGGGCACAAAAATGCAGCTTAGGCAAGGTTCCTGACCCAGCAAAGGGGACAGATGCTTGTGCTGTGCCTGTGCTCACCCAAAGTGAGACGGCGGCTCAAGTAACACCGGTCCACGCCCCGATGGTCCCTGGTGACCTGGTATTTGGTGTGTCCTATAACAGTGTTCATCCTCGAGGAAAGGGACACAGAATGGCCAACGCCACCCCTGCCGCCACCCCCCACCCCCCACCCCACCCCCGCCCAAGACAGCTCCACATCTGGACTTAGGTCAGTTCCCAGCCAGCTGTTACCTTATTTCTCTGTAAAATGTATTTGTGCCACCGAAAGCTTCTGAAGGAAACGAGCTTTGTAAGCAGTACTCTCTGTCTCTGTGGGATATGTACGCATCTGCAGGGCTGTCCCACAGCCCCCATCCCAGGAGCAGGGACAAAGGGACACCAGGGCAGATGGGATGCACCTTTTGAACACCCCGTGGTGAGTGGCCCCATCACCTGGCAGCAGAAGGTGAAGCTATCAGTACCTGCAGGGCAGCTGAAGCATCTGTGCCACAACTTGTTCTACCTTCCCTGGCACACCACAAACGGGGCAGAATGTGTCCCTGCTGCCCAGGCCTGGTGGCAGCAGCAGCGGCATGCTAGCCCCCCACCCCGATTATTGTTGGATGTCGAAAGAGACATTGAAAAGCAGGGAGGAGAGCTGTGAAGAGGGTCACTTTAGTGGCTCTTTCTCTCTCTTTCCAGACCCCCACCCCCCTTCTCTCCCGGAGAAGGAAGTTAGAAAAGCAGAGCCCTCAAAGCCGCATTGAAAGGGTGACAGAGACAGGATAATGCGTAAGATGGAGGGAAGGAATCTCGGAGCACTCGCCACGGTGTTTTAATGATCTGTTAACAATTACCCCTTTCAGGGGAGAACATATGGTAGATGGTTTGCTTTAAAAAAAAAAAAAGACAAAGGAAAAAGAAATTACTTCAGAAACTTAAATGATGGTGGAAAATAGTGGGGATTGCTGTGAAGAGCTGGGGGAGGGAGGTGGAGCCCCTGGGGCAAGGGGATGTGTGATGATGAGAGGACTTCAGGCCATATGTCCCTGAGTGCAGGGGCTTTGCCAGAGCCAGAGAACCCCAAAAGGTGCTGGTACCTGGGAACTGCCAGGACTGGCTGGGGCAGGGTACCTGAAGGAGCTGGTTTGAAGAGATGTGATGATGAAGGAAACTGATAAAGGTGCTGACAAAACCCAGGAAGCTACCAAGCCCCTGGGACATGTGCATTCATGTCGGGGACAGCAGCTCTGTGCCCCCATGTCTCTGGTGTCAGCAATGCACAGTCCTGGGCAAGGTCAGGACCCAGCTCAGACCCTCACATGGCTTCAAAGGACCTGGCAGTGCTTTGCAGGGCACGGTCTCTGTCCCCAAGTGGTTTTGTGAGTGAAACCTCCCATCCAAGTGGGCTGTGGGCTGGAACATCTGCTCATGCCCAAGCCCAGCTGCATGGGCATGGCTGGCAATGAGCCGGCGGTCCCCTCCCTGCAGTCAGGGTGGCTGGCATAGTCATGCTAAAATGCTCTGGATGCACCCAGGTTGGGGAGTGCTTGGAGGTTTCCTGCCATTACCCCCAGTGAGAGCCCTGACTTTCTCCCACTGTTACAACCTGTTGAGATGAGGTTTGGCTGTGGCTCCCTGAAATCCTATTGCCAAGGGCTGATACAGGCTGGTGGGGACTTGTCTGTCTTGCAGGGCTGGAGCTAAAATGACATGTTAGGGGTGTAGAGTGGCTTTTGTGAAATCAGCCAGAGGGTTTTGTTTGTGGTTTTGAGAGGTTGGGGGGTCCCCTTTTTGTTGCAAATACATACTTTCTCATTGAGTTCCAGAAGTCAGTCTGGCTGATACCTTCCCACAGAGATCCTGGTGCAGGCTGGCAGGAGCAGCTGTGCCACTTGTGGTCTCCTCAGTTTTCCCCTTGGCTCGGGGAAGATAATGTTCCCTTCTGTGTATAAACTTGTCATCTCAGCACCGCGGTGGTACAGGGCAGGAGAAAGCTCCAATTCAAAGGGGTACTGGCATTGGGAGCTGGGATGGGGTGTGTGCAGATGGGCAGGGATAGCTGGGCAAAGCTGGGTTGAGGCTGCCCGGTGGGGACAACAGTGCAGGTGTGCCAAGAGAGGGGCACAAAGATGTGGGAATGGGCACGAGGAGGTGGTGAGGCTGAGGCAGAGGAAGGCAGGTGAGGAGAGATGCCTTTTCCTGAGACTGGATAGAGAGAGGAGACAGGAAGAGCTAGGGATGGGAGGGGGTCATGCCTTGGGGGTGTGGGCAAGTGAGCTACAGCCACTGGTGTTGCTTGGCTTGGTGTGGAGGCTACAACCACATTCAACCCCCCAGGGTGGTCAGACCTAACATCATAGCCCTGAGGGTTGCCACATGTGTATGTCACAGCTGGGACAGGTGCTGAGAGGTGAGTGTGAGCTGGTCCTGGGCAGGTCATGGAGCCAGTAAGCACAATATCCATGTCACACTTTTCCCTCCTGCTAACACCAGTTCGGCTTGAGCAGTGACCCCAGCACCTTGCTGGGCACATCACACAGCAGCAGCAGGGATGTGGCAGCAACATCAGGTTGCAAAGGAAGGGTCAAAGCCCCAGCGTCTTGCTCTGTCTCCTGGTCAGAGCTTTGGTGAAGGTCTGGAGAGGGGTTAAGGGCGTGAGAGGCCCCCAGGGCACCTCTGCTCTTGTTTCCAGGCTGGGCAGGGAATTTCCTTCCAGACTCCTGGCTTTTAGCAGCTTTTTCACTTCTCAAAGGTCATCTCTGGTACCCTCTGCTATGTTTAAAATTTGACAGGTAGAGCCTCTAAATCAGTGAGGAAAGCTCGTCTTCTGTTCTTTTTGGAGGTCAGAAAGTGCTGTCTCTCTATTTGATGGGCAGTTGGGTAGCAAGGAGGTTCACAGCAAGCCAATATGGCCAGTCTTATAACCTCATCATGCATCAAAATGCCAGAAGTTAGATTTTTGCCCTTACAGGAGAGAAGTGCTGCTCAGGAAGATGTTAGCCTGAGGTCAACATATCCATGGTCCCTGACTGCTCATTGTTGGCCAAAGGAGTGTTGATACTAATTAATATGGAAACATCGAGACTGCGTCGTCCAACTGGTAGGTGAAGATGACCAGTGCCAGACGGTGAAGTCTGAGTGCTGGAGGTGTCCTGCCATGAATGCTTCCTCCTTGTAGCTGTGGAGACAGTGCAATTCTCATTGCAGTTATTCTCTGAGGTTTCTACGCAATCAAATTCACAGGTATGGGCTTACTCTGGGCCCCTGAGACTGCAGACAAGTTAAAGATGGACCTGTGCCTGAGCACCTGTTAACCCACCATTGCATTTCACTCAACCACTGGAGGAATGTGGCAGTGGCCTCTCAGATCTCGCCAGAAACTTGTAAAGCTTAAAGCACTTTGGAATACCTGGATGCAAGAGAGTGTGCTGCCCCATGTAACCCATTCTGCCTGCCCAGGCTGTCAGCAGGGCAGAGGAGAAACCCTCTTTCTAGCAGCTGAAAGGGGCTGGGGCAAGGAACCACTTGGCCACAAGCAGAGAGGGGAGCAAGCCCTACAGAACTGGGAATGACAGGAGGATACTGACTTCCCAGGGAGGTGAAGACCACCATTCCCTCCCTGCGTCGGTACTCGGCTGGTTGGGTGAAGGTTACGCCAAGGTAAGAACAGCACCCACTTGCAGGCATCGCAGCCCAGCAGGACGCTTTCGTACCTGGCATTTGTTCCCTGCCTTTCCTTCCTGCGGTACTTCTTTCCCTCCCCTCTCCCCGGGCCGGAAGCCGCTTGCCCAGCGCTCGCCGCGTACTTCTTGGTCTCTTGGGGAGGCTCCTTTCACCCCGGCGGTCACCCCCGGGGCGCTGCGCCCTCCCTGCCCGAGGCCGGTTCCCTGCCTGTGGCCGCGGCGCTGCGCCCAGCCGTGCGCCCCGTCGTGCGGCTCCGGGGAAATGCGCTCCCGGCTCGGCTTCCCGAGGCTTTCCTTTCTTCTCCTATTATTATTATTTTTTAAAAAAATATTTTCCTCTTTTTTTTTTTTTTTTTGCGCCCCGTCTCCTCTCCCTCTCGTAGGAAGGGGCGGGGGGGAGGAAGGGAGAAATATTGTTTGGATTCACAAAGGGGGGCATCTGGTGCACCTTGCGCCTGGCATCTGTGCTCCTTGTGTCCCGAGCACTGCGATCGCACCGGGGCGAGGGGCAGGAGGGGCAGGCGTGCATCTGTTGGGAGCCACAATAAAGTCACAAAGCAGAGGCGCGGAGCCGGCCCAGCCGCGTTGCCCTCTCAAAGGGGGACGCGGGGCTGCGGATCCCAGGTATTATGCTCCGGGTAGGTAGGGCCGGGGCAGCAGCTGCTCCGGCTCTGAAGGGCTGCGCTCCGTCGAGCCGCTCGACATATGGCACGGCAAATCACGGTACCTCCTCAGTAGCCCCGGCCGAGTGGGGAGTGCGGGGGGGCGTAGGACGGAAAGGAAGAAGCGATCCCAGCCGCAGGTGCCTCCTCCGTGCCGTCCCCGCCGCAGCCCCGCGGGGAGGAGGCGCGGGCGCGCACCGGAGGTCCCGGGATGGGCGGGCGGAGGGCGCGGAGCTTCTGGCGGCCCCTCGACCCTGGGAAAGAGGGGTCGAGAGCGGGCTCGGGCTTATTTGCCCTCCCCTCTGCCGAGCAAACAGTCCCCGGCGGGCAGGCGGGCTGCGGCAGAGCCCCGGCTCGCAAAACGTCCCCGACGCCTGGCAGGCGAGGGATGCGCCGGGGCTGGGCTGGTTACCATATGTTTTCAATAAAATAAGACAAATAGGGCCGGCAGATAGGGATTGCAGTAAACCTGTTATAAAGCAACATAAACTAGGCCAATGTAAACGGCAGAAGGGCCCCTCCTGGAAGGGCCGTTGGGTGCCAGCTCCGCGCCGGGGCGGCCCGGCCAGGTGTGAGCGGGAGCCCGACGCGGTGCCCCCGGAGATTTTTATCACGTTTGTGGTAATATGGTGCTTGTTATGCTAACTATGAGTAAACATACCCGGCCGTGCTTTGTGGCGACTGGAGGGAGTTATCGGAAAGTGGCAGTGGGAAGGTGATTTAACAATAAAGTTGTCTTGTTTGCCAGCAGGTGATGTCTGCCCCCAGCCCCATGATTAATGCTTCCCAAAGCACTCCACTTTACAATCTCTTGTAATTATTTATTAAACGAAATCTATTTATTATTATTTTAGCAAACAGCGGTACCAGGTGGGGCTTTCTTTTCCTCTTCAGCTTTTGTTTGAAGGACGTTTGAAGTGGGCAGTCTGAGGCTTGGAAACTCGCTCGCCAGATTTTTTTGTCATCCAATTGCACAGGCACAAAAAACCAACCCCCAACAAAACAAAACACCTAAAAAAAAAAAAACCCCGCCGGGGCCTTCCTATTCATCCTCCTCTGCCCTCCGAGCCGCCCCTCGAGAAGGGGCGCCCGAGCCGCCGCGATGGCCGCCCCCCTCGGCCCAGCTCCCCCGCCCTCCGAGCGCCGCCGCCGCGGGGGAGCGGGGCTGCCCGCCCGCTGCGCCCCTGGGAGAGGCAGCGCGCACCGTCCCACACCGGCCACGGATGCTCCGCGGGGCCAGGGACCGGGACTGACCGGGGGAACCGCCTCCGCCCCGCCGCGGGCCGGTCCGGCCGCTCCTGGCACCGGTATCGCCGGCCGGCATCCGCCGCGCCGGTTTGGTGAAGGACAGGGGGGCTCCCTCCCCGCCGGGGCTGCTCCCTCACGACGGCCCTGCCCGCACCCCCGGGGGCGCCGGGTAGAACAGTGGGGGGCCCGGCCCCACCGCCCCTAGTCCCCCGCTCTCCGCCGGGGAAAGGTGTCCCGTGCCCGGGCCGGTCCCCGCCGCCCGCCGCAGCCTGTGCGCAAAAGTCCCCGGCACGTTTTGCGCACCGAGCTCCGGCGGCAGAGCAGTCCTCCCCGGGCCCAGCACCGGCCTGGCGGGGCAGGGTTGGCCGAGGGCTGCCGGGGGAGGACCCTTCCCCGCAGGACCCAGCCCCCGTTTCCCCGGGGGGAGCAAAGATACGGTGCGGGAGGACGGGAGAACGACGAGTGTCGTTCCATCCCGGTGACGGCGCTCGCCACCCGCACGGCAGCATCCGCAGCTCAGCCGATCGGGTGCCCAGGCGGCTCGGGGCTGTCCCCGGTGCCGCAGGGGCGACGAAAGGGGCCGCGTAAGGCGGTGGGGTCCCCTCTCTTCCTTCTCGGAGACCGAGTGTGTGTGGAGGGGGTCCCCGGATCGCCCCGCAGCGCCGGGGCGGCAGGAGGTGGTTGTGGCTCTGGAGAGAGGCGCGGAGCCTAAGCGGGACCCGGGGGGGGAATCTCCCAAGGCTGGCATCAGGGGCAATCCCGCCTGGCCCGGCAATGTGTCCCCGGGCACGCCGCGGCGCGGGGGCCGGCGCTGCTCCGCTTCGCATAGCCGGGTTCTAGGGAGCCCCCCTGTCACCGCCGGGGCCGCCCGCCCTGGTCCCCGACGCAGCCCACCGCGGAACACCGGCGTGTGCGACCGCCCCGTCCGAGGTGCGCTGCGGGGGAGTGCTCGGGATCGGCGGATCGGCCCGGGGGTCCAGTACCGGGGGAGAGCGGGAGGGGGCTGGGCAGCGGGGAGGGGTAGAGGGGGCGGGAGGGGCGGGAGGTCCCGGCGTGAAGCGGCGTGGGAGCCGGTGGGGTCTCGGGCGGCGGGGCCGGAGCGGCGGGCGGTGCCGGGCCCGGCACGCTCCCGCCGGGCTGATAAGATAAAAGCGTGCCAAGGGGTGGGTGCGGGCGGGGGGGCGCACACGCCGCCCGGCCGGGAAATCCCCATTGTCTACCGGCCCTATATATATAGGGGCTTAACGGCAGTCGTGTGCCGGCCGCGCAACCTTTACTCGCACTCGAGGGAAAGCGGCGAGGGGAGGGGGGGAAAGCGGCGGGGGGGGTTCGGAAGCAGAGCAACTTTCCTGCCCCGCAGCCTCGCCCGGGCTGAGCAGGTAGAGCCACGGGAGAGAGGGCTCCCGCGGGCCGGCAGCAGTGCCGCTCCCCGCCGGCTAACGCGGGCTTGGCTTTGCAGGATGTCTCCGCAGAGCGACCGCTCGCCGGGCGAAGGACAGCCCTATTTCGGCGACGCCGAGGACACCCCATCCGCGGTCGGCGGCGGCTCCGCGGGCAGCCGGGGCACCTCGCCGGCCCGCACCGCCCTGGCCCCGCGGGAGGCGACGGCCCGCAGGAAAGGGAAAGCGCGGCGGGGCCGCGGCAAGGCTCGGAGCGAGGGGCTGCTCAGCAAGCAAAAGAGGAGCCGGCGCATGAAGGCAAACGACCGGGAGAGGAACCGCATGCACCACCTCAACTCCGCCCTGGACGCGCTCCGCAGCGTCCTGCCCACCTTCCCCGACGACGCCAAGCTCACCAAGATTGAGACGCTTCGCTTTGCCCACAACTACATCTGGGCGCTCACCCAGAGCCTCCGCCTTGCCGAGCAAGGCCTGCCCGAACCGCCCCCTCCGCCGCCGCCCCCCGCCGCCGCCTCCCCCGGACCCTGGGACTCGCCCTGCCCCGCCGCCCCGCAGCCCACCGCCCTGCGCCGCGGCTCCGCCGCCTTCCCCGCTTTCCTCTGAGCCAGCCGTCCGGTTGCTTTCCTTCCCTCCCCTCCCCGCTCCCCCCGCTTTAGCCCTCGGATAGCCGTCGGGGCGGAGGGGGGGCTCCCCGCGCTGCGCGCCGGGGTCGGAGGACGCCCCGCTTGCCCCCCCGCTCCGTCCCGCCCCGTCCCGCTTGGCCGAAGCGCAGCGGGAGGAGGCGGACAAAAACAAATTACGGTTTTGTACTCTGAAACGGTAAATTATATTAATTTGTCGCTATCGGTATTTATTGATTATATTTCGTAACAAATATATATTTTGTATATAAGAGTATTTTTGGCAGCTGTTTGTCCTGGGGAGGGGACGGGGCTGTATTTTGGGGTTTTTATTTCGAAGAAGAGGAGGAGGAGAATAAAGTGTGCCGCGGTCAGATCTGTGCAACGCCGTGAGTCTGTTGGTTTCGGGGTTGTATTTTTTTTTTACACTGAGGGCTCTTTGGGGCTCTCAAAATCAAGCTCAGCTCCCGTCGAGTAGGTCAGCACCGACCCCGCGGGGACTTGCGCGGAGCTCCGTGTGGTGTGCCCAGTGCCGGGGTGCTGTGCCCTCCCCTGCGTGGGCAGGAGCGGCGGTGGAGCAGAGGGGTCCTGCGCCCGAGCGCACGCAGGTGTGTGCCTGTCGGGGGACCTCGCACACTTTTTAAACTGGTCTCCCTTCGCAGACACCCTTTCCCCGCGGGGCTGCGGCCGGCCCGAGTAATGGATACCCAGTCCCTCCGGGCAGCCGGCTCCGCTGCACCCCGCGGCGTCCGGGCAAGGTGCGCCCGGCTGCAGCCCTCCCCACGCAGGAGGATTTTCAGAGCCCGGCTCGGCCCTGGGGCTGTTTCGGGGGGGTCTCCGGCGCACGGCGCTCCGAGGTAACCTTGTCCCAGGCAGACCCCATCCTCCCAAGGGGAGGGTTTTGCTCCGGGTAGTTGGGGGGCTGGAGATGGGGGGAGGGTGGTGGTGGGGCGATGGGGAGACAGCTCCAGGCCTCTTAAAAACGCAGGAGGTGGGAAAAGCGCCACGACAAGAAGAGAAGCCTTATGAATCCCGCAAGCTCTTCGCGGCCCTCTCCTCCCAGGGACTCAATTTGTAGCTGGTAGATTTACGGCCGGGCCGCCTCCCCTCTCCGCGCTGCCACAGCGGGACGGCAGTCGCTAGACAAAGCGGCCCGCGAGGCCAAAAGCCCATTGTGATGCTAATTGTTCTCGGCTGAGCCCGTTTGCCCGCTGCAAAGAGACGCTATTGAGGCAATTTGTAGAACAAAAGAAATTTGGTTACTGGAAACAAAGACTCACGCACAAACACCTCCCCCCCCGCCCCCACCGGCCCCCCCCCGCACCTCAACAAAAGAGGCGAGAGTGAAACCTGACCGGGTACAGGATCCCGTGGCCTTGTCCCGTCGCCACCCCCCACGCCCACCCGCCCCCTCGACGGGGCTGTATCCCCCTCCATCCCTCTCTCCCCCCTCCCCCCCCGCGCTACTCCCGTTCCCTCGGAACCTGTGGGGCGTGCTGGGGTGGGGGGGACCCACTGGCGTGGGGAGATGCTTGGGGGATGTTGGGGTCTCGGTGCGGGGCGCGGCGCAGTGCGGGCTGATCGGAGTATCCCCTGCGCCCCGTCCCGCACCGGCACCGCGGGCTCTGGCCATGGTGCTGAAGCCGGCGGCCGGGCCCGGGCCGGGCCGGGGGCGAGGCACAGCGCTCCCCCCCATCCAGGTCTCCGGGAGCCGCTGCCTCCCCCTACTCCACCGGGGCTCAGCCTTTGGGGTCTGCCCTAGCCGGGTAGGGTGTTATGGGGGATCCCTCCTGGTGCGGACCCCGTCTTTCCTTGGCTCTCGGCGGACTCAGCCCAGGCACAGACTAGCTGAGGAGTGCTGCGCGTTCAGGTGGGCTGAGGGCAACACGGCCCAGTCCTGTGATGAAGGGAGAAGCCAGGTTGGCCCCGGTGCTAAACAGCCACTTTGTAGCTCAGAAAACACATGGGATTCTGGAGAAGCAGCAATCGGTTCTTGTGCACTTGATCCAGCCCCTGTCAGTGAGGTGTCCTGCTGAAGGGAGCTCTATGTAGCCTGGAGAAGTGAGTGAGGGCACCACGGTGCCAGTGCTGACGAGCAAGGCAGGCAGATCTGGCTTTCTACTTGAGCTGCTTTTCGAGATCTGCTCTTTCCGCCACCTCCCGGGGCTCGTTCATCCATGCAGAGCCCCAGCATTTTGCCTATTCATTGCTTTGGGAAGCAATGCCCATGCTGCTGGAGAAACACAGGCCATGGGGCAAAGTTGAGGACTAGGAAAAGGCAGTGTGTGCCTATCTCTGTGTGCACTGTTATAGTCCTGAACGTGATCTATCTGCATCGTAGATCAGATAGGCAGAATGAAAGACCTAATAGTATTCCTCCCCCTTCCCCCCTTTCTGGCTGAATTGTGTATTGTTTTCATACTCTAACAGTCTGTGAAGTGCTCCAAGGCCTCTGTGTGTGGCCACAGGCGAAACACGCTGATTATTTGGGTGATAAAATCATTTAATGTTTTCCCTGCTAGTCCAGCTCCACTCTGATATCTCCCTATGGGAAGTATCACCTTGCCCGAGCTATCTGCGTGTGCTGTGGGACCGAGGAGGATAATGACACACTCACTCAATCTGCAAAAGCAACATTTTTGAAAAAAACAAACAAACAAAAAATCCACAAAAGGGAACTCAGGGTCTATATGGGCAAGAAAAAGGGCAAGAAGAGTCCAAGAGCCCTGTGAGCAAAAGGTATCACACAAGTCCCCAGAGGTGTATGTCTAGCTGTGTTTTCAGAAATTGGTCGTTTCAGTGGCTTTTACTGTGTTGGAGATTCTTTTCTCTGGAGGCTTAGGATGCTTCTGGCCTTCCAGCCGTGGGGCTATATGTTGGGGTGGGGGTGGGAGGACGAGGGGGGGGAGGCGGGCGGATTTACTACCTCTGGAGAACTAGTGACTTCTTTAGGGGCTTGAATGCATTTTTTTTTCTCTGCCTCCACATTATTAGGTTAATCATTGCTTGAACTGGTTGCTATGGTTTTGGCAAACCCATGGAAACTTGATAATGAAGACTGAAAGACTCCTTTTCCATTTATCTTCTCTCTATGTTTAGTGCATGATGGTCTCATTTCTCTTGACGGGGCTGTCCCAGCGCCAGTGCCTGGCCTTTATAACTGCGGCTGCTGTAATGGCCTCCAGACTTTTTGATGTGGGAGAAACAGGTGGCTTGCTGGGACCACGACCATTTCGGCGGCGCGGGCTTGTGCCCGCATACTTGCAGGCTACGGGATTGGAAACAAACTTAGCCTGGCCACTACCAGCTTTGGCTGCTGAAATCCCACTCAAGGCAGACTTGAGTTTTATCTTTGCAGCCAGGAGAGAGACACCTCCCCCCCCCCCCCCCCCCCCCCCCCCAAGCTGATGCTTTTCATGGCCCCGACATCCAGTTTTAGGTCTCCTTCTTTTTGAGCATGTGCTGTTATTCCTCAACTACTGAAACAAGGTGGCTTTGAACCTGTCTCCTCTCATCCCTAGCTGCATTTTACAGCTGAACCCTGGCTGCAGGGATATTCGTCAAACTCTGGCCACTGCCTGCAACGCAACAAACTCCTGCAACTGCCTTGCAAATGCTCTGGTCTGTCCAAGGTTAAAAAGGGTGATCAAGGATAAACAACCAGTTGAAAATGGAGCCTGTAAATTATTTGCATGGCTCAGAGAGGCCAGGCTCATTACCAGGGCAAGAGAAACACCGGCAGCCTTCCCTCTTCCTTGCTCCTGGCCAGCTCCCCCGTGTCTGGAGAGAAAAGGTGATTCCCATAATGCCAGGGCAATTCCTTTGACCTCAGGCCTCCACTCTGTGCTCTAAGTAGGGCTTTAAGTGAGTCGCTTCCCGCCCTCTCACATTGTCTGCCTCTGACATTGCAGCTGGGTTTCCTGGTGGAGGAAGCAGCCGAGGGTGGGGGGCTCTGAACTGCTACCCGTCCCCTCTGCATCTCTGGGAATCAACGGGGTCTCCTGTGAGAGGAGTAGACCCTCTCACCTCTCCCCACATGCTTCAGCATGCCCCGTGTCCCCCAGAGATGCTCCTGCATGAGGCTGCGGTGAGGTGCTTGGCTGCAGCTGCGCATCCGTTCTCCCACACTGCCTGCACGTTTCGATGTAGCTGCACTTGCTGGCAGAGAAAAGGCCAAGAACTGGGCTTCTTTCACATGATCACCCTCAAACGTCTGCCTTCCCCCCCCTTCCCAAGCTATAATGACAATCCAAAGAGTTCCTGATAGGGTTTTAAAAGATGCTTATTCATTCACCATCCACCAAGCATGAAAATCCAGCTCATTTGTTCATTTGTTGCCATTCTTTGCCCAAACGACCCCACAGGGGCTGAAGCCTGTTGCCGAAAACTTGTCACTCACACTTTTAACTTCTTTTTGTTGTACTTCTCTTTATTTCATTCTTCTGGGTCCCCACCTCCACCACCACCCCACCCTCTCCTCCGGTCACAAAGGCAAGTCTGGGAAGCTCTTTAAAGCCGAAGTGCCCCCTTTTAAAAATCAATACAAAAAAAAAAAAAAAAAAAAAAAAAAAAAGCAATAGCTGAAAGGAGGTCCCAAGTTTGTGTGTAAGAAAGGGGGAAACTCCATCCTGTCTGCGCAGCCCAGACGGGAAGGGTGGGAAGGACGACAGTGCTCCCAAATCGCCTTCGAGTCCTGCCTGGGTTCACCTGGCACCCTCGCCAAAAAGAGTTGGGGCTTTCTGCCTCATAGGAAATGTAACCCCAGGGTTTAAAGGGGTTAAGGAGAGAGAAAAAGTGTTGGCCAAGCAGTAAGTCCCTGAGGAGCAGTCACCAGTGTGGTGTCTCTCCCTGCAGCGTCCTCTCCGCTGCTCAGTGGCTTTGCAGCACATGCCAATGGGGCAGCACCACTTTCTTACCAGACTGGCCTGGTGGACATCTCCCCTTTGGTGCTGGGCCTTCACAGTGCAGAAAAAATTCATAAATCGATATGGAATGGGGCTGGGCCATGCTAGTAACTTCTGAACGGGTTGTGTCTGCTTGTGAATCCAAATCCCTGGCTGAAAAGTCAGATTCTCACCAGCTTAGACTAGTGATGCTCTCCCTCCGTGGAGGAGCACAGTACCCCCCACAGTATCTCACCTCATTCCTGGACACACAGAGGACTCAGGTGGGTTTTATGGCAAAAGCTCCGCATTGGCCTTGCGTGGGTCATCCTCCCTCCCTGGCTGTTCTCTGGTTGGGAATGCCCCTGCAAAATCCATGCTGGAGTGAGCAGGGGATGTGAGTTTTTTCCCTACATCATGTGTGAGGCTCCTGCCTGGTTTCTGGGCTCCTACCCTCTCCCTGAGGGTCAGGTTTTATGTTTAACAGCCCCATGGACACTTCTGACTGCATTTTGCCAGCTGTGTGGTTGCACCTATGCAGAATTGCTGCCTTTTGCTTTCATTTTACTTGGAGCCATGAGGTTTTACCTCACTTTCCTGGGGCCTCAGATGTGATGTTTTGCCTGGACTTGGAGCCACAGGAGATCTTGGCAGGAGGAATGACATCTTCACCCTAAAGGATGTGGGTGAAGCATGGGGTCCTTGCTCAGGCTCAGCTCATGATTTCATGATGTCAATAATTGAGGGGAAATTACCTCCCCCTCCCTTCCCACCCTGTGTATGCAAGTGGAGCTCATTCTCTCTCGTCAGTACCCAAATCTTCAGCACCTATGTTGGCAGAAAGACACTGCCACCAATATTAGCAGGCACCTGCCTGCCTATGCTCACCTCCTCAGGTCAGGGGCGATGGCAGGAGTAAAAATAAAACCCCTCTCCCTGCCACCTCCCAGGCACTGATCCATCATCCCCAGCCCCTGGGGACCAGTGGCCCAAGTCCTCCCACTCCCTCCCCAGGCAGGTTGCTTCAGCCACCAAGACCTCACGCCCAGAGGACAGGGGGAAGATTAATGGGGCAGGTGCTGGTGCCCAGCACTGGTCCTTGCCCTGATAAGGTGGGAGTTGAGATAGCACTGGGTCAATACTCAGCGGTGGCCATCTGGAGCTGTGGCTGGAGCCACCTGAGGGGCTCCAGGGAGGAGAGGACACAGGGGGTTCTTCCCCCCATGTAGCCCAGTATCCTGTGGGATACACAGCTGCTGTACCCCACCACAGCCCCCAGTGCTGTGCCAGTAGGGACTCCACGCTCCTGGCTGGACCTCAGCCATCTGCTCCCCCATCAGCTTTCACCATGCAGCCCAACTCCCAGGGCAAATCCAAGGTTTCAGCCTCCCCCACTGTTAATAATTCCCAAGGGAGTGCAACATTCCCATTTATCACCCTCCCATTAAAAACAGCTGTTATTTATGCACGTGTTCCCCCTGCCCCCCTCCCCCAACCCCTGGTCTTTCCTAGTGTGCTGGTGTGCCCTCACTGCATCCCATGATGCCCCAACATCCCTGCATTTAGGCAGAAGGTGGTTTTGCACATGCGGGGATCCCACCATCAACCTTCCCCTGCTCTTTGCCTTGGGTGCCAGAGCTCAGAGCTAAATGGTACTGCTGCCTGTGTGTGTTAAAACTACGAAGGGGCACCTGTTGCTGGAAAAGAAATGCAACCCAGGGTAGCCAAAAATATTTTGCAGTTTGAAACTGCTCCTCTGGTAATGAACCTCGACTTGTTTCATCCTTGGCTGCTCCTGGAACTGGGCTTTGGTCAATATTCGATGGCAGGTGGTTGTCCTGGAAGGGGGCTGTAAAATCGCACTCATGTTTTCATTCAGGAGCAGCATGCTCCTGGCTGCAGGTCATTTACCCCCGCTGCCCTCTGACGCTGTACCTGGGAGATGCCCCTGCCCTGCCCCGCTCACTTTGGGCCACTTTAGCTTAATCTCAGTGACCTGGGAGACTTGTGGATAGGATCCTGGGGGGGAAAATAGCAAGTATCTTTATAACTGCATCTTCAGCAGCCTTGCCATCCTGCGGCTTGGCCTCTGTGGTATCACAAGAGGACTTTTTAAGGAAGGTTTTCCCGTTTTCCCATGGTCTGCCTCAGCTCTCCTGCGGGATGCTGTGCTAACCCGGCTGCCCCGCGCCAGGCTGCACGGCCGATTAGGGACCCCCTTTGTCATCTAATTGGATTTTTCTCCCCTTGTTAGCCCGCAACGAAAATGTCATGAGCGGCAGGGGAGGTGCCCATTCATCTCAAATTAAATTCGGTTGCGTCTCCGGGCGAGCCCCCGCCGCTATTCACCCCGCAGCAGGCAGCTGCCGCTCGCCTGGGGATGCGACCGGGGTCCGCATCCATCCCCGGGCCAGCCGCGATGCCAGGCTGGGACGGACACGAGAAAGGATGGTGGGGGTTGTGTGTGTGTGTGTCTGTGCAGCCCCCGGGTTCTCTCTCCAGGCTTGGGAGGTAGAGATTTTTGGCCACAGCCGGCGTGCACAGCAGCGTGTTGCCAGGAGGTGGTGCTGGGATCCCGCGCCCTTGGCCTTGGCCGGACGCGGGCCAGGATGCTGTCTGGGCACGCTGGGTTTTTCAGGGGGCCATCGGTGGTGTGGGGCGACGCTGGGTCACGGCTGGCAAGGCAGGAGCCCTCTGCGAGGTCCTAGTGGAAAACCAGGGAGCTACAGATCAGATCGGGAAGGAAGGAGCCTTCCCCAGGAGCAGCAAGCCAGTGAAGTCCCGAAGAAGGACAGACCACAGAGCAATATTCCTGGGGAGGGGGGAGTTTTGGTCTCTTGCTGCTCTGAACCCCCAAACCTTACCGTAGTGCAGGGGGGATGTGTGTGAGTGGGGGCTCGACACCCCACGCAAACTTTTCCATGGCCAACACAGGTCAGGGATGGGATCTTAGCTGAGCTTTAGTGCTCCGAGCTGCAGCAGGGTGTTTCATAAAAGACAATTAAAGAGCTGTCAGGCCCATAAATGCAGCAGCAGAGGTGCAGCCCAGCTCTCAGAGCAGAGCTCTGCTCATGTCTTTCTAGCACGAGGATGTTGGGAGCAAGAAAGTGATGTGGAAGTGATAGGAAACAGGCTCTGCCGTGGAGTGGGTCTGAGCTGAGCCCTCAGGACCAGCCAGGGCTGAGCCTGGCTACGTAGGTGTTCCGTAGTTGCCAGTAGATGATGTTAAATAAGAAAGAGCCGGTGGGGTTTTTTTTTTTGGGCATGCCGTATGCCTAGAGAAGGTGAAATTATTTGAGGCAAACAATGGTGTTGATAACTCCTTCCGCTCTTCGCTTTCCTGCAAGTAAACATCTATTATTCTTACTTTTAGCAAAGTGCTCAGCAGCCAGAATTGTTTCTACCCTGACTGGATGCCTCCCAGACGGAATAAGAGCTTTCCTGTTGCCTGCCCAAATTCCTCCCCAGTGATCTTTGCCTTTCCCTGACTGCTCTTGCACCCCCAAAACCTCCTTAACCGAAACCTAGTGAGGAGCAGATGAAAGAGCTCTGGGGGTTCCCCAGGGAGAATTAATGATCTGCCAAACCATAGATACTCACAAAATCTATTTTTTTTCTTGGTCTCCTCCCTTCTCTGCTGCTGACACATGTATTTGGAGAGACATTTGGAAAAAGGCAGCTCTGGGTGTAAGTTCCCCAGGGGAGCTTTTAGAGTTTGCAAGGGTGCAGGGGATGGGCAGTGCAGAGGAGAAAAATGGAGGGCATGGGAGCATTGGGAAGGACAGCCCATATAATTTCCATACTCAAATAGCTTCTACCAATGCTGCCTGGGAGCTGGGGTCCCTGAAAACCACCCCACAGACAGGCAAAGCCATGTGATGCAGGTGAGCTCCCTGCTACACTGGTCCACAACCCAATTGCAGAACTGGTTGAGTTGCAGAGCCAGCCGGGGTTCCAGCTCTGAGATATTTTTATTGCCTGGGAACCAGGCTGAGGAAAGGTGTGGTCTGGTCTTATTTTTTTTCCCTTCCCCTCCCTTTATTTGTCTGAATCCACGAAAACGCAGGGGGGACAGCTTACATTTTGGAGCAGCATGGTGGGCTCTGCTCTGCAGAGCAGGAGCTGCAGAGATGCTGCTCATCACCCCTTTTCCCCCATAGTGTTATTTTTCACATCCCCCGATAGCCTCAAAAACGAAAGGATGGGGTTCCCTTGGGCCAGAAGGGGGGGTAACCCCAGGGGCATCACGCTTCCTGGGGTGGAAGGAAACCAAAAAAACAGGGTGGTGTGTCACGGCCAGCGGTTTCTTGGCACAGTCCGGGAAACCCCGAATCTGCTATGGGACAATACATCAAGAGGATGAGGGAAAACAATAATATCTCAGGAAGGGGATACTGCAGTGGAGATGCTCAATTTAGACCATTTCCTGGCCTGAAGGTCTGTGCCACAGCACAGCCATGGCTGTCCTGGTTGTACCCGTCACTGGAGGGGCCGAGTGAGACCATTTGCAGCTCTCCACGTGTTTCTTAAACTGCTTGTTTGCCAGTTATTTCGTATTTTGGCGAGTTGTCTGCATTTTTGCACTCAAGCTATTTCCACTTAGCCCAGCCCACGCAGAAATGAGCTCTGCTACTGGAGAGGGGAGGAGGGGGAAACCTGGAGGAGGTGCCCGGGGGGAAAAAATGATGCATTTCTTACAGCACGGGCCAAATTTGTCTCTCATGGCCACTGGCCTGAGCTTGCTCTCTGACGATGCTGCCACTTGTCCTGTTTGGCTTTGGTGTGGGGACTCTCGTGGGAGGGCAGCGTGTCTCGCCCCTCACCTGCTCTCCTCCTTAAAGACTGCAGAAAACCAGGAGACGGTGACTTCATGGTCAGCCTTTTTCCGAGCCCACCTGCAAATACCACCCAAGCAACCAGCAAAGGGGCTGCAGGGGTCCAAGCATCTCCTTGTCCCCCCCAAACCCTATGCCTGCCATGGGGCCCCTCTGCTGCCAATTTTTTGTCACCTCTCATCACACACAAAGCGGTGGCCTCTGTAAGGCCACAGTGATCACCCAGCTTTGTTGAAGAAGCAGGGGTCTGCAGAAAGCAAATCAAATATACAAGCGGGTGAGAGGGGAGAGGGCTGCACTGCCATCCCCATTGCCTCCTCCTCCCCCCATCCCCCACCCCGTACTTTTCACCATGGTAAGGTTGGCCCCATAAAAACAGCGTCTTGATTACTGTTGATGTAACCCCTCGCAGAGAAACCTTGTAGGTGGAACCAGGGCTTGGCAATGTGCAAAGCAGTGCCAGGGAGCAGCACCTATAGAATTTTTTGCTACAGGGCATTGCTTGGAGTAAAGCAGTTTCCATCCTTGGACCCTGCACTTCTCCAGGCTACCCCAGCAAAGCCCCTCTCCATAGAACACTTTGGGCAGGTAGGGGCTGGCCCAGCATTTTCATATTTCTAGAAGCTAGATTGTTTTCCCAAATCTTTTCATATATATAGTTATACACATATATTTCAGATTAAAAAAAGAAAGGTCTTGGCCATGGGATGTGGCTCTCTGGGGGTCAAATCGTGTGCCTTCTACTAAAGCAACATGGGATGGGTTCCCACCACAACAGAGCTCCCCAGGCCAGGTCGCAGTGCAGCCCACTGGGCAGGGTTTTAAAGCCTGGTTTTAAAGGTTTGGGAAGAAGAAATCAGAAAGATGGGTGTACTCCAGCCAATAATGTGCAGCAACACACTTTTGATCTAGTATTTGTATTAAAATAGAAGATAAAGAGCCCTTTCTCAACAATTATTACTCTTTATATGGCTTTCTTGGTTTTATTAACTCTGGTCAGCATTCCCAAGTAGCAGGTTTTTTCTTAGTTTTCAGCAGAAAAACGTTTTCACCTGGGCTAAATGACTCCACTCTGGCTCTGTGGGAGTCTGGGGGCTTGTAAAGGCTCCCACAATCTGGTGGGCTGGGTTTCAGGGCTGAGCAGCCTGTGGCAGGCTGCACCTAGCCTTTTGCCAAAGGCTCCCCGCTGCACCTCTGCCTCGGGTCTGTGCCGAAGGGCTTCATTGCATCCCCAAAAGGCTGAGAAACGCTTTGGTCAGCCAGAGACTTTTCCTGCTTTGCTGAGATGGGGTGGAAGCTCCTTTCCCATGGGGTAGATGCACCTGGAGAGGCCCCGCGCATTCCAGTAATTCCCCCCAATTACTTTAATTTCCCTCCCCACCCTCTTTCTGTAACTCCGTTGCGTTGCTTGCCACGATGAAAAGTATTTTAATTCCCCAAGAAGAAAACAGACCCTGGAAATCAAAGTCTCTTTTTAGAGCTTCTCGGAATCAGAGCGGCTGGGGGCTAATAAAATCCCGAGTTACGAAGTGCCATTGGAGGCTGAAACCCTCCTGCTCGTCCCACAACAAGGGCGGAACAGGGACCCGATTCATTGCTGGGCCATCTCCTATGGCAAAGCCGAGAGGGGAGTCGGTGATATATGTGGCGCTTATGGAAAGGCGAGGAACAGGCTGGGCTTTGTTGGAAGTGCCACAGCCTGGGCTGTGCAGAGAGGCGGCTTTGTGGGTGCTGGGATGTGCCAGACCTGGCTGGGACCTAGTTTCAGATCTGTTTGCAACGGCAGAGGGAAGAGCCGGTGGCCCCATGGCAGAGCCGGAGCTTCCTGTGGCAGGAAGCGCGGCCGGAGCAACCGCTCTCCCAGCACTTCAGGACTCAGCTTGTACTAGAGCTGGGCTCTGTTTGCCTGGCAGGGCAAAAAAATTGAGGCTTTGTACCTCAAGACCCTGTCCCTGGGTTACTGGGACAGGCTCAGCCTACTGGCAATGTGCTGAGGTGTGAGGATGAGCTCTGGGGATACATGAAGAAAGTCTGCGTGCGCTAATCCTGCACCGGATTTAACTCTGCCTGGTGGGCTTGGGTGCAGGAATAAGCAACAGGTGTGTACAGCACAGGTGGGCAGCACTGCGAGCACCCCTACTGAGGGCAAGCCCTCTTGATTAGTTATTAGCTACACCTCCCCGTGTTGAGCCTTGAAGGCACTAACTGGTCTTAAGGGCCCTGATCAGCCTCACCTGTCCCCCATCAGGCCCATGGGCTGGGTCTATTTAAGCCCAGCCTGGGATAATCAGTCCTTCCCCATCTCCAGCTTGATGGGGGGGGGGGTGGGGGGTGTAGGTTTGGAGAGAGAGCAGAGTGGTCCCCCACTCCTGCTCTGGGGAGGTGGATTGGTTGCCATCCTGGATTGCTCTTCTGTGAAGTCCCACTTTCTCCCTATACCCTGGCTGGTTTGAGGCTTGAAACTCCTTCTTGGCAGTCACCTGATAGAAGAGCAGCCTTCTGGTAAGGAGAGGCTGGGTGGGGAAAAGTCATCATGGAGGTGGTGGTGGTGGTAGGGAGGGTTTCATCTGGTAAATGCAGGTGAGCTGAGCTCAGTGTGAGGCTGGTGTTATGGGATGGTGGGCAGGAGGGGGAACCTTCTGGCTGCATCTTCCTATTCCCGCTCATGGGTGCGCAGGCAAACCTTTGGGGTGAGGATGTGAGGTCTGGGCCTCTGCTGGCCCTTTCAGTAAGGATGTGGTGCAGAGGCCCGTCTGCCCCTCTCACCTGGAGGAGCCCACGTGGGCTATGTGTTGGGCTGGGGTGGTCTGCAGCTCTAAAGGGAGGAGGTCCTTGGGGAACTTTCTGTGGGGAGAAGAGCTGGGTGACCAGGCTGGGCAGTCCTCCTTCGTGCTGATCTCCTGTGCTGCTGCCTTTCCAACGTGACTAGTGGGGATGGGAGAGCTCTTGGTGAGAATGCATAGGGACAGTATTGCCAAGGTGCTGCTTGGCTGGTGACCTCCAGGCTTCCTTTTGATTCCTGTCACTTATATAAATACCCAGAAGAGGTTTCCAGTAGCTTATCTCTCTATTCCTGGTGTATTCCCATGGGTCTTGCCTGATGGGTGAGGAGCTGTGTGCTGGAGGCAGGACATAAGGGTAAACTAAGGTAACGTCACGTCAGCTGGGTCGACGTGATGATCCTTAAGTTGCTAAATTACCAGGGGTTATGATATCCCCTTTAATGCCAGAGATTTACAGCACATCAGCTCGCGTAACTGTTTTTCCAGAGACCTTCCCCATCCACCCCTCCTCAGAGCCATGCAGTGCATATATGGGAATGGATTTGCTTGGGAAAAAATGTTTTGCTCTATTGAGAGCCCCAGGGGGTATTTATTTTATTATTTTTATTTTAGGACATGATATTTTTCTATATTCTGTTTTTGAGGGTTGGTGTTTTTGGAAATTTGGCATTGACTGAGGAGCATTGCCTAGCTCTGCTTCTGTGAGGCTGAGTGCATCTCTCCTGGCATCAGTCCACTTGTTACCGTGATGCTGGACAAATCTATTGAGCAGAAGGTGCTGGAGGAAGAGTTAACCTTTAAAACATGCATGACACGCGTGCAAAATATCCATCCCTAATGCAGTGCTTGGGATCTGGGCAAACGACGATAGCAGAGCAGTGGGGCTGTGCTGGATGTGCAGCCAGGCAGGGCTGGGGAGGTGCTGGCACGCACTGAGGACAAGCTGAGAGCTTTTAGAAGTCATTATACTGACCACAGTGTCTTTGTTTTCCCAATGGTTCCCTCTGCCTGGGTACCTGGGTCTGATGTGTTCCCCTACGGCCAAGCAGGATGTAAGAATCTCATCAGCAAAGTGCTGGATTTAGCGATTCCTCCCTCAACTTATGGCATATAGATACACGCTTTTGGTAGCAAGCAGGGAAACCTGCCCAGTTGAGCAGGGGTTACTCTGCAATGTACCTGTGGCCAGGAATGCCCACCTGGCAGAGAGGGTTTTTGGGGAAAAAAAGATAACTCTTAATGTACAAAATCTCAACCTCACAGGCGGGCTCAGTCCCTGCTGGACAGGCAGTGCCCACTGGGAACTAAACTTGGGTGGCGTTTGGGACTGGTGACAAGGATGGGAACCTGGGGACTGTGGGGCAGGTGCAGAGGAGAAGCACCATATGTTAAACAGCCCCGAGGAAGCTTTCAAGCCTCTGTTGTAAAAACTCCCTGTCTTTCTCCCTGTGTTTAATGCATCTTTGTACGGACACTAATTCCTCAAGTATCCACGCTGGGGTTGACTTTTAGTGTGTTTGTCCAGGCAGGCTGCCAGGGAGCAGTTCCTACACAGCTCCCAAGCTCTGACATTTGTTAGCGCCGCAGTAAATCACAGCGGCTCTTTGGGCAAGGGTTTTTCCTGACAAAACGGCGGAGGCGAGAAAGAGACCACAACAAAATGCAAAGGGCTTATTTAAGCTGGAGAAGGGTAACCGGCCCAAATGAAGCAGATGGGGGACAATGAAGGAAGCCTCTAGCTCTATGCCCTCCGCTTCCCCCGTCTCCCCTATTCATCAGTGGGCAGGAACTGAATGGGGGGAATAAAGCCTGAGGTGTTGGTACTTTTGGCTGAGGAAGGTGATGAGGGAAGCTCAGCCAGCCAGGTCATGGAGAAACTTGCTCAGGTGTATGGGTCCTGGGAGGAGCATCAGAGGGAGATGAAGCTTTGCTCATGGTGGGATTATAACCCTAAAAATCTTCTGTACTGAGCCCACATGGTTAAGATTGTCTTCCCCCTATATTTTGGGGGAGCACGTATGATGTGGCCTTCCCAGCCAGCTGGCCGTGGTTTTGGGTAGGAAGATGGTTTGAAGGGGAAAACAGCTCAGTGTTATTGAATGGGAAGCTCTCACCCCAAAGCAGACACCGCTGAGGTAAGATCTCCATCCCAATGTGGGCTGTATGCCATTGTGGCGCTACAGCCCCTCTCCCCCTGCCTCCCCCATCCCTGCTGCAGTGTGAGTATTTATTTATCCCTGCCAGCCTTCTGTCTTTCCTCTTTTCCCCAGCTTATTTATGGCCACTGCCTTTCAGCTCCTGTCCACTGCAGCCTGAACTTGGCCATTATGTGCAGCTTGCTGCGGAGGCCATCAATCTGTGGGGCCGGCATGCAGCCTGATGGACTTCCCTCATCATCATCAATTTTCCCTGCCATGCCAGTGCATCCCTTTGGATCCAGGACAGCTGCACATATGCTGCTGGTGGCCTCTGGGCACCTGCCTCATCCTCAAAGAAGCCTTTTTGTCCTGGGATGCTTGCGGGCATCAGGTGAGTCTGCCTGGTCCAGACATCCAAGACGGGCTTGTGGGGTAGCCTTGAAGAGGTGATACAAGTGCATGGCACAGAAAACAGTGCCTTATTTTGCTCTAAATAAGTACTGTGGGCTCTGTCTTGCCTGCCTGCCACTTAAGGAAGCTGTTTCTATTCTACATCGTGGGGGCAGGTGGAGGTGGGCTTTGCTGCCCTCACAGGCTGAAACCTTTGAGAGAGCTGCAGTGTTGAGGTTGCTGTGTGTTTTGCACTCAGAAGGACTCCCGGGGTGTTTTGCCCATGGCACTGTGCAGGGGTGCTGCTGAAGCATATGGGGCTGGGGTGGGAGGTGACAGCTCTTTAACAACAAATGGCAAAGGTCCTGCTGGTTTGAGAGCTGGTGGGGGGGGATTGTGTGGGTGCTGCTGGCTGCAGAACAGCATTTTGGAGGGGAGGCAAGAGACACAGCTGAGCTCTCCCTGTTTGGCACTAGCAACGCGATAGCCCTTGGAGTGTGCCAGTTTCTGGGAGGTGCAAATCCCTCAGAGGAACAGCTCTGGGCTGGCTTGGGCTGTGGGGAGAGGAAACCCAGCTCAGCCCTGCTGTGTCTCTCTCCCCCCTGCAAGGGCTGTGGGACAGTGGGGTGTCTAATGCCTCCCTGAACTGTCTTGGCCACCCTGTCCTGCTTGCTTGGGGCAGAAAAGTGGCTGAAGGTAATTGTCAGGGGCTGGATGGCTTCATCCTGATTTACGCAGATGAATTCAGACCTTGAAATAACATGCTGTTCAATTTAAAAAATGATCAGGAGAAGTGCTCTGGCCAGGATGCATTTGGGGCCCTGTGGCTTGCTGGGCGGGTGTGCTCCTTTGCATGGGGGTGATATTGAAGTGATGCTTTTTGTGGGCAGACACTGGTGCAAACAGCACTTTGGCTGAGGGGAGACCTTATCACTGCCCACACTTACCTGAAAGGACAGTGTAGGGAGGTGGGCAATGGTCTCTTCAGCCAAGTAATAGGAAGAGAGGGGGAATGGGTTCAAACTGCTCTAGGGCAGGTTCAGATTAGATGTTAGGGAGAAAATCTTCACTGAAAGGGTTATTTGGCACTGGAACAGGCTGCCCAGGGAAGGGGCTGAGTCACCAACCCTGGGTGTATTTAAAACATAGATAGATAGATAGATAGATAGATAGATAGATAGATAGATAGATAAGGTGCTCAGGGATGTGGTTTAGCATAGGACAGGAATGGTTGGACTCAATCTCAAAGGTCTTTTCCAATCTGTGATTCTGAGCTTTGCTCTGTGTGGGAGCTGTGCTACCATGGGAGGTGCTGCTGCTGCCTCTCTTGACTGGGGAGCAAAGAGTCTGGCTTTTGGGGATGTGAAAGAGCTGCCAGCAAGGTGGCTGGATGAGAGGGGTCAAAGCTGCTTGTTCAAAAGTGATATGGAGCTGCCTGCTGACCAGGCAGCAGCATCACAGGAGCTTAATTTCATTAGGAGTGTTGGCCAAAGCCCCCAGTGTCTTGTGGATGCTGAAAGCAGCTCCTGGGATGTCAACCCTTGCCTGTGGTCAGTCTGAGTGTGTGATTGTGGCTCTGCTGCTGCCTTGCTGTGGGTGACACTGGGTTATCACCCTCCAACCCGCCTGGGGAGGTACAAAATCTCAGCCTGGGTCTCGGTCAGCTGCTTCAAATTGCTGCCTCATTCGAAAATAACTGGGTGGCTGTGGTGGCCTGGCCGGAGGATCGAGCGGCCAGGAGTGCCTCTCGTTCCTGCCAGTATTTTCAGGGCTTTCAGTGTTTAAGTTTGGAGCAGGTACAAGCAGCCAGAAAATGTGTGGCATTTCCTCTTCCTGACAGGTGGTCTGGGGAAGCTGGGTGATGCCTGCTGTCCTGCTGTGCCTGCTGCCTGCCCACAGGTGACTTATAAAAAGCAGGGGCACTGAAAAAAGGTCAAGCCCTGGCCCCGTTGCCCAAAGAGGCACTGAGAGGTTGAGGTTGGTGCTCACAGGTCTGGCTGAAATGGGGTGGCAGAGTTTTGCAAAGTACTTGTCATGCCTCTCCCCATAAAATGCTGCTTATTTCCAGCGTGGGCTATTGCATCAAATTGCCAGAATAACCCTGATTGGCATCAGGTACTTCTGCAGGTTCACCTCTAGCTGCTGGAGGTTAAAGTGGGTACTTCTGCTGTGGCCAGGTATGAGCCAGGAACTGGTGCTTGAGCTGGCTTTGTGGTCCCATAGAACCTGACATCATCTGATGCCATTGCAGCTCGGGCAGGGGGAGTGGTGACCCGCTGGCTTTTCCACCCCATGCATTTGCCTTGAGCAGAAAAGTGTGATCTGTGGTCTTGCTCATCTTCCTTCCTCTCCTTCCCCTCTACCTTCATCTGGAAAAAAAATCCTGTGTTGGAGATCCATCTGGAGAAGTCTTCTTAGGAGAGGGGAAGCCCATAAATTCCCCCCGGCTCCCTGACCTTTGGTTTCCTGGGGGAGGCATGTGGAGGGAGAGGAAGCGTTTTCCTCATGGCAGTGACACGGAGGATGGGGGTCTCTCCTTGCTGAGACAGATGTTATATAGATCTGCAGGCCAGGGCTGTCGGTGGGGAAAGATGCCCGGAGCTTTGCCTTGAACTCAAGGGGGTAGGATGCTGGCAGGCAGGCTGCAAAATCTTTGCTGGGTCCTGTTGGGGGTGGTACTGGGGGAAATGGAAACCCCCTCTGCTTCACCAGGCAGAGAGTACCTACCCCTGGCATGTCTGCAGGAAGAGCAAGTGGAGATGAACCTGATCTCACTATTTCCATTTCACGTGTTATAAAGTACACAGCCATTCTCTGAAGCAATGTGAAAATCAGAAGCACTATTATCCAGAGCCCAGCAGGGAGGAAACCTGCTGTCTTTTATCAGCCTGGGCTGTCCTGGCTGTCGCACCAGTCGTCCCATAGCGCGTGTATTTGGGTTTCAGCACAGACGTGGTGTACCTGGGCTTGATGTTGAACAATACCTGCTTTCTTTGCTGGGAGCGGAGCAGGGCTGCCTTGCTTTTCCAGAGGGAGAGATTTATGAGGTGCTTGAGTGCAGGGAACACCGTCTGACACAGATCCTCTCTGCTCCTCCCCTGCTTGGGAAAGAAGGAAAGGAAAAAGGGATCCTTTTCAGTAAAGGCTGAAGAGTGGTTGCCACAGCAGCACCTGGCTTTGTCCTGGTCTGGGGTAATACAACATGGTGTAGCGCTGGGTGATGCCCCTACCCTTCAAAGGTGGGTTTCAAAGATAAATTCAGCCTTGATTTCTAGCAGTGGAGTGTTAATGCTGGATCAGTTAACCCAGGGCTTCCTGTCTCCTTCCCCTGGAAGACAGGCACATCATAAGGCAAGTTGCATGGGTGAGGTTTGGCCTGAATCTGCTGCTCATATTCTGTTGTCTCAGGCTAGGTGAGCTTGAGGCACTGGGGCATTAATTGTTAACCCCTGATATTAGCATTAGATATGCTAACCTCTGTCTGTTTTAAGGGGAAGCAGAGGCTTGTTAACCAGGTGTGCACCTCAAGTTGTTGCATGGCTTCCCCTGAGGTCTGACAGGGATGGGAGGTGTCTCTAAACTCAGTCCTACTGGTACCTCTGATCTGCTTTGTGAGGACACTTTACTTTTGCTCCAGCTGACCTGAGGCTGTAAAGCTCCTGGTGTCTTCCTGCTCTCACTTAATTTTGCCATGGAAAGTCTGGGTCAGGGTTATCTCTGGTTAGGTGGTGCCATCTGTTCTGGGGTGAGTGTGATAAACCACCCACCCAAGGCCATGCTTCTCTTTCAGTTTGCTGGAGGATGCTGTGGCTGCAGGTTGTACAAAGAGATTTCTTTGGGGATCTCCCAAGGAAAGGTGCCAGCTAACATAATCTGAAGGAAAATGGAGAGTTTTCAGAGGATCTCAAGAGGGCAGAGCCTGGGTCGTGTCCAGAAGAGGCGCTCTGCAGAAGAGACCCTCTGCAGAGTGCACCCTTCCTTGCTGAGGATGACCCACAGATACACCCCAGCAAATCCCCCCTGTGACCACTAACCGAGAAACCACAAACAGCCTTTCAGCAGCCCCATAGCTGCTCATCCCACTTCAGGTACCTTCAGGAGAGTGGTGTCTGCTAAGTCTGTAGTCCTGGGGTGGCAGCTGAAGGTTGGGGTGGGTAGTTATTTGCCGAAGCATCCAGAAAGGGGTCCCTGGGGGATGTGTGGGTGCTCCCAGCCAGCTGTGCCCTCTCTGAATGGCACTGGGGTGTCTTCCAGTGGAATTGCCTGTGAGGGTTTGGGTCTGTACTGTGCCTGGTGTGTGTGCCCTCCTTCAGGACTTGTTTTTATCCACGACTTTGGCACTCAGTGGGGCCACAGCTCTGTCCTCGTGTGTGTCTGTGCTAGTGTGTAGAGCTGCTCAGCCCGGGGGAATGTCGCTGGGCACCCTTTCACAGGCAGCTCTGCACCTGTTTCTCCCCAGTGGTTTAAAACATAATAAAAGGATATAAATACTGTGGTGACGCTCGCACAGGCTGGCTTGCAGCTCACGGGTGTGGTGCAGCTCACTGTGGGGCCATCAGCTGTGCCTCGTGGGTGCTGCTGTTTGGGGAAGACAATTTGAACCCCCTTGTTCCTCTGGCATCAGGGAGAGACAGCAAATATTTCTTCATTTGATTTTATTTTGGGGGGGGTTGGGAGAAGCCTACCCCAACCCTGTTTGACAGAGGTGTTTGTGAAAGGGTGTGTAGGTACCAGAGGGAGATTCTGATGCAGTTGAAAGGAGAGCTGGGGAGGGTTGCAGCTATTTCCTACCTCCCACCCTGCTGATGGTGATGGGGTCCCAGTGCCTGGGTGCAATAGAGGTGCCTTCTCCTTCCAGGAAAGGCTCTGGTTTTGCATTTGCAAGGGGGGAGAAAGCAGCCCAATTGCTGTGTCTGTGCTGGCTAAGAGTTGCCAGGAAGGAGTGTACTGAAATCAAGGGTGGCCCCAGCACTTGTCCCCATGGACTCCGCCCACTCTTGGCAGTGTGAGCCTGTAATCCTGCTTTTTGGGATCATCGGGGTGATGGGTGTGACATCATGGGGAAGGATTAGGCCATCCCCAGAGCAGCAGGTGCCGGTGGCTGCAAGTCCCCTCTGGCGTGTGTCCCAGTGGCCCCTGTGTGCTCTTGCCTCTCTCTAGGGAAGGACCCTCTTTCCAGGAGATGGCAGCAGCTTTTCGGAGCTGGGAGCCGTGTGTCCAGCCTGTTTCCGAGGACCGGCAGCTGGGAGGCAGGAGGGAGAGCAGAAATGGAAGACCTGGCTGGGTGAGATGGAGAGGGTGCTTGAGGAGCAGCTGTTGTGGGGGCTGGCACCTGGGCTGAGGGCGAGCCTGTCCCCAGCTATGCTCCTGGGGGGGGAGGGAAGGGAGGGGGGCGGGGGCGACACACACATGCCCTCTCAAGGCTCTCCTGGCTTGCAGGAGACACCCCTAAAGCCTGTGGTTATTTTTTACAGCCTGGGGTGATTTCTGCCTGAGCCGAGCCTCATGAGATCTTGCTTTTGTGCACATAAAGTACTTGGGAACTTCATGGGGTGGCAATTTCTCGTGCCAAGCGCTGCCTGAGAGCACTGTAAGTACCTTGGTAGAGGTGGAGGAGTGAATGCATTGATCTTACTGAGCTGTCATGTTGGCTATTAAGGGAGGAGAAGAAGCTCTAGTTTCTTTAGCTGGGGAAAGAAGCATGTCCGCAAGAAAGCTGTCAGGCGCCAGACCTGTTAAGTGGGTGGTACTTAAGCTGTGCCCAAAATCTAGCCCAGGAATGGGAGAGGGAGCCCAGTTATGGGGTATACTCCTCCAGAGAGCTCATCAGACCCAGGATTTGGGGCAAACTGGGCTAGTGGGAAGAGCTGAAGCAGAAAGCTTCCCAAATTCTTTTTAAAATACTAAAAAATAGCATAAATAACCCAAAAATTGTGTTTTACAGTGATTTCTTTTTAGCTCTAGGTGTCACCAAGCAATCTGTTTGCTGCAAGAAGGAGGCATCGCTGCTTCCTTCATTTCCATGAGCACGTCTGGACCAGAGGAGCAACATTTCAGGAAATAATGTGGTACTCAAAGATTCACCAGTGCTTTGAATTAATTTGAAGTAGTCCAATGAGCCTCTGAGGCTGCCCTGAAACATTCCAGTACAAACCAAAGGGATTTCAGAAAGCAAATGGAAAATGCTTTGGGAATTGGTTATAGTGGCTGGTGTTTGCTGTCACTGGGATTCTCCTGGCAGAAGAAATTTGTTTGGATGTGGCTTTGTGGTGCAGGTCCTATGACTGGAGACACTCAAGGTCACGTTTGATTGGGCTCTGAGCAACCTGCTTACTGCAGGGGGGTTGGGCTAGATGACCTTTAAAGGTCCCTTCCAAGATAACGCATTCTGTGATTTGGGTAAATAAGGTCTTTGCATGTGGCCAACAAAACCATGTTTCAGGGCAGAGAGTGGTCCAAGATGGTTTATAACAGCACTGTGGTGCTGTTAAATATAAACAGGCCCTTGGGGAGGTGAGGTTTTCTCAGTCTTGAAGCATCTACAACCTAATTTAAAGCTCATTTTGATGTGTATGATAGAGCTAAGTCACCTCATCCCTGAGAACTGCGGCCTGCCTCTGGATGCAGAAGTGCCCCTCCTGCAGAAGGGCTGCTCTGTGCAAGCCAGTGCTAGGGCATGACCTACAAAACCCATTTGTGGAACCTGGCTGAAGGCTATGGTTGTCTGCAGGCTCTCACTTTCTCCAGATCCCCTTTGTCCATGCCTGCCCTTGTCACTGTGGTGTGTTTATGCATCTCTGGCACTCCACTACCTTTCCTTCACCCAGGCTGGAGAGCTTGCCCCTGCTTTGTTCCTGCCTGCTCCAGGTTTTGGCTGCCTTGCTTTTTGCTTTTCTGTGACAAGCGAGTGCTAACTGCCCCCTTCCTCCTCTGTCCCCACCAGCTGACTCTGCAACAGGACTAGGGGAGAGTGGGGTCCCCCAGCCCCAGCTGACACCTTCTTGCTTTGAGCAGCTCTGGAGACAGCTGGAGGCTCTCCGGGCTGCAGAGACATGCAGTCCTCATAAATAAACCCTGCCTGTCAGTCCTGCTGCCTGGGCATCTGTCTGCTGCCTGGGGAAAGAGGGAATTAACAGGGAGCTAGTCCTCAGCAGGGTGCCCAGAGCATCCCTGGTGGGTGCACTGTGGTCCTTCCCTGGGGTACATTCCTGTGTGGGGCTGGGCTAGGGCCTTCTGTACCTCACCTGATACTGGTCCCACCAGTCAGGGCCCAGTATCCTCTTGTAGTTGCTGGACCACCCTTCTTGACCTTGGCTTACAGCTTTTGTAAGGAGATGGTCCAGGAGCAGGCATGACCCTGAGCCTGTGTGTGTGTGCCCCCATCCCTCAGCTTTTGGGCACTTGTTCAGGTGGAGGTTTGAGACATTCTTAGATATGTGCTTGTGGTGTTACCTGTGATGGCTTTTGGAAAAACCCAGGAGAATAGATTCCTCCAGCCTAGGTCTGAGATATGAAGGCATCTCAGGTGGTTTAATAGCAAACTTTGTCTGGACTGATTCAAATACCAGTCTCATAGTTGGAGAATGTGGTTTGTTTTTTTCAGAAGCACCTGCAGATGTGAACAGAGTAAGCCTCAAATGCTGACCAAGTGGGATGTTAAGGGAGGTAGGTGCTGCGTGCATCCACAGGTTGGTCACTGCTACCTGGGTTCTCTTGATTGTCTTATAAGCCCAAAAGCTTTGGGATCATGGCTTTTTGGGAGTGTGTGTGCAGTCATGTAATTCATCTGTGCCTCTGCTTTCTCATCTGTACAATGAGGGTTTTGAGATCTAAGGCTACATAAGCTGGGACCAGCGCAGTTCATTGCGATGACTCGTGTTTGACACCTGCCTTGGGTACCCACTTGTGGAGGCATCGGCATCTGTGTGTCAGCAACAAAATGGAGGTAAAGGTTTTGATCTTGGGCTCATCAGTAAATCCTTATGCCTTTAAGAAGAGCAAACCCCTATGGTTTAACCAAGCAGTGCAAGCTGGGTGCCTTATGATGCTTTTATTTTAAGTATAAAATCAAAACCAGTGAGAAGGTACCAGGCTTCTGAGCAGCAGCAGGGCTGCGGTGGGGCTGCCAGGAGACAGTTTGCAAAGTGAGGAGAGAGAAGGCGCCAAGCGACAGCCGCTCGTGAGCTGCTTCCAGAGGACAGGGTATAAATAGACAACAAAGGGATTTTGTGTCAGCAGTGCTTGTACCTTCCTGCTGTCCAGCCTGGCGGGTGCAAGCAGGGAAATGCAGCTGAGGGGCTGTGCTGAGCTGGTGAAGTCTCCTCTGGGATTTAAGCGCATATGGATAATGTAATGACAACGATAAGGCCTTTATCAGCCTGTTATGGACTTCTGTCCATCCTCAGTGAGCTTGCTCTGCAGTGATGAGTGGTCATAGCAGGTGGCATTTGGATGGACCTAATATCTGCTAACCAGGGCCTGGAGCTGCTGGCTCCTGCCTTGGCTGCCTGGATTTCTCCTCTATGAGGCTACTGACATCTGAAAAAGGTGCCCTGCTTGTCCTGGCTGTATCCCTGATAATTTATGGTGACACCTGCTACGCGCTGCCCTAGCTCCAGCTTATACAGCCCTAGCCACTGATTCTGCAGGGTGCCTGGGTTCTGCATGGGGGGCTGGCTTACCCTCCTGCCCACTGCTTGCTGCTGTCTCTAGATGCTCCATCTCTACCCCATTTCCTGCTTCTCGGGGTGATAACAAAACCACCAGCCTTAACAGTGCTGTGGACATGATGGGTTGTTGCAATGGCATTGTTTTGCCAACGGTATGGGGTACTGTATCTTAAAAATATCATGGTGGTACATCAGCAGGCAATAAGTACTCTCCAAACTTGCTGGCTGTTTTCAGAACACCATAAATTTTTTTAGTGTTACCCATGGACAGCACTTCAGGGCATTACAGGCAGCTCTGTGCCTTTTGGGATCTGGGTTTGTTTCATAGCTTGCTGATGGGGTTGGCAGATCTCGGCTCCCGTAATGTGTGCATGTCCTGCCCTGAGTAGCTTGCATGGATGCTGTGAAGCACTGTCATAAAGGCTACAAGGGCTTGGTGAAAAGGCCAAATTTAGGCTGAGGAAGGAAAATGAGCGCAAAGACCAGAGAGTGGTGAGGTGCTGGAATGAGCTGCCCAGAGAGGTGGTGGATGCCCCATCCCTGGAAGTGTTCAAGGCCAGGTTGGATGAGGCCCCAGGCAACCTTGTGTAGATCCAGGCCTGGATGTTGGTGGCCCTGCCTGTGGCAGGGAGTTGGAACTCTGAGATCCCTGGGGTCCCTTCCAACCCAGACCATTCTGTGATTCTATGGAAGACCTATCACAAAGTTTGTGTGGTGGATACCCATCCAGCCTGCAAGAATAAAAAGCCAGGTTTGTACATGCCCGTGTAAATCCACACCAGCTTTCTCCATGGCAGACTGGGAAGAGAGGCATCTGTGGGGGTGTGTGTGTGGTGGGGGCAGCTGGGGCTTGCAGCAAGCTCAGCTGTGAGGATGCTGCAGGCTGCAGTGTTAGGGAGGGACAGACGGGCTGATGGCCGCATTCGGGGCTGGGAGCACAAAGCAGGACTGCTCCCCTCAGTTGGCCATGTGAAATTCCTGGGATGTGGAGGGTCTTTTGTGTGGGGATCAGCTGTCAGATGCCTATTTTTAGGGCGGCAGATCCCATGCTATGCAAGAGGAAGGCTAATGGCTGGCGAGGTGTGTGGGGACACTTGTATGTGCCTCTGCATCAACCTCTCCTGCACGGTGGGTAGTGTTTTCTGCTGTCATAGTGTTTCATGCCTGTGTGTAGGTGCATAATTGAGCAGCAACTCAGTATGTGCACACAGTCATGTCTGCTAATAGATCTGGCCAGCTTTTACAGAAATGAAATAGGATGTGATCACAGTGCTTCTGTGCATGGACTTCTGATGTGTGTCCTCAGCCTGAGATAAAGACAGGGAGGGAGAAGTCTCCAAGGAAGGATGTGTTTGAGCACAGCTCATATCACACAGTGGAGAGTCTGAGCCAGATGTCTGAGGACATAGTAAATGGGGTTTCATAAACTCTGTTGCTCCGCAGCTGTGTACAACAGCACGTATCTTCCTCTGCCAGTGGCTCTGCTCTGCGTAGATGGACTTGTTCAGTTTATGGCCAGGTGTGTGAAATTGCATCCATGTGTACAAATACAGCTTTTTGGGGTTTCTTCGCTCATCTCCAGGCATGACCCAAAAGCTTTGCCTAAGTGTAGCCAAAGACAAGTCACTCATAGAGCAAAACTAATCTTTGCATCTTTTTTTCCTGCTAATTTATAACATTTTTTTTCCACTGCCTCACCTTATGGATTCATCACCCACGCTTGTGATGCTGAGAGAGGAAAAGAGCCCATGGCTGTTCTTTTTAAATAAGGAAGCCTTGTAAATGCTCCGATGGAGAAATCTCTCTGCCAGCAGTGTGCATGCTTTCTTTACATGTGCTAAACTGCTTGAGATGCAGCTGAATTTCTTTAAACAAAAGGCATTTGTTTAAAAACATTTTGAAGGAAGTGTTGCAAATGGTATAATTTTTTTCATAGGAAGCAAGCACTTATGAAACTGTCTTTACCTGAAGTGGGGCTTTCAGTTACAGAATCACAGAACATTAGGAGCTGGAAGGGACCTTGAAAGATCATCTAGTCCAACTCCCCTGCCAGAGCGGGATCATGCTGTTGGGATGTGTGGTGAAAGGAGCACATGCTAAATTTAAGTGTACACCTTCCTCTTTTCTGTTTTTCTTGTGAAAATGTCTGGTTTTGTTTTGTCATTTAAAAGAAAATACAGGGTTGGTTTTTTTTTTTTGTCCTCTTTACAGTAGATAAAAAGAGAAAATGAGGACAAAGGAAAACAATTCACCTGCCTTCCAAACTTGTTGCTGAACATTTTGAAGGCTCTTTCCTGTGGAAGGACATTTTCTTCTGTGCCCAGCCCTGATGAAAAAATGAGTATTCTTGAAAAGGATTTCCTAAAAAAGACAATTGCCATGCCTCCTAATCCTTATCTAAAAATACATGATCAAAGGTCCAGGCTGATCGGGCTATAAGTGTATGGCAATGTGCTGTCATGCTGGAGTTCAGAGAACTGCTTGGTGCAGCTCAGAGCAAAGGCAAGGGAGGCTGCGATTGCTTTTGCTTCCAAATTCTGTCTGGGGAAAATAAAGTAAGAAATCTCCTTTGCTTGCAGGCTGTGGTAATTCCTGCACCAAGTGAGCCCTTGGTTTTAACCAGGTGCCTATCAAAGGAATGAGAAATGCCTGTAATGTTGAGGTGCAGCTGTGTTATCTTGACTGCCGGAGCTCTGCGCAGCAGCGCTTGCTGTCTGTGCTGTGTAGTATTATGGCTCTTCACGGAAATCCTTTGGCTGCACTGTGAGGCTTAGTGCCTGTGGGTGTAACCTGCTCCTGGCTGGTGGGAGAGCAGTGGCAGAGGCTCCGGAGCATTGCTGGGGTGACCTCAAACTCTTGTTGGTTTTATTTTTTTGCTCATTTCTGCCTCATCCTGGAATAAACATACACATATGTACGAGCCTGAAAGAGAAAGCAGAGCCTGCACAGAAAACCTCTCCAGAATTGAGCTAGCAGCTCCTGGAGCACGTATTTTCAGGGCAACTGCTGCAAGAAATGGACCTGCCTGGTGAAATCAGGACCCCTGGATGCCTCTCTAGCATGTGCAGGTTAGCAGTAAAGCACAGTGAGCTTCAGCAGCCTGCTGCCCAAGTCCTGACATTTGGGGATGTGATGGTCTTGGACCACAGACCTCCTCAGAATAATGCCAGCAATTGAAAGCAATAACAGAGGGGAATGAGACCTTCAGGATGGCAGTTACTCCTCTTCATAACAAAACCCAACACAACAGCAGCAAAAGATAAAATCCCCAACAACAACAAAAAGAAGCCAAAGAAACCCCCAAACACCTAACTTTGGTCTGGGCAAAGAAACAGCAAAGGCTTGCCAGCACTAGTGGCTCGCAGCAGAGTCTCAGTGTTCACAGATCTGTGGCCAAGGTGTTATGTTTTTGACTCTAAATGAGGTTAATGGAAGTTACGTGTACTTAAATCCCTGCATGCTACTTGGAAAATGCAGGAGCTAACAGTGGTTATTTATTGATTTCATTTTGTCCTTCTAGCTTGTGTGGGAGGTTGAAAGTAAGAGAGCAGCAGCCTGCGTGCGTATGTGTAGGAGAGAGGGAGGGAGATGAAAGTGTCTGTGCGGATATGGGGAACGTGGAGCTTGTGCTTTAGGAAGCTTGTGATCCCTAGGTTTGGGGATTTTTCCAGGCACCAGTTCAGATGGTCCATGGGGGGGCCCTGCCTCTATGTGCCCATCCATCCTCAGCTGTGTGCCTGTCCAGGGCAGCTCACTCAGCTCCGCCTGCAAGCTGCCCAGGGTTGTGAAAACTCACAGGGCAAGGAGGAACGGAGAGCCACTGGGAAAGCCTCAGTCCACAGGGAGACCGGGTCAAAAGCCCAGGGGAAAAAGTAAACTTAAATCAATTTAAAAGCCTGTTTTTTCTTATTCCCCCCTACTTCCCCCTTCTCTTTCTAGTTTTTCAGAATGTCAGCCCATGAGACTTGGTGGTTCCATGGGATGGAGGAGGGTGGCTTCTGGTTTACATGCAGCAGTCTGTACCCAAGCATGCCTGAAACATCTGTCATCGATGGGAATGAGCATTGCTCTGGCAAGGCTCTTCTTTCTTTGCAGTAAAGAACAAGCAAATTTGCTTATTTGTGGTTAATGCTTGTTCCAGATGGCCAGAAATAATACATGACACACAGCCCCACCGTTGCCCAAACTATTGAAGCACTGGGGAACATGTTTGCAGCACAAAGACAAGCTGGGGAGATTGTTTAACTTACTGGTCTCCAGTTTGGAGCAATTCTTTCAGCCACAATATAAATGCTGCCTCCCAGCAAGACTAAACTTTCTCATAGAGGACAGTAAGATTCACAGAGAAGAGCTGTGTTCTTCTGTCCTCTTCCACTGAGATGATGGCCTCTGCGCCATCACCTTGGTGGCCACTTTGAGGCCAGTGCTTGCTATTGAAGAGGATACAGACTCTCCACTTGCCACCACACACTGTGGTTTGCCTCTCATGTTGATGCTGTGAAGAGGTGGCTTGTGTACTTTGCATATCATACCTGTATGTTGTATACATGGAAATCTTTGCGTGGGGTAGGTGCTCTTGGTGAAGCTTGGCTGGGTTTTCCACCCATGCTGCTGCTAAAACTCATGTGAATGGGGAGGACTTCCCACCTCAGCATCCCAGTGTGGTTTGATTTAAGTTTCCTCTTATTAATTCAAGGCTTTTTGTTTTGTTTTCTTTTGTTTGCTTTCTGGGGGTTTTTGCAGTGCAGACAAAGCCCTAACCTGCTGAAACCTTTCTCTGTGTGTTTTATAGGACTGGAGGTGTCCAGAGGAGCAAGTCTGCCTTCCTGCCCTTCAACTTGCCTGGCAGACCTGTTATGAGGTGAGAGATCTTTTCCTGTGCTGTGCACCACCTTTCTGGCAGTGGTGATGTGGTGTGAGGAGTCTCAGCCAGCATGTGGGGAGCAAGGGGGCTCTGGATGTGCACCCCTGGCCTGTGATGCCTTGTCTTGCTGTGGAAACCAGTTGGTGGCTTTTCTGACCCTCATGGCCAGCACAGGTCTCCTTTATCCTGCCCCAGAAAAAGTGGCCCAGGGAGCTACATTGTTTCGGAAGGGGGTGGAAGGAGAGAGACAACAGGGCAAAGCTAAATATCACCAGTGTCTTATGCTTGCAGAGCAACAGACATGTATGCTGACCCCCTTCCCATACCCTAACATCTATAAATTACAATTATTCTCTGGGTTGTCCTTAAAAGAAGCATTTTCCTAGTTGAGAGCACATTCCTTCATGCTCTGGCCCTGCACCCTGCTAACCAGGGCTGACATCCAGCCATGCTGCCTCTGGCAGCTTCCAGAAACCTATTTCCACCTTGTGTGCAACCCCCTTTCAGGCAAAGGGTTACTTAATTAGGCAGAGCTGCATGTCAGCAAGAGTAACAGCATCTTTCACTGCAGTGAGACTTGGTTTTTTGAGAATTTGTCACTCAGGAGCATGATCCTGAAATAACTGGGCTGGACTGGAGACCCTGGGCATTATTAACTCTTTCCTCCTGCCAAGTCCTGTGCTGTGATCAAGGCAGTTGCTGTCAGTGAGCTGTGGCTGGGATGTCTCGGATGTGCTTTCAGGTTGGAGCAAAACAGAGGTGAAGCCTCCATGTGTCTTATGGTTTTGACCCCAAAGCAATACACTGACAGCATAAATTAGGAGCTGGCTCAGGCTCACTTGAAGCTCAGCCCAGGTTTGCTTGAAACTCAGCCTAATTTCTCCTGAGAGCAAAGCTGAGTGGGAGAGGTGCACTTGGTCAGGGAGGGGGTGCTCGGCAGGTTGCAGCAGCCTGAATAGCTGCAGTTTATCAGCTCACAGCAATTAGCAGCCCACAAAAGTGAGACTGCCTGTATTTCCCATTTCTTGCCTATCTGAAGCCATGCAGATGATGGGCAAAGATGCCCTTGGCAGGTTGGAGTGGGATCAGCAGCAGTGAGGATCCTGGCTGCCTGTGGATCTGGACCAAGTTAAACACCTAAACAATCCTCCCTGATCAATCCCCATGAGAAGAATCTTTATTTCTTCTATTGCTGCCTTTCTATGCAGATGCTGTGTGTCCTGGCCGGTGCCTGCACCACCTTTTTGGTATTGTGCTCCTCAAGGCAGTTTTTGTCCTCAGCAGAGAGGCAGGGAGCTGTGCTGGACCCTCATTTCCCAGAAATGGAGAAGAAAAATGCTAGAAAAAAAACTGGAGAGGGGGCTTGCTACTCTCATAGCTTGCAGCTGAGCCACAAAATGGGCTGTAATGTGAAGACTCAGGCTGTGTTTGTGAGAGTAATCAGCCAGGCTGGGGGAAGGCTTGCAAGCTGAAAAATCAAGTGGAGCTGGTAAACGGTCTTCTGTTGGTGGGCTCAGCCCAATGGCTTCTCTTGGGCTGGGGCTTTCAAGTGGAGGTAGAAGGAAATGCTTCAGTTCAGGGAATGGGTACCCAGTGCTGCGCAAAGGCTGCTAGTGAGGTCCGGGGCTGTCAGCAGCCTGGGGTGGAGGGGGATCCAGCGGTGCCTTTTGGCAGCTCTTGCTTCAGCAAAACCCGTTTGAATTCCAGAGGAGTCAGTGCCACAGACTGCTTTCTGCGGGAATTTTGGGTTTATTGCCTTGGGGAGAGGGTTCCTGCAAACAAGTGAAACGCAGGCAGGGGTGATAAAAGGTGCAAATTGAACTGGCCTCATGCAGTCCCTGGGAAGCAGCACTGGATGAAGAGACTTCCCACTCTTTTACAGCTCTCTCTGCTTTGTAGCAAATTGGGCTTGAGGTGTTACCACAAGGAAAACAATATTTTTCTGATGGCTTCATTACAGTTGTGACTGTCCCCTGTGGAGAGCCCGATGGACTGGTGTTTTCTGTTCATTACACCTTGCTTTGCTAAGACCTGATTTCCTGCAGGCAGTCTCATATCCTTCACCTTTGTTTTCTTTTATTTCCCTAAAAAAATAGGAAGGTAATTAATTTTTTTTTGTCTTGCATCCTTGCTTATCTCCTGAACGGGGCCTTCCTTACCACTGGGAAGGTGTGAAGGTGGAGTGGGCAGCAAGGCACCTTTGAGCTCTCACCCCTGGTTCCTATGTGCCTCTGGGATCTAGCCTTCCCCTTTTCTTTTCCCAGAGGAAGATTTTTGGGAAAGAGGAAGGGAAGGAAGTAGAAGAAGATGCAGGGTCTGATTGCTGCACCACATATCTGGCAGGAACTGTAACCGTGATGGGGCATCTCTCCCTTGCTTGCCTTTGGCTTCCCTTCAGCTAGGGGTCCCAGCAGATGCTTTGCAGCCTTTCCACAAATGTTTGGGAAGAGAAGCCAAAGTTAGGTCCTTCTGGCAGCGTTTCCACAACAAATCCCTGGCTCTCAGGGAAGATGGACGTTGTTAACCCAAGCTGAGTCCCTGGGGGGTCCCCAGGCTGGTGCCAGGGGCTGCTGCTGCTGGGGGCTTGCCTCCAGCTGGCGGTGTAAACTGGGAAGGAGACAAAGGCAGTAGCTTTCCCCCATCTTTGCCAACTGTGGTTGTCCATGAAGAGCTGAAATCCTGGCTGTTCAGATGATGAGACAGAATAGCAGGAGTTCCCCTCCCTTCAGGGCTATCCGCTTTCCATTTGGTGGGATTAAGGGTCTGACCATTCGTCCTCGCTCCCCTTTTGTCTGGTCTTCCCTGATCTGGCAGTGCTACTTGTTTCTTCTCTTTGAAGGTGTGTACTCCATCCTGATGGGGGGGAGGGGGGGGGCTTCTGGTTTTGCAGGCAAGAGCATCCTTACTCTGCTGTATCCAGGCTGTGACACTAACATTAGACAATGGGGAGGTGACTCAGCCTTCTCAGTACGCGTTTCCATGTTCCCAGCTGCTGCTGGAAATAAACAGTAAGTGTTTAACATCAATTGTAAGACACATATAGAAGAAAATATTGTCCTAACAACATTAGATCTATGGCTTAAATTAATCAGTGTCAGGAAATTTGGAATTAAGGACAGACGCTTGTCTTGCACTTCTCCATTTGCCTTGGGAAATAAAAATAGTACAGGCACGAAGTAAATGAAATGGCATTGGAAATGCCATATTACTGCATTTCCTGCCTTTTATGGCAGGGAATGGAGAAGGAAGAAAAAATGAGGTCTTTTGTGTCCTTCAGTTCAAAGTGATGGCAATAAAATCCATCCAGGTCTCTGGAGTCAAGAGGGACTGAGACCAGTTTTACTCGGCTTTATCATTGTGGTGTGGAGCCAAGACACTGGAGAGGTTCTTCCTTTGGGGGCAATTATTTTTGTTCTTTTAGTTGAGCAGTTTATTGAGCCTTTTCTGGTTCAGCCCCACTGGGACTATTTGGATGCTGGAGAACAGGTTCAGGCTGGAAAAACCCTCCTGTTTACTGAGGTACAGAGACTTTCAAAGGTTAGAAATATTTCTAGGTCAAAAAACAAAGCAAAGCTGTTGGAAGCCCATGACTTGCAGGCACTCTTTGGGTAGAAGGTCCAAAACTCTTGTGCTATGCTACTAGGTCTGTGAGTCACACGTGCTTCTGCACAGTCACCTTCCAGTGCTCTTGTTGGTGGCAAGGGGTGTGTGTAGAGTGATCACCTTCATGGATGTCAGGGGGATTGTTGCAGAACATGAACTGCAGGATAAGGGCTGGCTAGGAAAGTCAACCGAATGACTGCAAGATTCTGCAGTCTTTGGCTGTCAGGTGGCCAGCATGTATTTATGGAAGAAGGTGCTGGTCCAGCGCTGTGAAGCAACCTTGTTAGCAAAAAAGGTAACTTCTGTAGACTGGAAATGCCTTGTCTTCAGTGCAACAGCTAACCTGGGAGACTTTTATGAACAGACTGGTTCAGTGTGTGTTCATCTTGGCTCTCAAAGCCCAAGAGAGGGAATAGCCAGGTTTGAAAAGGATTCCTCCTGATCGGGGAGGCTGTCTTCTCTGTTCATGTCTCAGCATGGAAGAGGGGTTGTTAAGACTTGAATGGAGCTAAACACAAAAACCAGAAAGGCTTTTGGGCAGGGAACATGGTGGGCACATTACATATTTTGCTCTTTATCCTCTTTGAAGAGCAGTCTGTGAACTTTTTGAGATTGTGCTGTTAGCTGAATGAACAAGAGAGATTAATGTTGGGCTGGTTCAGTCTTCCACCCTTCACCCATCTTGGAATTTGTTACCACCCTGAATTTGTTACTGTTATTACTGAAATAAGGTGGGGACCAGCAGCAGACAGCACTGCTTCCTCTGTCCCAGTTTCTCTGTAGCAGCAGATTGATCCACAAAGACCACTCTGCACACATACATGGGCAGAGGCAAGGAGGAGAGACAGATTTTCCGAAGCAGGTTTTCTTCCAAGACAGCTTGGTCACAGCAGGATCCCAAAACACAAGGCTAACATGCATCGTAATTCTCTTCTACCAGAATCAAGAAGGGCTGAGGGGTGTTAATTTTGTTTGCCTGCATGTATTTAAATGTGTGCATGCATGTGAACACACATCTGTGTGTGAGAGAGGTCTGAGCCTGGTCTTGGCTAGGTTTTGGGCACAATGTGTTGAGCTATCTGAGTCTGCTTCAGTTGTGAAAACGGCCCTTCTGTGACCTGCTGTCCTTCCTGCTAGGGTGAATCTGAAGAGCTGAAGGGGCCACCCTTGAGGTTCTTCTGTTCCTGCCACCACACACTCGAGGTACCAGCCTGAACAGGAGCACGTGATGGAAGAATAAGCTGTATGGAAGGATGAAAATAAGCTTCTGTCCACCAGGAAGGATCTGATTTTTCTGCAAGTGCTGCAGAGGATCCAACCCAGCCTCTCATATGTCCTTCTGGATGTCCCACAGGTGCTAAACTCATGACAGTTTCAGTGGTTTCTGCTGTCAGGGAGCACTCTGCATGGGGCAGAAGAGAGGATGTGACATGTGAATCTGTGGGTGCCTGATGACACAACTCCAAGCAGGGTGTGGAGACACCCACCTCCTCAAATCAGTGAAGAGCAAGCAAGGGTCCTATGGAAGCTGAATCACTTAGCAGTCCACCAGCACCCCAGGGTGTGTAGATATTGCAGGTTAACTTTTTTAATGCATAATACCAGCTTTCCTCTGTGTTAAACCTACCTGCAGCTGAATGGGCTGAAAAGATAGGGAGATCCCAGAGAGCAAAGCCAGCACCCAGCCCCTGTTACACCTACCTCTGGTGCTGAAGGCTGAGGTATGCTTCCTGTGCTGCTTACCAGCCTGAAGGTTTTGGTGTGTCCCAGGGGTCTGGGAACTGGGTTGCCCCTAGGCTGTGGTGCTTGAAGTGCAGGTCCAAACAGTCGGTGTGCAGGTGCTGTGTGGCTGGTTGGAAAACACTGTTGATGCAGCTGAATTCCTGCCTCTGACTTGCAGGCAAATAAGCCACTAGTTTCACCGGTAGTTGAACACACATATCTGAGGGCAAAATTTGGCCAGAAGCCTTTGGGCAGAAGTTTTAGCATAACCTTCCAGGAAAAAAAAAAGTGCTGGGAAATTGCAAGTGGCATTTTGTGGGGAGGGGGGGAATAGAAATCAAAGTGTTGAAAAGCTTTTCACTAATAAAACTCTTCTGTGTTCTTTAAACAGCACAATGGCTATTGAGGGATTTTAAAAAATACAACAGGATGGCATATCCTCTTGAACTTACTTGGGTCCCAGTGGATAGCCCCTGGCATCTTTCTGGAAGAAACTCTCCAGTAAACACATCCAATGTAAAGACACAAAAATAATTTGTAATATAGTCTGGGAGACACACCAACACTGTCAGAGCTGGGGAGCTGGTTAGCTTCACTTTGATTTACAGATAAATACAGCTTGTCTGGGAACTCCCAGTTGCTGACTGCATGGGTGAGCTCCCAATTACGTGCTGTGTTCTGACTCTGTGGAATTAATCGGGACCACCTGGAAATGTGACAGCAAGAGTGACCTTCCTGATTGAACGTGGCTGTAAGAGCTAAGGATGAAGGCTTGCTTAAAGAGCTTCTCCCATTGTGGGACTTGGGTCCTAGAGTAACCTGAAAGGTAAAGAGAGGATATTGCAAAACTAGGAACTTTTTTTTGATAGTTCAATGCAAGGCAGAGCTGTGAGCGCTGAATGTGGCTATACCTGCCAAGCTTTTAACTGGGATGCTTGTTTCAGCATTCTGGGTTTTTTTCTGCAGGCTGCTGAGGTGGAGAATAAAAGCAGGCACCCAGTTCAGATACTCCCTTCTAGGACACAACAAAACCTGTGTGTGGACATGTGCTCTTCAAGCCTGTGGTGCAGCAACATAAACATGGGGGTGGAGCGGCTTGGAAGGAGGGAGGATGGGGTTTTATGGAAATGCTACAGTGGCAGGTGGTTATGTTTTGGGCAATGCAGAAGCTCACATGGGCTCTGGAAATTTTATTAGTTTGGCTTCTGTGCAAAGGTAACACATGCAGAATGATTAGCTGGGGTTCTGATAAGTTGTTAATTACTGGGCTTTGCCTCTGGAAATGGCAGGCACTTTTCACAATGCAGTTGTACTTGGGGGTAGGGGCAGGGGTGCAGCAGGAGTGTGTTTCAGGTGTAAATAAATGTTGGGTTTTAGTATGAGGTGAGTTTGGGAGAAAGGCTGGGAGCAGACCAGCCTGAAGGATATGCCATGGGAAACAGCTTTGCATCACGTTTTATTTTAAATATGTCCCTGCAAGGATATGAAAAAAGTACAAGTGGATCTGCTGGAAGGGTCATAACACTGAAAGGAAAAAACTCACATCCTGGAGGTGGAAAGGGAGGAAAATGAACTCTGTGTGATTGTGGGGAGAATGGTGGTAAGGTGAAATTACCTTAAAAGAGCAAGAGCTGTTTACAAGGAGGTATTTCACTTTGCTGTCTTGTATTGTTCATGTAGCACAGACCACCTCTGCCCAAGAACACAATGCTGTGAGCCCTTGCTGGTAAGGAGGAGCTGTGGAGTTTTTGGCCAGGGCTCTGTTCCTGAACACAGCTCCAAGCCTTCTCCAGCATGCATCAGATTTGAATCCTGATCTCTACCTTGCTGCGGTATCAGATTTTTCCAGTTCTGGTCTTCAGCCTGTGATTCCTGTTCCCAGTTCTGGCTGTGCAGGCTGTCAATCAGGAGGCTGCATTTTAGAGGCCAGGTTAGGTTTCCAAGGCTTGGAAAGTGGTGTGTGAAAGTGCTTCTCTCTCAACCAAGAGAGCAGAAAACATCTTAACTGCCCTGCCCTTTTGGCCATCAGTGTCTTGCTGCCCTCTACCACAGCTGTCCTTAGCATCACTGACATGAAAAAATGAGTAATAATACCTTTCCTCCCCCTCTTCCCCCACCCCCACCCCAAAAGGGCTCAAAGAGTGTGTCCCTTCTGTGGGTCTCTCCTCCAGCTTACCTCCCTCCCTGCCCTCAATTGAAGACAGCTGCCAGGAAATATTTCTGCTGTAAAGCTGAAGTGAAAACATATGGAAGTAGGGGGAAAGAAAGCACACCATTTACAACTTAATTACTGTCATCTCTGGAAACCCGGGTTGAGGTGGGTAGAGCTGTGTGTTGAGTATATGGGTGCTTGTGCATAGAGGGTCATGGTGGATTTGGCTGGAGGCGAAGTGTTGCAGCCCTCCCTCGGGTAGTACCTGTGAGGAAATGGAGGCTCCTCTTTGCAGGCACTGTTTTATCCGGGGTTCCCAGACCACTGTGGTCGGGCAGGTCCCCTCTTCCCTGGGGATGGGTGCTTATGCCCAGAGTGGTGGTGAGGTGTCTGTGAGCTGCCCTGGGTGTAACTGCTTCCCACCAGTTTCGGCGAGTTCTAGTGGTGGCAGGCAGCCGCTCAGCTCTGCTGGTGTGATGCCTGAGGCGGGGGGCGGGAGGGTGGCAATGGAGGTAAAGAAGAGGAAAAAGGGGAAAAGTCTGTGGGGAAAGAAAAAGGAAGAATAAGGAAAAAAAAGTGAGGAATGGATCTGTGAGCATCTGGGTGGGGTGAGGAGGAGGTGAGGAGGAAGTGAGGATGTGCTCCCCAGTCATCTGTGGAGATGCCATATTGGGGCAGGTATGCATTGGTGCATGGTCAGGAATGCATCTTAATTTTGCCTTTGTTTCTTACCACCTCATTCAATTTTGATTTTTTTGCCAGAAGTTAAATTAAATTTTTGCCAAGTGGAGTGCATTTTACCTGTGAGAATGACTGCTGAGGCATCTCCCACCCTTGTGCCATGAGCTTCTTCCTCCATGTTGTTCCCCTTCCTGCTGGTGATGCAGTTGCCTTTGCCATGGTCTGCCTTTGGAATATATCATTTATACAAGGAAGAGGAGGAGAGCAAGCACAGAAATGTTGGGGTTCCCCTACCTGGCTGTGAGTTTAAGTGAGAGAGCTTGAGGTGTGGGCTCAAGTTCAGGTTGCTTTTAGTTTAAAAAAACGTAAAGCTTGTAGCTTAATTGCTTAGTTGAAAGTGAGTTGAGGAAGGCATTTGGGTAGGATTTAGCTTCAGAACACTAGATCCTTTGGTGATGCATACAGGACTGCCTAGGTTTGGCACTGGGGCTCCTGGCTTTCAGCAACCATGTCAGAAACCCCATAGTGTATTAATTTTCTGGGACAAGAATGTGTTTTGCCTAAGTAAGGAGGAAGAAAAGTTGCTTTGACACTTGGAACTGATAACGCATTGCATGAGACAACCTGTTTTGACTATGGGACACTTTATAGATGTATGTTAACTGAAGAGAATGTGATCTCACTGCTATTGTGACGTGAGCTCAGACACAGCTATGCCAAGACAGGTTTAGCATAGGACCACATATTACTTTATGCATGACTATGGAGATTATCTGATTTAGGACTAAAAGGGAGATCTGAGGACTATTTCAAGTAGCTTGCCACCGTTTTGTCCTAGTGAAGTTGGGAGCATGAGGCAGCCTGTTGGGTCGCTTTGCAGCCAGTACTGCCCTAGTTTCTTACCAGAAGCAGTATTTAACAGCTTACAAGTGGCTCATTGGAAGGGTAGCCACAAGAAATCAGCTGTATGAAGGTATTTACGGAAGAAATTCCCCAGGGGAAGGAAGTCTTGATCTGCAGTGGATGCTTCTTGGCATAGTAAGGCGGGAGTGGAAAAAGACATCAAGCTGCAACTTCAAACCTGTCCGTCTTTATGAAGACAGAGCGAGAGGAGAGACCCAGTGACCCTGGTGTGCAGCAGGTGACAGCACAGCACTGACAGGTAGATAAACGTGATCATACTGTTGGTACAAACTGCAGGCAATGAATACAAGTAACAGTGGCTATTTCTGAGTGCCAAGTCAGGGTAGGATTTTTCAGTGGCTGTTGCCAGCAATGGTCTGTGAGGGCCCTAGCTGCTGCTGAGTGATGCTGGACAATGCCTGATGTAAACGTAGCAGTGTGGCCAGCCAATCTTTTTTTTTCCTTAAGACACAACTGTCTTATTTCACTTGTTATTATTGCTCCCTGCATTTGGGCATCCTATCAACAGCATTACTGTTTTCTTTCCTTTTCCCAAAAGTGCCAAACAAAGTTTCAAAGTGAAACAAGCCTGATTTTTCTTTTCCCTCAGGAAACTTAGTTTCCGTCTCTTCAGAAACCAGTTCTTGCCAGGCCTCCCAATCCTGTATGAGGGGAGCATCAAACAGTCAGGGTCTGGAGGTGATGTTTATAACATCAGGGTGTTTGGGAGCAGTTCTGGGTTCACTGTGCCGCGGTTTCCTCCCTTTCCAAAATGCCATTTTACAGGCAGAATTGCATGAGTTTGATTTGGATCTTGACGTGGAGCTCCCTGGTCCTCGATGTATTTTTTTTAATCCAGCAGAGCAGGAAGCATCAGCCCTGGAGCTCTCTTGCACACCTGGTTGCTCATAGTTTAACATGTCAGTCCTTCTGCACGTGTTATTTTTTCACATCTGCTTTTGCATGCATTTGATTTACTCTGCAGAGGAATCCAAGCACTTGGTGTCCAAGCAGCACAGGAGTCGATGGCAGTGCCCCTCATGAGGTTGCCTGGGAAAATGTTGCATGGCTGTAAATATCCTGAACAAAGGGCAATTTCAGGGAGATGTGGGTAGGAGAGTGAAACCAAAACAAACTATTCCTTTAAAATAATATACGGGTCTGGTCTCTGCTACTGTGGGCTCTCTGCAATTGTTTGGGCCTGAGCTGAAGTGGCTGTAAAGTGCAGCCACTCAGATTTGATGGTGGTTTACACTTCTGTTCTAAATGTGTGTCCCTACACGAGGTACTGGGAAACAGAGACTCGGCAGATGTATGGGTGTTGCTGGGCTACCGAGTGCACACCTGGCAGCAGATCTGCCTGTCCCTGCTGTGTGCTGCTCAACACCTCACCTCTCCCACACAAGAAATGAGCCTGGCTGAGCCTCTCCTGTTCTTCTGTAATGCAGTGCTCACTGCAAGATTCATCATGGTTATGTCTGCCCAAATGCTGTCAGCTGCAGTACTGGCTTTTAGTGGTGGGCTCCTCATTAAGCCTTTCAGGAGAGATCTTGCCTGTCTACAGCATGATTGACAATCTTCTGGCCTGCCTTGCAAGCTCTGTCTGTCCACAGGTAATGGCTCTTGGAAAGACTGTTCCAAATCTTCCCCCAAGAAGCTTGTTTCAGTCCTGTGCATGTTGCTAGGCAGGCAAAGACCCTGAAGACATGAAGAAACTTGGGAAAGACACAGAAGGATTGCAGTGGGATGGTTGTTCTCTTGGTACCAGGCAAATCATTGAAAGTGGCTTGATCAGTACTGCACCTAAGGGCTTTTCAGGCGTCCCTCAGCACTGCTTGTTGCCTTTCCCTGGATGATACTTGACGTGTATCTCCTGGAGGTGTGAGGTGAACATAAGCAGTCTTTTAAATAACAGGAGTGTTTCCAGACCAGGAGGAGGATGTGTTCATGGTGTTCAGGACTCGCAAGGTAGGAATTTGAGAACTCCAGCTTGAAAAGCTTTGTGGCTGGCAGATTAATAATCTCTCTCTCTGATGATAACCCTGGTCAGCAGTTTATCTTAAAGCAATTTACAGAGCAGCCTCATTTCTCTGTAGAGGAAAGAAGTGGAGATGCTAAGAATGAAAGGTCATGCCCAAGAACACCAAGCAAGAGGAGTGGCAGAGGTGGGAAAAGGATCAAGTTGTTGGTTTCTCCATCAGGACATGCAGCCCTACAGCTGTGAGAGAAAGGCTAAAAGGACAAAAAAAACCCACTTGGGGGCTGTGAGAAAGCCACAGACCCACTATCTGAGGCTCTACTTGATGCTGGCTTATACCTGCCTCTGGTGCCAATGACTGGCACCTTCCCATGCTGTTTACCTGGAGGTGAATGCAAGCAAGTGGCCAGCTCCAGGCATTGCACCTGCTTCTGAAATACACTGTGCCTCAGCCTGGGCTGCTGTTCCCACTGAGTCCCCAAACTGGACATGTGGAACGGGGCAAGCTCAGAGACCTGTTCCCAGCCACGTCTGGGGGCTGCCTCGAGGCAGTTGCCATCTTGCCTCAGTAGCCCTCAACAAAGCAAGTGACAGCTCAGACTTGTCTCTGTCAGTGCAGCATTTTAACTCTGGCTGTGAGTGATGTTAGTGTCTCATGTGTAACCTGCCACTGGCCAGGCTTTTGCTGTAACTTAAACCATGGTTGAATGTATCCCTGATTCTGCCCTGACAGGAGACAAGGGGATCTTAAACCATCCCAATCTCTGCATGCGTGAAAAGCAGCATGGTGTTTGCTTTCTTAAAATTACTTTGATTTGGGGCAGTGTTGCATTTTGTGAGGCTGTGCTGCTGAAATGGTTTTTATAAGCAGCAGTTACTGTCTCCTGCCAGCCTCAAAGTGTAAACAACAAGCAATTCAAGGCCAAAGTGGCAGCTGAGAGATAGTCACAGTGCCTCTGAGAATCACATATAGGAGAAAAAGAACCTGGAAGAGGCTGCATTTTGCCACTGGAGAAGGGAGTGAGAAGGTGTAACGAGCTGTGGAGACACCAAGGCTTGGAAAGGGTGGGGGAGGAGGCGACCCAGGTGTCAGAGAGAAAGATGCCCCTGGAAAAGGCTGAGACCCCACCTGAAGCCTGTGGAGGGGCTCTATGCTGGATGGAGCAGGTGGAGACATAGAGAAGGTGCTGTGACCCTACATTGGGATAAGCCCCTGCCAGCACTTGCAGCCATGAGGAGAATCAGAGACACAGAGATGAGATATTTGCGTTGGAACAGGTTTGCTGGGGGGAGGCTTGGAACCCCATGGAGGACTGGGACTGAGAGACACATAAAGAGATAAAACCCTGTGGGAAAGGATTCACGTTGGAGAAGTTTGTGGAGGACTATCTCCTGTGGGTGAGACCCCACGGTGCAGCAGGGGGAGGGTGTGGAATGAATGCCTTTCCCCTGTGCCACCCACCCCGGCTGAGAAGGAAACCAACTTGCAAGGGACTGACTGAAGCCCCCATCTCCCAGTCCCTGTGCTGCAATCGGGAGGGGGGGGCGGGGGGGGGGGGGGGGGAAGAAGGGGTGAAATCATGACTCACGTGAAGCCTGCTAAGAAGGGGGTGGGGGGGGAGGGGCTGTGGGGAGGTAGGGGTGTTTTAAGATCTGGAAAAGAAAAACCGCTTATGAAGAAGTAACAGAAAACCCCATTTTTTCCCAGTCCCTGCCCCCCCCTGTACTGTGAAGGGGGGGGAGGAGGAGGAAGAAGGGAGCAAAATTCTGACTAGAGTCTGCTAAGAAGGCAGTGGTGGGGGGAAAGTGTTTTAAGATCTGGTCACGCTTCTGACTCCGGTTTTCACTGTTCTTTGTAGTGTAGTGTAATAAATTAGGTAGTTTTCTTTCCTTCACTCTGTGTTGAGTCTGTTTTGCCCATGTCATTCAATGACAGGATGATCTCTCCCTGTCCTTATTTTGACTCCTGAGCCCCTTAATATATATTCTTCTCCCCTGTCCAACTAAGAAGGGGAGTAATAGACTGATTTTGGTGGGCGTCTGGCCTCTAGACAGGGCTAAACCACCACAGGTAGCATTAAACAGGTTGGGCAACTGTAACAGTTACTTTTGGGAAAGGCAACCTGAAAGCACTTTCCCGGGGAGGCAGATCCCAACTGTGGCAGTTATAAAGCCGCTACAGCTGTCAGATAGGCTTCTAGGAAAAAACAACAGGACAGGGAGGCAGGGCTGACAGCTGAGCTGGTACAGGTGATGGAAAGTGATGCTGCCTCACCAGGGACTGCGGTGACCATCAGCTTCTCAGCCTGTTTAAAAAAAACCCAAACAAACCACCACCTCAAATTCCACACCAGAGCATGCTTTGGACAATGCTAGCTTGGGAGATGAATGCACCAGGATATCTGCTGGTGAGTGCAACGGGATTTTCCATCTGGAAGGCATGAGTGTCTGGCCCAGAAGCCAATTTAAAGTACAAATTAAATCTGGCTGGTTGTCAGAGTCTCCTCCCCGAAATGCAATAAGGACAGGGTGGTTATATAATATAAACCAGTCATGGTAGTTTAATGGTCCTGAAACAACAAACAAGCCAAGGGGAGGGGGGGAAATGGTTTGTAGAAGAATTCAAAGCCAAAGGATTCGGGCTGAGGAATTCAGTCCATATGATCCGGCAGAGATGTGTGCTGCTATTCCTGTATGTCTTGAAAGGAAACTGCCATCAGATCCTCTGCTATTTTCTGTTCACAGGGCCTTACTGATAGGCATGATATTTCAGCCTCTGCGCTAACCCCTGCGGTCCATATATGTAGGGACAGTTGTTCAAGCACCAAGCACCCTTCCCTGCTGCCAGGGAGAGGCATTGGTAGGGAGGCAGCTCTGCCCTCAACAAGCAGCAAAGCCTTAGAGAAAGGTGAACCAAACTTCTGTAGAGCACATGGGTTATGGTGGCTTTGCTCTGGCCACCACAAAATCTGCAGTGCTGTATGTTACCTATGCAGGATGCTGTCTAGCACAGGCAGAAAGGGTGTTTGCAAGGTGGGTGGTGGGTAGCAGTGCTTGTGAAGGGGGGGTGTGTCCTTATTTTCTTTCCCTGCTGACTCTTCTTACAACAGAAAAGTGGGGGGTTTATTCTCTGTGTTGGTAGCAGCATTTGGGGGTTGAGGGGGAAGGTATTTTGAGCCTGAAGGATGTGAACCATCATAACAGGCTAATGTCCTTAAAGGGAAATTGCCAGGGTGTGTTTATTATTAATAGTGATTTAGTTAAGTATATATACACTTTACTCCCTATTCTTTGTAATCGGCAACAGGCCTCTCAAATTTGAAGCAGGTACCAGTGCTCAAGTGTAACTTCAAGTTCTTTTTATTCTCATCCATATGAAGCTGGATAGTGCTGATTTATCAAAGAGGGTGAATGTCATAATGCATGAAGAGGTGTTTTCAGATGCCTGTGGTAAAGAGGGGTGGCTTGACTCTTCCATGTGAATCCTGAGTTCTGTGGCCAGAGGACTCCCCTCTCCCCTCTTCTTGCTGGGATCTGTCACAACTGCTTCCCTTTTTTATGAACCAGCATAAATCTGGAGTGACTACACTCATGTCAAGCTGGCATGAGACACAAGCAGCAAAGTCTGGGGAAGCTAAAAAAGGGCTTTTTTTCCATTTACTTTAATGAGCCCCAAGTGAGAGGAATTGGGCATTTTCTTAGAGTGCCAAGAAAGCAGCTTGTTTTGTTTCAGACATGCCCCTTGGGTGTCCCAGTGTGGTGGGGATGTGGTGCCCCAAAGGAATACTACTACAGCCCTGGGCGTGCCCCGTGCATCCAACATGTGAATCCGCCTCACTAGAGCGCCTTTGGGGTGGAAAAGCATCTTTCTGTAGTCCCCTTGCAATGCTGCTAAAAGCAGACAACTCCCTGGTGACAGCTAAAAACCCAACAAGCTGGAAGACACTCTGCAGATGGTTGAAGATTTACTGATAGATCTGCCTTTAATAAGGCAGGTTAACCACCCTGCCAGCAGGATTTACTTCAGGTGCTGTGAAAGCGACATCGGTGGGAGCCATCACCCCAAGGCAGGGAGCCACACTGCTCTCTAACAAACACTATTGCTCTGCTCCCAGGGATAGGGATCGTGTCCTTCCTTCCTGACTGTTGCTTTTCTTTCCCTCCTGCTGGAGTGCAGGGATAAGCTGCGGGGAGCCATGGCGTGGGAGGCAGGGGGCATGAGTGAGGGGCTTTGCCCCATGCAGAGGAAGTGGTGGTGTCACAGAAGGACATTAACGGTGCTCCTTGTCTCCTGGCTTTCCTCTCTGAGCAGTTTCCAGGGAAATCAAACCCGACTCTACTCCATTAGCCTTTGGGCCTGTCTTTTGCATTATGACGGAGCAGAGCTACTTTGTGCGCTGCTGTCAGGGGCTGAATGAGCTTTGATAAAAGACCAAGTGTTGGAGTGAGAGGAAGTATTTACCAAAAGTTGTTTTCAATTTCCTGAGCTTGCTGTATCCATTCCCCCTTCGCTCCTGGACTCTGAAACAATCCATCTTCTGGCGGAGCCTCACTTCATTATTTTTGTTTCCCCAGTGCACTTGACACTTAGTCTGGGTTTCCCAATCCTCCTAGCTTCAAAGGCTGGGCAAAGCTGCTGTGGGTTCCCTGGCTGCTTGCACAGGGACACACGCCTGCCCCAACACTGTAGGGTTTGGTTTCTGCCTGTCTCTGCGTATGCACATAGCATCTGGGCTCCTCTGGGCAGGCCTGCTTGGCCCCAGGATTTTGGGGCTTCCTGTTCACCCCCACATATGTTGACTCATTGTCCCTGGTTGCTGGCAGCCTGGACACAAGGTTGATCTGCATCTATACCAAAGGTGGAGTGAAAGGGTTTTCCTAGGGATGTGTGTGAGTGGAAGTTGGCAGCAGAGGATGGATGGGAACCCTGTGCTTGGTGGAGGTCAGGGGAGGCAGGAGGAGGAGGGTGGGCTTTGGGGTGGATGCACTAGCCTGGCTAGGCAGTAAGGCTGAAGGCATCTAGCAGTAGCTTCTCACTCAACCATTTAATGATAAATCCAAATGCAAATCAGTGCTCTGCCTTACTACTCCCATGCATGCCAGTGCACCGTGGCGAGCTCTTTGATGCATGAGTAACTAACTGACCATGCAATACGCGAGCTCAGCTTTAATAAAGGGAGTTTTTTTGGTCCAGCAAGGGGCCAAGGGGAGTTGCAGTGGGGAACTGAGTAGCCCCAGCCTTGTGCTGGAAAACATTGTGTCTCTCACCCTTGGAGCTGGCTCTGCTGGTTTCATGTCTGAGAATCTTACCCCTATTTTTCCACCTGTATGAGCAGGTTTTAAGCATTCGATCTGAGCGCCTCTTTGCTATGGCTGATGTTTTGCACTGCTCTGGCTGGGCTGTGAGCTCGCAGTGATGGTCTGCACCAGAGATCTCCCAGGTTCACTGAAATAACAAGCGTTTCCAAAGCAGTTTTCCGGCAGCATGTGCATATCAGTCCTGAGCATCAGACCTCCTGCATGGTGCTGGGTGTGTTTTTAGGCTAGCAAGATATGGGGAAATGGTGCTGCAGGGGTGGAGGCTTTTTTCTTGTCTTATTGGTAGTAATGCTGTTGTTCTTAATTAGTTTCTCTTTCCCATTCAGGCTCTGCAAAAACCAAGACAACAGTGAAAACCAGGCTAGCAGACTCTGATGGCACAAAGCACATCCCATTAAAAAACAGCTCTGGACCAGGAGACAGAAAGACAAACTACTCCCCGCCCTGAGGTTTGCCATGAAATGCTTCTGTTAGGGGATGAAAAGTTCCTTCTTCTGTGAAGAAGGGTGCAGAGCCTGCTTTGCTCAGAGCTGTTCCCCTCATCTTCCGATCAAAAGGTAAGAAGTTAGTTAAAACCGCAAGGAGCGTTGACAAACTCACTGTGTGCCCACCACTTGCTGTGTGGCGCTGTCCTCCTGCAAAGCCTTCCCTCTGCATGGGGTGGGGGAGAAGAGGTGGTGAGCCTTTAGGAAGGGTTGGCCCGGACTGTGCAAAACCCGGGCTCTGACCCAGCCTCTTCAGGAGCTGCTGGTGGCCGGGCTCCTGCTCCTTACCCTGACAGAGACTAGCTCTGCTCAGCTCTTCTCACACAGTTCTGCAGACAAGTTCCCACCACTGAGGCTGTATGAAGTTGTTTTGGCTTTGATGGAGAGGGAGACAATAATGAGCTCAGGCATTTTAGGGTTACAAAAATATAAATCTCCAACCAGATACTACTAGCTTTGCTTCTTCCTTTTTGCCCTTGCTGTTGTCAAGGCTTGGAGTTTATATTGTGTAGAGAGCCCTTTTGTTTTGTAGGAGACCAAGTGATTGAAAACAGCCATGATATTACTATGCATGGACAGTACATTTTTCCCATGTATTTTCATAACCCTTTTCCCAAAGGATCAAATGTGTCTTTATAACTCCACAATGGGTTTAAAGCAGCTCCTCGGGCAGGAATTGTTCTGCTCCATAGGCTACTTAATACTTCCTAGAAACAACTGCCAAATTAGGTAGGTCATACTGCATGTTCCTGACCTGACCAGCAAAGTATTTGTAGCTGCATAAAAGAGGAGACCCAGGGCTGAAGGTGAACCTGGGGTTAAAAATGATAAAATGCTGGTTATGTGGTTTTGTTTTTTTTCCAATTTCTTTTTATAAAAAGCAAGTGTAGGCGTATAGGTGCCGCTGCATTTCCCTCAAAAGAAATAAAGGGAACCTTTGACCTCAGACCTCTGTTGTACCTTAGGCACGTCTGGTACCTTAGCCAAAATGCACCTAGCATGGGGATTTCTGAGAACTAGGAAGGTTGGTGACCAGGAAAGGAAAAAAGAAACACCTGTCTCCAAAACATCTCCCTGCAAATGCCCCATTTTTGTGAGAGCACTATGACTATTCCTCGCCAGGGCTCTGAAAGCAGATGTGACTTATTCTATTCCTTCATCTTTGTTGCTCTCAAACAGGCCCCCTGAGATGTCCTGCTCTTGCTGTCGTGGCTGCACTGGCCTCAGCCCCTTCCAGTGCTCTCTCTGAGCAGCATTTTGCAAAGGGATGGTCTGCAGACTCACGCGCTTCCACTTGCAAGAGTCCCCACTCCCCTTGGTTTTTTTCCTCCCTCCCACCCTCCCTCCCTCCTCTGCTTTGCACTTAGAAAACATCTGTTTCCAGATGTTGTTCTTGAGTCTAATAAACGCAGCGAAAGGCCTTGAGTTAATATATTTACACTAGCTGGAGATGTCGGCTGCTAGTTAATGGCTCATTCGAGCACACCAAGACCCCCACATTTCCTGAGGAGGGAAAAAAAAGAACAGAAAGAGAAGTGGGGTGGGAATTTTCTCCCTAGTAAAGGGCATGAAAAGAGGAAATTTTGGAGATTACTGGTGGGATCAAGTGCATGGCCATCTCCATGCAGTTGGTTTTAACTTCCAGTTAGTGACAGGAAGGGTACTTTAATTTTAAATATGAAAGGTTCTGCTTAAAGCAAAGGACAATGAGGAAGGCCTGCTGCTGTTGCCCACTCATTTCCAGGACAAATGAAGACCTGTTGCAGGTACCTTCCTGACTTGAACCATATGCCTAGAAGCAAGAACCTCATCTGTGTCTGGCCATTTCTGGCCTGTGGTGAGGAGTGGCTCATGCCCATGGTAGTTGCCTGGGGTCAAAGAAGGTTTATGGTCTCTTGCAATGGACCCCACTGTGTCCTGCAAGGAATCCCTGCATGTGACACTCCTGTGTGAGCACTGTATGTTTGTTGCAGAGCAACACTGGGCAACACCACCTGCACACAGATGCCCTGAGAAGGACAAAGTGCCAGTAGCAGCTCCAGACTGGCAAATGCGGAGGTTTGTGTACCTCCAGCATGTCAACTGACCTAGTGCCGCATGCTAGATGTGGAATGCTTCCTTTCATTGTACGGAGGAGCTCAGCTGCTTTGGGAGGTATGTATTGCTTTGTATTTGCTCCAGGTTTTGTTGCATGCTTGTTCTGTACTCCCCAACTGCTCTGCAGGACCTGTTAGAAGCGTGGAAGGTGTGGCTACTGTCCTTGAAGAAACTGTGCTCAGCTCCCTTAGGGAGAGGGGATGTAGGTCCATGTATCATAGAATCATAGAATCGTAGGGGTTGGAAGGGACCGCAAGAGATCATCGGGTCCAACCCCCCTGCCAGGACATATCACTCAGATAGGCGTCCAGATGGGTCTTGAATATCTCCAGAGATGGAGACTCCACCACCTCCCTGGGCAGCCTGTCCCAGGGCTCTGTCGCACTCACCGTGAAAAAGTTCTTCCGCATGTTGGTGCGGAACTTCCTGTGCTCCAACTTGCAGCCATTGCCCCTTGTCCTGTCTCCACAGACCACTGAAAAGGGGCTGGCTGACTCCCCCTGCATCCCCAAGGACAGTCCAGCCTGCTCTGAGTCATGGATCAGTGAAATCACTCCCTTTAATTGCAGCTGAGCATCTGCTTCTTCTTGACCTGCCTTGAGAGTCACAAACGTGCAGGAGGACTCATTTCAGGCTGGCATCTACCTCCTCTGAGGCTGCTGAGAGAGCTGAAGGTTAGGCTGTGCTCGGCTCAAGGAGTGATGACTCCACGTGCCAGGGCCCATCTCTGGAGGCAGCTCATTTGGCGAGCAGCGCTGCAGCCTCGACACACACGGTTGGCTCAGGTTCACAGCTAAATTAGTCCATTTGTATTGGCATGGGATGACAGGGCTCCTTAATGCCTCATGGATAGAAAAATTGCCTCCTTGCACATCTGCAGTGAAGGCTTCTGTGTGAAACCCGGTTGAGTGCAGCTCCTCAGCTTGTAACAGCTACAACATACCCCCTAAATGAACTGATCAGCTGGAGAGGGGCTGGCGGGGAGGCAGGAAAAGGCACTTTCAGAGCCATTCAGGCGACGCTTGTGTCTGGACAGCAGGATTTCTATCCCAAATCCAAGCGAAAGAGCGGAATACTTTCCCCAGACAGTGTGTGGAAATTAAATGTAGACACACAGCAGAGTCCTGTTTTCAGCTTGGAGGGCACATTGCTGTGATTTTAGGGCTTTGGGCAGGTATCAAGGAGAAAGAGTGAGCGCCTTTGAAGCTGTAACTCTGGTGGGTAGCTGCATCTATCGGGAGTTTAATCCCAATCTTTGTGTACTGCAGAGCTCTCTAGGATGCACAGCATCCCAGTTGCCACCTGTCGTTTCCCCGTGTTAATATCTGCCTCTCAAACTCTGTATCATCAGCCTCTAAGCATCTCCCCATCATTTCTCACTGCCTGCTAAATTGCTGTGATGGCAGATGCCATCTTAGGTAACTTCATGGACTGCAGTTTCTCGCTGGCAGAGCCTCAGCTTCACAGGCTCCTTTTCCTTTTGCAAAGAAATAAGCTGCTAACACCGGCAGGGCTGGGAAGGGAGCCTGAGCCAGGGGGTAGAAAACCAGAGTGCCCGTGCCTCCCAAACAAATAGGCACCCTGCATGTGCTGCGTCTGTGGGTTACGTAGTTCTGCCCCACTCAAATGAGAAACTGTTGAAAGGCTGCAGCCATCAGAAGGTTATTTTCCATACCTGGTAGAGAAGCAACGTGAATTTGAGCAGCGAGATGACAAGAAACCTGCTAAAAGAAATAAAGAAAGGATTTCCTGCCTTGTAGACGGTAAAACCCCATTTTGGGAAGCGAGTGGCTGTGAAAGGCATAAGGAAATTCAAAGAAATCAGGGCTGTGTGCTACCGGGCCCTCCAAGGGTTTGTCTGGTGGAGAAGAAACAGCTCATGCTTGCTTTAACCTGCTCCCAGAAGGTCTATTTCTTCCAACCCTCTGAAACAGAGACCGGGAGAGAGATGAATATGCATTTTCTCTGTCAGTAATTTCCAGCACAGCCTGCACGCAAAATTTTCATTTAAAATGTGTAAATGACAGTGAAAGAGCCACCAGGGAGCCAGATTTTAAGGGCCCAACTCGCCGCCTGGTTTTTAATGGCTGTGCATCACAGCGGGCCCTGTGCTGCTTCACGGCTGTGTGTGCTCCAGAAAGGGGATCAAAGGATGGACAGAGAGATAGGCAGGGGCTCAGTGGAGCCCGCATGTCACCCTGAAGGGATAAAATATTGTATAGCATGCTCGGGGAAAAAAAATAAATTGGGAGAGATGTGCCTCCCTTGCTCCCAAAGAACAGAGGCTTTGTTTCCTAGACGCGTGGCTGGGAGCTGCCCTACGGCACGTACTAGGGAGACTGCTCCCTGCCACAGGGGCTTTCTGTCCGGCGCCCCGCGCCTGGCCGGACACGGAGGAGGTGATGGGAAGCTCTGCTTCACTAGAGGGCCTCAGCAGATTAAGTCCTCTGAACGCCCTCGCTGCCCTCCACCTCGGCAGGTTGAGCACCCGAACGAAGCCCCAGGGCTTCCCTCCTTGCACCGCAGCGTCTCTGCCCGGGGGCATTGCGCCCTGGTGCCCTTCGCTTGTTGTTTTGTTTGCAGAGCCCTCAGGTGCCAGTTCTTGTCTCCAGATGCTTCCCCTTAGATCTCGCCCTGCCTCTCTGCTCTTCTCAAAAATATTGGGGTGCTTCGGGACCGCCCCGGGCTCTGCGCGGGGGATGCGACAGCCCGTTTGTGCCATCCCGTAAAAGTGTCCTACGGCTGCGGAGAGGGGAGAAAGACGCCGGCTGGTGCGAGCCCAGACCCCGCTTTACAATCTCTTTCCTGCCGCTATAAATAACCTCGGCGAGAGTCACTTCAAAGGGAAAGGCTGGCGGCGGAGAGGTAGTTTGGGGACCAAGCGGGATAGGGGCGTCCCACCGCCCGATCCCACCCCGGCGCTTTGCATAAATACATCGCGCAGCCGGAGGGAGAGGTGGAGAGAGAGAGAGAAAGAGAGAGAAAGAGGGCGAGCAGAGGAGGTTACTTTGGGAAGCCACGCAGCTCACTCATCCCAGCCCAGTAGTTCGGAGGGAGTGTGTCATGTTACAGGGGAGCCGCGATCAGCCAGACCAGAACATCGCAGGAGCAGCTGAGAATTACCTCTCTCTAATGGGGACTTCAGTGTGCGAGCTCCTGGCTGGTCTGAGAAGGAATTGAAACTGGCAGCCTAGAAGGAAACAAAAAGCCTGCCAACAAGCCAAAAGACTGAATTACAGGAGGAAAATAAATCCTGATCAGTCCCGTCCCCCCATCCCTTGCTGCAGTTGGATCCTTTTTTTCCTGCACCTCTTTTGTGCGTGTGGTTTTTTATTTTTCAAAGACACCCCCTCCCATCAACTTTGGTCATTATTGCTGTTATTTGTCACTTGCTGGCACTGGGATCCCTTTGGACACTCTTTTTCTATGCCTTCTGGATTGTGCTTCTTGGAGTAGGAGTGAGGCTTTATTTATTCTATTTATTTATTTATTGTTTCTCAGGACAGGGAGGGAATGTTGGAGGAGAAGAGCTGGAAAGGCGTCAGCGAAGCAGCTTTTGACAGGGGGTGCATGGCTACCTCCCGGACCGGCGATGGGGAGAGATGCTGCCGCCTCCCTCTCCTCCTGGGTTCGGGGCTGCCTGGCGTCTCCCTGCTTTCTCTGGTGCTGAGCCTCTTGTTGTACTTTCGGACCTCTGATCTGCAGTCCCGGGTGTCCCACTTGGAAGCGGACAGACCCACACAGCTCCCTGCCTGGCTCTCAGCAGACCAAATGGAGACTGCTATTTTGGGAAGAGTTGACCAACTGCTTGATGAGGTCGGTATCCTTTCATTTTGCATGTATGTTTGCAGCACGCTTGTGTGGTTGCATTATCTGTTTTGGGTTTTTTTTCTTCCCTTAAAAATACATTTCTGTACAAGTGATGCTGCCAGGTTGAATTTCCTGCACCTTTGGGTCCCTCCCATCTCTCAAACCTGCTTGGTGTTTGCTTCACTCCGCCCCAGCCCACGCTGTGGTTGAGCCCTGACACTGCAAAGGGTGGAAACATCATCCCTCATCCTGGTAGAGAGGGAACAGTCTCCAGTCTTCATTAGATGACTGGTGGCACTGTCTGCCCAAAGAGTTACAGGCTAAACCTGGCGTCTCAGTGTGGGTTTGAGCCCCAGGAGAGCAACAGGCAAGGCATGCCGCAGCTGGTGGGGCTACAGGAGGAGGTAACTGCAAACAAGTGCCAGCCCTGACCCCTTCCATGTCTCCTGGGTCAGGAAAATGAGACATACTGGCACTGTTGGGATAGTTTCTGGTACTGCCAGTTACCAGTGCAGAGCATATGGCAGGCTGTGCTATGCCTGCTTGAGTCCCATCCAAATGCTGCTGATGGCAGGGGAGAGGTGCTGCTGAAAAAGCCTGAACTTCATCAGGTCAATAAATAGGGTACAAAATCGCAGATTTTTGTTGCTGACACCTTTTATTTTGCTGTGCTGATGCTGCTCGGCGGGCTGCCTGAGATCCTGTGCCCTGGACAGGATGGGTACCCTGCAGGATTCTTTGCCTTGTGCGGCTTTGAAGCGGCTTTGACATGTGTCAGGGAGCAGATGGTGGCTCATGTCTCTGAACTCCCCAGGCAGGTCCACGATGGAAGAGGCTCAGGGCTAAGATTCAAGGCTGGGACCATTTCCACCCACCTCTCCTCTTCTATTTACTCCAGCTGTTTACACGTACTTGGTATGAAAGAGGCTGCAGAGGTCCCCGGGACTAGCCCAAAAACTGTTTGTATGAAAAGACTTCATGTGCTGCTATTGCTAAATGAGATGAGGAACAGGATGGTCAGAGTGGTGGCCACTGGGACTTGTCTTGGGGTAGTGCTGCCTGGCACCTGGGGGGACCTGGGGATCTCTTCATATGTCTAAGAACAGTGAAGGTCTGCCATGAGGAGTTTAAACCTACAGCCAACAGGCTCAGCTACTGTTTACAGATCTCCTGGGAGCGGGCTCTGAATTGACTGGGGTTTGCAGCTGAAAACTCTGAAACTTGAATTAGTGTACTTGAATAGTAGCTGAGGGACGAGGAATAAGAGGGAGACAGGATCCTTGGGGCAATATGCCACAAAGTTTTTTTGGGAGGTAGAAGCGTAAGTGGCTGGACCTGTGCCCCGCAGTTGTACCCTTGCACAGGGACTACTTTGCTGCCTGGTAGCAGGGAATAATATGCAGCTTTCCCCTTGTTTCTGTTGGCATGAGTTTCCTGGGAAGTCGCAGTTTATCTCTACCGAGTGATTTGAGATGTGCCACACGACGCCTCCAGGGAGCGGTGCCCGGGGCCGGATGGCCCCCTGTGTCCTGCTGGCTTTGCTGGCGTGGCACCTTTTTGTCTTTTTATAGCCTAGCTTAGCAGGGAAATGGGGTTGTTTGTGATGCCCACGTGCCTGGCAGCACCCCTGTTTTCTGAGCAGCCCTTTCTGAGCCCCTGGAGTTGGCCCCAGCAATGCAGAGAGCAGCCATGGGGACAGGAACCGTTGCTTAAGGGGCAGCTGTTGCTCCCAGGCACCTCACTGCTACAGCTTCAAAAACAGCTTGGAGAAAGGCTCTGGGGCCTGTGGAGGAGCAGGGATGCTTGGCCAGGGTCTTCTGTCCCTTCACACATGTGAAGGACTGATGCCTATGGAGGGAGGAGGGCTGGGCTTTCAGACTCTCCTGCCTGCTCCAGCTCTTGAAACAGCTACTTTAGGCCTCCCCACATCAGCCAAAGGCACTGGTGTGGTCCAAGAGGCTTGAGGTGCAGGGCGGAGATCTGCTGGCAGACAGATGGTGGGGTGGCATATGGGGCTTTTGCTTGGGAAAGAAAAACAAATCCTCTTGGTCCTTCTTTTCATTAAGTTTAAAGCGGGGCTAAGTTGGATGGGTCTTCCGGGATGTCTGGTGAGGGACAAGGAGGACTAGGAAAAATAGGAAAGCTAAAAGGGAGCTGGGAAAAGATGGCCAAAAAAACCCAAGGAAAGCATGCTGAGCAGGACTTGGGGGGAGAGGGAATGTGGCTGGGCTTGCTGTAATGGATGTGAAAAAACTCCTTCCCCCCTGCTCAGACCCTTGCTGCCTCTCACAGCCACATCCTTGCAGTTTCCTGGTGTTTCAATCTTAATGAGTTTCACAGCTGCCAGCTCGGTGTTATCCATCACAAAATAAAATAGCAAAGCTTTAAAGAAACCCTGGCTTTGGAAAGGGCTGGTCTGAGCCAGGCAGGGACGTGGGAAGCAAGGGGAGGCAGGGGCATAGGAACATAGTTCTAGCTCTGGATGTGAAGATCAGCTGGAGGGATGTAGAAAAGAAAAATCTGTAAGGGCTGATAGAGTAGCTAGCTGAGGTTATGCTCAAAACCTGTACTGCTCTGAGCTGGTGCCTGTGGTGCCTCCCAGACTATGCCATGTTTGTGTCCAGGTGTGCTCTGGAGGTCCCCGGGGTCTGTGGGACACCCTATGGATTGCACTGAGAGGTGCAAAATGCCAAAGTCCTCTTGAGTGCCCTTCCTCTGGGCAGGCAAAAATAAAGCAGGCTGGCAGAGAGAGGAGCTGGGCTGGTTTAAAACATTAATTTTAAGCCAGCTGGTGGGGATGTTTTCCCAGTCTTGGAGCCCAGTTTTGGAGTACCCGAGGCTGGCTGGGGCAGTGTTTCCATCTTGGCTCAGGATGAGCAAGAAGAGGGCGGCAGATGCATTCCCTGAAGCAGCCCCACTGGTGCTGCTTCCCCCACTACTCTGTGAGCCTCTCTGCCTGGTGTCAGTGAATACCAGAGGGGAATTTTCTACCAGGCGCAACTTGACTCAACTTTCCCACAAAAACTTCTGTGTGGAGTGGGCCAGGAGCAGGTAGTTCAGGGAGAACTTTAGCTGCGTGTCGGAATTCTTCTGCATTTATGGGGCATCAGAAATTCATACAAAGAGCACAAATAAACTCACTGTTGGTGTTTGCAGGAATGGCAAAACTTTCCAAAGAAGAAAACAAGGTCCTTCCCATGCTGGGTAACATTTGGTACTATTTTGCTTGCCAAAAGCTCAGCAGGGTGAAGAACAGGATGGAATCAGTGCTGTTATTAGGGGAAAACCCAGAATTTGTGCTTGTAGAGGGGCGTGTGTGTGACACAGCAGCAGTTATCCTTTAAAACCTGGGGGAAGATCACCTGCCCCTCTGCGCTGCCATGAGTGTTAAAGGTATCTGTTGTGTCTTTAAGGATGATGAAGAGGTTCAGGGGCTGTGCCATGGATGGGGAGCATTGATCCTCACTGCTTTCCTAATAGGTTAATTTCTCAGGGGTTCTCTTTTTAAATTTGCGAGCAAAGGAGGGACATCTGAAAAATCCCTTTCCCTCCCAGCTTAACGCTTTTTTCGTCCTCCTTTTGCTTCGGTGCCTCAAAGCACACTGCTCAGTTCTGCTTCCTAGGGTCAGCAAGATTGCTCTAAGCATCTCCTCCCTCTATCTTTAGTGTTTTCTACACCAAAATGATGAGATCTGGTTTGTGGGTTGTATTTTTTTTCCTTCCAATTCCTCTGGTAGCTAAGTCCCGTTTCCTTCTAGCTCCCTGCAGTCCTTGAGCCTAGATGGTGTTATTTCTGAACATTTTCCTCCACCGAAGAGGGCTTGCTCCTTGCTTTTGCTCTGTGCCATGTGGTCCTGCCGTTCTAGGAGCTGGGCCTTTAAGAATAAACAGCTAAATTGGAGATAAAACAACGCGAGTTAACATAACCACTGGCCCTTAAAAAAACCTCCTAATGGTTGTAATAGATAATCTATTTGAGACATGTTTCTTTTAGCTGTTGGAGATAGTGGTGGGAAATGATTTCACCTCCCCGGGTGACTGCAAACAGCTCCGTCTGCTAAAGAGCTATTAATCTGTCCCCTTTGAAGAAGTGCCCTCTCTTTCACCTAATCTAAAGTGCCCATCCAAAACAGGCACTTGCAACGTTTGGGAGGCCACAGCCCTGGTCCTTTATTGTCAGAAGAAGTCTTGCTTTCATTGCTGAGTCCAAACGAGCCAGCCCTGTCCTGTCATGCTAGCGGTGAGTTAACAGAACCCAGGGAAGAGCCCTTGCCTGCTTCTAGCACGCCCTTCAGCCCAACCCTCCCGCTCTTGCCTTTCTGCAAGGCAGAGGGTTTCCTTCCTCCGCACTCAGCAATGCAGGGTGGCTCCCTAAATACCGAGGTGCACAGTTTCCACATGGAAGCTGGTCAGCTGTGGCCCCAGTGCCGGCAAAGGCTTTTTTTTTTAGCCACTTTCACGTGTGCAGGGGGAAGGTGCAGCTGTTACATCACTGGAAAACGTGACAGGCAAGAGCACGCAGGCTACACTGATGAGCTGATCTTCTCTGTAAAGAAGCTTTCTCAGAAAAGCATTTCTGACAGAGTAAGAGGTACCCAGTTGCAGCCCTGGTGTCCCCCAGGTGAAAAAGCAAACCCAAGATTCCAGAAAGAAGATTGCAAGCACTAGATTTCCAGAGACGGCGTTCTTTTTATTTTTTGCTTACCAAAGTCAACCGTGCCTCAAAATTGAACAGTTTTCTGTTGCCTGGGAGTGGAAGTTTTCTCTTGGAAAGGCCAGTTTTAGAGGAGCTCTCCATTCTTTTTGCTCTCCTGGGCAAAGCTGACTTCTTGTGTTGGACCAGGCGTTATTTTGCACAGTGGTAATGAGGCAAGCAGAAAAGGCCAGGAATTCATTTTGCTTCACCATCTCAACCCAAAGTTGAACTGAGGTCTCCAGAAGCAAAGGATTTTTTTCTCTTGCAGTTAGTGTTTGTTTAATAGACTGTGCGGGAAACCGAACTCCAGGCGCTTCTAAATTCCTGGTAGGTTTTGCCTCCCACTGAAGGGGAGCAATCCCACGGCAGTGCTGCCCTTTGTTCTTCCCAGCACTGCTCCTGGGCTCCAGGGAGGTGCCGCTATGGCCAGGGACGGGGAAAATGCCTGATGCTAGTGAGTAACTAGTGCTGCGTGGTACCAGTACTTGGGGCTGTGCTACAAGCCCTGCCAGCAGTACCCACATCTCTCTACAAGGAGCTCCCATCCTTGAGAAGTCTATTTCAGTTGTCCCAGGTGTTTACTACCCTGACCCTGCAGATAAAGTCATGGGGAAATGCTGTCACTCCTGTTCGTCTCCCGGTCATGCTCAAGTCTTGCTGGGTCATCACTTCCCCTGATAAGTCCAGTTATGTTGCTTCTCAGCTTGTGTGCTGGCAGAGGAACCCAGCAAAGGCTTTTTGTGGCAAGCCCTGACTCTGCCCTCCCCCTTGGCCCCTGGGGTGCCTCTGCACTAGGTGGGGCAGGGATCTGTTGCACATTTCCCTGCAGCTTTCTGTCCTGCAAAGGCCTCTGCCGCAGTGTGTTGGACTCTGGCAGGTTAGGCAATGACTTTCTGCTCCTGCCCCTGTGAACCATCACCCCTCCCCTGTGCTAAGCCTGATTCCCAAACATGCTGCAGTCTGGTGTTCAGACGTTGTGGTTGGCACGTGTGTAGATGGAAATGGGAACGCGCCTGTCCACGCAGCCAAATAAAGGCTCCGTTGTCCTATTCGTGCCCATGTTTGACTGTTAGCACCAAGTGTTCAAAGTCAGGCAGCACTGTGGAGCAAAGCCATGCCACCTGGGGGTGGCAGCTAGATGGGAACATGCCCAAATGCAGAGACTCACATCGCTGTGCTTTTAAACTGAGAAGGTAAATGCAGATCAAACGCTGTATGGGGAACTGACAGTTTTCCTTGTGTGAAACCCTCTCCTTGCCCTGATATCAAATCAAGTCACTATCAAAACACTCCTGTCTACCATGCAAAAAAAAAAAAGTTCTGAAAATGCTCGATTTGTAGTAAGTCACACCAACCCTTACTGGTTTTGGCTTGCAGTAAGGAAGCCAGTCCTTTCAAATTGGAAAATGGAAGTGTTCCAACCAGTTCTGCCTTTCCTCATCCCACACAAAAATATGTTGCTTTATTTCTTTTCATCACTAAAAGAAATTTTCCCCAAACTGATGTCTCCTTGCAGAAGGGTGCACACTTGTGAAAATCGGGTCGTTTCTAGATGATCCTGGGCATGGGCTTCCATTGAGCTCCCCATAAGACTATTTCTTTCAGAATATCAGTCCCGGACAGTTTTAAGATGCATTTGGGATGAACTTTGGGCTTAGAAGGGAAGAGGGGAGTGACTTTTAACACAGGCACCCTGGCAGCTCAGTCTTCTCAAATCATTAACCAAGTGTGGTTCACAGGCATTAATGAATAACTGATTTGGATGGATTTGCATTTTCTTCACTAAATCAGTTATTTTAATAATATCTATGAGAGGTGATGTGGCTGCTGTTCCCAGAGTGCATTTTGCTCGGGACATGGGTTGATTTTAATGATGTTTCCAGTGAGAGAAGATATGGTGGCCTCAAGAGGACTCTGTACCGACAGCAGCAGACAGCAGAAGACCAATATACCAGCACTATGAGAAATCTAAACTCATTCCAAATGAGCATTTGTGGAAGCTCTCAGTAGGATTTGTGTTGTTCTGCGCTGTAGGAAAATTAAGCTTTGCAGCTTCTGAAGGCTTCATGAAATGGTGTTGCTGGTTTTAGGCCAACTTCAGCCAGAGTTTTTCAGTGGGACCCTTCTGTCCATCCAGGTGTATCTTTGAGCATAAGGAGTCTGCTGCAGGGGGGAATAGTACCTGCTTCAGATCTCCATTTTTCTAATCCACTGAGTGGGTCTTCTGAGAAACGCGGCGTTCTCATGAGGACACAGCCGTCTCTTTATTCACTGCCACTGGCTCTTGATTTTGTAATGCCTGTCAGGAGGGGACCACATTTGGAGGCCATTACGAAACTCCCTCAGCCTGCTTCCAATCAAACTCCACACTTCAGTCAAAGACTATGGACTTTAAGGCCTTTCTTCATTCCCAAACTGTTCTGCTCTGTCTCTCCAATCTCTATGTGGGCAGCATCCCCCAGCCCCACTTTTCCAAGAATCCGAGTCTTTCCTTTCAATGGTGCTAACCAATCCTTTTGTTCTTTTTCCTCCCTTGACAGAAATTAAAGTTCCACTTGCCGAGACATCGAGAAGTTCGAGACACACACCAGCAATGCAACTGCCCAGCAGGTAGGGATCTGGGGTGGATAGCACTTTGGAAGGGCCTTTTTTGTCTGCGTCTTGTTGGAATCTTTTTAAATGCCATGTGGTATACGAATGCAATTTTTTAATGTGTACTGGTGTAAGAGCATGCTTGAGGTATAGGAAATGAATATGGATGTGTGTGTAACCAGTCGGGTGCATGTGTGAGTACTGACTCTGCATGTGACAGAAGAAAAGTGATAGATTTCAAGGTAGACATCTACATAGTCAGTAAGAAGGTAAAGATACATCTAGAGGGTAAATGTTCCCATTCCTTTTGGACATAAATTTTGAAGTTAGCAGAATGGCTCTTGGGAAGTGCATCTCTCTTGGCTGATTTGAGAAGGTTTGAGACACATAGGCTAGGCCCAGCACCAAAGCTGGACACAATTTTGGTGAGCCAAACTGCCTCTGGGTTGAGAAGATCTAAATTCCATAGTGTTATACAACTATCTGAGGCATCTGGCAGAATAACAGCCATCTGTTAGGAGTGTCCATTTATCAGAGAGTTGAATGAAGTGGTCACTCAAGGTTCTGCTCATATAACATACAGAAATATTATGGGGTTGCTTAATTGCATTATGTTTTTAATCATGCTAATATCAAAAGGCTCAGACACATCTTCTGAAGTGGTTTCAATATAATAAGTGACAAATTACTATGGAAAAAACATTTGTGAATGGCATTTCATTCCAGTACTATGAATCATGGAGTTGTCCTCATTGTCTTTTGATGTATTTGTGTAGAAAGAGGAGTGCCAGCTTACATCCAGAAGTCAATGAAGTTTTGGTGAGTTTGAGTAGGTATAGCCAAATTGAGTAGCTGAAGGTCTTCTTGAAAAGAAAGAGGCAGGAAAAGTTGTGTCCTGATGAGCATCTGACAGTGACATTTCCATTCGTCGTGGCTTCAGCATGAGGTTTTTGACACTGGTTGTGGTGTGAATATCAAAGTGTATTTAAGTGTGCTCAGCAGTGGGATTGTGGAGGGGCTTGTCTTTTGATCCTATCCTACTGGATAGGAGGTACAGTTTCTTGTCAGACTAAAACAGCTTTGTAAGGTAAGAGCTTGTGAAAACAAGAGGTAAAGCTATACATGTTTGCAGTGGAAAGGAGCTAAAAATCCAGGATCCACACTTTGGAATTATTTGAAAATGGCCAATTTGGCTAGTCCAGATCAGGACTGCTGGACTTTCTTTTTAGTCTCAGAAAGAAATAACTGGACCTGTTTTGGTTTAAAGTTTAAAAACTAGTACAAATGTCTTCTATGTGTCTTTTCTCCAACAATCATATCAAGACTGAGTTCAACTGTTTGGAAATTTAACCTTTTCCATTCAGTGGGGAACACAAATCATGCCACTACTTCATTTTCAAGTTCCTGCCTAGACTTGACATAGAAATGCGATAAAACCACAGGAATGAACATCCTCCTGGTGTTTCTGAGCCAGCTTGGAAAAGGAAACTTAGAACTTGAATGTAGAGCGGGAAAAAAACCAAGATTCCCTGATTTTTAAGGCCATCTGGATGTGACCTCCTACACCATGTGTGTGATAAATGAGTCGCCCCAAGTATTTCAGCATCAACATTGTAAGACTGGGTTACAGATACCCATGTCCCTGCTGAAGACTGGGCAACAGTGGGCACTGGATTTCTTGTAACACTTAGCTGCCTGCTCATTTTGTTAAGCTTGTAGTGTTTCTGAAAGCTTTGATACAGGAGATCAATAAAAATAAACGTCTCATAAGGTTTAGGCTTCCTTTATGCTTGTCAAACTTGCTTGTCTTTGTCAAGTGCCTTACAGGCACAGAAAGTTCTTGTAAAACTTTCTCCTACCCTGCTAGCTAATCTGTTGAGGGAAATGAAGCTGTGGTCCAAAGCTGATATTGTGGCAGGCGAAGTCTTGAGTGTGTTTGGGCAGTGCAGGAATGAAGGTGCCTTCAGCCAGCTGTCTTCTCTCAGACCCTTTGCTCTGGGGTGTTTCCTTTTTGTCTCCAGGCTGCTGCAACGCAGGCCATCTGAAAGCACTGCCGTGCTGTTTCAGCATGGTCTCTTCTTCTAGCCTGAGACCTTAGGAGTCCATTTCCCCAGTGCACTCCCCAACCCCCACTCATGTTTAAAATGCCCTGAGGACCAGACAATGTGACCCTCGTGGGAGACCAAGGTATTCAGAAGCACTGAGAAGCATCAAGATGTTGCAAGACTTGTCGCGTGCCCATTGCTTCTCACTGGCTCGCTCCACAGCCTATAAGCACATCATGTTCCTCACCAAAAATAAATGTTTATCAGAAGTGACATTTGAGTTCATCCCTAGCTGCAAGCCAGGTCCCTGCATGGCAAAAGAAGGGGAAAAGGAAGACAAGTTCATTTGCTGACCTGTTCAGTATGGATATGGAGGTCCTGGGCAGGGTCACCCATTGCCATAGAAGAACTTCAGGACACAGGGGATTTGGAATGTAAATGGTTTGCAAAGACTGGGACTAGGGGAGCAAGAAGTCTCTGAAGTGTGTGACTGTGCTACAGCTATCTGAGCACATGTGATAAGGACCATAGGAATAACACTGTCAGGAAAACAGTGCAGCTGTATTTATAGCAAATGATAAGGAAATGCAAGTTTCCTTCGACTGGAAAGCTGCTGCTATTTCAGATCACTGGGGCTGGGTGTGACTACCTGTGGGTGAGATGTTGCTACTCGACATTGTGTTTCTCCAGCTCAGAGGTTTCAGTCGGCTTCTCCAGCTGTGTCTCGGTGGGGAGGACACAACCTTCATTGTCTGATAGGTAACCTGTGTGATTCCTTCTATCCCCACTGTCTTCCGGACTGATCTGGGACAACTTCATACAGGTTGGGAAAGGGCACAGAAGCCTTGATAGCAGCAATGTACCTAGCCATTCACCCCCAGACCTTGTGCCACACCAGGGCCAAGTGTGGACAGGGGTCCAGGCACAGGTTTTGATGTGAGGTGGTTGCGTGCTAGGATGAGACTTAGGGAATGTTTCTGGGGCTGAGCGGGTGTTGTTGGGACCATGGGTTGGACTTCTAGGAGCAAGTGTCCCCTCATGACTTTGTTCCGAAGAGGGAAGTGCTTCTTTTCCTTATGGGATCTGACCTGGATGCGGCTGAGAGCTGAGGGGAGCTACCTGAGGCTGGAGGATGCTCTTGCAGCCAGCTGACCTTCCTTGATTTCTGCCACACAGTAACAATATGCTGCAAGGGAAAAGCATTGTGTTTCAGGTTGATAGAGTGAAAATGTGAACTTTCCTGGTCTGATCCAGACTCAGTTGCTGATCCAGACCCAGTTGCAGATCCAGACCCTGTCTACCTGGACAGACCCAAAGAGCCAGGAATTACCACCAAACCCCCTCTCGCAGCCTTCCTGGTGGAGGTAGGCTCTTGAGTATTTTATATACTGTGACTCTCCTTGCTAGATGTTTTCCATCTTCCTCTCTTAAGTTCCTATTTTCACAGTCCATATGTGGCTGTTTTTCACTACGCTGCCTCTCTGCTTCAGTCTCCAATATCCCTTAAAAAAAAAGGCTGGCTTCTTTTCCTCTGCCCCCGCAATGCTTGTTTTGGTCTGGTTTCTCTTTGGGCAGGTTGGGAGCCTGCAGTGCTGGAGGAGGTCAGCCATGCAAGCAGGGAAGTAGCTCAGAGGGATGCCGAATGGCTTTTCCATCCCTCTCTGCGGCAGCACCCGGGGGCAGAGGAGTGAGCTGGGCTAGGAGAGGAGGAGAGAGCTCTGGCCCTGTGGGATGCTGGGGATGGGGATTGAGCAGTCAGAGGGAGGTTTCACAAGTTGATGTGCCTTCTGCTGTTACAGAGGCTTGAGGGCTAGTGTGGGGCAGCTGCAAGGATTTTTGGCGGGAACTGGGGTCCGCTTGGGAATGTCTTTGAGGCTGTGCAAGGGAATGTCCCCATGGCATTTCTTCTTGTACAAAATGTTACCCACGTCCCCTGTCTGCCCCAGCTGGGGGTGCAGGAAAAGCAGCTTCTCCGTGTCCTTCAGCTCCAATTGACTTTACAGAAATACCAGCAGGAGCTGCTGCAACTCAGAAATGTCACTGCTGTTTTCCTTCCTGCAGAGTGGCCCGCGAGAGCAAAGGCACAGCAGTGGACCCGGCTGCACCCCAGGGCTGTGGGCCACATGGTCTGCACACTGGGTTCAGGCATCCTGCTTGCCTTGGGTACACTCCTCGTGTGCTGGCTGGACTGCTCCGTGCGGCAGCAGCTGCTGGAGGAGATCGGATAGAAACAGTGTGGGGCTGCAGTGGGACTTTGGCTCCCACCCAGGATGTGTCACCCAGAGCTGGCTGGGCCAGCTGGCAGGAGGCAGCAGGACTTCCCACGTCCCGACCCCTGCCTGGCCCTGCAGACAGCCGGTAGAAGGAGGAAATGTTGGGAAGGTCAGGACCTGGGCTGGCAGACAAGGGGGTGGTGGGAATGGCTGCAGTATGGCAGACCCCTGGGGGGTAGTGTGGGCTGAGCCCCAGCCCCCCACAGCACCCGGGCAGGGATACCGCATCCAAGCGGATGCATCTGTTTCTCCCACAGGATTCTTATCTCCTCCCCAGGCTTCTCTGGGAAGGTGAACAAAAAAGGGGTCAGTGCCCAAGTCCTGCCTAACCACCCCTCCTTGCACACCAGTCAGGGTGCTCCACCTCTTACCAGGTTGTTTTGATGGCTTTTATGTTTTCTTGCTGTCATTTTTAACATAGTCCTTTTTCAGGAGCTGAGGGCTCCTGTGAGGTTTAAAGCCTGAGGACACTGGTGAGCCCTGAGAAGTGGAGGTGTTTGGTATCTCTGGTGTCGGGTAAGGGTGTGGAAAGGTCATCCCAGCTACTTTAAATCCTGGCAGCCTGAGCTGTGTTGGTGGCCCCTGGCTCAGAGCCACAAGGAACACGGGGTGGAAGCATGCGATGAAACACCCATCCTCGTGGCCCTCCCTTTCAGGAGATCCATTTGAACTAGTTGAAATGCCCGTTTTGTTTTTAACCCCTTTTCAGGATGATAAGTCAGCACGGTTTACTATGCTGACAATGCAAAATGTTTTTTTTTCCTGCTTTAAAAGTGTCTAAACACGGCTTTTTGACAAGTTCTAACCAAAAAAAACCTGCGAAAAAGGACATTTGTCTCAAGTAGCCACTCCTCATTTGTATTTTCTAAATTGCCCTTTTCCCCTCAAATTCATTGACAGAGCCCTCGTGGCTGGGCTGGCTGGAGAGCTGAGCTCTGTCGGCAGCAGTGCCGGGGCTGCTGTGTGTGGACGGGCACCCGGCACCACCGCAGCCAGAGCAGCACGTTGCCGTGTCAGAAAATGTGATTTGCTGGCACGGCATCCCCACGGCACATCTGGAAGAAAAATTGCAGCATAATCATTGCTTAAATACTCCTCCTCCTTCCTCCCCTCTGCTTCCCGCCCCCCCCCCCCTTGCCCCCAGTTAATAAGAAATCTCCCTGGGAATTCTATTATTCCTTGAAATTTAAATATGTTCCCCATCCACATTTTTGGGCCCTCCAGAGTATACACACACTTCAGCCTTGAAGATTGCTCATGCGCCCTGGCCTGTTGGCTGTATTTTGGGTTGGGGTTTGTTTGGTTTAGGCATACTGTTGTTTCATTTGTTTTGAAGATGCAAACCACACAATGAATTCCACAGATTCTGTGAGCCATTATGAATAGATGGGGACGAACAATTCAGGAAAAGAAACAAACAGTTTGTTTGGTCGCTTAACTCTCTCCCTCTGAACACGTAGGCAGCTGGGCTCTTACACAACTGCCTGGAGTGGCTTGAGGAGTCAGTCCCCCTTGGCTTTTGTCACCTGGAGGTCGCCACATCCACGGCTGAGGGATGGTAAGAGGGAGCAAGAATGCTCCTGATTACCTCTAAGCATCAGCTCATCCGGCTTAGTCTGTGTTTGGGATTTAAACTGACTTTATTGAGGAGTATTTAATTGATTTTAATAAACCTGCTGTTGTTGCCACAGTGCAGATTAGGAGGGCTTGGGTATGCTGTTGATATGGCTGTGAGTGCTGCCCAGGCTGCGAAATGCCTGGAGAGCTAGCACACCCTTACGGTGCTACCACGCTGATAGAGTTAGGAGTTTCCCTTTTTATCCAAGATATGGTTAGAAACAGACAGTGCATTAAAAAGAGAAGGCACTGAAGCACTGTGATGGGCACAAGTGGGTGGCCTGTTTATTTACACCCATCTGCTTGTTTGCATAATTCCCTCTTGCCATGTTTAGGCCTGTCTCCTGGTTGCCTCAGTGCTCCTCTGGTTGTCCTTTTATGTGCTTTCCTATTTTAAACTTTTTATTTTAAATGTTTGGGGGGGGGGGTTATTGTAAACTGTAAGGAAGGATATTCCCCTAAACACACAGAATTGCTGCAGGTCTTTTTGTCTGGACGCTGAGCTTTCCCCAGAGCTCAAGCTGAGCTGTTTCCCCAAAGGGGCAAACAGGTAACACTTGAGTCCCGGTGGCACAAGCATTAGCAGTGTTTGTATATTATATCCCAAATACTGCTGTATCCCAGCCCTGGGTAAGCCTTGTCTCTTCTCTACAGCCACCCACTCATCCAAAACAAGGGATAAATGAACCTCTCCTCCAGACAAGAGTATGGTGTAGAGAAGGGTATGGTGCAGAGAAGGAATGGTTGGATATGGTGCAGAGAAGAAGTTGGGAAAGACTGGTTTTGGAGGGAAGAATGGGTGCACAGCACTGCGCAGGAGCGGATACCCCCCGTGGCTTGCTCCAGCTTGAAGCACAGACTAATGCAGAAGAAAAGCATTGTGGTTGTACCAATTTATATCACGGTCCCACTGTGACCTTTACCGTCCCTGCCAGGCTGCATCCAAATAACAGGTCCAGTTGGTGACTGGCACCCCGCACGCAGACCAGGGCCAAACAGGTTGCCTGTGGGGCTCCCAGGACGCATGTTGAGGGCTGCAGCAGGGAGCTTCTGCATATTTGACGGGTTTGTGTACAGATGTTTGGTAGAAGTGTTTACACCATTGCGTGCCTGTGCTTACAATCTATATGGTACATATGGGCATAAATCAGCGCCTTGACAAAGCAAGGCAAAAACATCCCAGCTGGCTGGGGAAACCCGAAGAGCACATTGTGCTGCTACTGTAGAGTGACGGGTTTGATTCAGTGTGAGCGTGCTACCGGGGTTGGAGGATTATTTTTTTTTCCCAGGCCTGGGTTGCATGCACATGGCCGGGCTGGTTTGCGTCAGCTGCTGACGCACATCCGGGCCCTGGCGACGTGGGTCTCGCGTGTGCTGCCCATCCTGGCAGCTTTGTGGCGGCCGGAGGAATGAGGGCGAGTCGCACCGGCCGCCAGGCTCGATGGCAGGGCACAGTGCCTGGCGGCGTTCAAGCCCCTTGCGCAAAGCATGGGCGCCCGCCAGCCGGCGAAGCGCACCAAAAATACCCGGGATGGGCCAAGGGAGATGTTGCAGGCGCCAAGTGGCTTGCTCCAAAGCTGTTTTCAAGGGCACTTTGCTCCGTCACTAATGTCAGCTGCTGCCATGCGCTTGAAGACCATGAGGTAAAAAGCAGGCTGCTGGCCTGGCCAGTGGCAAGGATGGCTCTGTTTGGTGTGCCTGTGGTGAGGCAGAGTGTGGGGTTCTGCATCAGGGCTGCGGAAGCCCAGGAGGAGCCTTCTTCTCTGAGGCGTTGGGTTTCAGTGTCATGATATGTGATTCCCTCTTGGCTCTTCCGGGCATCCGCCCGTGCCTTCATCCCGGCTGGTGGGGCCCAAGGGCCAGGCTGATCTGCTGGTGCCCAAAGGGTGCCTCTGGGTGCAGATCAACAGGAAGAGCGAGGGACGGCTTTCCTTCCCCTGGATCGCCTTTCAGCTCCTGTGCCAGGCTGGGGCTGCAGGTACTGCTGATTGTACAGGGGAGAGGCAGGGTTTAAAAGGGAGAGGTTGCATCATGCGGGGCTGGGCGGGCTTCAGGAGGCAGAAATCTCATCTGTTAAACACATACCGCCCGTCCGCCTCACCTCCCCCCGCCCTGCCGGGGAACATTCAATCCTCTCTTTGATGGACGTCCAAGAAAATACTTCTTCCACATCCTAAACTTGTTAGCACCAGTTAATCATCTTAACCTTCTTCCCCTCCGAACACACACTCCAATGAGTTTCCCATCGCTGGCAGCCGTTAAAGACGCAGCAACACTTTTCTTGCCGGCCTTCATGGGCAAACGTACAGCCATTAATTATTAAGCAGCCTGGCTGTCCCCCAGGTGAGAGAGCAGAAGCCCCCAGCTTGTGCTCAAGCCGCTTCGAAGTGACTGGCCAGTGTGTCGCTTTGAGGGTGGATGCACTTGATGCCGCTCTTCCCCTTCCAGGAGCTGGACCAGGTCTCTGCTGCCTCTTTTGACATTCGTAAGCATTGTGAAATACAAGCCCTGGAAAATATCTGCCTGCATTGTAGTGATGCTCTGATGCATCCCAGATTAACATTGCAGAATGCCAGTGGCATGACAATCGGAGAGTTGGAGAGATGCATTCACGTGCAGGGGAGGTCTGGGCTGTGCAGCCAGCAAGGGGAGGAGGCTGTGGCATTGGCGCCTACTAGCTGGGCATCTCTCTGTCATTTCAGCTGCCCGTTTCTCCCCTTTCCTGTTTGGAAACCTCTTTGTTGCCTACTACATGTCTTTGCTGTATTTACCCCAAAATAAGGTTGTGTTTCAGATATGGGAAAGGTGACTCCTTGATGCATCTGTCCCTTTTGTAGTGCCTGTGGCTTCGGTGGGGTGGTGACGTGTCCTTTGATGTGACCTCACTCTTCCGCATATCGGTTTGGGAGGCAGCCGCCTCATGTAGTCTCCCCAGATCAATTCATTCCTTGCTCCCCAAAACAGGACTAGGGCAGTTCCTGCTCTTCTCGCCCATCCCATTCCAACCCAGATGCTGAGGCTTGGTGTCTGTTTCTTCCTCATGCGATGGCTTGGGTGAGCAGCATCCCAGCCAGACTGTGCATGCAGGAGGTAATTAAATCAGTGTATTCCCCAGGGGACAGCTGATTAACAGCACATTTTCCTCATGCCGGGGGGCTGAGATGCACACAGGCAGTATCAATCCATTGCTTGCCTCAATCCTTTCCCTTAGGACGTCTGGTTTTGTCTTTTTTGTTTTATTTTTTTCCCCTTTCTTTCAAAGAGAAGAAGAAGATTGTATCAGCTGAACTGGAATTGGCACTGACAGGGCTTTGTGCGAGGGACTTGTTTATTATGGTTTGATACTGCTCCGGGCAGTGTGCGCACTGCACTGGGGACCACCCAAGCGATCCCATCCAAACCAGGCTTCCCTTGCCATGCATCTCAACCAGCAACAGGTAGAAGACCGTGGAATCTCAGGCCGTACTTCGCCATTGAGGAAGGGGTCTTCCTGAGTCTGAACCCGGTACTGGGAATGTGGCACTGGGTGGATGTGGTTGGATCCCGGTGGCTGCTCTTTACTTGTCTTCTTCTTCTCTAATCAGTTCTTGCCATCTAAAGGAGGACATATTGGTGGAGGTGACAGAAGCTGCTGGGAATTGTGTTTTCGGCCTCATCCCTAACAGAGCTGGGATTTGTGTGTTGGGTTTTTTCTTTTTTTATGAAGTTTTAAAATATTAGCTCCTTATTAGAGGGATTTTGGAAGCAAAAAGGCAGTAGTGAGGTCTCCCAAAAAACAGCAGCTATTGCCGACAGATTAACTCACCCTTAAACCCTACTATATACAAGTGCAACACAAATGAAAGAGGGGTTGAATCCTCAAAAGCACCCCACAGAGCTCAGGGGTCTGTGATACAGCCCTGGCCACAGTAAGGGAGCTACATCTCAGCCCTCTGCTCACCAAGGAGCTAAGTACCTGGCCCTGAGATCTGTCCAAAACATAGGGAGAATCTGTGGTGTTGTGAGGCTCTTTGGCCTCCCCTGTGCAACGGGATTTGATGTGGGCTTAAAAACAGAAGGAAAGTAGAGGGGGAAAGAGGTATGTGTTTTGGTTTTGTTTTTTTTTTTTTAAGAAGTAGTGTCGTGTTTCTTAGCTTACCCCCAATTTTATGTGTATGGTGATCTGTTGCTTACAGGTGATCTGTTTGCTTATAGCAAAAGTGTCTGGTTTGGTGGTGGCGTTTTGGTTTGGGTTGAGGTTTGTTGTTGTGGTATTTTTTCCTGGGGAAACAGGGGGAGATGGGGGTTATTTGGTGTAGCTGTGAATATATCTCTCCCAGAATTTCAAAACCATCCTGGATAGATCCCTGTGCTCTCCTATTGCATGAATCTTAATGGGCAGGGGTCCCAGAGTTCCTGGGACAGTGATGGGAAGTGGCTCCCCAGTCTTTTAGGAAGGAAAAATACAAACATGCGACTCTGGGATTGAGGGCTGTTGCAGGGCATTCACTGCCCCTGGCCCTGTGGTTGGTGTGTGTTTAGCTATTGCCGTCTCCTCCACATGGGTTTTTCCAGGTGCCTTTCCCATGCCACAGAATACTGCAGACTTTGGCCCTGGTTCCTCCCCTTTGCTTTTCTTTCTCTTTTCCTAGAACAGCGCAAGCTTGCTGTTTTGGTAAGGCTTGGGGCTCTTTAGCAGTGGCTAAGTAGTCTCAACAACTTTTTTGCCAGGCATGTGTCTCTGCAGCCTGTGTTCACCACCCACCCTGTGTACTTTGGAGAAGTTTCTCTCTAAATATAATGCCCTTTTCCTCTCATGTGCCCTCAGGGCCTTTTCTTAGCTGGGCCTCCCAGCTAAAAGCTGAGAAGAGTGGCTTCAGAGTAACTAGTTTCTAAACTTGGTTGGTTTTCTTCCTAGTTAATTTTCTCTGCTGCAGGGGAAAATATCTCTTTTCGTCTTTGTTGTGTTCTCTTTTCTTCTTGAGACTATCATGGGAACTCTCCTTACCTGAAAAAATAATGGCCTGTATGCCTAAATAAGAAAAATCTTTGCCTCAAACAAGGCGGAGGTCCTGACAGAGCAAACTTACTCATTGTGTCATATTGCCAGAGTGAGAAGATGAGAGAATACAGGTGCTTTCCAGACCACGCTCAAGAGGGTGGCAGCAGTTTTCTGGGGTTACTTTTTGCCTTTCTAGCCCAATGGCTTGCTCTAGTGTGTGCTGTGCAAAGCTGCTCGTTTGGGCACCAGAGGAGACAAGGAAGGGATCTGCGCACTCAGTTCACCCTAGGTAAGGAAGGCCATGAATCCTTATATCCCTGTTAGCCGTCATGGATTGTCTCCAAACATGCTTGCTGCCTCAGCTTGGCTTCTACTGGGCAGAGACCTGCGTGGGGATAGCCAAGCTAAGCAAACCTCTTGGAGCTCAAGATATGCTAAGAAAGTATCAGCTAGATTTAGTTGGATGAATACTCTCCTCTTCCCGTGTGATAAAACATGCTGAGCAAACCCGCTTGGGCTCAGAAACTCCATCACACTTTTCCTTTTGGAAGCACAAGCATCAGCCTTGCTCTTCTCCACATGCTCTCTTTGGAAACAAGGCAGCGCATCAGGGAAGAGCCCGGAGGAAGAATTTATGGTGCCTCTAATTAGTCAAGTTTATTTCATCCTTGAAGAGGAGGATAACGAGCGACAGGGATGCATTGTTGGCCTCTGGAGGAAGAGTGCTGTGGCTAGGCTTATGTCCAACTGCTGATAGGGTAATTAGTGGTAACTGGGAGCTATCAATCATCTCGGGTGGAAAACCGTCTCGGGTAAAGGAAAGACCCTCCCAAACATTTTCATAACTCAAAAGGGTGTGAGGCAGGGTTTGGAAGACAGTACTGGCAGTCCGTGAGGTATTTGAGGAAGGAGTCTATTAAAAGATAAATTGAACACAGTGGTCTTTTGTTCCTCCCTGGGTAGGTGACAGAATTTGCTGTTATAAAAGTTGCAAAGTATTTTGGAAGGAGGAAGGAAGAAAAGAGCAGATGGAAAAGACGGAAGAATAACAAAATTAGGAAAAAACCCCAAATAAAGTATTAAAATCAGCTGCTAATTGCAAAAACTGTTTAGGAAGAAAATGAATCTATGCGATTTGACAAGTGAATAAAACGTGTCATTTGAATTTTAAGCGCATAACTGGAGAATTTATTTAAATAATTATTAGCTATTGTAAGTTCCAACTTTCTACTTTTCCCAGACAGCCATGTTATGAGAGAGAGATTGTAACTTTGAGCAGGAAGGAAAAGGGCCATGGGTTTTGGTTTTTGCTTTATCCAGCCATGATTTGTTTTGGCCAGTTTTTCCCTGTGGTTCCTTCCTAATTCTGCAGCTCTCTGAGGAACACAGCTTGTGCAGGGCCTGGCTAAGTGCTGAAGAAGCGGTCAGCTCCTCAGAGGAGGAATACCAGACTTCTCCTGAGTAACCAGCTGCAGTTTTCAAACTGATTTGGATCTCTAGAACTTTTGGACACTACCTTCTGTATTCCTGGCATGGAATAAGATGTGTTAGAGGGCATAGCTGGGTGGAAGCTGCAGAGAGGCTATCAAACTTCTACTCTGCCAAGAATAGGCTTTTATGGGAGTAGTTGCATCGGCATGTGTGTCTGAAGACTAAGAGTTGCAAGGTGCCTGTGGAAGTGTCTAGCTGTGTGAAGTGGGCTTCAGAGACACAGAAGAAGCTGGAGAATTAGTGGGGCAGTGCCCCTGGAGAGTAAGAGCTGGGGAAGAAGTTGAGTAGTCTCAGCAGTAGTCAGGAAAACTCTGTTAAAGGCATGAGTTAAAATTGCCCCAGTGCAAATGAGTTATAGGAAGGGATCAGCTAAGGAGAATTATAACCTCTTCAGTGAGCTGGAATTCAAGGCAGACAAAAAGCTGAAAGGGTTTGAAATGAATGGGTATGCAATTATGGGTAAGCTTAGGGTGAAAGAAACCAAGAAAATGCTGAAGAAGTTGATGGTTGAGTGAAGATGAGACCTCTCCCCTTGTTGAAGCACGAGAGCAGGTCATGCCAGACAGCAAGGACACCACCCTTTTAGAGGAACACTGTAAGAAATCTCTGAGCCTTTGAAGGCTCATGGGGGATAAGTGATGTTTCAGAAGTTAAGGGCAAGGCAGAGGTGGTGACATGGAGGCACTCGGTTTCCCTCTGTGATTAAGACCCCATGGATAATGCAAATAGACACCATGTCTTCTGCCTTCACCAAGTTGTTGGCCGTTGACTCATGCAATGAGCCAGAGAGCAGGTTGCTATTTGAGAACCACACTTCAAGAGGCAAATGGGCTGCTGAGGGGGAGCAATGAGCACCACCAGAGGTCCAGAAAACACAGAGAGACTGGAAGAATTAGGTTTTGTTTAGTCTAAAGACAAGAGAAAACAGAAGCAATGAACAGGACAGCAGACTTCAAACATACAAAAGGTGACCGCAAAAAAGAAAGAGGAAAAAAAACTCTTCAAGTGTGCTGCGCATCAGAAAGGTCAGACTTAAACAATAACACTGGAAATTTGGGGCAGTGTCTAAGAAAGATAATAAATATGGCCTTGTGAGTCATGGCATGGGTATTGCCTGGCCCAGATTGCTAGGGAAGAGTGTGGTGTCTCCATCCCCAGAGGACAGCAACAGGTTAGAGAAATATTTGCCCAAATGGGTTAGGTAGAGACTTTTTTTTCTCTTTGGTTGCTTTGAAGATGTTCCTTCCTCCATCTTGTGTTCCCCTCATTCCCCAGGAATCCTTTAATCTCTGTTTGGTATGCTCAGGGGAGGTAGAAGGGGGAAGAGAAAGGGGATAGTTAAGAGCAGCGGTTTTCAGCTGGTGGTTTGCACAAGCCTGGGGGCAGGCTGGCTCTTTGGCAGAAAGTGGGGGGGAGCCGAACGAGCCTGCCACCATCCGGTTTCAATTTATGATTCAGGGGTCTGCACTGCTACTGGAAAACCCTGAGGAGGCCCCCAAATCTGAAGCGTGAAAATCCACTGGGCGAGCTGACCCCAGGGGCCCTTCCTGGCTATTTTCTCTGCTTTCTGTGGTGCTAAGTGCTTTGGCATGGCAGGGATAAATGTGATTGTTTGCTTTATGGAAAGAGCTTTCTGGCCCATGGATGCCTGCCCAAAACAAGCATTGTTCTGCCCTGTGCCGGGCCGTCCCACCATCTCTCCCCTGGCACTGCCGTAGGTACTGTGCTGGTCCTGGGTGCAGCCAGTGCTGTGTGGGACATCTACTCTTGGCCCTTTCCTGCCCTTTGTTTTCACAAGGGGCTCTCCTAAATGTTTGTCAGAACGTTCTTTTTGTCTGTTGTTGAACCCTCCTCTTCAATCACTTTAATCTGTCTAGTGGCCTCACTGCGGTTATGCCAACAGCACAGATTTTCCTCATTGGATTCTTCTGGTTCTGGAGGCTGAGTGGCTCCTGTCATCCTTCTAGATGTTTCTTGAAACAAGCAGATGCTTGGAGATGAAGTTGGAGTCTGTGGCTTAGTTCTGCCATCAGATGCTCTCTGTTGTTTTTGAGACTGCTGCTTAATCGTGTTAATTTTACCGCAAGTATCCACCTCGTTCTTTGCTTTGGGAACGGCTTCCCATGGACTTCCCTTGGTGCTACCCTTGAGGCCTTCTCCTCAGCAGGTGCTGGTGGTGGTGTGCGGGGATACTCGGAGTGCCTAAGCAGTGACTTTTATCCTCAACAGCTGCTGATATTAACTGCTGAGTCTCGGTGATGTCATGGGTTTGATTTCAGAGGCGAGCTTGAGTGACTGGCATAACCTGGTGCCTCAACTTAGCGTTGCTGGCATTTTTTGGCAGTGAAATCCTGATAGCCTCTCCGCTGTCCAACATTTCTGCCATCCTTTGAAGAATCCCTTGAAGCTCTGTAACGGTGTAGCCAAGAGGGGCATGTTTTGGGGACAGAGAGGTCTGGCCTTTCCATGGGGTTTGTGCTCTCTGGAGGGAGTTACACACCCAGATTGTCTGCTATTGCTGACCGCGCCTGAAACGTTGGATAATCACTGTTGCTTTAAATTTTTCTTATTGTTTTGAAGATTTCTGTTGTCTTTAATTTCCCCTACAATGAATAATATTGAATTATGGCAAGGCATGTGGCATTTTTGCCCTTACAGTTCTCTGAGTGAATGCTCTTTCTGCCTCCCCTTGTATCGCTTGTCCCCTGATGGAGGTAGGGAGAAGACACCTCTGAAAAACGATGAGTCCCCTGGATCTGTTGTGTGAAAACCACAATGTGGCCAGTCTTTAAAAAAATGCCAAACCTGCCATCTGGGGCTCCACGCGCCCAACTGGGGTCTGCCTGCTCCAAAAGGGGGTCACGCAGCACTGAACTCCTGCAAGGCCACACACAGGGGGCTCCCTGCCACCCTTGGTAAGGTCGTGCTCGGGCTGTTGACATTTTAATCAGCATTTCATAACTAATTGCCTGGCCACAGCTATTTTGTTATCAATTAACATAGTCCTGAATGTCAGGAAGTAACTGTATCTCTCTAACTCGCTAAGGCTGCCTTCTGGGTCTGTGAAATGGCTGGATTTCCTCACAGGGATGGATTACATGTTTACATCTCCCCTTCTGCTGGAGTGTATAGTGAGGATGACCCAAGGAATCAACAATGATGTCTTTATGTGGCTTCTCTTTCCTCCTTGTCTCATCTATGCTATAGAGCAGAAAAAAAAATACCTCATATGTGAACTTTTGGAGCAGGCTGGAAAACACCCACGTTGCAGACACTGGGCTGCCTGAATCCAAGAAGTCAGAGAGGAAAAAAAGGTTAAGCAGCAGCATTTGAGAGCCTTTTAAGAATGGACACTTTTCCAGACATCAGGAAATTCCCCTTATAAATGGATGGGATCATTTCGATGATCCTATCAGCCCAGAGAGCATTGCTGTCTGAAGAAGGATATCTCTGCCATCAGCAGACCGTCTCACATCACGCTGTCCTGCTGTAATACTGTCCAGTTTTTAAGGTCTAATATTCTGGGATATGGGACTTTCCAGTTTAGGATAAATACAACCCACTTACAACTCCTTATGAACCTGAGGAGGCTGCAGCGTGGTCAGTGGCTTTTTATCTTTTCGCATGGGTGAGGGAAAAGGGTTCCGTGCAGCTCTGTTTTGGATAGCCACTGCTTGAACAGGCCGTGGGAAAGGTTAAGTGAGCAGAGGGTTCTGTGGCATGGCCCTGCTGTAAATCACAGGTGTACCCCCTCTATCTGTGCGATAAGGTGGCCTCGTCCTGTCTGCAGACCGTGGCTGCTCATTTGGGCTACAGGAAAGGCAGAGATCCTTTAAGGAAAGTTTCTATCTGCATAAAAGCCAGACCAGCTAAGAAGGGACAGTGCAGATGGTGCTAATTTCCAGAGGACCATATGTTTGGAGGGACCCCAGGTACCCCCACAAGAATTCTTTGTTTTCTCAATGTTCTTTTCAAAGGTACTCTGGAGGTCTCCTCTTTGCAGGAGGCTGCTGCTTCCTCCCACTTGTCCACTCCTGACATGTTTGCTCCATCCCCTCCTTTGTCCCCTGCTGCTTGACAAGCTCCACAGCTGGATAAACAGCAATCGCAGTCGCTTACAGCCCTCCAGTGCCTTGCAGAGAGATGCTTCCTGAGCTGCCCGGTGTGGACAGACAGCCGTGCTGCAGCCCGCACACCAGCACCAGCTTTGCTCTGGTCCTGGCAAGATCGGGTTCAAAACTAACAGGATTTGGAGGTGCTAATTACAAATGAAGGCTCCCATGCAAGGCTGAGGAATTTGGTGACCGGGGAGCTCTGGGTCTGTCTGCTGGCTGGGGTTAGCAATGAAATGGGCTTAAAAATGTTCACAGTAGCTTTGGTTTCTGCTTTGTTGACTCATAGGACTTTCTCTGCTGGCTCTTTATGGAAAAGGTATCTAACTCCTCTCTTAATCATCACCACCTCCATATTACCCCAAAAGAGCCTGCTGTAAACATGGGAAAGGAGGAACACCCCCATGGGTATGATTTGCATTGGTGGCTGTTGAGGTGGTTGGCTCTTGGTTGTTTGTGGAGCTCTTTGGAGTAGTGTTGCTGGGACTCAGCTGCAGTTCACGTTGGTTCCATGAAGGGTCCCACGCAGCTTGGTCAACTCGCAGTTTTGCTTCCTTGGCTTTTATGGGTTTGTCAGCATCTCTGAGCAGGGCAGGATAGCTCTGCTGGACCTCTGGCCAGGGGCAAGCCCAGCACACTGCACACAGCGTGGCCGGTGGTGCCTAGCTCAGCCTGGACAGCGGTGGTTGGAGCAGTTGCGAGTGGAGGCGCGAGCTTCCCTTCCCTCCTTAGCCCGCTCTTTCCTCTAATGTGCGTTAAATTACTTCTTGTTATATTAAAGACCAAGGCTCTTTAGAAGCTCCGCTTGGCCTTCTCGTTAATCACCATGACAGAACATGACAAATCCGCTTTGCTGAAGCATTATTTCACTATGTAAAATCCCCGGTGCTTTGTAACAGCTTATCCAGCAGCATCTCCTCCTTCCCCGCTGTCCTCGGGTCATCTTCCCTCCTCCAGCCCGTGCAAGATGATGTTGCTTTTAGAACTGAGTATATCCCAGGGCTTTGCATTCTCCTGGGTCTCATGGATGGTCTCAGCATTTGAAGCCCAGTCCCTGGACGGTCTCTACTGACTGACTTATTGCAGCCAAGACAGCATCCCTGCGGCTCACTGATGTGTGTTTACATAGGACCGTGCAGCCTGCCCTTCACATCACCATTAATTTTATAGAGGGCACATAACAAAAGATGGGCCTCCAGTATTCATCCTGCCTTTGATCTGGGTGGGGTGGGTGTGGCCTGATGGGCTCAGTGCTGCCAGCATCGCTGATTTACTCTGTTCTGTGGATGTAGCTTCTGGAGCAAACAAAAAGCTAATGTTTCTTCTCAGTGGTATTGCAATACCGTTGCAGGCTGTGCTGCTGTCTGGAAGGACAGGGATGACTCTGGGTTTGCTTGCCTTCAAATTTTTATTTAAATGTTAGCTAAGTGTTTTGCTTCATGTAGTCCATGAGTGCCCCAAGCCTGCACAGACAGGTAGGTGGGTTGTTAAGGCTCTATAGCATTGCTAATGGAAATAAAGTCCGTGTATTGGCAAGCTGTGATAGTTGACCTTGTGACAGAGCACTCACTCTGAAACAAAATCTCTCCAAAACAGTTCTCTTGCAAAACTGTATTGTCATTCAAGCCAGGCTCAGAATTTTTTCCTTTTTCTCCACCCACCCCTGCCTCCAGTCTGGCATAAGTTAGGATTCCTGCATCTGAGTCTGACCTTGCCCTCAGAAATGAACAGTCTGGCCAGAACCCCTTTTATTGTTTAGATTTGGCATGTCAGGTAGGATAGCGACCTCAGGACCAACACTGGTAATAGGTGATTGCCAGACCAACCAAATCCAGGTCGCTCCTGAGCTCCTGTCCTAAATTTGGCTGGGGTGGTTTTGAGTTGCTGAGCCTTTTGACTGTGAATGTTAACCTTAGCTCTGTCAGTCACAATGAAGATCCTAAACTTCTTTTTTTAATTCTAACCAAAAAGGTATCCTTTCAGAAGCACCCCTTTTTTTGTGGAAGCTGCGCAAAAGTCTGAGAGTGGCATTCGACGGTGCAATTTTAGGCTTGATAACTGAACCATTTGCCATAGTCCTTGGTACGAAGGAGTCATGCTAAGTGAGAGATTTCCAGCAACGAAAAGTTTGTTTGTCCAAAGTCTCCAGCTTCTTTTATGGACTGTGGGCCAGGGGCATTTTCAGGATGACGACGTATTCTGCAGGTGCTCACCATAACATCTGCCTCCCGTGCAAAGAAGTGGCTGCCTGTTATCTGTCAGCTCGCCTGTTATACTGCTTAGTCTTACTTCTTGGCAATTTATGTAAAATAAAAAAAGAAAGCAGTGTGTCTACAAAGTATGGAAAATGTAGAAACCCCTGACAGTTGTATGGTATGTCTTGCTTCTCCCACGGTGAGAAAACCACAAAATAGTGAGTCCAGGGGTTTCTTTCCGCACACACACACAATATCTGTCAGGATTGTGTGGAATTTTCCGGGAACTGATGAAAGAAGTGTGCTGTTTGAGCCCTGATACAGACTGTACAGTGGTTCCGTACAAGGAAGATGTAGTGCTGCACACTGGCAGCTTCCAAAAATGAAAGAAACCCTGAAAGATTTGAGGGAATTTCTTTGAAGGGGGCAGATTGGCTCCTGTGGGAACAGAGGCAGAAACAAAGGGGAAAATGAGCTTGTACTGAAGAGAAAAGGTACCTGATATGTTTAATAGTTGTAGTTTTCTTGTTAACCTTTTCATACCTTTGCAAGGTTGCTGATGCTGATGGCAAATGCGTAGGCATTTGAGCAGCAAAGGTGCTCTCACCTCCCCAGCTGAGACTTTCTGAACCCTGAGGGGTCAGCAGGGAGTTTCACAAGTAACAAGTCCCCCATGCTCAGTGGTGTTGCGGTCTGAGGGGACCCCCATGTGCCAAAGGACACAAAATGATCATGACGGTGTTGAAAGCCTGACTTACACGGCCTTACCACTGCGAGGTTTTCAGAGGCTGCTCTGCAGTCCTGGTCACTGGAGGATACCTTCATTAACAGTCAGGGAGTTGGTGAAAGTGCATCAGCAAACGAGATCAGCATCAGAATCGACTCCAAAAGATGTGTGTCTCTAACTGGTCTTGTTAGAGTTTATTGCATTAAAATATTAATTCTTGCTTATTTTTTTCTTCTTTCAGGTCCGCCTGTAAGTACCAAATCTGTATGGTTTTAGAAGCTGTTGGTGCAGAGTTTGTGGGGTGTGAATTAACAGTCTCCTGTCTGTGGTGTCTGGTGCAGCAGCTGCTTATGCACTCCTGGCGCCCTGGGATCTCCCGAACAGCAAGTACTGTGGGTGTTCAGGACTCGTATTGGGGTGGGATTGCTCTGCTGCATTGCAGCTTCTGAGGGTAAGACGGGGAGACCACAGGGATGGGGACATGGGAAACGCCAGGGGCATGGATATCAGTGTGTTACCAGTTGCCCTGGGGGGAATTGGCATCGTGTGCGATGGATGCCACGTGCTGAATGAGATGTGTTTGCGAAAACACATCACAAGCATGTGTTGGGAGCTGAGCTGTAGGGGTTCAGTCCCTACTACTCATCAGGGCTTACGGTACTGTTGGGCCTTCAAGTGTAGCTGCACAACTATCAATTTCCAAGTAAAAATTGTGTTGACAGCTTCCTTTTCAAATGTTAGCTAACACAAAACCTCAGTGCAGACGATTCAGGCTTCAGGAAAATAGCTAGGTTGTTATTGCAGCAGCTTTCTTACAGCTATTAAGAGACCCACGCTGAACCAGGGGCGGCAATGCAAGGACTGAGGCAATGTATCGACATCTCTCAGGATTAGAAAGAAATGCTATATTGTCTCTAGCACAGTCCTTTCAGAGGAAATGGTTTCTGTTCATGTACAATAGGGTCACTATACTGTGTTTCTGTGAAGGAACGTGAGAAGTTAAACATACGGTAGTCATCTTTTGCCTGCTCATGCAAAAATGTCTTAAACAGTTTGCAGATGATGTTCTGAGGAGAAGTAGTTGCTGCACAACCTATTTTCCCCTTTCATCAAGTCGAAATGCTATAGACTGAACTCCCACAAATATACGAGTGCAGCCCGGTTTAATGACAACAATCTTCCAAAAAGTTGCACCTTCCAGGCTAGAAGGTCTGAAAGCATTTTGCAGCTGGAAGCTCCGATTCACGCAAACCTTCGATGATAGCTGATCCCGGGGGCTTTCAGGACTGGCTGCTGAAGTGGATGTGTTTCAGGTTAGCTTTGGGTTACCAGGAGGGGGCTGCAAGCAGAGTCCAGCCAGAGGTGTCCCCGCCATTCCAGCCAAGCAGGCACATGTTGGCGCCGAAGGGATGGAGCACAACATCAGTGGTGGTGTTGGCATTTCTATTATTGCTGTGAGAAACTGGAAAGAAATCAATAGATCAATGCAGACGTCTCCTAGACACTCCTAGAGAGTGCCTTTGCAGGGTGAGGAAGACGCATGCTCTAGGCTTTCTCTGCAGCAATAAAGGTTAGAAACTTAATATTGTAATGAAAGATTGAAGTCTGGCAGAAACACGTGGGACCACCAGAGAAGTGCTGACAATACATGCTACTGTATCCCAGCTTATTGTGACCCCTGAACCTGTCTCCACATGCAGACTTTCAGGACGGGCTGCAAGGAATGCTACAGCCAATGGAAATAACAAGAGGAAGTCGGGCAGACTGAGCATCATTAGCCAAGGTGGAATTTATCTTGGGCTAGCAGCACCCTCGTCTCATTCAGAACCTCTGGGGTTTCTGTTCAGCTGGTGAGCGAGGCTGGTTCAGTCACCGTCAGCGAAAGTTCACTGTTTCAGAGTCAAGCAGAGTCTTCCGTGTTGTCATATGAAATATTTCCCCTCCTCTTCCTCCTGTGATTAAAACCGGATGGAAACTCAAGTTTATGAGCAACAGACCTGGGCTCCTGCCTTGGCCATCCATACACATCGTTCTGGGTAGCAGCTCCAAAGCACTGATGACCCCACGTTTCTCTCCTGGGTTTCTTTCCCAGTCTGCAAAACGCAACGTGATAGGCAGCAGGGCTTAACCGCTGGTGCTAGTGTCAGCTTGAGCATGGGGGTGGGCAGAAATACTCATCAGAAACACTCTGAGTCCTTCCTGCTTGTAGTCTAGGACAACCAGGAGAAAAGCCAGGGAAGTGGGTGAGCAGCACCCCAGTGGCAAAAGATTGAAGGGCCTTCATGCTCTCCTCTTGCCCAACAGATGCTCCCACTGCTATTCTTGAAGTCAGTTGAGGCCGTGGTGTGAAGGCAAGGGCACCCTGGAGTCATGTAAGACGTTTGGCGAGATTGGGACTGAAAGGGGCAAAGGAAGGAAGGAAATGATGAAATCATGCAATAGTCCTGAGGTTCCCGGACTCTTTCACCGTCTGGACCACATCCGAAGGAAAAGATCCTCTCACGGACATTTTCTCTCCTATTTCTGAACATGCAACATTTCTGTGGCAACTGCAGCAATTCCATACATGAAAAAGTAATATTTAGCAGATGGAAACTAAGGAAGAAAGTTAAAGCCCTGTAATTAGCTTGTTCTCCATGGACTTGCAGATACCTTCAGAGCCCGTGTGGAGGGCTGTGGGTAGAGCCATGCCGAAAGGAGAGCAAACCTCACAAACAGGAGATTAGGAAACCAAAGCAATGAGAGCTGATGGCCAAGGAGCTGTGGAAAGCTTTTTTTAACCATTCCATTTCCTAAACCCTGACATGTGATTTCATCTCTTTATGGAGCCCTCTCTTCAGAGTTTGAAGCTAACTTTTGCCATTTCACTGTATCTTGTTTCAGGGCCTTACAGGAAGACCAGGGATCCCGGTATATATTTCTTTCTTTCTGTTCCTTCATGCTGTCTGGCATTTGTTTCATCAGTAGGACTCTGGGTAGTGTGACCTGGAAAAAGGTAGTCATCTCTCAGGGCAAACCTGAGGTGGAGTAGTGTATTGCAAACAGAACGTGGCTCATAGCAGAGTAGGGACCACAGGAGCTTAGTTAGGACCAAACTTAAGTGCAACATAATCCCAGTGACCCACCCTGCATGGGAGAAACACACTACTTTTGAAGATGCCTTTGTCAGCCTGAGGTGCAGTATGCAGTGTTCTTGCTAATGGGTCTTGCTAATTGCAGAAAGATTTAAAAGTCTGAGTCACTCTGGGACAAATGCAGAAGTCCATAATAACATTATCTGCCTCTGAGATCGCCATTAGTGAGGAAGGAGCGTGGGTTTCGGGGTGACAGCTGCGTGCTTTCCTAGCCCTGGCTCCCTGTTCACCTGGAAACTGCACCAGCCATAACAGGCAGTTTCTGAGCAAGCAAAATGCAAACCGTGCCGCTGGCTTTCCCCCTGACTCAGAGCAGAGGCTGTGTGCTGCCTTTCATACTCATCCAGCTCCGCTGTGGGAGCTGCAGGCAGCTTTGCATGACTTTGTAACCAACCTACGTGGTATCATCCACCACTGAGTGCTCTTCCTTGGCTCCCTATCACAGACAACCTTTCCTTATAAACATCTGGCATTTATTTGCTGTCCTACCAGTAGCTCCTCCTTTGCTGTTACTGCTTGGAGTGCTGTAATGCTGTGCAGTTGCATACCAAATGCTGTCGTGTTCAGCTCCAACACCAGGTACTCGCTGGAGACCTGACACAGCTCAGCCTTGAACTCGGTCCTCAGTCTCATCCTGCTTGGGCACCAGCCACAGCAGAGCCAGCAGAAACAAAATCGTCCTTTACCTCAAACCATGAGGAAGATCAGCCTGAGCTCAGCTCTGGATGAAAGCAGCATTTAGGGGACTAAAAACACAGGGGAACTCAGCAGCCACAAAGTAATCCCCAGGGCAAGAAGCTGACACTGGGAGTTTTGCTTGCTGCCAGCACACAGATATAGGCAAACATTAGTGGGACTGAGAACCCGCTTAAAACCTGAGAAGAAAGCAGTTTCACGTAGTAGGTCATCTCTAGATTTTAAAATCAAGCAGCTGTTTAGCGTTTTGTCTGTCTGCAAGGGATGCTTTTGCAGAGCATATATTGGTTTTCAATTTGTCAAAACCTGTGGTACGTGGAAAGTAATGTATGTCCCCAGTACCTCTGCAGAGGGAAGCAGCTAGGCTTCCACCAGGTAACAGTTTGGTGCCAGGCACTGATGTCAGATTCTGGGATGTGCAGCCAAAATAGCCTCTGCGGACACGTGGCAAAACAGAGAGAGTTAAGTGTGTTCCCCTTCCAGAGATTTTTGACTACGTTAACGAATGCTGGGCTTGAATGTGGGGGAAGACACACAGAGGTGGCACCAAACGGGGCTGGTGTCTCCAGCTGCAGAGGCCCGAAAACCAGGTTTGTGTTTACGCACACGGGTAGTCACTGTCAGGGACACTCTGGTTTACATATGGAAACCCCAGGCATTGCTGGATACAGAACAGAGAGATTATTATCACGTCACTTTTGCAAACTATAGAGCAGAAGCTACATGACTTCTGAAGATGTAATCATCAAGTCCTTTCAGCAGTTAGCTACTATCTTCAAAATCTGCCCAGCCTTCAGTTTTGGTGACCAGGAATGCAGTGGGAGGTGACTTTATACATATATATGTAATTTTAAAAAAAAATTGCATAGTTAAGTTTAACTATAAGAGGCAGAAAACGGCATTTTAGGTGAGTGGCTGTAGAAGATTGCAGCCAGTCTTGTCAGTCTTGTGTTTATGAGGCTCTGTTCAGTGTTGCCTGACCCAAAGTCATTCCCCAAGCTGCTGTTCGGATCGTTCACACCCTGACAATCCACTGGGAAGCATCTCAAAGGAGTAGAGGACACTGAACACAGCTGGTCATATGTCTTCCTCCAGACATGCTTTTTCCTGTGTCAGCTTGTTTTCCCACATTTTTCTCTTGCTTCTGGACAGGACCATATTTTCAAGTCAAAGAGAATCCTGTTTTAAAGTGATAACTCTATAAATAAGTAGCTAACACCCAGATGACTTTGGTAAAGAAAGAGAAAAACATGACAGTTAGCTACTGCAGGAAGCCAGTTCCCAGGACCCAGATTTTATGAAGTGTTGGAAATTGGGATTATACTTTGTTCGGTTGAAAAGCTCCTGCCCTGCCCTTCTTTTGCTGCCTAAATTGCCATGTGGCATCTCTATTGTGAGGTGTGATTTATCACATGCACAAGTGAACTGGTGTTTTTCTGCATATTCTTAAAGACAGGTTTGGGCGCACACAAGCACACTTTCCTCTCTCTGTAACTTGTTTTCTCACTCTCTCAAAATCCCTGGAGACATTTACCAGCAGCGCCAAGGCACATCTGAGGCATAGCTCATTTGTGCTGTTTTATAACCCAGCTTTATGGCCAGTTTTCAATTACCTTATTTCAATTTTGCCTTATTTGCCAGGGAGACAAAGGTGCAATGGGAATCCCTGGGAGACCGGTAAGTCAAAATCTCTTCACGTGTCTTGTCCCCATCTTCCAAACTTCAAGATTTTAGGGAGGCTTTCAGGATGATCCTTGGTGGGTGTCAGCCTGAGAAAAGCCACCCTCCCTGAGCCTCACACCTGAGAGGATCTTCTTAGCCCCAGCAGGGTGGCCAGCCTGCAAGTTGCCTATATGCTGAGGGGGTGTGTTTTCATCCCCTGGGCTGTATGATTCAGACCCTTCTCTGGTTCAGCATCACCCATCCCCCCCTTCACCCTCCTCCCCCTGCACCCGGGTTGGGTGCCTCCTGCTGCCACCTCGTGCACTGGTTGGGCTTGCTACCTGTGGGCTTGCTAACACACACCCCTGCCTGCCACTGGCAGCTGCCCTTTCCAAATAACCCTGTCCTGAACAAGGGGAGACATCCCTTGCCTGGCTGAGCGCTGTATTTTGGAGCTGCTCTTTGCTTGAGTTTCTCAGGATGAGGATGGGGAAGAGGGCTGGGACAGGAGCTGAGACCACCCTACTCATCCCAGCCCCATAGCCAGGGTTTTGGGGTGGGAGAGCGTGCCCTTGCCACTGACGCCTGTGTTTGTGTCTTTCTCTTTCTCTCTCTCCTCTGCACCCTCTTGCATGTGGCTGCGATGGGTGTCACTGACCCAGGGATTAAAAGGGCAACCTGGAGAGAAGGTGAGTTGGCTCCTTGCAGCCCAGAGCATTCCTGGCTGCCCTCTGTGAGTGCCAGCCCAAGACCTCTGGTCACAGTCATGGCTGCTGCTGCCAGCTTTGGGCTTTCACCCCCCTGGGCTGCCCCCTCTTCCCCAGCAGCACAAGTTTATCTCCCAAATTCCTTCCAGGCTACTCAGCCTCTGAACATGCAGTGTTTCTTGTTTATGACAATTTACTAACAGCACAAGAGCCAGTGGGTACATGCAGGGCTCCCCTCAAGGCTTCCTGGGTTTTAACTGTTGAGTTTCTTCCCTGCTGGCAGCCCTGCTTGCCCTAATCAACCTGCAGCTGCCCTCCACCTCCCAAATTAGCCAGATTCCTGGTCCAAGGAAGAAAATGGTAGTTCAGCCACCTATCTCTGACCCGGTGGGACCTAGTTCTCCTAGGGAAAAGCGATGGTATGATTTAAATCTGTGGGATGCTATCTTGCATCCATGCAGGGCACTGCCACACCAGGCCCACTTGCTCCTATTCATAGAAGACAGAAAATACAACAGGGCAGGGCAAGGTAGGACAGAGATTCTCCTCCCTTGCTTTCAAGCTACTGCTTGCTCATTGGAGCTGACCAAGAGCTTTCAATGTGAAGGGACAGTAGATAGATAGATACAAACAAGGGAAAAATTACTCTTAACTGCCCATGCTTCCCCAAAGCCCTTTGTGAGAGTCCTAGGTTCTTGGCAGGCTCCAGCTTTGTTTTGCAGAGCACTCTGCTTGCTCCTAGATTGTTTGGTTTATGGGATGCTCCATCTCAAGGCTCCCCAGCCCATGGCACTTCTGGAGCTGCGTCTTAGGAATAAGCCATGTTTTCCAAAGACAGGGATGTGTCTTGCCCATCGCACGTTGTGGGTGGCTGGGAGCTGGAGAGGCAACTGTTTTCTTTTCCAGCAAGGACTTTGCTGTTTTCATCCACATCCCGACTGAGTTTGAGAAGCATACAAGCATGGCATTTCTGGAGGCAGCCCGCAGCTCCCATTTCCCTTGAACCCAGCGTGTCCCCCTTTCTCTTTCTTCTGCTCCACACAGTCCTCCCAGACTTGCAGGAAGGAAGCAGTAAGGGTTCCAGGCCATCTTTTGCACTTGTAATGGAGCAGAACCTCTGTTTTGCCAGAAAGTATTTTATGTGTTTATAGTTGTTCTTGCTGTGCAGCTTCTGTTTTCTGGCACATCCAAGTATAACTCCAAATGACATCTTTTCTCCCAAAGCGTGGGACAAGAGCTGGGGGCTGCCAGAATGGCAGCTGCCCCCACAAGCCCTGAAGGTCTTACACCTCGAGCACATTGATTTAACCCCAGTCTTAGTAGGAATCTAATTCTCTTTGTATTTTCCTCTCCTCCTTCACTCACCCCTTTTTCTCTCCCTTGTCTCTCTGCAGGGCGCTCCAGGAGAAGCGGGCATCTCTGTCATTGGCCCCCGCGGTCCACCTGTAAGTGGCTTTTCTCTCTATTTTTGACTGATGCAGGATGTGGCCAAGTTATAGGGAAAGACTTGGGAGGGGTGGCAAGACGCAGCATCAGCTGGAGAGAGCAAGAACCCTGCATGATGTGGTTCCCACGCTGAGCCAGGCTTGGTTTTATACTGCTATTATATACTATATATATTGAAATTACAGCTCATACTTCAGAACAAACGAGGAAGCCTTCCCTTACAAGGAAACCATATTCCTATATTTTTAAGGAAGAGGCACATTTCCTTCTTGCAACAGGGCTGCTACCACTTTTGGAGAAAATAAGCATTCTGCCCTGGCTGATCTCAGCCTTTGGTTCCATTAGTAGAGGACCAACCCCTTGATTTTGTAGAAGAGCAGAATCTGAACTAAGCTGGTAGCAGGGGAACTCTGCTGGGTAGTTCTTCAGAGGTCAAGTACCCAGAAATCTTGGAAACTCTTCAGCAGCACAGTCACCACTATCTGGAAAGTCCCTTAACTGGCTGGGGAGCCAAGGAAAGCGTAGGTGGGATTTTGCACGCTCTTCCAGCAGAAGTGTCCCTGAAAGGTGCAAAGAGTCAGCCAAGAGAAAGCTTTCTGCAAGGACAGGGTCATTAAAAGCGGCCAGTGTGGAATGTTAGAGCATTCACATGCCCTCTGTGCTGGATGGTTTCTGCACTGTGGTTCAGCCGTCAAGCCTCTGCTTTTGTGCAGCCAGTCCTCCTCACTCCATCCCTGAACAACTTCCACTGGAGATTTCCATGAAAAAAGACCCGGGGACTCAATTCTCTCCCTCCCAGTGGGCACTTCCGATTTTGATTAACCTGTGAAGAGCACCATCCTTGACCTGCAGAGAGGATGGGCTGCCAGCAACTTTTGTTTCACAGCAGAGGTCAAGTGAGAGAGACCTAGGCAGTGTGAACACTTGGCTACATCTGGTTTTCCAATTAGCTTTCCAAAAGCCCCATGATAAGTGTTTCTAATAAGAAACAGCTTTGCCGGTTCCCGGGCCCACCTGCCCAGCACGCTGGAGTTTGAGAAGCGACAGAACCAAAGCCCAGGACACAAATGGGTCTCCTCAAGTGTTTTATACCCAGCAGATGGCCCCTGGCCGCGTGGCTGGGTGAGGAGGAAGGGCTGACAGGGCTCTCCATGCCAAACTCTGAGCAAGACCACCCTGCTTCACAAGCAGCAGATTTTGGAGGGTAAACGCTCCATTGCTTTTGCTGTTTCTCAAACACTGAAGATCTCTTGCCTCCTAGGTGGTGTGATTACAGTAACTGGAGAGAAAAGCCGTAAGTCCCTGTCACTGTAGGTCTGGCAAACAGAGATGGGGGCCACTGCTCTGCCTTACTGCGTTTGCTGCTGTTTGGGAAAGTGCAGAATGTGTTGCATCTCCAAAACAACAGAAAACTTAGATGGCAAATGATATTTAAAATGGGCTTTTGCCTACCCCCGTCAAAGCCCTGAGGTGCCAGTATTGGCACAACTCCACACTTCCACCCCCAGAGTTTACTGTGATGATGATCCAATTTCCTGGGGAGCTGGTGATAGGTCAAAAGGATGGCTGAGCACTGAAGACAAACATGGAAAGCCTGGCCAAGGGGCCACTTGGAAAGACGTGCGATGACAAATAGTTTCCAGATTTCTGTTTGGAGGTTAAACTTTTTGCTTGAGCTCAGAGCTGCTTAACTTCTGTCCAGAGAGGGACAGTGCGCCGATAGTGGCAGAAACAGACGGTCTCCATGATTTTGGCAGCTCCCGGGATTACATACTTCATGCGATCAACATTTTAAAAAGAAGACAAGGAAAAACAGCCACCCAACAAAAACAGTCTCTTGGAATCACTCGCCGTTGAACTGTTGTTTTGGCCTGATACCGTGCAAATCACTCTGCCGTACTCCAAGGAGAAAGAGGGAGCAGTCTGTAGTCTACAGAGGAAGCCAAATTGCACCATTTCCAGGTTTTTCTCCCTAATTCTTTTTTTAGCACTTGTTGTCCAGCAGGGAACCAAAATTAATGAATTGTGGCTAGGCTCTTCTTGATTCTTGCCTTTTCAGAAACCAGCAGTGGACAGATCCTTTAATTTATAGCCTATCTTTCCTCCTGGTCACTGGCCAACAGGACCAGGTGGTTTTCTACGTATCTTGCAAAGTAAAGCTGACCAAGTTCAACTTTGCAGAACTGAAAAAACAGTGCAACTGGGATCAGGCCCTGCTAGCACTGTGTGTAAAAACACAAGTGCTCAGCACAACACAAGGCGTGTTGTGGTAGGGGCGTCCCTCAGACTCTGAAAAACATTATTTGGCCCCATCCTCTGAACGGGCAAACCTTCACTGAGTCTCTCTGCAGATGGGAGAGGCTGGAGGAGATGTAACCTGAAGGTGAAGGCTTAACCTGAAGGTGAAGGCTTTCCCTGCCAGTGTGGCTCTGAGCTCTCTCCCAAGGGATCGTTGTTGCTTCGCTGTGGAAAACCTCAGCCTTGCAGCCCAGCATATCCATCCCCTTCTCCTCTTTCCCCTTCCCTTAGCACCACGAGGATCTCTCTGGTTAAGGCAGACATGCACCCACGTGCATTTCTTTTCAGAAGCAAACCCTTGTTTATACACAGCTCTTTCCTAGGAAACCCTTGTGGGATTCAAACAGTCTGGTCATGATATCTCAGATTGCTTAAGAAAGCATTTTATTCCCCAAAAACGAAGCATGAGAACACATAAGAAACCTGGGCTTTTTGGCACCGTAGCACGGCTTTTAAGGAAGGCAAGATGCCACAACGGTCACTCGATGAGTGTGGTACAGGATTTACCTCATCCTGCTGTTCCGGTCTACATGGGTGTGCTTCCAGAGCTGCTGAAGCCTGGTCCGTATTGCTTCCTGACTTGGCTCACGCTGTTCTTGGTAAATTGAGATTAAAAAAAGTCCTCAAGTAAAGAAGTGTCTTTACTGGATGCCCACAAATCTAGGGTAACTTTGACCTGGGATGCCACAGGTCCCAGAAACTGAAGAGCTACGAAAAATTAAGTCAGGACATTTTCTCTTTTTCATTGTTTTTAAGTGGGTGATGAAGAAGCTGCCAAGCATATCCCAAGCCAGTGTCTGCTGTACCTGATCCCAAACTGGTAGCCAACGCTGCCTAGCCAGAAAGAGGCGGAGGAAAGGACTTGGTGCTCATGTTCCTCTCCTCACACTACCTAACTCTACTTTTTCTCTTAGTTTTCAGAGGCGGGGGGGAAATCTCTTCTCCAGAATTATTTGTGAGGAAAATAAATGCACTGGGACACAAGATTAGGGGAGGAGGAGAAGAGGAATGGCTGTATTTAGACACCAGTGACCTGCAAGGTTTGTCTTGCACAGAGCAGCACCCTACATTAAACACCTCTGGTTTATGGCAGAAAGAATTGCCATAAAATGAGCTCAGCCTCTGGAATATATTCCAAAAGCCTAGCGTATGGGCTAGGGACACCCATTTAATTAATGTAGAAATTTCAAGGAAACTGCTTGCAGTCCAAACTGGACCTGCTCCAACATTTTCTTGGCCTTGTACAAATTGGAGTGGGGATGAGAGATTTCCCCTCCTTCCCAAGACACTTTCCCCTTGGAGGGGAATTGTGTGTTGGGTAACTCTTCAGAGAGTCGCAGGATAAATGGGCAGAGGCTGGAGGAAAAGCTCTGTAGAGAGGACTTAGGGTAAGTTAAAATCCAATTCAGTTCCTCTAAACTGCTGTCTCTGTTTCATCCTTCCTAGGGACAGCCCGGAACAAGAGGTTTTCCTGGATTCCCAGTAAGTGTCATAGCTAATTTATGAGGTACGGGTGTCCAATATTACTAATGCTCTCTGTATCTCATAATTTCTGTCTGAAACATAGGACCTGATCTGATATCACTGGAAAAAAATAACTTTTTCTTTATTTGTTTTTCTTCTTTTTTCCCCCTTTTTATATGATACTTGGGGAGAAAAACCCCAACACACCAAAGAAACCAACCCAAACCACAGTACTCCAAAAGGAAATTAATTTTAAAAAAACCCCAACCCACCAAGTGTTAAAATAACATAGCAGAAGCCAGATCTGTCCAGTAAAATAAAACCATCCTAAGAAATACCCCTAAACAAAGAAAATAAGCCCTAGGTAGGTGAGATTCCAACCTTAATTGAGTCTTCAGGTGATAGGTGTGAGCGCCTGTGATCCAAACGGCACCCTGTGTGGTACAAATCAGCTGAGGACTGTGCTAGGCTGAGCCAAAGGGCAAGGACGAAAAGCTTGAGGGGGTGGGGGGTTCTTCTCCAGTGCTGTTACAGATGGACAAGGGAACAGAAAACAAGTCCAGGAGAGGACGAAGCACATTTCATTTTGGTCCTACGGTTGCTGGCAATGCTCTCTGAAGCATTGAGGCTGCTGGAGAGCTCAAACGGTTGCTATTTATTCTATCCTGGATGACTAGGAAGCCTAAGGCAAAAACAAACACCCCCTGCATCCCGGCTCTGGCCAGGCAGCTCAGCTGCTGCTCCAGGATACACGATGTGCCAGAGCAGGTCTGTGGGGGAGACTCTCAGGCCTGGAAAACAGGAGGAATTGGCAGCCTCTGAGCTGTATGACCCGGCTCTGTGGCTCTGCCCTTTGTGAAATAAGGGAGGCTGTGAGCTGCCCCCAGGCTGAGGAGAAGCAGATCTCTCCAGGCCTTTGTGGTCTTTGGCTTTTGGAGGAGAAGAAAACAAATCAACCCAGCTCATGAGAAAGTGCCGGGTGGGACAGCGCTCTGCAGAGCCTGTTTCTCATCAACTTGTACCTTCAAAATGCTGCTGAGGTATATGTCACCTCTTCCATGGGACACTTTTATTATTTTGTCATTCGAAAAAAATTCCTCTTCCCCCAAAATGGGGGTGCCTTTTTAAATCAAAGTCTTGAGAAAACTGCTGACTTCCCACTAGTTGTCAGGATGCTGCAAAATTGGAAATGCTGCTTTTTTTTTTTTTTTTTTTTTTTGCAAGTTGCCCACAATTCCCTCCTCCCATCCTTTCTTCATTTCTTGTGTCCAGCATTGCCACTGAAATGGGCTGACAGCAAGCAGGTCCCTGCAGAAACAATTGGGAAGCTGGACTAGTACCCAGTGGGCCAGGGACCTGCTGGGATTCAGCAGGAGGGCAGAGAGTCATGCCACCTCTGTGTCCTTTCCCCGGCCCATGCAATCTCATTGACACGTAGGGGTAGAGGGACAGACACGCCAGTGAAAGCATTTCTCACCCTTTCTGTCTCTCTTTTTTTAATTTCAGGGCCCTATTGGCTTGGATGGCAAACCGGTAAGCAAACAGTTTCTCCCAAGGCTTTCTGCCCTGCCTCCTGCTAGGTCCCACTGTCTTGTTAGCCTGCGTGTTAATGGAGTGAGTTTTGAAAAGGATTATTTTGCAACATCATGCACATGCATGGATTAAATGAAAATTAGAAGGTTGGCAGGCAGAGGGATACCACAGATGCCTTGGGGGAGATGCAGGAGTCAGGACATCAGGGAAGGCAGAGCGTGGCTGCTTCCTTTCTAGGCAAATCTATAAAATAGCACGTTGCACGTGCAGCAGCCCAGTTGTTGCAGGGAAAGCCTTAGCAGGCACTCCCACCCTGAGCCAGGCAGGCAGAGCAGGCTCCAAGGTACCAGACCTCTGCCTGAGAGAGCCAACAGCCGCATTTGAGGTTGACTCTACAACTTCATTCTCTCTGCTGCTGTGCTGCAAAGAGATGTAGCAGAAGAGGAAAGGACCCCAAAGACCTCCATCCTGTCCTTAGAGTCATCCTTATAATCAGCTTTTAGTAGAGAGACCTAAGTTCTTCCCATCCTCCAGACCTAGGCACCAATACAGCTACTTCCCTATGAACCCAGCTGACGTGAAACTCATAGCTCCAGGCAGTCCCTTAGCAAAATTCTCTACCATGCTTCCTCTAGCTGTGCTGTGATGGAGAAGGAGCTGGTAGTACATACATCTTGCACCTAATTTCCTACAGCAGGATGCTGTTTTTCCCATGAGGAACATCATCCTCAAGAGATACCCAGCAGTGTCTCTCTTCTGCTGCTCTGAGGATGCATGTGTGAGCCCCAGCGCAATGCACTCAGCCGAAGCTGCTCTGACAGCCCCAGGGGGATTAACCACATCCCAGCTGCACCCCGCAGAGCCTTTGCACACTGTATTCATCCTCCAGAGCTCAATGGTTTGTGTATCGGGGAGCGGTACCCTGCTAGGTGTGTGAGCAAAGCTCCACATGCACACTGTTGTACCTCCCTTGACGAGGTACAGTGTGAGCACCTCCCCAAGCAAGGGGTAAATTGGTTAAGCCAACATCTTCTGGACATTGTAGTGGCCGAAACTGATGTGTCTTTTCTCTCTTTTGCAGGGTCATCCTGGACAGAAGGGGGAGATGGTAAAAAAATATAGTAATAAATACAATGTTTATTTGTGCGTGATCTGCTGGTTTGAAATGACGTTTCCTCTCAGCTGTAAACGAGCTCATAGGCAGGGTAGGGATCGTAGTTCATCTAGCTGCTTCCCTAATTCTGTAACTTTGTAATAGCAGTGCTGGGATGCACATCTGTAATTTTTACATTATGGTTATCGGATTCACATGTCACAACAGCAACTCTCTAGTTTAGTTATGCATGGGATATGTTTTCCTTACAGTTAGCAATTATGTTCTTTAAATATACATTGGGAGCTGACGTTTTTCGTGGTTGGCCTCATAGCAGAAATAAAAGTTGATGGAAAGATTTCTGAAAACCCATCTGGCAGCTCTCAACTTATCTAACAACAACGAAAACGGCATATTTTTTGTATTAAATATCTGTCTTTCCCCCTCTTAAAGCTCCATTTCATATGTGCTTCGTACTAAAATGCTTTTGGTTCACAATTATAAACTTAGGCCACATTTGATGGAAACCCAAATGTGGTCTTGTTCCTCTTGATATCTCTGATGATGAAATCCCCAAACGCGAGTATGCCAAGCTGGCAGCTCTGTAGTCACCTTCGCTCACTGAAACGCTGAATGTTTTCTTCTGCTAATTCTGGGGTTTGAGCCTGAGTGTCAGTGTAGCCCTCTGGCAAGCACATGTTGAAGATTCGCCCCCCCCTCGTTCCCCATTCCGTGATGGAGGGGTGAGCTGACATCACCCCCTTGTTGCGCAACCCCAGCTCAAGCAGTTGCAGCTCAAGCTTCAGACCTGGGTGCTTCTGGTTCCATCCCAGTGCTGTCAGCTGAGGTCCTGGGAACAATAAGGGTGTGTTTTCCTGATGGATTTTCTCCTCTCCTTTTAATAATTCGCCCCCCCATGGTGCAGCCAGAACATGCATGCGTTTTCACTCCTCCAGAGTAACAAAGGGAACCCAGATCTCTCTTTGGAAACTTTTCTCCACAAATTGTTTTAAAAACTGAGTTTCCACCTACCCTGTATGCAGAGTTTTTCTTGCCTTGTTGCTGTAAACGGGGAATCCGTCTTGCATTTACAACAATGTGTTTCTTTAAAGGGTGCTGCAGGCCCCAGGGGACAACCTGTAAGTATCCCATCTCTTGCAATCACACCTTCTCCTAATTAATCCCTCTCCTCTTGCCTGCACTGAGCTCCTTCATTTTTTATTTTTTTTTACCACTTTTCTTTTATAGGGACCCCCAGGACAAAAAGGAGAAAAGGTAATTTGTGTTGTGTTGTGTTGACAATTAAAAACGTGAGGGGCGAGCGGGGAAGGGACTTGATGGCTCAGTGCTGCTCAGTCTGACTTTGGGTGGCTGAGAAATACAGCAAGAACAGAGGGCTCTGGGGCTAGGGGACAGGAGGCAGGGTGCTTGTCGGGTGCAAGTTGGCATAGCTGCATTGAATTAAATAGGGTCACAGTGATTTACACCTTCTGGATCTGACCCAGCATTTGTCTATTTTGGTCCTCTCTGTTTGTAGTTTAAACTCTTTCCTTTTAATCCCCTCCTTCCACAGGGTCAGTGTGCTGAGTACCCACACAGGGTAAGTTATTAGCATTATTATCATCTGTTCCGTGCCTTCCTGCATGTTAATCCTCCTTTGTTTTGAATGGCTTCTTGGTGGAAATACAGATCGTTTCATTAATGAGATGCATCAGCGGGACCCCAAGGGCAGCGCTCAGCTGATTGATGTGTTTCACAGAAGTGGGACAGATAAGGTTTTCCAGGAGGGATGTTGGCTCTCCGCTCTGTTCCTGCCCACCGGGGCTGACCCCCCAGCTAAATGCTGTCGTTGGTGCTTCCTGGAGTCCCTCCCATGCTCTGTGCTCCAGCAGGGAACGTTTGTGTCCTCATCCCAAAACCTGTAGTTTCTGGAGGAGAAGAGATCACCCGCTCACACCTCAGCTCTGTCCTGCTTCCACAGCCTCTGCTGTGGTTGCGTGGCCAGTAGCAGCATGGGGTTTGCAGACCTCAAGGATACTCTTTTGTCATTCTCCCCCTTTTTCTTCTCCCTCATGCTGGCTTCAACCCTGCATAGAGACAAGGGGAAGGCTTGTGCTCCCTGCCCAAAAGCCACCCTGACCACCCTTGGCAACAGTACTCTGGATGGTTCCTGGTCAGCTGGTCCCTATGGTGGTCCCCCAGCCTGGTGGGCTTTCTGCCTGTAAGGAAGAGGCGCGAGGCGGTGGGTCAATACCAGCATCTGTTTAATGAAAGCCAGGATGTTGCCCCCCTTGTGTCTGGCCTGGCCTGGCTGGTGTGTACCACAGCCAAGAGAGGAGAGAGTACATTGTGGGGTTTGAGGGGATTACGGGAAAAATTTAACCAGCTCTAAAAACAACTGAAGTGCTGAAAATCCACTGGAAATGCATTGGAACGACATCATATGAAGTGGCTGGAATTTGTAATCTCTGTGTACAGGGAGACAGGCTTAAGGGCTTTCTGTTTATTTTTGACGGGGCTCTGGTCCCTGGCCCTGAGGGAACAGGGCCCTGGATGCTCTGTGCCGCAGAGACAGGGGTGAGAGCTGGGCTGGCAGTGAGGGAGAAGGGGGCCGTGGGTATGTGCCCTCCAGTACAATAATAGCCAGTCAGCTGTGTTTATTTAGGCAAGTGGCTCACTAGATTGTTATGTCAAAAAGAAGTTAACAGTGTTCAACCCAGAGGTGTCCTGGGTTCCTGTTACAGGCTCTGACTGTTCTGGGTGCTCAAGGTGAAAAGCAGCAGCAGGACCTGAAGCGACACTGGAAAAGAGAGATGCAGATTGTGCATCGCTGGGAGTAGCCTGGGCTCTGTTCTGGGGGCAAAGGCTTGCTGGTTTGGTGGGTTGGGGTTGCAGGCACTCTGGGGTGTCACGTTTTCGAGGTATTTCTGGAACCTCAATATTGTAAAAAGTCCACGAGGTGTTCCAAAGCAAAAACATGCTGATGGGAAGGGTGTCTGTCCTCAGATCAGCTCAAGGGTGGGCTGTCAGAAGGGTCTGGACACAGCCTAAAATCAGCCAACAGAGGTGCATTTCCCTCTCTTCCTCCCAAAATTAAATTAGGGTGAGCTTTGCTGTGAAAATACTGCATGTTTCACCAAGTTGCAATTTGCTCTTGCTTTACTTGTTGACAAGGTTCTTCATCAGATGTTCCGGGTGCGGAAATGAAAACCAACATCCTGAAAAACCAGGGATGTTGTTTCAGTTTTGCTTCATCCTTGTTTTCTTAGGAAGGAAATGTAAGATTAAGATGTATGCCTTAGCTCATGTTGCAGTTTCCTATTTTTCATCAGCACGAGCCTGTATGGCCTGCACTGGTGTGAGGGACAAGCCCAGGCACAGGGCTACCCTTTCGGGGTGCGCTGGCTGTTTGGGCTGCTCCAAGGTGCTGCCCTGGGGAAGGGGACCAGGGACCAGCTGTGCTCCATCTTCTCTCAGAAACACCATGTCTAACTGACCCCATTTGTGTCATGTGTCTTCGCTGTCCCCTAGGAATACCTAAGTACCACCCTTGCAGCCCTGCGCTCTAACCAGATCCTTACGCTAAAGGTTTGTGGGTAACGGTCTGATGGGACTTGGTTCTGATGCAAAGGCGCAAGGATGCGGGTCCAATATTGTGCGCTGCCTTCTGAAAAGCACCTTGCCATTGGGACACTGGGGGCCTAGGGCAGGAGACTGGGGGGTTCAGGTTTCTTGTCTAAAATCTTCCCCTTGCACCTGAATCCATTGCTGGGTCTTCAGCACTTGAGGTGCCAGGCGAAGACAGCTCAGCTGGATTTGGGTCACTCAGAGATGCACACCTAGCATGGAGGTGTGGGGATTCACAGTGACAACCCCCTCAAGAAGATCAGTGCAGTCCTGAAAGCTCTCCTGGGGCCTCATGCACTGGCTTTTAGAAAGAGAAGGATGTCCTCCTGGGGAAATCAGCCCTGTTGATTTTCCAGCAGCACAGCCCGTGTCTGTCTGGGTTGGTGCATCCAAACACACACAGCTTCCCCCAGGATCACAGGGCAGTGGTGCTGCAATATTGGGTTCCCACTTGACTTTGCAACAGTATTGGGTCCTCTCTTTTACAGCAAACACAAAGAAGGATGTTGAAAGGAATTAAAGTGTGCTGCTTGGATGTGTATGGTTACTGTTGGGGGGAGACCTGTGGGCACACCTCTCAGACCTGAGCACACAACTCACATGGGGAAATGTTGCACACAGGGGCACATTTTTGTGCATGAGCACAGAAAGCCTCTTTCTCTTCTCCCTGTGTAAATCAAGAGCAGCTTCAGTGGAAAGCTGATAGGAACAGGAAAGTGGATCAGGCCAGAGAAGCATTCCTGGGCCTGGAGCCGGCACGGTGGGTGCCAGGCTGACAGCAGCATGCATGCAAGTAGAAACTGGATACAGCAGAAGGATGAACAAATGCTCCTGAGCTTTACTGCATTTGATTTCTGTGTGTCCGGGTCAGCTTTGTGCCCTAAGGCAGCATTCCTGGCTATAAGCAGTCAGAGGCTGATGTTACTGTTAAACAAGGAAAAGCAGAGCACGGGGTCCAGAGGCAATACCTCGCTCAAGGCTCAGAGGCAATAGGAGCTCTCTTGGTTGTGATGCCTGTGTCTGCTCAGCTAAATGAACTGCACCAGAATCTGTTCCCTGCTGCTGACCTCAAGGAGCCTCTCTCCACTCCTCCTAAGCTCTGAGGAAGGGTGAGGCCTGGAGATACAGTATTTCTTGTAAGGGAAGATGGAAATAAATTTGAAACTCTACTTGGAAAACTTGGAGAAAATTGGCATTTTGATAGTTAGCTCAAATTGAATGATGAGAAATAGAGATGGTCTGGGCACCGGAGAGCTTAGCAGAGCCGGTGGGGGGCAAGTTTTGCAATACTGCCTAAGGAGAGCAGTGGAGCTGAGTAAAAAAAAAGTCCCCTGGGAAAGTCTTGTTTTGGAGTAGGGAAAGTGGTAAAAACTCTGTGCAGTGGGAGTGTCGGGGTGGTGAATGGCTGCCTTGCACCTGCCAGGGCTGGCACATCCCCCTGTGAGCAACGCATGGTGTGAAGGAAGGAGCTCAGAGGTCTGCTGGCAGGTACCCGTGCCCCATGCCCTCCCTGTGCAGCTCTCACATGGGGGTTTTATTTTCACAGCAATTTCTCTGTTCCCCTCTTCTCTGTTCTCTCCCCTGGCTGCTCTCTGACTCTCGGTGTGCTAATGGCCTCCTTTGCCCCACGACATTCTGGTTTGATCTTCTTCAGCTGTTGCCTCTCCTCAATTCAGTCCGGCTGGCTCCACCTCCCGTCATAAAGAGACGCACTTTCCAGGTAGACTTCTCCTCTTCGTTGCCTGTTTCTAAGCCTACCCTGACACTTGCAATTAATCAGCTTACTACATGTCTGTCTTCCCCTACAGAGGGGTTTCCAAGAGGTTTGGGCAGAGCTGAGGGACCTTCTTTGAAGGGGAGGAAACCTTTGATGTGATAATGTGGCTCAAAAGAAACGTAGTGAAGCCAGCTTTTTAAACTGAGAGAAATGGGCCATGAAACAGTTCTTGGGACTGTTGACAAGCAGTCTCCTACCTTAAGGAGTCAATTCCTGCATATTCAATCTCCAGAAGATGTTAGAAAACTCTTGCTGAAACGGGGTTAATGTCTGTGAAATTTAACTGAGATGAATGAATAGGCAAATGCTTCTTTTAAGGGCTAGTCTAGTCTGAGGCACTTGGGAAAATGTGTTTAAATAAGCTCTTATAATGGTTTCATTAAATTGCATTAAATCTTTGTGTAAACACATTTATTTTGGTTTCCAGGGCCATAATTCATGTTTAATTTAGTTTAGCTCGGGAATGAATTCATAAAATGAATTATGGACATATGAATAGTGAATAAGAGTGTCCATAGGCAGAGTTCATGTGGCTTTTAATGAGCCCACTTTAAGCTCCCTCATTCCATCAATTGGGATTAACTTTCCCATGTGGACAAACTGCTGCATTTACCCTGCTGAAGTGTGCTGGGCACCCTCTATGGTGTGCCTGGGTTTTGTCACCCTGCTGCCTGTCTAGACAGGGAACTCCGGTCTGCAATACAAGCCTTTACCATGGGTGCCTGATCCTTGCCCCCTGGTGCTGGCAAAACCCTGACCTTATCATTTGAGCCCATGGTCTCAATTCAGTTTCTATCGATTCAGCGCTCAGTGCTGCACAGAGCCCCGTGGCTTGTGCTGGTTGTCCTTCAAAGTGACAGTCTGGAGAGCCAGGCCAAGGACTGACCTCTTGGGAAAGTGACAGTCTGGAGAGCCAGGCCAAGGACTGACCTCTTGGGAAGGCTTTGAAAGCTGAAGTGTGTATCCAGGATGAAGTGGGAAACTTGAATAGCTGCCCCACGTCCTGTCATCAGCCAGGGCTGCAAATTCCCTCTGTCCCCACGGGCTAACTTCACCGGAGAATTTTGCTATGATCAGTTTTGTCGTTGCTGTATTCGTTCCCTGAGTGCAACAAAGTATAATCCACTCCTACGGATCTGCCAGCACCAGGCAATTCCAGGAGCCCGACAGATGAATGCTAGGAACAAATGTGAGGCTGCAAACTAAACCTTAGCACCAGCGCCCGAGACATGAAAACCCTGCTGCCTCTGAGCACGTCAGGAAGAGCGCTTTGCCCATGGGCTTGGGCTTAGCGGAGGCATGGGCTGAGCAGAGACCTGTGTTGGGAGGCTGAACGAGCACCACGTTGCTGGGGTGCAGTCAGGGTGTCTAACTGGTGTTTTAAAAGAACTGACAAATAGCTCCAGTCAGCAGCTAAAAATATAGAATGATGTCTGATGAAAATGCCACCTGCTTTCCAACCTACTGTATCCTCTTACTGTCTGGGTAGATCCGTGGGTCCTTTTGTTCTGAATGTGTTAATAAGACTATAGTGATGCAGTAATTGCATTTTGCATGTTTAGGGATCTGCATGGATGGGCACTTGCTCAGACAAAGCATGCTCTGTCCAAGACAGCAACGTGAAGGTGATGCGAACAGGGCTTTGGGTGAGCTCCTTCCAGCTGTGCCGGGGTCGGGCTCCTGCTCTCCCCATCTCCCCATCCCCTGTCAGGGTGCTAGCAGCCATTCCCAGCACTGTGCTGCATTTTAGTGCCCTGAATCTGGAGCCTGGGCTGGGCTGACAGTGGTTGAAGTGGGAATAGAGGAGGGAGAGCCGAAGGGAGACAGGCAAAGGCCCGTTTGCCTTCTCATGGTGCACTCCGAGACGGGTGCTGTAAGATGCATGCGCTCTTTCATGTACCCACAGTGCAGTGGGAGGGAAGTCTCTCCAGCTGGGCTGAGAGATCAGGACAAGAGGAAATCCAGAAATATACTCCAGCGTCCTCCTAATCACTTGCCTTGGTTGGATCCAGATTCTCTTCCAGATTTAAAACCTGTGAGACTGCTTAAAGGACTGCTGACTAGCACTGAGTATGGAGGACAGGGAAGCTCAGGAAGTATCCTGTCTGCCTTGCACGGGCCACAGAGTGAGCACTTAGAAAATGGGAGAAAAGAGAGGGGACCTTCCCGGCCTGGCCCAGCAGGCTTCTTTCTTGGTGTGAGCTGCGGGTCAGACAGGGTGGCAGCGGCTCTCTTGCAGAGAAGAGCTGGTGCTCCACACATGACTGAGCTTCCCGTGAGCCTGGCCTGCATGTTGGAAATTTTCTTTTAAATAGAGCTCGTGTCAGAAGGGATGAAAATTTTCGGCTTATTGCTTTTCATTTGTCGTTCTAAATAAAGCAAGCATCCCTGTATCCATGTGTTTTACTAAAGGCAGCCAGGATAAATAGCATGCTTGGTAGGAACACACACAGGGCACAGATTTCATGCGCTTTCCTGCTCACATGAGTGTGAGAGCAAACTTCTACCCAGCTGCAGTGTATAGGGTTCTAGAGAGGACAAACACAGCAGAGACCCGACTGCATGCCCACTGATTTATACTTGAGAAATGACCATGTTTCATTTCTAGCTTCCCATGGATCCACCAAGAAGAGTTTTTCATGGTTGAATTGGGTTGCTGGCACTAGGATGTTGTGATATTTTATTGGTTGGGGGAGGCCATGAGGCAAACACAGCGCCTTAGGAGCTTGCTGAATTAATCAATTATAGATCAGCAGTCTGGTATTCAAACGTGGTGCTTCCAACCCACTGTCTCCTCAGTGCCACGCGGTCCCAAGTCCAGGTCCTTTGGGCCAGATGACATTGCTGAGGCATGAGCTGCAGCTGCCGAATGGCTACTGAGGGGCCTGGGGAAGAACCGGCTGAAACGGCTTCGTTTCAGAGAGCTTAAAATGGCAGGTGGCTCTGCATGCGCTAGTTTGCTAAATCTTACAAAAACAGGCTCTTCCTGGCATATGTCGGCCTGTTTTGGTCAGGCTCCAGAAATGCCATGATGATTGTGTTATTTTCTTTTGGTTTTGTGGCATTTCTACTTTTGGGCCTTGGCGAAACAGAGGGAGGGTTGTCCAACAAATATAGCACGGGAGGAAAATAAAACCCCATCTAGGCTGAGGTAAGACACTGTGGCTCTGCCTGGACGTGCCAGTGCGGTCACGGGAGGCTTTGCTTCGCATATGACTGTCAAGTGCTTTGGAAAGCCTCCTGAGAAGCTCAGATGATGTTGTGTCTTGACATATAAATTGTACTTGACTGACTCGTGAAGAAAAGGATCTCTTTGGACTGCTCAGTCTGTAGATCGCTTTTAAAGAGAGCTCTGACAAGGTGGCCTCAGATGTCTTTGCAAACTGGAGGGTCCCAGCTCCTGCTGGCCAGGCAACCTGGCTGTCTTCAGCAGGGCTCTGCCTCACTCTTTGAAACCTCTCCTGCCACTAACCTGAGACTTGCTTCTACCTCTTCTGCTTCAGCCAGGCTGACCTGCCTTGGGCCCTTGGGGTGGTGGTGTGAAGGGTTTGCTCTGCCTGCTGATAATCCTGTGTTTAATGAACTGCAGGGTGAACAAGGACAAGCAGGAATTCAAGGTCCACCAGGTCCCCCTGGCCCACCAGGGCCCACTGGACCAGCTGGACCTAAAGGAACAGCAGGACAGCCTGGGCCAGTTGGGGCGCCTGTAAGTCCAATTACGAAAAAGTCTTCTGCTTCCTCTTTCCCTGGGGAATGGACAATTTCCTCTGGCCTTTACTGCCTCTTCTGATGCCAAGATAGCCATGGCAGGAGATCTGCAGGGGATACGGATGGGTAGGGAGGAATATGTTCCGGGAAGGATGGGGAGTGGGACGGAAGGTGGAGTCGTGTGCCCTGCACTGTTGCTATCTAGATATGCGTGTGAGTGGGTGACCCCAGGCTAGTTTCCTCCTCCTCAGCATCTGAAGATGGTCACAGGGAGGAAGTAACATGAGGGTGTAATTATCCTGCTCACAGCAAAAACCTGGCTGATAAGGATCCTTGTGACTCCTTTGAAGTCCTGCCCCCATCCTGGTCTCAGGCTGGTAGCAAGCAGCCAAGGAGGGTAAAACCAGAACTATTTAAAATAATACCATTGCCGAATGGCAGGGCTCAGGGCAGAAAATACTGCTAATGTACCTCTGTCTCGCAACAGGGCAGAGCAGGAGAACCTGGGAAGCCTGGCAGAGATGGAAAGGTGGGTACCAGAAAACTAGCTCCATTCCTGGGAGCTGCAGGGAGAAACACAGCAACTGTGGTGTGAATGGTTTCCATCTCCGAGAGTTTTCAAGGCCTGCTAGTAGGACAAGCAGGTCTCGTCCTTGAGGCAAAAGCTCCTCTCCACAGATGATGGAAGGGAAGATGCTTCTGTAAGCATTCTTATCTCTCTCTGAGCTTTAAGGAGCCAAAGATGTGGTGACTAAACATTTGAATTGCTATAAGCAGGCAACAACCAAGGGTGGGACAGGCATCAGAGTGTATCTAGAGTAGTTTTCTCCTTTCTGTCTGCTTGCATCAGTAAGGCAGCTCCCGTGTATGGATGTTTTGTTTATTTATATTTACATACACATGTATCCGGTCTACTTCATGGTTCGTATCAGGTAAATTGTTTGGTTATTTCTCATTTAGAAATACAAGTGGTTTGTTTGTTAATATCTCCTCTCTATTTAGTTTGTCAGAGGAAGATGTGAATGCCTCATTTACTCCAGAGCTGCACAGTGAGCTGGGAACAAGTTTCCCAAGCAAAGTCAGAGAACACAGAAAAGATTCTGGAGTAGAATGCCTAAGGCAAAGCAGCTTTTTGGTTCAGATTCAGTGAGACCAGGCTGGGGGTGGGGGCTGGGGGTAGAGTACTATGAGACGTGAATTTCTGTGGGAGTGTAGGTTAGGGTAGTATTCATCTACATGAAGAATAGATCGGTGATGTTTGAGATTACAATTTTTAATCTATCTGCTTTTGTCTACAGGGTTTACCTGGGCCTCCTGGACCAAAGGTGAGATGTCTGGCCTTACTTAGAAGGAGCAAGGTGGTAAACAGAGAAGTGGATGCTTCTGGCAGGGAGAGACATGCACGCTTTGATGGGTGGAGGAGGGGGAAAGGAGGTTCCATCAAATAGTTGAAAAAGTTTTCTAACCCAACTCAATATTGCCTTTAGGGTCCGGCCCATGCGCTGACTCATGGGTTTTGTCCAGGCGACACGTCTGAGTTGCATCTTGACTGAGCAAGGCATGCCTTGTCAGCCCCTCTTGCAAAACTTTTTGCCACACACAGCTTTATTGGCTTCTTCCACTCTCAAAGCATTTACCAGTGCTTCAGGAACGGATTTTGCAATGCTATTGTTAACTCCACCGCAGTTTCCCATTTATTCACTTGCCAAAATGCAAGTGGGGGACTTTTTGTTTTTCTTCAGCTGCAACCACCCCCACCCCCCCTTTGATTTTCTCTGAGAGGTTTAGCCAGGGTGAGGAGATAGGGACTGCAGAGCCCGAGCACAGAGGTGATGTGGGTTATCCAGCTGCCAGTGCTTAATGCACCTTTTCTGCTAGGGCTCAATCCGGCACAGGTAACAGTGACCCACGGGTCTCAGCGGTCAGGGGCTCAGTGAAGTCATGCTGAACAAAAGGTGAATTTTTCCCCCTGGAGTGCCCTTTCATCCTAGGATCTCCTGAGAGAAAAGGGCAGGGATGTGTCCTTCTCAGGCCAAGCCTCACTTTCTTTTGTCTTTTTGCCTTTTGCAGGGAGACCCTGGGATTCAGGGATACCCTGGCAGGAAGGTAAGAAGGGGAGCTCCAATACTGTTAAATGAATTAAGCTGCACCGATGCCTTGTGGGATCACAGCTGCAAATCCATGGTCTCCTCTGGAGCACTCGTCTGAGCTCTGCTCCTGCTGGACACGGTGCTGCGACGTGCCCACAGATCCCTCTGGGCTCAGAGATATTTTTAAATCTCCAGTAGCTACAGCAAAGATATCTCCCCATCCGTGTGCCTCTCTACACTTGCTTCCAGGCTGGAATATACCTCTTGCGCATCCAGATCTGAACAGGAGGCTGGAAAGGGCCAAATCCTTGGCTACGTATTGCTCCCTGGAATAAGGCAGGAAAAAGCCAATCCTGCTCCAGGTTAGAAGGCAGAAGCTGGCAATGCCCAAATGTCTTCAGCAGCAGCTAATTAATGGCAGGATTGTCAAGCCCAGAGCATGTAATGAAGAAACAGGAAGAGAGACAGGGGAAAGACACAAAGGAAGATCAAAAGGGAGAGGGGGAATGAAGAGATACTGCTAAAGAGATGTCAGCTGTAGAAGGAGGCAGTGAATGTTCCCAGCAGGCGGGAGTCCCGTGTCCCCCTTTATCTCCATCTTGCTTTATGCGTGCTCTGCGAGCAAAATGGCAAGACCTGAGCACTTTTTAATTAGTTCTGTATAGGCCAAGAAGTTTTTGTTATGCCAGGAAGTGGAAATTATAGCCCCTGTGGACCACAGTCTGCTCCTGCAGACAGACAATTTATTGCCTCTTCCAGTGAGTCGTCGGGTTTTCCATTAAGAGCCCATCCTGTTCCATGTGGGGTGGGTGGGTGGCTCTCAGTGCACAGGAGCAGTGAGGGGACTGGTCCCGGCAACGACCATACAGCGAGGGCCTCTTCTATGAGCTCCTCTTCTATGAAACCAACTTGTCTGGCTAACTTACTTACCAAGCAAAGAGCCTGCACTGATCTTGGAGGAATGAGCCCGAGCTGTGAGTGACCTTTCTCAGGGAAAGGTGGAAGGAATGAATGAAAGTAGGAGGAGAAAATCCTCCCTGGTGTGTGGGTCAGGCAAAAGGGAAAAGAGAGTAAAGACCTGAGCAAAGATGTTAGGACTGACATGGTACATGGGGTTGTGGGACCACTCCCTCCAGTTTTCACACTCCTGATAGCTTTCCTGATGCAGAACGGTGCCCCTCTCCCAGAGAGCCCAGGGGGTAGGTTGGTTTGCGGTAGGCACCTCTGTGCGGAACAGCCCCCTTGCATTTTTTCTGACCTTTCAGGCCACTCACAGGCTCCTTGTCTTGCAGCTCACTGTTTGCTTCTTCCTCCATTTTCTTTCTTTCCTTCCCCAGGGTGAGGTGGGCGAGTCAGGCCCTCCTGGTGCGCATGGTCTCCCCGGAGCTCCTGGCCCCAAGGTAACCCTTAAACACAGAGCCTGTGGGGCCATGTCCCAAGGGCAGATAAGTGGCAGACAAACCTAGAGACATGCTAAAGGACTACAGAAGGTCAGGGGCTAGAGGCAGTTCTCTAGAGCCTGGTACAAGCCATGCAAACAAAAAAACTTGCTCCTGTGTCAAGCGCCTGGCCAGTTTTTGGCCAGAGCGGTTTCCCACTGTCCTGAACCAGGACCAGGTGCAGCCCTGCACAGGCCCCTGTTAAAGAATAAAACCAACCCTGCCTTTAACAGGCTTTTGCATTAGGGCTGGGAGAATGAGGATACTGTGGTCCATGAAATGGTTTCTTACACCTAAAACACATGGAAAAGCATTGGTATGGGCAACCTCCAGCATCCTCTCCAGTGATGTAAACTGCCCTGCGTTCCCAGAGAGGGGTGGGCTGCAGCCAGGGCTCAGACTGGTACTGTGCTGTTATCAGGATCCAACTCTCTCTTGAGGGTTAAGGTTGGGTTTATTGCATGCTCCCTCCCTCCTTTGGCTATTCTGGCTTTGGCCCTTGCTGTTATGATGATTGTGCTGCTTGCTTCATTTCTCTGCGTGTTCACTCTCCCTCTGTTTTCTCCCTCTCTGTTCTTCGTTGGGCAGGGTGAAAAAGGGGACGCTGGCATAAAGGTAGGCATGAGAAATACGGTCTTCTAGTGCTGTATATCATCTGGGAGAGAACTGCTCCTTGGGCTGATGGGTTGTAAGAGGCAGTTTGGTCCGAGGCAGCTCCGTGGGGTATTTAACCGAGTAAGCATCTGTGCTCTGATTAGCCACAGACACAGACTCCGAGCTCAGGCAATAAAAGCAGCCTTTATCCATTTGGTGGAATTTGATTCCTACCAAAGGCATTTCTCTGACTATGAAGCCTTGCTAATGATTTGTTACATCTCTCCATTTGATGGGCTAGGCTGGGGTTTCCTCATAAAATCTGGTTAGCTGACACATCAAATCCACTCAAACTCTGCGACTCAGGCTGAGGTTTGGCACCAGGCTTTTCTGTCTGTTTCTGGACACGTTTTACAGGCTCATATGGCCTATGCCCAGATGTTATCTGACCGAAATTTACTGTATCCATATATTTAAAGTATATTACTCGCTGTAGACTGTGCTTAAAACATTACAACATTGGCAAGTGTTCATGACAGTCATGCCATACATCTTAAACATCAGGAGAAAAGACTCGTCCTGTAATATTTTGAAAGGCATTAACAGTGACACATACATTCCAAGTGTTTAGTATCTGGCATACGTCTCATTTAATGTTCAACGTGTATGCTTTCTGTATAGTGGGTTGCTGTTTGAAGGGAGAAAAGGCCCCTGCAGAACTGAACATGTGAGTGTGTTAGATCATTTAAAGAAATGTTCTTTGGGGGCACAGGCTCTGGGTTAATCGTTGAATAGAACAGCAGCGATTTTCCTCCTGCAAGAAAACAATATCCGGTGGGTGCATATAAACTCCAAAGGTTTCTCCATGTCCATTTTCCAATTGGTGTAATTCCACCAAGCACAAAGGAATCGCCTCTTGTTTGTGCCAGTGCTAACAAAAGCAGAATTGCACCCAGAAGGGAGAGGTTTGGGGAGCCAGGAGTTTGCCTCCTGCTGTCTTGACAGCCAGGTGTCTGAACTGGGGGACTGAAGTTGGAATGTGGCTTGGGAGAGAGAAGAGGCTGGGAGGAGAAGCTGCCTTCCAGCCTTGCTTATACGCCCACATTTCACTGCTAGCAGGCACCTGCTCTGTTCTACCTGCATACAGGGATCTAGGCTCTGCCAAGAGGGATGTCTCCAAGTCTTCCAGTGGTGTCTCGAGGGCATCCACGTGTGAGACCCTCCCCTGTTGTGTGTCAGAGAGCTATGACTCAGGGTGACCCTGGAGATGTGCTTCCACTACTTCACACAGAGTGGAGATGAAACCTGCCACGCTTTTTGTGGTACTGAACTGCAGCTCCACAGTGCCGTAGCAGGCTCTTCCTTCACACATAGACTATCGTTTTGTTATCATCAGCATCTCTTGACTTCCTTTCTTCTCTGCTCAGAGGAATCGGCAGAGAAGTGCAGGGGTAGCCTTAAATCAGCAGCCAGACATCACCCAGTAGCACCTCCTGAACATTCACCCGCACACCGTGTACATTTTTTGTCTTTGGAAACTGCTTCTTCCTGTTGTCCTCCCACCTAGGAGGATTGTCTGAGTCTGGAGGGCTTTTGATACTTCCACCTTTGGATCCAGTTACCTGGGCTGCGTTTCACCTCCTCTTTGTTTCGAGGGGCCCGGCACAAACACTATGACACGTACTTTAGCTGTAGCGACCAATTTTGTATAGCATATCACTGCTTTTGCTGGCAGTGAAGAGCATTTCAGACCTGAAGAGGCTTTCTGGTTTCACACAGACCCCTTGTTGACTTAATAACCTCTCCTCATTCAGTGACAGATGCAGCACAGCATAGGTTCTCTCCTAGCTCATTTCTTCTGTGGCCATCATTTTAGCTTCGATTGTGTTGAGACCTGCATTTGTGTGCCATGAAGGTCATTAGACAACCAGTAAGTGTGATCACCTGGGTGGTTTGAATAAGCATTTGACCCCAGCCTGGCCATCACATTTAGCTTTACTGACTTTTTTTTTAAATAATTGAAAGGTCCTTAAGGATGAAGCTTTTTGTTGTGCTCTCGGGAAAAGGCACTAAAGAAACTGCCCCCAGCCTTGCTCTGTAGCCCCCTCACAACCTGCCTTTCACAGCAAGAAGGAAAAATAGGAGAGTCTCTGATTTAATTGGCAGGCTGTAACCAGTTCTGCTAACAAGCTGATCGGTATAGGGCATGCTGTGCTGTGATTGGCACCGGGTGGGTATAAAGCTGCCCACACCAGGTGTGGCTGCACCATTCCAGTGCTGGTTTTAGTGGATTGCTGCTGCCTGGCTGTGGCACCTTGTGCAGACCCTTCTAGGGTCCAAAAAGCTCTAGGGTGCTGTGAAAGGGATCAGCCCAGTAGGTACTTACTGTATCACGATGACTTTCACGTATGCAGGGTTTAAAGATGTTCTTGAGCTGGTTTTCTTCCTTATTCTCTGGCTTTGGCTCTGGGGTGTTTTTCTGCTCTTTAACAGTGCAGCATCACGTTTGCTGCTCCTGTTCTCCAGTTAGCTCTGGTGTCAGGGTGGGGTGGGCTATGCAAGCCAGCTGAGGCCATTGTAAGATAGCGCAGTTGCTCTGTAAGTTGCCCCCACGTCCCCATTTGGGACTCCATTGCTCCCTCTTCCTGAGGTGGCTTTGCTTTTGCAGGGCTAAATACTGATAGTGCTCTTCAGGTAGGCAGTTTCTTCCAGGAAAGTCTCTGGGATGGGGAATTGCTTTCCCATGTGGGGTGGCCTCTTCAAGCAGTGTGGGTGCCTCCCAGCAGAAAGCATTGGCTTTGCCTTCTCTAACTCATTTAAGAATAAAAACAGGGAGCACAGTTGGGGAGGAAGGGCTGAGAATGGTCCCCACTTCTCCAGTACAAAGTACTTGTAATTATTAGTTTATTTTTGTTATGGCTGGAAATACCCTTGTTAAGTATCCTGCGTAGGGTAGGAGGTATCTGCAGTGCCTCTGTCTTGTATGTTATACAGTTCACAGGCTGTCAGATTACAAGAAGTGCTTTTAAAAAACAGGGATATACCTATATCTCTGCTGAACAGTCCTTCCAAGCAAGGACTAAACGCCCAGAGCAAAGTAACAGCAGCAAGCAGACTGCCTAAAGATGGTTTATTTTCCATGTGCCACCAGGTAAAACTCAGGCTAGCGATATAAGGCAACCCCTGGATTCCCTTGCTTTCCAAATAAGCTTGTTCACCCTATAGTCACTGCAGACTGACTCCCTAAACGCAGAGTACCATGGTGTGGGACGTGGTAGGAAGATACAGAAGCTGTCTTGCCGTGCCACTCCGGCAGGATCAGTCCTGCTGTATTCTTGGGAGGTACTGCTGATGGGAAACAGCCCAGCTAGGGCAGTCAGCTTGGCAAGAGGCAGGCTTTCTCATCTTGCCTGTGCCCTGGGTGCTCCTTACAGAGCCCTGGGAGGACTCATGTTGTGTCTCTTGCTCTCTTCCTCTGTGTTTCTTGCTCTGCTTCCAGGGGGAGAGAGGCATGCCAGGGCTGCCAGGAAGACATGGCACTAAGGTACCTTGTAAAAGAGTGGAGTGATGCTTGTCTGCCTGATCTCACCCGTACGACTCAAATGTCCCTGATGCGCAAGCATCACTTGGATTTGTGTGTGTGTCTGTTAGTCAATGACTGTCCTCAGCTGACTTTTTTTTCTGCTTCTAAATTGCAAAATATAGATCCTAATTTTATGAAGGAGATGGTGGGGGAAGAAGAGTTTACAAGCAAATGGCATGCCTGGTCCGATGCTGTCTTGCAACATCAGGATCTTAATGCTTTAGGCTAGTGAGAGCAGCCAGTTACTGATGTTTCTAGGGAATTGTTTTTTGCAAATTGGGGGGGTCCCAAGTTATGGCCCCCACCTTCAGCGATGTGTGTTAGCCCGCTGTGATCAGTAGGGTTATGCAAGTGTGAAACGGGACTAATGCAGCAATGACTCAGGGTCAGTGTGCGAGCAAGCCTGCATGCATGTGTGTTGCAGCTTTGGGGTAGGTGCTGGAAAATAACATCATCTGTGTTTGCTGCTGTGTCGAGGCCAAAGAGTGAGGATCAGGCATCCCACAAGTGAAAGCCTAACCCATGCCATTTGCTGCACGTTATCCCTTTCATGACTCTAGTTCGTATTCACTGAAAGCTACTGACCCCTAAGACAATCTGGAATGCTTTCCCCCCCCCCATTTATTGCATAGAATCCCTGATCTCCATCTTCTGTCCTTGTGTTTTTTAGCTTTGTCCCTGATTTCTGTTTCAGAAAGCTGAGAGGTATGATCCTGCTGCTCTCTGGCTCCCTACTCATCCTTGTTTGAACTTCTCCAAGCTCTTTTCTTTTTGAACTTGGCTCCCAGTTCTCCTCTGCCTCACGTGCTACATCCCAACCCCTCTCATTTCCCACTTTCTAACACTATTTCACCTCCTCCCTTCTCCTTAGACCTTTGTTATCCCTCATATTTGCTTTAGTAACTGGACCTTTTCACCAGAACTTAACTTACACTAACACGGGGCAAACAGAGATTTCAGAGAGAAGGGTTGATAGGGAAGACTTGCTCTTTGCATCAGTGCTGTCAAGGGAAATGTGTCTGTCCCTGCGGGAGCAGCTGCCTCCTGGGGTTTGGAAGCAACTTGTCTTGGATTGCAGGGCAGGCTGGGCTCTGTGTTGGTGGTGGCTTGCTTGGCGTTGCAGAATAGCACCTGAATTGCAGTGCTTCCAAGGTTTTGGGGTTGGTTTTTTTTTCCTTCCTCCTAAGGTGGCTGGCTTCAGAGCTCTCCTGAAAATATTTTATTGCAGGGTTTGTCTCTGCAATGGAAACAGAACAAGGGGAAATAGCAAGACCAAGGCTCTGGGGTATGAGCTGGCCTTTCTCAGGATGCTCGAGCTGATGTCTCTGGGCTCTGAACTGAGTGTTTGGTCCTCAGTCTGTCTTTGCCTTCCTCAGTTATTTGACAATATTCTGCTCGTTGGCCTTTGCTTCACATGCAGGACTAAACTGGGGAGGGGGGTGTGTGGAAATCTGGTTGTCTTGACTGTGTTGTGCTCATTTTGCCTGTCTTTGGAGGAGCTTTTGGGAAAGTAGAGCCGCTGCCATAGGCAAATGACCCGCACAGGGAAGGAGGATGCGTGCTGTGTAGTGTTACAGCATCACTTCTGAGTCTTGGGAAGGAAAAGATGCGGATTTTACCATTTTACTTCTACCTGGCTGATACTCTTTTGTTTTTAAAAGAAGTTTTGTGTCCGATTCATTTCAAACGAGGTGTTCCCGTCTCTCCTCTCTCTGACAGGGCGCTCCTGGGATGGCTACCGCAGGGATGAAGGTCAGTCTTAACCTACGCAGCAATGGCTTGAGTAGGGCGGGCTTGGGAGTAAGGGCTGGAGCTAGGAGAGCGCAAGGCGGCAGAAAATGGTCGGACAGCTCCCACTAAAGGGGAATGTCCGAACTGCTATTGCTTTTGGCAGATACAGACCCGGCTTCAGCCGCACCCCTGCTGAGTCGCACCGCCCCGGGCAGAGCGGTGTCACTCGTGATACTCGTGATTTAAGGGGCTAGAAGTTAGATCCAAGACGTGCAGTGAGACAGTGACCTCCTGGCCTGAATCTTCCCAGCTGCTGGGAGGAAAAAAAAAAAAAGCCAGAAATAAGTAAGCTATCTTCAGGGCTGGCAGGGAGGGTTTTCATCCTCGATGCCGCGTCGATTCCCTATCGACACACAGCCTTCCTCTGCCCGCCGCAACCGCAGCCTTGCTCTGCTCCTGTGTGACAGAGCTCGGAGTAGGCAAATCCCTTGACGGGGGCAGATGAGCCTTGTCTTATGCCACCCTGTGTCTGGTAAAGCTTCTCTTGAAACACTGCAAGGCGGTGGCTCGGTTTTGTAAAAGCCACTTGTCTGAGGCTTGCTGGTTTCTTACAGCAGCCCAGGAGCCAGCTCATGAAGTTAAAACAAGCTCCAGATGCAAATTCTAATGTGTATTTAAAGCATGCTCATGCCCTTATCTACAGATGAATGTTCCCTCCACTCTGACAGCTCCAGGAGGTTTTGTACCCTCTCCTGGTTTTTCACTTTTCCTGTCTCTTCCTCCCCAGGGCGAGCCCGGGACTCCAGGAGAAAAGGTACTCTCAGAAGGCTTTGTTTCTGGTTTGCTTGTGTGGGTTGTTTTCCCCTCCCAGAGCAGCTGAAGGAGCTGAGGAACGGCTCCGTACTTCCTAGTGCCCAAATCCAGGCCCCAGTGGCACCTGCCAGTGTAACACCCAGTGATGCCTAATGCGAGCGGGGCCATACTGCAAACATGTTCCCTCCCTCACACTCGTGTCTGTTGATGGGAATACCCTCCAGCTGCCTCCCTCCTTTCCTCCCTACTCCACAAAATATGCACGGCACACTTTGCTTAGCGAGTATGTTCCCTCTCCCACCTCCCTCATCCCTTCCCAACTCCCAGTACTTCTATGTCCACCTTCCCACGTTACCATGGGGTGCTGTTCTGCTGTGCGCCACATGAACTGCCCTGCACAGTCTCCCCCATCTCAGTGTGTAGTGTGACCGGGCTTGAATTTCCCATGGTGGGCACGGTACAAAAATACCCCATCGCTCTCCATCACTAGGCAGCCAGCTTGGTTTCTGAACAGCTGGCTCCTCTTGTTTGAGGCTCACCGGGTTATGTTACAGCATGCGACGGCCATGTAACAGGCACGTTTTCTGTCTCTTTTCTTCCCCATGAAGGGAGATCCTGGAGTCCCGGGGAGGATGGGCCCCCCAGGTTTGCCAGGGAAGAGGGGGCAGCGGGTAGGACATTGCGTGTTTGGGCTTGGTGTCCTGCGCGGTGTTCCCTGCGAGCGGGAGCTGGCGGGAGCCTGCTTTGCGCTGCGTTGTCGTGCTTGCGGGGATTATGTGTCCTTTCCTGGCTCTGGCCCCCTTGGTGAAGTGTGTTTGCGTGTTCCTGCTTGCAGGAGGTGAGGGGGCTCATGGCAGGCAGGGCAGCATGAGATGCCTGGGATGGAGACTTGTCCTGGGAACAACTGAGGACACCGCTGCCTCTTTTGACTCCAGAAATAACACACTAAACTGGGGGTCAGTAACCTGACCTCTCTTCTCAAGAAATCTACCTCTTTACACCATTGTTCAGGCAGCAGAGGATGTTTCCAGTAGCACTTGTGGCCATGTGTATTGGAAACCAATCCCTGAATGAGAAGTGCCAAAAGCACAGCAAGGCAGAATTGGGGATTCACAGCGGCCCAGGGCAGGATTTTAGAGACTATATCCTTACAAAAACCCCAAAGGCCAACCAACCTTCCCTTTGGGCATGAGGTCCTGCAAATGTGTCTGGCAGGGGAGGAAAGCTGGGTGGGGGCTTTTCAGGTGGCCAGAGGCCAAGTCACCTTAGAGAAAGGGGTCACGGCGCTCTAGAATTGCCTAATTAATTATTTTCTATGGGGCCACCAGTGCATGTCTGTTCCTGGAGCGTGGATGCAAGCCCCCTGCATGCTCCACCTTGATGTGTGCCCTTGAGCTCCTGTGAGGCTGGTGTGCAGCACCAGGCTCTGTGGACAACAGCATGGTGCCAAGAGGAGCTGTTGGCTATCCTTGCTGATCCAGTGTGCTGCTGCTATGCAGGGAGCTGGGCAGCTGCTGGGGGAAAGAGGTTTTGAGTTGCTCCTTGTCATCTGTACAATTTGTTAAGTCTTGGAGGTGTGGGGATTGCAGGTAAGAGCACGCCTTTTTCTGATGATGCCTTTGAAACATCTCTTCATGGTAACAGAAACCTCTGGTATCACTCTCTGTCCTGGCAAAATGCAGACTCCTGGACAGGACACTGCAGCCAGAAGCCATGGCTTTAGCAGCCAGATGGAAGGGCTTGAACAGAACTTAGATTCAGCATAAAGAATCATAGAATCATAGAATTGTAGGGGTTGGAAGGGACCTCGAGAGATCATCAGGTCCAACCCCCCTGCCAAAGCAGCTCCCTAGGACATATCACTCAGATAGGCGTCCAGACGAGTCTTGAATATCTCCAGAGATGGAGACTCCACCACCTCCCTGGGCAGCCTGTCCCAGGGCTCTGTCACCCTCACTGTGAAAAAGTTCTTCCGCATGTTGGTGCGGAACTTCCTGTGCTCCAACTTGCAGCCATTGCCCCTTGTCCTGTCTCCACAGACCACTGACAAGGGGCTGGCTAATTCCCCCTGCATCCCCTGCTTAAGATAATTATAGATTTTAATTAGGTCCCTTCTTAGTCTTCTCTTCTCAAGGCTGAACAGTCCCAACTCACTCAGCCTTTCCTCATAGGGGAGATGCTCCAGGCCCTTAATCATCTTTGTAGCCCTTCTCTGGACTCTCTTCAGGAGATCCCTGTACTTTTTATACCAAGGAGCCCAGAACTGGACACAATACTCCAGGTGGGGCCTGACCAGGGCAGAGTAGAGAGGGAGGATCACCTCCTTTGGCCTGCTGGCTACATTCCTCTGGATGCACCCCAGGATCTCATTGGCTCTCTTAGCCACCGAGGCATATTGCTGGCTCATGGCCAACCTGTCATCAACGACATCAAAGGGCTCTAACTGAGCTCCAATAGTCAAAAGATGACCCAGATGTCATGGTGAACTAAGCAAAGTCACTTCACCAAGTGAATGCTGGATGCCCTCCATTGCTCACTGCTCTATGGCATCTTCCATACCCCATGGTGCATTGTGCAGCTCAGCCTGCCAGCCTTGCTCTCCAGGAATTTGCACCATTGCCTTCTGGCTTTGCCCTTTTTGCCATTCCTGTTTTCACTGCTTTTCATGACCAGTACATGCCACAAAGCTTGGCTGCTAACTGAGACCCTGCACTGCTTTATTTTAAGAGCACAATGAGAATGGGCTTTGGATTTAGGGAACAGGAGCAAGAAATGCTCTTGGGAGAGGTGTGGGAATGCTGGTTGTGAGATCTCTGCTAGAGCCAAGCAGTGTAATTCACAGTGTGATGAGGAGTGTGTGAAAACTGGGATGGACTCAAGCAGCAGACAGCTTCTGTCAGAAGGGCTGATCTCTCCCAGGGCATGGGGAAAGCCTTGTGCTCCAAATAAAATTCAACACCCGGCAACAGATTCTCTGGGTATGTGGGCTGGGGAGAGCCTGTGCCAAAGGACTGACAGGGAAAAGGGTTCAGCAGATCAGAAAAATGCACGGGGAAGGGATCCTAGATCACTTTCCCAGTCGCCTTCCTTTGGAGAGAAATGGCAATGATGGGCAGAGGCAGTCAAAAGGACAGGAGAAAATTTTTACTCTCCTGAGCAGGTACTGTTGGAGGGTGCCTTGTCTATGCCTAAAATTACATACCCTGTGAAAGGGAAAGAGGGTTTGAAACCAGGAGCAGCTTGTCCTCTGGCTGCTCCTCCAGGATGGAGAGCCTGTGGAGTCAGCCCAACCATGTCTGTTTTGCCAACAGGGTGAGAAGGGACGAGCTGGTGACCCTGGACTTCCTGGATTCCCTGGCACGAAGGTGTGTATCTTCTCTGGCTCTTTTGGTGTGGGCCGTGCTCATCCCTTTTCCTTCCTGCATCCCGTGCCAGCTGCACACAGCTCATGCACTCTTGAGCTGCTGTCGCAGCGTTCTGCCGAGCTCAGCTGGATGTCGATGTAAGAAACCACAGCCAAGGACATGATGGGGTCACCCAAAGGACGCCTTTTTGTGCCTTCACGCAGTGAGGGGGAGGCTGTGGTCCTGGGAATATGCTCACAGAGTCAGATTCCAGTAGCTCCCCTTTAAAAGCATGACCTCAGATTTAATGTGACATTTCAGCCGTCCTCCTGCTCCCAAGACCCATGTATGAGGGGGACATGGGCTTTTTGGGTGGCTGCACTGCTGTGCTTTGGGTTGGAAGAGTAGCCTTGTGCTTTGAAAGGCACAGGGAAAGGACACTGAAGCTGAGCTCTGAAGCTGTGACCTCTTCCCTGTGCTCTGAGACGTGGCCAGAAACCACAGCTTTCTGTCAGGCTTTCACAGGGTGCTTTTCCTTTGGGAAAGGGGACAGGGCACTGAACCACGCTGTGCCAAGGATGTGGTCTGCAGGGCTGACTATCTGGCTGATAGCTGTAGCTCCAGGGGCAGGTGTACCCCCAAAAAACATCATCAGGTGGTTTTATCAGCTCACTTTCAATGGTAGATGCAAACAGTTGGGTTTGCACTGGAGGCAGGGGGTAAGGTCTGTCCACAGGCAGCTTTATGTGGCCCTGGAGAATGAGGGCCGAGCAGCAGCCCTGTGGTCAAATGGATGACTCTGGCTGTGTTGGGCTCTGGCTGGAGCCCCCAGGCAGAGCTGTATTGGCCTGGTTCCCAGGCAGCTAGCTGGTGGCTCTGGGGCAGTGATGTGTTGGGGCTATCAAGAGGCCAGCTGGGGACCTTGTCTTGGGCTCTGTTTCTCTAAGCCAATGATTTGGTAACTGAATTTACAAAGAGGGAGAGGCTGAACTGTGACGTGTGGCTTGTCCTTCCTTGCAAACAGGGGGAGAAGGGAAATGCTGAGAATGCCTTGATGGGAGGTAAAGGAGAACCTGGCCTTCCAGGTCTGCCCGGGCCCCCTGGGCCGAAGGTGAGTGGCTTTTTTTTGTCCAGCAAGTTGTGTGTTGTGAGGGATTGTGCCCAGCACAAGGTGTGTAGGAAGGGGCAATGGTTACATTCTTCTAAGCCTGCCTCTGATTGCCTGCTGAAGGGATGTCAGGTTCTGCAGGGGGCTTTAGTTTTGTTGTTTTAAATGCTGAAGGTGAGAGAATTTGTAAACTGTGTTTCTGGGAGGAAAATACTCTCCTTGTCCCAAAATAAGTCCCCTCTAGGCTCTGTGAGAAACTGGTTGCTAGGGATTGATGGCAGCCTCTAGTCCTGGTGGTACCTGAGGCAGGATGGAAGCCCTCCAAGCCTCCTCTCCCCTTCCTCTTCTACCTCAAGGAGAAGTGGCAGTAAAGTTCTGCCCTTTAACAAAGGACACCAAGAACACTTAAATCTGAGGTCCTGCTTGGGATGCACTTAGAACAGCCCTCCTGGGCGCTCACTTTGGGTTTGAATTTGGTGATTTCCTTCATTCTGAATACTCCTTCTATGTTGGGCACCTGGTGTGAAGTCACGGCAGGAGATTTCGGGTACCTGACGAGATGCAAATGTGGCAGGAGCACTTGGCAAGTGCAGCTCTTCCTCCTGGAGATGCAAAGTCAGCAGTGGAGTCACACCCCCTCCACACAATACGAACCCATCCCTTTCAGGGAGAAGCTGATGATGTTGGCCAGCCTGGTGCTGCAGGGTCATGGGGAGAAAAGGTACAGAATGCTTCTGCACAACCCTGTTCCAGGTTCTGTAGCTGCAGGTTTGTTCCTACGTGTAGAAGATGTAACTGGAGAGGAACATTTGAGTACTGAGCAGTCTAGTCCCTGACTGGTTCTGAGGACTAGCAGAGAACGGCAGTTCCTGATGTTTGAGCAAGTGAAGGGATAGGCTTTGCTAATGGCATGTTTTTCTTGTTACAGGGGGATCGTGGTTCACCAGGAGACCAGGGGCCCATGGGCGTGAGGGTAGGTGTCCCTTCACCGCTATGTGAAGAGGTTTGACCCTTCAAAGGGTTTAGTGGGACCACACTGGCAGTCTAGATTTGGCCTCCGATTCCTTGATGGATGTTCTGGCAATGGCTAAATTTGAGACAGGCTGTTTCTCTATATTCTCATCAGAAGACACTCCCACCTTAGATGGGAAAAGGTCTTCTGAGCCACCACAAGGTGAATGCTTGGCTCGTTTGCAGAAGGAGGTGGATTTGGACAGTCTGAACTCAGGCCCTTGGCATATCGGTAGACGGTAGCAGGAGAGCGTTTGGTGTGTGCCCAAGTCTGACAATTGGCCAGACAATCCCATTCCTGGATTCTTGCCTCAACTTCACCACTTGCCAGACCTACCAGCTTTGATGGTCATAGCATGGTCTTGTCTGGCTACAAATTGTACCTCTGTAAAAGGTGCTTTTAAGAGCTTTGTTTAATAAAGGCAAAACTGGAGGCTGAAGGGTGATCCCAAAGCCCTGCCTAAGGAGCTGGTATTTTGCAGGGTCCCAAAGGAGAACCTGGGAAGGGTGAAATGACAGGCTATGATGGTAACATCACTGAAGCTCTCCAGGTAAGTGACCGCCTTCCTGTCCATGAGGTGACTGCTGGGTGCTTTACTGTTTCCCAGGGGATGCAGAAAACCAGGAATAATGTAGATCCACTTCCTCAGCACAAGGAAGTCCTTGGTTGTTCCGTGGTCCCCTTTGGCCCACTGCGTAATGTCTTGGTAAATACTTGTGTGCCTTGACTAGGAGATGTATTAACACTGGTGGATGTAGGGGTCACGCGAGTCCCCTCAAGAGTGGCCCGTGACTTGGGGCAATTGGGGGATAAAAGGACTGCAAAGCTTCCTTGGAAGTGTGGAGCAATGGTCTGCAGTGAGAGAGCAGCTGTGCCCAGCTCCAGGTCAGCCTGGGTCCTCCTTGGAAAAGAGGAGCGATCACAGAGTAACAGCCCCCTGGGGTGCAGGGCTGGGTTTTTGGCTTTTGTTCCTTTCGTAGGAAGCTTGCTCATTTAGGCTGGTGTTATGTTAGTGGAGAGCAAACCAGATCTAGAAAGAAGCTTAGTTTTGAAAAGGCAGTTTTCCTTCTTGATTAATATTTTTTTTGTTACCTTTTTCTAGGAAATACGAACTATGGCCTTGATGGTGAGTTCCTAGCTTTGCTGTGTGATGTTAAGCAAGTAGCCATGTGCTCTTCCTGAGCAGATGGCCTGACAATCTAGGTGCAGCTAAAACATTTGGCCTTTGCCGATGGGGGCTAAAATCAGGGCAGCTGACAGGTGAGAGCTCATCTTGCCTTCTGATCTTGGCACTTGAATTCTATTCAGGCCCTTTATTCCTCTGCTTTAAGAGGCAGTGCATGCTCCTCGGAATAGGGAGTGCTCAGGAGGGGCAGGGAGTAGTGAGGGGGGCTGACTGAAGTGAAGGAAAAGGGGACCTTGGGTGCCTTGCAAGGAAATACATAGTGGCAGACTGTGGTGGATGCTTTCTGTGATGGGAGGCTGTATTTTCACCACTGATAAGTATACCTTGACATAAGTCCTGTAAAAATCCAATCACTTAAAACAGCCATAACTACAAGCCTTTCGAAGACAAAGAGAGGCAAAGTAGTTACTCTGAGCTAAAATAAGGGAAGAAGTGCCCCTGTATTTTGCTTCCCAGGACAAGAAATCTGGATGGGGAAAAAAGACATGTTTTTACCATGTGGTATGACTGGGCGGCACCAGATGGGTATAAGTAGCATCGCTTGCTGGGCCAAGTAGCATCGCTTGCTGGGCCAAGGTGCTCCAGAGATCTCCTTAAAGTGGTAACTCCCCAAGAGCCATCAGGAAATCCACTCAAAGTGCCAGTGCCATGTAGCGCCGCTTAAGGTGTGCTCAGGATCTTAGTACAGCATTCCCTATGGTCTCTGCTTTAAAACTGACTTTTGTAGATCAAATGGAAGGGAAAGCCTCATTAAGTTCATCTCAGTTTCAGGGGCAGGCAGCTGTGGTGGTTTTCCTTTCCTTCTGTGAACATGTAAGGAAATACATAGGTACCTATTTGGACTGGCCTGCTGCTCACTCAGGGCTCTCCATTGCTTGGCTACCCAAACAAGACAGTTTTGGGAGAACCTGGGAAAACTCCCCCATGATTTCATCTTAAACTCAGAGCTGTTTAGTTTCAAAATGCAAAAATAAAAGCCCTGTTGATAATCTGAAAATGAGTTTTTTCTTTATCTAGGGACCCCCAGGACTTCCAGGGCCACCAGGACAGAAGGTATTTGCTCAGTTCAGCACTTGCAGAGCCACACAGGAGTGGTCCAGTCAGAATTCCACCCCCACAGCCCTCCCCAGCGCTCCTGTTCTCCTTGTCCAGCACTACCACACTGCCCTGTTGGCTTCTACACTCCCCCTCATGCACAATATCCTGAAAATCTCTGCTTAGGTTTTTTTTTTCCCATGATGATAATGCCTTATCTGAAAGATGAAGGCTCCTTTCTACTTGCCCCCTCCCCTTTAGAGAGCAGCTTATGGGAACCCATCTCCGGGCAGGGACTGTGTTGGTTGGCGACTGTATTGTAGCATTGGGGCTGTAAACGGTCAGTCAGGACAGACAGACAAGGCTAGTGAGACCCTTGGGCAGTGGCACAATGTGTTATTTCAACAGGGGGTTCCCCATGCCTTTTTTTTCTTCCATGAATATTAGCTACCAGAGTCCCTGGAGGCTGTCCCTGTAATGCCTGCCCCTTCCTCATCGTAGTGCCTCACAGGAGGAGTCAGAATAGCAGCTTTCAAGTTGCAAAGTAAGACTTTTGTGTTTCAGGGTGAAATTGGCTTGCCGGGTCCTCCAGGCCATGACGGAGAAAAGGTAAGACATGGTACCCCCGTGCATTTCCTTCGGTGGCCTTATCTGGCCTCGGTGTGTTCTGTCTCTGTCCCTGATGTTGCACAGTTGCTTTCATAGTTTATTAAAGTGCTGCCTTTACAAGGAGCGTCTGGGCTGGCGTGGCAGATCTCCTTTGACCAGCCCGTGCCTGCTCAGTGGTGCTACTGTCGTTAGAGGATGAGCAGTGAAAGAGACTCTGGGCCAGGGAGCTGCTGTGTGGGAGTAACCATCCTCTCATCTGGGAATGTTTCACTTTCTGGGGTGTGCGTTTCTTTTAGGGACCACGTGGCAAACCTGGAGAAATGGGCCCCCCTGGCCCTCACGGACTGCCAGGAAAGGATGGACCACCTGGAATAAAGGGAGAGCCAGGCCATATTGGGGTCGCAGGGGAAAAGGGTGATAAAGGAGAACCAGGACAAGCTGGCTCACCGGTGAGTAAGCTGCAGCCTCTCAGAGCAGGGCTGGCTGCCCAGTTATGGGGCAAAGCCTTAGGACTTGTCAGATCCCCTCTGACGTGGGTGCTGGAGGCACCTCATCACTGCAGTATGAAGTGTACCAATACAGAAGCGAGGTCTTGGCTCCCTGGCAGATGTGTGTTGTCCATGTTGCTGGAGTGGCTGTCCCCAGCTGCCTGCTCTGCTCTGGGTGCTGTGTCGCTTCCTCAGCTTGCTGCCTGGCGTGTTGCTTAAAACAGAAATGCTGCTGCAAGCAAGTAGGCTTGACTGTGAGCAAGGCAGCTGAGGTACCACCACACGTGCTCTCCTAGGAGGGCAACTGCATGGGGTAGTGCCTTGCATCCCTGCCGCTAACTGGGGCAGAGCGCCCAGTCTCCCAGCTTCTCTCTGTTTCAACTTGTGTGTCTCCAGTACAAGTTGAGAGGGCTTCACACAATGGGTTGGTGCCTCCCTACAATGAGTTTGTGCCTCTCTTCAAGATTACCGGGGTAAAAGTCCTGCTGTCCCAACAGCTGGCTATTGGGAATGATTTCTAGCATGGACTCCAGCAAACTGCATAACCGTGAGCAGAACTTGGAGGCAGGAAAGCAGTCCCCTGTCCCTGCTCTGGGGACTGGCACCTCTGCAATGACAGGAGGATGTCCAGGCATTTGCACATCCAGTTGGAATGCTAGTGAAGCCCTGCATTTCTCTGGGCAACTGATGGTTGTTGGAACTTTCCAGTGTGTTCTCAGGATGACCAAAGCCAGTCTTAGCTCTTAGCTCTTGCAGTGATGTCTCATATGTCTGCCTGAATTAGTTGTGAAAAAACCCACAAATGTTTCTTAATCCATAGGGTCTTGATGGCCCCACTGGAGAGAAGGGCGAACGAGGTGACCAAGGGATGCCAGGACCATCAGGATTGCCGGGTCCCATTGGACTTCCAGGATTGACAGTAAGAGTGGAAAAGACAGGCTGCTCTTTCCTGCTTGGCAAAGAGGAAACAGCATAGAGCAACACACAAGGGTTCATTTCCCAAAGTGCTGAGTATCTCGGGAGCCTCGGACCTCTCCCCCTTACTTAGGTGCTTAGGTGTCCCTGAATGTGCCACTGGGCAAGGCTCCAGCAGCAGGCAGGGGCCAGCTGGGAAGCTGCTCCCTTTGCTGCCGGGCAGCTGCCCACAGAGCTTGCATGGCCACGTCAGCTGAGGTGTCCAGTTTGCTGGCAGCATTGTACTGTTGTTGACCTGCTTGCCAGGCCTGCTCCTCCTTTGGGGAACTGCTGCTTGTCAGAGCTTGGGTGGTTGGCGGTTGGCTTCTGATGGAGTGAGGCTCCAGCATGCAGCTGGTGGTGACAGGGTCTGTTGTGTGCAGGGAGAGAAGGGCGAGCCTGGGCAGCATGGAGACAAAGGAAATCCAGGAGAATCGGTAGGTCACCTTTTCTTGTTTTCCTTCTGCAATCCCAGCAGTTGGGGAGGGCTGGTTTGGCAACAGTGCTGCTGGAAACCAGCACGCCCCACCTCCTACAATGCACTCTTCAGGGAGGAGGGGCAGTTTCATCTTGTGGGACTGAATTGCCAACTACCTCTAGCTCCCAATGCCCTACTGTTCCCTTACACAAGCTCACGACAAGCAATCCATAACCAGTGCCTATAAGATAGTGGAAAGCCTAAAAAGTGTTTTCCTTGGCATTTGCAGCGAAGGCATTTCCTGAACAATACTTGCACATATATGCCTATATATGCTTTTCAGTAGAGTTTGGGTTCCTGAATCTGTTCTCCCCTCAGAGCTCACCCTTAGCTTTTGTATTGCCATGCAGCAAGGAGTCCTATCAGCTATCAATACTCTCCTGCGTGTGTTGGAGCCAGCCACCTCCTTCCCTATCTTTTGAAACAGCTGCTAGCAGCTGACCTCAAGCCTCCTTGCAGGAACAGTGGCAGAGTAGTGGAAGTGGACCCTTTTATTGGAGGGGAGGGAAAAAAATTCTCACTGCTTTCCTTCCTCCTAAATCTCTGCACCTGCTGCATAACCCTCCCCAGAGTACTGCTGATGCTTTTTAGCCACTTTGTCTTGGATTGCTGCTGCTTCCTAACATAGCACTTAAGGAGAATCCGGGTTTTCAAGCCTGTTAGAGCTTAGCTGTAGTCTGCCTCCCCTCTCAGCAGCTCCCCTTCACCTGCTGAGGATGGCAGGTGATGATGGTGACTTCTCCTGTGTTGCTTTCTAGATATCTGGCCCCCCTGGACCTCAAGGCCCACCAGGACCTCCAGTAAGTTTTGAGTGATTCACCTGAGGAGCATGACACTGGGAATGGGGATAGAGCGGGAATTGCCTGGGGGGAGGATTCTGGGTGGAGAAAGAAGCCAGAAACACTGCAGTGCTTGCACACAGGAACATGGTTAGTATTCCTTCCAGAACCACCCCCAGGGTAGGTCAGAGCTGTGTTGGGCTGGGTAGGTAAAGAGAGAAGGTTATGTTAGTCTGAGATGAAAGGGAAGACGGTAGCAAGAGGGGATGGGCAGGATTAAAGGGATCAATTATAAAAATAGGCTTAATGGCAAGCCTGGCCCGTTGCCAGGTTGTCCTTGGCGAGAGCCTCCTGGTTACTAGATGAGAACAGTACGTGAAGTGCCTTCTACATGAGTAAAAAAAGAGGCCTCTGGGCTAAGCATTTGTGCCCCCTGGGTGTCAGAAAGCCAAAGTTCCATGCTGCATGCTGAACTGGGATACCTGGATTTTAAAGGACACCCTTAAACATTGCTCATTTTTTGTCTTTCTCCCCAAATACAGGGTCTTCAGGGCCTCCCAGGACCAAAGGTAAGGCTGCAAAGCATCACATCTGGAAATTCTACTAGACTTTCCCCGGTGCAAGAGTTTTCCAGTCACAGCTTTCTAGCTCACAAACATTACCTGCCATCTTCGTAAGAGGACAGGTACATCTGAATATTTTCTTGAAGGAAATGGATTAGCAGCTCTCATTTTAGGACCCAGAAAAACATTGATTTTCTCCAGTTTTCACCCAGAGAAGTGGGAAGGCACTAGCCTTTGGAGACCTTAACTGAACTACATTCTCATGGGCTTTTTTCTGAAGGGTGAAGGTCTGTATAGCTAGTCACACAATCTGAAGGGACTGAGCTCTAGCTTAAAATGACCCAGCTTCTGTACCCTGTAAATTAGACTGTGCAGCTACTCGAGAAATTCACTGTTCAGAGACTGGAAAATGTGGAGAATGCCTTAATTCTCAGAGTTACACTTAGCATTTTACCACCAGTGCTACTTGGGTGCAGGAGGGGATGGTATGCTTACCCTGATTCATCTTTTCACCAAGGGTTGATTACAGATCCGGTTATCTCTTGCTAGTCTGTAACTCACTAGCCAAGGCTAGCAAGTGTCTGGGAAACTTCTGGAAGTTATCTTTGGAGTACATGCCAAAGAAACGCAGGTGGAAGTCTCACACTCCACAGACTGGATTATGGGCAGAGGAAGGTGCTGCACCAGCTTCTCCTTGAGCAGAGTAGGTTTAATTAGCAGGTGTGATGAGTTGTCCCAGATGCGGAAGCTTTTGTTCCATCTCTGCAATCTGTAGTAGTCTTTTTGTAACCAGGCTTTCCATAGTGGTGAGGAAGAGCGTCTTCTACCCCTCGCAGGCACCTCAGAAATAGCTAATGCTTCCAGGTATGTGCTGGAGCCGGGGGGTGGTGTAGGGCAGTGACACACAGCCCTGGAAACCGGAGTGCTGCTGCAGTGAGCCAGCAGCGTGCTGTCCTAATGCTGTAGCAGAGTACACAAAGCAGGAGTCCTGTTTCTGTGCTGACAGAAGGTTCTTCCGACCCTTCTGTTTCAAAGTACAGCCGAGGCAGTGCTTTAAAATGCCTTATGAACGGGAGCGAGGGGGGGAAAAGCTTTGGGCTGCATTTTGAACTTATAAAAAATAAGTGTGTTTTGTTTAATGCTGCTTTCTAGGTTATAATACCGAATTTCAAAAATGCCACTGGGAAAAGGAATGGAATGTTTTTCACCCAAACATTTTGAAATCAATGCCTTTGCGCTTACAAAAGTCTTGTTGATAATATTTCAGCACGGTTTTTATTTTGTTTACCAAGCCCATAGGCACCTGTCATGCACTTCCAGTGAATCCCCATCTAAGAACGTAACCCCCATTACCAGACAACTTCTGGTTACTTCTGTTGACCTGGCAGTCCTCGCCATAGCAGGCAGAGCCATACAGAAATGAGCTCAGTTTGCCTTTGACCACCTTCACCTCCTGGGCCTGGACCTCCTCTTCTGCCACTGACTTATAAGAGGTGCTTGAACCCAAGCCCACTTAACCGGTACTGGTTTTATTCAGGCTGGGCTGAGAACTGGGCTGAAGCATTGCTCTGCTGCCTCTTGCAGTCACTGTGCCACTCTCTGAATGGAGGGATGTCTCTTATGTAAGTGGTGTTGCTGTGGGTTTATTTTCTGCTCCATCCGTCCTTTAGGGGGAAGCGGGGATTGATGGAATGAAAGGAGAGAAGGGTGCCCAGGGTGAAAAAGGAGACAGAGGGCCACTGGGATTACCCGTAAGTACCCAGGAAGCGAGCGGCACTTTTCCCAGCCAAACTTCTATTGGCTGTATACAGATCCCTTCGATAGGAGACGCATGCAAGGATTTGATACGTAAAGTCAAAGAAAGAGATCATCTATAAATAACTGTGCCTCTGCTTTTTAAACTTAAAGCCTCCGTTTCTGTACAGAACCTTCATATTTGTGACCTGTTAAACCCATCAGTGATGACTTTAGTTCTTCCCACCTCCAGCCGGAACGAGGTAGCTTTCCTGTGGGCTCTTTCCACTTCAGGGCAATGGGGTGAGGGGGAAAACAGAAGTCAAAAAGATGAGGAAAGGAAACTCCTTCCCAGCAGTCTGTTGCGTGGGCCAGGCTTTGTACAAGCCTGGTGGGATCTGAATGCATCCAGCTTCTTTGCTAGGTGGTGCTCTCCTGTTGCTTCTGGAATGGAATTGATGCTTCCTGTGATGAGGTGGAAGCCTGCAATACTCCCTGCTGTAGGTGAGCTCAGCCGCACCAGTGTTAGTGCACAGTTTGGCTTAGCAGGGAAGAATTCGGGCAGAATTGTGAGGAAGCTACAGGTGCTTTAGAACCTCAGGACCTTGAGAAGCTCTTGGCTCCCCTCTGTTGAAGATTGCTTCGCCTGCCAGGACTTGGCTGAGGCCTGATAATGAACTGGTGGGAACTTGGTCCCACCCAGTTGCTCTGCCAGCCCCTAAGTTCTCTCCTCGCAGCAAAGCCCTCACTGAACATAGTGCCTGGAAACAAGCACTTGTGTACTGTGTGACTATGTGTTCCATCACCCAGGCCCCTTGTCCCCAACTTTGGCTGAAGTGTGCATGTCTCTGTAAAGTGTTTTCCTTGTCTGGTTGTGCTAGACAGCAGTTACCTGCCAGGGCCTGGGCGCATCATGCCGAACTCTAGGCTCTCAAGTGAACTCATCATGAGTGTGTTCACTGCTATGGCTCCGTGCAGAGCCTGCGGGGGCAAAGCAATGCTTTCGGAGGGCTCAGATGCAAAGGATCAAAAGCACAACCCCAGCCCCTGTTTTGCCCTGAGAAATGCAAACGGCGGCTTTCTGTGTAAACAGTTACTCTCCGAAGCCTGGGTGGTTTTGGGACAGGGGAAGGAGGTCCCTGTGATGGTCAGTGCAGAAGGTGCCCCAGAAATTACCCCAACAAGCTCATCGCCGTGGCAGGGAATGTGCTGGCTGGTTCTGCTACAGCAGTGAGCCCCATGAGAAACCAGGGTCCTTTGACTTTTCACACCGCTCTTCCTGAGCTGTGGAAGGGGCAAGACAGGCTCAGAAAGTGTCCTCTTAGAAATGTTTTGAGTGACCAACAATAGCAGCTGGCCAACTAGGAAGCACAGTTACTGAGCTGTTAGTGAGATCAGAGAGGTGTTACAGATCTTGCATCCCTCCTTGGAGCTACCTGACTCTCTTCATAAGCTTTTCCATGCCTGATCCCAGCATGTTTTCAGCCTGTCTGATAAGTGCAGTTGTATCAATAAGTGCCAGATAGGTACTGAAATATTTTAAAGACTGTGCAGTCCCACAACGGGATCTGCTGCCTCTTCCTGTGTGACTTGGGGCTTGACACAGTGCTGGAACAAGTGGTGCTAGAACATTCAGCACTGATTGTCTGCAGTAGCCTTGAGCTGTTCTGTACGGCCAACAAGCTGAGGAATTTGTCATAGTCAGGTGGAGGAGAACTCAGTCATTTGTACTAATGCTCCACCTAAGCTTTCTCTTAGGACCTGGGGTTCTTGGTAGGAACTTGATCTGCTGATGGCTCTGCATAGCTTGCAAATGCCTCTGTGACTGCAGGGCTTTTAGCCCCTGAGAACTGTGTCTCATCTGTCCCACCCATGCTGGGCTTTTCATCCCCTGTCACAGAGCAGCGTCTTCCTCAGAGGTTACCTTAGTGGCACCAAGAGAAGGAAATTTACAATCCTAAGGTGATCTGAAAGGTGCAGGACGGGCATTACATGTATTCAGTGTTCGTATGTTTTTGTTGGTTTGCTTGTAAGTACCACCATCTGTCCTGAGATCTTAATTTTTGTTTATTGCAAGCGTATGTTTGTCCGAAGTCACTGCTTCACTCACCTTTCCCCTCCCTTCTCCTTTCCCCCTCACCCTCCTCCCCTCTCCTCTTGCCTTGTTTTTGTTAACCCTCCCCCATCTCAGGGTGCTTCAGGTTTAGACGGCAGGCCTGGACCACCGGTGAGTTCCATTTCTCCATTACCCTATGTTTCTCCTCCCCAGTATTGTGATTTGTCTTGTCTCTTCCACCAGAGTCTTGTTTACACCAGGAATAACCATCTTCTCTCCAAAGCAGGCTCGGGGCGGGGTGGGGGGTGTGGTGGTGGTGGTGATTTAAACTTAGACCAAGAATTGATGTCACACACTTGTCTCTCCTCTTTGGACACTGCGAGTCTGTCTGGATCCTGGGATCACAGCCTGTCTGTTCCCCTTTATCTCAATAACAAGATGAATTAAGCCTCTGCATGGTTCCGTGATGCTCTGTTCTCCTGTCCTCTTTGTCCTGAGGGGTCTCCAGCTTGTCATTCTCCATAGTAGCTTTGCTTGCCACCTTTTCACCACAGTAGCTCCTCAGTTTTCATCTTGGGCACAATAACACCAGTCTGTTTCGTTCTGTGAGCAAAATCCTTTGTGCCTTGTTTTCACGCGTGGCATTTCAGGCTGTGATGCTGTGGGCCGTAGGCATGCTTGCAGGTGTTTCTCCATGGTCTGAGAAGCATGTTGTCAGGAGAAGTTGTATCTGAAAGACCTTCTGCCAGCAGGGCTTAGCTGCTCACCTCTCAGCAGCAGAATGCCATGCGACTTCAGCGTTTCCTTCCCTTGGTCCCAGATACCCAGGGGTGGTGGGGTGTGTTCAGTCGAGTATACCAATCCGAGAGGTAGTGACCTCCGTAGTGGAGCAGGGGGGTGCGAAATTTCTGCCTCTTGTTGCTACCTCACCAGGAGATGTGAAGCAAACAAACTCCCGGTGCCTGAGCTGCTCAGTCTGTCAGATTCGGAACGAGACAAGTAATGCCAGGCTGGTTCTGCAGACATCTCTTGGGGAGTCGCTCATCACCCATGTGCAGTCCCTGTGGTTTTTTAAGAAGAATGACTGGAAAGACTTTGGCTGCTGTGTAACTTCTGGACACAGTCTGATTGGCAGATGATTCACACCTGTCTGGGGAACTTGTAGGTTTACTTTTGTAAGAGTACAGGGTGTGACCTTAGCATATCTCATGATTTTAAAATGATGTGTCTGCCCAGGTATTAAGGTTTCCGTGATGTGAACTCCTGTGCGTGGATCTGAGGAGAGTCCAGTTTTTCTCACTTCCCTTCCTGCACTGAAGTTGTGCTGCAGGATCTACTTCAGATCTCAACCTTCTCTGAAAAGCACTCCTGATCCACAGCAGGCACCCTGCTCACGTTGCAGGGTTACTGTAGAGACCCACGTTAAAAAGTGCAAGACCATTTCTCTAAAAGCTGCTAGAAGAAGACACACCCCACCCCCCCATTCCACAACCCCACTTTGCCCTTGCTGGAAGGCAGGCGATGGGCCTCAGAGGTGTCCCTTTATTGAGGCTCCGTGAAGGAACCACAGATGGTACCAGAATGGTTGCCAAAGCTCTTGCCAGTCTAAAGGTATGTGGGGTGGGATTAGGAAGGCAAATGCCCACCGGTGCCAGGTAGTGAGGTGGGAGTACTACACCCTGCAGATCTGTTGCACTTTACCTAGAGCACAGAACGGTGTCTGGGAAGGTTGCAAGAGCCCTTCCAACAGGGAATTCCCCGAAAGTTCTAGAAGTCTTCAAGAGTCAGGGGTTTTCAGCTCTGTGCAGGGACTGACTGAACCACTGTACTGCCCATGTTGAAGATAAGCTCTGATTGGGTTCATCTCCTGAAGCCCACACAGGTCTTGGTGGTGCTGGGAAGTGTCTCAGCAGCTTGCCCACGCTGCAGGGTTAGCGAGAAGCCTGGGTTTTCCCAGTGAGAGCCTGGTGGGGTTACACAAACGGCAAAAAGGGATCAGAGGGCCCAGGGCTCTTTGTTTTCATCTGTGTGTGTATGCGTCTGCATTCACCTCTGCAGCATGCTGTCCCTCACTCAGCTTGCATGTCTGCCTGCCTGCCGCTTAGTAACCTGACTCTCTTCCATTTTTCCTCAACTCAACTGACTTTGGGGAGGTGGTGGGAGGGGAAAACAAGGAGGTAAAGGAAAAAAATAGAAAATTGCTTATCCTGTATCTAAATGGCCTTTATTCTGCTACAGCTTTCAACTTTGTCTGATGTAAGCTAGAGAGAAGGAAATTCCCTCCTGCAGAACTGGGAGGTTCTGAACTCTGTAGGAACTGCTGTAACGATTGTCAAGGGAGAGCTACAAAACCAAAAAATAAGGCTGTGTAAAGTGGTGCTGGTGTGGCTTAACGTAGCAGTGCCCATGTCCTCCACATTGCCTGCAACAGCTAATTCTGATCCATCACCACCAACATTGAAAGCTGTAATGTTGCTAGATGCCTTCCACAAGACTGTCCTTCCCAGCCATGCAGCTTCCCTTAAGCAGCAGCGGTGTCTCCTGGCTTTGACAAGGCCCCAGGATAAAAACGCCCTAATGCGTTTTCCTTCCTTACAACTATAGGGTACTCCAGGACCAATCGGGGTTTCGGGACCAGCAGGACCAAAAGGAGAAAGGGTGAGTTTGCTTCAGCACTGACCGATGCTCTGTAATGTCTTCGAAAGGCGCTCTGGGCTGGAGAAGCTCTGGGTTTTTCTAGAACTGGAATTGCCCTCTCTATGTGCATAGGAGACCTGCTGCCAGGGTGCTTTGATTTTTGAGTACCTCACCCTTGAGCTATCCACCGCTTCAAAATGCTTTCTGTGCTTTTATTCCATAGTGCTGCCTACTTGTCCTGAGTAGCAGAGTAACAGTTTCTACTCTCTGGTCTCCGTTTCAGGGCAGTAAAGGAGATCCTGGAGTCATCGGACCAATGGGACCAGCAGGGCTCCCTGTAAGTATGGGAGTGCCAGGGGTTTGTAATCCGCAGTGCCTGTTTCCTTGCCGTGGTTTGTAGCTGAAGATGCTGCCATGCTAGGGCATTGGCAGTTTCAGGCAGGTTAGGTGTTAAACCCCCGAGTTACAGGCTTACACACGCCACAGCAGCAACAGAAAGAGCTTGGTAGCTTCAGAGCAGAGGTTGAGAGTGAGGTGGGTGAACCTAGAGGGGAAACTCTTTATTCATCTTGGTCCTCAAGCTACCAAAAGCACCTGTGTGGGCCTACCAGGGTATGTACCTGAGCCCAAAACACTCTTTCTGAGCACATCTGCTCAGTTTGCCTCCCTGCAGCTTGGGTGCCAGCCTCCTACCCGTCTGAGGGCCCTGCCATGGTGCTGCAGTGACAAACGCTACCGTCAGTGAGGTTACTTCTGCCCTTTGGGATTACTTTTGGCCAGATGGGTCAGTGTTGGGACTCCAGCTTTATGTAATTACAGAGCTGCTTCATTGCTCTAACACAAAAAAAGCAACAAACTTCCTTTTTTTTCCTTCTCCCCACCCCCCTCCAGGGACTGCATTCTCTGAACTAGTTTGTCTCTTTTATCTGAAGAGCCCTTAGAGTATTAGTAGTGATGTCACAACTGGGGTGGTGTAAAGGAGGTGAAGAGGAAGTTCTCTGCTGGAGAAATTTGGGGGTTTGGTGTGTGTTTGGTGAGTTGTGGGTTTGTTTTTTTTTTTTTTTTTTAACCATAGAGCAGTTGGTATGAATGGAAAAACCAAACTCATGGGTGCATGTTCTCCTTTCTGAGAGTGAATACAAGAGCGTGCTGCTTGGTTTGAAGTATTTATTTCTGTGTTGGTGTATTTCAGGGTTTACAAGGTCTACCTGGTGACAAAGGAATCCGGGTAAGTTACCAGGCAAATTTCTTGTAGTTATTTACTAATGACTTCACGCCCTGCCAGAGAAACTAACTCCTGAGCAAGCTGGAGTAGGCAGCTTGTAATTGTGTCTGCTAGCCCTGCGCCCAAGGAGCTTTGCAAACTGCAACTGTAGGAGGTGACACCTGTCACTGGTGACCTGAGGCGTGGCAGTACATCTACCGGAGAGCTCTAGGAGGGATTTTTCTGATATGTTCAGTGTTGTCCTAGCTCTGCTCTCACTGAAGCATGGGGCTTCATGTGTAGTAGAGTTAGACCAATGTGGCAAGCTTTAGGAAATCCTGCTCATCTGTTTACAGGTGTGCATAAGGATTCCCGTGAGAATTAACTGAGGGGGAGCCGTTAAATCTTAGTACGTTACTCTTACATTCCCCCCAATGCTTGCAAAAGAAGGTTGCCCTCCAGCAAACCCTCTTCCAGAGAAATCGGAAGACAGAAACCTAGAAAAAGACAAATTCACCTCAGAATCAGACGTGAAGTCTCCTTGGGCGTTGTCCTGATAAGGTGTGATGGTGAAGAGTTGGGACAAAACCCAGTAACATGATTGGCTGCTCTTCTGTCATACCACTCACATCACAGAGAGACAAACAGTACCAAAAAGTGCATGTTGGGAAGCTCCCTGCTTTTTCACCAGGTTTCCCACACCATAAGGAATTTCTTGCCTAATAAGTGTCCGAATCTTTTTGGTAAAACCAGCTGAGATCTACAGCTGAATATATTTTATGTGTAGAAATATAAACGGCCTCTGAATTAGAGTCCTTGTGAGATGGCTGTTGTACAAATACATCGAGCGGTATGCATGTGTGTTCCTCTGCATGTACTCACATGCACGCCTGCTCTTCCTAAGTCTCTGGTATCTCCTGAGTTACGTGAAGGCACTGTTCAGTTTCACAGTGCATGTACCCAGGCAGTGATCTGATTGTATGGGTGTGCTTTCATTACACAGTGAGTGTTCTTTGTCCTTTCTCTGCAATTTATTCCTGACCTTACTGTGTGCAGAACAGGCAGGTTTGGAAAGCAAATGCCAATTGGCATCTTAAACTAGGGGACAGAGTTCCAAGCTTCATAGGAGTTCTGATGTTCTCCCCTTTTCTAATCATTCTGGCTTTGCTTCTTAATGTCCTTTTCCCTAAGATGTGTTTTATTTTGTTTGCCTGGCTTCTAAACAGCAAAGGAATAACTTGCACAGAATTCCTAGACTTTTTCAGTTGGTTTTTAAACTGGGTATTTTATTATGCAGGAGGTTCTTTCATTAACTAGCTGTAGGGAGGATTTCACTGAGCTCTTGCATAAAAGCAAATGAAAACTGTGAGAAACTGCACTTCCTTGTAGAGGATGAGTTGGAAGGCAAGGTGGGAGCAGGAGGTTTTTCTGGCCCCTTGAAGCGTGCGTGTGCTTTGTCTCACCGCACACGGTATTTCACAGGGAGAAACCCAAGAGTGTAAATGCACGGTTTTGGTGAGTGCCCTGTATGCAGCTGAGGTGCCTTCACCCCTCTGAAGTCATGACGGACAGCTGACCAGTCCTGTTGAGCAGACCTGGTTCCTGGGACTTGCCCAGCTGAGTGCTAGGTTGGTGGGGTGTGCAGCGTCAGAGCCTCCTCAGCTGTGCCCGAGAGTCTCTCACAACTGTTGGCGACACTACGGCAGCAGTTCAGGCTGGAGGCTGCAAAATGAAGGAGTTTGTTAAGCTCCCAAATAGATTGCTAAAATCCTCTCGGTCACTCAAGGCAGAGCAACGCTTTGTAAATACCGGAAAAGCTCCTGCTGCCCCGGGTTGGGTGTGGGATCACAGAGTAGCTGCGCCCGGGGGCTGGCAGGGAGCAATGGGAACAGACAGCTGTTTGGGTAACCCAGCTGGAAAGGTGTAAACCCTGACTTTGTGCTGCTGAGCTGATGCCTTCACTGTTATTTTAACGCCTGTCTTGTTTTTTTATCTCGTGTATGTGCATCTTCCTTGCTTCCACAGGTCCACCTTTGTCCCCTTTATCCCTTCCTCCTCTTCCGCCTTTCTTCCTGGTTCCTTCCTCCTCCCTCCAGAGCAACCCATGCCGCATCTTCCTGGATTATCCTCTCTGTTCCAGTGCTTGGTTCTGGGTGATTTCTCCTCATTGCCTTTCCTCTCCCATCCATTTCTCTTGCCAGCTTTCAGTTTAATGCTTTTTATAATGATTTTTATTTTTTTAAACAAAACAGCAACCCTTGCTGTCTGATTTTATCCCTTAATTCCTTTAACCCTCCTCACCAGCACCCTGAATTAAATTCCCTGTGCAGCAGCCCCTTCCCTTGTTCCATGCTCTGCAGCTTTGAGAGTTTCCTCTGTTACACAGAAAGGTTTGGTACAGGTAGAAGTCAGATACGGCCTTGCTGTGGGTGACCTGCCATGGGAGGATGTGTCCTCCTTTGGTGGGGAGGGGCTGGCTTTCATTGACCTAATGCTGCCCCTCCACAGGAGAACAAGCCTCCTCTTCAGTTATTTTCTTAATTTTCAGTAATTTTCTTGATTTATCTCCCTCCTGCCCTGGCTCTGGTGTAACTCTGTCCAGAGCCTGTGGAGAAATTGCAATGCCAAACACAACCCCACCAAACTGCCTAGCTTTTAAGGAATCATTGACTGGGTTGGAAGGGACCTTTAAGGCCATCTAGTCCAGACCCCCTGCAGGTTGCCCAAAGCCCCATCCAACCTGGCCTTAAATGCCTCCAAGAACAGAGCTTCCACCACCTTTCTGGGCACTCTGTGCCAGTGATCCACCACCCTCATATTGAAGAACTTTTTCCTAATATCCAACCTAAATGTCCCTTCTTTGAGTTTAAAGGCATCACTCCTCGTCCTATTGATGTCACTCCTACGTGACAGCATCAGTAGGGAAGGCAACCGATGTCATCTACCTGGACTTGTGCAAGGCCTTTGACGCAGTCTCCCAACACATTCTTAGCTCTAAATTGGAGAGATGTGGATTTGATGGGTGGACCATCCAGTGGATAAGAAACTGGTTGACAGAATGTAGACAAAGGGTGGTGGTCAATGGGTCTATGTCCAGGTGGAGGCCGGTGACAAGCAGGATCCCCCAGGGGTCTGTCTTGGGACCGATGCTCTTTAACATCTTTATCAATGACATCGATGATGGAATTGAGTGCACCCTCAGCAAGTTTGCAGATGACACCAAGCTGAGTGGTGTGGTTGACACAATAGAAGGAAAGGAAGCCATCCAGAGGGATCCTGACAGGCTGGAAAGGTGGGCCCGGGGGAACCTAATGAGGTTCAACACTGTGAAGTGTCAGGTGTTGCACTTGGGCCAGAAGAATCCCAGACATAGACACAGACTGGGAGAAGAGCTCCTTGAGAGTAGCCCTGCTGAGAAGGATTTGGGGATTCTGGTGGATGAGAAACTTTAACATGAGCCAGCAGTGTGCTCTTGCAGCTTGCAAGGCCAATGGTATCCTGGGCTCCATCAGAAGAGGGGTGGCCAGCAGAGACAGGGAGGACAATTCCCTCTCTACTCTGCCCTCGTGAGGCCCATCTGGAGTCCTGTGTCCAGGTCTGGGGCCCGTAGTACAAGAAAGATGTGGAACTGTTGGAGAGGGTTCAGAGGAGGCCACAAAGATGATTAGAGGGCTGGAGCAGCTCCCCTACAAAGAGAGGCTGGAGGAGCTGGGCTTGTTCAGCCCGGAGAAGAGAAGGCTGCGGGGGTATCTCATTGCAGCCTTCCAGTACCTGAAGGGAGTGTATAAACAGGAGTGGATTCAACTTTTTAAAAGGGTAGATGATGGCAGGACAAGGGGGAATGGATTAAAACTAAAGGAAGGAAGGTTTAGGTTAGATATTAGGGGGAAGTTTTTTACAGAGAGAGTGGTGAGGTGCTGGAACAGGCTGCCCAGAGAGGTGGTGGATGCCCCATCCCTGGAAGTGTTCAAAGCCAGGTTGGATGGGGCCCTGGGCAACCTTGTATAGATCCAGGCCTGGAGGTTGGTGGCCTATGGCAGGGGGGTTGGAGCTCTATGATCCTTCCAGCCCATGCCATTCTGTGATTCTATGATTCTATGATTCTATTGCTCCATGTCCTTGGAAAATCTGGCAAGCCCAGGTGGCACGCAGTATATCCCATGAGTGAGAGCTCCTTTAAGAACAAGAATTCAGAGTGGTGAGAAAAGTACAATTGACCCAGGTAGTCTGGGCCAGCAGTGCCCACCTCCTAGAGCAGGTGAGCCCACCCACAGCACTGGGCACCAGCTGTCGTCGCAGAGCTCCTGTGCAGAGGAGGGGGACCCTCCCTGCCTGCCAGGGACTGAGATGAGGCGGCAGCCTGCTGCCCAAGGGAGTGCTTTCCTGTCCAGTGTCTCTGGTGCCCTCCAAAGGGGCCTCTCTGAATGCTTACTGTATTCATATACAGGAAACCCAGAGCAGTAGTCTCCTCACGGTGGTGCTGATGGTGGAGGAGTACTGTCCGTGAGGATGAGAGGTGCCCGTAACGCCTGTCCATGGGAGATTTTAGTGATGGACAATGTGTTTATGCAGCTGAGGAATGGGGTGTTTTTCACGCCACGGCTCAAGGGGAGATTTCTCTTCTTTTAAAATGTTTCCTAAATGTTTGTTTGTTTATTTTTTAAAAAAAACCTATCGCTGACATTTGTTTGAAATGGATGATCCTAAAGTTTTTGTGTATTCTTTTTTTTTTTTTTCCCTGGACTAAACTATTATTTGCAGGGGGAGAGGGGCAAGAAAGGCTCTAGAGGGTCTAAAGGGGATAAGGGAGACCAAGGAGCGCCTGGATTAGATGCACCCTGTCCATTGGTATGTTCTGTTTCATTAACCTATTGTTTTAAGATCTGTTGGTGGGGAAGGAGGAAGGAAATCGTAACATAAATAACAGTCTTACAAAAGTACAACAGCGGGACAAGGCACAGCCTGGCTCCCGCTTACAGCCTGTGGCAGAGCCACTTTCTTCAGTGGGGAACCACTGATCCTTGAGCCATCAGGCTGTTGAGTGACCATGGTGTGAGATTCCTTCCTCTTCCAGAGCTTAACAAAGGTTTGGGGTACATGGGGGTGTCCCACATGCTGGGACCCCAGGGCTTTCTCCTGTGAGGACAGAGCCCTGTATCTCCATTGCACCTCCATCCAACACTCTGGAGGTGTCTGATGTCACCAAGTCTGTGTAACGGCAAAAGCCGAGTGCTGCTTCTCTTGCCGTGGAGTCACAGCCAGCTGATACGATCGATGGAGAGCAACGCAGGGCACTGGAGCTGCATTACCCAGAGGGGAAAGCAAATCTTATTTGTTGTTTTAAAAGGGATACGTTTCTGTCAAAATATATTGTCTCTCAGTCTAGACAAATGAATGACTATAGGAATACATACATGTTTTCATCTAAACTCATACGCAAACAGCAACCGCTGCCAAGTCAGCCGCACTGCCATAAATCCCGGGAGTACTCGTGGATCGTGCATGTAGAAATCCAGCTGCTGGCTTTCCTAGAGAGGAATGGAAGAACAGATAACTTCAGAACAGAGGAAACGCTGTTCCCATCCTCTCGGATTTAACTTGGAGGAGTATCTCCTGACTCGTAGACGAGAGAAGGAAAACTGCTATTTATTAGTGATTACGCAGAGAAACGTCCAACCGAAAACGTGGGCAGCCTCTAGTCTGGGTGTGCAGCGGAGTGCCCTGTGGCGGTCCCGGCGGCGGACTCGGCCTCTCCTCCCGTGACATGGAGGTGACCGGCGGTAACTGAAATAACGATAGTGGTTGATTTCATAAACAGGGTCTCCGAGGTTTTAAAGGCGAGAAGGGTGAGCCGGGGTTACCTGGGCTGGACGGCCTGGATGCCCCATGCCCATTGGTATGGCGTACCTTCCCTTTCCTGCATGCTCGTTTGCTTTGTGTTCCTCAGCTGTCGTTTTCCGATACCTCCCAAGAGCTGCATGCCCTAGAAACACCTGGCAATTCCCTCCTTACCTATTTCTGCCCTACCCTCCTCCTGCTGCTGTCAGAATGGCCTTTCCCTCCACGCCGAGATTCACAGCTGCTGTCAGCATTCCCCTGTGGCATGAGAAAAAACGTAGCGGGAATGTGAATTTATTTCCAAGGGCTTCAGTTGTTCCTTTGCCTTCACTTCGACAGCTTTTGGTAGACTAACGTATGAAGCTTGACATTCTAGCAAGGAGCTGCAGTGCTTGTGTCCTTTGCTAACTGTTTTTAAGCGCTTGTACACAGCTAGTGCAGCTGGATGCTGCTCGGCATTGCCTCAGTCACCCCTACGTTAAGATGACAGGGAAAAACCAGCTATCCTGCTAGCAAGCCTACAGGGGATGTAGCAGCTGGATGCTGCTCTATCCTGATTCCCGTTTGTGACTCTCCCCGAGTCCAGTTCATACCCATAACATCTGGGAAACCTGAATGTGGAATTGCTCTTGTTCAAGAGCTAAAGAATCCTCGTCTAATCCAACTATTGTAGGACAGAGGTACACAGGAGCACTTAACCTGAACTGATTTCTGAGCATCCGCTTACACATCACCAATCTATTAATTCCCTCTGGGGTTTTCTGGAAATGCAACGTTCCGGTGAGGGGGATTTTGCTCCTTGCAGTGGTCTCAAGCACTCTATAGCCCATTGAGAGCTGCGCTCCCCCCTTCAGCTCTGGTTCAGTGGGACTGAGGATTGCTTGAGGATGGTCATTCCAAGCTTTATGCTCTCTTAAAAGATGCCTGACGCCACTTACAAGGAGTGGGATAGCAGGTAGTTTGACTAGCTGGAAAAATGGGTCCCAAAGGAATAACCCAGACTTAGTCTGGAAGGTTTCTCTAGTTTCCTGAGGGAACCAGCCCTGGCAATTAAAAGCTGGTGACTGCTTCCAAAGCCTCAGTCACAGCTCTGTAAACTCTGGCTCCCAGAAAGAATCTCTTCTGCCAGTCCCGCAGGTGAAATACCTGCCCAGAACAGTCCACAGAGTAGAAAAACCGTGCAGCTGTGCACTTTGCTGGCCATGGATACTAGCCAGGTTTCTATGGAAGACTTTCTGGCTGGATAAGGCACCTGATTTCACAGGCACGAGGGGTCTGCCAGTGCCCTGGCAGGCTGCCTTGGTGTTTTGGTCTCTGCCCTTGGTTAGGATTCACCCCGTATGGCCATGTTAGAATGTACGCTCCTTTCCATACCTATTTTTGCTACGGGAAACTTGCCAGAAAAGCTGGGCATTTAGTGATGCCATTATATTTTTTACCATGGATGTATAGTGTTCTGGCATGCAAGCTAGCTTGGGAACGTGAATAAGCATGTTTTTTGATCCAACTAGGTTAAAAGTTTAGCTGCCAGCTGACACATCCACACATGTGTAACTTGTGGCGGCCGTGAACTAATGCTTCACGCATCCAGGCTATGTGGAAAGAGATACTTGGAACTAACTGGCATGTTGCGTTTCCATTCTCAGCAAGTTCTCCTGCAACAAACACTTCCTTGTGACCCTGGACTTCCTTTGATCCCTAAGCTATAAACCCCGGCCTCCCATTCCTTCATACACCTAACTTCCTGTCTCCCCCTGTGATGTACCACCCATGTACCAATGGGAATGCAGCAATTCTGCCAGTAATTAACCCCCATTTCCACGTAGCGGGGGAGGAGCTACCGCACGGAGACCACAGTCTAAAAAAAATGTTTAAGGAAAGCAACGTGGTTGTGGCATCATGGCGATGTTTACTTAATCAGTCCCTTGAAAACACGTCTCCTTTAGAGAATTAGATGCCTTCACTGCAGGCATCTCACGCTGTAGTTTGAGAAGTGGGGAATGAAGAAGCATGCCTGCATTGTGCGTTGCACCATGTTATCCCCAGCTCTTGAGTTCTCCCGGGGAACAGCCGTAGCCCATGAACCTGACACACACGCACAGCAGACGTGGCAGAGGTGTATCTCTTTATATCTGACTTCATCTCCCGCTCAAGAGCACCTCAGTGTTAACATAATTTCCCATTTTCCCATGTCAAGTAGGGCTGTTCTGTGCTGAAACTAATGGCAGCAATTCCCAAAAACATTTCCCAACCCTGTGGTATGAAAATAATGATTTAGAGAAAAAAAAAATCCCATGCTTGCCGTGGGATGCAAACGCCCTCCCAGGGAGTCAGATGAATGTCCTCAGCCAGCACCAGGTCTGCCCAGCCACTTGCCTCCCTCGTTTCCCTAGAGCGCGCTCTTCTCAGTGGCAAGAACGGACAGCTGGGTGATTCCTGCCACGGTGTAAAGCAAACCCTCTAACTCCCAGGGGAAAAGGGAAAGGAATGTTTTCCCAAGCGCCCGTCAGGACTGAAGGTCACTGCTGCTGCTGTGGTTTGCTTATAACCTCAGTGTGACAGTCAGGCCTGAGGACAGAGACCAGCCACCTCATCCTTTCAGTGTCATCCTCCTGTGATATTCTAGCTGCATGAGACCTCCCGTGTTGCCCCCTTCCTTCAGGGAATCCTGGCTAAACACCTTCCTCAGTGAGGAATGGAACCAAGCCTACAGACCTCATGTACATAAGTTCCTTGCGTAGCCTGCAGGCAACCCCCATCTTGAGCCCTGGCCCTTGCTTCAAGAGACACTGGGTACGTCAGCCAGAAGTCGGGGTCACTCCCAAGGGGTGAGGAATATCTTCCAGAGTATTCCTCCAGCCCTGGTTCAGACTGTTTGTTGCAGCTTTAATAGTTAACTCATTCCTTCGTTCCTCAGCCTCTGTGCCGTTATATGTGTCCTAAACTGCTCTTTCACCCATTTTGTCTGCAGGGAGAAGATGGCCTTCCAGTCCAAGGCTGCTGGAATAAGGTAAAATACTCCTGGAGATGTTATGGCTCTTCTGAGCTGGCAGCGCTACGGGTCCTGCTGCTGGTTTTCTGTGAGTCTGGCTAAAAGCAAGAGGTGTGGAGCCATGCATGGGAGTTCCAGGGCCATACACCGGAAAGGTGCCATGGGAAGCTGGTGGGAGAGGGGCAGAGGCTCACTGGTTTCGTCAGAGCGAACAAGCTGCAGCTCCACATCCCTGCCTGGCCCCGGCCCCCATCCCTCAGTGTTCCTGCTGAGGGGTGGCCCGGCAGCCAGGGCTTGGGGCAGAGCCTGCTCTGAGGGAATGGGCTTGTTACATGGGGGTGTGAGTACATCTCCCCTCCACCCACCCTTTGCTTCTGACAGTTCAGCTGCCTTGGGAACCTCAGAATGGGGCTCCTACTCCTTGGGGTCTAGCCCACCTCCAGTGCCTGCCACATGCGTTAATGCCAAGTGCTCCAGTCACAGTGGGAGGAGGAAACTGGAGGTGGAGAGTTGGCCCTTAGTCACTGCCCAGGGAAGCAAAAAGGATCTGTGCTGAGATCCGGCACCATTTCTTTTCCCCCTGGACACCCCGGAGCCAGCTTCCCTAACACCATCCCTCTGTCCTTCCCCCACTGAGCTGTCGCTAACAGTCCTGGGTAAATTGTCACTAACACCTGTTTATGTTTTCTTTTGCAGTGATGATTCTAACCCTGGACTGGCCTCTGTGTGTTATTGTACATAGAATATTTATTTTTATACGGTGTCCTTCTCTGAAATGCCAAAAGTTAACGTGGTTTTACAAAGTATCAAGAAGCTTCAAATTTTTTTACAGAAAATACTAGATGTCCCTTCTTCCCCCTCCGTCAGTCCTCTGTATAATTCTGTGTCTGCATTATGCTTGTCTTGTCATGGAGTACGGCTGTAATATTTACATGATATTTGTGCACACATGATGAATATAGGAACTTAATAAATTATTGCATTAAAAGTGCCCAAAGGAACTGCCCTCTGTAGATTTAAAGGTCATTTTCAGTTTTCAAGCTGGAAGCATTCAAGGCTATTTCAAAACATTACATGTTTTTTATTAAAGTGAAGAGTTAATTCAGTTCTCACAAAATTGTTAAGGTATTGCTAGCAAAACCTCATGGTAGCTGCTGTGCACTGGGAACCTTCCTTGATGAATAATTACCAGACAAGGTCTGTTTCCTGCTCTGATTCAGATAGCCAAGCTCTGCTGAAGGCTGCTCCTGGGCAGTGCAGGAACAGGAATACCTTGCCCAAGAGCGGTGGAGGCAGCACGTACAAAGAATCTCAGTCTCTTGTCCCTGGCTAGAGCAAAGCACCTCCTGTGAGCTGGGAAGAATAACAAATACAACAATTAAAAAAATTAGAGCACCTCCCATGAGCTGGAATGACACCCCCCACCCCCCAACAATGAGCCCTGGTCAGAAGGAATCCTAGCATCTTTCTAAATTGTAGGCCTGCCAGTAGCTTCATTAAAACCTCATTTAAAATGAAGCATGTGGCAGAATACCTCGCTGATATCCCAATGAGCATTCATTAGATAAATCAATCCACGTGGCTTTTTAAAACGTTAACCAAAAGTTGCAAGCAAATTTACAGAGCATGTCATTATAACTCACATATGTACATATCAATTATCCTTCTTGACCCACCTTTGTTAATTTCCAAACTACCCCTCAGGAGAAATTACAGATCAGAGGAAAGCCAACACCACACCAGGCTTTTCTCGGGGAAGGAGAGAAGGAGTGGCAGCCCCAGTCTGGGCCCTAAACATGCCCACTTTCCTTGGCCCTTCGTGTGGGGGGGGAAGACAGTCTCGCAACCCAGGCGTGTCAGGGGATAGAGTATGTAAAGACCCCAAGGCAGAGTGGGACCCCAACGCGAGCAGGAATGCATCGGTTAGATGGACCCACTGACATCCTGCTCTTTGTGTGATGCTGTTGTTCCCAGAGGAACCCGGCACCCTCGCCTGCAGCCCCACCACAGTGGTGCGGTATGTGTGCATTACGGGCTGTGTGTGTCAGCTCAAGCGGTAGCAACTGTCAGCACCCAGCGACCCCTCTGTGTGACGATTCCTCTGTTTGCAAACTATTAGTTATTTTCCCAGTGCAGCCTTTTAGCACTGTCGGAGTAAAGATGCTGAGTAAGAGCAGTGTTTCTCTTGTGCACAAAGGAAAAGGCCTGGCAGGGACTGCCCAGGGAACAGAGCCCAGCCCCTGGCTGCTACCATCCGTTTGACACCTTACCCTTTCAGAAATTTACTGAAATCTAAAAACCAGTGAGGTCCCTTCCCTTCCATCCCATCCCGCAGGCCGTTCCCTGCTCAGATTGCACTCGCTATTAGTGAAACTCTTTGCAACTTTCAACCTAAGCTAATTCATGAGATTTACAGCCCTTTCTTCTCATGCCAACATTGTCCAGTGGATGAAACTTTTCCATGCTTGGCATTTTCATGAGATGCTCAGAGCTGAAATGGCACAGAAAACAAACCGCAGAGCAGCAAGGGGGTGCTTGTTTATTTTCTCAGTATCATATGTCATTAAGGCCCAGCTCCCTGCTTTAAGGCTTTGCAGCTGTGAAGCTTGGCAGATTGCAGCAGCACTAATTTAAAGAAATGCCCCACACCCATAGGGTTTGAGCCACACACTTGTTAAATGTGAGTCAATTGCTCAAAATTGAGTCAAGAGCAAACTAGGTAGGCTGGTGGCAGCCTCGTTGTTGGAGGGTTATCATAGGAGCAGCGGTGAATTTCTTCTCTGGTCTCGTAGTGCTCAGTCCTCAAGGTAGGTGGTTTGGGTAGCCTTGTATAAAAATGCTGGCTGTGTTTAACCCTTGAAAACTTAGAGGTCATGGAAAAATTTGTTGATGTTTCCTGTTCTCTTTGGTGTGTAGTGTATCCTCATTTTGTAACTGGGACCTTGAAATGCAGTTGCTGGAGCTCTGTAAAGTACCTGACTTGTGTCAGCAAAGTGGAGGAGGGATAGCCTGAGCAAAGTAGTCTTGGTTCTTACCTCAGCTTTGCCCCAGCAAACTTCTGTTACCAGTGGAGATGCTCCTGGCTTAGGCTGGTACAAACTTGCTGATGCAGCTCCCACAGGGCTCAGCTGCTTTCTGTGAGCAAGACAAAAACATGTGTGTACACATTCACATGATGTCAGCATGTGCTCTCATCCCTGTTGCCTTGTTTCTCTGTCCCAGATCGTTCTGTTCATGCCATTGGTTGGGCTTCAGATGGGCTGCTGGACTCTAAAGGTGCTTTTTGTGGGCAGCAGAGTTTGCCCTTCAGAGGCTTGTTTAACGCTCCCTTATGGGTACCCTTAAACCAAACTTAAATCAGTATGAAGCTTTTTAAAACCTTTTTTCAGAGTGATAATTTGGATCCTCTGAAGTCTCCTCTGGGTCCTTCAAGTCTATTGACTTGAAGACTTGTTTGATTTCTCCCTTGTTTGCAAACCAGCAGCAGCTCCTTTTGCACCCTGGCAAAAGGGATGGGTAGACTTCAAGCTGTGGAGAAAATGCAGCTCTTGAACCTCATTCCCCTGGATTTCTCTGGGAAGTTGGTGCCCAAGCTGGAGCAGCATGCCTAAATGCTTTTGTGAGCTCAGCCCAGCAATCCCACAGTGCCTCTCCAAATTCTGCTTCTGTCAGGTGTTGAGTCACAAGTGCAGCTGTGACTACCAAGAAAACTCTGTGGTATGCCTGCACAGAGAGGGGAAGGACCCACAATGATTTGTGGCGGTTGTGCTAAAGTATAGATGATCTGGGGGACAAGCCCATGTCAGATTTTACCTGCCATAAAGGTGGGGAAATGGTGGCAAACGCCGTGGTGGCTGCAGACTACGGCCTGTTTTGTTTAACTGAAGTAGAGGGACGTTTGGGGTGGCTGTCCCCACAGCCCCTCCTATCCGTACTCTTATTGGCTGTTGGGGGTAAACCAGAGGTTGCCGATCAATTTTATTGATCAGCTGCTCTTCCCAAACCAGAGCACCTGGCATTTCAAGGGAAACCCATGCGGCGGGACCTGAGCTTGCACCGCACCCTGATGCTGACAGTTTAGTTTCAGTCCATCCCTACTAAAAACTAATGCGTTTGCTGTCACTTGTTGATGGGTGTTTCTTCTGGCCAGCTGTTTTCACGTGAAACCCTCTGTCTGCCACTTCAAGGGTCAAACTCCTTGGCTGATAGCCAAAAAGTGAGCTGAGTCTGAAGGTGGAGAAGCTTGGGTAATGACAGCGGCATGAAAGGAGAAGACAGACGATGGACCTCCCTGAAGATTTGCCGGAGATGTTTTGTGAGTTCCCTCCCTGGAGCTTGGGAAGAGTTCTTCAACTGCGTGCCAGGGATCTCCTGCACCCAGATGCTGCCTGCTGGGGCTGTGGGAGCATGCCAGCGCTTTCTGCTTTGCTTTCTGTCTTCTCTCAGAGGCCAGTGGTGGGGCTGGAAAATGACACTGTTTATATTCTTTTTCCTGGGTCATTTTCACTTCATCCTATTTTTGTGGTCAGACTCTTCAGAGGAAGCATCAGCCTCGTTGTTTAGCAGCTGCTGTAAAAATGAGTGCAAGACGTAGATGGTTATTTCCGTGATGGGTGAGGGGGTGTCCTTTGATCCATGAATGCAATCCTTCTTGAATGATGCTCTTCAGAAACCTCAAACCCCGTGTGTCCAGTCAGAGTGCTGCTCGGAAAGGATGTGGCAAAACCTTTTGCTACCGTTGCTGGTCACCAGATGACAAACTTCCACCTATATCATTGATGATTCCATCTTTAAACCTTTTCATCTCAAACTTTCTTCTCCTGTTCAGTTAAAAGAAATAATGGGGGCAGTTCTTGCTAAAATGGGAAAGGCATTCTGGGTTCTGAAAGGATGAGCTACCTTGTCAGAGGAGGAAACCGAGGGGGAAAAAGTAATCAGGCTTTACTGAGTAATTCCTTTGCTTGTGGTACTTGGGCTCTGGTCTCCACTGTGCACAATGGATGCGCTTTGTATGGAGCCTTCTAGAAATACTTTTCTGCTGGCCCGTTAATGCTCCTTTCTGTGGGTACCACTCAACAGATGTACTTCCAGGTGGAAAATAAAGATCACAAGGGTTAAGTTCCGCTGTTAAGCATTTTAGTGGACTCACTGAAGGGCAATAAAGTTTTGGCAGAGTGCTGAGGGGGGCAGAGGATGTTTCCAAGCTGCCTGAAGGGAAGAATATACAACTCTGGATGCTTCATATCAACTGCTGCCCAAATCTGGCATCCCTTGCTCAGTTCCTGTTCCTGAAAGCTAAATTCCATTTCCGTGGACTCTACAGTGTCTTTCCACCTCTTGCAAATTACTAAAAAACCCTAAAATGAATTAAGTACATCTCTTATGGACGAGGCTCAGAACAGTTCTACTTCACTGAGTGTGTTGGGATTCCCGTTTGCCAGAGCACTAAAACACATGTCTAACTTTGAACGTATGATTCCCATTGGCCTAAATGATGCCATTTGCATATTTAAGTACTCTGGTGAATCAGGGCCAGTATTATTAGAGTTAATGAGTGATATTATCTAAATCATTAGGCAGAACTAAATGGTACGCAGTTTGCATTACGGTTCAAAGATAAAGCGTTGATTTCAAGTTCAAAGTGGTGCCTTATTTGTAAATTGGAACAAGTCCCGGAAGGACCATGAACTTTGTTCAACCACTCTTTATCGACTCGGCTGGAGTAATCCCAACCTTCTGACCAGGACAACAGCCCCTGTCTCCTCTCACCAGCACAAGGAGCATCTACTGTTAAAATAAATCCAGGGTTGCAGAGAGAGGGAGGAAAAAACCTTCTGCTCTCAGCTTCATCTCAAGGATTATGGTTTTTTCATACGACTTTAAGTAGGGTAGCAGCGGAAGAAATTGTTTCAGTTAGGAACCAGGTGATGAAAGGGTTAATTTATTTTATTTGTGGGTTTGTTTTTGGTTTTTTTTGTTACATATTTGGGGGGGGAGGAGAGGAGAACCTGACCAGAACTGCAGGCGGTAGGTGTGCTTGTTTTCCTTCCCTTCTTTTTTTAATGAAAACAATTATCTATATAGTTTGATAATGTTACTTTTACTTTTTAATAATGATTTTCTGGGGGTGATTTGTTTGCTCTTTTCTGTGTTCTTGTGTTTTCTTTTAGGTATGTTTTTAATGGGCTTTGGGAATAAGTTTGTAAAAGCTCCTCGCCCAAAATGTCCTAAGGACATTCCTATTGTGGTTTGGGGTTGTTTTTTCCTCCCTAAGTTCAGTAGCAAAATGGTGCTTTCCATAGGCAGACCAGTTTTTAGTGGTGACAAACATATCCACGCAGGCCGCGTGTAGGGACCAGGTACCAGTGACCTTTCCCAGACAAAATGGTCTCTCCAAAACTCTTCCTTCACCTTTATGAAAGGGCTATGTTAGGGACCAGTTGATTGAAAATGGTTTCTTCTGATTTTTGGCAGTCTGTTGCAAAGAAATTAGTCTGGCAAGAGTCACCGTGTCCCCTTCTGTAGCATTCTACAGCCCAAGATCTCAGGCTTAGCTAGAAAGCTCCAAAATAGCTGTTAAAAAGTGGTTTTTTTTTCTTGAAAGCAGTGAGCTGGTGGTACCTACTCAGGTACTGATGTCTCCTGCTCTTGTTTTCCCTCCTCTAAATCCAGTAATGCACCCATGTTTGAGCTTACCTTCAGGCTTTGCTTCGTGTCAAGCCTCTGTGTAAATGCTTTGCTGGATGAGGGTCTCTCTTCCTTTTACGCTCTTTTTGGTATATTTTTTCCCTCTTGCCCTGTTTTTTTGTCCCTATTACTTCCAGATGTCTTTGTCCCAGACAAAATGGCTACTTTACCTTCTCCCATTTCAGAAAATCTCTGTTGGTTGCATTTTGATCGTTTATTTGCTCACCTCTATTCTCTATCCTTCCTGCTATGCTTCCTCCCTCCTCGTACCCCATCTTTGTCAGACACTTGGATCTGATGGAAGCATCATGGCAAAACGTGTTAAGATTGTAGGTGTTTGCCGACAGCTCTTGGAGTTTTTTTGTGAAGCTTCTACTGTTTAAAAGGCTAGGCAGCAAGACCACTTCATTCTCTTATGATTTTGTTTGCTTGCTGAAGTTATTAAATAGACTTGTTATTTTTTTTGTTAAACAGACTCAGAATTAGTCAGGATAATGCCGATTTTCATTTTTTCTTTCAAAGAAAAACCTGCTAAACTTTTTCATCTGCCAAGCATCACTTTGAGCTGTTGTCACACACAGTTTAGTAGGTTAGATGTATTAGTGGTAGGTGTGAGAGGACTGGCTGCGGAACGTGTGGAGGGGAACTTGCATACTTGCTTTCCATTGCACGCCCTTTGTCAGCCTGTTGTCTCCCACGGAGTGTTAAATTCCATCTTGTGATAATTCCATTGTTTCAAAATGTTGCTTCCTAAATCTTCCCTTCTACTCTCCTGCAAAGATTTGAAGCTGTTCTACCAGGGTAGAACATTGTCATTGCTGTGTTTCCTTTCTCCCCACTCCCGCCAGTAAAAGGAGGACTGGCTGTCCCCTTGATGCAGGGTGTGATGGCCTGGCCCCACAACATTCTCTTAGTTTGCAGTGTTTGGAGGCTGGTTTGTGCTGTGAGCTGAAGCACAATCAAGAGATTTGCTGTAGAGGTACACCTTTGATCTGGAACGCAATGCCAATGCAATGCGCCAGGCTTACAGTATGCAACCAGCTCTTGGGCATGTCTACCCAGCACCACATTGGGACAGTGTGGACGTATTGCTCCCTGTGCCCCAGCTTGTGAATTGTGTGGGACAGTGTCCCCATCCAGGTGGAGTCGCAAGAATGCTGCGTGGTGTCAAATAAGGTACCCCCTTGGCATTTGGAGCCCTCACAGCAACAGAAACTCACCTCCACGGCGTACTTTTCCCCATGCCTGGAAGGCTTCTGTTATTGGCGTGGCTCCTGCTTCTCTCATCTTTGCACAATTTGGGCACTAAATTCTCTGTTAATGGGACATTTTCTGTCCAAGATCTGCTTGTCAGCCAACACTAATCAAACAGCAGTGATCTAATCCCTGCAGGAGAAGGATTTCTGAAGCAATTTGTTGCTACGTATCTGGTTTCCTTGAATTTTGAGATATTTTACTTTCTTTTTTCTTTTGGTTGCATAGAATGTACAGTATTTAATATACCTGTAGTAATGTGGTGACCTATGAGTAAATCTTGACAGGGCATTGTTTCTGTATATTTCTTTTAGATACTGATTGAGAAGTTTAAGTCTGAATACACTTTTAACTTTTTTTTTTTATATTGAACTTTTCAGTCTGTATATCGAATATCCAATGTTACTTGGCGTTGTTACTGTAAGGGCTGTAATATACTCTTGTGTTAGCAGTGACTATGACTGTCATTGTGCTGATGGGAAGACATTATTTCCACTCTTTTTGATGTCGTTTAGCTACTTGGAATTTTTTGGCCCTCAAGAAAATTCCACTTGAAATAATTGCTAGAATGAGGAGAACAAAGGGCTGTTCTTTCCCACAATCTTCTCAAGCTCAGTAGGAGCTTCTTCAGTCAAAAGGAGCTTTTTCTTTTTCTTTTCCACTTTTTCCTTGCTAATATGACAACATTTAATTTGTTTTGTCTTTTAATCCTGGATATTCTTAATTCCACACTGGTCATTTCTAGCAATACTTCAGGAGGGCAGACATAGCTGTGCTGTAAGAAGTTGCTGATCATAACAGAATTGAGATATTGTAGTTATTTTGGTTTTATTTAGAAATATTTTTCCACTGTTACTTTTTTTACACAAATCTCTTCTCAGCATGATAAAAATTGAAAAGGCACTAAAGGATTAAACGTTGAACCCGTGTGAGGAAAGGGATTCACTTAAATGATTTCCAGCCATATGAGTGAAAAATAGCTTATGGATTTTTATGTCAGAAGGAAAACTGTGCCTTAGTTACCAATTTCCTGTGTCCAGCAACTAATCCATTGATTTGAATGGAGCCATGCCTGTCCTGGAAACTGGGGGTATGCTCAAAGAACTTGCCAATCACTACTCAGTAGTAAATAAAGTTTAGTTTTTAAAGTAAGCTGCTGTTTAATTATAGTGCCGTTAAAGCGTTTCTACCTTCTGGCAAAAGATGGGAAATCTGTGTGTTTAATCCCCAGGTATGTGGTTACTGGCTAAATAAAATAGTCCTTGCCTTGTTCTATGGCCCTGGTTTGTATTGTGATGGAAAGTGCTATGTGAGGGCTGCATAAAGCTGTTTGAATGCCTCAGCCGGCTCACAACATCGTTAAGAGAGTAACAATGCCAGGTTCCAGGAAGGCATTGGGGAATGGACTGCAGAGAAACCAGGCAGATCATGAGAAATGCCTTGGGCTAGATCGGCGTTGCAATGATAAACGTGACACCGTATTTAGAGCGTCATCCCCCCCCTTCCCAAGAGGAGTCTGATGAATCCCTGTGCCTCGTGCTGAAGTTTTACTCCTTTGGGTCAGTTTTTTAGTGAGGTTCCTGTTTTAATTCTGTGTGCCACATGTATCTCAGTGGAATTTACATTTGTTACATAGGATGTACATACTTTCTTCTCCCTTTTATAAAAACACCTGTTTACTTACACCTCGTTTGTATCTCTTGTAAATGATAGCTTGTGCAAATAAAACCCCATAAATTCACTTACATGTTGTTTTTTTCCATTTGGGGGTAGTTTTTAGGTTAATATCCTAAGGAAGTCATGCCATCTGCTGTATGCCCCTCAGCCCAGTAACTATGGAACTAGGTGGCAGATTTCAACTGATTTGGCAGGGGGAGACAGTAATCTCAAATGCCGTTATCACCAGCTCTTTGGAAAGAGGCAGCTGGGAAAAGGAGAGATTCCCACCTAGTGCCTGTGTGAATGGAAATGCAGCCACATCAGCTGTGCTATATTGCTGGGGAATCTGTGTGGCAGAGACAGCCTGATCCCTCCTGTTGCATGAATAGCCTTGTTTCAGCCTCTTTCTCCAGATACACAATTAATTGACAGTAAAACACACAACTATGTGGATTGTGGAACCCATAGAGCAAGTGCAGACAGAGGGAAGAGAGCCAAGGCCAGAGGAAAGTAAAGACTGACTCTCTAGTTATAAGCCCACACTGAAATCGTGGCTCTCAGCTTTGTGTGTTGTCTCACTTCCCTCAAAACTGAGACAATAAGGTGTACAGCTATCTCAAAATCCTCGAGTCTGCAGCTATCTGCTAAGGGACCCTACCTAACGGAAAGTGCTTGCTGGTTTTCTAAGAATCCAAGCTAATATGAGGGGTGGGGAAACAACAAATCAGACGCCCAAGCCTTTGGCAAATGGGTCAGGGGTGGTAGAATCTGTCCTGTTGACTTGGTTTTGGCAAGGCATGGTGGAGAGGGGGAAGGTTCCTTTGGTTTCAAATGCTGCATTTTTGCAGGATAGCCCATGGTGAAACACTCCTCACCTCTAACTTTAGACAGCTGCAAATTACACACAGTGGTGATTCCTTGAAATGAAAGTGATTGGCTGAAAAAAAACCCTTTAGCTCTTGAGTTGCTAGACAGCCAAATTAAGTGCCTCACTCCTGACCACCTCTGGGTATATATATAATGAGCCTTGGTTCATGAGGGAAAATCCTCAAGGATCTGGATTTGTAACTGATGCATTAAGTTACATGGAGCATCTGAATTCATTCATTTTTCTAACTTGGAAAGGAGAAGGTGTTTGAAACACATGATTTCCACCATTTCTCAAGGCTTTACAAAAATGAAGGCTCCTGGATGTATATTGTTAATACCCTGGAAAGGCAGTAAAATTTTGCACTTGTGTCAAAATTAAAAAAAAAAAAAGTTTTGGAGGTTTGCTACATGAGACCCCAAAGCAGGCTTCTTTCTCTCAATGCATCTTTATTCATTTATAGGCCACAGTTTGAGATTTCCCCACTCCCAGGGCTCTGTAGCTATAAAATAGTTATTTTAATGATGTAAAAATTAGTTATTTTAATGAAAAAAATAGTAATTTTGATGATGTAAACTGTTCTAAATTAAACCAAAGAACAGTTACAAAAGCTGACAAACAAGCAGTGCTGCCCTGTCCTGTGATGTTTCTCTGAATAGAATGCTGGAGCTTAAGGGTCCCATCCAGGAAGACAACATGCTGGCAAACATCAGCAGAGGAGAAAGGAAAGATGTATTGCAGCTCTATACCAAAGAGCCTGAGTGCCCAGGGAAAAGCACATTTACTAGCACAGGAAAAACTGATCCGGCACAACTACAAAAAAATCCCTTTGCAAAACTGTGAGAGGTGGGAAGGAAGATCTCACATTACACACAAGATGCCAGTTTGCTAAGGAAGTATGCTGCAGTACGGATCTGGAGTAGGTGAGTGACTGGATGATTGAAGGGTGCAAGGACACAGTGTTATTATATCTGTGCTCCCTGAACAAAGAAATGGGGCTCTACAGCTGCCAAAACGGAAAGGTAATTGCATCAGAAGTCCCCACACACCTGCTGGGCTGTGTCATTTTCTACACTACACAACCCAGCTATAGTAAAAGTACAAATGTTTTGTTGCAAATAGTTCCCTTAAAGTAATTCATATGCCTTAGAGAGACGGAAGCTTTTCTGCCTCAGATCCTCAGTGCTTGGTTATCATATTAATCTGTGGCCAAACATATTGCTGAAAACTATCACTTTACCTGCCCAGCTTTTCTGAAGCTCAGAGACTGAAAGAGAGGGGTTTTTACTAGTTAATACCAGAACTGCATTCCTTTAGAGGCATGGGGCAATGTACCAATAGAATCAGCTCTGTCCTTTCTCATGTGGCCCCTGAGTTCTCTTAGCTAGCAGCCCTAACCTGCTGAAGGTTAGGACTTCAGAGAATCCATTCCACATGTGTGACCACTTTTCCATATACCTTACTCATTTCTGGAGAGGAATCCCATACAGTATTCTTCAGCTGAACATCAATGGTATTTTCTGGTTGTTGTTCCATTTTCTTCCCTGTCCTCTGCCTCACCCCATAATTCTCAGAGATAAGTTTGCAAATATCTGACACGCAGAAAGGTAAATAGCCACAGCTATTCAAGTATTTGTATTAAATTAGTGTTTTTACTTAGACGACTAGGAAATAATTGAGTCAAGGCAATGATCTCTGCAGTCTGTGTTGATGTGTTTAGGGATAAGTAACAAGGATGAAAAAACTTTTTTTTTAAGCTAATACAAAGCAGGAGATGTTCAGAATCAGTTGGTGTCTGGGCAGGGAAGACGTCTCTCCTCCTTGCTCATGCATTAGCTAATCTTTTGAAGACCATCAGTCTACCAGAATTTGACATGCACAAAAATGTATAATTGTGAAGTCCATGGGATGATTGAATTAGAACAATTCTACTATAAGAGAATTCTCCAAAGTGTTAGGATTTAGCTTTTCTGGTTTATTAGGGAAGAAAAGCTCATTGTATGCAACCTCCTAACAGAATAACTCCATGGGCAGTATGGAGGGTGGAGGATGGGGTAAGAAAAGGCTCAAAGAAGGGGAAAAGACCCATTACAGAAATATAGATTATTTGCAGAACTCAGTTGTTGCATCTGTTATCTACTACCATAATCTATACGTACATCGACTTTGCTTGTACTAGGCTGTCCTAAGAAGACAACAACATTTAGGCTGATTTGATAAAATATCTGGATTATATATACCCACAAGATAGAGCTTTCAGAGTACTTGGCACTCTTGCCAGGACGACCCTGGATGCGTGCCAGCCCAAGCAAGACTCAAGCCCTGTCTCTTGGTTTTGGAGCTGTGAAATACTCATCACAATGTCGGAGAAATAACAGCTTCTGCCCCAAAGTGAGAGTGCCATAAACAGCCTGTTTTTTCCCATAGCAGGAGAGTTAGGCAGTCAGCAGCCTGTAACTGCTCTGTCAATAGAGAAGTTGCTTATTTTGACAAAGTAACAGATTGTATTTGCACTCGGAAGTCAACTGGCAGATGGTCTTTGCACAACCTAGCGAGGGCAGACTCTGCTCCTGCTCATCAGGGAAAGCTCTCACTCCATCCAGCACTGCAAATTTTTTGTCTTGAACAATGCTTTTTAGTAACATTTCTTCCCCAAACAACTAGATCTAAATGGTCAGAACGTTCAGCTATTGTGACCAAAAGCCTCGGACTTTTAGTCGTCTGCTGTGTTTCAGTAACTGTGAAGAGATCCTCTGCCAATTCCTCACGGTGTGATTTAGGTGACCTCATGCTTATCACCTTTCCATTTCAGCCATAGCAAACTCAGACCTGGAGACAAAACCCCACGTATCTGCTCTAAAAGAGCAGGCTGTTCCTACAGCACAGTTACTGCAGAACAGTTAACACGTGATAACTCTTTGTGCAAGTGCTGCCTTGTTCTTATCAGTTCAACTCAAAATTTTATTTGTGTGGCACAAAGCAACCCAGAATCTTCCAGAAATACATGAAGCAACATAAAATGTACACAAAATGCTGTCAACATTTAGGTTAAGTGTAAGATGTATCCACTGGAGAAAAAACAAGAGGGGTGAAATTTAATTTATAGTGCGACACTGAAAACCCGCAAAAGCAGGAAAATTGGTATTATAATTCAGACATCTATGACTGACTTAAAAACCAAATAAAACCAGGGGTACGCTATCAAGCTGGAAGCACCTCTTCCTCTCTCACACTTCTCCAGCTTCCTACTGTGGGGTGGCTGCAGTAGGGTTTGTGAGTTGATGGCCGTTCCTTAGCTGTTGCAAGGGTAGCTAAGCATCTGGGGTTTTCCTGTGCTGGTGCTGTTTCCCCAAACACAGAAACTCTTCCCAGAGCACAGTCCCCACAGAAATAATGTAAGCACTAGCAGCTTACAACCAGCTGCAAAATAGGAGATAGTTTCTCTCATACCTGCTCTACTGCCAGTAGCATAGTGACTTGCTCAGGGGACACGACTGCTCCTGGGACATACCGCTCTTGCTGTACGTGAACACCGGTAGCAAGCTGGTGTGGGTGATAAAGAAGAAATTGAGAGAATTAGATTCATATTTCAGGCAACACTAAAAGCTGTATTAGGAAGCTGAAGCCCCATACTGTGATGCTTGATGACATTTGACTATGACAGGCAAACGTGAAGAGACACCCCCACCCTGATATCAGTTGATTTCACCTGATCCAGCTGAAGGGCTCATACCCAGGTGATGGATGTAACAAACACAAAATTAAAGCAGAAAATATGTCTGAGTGTAAGGAGAACGTTGTTTATAAACAGAAAAATGTTTCTGTAAGCAGAATGAGTTGTCCTAATGTTGCAAGTTTGTCTCACGCAAAAGACATAATTTTATTTTCTTCAAAGGCCTCCTACACATTTGTGTTGTGATCACACAGACATTATTTGATGTTTATCTGTAACCAACTGGGAATGTTTTAAAAAAATTTTGATGCTTATTTTGTCTCATCTCAGATTGTTTTTAATTACAAAGCCATGTAGCACATGCACGATTGCTAAGATTATTGGACACAATTATTTGTGTCTGGAAACAGGAAAATGGAAAAGCACTTTCTCCTTTCTCACATGGGTTTTATGTTGCCTTTCATTCTTCTGCTTATTACTTGAAAATCTTCATATTCCTTCTACCCTCCCGATATGGTTCAATACATTTTCAATCCTACAGACTCCTTTTTCCTTCGCTAAGTTCAAAGTCTCTACAGGGAAGATACAAGTAAGAGCTTCCCCTTCCATGTGAAATCATTCAAATTCATACACGAGTTTTACCTCTTACGGTTTCAAAGAATTTTGACCTTGCTTGCAAAATGAAATGGTAAAGTGAATAGAGACCAAAGCATTAATCCCGAGGAATGTGTTAAGATCTCTCACTCATTGAACACTTGCTTAAAAAGAGGAATGGTTATCTTTATTCCCATTCTAATGACAAGTCAAAATACAGCCGCTGTTGCTCATGAAATGCTTGACTCAGGGTTGCAGAGAAAAAACTCCTGTGTTCCCAACTCACACATCCTTTCTTCGGGAGATGGTGTGGTCCACAACTAGTATCACCTGAAGGAGTATTTCATTGCTCCCCCCCTCCTGAAGACACAACAGTTTACTTTGGCAGAGCCAAAAGCAAACTCTGGGAAGCCAGTCAGTCTGTAAGATCTTCTTTTTTTACAGCAACAAAAGGAAAGCTGAAAGCGTGGATGCCTCTTTAGCTGCTCTGCGGTGTCGCTCCAGCTGCCCTCCTAAAGACACGTCACGTGTGAGCCTTCGGGGTTAGCCGCCCAAATATCTTTCAAATGCAATGACACAAAAGCATTTCTATGGGAAAATCCCAGTTTCATGTAAAAACCCTGAGATCAGGTTAAGAGTTGTAGCCCTGCACTCTTACGTTTGCATCAGTCCCTGATCGCGTCTGCCAACAGACATACGGAGAGGCTCGTAATAAAATCACTTAGCACGTATCTTAGCGCTCAGGTTCTTGAATCTGTGCAATTGCGGGGGGAAAAGCAAGCCCTCAGCTCTCATTTGGGAAGCAAGTGAAGTTTGCAGCCCTCGTGGCCGAGGTGGAAAAGCTTGTGAACGCCTAAAACGCTCCAACGCCACAAGACACAAAGAGCTGCCCGTACCCTTTGTTACGGCGGTTTTAAGCCAGTTTGGGGATGCTGGAACATTTGGATTAGCTGCACCGTACCACGGCGCGCAGGTCACCTTGCCTAAGGGATACAGGGATGGGCGTCTCCCTTCCTAACAAAACCGAGCAGGGTGGGCGGGGGACACCACAAAAACCTATCCTCGAGCGTTAGCCTTCAAGGCAGCCTGGGACTGCCTTGAAACCTCTACGGCTCCAAAATCCTTTATCCTGTGGCTAGCGAAAGGGTGGGAAGTCGGGTTTTCTTCCTTCATGCTCCCGACTACTGCAAGCCCGACAGCTTCTGGGGACGGGGCTCAGGGGAGCTCTTTCCCTCCTGAGCATGCGGGTGTGTGTGTGGGTAGTGATGGATGGGGCGGGTAGGGGGTGCCTGTGGAAAGGCGGCGGCAGCCTCAGCAGCCCTGGGGCCCGGCAAGGAGGAGCGGCGCGATGTATGGGAGGGCGGCAGCGATTAGGGGGGTTATTGCAGGCCCGGGCTGCAGTGACTCCTCCTAGAGGCGGTATGCGGAGCAGGAGGAAACCCCTTCCATCCCCCCCCCCCCCCCCCCCCCCCCGCTTCAAGAGGAGAGCCGCCGCCATCGCCATTGAAACATACAATACGGGAACAGAGCCGGCGGCTGAGGCGGAGCAAGGGTGCGGGCGGGGGAGCCGAAAAGGGAAGGGGGGGGGGGGGGGAGGGGAAGGGGGCAAGGAGAGGAGGAAAAGAAAGGAAGGAAAAGAAAAAAAGAGGAAGGAAATAGAAGAAGGAGGCGGCGGCGGGCGCCGGCAGGTGAGGGGAGCGGCGGCGCGGGGGCTCCGGGGCCGCGGGGAGGCCCGCTCCTCTCCTTCCCTTTCCCCGCTCCCAGCCGCCCGACCCACCTCCTCCTCCTCCTGCCGCTGCCTTTCTCTGCGGCCGCCCTGGGTGGGGGTGGGGGGGTGACCAGCCACGGCCGGGGCGGGGGCAGCGACCGTCCGCCGTGAGGGGAAGGAGGGCGAGGTGGGGGGGGGTGCGGCTGTGGGGAAGAATTGCCGCGGGCGACGGTTGGGGCGCGAGGCGGCGGTGGCGCGGGGCCGGCCCCGGGGGGCGGGGGAGTCTGTTGGGGTGTGAGGCTGTGAGACTTCCCTGGGGGCCCGCGGCTCTCGTTTGCTGCCTCCCTCCCCCTTCGGCCTCGCGGCCGGGAGAAGCCGCAGCACTTCCCGTTCCGGGGGCGCGCTTCGCGGCGGCCACCGCCGCCCCTTGCAGGCAGCGAGCGGAGCCTCCGTGACAGCGGGAGCGAGCCCGCTGAGGGGAGGAGGATGAGGTGAGGGAGGGGGGTGTGTGTGAAGGGAGAGCGTTTGCGCGGGAAAGCTACCTGCCACTCCTCCTCTCCGCCGCGCTCCGAGGCGCCTGCGCGGCCGGCGAGGGGGCTCGCACGCGGCACCGACGCACCACCCCTGCCCTTTCCCCCGTCGCTCACACGCTCCCGGCAAATCGGCGAGCTTCCTCCTAGCCCGGGCTCCTCTGCGGCCAGCGCGTTGGCCAATCAGCGAGTGGGGGCGGGGCCCAGTGACGGCGGGTCGCGCTCCCGGCGGCGGAGGCGGGGGGGGGCAGTTAGCCAATGGGTGTGCGCGCCGGCCGTCCCGAAGGGCAGTGGGCGGGGCGGGCGTTTCTGCCCAGCGGTCCGTAACGGCTGCGCTCCTCAGGCGGCTCGGCCGCTCTTAGCAGGGGCGTAGGTTGATGGCACCGGCCGTCCCCTCAGCCTGCAAGCCCCGCGGGGGTTTAGCCCCCGCAGCTTACGAGCAGAAAGCGGCCCCCGAGTAGGAGCAGGCCCCACGTCTCGGTTTGGGGCGGGCTGGCTTAGGGGCGTGTTGACCATGTCTCGGCTGGGCCTTACCGGTTTCTTCGCCTGAAGTGTCTTTGCAGAGCAGCGACTGAAGCTGACCCCTCGATAGGGTGTCTTTGGGTGCCTTGCCAGCTCCCAGCTGTTGAGGCAGGTGAGGAAGGTGCGGGGGCATTGACAGCCATCCCTGACCTTGGTTTCAGTCGTTGTCTCCTAAGTTTTCTCAGTATTTGGAAGCCAGGAGTGCCACGTGCCAAGCACACGTGAGCTGCCTGCAAACGGTGCCAAGGCATTGCTGGTGAATAATTTTAGTAGGAACGATTCTGATATGAGGCCTTGCAGAGTCTCCGATGTTAGTGAGACTTTGGCATCCAGCCCTGCCTGAGCGTTATAGCCTGAGAGTTCCCGGTGTCCACTCCTGAACCTGTGGGAGGGCATTTGGTGCTCTCTGTCCAACTTCTGTCTGCTAGGTGATGTCATAGCCACCTGTAAAGTATAGAAGAATAAGCTGTAATGCCAGCTGTTCTCATCTGACTGGGAATTTGCTTAATTATTACTCAAATACTTAGTCATAGCTTGTTGTTAGCGTGACTTGTATTTGGTGTAGCTGGTAGCTAGCCTCTGTCTCCTGTATGATCTGGGATGTGAAGAGCAACAGCTAGGGTTTACTTTTCTCCAAAAGTTTTCCCAGAATCTTGGTGCCATGTTGTGCAAACTAAGCTCACTTTCTTCTACAGTTTTCTGTTATGGAGTTTTTAAGAGAACTACTTAGATTTGATGTGTCTTGAGGAACTTTTTACCACAGGGAACTTTCGGAGGTCCATCCATGCTTTCTTGCCAGATCTTGACAAGGCAATCTCCAAAACTGCTTTTTAACCAGCTCTTTGAATTCAGGCTCCCTTGGAGGGCGCATTCTGTTTCTGCGACTCCAGGTTATCCTTACTTTTCTAAAAATGATACGTGTCCTTACTGCCTAAAGATGTTTCTGAGATTTTATTCTTCTGAGCGTCTGTGTAGGTGTTTAAGGTTGCTTTGGTAAAACTTGATCTGTCAGGATGTGGCATGGTGTGCAAATTATATCATGGTGAGAGGAATGTCCCAGAGTGGTCTGTTATTCCAGTCTCCTTGAGCGGCAGTTACCACCCTCTACAGATAACAGGGTAGTGTCATCTAACTCTCTTGAGAGTGACAAGGAAACTGAGTGCTTTTTCCAGCAGGCAAAAGGAAAATAATTGCCTGTTGTTTTGGGCTCCGAAGAAGACTTAATTCACAGGGGAAGGCCCAACTTGCAAAGCTCTACCCTGTTTTCATCGTATTGTAGAGAGCTCTGGGTGATCTGGTAGCTTCTAAATCCCCCGTAGCAACCCAGGGGTGTTGGAGTCATGGTAGAGTAGGAGTGTGCCGTGACCAATTGGAACGTTAATTGCTTTAAATCGCCCAAGCATCATGAAGTCATGGTAGCCAGATGTAGATGCTGCTCATCTAACTCAGCAAGGATGGACTTCACATAAATGACGTGGCTGTGTTTTTATTCACGGAGACTGTAGTTTCCAAAGGCAAACGCAGAGACGGTGAATCAGCTGGCAGCGAGGGAACTAACGTGGGCAGGCTCCAGTCCCTTTCAACCGATAAGCCCTGGATGCTCGCTCACCAGTACCATCTGAAGAGAACGATTAGGACAGCAGTGCTCAACTCATAGCTCTTCAGCTTTGGAGCAGTTGAGGTGAGTGCATGATGTAACTGTGTCAGGGCTGAGCTGGTGCATGTCCTCCAAGGTAAACCAAACTCCTGCCTGTGGGAGGAGCGAGCCACCAGCGCCTGGACCCCTGGGTTCGGGGGGATCCAAAGACTGACAGTGACTTGAGCCTGTGAACTATTCCTTTACTGCCTGCCCTCCAAGGTGTCTAGTGCAGATAGTTGGCAAGCCCAGCACAACTAATTTCTCTGGGTCTGCAGGAAGAGTTTTCTAGGAGATGTGACTGTGCCATGGCTTGCTTTTCCTGCTAGAAGTCACCACCCATGATTTTTAAACATAACAAGAACATGGTGATGTGCATGTCAATCCCCAGTATACCCTGGTCCATGTATGTTGCAAAAAAGAGGGAGAGGGAGTTCTGACACCTTTTTTGTATTTAATCTCTAACAAAATTCTGCACACCTACCTAATTCTGCAGACCTACATAATCTGTTTACTGCATTGGATTTGGAAAAATGTTTTGGGATTCCAAAGATTGTCTTGTTTGCAGGGGAAAAAACATGGCTGGGACTTGCTGTGAGAGAGAAAGGAAGAAAGAAAAAGGGGCAGAGGGGTGGAAAGTTCAGTGAGGCAGCAGAAGAACGAGCTAGAAGTGATTAGTTAAACAGAAATGCATATAATGCAGGCCTAGAGCAGGGTGCTTAATTAGACAAATACATTTTGATTTCCTATCAGAGACACCAAGTGCAGCCACAGTATTATCTGTGGATGCAACCTCATGATGTTTGCTTTTTTTGTCCCCATTGAGTTACACCCAGTTGGGATTTGGTACTATGGGAACAAACATGAGAGGTTAGCTTAATATGGTTTTGATATGTGTTTGTTGAGGTTTGGGTTTTTTGTAGGCCACTCTTTCAGCATGGCACTCTGTAGGGATTTCATTGCAGGACAGAACTCTCAGGTGATGGAACTGGCCTGCTGGCATTGCAGGAATTGGATTGCAGCCTAGTGCTTGCATTTATTGAGTTCCACCTTAAAATGTTGCTCACATTACTCATCAGGGAAGGCTGTTTCAGAAGTTCGCCCCTCTGATGGCTAGAAACCTAATTCCCAGCCTACGATTATTCATTAGATCGAATGTCAGTTATCACGAACTGAAAAGGACACTTTATAAACGTGAATCAGTGGCATAAATGGAAAGCTTCTAATGGATTTGTCACTAACTGCAAATTTCATTGAGCAAGAAGGCTGGAGGAAGGGACCTCGAGACATCCCCCCAGCCAGCCTTCTGTCCCAAGGTAGGTCCGATGCTGCCAGTGCCATTTCTGACCTATATTCTCTGGCTGTTTTAAAGTTGTCCTGGTGGGAAGATTCTGCCACTTCCCCTTCTGACCGAGACCAGTGCTCTGCTCTCCTCTCCTCCCTGCTACGCAGCTCTTGTAAGGATCCTGCGCTTCTCCTCTCACTTTTACAGGGAACACTTAACCCCCTCCACCTTTGAAGCAGCCTTGTACATTACTAAAGACCACTGTCCTGTCTCCCTGCTTCTTTTCACTTTCCCTTTTAGTTTGTGTCAAGCATCTGATTGTTCTTATCACTGTTCTCTGGATACTCACTGCCACATGTGCCCGAAACATGGTATCTGCGGCTGGACATAGCTCCTCCGCACTGGCTGTCCTCTTGCTTATACACCTTGGTGCAAGGTTTGCTTTTCATAGAAGCTCTTTTTTTTACAATTTACTTATTTCTTTTCTTTTCCCCCTCCTGTTGTAACTTGCTGCTCCTAATTAGCAATTGTTCCCTGTCCTATGCAACTGGTTACCCCTGTGTCAATGTAATTAATGGATGGCTCGGGATTGTTTTCCACTTGTATCTGTTTGAAGTGGCTTTTGCCTTTAATCAGCACTTGCAGGCAGCTGTTTATGAGATCTTTTACCACCACTCGTGATGCTGTGCTGGCAGTTTGCAGCAGGGAACTCTGAGTGGGATGATGAGCAGTAACCCTGTCTGGTAGGGATACTAGTTTCATCTTTCCCAACCTTTGTTGTCGTGCCCGCATAATATATTGTACACAGAAAGAAAAAAAATGATCTGGCTGATAATTTTTGTGAGGGGCTTATAGATCTGTGCAGACCCTGCAGTGATTTTTGTTTTTTTTCCTTGGTATCAGAGGTGAAACCAGTGTTCAAGTTAGATTATCATAGAAACCCACCTGGCTGTTACGGATGAGCTGGTTCCATGAATGTCTGGCTTTCTACTGGACAGGTGACCCTCTTGTATGTGCCCTGGATTTGTCATAAGCGGGATAACAACTAAACAGGGATCTCTGTGCCCTCCTTAGATGATTGTTGATTGTTCCCACAGGCTTGCAGTGGTGTCCAGTGGCTTTTTTATTTTAAGGCTCTTCAGAATGCAGATTGTGATAAAATTGCATAGTATTGCCTAAAGTCATCGTAATGATTTTCAGATGATCCCCCTCCTTTGGCTTCTTGTTTCATTGAGGTGAATGCACACTGGAATTAAGTAGCTGCTCCTTCACTGACAGAAGTTCATCTGTGGCAGACATGCTTTTTGTTTACTACCAGGATGATCATTAGATCATCAGGGCAGCTATCAAAATGGAATTGAAAGCAATTTTTGTAAACAGAGTTAGAACTTTGCCATTACTTGTCTGAGAGTGGGAGCTGTGGGTGTAACTATGACCACGTGCACTCTTTGTAGTGGAGTTACTGTGTTTCTCGTCCCTTTACCTGCAATCTCACAGCTGCCAGAAAAACAAGGAGCAGATGAAATTTGTTTTCTTTGCTCCTATGTGTAGACTAGATTGCCTCTTAATGCAGGGGAAAACACATCCTCCAGGAGCTTGATGGCGAGAAAAATCTAGTAGCCAGTCCATTTAAGATGTGAAATTAACGACCTCCCCTTAGCTCTGTGGAGGAAGGTTTCTGGGGCTCCCGGGAATTGCACTGAAGGTGATCCAGGGAATATTATGAAAGCAGTGAAGCCTGTGAGCTGGCCCCTGGGGCTCAGTTCCTGAGGCCAGAGCACCACGAGAGGAGGTGCTTGAAGAATACCTGCTTGCCTGCTTCTCCTCTTCAGCCATGCATTGAAATTCCCTCTATAAAAGACGTCTGAAGAAGCAGTGTGTTCGTAGGTAGGTTTTATCCTGTGCAGTCAATATGACTTCCTCTGCTAATTTTTTTAAGATTCATTTAACGTGCATTTGACTTCTTTTCTCCTTCTTTGTATTCACCAAACCACTTTTTCTGTGAATTTGCTATACTTGCAGTGCAGTAGTCAAAAGAAAAGCTATAGCAAGTGTTCTAGTCATCCAACTTAATAAATAATGCCTCAGCTTTAACAGGTATTGAGCACAGGTTTGGATTTTTCCTCCTGGACAAACAAGATAATCTCTAAAGATGTTTCTCCCATGCTGACTGCCAATCCTGTTTCTTTTCTCTTGCAGCTTTTGAATTGGAGTGAGGCAATACGAATCACCAGCAAGTTGAAAAGCACAAAGCTGCAAGATGTCAGGCCGAAGTGGGAAGAAGAAGATGTCAAAGCTCTCGCGCTCGAGCAGGGCAGGCGTTATTTTCCCCGTGGGGAGGATGATGCGTTACCTAAAGAAAGGAACCTACAAGTACCGGATAGGTGTTGGAGCTCCAGTTTACATGGCAGCCGTCATAGAGTACCTAGCAGGTAAACCCAGAACCCCATCCTGGAAGTGCTGATCACATGCATAAGCCAGGGAAGTCTGTGGGATGGGATGAGAATGCGTTCAGCACTTGTGAAAATCAGGCTCTGCAAGTGCAGGATTTGTTAAGATTTGCTTAAAGTGCTAAGGAGATTAATGTGCTTCGTGAGAAGGCTGAGGATGGAAATCTTCTCCCTTTAGAAGCAGTATGACTGGTGACTAGCTGGAAGGAGTGGGCTTTTTTTGCTTTGCAGTGTGAGGAGTCGCATCTAACTACCTTTTGTCCAAGAGAAAACTTCAGAACAGTGTCAGTGTGTTATGAAATATGGAGGTTGTTCATTTGTATTTTAAAAATCCTTTTGGCTTGCCTAAATGTATAAAGAAATTGTTTCAGGGTTTAGATCTTCCCAAATACCTGGAGTTTTCCCTTTCTTTCTGAAATTGACCTCAGGGGAAGGGGCAGGTGTCACATGCTGATTAAAATATACTGTGATGTGTTCCAGTATTTACAATACATTGCAAACTGTCCTGCAACTGTATCTGCTCAGTTTCTTAATTGCAGACAATAGCCTCTTAGCGAATTGTTACAACTCTCTGGGGGAGGGAGGATTCTGGTGCATGTTACTTAGGTGTTACAGATCAAGACTGAGGTGCATTAGAGAATCTGTGAGGAGTCACAAGCCTGGATGGAGTTAGTTGAGTGGTTTGTGTTTCAGGTGTGTAGTTTATTGCCAAAGTGGCGTGGAAGAAGCTTGCATGGAGCCTGGTTGTCCATGTAACAGTATGCTAGTCTTCATGTAAACATTGCTGTCTCTCTTACACGTGAAAGCCTGTTCTCACTGTCAGACAATAAAATGCACTATTTTCTTTCAAAGGTGGAGAGAGAATCTGAAATAGTAATAATTTCACTATTAAATAAATTTCTGATGCTGCCTGCTTGTGTGTTACAGAAACTTCCACGTTCGTGCTGATTAATTGCGGGATGAGAATGGATTGATTTAAATTTATTTTTCTTTCTGACGCTACTTTTGGAGCTGGAGTGAAACACTATGGCTTATGTGGAAGAAATGTAAACAAAACTCACCCCCAGCTCCTTCAAGCTATAAGCCTAGGTTTTAAAGTAAAACACCACTGAAAAGCAGAATCAAAACCCAAGAGATGATGAGCATCTCTCCCACTCTTCGCTATTATTTATCTTTTTCACAGTGTAAGAAAAAACATGCTTATGTAAAGATGATTTAATCCTAGAGAAAGATCAGTTCTCTAGGTAATTTCAGAGATCTTTCACTTTGTTAGGAACATATGTACATTCATATTTGCACAATCCAGCTTCTTACATTGAAAAAAGAGGTCTTGTAAGTGCAGAAGTCTGTCTGGAGCTGGTGCAGTTGTGCAGAGCTTGTTTAGTTATCAGTAGCACGGAGTGCTGTGAAGCAGGGATGCATGCTTCAGAGGCTGCCGGGAGTTAGAGGGAAAGGTGGAGACGGAGGATTCGCAGCTCTCCTAGCTCCTCTGCTCTATCACAATGGGGTTTTTTCAACCTTGTTTTTGTTGGTGGGCCCATTTGTTTTCTAGTGGAGGTTCAGGCCTCTTCAGAAATGTCATAAATATTAATTTCTCTATAGCAAGACATGTTTGCTTTACTTTATCATCACTTGTGAATTGCTTAGAAGTCATCTGCAGACTCTTGAACGTCTGGGTATTGCAAGATGAAAAACCGAGTTGCACGGGTATTTGAATTTGCACTGACTGAGTAGCGTGCTGCTTGATGAGTCTGCCGACCTCCAGCCTGGGGAGGAACACTTCTCTCCTTTTCCCACTCCACAGGGATCCATAGTATTCAAAGGGGTTTCTAAGATAAACATTTGGAGATGGTTGTTCTGAGCTGTGGCAGTTATTACAAGGTGTAGTAATAAATTGTCAACAGCACATCTGGTATACGCAGCGCTTCAGTACTGCAAACTGAGTTGTGGTCATCTCCTTTATGACATACAGCTCGGCACTGTTTACCTAATATCTGAACTAGGACAGTGTATATCTTGGCTCTGCTGCTGGCTGTGCAGTTTAATTTAAATCATTAGCATGGTACAGGCAGATTATGCGAGGGCTTATGCTTTGATTTAAGGTGGGGAAAAAAAATAAAAGAATGTGTAGTCAACCAGGCAAGAAAATTGCTAGATGTGTAGGCTGGGGGCCCACATAAATTGTAAGGGAATGCTATTTTAGGCTGCTTGGTTCAGCAGAGAGAGAATCCCTTTTTGTCCCAACCCTGAATATCTTGTAATTGAATGGAGTAACATTTCTGAGCAAATGCCTATTGCTTGTAGACTCTGTTCTTTCCAAACCAAAGTTTCCCTGCCCTGTCCAGGGTTTAGTTGGAAAAGATTACAGGGGTGGATAGTTCAATTTATGAAACAGTGTTGCAACATCTAACCCTGCTGATCTAGTTCTTCTAATAGGTAGGTGTGAATAGTCTTTGGTTTTGGGAAGCCTTTGGAAACAAACTGTGATTTTCCAAGGCTGCTGTCAAAGGGGGTGTTGTATATCGAACTGGTAACATTTTTAACATTATCTGATACTTCCTATTACATTGCAGCTTTCTCTCATGGACTTGCAACTGTAAAATGGTGGCTACAGGGGCTGAAAGCCTGCAGGCAGGGGAGCTGCTTCAAGCTAAATAAGGGAGGGTGGGAGTAAGGGTGTCTGGTCTTTAACTGTTTCACAGAAGCAGGTTGAACTATGGGTTTTTTTGTTATGTTAAAATATTAATGAGAACTTCTCCTCTAAGTGCCTGGGTGCTTCTCTGTGTTTTAGCAGAGACTTGATGCTTTACAAAAGGGGAAGGGTGATCTCCTCCATCTCAGAGAGCTCTGCTCTCTTTGGCCAAGCTGTAACTTTGGAGGTTGCTCCTGCTCAACAGAGACTGCTTTGATTTTTAACAGCTAAAAATCTCCAAAGATTTGTTTCTCACTGAATGTGCCTCAACCTCTCAGCACTGACATGTGACAGGACTGTGCGTGGGCCACTCCACGTGGTGGCTGAATGTGCTTCATGAAGCCTGTGGCTACAGGTGCTCAGAAGGACTTTCCCTCTCGCTGCTGCTTCTGGTCACAGCACTGAGAGCTGGCAGTGTGGCTTTCTGTGGTACTGGGCAGAACAGGGGAGGAAGCTCTCTGACATGAAGGCAAAAGCTGCACAGAGGTGGATGGCAAGAGGTCTAGGACTGGAGGTGGGGAGCACATGAATAGGAGTTGAAGGAGAGGCTAATCCTACTTACTGGCTGTGAGGCAGGAAGGCCAAGCTGGAATTAACTGGATAAGCAGACTGGTTATAGACCAAGCTTCCATATCGGTCAGAGGATACTGAGAACGGATCGTAACATTTTGTGGAGGTGATAGTTATGGTTGAAGAGTATTGATTGTTACAGGCAGAAGTCAGGGATGGATCTGGCTAGTGGGGAGAGACAAATGAATGACCAGGCAAGTAAATGGTAAGGGGTGTCCAAAAATCCCACTGGGAAACTAGAGAGTATGTTGGGAAAACAGAGCACAGGCCAAGGATTGTTGAGGGGGTGCTGATAATGAAGAACCTGGAGAGGAAGATTGAGCTTGAGTATTAATACAACTGAGTAGGCAAGAGAAAGGGAGACCGTCCAGGAAAGACAACTGAGATAGGAGTCTCAGGTGTGGGTTGCCAAGGAAAGGAGAATGGGATGTGGACCTGGGAAAGTAAGTCACGGTTGGGATAGAGGTAAGGTGGATGAGGCTGGAAGGGTCAAACGGGACCAGAGCTGTCTTGATTGCATTCATCCAGGGCCTAGCATGGTCCAGCGATTCTCCTGCGAGCGACCAGCCATGTGTGTGATCTGTCCCTGGCCTATATTTTTGTTCTCTGAAGCACAGAGCCTCTTGACTAGTGTTATCTGGATGATGCATATGCATCTTGAGCATCCTTCTTCCCAGCTGCCTCGTACCTTTTGGCTTTGGTATAGGTTGCAGGTCATCAACACTAGATGTCCCTTTTTCCCCACTTTGTATACAAGATTGGTTGTGGCTGTACCCCTCAGCCATTATCAGTGCCAAATCTGTGCTTTGGCTTATCAACCCCATTGTTAAAAAGCCAGGCATGTAAATGGTGTGGTGGTCAGAGGAACTCATGGAAGATGTCAGTGGAAAGCTATCTTCTCTAAACTAAGGCAGAACACACCACCAGAAAATACTTTCTCCTTCAAAGGACATACACTGCCATACTCATCTGCAGTCAAGAGAAAAATTGAGCAGATGCTGTTCTGCTTGCAAATGGAGGACCAAGGACTCCATCATCTGATAGGCCTTTTCAGAGCAAAGGTTTTACTGGTAGATTTGCATGTGGTAGCATACTGTCACGGCTTATCCTAAAAGGGAAGTGGAAAAGAACCTGCCTGAAACCTTTCCAATTCTGCTATCAGTAGGTCTTACATCTTTCTTGCCAGTGGAGCTGAGCACTTTACAGAAGTGGACTGAGCTCAGATGAACAAATAGCTTTGGCCTGGCTAGGATGCTTTTAGCTCCCTGGGGCTCCAAATCTGTTGATTCATCAGCTAAAGAAACCTCTCTTTCCTGTATGTCACAGGATGAGAAGATGTAATCCTATTCAGATCATAGCTGGGCTGCTGCCTGTATTGAAGAGAGTTATGTTCTTCCCTGGTCCCAAGTGCGTATTGAACAGGAGAAAAGACTTTGTTAAACATATTAGGTGTTGTGTGGAGTTAATGGGTAGTTTTGGACATTGACCAGTGCTCAGTGTTTATCTGGAGCACATAAATAAGCTAGTTTGGTTGTAGCCATCTACACCAAAGATGTCTGACTTTTACTCTTCCAGTGTTGTGGTATCTTGAGGGAAGCAAGATTCTTTCAGATTTCACTTGAATTCTTAATGCCTGCTGACGAGAGCTTGTAAAGTAAAACCAAGTTATGCCTGAGAATATCAAAATGCCCAATTTTGAGAGAGCTTGTTCTAGGACCTTATTGTAGGACCTAGATCTCAGGCTGGTTTTCCTAGAGTTTGGGTAACTTCAGCTGTCAAGCTGTTCCTACTTGAATAGTAAAGCAGTTTCTTTAGGGATGTGTTGTTATCAGCAGAGGATGTGATAACTGAAGCCTCTAGCTTGATGTTGTATTTTGCAAGTGCCGTTTTATATTCTTAAGTCTCTGCCTCCAGTGCTAAAAAAATATATATATAAGCGATCATTAGAAGGGGGTAAGGCAAATATTTACCTGTGCAAGTAACTGGCATCTTTGAATAAGTTATATTGATATTCCACAGTCCGAGATATGCCATCTCCACCTTGGATCCCCTTCTTCCCAGTGTCCTGTGGTAGATGGCTGGCATTTGAGTGTTCTGCCTTTTTTGCTCTTGACATTAGGCAGAGGACACTTGAGTGCACCATCAGGATGCTGCTGGCCAAAGGAACCTGGGGAGTGGGGTGAGCACACAGGTAGCAGGATGTGCCTGTTGTTGGCACATCTGAAAGAACTTCAGTTCCCACGTGGGTAAGTACGTGCTGCTTTTCTGCCCCCCACTCAATTTTCCTCTGCTATCAGCACACGTCTGCAAACCCCACTGGAGAAGTCTGGGTCTCTTTTCTTGCTCTATGCTGGTCTGCACAATGGATGGCAATCTGTTCCTGCTGTCTGCTGCTCTGTTAGCTCTGCTGGCAGAGGTCTGGGAGTTCGGTCCGAAGCTTCAAGCCCTTCACAGGGGTGAATATAGCTCGATCTCTTTTCAGTCTCCTTCCTTACAACACTCCAAAGTTAGGAAATGCCTGAGCCGAGGTTGCTGGCCTGACTCTTAACGTGGGTCTGGTGGGTATTTGTGGTGTGATGCTCTGATGCTCTTTCTGGTTGTTCAACCACACACCACTTTTACCCCGTAGCAGTGGCCTAGTCCCTGCAACCATAGTTCTAATGTTTCCTAAAACTGAAATCCTTGTCTCTGCAACTTTAATAACGTTTCTTGGAAGTGGTGCATGAATACTTGTGAACGTTTCCAACAGGCCCTGGCTGTGTAAGCACGTCACTGCGAATACACACATAGTCTAAACAATGGCTTTTACATCTCCAACATCCAGTTCTGTGTGTGTGCTGTAGAGCAGTGAGAACGGGGTGATGAGAATGCGCTTTTGTTATTCCAGCTGAGGGAAGTGGAAAGCCTGTATTTTTCCAATGAACTAAGCCACTTCTGGAAATCCTTTGGATTTTAGCCAGAGAGCATTATGTAGGCTTCCACTAGATTTCTTTTTTCAAAGTTCATTTTATCATAGTTACAGTTCTTTATTTAGTTGATAAAAAGGAATAAGATATCATTAATGGAACACTGATGGGCTGTAACTTTATTAGCCCCGTTATTTGCATCTGTCAGTACCAGAACAAATACCAGAGGGCAGGGATGCTGGATGCTTTTAAAATGAAACAAGGTGTGAATATGAACTTTATTATGAACATTTGGAGAAAAAACATTCCCTTCTCCTTCCTTCTCCATGTTTCAGTAGGTTACGGGAGAAATAACTTCTGAGCAAGGGCCAAACTGTGTGAGTTAATGAATTATACTGTTTGCTAAAGTTTAAATAAACTCAGAAAGATGTGTCTGTGTTTCCTCTATAATGATTAGAAAAAGCTCAGTGACATCAGTCATGACATATGTGTTACTGCAAATTTAGAGAAACTACTTTTGAAGTAGTCTCCTGTTCTGGAGATGTAGAAAGAACTTTCTACCAATAGCTCATGCACTGAAGCTCTTGCACTGAAGCTCTTAACGTTGTCGTTGCTTGCAGCTAAGTCAGACCTTTCATATCTTGTTCTGAAATTAAGCTTCTCACAGAGTTTTTCAATGCTCTTTAATGAAAGATTGCATCATCGCCTGGCTAGTTTGTTGGCTTTACAAAATATTTCTTGAAATGCACCTCAGTCTTCATCTTGCCTGGTCCTGAGAATCCTTGCTGGTTTGTTAGAACTGTCTGTACTAGGTTTGGGGTTTCATTGCATGCTTTACTGTTTCATTGTTACAGGGTTGCTGCTAAGTTTTGGGCTGCTGATGTATGTTTTTATAGGGTGTTTCTTGGTTGGCTTGTTGGTTTTTGGGTTTCTTTGAAAGAGAATTCTGACTTGGGACTCATAAAAGAAGTTATGTGAACCAAGCTGAGAATATTTTCTGCTGGGTATTCTCTAGGGAATTAGAAAGGACAAATCACTATATGTAAATTTACAAATACATTGAGTGTGACTTGGTTTCTGCCTTTCCATAGCAAAGACCTTTTAAATTGAGAAACAACCCTGCAAAGGTAAATTGATACTAAGAAGGAATGTAAAATGTCTGCACAAGGTGTACATAAGGTGCATTTTTGTTACTCATTTTTATCTTGATGTGTTTGCAGCTGAAATTCTAGAATTAGCGGGGAATGCAGCACGAGACAACAAGAAAGGAAGAATTGCCCCCAGACACATCCTCCTGGCAGTGGCAAATGATGAAGAACTGAATCAGGTACCAGTCTACATTTCAGTGCAAGTGTTGTGTGCGGTGGCATGAATGAAGCTGCTTCCACAGAAGGTTGGAAACACTTTAGTCTAACACATGAATGAGGACACAATTATTAGAGCAGAAGACAAGAAGATTGTGCCTGCTTGAACAAAAGCAAACAAAAAAAGAAGATCCAGAGATATCTCATGTATAATCCCCTGAATCTAAATTTTGCTTCTCTTGTGGCACGCCAGTCCTGTTGAAGTGGGTAAATTGATGCTTCAGTTTTTCCTTGGGAACATTCAGTACTTAAAGAAAATGTGTCGTATGGAAGACTTATTCCCCAAATCTGTGGAAATGTGTGTTTTCTGTTATACTGGCCATGAGGCCCATCTTGGGTAGGGATCTGGCTCATTCCCTGCTATTGCTGCCTCCAGGACTGCCTCCCTGTCCGTATGTCCCATTAGCACCCAGCCCGTGGTTTGCAGTGCTCTGAGGATCACTTGTGGGATCGCTTCTGCTAAACTTGTCGAGTGAGGAGACAGATCACGGCATGGGCTGTGAATTGGAGCATTCTGGGGTGCCAGAAAGGTTCAGTCAGCATCAGAGGATCTCTTCTTGGTTGGTCCCACGTGAAGATGTATGACATCATTCACAGTTTGAAAGATTCCTGCACTTAATTTGACTGCTTTAAAAAGGAAAATGTGATGCCTATGAAGTCATCAAGCTCTGTTTCCAGTCAAGGGCACTGAAAAGTCAAAACAGAGGCCAGGCAAGAGGGGGAAAAGCATGCTAACACTACCAGCCCGTTACCTGCTTTGTAGTGCTGGTCACTACCCTATGAATTGGGGACTAGATTTAGTGATGTCCATTAGGAATTATCAAGACTTTGTTCTCAACGTGGTATTGTAGCCCATTCCTGTTGTTCACTTCTGCAAGGCAGGTTCTTGGGGCTTATGCTTTCTGTCCCTGAATCTTTTTCCCTGCCAAAGGGACCCACACCCGTCCTTCTGTGCTGTGCTGCAGTGCAATAATTTTTTTAAAAGCAGCCTGCAGGTGCTTATTGTTTTCTCTTACCCTCTTTGCTGCTCATGAGTCACCAAGGACAAGTCTGCAGAAGACCAGCACTGAAAGAGAGGAGGGTGACCAGTACAGTAACAGAGTTCTTTGGGGTGTGCTGGCTGACCTCATTGCCACCTGCCAGGTTTCTTCTTATTGTGGATTTTCTCCCTAGTAGGTTTTTTTTTGTGGTTTGGTTGGTTTTTGTTTTGGTTTTTCTGTTTATGATAAAGGGAAAAGGTGCAATGCTTTAGCAAGTGTGAATTCTACTTACATGTGTGTAATGTAGTCAGCAAAAATAGCTCGAGTGTGGACCAAGAGAATCTGAAGTGTGCTCCTTTACACTGCTTCTCCTTGCAGTTGCTAAAAGGTGTGACTATTGCAAGTGGAGGTGTCCTGCCCAGAATTCAGCCAGAGCTTCTAGCCAAGAAACGGGGTGCCAAAGGTAAATCTGAGACCATCCTTTCCCCTACTCCCGAGAAGAAGGGAAGGAAATCCATGGTGAACAAAAAGAGTGGGAAGAAGGCAAAGTCTACAAAGGCCCGGACACCCAAAAAGGTAAGTGGGAGGCAGATACAGGATTCCAGAGGTGTGGGAGAGAGAGTGGATCAAACCCAGCTAAGCTTGTTGGGAGGAATAAGTTAGTGCTTCTGCATTATTTGTTTGCAACAGCTGGAGATGGGAGGTAGGAGTTGATAATAGGCACAGGGGTATCTTTTTCATCTTTAAACTTTACAAATAAAGGCAAGTGCAGTGTTTTTAAAATTAATTTTCACAACAAAATCCTCTAAAACTTAGAGGAAAACTTTTACAGATTTCAGCGTCACCCTTTACAGGGTTATCAAGAAAGTATTGCAAAGTCTCTGTATCTCCACACTAACTGTGTGGCAACGAACTCTAGCCTTTATGATAAAGGAAGCTGTATTTTAAAATATTTTCTCCTTGAAAGATGTCACACCTTCAGCCTTGTACAGTTACCGTCCAGTGAACTTGTCCTGACACGGTACACAAGTGTCATTTGACAAGCTCTGTGGATGAGTAAAGGCCTGGAGCATCTCCCCTGCGAGGATAGGCTGAAAGAACTGGGGCTATTCAGCCTTGAGAAAAGAAGACTGAGATGGGATCTGATCAATGTTTATCAATATCTGGAGTGTGGGACACAAGGGGAAATGGGCAGCCTCTTCTCAGTGATGTGTGGGAACAGGACAAGGGGCGATGGCCTCAAGTTGGAGCACAGGAAGTTTCGCACCAACATGGTGAGGTTTGGAGTTCTAGGACAGGCTGCCCAGGGGGGTTATAGAGTCTCCTTCTCTGGAGATATTCAAGACCCGTCTGGATGTTGACCTGTATGACCTGTCCTAGGGAACCTGCTTTGGTGGGGGGGTTGAACATAGTGATCTCTGGAGGTCCCTTCCAACCCATACGATTCTGTGAATCTGTGATTCTCAGGTATGCTCTTGCTAACGGGATTTAAAAGGGTTGCAAGAGGAATAAATGAATCGGAACTTGTCCACTGCACCTTCCCTTACAGTTTTTTTTTCTCTGTCACCATTCCAAGTTTGGTTTAATTTGGTAGAGGAGTAACCCAGATCGGTGCTCGTGGTTTGTTGTTCCAGAGGATGCATCTTAAAGCCCTGCTGATTTTTTGATTAGGTATAATTAAACAATATTAGGCTTTGATCTAAGCCTTTTTGAAACTTGTGTTAAGCACATCTTTCTAGAGGCCTCTAAGCTTTAATACATTTCCATAACTGAAAATATGCAGGAACAACTTTTTTAAAGGAAAACATAGTTGCTTGCTTAATAGAATGCCTCCATGTATTGATCTCAGCTACCACCTGGCTGCAAATTGTGCGCATACAGAGTTTGGGACAGAGTTTAGGAAGAGTTAGCTTCTTGACATACCTTGAAGTCAATACTGAGAGATATGAGGAGATGCTCCTACAGCCTTGGTAGGAATGGGTTTGCTGCTTCTGGAGCTAGGCTGCATGAAGGAGTGTGTCCCCCACAGGGGATTTTGCATTCAAATTCAGCTATTAGTTATTTTGTTCTGTCATTCTGACTGTTTGTATGGAGGTGTGATGGCTTGCTCCTGTCAGTATGAGTTCAGATGTTTGATTTATTCCATGACAACTAGGATTTTGTTCTCAGATCCTAAAGTTTAGGGTTTGGTTTTTTTTCCTTCAGATCGGAGCATTTGACTGGATTACTAAGTCACTAAGTTGGACTAAGTATGAGCTCTGCTCTGTTAGCACCAAAAATAAACTGGCACACACCCACCCGTAAATTCAACCTTAATTGTTCATAAAACCACAGATGCATGTGGGTGTCCTGACTCTTAATGTGACTACAAACGTATGTAATGCCTCAAATGAACCTCTGATGTTTTAGCATTATGTAAACAGTGAATACTATTGTTACATAATCTTTGGGCAGTAGAAGGCTATGAGTAATACATTTATCCAGGAAGATGAGGTTGATAGTAACTGATTAAATACATCCATTACTGAATAATGGTAAATGTTAATTGTTTTAATTTTTTTTCCTCCCCTCAAATAGAACAAACAAAAGGACAATGAAAAAGAAGGAGCTTCAAATTCAACATCTGAAGATGGACCTGGGGATGGTTTCACTATCTTGTCCTCCAAGAGCCTTGTGCCAGGACAAAAGGTAATGGGAAGTTATAACAGGTTGGGATCACAGCGATGGAGCCTAGCATGAACAAAAGGATGATTTTGATCTAATACCAGCTCAGATCTTCTCTTTATCCTCTCCTAGTCCCAAACTTAAGGCCAAAACTCACTCAAATTGTGAGTGAGTTAGAGGATCTCAAAATTGTGTCTGTAAAGAAAAGATTACCAAGAAAAATGCTGGTCATCCTCTCTTCTCTGTAGAGCACCACACAGATTCAGCTCTTGGCTTACGCTGTACCGGCATTTTGTTCAGCATGGACTTGGCTGCATTATGCCTGGCATACAGCCAAACCAGGTTTAACCTTCTAGGCTACTTATTATTTATAAAATAGTATTTCTGGGCCATGTCCCAGAATTTCCATTTGTTGATTTGTGCCAGAGGCTGGGGCACTGCATCTGAAAGTGGACTGTGGGGTGCCATTCTTTCACTGTTCAGATTGAGGACCTCACTAAAGCTGCAGGGTGTGCGTACTTTCCATCTCAGCACAGACTCCGACACACAGAAATACAAGTGTCCCACCAAAATACCTGCGTGTCCTTGGTGTCCAGCCAACTGTCTGTCCCCTGTACTCACCAAGAGGGAGAGTTTATTTCCTTCCTTAATTTTTGGATCCTCTGAATGAAACTGGAGTTTTCCTTACAGGTTTAACTATGGAGACACAGTCAATATTTTGGGGGTTTTATATTGCTTTCAGCAGTCAGATTATCTGGAAAAAGTGGTTTTCTCAAGCTACTTCTGTAAGCCTTCCATACTGGTGATGATGTATGAAGCAGCACCTAAGAGCAGTCTGGTCTAGAATGGGCCAGGCACATGGTAGAGCCAAAAGATTGCTAAAAGCACTAATCTGGCTAGGCACACGAAACTTGGATCTCCTCTATCAGAGTTCAGTCCAGTCTGAAGTTTTTCTGTGCAGCTTTGCGCTTTCCCCTCTGGAGTGGGCAGTGCTTATTGTTCTGGTTAGGGCTTAAATTCTACAGCCTGTCTTGGAAGAAGTGAGGTGTGCTGGGCTCACATTCAGCCGCTGTAAAGTCAGTAATGATTTTTAGGGTCTTTTTCTGTCTTTCTGTTGTTGATCGAAGTGATGAAGCTGAGAGATCTGGGGAGCAGCCTTAGGAGCACCTTAAAATGTCAGGTTTTGTCCAGTTCCTATATCCAAATGCGTGGGTGGGTAAAGCATTCCTAATTTTATTTATGCCAGGAACTGAAAGGGTAATAAATTAATTTGGTCACAAAGCCTTTATAGATCAGGATACTAGTGTTCAGCCCTTCTCAATCCCTGGAGTATTTTACTGGGGGCAAGTGTTTCTGCAGGATGAAAGCTTTTTAATTTTAGTACTTTTCTCTTTAAACAAAAGCATTACCCAAAGTTAGCCTTTTCTCTTCAAAGTGTGATGCTAGAACATGACTTTTCTAACAGTAACTTCCTCTGGAGCAAGCTTCCAAGCTGTGGGCATATCACAGAATAATCCAAGTGGTGTACAAATTATTAATTAATTAAAGGTTTAAAATCAGGATCACACATATGGAATGCAATACAACTACTGATCTCTGAAAGACTGAATCCAGCCTCTTTTTTCACTTTAGGTTTTTGCTATGAAGATAACTTTGCACTTGGATTATTGTCTTTTTTTTTTCTACTCCCTTGTTTATTATTTTGCAGCTTTCTCTGACACAAAGTGACATCAGCCATATTGGCTCCATGAAAGTAGAAGGCATCGTTCACCCTACAACTGCTGAAATAGACCTCAAGGAGGAAATAGGTGAGGCTCTGCTACAAGAAGACAAAAAAGCAGATCCAGAGTTGGAATAGTAGCTGGTATGCTAGCTGTCTGCTGAGACCCCCATCCTCTTTTCATCTGAGTCTTCCCCAGCCCATAAAATATCACTTATGCTGCTTCTGAAAATCAGGCTGCACCTGACTGGGTATAACAGGCTATTCACTAATTTACCCCTTTTTTTTTTTTTCTTTAATGATGGATTTTGACAGTCAAAACACACAACATTTGTTGAAGCACATGTGCAGCAAAGGTTTAAGTAATTGTTGTTGCAGTCTTTATTGGTTTATTTTTACATTTGCCTCTGAAAATCCATTTAATCTATTAATAACACTTCTAATTATGCTTTTCATTGCAGGATTTTAACATACTTTAGAGATACTCATGTACAAAACTTTATCCTGCTCATGTGAAATAAGGAAATATTTTTACTGCTGGTGTACAGATAATGGACATAGAAGTACAAAGGAGGTAAAGAAGATGTGGTCAGTCTAGGATCTAGTAGCAGGCCTTTGGCTCGTCTTTTTATACAGACATCAAGGCCTTCACTGCCATCCCAGCTGTGTTTATTTCAGTAGGGTTTGTACTTGAATTGATTCTTGGAGGCTGGAAATCTAAATCCTGAAAATCCCACTCTTCACTATTTTAGCCATAAGTCAGAGTAAGATAACATTCTTACAGATAATTATATTAAAGTAATTGCCAGGAATAACATACAGGGAGTTTCAAACCAAATAAAAAATAAGCTTTATCTGTGGTTAGATGGAATGCTAAACATAAACATCTGCTGCTAATGCAGGGAAACAGGGTAACATGTACAATGTCTTTTCAACAATGTAGAGTTCGGGTTTTTTCACACTCATGCTTTGAAGCCAAGGGCTTTTGCTCTGTGTCCTTGCAGGCAAGGCATTGGAAAAGGCTGGAGGGAAAGAGTTTTTAGAAACGGTGAAAGAGCTTCGGAAGTCTCAAGGACCTTTGGAAGTTGCTGAAGGTAAAAAGGATATCACACTCTTGGAAACGGCTCGTTTCATATGTTCTTGCTTCTGGACATTCTGATCTGTTCCTGTGTGCTGTTCACGTTCTGGCTTTGGGTATCTAGGTGCCAGCATAAGTTACAGCAGGCTTATTAATTTATCTTAGGCAACTTCCGTTGGTGGGAGTCCAAAAATTCAGGCAAACTTGTGCTGTCACCTATGTGGCATTCTTCCCATCCTGTTTGTACCACATTCCTTAGGGAGAACAAGAAACAGCTCTCAGTTTGATGTATAACAACAGCAGTAGTTTATAAATTATTCTGCTTTATGCAAATGGATGAAAAATATAATCCAAAGGGTTACCTTCCTTTGAGCACAAATAAAGGTGGGCTCCAATCTTTAGAACTGGCCTGCTTTTTGGAATAGTGATTGCTGTTCTTCTCCCAGGCACTACAGCTACATTACAGAAACACAAGTAACAGGAGAGCTCCCTTCGACTGTTTAGCAGTGAATAGTTTGGAACTTGAGGTTATGCTGCCTTCTGTGGACAAATGCAGACAATTTGCAGGGGTTGAAGGTGGCTAGAGAGAAGTTACAATATATCTTCTGGTGCCTTAGTTGGTTTATGTGAAGGAAGTGTTCAAACTAAATGCTTGAAATGTTTCAAAACTAGGCTTTTCCTAAATGAATAGCCTAGTTCTATAATCCCAGATGATGGGCAAATTTTTGTACAAGATACTTGGCTTCACTTTTGCATCGAATCATGCCAGGGCAGGTTCAGATTAGATGTTGGGAAAAAGTTTTTCACTGAAAGGATTATTGGGCACTGGAACAGCCTGCCCAGGGAGGGGGTTGAGTCACCATCCCTGGATGTGTTTAAAAGACAGGTGGATGAGGTGCTCAGGGATATGGTTTAGTAGAGAATGGGTATGGTTGGACTCAATCTCAAAGGTCTTTTCCAACCTCGTGATTCTGTATATGCCATAACATCAAAGTAAACCACTTTTCTCTGTCAACTTTACTACCAAATGAGAAAATAGGCTCCCTTTATGCTATTAAGGCAGTCCCTGGAAAAAGGTAATCTTAGTTTAAAAGAAGTAGGAAAATGTATGCTCTCAAGTGTCGTGTTGTGTTGCTGTGTGTGAACTTGCCCCTTCTACTAGTTTTGAGGCAAGGGATAGTAAATGGCTGATAATCACTGGAGGTCGACTGCAGACACTTGAGCTCCAGCCTAATGGGCTTGAATTCAAGTGCTGCTCACAGGTGATACCTGTGGTGTTTCAGCTCCCTGTAGTTAAAGGCGGGACGTTTCTCTTCTGGCTGAAACTTAAGCAGTACAGGGAAGCATTAGACACAGTCCCTTTGTGCCTGCAACAGAATTTGTGATGACAGGCAGGTGAATAAATTCAAGTTTTTCATCCTTGGGCAATAACCACACAGCTTATTTCAGGGTGTTTAACCTGAGATTCCCAAGACTCAGATTTTCAGAAGTGCTAAAGGTCACAATTGCAAACTGATGCCATGCAGTGGACTCTGCAGGGCCTGGAGAAACATTAAGCTTTCGGAAAAATTAATCTGAGATTTCCAATTGGATGTAACTTTCAGAGACTTTCAGCAAGCATCTCTGATTTTCATGTTGTTCATTGAGATTACCCATTGTGAAGTGGGTCTAAATATTATTACTCTGGAGCTATAACAATGATGAGGAGTATTTGTGCAAAGCATTCAGGTATGGCTGTGATAGCATTGCAGAAATGTCTGCTGGGGGATTAATGATACCGTGTTCAGTGCAAGGTTTTGATATTTTGCATAAAAGAAATCCAGAGGCCGCGCTGAATGAGCAAGCTATAAAATAATATTGAATAACTGTGTGCTCAGAAAATGAGCCCTGGGTTCTTTGGTCTCCAAAGAAATAGTAATTGATCACAAAGGCAATGATGAGACAGTCAGATTATGATTGCAAGTGAGCCATTGTGGCATATTTTATTTCCTAATCTATTTCCTGGAGAGGTAATGCAATTAAGAAAGTATGTTGGGTTGAGAGGTCATTGCAGGGTGGTTTCTGTTCAAAACTAAATGTCATATTTTTGTTTGTGTTAGCTGCGCTTACTCAGTCTAGCGGCCTAGCAGCAAAGTTTGTCATCCACTGTCACATCCCACAGTGGGGCTCAGACAAGTGCGAAGAGCAGCTTGAAGAGACCATAAAGAACTGCTTAACAGCCGCGGAAGACAAGAAGTTGAAGTCTGTGGCTTTCCCCCCATTTCCCAGTGGCAGGTATGTCTCTCTTATGCACAGAAAGCCTTCCTATAGAGAAATTAGCCAGCTCCCAGAAGAGCTGAGTGGCATTGCGGTGTTTGCTGCTGCTGGGCAGTGACTTTCATCCTGCTATCCCCAGTTTCTGTGTCCCTTCATTGTGCTGTGGTGAGTCTTACTACAACCACCTTCTTACTAAGATCACACCAGGGTAATACTGAAGGCCAGGAACAGCAGTGCAGCTGGAGCTGGGGAAATGTGGGGCCTTCGCTTAAGCTGTTCTGAGAGGATATATTTAGCAGACCAGTCAGGCAAAACTTTTTCTTTTCAAAAGAAAAATCAGCGTTTCTCCAATATACTTCTGCTTTAAAAAGGGGAAGTAGGAAACCAATTGCAAAACTACACATTTACTAATTAGCAAATAGAATGTGCTTGTCTTAGAAATCTTTTTTTCTTTAGTCAACTGTGTGTTATTCTTGCTTGGCCTCTGATCACGAGAAAGCATACGCAAGCCCTGCTGACTGCAGGAGTTGTTCTTTCATATTTGAATTGGCATGCCTTTAATTTGAGATGTTTAATTTGAGATGTAATTACTGATTTTGTTAGAGATGCTCAAAGAGTAGAGCATATAGTACAGTCCAGTTGTGTTAGTCCAGTAATGAATAAAGTGGAAGTAAAATTGCATTTGGATCAGTGAGATCACCGTGCATCACTTGAATTCACAGGAGGTGCAAATGCCATTTTTACATAGAGACTTTTCAAGACAAAATAATATTTTTGTGGATCAGGACAAAAGAATAAGTAGAGGGGCAATGCAGTTTTAATTTTTTTCTTCCTTTATACACAGATGATTTGTTCATAATGTTCAAAGTTGTCTGGAAAAAAAAAGTTTTTCAAGTAAGACAATGTTTTGGCTGTCATTTGGTTTCTCCCGCATGTCTGCACATGAAATGCTGGTTTTGTTGGGCAGATGAGGAATGATGCTATATGGGTTCTGTGAATTTTCATCTTTCCTCTGCCCCCTTGTAGGGACTTTTTACAGGAACTGATAGAATGTAGCAGTAGGTGGGATAGCTCGCTCCCACCAGGGCTTTTCACCTCTCTGATCTTGTTAAAAAGTAGAGGAATGCCATTTAGATGAAATTACTTGTGCTGGGAAGCAGGTACAAATGAACTGGAAAGCATTTTCAAAAAGTCCTTTGTGACAGCTCACTGCTGTGTATTAGCTGGGTTGCTGCAGGTGCTGTTTAGGAACTCGAAGTAGGAAAATTTGTGAGTAATCATGTGGATTACAGTGGGTAGGGATACAGCAGTTGTTGATGACTAGTTTCCAAATGCTTTTTTTGGGGGGATGGTTTTTATTATAAATGTGATAAGGAGTCTGCAACCTCTAATATGAGACTGAGTAAGGGGAAGTAAGTAGTATGAAACTTAGAAAGGGAAATAAAAACAAATGCATGCGACAATGCTATCTGGGTAGGGGGGAGAAAAACCACTACAGAGGCAGTTCTGGGTGCTATTGAAAGAAATACCATAATTTTTCAAGTGTGAGGATTGATAAGCACTGGGATGGCTTACCTGTGTATTCTGATATAGCCCCATCATCACTGACGATCTTTCAAGTATAGTTAGACTAACTTCCCCAGGAACATCATCACGCAGTAGAATCTAAATATAAGGAATTGAACTCGAGAGCAGCCAGCAGATTTATGCACAAAGACCCATCTGAAATCTCAGCTGGGTCTTAATTTACTTTCAGATAATTCAGCACGTCCCACTAAAGTCTTGTCTCCAAGCTTCCTATGTGCTTGTGCAGCAAGCACTGCAGCAACACTGTTCAGTGTTGTGCAAAATCACCAGAACTCTTGCAAGCAGCAGGGAAACTCAGCAGGGGATGTGGCATCTACAGATGTGTTGCTTCAGGAAGGGATGCTTTCTAGGTCAAGAAATCTGTGTAGTGTTAGACAAGTAGAATGATGTGGAGACCTTCCTAAGCATGAGCATACTGCAGGGCAGAGTATTTCATTAGTAAGTATCAAGTTCAAACTGTAGATCTGTTCTGATATAACCAGAGATGCAAAGCAGTTGCTGACCTCTGTAGTCACCGTGCCCTTTGCAGTGTGCTTTCAGCCAGTTCTCTTCTAGTGCACAGGTGAGGGCAAAGGAACAGCTTTGCAGCTGAATAGTTTTGTGGCTTGAGAACAATTAAGATGGGAGAAATGATGCTGCCAAGAAATTTGAATCTCAGTCTGGGCCAGATGCCCCCCAAGAGATGTCAACATAGTTGAAAAGTCCATTTACTGTAAAGGCCGGTAGCTTTTAGCTTAGATTCTGGGTTAAAGAATATTACCTTCAAAATGAGTGCATGCATCTTCACCTCCATTTGGCTTGGGGTTGTGACTTCAATTATTATCACCAAAGTCTCAAGCAAAGTAATTTAATGACAGGATGAGGAAGTCAGCAAAGTAGCTGGTGTATTATTTTTTTTCAGTTTTCAACTTGGAAAATAATCATCCCTTAAACTTTCTAGCCTGCACAGCGAAAAGTTTGATTCTAAGGGAAAGAGTTCAAAATCTCATGTGCTTATAAAAAAACAGAAGCAAATGAAGACAGTAGTTCTGCCAGCAAGGAGGCTAATACAGCAGCAGATGAACATAGCTATCAAAAACTTGGGGTTTGCTTCTTGTATTTACACGTTGGGAACCACAACTGGCAACAGCCTGTCAAGCTGTGGCTTGCTCCTTGCAGCATCAGGCCTGCGTAAGGCTTGCACAGGTGTTTGACACTCGTTTGTTCTGTTTTCTTCCCCTACCACACAGAAACTGCTTCCCAAAGCAGACGGCAGCCCAGGTGACTCTAAGAGCTATTTCCACCCATTTTGATGGCACCAGCTCTTCTTCCTTGAAGAACATTTACTTTCTGCTCTTCGACAGTGAAAGTATCGGCATCTATGTGCAAGAAATGGCCAAGCTAGACACTAAGTAGCAACAGCAGCGAAATGAAACTTTATTTTTCAACAAACTTGAGTAGCATTAAAAGCATTAGAGGTGGGTTTTATTTTTTCAATGTGATGAGGTGGGGGAGTGGTAGTAGTGTGATGTGTTGTGACTCGATGAAGAGCTGTGACTAGAGATGAGAGGGGTTTAGTCTGATTTTCTTCATGCTATCAGCATCCTCTAGCCATTTATATCACCTTGAGCAATTGAGTTACCATCTCTTTTTCAGGAGTTTGTTTAGTGTCCCTTGTTACTTTAGTTTAGAAGTTTTTAAAGAGTAACCTCATTTTAGATTTGTAGTGATAAATTTTTCACACACACACACTTTAAAGAAAGCTCTTAGAAATGTCCAGCTCCCTTTTCCCCTCTCTTGAGGCTAGAGGGTAAACTTCTGCCTCCAGCCCACAGAGAGGGGAAAAGGATTTTAGAAGTGATGCATGAAGAGCTTCTGTTTTGCTTTTAACTCACAATAATATCTGTAATTACTGAGAATATTTCATGGTGATTTTGTTTTGTTTTATAAGAAAAAAAGAAAAAGATGTGTTGAGTGTGGTTATTGTTATAAACCCTACCTTTGCTCTGGGAATTTCTCACTTTTAAGAAAAGAACAAAAGCAGCAGCATCTGTAGCTCAAGTGCTCGCTTGTGTCACGCTTAGCACACAGCTAACTAGCTAAGGGGTCTGTAAGTGACGTGGTTAAAGCAGCTGTGGAGATGTTGATGCATTATGTTCTGCTGAGTTCCAGGATTTCCATGGTGTTTTCAAGGCTTTAGGCAGGCTTTCCCCAGGCCATGCTGCCTGTGTGCTGCAGAGCCAATTCCAGAGCTGGAAGAGGCAGGTACTTTCTAGAAGAGCAAGTGTAGAGAACGCCAGGGGGCAAAAAATATGTAACAAACAAACCACAGAGATTTTGAAAACCACAGTGTTTATTGTTACAAATCAAGGTAAACCAACTTTCTTGCTCAGAGCTATCTCAACAGGGAAAGGGAAGAAGCATTCCTTTCCCGGTTTTTAGCGTGAGAACCTCCTGGGCACTTCATTTGGAAAGTGCCTCTTTCCCCTTTACAGCAAGGCAGGGCTCCCCTTTAATGCATCATGCTGATGGGTGCTTTTAGGAGATGCTGATGGAGACAGTACCAGTGTGCCCAAACCTCATCCAGTTGCTGTATTTCTTCCTGCTTTGTTACTGATTGCCTCTTAAGAGGGCATTGTCTGTCCCATCGTCTTCCAGCTCTTGGAGACAAACAGGCCCCGGCTCTTAGCAATGGTCACCAAGAGACGTCCTACATAGTAACCGTTCACCTGGCCTACTCCATCATTTCTGCCCATTGAAAGCAGAAACGTTAGTGACCCTGGAAAAGAAGATACAGAGGTTTAAACTAAGCGGTTTCAAAGCTAAATATCAAACCCTACTACACATAGGCACTTTACCCAACCCCCTCCCTTCCCACCCCACCCCCATACCCACACGTGCTGCTAAGCACAGGACGAATGTGCTGCATGTCAAAGGAAAGAATCAGGCCCAAGAAGAGCTGCTGACACCTCTCTGCCTTCTGCTCTATTTTTCATTAATGGGATTGGTGAAGCATTGGGCTGTCTGTGTGTGTGATGTAGAATGATTCTCTCTTCCTAAGAGGGAGTCCAAAAAATAGACAGCAAAATTTAAGAAGAAAATAGTCTTTAAAAACCAGCCTGGTGTCCATATATCCTCCACCCTATGGAACAACTTTCAACACAGCTATGGGAAGTACTTACAGCAGTTGCTTATTAACGAGACCTGTCACCTAGCTAGATTTTTGGGGTTAGAATGTTTAGTTTGCTTTTGTATAGCTTAACAGGAGAAAGTCCAGTCATCTCCTTGTTCCTAGGGTTCAATTGGACTGTAAGCAATTTAAAGAGAAGAAAACAAGTTTGATGAATAGTACACACCCAGCAGTAGATTTATCAGGAAGACATTAGTGAAGAAAGGACACGTTGCGTCCATAGACTGACACAGGTAATTAATGTCTACAGTGTCTTTGGTAAGAACCATGATGAACCTGAGCTATCAGCTTATATAATCAGCCCCAAATGTGAGTTTCCTTACCTCTGATTGGTATCTCATGCAAGTTCTGATGTGTAAGTGTTAAAACAGCTGTTCCCTGCAGAAAAGCAGCCCAACAGCTCAGGCCAGGTGCTAGGAGATAACCTTACCTGGCTCATAGGTCTTAAGAGGCTTATGTGTCAGGCTGTTGATGATATTTGTGACGGCGATGTTGGCGTGGAGCCCAGCATGGTAGGCCATCTTTGGTTCTTTCAGAGCTGCGCAGTCCCCAATGGCGTAGATGTTCTCGTATCCTTCCAGCTGGAGGTGCTTGTTAACTTTCAAAGCACCATCACTTGCCATTTTGTCCCCTGTTTTACCAAGCAGTTAAGTGTTCAGAAGGAGCTTTGTGTTGCTGGTTGTGCCCTGAGACCCCCAAAATGCCGATGATATTCTCAAACATGTCATTGACACAAAGTGAGGGGTTGTTTTTTCACTCTCTTTTCTACATATTAGGGAAGAAATGCTTTTTGACTTGCTGTAGTTAATTATTGCCATCTCCTGCCCTGAATCATCTGTTGGTATTTCAGCAGAAACACTGAGAAACATTCAGAGCTAGAGCACACAGCCTGAGAAAGAGACTGTGCAATGGTAACGCTGCTCTGTCAAAGCTGACATAGGGCTGTAAGGGGACACAGACTGAAGGTGTATTACTGAGTAACCCATCAGCTGAATGCCCCCTCTCACTGACAGTTCAGCAAGAATGCTGAATGTGCTAAGGCTGTTCTTGCACGCAACTTGGCAAGCTGATACCTAGGATGAAATCCTGGCCTTGACAACTCGACTTGCCATCAACCTCTAGGTGTCATCTGCCTCACACTGAACTACAACCCAAAGGCTGCTCGGAGGTATTAGCAGGAGATGGAGAAGGCTATTGGCCCTTTGATCTATGGTCTGTACGTTTCCAAAGGTCACATTTCACAGTTAAGTATTTAATAGGCTGTTAGAGTATTTGCTGTATCACAGAATAACTGCTACAGGTTGTGTAAGGTTGACTCCTAACCTCGCAGTACTAAGTACAAGGCATGGAAGAACTGTTGCTTCTCCCCACCCAGCATTGGGCTTTTTTCACTTACCAAATGCAGCAGCATATGCTGAAGAGTTGATCTTTATCCCTGTGCACAGGACCACCATGTCAGTAACCACCTCGGTGCCCTTTTCTGTCCTTACTACCATGTCCTTCTGGAAACGGTTTGGTGTGAGGTTTTCCATATCACTGACCCTTTCACCTATTGTGACAGAGAGCCCCAAATGACAGAGAACCTTTACTAGGCTGCTGTTTCCAGCTAGCCTAGATTTTTCTAGAGAAACAGGAATTCAAGGGAGCCATGCATAGTCAAAAAAGTCTGAAAGAGGATGTCAGAAGAGCAGCTTATAGAGCTTCAGAGTTTAGATCTTCGGGAGAATTAAGTACGTACTTAATAGGAGGCGCACTCCTTTTCTGAGGAGAATCTCTTTCACCTCCTGACGGACACTGTCTAGCAGCTCCACATCCGCTAGTGCCATTTTTGAGTGAATGAGGGTGACCTGTTGGGGACAAAACAGCAAATGGGGACACAGGACTGGGACAGGACTTGCCTTGCGCCAGGCAGGAGCAGCTATAGCTAGCTTCCTTCCACCTTGTTTAATGCCTGAGGAGAGCGAAGCAGTGGAAGGCATCTAGTGCTGATAATTACTGGTGACAGGCTACAGGGTACTATCAGAACAGCTGGCAGCAGGGGTGAATGCTACCATTGCATGGGAACTCCTAGTTTGCAGTGACAGTGATACCTCCAGCAGGACCATCACAGAACAAGGCGCTCAAAAACAAGGATGACATGAATTGTAACTAATACACTACTACCTCTTTGGCTGGGTGCTCTGTTTTGATCTCTGCAGCCATCTCTACTCCAGCAGCACCACCTCCCACTACCAGGATGCGCTCGGATTTCTCAATCTTGAAGTAAAGAAGAAAGTCATGTTACAAGAGAACAGTTACACACAGGAAGTCAGGTACCTTCATCCCCTCCGTGAACAGACCTTTGTGAGATACAACAGCAATATACTGCCTACTTCAAGAAGAAACAAAAACCAAGAACCTTGTGCACTCATTCCTGTGTACACTGGAACTCTGCTGAACATTTCAGGTTTCCCCTGGAGCATGCAGAACACCGTGCTCCTTGTCCTGGCCTGTCCCTGCAGGCATTATGGTCTTTTGTTGTTAGACACAGATGGCTCCAGATACCCTTAGTGGCATCTGGGACAGGGAAGCTGAACAAAGGCAGGCAATGCTTCCTAAGAAATAAGTTGATTCCTCACCTCCTTAACCATGTCTTCATAGGTCTGGATGGCGCTTTCCATGTCAATGAGTTTGTTGAACTTCCCAGGGAATGGCCCATCGCTGCCTGTTGCAAGAATGAGATGCGTGTAATGAAGCTCCTGGGAAGGTAGAAGGTGGAATAGGATATCAGACCTCTTGAAACCAGAGCCTAGAACACAGTCATTCCCTCCTAGGTACTATCCACTCATTCCCTTTCCTCCAGCTGTGGCTGATAGCTAGGGAGTACTTGCCACTGTCAGAAAGTGACTTCAGGAGGAGACCTGCCTGTGTGATAACAAGTAGCTGCCTTCCTCAGGTTCTGAGAGAAGTCCTGTTCTTCAGATGAGCTGAAGCTTTGAAAACATTACCATAAGCTCACAAGAAATAACCTGGTATTTATGCCAAACCCTTGAAGCTACCATCAGAGCTGGGTCCGGAGACAAACCTCTCTCCTTCACCCTCTTCTGAACAGAGATGCGATGCTCTGGCTGCAAAGAGTTATCAGAGCTGCTGCCCTTGTTTCTGCCTGCCATTAGGTAAGGGTCTGAGCTCCAGGTTTAAACATTGAGCTCTAAATCCAGCTCTAAGAATAAAAGCTCATCAGAGCACTAGGTGGGGTGTGGTATTTAGTGCACACCCACACCCCAACAAAGCTTTAGGCCACTTAGCTTGGCTAGAAGGGATGGTGCTGTTTGGTGCCTGCAGGGAAAGGCAGTCTCTGCTACCAGGATCTTCAGGACAATTAAATGTTACAGTCCTTCCCCGCATCACTTGTGGGGTTTAGAGGAGGTGGCTGGAGGGCTGCTTCTGGCTGGGGCGAGAAGTAGGTCTCCTTCCTCTCTACTTTCTCGAGTTAGAGGGCCAGTACTAAGCACGAGTGTCTGACTAACTGCCCATTGGTAGCAGAAACCTAGAGGAAAGCAATCAGTGCCATCCCATGGGGCTGGGGCTTGGTTGGGATCAGGCGCTTTGGCTGAGCTGAGGGTTACATCAGAACAGGAACTGTCTCATGAGTGTGAACTCTGAGCCTGGGGCAATGGATCGGTCAAGGTTTGTGTTCCCAGCTCCCCACTAAATCAAAGGCAAAGGTCCAGTTTGTTTCTCCCAGAGTGTGATCCTGCCCTGCACACGCACCCTTCCTCTGACAGATGAGAGCTACGTCCCACTTCCAGCTCAGAGGCAGGTTCTGTGGGTGCCCTGTGGTCCTACTCATTTTTCTCCCTCACCCCAGAGGACTGCAAGCATGGACAGCAGTCTGAAACCTAAATTCTGAGTCACTTCTCCGACCAGACACCACTGGACAAAGCCAATGCAGCCTAGGTTTGGAGTACTGGCTTCTGGCAGCCAAGATGTAGCTGAAGAAGCACCCTGAGAAGGAGAGATCCACAAGGTGCCCTGCTGAAGGCTGATTCTGCATTCACAGGTGATCCAGTAAGGCAGCCAAGTCACTCATTCCAAGTTACTGCATCACTTACCTCACCATCACTGAGCAAGACTTGCTGCCTCCCGGGGTCTATGCCAACAACCTTGCCTTGTCGGAAGCTGTCCCCAAAGGTGACAGAGTAGGAGATGAAAGTCTTCTTGGCAAACCCTGTGGTAGGAGGAGACAACAGGGAAGAGATTTCTCTCTGGGTAAGCTAACAGACCCCTCTTCCCTCCTCCCCTCTTTGCTCAGACAATAGCATTTTATGCACCTGGGACTGCCTGGGCCTTATCTCTCCCCAGCAATGAGCCTCAGGACCTTTGTCTCCAATTCGGTGACAAGATCAGCTCCTCAGAGGCCAGATTTGGCTCTGCTCCCCAGGCAGAATCTTCTGTACTTCTCTGCCAGTAAGTGCTCCGCTGTGGTCCCTGATGTTTCAAGCAGAATGTCAGAGGCTTTTTGTCATGTTATCTGCCTCTCAGAGCAAGATTTTGACACCCTTTTCATGCTTATTCCCAGCCTTGAACATGAGATTTTCTCCCTAAATCCCCAGCAGCTGGTGTGAAGGGGTTAGCCTGGTCTCCAGAGCGAAATCCCAGATAATTTAGCACCCAGGGCCACATTGCTGAGCTGTTTGACATTTCCAGTGCCAGGTACCAAAAGCATTCATTCACCTCTCCCAGCTGCTGCTGTTTTAGCTTAGACACTGTCTAAACTTGAAATTAAAAAAAAAAAAAAAAAGAAGACCATCCAAGTAGTTTGTGCTCTGGTTTCCCAGCAATGCAAAACCAGCTCAAACTCTGATGCAATTCGCTCAAACTCCGTGGGTCCTCCCAGAGCCAAGCGCTTGTTTTCCAGACAAAAAAATGTCACTTGGGTAGAACTTTCAACACCCCCTTCCCTGTTACTCCCCGAGTACCTCCGAGCCACTGAGGGGTACCCCTCCGACCTGACCCGCCGGGACCCAGGCAGGGGAGGAAGGCCGTGGAAACCAGCCCTTACCGCTCTCCACGGCGGCGCGGAGGGCAGCGACGTTGTGATGGAAAGCATCCCTCACGTCCACCAACACGAAAGGGATCGCCCAGGACTTGAGCAAGCTAGCGGCAGCCGTTCCCCCGAATCCCCCCCCGATCACCACCACCCGCACGGAGCCGTCCACGGACACGCTGGATCCCATGGCTGCTCCGCCCGTTCCCTGACTCAGCGCTGCGCAGGGAGGGAAGGAAGGGCGGGCCCGGAACGGGGAAGGAAGCGGGGGGAGCCGCGGGGGGAGCCGGGGAGGGAGGGGGGGCTGGCCCCAGGCTGGGGTGGGAGGGGGTGCATCCGCCCCGCTCTGCTTCGGCAGCGGTTGTGTCGCGGCTTGCCGGCCGTCCCCGCCTCTCCCCGCGGCGGGTGGAGCCGCCGTCTGCCGGCAGATAAGCTGCGGGGAGCAGCCGCGGTTTCCGCGGTGCGAGTTCGGGCTGCAGACCTTGGCTTTTCCAGCGGGGACGGCAGGGCGCGGTGCCGGCCACAGACCCAAGTACAGGATTCGTCGCCTCTCTGACGTTTTATTAGTTTGGTTTGGAAAGTTCCTGAACATTGGGCTTTGTGTATCCAGCTTGGCTTGTCCTTTGTCAGCTCTGAATGTTGGTGAAGTGAATGTTGGTTCAACACCTCCTTTTGGGGGGTGCAGTCTGGGCCCAGCAGCAAAGGACTGCCCTGCTCCTGCCCTTGCAGATGAAGTTCATGGTTTGCAGCCCTCAGGGCCTGTCAGAAAACCCACCGAGGCTGCAGGCTGGCTGATATAGCCAGAGGATCTCCCACTCCCTCCACCGAAAGAAACAGCTCCCTTGGCGAGAGAAACAAAGATTCATCTGCTCCGAGTGGCAATGGGAAAAGGAGCCCAGAGAAGCCTGTGCAAGAGGGATGGAGGGAAGGTGAGCCCAGCATCACTGTAGTGGAGAGAGTGGGATGTAAGCAGGAGCAGGGAAAACCTGAGAAGGTAGCAAAGGCCCCTGGAAAAGGGGAGCAAAGAACATAGAAGGTTGACAGTAAAAAGGACATCCAGATCGTGTTCTTCTGCGGGACAGGAATTACCCTGAAGACTTTAGGCTCCTGTGGCATTCCAGATAAATATAGCTGCTGGCCATGTGGATAAATATAGCTGCTGTGCACACTGCAGCCTTGTGAGCTGGTAGAGCTCCTCCCGTGCTCTCCTTCCCGTGTCGGTTTGAAGGCCCCCTCTGCTCCTCATTTCCCCTTCATCAAACATCAGCCGGTGCAGAAGCCCCTTCCTAGCAGTCCTGAGCAAAACTCCCCCACCCCCACCCCCCCCCCCCCACCCGCCTGCGTAGAAAGCACATCTTTTTTTCCCAGGAAAAGCAGGGCCTGAGATGGGGTTTGCCACAAGAGGGTGCAGCCGGCTTGGATGAAGTGACATGGGTGTCCAAGTCCATGGTGTGGCACCCGACACCCTCCCTTCCATCAAAGGAAGGGCTCAGGGAGTGGGGAAGAAGTGTGGCAAAGGGCTCAAAAGGGTGTGTTTCTGCTCTGCACAGTGGGACTCTTCAGCCCGGAAGAGAGCTGGGAGAGGAGAGATGGGACAGCTGACAGTAAAGCTTGGAGCAGAGGAAAGTCCTTGGTAGGAAGGGTTGTGCTTTTAGACAGGACTCAGTAAGAGGATGCTAAAACCTTCAATGGAGGAAAATCATTGGGATTAATCCAGGGAAGATAAATCCTCCACAGCTGCTAAACACCAAAGCAGCTATTCTGGCCAGGAAATACGGGAGCTATGAATGCCCAGGGGTTGGAAAGTGTCCCCAGGGTGATAGTGCTCAAAGTCTGCTCCCTGTCCTCTCTCCTGGTACCCACATGGGCACCAATCTGTGAGGAGCCTGGCAGTGGCTGGCTTTGGGAAAGGGTAATTCAGAGCAAAAACTGGAAGAAGCACAAACCCATCTCCATTTCTGAAAGGATGAACTTGGCAATCAAAACCGAATTTAAGCTCTTCCCTCAAGCTATGTGTCCGGGCTTGTTTCACACCGGTGTGTGTGAACCCATCCCCTTCCTGGCTGGGTTGGCCTTACCTTCATTTCATCCTGCTGGAGCAAAGCTGAACCAAGGATCCACTTGACGATGGAGAGGCTGAGGATGAATCACCACTTCCCTTGTGCCATTGCCTTCTCCTCCATGCCTTTGTGCCCAGCCCTGGCTTTTACAGAGGTATTCTTTGGGTTTTCATGCCAGGTGTTTGCATTTATTTTACAGCACATACCCTCTGCTGGGAGACATTGAGCACTCCAAGAGTACAAGCCTGTTTTCCCTTATCACATGGCATTTTCCTCCTTTGGGTATAATATTTGCACCACAAAGAGGTAAGATCTTGTTTCTGCCCTAACTCTGCTGCTCACAAGGCAAATGTCTCCATCCTTCCTCCCAGCCAGAGTCAAAAGGCATTGCCAGCTGTGCTTTGGTTTTCCTTGGCTTGCTTTCAAATTGAGACCACCACTGGCATGGCTGGCTGCTCATGCAGCACTGTTCCCAGGTAACCAGGGCAATCATCGGCCACCTTTCCAAAAAAGAAGTGGGTAAAAAGCTTCTGGACCAGCGAATTGGAGATGCACTGAGAAGCAAGACAAGGTTGGTGGCAAAAACAGTGCCCGGAGCAAACAGGGGAGGTAAAAGGAGCCTTTGTGAAAACCTCTCATCCAATTCCAGACAAATGGGAATAAATTCAAAATGCCTGAAACTGTGGTCATAGGGCACCTTGTGTGTGCAGGTGTGCACTCAACACTGGCAAACGCCTTGTTTTGATGGTATTTCTCCGTCTGGCTGCAAACAGGCGGCTGCAGTAAGAGCTGGTCAGCTTCAGAGAGGGTTTTGTCTTCTGCTGGTGAGCTGTGTGGCAGAGGCACATGGGGAGGCGGGGGAAAGTCTGCCCTGTCTTCCTCCAGGCTCCCCGGCCTCTTCATTGCACCTGCCCCCTGGACTGCACGCTCCCAGCAGGGTGGAGGGGCCAGTGTGAAGGAAGAGGTGTTGGGAAGGGGCTCCATGGGATGCTCCTGCAGCTCCTGAGGTGCCACGCTGGCATATACCTGCGTCTCTGTGTCCTCCTCTCACCAGGTTTGATCCAACATCAGCCAGAGCTAACAGATCTCCCTACAAGTGTGATTACTCGAAGGACTAATGGGTGCTGCAGGGCAAGACCTTAGCATGCCACAAGTGCCCCTGCTCTGCACGCACCTGAAGCCCCCGGCAGCCTGTGCCCCCAGCCACGGGCAGCTCCTCATTATCTTTGTGGTAGCCACCCACAACACATCCCTCCCTTCACTCTCCTCCCCCGAGCTGCTCTCCCTCCTGCACCAGCTTCACGGCCCCATCCATCCCAGCCAAGTCTGAACTGCTGGACGGGTCCTCTTCGTACCCCCACTGATGATGCCTCTGCTTTAAAAACAGATGGGACTCGTCCCGCTGCCCACACAGCCCCATGATGGCCCCAGCAGCACTGCTTCAGCCCTCCAGCCGCGCAGCTTGAAGCTGCGAGTCAGGGAACAGGTATTTTGGTGTCTTCCAGGGGTGAGGGACTGCTCCCTGCTAGACAAACCATGTCGCCCAGCCTTGGCACTTGCCCCTGGGGCTCCCTGTTTTTCCCAGGGGTGATCCGGTCACCCCCTTGTGCCTTGGGGATCCCTGCCACAGCCGGGAGAGAATCAGGTCAGTCCAGGGCAAAGAATCTCCTGGAAAAAACAATTCAGACCAGTTCAAGGCTGCTTTTAAACATCAACATTGGCTATGTTATACTTTATAAATAAATTATGCTTTTAGCAAAACTCAAAAGGGTCCTGTTTTATTTATTTGCTCCAAAAAAAAACCCCTCATTTTTCATTTCCAGTTTTTCAGTGACATCAGCTCGAGAAGAGCAGCTGCCTGCCGCTCCCCATAAACCACTGCAGCAAAGTCACCTTGTTTTTGTGAGGCTGGACCAGCCAGTCGTGTATTTATAGGCAGCACCTCGCTACATGCCAGTCCAGGAATAGGTCACAGATCCCACCCGGAAAAGGGATTCAGGAAAACCCCAAAGGTGAAATGCGATGTTCTCTGCAATTCAACTGATCTTTGTGTCCAAAAGAAGAGGTGTGGGGAGTTGGTAGCGGGGGTCCTCCTTGTCCAGGGGCTGCACAGCAATGCTGTTCTCCTTGTTCCTGGGGCTGATGTGGTGCTGAGCTGCTCTCCAGTTCCTCTTCCCCCACGCAAAATGCATGGTAAAAATCTCGCTTCCCACTTAACCTGGGAGATGAGTGTGTCAGGCTCAGTGTGCTTCGGCAACTGAGTTCACCCCAAGGCCAGTTTCACCCACAGCCCCCGACACGGGGTGAGATGGTGCAGAACCACAAAGCCCTACTCAAACAGCTCCAGCAACCACCTTTGGTTTTTCGCTCCCTGCAAATCTTCCCTACCCCTCCTGAGCCAAACCTGTGCCGGCCATTAGGAATTTCACAGAAATGCCGCTTTGTGGGAATTCTTCCCTTGTTTTGCTGTGATCTGGGCAAGCGCTAAGAGGAGCTTGACCAGCTTTACTCAGCTTAGCAGCCCGTCTTTAAGGATTGCAGAGATCTCTGCAGCAAGGCTCTGCTCTCACAGCACAGGAGCCCAGTGCTGAGGTGGCCCCGTTCTCTTACGGGACAACAGGGAGATGGGGGTTGTGGCATTGATCCTCGTGAGGTGGCCCAAAGCAGAAAGGAGGTCAGCGTTTGGGTTTTCCTCAAGAAAAGGGGGAGGGCTCAGGCAAGCTTCTTCTCTCTTTGAGCAGGTTTCGAGAAAGAACAGTTTTCACCCCGAATTTTGGGGGAGTTCCCCCCGCCCCGATTTCATTACAGTGAAAGCAGAGTGTATAATAAAACTGTGTCCTTAAAAAGAAACCCCAGTCTCACAGACAGGCAGCCTTTGTCCAAAGGTGTAATTGCAGGATAAATATGGGATGCAGACCAAGAAATGCGGTCTGGTCAGGCATGCAGTCTCTTAAAAAAACACAACAGAAACACAAGGCTGTCATTTAATGCTGAAATGTCCATGTGTGCTGCAGCCCCCGGTCTCTCCCTGGCCCCCAAGTCTCCTCCTCATCCCCCTGCCGGCCCGGAATTTGGGCAGTGAAGCCATAGCTCCCTGTGGGAACCACACCAAGCCCTGCGGGGCTGGGTAAGGGCATGCAATTGCTTGGGCGATGCGTTTCCCTCCAGCCCCAGAAATCCCATCTGATACGGGACATGGGGGATTAGCTCATCCGATCCCATTAAATGGAGCTGGAGCAAGTGAGGAGAAGGGAGTCAGAGAGCTTGCCGTCCAAAGTCAAGTCTGGATTAGACTGGCAGAGGGAAAAGATCCCATTTAGAGGGGAACAGCACATACATGGGTTATTAAAGCTCTCACTGGTGCTGCATCATCTCAAACCACCTGCAATAACCCCGAGGAGAAGCAGGCTTCGGCTGGTGGCTCTATCCCATGGGACACGTGTCCCCTTGCCCCTCCGGGCTATTTGCAGAAAATATCTTCTTGGTGACAACAAGCATCACCCCAGAGCTCCCAGATTTCCCCCTAAGTACAGCTGTGGCCAGCTGAGCAGGTGAGGGTTGATTGATTTAAGGCAAGCCCGAGCATCTCAGCAGCTGGTTTGCTCCTGAAAGCCTGAATCCCTTGAAAAGGAGATGGTTGGGGGAGGAGGGTTTCCTTCAGGCATCAGTGTGGGTGAAGGAAGGGTGAAGCTGCACCCATCGCAGTCCATCTGAATTCAGGTACTTCCTTGCCCTAAGGTATTGCCTCCTGCTGTGCCTTTTGCCCCCGATTCATGCCTTTCCTCGTATAGGGAAGGACCAGGGTGGGCAGGAGGCCCCTTCCCTTGGCGGGGAGAACCCCTTCTCACTGTTGGCACAGGGTGAATTTGGCTGCTTTGGTCTTGTAAGGAGCCGTGTGTTTCTTATGGCTTCCTGAGGCATCTGGCACACTGTGGGTCACGGCTGTGAGAGTTTAATGGGAGCAATTAGTCCCTGTGGAAATCTGCATGGATTGGGGGGAGGGTGTGCGTTTTCTTTCTGCCCTTCAAAGATTTTGACAGGAAGCTGGAGGATGTCCAGGTGGAAACACTCCTGCCCAGCTAGAAATGATGTGCTGGAGCTAGATGGGGCTGGGACTGCTCAGGTTGAGAAGGACCTTGCTTGGTCTGTGCCTTCACCCGCCTGACCATGCCTCCTAAAAACAAGTCCTGAGATGGGATGGGAAGGGGCAGAAATCCCTGGGCACTGCTCTGACTTCCCCTTCCCTGCAGCTCTTTACCCCTTGTGCTGCTTTGCAAAGAAACAATTAATTTAAACTTTACTTGCTTTGCAAAGCCCACCCCCACGAGTAACTCTGCAAAAGCCTGGGAGAGGGGCTTGTCTGTGAGCGTTGATCTGGCTGCGTTCCCCCTTGTGCTGGCCAAGATCTGCCGGCTTTTCCCAGCACACAGCTGCGGGGTATCCAGCCGACCTCGGTGACCCCGCCACTTTCCCTGTGGGAAGCCTCCGAACAAAACCCGATTCACTTGGCAATACCCAGGGCCTCTTGCGATTCTGGGAGCTACATGTGAGACAAGGAAGGGGTGGGGGGGTGTTGCCTGCGAGCCATGAGGGTATCGCCCATGCTGCTCGATGCAAAGAAAAACCCCTCTCTTGCACCCTCTCTCCATCCAGCCAGCATCGAGCCCCCAGAATTCGTCCCCCGAGGCCGGATGCTCCCCAGTGAGAGGCGGCTGCGCTCGCTCAGTGCAAACCTCCCCGGCAGCCCAGGGCTCCGGCGTGGCTGCTCCCCGCCAGCCGGCCCCGCGTTCCTCAATGCCGCCTCTGTTCTCCCCTCTTGGGTCAAAAACTCAGCTTTTGTGAGCTCGCCCCATTGCCTGAGCCCCACCACGTGCCTCCTGGCCACCCTCCGCCAGCAGCAACGTGGCCCAGCTGCGGCCAGCTGCCGATAGCTGACCGGGGTGTACTGCAAAGTGGGCTAAAACCCAGTGTTTTAATTCATTATGGGTGAATTGGAAGGGGCAGCTCGGTGCCAGGCTGTTGGTGCACGTGGCAAACAACCCAAAACTCCCCGCGCCTCTGCCAGGTATCGGTCGCCGGACAGTGCTGCTGGCAAGTATTTCTGGGGCTCCCCATCCCCTCACCCCCCCTCTCCAAGGCAGGGGAAGCACGCGAATACCGAGATGATGGGAGATGCTTTGGACTCAGAGCTGTTGTAGTCTGTGTTTAATTAAATAAGTCTGTCTGCCTTCCAGCAGCTGCCGAGGTTTTCAGTTGCTCCCGTGCCAGGTGGGTGCAGCCCCGGCACAGGCTACACTCTGTGGGGATTTGGGGGTGGTGGGGGTGTTATACAGCCTGTCAGTTATTGGGGGTTCTCCCAGGGTTGTGTAGCAGGACCGAAATCTGGCCTCGGCTCTGTGTGTGTCTGCAGTGCATTGTGCTGCTCTGTTTTTTGGAATTAGCTCCTTGACCTGCGCCCCCATTTCCCCCACCATGGAATAAATAAATAAATCTGTTTGGTGACCCCCGCTATGTGAATACACAGGCGAAAAGAGAACAAAACAAGCCCCAAGCCCACCCCCAGACCAGCTTTGAAGAGCACCAAACTACAGAGTCACCTCATTTCATGGCAGCCCAAGTGCCGGACAGGGCTCCGTGGGGGACTCCTGCCCCTGGGAACTTCCCAGTCTGTGCTGGTGTATGAAGGCACTAAACCAGTAAGGCTTCTGGGTCCTTGCTGGCACCAAGGGGGGCCTTGTCCTTGCATAATCCTAGCTGGGAGGGGTGCGTGGCAACGCGAAGATGCTTGGTCCTGTTACCCTCTGCTCACCCTCCTCTACCTCAATGCAGCCCCCTAGCCGGGGAGGTAGCTCTGGGGCTGAGCCCCTTGCTCCTCAGCCTTGCGATTTCCCCTGTTCCTGGAGAAATGATGCAATTCAGGCTCTGCGGGACCCTGGGATCAGCTCTGCCAGGATGCTCCAGCTCCTGGGGCTGCTGATTTCCACCTGGCAGCAGTGAGGAGCGTCTCCTGGAGCAGGGACACCCCCAGGGTCTTCTCCAGATTGGCCAGGAGCATGGCCGCAGCCCCTTATTGCCCCCCCGCCACCGTTTTTTGATTCCCCTGCCGTTATGTGACCCAAGAGGGCTGTGCCTCCTCTAGCAGGCTGAAGGAGCGGTTAGCTAGGGCAGCAGGGCTGCTGGCCAGCTTGTAGCCGAACAGGCGCATGGCTGGGGCGCAGGCATCCTGCACGACCTGCGCCAGCTTGAAGGGGATGCTGAACCGCCACTTCTCAAACTGCTCAGAGGAGTTTTTGCGGGTCGAGTAGACGCCGCTGCCGTCGCGGGGTGCCTGGGTGTTTTTGCCGATCCAGTCCTCCACCTGGGGTGTGAGGGGGAGCCCGGCGAAGCGGTACATCTCCTCCGCCTTCTGCAAGGGCGCCCGCGCCACGTCCTCGTAGCGTACCAGCATGTAGCGACCGCGCAGCCAGCCCGGGCGCTGCAGCCCCAGCTCCGCCGACAGACGGATGCTCTCGCAGTTACCTCGCAGCCGCTGCACCTCCTCCTCGCGGAGGGGAGCCTCCCCTTCGGATGCCCACTTCTTCCAGGTCTCGTACTTGCCAGAGAAGGCCACTATGCGGGAAGCCAGGACGGCCCGGGGGTCCCGCACCAGCTGGATGATGCGTACGTCCAGCCGGGGGTCCTCCACCAGCGGCTGCAGGAACTCCAGCTGCCGGATGCGCACCGTCTTCAGGGCCACGTGCTGCTTGCGCCGGCACGCCTCGGCGGCCAGGGTGATGTTGAGGGGGCCACAGCGGCGGTTCTTGCAGTGGTACTTCTCAAAGACCTTCTTGGAGCCAGGTGTGCAGACGGGCTCCTCGCAGAGTGAGCGGCTTGAGCCTCGCCGAAACATGAAGGGCGTCAGGTGGCCCTCAGGTGCCGGCGAGATGAAGCTCTCCAGGATATAGAGGTCACAGAGAAGCAGCTGTTTGAGGACATCCCGGTAGACAAGGGCTGAGCCCACTGCATTGGCCCCCCCCGGCTCAAAGGTCACTGTCCTCTCGATGTGCCAGAGGGGCTCGAAGAGGTAGAAGATGCTGCCTTGCTGGTTGAAGAACTCCCCCACGAAGGAGGAGCCGGTGCGGGTGGTGGCCATCAGCAGGACGTGCCGTCGTGGCCCTGGGTCCTCGTTGCCCACCAGCTGCAGGGTGACGTTCCGCAGGTGGGACCTCATCTGGGAGAAGGCAGCGTCCAGCTCTCGCAGCGAGGCCAGCGAGCCGTTCTCGACTGGTGCCAGGCTGGTCTCCGTGCTGTTGTCCTCCACCAGCGCCTGCGGGGACTGCTTCAGCTTGTCTGACACCCTGCAGGGAGACCCAGCCCAGCATGGAGGAGAGCGGGACCACCTCCATCTCCTGGTCGGGGGGTGGATCCCGCTGCACAGGAGCTTGGGGTATGGGGGGAGAGGAAGGATTAAAAGCACGAGGCGGCTTGGGTACCGGCTCCCTACCTGGAGATGAAGTTGTTCTCCTTCTCGATGATAACAAGGCCGATGACAAAGACCAGCAGGACGGCATACTTGCTCCTCATTTTCAGGCAGTTTAGCAGCTCACGGAAATCCTGGGGCAAAGCACGTCGGATCTCCATGGGGGAGGCACGGGTCCCTCCCACCCACTGGGGAGGTATCCTGGGTTAGCCACCCGGCATCCTTTGCTCCACCAGCAGTGCCTGCAGGAACAAGGAGGGTTAGCATGACGGCAGCTCTCTGTGTGCAGAGGGGAGTGTGTGGGAGGCCTCCATCACCTGCTCCCCTTCCTTCCCTTCTGCCTATCAGGACCCCTTTCTGCGTCTCTGCCAGCCCTGAAACCCAATCTCTGCCACCCCAACAGCTGCCTGCTCCCCACCGGCCAAAAACCTGCTGCTGGCAGTGAGGGATGCCCTCCATTGCTGTGTGCTGTGTGCTCCTCAGCCGCTTGTGGGGCGGGTCACAGGCTACACGTGGCTTCCGTCTTCCCGTGGCAGTTGCTTGGGCCCAAAAGTGAAACCCAGAGAGCTTCCAGCAATGATACAGACCAGGAAAATGCTGCTGCTACTGCTGCCAGTCCTGCTCGGGGTGTATAAAATGCTCCTGGGAACTTTTTCCAAATAGGAAAAACCCAAAAATCCCAAATGATGGCACAGCTGCTCAGTGTATGAATGCAAAACCTCTGGGGAGGCTCAGCTTCCTCCCTCACAGACAGATACATCCCCGTCCCAGCACTGACAAAATCGGGGTGAGAGCAGGACCCGCTCAGAGTTGTGCCAAACCCACCTCCCCCATGGGGATAGGGTAGAGATTTTGGGCTCCAAAGGCACTGTTTGGGGTGCTGGGGGTGGGTTCCCAACACGTGACATGCATGGATTTACCCATGTGGAGCTTGCCAGTGCCTGCTACCTGGTGGCTGGTTGGCGTGCCCGGCATCCAGCGGGTCGTGGGGGTGATGCTGTTTGCTCATCCTGCTTTCTTGGCCAGACTTTCAGTGACTCAGGGAAAATGTATTTAGGTTTGGTTTGGCTCCTGCCAGCGTGACCCCGGCAGCCTGTCCCACCCCTGTTTCAAGTCGTGGGGTTGGGGGGGGTGGGGTGTGTGCCTGGCAGAGCCTTGTGGCCTGGGGGACTGTTTGCCAGAGAGGAGATGCCCTGGCTGAGGTACCCACAGCCCTGGGTAGGGTGTGGAATGGGGAAGCCCTGCCAGGAGTTGCGTCACATCCAGGCTGCCTCAACGCAGCCCAAATGTGCGGTTGTTGGTGTTGCTCACTGTACGCCCTTCCTGCTGGGAAGAGGGGACAGGCAGGGGAGTATGGGTGGGAAGAGGGGGGCATGTACCCCTTCCAGCCAGGGCAGCATCCCTGCCCATCCGGTCCCTAGCCCTCTCCATGGGAGGATCAGGAATTCCCCAGCTTCTGCATACCACTTGGCTCCCGGCACTTGGCTTTGAGCCATCTCCTTCCTAGCGAAAGCTGCTGAAGAGAGATGCCTGCACCCGGGAACCCGGGACTTCACTGGGATGCAGGGACCTGGCAGAGCCTTCCTGAGCCTTCCCACAGCAACCCCTCTGGCTCCCCTTTTCGTAGAGCGGCACCGACATCCCGCACACGTGTGTGTGTGTGTGTGTGTGTGTGTGTGTTTAACAGCCCTGTTAGTTTAGTTTGTCAGCACACTGCTCCTCCGGGACCGGTGCCTTTCGCTGCGCCTCCCCCCCCATCTCCCCCATGCTCTCCCCTTCATCTCCGCTCACTGCCCCCCATGACGACAGGACTTGTCATGGTATTTAAGCAACTGGGAGAAGAAATAAACACACAAAGCCCTTGGTGTGCAGCCACGTCTCTCCGTGCCTGGCAGAGCTGCCGGTTTTGCCGCTGCAAAATGACTTCTGGGTTTGTGGCATCCCAGTGAGTGGCAGCAAGAGTTTGCATCTCTACTCTCGCCTCCCTGGTGCAGGAGGGTGCAGGGGAGCGTCCCCTTGCTGCCAGGAGCATGCAGGAGGGGGATGGCATCAACCGCTTGCTCAGATAAAATCCCTGGGCACAGCCAGCCTGGGTTTTTCCCCCCTCTAATCCCCCCAGCCAACCAACCACAGATGAGCCACAGACCAGGAATTATTTGTGGGGATGACACAGGGAGCCTGCTCCAGCAGCACTGGCAAAGCCCCTGATTCACAGGCCTGGCGCAGACATAATTCCTTAAATAAACAGCAGGCTGCGAACATCTCGCCCAGGACCTGCAGAGCGGCGGCGACAGGCGCAGGGGCCCTTGCAGGACCGAGCCATGGGGCTGGGGGACACGCAGGGTGACCCATCCAGTCTGGCTGGGGCCGCTTGGTATCCTTAAGCTCTTCCTTGCTGCGGCTCGCGAGGCGCTGCCCAGCCGGGGCGGTGAGCGAGCCACAAGCATCCCTTTGTGCGTGGGAACAGAGGGGCTCTGTGTGCCCCATGCGTTCCCCTCCGGCTGTCCGATGGAGCCAGGAGGTGCAAGGAGAGCAGCTGGTGTGTCACTCCCACCCCAGGGTGCACTGCCAGCACCCGCTCCTGGGGGATGCGCACCCACCAGTGTGGACAGACGGATGGACAGCTCAAAGCAAGGCGGGATAACTTCCACGTGTGCTAAACCGAAGCACCCCAGAAGGTGGTATGACACACACACCCCCCCCCCCCCCCCCCCGCTTTTTCCCACCCATCAGGCTGAAAACGCTCTACATTTCAGCAGGGACGGCTGCAGTTCCCGCTGGCAGGATGATAAAAGGCTTTGTGGCTTTCCCAGCTGAGGCCACGCAAGCAAAGGGGCCACTTCTTTCGAGCAGTGGCGGGAGCTCATTCCCATGCAAAATTGCTCATGTGGATATTGGGCACCACCGGCAAGAAGGACAGACAAAGGGAAGGACTTGGAGGTGCCAGGTTATTTCACCTTGCTGCAGTGTTCGCCAGGGAGAGTGGATGCTCCCACGGGTGCTGTAGGTGAGGTGAGAAGGCCCCACAGCAAGAGGAGGGAGGGAGGGAAGGGATGCTCTTGTTGCCCTTCCACAGGATGGGCTGCCTGCCTGCAAGAGCGGAGTTGGGGATTTCAGCTCAGTTTTTGGGAAAGGGAAGGTCTTTCACGAAGCCTCGGGGCTCTCATCCCCCTCCTCTGGCTGCCCGCACATCTACCCAGTGGGATCCGGGAAAGGAAAATGCCTGCGGGCTGGCAGGGGGAAGCCAGTTGGAGGTGCAACTGGATGAAGGGATGAAGTCACATTTTCCTCCGGTGACTCAACAGGCAACAACCGAGCTCGGGACAAGGAATGGCAGAGAAACACCTATTTGCAAGCTCCTTCCCTGCCCGTGATCCCTCAGTCTGGCTCCCGGGAGAGGGGATGTGTGGCTGGCTCGCTGCCCTCGGAGGAATTCCCTCCGCGATGCTTTGCTTCCTCAGATTAACGGCAGCAGCGTGAGCTGGCAGAACACAGAGGCAGGACAACAAAGAGATAAGGCACACGGGCTTATCTGCACTCTCTGCTGCTCTTTGTCTGCAACCTGGGGGGCGGGGGGAAACAACCCCACCACCCTGAGCTCCCTCTTATTTGCTCTATCAACTGTTTCCACTCCCGACTTCCTCCCTAGGCTGGCCTTGGGAAACACGCTGCCGACGCTTCCTGCTTTGCTTTTTCATCTCTCAGCAATTCTTCATCTCGCCCCTGGCTCTTCTCCAACGCATGGCACAGGCATGACACCGCTTCGGTTTGCCCCTGGCACAGATCAGGATGCTGCCTGGGCAGGTTTGTTGGTGTGGGGTTTGTTTTTTTCCCCCCTCCTTAAAAAAACATGTGTATTCAGGCTAAAGAAGGGAAAGGAAGGAGAAGACGAAGAAGAAAAAGAAGTCACCTCCTACGCCATTTATGAGATTGCCTAGAATAGCCCCGAGCATTATCAAATTGAAGCCCAGGCTCCAAGTGCCCTGCATCTTGTTTCTCATCGCGTGTGTTTCTCCACCAAACTCCAGGTGCACAGGGTTGCCTTCTATCTGCTGTTTGTTATCCCCTCCTTGAAGGCACGCTGGGCCTCCTGGGATGAGCGGGATGAGCTGTTCGTGTCCCTCATGTCCAAAATAGCGCTGCCTGGGAGGGCACAGTAATGCCGGTGGCAGGACCAGCCCAGGCTCCATGGCCAGGACAGAGTGGTCTTTGCTCTCCCTCGCCTCAGGCAGCACCCAAGGAAAGGTGCTTTCTCCCAAGCCAGGAGAACGGGATTGCTGCTGCTGCTGAGCCCCCGGAGAACATGATGGGAGTTCGAGCCGTTGGTGCTGGGCACAGGGGGGAAATGGCACATCTGTGGGTGTTGTGCTAGTACGATCTGGACCAGGAGCCAGTGGGGACTGGCTGAGCTGGCTAACGAGCCAATCACCTGGAAACTAACTTGCTGGAAACCACGGATGCTGGTGGGCACCTGCAGCAAAGATGCGCAACTGGGGCGGGCAAGGGGATGTGGAGAGCAGGCCACCAAAATGGGCGAGAGAAGACCCTGGCCCCATTGGCTCAGCGCTGGCAGCGCAGTGCTGGCCGCTGTGTGTGCTGTCACCCCCCCAGCCACGCTGGGAACCGCAAATGCCCATCCCTGCCTCAATGAGCCCTTTCTCTGGGGTGCAGAGCCCATGGTCCCTCCCACCGTCCCATGGTCCCTCTCCCCGACGCTCCGCGCTACCCTGGAAGCTCTTTCACTGAAAAAACAGGGACATCACTTGCTCTGCACCATGCTCTGCTCCCCTTTCACCCTGAGACGGGCTCTGGGGAGCTCAGGCAGGGACTGGTGGGGTAGAGGGAACAGCAAATCCCTGCCGCCCTTGGGCAAATGCAGCCCGTGCCCACGGCCTGGCAGTGCAGGGAGACCAGGGGGTGTGAAAACAAGCCCTGTGCTGAAGCAGCTTGGTAGATGTGTGAAAATCGCAGAGTTAAATCCCTTTTCTGGCATGGTGTAAATCAGTGACTGTGGAAAAGGAGACGCTTTCCCCCCCCGGGGACCAAGGCCAGGATCAGGTCCCACAGTGGGGTGCAGGCGCCTCCCCCAAACATGGCCCGGAGCCATGGCCCACAGGGGCAGAGAGGGGATTCTACCCAGGCAGCCCTTTGCCCCTCAAGCTAACCCCATGCCAGCCAGGTGCCCTCTGGGCTCCTGGGGCCATCAGAGTGCCCATGTCCCAGCTCCCACAGAAAACCCACCAGCTCTCAGGGGTGCTCCAGCAGCCCCGGGGGCAGGAGGGGAAAGGGTGAGGACAACTTTCCAGAGCTCCCTGTCAGGCCGGATGATGCAACTCCGGGATGGTTGTAAGAAAGTCTCCTTTTCTCGACCCAGCCGTGCTCTGTTCTGGACGGAAGCTACGCATTGCAGCCGGATAGTTCGCCCCTTTTTTCAAGTCTTTATTTATTTCCCCTCTTTTCCTTTTTTTTCCCCCCCCACCCTTTCCCCAAAAAAAGAAAGAAACGGGGGAGGGAGCTGCCCGGGCGGTGATGTGCCGGGAGGACTCCGTGTCCCAAGGCGGAGCGGGGGGGATGCTGGGCTGCTCCGGCTGCCCGGCTGGCGGGGAGGCATCGCCGGTGCTGCCCCGCTGCGGGAGCGGGCGGCGGGGGGCCCCGCACCGAGACAAAGGAGCGGTCGAGGCCGGAGGGAGCACAAAGGAGCCGTCGGAGCTCGGGGCCGCCCCCGTGGGGGGATGCGGCCGCGGAGACCCTGGCTTCCTTCCCTTCGCCTCGCCGCCCCGGGCTGGCCCCGCTCCCGCTGCCCCGGGAATGCGGGGGAGGGGAAGGTTAGAAGAGGGGGTTGGGGGCGGTGGGGAGTGGTGGTCGGGGCGGTGGCCCCTCCTCGCACGCCCAACTTCCCGCAACTCCCCTCCGCGCCGGGAGAGAAAGGCCCGACCCCCGCCGCCATCCTCCCTCTCTCCCCCGGCCGGCCAGGCGCTCCCGCTGCCCATCGCTCCCGGTACCCGGTTGCGCTTCGCTCCCGGCCCCCGCCGCGCTCCGGCCCCGGCCCATCACTCCCGGAGCCTGCTCCGGCCCCATCCCTCCCTGTCCCGGTCCGGGCCTCCGCTACACCTACCCGGCGGCGGCTGCTCCACGGGGCAAACTCGCCTGGTCCTGCCGTGCGGGAGGAGGGAGGGCAGCGGGTCCCCTGCTTTTCTTCACGGCGCTGTCATCCTCCCTCCCCTCTTCCCTCCCTCCCCTCTTCCCTCCCTCTTTCCTTCCTTCCTTCCTCCCTCCCGGGGCGGCGGCGGGGGGGCGAGCGGTCCCGACGCCTGGACGCGGGTCCCGGGGCGGAGCCGGGCAGGATCCCCGGGCCGGTCTCTCCGCCGTCTCCCCGCCGCCTTCCCCCCAGCCGCTTCTCCGCGACACCTTCCCGACACGCCGGGGCTGGAAACCGGGACTCTCCGGCTCCAGCGCTGCGATCGCCCCGGGCTGGAAGGGGCCGCCTGGGCGCTGGGAGGGGGAGGAAGGGAATGGCGGGCTGGGAGCTCGCAGACACCCCGGGAAAATGCCGCAGCAGCGCCAAGGAGAGTCCTCTGCCCGGCTCCGTGGGGCCGTTGGGGCCGCAGGCTCCCGGCCAGCCCCCTGCCCCAAGCCAGATCGCACCAGGGTGGTCGGCGCTTCACCCTGCGACCCTCCAAGGATGGAGCCAACATGACCTCTCGTGCAGCCTGTTCCCATAGGGAAAACATTCTTCCTTATATCCCCTCCGAACATCTCTCCCAGCTTTCACCCTCCCACCACTCGAGGAACCTGGCTCCATCTTCTCTGTGACTACCTCTCAGGAGTCGGAAGGGTCTTCCTCCTCCTCAGTGTCCCTGGCCAAAACCACCTCCAGGGCCAGCACCTTTCTCCCCAGATCACCCATCTCCATTTTCCCCCCGTTACAGGAGCTGCAGGTGGGTCTGACACAGGTGATGGCGGTACAGTCGCGGTGTGCTGTGCCTGTGTGTCCCAGGATGATGGGGAGCCAGAGCATTTTACCAGGACCAGACCAGGAGCTTTGGGGGACACCGGCTGTCCCTATCGCCACAGGGCAGGATTAGGGTCTGGAGCATTAAATCCTGTAGAAATGGCTATTTCTGCTTATGTGTGGGAATCCATATGGCTCCCTCAGGGCTCCATAACGTTGGATGCCGATGAGCTGCAAGACATCTGGCTTTGCAGGCAGAAAGAGATCCCCCCTCCCCTCCCCAAAATAGTCCCCCCTGTACAAAGTTTCAGCCCTCTTTTGCATTCCCAGCATAGTTTTTCTGCTATGCATGTGGCATGGGCAAAAAAACCCCACCCCACACAGGTTCTCTTGGCGCTCATGTGTGATGATGACCTGCCTAACTCATTAGTGGCTCCCTTATTAGTGAAAGTAAACGTGCTTGGGTTTACGCAATGAGCGCTGGTACCCTGTTTGCAGCAACAGTGGGTGTGTGTGAAGCTACACGCGTTTGTGTTCACATTATATATATATATGTAGAGATGTACATTAACCCAAGGGCGTTGCAAACCCATCTGGGGTTGCTTGGCAGCGTGTGAGGCCGGTGGCACGGTTCGTATGCAGATGTCAGCGCTAGAAATGCTGGGTGTGATGTTTATGGTATAGCTTCCATCCATCCATCCATCCATCCATCCATCCATCCATCCATCCATCCATCTGCTTTTCCTGGTTTTAGTGGGCATCCCGCAGCTGGTTACCCTGACATCCAGCTGCAGGTGGACCTGGTAACTCCGGTACCACCCCTGCCGTGGCTCTGGTGCCCACAGCATCGCTGATGGAGCTGGGGTGAAGGGCAGCATCTCATAAGCTCTGCCTAAATGAGGCACAAGGAGGGCATGCAGGAGCAGGCCTGTGTGGGCTGTCAGGTTAATCACGTCAGAACGAGCGGGTAAGTCTGGCTGGCCGCACGCACTGCAGGAGCTTTCCGGGGTTTCAGAACAGTTTGAAGCCCCTTGCTTGTTATTTCGACTGAGAGAGGGAATTCTACGGGCGGAGGAGACCTCGGTGGAAACATATCCCTGATTTTGTGGCGAGGGTGGAAAGAGGCTGGTGGAGAGCGGGATGCCCACACCAGCAGGACGGGTGCCGCTGCCTTTGTGGGATGCTTTCGCAGTGGTGCCTGGGGAAGGTTGGCAGGGCCCTTCCCCATGCAGCAGCAGCACAAGAGGAGACAGATCACCTTCCTGCTTCATCAATAAGTAACTCTGGCACAGGGAGGAACAAAGCGCCTTGTCCTTCCCGCAATCTGTTGGGAGAGAGATGAGGGGAGAGGCAGAGAGTTGTGTTTCCTCTGCCCTTTGCTAGCCATGGCATCCCATTCCCTTTGTCACCTGCTCCTCTTCCCCACCCCACCCCCCACCCCGAGAATAACAGTTCTCCTTGCTCCCTGCCTTGCACGTGTCTGTGTGCCTGTCACATTGGAGGAGGCAGGGGCACGCTCCCCAGAATGACACCAAGAGCAAGGCAAGGGGGACGTGTTGCTATAGCAATGAGGATGCTCTGGGTGATTTGGGGAAGAAAGGAACCTGGCACTCATTTCCCGCCCTCGGTCCAGGCTGCTGATATGGCAGTGTCCTGGATGGACTCTGATTTTAAAAGTCCTTCACCGGTCTTTGCTCTGTTGGAGCTAGGGCAGCGCCTGCCTAAACATTTCCCTGCAGATTAGGTGTTGCCAAATTCTGTACCCACATCCCTTCCACCACTGTCTGGTGGTATATGGAGGCAGGGCATGGCGACAAGGCACCTGGAAATGGTCTGGAAGCTGCGGGGCAAAGGAAACAGGGTTCTCTTCTGCTTTGCTGCTTCCTCTGGAGGCATTTCAGGATTTTATTTCCTGGGAGACTGTGACATGGCTTGGGAACGAGAGAAAGCGGAAAAGACACCCGTTGTCCAAGGCTGTGAGGTGGGGAAGGCACTCTGGTTTCATTTCAAGGCTGAGTCTGCAGGGACTCGTTTCAGGTTTACTTCTCACTCTCCAGAAAGTTGGAAACCTGTTGGCTGCCTTCCTTCTGCTTTTCACAGCCAGGTGCCTGTACCATGGTCAGCTGTTTTCCGGCACATTCCTTGGAGAGACAATGGTTCACAGCAGGGGACAACCTACCAACTGCAAAACGAGGGTCATGGTATTCTCCAGTGGCCAAAAGGGACTTGGGTGCAGTGGTTTTGGGAGGGACTGGACTGCAGAGGCAGCTGCTGATGGGACCTGCTCCCACCTGGAGCTGGGATGAGGACCTCCTACAGCCAGCCTAGGCAACCAGGACCAGAAGAATGTCAGAAGAATGTTTCTGCCTCCTCCAGCCCCCTGGCTCCTTTGGCTAAAGGGATGGGGAACCTAAATCCACAAGGATACTCGTGCTGCACTAACACGTGCAGCATGGGTCCCAGCGATGAGCCTGGGCTCACCAGTCAAGATCCACCTCTAGAGAGGGAGAAGCGATGCCCTGCTCGACCTGAAGCAGAGCCCCATTTTCCAGCTGAATGCTCCTTGCGCCATGACCTATAGCTGACCCTCTTAAACCACTCTCAGGTGCTTTGATGAAGGCTCTCATGATTCACTGGCTGTGGGCTGACATCAGCCTGAAAACCCTGTTTTCCTTCCAAGGGCCAGATGCTGTTCTCAATCACTGATCTGCCTCTCCTTGGACTTCTCCTCTTGGATGATCTTCCCATAGAGACTTCAGGAGTGGTTGTTTCCCCCTGCCCTCTACAAGACTAGCCTGCTTCCTGGAATGCAGAACTATCCACTGAAACTTTTCCAGCTCTGTTTGTGTTCTTTCCGTAACTAAACACAAGCACGCCCACTGCAGGAACCTCTGCCCATGTAAGTATAAATGGGGAGTTTCATCCTTCGGTGCCACTGATGGGTCTGGTCCTAACAGCTGTAAGAGAAAGCCAAACTCTGAAACTCAGTGTGTTACACCATCTGCTGGGTAACTGGGATGCTGTTAACTGTTGCCTGCTCCTGCTGCCTGCTCTTGTTCCCACTGCCCACTCCCGCTCCTGCTGCCCACTCCTGCTGTCCGCTCCTACTACTTGCTCCTGCTGCTCACTTTGGATGCTCACTCCAATCCTGCTGCCCGTTTCTGCTGCCCACTCCCATTCCCAATGCCTACTCCCATTCCGCCTGCCCGTTCCTGCTGCCACTCTTGTTCCCCATGACCATTCCCCACGCCTGTTCCTGACACCTGCTCCTGTTCTGCCCACTCCCATTCCCCATGCCCAATGCCCATGCTCACTCCCCTTCCCTACACCCGATCCCCACGCCTGATCCCTGTGCCCGTTCCCCATGCCCACTCCTGATCCCCACACCCGCTCCCCGTCCCTGTGCCCGCTGCCCAGGTCCGCTACCCATGCCCATTCCCATGCCCGCTGCCGGTACCCACTGCCCATGCCCATTCCCATGACCGTTCCCGCTCCTGTTGCCCGCTGCCCGTGCCCATTCCCACGCCGCTCCCGCTGCCCATGCCCGCTGCCCCTGCCCGCTCCCGCTGCCCCTGCCTGCTGCCCTTTCCCGCCGGCCGCTGGCGCCACCTGGCGGCGGCGGCCGTAGGGGCGGGCGCGGCCGCAGCGCACGGCCGCCCTGTGCCGTTCCTCTTCCCTCCCCATCTCTCTTCGGGATGAAACGCAGAGCCCCCCTCTCAGCCCTCGCCTCCCCCCGCAGCGCGCGTTCCTTCCTCGGCCCCTCTGTTCCACCAGGAGCCTCTCTCCAAGTTGTAGTGCCCCTCCTTGCTGGCATTGGCCCTTGGGGGTGTCCCAGCCCGCGGCGATGGACCCCGCACTGCGAAGTACGCCCAGGCACGCTGCTTTTGAGGGCAAGGTGCTACCCACTTTGCCGCTGAAGAAGAGAAAGTGTTTGGAGAGCAGCACAGGTGAGAGGGACCTGGAGCTCCTGGGGGACAGCAAGGTGACCCTGAGACGGCAATGTGCCCTTGTGGCTGATGGCATCCTGGGGTGTATTAGAAGTGGGGTGGTTAGGAGGTTAAGAGAGGTCCTTCTCCCCCCTACTCTGCCCTGGTGAGACCACACCTGGAATATTGGGTCCAGTTCTGGGCCACTCGGGTCAAGAAGGACGTGGGACTAATTGAAAAATTCCAGCGCAGGGCCACTGAGATGATGGAGTGGAACCCCTTCCTTATGAGAAGAGGCTGAGGGAGCTGGGCCTCTTCAGCCTGGAGGAGGTTGAGAGGTGACCTCATTAATGTCTATAAACATGTAAAGGATGAGAGTCAGGAGGACGGAGCCAGGCTCTTCTCAGTGATGGCAGTGATATGAGCAGGGGTGCAAGCTGGAGCAGAGGAAGTTCCATGTGAATGTAAGGAGGAACTTTTTCACTGTGAGGATGACAGAGCCCTGAGGCAGACTGCACAGAGAGGTTGTGGAGTCTCCTTCTCTGGAGACATTCAAACCCACCTGGATGCGTTCCTGGGTGATTTAGTCAGGGTGATCCAGCTCTGGCAGGGGGTTTTGAGGTCCCTTCCAACTCCTATCTTTCTGTGATCCTGTGAAAACAAAGCACTGTGAAGCAGAAGATAACAGCATGCCCAAAGGGTGACAGGGCCCGAGGGTGGGGGGGAGATGCCAGCCAGCAAATAGCGTGGAAAAGGCAACCCACTGAAGCAACTGATTGTTTGCTGCAGGATGAGGTCTCTGCGAGGGAAACAGCAGCACAAGGGTGCTTCCCCACAGGTGCTTACTCAGACCATCCTCTGCTCAGCAAAAGCAGAGTCGCTGCTGTCCCCAGCCAACTGATACCCGTGCTGGCTTGTATCCAGCATCTGCGGGGGCTGGCTGCTTTCTCATCTTCACTTTCCTAGCTGTCCTCTGTAGGCAAACTGGCTTGTGCAACCACAGCAAATCTGCAGGGATAAGATTTTGAGCTGATCTTTTCTGCTTTACCCAAGCAGGTATGCTTAAAACAAGGATGGAAGCTGGGTGGGAAGCTTGGATTTCATTGCCGACGTGTTTCTGGGTGACCTCCACACATCCTTCCCTCCGCACATCCTTCTTCCCTCCGCACATCCTTCCTTCCTCACCTCCCACAGCCCCTGCACACAACCATGTGCACGGGCTTCAAAACAACCTGCCCCACGGTTTTGGTTTGGGCTTTTTCTCTGTTCCTTTTTCAGTTCTGCTTCTCTAAAAGTGCCGAGGGCGAAATAAAGAAGTTGGTTTATTTTTAGTCAGCGCAAAATGCTTGCCCAAACCGGCAACGCGAAGGCTTGCTTTGATGTGACGAGAGCGACCAATGGCTGGCAAACCTTAAGGAGTAGTGAGACTGCTGGAAAAACACCTCTCATGTCCCCAGGATGGGGATCTGCTGATCTCCCAAGGTGAGCAGGAAGCCTCATGCTTTCTGGTTGGGGATTTTAAGTCCCGAGCGCTGAGAAAAAAAGGTGAGAAAAGAGGGGACAGCACAGGCAGACACAGCAGCAAAAGAACCCCACCATCAGGCCCCTCAGTAAGGTGAGCAGCACCCTCAGGTCTCCCTGCTCTCCTACAAGCATGGAAGACTCCCTGTCTGAGCACCCTGCTCTCTCGACACACTGTCCGAGGCAGGGAACTCTAGATAGGTCCTTCTGTGAGCCTTCTAGAGTGGAAAGGTGCTGGAACAGAGAGGTGGTGGATGCCCCATCCCTGAAGATATTCAAGGCCAGGTTGGATGGGGCCCTGGGCAACCTTGTGTAGATCCAGGCCTGGAGGTTGGTGGCCCTGCCTGTGGCAGGGGGTTGGAGCATCTTATAGTGGGATTTTCTTTCTGGGCAGCCTGTGTGTGGAGGGAAATCCCTGGCAGAAAGGAGCCGGCTGTGCTCAAGTGGCACCACTGGCTCGCTCTGAGGCTTAGTGAGAGACGAAATGTCTGCAGAACAGCGCCTTGTCCCATCTTCTCCCTCTGAAAGAGGGAAGTGAGAAGGTCCTTTTACTGAGAAGTACTCAGCACAGAGAAAACCCCAGGGGTGACTCGGGTTTTTGGGTGCTCAGCACCCAGCATATGCTGAGCTATTCGGCCACGTTGCCCTCCAGGTTTTGCTCGGGAAGTTTCCACAGCAGAGCAGGTGCTTACAACGGGATTTACAAGGTTGCACCAAGCTTTCTCCATGTTTCTCCAAAGGCTGTGCCATAAAACCAGAAGATTTTGCTTTGTGGTGTGGTGGGAGAGCTGCTAACTCCTCTTAAAACTCCTGATGGATGTGTAATTTGTAGGGGGGGAACACACAGGCACACACCAAAATGTGTGCCAGGGATGCTCTCTGCTGCAGGGTGTCCTCTTCTGCTCCTCACTGAGAACATCAGGAGATGGCCTTAAGGGAGATAAATTCTGGCTTCGGTGACTTACTAGTATCTTAGCCAAACCCTTGGGGTCGAGATGTTTGTGAGACAGTGTGGTTTCACCAAAATATTCCCAAAGGCTGATGAAACCTCTAGAAACCTTAGGCTGGAAGAGGGTCCTCAAGCTGAGTGCTCTCATCAGTAAGATTTATCGGTGCAGCTTATTTCCTTATCTTTATGTGTTACCTGTGTTTCACCTTCCCAGGTGACCCACAATGTCACAACGTGCTTAAATCCACCCCAAAAAAAAGACAGAGACTGCCCTGTGCTCTCTTTCTGTCCCTGGCATGCATTCCCTCTGACATGGTTGGTGGCACTTGCCCTGAAAGCTTACCTTATCTTGCTTCTCCTTTGCTGGGCAAGTTTCTAGTTGGATCAGGAGCTGACCAGATCGACTCGGGGTCAGTCTGTCCCTAGGCAGGGATGCACAGCCAGGATGTGAGAGACCAGCATACGATTTCACTCTGAACACCACTGCAGACCCACAGAAACCCAATTTGGCCCTGTCTGGACAGACATACATTCCTCCCGTTCCGAAAGACCTTTCAGGTTTGAAATTGCCCAGTCACCGCCTCAAGGACCAGCACTCCCTGTCACACATGGCTGCTCCTGTCTCGCTTGATTTACAGGGGTTTGGGTTGGGCTTTTTTAGGGTGTTTTTTAGGGAGCTCAGCTGCTGTTTGCAGAAGGGCAGAGGGTGGCTTCTGACAATCCCAGAGTAGTCATGCTGTAGCCTTATCAGTCTGCTTACAAAAAAGAAGGTAAGACCTCTTCCTGGAAACCTTGTCTGGCTCAGTGATAACCAAATCCTTGATACTTAACACAGACCAAGGGTACCAGGACCTTTGAAGCCTCACTCGTAACAGGGAAGGGCCTTTTTGAGGAAGAAGCTGAAACAAAAGCACCAGAGCAGATGAAGAGACAAGCAGTATCTGCCCAGAAGCCAGGGGACTTCACTGGGATGTCCACAGGGTCAGCTAAGCCCTGTAGCCAGACCTCTGGAAGATCCACTCCTGGGGAATGGCACCGCCACGTCCCGGCAGCCTATGAGGAGGAGACGCGTTTCTCCATGTCCGCAGCTCTGGATGTGGCTGGTCTCTCATTTGAAAGGCATGTTGAGGAATGAGACACAGTGTGTGACACAGGGCAAAACCCTCCTGGTGTTAACCCCATAGGTCTCAGGGAGAGAAAAGGACCCGGTCCACCTTGGACATCACCTGCTTGTGTGGACACCATGACATGGTAGTCTTTGAGTGCAGCAAAGGAACAATTGGACCTGCCAGCAAAGGGGTTGGCATTGAGCTGGCCCTTCAAGCTATGAGAAGAGCAAAACCCATTCTCTTCCTAAGCTTCCCTGTGAAATGGGAGAACCTCAAACCTGATAATCCTAATTTTTATTTTTTTTTTAAATGGAAAAAGAGTTTCCAACTCTCTCATGGATAATTAACTCTCATTTGCAGATGTTAGTGAGGAAGGAACATGGTTCTGAACCTTGTCCAGCTGAAGGAGCTCAGAGAGAGTGATCAGCTGCAGCTGAGCATGACAATTACAGTCTAGGGGGGGAGCAGCTGCTGGGTAAGTTTTAAAGGGCAGCTGCAGCCTGCCTTGATGAAGGGGTTTGGGAGTGATGGTTTTGTTTAGTTTCTCTTTTTTGCCCTTCTGTGGGCAGTGAGTGGCCTTCATAGAATGGTTCTTGTGCTTTTGTCTTTTCTTTGGGCTCAACCATGCCTTTGTTCTGTGGCTAGCTGGATCACAGTGCCCAGGGTTGAGAGCTAACTTCTGTACCTCTCTGTCTGCCCTGGGGAAGAATAAGAGGGGTTTTGTTGCCTCTCTGAAATTCACTGTTGCAAGCAAAGCTCAGCAGACTGGTGAGTTCTGATTTGGCTGTCTTCTGGTGGTAGCTGGGCTTGTGTGGGTATGTGGTGCTGATTTTGGGTCTGTGATTTATGAGCTGAGAATTAAAATAAGCCTTTTACTGAATTAGCTCATTTCTGGGAAGAGGTGAAGAGCAAGGCTAAGAGGCATGTGTTAGGTGAGAGCCATGGAAATGGTGATCACCATGGAAAATCAGGCTGCAGGCTGGCAAGGCTTCATGTGTCATGGCATTGCCTGTGGAATCCACAAAATGGCTCCATTGCTCTGTGTTTGGTGTCTTGAGCTGATGCTTAAGTGTTTCCCTGGCTGCTGTTGGGTGAATGGTGGGGAGGCTGCAGAAGCTAGAGGCTGCTAGTAGGGAAAGGTGCTGCTGACCTCCCCAAAGGTGTTGAACTGTAGATGCCTGCCCTACTCCTGTTGCAACCCATCTGGCTTTTGGTTTTTTTCCTCTTCTGTGAAACACATGTGGTTTTGCTCCATGAAACCAGGATGTGAAGAACCAGCAGAAGAGGCTTGGGAATCTTGATGAAGGGTGTCGCTGCCAGACTTGGAGCAGGTGAGGGCTGAATGCTGCTGTGGGCAGCTTGCTCCCACTGGTTTAAGTCCCAGGTGTCGCTGGGGCAACAGAAGAGGGAGATTGAGTCTCTGTGTTTTTAGCTTTGTGTAAGTGGGTGGAGGGCAACTGTTCCGATGCCCTGACTCTGGGTGTGGGCTGTGTGGCACTGGTGACTTATCAGATGATGAAAGGCCTTGCGGTGGAAGCCACAGTAGCTGGACTCACCACTTCCCACCGCTGCGTCCTTGTGACTTCGATTAACCCAAACTCGTGCCGAATAGCTCTGGCTGGCTGTTGGCTGCTGTCGTGAGGGTCACCGAAACCCACCGACTGGCTGAAAGGTCCTCAATCGTGCAGCTGAGGTGAGATTGCACACGGAGGGGTGCTGCCCAATGCTTCCTGAGTGCGTGACCTAGGGAAGGAGGCTGCAGGCATTGCAATGAAGCAGCAAGCAGCGGTCCGTGTGGGATCACAGAATCACAGAATGGCATGGGTTGGAAGGGACCCCAAGGATCACAGAGCTCCAACCCCCCTGCCACAAGCAGGGACACCAACCTCCAGGCCTGGGTCCACACAAGGTTGCCCAGGGCCCCATCCAACCTGGCCTCGAACACCTCCAAGGACGGGACATCCACCACCTCTCTGGGCAGCCACCTCTCTGGGATCCCTGCCTGGCTTCCAGGGCCTCTTATTAAGATCTCGGACTCTGTGAGCTCCCAGCTTTATTTCCACTCCTTTCCCTACACCACCAGTTAACACCTTAATTGTACGTCCAGATTTTTGAGGGTGGCACACTTGGGCCTTTGCTCCTGGTTCCACCTCTTCTGGTTTGTTTCTTCTTCCCCAAAATGACGGCGTGTTCCTTCCAGTGCCTCCCCTGAAAGGTAATGAGGGAAGAGAAAGCAAATATTGTAACGGGGGAAGGAATTGTAAGAAGGAAACCTGTGGGATGGGTGTCCTCTCAGTCTGGTTCCTTACAGGAGCCCTAGCCTGCCAACTCTTAATTTTTTAAATCTTTCTTATTTCTGCAAAGCCTATAATAGGTTTTCCCTTTTCTTAAAGCCACAACTCCCGGCGTCTCGTGATTATCTAATCACTGCCGTGTGAGCTGAACCCAGTCAAAGCAGATTTTCCACCTGCCATAAAAGGTCTGGATTGAAATAACCGGCACCACTGAAAAAGCCCTTCATGTGTAATCCTTGATAGCCCACAGAGAAGAAGGAGGAAAAAAAAAGGCAAATAAAAGGAACTCGACCCTGTGTTCTGTAAAAGCTTTGTGGTTTTGGTAGATGAATTTTGCCCACTTCTGGCTGGCAGCAGCATTTGGAGCTGCTGGTGCTGTGTTGCAACCCGAGACAAACCCAAAGGGGATAGACAAGGCAAAGGAGGAAGAAGATGAAGGTGAAAGAAAGACCTTACACAGGGTCTGCGCTCGCTATCCCCCACCACCACCCCTGCCCTGAGTTAATGGCAATGCCTGGCCGTGCTGGTTGATATTTCCTTTGGAAAACTGGGGTGCATGAGAAATGTCTCCTTTGGAAAGCTTATGGAAGTGGCCTTCAGCCCAAGAGCACCCCACAGCATGCTGGTGTGTGGGGGTGTACACAGGGGATGTTAGCCAGAGCTGGGGGTGGTGAAGACCCAAACTAAAAGCTTGCTTGTTTGTAGTAACGAGAGGCACTGGCTCTTAGAAATTGGGCTGAGAGAGTTTTTAAAAGATTGTGGGTGGGTGCATTGGGGTGTTTTGTGGTTTTTTTTTTTTTTTTTTAATTGAGGTGATACATTAAAAGCACCATCTGTAAAGTGGCTTTTCCATGGGATAGATGAGCCTGCAAAGACCTGACTGCTCTAGCAAACAGTGGTGGGCTTCCAATGCAACAGCAGGATGGGAGGGAGGGAGAGCAGTGATGGGCAGGAATAGGTAACGGCACTCTTCTGTTCACTCCTATCTTTTGTAAGGCAGAAGATCTAAAATGCACTGAGTCTGGAGAAAAGAAGGCTCCCACAGGACCTTATAGCGGCCTTTCAGTACCTCAAAGGGGCTACAGGAAAGCTGGGGAAGGGCTGTTCTTGAGGCCATGGAGTGATAGGATGAGGGGTGATGGTTTTAAACTCAAAGAGGGGAGATTTAGTTTGGGTATTAGGAAAAAGCTCTTCGATATGAGGCTGGTGGATCACTGTCACAGGTTGCCCAGAGAGGTGGTGGAGGCCCCATCCCTGGAGACATTCAAGCTCAGGCTTGATGGGGCTCTGAGCGACCTGACCTAGTGAAGATGTCCCTGCTCACTGCAGAGGGTTGGACTAGATGGCCTCTGAAGGACCCTTCCAACCCAATCCATTCTATGATTGCATTCCTAGAAAGCAGCCTGAGTCATCTGCTTTGAATCTTTACAGACAAGTGAGGGAAGAGAAGGGTCGTAGCACTTGCCGGGGTCTGCTGGGAGGTTTTTCTCGCTCATAGCCTGAGTGGGAACCAAAGGCATCCCAAAATCCTTCTCCCCTTGTTTCATCAGGCCTTGTTTTCTTGGGATTTCTGACATGTGTTTTGAACTCCTTTATTTTCTTCCCAAGTAACCTAGATGTATAGTTATAATGTTGGGGTTGTGGGTTGGGTTTTTTTGAGGGAAGCAGGATTAACAGAAAAAACATAGGACTTAATGCTCCTTTCCATTTACAAAAAAAAAGCAAGCTGTTTCTCTTTCAAAGGTTGTTGCAGAGGTTTATCTGGCTGCTTTCTTACCACTTACAGCCCCACTGAGATGACACAATGAGAGCAGGGATGGGATTCTGCATCTTAGTGCATATCCTTTAATGCATGGGCTTTATGTGATGCTGCTGCGCTGTTCATTCCCCCTGTGTTCAGGAGGAATCATCTGCTTTTCTGGCAGCTCTACGCTGGTCAGAAATGCTGGTTCAGGAGAGCAAAGCATTTATGGCTGCTGACTCTCTTTGTGTTGATCTACTTGGCTTGAAATAACAGTTACCCTGGGATAAGGCCAGACTCAGAACAGGGGTGTAATCCCAGTAAGGAGCACCTAAAACACTGCAAAAACCTTGGGGGGGGGGGGGATGGTAAATGAGAGAATGCAATTTGTAACTCAAATATAAACTTGACAGCTGACTAAGGACATACTGAAATGAGAGCTGCAGTGATTGGAGGCTCTATGTTATGCTTCGCTTGGAAATCCAGCACACTTGCTGTGACCCCTTCTGTTAATTAAGTTGTGGCTGAGCTGAGTGTGGCAAGGAGCGTGGCTCGTGATGGTGCCAGTGTTAATTGAGAGCTCTACTTGGAGCAGCTGCCAAAAGGGGATGGCCCGTAACTGCTTTGACTGTGTGCTACCACCAGCTTTCAGACAGTGAGCTGCAACTAGGTGAAAAGCACCTCGGAGAGAGGAACAGGGTGGCTCCCAGAGCCGTGTCAGTGGGTGTTTGTGCTGATGTGAGGGGCTGAGAGGCTGGAGAAGCGTAGGGTTGGCGGCTCATCGCGTGCCGTGGTGCTCTCTGTACCCTGGGCCGATCCAGGCCACTAACCCAGTGAAGAACCGTCTGCTTCTGCAGAAACCAGGGGGGGGTCACCGTGTCAGGGAGCAGCCCAGGGAGGGAAGGGACACCCTGCTGTCCCACCTGCCCTTGTCCCCTCCTGCCATCGGGGAGCTGCAGCCTTGCACTCAGCTGCAGTCCCTGCAGCCTTGCCTTCCCGTTCAGAAGGCTTTGAGAAGCACGTCAGAGCGGGAGCTGTTTCTCTGCAGCCTGTTAGCAGCGATGGAGTGAGGGGCTGTGCAGTGGGGAGTCTGTTGCTAGCCCAGCTGGGACCCACAAGCCAAACCATCGGTGAGTCATGGGGACGCTTGCTCCTGCTTGGGCTGGAACACACTTCAAACTTGTCCAAGGCTCTTCCCGAGGCTGGCAGGCTGTAATTTGTGGCTGAGTGTGCTGTTTCTCTCACAGCTTGCTGCACTCAGAGAGGAAATGCAAAATGCTCTGAGAGCCAAGCTGCTGCAGAAAAAGCCTCTCTATTTTTTTATTTTTAATATTTTTTTTTTCCCCTCAATGACAGCGCTTTTCTGGTGGAGCTGGCTGCAGCAGGCTGCAAAACCAGAGCCTGGAGGGGCCTCTGGCTGGCCTCCTGGGATTGCCTAACACATCTCTCACGTGCACCGCTTACGCAAAGCGGAGAACAGGGCTCCAGGAGGGTGTGGGGAAGGTGGATGGAATTTATGTGCCGTAGGCATGACAAAACCGAGCATCGGGCTTTCTGGAGCCAGATGGGCTCTGGTGCCAGCCCAGTCCAACTGGTTGGTAGGAGAGGCAGTGCTTCTGGGTGCCAGCCCCTGGAAATGTGTTTTGCTGTAGGAGTCCCTCGCTAATCCCCAGCTTTCCAGCCTGAGGGGAGGATGAGCTCTTCTAACTTTCCCACGTACAGACTGTGTCTCCCAGAAAATGGGGCTAAAAAATTTATCAAGCTTCGGCCAGGGAGGCCCCCTTTTCTCCACAGCAAAGTGACTCAGCCATATGTGACTACAGACAAGACGCAGTCTTTCCTGAGAAGCCTCACCTGACACTTAATCTGCAAGGTTTTTCTTCAGGGAAACCCCAAAATCTGAGCAGCTCTAAAATGGAAAAGGTGGAAGGCGGTAGGCAGATGGCAGGTTGCAGAGACTCATACCCTTGGTGCCTCTTGGTGTGGTTGGTTACTCACATCTGCGATCTGGACCTCGCGTTGCCAAGCTGAGCAACACTTTGGGGTTTTCCACTCTTGCAAATTGTCCTGGAGTTGGTGGCAGATGGTCAGATGCATCTCTTGATGCTCTTTTAATTTGCTCTAAACCCATTTTTGAGTGAGGAAGCTAGCAGGCAATGTGTATAAACCAGGAAAGCTATGTCATGGTGACAATTCGTCAGGAAGGTGCTGGCCAAGACATCATATGCTCTGCACCTGAGCCGGGGGGAGGGGGGGGCGGTGGGGGGTGGAAGTCCCCAGTCAACTGGAAATGGTGAAGCTCCAAGGAAATCTAGGGTAGCATTGGCTGTCTTGGTGCCTGAAATGAGAACAGATTGGGGGGTGACACCTGCTAGCTTCATGCTTGTCTCTCCTTACCCGTCCTTCAGTTCCCAGAAGAAAAACACCCTGCAAGCTGAAATTGCTTTCCTGTTCCAGACGGCTTTATTTAACACCACCTTTTAAGGATTCTTCACAGGGCTGTTTTTCTTGTGTTCCCAAGCTAGTGGCTGACCGCCGGCTAGTAAATCGAGGTGCCTCGTCAACACTTTTGTGTGCGCTCCCAAGATAAGAGAGGCACGCTGAGCCCTGCCTCGGCACAGTGGTTTTAGCACCAGAGTAAAGGTTGCTTGTTCAGTCTGGCCAAAATTGCTGTTGGGGGTGGTTTTCTACCCAGTTGATTCAGTCTGGGTGCGTCTGGCTCCAGTTTGGGAATTATCTAAGAGCCCTGGCTCCTGATGGGGGCTAGCAGAGCCTTGGGGGGCTCTGGATGAAGCTTTGCTGACTAGCCAGGAACAAAGGGCCTGGGTAAGCACTGAGCTCTCCCATTTCTTGCAAAGGACAGGAAGGTAGCAAGTGTCCTGCAGTGGCTCTTCAGCTTAGCTTTTAAGAATCTCTTCCATAAGAAGAGAGGAAATGTGCATTGCCCCGTTTGATCTAAACTGGCCAAGTGAAGCAGAACAGACGTGCTTCCCCCTAACCTTTAAACTGCAAGTAAACTTCGAGTTCTATCAACACGCCTGGTCCTCCTTGGGGGAAAAATGAACACGTGGGTAGGGACCTAAGGTGGTAATGCTGTGTGCACTATTGGGTGAAGGTCTGTACGTTAAGGACCCTCACAAACCGGGCAGGATAAACCTCCCAGGCAGTGAGCACCACGAGATGGGGCAAGACTGGGTGGGTTGCCGGGAGCATGGCAGTGCAGCTCTCCAGCTTATCGGGGCCCTTCCTCCTGCCGCAGAAAGCCCCAGGCCTGGGTTTACGAGAAGAGCTCTGGCAGGCCTGCACTGCCCCCCGGCCGGCCCGGCTCCTGCCTGCCTGCCTGCCAGGGGCTGGCTCCGGCCCTCGACCCGGCTCGCCCGGCTGGCTGGTCCGGTGGGGCGATCCCGGTTTGGATCCGGGTGAGGCGGTCGCTCCAGCTGGCCGGGCTGGCGCCAGCGGCGCGGCGGGAGTCGGGGGCTTGGAGAGAGCGGCGGCCCGGCCTGCGCTTTCAATGGGAGAACGGGCCCTGACGACCGCAGGGAGCACGCCAGGCCCGGCATGGAAAGGCCGGCGCTCCCCCGGGGGGGCGGGCCTGCGAGCGGGCAGCTCCCAGCGGCGCGGCGCGTCCCTCCGTGCCGGAGGCGCCGCCGCTCTCCCCGGCTCCGCCCCCCTGCCCCGGGGAAGCGCAGCGCAGCGCCCCCGCCGCGCTCTGCCCGCGGACCCGCGCCAGACAGCGCATGCGCGGGGAGGTGGGTAGGTGGGTGGACACGACCCAGCTCCCCTCGCCCCCTCCCCTCGCGCATGCGCGGTAGCAGGGCGGGGGAGGACTTGTGGAGGCCGAGCATGCGCAATGCAGCCCGTGGCAGCCTTTATATAGGGGCGGCGGGGCTGCGGCGCCGCCGCATTGCAGACGGGCTTGGTGATGATGGCGCAACGGCTCCTCTGCCTCCTCGGGCTTCTGGCGGCCGGTAAGCGGCCCTGCCGGCCCGGCCTCCGCCTCCTGCTAGCCTTCTCCGGCCCGTTTAGCCCTGGTGGCACGGCGTTCCCTCGCCACCGAGGGCCTGCCCGGGCGGGGAGGGGTGGAGGCCGGCCGGCGCTGTGAGGGGATGGCAGCGGGGGTGGGGAGTGACGGCCTAAGGGAAGTCCGTTTCTCTTCTCACGGCGGAGCCCGCCGGGCCCGGCTGCCTTCAGTGCGGAGAGAGGAGGCAGAGATGGGGATGGCGTGGAGTGGGGGAGCCTCCTGCCGGCGCCCCGCCGCCCGTTGCAGGGCCTAGCAGACCCGCCGGGGGAGCGGGAGTGAGCAGGGGTGACAAGGCTGTGCTGGACAAGGTTATACTGGGCCGGCGGGGGCGGGGGGATCACCAAGGATAGTGATCAGAGGCGGGGGGAGTCCCCGTGAGAAACTGCGGGTAGGAAAATTACTTCCTTGTGGTACCGCGGTAGCGCCGGGTCAGTTTGTATCCATATGTGGCACCCACCGGGCCACCGTGTCACCCCATCGAGCCGGCTAAGAGCCATGGGTAGGAGCTGGGCTTCTGTCAGCAGCTCTGCTTATCTTTGGTACTTCAGGGATAGATGGGCGTTAATCCTATTTTCGGGTGGTGGGAGGTGGCCTCTTCTTTAGCAGCCTCGTTTCTTGAGGGTCTCCTGCTCTGCGTTGGAAAATTCCACTGATTTTGCTGCTTGCTGCCTCGTTAGGTGAAAGTGGAGGTGGAATAATTGGTATTCTGCTTTTAGCGTTAGAGGTTAGGAAAGGCAGTGCTTGCGTTTTGTGCTTTGCAGAAGCCAGACAGAGCTACAGAAATGATTCAGAGGCGTAATTGGAGGAGTAATACACCTTCAGGTTGTGGTGTGGCACAGCTAGGAACCCTAAAATTGAAAGTCTAATAGAGGAAAGCACATGATTTCTTCAGAGAGTTTTCCTTTGAATAAGACAGTTTAAAACCTAGAACTTATTTGCTTATGAGGTTAGCCTACAACATTTCAGAGTCAACTTAAAAAAAAACCCGTAACCCTAAACAACAACCTAACTAATTGTTTAAAAGCCATAGGAATAACCAACTTGCAGACTATGGTGAGCTGTGCCTGGGTGATCTTGTGTGACTGTACACTACTCCTGTTCTTAAGTGCAGTTTTTTAATACACTGGTGTGTAGATAACTTAGTGGAGAATATCAGACCTTTCAGGCTGGAAACAAAAAAGTAAACATTGGCTTTTGCTTTGCTTATTTAGCTGTTTTGATCCTATGACTCTTGCGTCTGCTGTGCACTGAATTAACTGCCAGCAGTTGTCATGTCTATGGGGACTGCTTCTGAATCACTAAAACTGTCGTAGCTTCTTGGGCTTTAAAAGTGAACAGGATTTTCCTTGAGGTATCCACCAGGTTTCCTAATGGTTTATTTAGGGAAATAGTAACGAGAAACCAGTTCAGCAATGAGAGTTAGCTTGGTCTGCCTGTTAAAGGCATGCATATGCAACTAAGCATAGTGTGTGACTTGTTAGGCCTGTTTCCTTTTAGGAAAAAAGATGCTGCTTTAACACAAACATCTGTCTTTTTTTCCCCCCAGAGTCCAGTTATGGCTCCTAATTGATTCAGCTCCTATAGTATCGTGCAGATTTTTCCGAAGGCTTTGCTGTGACAACCTGAAACACCATTTTCGTCTCCTAAGCTAACTAATTAGCTGTATCAAAATCTAGCCACCCTCAGCGTCTCCTAATGGAGTTACTTGGCTGGCTTACAGCACAGCTCACAGGCCATGAAGGTTTCTGGTTGACCTAGTTACAGTGCTTCCGGGCATCTTCCTGTGAAGGGAGATGCGAAGGTATTAAAGCAGGGTGTACAGGACTCGGGATCTCCGCGCTGCTGATGTGCGCTTTGATTATTGCTCGCCTTTGTGACCAGAAAAGGAGGAAGGCTGGGTGCCTAGTTAAAGCAGGAATAGGCTGCCCAGGGAGGTGGTGGAGTCCCCTTCACTGGAGATATTCAAGACCCGTCTGGACGCCTATCTGAGTGATATGTCCTAGGGAGCCTTCTTTGGCAGGGGGGTTGGACCCGATGATCTCTCGAGGTCCCTTCCAACCCCTTTGATTCTATGATTCTATGAATCAGCTTCTCTTGACTTGAAATTTATTAAACTGGGAGTGGAAAGTAAAAAGACTGAGGATGTGATTATTTCACACACGAATGGTGGAAGGTGCTTTATCTAAGAAAAATATGGCCCTGCCACCTTAGAGGAACAACATGGAGTGCTGTGGGCATGAGGCACCTTACGGCTGTCACATAACAAAGCAGTGCTCCGATGGTGCACCAGTCATGTGGCTTGTGTAAACCTGCCCTTGCACAATCTCCTCCTTGTTTGCAGAAGAGGTATAAATAGAAAGAGTTGCTCTTGGTTGTGTCTGAAGAAGCTGTGCAAGCTGTTTTGCCTGGTCACGGTCATGCCTGGCAAAATGCGCGGTCACATCTGCAGCCTCTGAAGTCTTACGCAGCCCTTCTGCAGCCGCCTACAGCCGTGGTTTGTGCTGCTCTGCATACTGCAGAGAAGCAGTTCTGGGAATCTTTGAAAACTGAGATGATGTAGGGGGTGGAACAGGAGAGTGGGAGCTTGTCAGCAAAGCAGAGCGTGTCTCCATCAGGTGATGATGATGTCAGTTGGGAGACTCTGAAGTTGGACTGTGCTGTTTCAGGGAGGATTTTCTAGTGTAATGCCCAGGAAATTTTTTTTTTTGTGGGAGAAGCAGGGCCAGTTGCTGCTGGCAGCCAGTGTGTTTTGGTTTCAAGGTCTCATGTGGAGCTGATTCTTCAAAGCAGGTTTTGGGCAATGCCTTAGAACTATGTATAGAAAAAAGGTGTTGTGTTTGGTTTTTTGTGAAGGGTTTACTGCAGTACATTTCCTGTTTTAATTTTTTTTTTCCCTTTAGATAGCGATTAATTTGCTGCTATTAAGCTATCAGAGTTCCTATTGCAAGTGAAGAGGGATACTCCTGTGGTCTTTGTGTGCGTGTGTATTTTGAGTCAACGCTTGCCTGTGTGTTTGGTCACGGAGCAATGTTTAATTTCAGATATCCGTGTATTGAAGTGAGGAGTCTCACCTTTACTCTATTTACCCTGACTAGTTTGGGTTTTTTTAAAAACCTTGTTGTCTAATTCTCTAAAGATCTACACATAGAGAGATGAGTAAATGAATCTTGCAATGGGATTTCAAGGTTTGTTTTTTCCAAATGTGACAGTTTAAAAACCTTTGACTATGTTCACATTGGGATGCAAACTGTTAGCATGCAGGGATCAGGGGCTAACTGTTCTTGTTTCCTGCTGTCCACTGCTTCATGACTGTATGCGTGGGAAGGTTATTCTTTCACCTTGTGTACCACAGCTTGCCTTTTCCAGGCTTTGCTGTTGCTAACTGCTGTCCTTCCCAAAGCTGCCCTTTAAAATGTCCCTTTTGCATCCCTCTGGCATGCTTTCTCTGCTCTGCTGCGGGGGTCTGGTGCCTTCCCTTTTCCTAAGGGAGCTTCCTGTTGAGTTGTCCTCCACGTCTGGCATTCATTCTGCATTAAAGCACTTCTCTGGCAGTGCTGTGAACAAGAGCATTGCTGCTCTTCTCTTCCATCCTGGCGGTGTCTTGAACTGCTTTTCTGCTCTCTGAAGTGTTTAGATGTCTTTGAACTTCACCTATGTTTTGCTGGGGCTGCAGTGTAATCTGTGGTCAGGCATTTTGTCTTCTGTTATAGGTGTGAGTAGGACTTTTCTGTGAATACAAAAGGGGGAATGTTCAGCACAGAATTTCTGTGGAGACTCGCATTAAATCACTGCTAATGTCTGCCAGATGCCCTCGAACACCCAAATCCCTCCTCTAGATGCTGTCCTAGGAACATCTCTGGCAGAAGTCAGGGCTTGCGTGGCCACCTGGTAGCAACCTCGGGTCAATGTGGAAATAACTCTTGCAACCTTTACAGTGACTAGGTCAGCAGAGCTGATTTTTCTGTCTCAGCTTGTCCTATTCTTGACTACCTTTGACTTTGTTTTCATTGCTTGTATGCATGTAGACTGCTGCTCTTACCATGCTTGGCTTCTGGCGTGGGGATCAAGGGCACGTAGAAGGCAAGAATAACGTTTTACGGCAGAGGCAGCACGCCAGAATGAGAGTTACATCCCCATTCTGAGGAACAGCCTAATCAAAATGCCTAACACCTAATCATGGTGTTAACTCAAAACTCCTTTCTTATGCATTGCACTAGTTACACCTGTTTCAAGCCTGATATTGATCAGTAGATGTCACACAGGAAGACTCTGATTTATCTTTTTTTCTAAACCAACACTTGGAATTCTGATAACATCTAGCCACACTTCACCCATTTCTTCCAGATACTGCCTGTAATCTCTCAAATACTGTCGTCATTTTACTGCCTCGTTAGTCCAGATGTGTAGTAGACCTTTGGCACGAGTTACTAGTGTGCAGTGTGATTACAACAACTTTTGAAATGTTACACAAACTCACTAACTGACCTGAGAGGCTGTGGAGTACTCAGCTTTTCAGATAACTTCAGGTTGAGGTCACTCCTTGACTTGTTGACACTTTGTAAAATTTGATGAGGTTGCTCCCTCTTGACTTCTTTAATTTCAACACACTTTGCTTTTTGCAGTTCCCAAAAGAAATGGGGACAAGTCAGTAACTAACTGGGCACAGGACAGCAGAGACTGATGCCTTGGCTTGGTCTGTGGGCCATTTCTGGGACATTAGGAATGGGGTGGGGTTTTTTGTGTTGGGTTTTCCTCCAGCATTGCCAGGTGGGACTGGATGGGAAAGAGCATCCCTCTTGATGGACATGTTGATATACTTGGAACTAATTAGACTGTTGTGAAGGTGTAGGAGTTGACAGCACCAGAAGTTATCTTCCATATTTGACTTTAGCCTGTTAAAGTGAATAGCAGCTCAGCTCTTACCTTTTCTTGCCAACTGCGGGTTAATTTGTTTGTAAAAATGCTGCTAACACCAGCGTTTTTCTAGCAGTTTGGTTTGGCAGAGGCTGGAGCCTTCAAGCTGAATTTCTTTGTGTTCTGGTTTATCCCCTGGCTCTTTAGGGAATCTGGTCTGGCCTGTGTGGAATACCCATTCATGGAAGCTTACGTAAGGTGTTAACTTTTAAGCATGATCACAAAAGGTTCATTAGTAGATTCAGTACAGCTTCAGAGGGGATTTCTTAGGATTTTTTTTTTTTTCTGAGAGTCTGGGTAAGAAATTCAGGCTGGCTGACCCTGGAATAAGAGCAACACAAATGCTTGTGGTAAGGGAAGGTTAGGTTATCCTCAGAAAATTACCTAATTTCTCCGGTGCTGTCCTTGCAGGATTGTAATCCAGCCCTAAAAAGCTTCCCTCTTGGTTCCTTTTTGCTCAAGAGGAGTGAAGAACTTGGATGTGCTTTCACATGAGAAGCTCTGCAAGCTTTCCAAGTTGAACAGGTGGTATTGCCTGAGAGTGCTATCACTACTTTGACATGGTGGCATTTCCATCCCAGATGCTGAGCGTCGAGGAAGGAAATTGTAGTTGGCGTTTGCAGCCTTCAGAAGTTGTCTGGGATTAATGCACGGTTGCTGAAGTAAATAGGGTGGTATCACCATGGGAGTGAGTTGCAGGTTTCCCTTTATCTCCACAGCCTTTAAACTGGGTTTTCTGTGAACCCTGGCAGAGAGAGCCCTGTGGGATGTACGGTAGCTGCTACTTGTTAGGACTGTGTTGCTGGTGTTCCAGCACTGTTAGGTTGCTGAGCTGGGCCTCAAAGGAAAATTCTCTTTCTTTTTTTGCTTTTGCCCTTCAGCTCTTGGGAGTATTTTGATTTTGTTGTTGGGCTTCAGGCTGTGTTTCTGTGGCAGCGCTTGTTCTGGGGGATGACTTCTCTTGTCTGTCAGACACAAGCGTCAGAGAGGGTATGAATCTCTCCTGGTGTTTGGTTTTTGGGTGTTTTTTGCTTGTTTGTATTTGAACCGAGAAGATGGAAGTGTATGCAAGGACCCTAGGATGCCTATTGGCTGTCAGCTTGGCTAGAAGCCCAAAAACTGAAGTCTTTCACGTCTGAAAGACATACCTTTTATGCATGGATTGCATTTCTACCCTGCCCCCACTTCTCCTTCCTTCTCCATTTTCTTTCACTGCTTAAGTTAGGAAAAGCTTAGTGGAGCAAAATTGAGGAAGCCACATCTCTGAAGCAGCTCAAGAAGAGAGAGGAACCAGTGAAGAGGACAAGTAAAGAAATGCCCTGACCTTCGCAGATAAACTTGTTTGGTGCTCTAAAAATAGTTACACGCAAGAACTGCAGGGAAGGGGGGCAGGTTTGGGTGGCCATGACACGTGACTCTTCCCCCTTCTCTTTAGGTCATCTCAAATGTTATTTAAAAATATGAGACCTTAAATAAAGAACAATATATATAAAATAAAGGGGTGCCAGAGATAACAAAGAAGGTAATCTCATTGAGTTGATCCAGCGAGCATTAAGGGGTGCATGAGGTAACTGACAGCGCTCTCTTTTCTCCTGGCTTGCTGCTGTGCTGGGGTTGTGAAATACCATGTCAAGGTGTTGCTGTTCTTGCAGCACAGGCTATTTTGAGACAACAGACAAGATAACTGTTCACTTTGTTGTGAAACAGCACAACAGTCTTGACATACTTCACTGGTGTATTTGCTTTTGATGTAATGTAAGTTAATATACAAGAAAGAATGCTGTTTCATAATTTAATAAGAGAACAAGCTAGAGGGAAAAGTAGTGGGAATAATAACGGCTTTCAGGCTATTCTTTTCTGAGTAGGCAGGGTCTGAATCAAGAGGGGTCTTTTTTAGCTTCTGTTTTTCCCAGGCCATTCAGAAAGTAAGGGTGGCTACTGTCGAAACGAAGACTTGTCCTTTCATACTGCCTTGAATTATGTAATAAAAAAAATTTAGACACAATGTAAAATAACCTCATACAAGCTCAACTGTATTTAAAGTCATGGTGGAAGATAGAAAAGAAGCCATGCTTAGTGTGTGTTGCCTCTGCAAGCATTGAATGTGGAGTTGTCTTCTCAGGTGGGAAGAACTTTGCCAGCGTCCTTTGTAACTGAAAGGAAGCTGCTGTTCCTGTCTTTTGATTTTTTTTTTTGTAGGTAAGTGTTTGTCCTCATGGCATAGCTGATTCAGGTTTCCTGAATCTGTTGGCTGTTTGATGGATAAGCTATGAAGGTATGTTGGTGTTTCATCTTGCTCTGATGTTGTGGAGGGGCGAGGAGTTCAAATAATACCAGTGGGAAGGTGTTTTGGGTGCTTGCTTGCATCCTAAAACTAGTTATTGGCATCCTTTGGTTTGCAAACCATTGGAGGCTTCTCATTCTTCACTGTCCCTCCTGGGCTCAAGCTCTTCTGAGACTTTCGTGTTTAGTTTCCTGTAGAGGATTGCAGATAAGTGTCCTTACTCCCAAATCCAAAGTGGCCCAGTGGCAATGCTTAGAGCAGAATCTGAACAAGATGTGTGCACTTCTGAGAAATGACTTTTCTTCCAAACTGGCAGACCTAGGGAATTGCAAGAAAGCAGCACAATCAGAGGTATCAAGTAGCATACTGTCAAAAGACAGTCTTAAGACTCTTTTTTTTTTTTTCTTTCTTTCTGAGCAGAATTACCTGTGACCTGCACTTTGCTCGCCTAAAAAGGCTTCCTGACTACTGCCTTGCTCTTTGGTTTCCTGCCTTGGTGTTGTAAACCTGACCAAACCCTGCTGCCCTGCGATACCTCTTGCTCTGTTCTGGCAAGTCAGAGCATCAGTGACTGATTCAGTGTGAGCATCCTTTTGATACAGAAACCAGGCAGCAGGGAATTTGCTAAAGACATGGAGTCATAAAAGCTGATAAGTAAGGGTAAATCTGAAGTGTAGTATTTTTGTCGTGTGCTTCTAAAATGACCATGTTGTAGGCGATGAGGAAGAAGGAACTTGACTAGTTGTTAGATATTCTGCCAAAACTGGGCATGGATCTGAAAAGTCATACAGTGACCAGATTTTTAAAGTAAAAAGCCAAACAAAACCTGAAAGTTTATGAAGAACTTGATCAAACCAGTGCAAGTTACAGCATGAGTTCCTCAGTTTGGGTTTTAAACAGCTGCTTTGATCAAGACATTGAGAAAAGGTTTGGAATAATTATAGCTGTAGTTTTATAGTTTAGTTTTGTAGTTTTATGGTATGTGTTAAACAGGGGAAGGGGAGTAATTTTCTTTTGATTTGTGGAACTGAAGGCATAGGTTAAAAGCTATACTTGTAAATAGTTGGAAGCCCTTAATTCAGCTGTTTAAAGTCGAGGTCTTGCTTGACTTGAGCCAGACTTTCACTCTGCCTCACAGATCCTTCCTACTATTGTTCAATACCAGTATCTGAAAGGGAAAAGTAACTCCTTCCTTCTACCAAGTGTATACTTGGTTGTTGTTACCCTGCCAGAGCTGACAGCTATTTGGCTGACCAGCCTGACCTTGGGACCTTACTATTCCTGGTACTTCCAGATCAATAATGCTGTAGTTGAGGCTAAGTGTTTTGCTAACCATACGATGATATCGGAAGGTTTGAAGTATTAGTCCCACGGTCTTATAAACAACCATAGTGTTCTGTTTGTCCAAGGAATAACATGCAATCTAGGCTTTTTGCTGGCAGAGAGGGTACCCAGCTTCGTGCTCTTGTGTGGAAGATTTAAGTATGCAAAGCACACTTTTCTTAAAAGAAGTGGGTCATTCCTCTGTGAAATCCTCTGTAAACAGGCTTTATAAACCAGAAGCTGAGAAGGCTAGAAAGCAGTGGTTATCTGGCTCTGTAGTGGTTGTGTGCCTGGTAGATGCCCTGGCAATTAATCCGTTAAGTAGATCCTCTAATTGCTCAGAACTGAGAGCTGAGAAATGGGAAAAGTGATCGTTTGTCTGTCATAACCTTACTAGAACCTTCATAGGCATCAAACAGCTTCTAAGTCCTGCTTCTTGGTTGGCATTGTTTTGTGTTGTGTAAGCAGCACTGATGTGAAGATAATGGCTCCTAAAAGGCACCTATACAGTTAACAGGCATGAATAGCTTCTTTTTTTTAAATAAAACTTTGACAGCAGTGCTTTGTTAGCTCAGACCATGGCAAATTTCCTTGGAGCTTGTCTGCTGTAGGATTGTAGGAGTTGTTTTCTCATAGGTTAGTGCAGCGAAGGAGCTTGACTGCTGATGAAACTGAGCAGACAAACAAGATGGCTTTAGAAAACTGAGAAGTTGGGTTTCCAATCCAGACAGCGCTGTTAAAAACAAAACAAAAAAATCCAAAACCCCTTGGGAAGTCAGCTAGGAGGAGGTGCAGTTGGTTAACTTGTCCTATTGCTAACAGTGCAATTCTTCTATACTTCTTTGGGAAGGCTGTCCAGAAATGGTATTCTGTATTTTACTTCAAAACCTTAATAGGTAGGTTGCAAGACTGTTCTGCCTGGGGTTGGAGATAATGTCCAGACAAAGACTTTTTTATACGTGTATTTTCTTCCCCACAATTTTTTTGCTGTGCACAGTTGAGGAACTGACCAAGAGGAAATGAAGACTGAATAGATCTAATGGGTTAAAAAACTATTTGACAGAACATGTCTCATGTTGGGTTTTTGTTCCTCTCATGCTTTGACTTTGTGGAAACTTCATCTGTGGTCAGTGTTTCGGTCTGTACCCATAAGCCCTCCATGGAATGTGTGTGGTGGTGTGGCTGCTTGTCCTGCTAGTTCGCTGCCTCAGCTGCTGTATGAGAAGAGCGTGGTCCACCTTGGGAGAAGGAAAGTGGACTGCAGTTACAAACTTGATGGGATTGCTGGTTTGGGGTTGAAATGACTGTGAGGATGAGAGAGTGGGTGGGGTTGTAGCTTTGGGAATCAGCTGTCTGAAGTGTGGATTTCTGCAAGGAGCAGTTTTAGTGAGTCATCTGCTACTTTTTCTCTGCTAAGCAAAGGGAGGGTTTTGAGTTTGTTGGTGTTTTTTGTTACTAAGGTGGATGGTGGGGCAATGGACTGCTGAAGTTCTTGGACTTGGGCACTTTAGGGAAGTTCAGGTATTGGGGTTTTTGTGGTAGTTCTTTGGCTGTTTAATCTGTGTATGGGACTCATGTTTGAGGCAAACATAGCTGGATCGAAGTGTGCTTAAAAATGCTAGTAAACTGAAGCAGCCTAACAGAAGGGTTGTGGTTACACCACACAGTATTAACCTGCTAGCTCTGGAGTGGAAATCATTCAGATATGACTGGAGGATTCTTTCTCTGGCAGCTGTGGCAAGCCCTGTTCTGTGGCAGAAGGACTGCGTGAAGGGTCCGGAGGTATGGTGTCAGAGTGTTCGGACAGCGTCGCAGTGCGGAGCGGTGAAACACTGCCAGCAGAATGTCTGGAACAAGCCTACTGTAGTAAGTATCAACTACTGAGACTTCTTCCACCTGTAGTTGAGGTAGTTGGTCTCCACATACTGGTGAAAACTTTTCATGTCTCTGATGGGAGTTAAGTGCTACATCTGCCAGTGCCTTGGTTACCTGTACCTTAATTTGGGTGCTTGATAGAGGCTGCTTTCCACTTTTCTGCCTTGCAGAACTCGTCTGCTGACTCCTATAACCTGTTGCACAATCACTGAGCAATGTGTGGAATGGAGCTAGTGGACTTCTGTCTTGTTCATCTTCTACAATGACTCCTAATTCATAGAGCCTTTTTTTATTCTTACCTTGAGCAATGCCAACTTGATAGGCTTACTACAAAAAAAGAGCAGTGTGCCTGCCACTTTGGGTCTTTCCACAGAAGATGTGGCATGTGCTAAATTATGAAAGCTATGACAGTAACTGAAGGCACAAAGGTTACTTGTAGTGTGGCTTTTCAAGTTGCACTTGTACTAAATGTGACTGCTACTTTACTGGGTGTAGTCTGTGGTGCTGTTTCCCAATTTTCTGGAGGGAAAGGGCATTTTTCTTAGAGACACGTTCAGGCCAGCTTGGCTATTATCTATGTTTCAGTTAGTGGAGCAGCAGAGGAAGGGAGGAATGTCAGGATGGCATAGCACAACTAAAATAGTGAAGCTGCCTGAAAAGCTTTTAGGTTTCTAGTAAGACTGAACCCTTTTAAGAGTAAGGTCAGAGAGCTTTGGGACAAGGCTTCTTGGGGCAATATACTTAATACTTCAGGGAGCTGGGACTAAGTGAAATGGGCAAGCGGTGGTGTGCCTGTTTCTTACCATGTTGATTTAGTGGAAAAAAACCCAAACCAACCAGGGACCTGGACCTGCTTGGAATAGCCTTACTCTTTATTTAAAACCACCTCTTCCCACCCCGCTTCAGCCAGTATTGGTTTCCTTAACTTCACTTGCGAATGTGATGCTTGTTCTTTGCCTTGTTGTTCTCACAGTGCAGTTAGAGCTACTTAATTCTGTCTCAAAGTAACTCCTTGCTTGTCTCTCCAGAACAGTATTCCCTGTGACTTGTGTAAGGAACTTGTGACCGTGGCTGGCAAGGTTTTGAAGGATAATGGCACTGAGGTAAGCAGACTTCCCCCTCTCCTTGTCCTGGGGCACTCTTTGATTTCACTGTCTTAACAAGATCGAAAGGTGAGGGGGTGGAAGAGTCATCTGAGTGTTTTCCCAACCTAAGCAGCAAATGTTGAAAGGGGCCCTGGAGTACAGGGAAAAGGCTTTTGAGCAGCCTCTTCTGGTTTAGAGATTAGCAAATTCTAGAGCCTCTCATGCTGTAACCCATCCCTGACTGACTCTTGATGGTTAGTAAAATTATTCCTGTGCTGGTGGGCCATCAATCTTAAAAGGTGGGATGCTGCAGTTTCTAGAAGTGGATGATTGCACCAAGTGGTTGTGGTGGGCGCTCCTTCCCTTTTTCTTTGTGAATCTGGGAGTAGTTTGTATAAACAAATCACTGTTCCACTTATCCATAACTTTCACTTCCTCTTCTTAAATGTGAACGTTCTGTGCTTCTTGAGACTGTTGTGCAGGCCTTGCAAGCAGCATTTAATGTTTTCACTTTGGCAGGGTCTCATTGAAAGTCCAGGACTGGGGAAAATAAACCTGTAGTGTAAAACTCCATTCTAGTTTTGCTCACCAACTGAGTCCTGGACCTACCTGAGTCCAAGGGCCTTTTTTTTTAGGCTTGGTGTCCTGCATTTTGGGAATGGAAAGAGCATTTAATATATATAATTCTGATAGCCTATAGCCCACCTCACATTTTACAGGATGAGATCCGTTCTTACCTGGAGAAGACATGTGAATTTCTTCCTGATCAAACCCTGGTCTCTGAGTGCAAAGAAATTGTGGATTCCTACCTCCCAGTTATCATGGATATGATCAAAGAAGAACTAGTAAGTAGATAACTTGCAACTGTTGGAATGTAAAAACCTTGCTTCTATTGATGCCTGAATTTCTCTTCCGCATAAGATTGTGCGTACGGTCCTTAATTCCTTTATGGATCGGTGGTGTTGGAATTAACCATGCAAATTGGAAGCCTGTGAAGCATTTTCCCTTCTTACCATGCTTCAGCTTCATGCACAAAGTGCCCTCAGTTTAGAGCTTGATGTGTGTGTCTCCTCTCCCCTAGGACAAACCCGAAGTTGTGTGCAGTGCCCTCGCACTCTGCCAGTCCCTTCAGAAGCACCTTGCTGCCGTGAAACTTCAGAAACAACTCCAGTCCAACAAGATCCCGGAGCTGGACTTCTCTGAGCTGGCATCCCCATTCATGGCTAATGTGCCTCTTCTCCTTTACCCTCAGGACAAACCCAAGCAGAAGCCTAAGGTAAGGGGTGCAGCACTGGTCCAGCACAGAAGAGAAGTGCTCCTTTGCATCGAAACTTGATGATTCTTGACTGGAGGTTGTTGCACTGGGCACAGGTTAAGCTGATGACCTTTGCCTGGGTGACTGTCTCCTAAGGAATTTTGTGCTGTGGAATACAGACAACTGTCTCTTTCTGTAAGCTGTGAATTTAAAGCGAAGTGAGATGATGGCTGCAGCCTCTGCAGACCCACATGTATAACTTTGGATTAACAACTGCAGCCTATAAAGACAAGTCTTGTGCTGGGCTGTTCCCATGCAGGACTGTAGTAGTCAAGCAGGTCTTGCTGGAAGCAGTTTCTTTCAAGAGCAAGTTTGGCATTAGCCTTCAAAGGAAGAGTTCTCCCACATTGAGTGATCCCCTACCTGTGCCCTTCAGGGGAAGCTTGCAGCTCTGAATCCAGAGGTGACAGACAGGATCAGAATAGAACAAACAGATGACTAAGGGGAGTAAGTGAGACAATGAACTCGTGAGTAGAGGCTTGTCTTGATAGCAAGCCTAGATATGAAAGTGAAACACTTGGGTGGGTGGAGAACAAACTGTTGTGGGTGGAGTGGGTAAGATCGATGCCAGCTTTAGAAACCTTCCCACTGTGGTCTGTAACAAAACCAACAGATTTTGGAGATTGGATGTCTTAACAGTTATCTCAAGTTTCAGAGCCAAGTAGGTGCCTAATCTCCATCTAGTGGCTGATGTGCATGCTGGCAATAGCTTGTCTTAGCTCAGGCTTTCAGGTGTTCTGCAGGATATGTGTTAAGGTTTGTATCTAGTTTAATATAGCTTTCAAAACTTAATAGTAATGGAAGCTTCTGAACTGCGTTGTGTGAAGCTTAGGTTTCCTATCACTTTCCCCAGGGAAGTGGGGGTGTATGCCAGGATTGCATTCAGCTGGTCACTGATGTTCAGGAAGCTGTGAGGACAAACTCATCTTTTGTGAAGTCTCTGGTTGCTCATGCCAAGGAGGAGTGTGACCGTTTGGGACCCGAAATGTCTGAGATGGTAAGCTATTTCTTTTGTCTAAAAATCTCTTCCCACATGCAAATGTAAAATAGTTTGTTCAGTGCCTTAATCCTTCCAATGTGATCCACATTTAATAAAACAAGGGAGTGGGAGATACGTTGTGCAGTGTAACAGCAACTCAGTGCTGAAAGTGTAAGCTTTCTGGTCAAGAAAGTTGGGTGGGTTGGTCTGTATGGCTTGAGATTGCTGCTGGCCCTTAGAGGATTTTCTCCTAAAAATGGTCTGGTAGGGTAATGTGGCCCTCTTGGTGATGGGGCGTGCTTTTCCCTGAGTGGAAGAGGAGGACTCATCAGATCAGCAGCTCTGTGTAATGATTGTGTAACCTGAAATACCATCTTACATTTGGGATGAGCTCTGAAAGACAGCAGAATAGTTATTAAGTAGCTTGGGTAAATTAATACCTTGAGAGGTGTTAGAAAATTATAGATGAACTCTACAGCTTAAGTGGTTTGATATTTACAAGACCTTATTTTTTTCTCCCACTTCCTACAGTGCAAGAACTATATCTCTGAATATTCTGACCTGGCTATCCAGATGATGATGCACATGGTAAGATCAGTAGACTTGCTCTCAGTTAATCTTTCTGCTTTGTGTAGCTAACTCATTTGGAAAAGCTTACTGTAGTAAAAGTCTGGGGAGAGCCCTTGCTCTGTAAGTTTTGGTGTTAGGCTTGGAACGTGGCATTGAATTGGATCCTCACCTCAGTCTCAGAATGCTCTTTAGCTCTTTCTTTCTCTTTCACAACCACTTCAGCGGTGCAGAAGGCACTCTAATCCTTTGAAACACAGAAAGTGTGGTACCTGTGTTCCTTTATACTCCTTCTATCTTGGTCCTGTACTTGCACCACTTCCCCTCTTGCCACCAAATGCTGTGTGAAGCGTGTTAGAGTTGGGCTTTGTCACAGTATTGCAGAAACAATGCAAGCATTGGAGATAATGTGGCTGTTGGGAGAAATGCTGAGTGCCTGCCCTCTCAAATTGCCACCTCCTGCTCTCTGGGCTCTCAAGAGCAGCCATGGAAAGTGAGCGGGACCACACCAGCTCTGGTCATCTGCAGCAACATACAACATATTTTGCCTCTGACTCACCTCCATAGCACCTCTTTAACCAGAGATCCCACAGCCTTAAGAAACTGAATTAAACCATTGCCTGGAGAATGCAGTGAAACAGCAAACGATGGGTGGGATTCTGAATAGAGTGCGTGGCTTACTTTAACCTGATTTGGTTTTTTTCTTTACCAGTTGCTAAAGGCTATTTAGAAGCTTGCATGATGCTTAAGCACCTGGCAGGGAGTTGGGTGGGAGAGCAAATCTTTTATTCTGACAGTTTCCCACTCCGAGCATCGCAATGTGGTGTGCTGTAAATAGCCAAAATTGGAATATAACCACACCTTGCATCCGGCTGAGCGTTGGTCACGCTCTTTGGAGGTAGTCTTGCCCAGGATGCTTTAGTATCTCCACGTGAATAATGCTGGTTAGCACTGTGTAATTAAATGTCAGCTGCTGTAAGCAGTGCTAAGGATCTTTGGGGTGGGAACCATGTCATATTCCATCATCTTCAGGGAAAGAGTATACGCAGTTCCAAGTGCTTGATGTTTTTTTTTTTTTCTCTTAACTGTTATCTTTTAATTTCTCCTTTTTTCCTCTGTCTCCAATCTCCCCTGTCAACAGAAGGATCAGGTAGGTGAGCAACATCATGCCTGTGGTGGTAGCCTGCTTGTAGTTCACTTCTTGCTCTGTTAGCAGCGTACATGGTGTGGTTGTACTCAGTGTTGACAGATACAAGGGATATTTGCCATTTAAACCAGAGAAAGATTGCAGACTTCCTCCGTGAGACCAGTCCTACTTCCAGCTCCAGATACCAGTCTGTGCTACTAAGTTTTCAGCTTGGTTGTGCTTTGGCCAGCGGAGCAGACAATATGCTCACTTTCACACAAGAAGGATTAGATGTAGGAAAAGCATGCCAGTGGCTTCTGTCAGCTTCTGGTTTGAAGTCTGGGCTCAGAAGGGCTTGAGTGAAGCTGTCCCCAGGTCTTTTCTTGGTTGACTTTTAAATCCAGACAATGATACAGATGTTTAGAGCATATGAACTGAAAAGAAGATGCAGGAGCCCTTCAGGCTCCTGCTTCCTAGAGCTATTTGGGCTTTTAATTTAACCAATACAGGGAGACCTTGTGTCTGTCATCTTTCTGTGAGAGAACATGTGTGTATGTGGGTGTTGCTGTAACATTAATAGCTGGAAACGCTTCTTACAATGCATGAACCAAAAGGCTTGACTTAAAGTTACTGACTGGAGTAGTCTGAAGCAGCACCGTATCATTGAGATACTGCTTTTGCCTGTGCATGAGGTTGTGGCATGATGTATTAACTGTTGTAAAGCCTCTGCTGTAAGAAGCATGATGCCCTGGTGACAGGGTGGGGTATGATCTTATGTTTTAATTTATTTTTCTTTTTTAGTTTAAGTAGACTTTAGGTAGGGAAATCAAAGTTCCATGTGTCACTGCACAGCCTTTCTCACTTTGCGTGGGTATAATTTGGCCTCCTCAGAACAGTTTGCATTTATTTTTGTGTTCAGCAATGTACATTTCTAAAGACTTGGAAAGCCTTTGTAAAGCCCTTGTTTCAGTTTGCTGTTTTCCCTCTTCCTGTGAAAAGAGCACATGACACACGGTTACTGCAGATGCTTGTCAGGAAGGTTTTGGTTTTAATGTGGGTAACTCTTGTTTCTTATAGGCTGTGTTCAGTAAAGAGGGAGTCTGTTTCTGTTTGCAAAATGTGATGTTACTGGATGCTTTAAAGAAGGTAGTTCGTGGATGAGGAAAGGAGACCTTTCTTCTAGGTGTTTCTTTCAGCTTTTGGGTGAACTCTGAAGTCAGGATAACTAGCCTTCTCTGTGATTACTTAAAGCTTTTGGGGGAGCGGCTTTGAAAAGATGCAGATCTTGTGTGATTCTGGTGGCCTGTTTTGGTGTTGGTAGCTCCTAAGTCAACTCCTTTGAAGGGCTTGCAAAGCTCATGGTAAATGGGTTTTTAAATGGATGTGGTCTAACCTCTTCCTCTTCTAAAGGAACTTCTAAATTTCACCTGGTAGTTGTCCTGCCTATAACCTTATTGAATGTTTTGGCAATACTCAAAAGTAGAAGTAGTTGTGAAACTTGTGTGGGAGCCTTTTAAACTTTATTCTCTGTGCCTGCTCTAGGCTCCATAGAAAGGGCAGGGTCTACTGGACTTTTAACAATTGCTTATACATCTCTTTCCAGCAACCAAAGGACATTTGTGCCATGGTTGGGTTCTGTCCTTCCGTGAAATCTGTTCCCCTTCAGAACCTGGTGCCAGCTCAAGTGGTTCATGAAGTGAAAATGGAAACTGTGGAAGTAAGATGGACTTTCTGTACTCACCAGCTTTGCCTTTCCTTTTGCTGCAATGGAATGGACTAGGTGAAATAGGAAAACACAAACTTCTATGCATAGAATAATCCAAGTCTCCCTGCATGTCAATTCCTGGCCTTTTTGTTTCTGACATTAATCTGTGAAATGGGAGATCTGACTGACTTGTTAGAACACCAAAGCCTATGCTAAACTGCAGCTCTAAGGTAATGCTTCAGTGTTGACAGGGGAACTGTTGTTCCAGCTGTGTAGCAGCCTTTCTGGATGTCACCTCAAAGGTTGGAGGGCGGATTGCTGGATTTGAATTTTCCTCTATGTTTGCAGTTGCGCTTCGATCCCCTTTAACAACGTGACAGCCCCCTCTGTATGCAGATGAGTGATCAGAGTGCTAAGCTCTGAGTTTGGAGAAGCACCTTGGCTTCCCATGGAATTTGGGTAACTCGTAAAATTACAAATTCATAATTTTGTCCTCAATTAGTGCATTTTAAATACCACTTTGTATTTCCATTGAACTCCAGTCGCTGTGGGGCAGCCTATTTTATGCACATGTATTTTCTTCTAGATTCAGTTCCCTTCCTTGTACAGCTTGGGAATTGTAGTCTTTAATTAGTCTAACCAAATGACTGTTCAAAAAGGCTTTGTGTTGAGACCTTTTGAGGTTGGTTTTGGGTTCTGCATGACCTTTTAAATTCAGCTCAAACTGGCCAGCTAGGTAAATGAACCGGTGTGCCACACTTGAATGGAAATGCTGTTACGCTGGTCTTTCATGGACTGTCCCTGTCCGATGCGGTCAGGTGCTGATTTATTGTTTGTATGTTTCTTCTGTGTACTCAGAAAGCCTCAGTTCAAGAGAAGACTTTTTCCTTGTGTGAAATATGTGAGACTATGGTGAAAGAAGTGACTGGCCTCTTGGAGAGCAACAAGACAGAGGTGTGTAAGTGGTGGAAGAGGTGCCTCTTCCTATACTTTGGCTAAAATGGGGCTGTATTGGAGGGGGGAGGAAAATTAATTTCACTGTCTCTTTTTATGAAAGCAAGAATTTCATCGTGGGTGGGATGGAGTTGGAAAATATAGTTATGAATTGAGCCTGATTTCTGTTCCTCATTTGCCATGTGTCTGTTTTTGGGCTTCAGGAGGAGATTGTACATGAAATGGAGGTGATCTGCTACCTGTTTCCAACAAGTGTCAAAGACCAGTGTAAGGACTTCATAGATGTCTATGGCCAGGCTTTGATTGACATGCTCTTGGAGGCAACAAATCCTGAAGCAGTGTGTGTTATGCTGAAATGCTGTGCAGCCAAGAAGCCTCCACAGCAACCAGGTTGGTAATGAGGAGCACAGTGATTGCAAAACGAGCTAGTTCCCACCTCTCATCACACTCCTTTTGAGGACACTTGCTTTAATACTTTGCTGATGCTGCCTCCTTTCTTCTGTTTGGGGGAATTACCTAAGCACTGATGTTGGGGTGTTTTACCTTCTCAGTTTTAGTGAAACCCTCAGGTGGCTTCTGTGATATCTGCAAGATGGTGGTAGCTTACGCAGACAAAGAGCTGGAGAAGAATGCCACGACAGCTGAAATTGAAGCTTTACTGGAAAAAGTCTGCCACTTCCTGCCAGAGTCTGTCAGTGATCAGGTAAAGAGCTTGTGCAGGGGGCAGGCTAAACAGTGATAGCCGTGTTAATGACTGGGATCTGTCCTTGTTGATGTTACGGAATTCACAGACTAGTTTGTGTTGGAAGGGACCTCAAAGCCCAGCCAGTTCTGACACCCTGCCATAGGCAGGGACACCCCCTACCAGCCTAGGGTGCCCAAAGCCCCCTCTACCCTGGTCTGGAACCCTGCTGGGGATCCAGGGGCAGCCCCACACCTTCTCTGGGCACCCTGTGCCAGGGCCTCACTGCCCTCACAGGGAAGAATTTCTTTTTAATGTCTCATCTACATCTCCCCTTTTAGTTTAGACCCATTGCCTCATGTCCCATCACCATGCTTCCTGATGAACAGTCCTGCTCCAGCTGTCCCGTAGGCCCGTTTAGGTACTGGAAGGTCGAAACTTCAGAGTATATGTAGTCCTACAGTGACAGTTATGCTTGCCTCGCTTTCTGAGCATTTCACCTGTTAATTCTGTCTACGTGCTGATTTTAGGTCCGTCTCTCGAGTGTCTCTGCTGCTATAAATGTCCAGGTACTCATAATAGAGGTCTCTGTGTTTGGCCGACTGCCATGGTCTCTGGCTGGAGACAAACTGTCCACAGGTGCAGCTGGGACTGACTGGTGTTCAGCACCCAGCTCCTGCCCAGGCTTCTCTTTAGCTAGCACCAAAGGCGTAGCAGCTTCTCATGCGTGGTGGAGCAAAAAGGGGAGCAGAGCTGATCTGAGGCAAATGGCCACACAGGCCTTGCTGTGTGGCAGCATGCCTGCCCCTCAAAATGAAATAGTTGAGATGAATAGAAGGGCAGAAAGTCTTGCAGGGTATCCGAAAAATAAGACTAGAATGCCACATCTCGTGGTGGTTTTTGTAAGAGTGGTCAGATTTGCTCTGCCAGGGGCTGGGAGGAGTTTGGGGTGCAGGAGGATTAGTTCTTTTGCGCTTCCCATCCCTGGGGGTTGGCAGCCCTTTCAATAGATGAAGACTTAAGGGCCTGAATTGAGTGGCTGGACTGTTGGACTCATTTGCAGTCAGCAAAGGTTTGCCTGGCAGTCCTCAGAGAACAGTGGGTGGGAACAGCTGAAGGGATTTTTTTTTGGGTTGGTGGGGATGTTTTTTTTTCCCTCAACACTGATCCTGTTCAGGGCATTAATGAAGTTAATTGGAAGTAGGCTGGCACAATTTCAGTGAGGCAGCAGAGTGACACCTCTTGGGCTGCTGTGATCAAGATTTACCTGGAAGTCTCATTAGATGGCTGCTGAGTGTCAGCAAGTGGCAACCGCTTCTGAGTGTGCTTAGGCATACAATATACAGGCCCAAAGCTGCTGTGGGACTGCTGTTCCCACTAGCTGCTGTGAGGCTGTTTAATAGCAGTGGCTCACATATTAATGAGTGCCGTTAGACTTCTGTCTGTATGTCGGCTTTGTATGTGGCCTGTCCGCTAGAGGGCTGGCTGCTACCGATGGAAGTTCTGCAGCCGACCGTTGCTGCTGGGGCTGACAGCAGCTTTGGAGTTGGTTACTGCATCCCCGCTGTCCTGCTCAGGATGTTTGTCTCCAGCTTGTTTGGTGTGCTTTCTTCTTGGGACAGCAGCAGTCTCCTCAGTTAGAGACTAAGCTTTGCAAATCAGCCTGTCCTGCTTGGGTCTCTTCTCAAAGTTTGTCCTGCCTAGTTCTTTTCCCTCTGACCCCTTACTCATTGCAACCTGTCTGCAGACAGCTGCAGGCAGGTATGAGCTAGCAAAAACCCTGGTGTCGTTGTGCTGTTAGCGCGATGATCTGCAGAGCTCAAGCCTCTGGTCTGATGGTTTGGAGCGTGTTATTTGGGGTATTTGGAGTAGTGTAGAGGCCTGCCTGCTGAAGACCCTGCTTTCCTCTTTGTTCTGAGAAGACTCAACCTGTGTTTCGTTACAGTGTGTTCAGTTTGTGGAACAGTACGAACCCATGGTTGTGCAACTCCTGGCAGAGGTGATGGATCCCACTTTCGTTTGCACCGTGAGTATTGTGTTTATCTTTGAGTCCGGGCTCTGATGTGGGCCTGCTCTACCTCTCTGTGGGCCTTCCAGTGCCCAGCCTGCAGGAGCTCTGCTGGAATAAAAATTGGCATGTGGAACGCTGGGAGCTGATGCGGTTGTGCAAGGCCTTGGGCTTACTGAATGGGCAGCTGTCTGAGTGCCAGCCCCGTGCAAGGAAGGGTAGAAGAGAAGAGCTGCCAGTGGTTGAGGTTCAGTAACAAGGTGTAGCGTGCCCCGAGTGCGATGACGGGAAGTTCAGTGACCTTTCTTGAGAAAAGGTCTCTCTTCTCGAAACCTAATCTGAAAACCCAGCTCTGGTAACTTAATTCTTCCTCCTGTCAGGTGACCGCTTTGCCTCCGCACGTTCCGCTGCGAGCGTGACTGACGTTGTGGGCTGAGCACAGTGCTGTGGGAGCTCCAAAACTCAGCTCGGCGGTGTTCCCACGCTCGGTCAGGTGGAAGCTCGGGCGTTAAGGCTGGAGTGGAGGTCTGCTGGTGCTGACTCTCTGCTGTTCTTTTCACAGAAACTCGGCGTCTGTGGGTCGGTGAAACAGCCTCTGCTGGGGGACGATGCTTGTGTCTGGGGTCCGGGTTACTGGTGTAAGAACATGGACACTGCTGTTCAGTGCAATGTACGTAAAGCAGGGTTCTGCCTGGATCCAGCTCCCTGTTGCTTTTTGCCAGCTCCTTATAAAGGACTCTTCTGGCTTCTGTTCCACACCTTCAAGTGGATGAATTCTAGTTTCAGGAACTAGCCAGAGGTGGTTAGGTTTGAGAGGGTCTGCCATAGCCCTTAGCTTGCTTAAAGTGGATTGTTTCTTCTCCCTTTCATTCTGTACTATCCCCCACCCACCTGCCAGTGTTTTAGAGTCTGTAGCGAGGTTATGTTGTGAACTTTACGTTTAGTTTTTCGTTCCTGCAGCCTACAGACCATGTCATGACCTCTCACAAGCTCTCAAAATTGACTTCCAGTATTGCTGTGGGCTGGTGCTTTCTTTGCCAGGCCTTAATGGCTAAGGGTCATCAGCATTCTTTCCTGAAGCTTCTGGGTGGGGACGAGGATGTTTATTCTAGTCCTCTTTGGAATTACTTTTAAACTCAACAAAACTCAGTCCTGAAATCCTGGCTCAGCATAGGGCAGTGATTTGTACATGTAGATGGCGTGTTGGTTTCCAAACAGGCTTTCCCCTCCCCACTAACCTACGCTCTTTCTTCCCCTTTAGGCTGTTGATCACTGCAAACGACACGTGTGGAACTAGAAGAAGAATTTCCAGTTCCCAAAGCTTGCCATGGCTCTTATAAAAAGTGGGCTGAGGTTGGCGGAGAGCTGTATCTCAAACGTCCCTCCTCTCTGCCTCGTTAACAATTTGACCTTCACGTTCCTTTATTGTAACTCTTCTGTAGCAGTGCTGCTGTTGAAGGATCAGATCTTCATTGTCAACTTAACAAAGATATCTCTGATTGTACAGTTTAACTCATGCTTCTAAAAGTAGTCAGTGTGGTGTAGATTTTACTTGGTTTTTTTTAATTGGTAGGCTGAAGTGTTTTTTTTTAGGTGCTGGGAAGAACGTCAGAGAAGTTGAAGTGAGACAAGATTATTACCTTTTAACTAAAAAGAAGAAAAAGAGAAGAGGCTATAATGACTAAACTTTGAAATGGCTTTCTGTAGTCAGCACTGGGAAGATGACACGCTTTGCATTTTTAACATCTGCCTGGAATATTAATTTTCTGTGTTAACTGTAGGGGAAACTCTTAAGGGATAACATTGAATCTTGGGAATCCCTTCAGCTGGAATTTTCCAAACTCTGCAGATGCAGAGGAGGGGACTTTGTGTGCCCAGCTAACTTTTAAAGTTACCTTAAAAAAAAAAAGGTGCATTTGAGTGCCCGTGCTTCCGTGTTTCAGTGACTGCACTTACAGCTCGTGGTGGTGTCATAGCTACAAAAACCCTCCTCAACCTGCAGTCACATCCTTTGCGTTTCCTTGGGCTACTCAGTCCAAGCATGGCTGTTCTGCTCTCCAGCCCCGTACAGTGGGATTTTGGTCTCCTAACACATGCTGATGTACTTAAGGAATGGCTCCCCCCTTTTCCCCCCCCCTTTTTTTTCTTGTCCTAGTTGCTCAATTCTGCTTAGTCTTGCAGCTTCCTACATGCAGCCAGCTGTGTGCCAAGGAGGTGGGGAGAGCTGGGTCTGGAGATGATGGAGGGGCAAGAAGTCAGCAGGGGCTGTGCTTATGTCAAAGGGACTTTGGTGCAGAGGGCAGATCACATGGAAGAAGACGTTGTTTTTGTGACACACCCACCCCCAATTTGTTCCTTGATCTGTTTGGGTTGGTTTCTCTCTCTCTTTATCCTCTCAGAGAGTGTTTCAGTCAGGTAAAGCTCAGGAGGCGCTGTGAGGCTTGTGGGCAGCTCCCACTGCTGCCACCTGCTCTCGCTGCCACCCTTCTGCGTGGTTTAAAGTGTAAATTACCTGTTGGGAAACGACTCCTGAGCTGCAAGCAGAGCCTGCAGATGGCTGGGAGCCAACCTGCCTCTGGCGCCTCCGCAGCATCCCACCAAAACAGCCAGAACAAAAGCTTTCTGTGGCAGGCTGCTACCCCAAAAAACAAGTCAGGAGGTGTAGAGGGGGTCTGGGGGGTGAAAATCAAGGCTTCTGTTGCTCGAGGTGGACTTTCCATCTCCTACCAGTGTTCTGCATGTAGTTTCAATGATGTTAATCCCCAAAATGGAGCCACCAAAGTGAGGAGACCTTTGGGAAGGAGGAGCTGGGCAGATGTGGAGCTTTGAAAATTCCAGTCCTGTTTGGAAAGGTGCTGGCAAACGGCCGCTGTTCCTGTGGTCTCTTGGGTGAGGCGGGAGTTCAGCTGCCACTGCTTTAGCACCAACCAAGAGTAATTTTTGGGCAGTTTAATGGAAAACCACTTGTCTGCAGTTCTTAACTTGTGTATGGAGTGGCTGGGTGGCGTTGGCAGACAGCAATGCCTGTTTGTCCTTCCTCTCTGTGTTTGTACAAACTGCTGAACCGCTCATGGCTTCGAAAAAAGGAAATCATTTCCCCTAAAGACGTGTAATTCCCACAGCTTTCTGTCCTGGCAGTGGTTCCAGCACCGTATCCTAGTTGGGGTAGATATGCCAGATAGGAAAGGGCTCACTTGAGTGGTGCTGCCCTGGAGGTACAGGGTTGTGTTATGCTGCGGCGTGGGGGAGGGGATTGGAGCTTTTAAACCCTATGGGGTTCCCCTAACATGAATTTTTTGGGGGGAATGGGGGTATGGATTGACACTTGTAGAAGCTGGCAAGGTTTTAATTTTCCTGGCTTTTTTCAGTAGCAAAGGATTCATGCTAACGACCTGTCAGGCACAGCAATCCGGGGGAAATCCGGTGCTACCGCTGGGAGTCTCCTAAATCTCCCTTCCTGTGGACCGTGACACCTGACCCGCTTGAGCGATGCTGGGGGGGGGGCACACACGTGCAGTTGCTGTCTTCAGAACGTTGTCTTGATTTTTGCACAAAAGCTTCCTCGATGAACAATAAAACCTTCTGTCAATGGATGAGTTTGCCTTTTATTCCCTTGTTGACTTCCTGCTGGGCTAGGATGCACGTTCCAAACCCTTACTGGGAATGGTGGGATTTGGCTTCCCCTTGGGTTGCTGTCGTGTGGGGTGCGTGCCCTGTCCTGCCTTCGCTGCATGGAGAGGAGCTGCAGGCTGGAGAGGCTTGCTGGGGATCTGGCGGGGTGCCGTGTGTGATGTGAGGCAACAGCCTTGTGTTGCAATCTCTTGCCAGGCACGGGCCCCGGGCGGTTCTTCCCAAAGCTGCTTGGTATCGGGCTTGGGCGCTGGCTTGGGTTTAACATCCTGTTTTTAATAAAATAAATGTATTTTTTTTTTAAATGCTACTCTAAATACACCATTACTCCCCTTCCCTGCTCTTTGGGGTTCCCATCAACCCCTTTTTTTGTTCTGTTTCCATTGGGTTTTCTTTTGTAAGGGATGATGCTCTGGTCTATTTTTATACACACAGATGGTAGGGTGCTGGGAGCGTTGTCCCCGGCTGTGCCCTCCCTTCCCTTTGCAGCCAGGAATGGTGAGGTTAGTGTTGAGCAGCAGGTTCTGGGCTGGGTTTGACTTCCTGGGAATACCTGCCTGGCTCTCTGGTCCCTCCCTCCACTTGCAGCCTGGTGATGATTTTATAATCAAGGCGTAAGGAGAGGGGTGGGGTAATTGCCCTGCGTAGGTGGGGGTTCTCATTGCTTCTCCCAACTGAGCCGAGATTCCTCAGTCCTGGAGCGCAGCACAGGAGAGGAACCAGCCACTGAGGAACTATCTTAGGAACGACATGGAGAGCAGATGGAGTGGCTGGGTGCTGATCCTTTCTGTGTGCCTGGGCTCCTACCGAGGTAAGGCCAGGCCTGGCATCAGGACTCGAGGAGAGTCCTGGAAAACCCCTCTGAACCCCTAAACTTGTCCTAGTTCGTGTGTTTAAGGCGTCTCTCCCAGAGAGCAGGAGCGGGCTTTGCTTCTTGCCCACCTGGATGTGAGTGTTGCCACTTCAGCCCTTTAAAGACAGTCTCAGGGCAACAGGGGCTTTGTTTCCCTCCTTTCACTGCCCAGTATGGATTCCCAGAGAACTGGTGTTTGGCCGGGGCATGGAGAGAAGGGAGGCCAGTTGACCTAGTATCTCGGGGCCGGTCGATCTAGTAGACGTGGGCCCTGCCCACGTATGCGTGATTTGGGGGAAGCCACTTGGTTATTCTTGCACAAGGGAGCGACCGTGGTGTCACGTATGAGGCACAGATGCCAGGAGCCTGCCTCGGCTGGGGCTTGCCAAGCTCTGTGCAGGGTGACGGGCTACAGCTGTAGGAACCTTCAGAGACCTCCCTGTGCTGGGGCTTTGGGTGCCTGTGAGCAAATCTCCCCCTCCGCAGCTATGCTGCTGTTCCCAAGGTATCCCCCAAGAGCAGGGAGGCGATACCTGGCTCGCCCCCAGGAAGCAGGTTGGGAAAGAGCCCGTTTCCCACCCTGCTCCTTGCTCAAGGGGCAATCCCTTGTTCCTGGGTCGATTTTTTCCCAAGGGAAGCCACAGATCCCTGCTCTTGTAGGCAAAATAAAACACCCCAAACCAAATGCTTTGAGAGGGAAGAGCCCCTTTTTATGCTCCAATCACTCCAAGCTCGGCCCATCAGGCTCCTCTGATGTGCCCGGCTTTGCGGCAGAGGACCAGTGCCCACATGCACGTGGCCTGACAGCACAGGGAAGGGGGGAGACGTGCCGAGGTGCTCCAGCCAGCAACAGGCAGAGCCGGAAAGTTCACCTGTGCACAGGAGAGGAACCATGTCTGTCCTCTGGGCAATGGCTGCCCTGGCAGCCTCTCTCGTAGCAACCGCCTGGCTGGTGGGAGGCTGGGTAGGGGTGGTGAGAGACTTGGTGGAGCCCCAGCACATTTTGAGAAGGATTTTGGTGCTGATGGGGTTTTTTGACATAACAAGGGGTGTGCGCCCAGGCAGGAACTGGGGCACTGGGGCCCACGCCACCACCCCCAGGGTTTACGTCACAACCTGCTCGCCAGGCTCTCCCGGCTCAGCCGGCACACTGCAGAGCTCAGTGAAACGCTGGTACAGCCCTGCCAGAGCTGGAAATTCAGTGCTGGACCCTCCCTGCTGAGCAAAGCCCACTGCCGTTCCTCATTCCCCCAAGGGTCTGGCAGCTGTGGGCATCGGTCAGTGCTGGCTGGCCTGGGGACACTGGGGTGGCACGGGAGCATCCCTGCCTTGTACTGCGCTCCGTGCCAGGGCTTTGCCCAAAATGGTGTCATCTGCTGTGCTGCTGCAGGGGTGCTGGTCAGCTTTCATGGCTGTTCTGCTGTGGCGTTGAGATGTGGAAGAGAGCTCACAGGGCACCGGTTGCTCTGGTTGCTTGCCCTGTGGCAACGCTTTCCACCTAGGGAAGCTCCCTCTGGTCTGAGCAGATGGGTGTTACTGTTGTTATTAATTATTTTTCCGGCCAGGCACTTGTTGCCTGAGTTTAAGCATGAGCAGAGGGAGGACCGAGTGTGGAGCTGAGAGCTTTTAGGCCAGCAAAATCCCCCCACACTCCCTGTGCTGCTGCTGTCAGCACCCTTATGCTGCTGGGCAGCTGCTGGGCAGCATGGGGCTGCAAGAGATGCTCGTGGGTCAGGCAGAGCCAGCTCTGGATTGTTGCCTCTGCTCTTTCTCTCTCTTGGCCTCTTTATTTTTGGTGCTGCCCCTTAATGCTTCTGCTGACTCGCCGTTCTCCTTCGCCCTGATGTCAGCGCCAGGATTAAAACAAAATAATCCCCACTTATCTACCTCTCAGCTGATGCAGCGACCGTGGCATCGTGCTGCTGGAAGGGGGTGTGGGAAGCTGTGCATGGGAAACGGGGGAGGGGGGACTCACCCTGCCCCCGGGCTTCCTCCTGCCCTAATGCTGCTGTCAGCCCGATGGGGTAATCGGGGCTGAAACACCACCTGGCACCCGCTGAGCTGCTTTTGGGAGCAGGCAGGGCTGGTGGGGAGCATCACCCCCCCCCCCCCCCCCCAACACACACACACACACACACTGCAGCCCACACTCTGGGGTGGCCCTGGATGCCTCAAGCCTGTGGATGAGCTGAAGGTGTTGCCAAAATCTGGGGTGCAGCGAAAAAGTTTTGGGGAGAGACCTGGTAAGGGCATGGCAGATGGAAGGAGCAGGTCCTGCCTGTCCTTTACTCCTGCCATACAAAGCCATGGTGCCAGGTGGTAAAAGCTGGAAGCTCTGGGGGCTGCTGTGCTTCGCTTAGACGCACCAGCTGCGAGAAGGTGTGCAGAAGGCTCTGTCCATCCCTCTGTCCGTGTTCTACTCCCCATGTGCCCCTCCTGGCTTTCCAGAGCAGCTCCTGGCCAAAACAGGGCCAAAAAAAAAAGGGGCTTGGGTTGTGCTGGCTCCTTGCCTCCTCCCCAGCCACATCCTGGGTGGGCGCATCCCCGGGTGGGGAACAAACGCTTGCCCCATCGCAAATGAATCCTGACACACTAAGGTGGCAATTAAACCTCCGGCGTTGCGCCACATCACCGGCACCCTGCTCAGGGTGGGGTGTGTGTGAGGGGGGTGATGATGCTGCTGCCATGCTGGGGTTTTGTAGCCAGGAGAAAACGCTGTTGTTGGGAGGAAACAAAAAAAAAACCAAACCCAAAATCCAACCCCCTCCCCCCCCCCCCCCCCCCCCCAAGAACAAAACCCCAAACCCAAAAAAACAAACCACCCAAATATGGGGTTGCTCAATCATTGCCGGGAGCTGTGGTGTGGTCAACTGGCTGCTGTGCAGGACTCAGGGCTGCCCCCCTCCTCCTCCCTCTGCTTCCCCCCCTCCCTCCCTCCCATGGTTTGCTCATTTTTGCAAGATTTATTGCTGTTCCCACAAGCAGCCACCTCCCTTGCGTGCCGAAGGGTGCTGTGAGGCTGAGGATGGTTCCCCAAATTCTCTTGGCCTGGAGCTGCTGTGACACCCTGCTGGGAAAAAGCCTGGCAAAAAGCTGTCTCTCCCTGGGTTTAAAATGGAACAATATCATGTGTAGAGACCAAGACCCCCCCCTCCCCCCCCCACAGACACACACCCCCCGCACCATTGCAAAAGGTGAGGGTGAATCACAGCCGGAGGGTGAGGAGCATTGCTCTTGGCTCGCAGGGCTGGGCTGGGGTTGGGGTGCAGGGCAAGAGATGGTCTCGGGGTGCCTTGGGAGCTGATGGTCTCCTCTCCCTAACCCCCCTCCTTCCTTTCCCCTCCTGCCCAGCCGGGGCCAGCCCCCTCCACGAGTGTGGCGAGCGGCCGGAGAACTGGTGCCGGGATGTGGTGACAGCGGCCAAGTGTGGGGCACTGGAGCTTTGCCAGATCACCGTCTGGGACCAGGCCCTGGGGGTAACTGCACCAGGAGGGGGGAGGATGCAGGGAGGGGTGGAGGGAAGAACCCATCCTATCACCAAAATGTGAGGGTGGGACAGAATCCCAGCCTGGCTGCCCCCAAGCTGGGCATACGGAGGAGCATCCACTGATGCTGTCAAGCAGCCAGCAAAGCTGCTTAACTGGGTGGGGGCTCATGTAGGACTGGGATGCTGTAGGGTGAGTGGCAAAAATGACCTGGCCCCCAAATATCCCCAAGAACCCCTTGGCAGGCTCTTTTGGGGACAGAGGGGTGGGATCTGGGGGAGCAAGCGGGGATTCCGGGTGCTGTGGCAGCATCCTGACATCCCCCCTCTCTCAGCAGAAGGGGATCCCATGTCACCTCTGCCAGGTGGCTGTCTCTGTGATGGGCAAGATACTGCAGGACAACCGCACCGAGGTGGGTCCTGGCTGGGGGAGGAGGGGTAGATGTGTGTCTCATGTGTGTTGTGCCCACCCCCACCACCACCCCCACCTCCACTGAGGGGCCAGCCCAGTCCTGAGCTCTCCCTGTCTCCTCTAGGAAAAAGTGCGTGTCTTTTTGGATAAGAAATGCCAGTACCTGCCCTTCCAGGACTGGTCTGTCAAGTGCAAAAAGATGGTGGACACCGGCATCCTCATCCTTGTCCAGCTGGGCAAGCAAGTGCTGGTAACTGGTGGGGGAACCCCTTGGGTTTGCTGGTCTCTGTGGTTCGGGATGTCATAGAATGTGTAAGGTTGGAAGAGACCTTTAGAGGCCGTGGAATCCAACCCACCCCCCCCGCAGTGAGCAGGGACATCTTCACTAGGTCAGTTCGCTCAGAGCCCCATCAAGCCTGAGCTTGAATGTCTCCAGGGACGGGGCCTCCACCACCTTGCTGGGCAGCCTCATATTGAAGAACTTTTTCCTAATATCCAACCTAAACTTCCCCTTTTCTAGTTTAAAACCATCACCCCTTGCTCTATTGCTCCATGCCCTTGGGAACAGGTCTCCAGCTTTCCTGTAGGCACCTTTCAAAGACTGTAAGGCCCCAAAGCCTTCTATTCTGGACAGGGAGTATCCTAGATGCTCTTAGAGCCTGGAACAAAACCTCTGGAGGGAGGAGATGGGATGGGATGGGATTGGATGGGATGGGATGGGATGATCCAGGGATGGTGGAGGGGGGTGTGTGGAAGCAGAGCGATGGAACAGATGCAGCCTCAAGCTCCCACTTCTCTCACCAACCAGTCGGATCCAAAGGTGGTGTGTGGGACCATCAAACTGTGCCAGACCTGGGACACCCCCACAGGGGCCCTGAAGTTTCAAGAGCCGCCACCAACCTCCAGGGGCCCCGCTCAGGACTTCAACGACCTGGTCGCCCCCTTCATGGCCAACGTGCCCCTCCTGCTCCAGCCCCAGGAAGTGCCTCACCCCCAAGCCCAGGTACCATGGCACAGGCACAAATGCCAGTGATGCTGCTCAGTCACCTATTAAACACAAATACTAAAATTACCCCACAGCTGGAATGCCACCTGCTTTGGGGGAGTGGGGTCCTCACCAACTGGGGGCTGGGATATTGTGAGAGCTGAGTGAGGGGGACAGGACCAGGGAGATGCCAACAGGCATTGCGACCAGCATGTAAATCCCAGCCCTGCAAACCCAAGTGTGTGTGTGAGGGGGGTAGGGGGTGTCTTGGTTTTATTTTGGGGGTTACTAATGTGTCCCTGCCCGTGTTGTCCTGCGGGAGATGAAGGACGTGTGTGAGGACTGCCTGCAGCTGGTGGCGGCTGTGCAGTTGGAGCTGGGGACCGATGTCACCTTCGCCCAGGCGCTGGCGTCCCATGCCGAGTGGGCATGTGAGGGCCTGCCACCCACCCTGGCACAGCAGGTAAGGGTGCCAGCTCCATGGCACCAGCATCGTGGGGTGAGGGGGAGGTGGGGGGCTGTGTGTGCCCCCCGCCTCGGGCACTGATGCTGTGTCTCCCCCCACACAGTGCAAACGCTACGTAGCTGAGTACAGAGACACAGGTGCCCAGCTGCTCCGGCACTTGGTAGGTGTGAGAGGGGCTCCCAGGGGGGGTGCTGGTGTGGGGAGCTGAATGGGGCAGCATTGGGAAAGGCAGGGCCCTGGTATCACACAAGAGGGGGTTTCCTTCTCCCCAGCCTCTGCCCCCCTCCTTCCCCCCCTTTTCTCCCCCCCTTCCCCCCCCCCGCCAACCTTTATCCTCCCTTGTTCCCCTGCTGAGCCAGACCCATGCCTTAACAGGCTGAAAACACCCTTTGTGGGGAAGGCAGGGAGGGGGTCCCAGGTCACCCTCCTGGGGGGGGGAACACCCACCCTGGTCTTTCTCTCCCCAGGACCCGCTGGAGCTGTGTGGCCAGATGGGGCTCTGTGCTTCTGCTTCGGCGCTGCCCCTCCACACACTGCTCACGGAGAAGGTGCTGCAGGTCCTGAGCACACTGGGGGTCAGTGAGTGTGTGTTTCCTCTCTTAAAATCCAAAGGCTGGCAAGGGGGAGCCTTATTTTGCTTTTTTTACCCCTCAAGGACCCCCATTTTTCCCAGGTGGGGTGGGATGGGAATGGCTTTAGGGATCTCAGCAGGTGTCCCATCGCCTTGTTCTCCCAGCAGGACCGGGATGGGACCACGCCGCTGTGCGAGGTGTGCCAGTTCGCCGTGAAGGCGGCTGAGAGCCTCCTGGAGAACAACGTGACGGAGGTGAGTCCCGCTGCTGCCGCCCGGGCGTGGGGGAGCTGGGAAAGGGGGTGGCAAGAAGGAGGGGAGGATGGTTTCCCTCCACCTGCCCTCTCTCCGGCAGGAGCAACTGGTGAATGACATTGAGAAGGTGTGCTACATGCTGCCCCACGGCGTCATCGGGCAGTGCAAGGACTTCGTCAACTCCTATGGCAAAGCCGTGGTCATCATGCTGCTGGAGGCCACCGACCCCATGGCCGTCTGCACCATGCTGCACTGCTGTCCCCGGAGTGAGGACGCCCACCGAGGTGAGCCCAGGGGACCCGGGTGGCACCCGGGGGAGAGTGGGAAGATGGGGGGGGGGTGGGAGGAGGGTGTGTGTGTGTGTGTGTGTGTGTGTGTGTGTGTGTGTGTGTGTGTGTGCTGCTAATGTCCTTCCTCCCTCCCCCTGCCTCCTCCCCTCCCTCCTCCCGCCCTGTGTCCTGCAGGGGCTGCTGCACTGGAGCAGCTGGCAGTGGGCGCCGGCGCCTTCTGCAATGTCTGCCAGATCGTCATCACCTACTTTGATAATGAGCTGCTGAAGAATGAGACCCTGGCGGAGCTGGGCGACATGCTGGAGAAGGGCTGTGAGCTGCTGCCCACGCCACTCACCAGCAAGGTGACCTGGGGAAGGGACCCCCCCCCACCCCCAACACCCCCAAACTCAGCACCCCCACCCGCCCTATTCTGCTGGGCTCACCCCCTCTTTCCTTCCCAGTGTGAGGCTCTTGTGGTGCAGTACGAGCCAGCAGCCGTGCGGCTCCTCGTGCAGATGATGGACCCCACCTTCGTCTGCACCGTAAGTGTCCCCATGCCGCGGGTGCTGTGTCCATTCCTGGGGTCAGCCTACACCGGAGGCGGGCATCTTTCAGCCCAGCAACCCTTATATTTCTCCTCCTCTGTGCCCCCCCATCCCCCCTTTTCCCATCACAACACAGAAAATCAGAGCCTGTGACTCAGCCGAGGGGGATCTCCTGGGCTCGGACCCCTGTGCCTGGGGCCCATCCTACTGGTGCAAGAACATGGCCACGGCCATCGAGTGCCAGGTAAGCATGGGCCACATGCCCTGCCCCCGGCTGGTGGGGTCCTGGGGGTGCCCTCCTTCCAACTGCCATCCCTTCCCTCTCTCCACAGGCCGTGGAGCACTGCCAGCGTCACCTATGGAACTAGAAGCCACCTCCCTGGCCGGCTCAGCATGCCCCATTGTTTTGGTTCAGGATCCCAGATCCCATCCCTTGGGATGCCCCCTGCACAGGGGCGATGGCAGGAGCCTACCGGCCTCCGCACCTCACTGCCTTTGCCACTGCCTCTGCGACCTCCTCTTCCACTCCCCCTCCATCCCCCTACCCCGGGCTTGGATTCCACATCAGGTTAAGGGACTCAGTAGCATTTCCAGGACTAGGGGATTCAGCCTCTTAGGATGCCTGTAAAATCCCACCACCCCTTCCTCACCCCCCCATCCCCATCCCCATCCCACCCTGAACCCCATGTAAGACCCTGCAACGTGGCTCTGGCCCCATGGGCTGGGAGAATTCATACTGCCCAAATGCTGGCCACGCGCTCCCAGCCACCAGCAGTCTTGCACCTCAGGCCTCACTGGCTTTTGGCAAGCCCAGTCCTTTGCTGGTCCCCCCCTTCAAACTTGAGGTGGCTTTTTATCATTCCCTTACCACCCTCCCCTCCCCAAATCACTAGTTAAAGCAAGAGAGTGGATGAAATGTATCCACTCCGCACTGATTTTGTGTCCAGCTGGTTGCTGTAGATCAATAGATAAGGTTTTTAAGTGTCCCCTGAACACCCAAGTGAGTTTGGGGACAAAGAATTCCCCCCGTGCTGGTGGAGGGGGGATGGGGGTCCTGTGCCAACCTGGTGAGGGGCAGTGGGGCTGGTTCACCCCTCCCTGCCACAGGATGGGGGGGGGAATGACGCCCACAGCACCAGGTCCTGAGAGTGCTCAGGGCATCACACCCCAAATAAACTCTTCCCGTGAGCCCAGCTGGTTGTGTCCCTCCTCCTTTTCCCTGCAGTGTCGCGGGGGGTGCTGGTGGTGTGGAAAATAGGGTGGGAGGGTGGGTAAACCTTTGGGGGGTGGTTTAATGCTTTCCTTAAAATGTGGGGATGTAGCAACACCTGTGGCAGAATCTCACCAAGGTGATGTGGGGGTATGAACTAAGGGGGGAAAAAGTGGGGCGGTGTTTTCCTCTTCAGGACAATGATGAATGTGGTGTGGGTGGGGAGGAAGGATGACAGACATGTTACCCAAAGCCATAGACAGTGTATTTCCGAGTCCCGTAACAGACCGTGCCCGAAACTCTCCACAAGGTTACGACTGGAAACAAAAACACCCCCCCTCCTCCTTCCCCCCCCCCCCCCCCCAGCCCCTCGAAGAACAAACAAACCTGAAAGCAAGAGAGAAGGGGAAAGGAAAAAGGGCATAAAAGACACGCATGAGTACTCCCCATCCCAAAAGCCCCTGTTACTGCCAGTCTCTCTCCACATTCAGACATCACGATGCATTTTGGTAAAGCCAGCGAAACTGGTGACATGTCTTCAGTTTGGTTTGGTTTGTTTTGGGGTTGGGTTTTTTTTCTTTGGGGGGGTGTGTGTCTTTCCTTGCTGGAAAGGTGATGTGAATAGCAAACAGACTTGTCTCTCTTCCCTGCGCCACCCTGGGGGGCCCTCCCCATGCCCATCATGGTTGTGGTGTGAGGGTTGCCTTATCCCCAGTCTGCAGCTGGGGATGGATGCTGCAGTGGGACATCATCACCCATCCACACCTTCCTGCACCGTGCCTGCACCCCTGTCCAGCCTGAACTCCTTGGATTCATTTAGCTTTTTTTTTTGGTATCCCTCCCTGTTTGTTGTTTTTCTTTTTTTTATAAAAAAAAAAACTTTCTTTTTTGTTGGTTTTTTTTTTAATAAGAAAAATAAAAAAAATTTAATGCTTTCATGGATAAATGACAGGTGAGTAAAAGCAAACTGGTCCTGAGAGCCCTTTCCCCAGGGGCCAAGCTCTCCACAGATGCTGGAGCAAACCGCACTGGGTGGCCTGGACTCCTTCTGCAGGGGGAAGGGGAGGGGGGGGTTGGGGGAAGAGGCTGAGTGCCGTTTATGGGGTGCCCCCTTGGTCCCCGCCACGGCCCCCCCTGGCCCGTGCTTGGTCCCTGCCAGCCCCGGCATGCCTAGAGGAGCATCACCACCACCGCCCCTTGTCATAACTCGGTGATCTCCAGTGGGCTCTCCATGATCACCTCCCGCATCTTATGCAGGGGGGTGGACTTGGCCGACTCGGTGCGGGCGTTGTGGTCGCTGTAGCCCACGCAGTCAGCGGTCAGAGTTTCCAGCGAGCGGCCCAGCACTTTCTGGTCATCCTCGGGCAAGCTGTTGAGGTCGGAGGCGAGCAGCGTGCCTGTGCTGCCATGCACCACGTGGATGCCATCGGGACCTTTCAGCTCCACGGGCTGCTTGTGTCGGAAGCGCAGGCTGCCCTGGCTGGGGCTGCGCTCCCCCTCCTCCTCCTCCTCCAGCTCCTTCTGGATCAGCTGCAAAAGGTCCACACAGAGCGGCAGAATCACCACTGCGGCCAGAGCGGGTCCTCAGGGGACCTGAAGCAGCCTCAGAGCGTGCTGAGGAGGATCGCTGGCACAATGCCACAATGATGCTCTCCAGCCCCAGAGTTCATTTGTCAATCAGGTGGGTGCCCTGGCTCTGGCACTGGCTGCTGGCTGGGTGGGCAGGTCAGGCAGCAGCCCCCACAGCAGCCAAGGTGGAGTTGGGACCATCAGGGTTAGGACTTGGGGTTGTGTGAGGGTGGTGGGGAGGAGGCAGACAAAGAAAGGAGTTGAGGGAAGGCTGGGTGGGGTGGAGGGGCAAAAGGGCAAGGAGGTGTGGGGCAGAAGGGCCAAAAGGTGTGTCCCAGCACACCTCTCTGTTTGGCCCATCGTGAAGAGGGGGAAAGCTGCAGGAGGAGCTGCTTCTCCCCACACCAGCCCTCCGGCACCAAAACCCTCCATATCAGCCTTTTTTTGCCACAAAATCCTGCTGGCTTGATAAGCTGAGAGGGACAGAGTGGAGGGAAGATCTCCCTGCATATATGCAGGGAGCCACATCATCTTGGTGGCTGTGCCTTTTCTAGGAGATGGGGAGGTGACAGACAGAACACACCATGTGAAGAGGGTGGGAGAGACCCAGGGAGAGGGTGGGAACGCAGCGCCTGGCTCATTTTGGCCAAGTGAGGAACTGAAAAGGGAGACCACCAGGCAACAGCGACCGCGGCCATGGGGAGTGACCGCAGCCAGGAAAACACACTGCATCCCAGAGGGCACAGCAAGCATCTCCCCATGCCCACGCACAACCTGTCTACCTCCGAGACCGAGGAGCGGTCCCCCTGACTGGCGGTGGCCTTATGCACCATCCGCTGGGCAAAGAGCTTTTTCAAGCGCATGTAATCGTCCAGGACCACCTTCAAGAGAGAGCCCTGGGCGGAGGGGGAGAGATGAGAGGGTTACCCGAGGGACACGGTTTGGTTGGAGGGAGGTTGGCCTCATCCCAGCTTTTGTTTCTTTTTTGGGGAGCAACATCACCCCTCCGGTGCCGCAGCCATGAACCTGGAAGGCAGAGCGGTACGAGAAGACCCCCTGCACCCCATTGCTCACCTTGATGGGTCCTTCCCGCATGATCTGCCCCAGCTTGGCGATGTTGTCGTACTCCTGGATGGCTGCTCGCAGGTAGCGGTCGTCCTCGGGCTTGGCCGCGGAGGGCTCTCTCCCGAAGGTCCCCTGTGGAAGGACATAGTGAGGAGGTGCTGAGGAGGTGGTGTGGGCAGTGGATGTTGGCAGGAGGGGTCACAGCAGGGGCCACGGCTCACGTGGGTGCGGGCAGGGCTGTTCCAGAGGTCAGTGATCTCACTCAGGTTCTCCGGCAGGTCATCTTCATGCTCCGCCTGCGCAGCCAGCTCCATGTTCCTGCAGAAGGGGTCCAGCCACACTGGGTTGGCCCTGCTTGGGGGAAGACGAACAGCCCTCAATGCAGGCAAAGAGCAGCTGAAAAACCCAGCAGCCATCCTAACCCCAAGCCAGAGCTCGGTCGCTGAGGTTGCACAGCCTCCCCCTGCCCTGTGCAGACAGCTGCTCTCAATCCAGATGTGCGTGGGCACCCATCATCTTTGCTTACCCCAAGCCAGCTGCTATTGGCAGAGATGCAGGAGAAAGCACAAGGCCTTTTGGCTTTGAAAGCCCTCAGGGGCAAGCACTCATGCCAGAGACAGAGTTATGGCCCAATGTAGAGCGCGGGGGCATGGTGTCTCCACCTCCTGTGCAAACCCAGTGGAGCAGCCTGTGCTCTCCCAGGAGCAGCCTGTGGTCCCATGAGGTAGCAGTGTGGAGAGGGGAAAACTCACCCATCAAAGGAGTACTTGTTGGTGTTCGGCATGTCCATGATGTCCATGAAGCCTCTGTTACCTGCAAAAGGCAGGCACAGGGGTTACAGGGCGACATATGGTGGGGGGATGAGCACTGATCCAGCCTGGCTGAGGGGATGGGGTGGCACTTCTTTATCTGGGAGGGAAACTCAGGGACCAAAAAGTGACAGGAGAACCATGCTGGGGATGCAGCTGATGATGTGGAGCCTGGATGCTGAGGAAAGCCTCCTGCCATTGCACCTTGATGGGCAGGATGGCTTCTGTTTTACAGACTGCTAACATTCCCTGCATCCCTCCTCTGTCCCCACAACCCGTGTACCCTCTTCGTGCTGTCTGTGCACCCTGCCCTCTCACGCAGCCGGCACACCCCAAACACTGCTCACCGGTGGAGCCGGCCACTATGGCTTTCAGTTTCCTCTTGTGTCTGCGGAAAGAAGGAGCAAACCAAGGAAGAAATTCAGGAGGATGCTCCAAAGGAAATGGGGACACAGATTGACAATAACCCTGTGAACACCCCCCCTGTCTGTAAGGACAGTGACCTTGGTGGGCAGAGGCAGTGTCAGCACTAAACCAATTGTATTTTGAGGCAATTCCTGAGCTTGGGCTGAGCCCCACCACAGTAAGCTGTGGGATGCTGATGCCCTCCTTCACTTGCTGGCACTGCCAGGTGAGTCCCTCTGGCCCGTGGGGACATGATGGCTGTCGAGATATTGCTCAGGCATTACTCACACTGTCCGGTAGTACCAGTTCATGAGGATGAAGAGCATGGCAGCCAGGAAGAGCAGGACAGCCAGCACAATGATTGCCATCTGGGAGAGACAGAGGGGTTGTGGCAACCTCTAGCACAGAGCCAGGAACCAGCAGTGGGCACCCATCCAAAATTGCTTGGGTGAAACATCTCTCCAGGCCATGGAGGATGGGGATGGATATCACCCCCTCTGCAAGCAGTAGCCATCTCCAGCCCCCAGGTGGGCCATTACCTGAAGAGCTGAGAGGTCGTCTGGGGCCCGGGCTGTGATGGCAGGCTGCACATCCAGCACATTGTAGTTCCTGAAAAGGTTCCTCAGCTGCTCCTTGTTCTCATCTATCATCTGAATCACCCTGGGAAGAGAAAGGGTGCTTGGGCATCTTGATATCAGTGAGGGTCCTGCAGGACTCAAGGGGCCAGGTGGCATACCGTTCCACGTCCAGGATGCGGTTGGTCTCTCTGTTCACCACGTGAATCAGCAGCTCTGTCTGTGCAAAGTTCACTCGACCTTTCTTGTCAACATGGAACTGGGGAGAGACAGCAAAGTCTGGAGTGTGGAAGAGGTGTCTCCTCCCGGGGCACCTCCCAAGCATGCCCTGAGGTACACTTGCCTGGCAAGACACCCTCAAGTCTGGCAGGGGGTTGGTCTGGGCCCCATTGATACACCCCAGGCTGGGGTGTATCCATCGTCATCAGAGTTCAGGGGTACCCACAGTTTAGACAGATGGGGCACTCTCAAAGGAGGCTTCCCAAGCAGCATGTGGAAGGGTGGATGGCTACCTGCACATCATCTGTGTTGACAATGGCACCCGTGATGTTGGAGAGCAGGCTGATGAACTCCTCCTCGAACTGCCTGACCTTGTCTGGGATCTCGTTGATGATGATTTTGACCCTTTGGTCATCTCGCAGGATGTAAATCCCCACGATGGCTGTGTCGTTGTGGCCCACCAGGTCAGAGGCCATGATGTCCACTACGAAGTAGCCGGGGTTGTAGGCCGTGAAGAGGTCAAATGTTCGCAAGATCCCATCAAGGGTTCCTGGGGGGAAGGATGGTCACAAGCCCAGGATTAGCGGCCCTGACCAAGTCTTTGGTCATAGGGATGCCTCTGGGCATGGCCCCTGAGGTCTGCAAGGTACACACCAATGCTGAAGATGTTGGCCACCTCCTCGGAGTCATTGGAGTGCTGCTTGATGTAGCGGATACCCAAGATGTTGTACAGGACCAGGCTGTTATTGCCCACATCAGCGTCCACCGCGACGACCCTAATCAGCTCTGACCCTACCTTGGCATCAGTGGCAACCCCTTTGAGAGAGAAAAGGGATGGAGACATGGGGCGGGGCTGGCTCTTGCAATCCCTCCACCCGTCTAGATCTTCCTCAGAGCATCTCCAGCTCTGAGTAGCCCCAGACCCCCGGCACCCCTTACCCGCCGTGTATTCCGACTTGGTGAACTGGGGGGACTGATCATTGATGTCATCCAGGAAGATCCGCACCTCCTGAAGGGTCAGGTCCTCACTAAGGTCCCAGGGCTGGGCTCTGCCTGCCCGCTGGCCCCGGGGAGGGGACCAGTTCCTCTGGCTGGACGCTTTGACGATGATGGAGTGGTATGGCTCCTTCTCCCGATCCAGGTCTCTCAGGACCTGCAGCTTGCCCTCCCGGCTCAGATGGAAGTTGCTCTCCCGGTTCCCAGCTGGGTGCAGAAAGGGGGCCCCAATTAGTCCCCTATGGGTTTGGCATTTCTGAAATGCCACCTCGCCCGTTGGCCAGAGCAGAAACGTGTCGAGGAGGTGATGGGAGCAACGCAAAGCCTTGGCAAGGGATGTGCAGGGGGACACACAGAGCTGCCCAACCCCTGCCCACTTGGCACCCACCTGCTATGAAGTAGTAAACGATGGCATTGGAGCCCTCATCTGCGTCCACCGCCCCAGTGATGTTCCCCACCACGGTGCCTGGCTGCGAGTGCTCGGGGACAGAGAGTGCCTGGTACTGGGGACTGTCCCGCTGATGGAGACGCCAGGAGAAGGGAGGGTTATGAGCACTGGGGTGGCTTTTATTGGGTTTGCTTTGAGAGACTAAAAGCAGACAAATCCCATCATGCTCCCTGCTGTGGTGATGCTCAGCTCCATCACACATGCTCACCAGCATCCCCATCCCTGCACCCCCCCCCGCCATGAAAGGTCCCCTCCTTCTTGGTGCCTTACAGGTGGCCTGAGGAAGATGGGCTCATTGTCATCGATGTCATCAAGTGCGACCTGGAGGGGCTGCATGGTCTCGTAAGCTGGCTGTCCCTGGTCACAGGCTACAATGATCAGCTGGGGAAGAGAGGTAAAAACGCTGTCCTGGGCAAAGCCAGGCAGCCCAGGAGACATCGCTGAGGTGGGGGCAGAGGGGACAGTCGAGGAGGATTTTGGGGGCAGGGATTAGCAGGAGTTGACCCACCAGGATGACCCACCAGTCTAACCACCCAGTTTCACATCTGTGGCAGCTGACCCTGTATCCACGCCACATCGCTAGCATCCCCCCCAGCCCTTCACTGCACCTGCAGCCTCAAGGACCACCCTGACCACCCCGTGGGCATGCTGCTGCCTGGCTCACATTGTACACCGCCTGCTTCTCCCGGTCCAGCCGCATGGCCGTCTGGATCAGCCCGCTGACTGCGTCGATGCTGAAATACTCCCAGTCTTTGTTCCCCGCTCCTGTTTTCAGCAGGTTGTAGAGCACCGCTCCGTTGAGGCCCTCGTCTTTGTCCATGGCATAGACCTCGTAGACATTGGACCGCAGGGGGATCTCCTGCTTGCACACGTGCAGCTCCTCAGCCCCCAACCATTGCAGGCAAGCCTCCTGCTCCCCTTGCCCCTGCAAACCCCGTCTGCTGCCCAAAACCCAGCACAGAGCCATATTTCCCTTTCCCAGAAGTGGTTGCTTCATGTACATGCTCAGGACTGTCTGAGCCAAGCCTGACTTCCCAGAAAGGGGACCATCTCAAATGTCAGTGTTTCAGGTCTTGTTTATAATGAGGTTTGGCACATGGTGACTAGCTGTTTCCTAATTCTGCATGCTCCTGGGGTTTCTGTTCCCCAAAGCTGTCCCAACAGCCTCTTCGCCTATGGAGAGGGGCTGCTGTTGACCATCCAGCCCCATGACCCAAACCTTCTTGCCATGCGTTAAATCAAAGTCTTATTTCATCCCTGGTAGAGATGGAGATTGGATTCTGCTGCTGGTAGGCAGCAGGACTCCCGGACACGGTCTTGGTGTGCTGTGACACCCCCCACCCCCGGCTCTATCTCACGGGATCTACCTCCTTGATGTGCAGGATGGTGCCGTTGGGTGGGCGGATGAAGACGGGGCGGTTGTCATTGATGTCGATGACCTCCACGTGGAGCATGGTGGTCCCCCAGAGAGGGGGGCTACCCTTGTCCGTGGCCACCACAGTCAGGTTGAACCTCTCATAGGACTGCAAGCGACGCTGGGATGTGACGAGCCCAGATATTTTATTGATCTTGAAAGCCTCTGGGGGCAGAAAAAAATCCCCATCTATCACTTGGGACACTTGTCACCAAATAAGTTACAGTTAGAAGCCAGTATATCAGTATACTGCTCCCCTCAGTGGTGGGAAATCTGTGATGGGGTGATAGATTGGAGCTGGCTGCACAAGGCCAGGGGTGCAGATGCTCTCAGAGTGCCGTTTCAGAGTATCCCTGCCTGTTGCTGACTCCCTGCCACCGAGCAATGACAAGGGCCAACCCTGGCTGTGTTTCTCCTGCCCAGGTGAGATACACCAGCCGGGACAGTGCAGTGGTCAGAGAAGCTTACGGGTCTCAGGAAGGTGAAGTTTCTGCCCTTTCCCTCTATGTTTACACTGGCTTTTGCTTGGTTCCCATCACTCCTGAAATCACTGGATTTCAGGCTCTATTACTATCCACCATGACCTCCCGGTTCTTCCTGGCTTTCCTCTGGAACACTGAGTTTGCCCCAAGACATTCACATGGATAGGAAGTCCTGCTGGGGTGGGGGAGACGAGAGGACAAGTCAAGGCTGGGCTGCAGGATGAGGGAGAGCAAAGGTGTTGCACGCCATGCCTTGAGGAACTGGGAACTGTGGAGCAATAGTGAAAGCTCCATGCTTTCGCTACTGGTTTTGGTATTGCACATGGGAGTGCATGCACTCCCCCACTCCAAACCAGCTGCAGGATATGGGCTGTAGGCTTGGCTGGCCCCTACATCTCTTTCAATTGTTCCTCATGGTAACCTTCTCCCCTGGGAAGCAGGTCCCCACCCCCAACCACCACAAGCACCAACCTGCTCCAGGCCCCTCGATGCTGTATGTCACTATGCCATTGTCCCCTTCATCCAGGTCGGTTGCAGTCATGGTGATCACTGAGGTCCCTGCTGGCTCATTCTCATAGACGCTGGTGCTGAACTGGCTCTTGCTGAACTGTGGTCTGAAGTCATTGATGTCCAGGACTGTGATCAGCACCTTTGACAAAGCACAGCCAGGTGACAGGAGGCTGGAGACAGCCCGGGGTGGCTGTCGCCCTGCCGTGACCCATGGCTCTGTTGCAGGAGCGCATGGTGCCCTTCCTGCTATTTGTTTGCTCTGCTAGCCCAATTCCTGCCTCCAACAATGGGGCCCACTGCGGCTGGGGCACCCATTCACACCAGAGACAATAGCATCCTCCCTCTCCTGCCCCTCCTGCTCCATCCCCTCCCGCTGATGTGCTGTCCCTGTGACACAAAGCCCCCTGCACTGTCCACCCCACAGCTACTGGGGTCATCTGCTCTTCCTTCTACCTAATTCCTCCACAGAGCCTGCTGGGGAGGGAAGCCAGAGGTTTAGCACCTTCTTTCTGGGGACCACCACATGAAGGGTGGTGGGAGGAGAGGCCTACCTGCACGGAGTTCTCTCGACGGTTACTGGAGACATCCCCAGGGTTGTCTCTGGCCACAGCTGTCAGTGTGTAGTGATCCTTCTTCTCCCGGTCCAGAGTTGACAGGATGTAGATGTCACCCTGCAGCACACAGAGACCTTCAGGTGGATCTTGTCAACAGAGCTGGTACTCGAGAAGAGGCAGAAGGTGAGGTGGGGGAGCAAGGCACACGGTGTGACCTTCTCAGCCTCCCCTCCCTTTCCCCACCTCTGTTCCAGCCTTGGTTGGCTCCTTACCGTGTTGGGATTTATCCCAAACTTGCCCTCTCCATCCTGCAGGCTGTACTGGATGAGAGCAAAACGCCCAGAGTCTGCATCTGTGGCCTTGACCCTCAGGATGACTGTCCCCAATGGCACGTCCTCAAAGACAGCTTTCTGCAAGCAAAGGGGGCAGGCAGGATCGGTTGCTGCCTCACTTGCTGTTTTAGTGAGCAGCAACCAAGGGTGCAGGGTGGCACTCAGGGGTGGACACAGCTGGACCCAGAACAAGATGTCCGCACTGATTACATGGGTGAGTCGACCATCTTCTTCAGATGGTTCAGGAACAGGCAGAGGGAAGAGAAGGTGTCCCTGGAGAACGCCCCAGCTCTGTGCCCATCCTTTCTGGGCACACACTGCCCAGCCCCACACGGACTGGGGATGGGGGGGGCCCAGCTCACCTGGTAGGATGGCTGGGTGAAAATGGGGTTGTTGTCATTGATGTCCACTATCTGGAGGTACACGGGGATCTCAGCGGATCTGCGGGGAGAGCCGTTGTCGGAAGCTCGGATGGTGAAGTTCAGCCATTGCACCTCTTCGTAGTCCACCGTTGTGTTGGCCACGACCTTCCCTAGAGGATGGCAGACCCTGAAATGAGAAACCTGTCCCAGGCCACCAACCTGCCCTGGACACCCACGTTCCCAAGCCACCAACCTGCTGATGGGTCTTCAAGACAGGCATAACCTTCCAGGGAGAGATTCAGCAGCTCGTAGGTGATCTGCCCATTGGCACCTTTGTCTGGGTCCACTGCTGAGATGGAGATGAGTGTGGTGCCCTGTGGGGCTCCCTCCAGGATCCTCTCGGTGAAATAGGTGACCCCAAAGGGGCGGAAGCGAGGAGTGTTGTCATTGACATCCAAGACGTTGACTGTCAGTTTGGCTGTGGTGGAGACCACAGGGGAAGAGAAGAGGAAGAGGGCGAGTGAAGAAGAGAAAGGATGGGAGAAAGGAAATCTACTGGGAGCTGGTCCAAGACTGCTCCCGCTGGGAATGTTGCCAGTCAGGATGGAGAGGGAGGTGGGAGAGCTGGAGGCTTCCCAGAAGCTGTGCTAGTGCTGTGCCAGTCCTGGCCCCATGCTGCCTGGCAGGAGCCCACACTTACCATTGGGCACGCTGACCGAGCGGTCGATGACTTCGCTGGCGTTGTCATGGACGGAGATGGTGACCTCGTAGGTGGCCACCAGTTCCCGGTTGAGGGGGGTTTTGATCTTCACAGCTCCTGGGAACCCCAAAAAGATGGGGGTCACAGGACGTGCCTGTGCACTCCGCACTGAGGACCCTTGTCAGATTGGCTGCACCCTATGCTGCACTTGCCGTCCTGCCTCTCCCCAAAGGCTAAAGACACTCGACAGCTACAGGAGGAGATGATTTCTCCCTCCCCGTGCTCTCCACCTCCTGCCTTCCTGCCTGCTCCGCTGTGCCCAGCAGAGTAGGTCTCATGCTGCCTCAGCTGGGGTAAGGGTTTGGCTTGTGCAGACAAGTGGGACTTGGGGGCCACCACTGCTGCATGACCCCATGTGCCACAGCTCAGCACCTTTAGGAGCCTTGTCCTGTGTCCAACACAAAGGCGTTTTCCTTCCCGGATCAGTCCTGTGCTTCCAAAAAAGATGCGGGGAGCTCTGGGCTCTCCTTCCTCAGGGGTAGACCTCACCACTTACCCCAGAGGTGCTCCCCTACAACCCCCCAAGGAGGGTGCCTGCGTCCGGTCTGCCAAGGCTGAGCAGCCCCCAGCCCACAACGGAGCCACCTGCAATGGTGATGGGTGAGATGGGGGGAGGTGGTGGATGGCACGGAGAGGGAAATGAGCACGGACACCGAAACAAACCTGGCAGGCTGAGAGCCGGGAAAGGAAGGAAAGAAAAGAGTTAGTTAGGTCAGTTGGGTGGGGAGGAGAGGACAAGACAGCCAGAAGAGGAAAGCAGGGAGGCAGGACTGGAGCATCATCTCCCTGTGCCTCAGAGACCTACCTCCAGGCAGAGAAGAAGAAGAAGAAAAAGGAGCAGCAGAAGCAAGGAGAGGGGTCCATGCTGCCCGTACCACCCTTCTCGCTTTCCTACCTGTCCTAAAATCCACCGTGAATGCTCCTTGCTGGTCAGGTACCAGTGCATCTGTGTCATCACGGGCCACGATCTCCAGCAGGTAGTACTCCAGGCGGGGGTGGAGGTCCCGGTCGATGGCAGTCACCTCAGCCACCACAGTGCCAGGGGCAGCAGATTCAGGGATGCTGACCGTCTGGATAGGGTTGATGAACTCAGGCCGGCAGTCGTTGACATCATCGATGAAGATGTTGACAGTGGCGGTGCCTGAGAGTGCTGGCGTGCCCTGGTCCACAGCCACCACTGTCAGGCGGTAGGCATCCCGCTCCTCCCGGTCGATGCTGATATTGGCCACACGGATCACCCCTGTGGCGGTGTCGATCAGGAACCTGTCCTGGCCACCGCCCTCAATGCGGTAATCCAGTTGCTGGTTGAGGCCGCTGTCAGCATCTGTGGCCATCACCTGGAGGACGGAGAAGCCTGGAAAAGGGGGTACACAGTCCTCTCAAGCGAGGGCTGGAGAGCAGTGGCAACAAGCCCCTGGTCCCAAGGCAAAACCTGTCAAGTAACATGAGCAGTTCTGATTCCCCATTTTTCCCTTCAAACCCATCCTGGCCAGCGCTGACACTGGGAGCTGGATCTCCACAGCCTCCCAGGTGTCCCCACTGTCCACTCACACACCCAGTCCCGACCCTCTCCTGACCTGGGGGGCTGTTTTCCCGCAGCCGTACTGTAACAGATGCTGGCTGGAAGATGGGTCGATTGTCATTATCATCCAGGATGGTCACCACCAGGCCGGCGGTGCTGTTCAGGCCCCCAATATCACAAGCCACCAGCGTGAGCTCCAGGCAAGGGTCCAGCAAAGCCTCTCGGTCTATCATAGCACCGGGCTTCACTGAAACAACACCTAGACAAAGGGAAAAGCCCAGTGACAGACCCCATGGCTGCCTGGTGGCTCTGGGCTGGAGCTGGGGACCTGCCAAAGCATCCCACCTGTCCTGTTGTTGATAATGAAGAGGTCCAGGGATGCCTCTAGGAGTTGGTAGGTCACCACGGCGTTGCTGCCCTGGTCATTGTCCAGAGCTAGGATAGGTCCATTGAGCACTGTGACTGGAGTCCCTGGATGGGATGACAAGAGTTAGAGAGGGTCGTGGCCCCCTGCAGAGCACGCCCCCATCCCATCCCCCTCCCACCCCGGTGATGCATGAGGGACTGCAATGAATGGATGGAGGAGGTGACAGAGTGGGGCCTCGCGGGGCATGAGGCAGCGGGGGGGGGGTGGCTGCTGCAGCCTTGCAGACCGACTCGCGAGACCCAGACGAGGAGGTGGGACATCCGGCTAAAAACAAACAAACAGACACATCTGTCAGAGGGGTGGCACCCGCACCCTGCCACTGAGGGCATCCCCCGGAGGCACCCAAACCCCTCGCCTGGGATGTCCCTTGGTGGTGGGACAGGGAAGTACCTGAGGTCTTGGAGCAGGGGGTGATTTAAAAGGCAAGAAGGCAGGGGAAAAAAAAATACCCAAATGGGAAAAAAGGGGATTATTTCTAGCTCTTTGGCTGGGAAATGTCTGCTTGTACAGTCTGGATTGTTTAATCTCTAAACCCTGGCGCAAGGTAGCTCCAGGTGCTTGTGAAGGATAAGTGGCACCAGGGGACATTGGGAAGGTTGATGCCCTCAAGGCTGCCCCCAGGGTTCAGCTCAAACCACAGGCATGTCTTGCTGCTGTCCCAAAAACCAGAAACCAGTCCCAAATAGGGCTGGTTTCTCACAAGGTTGTGCCTGACCTGTGCCAGGAAGGGTTGCCACCAGGAGCATGGACCAAAGCCACGGTGTCCTCAAGACTGGCCTTCCCAGGTGGTTGGCAGGAGTTCCTCATACTCATGTCCCTGTCCCACCGCACTCTTTCTCTCCTTAGCATTATGTCTCCTCCATGGTGCCCAGGACACACCTCCCCTCACCTGGCCCCAAAGGGAGTCTCTGGGAGCCATGTAAGGGAGCAAAGAGAGACCTACCTGGAGGCAAGTTCTCCATCACCTCAGCTTGGTAGGAGCTCTGGGTGAAGAGGGGGCGGTTGTCATTCTCATCTGCTATGGAAATGACTAGCAGGTCAAAATCCTAAAGGAAAAGGGGGACAAGAGAGCGATGACCGCAATGTCCTTTTCTCAGATCACCTCCTGCTGCCAGCTTGGTGCTGGTCACAGCAGACATGATGCTGTGCTCCCCGGATCAAGCTGGGGGGGGTCTGTGGGGACCCTCACCCAGGGCTGGGTATCCCTTCCCAGACTGCACGCTGAAGGGTGTGATGTGGGAGGGACATCTTGGCAGGACCAAAGGATGCTCTGTAGTCGTTGTCCTGCTCTTCAGCCCAACTTTTGCCCCACCTTCCATGACATCTACAGCTGTCACATGGACTCAGCATGGGATGCTCGACTTGCCCTAAATCCTACTGTTCTGTTCTCTGATGGGGAGGGGGGGTGCAGGCCCCTCCTTGTGACCCCCAGATGCTTTTGGGGGATGAGGCTGCTCTCAGAAATGCTGTGGGTAAATGCACCACCTGTCTATGACCATGGCAGGAACCCCTTCTGCCCCAGCACTCACCCCTCCCCACCCTGCTCCCTGTGTCACTGGAGGCCCCAGCGGTGTCTGCAATTACCCGCCTGGCATTGCGTATGTTCTCAGGGTTGTCCTTCACTGTGATGGTCAGCCTGTATTCCGCCACCCGCTCCCTGTCCAGCGGGCGATTTACGTAGACGATGCCACTCTACAGAGAAAAATATGGAAAACATGGGCACAAGGGACACTGGGGGAATCTCCTGCCAGGGCAGGGTGAGGGAAGGCAGCCCAGGGTGCCCAGGCAAAGCAGGGTTCCTGAGCCAGGGGTGCCCACCCTCCACATCCCAGCATCCCACCCCCCTGCTGCAAGGTGGCTGCGATCCCCGGGGTCATACGGTGCTGTTGATGTAGAAGGCATTCTCCGTGTTGCCCGATGTTATGTCAAAGGTCAGGAGGGCATTTGGCCCCTTATCTGCATCCCGGGCGAGGATGCGGGTGACGAAGCTGGAGACGAGGGCGTTCTCGCTGAGGGTGATGTTCATCGGGAGGTTGAGGAGCACGGGGTCATTATCGTTGATGTCCAGCACACGGACACCCACTAGGATCTGCCAGGTAGAAAAGCGGTGCAGGCACATGGCACCTATTCCCATCCCTCCCATCCCTTTTTGCGCACACCCCCCTCCACAACAGGAGGTGGCCATCTCCACTCAGCCCACTGCCATCCTGGGGATGGAAGTGTCGGGGACAAGGGGAAGGAGGAGGAGGGGAGGACAGTAAAGGCAGAGGAGACCCCGAGGAAGGAGATGGGGATAGGGGACGGCACCCCGCAGCCTGCCGCCCACCCCCCCCCCCCATGCTGCTTTGTGGGACTCACCGTGGAGCTGAGAGGGGGCACTCCCCGGTCCCGAGCAGCGATGGTAAGGTTGTAGAAGGGGATGTTCTCACGGTCCAGCTCAGCATCCTTCCGCACTCGCAGCTCCCCTTCCACTGGGGAGATCACAAACTCCCCTGTCAGAGACAGCGGGAGCTCTAACTTGTGCTGTGCCACTGCGAGAGGCTCAGCTCCCCAGGGGGACGACTTGTTTCAGAGCTGGGGGAGAGCCATCGTGGCAAGTTTGGGGATGCCAGCCCCCATGCCCCATTGCTGCAGACATGGGAGGATGGTGGGCAGCTGGTTTCTCTCCTGGATGCAGCCCCGGGTAGCAGCAGGAGCAGGGCATGGGCTGAATGGCCAAGGAAGAGGTGCCAAGCCTTTCTGAACATGCCAACAGCCCCCTAAGCACCCACCCATGCCCCACGGTGGCCAGCGCCAGGGTGGGCTACAGGGCACGGACCCCTTCCCACCATGAGCTGAGGGGGTGCGTTGTGGTTGTTCTGGAAAAGCTTTGCAGCAGGATCAGCTTGGAGATGGGACAGGGCTCTGCTTTCCAGACACACCGGTGCTGAAGTCCCACCGCTCACAGAGGGACAGGGGTATATCCCCATGGCTGGGCATGCTCACGGCTCAGCTGCCACCAGCTCTGGGCTGCTGGTGGGGCTGGAGCTTAGGTTTCATTCCATGGCACTGAGCAGCTTGGTCTCCAAATACCCTGCCAGCCCCAGGGGGGTGAGGGGACAGGGCCACGCATGTGCAGCTCTTGCTTTCTCTTTCTGCTGTCTGGGTTTTTTTTTGCCTTTTTTAATTTGTTTGCCTTTACTGTTCAACAGTTCCCCCCTCCTCTCCCCACACCTCCCCATCCCCAGTACCTTGCACAAGCCCCTGGCCACCCCTTTAGCTGGACAAAAAGAGGTTAATTTTGTGTTGTGCAAAACAGGATTTCCTGGTATCGAAAGAAGGTTTCCGCCCGTGCTCTCGCCAGCTCCTGCAAGCCAGGTTCCTCCACGGGGCAGCCAGGAGAGGTGATGCCCCCCCACACCCCCGCTCACCGAGGGGGTCCCCAGCGATGATGCTGTACTCCACTTGCCCGCTGGGTCCCGAGTCACCATCATGGGCCAGGAAGGTCCAGACGCGAGGGCCAGGCTGCCCTTCCGTGACATCAAAGGGACCCTCGTAGGGTCGAGGGAAGGTGGGGCAGTTGTCGTTGATGTCGTTGAGGTTCACCAGCACCTGCAGTCAGGGTGAGAAGGGTGTGTGTGGAGGGGGGTGCAGTGAGAGGAGAGGGATGGGAGGGGGAACTGGCCCACTGGCCGTGAGCAGTGGGAAGCCATCGACAGGTGACATTGCAGAACACCCCCCTATTTCTGGCTTTGCTGGGTTCACCAAACATCCAGCTCACAGCTCAGAGACTCGAACTCAGCTATTCCTGGTCATGCCCAACCTACATGTCACTATGGAGCTCCAACCACAGAGGTAGGGCCCTTTTCAACTTCCAGCCACGGATTGTGAGGGAGAAGTCACTGCAAAAGCCAAACATTCTCCATATTCACACACTGAAACCCAAGATAGTTAGAGAAAAAAACCCACAGATGTGGACTTGACCATCAAAGCCACCAGTCTGGAGAGGCCTGAACTCCACAGGACACTTGCTCACCAAGGCCTTTGTTCCTAATGCTGAGTAAAGGCTGAAAAATCTGCAGCTTGTGTCCTCACTCCAACACAGACCACCACTGACATTGCTGGCCCGTTCTGCCTCTCGGCATTCCTTCCTACCATGCACTTAGCGGGCCAGAAGTCAGTCTTACAGATCTCAGATGGGAAAAGCATCCACAGTTCCCAGACAGGGCGGACCTTGGGGCTGCTGTCGAAGCTGGGGATCCAAGGCCTTCGAGTCCTGGGTTGGAAAGGAGTCATACCACAAAGAAAGATGCTTATGTGCCTCCGGACCATACCGAAAACAGGGTTATCCCTTTGCTTTGGGGAACTTGCACAGAGGAAGGGCCGTACTGGGGAGGACATTCTCTGGTGGCTAATAAGAGGTTAAGCCTTGGTGGTGCAAGTAGTGATGAGAAAACGAGGAGCTGTCTGATCCCCTGGGTTAAAGGACAGCAAAATCCATCAGATGGGCATTTGTTACTGGCTAAATCTAACCTTTGCAGAAGAGCGTATCTGAGCCTCTGCTCTGTCTCCTAGCAGTGGGGAAAACAAACACTGGCACGCCTTATCAGGGGGATGGATTTCCCATCGCTTGGGATCTTCATCCCTCCACCTCCTCCTAAGAGCTATGTTTTCCTACGGTGCTGGAACAGATCCCCCAGCCTGTGTAGGGAGGGTGTTTCCCGTCCTTTCTAGCTTTGGTACTTGGTGGTAAAGGGGTTTTCAAATCCATGTCTCTGCTTAGGCTAAGAGCAGCGACAGCTCTGCCTTTACCCACAGCATGCCAGCAGATGCTGCCTTCCCTGCAGGCACTTAAATCCCAAGTCTTGAGGTTTTCCTGGGCCAGGAAAGTATCAGATGCACACCTCCGAAGGCTTCCCACCTGCCCAAGCGTGGTGCACAGGGCTGCCAGGCTAGCGGGGACAGATTTTATCCCATGCTGGTATCTCCCCATCACTTTCTCTTTTTGTCTTTATGCACAAGAACATTTGGGAGGGGTCTACGAAACGATTGGCTTGATATCTGGGGGTAGGTGCAATGGTCCACGATAGGGAGCCAAGGCATAAGATCAAGCTGATCCCCTCCACCTGCAGACTCACAAAATCATTCTGAGCACTGACAACATCTGCCGTACGACCCATCAAATTTTGGGTTTGGCTGCAAAAATCATCAGTGTACTCAATTGCTAAAATATGTTTGCCTTGGAGCTGCTCGCCTGCCCTCCCCGCACTTGGAGCAGCACATTAAGTTCTGGTCACCACGGTGGTCCAGGAGAAATGGCAGAGCTATAGGGAGAAGGAAGAAAATGAAGCAAACTAACTGCAGGCTTTAAATAACCTCCGTACAAGGAATAAAAAAAAGGAATTTAAAAAGCAGATGAATAATCTGAGAAGATAAAGAAGCAGAAGTCAACGCTCGAGCAGCACTTTGCTGCCTACTGTCCCTTCAGGCAAGAAGGACCCAGGGAACTTTCTTGAACCAGTATAATGCAACTTAAAGCAATTCAGGGAATTAATTCTGCCTGGGTCTTTGCAGGACCAAGCAATCAGGCTAACTAAGTGCCCCTTGCCCACGTCCGTCCCTGTTTTGCAACCACCCGAGGGAGCAGGCTGACAGCAACTGGGCAAACTGGCAGCAGCTGGGAAAAGTGACCAGTGACTACTGGGAAGGAGATGTGAAACTGCTTATGTGAGGGGGAACTCCTCAACCTCGAAGAGGCCGCGGTGTTGCAACCCCACCAGCAGCTCCCTACCGTGGCAGTTGATGTCAAACGGCGCGAGATGATGGGACACTGGTCGGTGGCGGTGACGATCAAAGTGTAGCGCCCATGGCTGATCTCATAGTCCAGCTCCTTCACTGTGCGGATCTCTCCCTGCAAGGCGAGGGGAGAGCAGCTGGGAGTGAAGGGAGCAGGACAGGGACACGTCTGTCATGGTGCCGGCATCCTTACTGACCGTGGTGCTGTTGATGTGGAAGGTATCCAAGATATTGCCTTCAGTGATGGCGTACGCCACCGTGCCGTTGGGTCCCTCATCCTGGTCCAGGGCCTGCACGGTGATGAGGGTGGCATTGAGTGTGGCAGGACCTTCATCGAGGGTCACCTCATACAGCTGCTGCCGGAAAGCAGGAGTGTTGTCGTTCTCATCCAGGATGGTGACGTAGACTGTGGTGGTGGCCTGTGGGACATGGGGACACTGTGTTAAGCACTGCAGAGGGATTGGCTTTGCAACACCTGGAGCTGGCAGGAGAAGGCTGGGCCTTGTCAAGGCCGATGACCAAGGTGGGCTCCACCCTGCCAAGAGACACCAAGGGGATGCAGGGCTCAAAATGGCTGTAGACACATCTCCAGGTACCCGTTACATACAGAACCCATGTACAGAGGTTAAATCCCACCCCCGCCTCCAAGCAAAGCACGTCTCTGGGAGATCCCTTTCCTTTTCACCCTGATTTTACCTGTTGCGGAGCAGCCTATGGCAACCAGAGGCTGAACCTCATTGTGCCTTTGGAGGAGACACATGCAACTCCTCACCCTGACACCTTGGTTGTTATTACCGAGGGTGGCAACGTGGTAGAATGGGAAACACACGGAGATGATTCTGCAAAGCTCAAGGGAGGAACATGAGCATCTTGGACAAACAGACTGACCTCCCGTGGGTCCCATCATCTACCCACTGACCACATTTACACTGAGGGTCAGACTCTGGCTGTCCTGACCCTCTTCCAGGCATATCTGTCCCTGCACTGGCACCTGAATGTCCTCACTGAAGGCTGTCTTTTGGCTGCATTGCCACGGGGGCATACCTGGGCATGGTGAGGTGTCAAGAGAGTGCCACTCTGCCTAAGGGCTCAGCTCAGAGACTGGGTTTTGGGTCGATAAACCACCTTCTTTGCGTCTCTGGACACTGTGCCTTACACCTTTCCCCCCAGCAACAAACTTCTTGCAGCCAGGCAAGGGTTACATTTTTTGGTGAAAGCATCACAGATGTGCTTCTGCAAAAGCCACAAAGCCACACATTAACGAGCTTTCTATTTAACTGCACAGGCAGAATATCAGCACCAAAGTTTCCTGTGGTTTGAAAACCTCCATGTGTTTCCCAGCTCCACTTTCAGGGAACACTGTTTTGAAATGAGGTGGCCCTCAGATGTTGGTGGTGATGCCTCCTGAATTCAAAGCAAAGCTCCGGGAGTCAGCCCGCGGTGCTGCTTTGCAATTTAAGGGCAGAGTAAAAGCCTCCTCCTGCCTAAACGGGCTTCTCGGCTCCTGGACGGATCAGCTCACACCATGCTGTGGGGAGCACCCACAGCTTCCCCCCCCAGCAGGATGAGCATCCTTACCCAACTCCACTGCACCCCGACAATGCATGTAGGGGGACCTGGCTTGCTCTAAGCTGCAACTGGGCTGGGAGGGGGGTGGGGTGGTGGAAAAAAAAACCCACCACCCCAAAACAACCCAGCAGATGCACCTGCTGCTGCCCAAACCGAGCGGGGACAGAAGCAGGATGTGCCGCGGGCTGCTGCTGTGTACCTCCCTGCTGCCTGTCACCTCCTGGGGGTGCTCGCCCTTGCGCCTCCGGTGCCGGCGCGCAACATCTCAATGAAATTTCCTGTGCGTGAGAGTCCGGCCGCGACTTCTGGCAGCTCAGAGAGTGCGGAAAGGCTCCGGAGAGGCGAGAGCTCCCTTCGGCCGTCCTGGCCGCCATGGAGGCGATGGCCGTCCAGCCCGCGCTGCTGCTGGCCGTGTACTGCCTGCTCGTCTCCCTCGGTAAGGTCCAGCTCATCTTTCCTGTCCTCCCTTTCCCCGGAGAAACTCTCCTCGCCCGGGCACTGGGTTTGCCCAGTTGGGGCTGTGCCGTGGCTGGAGGAATTTGTGGTATTGAGGGGGGGGTGGGGGTGTTATTTAGTCTCTCACCCTGTGAATACGGGGACTGGAGGGGGGGAGGGCTGGGGATCGAGCCAGTGTTTCGTTTGCATCGGGGGGGGGGGGTGGGGTGGCAAAGGGGCCGTGTGGGGGTCGCTGTTTTAAAAACTCTGGGATTGTTTTGGTGGTTTGTTTTTTTTTTTCCCCTCCCTTCTTCCTTTGGTTTCACCTAACAAGCATGTGAGGAACGCAGCCACCCCCCATCCCTGTCCCTGCCAGCTCCTCGCCGGGGAGCTGGGAAAGCCACCCATTCCCACTTCGCCCCAGCCGTGCCGTGGAGGTCGCGAGCCGTGCCGCGGTGCACGGAGCCTGCTGTCAGCCCCCCGGGGGAGAGGAGAGCAGAGAGCGGGGCCAGGGTGCTCTCCCTGAGGATCCTCCGCTTTCTGGGACGTACCAGGCGGCTTTTTGGGAGAGGCAGCCATCCGGGACGGGACCACCGTGCGCGGCTGCCGAGTTTCCATTGCCCTGAGCGAGCGCTTTGCAGCACTGGAAGCTTGCCGGCTGATCAGCAGCACGGCAGGGGGATATTCTGGGAAGAGGGTGGCTGCTTCATGCCTGACTCGGCACCAGCCCTGGCAAGGCAGGGTTTATCGGCACTCCGAGCCGGGCGGTGAAATGGGGGTGGTGTCAACCGAAACAGCAGCGTGTGTGCGGATAGAGGGGCAGAGGAGGAAGCCAGGAAGGACTGCGGTCCCTCCCTGCACCCTGCAGACGGAGGACGAGCATCGTAGCGGGCTTGGCTTCTCTCTCTGTCTGGGGACAGCAGAGTGATTGCCTACAGGATTTCTGCCAGCACATTTGCAGTAAGAAATGATGCCCCAGTCCACCAGGACAGCAGGTCCCTTTTCCTCTCTCCTCTGGGACAGCAAGCCTGGTGTGGATTAAAGCGTGCCTTGCTGCTCAACTAATGAATCGCTGAACTTCAGGGAGCAATGGCCAGCACATCGGTGGGCCTTTGGATTATTTCATTTACACATCTGGGGTGCTAGGACAGAGTATCAGGCCTTCTGCAACACAGCAACCTTGGCCATCAATGTTCAACGTGAGCCTGGCTCGCCAGCAGGACCAAACCTTGTGCAATCGTCTGCCCAAACCATCTGAACCCTTGACTAACTTTAGCAGGGCTTGATGGAGAAGTAGGGGCCTTGGAGACATCCAGCTCCTACCTGCTTTGGCAACTAGGTGGATGAGGAAGTGTCTTCTTTCCACCCAAGGGATGGCACCTGAGCTGGGCTTTCCAAAAATCTCATCCTGAGCGTAGCGAGAGCCCAGTGATGCTGGGGCTCGCTGCACTTTCGTGACTCACAGAAGAGCAATTAAAGCCAGATTCCCTGCTCCAAAACTAAACATACGCTTCCCCACTAGCAGCAACTTCCTCCATGGTTGGGTGAGCCTGGAAATGTTCCCTCCGGAGGATTTGCCAAGGTGGAAAGAGGTGCCACAAAGCTGAAATCGCAGGAGTGTAAATCATACACCTACTTGCCAGAGGGGGGGACCGAAGCTTGGAGAAGCACCTGGGAGAGGCTTTCGCTCACCAACCCAGAATTCGGCACAAAATCCTGTTTTCTGTAAGCTGCCGGTGAGTGAAGCAGTGCCAGCTCCTCGGTTTCAGCACAGCTTCTTTGAGGAGAGCTCTCAGGTTGCAAGCTAGGCAGCGGTGCCGATGCTGGGGATGTCCCTCCCAGTGCTGCACTGGGCACCGAGCTGCACTGCTCCAACGTTCCGGGTCCAAGCCAAAGCTACCAAGGTGCTGAAGAGAAAGAGGGGTGCCTTTGGCACCTACTTGAGACCACCTCAGTCTTTACCAGATGGTGACAATATGACAGCTCTCGGCTTGGACCGCAACGGGTCCCCCGGTCCTCTTGGCTGGAGATGCACGGAGCCAGGCTTTCATCTGGCATCTGTCAGCGGCACTGATTTCAAAGGGAACGGTCCAACCACGGTGGATGGAGCCAAACCTGGGGTCTGGGCATGGAAAAAGCCCACAGTGCCCAGGGAAGATCAAGATCTGTGAGTTTTAGTGTAAAGACAGAAGATGTTTTGTCTGGGCACCATCTGGCATCTAGTGTGGCTTTAAAGCCTCCTTATGGCTTGGGAGGGGGGTGGTGTGGGGGGAAACAACTGCCTCCCTAGCCCTGCTATGGGGCATGGCGTGCCTTGCCAGCTCTCCTCCCTTGCTGTTTACTCCTCCACTCGATAGCTTTGGGAAGCCTTCCCCTGCTCGAGAGAAAGGAAGGAAGTTGGTAATGCCAAAAGCCTTGCACATGTGGTAACCTCCACCCCTCCCCACGCTGGGCTTCGCTGCTGAAAGCATGGGCTCTGTTGGCATTACATCCAGAAGGTTCCCACCCAGAGGTGGGGGCTGGATGCTTTAGGATGCTTTAGTATAGCAGAGATTTGCAAACTGTGCGGGGATGAGGGGGACGGAACCCCCGCTTTATTTGAGGGGGGTGTATGGTGTGGAAAACAAAGTCTCCCACAGATACTTTTGCAAGGTGTTGGAAGCTCAGCTTCCTCCAATAGAGCCCTGGCTTCCCTTCCCCTGGCTCCCGGGGGACCCCTGATGTGAATGGGTCACTTCCCGTTGCAGCAGGTATGGAGAAACACATCTGAGGTGCCTTTTGTGCTCGGAGCGCTGGCAAGGAGGTGGGGGATCCACTCTGCTGCCTGCTGAAACCCAGCCAGCCTGGCTGGGCACCCTGGCCCCAGAAGCATTGGAGGATGAGGAGAAGCCGGGGCTTGAGAACGAGCCTGAACAAGGCAGCATTGAGCTCAGACCACGCAATGCTCTGCTGCAGAGCAGCCCAGGGAAGGGACGCACTGCTGCACGCACCCCGGGGAGCAGGCTGGGCTCCCTGCAGCAAGACAGAGCAGTTCAGCAAAGCTCATGCTGTCCCCAGCTCCGTGGGTGGGACTCCTTGCACCGCGTGCTGCAGACCTTAGTGGGGGGACACACACTGCCCAATGGGTCAGATCCCTTCCTTAAAGCCCCCTCAGTCAAGTTGCTGGGACATGGGGACATCATGGCTATTCACACACTGTCATCCTGACAGCCAAAAAGAACCGTGACGGGTGGAAGGCACGGGGGAAGGTTTCGGTTTTGGTCTCTTGAGCCGCATGCTGTGCTGGGGTGGCGATGCGGTGACAGCATGTGCAGGAAGATGCTCTCCAGGCAGCAGGAGATGGGTAGCCTCTCGCCCAGCTGGATGGGCTGCGGGCAGCCCGCTGGTGATTGACACCTGCTCATTATAACAAGCGAAAAACCTCAAAGCGAAACACAGCGGCTGACCTAATAGCACAACAGGATGTTACCAAAATAAAAGAACTACTTGTCCTCTTACCATCCTCCCTGTTGCAAGCCAGCCCCAGGAACTTTTCTCAATAATAATTTCAAGAAAATTAACCCAGAATCTGATATTTCTTCAGCTTTTAAAGGTGAAATTTCCGCTTCTGCAAACACAAAGCACTGCCAGGGCCAGGGCACCAAAGGTTTCCTGTCTTTGCTCTTCTCTCTCCCACTTAATGCAGACAGCTTGCTTCACCCACTGGTACACCCTGCGCCAGGACAGGACCGGTAACACTGCGCTGTGCCTCTCACTCCTGCACCTCTGCCAGGTGTGCTGCCCAGGGTTCTGCGGCTGGAATGGGTCAGGGATGCCCTTCTGAGAACTCTTTTCATCTTCAGGCAGTTGGTGCTGGCTGGTTCCCCCCTTCTCCTCCCTCCTGGGGCTGAAAAACAAGCAGGGTGGGACCCGCTCCCCGCCTGATCTCAGGGGGCATCGGCTCCTCCCAGCTATTTTCTTTATTTTTCTTTATTTTTCTTTTGCAGCCAGCTCAGCAGCTCTTGTGTTATTTCCTCAATTTGCAAGCCATACCCTGCTTCCCCTGTTTTGCAAGAGGTCTGGTGCCCCAAAAGCGGGTACCCAGGGCAGACATCCCCCCACCCTCCTGCTTCCCTCCCTCCTGCCCTGCTTTGGCCAGCTCTAGGCAAAACTTCTGCCTCCCTGCTGCTGTTAAAAACTGATACTCAGCTGCATCTCCACCAGCGATTATTGCCGGGGTGGGATTGTGCTTCCAGCCCTGCTGGGATGCTGCCATGGAGCAGCGCGCTTCCAACCTCCCTTCTTATGGGATGGATGGAGTTTTCCTCATCCTAAGGGTGCAGGTGAAGTCTTTCCACTCCCCATCCTCTGCGAGCCCTAGCCACCCCCTCTGCCAGCATTGGCGTTGGGGTTTGCATCACTGCCGTGGGGAGGGAACCCCTTTTTGCATGGAGCCTGACCCAGCCACGGTGCCTTCTTCCCTAGCAGGAGAGCTGTCAGCTTTCCTCATCACCACCCCATACTCGCTGTGCGTCTGCCCTGAGGGCCAGAACATCACCCTGACCTGCCGGATCAGCGGTACCCTCACCAACCACCACAACTTCCTCTACAAAACCTGGTACTTCAGCAGCAACGGCGACCAGAGCTGCTTCGAGAAGAGGCACATCCGCAATGTCACTGAGAGGGAGCTGCACCACGACCTGGGCAGGCACCCCGAGCTGCTGCATCCACAACTGGGCAATGGCTCCCAAAAATCCCACCTTGGGGGAGGGCAAGCCAGCCATCATGGCGTGGAGTTCATCCCAGACCACCACGGTGCCTTTCATATCGTGGTGATGAACCTGACGCTGCAGGACAGTGGGAATTACTGCTGCTATGCCATGGAGCTCAGGAGGGAGCAGAACAAGGCTCACACGCTGCAGGTCGCTCACAGCTTCGTGGAGCTGCAGATCCAGCAAGGTGAGGGATGGGAAGGCTGGGGGGGTGCAAGGGGAGCTGCTTGCCAGTCCCACATCCGTGCTGGGGTGTGTTGGGATAAGGCAGCAGATGCTGGGCGGCCACAGCATTGAGGCTGGAATGCCCAAGCTGTGCAAAGAGACAAAGAGCAGCAGATGTTGAAGGTTTGAATTAGAGCCAGAGAGCACTGGAACATTAAAAAAAAAAAAAAGAAAAAAAAAGCTGGAATGCAATAAATAAAATCCATGCTACATAGTTTCGCTGATCTTCCTCAACCTCTTTCTGCAAGAGAGGAAAACAAACCTCAACATAAAAGGAGCTGGCAGGCAGGCCAGCTGGGCTGTAAGGAAGGGCTGCCGGCATCCATGAGGGTGAGGTGGGCGCTTGCAGCCCAGCTGGAAGAGGCATGAGCCACCCTCTGCCCTTGGTTTGCAGCCTTGGCACAGATGCTTTTGGATCAAAAAAAATCAAGATCCCACATAGCCGGGGACTGGCCCTGCTGTCACAGGGGGAGAAAGGGGTCTTGCAGTGGGAATCTCAGCTTTCTGGGATTAAACTATTGATTTTTGGGATGCTCTGGGCTGACCTTCTCACTGCTGGCGAGCAAAGGCGAGTGAAGCTCACAGGTATGGGTACCTGAGCGAATCCCCTGAGCTCTAACAGGCTTTTTCTCCACAGGCAGAAGAGGGCTTCAAAACTGCACTTTTCATACTGCCACGAGCAAAGGTAAAGGCGGGGAGTGGGAACCCCTCTAACCCCTCTCTAAAGCACTGCTTGTTGTCCTGGTCCCCGTATTTCCCTTAGGGATGGCTGCTCACTGTGAAAACACCGGTGTGCAGCCGCAGCCATGCCGTTGGGTGTCAGGGGGGTGATTTCCAAGGCTGTCGCCCTGGGCATGTCCCTCACCTAGATGTGACTGTCCTGAAGCCTGTGGAGATCATTCACCCCTGGTTATGAAGCACCTGAGCTTGCCCCAAAGCACGACTGGGGATTTAGCCACTGCTGCCTTGAGCAGATGGGGAAGGACAGAAAGAGACCTCTTGCAACACTCTGCTCTGTCCTGAGCCCATGCCACCTCACCCTGCATATTGATTCATTAGCAGAGGGAACCCAAATCTTGCTCGAATGCTCAGAGAGCACAGGGCTGCCATGGTGCTGTGTCTAGATGCTGGAGGTGCCCATGCTTTGCTATGCAGGTGGTTTCTCCATCAGTCACTCCTTCCACCCCATTAGCTGGCTGCTAAATGGACAGATTTTGCTAAAATTGGCTTGCAGCACAGTTGGGACCAGCCCAGCCACAGGAAACTGCCCCAGAAGTAGTCCTTTCTGCCCCAAACCTTGGTCCCAAATGCTGGGAAACCCTGTTCTGCTGAGCAAAAGAAGTAGAGGGGGAGGGGGAAAAAACCCCAACCCCCAGAGCAAGAGGCTGCTTCCCCAGAGAGATGTGCTGGAGACAGACCTGCCCTTGAACCCCCCCACAAGCCATCCCACATGGACTGTGATGGCCATAGAGGTCCCCGTAGGCTGCCTGCCTTTTTGGGGAACCTCTGGGGTACAGCTTTCCAGGAGCATGTTCCTTAGCCAGAGGCCTTGGGTCACAAGCCCTTTGATGCTGGAGGACTTTGAGGCAACCCTGTTGCGATGAGCCGTCTGCAGGTCGGGGTTGGCACTCTTTGAAACCACCGAGAGCCTTTCTGCTGACTTCAAAGAGCTTCAGCAGGGCCCCAGGTTCCCTCCTTGTATCCCAAAGACCAAAGAAAGACCTTGGGATGTCCTCCAGCAATGAAGGACTTTGGTCAAGGTCCGAAAGTGATGCCTCAGAGCTTATCCCCGCAACCAGCAACGCATCCTGGCACGAATGCCCTTAGGACCACCCATGCATTCGGGAGCCGGATTGTCAGGCGTGGGGGTGATGCCACCGCAGCCCCGTGCTCGAGGAAACTGCAGCGGCGTGAGGCCGATGTTCTCTGCCACCTGCTCCAGCTCTCGCCCTTTTCTGTTGCAGATATCACAGCCGCAGCACTGGCAACGGGCGCCTGCATCGTGGGCATCCTCTGCCTGCCCCTCATCCTGCTCCTGATTTACAAGCAGAGACAAGCAGTCAGCAACAGGCGTACGTACCCTCCCCATGGGGACATCTGTGTCATCCCCCAGGATGTGTCGCCTTTCTAGGACAGGATGCATCCTGCCAGGGTCTGTGGGTTTAGGTGCCCAAGCCCCATGGGTACCACGCAAGGTGGCCCCAAGACAGGTCCCTGCCAGGTGCCTCCCACAAAGCTGTCCTGGGAATGGCTGAGCATGCCCGCAGGCTGCCAGCAAGGAGCATGGGAGGCACCCCTGCCTCCTGCGAGGCACCCCAGGAGCATGCTGAGGGCAAGGAGACTGCAGAAGTGCTGCCAGACACCCTCCCTGCTGAGTTCTTCCCTCCCCCACACTGTGGGAGCTGGCTCCTTGACTCATCCCTCCCTCCAGCTAGCGGCTGAAATGGAAGTTTGCCTTCCAAGTGACTGAAAAAGCATCACTCTTCCTTTTTCTGCTCCCCACCCCCAAAAAAACCCCAACCAACCAACCCCACAGCACATCCACAGTGATAGGGCCACAGGATCCAGGTCTCCCAGTGCTGCCCCATCCCTAGAAATCCAGGCAGTGCTGGGGATGGGGATGGGGATGGCTGCTAGCTCCTGCCTGGTCTCAGCTCCCAGCAACCGTGGTAGTTAAATGGAATGGGGCACCACCTTACTCAGCAGAACCATTTCATCAGGCTTTTGGTAAGCTGGAGGTAGCGTGGCTTCTCTCACCGAGCTGGGTGGATGGCCATGTAGCGCCAAGCAAGCCCATAGGAGAAGTGGCTTTGTGCAGCAGCTGCGGGCATGGTGCCAGCCACGAGAATGGGAACTGCGCTTTCCTCATCTGTCCTGGGTCAAACAGGCTGGCTGCATGCCTTTGTGCGCCCCTTTTGGGGCTGGGGTACAGCTCCTCCCACCCACCATGCTGCAAAGCATCACTTGGTTGCTGTCTAACCTTGTGGGGGAGGCCCAAAGGGCAGGCAGGCTTGCACAGGTGGCAGCCCTCCTTTCTTCTCCTTCGGAGCCTGGGCTGTGGGGGGAAAAGGCAGGAGGTGGCAGGGATGCAGAGGAGGAGGTTTGGGAGCAAAGAAGATGCTGAGGAAGAGGAAGAGGAGGAATGTCATGTGAACGATGAGGAAAACCACACTGCAGCTTGAGTGCAGGGATGCCACATGGAGTGGGGCAGGACCAGCATCACTCGCCACCCAGGCAGAGACCTGCCTTCTTGGCTCCAGTGGAAGGTGGAGGTCACGTAACTAAGGCCAGGCACTTAAAAAAGCACTAGAAACTGTATTGACCACAAAAGAGAAAGTGATTTTGGCCAACCTCCTCGGAGCAGAAGCGCTGCCTCAGGGCAGCAGAGCCCTTGTTGGGAGGAGAGGATGTGGGCAGGGCAGAACCGGAGGGAGGATGGTGCTGGCCATCATGCTGCTGGCACTCATGCCAACTGTTTTGTCTCTGGCAGGTGCCCATGAGCTCGTCAGGATGGACAGGTGAGGAAACCCATGTGCTCCAGCTCCCCCCAAACTCCTCGCACCCCCTCTGCCTGCCTCCCAGGCCCTGCAAGGGTATTGTCCTCCTCTCCCCTCAGAGCTGGCTGTATCCTCCACCCAGCAGAGGGAAGAGGATGCTGGTGGCACCTGTGCTGGGTGTTCTGTCCCTTCTGGGCAGCTGCTGTTTCATTCCCTCCCTCCTAATGGGCAATGCTTCCTTTCTTCTTGCCTGTGCCACAGGCACTCGTCTTCCCGCACCCCAGAAAAGCTCGAAACCTTTTGTCTAAGCTTCCCTCCACCACGCCAGGCTCCCTGCTTGCTCTCTGCCAAGGCGGGTCTGCTCCACACCCTGCTTGGTCATTCCCAGCACTCAGCTGAAACCCCAGAGAGGGGGGAATAAAAAAAGAGCTCCTGAAATAAAACTGCAAATCCCCACCCCTCGCACCCTCTTCTCTCCTGCAGCAGTGCCCAGGGCATTGAAAACCCCGTCTTTGAGGCGATCCCCTCGGTGAGCACTGAGCCACGGCCCCGACCTCAGCTCTCCTACATGGCCAGCCGGCTGCCCTCCGAGTCTGACCGGCATCTGCTCTCCGAGCCCGGCACCCCGCTGTCCCCCACCATCCCCGGGGAGTGCTTCTTCCCAACGCTGGGTGAGTGACCAGCAACGTGGAGCCCCCCACAGGGATCACTGCAGGACGGGTGGGGAAGGAAAGGGGCAGATGGGGTGGTGGTGGGGAGAAAGTGAAAGGGGGGGTTAAATGTAAGCTGCAAACTTTGTGCTGGCTGACTGGCACATAAGTCTCAGGGCTTTGAAGACACCAAGGACCCCAAAGCCTCTGTTTTCCATGCAAAACCAGAGTTTGGCTGCTCCCCAAAGCCTTTCCCCGCCCTCCCAGTTACAAGCCAGACTAACACTCTTGGTCTACACTTTTCCAGATCCTGTTCCCGACTCACCAAATTCCTTGAAAGACTAAAGACCCCGGAGGAAGCCACATCCCCCAGCCACAGCCCAGAGAGGCCAGGCAGGCACCGCACCATGCTCACCCAGCTGAAACCCCTGGGACGGGCACCAAAGCCTTAACAGATGAAGTTGAGCACAGGAGCCCTGCCCTTGTCTCCTGTCCTGGCTCAGCCCTGGGGCTGGAAGCAAACCCCTCTCTCGCTCGGGTTCTAGTTTTTAACCACCCGATTCTACAGTGAAGAGCACGGCTTCCTACCGACCAGCCAAAAATTGGGGAATGCGGGGAAGGAAGGAGGAAAGGAAGGAAGGAAGAAAGGAAGCAAGGAAGGAAGGAAGGAAGAAAGGAAGGAAGGATGACCTGCATCTGCAAACCACCCCGAGGATTTAAGGGGTTTAAACTCTGCAACATCAACCTGTTTCTCTATCTTTTGACCAAACATTCTCTCTGGGAGCGGATAATGAAATACTTCATCCACCACGAGGCAAAACAGGGTCACCAGCCAACTTTGTACTGCCTTCTTCACTGCAAAACAGGAAGGGGAGAGGCTGTCTGCCACTGACAGAGACCTCCTTCCCCACCAGCCCTTGAGACAGCCATGGATTTGCCAAGGTGCCGAGGCTTCAGCTAGACCCACACCTAAGCCTTGTATGTCTGCTGCAGTTTCACCCTCAGCTTGGGGAATTCATCTCTCTGGTTGTTTTTGTTATCACCGCTGATTAAAAGGGCTGGTTATGGTTTTGCTTTGTTCGGTTTGGTTTGGTTTTTTCCCCTTCTAAAATGCCTGTAAATTAGAAAGTTCATCTGGAGGGTGTTGGAGGATGTTCTTGTGATGCAGCTGAGAGGGGAGGGCAGGGCAGTGGGTGGTGGGAAATGCTCCAGCTGTGGGAAACTCATCCTCCCCAGGGCCAGCACAACTGGAGAAACCATCTCTGGGGGGCTGTTGCTGTCAGCCATGCCAGAGGACCCTGCCATACCCCTGGGTGGGATGCGGGTGCCCTCAGAACATCCTCTGCCCAAACGCAGCACTCTGGCACTGCTTGTCCAAAAGAAGCTGTGGGATCAGCTCCCCCCACCCCTGGGGCAAGGAGATAAAACCTTGTGCTAGACACTATTACTCCAAGGGTGGTTGTGTTTGTTGTTTTTCCTTTCTCTTGCTTTTGTCTTTTGTTTTAAAGTGGGGAGTTGGGGAAAAACCCTGCAGCTAGATAAACATAAACATTAATCATAGTGAAACAGTGTCAGAGCTGAGTGATAGCCGCACCAGGCAGTGTGCCCGGGCAGAACATCCCTGGCACCATGCTCAGTTTTCAGGTTACATGGCTGGAGGGAAACGGCATTCGCCTCTGCAATGGGCTGCTGCAGGATTTGATCAATCAAAATCAAGTTGCAAAAGAAACTTGAAGATAGCGTGGCTGCGGGCACCAGGAGAAAGGAAAAGCCAGTACCAACGCTGCGGGTGGAACTTCCTGAGCATGGCACTCATGCTTTATTGCCACCTGGGAGCGCAGCTTCCCTCTCTCCCTGTCCCAGCTGGAAAGGCACGTGGGGAAATTGCCCGCCCAGGGGTCCTAACCCCTTTGTGGCTCTCTCTGAATCCCTCTGTTTGCTAAAGAATGCGCTGCTTGATGAGTGAACAAAGCTTGGTTGGAAGCAGGTTTCCCTCTGTGCTGTGGGAATCCCATTTCTTGGGGTGCTCTATGCCGCAGACAGGGCAGATGGAGGCAAGCTGAGGAGCTGTGTTCCCTGCCAGAGGCGCTGGTACGGTACATCGTGGCATTGTGGTGACATCAGGGACCGGTAGTCCCCTTGAAAGCTTCCAGAGGGAAAACAAAGGCATTTTAGTGGAAAGAGGCGATGGCTGCCCAGCCTTCTGCACACACCGGAGCAGGAGCTGGGCACCGGCACCCCACCTTGTCCCCCCACTGCTTCAGGCAGGATGCTTACTGCGGGGGTGACCCAACTTATACCCTCATGGAATTTGCCAGGTCCTGCTGGCTCCTTGCAAGCACCGGGCTTGGGAACGTGTGTGGAGCCGGTGCCTCGCTGTGGGCTGTTTTCTGCTGCCTCAGCACCCAGAGCTTCGCTGCTGGGAACGAGAGGAGCCACGGCGCTTTGCCTGAGCTCTTGTTTCAGAGCGGGTGGATGGGAACAGAAAGTGCAGAGGCTGAAGCACCCCAGCTGGGGATGGCTGAGAGATAGGCATCTGTGCGGTGAGCAGCGGCTCTGCTCATCCACCCAGCCTCTCCTCAGCCTCCCATGAGCCCTGCAGCTGCCAGGACGCACACGGGTGCTGCAGCTCCCTTGGGCAGACATCCTTTTTTCTGCTGCAGGGAGCATCCTAAAGCCTCCGGAGCAGGGACAGCCCTTGGATGCAGCAGGGTCAGACAGAGCCTGGGTGACTCCTGTGATTCCCAAACAAAGACAGCAAGACTTTCCAGTTGCAGCTTGTCAGCTTGTGAAGGTTTCCTTTCCTGCAGTGCTTTTTTCTTGCTAAATCACACAGGATCACAGACTATTAGGGGTTGGAAGGGACCTTGAATGACCATCTAGTCCAACCCCCCTGCCAGAGCAGGATCACCTAGATTAGGTTACTCAGGAACACTCCCAGGTGGGGTTTGAATGTCTCCAGAGAAGGAGATTCCACAGCCTCTCTGGGCAGCCTGTTCCAGGTATCTGTCACCCTCACAGTGAAAAAGTTCCTTCGTACATTCACACGGAACTTCCTCTGCTCCAGCTTGCACCCCTTGCCCCTGGTCCTATTGCTGCCATCTCTGAGAAGAGCCTGGCTCCGTCCTCCTGACTCTTGCTCTTTACATGTTTACAGACATTAATGAGGTCACCTCTCAGCCTCCTCCAGGCTGAAGAGGCCCAGGTCCCTCAGCCTTTTCTCATAAGGAAGGGGTTCCACTCCCTTCCTCATCTTGGCCCTGCGCTGGACTGTTTTGAGGAGTTCTATGTCTTTCTTGAACCGAGGGGCCCAGAACTGGATCCAATATTTCAGGTGTGGTCTCACCAGGGCAGAGCAGAGGGGGAGAAGGACCTCTCTTGACCTCCTAACCACCCCCCTTCTAACACACTCCAATTTACAGGCCTAAATGCTAAAGGAAAGGACATGTGAGCTCAAAAGAAAAGTGCAGCATCACATGCCTGTCCTTCAAAGTAAAGACACCCATGTGAGCAGTCACAGGGAGGCACAGAAGAGTGGGATGTCTTGGAAAAAAATGGAGTGCTAAGAGCCCTGGCTTGGGCCAGATAAGCAGGTTGGCCCCTGTCTTTCCAGCTCCCAAGAAGATGGCCAGTCTTCCATGCATCCTTGCTGTCCTGGGCATTACAGATCACCGTGAAACTTCTAAGTCCTCTCCCAGCTCTGTATCCCTCTGCCCCTCCCACACTCAGGAGGCCAAATCTCAAAGCACGTACAAATCACAAGCAGTCACCCCCCTTTGGGCATCGTTACATCAGCCTACACTTGTGAAAACCAAGCTTCTGCTGGGTGACAAACTCCCGACAGACATTGTTTCACCACCCAAGCACAGGGCCAAGCAGCCACTGAGCGACAAGCAGGTTGGCCTTTCACAAGACCTCATCATCCTCATGTTCTGAAAGGCATGGAAGCTCTCCTCTCCGGCTCAGGAATCAGGTCACCGAACGCTTTGTCTTGCTTCAGCAGGGTGGGATCTTGATTGTCGCTGGTGGCATAACTCATGCCGGCGACCCAGCGGCCACACAGCAGAAACCCCGAGGACAAGCGAGGCAGTGTGAAGCAATAAGCTCCATCACTTGTCCTCTCCAGCGTCGGGAAGAGGGCATTGCCATGGCAATGGGGTTTCCGCATCGGCAATGCTCCCAGGGTACTGGAGTGATGGGGACCCACCTGGGAGGAACTGGTGGCATCGGGTGCTGTAGTTCCACAGAGCTCTGCCTTCTCTTTTTGCAGAAGGAGACCCACCTAGATTTAAGCTGCAGTGGCAGCATCACTTAAGTAGAAGATGATGATGCACAGGCAGGCATGTGAACCCCGCCCCGGCCCCAGCAGGGAGGAGCTGAGGGTGCAAAGCGTGAAGCGAGAGATGCAAGCCACAGTTTGCACTGCTGGTTGCAACCTGTTTCCTCAAAATGTAGAGCGAGGGCTTTGCAGCGAAGGCTCTGTGCGCTGACATCAGAGAGATGGAGAGAGATAGCAGGTGGAGGTGGGGGACAGGATGGCAGGGGTGTCACGCCTCCTCGTCCCAGTGCTTGTGCTTGCTTTGTGCATGCAGAGTGCTCGCTCGCCTCCCCACAGAGCTGTGGGGTTAGGAGGGGCTCAGAGCTGGAAAATTCCCCCTCCCAGTGTTATTTGTTCTTTTGACTCTCCGATGCTGGAGTCGTCCTCCAAGGTGCAAACAATGAGACTTGCTATTCATGGAGAGAGGAAGGCGCGAGGGAGAGCAGCTGGGATGCAGCAAATGTGGTTATCCAGCGGGCAGTCCCACATGCTGGTAGCTAAAACCCCAGGTGGCCACCTTGCTGGGCCAAAGGATGATGGACACGGTCTCGTATCAGCCCCAAATGCAGCCCCCAGATCCCGCTTGCTGCAGACAGGGCGCGCTGGATGACGGCAGCAACGAGCTGCCCCAATCTCACATGTCAGGGTCTGCAATGACTGGAGCTCATCTCGTTTGCAGGCACTAGAGCGGCCGCGTATTGGTCCACAGCGAGCTGGACTGACTGGTGCTCCAGCCCCAACCCCCTACCCTGAGATGAGCAAGAGCAACATCGTGGGACCTTTAGGACTCAGACCAAGAGCTGGAGGGAAGACAACTCCAGCAGCCACCTGGTGTGCCTGCCTGTTGGGAAACTGGTGGTATTTTTTCCCTTTACAGGCAGGACAGAAACAGAATCACAGAATCATAGGGGTTGGAAGGGACCTCCAGAGATCATTGTGTCCAACCCCCCTGCCAAAGCAGGCTCCCTAGGACAGGTTGCACAGGTCAGTATCCAGACGGGTCTTGAATATCTCCAGAGAAGGAGACTCTACACCCGCCTGGGCAGCCTGTCCCAGGGCTCCCTCACACTCACCATGGAGAAGTTCTTCCGCATATTGGTGCGGAACTTCCTGTGCTCCAACTTGAGGCCATTGCCCCTTGTCCTGTCCCCACAGACCACTGAAAAGAGGTTGGGCATTTCCCTCTGTTTCCCACACTTGAGATATTCATAACCATTGATCTGATACCCTCTCAGTCTTCTTTTCTCCAAGCTGAACAGCCCCAGTTCTTTCAGCCTTTCTTCATAGGGGAGATGCTCCAGGCCTTTAATCATCTTTGTAGCCCTCCCCTGGAGTCTTTCCAGGAGAGAATTCAATCCTCCTGCTAAAACCCCTTCAGAGCAGGCACGGCAAGATGGAAGCATCCTGCACCAATGACTGTGAGAGTGGGTCCTGCAGGACTAGGCCCCGAAGGAGGCTCCAATTCCTACTGGCAAATTTGGACCCCAGGACATAACCTGAATGGCCAGGTCACTGAAACATCGCTCCCTGTGTCTGTTCCCCTCCTCTTACCTGCTCTACTTCTCAACACTAAGCTCGCTCCCGCACATTCTGGTGACTCACCGACAGAGAGGGGTTGCCCTCATCCTCCACGGTGACCACCAAGCTGTAGAAGCTCTGCCGCTCGCGGTCTGGTGGGGAGGGCCTGGTGGCGATCTCACCGGTGACACGGTCCATGCGGAAGGTCAGGTCCTCGTTCCCATGGGTGATGTAGTAGGAGAGGACGCTGTTGAGGCCGATGTCCTGGTCAGTGGCGCGTACCTGGACCACTGCCGTGCCACCGCCGACATTCTGCAAGGGTGAGACAGTGGTGTGAGCGGTGGAGATACACAATGTGAAACACCTCATAGCTCCCAAACTCCATATTTAATAACATTATCAACATCATTCAAACACAGAGCAGAGGGTTTTCTGGTGCCTGGGGCTCCAGTGTTGCTGCCCTGACTCCCACCATCTGAGTAGGAGGCTACTCTGCTCCATCAGCCCCTGGATGCTAATTCTGCAATGCTTATTGCAAATGCTCTTTTATTAATAGCTGCATCTTCATCCCAAAACAAATAAAATAAATAATGAAAAACATAAACTAGTTTTATTTTTGGAATAAAACTAAACAGGTGATGCTTGCTGCCAGGTGGCTGCACGCTGAAGTTGCTCCTCTTTTTGTTACAGCATCTCCCCCTGCCCCTGCCCAATTTCTTGCAGTGAACTGGTTTGGTTCCCTGCAGCAGAGAGCCACATGTTGGATCCTTTCTAGGCCAGCACAGCCCAAAAAGAGTGGGAAATCCAGCGTGTGTGCAAAGGTGAAAGCTGCCTAATGGACTTAGAGCTGACTAATTATTTTTGGATAGTTCCATTACAAGGGAAATCACAACAGAAATTCTGTTCTCCAACCAGCTCCGAACATGCATTAAATAGATAAGAAAATCCTAACGGGGCAATAACTTTAATGCAAGGCTATTAATCATGAGCAGCACTTCCTCACAGCTAAGTGTCAACGGCTATTACTCGTATTTCATTTTTCATCCTCAAATTGAGAGATTCCCCTCCATACCCTGGTCCAGGAATTAAACTGTCAGGAAATAAGTTGTCTTTTCTCATGCCTGATTGTGTTTTATTGCTTAATTATCTCATTCTTGCCGAGCTGTTTCCTGAAAGCAATTCCTATTCTGCACCGTGTCGTCCCTCAAGTCACGTTGGTGGCATTTCCATGGGTGTGCAGCCACTTTCTCTTTCCCACTGGTCCCTGCAGCCTTGTGGGCTTATGCTGCCTGCAGAGCAGTTTCACAACCCAAAAAGTAGGAGGACATCACAGATGAGGGCTTGTGATGGGTCACCGAGCCTTAAATCGCCTGAATTGAGGTTTGGAAGGGGCCAGTAACCCTTAAATCATCCAAGGTGAGGTCTGAGCCCGAGGCATGTGGGGACAAGGGAGTCATCCTTATGGTCAGCCCTCACCTTGGGAAGGTGGAAGGAGAGGAACAGGGCTGCGTGCTCACCTCGCTCACGCTCACGTTGTAACCAAAGGGGCTGTCGATGATGGGGGGGTTGTCATTGATGTCCAGAATGCTCACTCGTAGAGTGTGTTCCTTCCTCCGGGGAGGCATACCGCCATCCGAGGCTTGGATCTGTGTTTGGGGAGGGGGGTGTGTGTGGTTATTTTATTTATTTTAAAAAAAGCTCTTTTTAAGCTCACAACCCCATGAAAACAGCCTCAATGCTCAAAACAGAAGAAGCCTGAGGAGGTAAGTGGGGTGGTTTGGTCCTTACCCGTAAGGTGTAGTGATCCAGCAGCTCCCGGTCCAGTGGCCGTACCACAAACACCTCACCGTAGGTGTTGTTGGTGGTACGGATCTCGAAAGCCTGGCCGATGTTCCCTGACGTCAGCGAGAATGTCACCTGGAAATGCCATGGGGAAAGAAAACCAGGGTAGGCAGTGCGAGGGAGAGAGGAAACCCTAGACAGCCCACAGATGATGCTTTCCCTCTCCCACAGGCAGTGCGACTGGGAAGCACCTGTACCCACTGGTACATCCCCCAAATCCGCTAGCAGCAACACCCAGAGTTGGCTCTCACATGGATGCAGGGAAGAGGTTGGGAAGACACGAACAGGGACATCTCTGCCATGGTGAAACACTGCCACAACCCCATGGGCACCCCCGAAAAACCTGCTGCACCACCTCCCTACCTGCCCGTTGCTGCCTGCATCTGGGTCGTGGGCCAGGACCACGGCCACCCGCTTGCCAACAGCGCTGTCCTCCGCCACGCTCACAGAGGTGTCAGAGGTGATGTCAAACTGGGGGCTGTTGTCATTCTCATCCAGGACTGTGATGGTCACCTGTGGGCATGGCATGGGGTTCAGGCAGGGCACGGGCTGGAGCTGGTCCCCTGCCCACCCAACATCGATACCCATGCTAACACCCCTGGGAAACTCCCAGTCTGCTGCACCCACCCCCCAAGCCCTGAGGTGCCAACAGCATGTGCATGGTCCATCCCCCATGGGAATGGGTGCAGGTATTTTGAGAACAGAAGCTGAACCTACATCCCTGTCTGCAGAGGAGGAGAGCACAGAGGTGCTGCAGCTCAAGCAGTGGGTTTTTCTATGGAGCACCCTCCATCTTTTTATTCTCCAAATCTCTGGGCACGAAGCAACTCATGCTGCTCCAGGGTGACCCTTTCCTGCTAAGCTTTTCATGAGCAACAATTTTGTCTGTGCTCACAGTGCCAGAGGCTGGGCAGTGCTTCCTTTAATGCTAAACGGGCACAAAGGAGCTGGAGTTGCCTGGATTTAACTAAACCAGGGCAGATCTGAGCTCCCTCCCGTGAAAAAGCACGTGGGCAGGCAAGAGACTGGGCAGGAGATGCTCAGAGGGACACCCTGATGCAGCACGGAGGTGACCAGGGACCGGGCTACCTCAGCCACAATTAGGCAGAGGAAATGGTCTCATCGTGTTTGTAATGAAAGGGCTGCAACGCAGCATAGAAATGAGAGAGGAAGAGCCTTTCTGTTCCCGGGGCTCTATTTCTGGGTGCCCCCAGACCCCAGGTGCAGCCAGGCTGAATGTGACAACATCCCGGAGGAAGCCAGGGAGGGAGTCGTGCACCTTGAGATGATTTGGTTATTGTTGCTACTGAATTAAGAAGCAGAGCCAGGAGCATGGAGAGCCCATTCAGCTGCTGCGATGGATCCAGCAGCTGCTGTCCCAAGTGCCAGGATTTCTGCCGGCGGCACTGTGTTCCCGGGGGTGTCACAGAGCAGCTGGTGCTGGTGGAACAGGGCTGGAGACGTCCACCTAGGACCCCCCCCTGCAGCTCAGTGTGGATTTGAGGATGGATCCTGGCCCTTGAGGTGACACCAGCATGACAGACACGCTTACCTTCTGTTGGGGAAACAGAGAAAACAAAAGGCAAGAGTTAGCAGGGTGCGAGGAGGTACGGCTGTGCACAAGGGGCAGCAGGCTGGCCGCACATCCCTCCACGGCAGCACTGGGGTCCGCAGTACCCCCTGCAGTGATTCGGAGGCTCCTCTGTTAGTGCATCCCTTTGTTTTTTCTAGATAAGCTTGGTGGATTTGGCCCCTTGCTCCAGGAGAGGCTCAGGCAAGAGCATGGGAACATATCGAGAACACGGGTGCCGGCACCCATAGGTGTGGACAGGCAGTGCTCACTCACTTTCTCATCCAGCATCCTTTTTAGAGACCACAGATGCTCAGAGACGGAGTACTGCCCATCGCTGCAGGACAGCGTCCAGTTTCAACTCTCCCCAGCACCGCAGTTCCTCCAGCTGTTGTCCCAAACCAGCCCAGTTTGGGTAGTGCAGGCTGAGCTACCCCTGACTGTGGCACAGGGACCAAGTTCGTGTCGCACCTGACATGCTTCTGCCCCAGCAGAGAAATGCAAATCACCCCCCTGCTCGGGTGCCTTTGAAATGCCAAATATAACCCTCAAACATAAACCACCATGAAGTATTTCAAGCCCCAACCTCCCCCCAGTTTACCTCCCTCAAAACTCTTCTAGCTTGATAGGTGACCTGCAAGCTCAATAGATTGGGGTGTTCAGGTTGGTCTGCGCTTGTGCAAATACAGAATTTTCCCCCTAGATCTGTGTTTGTGGACCACAGAGAGTTGGTAGAGGCTACTCACCACCGTGGAATCAATCTTTGGTCCTCCATCGTCAGCCACCACTGTCAAGGTGTAGAAATCCCCCTTCTCTCGATCCACCTGGCCTTTGACCGTGATGACACCCTGCCACGGATGGACAATGGCTGTGTTGGCCACCAACATCAAAGTCCACAGTTGAGGAACAAGCCAAGAGGGACCACGCCACAGCTACTCACAGTGATCCCATTGATCTTGAAGAGGGAGAGAGCCTGGGTATTGGTGTTGGGGTCAAACTTGTAGGTGATCTGGTTGAGGTTGTCGATGGAGCGGGCCTGGACCCGAAGCACCTCGGATCCCAGGGGGATGTTCTCCATGATTACAGCCTCGTAGCTGCTGTTGGAGAACTGCACAGCCTCATCCAGCTCATTCAGCAGGCTGACGTACACGCTGCAGAAGCCCTGGTTGTTGGGGGGTGCCTGGTCTGTGGCAGAGACGTTCATCAGGTAGCTGGTTTTGGTCTCGTAGTCCAGGTACTCTATCGTTGTAATGAGGCCTGTGCTCTCATCGATCTCAAACTTCCCTTCGGCACCCGACAGGATTTTGTAGCTCACCAGACCGCCGTTCCCTGAGGCAGGAGCAGGAACCACAGTGCCAGATGGACTGAGCAACCCAAAGAATCACAGACTCACAGAATGTTAGAGGTTGGAAGGGACCTTGAAAGACCATCTAGTCCAACCCCCCTGCCAGAGCAGGGTCACTGAGACTAGATCACACAGGAACGCATCCAGGCAGGGTTTGAGTGTCTCCAGAGAAGGAGACTGAAGGAGACTCAAGAAGCAGGCACCGCTGACCCTGACCCCAGAGCAGAGCCCAACCCATGTGGGAATTTCAGCCCAGCCAAGCCAGCATTGGCCAATTTCACTGCCTTCCCACAGACCGTGCAAGCTCACCCCCTCCCTTCCTACCTGTGTCTCGGTCAGTGGCCCGGACCACTGCCACCGAAGTCCCTATACCCGCTGTCTCCCGCAGCCCCAGGCGGTTGTACTGCCGCTGAGTGAACACCGGCACCTCATCGTTGACATCCTCCACGTAGACGATCACCTAGGAAAGCCCCCAGAGAAACCACAGGTGAGAGTTGGGCAGCCCTGCAAAGCCTCACCAGCTACTTACGCTTGCACAGGGAAACATACCCTTCACAACACTCATTTGCTGCATGGGAGAAATGTTCTCTCTACTCTAAATGCTACGTGATGGAAAGGAAACGTAGAGCTTAACATCACGGATTTAACTAAGCCCTTTTGGGCAGGGATACTCAGCCCTTGCCTGGCCAGAGGTGGTTACAGTCTGTGTATCAATTCCTCTGCACTTTGGAGTGTCCTGCTGGAAATCCGGATGTTAGAGACCCCCCCCCACGGAGAAACACTGATGACTCAGTGGGAAATTTGACTTAAAGTTCAGTGGGTCAAGCTGCTGTTTCCCCACGGGACAGCCTTTCTCCTCCTGGGTTTCTCCTGGCGCTGCGGGCAAGTCTTGCTCGGCCTGAGCCCACCATGAACTCAGTGGCTCTAAAAATAGATGGGACCAGAGGGCTGGGTTTATGGGAACTGTGGGAAGCTGCTGTATCGCTCCTAAAGATTGTTGCCTGACTCCTGACTTATTTAACTAGACGCTTGTCCAGGAGACATGGTTTCCAACAGGCTATGGCTCAGCTCTTCCTCCCAGCCGCATCTCATCGCGTGAGTGGGACTCCCTCTGACAGCCACCGCCACATTACTTAGCAGCTGAAATGTCACAGGGAAAAAAAAAAGAAAAGAAAAAGCAAACAAAAAAACCCCCCACCCCAACAAGCTCTTCTCCACCCACGGCTAGCCCCTGGAGACTTTCCATCAGCATTTCCATGCTAGGTCTCTCAAACTTCCTGCACATCTGTGAGGACTGGAAATGACTGCCCTCTAACGAAGCATCCTGAATATTCTGCAGGAACACCAGCCCTACTGCCCAGCCCTCAGCAGCTGTGAGGTGGTCCTTACCCGCACCGAGCTCCTCATGGGTCCCTGCTCTGTGTTGTAGGCCTCCACCTCCAGGACGTGCGAGGAGTTTTGCTCCCTGTCCAGGTGCCGCACACCTCGCATCACCAGCCCGGTACTGGGATTGATGCGGAAGTTGTTGTACTCGTTGCCTGGTAGGGGTGGAAAGTGAGATGGATGCTGCCCATCACCGTTGCATCACTGCTGGTGGCATGCCAAGCCCTCCCCGGGGGAGCTGCATATCAGAGGCAGGTTATTGGGCAAAACCCAAGCGCCTATCACCTTCAGCTATGTCAGAGTTAGGTCTGGTCAAACCAGGAGCTATGGCAATCCCTGGGGCAATTAACTCTAATGCTGAATGAATGCTTGCTCGGGGTGGGGAAGATGTTCCTGTGGGTTGCAAACTGCAGGAGGACAGAGGGAGCAACGAGGCCACACATGCGGTTGGCCAGAGCCTGGTGCGAGCACAGCAGCAGACAAAGGGACACCTGGACTTACCCTTGACAATCCTGTACCACACTCTTCCATTAACGCCTTCGTCTGCATCTGTGGCTTTCACCTTTGCGAGAAAGATAGAGGAGGAAATGTGAATGCCACCAGCCTAGTGCACGCCAGACCCTGGTCTGAGTCCCCACAAGACTCCTCAGAAGTTGGGTGGGAACACCCCTCAGCTGTGAGGCACTGCAAAGCCCGTGGACTTAGGGAAGAAGCCATCCACCCCAGGAAACCCAAGGCATGGGTCCCCTCTGGTGTCCCTGCACAACACTGCAGTGTTTTCCCTGTGAGCCCAGCCAGCAGCCCCACCGGCCACAGCAGCTGGCAAGCGGGACCTGGTGAGAGACAGCAGGGACCGGGGAGGGCTTCACCCCAAATGTTGCTGAGCTGCTGCATCTCCCCCTCCACACAAAGCATCCAAACCATGACCAAATCACCAGGGCGAGCACACTGGGAACGTTTTACAGCCTTTATTCTTTGCCTGCTTCCCCCCAGCAAGGCATCTTCTGCCTACAAACAGTATTGCACGGTTTCCTTTCCCCATGCTGGGGAAAGGGGGAACATTGCAGCCAGACACACACCTCAAAGAGGAGGGGTAGCGGCGAAGGATGCATGGGCAGTGGGAATCACGGCAGGGGCTCAGCTTTGAGGCCCTGGGCTGGCTGGCACCCACAGCCCCGTGTAATGCTTGCAGGAGCCAAAGATGCTCTCCCAGTTGTGAGTTGCCTCGATCTGCTCTTGTTCCCTTCCACCAAACGAGCCGCAGAAACCTTAGAAAGCACTGGCCCCACAGTTCCGAATTCTCTGTGTTCCCCGCCACATGCCAGCTACATGCTGGCTTTATCACATCTCTTTTATGGCTGGACACAACCCTGCACCTTGCTGTGTTTCACCCCAGATCCAGGGCCCTCCTTCCAGAGCTCTCCTGCTCAACACAGCTGTTGCATCCACACTGGCTCTCCCACACCCCACCCTGGGATCCCCAGAGAGCCGTTTCCAGGCAGGATCTGGTCTGTCTCTCCTCTCCCGTGGGCTGGATGGGAACTAGCAGCTGAGCAATACCCAGGCAGACCTGCTGCCTCAGCATGGTGAGACCAGCCTGCCTCACAAACCGACTAGCCGCCTGGGTAAAGCTATCCTGGCAGCCAAAACACTGCCCCAGGGTGGGAGAGAAGCCTAAGGAGTAGGAGAGAAGCCTAAGGAGTGGGAGAGAATCCTAAGGGATGGGAGATGAATCTTTGCAGCAGTTTTTGTGCCATTCCCTGCCCTGTTGTGACCAGAAAAATGCATTTTGGGGTGAGTGAAGGGAAGATTTTCAGTACAACAAGCCCACACCCTGCAAACATCCCCCCCTGCCCTTAGCCACCCCAGCCTTTGGTGCAGGCAGCTCCAGGACATAAACCAGGTGAAATGGATCAGCCCACAGGTGTAGGGTTTCAATTAGAACAAACCAAATTAGTTAGTGTTAAACCAGCACATGATGATGCTCGCTCAGCTGCTGTTGGTTTGACCCAGTGAGGTCCCAGGGGAGACATGATGATGCTTTGACAGACTGTCCTAAAGTTGGGAAAACTATTCGAGCCCAACTGGTAGGAGGAAAGGTCTTTTGCCTTCAGGTGCAGAGCACCTTGTGTAGCAAAGTGCCACTGCCTCCAGCTTGCTTTACATCCTCGCTAGAGAGAGAGGCTGCAGGCAGAGCCAGACTTCAGCAGCCCACCCTTCAAACAGCCCCCTGCTACTGGGAAGGGGTTGGAAAAAAAGAGGAGGAAGCAGCGGGAATGAAAGGATGGGGGGAAAAGCAGGCAGCTTTGCACAGAGTTCCTGGGAAAAAGGGGGATTGGAAATGCAGAGGGCAGCTCTCCGCCCCCTCCCCAGCGCTGGGGGCTCAGCCCACGGCCGTACCATTCAGCCTTCCTGCAGGGGCAAAGCCTGTGGAAACGCTCGCCCCCTCGCCCCAGTGGGACACTGACCTGGGGTACTGCTGTGCTGGAAAAGCCTGGGAGGGGGCTTGGGGAGGAGGGAGGAGGTGTGCCCCCTTGGCTTTGCACGCTCGGGCTGTCTGCAGCCCGGCTGCCACGTCTCTCCCACCCTCCCTTGCCCTCCAAAAGGGAGGAGGGGGCTGGTAGCCCGCAGAGTACAGCAGGAGAGGCGGCAAGGCAGGCGTGTGGGAGGAAAAGCCTGGGCTTGGCCGGCTGCTCAGAGGTAGGGACCCCAAACCCCTGTGGCAAACCTGGCACTAGCCCCTCAGGCTACCCCCGAGGGGCCAGCGAGGCAGGCCAGGGACGTGCCACCATCCCGGCTGCAGAGCTGCTGCCCTCAGCCCTGTGGCCGCCCAGGGAAAGGGCTGCAAATGGGGTGGGGGAGATGCCGAGTTTGGGGTGGGTTTGAAGTCAGGAATCCCTTCTTCCTTCCCCATCGCGTGTCTTTGCCTCTCTGGGTGATGGGAGAGTTTGGGGGGGGAGGGGGAGGGGCGGGGCCGGGACGGCATAGGGGGGAAAGTCCTGTGGCTGCAACACTGCTGCTTAGCAGCAAGGGTACAGCGTCACTTAGAGCCCTTTGCTTTCAGCACCCAACCAGCTGGGTCCTCGAGCTGGGTGTTTGGTACCCTCATGCAAGCAAGGGGAGAGACTTAGTATACTGGGAAAAGCCAGGGAGCTCCAGGAAAGGGTAGCTAAGCAAGATGGGGAGGAGAAGGCAAGCTGCTTTTCATCCAGGCTGTATTACAGGCACAGAAGTGCCTGAAAAACAGCCTGTTCTTTGAGTTTGGGTAAAGGGATGGAGAGCATGTGGAAAAATTCCTGGCAAACTCCTGGGCTGTGCCAGGCCAGGCAGTCTGTCTCCCTTTCTCATTCAGCATCCTTTTCAGAGGCACATTCCTCCTCCCTTTCCACCTTCCTCAGGAGCACTTTGCTCTTTTAGGGATTTCTTTTCTTGCCCTCTGATCTGTGGCTGCCTCATGCCCCAGTGCTGAGTCCCGAGCACTCGTGGGGATGCCTCATGTTAGAGCTGAGCAGCTAGGGATGACCCTTGTGGGGGAGGGGAGGTGGTTTCCAGGCTGGACAAGCCCATTATTAACGCAACTGGACCCCACGACGTGGGGCCTGGTGGGATGGGAATGCTGGGAAGGGGTGATGCTACTCACAGGGATGCAGGCAACATGAGCAACTGGTCCACCGCCACGCTTCAGGAAAGGTGTCAAGCTCCCATCCCATGTGAGAGAAGCCCTTGTCCTGAGATGTGCTGTGGCCAGGGCATGAGGAGTGTTGCTTTTATCAACACCCTGTCCTTTCTGCTGCAAAAACCCCAGGTTTGGTTGCTCTTTGCTGCAATTCTGCTGAAAGGACTGGAGGTGAGGCAGGAGGAATCCCCTTTGTCCACATTAATACATTGAAATGTACTGAAATGTATTGAAACCTACCTCACAGGTAGGTTTTAAACAGATCTTTTTCTGGAAGAATTTAGATATCAGTCAAGGAATAAGCCTGGACCTTCCCCAAACTCACAGCTCTGCCAGCCAAGCTAGTTGTGAGGAGAGGATGGACAGGGAGCAAGAGGAGAAGAGGGTATGACTGGAAAAGCCTGGGAAAACATCAGTGTGATGCCTCCTGATGGGTTTCTAAGGAGTGCTGTCAGCTGGGTTTAAAAGAAAAACCCTAAAGCCACCACTGATGGAGCAAAAAACAGCCAGAAGGAACTGCCCCCTCCCCCCCCCCCCCCCCCCCCGGCTACCAGCTTGTCCCCCAGCTAAACCGCGTGTGGCCAGTCAATGCCAGAGCGAAGGTAGCTGTGGAAGCCTGGATCTGGGTTGCCTTTGGCGTGTGTGGCACACAGCAGCCCTGCCTGCTGCTTTGTGTGGCAGCACAGAAGATCAGCCTGCCCATGGAACAAGGTGGGGGGGGAGGTTGGGGGTCCTCGGGATGCTTGTGGATACCAGAGGATGCTCCTCTCCCAAAGCTGAAAGGGAAGGAGCTGAGGCAGGCAAGGAGAGGCTGCCTGGTAAGAAATGCTTTTGGGGTGAAGAGGATACATCACTCGGAGGAGGGAAGGAGAGCCCCAGGCCCTGAGACTCCTCGTAACACGTGTAGGTGGTGGTAGTGGGGGGTCACCCGAGCTGAGGTGTTCTCCGATGCTGACATGTTTAGCTTTGCGTTTCTCATTTTCTGAGCGCGGAGCTGGCTCTGACCCACAGAAACAGTCACATCTCGCCAGGGCCTCCGAGCTCCAACCAGGCTGATACAGGCTGGTCAGAGCAGATAGAGTTGCCAGTGTCATAGGCTGGTGTGCTCAAGCCCAGGCAAAGTATTCCAGAAACAAATCCCATCTCCCAGGCGCCTCAAACCCGGCACCAAAAACTGTCAGGTGGAAACCTGGCCTTATTCCCTCCATATCTCAGCTCATTCCCTGCAAGGGGAGGAGGAGCATGGATCCTGCTGGAGCCACCCATCCTGTCGGCCATGCGACGGGGTCCTGGCAAACCAGAGCCAGGAGGGAGCTCACCTACCTATGCACACACCCACACAGAGGGTATGGCTGTGGCACAGGCACCCTGGGCTCGAGGGCTCCTTAACTCGAGAGCGCTCGGCTTGCAGCTCTCACAGCGTTCTTCGCTTAAGGTTGTTTCCTCCTGCATAGTTTGGATGGTGAGAGATGCTTATCTTCTGATGCAGCATCTCACTTTCCACCGAGGTCATCTCCGCTGGGGCATCTCATAGTTTCCAATTAGCAATTAAAGGCATCTCGCTGATGTCTTCCTTCCCCTTTTTTGAAGGTTTTACCGGCGAATGGCTGGCTGCTGCCTACACAAACCTGCCTGACTTTGGGGTGCTGACTGCAAGAGCAGAACCCGAGACCCTGGCAGTCCCCACAGCCCTGCTTCTTCCCCCTTAATCTCTTGATTTTATGTTGTCTCAATCCAAATCTGTACTTGCCAGGAGACTGCCCAGACTAACAGCTGCCCTATGGAGATCGGGGAGTTTAGAAGAATGATGGAAAATCAGCGTAGTGAAGCTTTACCTCCAGCGTACAGGCTAGAGCATGAAGGGCCAGGGCAAGCTGTCGTGTTGCAGGGAGCTGGCATGGAAACATTCTTCCCCAGCCCATGTCTCTGAGCTGACTCCAGGGCTAGGAATGGGTGCACCAGAACAAAATGATGGGTGCGAGCTGTGAGGGGGTGGGATCTGACCCAGTGGGAGAAGAAAAGAGCTGTTGCCATGAGGTGTTTGGTAAGAGCTCTCACTGATGCGGCTCTAGGAAGCTGGTTTGCATCACCGCTTGCATCACAGACCTGGCTGAGAAACCTGCAGCATGTCTGAACCTGAAACCAGGTCAGCAAAACGCCTCATCTAGGTGGATTTTCAGCACAGGCAGAGTGAGGGCGTCAGGCTTGGCCCTTGCAAAGGCAACTCAAAGGCCCTGCTATGCCTCACTGCAATGCCACAGCTCGGTGAGGAGGTATCTGGGCAGAGGATCAAGCAATTACCCATTTTCTTTGGGGGTAGAGGGAATAATCAACCCCCTCCTCCCCCAAATGGCAGTCAGTTCAGGAAAGCCACGTTTCTGGGGAATAGAGAAGAACTGAATCCTGGCAGCTTCCTGGGAGTGTTCTGCACTTTCACTAGCATACACATCGCGTCCAGAAAAGCTTCATGTGATGTGTGGGTGTGTTCCCTCCAGGTGTCATCACCAGGGCTGCAGTGCTACATGGTCGCAGTGCTACCTGTGCTAGATGCCTTGGCACTTCAGTCCCGGGCAGTACTCTGCAGATATAAATTCCACCCCTGGGCTTTGCCCACTGGCGACGCAGGCAGACTTCTGTCTTCCTGTGAGACAGAAAACGTGGCTGGGGGGACCTTGGGCATCAAAGCAAGGCAGAACTCTTTCAGGTTGGCCAGAGGGTGGCTGTCTGTCCAGCTTCTAGGTAGTAACCCCCTGTGTTGCTTCTCTGTGTCACCCCACATGCTGCAGGGAAGATGAGTGCAGAGGATGCTGGCAATGGGACATCTCCCACCCCACCTCTCCTTGGGCTTCTGCTATCAACCACTGAGCTGGTCCTGCCTGTTACTGCATCCCCCGAGAAGGCAGACCCGTTACACGTCATCATTCCTCTCGTCTGCATCTTCCTCCTCCTGGCAACCTTCCTCATCTTTGTCACCCTCTGCAAGCCGGTGGCCCTGGACCAGTCCCACTGTGGGTCCCATGAGTGCATGCCCCATCATGCCGTAGATGCCAGTGAGCCCCAGCTGAGGCTCTGGAAGCGTCTGGGCTCCCTTCGATGCTCCATCAACACCTTCAGGAGGAGTCGTCCAGTGTCCCAGAGCCAGCTCACCTGCTCCAGGAGCTCCCCCACCAGTCAGGACTGGGACAGGATGGAATCCACCAAAATGTGACCCTGCTCTGGGGGAGCTAACCGACCCCACTCTGCTATTCTTCCCCAAAATCCCTCCTCAAGCAGCCCCTGGTATCCTGGGCAAGATTTAGCTATTTCGGATTCCCAAATGCTTTCCAGGTTACTGTTTCCTGGCAGGAAAGGTGGAGGCATCCGAACTACGCCCACAGGCAGCTATCACCGAGCAAGTCCAAAAAATATTGCTGCTTCATTTCTTCTGGAAAACATTGCGCAAGCTGCGAGGCACCTGAACAAACAGCTTGGGCGAGAGCACAGCAACCTGGCTGCCTTAAAGAGAAGCATCCTGGGACAAACGTGCTCCACAAAATACAGTCCTCAGCTCAGACAGCCCCCCCAGACGTACTCTGGAGCAGCTGAAGGAAGGCTCATGCCCCCCTTCACCCCGGCCCCCTCTTCCCCCCTTACTCGCCATGCAATGAGCCATGGGTTGCTGCGGTTGATGCTTGGAAGGATGTGTGCTACAGCTGTCTGCTGGAAACTTGCTTCAATAAACGAGCAGCGGGAGCAGGTAAACACGCCTATAAATACATTAAAGAGGACTTTTGAGGCTCGCAGGCGCTGCCAGCTTGGAAAACCACCACGCAAGGCTGAGCTGTTCATTTCTGCTGGGAAAGGGTACAACAGCCAGCAGGTAATCTGAAGTGCTTAAAGGAATCATAGGAAAAAGAAAAACTGGTTTAATTGCGCTAGGACTGCAGCTTGCACTATGTTAAGCCATCAAGTTCCCTGCTTCGGGTGAAGTCTCCGTGCCCAGCTGCGGCAAGCACCAAACCCTGTCTCTCTGGGTTTCACATGATTTCTGACCCTCACAGGGTTCAGCTCCACATGGGACATTCCCACTCTCCTCCCCGGCCAAGCTCAGCCTGGCTTTCAGACCTGCAGCCTGTCAGCCACTCATGTGGCTCCAAATGGGTTAAAAGGAGCAGGAAATCGGCTGATGGCGGAGGATGCAGAGGGTTGGATGGGGGCTGATGAGGGCGGCCTGCAAGGAGGGGATGGGGGAACCTTCAAAGCTGTCTTGTTGCCATGGGGATGTGGGGATCTATTCAAGGTTGGGGGGGGACATTCAGCATGCACAGTTTGCTTGTAAAGTGTAAATTAAAGGCAGGTGATTGCCCATTGAAAGTTCTGGCTGATTTTACTCTGTGGAAAACGAACTCCCAGTAGATAACATCTCTCCTTTGCCACAGACCGCCAAAGGCATCCCCCAGTTTTGGGAATCGTGCTCTAAGAAAAGGGACTTGACTGCCATACTCAGGTTCCCTCCGCTCACAATCTTTCTGTTTGCACAACCAGCTCAGTTTCGGGAGTCTCCTCTCTCCACCTGCGCAGCTCCCCTGCACACCTCCACCCCTGGGTGTGGGGACCGCAGGCAAACACCTGACCCCAGGAGCCAGGCATGGTGCTTCAAGCATCCCGCACACCCTCACATCTGCTGTGCACGCAGCACGATGAGGAGCTGTTTGGGGACCAGGCGCCCGGCAAATCTTTGTTGCAAGAAGCAAAAGGCTTCTTTCTTCTTTGCCGGTGACTCACCCTGCCTTTGAGAGCCAGGGACAAAGCTGACCCTTTCCCTGTGCCGGCAGAGGTATTCAAGGCAGGAGGAGCCTTCCCAGGGCCCTCTGCAAAGAGCCTTTGGTGCCCGCTCCAGAAGAGCCCTGGGTTTGAAGGGGTGCTGGAAGCCCTCGGAGGCCGCGTGAATGCCTGCATTCATTTGGTGCTCACTGAGCCATTCAGCTCTGCCCACCGCTCCCTCAAAGAGGAACACAAATGAAAGCCAAGTCCAAAAGCTTTTCTCCCTCCATTTCGTCCCCTCCCCTCTCAGAGCATCTCTTTGCGTGCACTCTTTTCCCTCCCCCCCTCCAGATCTCTGCTCTCGGTCCCTTCCCTGCTGGGAGGAGGGACACAAAGCAGGGATGCAGCCAGGCAAAGGAGCCTCACCAAACAGGGTTGAGGTTTTTTTCTTTCACCCCTGCAGAATTGGGCCAAATTCCTTATTTTCCCTTTGTGCTCATGGCTTGTGTGAGCAAAGGGAGCTGGGGAGCATGCAAGCAACGATGTATCTTCTGCTGACCTGGGAGTAAAAAACCATGGATTGGGAGAGAAAACATCCTCTCCCTGGGCTTCCTGCAGCTTGCAGCTGCAGTGCCGGGGCCCAGAGAGTGGCAGACCCCCTTCACCCACCCAAGGGGCTTGGTGGAAGAAAGAAACGTGCCTGCACTATGCTGCTGGCAGCCGGGATGTCCTCAGGGACACTGACTTCGTAGCTGCTCTGCAGGAAGATGGGCCGGTTGTCATTGACATCCAGGACAGTCACGTAGACGGTGGCAGTCCCAGTGCGGCGGTTCCCCGTCGGGCCATTGTCTGTATGGAAGAGAAAGGCAGAGGGAGACTTGGTCACAGAATCACAGAGTTGGAAGGGACCTCAAGAGATCGTCAAGTCCAAGCCCCATCGAATCACCTCCATCTCCTCCTTGCAGAGGTGGTGCTCAGCCTTCGCCTGCTGCAAATAACAGAACCAAAATTTCTAAGCCAGTCCAAACCAAATTCCAAACCCCACATCAAAACCATGAGGGAGGGTTTTTTTTTTCTGCCTATCCTGAAGAAAAAGGATAAGCCAAACCACCCCCAAAGCTCTGACCTGGAGCCGCTGCCCTGTGAGGCTGGATACGCAACCAGTCATTCAAGAGGTGTCGTAGGTGAAGAGGGTGATACATGCTGAGGGGGATGCCTGGAGCTCAGGGATTTGGGAGGTGAAGCCAGGCAGAGCTCTAGTGAATTTTTTGTAGACTCAGCTCACAGCCAAAGGGCACTCGGGGTGATGTTTAGTAGATAAGGACATGGCAGCATAGTTCTTGGTTTTGACATGAAGGATGAGGCAGTGGGACCACAGGTTGGATTTGGTTTTCTCCAACATGCCTGATGCAAGCGAGCACTAAACCCACCCAGGTGGGACCTGGTGACTGGGAAAAATGCAGGCAGGCTGGTACGCATCAGAGGAGCAGAACCGTCTCTTTACCACTTGGGATGTGGTCCTGCATGTCCAGCATCCCCACTGCAGACCCCATGGCACCTGCAATGCCGTGCGCCTGAGATTTCTGACCAGGCCACTCGTTTCTCCTATCCAAAAGGACATCCAAGTCTTCTGTAAACAGGCACATCATTATAAAGCTCTGGGGATGATGGCCAAGATGCGTTTGGCATGCAGACCCGTTGCCTGTGCCAGGTGGCTATGCATTAATTGGTGGCCACCGAGCCAAGGGCTAGCGTGGACTGATGCTCTGGTGCTGGCTTTTCTGGGTGGGGGTCTATCTCAGAGAGCACACAGCCTCGTGGGTATGGGGGATCTTGCCTTCCCCAGGAGAAAGGGAAAGCCCGGGGGCTGGAGCAGCCCGAGGGGTGAATTTACTATCTGGCAAAAGCCATGATGGAACTGGGACATGTTAATACACACGAGGTTGGGGAATGCTAACGCCAAACACAGGCTCCGGCTTACAGAGCCCCTCCAAGCTTGCTGTGTCTCTACTGCATTTCCAAGGCAGCTCAGCACATGTGCTACCAGCCCACGTGGCAATGGTCCTGTGGGAACAGCGGAAAACCCTTACCGATGGCCTCCAGGATCAGCGTGTACGACGCCACAGTCTCCCTGTCCAGGCTCACAACTGTCCTGACCACCCCATCCCTGAAGCCGACGCTGAATTTACCATCCTGGTTCCCACCTGCAGACAAGGACAAGAACCAAGGTTACCCACTGCCTGGATGCAGCCCGGGCACGGCGGCAGCTCGGCCGTGGAAATGGCGAGCACTCAGTGCTGGGTTTGAGCAAGGTGAGGGTTTTTTTGATTGGGGGAGAGCTCGTATCTCATCCGAGGCAAAGCTCCTCTGCAGCAAAAGCAGGTGAGATGCAATGGTTGTAGGGAAAAGCCAGATCGTTTCCTGAATGCTTCGGAAGCAAACGGGGCCACTTTGCATGTGGCTTGCGGTACCCGTGGGACAATACACACCCCTTTTTCCTCTTGCGGGGGAGGCCGGAGGGGCTGAGAGGTGAAACGCGGGGCTGCTATTTGGGAGTGAAAAGACTCCCTGGTGACGTGTATATTTTTTGCCCTCTCCCTGAGGGCTAAACTCCACGTGTGCAGATTTTGCAAGTCAAAGTTCAGGCAGGGGGTTCCCCGGCCTCCTGCTGCAGGTGCTGCAGCCGCAGCACAAGGCAGGCACTGCCCGTGCAGCATTGCTGCCCGCCTGCTCCCTGCCCACCCAAAGCCACCTCCATGCTGGGCTAGGAGATGCCCTAAAACTCCAGAGAATCTTCCAGCCCTAAGCACATGTTAAGCGAATGCTGCCTCAATGGCATTAAACCCATCCTCGTGCTTTTCCTGGCTGCACCCCAGCAATGAGAGAGAGCAGGGATGCTCAGGGGAGAACCTTTGCCCCGGGTATGACAATAGTGATGGAGCAGTCAACAAGACAGGGAACCAAGCAGTTTGGCTTAGGGTGATACCAGACAAGGTTTGGGGGTGGGGCGGGGGGGGGCGCTGGAAAAGGCAATGGGGATATGCAGAACAGCCTTGCCAAGGTCTGAGGCAGCCCACAAGCAAAGTCCACCATCTCCCTGCCCCTGTAGAAGGGGTTCATACCTGTTATGAAGTAGCTGAGCTCAGCGTTCAGCCCAATGTCAGCATCTGTGCAGTTGAGCCGGACCACTTTGAAGTCCCGGGCCACATTTTCAGGCAGTGACACGTTGTAGATGGCTGGGAAGAAGGTGGGGTTCTCATCGTTCACATCCAGAACTGAAAGGGAGAGCAGAGCTGAGTACCCCTGCCAAGGATGGCCTTTCCTGTGGATGCCAGACTGACATCCCCTGGGCTCCCCAAACTGCCTGCCTGCAGCTCTCAGCATCCCAGGGAACCCCCACTCTTCCCTGCCATCTGGGTGGTGGGGCTACCTGCAGACCGGCTGTAAGGACTGGCCCCTACTGCTGCAGGCTGTCTTTGCCTCCGATACATACAGCTCTCAGCCCACATAACTGGTGCAGACACTAACTCTGGTCACAGGCTCATTTCCAGCCCTGTTCAGAGGAAAATCTGGGGCTTAGGTATTTCCTGGCATATGACAGAGGGCTCCAGAGTTATGGGACCAGAAACATCTTTTTCCACACCCAGGCCTGAGAAGAATCCAGGGTCAGTTCATTTCTAGATGAAGTTTGTCTCTCAGCACTAGGCTTATGTGAAGCCTGCTCCAGAAGAGTCCTGGGTTTGAAGGGATGCTGGAAGCCCTTGGAGTGCACTGAATTAAAGACAGACCCCAAAATAAGGGCTTCAGCATGTCTCCTACATAAACCATGTCTTCCTCACAAGTGGTATGTCCTTGTCACTCATCCTTTTGGGACCGGAGGGGTTTCTGCGGCTGGGAAGGGCTCAGAAGGAATATCAGCACACCCACCTTTGACAGTGAGGGTGCTGGTGGAGCTCTTGGAGGGCACACCTGCATCGCTGGCCACCACCCGCAGGTAGTACTCAGCGATCCTCTCCCTGTCCAGCACGGAGGTGGAGGTTACCAGCCCACTGGTGCTGTTGATGAGGAAATCCATGCGGGGCATTCCCACCTGCATGCGGTATGTCACATGCCCATTCGGACCCTCATCCAGGTCAATGGCCACTACCTGGCAGAGAAAATGGAGGGAAGGGGTGAGCACAGGGGATTCCAGTCATCTCCTGATGATGAAAACCACAGCACATAAACTCTGAGAGTTTCTTTGCCCCCAGGAGTGCTGGACTGAAACAAAGGGGTATCGGAACAACCCTCAACTTGCATGTGGGGTGGGATGCTGTAACCTCTTCTGCATCGCCCCCAGGTGTATTGTGAGAGGATGAAGAGGATGGAGAGGAGGATGCACTGCCAGCCCGCTTTGCAGGAGTGATGGCGGTGGTAGCTCCCAGAGCAGAGCACAGCGGTGCTGGGGCACGCTCACCTGGAAGACCGAAGAGCCTGCGGGAAGGCCCTCAGCAATCTCAGCAGCAAAGGGCAGGTTTTGGAAAGTGGGGTCGTTGTCATTCAGGTCCAACAGGTTGACGAAAACTGTGGCGCTGCTGGTAGCTCGCAGGGGTGGCCTCCCACCTGCAGAAGACAGGAACAGGGCTTCAAGGTTGACATTTCCAGCCGTTTCCAACCCTTTGGCCCCAAAAGGAGCCCTCCCTGCCAACACAGGCGCTCACGCAGGATGAGGCTGCTCCATCGTGGCATTACCCCTTCTAATTGGACTAATGGCATAGTTTTCTGGCAGGGGAAGACTCTCCCTAGCAGCAGGCACATGAGATGGCCAGCCTCTTTTCTATGGTCTGTGGGGACAGGACAAGGGGCAATGGCCTCAAGTTGGAGCACAGGACGTTCCGCACCAATATGTGGAAGAACTTTTTCACAGTGAGGGCAACAGAGCACTGGGACAGGCTGCCCAGGGGGTTGTGGAGTCTCTCTTCTCTGGAGATATTCAAGACCCATCTGGATGCCTATCTGTGCAATATGAGCTAGGGATCCTGCTTTAGCAGGGGGGGGTTGGACCCGATGATCTCTGGAGGTCACTTCCAACCCCTATGATTCTGCGATTCTGTGAAAGACCAACAGACAGTTACCTGTGCATGCAGCTAAAAGACAAGAGCAACACCAGCCTATCCTTATCCCGGTCCTTCTGGCAGGCCGGATGGTTTAGTGGGCTTAGCACGGCACAGTGGTGATGCAAAAATAGAAAGGGGCAGAGTTAAGGTAGCACGTGCCTGCTGGCTTAGAAAATCATCTTTATCTCTCTCTACCTTTTGGTTTTCCTCCTAAAAAGGTTTCCTCGAGAAGTTACTTCCAGAGAAAAAGGTGTTTTCATGACTCAGTCAGCTGCTTTCCCCCAGCCTGCTCAATTGGAAATACTAAAGACGGATGGAGCCAGGCTGAGAAGCGGGGGAGTTTCTGCCTCCCAGGGGTTCAGGTTTGCAGCAGGGTTTAACCTCCTCTCATCTTTTTAACCCCCAAACCACCTTTGGCACTTATGCTTAAACCAAGGGAAGAAAGGAATTTCATCATAAAGGAAAGATCAGGCTGAGAAAAGTTCAGCTCAGCACGTGAAAACCCAGAGGGGAAGGGGAAGGGGAGGAAGAGGAAGGCAGTGCTTGCACAACCTGAGCCCTGGCGATTTCTAGCTACAGCATGACAAGACCAACCACCGTGGCACAGAAGACTGGAATGGGGAAGTGGGGCTTACAGTCAGTGACTGACACCACAATCCTCCGCATGAGCTGAGCCTCCTGGGCGTTGGGGTTCTCCCGGTCAAGCAGGACCCCCGTGGTGCGGATCTTGCCTGTGGTGCTGTTGAGACTGTAGAACTTGTTGGGGGGTCGGATGCTGTACACCACCGTGCCGTTTTCCCCCAGGTCTGGGTCAACAGCCACCACCTGCCACAGAGAAAACAGTAAAAGCTTAACACAGGGGGACGGGAATTAACTCCCATGGTGGATCCCCATGTAGAGTCACCAGTGTCTAATAAAGAGGCTGAGCTCCCATGACAGCTTTTCCTGTACCAGCAGCAGCAAGAAGTTCTCCTTCCTTTAAATGACTCTATATTTTCATGACAGCAGTAGGGATTTTGTACCCTCGAGACCTCTACTGTGGTGTTAAATCTCACTGCAATTTGCCTGGCAGGTAATGGCATGGCAAGAGAGGCGCAAGCACGCGGCAGTCAAACGGGCTTTTCTCTTACTCTTTTTAAAGAAAACCAGCTAGAAAACAAGTGCCCTCCAGAAAGACAAAATGAATGGGACAGGGAAGCGCACCAAGGAACTTGTGCTGCTGCATCGGGAACACTGGAAATAATTCTCCAGCAAGTTCTCCTCCATGCCAGGCATTTTTGTGCTTTATTGTTCTCCCCAGGACATTTTTAATTACAGGGGACATTTACATTAAAAAAAACAACCCCAAACCCAACAACCCACCCAACTTCATTAGGCTCGTAACATCCCTGGCTCCCGCTGCTTGTCTCGCAGCTGAATTTACATCCTATCGGTGACACAATAATTATTTTCCTGGCAACTAATTGGGATGTCAAAGGCAGGATGACTTCAAGCAGTGAGGCTGGTGCCACGCGGAAGAGAGAAAACCACAGTGACTCTGGCAATGCCAGACCTTTCATTCACTCCCCCCCAACTCCCTTTTTCTTTTGCAGCCTTCCCTCGTTCTACGATTTTGTGGACTCTCTTTGCTTTTCCCTCGTTTAGTTTCTGTTCCGTGCCTGTCATTTCTCTCCTGGCGTGATGGAGTATATAAGCCTCCCTCTCTCCTTCTCTTTTATTTCACCAGAGGGACTTGAAAGGCTGTAAATCAATGTCTTTCAGAGAGGTCCTTGAAGGAGGTCGCAGGGGAAGGAAAGAAAAGGAGAATTTGGCTAAAACCCACACAATTTGGGGAGGGAGAAAAAAATAAATCCTAGCAGAAGAGAGGAGAAACACCTGGCATGGGCAGAGGCAAGGCTCAGGAGTAACCTTTGAAATGGAGCTCTGTGAGATGGTGCTTGGCTGGAGATGATACAGGTTAGGAGGTGATAAACTCCCCACTCCAGCCAAGCAGCTGAGAACCTCACTGGGTGAAAGAGAAAAGGCTTTCACAGCCCAACACCCGCCGCCTTCCCTCCTACGTACTGTGGTGACGTCCGAGTTCGGAGGGGTCATCTCCACCAGGTTGATGAAGTATGGCTCATCCTTCCACGTGGGGTAGTTGTCATTGATGTCCAGCAGTGTGATGTTCACCTGTGAGAGAACGGATGGCCCATGTTGCATGTACCAAACCGCCAGTGCCAGATCCTGGAGCAGGGCGATGTGTCTCCTCAGATGCATGGAACCACTGGGAACGCAACACACATTCACCCTCCGGAAGGATAACCCACAGAAGAACAATGTCCTCCATCTTCACAGCCAACCTGTGGCATATCTGACCTGGGTTTGGCTTGGGTGGATTTATTACCTTGCAGTTAAAGCAACCACAGGCACACAAGGAGGGATGCAAATGGGTCGCAGCAGTGGGAGAGCATGGAAGGAAAGGAAGGAAAAAAACCAAGTGACTGGTTAAAAGCGAGAAAAATAGAAGGAATAAATGAGAAACCAGGAGAGGGTATGGGAACGGGGGTGGGAGGTGCAAAGACAAGAGCGCATGGGAGAGGCCAGTGCTCTGAAGTGTTACCTATCTTCCCTTTCAGCGTGAGAAATGACACCTAAGTGACAGTAGCATGCCTGTGGAATGCATCCTGATGTCTGGGAGTCTTTCACCTCACCAGATCACCCCTTTCAGTCCCACTTGTGAGTCTATAGAAGTGCCTGAGGTGAAGAGCTGTAGTTCAAGGGAAATGGGGGGGCAAGAGGGAGCCCCAGGTACTCATCAACCCCACACAGGGTGTCTCAGAGGAGCTTCTCTTGGGGTCTTTCTCCTCTGTCCCCAAGTAACTGAGCTGCTGGTGCCACCCCGTGGTAGAAGAGGCAAATCTGGACACCACGGTCTCCAAGGACATGCCCCTGCACAATTGGTCCCTAGGGAAGGTTGGTGACCCACCTCTACTCCGAGGCACCCCAGGTGATTGTCCATCACCGGAGGACCTTGCAAAGTCCCTGAGCAGAGCCTCATTCCCAGACCTAAAATGATTATAAGGGATAACTTCGAGCCCTGGGTGTGTATCCTTGCTAATGACAGTGGACAAACTTAACCACCCATCTGCTTCTCACCAAGTTTTCATATTCTTTAACTTTTTAGGAGTGCATCCTCCCCCAGCTGCAATCTGTATTGCACAATCCTTGTTCTGACTAACGATAAAGCTATTAGGAGAAGCTCATCTTATCTGGAGCCCCAGAGGGGAACCCAGCAGCATCTGACAGGCCATGCCACTGCCTGGCCGAGGCTGCCACGTACCTCCCAGGCACAGGGACCTTCCAGTTTGCCACATTTGATCGCACACATCCCGACGTGGTGACAATTATTGTAGAGATCTCCTCAGCACAACCGTAATACTTCTCAGCATCACACAGACACTTCTCTGTCCTACGCATGGGATATCTCTCCTGTAATGCCACTGACTCCCTGGTATTTCCAGAGACTCTTACAAACCCCTCTGCAAACAACGAGTCTCCCTGACATCTGTGAGGGGCAAAGCAAAGTGGTAGGATTTAATCTGCAGCACAACAATCTGCACCTCCACCAGAATCAGGCATCTCAAACTGGTTGGAAACCCTTGATCCAGGCAGCATGTGAATGGTAGTCATCAGGAACGATTAAGCGTGCCTGCAGGCTCTCCAGCTAAGCGTTTTCTCCAGAGGCATGAACAAAGGGAGCCATGCTGAGGGTGGAATAGGTACCCATCACCGCCTGCCTTTGCATGGAGAGCTGGACAAGGAAAGCGCTGGAAGGTCAAGTGGCTCCCGGGTGAATGGCGAGCCGGGAAAGGGAGCCTGACTTTGAGGTCTGTGCAGCCCAGGCATGCCTTCTGCAACGGCTGCGAGCAGCGGCAGGGGCTGCTCGGAGGGCAGATGTCACCACGTGCTCTTTACCCATCCACACAGCCAACGTCAAACGCTGGGAACTGAAGCATCAGTGTCTGGGACGGCACTGGTGGCTCAAGGGGGTACGAATCGTTCCTTCACACACTCACCATAGCAATGCCCGTCTTCTGATGGTGGCCCACACCACCGTCCACCGCCCGGACAATGAGGATGTATTCAGATTTAGCTTCCCGGTCCAGCAAAGACGTCGTCGTGATTTCTCCTGCAGCCAGAGGAGATGAGTGGGGTTAGGGATGGTGTATGGCAAGTAGGGGCACCCATGAACAAAAAAAAAGGGACACTCAAAACTAGAGAGAAGGCTCATCACAAATGGGCCAACCCTTCTTCTGACTCAAATAGATGGACCTTGGAAGGGTCAAGCTTGTTGGCAAGCAAGCATCACGCTGGGTCTCCCCATGGAAACCTGTTTAACAGCTGCCTGTCTTCCCTCTTGCTCCTTCTGCCCAGAACAAACCAAAAAACCAATGCCAGCAAGGGAAGGTGGGCAGCAGCTTCTTAGTTAATATAAGCCCTTGCAACCAAAGCCTTTTCTGGGGTGTTATTCCCAGCAGGAGCTGAGCTTCCACCCCAATGTCCCCTGCCAAAGCTCTCATGGTGACTGGGTGCAGGTGGGCAAAAATTTGGTCAATCCCTTAAATCATGCTTCTCCTTAACAGGAGAGAAAGGAAGGATGGGGGAAGGAGAGTATGAAAAAGGAAAAACAATGGGGAGAAGGAGCTGGAATAAAAAGAGGGAGAGCATGTGTGGAGGCTCACCTGAGCGAGCGTTGATCCGAAAATGTGAGGAGCCCTCCAGGGAATAGATGATGGACTCTTGCCCGTACTCCCTGGAGCGGTCCATGTCCGTGGCATTGAGAAACAACACCGTGGCTCCTTTGGGGGAGGCAGAAATTGCGCTGGGATGAAGCAGCCCAGAATGTCTCTCCCCAGCTGCCCTGTCCCTGCAGGTCACCTGGGCAAGGGGTCCACTCACCTCCATGCACAGTGGGGCCAAACACCCAGATCCCACAGCTATGAAATTCTGCCAGGTCTCTGGCTTTTGTCTCCCCAAAAAACCCCATCACCCACCCTGTTCCAGCTGCCAGACCCCCACAGGGCCCTTCTGCTAGCCAGGAGAAGGAGCAGGGCTGTGATCCATACCTGCCATGATGTCCTCCATGATGGTTATAACATAGGAGGGCTTGCTGAACGTTGGGGGGTTGTCGTTTTCATCCTGAAGCAAAGAGAAGGTCGAGAGGCTGGTTGGAAAAAAGGCAAAGCAGTCAAATAGCCGCAGAAACCTGGTACAGGGAGGGATGCTCCTGGCCATCTGCATCTCAAGGTGTGACCAGCTTGAGGGATCAGCGCGGGGAAGATGGCCTTAGGGGTAAGGAACCAGGGGTCTGAGAGCACTGTTCTGTTGCAGAGGCAGCTGGGGTTAAGGGAAGTCTGTTGTCACTTTGCTGAGCCACACAGCGGTGACAGTTCTGAGTACTGCACCACCCACCATCCTGGGCAGCGCACAACTGGTCTGACCTGCCATCTGCAGCCAAGCATCCTCTGAACTGCACCTCCATCCACCGCAGCCCCTGGGAGACCTGGACACCACACGAAACACAGGAGCATCATGCCCAGACCTGCTCCTTCCTCCCTCTTCGAGTAGCCAGCCATGAGGCCCCCAAGCAGGCTGGACTGGCCAAGAGAGCTGCTGAGCTTCAGCTGACATCCCTCAGAACAGATTTCAGACCAGTTTAAAGCTCCCCCAGGGGAAGGGGGGGGTGTGGGTTAAATGCTGTTTCAACAATGGTAAGAACCTGCCGCAAACGAAGCAAACCCAACCAACTGCCTGCAGAGGGGAGGATGGAGCTACCAGGACGTTAAAACACTGTTATGGACTTTACCACCTCCCTGGGTGAAATTTTCTACCTGGAGGCTTCTGATGGACCTGCAGGCTCAGCTGGTCCTGCTGCCACTGGACTTGATATCCGAGGCAATTTCACGTGCCAACGATGCCCATCGTACTGCAATTAAATTGCCATCCTCTGCTCTTGTTGCTGGAAGCAGGTGGGCTTTAATCAGCCTTTGCATCACTCAGCCTTCGCCGCATCTCCTCTGAGGATAATGAGGAAATTGCCTGCTGTCTGGGGTGCTCTCTACATGTCCCTCCTCCTCAAGCTGGGTTGGGGTCATCGCCCCAGTGCAAACCCAGGAGATCCGGGCAGGTTAAAGGCAAAGGAGACGGAGAAGTTGAACAAGTATCCACATGCCACCTGCAGCTGGACCTGGCTGAGCTGTGCTGCAGTCCAGGCTGAGTGGACACACGCCAGGGCAGCCGCCGTGCCATTTTGTTCACTGTCCTGAGTTCATCAGGCCATGCTCACCACTGCCATGGCCCGGTGAGCCGGCTCCCGAGGAGGCAGTGCCTCATTCCTGGCTGCTTCTCCATCTGTCCGGTGCTGGCACACACCTGCCCGCAGCACGCTGCATGGATTTTCTACTTGGGAAGGACATTTCCCACTCCAGCAGCGCCAGCTCCAAAGCTCCTTGCCATGGCAATGTCGGACAGGACCCAGTACGCTTCCTTCACTCCCACAGGACAGAGCATCCAGCTAAAAACCAGCTCCCCACACTCCCCTCATCCTTACACCCTTGGACAACCACTGGATCGTGTTCAGGGATGCTGACTATCGCAGACGCTCATGCTAAGCACACAACACCCTTTCCTCCAGACTTACACACGGTGTAAGTGGCTGGCTCACCGCCTTGAACAGGGTGGCAGCGGCAGGGAGCAAGGCAGAAACTTATTAGCGGTGATATTTCCCTGGATCCCGGCGTGGCGTGTGCTATTAGTTCTGATTCGACAGCTCCCTCTACAACGGTGTATTGTCCCCTAATGGGAAATCTACGGGGCGAGTTTGACTTCTTTATTAAAAACCAACAACCAAAGGATGAAGAGGAAAAAATAATCAGCTCCCTCTATGCTCAACCCTGGTTCTGCCTTTTCACGGCTCTTGTTCCTCAAGTGCTGTTGTGAAATGCCTCCTCCTTGTTATGCTTCTTCCTATTTTCTGGCTTCTATTTTTTTTTCTTTCCCCTTTTTTCTTTTTCCAGTTGAGAGAAAATCCCTTCGGTTGAGTGTGGGAGAAGTGACAGCTACTTAAACCCTGCCAGCGTACAGACTCAACCCAGAAGAGATGACCTGCTGAAGTGTGGTCTTTAGGAAAAGATGTTTGTGCTGTCTAAAGCCCAGCATGGGCAGGATGTATTTAGCCACTGCTAAATACACCCCCAGCACTGCATTATTCTCCCTCTCCCGATTGAGCCAAGGGAGCTGGAAGAGAGGCATGCTTGATGGGACATCATTCCCATCATACAGCACCATGGACTTCATCATCTTTGCCTTCCCAGACTGACAGTGCCGCCAGCCTGGCTTAGATCCCATCACCATGAGACTGACAGGTTATCAAGCAAACTGTCTCCAGCTCTGATACCTCCCCCTCCAGATATCCTCAAACCACAATGTTCCTCAAAGTGACAGCCCGATCTAATCTTCCCCGAGGAACGCTGAGATGCTTTGCCTTTCCCAGCAACAGCCCCTCCTCAAGGGGGTTTGCACCTATACCGGCGCATGGGGCGCACCATGGGGCCCACAGCCCAGCTGGGACAGCTGCTGTTGGGGAGATAAACAAGCAACTGCCTGTGTGTGATTCAGGGACCAATCATTTCCCACACTACAAGTGCTAATGCACAGGTGGAGCGCTCTCCTCTGCATCTGAGCTGTAGCAAGTGCCTCCAGTATCCCGGCCAGGAGTTCCCTGTGAGCTGAGGAAAGGGCTTGCTGGGTGCTCAATGAACTTTCCCAGTTGAAAGCAAGAGCAGAAAGAAGATCTCTACCCTTTTCCCAGCTCTGCTCCTCATTCTGAGGTTAGCTGGGGCTCCTACCACATTACTTCCAGGGGTTTCTCTGTGCGTGATGCATGCCTGAGGAGAGGGAGGTGGTGCATGGGGCCAGGACAGCTCCTATCTGTACTTCTCTGTGGTGACATGCCTTTAGAGATGCTCTCTGGTGTCTGCTGTCACCCAGACCTTGCCAAATGTCAGTGACAGCGTTTCTTTAACCAATACGTATGACATGTAAGTACATGAGACGTGTAGGACACCCACGAGACCTATGCAATTGTAAACTACACGTACGTACCTGCAGGGCAGGATGGTCTTGCTGGCTTATTGATGGTTTTACAGCACTGCTATGGAGCAGTCACAGGGAAACCACAACACAGTGGCCATACTTACAAACACCTCGATGGTGACGGGGACGGTGCTGTTGAGCGGTGGGTTGCCAGCATCCTTGGCCATCACAGTCAGGTAAATAACCCCGTTGGTCACCTGCTCATAGTCGAGAGGGTGGTTCACGCTGATAACTGAACGGATGAAACACGAGGTGGTCAGGGGGACATTCACGCGCCAGCAGGATGGCGGGCAGGCTTGTGGGGAGATCTATCCCATCCACACTGCCTCCTCAGGGCCAACAGTGCCTGTTCGAGGTGGCAATGCCTCAACACCACGGGGTGAGGTTGGGAGGCTGGAGTGGGTTCAGAAAGCTCACCAAGGCGACTGCTTGCAGGGGTGCAAGCACAGCCTGAGCTGCTGCTGTTTGTCAGGGGCACTGCGGTCCCGGGACCAGTGCTTACCTCCATACCCTTCTGACACTGTGATGTCGAAGTAGTCGCGGAAGGCAGATGCCTGCACGATGCTGTATGTGATCTGGTTGTTTGGAGGGGAGTCCTCATCAGACGCCTAGGGCAGGAGTAGAGGCAATAATGCACGTGGGAGCCATGCTGGTTACAGGTAATGGGGAAGAGCAGAGGGGATGGGGGAGGACTGGTCTCCTCTTCCGTCCAAGTAGAGCAGAAAAATGGTGGAGGACAATGCACTCATCAGGGGCCCCAGGGAGGGGGTGTGTTTGTAAACTAGCCTCTTCTCCCATCCCACCTTTCAAAAAAGGGATTCACCAGGTCCCTCTCCCTGCAGCTCACAAATGGCAAAGTTTATTTGTGTGCTGAAGGAGTAAACAGCATTCCCTGCCTGCCATAGCAGAGGTTATAGCTCCATCAACAACAAACATCACCTTACTCTGGGTGCCTGCTGACTTGAGGCAGTGCCTGTGCTCTGGGAGAAGCCCCAGGTCCTGGGGATGCCATCTGGCACCGGACTTGAGAGGAAGAGGAGGAGGGAGGCATCCCGTGGTGGCAGCATTGCACCCAGTTGTACTTCGCAGTAAAGCACAACACCTTTTTCCATTGGGATGCAGGGCTGGAGGGAGACCTCACCTGTACCCATCTCCCCACCACACATCCCCAGCGGAGCCGCCGCTCCAGTCCCTCACCCGGAGCCGGACCACCTGGGTGACAGAGGGCTCGTTCTCTCGCAGGGCCCCCAGGTATGCCTCCTTCTGGAAGGTGGGCACGTTGTCATTGACATCGAGGACATTGATCCTCACACGTCCCGTCGTTTCCTCCCCGCCGCCATCCCGGGCAATGATGGTCAGGGTGTAGCGCTGTGTGGTCTCGAAGTCCAGCCGAGCCGTCAGGAGGATCACACCTGTGTCCTTGTCCAGTGAGAAACTGAGGGGACAAGAGAGGAGCAGGGGAAGAGCCCTGGTGACCACATGCTGGAGAGGTGGGGTGGCAGCAGCCTGGCAGCTAGCACCGAGGTATATTACGTTCCAGGGCATCTTCACGAGCTCAGGGCAGGTGGTGGCATAGAAACTCTCAGTGCTACTCCACAAGCAGAGAAGGGAGGTTCAGAGGCCCCCAAATCCTTTCTGCTGGGTACCCCGCACGCACCCCTGCAATATGCATCTGTCTGTCCCAAGCACTCTGGTGCCTGTACGTCCTGAAGCACCAGGCACGTGCTGCAGTTGGTGTCACCCCTTTCAGAGAGCACGGTGAGGTTCTCACAGGGCACCTCGCAGGTAGGATGTAGCAAACATCCCTCAGTTGCCACGTGACTTTTAGTGAGGATAGAAGATGACATTGAAGAACCAAAGCTGTGCTGGTGGTTGGGTCACACTTACCGGTCGGGGTCATCGCTGAAAAAATAACTGACTTTCCCGTATGTGCCCACGTCATTGTCAGTCGCCTACCAAAAAAAAATTAGCAAATGAATTAATAAGTGAAGGTTCTTTTGGCAACATTGCATTATGCACACTGGTGAATCCACTGGATACTCTCTACCTGCTTCTGCATCGGTGCAGACCTTGCATGCTGCTGCTTATCGCCCAAGGGATGTGGGGCTGGGTTATCCCACACTGCCCCAACTCGCAGCCCACTCTGGATAACAAGTCCTCTGGCCACACCTCTCAGCATCAAACATCTTGGCAGTGGGGAAATTTCACGTGTACACACTTCCCCTGGCAGACTAATCTCATCTGGGAAGCACATGTGAAATAAAGGTCTCCACGGACAATTCTTGAGGGCCACCCATCCTGGCTCCACAAAGTCCAAGAGCCAGGACCCTGCACATCCAAGGCTTGTACCATTCCCTGGGCATTCAGGACTGACAGTGTGGCTTTGGGGAGAGGAAGAAAACCTTATCCTCCCTCCAACTCCCCCTCCCCCCCCCCACTAAAACGCAGATCAGGAAAAGCAAGAACAGGTATTCAGACCTTGCTTTTCTCCTGCTGGAGAGCCCTTCTGGGGATGCAATCTGCTGCAACCCTGCCAACGGACCAATGCCTCTTGGGATGCTGCAGTGTTCAGTGCCAGCTCTCAGTCAAGCCGCTGCTGGCAGCGGGACTTGGATGCACGTATGCCCGTCGCCAGCTGTTGATGCTGGAGCAGGCTGGTCATGGCTAAGCAACCAGCACCTTCTGGGGAAGGTGTGTGAAACATAGCATGTCAGCACTGGATGAGCAAGGCAAGATTTATGTATGTTTTAAAGTCTAATGAATATATAAAATATGCATGAGCAGTGGCAGGAAAAAGGAGCAGAAAATTTTATTTTTAGGTGAGAAAGTGGAATACAAGCCCCAAAATATCCTTTTTCTCCCCCAGTATATTTTCTAAATTGAGTCCTGTCTAGATTACTTAGACACCAACAGGTCTGTGAAAAACCAGGGTCAAAGACACATTTTATGTCCAGATAGCATCAAAAGGCTGTATTTTAGGACTGGCACAGAACACAACCCGTTCCTGAAACCTTCCTGATTTATCGATGGCCTTGATTACCCTTGACAGCGGAGTAGGAGCTTGAGCACGTCAAACTGCTTTACCCCCTGTACGCTGCTTTCCTGCCACACCACGGGCTGGGTAAAGGAAAAAGGCAGGAAAACTAACCAGAATGAAGTAATTTCCAACCCCCTCAAATGCTTCCCCAGGCTCAGGGGCCAAATTCTTGCTGCTCCATGCCAGCCAAAGGGTGCGCTGGTGGAGCCAGCCTTCCAGACCTACTGATTGCCCTGGTTTTCCTCTCTGCTGATAAGATACAATTTACTTTCTGCGTGGTGAATGGCAATTGAACCTGCCCATGAAAATCTGCCCAGAGAGACATCTGTCCAGGGAGCGGTACCTGCTCCTAAAGTGCCAAGCCCTGCCTGGGGTGTAGCTTGCTCTGAGGAGGATGCCTACGAAGGTGCTCCATCCCAGGCAGAGATTTTCTGTCCCTTCGATCCCTTTTCTGAATAGAAACATCTGGGGACGGGGTTAAATCTACCCACTCTAGCTTCTCTCCGCCAGTTAAATACTGGTATTAGTCCCACATCTTAATACCTTCCACCAGCCCCAGTGCTGTGAATCGTGATGGCAAGCCCCAAAAGCACAGCTGGGGCTGGACCCACTCTCAACCAAATCCTCAAGCACTTTGAGCATCCTCAGCATCGCCTGGTACAAGCTGGCCCTCGACTTCACCCAGCCAGGGTTTTTTTCCAGCCATTACTTCAATGCTCACCTCTGTGAGCCTCTGGGTCCCATTAATCCCTAGATAGCAGAGCCTGGAAAGGTGTTTTCCATGCACCTGGATCAGCTGGTGATGAGATAATTATTTACAGGGGGCCAGACAGTGTCACAAAGCCCAGGCAAAACTAATTCCCTTCATTTGGTCCCATACAATTGCACCTCTAAGTGCTTATTGCACTGACAGACAGCACAGGAAAAGTGTAATTTGCTTCTGCTAAGGGAGGAGGGAGGAGGAAATACAGGGAAGGGGGAAGGTTAAAAGAAGGTTAGCATATTGCCGCTCAGCACAGAGGTCTTGGGGAGCCAAGCCAGGAGGTCAGGCTGAACTCCGAGCTGCGGCGATGCTGGGCCAGGCTCACGAGAAGCCAGGAGGCTGGGCAGCCCCCTAACACCACCTCACCTAATTAATTACCCTGATTTATACTAGGGGGGGTGGAAGGCAATGCCTGCTTGATGGCTTTCCTGGCAACAGAACATCAGGGACATAATGCAGGGCAATGGAGCAGGTTACTTGAGCGTGACAGGGAATATGCAAAAAGCAGAATCATCCATGCTCATTTCTACATTGCCAAACTTTTCTCCCTCTAAGGGTAAAAAAAGATGCTCAGATGCTTGAATCCCCTGGGGAGGCTACACATACCACAAGGACTCCCAGTGAGCACACGCAACCCCTTCACATAAGACCCCCGAATCCCACTGAGCAGATGGCTTTGCAGGGCCTTTTGCAATCCCTGGGTGCCAGCTGTTTTCCCATGGTTGGCCCCCCTCCCCTGACTGGTCGGCTCCCCCCGCCCCTGGCCTCAGCATGCACACATCCATCCCCGCAGCCGGAGGGGCAGGAAGGCGTCTGGCTGGAAGTTTCCTGGGGTTTAACCTGGAGAAGCAATCACACGGCTCTTACAGCTGCTCCTCTCCTGCCCAGAATATTAAAAGCAGGATTTGCCCACTGGAGCCTGCAAAAGGGCGGGATGAAAACGCAGGTCCCACATCTGTATTTTATGAGCTGTTACTGGTGGAGCCCATTTCTAAAAAAACTCCACATTTGTGCAGCTAAACTCTGGGAGAGCAGTAGGAAGAGGAAAGCCTGGATAACCCAAGGGATTAATTTACTGAGCTGCAGCACGGCATGGGCACCCGGCACGTGAATCACAGGTGTACAAAAACACCCACAGCCCAGCACTCCATCCATCTGCATCCCCCAAGAACAAGTATTTTGGGGGGGTTGTGTCTTCCTGTTGTCCCACCAAGGGCCTCTCTCCCTTCTCCATCAGATCACAGGCCGGCAAAGATGGAGAGCCAGGAGCCAGTGAGCAGCTCTGCTCTCGCGGGTAAATCTGCAGGAAAAGGGCATGTCGTCCAATTTGTTTGGGGAAACAATAGCAATGTTTGACATGTCATCGGGATTGATGGAGCAGAAATTTACATGGGAGAATTCAGTTTTAAACAGCTCCGCGGAGCTTCGCCCGGTAATGGCTTCGACATTCATCATCCACTGAGCCCCACACTCAACGACTCCTTAAACTGCCCGAGATTAACTCGACTCGCAGCAGCTGCAGGCAACGCAGCAGAAGGAACTGAGAAGAGCTTAAAGAGCCCAGATGAGCCTTTTTGGGCAGCACAGATCCCCCACAGAGCCCACCTGGATGGCAGTCACACACGCCTTCTCCCCCACCCCTGCCAGCAAAAAAACTCCACACTGGACAGGGATGAGCAGCTGGGGGTTGGTTGCAGGGGTAAGAAAATGTGTCAGAAGGGGATGATTCCTCACTGTATGGGTGAGATGGGCTACCTCATCCTGCCTGCCTGAAGATGGCTTCCTCAGCTCCTCACCTTTCCCTCTGGTGCAGGGCTGCAGGAGCGGGTCCTGGCTTGGGCTGTTCTCCTTCGCCTGCTTTGCTTTCCATCCCCTACCTTGCATGCAGAAATCAGGGGAATAAAAATTGATAGGGAGCAAATTGCTTTGGCCAGAAGCTCTCTGCTTAAAAGAGTCGTAGCGGAAAAGCAATTACCCAACGTCAAAACGCTGTCAGGGAACCAGAGTGACCGGGTGTGAGTCTCGTCCCACCGCTGCCTGCCTTCTCCCTTCTCCGCTGGCCCTGCCAGGTAGGCAGCAAGGATGCCAAAGGCACCACCAGCTCCAGCAAGATACCTGAGGCTGGGCCATGGGAGAAAAGAAACGGAAGGAGGGTTCCCATCTACTTCCTATGTTTTTTCTGGGTTTTTTAGGAAAGTGAGGCAGACTTGGTCTCTCATTGGGGTTGCCATGGGCTGCTCAGGACATGGGTACGAGCAAGCCAGGGTGGGGAGCCACATACTGCCATCCTACTGATTTTTGGAGCCACCTAAAGCTGCCTGCACTAAACAGCAAGTGTCCCTTCTTAAATGCAGCCTGTTGCAATGTTCAGGTCCCAGGGGAGGGAACCTAACCTCTGGTATTTCCCCATGGATTGGGATTTGAACTATGATTTAGGGGGGAGAAACGTGAAGGGCCAAGAGTTTCAGTGAGAAGCAATCGGTGGGCTGCAAAATCTAGATCAAGAGAACTTCAGAAAACCTACTTAAAGCCATCACAGCCCTTCCCAGGCGGAAAGCGGCTCTTTGGCCAGCATTGCCCGCCCCGACCTTGCTTCTTCCCAAGCCTTTAAAGAGCGGCTGCCTGGCGGGAGGCGGCAATCAGGCACAATCGGAGCCGTCCAGCATCCTCCTAGTTCCTCGTTCCCACCTCCCTCCTTCCCAGCTAATCACACTGCTAGGCAAGGTGGGAACAGAGAACAGGGTTTGGGAGGGGTGGGGAGGGAGGTGGAATGCTGGGGTACCACTGCTGCCTTCTCCAGCAGCTCTGGACCACGAGGTCAGCGCTGAGCTGGGAGCTCAATCGCTGCTAATGACCCCAGAGGGCTGCGCAGAGCCTGGTTGAGGGGAGGTGGGGAGTTGGGGGGGAGGGAAGGAGAAAATATCCAATCAACCCCCCTGGGAACTGCAGAGCTTTTCCCCACCTCTTTTGCCAGCCACCGGGGAAAACAACAGTCTCCTTGATTGTGTTTTATAACAGCAGGCCCTGCAACATCAGCTCTGAGGTTAACACTTGCCTGGGCAGCAAGGATTTAGCCAGGAGTAACTGGAGCTGGGCTCCTGCGATGGCTTGGAGGCTGGGGTTTAAAAACCCACCCAGCGGAAGGCGACAGAAGATGACCCAACTGAGAAGAGCAGGGACTTTGAGCTGGGGTTTGCACCATGCAAGGTGACAGCAAGAGTGTTTAGATGCACAACTCAGTGGGTTTCACCAGAGCTCCGTGCTGGAACTGGACGCAAGTACTCTGGTAATGAACCGTATTGATTTCATATTCTCCTGTTGTCCACCTAAATGGCAAGTGGCACATCTGATAGATTAAATAACCATACAATTGCCTAGCTTGACATCTCAATCACTTTGCTGTTGGGTCTCTAATGAATTTTACAGCCCAGCAAAACGGAAGAAATTAAGGTCAAAGTCCAACGGAGGGAATATAAATCCCCAATGAACTCTTAATTATTCACAAAAGCTCCTGGAAGCCAGACACACCTCCCAACATCTCCAACTCCGTTTCATCTGGGCGATGAGGCTAATGAGCGTCATCTGGGGCATGAAGGAAAGGGGGGACAAGAGCAAAGGAGGGAAGAGCCGAACCGGTCCATGTCTGGAGATGGACAAGTTGGATCCTGGTCTGGAAAATGGGGAAAAGCCCAACCTTTGTCCAGTGAAAATGAGGAACACCCTGGATCTGGATGGAGCCCATGGTTGCCCCAATTGTGAAGTAAACCCAGGCGGAGAGCCAGATTTCTAGGTTGTCAGCTCAAAACACATCCCTGCCCGGCTCAGGTGTTCCCAGAGAGAGCCATGGGGATGCTTCTTGTTCAGCATGAGGGGCTGGACAAGGTCAGCTGTCCACAGGATGACATTGTCCCAGCATTGTGTCAGCTCTGTCGGAGCTCTGTGGGTGGGAAAGCACAAAGGGTTTGGGGGAGGATGTACGGAGGTGAAGATGGCGACTGCCCTAAAGGGATGACTAAGGAGGATGTGTGAAACTGGGGGAAAACATCTCCATCACCCAGCTGCCTCCCAAACCAGCAGCAAGGGAAAAACTACTGGGAACGCTGGGAAGAGCAGTGATGAGGAATCCTTCCACCCAGCTTGTGCTTTGCACAGGCTGGTTTGTCTTTGTGGTTGGGGCTTTTTTCGGGATATGTGGGGTGGAGGGAGGACTACAATGGTTTTGTTTCTCCAACCTCTGAGCTTTAGCTGCACGTTCCTTCTGACAGCTCCATCAGGAAAGGGAGCTGCTGCAGAAGCTGCAGTGTAAGTGCCTCTCTCTCTCTCTCTCTCCCCCCTCAGCGCTTGGGGGCTGTTGTGATTCCTATTCCACCCCATTTCAGTCTTACGGATTGATATTTAGATTAAAGAGATAAACACAGCCAAAGAGCATTGGGCCCTGACAGAAAGACGAGGGCTTCAGCTCCGTCAATCATGCTGCTACCTGGTAACTCCCTCCTCCTCCTCCTCTTCCTTTTATTTACAGAGCCGGATTGATAAGAATATTTAACTGGAACAAGGAGTGTGAGTATAGGTGTATTTTTCTTAAGAGAAGAGATGCAGGAGGAAGACAAGCCATTCATGTTTGTCTTTCCAGGCAATTTGGATTCGTGTGCTTTGATTATTTAACTATTTACTGTTTTTGTGTAGTTGCAGTTTTCCTCTCCCCTCTCAGATAAAGGATTCAATTTTCTTTTAAGCAATGGGCAAATTGGAAGAGGTTTTTGTTCTGTTTAAGCACAGCTGGAGTTGGAGCGCTGGGGTGGGGGGTGGGGTGGATTGAGAACAACGAGATCAATTAAGATGCTAAGGGAGAGGGCGAGGTGTGTGGGCCAGGGGAGGGGAGAAGGGCTGGAAGCAGAGAAAGTCCAGGCTTGGAGGACAGCAGAAATTAGCCCTCCTTCTGCCACGGCCCTTCCCTCACCCTGGTTCTTGCCCAGACCCAGTCAAACCCTGTTATTGCCATGTTCCGGCCAAAGCATTCCCCCCACACCCCACCAGGGATGCATGCACCCTTTTACTGCTGCCCCAAAGCAGGTCCACATCCTTCCTCTCTCCATCTGGAAAATCCTCCTGAGCCCATCCTCTGCAACCCCTGGCATGTTTGGCTGGCAGTACCCCCTTACTACCTCTCCTTGGCCCCCATCCTCTCCAACAAGGGCTTTCAGATACATTTTCCATTCACTTCAAGCAGAAAGAAAGGATGAGGACTGACCAAGGAGTCCACCTCGCCTGGTGTTTGAACACCCTGGGCTCCCCAAACCCACATGCTGCCCTACCGACCACCAGTGCCCTGTGATGGACTACACCCAGTCCTAAGAATGGGAGAGCACTCCAAGGCACCACAGATAGAACAGGAAATGGTTTATCTCCCACCTGATTCCACCCAGAAGCTGAGGATGTGCTTATCCCTGGAAGCCTTTTCATCCATCCACTGTCTATGTGGCATTTCCCCACCTCACTCCCTGCTCCAGCTGGCTATGTTCCTTACTCCGTGCAACCTCCCCAAACTCTGGAGCGATGCAGGCTTTCCCCTCAAGGCTGGTCCTGGACTATTACAGTCCCCTGCATTCACTTTTCCTCGCAGAAAAAGGAGAAAGAACAGCTTCAGAGATCCTCAACAAACAAAAGCCAGCGGTAGATGTTGAAGAATAGCAGGTGCCCTTGACCAAAGGGATGGATGGATGTGGCGTGAGACCTGAAGGCTGCACAGGCAACCAGAGGAGCACCCCCTCCCCATCTCCATGCTTACAAGCAAAGCCCCATCCCAAACATGTTAGCCATTGGTACTTGAGAGTCGGATAAACCCATAGGGATGCAACCCTTCCAGGCTTGGGATGCTACCCTCCCAGGCAACCCAAAGCTGCATCACTACCCTTGCAAAGCTCAGCTGGGATGCTCGAGCCCGTGGACCGCAGCATCCCCATGTCCCTGCTAAACTCGCACCAGTGGCAGACTGATGGCTGATTGAGAAAGCGATTTGCATTTTAAATAGGTGCTTATTGATGTCTGCAAGTCTCCTTCCCAGGGTGGGAAAAGTACATTATTACTTTCTTGTTGACTGGCGTTTACAGCCGTCTGGAAAGAAGGGGAAAGAAAAATTGGGCCGGGATCGATTTTCCCATCCCCGATGCGAGGCCAAAGAGAGATCGAAGCACAAGAAAACTAACAGCTGGGTGGTAAAGGAGAGAAACTTTGCCAACCAAATTAAAGGTTGCCTTAATGAGGAGAGTAATGGAAGGTTAATTAGCACATTTACTTCATTTGGACCTTACTAACAAGGCTTCTCCTGGGGAAATGCAGTAGCAGAGAGGGGGAGGACGAGAATCCAGGTGAATGGATGTGTCGGGGATGATGATCAGGGAGGGGACAAGCCATGGAGTGCAACAGAATGGGACTACTCAGGAATGTGAACCAGAATATACATATATATAGATAGATAGATATACCCTCCCCCCCCCCCCCAAGCGTTCTGCAAAGAAGATAGACCTTTGCTTTGCTCCCCTCAGTAAAATAATCCGAAAATCATAATCTGAAACTCAGGGACAAGAGGGGAAGCAGCACGTTGTGAAGCACAAGGCTGCCGTACAGGTTCAGATTATTAAGTCCCGAGGGAACCCGGTGCTTATTTTACCACCTTGCTGCATCCAGGAAGCTACAGAAAATCATTCCCACACTGAAATCAATGCCTGAGAGCTGAATCAGGCACCGTCGTTTCTAACCTGAGATCCGTGGGCTGCTGGAGGTGCTCCGAGTATTCCTGTGGGTCTGCAAAAGGTAACTGGAAAGCACACCCGAAGGCTTACCTGGAAACGTCCTGTGTGTAGGGAGCATTTCAAGGCTCTGGGAAAGTCTTGGCATCCCCTTCAGGCTCCTTTGAGGGTGGTGGCTGGTGGTTGCCATGGGGAGAAACACAGCACCATCCCAGAGCAGAGGTATTTCTAGGTAAGTCCCCAAGGCAAGGCAAAGAGCATAACCTCAGGAGGATGTGGGATGCTAAGGTCCCAGGGAGAAGGCAGACACTAATTCAGCCAGTATTTGGGACAAATCTCTACATGACTAAAGAATGGCTGGCCTAAAGAGGTGCCGGAATGGCCAGCTGGCTCGTCCCACCTGGCCTGAGGAAGGATGAGCTGGCAGGAGAGCATCAGGAACCGCAGGGGTTAATGTCCCTGCTGGGAGATGCTTTTGTGGGGGCTGAAGGCACCCCTCCAGAAACCTCTCCAGGTGTCCCCCCTCCTCATCCTTGCCCTTTGCCAGGGAGCGTGGGCTGGGAAGGGGCTACACTGCAGCCCCCTCAGCTCACCCCCGCTCGCTGGCCAGTTGATGGAGCCTGCAGCAACTGATCCCAGCCTGTGCAGCCAAGCCAGACCCAGGCAAATAAAGCGGAGAGGAGGGATCACGGAGCTAGGATTACTTTCCACACTTCCCTGGAGAACCATTTTTCTCCAAACCCTTCAAGGCAAATCAAATGCATTGTTGTGTTAAAAACAAGTTACTTTCAGTTTGTTTGGGCTTTAATGATTTTGGTTATCAGAGCTTTTCAGGAGGACTTCGCTGTACAGATCTGTAGGATACGAGGAGCTTAAAAAGACCTCCTGCCCCTTAATTCTTACCTCCTGCTGGGTCCTCTTAGGCCCCTTCTCCATTCCTCCCAGCCTAACAAATACATCAGCAGTGGAGAGCAAGGCACATACCTAAGCCACCACACAGGTCCCCGGCTTTCAGAAAGCACCACACTGATGCCAGCTCACAGCAGGGATCCCAAAGGCAGTTTGGGGGGGATGCTGTGCTCTCTGCTCCATCCATCCCAACACTGGGACTCTGTAAGCCTCGCAAGGTGGCCGGTCACAGGCACGCTGCAGGCTTGTCGTGACAGGTGTGAATGCACACTTGCACCTTCCCTGCTCTTCTCAGCCAAGCATCCTCAGCCACACGCGAGGGACACGGCTGGTGCCACAGCCCCAGTACATCACTAAAAGGCTGGGGGGGATGCTGGGCTGAACCCCCCCCCACTCCTCCGCTTCTCTGCCTGCTGCGGGGAGCTCGGCAGAAACAAGGGTGTACTTTTTCAGTCACTTTCAGCTTTCCCAGCTGAAGGGTCCATCTAGCGCCAATGCCTCTCTCCTCCCAAGTCCCAGAAGAGCTCCTCAGGAGCTGTTTCCAGTCCCACCACAGCTAACACGATGCCAGACCAGGGGACCGCTTTTCAAACCTTCCAGCACCAGCAAAGGAAGGAGCAGAGACCCAAGCAGCTGGGTCTGACACCAGACTAGTATCAGTCCTCTTCACAGCCACCGGGCGTGGGACACCAAGACCTTTCATCCTGCTCCCATAGCTCCGCCATCGTGCTCCCCGGGGGCTTGCAAATCAGTGGTACTATTGCCTGCTGCCAGCAACAGGGCAGCTCGGAGCAGGATGGAGAGGAGCATCAGCGTGAGGGTATGTACCAGAGGGCTTCTGCTGACTCCAGTGGGATCACACAGAGGGACTGCCCCCTCCCTCTCTCCCCCAGATCCTCCCAAGCTTTCATCCTAAAGCAGGGGGCATGCTTTCTGGGTTTCCCCACCTCACTCCCTGCTCCCTAGCACTGTCCTTGCCCAAGGCTTCCTACCACATGAGCCCCGTGCTGAAGGCAGCACCCTTGCTCAGCACACAGTCTTCCAGCCTGCTCCCTGCTGCCAGCACCCACTGAAAGCCCCCAGCTGCCCCAGGGGTGTCAGAGCCCCAGATAACTCAGGGTGCAGCATATGTTTCTCAGTGCCTCTTGTTCCTTGAAGGTGTGAAGCTATACCGCTGCCTGCTTGTTCAAGAAGTGTGAAATTCTCTCTCTGACCTTTTCTGTAACGTTATTAAAAGGCTTCATGGCCAGTTGTTTCAGAAGAAGAGATAATATTTCAATATCTGTTGGTAGCTGGGGCAGAACTTGCCCATACCTTCAGGCTGAGCCCTGGTCATTTCCCTGCTTCAACCCAAGCTTTGCCGAAGGAGCTTGCTGCTGTGCAGGACCTCTCTGGCCTGGCTTTCCCCAGCACAGCATGCCTCTGAGCACAGGAAAAGAGAAGTTTGCATGGGGAGAGGCAACTACCAGCTGCAGAGCCCCAGAAAGCCTGCCCTACCTCAGGCTCAGCCTTTGGGTTGCAACGCACATGTGAACTCCAAACAGATGTGATGTTACAGGGCAACCTGGAAGCTTTGACTGTGGTAAAACCAGACCCACAAGAAATCTCTGGCCTAAGGGGCTTATCACATGGGTAAAGAGTGCAGAGACAAGAGAGCAGGCTGCCTCCAGGTGTATCGCAGGCTCTCTGTACACATGGCAGGAGCCATTCCTGGCCTTTACAGATGTTCTGGTGCAAGCGAATGATTACCTGAATCCGTATGATAAATGCGTTTCATGGGTGGGATCAAACAGATGGATGGGTGGATGAGCAGACAGACAGGCAGACAAGAGAGACAAGAGAACAAGACAACAAAGAGCAGGCAAGGAGAATCTTAAGAGGGCGGATGAGGCCGTGGCATTGTTGCGGGGAAGTACCCGAGGCTTGCGCAGGAAGCTGGAGGGGATATGTGCAAGCCCACACATAAGGAATAGAGGCAGAGAGCTGAAAGCAGGCAGCAGCTCTGGGTCCCTGCTGGTTGCCTGTGTGCTTTGGGTTGGTTTACAGTTGATTTATACGTGTAACAGGCAATGTTTCTCCGCTGTCACTGACATTAGGAGCTGAAATGTTGTGGAGATGAATGGCCGTTTGTCACCACAAATGAAGTCTGCTTGCTCTTCCCCCCCCTCCCTCTCTCCTTTTCTACTCTAAGCTGGCCAAGCAGAGGGCAGCAAGGGAAGGAAAATCATGCTTGCTCGGCAGGGCAGGCTCACTGCCCTTCCTCCCAGGGCAAAAAGAAAACCCCTTCCCCTCCCCATCACCCACATCCACCCGACCACGCACAGCCAAGGGAGCGAAAGCGACTGCAGGAAGACGGGCAAAGCAGCCCAGGGTCTTCTGGGCTGTTAGGAGTAACTTCTCCCCCTTCCCCAGGATGTCAGGCTGGGCAGAAGATCAGCCACCTCCCACTGCCTCAGCTCCCTGTGGTTCTAGCTGCTCACCTCCCTGCTGGGAAGGAGCTGCAGGCGCTGCTCTGCCGTGCCAGTTCTGCTTGGCCATCCCTTGCACGAAGCTTCCCACTGTCCTTTGGCAACCATTCGCCCAGCCTACGCGCTTCCCCTGTTCAACCCAAGCTCATAAACCTCCTGATTTGGCCTTAGCATGCTGGAAAACTTTTGCCCCTCCAAACATGCAATGCAAAACCCGTGCTTATTTTTTGCAGCACTGAGCAAAGCGGGAGCCAACAAAGGTCCCCTTTCACAGGGCCATTGTTCAGTGGCCACCAAAGAACCAGGCACTCCACATGCCTGGACAGCCAAGCCCTAACCCCTATGAGGAAATACGCATAAAGAGCCCCCAGGCAAGCTGAAAAGAAGGGAAGAAAGGAGAAATGAGTAGGAATTCAATAGCAAGGAACACAGACGTTCAGCAGCGTCATCCTCGCATGGCCCCTTTTGTCTGCAGCACGTGGGATGGTTGGAGAGGCACAGTGCAGGCAGACAGCTCCTCGGGAGCGAGCAGAGGGCCGCAACTCAAAGATGAGCCGCAGGAGCTGGCACTTGATGGGGGTTGTGAAAAGTTTGGGATCAGCTGGGAGGGCAATCTGGATTTCAGCACTAATTGCATCCATTCTGATTTATCATAAGGAGGATTCAACTCCTGGCATTCGGCGCTCGCTCTGAAACGCTGGCATAGCTGGAAGTTGGGGAAAGAGGAGACGCAGTAACAATCTCATTGTTTAGTGTCTGACGGCCTGACTAGCTAAACATCTGCTTGAAATATTAATAACTGTCAGATGGGAACAGCTCGGGGGCTCTATCCAGTTTCACACCATCTGTTTGTAGAGTAAACACACTTAAGCACAGGCACATACACCCAACCCTTTTGTCAGGGCTTTTATTCTCTGGATCTGCGCCGGGCAGGGGCAGGCCAGGGCCAAGTTGGGGGCTATGGGGGCAGCAAATTTGTCTATAGCTGATGATAGCAGTAGTAATGCATCCAGAACCTAAGGAGGGGTTTTCATAGAATCCCAGACTGGTTTGGGTGGGAAGGGACATCAAAGCTCCACCAGTGCCAACCCCTGCCATGGGTAGGGACACCCTCCACCAGCCCAGGGTGCCCAAAACCTCATCCAACCTGGCCTTGAACAATGCCAGGAAAGGGACAATTTCTTCCCAATACCTAATCTAAATGTCCCCTCCTGCAGCTGAAGGGCATTCCCCCTCCATCCTGTCCCTCACTGCTCTCTCATCACCAGCACTTCTCCAGCTTTCCTGGAGCCCCTTTAGGGACTGGAAGTGGCTCTAAGGTCTCCCTTGAGCCTTCTCTTCTCCAGGATGAACCACTCCAACACTCTCAGCCTGTCCCCAGTGCAGAGGTGCCCCAGCCCTCAGATCATCTTCGTGGCCTCCTTTAGACTCATTCAAACAGGTCTGTGTCTGTCCTGCACTGGGGACCCCAGAGCTGGATGCAGGACCATGATGGGGGTCTCACAGGGGGGTAGAGTGGAGTTTTGGTGCTCCCCTCTGATATTTCCCATGCCAGATGAACTCTGTTTCCTATTTATATAGCTTTTTAGCACAGGATTTCTTCTGGTTCTTGCTGTGCCCCACAACGGCACTGACATAGACTAATATTGCTTTCACTCCCTGGGAAACATCTTCTCACAGAGGATTTTGGGTCCTCACACCAACTCAGGTGGGAGACACAAGCCCTATGGAAATATGATTCTATCAACACCACCTCTGCCTGCTGCACCACCGTTCTGCTGCCAGCCATTCAACACCACGCTCTGCTAAACATAGTCAGTCATGCCCCTCTTTTTCCCTTCTTTACCCTTTTATTGGGTCACCTGACCTCAATTTGGTTGAGGAAGATGATGCTTCCAAACAGGGCAGTGAGAAAACCCGCACTGCAAGATAAATGTTGGGCATTTACTCTCACTGATGAAGCGACCAAGTTCACTAGGTACCAGAGGATCTTTGCCCAAAAGAAGATAAGAGAGAGGCAATGAATATACGTTGGGACACAAGCCACGTACACAACTTGAAATACTCAGTGGATCCTCTGGGTTGAGGAGCAAGGCAAGGCAAGACCATGACTACCATGACCAGCATCTACTGCCTGCAGATAAGACCTTTCAGTGCAGGACTCTCCTCGAGCTCCCAGTGTGGTGGGAGCCATGTGCACATCTCCCAGACACAAAGAAAGGTCAAGCCATCTGCTCCAAAAGCCCATGGGAGGGCTATACCCTGCCACCAGCATCTCCAATAACTTCACCACCAGGCTCTCAAGCCTACCACCTCTTGATAACAAGCGCCAAAGAGCCACATGCATGCCAAGAACAGGTCAGAGAGCACCAGGATGCGTCTACTCACATGGACCTGGAGGACGGTGGTGCCCACTGTGGTGTTCTCAAAGAGGCTGACGTTGTACAGGGCCTTGCTGAAAATGGGACGGTTGTCATTCTCGTTGATGAGGTTGATCTTCACACGTGCGAAGCCAACGTGGTCTGGGACGCTCTCATTTGCAAAGAGCTGTGCAGAAATGGGAAGCGAAGGGGGAGAGTTGGAGACACTGCGAAGCTTGGGAGAGTTACCTGTTCTTTAATGGAGAAAGCAATGCTTTCCTGAGCTGCCTCACCAGGCAAGCTGGCTCAGTACTAACTACCAAAGCATGGATGCTCAAAAAGACCCTTCCTTCACCCCTTGGAGCTGCTCAGCTCTGGTTTACCTCAATCCTTGGGTGAGCCAAACACCCTGCACCACCTGCCCCAAACAGACCCAGCCTTTGCCTGGAAAACTGGGGAACCAGGACCAGCCACCCCACCGCAGCCTGGAGCAAGGGTAGGAAGGCTCTTCCTCATCCTCCTCCACCAGTGGTCTGAAAGCTCCTCTGCCAGGACTGATGCCGCTGGCTTGCTGCAAGCCTGCTCTGCCTTCCTTGTGAATTTACAGCTCAAGCAGAGCACAGGACAAAGCAGGAGCAGGAGGCAAGGAAGAGTTTGGGTGCACTTAAACCTTTGTTTTATGCTCTATAAAGATTTTATGGCCCCTTGACATAGTGAGGGGCAACACGGTCTGCTTAAGCTCTTGCAGCTGAGCCTTTGGATGTTGGAAAGAGAGAGAAGACATAGAGCAAATCTCTTCTCTACCTCCTCCTTTGCTTTATCATATTTCCATTTTTTGAGGGCCATTTTTTAGTGGTCCGGAGTTTCATGGTGTGGGTTAGAGAGAGAAAGAGAGAAAGTTGGTTAACACTAGCTCTTGGGCCACCCTTAAAAATACAAATGTCCCATAGAGCACAGCCCTACCGAAAATTCATAGCGTGGGATGGTCTCAAAGTCCAGTGGCACTGCCACACGGACACGGATGTCCGCCTTCCCCTGGATGGAGGTCGGTGAGATGATGAAGTGGTTGGAGTTGTTGCCCACCAAGTAAACCTCGAAAACACTGTTGGGTCCCTGGGAAGGGAGAGAGGAAGGTTGACAGTGACAAAGGAGGAAAGACCGCGGTCGTTGGGAATGAGCCTGGAACAAAAGCACCAACCCAACTGCAAAGCTTGTGTGTGGGGCACAAACCTGCCAGGGGCCGCAGCTTGGATGCAGCTCTTTGTCGCCTTCGGATGTGTAAAAATGGATACCATGCAGTTACCAGAGATACAGGGGAGCATTTCTCTGCTTGCATCTCGTTAACTGAGCCGTACAGTTCAGCACTAACATTAAGCACTCTCTATTGTGTTTTATCACGCATACGGTGCATGAAAGGAACATGTCCCTGGGATGGCCTGCACAGTACCCAGCCGGAGGGAAAATCCCTTTTGCTGTTTAGATCCACGTATCACACACAGCATCATACCCCAGTGTTTTATCACAACGTGCCAGGGAGGCACAGCATGGGTGCCTCTCCCAAACAGAAGGCTCTTTCCAGTAAAACAGCTCAGGCTGGGAACTGGAAAACTCCTCCTGTCCCAATATCTGGCTGGCAAAGCAGCAGGACTGCCGACATCCAGCAGCAGTTCAGGTCCCTAGCTGCAGGCACAGCACACCCCTTCCCAAAGCACAGCCCAGCGGAGCACGTGAAAAGCAAGCTCAGAAGCAGCCAGAGCTGAATTTCCAATTTTCCCCAAATGACTTCCCTCCTATCAGAAAAAGGGACCAATTAAAGTTAGGGGCACTAACAGCAAAAGTTGGCTAAGCGTGACCTCCCCGACCCGGTAACATGAACAGAATCCTGGCTTGCCCTCCTCTTCACCACATCTCCCCCAGCAGCCAGTAGAGCAAGGCGGGCAAGCTGAGCATCTCCAGCAGAGCCACACAGCAGGACCAAGCATGGAGGGCACGCAGGGAGCTGCACAAGTGAGCCCCGAGGGCACCCACCACCCCAGGAGCTTAGCAATGCTCAGCTGGTGGATGCTGGGGAGCGGACATCCCTACGGAGGAATCAAAAGGAACCTGTCTCAGAGCAGACTTAACTCCGTCCAGAAATTGCTTTGCTGGCAAACTGGGAAATACCAACCCCAGTACAAGTGAGGGATGCTCCTCAATACCAGTACAGAGCCTGGGAGGGGTGGAGCAAAGGATACAGAGAATGGCAGGAGAGAGCATCGCTCCCTGAGCCATTATTTCACACCCTATCTTTAAGACACCAATTTATAGCTAACAACCATTTTCCACCAGCCACAAAAAGCCATTTCGTGGAGGAATTTCTGCCACTGAGCCCTCGGTGCCTCTCTCAGGGCCCAGCACCCTCCCTGCAATACTTGAGAGGCACCTTACACGGCAGTGAGTGGCGAAGGATTTTCTTGGAAGCCAGAGAAGTGCGACTTTGTTGGAGGCACGAGATAAAAGTTGAAACATCAAAAGCAAGCCAAGTTATTTGTGGGAAGAGAGTCGGGTGGATTAATTCCCCTCCAGCTGGGGAAGGAGATCAGCCTCCAGATACCCACCATCCCTAATTAGCAACCCCTTGAGTGCCTCAGTCTCCCCACGTGAGGTCTGGAGAAGGGGAATACATCTGCCTCTCGGGAGGGCTGCCGCCAGTTGCCATTTATATATTTATTCGGCTATTTATTTTTATTTTTTTTATTTCTGCCCCCATGCTGCTTTCCTTGCTCCTAGATCCTGGAGCCTGAGAGCCCCCTGCGGATGGCTGAAAGCAAATCTGAATATTCAAATTGTTATCAGCTGCCCGGCAGAAGGGGCTGGCTCAGCCTGGCTCACGACTGTACCCCCCACCTCGCTCCCCTCTCCGGAGAGGAGAGGAAGCCACGGGGAGCTGCTTACATTTTCCTCACCCTTTCCTACCTGTTCCTGCCACCCAGAGTAACCAACAGATCTGAAACGTGTTGAGTGCGGTGAAAACCAAACTCTGAATCCCTGGGGTTCACAAAGGTCCTGGTGTGCAGCCAAGCATTGTCTCTTTGCGGTGCCGAGGATGAGCGTGGGATGCATGGGTGTGCTATCGGTGCATGATGTGTTTTACCTGCTTGCTCCCACTACTATCCCCTCTGATCCCTTACCCACCGCCTCCTGCATGGCTCGAGATTTTTTCCCATCCCTGCAAACAAACTGGCTCCTTCACCTTCCTTCTGAGGCATAAATTAACGAGCAGCCTGCAAAAGCTTAGCAACCCTACAACAATAAACCTGTCTGCACACTCACACCTCTATCCCAAACAAATTGAGTTATAAAGAAAGGGGCTTTGGAGGGAAGTTTGCTACCGCGCAGAGCTACGGCATGGCCACGTGTTTCCCAGCTCGTCCCATTCTGTGCCAGTGCACGGGGCCAGCACTTGCCATGGCTCAAGGCTGCTTCCTGCTGCCTCCTTCCCAGCAATCAAACCTCCTCCCAGCCGTAGCCAGTGCCGCAACTCATGGAAATTTCACGTCAATTCAGCTAAAAGACAATCGTAGCTGCAGTTGGGCATAATTATTACTTTGTTCTTTGCGTGCGTATTCCTCGGAGCATGTAATAGGAGCTGCACAGTGTCCCTGCTGCCACAATGCCAGCATCAACCTCATGCCGATACCTGACTTCCAAAAAAGCAACTGCTGACTGATCTGCCGCAGAACGTTTCAGACTTAGCCAATTTTTGACGGACCTGTTTGCAACCCCACACTCACAATCCCCATCTTAATATTTAAGGGGGGCTGGGACAGAGGGGAGCCCATTCCCGGACACAACTAGCACAGCATGGACCGGCAGGCAAGGGCAGAGGCTCAGGCGCGAGGCTGAGAGATGCCAGGAGGTAGGTACATGTGTCCCAGAGGTCCCAAGCATGATATGGGACCTGCTCATCCACCTGCTACAAGACACATCCAAAATTTCCCTCTCTCCCAACCTGCAAGATGTGGTCACAGGACATGGCTCACCACACATCGGGGAACCCTTTCACACATCAGGAGGCTGGGAGCAGCCACACCAGCTGTTCCAGCTTTGAGGATGCATCATAAGCTTCACCCCTGCTTTTTGCACCCAAAGCTGCCCACCAGCTTTCATCCATCACTCCTTATGGGACAGAGCATAGATATGCTTCAGCAATTACTCAACCTTCTGCCACTCAAAGTAAGCATTCAGCATCACTCACCAACAGCTATGCAAAACCTTAAAAGCTAAAAAAATGTAAGTAACCCTAACCTCCAGGCAAGCAAACAGCCCTTCCTCAATCATACCCCCCTCCTCCACAAAATCACTGAGGTGCTTAGGCAGCCTGGAATCATTTTCAGCACATAGGGAGCTCAATTTGGGAAAAGCAGTCTGGGATCTTCAGTTTTCTTCTCTTCACACTCCCTGGGGACAGAGCTCCCTTTGGTTCCCTCTACCTTAGCTGAGGTGCAGCTTGCTTTGCCAAAATGGAGAGCCCTGCCTCTCCAAAGCACAAAACCCAGTGTAATTCCAGCTGTCTTCTCAGCGACATTCTAGGCATAGGCTATTACCTACAGAAAGCCAAGGGGAGTTTAATATCCCTCGTTCTGGCACATTTGCAAAGAAAGTGCTAGGAGTTTCAGGAGCAGTGGAGGAAGAAGGGGAGAAAGAAAAGTTTAGTTTATATTTTTTTTTAAATAAAGGAATTATCGCTTCTTTGTACAGCTTGGATACTTTATGCCTGGTTCTAGCTAGTTGGAGACAAATAATGCTTAATCCTTCCTTTGAAAACACAAGGCATAGAGGGTTATTCTCTCCACCCGCCTAAAAGCATTTGACTTAAGCAGCCTCTCTCCCATTGCCCAACCAGCCAGCTGAGGCTCCCAGCACCCACTGCTCACCCAGCACCCAAACAGGAACCATCTGAAGACTCACTTGGCACAGGCACTCATCCCCTGCATCCCTAAAGACCTCGCTGGGGTCACATGTGATGCAGGATGCCTGGGGTAAAATGCTTCACATCCTTTCTGATCATCCTCCCCATGCTGGCAGCTCTTTTCTCCCCTCTCTTTGGCTGTCCTAAGTGACGGCCCTTGCCTGGTCCCCCACTTCCAGAGGAGTTTTCTCCTTCCTTGCTCTCCCCAGGTTATCTGCTGAATTCCACACACGCCTGCACAGACGGGATCAATCCGAGGCTGCCTCGCCTTCAGCTTATCTCTGCTCCAAATGATTGATTTTCCCTCTTTAAGGGTAATTTGCTGGTGAATTCCATGTATTGCAAAAACCCCTGTGAAATCTAATTCAGCCCGACTGGCAGCTGGCACTTTTGGGAGAGAATACTCAAGTGCCGTCAATTCCCCTTTACAGTTCCTTGCCATGTAGATCATATTTATAGCGTCTGTATCTGTCATATGCATATATATACTACAGATGATTCATATATTGCACCTGCATACGCATGGTCACATGCGATATCCCATCGCCAGTCTCCAGTGTAGCTTTGTGCAACGAATGCCAGAGCCTGGATTTTCTTCCTTCTTTATTTGCCCACCCCTGAATTCCCCATTTACCTTCCTCGATATGCTTATTTTGGAGAATTGTTTCCCAAATCATTCGAAAATGTCAGCCCATCATACTTGTGCTTTATACAGCCTCTGCCCTTTTCTTCCTCTTCAGCCAAGCATGTCAAGGAAAATCAAGTGAAAGTCACGTCAGAAGACAGCTGGTTTCTCTGATGCGCCCCAGGAAAGTGTGTTCCTGTTTCTCTTAACCTACCTTTGCAGATCCTGGAGCAATAGGAGACTCAAATGGGGGATGCCCTGAAGGATGCTCTGCTTCCTTTCCTGCAAGGCCAAACCCTTGTCTTCTCCCTAAAACACTGCATCAGGCTTCCAGGTTGGAGAATACTGGTGTATCCATTAAAATGTCCCCCACCTCAGCCAGCCGTGGAGCAGATAAGCCTGAGCCAAACAGCCGTGTGCCCTGGCTTATTGAGTGCTTTTGATAAACCACAGAGAATGTAAAAAAGAAAAACCAGCACACCTCTTGGCTACACCCCAAATCTATGTCCGGGGTCATCTCAGCTCAACCCAGGAGCTTGAGATGCTCCCTGTCCCACCTCACAGCCCCAACTGGCTCTTCATGGAGCCACACCACAACTATGTTTGAGGGATGGCAGCTGGGAGTTTGGCAAGGGACAGACCCAGAGGAGCAGGTTTCTCTTTGGAGGCACCCTGCCTAGATACCTTGCCCTAGACATTCATGCCAGCCCAGCTTCAGAAAGGCACTTAAAACACTGAGGTGAATTCAAGCGCTCCCTTTCAAGCGTGGTCTTGTGTGCAACGTAAATACGTTTTTAAGTGCTTTGCTGAATCGCTTAATCTAACTCCTTCAAAAAGCAATCATTTAAGTTTGTGCAAAGCACACCAGAAGAAAGGCCGACCAGAAACCCACCATTTAAGGCGGCCACGTGGGCCTGGTTACAAAACACCTTCTTGTTTAATGGCCTTGGCAGCCCACGCAGTGTGTTTGAAAGGCAAGGCCCATGTGATACCTCTTTCCCCAGCTCTACAAAGACACAACCGGGGCGCTATGGGCAGACAGGCAGGCTCCCCAAAGCCATCCAACCCCCCAGGACCCCTGCGTGGGGCAAGGTTCAGGTGTGGGTTGCTCCATGCCAGAAGGACCTCAACGAGTGCGAGGGTTGAAGGAAAAGCATCATGATTTGCTGGAGGGACCAGAAGAAGGCTGGATGGCTTGGCTCAAGGAAGAAACCAACCTGCCAAGGGGCTCTCCCAGGACTTAATGACATGGGTTGGGAGGCAGGAGACATAACTCCAGGAACATGATCTTCCTGATGACTTTGATTTCATGTGTTTCTATCCATCTGCTCTCATTTATTTATTTATCTGCTACTCCCCAGAGACATGTATAATCCTCCTCTTGTTTTCCTTTGCCCCTTACACAAATGAATCATGTCATCTCCAGCATGCAGGCTGCGCTGCCAGAAGAGCTTCTGTCAGCCATGTCCCTGCCTGAAGACCGTGGACCTCACTCACTGTCCTATCCCTCTACCCCTGCACCCCAGAGAGTTGAAAGCGCCTGGCCCCTTCTCGGCTATCTAAAATCCAGATGGACTGTAAAAGCCTTGCAACACACAGAAGGTAATCAAGCATCTGAAATCTCACCATGAGGTGACTAGCTTCCCTTTCTTTAAGTTGTGTACTGAAATTTTGGGGGTGTCGGGGCCTCTATAAATACACCACCTGGGAAGCAGCACTAGAGCAAGCCTCAGTCCCACTTCTATCTCACATACATCTGTTGTCATAACCTGGCTATCCTCTCCTCATTTCCCCGCTCCCCCCCGCAAAGTGCTACCTCGACTCTTAATCCAGCTGCAAGCGTCAATGAGGGGAAATAAGAAAGATCCACCGCAGGATAATGCGGGGAAGGAGAGGAAAAAAAGCAACCCAACTGCTTATAACTTTCCTGCCTCCAGATATTCCAAGACATCAGCTCTCCTGTGTTTCTTATCAGTGAAAATAATGCTACAGTCAAAGCAATCTGTGCTAATATGATGGTCTCCACAGACTCATACAGTAAAACTCCTTCTGAACTCCCTTAGCGCAAGAGGTCCTCTCTCAGCAGTTTTAAAACTCTCAGCCAGTTCTTTTGGGGAAATCTCATGGAGTTAAAGAAATACACCAAAAGAACAAGCCTACTTTTGTTTTTTTGCAAGGCTATTTTTTTTTATTCTCCCATTTTTAAAATTAGAAAGGCTGAAAAGTGAATTCTTCAATGGGAATCACTCCAGTAAAATGAGCTTTTAACCAGAAATAATGATAGATCCTTCATCCTTCTGGCACAAACAGAAGTGCTACAATGCCCTTCAAGGACGGATCTGCTGACATCTCTCAGAAAGCACGACAGCGGCTCTATTCAGAAACTATTCTAAGCATCTGTCATATCTATATCTTCTTTATTAGCAATTGACATTTTCAAGAAAAAACATTCTCTATCTGCTTAATAGCTCATCTGCACCTTTCTGGGCTGAACTCATAACTCCTGGATGGTGACGACATGTCACAAGCAGATTATTAGTTCTGTGTCATAATCACTTCACATGAAAACGATGGGATTTCTGGGTGGCTTTACGAAGCGCGGTGAACTCCACCCAGAGCTGGGGAAAAGCAAATCCATCATTTCAGCCAGCAAAGGCATCTTAGAAGATGCATGTTTAACAGACCCACCGGGATTTTGGAGGGGTGAGAGGGCGATATTCCCTTTTCTATGCCTCAGTGCTGTCCCATCGTTCACCTGAAGTGCAGGAAAACATCCCAATGATGCCATTTATTCTGACAAACCCTCATCTCTCGCTCAGCATGAAGAGGAATAAGGATGGCTCTATAGCCAGAGCCTTTCCAAGGGATTTTGGGAAGTTCACCATGAGGTGTCAGCACTTGTTTGAAGCACACACCACGCAGCGTGGTAGGGTTGAAGGGTACTGGCACACAGAAGCAGCCAGATGTGAACTGCACAAGTCAAGTAATCAGAGTAATTGAAGGCTGCAAGCCCAAGGCTGGAAAACACACTGCAATCCCTATGTGGCACAGACTGGCATATATCAAATAGGAGCTTCGTTAACACAAGGGAGGAACAAGCCTCCAATGCTCCCAACTGCTTTGCACTGATGAACTGGTCTCCTAGTCCTGTCTGTCCCCCCCAGCTTCCTCCAGCCCTGCGCCAGCCAGTATCTCTTACCTCCTCCCTGACAGCAGCATCACTGGTCCTCCCGCCCCATCAGATGCCTGGGAGCCTGGCATCCTCCTTTTCTAAAGCAGAACAGCAAAGGGCTGCCTGACAAGAGCCCTCAGAAACGGGCAAGAATCAGCATCCCACAGCATCTCATTATCTGGCTCTCGATGGCCATGCGATCCCGCCTGCGTTAAAGCACACGTTCCATGTGGGCATCCGCGCCGGGGTACTGAGCAACGGCAGCGTAAGAGCTACAGTAGCGGCTATCAGGGCATAACCATGCACCTCATCCAAGGTTCACTGCCCCCAAACCACACCAGCGCTACCCTGTAAAGGCTGGACAGAAGGTGCTCGCGGCCGGGGATACCTCACCTCATCTTTGTCCTGCACCTGGATGAAGAGGGGAAGGGCAAAGCCCACCTGGGCCAGCTCTGGGATGGCCACACTGTACTCCGAACTGTTGAACTCGGGGGCGTTGTCATTGATGTCGATGACAAGGATGTTGAAGGTGGTGGTGACAGTGGCATTGGAAGGTGTGCGGTCATCGTTCAGCTCTGTCCCCTGCGAGGTGAGAAAACAACAAGGCAGCTCTTCATTTTTCAAAGAATACATATAAAGGTAAGCGTACATGCCATGATCAGAGTCCTGCAGCTTGTACATCCTCCACTCTGCCAAGGAAGGACACTCAGTTGGTCCCACCTTCCCATGCTGCCCCGACCCATTCCAACCCACAGCTGCTGACCCAGGAGCTCCCCTTGCCCGCTCTTCAGACGCACAGGACTCTTGCACACCTTCCCAGGGGTTTAAAATCCTGCTCGGGATGGCCATGGCGAAGTTTTCACATGCCCCTATCATGCAACAGGTCAGCAGAACTCAGAGCCATGCTGAGGGGTAGGTTGTTTACTTGCCACAAGTTTTTAAAGCAAAAAAAAAAGTAAAAAAAAAAATTAAAAAATCATCCTGGGAAAAGTGGGGGGTGGTCCTCAAAATAAAGGAAGCAAAGAGAGCTGGGAGCAGGAGCAGGGAGCAAACCACCATCATACGACTCAAGGGACAGAAAAAACTAGGGCAACAGAGGAAAACAAGATTTAGACCTTAAAATAGGTTTGGCAACACGTATCTAAATACAGAGCCGAGCCATGGCCCCGCATCACACCTCTGTCTCAAGGAGGGCTTGAATTTTGCCTTCCCAAAAGGAAAAGGCACAGATTTTTTTATTGCCAGAGAAGCAAAACAGCCTTTTCAAGCAGAGTCCCTCCCTCCCATCCTCCGGATTGTCTTGCTTTGCTGCGGGCATGGAAAAGCACCGCTGACGTGACCCACACACGGCTCATTGCTATTCACCGCTTCTGCACGCAGCAGCAGAACAGGCTGATCCGAACAAGGAGCCTATCCAGCTGTATTTTCAACCGCATGCTCCAGGATGAGAGCAGCACAGAACGTGGCATTTTTTGGGACCCCAGGGGCCAGGAAGAGTTGGCATTCGTGGAAGGGACATGAAGTTTGTGGGCAGAGACAATAAAAATCTGTCAGATCAACGGAATAGAGTGGGAATTGCATTATCATGCAGGCAGGAAAACGGGCAAGTTTTCAGGTTCACAAGCCTCTCCAAGATAAAATGGATACTTTTGCCCAGAAAATCCTCCCTCTGTCTCGATTTCTGCTGAATTTAAACTATAAAAGCACAAACCGAGAGATACCAGGGACGGATGCTTCTCTCTCCCCCACAGTACAACCTGTCCCTGGCCCGAAAAGCACTAATTCCTTGTTCCTTTGCAACCCCCACCCCCACCCCAACAAAGCATCACGCATGCCAAACTGAGATGGTGATGTGCTGGCTGCTGCCCTCCCAATCAATGACCCTTCCTACGACACTGATTTCCCCCCACCCCAGTCCAGCAGAATCTATACTTCTAAATGTGTTTCCAACCAGCTGCCCAGCTTGATATTGATTTTAATTACAGGGCTGTGAGTGAAGCCAGGGACCCGCTCTCAGGTGGGGCTGGAAGACCACGCTCCAGTGCCTTTTCTTGACAAAGCAACTTTGAGCATTGCTCCTCTCCTCATGCCTGCCCATGCCGGGCAGATGCAGACTGTGCCCTGTTACACCACTTTCTGCTGATGTGATCAAATGTTTCCCTTTCATCCAGATTTTTTTTGGGGTGAGAGGTGGGAAATAGGCACAAGCGCGTACAATGCAAGTGCCTGAATGGTGTCTCATGCTATTTGCAATCCAAGGGCATCTGCACACTGCTGGTGGATACTACTGCAGGCAGATCTAGTTGGGCACCAAAAATGACATTATACACCCATATAGACGCAACCACGTTTAGGGCCATGGGGGGTTGTGTTAAGCATATCACTTGGCTTGGCTGGAGAACAGTGTGTCACGGCTCTAGATGCTGACACATCGCAGGTTTGTGCTCTACCTCAAAGGACACATCCCCAAAGCAGGGTGCCCTCCCTGTCCTGCTCTGTTGATGCACCTCCTGGATCAAGAAGGGTCTCACCTTCACCGTGAGGATGAATCCAGCGCTGTAGAAGGGGTTTTCCCTGTCCAGTGGCCCATTCAGGGTTAAAGCTCCACTGATGTAGTCCAGCGCAAAGATGCTGTTGGTGTTACCTGAGAAAAATAACACGCAGCGTGAGCACGGGCAGCCGGTACAGCTGATGCCAAATGGTGTGGTGGGATGCAATGCAGTGAGGGAAACGGGAGGACACATCTCAAAGCATGACCGGACACAGTGCTTAGAAGAGAGGTTTTATCTCTCTTGAAAACATTAACAGCTGTGATGGTCCTCTCCTCCTCTCCTGCACCCTGGTTCAGGGCTCAAAGCGGTGCTCTCCTTCAAACAGCCGATAAAGTCGCGAATGCTGCAGGCAACTGAAGAGTTTCAAAGGGGTTTTGGTTATTAAAATATGTAACAGCACAGATGAAAACAGGGCCAAACCCAGGTGCTACCCTCTGAACAACTGCCTGCATTAGCGGGCCACTGTGTCCCCTGGGGTGAGCAGAACCCCTCTCCCCCCAAATACAAGAGCTATGGGGCATCAGTCCAGGTTAATCAGAGGAAAGCATAGACAGACCAAGCTCACAAGTGATTCTCCGCATAACGAGCGGCAGTTCAAACCGTGGGGTCTCTTGCCAGAGGAGGCTGAGAATGATAGAATTTCATCCATACTCAAGGAGAGACTGGGGAGGTTAATGAAAGGAAAAAAAGTAATTTAAAAAAAAAAAGTATCAAATAACAGAGAAGCCATATGCAGCTCAGGGGTTTTCTTCCCTGCACCTATTTGGTGCCAGGGAGAGTATTAGGGTAAGTACTAGAGGCACTTGTCCTGCTTTTATGCTCTTGCCAGATGTGCTGACCTCACACAGCTGACTTGTTTTCCTCTCCTTGAGCTAAATTTGGGCTCCGTGCCAATCCTTACATGCAAAAGCGACCAGACAGGGTGCTACGGAGGGCTGTGCTGCCTGTGAGCATCCTCCCTCATCCTACCCTCAAGCACTGGAGTCTAGTGAGTGGTCAGCAGATGTTAAGATGAAGGACATCCTGCGCTGGGAATGCCCCTGCCACAGTCCCAGGTAAGCTCTCAGGCAGGCAGACAAAAGCAAGCAGTTGGTATGTGGAGCCTGGGTTACCTGACGCCAGCCTGACACAATACCAGAGGAGGCTGCTGAATTAGTGATGACCAAAGAGGTTATACACAGGCATACGGGCAGCCACATTGCTCTCCTCATCATCTCACGCTAAGCAGAAACCCCTGATCCAGCCCAAAATGGGAGCAAGGAAACCCTATTCATCCCAGTCAAAAATAAATGCACCTCCTCCCCCACCCCCCTGTTCTTCTCGAGATATATCAGCATGAAGGAAACGCAGGCAGCATTTGTCATGCCCCTGGAAGGGAGCCGCAAGGCAGATCTGCTGCTGCAGGGAGTTGTTCCCCATCACTCAGCATCCACCTTGCTCCTACCTGATGCCCCATTTAATCGTGCTGCACCTTTTGTGGGATGGCCAAAGGCTCCAAGGCTGGCTTTCCTCTCCTTCCTAGCCCCAGGAGCTGCCCTTGCCTTCACAAGCCGCTGGCTGCCAGCATCTTCTCCCAGTCTGTCTGTGCCATATGACCTTACCGAGCCTTTAAGATCCTCTCGGACCAAATGCCTCCCATTCCCATCCTTGGTCCTCTCTCCTCTCCATCCAGAATGGCACATCAACCACTGGCCAGCCTAACAAACAGCTGCTTAAAACATCAGCAGAACCCAGCTGATTTTTTTAAATTTAATTTTTGCCACCGTACGTGAAAGATCTCTAGTCTTCCACCTTGGACTATGCCCCTCTTTTCATCTTGACTTCCCGCTTTCACTCTGTAATTTACAGCCAACTCTTCAGGAGGTGGCTTCCGACACCAGGTTTGAAGGACACTCCACGAAATATATTGAACTGTGCCGCAAGGCATTTAAATGCTCCGGGATGCTATGTTGCCATGGTAAAGTTTATGCATTGAGGCGATCGTGGTACACTCCCCTTAATATAAAGCCTTTTTAAACACAAAACTGTTCTGCTAACAGGAACCCATGAGGACAGAGACCAACGGATTTGAGTGGAAATGGGTCAAATAGGGCAGGGATTTGACACAGAAAGACTAACCATGGCGTCCAGAAAGTGGCTGTGCGTTTCAGGTTTGACCACAGTCAATTTCTGAAGGATAGACAAAAAAATTAGGCTCCCAAATACCCTCCCCAGGCTGCACAGACTTTTCCCTAGCTTGGCCACTCCCCCCCGCCCCCCCCAGATATCACCCCCGGTGCTCCCCGGGGCGTGTTTCTGCCAAGGGAGAATCGCCAGCTTTGCAAATCAGGAGGGGAAAGAGGTGTCTCCAAACTCATCCTTCGGAGGCCTTTCATCATTTCCTCCACAATGCCTCCCCAAACACTGCTTCATTATCCCTCTGACCAGCGATCCCCGCTGTAGTACGTACACTGATGAGCAACACGCAGGTCCCCCCCTCCCGAGATGCTTTCTCCGCAGAAGATCTCTCTAATCATAGTCACACATCTTTGCTTGCCCCAGAGCAAGGGTAAAAACAATGGTAGGGGGAAACTAGCTGATTTAATCTTTCCCTCTCCCCCTGCATGATTTTTTCCCCCTCCACGCAGTTCTCTCCCATTAACTCCCCATTAGCTTCCTGGCGCAGGGAAAAGCCGAGGCTGGGTTAAGTGCCGCTTCATATGCAGCTGACAGTGCGAACGGCCACACCACCTGACGGCTTTCAACCCATTTGCCTGCTCCACTGCTCTCCCAGTGCTTGCTCCATCCTGCTCCCAGTATCACTGGTTGCCAGCTCCCATAGCCATCCATGCCCAGCACTGGCCTCTGTGGCAGGTGGGTGCCATGAGCTGAGCTGGCTCATTGTCATGCCACCCTGATGCTCCAGCCAGTGGCTCAGTGGCCAACACTGCTCACTGGATGTGCCAAACAGAGCAAACCGCACTGGTTTTGAAGTGATACCACAACACACTGATGCGTGATGGAGACCAGGGGGATGGAGAACCTTCGCAGGGATTTCAAACCCTGGCAACGAAACAACTGCTCACTTGGCTCAGCAGTTACCAGCTCCTAGATGTGTCCCTGCTAGAGCCATCTACTGCCTAGCCCGAGGTCTGGTCTGGGCCACCAAAATGTCTCTCCATGGACCTCAAGGATTTAATTCCCATGCCTCTGGAGCCCAAGACAACAATCTGGTTTCTGTTAGACAGAGGCTCACATGTCCTCCACCTCCTTCCCCTTCCAGACAGGCATGTGGCAGTGCAAATCACTTGCATGAAGAAGGCAAAGTTACAGAATAAAGGAACTTTCACAGGCAAAGGAGAAGCTCTACTTTCAAGTGCCAGGGAAGTAAGGACGGCCTTTAAAAAAGCAGAGTAGGGAGCAGAAAAGTAACACACCCACCCCATGGGAAGGCAGGCTCCACTTCTGCCTCTCTGCTACCACCACAAACCTCCAGAGCTGGACCCAGCACGAGGGACCGGGACAGACACCCAGGGTAGGAAACGTGGCAGAAGTCTGATGATAAGGAGGGAAAGGCTGAGCTGCAAAAGGGAGTGCAGAAAGAAGTCAAGGAAAGCAAAGGATGGTTTTAAATACTCCAAAAGATAGATGAAAGGTGAGGGGACCAAAACCAATAAAAATAAAAGGACTAACTTTAGGACAGCAACATAAATATATCTGTCAGACATGATGCTCTCACCAGGCAGGGAACAGGATTGGTCAGGACAGCTTCTGGTTAAGGCATGAGGAAAAGGAGAACAACTTTCCCATCCCTCCATCCACATGCGGGCACAGGGACAGTGGCAGCTCTTATGTTCACAGCAACTGGGCAGGGGACGGGAAGGCAGGAACCAGTGTGGCGATGGGTTGGGAGCAATGGAATGGATTGCAGCAGCCCATTCAGAGTGTTTTTCCAGGCTCATTGAGGAATGGATGGTGGCATAGGCATCGTTTTGGAGAAACACTGCTATAACGAGTAGTTTTATAGATGAAGGCCATAATGTTTAATTGCCCTCAGCCAACACACTCACCGTTTAAAATGACCATTAAAAATACTGGCTCAAAGCCAGGGAAAAAAAAAGACAAGAAAAAAAATAAAGACATTGACGTCTCCTCCTTCCTCCCAACACCTTTTTGGCCTTTGAGCATCATTCAGATCCCTAAGGGGGGAGTGATGTGGCTATTGCCCAGCTCTAGCGAAGAGCTACCTGCCAGCCGGGGACAGCTGATATCCCTGCGCAGGCAAAATTCCCCCCCTCCTCACACTCCCACCTCCCTACGAAGGGCAGTTCACATTGGGGAGCTGCATCCTCAACATGCCGCTGCTTTGCTGAGCTGCTGAACTTGGGAGCAGATGACTTTCACAAGATGCGAAAGGGGAACCCATCACACACCTTGCACCGGATAATTTATTAATCAAAATGTGCTCTGTCAGGGCTCCTCGGCACCAAAATAGATGCTGTTGGACGTGGTTCATAGAGTCGGCAACAGACACAGTTATCATCATATAAATAGTCCGTCAGCTGCCGTGACCACCTCGCTGCTCTTCACCTTGAGTTTTTACCCCCGGGTGATACGCTGGGAAGTATGCCAGGGCAGATACCTTGCCCCACGCTTAAAGCTCCAAAGGCATGAGTTGTTTTCCAAAGGAAAAGGGGTTATTACAACCCGAGTTTTATTTCTTTGCTCAGCATGAAATCAAGATGCTCTAAGAAATCAGCGCCCATTCCTCCTACCCCGGCCTTCAGTTTGTCCTTCCCAGAAGATACAGCTCTCTCTGGGACAAGGAATTCAAGCCCAAAGCCGCATGCCAGGACTCCTCCACACGCGCTCACTCTGCAAACAGGCGTTTTTAACATCTTCCCAGAAAGGTTTAATTGCCCGTTATTCCACTACTGGCAGAATTTCTGATCTCGTGAGGCACAAAAGAAGCTCGGATTAAATCACTTCCACGATTCCCTTTTTTTTTTTTAGAACAATACAGTACAAGAAAATAAAAGTAGAGATTGATTACCTGAGGTGCAATCCCCCTCCCCAAGTCCCCAGGAGCTGTGTCCGGGTATCAGAGAGAAGAACGGAGCCTGCAGAGTTTAAAGGTTTCTGCTCTGAGTATAATCCATCCCGCGCAAGGATGCTGAGGCTTGGACCACAACCACTGTTCCCCCACGTCCTCTAAAACATGCTTGGTGGCTCAAAGGGAAGGCAAATCACCAGCAGTTTCCTGCCAGCCTTTCCTCTTTCCGTGAATCTAATCCTAAAAACCAGCAATGGGAGAGCAGCGAACAGCTGGATTGTGAGTCAAGACAGCAGAGCGACGCTGGGGAAATTCTTGTTTCCTTTGTTTGTGTAAATGCAAATACTTAAAACCCCCTTACCTGGGGATTTTGTCCTAACAAACAGGGTGCAGGAGATGTGTTCCCAAAAGAGAGCGGGCTGGCCTGGTCATCGCCACACACTGGTTCCCCCATAGCCAAAGGATGCGCACACGTAAAATTGGGATGTTCTTCGCGCCTGCTGTGCCCGTGCTGGCTTTAGGAACCCACAAATCACCTCTCCTGCCTTTGCCACAGCATTAGGCAGACACGTCAGAGGAACGTCAAAGCTGTCTGCTGTAACATGTCTGCTAACAAGCCTGAATCAGCTTTGAAGGCAAACCCCACATCTCCAATCCTCAACACCTCCCAGAAAATTTTCCGCTTGGAGACATACTAAAAAGCATCTCAGAAGCCCCAGTGCAAACAGGAGCAGCGCAAGGTTCATCTTTTCCCAGTGGTTGCCAACATCTTGCCAGGAAGTTAGAGTCCCAGGAATTAAACAAAAAATATGCTTTGTTTTCACGTTTACACATAAAGGGGAATGTATAGTTTTAATTACTGAGGGCCATTTGCTGGGGGGCCACCTGCCACGCAAGCCATTATCCAAACCGTATCTGTTCCCAGCGATTTCTGGATTACCAGGGAGCCAAAGCAAAATGCCAATGTGATGACGAAGCATCATTAGTGCAGCAGAGAGGAAGACAGGGAGCAACCGAGCCAAGAAAAGAAGGGCCGTGGCTGCAGCCGCCATCCCCTTCACCATGCTCTCTCTTCGCATCTCCCTTCACCTCCCTTCGCATTGGCAGGGTGGAAAAACAGCCCTTGATGAATAACTCAGCGTGAGGCACTTTTCCACCCATCAGCGTGTCCTCCTACAGAAATGTTCTGCTATGATGACTGCCTTTAAATCACGCTGGAAGGCCCTCCCAGCAGGTGTAATTTATGAGGACTTTAACACCCTAGTAGTTCACCGAGCGATCCGAACACGGGGAAAAAGCCGTCATGACGTAGCCAACTGGCAATGAGAATATTAAAAATTTACCAAGTGCTGTGTTTCCACGGATCCTCCCCTGATGTCTGGTTTCAGGGAAGCAGGGAAGCGGTTTTTGCCTTGCCCTACCTTGTTTAGTAACTCGGGTCAAAATATGGAGGGAGTAGTCAGGAGCTGAGGGCTGGGAGACCTCTTTCATTGTTTAACCTCACCTCAAGAGTCCATGCTGTACTTCCAAAGGGAAGGCAGCAGGGTTGCCAGATCTGTTAAGACCACGTGAATCAGAGCTACTGCACTGATTGTTGCATCCATATATATGGATACATATATATGATATTTTATTCCTTAGCAGAAATTCCAGAAGAAAGAGAGAGAACAATTCTTTCCAGACGTGCTTCCCTCTTGCCTTTTGTAACTCATGCTTCTATTACATTGTGCAAATAATGATTAATTCACGCTTCCCTTGGGATGCACCAGCTTTAGGGAGAGAGTGCTTCACCAGAAATTACATCCGTCTCTGAAAAGAATCAACTTTGGGGGAAAGAAAAAAAACCCAACCCAAAAATAGATGCTCAAAAGGTTTGGGGAGAGCCCTAAGGACCAGCTCGCAGACCGAAAGCCCTGTGCTCCCTCCCCTCTCTCCCGTAGGACTTCCCAAGCCCTGGGAAGGACATATGGATTGCTCTTGCGCGATTTCCCATTGCCCATCCATCACCGCACCTGAAATGTGCAGGCAGGGACTGACATTTGGTTGTTTTGCAGAGCCTGGGGACCCTTTCCCCTGGTTTAACCCTTCGACACCTGCATAGGCAGCACAGGTGACCTTCACGCCTTCATGCCTGGATACATGCAGTCCTCCTGACCATCCTGGCAAGAAATGAAACCCAAAGTTTCATTCACTAGCGAGCAAAGCGTGAGACTGCTGTCATACATTTCCCTAACCAGAGCTCACAGGCCAAAGTCCCCTCCTGCCTATTAATTAAACTGCCATTTAATTCATGATTAAAAAAAAAAAAATCCTTCTTTTAAAGAGCCAAAGGATTCCCTGTGCCCCAGGCAATGCGCACACACTGCTGTCTGCAGTCCTGGTCCTGCCCAGAGCACCCGGGCCCCTCTGATTTCCACTGGTGGGGGGGAAAAATAAAATAAAATAAAAAAATCAATCTCTGTTAGACTGGAGAGTTCCCCTAAATGAAAAGCCTTATCTAGAACAGGTCGTGTTATACAACAAGTCACTCACTTTGCCTGGGAAATGAAAGATGATGAGGCAGAGTCCCCAGTACAGAGGCTATCTCCATAAATCTGCCAAAAAGGAACTGTGGATTACTTTGCTGGATTAATTATCTGTCCTTCAAACAGAGTCCTGACCTCAGCGGCTGAACATCTCCAACCTGTCAAAGCAGCTGGGGAAGTGGGGATGGAGGGGTTTTTCACAGGGCACCAGCAGTGGGCTGCCCGCACCCTTCTTTTTCACCCCGGGCAAAGCAACAGGAACACCCGTCAGAGCAATGGGAGCAGCCTGCAAGCTCCCAAGGGTCCAACTGCCAGGTCTCCATTTGGATATCTTTTTCAAGAGGCCTTTTGCAAAGTGGAAGACAAAAAAAGCTCATAGTTTTTTGTGGACTTAAAAATACATGGATTGGAAGGAAGGGAGAGAAACAGCAGAATGGCTTTTCCCTCTAAAGTACAGAAAATATGGAATATCCCAGCACGGGCGGCAGGCGGCCTTGTCTATCCAAACAGAACAACTAACCAAAGCCATGGCACAGCTTGATCGGTGCACACCTCCATCATTCCAGGCTTAACAGCTTTGTAAGCTGGCGGCATAAAGTTAGATCTTAAGTCTTATTTTATGTGGTTATGGTTAATCTTTTAGTTTTACTGTTTTCCTGTCATGGGAGGACCTTGTGCTGGAGATAGCCTTATAAATAAGAGCAGATGCAGTATATCCCGAGAGGGCCTGAAGCTGAATAGAACACTGGCAATTCCAAATTAATTTTTATACCCCACTTCCAAATCATACGGATGCTTTAGGTATTAATACCAAAGGCATGATAAATGGATGGGCTGCTTTTCAGTGCTCTTGCTGCTGTATATTCAACTCCAGCTGGTAAAAATCGCCCAAGCTGTGTGCAAGCCCTGTGCCTGAAGACCTGGGAAAGCTGTGGAGAGGTGTCATCCATCCTCGCTGTGAAATGGGAACGGCATCACCGCCGCCTGCCCTCATGCAAGTGAGCCGGGTGTAATTGCCACCTCCACCGGACGGTTTCACTTTTGCTTACGGTCGGTTTCTAATTTAATTTGCTTCCTCTTGCCCATATGTTAGACCCTTTTTTATCTTCTTTTTTTTTTCAGAAGTACCATAAAAATTTACCAGCTCAGGCACAAAATCTGTTCGCTGACCTTTACTATTGTGATTGAAGATAATGGCAAGTTAATTACGCTTTACCTGCCTGCAAAAAAAAAAAAAGAAACCCAAAGCAACAACCCCCCCCCCCAAAAAAAAACAAAACCCAAAAAAACCCACTTGCCTTGGGTGAGCAGGATTTTTAGAATTGCTAGAATTGTGCTGGCCACCTCTTTCCCTATTCAGATGTCTGAAGGTACCATTTTTCCAAAGCAGGAAGCAAACAATGGAGGGTATAACAAAATAGGCCTTGAGAGGAGCAGGGAAGGCACTCACACTCCCACTGAGTTGTTAAATAAATTGTTTGCCCCTTGTTTTCATTACAATTTGCCCTCAGCCACAATCCAGCAGCCAAAGGGAGCTGCTGAGCTCTGGCAAGGAACCCAACTTGAAGTGGCTGCTGGGCATTGCAGAGCCCGGCCTCGGGGATTTTGGAAAGCTCTGCTTTAAGCCGAAGGCAGGATGAGGACAGAGCAGAGGCAGGGGCGACAGTGGGTGTCTCAAGTTGTCTCTCTGTCCATCCCTGGGCTGAGCCTTCCCAGCACCACCACTCCTCAAGGTATTGGTGCCAACGGGAGGAGGACTCTTGGCCACTTAGAAATATACTCTGCAATTCTCTTGTTTGGGGGGAGGCAGGGGGGAAGAAATTTAAAAATAATGCAAAGCAGTTCAATCACTCTTTGATGTGCTCTGCCTGATTCTCCGATATGAAAGCTGCCCCCCACCAAGCGGGACCGGGGGCAGGGATTAAGCTCTTGGCATATGCGAGCAGACGTGAGGATGTTTGCACTGATTTGCCTGCCTGTCACTCTGTACCCCGCTGCCACCGGGCTGCAGGAACGTGCCTGGATCCCGTCCACTGTTCCTCTGCCTGGCTGTAGCGGCTGCCCTGGCAAGGAGCATCGCAAAGTGACAATGCTCACAGTGGCTATTTCACAGGAAAACCAAAGACAGGCAGGAAAATCAGAGCACATGTGAATGCTCCAGGTAAAAATCCAGGGTCCAAGGTTTGCTTTCTTTGAGTCAATAAAGGAGCCGTGACCATCCGATGAGAAGAAAGCCTGGCATGACTGTGAGCTGATGGGCATGTGTAGCACATTGATGCTCTAGAGCCATCACTGTTGTTTCTGTAGGTTTAAGCCACCAAACAAAGGCTCTTGGAAACCCAGAGCTGTTTGTATTGTGCTGGTGCCACCAAGGGGAAATGAGACACTGGGTCAGAAAGAGTGTCTGTGGCCATCAGGAGATGCCCAAAGAAGGTTCCACGAACAGGACAAGGACTGTTTCCCAGCTCCTGACAGACTTCATTCGGGCTTTGAGCCAGACAAGGTTTCTGTAAACTGAAGGCTTTTGCCATTCTCACGGTAGATCAGTGGCAAAATTAGTTTGGGGTTTCAGTTTGGTCTCCAGCGAATAAGTGCCTGCGTCAGTCAGAAGAGAGTCCCTGCTGTACTTTGCCCAGATGGATACATGCGATCTGGGGGGATCTCTCACTTAACTCACACCGGGGGAACATTAGAATAAATTACAGAGGGAATTAGAGGAATAAATAGAACTTGCATCTTCAAAGGCAGACTGACCTGGATACTTGCAGCCAGGATCAATGGGCTTGAAAGCCTGGGTGAAATCACCTTGACCCCAGAGGTTGATTAAAAGCGCATTTGAAATGGCTGAGCTTTAAGGGACTGGAACTGGGAAATTATTTCCATCCATGCAGCTTGATGGAGCTTCCAGCCAGCACCAAAAGCATGTGGCATGGTCAAGAGAGGAAGCGATGTTGCCATTTCTCCCTGCGAAGATCACCCCCAAAAGCAATGCAAGAAAGAGGGTTACAACCCTACAGTCCCAATGGAGCCAAGAATTGCTCAGTGACAGCCGCTTCAGCGAGCTGCCTATGTACACTAGGATGGGTTCCTCAGCCTTCAGAACCAGTCCACAAAGGCAGGATCAATCCATGTGCCCACCTGAAGGCAAGAAACCCTCCATCGTTTTAACTGAGGCTCGTCCCCTCGCCCTGCATCCACAGGGGTCCAGCCCTTTGCCTCCCAGCATGACAAAGCTCATCCCTTAGCATGGAAACCCTGAGGAAGGCACCAGGAGCTGTTCAGCCTCCAATCAGTCCTATTTCCTCCCTAAACAATAACCAGTGCACCACCAACAAGAGTTTTATGCCTGGTCCCCTCCTTGGTGCTTGTGGCTTGTCACCGGGATTGAAATATTTTGATAGGAGATGTTGTCAAACGCATTGGAAATCACATCTACTGCCCTAGGAAAGGGGAGATGCCACAAACGCATTCTGGTAGCGTCAAAGGCAAAGCAAGCTTTTCGGAGGGGTAGAAGCTTTCAGCCCTACAATAGGCTACAGTAATAGGCAAGCAGAATCAAACGAGCGAGCAGTAGAGTTGAGGAGAAACTTAGCAAAATAATGAATTCCCCGGCATGGGATGTACAAAGACTTAGTGCAAGGCTAGGTCCTCCAGCCCCTGCCACATCCCCTTGCGACTTACCTGAGACAATGGTGTAGCCAATGCCCCGCGGACGGCCCTTGTCCTGGTCGATTGCCGTTATCATCCGCACGGTGGTACCCTGATTAGAGAGAGGGAGAAGACAAACATTACAGCCACCCGGGTCGAGCACTGCTGGGGCTCCCAGTGTGTCCTGCCAAGGCATTCCACCTCTTCCAGTGGGCCACAAGCTTAGGAAAACATGTCCAAGAACAAGAGACATCATAGAAAAGTCCAATCACCGCTTCTCAGTGTCATTCAGGCTCACTAGTCATCACACTGTTTTGCACAAGCTGCAAAACTCTACTAACCCACCCCAGGATGGAGCTGGCAATGCTGAGGGCAGGACCAGCAGAACGTGTCCTTTGACTGAACAACCAAGTCGGCTGAGCTTGACCATGGAGTGAGTTTGTACCAGGGCAAGTGTCCATAGAGACTGGAGAGAGCACCACCAGGCTCATTCCTTATGCAGCTCATCCCTGCCCAGAAGAGGAGGAGTTGAAGCAAGGACAGCATGGTAAGCACAGCAACCTGTGCTCAAGGAAGAAGAGGAAGGAGGAACTAAATGTGCAAGTGTTGGCAAAGCCGGGATGTGCACCACTGCACTGGCTGAGGCTCTGGCTGACAGGATCCTCTCTTGCAGAGATTTTCACTCTGCAGTCTGTTGAGAGCCAAAGGCAACAATTCCCTCTCACCACAGCACTGGTCACCACAACCAGTTTTATCTACCAAGTGGCTTTCCATTTTCAACTGGTCCTCTTCTCCCTCTGCCTTCTTCAAACGAGACACCCCAGACAAGGAGGGATGCTTGTGCTGGCCATTGGCATCCAGTGGCATAATTAAGGGAGCTGGAGAGATTTTAATTGAAATATTTAAGTAGGAGGAGAGTTGGACAGATGCTGAGTGCAGGGATTGCCCGCAGGCAGGAGCTCCCACACGTGACAGCTCACCCACCTCATCCTCCATCCTGAAGGACAAACCTGTTTCTTACAGCCCGGCAGAAAGGTCTGTGAGGCCAAGTCCTCCCCCACTAAATCCAAGAAAGAACATAAAAGCCACCCAAAATTCTTGTTTAGCTTCTTTAAATAAAAGCATCAGGGGCTGATGTCAACTCCGTAAGCTGTGCTTCCCCCCGCCGCACTGCAGCGAGCCCATGCGAGTACAAACACACGTACGTGCACATAATTAATGTGGCGTGGAAAAAATTACAACTCAGCTGTTCTTGTTTCCATTGGCTTATTAACAGTGGGAAAAGCAGAACATTTCTTCCTTTTTTTTTTTTTTGGCTTTGCCCTCAAAGGAAATGTCAACAGAGACTTCTGCATCCCTAATGCAGGAGCATCACTGAGTTTGCCCCGCAATCCATCAGCTGAAGGCTGAAAGCGGCTGCAGAAGCATCACTGGTGGGAAGCGGGGACTTGCCATCATCATCTCCCCAGGCTCGATGGTGATGCTTTTGCTGGCTGTAAAGAAGGCTCGTGGGGCCACGCAGTTCTGCCCCCTTCTCTGATCCCTGAGGGCATTTCAATAGACTCCGTAAAGTAAATCCACGTTATTAACCGAGAACATTAGCCATAAATCCCAGGTCACTGGCCTTTGAGCAGTGCTCAGCTGGCGAGGCTCAGCAGCTGCCGGAGAGCCTCTAAATCACCGTCAATAACTGTCCTTTCTGAAGGAGGAAGGGGGAGAGGAGCAGGTGGGAAAGCAGGGTGAGGGATGCAGAGAAGAGGGCAAGGCGAGGTGGAGGGAAAGGAAAAAAAGAAGAAAAACACAAAAAAAGAGGAGAAAATAAAAAAGGCAAGTGCGAGAATGGCACGAAATCCAACATGCTCTTCCCCAGCCTATTCTGTTTTAACCTGCCATCCCCATGGGGCAAGTGTGAACCCTCCCCCGCCAGCTCCCTCCGCTCCCCAGCAAAGCAGGAGCTCCTCAGCAGTGGCAGAGGCGGTGGGTGAAGGTGCTCGGTCCACCTGACAGCTTGCTCATCGCTTGTCAAAAAGCGAGGGAGCCAGCGCAGAATGATAAGTGTCGCCTGCCGTGTGGCACATTTCAAAGGGGAGGCAGCTGCAGGAGCAGGCAGGGCTCCCGCGATGGCTGAGGAATAGCAATTGGCCCACCGACGCTGGGGCTGCTTTATCTGCGGGAAAGGTCCCTCCCATAGGAGCCGAGGGGAAGGGCTGTTGGGAGAGATAAAAGAACGAGCGCAGATGTTGCAGCAGGGGAATTTTGGGAGTGTAAGAGGGAGAATCACATTCGGCCATCTCAGCAGCACGTGCCACAGAGACGTCTGTAGGAAAGAAATAATCGAGACATTTGATCGCAAGAACGCAACAAGGTTCACCTGGGTCCTCGGCAAGGCCGTGGTGATGGCTTCCATGCTACTGGTTTTTGAGATTGGCTCTCCCCCTGTTGTCCTTCTCCAGCCCCTCCCAGGGATGAGCCACACACTTCACTGGTGACTGAGGGAGCTGAGCTCTGTACCTTTCATGGATGCCATCTCCTGGAACCAGCACAAGGGCAGGGGCCTTGGCACCTCTTCACATTCCTCCTGGTTTCCATCCTTGCTGCCAGACCCTTCCAACAGCCACAAGGCCCGCAGATCCCAGATCCTGGGAATGGACTCGAGCATCCATACAGTGGTTAGGATCTATCTTGATCCTTCTGGGGAAGAGGCTGAACAAGTGCCACAGGACAGGCAGAATGCTTATCCATGCCAATGATGGCAATTACTTGTTTATGTAGTGAGTGGTAAAAACTGATGGAGACTGTCCTGGAGCATGGTCAAGAGGAAGGAGTGTTCAGAATGTGCTGGAGCGAGATGATGTGATGCAAAGCCTGATGCCACACACAGGCTATGTCACCCGCAACAATGATGAAGTGCCTGGCCCACCATACCAGCAAAGATAACTAACCAGGGACAAGAGACCAGATATAGGAAAACACCCCAAACCAAAATAAACCCCTGATCATGGCCATACCACAAAGGCAAAGTACTGACTTCTCACAACCACATCCCAATAGTTTCCAATTCCTCTTCCAAAATCCTAAGGGACGACAGCACTATTCCACTCCTGATGTTGGTCTTGGCACGGCAATGGCAGGAGATGCTGTGCCCTGGCTCCCTAAGGCAGCCAACCAAACCCCTAAATTGGAGGGTATCCTCCCATTGTCTCTAGCCAAACCCATCTTGGCAAGACTTCCACTCATGGTAACCCCAAATTGACTTCCAGCTCCAACCACCTCTGCCCAGGGCTCAGCCCAAATATTTGCGGCACAAACCTGCAGCTCTTGGAAACTCCCAAATATTCCTGATATTTCTTAAAACAAGTAACAACTCTCCCACCTAGCAGAGACGACAATGACTGCAAGCAAAGAACTCAGCTAGTGGGTACAGACCGAAGCACCAAGCCTCTCTTGCCTCTAGGGAAGGAGGGAGAAGGTTTAGAAAAGTAATAATCTGGGAAAGCCTATGCTTAAAAAAAAAGGTAAGGAAAATAAAGAATAGCACATTATCCAAACAAAATCTGTGGGTTTTCTGAAGAGGGGCAAGGGTAAATCAATCCTTTTTTAATAAAATCCTGAGCTTTTAATAAAGCGTTCACACTGATGGGCTGGAAATATTGTAAGAAAGAATTAACTCGGAACTACGGAGACTCTAGGGCAAAAATAGCACTGATTCTAGGTTATTTCTTCAACCCAAGGAGTTTTTGGAGGGGAGGGGGATGTACTGAAGAATTAAAACTGCTGTAAGTGTTATTCTACATGTTCCCATACCACGCTATTGCAAGGGAATACATCTGGTGATCTCGGAACCAAGCACCAGTGGGATTTGTGTCCCGGTCCTGCCTTTGAGTGGCTCCCTGACGGATAAAGCATACTTTCATCGGCCTCAGCTTGTCTCTTCACGAGTGGATTCCTTCCTCCTTTACCCCCAAAGTCAAGCTGTGACATTGCCTGGACCACGCACCGGCTGAGGTCCAAAAGCAGGGGCCTTCAAACCATCAGCATCCCCACAAGGGGAAATGGGTCCTCTTCTCCAGCCCCTGTTAACTTGTCTGGAGAACATCAACGGTGCTATCTGGTCTACAGACACTGTGAGGACAGACACCAGAACAGACTCAGAGGATGAAAAACACATCGCTACGCTTTGCTATAGCTGCAGACAGCGTCGGTGTATTCAGGTGCCCTAGGAGAGATGTCTGAGGCACGCTGGGATGATAAACACCATCAAGAAAGAAGATACGACACCTCCAGGGACAGCAAAGTCTCTCCCCGCTGCGTCCTCTTCCTTTGCCTGATAAGAAATTTCTTTCTTCTCGGTGTCCAAATAAGCACGTGCCCAAAATGTTTCTAAATCATGCTACAGGAACCTGGTCTGCAAAAATATAAGAGCTACAATGGCACCGCTCTTCTCCTCTCTCACACCCCTCCAACCCCTTCTTTCTTTCTTCTTCTTTTTCTCCTCTTACAGGATTAGGGACTTGAAAGGCAAAGCGCAGCCCAGCATTGCAGCAGGAGAAGGTGGGGGGAGGATGGGATGCGGGAGGGGGGAGTGCTTCAGAAAGCTGCCATGGCAAAAAAAAATCCTATTTCTCACTTCTTAATTCCAGTCAATTCCAGTCAAAGGGCTGATAGAGATCTGTTTGCGGTAATTTGCTGCAGTTTATCCACTCTTTTCACCTTCTATCAGCTCTTCACTGACGGGCTGGCTGACATGCTGTTACTCGAGTGAGGAAATTAAAATTTGATGCAATAATCCCAAATAAGAAGGATTTTATTAGGTAATGTATACACTTTAGATGAGGTATTCTCGCCCGATACATTGATAGAGGAACACAGACATGCTGTGCAGCACAGATAAAAAGAGAGGCAAGAGAGACGGTGAGCGGGCACGGGGAGCTTCAGCAAGACTCTGCTCTGTAGATTTGGGGCTGGGATGAGATGTCTCAGGCACATTTTGACCTGCTTGAGCCCAATGGCAGGGCAAACGTCACCCACAAGTACGCTGAAGGCTGTTGGCTTCACCTGGAAGTCTATTCTTAGACGGAAGTTGGCTATGCCCAGACTCCTCACCCGTAAATTTGCTGTTATCCTTCCGGTAACCAAGCCATTCTGCGGGGTGACAGCATCCGCTCCGCACGTGCGACTGACGCCCTTAGGTGGTAAGGGCAGAGCTGATGAGCAGATCTCCCGTAGAAGATGAAAACACACATTAAGCCCCAGGCTTGCCATAGCAAACCACATCCTTGTTTCAGCAGAGGAGATTTCTCCCAAAAAGGATGTGACTTTGGGTCCAAACCAGACAACAGTACCACCGCCCACCTTCCATAGGTGGCACCTATCCATCTTGGACATCTCAATGCCTTTGGAGATGTCACATGGAGCCAAAGAGAAATGAAACCCTCTAAACCCATCAGAAAACTGCTAGCAGTTTGGTGAGGACTCCATCATTTGTTTCCTATTTCAGGCTCCACAGCGATTATTTGCTGCTTTGCTTACCATGAGCAGTGTGCGTTCTGGGAATAACCGCGATGCATGTTGGTGCATCAACACAAAGATATCCTTGAACTCCAGCATCGTTACATGTCATCAATCTCCTTCCCTGGATATTTGGTCTCTCAGTGAAGGTGATGCAGTCTGTAGTTGATACTCATGGGACTTCCATGTCTATAATTTCATCTACAGCTTTTCCTCCCCCAGTAAAAGGGGACGCATTCCTTCCCTGCAGCTCATACACCACAGGAATACTCCTTAATCTCAACAGCACTGAAACTCGTGAAAGTAACTCCTGAAGCCACTTTTTGGCCATCTTTGGGCCAGCAGACAAGCAATGCACTGTGTGACCATGGGATTTGTGACAGTAGGATTCAACCCCACTGGTCCAGCACTCTCCGTGCCATCAGAGCCAGCGAATAAAGTGAATCAAAAGGCATAAACTGAAGTGAGCTGCAGGTCCGTGTACCACCGTGTGAACTGAGCCATCAGGCATTTCCAATCCAGGTGCAGGATGCACGTGTGGTATGGATGCCTACCACACCATGATTTTAGGACAGGACATTTTTTTCATCCTTATACAAAAATATCTGCCCTATAGACAAAGCAACAGGACATGTGCAGTTGTGCCTTGGGAAGGATGGATGCAGCAGAGTAGGGCTGGAGCTTGGACTGAAGGTCTTGGCCATCCTTACTGGGAGCGAACAGCTCCCAAAGTGGAAGCTGCCCACCACGCTCCCCCATCATCTGCTGCGGAGATGGGGGAGAACAGCAGCAGCAAAAAAAAAAAAAGCCCCAGCTCTGCTGTATTTAGAGACTGGGAGACCTTTTTTCCACAAACAGCGAGTTTGCTGACAAACTGAGTTTCAGAAGAACTAAAGTGATTGGATCAGTTTGGCAAAACCCAGGGGAAAATACTCAAAGTGCTGAAGCGGCTTATGAGTCTGGCATTTTCAAAACTGCCTCATTTCAGGAACGTTTACATTTCCAGCCCCCCCCCCCCCCCGCTGCCCCAGCATTTCTATTAGGAATGGCATGTGCGTACGCTGCGGGGAGGGAACGGAATGACTGTGTGCTAAGAACAACAGAAGACCTTTTAAAATTGAAGGGTGGGGGGAAATGTTTAGGAAAGCATTTTATGTGGGTTTCAGGCTTCCTATACCTCCTTGCTTTGAAAAGAAACAAACAAACAAAAAAGGGCAAGTTATTTTGAAGCTGGCTTGAAACACATCGTTCCAGAAACATAAAGGTTTGCCTCTCTTTGGATGCCATCTAAATCTCACGATTTGGAGCATCTCCACTGAAACAAGGCTCTTCTTTACACCCAAGCTGTGAATGTTGGGGCATGGTTTCTATGATGGAAGGAATGGAGGAAAAATACCTCCACAAAGAGATTTTCCTCCAGCTTTTTTGGGATATCTTGTGCTTTCAGTCCCACAGCCTGCTCCGTCCTCCCTCATGTCCTCCCCCTGTGGTCACCACACATAGGAATCTAACAGCAGCCCTTACCGGAGGGGAGTTCTCATAGATGTTTGTGCTGTAGGGCAGGTTGATGAAGATGGGGTCCATGTCCTGCACGTCTGTAATGGTGATTGCCAGGTTGGCCAGAGTGGACAGTGGCTTGTTTTTATCTTGGTCCTTGAAAAAATAACCAAGGGTTTGGGTCAGGGAGAGGAGAGATGTCTATCAGAAAAACAGACTTATTCAACAGTATTAAGTTCCTCACAGTTGTAGTTGGGTCATGAATTCTGGCTAGCCGAGCTAACCATCTCTTTTCACGCTACCTGCTGGAATTATCATCCCCCGTACCTCCCCCTAAGCTGAAATACAATACATGTTTCATTCCAGCATTACCCCTTGAAAACAGAGAAGCACCAATTTAGTGTTCATCACGTTGTGGGTGGGAAAGAAGCAACACTATTCAATGTGCACTTCAAAATACAAATTCCTTCCAAATGCAGATACACCTCAGGGCATCTCCGCACCATGAGACCCAGGTGTGGATGCCAGCAGAGCATCTCATACCCGCCAGTGCCGATGCCTCCGCACAGCTCAGGCTCCACAGACTGGAACACGACAAAGCCCACCAACTTCCCTCATGTTTCTGCTGCTGTTCATGACCCTGCAGGGCTGCACTGCAGTCACAGCTTTATTCTCACCCGTATTTGCTGCTCTGAGCTTTGGCAGAGGGGATGTACGCCGAGTGCCACTCCTGGTTTCGTAGGATGCCTGGGCTCCTCACACAGAAGGCAAAACAGAAACCTAAACTGCAGGATACGTCCTCGCAGTAGCAACCGCCTAATGGTTTTGGCTCCGATAAACTGCAAGCCTCTCCCTCCCGCCTTGCACAGGGACCGGACAGATCAGGGTAACCACGAGCTGGCTTTTGATGTGAGCCAAGCTCCTCCCTGCTCTGTGAAGCAGGTCAGAAGCATGCAGCGATCTTAGGACAAGCAGTGGTGGCCCTGGAACACTGTAATGCTCTGAGAGCAGAATCATCATCTCCCTTACACCCCATGGCATCTCATCAGGGTGGAGCCCCAAGCGTTTACCCAGAGCATGACCCTTCGCCAGCAGCCAACGCAACAGCAGTACATGCTGCCACCGGTCCTCTTGCTGGATCCTCATCCCATGGTTGCTCAGAAGTGACCCTCAATGCCCACAGCCCTTTGCTGGAAGGGCAGGAGGAAAGAGATAACACACGAAGGGAAGGAAATAAATCTCTCCTTACCCACTAATCAAGCATCGTGGTGAAAGGCGACCATTAGAGGTTACCGCGCACTTCTGCAAAATGGCTCTGAACAGCAGCAAGGACTGATTGCCAGAAGATTAATGTTAATTTAAACCGCATTCAACAACACAGCTTGTACATTATCCTCTTAACCTGCAGGCCTCAGCATTTATGGCCTGGATGGATGCTTATTTCTGACTCGCGCTCTGCTGTTAGTGTTATCAGGTTGAAGTGGTTCGTTTTTTCAGATAATGTTTTTTTCCCCTCCCCTCACCTCTTAAGTTTTGGTTAAAGTATTACAGATAGCCCTGAAAAAGCAAGCACGCTTCCAGTCTCCTCACCTACCGTCTCTCACGCTGCCCTTTCCAGTCTCTTTCTGCCCTTGCTGCCTATATATCCCTGGGATGAAATGGCTCCTGCCTTGAGCCAAGGCATCCTCCCAGAATTTGCCATTGCCCCAGTTTCCACTCTGTACCATGCAGCTTCTTCATCAGACAGCCAAGAGATTGCATTTGCTCTTCCAGCTCCTGCTACGCTGGTGCAACCCTCCATCCCTCTTTCCCAGGATCAGCCTTGCCCTGGGTTTTCTCACTGTTTTTCTGCTCGAAATTACAGGTGCCCTATGACCAGACAGAAGAGATATTCCCATAGCTGGAATCAAGCCCAGTTCAGAGACTTAAAAATTTAAGTCTATGAACTCCCCGAGCAGGAAATCACTAGAAGCCAGGAGCGCATTAGGTAGCAAGTCCCAGCTATACCCTCATTTATCTCCGCTGGTAACTGCATCGGGGATACAGGTAGATGGAGCTGGATGGACTGAGATGGGATCCTAGCATCCTTGAGGAAACCAGAATAGGACATGTGGAAGAAAGGCATGTTGCCCTTGGGGCTTGTGTTTGCTTCCACATTTTCTAATAGACAGCTCAATAAGATGTCCTGGGATAGTGTGTCGGCAACAGAAACTGGCAAGGAAGGAAAGAAACAACCAAGAGGGACTCTTATCACTGGAATATTTAAAATAAAATGAGGTGTATTTCCAAACAAATATAGGCTCCTGGGGAAAATTCCCCAGCCTTGAACACACAGAGCTTGGGCTGAAAGGTTGAGCTGTTTGCCTGTGGCTCCCCAGCCCACAAATGTCCAGTCTCCATGACTGTGGTGAGCAAAGCACAGCCCTCCAACACCCTCCCTACTGACATTTGTGGCTTTGCATCAAGACAATGATCTTGATCAAATCACACGCTTCAAGAGCTCTAGCTAGTCACCCAAAGGGGTTGGGAAAGGCTTTTTCCCTCCTGCTCCATCTTCTGAATGCAAGAGTTGGTCAGATGTTATCATAAGGCTGAATCTCAACTTCCACTGTTGCATCTGAGCTGGGAAAGGAGCCATTGCTCAGAGCACCCACTGGAAGATACTCCACGCTCACACCTTCCCCATCTATGGATCTCTTTCTAGATTGAACATCAGGAAAGCCATTTCCCACTCGGGTGGAGCACGAATTGCTGCAGTGGCCATCTGGATGTACATCTGGCAGGGGTTCCCTCCCAGTGCAGTGGTATTGACTGTAATTAGGACCTTGGTTTCTCCTCTGCCCACCAAAATTTTAACTCTTGGTGTCCAAAATCAGCTTTTCCTGAGTGAGGCTCTGGGGGTTTAATACAGGTGAATCCACTTGTAGCATACCATCATGCACGAGGAATGAGACCAGAGGATTTAATGGTCTGTACGCCCTGTACCAGTCTTCTTCACTAGGGGAGCTGCCGGCTTTCATGCAGAAGCCCTCAACGTGTGCCCAACGCTGTTAGAGAGGTGCAGCTACACTCCTCGAGCCAAAACTACCTGACCATTTCATTGCTATTCAACCTTTCCAAGTGGAAAATGCTGAATGTGCCAAGAAGGTGCCAGAAGGGAGCAATAAAATAAGCAAGCAGCAGCTTCTTCCCCATCGCAGTCCCTCCAGAAAACTCCTCCTCCTTCCCTGCAGCAACGGGGTTGAGACTCACCGTGGCGTTGACCTGGAGCTGGTACGCCTGAGTCACTTCATAGTCCAGCTCCCGTATCACGGACACGATGCCACGGCCGCTGTCAATGGCAAAGAAATTGGAAGGAGGCTGGAAGGAGTAAAGCACACTGCCTCCTGCCCCCTGGTCCGGATCTGTGGCGTTCACTATGAAAATCGGAGTGCCTACAGGCGTGTTCTGGAAATAAAATGAATGGATAAACAAACGTGTCAGTAAAATGGTCCAGCATCAAATGCACATTGACAATTTCCTTTACCCACCAGAAGGAATATCTAGAGACCTGAGTACTTCAGTCCTGTATTTTTGGGACATTTCTAAGTTATATGTCTGTTTTCTTTATTACAGTATTGCAGCAGCTATAATAGTTGTTACGCACTTATAATAACAGTCATACAGCTGCGGTCAAGATGGCACTCTATCACAAACCCTTATTTTCCCCCAACACCACAACTTTTCACCCCCCCAAAAAATTACTCTCTTTGCTCAAAACTTGTTTACGGCTCAAAAGGCGCTTTGATTTCCAGCGCCAATTCTCTCCCTGCTTTCACTGCAAGGCGTGAAATGTAAGAGAGCCTCAAAATAAAACCCCCAAAACCCCCAACAAACCAACCCATTAAACGCCACGCAGAACTTGACGTAAAATAACAAGTTCAGAGTTTCCACAGCAACTCCAACCTGGCCCGATTAACGCCGGCATTAACAGTTAAAGCAGCGTAAATCTGGAGCTAATCTACATGCATAAAATACGCAGCTGAGTGCACAAAAATCAGCAATGGCAAATGCAGTTTGGCACTTCTTATTGTTTAACTTCACAGCAGGGAGAACAATTATCCATTTTTGGTGGAACAGCTGCATGTTCCTATGCAAATCTTAAATGCATATTCTTGTCTCTCTCTCTCTCTCTCTAAAGGCAGAAATACGGACTCGCAAGCAAAAAGCCTTTGCTGACAACCCCAGGGCTGCAGGTACGCAGCATATCACCATCACACTGGCAATAGCCCCTGCGTTTACGACACGCTCGCAGCCACGTCGAGAGGATGAAACTCGGAAGGTGAGATGGCGAAGGTTGGAAGCAATGTGTGATGGTGGCTGAGCACAGCCAGTTGGGATAATGCAGGTTATTTCTCTGCAAACCTCTTCCCAGGACTCTGTGTTTAATTGCTGACTTAGTTTGCGTCAAATTATTCACCCGCAGCTCAGAGAGGAGTATGATGAAATGCTGAGAAGGTGGAAAGGAGACTTGAGGAGGCGCGGAGCTCAGAAGATGAGGCACCACTTCTGAGTGGAGCTCCTGGCTGAGGGATGACCTGTTGAGAGGAGCTCTGCCAAGAAGGCCCTGGGAGATGACAGGTTGGCCATGAGCCAGCAGTGTGCCCGGGTGGCTAAGAGGGCCAGTGGAATCCTGAGGTGCATCAAAAGGACCGTGGCCAGCAGCTCAATGGAGGTGATCCTCCCCCACTCTACTCTGTCCTGGTCAGGCCCCACCTGGAGTATTGTGTCCAGTTCTGAGTTCCCTAGTACAAAAAAAGACAGGGATCTCCTGGAGAGAGTCCAGAGGAGGGCTACGAAGATGATTAAGGGCCTGGAGCATCTCCCCTATGAGGAAAGGCTGAGTGAGCTGGGGCTGTTCAGCCTGAAGAAAAGAAGACTGAGAGGGGATCTGATCAGTGTTTATAAATATCTGAAGGGTGGGACACGGAGAGAAATGGCCAGCTGCTTCTCAGTGGTCTGTGGTAACAGGACAAGGGGCAATGACCTCAAGCTGGAGCACAGGATGTTCCACACCAATATGCAGAAGAACTTCTTCACAATGAGGGTGATGGAGCCCTGGGACAGGCTGCCCAGGCGGGTGTGGAGTCTCTTTCTCTGGAGATATTCCAGACCTGTCTGGATGCCAACCTGTGCGACTTGTCCTAGGGAACCTGCTTTGCCAGGGGGATTGGACATGATGATCTCTGGAGGTCCCTTCCAACCCCTACGATTCCGTGATTCTGTGATGCCTCCTTCAAGTCCTTGGCCAAAGCTGAGCAGCCAACCAAACCATTTTCAGGATTTTTGGGAACAACAAAGCTCACAGGGAACAACAGCCAGCTGTCCCTGGCCACCAGCTCCGCTAGAAAGCGTGAGAAACCAGGCCTTCATGCTCAGAAATCTGATTTAAACAGTTTAATACTGGATGATGGCACCAGAAAATAACCAAAGCATCTGGATTTCCCCCGGCAAGGCTCAGGTGAGTGGAAGTTCACCTTCAAGGCAGGTGACAGGGCTCGATACAAGCTCGGTCAGACAGAACAAGGAACCCAGAGCATGTCCTCCAACTCACATTCGGGTCCCTAAAGCAGAGCTGAGGATGTGTGGCGTGCTCTCGCACCCTGTTCTGTGCACGTCCCTCACACCTCCCTGCCCTCACGCTCAGCCACTCAGAATTGCAGGGACACCCTGACATCTAAGCTGGCCTCAGGCTCCAGCAAAACTCCACTTTCCTTACTTCAGTGTCACTTCTGCTGAGGTGTGAGAGGTTGCAGTTCCCACCTAGATGTTTCATTTGCTTTCCCCAGCCTTCCACCCCCTAAATCAAGCTGCTAAAGAAAGCCTCACAGGGCACATGGCCTAAGGATTATTTTTTAAAGTACATTCAAGTGGTATGGGATTTTTTTTTGTCATCGGCAATCACAAAAGTATGAAAGATGTAGCTAGGAGGGACCTCAAAGGAGAAACGCATACCTGTGCTACACCTGAATCGCTGCCACCCTGAAAGCCTTCCGGTGATGGAGACACCACAGCCAATTTGTCCCAGCAGCTTGCTACCCCCTTTGCCTTACAGCTGCTCATTTTCTGTCCCACTTGACCCCGGTCAGCCCTGCTGCCACGTAAGCCCTTGACTTTGTGCCATACACGCAACACGTTAATCCTGGCTCACGTGTTTGAAGAGCTCAGGAACTAGGACTCTGTCAGCTTGGGAGCCTTGTTGGGATGGAGAAGCGCTTCGTGGGGGCTCTGCTGGGTGTTTGCCTTCTGAGCGCTCCCAAGGCACCTCCTCGGGCAGGACTACGGCATCCCCTTATATCCCTCTTTTAGCTACCAGCCTTCCCCCCAAAGCCTATCATTAGGTGGGACCAGCCCTGGAGCATCCCACAGCTCTCCCCACCACGCTGCTGCCAGGGCACACTGGCTTTGACTGTCAAGGTCCACAAGCTCCAACATCTACCTCCTCAAAATCCTTCCCCAGGGCCACAGCAGTATCAATGTCAGGACAAAGAGCATTACAAATTAACCATTAATAGCGAGAAAGAATAGAGATGGGGGTCTGGGGCATATTGTCCCTAGGAATAATAATATTCATAAAGATAAAGCTGGACTTGATGAATGTGTTTGCTCTCCTTTTTAAGTGCCCCTAGCCACTCCTTTTAACATGCAAATCTGCTCTGGTCACCCGTGATTATGGGGTTGGGAGTTTGGTTGTGAAAGAGGAGAGCCTGATTTCCCCAGCATTGTGCTGCACACAATAGCCCAAAAGCTGGCTTTGAAGAGAGTTCATCTTCTTGTCCTTGCAAAGGAGAAGCTGCCTGGAGGGACACAGAGGGTCACCAGCTTTGGAGCTAGCAGCTCTGGCCCCCGCAGACACCCCCTCAGCTCTCACTTGGCCATTATCGTATTTTTATCTTTATTTTACAGCTTTGCTGTCCAGGTCCCTTCATTGGCCAGGACAGCAAAAACCAGACAAGCTGGGGTATCAGCTCCAGACAAAGATCTGCTTTGCAGGGCCAGACAGTCACCAGCATCTACACACCAAAGCATCCTAAGAGATCCCAGGGCAGGACCACAGCATGGGGGCACTGGGCATCAACAAGCACAAGCAAATCACGGTGCTGGTGCATTGAGGAGGGGAGCAGAAGGGCTCACAGCATTACCAGAGCTTGAAGTCAAACAGCATGGTCCTGGAGGGGGAAATCTCCAGTACTCCCCAAAGCCTACAGGTCAGCAGGAAAATTTCACTACCGAATGGCATGTCCTTATTCCCAAGAGCTGACAGGTGGAAGGATGCACACCTGGAAGAAGCACTCTGGATAACGCATCTCTGCACCAGACCCCTCCCCCCGCTCAGCACAAATTCAAAGCAAAACCCAAAAAACCAAACCACCCAACTCCAGCAAGGAAAAATCAGCTGTGGGATGCAGATACCCCGTATTAACAGTCATCTAGGAAAAGACACCTTGCTTTCAGTGCTCACGCCCAGGCAGGACACAGTCAGGACTCAGAGGAACTTCAGACCATCCTCCTTAAAAAATAAAAAGCATAAGAAGTATCTCTTTAAAATCCTCTTGCCATTTTTGGGTCAAACAGGCTCAAGATATTTCTCAGCAGGGAGGCTGAATGTCTTTATTTCTCAAAAGATGCGGCCCATCATCTGAACAATGGAGCAAAACATCTGTATCAACAGAACTGGCTGGAGTTTGTGTTGGATGGTAAATAACAGGCAGGTCCCAGGGAGCTGCTGCCCCACCAGCAAGTCCTGCACAAAGCCAACTGAAAACTGACTGAATTTCAGCTGCTTGAGTGTCCTGTCCATTTCTAGGACTCCTCTGCACACCTCTCCCAGCTCTTCTTCCATAGCAAAGAGCAATTGTCATTATGCTTAGGTCACTGGTAGGCAAAAATAGCAAATCCTATCTTTTTTGCCCAGAAAAAAAAAAAGAAACGCAGACAAGCCAGCCTACGGGTGCTCGTGGCAAACAGGTGACATTTCTACACGAGTCACTGATTTTTTATTTCATTTCTAAGGCTTCTGACTCTCTCCAGCAGCCAGCGATGGAGCTTCACTCGCTACAGGGGGAAAGAAGAAAAAAAAAAAAAAGAACTGGTGACAAAACCGTGTCATATCATTAAATCTTTGTTACGATGCCAGCAGATGTGAGATAAAAATAAACGTGCAGACAGATGCCTCCCATGGAGGAGGAGGAGGGCAAATGGGAGCGGGACCCGCTCCCGACCTGTCTCCAGCACTCCATCCTTCATCGCAGAGCAGGTCTGGCCCTCAGGTCATGTCCCCTCCTGCTCTCCAGGCAGAGTGGGCTGGGGATGCTGGGGGGGCAAGGTAGCAAGTCCATTTGTACCTCCTTTATTTTGCAATAAGTGAATAAGAAAGGTTCAAACTGCTGTAAAAACCTTATAGGAAGAACCTTGGTGGTCAGGGGGGTGTCCCTGGAAGTAACACATCCAGTGTTACTGAACGGTAACAGGATGTGTTAACTTTGCAACCCAAAGCACCCCTAAGAGCAAACCAAAAGCAGCAAGGTACAAGAGCCAAAATCTCTCACCCTTCTGAAGCTACCCCACTCCAGCAGATCACCAATAGCAAGGATAAACTTGTATTAAAATAAGGGGCAAGTGACCCTAAAAATCCCTGTTCAAACATGGAAAGGATGCTGCTGTACAAGAAGAAAGCAATGGAGAGACGAAGACCTCACCCCTCTCAACCCAACACGTGAAAAGGCAATACACACCTCTAAGTGACCACAAAGATGACGTCTCTCCATCTGAAAGCTCCCACAGTCCATCACAGTGAACACTTTCCCTGGCTTGGGCTGTCACCTCCCCTGCAACCCTCCAGACACGTCATGCATTATCCCAGCACGGTGCACAGTATGGACACCAAAGCCTCATGCGATATTCTCCACAAAAGAGTAGCAAATGCTGAAGAAAAGGGCCTTTTAAAAACATTTCTGCCTTGCTCTCCAGCCACACCTATAGCCTTTAATCTCTTATTATGAATCACTGCTATAGAACACATCAGTGATAAGATTTCTTATGGATGCTACTCTGACGCAGGATAGCAGCGATACAAGGTGGATGAGAGGTGCGATGTGCCCTAGCAGGCAGGTTACATGGCCAAACATGAGGAGATACAGGCAGGTTGGAGCACAGGCTCCTCTGTCTGCCACCAAACATTCCCCCAGGGCTGCAGGGTCAGCTATGCCAGAGGGTTGGTGCCAGAGAAGGATCCAAAGCAGCAGCAGCAGGACTGCACCAGGGCAATGAGGAGCAGAGACAGGCTAGGTGAGAACATCCTGAGGGGATAAAGCTCCCAGATCAAGGAAATTTTTAGCAAGGATGATTATTAAGTTGCACATAACACCAGGTAAGCAAGCTCTTCTTCTACACAGGGCTAAAAGAAAAGGCTGTTGGCAGAAACACTGGCATTCACCAGGCCTGCAGCGCTTCCTCCCAGAGCGTACAAAACCCTCTGGCTGTCAGGCAGCCCCTGGCCCTGCTAACAGAGTGGATTTGCACAGTGCCTTCCAGAGCTTTCCACCGTAGCAAAACCATTTCACGGGCCACAAGCCACCAGCACCTCTGATGTGTCTTGATCCATTGGTCTCGTCCAACCAGCCTGACACTGAGTGCCCTGTGGGCAAAGGGCTGGAGAGGGAAAGATGCTGGGGGGGAAGACATGGTGGGGGTCAAAGTCAGAGGCGGGTAAAGATGGGAGCTGGATGAAGTAGAGATCTGGGAGTTAGTTGCTCAGATAAGTCCCTTTCCTTAAACGCATCCACATTGCCAACCTATGGACAGGCTGTTACAGGCATCGGTTAGGCACCAGACATATGGGGTGTCAGGAGCACCCTGAGATCCTGACCAGACCCTCTCCTTGCTCTCCCTTTTTCTTGCACAAAAGCACTCAACCAAGTAAATGAGCAGCAGGCTGAGAGATACATGCACAGGTCCAGTGCGCCAGGTGTAGTTTTGCAGGCTCACATCCGCTTTGTTTGCACCTAGAGGCTGTTCTCTGACCCAGCAGCTCATCCCGCTACACTGACAGTCACGGGCTCCATCCTCCTCTCGCACCCAACAAGGACCAGACACAAATCCCAGAAGAGGAATTTCCAGGACCGGTGTGATGCTTGGGAGGAGCCCAGGTTTATGTGGGGATGGTGCCTCCAAGCCTGGCTCCCCATCTCCAGTGGCTTGCCACAGAGAGGACTTCATCCGACCTCCCGGGGCAAAGTCACCCTGCAGCACCCCGGCAGACGCTGGTAGGAATGATTAGGATGCGGATGCGTGTGTGCTGTACCAATGCAAATAATGTGGAAAAACGGCAGGCAATCTGGCCCAACAGCTGTCTGAAGGTCGATGGGATGAGAGGCAGCAACGCAAACCGACTGGGGGGCATATGGCAATGGGCACAGGGCTGAAGCAGCAGGCAGCAAAGCGAGCTGCTTGCCCTGTGATCTTCACAGCAGCATCGAAACTGTCTCACCAGCTCTATTTTGGGTCCTGATTTCTTCCCCCCTCCCTGCCCCCTCCAACACTGCCCCTGCATCAAGGCAGGAGCTGACTGCTCCCATCAGGAGATGCTCCACTGCTTTGCACTCGTGTTATATCTCAGGTCAACCTATTACTCTCAGATAATTCCCTGCTACTGCTCCTGGCAGCTCTTTTCCCCCCCTGTCCATCGTGGGGCAGATGAAAGGAGCTTTATGCTCTGCTAAAAGCCAGCTCAGACATCCCTCTGCTCGAGGCAAAGGCGCTCTCCCCCATCCCATCTCATCACAGGACTCCGAGGTGCTGCGTAACAGAGCTGTCCTTGAATCCAAGTGCTCTCTTCTGCTGCAGCTGAAATCCTGACTTCCTCATCCCTGGGTTACCTGGAACAGATTTGAGCCACCTACTCCCATCCAGGTCTCATTTGCCACATGAGAAAGCTGCTGAGGCAGAGCCGGAACAAGTGCCAGCCCCTCTTCCAGGCTCTGCCGAGAGGAAAAACCAGCCCCAGGTTTTGCTCTCCCTCCCCAGACTCCGTCTGGGAAGCATCCCGAATGCCAGACTGGGTCCCTTGCTCACATGCCAGCACTAAACGCTCGCACGGATGTGCACAGACTTCCAATCCCTGTATTCTTTATTATGCTTTTAATTACATTTATTAATTGCATTACTTCTAGTCCTAGCAAAGCAATTTCCAATTTCAGAGTTTGATTTAAAAACCTGATAATTTCCTTTTTTATTTTTTTAAATAATTTTTTTTTGGTTGAAATTCACCCCACCTTTCAATCAGCTCTCGTTAATATGTATCTCTTGTTGCTATCTCTATTAAGTGACCCTCCTCATTATCGGGTGACACTGGCAAACGGCCACCACAGAGCTATAATTCAATTGAGGGGCTTTTCAAAACCACCATAAACACAGCTGGAATAGACACGTTATTGAAGCCAGAGACTGAATTAGTGACCGGATAACGGCACATAGTGCCGAGAGCGTTTATTCACAGCGGACACATCCTGACTCAACACATGGCGCTGAAAAAGGGGGCACTGCAACCCAGCAAGGCCATGCAGGGGGGTAGGAATTTGCCATGCTGGCAGGACAGCGGTGCTCAGCTGGCAGAGGATGCTGTGGTACCCCGCAGGGTAAAGCTCTCTGCTTCCTCTGGGCTAGAGCTGCCCCATTTCCCACCGATGAGAACACTGCCCTTGCCAGCATGGCACCTGGGCATGATTCACAACACTGCATTATCTGACAGGAAGGTGTAGAAAGGTAGGCGCTGGTCTCTTCAGTGGGATGACAGGACAAGGGGAAATGGCACTAAGATGCAGCAGGGCAGGGTCAGGTTAGATGTAAGGAGAAAGTTCTTCACTGAAAGAGTTGTTGGGATGCAGAACAGGCTGCACAGGGAGGGGGTTGAGTCACCATCCCTGGGTGTGTTTAACAGATGGGTAGATGAGGTACTTAGAGATATGGTTTATCATGGGACAGGAATTGTTGGACTTGATATTAAAGGTCTTTTCCTACCTAGTCATTTTATGATGTCAATAAGCTGGGTGCATAGCAGCTCTGCCACCTCTCTACATGCCACCTATCACCTTCTGCAGCTTGAGGGGCAAGCCCAGGAGAGGCAAGATGGGAGAAGGACATGCTAATAAGAAAATAAAGAAACTCTCACTGCTCCTCAGGTTTGTAACTTCCCAAGTGGCTCTGGCCACTGCCTGCCCTAGGCAGTGACATGCTAAGTGAGACCTGTAATGCCCTGCTCTTGCTCTCGGGAGGGGCAAAGTGACCACACAGCTCCTGCACTCATCCAGAACAGAGTTATAGCAGGAAGAGAAAGTGAAGGGAGGAAAAGGGCCTTGCAGCAGAGCTTTAACTTACAGCTTCGGTAGCACAAGAAGCTGCCTGCCCTAAACCACAGCCAGGGCAAGGCTGAGGCTTGCACAGGGCCTGCGCCATTCCCTCCATCATCCCCAGCCGGACCACCAGAGCCAGGGGATTGCTTCTGTCCTTCCTCCCTCCCTTTGAACCTTACCTTCATCTCACTGCTTGGTCCATCCCCAGCCCTGCCCCATGCGCCAGCGGATAGAAAGCTGCTGGGTGGGGGAAGCGAATCCCCAAGCAGGAGAAAGCAAGTTCCACACCAGCTTTGAAGAAGCCATCCTGCCCCATGCCACTACCGGTTATTTAAGCAGACAGCCAGCTTTGACTGTCAAAGCCCATTTCCCTCAACACAGAACCTATTTCGAGGTAACTGGAGCTATTACACCGCGCCCTGGGCTCGCGTTTGCTGCCCTGGCTTCTCAGGGGAGCACAAGTGGCTCTGCAAGAAGTAACAACAAGGAGCAAAGATAATGCCAGCACGATTATATATGCTGTGCAGGACAACCTTTCAGGGACCTTTCCAGCACCTCCGAGATGGACTGCTATGAAGGTACACAGCTATGGGAGGGCAATGTTGTGGAGCACAGGACCGTGATCCAAGAGGCGAGAAAAAGCCATGTTGGAGGAGCCGTCACTCGTTTTGTCTTTGGAAATGAGGTGTGGCGAGCTCTGGCAAGGACATGGATCCTTAGCTTTGTGTTTTCAGTCAAATTGCTTTAAGTCCGTCACCCCCAAATAATTTTGAACCATTGTTTAGAAACAATGATGGTGTTTATATGTACATCCACAAGCCAATAGAGCTGAAAGGCCAAAATACTTTAGGTTTGCCAAAACAAGGCATTTCAATGATTTTTTTTTTTAATCTTAAGAATATGTTTAAGACAATATATATAATATACCTCAGAGAGATTTCTTAAAATGGGTGATGGCAGAGGAGAGGGCTCCTCTGTGCCAGATAAAACCAACCCAAAACTTTGAATTCTCAACCCTTCTTAGAAAAATTTGATTTTCCTTTTCCTTCCAGGTCACTCTGCATCTCCCTTTGTCCTGGCTGCCTCCAGCAGAAGCTGCTTCCCTCCAAGACTTCCCTGTGAAAGGCACCTTGGTCTCTGCTTTGCATCGGAGCAGCCCAGAGGCTGCTACAGCCACCACACCACCATTTCCCACCTACGATGACCCCCCCTTGCAAACCCAACCTCAAAACTCTCCTGGATCCAGGCTTATGTGAGGACGTGGGTTCATCAGGTGGGCACGTGAGTATGGACCTGCCCTTCTGCAAACAGAGCATCCCCAGTGACAGTTGCGGCAGGACAAGGGCTACCTGGAATTGCCTCCCACATGAGCTATGAGGGACATACAGACCAAGCAATTATGGGGTACAAATCCAGGCCACCCGCAGCCTCCGCCAGCAAGGCACAGTGCAGTCAGCAGGTCTGATACTGCTGCCAACAAACATTAAAGGCAACATCTGAGGCGCCTGATGGACCATTCCTGATGAGTTTTCAGCAGCCCTGCAAACACCAAGGAACAGCAGCGGACTGGGCAGAGCAACCATCAGGGCTTCTTTAATGGGGTGCACTTCAGCTACATCAATTCCATGCAAAGCAAGGAGTGTAGCCCTTGGCTAATAGCAAATTAAATGGAAGTAGCAGCATTAACACCTTCCAAAAGACTGATGGACAAGAGATCCTGCTCTATTCTTTCTCCCAGAGAACAATCTAAGTCGAAAAAGGCGACAAGAGTAAAAGTTGCATACATCATCTTCTCCAAGCCATCCAACTCCATGCTCTGTGACATTGATTAACACAAAAGAATTATTCAAAAATCAGTCAAGCTAGTGTACAGCCCTCAAAACACAATTGTAAACAGGGAATATTGTTAGGCAAGTGTATTCGTGAGGGATTCCTGCTGGGAACCTGCAGGTCTTCACCCATTATTTGACATTTTAACCAATCATCCAGAAGAGCAAAAGCACGGAGTTTGGGAGATGGGTAAACAAAGGGCAAAAGCTGTCGACATCAAGCAAATTACAGATTGGTACAAATGAGTTGCCAGCATTTTTTAACATGTAAATGCAGAGCCCCATACCTGAACCTAGGAATGGGGATCGCCCTGTAAAACAGGCTGATCCCCACTGCCCTGGGAGGGGACAGAAGAAAAGGGCAGTGAAACAGCCACCACTTCACTAACCCAGTGCCCACTGCCAAATCCGGTGGGAGAAGCCACACTTCTCTCCTGTTTCTGCCCATGATGCACCTCCAGCCTTTGAGGAGCTGGGCAGGGCTGGGAGGTTGCTATTACATCAGTCCTGATTTAGGAGACGGCAGATGGGAACCCAAGATGGTCTAATAAGGTGTTTGAAAGTCAGAGGCAAACACCGAGAATGTGAAAACCTGTCAGTCAGAGAGCTCCTGGCTTTCAATGCCACGGGTCCTCTCCTGCTGCTGTGATTTTCCTGGGGGAAAAGTGTTTGGAACAATGTCCCCTTTTGCAAGGGCATGTGCTGCAGTTGGCCCACCACCCCTTCGACTACAATTAACCCAGCAAGGTCTCTGCTCCCATTTCTGCTCTTGGCATGGGCAGAGGCAGCTTTTGTCCCGGGAAACAAAGGCAGCAGCCCTGACCTGCAGCAGTCGGTGAGATCTTCGACTACCCCTCCTCTCAAAATTGAAATTCTGTAGCAGAACCACATCACCAGAGTGATTCACTGCTACCAGCCAACATACATCATGGGGCAAGAGAAGAAATCCCTCTTCTGATTTCTGCTCCGTGGTGATGTCACAAACCAGGCAGCTCCGAACTTTTTCTATCCCTTTTTATTTGCTCTCCCCGCTAACTTTTGCTTTCTAGACCCAGGGAGAGGTCAAGAAGGTGGGTTACATTGCAACAATTCATCTGGATTACCCCTTGCCACAAACCGGCACCCCCCACAGCAGCCCACCGGGTTGATGCTCTGGATTGCAAATGACTTCCATTAAGGCAGAGCGTTAATACAATGCATTACAAATGAAGCCCTAATGACAGGACACTGGCAGTATTGCTTCTACTTGATATTAATTGGGTGACACTTTCTTTTAATGGTACATTAATTAATGCGGGATATCAACGGAAGTCCACGACACCCGCATTAATACAAATGAATTCATTATCACCGGTGTTATTACAAGAAATGACAAATAAATCTGAAACAGTGGGGCCCTTCAAATAATAGCCACGAATCATTAGGTATCGCATTCATTTATACTGCACACTGCAAATATACACATGCAATCTGCGGGTGCTTATCCACGCTCTCCTCTCTGTGCCAGCCCAGCATCTGTTCTTCCCAGGCTCCCCAGCCATCCCGAGACACCCCTCCATGAAGAAGGACCTGATGGCCAGCCCAGGTGGCCAAGGAGATACTGGGACTTGCTTTCCCATCAGCTCATCGCCAAGACCTCTCGCTATCTCCTCTCCTATCCCCACACACTTTCAACCACCATCTCACGGCTTCAAAAGACCCTCTGATCTACACGTGTAAAGGGGATCACCTTCCTTTCCCCTATTTTCACAGACAGAAACCTGCCCACTTTGCCACCTGATTTTTTTTGCTGCTTATCTCCTCCATTAAAAAAAAAGCTAACAGCACCTTTCCCAGCACAGCTTGGCTTGCTTCTGACCATAGGAGGAGCAAGCAATTTGCCCTCAGAAAAGCAGGGGAGTGGGGGGAGAAATATTAAAAAAAAATAACGTCTCTTTGAAGCATCTGGAATTCACAGGTCCCAAAGATCCATCAAAAAGAAATTCCCATGAGAGCCTCCGCAGCCACTGGTGAGCGGACATCACTCTCAACATGAGCCAAAGCAGAATCCATACAGCTGTGCCGATTCAGAAAAAAAAAATAATAAAAAAAAAATAGATATTTCCCTGTCTTCCCATGGATGGCTTTATTACCAGAGGAAGGATCGATAACAGTTCAGCTCAGGTCGGGCTTCACTCTGGCTGAAACACTCACGCTAAACATCCTGCACGAAGCGCCCTTGTCAAGCCAGAGTAGGACAGCGACAGGGTCACCACTCTTCCACCACAGCCAGCACCCCAATTTGCTGTCTCTCTGCAGTGTTCACAAGCAGAAAGAGCAGTTAGCAACATGGGACAAGGGAACTATTTTTATTTAAAAAAGCAACATGTGAAGACTTACTGACTTGCCCTTGACCCTGTAAGAGCAGAAAAACCTGGCAGAAAAGCTAGATCAAGCTAATTAAGACATTTAACAAAGACAGGAAACCTGGCAACCCAAAGGAGGGAGAAAAAGGAAGAGCACTGAGTATCCCAGATCATACGGCATCCCAGGGTTGCAGTATAAGGAACAAGCATGTCCCAACAAACTCTCCCCCTCGGCCATCAGCCTGCAGGCTATGAAAGATGGAGCTATTGACACACAACACCCCAGCTTCACATGGTCTGACCCAAAAACTCCCTGTGTAGCTCTGCCTGTGGGTGCAGCACTACTCCATCTCGCCCAAGGCTGCCTGCCCTACGGATGAGGTGCCCTGAACTCGCCCTTTGTTACAAGCGGAAGATGCTCAACTTGCTCCACACAGCACAGTTGGGATTTTCTTGTTCACAACTTCTTATGACAGTAAAGTTTTTCCCCACCTGGGAAGTTCAGAGGCAAAGGGAGGCAAGAAAAATTACACAAGAGCTCAGAGGTACGTGATAAATATGTTCCCACTCCCAGAAGAAGATGCCTGATCATGGAGCATCAGGAAACCTAGAAACCAGTGACACTAAAGAAATAAAGTTGGGAAAACAATCCATTTTCTTAGCATCCTTCAAAGCCAAACACAAGCTGAAGACTAAAGCTCTGAATGCAGTGAGAAGATGCTAACCGTGCAGATCCACACAGCAATTATTTGTGGAGTGGAAAGGCAAAGTTACCACAGAAAGGGCCAATAAAGTCATCAGCCTCTTGAGGACACAGAGGCAGACAAGTAATCCTTGCTTCTGACTACAGGTGGCGCAAGTTATAACACATCAAACACTAATAACCTCACCCAGGCTGTCATTTCTTTTGGTACCAGACTACAAATCTTAGATCCTAACCCTGAGGAAAGGATGGACAGATCTGCCTCCAGCACTGCCCTCAGTGAGGGGGAGAGTTTATGTGCAGGTGATGGAGAAAAGGCAGCTCTAAAAAGTGGTATTTTCTCTTTCAAGGTACTGTACTCTTGGTTTGTAGTTCTCCAGCTAATCCCAATGCAGGAGCATCCCGCATTTACAGCAATAGATCTCCAAATCATTCAACTCCTGAGTTGTTTTGTTTTGGCTTCGCTTCGCTTTAATCCAGGCTGAGATCTCAGTACATCAGATGGGACGACTGTGTTCATGGCATGCTATCTCCCTGTCCAGCAGGATCCCTAATGGAAAGGATATTCCCAGAGAACATAGCTCACCAGCTACCTCTGGGTGAATTAAAGGAGCGATGTTTTGGAATTTCCTTCCTTCACTTGAGGCCAAAACCCCTCAAGCTCAGGGCAGCATCTGCACAGTGGGAAAACGGGCACAAATCCAGCTTAATCCCCTCAAACCTTGCCTGAGCAGTGGGGTTAAGTCTATTCTTCTCACATGGGTCACTTTAGTTCTCCTTTTCCTTCAGCTTTGCCCTCACTCACAGCTGAGAGAACAGATTATTTGCCCAACTTTGTTTCTTTAGCATCACTGGCTTATAGGTTATAGACTTAAACAAACCTCACAACAACTACCAATCAATTGGGCTTTCCCCTCTCTTTTTTCCACTGTTTCTCACCTTCACCCACTTCCTTGGTGTCACCACCAAAGTTTATTGCTGATGCCTGGCAGGCTATAAGTAAGTTCAGGTTTCTATGCCTACCAAAGTTACTCTCCCCACTCACTTCACCCCAAAGAAATCAGGGGAAAGCAAAGGCACAAAGACCCAAAACTAAGGAGTGCCCAAACTCTCCTTCATCTGACTTGAAGCCCTGAGGCACATCAGCATGGGCACCTGTCAACCTCAACCTCCAGGCGTGACCTTGAAGACCTTCAGGAGACCCATTTTGGCAAAAGCTCCGGACTACTGAAGCAATGAAATGGGCTAATTTTGTCTCTGAATCCCCAAGGAATCACTTGACCAGGAGGTGGGGAGACCTTTAAAGCTTCCGCGACTTCTGAAGCTGCAACAAGGCAGTAGAGCGAGGTCCAGAGGGTGTGGCAGGAGCATCAGCATGAGACATGGTCAGGGCTGGTGCCTCACTGGTTAAGTTGTAACACAAATAGGGTAGGAGTTGGAAGCTACCTTGAAAAATCTTCTAGTCCAACCCCCCTGCCAGAACAGGATCACCCAGACTAAATCACCCAAGAATGCATCTGCTCCAGCTTGAACCCACTGCCCCTTGTCCTGTCATTGGACATCACTGAGAAGAGCCTGGCTCCGTCCTCCTGACTCTCACACTTTACATATTTATAGACATTAATACGGTCATCCCTCAGCCTCCTCTTCTCCAGGCTGAAGAGGCCCAGCTCCCTCAGCCTCTTCTCATCAGGAGGGGATTCCACTCCATGCTTTATTTCTAACAACAGTTCACAAAATCTCAGCTTATCAAACAGACCCAGAGCAGCAATAACATTTGACACTACTTAGATGCATCCTCCCATGAAAAGTAGAGCCCCAGAGCACTTACCCCAGACACATCCATACCTCTTGTCCATAAAAGACCTTGCTGGGTAGATCTACCAGTGGCAGAGGAAGGGCTGAGCAATGTGGCCACAAGCTCGTTATCCCTGGCACATTAGTCATCCTAGAAGCACATGGCAGCTGCTGTATGAGGCTCCCCTCCTTTTTCCTCTGCAGGAGGACCACTGGCCCCAGGGCTTTGCAAAGGGATGTTGCAGGTCACCTGCTCCCAGACCTGGCCCCTGCCCTCACCAGGCTTCAAACCTTGGTACTCTGCTTGCAGGAAACCTTTGCAGAGAGACTAAGACGAGCAAGTAATTATACAACCATAGCTTAGTAATACTACACTAAACATCATCCCAGATTGCCAACATGCTCCACGAGAGCTCCTTGAAGGCTCTAACAACACTAACACAACCAGGAGAATAGCATGGACCTTGCATCTAGCCCCAAAAGCCTGGTCCCAAAGCCTCCTCCAGCTCCAGCGGTCCTGCCCTCTGCACTCCTGGGCTGCATTTCCCATCAGTAGGCTTCCAAACCTGTTCCTGGGTGGCCAAAAGCCTCTGTAAGTGCTCAAAGAGCCCTCAAGCTCCCCTTCCAACTACTCCCTGATGTCGGTCTCCTAATTTAACGTTAAGGCAAACAATTTTTCTCTCTAATTTCTAATAGCGTTGCCAAAGGAACCAGCCTTCGCAATGCAGCCCAAAGAACTGACCAAGCACACTGAAAAACCACATCAGTAGAGGGGGTCAGAGCAATCAATCAGTGACACCATTTGGGTCAAGCAGCTTTTTAAAATACCTTAAGTGTTTTTTAAAAATACCCGGTGTTTTATTATAAAAGCACTTGGAATTAGATCACGTGGTTTTGGTGGTTCAGGTTTTTTTTTTTTGAAGGCGCCCCAATCTCTGAACGCCCCAGGAACATCCCAAGAACCAAGGCAATTGGATCCTACAGACTCGCCATAGCATCTCCTGCAGGGATAATACACCAGTAAAAGGCTTAGAAAGCACCGGCACTGAAAGCACAGTCCAGCAAGAAAGCTCTGTGTACAAGAGGAGGGGAAAAGGTGGAATGGAGAAAGAAGAGAGAAAGGAAAAAGAAAGAAAAAAAAAAAGGTAAATTTTGACCCTTTTATAGAAACCTGGGCACAAATCCCTCATCCTTCTATGTTCACAACATTTTTTTGCACCAGCAGAGATCCCAGCTCGGTGTGATGAGCTAGCACCACTTAAACCTTTGCCATTGCCTGGGGAATGGAAAAACCCCACAAGCCACCCTGAACACCCAACAAAAACCCCCAAATTAAACCTCAGCACAACACCACAAAGCCTTTCTCACTGAAACCATTCCCTTTGAGACACTGTCTGCGCTCAACAACTGTTTCCCTGATCTCCGACATCCCTCTGGTAGTATATCGACCATGGCTGCGGACAAGGACCAGGAGAGGACCAGGCTCATTTGCCAGGGCAAGGAAAAGCTAACTCTGCAGCACCATGGCCCTCAGAGCCCTCCTGCTACGGCTCCCACTCTCCTTTCGGCACTGATTGCTGATTGCAGCTGATGGTCCTTGCTAGTTTTTGCCCCTCCAGACCAGACCCTCTATTATCAAGGGTCTGATTTTTTTCATTTTTGTTGTAAAAGGTTTTTGGGGGAAGTTTTTTGACTGCTTTTTCAGCTAGTGAGTTTATTTTTCGCTGGGACTCTTTCCTACGCTGTCTGGATGTGCTGATGGATTTTGGCGCTTGCCGGAATTCAGCAAAACCAGGCTCGCTGGGTAGCATTAACTTCTAACCCCCGCGTAAAAATAGCTGCAATAAAGCAGAGTGAATAATATAAGCTTCACCTAACGTAACTGTGATTAAAAAAATGCTGCCTTCTTCATCACTCCTGGCTGCTAACTCCAGAGAAATGTCCTTCCCGAGGTCTGGAAAGCCTGCATGGTCTGGGGAGAGAAAAGCCGATGTGACACCGGCACATCCCAGGGCTGCTGCTGAGCCCAAAGGGGAGCAAACTCAGAGAAAAAGGCAACAATAACAACAATAAAAAGAAGACAGATATTCCTCCCACTGTCAGGGGAGACAAAAGCCCCAAGGTCCACAATAGAGAAGCATACTCCTTTCCCTCCAAATACCTTCCCTCAAGATGCAAAAATCTCCCTGTTATTTAATTATTCTCCCCTTCACTCCTGGTGCCGGCAGACTGTGGCAGGAGATGTTTTGTTACAGCATGCAGGAAGAGGCAGAAGAGGTTTTAATTTCACGCCTTGCACCAGGGCGCTGCAATTTTGGACACTGTTTGTTATCTGACTTCTGGCCCTATCTCTGGTCCCGGCGCTCCTCAGGCAGCCGCGGCCAGTTGGCTTTTTAATTTATTCTCTGCTAGGATGGGGATTCTGTTCGAATGAGAGCCCTCACCGGCCAGGCGTGCCGCTTTAATAACAAAATGCCTTCGAGTTTGGAGGTGTGACTTTGTGCCAGGTTAATACAGCACCTGCCACTTCTGAGCGGGGGCATGCTGAAGGGATGGCTGAGGCCTCTGTGGCAGAGCAGATGGGGCCAAAGGAAACCCTACTGTTGTAAATCACCATCTTCCTCCTCCAACTTTCATCTGCCCGGGGGGGGGGAAGTAAACATAAATCAATCAATCGATCACCGGGGACTGAAACCTAATTCCCAAATCTTCCCAGCTGGCTGAACCGTAATCCCAAATATCAAAGGACCCCATCCTGGAAAACCAGAGGAAACTTAGAGCTCCGATACCTTCATCCCCATCAAAAGCATCCAAGACTGTGAAATTCCAGCTCAAGGGCCTGAGGCTGACCTTTTCTCGGTCCGTACTTGATTTAGTTGGGTTTTGGGATTGGTTGGGTTTTGGGGTTGGTTTGGTTTCTTTGCCTCCAGCTGTAGGTAGGAAAGCCCATTGTGGTACAAAAGCCCCCCACAACATGCATTTGCAGGCATTCGGTCTCCCTGGGTGACTCTTGAGATACTAGAAATGTCAGCACAAATCTCTGTTTGTCATTTTTTAAAGGCATTTTCAGCCTTTTTCCTTGTAATCAGACCAGAAATGTAAACAGAAGACTGGAAGGTGCCTGTCCTTTTTATGTCTGCAATGCTGCCAGGCTGCAGGCAACCAGTTTCTGCTACACACCTACACAGCATCTCAGGTCACCCCCAGAACCAGGGTGACATTCTTGCACACAAGATACTGGCTTAACAGCACAAGAGACAGTGAGCGAGCCACCTAAACCATGCACAGACTGATGCTGACAGCTCCTGTTGGAGGAGACACATCTCCTCAGCTTTCTGCCTTGCTTTCCCCATCAGCACTGTGCTGCTGCCCTCAGATGGGTGCTCGTACCCCAGAGGAGCATTGAGGATGACTTGAGAAACTGCTGCCCTCAACTGCTTCAGGCTGATCCTTTGCAGAGCAGCAGGGCAAAGAATTCCCTCCATTTTCAGCACAAAAGCCAGGTGTAAAAAGTCACATTTGCAAGCTGGGGAGTTGCAGCATCCCCTCATGTTGGATGACACACAAGAAAAAAGCCACTCCAAAAAACCAGACTGAGCACCTTTGAGACGGTCACACCCCAGGGGAAAGTCTTCCCAAAGTTTTTTGTTGTTTAAAATCTTCTTTCCAAACCACGACCCCTGTCTTTCTTCCAGGGTGGTTTGTCAATACAGAGTTTATATCTCTGGCAAAGGACTCTGGATGAAAGAAATCAAGAGTAGGTAATTGCTGCTTGAAAATGACAGCGCAGCGATTTACACAGACAAAAACGGACTGCGGAATACCAAGAGGCAGCCAACAGCGGCAAATCAATACCTCCCAAGAGGTGGGATTATTAGGGAGAGACAGGGGCTTGAAAGATCCATAAGTGCCTGATGACTGACTATTTCCAAACAACCGTCCGCTGAATGAGAATTGCCTTCGGAGGGACGGCAGCCCCTTTCCCAGGACCAACATTTAGCCTGGGGTTGCTGCAACATCTCTGCGAGATGCTGCAAAGCCAGGGGGTGAAACACAGCTGGCTCCATCACACCCTGCCTTCCTAACACCCCCCGCCTTCCTAACACCCCCCACCCCCTCCCGAAAGGCTTGTGACCCCGCTGCAAAAGGGAGCTCCTCTCTTTCCAGGATGCATCCCTCTCTCTCCCATGGTGAATGTGCTGGGTAACATCCCAACAGGGATTTTTGGCATCCCAAGCTTGCATATTTTCTCCTGGGGAGTGGCCAAATCTATCAGAAAAGCACCAAAAAGAGGTAGCAGAAGGAAATGCGGGTTTGCAAATTCAACTTGTTTTGGCCAGCACACCCACAAAGCACCCCCACAGCCATTAACAAACCCGACCTGGCAATTCCCCTTATTTCCTATAAAAGACAGTCATGTTCCGTCACCACCTGTTAAACAGCTACTTTTGCCCTTTGCTCAACCATCTCGTGCAGTAGCCACACGTGAGGTACCTCCTAAGGAGCCTTTGACATCCCCCCTAAATGGTGAGTACCTCTGGCTTACCCCTCTCCGTAGCACCACAGGAAGTCGCTGGGAGCTCCCCCAGCACTCCCAGGTGATGAGTACTGTTTCCAGCCCCAGCAGAGCCCACTACCTACACAAGGTGTTCCCCTCCCTCCAGGAACAGATGAGTATCTGAGCAGCTAAGATGACAACAATCTCACCTCGCTTTCCCCCAGTACAACCCCCAAAAGCATTCTTCAGATCTGTCTCTTGGAAAACACAAATCCATGTAAATCCAGGCAAATACAGGAAAAGATCTGCCCTCCAAGGATGAAACGGGCTCGTTTTTAACCAGCACACCTCTGGGGATTTCGGGTTTCACACGCCCAGCGGCTCTCCGCCAAACTCCGGCTGCTGCAAGTGCAGGCTGGAAGCTGTCCTCAGCAGCCTTGGGGGGAAAACTATGTTCAACTTAGTGCTAAACATGCTCAAACCCAGAAACGATTCCGCCAAATAAAAGCAGCCAGGAGACCCGGGGGCCTCATTTTCCCAGGGGACCTTTTCTCCACTCAGCTGGTTTTGCTCGAAAATCTCACGGTGTATCCATGTAGGAAATGCAAGTGACAGGCAGAGGAGCTATCTGCTCTCTGGCCACCCTGCAGGACCAGCTCATGCACATCTGGGCTTGATTTCCCCCTTTTTAAAAAAAATAAACATTTTTCAGAGGTAAAAACATAAATACAATTTTCTTTTAGGAGGGAAGAGGACAGTGCAAGCAAGAAGGGAGCGAGGAGGACCCTCAAAGAGTAATTTTTTAAAAAGTCAGCAGGCAAGAGTTTGTCCAGGGACATCTTGGCTATGGTATTTATTTTTCAAAGGATGGTAAAAAAAAAGGAGCTCTTATATCTCTGGCTTTGCACCACTTAGTTTATCAGCCTGGATGGGAGCTATACAGCAGGGAAAGAGCAATGTACAAGACACAGTCTCTAAATCTTTCTTCCAGCAGAGTTTCTTCTATTAATGTTTAAGTTCTATTAAATGCATACAGAAGGAACAAAAATTACTTTTTTTTCTTTTTTAATTGAGGAGCTATTTGCTAGCAGGGAAGGAGAGTCAAAACCTAAGGACTTATGAACCCTCTTGGACTGGAGTAGAGAGGGAGTCGTACATAAAGGCTCTGGCTTGAAGGAGCTTTGGCATGCCCAGTTCAACCCTACCAGTGCCACAGACAGCCCTGGGAGCTCCCCTAAGAGCCAGTAGGGTGGCAATGCCTAGGGATGAAAGACAGAGGACACCAGGAGCTGAGAAAGGGGGATATCAGAAGAAAACTTCTCTATCTCCTCTCCTGGCAAACTATGTTGGCCAAGCTGAACCTTTTGCACTGCTGAAAACTTTGCTGCTGCTGCCATTCCCCTGGCCCCACAAGCTTTCTAGACAAAAGGCAACAGCAAAAAGCAACATGACCTCCAAAAATCCCCCAGAACAAAGATGAAAAACGGCAACTTGACCTTTCCATTTCTGAGTTTCACAAAAAGCAGGGGATATAATGTTTATGCACAAAGAGGAACCACCCAGTGTCTAGGAAGCATCAGCAGACTAAGACAAAACAGCAACTGACACTAAAAATTAGGAAAGTTCACGTGGGAGCAGGAAAAGCAAGCTTTCAGGAGGCATCCCATACCTATGGACCTTCACAGCTTATGGTACTCTATGTTCCTCCAACCACAAGCAGAGTTGTGCTCTCCTAAGCACAGGAGCTAAATGTAAGATCCAGCACGGTGGCCATGGTTGGAGAAATAATGTTTTGTTGGAGCTACCTGTGGCCTTGGCATTTCCAGCCTGCAGACCTGAGGGCACATAGAAGAGCAGCTCATGTTGTTTTGGTTAAAATTCTAATGAAGACAACAAAGAAAATAGGGTAATGTTGGGTCCACAAACCTTCACTGTGATTTTGAAAGCAGGAGAATAAAAAAAAGGTGCCCTCAAATGAAAAGCCAGTGAATGAGACCCGAAAGGAAGTCTGACAGTCCCAACAAACCACCAGAAATCAGCTGTTCCTGCGATCCTATCCCTCCCCCAAGGCCTGGGCAAGTGGCAGTGAACAAACACTCAGCAGCAACAGGTGTGGGCTATTTTGGGCCAAAAAGAGCAAGTGCCTGAGCTGGAACAGTGATAACGGTGTCAGCCAAATAACCACAGTGATGTCTGTTCTGGAAACGCGGTGCTGGAGAGGAAAGACTTCACCACATCAGCCCCCAGCACAGGCAGCAAGAGCAGACCCCAACAGCAGCATGTTGTCCCTCTGGCTACCTCTGTTTTGTTCTTCCAGCAACCCAAAACAAATATACTATGGACCAGCCACCTAGCAAGGTCCCAGCTGGAACAACTTCACGGAAGAATAGGGATGGAAAGCCACAGAGTCTTTTGGGTTGGGAAAGACCTTTAAGACCATCAAGTCCAACCATGAACCTAACATTGCCAAGCCCACCACGAAACCATGCTCTGAAGTGCCACGGTCAGGTGGGAAAAGGATAATGGAAGGGAGAAATAGCAACATAAGTGATCTTAATGGTAAAGAGCTATTAAAGCTAAGCATGTCTGCTGAAGCAGAACACTGAAGTCACAGGAAAATTCACCTGGATGAGGATAACCCAGAAACAAACATCCAGTTTACAGCCCAAAGCACTTACACAGTCATAAAGAGCCGAGAGGACTTCTGTTAGCTTGATGCAGTTCTTGCTCTCTACGTGTCCAGCATTTGCTTGGTTCAAGCCTTAACCAGGAAATTAAAACAAAACTACCCTTTGCCAAAGCCATGACAAGGAGGATTTGATGCCCATTCATCATCAGCTGAAGACCAACAGTGCAGAACCGAACCTAACCGCAGACCTGCTCCCCTGCACTCGCGGTGCCCACCTGCTATGGCAGCAAAACCCCCATTAAAATGCAACAAGCAAAATAATGTTTTCAAGAACGCATCTACTTGAAAACAGCTGCACCCAGCAAACATTATGTGGCCTAAGACTCAAATGCTCTTCTACTTCCCATCAGTCAGGCTCGGTGAAGGATTTGCTGCGTGGGTTTTGTTTTGTTTATTACTTCTAATGACTTTCTCATTATCATTTCGCTGTGAAACATAAACGATGGTTATGGGAGAAATCATATTATTTGGATGACTTTATTAAATTAGAGAGCGAATCTGGGTATATTTCTGGCTCAGGATAAATGTTTGAACTTTGAGAGGCCAAAATTTATTTTCAGGCAAAGCCATTTTCAGAAGCTCTGGAATCGGTGGTTAAATTTGCCCCCAGCTGCAAGGGAGATGTATGGGGGCATTTCTCAATTTAATCCCTCCTAGCAATTTAACCACATCACCAACCCAAAACCCTGCTCCCTAGCTCCATTTGCAAGAAACTCGAGGCTTGAGGAACATCATGGAGAAATAAAGGCAAAACACCACAGGAAAGACAAAAATTAACAAATAAACCCTGTCTCCGTGCCCCCCTTCCCCTGGTCCTCATATAGGGACTTCATTCAGCTCATGAATTTTCTGAGACAGAAGTCACCATGTCTTCAGCCTTTCACAAGCTAGGCTGAAAAAGCACATATTTCTCAGAGATACAGCTAGGGCCGATTAACACCAGCACGGCTCCCCCAGAAATAGCAACAGCAGCCAGCAGACATGTGAATGGCTTACCATGCCCGCACAGGTTACCTGCAAGAATTAGAGATGAGCAACTTAAAAATACACAGGGAGACGTCTGGCACCTTATGTCTGGGGGTTGGGTTCCTGCAGGACCCACCGGCACGACTCAGCTGCTGGTGACAGGGGAGGAAAAGCAAGTGTGAAACACACACAGAGGATAAGAAAGTTGCTGCTAGACAGGCAGGAGAGATTGCAGTTTCGTCCTCTTTTCCATCCATCCATCCATCCATCCATCCATCCATCCATCCATCCATCCATCCATCCATCCATCCATCCATCCCTGTCCCAGGAAGGAACCAGAAACCAAATACATTTTCCAGGCATCAAATCAGAGGGGGTACCACCCCCTGCCTCCGTCCCCCGCTCCCCCCTGCTTTTTAAAGCCAATACCTGACACTGGAATAAACCTGTTAAAACGAATAAATTCCCCTCAAGCACACCCAAAGGAAACAAAAGCAATAGAAAATCAACCTTGATAAGAGATCTGTTAAATGAAAGTACTTTCGGTGTGCCAACCCAAAATATACGGCCCTTGACAAGCAAGCTTTGCGAGAGAAATCCCAGCCTGAAAAAGACAGCAAGGAAGAGCAGGTTGGGGTCCTCCAGCAATGCATAGAATGCAGCAGGACTCACCAGGAGCCCAAAGGCAGTCTCAAGCAGCCTAAGCGTCTGACTGTGGGTCAGTCCCAAGAGTTTGGAGGGAACTGTCATCTCCTGTTGTGTTATCCATGTTATTTTAAATCTCCATGCTCAGCTGCAGCAGACCTTGATATGGCCACAGAGGCACATTGCCAAGGGTATCAGACCCATGGCTATTGCTTCACTTCTACACAGACCAGAAGAAGCTGGAGATTTCTCTCCCAGGGACCATTTGGCAGGACCCAAAGCTCCCCCTGCTACCAACCATCTCTCAAATACAGAAACAGCTGGATCTGCAACCGACTGAAGACGCGCAACACCCACCAAAGACCAAGTCAATTAAAGCCTCCTTCTCTTAGACCTTCTCGGAGCTTGAGGCCACCACCATGCATCACCATTACCATTTCCACTCTGAGGACTCACATCAGATTGCTAAAAACCCCCAAACACTCAAGACCACGCTAGCTCTCCTTCCCTGCAAGAGAAAGGCCTTTGATACTTGCAGAGAGATTCCTTCCAGATGAATGCCATGCAGGGTCCCCTCCTTTCTTCCTCCTTCTTGCTCCCTGCCAGGACACCTGCCAGCACAACTCTACAGCTCTCCAGGTTTTTGACACCCACCAAAGCCTTGAACCCAAGGATATAATTAGCTAACTGCTAATTAGCAATGAGATCTACTTGCTGTTAGTTTATCCTCCCTTCAAGGGGAGGAGCTTTTCTCCTTCCATAAAGGACCTCTGCTTGTGATTTGTAGGACATTGCTACAGCCAATTGGCCTAAGGAAGGCCAGGGACACCATAAACCACACTGGTTTTCTCCAGGTTTTAACAGGAGGAATAGCGAGGTGTGAATCTTCCCCACAGCCACAGTGCAGAAGGACCTAAATCAGAGGAGACCTCTTTGCATCACCAGCCCATATTATGGCAATCCCTCATCCTCTCATGGTCTTTAATCTGCAGGTGAAGAGGGGACCCTTCACATTCACAAGCTTGTATGAAAACACTGGTTGTGACAATTGCTTACCTACCCCACAAATGCTTTAAGACAAGTCTTGAGCTGAGCCTGGGGAGCAAAACCAGATCTCATCAACTCTGACAAGCCCTTTATATGATGTACATGTCCAGTCAAATCCTATTTCTAAACCCACAGCCCAGCAGATGTTTCAGCTGCTCAAAAGGAAGGCACGAACATGGCCAGGGGCATGCAAGTTGAGTTACGGTGCCTGAAACCAGCCTCCCAATTCTTGGCCTTTCACGTGCCACCTGCATGACACACCTAGGAACGAGACTGCAGCATTAAACATGTTGATGAAGAACTGATCTGACACTCTTCTAGCAAACTACCATGGTCCAGGAACAACATCCTACTGCTTACAACAAAGGGACAGAAATCCTATAAACACATTTACCACTTGAAAAACATCTCCTGCCACCAAAACGATGGGAATAACCTGCACCCTCTTCTCCACAAGAAGCTGGTAAAGCACTTGAAGCAAGTGCAAGGAGGGGCCCATGTCCCATTCCACCCCTATCAGTGCTTATCACCCCCTTCCTTCATTGCTGGTCAACACTGTTTTCCACCACAGAGGATCCAAACACTCCACCCAAAGGCTCTAGTGAGTGAGGAGATGGGAGGAAGGAAAAAGAAATTTAAAGAAAGAGAAAAAGTAAAGACAAGAGTAACTTTTGCCAACCATATTTTTCCGAACTCATAGAAAGGGAGAAGGTGAAGAGCCAAGCTTCCTTGGGAGGCGAAGCCTTTAAGGTAAATGTATCATGAAAAAGAAAACTTCTGTCACTGCTTAAAAAGGTTTTTGACAGGTCTTCATTTGTAACCCACAAACAAATGCAGTTTCTCATGCTCCATGGACTCTAATATCACTTCATAGCAGACCTGAACCCAGCTTTCCACTGAAAAGCCAGAGAAGCAACCACATTAAAATAGCTCTCTTCACTGCTTTTGGGCACACCAGAAATCTTTCATTTCAAGAGCTGCACCTAAGTGCCTGGGAGCGCAACTTGAATAGATAGAAACGGCTGCTTGAAGTCATTTAAATAGCTTTGGGTGGACCGGTTGCAGTTAAGTCAAGCCTAACAAACACGGCATTATTATACAAGGCAGAAAAGGAAATAGTGCCTTGCCCTATTTAAGCTACAGTCAGGTTTCAGAAACCCCTTCCTGGCTTAACTGATGAGAGAGACTGTCCATAACCCAACAGTTCAGACCTGCATGGCTATTTTGAGTCCCCCACCAATGTGGAGGAAGGGTACAGAAAGCACAGAGAAGAGTCATCCACCACGCACCAAGGATCATGTTCCTGTGTGATCTAATCTAGGTGATCCTGCTCTGGCAGGAAGGTTGGAGTAGATGGTCTTTTGAGGTCCCTTCCAACTCCTAATGTTCTGTGATTCCACGTGATGGGGATAGAAGAGAGAAATAAGGACCCACTCCAGACCTAGGACATCAAACAGCTTGTGACATGGTTGCTAGGAGAACCTCTTCCATGCCCCGTGCTGTAAGAAGGTGGTTATTCAGGGAGATGAACTGAGCAACTGAGGCGAGAAACCTTTGCGGGCAGCTTCGCAACACGTGACCATGGAAAGCTGCCTCAAAAAACAAGGTCTGGTACAAATGGGGATGATGCCAGAGCACCACCAGCACAGCTTGACAGAGAGATGCAGGCTTTGCCAAAAATGGTAAGTGGGAGATGGCCAGCAGTCAGAGATGCACAAGGCCAGGCCTCATCTTCAGGAGAAACAGGGAGATAAATGGAAATGAAGAGAAGGCCATCTTCTAAGTGATGGAGAATCTGAAGGACCAATGTCACCATGACAAATCGGAAGATACAGACAAAGCATCCACCAGCCAGCGCCTCTGCTCTTAGTTTAAAACATCAAAACCAGCTACAAAAGCACTGACTGAGCAGCAGTGCCTGGCTACCTGCTCCAGAGCTCACAGTGCCCATCCTTGCTCACACTTTTCAAAGTTTAACCAGAATAATCTAGTCCCTTCTAAGATTTACAAACACAGCTGAGCCTGGAAATCCCGTATTTCATCTGCACAACACATGCAGAGTATTTTTGCCTCTTAATGTTGTGTTAATTTTGTTTCCTTGCTTCCTTTCTGCAGAGTTCCCAAGATTTTGTGTCAGCTACTAACTCATTCCTTCTCCCGACTGCGGGACGAGAGGCTACAAAGCCCATGTTTGTCACCAGCCAGAGGAATCCTCTAGAAAGAAAACCTGCAGAGAAGAGATAAGAAGCATCTCCTCCACTCATCGGAATTCAGGGAAAAAGACCAAAACAAATATTAATGAGAGGCACTTAACTGTGCCTGTTCAGCAATCAATAATGCACGACAAGGTACACAATCGGGCCGTGCACTTCACTCCACTGCTATGCAGGAGGTCCAAAACAGAGGGGTCTTCTGCTAATCACCCTCCTTGAGGTCACGTCAACAGCTCTCCCAACTCCAACTCCCCATCCTCTTCCACATGCTCCATCTGTTACAGAGGCAGGGGACCAGAGCAGTGACTAACTTCTCACACTTGGGTTTAACAATTATGTTCACCACAACTAGTCATATTTCTTCTTTTTTTTTTAATCTTGCCCTTCCAGTTACTCAAAAACATCACCTGCTCAGCCATGTGAGTCCTCTGGAGCATTTCTCCATGCATGGGTGGCATTTGGACAACAGGAAGGGGCGCGGGGCTGCTTGGTGGGACTCTGTTCCGATGTCCTGCGTGGGAACAGGGTATGATGGGAGGATGTGACTACTTATGGATGCAGACAGATACTGTCCTTGCTGCAGAGACTCATTCGGAGAGCAGACCTACGCCTGCAAAAACAAAGATTGTGGCTCGGGAGCCAATTTACCTTTCTCTGATTGTTCCACACAAAACCTTCATTTGTCACTAGTGCAGCTTCTCCTCCACATCACCCCTAAATGGACCATCTCCCACCCCTGCCCACAAGCACTGGGCACAGGAGGGTGGCTCTCCCCACCTCCTGCTCTTCCAGCAGGATTCCCAGGCTGGCATTTGAGGGCGCTTGAGCGGGTCCTGCGACATAGGCTGCAGGAGGAGAATGGCTTTCAGCTCAATTACCCTTCACATTTCAAATGCATAACGCTCTGCTGAGGCTTTTTAACCAAATCTCCCCCCAAAAAGCATGCCTGCCACAGCCCAGCCTCAAGCACAAATGTGCAGAAGCGATGCAACTTGCAGCCCTTGCAAGGCTTGGCTCTCCTGTCCCTGCTGGCCACCCTTCTTGGACGTCTCCTCCAGGCTGTCTTGTCCTCTCCTTGCTGGGTACCCTTCTGCTGGGGACAAGGGCCCTTCTTGCTCTTCTTCCAGTCTCGGCTTGCCTCTTGAGCTCCCAAGCCCAAAGTACCAGACGAACAGAGGTCAGGTCCCTTTGAGATGCACATCAGGTGCAAGCAGAGAGCACAATTGTTGCTGGTTGGGACACACACAGGCCACCAAACACCCCCATACACCCCACAGAGACAGGTCAGCAGAATGCAGCCACTTAGGCTCTTCTTTGTAGAGGCGCTCATAACAAAGATTCACCACTTCATACAAGTGAAATAGAGGTCTGTCAGCTTTCAGATAAGAGCTAACCTCCTCCTGACATCATCTGAGCAGATCAAAGGCAACACGCAAGCACACAGCAAGACACCGGTTAATATGATGATGGGGGACTGGTGGTGAAGCACACGCCTTGGGTCATACAATCATTTAGGTTGGAAAGAGCTTTAAGGTCACAGATTCCAACCATTAACCTAGCACTGCCAAGTCTGCCACTAAACCACGTCCCCCAAGTGAAACGTTTTCTAAATGCTTCCAGGGGTCATGACGCTAACACTTCCCTGGGATGGACAACCCTTTGGGTGAAGAAATCTTTCCTAATATCTAATCTAAACTGCCCCGGCACATTTTCTCTCATTCTATCTCTTGGTACTTGGGAGAAGAGACCAACTTGGCTACAATTGCCTTTCAGCTAGTTGCAGAGAGCAACAGGGTTTTCCCTCAGCCTCCTCTTCCCCAGACTAAAGAACCCCAGTCCCCTCAGCCAGTTCCCCATCAGATTTCTGCTCTAGGCCCTTCATCAGCTTCTTTGGACACTCTGCAGCACCTCAATGTCTTTCTTGTAGTAAGGGGCCCAAAACTGAACACAGCATTTGAGGTGCGGTCTCAGCAGTGCCTAGTACCAGAGGACCATCACTTCCCTGGTCCTGCTGGTTGCACCATTTCTGACACAAGCCAAGATGCTGTTGGCTTTCTTGGCCACCTGGGCACACTGCTAGCTCTCTATTGATCAATATCCCCAGGTCCTTTTCTACCAGGCAGCTTTCCAGCCACTCTTGGTCAAGCGTGGGGTTGTTGTGACCCACGGGCAAGACCCAGCACTGAACCTTCTTGTACCTCCTACAGCTGGCCTTGACCCACAGGGATCCAGCCTGTCTGGACCCATCTGTAGTGCCTTCCTACCCTCAAGCAAATCAACACTCCTTCACAGCTTGGTGTCATCTGCAAGCTTACTGAGGGTGCGCTTGATCCCCTCATCCAGATCACTGATAAAGATATTCAAGAGACCTGGCCCCAGTACTGAGCCCTGGGGAACCCCGCTTGTGACCAGCCACCAACTGGATACAAGTCCATTTACCACAACTCTTTGGCTCCTGTCTTCCAGCCTTCGTTTACCCAGTAAAGGTAGTACTCATCCAAGCCACCAGCAGCCTGTTTCTCCAGGAGAACACTGTGAGAAATGGTATCAAAAGCTTCATGCTAAAGCCTAGGTAGACAACATTCACAGCCTTTCCTTCATCCACTACGTGACTTGCCATAGGAGAAGATCAGGTTAGTTAACCAGGACCTGCCTCTGGAGGAGCAACCTTGCTGAAAAAGCTCTATTTGCCCTGCAGAAAGGGGTAGGTCTTGTGATCCAAGCCCTCAGAAATGAGGCCAGTAAGGGAAAGCCTTGCAGACGAGACCCCCGCACTGATATGTGGTGGGATACTGGGCTGGCCCATCCATGTTAGGAGGATGCAGGCTTCCAGCTTTCTCCCAGCCCACCCCCTGAAGCTTACAGAGCCCTCGAGACCAGAGCATGGGTTGGTATGCAAAGTGCTCAGAGGTAATGCCGGAGTTATGGCCCACAGGACAGAGATCACCCCAGCCACATGACACCTCGAGTTTTTTTAGCCCCAACACCCCCTCTTCCTCATCCTCACTGACTGCAAGGACTGGGGCAAACTGCAGTGCTGTAGTCCTCAGGGGCTCGTACCAGAAGAAACAGCCTCTTTGCAAAATTCCCTTCCCCAAGCACACAAGTTATATATAGGAAAACAAAATATCCACCTGTCTTGCTATTTCCCCAACCAGCTGAAAACCCTGTGATGCTTCACGGGCCATCAGCTAACCACCACAGTGGAACAGCTTTATGCTTTAACCCTCTCAGCCTACCTCAAAGGTGAGGCACAGGCACAGCACATCTCAGAGGGCAGTGTTTTCCCCCCGGAGGCCAAAAAAATAATCTGCACATGCACATCTGGCTGTCTGTTTCCAGTATGTTTCGGAGAGTGATTTTCCAAGTGCTGAATTAGTAGTTCCTGACCCAAGCAGGTTTGGGGTGCTCCACACCACACACGCAGCAGAATTTATTCCCCATTCAGGATGCTCATCGTGGTGCACAGCAGAAGTAGGTCCGTCTTTCTCCGAAGCTCAGAGTTCTCAGCTAACCTCTAAATAAAGACTGATTAGTGAAAGATATTTACATCTTCCACTCTTGGTAACAAGCTGAGAAGTGCTAAGAAAGCACGCCTTGGATGAGCACACCAGCCTCCCAGTTACATGCTCCTTTCTTCCCTCCTTAAATACCCATATGAAAGTAGTGCTGGTGGCCACGCTGGTACAAACAGCCAGACCCCAGGTCTTCCAAGCAGAAGGTTCCTCCAAACACATATGATCAACTGAGACTCATCACACATAGGCTGGACAGGAGGTGGCCACTTTAATTAATATCTCCTCTTTCTCTCTGCCCTCCTTCCCATTATCCTTTCAAGTCTGATTTACAATTGCGGGTCAAGCCTAGCTGGAAGCGACACACGTCAACGTGATGAAAACCAAGGCAGGTTTAAAAAACAGGGAGAGGCTGTCTGCATAACCATCACCTGAACCAGAGGAGAAGGGCAGGCTGTGGCCAAACATATCCAGCACCCCAAGACCCTCCTAGATCATGTCGAGTAAGCTGGGTCCCTGGCAAAACGATGGGACAAACAACAACCGTCCTACACATGGTGACAGCCACCAGCTCTTCTCTCCTTGCACCCATGAAGGTCTTCAATGCTCTGGTTTAGCTATTTGCACTGTATTAGGGCAGGGAGCTGGCTTGCATGGCTCTTCGTGGAGATCCTTTGCGTGCCCATGCAAGCGCCTGCATGTGCAAAGCTGCCCTTGCAAGCTGCTCCTGCAGCCGGAAATGAAGAGAGCAGAGCCTGACATTTGGAAAGCGAGGCACAGTGGCAGAAACACAGCAGGAGGCAGGGAAAGGGGAGGTGGGGAGGCAAGGAGACCGCAAAAACGGTATTTGCAAAGCTCATTTACCGCACATTTGCTCAGCCCCACTGCTGAGAAGGGAGTGGGCCTGATGGCAGCCTTGCAGCAGTGGGGATGAATCTCTGTAGTTGCCCGGCAGCTCAGCATCACGCCACCCCCGAGCCAAGCCTTCCTGTGCAACACATCCGAACCTGCATCCACCCAGCTTTGGGTTGCATCTTCATTTAGGGAAAAAACCCCAAGCCCAAACCAAAAAGGCTTTTCAGATATCCCATAAAACAAGTCCTGAAAATTAAAAACTTCCAGGGATTGCTTTTTTTTTGGTGGGGTTTTTGTGTTTGTTTTTCTTTTTAACCAAAATGGCCTTGAACCCTACATTTGGGCTTCCTCCTGTCCTCATTATTCAAACTGACAAACGACACCAACCCCATTTTAAATTTCCACAGCAATTAATGGTGGAAATTAAGCAACAGCTGCCTAATGCTGAAACTTCCTCCTAGATCAAATCTCCTCCCGTTTGTAAGGAAAGCAGTTGGAAACTGATGTGAATAGCTCAGTTCACACATAAATATTTTTAAAATACATAGACTGATTTAGTCTATTATTTTAGCTGCAAACTATGACCAGCAATAGAAAGCTTATTATACATGACCGGCACTGACACATTACAAACTAATAAAACACAAAAATGCAATTCTGAAAAAAAAAAAAAAAGAAATTGGAATGAATCTATTGCAAGAGCGATTTTTATTGCTCTTTCAAAGCGCTATTTCTGCCCGGCTTTGCCTGTCAAAATGGCAATATTTTCCCTAAATATTTCCATCTTAATTAAAGCTGGCAGTTTTATTGGGGGGGGGCGGACAAAAAAACCCCCACAATACGCTTTGCGGACATCCACCAGCTCTAGCTGCACCGAGAGAGGATGTCAATGTGCGCCCACCTTGCAGGTCTGCTGCTGAGGTAGATTAATTCATATAGAAAAGAGCCAGTACCCTAAAAGGCAGCAATGGTTACAGCGTCCTGTAGCATGGGATGACCTTAATTTAAGTGACATGATTGAAAAAGGAGCCTGGAATGACAAACTGTGTGATTATGTGGAGGGGGAAGAAAAAAAAAACCCACCAAACCACTTTCAGCGAGGGCTCCTTCACTGCCTTGTGCCAAGTGGCCGCAGCCCCAAACGCATTAATAAACATGGCTGTGGTCGGGCTCGCTCCCACCATCAACTTCAAAGATGATGAGAGGGAGGTAAACAAAACAGGGGACGTAAAGGGAGGGGGGATGCGGCTTTTTGCTGGCTGGTGTGAGATAATAAGTTTGGTCCCAGGCTTCTGGGAGAATATCGTAACCAGGGGAAAGAGAGATAAAACAAAACTAATTCCTAGCAGGTCACATTCATTAGCTCCTCGCTCCTCTGGCTGTCTCCAGCAGCAGAGAGCCCTTCCTCGCGCCGGGGACAAGGAAGGGACCTTGAAGCCATCTGCTGCCCAGATGTGTAAGTGTAATTATACTGAAAGGGCTGGGCTCTCCTGCCCCAGCCCCCTGCAGAAGAGCAGCCTTTCAGCCCAAGCTGCTCCTGCAGCAGGCGATGCTGCTGGACCACAGGCCCCAACCACCAGGTCACAGAGCCAAGGGGATTCCTGAGGAGCCATTGTCACTTGGCATTGTCCATCCTGAGCTCAGACATCAGGGATGGAGGTCAGGGACAAGCACCCAAAATAAACTCGGAGCTTTGAGAAATCAGCACAAGACCAGTTCTCAGCACCCATACAAACTCCTACGCATCACCCAAGAGCATGCCTGCATCTCGAGGTTGTTCAGGAGCAAGGATGCTTTCCTTTGTCCCCGTTTCTTCCTTGTTGAATGATTCCTGGTTTGTCTAAGCTACCTCACCTGCTTTGTCTGGGTGTTTCTTGCTTGGAGGACGCATCTGTACAGCTTCTCTTTCTCTGCCCCAAGATTATTTCTTTGGCTCCGGGAGCCTTATTTTCCCAGCACAACGACACCAAATTGCTTGCTGCCCCACACTCGCTTTTCTTTCAGCTCTAAATCTGCTGCCTTCTCCCCTTTCCGCATTCCCCTGTCCCCTCTGTCTACCCCAGTACTACGCTGGTCAGAATAGCACAACTATTTCTAATTTTCAGCCTACCCCACCCTCCTTGCTGCAGTATCCTTCCAGAAAGAGCCCAAGTTTTGCCTGGTGGAAATGACTGTTATCTCCAGGACACTTTACACATTACTTCCACGCCATTTGGAGTTTTCCGCCCCAGTAGTTTCTGTTGCATCTCTCATTTCACTCCTCGGCACGTGTTTTAAAGGACCAGGGTCTCCTATTCACCAGCAAAAGGCAGACAAGCGACAGGGCTGCTAGCGGTAGACGCTTTCTCCCTAGGATGTCAGGATGTCACTCAAGCCCCTTTGACGTTCTCCATCTGGCGTCACAGTATACGCATCAGCGGTAACGAGACAAAAACCTGCACGCAGGTGACCTTCAGAGGAAAGGATGCTTCTAGGTCCGAGCACTTGCTTCATCACACAACAGCTTTCCTCCATGCAAAGAGACACCTTTACCAGCCTCCCAGCCCTGCATAACACCCCGTACCCAGGCTATGCCACACAAATCCTCTAATATCTCATCATACACATGGAGCACGGCTCTTTGACGAGCATCTTCCCCCTTGAAAAGTTCCCACATAACTCCCATGGACATCTCCACTGTGAGTCGTGCGAGCCCTCAAGCCCAGACGCTGTGTTTCACTCGATGCACCGCAGCTTTCCTTTGGTGCTGGCAGGAAAGAGAAGGTGGCAGCTGCCTCCTGGTGTGCTTCCAACCTCCTGCCCAGAGAACAACCACCAGCATCCAAAAGCCAGAATGGGTGTCTGCCACATCACCCAAACTTCCCCAGACCCCAACAGCCCATTTGCATTTCACTCCCACATGAAAAGGGATCTTTCTAAATATTTACAGAGCCAAACCTACCCAGTGTGCCAACGCACATGGCATACTGCCTCACTGCCTCATCCGGAGCAGAACTCAGCCCAGCAACTTGTGTATTATTCACAACCTGGGGTCCCCATCCGCTCGCTGCTTTCTTAGCTCCCCTTCTTTCTGCTCTCCTGCACCAGCGTGATGGCCACTCACACGGCCTCTCCATCACCCATGGGAAAGAGCATCCCACGGTACCGCTGGCAAAACCTTGACTTGGCAATTTTCTCCATGTAAAGATATGTTTTAACATTCAATCTTCCTGAGCAACGTAAAAACAGCCCCATCTTGGCAGATCATGCAAGCTGGGGTTGAGAGAGGAGGGGAGAAGGCACGATTTCTCTGAGGGATGTTATATTCTACCTAGTGATTACAGCGCAGATGAAACCCTCTCAAAGGGATTATCTCATCCAGCTAAGAGATGGGTTTTTAATAGATGGACGCTACGCCTCCACTTAAGACTACTTGATGGGAAGCCTCTGCTTCCACGAGTTTTCTGGATAAAGTTGGAAAATAATTAAAGGTTGCTCCAAATTTTTTATAAATAAGTACACCTGCAAAGGGGAAACATCAAAGCAAACACATGATGACCAGCTCCATGAAGCCAGGGAGGTGACACAGAGATCTAACCTGTTATTTTGGTGAGCTGACTTGTCCTTCAGGGCTGGCACAGGTTGGCTTTGGAACCCAGCAATAACAAACACTACTAAGCACAGCTAAAAGTGAGGGTGCTCAGGATGTTTGGTAGCAGTTTCGCCTGCTGCAGGTTATCACTGCATAGCTAGGTGATGAAGAACCAGTTGATGCCTCCTCACCTCCCAGTTCTCCATCAGGCACTGGAGATGAGAAATCCCCCTTGGTACCCAGTCATGCCAATGGGATGCTGGGTGTGGAAGGGAGATGGAGATGCTTGCCTACCCAGGAAAGAGAACCAACTTGCTCCTGGCTACTGGTGTTCATACACAGCTTCAACAACTTGCTAATTTTTTTTTGTTGCCTCTCCAGAAAGAGTTTTCCTTTTTAAAAAAAATAATCCTACCATAAATAAATTTGCACATGAAGGGCTGTAGGAGGAGTTCAATCTGCGGGAAGGGGAAGGGGAAGGGGAAGGGGAAGGGGAAGGGGAAGGGGAAGGGGAAGGGGAAGGGGAAGGGGAAGGGGAAGGGGAAGGGGAAGGGGAAGGGGAAGGGGAAGGGGAAGGGGAAGGGGAAGGGGAAGGGGAAGGGGAGGTTGCATTGGGTGAAGTTATTCGCCACAAATTATTTGTGCAGCTCTAAAATCCACACAGAAGCATGAGGGCAGGAGAGAAGGAAAACACTGAGTGAGGAGAGAGGCTGGGAGGGGGGGAAAGAAGGAAAAAAAGGAGGAAGGAAAGCAGCCAGCGATGATTATAGGCCATTTTGCAAGGTGGCAGGAACATCTTTCTTATCGGTTCTGTTATCACCTCCTTCAATTTAAAGGCTCTTTATTTAAGGGGGGGACACAAAACAAACCCAAAAGATGCCTGGGAGCGTGCAAGGGAATGGCTAATGGGGTTGAAGCAGGGGCTCGCACTCGTCATGGCTGCTTCATATGTGCAGCGTCAAGCCTCGGAGCCGTCGCAATAGAATTATACGAGCCCCTGAAGACTCCTGGGCAGGATGGCAGGGAAACTGATGTAATTACTGACATTATTACCATTAAAATAAAATAATAATTTTAATTACAGCTAGAGCTTTGGGGGCTTTTCTCTGATCCTCCTTGTCCCTGCTCACCATCCGGCACGTTCTGGTTCCAGGCTGTGCAATGGGACAGGGCAGTGACAGCCCTTTCCTCTCTCTCCCCCTCCCCGACTCCCCTGACAAACGCTTTTCTGCACAATTAAAAAAAAAAATCATCATAAAAGCCACTGTTTCAACTACACCACCACATTAAGGATGTAAACGGTGACCAGCAGCTTGTGAAGTCTCAATCCCAAAGGCTACTCCCCAAGCAGAAGGGACTGCTGTTGACGGTGAGCGCCCGCCTGTCTCCCAATTAAAATAAACTGATAAATCAGGGCTGAGTTCAAGAGATGCAACACCTGCAAGCTGGACCAGAGCTGCCTTGGTGGATGCTGCACGCTGCCCAGAAAGTTTCCTTTCTATTTTTAAACTCCTTTCCCACTGCCCTGCGTCTTACTGGTGCTTGCTTGGAGTCAGGACAAGACGAGCACGTTCCCTGCGCAGACGGTTGTGGTTATGGATGTGGTGGGTGCCTTTTGAAAACACAGCCCTGTTATAATTAATATCTCCTGTCAAGTTACAGATCCCTTTTTGCGGTGCAACTGTCATCTTGTGGATGGCTGGGGTGCTAAATGGCGGTCTCTGGCCCAGAGCCTGGCTGAGGACAGCTTGTTGCTGGAAGATGTAACCCAATAATACGCATTACTTTATAAATCACTCAGTGCGTTAACTGCAACAGGAGGAGGCAGGGAGAACACCGAAGGAGAGAAAAACCCACTGGAAAGCTCCCGAGGGAATATTCAGCAGAGAAACTAACAATTAAGTGACCTTTCTGCCAACACGTGGAGACCGATCATGCTCCAGGGCCAAGAGAAGGCCACGGATGGTTTGAACTCAAGGATGCTGGGGGCTGTTGCAGGGGAAAAAGGCTCTTTGAGAGAAGGTGCTTACTAGCCAGCTCAATGTTTGAGGAACCTCTGCAGGACCCAGATGTGGTCCTGTAGATGGCACCTGGGAGCAGCAGATGCAGAAGATAGGTTTGTTAGAGCCATAACTTTTCAGTGTAAGCTTCAAGGTTCTTCAGTTCAAAAGGCAAATGGAGGGCTGTGTGCCCCAGGAAAGCCTTGCACTTGTAAGCTGGGACAGGGAAACCCAGCAGGCACCTAAAGGAACCATCCACCCCAATCCCAGCACCCCACCAGGTACCGCAAAACCAACATGGGGGAGGGGCTTGGCTGCACTTCACTTGCTTGCTTCATGCAAACCCATTGAACCATGTCAATCCAACAAGACTGAGTTTCTTACAGACCCAGTCAAACGGAAAAACAGATCAGAGAAAGCAGATCGGACTTGTCAGAAATGGAGGCATCGCCACAACAGCCCGCCAGCAAGCTCAGCAATATATGTGGGAGTCCCAGAAACATGGTACCTTGGGGCTGGGAGAGGAAGAGGAGAGCGGAGAAAGAGAGGGCACACACAAGAGACCCATCCAAGAGGAGAGCAAACCCTGAAGGTCAGAGTAGCAAGCACACGAGTGGCTGGCTAATGTACTACAGCAGCACCACAGGGCACGGACACAGGCACACACGTCCTAGCAAACTGAAAAACCATAAAAGTCTATTACAGCAAATCAAACAGCAGTCAGCATGACAGCCATTAGCCCAAAATGAATACACGAGAACTTAATGAGCTCTGTCGAGGCCAGCTTGGTGAATTAAGTTGCCAGCTCTAGCAGGATTCCCCTTTTCTTTACAGACTTGAGAGCATCCGTCCCGCCTCGTTGCCTTTTGACAAGCAAATCACGGGGCGCGCTTGCCCAGACGGGATGGACGATTACGCTGGAGCAGCATCCCTCTTCTGACACACGGGCCCTGACTCAGCTACTCCAGGCAGGTACCGGGGACATAATTAAGACCCAGAGGACCAGTGGCATCAGCCCAACACACGAATGATCCCCAGTCCAGCTACTGTGATGGTGGAGGAGCCCATGGTTGAATGGGGTGTCCTTCTCCTCCCTCCCAACGCCAGGGAGGTATCGTAGTCCTCAGCCCATGCCCAAATAAATTGACATTCTCCAATCAAGCGGAGTGTGTAGAATGCCGGGACGGGTATTTAGAGGCAGTATTGTTTTTAAAGGTCAGTTTACTTCATGTTCCATTTATTTATGCACACTCTTTCTTTGACTTTCCTAGTGCCACACAATAGCAGTGAGGTTTAAATAGCCTTTCTGTTGCTGCTCCATTAGCTAGGACAACTGCAAATCGATACACCCATTTATCTCAAAATTAAAAAGAGAAAAACCCTCATTAGCTGCCAATTCTGCGCAGAGCCAGTCTATGAAAAGCCACACCAGTGCTCCTGCAAGCTTCTTCCCTGTGCCCATGCTCCAGCTTCTGTTCATTCCTTATCTACAGGCCCTTCAGCTTGGCCTGGTGGGGCAGTCCTTGAGACAGGTTTTGCTACCCGTGCCCTTGCTGTTCCCCCCTAGCCTGAGCCATCTGTAGCATGGGGGTAACATGGGGAACACTCTCATCTCCTACCATGACTGGCTCCCCAGGCTCAGCTGCATCCAAGGTGCCCCTGGCCCACAGCTTCTGCAGGCGCATCCCTGTGCCACATCACCTCCAGCTTTGAGTACGTGTGGACAAGCAACAGGCACAACCTGTGGCCCAGAGAAACTCTCAAAACAAGAGGGCATCTCTTCAAGAGCCGTGCCAGCACACACACAGAGTAAATTCCCTGCTCACATCTCCCATGGACCGTAGTCCTGAAAGGGTGGGTCCTCTTTAGGTGGTGGGACTCCATTTCTTGCTTTCACAGTGCCTGACAAGGCAATGCCATGTCCCCGGCAGAAGAACAGAAGTGCTGTGAGGATGCTGGCTGAGCAACATGTTTGTGGCTCATTACCTCCAATTGGTGCCCTTCGTTAAAGATCGTGGAGAGAAACTGGAAACTGGCACACGATGCCTTATAATTAGATTAGGCCACCCTCCAGAAAAACACAGCTCTGATGGCCAAGCGGGTGTGCTTGGGGGAAGCACCGGTGCCACACAATTAGGCCATCCTGGAAATCCCTCTGGGCAAAACCACAGCTCCTGTGCAAAGCAGCTGTGACACGTGAGAGGGAGACACTGAGCTTCAGCCTCCTTGTCTTTTTCTTATTTTTCTATCCAGACCACCTACCCACAGCTCCCTTCTTAATTTTCCAAACCAGCACATGCCCTTTGTCCTTGTTGCTCCCCAGGCTCTACACAGGTTACGATGGGAAACTTGTAAGGCTTAAGATTGGCGAGATCAGCTCTTAGAGCAGGAGTGACGAGCAAGAGGAGATGTGTCACGGCTGCTCCACACACATAAACACCAGGGCTGAGAGCAGCACCGGATCCCAGCAGAGACACAGAAGCCAAAGGCAAGACCAACACCTTCCAGAGGGGCTTCTTGCACAGCATTTGCCATGTCATTTCTGCACCGCTCCTGCTTTGAAGAGGAGAAGAAATGACTCTGACCCAGTGTCATTCTCAAAGGGAGGTTTCAGATGACTTGGCACGAAGATGAGACTAAAACTCCCGGCTCATACATCACAAGCGACCTAATGAAGAAACCTCATCCTCGCAGCAGAGGGACGAGGAAAGATCAAAGCCCAGCATAGCAGGGGATCAGCAGTCAGCATATTAAATAAACTGCCGTAACACAATCGTTTGCACCTCTCAATTACCACAGGCTGCTTGATTTCACACACAGAGACGCACACTTGACCTCATCCACACTCCAAGGCACGCTCTGGGGAAGAGGGGCTCTGCCCTGGCACCACGGTGCAAGAGGAAAGGGTTTCCTCCACTGGAGAACATGAAATGTCCTACTAATGCCCTCTTTCAAATATAATACCCTAACTTTGTCCTCCTAGCACAGGCAACCAGCTTTCACCCTACTTCTTGAAAGTGTAAATTCACATCAGGTCAGCAAGTTCTCGGCATGTTTTTGACAAGCTGAGCTCTGGGTGCAGAAGATCTCCCTGACAGTATGACTAGGTGCCACCTCCTTTGCAATGGCCAGCATGGAGAGAGAGAGACTGGCAGAAAGTTGTGGAAACTCCATCCTTGGAAGTGTTCAATGCTTGGCTGGATAAAGCCCTGACAGACCTGATCTAATAGAAATTCTCTCTGCTGTGGTAGGAGCTTGGGACAGATAATCTTCTCTGGTCTCTTCCTAACTACCTTACCCCCAAGGACGACATGGGACAGGTCCTTCTATGCAGGCATTAAAGGAAAGCACCAGCAAGCACAGAAGCCTTTGGGCAGGACTCTGCCAGAAGTTTGGCATCAGGCAAAGATCCTGCCTCAGGTCACCTCTGTGACAAGAGCTGCACATCCTCCCCAGCTCAAAAGAAGAGCCAAACAGATTCCTGTTTACAGCTGTTTTTCAACTTCACATTTGTCATGGGAAAAGACATCACCAAAGCCGAGAAGACTCTGATCTCCAACCCGACACTTCCACCTGCCTTCCCTCAGCACCCAAAATGCTGCCAGTTTGCCTCCGCCCATATTCAGGCAACAATAACTTCCAGATCTTTAATCCTCCCCCCTAACCACAGTGGGGATCCAGGGCTGGAGGACACTCCCACACACTGGTGGCCCTTAGGCAGCCAGCTCTGCAGCAACCAGGCATCAAGCGCAGCCACTGAGGGAAGATTCAGGTTACAGACTCAGACCAGTCAGGGTTTGCAGGGACCTCTGGGCATCGCCTAGTCCAACCCCCTTGCCAGAGCAGGATCATCTCAAGCAGGCTGTACAGGACAGCATCCAGGTAGGTTTTAAGTCTCTCCAGAGACAGACACTCCACATCCTCTCCAGGGTAGTGACAGTGCTCTGTCACCCTCACAGTAAGGAAGTTCCTCCTCATGGTAAGGTGGAGCTTCCTATATTCAAGTTTGTGCCCATCACCTCATTTATTGTCACGGGGCACCACTGAAAAAAGACTGCGCCCATCCTCCTGACCCCCACCCCTCAAGAATTTATGAGCACTGATAATATCCTGCCTCAATCTTCTCCAGTCTAAGAAGTCCCAAATCCCTCAGCCTTTCTTGCAGTGATCCCTACCTCCGGGATGCGGACGCTGTAGGGCTGGTTGTGGAACCGCGGTGCATTGTCGTTCACGTCTCCAACTTGGATGTTGACGGTCCCTTTGATCACCTGCAGCCACAAAGATAATGCCACGGAGCAGGTGTCAGCTTTATGCATGGATTTACCACCTCAAGCCAATTCGGGGATGCTTTTTTTACCCCTTGGGCTTTTGACAAGCAGTGGTCCTGCTCCCTAGACACCCCCCCACCATCACCCGACACAACACAGCAGGTCCCCTGGCAGCACCACTCTCATCCTCCCACCGCTCCCCTCTGCCCGTGCCGCGGACCATGAAATGAGAAGTCACACTTACCCCTTGGCTGTCACTGACGGAAAATTCAACCGTGAATTCTGACTTAGTCTGAAAGGGAAGGAGAAGAAAAACATATAATTAAAGATACTGTAGTGTTTATCTGCAGATGGCAGGCTTGGGACTTTTAGCCAATATTATTACATGCAAAATGCTTTCAGGACCTTCAAGAGAAGACGGGGTGCTTGAGTGCAATTACCTACGTTGAGTAGAAAATGCTGAGAAATGTGAGTGCCAGTGGGGCTCCAGCGTTATTTCGCAGACACAGAGAGCTGCTCTTGCCCTGGGTCGGAAGGATGCAAGGACTACGGAACCCACCCCCCGACTAGCAGCTGAGCACTTTAAACAGACAACTGGGCTAAAAGTAGATGAAAGAAGCCTGCTGTTTAACCTATGACATGCCAGCAAGCCTCAGCTCTCTTTGCATACCCGCCCTGGTCCCCGACGCTGCTGCCGACTGCCTGTTTGTAGCAGCGAGAGGGAGAATAAAGTACAAGGCGGAGAAAAGTGGTTTTCCACCTACAGTGATGGTGACCCGGCACCATCCCCGACCGAGAGATACAGGGACGACACAAGAGAAGGAACTCCGAAAAAAAACGTCTTTTTTTTTCAGGGTGATGATAAAACACAGGCTCGCTGAGGATGTATAAACCATGCTGCTGCTTTCCCAACTTCCCTGTTACGCAGCAGGGATATCACGTAGCCGGGAACAGCAGGATAAACCCAGGGTCTGTGGTAAGAACTGGCTGAAATCCCACAAGCCCATTTAAAAAAAATAAATAAAATTACTGTACAGTCCTCCCTGACCCTAATTGCTTTAATTAATTAACAGCTTGGTCTTAAATGGCAATATAACAAAGCCACCAGTGCTGCGGGGAGGGACAAGTAGGGAACAGGGGATTAATTTGGGGTCAGGGTAGGGGGATACAGCTAGCAGGGGCAGACATTTTCTTCCCCACCTTTCTTTTCCACCAGGAATCACACAGGGATGGACAACAACACTTGGACCACACCTATTGGGTACCCAGGCACCATTTGGTGTTTCAGTTCTCCCAGGAATCCGTTCCTCCTCCAGCATCCCTTCCCATACACCAGTTCCCCTGTCTAAGCCCAGAAACTTGCTGCTTTCAAAGCATCGCACAGGCAAGGCTGGACAGAAATCAAGCTTGAAATAGCACTCCATGCTGCAGATTTGGTTGAATTATTCCTAATAAAGATGACTCAGGGACAGGCAGCAGCCACTGGTGACCAGACCAGGAGCTCTACTTGCACCAGGCTAACAGTTCATCCTGAAGAAGGGTTTGGAGATTGGCTTAGGAGTGTGTACACCCCTCCTGCCTCCCTATCCAAAAGGATGGCAAATTTAACCCAAACAAGGTTTTCCTAGCCTCCTGCCTCGGGGCAAAGCCTGCAGGCAGAACAAAGAGCTGAAATACAGATGGACAAAGAAGGATGTTTTGGCTCTGTGTGCCATCCCACCCCGTTGCTCCAGAGTCTTTCACCCGTTTCCCCCCCAGCCATTGGTGCCACCGCAAGGGACAAAGCAGTAGGGAAGAAAGGAAAAACAAGAGAGAAGCAGCCACCTGTTGAGCATTTAATTTAAAAACTTGCTAAAATAATCAGAGAAAGACGCCACATGCTAAATTCTGTCTCCTCCCTTTCATCTTAGCACATGCTTTTTTTAGACCTGGGGTATGTCTTTTTATTTTTTAAACCCATTTTCCTTCTAATCTTTACAGGAGTGAAAAAAATCTTTTAAAAATTCCTTTGCCTCTAGACATTCACTCCTCCTTCCTCTTTTTCTTTCTCTTCCCATTTTCCTGTATCATTTACCTTAGAATGATTCCCTCTCCCTTTTCCAATCTCTCTTTTCCTACTCTGTTGTAGGAGAACTGATCTCTCCCCTTTCCTTCCCCACCACCCCTTCCCTCATACAGCTTTCTCTCCCCCCAATTTTTTGATTGCACACATCCACGCTGGTGCGCCGCTGACCTCCACCCCTATCCCTCCCATCCCACTTCCTCCACCCCAAGTTGCCATTTACACCCTTCCCACATCCATACCAAGCTATGCTCACCTCCGTCCTCACCCTCTTCCACAAAGCACTGACTTTGAGGCCCTGGGACCAGTTGTTGGGTGCGGGTTTCTCTCCCGGTTCAGCCCAGCCATACAAGCAAGCTCTGCTCAGCTCCTTCCCTTCCCACCCTCCCCCACAAATAGACACCTACAAATCTATTGATCCCTCTTCTTCAGCTTAAGGCTGTTATCATAAGTATTGGGAAGCAGTAAGCATCTGAATAAGGGAAGATCTATGACTCACGCCAGCAGCTGTTGGCACAGGGAGGCAGAGGGGAGAAGGGTGAAGAAAAACACTTTATTTTTCCAGTGCCTTGTTCTTAACGCTGTGAAATTGGGTTTGCCTTCCCCAAGCCTGAGCAGCATCCACCGCTCTGCTCCTCTGCATCCCCACATCTGGCTGGCTCCGACTGGGACTGCCAGCGCCTGAGGTGTGTTAATGGGTTTTATCTTCACAACACTGCCACTGGCAAAGGAAGCACTGAGGGCAGGTGATGGGAGCACTGGGAAATTAAGCATTTTGCCCAAGTCGTGTGTTATTTTCCCAGTCTTACTGAGTACCTCTGTCATAGAATCATATAATTGTCTGGGTTGGAAGGGAGGCCAAGGATCATAGAGTTCCAACCCCTCTGCCACAGGCAGGGCCACCAACCTCCAGGCCTCCATCTACACAAGGTTGCCCAGGGTCCCATCCAACCTGGCCTTGAACATTTCCAGGGATGGGGCATCCACCACCTCTCTGGGCAGCCTGTTCCAGCACCTCACCCTCCCTCCTCTCTCCAGTTACTTCTGAACTTGCAAATCCAGGAAAACCAACAAGCCAGACTGAACCAGAGTACCCCATGTCCTTGCTGAGCTGGGAATAGTGGGACAGACCCTGACAGGGAAACATCAGATGTTTAGAATCCCAGCTCTGCAGAGGGAGCAACATTCAGGCTGCAATCTCAGCCACCGCAGAAGATGGAGAGTCCCCATTTACCTTCCCTTTGGTGGAGGATGCTCGTAGTGGAAAGCGGCATTACCTCTCTGTCCAAGGGCTGCCGGAGCCAGACGACACCCGTCACGCTCTCCACTGCAAAGAACCGGCTGGCTTCCTCCCCAACCACACCAAAGACCAACGGGTCATTGTCCAGGTCCCGGGCCAGCAACTGAGTCACTGAGGAGCCTGAAACAGAAAAGGAAAGAAGTTATGAGTGGGGCAGGGGACAGAGAGAAAGATATCCTGAAAATACTCAGGTGGTCTTTTTCAAGTCACCCCAAAACTATTTCCCCATGGTGCTACAACGCCTCAAACGTTGATACAACAGGTGAGGGAGTCAAGTTGCGTGTGGTCCTGCTGTTCTTGCTAGCACAGATAAGTTGTACCACTGCTCCTCTGCTCCCTCGCCCTCATCAAGGCAGCAAGTCACCTTAGCTGAGCAGAAGCAGGGCTGTCTCAGGTGCTGGAGACAGCAGAATCACCCATACTTCTTTTAGGGAAAGCAACTACCAGCCTCCCTCACACTTTTACCTGCCACGGGGCACCACCAGCAGATACAACATCATCAGCAAGTCAAAAGCAAGCATCCCAAGGCCAAGAGCAGGTGCTTCAAGGATTAGGATTTGGTAGGACGCAGAGCCAGACACAGACCTGGGGTTTGTTTTAAACACTGCAGCTGCAGCAAGTGCTGTTTTTAGCAGCTTCTGAGGAGTCCACACCCTCCCAAAAAGCATGAGAAATGTTGGGACAAATCCATTGCTACTTTATGCCAAATAATGTTTTGAATACATCTTCTGCAGCATTCTGAGTCCCCAGGCAATACCACCCTTACAGCCTCATTTCAGACCCACAAATACCTCCTCAGATTGTTTTGGGCCTCTCCATGGTTCCTCCAAGCATATTCAAAGGCTGGTGTTGTTGATTGACCATGGCTGGCTGCTTGTCACCCACCTAGCCACTCTCAGTCCCCTCCTCAGTAGGACAGGAGAGAAAATAGGAGGAAAACAGCAAGGCCCCAAGGATGGGGGGCACACCACCTCTGCATGAACCATCTTTGTCAGCACGAGAGCACCCCACAACCTCAAGTCATCTGACCAAGGAGAAGAGATGCCAAAACTGCATCCATCTGGGAAGAGGAGGGAAGCACCAGCAGACCAGAGGGCAAACATGGCCCAGAACGGCAAGCAGAACAACCCAGGCAATTACCGACTGGTTGGCCTGACATCAATCAGAGCTGAAATAATGGAAAAAGCTGATATGAGATTCCATTAATAAAGAATTAAATGATAGGAACAATTAATGCCAGTCAACACAGTTTTTATGGAAAATAGGCCTTGTCAAACAAGCCTGGTTTTATTCTTTGATGAGATTACAATTTTGTCAGATAAAGGTAACTGCAAAGAAATAATAGACTTCTGGCAAGGCATTTGACTTAGCCTTGCGTGACTTTGATTAAAAATTTAGCACTGTACGATACTGATGAAGCTCACTTGAGTGAGGAACCCAGCTGCCTGGCAGGTCCCAAGGCCACCGACCACTGTCCGGGGACATCCCAGCGCAATGTCGGGTGGTTTGCCACATGGCAAAGGAGGACTGAGCCGCCAGGTGAAGCACTTGGGAATTTAGGCTCGTTCAGTAGAAAACTGTTTTCACAACCTCTTTAAAAATGCTGGGGGACCACAGCTGTGGAGGAGGGCATCCCATAACCAGCTGTTCTGGCAAGACCGGGGTCCAAGCACGTGAGAGGCTCTTTCCATGCCCTGGTGCAATCTGGGTGCTCGGAGGAGTGACTTTGAGGCTGTTATGCCAAGGCTGTAATTCTGCAGGGTACTTGGCTGGCTGCACCGTCTTCAGGACTGGATGCAAGAGTAAGCCACAAACATCTGAGCACTAGCAAAAATGCTTTCCACTTGACAAGGGCTTTAAAAGCTCAAGCTGCTTCGTTTATGAAAGAGCAAAGATGACTCAGACCATCTCGAGCACATCCATGAAGAGGACAAAACGTAAGCCTTAAAATGACTATTCCAGTGCAAGAAAGCACAGCAAAACTCAATGCACAAACCTAGATTAATCTCTGTGAGAAGGAATATCAGTGGTTTTACAAGGAGCAAATGCAATTAACCATTGAGGGGAGGGGAAGATCCTTCCACCGACACAGGTACAAATGAGCAACAGGTCAGGATCAAGGACATTTTGGACAAAGACCCAAAAGCAAGAGTCCTTATCCAAACAACTTCAATCAGCTGGTTCATCTCCAACATTCCCATCTCTTCAGTCAGGGCAAGTGTGAAGCCAACACCAGAGATAGGATGCAACCCTGTGCTTTCTCAAACCTTCTCAGACTGTTAACGTCAAACAAGCTACCAGTTTTGTTTTGTTTTGTTTTGGAGGACATCTGAAGCCATCCTTAGCAAAGGTTTCTTTGCCTCAGAAAACAGGCAAGGCTGTGACCATCCCCATGGCAGCGACAGCCAGTAACTGGTACAAGATAAATTCAGGGGGGTGTATGTCTATTCTGCCAAATTTGATGGCAGAACAGAGTTTCCCCCTTTACATCTCACACCCCCCATTTTGATCTAAGGGGGTTATCTGCAGTTCCCTCCAGGACTGCAAATACTTCAAAGCCCAAGAGGTTTTGGATTCAGTCACAACTCACAGCAGAAAGAAAACGATCCTAAAAATCCTGCTGAATAGGAAAACCAGGTCCCGCCCAGTTCTAATCATAGTCACATTCATGGTTGGTACACCACAAACACACTCACACAAAGAAATCAGCCAGCAAAAGGACATTTAACTCTTCTCTTTCTGCATTACCTCCCACTGGCAGGGAATTTCCTTCCTAAATCCAGGAGAACCTGGAGAACAAGGCAAGGGACTTCTGAGGCAGAGCCCATCATCCCGCCTGCACGTCTTCCTCCTGCCAGCCTGCAGACGTGCAAAGTCCCATCCCCGTGAAACAGCACGCAGGGCTTGACTGCTCTCTGGGCCAGGCGTACCACAATCAGGGACAGATTTAGCAGGTAAAGAGAGAGATGGGAACATTCAGCACCCATAAACCTCATCTTGTCTCTTTTTTTTTTTTTTTTTTGTTAGAAACAAGAAGCATCGTTAGGACATATAAAGGGCAGCTCAGAACACTGAAGTGTAAGCTGCAGCTTGTTTGCCTGTATCACAGGAAAATATGCTCTTAAACATACCCTCAACAAGCGAGGCACTGAAAATCAGGAGCTATTTTACCCATTCCGTTACCCGTCCATCAACCTGTAATCACCATCCCAACTTAAGAGCACCTCCCAATTCATCACAGGGGAGAAAAAAACCCCCACCAAACCCATGAATAAAATACAGATCAAAATAACAAATTAAATAGGAGATAATGAGAAACAGCTCCCTGCAATAAGAAATGAGACTTCACAATCACTTTGTCATTTGTATTCTGATTTTTGCAAGCATCAGCCCGGGAGAACGCTAAGTTTAGGTGCGTGGTGTAATCCATGCATGCAGGACACGGTGAGAGAGGACTTCAGCAGGACACACTGGGCTCCATCACCACCACCACCACTGTTTATGTGGCCTTCCACCAATTCCTTTAGCACCAATTTATTTAATCCTACTTTCACCAAAAACCCATCTTCTTCCCCCCCTCTCTCTGCACCAGGGGAGGAAGAGCAGACTAGGTGGAAAGCTCAAACACACATTGCTGCTGGAGCATCTAGGTCACGGTGACCATTCAACAGACTGCAAGAGACCCTATTTTCTGGGGCAATCACAGGGAGGGTGCAGTTGTCCCGCTCAGTGGTGATGCCAGACCATAGCAACCACCTGACCCAGCGATACTCAGCTCTGTAAGTTGGACTCCAGTCTCATCTTGCATGGAAATAACGCACGAATCACCAAAGTGACGCAAAAGTAGCACTGGTGCCTTCAGGTAAGGGTGCCTGTATGGCTGGGACATCATCAAAAAGAAGAGGGTCCGCCTCAGGAGCACTCCTGGCTCTTCCCAGACCATGCCAAGGGTGATGGAGCTGCCATGAGCCCAAGCACCGACCTGGCTCCGGCAAGGGCTGAGGAAACAGGGACAAATGATCCTTCTGCAGTGCAAAGTTATAGGCTCCATTTGTTTCTCCTCAGGAATCAGACAGGGCAGTTAAGTGTCTTGATTCCACCAGATAATCACAATTTATCTTGTCTCCTTTTGCCTCCTTTCTCTCAATCACGGCCACTTCTCCCTCTCTCTCACACATACACAGATTTTCTTCTTTATTCAAGTCCTGAACTTTGATTGACCTCAGGAGCTTTTTTCTTTTTCTTTTTGGTGGTGTTGCCTCTTGTTTTCTTCCTGCTAGGTTTTTTTTAATTATTTTTTTTAGGTTTGGATGCTTTATGGGGTGTATTTCCCCTTGCCCTGATACAGTCTCAGCATCTCACTTTCAGCTGTGAGCCTGTACAGTTTTTCTTGCCTTTACATTTTCCCAAGTTAAAAAAAAAAGCAGGCAAAAAGGTGCTGGGCCCTCCCAATTCCTCTCAGCTGGTTTTGCTTTCATGAGCAGGATGAGAAAAAAAGGGGGGGAAGCAAACTCTCTGGGAGGATCCCAGAGCTCCTGGAAGGTTTTGGAAGCACCAAAGCACCAGGGCAAGAGCTGGAGGATGAAGAAGCCGCAGGATGCTGACACAATCTGCACAGGGTTGGGGTGGGATGGAGGGCACCGCAGTCCAACAGAAGGGGCAGGTTTCTAATTAGTTGCTTAATAAGATGCTCTGCTAAAGGGTCTGATCCATGCCCAAGCGGAGTTAATAGGAATCTCTCTGCTGACTGTGCTGGCTTTTGGGCTCAAGACTTCAGGCATCAGCTGGGCTTTAATATTAAAAGCATTTTAATCCCTGCTTTTAAAAGCCAGTGCCTGTTTCTCCTTGGCTTGCTGTCCCTCACCCCTCCAGAGCTCTGGATTGTATCTGTGGGCACAGTCACCGCGCAGCTCCTTGGCTTCCCATCTCCTGCCATCATTACTGAGAGCCATCTGGAGCCTGCCAGCACCAGGGGCACTCAGCTTACAGGTTTGCAGAATAAACCACACCTCAAATTTCTAAGTAAAGGCAAACGGGTCAGAGGCACGGGGACACTGGGGAGTGGAGCAGCAGGGAGACAGCCCTTACGCCAAGAGCAGTGCCTGTGGTCCTCAACCAAGGTTACCAGCTGGCACGGAGAGTCCTCAGTTGCTATTCAACTTCTCAAATCAGCTACACATTTATTTACATAAAAATTGTTTTAGCATCCATGCCCTGCAGCAAGGAGTCCCCTTACATGAAGGCCACCGCCACGCTTTTGCTCCAAAGGAGCTGTCACCAGATTTCCTTGGCTCTTCTTTGGAAGGGAGATGGGACAATCTTGTCCCACTCACCCGTCCCACAGCACTCCTGCTGTTCACTGCTAGTCAGCAGCCCTGCCTTCCTGCCCCAGTTACCCCAGCGCAGGCATCTCCAATTAGCCCAGTTCATCATGGCAGGCTGGCCTCTGACACGCTCCGTGTCAGGATTTGATGGATCTGATCTTGAAATGCAAACCCTGTTCTTCTCATTTGTCACCTGCTCCCTTTCCTTTGCCTGTAATTCATTTTCTCTTTCACCTTTCAGAAAAAAATATAAACGAAGAAAAAAAGCACCTTTCCCTGATGTTTTCCCAAAGATTTTTTTCTCTTTTAAGATGAAATGCCAATATTTCTGTGCTGCTGAGCAACTTGAACAGTGCGAGGGAGGAGGAAAGGACAGCGACCCCCTAAGCAAGGAAAAGCAAGCAATGCCTAGTTTTGAGCAGGAGGCAACAGCAAGCAGGAGCTGCTCACAAGTTTGGGCTGAGGCTTCATCGCTTTCCGAGAGGACATAAACTCAGAGCTGGGGGCAGGGACTGTGCACCAGAGACCCCACCTGATGCAAAGGAGGGAATACAAGGTTAAGTGTGGCACTGGGGGGGTGGGGGGTCAGGCAATTTCTTGCAGGCACCGGGATGCCTCCATCTTTGTTCACGCAAGAACACAGAGATTAAACCCTGGCCAGCATCACTCAGATACGCTTGGGGCTACCTAAAAGCACAGCACAGGCACGGAGGGCAACCAGCTTGTCCATCCCCAAAGCCCTTCTCCCAAAGGAGGCAGGTGTCAGCTCATTTCACAAACACAACCTCAACAGATACTCTTTGGCCTCCTTTTTTTGGAAAGGGCTCAACCACTTGAGCCCAAACTTTCCAGAATAAGTCAGCAAAGAAAGTTTCCGCTCCTACAATTCAAGTTGAGCTCAGTATTACATGCCTCTCTTTCCAGGTGCTAATGGGAAGCATCAGCTTACCCCATCATCAAGGCTGCCTCTGCTCCGATTACAGTGCTGCAGAGTGAGTGAAAGAGGGCAGGGAGACACCAGCGCCTCTTAAAAAGGGCCTCATAATAAGTAAATGAGAAAAGAACAACTTCTGCCATCAGAAAAAGACCTCCACAACAAACAGGGGGTCTTGGCCAATTATGGGAGAAAAAAATCCCAGTATCAAGCTGGTCCAGGCACCATATTCACTGCAGCCATCACCCATCAGGTATGGGAGAAGAAAGAACCAGACACAGAAGTGACAGAGAAGAGGGAAAACAAATCTGTGCAGTAAAAGCCATTTCTGAGGGCGTTTATCAAGCTGGGAAGCAGAAGGCACAGCAGAAAGTTTCTGCTGGCTCCTCAGATGCTCAAAGCAGAAACAGGAGACAGAGCCTGTAATTTCCTTGCTGCATTTAGCTGTTTTAAGTGGAGAGTCAGTGGCGAGATGGAATCCGTAAGAAGACCCGACAGTGGTGGCAGATCTCCGAAGGGGCATTACCTGCCTCCCCTCCCCCAGCACTCACAGTGACACTTAAAGTGGTGTTTAATGCAATTTAGAGGGAAGAGCGTGGCAGCAGGTAAAGCAGAGCCAAGCGTTCAAACCAAAAGCAGCCAGAATGGAGGGCTTTTTTGGTTTGTTTTGCTATCCACCCAGCACTTAATTTTACAAGGGAAATGAGAGAGGGGAAAAGAAAAATGAAAAAACACCAAGGGTATACTGAACTTTCTTGACGTTAGCATCCAAAAAGAAGACCCGAGGATCTCTTGGTAGACACTGCATGGAGAGAAGTGTCACCCTTCCAATTAAAGTCAACCCCTACATCAACACAATTAAGACAGAGCTGTTACCCTCTGTCCGCCTTCAAGCAGGTCTTACGACACCGCAGGTACCAAGCAAGCTCTCCAAAACTGGTTTAGAATGTATTCACACCAGCGCCGTGTCTCTGTAGAGGATGGAGGTGACAAGCCCTTGCTCCCCTACCACCTCCACAGCTCGGAGGCAGTGGTTTGTTAACCAAAACTCTTCAAGCTAGGCGTACTGCTACCAAAATCACTGATATGCCTTGGTACCAACCGTGCCACTTCTAGATCTGCCTGGAAAAAAGGGTAATTTCCTTTTGCTTGGAAAGGAATAGTCTGTATCAGCAGGAAAGAGGGAAGGAAATACAATTGTATTAAAAAACCCCAAACAAAACCACCCAACAACCTAAACAAACAGGAGAGTAAAATAAGAAAATAAACACTTGCAAAAGAAGGCGCCTGGGTCTGTTGAGATCTTCCCAGTGGGAAAAGGGTTCCCGCACTTAAAAAGCCCTCTTCAAAATAATTTCCTCTCCACACTGCCTGGGAGCCTCATAATTACCAACAATGATCACAGACCCATTCATTTCATCCTAAAATTAATACATCACGTTTGGAATGATATCGCATTAATTCATCACAAGATTTATGAAACTTGTACTTTTTTTCTAATGAGATTTATGCAAATTTGGCTCCATCCATTGTTTGTGCCCTTAAAAAAAGTTCCCTCACAGAAGCCACTCCGTCAAAAAGTCTCATTCCCTTTTATTGATATCTGTCCTTCCCTCTTCATCCTCACAGAAGGGGAGAGGGAAGGAGAGGGGCTGCTTCCAGCCACAAATGCAACCCGGTTACCAGAGCTGAGGTCTGCAGGTGACCAACCATTCCAGGCAGTGAGTTTTTAAGCTAATTTTAAAGGAAGTTAAGTGGTGGTTCACTCACACCTTTGTCTGAGAAGGGTCAGAGAACAAGAGGAGCTGTGGGGCGCTGTGAAATTTGAGCATGGAGACTTTTCCAGAGTGGGAAGTCCGTGCTTGGTAAGCTTATGGAATAAACACAAGAGGCAGAGCAGAGGGGGTAAGATGTGATGAGAAGCACGAGCACTGGGCATCGTGGGGATGTAAAGGGGAAAAAACAAATCAAAGTAAGTCATGCAAAGGCAGGTGCTCACAAGATGTCCTGCTAGCAAGTACTCATGAGACGCGGGTATAGGAGGGTGGGAAGAGGCAGGAGGAACTGAAGGAGCAAAGGGAAACGTAAATCGGGGGCAGCAGAAACACAGCAGTGAAATCTATGGAGATTCTAACTAACGGGCAGAATCCCCAGCATCACCCGGGGGCTTTTAGAACTGGCCTGGAAAAGATGCTACAAACCCGAGCCTGGCATAGCCCCAGAAGCACTGAACGGATGAGACCCAAACCCCAATTTTAGCAGCTCCTGAGCACTGGGAGGAGGGTGGTCCCTACCTCTGAAGGTAAACCCATTCACTCTACATGGCCATGCTGCCAGATACCTGCACAAGTGCCTGTCTCCAGAGCACCCCCAAATCTTCTGTACACCCTCTCCCACTCAATCCTCAAGGAAAATCTAGCTAATGCAGTCTTGATTAACATTTCTGACAGAAAGTTTAAACCCTAAATCCATAGAATATCCTTTTCTAATTAATTTTTGAAATAAGAAACAGCCAAGAATAAGGAATATTTCCTTTGTTCCTTCCTGCCTCCTCCCCCACTCCTTTCTAAAAGAAAAAAGTTCCATTTTTAACTACTTAAACTCCCACAGATCAAAGGAACATCTGTCACAGGTACCAGTGTGGAGGGAAACACCACCCAGTAAGTAAGTATCACGTCTCAATAAAGGCAGAAAAAACAAATAATCAGTGATGGTGAGGCCTTTCACCCTCACTATGGTTTATCAACAGTGCAAGGGCAAGCTCTAAGATGGAGGTGGAGACCACCGGAGAGGACTCAGGACACCTACTCACTGGTGAGGTATTTAGCCCCCTTCCTCAAGCACCATTTTTGAACACAACTTTTTTGAGGTACCAACATCTACTTTCATGCCAACTTACAGAAGACCATGCTTCTTTGGAAAAGACATGCCTGTAGGTGGGACGTTGAGTAAACTGATTGAGCCACCCACCAGAAGCTGCAAGAGTACTTTCACAGCAAGCACTCGTACAGCAAAGACCAAGACCATCCTCTCCTCAACAACTCAGGATCCTCCCTGGCAAGTTACAGCCCAGACACAGGAGAAGAATCTGCACCACATACCCACAGCATTCCTACAAGTTTCACGAGAGGAACAGCTGAGCCAAACAAAGCTGAAATGTCTCTCCTTAGTGTCACAACCTCCTTTAAAGGACATGGTTGCCAGCTGTCCCATTAACATGAACAAAAGCACAGACAGAGCAGAACATTCCACCTCTCTTGGGACAGCTAAGAGTCCCCACAGGCACAGCGAAGAGACCTTCTTCCCAGGAGTTTGACCAGCTATATGCAAGAGAGGATTTTGGGAAAGCTCCTCCAAAGCCATCACTCCAAGCTGTTCCTCAGGGTGATCTCTAAATCAGCACAGATCTTGATGTCAGAACCACGTGGCTGGTGGCTCTCTGTAGCAACTGATGTCATTGTCAAGCTGCTGCGCTTCCAGAAACAAGAAATTATGCCAACTGACCAGATAAGTTGCACAAACAAGCTCAGAGACTAAGTCAGCAGCCCCCAGTGCCAGGGCCAGTCCTGCCTGGGGAGCAGGAGGGCAAAGGGCTGCTTGTCCAAGCAGAAACAGGCTTGCTCACATCTTGCCTGCCAGCCAGCAAGAGCAGAGGTAACAAGAGATGCCTGCTCCTGCCAGATAGACCATGGCACCATGCAAAGGGCTTCACAGGTCAGAAGAAGCCATTTTAGTAGGTGACCTGTTGCAGCTTTCCCCTGTTGGCTATGGAGAGGTGTCTTGCCAGCTAAAACCAGGTAGCAGCAGGGGTGCTGAGCACCTCTATTTTCAGAGGCATAAAGACTGGTTAACCAACTGGAGCAAGCCACACACTCTCACTAGGAAAGATTAGACAAGGCTTGCCCAGGGGATAATCAAGCCAAAACATGCCACCAAGGCACACAAGATGCTGCCAACCCACTGCAAGCCCCCATACACAGTGCAGAAAACAAGAGGGCAGAGGAGACATGGAAAATGCAACTGACCCAGCATCCTCAAGTTCATTGCTTCGCTTTGTCCATACCAAGCCTTCTAGAAACACACCAGGGCCAACAGAAGAAAAGCAGGACCGCAGAAGTCTAGTTAGTGAGGGGGTTTTTTTGCTACTTGGTGTAAGTAAATGATTTATGAGTAAGATGAACCATGTAGTACTTTGCATCTTGCCCAGGCAAAGTAACATAGTTTTGTGTTAATTAGAAGAGAGAAGCTGTTCTGCAATTAATATGAGGTCAGAGATAAAGCTCATTAGATTGCAATACCTATGGACCAGGTCCCAGGACTGCTCTGGTATTGAACAGGATCGTGAGACACTTGCAGGGTGGCAAGACACTTCCCCCAGACAGCAAAGTGACGGTGCCAGCAAGGCTAAAGGAGAAGCCACACAAATGTTGGTACCGAGCTGTTCCATCATAGACATACCCATACGATGCCAGCTGTGCTCCAGTAACGGGGACGAGCCGGAGTGTAAAATGCCATGTCTGAAACAGAGCTGCCTGAGAGCCGCTTCCCCCACCAGCAACCCTGTCAAGCTGAGGAGTTGATCAATATGAATGGGGAAAAGAAAAAGGAAAACCAACCCCGTCAGCGGATTTCACTTGCACAAGTGAAGTTCAAGCAGGATTCATTCACGGCTTGTTTGAAATCTCATCTGCGCCTTACAAAAGATGAAACCTCCCCGAGGCTCTCAGTCTCACAGGGGATATAAAACCTTTAGTGCTACAGCTTGCCTGTGGCCCAGCTGCTCCGCTCTCTGAACGGTTTGGGGGAACAAATGAATACAGCCACCCTCAGCCCAAATATCTCAGGATGTAATGCTTTGGTACATGCGTCAAAGTCCCACTGCTTGGCCAAAGCCAAAAGGAAACAGGTACCAGCAGTCAGATGTTTGCCTGAAGACATCAGCTCCATAAGGAAACTGGCCTCAGAATGTCACTGTAACACTTCGGGGCTTCAAAGGCATGTGCTGGGTGCCAGGATTCTGCCTGGTTATAACGAAGATGCAGTGAAATCCCTCCTTGATTTATTTCTCTGGGGTTGAGTTAGCTCCCCTTGATCTCAAAGGTATAGCTCCAGTAAAAGCAAGACTCAAGAAATAGGACAGCAATTTGAAGCCCAAGGTGTCCAGTTTTGGAGAGGTGGAATTTCCTGCTCTTCTCACGCCCTGAAAAGCAAACTAAACCCTTAAGAGAACCAAGAGAAACAACCAGACACTCAGAAGAGCCTCCACAACGTTGACAGCCTGGGGAAAAGCAGTATGTGCAACTCCTCAACCCCTTCCGCCACCAGCGTCGGCCTCAGAGCTGCCTTCCTTCTGAACACAACCCAACTCCTCAAAGAAGGTGGGGAGAGACTTGGCAGTTGGTGCCTGGGTATCCAAGGCACAAGCTTATCTGTGTCCCCACCACAGCGCTGCAGTAAATTGCTTGTTGATAAATGAGGCTATTTAGGAGCAAGTGATGCCAGCATTACGGTTATTAATGACACCAACATGGAGAGACATTTAAGAGGAGCCCCATGTTCTATTGTCCTCTCGCCCATGAGTAATGGGGCACTTCATCTACGTGGCTTCAAAACCAGCTTGGGCTGTTTAACAACAGAAACAAAATAAGATCGAGGGAAATGGATGAAGCGCGCTGGACTGATGACTCCAACGCACTGATAAAGCCAAGCTCCACCAGTAGAAGTTGGGCAGAGCTCCAGCCTATAGATGAAATTAAATCAAGAGCATTTCCCTCTTCCAATCACCAAAAAAACACCCCTTTTCCACTCCTCTCCACAAGCTCCTCACAACCATGACACAACACTCAGCATCTTGCTTTCCCAAGCTGTGGGCCTGTGTGGCAAACCCACCCAAATAAAAGGGAAGAGCCAAGCCGCAACAGCCTGAACTGGAAGAAGCAGCAGTCCAGCTGTACTTACCACACGTGGTACATAGCAAAAGGGTGATATTTGCTGAAGCCTGGGAAGCTTTTGCAGGGCCATTACCTCACTTTGCACGTCACAAATGTCTGAACGCGGCCAGGAAGACAATGAGCAAGAAATAAAGAGGCTGTTTATTCCAAGAGGAAACCTTGGAACAGAGCTCCACAGTCGCTGGTGGGAGCACAAGGCAAACCACACAAGCACGCAGCTGTAAACTTGTTCCTGAGTTAATATACCCACGAGTGTTTTTCTTCTCCTCCAAAAGCACACTCTCCTGCAAACAAACATCTGGAGATCTCTGTTACAGCTGGACCATTATCCTCAGTGACTAAAAGGTTTAATTAATTTAGCCTCTCTCGTTTACAAGTTGTCTGCAAATAGACTCAGATTTGCAGGAATTTATTTGTTATTTGACTATATTGGGTGAATACTTTATTAAAAGCATATTTCAGACAAAGGGTTTCTTGCTAAACGCTTCTCTGACTGTTGCTCTGAGCCTTGGCAACTGGCTGCTCACACCGTGTAAATGGTCACTATGGTCAAGTGGGAACACTTCCACATCTTGATGGAATGCAATGTACCTCCAGAAAGAGCTTGCCAAGGGTCTGTGGAAGCACCTGCACCAAAAAAAAACCCATATCCTCATGCACAGGCAGAGCATTCTGCCTGCATTTCCTTCCAAAGACAGAACAACTTGCGCAGAAGTTGTCACCAAGAGAGCAATGGGGGAGTCAAATACCAGAATTCATTGACTTCAACACACAAAACACCAGTGAAAACAACTCTCGGTCGCTTCCGTGACACCTTGCAAGCATCCACAGGGCTCCTTATTCAAGAGCCTATCTCTCCAGGAGCGTTTCCCTCTCAAAGCTCCAGGGAATGTTCGCTGTAGGAATTTCATCACAGCAGCAAGAAAAAAAAAACAGGGTGAGAAAGGAAGTAGTGAAAGGCTATTTCCAAGACTGATGTAATCTCTTGGGCACGCAACAAGCCCCAACACCTCCTTGCCTGCTTACCTCAACTTGTAGCCTATACAGATCTCATGACATGTTTGGAATTGCAAAGCCTCCTGCAAGAACAGTTTTAGTCTTCTACAGCACATGGCTTCAAGGCAATAGTCTCCCTTGCTGCCACCAAGGTTTGCTCCAGAGATGGGGGCATTTTGGCAGAGGGTGAGAGGTACTCAACACCCCAGGCAAGTCTTAAAGAGTAAAGAACAACACAATTTTTATGTTTAGGAGAAGGGAAATAGGCTTTTTGTGATCTTTGTCACCATGCTCAGAAGACAGAGAAGCAAATGTCACATGGGGAAACAGTGATGCTTGCAAAACCCCCACATTGCAGACCTAAAGCTATGTGGAAAGAGGCAGGTAAGGACCCTGTCCTGAGGATGTCAGCAGGGCTCGGCTTTCATCCACCATGTATTTTCATTTTACAAGCTACAATTTCTCTAGAGCATTACACTGACTTTAGAGACGTGGAAGACCAGCCAGATGACCCAATTTTAAGAGACACCAACCACGTGTTCCCAATCCTTTACCCCAATTATACTGCAACGTTCAATGGTAGACGTCTCAAAAAGCTTCACCCAAGCCACCACATTGTGGTCAGCCCAGCAGGACCCCCAGCCTAAGGCACACTCCCCACAGCCAAGGTGACTTTCTGCAAGTTGTGTCGGAGAGCTGCAAGCAGTGGCTGAGTCTACGCACCCCTCGCCTGGTGTCGCTCAAAATAACCCCCCAAATACTTCCCTTAGTCATATGTAAAGACAAATAATGCTTTGAAAGCCAAACTGAAAACAAAACTCTATGCTAAATCCCAGCTGCTGGGGTGTTTGAAGGCAAAAAGAAAGCAATCACTGAGGTTTCACAGGCTGTTCTAAAAGTGGAAATCTATGAAGAGAAAAGCGATCCAATAAGTCACAGTTTTCGGCTTCTTCTTTCAATTGCTCAAAGTAAAGACTTTCAAAGCTTCTCCTTCTCCCAAAGCCCTGATTGAGGGAAGAAATGGGTATTGACCACCGGATTCAGCATCTACTTGCCAGCAGCTACTTGTACACATCAGAGGCAAGTCCCAGCCACCTCTGCCCCGACAGCTGCGTCTCATACGTTATTAAGTATTTTTCCAACCCTTTGACAGCACCAGCCTCTAACTATCACGCAACGCCATCCCCTTCACAGCATCTCAAGCACCCTCTTGGTAACCCACACTTCACGCCACCAGCTCCTGCAGACAAATTCAGCTCCTCTCTCTCACAGGGCTTTGCACAGCACCACACTGAATAGTGCCACACCACAAACAAGTGCCTGAGGGGCCAAGGACCTGGTCTGGAAGTGATACCTGCTGAAAGCATCATTCCTGTGAGGAAGAACAAGGTTTAAAGTCATTGTGCCTTCCTCCCCAGGGTACATGGGGAGCACAAAGGCAAGGATTTTAACTGTGAAAACCTGTTTGCCGGAGCCAAATCTTTCCCCTGCTATTTCACCATATCTTGGATGGTGTTGGCAGTCAACATTTTCCTGCTGTCAGGAAGGAATGCATCTCCTCCTCCCTCCCACCCTTCTCCCTCTCTTTGGGTTGTTTCCCATGACATCCTGATAGCAAAGCTGAGAGAGCATAGGATAGATGAGTGGACAGTGAGATGGGTTGAGAATTGGCTGTCGGACCGAGCTCAGAGGATGGTGATCAGTGGAGCAGAATCTGACTGGGGACTTGTGACTAGCGGTGTTCCCCGGGGCTCAGTGTTGGGTCCAGTCCTGTTTAATATCTTCATTGACAACCTTGATGAGGGAATAGCATCCACCCTCAGCAAGTACACCAATGATACAGAGCTGGGAGGAGTGGCTGACAGGCAGGAACACTGCGCTGCCATCCAGCGAGACTTCGACAGGCTGGAAAGCTGGGCAGGGAGAAACCAGATGAGATTCAACAAAAGCAAGTGTAGAGTCTTGCACCTGGGAAGGAATAACTACTTGTATCAGTACAGGCTGGGGGATGACCTGCTGGAGAAGAGCTCTGTGGAGAAGGACCTGGGGGTCCTGGTTGATAACAGGTTGGCCATGAGCCAGCAGTGTGTGCTGGTGGCAAAGAGAGCCAGTGGGATCCTGGGGTGCATCAGGAGGAATGTGGCCAGCAGGTCGAAGGAGGTGATCCTCCCCCTCTACTCTGCCCTGGTCAGGCCTCACCTGGAGTATTGTGTCCACTTCTGGGCTCCCTGGTATAAAAAGGACAGGGATCTCCTGGAGAGAGTCCAGAGAAGGGCTACAAAGATGATTAAGGGCCTGGAGCATCTCCCCTATGAGGAAAGGCTGAGTGAGCTGGGACTGTTCATTCTAGAGAAAAGAAGACTAAGGGGGGACCTTATTAATGTTTATAAATATCTGAAGTATGGGATGCAGAGGGAATCAGCCAGCCCCTTTTCAGTGGTCTGTGGAGACAGGACAAGGGGCAATGGCTGCAAGTTGGAGCACAGGAAGTTCCGCACCAACATGCGGAAGAACTTTTTCACAGTGAGGGTGACAGAGCACTGGAATAGGCTGCCCAGGGAGGTGGTGGAGTCTCCATCTCTGGAGATATTCAAGATCCATCTGGATGCCTGTCTGAGCTAAGGAGCCTGCCTTGGCAGGGGGGTTGGACCCGATGATCTCTCGAGGTCCCTTCCAACCCCTATGATTCTATGATTCCATCGTACCCCTTTTCCTTGAGAGGATGCGGAGAGCAGCCTGACCTAGGTAGCTCCCCAAGTTTCCTCAAATCTGTGTTGAGATTGTATCTTTTGTAATTAAAGAGTGCTAACAAGCCTTATTAACCAAGAGTGAATGAGAAAGGAATAAGGGAAGGATTTTCCTAGGACCCAAAGTGCAAGAAATTCATAACTAACTTAATACCTATACCAATAAAAAATACTCACATTGAGTCTACTTTAAAACCAATCTGACTCTTTCCATAAAAAAAAACCAAAAAATGAGACAATCTTTTCCTCTTTTAAAATTATTTTTAAGGACAGTCACAAAAAACTCCAAACAAAATCACATCAGTAGCTGCAACAGAGTTGTCCTCCTGCGGTGGGTGGGAGCTGGCAGGGTGCTGCCACTGTTCACTGTGAATGCGGCGTGGAAACATCAGTGACCCTCACAAAGGAAGTGCAGTTTAGGGGTGCACAGCTGCATACCCAAGGCAAACACACAGCAGTACCCATAGCCCGCTCCCAAAAACAATGGGGTGACTCAGGGTAAACAGAGACACCAAACACAAGACTAGAGGATGATGAGGTGGATGAAACCCCCCACCAACCCTATGGGACTCAGGATCCACATGTGGTCCCAGTTGTGGGTTTTCTCCTGTGTACTAGCCCCCCTCCAAGCATGCTCACAGGCTTCCTTCAACCTCCCCGCTTGCAGCAACCGCTTTCTGACATGCCTCCGAAATGACTGATGTGTTGGGACGTTGTTTTTGAGCAACTCACGTGCCTCACCAGCATGCAGGATGACAGACCTTGGGAACCCGGGCATTAATACTGGAGATTTATAGCCAAATCTGTCACGCTTGGGGAAGCTTTTTCCCCAAGAACTGCTCTGCCTGAAGGTCGCTTTTCCTGGCCAATAAGTGTACAGAAGCTCTCTCAGCCGCCTTGCCCCCCACCAAGGGGCTCACAGGAGAGCAGAGGAGGGGGACAGCCCTCCAGCAAATGTGCTTAGCCTTGGGATGCCCAAGCACTCCCACAGACACCATCTGCTCAGTAGGGAGGCACGTCTTACAGAGCCACGGCTCCAAGCCTCCCGCTGGGGAGCAAAAGCACAGCTCTGTTTGAGAGCTACCCCCTCCTCCATCCCAAACTCCACATCCTCAATGGATTTGGGTAAGCACATCCCAACACAACCTGACCCAGCATAGCAAGTCATTCCTGCTCATGTTCATTGAAGACAAGAGGTCTGCAAACAACACCTGCTCTTTCCAACCCTTCCTTTCCAAGGATCAGGAATCCTTTGCCACAAGACATTTGATGCATGAGGCTACATCTTCCCATGCACAAATACCATCAAGGGAGTTCATGGATGCTGCTGTTTCCTTATATTTCACTGTCAACACCACGCTATTATTTTTGTAGCGTGACTGGTACTGCAACTCCAACAGCCAACAGGTACCACAGAAACCAGGGTAAACCTTGAAAATACAACTTCATCCAGCACATTAACAACAACCCACATATTTGTCATCCAAAGACAGCACAGGCACGGTGAATAATCTCTCTAGGAAGGGATTTCTCCCTAAATACTTCCCAGACATTCCTCCAGCACTGGCAACATACTAGCAAAGCGTGTCTTTTTGCTCAAGGCGGGGTCAACCAGCGGAGAAGCTACTACCCCTCTTCATTGGAGTCTCCTTCACTGGAGATATTCAAGACCTGCCTGGACGCCTGAGTGATACATCCTAGGGAGCTGCTTTGGCAGGGGGGTTGGACGCAATGATCTCTCGAGGTACCTTCCAACCCCTACAATTCTATGATTCTATGATTATCTACGGTACACAAGGTTTAGTCACTGTTGCTACTGGATGGCTGGGCTGGTGGGAGGTTTCAAGGAGGGGAGAGAAAACAAAAGGCTTTGACGCAGCAGAGGAATATTGTTACTAAGTACCGCTCCTCAGATTTGAGCCAACCTGCGGGGGTCAGCAGATTTAGTTAAGAAAATTGCTAACGGGGAAGTTTTCTCTGCCCTTCTGAAGTTGGTGTTGCCAACTTCCCAGGCAGAGCTCAGATCTGGCCAACTGCTGGATTTGCTCTGGCCAAAGGAAATTCTGGACTGGTTGCACCTATGTATACAAGGCTGTAAAAGCACAGAGAGAGGACCTATTTGCAGGCTGATTTTGCACAAGCAACTGACCACAGAGTTCAGGTCCCATCACCAGAACTGCACCACTGAGAAATAGGCTGCTGCCTCCTGCTCCCACCGTTTCTTACTCTTCCTCCTTTCTAACTTGTTTTGACCACAGGTGTTTGGCTGGGGCATCCAAGCATCCACAAAGCCAGTAAAGAAAGCTACGGGAAAGCCTACAGGCTCGGAGTTTGTGTTTAAGCTATAAAGATGTTTGGAGCTTGCTTACCCACAAGCTGCCCTTGTCCCTACTGGAGACCAAAGAATTTGGGACAAACAGGGCAGCACTGACCCAATCATTTCTGAGCACGTCAAGGGCATGGATATGAAAACCTTTCCCAACCTTTCTGCTGCTATGCTCTCTCTCCCCACCAAGGCTGATGACAGACACAGGAGGAGCGAGTCGAGAAGCCCAGCCATTTGTGGGTACAGTGAGCCTCAGAGCACACAGAGGCAAAACACCTACCAGGAGCTACTACAAACTGAGGAGCAATTTCACACACCAACAGCTCAAACAAATCAAACTGGCCCAAGATTGGATTAGCTGGGGAGAGTTGGATATGGACCGGCAGCAAAAAACAACTCAGTGGATTGCCAAAAGCAAAGACCAGCACGCATACGGATGAGAGTCAGGACCACAAGCAGCTCCCACCTGAACCCCATAGGATGCTCTAAAAAGATGCTCTTGGTGAGGTGGTTTCCAAGAGAGGCTTTTCTCTGCACATCACTTTGCTGTCTGTTTCTCAGGGAATGCCTAAAAACCCAAAGCTTTTCTCAAAGGCTTCAGAAACTCCGGATGGGAGGACATCTGTGAGGAAAGCTGCCTCGGACCAAGCAACAGCTCTGTGAGCTGACATCACATGTGGCGCTTGTCCCTTGGCCAGCAGAATGGATCAATTCAGGCAAGTCGACTCCTGAGGTTTAGTCAGGGCAATGTGAATAAAACCACTGAATCCCTTTTGGCCATCCCTAACAATGAGCTGTCTGAGAATGGATCACAAGCTTCTCTATCATATTCTTACTTAAAGCAATCATCTCTGTACACAATTCCTAGTCTTCAGCTCATTTAGAAAGTGCAGGCTATAAAATCTGAGCTGGTTTAGAGGGATACAGTGCACACCTTCCCCAGCCTTCCCTCACCTGAGCCATCAGATCAAATTCCCAGGATGAACAGGGATAACTCCCAATCAGAAACCACTTTCTATTAGGACTGTTGGCAACATCCGCAGAACTTTGCCGAGGGCCAGCATGCACAGCATACAAACTGCCTGGTGAAAAGCCTGGCTCCTGCAAACATCCCTGTCCTTTGCAATGCTTGTCCAGCTCGTCACAACCTCAAAGACCAGCAGCAAGACTCTGCTGAAGCCAGAAGACTGTACAAGCTGTGACAAACCGCTTCATCCCTCGCCACCCAGGGTATTTTCCAGGCTGGCTTGTGCACCCTGGCACATGGTGGTCATTTGGGTAAAAGGTTCAGGAGAGAACAGGGATAAACCACACAGTCCGAGCTTCTGAAATTCATGTAAGGGCTTCAAGAGCAAACACGCTTTGCTCCAACTTGCCCTTCATGACAGCAGACATCCCTTTCTGCCCCCAAATTTCCCTTGCAACTCTTTCCAAGCTCTTTTCTTCCCCTTTCCTCCCCTGACTGCTTTGAGCTGCTATCCAGAAGCACCCCCGCCTTGCAGCCAGGGGGATGCCTGCCTGCCTCTCCCTTGGCATCAGCTGCTGCTGCCAGCCGGGCAATGCCATGATGTCCTCTCCCTGTCCCACCTGCTCATTCCTTCCAGAACCGGACCAGATACCACCAGCTGCACAGCACCCCTCACCACACTGCTGCTCTCCATCTCCCCACAGTATTCCTCACCCTGAGCAAGGCAGGGGGCGGTGGGAGGACCACACATGCCCATGTCCCTGCAGATGGCAGGCCACCCTGGTGACAAATGCACGCCTGGCCGAGAAAGAGAGAGTGGAGAAGCAGCAGATTCGCAGGCTCTGATCCCAGGCGCCTGACCCCCTCCTCTCCCTCGTTATGGATGAGGTAAATTAGCTGTGACACTCATTAGCTGCAGCTCCTAATTAGTGAAAATTAATATTGGTTTTGATAGAAGTGTTGGCTGAAGCTCTCCCAGGCAAAGACATTATTGACCTTGTTATCTCATTTAATAGCAAGTTACATCACAGAAACTACTTTTCGGGGAGGGGGAGGTCAACAGATTCCAACCACCCCCTACCATCCACTGCTCAGAGATGGTCCCAGCCCCTGCCAGAACACCCAGAGCCCCCCTGGCACCTACACCATCCCTGGCTGCATCCCAAGCCCCCAGCAGCAGCTGTTTCCCATGGCCAGCAGGATTTTTTAGGCTTTTTTTTCCCCACAGCAGACAAAAATATTGCATTTTGAATAATTTTCTCCCTTTTGGCCAGGGAATGGTAAATGGTACAAACTTATATCCAATTTTTAGGGCTGGAACAATGCCAGCCATCCTTCCCAGCCCACAGATATCACTCCTCCTGACTGTTTTTTGGGAGAGACGGTCAGTCCCCATCTACCTACAGCACACTCCATCCCCCTGAGTAACTCCTAGGCTGACCAGCATGACTTGTTTGCCACCGCTTCTCCACACAGGTGAAAAATAAGAGATAAGTGGGCCTAGCTGGAACACAATGGCAATTACCATTTAGAAAGGAAAGAAGCAGGAGCAGCAATCCCTCCACCTCATGGATCCCTGCCCTTGGAGCCTGGGAATCTCCAAGCAGCTAACCAGCCAAGTAACAGGAGCCACAGAACAAAAGGACATTTGTCTCTGATGTTACGTATGGAAAAAGCCCCCACCACACCCTCACCCTGCATTATTCATACATTAATAATAATGATGATGTCAAACTGTCAGATAAGAATTTAATCTAATTTGGAGCACAATTAAAGGCACCATTATCCAACCACCTGGGGCCACTTCCACTTTTACATGGTGGTGGGTTTAAACAGATAACAGGGATGAGACCACACTGGGTGCAGCTGTGTGCCCGGCCAACCCTCTCATCAACACCTCACACAACCCTGCCAGCACCTTCCAGCCAGGGCAGCCAAATACTCGTGTTTCTGGCTCAAAACAATTTAAAAATAAATAAAGAAAAGGTTGCATGTGCAGATCTGTGCTAGTAGAGCTTTCATATTTTGGGAGGGGGGTGATGTTCCTTCATTTCTGGGGTTGACATCCCAATTTTGAGGGGGAACATCAGAAAGCATCATATCCAACTGATCCCAGTTGATTCTACAAGTAGGATGCTCACCAAACACAACACTTTTGACTTTTGATGTGATTATAATGAGCTATTTGCAAACAGCAAATGGACCCAGAGCCTTCCCCCAGCCCACTGCCTTGGCCAGAAAAACCAGGCACTCGCTCCCATGTGCAGAGCCACAACCATCTAATTCTGGCCCTCATGGAAGAGGCAAGTGTTTTGGATAAAAAACCTTGTCCTGATCATCCTAAGACAGGGTCGCTGATCTGCAATCAGTGAGGGCAACAGAGAGGCAGCGATTTATGGTCCAGACTAGACAGTAGGCTTCGGCCTCTCCTTCCACGTTAGAAATTCAGTTGAACCCGGCAAGGGAGGAGGAGAATGTTGCTGCTGAAGGGTTTCACCCCCAGACAGGACTCACACAGATTTACCAAAGACATCTCTGGTCCTGTAAGCCCAACCACCACCCTGCTACTGCCCCAAAGGACCCAGCACCCAGGAGAAGCTGCAGACATGATGCAATGTCATCTCATACAAAACACCTTGGTTCTCCTCAAAGCCCAGGGGCCTTTGTAGCATTTTATGGAGAAAGCCCAGAAAAAGTATCCAGGGGTTAATTGCTATTTATACTGCAGGCCAAGCCAGCCTTCCCCATCTCAACGCAGCCTGCAATGCTTACAGCTCCCATACGCCTTTCCAGCCCAGCAGCCAGCCAAGAGGAACCAGGTTTCTGCAATATTTAGCTCCTCATTTCTGTTCTGCTTTTTGAGTCTTGGACAGGAAGCCAGTTTTTTCTGCATTTAGCAATAAAGGGCAAGGGTTTTTTTGGTTTTTCTTTTTTTAAAAAAAAAAGGGTCAAGGTTGTCCTGACAGTGCAGAAGTTATTCTCACGCTATAGTAATTGCATTCAAGACTCTGCTACACATCCCACACAAGCGGATTGCAGTTTCCTTTTCCACTGCATAATGCCTGAGGTTCTGGGCTGAGGATGAGACAACAGGGACAAAGCAGGAGACAGAGCCCATTTTCCCATCTCTCAACCCAGCAAGGTCCCTGGGAGGTTCTCAAGAACCAGAGGTGCTGCACCAAGCATCCCAATAAAACCAAGGGAAGACTGGAAACAGAGACATGAAATTATGCAGCCACCTATTGACCCACTCAGACCAACAACTCCCCAAGCCAACAGCACTTTTTGAGCAAAAATGAAAGAATATGGATGTTTTTCTAACAAAAAAAAAAGCCCACCCAAATTTGTATTTTAAATGCTTCCCTTCTCACCTTGCAAGCTTGCTTTGCAACAGGACCAGAGCACATGGTAACTTCTTCCTCAAGTGGTGAAAGCAAAAGATAAAAACCAAAACAAACCCAAACCACTCATACCTCCAAAGCCAAACTCCTGGTTTAAAATCCAAGGAGATAGCAGCCCGACACCTTTCTACCTGCCAGACGGTCCCTGGGAAGCACCCTGGTGTCCACTGGGTCTCACTCTCCCCTGCCCCGGTTGTCAGGCCTGCGTAAGGAGGATGGCACCAGTTTTTATAGCTTTTACTGAAGCATCCCAGTGCAGCTTGGGGATTTATCCCCCCCCTAACCCCTTGCCCTACCTATGGAGTTTTAATTTACAACTATTTCCCCCAGCCCGCTGAAGGATGTGGGCAACAGCTTCAGGCTGAAGTGCTTTCTGCCAGCTGTCACTCCCAGCGCCGTACCTGACAGGACTGCAGACAATATTCCCAGGACCAAAACAATATTTTTCCAAGATAAAAAACAACTTGCAGAAGCCAGGGAAATTTTTATTTCATTTCTTTTCCTCCTCACACACACTCTTTACCCTGCTTCAGAAGGGACGATGCTTTCTATGCAGTCCTTTTTCACTTGCTCACCTCCCCATCCCATCACAGCAAGTCGTACATCCCTGCTCTTTCGCACAGAATTGTTTTACCCAGTAGGATGTGTTAAATTTGACACGACTGTCATACGTGCATCTTGAGAGCCAGGGCTTTCCACAGCACTGTTACCTACTTTATAGTCTTCTGCCGTATCTATTTCTTCCCCTCTATTTCCCAAAACCATTAGTAACAACCATTAATCTCTGCCTGTAGAACGCTTCTCCCCATACCCTGAATTATTAGTCCTTCCTTGGACTTCCCACATTTTAAAGTCTTTTTTTCCCCCCTCCTATTATCAAATTAACTGCTTGAAACTGAATGGCGGAGTAAGAAACGCAGCCCCGGCGCTGTTTGTGGAAGGGGGGTTACGTTCCACGATATGACCTCCCTTTCCTCAAAAAATTAGAGGGAAAGAAAGGAGGTGGGGAAAGGAAAAAAAAAAAAAGGAAAGAAAGGGGTCCCTCCGTATTCACGTACCGAATCACTCTCATAATTGCAGGAGACAGCCCACGCGATACGATACGGGAGCTTCGACAGCGCGGGCGTTTGACAAACACATGCAGATGAATGGAATAAAATTGAGTTACTAACCATTAAATGTCAAGCGGCTGAAATCTTTCCCCCTCGCGTAAAGAACAATATTAATAAATCTTTAAGAGGAGGGAGCGTGCGGAGCTCATTCACTCTTCTGACCGCGGCCGCGAGCTGAACAGATGCTTTCATGAAGCTGTCCAACAACGCTGTCTCCAGCTTTTTGCCTTCACCCCCCCCATCTCCCGATGTTGTTACAGTTAATTCAAAAGCCATCAACATACAGGAGCCATTTGGCATGAGGAACTAATTTATTGAGTCCCTCTGCCAATCAAGCAAATTAAGCCATTCAAAGGCAAGAAGGTGTGTTAGCACATGCTGGCCACAAATTGCTTTAAATGCCAAGGAGATAGGGAGGGGAAAGGTTTCAGGTGACCACCCTGCGCATCCCATGGTCCCCAAAATTGCAGAAGCCGTGCTAAAGCAAGCTAGCCAAGAAGCACCCATTCCATCAGGGTAGCACAACACCTACCTGAACAGGGATAACGGCACTTTGCTATATGGACGTTCCCCAACAGCTGGGGTTTCATTCTGCAATCTCAGCACCACTGCATACACATACGTTTGCAGAAGGGTTCTCTTCTACCTTCTCTATTTTTATGGAAAACCTCCATGTTCCTTTATAATTAATTGCTCAGATTATTTCGGTGCAGGTAAAGAGAAGCTGGACATTTTAGTCTTTTTCTTTTCCCCTCCTTTTTCCTCTCCTTTTTACAACTTATTACACCAGGAATCAACAACCACAAACTGGTGGTGGTGGGGAATGGCTTCAATTTTTCTTTTTTTTTTTAATACAAAGTAGTACTTCTGTGGTAATCATTTATGGAAAAAGTTTAACTAAAAAGCAAATTGTATTGGTTTTTTTATACAAGGCTAGAAGCCTGAAAATTGTATAAAAAAGAACAATAAAGGTGATCGTGGGAGACCTTTTGCAGCAGCTTGGGAAAGCACAGGCACGTGAAAACCTTGTCCGCAACCCCAGAAATAAGAGGCAAGGGAGTGTACTCTTTTTTTTTTAATTTCCATTTTAAATTCACACAACTCAAATACATCAAATTCCTGATCAGAAAAATCACACATGTATGTTTATCACTGTTTATAATGATAGCCTTTCCCCCTCACCCCCCTGTCACAAGAGGTGCGGTCGATAGACTCAAAGTGAAAACACAGCTCACCTTCCCCTCCAAAAGAAGAATTATACACACATGCATACATGAATATTTCCCTACAGTACACCAAAATACTCTTGTCCAGTAATACATTTCCTTAGAATATTAATATCTCCAAAAAGATGCATATATATAGCCTCCTAATTTGAATATATACACACATCTACATGCAAATATCTTTTCACTCTGCCAAGTGGTTTTTTTTTGCTTCACCAGCCTTGACTCACACTGTTATCCATGTTTTACATCAAATTTATCTGGATGGGGTCTGCCACCAATGCTAATCCCTGCAATCAGGCAGGAAAAAGGTCCAAATTAACCAAGGTGGGATGGTATGGACATCCAAGTAAGGAGAAGCGTTCTGTTGAGCGCAGCCCAAGACCCAGCCAGAAGACAGCCCATAAACAGAGCTCCTACAAACATCACTGTACAGATATAATTAATCTAACAAAAGTCCTCTCAGACATAAACATCACCCCAGACCTCATTCCCCCAAACACATCTTTCTCTGTTTCTTTCAAAAGGGCTTGGCCAGCGTGCAAGGAATGCAGAAGGCGGTGAGATGCCACCTTCAAAAGTTTTGATGAGGCAGTTATCAAATGCAAGGTTACCCTGACATGTTAATTAGTCCGTATTGCAAATACACTTTTCTTCCTTCTTCCTCTCTTTCGCTTCTTAAACCTAGGCATTAACTTTATTGCCTATTAGCAAAGCAGATATGAAAGTTTAAGTGATTGATGAAGTGATTAATTTAATGACGCAGGGTTAAGGATTTGGAGGGGGGAGCCAGGGAGTGGGGGGGAGCTTTTTTCCTTAAGATTCCTGACGTTGGGAATAACTAATTTTCTAGCCTTAAGTTTTCATTAACGATGCGGTGCTTTCTACAGCTCAACAAGTAATTTCATCAATGGGCCTTTTAATGGCAAACGACGATGGAAAAAGGACTTCAGTTCAGAGAGCTGAAACCCCCCTTCCGTAATGAACTACGGTATTTGAGGAGCACTTTTGAGTTGCCTGTAGAAAACAGGGCTGCTCCTTTGCAGAGCACTTGAGAAGCCTAAAAGATTCTTTTTTAAACTGTAAATAGCCACTGGAGGATGGCAGAGCTGTCAATTAGTACTGAAGATGATGGTGACGCTCCTATACCCCCCCCAACACTTTCTCAAGGAGAATATTCCCTCCCGCTCCCAGAGACGCTCAGCAATGAAGTTCACGACACAAATTTCCTATTCAAAAATATCTCAATCTCTCTCGCAGCCAGAGACTCGCGTATTCCTCAGGAATTATCCTTTGTAAAAGGCCAAATCAATTCTGCTAGCTGCACACACACATGTCCCCTGCCGGGCTGATGGATGTATATAGGCTTGCACTGGCAGCCCTAAGGGGCGCGTATAGAAAACAGCCTGCATGCATGGACCTGCTGAAGCACGAACCTGAGCACACAAGGCTGTAGGAACCCCGAAAACCCCAAAGCCACACAGAGTCCAAGGCCATTGAAAATAGCTGACGGCACCCATTTCAGTCCAGTTGAGAGGATGGGTTTAAAAGCAGGAAAAGCATTGTTTCCCCAGACCCTGCCAAGGGTAGCAAACTACTACTGGCCTTTGGAAATGAGTTGTTCCCATCTTGTCCTTTCCTGACCAGACCACACAACCTCACGGGAAGCCCGTAGGGGACATCTCAGGCTGGAATCTCAGCCCAGATTTAACCCCGGCTGGCATTCTCCTCATGTTTTATGGCTAAGAATATCCACCCAGCAGCCAACCAAGGAGTATAGAGTCTCCCTGTGCTTGCCAACTGACCTTTTCCTGCCACATGACAAGAGAAAGCAAGCATTTTACCAGGTTTTGACCGTTTTGGATCCCTTGCCTCCACATCAGTCCCCAAACTCTGTAACCAGGAGACTTCTAGGACCTCTATATCCACCTGATCTTGAAGTTCCTGTCATATGTGATGCCTAAATGCTTGGCCTGGCTGACAGCTAGTTTTACAGACAAAAAGAAAAAGCCCAGAACAAACAGATACAGTTCTTCACTGCACACTGAGCACACACTGTTGGTGTAATTGGGAAGGTAGAAAGGTCCAGTGGGTGTTGCACTTCCTCCCACCTGCACATTCCCACCTTGCCTTATTAGCTTTTCTTCAGAGCATTTTTAGAGCCATTCCAGCAAACTAGAACACACACAAGAACACAGGGACAGCTTTCGTGCCAATTTGGCAGGCGTTGATAGCTCAGCACAGCCCAAGCCACAGGGAAAGCAGTAACCTGTGGCTGGAGCCCGTGAAGATGGATGGAGGCTTAACCACTGTACGACAGTCTCAGATGGAGCACCTCAAAAGGGAAGGCAGGTAGCAAGTTTTATTGCTCCAATGGTGGGAGCAGAGACCTTTGCCCACTGATTCGGCCAAGTACACAGTCATTGGAAGGAAGTGCCCAGCACCACCAGCACAAAGGTGGCACAGCCACTGCTTTAACACACATTCTTACAGACAAGGAAGTTTTCCCAAGCTCGCCAATCCACTCAACATTTCCCAAAAAGCATCTTCCGACTGGACAGGTCTCACCTGAAGCCAACCTACCCTTGTATCAGTCACAAAGGCTCCCAACATACCCTCGGCTGCTTCCAGGGGTTCAAACCCAGGCTTTAAAGCCACCCTCTTCTGAGCCACACCACCTCAGTGCCCACTTAGCACCCAATTAACAGTGTGCCCACAATGCTTTCTGTTAGATTTCTCTTTCCAGATTTCACATTTGATTTGGAACAAGGGGGACATAACACCAGATAATACTGGGGCAGCTTCCCTGCCAGCCCTCCAGCAGAAGCTGCATGCCCCTGCAAGCAAGGAGGGAGGCCAGGAGACACCAAAGGGAAGAGGGTCCCACCTCCAAAGCTGTCCCCAACAGATGGCCCACAAGCCTCATGCATGGCTATCTGGCCCAGACAGCTCTGAAACGATTTAATCGGCCCAGAAGTACACAGAGAACAGAGAGCCAGAGCTTTTCTATATTTATTTTTTTCCCCCCTTCCAGCGATGCATTAGGCAAGTGCCATCACAGAGGAGCCCAGCCATCATAGATGCCTACAGTGGTGGGATCAAATGAGCAGGCAGGGTTTAGCCAAGCCAGCCCATGCTCAATCACATGCAGATAATCATATCTTCAGCAGCAGCTTGAATGGCCCTCTGCCCCAGGGGGACCTTTCTGGGTGCCAAAGCAGCTGGTTGCTCAGGACCAGGGCGTGCAGAGAGAGGCTGTGGCAGAAGAGATGATTGCCTTGGAAGGGACAGATACAGAACAAAGAAGGTGGCATCCTTCCCTGCCTGGAGAAGGAAAGGCATTCAGCCTGGTCCTCGCCTCAGATGAGGAATCAAGTCAAGTTATCCACAAATATCAGAGGGATACGCTGCCACAGATCCACGTGCAGAGTTACAACCCCGATGTTGCCTGCTGAATACCAAAGTCCCTCTGCCAGGAAAATAGGTCTCTGACTCAGACGGCCCCAGAACACAAGAGGTTATCACACGTATTACATTAATTGCCACCAGCCCACTAAGTACACCTACGCTGCAGCATTACCACACTATCCCTGGCCCCTCTTAGGCTGTAACAACTTGGGATGCATGATAAGAGCCCCAACTCCACAGGAAATTCCCACTATTGCCCATTGCAGTGAAGCTGGTCTCAAGGAGCTCAGTGAAGCTCTGGCCCTCAAAACTCAGTGGAGAAACCTCCATATGTTTTGGCATTGCCCAGAAAACAATCAGCTTTCATCTGAAATTCCTCATGCTGCCTCCTGCGAGCGAAGGAGGTGGTCTGCTCAATGTAGCCTGCCCTGGAAAAGCTCCAGTTTGTCCTGGGAAAGGGTAATCAGAGTTCCCCACTGTAGAAAGTCAAACCATGCCATCAGAGATTCGTCAAATAGCAAAGCTCTGCTATTCAGTGGCAAGAGCCAGACTGCGACCCTCAAACACCCAATGACACAGCCAACAGACAGCCGAGTGCCCAAACAAGATTGCTTCCACATCAGCACTCCCAGGCAGAATTCATGACCCGATCAATGCCACCAGAAATTCTTGCAACAGCATTGGGAAGTCACCACCTGCAAGTCCCCAACTGAGCAGGGTTGGGTGGGGTTTTTTTTGTGAGCTAGCAAAGGCATACCCACACCCCTCCCCAAACTCAAGCTATTTATGGTGCGTTTACCAGCTCAGCAAAAGTTGCATATCGTAAAGGGGGGCAAGAAGCAAACCGTAAAATTCCCTGTCAGTCATCCGCCTTGCTTTCTGCACACGGCAAACCCAGGGGACAGGGAGCATGGCCCGTGCCTCCTTGGAGAGGCATACAGCTGAAGGAAAGGAAGGAAGAAGGGGGCTTTGAGCACTAAGCACAGCCCCTTACACTGCATACATGCTCTTACGCTTTCAGCCTCCCCAGCCCCCACCTCCTTCCCATGCACAACATCCTCACCTCCTCACAGGCACTGTTGTGCTTGGTGACCCCCAGTCACCCCATCTTTCACATCATGGGGGCACCAAGCTGCTGATTCAGAGAGCAAACTGGGTCTTCAGCCCCAAAACCCTGCAGCCAGCTGGGTACTGAGCACCAAGCCATGCTGGCTCAGCGCTGTCACTTCTCAGCGGCTCAGAGGTTCTCCTTGAAGCAGGAGTTGCTGAGGCAGACAGTTTTGGGGGGACCCAGGGCTGAGCATCCCACCAGGCGCTGGAGGCATGCCGGTGACACTCACAGCAGATCACCCCAGCAAGCTGGTGGATCAGAGAGATGAGAGCCTCAGCTGCATGCTCTCCTGCCCAGAGACAAGTGAAGGAATCAAACAGCAGGCAGATTTGGCAGAAGCCCTGGGGGTTCCCAGCCTCCCCTCACCCGCCTACCATCCTGAGCACCTTTCCGAGCATCTTCTCATGCTCACATTTTCCAGGGGCTGGTCAAGCCTTGCAACTTAATCCTGGCAGGTTTCCCCTCTGCCATGCACTGCTCGACCTCAGCGGGCTTTACAAAGGAAGTCAGTCTTCAAATTTAGTCTCCCCATCCTAATTCTGAGCTGGACAAAGAGCTGGTGGGCAGGAGGGACACATTGTCCACAGCTTGCCCAGGTAACCCGTGCCCCTGACACACCTGGCCCACGAGCAAAGTTTAGCGCATGGTATCAGCTCAGGTGCAACGATCAAAGCTTTTCCCACTCTGAGACAATATTATTCCAGCGATGCTAAAATGTTATCGCTAGGATGAAGGGAAAGTGGAATTGCGCTCGTCTGAATAGCCTCTTTTGTCATGCATTTTGCAAGGCATCGAGGCATGAAAGCTTTCAGAGAAACTTGGGTGAATCCAAGCTAGGTGGTTATAAGGCTGGTTACAGACCTGACATGATGGATCAGCTTCATTTTCCCATTCCTGTCCTGCATACAGCAAATCCATTTGCTGGGCAATTAGACTCCAGCCATTACATTATGCTAAGCCGATGGTCCTTTTGCAGCAGGGAGGACCCCAACCAAGAGAACTACCTGCCCATCCCTGCTGGCTGACAAATCCAGGGCTACCGGTAAACCCCACCTCCGTGGCACACCAGCGAGCATCACGCCTTGCCAGACACTTTCAGCAAGTCAGCCGGCATCGATATCCGCACACCACTCTCCCTTCACCCCGCAGCCCTCTGAAAGGTTTGGGATTAAAGGAAATGGCCCTTGGAATGATTTTGCTTAAGGCGGCGAGCAGCACAATAAAGACGGACTGTCCCTCTCCTGCAAACTCTTCTTCTAAGGGCCGTTAACCATTCAGTCCTTCTACTTTCAGTGTAAAACACACTACCATCCAGCTGCCGGCAGCCAAAGCAGACTCTACTGTCACCCTATCTCACCCATACCACCATGACCCAACCAGCCACCACACCTCCCACTTCTGCAGAATTTCCCCCCCATCCTCTTCAGTTGTTTTCCCCTTTTCCTCAAGCTTCCAGGCTCCCATTCCCCCAGCATTCTATCACTTCTGGGCAAAATAACAGACTCGAGGGTCAGTCCACCTGAAAATTGCTCTCCCCAGACCTAAATGAAACAGATGGGCATTGATGATGTTTTGGGAGAAATTAATCAGCCTGGACCGGCGGCAGCGCCAGCAGCTCCATCGGTCCCATCTCGCCTAATGAATTCTGAGCTCTCTGTCTTAATAGCTCCTGACAAGACTAATTTACTCTTGTAAGTGATTAGAGGGGGAATGATCTCTTAATTGTTGCTTAAGATTCCTTTAGGCACAGGCAAGCAGCAGGGACTGCTCTGTTTGGCGCTAGGGAAGGCTGCGCTCAGGGATGCCAGAGGGAGGGGAAGAGGGGGCTGCACGAGGGCATTCCCCCCATGCCATGGTGGCAGGCGCTTCTAACAGAGCCCAAAAGAAAGGAGATGCTTTTTTTCCTAGGTAAAGGGTACCACGTACAGTTCTGCTACTTACGACCCCAGTCAGGACATAAGAAAGGTGTTTCCAGATGATTTTTTTTTTAAATTAATAAACATATATACCAACAGCAGAAGACATGGAAACACTGTTTGTCAACGCTTCCAAGGCTGAAATTTCCCTCTGGTGCATCCAGAAACAAAATCCCAGGGTGCCAATATTCTTAAGAGTGAATTTCATTTCTGTACAGTGTAATACAAAGTTTTAAAAAAACGTAAAAAAAAAAATAAATTCAACCCTCAAAGTAATTCCAAGAACAGTTTAACTCGCACAATATCTCACCAGAAAGCAGGCGGCCAGAAGTCTTCCCCCATTTTCTGCCAAGATATAAGTTCAGTTCAATTCCCATAAGGTATTTCAAGCTCAAGTACATCGAGAGCCATGTACTTGATGGAGGGAGCGTTTCCATTAAGCTGTTTCCCAACCAGCTCTCACTCCCACTCTCGCACAGCTGCTCCCCCTTCCCTGGGACCTGTCCAGGGGCACAGCCAGCTCTCAGCGCGTTTGCAGGAACGCTGGCAATCGAGGGGCAGGGAGCAGACAGAGAGCAAAGCAAAGGAACCCGGCGTAGAGAGATCCGCAAGGGGCGGGGGGCTTGCTGAAGAAGAGAGCAAAATATGATGTGGATGTGGGTCATCAGAGAGAAAAATGATTAGGAAAAGAAATGACAAAGGAATCAGGTCCTTCCTTCCCCTATGCTGATTGAGCTTGCCTTCTGTTTAAAACTAGGCATCACTGCAAGAGGAGGTCTCCCCACACAGACAGCTGCAGCTCCAGTAAGCCTCCTCCTGAGGACACAGCTCCACACAGGGCTCAGCTGCCACCCAGGAGCTTCCACACCATCGTCCCAAAACTCACCACCGTCCTGCCTCCTTGTTCAGACACCATCCCAAACCCCACAAGCGGGATGCCACAGTCTACAAGAGACACAGCCAACCCCAAGAAGAGACATAAAGCCTCAGCTGGAAGCTCCGGTTGAGCTGAGTGGTCACTAGAGGAGACCTCTGCAGCATTCCCCAACCCTCGACAGCTCCAGTGATGACTTAGGTGCAGCGAGAGCACTTTCTTTGCATGGTTGAAGGCAGCGGTGGACGCGAGAAGGGGCCTCGGTAGCCTCCATCCCAGCCACCCTCCTCTCCCAATCGATTCCTCCCGCATTAAAAGCCAGTCACAAGCCCTGATTGAAGAGCACAAGTTTAATGGACTGAGAGCCTGGAAAGAGGCCGAGAATGACCGGGTCGATCTCTGCATTTACTAAAAAACGATCCCTAGCTAAATAAAGCAAGAAATATAAGCTACACCTGTCAACCAACAGAAACCCAATTTCTTTAATCCTTTTCCATCAGGGGAGTCAGCAGCAGTGGACCCCTTGCCCCCCCAGGCACACCCCACTTACCCACGGGAGTATCCTCATTGATCAACAGGTAGGTGTCAAAGAAGTAGTTTATGAAGTACGGCAGCCGATTGCCCCAACCTGGGAAGAGGACAAAAGCAAGGCGTTATCCATGACATGTCATGCAAGAGAGGCTCAGGAAACAGAGGGATGCAGGCAGGGGACTAGGATCAAGCCTTGGCAATGGGTAACCCCCAAAACAAGAGCAAACAGGGCCAAAAGCATCGCGTGGCCTCTGTAGAAGCTTGTTGGAGAGCTGCTTCCCTCCACCTGCTTCACTTTCTTAGAATATTTTCTTTTGCATGATGGAGGCAGAAGGGAAGGGGTAAGCCAACAGCTCAGGGCCCAGGAACATCAATTATTGTTTTAGCACATGATTAATACCTTTGCTCTGTTCCCACGGTTGAGAGCCTTTCGCCTTGTCAGCCATCCCAGCAAAACCCGGTGCGCCTCCCCTCTCCCATCACCCGATCGCCTTTCCCTCTAATTGCCTCCTTTCACCTTTAATAACCAGACTCACTCCTTTCTACTCCCTCTTTTTATGGAGCTGGAAGCTTACAAGCCTGTTCCCGGCCCGCAGCGCCCCGTGCTGCAGCCTCATTAGGTGATGGAGTCAAGTGCAGAGCACGCAGGAGAACGACCACAGCCCAGACAGGGGGAAAAGTCAACCTGGAAGGATTTACCATATAAGGAATACAGGAAGAGAAGTGCTGGGAGAGAAAAACAGTGATTTTTTTTCCAAAAAGGGACAGGTTTTCCTTGAGAGGCAGCTGGAGCCAGCCAAGCCTGCAAGCTTTGAGAAGCGAGGTTCAGCTGCCAGGCATTGAACAAGGGGTTCGACCAAAAGTAGTTCCCACCCATTGATGAGGAGTCCCAGGAGGAGAAGCAGCAGGATTGGGGTCCCAAGCACAGCAACTAGCAAGGAGACTCACTGGAAGAGATGAGGAAGCAATTCCCTGCCGTGACTGCCTTCAGTTTGAGCTGAGCCAAAACCCAAGGCCATTGCAGAGCATCACTTCCATCCCTACCCCAAAGGGACTGCCACGCCCAGATGAGATCTTGTATCCATGTTTCCCTGAGCCCCTTGGAACATTGGTCCAGCACCCATGGGAAACCCACCCTGGGTGGGCAACAGGATGGAGGCGACAGCCCTGACTGCTCCCCGTAACAAGACAGGGATCTTCAGCACTGCCTTTTTCCCCGAATCACCAGGTTTGTTAAACACTTGAGAGGTGGGAAAGCACTAGAGGCAGCGCTCTTGCAAAGGCGCATTCAAATCTCAGCCTCCGGAGTTAAGTATCTGGAAAGAAAATGAGAAGGACCCCGACAAAATGGGTTATTTAAAGATAATGGCATCTCCAGAAGCTTCAAAGCACGTTCATACCTGGCTGCTATGTCAGAGCCAGGGTGCTCTGAAGAGGGCACATACAACTAAAACACGCCAAGCAGCCCGTTCCGCAGGGGACTCGCTTCTGCAAACCTTTCTATTTCAAAACACGTTTCTTACTATCACCAGTATACTACAAAGAAGGTGCATCTTCCAAATCCAACCGCATCAGGTGCTAGGAGGCATTCTAACAGCCAGTCTGTGAGCACACGGGTTCTATAAGAGAAGGGGGAGACTGGGACCTGAGAGCTGGGATAAGCTGAAGGATGGTCTGGAGGCAGGACCTTGCTTTGGGCTGCAAACCCCAGGATAAAGAGCAAGGTTGGTACCATGCTGCTGGGCTATCAGCATGCAGTGGGAGGGGATGGAGGGAGAGCACTGAACAAAACAAACATGGATCAAGAGATGGACACTAGGATGAATGGAAACCACTCCCCAAAACAATCAAACAGTGATGCTGTGGCTGAAGCTGCAGCCCCATCAGCCCTGTCCCCCAGCCTGCCTCAACACTCACATTACAACCCCAGCTATTTCCAGCTTCCCCCACTCAGCTCAGCCCCACACCTGGGGCTACAGCCCTGGCACACCTTCAGGAACTTTCTCCCCATCTCAGGTCCAGATGTAAGCTCACACCCATATAACCTGGGTGCTGCCAAAAGGTGCCTCGCAAGTCTGCAAAACGCAAGTCTTCCACATGTAGGTCCCACTGCCTAGTCTAGTGCAGCCAGAAGTTTTCCTTTTGCCTTTAACTCAGCCCCACCAGTGTTCTGTTGGCTTTGAGCATGCTGATCCCACTGCAGAAGCAAAGCCAGGGATCACAGCCACATGCCTAGGAAGAGAGTTTGTGCTTTCCCAAAGGCATCGCTGTGAATCAGCCGTCATCTCCAGCTTCATCTAATGGATCAGCAGCTGGGTTTTCTTTCTGCAAGACTGCTACAACCACCTGGCTATACCCCGGGGAATATCATCACTGCATCCCTCACTGCAGCCCTTGCTCCTGACCCCCCCAGCAAGGCACACAGCGGAAAACCATCACTTCCACCACACTCTCATACCCCTTTCCTCCCCCTTTAGGTGCTACCAGCAGGCTCCAAGGGATGACAATCAACATTGTTTTGACATGCTTGGAGATTTCCTTCCCCACATGCACCTTCCACACCACTCCAATGTTATTCCCATAAAACTTGCTGCTGCTTTGCTCTTCAGAGCTGGTACTCCCGTCCTTGGCCACAGATGATGCAAGAGCATGGTAATCAGAGCCGTTCTGCATCCCTCAGTCCCTCCCAACCTAGGGATGACAACAGCCTCTGCTCATCTCCAGCAACTGCAGCAGTAGCTAGGCAGGAACAGGCAGACTCTACCGCTGTGCCAGAGCTAAACCATCCTCTTCCGAACACCCCAAGCCCATTCATGCTGCATTTCTCCTACCAAACTGCTTCACCAGGAGCTTTGCAGGTCCCCCCAGGGCATACAGCAGGGCACCCACACACTTCTCCCAATCCCAGGCACAAGCAACACATCAGATTTTGCTTATTGAGGTCAGGCACTCCTCAGGTAGACAGCAACTGAGCCCCAGGCAGCATCCATGTAGAAGAGAGAGGAAGAAGCAAGTCCCCAGCTGGGCAAACCAACCCCATCCCATCCCACCTCCAGTGGGACATATGGACTGCTCATGGCAAGCGATCTCTCAGGGTGGGGTGGATCAAGTTTTAGGAGGCAAACTGTCTGGGTTGGCTTTTATACTTATTTTCCCGACCCTTCGAGGGTAGCAACAGGGCAGTTCACGAGCGAGGCCATACTTAATCCAACGTGACATCAGAAGGAGATTGCCTGTGCTTGTCAGTCACAGCTAACATCACCCACCAACTGCTTAATCAGGCTGCCAATCTGGGCAAGCCAGCTGAGGTTTTAGTAGGGGGGAAAAGAAGAAATTCTTCTAAAAGCCTTTATTCCAAAGGGCGTGATGCTATCAAACAGGCACATGCTCACCATTGTTTATCAGCCAGTCACACAGGCTCATACCTCCCCAACTCCCTCTCCATCCCCCCAGCACCCAGGGGCTTTAGCACCCAATTTTCACAGGGATTTGTCATATACCACAGTACTTAACGCACCCTGTGAAACGCCAAAGCCCAGCCCAAGAGGCACGGCTGTCCCACCAGAAAGTGGTGGGTGTCCCACAGGCTCCCACCTGGCAGCCAGGCTGGACCTCACATGCCAGGGGAAGACCAAGACCATCACGCTCCCAGCCAGAGCCTGGTGATGGGGAGAACACTGCCCGCAGCCAGTCTGCCTGCCCAGAGCCCTGCCCTTCCCTCCAGCTGGAATTAGAAAGGAGGTTTTGTGGCTTGGAGGAGGGTTATTTCCCACACAGCATATACCAAAGCACAGCTCAGGTAATAATTTTGCTGCTGAAAAGCACAGGGAGAGCCCTACCAGTATTACCCCTGCTGCTGAACAGCGAGCAAGCTTCTGCTTTACACCCTTCCTCCCTCTCATTCCCTTGAGGTTTGATCTCTGCAAAACAGCCCAATGGCCACATCTATCTCCAGGTCTACCACCAGCTTTGGCGTCCTGAATGCACAGCTGGACATTACCGAGGTCTTCCCACCAAGACACACCAGGTGCACGGGGCGTCTGCTTACCCGGACCGGGCCTGGCAGTGCTGTTCTTCCTTTGGATCCTCACCAGCAGACCACAGACACAGCAAATACCATCCTCATACCTCCCAAACATGAGAACCAAGCAGGGAGAAGAGGGGAGAGAGCACCAGACGGGTGGAAAGGTGACTTACCCAGAGAGACCAGCTCCAGGAGCAGGAGGGGAAGCAGAATGTTGCCGGCAGTTGCACGACACCTCATGGTTCCTGCCAAACAAAAAAAGCAGCGTCAAGGCCAGGGCTTTATGGACAGCACCTCATCCCTCAAACCTAGCAGGTGTGAGGATACAGCCTGGCCCCAGCTGGCACATCCAGTTCATCACCGCTTTGAGAACACTTCAACCAAGAGTGCCACCACCGCTTCCTTGTCTCACACAGCCCCGACCACCCCTCGGCAAGCACCAAACTGAATCCCAGATTAACCCAGGGTAGGCAATACATTTTTGGTTTTATTTGTTCATCTTGTATGAGGGGACAACTCATGGTGACCTCTGTGGTTCAGACTGGAGCAGAAGGAGCCCTAGCTGAGAGGACCTGCTCGAGCAAGATGTTGAGGATAAGGAAGAGCTGCTGCAACCCAGGAACCTTGCAGCAGCAAGCCATCAGCACTGGATTTAGGGTGTACTGGTAGAGATGTGTGGAGAGCTTGACCCAGAGCTGCTGCAGAGGCACAAGGGTCTCAGAGGACAATGCAGAGACCCTCAAACCTCTCAAGCCACCTGGGTGGCTGCGAAACAGGCACTGCAAGAGCTCAAGGAGCAGACAGCTTGCAAGCCTGCCTGCATCCCGCTGCCATGCCTCCCAAATGTTCCCAGTTTCATGCTCAATACAGCACACAGCTCCTCACAATGAGGTGACGGAATACAGCAGGAGGGAGCTGCTTTACACAGCCACATGCTCATGGAGTCTTCAGACCATTAAACACAAAGCTCTGTCCAAACCCACCTCACAAAACTTCAGTGACATCCCGCTTCGCAAGGAAACTCATACATGTGACGGGGAAAGCGTTCCACCCCAGAGGCAAGATTAAACCACGTGTTACACACAGCATACAGGCAGAGCAGAAGCCCCCAGGGAAGCTCACACAGAGCCAGATACCCCACTCTCCAGAGCGGACAGGACATCTCAGTGACCCATTTCCGAAGCGCTTTCTGTTTCCACAGGCACAATAAAAGACATGAGCTGGGGAAACGTTTTCCTACTGGCTCAGGACATCCACACAGGAGCAAACCCAGGGACACGAGAAGCTGAGAGCATACAGGAGAGCCGGGCTTATGGGCAGCAAGCACAGAGATGAATCTCCCCTATGAGGAAAGGTTGAATGAACTGGGACTGTTCAGCTTGGAGAAAAGACGACAGAGGGGGGATCTGATCAATGTTTATCAGTATCTGAAGTGTGGGACACAGGGGGAAATGGGCAGCCTCTTCTCAGTGTCTGTGGGGACAGGACAAGGGGTAATGGCCTCAAGTTGGAGCACAGGAAGTTTTGCACCAATATGCAGAAGAACTTCTTCCCGGTGAGGGGGAGCCCTAGGACAGGCTGCCCAGGGGGGTGTGGAGTCTCCTTCTCTGGAGATATTCAAGACCCATCTGGACGCCGACCAGTGCAACCTGTCCTAGGGAACTTGCTTTGGTAGGGGGGTTGGACACAATCATCTCTGGAGGTCCCTTCCAACCCCTACGATTCTGTGAACCCATAGTGAAATGCATAAGTAGTTCCCACGTGAGATCACACACTGACCTGAGCTGTAAGGGCTACAATGAGTAATAAATCGCATCTTCCATTTACCGGCCCAAGCAGGGACTTGTTATGCCTGCAACTGGTCGTATCTGTTCACCCACCACTCACAGCCCTCGGAGAACAAATCGCTAAAGCAACAGACCCGAACAAGCCGCTGCAACACACGATTCCCACTCAGGGAAGTGCCCAAACAGACGACTCATCCAGGAACCCAGGGATAAACCACCATTGCTTGGGGCTTACTGCAACACCAGTGGTTCACCTTTGCCTCCACAGGACCTATACTCACTAAACACAAAAGCTACCCAAAACCCTGGCACTGCGCTGGGCACAGGCTGCGTCTGGGAGCCCAGCTAAAAGCGGAGGGGTCTGCACCCCCAGCATCACCCTGAGACACACTGGCACCTCACAGGGTAGTCCTTACCTGCATCCCAGCCCCACCTCCATGGATGCTCCTAAAGAAGGTTCAAAGAAATAGCTACATGTATTTTATTTTTACTGGGGAATGCGACTGAGAAGACAGCTCGTAGCAACCCTGTCACCACAGAACAGGCCCTAAATTCTCATTTCTTCAGCTATTTCACCACAAGAGAGTCTCTAGGAAAAGGTCCATGCTTAGGTGAGAAAAACACTGCTGTCTTCTTTTTCAGTGCATCTTTAGGAAATTCAGCCAAAATCTGAGAAGACATTCAGGATCTCCGCTAATTAACTTTTAGGTGCACCATGCTCAACTCCCTGGACAGGGCAGGAGAATTCAATTCTATACACACACCCCCACCCTGACAATTTTACAAGGACCCAAAAACCCAGTTTCTGAACAGAAATTATGTCTTCCCCAGGAGCAAAGCACCCTCTCAGGCCCTTTAAATCTTTAAGAATCAGCCAAGAAAAGCAGAACAGACTCTTTTAACCAAGAAAAAACCCAGACTTCTCCATTTTTCCCCATTCTATAATATGTTTGAGGGAGGAGAAAATTCTGCCGCGCCAAAATGCCTTTGAGGAAACGGCTAACTTTCTTCTCAAGCAGCACTGCTATCAGCCCAAGTGAGCGGAAACATTATTTTCTGGCTTCACAGACCACGTTTAAAAAGCAACGGGGCAGTGGAAAAACAATTTACGTGATGTAGAAATAAAGGCATTTGACAGCATCCCCTTTCGAGTGTCATGATAAATCTAAATATTGTATATTCCAAGTCAGTCACTTCATTATGTAAGTAATTGCCTGAAATGTCATTTTGATTTTGTCTGTCTTCATTAATATTGCAGCTCTTCACTGGTTCTCCGAAACGGTTCACTCGAATATTGCAAATTTAGGAGCCGGGATTGAGAAACCTCCGGGGAGAACTTAAAAATTGTGACTAAGAGCATATTAAATGGCACCTTCTGCCTGAAAGAGGCTCTTTGTAGGAAGCTCTCAGTTCAGTTTCCAGCATAATAATGTCTCTGGGCAAGTCATCTCTGGGAACTTTAACTGTTGTCTCCTGGCTGCAAGAGCATTAATGTTAAACCGGAGATTTCCCAGCCCGCTGGCAAGCGCTCCCCAAGGTACAGAAAGGAGCCGACAGAACCACATTAAACAGTGATGGATGAGAACCAGTAGAGCCTCCACTGCTGAAACACCGCTCCGCAAAAAGAGTCCAGGGCTTGGAAAGTTTAAGAAGCAGTTGCAGTCAGGGTTTTCATCCCACCTGCCCCAAATGCCTCCTTCCCAAGCCCAGAAAGCAGCTTGCTTGTGCTTCAACGGCAGCATCGCATCCCTAAACACAGCAAAGTTTCCTGCTAAAGGGCAGGACAGCAGACACAGATGGACCCTGACCTGGAGCATGTTAATCCAAGCGAGGCTGGCAGAGATGCTCCAAGAGCCTTGCAGCATCCTCACCTCCATGAAACGCTGGAGCAGAAGTGCTTCTGCTGAAGGCAGGCCACATGTGGTTCTCAGGGCACTTGAGCATCACTCCCCAGTATGTGCACCTGTATCAGTTATTTTTAAAGGCACCATCGCAGGCACTTTGCATACGAGAAGGGCTCCCGCATGCATGAAACACGCTTAAGTGCCTCCATCAGACCACTGTGGCTTCACCTTGCTGGCAGAGGGGCTCTCGCATATGAGCTGCTGCTGGCATCTCTAATCACCCCCCCTCCCAAACCCCCAGCCCCGAACACCCTCACCCCATCTTCCCTTCCCTGAACAGCACCGCAGCACTTGTGCCTTGAAATTTATAGCGCCAGCCTCTCTGTTTGCTCTGCGCTGCTCCAGGAGCATAAAGAAGAAATGAAAGTGTAAATCAAAGCGTCTCCCAAATGGTTTCCATGCGAGGAAACTACACACGCCTTCCCAAAAAAGCCCCTTCTACATCAACGCAGCACCGCCAAGGATGGAGCCCGGCAACCACCCACTCCTTCACAGGCAGAATGGAAGTCCTTGAGACGCTAGCAGGATCCCACCATGCCTGTGGCACCCAGCCAGCTGCTGGAAGACCCTTCTTTCCCCAACACACCACCCCCAGCTCGCTCCATTGCCGGGGAATACCCCAACGAGGGCCACCACCAAACATGCATCAGAGAAACCGCCTCCACGATGCTCCTCAGCAAAGCCCATCACCTGGCACCTGGCCTCATACCCAAACACAGCCCACCACAGAGGCACAGCAGCTCCCGCTTTCTTCCCCATCCCTCAACCAGAAGCACCATCAGAAATCCACTTTTTCTTCTGCTCATTGCTTCTTGTCCAGCACTGTACACTAAGTAAGATTCAAAAGGAAAAGAACTAAAAGTTAATTTTATTATTCCCCCCCCTCCCTGTATACATATATTGGCATGAGCTATACACAAATCATAACTCCTAAAAATAACAAATTGCAGAACAGGGTAATCAGAAGTAAATTGATATTGATAAATAAGCTTTTCTTCCACGCGGTAGGTGGTTTATTTTAATCTAATGAGTTTTATATTTTCTGAGCTTTCAGATTCCATGATGAAGAGCCGTCCGCACTAGAATTACAAAGCACTTTGAAATATTGTAATTTTATGGCTCATTTTGTCAGGACTCTTGAAAATGAGATTTGTTCCCAGTGAAAAAATTTGCCCTTTCCCCCCCGGCTCTCCCTTCTATTCCCCACAGTGAAGAAAAAAATTCCCTTGTTAAATACATACAGGCCAACATATTTTTATGGATGGGAAGGGGGTGGAGGATTGATGCACAAAGAACAGGTAGCATGGCTGCCGCAACACACCTAAGCCCTGAGATGATGCTTGCAGGAGGAGGACTGGGAAAAATGCTCTCTCTCTCTCCCCTTCTTGCACCCCGAAAGCAACAATGAGGTTGGAGAAATGAGCATATGTGTGTCATCCCATTCCCCCCCCCCCCCCCCCCGCCAGCCCAGGGGACACCCACAAAGCCTACAGTGGGTCTGTGCTGCTGCGGACATCCCAGCCAGCACCAACCAGTGGCATTTAAACCTCTCTCCTGGACCTGTTACTGAGTAACACCAAAGTTGCCCATGTTTCCCGCAGCTTACTCCCACTTCTAAACAAGGATGGGAAGGAAAACATTTTGTTTGGGGCCCAGAGGTTTGTTTTTCTGTGGGAAATAAGTATAAGCTCCAAGACAGGTTGACATTTCATCTAACCATCGGGCCCCTGACCAGTGGCAAATGCCATGCTTGAACCTCAGCCCATGCAGGAAAACTTTGCCCAGATTGGAAACAAACCTGATGCTCAAAGCCATCGCCAGAAGCATTACATTATACCCCAGTGACTGCCTGGCTCTGCGTTTAGCACCATGCATGGCCCCCGCTGCAGTGCACCTCAACCCTGCTACCCCCAAGGAAAAGTGCTACAAGTGCTGGCACCCAATTAACCTCTTCAGTCAAGACTGTATTGAAATAACACCCCGGGGGCTTTGGGATGGGGTACTCTCAGTCTGGGCTGTGGCAGGCACAGCCACTCATCCTTCCATGGCAAAGGTAGCATCTTTCTTGGGTGGGTGGAAATGGAGACACCCAATGATTTTTTTTAATGTTATTATTAATTTTTATTACTTTTAAAGTATTTTTAAAAATTATTCTTTCAATGGGGCAGGGCTGGCTCTACCCAGACTCCAGCACTGGTTGCTATGATGCCTATGGTGACTAGCAACCATTTTCCATCACAAAAACTTCACTCCAAGCAGGAACGGCTGCACTTAAAGGAGGGTTCAGACTGGGACAGGCTATGGAGACCAAGCCGAGAGGCTCCTGGCTCTCCTGGGCTGCACCAGCACAAAGCCCCACAAGCGCAGTGGCAATGCAGCAAAGGAGCAGCAGGGCTGCAGAGCAGATGATGCTAGTGTGGGATGGAAAGGTGGAAAAGCAGCCAGCAGCAGCAGAACTCAGCTTAAAGAACGAATAAAATTGTTTTAAAAAAAAGGGAAGAGGGATAAGGGTGGGAATTATTGCTTTAAGAGGGGGTAGAAAGATGAAGTCGGTGGAGTAGCACAGAGGGTCCGATCTCACAAGACAGGAATCTCCCTCCAGACTCCTGAAAAGCATCCAGCAATGACAAACAGAGATGCTGAAGGCATGCCCCAAAGCCCACGGGTGAACAGGAGGCCAGGCGCTTTCTTCTCATGCCCTGCCTAGAAAAAGGAAGGCTTGAAGGCTGACCAAGAACGGGCAGCAGCCTGGCTGCACTTCCAAACCACCAGCATCAAAAGGGCACAGGAGAAGCATCCAACATCCTTGGGATCCAACACAACATTGTTTTTTGATCGGGTTGGCAAGCCTGCCATGCAGGCTGTGCTTACACATCCTAGGGCACCCCAGCCCATGCTGCTTCAGATGGAGCACATGATTTCTGCTTGGTTTGGGGCTTTCAAAGGGAAAAAGCCAGAATACTAAAGAAAAAGACAAGACATCCATGAAGTGGAATTAAAGAAAAAATAGTGTACCTCTAAATATTGCCTGCTCCACTTGCAGGCTAATAAGCATGCTTGTAGCACTACTGCTACTGTAGTTGACAATTGCTCAAACCCTCTTGCTCAGGCTGGACCCAGAACGCCGAGAGCTTGCAGGGACAGGGAAGGATGGGCATGACACCTCCCTCCTTGCCACACTGGAAAGTGAGCATCGCCTTTTTGCAGCAGCAGGAAGCCCACTGCAAGCTTTACTAAGAAGTACACCCGTAATGGCACAAACAATGCAATAAAGACAGAGAATTCGGCATCAACTCCAAGTGAAAGCCATCAGCAAGGACTAGGGGCTCACAGCAATCCATAGGCAGAGATCATTGATGATGTTATCCTTATCACACTCCATCTTCCTTGGCAAACACCCATCACAGGGTCACTCAGAGACCCCACAGGTACAGGGCCTCACCCCACCTCACCCCCAGATACACCTAAGCTTCAGGCTTGATGTCTGCAGCAGTGAGGATGCTGTTCATTCCTTCCTTTGGTAACTCAAGCCACAAAGGTAGAGCTCAGAAAAAGGGAGAAATAGGGGCAGAACACCCCAAAAAGTCTGCAACCTGAGCTGCAAAAGCTCTCTGGCCATTCCGTGCCTCATCCAAACACAAGAGAGAGGTGTCCTTGCTGCTTCTGCACAAAGCTCACTTAACTTTCAGTGAGAGGCACTTTGCTGCAGCAGACCTTTTCAAGGCCCACTGGCTGTTCGAGCTAATAAAAGCAATGCTTTGCCTGATGGAGTTACGCCGGGGCCACGCTGTGGCTAATCACCTACTGGCTGAAGGTTTGGGATTTGTTCTTTTGGGGGAATAAAGTCAGCAAACTGGCAGAGACAGCAGAAGGAAAGGAAGATGGGGCAATTTAGGAGGGGAAAACCCCCGCACCAAATCCCTGACTTCCAGCAGCCCCTGACAGCAGGAGGAGGGGGATGGGAAGGGGGGGAGGGGGGAGTGGGAGGTGGGAAGGGGGGGGTTGGGTGCCACGCTGAAAGACAAAGGCATTCAGCAGAGATGGAGTTATTTGGATTAATGACAACAGTTCATCACCAGTGACAGGCTTGTTCGTGCAAGCCCCCCTAGGACCCCATCCATGGCTGAGGACCCTCTAATCTCTCCAGACTCTCTCCCACATGCCCTTTCCAAGGCTGCAGTAGCCCAGGCACCAGCATATCTCCCATTTCCATTAGGATTTTGCCCCCCTGCCCCTTCCCCCCAACTCTCCAAGACAGACCTCTTTCTATCAGACACACAGGTCAGGGCAAAGCAATTCATGCTATGGATGGAGAAAAGCCTCGCTACAAAGTTGACTTTGGCAGAGGCTGCCTATGGGATGTTATATCCCTCTCACACCCAGACCACGTTTTCCATCACAAGGCACATCCAGCAAGGTCCTTGGACCCGAGGCATGTGTTCAAGCAGATGCATCTGCAGGGATGTGTAGGAGGGGAAAAAAAAGAGACTATGTGTGCCCAGGATGGTTCCTCTAATCATTTATGGAGCACACCACGGTCAGTGAGCACCCACCAGAGCCACGAGCCAACATCTTCACTAACTAAAAGCCATGAGGCTCCACAACCAGAGGTGTTCTGCCCACACCGACTGAGGCATTGAGCTCAGCACCCCACATAGTGCAGCTCTTCCAGCCCCAAATACAGTCTCCTACTAAGCCATGGGAGAGTTCCAGGACATCCCCAAGATCTGGGGGGAATCTCAGTCACAGGGATTCCCCATTTCAGGTGCAGGGCCCGTGTGCTGACATAGGGTCCGATAGTAATGCAAGCACGGAGGCCTGAATTTCCACATTTGTACGTCCCAGACCACAAAAGCCCCACGCTAACCCTCATCCTCCTGTAACGCTATTAAAAGCCTGAGTGGAAAAAGCAGGACAGAGGCACTGTAGCATGGAGAGGGGGAGAAACCCAAACAAACCCACAAGGCAGAAGTTTTTGGGATGTGCTTTGAACTATTTATATTCCCACAGCAAACCTCCAGCTACATCAGCTGGGTCGCAAGAGCTGGGACATTTTACACTCTAACAAGGGGCCACAGACCAGTCCCTCATCAAGCCAATCCCATATCCTAAAGCTGCTTAAATTTGGAAATAATCCGTGCTCCAGACCATCAGCACAGAACCTCTAAGAAACCTAATAAATTAAATCCTTTTTAAGATGTCCTCACCGCCCCGGCTGCTCCTGGGGCACTCACCAGAGGGGACTGCGGTGCCCTTTTTCTCTGCGTATACCTCCATACAACTGAAGAGTGGTGTTTCTGGTGCTACCAGATAGGTGATTTTTTGGGTGATGTCCCCCCTCCTCCCAGAGAGAGCACACAGCCTCTTTGGTCATGGGCTGGGTATACTTCCCAGGTCCTGCTACATCAAAGAGCCGAGCTCTGCAGCTCCCACCCCCTGCAAACGCTGTTTCTCCTACTTTTCAGGGGGGAAAAAAAGAAGAATAAAAGCCTAAAAAAAGACAACATCAATTTTTATGCTTTTCCATAAAGGGAGTGTTTTACAACTCAGTCTTAAAGGAAAATGTTGTATTTTCACAACACGATGTCAACTCAGCACCACAAAACCCACTGCTTGCCTTGGGAAAGGAGAGAGCTTTGCTTGGGGAGGCAGGGAGAGAAGGAAGGAGCAGGGGGAGGAACAAAATGCAACTGCAAAGGGATTTCCTCTCCTCCTTCTCCAGGGCAGGAGACAAGGAAAGACATCAGTAAGCCTCCCTCCCCTGCAAAACACCCACCTGGATTTCAACCAAGATGTGTTCCCAATGGGAATACCTGGAATTAACCAAAATCCAAGCACTAGCATCCTGGGCTGCTGCAGGATGCACCGGGAAGACCCCAGGAAGGGGGGCACAGGGCAGCTCTGCCCTGTGTCACGGTGGGCACAGGGCAGCTCTGCCAGCCCTCCCGAATGTCTGGGCATCAGTCATGCCTAGGGGGGGATCTGCAACCAGGCAGGGCTCTGCCTTCAGCACAATAAACGTGCCCCCCCCTCCCCCCCCCATCCCCCCCCTCCCAGGGCAACAACAAAAAGAAACAGCCACTAGCATAGAAAACTTCCCATTCCAGCATTCCCCCCCCATTCCAAAAAAAAAAAAACCTGATGAAGTGGGGCATCTTGGGGAAGCAATAGCAGTTGGCAAGAGGATGCTGGCAGTACCAGCACGGGACAGGTTTGGGATTTGCCCTTCCCACACAGTGTAGCCATGGGGGGGATCCCAGACTATGCCCCCAGCCACCCCTAGCATATCACTCCATCCTCCAAGTCTTTTCACTTGGTTCAAATACGCTACGCCGGCTCCGCTTTTCCTTCTCCCTTATCTTAATTTCTTTTCTTAAAAGAAATAAAGAACTGTTGCCTTAACCACCACGCTTATCTACCTCCTTTTTTCAGGCTACCAATACCACGAATTGTGTGTTTTCCCCATAAACGCTGGCAGCCAAGCCCCACGCCTGTATTCCTAAGCATCAGTGGGCACGGGGCTGCTAGCTCTCTTCACACAGCATCCAAAAATCACGGAGCAGAAACAAAGGCTCTGGCTGCTTGCAAAACAAATCTAGAAGAGAAAAAAAAAAAAACCAAAACAACCCCCAACCAACAACCCACCACGGGAAAAGCTAACCCCACCATGAAAAGCTTCCAGCCGGAACACCGCCACACTGAACCCCGAACTCTGGGAGCTGGCAGGAAGGGAAATGTGCTTTAATAGGGAGTTCTTAACAGGGAGCAGAGCGCTGAAGTTTGAGGGGATTTCTTTAAATAAAAGGCTCCAGCGACAACTCCAGGCAGCCTGGGAGCCGAAGGTGGCTGCCCAATGCCAAGTCGGACTCGTGTGGCATTCCAGGTGGCCTGGGGAGCGTATTCATTTTAATTAAAAGAGGAGCGCGGGTTGGGTCGGAGTGGGAGAGGGGCAAGCGAGGAAGGAGGGAAGGGGGGTGCGTGGAATAAAAATATCCCAAATGAAGCGTTTTCCCAAGGAATAGGGAGCAGGTTGGCCCCTCTGCAGAGCTCTTTCCCCGTGGAAGCCGGGGCTGAGCCGAGCCACACGAAGAAGTTCAGCCCCGGACCGCCCGGGGAACTTCGCAGCTCCTCACCGCCTCCCAGTTAAATCCGAGGGGGAGTTTTGGCGGGGTGTGGATAAGGACAAGGTGTTCGCTGTGTCCGGGACAAGGCAGCAGACACCAACACGCTAATTGTTTTTAATTATTTTTGGGTCAAAGGTTATTTCTCTCCTGCCGTTGAAACCGCCGCGCTGAAACACACAACCCCCCTCCCCACACTCCCCCCAAATAGTAATGACGATGATGATGGCAGCGCTCACCCCAAACAAGTTGTCCCCTCGGTGGAAGCAGGCGAGCGAGGTTTGAGAAGGAGGAGGATGGCGCGCGAAGACCCCCCCCCTCCCCTTCCCCGGGGCGGAGTGGAATATGGGGGGTGGGGGGATGGCGGCGGCTCCCCGCCCGCGCATCCTCCGCGTAGTCCGTCGCGTTCCCCCCGCCCGCCCCTAACCAAACCGACAGGGAGTAAAGCGCACTCGCGGGGCAGTCGTTACCTGCGGCGGGGGTCTCGGTTCCCAGCGTCAGCGGCGACCCCCCATGGCTTTCCCCCCCTCCTCTCCCTCGCGGCTGCCGGCCCCCGCCGCCCTGCCAGCAGAGTGAGCCGCGGCGGGAGGAGGAGGAGGAGGAAGGGGTGGGGAAGGAGCCCGAGCGGCGGCTGGCGCGGGCGGCGCAGCGCCCCTGGCCCAGGTAACCGGTATTTCAGCGCCGCCGCCGCCACCGAGTCGCGTCCGTCTGGTTACCCCCACACACACCTTCCCCGGGGACTCCCCGTGCGGCAGCCGCCTCTCCCCCCTCCCAAATCCCGGTCTCACCCTCCAGCACAGCGGCTGCCTCTTCAACGCAACTTCAGCCCCAGGCGATCACCGGCCAGGCGAAGTTTAAGACAGGCTCTTGGGGCTTCACGTTCCCTTTTTTTTTTTTTGGGGGGGGGAGGGCGGGTGTATTATCATTTTCCTGACCTGCCCGGAGAGCGGGCAGCAAGCCTGGGGAGCACATAAATCATACATGAGCACGAAAGCGATACGGGCAGCACGGCAGTCTTGGCGTTGCACTCACAGGCACGCCAGGAGAGCCGCACGGCAGCTCTTCGCCTCCACCGGCATCGGGGCCCCGGTTTCTACGAGACTCAGTGTTATCACTGCCATGCTGCTCGTACATGCTTCCACCTAACCGTTGTCACCAGTCATCCTCCCACTCCAGGTCCTCCCTGGACTGCCCTAAGCCCAGCAGAACATCACAGGGCAAACCCCAAACCCCAAGCCCTCCTTACAAGCAGCTTTAGGGACAGAAGGCGAATCTCACCGCTTCAGTCCAGTTCTTGCCTTCTGAGAAGCAACAAAGGCACCAAAACCAGCACACAGCAGCAGCAGGCCCCACGCTGAGGGGGTGACACAGCCCCCAGCACACCCCATGTCCCCAAGCCCCAGGACCAGGGCTTTGGGTCCTGCCCTGCTGCACACACATCCCCCCACCCCACCCACCAACCACTTACAGCTTGGAGAGGTGTCACCTTCCCACCAGACCCCATCCCAAGTAGCTCTAACCCAAATACTAAGCAAGGGCAGTTCATGGGGCTAAAGTCCCCCTTGGCTGCATTGGGGAGCATTCCACTCCACATCCCTCCTTCCCAAGAAGCAATGGGCAAATGCCTCCACCAGAACAAAAGAAAGTAATTAAACCCTCACCTCTCCCGAGCAGTTTCTGCTAATTATACAATTACCACAGCCCCTGGGTTGATTGACTGATTGGAGTAAGGCAGAGGGTGAAGCTGCAGGTGGGGAACAACCCCCCATGCCTGCAGCCAAACCCAGCGCTCCTGGACAAACAGCCCCAGGTGTCTGCACTTAACAGAGATGCCTGCAGTTACTTTACTCTCATCACACCTGGGTTACAACAGATTTGCTCAGGATTCGCCCTCGGTACTTCACCTTGTCCTAAAGTCATAGTTCAAGAGGAGAGCAAAGGGGTACAGTCATTACCGGTGTGGGGCTCTGAGCATCCTGCTGATCAGAGCCGGCCTGTTTTTTCCCTCCTTTGTTCTCTTCATCACCTCACAGTCAGGATACCTGTGTTGTGCTGGTCCCATTGGGAGGCTAATTTGGGGAAGGCAATGAAAGAGTGAGGGGAACCACAACAAAACCATATGTGAAGCAGTGCGGAGGCCTGGCTGTCATCTGCAGCCATTCTGACTCTGAACAAGGGATGCATCACTTCAGGACTGTCAGGATAAATGCCAGCCAGGGTTCTTATTTAAATTAGAAGCACACCCCTCCTCTGCTTAATCACTGCCCCAGTCCCATGCCTTGAGTTTGTGCCATGGAGGACCTGGCTTTCAGCTCCCATCCTGACCAGTTTGAAGAGCTGTCAGCTGTTTTACAGACGTTGGCTCTAACAAAGTTCCTCCTGGCCTGCAGATCCAGACTGTACTCCTGGTCTAATTCCCGGTGGAGCCCTGGCAGCAGCTTTTCCCAATGGACCACCAGGATTTCACCACCTAGGTTCACAAACCCAGCAGGAATTTGGAGTCTGTATCTCTCTGTTGGTTTCAATCAGGCAGCAGGCAGGACCTCAGACCCACTCACTGATCTGATGTTCATCGATCTGAGATGCAGCCCGTGGGGGGACATGCTGCCGCCATGATTGCCTTTGAACAAGCTCAGAGCTGGGGGAGGAAAACAAACCAAAGTGATGTGCTGGGAGCGGAGGGATGCTCCCAGTTGCCGTTCCTATCAGAACCCACCACAATCTATGCCCAAGCCTACGAGGCAGGGAGCATGGCGGTTAGCAGGGATAACCTCCCTGACATCCCAGCCTTTCTCCACAGGCTTGTTACTGGGAAAACATTTTTTTCCTTCCTTTCAAGCCAGATCTCCTTTGCAGCTTCCTGGCATCACTTGCTCAACCTTGAAATTGTACCACAGGGCTTCTCCCCCATCCCCCCTCCCCTTTCCCATTTTCTATCTGGCCACAGAACATTTCTCCATCCAGCTACCCCCATGGCATATCCCTCCTCTCTCTGCCTTCCCTGGCCCTTTTGCTGTGGAAGGTGGGACTGACGTTTTGTCTCTAAATCTTCAAATATATGAGATATCACATGGAAAGCAGGTAAAACACAGGGACGTGCAAAACACTGACCAACTAAGGGACTGAATTATCTCTGCTTGCCACAGACCACGTACTGCCATGCATCCCAGGGTCTGCATGGACATCAGCTGTCTGACAACCAGCACAGGCAATACTGTACCATCAGTCATTTCTTCATGCCCCCTTTTCCCTAGGAGTCTCCCACAAGCATCCCTTGATGTGCTTCCCCAAACTACCATCCTCTTCTGGTAAATAAAACCTGTTTGAAAGAGCATATTGCTCAGGAAGAGGCAGCCCATAACCCCTGCCTTCACTTTCTTAGAGCAGGGGGAATGGATGACACACAATGATTTCGCACCCCCCAAGACCATAAGCCCCTCAGGGACGGTGGCATCTTTCAGCATCCACAGCTTTCCACTGTCTCACATAGCAGTTTGACTTGGGACAGCAGTGGAAAGGAGGCAGCTATCCTACATGCTGCCCTCTCACCTGGGTTGCAGAATGAATTTGTACAGCAATGGTGGGCCTTTCTTTTCAACCACCTGTGGCTGCAGCTGACAGTGAGCCAGATTTTCTGGTGTGAAATTAATTTCCAGGTCCATTTCACATGGAATTTTAAGGCCAATACTAGGATCACGCTGTTTGTTTAGGCATTTATGGGTGAAGGAGGCTGGAGAGGAATCAGAGCAGAGTTAAGGGACCGCTCGCGTGTTCTCCCTATGCAGAAGAGGAAGGTTTCTCCTTTAGAAATGCAGGAGCACTGCATTTCCAACAGCGTATCTGCAAGGTGGGCAGTGAAGTAAACGTGTCTGGAGATGGTGGGAAAGGGAAGGAGCCAGGCACAGGTTTATCTCACGTGTGGCATCCTCCATCGAAGAGCTGCCAGCTCGTGTTTAGAGGTGGGTCCAGCTGAGCCAGCCCTGGACCTCCCATCCCCAACTGGAGTGGGGCAACAGAGCTGCAGCATGGGGATGGCTTGCAGACAGAAGGGTGGAGGTGTGAGCTCCATGAAACCTCCTGGGATCACACCAACCAGACACAGCCAAAGGCCTGAAGCTCTGCTGTTTGAGAGTTTAAAAAAAACCCCAACCCTTCGTTGCAGCTCTCTGAGCAGCTGGAGGTGCTTTTCCCTGGATTTTGAGACTGCTGGCAGTGTGATTTCCCACCTAGAGGGACCATTAGTGGATTCCCACCGTTCGGCAGTGATTGAAGCAGGCAGTTCTGGTGAGAGCAGGGCAGCTTTGGGACCTGGGTCCTTTACACCCCTGGGGATGACTACCCGGGTCACCTCATGCCACCCATCCAACATCTCCCATCTAGCTCTGCACACTACCTTACCCAGGTTTTAGGTTTTGGTCCCCGTTTTCCTTTCCTCCTGAGCAGAGGCAGAGCAAAAGGTGCCATCTACAGGCACAGCATCCTCACGACAGCCCAGGCCTTGCTGGATGTGCCCTCCTGTCGCATGCCACCATACCCTTTGCTCTGTCACCTCCCCTGCAGCGTGCTCTCCCAAGCCACATGTCCAAGCTGCCTGCTTTCGGGGTGAGGGACCGTGCCACCTAGGAGATGACCTCCTCCCATGCCAAGTCTTGGGCAACTCTGTGCATAAGTTTGCCAGTAACTCAGGGGAGCAGCAGGACAGAGGCACAAGGGGAGATGAACCCCGTTTGCACAGTGGAGAGGGAAGAAACCAAGGAGACACAAAGTATACTGGGCCACACAGGGGAAACCTGAAGGACACCTATGCTGGTCACCCAATGACCCAGCTTCCAGCCCTGTGGGTCTCCGGATCTGCTCAGACTCGTGTCATGCTCCTTGTCGGCTCTCCCAGTTGCCTCCCATTTAATCCATTTTAGCTGGGTTCACGTGTTTGCAACTGAAGGATACCAGCCAGGAATATAAGAAACTGTAGGGATAAATACAAATACCACCTGATAAATTCTCCTCTACTTGGCTCCTGAGCCGCAGGAGAGTTCTACCCACCTTGCCAAGCCCTGGAGCTCGCCATGGCTGCAGAGGAAAGGCAATGCCGAAGAGCAGAGCTAACACCAGGCACATGATCCTCACACGCAGCCGCGAGCCTGGAGCTCGCTCCCACTTTAAAACCCCTTCTCCAACCTTTCTGCTTCATACTAAATGCATCTGTCAAAGCAGGCGCTCCATCCCGCGCTGTCGGGTACCCAAAGCTGTGCAGTGCTGAGCGAGGCAGGCTTACGAAACCTGGAAATGCAGCCGAGCCCCATCCATCAGAGAGCAGGGATGGCAGAGGGAACAGACCCACCAGCTCCTTTGGCATCACCTAGCCTGCTACGGGCACACCGGAGTTCGTGCACAACCAGCCCCAGATATGCTACCCCCCCAACCCCATCACCCCTGCCACGGCATGATAAATTAGGAAGAAAACTTTCTCGGCTCGGCTTGTTCTCACAGTGCTGTCCAACAGAGCGCAAGCCTGTCTAATCAGAAGCTACAGCCCTTCACCATCTGTTTAGAGCCTAATTACAAATGCAGAAAAATAACGTGCTTTACAATTGCACCAGTAAATGCTGTAAATGATTTAAATGCATGCATATGTTCCCTGCAGAATTCAGCATGCATCTGCGACTTCTCCTCCTCACATTAGGCACACAAATCAAGGGAAAAAATACCCAGATCTGACGAACAGCATGTCCCTAGGACGGTGATTTTTATCCCTTCTTTTCTTTTTTTTGGGTTGGTTTTTTTTTCCCCCTTTCCTTTCCTTTTTTTACCCCACCCCCTCTGGAATGGCAAATGGGGTTTTTTTGTAACAATTCATTCAACAGCGTTTTCTTCGCTTCCATTTTAAAAAACTGTTTATCACCGTCGTGTAAATATAGTACAAATTACTCCATAAAACATGCAAAAGGAGAACAGCAGCCGGGCAAGCCTGCAGCTGGCTGGCGAGGCTTCAACGCCGTGTCAGGTTGGCTTGGTTTTTAATTATTATTATTATTATTTTCTCTGGGGTGCCTGTGGAGGGGTAGGATCAGCTCGGCTCATCTGCTGGGGACCTCATCCTTCCCTGATCCCCTGCCGAAAATAAAAGAGACTGCTGGCATTCCAAGCCCTTGGCTCTCATGCCCCTTCTCAGGAGGATGCAAAGCTGCCGAGGTTGCCAGGCTCCAACCCCACGCCTACATAGGGGGAAAAGGCCCGAGAGCTGAAACACCTTGAAACTGGTCTGTTCCCTGGTTGAGGAGGGTGAGGTGGCAAGCGTTTTGGAGGGGCAGGGGGTCAGAGAGCATTACCCACTCTGCTGAGGGGTGACAGCTCCACACACGCTGCCCGAGCCCCCAGGGCCACACAGAACAGGGGACCCCGCTGCCCAAGGACCCCGTTGCCCATACAAATGAAGCTGCCAAGGAGAGGTAATTAAGAATGAGGTCATGAGGGCTGGCCCGTGGGGCCTCCCAGAGCTCATTAGGAGCTTTGTCAGGATGCAAGGGCAGAGACAGCAGGGATGCTCCATGCTGCTGGGTGGATACCCTGCCAGATACCCACATCCTACCACCCTCGCAGCCCCCTATTCCTGCAGTCAAGCTGCCATGAGCCCATTGGCTTTGGCTATGCAGGCTTTTGAGTCGCAGCACATCCCATCAAAACACCGAAGGGGCGGGTTCTACCCCAATATACATCCTGCTCCCCTTTCAGGGCAGCCGAGAGGCAGCACATCTTCTCTTTGGTCACCACCAAGGCGATACTAAAGGGTAGCAAGGTTGTTTCAAAGACATTTCCACTGCTCCACGCCCCCTCCCCCCAAAGAGTAACAGCGCCGCACCAAAGCCTCTGCAATGCCAAGGCCAATGTCGCAGATGGAGAGGCGGCAGCATTCTACCCCGTGGGACACTCCACCAAGCGTGATTGGGCCAGGCAAGGCTTTGGAGATCGGAGAGACAACTGCTTGTGACAGACGGGGAGTGAGTATGGCCCCATAACAAAAGTTTCCTTCCCTCCTAGAGTGCATTTCTTTGCTCTGACCCCATTCCCCCCCAAGACCTACACCTCAGGGCCACAGAGCAGGGAGGGATAGTTGGCACCGCTAAGCCGAGAATAGGGACAAAAATAAAAGGCCAGGCATGGGCTCAGACGCTCTCCTCTGAGCAGAAGCTACAACAGATGCATCTCCTCCACTTTCTGCCCTTTCATCCACCCCCCTCCTGCTCCCTGCACCCTCCCACCTCACTGGCATTGCTTTGCCAGTTTGCAGCATCCGTCTCCCCTCGGCCAGTTGGATTTAAGACCAAAGGCTGTTGGAGATGCTAGCACAGGGCAGGTACAGCATTCCAAGCGTGCCAGGCTGCCAGCCCTGTGCTGAGCTGGGCAATTGCAGGGGCTGTCCAGCCCCAGAGTGGTCTGTGCCAGCGATGCTGGGCGAATGGCAGCTCTGCTGCTCTGCCCCTCGTGGGGACTCATGCCTGTCTTTGATTTAGATTCACTTGGTGGGCTCGCCCTCATGAATTTTGCAAGTGCCTGCATCTCTCATTGCACACCCGCTGGTGAGATGGGGCCAAGCCCCGCGGAGAGGAGCACGTGGTCCTTCCCCAGCCAGCCGGCTCACAACCCGCTTTCCTATGCTGAAAGATGGTGAAAACATTTACAACCCTGCTAGTCCCTCAAGCAGCTGAGGGGATGATGTTAAATAGAGATAAAAATCTGGGAACACAGCTTTGGCAGGGTGAGGAAGATCCATGGACCCATCTGGGGTCCCAGCCGTGCCCCTACCCAAAATCTTCCTCTGGAACTCAGGTATCCTAGTTCCAAAGACCCAGGGAGCAACTCCCCCTCCGAGATGCAGAAGACAAAGAAGTGTTAATGTCCCAGCAAAGTCCCATGAAGAAGTTGGGGTGTGACCCCCACAGCATTTCTGCTGGCTGCCCCATCTCAGCGCTGCTGTGGAGCGAGGAGCGTTCCTGAACCAGAGCCCAGGGCCAATGACTGCTTTCCTTATCCACAATAGATTATTTAAAACCATTGAGAAATGAACTGTGGTTGCATTTTGACTAACGTGCCCACAATACAGCCCTGGCATCCTTTGCTCTTGTCCTGGTTTTGGTCAGGATGGAGTTAACTTCTTTTGTAGCAGCGGATGGAATGCTGTGTTTGAGAGTTAAAATGAAAGCAGTGCTGATAACACCCTGATGTTTTTAGTTGTGTCAAGCAATCAAGGACTTTTTCAGTTCTTCATATTTCTCTATTAATGAGAAAGGAGGGGACGAAGCCAGGACAGGTGACCCAAACTGGCCAAAGAGAGTATTCCATGCCAGTTACATCATGCTCAGTATAGAGGGGGGCTGGTGGGAAGAGGAGCAGATGGCTCCAGGATGCGTGGTTTTTGGGGGACAGTCAGGTTCCGGGATGGCTCTGGGTGGCATGGCCTGAGTTGTGTGATTCGGTGAGAAACTGCATTGTGTATCAACAGTTTCATATATTTTTTGCTCTAAAGTCCTGTTAGCATTGTTACATTTTATCTTTCTGCTATTTTACTGAACTATCCTTATACCAACCCACGGGCTTTTGGTTTCTTGGTTTTGGGGCTGTTATTTGCCCCTTCCTTTTCCCTTCCCTTGCCTCACAACCCTCCCCCTCCTCTCCTCATCCTCCTCTTTTCCTTTAAAGAGCAGGCAGCTGCCTGGATCTCAGCTCTCAGCCGGGGTAAAACCATGACAGCTCTGCCTTGTAACCACCCTTTCCCCTCATCATGCTCCGTTTTCTCAGCTCGGGTTTTTCCATACAGCTGACATAGAGCATCAGATGCTGTTTCACCCAGGCACCACACAGCTACAATGACTTCGCTGCTGTTACACACACCACCATATAATTATCCATCCCCTTCTGCAAGGAGATCACCCACACAGGCCACCCATCCGTCCTCACACCATGCCGCCCCCACCACTGGTTCCCTGCTGTATACTGGGACCCGATTCTTGCCCAATTCGAACCTGTATTGACTTTTTTCCTCTCGTTTCTCTAACTTTCCTTACCTGAACACCATGAAAGACAAAGGTAAATTCCCTTTTCTGCTTGCTTCCCTGCAGATGCGATGAGTTTGCACTCCACACCTACACTCAAGTCACTTGTAGATGTTAAATGAGAGTAACTGGGCTCTCAAAGCAATTCTCTGGGGGCTCCTTCACCTCCATGCTGGGAGAGGTTGATGACTGGAAGGAAAAACGCAAAGTAAAAGAACCTGCATCTGTGTGTCTCCACAAGAAATCGCTCCAGACACCACGAGTTGAAGAGTATCAAGAATTAACTTTATTAGTAACGGTACAGGGTAATTAAGTTCTGTCTTGAGGTATTTGGTCTGTAACATGGTGGAGCAGTTGGCAAACGAGAAGAATCTCATCATACTTGGGACGGGGTGAAACACGGGAGTTGAGACAACCAGACCACACAGCAGGCTCTCACTTGGAGAGAACTGGAGACCTCGAAGGGATGCTTTGGTTGCCTACACAACGTTGGGGTGGGGTTTTCAGCCATGAGTGACAATTGCACTGCCCCAAGCAATGCTCCGGTACTACCAGCTGGACCTTAACCTGGACCAATGCCAGCCAAAGCAGCCCCTGTGTGCCCTGCCAAGCCCAACTGAAACGCTGCAAGGGACTTGTACTGAAAAACAAACCTCCACTGCCACCAACCACCACTTGCGGTAGCTTCACTACCACTTGGTAAAGGAGGGGACGCCGAGAGAGTGTGTTGTCCCCCCTCCCGAACAGAGCATCTGCTACCAGCCCAGCCTGAAAGGAGGTATTTCCCACAGCGAGCATCCCTGAAGCCTCAGTGGCAGCGCCACGTTCTGCCATGACACCCCAGCCTGCCTGTGGACCTCTCCTAAGCCACAGATCCACCCGACCTGCGAAAGTAAATACAATACTGGTAATTAGGTTCAGGCTGCACTTGCATATGGAAGTTTAAGTGATTTTAAATGCTGGTCCTCTTTGGGTGGGCCATCACTTCTGGGCGTTGTGGTAGCTCACCCCACTGAAAGCATCTGGAGGCCATATGCCACCTGTCTACCTCAATTAATCAGCGTTCTGCTGTGGGTGTCATGGCGAAGCCTCGCTAATACCTTGTCCTCAGCTTTTACAGGCCCTCCTCAGAGCAGGATAAAGGCACCTTACAACCTTCACATTGGCATTGCTCCGCATTTTGGCTCCTTTGAGGTTCTGCTCGCAGACCGGTTAAGTCAGTGTCTGCAACCATCACAGCGTGGTCACGGCAGAAGCGTTCTCAGGCTGCAATGTCCAGTCCAGGCACTAGTGGCACTGTGCTGGGTGGTGGATGAGCCCTGGATTCAATTTTATCTGGAAGAATTAAAGCAAGCAGAAGTCCAAGTGGAGAGGTTTCCCTTACATATACTTTTCTGGGGTGTGAAGGTATGAAATCCCCCCGAAACGGTGCCCTGATCTCTGGTGTGGCTGTAAGCCACTCCTGAAGCTTCCTTGAAGGTACTCTAGGGCTCAAATCCCCTGCAGCTCAACACCTCTGTCATGGCTTGATGAAGGGGGATCACCCTGAGATTCCCCCCCCCAAAACATTCCGGGGTAAATCCGTAACAATGAGCTAGCAAAACCTGCGGTACCATGACAAACCCCAGGTTCAGTTTAATACCAGTGTGGTGGCACTAGCAAGCCACCCTTGCCCACCAACACTAAGGTGAGGGACAGGCCTCTCGGTGCTGCCCACCCACCACTTCCCTGAGCTCCATGGGGAGGAGGAGGCTATTTTTTGTTTTGGTCCCTTTGGTCTGGTCTAGCTGAGGAGCAACAAAGGTCTGACAAGACCTCTCGGGCACAGGGGACACCCCTTTCCAGAAAGAGGACCTTCCCCATGGATGCAACCCTCCCCACCTAAGACAGGCACCCGACCCTAAATATCCAACAGCAGCACCACAAACCGAGGGTGTCCCCCAACAGCTGCTCCTCTACACAAGGTGGACAATGAGGATGGAGCAGGCAGACCCCACAGCCAGGCCCAGCATGATGTAAAACGTCATCACCACCCCCGCTGCCTCAGCCAGCTCTTTGGGCACGATCTTGGGGCCATAGACCATGACCAGCGTCCCCAGATAGCCATTGCTCAGCCCCAGCAGCACTGTGAAGACCACGGGGTAGACATCTCGGTTGAAGACCACTGTCCGGATGTGAGCCCTCGGTTGGTAGTTGCTGAGGATGAAAAGAGGGAGGAAGATGGTCCTGAGGAGGACGAGGGCGGGCAGCAGCTTGCTCTTGGGGCCAGGCACCTGGATCCAGGCGGTGATCTGCCTTCCAGACCAGTCGGCAAAATTGTAGAGGAGGAAACTGGTGAGAGGCGCAAAGTACTTGGTGCTCCACAGGCTTCCCGAGGACTTAGTGACAGACTCGATATTGGAGGAGAGAGAAGGGAAGATGATGATGGAGATGAAGAAGACGTAGAAGAGGCAGAAGCCGAGGAGGGCAGTCTTCTGCACGATGGGGCGGAGCGGGGGGATGCTGGTGCTTTTTGCGAGGAGGGTGGTGTTTGTGGTGCCTCCTTGCTCTGCCTCATCCTCCGTGGAGCTGTCGGGCAGCACGGTGGCCAGAGATGGTCTCTCCTTCGGGCTGCTCAAGTAATACCTGGAAAAAGAGAGGGAGGGAGATTATTGGCCAAGTGTGTGTGAGATCTGGAGAGCGAGCAGGAAAGAAGCTGGCCACATAGGGATGTTTGCTGGACCCAGCGAAGGCAGCTGCAGTGACTCCATCACACCTCCATCACGTGAAGAGATGACCCTCAAGGACCCGCCACCTCTTCCCCACTGTGGGGATGCCTTTACACCCTCAGCAGTTCACAGGGTGGCACCTACCACGTGCAGGCATTTGGGGACAGGGGTGGGTTGTTCTGGGGCTTGCAAGCACCAGTGGGACCAATGCGTCATGCACATCAGTGCCTGACATTGTGGATACCCTACTGGGACCCACTAGGCTGGCTGCTTCCAGATCACGGCGCTCTGCTGACTTCACAGATTGCAGAAGCCCAGGAGTCAGCACCCCTCTTCCCACAGAAACTCAGGACATGCCGGGGCGAGAGCCTGGTTTCAGTCTGTGGTTTCAGTCAAATGGGGAAGTGTGACTGGTGGCAGCACAGCAATGGGATGCTGGGGCAGGGACCGGCACAGCAAACATCCCATGGGTCCCCCCAGCACCCCTACTCAGTATGGAGAGTAGCAAAGCCTCCCAAGCCCTGCTTGTGGGATGCCCGTGGCAGGCTGGTGCACACACCTGGAGTACTCCAGCCTGGGAAGGAGGAGGTACACCATGATGCAGATGACGATGAAGATGTCGGCGGTGAGGAAGTAGGCCAGGGCGCTGTCCGTAACATCAGCCGCTGCTGCCAGGTCTATCAAGGAGGCAATGGCACTGATTGTGCCGCCCATAGCCTGACCTGCACAAGGGACCAGAGAGCTGGAGCTCAGCATCCAGGGCACAGGTGAAGGACATGCAGGTGGCAGAGAGCAACCCACCTTGCAGAGAGGGAACGCGGAAACAGCAGCACGCTCTCACTAACACCTCTTGGGGCATACAACCCCCACCCCTGCCCAAGAGAAGTAGCTCACCCCCAGCCCCACATGCTGGACCCCAAACCCACCACCTCATCTTCATTTCCCCGCTTCACTGTGCCACAGCTATCTGCGAGGCTGCATCCTGGCCCAGGTCAAACCTGTGTCCATTCCAACCCAGCCGCAGCACCCCACAAGGGTCAGGATGGGACCTGACCCACTGTGTTTGCATGTGTCCAGCCCCGCTGAGAAGGTCTAAACCCCACCAAAAGCCTAAATCCAGCTTTCCACCAGCACACACACACACCTGCCACTCTTCTGCACTCCCCCAGATGGGAATCCAAGCCACCAGCGACAGGTCCATCATCTCAGGGCTGCTGGGATTTCCCCTGCTGGGCTAAACTCATTAAAGCACTCCTGTCACGGCCCCGGGAAAGAAAATCTCTTCGCCTTGCTTTTCATCCCTTGCTGCCTCGGTGTGTCAGCCGCTCGGCGGCACATTTATAACGTTCCCAAACCTCCGGGGAGCTCATCACTCACAGCTCCCGACGCGCCCCTCATCACTCATGGGAACACACAGAAGCGCTCAGCGAAAAGGAGGGACAACACAAGGCTGAAGGTTCCTCCAGCAGCAAGCAGGGGAGCTGAGGGACGTATCTCCTGCCCTGTCTGGGATGAATAACTTGGGTCAAGCTGGCTGGAGCTGCCCCTGGTTACAGAAATGAAAGCTCATGTGACTGAGCAAGTTTCTCCCTCGACAACTTCCCTTTATCTTTAAGGCAAAGATAAGTTTCTAAAACAAACCCCACATGATGAAATGCCCAGATGCAAGAGAAAGAAAACCAGCTACAGGAAACCCAAGAGCATGATCCCGCTGGGATGGGACAGGGTAGCTGGAGGACACCAACCTGCGATCAGCGCCTGCAAGTTCTTCATGGGGAAGCGGCTGCTCAGCCCGAAGATGCTGCTGGTGAAGACAGTCGAGGCGCTGCTGACGACGACCACGCAGCAGAGGGTGAGGGCGAAGAACTGAGTGGTCCAGGTGGAGGTATTGACTTTCACGAGCACTGTGATCACCAGGAAGACAGCCAGCATGACGAAGAGGGAGGACAGGATCCGGACACTGGCAGGCACCCTGGGGACAAGGGGAAGAGGATACTCCTGTGTTTAAAGCTATAGGTGTGACATGGGACACAGGTCTCCTGTGCTGAGAGAAGGATTTTTAAAGGAAAAAAAATAGAAAAAAAGCTGAAAACAAGGTGGGGGGAGGTAAGGGGTTAAAAATAATGATTTTTCTCAGCAACTTTTAGATGCTAACTCTGCGGTTTCCACTTTCGCCATCGGCAGGGCTAAGGCTAAGCCTGGCTGAGCTGTAAACACCCATTTCCCCCAGATGTCAGGAGCTATGCCCACCACCACCATGATGACGTACCGCAGCAGCGGTCAAATCTGCACAGGAAAACACATTGGGATGGGGGAAAGTAACCCTGGGCACCTCACCGCAAGATAATCTGCTGTCGGAGCACGGGGGTTAACCCAGCTGGGAGGCCGGAGGGGCTGACCTGGGGACCAGACAGGGATGGATGGAGGGATGCGAGGAGCTGGGATCCAGAAATGAAGCACACAAACACTCCCCTCTTTGCCTGCAAGCCACGTGGGGGGTCTAAGCTGAGACAAGGCATGGTACAGATGGGGGTGGGCAGCTATTTTAGATTTAAGTCAAGCTTACTGAAAGGCATAGGCCATGGGGACATTTTTAAAAGGAAAGACTGTCTGCCCAGCAATTAAACCTCAGAAGTGATTCATGCTCCAGGCACTGGTGCTGGTGGTGGGGAGCAGGGTGCTTCACCCCACTCCATCTCAGCCAGCTGCCACTCAAGCAGGGGCAGAGGATTTTGGCTGCCCATGGAGGCTGTGCTCACGATGCCCCATGCCTTCACCACTGAGGGAAGGGGAAGATGAGCTGGGTGCCACGGTGGAGGTTGGAGAAAAGCAGGAGCGATGCAGGGAGAGCTGTGGTTAACGGAACCAGGGATAGAGCAGTGCTTACTTGTTGACGAGCATGAAGTTTCCGATCAGGCACAGCACTGAGGGCACAGTTGAAGCGATGGAGATGTAACTCTCAAAAAAGTCCTGCCAGGAAAGAGAAAAATAAATTTAAAAAAAGCAACCAAAGAAAACAAGGTAAGGGGGGCAGATAACACATCAATTTCAGGTCCTAAACATAGCACAATGGAGCACACGTGAGAAGTTACGATGTAAGCATCTGCCTTGTCGTGTCATAGCGCATGTTGCAAAGCTGCTCAGGACAGCAGGGATGGGGCTGTGGAGCTCTGTCATCCCACAATAGCCCTGGGGTATTTCAGGAAAACAGGGACAGACCAGATCATCCAGAAGCAGAAGCAGAGAAAGAGATACCTGCCTTGCTGCTGTGCTGGCCCTATGGGCAGCATCCAATATGGGGAGCCGAAATTTGTCCTGCTGGCCCTGGCATCCTGGACAAATCCCCTGAACGTTTTACCCTACTCGAGACCTCTGCGAGAGCTGGTTTTTATACGTCGGGCGTTAATATTCTCAGCCGACTGCCTCGACAGCCCAGGGCCACTAGCAAACCTGCACATCCCTCTCCACGGCCAAGAACTTGCTCGAGCAAAAGCAACCCAAGTGAGGACATGGGGACACTGTTTCCCCTCCCGTTCCCCCTCTCCACGCACAACACAAAACTCACTGAGAAACTACATCGAAACTCTGGGGACCTGTATCATCATTGTCCAAGGAAGCTGGCTGCGGCATCAGTCAATATTCCCCAGCTTGCCTCACATGGTGGGTCAGGCTGGGCATGCAGAAAGCAGTAACTGCAGCAGAGAACGAGATTCCTCCACTGAGACTGAAGCCAGATGCTTATGTTTCCAATCTATTTTACGTATCGTGCCGTTAAAGCACGTCTGCTCCACCTCCTTTCCCTCAAGGTGCTTAATCCCCAGGGTTTTCCTGCGGGCATCTCAGCCAGCAGGTCGGATGATACTTGACGATGACCTACCCATCTGCTCCCATCCTGATGGGTTTTCGTTTCCCACAGTTACCTAGCTACAGAGATTGGGCCAGATCATGGCCGAACACAGGAAGGCACTTGGCACATTTTCTCTGCATGTTTTTTTTGGGGGGGTTGGGGAATTTCGGGAGTTTTTTGGCAGTTTTTTCAGCTTTGCATCATAGCCTTTTAATCGGTTTATAAGCACTTCTTCTCTATCAGGAGATTTACTGTAAGTGATGGGAAATCTAATAATCACTCCTAGGGAGTCTGCATCCACGGAGACATAAATGCCTGCACCTATGGCACCGGCTTGATGAAGGGGGAAGCTCAAAGCTCTTCGGCCACACGATGAATTACGAAAAGACAAAGCAAGACACAGAGTCTGCTGCTAAAACTAAGACTTGTTTACCAGTCTACTTAAATCGAGCCCTCAAACCAGCCCAGGGATATTTAATATATTTCTAAATTAATTTTCTTGTTTCTTTTGAGGAGGAAAAGAGACTTTATAAAAGCTTTCTGCGAAGCAGAAGTGGACTTGAAGTAATCCAGAAGGGATGCTGTGTTTCGAGCACCTCGGGGAACTGCTCATCCATTCCCAGCCAACGTGCTCATGCCAGCAGAAACATTTAAGAAACCAAAGAACCTGCACTGGGAAATTTTGCCCTGCCTTCCCTGTGGCCAAACCCTGCTGGAAAAGAAAAGCCAAGAGGAAAAGCTGCAATTGCTGTCACTCCTGTGATAAAGGAAAGCTTTAACGCAGAGGCAGAACGGCCGCTGGCAAATTTAATCCATGCCCAATGGGAAGTACCAGGCTCCATCCTCATCTCACCTTGTTGCTGCTGCTCACTTGGTGTTAATCCAAAGCAGAGGGTAACTCTTGTGCAGGGTTGTTCCCACCTGCTGCAAGCACAGGCTCAGGGGAAGTTTTTGGCTATAAGAAATAAACCCAGCTGGCTTGAGGGCCAAGATCCCCATTGCCATCACAGTTTTAAAGGAGAAACACCGGTGATGAAAACTGTTGCACCTTTCCTGGGTCTTAGTAAATAATAACAATTCACAAAGCAAGCCCGATGCCTTCCTCCCACCTTTGCCTGACACACAAGAACGTGGCATCCCTCAGCCATGAAGCATTTTCAAGAACTGCCTCAGATAAGCCTGACTCAGAAGCCACCAGGAGCAGGTGGGATGCAGGGAATGCAGGAGGGTATCACGCCACGTGCTGGCGGATCACCCTTTGCCCACCCTGAGCATCCTCACTAGCACAGGAGCAGTCTATTTGCGGTCCTTGGGCACCACAATGGATGGGATGGCTTCACCTCCATCTCTTTAGTCCTCCCAGAGTCTGGATTTACACCAGCCTTGGGTACAAGCACTGTCAGCAACGCTCTGCTTCCTTCCCACCAAACGCGCAGCCAGCCTAACAGCTATTAACAGCCATGTATACCTCACCAGAGGTGAAATCAGAGGGAAAACGTGGCTGTTGCACCCAGCTCAGTGTTTACATGAAGAATAAACCATGCCAAAACCACTCAAACAAGCTCAGCAAGGAGAGGAGGCCGGACGCAGCCTCGTCACACCGACATTTTTTTTTTCCTAGCCACAAAGAAATGGCATTTTGCTTCGGGCACAAGGAATAATCCTGCCACGGCAGAGGGAGCGAGAGAAGGCGGCTTTTTGGGGAAGAAAAAGGGAGGCCATCAAGCCTGCCGCCCCAAGGCCGGCTCATCAATCGCTCGGTGACAAGCTCCTCATCCCATATGACAAAAGCCAGATGTTTATTGCTGCAAGGAGATACTCTGGTCACACCTGCCAGATCTTGAAGGAAAAGCTGTAAAGCATCCAAGGAATTGAGACTACGGGTGCTCCCGGGCTGCATGGCCCTGCTGCTGCCTCTGAAGGATGTGCCGCACAAGGGACAACAAGGCCTGAAATGTGTCAGATGCCTCTTTGCAGGGCAAGAAGTTCAGGGCAATTTATGTCCCAGCCCGTGGGAAGCAGGGAGAGAGATTTGCACTGAGACAATTTTGGCTTTACCTTGCGTCATATAAATTGTTCTCTGAAAGGTGTCCGGGTCATGGGGGTAGATTAAGCCAAATTTTTAAAAACTTGCTTCAAATAGAGCTAAAGGCCAGACTGCAAAGCCCTACACCTCTTAACCTCCCTCTTGCAACTACCTGTGTGGCCCCAAATAAGGCCCTAGTCCCAGGTGAAACCCCAGGGGACATTTACCTGCCTCCTGGGGAAGCATAAGGGGGTAAAAAAGAGCAGAATGGGAAGGGAAACGGCTTATTTTTCCAGCCCAAGAGCAAGACACTCACGCGCAGATCAGATGCTCCCTGTCCGGCTGGGGTGGCCTGATCCGAGCAGTTTTGCAGCTTGTACATCCAGTAGTGCTTTGCCGTGATGAAGAAATTCCAGGGCAGCAATGACCCGATGCCCAGGAGGAAGAAAATAATGTAGGCACCATGCAAGCGGTCACTGGGCTTTTGCTGGCTGCATCTGTTCACCGAAGGCTCCTGGATCAGGGGCTCTTCATCCTGGGGGGAGCGACCCGCTACAGGGTGCATGGCGCTGGCACGCTGTGGGGAAAACAAAGATATTAGGGTCTAAGGGGTGCTGCGTGTGGGTCCCCCCTCCTTTAGCCCCTGCCACCACCAGTAAAAACCATGGATGAGCTGGACCAGCTGGAAAGGCACCGGGTGAGGGGACCTGAGGTACGGCAGGGAGGTGGCAGCACCCGTAATTAATAATTAATCCGTACCCGCGGCCTCGCAAAACCCAGGAACAGTCAACTCGTATGTTGTTGTCCCCCCCCCCCCCGATAAATAATTAACAGCGTGTAAACTAACAACGCCACCGGGCTCTGGCACAGCGACCTGGAAACCGGCTTGTAAACTAAACACGGCACCGTCCGGGCTTAGTCCCAGTGACTCATAAACGAGCGCGGCGTCCCCCAGGGTTTCGGGGCGGTGACGCGTAAAGTAACGCGCAAAGCAGCGAACGCGGGCGCGGAACTGCCGCGGGGAGCCCGGGGCTTCGGCCGCACAGCTCTCCGGCGGCTCACGGCACCGTCAGGCTTCGCGAAGCGGCTCCTAAACTCCCGGGGAAGGGCCGAGCCGGGCGCGGTGGGGGGAAAGGAAGAGGGAAATGCCGGAAATCGGGGATTGCTGCCTAAAAAACACTCCCCAAAACAACGCGCGGCTTCAGGCACGGGAAGCGCCGCATCCCTCCCGCCCTAACACCCCCGCTCATACCCCCTCCTTCCTCCTCCTCCTCCTCCTCCCTCACAACCCCAGTACTTACTGGGGCCCTGCCGGCTGCGTCCCCGCCGCGCCCCCGCCGCGCCCGCTCCGCCCCGGCGGGGGTGGCCCCGGCCCGGCCCCGCGGGCGGTGCTGCGCGGCGCGGCAGGACGGTGATGGGCGGTGCAGCCAGGCACGGCCTCCCGCCGAGCCTTTGCCTCCGTTATCCTTCTATTTTTGGACCCGTTTCTCCCCACTTTCCCCGCCACCTTCTTAAAAAGGATTGACCCCCGCGCTGCTCCGGCTGACCCCCGGCTGGGAAACCCCTTCCCTCTCCCCCTGCCCCTGCTCCGGTGTTAAATCAGAAGTGCTCCCTTAAAATCAGCGTTATCCGGGGCCAGGCTTGGCGCACGGGGATGACCAAAGCTTTCCTCCGAACTTGGGTTTTGGTGGGGGACATGAAAGCGTAAGAGCTTCATCCCCGGCTGAGGTGGTGAGCGTGGGGATCAGGGAGCATCTTGGAGAAAGGGAGGGACCCCCAGCCAGAGCTGGGACACAAGCTCTGCCTTTGCTTCCTCCGACACCACATTAAGATGAATTTCCCCATGAAGCTTTTGGTTTCCTCTAAACTACCCCGTAACCCTCACCTTGAGGACTGTGAGGGACAGCAGCATCACCCTTCTTCCTCTGCTCCACTCTTCTTTCTCTTTCTCCTTCCCAAAGCCAGTCTTAGGCTCAGCATGCAGGCAGTGATGCAGGAAAATGATGAACACGATGAGGGGGCACAGCTTTTGGGCAACCCCACTCCATCGGAAGTCCCAGTTTGTTAGTGGAGTTTCACATCCTAGGTTTCCTGCTGCCAGCTGTTCAACCTCAGCCTTCCCTACCTCCAGTATCTCCGGTAATTACAACCCACCTCAGTCTCCTCCTTGCTTTGGCCTCCTGCACCCAGCCTTTCTTCACCGAAGTGAAACACTCTCCGTTTTTCACAGAAGGCCCTGAGATGCTCTAGTCTGGATTTTTCTCCACGTACAACTGCCTAACAGCACAAACACATACAGACCCAGATACCTCATCACCTCCCAGCAGCACCAGTGCACGCGCAGCTGGACACCACCCACCTCACCCATTTCCAGCCGCTCGGAGCAGACGGCCTTGGCCACCCAGATGTCAAAAGAGCCTGAGACACAGACAAAGCTCTATTTTTCCTCCCTCTGCCCCTCTTTTGCAAGCAAACAATTGGAAACACACAACCAACCCACCAGCAATATGCTGAAATGGAAAGACTTTAGACGAGCACATAGGGTTCTTTCCAGAGGTTTCTCCTTAGGATTTTCATCTGCATTGACATGCCAGGCTGGGAAATCACCTGAGGAGATGGCACAGTCAGTAACCCATTAGCTCAGAGGGATTCGCCTAGTATTTCTGACCTGCTGCCATCCATCATGTCACAAAACCCACTGCTGGAGAAGAGCCTCGGATCATATCAGCACAAGGGAGCATGACAGCCGAGCAGGGTAAACAAAGCTTAACTGGAGCTGTCACAGCCCCTTGAGTCAGTGTTACCCACACTTGAGAGACCCTCTGCAATGCAGAGCCCCATGTGGGGCTTGGGACAGATTTTAGGGACACCCCTGCACCCAAAGTGGGGTGGTTTGGGCTGCTCCTCCTCCACTCCAACCCCACATGCAGCACTGGCAGCATTAACGGAGCAAAGGGCGTATAATGGTTAAAAGATTGGAATTTGTTAACCAGGATTTACAGAACAGCTCCCCCCTGCCATTGCTGCTGCGCAGAGCAGCTCACGGTGAGCATGTTGTGAAATCCGTTGGGATTTGCCCAAGGGAAGCTCCCTAAACACGCAATGGAAAAGCCAAAGGGGCGGGCTGCTCGGGCATCCTCTCTCTGGAAGAATAAATCTCTCAACACGTCACCTTGGAACTTGTGGCAGGGACCAGGTTCACTGCATTGCCTGAGCCAGCCTGATTTTCGGGGGGATGAGCCAATGGGAGAACATCAGGTGATGCCAGTCACCGGCGGGTCAAAGCTGTCCATGGACTTGGACCATCAGAGAGAGAGGCGTTAGTGTGAAAGGTGCCCGGTGAAAGCAGGTTGGGACAGCTGAGGTTAAAGGAATTAATAAATGACAAAGAAGTCGTCAACAGTTCTGAGAAGGTATCTGCCTCAGCATCGTGCCTAGGAAGCCCAGCTGGGAGGGTTTTAACGCCTTGTGTGTGGCTGTTACCAATCCTGCAGTGATAGGGCAGCAGTTTTCCAGGATCCCCACACCTGGTCAGATCAGGGACGGCTTGCCATCTCCTTGGCGTCACCTCAATTCCCTCTGGCAGGGCTGTTCCCTCCCCACCCCCCCAGTTTAGGCACCCTGGTCCTTGGGAAGGGGCATCTGCTTCTGCAGGGTGGGCAGAGATCCCTCAGGGAAGGATATGCACTGCTTGGGGTGTCGGCTTAGCCCACAGCAACACGGTTGTACAGTTCCTCTCCTGCTTGTAACCACCCACACAAGTCCAAACCAAGCCATAAATCCCTCTCTGCAGCTTACCTCCATCGGGGACTCCGACAGCAGCATCCTCCAGCTGGCGGAGATCGCGTTCATGCAGCATCCGACCCAAAAACAGGTTGGGGGGATGCTGAGGGGAATCCACCCACACTGCTGCCACTGCTCGAGCTGGACCCAAATCCCTGCAGATGCTAAACCCGTCAGGAACTGGTGAGTGATGAACACAAGAGGAGAGAGCAGATTGTTTCTTCATCTTTTTTTTTTTAATTTTTTTTTATTAGACTAGGAAATATAATTTATTGCATAAAAATTAATTTGTTACAATAGGAATGCTAAACTTTATTTACAGTTCTTTAGTTTACAGAATAAACAGATGCGTTTTTCGAGGATGCCACCAGGCCCATCCCCTGGACATATAAATATGGAAACAGATTGCGGAGCAAGAGATGGACACTGCCAGCTCCACGTGGACTGCTCAGGGTTTGCCTTCGCTGAAACGCCTGGCTAGAGAAATCCTCGGGTAGGGGAGGGAGGCACCCATGGGAGATGGGTGTAGGCGCTCACGAGGACCAGGGTGGAGGGAAAAGCCTGCCTCCCCCCATCCTGTTCCCATTGTGGGGTCCCTGGTCTGAAAACCAGGGAGAACACCACCCCCCCACTCCCCCCCCCCCCGCCAAACATGCACCTCAGCAGATCCAGGTGGCTGTTGCCCACCGAAAGGAAGGGGAAGACAAAGGCGGAGGGATGGGGATGCAGGAAGAGGCACCCACGGGTGGGACAGATGGATGAATGAACGGACAGGCATGCACGCTGGCCCAGAGTGATCTGTGAACCAAAGCGAGCAAGAATGACAGCGAGAGAGATTCAGATGCGACCCGAAAGAAGAGCCTCTCGTCTCACGGAGATCACCACGGTGCTGAGAAAGGAGCCCTATATAACACCAGCAGCTGGTCTGATCCATCAGTAATTCATTTCTTCCCACATTTTCTTATTCCTCCCCCACCCCCTTCTCCCCCCAAGCTCAGAGATGGGTCCTCAGAAACGGGATGCTCAAACACGACCTATGACAAGTAAAACCCTGCCTACACGACACAGGAGTTCACCCAGCAGAAGTCTTCCCACCCAGCGCAAATGACAAAAGCCCCCTTTGTTCCACTGCCTTGAAAACCCAACAGGAAGGAACACCGGAGACCTCCCAAAACACAACAGGGAATGGCTCTACATGCTCAATCACTGCTCCAAGAGCTGCCAGGAGGAATCAACTCCATGCCTGAACAACAGCGAAAACTGCCCCCACACACTCCCCCACAGCCACCCCGTGACAGCAATGCTCTTGCTCACTGCGGGAGCTCCCTCAGTTTGCTCCAGTCCCCAGGATGCTGCAGGATGGCATCCCGCAACACTGGTCCAGGTCTTTGCAGCCAGCACGCCGCCGCATGTCACAGCCCAAAGCAGGACCCGTTCTCAGACCCTGCTCTTAATACTTTCACTGATGGAGAATCCACAGCCTTGCCATGTGATCTACTCTTAATCCTGAGCTTACCACCCCCTTCCTATTTTATTTTTTCCAGACAGACATGTTTTCTAAGACACAGCACTCGCCGAGTAACTATTTCTACCTGCAAGCAACCTAAGTTTTCACCCTCTGTCAAGACCCCATTATCTTTGTGAGGAACCTCATCCTTGCCTACCTCTTGGTGACTTTCCACTCATCCCACAACTTCTCCATCATTCTAAAGGCCCTATTACAGGCCAAAAAGAAAAGGAGCTGCAATGAGAGGATGGGAAACCTGACCATCACTTACAGCGCTGTCGCTTACGAGGAAGTGCTCAGCCTGACTTGCAACTTGGAGATACTGAGGTCTCCCCCTCCAGCCCCCAAACCCCTTTCTTAAATACTGCATCAAAAAACTGGGCAGGAGCACTCAGACCCAGGACCGATGTGGTTTGCAAGCAGCTACATCCTGCTCAGCCAGTGTCTGTCCCCCGTCCCCGCTCTCCCTGGACCCCTCCATGAGCTGCTCACTTCCCTCTGACCCCAGGACTGAATTCTTTGGTTTGCACTGAAGTTATGTAAATGAAGGCGTAGTCATCCTAAAAAAGCTCCCCCCTGAATGATGCCAGGGAAGAATTCAATAAAAATACCCATATCTGGACACACTCACCCTCCCCACTGCCCCAGCCCCATACCCTAAACACAGGGCAGCATCTCCTCAAGCCTTCCTTGCAGACAGAATCCCTCACCTCTCACTGTGCTGGGGAGAGGAGAGTTTGCAAGGAGACCAAAATAAAAGTCTCAGGGAGGGTCTGAGCAGGCCCTGAACCAGAGGGGCGTAGAGGCACTTCACCCTACGGACTCCCCAGGGGTCCCAGGACATGTAAACACGTTTTGCTCAGCTCAGATCTCACACCTTTCCCTACAAAAATGTGTTCATTCTAATCTCTCTCTCTCCGCCCACCCTGACCACAGCAACGCCCCTGCTCTCTCACACAAAGATGTATAAATCCTTTTTTTTCCTTTCTTTTTTTTTTTTTTTTTTAAAAAAAAGGACTCATCCAAAGATCTGGATAATAAATTATTTGCGTTTCCTAAGAAACTCTCGTTTTTGGGTTGGTTTTTGTTTTCCTTTTTTCTTTCTTATTTGCCTTAACGAAGCCGGACAGGGGCTTTTGGCAGAAGCAAGCTGTTTGCCTAGATTGTACTTGTCTCTTCAATGCAGAAATGCCAGTAGAGGAAGAGGAGGAGGAGGGAAACCTGAACGAAGAAGGAAAAGGAAAGTCCCCCCCACACCCCTGCCCTGTCCCAACTCAAGAAGCCCCAATTCCTCCCCGTGCCGCAAGCAACGCTGGCTGCCTGCTACCCTGGGGACAGCCAGGAGGAAGAGGAGGAAGAGGAATGCTATGTAACACTTGAATTGCTTGTAAACACCAAGGATGGGTCTTCTAAGGCTGACAGTGACGCGGGGAGGGAGGAAAAAGCGACAGTCTTGGCCTGTCCTCGCTCAGCCGCTGCCTGGGGATGGCCGTGCCTCCCCCCGCCGTCAGGCAAGGGGTGTCCCCCTCCACCCTGGCTCGCTCCCTGTTTCATCCTCCTGGCCCGCCAGCTGTGGGGAGCATTGTCAGCAATCCCCCTCTGTGGCCATGACCACCAACATCTCGCTCTTGCCCATCTCTTCTAAGGCACTGGCCAGAGTGTTGAGATCGCCGTCATCTTGGTGCTCGGCTTCCCATAAGTCCAGGAGCACCCCGGTGGGGCTGGCTTTGGTGGCAAAGTAGTTCAGATACCTGTGGAGGGGGGAAGCAGAGAGGAGGTGTGGGGGTTGGCACAGTGCCTTTGGCGGATGGAGGGAAGGAAGATGCTGGAGCAGGAAACCTGTTTGCAGTGTGAACCCTGATGGAAATGCCAAAGCCCCTGAGACATAGGTTTCAACTTTCAATGCAGGCACTGAAGTGAAAGCAAGGCAAGCTTTGCTTGGCTGAAATTAACTCTCCCTTGGGTGCTCCGAGGGAAACCCAGACAGGGACAGCCCGAGCATGGACCTGGGTAAATCAGGGCCAGATCAAAGCCACAAGAGACCCAAGACTATGGCACAGATGGATGCATGAATGTAGGTGGGTATAACGGCGCATCTCTGGCTCTGTATTTATAGCTAGACCTGTGTAGCTAAGGCAGAACCCAGCAAGATGCACTGAAGCTGGTGGGGAGGAGGGGAAACAGAGCAAATCTCTCCCTGCCTGGAGCAGAGGAGGGGGAAGCAAAGCACGGGGAGACCCACCGGTCCATGGAAAGCTTCTGGGCCAGAAGTCTCCAGTCGTTTCCTCTGGAGTTGGGGGCATCCAAGCTGTTGCAGATCTTCTGCCGGATGGAAAGGGGGATTTTGAAGGCATAAGGTCCCAGCTGGGTGGTGGCGGTGGCAGTGGCAGCACCACTGTGGTGGGACCGGAGGGTGTTGAAGGAGCCGGCATGCTGCAAGGGGAAGGATGGGGAGAAAGACGTTGCAGCACAGAGCAGCTCCTGAGCGTGTCCCCTTGTTGTCCCCTCCACCTCCCCAGTGCTCACCTCTCCTAGTGTGATGTGGAGCTGGAAGATCTGCCCTTCCCCTTCCACCTGCCGGACACAGATCTTGCAGGTGAGCTCGGTGGAGGCCTGGCTGTACCTCTCCAGTGTGAAGGTGCAGTGCAGGGCACGCTGGCTGCCGCTCCAGATATGATAGAAGGGGATTTCCTGTGGGCCGACAAAGTACGGGCTCAGCAAACGCTCCAGCAGCTCCCTCAGGAGACACCACCTCCTCTGGCCACCCCGTGGGGGTTGAGATGGGACAGAGGGACCACTGAGACAGCATCCCATCAAGACCACATGAAAACTAGTCCTCTTTCCTCCTCCATCCAGAGGAGACAACTCTGGAGACAAGACCAGGGCACACACAACCCAGCAGCGCCTGGCTTAAAATGGTGTCTCCAGTCTGGGACCCCGGCTGCCCTCACCCCTCACCTGGTACTTGGCCAGCAGCTTGCTCCTCCACAGTGCGTGAGGGATGTCGTGGATGGAGAGACGCAGGTTGTGGTAGCTGTCTTTGAAGGGCAGGGGCTTGGGCTCCTCCAGCAGGTACCCACCCAGTGTCCGCTCCAGCTCCAGCACCTCCTGTGGGTAGCGGGACAGGCAGTGTGAGACCCTTGAGAAAGGCAGGACCTGCTCCTCTCCAGGCTCCACACCCCAAGCCAGGCACATTCCTGCCAGAAGGAGCCAGCAGCAGCTAGTCCTCCTCAGGAGAGCACCCTTTTCCACCCCAAAAACCCCCTCCGAGAACTTGCCGACTCATCTCACACACCAGCCCCACCTACAACTTGAATTTTCTAACACATGAGCGCATCCTGTATGTGGCCATCTGTATGTGTCCCTGCATCCTCAGGCAATGCAGGAGTCCAGGTGATGCAGGGGTCCAACACAGAGGTCCGGATGCTTCAGTGCCTGTTTTTAACACCATCCCATAATGTTACTAGGAGCTCTTGGAAGAAAAACACGCTCCAGGAGGCAGAGCGCTGCCTACATCTCCATCTAGAGGCATCCCCGCAATCTTCACACTGCAGGACCGACGGCTCACAGGGAATTAAAACAGCCGGGGACAGCTGTCCTGGCGGTCCAGGCAGACGGAGCATCAAAACAGAAGCTCCTCGCGCTGCGCTCAATGCTATTGACATCACCTCTGAGGAGGGAAGAGACATGTCTCCACACAGGAGTGACGGGATGGATAGAAAACTGAGGCGAATCATGACAGCAAGTGTTTTCGGTGTGAGGGAGAGAGAACTCACCCATCAGCCCCAAAACCTCTCCCCCCAAGGTCTGCAGAAAGGGGCGCGGAGTGCGAGCTCAGCAATACCCTCCCTCTTTTCCTTCAGAGAGGGCGAGGAAGGATGGGGAAAGCAGTAAACATGTGGTCACTTTGCAGGTAGTCGCATCAGGTTGCCTGCTCCCCAATTGCAGGGCCATCCAGGGAGGCACCAGCCGGCATCTCGCTGCTTACACAAACAGCTTTGGGAAGCGGGGTGGGAAGCCGGCACCGGCATCGCAAGGTGATGACGTTACCTTCAGAGCATCTGGTGTGTCCTCCAAGCAGTAAACCTTGAGGCTGTACTCCAGTGAGGTACAAACGGTGGGGGCAAAGATGGCCAGCTGGAGCCTCTTGATGGCTGACCTGGAGTAGGACTCTCCAACGAAGACATAGGTGCCAAGCTGGTCTAGCAAAATGTGACAGGACTTGGCTTCCAGCTGGCAGTAGCAAGGAGTGTTGAGGGTCTCCTCATCCAGGGTCACAACTTCCTACAGGGAGAGATGGGAAGTCAAGGCTGGTGCCCACGTGGGGGTTGTGTCTCTCAACACTTGAGGTCTTCGGTAGCTGTAGGGACAGGGTTCCCCCCTTACCTCCCAGTTTCCCTGGTGGGACTGCGTTTTCAGTTGGTAAATCCAATCTGAGGAGCTGACATCGGCACAGTGGGGAATGGTCAGGACAACGGGGCGGCACAGGAGTAAGCCGGTGGGTCCACAGGTCACCGCTGGGCTCAGCACTGTCTGCGTGCCTTCGGAGGGCAGGCTGGGGATGGAAAAAGGAGGGACATGGCTTGGAAAGAAGGCCCTGCGGCAGCTGACAAAGGGCAGGAGGACGGGCACTGCAGTATGACTTACAGGGCACTCTCTGCCTTGTTGAGGACCAGGTACATCTCGTAGAACTTCCCCTGGGGGATGGCTCCATGGGGCACCAGCAGGCTCACTCCTAGCATGGCACACACAGGCATTAGTCACAAGCCCAGGGAGAAACCACCCTTCCACCCCAGCCAGCCAGCACAAGGACAGCAGTGAGCCAGGGCAGCCCAGAGTACCCCAGGAGAAACATCTCCAGATGCTCCTCAGCTGCATCGCTTGCAGGGAGGAGTCCGGCCACTGCATTAGGAAGCTAAACAGCAAGTTGGCTGTTTTTTCAAGGCACTGGATTGATGGAAGGGCTGGCAAAAGAGTCCCAGGAGGCTGTAACCTCCAGCCAGAGAAGCCTGGCTTGGGAACGGCTTGCTGCCTTCTTCCCTGAGCCAGCTTTGGGATCACAAAGGGCTGCTCACAGCAGGCAAATCTGCTGTGGCAAGGGCAGCTCCTTCACCATTCAGCAGCTAAACGCACCACCCCACATACCCCAGGGCTTACCGGTGCCTGGGATGGTAAGTCTTCCCCCCAGGTAGCCAAACGTGCTGCTGGCACTGTTGCCGTGCTCCCGGGGCAAGCTGAGGAGATGCTGGGAGCCCAGGGCTTTGTTCCGCATGTTCGCAAAGTGGCCGTCCCTGGTGGTGTCCCCTGGGTAGGTGCCGGTGGTAGGGACCCCCCCGAGCAGGTCCGTCCCATCATGGAGACCCGTCGAGGAGGAGGTGGTGGAAGAGTTGTACACCTTGATCTTGAGATTGGGAAGGGGGTCTAGGAGGGGGGAGTTGGTCATAGGGATCTTGTCGGAGGAGTCCTGCAGGGCGTACATGGGGCCACGGTACACCCCTGCACTGGCTGTCAGGTCCGGCTGCATCGAGGGGTGCAGCAGCTGAGGGTTGTCTGTGGGAGGAGGAAACACGGGTGGGATGAAGATGGCAGCAGAAACAAGGGGACAGGAGAACCCAGCTAGACTGGGAGAGGGAGGGCAGGAGGCACATCAGACAGGCCTCTGGGCTACATCCTTCTGCCTGCCACCATGCACTTGGAGCACCACAGCTAAGTGAGGAGTGGCATCCTACAGCAGATCCCCACCACATCTTCTTTGTGGGGGCTCTGCCTCGAGTTCCACCTCCTGGCTACTTCCGTGGAGCTGTCAGCCTTCAAAAGTCAGCACGTTCCCCTAGAAAATTTGGGCAAGGGGGCATCTACCATGGACCCATCCCCTACTGTGATCTGCAACCCAGCTTTTTTTCTACCTGGGCTTGAGCTAACGAGCAGGACCTGCATGGGCTATGGCTCTCACCGTGCCGGGAGGTCTTGAAGTTGACAGGGTGGAAGCCTCCGGTCAGAGCGGCTGATGAATCAGTGATGTCCGTGTCAAAATCCCGACATCTCCTCCGGTACACCACCACCCCCACAGCCATGAGGATCACGATGAAGACAAAAATGGCCACCACCAGCCCAGCGTACAGGGCCACGTCACCTGTGGCCTCCAACACTGGGAGGGACGAAAGAAACTGAGGTGAGAAAAAGGAGGACCAGAAATGCACGCCAAGCCCCACCGGTGCTCCCCAGCCCCACCACTGAATCAGGACATTGGCACAAAGGGGAAGGTGTGTACTGGGCCTGCTGGAAAGGCTGCGGCAAGAGGACAGAGGGTGCTTTTTAAGAGCAGTTCAGAAGTCAGAGCGATGCCAGAGAAAGAGATAGGGATGAACCCCTCAGACCTTTTTGAGGACACCTTTGCCGCAGCTTGTGCAAACTTCACCTGACCTCCAAGAGCCTCAGAAACATCAGGTTTATGCAGCTTGGATTCATGAATCTATTAACCGTCATAGCCTAAGAGCTGACCTCCGGGAGTACACGTAGCACCCACCTGCGCATCTCATCGATATACACCTCATATATACGCATCCATCCAGAAAGATCAAGTCACTGTGTCTACACAGACACCCCTCAGCTTCCCCCCATTTTCCCTTCCCCTGCCATGAAGGCCCTTGATCTCTGGATGCATCCCTGGGTATGTTTGAGGTATGAGAGCGAAGGAGGATGAAGGCAGAGCATGGTGGAGCCTCCAGCAGCAGGAGCTGAGCATGCTCAGCCCATCATGCCCTCCTTCCCTCCCTCCACCCTCGGTTTTGTGCTCAGGTGAAGCCCTGCCCCTAACGCCTGGCGACCTCAGCCATGTTAGGGCTGTGCCATTCCTGGGAGGAGTCACCAGAAAAGGGGAATCCTGATGCCCCCTGGGACCCTCAACTTGAGGAGGGAAGTCCTCACAGTGGGATACCTGGAGTAGTGTGACATTGCCGGTGTCGTGATACATGTGAGAACTTCAGGCAGCAAAAGGGGGACGGCGGTGGGAGAGTGCAAAAGAAGATGGTACTTTTAGCTTCAAGCAGAGCGAATGGTTTTGGGGTGGGCTTTAGTCACTCCCTCCTCCCCCCGGCCTTCCCCTACCATGGATGGACAGAACAAAACCAAAACAATGCCTTGCAAAAAGAAAAAAAGAAGAAAGAAAATGGCCATGAAATGAGCACTTACGGTGGCTTTTTGGTTCGCTTAGAACTCTTTTATCTGTCAGGGGGGAAAAAAAAGTTAGAAAACAAAAAGTGAAGGTGGCAATGGTGCGATGGGCATGAGAGGAAACGAATGGCTGGGGTGGGCACAAGGAGCCACAATGCGGTGGGGAGGGACAGGAGGGCAGGACTGATCTGGGGAGGGCATGAGGAAAGCCAGGGAGAAGCGTGGTAAGGAGGACGTCCCCAGTGAACAGGAATTGAGGGCATTGCTGACCGGCCACAGTGGTACAGGGTCTGGCATCACCACACCACAGTCTGATGTCACACCATTATCTGGCATCACACCACGGTCTGGCGCACTGTACCATGGTCTAGCATCACACCACAGTCTGGTGTCACTGCACTGTGGTCTGGTGTCACTCCACAGTCTGGCATCACACAGCAGCAGGTGGCAGCACCGGACGCTCAGCCTCCAGCGTGCCTACTTGCAGTGTAGCAGCCCCGTTATCCTCATATGTTATTATATATAGTATTATATATTACTACATATATTATTTTAATACTATTCTTAATACTATCGGGTTTTTTTTCCCCTAGCTGCTACTCCAGTGCTCCTACTGAGCAATGACCTAGGTCAGAGGTTTTCACAGTGGGGCTGAGAAATGCCTTCTCCCACAATCCATCTACCCAGTTGGCCCCCACTTACTGCAACCAGCCTTACTTCAGCAGACACCCAAAAACCTGGTGCCGCTTTGGGGGGGGGTGTGTGTGTGTGTCTGTGTGTGTGCGTGTGTTTAAATCCCACCCCCAAAATAAATAAAATAAAGCCCTGAACCAGTATTCCGACCGGCTGAGAACTACCTTGGGGAAGGGTAAAAAAACAAACCAACATCATTAAAGACACAATTTGAACTCGGAGATGCGGCAAAAGCAGCGTGGCCAAGCCACCGGAGTGCCGGGACTGCCAGCATAGCCTCCGGCAGCATCTCCCTGCCCGCCTGGCCCTTGTACTCACTCTGCATGCAGAGCCCGTCAGTGCAGTTCTTGGAGTCGAGCAGCACGCTGCCACAGTCCTTGCCGCCATTGCGGGGGGCCGGGGCTGCGCACTCGCGGCTGCGCCAGTGGGTGCACTCAGTGCTGCACGCCGACCACTTGCTCCACTCCGTCCACGCGCCGTCTACTGCGGGTCACCAAACACAAACACGTCGGTATACCGTGCCGGCAGCAGAAAGGTATCTGTGCCCACTTCAGGGTCTCCAGTGACTTCTTGGGAGGTGTCATCCCACCAAACCCAGCCCTCTGATGCTATCTGGGGGAGGCTAATTTGGGTCTCGGCAGACATCTCCAGCTCTTTCAGGTCTTGGCAGACTGAAAGATACTTCGGGCTGGCTTCCTGAGCCTTGGTCTCGTTGGGGAGTCCCAGGAGCACAGTTGGACTGCACATCCTGGGGGGTGGGGTTTCTGATGCTGCCTTACCTGGGCAGAGGGTGGTGCAGGTGATTTTCTGGAAAGGCTGCCCATCACAGAAGGAGCCGCCGTTCAGTGGCGCGGGGTTGGTGCACGTGCGGGTGCGCTTCTGCCAGCCCCGGCCACAGCGGTTGTTGCAAGGAGACCACTCGGACCAGGTGGACCAGCCACCATTCACTGCATGAGGAGACAGACAGCGATAACACATCAACAGTGCCTGTCTCAGCAGGGACTGGAGCTATTTCACTAGATCCTCTGTCCTTCTGCAACACCCTGGGACCCTCTGCTCACCCTCACAAAAAGCAAATCACAAGACTCCCAGACTCCCCACGCACAAGACGCTCAGGCCTGCCCTGGTAGGATTCATTCCTCCCCACTACCAGAACGTGCCTGCATTCCCCCTTGGCTTGCAGATGCTGCCAGCAGCAAAGGTCCCCTCCCCAAAAGCAAGGGCCAGTACCGTAGACAATGACAGCAGCCGTGGTGCTCCGGCGCTTGGCCACAATGTTCTTGGCCATGCAGGTGTAATTAGCGGTGTCCAAGAGCCGGGCCTGCTTGATGATGAGGTTGTGATCGATGGTGATGAGGAAGTTGGTGTCCTGGGTGGGATCAATGACATCCTCATTCCTCAGCCACTCCACCTGACAATGCAAAGGGACAGACAAGCATAAGGACACTGATTGAACCAGACACTCAGACAGGAAAAGCACTTCATGGGTTTTGGTGGGAGCACCCATCCCACGTGCTCACCAACACAGGGGCCTCTGAAAGCACAACTGCTTAACTAGGACTGGTTGAGAAGGGTGTGAGTTGATATTATCATCAAGCGTGGACAGTCAAGGACAAACACCAGGCTGGAGGGGTTGAATTCACCAGCCCTGACAAAGAACAAACTCCCCTCAGAGCAGCACAAAGCCTTCCTCATCTTCATCCTCAGCACCACAACCATTACCCAGCCAACTTTGCCTCTGACTATTTATTTCTCCTTGAAAGTTGGGCCAAACCAGGCCTGACTGGGGCACTTTGCTGCTGTTTTGGCCAAGGATGGGACATTGTGGCTACCACCAGTGCACATCCCCTGAGTGCTGACAGAGCTACGGGCAGGGAAGGCCAGGCAAACCCATCTGTATGGACCTACCCAGCCCTCAGCTCTTGCCTGTGACTGCTCCCCTTCCAACAAGTCATCGGACACCTCCTCCTTAGATCTCTAAACTCTAACAGGTTAATGGCACATCAGGAAGAGCGGGAGAGGTGGGATAAGCACCCAGCCAGGTTAGGTGTGTTATTGGATGTCAAAATAACAGATCCACTGCCCAAAATACACTGTTCTGCTGAATAATGAAAGCTGACAGTCTCGGCGCGAGGTCATCCATCATGGCGGCAAGCCATCAACAAGGACATGCTCAGTCTCTCCCTGGCCACGGCTGTGGACCACCACACAGGGATGCCCCTCATTTTTTGGGTCCCAAGCTGCTCACCTTGGCCTGTGGCACCCCCTCTGGTGGGCGGCACTGTAGCAGGACCTCATGTTCCAGTGGGACCTCCTTACCCAGCGGCTCCTGGTCAAAGTTCTTTCGTAGGTCTGGGAGGGAAAGGAAAACCCAGGGGTTACCAGCCTGCTGCAGAAACAAGAGGGCAACCGGTCAAACCTTGGTGAGGAGAGAACATCGCCTCAGCCCAAGAGTTGGGGAATCCCTCTGGCATAGCACAGCTGGAGCAAAACATGTCCTGGGAGGAAGGAGCCCAAGCAGCTCGTGCTTCTCCAGGATGGATTCAGGGCAACATGTGATGCTCAAAGACAATGTCTTCCCTTCTTCATGGGTTTGCAAGCACATACCCCCTCCTGGCTCTTCCTTTTGGGGCTAAACCTCATCTTAACCACCGTTTCTTCAACTCTCTCATTTCTTTCTGCCCTCAGGATTCTCCTTCATTGAACAGGGGAAAAACAAGATTTGCACAACAGCTCAGCACCGAAGTGAATCCCCCCAAATCTCAGGTTTGCAAGGACTTCTTGCTCAGCTCAGGCACAGTTGCTCCTGCCTGAGCCACGTCCTCAGACTTGCCTGAAAGCCATCCATCACACCCCAGCACCAAAACGGCAAACGGGTGCTGCTGAGGAGCCAGGCTGGCTCAGCAAGGGGCTGGCTGGTGATTTGGGGAAGGGGAAAAGGCCATCAGAGCCTCCAGGGATGTCGGGGGCTCGGCAGGGTCTGGCTCAAGAGCCTTGAAAGCAGCATCACTAGATGGTGCTGCCATCCTCTGCTACAGCATACAGGCCTCTTCCACTGCAGGGAAGCAAGCAAACCCAGGGTGCATCATCTGCTCTGCTACCAGAAACACCAAACCCTTGGGAGGAACCAGACAAAAGGGCTCTGTCGGTATCCAGCACCGCACATCATTCTCCCTAAATCCTCCAGGGGCAGAGCTGATGGTCAGCCACCTCTGGCTTGGATAACGTGTTGGATTATTAGCTCTCTTAATAGCAAAATCTGTTTATGGCTGGGGAAGCCTGGCCCTTCTCCTCTAGCTCTGCCCCCTCATTTGCTAGGAGAGCAAATTCAGCAGGGAAATAGGTTGATTAACTCGCTCTTAATCAGGCTGACACCCACAAACAGCAGCTTAGAGAAGTGACATATGACAGCGGGGACTCCGGGGACACGGAGTCGCTGATTCAGGCAAAGTGTGCAAGGTGCTAACCGCTGGGTTATTAATGATAATAAAGCACTGGGAAGAGCTGAGCAGGCTGATGGGCAATGCAGTATTAACCTGACCAGTGCCACAACCTCTCGCCCGGGCAGGTACAGAGGATGCCTGCTCAGAAGCAAAGCTGGAGCTGAGACGGGGAGCTAAGACCAGGGCTATCCACCAACGACGAGTCATCTCCAACTCAAGAAAATACCCCTGCTTTCAACAAGGAGCTCATTTTTTGGAGATGGCCAACCCCACATAGCTGCCACCCCACCACCATGGTGTCTTGAGGGGGGCCCTGGAAAAGAATGATCTGGTTGCTATTTCAGCTGCCTGCCTTGACACCGCTGCTTCTTCAGCCTGGGTTTCAGGGCCTCACACCTCAGGCTTTGCAAATAATTTCTTCAATGGTGGGTTGTACCCTCTGGAAACCTTTGAGAGCCCCCAAAGCGGAAAAGACGGTGGGAGGAGGATTCACTAAAACTAAGTCAGGACACCGGGAACCAAAGCAGCACAGGTAGGTGCAATGCAGCTCTTGGGAGAGGGGCAGGGACCACTGCCGGAGGGATCACACCTGAGCAAGCGCGTACCGGGCGGGCACTTACATGCTATGCGGACGTAGGCCCTGTGGCTCTTTGTGGTGCCTGCAGAGCTCCAGGCAACGCACTGGCACCAGTAATCTTCTAAGCCGAAGAGCTCCTCCACCTGCTGCCGAGAGACCTCGATCTGCACCTCCCGCACCAGCATCCCTGCAAGGGGACAAGAAGGATGGCATCAGCTTGGTAGGAGCACCTGGGAGGAGGGAAACTTAGGCAGTACCCAAGAGTTGGGCCACTGCGTGCTCAAGGCTGGAGGTAGTGGGTTGGAGGCATGTCGCAGGCATCCAGGTTTGGCATCTCTGCAAATCATGGAGCCAGGACAGCGGCTCATGTGGAGGAATCTTCCCTTTCCCCCTTTCTCTGGTCCATCTGGGCAGGATAGCAGGACCACAACCTCTTAATTGTCTCAAGAGGAATAGCCTTCCTCCCCCAGCCCTCTCCCCTTGGCCACTGACATCTCCGTCCCTTCCTAGACCCCTTCCCACTCACTGCATTTGTAGGATGCCTCTGAGGCTTTGCTGCCCTTTAAATACAAATATAACAAGCCAAATAAAAGGCCTTAAGGAAATGATCCAATGATGATGGCATCTCATGCCCAATGACCCCACAAAGGATTATATACCTCCATCAATCCCCCCACCCCATGAAGCCTGCCAGGACCCCCGGCCATGGCAGGGGCACGATGACACGCAGGACAGGGTCCCCTGGACTGCAGGATGCCAAGGCTCACCTGAAGCATCGACCGGCACGGCACTGCCACGGCCAAGGGCTGGAGAGACTTGGGGCTTACTTTTCCCTCTATTTCAGCAACACCTGCCCTTTTCCTTATTTTATTTTGTAGTTTCTATTTATAAAAGGGCCTCAAGTTCACAAGGACAGAGCGCAGCGCGCTCCCTGGCTGTAATTTCGTTAGCTCGCTCCCAGTGCTGTGAGGAGCAATTACCGTCTCCCTGCCACCTTCCTGCAGAATAGCTGACAAGCACGCATCAGGGAAATAGGATTTATTTTGCCACTATTAAGGAGAGAGGGGAAAAAGAAGGGAGGTGAGGGAAGGGGGGTGGAGGGGGAAAAAAGGCGTTTGGGACAAGCATTTTTAAAAAAGAATTAGTGCTGCTCAAAAGAGCGGGGAGAGAGATGGCTGAAAACTAGTTCATGTCTCTGGAAAGCCTGGGGAGGGTGGGGAACACCCTGCAAACCCCTTGCTATCTTCACGAGCCCTAAGAGCAGAGCCTCCCTGAGACTTTCAGGCTCACAGGAGTGACGGCCGAGCATCCAGACCCAGCTGCTCCTACCATCCGCCCCTTCTCGTCTGGCTGAATTATCCTCTCTGACTTGGCCTATTTTTCGCTTTCTTCCGCATGAAATGCTTTGGATCTGGCACAGCCACAGCACTACTGAGCCCAGCTCGTTCAAGACACGTCATCTTAAAAGTTGCTCTTCCTTTTTTTCATTTCCCTTTAAGGTCCCTTCTGTCAAGCTTTTAACCAAGGACACCTAACTGTGCTGTAGCCCATCGCTTCGTGGCCAGCTCCCCCTTCACACACCCCATGCCCTTCGCAGCAGCTTTCCCTACATGCCACAGGCACTGCAAACATGGACCTTTATTTATTTTAAGCACAGCAAACCATTTCATGGAATCGTGGAACTTGTAAGGTTGGAAGGCACCACCTAGTCCAACCCCCTTGCAGTGAGCAGGGACATCTTCACTAGGTCAGGTCGCTCAGAGCCCCATCAAGTCTGACCTTGAATATCTCCAGGGATGGAGCCTCCACCACCTCTCTGGAAAACCTGTTCCAGAGATCCACTACCCTCATGTTGAAGAACTTTTTCCTAATATCCAACCTAAATCTCCCCTTTTCTAGTTTAAAACCATCACTCCTCATCCTATCACTCGATGCCGTCAGGAACAGTCCTTCCCCAGATTTCCTATAGCCCCTTTCAGGTACTGGAAGGCCACTATAAGGTCCCACAGGAGCCTTCTCCAAGCTGAATAACCCCAACTCTCTCAGCTGGGAGCCTTTTGGTTCCAGCTCCTTTTTTCTTGGGCAGATATGCCCATGCTGGCAGAGTTTTAGGTGCATGGCATCACCTCCATGCAAAAGGTATTACTAGTTTGTTTCCAATCTGGCTTCCACCAGAGCTGGAGAGGTGGAGATGCACCCCGAAATAGAGAAGCGGTGTTTTGGGCAGCCTCCAGAGAAGCAAGGGCACAGCCTACTTGTGCATTTCTGACCACAGAAGAGATCCTCTGGAAGAAAAAACACCCCAGGAAGCAGCTTTATAAGGAGAGGCTCAAAAAGCTATGTGGAAAGAAAACGTTCTTCCCTTTGGAGATCAGGTTCAGAGATGCACCCAAGCAAGGACAGCTAGCGTTGGATGATGCTGGGGGTGGGGGGAAAAAGCTAGGGAAAAAAGAAGATTCGGTAAAAGCACTTGTGCTCCTCTGGGCTAACAAAGTCTCTTTAAGCCCAGCCTGCTCCTGGGTCCAACGCTGTTAAAGCCCTCCAGAGATGAGGAATGCCATAGGCTCAGGGATTTGCGAGAGTTGGGCTGGTTCAGCCTGGAGAAGAGAAGGCTCTTGGAGGACCTAATTGTGGTGCACTGATGTTTAAAGTGGTCCTATGGGAAAGTCGGAGAGGGGCTGTTCCCGAGGGAGTGGACAACGGGTGATGGCCTCAAGCTAAAAGAGAGCAGGGTTAGGTTAGATGTCAGGAAGAAATTCCTCACAATGAGAGTGGTGAGGCCCTGGCACAGGGTGCCCAGGGAATCGGTGGAAGAACACTTCCTCAGAAGTGTTCAAGGCCAGGTTGGATGGGGCTTTAGGCAATCTGGTCTAGTGAAGGGGGTTGGAACTAGATGATCTTTGAGATCCATTCCAACCCAAAGCATTCAATGATTCTATGATTTGCAGCAAGCGGATCTTACAAGGGAAACACAACTGTGTTCCTCCTCTCCACAGGAACCCAGAGGAGGTGGGAGCTTAGCTAAAGTACCTCCTGGTTTTAGCAAATCGACTCTGTTTCATGATATATCCAACCCTCACACCTTGCTCTTGCCAAGCAGCTCTGTAGTGCCCAATCCTGGGCAATAAGACATCCTGAACCACCTTCTCATCCCCCCATCTCAGGCAGCCGGCCACTCTCTCGGCTTCTGAGGCAGGAAAAAGCCCACCTGCCATTAAAATAATTTCAAATCCTACCTGCAAATGTTCTCATTACCCATTAAATACCTCTAATCCTTTTGTGAACCCAAGTAAGCTGCCAGCCTTTGCCATCCCTCATGGCAACGACTCCTACATGACGATTAGGCATTTTCTAGGGAAGCGATGCCTGCTTTGGTTTGGGTTTTTTTAAAAAACCTGTTTTACACATGCTGCTTCTCAAATCCCATTTTTTAACGACCCCTGAATCCTGCAAAAGGGTAAGCCATCTATGGAGTAGGGTGACCCATACCATCATTACGCCTTTATCAATGGTCTGGAAAGGGATGGTTCCTCTGCTAAAATTCCCCGCTGATATAGAGAGATGAACTGCGTGCGGATCAAGGTGGTGGGAAACATACAAAAGCAACCTCATGAGATTCCTAACCATCTGGGAGTGGTATAAACAAATGGGAGAGACCTGATGGCCCACCCGGAGGACAATCATCCCCAGCATGGGTGTGGAACGGAAGAAAGAGACTTAGAAAGGAGCAAAGATTGAGAGAGTCTCTTGGGTGACAGCGAGTTAACCCAGAGAAGTGTGAGGGACAGCAAAAAAGCAACATCATTTAGAGCGAGAAATGTAAGCATCAGGCTATGGAGATGGGAGGAGGAGGAAGAGGAGGTATTCTCCTACCTCAAACCAAGCCACAAGAAGGAAAAGAGCAGAGGATCCCAAAGAGAAGAGAGGGAAAGAGCCGGCAGGGGGGTGCCGAGGTGGGGTTTGCTCACCAGTGACCTCATCCAGGCTCTCCTTGGTGACGTGGTCATTCTGGTTGACCCAATCCCCATTGCACTTGAAGTAGATCTGGGTGGCGGGGTTGGCGCGGCAAACGAGCTCCACCGGCTTGTTCTTCACAATGTAGGCATCCTGTGGCTCCAGCAGAAAGTGAGGGAGGGTCTCCACCGGGGCTGTGGGGAAGGAGTCAGGCAGCACATCGCTGTACTCCAGCCCTGCCAGGGGAGCGAGAGGTGCCATTAGTCCCGTCTCAGCAGGGATGTCGCTCCTGTCTACACCACCTCATCCCTCCCCAGTCCTTCCCAGGACCGCCCCCCGCTCGCTGTGCTGTCACCAGCAGCGCTGGCTGAGGATGCTCAGAGGTTCCCTGAAGAAAGGCAAGCAAATCTCTGCTAGCTAGAGAGCAGGGCTCATGCTGGGAATGCTGACCGTGGCACAAATCCCTCAGCCCTTTGGTGGAGCTGCACCTGGATCCCCACACACCCGCCAACACTTGGATCTCAGCATCGCTTGCACGTGGGGGGGTACCAGCAGTCCCTGCCAGCACAGCCCACAGGGACCAGGTGTCTGCCCATCACACATGAGAGAGCATTTCCAGCGTGGCCGCCGCCAGAGAGCATCACCCAAAGATGCAATGGGATTCTCAATGTCATACCCTCACCCCCAGGAAATCAGGGGTGGGTCAGGTACTTGGGGTTCTCCACCTTCCTGGATTGTTTTCTCTCAAGACCAAGTTAATTGCAAAAATAACCAGAACAAGAGGTCACACCTGCTCAGGCCAAGCCAACAAAAGTCTTGGGGAGAGAAGCACCTCTGGGTTGTTCACCCAGGCACATAATCCCCAGGAGCATCGCAGCAGCTCCAGCTGAGAGGACGCTGTGACCCATAGCAAGGAGCATCTGGAGCATAGAAAACCTGCTTCCAGCCATTTCAACACCAAACATCCGACTTTCCTCAGGGCTGATAAAACACGAGCAGGCACCGGGATGCTGCCATTCTGACCTACTGTTTCTGGGTGCCTCACTAGCAAGCCAGACCATAGCACAAGGCTTTATTTATATATATATATGTATTTTTAATATCTAAAAGAGTTAGGAGCTTTTCCTCCTCCTCTCTGCTCTTAGAGAAAGCTGTGATTCTCAACTCCAGGCGCTGCAGTGTGCAGGAGAACAGTAAATATCTCCAGCCACTGTGATAACATCTCTGGAGCTGGCAAGGAAGAGAGGAGCCCACTCCCCCTTCATCACCTTCAGCAAGGAGCAGCGCTGTGCCAAGGGGATCAGAGCATCCCGAGATGGAAGGGGGGGGGTGTGTGTTGGGGGGGTGGATTTAAAAAAAATAAACAACAAAATAATCAGATGCATCAAGAAAACGAGCTGACTGAGCTGCCTCCTGAGAAGGAATCAGCCAGGGGCAGGGAGGGAAACCCCAACCCACCCAAACCACGAGGTCAGTCGTTTAAAATCCATTTGGGAAAATTGACTTTCCATTTCCATTTAACACAGTGCTACGGGAGAGCGGTAGGACATTTGTCATAATCCATTAACTGCTCTTTTGGAAACAATGAATTAAACTCCGGGCTAATTTCTCTCTGCTCTCTCTGGCTGGCTCTTCCTCACCTCTCCAGCACCATCCATTTCCTCCCCTCCCCATCTCATTTGCTGAGCTGTAATTTTCCCAGCATCCCAATGAGGGAGGGAACAGGGGGATGTGAGGAAGTGTGGGACCCCCCCGCCCTTGCCCTTGTTTCTCCCTACCACCTGCATCAGGCTCCTGCTCCCCTCCTGCTGAGCAGCCTTTCACCTGCATCCCATCAGCAAATAAACAACTTTTTTAATTTACTACTCGATTTTGCATCCACTGAGCTCTTGTTTGTTGTTTTGGTTTTTTTTTTAATTTATAGATTATTATTATCTTTATTCAAATTGCTCCGATGCCACAAACCTCAACTCCCCGGCAAAGGGGGCTGGCAGGAGGTAATCCAACCAGGGAGGCAAGCCAACAAAGCTTCCCTCACAGATTCAAGGGAAATCCTCCCTGGAGCTATGCTCCCAGCATCCCTGCGGCACACAGCTCGTGGAGTCGGACCCAAGCTCAGCAATTGGGAACAGGCGCAGGTAGAGCACCCTCTGAAAGCCGTGGGCACAAAGCTCCTTGAGAAGTTTTCTTCTGCTCTCTAGGTTTTTTTTTTTTCCCCTTACTAGTTATTTTCTTTTTTCTCCCCAAGGCAGGTGAGGAGCCCAGAAGCCTGCCTGCCACTGTAAGGAGGACCTGACATTCCTGAAGAAGGCGATATTCAGAAAGACCTTTCCCTTTGGGACTTGCGTCTGGCAAGGGGATACTCCAAAGTGCACGCATCCCTCACTCTGGGCAAGGAGAGGTCCTCTTCCAGCAGTCAATGCTAAGGCCATGTTTTCTCCCAGCCCACTGCCACTTTGGCAGTGCTAAGTACCAAAAACTTTCCAATCCCCCCTGCATACTGATAGGTCCCCCTGAGAGAGAGCATGCCCAAATCCATCCCACGGGGGCTTGAATGTGACACTTCAGCCTTTTCATCTTCCTTTCAGAGTTTGGGGACGAGGCCAGTGGAAGGGGATGCTCTCCCGAGTCCAGATCCAGCACCTGCTTTTGGTCCCTGTAGAAACCTGCTCAGTTTAAGGTTGGAACCCCAAAGCCCCAAACCTTTAAAGCCAGGAGCCATACGAGCTGCTGGGAGGGCTGAAATCCTGCAAATTCATAACGGCTGCAAGAGCTTTTATTTCTTTGGCCAAGAGACATCTGCAGCCAAAAAAGTAGCTTCAGGAGGAGACTGGGGAAAAGATGATGGGTTTTTTCCTCCCAGCGGAGTGGTTATAGGCGCCGTGCCACAGAGCCCTGACCCCACAGCTGCCCCAGGCTCCTGCCCACTCATGGAGAGGGAAAGCATGAGGCTGAATGAGTGCTGCTCCCGGCTGCCCTTACTATCCAGCAGCAACTAGATTAAAATATAAACACATCGATAAACAGCCCTGTAAGAATCAGAGAGCATACCCGCTGCTAGGACAACCTTCTCCCCAGCCCTCCCCATGATGGTCTTGAGGTACCTCAGATTCCTCCAGCCAACCTCAGGAATGAGGACTTTTGTCCAGACAGTTTTGGTACCAACAAAGACCTTGTCAGCAGGAGGGGTGGCAGGATGTGCTTGCAAGGAGCTGGCCATAAGCACACCCCCCCACCACCACCCCTTGGGAAGGGATGCTCTGACGCACATGTGTGCAGAGGCTCCTGCTTCGCCTGGCACTGCCCTGATCCCACCCAAGGTGACAATTCGGCATGCTGACTGTAACAGAGGCCCTTCTGCACGCAAAGCCAGGGCAGGAACCCTGCACGGCCAGGATTTCCAGGACTGCCATCAGACAAGCAGCAAAGCTCCCAGCAGAGACAAGCCAATAAATGCTGAAGTGTGCACTACGCTGCCTGCAATCATAATTTCCCCAGCAGACGTCTACAGGGGGTTCCCATCTGCTTGCTGGCTTCCCTCCTTCCCACTGGGGGTGGGTGCCTGCTTCCTGACTCCCCTTTTGGGGTTGTTTGGGATTTTTTTTTTGGAAGTCCCAAGCTGTCAGCATCCCACAGTCTTGCGCTACTCGGGGCACGTGATTGGGTGCTGCGGTGCCATGTGCTACGGGATCGACTGGAGCACCAACCTCAGTACTGTGTCTGTATTTGGGGAAGCAGAAGTGAGGAGGCAGGCAGCTCCAGGGGCTCCGCAGAACCAAACCATGAAACCCCAAGGATAAGCGTGGTGGGAGCAGCAAGACAGAAAAGGGAGGAGGGGAGTAGGCACCGAGTTTACCCCATTGCACATTTTAATCTGATGGGGTTGAGCTGGATTATCTGCAGCATCTGTTCCCCTGGGGTTGACTTGCAGATATTTGCAGCCAGTGTCTGCAGCTTGGTCCAAGATCGACAACCCCGACCGACCAACCAGCACCATCAGCCTGTACGGGGAGCAGCACCAGAGCTGGAGGGGAGCATTCAGCCCTCCTCCATCACCCCAAAACACACAGCACAAGGGATGATGAGCTCAGAAAGCGAATCCCTTCGCAGCAACAGCTGAGCAAACCACCACAGGAAAGCGTTAAAATCCTCTCTCCTGCAATTGTTATCCCTCCAAATATTTGGAAGATTACAGGAGCATTAGCGGCTTCGAAGCCCAGTGCCCATCACCCACAGACGTACATCCCTCCCTGCTGCACTGGGCCCGGCAGGAATGCGATGTAAGGATTAAAGCCGGTGTTTCTCCAGCTAAATCTTGGTGGCAGTGGGTGCTTAACCCTTCCCGTCTCCATCTCCCCCACCCCACGCCTGCCTCGGGACAAGTCCCGTTGCATGCGAAGGACTGAGAAGCAATAGTTAAACCCATTCCTGCCTGCTGCGTGGGCAGAAATCCTCCCATAACAGCTTATCTCCACACCGGAGGAGAGCTGTCTGCCTCCCCAAACCCCTGGCATGGAGAGGGAGAGCTCTGGCAGCCAAGCTGGCAGGGATGTCTCTGGCCATGGAGGTGTCCAAAAGGCTGAAGTGGGGCTCTCCCCCCCACCCCAAACCCCCTCCTGTCACCTCTAGAAGTGCATGAACAGACTCGCTTCAGGATTAGTGCTGTTGCAATTTAAACTCCAGCAAACTGCAATGCTGGAGCCACAGCATGGCCCACCAGATCATGGACATCCTGGCTCACTGAGCCAGAGGGATGTAGAGGCATCCCTACCCAAGAGAGGGTCATCACGTGGAATGCAGACCTCATCTCACCATGTTTCAGCCCATCCTGGAGCTCAGGGGAAGACAGTGTCACTGGTTCAGGGCTGCACCGTTCCCAAGGGCTTTTTATCAGACCTCCCTCCTGGGATAATTTTGGGTTCAGTAGTGAAACACAGCCAAGCTTTTCCCCCTAAAAGCACCCTGAGCATCCTCCCTCCCCAAAGCATCACCCTCTCTTTGCCAAGCACCCCTTTCTCCTCCCTGCTCTGCTCCCCGTTGCACCAATTCAGCTCAGCCTTCCGTTCACCAGCAGAGCCTCCCAACACAAAGACACATCCCCAAGGAGGTGCCAGCAGCTCATGGCACCTTCAGTGGTAAAGCCTGCATGAGACAGAGCAGTGCTGTGCAAAGCCACGGCCCAAAACACCTTCTCTGGGGACATATCTGATACCTCAAAACAAAGGCTGTCCCCGAGGAAGGGTACGGAGGATCTGAAGCTGCTCGCACCAAGCAAAGCTCCCTCGCCAGCTCTCTTTGCACAGAGCCTGCAAAAAGCCTCCTGCCTTCCTGTTGGTCAATGCAGGATGAGATGCAAGCTGATGAAAGCGAGATGCAGGGGATGTAATGGGCCCTCAGCACCATGGTCCCGAGGGCTGCCACCACCTCTGAGCCCTTGCTTGCAGCTCGCTGATGTAACCCCCCCGCCTCGTTAACTCAGCTCGGTGCTCGTTAACATCTCCCTCTGGGGGAGGACGGAGAGGATGGGATGGGATGGACCCCAGCTGCCCACAGACCCAGCCTCAGGAGGTCACAAGCTGAGCACTGGGGTGGGCAGGGAAAGGACAAACAACAGTAACTCAGCATCTCACCTCCAGCCTGCAGCAAGGTTGGCTTTAGAGGTGAAAAAGCCACAGGGAATTGTCCAGCCACTGGGTGCCCATCCCTGTGGCATCAGACAGCCCCACCCCCCTCTCCCCAAGCACATGCAATGATAAACTCGGCAAAGGCTGGACCACAAAAAACACAGCACCCAACATTTTGCGGTGTTCAACCCTTGGCAGTGTGTTGGTGTCTGCGGGTCATCGTCTCCATGTCATGTCCCAGACAGAGCCCACAGCCCACTGTGATAGTGCCCACAAGCCTGGTTGCACGGGCTGCATTTGGGGACACCCCTCCCCTCCAAATATGAGCAACAGGACAAATGGACACACTGCCCCTGCAGGCTGCAAAGCCCCTTATTTCCTGTGCACCACAGCAGAGCCTCTCTGTTCTCACTGGTTTGTTATTAACAGCTAAATTTGGAAAGAACCTCTCAACCTTTCCTTCCAAGACATCTCCACCTGACCACCCAAGCTTATACTCCTCTGGCCATTGCCCTTTCCTGGGACTTCTACAGTCCCTTTGTAACACTTGGCTTCATCCTCCCCCCAAGGGGGATAAATCCCTCTGGGAGTGAGCCCTATCCCTCCATCCCATCACCTTCAGCTCCCAGCTGGAGCCCACCCAGCCTAGGACAGGGGACAGTGGGGACAGACAGGCACTAGGGCAGTATTTTGCGGCAGCATCCCAGACAAGTTAGTAGATCCCCCCGCCCTTCGGCAGGCAAATGTTATAATTAGAGAGCATTCCTCTCCAGCGCGGGTAATGAGGGGGTGCGTCAAGCCAGCCCTAATTACACCCTTGGAAAGAAATAAGCAGATTCCTCTCCCAAGCAAATGAAAAGCCTGTAGCCGGCCTCCCTCACTGAGCGCCTTTATTAAACCAGGACTGGATGGGGAAGGGGTGGGGGGGCAGAAAGAAACCAACTACCACACCAGAAAGAAAAGTCTGTGCTGAGAAAAGGGCAAGGAAGGAGGAGGAACCGGGCAGCACCAAGGCTGGTTTTGCATGTGATGGCCTTATCCATCAAAACCCACTTTCCCTGACCCCCCCCCCCCCAGTAAAAAGAAAAACCAGCCCAAGACCATCTCTTTAGCTAAATCAGCCCAAGAAGAAACCTAAAAGCAGAGTACCCTCACACCTCCTGTCCCAGCACAGCATCCCATGCGAGCATCCCCAGCAAGGCCCTGCGGCTAAAAGCGTCCGACCCAAGTCCCAACCAACCACTGCCATCCTGGGAAGAGAACCTCATCCAGGCTCCGGCAGCAACTTCCCTTTGCTGGGAGGTTGGATGAGAGAGATTTTTATCGTGCTGATTATGCGTTACACTGGGGTATTTTACGGAGCCACCACTCTTTCTGTTTATCTTTACTTCTATGATAACCAAAGGCGAAGCCTCCTGAGAAGTGTAAACCAGCTGAGATCCCCTTATGGCACAGAACTTCTCCATCTTTTCACTCTATAGATTTACAAACAAAGGAGATGGGAGTAAATTGTTCCTTATTTCTGTTTTACACAGACCGGAGGCTGGGAGCCTCGCAGATCCTCGTAAATACCCATGGAAAGGAGCAGGAATGAAAAAAAAATTAAGGGGGGGAAAGAAAGGAAAAAAGGAAGAGAAAGGAAAAAAGGAAGAAAAATTATGTAGCAAATCCCCGTTACACTCTATAAAATAACACAAAAGAAGCCAGCACAATACATTTCCTTCAGGGAAGAGGTTATGTTTGAAAACTATCACCCAATTCCATCTTGCGCTGGTTCTCGTTACGAGCATGGCCACTTTCTCTTTGTGCTGCTTTAATTCCATTGTCAGGGCGCTCTCATCTAAGTTTGTTCTGTTTACTGAGCTGCCATGATGTGTTTTAATGGATATAATAATTATATGAACTATTATTTATTTACTTTGGCTTGTAAAAAGAAGGGAGCCGGCAGCGGGTAAGGCGGTAACGCACTGTTTATTCAGATGTACGGCGCGTACCACGTTCCTGTTGTGAAAAGAATAGTAATTCCAACAAGAAAAAGAGAGAAGGGAAAAGGAAACAGGGAACAAACATGGACCTGTAGCCCTGGTTAACACTGGGAAGGCCCAAGGAATTACTAATTTATCAGAATAAATCAAGTGCAAGATGCAATCTCTCCTTGGAGATTATTTTTTTCATTAAAAAAAAAAATTAAAAAAGGGCTCTCCTGTTCAAATGAGCAGCACAGTTTTAAAATGCTAACTCCGTGAGAAAGCTAGCTGTTGGTTTTGCAGACAGAAAGCCACTTCTCCTTACCCAAATTACATACATATTTAAAAATGTAAATTCCCCAGCATTTCCCTCGAGAATGCAATTTCCTGTTTTGCAGTGGTTTGGGTTTGGTTCTTTTTATTTATTTTATTTTTTGTTATTCCCCCCCACACTCAGAATATAGATCTGGAAGCGACTGCCTTGGCTTTGGGCACAGAAAAGCAACTTGAAACCAGCAGTAAGCGGGGCCGTGAACCTCCTGGTGTTCTTTGGGAAGAGAGGGATGCTCCACTGCCCATCCCAGCATCATCCCACCTCTGAGCATCCCTCCCTGCACACACACATCACATGGTGAGGGCAGTGAGGAAGCACGTTTCACCCTCTGAGCATCCAGAGGTCGATGCAGGGGTGGGGGGAGAAGCTGGCCGACCTCTAGAAGTCCCGAGCCCAAACAAGGTGAAGCAAAAGGCTGCAAAGGAAGGAAAAGCAGCGTAAAAGGAGAAAGCTTTCCTCTCCCCCCACATTGTTTTTTGTCATTCTCACCCACTCTCTCCTCCCCAGCAGCTCCCGCAAGCCCTTGGAAGCCAAAGCTGGCTGGAAGGATGCTCCCCACCGCCTCCATCCAGCCTCTCCACAGGCCCCTCACCAGACGCTGTCCTACTTTTCCCTGACGCTTTTCCCACTCTCCTCCTGCAGCTCGCTCAGCAGCAGGCATAGGCTGGGAGCATCACCCGCTCCCTGGTACCCTCAGCACCCCACACCAGGGGTCTTGCCGCCGGACCCACTGGCCCAGGGTCACCTCCCAACCCATGGGGGCATTCTAGTTCAGAGGATGGAGCTTGGTACCATTCTGTGCTGATTTCTTTAAATAATTTTAAAAACCCCAATAAAATCTGCCAGTAAAATATAAGGAAGAGGTCTGTTCGATGCCCCAAATTCCCCGTTAATTCAGCTGGGGGAAGAACATCACAAGAGCGGCTGATTAAGGTCCTTTTATTAGACAGTCTTTAAAAGTTGCCCTTAATCTTTCAGATTTGTTGCTAGAATCAAAAAAAAAAAAAAAACAACCAAAACCAAACCCAAACAAAAACCCAACCCCAAACCAACAAACCCCAACCACCACAAACTGAGGCCAGGAATACTTTGCTTTCCATTGTCCTTTCTCATTTTACTGCTCGGGTATGGGACAAACAGAAGGAAGAAGAAAAACAAGAAAGGGAGGGGGAGAACAGGGATAGAAAGAGATTTAAGGGGGGAAAAAACATTAAATAATCCCTTCTGATGCTGAATATCAGTTATTAAGACTTTTTCTCTCCCCCTCCTCCAGCAATATCCCTATTAAAGAATGAAAAACCCCGAAGCAATCAGCAAGGATAACTTAGAGGACCAAGCTTGCCCGTCCCCTTGCCTCCCTTACTCTTTAATCCCTGCAGCTGAAAGCACGTAGGAGAGCAGGTACCCGAGTCTGGAGCAGGTACCCGAGCCAAGAGCTCCACTTTTTCCATTGCAGCATGGAGGTCTGTGACCACTTGGAAAAGGGTTTTAGGTATCCTGGGCTCCATCAGAAGAGGGGTGGACAAAGGGGCAGGGAGGGTATTGTCCCTCTCTACTTGGCCCTCATGAGGCCCCATCTAGATTACTGTGTTCAGAGCTGGGGCCCTAACGCAAGAGAGGTGTGGAACTGTTGGAGAGGGTTCAGAGGAGGCCACGAAGATGATTAGAGGGCTGGAGCACCTCCCCTGTGAGGAGAGGCTGAGGGAGCTGGGCTTGTTCAGCCTGGAGAAGAGAAGGCTGCAGGGGGACCTCATGGCAGCCTTCTCATCCCTGAAGGGAGTGGAGAAACAGGAGGAGAATCAGCTTTTCCAAAGGGCAGACACTGGCAGGACAAGGGGGATGGAGCAAAGCTGAAGTAGGGAAGGTTTAGATGAGATATCAGGGGGAAGTTCTTTATAGAGAAAGTGGTGAGGGGCTCGAATGGGCTGCCCAGAGAGGTGATGGATGTCCCATCTGTGGGGGTGTTCAAGGTCAGGTTGGATGGGGCCCTGGGCAACCTTGTGTAGATCCAGGCCTGGAGGTTGGTGGCCCTGCCTGTGGCAGGGGTTTGGAACTCCAAGGTCCTTGGGGTCCCTTCCAACCCAGACCATTCCATGATTCTATGAACCCCCAAAGCCAGCTGGGGTCCCAGCACTTCACACCTGCTTTTACAGAAAGCGGAAACCTGTGATATTTTTTTTTCCTTGGTAGTTGCCTATTTTTGGTGCCTGCCTTTGCTGCCTCCCTGACCGTACCCAGAGAAGGGGGGGGGGGAATGGGGGACGGGGACAGGAACAACCAGGGGAAGGAAACCCCTACAAAAAACAAAGCCCAATCAATACTTCCCCACTCCCATTCCCATCACCAGCAAGGTGGGAAGTCTTCGGGAGCTTCCTAACGTTTGGCACCTTCCTCCCCTCCTGCACTCCCTGGCATTTAAATACTATGGGAGCCCAAGTGCCACAGCCAGTTTCTTCCTTTCTCAGCACTAGGAATTTCCACCTTTTCTTCTATGGAAACAGCCCATGTTCCTGCAGCCTCAAGTTTCTCTTTCCTCCCTTTGTCCTCTGGCACACACACTCCAGCTCTGCCTCACGGACCAAACCTCGACTCCCAGGTGGACCAGTCTCCACACAGGCATCCTCCCCCTTCTCAGTGTGGGTACTGCTGAGAGGTACCCAGCCTGGAAATGCCCTGGTTTCAAGGGTCTGTGCCATCCCATTGATGGCAACAACCCTATCGATGCTGCAACCTGTGTGGACCTACACATAGACATACATTAACACACAAGTCATGTTGCCTCCCAGATCTTCCCCTCCCTCCTTTCTCCCTTAGTGCTACAGGATCCCAAAGCATTGATAACAATGGTCCTAAACAATCCAGATGATTGCTGGCAAGGCATAGCACTAACAAATTAAATGAAGTTTGGGATGCTGAACCCAGAGACATTACGGTGACAAATGTGCTGAGCATCTCTAACTGCAGAGCTGGAGCATCAAGGGGATGAATGCAGGACACTCAAGGCTAAGCCTTAGCTGGGCCAGCACCGAAGCAGCTCTTACAGAGCTTGGAGGCATCACCAAGACACATGCAGCAACAGAGAGGGACCAGAAAGGTCCCAAAAGAGTAGGGAAAAGAATCACACGTATCCATTGCACATGGAAAAAGGAGGGGGGAAAAAAAAGTACCTTGCCCCCACCTCATCTTCTTAGTCCCCCAGCAGCTGCATTTCCATAAGTGATTTGTGCTAATTGCTTTAAATATGGCCATGCTGCGAGTAATCAGAGTCATTAAGTGACCTCTGCTCAGAGAGGGCAGGCAGGGCTGGTGCAGACCTCTCCACGCAGGGCCACGGGGCTGGCCTTCCCCCCTAAGTGGAGCACGCTCTCATGTCCCCAGCATGCTGTGGTAATGGAGTTTGGCTCAAATTTGCTCTTCCCTGGAGCCCAATCAGTGACTGGCCTCCCTTCTGCCCTAACCGAGATGCTGCCCAACACCCTGTGCTGCAGCAGGGCCAGATCCTAATGACACCTGGCTGCCTCTGCACTGGCTGCTGGCAACACTGGGGCACTGCGAGCTGATAGTGACCGGGTTGGGTTCAAGCCAAACACAGCAACCACCTAAAAACCCCCAGCCCAGCCCACCCCCCCACCCCCCCCAAATTCGCATTTCTGTATGTAGGAAATAGCTATTGCAGTGTCCCTACTCCAGGGCAGGGTGACAGGAGGGAAGAGCCAGCTGTCACCACCCAGGGGACACTGGCCAGCCCAAATCTGCTTCCCGGCATCCCTGCAACACCCAGGGATGGCTTTATCTTGTTACCGAAGGGCTCAGCCTCCAAACGTCTCACCACCTCCAAAATCAACCCCATCCTCACTCAAGGACACGTCCATCACCATCATGCAGCCCATTCAGCGCTGGCCAGGAGGCACATCTATAGGCAAGGCTTTAAACTGGGGCTTGCAACACAAACTGAGTGGGGTTGAGGATCCTCCGGCACATTCCCACAGGCCCCTCCTAGATAGATGGGTTTTCCTGGAAGCACACTGAGCTCCTCCAGTTCAGCCCCTCAGCGCCTATGGGAGCCACCGACCAAGACACATCAGTGCCAGCAAGCAGCACTCCTAAAATGCAGACCCACGCAGGGACACAGCTCTTCCAGGGGAGTTGAAAACCAGGCCACCAATGTGTGTCTGCAGCCCAGAAGGCCAACCACATCCTCAGATGCACCACAAGGAGCACGGCCAGCACACGGAGAGGGGATTCTGCCCCTCTGCTCTGGTGAGAGCTCACCTGGAACACTGTGTCCAGCTTTGGAGGCCTCAGCATAAGAAGGACATGGACCCATTGGAGGGCCCCAAATATGATCAAATGGCCAGAGCACCTCTCCTACGAAGATAGTCTGGGAGAGTTGGGGTTATTCAGCTTGGAGAAGAGAAGGCTCCGGGGGGACCTTATAGAAGCCTTCCAGCCCCTGAAAAGTGCCCATAGGAAATCTGGGGAAGAACTGTTCACGAGGGTATGAAGCAATAGTATGAGGGGTGGTGGTTTTAAACTCAAAAAGGGGAGCGACCTGACCTAATGAAGATGTCCCTGATTACTGCAGAGGGTTGGACTAGGTGGCCTCTAAAGGTCCCTTCCAACCTTACACATTCTATGATTCATTAGGCTCAGACCTAGCAGGACCTGCTCAGGGCAGCGATGCTTGCAGCCAAGGTCAGAGAGGGATATTTCAGCGCACTCCATATAGCACAGGAATTGCACCGGGTCAGCTCTTGCCAACACAGCTCCAACTTAAAATATATAGAAAACTTGGGAGAGGGTTGCTTTGGAAGGTGGGGGCTGCATTTGCCGCCCACAAGCAGGCAGACGCGTGCCAGGCTCCCTCCCACACACTCGAAATAAAGGCCGGGAGGTGTAAAGGAGCGCCCGTGCTTCCAGGAAAGTGCACCACAGCACAGCTTCTGCCCATCCACGGGGACCCATTACACTAACAGCATGTCCACTCAGCCTGATATATAAATTACTAATGTAAATTAATGGATAATTGAAGTCCTTTAGTCCTAAATATTTAAATTATTTAACAGGCAATTAAGACAGGAGAAAGAAAAGAGGAAAAGGGGCCTTAACCCCAACGGGAGGGGGAAAATGGTAATAAACCAAGTGAGAGGAGACAAGAAAGAGCCAAACACACACATCCTAAAGGCTGCTGCCGGCTTCCTTTTGTTTCTCCACATGCCCAAGCCTGGCAGGTACTACAGCGGATGCCCCAAGTCCAGGGGGACAGGTTGGGGAGCATCCTCAGCACATGAGCGGTTCTGCCCCAGGTCCTTTCCAGGAGAGGAAAACTCCATGGCCACATTGGTAAAAGCACTCTGCTACAGCAATTGCTAGGACTTCCTGAGGTGTCAGAATACACAGAACTTATTAAATAAGCTTTTTTTCCTCCCCCCACCCAAGACAGCAGCATTCCTTTACACAGCACCATTCCCAACCCCTTTCTGATGTTTTATTCCCTTCTTTTACCACTCACATCCGCCTGATGACATACAAACACCTTTCATTCACGCGTGTCAATCTTTTTTCTTCCTTTTTAAAAGCGGTCCATACGGCTATTTTCGTTCTTCCCACACTCCATCCCCACCCCATCCCTCTCCAAACACCCTCAACAAGGCAAAGTGCTGGCCCAACAGCAATCCATCAGGATGCCTGATCCCATCCATACAATGAGTTTCCCATCCTCAGATGGGCTGGAGAACCCTCCTATTAGTACAGCCCACAGCAAGGAGCAGGTCAGGACAGGGAGATATGGTGTTTCCTCCTCCTCCATCCCAAACCGACTGGGGATATTCCCACCGCTCCCTGAGCGCCAGAGGAGGTCATAAGGAAAGAAATAAAAATAAATGTCCAGCATCCCGTTGAGAAAACTACGTCATGTGGGAAAACAAAACAAAACAAAAGGAGGGCAGTTTAACAAAAGCAGTGTGTGAGTCTCTGCATGCCCAGGGATGACACAGAGGGCAAGGAGAAGGATCAAGACAATAGTGAATAGACTTCAGATTATATCCTGAACTCGCAGCCTCATGGGAACAGGGTTATAAAAACCCTTTTTGTTTTGTTTGTAGTCCAAAACAAACAAGTACATGAAAAGTTCAACGCGGAGGAGCCAGACAGGAAGTGAGTAACATCTGGGAAACATCTGGACTTAGCCGTCCTGCAAGCCCAGCCCTCGGCACAACTCTGGTTACCTGCTCCTGCAGTTCCAAATCAGCCAAGGTACCCAAAACAGCTTCTTTTCCCCCCAAAAAAATCCCACACTCCTCAGGGAAAACCGTACCACTCAGCTCATCTCCTTTGCTGAGCAATGTGAGCCCCAAACTTCCTATCCCTCTCTGTGCTGGCGACATGAGTAAACCCAGCCCAGCCCATTGCAATAGCAGCGCCTCTGCCAGAGTGGGGAAAGCCCCAGAGGTATGTCACCGCTGAGCAGGGGACAGCCCAGTGCAGGGCTCTCAACATCGCAGGACATGCCAAACAACACAGAACCTCCCTTGAGTAGGGCTCCGAGAATTACAGGACCTCCCCCTAAGCACTGCACCCACCCTGGGCTCTGGGCATCACAGGATCTCCCCCTGAGCAGGGCTCTGAGCATCACAGTACCCCCCTGAGCATTGCACTCACCCTGGTATGGGGCTCTAAGCCTTGCAGGACAGAGGCAGGGTGCTCAGCTGGCACCAGGGCTTACCTCCCCAGCCCTAAGAGATGCCCCACATCCTTTCTCCACAGGACAGGGGAGGTACTGCCCAACAGATGCAGAAGCTGGAAGTCTTTTCTTCTTTCTGTTTCTCACGTCCCGCTCTTCTCCTTCCAAAAGCCCCACAGAAAGAGCCTACTGGCATACCATCCCAAGTGCAGGCTTGGGAAGCCTGGGGAACTTGCAGGGCCTGACACTTGGGCCACCTCCAGCCTGGCTGTGTGGGGGGAAAGTGCAGCTTGGCAAGCTCACAGCCAAGGCCTTTCGCACAGGGGAATTCCCCCATGGCCACCAGTCTGAGCTGCCAGCCCACCTGCCCATAGCAGGGGCAAGAAAAGAGGGGGCACAGAGATGCAAGCATTCCCAGAGAGCTATTAGAGAGCGGGAGGGAGTTTTAATGAAAGGGTGGTGATGCTCAGAACCAGTTCAGATCACAAGAGGAGTCACTTCTGTGATCTCTGCATATCCCCACCTGCCATTTATAGCTGGGAAAATGCAACAACCACACTCAAACGCATGGAGCAGCTCTGCTGCCAACTCCACCTGCACATCAGCTACGTCAGGGCACAGGGTGAAGCACTAAATTTCTGGGCAACCAGCCTCGCTCAGCTCCTCAGAACAAAGCAGCCGCTCCTTGCACAGAATGGGATCCCCCAGCTCACCAGATAAAGCCAAAGTAAGCCTCAGCTCCCCCCTAAAATATCTCCATGTTTCCAAGGCTGGCAGAGACGTACATAACTTGCTCTGGCAGAGCCCAGGATTTAGCATCTCGTGTTTTCCAGCAGGGAGGATTAAAGCTTGTCCAGTGCTGGACCATGACAGTAAGGAAGCGGCTGCGTGGCATCTGGTACCTGCTGCTCATTTCTCATTGTGTACATGTGGGCAGCCACATACAGGGCTGCTGAGGGCCAGCAGCAATTGCAGTCATGGCTCCAGCGTCCTATGAGAGCAGAAGGGACATTTCTTCGGGGGCATGTTGCACCCATGGTGGGAGCCCACTCGAATTCAGAGCATCTCCATCCTGGAGAGCCAAGGCAGGATGCAGGGAGTGGTGGGGAGTGAAATGGAGACGTTAGGGATGAGAACAGGGACGTACATTAGAGACAATCAGGGGATGAACCAAGACACGTTAAAGGAATTCTCCATCAGGCCAGCAAGGTTAAGCAAGCACAGCCACCGGGACATAGGAGGACATCAAGACCTCATTAGAGAAGCCTCATCCAGAACAAGCCACTAGCAAAAAGCACCCAGGGATAGACACATAGGATGCTGCAAGCCCAACCCCATGTCACCACATAGCCCACAGCAAGGGTGCCACGAAAGCCCAGGCAGTCCTATTTTGTTCCCTGATTTTCGGTCACCTTCACTGATGGCCACCTATAGGCTTTTTGTGTGTGTGTGTGTGCACACACATGCTATTACTTGCCATCTTTAAAGAGAGCTAAATCACAAGGCTAGCTGCTGCCTAGATGAATTGGACCCCATTGCAAGAGGTGGCAAGAGCACTGAGCCAGTCCCCGGCATGCAATAGCACAGCTAAATCCAGCCCAGTGAGGAGGCAGAGAAGCTCCTGGAGATGTCCCAACACATCCAGGCTGTGGGGCGATGCACAGGAACCCCATGGAGCCGGGCTGCCTGTTCCCACCACCCCTCACACATGCTGTTTCCCTGCTTTTTCTTTAAAATTCCCAGCCTAAATAAGGCTTTGGGGAGGAAATTAATGAAAAGCAAAGATGATTACAAAGAACAATACAATGACTCAATCTGTTTCTCTTACCTCAATTGTATAAAGCTTTTACATTTATAAAGGTTTCTCTCAATACACAATGAAACACCCTTCCCAGGGAAGCAGTAATGGCCCTGGAGACTTTTGAGCAAGACTGGACAAAACACCACCGAAACAATCCCTAAGGAAGAGCCAGATGATCTAACAGGTCTTTTGCATCCTTAATTTCTCACCCTTTTCTTTCTCCTCCCGATTTCAGGCATGTTTTTGTTTGTTTTTTTTAGCTGCTGCTAATTAGATGTTAATGCGAGAGCATTTTCAACCCGTGGTGAAACCAAGAGAGGAAAGTATCAGGGCCCTAAGTGACAAACAGATCACAGGGATACGTGTCCTTCCCAGTGTGGAAAATTTCTCTCTCTGGAAGGAAAATGGTCCATTCACAACAGGATGGACTGCTTCTGCACCACTGGTCAATCCTGAGAGAGCTGAAGCAGGCACCACTGTGCATCTCCTTCTCCATCCTCACATCCAACCTCTTTGTTAGGGCATAGGAAAGGTCTCCAAGGTTTAAGTTTAAACTATGAAAAAGCCTCACCAGGACGTCCCAACACAACCTACATTTAGCACAACCACCAGAGCAACCAACCCTCCTGGCTGCTCCTTTGCAGACCATCTCTCAAGAGAAGGCAAAGGGATGCTCTTCACCACCTCCTCCTCTCTGCTGTTCACTGGGCTGCTTATGTGAACGGTCTCCAATGCCCACCTCAGCAAGTCACAAGGAACTGAGACAAGCTGTACGCAATCAATGAGGAGATGCAGAGGCAGGAGCCTGTGCCCTTGCCTGTGACACCTGCCCCACTGCAGGACAGTCGGTGAGGGTCACCGCTCAGCATCACCGACACGACTGGAAACCCAACCGTGCTCAGAGGTGGCTTGGCCATGATGCTCTATGATGGCCTCCCTTTCACCCGACTGCCAGCTCACCATTACCACACCAGCCTAGTATCAAATATGTTATCACGTTTTATCGCTCTACCAGAAGCTTTATGAGAAGCCAATGCTCTGCAGGCCCTGACCAGCAGAGCCAACCCTGACACCACACCCACACACCAGCAGACAGAACCCACGCAGAGTCCATGTCTCACTTCAGCTCCACTGGAGACCACAGTATGTAGAGGTAGCACCCCAAGGTCTACATGGAAGACCATGGAAAGAGGTCAAGAACGGATGGGGAAACTCAAATTTGTGGTGATGGGATGTTACATCCCCTTGTTAGTGGGGGCCAGGGTCCTCCCACCAGTTCCTGGTGTCCGTACAGGCAGTGACCTCCCTCCAGCCCCGTGGGGGACTTGGTGCCTATGCCCCAGCCCAGACAGGACCGAAAACCCACTGCTAAGAGACACGTTTACAACCTTCCAAGAGGGAGCCCACTGACAGCTTAACGAGCTTTTTGTTTTTCAAGTAGTGGTTTTATATTTACGACCTGAAAGGGAAAAGATGCAAGCAGGCAGACAATCATGGGGCTATCTGCTCCTTCTCCTCCTGACCCACTGCAGTCCAACCCACATCCAAGCTGTTCCAGGAAGCCATAAAAAACGATTGTGCTTCAGCTTCCCCCCACCCTTTCTTTCTCACTACTTAAAAAAAAAAAAAAAAGCTCTTTATTTGTAATTTTTTTTTTTGCAATGGTCATTATTTCTTTTTACTGTTCACCCCGAGGAAGAGCATCAAAAATTAATGCAGGAAGCTTTGGAGAGATCACACCGGAAACCAGAGGCCACAGATGTTACAGAGCATTCCAGTGGATGTGAGATCCCACCAGCTCATCTCCAAGGCCTGGCTCTTTAACTCTGGGGAAGGAAGGAGGAGAAAGGAGGAGGCCAGAAGCTGGGCTTTATGAGCTGGAGAGAGATCACATTCCTGGGATATCAGCTCAGAATTACACTTGGAGGAAGGGGGAAAAAAAAGCTAAGGGGAAACAAACCCCAACACAAACCCCAGCACCCCTCCCAGGGATGCTGTTCTTGTTATTTATAAGCTTAACAGTGAAAAGAGAGGGCAGAACTCTGATTTTTGTTTCCCCCAAATCTCAGCGATTAATTTGGGCAGAGAAATGCCTTCAGGCTACGAGAGCATTCCAGCCACCAGCAGGAAGATAAGCCTCTCGCCTCCAGATTCTTTGGCAGAGAGGAGACACATGGGGTTTAATTGCACACAGATATGCCACAGCCAGGACACAAGTGCGATAAGAGCTTTTGTCCAGGGGAGTGGGTTCACCCGACTGATAAAGACCCTGCCCTACAGCTCAGAAAACTAAGAGGGGACCTTGGCCAAGCCCTGCTTGATGAGTTGATGAGGGACACACAAGGCTGAGGCATGCAGCACAAGGGGCTGGTTGTGGCGTGCAAGGCCAAGATGCGTGACACAGGGGGCTAGCAGTGGACATGCAAGGCCAAGGCAGGTGACACAAGGGGCTGGTTTGGGGAACGCGCAAAGCCGAGGCACACAACGCAAAGGGCTGGCAGGGGGCACTCAAGGCCAAGGCGCACAATGCAAGGGGCTGGCAGCCACATCTGGTAGGAGAAGCATGTAACATGGCAGTGTCCCGTGCAACACAGAGCTTGCTGCACCACTGCACATAGTGTTGGGACACACGTCTGCCCTTCCCAGGGAGAACAGCACCACCCCATGCTTGGTGGCAAGCATCCTCATGTGTCCTTTGGCACAGGGCAAAGGTGGAAAGCTACAACCCAAAGTGCTGAGCTTGGGACATCATCTCCCTCGTCCCCCTCCATCCCTGCCTGAAAGTCCTCTTTGGCAGCCAGGAGGCCCTGGGAGCGCATGCAAAAAACAGGGAAAGCAAATTTAAAGTACCCTTTTCCAACGGGATTAACAATTTCCTAAGCACAGTGGAGACGTTTGGGGAGCTTCCGGGGGGCTATGGCGCACAGAGAGAGCAGCAGAGAAGGGCTGGGGGCAGCCCCCACTCCTCCACTCCCTTCCCTCTTTATCTGCTGCCTGGGGCTCTGCCCCGGCGCCTGCTGATAATCAGGGAGCACATTTGAAACCCTGGCGCCAGACAGGATCCTTATCTCCTCCCGAAAAGGAATGTGGGATGGAGGCAGCTCCTGCAACAGCTCCAGGAAAGCGGGGGAAGAAACAAGCCCCCTTCACCATGGCTCCCCCCTCCCCTGCGCACAATCGAAAAGCGTGGGGAAGGGGTGGGTGACCATGTCCGCTCACTTGGAGCCATGTCTCCAGCTAAGATGTCCCAGGGGGGCAGCCGGAGGGGTCGGAAGCACCCACCACCTTGCGCAAGGGCTGTGTAATTATCCTGGGGATAATTGCTCTGCTTCATTTGCCCATAAAGTCAAGTCCTGGGCAGGCAGGCTCCAAAAAATTAAAAAGGCCATGCTGATCAAACTGGGAAAAGCCCAGGGCAGGGGCCTAAGGGATATGGATGGCGGGCTGGGAACATCACCTCCCCCCCTCCCCAGCTGGCAGGCACCCTTCCCACTCCTCCCACCCTGACAAACAGAGGGTAAGGGTTGTGAGCCAGCCCTCCCCACCCCCTCAAAAAAAAAAAAAAAAAGCAGCTCAAGACCTTCTGGGCTTTATGGACCCTCCAAGACAGGACCAGCCTTTAGGGTGGGAGGGAGATGAGGACTGGTCCCCACCCCCCCAGAGCCTTCCTCCCCCCAGCAAGGAGGGCTGTGCTCAGACACTGGCTTGGAGCTGCCCAAGGGCTGATCTCCATCACCAACAGGACTGACAAGAACTTCAAGCAGCCTAACAGCAGCTAGGCGGAGGGGGGGTGGGGAAGAAGAGGAGGCGAAAGCCAAGCTATTGCCTTTCCTTCCTCCTGCCAGGCATGACTGGAGACGTGGCTCCAGCCCAGCACCCCCCTCCCCGCCCCCTCCAGGTACCAGGTTGGATGCTCTAACACCCAAAAAGCCCTTCCAGTGGTTATTTTCACAATTAAGAACCCCAACTTTTCCCCCATAGCAGCTGGAAAGCATCACGCTGGCAACCTGCAGTGAATTGGTACTCATCGCGTGGTGCTGCACGTACCCGGCTGCCACGGACAGCCACAGAGTCCCGGCACCCCTCAGAGCTTCAGCCCTGCCAGTGGTTTCGTGGGCATCCGCCCAAGAAGGGCTTTGTTGATGCCATCAGAGCCCCGAGGAATTTGCAATTCCAATTAAAGGGATATTTAAAAAGAAATAATAAGAGGCTAATGAAGTTTTAGAAGCTGCCGACACCAGCCATATGCCTCAAATATGTACAGTACAGTCGGTGTCTAGGTAATGCAACTGCAGGTATCAGCTCGCCTAATTAGCCACCAGAAGAAAGCCTAATTTAAAACAAAGCTCTTATTTTATTTATTTGCTGACAGTAGCAGAGCAATTCCCTCCAGCCTGTTGTGAAAGCAAACCCACTGTCCTCAAAACAAACTGCCACAGGCTTTTTAATTTTATCCTTCACCGAGTGTTCCCTGTTAGTCTTGGGGAAGGAGGGGGGTTGGGGGGACCCCCAACAAACTCTGGGAGCGGGGGAAAAAACAACCTGCGGTTCCTGTTAGCATCACAGGGGGCTTGCAAAGACAGCTTCCCACATGTCACCTCCCTGACATAAGGTAAAAAAAACAAACCAGCAAGTACACACAGTATTGAAGCTTCTCCACTGTGCTGAGGATGGCAGGGAAGCCAGCTTTAATAAGACATCCATAAGACAACATGCACCCCCTCCAGTGTCATTGCTTGGGGTGATGAAGGGAGCATCCTGGCTCCTGCAGGACAGGACTGCTGCTTGCTGGAGACACAGGTAGCAGTGGCACAAGGCTCCAGATCCCAATTTGCAAGGGCATCCACCCGATCTGAGACATTCCTGGGGGTCCCCATCCTTTCTCCACCTTTGCTTCAACGCTTTAAGAGGCAAATGGGGGTGGGGAAGAGAAATCCTAGAAGCAGGGAGAGAGTGCAGGGCTGCTGTGATTTTATTTAGTATCTTTATTTATTGAAGTGCTTTAAATAGATATGGATTGACTCTCAGCTCTAGCTATTACAGCTTGAAAGGGGAGCTGCAGGCTCTTTGATTAATGCACACAAGGCTGCTTTCTTCCACAGATGCTGAGCATCCCATGCCACACAGTACCCCCTCCCGCCTGCCAAATTCCAATGGGCACCCCTGTATCACCCTCCCCATAGGACCAGGAGGGTGCCCCCGCCCCCCACCACAGATGTTTTAGCTCAAGAGCCAAGGTTTGGGGTAGGGAGTGCCCCAGAAGTGCCACATCCTCACTTTGCCTGGGCAACACCTCCCCAGTCACCCATTTGAGCATCATTTCAGACCACAAATCCCTCCAGCCACATCCCAAAGGGTGGTCAAGACATTGGTTTATCACTGAGCAAACGGCACTGTGACCTACACCCCACACGCAGCAGGTCCCGAAGAGGTTCTCCTCTATCCCAACACTGCAACCGCATCCCACCAGCAAGAGCCAGGAGCACGGTGGGGAGTGGCAAGATGCCAGCCTGGGGAAAAGCCCTTCTCTTCCGGGCACTGCACTTCATCACTTGCAGCCGTGAGCACACGGTCAGCACCATCAACGGATGCTTCAGCGTCCCTCCTCCTGCAAAACCCAACGTGCCTCTGCTGCTCCCAGTTGCCACCACCCACACAAAACCATCCCGCCTCTCCACTGCCACCACTCTCAATCACCTCCAGATCTAAGACTGGGCCACCAGCTCCACAGCCCACTGAGACAAAATAAGGTTAAAAAACCCAGAGGCTGAAGGCCTGGGGAGAAGAAAGGGGTAGCAGCAGGTCTGGGGCTCATCCATGGGAAGGGTGAACACCCAACACCCACTCCCAAGGGACAGGCAGGAGGATGCTGATGCTGAGCACTCATCTCCTGCCACAAAGACTGCCAGAGAAAGTTTGTCTTGTGAGTGTTTAAAGCTGGGGAGAAGCAGGGAGGGAATTTAAAGAAAAAAAAAAAAAAAAAAGAATCCACATCCACACCACTACCAGGTTGGCGAAAGATTTCTGCCCCCCCACCCCACTCTCTTGAGCCAGCATCCTCAATCATCCCCAACAATGTATTCACTCATTGCTGCCCCACTTGCCTCTCTCTGCTACATCCAGGTCCCAATACCCATCTTACATCACTTTTCCCCTCCCTACTCCGTTCTCTTTCTCCTCTGTAACTCCAAACCAACTCTTTGTCCTGGCCACAAAGAGCCGTGAGCTTTCAGCCGCGGGTTTCTCTCTGCACAGGTTTCCCCATTCCCAAAGAGCTGGATACTCACCCCAAAACAAACCAGCTGTGATTTGTAGCTGGCTTTTAAGAAATAACTCTGCCAGAGTTTTATTCCCCATGCCTCATACAATGATGTAGTCTGCAGCAAAACCCCATCAGGGTCCACCTTCACCTTCGCAATCCCCCACTCCCTGCTCCCCTGTTCAATCCCACAAGGATCACCCCAAGCTATGGGGAAGCCAAACAACACGAAACCATCTGGAAACAATCCCCTTGTCCTACTTCCAAGTGACCTTAGGACAGCAAAAGCAGCACACGATGCAGCTACACAGTAACCAGACGCGCAGGAACCGCATCCCAATGGGATGCTGCACAGCTCCTGGCTACAACCCCTATGCCACAGATGCCCACAGGTGCAGTTAGCTGCTCCTGAAAAGAGCACCCACACCAGCCATGCCTTAGTAGCCTCCACACATGGACAGCAAGCTCAGGACAGGATCAAGTGATAGCCATGGAGCTGCTTTGGCAATCTCTGTCTTCCAAGCAAAGCCCAGCCAAACTGTCCCCTATTTCTAGTGGTGACATCCTTACACACACACATGCCAACCCCAGGCCTGCACAAGCTTTGAGGGCCACCACCCTCCCCAAAACCGACAGTCCTGTCCCCACCCCGCACAGCACCAGCTCTGCCAGCTTGTACCCGTGTGCCAGATCCCAGCATCACCCAGCCAAAACCATCACTTCCCTCCCTCTGCGGCCGGTTTTCCAGGCAGAACAAGGACTGGGAATTACTCAGGCAGCATGTGACATGACCACCAGAAGCAGGGCATTACATTACCACAGCTAAAACCGGATCCCCTGTTTCTATTGTCTATTCTTTTGTAGTGATGGGAAGAAAGAGCTGCTGCCCTGTCATCAGGCCCCTTCCTGGCTGGCTCACCGCTTTTAGGACTAACCAGGATAATGCAATGCTGCTTTCATGTGGCAAGAGCAGCTTATAAACAATTCTATTACGCTGATGCACCACCAAAATTAAAGCCCTGCTCAGAGTCTCAGCTGCTCCCAGAGGCAGCCCGCTCGCCTCGGACTTCAAGTCTCCTCCAAAAGGCTGTGTACGACAGTGAGCGGGCTGAACCTCTTCCTAAATAAGCACTCACAAAGTTTAATTAGTCAAAAAAAAAATGCAAATTACCAGTTTCTGAAGAGTAGTTCCTTCCAGCTTTTGCCAGTGTTCCTCTAAGTAAACCACCTTCCGCACCACGCAATTCACTTATCTACATGCCCAAAATTTAGAGCAGCTCCAGATCACCCTTCACACAAAAAACATGAAAGAAGTCTTTTCTTCACACCTTTACTTTTTCTGGTCTGGAATTAATTGATAATCAATTGGAGGGGGGGGTTCTTTTAGTCTTGGAACAGGCACCCCGGTACTGTAAGAAAACACTCCTTCGCTTCCGATTTTCATCACCTTCTTGAGAAGCTCTTTGTGGCTCCTCAAGCCTCCTGCTGCATTGTGTTAAGAGCCCATCTCTTCAAACAACACAGTTTAAGACCTAGGAAACTTAGCAATAGGACAAAGACCCATCCCACCAGCCAAGCGACCGACCCCAGAGCAGCTCATCCCTGGGGCTCATCACCTCTTGGCTTAAAGCATCTCCTGGGTAGATAAGGTCTGTGATAATCCCAACTCCTCTGGCCTGTAGACACCACAATTTACAGCAATTTACATAATTATCTTTTTAACTCCTTTTTTTCCCCCTCTGGTTTTCTTTACACATGCTGGCAAAGGAAGCCCTTAGAAACTGCCACATCCACCATGCCAAGCAATGTCCTCCAAAGCATGCATGCAGGCTACAGCAAAGCCCACCCTTCCCTCCCCATCTCTCCTCAGGCTGACCCAAAGGTAGGATGCTCTCCTCCTCCTGCTGCTTCCCCTTCAGTCTCCCAACCACCATGAGTGAGGGACTGTCTACTTCCACAATAATTAGAGGTCATCTGCTAACAAGTGCCTTTTGCCATGACCCAAAGGCATCTTTCAGAGCTTCTCTCATCTTGCCTAAATTTTTTTGTACTTCTCCGCGCCCCACCCCTGTTCCTCACGTATTTTGAGGCACTCCACCTCAGCTAAAACTACACAGGCCCATAAGGAGCAGAATGAAACCTGTCTTTCTATAGATCTGCTGCTTAGGCTACACCCACACATGTTTGTGTTTCCCCAATAGTAGGTGGCTAGTGTGCCATGCTGGTTTGGGGGTTTATTTTAAGTGGGATATTAATAGATCCCTCTCTCACTGGCCGACCAGCTCGCCTAGATAAAAACTTTATTGCTGATTTCCTAATCAGGCAGGCGCTTAATTGCGAGACGCCTACTTCTGAGTCAAAGAGGGGGAGGGCTGCAGCCACCCAAACTGCAAATAAAAAAAAAAAAACCTGATATTTATTTCTTCTTTTAGAAAAAAAAAAAAAAAAAGAGTCAAGCTGAAAAAGGAAATTAGGAAATTTCCAAGCAAACAAAACCCCAAACAAGCCCAGGAGCCAAAAAACAACTCCACAGGGATCTTCAGTGCCTTCGGCACAGGAGCTCCTCTTGGTACAAGATGCTCTGCCCCATGGTCCCCTTCTGCCCATGGCTGCTGTGGGTTGGGGCAGGAGGGGGACACACACAACACACAACACAGCAGTGCATCCCTCCTCCCACGTCCCATATATAGCATGGTCCCCACGGGCTGCGAGCAGATGGTTACCAAGCTGACAGGTTGCAAACAGCTCTGCAGAGCTGGTCAGGGAATCGGATATTGTCTCTGTGTCTTTAGTTTTGGAAACAAAAGATGTCTCCCTGGCTAAAAAAAAAAAATAAATTCAAAAAATAGTAGTTTGCTGCAAGACCCTAATGCTCCCCCTATTTTCAGATTTCTCTGTCAAAGCCCTTCAATCCAGCTTGCATCACTTCAGTCTGGAAGCCTTAGACAACTCTCCAGGCTGCCCGCACATAACTCTTTTCACTCTGAGAAGGGAAAAATAGATCTTTTCATCTGAGCCTCCTCCCTGGAGCTGGCAGAACGCGGGGACAGGCATGGCACAGGGCACAACGTCAACCTGGCTCTTCCAGCCAGCCACAGGCTTTCTCTTTCCAGGGAAAAAAAAGCTCCTTCCCTTTATTTCTTTATCAAGCTTGCATGCATCACAAACTCGGGACAACCCAGAGAGGAACTTCTTGCCAGCATCCCTGCCATGTATTTACAGGAGCCTCAAGGCCTCGGAAAGAGTCCCAGGCACCGCCTTAAACACACAGGGACAGTGGTGACAGTCTCAGGCAGGGACACGCATCATCTCTAAGGGTGGGTTTATTCTGTAAACCCATCTTTTGGCAGGGCACCACACTGGATAACCACCCCCCTTCCATCCCAGCATGCACATACCGGGATGCGGAGCGCAGCCAAACAGCAGGGCTCCGGCTTCGTTTGCTTCCACACTGGTTTCAGCATCGCAGCTCGACCCTCGCAGAAGCATATGGTTTGCATTCTATCCACCCCTCCCCGGTGCTTTCCATAGACTTGCACATGGCCTCTCCTTCCCCGAGCCTCCAGTAGGCACACAAACCCAAGCTCTTTCCTCTTTAAACCAGAAATTGTCCCGGCAGCCCTCCCTGGCACTCTCGGAGAAGGGGAACGGGCACAGACAGGCCCATGAAGGCTGCAGTAAAACCCCTTGGCCATGGCTGCTTAAGCAGGTTTTGCTGTTTCACACAGGGGTCATTAACAGCCCGGCAGGATCTGCCACATCCCCATATAGCTAGTCCAGAAATACAGATGAAACCAAACCCGGTGAGTCAGTGGAACATGGAGACAGAGAGGGGAAGGCATCAAGCACGGGCCAAAAAATAACCCGCTCCACTAGCAGGGCTTTGCCTTCCCTACCAAAACATTGCCCTGTGTGGGCCTCCAACCTCATCCCTCCCCTCTAGCAGAAGAGGACAAGCAGCAGCAAACCATCAGACAGCAAAGGGGTACAGCGATGCCAAGGCACCATGGGGCAATGGTGGTCTGAGGATGCTCAAAGGGCAAGTGCCAGCTGATTAGGAGGGGGTTAAGCAGCAGCTTTGTCCCCTCTTTCCCTCCTCCCCATGCCAAAATCCTCTTTCCTTTCTCTGTCAGGCAGCTTTCAGCTAATTTTCTGCTTCATCCAGCAGCCGGGCTTTTCCCCACAAAGAGATGACAGCAGGCTCAGATTTTTATGGAGCGCTGCTTTGCCTTCCCAACAAGGACAGCATCGCCTTCCCCAAGCCCTGCATGCAGGATGAAGTTAAAAATTCCCAAGGACCCTTGGACCTGCTTCTTTATTTATGTATTTATTTTATTCCTAGTATCCTTAAAGCACCATCCTCAAGAGGAGCCTGGCAGAGCCCGGGAGGGCTGTGGGATGGAGGGATAGATGGATGGAGGGAGGGAGGGATGGATGCCCCCCAGCCAAAACAGCACAGGCTGTGATAGAAACCAGAAGCCTTGCAGTCTGAGAGCCCGGCTGCCTTAGCGAAGCATGCCGAGCATTGCTGGCACGCCTGCATACCCCACACCATCCTCCCAGCCACGGCTGAGGACAAACGCCACACCAAGGAGGGAACCCCCCCCAAAAACTGAACATCCTCCGAATTTATTTATTTTTGGCAGCACAGGGCCAGCAAGCCTGGCAGCGTCTTGGAGCCAAGCAGAGCACAAGCTCCTCTCAGCAGGTATGATAAAACCAGGCTTAAAGATAGTTGTTTGTCTTTGATCCGGCATGGTTTTTAGGTCCAGGATTGCTCAAGATGGACAGACTAAGACTAAGCCCAGCAGCAAGCTGTGGCTTTCCCTACTGCTTATCCCCAGGGATCCTTCCTGGTCGGCTGGGACCCCCAGCTGCAATACCGGCACATGGGTTTTTCCATCCCCGGCAGGACCAGCCTCGGCACGTCCCAGACTCCTGGGGTTTTGTTGCAAACTACAAAAAGGATCCTACCCAATTCGCCCCAGTTTGCATAACCAGTTTATCCCGAGCATTTGTTTTAAAAACTCGACTCTCATTAGTCACTGTTCAGCCCAAACAAAACCCAACCCCTCTTCCCAGCTTTTGGATCTCGCTTTTCCAGCTTCAGGCAGAGCCAACTTAGAGCCTCAAATAAGCACCTCAGTACCTTCTTTTTATATATATATATATTAAAAAATATATACACTTTAATATATTTATATATACATATAAAAAGGGTAGCCAAAGTGCCCAGGATAGGGATTAATTAACAGCACAGCTTTAAGTCCTCCAAAGCAAAGCTGGGACCCCTGACTATGGAGGGGGGTGAGGGGGTGGGTTTAACATGTTAAGCCCCCCCAAAGCACATCTCTGCACCTTGCTTGCTTCACCCAAGCACAGACAAGTTGCCCTGAGCAGCAATTCACTTGGTATAAACAGGAAAAAAAAAAAAAAGGAGGAGGCAAAAAAAAAAAAGGAAAGGAGGCAAAAAAAAAAGGAGGCAAAAAACAAAAGAAAGGAGGCAAAAAAAAAAAGGAAAAAAAAAGAAGGAAAAAAAGTGAGATTGCAAAAGGAAAAGGGGGAAAACAACCCAAGTTTAATAGTCCTTGGTAGCCTACTGGCCAGCTTCATCACACTGAGGGCCCCTGGTCTGCCCTGGAGCAGGGGGGTTTCCCTCTCCTGAAACAAACCACTTCAGTGCCTAAAAGCAGTCGAAACAATGTGCAGCAGGTATCAAGTATCCTATGGGATAAGGTGCTTCCACAACCAAGTCAGATATTTCCTCATAAAAACCAAGAGGGGACGAGAGGAACCACAAACTGAGGTAGAAACACACAGGTGGAGACAGCAGGGGAGCCAGATTGCCACCTTCTTCCTTCCTTCCTTCTAACCAAAAGCATTAGCCCCAGGACCAAAAGTGATGCTGGAGGAGCTGGGCACGCACCCAGCAGTGACACTGTGCTGCCAGGGGCTCATCCCAAAGCAGATTGACTGGTGTGATGGAGACCCTACAGAGCCACACAGGGATGCCACAGCCCCACAGGGAGCTCCTGAGCACGGGGAATACCTGGCTTCCAACATAAAGCAGATTTTCAGCGATACTTGACCCGCTCCAGGAAGATGTCCTCTGGCCAGGTCCTAGGAAGCAGGACAGACAACGGCATTTAAACTTCTCCAAGACAGGTTGGAGGAGAAAGCCCTTCAACAAGCTTCCCCAATGCAGCAACCCAGATTGATGATGACTTTTAATTGCTATGTAATTGGACTTAGGAGCCACACTTTAGTGTTAAGTACATCTCTCCATTTCACATCTTTCAAGGTGGAAGAGAAAAAACACCCCTTTGACACCATATTCCAGCACAGGAACACCAAAGCACCATCCAGCAACTCTAAAAACAGCCCACTCCAGGCAGGGAGAAGACAGTACTAGTGATCCAAGCAGCAGCATCCCCGTCCCGTTTGGGATAAACGGAGAGGTGGAGGGAGGCTGCTGGGATCCCATATCTGGGCAGCAGCCATTTGAAACAAGGTGACTGCCCCAGGCCAGACCACAGCAGACAGCACGGCCACATTGCAAAATCCACCCTCATGACCAGCACTAATTACTAGCTTCACTCCTTGGCCCTGCAAAGCCTTCAAAGATGCCCCTCCAGGTGAGGGTGGGGAGGCTTTTGCTTGGCTCTGTTTGGCTACGTGGATGAAAAGCAAGCAGCCGAGCACATTTTTTTTTTTCGGTTGTTTTAAATAGCAACCACTTTCTGGCTGCTGGAAAACACCCTCCTTCTGTTTTTCAAGCCAAACCAAACACGCAGAGCCAATAATGCAGCAGGGTGATGGCATAGGATAGCAAGGTTTCCATGGGGGATAACAAGTATGCAGAGGGGATCAGCCCCCACCCATAGACCATGCAAGGGGGGGGGGTGTGTGTGTGGAGGGTGTGAGACCCCACCCCCCCTTGAGATGGCAGAAGGGCAGAGCTGATCAACCCAGTGGAAGGAAGCTCTGTTCATCCATCTCCACAAAACCCTCCGAGTCCCTGTTCCTCCATCCCGATTGCTCTTAGTCCTCCAACTAGGGATCACCATCACCCAAAGGAAGAACTGCAACTTCCCACCACATCAGGCAAGTACACCAGAAAGCAGGACAGTCAGTGAAACAAGGTCTTCTGCTTGAGAACCTTCTTGGTGCCCTCAGCCACTGCTGGGTGGAAACGCCCACAGGTGCCACTGGTCACAAATAAACCCGAAGCCTCACAGCCTAGAAAGCATCAAGGGACGCTCACTGGCAGCAACCTCAGACAGGAGAAGACAGCAACATGGCATCCCAGGCGTGTCCCTTCTCCACTTTAAACTTGTCCCGAGGAGTTTCCGGGCTCTCCAACCTCCTATAGGAGAACTCCCACACCCGACAATGCAACGCAACCCCTTTAATAGCTTCCATGAGCCACTCAGCCAGAAAGCCCGGCTTGATTTTGCCCATGTCTTGTCCTTCCAGCTTGCCACCACCCCAGGAGATGCAAGTATGCCAAGGAACCCACCCAGAGATGGACAGCCCATGCTGCTCCTTCTTTAAGTCACAGAGGAGGACACGTAGAGGCATTTAAATGCTGCCAACCAGGGAGCGAGAAGGGGTAATCGGAGATAATTTCCAGGCTGGCAGCAGCTCCCAGGGAGGAGAGTTGCTCTGTAAAAGGGAAGACTCCCAGCAGGACAACAGCTTGGTTCTCATCACAGCCGCTCTCCCACCTTCCCACCAAGTGCAGGGCTCAAATCATCCAGCAGCCACCATGGCCGTCTCCACACAGCTTCACCGGGGAGGGATGTCTAGTGAGAACATCCTGCACTCAAGCCCTCTCACAAGGGGGCTGTTTCCCCCTCCTTCTATCATCCCATGCTATCCACCTGCACAGGTCCCCTGGCCGAGGATGCTGCCCACAGCATCACTCCCACAGAGCCCCGAAGCCCGCCTGGGCATTGGGCATCTGTGCTCAGAGGTCCCAGCCTCTCCTCCCACGGTGGTCTGCACTTGAGAGGAAGGCAGATGGATCTAACACGCATTAAACATCTCAAAATGAGATTTTCCACGCCCTTTCAAAGGGGAACAATCCCTTGTCTTTCACACTCGGTGCGGGCTCGTGAAGGCAGGGAGCCGAGGGCAGCAGAGGTTACTCATGGGGCCTTTATGGAAAACACATCAGCAGGACCTCCCAGAAGCATGAGAGATGCCAGTATCACATCTGGCTTGATGAGGGGTCCGTACCGGTTAGAAGGACAGAGGTCCCAGTATACGGGCAGGGAAGGGATCGCTCATGGTACAAACAAGTCCCTTTCCTTTCCTCCTCCTAGCTCTTCAGGGAATAAAAAGGGTTTGGGAAGCAAGGGCAGCTGTACGTGTGTACAGACGTGCATTATATGGACTGCTGCTGATCATATTCATGGGGCAGAGGGATGGAGGCAAAGGAGACTCCCCAAAAGACACACTGTAAACCTGTAAGGGTCTTCTTCCCTGTTGGAAGGGACTCATTTCCCTGGAGAAAGACCGAGACCCCACCTGCAACTGGAGAAAAAACCTTGAGGCACCAGCTCTGCTCAGCGTAAGCGGGTGCATGTCTCTCAGCAGCATCTCAACCGGTGTCCTCCATCTCCCAGGGAAGAAAAAACCCAACCCAACACAAACAAACATATCTCTGCCTTTAACTCAAACAAGCAGCAAGGCTAAAGGGGGGAAAGCTCAGCTGACTCAAAATATTTGTTTTTCAGATCCTGGGGGATTATACCAGCCCCATCCGCTCAGTCCCAGCCCTACGTGACAGGCAACGGCACGAGCCTCCCAACAAACATGTCACCAGCACAAATCCAGCTTCCAGGAGGAAGCCTGGTCCCACGGTCACTGCCTAGGACTCCAGTGCCACCACTGTGCCTGGCATCCCCACGGCCCTGGAACCGGGCGATTACTCCTCCTCCTCTTCCTAACAAAAAACAGGGTCAGTGATGTATAAGCTGAAAAGGGGATGTTGCCCAACAGCTAAACAAGTGAGTGCTCGGCCATCTCTGGAGAGGGGCTGAGGGCTGAAGCAGGGGAGGATACTGTGGCCTCTGTGGATGCTCCAGGCAAGGGACCTGACAGAGCCCATGCTGAGGACTCTGCCCCTCACTCCCCAGATCCTGACAGAGGAAAATCTCATCACCACAGCCCTGTTACCAAACATACCCCAAGGTACCCTCCCAACCACTAAAAGCTGGGCTTAAAGCTTCCAGCCCCCCACCCCCACCCCCCCAACCTTACACCAGGTAGCAGCGCCTGGACCCCCAGTTTTGGGATGAGGACCAGGCATTTGGCTATAAACTTAATGCAGATATACCACATCCACATGGGTCTGGGGGAGCTTGCTGCAAGGGGCAACAGCCCCCACACAGCCTTCCAAAAAGCTGAGCCAACAGGTCTGGGAGAGGCAGGGAACGGAGGAGAGCCGAGTGGGGCCAGGACTTGCAGGAGATTAAAGGCAGCACGCGGGACACGCTGGAGCAAGCCCCATTCTAAATAATTCCTGCTTCCCTTTCCTCGTTTTCCAGCGGGGCTTCACCCAGGCTTTCCCAGCCAGGCTTGTGTTTGATCTCAGGGGCTCGCTCTCACCTTTTTCCTCACCTCCAAACAGTTGGTGAGACCCAGAGATGCCTTGTTATGACCCGTCAAGCTGCCCCAGCAAAAAATAAATATATATAAAAATTAAAAAATACAGCCTCTACGTGAAAAAAGAAAATAGGGAAAGGGAGGGGAAAAAATTCCCCTAAAAACCTAAGCTCAGCAAACATGTGGCTGTTACCAGCCCAGCCCAGCGGTTTGGAAGGAGAGGGGATGGGGAACCGCTCGGGAGGAGGAGAAGGAGACGGCAGCTCTTCCCCTCCACCAAGGAGCAGGTCTGGGGCTGCCAGCCCAGCACATTCCTGCGCCGTGAGTCAGGCCTCTGAAAAACCAGGAGGCTTCAAAAATAATACTCCACGCAGCCAGGATGCTTTGCTCGCCCTTCTGGTTCCCTGGCCTTCCCTGTGCACTCAGGCCCCATTTTCAGCACTGATTTAACCCAAAACCCATCAGGGACCCTCAAGAACATCATCACCCTCCATTGCCAGGAGCCCAGAATGAAGCCAAGAGGAAACCCACGCTCCAAAACCATCTTGACAGTAAAAGCCCAAGCGTCAGCCAAGCCTGCAGGGACAGTGGGACGCAGGATTTCAGGAGTGCCAGGGAGGGTGCTGCATTCAGCAAGGGGCCTCTGCCCCACACCAGGAGGGGGACCTTGGAGGGTGGCTGTGAAACCAGGCATCAGAGCAGCTTTTCTGGGCTATCCGCCCCTCTCAACTCAAAGCTCAGCATTCCCCAGCCCTGGAGTAAGCCGACTGCAGGGCACACAGCGTGATTATTTTTTATTTTTGTTTTCCAGAGCCCCAACCTGATGCAAAGACACAAATCACACCCGGGCACCACAAAGATTTGGGAGGCAAGGGGTGTGGGGGGATAAAGCATCCTGCAGCACTAAAGAAGGCCCACCCAAGTTCCCTTCATTCCAGGATGAACAGTGGAAAGACCGAGCTGAGCCTTCATCTCACTGGACACCCCCATCCCCAACCATCCCCATCATCCAAAGGACCAGGGCTGTGTCAGCTCAGTGCCACCACGTTCTGACTCACGAAGCAGGGGTGGTTTGCACAATACAACTGATTACAGCAAATTGCAGCTCTGCGTATTAAGGGGAACCAAGAGAAAAAGAAAAAAAAAAAAAAGGAATAATCAGAGGCAACGGGGCTTAAAATGCCACAGTGGGGCTGGGGGCAGCCAGCGGCTCGGGCATCCCTCGCAGCCGTATTAATCCCCCCGCTTCCCAAGGCAATGGGATAGGGGGCAGAGGGAACAGGCTGGGGATTTATTCCTTACTCACACACACACAAACACGCACTCCTTCACTCCAGCAAATGTTTTCTCTCACATTAACACAGCTAAAGTCGGGAGGATATAAGTGAATAGGAAACAGCGGGGACCTGTGGCTTTATGGCACCAACATCTGCTGTAATGAACTCCTCGCAGACTCCATACAGCCCCTTCCGCCCTCACCACGCTTCCTGCCTGTGAGCCTGGCTCCAGCCGAGCAAAGCCCAGCTCGCGGACCCTGCCGATAACCCACAGGGGGCTGGCGGGCGATCCTTTCCCACCCCACCGACCCCAAATGCATCAGGCTAGAGAAAGCCATGGGGGCTTGAGGGGGATGAAAGCACTGCCGCTGCTAGGAATGGAAGGGTGAGCAAGCTCCTGGCTTGCTTGGCTGCCCTGAAACACAGTATTGAGTTGTTTTTTCCTTTAATTCCTGCGTGGCTAGGAGCACACAGCACTGTAAGGGCCTGAGGACCTCAGCGCAGGAGAGGAGATAAGCCCACAGCTGGTCTCCACAAGCTGCTTACCGCCATGCACTTTTAATTGTTAAACGGGCAAAAAGCAACCTGCATCCATTCCCCACCCCCCTATCAACTACCATTTCCAAGGCCCCCTGCCTTAAAATGAGCATTTCTCCCTTTCGCTCCATTTATTGTTTTTGTTTCATCATCTCTTCCTGCCACCATCGTGCGCTTCTAAGAGAGCGGGCTCCACAACCAGGCAGCTAAAGGTGACCGAGGCAGAAAGCCTGAGCCCATCCCTTCTGCACACGGCTGGCTCCCACCAAGCCTCCACCTCCCGGCAAGGGCAGGCTTTGCCGATGAGCAACAGGTCCGGGAGCACCCCTGCCACGGCCATCTGCTCACCGCCGACGCGCTAGGGGCACCCTACGTGGGCGACGGCAGCGCAGATATCCTGTTCCCTCCATCCTCCCTCTCTCCCCAGGTGTTTTCCCGAAAAGCAGAAAAGAGTTATTAAAAGAGAAAATTATTTTCTGGGAGGGATGGGTGGGGGTGGGTGTGTCTGTCTGTGTCTCCCTCCCCTCCTTAAAACCAGGTTAAGATGGGGAAAGGGAGCAGGATTATCAAGCGGCGCTGAGCACCCATCTCTGCTCCCTCCTCTGTGTCACCACATGTAATCCTCACCCAACGCTCCGGGAGAAGCACTTAATTATAGCTCCACAGCAAAAAACTTTCTGCAGGTTTACATACACCAGATTAACAGTGCACCTTTAGAGAGCTCTCCAGACTCAAACCCAGACGGCTTGGTCAGGTTTAACTTGTTTTTGGTTCCCTGCTCCGTCCCTCACACCCAGTTTTATTTCCACCCTTGCGTGAACTTGGTACATGCAAAAATAAAGAGCGCCGCACGGGAGGGAGAAGGGCACCAAAGGCGGGGGGCATCCTACACCATCAAAGCAGCCCAAAAATCTCCCCCCTCTCCATCTGCTCCACCCATCATTCCCAGCAGCTCCAGGCTGAACCCCAACCTACAGAGCTGCTTGGCTAATCCAGCCTTCCCAACCCTCTGCCACGCAGACCCGCAGCATCCCATGCTGTGTCGAGCCCTCCAGGCCTCTCACTGCTCGCTCCCATGGCACAGGACGCCCCGGCACACACTGTGCTGAGCCGGTTGCCAGCTCTCCAAGCTCTCTCCCCGTCTCCAGCAAAGGGAAAGAGTTTCTTCTGGCTGGAGGACGCGGCTGCAGCAGCGTTCAGACCACTGAATAAGGCGATAGTGCCATTTCTGCGTTCCGCCTGCCAAAACACACAGAGACCTTTGTATGGCGGAGGCGGAGAAAATATTAATGTAATTAAACTCCCTCCCCAAAATTCCTCATCACCTTAATTACGCTTCAGAAAAGAAGGCTTGGTTAATTTTCTTAGAAAATGGTTCAGCTTGTCAGGAGATGCTTTTAACTGCCAGGTGAGACCGATCCGTGCCAGACAGATCGGTCCCCAGAACCCTTGCCCAAAAACTGTGGGGCAGCCAGCCACCAGCTCTCATCCCAAGCTTCCTACAACCACCTTGCCCATCGCCAGAGCCCCCCGAAGGGTTACAATCACGCTCTCTCCCGGCTTCCAAAAGCCACCAAACTTCACAGGGCTCCACTTTTCCAGCCTTCCATTCGAAGGCATCTTACTTTTATTATTTATTTATTTGATACCTGGAGGATAAACACCGGAGGCACTTTTTGCTTCGCCACCGCTGGAGGATGACAAAGGACAGAAGTCCTGAGATGCGGAGGATGTTCGGGAGGTGTAAGGCCGGGGGTGGGGGGAGAGAAATATAGCGGAAAGGCTGGACTCGATCACAGGAGCCCTAAGGAGGGAGGGCAGCAGGAGAGACGCGCCTCTGTTTATTGTCTGTGGCAGGGATTACCCGACGGAAGGAGGGCTGGATTTAAGTGCATCTCAATCACAAGATTGGGTTGCGCGCAGGAAACTTTGAAGGACCATAAGAAAAGGCCACTTATCTGCCGGGCCGGCATCAGCTCAGTCCATAAAAACGCAGGTTTAAAGAGAAGGAACTAAAGGAATAAATAAATAAATACACGCACACGCAAGGCTGAACCATCCCTGACTGGACCCGCTTGGGAATCGCAGCCAGCAACGCTACGAGCGGGGCTGGGGTTTGGTTTGCTTTTTCCACGGAAAATTAAATAAATATCTATTTTTAAAACATATATATACGTTTATATATATAAGCAAGCGACACGGCGGGCGTGGAGCGGCGCTGCCAGCCAGCATCCCCCAGAGCATCCCCCCTGGCCCCAAAGGCGGCTCGGATCCCCCCGCACCCCTCAAACCTCTAATATAATGAGAAAAAAAAGGGGGGGAGGGGGGAGGAGAAGTAGGTAGTAAACACCCCGAGGTTGGCTGCCTTTAAAAAAAAAGGGCAAACCGCAGTGAACTTTTTTGGGGGGGGTTAGGGAGGCAGCGGAGGATGCTGCCTGCTGCCCGCTACCGCCCTCCCACCACCTCCAAAAAACTTCTGCCCCCTTCCCAGCCCTCCAACCCTTACCTTCGGTGGTCAGCACCCGGCGGAGCAGCAGCAGGAGGAGGACGACGAGGAGGGCTGCGGGGCGACGGGGGCCAGGCGGCTGCATGGCGGCGGGGCCGGGAGGAGAGCGGAGCGGCGTTGCCTGCCCGCCCGCCTCGCCACACTGCCGGGCTGCCCGGCGCCGAGCGGGGCGGAGCGGGGCGCGGCCCGGCGGGGCGGAGCGGGGCCGGCACCGCCCCGCGCCTGCGATGAGCTGCTCCCGGCCTCAGCTCCCCCCCCCTACCCCCCCTTCTCCCAGCAGCAGCATCGCCACCCCGTCTCGCCCCCATCCCGCGCAGGGGGATGCGGCGGGGAGGGGTGTATGTGTTTTGAGGCGGGGGTGGGGTGGAAGGGGAGTGGGGTGTGAGGCGTACGCGCAAAGCCAAGCCGAGAAGGGGGGTGCGACGGATGGGAACGCCACGTTAAATACCGGCCGGCGGAGCCCACTCTGCAGTGGGGATGTGCAGGCACAAGGGGGAGCTCCGCAACACGATCGGCGCCGGGTCCGCTCCGCCTTCCCCCCCCTCGCTCCATCCCCCGGGTCCCCAGCCAGGCACCGGCGTACCCGTGCCCTCCCATCCCCCGCGCCGAGGGGGCTTCCCTCGGGAAGAAGCACGCCGGCAAAAATGCTTTTAACGCCTGAAGTGACCATGTCGTTTCGCTGCTGGGGATGTGAGTGCCGCGGGGGTCGGATAACGGGCTGTTACGTACCCCTCCCACATCCCCCTCCCCCCCCGCTCAGGAACCTCAATGGAAACCCAGGCTGCAGAGGAGCACACGCGAAGTAATTAAGCAAATGGAATTCACAGGCTGGGGGAGGCACCCCGGGACTGCTCCTCGGCATCTTTAACGTCCCCTTTCTAGCGAAGAACCGAAAATAAACTTACGGGAACCCCAAACTCCGGGTGCAGGACTGCAGCTTTCCGCATGACAAGCGTCTCCTCCTCAAGCTGGATTAAACCCCATCCCACTCACTAGTGGGGGGGGGCAAAAGGGTTCAGCAGCGCCCTTTGGGACAACCCCCAATTCAGCAAAGTTGATGCTTCTCCAGCAAGCAGCATTCCCCGGAGAGGGGGGCTGCAAAGCACTGGGTGACAACAAGAACCCCTTCCTCCCCCCCCAAGGGAGACGGGGCTGCTGTTGCTGTCTATAAATGGTTAAAGCAGCATGGGAACTGCTAACTACTTTTAACTCCCCACAGCTGCTCGGTTCCTCCGGGTAGGGCAGTGGGGGAGAGACGAAAGGCAGGCAGGCAGGCATTACAGCTTGTGCCTCGCTGGTGGGACCGGAGCTGTGGGTCTGGCACCGGCTTTCCTCAGAATTTTTCAACCTTCGGCAAACCTTTCAGACCCACCATGAGCTCTCCCCACTGCACGGTTGTCTTCCCCCCCCACCTTCACAGAGCATCCTCAGACCCCAAAATGAGGGGTACTCGTGCAGCGCTGCTTGGGCCACCTGCACGTCACCAGTGATACAGCTGCCTTGAGTGCTACTTCCAGCATCCCACTCTTGGCCTGTATTTACAGAGCAGTGGGATGTGCCGGAAAAGGCTTAAGAGCAAAAAAATTAATTAAGTAAAATTTTTAAAATCTCATTTCCAGTTGCTGTCAATGTGGTGAAGCAGCAAGAGAAGAACCAGGCTGGGCAGCGAGGGGGAGGAATGGATGTGCCCAATGCAGAGCCAGCAGGTGGAGAGGGCCTGGGGGTGAGTGGCCTGGGAAAATACCACCCTCACCCCCCCCACCACCCCCCCCCCCCCAAAAGCCTTATTTTCTAGCCAGATCAGGCCACACATTGGGTTTACGCGCAGGTCGTAGCAGCATTAATGCAAGGGCATGTTGGCATGCAAGCCCAGAGCTCAGTGACCCTTTGCGCCTGGATGGGTGCTTATTCTTTTATTAAATAACACCAATAAGACTCGGGTTTGTGTGCAAAGCCCTTCAAGGGGCTCTGAAGCATGGCATGGTACCAGCAGGGGCATCGGTGCAGATGGGGGAGGGTTCAGGATGCCTGCTTTGGGGAGCAGAGCGCACCTTTGTACGCTTTTTTCCCCCTGATAGAAGTCAGGGAGAAGGTGTGGGTTAAATTGGGCGGCGTTGCCTGGTATTCAAAATAGGAATTAAAGCCATGCAAATTAACGGTTAGCCTGCCGCTATTTCACAACTTCAGGGAAAATATGACATGACAAACTATTATTAAGGCAAAGGGCTGCTTTTCCTCCTAGGTGTTTACGTATTACCCCTCATTTTCCTCTAATGGCCTGGTGTGCACAGGTCAATCAAATCCCCAGCGCAGCAGTGGGACCGCTCCCAGCAGCTGATCCTGAGGTGCGACGAGTCCCACAGGCCTCAGCCGCCCCCTCCGCGGCAGGTCTTGCCAGCCCCAAAAGGGAGGGTGGGCGATGGTGCCAGATGAAGCCAACTGTGATGCAGGCGGTATTTGGAAAGGTGTGCTCCTGCCCAGTTTGGGTACAGCTCAGAGAGGGCCAGCATCAGAGGGGATGCATGATGGTGCACGGGGGGGAACAGTGCCCGCTCAGGGTTGCGGGAGGACCAGCAGTCCCCATCCCACCAAGGACGCATGCAGCATCCAATCAGGGACCCTCTCTGGTGTGCATCTCAGGTCTGTAGCATAGCTGGGGAGGGAATGGGGGCATTAAAACATTAAGGAAAATTGTAGTGTGATCTCCCAAAGCACAATCAGGGGGTGAGGCAAAGACTCGCTTGGTCAGACTTCGAGGTCAGGGCACCCTTCTGCTGCCAGAACACTGTCACAGGATGGGTGGGTATCTCTTCCCACCCAAACTTTAGAAGCAGAGTGGACCACCTGAAACGTCCTCCAAAAGTGCTTTTTCCTTTCCAGCAGTGGCCATGCTCCTTACCAAACAGCTCAGCTCTCTGGGGTAATGTCTGGTGGTGCTGAGATGTCAAGATATCTTTGTGGGATGAAGAATTTTCCACTGAGGATGGGGAAAGATTATTTTTTCAATTGTCTTTTTTTCTCAATAGCATTTTCTTTAAATTCCCCCCCCCCCCCCCTCCGCTTGCTATTTTGCAGCTGTGGTTGACTGGAAGGGCCACTGACAGCTGAAGCACAGGGGTAGCCAGAGATGCTTATCGATTTGGGGGTTCATAGGTCTTCCAGAAAATTTACATCACATCACCCCTAACTATGCTATCGGGCCTGACAGTCCCGCCAACATAATCAGGCACTGGTAAGAAGAGAGTGGATAAAGACACGCACACGGGGGTAGTGAGGGGGATGTGTAGCAGAGCTCCGGCTAACACAGGGTCATGTTTTGCTTTCCCTAGGACACTCTGGCATCCGCTCCCCACCATCTCTCCCACAGCAAGAGGGGCAAAATGTGGGCAATCACTACTTCTCTGCTTGGGCATAACAGCCACTGCTGAAACCTGTAGGTCACACCACCACAGGAAGCTTGGACAGCCCCTGCAGCATCTCTTCTTCACTCCACAAATTGCTGCTTCCCTTCCTGTGGGAAGCCAGCCGGGCTGAAATCCCCCCTGCCTTGATTTTTTAAAGGGGGATTTCTTCTTATTACCAAGAGAGCCCCCAGCATGAAGCACATGCTGAATTTAGCGCTGGGGTTTGATCAGGGGTGGATTTTTTCCCTCTCCTGCTTTGGGCACACCAAAGAAGGCTGCAGAAATTGCCGCTGACGGACCCGCTGCAAGGACGCTGTTTACTGCTGCGGAGAAATCCCGGCTTGCTGCCTGTAGCACGGAATTTGCTTTTCTCTGTAGCACAGGGAGAGCAGAGGCAGAAAAAGGGCTGGAGGAGAAGGAGAGGGCACATTTTCTGGCATATTTTGCTGGGCAGGTTGTTGGTGCTGGGCAGCCTCCCTGCTAATTTTGCACTGTACGCAGGTCCATAGGAGTGCTCGGAGCCAGCGATGTGCTCAGTGCTTGTGGCACCCTCAAACCCCAAACCCAAGGGCTTTTTCAGAAATGACCACCACCCTCCACATCTCTTGTGCTCCCTGAGGGTGAAATACCTGGCACCAACCCTTCCTTCCCCCGCCCCATGCTGGGAAGGGCATCCTGCGGTCCCCACACCACCCATTCTGGCTTGCACCTGGGACACGAGGGCAAGAGACCGTCCTCCTGCCCCTCACCTCCAAATGGAGTGGCCACACTCTGCATATCCCACACAAGGGCTCACAAAGGAGCTGGGGAGGTGTGGAAGAAGGCTGATCATCTTCATGGAAGCTGAGGATGGAGCAGATTCCATCAGATGACCAAAACATGCCACATGCCTGGTGCCTGCTTGGAGGGAGATGTCTCTGCTGGGGAGATGATCAGCAAGGGCAGAACATCCACACAATGATGATCAAGACCATGAACCCCCCATACATCTCCAAAAATCCCCAGGATACTCAGTGTGACAGTGCCACACCAGACACAGGGCACAAGGCAGGATCCCAAAGTCCCTGTCCTGGCTTCTTCCCAAACCATGTTCGTGAGCAAGACACGGAGGAGAGGAGAGGCAGGGTCTCAGTGGGCATGCTGGGGAGGGAGGAGGTGTTTGTGGTTCAGTGGCTCCAAGTCCTTTCTGCTTTGCAGAGCTTTACAAGCGACACTGGCGTGTGATTCGATTAGGGAAAGCTCTTTGCTTTCTACTGACTTCCTCAGCTTCAGCATGATGGAAACCCTGCTTTGTGTCAGCCTCCCCCGCCACCAACGCCACCCCCCTCTCCCTGTATCCCCCCCGGGAGCCTCGTGCCACCTCTCTCTTCCACCCCAGGTGATGCTTCACAACATCCCTGTCCCACAGGGGGACTGAGAGGGGACCTACTCCCCTTGGTTAGGAGTTAAGTAATTCCCAAGGTGGCCATAAGGACTCTAATGCATTCCACTCGCTTGAACCCTTCTCCTTGCGAGATGAGCTGGGTGGTCAGGGAAATGACCACATGGACCCAACAGGCAGGAGCCGGTGCCCAAAAGCTCCTGAAGATGCTTTGGGGATCCTCACCAAGCATCTCTCCCACACCGATACAAGAAGAGAGCTGAAGAAAAGCAGAGATAAAGATGGCCACAAAGCAAAGCAAAGCAGAGAGCTTTCTGGCTCCATCCTCTGCGCGATGCCAGACTGGGCTGGCAGGGAAGCAGGGAATCGCCGGGAGGTATGAAAGAGGGAGAAGCAGAAGAAAAGCCGCAGCAGCCCGGTATGAAAGCACAAGTGCCATGGAGCAGGTGCAGAGGCAGTGATAATTCCCCATTTCTTCCAACAGAGGAACTAGGAGTGTCCAAATCGAGTTATCGGGCAGCAGATTTAAGGACAAACAAAAGGCAGTGCTTTTTCCACGCCACCCATGATTACATTATGGAACTCATTGCCACAGGATGCTATGGAGACCTACAGCCCCAGAAAAGCATTTAGGCAAACTCAAGGGGCACACAGGTCCGTCAAGGTCTGTCAAACATGATGGAGCAGCCACCTCAGGGAGTCCCTCAGCCCAAATCTGCCAGGAACGCGCATGGGATGACTTGCTCGACAGACCTGCCAGCCCCTGCCAGGGATGCTAGACCAGGGAAATAGACAGATAGTGTCTGTTATGGAAATAAACCATTCCCCAAACCCTTCTGAGGGCAAGGGGGAGGTTATTTGACCTCAGAAGTGCCGGGGATCATGCTATAGATTAGGCAGAGGGCAGCATGCAGGGTTATCAGGGTGGCACCAAGCATTGTGCATTACAAAGCTGCATTGCGGTGGCACAAGCAGCCCCAGAGAGCAAAGCCGCAGTGAAACAAGTGTCTTTCCACCCCATCTTCAGACCAACCCACAGCTCTTCTTCACAGCTGAGCTGATCCTGGTTTGGAAACTCTGGGCTGGCTGCTCCTGCCGCCCAGCCCTTCTCCCAGAAGGGATGCTGGGGGTGATTAACGACCACCCCAGCGAGGTGCTAAATCCCCATCCCCTTGGGCAGGGTGGTCCAGGGAGACAGGGTCAAGCTGGTTATCCAGGGCCATGGCACACTTTGGGACCAGGCTGGGCTCAAGCTGAGCATCCAAGCTAATTGCAGGCAGTGTTCGAGAGGCACCATCACGTTTACAGGATGGGTTGGCTTACTTTATCTCCCATCTCCCCCAGAAATACCGTGTAGCTGGCTGCAGACTGAGCACACGGCCCAGGGTTCTCCCTCTTCCCTGGGCAAAAGGAATGCCCCATGTTGCAGAGCAGGCAGGGGCTGCTCTTCACCTCCCTATACCTGCTCTTTAAGGAACACCTCTCATTTCCTTTTGCAGGCCATTCCCAAACCCAGAAGGAGTGCAAGCTGGGATTTTGGGATACCCTCCAGCCCCCCCCAACTCCCTGGTGATCCCTTGCCAGGGATATTTGCCTGCAGTTGCCCTCATGGCTGCCTCAGGGAGCTGCAGTGGGCAGAGCCCTGCCATTCCCCAGTTCCAGGACAAGATGCTCTCGCTCGGAAGGAAAGGGAGAAAAAAGCATCCTGCCTCCCTCCTTCTCTGCCTGCCTCCCTCCCTGCAAAGACACCACATGCCAGATCCACCTGCCATAAACATAGCACCGGCTCCTCACTCTCCATCCAGCATGTCAGCTCAATAATTTATCGTCCATGAGGTGCAATAACTATCCATAATTCACGAGCAATAATGTTCTACAAGTTTGAACCAGCAATTTGGCTCCCAGGACCACACGCCGCCTTCCCGGGCCCGCCTCGTGCCATGTCCAAGGTCTCATTTCTCATTTCAAAAGGCACGAAGGCAGCGGCTGGTACTGGGTTGATACAGCCGTGAAGGGCATCTGAGAAGCAGCAGGTTTTGGAGAACTGTCCCTCTGTCCCCACTCTTCAGGTTTCCAAGGGGTTCTTCGCCTGCCGGTCTCAAAGCTATGAAGAACTCCCAGTTTTTTGTTCCAAAAGGTTAATAAAACCCACAGGTTTTGTGGGATTTTGTATTAGCAGGGGAGCTTGGGAGGTGCAAGACAAGGTGGCAAGACCAGCAGATCACTGCAGCAGTGTCTGGTGTCCATCAGCATCCCCCTACCAGCAGCAAGGGTGCAGAAACCCCGTGCCATGGGAGCCTGCACGTCCCAGAGATGCCAAAGAGTGAGATGTGCGGCAGTACTTTAACATCCGAGGCTGGTAAATGGCTCCGAAACCATGACATCCAAGAGATGACCTGGGGTTGGGTGGGGGTTGCAGGGATGGGCTAGACCCCAGGAGGTGACACAGAACTATCACGGTATCAGCCCTCTGCAACACGCGGGGAAGGGAAGCAGCTTCAGGGAGAGAAGCCTGGAGCCACCAAGTTCTCAGGTTAGAAAAGCACCTTTTGCTCTGGAAACTCTGTTAGGCAGACATAAAACACGGTGAAGCAGAGCACGCTGCAGCTCCTTCACTCCCGGGGGAGATGTTTATTAACTCATCAAAATATAACATCTATTGTTGCCAGCAAGACACTAGAACAACAAAAAAGAAGAAGAAAAAAATATAAAATAAAAAAAGAGGGAGGGAAAATAAAAAGCACACACACAAAACCCACCAAAACCACCATTGTTTGTTTTCCTGTGCTTGGCACGATGTGCTCGGTCTGAGCCTGGACCCAAAGCAGGAGCTCCATCACGCCGGCGTAGCAGGAGAAGACCACAGGAAGAGGCTGCTCCAGCATCCAGCCCCAACTCAGGCGCAGCTCACAGGAGCTGCTCCCCAACCTTCATGTAATTGGGACAGTTGGCATACCTGGCCTGACATAAATTAAAGCCTCTGAAATAAATAAGGTGGTGGCTGGAAATGAGATACCAAATTGATGTTGAAATTGCACGGGGTCGCGCTGCTGCAGTCATCGCATCCTGGTGACATTCCGTAACAAGAAATGGGAGAGCAGCTACCCAGCTACGGCAATTATTCTCATCGTATTTGCTTAAGCACTACAAATCAGGGACTAACTTCCTTCACCAGCTATTTGCTGTTGCTTTGTTCACCTTGAAACAGAGACTGACTCCCCAGGGGATTAACTGGGAGGGATGTTTCCTACCCTTAACCTGGTTTTGGCCAAGAGCATCCCTACGAAATGGTGCCTCATCACTCCGATGATCACGATCGCTATGCATAACCCTGGCAGGATTACCAGCACGTTATTATCAAACCAAGTGGCTTCATCAGGGCGATGACGGCCTTGATTCAGCCAAGAAATTGGATTATTTTATTATTATTCAACCCATTTTAAAATTATTTTTAAAATTTTGTTCCTCCCTTCTTTTTTTTTTACTATCTGTCCTTGGGTTTGTAGGACAGCAAGGGCACATGATGCTCCCTGCTAGCTGTCCTTGGGTTTGTAGGACACCGAGGGTAGATGATGCTCTTGAAGGTAGGAAGGCAAAAAGCAAAGCCCCCACACAACGAGGGTGGCCAGCTAACACTGGACTGGGGTTGTGGTGCTCACTGTAGGGTTGTCCCAGCTGCTTCAGCCTCTGGTACAGTCAACGTGTACTTTAAGGAACAATTTACACCTAAAAATGACCCCCTCCTGTGAAAGCGCCGCTGTACAAAACAGCAGATGGTGTTTGAACACTGCAAAATGAAAAAATATAACTTTAAAAAACATATACTAAGTTCTCACCATGTTACATGGATGCCTCGGGATCTCAATTTGCAGCTTTTGGGGGGTATGTGTGAGGGAAACCTGATGGCAAGCGGTACAAGAGAGTAGGGGTGGCAGGAAAGTGTTCTTCTCTATGTGTCCTTGGAGACCGTGGCACGACCCAAAAGACCATGGACCCTACCCGGCAGTACCAATAGCCCCCAAAGGAAACAAACCCAACTGAACCCCCACCCCCCCAGATGATGCTCCCTCTGTGTGGAAAACCCCTTTTTCTTAGAGGTTTTATTAATAAGAGAGCTTGTCTGCTGCTAATTTCCAAAACAAACAAACCAATCTTCAGAGCAGCAAACACCAAGAGCCCCCGAAGCACCTTCTAAATGTCACTGAGAAGCATTGGTCCTCACGCCTGTCCCCGGTCCCCTGTGCCAGGTATGGGGCAGGGTGGGAAGTTTGAGGGTGGTGGGAGCAAAGAAAAACCCCAAAGTCAGGCTCCATCACCATTGCTTTGAAGCCAACAGAGGTGTGGGGGGGGGAAGAAAACCCCAACAACAACAAAAAGGAAAGGAGAGAGAAAAAATAAAAATCCAAGCTCAGGCTTGGCTTCTCACTCCTAGCAACGGCATTTTGACAGCTTCTATTTTGGGGACAGCCTCATTGTTTTCCCTCTGGTCCTCAATTAATGCCTTACCTCAAAATAACTACGAGCCAGCAGGACTTCTCCACTCACCAGGCCCGAGCTTCCCCCCACGTTGTAATCGCTAGGGTCCCCAGCCAGACCCCGAGCCTCCCCACCTCCTGTTCCTCTCCCTTGAGCCAAAAGCCAGGTGCTTAAAAGTCGGCCCAGAGAAGATAGCAGCTTGCAAACTCTTTCCCCCCCATCAATCCAGGGGTGCTTTTTGGAGCTAGGAAAAGTTTGGCATGTGTTAGTCTGGAGATGTGTAACTGTTAGAGAGGGTTCAGAGGAGGCCACAAAGATGGTCAGAGTGCTGGAGCATCCCCCTATGAAGAGAGGCTGAGGGAGCTGGGCTTGTTCAGCCTAGAGAAGAGAAGGCTGCAGGGGGAACCTCATTGCAGCCTTCCAGTCCCTGAATGGAGCAGAGAAACAGGAGGGAATCAGCTTTTCCAAAGGGCAGACACTGGCAGGACAAGGGGGATGGATTGAAGCTAAAGGGGAGAAAGATTTAGATTAGATATTAGGGGGAAATTCTTTACAGAGAGAGTGGTGAGGGGCTGGAACAGGCTGCCCAGAGAGGTGGTGGATGCCCCATCCCTGGAAGTGTTCAAGGCCAGGTCAGATGGGGCCCTGAGCAACCTTGTGTAGATCCAGGCCTGGAGGTTGGTGGCCCTGCCTACGGCAGGGGTGTTGGAGCTCTGTGATCCTTGGGGTCCCTTCCAACCTAGACCAGTCTGTGATTCCATTTTTCCCATGGTGTTGGTTTAGCCAGACAGCCCCATGCAATGGGACATGCAACGATGCCTCACAGCAGGGTATCACCCCTACCCCCTCTTCCCTGGGGCATCACACCCCAATTTCCCCTGGGCTCCTCTTGCCACAAAATAAACTTATAAATACCCCTCTCAAGGTTATCCAACCCTGGTTAAAGATTTAAGGACAGCACTGTACAATGTATACAGACCCTCCTGAAATATTCATCCCCCGACATCAATGTTTCATCAATTTTCTCTCGTGTATCACCCTTGACATCTGCTTCAATCATGGCGGCACAGATGGCAAAAAATAGATACACTTACAGGACCGCCTGCCTTCAGTTCCCTCACTTCCCACATAATTTAGTACCCATTAACCCCTTGCAGAAATTGCAAGGCGTGAGCCAGCCATACCCCCTACTTCCCTCCATGGCTGCAATGAGGATGCCTCATCTTCCCTCACACCACGCAAGTGTGCCATCTGCACAGCAGTGTGTGAGACCAGAGCCCGTTAGCAACTCGTGCTGCTCACCCAGAAATCCCAACTCCAGCCTTTAACTTTTTTCCTAAGGAGCAGGTCTCAGCTCCAACCCCATCACTGACACAGACAGAAAAACCTTCTGTCCTCAAAGTATTGGGGTTTTTTTTATCCTTTTCCCTCTTAATTCCCATAAATTGTTTAACCTGTGCAAAGTGCCTGCCCCATGCCTCTCCCAAATGATGCACAGGCTCCTTTCATCTGTCCATCAGCCCTCACCCAGCCCTCACCTGCTACAGGTGGGAGGAACACTCTGGAGCCACAGTCACCTTTTGAACCACAGCATTTCAGCGTGGCTAACAAAGTTAAGGGAGACCTTTCCTTGCCTCCCTGCCCTAAGCCAGAACATTCTGTTTCCCGATTTGATGTGCCAAAAACCGTCTTCTTCTCATCTTTAATGGCAGGGAACAAAAGATGTTTCCTAACGTGCCCAGCCTGCATCCCTTCACTGAGGAAAAGTGGGGATAAAATACTGCCTTGGCTGTGCGCACAGGCGCCACATCAGAGACTTCTCCATCTAGCCACAGAGGCAGCTGTGGATAAGCCACGTTCCTGCTTCTCCCTTCATCAATGCCCCATGCCCTACCTGGAGAACGAGGTCTCCCTAACCCAAAGTAGCGCCCAGGAGACTGGGGGTTAGCCTGTTCTCACCACCATGAGAACCTCTATGGCATTGGGCCTGCACTTCCCCAGCGAGCCCGGCCTTGTGCCCACCTGCCAGCATCCCTGCTCTTTATTTTCCCCCACCGGCTCCCCAGCGCATCCGAGTCCAGCGAAGGGTTTCACCCACTCGCAGAGTGCTTCTTCCCCAGCTCTCAAGCACAGCATTGTCATGGCTTCTGCAGGCGCTAAAAGCCGCTGGAGAGGAGCCGCACAAAGTGAGCTATTTGTGGGGCAAAAGGTCTCTACCCCGCCAAAAGAAGCGCCAAAGCAATGCTGCAGCAGCACGTACCGCAGAGCCACCAGCCCCGTGGCTATTAACTGCTTCCAGAAACACAAACCCCGGGTGAGAACGCATCTTGTGAGAACCAAAGCTTCCTGTGGCAGAGCAGATGGGCCCTCATGAGGCGCTTGTACCTTCACTCAGAAATCTTGCTGTCGTGGCAGAACTGTTGAAGAGGGAAGGAAGGTGGCAATAAGTGTATTTTTTTTAAACCATTTACCTACACCGTACTGGGCCCAGAAGTCATAGCAAGCCTCCACTGCGAGCCAACTAGCACCAATGTTGCCGATGTAGGAAGCCCAGAGCTGGAAAGGGTAACTGGACCAGGTGAGGAGGGGAGGCGGCATCTGCTGCTCCAACAAATTCTCTGCTTGCTCTCCTTGGAGCATCCTACCTGCATTTGAATTCATCTGCTGGGTAGGACATGCCACCAGACCTGCTCTCCCGAGGAGCAGCAGTCATGCCCATGTCCGTCCCTGTCCCCTTCCAACAGCTCCGTGGCCCACAGAGCTGTTGAAAATACCTATTTATATAAAAATAGAAATTTTTATATTTTTATAAATATTTTTTAATATATATATATAAAGTGCCTATCACTGTATTGATAAACATTCTTTGGTACCTCTCTGATGGTAGAGGTAAGAACAGGAGTCAGCCTGTCAGTACCTGGAAAGCTGTGGGCTACACCAATGCAACCCCAAAAGCTGAAGCAGCAATGGCTTTCCCTCACCATCTCAAGCAGTCCTCCTTACCCAAGACCTCCAAGGTCTTGGAGGACCAAGGGCAAGGACCACCAAGGGCAACATCCACACAGGGTTTCACCCATGGCCAGGCAAAAATCAGGGCAAACCAAGGTCTGCACAGAGCTACGTACTCAATTTTACTGCATTTTAATAAAACTGGTTTATTTTTTATTTCACAGAGCATCGCCGTGTGTCCCACATGAGCCTCCCCCAAGACTCAGCCCCAGTGCTCCCAGCAAGGAGACACCCCACTCCCATGACCCACGAGTTTAAACCATGGGATGCAAGCATCGCTCCCCGAGCAAGCCAGAAAGTCACTTGAAGGTTGTGAGCGACCTTGAAGAGAGCTGGACGTTGGCTTGTCGTCTGCGGCGGCGGAAGCGTGAAAATGTATTGCAGCCCTTGGGCAGCCTTCAGTTCTCATTTAAGCTGTTAATCAGAAGGAGGGGGAGAGGGAGAAGAGCAGCAGCAGCAGCTTTCCCCCGTGAGCCTGGCTGTAAAAGTGTGAGTGGCACTGGAAGGGCTGGAAGGGCTGGAAGGGCCTTCAGGACACGGGTCCCACTTGGCATGGGCAGGGGGGTGAGGGGGTGGGGGTAGAAATCAGCTCTGCCTTGCTGCAGGAAGAAAGGGCTCCAGGAGCCGAAAGTGTACATCTCCCTTGTCCTTAGCTAGAAAATAGTTTTCCCGTGGGCTGTGTCTCCCCTCTGAGGGTGGCATCACCCCCCACAGTTCCTGCGATACAGTTTGGGGAGACTCTGTGATGAGGGGGGAGGTGATTTTTGCCCCCACAGATGGATGTTAAGGCGTAGCTGCCCCAAAGCATCCTCCCACCTCCAGTGGAAAGGATGTGGCAGCTTTTGCCTGTCACCAGACTGTGTTCGCTGTACCCAGCATCCCTGGGGCACAGTACAGCTTCCACGGGGTTCCTGGGCCTCGGAGCTGTTGGAAAGGGACAGGGATGGACACAGGCATGGCCACTGCTCCTTGGGAGAGCAGGGTTGGTGGCATGGCCCACTCAGCAGATGAATTCAAATGCAGGTGGGGTGCTCCAAGGGGAGCAAGCAGAGAATTTATTGGAGCAGCAGATGCTGCCTCCCCTCCTCACCTGGTCCAGTTACCCTTCTCCGGCATTGCAAGGGTTAAGATGAGTCTATTACTGTTTGCTTGTCACTTTGTCGCTGATCTAATGACCATCGATAATAGTTGAATAAGAATTGATGGAGAGATGGATTTAATTAACCCCGGTGTCAGCAGCCAGCACTGCTGTCTGTTTGCGTTAATGGAGCAGCTCAGGAAAAAAACTCTCTTGAGTGTTGCATGGCTCAGCCTGCGGCAAGCCGAACAGTCCTATTCATCAGCCGTGCCCTCCAGGTATACCCAGGGAGTGCCACATGGAAATTGCTTCCTCCTTCCCCCCAAAAGTGTAAAATAATCACCTCCCCGACTTCACCCACCGCCCCATCTCTCCCTCTCCCCCCCGCCCCCCCCCCCCGCCTTCTACACTCCCGCCTGCTGCCGCTGCCAGACACTGCGACAGCAAGCATGGGCAAGGGCTCAGCAAGGCAGGTCAGAGCCCAGCACTGCCCAGGATAACAGCATGCCGAAGCTGGGAGGCTGGACATCTTTAGCCACAGAACAGAAGAACAGAGCAAGGGGACTTGCAGGGAGAGGGCTGGCATGAAGGCAGTGACTGCTTGGTCTTCTCTGCTGGGGCAGATGCTGGGTTGGGATGCAGGCAGAGAGAATTCCCCAGGCAGCTGCCCTACCCTGCATCTCCCCATCCCCGTCCCCCTACAGCCCTCCTCTGATCCCCAAATCCGTGTGCTGGATGCACTCTGGTGGGATTTATTTCACTCTTCTTGGTTTCCAGTCAGCTCCGGGCTTGCAGGTTCCTCCACCCGCTCCATCTGCATCAAAGGTCCCGCATGGCGCAGGCACAGCAGCGCAGCCCATGCAAAGGCTGGAAACTCATCCCAGACTGTGCTGGTCCCAGTCCCACTAACAAGGCTGGTCCTGCCCTCTCCCGTGTTGCGGCTGGCAATGGGGAGGCAGCGAAGCGCGTGGGCAGCACAGGATGCACAGCGTCTGCCAGCACTCCTTTCCTCTCTCCAGTCAATCCACGGGCACGAGGGATGACAGCGTGGGCTACTCCCCATCTTCCTGCACCTGGTTTAGTGGGAGGGGAGTCTGGGACACCCAACACGGAGGGAGCGTGGATGCTCAGTGGATATTCCCATATGTGCCATGGGCGAGCATGTGGCAGCTCGGGGAACAGCAGCTCAGCACCACACCACGCACCACGGCAGCAGCCAGCTTCCCCAGCCACCAACGTCCTGGGGCAGAGCCGCAAAGCCAGCACACATGCCACAGCATCCCCCTCCCCAGCCGTTATCCAACAGGGAGACTTCTCAGGGAGTGGTGGGGAGGGGTGCAGAGGCAGGAGGCTCATCTGACACCCATGGGGGTTTTCTTCGCACTTCCCCTTCTTCTCATTTTCAGCTGCGATTGCTTTTCATGCCTTAACACATGTCTGGGGTGAAGAAAGCAGGGCTGGATGGGCTCATGGTGCTGGGGATGCACAGGAATGCCGTGGGGGATGCACAGAGATGGTGCTGGTAGCAGCCCCCAGCCAGACGGGCTGCCCCTCTGAGCCCACACACTTGCTCTGACAGACCAAGGTATTACTGTCGGAAGGAATAAGCTTCCCACTGCAATGCCTTGCCAAGCTAAAAATATTCCTTCCAGTAAAACAAAAAAAGCTGGCTCCCTGCTCCCAGCGCTGTCTCGTGGCTGGCATTTCCAGGTAAAAACAGGACGCCGATCTTTCACAGCATGAGGTCAGTGAAAATACCAGTTGTTGGCAAACTTATTTCCTGCTAATGAAGTCAGCTTTTGGCTTTGGCACCCCATTTAGCATTTGGAGGGAACTCTCAGGGAGCAAACGTCTCAGCCAGGATCCCCAGGGAAAAAAAATTAAAAAAAAAAGAGAGACAGGGAATTCACACAGGTATTGCTGGGGAGTTAAGAGATGGTGTCAGCAGAGATTAGGGTTTTGTTCCTACCCTTGGTCCTCTCTCCTCAGATGCAGAACACAGATAGCATCACCCAGTCCCACTAAAGGTGAGGAATTTAATCCAGTGGCAGCTAACTGGGAGTTTCTAAGCCCTGAATGCAGCTTCTCAAATAGCCCTCGGAGCATTTTGGGAGAGCTGGGCTTAGTGATGCAATGGGGCACGTGGGTCCCTCCCTCCCCATCCCAAGATCTTTCTCCTACAAGACCAGTACAGAAGATCAGCATAAAAACAAGCAAAGCTGGCAGTGCAGTGCAGAGCTGAGACTGCCCTCCCTAAGCAGCAAGATCCATCCATCCACAGCAGGAATCGGGGAGCCTGGGAAGGAGCCCACAGCCAAGTGACATCCCAAGTCTAGCCTCACCTCACAGGACTCCCAGCTGCCAAGCTGGGGCTGAGCAGGACCCTCTCCCCGCAAACCAACCCCAAATTTACCCACAGTTTCCTCCGTTAGGTTTGCCTAACCACCGCCCACAGCCCTGCTTCACCACCAGCAAAAGATGTGTGGGGCACAAGCAAGGTCCATCCTACCCTGCAATAGAAAAATTGGAAAGGTGCTGCAGGCTTCCTGTTTTGCTTGTTCCCATCTGGAATACAAAGCACCTTTTCCAAGTACATCTTCAAATCCCCACCGGTAACCTGCGGTCATGGAATATGTGACGCTGAGGAAAGAAAAAGAAAAACCCCACAAAACCCAAAAAAACAGGGGAAAGAAAATATAAAAAACCACCACCCAAGCCCCAACAGAATTTAATTTTGAAGACCCAGCTAGTCATAGAGCTTTTCAGTGGTGTGAGCAATAATAAAATCAACTGCCCAGAGAGGAAATGAATATTGGGTTTTGTTCCAAACGGATGAGTTCAGCCAGAGCCTGAAAAAGGGGAAAAAATAATAATAAAATAATAATAATAATAAAAAAAGAGAAAAGAGTAGGAATTGTTCTGTGACAAACGTATTTTGACAGTGCAGCTGAAAGGGCTGACAGAATTACGAGCGAGGGGGAGGAATTACTGATCGCTGAGTGTCACCTCTCTTGTTTTGCTTGATTCTGCCTGGCCTCGCTAACAATGCGTGTCACTGCCCGGCGCTGCGAACATCCTTCGCCGCGTGACACCGGTGCTCTCCCAGGCAAAGCCCCGCTTCCTCCTGCAATATACCTGCCAACAGCACCGGGAGTGCTGCGGGGGGGACGCTCCGGGCAGAGAAGGACATGGAGGGACCAAGGTCTCCAGCCATACATCCTGGTGTGGTTTTATTTTGTGACAAGGCTCAGATGGCATCTCCTAATTTTCTGGCTGGATGCAGACATCTGGCACTTGGGGATGATGTTCTGTGATGGGTCAGGAGGTGCTGAGCGCTTCCAGTCTCCACTGGCAGGGAAACACAACACTACTGAGTCCCACAACTCAATCCAGCATGCTTTGTGCCGTATCTCACATCATCAAGGAAGCAGTAGTGAAGTCAAGGGAAAGAGCAGATCCCTGTAAATGTTATTCTCATTGACGGGGGGGGGGGGGGGGGGGGGGAACATAACAAACAGCACTCGAGGCCCCCGCTTGCACCCACAACCCCATGTTGGGTAAAGGGGAGAAGCCACTCAATGTTGGGCTCAGCGGATGAAAACCAGAGCTGCTCAAGATGAGTGGTGGGCGAGTACAAAGCCAAGAGCGTAGGTGGAAGCATTCTGGGTGCCAAAGGAGAGCATCACCCTACTGAGAAAGGGACTCCAGCAGCAGACCCAAGACTGGTTCCTGGCGGAGTCACCCAAGGCACTGGTGCCCACCGTGGAGACCTCCCTCCCCACCCACCCATCCACCCCAAACCAGGGCAACGTGGGCTTACCAGGAAGGGGCTGGAGGGACCTGGAGCCTTCCCCACCACCGCTAAATTAACACTGTGTTACATTGACCTAAATCCAAAGTCCTGAAGTACAAGGCTTTGGAGACTCCCAGAACCTGAGGTCTCCTCAGAAGCACGGGGCCAGAGGTGCCTGGTTTCGGATCAGACTTTGTGTTTCTGGAGCAAGTGGGTGTTGGTGCGTTGTCTCCAATGTCTGCTACGGGACATACGCTTCCTGACACTGCGCTTTCCTCCTTGGTGGGGACACAGGCATGATTCCTGCCCCTGACACCTGGAAAACCTCTCCAAAACCACCTTAGATCATGCAGCGGCATCAGAAGGGATGAAGTGCATGCTGGCAAACAGACAAACTCTCCGACAGGGACAGCATGAGCACATTTCCTTAGGAAACCTGGCCACGAATTATGGCTGCATTGGGGACTTCAGGGATTTTAAGTGTCCCTTCTCAGGCTGAGCCATGCAGGAAATGGTCTATGCATCCCCCATGGCATCATTTACCTGCGAAAACCTGGATAGGGCCACATCACAGGAGCCCAACAATTTTAACTCCCAGAAAAGGAGCTCCCTTCAGAGCGGGACTCCGCATCTCACTTCGCCCTGGTTAAGGAACACCCATCAAAGGCCGCATCAAGCCAAGCTGTGCCCGTGTTCTGGGAAAAAGGATGCTCCCTGGGACTCCTTGTGAGTCAGCCTGAGCCGCATGCCTCCGCTTGCTGTGGCTAATTTACTACCCACAACCTCATTGAGAATTTGGGATTATCAGCTGCTTATTTGGAATTTCCCCCTCCTAGAAGCCAACAACCGGACTCAGGGGGTGAGGGGGTGGTGATCCTGTGACAGGAATGGGTCCCTAGAGCACCATTCTCCCTGGATCTCCACTCTTCGCTAGCCCTGCAATCAAGGGGAGAACCCCAACCTTTCCCCCCTCTCCCAGGGTTTGTTTCCCCTCACCAGATTCTGCAGACAAACTCACTTAAGCCATGGCTCCCCCACAGAGTCAAACCCTCAAAGCCCTTGTTTCCCCGAGGTTCAGAGCAGAGGGCAATCTCCTGTAGAAGAGAGTGATGCTTTCGACACAAACAAAGTGCTTCGAACAAAACCTTCTGTGGGGCTTCAGGTGGGGAAACAGCATGTGAGGGCAACATGAACTTCTCTCCAGGCTTGGGGGATGGCTCAGCAGTCCCACGAATGACCATCTTGCCTTTGCACTCACAGCCATTAAAACTGCCGTGTGAAGTTCAACAAATTGAAGATGGGGTTGTCTGGGATGGGAAGAACTCCAGACATCATCAGGGATACATATATATATATATATATACATATATATATATATGTATATAAACAATTGTTAATATATTTATACATATATATAAAAATAATTGTTTAAAGCATTTGTCCATGACCATCTCTTGCAGGCCTTTCCCACCCAGCTTAATGTATGTGCCCAGCCCAGCCTTGAGAGAGACAAACCCATCCACTCCAGTTGCTTCAGATAATTAAGGAGAGCACAATAAACAAGCTCAGACACTTCCAGCTCTTCTGGCCGCCCCATTCTGCTCCCACAACCCTGCTTCTTGCCATTACTCATCACTCGAATGCCAGAGGAGGAATAAAAACAAAAGAAAAATAAAAGGGCAAAATAAAGATGGGGCTCCTGTTTGCTCACCCTGATGGGGGTTAGATGTTAAAGCTTCACAGTCTCCTTCTGCTGGTGAGTAGTGTCTGCTCACGATCATGGCCCCACTGGCCGCTTCATGGGATGCAGACCTTGTTAACATGCAAAATAATGTAAAGATGCAGGTGGGGTTCTGCCTGGTTAGCCAGGAGATGCTTCAGTGAGAATTACCCAATTAAATCCCCATCTCTCCCTTGCTTTCATGTTTGGGGTCTTGCCTTGCCCCCATCATAGCCACATTATCAACTGTACACCCCTGCAGCGACGGCCTGGGTCTCTGGAGAACCGCTCCAGGTTGCTGGGAAGCAAGGAAAGCTAACCAAAACTAAATATATACGCTGGCAGACACCGTATAGTCTCAGGACAGACTGAGCTTGATGTATTGGGCTTTCCCCCCCTACTTGACTTTCTGATACCACAGGTCCCTTATTCATCTCTCTGCCACCACACCACGAACAAGCCTGAGCACAGCAGAAGTAGGGGCCACTGCTCTCCTTAAGCACAGACGCTAAACCCCACTCTTGCTAAATAAAAGTGACAACTAAAAAGGCTAATAACATGGCTAATTCCTTTCCAGCCCTGCCTCGCAGCCAGAGCTGTGGCCGGCGCAGCATCAGGATTTGGCCTCAGCCCATCCCTGGTGAAGGCTCGTCCCCACCAAGCTCTTCCTGGTGCAGGAGAAGATGCTGGGGTCATGCTGCCCAGTTGCTGCATGACTCTCGCATCGCCCCCTCATCCCAAAGTACTCCCAATAACTGCCTGCCATGACAATTGCTCTTCTCCAAGCATTTCTGTGGTGCTTTTATTGCAGGCTTTCTGGTGAAACAGGAGCAAAGGAAATAAGAGCAAAGCAGTGGTTATCGGAGCCCCCACCCCCCCAGCTAAAAATAATACAGCTCCAACAAAACACAGGTTTTGGATGCGAGGCTGCAAAGTTTTAAGGAGTTAATTCATTTTTCCCACCCATGTCCTGGAGTCATGGTGCCTGGGGTGCTCAGCACGGTGGTGGGACAGCAGGTCTGGTAAGAGGGGGCTTGGTGACACAAAGCCGGTGGCTGCTACGTGACACACAAGAGAGCTCTACGTGCAGGGTGTGTGGGGGGGGTCCTTTCTGCATCCCTCCCCCAGCATTTGGCAGGGGTAGAGATGCAGCCTGCTGATGCACCCAAAGCACCCATCATCCCTCCCACCCTCCCTGCTCCAGGCATCGCTGCTGAAGCCTTTCCAGCACAGCAAGGCTGGGTGGGAGGGAGACTCCTGCAGCCCCCATCTCATGAAGGAGGGGACCCTGCTCCATGAGGACAGCCCACACTGCAGGATTTCTTCCTCTCCCTCCAGCTGCGCACACGATAACAGCAAATCCCTCTCCACGGGCACTGCGAGAGTGGCTAAAAAAATATCAAGCTCAGGGATGGTGAGGAAGGGGGGGCCCTCCATCATCTCTGCTTGCCCCCTCCCCCAGCACCAGCACAGGTGTGCAGCCTGGGCCCTGCTGGGCACCTAGCACGGCTGGGAAAAGCAGCACTAAATGCAATCGCATCAGCCCCCCCAGCAAAGGCGATAATTTGTTTCCATGAGGCCATCTGACACTCGGCAAGAGCCTGGCCAAGGGGAGCTGGGGCCTGCAGAGGTGGAGATTGCCATTGTGCTGGGGACCCTTCGCTCTGCACCACCTTCTGAGCCCTGCCCCCCACTCCCCAGGGAGGTTTGCACACCCCAACCCAGGAGGGCCTGAGCCTCGATAGACACTGTCAGGCCATACTCACACCCTGCCAAGGCAACCTGGTGCTGGTGCATCCCAGTCTCTGCACTGGCCTCGGCTCTGCCAGCAGAGATGTGCAGCAGGGAGAAGGCATCTCCCTCACCCAAGGGCAGGCTGAGCATCCCGAAACCCTTTCTGCACACCCCCTCCCCGATCCCACTGCCCACCAGGCACTGGAGGAGATGGAGCATCTGCGCTCAGCCGGACCTGGCATGGAGCTGTGGTTTGAGCACCAGGTGACACTGCCCTGCTCGCTCCCGGCAAGCATCCCTACACAATCCTCAGCTGTGCAAGGGGAAAAAAAGCAGGCTACCTGCACAAATGCTGGTTCCCATCCAAGCTCAGCCCCAGTACAACTTGTTTATCCCATGCAGAAACCCAAAACGTGCTTCTTTTCCCCACCAGCGTGTCATGAGGATGAGGCATTTATGATGTAAGGAGCAAAGAGCTTACCCAAGCAGATAATACAGCCGGGCTCAGGAGCTGTGCTGAAATAGGATTCTCCCTGACGGCTGGGCAGGCAGGGAAGATGGACTCAGGGCAGGCAGCTCATCCCAAGTAATTTTGTGTACATTCCACCACAATGGAGCCTGAGCATCACTCAGCACACAGCTTGGGTTTGCATTCTGACAGGAAAACAAGAATGAAAGCAGACAAACCCCAGCAGAAGGCTGGGGAAGGAGAAGAAAGCAGGGTTTAGGGTAGGCATCTTTATCCCACCCACCCGGACATGGGGTGGGAGGAAGCCTTCTTCCCTCCATTGGAGAGAAAGCAGACCTTTGCTCTGCTGCCTATGAAGTCACCCTTGCAAGGAGAGCAAGGGCTGTGCCATCATCCTACAGCAGCTTGTGCGACAGCTCAGTGCCGTGCCGGGGGGGTGCTGGCAAGTGCTGCTGAGCCACGCTGCTCCCCAGACCTCCTTCCTTCTGGAGGCAAAGCCACGCCAAGCTCCAGCCAGCAGGCAGTGAGCATTCTCAGCTGTCCTAGGGAGGAGCTGGGATGCTGTCCCGCTGCAAACCTGTTTGCCCAGGTATTTTGGTGGTCCTGATGTCCATCCAGCAAAGGTGAAGGAGGGGTGCCAGGGAGCCCACTGAGGACCAGCGAGTGTGTTGTCAGGTCCATCAGACCCTCTTGATTTGGTACCCCAGGGCCGTCAGGTGCCCAGTAGCGAGGTTTTACTGGGCAGGCTGGTGTTGCATGGGGACAGATGATGGAGAGTCCTCCAGGGTTCAGAAAAGTGGTATTTACCCTCCAAAAGTTATTCTGTCCCTGTTTTTAGAAGCTAACAACCCACACCTCCTAGGCACGTATGCATCCTACCAAAGGAAAAGGCATATACCCCAAACTAGAAATAAATTTTGGCATACTTTTTCGACAGAAAGCGGAGCCATATTTGCTAGATCTAAAGCAAGGAGTGGGGGGGGATGCTCTGCCATGAACATACACATTGTAAACAGGTATTTACCTCCCTTCAGGCTCCTTGTTTCTTTATCCTTTATCAGGTAAGCACTGGAAATGTCACCTTCCTATTCCTGTAATTAAACCCTGTTGACTTCTGCCGTGGCATGTGAACGCATGCCCCCCTTACCCCCCCGCCCCTTCCCCGGCTCCTTGCTTCCCCTCTTTAAAAGACTACCCCAAAAACTTCATTTTTGCTCCAAATCAGCAATGCAGATGTGCACCATGCAGCTGGGTTTTGCCACAGCAATGGAGTTTGTCCTCCTGTCGTGTCCCCCCGCTTCCCCTGACTCCTTCCCCCAGATGAAGAAAGTGTGTGTGTGTGAAATAAATTAAAAATAAACAATTTTAATAATGTCACGGAAAAGCAGACAGGGATATAAAAATCCATTAAGAGCTGGAGTGGTCTTTGCAACTGGAAGAGCTCCATCTCCTTCCCTTTCTGTCGCTCGCTCTCTCTTCAACCCCCTGAAAGGTAACCTTTAAAACACACTCGGCAGCGTGGTACTTAAACCTCTGGCATTTACCTTCATTTCACTCTGACTTTTATTTCTTTCGAGGGGAGAAGGGCTTTTATGTTGTAAGAGGACAAGTTGTTGGGTGGTTGTGGGGTTTTTTTTTCCCCTTCCCCTCAGCTTGATTATTTCCCCCTCCTGTGCCTGTGGTTTCTTCCCCCCACCCTCCCACCTCCTCATTTCATAGCCACCACCATCCATGCGTGCCACCCCAGGGTGCCTGGACCACCAGCGTCCATCACCATAGGTAGAACAGGATGGGAAGCCAACCTAGCATCCATTCCTCCCCATCCCTAAATACCCCAAACTAACATTTCAACACCTGAAATGCAGAACAAAAGTGAGACAAGTGATGCTGGAGAGGGAATGGTGGCCCAGGCTCCCCAGCAATCCCCCAGCTATGCTCCACAAAGGAGATGCTCAAGCCACAGCAGCACACGAGCATCCTTCAAAGCACCCCAGAGAAGAGCAGTCTGCAAGCTCCCCTCAGTATTCCTCTCCTCCAGCAGAGCTACCTGAAAAGTGATCCTTCCTGGCGCACCTGCCAAGCACCCATCTCAGACATGGCTTCATGGAAACGCCACTTCTCTCCCTCCCCTCATCCATTTGCAACGAAACCTCAGCGCCTGGCCAGGCACTGAGCCACTCTCACCACGCCGCCTCACAACCAGGACTTCACAGCACCCTACCTTGCTCCCATGTTTGGTTTTTTTTTGGCCCGTTAAGAGCAAGACCCAATGACTCCCTTCTAGCCCTGTGAATCCCAACATGAGCTTTTACGTGTCTGACTGAAGGATCTCACCAAAATGCCATCCCAGGCTGCTTATGGCATCTGCCTCCCCCACCCCAAAGAATCATGTGATTAGCAGAGCATCTCAGCTTTCACTGCAAAAGGAGAACTGGTGGGGTTTTTTTATAGGAAGCGTGGAAACACGACCTAGTTGTGCCCAGACACCTGTGGGCAAAGAAAGAGCCCAAACAATATATAAATATGAGAGGAAACTTCCCCATATTTTTTCCAAAGCCATTCATTAATTTCGGCTGCGACCCAGGAACAGAGACAGGAATTGTTGTTCCTTTATCACCCAACAGCACCTGCAATCTTGGGTGGACTTCGTGCAACATCTTGCATGGCAGGAAACCCAAGCAGCACCAGCTCCCAACAGACACCCCAAATACCTGGGAGGGATGTGGGAAGTGGGGGGACAGGCTCCCCAACCCCACAGCTACACCCAGGAGGCAGGCAATACAGATTAAGTTTATATTAGATGTAGCCCGTTATTTTTAAGCTCTGAGGAGCCCAGGGACTGATGCTCTGGTCTCTTACACGTAAAGCCTCCTGGGAAAGTCCACAGCAGTGGGAAGAGTTTGCTGGGAGCCCCTGACTAGCATCAGGCATGCAAGGCTGGTGTCTACATCCCCTCCTCCAAACGCTTTCAGGCAATCCCTCTACCACACAGATTTCTCCACTGATTGGGACAGTTCCTGCAGACAGGCAGCTTGCAAACTCTACCAGAGACACACTCTAATTTCCAGAGGCAAATTTGCTCTTTTCACACATTCATCGACTCCTACTCTGCAAGTAGCACTAAATAGATTTGTAAATCAACCTTCAGCTTTATTTCTTTTGCTTCCCAACCCTTGAAAACCAGTTTTAACACTGCTTGGCCTGCAAGTCCTCTCTGAAATAGCAGCTGGGTAACTTCAGTAGAAGTGAGCAGCGATGCTTTCCTCCTTCTGCAGTTGACAGCCATCACTGAGCAACCCCAAAAATCTGCATCCCCTGTGACCTACCATAAAGCACAAAGTCTCCTCGGTTCATACTGAGCACTTATTCACTAGCTTTTCAGTGTAAACCAGACCTGAAGCCAACCGAGACAATGAATAGAAGCTCAGGGTTTTAGGAGTAGAAGCTTTTTAGGTTGTGGTTATTGTTGGGGGTTTTAATTATCTTTTTTTTCCCTTAGGGAAGCAATATTCCAAGCTGGTAAAGATCAAACCTTCACCTCTTCTCAATAAAAATATGCCATCACAAAATAACCCATGCATCAGTCCAGGGCTCTGACCAGCTTCAGGTACCAGCTGATTTCCAGATGGCCACTCTCTCTGGCTCAGGCCCAGAGATCCATGGCAAACAATCAGCACTACAAATGGCCATAAAGAAAACAAGGCTTGCTAGCTAATTGCAACTGATTAAAACACCCAGAAACAAGTAAAACACAAAATTATGCAGCCTGTCCATCACGCAGCTGCCACGCGGTGGAACTTGTCTACAGGTTGGAGAGGGCAGACAGGGCTCCCGGTGAACAAGGTTTCTCTGGGGCATGTAATGTTGGTCCAAAGGGCTGTGCTGTGTCTTGGGCTTGAGTTGAACGAGACAACTTGAGAAGGCTTTCAGATCAAAGATCATGGCCTGAGTCCATCCCCCAGCCAGGCAGGGAAATGTGAGAAGGACAAGCAGAGGTTCCTGAGTTTTAAATCGCGGAGAGCAGTGCCATAACATAGCTGTGAGTGGAAGAAAAAGAAGCCATCGGAGACGCTTCTCTCAGTACAAATGCCCAGGGCAGCCAGGTGAATGCTATGACAGGTAAACCCCCACTGGGTCATTTTTGCCAATCCCCCAAGCAGGGAAGCAGGATTTCAGTTAGATTTAGATGGTACGGCTGCTGATCCCCCAGGGCAAGAAGGGAGTTTTGCCTAGAAGAATGGAAACAAGAAGCGCAAAGCTATGAAGAAAAAAAAACCTGAAAGATTTTTGTCTGAGTGCAATGGGATGGGGCTGTGGTGGCAATGGGAAAAAAAAAAGATAATGAGAAAAATCTTGACTACCCAGTGTTTGCAGAGATTAAATTGGAGCTTTCTGGCCTGACACACCGCTTGTATTTCCCTTCCACATACAGTTGTGTGGCAGCACAAGGTCCAGAGGATGTTGAGTTCACATCTCTTCAGCCATCCGGCAATTTGCTCACTTACCGGTGAGGGTATCCTCGGAGAGAGCCACACCAGTTGGGCAGAAAGCTGGGATCTAGAGGAATTTAATCCTATAGGAATTTAATCATATAGAGGGGGGAAAATCCAGACGTGGCTTCCTTCCTCTGCGCATGGCCCAGCTGAAGATCCCCCCTACACTGTGGGCTCATCACTTCCAAACACAATGAGCACGTCAAGATGAACGTGAGCGTACAGCAGCGCCTTGGTCCAGAGCATCTGCGTTTCCAAAGGGCCCACTTGAATTCCCCCAACTCCTCAGAGGACGTATAATATATGGCTGCATTTTTAATCCAAGAAAAAAAGACACAGTGGAAACAAAAGAGGCTCTGAGACGAGTAATAGAAACCGGCAGGGACAAGGAGAGATTGACGGGTCAGGGACTGGCGGTTTCAAAAAGCAGCTCAATAAGAGAGCCATAATAGAGCACAGACATAACGAATGATCCCAGGAAGGTATTTCCCCTTTCTCACAGCATGAGAACATGCAGGTGTGGAAGCCTGAATTAAATTTAAAAGGGAAAACATGAGGTTTTGAGGTTCTTTATTTTGAGCAAACACACATACACTCACTGCCACAGCGCCCCATGGCACCATCTCACTCCAACACTGATGACTTCACATGTGGACCTCTCGCCAGCCTTAGCTCCTACTTCCTGGAGGTGCACGGGTATTACAGGTACAAGGGTTAACAGAAGGAGGTGTTGGGAGGATGACGGGGAGAGGAGGAGCAGCCACATTTAAATATAAGATGCAGGCAGCACTTTGGTGGAGCATCTCTTTGGGAGGTGTGGTTGTAAGGGTCCTGCCCTAGGCGTTCAGGCTCAGAGGTAACAGGGGAGGCTGTGTGGTAGGGGATGGCTGCAAAGATCTTGCCTAGATGCATCGGAATCAGCAGATTATCTCCAAACATCGACTTCTGCCAACAAATACATCCAAATCAGCCAATGGGAATAAGGCTGGGACTCCCAGGTCAAGACATGATGCTCATGTCTGCAAAGTCTTCCCACAGGCTGGGGGTTTTCCCTTCGCTTTCATCAATGGGCTTCTCCTGTCAACAGTCACCAACAGCGTGCTGCTGGAAACCCTTCCTGCTCCCAGAGCTCCCCATCACCATCCCAAGACAGTTTTTCAAGTACTCTTCTGTGGTTTTGCAGAAAAACTCCTGGCATGGTGCTAACACCTTGGTTTGTCCTCCTCCAAATCCGTAAAGCCTGGTTTCAAGTGAAAGTGGAGAGAAGGCGTCTTAATGTAAAAGGTGTCAGGCAGGGTGCCGAGAGAAGTGTCCTCATGGATGCTACCCAGGTCACATCAATACCCACCCCCCATTTCTTTTCATCACTGCCAATCTTTAACTTCACCCCCTCTGAAGAGCTGTTAGCATCCTGGAAGTCCTCTGCTGCGGGTGGTAAATCCAGAGCTGTTCCCAAAAGAGCCAGGAGAGCACAGACGAGCATGCAGGAAGAGAGGAGAAAGAGAGAGGCCCTTTCTTGAGAAGGCCACAGGATGGATCACCCTGTTGTCAAGAGAGGAAGGATCACAAAGCAGACAACCAAAGCACACTTCTCTCCCGAGGGGACAGATCTAAAGGCCAGAGGGCTTCTCCTTTCAAAGGAGAGGTGGAAGCCGACTAGCATTATTGCAGTTACATTAGCACCAACGATGCAGGCTTTTAACCTTCACCTAAAGAAGTGGAAGATAGCTGTGGTACCAACTGAGATATAATAAACAGAAAATCCTTTCTAGCAGCTTAAGCCACCCATCAGGCACAGCCAACCTACTCCTGCCTACTCCCCAGGCACCAAAAATCAGCACAAGCCCACCCTGAAAGACAAGCTCTGCATGAGCCCATATAACTGCCCATACTGATGCCAAAGGTATGTTTTGGGGAGCAGAAGGGACTTGGGGGACCCTCCTCTGGCACAGTTCAGGTCCAGGCTCTGGAGGAATCTCCAGGGGATGGGAACTTCAGGGAGGTTCAGTTTTCTTTCTTTTATTTTTCCTTCCTCCATCACATTTGTCCAGAAGGGCTGGGAGAGCGCAACAGGATAAGTGAGCCTTCAGTTAATCCCACTATAAACCCATTTTCATTTCCTCTCTAATTAGAGCAGCAGGCACGTTTCAACAACTGATTACCTCTCCTGGGCAGTTGTGGGCATTCTTCTTGGCTACTTGTTCATTTTTTTTTCCCCAGCAAAGCCCTGCTGCAATTGTAAAGTGTTAAGAAAAACAAATAAATAAATAAAAAAACAAAAAGAGGGAGTGAGGTAGAGCACAGGCAACCTGCCAGGAACTGGGACCAAGGCTTCCTTTTCCATTCCTAAGGGTGAAGACCAGAAGGTGCTCACACAGCTTAGCTAGCAGCAGCACTGATAGCAGCATACAACTCTCAGCAGATGATTATTAAGGACCATCTATTAAAAACACCCTCAACCAAACCCCTCCACAACAGGCATTCAACCCTCACAACCACGTTACAACTGCCATACCTCCTACCTGCGCATCCCACAGTGCTCAGGTAACACAGCTTCTCCTGGCATCTCCAAAGTCCTCAGGCACCCAGGTCTAACATTCCCCACCCACCAGGTCCTCAAGCCAGAAACAGTGCCCGCAAGCCCCATTTAAAGCCAATAGTAGGGCTTGGGTGTAGGTGAAGGGGCCCAGCTAAAGCCCCTGCAAGAGGACATGGTTATCCCTAATGTGCATCAGGAGAGAAACCTGTGCCCCATTCCTGTTAAGCAGCCCCAAATTACCACCTTGCTGATTTCCCAGCATCCTGGAAGTTAACCCTTGTAGCTCCTGATCTCCCAGCTGAATCTTGCCTCCCATGTCTGTCTGGCATGGCACGGAATGGCTTGACAGGAGGGCAGGTGGCACTGGGAGACAGTTGGTGTGTTTTGGCTCCAATGGGCTCCAGAGTCAGTGCTTGGCTCTGTCAAAGCCACCAAAGCTCCAAAAGCTTTCAATTTTTTTTTTTAATTATTATTAATTTTTCACCTCCAAAATAAACTAATTTATGCAAAAATACTCAGACCACAGAGCTGAACATCTTGGTTTGGGTTTCTTTGGCACAAAAAAATGAGTCTGCCTAGGGATGTTCCACTCTTGCAGACACTTCATGTTGCCAGGAGAAATCTTTAAATATTCCCATCCTCTTCAACACTGGGACCCAGGTGAAGCTCATGAGCTCTTGTGCACCCATCCCACAATAAACACAAGGCCAGGCAGAGAAAGGAGCAGGAAAATGAAAAGCAATATAAACACCGCCATCCCTAATATGTCCTTTTCTTTTTTTTTTTTGTCTCCAAAATCCTGGACCAGCCCTTAAATTTCCTGTGCCACTTAGAAAGACTTTCAGTGTGACCGGATCGGTCATCTCAATGGGATTTCCCTCCCTCAAAGATAGGATGAGACAGCTTAGACTTATTAAGTCCAAGAAGAATACTTATAAGATGGTGTCACAACATGTTGTTAAAATAGCAGGTGAGCCGGCACATTCTGAGAGCTTAATGGCCCCATGTCTTTAAAAATATCCCTGCTACATTTTGTGTGTGAGATAATAAACCTGCGGCTGATACGGATTGGCCTGTCTGGGTGATGCACTGAGCTCAGTCTCCGCGCCAGGCTGGAAGGACACCCCCCCCTCCCGCCCCCATCTCCACTGTGGCATGGTGGGGACCTCTCTTCCCAGCAAGAGAACCCCATCATGAGCTGGGAGCTCTCCTCCCATCTGGACATGCTGATAACCCAGAGCAGGGAGCTAAGGAGGGGGATGGTTGGTTTGTTTTTTTATATATATATATAAAATGTTATTTTTCTTTCTTTTACCTTGCGCTACTTGCAAGAACTTCATGCACAGTATGAAGTCTTCCAACTGACAAGCGAAATTCAGTTAGCAGAGCTTCTATTATTCCCAATTTATTACCCCACTGGAGAGCTGTGCAGGCTTAAGGGCTGGAGAAAGGAAAACAGAGGCGCGCATGCACGCGCCGACGGAAGCCAGCAAACCAAACCCAAGGCTCCCGCTGAATTATGACTCACGATTTATAAACCATTACGTGCAAGGGATCTCTGCTATATTTATTGCGATGTGACTTCTCAGCAGCTACAAAAATCAGGCTGGTAAATGTGGAGGGAAAGGGCAAAATTATTAATAACTTTTTATATAAATCCATTTCTTCTTTCCTTGGGGAATAACCGCCAGCCCTCTGCTTGCTAAGGGTAAGGGGTTTGCCATAAGGGATGGGGCGCCTCACGCAAGGGGATGGGGAGGGATGGGCAGGGTATAATAAAGGCACAGTGCCACACCAGAAGGCAGAGGAGCCTTGGGATAGGTGGGGGCACACGAGGAGGTGATGGGGAAGGGTGGCTGGGGATGTAGAAGCACGCGCATGCGTGTAGCATCCGTGAAAGTGGAGGGATTTGGAGTTAAGAATGTGGCAGAAATGCTTCAGAGATCCCAGTCACAGCTGATGGGCAAGACTCCTTATTCTGAGCAGGTGGGCAAAGTGAAATGGGGTGGGTAGGACCCCCTCCTGCTGCCCAGCTGTCACCTGGAGGTCTGGTCTGCTGCCTCTGTGAGAAGATGCTCGGGTGGGGAAGATGTAGCATGAAGGTGACCGGGTGTGTTAAGTGAAGCAGTGGCTCTGCATCCAGCTGGATGTTCTGTGCTGCAGCACACTTGACCTGCTGTATCAAACCCCAGTTGCTCGAGCGCCTGAGCAGCTTTACCCCTATGCTAGTCCATGTCTGAGGTAGGCGAGGAGGAAGCTCGGCTTTCATCTCCCTGGCCGAGAGTAGCAGTAGCCCCAGGAGCCTGGGCGGATGCAGCATACGGCATCAGCAAGCAGTGAGATGAGAGATGCCCACAGGGCAACCTGGGATGGGGATTCATATGGCAAGGGGTTGAGAGCACTGGAGTCACCACCCACCACAGGGCCACATCCAAAGTACAGCTGCAGGGAAGCAGACTGCAAACCAGCAGGAAAGGCTTTTCCTGGCTTGTCAAGCAATAAAACATGGTTTCAAAACGTAAAATTGTGGAAAACAGGCATGAAAAAAGACCCTTGGTCAAAGCATCCCACGGAGGGAGATGGAGATTACATACTCCTCCACGTACCCAACTACAGGCTATGCATTTCTCAGCGCTACACAGCAGACATAAAGAGGCCAAATGCTAGGAAGTGTAAGAAAAGACAAGGCAAGGAAGGTCCCTGAAAGGTGACATTGTCAGATGGCTTGAAGAAGCAGACTACGTCACTGGTAGGCAAATAACACACAGACTAGGCACCCCAGGCAAGGGCTGGCAGCAGTTCTCCTCTGCACATGGAGACAAGGTGGTGACCGGCAAGGGGAGAAATTAAATTTATTCATAGGGAAGTGGATGGACAAAAACATTATCCCTGTAATGCACACCTAGGTCGCTGCTTCATCAGTCTGAGGTGAGTGATGCTGCACCTTGAGTGCTGTGTTCAGTTTTGGACCCCTCACTACGGGAAGGACATCAAGGTCCTGGAGCATGTCCAGAGAAGGGCAACCAGGCTGGGGAAGGGGCTGGAGAGCAAACCTTACAAGGAGTGGCTGAGGTGTTCAGCCTGGAGGAGGCTGAGTGACTTTATTACTGCCTACAACTACCTGAAAGGAAGGTGTAGAGAGGTGGGTGATGGTCTTCGCCCAAGCAACAGGTGATGGGACAAGGGGAAATGGCACAAAGCTGCGCCAGGGCAGGGTCGGATTTGACATTTGGAAAAAATTCTTCGCTGAAAGGGTTATTGGGCATTGGAACAGGCTGCCCAGGGAGGGGGTTGAGTCACCATCCCTGGATGTATTTAAAAGACAGGTAGATGAGGTGCTCAGGGATATGGTTTAGTAGAAAATGGGTATGGTTGGACTCTACGGTCTCAAAAGGTCTTTTCTATCTCAAAGGTCTTTTCTAACCTAGTGATTTTGTCCTGAGCCAATCTTGGTCATGAAAGCTCTCGAAAAATGTAGGGAAGGTGGTGGCTGGCATGCCTGGTGTTGAGCACCCTGGGAAATCGGGGCATCTGCTGCTAAAGGTTGGATGATACTGGCTTTTCCATTTTGGTGATCTGCAACCATATGGTACACTCCAAACGAGAGGCTTTCTTCTCCAAATTAAGAAGTAGAATGAAAACTTATGAGATTAGATGAGAAGCAGAGCAGCGTTTTACTTATCTTTAAGGATGACCTTTATCCAGGTTTCTTCTGTAACGTCAGGAAGGAAACTTCTATTTTAAAAGAAAAACTGCATTTCTCATATGTTCCCATGATTCCTGATGCTGGTGCTTTAAATTAATCATTGCAAAGAGCCACCACAAAAATAGTGATACCAGGAACGAATATCCTCTGAGTAAACACTGCCTGATGTTTTCACGTTTAAAAAAAAATAAAAAATCTCTCCTTGACACTTCTCTTCTGTCTCATCTTATGCGAAACATCTAAGGAGAACTTCCCAAGCCTCAAAAGAGGTCGGGCAGTGGGACAGATCGAAGCAGCAAGTTCACAGGTAATTATTTATGTGCAAACTCAACAAGATTAAATCTGAACTACTTCTCTGCCAGGGTCAATTCTCCCTTGGAGTGATGAGGATTAGTTGGTCGGGGAGGGACAGGCTTGAAATGCTCCAAAATCTGGCCACCTCCAGGATGCATCTCACCTATCTCACTTCTGACATCTCATGTTCAGGAAAGGGGAAGAAAACGCCCCGTGATTTACATGACCAGCCACTGCCAATCTGCACAGCTCACTTATCGAACGCCACAAGCCCAAGAACAAATTTGGAAGTGGCGAATGATTTCCAATAACTGGTTTACCTGAGGACGCTGTGGGTCACAGCACGTTCACAGGCAGTTTGCGAGAGGTGAGAGAAGCTCAATTCACTTAGCAAGCTATTTACATTAAATTATTTGCTGGGCTTTACCCATCACCCAGTAGAGTTTGGTGATGGTGTGTTATCGGTATGACCCAAAGTCATCCTGGATTCAGCACGATTCGTTCTTTTCTCCCTGGGGTGAACTGAGAGCAGAAATACCATAGTGGTCCTCAATCACAGCAAAGCTTGTCCCTCTGTGCTCTTAAAGAGGCTCTTGAAGTTAGTGAACAGGAAGGAAATGGACTTTTCATCACTGAAAACATTCCCCTTGCACTTATTCTCACACATGAAGAGGAGAATATAGTCTGTGGCCTTTGGGCTGCATGGGAGGAGCTGGGGTCGAGGGGTGCTAGAAGGATGGGTCTCCATCTGTAGTTAAGGTGCAACTTCACCCAAGGAAACGTGCCTGCGGAGGATGGGCTTGCTCAGCTCAGGTACCCATGCCAAACACAAGCAGGCAGCTCCCAGGAAGGGGTGGAGGGCTTTCAAAGCCCCTAGGTGCTCCTGGTCCCAGCTGTCCACCCCTGCTCGCATTCAGCAGTGGCTTGCTAGAGAGCATTTGTTTGGCAAAGGTGGAGGGTGCTGAGAGTATGTGCTCAGTCTCCACTGGATTTGCTGTGCACTGCACAGGTGCCTACCTATCACAACATCCATCTATCTACCTGCTTTAGCTGCCTTCGGGTGGCTGCACACCTTGCTTCCTCCGGTTTTAAGCAGGCACCCTTCTATTGCTGCTGACAAACCCACGTGAGGGATCTGAGAAGTTTAGCAGGATTCACAGCTCCCCTTCGCCCCTCGCCCTCCCTCCACCCAGAGCGGTTTCAGCTCAGTGCTGGGGAGAGAAAAATGTGCCTTGTATAAGCTGTGACAGCTGATGACTTATGACATTTATCTTCCCTCCCAAGGAGGACGGGAGAAGTCACTTGCGGCTGGTTTCACCGAGGCTGTCAGGCTTCTTGGCACTGGGTTTAGCCTCAGGGTGACAGTCATGTTGTCACAGGCTGATGCCGTGATGTGCTGCAAATGCTTTAACACGGGGCTCCCTAACATTTGGCCCCACACCTTTTTTCCTGAGCTTAGAGACCAGTGAGGGACACAGGTTGCCGTTGTCCCACCAAAACACTTTCTCTTTAAGAAATAAAGCCCTTCCAGACTAATTTGCTCATCTGCCCTTTCCCACAAGGCTTGAAAATACATGGTTGGAAAGGGGGATGGCGCGTGCAGCGTGTAGCATGGCATTCATCACACAGGGTTGGAGCAAGAGGGGAGGAAAATGAGAATCGATGGAGAAAAGCATTTCCAGTAGAGGCTGGGTTTCCCGAGCAGAGATGTCTTCTCTCTGCTAAGGAGCTGCTGTTCCTTCCCTTCAGCTGCCCAAAGCCAGGCGCAGAAAGGACATGGGTGTTTTCTTGAGTCCCTTTGGTGCTGCAAGGGCAGGATGCTCTGCTGGAGCAGAAAACTCCATGGGGAGAGTTTTTAACAGTGGAGAATCCCTTAGAGCAGAGCAGTGGAAGGTCTGTAGCACAGCGTGACCTGGCTCAGTCCCAGGTGGAAAGCAGCCCTTTTTCAGGGCCCCATAGGACCAGTGCCCATCATCCTGCATCACTCTGCATCAGAAGATGCTTTTGATGGGGTGGGGGTGGGGAATTAACGCCTTGCGAGCATCAGGAATAAACTTCATTCCCAAGGACAAGAGAGGGACAGCTGTGAGGGTCCTGCTGCTCCCTCCAAGCTGAGGCTTTGTGCTGGAAGAGAGGACATGAGCACATATGAAGGTAGAAGGCTAGAAGGAAACATGACCCTTTCCAACTTCCCACCCTCCGTGCCCATCTGCAAACTTCAGCACCTTGGTTTTGCACCTTTAACATCTCTGGAAGAGGTTTGCAGCAGCTCATGGGGGAGATGGAGGGAAATCTGTTGGGTGTTACTAGGCAGAGCAATCACACTAGGCTCCGGGATTCCCAGAAAGGGAAGCAGTTGGAAATCAGGTCAAACCTTGTGGCAAGTACAGATGTGCTCTTCAGCTGCACCAGAAAGGCTTTTCTTACCTCCTTACAGGCTTTTCTACATTGCAAAGTGCAATGGGATCAGAAATACGCCTTTTAAAAAATTATTTTAAACTGGGAATGCGTTTTGTCACTATGAACTCCCACCTCCTCCCACTGAGTAGCTAAATACTTCTGGCTTTCTCCAAAATCTCTTTTCTGGCTGTCTCTCTAGTTGGTTTTTTTTTTTTTTCTTTCCCCTCTCTGAAAACAATGAAGATTTAAAACAAAGCAAACTAACCAACCTTGCCCTGATGGGGTTTTTCTCGTAGGCTTTCACCTGAATAATTTGCCACTGCCTTCCCATCAGCAGCTATACCGACAGCCACCATAGGTATCGATCAAGTACCGAGTCACTTCTGAGCCAGTGCGGACACTTGGAAAGAAAAAATAGTGTCCTCTAAAGGAAAAATCTATCTAAGTACAAGAAAATAAGGAAAGAGAGGGCTAAAAGCATAGGTATTAAATGCAATACAATTGGGTTTTATAGAGAGGCCTTTAGAGGTAATTCCAAGTTGCCTTACGCGAATTTAGAAATGATTAAATGTAATATCTCCTTGAAAGAGCCATTCCATCTGGGGATGGTGGTTCTTCCCCCCCCCCCCCCCCTTATTTGCCGTATTAACACAGCACCCAAAAGGCCCGTTCACAAAGTCCCATCGTACCTGCTGGAATATAATCACGGAACAAAAGGGTCCCATGACAGAGACGGAAGAGAAGACCCACCAGAGAGACACCCATAGCTGGGGGGATCAAAACCCATGATCCATGTGATCTGCAGCAGCCTCAGGACATCCACTGCAGAAGGAGATAAAGAAGTGATGGCACGGGGACGTGAAGACGATGAGATTAGGACGGGTGCTGTCATCTTGCCTGTTTTTCTCCTCTCCTGAAAATACGCCTATAGTGACTGTTGAATAGGAGAGACCTTGATTTCACCCCGTTACAGCCTTTAGAGATGAACTAGGTGCAAGGAGTGATCCTAACTATCCTTTGCCCTTTATCCACTGCCTCCTCGCGCCCTGCACCAAGTAACATGAGCTCCTCTAGATTTGGGGTTGTGCTAGTGAACACATTCAGGAGCAAGGCGCCTCGTAGAGATGCTCCAAAAACCCCACCTATTCTATTCCAGGGGTGGTAGGTACTTCGTTTTGAGCTCTTTTTTCTTTTAATTAAAAAAATAAAATCAGCTCTAGGGGTAACGTACCTTGGAAATGAGAACGTGACTGGTGAACTATTAAATATTGCCTGCCCATAATTCTCTGTGTGTTTATCTCCGATGCCTGCAGTTTTTCTCCTCTCCATTCTCTTCCTGAAAGCATAATAGCAGCTCTCACATTTTTATTGCAGAGTGCATCTGTTGATGCTTCTGTTCAAATCTCTCAAAAAAACATGTTTCCTGTGGATCACCAGTACTTAAATAAAAAAAGACAGAATATTAAAAAAAAAAATAAGGTGGCATCACTGGGTATCCGTTATCAATCTGTGCCCTTTGCTCATTGGTTGACATGGGGCCAGTACCTCTGACGCTCTCCCTGGAATCACTTGTGCCGCAGGGACCTGGAGGTGTCTGGAGAAGCGGTCCCGTGGGTGGAAATGAGGAGCTGGGTTTGTTCCCTGGTAATTTCCCAGTGCAGAGGGTGCTGTGTGCGACCTGTAGGATCCCCAGGTGGGAAATGAATGGCCACATCTGTGCCCGGATGAACTCCTGCTCGGCCAGGTCTCCCGCCAGAGCCCAGCCACGGTCCACCTTGGATTTGAAAGGGAGAATTACACCACAAGCTGCTGGCTGGGAAATCTCACGGGGAAGTTTAGGTTGGGCGCTCCTGCATCCATTCAGCCCTGAAATTAAGATGTGCTCCTCCCATGGAGCGGGATGGTGTGTGTCAGTCGCCCCACCAGCTCTTCCCAGCAAAGCAGGATTGAGATGAAGATGTCCTGAGAAAAGCATGGCTGTGATGCCAGCCAAAATTTGCCCCATTTGTTTTACTGCCTTCATCCCAATGCTGGCCCAAATCTGGCAGGACCGCCATCCCCAACAGCAACCCAGCTCTGCCATACTCGAGGGCTTTTGCTCCTATTCCTCCATGCCCATCAGCTCCCTTGGGGACAATGTTGAAGCACGGTGCTACAACACACCGTCAGCTCCTGTCCCAGGTGGGGAAACAGACACAGAGGTGACACCCAGCTGCCGAAGGTCCAGGAGGTGGAGGTGAATGCCATGCTCAGGGCAAGCCACAGGCAGCAAGCAAGTTCTGACCCTCTGGTTTTCTCCTGTCTGTCTCACCGCTAATTTCTGTGGTTAGAAGGAGGAAATATTGCCTGATCACCTGCCCTTCTCCTGCCTGGCCTCCCTCCTCTCCCTTCTCACCCACTGCAGTTGCCATGGGTCGGTGTTTGCCACACAAGCAAAAGTGGGTGGCCACCACAGGCTAAATCATCTTCTGGATGAGATTCTTCAGTACCAAGTCTGATTCTTGCTGCTCCTCTGGCTCTATCATAATTTAAAAAAGCAATAATAGCATTTAGGATCTACACAGTTCTTCCAATTCACATCACAAGGTATTAACAAGCAAGCGACTCACTTGTCTTTTCCCTAGAGGTGGCAGCAAGCAGGTGAACATCTCCATGCTCAGATGGAGATGGCCCATCTGACCCACAGCAACAAATCCTTTTCCATTCCACAAGCACCCAAAGCAGCACTGACCCAACCCCAGCGACTGCTTCTCTCTACGAGGCTGTGGATTGTTCCTGTTCATTGGCACCCCTGGTTTAGGTATGAGAGGCTGCCAGCCCAAGGGGTTTGCAGCCCAAGCTGAGATGAAGTATGGATGATGAAGCGTAACTGGGATGGTCTGATAATGAAGGCAATGCAAGGAACGTGCTCATCCTCCTGAACTGGAAATTGCAAGGCGTCATTTACTTCCCCAGAAAGAAAAGATCTGGTTTTTTCACCTGTTTGGATTTTAATTTAGCAATAACAAGAGGAAAGAGGAAAGTTAGCACACTGCAACTGCTGTCTCTGGAAGACCAAAACCCCACTGCCTACTCCACGTCACCTCTGGCCCCAACACCATGCACCCGCGTTCAGCCCATCAGAGGACCTGACCAAGCCTTCATGTGGCCAACTCCACAGCTGTACACACCACCCCCTTAAACGTCTCAGGATGCTTCAGCTCCACCCATAGCAGGATCAGTGAGAACACTCCACTAGTCAGCAAGTGGGAGCATGCGGAGTGTGGACTCCATTGGATTTCCTCTCTGCGTGCGGAGGTCCTCCTCCATCCTTCAGCTGTCCTTGGTTTGACACGTGATGGCATTGACCCTTGCTGGCTTCTCTCCATTGTTCTTTCACACAAGCAACAACAGCCTGGAGCTCCTCTCCGTCTTGGTTTGACCATCTTTTTTCAGCAGGTGGCTTGCAAGATTACGAGAGCCTCAGAATTAGGGTGGTCTTTCTCCTGCATGATAGCTGACTGGCAGCACCTCCTTCCACATTATCCAGAGCCACCTTGTGGAAATGGGACCACTATGACCCGTTGCTCCAGAGTATTCCCTATTTTGTAATATCGAAGGTTCACCAGCTGTTCAGGTGGCAGACATATCGATATACCTCAACATCTCCTCTAGCGTGAGATCCACTGTTGACACTGGAGTCACATCAGTCATGGCACAAAGAAAGGATGTGTGCAGATGGTTATCAGACTTGGTCTCCTTATTCTAACTCCTTGGCCTGTCTTGGAGCAGGAAGCACTATTTATTATACCTTTTTGCTGCTTCTAAACACAACCAACCATTTCTTGGCATTTCATCACAGAAAAATAGCTTGATCCTGCTTCCATCAATGTGGAAGGAAAAAAAAGGCATCCTCTTGGCTGCTTCTTCCGCAGCACGAAAGCTCCCAAAACATCAGCATGGGCTAACAGTTTTAAATTTCTTCCCACCTTTTTCCCTTGCGCTTTTTCTTCCAGGAGAGCAGGCTTCAAGAATAGATTCCCTTCTGGGGTTAACCATCCCTTCCATCCTCCAGAAGATCCATCTCTCTTGAACCGGTTGCGCAACACCGCCTTGACTGCAAAGGAAGGAAGGAGCTGCTGCATCTAGCAGCATGGCCCTGAAATATTTAGAGCTTTGTGTGCTAAATCCAGGCCTGTGGAGCAATGGGAGAGGGGCTAATGGCACAGATGATGCTTTCTGAGCAGCTTTGCAGCCGAGACAGAAAGCCAGGGCATGAAGGTGCCAGGGATGGCAGCGCCATGGGGGTGAGGCTTGCTGCGGGAGAGGAGCAATGCATGCGGTGGCTTCTCGCACCCTGCTTGTTCGGCGGCTAAAATAGGATTCGGTTTTAGGGGTTGTTAATCTGGCATCTTTCATCAACTCCAAAATGAAGCCAAACCTCCCAAAACCCAGGAGGGGAGTGGTGGTGGTGGTTCTTTTCCCTTTTAAAATTTGTTAAGCACATGTGTTTTTAGTGCTCATGGAAATGTCAGATCCAAAGCAGAGGGAACTAGCTCATCATCTGTCAAAACTACAGCTGGATTTAACAGCTTAGTGTGACATTAGAACAGCAACACAGGAAGGAGGAGGAAAAAAAAACCCCAACAACCCACCACAAACCTCAAGGAGGATACAGCTCAGCACGCAAAGGAGAAGATGAAGGCCCACCTGCCGCATCAGAGGTCATTAGAAATAAAGCTGATACATAATCCTGAGGGTAAAATGCACGGCAAATGTGCTGGAAGGGCAGTATTGTTTTAAAGGCTGTTTCTGTCATTGCCTTCTGCTACAGATATCCTTCTGCTCCGGGACATGGAACAGCACATGCATTTTGTTGAGGTCTGTGCCTCCTCTTGCCTTTGCCTATGCCTTCCTCTGAATAACCAAAATTACCACTGTGGTTTCCACCCATGGACCTCAGAGAGTCCCCAGAGCCCTATCTTCCCCATCCTCAGGGGAAAAGGCAAACTACTTGACCCAAGGTCGCATGGTGGATCCCAAAAACCATGACGATCCACCGGCCCCGCAGTGCTAACACCGAGGTTCCAGCAGACATATTTCTCGCCCTTTCCTCTTCTGGGTGCCCCAGAAGCCTTGTGCGGGCCCATCCCCAGCACCCTTCTCTGCTGGCTGTGCTCCTGGCACCTCCACATCTCTCCACGACCTTACCTCTTTTCTCCAAGGCTGCTTTCTCTCAGAGGTTCCAAACACTCCAGGGAGCAGGACCTTGTATTTTTAGCACTCGTGCCACAAAGTGCTAAGCAAATTCCCAGTGACATATTATCAATACCCAGCGCTATTAAAAATTTCTCCAAACTCCAGAGAAAGCCAGCCAACTACTGAGCAAAAAACAGTCGATTTTGAGTCACTCCAGAGATGCATGGAGGGGACGGTGGTGGGCATCTGGATGTCCTCCTGGGCTTCGTGGAGTACTTTGCCCTGGCAGTGAGCAAAGATGTGGGGTGGTATGGCAGCAAGCTTCCTGGTCCACAGCTGGTCAGTAAGACTCGTTTTAGGTGGAGATAAGGCAGAGCCCTATGCTCCTCGGGGCTGGAGGAACTATTTGCTATGGATCTGCTATAATTATAGGCACATGCCCTCCTGCTGCAGCAGGGAAGGGGAAAGCTGGGTGCAGGAGCTGAGCCTCCCCTCCCACAGCCACTGTCTGGTCCTGCACCAGGGCGGGGGGTGGGGGGGGGTGGGGTGGGGCGGGTCAGGGATGGGGGGAGGGAGGTGGTGGTGGGAGGTGTGGGTCTTACTTGGCCAAGTAAGGAAGTAAGGGTGAACAGCTCTCTGCTGCTGGCTCAGTGCTGTCGTTTAGAAAAAATTAAGTAATGTAATCGTATCTTCTGAAGCAGGTAATGTTGCCTGATTATGAGTAAGGGAGGGGGGATTAGAAGCCAAGGCAGAGTTGTTTAATGGACCCATTAGAGGGCATTAGCTGATAATGATAGGACATCGCTGGCATCTTAAAGACAGGCAGTGTGCACAGGCATAGCCCAAGCTATAGGCCTGGGGTATGTGCGTGGCTGTCCATCTGTCATGCTGTCTCCGGGCATCTGAACTGCTTCCCCAGGGAGAGACTTGGATGTAGTTTCTCACACCTTGCTGGGTGCTGGAGGAGGTATGAGGGTGAAGATGGATGGTGAGAAGGTGACTGTCCCCAGGGTGTATTTTTGGCTCACAGAGCTGTGCAGGAGCAGCTGCATTACACCCATGCTGCAGTGGGCTTAGAAGCCCCAATGTTGCAACCTCAGGGCTGTTCTACCATGGGTTATTGTTGCCTTCTCCCCACTGACTCTTGTGGTGAGCTGTGACACCACTTCCCCAGGACCCATCCTTGCCTCCAACGACTCGCTGCAGCACTAAGAAATGTCAGTGACTCCGGGAACATCACCCAAACCGCTCTCTGCTCCCCATCATCCACCACCTCTGACACTCAGGATTCCTCATCACTCACCAGAGCTGGGGCAAGAGGAAGGCGTGGGACCAGCAGTGCTGCAGGGAGCACCAGCATTGCGCTTTCCTCCTATTCAATCCAGTCAAAATACATCAGCTTCTCCAATCGGCAGGGCAGATGCACTTCCAAACAAAGAAATAAATATAAGCCAAACCACAGCTCTACAAATAGGACCCAGCTGGGTGGGCAGGACGGTATTTAAAGACTCCAGAGAAAAGGGGGCACAGGCAAATTGGTGGGGAGGGTGGCAAAAGAAGCCCAAATAAAATTTCTTGTGGTTCTAGTGATCCCATGTATTTTACTTCTGGTTTCTGACAAGAGGGCATTCCCCCTCGCCATGTGCAGCAGCTCTGCACCTGGGCATGTGGGACCTGAAGAGGAGCCTGGTTTGGTCCTGGGGTAAGGAGAAGCAACCCCAGCCAGCCCTGCTTGCTGGGAAACAATGAGAACAGAATGGAAAATAATTAGGGGTGGGTGGATAATTGAGGGTGGAAAAACCTCCCTCTGCATCCCCAGCAAGTCATGGCTCCAGTGAACCAGGCAGGTGATGCTTCCCCAGTGCAGGATGCAGTTATCCCTCCCAGGGACCTTGGGCAGGCAGCAGGGGGAATGATTGATATAACCTGCTCAAGGATGCGTTTCTTTCTCGCTTCATCCTTTCCTTCTTTTCTTTCTCCCTCCTCTCTTCCTCATTTCCCTCCCCTTCTTATTCAAGCTGAGTCTTTTCAGTTGGTAATTACAGCTGAAGTGGACAATCTGTCTTTTTATTTTTAGCGGCCAGCGCTGGGCTGCTGAAACCAGGCAGAGGCAGCGCAGCAGGGATGGCTGCATGGGGAGGGGCACCATCTTTGCACGGGGCAGATATATCCCTCTGGTGCAGGTTCGGGGATAGATGCCCACACAGATGTTTTCTGAGCATCCCTTCATCCACACGCTGCAAAATTTGGAGGCACCAGCCATGTTGGGACAGCTTCTGTACCCAGGTTTGACAGGACAGGCAAAGTTTTGGGATATTTAATCATACAACCACAGTGGGACAAAGCCAGCCATGGGTGCTAGCTGACATTGGCGCATGGTCTATCCATGTGCGCTGTCCTTCAGCATCCACCCACCTTGGGATGCTGGTGAGACAGGGCAGGGCTACAGCCCCCCCACCCCAGTCCTTACCCTGGGCATCCTGCAGATCTCCTCCTGGGTTTCCGGTTAGCCAGACCTTCCTTTCTCCTCCTCACCCCATCCTTTCTGCTCATCTGAGCAGTTTTGTTAATAAACTCATGCACCTCCATTGTAGAGAGCGAGGAGGGGGGAAGATGCTGCTGCTGCGCACAGGTTGGGGGGGGGAGGGAAGGTCCCAGAGGCGCGGAGAGCAGTTCGGCAGCAGCATCGGCACCCACTCAGCCTGCGGGTGTTTTGCTAGACGACGCTGTCTGCGATAGCCCTGGGTACATGTGCCAGTGAAGATAAATCCCGGATTCAAAGGGAGGCAGCAAGAGCTAGAAATAAAAAAAAAAACACCCAAACAAAACCACCACAGAAAAAAGAAGAAAACAATTAGAGTGACTTATGATTTAAGGGAAGAAATTCAAAGTCCTTCTCTTTCTCCCTCCTGGGCAGCTCAAGAGTTTTATCCTCTTCCAGCTCCTCCAGACACACAAGCCCCACAGCTCCTGCTAGCTGGGAGAGTGGAGGTTTGAGGGGGGCAGGGAGAGGAGCAGCCTGCTTTTCCAGCTCTCCCCTCTACCAACAACTGTCACCCAAGAGATGCAAGGCAGGCATCTCACTTCACCTGCACTTAGCTGACCGAACCCGTCAGTTTTTTTAATCTCGCTGTGGCAAAGCTCCCCTTGGATTGGGGTTAAATCTCCACCCCAACACTGCTTGGACATCCAGCACTCCCCTGAGTACACCACCAGATACAGTTGTGGTCACAGCTGGGGAGCAGAAAGATAGGAGAGGAGAGCAAACATCACCATCTGCAAGTTACTTTTAAATTATTTTTTTTAAAGATAAAACCTAAAACCAAGTAGGTAACCAGTAGGAGAGGGTCAAAGGCAGCCTTGTGGTCCGCAATGCCACGGTGCAGCACAGCCTGGTCCTCCACAATGCCCCAAGGAGGCACCAGAATAAACCTGGTGGGAACAAATGTCAGGTCTGAGTGAGCCGCAGCACCACACACGTTGGTTTGGTGTGGCTGGTACCCAGCCAGCCTCCGTGGGAGGCAAAAGCATCCTTGCGCCACAGCACGCAAAGCCATGGCTGGGCTATAAGTCAACAGAAACTACAACCCACTCTGCTCAGAGATCGGGAGAGCAACCCAAAGGGGCTTTATCCAGCCCTCACAGTCAGGATCCGGGATGCACCCAAAACCCTTCTCACCCCATTTCAGACCTGAAGTGACCTCACGTCTTTCCCGGTCTCCTTTCCCCCTTTGCAGACAATTTCATTCACATGAAGTAGCCCAGAATAATCCAAGGAAAACCCAGGAGGGGCCTTAACATGGGGCAGGTGCAGAGCCAGGGCAAAGAACTCAAGAAGTACAAGATGGGCTATTTCATACAGCAAACACTCATTAGTAAAAGATATTGTTGCCTGCAGGGAGACAGTTTCTGGGTGATTGAAAGTAAGAACCATTTGAAACAAATTCAATAAAACCCGGCGTGCCTTTTGCTTTTAAATATGCCATTTCTCTCTAAGCTGGTGTTTTTTCAGGGAAGCGCATCGATTGAGGCCAGGAGGTTCGTGAGGGAGGTTCCCAAGGTGAGACACTGGGCACAGTGGTCACCTTGAGCCACGGGGGAGGTGGTGACAGACAACCTGACCCATCTCATCTGAAAGCAGGTATCTCGACGCAATCTTCTCTGACAAACATCTGAAGGGCTTTGGTTGCATTCCAGTATGAAATGACAGAACTTGAACGAAATTCCCCAAAAGCCTGGTTTTGGGGTTTTGGAGCAGTCCAAAGCTGAGGCCAAGCCTGGTTTTAATTGCCTTGATTCTCCATGCCTTTCACCTGGTGAAATGCATGCCCACAGCACCCAGTCTGTCAGGCAGGGGATTCTCGAAGGATTCTCCCTTTATTTTAATATCTAAGAACCTTTGGGAAAGATTTAATTGCTGGGGTGTGGACTAGCCATTTCCAGTTATGGATACAAGTGAATAGAAGTGCTGGAGCCCCCATTTCTTAATTAAAAGACGTGGCAACTGTTCCTACCTAGCACGCAGTAGCAACAACAGCAGATTATTAGGAAAAGTAATATCAATCTAATCCAACCTGTGCAGTTATTAGGCCCAGCTAACTACTGGTATTGATTTTATTACTAATATCACTGCCGCAATAAGAAATCAACCGCAGCACATAGTTTCGCATCATTCATCATGCTGTTCATTTGTTTGGCTTGGGATCAGCTGAATATTCCGTGTCCCCTCTGCCCCCCAGTGCTCAAAGTCCACGTAAACATTTCCTTTCTTGGGTTTTACCTCCTTTTCCTTCGATTTTTACCTCTTCCACGCTACATCTTTTGTTCCTCCCCTCTCTTGGGTCGTCCCTCACCCTCCAAAAAACAACTTTCACGCAAGATCAAAGCCAACACATACATTTTCCTCACTCTGAATTCAAAGAAGCTTCCAGCAGCTATGAGTCAGCAACACAAGACAGAGCTGCTGGTCACTGAAAGAAACTGCCAGGAACTTGGGGAGGATGAATCACCTTCAAAGATGGCTGAGAAACTGGAAAGAGAACCACTTGTCCTTTCTCTTCGTCATTTAGCTCATTTTTGCCCCAGGCTCTCAAGCAAGGAGCACCACACATGAATTTGCTTGCACCTCCCCACAGGATGAAGCTCAACGAGCTCGGTGCTGGATCAGCTTCTTCCGCAAAGCCACTAATGGCGAGCTGAGAGAGAGAGAGGGTGCTTGTCCTCCTGTGCCACGATGCACAAAGCTTAGCTTTCGCTCCTCATGTTCCCTGGGAGTTAAATTTAACTCTGGGTTAACTGCAGTTTCCTCCCAAAGCTGTCTATCACCTCTCATGCCTCTCAGGCTCTTCCTTGTTCACTCAAGAAAATAACAGCTCACACCGTTCCTGGGCTCTGAAAAAGCCCACATAATTGGTACACTCTCTACAAAGTACACCTCAACCAACAACGTGGCTATTTGGAGCACGAAGGGTGGCCTCATCTTTTCAGAAGGGTTATGGGTTGACAACCTCGTTTATTTTCCTCTGCGCAAAACCAACCCAAGAACATCCTGTCTCTGCAAAGTCAAGTCCGGTAGTGCCAATTCAAGGCACGTCTGAAGGAAGAGGACAGGTTACCATCCAACAGCCCTGCAAAAAGCCTCAGCTTCAGCCTTCTGGTGATTAACCAGCTCTCAGTTTTCCCCTTCTCCCTCCCACCCTTCCATCTAGGTAGGATGAAGAGTTCTGACACCAAACTGCAGAGATTTGGGAAACATGGAGCCCATCCCAGTGACCTGCACCTCCTCAGCCATCTCTCAGCTCACATCTGAGCAGAACATTGCCATGTCATCAATTCAGCATAAGCAGCATCTCGAGGACCAAAAATCAGTCTTGTTTTGCTGCTTCACTTACTGACTTGGCAGCCTTGGTTGGGTCCCGCTACTGGCGATCACTAGCATCTCTCTCTCACACACAATAGATAAACAGCAATATCAAGAGTCACACATACTTATAAATAAATATAAAAGGAGCATCAATTCAGCCATGAATACAAAGCTTAAGGATACTGCATCTCATTCCTGTTCGCTGCCTCAGGCACCATGAACCCATGATCAAAATTCACCGAGCGCCAAAAATATTAGTTTAATATTTGTGTGTGCTCAGCTTCTTCTTGTGCTGGGATGACAAACAGCCTCGCGAAGGCATCGCCAGAGGCACTAACACTTCCCATTCTCTCTCTCTCACTGATTCTGGCACACAGAGGGATCTTTTCAAACCGATAAATGCTTTCAATTTTTGTCTTCATTGAAAGGACTTCCTCTGTGGGGTGATGTTTTGCTAGAGGAAATGATTTAAGAGCAGAGATATGGTTGTGATTTGATATTGTGCTTGGGAATTCCTTGTAAAGTCAAGGGAGAGACAAATTCTGACATTACAGGATTACCTGAGCCTCGTTTGAATTTCTCAGAGTCTTTCTGGAGAAGGAATTGGGTCATAAGCCTACAAAAGACTGCAATGCATTTTCATGTTGCTCCTGCTCCCAGGTGGAACGGCAGCGACACAGTGTTTCTTGGGCGTTACAGCCCAACCCACACGAGACCATGCAAAAATAAGGGGAGAAAAGGGAAAAGGGAGAGCAAGCTTTTCCAACCCCTCAGTAGGGTCAGCTTAAAACAAGTGTACAGAGCACTTGGGGTGCTGTCAGAGTTGGTTCCTTACATCCTTCCCTGCTTGGGATGCACCAACCATGGAGTAAGAGTCAGCAAGTTAATCCAGTAGGGAAAAGAAAGACCAGCTGGAGGAGCAGATTTACACATTTTCTCCTTGCTTTCTCTCCCCGCAGCGTTTTTACCACTGAAAGGCAGAATGCACTGAGCTGACGCAGACCAGAAACAGGGGCAAACAACAAATGGCTGTCAGAAACCTTCTACAGACTCAGATCTGCTCACCCCAGGTGAGCTTAAGCACAGCAGTTCGTCAGAGTCACCTCCTTGCATGACAAGGGGATGGGTTCGAACTCCACTCCTGGTGCTGTGGGGCATCCCAGCTCCTTCCCCCACCTTCGCTAGGATGCATCAGCTGGAGTCTCAGGTAGCAACTCCCTCCTACTGACAACATGCTTATTTCTGGCCTCAGGGGAAGATGTTTTGGACATTTTTCTCGATGCGCTGTAGAGAAGAACAATGCTGTCTCTCTCCTCTGCCAAGGTGGGCAGTGGCAAGGCAAAGTCCTGCTTTCGCTCCAGCACTGCGCTGAATCACAAAGCTTTGTATTTGCCTGTCAATATCCCAGTTGGATTCTGCCTCTATATATTTAATTCGAGATGAGTACTGCGGGACCTCTTTTGTTAGCTGGATACCTCATGCACATTGTTATTATTTCTTTCATAGAAATCAATAAAGACTTAGGAACAACAACCACCGATAATAACAGCACATCTCTCTCTCTGCGTCTTTGTGTTGCAACTCGCCAAACAACTCAGAAAGGCACCAGACAACAGGACAAACAGAAGATTTCAAAAAATAAATAAATATAAATATAAAAAAATAGCACTTTCCAAATTGGACCTGCTCTACCAAGCTGGTGCCTTTGGAAAAAATTTCCAGCCACTTAAAACTGAGGCACCTTCTTGGCCCGTAAGAAGCCAGAAGCAGCAGCTCAGGAAAGGGAAGACATGCTCAGCAGGTAAGGCACCAGGCAGAGTTACTCTAATTTAGCATCCCAGTTCTCTTCCCTACGATGCACAGGCAAACACAATGGTAGAAATCTCAGAGCACCACTCTGAAAGCCACAGGCAAGTCATCACTACTGAAGTACCTTCCCGGGCACTAACAAAACTCAAGAAGACACATCCCCTTGATGTTCACCGTGCTGCTTTGGAACAAGAGGAGATGAAGAAACATTTCCCTGCCATCTGCCTCCAGGAACAAGCCACAGAAGCAGGACCTGGCCGTTAACCACAGCTCACATCACCACGATGGCTTTGACCTCTTCCCACCAGTGTCACAGCCCTGGGAAGACACAGCACGACCTCTGGGCCAAGGGATGGCCAAGCTGCACTGTGGGTCCAGACCACCTTCGCAAGAGCCACAGCAGTCCTTCACAAAGAAAGCCCCACAAAACCCATTTCCTGGGGGACTGAGGCGCAACCTGCGCTTCGCATTTACCAGCTTTCCAGCATCTGTGTTAAAGAAAATATATAACACTCTAATACTATTGTTTTAAAGGTTAATGTATTCCCAGCCACAACGCCAAGCAGAGATTTCAGGCTGGGAACAATCATCTGGTGGCAAGAAAGTATTGAGTAGAACAACCTAGGTCTCCCCATCTCTAATTTTTATGCATGTATGAGTCCCTTTTTCATTTCTTTCCTTTTCCGGTCCACCCATCCAAAGTAATATAAAACTAAGGCTAAACACAGCTGGGGCTTTAATCCACATCAACAGCTACTACACACACAGCATTGGCACGTATTTCAGCACATACGCTCTTCCCCTGGTTTAAGGTGGCTTTTTTCCCCCCTCTTCACATGCAGGAGTGCTGCTGTTACTACACACAGTCTGAGATGCTTTCAGCAGGCACCTTTCCTGATTTCCCAGGCATCCCCACACTCAGCTTTCATAAACCAGAAGTCTGCTACAAGATAAGGAAATTCAAACATCAAAAAAGAAGGAAAAGCTGATGCCCCAAATATATTAAGAGCTGATGAAAAGACAAGGCTCGGCCTCCCCCAGAACCTCCTCCCACACTATGAAAGAAAAGGTGCAGAAAGCAACAAGCAGCATAGCCAGAAAGCTGTTTAGATATCAGAGGGGGTGTGGGGAAAGGCAAAAATAGCAAGTTTAGGGGGTTAGTAAACACTAGCCTTAAATACAGCAGACCTGGAGTTCTCCTGGAGCTTTTTCTGCAAAAGCCTTCTTGCAAAGGCCCAGGGAAAAAAAAGCCTACCCCACCCCAACAGCCCCTCACTAACCCAGTGCCACCCAGCTCTTCCCTTTTCAACCCCCAGCAGCCGCATCCACTCAGTTAAATGGCTTTAGCTGGGAATGCGCCTCACCTGCCGACCCATCCCGGCTCACCTCCTCTGCAAACGGAGGTCAGAGGCAGGGCTGACCCTGAAGGCCGGTGCTTAGAGACCCTTGGAGATGGTTAGTGCTTACAGCAGAGAGGAATTTATGAGAGACCATTCTTTGGAAGAATATTCACACTTCTCTGCACTAGAGGAAGATGTTTCACTACCCCTGAAATAGTGCTCTCGGGGGGTGGAAACGTGCCGTAGTTGTTTAACCCAGCAGGTTTTTAATGACACTTACAGCGATATTATTAGTCTTCATTTTTTAACCTGAAGCCCAGGTTTTTCTCTGCTGATGCTAAGAAAAGGTGAAAGCACTTCTAAATCTTACAGCCAGGCGCACCCGAGTCAATCCTCCTCTCCCAAGTGGCACAGGGAGGGGGCAGGCGATGCTGGGAGGGGGACTCGGACCACCCCAGAGAAGATGGTCCAGGAGGAAGCACCTAGCATCCTTCGAGAGGGTGCAAGACCCTCCAAGGAGCTTCCCATGACTAACAAATTTGAGAAAAACACTCTCCTCCTTCTCACTGCCAGCTTTGGCCTCACCACAGCCCAGAAGAACTGGAGCTTGCGTGAGCATCCAGCTAGGGCTGGGCTGCATTGCACTGCAGCTGGCAAGATCTTCTGGCCTTTTAAATTCCAGGTCACTGTGATCCAGGGATAAAAACCCACCTCTGTGCCAGACCCAACACAAGATATCAACAGGCTCCTTTGGGGGCTCGAACGTGTTCAATGCTGGCCTCAGCCCAAGGCTGAGTGACAATGGGAAACGGAGAAACAGGCAATCTAACAAAACTGGAGCGAATTAAAGAGAAGAAAGGCACAGCTAAGGTGACTCAGATGAAATTTAGGCCATCAAAACACCACCCCGCTGTTTCCAACTGGGTCGGCGATTTTGAAAGCTCAAAGCCTGCCCACAGGAAATCAGGAGAGGGAAGGATGGAGGTTGTGTCACTGTGGCCTTCATATTCACAGCCCAACAGTGCTTCCCAGCATACCCTGGGACCAGTTGCTTTCCTTTTGGAGAAGAAAACCCAGACACCATTGCAACTAGTCAATAGCACTGGGTTTGTTTTTTTTTAAAAAAAAAAACCCGCATTATTCCGACCAGCTCTCCAGAAGTAGGGGCAGCTTTCCCATCTGAATGCAATTTTCTGTGGGAATTACACGATCTCGATGTTGTCTCACGCTGCTTCTCGCTGAAGAACCGACGCACACAGAAGTGTTTGGTTGGTTGTTTTTTGTTTGTTTTTTTTTTTTTTAAAAAAATTTCTCTTGGATGGCTGAGCAGTTTTGATCGACTGGATGAAAGCACTCAGGAAAATTCCAGGTCAAACACGGTAAATTGTCCAAGTGAAACAGTGGGTGCTTTTCAGCACTTGGGGCTCCTTGCTGGATAAAAATGTTGATGCCGGGGCAGAAGGGAAGAAAACCTGTCCTAGCAAACTCCACCCCTAACTCCCCTTAAAACTGCAAAAGAAATAACTTTCCTCTTTTTTTTTCCTTCTTTATGTCACAGGTATCCTCACCAGATGATGTCAACCAATGCTGTGATAATACCTAATTATTCAAATATAGATAACCAGAGAGAAAAAAAACCCTACACCTCCAGTGCCTGGCATGGTGCTGGATGGGCAGTTTTGCCGTTACAGGTCTGATACCTCTCTCTGTTCAGGAGGGGATGAGGTGGGCGACCAAGTCTCTCCCCATCACCCTAGGATTAAGGGATTACCATTAATTAACGCCACGGCTGCGTCAGGGCCGTGCCTGCCTTGCCTGCGATACGCTATCTTGCCATCAAAACAAACCAGATGGATCCGAGTTTCCAAAATCTCAGAGACGGAAAAAGAGCAGGTAGGGGATAGGAGGTGGGCGTATGGGGTAGGCTGGGTATGGAAGCGGCAGGGCAGTGGATTGTCAGAGAGAAAATGGAAATCTTGGTAATTTAAGGGGGTTTTTTCCTCATTTCCATAGGAGAAAGAGGTCCCACTCCGTGTTTGTACGTCAACACCCATCTGCCTGTCCCCTGCTCGTAGCTTTGGACTCCATTTCCTCTTGAAGCAAACCTGGCAGAAGGGCAGCACTCCAAAAGTAGCAAACCCTCATAGATTTGGGGCAAAGGCTGCAAGGAGGTTTCTGTGAGACCCCCACCCCACCAAAAGCAAAACAAAGGTACTGCCGGGGAGAGGGTCTTTGTGGAAAGAGGGTTGAAACGAGTCGATTAAAGGAGGGAAAGCTCTGTTAGATGAGGATGAGATATCTCTCCATCTCCTTGGTTCCTCCAGGGAGATAGCTTCTCCACTCTCCACTTTGCATCAGATACCGAGCCTGTAGCATCAACGGCTGTGACACTGTGAAAATAGCAAATCCTCAACCTCTCCTGGCCTCTGCGAGATCCAGGGACCAAGATCTTAACAGTGACTAATGAAAGCGAGCCATCCCTGTCCCTCGGCACTTCAGATCACCTTCATTACCAAAGAACAGATGCTTGGCACTACCCAAACCCCCCATCTCTTCGGTCAGATATGCTGTCCTTGTGACGGAGGGTCACCTCTGAAAGCCCGGCACTCAAATAACTGGGTCCGAAGAGGAAAAATAAGCTACAATGCTGGGAAAAAAAAAAAATTACAAGTCTTATTTACCCCAAATAAGGGGTTTGCTGGTGGTGCAGAAGCTCTCGCTAGCCCCAGGGTGTGCCAGGATGTGCCCAGCATGCGGCTAGTGTGGCGTGCCATCCCACGTGTGGTAGGTACCCTGTGCTTGGTGGGAGGCGAGCATCAATTATCCTAGCCCATCTAGAGAAGGAAACATCAAATATGTTTACCAGACAGTCTGGCCAAGCAGCATCAGGGGGGAAGATGAAGGTGTCAGACATAGCAGGAGCCCAGCTGATGTTGTGTTCTTTCTTTTGGTGTGTATTAATTAAACAAAACCACCCCACACTTTCCTGAGGACAAACTGGCTACGTTCACTTTGTGATCATACCGTCAGCAGTACAAAACAACCCAGGGTGCCCCGCAGACCTTATCCATATCCAAATCCAAGTCACTTAATATAGTGATGGGTATGTCTCTAAAGAGTTCCTCTGCAGAGCACCCCAACCTGCAGGATGCCCCACCAGATGCCAGAAGACCAGGACCTCTCAGAGAATTGAGACCTCTCAGGGCATGAGAAGTTCCTTGGGATAGTCCTTCATCAGACCTCGCCTGTCCTTTCCTCATCAACATAGGAATCTCAGCCACAATATTGCTGTTTAAGCGCACACCTTAGCTTGGCCTTGCCCAACCTCTCTGCCTTTCCAAATGTTTCCTGGTGGCACTTCAAGGTCATGACAGGCTGGTTGTACATGCATAGCTGGTTGTACATACCTTCTATGGCTTGTGCAGGCACAAACACCGGTACACAGCAATTAAGGTGCTTATATTTAGGTGCAGGGATGCTTTGGGCACATGCAAGAGCAGAAAGACCTCCTATGCATCCCTGGGAAGCAGGGATCATACCGGTGAGCTTTGCTTAGCTCCCAGCCCACAGCCCAAATGTTCTCATCTTAGGTTTGGCTCCTCACCTCGCTGCTTTTTTTCTTCTTTCTGCCCCCAAAAATAAAGCGGACAAGGAGTGCCTGGTTAACAGTTAATTTCTTCTGTTCTCTTAAATCGCTGAGATTAAAAGCTTTCTTCCCGATGACTGCTTCATAAAAAGACCCAAAGGTTCTTTACTCATTCATTCCTTTAAGAAAGGAATGCATTATCTATTTTAAAAGCTGTGGGTTTATGGGTAAAATCCTCAGCGATGCTCCATCTCCCGAATCCACTGATTTTCCAGACAGCCCAGAGCTACAAAAACCCACACCTGAGCAAAAGCAGAAGTTTTGGAAAGCCCAACCTTACCGCCTGACCTTCAAGATCCATCCAACTCCTTTAGAAATGCGGCATCACTGGCCGATGGTGAGATGCCTTCCATCCCGGTGAGGCGGTCCTTTTCTCCTTGGGAAGGTTACAGCTGCTCAGAAATGGGCATTTTCAGAGCTTTAACTCAAAGTAGCCTGGGGTTTGGGTGCTGGAGGAAAGGAAATACGGCACGCGCAGTGCTTTTAATATGCCTTAGACAAATAAATGTTCCTATTTCAAGGTAGGTGAAGCAATAATAAATATCAGGTAGGAGAAGCGAGCCTGCCATACCTTTTCATTTGTATGCATGTCATTATTATTTTTTTTATATTTTATTTTATTATTTTTTATTAAATAAAAGTTCAGTCCCCAGAACTGCAGCCCAGACCTGCTAGTTCAGGCCAGCTCTTGTTAAAATTATTATTAATGGTAGTGCACCTCTTCATAATGGGAATGAATGGTCCAGCTGCCTTCCAGCTCCGCACGTACTACTGACTTATTCCTTCAGCGTCCCCCTCAGTTACAATATTCCCTGTAGCCTTCCCCTCCAGCCCTTGAGGATCTGCACGCTGGCAATCCATCTTGTAACTTTTAATGCTTATTTTTCTAAAGAGATAAAAATAAACCATTCCATTTGGATGAAAAATACGGGATGTAGCACTGAGCCCAACAAGGGAGATTGGGGGAGGGAGAAGAGTCTTTTCATCCCTTTTTCATGTATTTAAACTGCGAATACATAATCTATCTCCCTTCACAGCCCCTCCCAAATAAATAATTTGTTGAGCAGGAGGATGACAAAAGAGAAGGATGTAATTCCTGGGAAGGAGGCAAAGCCAGTCCAGGCAGAGGTCTCCTGGCACTTGAGGAGCTCCTTGTGGTGCAGCGTGCAAGCCCCAGGAGATTGTCTGCTGTACTGAGGGCAATTTTACGATAGTGAATTCTTGCAAAAGCAATTTTTAAAGCCAGGGCGGCTCCTGAGCCCTTTGTACGGCCTTTCCTAGATGAATCTCCAGTGCTGGCAAGAAACTTATCCATCCCTGCCTCCGGATGCCCAGGATAGCAGGAAAAGGGGTGGGAAGGAGGGGTTCATGCCATCCCCCAAGCCTTTGTGAGACAAGAGAGGGTGTTCACGCCGGCTTAAGCAGTATGCCAGGGATGGGCAAGTGTGCCAAAGGGGATGAGCGCAGGTTTGGGGATGCATGGGTTGGGTTCTCTCCAGTCCTGGCCATCAGCTGCTCCAGACCAGATCCTGGCATTTCATACCAATGGCTTCAAACCCGGGGTCTCCATCTCTAGACAGGTTCTGGCCATGGTACCTACACAGGCAGGGCCTCAGGACTGTGTATCCTGTCCCAGTGAAACATGCAGCACTTCTCAGGCGGCTCCAAAGCCATGAAGAATCGAGAGCGCGCATGATGCTGCGGTCAGCTAACTGCAGGGCAACAGGCAAGCATGTTTTGTCTCACCAGAAGCAACAAACCAAGCTGGAGCTGCCCAGAGATAGGTTCAAAATCAGTCATTCACTGGATTTCTTGAAGCCATCCTGAGGGGTCCAAAACCCACAAAAGAATGATTCCTCCTCCAGCAAAAACCACAACCTCTTGCAGACCTTTCAAATGGGAACGCCCAAACATCACAAATCCCACCCAAACTCTCCCGGTACCCCAAGTGTGCCACGTAGCACACACGTGGCATATCATATATCCTCCATGTACCACAAACATCCTACACATCGTAAGCTGCTTGCTTGATACTCCGCAAACCAGCATGCACCTTTGAAATAACTCAACAGCTCTGTTCGGCTCCCTAACATGCACCCCCACCACAGGTATCACCCAAATATCCCCAATATCCAAATCACCAATGTATGTGGGTTAAAAACACAGTAACTGTGGCTCCTAGCAGAAGAATGCTCATAGAAAAAGTGGTGGCAGCAGGAGAAGGAGCACAGCAGCAGCACACAGCCCTGGGACATCGGCACAGAAAGGCTTGGAACAACAGTAAAAACACCGGGGTACCTCCATGGCACTGCTGTATCACAGGATCACACGGTTGGAAAAGACCTTTAAGATCATCAAGTCCAACCATTCCTGTCCTATGCTAAACCATAGCCCTGAGCACTTCACCTACCCTTTTTTTAAACACATCCAGGGATGGTGACTCAACCCTCTCCATGGGCAGCCTGTTCCACATCCAAACAACTCTTTCAGTGAAGATTTTTTTCTAACATCTAATCTGAACCTGCCCTGGTGCAGCTTCATGCCATTTGCCCTTGTCCTATCTTATCTCCTGTCACCTGGCACAGCTGAGGGGAATGTGGGTTAACCTCTCTGGTCTCCCAAATACTTATATCTGCTGAGGATTGAAGGTGGAATTTTTCTGTGTTGGTCCCTTTACATTTACCATTGAGTTGCTTTTCTAACAAAATTTAAAAAACAAACCCAAAAAGCCCAAAACACTCAACCCTTGGCTTTCAGAAAAATGCAAACTAACCCTCATTTCGCCCAGCACTTAACCAGTGGTTTGTACTGGTGACTACCCACGCGTGCAGTTATCACCATATCTTGTCGCCCCAGCTCCATCTCCTCAATGCACGGACAGAGAGGCACTTGCCTACACGTATGTAAAAGCGATTACAGGCAGAAGCCTGGGGGATTTGTTTTGGAACAATATCGTAATGAGCCCAAGGATAATCTGCTGCCCAGAGACAGGTTGTATTTTCACCCCCCCCCTGCCCCAGAGGGGTTGCAGTCACAAATTAGATAGTCACATCGCGTTATTTCCAGCGAGTTAACTCCCAATGCCGCACCTCCATCCCGCCAAGGAGGGGCATGGTGCAAATTGAACTGGCCCCACCAGATGCGCCCCAAATCTAAAGATGTTTCGGGTGGGGAAAGGGACCTTGAAAAGAGGGGGGCGAGGGGAGCATTTTTTTTAATGGCACAAAGTGGTGGAAATTCATTACTCTGATAAGGCCCTGGGAGTTGTTAGATTGAGCTTCAGCCACGGACAGTCCCTAGAGAAATTTCACCATGTTCAAGCTAATCTTCTTATAAACATTGTTGGGGGGGGTGTTATTATTTATTTTATCCAACATGTGTCAAGCAGGCCTACTAAGCCTATTACATCTCCTGGGAGGTTGGCGTGTTCTCTTTTTTCCTACTCCCCTCATCTGAAGCTGCTTGTCTCTGCTTTGGCTCCCCTAGACAGACAAGCCCTTTTTTTTTTTTTTAACAATTAGCACAGGAGGGAAGGAAAAATAATCTTGGTGTGTTTAGAGGCTCAGGTGAAGATAAACAGCCAGGGTTCAGCTAGACATCCAAAGCTTCTGGAGCTCACAGGCTTCTGCAATGAGCTATAAAACTTGCTGGACCATCCTTTCTTGCTGCTTTCAGTTATTTTTCTTTCCAATAAACCTTTCAAATAAATAAAGAGTTAACCGGACATTTTTCTGTGTTTCTCCATAGTCGAAGTTACATTGGTAAAGCCCCGGTTGGGGGGTTTATCATGGTTAGGACCTCCTTTGTATTTATAAAGCAGAAATAGGCAGGGCTCAGACCCCTGGATGGGTTGGTTTTAAATGGTGTGGTGAACATGAATGTTTGAGCTTCAGGTTGAGTGATAAACTTTGGAGAATGTTTGAGATCTCCCTCCCCGCTCTGGTGGAAAGTTTGCAGAAAGCCAACAGAATAGATTTTATATATATATATATATACACAATATATATAAAACTTGTGCTGTAAATGGCCATTTACCGGAGAAAGTGTTGAGTTCTCGGAGCCACACAACGGGAGATTAGAAATACCCAAGGAGCGAGAAACATTCACGCACGTCCATGCACACACACCAACGCGTACACTCTGGAGGCTTTGCTACAGAAAATCAATGCGAGCTTATCAGCCTGCAGCAGAGTCAGGACAATTAAACATTTCCCTCTCTGCCTTTATATATTGGATTTAAGTTTTGAAGTTGTTCTCACCTGTGGATGGAGAGAAAGAAGCATCTGAGCCAGCATCTCTTATGGAGAGTTCTCTCCAACACTGTGTATTCACTGTCATCGATTTTATTTTTGGAGCTGTCCTTGCCCAGGTCCGCTCATGGGCAGGGATGCGATCTCCTACCAACCCAATCTATTAAAGCACTTGCTTCCTATCCCACCGGAACCAAGAGGGGTTTGAAGCCCCAGAGGGGTCTCAAGCCAACATCATAAATGTATCCTCCTATTTGACCGATTTTTACAGAAAAACCAGCTACTCCAGCTCAAAGTCACTGGAGGAATGGAAAAGCATCAAGATAAACCAAATAATGACAAGCTCAATGCCTAACAGGCCAGTGATTGCTTGCTCCAACACATCCACAGGTGGGTTCAGGTGGGTCGCCCAGGAGCTCTGTGTGGCACAAAGCTTTCTGGAAGGACATCGGCACCCCCAGATCTCTGGCCGCTAACTTCACGTCTTACTAGCATCCTCCTCCTCCCGCCAAATCAGGTTGGAAGCAGCACCTTCCTTTTTAAACTTATTTCTTTAATCTCTCTTAGTCAAAACAGAAGGGGTAGATAATCTGGGCTTACATCCCTTTGAAGTCAACCAAAGGACTTTTAACTTCAGGGAGCATCTGAGCAGGGATCTCAGGCCTCCACATACCTGATCCACAGGCATCCCCAGGGATTTGGGCTGCTCAGGCTCCGTCCACATGGATGTGCTTTAAAAACCTAGTCTGAGCCCTGCCTTGGCAAGAGATCAAGCACAGCAGATTTGACTGCAACCCTCCTCCACCTTATCACACATTAGACCCATCCAGATGTCAGGCAGTACCCCTCTGTTAACAATCCCCTTTTCCTCCTTCTTTTATGTCCCCATTAAATTCCTGACAGGACCTTCCTGGCGGCCTTTTCAAAAGTAGAGGAGATCAACAAAATATCAACAGAGTATTTCAAAAGCGAAAGTCCTTGGGGAAAATAAGGAAAAAAGAGAACACAACAACAAAATCAGAGGGAGAAAGAGCTGGCAATGCTGCTCCAGTGCACTGGGCTGAGTGTGTGAGGTTTCTGCAAGCATTTGAACCCACCGCTGCTGGTAGGGAAGGGGGTGGAGATGGGTTTGGCTTTCAGGCAGCTGCCTATACCTCCAATTTCTTTAATTACTTTTCTTTTCTGATGGGCAGGCGAAGGCAATTTACCTCCCCACTCAGCCGCCTTTACCTCCGTGGCCACCGAGCTAGCGCACTCCAGCAGAGCTGCACAAGAGTTGTAGCTCTGCACTTAGCTTTTGGAAAGCTCCAGGCTTTCAAAAGACACCAAAGCAGAGGACTACAGAATCCTTGAGACTTCTTACCCTTGCTAGAGGGTGAAATGATATCTGAAAAGACACATGAATTCAAAGATATAATTTCTATATCTACATATACTGGAGAAGGAAATGAGGAACTAAAGACATGGATAAGAGAATGGATAGATGAGGAAGCAGAGCAAGAGAACAAAGAATACCAGAAAAAGAAGCTACTGCTTTAAAAAGCTTGAGAAGAACAAACGAATAGAAGCTAGTATTCTTGTCTGGATCCATCACATTTCAATAGCTTTAGTAAGTACATAAACCCACTGTTACACAGACCTTCCATCTAGGTTTCGTTCCCTCTATCACCAGTTTTCTGTTCCTCCCATCGTTTCACTTCCTTTTGGCATTTGGGTAGAGCACAGTGGGTAAAAAAACAAGGGATTTTTCAGATTTACATTGACTCAATGAAGTAAAGACCAAAGTGACTCCAGGCTGACAGCAGCAGGAACAGAGCACTGGATGGAAGGGGAAAAAAAAACCCCCAAACAAAACCCCCAAATAATAACTCCAAACAACATATCTACTCCTAGTCTTTGCTGACACAGCCAACGTAGCACTACATCAGCCGTGGCAGCCCATGGGTGCTGGGAGATAAAAAAAAAAAAGCAGCAAAACAAAGCCTCCCCTACGAAGAGAGGCTGAGGGAGCTGGGTTTCTCCAGCCTGGAGAAGAGAAGGCTGTGGGGGGAACTCATGGCAGCCTCCCAGTACCTAAAGAGAGCAGAAAAACAGGGGAGGAATCAGCTTTGTAAAAAGGCAGACACTGGCAGGACAAGGGAAATCGATTGAAGCTGAAGGAGGGAAGGGTTAGATGAGATATTAGGTGGAAGTTTTTCACAGAGAGGGTGGTGAGGGGCTGGAACAGGCTGCCCAGGGAGGTGGTGGATGCCCCATCCCTGGGGGTGTTAAAGACCAGGTTGGATGGGGCCCTGGGCAACCTTGTGTAGATCCAGGCCTGGAGGTTGGTGGCCCTGCCTGTGGCAGGGGTGTTGGAGCTCTGTGATCCTTGGGGTCCCATCCAACCCAGACCATTCCATGATTCTGTGATTCTATGAAAGCAGCAACATCAGCAAACCCTGTCTCAATCTCATTTCTCTACCTGTCTGACCAGATTTGATTCTGTATTTAACTGGTGGCAGAAAGTTGCTGGAACAAAAAGCACTAGGGTTGGGTTCTTTCTCCCGCCCCCTAATTTGTTGGGGGTTAGGGTTTTTTTTCTCTCCTTCTCTCAAAGGCTTTCCAGGAGATTCGGAGGTGGCCAAATGCTGCCAGGTCCCCCGGCTGACCCGTGATTGGGCTGCAAAGAACTCTTTGCTTTGGCAAGGCTCGCAGTGTGCTGGGAAAATCCCCACCTAAACTCTCAGCACTAAAAAAAAAAAATCACAGGCAGAGGACAACAAGAGCAGATAACTCCCCATTTTGGCATGCAAAGGAGGGCCCTGCGGCACAAACAGGGACACTTGTTATTCGCTCCTCATGGTTTGTTATTTATTATCCCACTTCTTCCAAAATTGCAGGAATCTAATCAAAGCGCAGAAGTAACAGAGGGTAATTTCGGTGATCAGTCACATGCTACCAAAAAGGAATAGCAAAGAGCTTGTGGGACCTCCTGAGATGATCCATGGGATGAAGTTGGATGGCTCGAGCTGGCCACTGCTGCCTGGTGGATCAGGTCGCAGGCTGAGCACCCGCTGAAGGCCATCGCTAACCCCGAGCCTTCAGCGATCCCATCGATGCTAGGGATGGGAGAAGACTGCCATAAGAGCCCCAGAACTGGCTGTTGTCCCCAGCAGCACCTCAACTAATCCCTCAGATGGCTGCCATGTCCCCAGGATCCCATGGGATACCCCAGCCTGCCCAAGGACGCTGCCCCGTGGTGCTGGCTCTGCACTGGGCTATGCGGCCTTCCAGGCCACCGTGGCTGAAGGGTTTATTGCTGTCCTAGGACCCCGAAGAGGACAGCAGCTAAACCTTCTGGTCTCTTTGTCACCACCTTCTGATCTCTGCAGATGCTGCTCCCACACCTAAGTGGGGCCTGATCCTTGCACCGCTTATGCCAGTGCAGGAAGAATGGGGAACCTCTGGCTTTGCCTCACTTGGAAAGCTGGAAATAACCCATAAAGCCCTGCATGGAGGGCATGCTTTCCCTGCTTGATTTTCCATGGGTATCCTGGGAGATGTTTGTGAAAATCCCTTCTTGAAAAGGTCAGGACAACACGCATCACTGTGCTTACCTTGGCATCGGCATGGGTGTGTAATAACATCGATAACCCATGACCAAAGAAACTGGTGGCACTTGCTAGTGCCATCAACCCCACAACCTCCTCTGCAGAGGACCTGGCTCCACAGGAGACACCCCACTGAAAATTTATTGTAGGGACATCTCCCCCATGTGGGGGAGCCATCTCAGCTGTTTGGGCATCCCCAGGACTGCCCAGAAGAAGATTTATGGGAGGAAAACTTCTGTTCCTGCAAATCGCTCCCTCCTGTGTGCCTGTGCAGGGCAAGCAGCAAAACCACAGGGGGAACAGGTCTCATCTCAAAATCAAAGGCCATTTGCATCATTAATGAACCTCAAGTAGACTCAGGCAAGAAGAGTTTGACTCTCATTGGCCAAGCCACGGCAGAAATTCCTGTGCCGCTGCGTTGTGGTGGGATCTCCTGCAGCAGCTGGCACACGGAGCGAAAGGCTGAGTAGGAAAGGCAGTTTTTTAGGCTAGCATTAAATATCAATTTATAAGGGGATTGCGAGCCAAGAAATGCCGGAAAGGGAACAATCACAGAATCACAAGGTTGGAAAAGACCTTTGAGATCATCAAGTCCAACTGTTCCTGTCCTATGCTAAACCATATCCCTAAGTACCTCATCTACCCTTTTTTTAAACACATCCAAGGAAGGTGATTCAACCACCCTCCTGGGCAGCCTGTTCCAGGCCCTGACAACTCTTTCAGTAAAATTTTTTTTTCTAATGTCTAATCTAAACCTGCTCTGGCACAGCTTGAGGCCATTTCCCCTTGTCCTATCACATGTCACCTGGCTGAAGAGGCCATCATCCACCTCTCTACAACCTCCTTTCAGCAAGTTGTAGGTGGTGATAAGGTCTCCCCTCAGACTCCTCTTCTCCAAGCTAAACAGCCCCAGAAAAAGCTGGCTGAGGAAAACCCTCTCCCCCTTGGGTCCATTGGAGGTTGACCCACGCAAGGTCCCCTCCCAGCAGTTGGCAGCCAGGATGGACCCTTCACCTTATCTCCTGGCAAAGGGGTGACCTGTCCCCGAAGTGGAGTGGCAGGAAGGAATAAAGGGACTTTGCATGGTGCTTTTATGGTGGCTGGGGTCAAGAAAACATCTGTCTCGCAAAGGTGACTTCTCCTAGAAGCGACACCAGACTGTCTGCCTTCCTTTTTTAAGAAAGGATGTTAAAAAGCAGTACGGGACAGAAACATATACCTTACAACTAATCGTTATTAACACCGCTAACAAACAGCTGAAGAACACAGCATGGCATTTATCTCCTTGCTTGACAAAACAGCATCAAAACTCATAAACCTGCAGCCAACCACAGTAGTTCTGCAACAAACCCAAATCTCTGTCGTACGAGGATTTTCCACCTCTGACACAGCCCCCCTCCCTTTCAATTTGTGCTTAGCACAAGGCTGCTTGCGTTTATTTCTTTTTTTGGGGGTGGGGGGGGAGGGGATTGGGGGGTGTGAGAAACTACTATTTTGCCCTTTCCAAGCAGCCAAAAAGAGATCTCCTCTCTTGGATGCACACCTAGAGATAATACCTTGGCTATCTCCTGTGGTACCATTACCTCTCGTCACATCATAGAGAAACACTTCAGACTAAAAAGACGCAGCAAATTTCAGCATCGATGCAGTAATTAACAAAAACCCCATAGCCACTGTGGAGGAAAAGACCTGGCTAGCCCAACATGAGATACAGGGCAGAGCATTGGCCCCAGGTCTCGAATACAATGTAGGGTCCAATGCCGGACCAGCCTCTAGTTTTGGGGGGTGTTTCTAATTCGTTTTTAAGAGGGAATGGTTAAAACCGGAGTATTTTCTGCTCCAGGAGGAGTGAAACAGTCCCCGCAGCAGCTAAAGCAATGCAGAAAGTCAATCAAGTTTAGCTATCTATTAAAAACCAATGCCAAACCAACAGACAAATCAGCGAGCAATCTCATCCAAAGCCGTATGCGTGAAGAGTTTGCTGTGACTCCTTCCCCTGTTCTTTCTTGTTTTTTTCTTTTTTTCCTCTCCACTTTCATGCTCCTGACCTTCTCCGTTCCGGCCATGAGGGAATAGGAAAGTTCGAAGAAAGCTATTCCAGCATTATTTTTAGCAGAGCCAGAAGAAAAGTGACTGGAAATAATCCATGAAAGCAAGCTTTCACCTTGATTTTCAGACTCTGGAGATTTTGATAGCCTTGATAACAATCACAACTTTACCAAAGGCATATAAAATGCTGAGTGATACCGAGAGCATAAATTGAGCTCTTCTTTTCTTCCCGCTTGACACTAAAAACCCAGTGAACCATCAACGGAGATGGAGGAAAACGCTTTCCCCCAGAGACGGTGATTTGGCGACTGCGCGATGCCAGGCAGACCCAGGCTAGGCTGGATTTCTGCACACCAGGCACTTAAGCTGCCAGTAAGAAAATTATGATGGAATGCATTCAAAAACATATGTCTGTTTTGGAAGATGCCAGCACCTCAGGGAAGGGATCACCCCTTCCCAAGTAAGAGAAAGGAAGAGCTCTTTGGAAACAGCCAATCCTACCCCCCACCCCCCATCAATTGAGCAGAATAACATTGCAAATGCACTGCCAACCAAAGAACAACATCAGGAAGAAAAGTATCTCCTCTCTACTTATTAAAACCCACCAAGCCTTTCCGACTCTCCAAAGGAGGGCCAAGCCAACTGAGAAGAAGTTTGCAGAGATGTCCAAGCACCGAGTGATGGCAGGGACCTCTGTACTTCTTGCTTGCCCCAACCCAGGAGCAGTCACTGACAGGACACAAACCCCAGCTGTGTGCTGTAGAGACCTGGAGGGATAAAGTGGAGAAGCTGCCCTCCCAAGGTGTCGACAAGAAGAACATGAGGGCTGATCGCATTAAGTCAATCTTCTCTGGTGTTAGCTCACATCTGATGTCTCCCTCTTGCTCATTGCTCCCTGCGGAGCATTCCCACCCCTCTCCAGCTGCTGCCCATAGCTGTTACAGTCTGGGAGGAAGGTAGGAAGATGCAGGGATGGCAATGTTAGGATGCAGGCTGCACTGGGACATTTTGTCCCCAGGCTCTTCCTCAGCTAAGAGCTGGCACCCCTGCCCATCCCCCACCCAACACCCATGCTGCCTCCAGCCCAGCGCATCCCCATCTCCTCCTGCTTTTGCCCTGTGCACAAGAGCATTGGGTGTAGCATCTGTCTCGCTTGTTCTCCATTAAGCAACACTAATTGGACGTGATGCTCTTTGGAGGTGTGGCGGGGGCGGGGGGAGCGGAAGTGAAGGAGCAGCACTGCTTTGCTCTGCATTAGGGGGAGGAATTAATTGCAGCCGCTGAGGATGATGCGGGGTGATGCTGGGGAGGGAGGGGGCGGTGTTGACAAATGACCCTCACCCACTGCCCCACTGCATGCTCACACAGGGAGAGCTATCGATCGGCAATGACTATTCGGATCCCCCTCCTGCCCCACATTATTCAGACTTTCTTAGGCTGAAGAATCCAAGCCAAGGTTTATCGATCCCTTGTAACTGATAAGCTACTCGCTCTTGTTGTTTTAATCAGCGTCAGGGGCATTTGGCGCAGGAGGATGATGGCAGACAGCTATCCGGCCCACATGCCCAGCTCAGAAAGGTGCTTCCCCCCACCCCAGCACACATTTTTTGGGCAGAGGAACTGCCCCCCCAACCAGGAGCAGCCAGGGCAACTGCAACCAGCAAGGAGAGAGGAACAACTAAAAAAACTCCCAATTTGCCGAGTTTTAAAACATTTTCCTGGATCAAAGAGGTGCTGGTAAGCATTGTCGCGGCAGGAGGTATTTATTGCTGTCTCAGGAAATGTTTCATTATTCTTCGGGAAGCGGTGGCAGTGAATTCCAGGCTGTCTGCCCGGCCATAAAGCGGATCATCGGGCAGATTATCTCCGGCAGCCGGACTCCACAGAGGAATGAAGATTCACCTCCCAGGCCCGAGGACTTCTGCATCCATAAAAGCCTGCTCCGTCTTTGCTTGCCCGTGCTCCATGGCAAGGAAGGAGACCCCATCTCTCACAGTAAAAGTACTAATTGAATTGAATCCCACCCTTGGCCAAATGAAGCCATTTCGGAGATGGCATTTGGAAGCATGCCAGTCCTCTCGGAAGCCTCCAAAATGAGCTCAGCGGGTCCGGATAGAGGTGGAAAAGGCAGACAGCCAAAGTCACCAGCTGGATGGGACCACCAGTTGCTAGGACGGGTCCTGGAGATCCGCTGGTGAAGATCCTTTTCTTGGTCAAACCATGCAGCTGCCCTGCACCAGAATGGGGAGAAATGACCGTTTCATCACAAACAGCATCACTTTTTTCTGTGAAAGATACCTAACCACTTTCCCAGACTATGTAAGCTCTCAGGACCTATCATTTCCCTTGGCAGCGAGTCCTCCTTTTTAACTGGGTGCTGGCTAAAGGATTTGCCTTTGCCTCTCTTGGAACTTCTCCAGGCACTTGCTATTCCTGTTACCAAGCGTTTCTTGAACTAAGCAATCGCTGCTGACTAATTCTTCAGCTCCGTGATACACACGACATCATTATCTCGCCCTGCCTTTATCAGTCCTTGCTGCTGGTGGATAATTTTCCAGACTTTTCCCCACCTGCTTTTTCACAATGGGAAAACCAGACCTACTGGCAACTGTATACAAGGTGGGGATATACCAGGGGTTCATTAAGCAATGTAGCAGCATTCTCCGTTTCACCCTCTCTTTACCTCCCTTGAAGTCCTATATTTGGGGTTTTTTTGGACTACTCCAGAGCAGAAACTGTCATTTTGATGGATATTTCTAGCCTAACTCTCAGATCTCCTCACTGAGCAGTAATAGCCGCTTCAGAGCCCATCACCCTATGCGTAAAGTTAGAATGATTTTTCCCCTGTGCATTGCTTTCATTTAGTGGCCTTGAATTTCATCTGCCATTTTATTACCCACTCACTAAGTATCATAAGGTCCTCTTCCCATTCCTGGAGGTTGGCTGTATTTTAATCTTTCTGGTATTAGCTCAGCATCACTGGCGAACATCATTACTTCATTCGTTTTTTTTGCTCCCAGCCCCCTTGGACTCCCCAAATACAGGGAGATGCAGCTGGATTTGACACACAGCAATGCTGTATGGTCAACAGATGAATCAGCATCTTCTCAAGGTAGCGTCTTGCACCGAGGAGCACGCTGCAGGCGGGAAGCAGTCCCATGCAGTCTGGCTGCAGAGGAAATGAGGTAAATTTTAAGGCAGTTGACATAAGATGAAGTAAGAAAAGGCCCTTCTAAAACATCTAGCCTTTGCCATAACCTGGGAAGTCTCCTCCAGAGTTATACCTGTGGTATGTACCAGTCCTCCCTGACACTGGGGGCTTTCAGACTCTGAGGAAAATGAGAGGGTTTTATTTTCTAACCCCAAAGGGAGAGTTACTGGGGAGAACTGAATGCAGCTGGGAGAAAAAAAAAGGAGGCTTGGGATTAAAACAAGGTTCTCAGCAAGGAGGTGCTGGGGCTCTACAGCTGCTCTTCGAGGGTCTGGCTCCTTGTTGGCCATATATCACATTTTCTTGGATTGTTTTAAAAATACATCCAGTGGCAATGAATTCTTTAAAGGGTCAGCCCTCAGCAGGAAAAGACTGTCCCTGCCAGCACATCTGGATACTTATTATTACTATACCAGTATAGTGAGGGTTCCTGGTCTGCATATGTCTCCCATGAGGGCTTCTGGTCGTGTAAGGCTCCTGGTTCTCACTTGTATGGACAGAGGAAAGTCCTTCTGGCTGGTGGCAGAGCATGCACCCCAGCATCGACTGAGCACAGCAGGGACTCATTTCTGCAGGGCAAATGTTAAACGGTGCCCCAAGGCCTCTCCTTGGCAGGTTGCAGACCTGCCAAGCTTCCCATGTCCCTTGTTTTCAGAGAAAGCTGTTTCCTAAACTGTTTCAGCCGACGGGCCACAGAGACCTTGCAAAGCTGCACATTAAAATGAGCAGTGGACACTCCATTATCTATTCCTCAAAGCCAGGTGGTAGGAAAAAGTTTATTAACTGCTAAAGAATGGTTTCTCTCCATAATGAACCTTCCTCCTGTATTGAAGAAAAGCCATGCCTTACTTTCCTTTTCTAATAAATGGCTTCTTTAGAGTTTAATTAACTTCTCCCTACTCTTCTTTTGTGGCAAAGTGTCACCCTGACCATGAGAAAACTCTGTTTGTTCCTTTATCTGGGAGAGCGCTGGCCTGTCAGAAAAACCGCTCTGCCTAATTTGCCAGGGCTTTTCTCTTCCCACATTCCACATTGCAGGGAGGGAAGCCATTAATTACAGAAAACGATGTTCCTGGTTAGCCAGATACCTCCTGCCCTGGGATTGAGATGGAGCATCTACCGACGTACAGCACAGACCACTCTCCCGCAGTGCTGCCAGGGACACAGACCCATTTCATACACCCACACGGAGCTGGGTCAGCCATCTTTGTGTGCCTGCATTTCCTTGGGCTTTAGAAAAAAACCTGAAGGAAACAGGTTTTGCCCTTCCCGGAGTTCAGGGGTTTGTATTTTCAGTGATGCCTGTCTCTCCCCACATGTATGTCTGTCTGTCTGTATCTATCTCAAAATCAGTAAAAGTGAGATTAGGTCACTGTATTACTGAGAAACACACTTCCAACAACATATAAAACCAAACCAATCCTGCTCCTTTTTGCTCATTGCCATGCTGTGGGACCAGCTATGTGTGCCGGCACAGCCCGCAGAAAGCAAGGGTTGTTCTCTTTGGCTCTCATAAAAAGGATGTGGAAACTTAATTTGGGCCAAGACAAGAGGGACCATAACCAGGTTTGGCTTTCCAGCTAAGCTTACAGCCCCAAGGTGCCTTCACACAGCGGAAGACAGGAGCAGGGGAAGACGGAAGCAGCAGCTCCCACCTTGGAGTCCTCAACTGGGAGGGATGTAGGAGCCCACCTGGAGAGATGTGTGGCCTTTCCGTGCAACACCTGGGACCCTTCTTAGGAAAAGACAGTGTATCCGGTGAAGCTTTGGGGTGCTGGCAGTAGCCATACCTCTAGGTAGAGCCTCTTTTACCCTGAGTAAAGATGTCCCAGGGCCAGCGTCATTATACTACACAGACACGCTGGACTGCAGCTACTGAACGGTGCCGGTTAATTAATTGTGCCAGGCTGACAGCAGCGAGGGGTTTTTGTGCACTGAAGCCTTCAGACACCAGTGCAGTAATGGTCTCCAGCACGCAGACAGTCTCGGGGGACTTGTCCTTCCTACCCAAACAAAATTAATTAATGGTGGCAATAAATAAACCGATCCAGGCGAATGAGAGCGTCTGAGCTGCTCCATGGAGCCTGCAGCGGGAAGCAGCGTGTGTTGGGAGCGGGGCTCACGTTAGAGTATTGGATGCCCTGTAGCCAAACGGCAGCGAACGTGGGCAGTGAGGCACCCCGGGGTGCAGCTCTGGCCACACAGTTTGGGCAACACTAGCACCAAAGCAGTAGCACCCATGAGTATCTCAGGACCTGCTCCTCCTCCTCCATATGCCCAGGACAGGACGGCAGCCATGGCCGATCGATTATCCCCCTCGGCGCAAGCTTCACCACCCTGTGGGGACTGAACTCAATGGGAAGGACTCTCTCCTTGGTATGTCCCGACAGACCCAGGCAGAAGCAGGCCTCTTTAACCCAAATGGTTTATCCCACCCCCTTACACCCCTGGGAGTGGTGTGGGGGGAGATAAATAAATACACCACGCACAGTCGATACCGATCAAATGAATGCATCGCAGGCAAGCCCCAGCCAAGCTGATAGGACTGACAAACAGGACCTTGCACACCCCTGTGCCCATTCAAGCCCTGTCCTCCCTCTCTGCCAGGGCAGCAGGGTCCTGCCTGGGCACGAGGCGCCAGCGCAGCTGGATCGGCAGCCAGTATCTGCTTGGATCCCCAATGCCGAGCTCTAATCACCGGCCTCTTGTATCTCAAGCAGTTCTTCTAATTGGCACTTGACAGAGCGCCTGCCACATGTTGGTCAATAGCAATTAGCATACTTATTAAATGCACGTATTTGTTGGCGGCAGTTATCTAATTACCTCCCAAGTGCGTCAGGGAGAGGCCCTGCAAAGGGTGCTGCAGCCGAGAAGCAGCTTCTTCAGGTGGTTTGTGTGCAAACCCTGCGAGGCATAAAGCCCTGCGGAGAGGTGTGAAACCCTGCAAGAGGAGGTGGGAAAAGGGGACGCACCAAACCTGCAGGTTCACAGCTCACGTTGGGCTCAGAACCTGCACCTTCAAGGGGACAAACCTCCCCATGCTGTGCAGGGAGATTTTACAGGGTGGGGAATGCACCATCCGAACAGTTCCACTTCCACTCATCCTCAAGGGATGTCCCCAAAAGGGTCTCTCACCTTCCTGTGGTCTCCCCCTGCACCAACGCAGCCTTGCTCCAGGTCTCTGGCTGAGCATTGTCACCTCCTCTGGATCAAATCACTCCATTCCCTGTGCAGGAGCCATGGTGACATCCAGGTGAGCTTGCTAAGCATGCAGCCCAAGCGGCAGCCAGCTCCCGCCACTTCCAGGGGAACATGACTCCATCAGACATCTGGGGTTTTCCTCCTCCTGCTGAATTAATTACCTGGGAGCCAGGGAACAGCAGTAAAGAGAGAGACACCTGAAATTACATTTACCAGGCTGCGTGAGGCTGCCGCCTGATATTTCTTGTCCTCTTTTTTGCATATCGTAGCAGAGGCTGAGCCTAGCCAGTGGGTACTGCTGTTATCAGACAGCAGGCAGAGCGGAGCCTCAATGCAATTCTTGTGCCCGGGAACCAAAACAGACCCTGCACACTGTTTTAATTTAATTCTTGCAAAAGTCTCTGATTCTGACTTACTTCTTTTTCGATTATACCCCCACCCTCTCCTCGGAATTGGTGTAGAAGAGCGTGGCTTGGGGACGTTTCTGTGCCTCTTACATCAGGGCTGACATGGGAGGGCTCTCCCCTTGGCATGGGAGAAAGGGACAATTCTGGGTGACGGTGAAGATGTCATTTTTAACATTTTCACACAGGAAAATGAGTGAGAACGGAGGATGCCAGGTGCTACAAGCTACCCAAACCAGAGCAGAGTAAGGGACACAAAGCCATGGTACTGTTACAAGCCAGCAACCAGCTCTACCCAATGTTTTAGCTTACCTTTTTTATTTCTCCTTGACTTTTCCCCCCCCCTTCCACTTTCCTAAGCTTCTCCATCCCCAGAAGAGCCAAGAAGCAGCAGCATCCCTTCAGCCCGCTCCTTGCTCTGGCAGGCCGTGTCACTCGGCTGTAGCTTGGGCTGGCCCAGGATGGACAGAGCACGTCTACGTCTTCCTTATCATTGAGCCTACTTCATATCAAATGCAAGCAGCGTGCCGGGGAACTGATCTTTCATGCGTGCCTATTAAGCAAAAATTAAAAGAAAATTACATGGGGAAGTCAGGAGCAAGTAGGAGGGGATGGGTTGTAATTATACGACTATTAATTGGTGTGAAGTTCCAGTTTAATGTTCTCCGGCCCATGCTGGTATTTCCTAGGGAAATTTTCTCTCTATTAGTTATGGATGAGAAGTGGGATTCTCTCTGGAAGCTCTGAATCCACCCAAAGAGGTGACTTTCAGCTTCAGTCCCCCAGCAGGTCTGTGTTTTCGTGCACTGACGGACAAAAAGAAGGGGTCACTTTTAGTGTGGCTTCGTCTGCCCGAGGTGGAGGGCAGGGACAGCCAAGCTTTACCATTAGGTGACCATAAACAAGTGATGACCCTTTCAAGGTTCAGCCCACATGGAGGCATTTGCTCCAAATACAAAATTCAGGAGTAGAAAACTCCTGAGATTCTCCCCAAATATCCCCTAAGACTTCTGCCAGCCTTGGGAATTTCTTAATGGAAGGTGAGGACCTCCCACCCAATTGCCTGTTCATCAAAACCTGACAATTAAACACATCCAGAATGTTTATGAGTGGAGAACAGCCCATCAAACCCCACGGAGGATTTAATGCAACGATGCGCAGTTTCCTGCCAACTCACCTGACAGGGGACCAGGCAAACCCAAGTGCCAAGTCCACAAAGCTCCTGCCATGCAGGATACAGCTCTACTGTAGCAGCTCGCCCTCAAGCAGTGGTACATGAGCATTCATAGGTCTGCACCATAAGGTAGGAAGTGTGGTCTGTCCTTCTAAGGAGTCTCACAGGCAGCTGGAAAACACCAGAGCAACAGTCAAACCTGCTATGCTATCACAAATCGGGGCAGGGGGCAGGTGGGGGACAGGAGGAGGAAAGGGTTTAGATTTTTTTCCTTTGCTAAAAGCAGCTATTTCCATGGGGAAATCAAAGTGCTCTCAATTTTGCATCAGATAAGAACCATCATTTCCTCTGCCAGTCAGAGGTTTTCTTCCCGGGGTTGCGGTGGGGGAGGAAGGAGAAAGCCAGACCTGCCCCACTCCAGCCAACATGAGCACTTCCTATGCGGTTCTTGCCAGGACCTCAGCAGGAACCGATCTTGCTGAGAGACCTATGGATTTCTCTTAAGCTACAGACCTCTCTCTCTCATTTCCCAAGCAGGAGAAAAGCACTTGCTATAGTGAGTTCAAAGAGGAGAGGAAAAAATACAGTAATAACGAAAAAAAAGTCCGCCAAACCCAAAGCAGAGGGAATTTACTCAGTCCTGCACATCTTTGGAAAAGAAAGGCTTACACTACGGCAAATCTTCACCATTTTTCAAACAAAATCAGTTTTCTGTCTCTCTCTGCCCCCTTCTCATTTCCAAACCTCATAGAGCAAACTTGTTCAGGATAGAGCAAGGACTGGGAAACCTCATGGTCACCTGGCTCCAGCAGCCAGAGCCGTGGGAAAACAATTTTAGGAAATTTTAGAGAAAGCCCCCCAGCTACAGAGGCTCAGCACTCTGCTCAGGAAAACCCCTTTCTATGCCACACACATCCGACCCAGAGGAGACATTCCCATAGCAAAAGCACTTCAACACACAATCATAGAATCACAAGATGCTTTGGTTAGGAAGGGACCTCAAAGATCATCTAGTTCCAACCTCCCTGCTGTGGGCAGGGACACCCTCCACTACAACAGGCTGCCCACAGCCCCATCCAAACCAGACTTGAACTCTTTGTGTAGTCACTAAATGAACTTTCCAAGCAAAAAAACCAGTCTTTTGATATATTTTTAAAAAATTTTAATCCATACCTAAGTTTACCAATTGCTTCTTCATACAGTTTTGCTTCCCACCAAGCAGCTAGCTGTTGCAGAAGGTTGCGTCCCAAGGATGGAGTTGGCACCAGGAGCCGAGACCAGTCCCTACCTTTGTTTTGGTGGTGTTTCCAACGGGTTCTAGCAGCTCCAGCCTGCTGCCACCAGCTATATTCACCCCGGACAGGGCTTTTGCTGCCAGACTTGGAGCCTGCCAGCTCTGCAATACACTCAGCACATCGTTTGCCTCTGAAGGTGCGCAGGCACCTGCTGCCAAACAGATGGCAGGAGTGGAGGAAGGTGCGGTGGGAAAGGGAGGGGGGGAATAGCTCCTTCAGGTGGGAAATAGGCCACAGGGTTCCCAGAGCAGGGAAAAAAGCCACACATGCATCCCCCAGGGCCAGGGCTGAGTCACAGCCCGCTTTGCCCCATCTGAAGTGACACGGCAGCACTGCCATGGCTTTAATCAACCAGGTAGCTGCTGAGCTAGGAGAGAGAGCCCATGTAAAATCAATGTGCCGTTAGAGAAACCACCAAGGGCTGTCCGTCAATACACTGAAAAGACACCGCTGCCTGCGACAACCCAAACCAGCAACCCGCTGCTATTGACAGAAGAAGTGGCAGGCTTTAAAAAACAGCATCTCGTTCTGCCCTCTTCCCCCTCCTGAGTAAATTAACCCCAAATCTCTTTGTTTACCCTCGCCCCTAATAAGCTCTCGTGGCTCACACAAACGGTATTCCGGGCTCTTTCCTGAGCAGGCAAGAGCCTCTGTTCCCTTCCATCCTGGGAAAAGGAAGGGTTTAGATAATCTCCAAATGCCAGAAAGCAATTTATTTTGACCTAGAGTGTTTCTGCAATGTCATCTCTTGGCTTCCGCATGGGGGAAGCTTTGTTAGCCGGCACTTACACGACACAGCCATGCTTGTATAGGGCTTCATGTCTCAGGCACTGCGCGGGAGCAGCAATGAAGAGTAGCGGTCAGGGTAGCACACACCCCAAGTCCCTGATCCACACCCTGTCCCGTCCCCCTCATCCCAATGCAGCACCAGCTTCCCCCTGCCCACAACCCAGAAGCAGCATTGGGTCCTTCCCCGCTCCCCAGGAAGAAGAGGTGTGCAGCGACAGACTCCTGCTGCTCTTCCTTCCCTGTGCCTAAGCCCCCAGATGAGCTCAGTCCTTTGCCTTCAAGATGTTGTTGGCAGGTTCGAGCATGGAAACTTTGCATAGAAGGGAAAAGCGAGAGCAGAGCCCATCTCACAGTAGGAAACAATGCCAGATGCCGGCAAGCTCCTTCAAAAACAGGGAGGGCTGGCAGCAGACCAGAGCTTGGTCTCCATCCCAGCTCCATCATCTGCTGGAAACCACCTACCAAGGCAGCGTGGACAATGGTGGAAACGCACTGTGCTATCACAGACCCAAGAGCAGCATCACTGCAAACTGAGCAGGGTCCCCCCACACCCACAAAAAGCATCAGTCAATGGCATGAGTGCCCTTTTGGCAGACCTGCCAGAAACTCCCCCATGGCAGGGTGCAGACTTTGAGCCCTGCCCCATCCAGGCTGCTCAGGGAGTTCCCGTAACTCATCCCTCTTATCAACAGGGAATATTTTTAAGTCTCTTCCTTCCCGCAGCAGGCAGACACTTCCCGCACTTTCCAGGCAGATTCCTTTTTTATCATTGTTGTTATTTTCCTCTGGATGAGGAGTTTAAATCCCAAACCCTTTTGGGGTGGGGGAATGACAGTTGAGCGGCGATCCCTGGGAAAACCTGGAATTACTTGCTGCAGGTGGTTGGAAAGAAGGGCTGAAAGTTTGTCCATTCAAACTTGTGATGCAGAGCATCAAGTTGTTGCTTCCTCTCCCTCCCACCCTAAAGTTACATAAAAATAAATCCAGGCTTCTCCATTCTCTTGGCAGCCAGCAGCACGTCCTGCAGAGCAACTTGGTGTCCCAAGACTCTTCCACCGGGCTGGGAAAAGAGAGGAGGAGCACAAACCCTTCCCTAGCCAGGTCCCACTGAGACTCATTTCACTCTGTGTACTTCCCAGCAGGACACCGATGTGGACAGGCATCTGGAAAGCCTGCGAGAGCTTTCATCAACGCTTGGTTTTGTTCCATAACTTTCCATGCTCAGGGTACTATTAACAAGCCGGCTTGGGTTGTGCAAGAGCGCAGAGAAGAGCATTGGGCTGCTTTGAAGAGGGAGGAGACAGGCCACCGCAGGCCAGTCACTGCCACTGAAGAGCCGCTGAAATCCTTGCGGTTCATGTGATCGCTGAAAGCCCATGCTGGATATCTTACAGTAAGGGAGCAGAAAGCAAATAAACAGGCAGACAGGATAAACAGGCTCTACAGCCCAGTGTTCCCAGAGAGAAGTATGGGCTGCATAATTATTATTATTATTATTATTATTATTATTATTATTATTATTATTATTATTATTATTATTATTATTATCATTATCATTATTATATTCTAATATATTATATATATTATATTATTATTATTAATAATAATAATCTTTTTTCCCCTCTAATGCCCATTGTCTTGTCAACAAGTCTGTGTGTACAAGGGCATCTTTTGTCTCCCAGGCTTGCAGACCCAATCCGCTGACAAACAGAAGTGCTTGCAGAGCATCAGGTTCTGCAGAGAGCTCACTTTACTCCATATGAAAAGCCTAAGCCTCGGCCATGGAGATCAGCCACCTTGCCACATTACCTGTCAGGCGTTTTTATGCCTCCCTGCAGCCCACCATCAGCCCAGGGAGCCCACATGGCCCACAGCCCTTGGTGCTAAGCTCACACAAAACAAGATGCAAGTCCCGCACCCGTCCGTTGCTCAGCACAGAAGAGATACAGTCACCTATCCCTGATGTGCAGAAAATGCACTGGAGAGATGTCCAGAGACCCCTGGGATAAAAAGCGCAAGGGTAGAGGTCTGACTCAGGGGTGGTGGCTTCATTCCCCTCTAAAGACCCGTCTGTGCAGTAATTAAAGCTCCTGTTTCTAAGCTGCTTGGTATTTTAATTGATTTTCTGCACTGGCTGCCCACAGTCTAGTCATTCAAATCCGACATTTATCTTGCAAGCCTCAAATGAGCGGCACAGGAAAGCAACCTGTCCCATGCTTTCCCGCAAGTCCATCGTGGTTGGGACTGGTTTGTACTGGGGATGCTCTCGGTCAGGCCAGCTGGATGCCAAACCGATGCCCTGCCCTCCACTGCATAGCAGCTCAGGGCAAGAAGAGCTGCTTGCTGTGACCTAGTACCTGTCAGTTTGCCCTCCTGGGAGCTTTTTCTGGGCTTTCCAGTTTCCATGGGAAAAGAGGAGATTATTGATTCTGCACGCTCACGTCACTGTCAAGAGAAAATTTGGAGCATGGAAATGGGGACTGATGTTTTCAGATTAATTCTGGTTTCCTCTCCTGGTTTCAGATGCCACCAGTACCCAAAGAAGCAAATTTGGCAGGATGCAAGTGTCGCAGCCGCCCCCGCCAAAGGTGTTTCTCCCGTGAAGGGGCCCAAGAGCTTATTCCAAGCGAGACGCAGCTTTGAAATGGGTCCTCTCTCAGCAGGTGGCTTCTTGTGCTCAAGTTTCACTAAAGGACTACAGGTCCTTCTTGTTCATACTCTTCCAAAATGAGATTTGCTTTCCAGCAATGCATTTTCCTACTCCCTCCACCTCTCCCTTCTCCTTCCCTCCTTGGAGACCCATCAGCTGTTAGGATGCATGTCAACACCAGTCACTGTGGCCAGTTGTTTTTGAAACAACATTCCTGGTTCATTTAATTTAACATTTGAAACCTTCGCAGCTCCTGGCAGGAGGCTTGATCAAAATGACGAACGACTACATGCTGCTTCCCTCACCTGCTCTGTGTGGAGAGCCACGGCGGCATGAGCGCACCTCAATCCTGCGTGGATGCTGTGAGGAAGTGCAGGACCCCAGGGGCAGGACCACTGGCCCCTCAGTGCTGTCCACATCTACCTACACATCTCCAGGAGTTATCTGCAAAATGCTCCATCTTCAGAATAAATGTAATGAAAAGACCCACTGAGCGGCGCGGAATAGGCAGAAGGTGAAGGAGGATAGGAATATGGCTTTGTGTTGAACTGCTGAAGGACTGGAGAAGCCTTTGAATAAAATCCTAAGTCCGTCCCAAACTATTATTGGCAAAATAAAAGTCTGGGACCTACTGGGTAGGTTTGGAGGTGGGTTGGTTGATTTTTTTTTAGTCTTCTTTTAGCGACACCTCTTAGGGCTGATGATAAACGTGGGCAATAAGCCAAGTCGCAAAGTGGAAAAATCAAGCTCTTGCAACTCACTAAAAATTATTGACAGTGGGATAAGATCCCTAAATCCACAGAGTGCCTGCAGGAGGTCACTTCTACAAATCCAGAAATAAATGCTTTACCCAGCAAGTGAAAAAACAACACATTGCCCTTCCAAAATCTTTGTCTTTTTTTTCTTTCCTGGTCCTGAACTTGTTCATTCTTGTAGCCTATACCTGGGAGAAGCCCACACATGTAGTCTCTAGTCAAGGATGGCAGGGGGAAAAGCCCAGCTCCCAAGGTCCTAGGTTGAAAGTCACTTAAAGTTGGGAGCTTCTTTGCTGGAGATGTGCCGGAGAGATGCACTGTATAGACACACTGAGCCTTCAGCCTCCTCTAGGAATATGAAAATAAGCCATGCATATAATAGGTGCGCATTTAGCATGAAAGGAAGATGCTTCACAGAGGACAAATACTAAACCATAAAAAATATCAAGAGACATTTCCTGGGAAAACTGAATTTAACCTGGCTCTCAGATGAGCAGGAAGCTCCCAGGAGCTGTTGCTATGTCTGATGGAGGCACAAAACCTAAACGGGGGTGGTTTACACAAGAAGCCTGGCTGGATTTCTGAGGGACGCTGGGTAAAAGGCTCTTGGAATTTGTCCCATCACCGTTGGGGCCCGCTAACAATTTGGATCCCCAAAAGATCCCGCACAAAGTCGTTTGACAATTCAGCCCTGCTATCTGCACGGCAGAACCTGCTTCAGTTTCTAAAACACAGGAGTGGGAAAGCCAGGCGAGGAGCACAAATGCTGGTAAATCCCCACAGAAAATCCTCCCTGGGCATGGAAGAGGTCTTTGCTAACTCATGTTCACTGAGGCACGTGAAACAGGCTTACCGCTTCCCACCTGGATGTACCAGACAGCGGTGTCACACACAGCTTTGTGCCTTGGGTGGACAACACCATGGATGGACTAGCTGTGTAGTCTCACTGGGAGAGCTTAGGGTTCATCCCTGCCCAGCAGCTTGCTCTTTTCATCCTGTTTCCATGCCATTTATCCTTTTCTACCCATCACCCCCCCCCCATCTTTTCTAGAAGAGAAGCCCAACTCTTCCACAAACAGAGAGTCTTTGCCTCTCTTCTGCAAGGGGGAATTTGGCCAGAAAGCACCAGAAAAAGTAATTGGAAATTCATTTTTTCTGGTAGATATGGGGCTCCAGCAAACAATTACTATCTTTTCTTTCAAAACACACGAGACCACCCCAAGGACATCCTATGCCCTTCTCCCTCTGCCTGCTCACACACAGTCTCAACAACTGGAAGAAGCTAAGGTACTGGCTTGGCTTCTAGAGCAGCATGCTCTTGCTTACCTCCTTTCTACTTCTGGTCTTCACACTCGCAGGCAACCTGGTAAGCAGAGTGCTGCATTTCCCTGCTCTAAGGAAGAGGACAAGAGTTGGAGGCTCCTAAACCGCTTACCTGGAACAAACCACTACAGCTCTGGTGCTCTGGCTGATCCCAGTCATTTTTCAGAGCCCCAGAAATCTCATCCCCAACACAGTTATCACAGACAGACTGCCTGCCTTCGTGCTCTGCCCTCACACCAGCTGGCAAACATGGTACCCAAGAACCTACCCGAGATGCTTTCAACAAGCCATGGCCACTGACTCAGGAAAGACACTGCTGCACCACGTGGGCTCCAGAAAGGCTTTCCTTACAGCGATGAAGGATGGGGAACGGGGCAGGGGTTTGGATTTTTATCTTCCTATGTGAAGTGAGATGCTGGAGAATAAGCTGTGCAGCTCACATAAATACATCAGGCAAAGCGGCTCCAAGCAATGGCCTGGGCGTTTGTCACCACAAGTGTAGGGCTTTTAGCTGAACACATCCCTAGGTGATTAAAAGGTCACTAGAGGCAGCTGGAGTCTTTCTTTACTTATTATAAAGGCTAGTATAAAAATACATCTGTAATAAATTTCTGACAGGCACTCGTGTGTATGGAGATTCTCAGAGCAGCAGCTGTGAGTTATGGTCCTATAATTCCTTCCAGGGGTCCCAGGCACATCCCAATTCATTACCTAACGCCTGAAAAGCCCTTCATCACCTCTGTGTGAGCGCAGCCTGACCTCCCAGCAAGCTGAGCTTCCAAGGGAGAGCCAATGAGAGAGGAAAAGCCGTGTTTCTCGTGGCTGGCTGTGGGAAGGAAACCCGAGATGGTCAGGGACAGCTTGGCAGGGAGCTGGATTTAGAAAGGGGACAGAGGGAAATTTCACACCAACGATGCTCTGCTCAGCAGGGTTTTTTTGCAAAATGCCACGCTGGCCTTTTCAGCCCACAAAGGGAAAGGAGCTTTCACACCTAGGAGGCTTATTTCAAAAGCTGTCTGACGGTACTTTCACAATTAGGGGGCTGGTCTGAAAGGGAGTGACTTGTCCGTCTTCTCTGGCTGAGATTCCCTCCCTCGCAGAGCACTTCAGTGGGTGAAGCGGAGGGTTATTTTCCAACGACAGCAAGCATCAAAGATGAAGCAGAAAAATAAAAGGAGCCAAAGAGGCCCAAGCGCTTTCCCCCACAGCCCCTTCTTCTAACAAAGCTACTGAATATCGCATCCTCAGCGTAGATTAACCTAAGCTTTGCTCCCAATTATTATTTTGCTTCCCTACGCATAAGACTCAAGAAATGGGCTTGGCAAATGAACCCAGCTTGGCTGTTAAGCTGTACTTCCCCTTCTGCAACTTTTTCTGAAGTGTTATTTCTCAGAGAAATCCTCCCTTCACACATATCACCAGCTGTGTATCCCCAGGTCTTTTCACAGCACTTGGGATTCCAGGCTGAGGATTATTTATTTTTTTTTTTTCTGACATTTTGATTTGTGGAGCTTTACAGATTTTTCCAGTGGGACCATGAACCCAGTGGGGTGAATTCAGACTGGTTGGTGATGGGCTTGCTTTGCTCAGTCCCCCTTCCCAGGCCCTTGGAAACAGCCCACAGGGGCACAGCAAAAAAAAAAATAAAAGAAAAAAAAGCTCTGCTAGAAATACCTCCTTGCCTTTGCTGTTGCAGTGAAAAAACAATGCTGTTGCTGAGAACTGGGTCATTTGGGGACCTGCTCATTACCGCTCAATCCTTAACATGGTGGTGAAATGAAACACTAAAGGAGGAAAGGATTGCTCTCGGAATGACTGTGATGCCTCTGAAGACCAGCCAGAGATGGTGGGAGGGTGGCGTGTTAAGGGACAGAGGGATACCACACTCTTCCCTGCCAGCAATGGCAGGGCGGGATGCTTGGAGGTGTGTTGGGCTAATCAGATCTACCAGCTAGCCAGGCTCCTCTTGACTCTGAACACAGCCTATATTCTCACTGGAGCTCAGCTTTGATTTTCAAGCCTTCAGTGCTGTAGGAACAAGTCTCAGCTGGTTTCGCAGCCCGGCCTGAGGCTTAGGTCAGAAGTGGCTGTTCAGATCCATGAAGCTGACCCCCTGCCTGGAGTATTTGCTGCATAAGCCGGGATCTGCACTTGAAACGTCTGTGATCTGCTCCTTCCATTTGCAGTCACTGTACGGGGCAAGACAGGGGGTTGATTGCATCTGCTCCGATCAGATGTAGGGCTCCAGCGTTACAGAAACGCTCCTTGGAAAAACCAAACAGGGCAAATGGAAGTACAACATCACATAAAATTAGCCCCGTCACCCTAACAGGCTGCTAGGCGAGTGGTTTCGCAGGCATAAGATGTCTTCGGCAGGCAAGGGTTAATGCCAAGCCAGGTATCTCCTCCGTTCAGGTGAGGAGGGGGAGAGGGGAGTGAGTCGCCAGGGTATCAGGGGTTTCCCTTACCTAGAACAGATGCTTTAATTGCAAAAGTCACAGTGGCAGCTGGACTCCTTTGCTTGGAAAAAAAGACAAGTTGAATCTTTCCTAACTTTTTCCTATGGAAAAAAAAAAGAATTGTCTGTGTCCTCCCTTCTCCATCCACACATTTTTCCGAGCTTGGTGCGACCTTGGCTGTCCTTTAGAGACATCCAGAGGAGTGTGAAGGTGACTGTGTACCTCAGAAAAACAGATAGTGACTCTCGGACACCTTGTCACCGCCTGTGCCAGGAATAGTTTGCTTCTTTCTAAGTGGGGTTTCGCAAATGGCACGGTTCAGGCCTGTTTAAGTGATTAATTAGCTGCCCTGAAGTGAGCAGAGCAGGTTAAATTCAAGATCAGAAGTTGGTTTAAAACCTTTTTTTCTACCCCAGCCCTGGCAGGGAGCAACTCCTAAATCTCCGGTGATGTACCAAAAGGCTTATTTCTTCCTGCTGGTAACACGAGCAAGTAGTAAAACAAGAGACACAACCGTTTGACGGTGCGGGGACGCATCTCACAGTGGAAAGATTCCTTCTTCTGAACGGCATGGGCAGCCGAGAAGATGGGCTATGTCCAGCCCCGCTACTGCGTGGCTACTAGGAGAGACATCACACCTCTACGAGCAGCATTCCTTACAGACCTCATCAAAACCGGCAGGTGTTTAAAGACGAAAACATCCTGGTAATACATAAGCAAAATTTGCAGCCCTGAGCATCCTATCTGAATAAATCAGCATTATTTGAGAGCTGCCTAAGAATATACTTCATGGAAGTAAAAAGATGGCACTGCTTATCAAAACAGGACTCTTCATAATGCATGCTAAAGGATCTCACATCCAAACAAAACACAGCACCAAAGGCTTGGCTTGACTACCATTAAAAGCATATTTTTTTCCCCCCTGACTTTTGCTGAGCTCAGATCAGCCACAGAAAGGTGTCACCTCCTCTTCAGAGCACAGGGCCTTGCCAGCGGAACAGTGAGTAAAAGGTCTCCCAGTTCAACTGAAAAATCACATCCCAAAAACAACAGTTTGGAGGTCAATAAATTAATTTCAAGTTGAATGGAAACTTTTGGTTTACCCCAAATAAGTACATAGTTTGGTTTCTGTTTTCACATGAGCAATCTCTTTTTTAACTGAAGAGATGAAAACACAAGTTACTTTCTTCGCTGGCACCCATATTTCCAAACTCATCCCCAAAGCCTGGGAAAAAAAACCCAACCCCACCCAACCAGCTCTCCCAACCATTCTTGGTGAACGTGCTCAGAAGCCAAGAGGCTCTGTGCTAAAGCCCCATGGCACAGCATCCATGAGCCCAAAACCCACCTTTGCAGCCTGCAGAAGGCACGAGAGTAAAAACAGGGCTGGAGTTTGCATGCCAGGACATGGCCACCATCCTCAGCCCACAGACAGTGGAGCTGACAGTGAGTCAGCGCTGAGATATTGCTGCTTTCCAGCAAAGCATTTTAAGGCAATTTGGGATGTGTCCAAGAGCTGGTTTATAGGTGGCTCAGGTATTACACGGGAAGGGGCACAGTGGTTCCTGGTTTGGCCATGCCAAGCTCTTCCATCCCCTGCTGGCTCCCTGGCTCTGCAGAGCAGGAATAATCCCCCCTCTCCCCGCTCCGTAACATGCCAGTTTTATGAACTGCGACAGATGTTTTGGACCACACATTACCCTGCCCTGTCACTGCCAGAACGCAGAGAGGAACTTCATGACGGGTGGCTGATGGCGCAGTACGAATTTTGTCTGGCCAAACATCACAGCCAAAGCTGGAGCCCAGCCAAGACAAATTGCTAATATCATCTTCTCCCCACCTCGAGCCAAACATCCCAGGAGATCATGAGAGACCACATGTGACCAGCTGCAATAACTAATCGTGCAGTTATTAGTTCTCAAAGCCACGACTCTGTTGTGGGTTTGACAGCAGTCAGTAACGATGCTGGCAATTAAAGTTAGGTAAGACCCCCCGATTAACAAGATAGCGTTCACTGATCATCCGGTATCTGCATTGAGCCCTAGCAGATTTCCCTTTTCTTAGCCAAAAAATTCTTCATGTACCAGGAGAAGCAATCAGATCATCAACTTGAGACCGCTTCAAGTATCTAAGCTGGGATCCAGGTACTCAGCTCCTGGGATTCCTTCAGAAAGAGAGGACAGGGATTTGGGGAATGCAGGTGTCTCTAGTGCCTCAGACCCTCTCCAGCCAGCAGTGACAGAGGCTTCACGAGACATCCCCACAAGTCTCACCGCAGCCCCATTCAGTAACCGTCTGTGGATTTCAATATGTAAATATAGTAAGAGGATTGCAGAGGAGAGATTTGTCTCAACTAGGAGATTAGTTTTAGATCAAATTTGGCTAATGTGGAAAATGCTGCTGGCGAGGACATGACTGCTTCAATTAGCTCAGGAGTGCTTCTTTTTTTGCATCCTGACTCCTGGACCAGGCATAGCTGGCAAAGAGAAGCTGGAGAGATGCTGAAGCGCTGAAGGGAACAGCAGTGCAAACAGCCCTTGCTCACAGAAAGGTGTTTAAGCATTGAGCAGGCAGACCTCAATTGAGCATTTCTGTCTGGTTCTTGCGCATTTCCCATACATTGTGTTCCCACACCTCCTCTCTGAACTCCAGTGCCCTGGTCCTCCTTGATGCCTGAGCTGCGAGCATCTCTGGAGAGCTGGCTGCATGCAGTGCTGCCAGCCATGGCACAAGGGCACTGGGTCAGGAGAGAAGAGATTGCACAGGTCAGAGCAGAAATCCACTGCCAGCACTGTTTACAGTCTTTTCAGCATCATCCATCAGCCCAGGCCAGGACATTCAGCGAGGAATGCGTGGCTCACCCTCGCAAATACTGTATTTTTTCCTCTTCAAATTAAAAATAAACACATGTCAATAGGACATCTGCTCTTAAGGGAAGCAGAAAGGCACAGAAACAAGGCGTCGGCACCAGACTGCTCCTTGAGAGAAGAAACCACGGTCAGAACTGCTTCATGCATTAACTGTTAGCGCGAGGTCGCTTTGATGCCTGTTGTGCTGAGAGATGCAAGAGTCTCTTTTAGGGAGCTCTGATACTCACCTGCCTGCACCTCCTCGCAGGGCAACAGGGAGTAGCCGCCTGCTTGCATTTTGAGGATGCTATGTGAGGGGCACCTGCAGGCATAGCTTTCAGCTAGCAACTACGTTCAGCATTGCATCTCCAAACACTCTTCCTTCAACACCTTGTCACGACACGCAAGCCAAAGCAGTTTCTTTGCTGCTTTATAGCCTGACTCCCAACAGCTCCTGCTCACAAGGTTTACTTCCACCGCCTGCCTTCTCTAGATTCTCAACACCTCAATATCAAGTGCCTCTTTGGCCTTGGAAAGGTTCCCTACCAAAGACCCCCTCATTCAGGCAAATCCAAAGACCTTTTGTGGGACAATGACAGTGTTTCCAAGGTGGGCTGGGTTTGAGCTGAGATACAAAAGGCTTTTTGGCCTGGATGACCCCCCAGGATCCTCATCCTCAGCACATGCCCCGCCTTCTCCTCCATTCGGCTAGGCAAGTGGTCCCATGGTAGACTGGGAGGCTCTTAGGCCACCAGTGAAAGCCCAAAACCCCTATTTCAAGGTCTGCAGGACTTCAGAAGGATGAAGCTGGAGCAGGGATCAGCTTTTTGTTCAACACATGCTGTCCTGAAGAGGGGACTTCTAGACTTGATTGGGAGTATTATAGCAGTGCCTTTGTGCCATCTGAAACCGAATCAAAGAAAACATTCATAAATAGCCTGTGTTAAAGATGGATCCATTTATTTTTTCCCATCAAATTTCCATTCTTTCCCTTTGCTGCATTTGCTAATTATCCAGCATGCATTTGCTTAAAGAAAGCATTTTTCTAGCCTTCACAATCCATCTTCCCATCCTAATGGATCTTGTGGTAAAGTCATTACAGAGACTTTATGAAATCACAGTTATTTCCATGACAACAGTGATGTAATAAAGGTGGGATTATGACATTACGGCAAGATCAAGCTGAAGGACAGGATGGATTTGTTTACCCCAGATAGGGAAAGGAAGAGACTTCATTCATCCAATGTTTCTAAAAGTGCCTTAAGGTCTGCTAATGGAAGGTACGTTTTATATCTGATTTTTTTCTTTTAACCTTTCCACCCTCCCCCCAGTTGTTATTTCAAGCGCACGCAGTTTAATAAAGTTTCAGAGGAGGATCCATGCTGAAGGATCTATTCACCCATCTCTGTGAAAGGAAAGGCTATCCTCTACCAACCTCATGGTTCTTGCTTTTCCTGAAAGGCAGCAATGCCCACTGGGAAAGGCTTTTCCCACCAGTGTTTGAAAGACCAGCAGGATGGACTTTCCCCTTTCAAGGATGGCTGATCTAAGCTGCTTTCTCTTCAGACGTTTTAATAAAGAAATCACCTGCCACTGGATTCAGAGCATGAATTGGCTACCCATGAAATTAGGTTTTGAAAATGGCATTAAACCCCTCTTTTCTCCTTAATGGGCACGTAACCAGTCTGCGCCTGGCCAGCAAATTCCAAGCCATAAAACCATTTGTCTCTCAAACTTACACACACTAGTAAAGTCACTTCAGAAGTGATTTCTAGCTCACTCACTCTCCAGCAATCACAGAATAAACTTGGGTGGAAATGACACAGCAATTCCTAGAGGATCAGAGCATGGAACACCATGAGACAGCTTTGAAGATAGCTGGGGTTTCTGGTTTGTTTTTCACAAGAAGAAAAGATGAATATTTCATGCAGTACATGGTTCAAAAGTTGATTAATGTTTCAGTGTGTGGAAAACCAAGCTCAAGAGACAAGTTTCCTGATGTAAAATTCTTAGAGCTGGCAGCAGGACTCATACGGCCAACTTCTCCAAGGGTGTGCATTTCATTTAACCCTCTTCAAAACTGCTCCTGCCCAGTGGCTTGGTGCTTCACCAGCGTGCTACTTCAATGCTTGACCTACAAGCGTGGGACAGTAATGCTCTTCATGGCCGTGCAATGAGGTAGGAGAACTGATGGCTGCTCAGAACGTCTTTGGTGCCCCGTCGACTCGGCTCCCCACCTCTGTGGGATGTTGCTCCAGCCAGGCAGAGGACTGCCCGTGGTCTGAAGGTCCAAAAGAGCCCTCTTGCTTGGCCAATGGGATGACATTATCAGTCTTTCTTCTGCCACTAGTCAGTCTGGGGAATCTTTGCTGCTGTTGAGGAGCTATGGCCCAAGTACATTTGCTCTGTGCTGGCTGGCACAGTAAATATGCAGAGGAGTACCACAACAGCTCCTACTTTGAAAGCTCATTTGCTTCAAGTCCAACCCGTCTGATCTCAGCAGCTGTTTCAGCTTGTCCTGCCCCAATTCCCACTCCTCTAAGCCTTCCGATATCTCTTCATCAACAGAAGGGAACCACCGTAAGGCCACACAGACGTGTTAATGAAATGTGAATTATAAACTGCAGTGTGCTAAGAGAGATATGGGGGCTGGAGGGGGGGCGGGGTGGGCTGTCATTTTGCCATTAATATGTAAAATGGGTGATGCTTCCTCTTTTTGCTGGAGGGGAAGAGCAGATTCAAGCTTGCGTCCCATTCCAGGGCCGGGATGGGTAATAAGATAACCCGATTGCCACATCTCTCATCCTCTTTCTTTCTTTTTCCTGTGATAAAAGGACAGAGGGGAATGTAGACAATTAAAAGGAGGATTCCAATCGGACCCAGAAAGATTCAATGAATAATAATGGACCTCCAGCTGCTAATGTGCTTAAGGACTTCCAAGTCTCAAGTGTCTAACCAGCTTAAGGGTCCGTACCACAGACTTCATTTCCACCAGTAAATGGGAAAGGCAGGAGGAAGGGGGGTGGTCCTGCCTCTGACTACAGATGGGATCGTTTCTTGGTTGCTTGCTGAGCACTTCATGAGAACAATGCGACAGTGGCAGAAGACGAAAGTCAGCTTCAATGGCTCTCAAAGCCAACGTTAAGTATAGAGTGAACCCCGCTTCACAAACTTCTACATGTTACCTACAGATGATAACACTCGTAGTCACCCCAAAACACCTGAGAAGAAGGTTCAATACGCTACTAGAATAAAAACAGCACCTCGCCTCTGAAATTTTGTTTTTTCAGATTAAAAACTTCTGCGTAGCAAGACTAAATGCATGGCTTGTTCTTCCTCTTGGTAAGGGAAAGGCTTCCACCACAGCATGACCCACACCAACTGCTCATCTCCCACACCTTCCTTGGAGAAGGGGCAGTAACTATACAACATGTAAGGCAGCCAAAGCCACATATAAATTCCCCGCCGGAAGATTCATTATCAATTTTTTTCTGGCCCTTTCTTGTTTTTTGGCTTTCTCTCCCACTGACGTTTCTTCCTCTCTCTATCTTCAACAATCCATCCACTTTCTTCTTGAAGTCTCTCTTCTTGCGTCCCCCTACCAAGAAAACCACCTTTCGTTGACCCTCTCAGGTTTCTACCATGCATATGAATTCCCATGGAGGATCAAGGAAAAGACTTGCTGACGGGGAAGAGCAAAGACCAAAGCAGAAAGCACGGGCCCAGCCTTGAGTTCTCCAGGAAGCTGTGCTCCTCCTCCCCCCATCTGAAGGTTATATGGTAACTCTCATGGATTCAGAGAATAACAACTTCAGAGGCTGGCAACCAGATGATCAAAGGAATGGGGAGTATTAGCTAGGTAAGGGCTCCTCAGCCTTGGAATGGGATACGACAGAGATCTGAGAATGACAAGAAAAGCTGTTTTCACCTTTCCTGAAGCAAGGACTTGGGGCATCAGAGGAAATTCACAGGTTCAGAACAAACAAAACGAGCTATTTTTACACCCAGTGCATCTCTGTGGCACGGGACAATTCAACAGAGCATCTGTGGCTGCTAAAAACGCTTAAGAATTCATAAAATACCTGGATTTTTTTTCTGGTGAGACCTTTTCTGTGGAGGCTATTACATACAAACACACGGCTTACAGTTAGGGTCCCTGATGGACAAACCACAGGAGGCTGGGAAAGTATTCTGAAGCATCACATAGGAAGTTGCACACCAACATGCGGAAAAACTTTTTCGCAGTGAGGGTGACAGAGCACTGGAATAGGCTGCCCAGAGAGGTGGTAGAGTCTCCTTCACTGGAGATATTCAAGACCCACCTGGATGCCTATCTGAGTGATATGTCCTAGGGAGCCTGCTTTGGCAGGGGGGTTGGACCCGATGATCTCTTGCAGTCCCTTCCAACCCCTACAATTCTATGATTCTATGATCACCACCCCTGTTCACCCTATACTTAAAGCAGGTTTCCACACACCATCACCTGCATCAGAGACAGGACTTTGCATCTGGGGGATGTCCGGCCTGACCTGTCATGGCCGTTACTGTGTCCTGGTACCCATAGCCAGCTGCCTTCACACCTCACTGGTTCCAGGACACGGCTCAAGAGCCAACACCTCCCCTGTTCTTCAGCTTTGGGGAAAACCCGCAGGATTTGTAGGCAACAGCGAGATGTGACGTGAAGCATGAAGACAGGTCTGAGTGTAATGGGTATAGATGCTGGCAGCAGGGGATGTAAGAGGGGACAGTTGCATAAGCTGGCGCTGAAGACTCGCTGGTCCCTGGCATAGGAGGCAGGTACAGCACTCAACACAAAGAGGAGAGAGACAGAGAGAGAGAAGTTGTGTAAGGTCAGCCACGTGTCTGCCATACGCGGCTGAATCATGCAAGTTTAAAGCCCTCAAAAGCAGGATAAGATCTTGGCGCAGCCACACTGGGAGCGCGTTCCTTCAACACGAGGTTGGGAAAACACAGGAAAGCACAAGTGAAAGCAGAGCAATTAGCTAATTAGGGGAGCTGACTAATCGGCTAATTTAGAGAGGGTTTTTTGTTATTATTCACAGAGAAAGAATTCTGGAGAGCTTTGGCCTGGAGCAAGGTGTAGCCCACCAAGCCAAACAAGGTGTTAAAAACCCATCTGCATGAGTTAAAAACTCTGCGTCTTCTCAGGCCGAAGGATGGAACCAGCCCCACTGGTGCTCCTTCAGCAAAGGAGCTGCTCTGGGCAAGGGGGAGGAGAGCGGAGGGTCTCCTGCATTAGGGCTTGAGCCAGCAAAGAGAGATTTATTTGCCTAGGACTCGACAGCTATATTTAACCTTCTCCTAAACACCAGCTAGGCAGCTCAGACAACTCAAGCAGCGAAACGCTATCGTATAATGAATGCCCAGGGTGGAACAAAGCTGCCGCTTTCCTCTTCTCTGAAAGATCGCTCAAGCTTGGTGAGAGAAATGTCAATAAAAGGATATTTAAGTTGAGAAGAGAGGGGAGAAGCAGAGAACATGAATGCCCAACCTGCAGCTCCCACCCGTCTCTTCCGTTCTTTCCCCACTGCGGTCCCCTCGGTTGTCCTTGTGTATCTCCAAGCAAGCAATATCACACCGCAGCTATTACTGCCGGGATGGATATTCGAACAAGCCTTAGATCAATATTTGCACAAAAGGAAAGCTCGTGCATCACAGGGCTACAAATTAACCTCTCATCCCCTGTTCACGCTGGCACGCAGGACCCACAGGAACGGTGTATTCCCCCAGGGAAAAGGGGGACGGTACGTTTCCTCACACAGAAGGAGAAAAAGAAGAAAAGGGGAAAAGGAAAAAAAAAAGACAAATAATGGATCCAACCCCAGCTCATGCCCCTTTTTACATATCTCCCTCAGGTTGGGGTGGGGGGAAGAGTGTGGAAATAGCTTTTCTTAATTAGCATCCTAACCTTTTCTAAACAGATTCAAGGGTGTCTTGGCAGGCTCGGGGAGCAGTGTGAAAGCAGCACTGAATAACAGCAGCAGAATTAGCCAGGTGTAAAAGGATCTTGCTTTTTTTTTTTTTTTTTTTCTGGAGAGATGATTAGGTACCAGTAATGAGAACTATGAAGAACTTCCAAGGTTGCAGATACCTGTTTTTCACTTATTTAAAGGAAACATTACCTCAAAATGGCATGCTTAGGGGTGGAAAATATTCCTTGCAGCAGAAAGTCATTGATCCATAAGTTCTGGCTGAGTCAGCATGGATTTTGCCAGCTGAACTCGAGTCTGGCCTGCTGGCAGCTATCAGGCATGTACACATTGCCTATGGCAATGAAGTCCACAACCAGGCCCATCCCTGCTCCTCATGGCTGGACTTCCTTGAGAGTCACTCCAGCCAGAGGAGGCAGCACACAGGCAGTGTAGGTGCTTGTGGAGTTTGGGGGTCAAACGCAGTATCTACCTGTGGCTAATGGAGATGTATCTTCTGAGACATGGTACCGGGCTGGACGGAGCCACATCTGCCCACACCAAACTGACAGACAGCTCTCTATCTTTTCCTCCCAACACTGTCATGTCTATCAACACTTGGACACACTAACAACACAGAACAGATTTGCCTGGTCTATCTAGACGAGGCTCTGCATGATTCTGGCTGGTACCACTAAGCAGCGTGGTCCACAAAGCCTGAAGCCTATCTCCAAAAACACTCTGACCTTGCCTCCCCTTCTGAATGACCCTTCCTGTCTCACAGCAGTGATGGGCTGCCACAGTGCAAGGTTTGCCATCCCATTGCTAGAGAGCTTCAGAAGGCTGCAGTGTCTTCCCACATTGGTTCTTCCACTCGACCTTGCTCTCACAACCTTCTAAAAGCAGTTGGAGATTCCCCTTGCAGCTCCTGCCGAGCCAGTGCTGCTTTCCACGCCATCACAAGTCTTCCAACTTTTGCCCTAGTTGGACGCAGCCAACGCCCCAGTCCGTGCAATTACCCTTCCTTTCCCAGCCTTGCGGCACAACAGCGGGACGGCATGGGCAGGCGTGTATTACAGCTGCTCTCCACATGGAAACAGGAATTGCCAGATTCACCCCAGAAAGAAAACGAGCAAAGGCATTTATACAAAGAGCAGGGAGTTTGGCTCCTTTAGCCTGCAAGACTAGACACTTGCTGATGCTTGCTCCTGCTTTTTCCTCACATTATTTGCCGTATTTAGCCTCCTTTCGCCGTGCCTCACCACCACACTGAGCAAAGAGAGAAGGCCACACGCCCAGCAAGGGAAAGGATAAGACGAATCTGCTCACTGGATAATTAAACATGTTTTTTCCTCCTGCTTAGCTTCCATCTGGATCTTGTTCCTGGCTTTCAGAAGACATAAGTCTCCTTTTCTCCACCTCTCCTCTAAATCCAAGGGGTTTGTTTGGGTGGGAAAGAATTTTTTAAAAAACATAATATTTTTGAATATCTAAGGAATTTGTAGTGCTAATTAATCTACATTAAAGTAAAATTAACCTAATATTAAAACAATAGGAGGATGACAAGGTAGAGATCAGCCTCTAATGTCCTCATTAGCCAGGGCGGCTCCTTGTGAGCTTTCCATCATGCAAAGGTAGCTGTCTGGTTGCACTTCATTAGCACTAGGGTTAATTACAGCTAAGGAGGCAGGGAGATGGGCTGTCCTCCCACCCTTGCTGCCATTCTCCTCCCTGCTTTGCCCACCACTCATGGATGGAAGTTCCCCTTGATTCCTGGCCCTCCTCTATTTGTAACCAGAAGACAGGTAGAACAAATCCCATTTTTCAAAACATCAGTTGTGAGCCACATCTTCCCCGGAGCCCAGGGCAATTTGGGTGGTGCTCAGCTACAGCGGGACCACGGCACTGCTGGCATACTGTAGACTGAGCTCTGTGCATGGAATCTTCCCCCAGTCCCTCACAAACTCTTCCTGCTCCCCTACAGCTTTCTGTCCTTCTTTTCTCCGTGGCTTTCAGAAAATTTTTGCCCCGTCTCCACCTTGCGTTGCTTTTCCTCTCCCAGACCTTCTGCTCGCTAGCAGCTGCTCTGCTCCCCGAGCTACCCCTCTGACTTTCTCCTGTTCTCCTTCTGCCAGCCTTGGCTGTTTGTTTTTATTGTAAAGCTTTGGGGTTTTAAAAAAATTTTTTGACCCCGCCGACATCAGGTCAGATTGTCTGCCAGCACATCAGGTTGGCAGCAGATGAAGGACAATGCACGGAGAAGACAATGAGGAGAAAATAATGACAAAAAATTTAAAAAAAAAAAAACCTAAAGAGTGGAGACTGTTCACCAAAGAGGATGCAGAATTGCTCAAGGGTCTCCCTCCAAAAACGTCGCTGGCCCTGAAGGTAGTGGGATGTGGACACATGGCAGTAGAGATAGGAACAATTTCAGCGGGAGCAGAGCATTATCTATAGAGGGGCAGGGGACATCTGCCTGAACACATGAATTATGCACAGCACCAGGCGCATGGACGGCTTGGAGGTTAAGATGGAAACAGCTTTGATTTGTGCTTCTGAAAGGGCCCTCCAGCATCGACATGCTCTTCATGGGGACCATATGGAGCAGAGGTGGGATGGAAAGGACATGCATGGACCTTGATGCGACTGCAAGATGCTGGCAGGTTATGCACAGGCAACTCTAAACCCATCGCTTTTTTTTTTTTCCACCCCCTCAAGCACCCCCACTTGCCCTCACCTGGAAACACATTCCTGAATGAGGAATACTTTATAACTGCTTTGGTCCTGAATCAGCACACCCCCTCATAAAGGAGACACGGGCAGCCAGCCTCTCCTGGCACTGGGCAGAGATGCTGACAGTGTTGCTGCCTTCCGCAGAGAAAGTGCATCCTGCCTACAGCTCCACAGACAGGAGACGGAGCCCAGGCAGTGCCAGGGGAGGAGATCCACTCAGTGGGAACCTGCAGAAGAGGACGAACATGTGAACCAGGATCTCTCCCTGCCCAGCTGCACGTCAGGGGATTGGAAAGCACTGTGCTGTGAAGCGGCGGCATAGCTATTAACCAAAACCCGAGCAGTGAAACGGCGAATAAAATCTATTACTGTCAAGCTTCTAAAAGTCCTTACAGATCATTTAGGAGTGGGGATGAGCTCTAGCATGAGCCATCAGCAGAGGTGGGGGTTGTGCCACACATGACGCAGCTGGGCAGATCTGTGCCCCGTGCCCCATGGAAGAGCATCCCTCTTCTCCACACACGACGGTCATAACTCAAAGCTTGAGAGGGAATCGAGCATCGTGAGGCTGAACCACACTGCATTTGGCTGTGCTGCACACAAGCATGTCTGGGAACCCTTGCCAGCTTGTGTTGTTCTTCCTTGAGATGGAGAAGACTGCAAATGCACTAAGGATGAGCAGACATACAGCTGGTAAAGCCAGGATGGATTACTACAGCTATCAGGGGTCTCTAAACCCACAGGTTATGTTGGTTTTCCCCTCTGAAAGTCACCAGAAAACCTTTTCAGACCCAAACGTTTCACACAACCACACCACCAGTCATCTGCCTGCGACTTCACTCCGTAACTGCACTCCAGTCCCTCTGTCACAGCCACCCCTCCTTTACCCCACACTGGCACTGCCGTGAGCCACAAAGCTGGGAAGCACTGGAGGTACTGGAGCCAGGGCCAGCAGCGGCCCAGCATCCCAAAAAGAGCAGCTGGAGGGTGGAGAGAATGCAGCTTTGCAATTAAATCCCAGCAGAAGCTGCAAGGCGAGCCCTGAGACGGGAAAGGACAGTGCTGCACGGAGCCGGTTTCGCTGGCTCTCCGTCCCACATTTGGCTTGGGGTCCCTCAGCAACACCCTCAGCCCCAACAATTCAGGTCGGTCTGCACCCACGACGTGGGCAATAAAGACTTGCTTTCAGCTCCTTCCCAACCCGACATGCACATCCTGGTGTCCCAGCATTGCTGCGGGTACAGCCCCGCACCAATCTCCCTCCTTCCCTCCCACATGCTCTCCCCCCCTCCTTCCCTTGTTCCTTTTAATTAGCAACTTTTTCTTTGTTCCCTTTAATTAAGCGGGGCGGGGGCATGAGAGGGAAGGGGGAGGCTGCTGTCAGCCAGATGAGTTATTATCGCCATGCACAAGATCAAAGGCCAGGAGCTCTCATCTCGTCCTTAATTTGGGCAGCGTCTTTGGGTGAAAGACTCTTTTCTTTGTGGGCTTTTTTTTATTATTATTAACCACGGATAGTGGTTGGGATGCCGAGGCGTACATTGGGTTGGAAGGGGAGGGCTGGAGCCCAGGAGGGAGAGGCAGGAGCAGGACTTCAGCTCCTCTGCTTTCAAGATATAACTTGAAGAGGAATTTGGGTGGCACCTGGACTCTGCGTGTGGGCATCTCAGGCAAGTTCACTAACTCCCACCTGTAAAACCTGACGGTCTGGATGCTCACCTCAAGGAAGGGGGAAGATGACCAGATTTACACAGATGGGGCACACAGCTCTGCCAGAGCTTTAATATAGCAAGCGTGCTAACTCTGGGAAAATAAAGGCAAGATGTGGGAAAAGAAATCACTCCGGGATTTAAGAAAGAGGAGTCCAAGCTAAAGGCATGAACGAAGAGCCACGACATAACGCCATACACTTTACATCCATGTTTTTTAAGCACACTTGGGATGCTCTAATTAACAGCACATCTTTTTCCAAGGGGGAAGAGAAATGTATTCTGCGGTGCCAATGTTTCAGATAAATTTGGCCTTTAATTTAAATTTTTTTACTTGACCTAACATAAAGATACTACAGGACAGGACACGTCTGTAGTATCCCGAGCTCAGGAAGCCATGAGGTGCTGCACCTCGCACTAGGTATCGGGTCTGTTTGGGTCCGCGGGACCGTAACGGGGTGACACATTCTAATTTTATTGAGGTTTGCCATCTTATTGAAGAGACACTGTGGAGCCTCTCTGTGTCACATGCCAGCCTGTATTTTCCACCCTCATCCCGTCCGCTTATCTGTAGTGCATCCCAAATATCCTGCATGTTATTTTAATAAACTTGGGGGGGGGGAGGGTTGCGTCAGCATTTCATGATGGAAGAGCGCTCCCCAAAGCTCCAACCCCACACAGTATTGCCTCAAACTAAGGAAAGTTAGAGTATTACCAAAATAGGTCTACCTGCCATGAAAACACCCCTCCCCACCACAGCTCCTATGTAACAGTACCTAAAATTCAAGAAATCAAACCGACTCATAACCTAAGATTAAGGTCCACATGATGCCAGAGTGTTGCCTTACAACTGGGTATCAGAAGGCAGAGGGCTGTTAATTAACTTTCTATTGATGAAACAAAGCGCGTGGAGAGGAACCTTGCTAATCTGTTTTGGGCTGATCAGCGCACATTATTAATTTGCTGGGGGAAAGGAAGAAAAAACCCAAGCTAAAGTCATCCTCTTCCCACTTGAGCACAAGTTTAATAGGGCTGGAGCATGGTTTTGCATTACCCGGGCTTCATCCTTTGGATGACATATGTTGCAGTGCATTTCCTAGTGCATTACAAAGCTTCAGCATAAATAATTCAAGCTAAACTCCAGTTGTTAAAATAAACGAGCAGAGTATCTTCAGTGATTAATTACCCTTTTCCTTCCCTCCTCCTCCCCCCCCCCCTTTTAAAAGTACAAGCACATGTGTCATAACCCAGCAAAACCTTTCGGTCTCCTCCCTCCCACGACCGAGGGCATCTTGGAATGGTTTTACCCTGCACAGGGTGGGGGATTGGGATGCTCATGTTTGCTGCAAGTGCCTGCTCAGCCCCAGGGAAGCCAGGAGGTGTCAGCTACCAAATCCAAGTCAAAGAGAAGAGAAAAAATAACTAACGCTTTGGCGGATTTAATGCTCGATGAATTCCCATTTAAGCGACGGCTTTATGGGACTCAAGTTCTCAATGGGACGAGGTTCAGGTTCTGACTTGTCAGCTTAGAAAGCTCAAATAATCAGTAATAGCCATGCTCCTTGGATATTTCTGGAAGGACTCACCCTGCCCACAACATGCCCGAGCCCAGGGTGCACCCCGCACCCACAGCTGGGTCCCGCCTGGTCCCGTCTGGGGATTTTTTCCTCCTGCCATCCCACAGTGACTTTGGCAATGATGTGTTTCCTTTAAGGAGAGGAAATTTCCTTCAAAGTTTGCTTTCTTGCCCCCCACTCCTCCCACTCAAGAGGGGGATTCATTTTATCAAGCTCCCAGTCACCCGAATCACAGATCCTGGGTGCCTCTTTGCAAGAGGAAAGCAAGGCAAGGCGCTGGACCTTCACCCCCAACCCCGCCGCTGTGCCTGGCCCACACAGGGATGCTGGTGGTACCCAAGGACTCTGATCCATCGCCTTGCTTTCCCCACATCTTCCTTCATCCTTGTCCCTTCCCTCAGGCCTCTCAGCTCCAATTAGGAGCTGGGCAGCTCCAGGAGCTCTTGAGCTGCCTACGTGCTCCCAGCACCATGGGGGTGTTGCTTCAGGGGGCATCCCCGGGCTTCCGCCCTCCTGCCTGCCCAGGAAGCTGGACAGGGATCAACATCCACAGGCATGGTCCGGGCTGGACCATAAGCACCTTCCTCTCTCCCAAGAGCAGGGAGCTGCCGACAGCCAAGCTTTCAGCCTCCAGGGTGGGGGCACCAAAACAATGGCATATGGGTTACATTTGCTAACAGAGCCGCACGGATCGAAAAAATCCAGGCATTAAATAAACCCTGCGGATCTTTCACAACCAGCCATGAAAAGTATTTCATTTAGCAGCTCAGAGCTATTTATAGCATCAGTTAATTCATTATTATTTTTTTCCCTTGCATCTCTTCCCCTCTGCCCCTTCAGACACCGAAGCTGCTCATGTGCTGGCTTGCTCTGCCCAAGGAGTGTGTTGACTCCTGCTTTCAGGTGCCCACCTGAAGTCAGAGGTCTCTACAGCAACATCAGAACCCATCACTGCAGAAAGATGGGATGCCCTGGGGACCCGGGGCTGGCTGGGGATGGAAGGAAGGACAGGCATCCAGGGGGGAGAAAAACTAACTCCCTCAATTAAAAAGGAAATGGAAATTAAATTGGGGCGGGGAGGGGGGGGGGGGGGTGGTGTGCAAAGTAGGGAACCCCCTGAGCAATACCAGAGAGTGGTTTCTACGCATCATTACATTGACCTTTCTTGCAGGATCAGCAGCTCCTTAAGAGAAAAATCAAGCTCCCACAAACACTGGTTTGTTTTTTCCCCCCTCTCACAGACACTCTTCACCTCCTAACGCCAACCCTATGGAGCAACAGTGGGTCCACGGTGATGCAAGAGAAGATGGACAACTGCCCCGGGAAGAGTACCAGGGAAATGCATGCTGAGGCAGTCGCAGTGCAGAAAGGAGGAGTGGAAATTCCCATCGGGGAAAGCAAACATGATGGATGGCACTCCCATCCCTGCAGTTCACCTCCAGCTGTTTCTCTTCACTTCTTTCTCTCTTCCCCTTCCTTAGTTGTTTTGATTTTGTTTGGGTTTGTTGGGTTTTTTTAAAGGGAGGGTTTGTTTAAATTCTTCTTTTGGTAGATAAAACTATCCTCCCCCCTTTTTGGGTACCAAAATCCTCTCCAGAAGGCAGTCAGATACAGCCTAACGTCAAGGCGAGGTGAAGCACTGCACATCTCCATCCTCAGGCTCACACGTGGCCCCCAAAGAGGAGCATCGTCCAAAGCCCAGAGTGGAGATACCCTCAAACAGCCTGCACACAGGGTGAGGGGCTTGGGGGGGGGGGGGGGATCCTGCTGCACCTCCCCACTCCCACAAGGTGGCAGATCTCCATTAATTGTTCTATACCACGCAATGCTGATCGCACAAGCCCACCAGCAGCAGCCACTGTGGCCAAGAGGGGAGTCGAGCCCCTCCCAGTTGTTTTCCAAGAAGGAGACAGGATCTTTTGCGCACATAAGCAATGAGTTTTGCAAAATTAATATCTCCATACAAAAGAGGAAAAAAAAGCAGCACATAAAAAAAAACTAGGGCAAGGCATGGCCGAATAATGGCTCCTCACGACTGCAGAGCTGAGAGCAGACACATGGCGAAACAGGAGGATGTTGGAGAGGTAGAAACCTGGGAGGGAGTGGAGAGGTAGCTCAACAGGGTTCAGAAGGCATAGAGGAGATTTAGAGATTACACCAGATCAAAAGGATAATTATTTTTTGTTACATTTCCCTATCTGCATCACTCTACCGGTTATGTGAGAATCTGAGCGGCTGGGCTGGTTTCCTAGTTCCATGCCTGGCGTACAGAACCGCTTCCCAAAGCCGCGGTGCTGATGAACCCCACTCTTTCATCAGACCTGCTCGCCACTGCACGTTCAGCCAGAGAGGCAAACCCAGTGAGACCTGAGGATTTAGTCTGTAAATGTTTCCCTTGACACCACAGGCTCGTCGCCTCCCAAGGTGTTGAGGAGTACCGGCCTCCCCCTCAAAAATAAATAATAAATAAATGAGGCAGCTCTCCGGTCAGAGCTCGGCATCTTGATCTGGCATCCTTGCTACCGATCCCACCAGGACTCGACTTGTCAGCTCCCTGCCTTGAATCACATTAGGAAAAACCACTCATCCTACATTATGCATCTTCAGGCACCAAAGAAATGAGTCCCAGCACGACCTGACGCCTATACTCCTGTGCACAAAGAGGGAGTGAGAAGCAGAGGCAAGATTTTCCTCCCTGCTCTGCCTGGAGGCCAGTGGTAGATGGCCCAGATGGGTTTCTGGTTGCCCTTCCCTCCCAGGAAGCTGCTCCCAAAATCCTGCCTCTTGCAGCCCTCTTGTGCATGGCAAGCAGCAGCTCACCCAGGAGTCGCGGTCTCTACCAAAAGCAGAGCTGAAAGAGTGGGTGTGAGGATTGAGATGGATGGGGGAGAGAGGCAGAGGAGCACCCGTGGTGTTGCCAGCTCCAACCCCAGTTCCCACTCATGTTGGAGCCAGCTGTACCCAGGGCAGCCTGAAATGGCTGGGAGCATTTATGCATGAGCACATCCCTCCTGAAAAAGGGAGGGCTGAAGCTGTGTGCACAAAGCAGCAGCCTCCTGAGCCTCGAGCAAAACATTTCCCTGCTCTCCATGGCCCTAGAATACTTTCCCCTGCCCAGAGATCCATAGGGAGGAGATCCTGCTAAAGCAACCCATCACTTGCTCCTGTGGTCCCAAACCTGGTGACAGCTAAAAGCTGTCCAGGCAGCAGGGATGAAGGCAGCACTCTTCCAAGTTTGCCAGTGGGAGAGGTTTGCTGGTGGAGGGTGAGCATCCAGCAGCCGCAGGTCCAAGGCGCCCACAGGGACTCCTCTCTCCCTACTACCACCCCTTGCTAGTGAAAAACAGGCTGGCAAGACTATGCTGGCTTGCCAGCAACACCAGGCACTTTGAATCATAGAATGGCATGAGTTGGAAGTGACCCCAAGGATCATAGAGCTCCAACCCCCCTGCCACAGGCAGGGACACCAACCTCAGGCCTGGATCTACACAAGGTTGCCCAGGGCCCCATCCAACCTGGCCTTGAACACTTCCAGGGATGGGTCATCCACTACTTTTCTAGGCAGCCTGTTCCAGCACCTCATCACTCTTTCTGTAAAAAACTTCCCCCAATATCTAATCTAAACCTTCCCTCCTTTAGTTTTAAGCCATCCTCAGCTAAGAAACCCCCTCTAGGAAGGTGATTTCCTGATAGCGGCCGCAGATCCATCCACCAGTGGAGATGATCGGCATCAGAGAACCTTGGAGGACCTTGGCCAGTGCTCCCAGCTCTTCAGCACCTGCAAGCTGTGGGTGAATCTGGTGCTTGGCAGGGATGAGCATCAATGCATAGGCATGCAGAAGTCCTCCTGACACACAGCCACCTTCCCACTCCTCCGTTAGCCAAAGGGTCCACACCAATGCCACAGAGTTGGTCCCAGGGACCCTTGACCACTAGGACCCTTCCCTTCCCCAGGAGGAAGAGGATGCACACGGACATGCTCACAGCTCAGATGAAGCTCCCTCTTGCCAAGGCCAACCATACAATGAGAGGCGTCAACCATCCCCCCAAGAGCTTTTGGGGCTCCCCATCCCTCTCCTGCCACCGCTGGAGCCAGCTGTCTGCTCTCAACTCCATATCAATACCATGCTTAATTTACAGGGCAATAAAAGTTAATTAATGCCGTAGTTACAAAACCATTACAATGTAATTATTGTTTAATTGGATTATAAGTTATGCAATTTCCGACAAAGTGCTTATTGCTTATGTAATAAACCAGAAGATATTTACAAAGTGATTAATCGCCACAGTGCTAAGCAGGCAGTGTGGCATAGAGATGGGGACGGGGACTGCCCGTCTGTCTCTGGAGGACAGCCCTGAGCCCACACCGGTCCCAGTACCATGCAGGGACAGACACCAGGCAGGGATGGACAGCCAGGGGAGCAGCAGGGACCAGCTCCATCCTGGTGCTGTGAGTGGCTTTGCCTGCTCCTTTCACCCAGCGCTGGGACATGGGACATGTCCTGGTCCCTGGGAAGAGAACAGCAAAAAAACCCATCCCAAACTCTCTGGCTACAGCAGAGCCAGCATTTCTTCCCAGCTAAGTTTACTTGTCCTGACCTCATAACGCATTTTTTTTCCCCAAACTCCTAATTTCCTGCCTGCATTTCCCTGGCTTTGCTAGGGACCCATCCACAACTGACCGTGAAGGAGCAACACCTCTCCCCACAGCTACCCAAAACCTGCTCACATACAGAGATACAGCAAGCCTCCAAATCCAGACATTGCTTTTGGAGAGGTTGCTTCACTCTCAGCTTCCAGCAACCAAACTATGAAGGCACCAAACATGGAGGCAGGAGTCGAAAGAGAGGGAGTTCTCCGATTTCTTGCCCCTTGGCTTCATTCTCCCAATTTACTCCTTTCTCATGGGGAAGGGGAAAAGGAAAACGCAGCAGAGTATGAAGCAAGGATGCTGCTCACCCGGCTGCCCTTTCACGTTGGATGAGCCTCATCAGCTGTTACATGTGTGCCTTGCCTCGTCTCCCCTGCACCCAAAGCAAGCTTTGGGAATGAAAAGGGCAGCCGCCACAGACGAACACCCGGGGCTACAGATGACTTTAGCACAGAGCTCAAGCAGTATCAGAAAAGGATTTAATTCACTCTTGATAAGGCTGCTGGGTTTCGGTGTGTGGGGAGTGGGCATCTGCGCTGTGGAGCTGGTCCTACCAGGCATCCCCGAAAACAAAAAGGCACCGACCATGTGAATCTCCATCAGTCCGAAACAGGCTAAAATCTGCCCCAGAGGGCTCAGTGCACCCTGTTTGGCAGCATCAAGCACATAGGTGAGTGGTGGAGCAGCACACTCCCAGCCGCAGAGGTCCTGGGCCAGGCAGGACCCTTCTGCGCAGGGAAGCTAACGATGGTGGCTTAGTGCTCTTGGGAGCAGCGAATTAAAGAATTAAAAAAAAAAAAGGGGAAAAAAATACTGAATTGAAGTTTTTATGATTAATATTTCTGCTGGGATAATTACTGTTATTACTCCCATTATTACTGTTTGGATAGGGGCTTGTCACGGTTCATTTGGGGAGGAAAAAGTCACAGCCTGCTCATGGGAAAAAGGGCGAGACGTGCTAAAGGCCGCTCGGTGCATGACTCAGGGCTAAATAACCTCTCTTTCTTTTGCTTTCCCCCGCAACGGAAGGTTATTAGGTGCCTAAATAGGCGTTCAGAGCCTTTTTCTTTTGATCCCCTCCCTGAAATCCCCTGCTCCATGTACAGCTCATCTAACCCAGGGGAGCGAGGTCCCATCCTGCTCCTGAGGCTTCTACAGCAAAGGCAACCACTATAAAAACCACATTGGAGTACTTTTCCATCCATCCATTTCCAGAAAATGCAGCTGCTTTGAATTCCCAGCAATTAAAAAGTTTGACCGGGGGCAGAGGGGGGTGGAATTGGGATTGGGGGGACTATCTGAATGTCTCTCACGCTTGCTTTGTTTACTTTGTAAGTTCTTTTAAGCATTTTTAGGATGCTGCATTGTTATCCAAACAAGCTGCTGTTCCCTCTGCATCTGACTTCTTACTTATGGGAAATTTTCAGCTTCCTGACCCTAAGTTTTGGGTTGGGATTTGTGGTTTTTTTGCTTTTTAAATAAGAAAAAGCCAGCAATCAGGTTGTTGATTCATTTAAAGAAATAAATAAATCAACCCCCAGCCTGGAAAGGGTCTGAATTTTTGATGCAACAAGTAGTTCAAACCCTCAATTCCCATCTGCACGCATCGTAGTGGATGAAGCCCTGGAAAACGGACATCTTCCCAAGCTGCTTTCACGTGGCAGCTCCTCCACCGCCTGAATTATCTCTTTGTGACATTTCTAGCGCTTTAAAGAGCAGCAGGGGGATTTGCTATGTCGCTTTTGTGAATGGTATTTAAAAGCCTCTTTTCATAACCCTGACCCGGTTTACCCTTTAATGTAACAAATCAATCTTCCCTTAAATTGTTTAGCTCCTAGTCAAACACGGGAAGTCTTATTGATGTAAATATTATGTTTGCTCACTTTATAAGCCGGCACGCTCTGTGGCCGCCTTTGTCTGACGATCCTAGAACAATCCTATAGACGAGCAAAGGAGGAGAGGGATGAAAACGTCCACCTCCTGCATCCCGCCCACACCGGTGCGATGCAGCCCTGGGAAGGTGGGTGGCAGGACCTCCACAGGGTGGCATTGGCAAGGCTTAGCGCTGAGCAGAGGTGGGGGAGATGTCACACAAAATACCCCAGTCCCAGATAACTGTGGCCAAAAGAAGCTCAGGTGTTTGGTCTGTAACATATCCTGCCCTCACCTCCTGTGCCATTTCAGCCTCCGGGTGCCCAGGCGAGGTTAGGGAGAGCTCTGCTACCGAAAACAGCTTTATTTTATGTTTCCTTCACCCTCCTTGGGGCCAGACTATCCAGTTCGGGCATGACTACATGAACACAGACTTTACCCCCACGCTCTTCTTGCTCCAGTTTCCAGGCCAGCCACCAAACTTAGGAATTTCTTTGCTCTCAGAGCTCCCATTATCCAGGAATTTCTACTAATATTTAATCCCGCTAAGCTCCTGAACATGCCGATACCTTCTAGCGATGAGAGCTGTGGCTTAATTAACAGAGGTTAATTAATAAGCCAGCAAGTGGGAGGGGGAGGAGGAGGAGGAGGAGGAGGAGGGAGGGGCATATTTGCAAGGGAACCTGGTTACCTCTCCCACACTTCAGTGGCTGCCCCATGCACTGCCGCGACTATTTTCAGCACAGTTTCTAAACAAATTGTGCTCTGCCCCTAGCCCTCAACCCTTTTCCTTGCTGATGATGGGGTGGGGAGTGGGTGTGGAGGCACGGCCACCAAAAACCTGATCCCAGGTACATGTTCCCTGCTGTCCCCTGGGAATGCATGGGACATTTGACCAGGAAGAGAATCTAAGTGGAGAAAGCAGTAAGGCTTTCTGCAGGAGCCAAACCCAGAGAGCATATAGATGTTTTACAAGCCTTACTCTTACCATTCTCTGTCTGGAGAAAGGCAGCTGACGGGCCAGCTCAGCACGCTGCCTTGCACTCCTCCCCGCATCTCTGGGAGAAGAAAGCATCTCCCTTTCCCACCAGCCAGGCTAGAGAAAGCTACATGCCAGGACTGTTATCCCCTGGGATATCTGAACCCATTCCAGGGATGGCCCAGCACCTGGGGTCACCCATCACCTGGGCTGGATCAACAGCAGGGAGTTAATTCTGCCGGACGGGCAAACAGAACTGATTGTCCCAATTTCTGTTTGCTTTAATAAGATAATGAAAAGCTGGGTGCCTGCCAGGTAACACAGGAAAAAAAACCCGCCACGTTGCCACCCTGCCAAAGCACTCGTCTCTCTGACTTTGCAGAGGGTGTCCTTCAAGCGCAGCAGTGCCCTCCCCTGTGACTAAATCTTGCCATCCTGGCACCTACACACCTGCTATCGCAAAGCCCAGGTCTGCAACAACCACCTCTTGCGGGGGAACTGGCTCAAACACACCCACCCAAGCAGAAGTTACGCTTGAGGCTCAGAATATCTCATCGCATCACTCAGATTCAGGCTGCGCGAGTTGGGCTTGTTCAGCATGGAGAAGAGAAGGCTCTGGGGAGACCTAACTGCGGCCTACCAATACTTAAAGGGGTCCCACAGGGAAGTGGGAGAGGGGCTGTTCCCCAGGGGGTGCAGGGACAGGACAAGGGGCAATGGCCTCAAGCTGAAAGAGGGAATGGTTAGGTTGGATGTTAGGAAGAAATTCCTCACTATGAGGGTGGTGAGGCCCTGGCACAGGGAAGCCCCATTCTTGGAGGTGTTTAAGGCCAGGTTGGATGGGGCTTTGAGCAACCTGGTCTAGTGAGGATGTTCCTGCCCATGGCAGAGGGGTGGAACTAGACGACCTTTGAGGTCCTTTCCAACCCAAAACATTCTGTGATTTTACAGTATCTATTTCCTGTTGAAAGAAGAGCAAGAAAGCCTGAAGAGCAAGGTAGACTTAGAATAGGACAGTGCTTAAACCATCCCCTGGAAGCTTGTGACACTACTCCAAACAAGAGTCCCTACCCCAAAACATTTTACCATCTCAGCTGAGACAAGAAGTGGATGAAAGGAAATGTTGGGGATGAAGAACAACAGCCAGAGAAGCAGGCAGTGGGAGAAGGGGACAGGGTGAGGAGCAGTATGGTTTACATGTTGTAGATGATGTTATGGCCAGTCCTATCTTAAAGCCCTCACTCTCCTATTTCCTCCCTCCACAGTCTTTTTAAGGTAAGGAATAGAAAAAAAAAAGGAGGGGGGGAGGGGAGGCGGAGGAGAAAGGAAGCAGCCAAATAGCCAAATCACCTTTTCTGCCCCCTGGAGGTTTTTTTGGCTGGGCAGATAAGCAAGACTGCAGTGTTTGTAATCATTAGGTTAGAAAGACTGCCAAGATGTAATAGCATTAAAGCCGAGGGCACTGTGGGTAATAGCATGCAAATTGCTACAAAGGCACAGGAAAGTAAGGCCGCCGTGTGAGCAATGTGAAAAGGACACTCTGTGACGCCATTTTTGTGCCCTGCTCTTGGAGATACCATTGTACAAGTCAGTGGAGAAAGTGCATGAGTCCACTGACCCATCCTGGGCTGTGGTCCCATACGAGTTCTTACGTCCTTTGGTAGGTAACACGCATCATCAGTGACCTCAGCAAAGCTCTGGGAATAACCCAGGAGCAAGCAGGAGGCTGCTTTGCCATGGCTTACTCCTCCCAGTTCACTCACTGGTTCCTCTCCAGACCCCAACAATGCCACTGAGCACTTAGGAGGACAACCAAAGCGTGAAACGAGGCAAAGCCACAGGTATCCGCAGCTCACTTCATTAGGAGAGATGCCAGGAAACGAGGGGCAGAAAGAAAAAGCCAGGTGAAGCTGAGGTCGTGTCACTCATCCACAGCCAAAATGGCATGTCTGATATCAGGATCTGCTGTCAGACCTCAGAAACCAAACCTCAGGTGCCTGCTTTGACATTACCACCTATTTATCTGACCGCTGAGGGGAGAGGGCCCAGGATCTCCGCTCATACCCTTGATCCATGGTGGGGAAAAATCCAACATCTAATTTGAGTGCTGTCTGGACACTTGAATGACCCAAGAGTCAAGTTCAAGGGTCTCCTCATCAGGGACTGCAGCAGCAGATAACTTCTTCCTCCGGTTTCGGTGGGTTTGGGTTGGGTTTTTTTCCAAGCAATTAAGTACAGCTTCCTAATTGGAGTGTCATGAACTATTTATAGCTTTCTAATGACCACTTACGGCAGTAGCACTTGGATGTTAAAGCGAAAAACGAAATTCAGTAGCTTAGACCGGGAATCAACCGCATGGATCAGAGGAAGACTTCTCCAAGGAAAGGCAGGTTGGGTAAGGTAGGGCAGAGAGAGGCAGTGAGGAGAAAGAAATCCTGCTATTCCCTTTCCTACAGCCACGGAGAAGAGAGATGAACCTGCATGTTCCAACTTCACGATAAGCTGAGATTAGAGTTTTTATCTACCCAGTCTCGACCCTGTGCTTTATGGGAAAAGCCGGGTTTTAGGGCTGAGAATGCCAAGGCAGAGTTCATCTCTGACTTATGGAGAGCATGCAGAAACAAACTGATGTTTTCACAGATTTTCCAGTTCCTTCACTGGTTGATAAACACAAAAAAAAACCCCAAAACCCCAACCCACGTGTTTCAGGAACTCTTCCTTTTCTTCGTGCCCATATGCTGTTTCGTAAGATAATTGATCACAGTCTGAGCTGCAAGTCTAATTACTTTCCTGTGTTTGAACAAGTGAAAGACCGTAATTAATTCTTATTCTTTTTTTTCTTCCAGGAGCGGAGATCACAGAGATCTTCAGGAACTGCATCTTTTCAATAGCATGACATGATATTTTCCAGAAAGACTTTCCTACTACTGTGAACAAAACCCTCTTGCAAAAAAACCCAGGATGTGACAGCGTTAGGGAAATCTTGTTTTGTTGTAGGGTTCCCCCCCACACCCCTCCATCTCCTTCTGTCTGACAAATACTCTCCGAGGGAGCCAAACTACAATCGATCTTCATCTTTGTGACCCTGATTTCCCAATTCATAACTACGTGTTCTTAACCTTATGTGAACAGCAGCTTCCATAAAATTAAATAAAAACAACTATACCCTGTGTTTTACCAGCAGATGCTGTGAATTTATGGTGGTCTTTGTCTTTTCTTTAAAAATAAAAAATAACCCGTGGTTAGAATCAAGAGAAGGCTCCTTGACAGCTGAAGAGAGGCTGGTCCTAACCAACTTGACAGTGCCATTTTAATAGGATCTCACTTGGAATCATTAATAAGACATCTAGAGCTTGCTTGAGCGATTGGTATGCCAGGACTGAAAGCGCTCACGGAGAGGTAAGACTCTTGTACATGTCAAAAGTCCTTTGTTTGCTAACTTTCAAATGGAAAATTGGAGAAAAGGATGAGACAAAGTGCTGTTGGATACTCCCCGCATCAAGAGGAGAAATGGCTCGGTGCTTGGACAGCATAGGTGCCATTGGAGAGGGGAGCCCATGGTCCTCTTGTCCCTCTCTGGCATCGGGCAGGGGAGGTCTGCTGTATCTAAAGCTGCTTCATAGGGACGATTTAGGGGGAAGGAGATCAAGGCTGACCTCTTCTCATGCTCCAAGCAGAATCACAGAATTGTCTTCACTGGAAGCAACCCTTCAGATCGTCAAGTCCAACCATCACCCTAACCTGCCAACCACCACTAAACCACGTCCCTCAGCACCACATCTAACCGCCACCCCTTTTTCAGAGGGATGGTCTTCCCCTCCAGATTTTTTTTGGCCACTCCCGCATCACATGCTGGAGGCCCTACAAAGGGTCACCTGTATGGAAGGAGGGGTCTCAGCCAGAGATATCCTAACCTTCTTCTCGTACCACTCTGTGCTTCAGCCAAGGGTTAGTGCTCTCAGCTTCAAAGGCATGCCTTTAAACTGCCTGTAATAGGAGACTCATTTTTCATGCTGAATGAGATAAAATTCCCACTGTTACCTCATTTACATCTCAATACTGGTAGGTTATAGATGGCTATTATTTATATATGTGTAAGACATCCATTTCTTATTCTGTGGGATACAGTAAGAAGAAAAATACCCATTTTCTTGTTCACCTTTTCTGGATAGTTTCTTTTTTGGGTGGGTTTTTTCCCCTCCTCTTTTTTTTAATCCCTTGCTCAGGTTTGACTGTTGCGGAGTATTTGCAAATAAATAAAGGAGTCTACAGCCCCATAAAAGCTGATGGTTTTCCCCTCCTGCAAAGATTGTCTTTGTGAAGAAGATTAAAAATCCTTCTGTGCTGCAGAAGACAAAAGTATCCCTGGGCGAGAGAATAAGACATAAAACACGTTACTACATACATCTCTTGGCTGTGTGGACTGCTAATTCACGCTGTTGTCATCCTTTCTTGCCCATCTTTACTCTTTCTTCCCATTATCATTAAAGGAAAAGTTCCCCCTGCAGATGCTGAAGGTAACTTGGGAAGCAACAGTTGCAAGGTGAGTAAAAATACCTGCGGATCCCAGATAGCAGCAGGGAGATGGGGCACCATGGGACCAACGATGAAGGAAACATCTCCCCACAGCTAAGATGGAAGGTGGTAGGTGAGGATCTATGCTCTCATCTCACTCTGTTGCCCAATCTGGTGGCGAAAGAGCTCACCATTGAGCTTGAAGCCCTTTGTCACAATGAAACAATTCATTGCACAGGCAGCAAGAAGAGGTGCAAACGGTACGCCACAATGACGGGTCTTAGGGCTCAAGATTACAAACCTACAGCTGTAAGCACAACCTTGCACAAGCATCTCCAGCTGGCACTGGCTGTAAGAACACAGGTAAGCCAGCAACCCATGGCCCTGTTGAGGCTTTCTCTACAGAAAGCCCCAGGGAACAAAGAAATCTCCAAAGATTTGCTCTGGATTTTCAGGAGGTTCCTCTTAAGTCCATGCATGAGCAGGGCCTCCTCCTCATAACCCCTTTTGTTGGTATTAAATCAGAACAAGAAGAAGGGAGCCACCTCCTGTAGTTGTTACCTGCCGAAGCGCTCCTGGACCCCACCAGCACTTTTACTGCTCCTCATCCTCCCAACAGACCAGGGACAGTCCCATAAATTGATGAGAAACTATTGGGTCCTCCTTACCAAGCACCACCCATCTCGGTTTGGATGAAGGCCATGAGAAACCACCAGGTCCTCCTTGGTTTGGTTGAAGGCCACGGCACAGGGCAAGCTCCAAACACTGGTGGGTTTCTCTTTGCCTCCCGTCCAAAAAATGCTTTGTCAGTATTCACTAGAAGCACAGCAGGTTTTACCAGTACCTGCACTATCAGCAAAGTGCCTGCTTCTCTTCTCTGCTGGCAACCTACGTTCAAGTTCAGAAGATTTAAAAGACCTCCAGATTCAAAGCCTTGTAATGACTTCCCTCTTCCTTTCTTTCCTCCTTCCACCTTTCTGTTTAATAGCTCCATTAAAGGGGAATTTTGTTTTTGTTTTCCTTGCATGTTGAGCAGAGTGAGGCAGAGATCCTGCTTTCACATTTTTGCTCTTCTTCAACCCCCCACACCAGCTCTCTGGGGGCGGGGGGGGGGGGGGGGGGGGCAGGGGAAGACATCATTCTTCCCCTGACAGCCATGGGTACCACTGAGAACTGGCCACCGGGGCTGGGGATGGCTACTTCAACAGATTTCAATGGATGGGAGTTTGATGGACTTTGTAAGGGGGAAGGAGGGGCGGATATTGATCCGCTCAGGTACAATCAGATCCTCCTGTGGGTAAGTGCAGCCTCATCCCTTTCAGAGGGGAGATGAAGAGCTTTTCTAGCCTGGTCCCTGTAAAAAGTTTATTTCTCTCCCTCCAGCTAAGAGCAGTCAAAAGAGATGGACAATGTTTTGCTTAAAAAAATACCGAGTGGGGTAAAATACAGCCTGGGACTGCTGCCTTCATGGCTCAGCAGACGAGCCCACAGTCCAAAACAATTTACCTACTTTTTCTGAATAATGGGATTCCTTTATTAATTGCCAACCTACAAATGTGATGTTGTTGGGGGTTTTTTTGAGCGTAATGGGGAAGGGAAGGAGAGCTGAAGCTGCAGTCCTTCAGAGACCCTGAGTAAGGCTGATTGATTGAAATCACTTGAATCTCCCCTATCATTAAATAGAAGAGTGCTCCTGGTTTGTCTCAGAGACGTGGGAAAGAGCTGCAAAAGAAACAGCAGCCCAGAGTGGAAGCATCCAAGGAGGGACTCATACCCCTCTACCTTTCCCTGTCTCTCCTCTGTACCAGTTTGCAACAGTGTTTGCATGAAAGTTCTTTTTGGTGGGCACCAAACCAGGCCCCATTTAAAGTTCTTCACAGTCACCTGCTCTTTGTGCAACATGCCATGCGGCCTTTAAAATAGAGAGGACACTGGTGATTGATACAAGGGTCTCTTCCTTGGGTTGACTGCACACTAGAGATGTTCCCTGTGGAATGCTGAGCGTGCAGGAGGTGAGTTGTGTCAGCTCTTCCTTCCTACAGGGTTGTGGGCCACAGAGATCAGTCAAGGCCAGGGAAGAGGAACCATGTTCAGATTTTCTGTATCTGAGGTAGGAGGGCAATTGTTGATAGGGAGAGGGCATGTTAAGGAATATGGTAGTGAGGGGAGAAATACAAGCATAAAGGAATTCATCGCTCCCCATTTCCCATCAGTTTGAAAACACAGGTGGACTCTGAGACATGTCTAAACAGAGTTTAAGTCCGGCATCTGAGAGAGGCCTCAAGATCTCAAGGGAATTACCCTTACCCACGTATGTCAATAGCTCATGCCAGGAATGAGAAATAGCCAGGAAAGAAGAGAGGTGCATGGATTGTGAGATCTTGGGATTTCTTTCCCAAGACCTTTTTAATTTAGCATTTGATTCTTTGAAGAGGGAGAGGAAAGGCACACTAACCTAAGAAACGTGATATGCACATTGTGAGCGCTCCCCCAGAAGATGAGGGATTCTGCATGTTTGCTCTGCCTGATTCGCTCTGGACCTGTGCATATTTAATTAATCCCAGCTCTCTACCAGGCAGAGGTTTCAAACATGATCTCCAGGATGAATGGCCTATGAGTAAGCATTTTCTATCTGACAAAGCTCCATATGACATGTCCAGCCAGCTTCCTTCCTATTTTAGTTAGAATTCATCTTTTAACACCAGTGACAGACTAAAACTTCAGAACAGATGAAAGACCTATTGAAGTCCTCTTGCTGGAAACCCTAAGGGCTCCAAGGCAATCCTAATTCCGTTGGGCAACATCAGGTTTTGTTATAGTTCTGGACACTTTTCCTTGGAGAAAGTCTGTGTATCAAACCCATCCTCTTAAATTCCACCTCCCAACACAACCCAACCGAGTAAAAATCTCACAGCCTCCTTCATTAGGAGCACTGAAAGCAGGCAAGCCCTCAAGCAGCCAACTATGCCAACCCTCTAACTCAGCAGCCACCAAAACCGCAGCAACGCTTTGATATCATGTGCAAAGGAGAGTGAAAATACAGACTCTTTGGTGCATTGCAATTGCCAGGCAGCTTTAGGGATGCACATTTCTTTCCTTGCCAGATACATTCCGTTGTCAGACTCCCACCTTACAATTAACTTCGGTAAGCAGACACAGAAACCAAAGCAACTGTACCTCTGCTGATCTCCTACCACCTCTGTTCTCCAGCACCCAAAAAGCTGGCACACCTTTGCCTAAACATTCTGGTCTTTAGTAAGGTCTGCTCTTTTTAATTTCTTCTCTGCCACACACATGAACCCATCCTATTAATCCACACTGCTGTGGAGATATCCCCCTCCGCTCCCCCAACCTGGATCCATCTCAGAAACCCTTCCAGAGAATTCATCTGAGACTTGACTCACTCTAAAAAGCAGCCTGTACAGATCATGCAGAACCTCACACAGGGCAACCATGATCGTTAAAGCATCTAATTATGCACTTTTCCATTACTAAGCCTGATTTAAGCAGATCCCTGGCTAGCATTCTGGGACATAACACCACGCTCTGAATCATCCCCTTCCCATCTGCTCCGGTCTTTGCCCTTCCCAGCTCACAGGTAGGATAACACCACACATCAAGCTAAATATTTAATAGGAGTGCTAATGGCTTTGTTAAGTGAAGTTAGGGGTGGGAGAGGGAGCATTTCCGTGGTTTAGGGATGACAAAACCAGGTTTGTGTTAATGGGCAACCTGTACATCCCAAGCAGGGCTACGGGCAGACAGTGCCAGGCTCCCACCCAGCCCTGACTCACACTTGAAGAAAAGCTCACACCAGAAAAACTTTAAAAGGATGACTTTTTTTTTCCTATGTGTGCATGCTGTTTTTCAGGAGAAGGGATCAGGTGGTCCTAAAAAGGCTTCCTGAGAAAAAGCCTTCTTGGGATGATGCTACCTAGCACTGGACCAAGTCAAGGCAGCTCAACAACAAACCTGGTCTTGGAGGAAGCAATCAGGGCTGGAGCAGAAGCTCAGTGGAGCCATGCCAGAGCTACTCATTTTCACCTTGCTAGGATTTTTCCTGACAGTTTGCAATTCCCGTCAATGGGAGATAAACACACCCACCGACGTTTCAGGGCCAGATGGCACTTTATGTTTATGAAAACGGCAATTTGTTTTCATGGAAACTAGTAAAAGGATAGCGAGTGAACCTGGAACAACACTGCTTACCCTGTGGGGAACAGTATATTTTATGGACAGCTTTTGTTGCCACTGCTGATCTGCAACGGATGGAGCTTGCTTGGGAGATGGTACACAAGACTACCCTAAAGGTCTGCCCAACCCAAGAGAGCAACTGTGGGATCCAGAGGCCATCAGCTGAAATTCAGCCTGGATTAGCGAGAAGTGGAAGAATGATACCTCACATCACGTGCCTACCTGCCAGTTCACTAGAACAGGCAGCTCGTTACTGAACCTTCATTATGCAGAGAATGAAACAACGGCATGCTCATCACACCTAGCGGATGAACCTGAAGAACAACCGAGGTCCTTCCAAGAAGCAAGATGGTGAGGAAAAAACCAGCTGTGTAACCAGCCTCAGCCCTCGCATTTTTCATCACATAGCAAGTAAAAATGGACCAGCAGCCGGAGCTTCTTATGCCCTGGACCTCCCCTGGGGCACTTCCACCTTTGGCTGATCCTCCTCATCAGGTCTCCCCCCAGTGAGTGCCTCTATGCCCTGTAGCACTGCACTGGTTTTGGCTGGATTACTCTTAGCCTAATCCCACGAGAGCCAGGCCCACGGCACAGACAGCGTAAATCCTGTTGGCTATGGTGGCCCCAGACCAGAAGTGACATCAGTTTCTAGAGAAGACTCATAAATTTCATCCCAGTTTTCTTCTGCTGAGTTTTAGTTTTGCTTACAGGGGACCTGTAACACTCCATCTGTCATGACTGCTCTCATGGACTCGTGTTCTGATGTCATAAATTTATGATTACAGTGACATCGCTGACTGGCTGAGCATAAAGAGAAAGGGCTCCAGGATCTTCTCTCTAATGAGTGACAGTGATTTGGCTACTTCACACCCAAAGGCCCCCAGGAAGCACTTGAGAAGCAGGGAAGAATTTGCGCTTTTTAGCCCCAATTTATCTTTTGTATTTCTCCTGAAAGCAATCCCTGGTCAACACGGTGGGGTTGGACACCTTGCTTCCAAGGGTAGGTGTGTGTCTCCTAATCGTGGAGGATGGCCCTGCTTTCTGGGTTCACTTTAATCTGTTTCCAAGAGCTTCCATTCCCTGACATGACAGCTTGGCAGCTTTATGAGCAGAGAGAGATTTTGGAGGAAAAGGGGGCTGTGTCTAGGCGAGACCTCTTGATGCTGCGATGCAGTCTGCTGATAAAACTGCAGCTACTCTTCCTTAATACATCTGCACAGAACAAAAGGGAAATTCTCAAAGACCAAACTACAGCACTGGCGGGGGGGGGGGCGTGGAGAGGGAAGGCAATGACCCTGTTTGAAGAGGCTAGAGTCATCCTCATTGAATTCAGCTCTCCCAAGAGCATCCCTGAGTGCACATAGATACATCCTCCTCCCCATACGTACTTGCAAATGTTGATTTTTTTTGGTGGGTTTGAGGTGGGGTTTCTTGGCGCTTTTTTATCCATCAATCACTCCCCAGCCAGCACAAGAAGCAGCAAGGTTGCTTTGGGGCTGGGTAAATATTTGTCAGCACCATTGAGTGCCATCATCTGGATGGACAGCAGGGTGGATTCGGAACTAGCTGAGGATCCATCTAAGAATAGTCCTCCTTGTCGGGCATCTCCTGCCCTTGAGCAATCCTCCCACTACCACCACACACACCTCAACACCTGGACAGTCCAGCCTCGCCTTACACATTCCACAGACTGGCAGCGACTGCTGCCTGCCTTATCTCAGAGCTGTTACTCAAGGGCCTGGTTTCTTGGCGGGTCATCTAGAAATCACAAAAATCACTCCAGGAGAGAGTAGACCTCAGGGTAGGAAAACTAAAGAGACCTCTACGCTGCAGCTCATGATTTTCTGAGAGATACCAGGTGCTCTCCTGTGTGGTAGGAAAGGGCAGGAAGAGGACATAACTCTGCTCTAACTCGCTACATCATCAGTTTTCATTTGAAATATTCTTCTGCCCCATCTTTGTAATTTTTCATTTTGGAGGCAAATTTATTAAAGGCGTACTTTGACCTGATTAAATTAAATTAATGTGACATAAGCAAATAAAGGTGGGGTGGTGGTTTTTTTTTTAATCTCAATACACCAAAAAAAAAGAAGCTGCAATACAAATAGCTATTTAATACTGTAACAGAAAGGGGGAAAATTCCATTCTTCACAGGCTCCCGACACCCATTTGTTATCTTCCCTTGGCCCCACCACCACAAATCATGCAGGAGCCTTGAAGCAAAAAAATAGCACAAATGTAAAGCAATATAATGTCATCTGTTTTCTGAGATATGTAATAATACATTTCACACATAAACAAACCTTCCTAGCACACCAGCAGGACCCTTCCAACTCTCCCCACGTGGCTCGTAACTTCTCAGACTCATTTCAGGGCTATTTCCAGGCCAGAGATGGTTTGGAAAATGAGGCTGGCAAAGTATTTTTCAGCTTATTTTTGTTTTGATTTCTGCTAGGCAGCGAGAAAGGGCAGGCACTGTGCTCTGAAATTCAGGATTTGCCTTTCTTACCTTGTCTTTACAAACCCACTTGGTTAGCGATGCTCCCTCTCAGTCTCTCCAAAATCCATCTTAGCTAGCTTTAGATAGGAAAATAGAGTTTTTGGCCGATTCATTTCCCTTTAGCCCCACTACAACAGCTGGATAATTTTAGCGTTGTGAACACAGGAACATTTTTTGAGCCGTACTGGACAATCTGTGTCAAACACAGCTCTCTCCCTCCCCTCCACGAGGTTTAAAGCCCACTACCCTAGCAGGATGATGCACACATTCTCAAGGGACATCCAAGTCTTCTTCCCTCCTCATCACAGATGGACAACATACGCTTCCCTGCCTTTCCCAGGACCAGGAGGTCCTTTCCCAAAGCCACCCCATTCCTGAAACAATCAAAAAGGCATCACACCCTCCCTTCTCCGGTCAGCAATGAAGTAGTGGGGGAACAAAACCATCACAGACCTATACATCCCCAGTGACCACGGGATGCAGAGCAAGCCACTCCACAGCAGTCTGGGGCTGCTACCAAGGGGACTTGGTACAAAGCCAAAAAACACCTCACTGCCTTTGATAGCCTGGCCCAAATCTCACCTTCCCTGTCTATAAACAGAGGCAGGGTTGAGTGAGCTACAATGCCTCTGGAAGTGTTAAACTGGGCTTTAGAAAGGTAAGGCACCTCCATGTTCCTTATGCGCCTTAACCCAGCGCTAAAAGCCGAACATGCTTTTAAACAATACTAATGATCAGTCATCAGCTATTTGGAAGATTTCCACAGCCGCATTTGACTACTGGATAGAGATCAAGTTGATGAAGGCTTGCCAAGTTCTGGGCACTTGGCTGGCGTAAGAAACGTTCAGTGCTTCAGGGAAGACTCGGCACAGCTTTTGATCCCTTCTAGTATTTCAACAAAAATAACCCTTCTCTTCACTCTTCCTCCTAACCACCATTTTCCTACATTTAATAGTAGAGAAGATGGCCACAGGTGTGGTTTTGGCATGCTGTTTTCAGTGGAGTTGGTGCCCCAATACTGCACTACTTTATCTTCCCTGATGGTCATGCATCTACATGAATTTCAGGCTACTCCCTAGACCTCACAACTTTTCCAAATTCTAAAATATCAGAGACACTTTGTTATCCCACCATTTTTCCCTGAAATATCCAATTTGCTCCAGCTTTGGTGCCATTCATCCCTTGTGAGCTCACCACAAGGTCTCGTCCTTCCCAGGTCCCACAGGGGTGACACCCTCTCCTACTCTACCCTCTCCTCTCCTCCCCACCAGCAGGTCTGTTCTGCCTTACTGACTTCAGAAGAGACCATCTGACAGCACGCTGCATGCCCAGATGGATGCAATGTGACACGGCCAAATACAAAACTGCCACTGAAATGATGCTGCACCTGACGAGAAGCATTGCCCTCCATCTAGCAATGATCTCATGCTGTCTGGTCCCAAAAAGCCACCCTGAACCAGACAGGGGCTGGCTGTTTCCATATGACAAGGGCCTTCAGTCTCACCTGGAGGGGAGGGGGGAGACAGGCAGCGGGAGAAATACCCTGGGGTGAGTTAAAATATCAACACTGCTGCTGCCCAGAGCCTCTCCCCTCCTGCCTCTCCCCCTGTCTCCGATGGCTGAGGGACCTACTGCCAGATCCCTGGTGAATTTTATAATTAAAGCCACAGATTGCTCAGATATTGGAGATTATATGCTTTGCTGCTGTCAATCACATTTGCCAAAACATCTTACGCATGAGTCGGACACGTGCTTGATTTAACCAGCTTCTTTTTCACCCCCGCTTTGTTTCCACTTTCTTCACACTGATGGGGTAGATGCACAATCCCTCACTTCTTGCCCAAAGCATCCTTTGCAGGCTCCCTCCCTCCTCACCCTACCAGTCATGGAGGAAGGAAAACCAGGACCAACGCTGACTCTCTCCATCTGGAAGGCACCAGAGGGGCCCAGCAGCAGCTGAAGCATAAATGCCCCTGCTATTCCTTTGAAAAGACTCAGGATCTGGGAGGGAGGGTGGGTAAGAAAGAAAAAAAACAACACTGAGAAAAAAACAAACACAAAACCCAGCAACCTGGCAACAGTAAGGAAGATAAGAACTTTGGAAGTGGTGAAAAACAGTCAGAGCCAATCTCAGAGTGAAGGAAGAAGACCAAGATCTCAGGGCAGGAAGCAATTTTTAGGAGCATCTCTCTCTGAGGGACAAAGACTCAACGAGATGTGACCCACCGTGGTGATCTCCCCCATTAATGGAACTGCCCTCCCACACAGGATGGTCCCTGGGGATGAAGACGGTAAGAGCTGGAACACGTTTCGCTGCTCTGGCAGTGGAGGGTTCACTCAGCTCTCTACCTGACGATTACCAGGTCTCGCTCTGCATCTATCAATCAGTGCCTCACAAACCCAGGAAGCCAAAACCCTTTGCACATTAAATACAGCGGCTTTCCTCATTGCACCTCCCCATGTCCACTGCCAGAGGAGGGTTAAAATAGAAATAATAACTAAAAAAAAACCCCCAAACCCTACCAGGGTGACTTTTTCTACCAAAAAGATCCAAATAGTTAGAAATGTGTTAATTTATGCTGTATAAGTGCACATATTGTGGTATCTGAATATCCCAATGCTGCCTTAACAGCCCTGCCAGTGAGGACCCATCCTCACCTGTCTCTGGCAAGACAGCTCTTCTGCCCATCCCAGGGAAGGACAGCAGTGTTGAATTCGACACCCTCTAGTGTCTTTTACCCCCTTTCACACCTGGCTTTATTCTTTATACTGTTGTTCTCCCCTCTGATGCCAGTCAAAGGTCCAACAGATTTGCCCCTCTTGTATTATTTCCTTACTTTTCCACCAGGATCCCAGCTGAGAACCACCTATGACAGCCCTTTAATGAGATTTGGGCTCTGCGTGGAGAACATCAGCTTCCCACCATCCCAGGTCCCCAGTGAAAGACTTCATGGAAAGTCCACAGGATGAGCATGGGTCAATCCCATCCCCTCCTAAAACCTGCCACATGCAGGTATTATCCATGCTTGGACTCATTCACCATGCGAGCCATAAAAAAAATCCAGGAGGTAATGAAATCCAGCTCTATCGAAAAAACACTTCACTGCTGTCCCTTCCCCACCAGCTAGGCTGTAAGCAGGAAAACATCCCGTAGGTGTAGGCAGCATCAGCTGCACACACATCTCTTGGGCATGTTCACTGCGTTGCTTTATTCCCTTATCGGAAAAAAGAAAAAAAGTAATAAAACAAACAAAAAAAATACAAAAAAAAAAAGGAAAGAGAAAAACAACTTTTTAGAGTGGTACAAAACTGATTAGACTGAGGCAAGAGAAAGAGTGATGGAAAACAGTGAACAATAAAACTAGGGAGCAGGCAACAGTTCCTGGGGAAAAAAAAAAAAAAAAAGCTGATGCTTTCAAGATTAATGACTAATGACAAATAATTGTGGCTGTGGAACACCAATGGAAAGGCGGAACGGAAACAAGAACCAGACAGAAAAACTAGGCATTAGGTCTGATGGTGAATTTAAGGCCATCAATTCATAATTGCAGCCATTACAGCCAGTATTTTCAAGTGAGCCCAGCAATATTAAGAGCTGCTGGATGCGCCGTCCTTATGGAAGAGTTTGGCTGTTATTTAGGGTCCTAAGTGAAAGCTGAACTGCTGGGAAGAAGCCGATCCTCACCTTGCATCACAGGCGTTTAGAGGAATCTACCCCAAAGAGGGAAGCAGGAGGGGCTAGACACGATACACGTCCTTCAATCTCCTTCTGCAGGCCCAAGATGAGCCACTTCACACACATTTATTGGCTCCTGGGCTTTTATTTCCCCCCCTACAAGCAGCAGTGTCTCTGCCTGCCTTCTCCAGGTGCTTCAGAAGGCAGCAAATGCCAGGCACGGGGGCTCGTGCTGCCAGTCATGCTGCCTGTTCTCCTTTCCTTCCATTTTTTCAAAGGGGAAATCAAAGTCTTTAACAACATCTCAAGGTCTTTTCCCCAACAGCACAGAATAAAAGGCAGGGCACTGGGAAAGGGAGGGTGGCCATCTTTCTAAAGATGCTGCCCGTGTCTCATCCCCGTGAATCACGTCTATTTGATTTAATGAGAAAACCAACAATTCACTGTTGCCAACCCCTCAAAGTCAAAGCTTGTCCTGCTCTGCATCATCCATGAGTAAAAGAATCACCAATTTTGGTCTAATCCCAGAACACGTACAGCTTGAGATGATGGAAATAGAAGGAATGCAGCTGAATCTCAAGCAAGGCATGTTCCTGTCAAACCTTGCGTTCACAGTGGATGAAGGAACTCAAAACCACACCTACACAGCAATACCAGATGCTCAGAAAGCCTTTGCTCCTCACAGAGATCAACCAAAGCAAGAGATGCATTTGAGAGGGGAGCACAGGATCAGCTGTTTTCTCCAGGTCTAGCAATGGTCTCCCCTTCCTCTCCACTCTGTTCGTTTCTCCATAGGCTTTTTTCTCCTCCCCGATAAGAAACCTCACCCAAGTTTCTGTATGGTGCTTTACCCCTTTAACATCACGCTGGTTGGTAAATCAGGTCCCTCGCTCATCATTACCTCTCAGGAGAGGAAGGGTAGAGTCATGGCACAGAGGTCATCCCTTTTGCTTTGCCACTAACTGGCTGAATGCCCCACGGCCAACCAGTCTCCCCCTCGGCCCTTGGCTTCTCCTCCAACCTCTTCTCCCTTCTCCAGATGCAATTCTCTCTCCTGCACTTGATGCCTATTAAAATACCCAGAGATTGAGTCGTACACATTTGATGCCCTGAGGAGAATGCTCAGACTTGTAACCCGAGAGCCCGGATATCCTGGTGAGTAAGGGGAGGAGGGGGATTAAGGCAGGATGGCAAGATCTTGTTCCCACAGTCCCTTTTTTCTGGATCACAATCCCATTTTTACACGTGCCCAGCAGCTGTTAACCGTATCGCACTCGGTACAGACAGATGGCTTCAGAATCTCTTCCTCATCATGTATCATCAGCTCCCGATCATCTCGCTGCTGCTCCTGATATATAATAGGCCCTGCCCACGGTAATTGCCTGTGTGTACCAAAACATCTGCGTACACGTCCCTGTGCGGCACCGCTACATATTTCTTGATGTGAAACCCAGAGCTTGCAACTTGTGAGGGAGGACTTCTCCCACCAACGGCCCAGATACTGTTAAACACCTGGCAATCTGGGCAGCAGATAATCCACATGCGTCACTAAGACTCAATCCATGCCGCTCACACCTCAGCACCGAAAGGTCAGAGGTTCAGCTCTAGGTGGGCTCAGTCTTTAACACGCTGCTTTAAGTGTGGTTAGATCCCACTGCCAAGCAAAGGTGAGATGGATAGGTGGATGGATGGACTGACAACTGAGCTGCTCCACGCCCAGGGAAGAGGTACTCGCTGTGCAGAAGAGAACAAAGACAGCTTCTGCAGCCAAAATTTGGGAATGACCATGCGGGAGCTCATCTGTTCACCAAGTCTTGCTGTCATTACCTTGGAAAGCATGTCCAAGGACCTCGGGGTTTGGTTTTGTGCAGACCTGAGGACTCGTCACAGCCTGATCTTACGGCAAAAGTGGAATAGAACAAAACGATAAGAAACAGAAGTTTAAAGGCAAGGGCTGGTGTGGTTTGGACGGCTATTTGATGCCCCAACCAGGCCAAGAAGCAGCTGTGGGCAGAAACACCCATCAAGTACATTAGAGATACAATGTAGCCCTGAGCGCTGCCAGCAGCATGGTGCAGGGGTAGGAGAGGAGGCAATTTTAGGAAGCAAATAAAACAGAAATACTTGATCAGATCTGAAGGGATTATTCCCAACAGGTGAGTGACAGCGTTAACAGCCTGGAAGTTTCCCAGGCGCCCCAACTTCTAAGCCCATCTCCAAGGAGAGCTGACAGCCAGATCAGTATAGAGCGCCACGTACGCAGAGGAGAGGCGGCTTGTCTCCAAACCTCCCTATCCCATCCCTCTCTCTGACATCCAACAGGGAAAAAAAAAAAACAACCCAAACCCCGCTGCACTAACTTGAAGCACTTTTCCTACTGAATTTCCCCTCTTTTTCCGATCACCAGTGGCTGGGCAGCTCAGGGTTGGGGTGGCCAAAGCCCCAGCTCAAGCCAAGGGCTTGGAGCAGGGGCGGGCAGCTTTGCCCATGGAAAAGGCAAACAGGGGCGACAGGGAGACAGCTGTGGGGCAGGAAAGAGGGGAGCGAGGGCAAAGGGTGTCCATTGATATAATTGGCTGCTCGACTAATTAAAATTCCTGCTCTTTTGCAAAGGCTGCTAATTGGGGCCAGGATCTGCCCGCCGCATGCTCACTCAGCAGCTTTGCCCAGAAAGAGGGGGGACTTGCACGGAGAAGGAAGGATAAAAGTCTGAAAGGACCCGGGCCCCCGCATTGGAGCCCCGAGCTGTTTTGTCTGACCGATAATAAGTCACCAAATTACTTTTGACAAGTGAAAGGGATTGGAAATAATGGGAGTCTGTGAAGAGCCAAGGCTGCAGACGGGGGGGATCCATGAGATAATGAGGAAGCAAAGCCCTTGCATGGCCGGGGGCTTCCCACCTCCCAGCAAGGCGGCAGGGACCAAGGCACACAGGGGACGAGGAAGATGAGTGGGACATCTGCACGAGGCTTGAATCAGTATTTGGCAGGGAAACACTCTGCCTGCGGCACAAGGAAAGCAGGCAGTGCCCGGAGGGAGTCAGCCTGGAGCATCCCCCCCTCTTCCATGGCCCCAGATTTTCAACAGAATCTCCAAAGCCTCATGTTACAGCACCAAAACCACTGTCACGGATTTCCCCCCTGCCAAAATCTCCTACCCCAAGTTAGGTGTTTTCCAGGTACTGACCAGATATGGCAGCAGCAGCTCTGGGACCCCATCAAACTCCACATCCGTACAGGATTCAGGTGCTCCAACAGTACCAGGCATGGGGAAATCAGCAGAGGGCAATAATTTAAGCCTCCAGTTACATATCCCAGACACTGTCCACCTTGTATCCCTTTCACAATGATGCAGTTTCAAAATCCAGAGCACATATGAACACACGCATCCAATTTCCTTCTACCCAGAAAAGAAAATAACCCATTTTTTCATTCCCAGTGACATCCTGTTTGCAATTTTAGCATCTAACGCACACGACCATGTCCAGAAAATCCCCACCTCTTGTAAAGTGAGATGAGGGCCTTATTCACCTTGATTTAGAGGAAAAAAATAATCCCTCTAATATCCAGGAGATGCCCAAAGAGCTATAACCAGCTCCTTGCAAGCATGAGAATTAGGATGCATTGATCAAAACCAGGAAGAGGAGCTAGGATGTGCTGCTTTTGAGGGGATCACCTAGCAGGAAAACACGCTAGGGAAACAGAAGAGAAACTGTGGGTTACTGATGGCATGAGCCAGCCTGAGTGGATTTAAGTTGATCTTTCCCAGGACTCCATGATCATATGGAGCCGACGTCAAGTTTCTCCCTTTTTGATGAAATTTCACATCTGTTTCTCACAGAAAAGGAAAAAAAAAAAAAGATGGGGGGAGCGGTGGGGGGGGGGGAAGGGGGGAACTCAGGCATTTTGCTCCATAACATGGCAGCGGATCTCAGGTTTCTTTGAGACAGGACAAAACACACACAATTTGCATGCCTTTGGTGGTCTTCAGGCATGGATCTGGTGGGCTAGAAATGAGGGGGTTTTCCCTGGTTTGGGATTTCCTTGGAGGAAAACTTCCAGGGAGGACAGCTATATACCCCCTCTCACACAGACATCGCACCCCGCTATTTCTCAGGGCACCTGATACCCCAACTATCCCCATCTCCAGAGGTTTCCATGCTGGCAGGGGCCAGATGAAGGGGACAAACATTCCCAATTCCAGTAGGGGAATCATCATTTCAGTGATGATGATTATTTTTTGAACACAGAGAAGAGAAAAACATTACTTCAACCCCTCCAAGGCCGCATGCCAGGAAGCTGTCAAATACAGTGGACATTTCTCCATGCTCCAGGTGACTTGCAGCTTACTTGCTAGCTCCCACCCACTCGGTTTCAAAGCAGATCTCCTGTTTCACCAGCACCTCAGGACATGCCGATATCCCAGTTTATTTTCCCCCCACATCTAGCAATACAAAAAAAAACCCCAAAACTCATGTCTAGCAGTTTGGGGTTTTGGGGGTTTGTTTTTTCCCCCCTCGCTACTGCTGTAAACTCGGATGATCTTCCCTCCAGCTGAGCTCTCAAACACTCTGCAAGTCACGTTCCCAGCGTAAAAGTGTTGTGGCAAACCTATGTAGCTGCTTGTTTGCTGCTTTTTTAAAGGCAGAGAGTCCTAAAGTAACCTAGAAGAAATAGGAATGCAGTTCCCTCAGGTTTCAGCCCACTTTTCGGTGTCCCTCCTGACCCAGAAGCTGGGCAAAGCTCTCCTGGAGCCGCTGCAAACCCCCGTGCTGACAGCCCATTCCCCTTGGCATCATGCAGAGATGCAGGTGCCCGCCAGAGAAGACGGGTAGGGACGATCCGTTGTGGTTTCCCTCACACACCCCCAGTTGTGGGAAACAGGAGCAAAATAGCAAAAATGCCACGAAAGGGAGACTTGAGCTGTGTCATCCCCTTCTTTTCATACAACAAATCTCCAACATCCTGACGGGTGAGCGGGGCCGAGGGTTTAGCAGAGCCGACGGTGGCATTCCCGGGTCCTGTGAAGGAGGAGAGAGGGCTTGGAGGGAGGGAGGAGGATGGGGCTACAGGACTGCCTGCATTTTTCCTTAACAGTTTGGGGTCAAGCCTGATCCCCAGCAGGGTCAGCTCTTTTACAGTCTAACACGCCAAAGTCAAAGGAGACCCCCTCTTGGCCGCAGGAGCCCAGACAGAGGGAGGCTCCACAGCCCATTCAGGAATAAAAAGGTCGGAGGCGGACATTGGAAAGTGTGGGGAAAGGACAGGAGACAGCAGGGGGGCAAGGAGACGGTGATGCTGAAGAGCAAGGCAGCTTTTCGGAGGGGATGCACCGGCCCTGTGTGCTGCCCATGTCAGGGATTCATCCCTGTGGGCACCTCTCGACAGCATCACACCCCAACATCCCTTCCCATAGGGCGCGCGTCAGCATAAGAGGCAACATTAAGGATCACGTGATTCCCTCCCCACTTTCAAAAAGAACCCAAACACCCCCCCCAACTTATCATCCACAGGATGCTTCTCCCCACTGAAATGAGGGTGCCCCTGCAGCAGTTTGCAAAGCGTTGACACCTCGGGTCAGAAGGGAAGGAAATGAGGAAATCTGTACAGCCAGATAATACCTAAACCACATCACTGAGGAAGAGGTTCGTGCCAGAGAGCCAGCGTCGATGCCGCACCTTGCTGAAAGCGAGATACAGAGAAAGAAGAGTCGCACATGCTGCCCCATCACTCTGCCCGGCTCACAGGAACGGAGCGGGATGCTGTGTGCAGCAAAAGGGAAATAAATAAAACAGGAAGAAGTCAAACTTATTTCTTCTCGAGATGTAAGCACGTTACGCAAGGCAAAAGGTGTGTATTAACTGTAATAGAGAAAAACAGAAAGAGAAGCTTTTAAAGAGATGAATTTGTCTGCCCCTTCCTCGCTAAACCAGAGGTTATAAATTCTGATGGATCATGTAGGTTTTGGGGAAGTGAAGGCAGCACGCATGCTCTTGGAAAACAAGCGAACTGGGGGAATAGATCAAAAAGCTCTCCAAGCAGAAGGGCCAGGAGACACGTTTACATCACAATTTTCCCTCTCGGCAGGAGAAAGAACCCACTTTCATACGCTGGGTCACGCCGTAAGCATTTCCCCGCACCAGTTTCACCAGTAAAGCCATTCAAGGACAGCAGAGATTGGAGCAGCAGGTTGGAACCAAAAGAAAAAAGTTTAAAAAAAGTAAAAGTAATCCTTTTTCTCTTCCCCCTTTCAAGTTTTCATAACTAAAAGCTGTTCCTGTCTGGTCAAGGAACAGATCCGCCCGCCACAGTCAAACTTCAAATACCTCTGATTGACCTCAGCAAGTAAAATAGGTGCCATTAAAGTGTTCTAAGAATAATTCTCGGAAATCATGAGTCACTGTCTGATTTAGGCAGAAAGGACTAAAATGATTAAATTATTCGCTATGAATTATTCACCGAGGTCTGATAATTAGGTTGTAGTTAACGATCTCCACGTAGATGCTTCATTACGGGCAAACCACTTCGGCGCAGTTAATATTTCATCACCACCCACCCCCCCAAAAAAAAAAAATTAAAAAGAAATAATAAACCCACTTTTGTTATTTCACATCATATATAACGAAGCAGAAATATTGGTGGCCATTGGAGGCAACCAGGGTGACATTAAGCGTGGAGGGAAAATGCTGCTATTTCTCACTAATTCTCCTTTCCAAGTGAAGCATCAGTCCTTGTCGGGTTACGGAGATTCTCTTTGGACACCCAGTAGCTCTTTACCTGCGATCTCATGGGCAGGGGCAGCAGAAAAAAGCAAGCAGAGAGAAAAAGAAACACAAAAAACCCACTCTGCGAGCTTCTCACCTGCCAGGGAAGAGGGAGGAGAGTTCTTCACCCCGCATGTCTGCAAGCGGGAAGGCTGGGGTTTGTAGCAAGGAGCCACTTCAGCAGTGCTGAAGCAGTTGCTGAAGAGCGTGAGGAAGGTCCCCCATCGCTATTTTCCACCAGCCTGTAGGAAGCCTGGAGTCTCACCAGTGGTGCTGGGATGCAGAAATAGCTGGGGTGGCTTCTCTGCAGCCCAGCCCTATGGAACACACTGCTGACCAGGATGGGGTCCTCAGACACAGCTCCAGGAGCACACCCTGGACCCACACCCACCTCTGGAGCATCCAAAGGGCCTTTAGAGACATTCACCTCCAGCTCAGAGCTTTCAGACTCCTCCAAGAAGATCTCAGTGCCCAAACACACACCCCCCCCAAGGTACCAAACACCATGAATATAAACTCATTTTGGAGGTTCACAAGACACAAGCACTTGCTGGCAGGCAGGAGCACCAGGGTAGATACCATGCTCCTATCTTGGAAACATCCTGTTTTTTCCATCTGTGCTGTTTCCTATCATGCAAACACAGTTAAATAATCACAGTCTTTTTCTGGGCAGGGCTCATTTGACACTGGGGAGAGAACTACACGGGTCACCCAGTTTTCCAGTCCCTTACTGAGTCTGAAGAGGTACAACCTGTCCCCAGGGTACATTTTTCTGGTGACACCCCAATGAAAACACCACCTTTTTACTGTTCCCATCCATGGGAAAAGGGAAAAGAGAAAGAAGAAAGGTCCATCTGACATCTGTCTTTCCATGATGCAAGTCGGAGTGACAGAGAGGGATGAACAGGGAGATGCTGGGGTCATCCCATGTCTCCATTGGATTTTATCATGTGGGGTAGGAGCTGCAGGACTGTAAGGGCTGTTTTATTGCTAATAACCCATTGTTCCAGCCCTCTGTTCCAGCCACTGTGTTTCACTGTCCATTAGCAACAGATTTAATGCCAAAACCTTTCAGCTGGCCCTTCATCATGAGAGCCGGGCATGGGTAGGGGCAGAAACTTGGAGCCTGGGTTGGCTGGGAAATTTAGTTTTCCCCTTCTGAGCTGAAGTTTCAGAGTTTAACATCCCACACTTCAGGAGGACGCTGTCATGCAGATTCCCTGCCACGAGGAGTCTGAGGATTGAACACGAGGGAATAAACCACTGTCGATCACTGTTTACATCAAAGTTTGCTCTCTCTCACCTGAAGCAATTCTCCTCTTTGGGCACCAGCGGTGAGGTCATAATACCAAGATGGTGACAGTCCAGTCACCACCGTGGCGACAGACTGATGTCAGCAAAATACCAGCACAGTCTAATTCCAGATGGGAACTGGAAGCAGAAAAGACCCTTAAAGTTCCTTCCTTAAAGCCTGCACCTCAAAGCATGGCTCTGCCACCCCGACATCATCACGCCAGAGTTAGGGATGGCCGTGACATCACAATGCAGGCAGGCAAGGCAGAGGACGGGATGTGGGGATGTGGCTCTCAACTCCACAGGGCGCTCGGATTGCACCTCGAGTGAATATGAAGTTTGACATCCTTACAGCTTAGCTACTCACCGCAAGAAAGAACAAAAGCCTTCCTCCTTCCCCCTTGGATCTGCTCTCCCTTAGTTTTACTTGATACCCACAAGCTTTTCTGTCGGGGAAAAAGCAGTCAGCAATCATTTCCATTCATTACCTCTGAATCCTACTTAGCTAGCCCGCTCAAGAAGTGTTTCCACACCTCGGATCACCCTTCTTGCCTCTCTCTGAACCTTTCCCCATCCTTCTCTCTCCTGCTGGAGTTGGTGGCAGGCCAGAGCCATGCACAGCACCCATGGCGTGGATGGTGGATGCACCCTCTCTCACGGCATGACACCATTTGCTGCTCTGTTCTCCCACTTTTCTATTAATTCCTATTGTTTTATTCACTTCCTTCAAGTGCCACTGAGAACAGAGTTGGTATTTTCATCCAGCTGTCTATTAAAACCATGAGCTCTCACTGGCAAGCAGTAACAGCCAGTATCAAACCCATTACTACCCATATAAAATAAGGATTGTTTCCTCCCAGGTGAAGGCAGCACAGGAAAACAGAGGGACTTGCCCAACATCAGAGGGCTGCTGTAACCCTCCTCATCCTCAAGTTGCTAACTCTGCCCTTTTCAGGGGGTGCAGTAGGTTTCCATCCAGTTTGGTTCATCTCTGTCTGAAACTCCTCTTGGGAAAAGTTAAAGATGAAGGGCTTCCAGCGTTACTTCAGCACTGTGTTTTAAGACATTTCTTCAGCTTTTACACTCACCCTCACCTTTTTTTCTTTTTCCCCACACTAGCCATTGATTACAGTGGGTAATTGTTTTCTAATTGGCCTGCAGCTGCTTATCTATCTTAGATAATTAAAGTGAAGAAGAAGAAGAAGAAGGAATAAGAAAAGAAAACGGAACTTTATTCTTAAGTAGCTGCCTATTGACTGCCTCAATCGATAGGGAGGTCACTTTGGGCAGGCACGCAAGCCGTACGCGCCCTTGACTGAAATACACACTCCAACAAACCCAGCAAGACGCGGGCCAATCTCTCACTCCCCCTTTCTCCTCCCCTTTCATTCCTTATTACATCACCACTCTGACAAACCTGACCATACGGTATCTCGGGGGGAAGCATTGCAAGGCATTGACAAAACCCTTCAGTCCAGCAGCACCCCGCTGGAGGATGCCCACCCAACCATCGGTCTTTGTTCAAGAGGCAGCAGCAGCAAGAGCACCGAATGTCAGAGGGTGCTGCAGACTGATTTATCTGCACTGGCAGGAGCACGCGCGAACTCGGTATCTTCGAGATCTCTACTCCCCTGTCAAGTTGGATTGAAACCAGACAAGGGAACTATTGACTGCTCAACCACGGGTCTAGGAAATCATTAGAAAGGGTGGAGCCAGACCACGGCCTGACTGCACAGCCTAGCTCCCCTGCCAACGAAGGCGTCCCAGAGCATCCTCATCGCAAACGTGTTGGATTTCACCTTCAAACTCCCCCAGCCGTATTTAATAGCAACTGCATCGAGGCGCCCTGCCTTCTCGCGAGTGCTCACACCAGTGGTAACTCAAGACATGATTCTGGAAAGCACTTGACGCATTTCCCCCCCTAAAAAAAAAAAAAAAAAAAACCTGTCAAGAAATTTTCCAAGCAGCTTAGGATTTCAGTACCCGGCTCTGCTTTGCAGTGGAGGTTAGATTCAAAACCCAGCTCCTCTCTAGCTTGGCAAGGAGGGCACATGTAGAGCCTTTGAAAGGTGACTCCAAGCAGCTGGGCTGAGAGGATAGAAGGTGTTAGACTGGACTCGGTTGCCACAACTCCCAGCTGAACACCCAAGTGCACTCATACACACCTTAAAGAGGGCAACTAAAAACCACACACAAGGAAAGCACAGCACAAGGTGTGCCCCCACTGAAACGTGTCTCCCCACCCCCTGACTCTGATAACCTCACAAAACAGCGCTGATAACTCATTATCAGAGTCGACAAGGGAAGCTAACGAGGGTCCATGGACTAACCTATTGCATATCTCACCCAAGTGCAAAATCAAAGTCATATCAACTAAGAGATTAGCCTCCTAAGCGCAGAAGTCCTGACTACCTTTTAACACCCACCTAGCACAACCACAGACGCCAGGATGCCATGTTTGAGAGCTAGCGCAGCTTTCTGCTGAAGCCAGCAAAACCTCTAGCATCCAAGTTTGCTTAATACTAGAGAGATGAGCAGTGGAAACCACCTCCTAACGGAAGCCATGGCAGAAACACACACACAGTGGTCCCACTGTGGACCTTCAGGATGCCACTGTGTCTGTGAAATAAATAAGGGAGAAGAAACACACACTTCTGGGGGTTAACTGGCTTCAGATCAAAAACAGACCAGAAAAACCTCACTCTGGAGGCACCTATTTCTGATCTCTGCCCAGGAAGGTGTCTCAGCTGGCCAGCTCAGGTCCACAGCAAGAACCTCTGAAGGTCCACAAGGTAGGGTGAGGGATTCTGCTGAAGCCTGAGGGCAAGTTAAGCTGCCTTCACCGATCTAATTTCCATGTACATCACACCCAGAGACACTGAGGCAACACATGCATGTGTCAATTGCGAGGCCAACTTTCAACAAGCCATTCCCAAAGATGACCTGGTTAGCTACAGAGGTCCTGTTCAGCCAGTCATCCAAAACTCCCAAATTACATCCTCCTAAGCACACAAGCACAATAAAAAAACCCCCAAACCTCAGAACCAGCTTCAGCAAAATACTTTAAAAAGAAAGTAGAAGGTTTTATTTGTTCTGCTCCCTAACCCATCCATAAATCATATTAGAAACGCTCCAAACAGGAACCTTCTTTGTGTCTGTGCATGTCAAACTTCCAAGTACATGCTAATTCAGTTTAATTATGGATTTACTTCACTGGCCACATCACTAATGCCAGCAACGGCCAAGATTCGCAGCCAAGGGAATGAGGGAAACAGGAAAGCAAGTTCTCCCCTGCTCTCGCCCCTCTCAAGCCTGGTCCCTGCATCCCCATCCATTCAGAACTTCGTGTGCAGGAACACTGCAAAGATAACCGGCTCTTTATTTGTACAATTTATTAGATAATCTCCTTCTAATCGAGAACTAATTAAAGGAAGTGAATGCTTGGTTGGAAACGGGGATTAAAAAGTGGATAATTATCATAAACGCTACATTTGTTGTTCCAGCCTCCTCTGCTCTCCTCCTCCCCTCTCCCTTTCCCCCCAGTTCCTCTCCCAGGCTGCTCCTGATAATGCTCAGGCTGTCTCAGAGGGGGTTTGCTTTCACAATCAATTATTTTCTTTTTGTCTCTCTGGCTAACGTTTCATTTGTGTGAGAACATTAGCAAGAACTATTTTCTTTTCCTTGTAAATTCATTTAGACGACAGTGACAGAAGGTGGGGAGGTGGCAGCTGCAGAGAAAAAAAAAAAAGAAACAGGAACATTAAACTGAAGCTTATAAATTATTTCATCTTCTCCAGACAATCCAGATCTGTCACTGCACTGTGTGTGAGGGAATTTTTTTGTTATTTTACTATTTATATTTTTTTTGTCCAGGAGTTCCTCACAGGCACAAGATGTTGATGGATGTGGGAGCCTGACAGGAGAGTCTCTGCACAGCTCCGGCTGCCACAGCTCGCTCTCCCGCCTCACCTGCCAGAGCTGCTGCCCCTGCTAGTGAGGACCGTGGCCACCGAGGTCTCTTCAGACACTGTATCTAGGTCACAGCCAGCAAGGAAAACATTATTTAGTTCTGTTTGGCTAAAGCATACTTTTAAGCCCATACCCATGCAGGCAGAGCCCTTTGCTTTGTCACAGCGTCTGCTCAGGACCACTTCTGGAGCAGATAAGGATTTTGAGAAGCAGGAGGAGGTTCATGGTCAGCCATACCACCATCACAATGACTTCTATGGTCAAGAAGAGCTTGCTCTAGGTCGACACACAGCTCTGTTCCTGCAGCAACATCCTGCAAGCCCACAGCTGATAACCCAGCCGCCAGGAAGGATGGATGCTGCAGGGTGGAGAGCAGCTCCTCTCTCCCAGGATCAGATGTTAACCATGAGAACACAAATAATTTATCCTTTAAAAGTGCCCTAGCGTGAGAAAATGGGAGGAAAAAGCCCCAGCGATGCAGGGAGTAGCTCCCTCAACAGCTTGATGCCAGAACAAGATAGGGATATGCACACTGAGGGAGAGGCAGCAGAACAGCAGTGGGTCTTTACAAAACACACTGGACAATTTTACATCACGCCTGGATTTTTGAGGATCAGGCAGCAGCCAAAGCAATAAAAGGCACAGAAGTGAAAGGCAGATTTATTTAGGCTATTCCTGCCTAACCTGTACTTGTCACGTCACAGTCCTACTCAATGGCATGTCATCATCAAGCACCCCTCAGTCCCCCAACTTTCAACATGAAGGATGCCTAGGTGGGATGAGACAACCCCAGCTGAGAACACCCACAGTCCTCTGAAACACTGATTTTCCTTTCAGCAGCCCCTCACCACCCCTACAGAGAAGCAATGCTCAGACCCTGTTTGTTGGGGTGCCAGAAAGAGCAGAGAGAGTTCTCCCTGGCCCACGCCGGCACCGACTGCCTCCCTTACATGGGGACAGCAGGGCAGTCCCTCTACAAAGAGCTGGGATTTCCACACTGATCCACTCCATGACTTTGGGAAAATACCTCTGGCTCAAAGGCAGGCTCAGGTTTGGCACAGGTCGGACCAGACTAAGCACAGATTTACCTACCAATTTCCATTCACCCAGGGGAGGAGCGCTGCGTACCAATACACAAGGCATTAGCATATTGTTATTTCTGAGAAAATCGGAACTATTTTATTTCAAAGGGATACGTGATGCATAAGCATCTGGGCTCATATATCTTTCTCATCATCCCTTCTGCCTTGAAGTAGGGTCTTGCTCTCCAAGAATCTAGACAAGAATAACACTCGAACAAAATGAAAAGCAACCTGGCCGCTGATCTATATGAAAGATGACATCTCCAGAAATCCCAAACTTCAAAGGGGCAGCTTTCAGCTCGTGACTATCCGCTTTCTCCAGCCCTCAAGGCTAGTGTCATAATTTTCAAGCCATGGGATTCATTTGATCTCTCCAAATGGCAGCTCAGTGGTCTAGCACACTTCTGGATGTCAAAAAAAGTATGCACCGCCACCAGCGATATTCTGCAGGGGTTAGTCTTTGAAAGGACAGAGCGAGGTGAAACAATCAAAAGATTGAGCAGCAAGGAGCCGGGGTGGGGGGGTGGACGGGGAACAAAAAGGGTCTTTAAAAGGACAATTGCATGCTGAGGGACCTGGCAGCCCAGCTTACACAATGCTGGATCACAGGGCTGACGGCGCAGTGGGATGTCAGAGATTCCCTGTGTGATGGCCATACCAGCACAGGAACCTCCGAAGACTCCCCTCCGCTTGTACAACACCACCTCCATATCAGAGGCTCATGGAGCCTGGACACAGGATAAGGGGGAATATGAGACAGGTCACAAGAACATAGGTCTTCTCCATGTCATCCCAGCAGTGTGGGGAAGCCATCATCATCCTCCTCCTCCTCCTCCTCCTCACCCTGCAGAGCACACTGCCAGCCCCATCCTGCCTCCAGGACACACAGGGAATGGGTGAGGAGGGGACAAGAGAGGCTGCCAAGATAAGCAATTGGATTGCCTGCTGGTGGGAACCCTTAATTAGAGGCTTTTCTGCAACGAAATGTTTATATGAAATTAATGTATTTACTTTGATGTATACACGCTGTAATAAAAGAGCACCCTTCCTCTGCGCCGGCAATTAAGGCAGCGTTTTGCAAACAAACAGACCCACCACCTCCCACGGATCGAGGGCAAGGAGCCAGCCTGCAAACCCATCCCCACGGCCAGAGGTGACCCAGGCAGCATCCGTCGAGACGGGATGGCAAGGAAAAAACATGCACCCTGGGCACTGGGTTTCCCAGGGGAATGCCATTCCCAGAGCCCCTGAAGTCCAAGGGGGGCTCGGTGGGGGAGAAGCTTGACCCGATCCACAGTGGGCGTCCCTAAGCCAAGCATGGTTTTCATATTGCATACTGTGAGAAAAGCCTCTTTATAAGCAGGCTGGCAAATTGTGCACCAGCAGCAGTTTCTGAACAGATTGGAAGATGCTGCATTGCCGCAGTTTAATAGAGTGAGTATTTATTCCTGTGTGGGAGAAACACTCCATTATCTGGTTTATTAATTGTTAGTTAAGTAATGGGAAGGTGCCCAGAGCAGGAGATGAGCCCTCATCACTTGTTATTAGCTTAGAAACCAGCAGAAATAAAATAACTGAAGATAAATTATCACAAGCGCTGCCCCAAGTACCGCAAACTGACAGATCTGCTCAGAGGGGAATTCAGGGAGTGCTCTCATGGGGGGAACCGAGAGGAGATAGCAATAGGCAGTCCAATTTTTATTTTCTTTTTTCTTAATGAAAAGATTTCATCATCTTTGATTTTGAACGGCGCTTTTCATGGATGGGATCGCGTGGATATTCATGGCTGAGAGGGTATCCCCGCTCTTGCGGGAAAACTCAATTTATTAGCCTATCACGGGGAAAGCGAGACCGGCTTCGCCTTGGTACCACAACACCACAGCACAAGAAGGGAGCGGGGGGTGGTTCTTTAAAAATAGAAACACACCACTGCAAACAGCCTGACCCGCTCACTGCGGCCTCAAAAATACAGGCAACCCCTTTATCAGCAGAGGAGTCTGGAGTAGGGGCAGGAGTTTCTGTATGATATATATATATACACATATAATTTTTTTTTCTGGATCCTTCACTGGTAGTTTATAGCAGTTTAAAAAAATATTTTTTTTTTTTTTTAAATGAGGGGTTTATTCACCTGCTTTGTGTTATGACCAAATACCAGAGTTCGTAAGGGAGTCATTGACCTCTGAGGAATTAATGGATCGATTTTCGGTGCTGCAGTAGAGGCAGAGTTTCCCCTCCCAGCTGCAAGCACAGCAAGGAAAGGCTGCAGCACCCTGAAACCATCCCCGCAGCCCAAAAGCAGCCCTGCTTGCACCACAAAGTCCTTTTTAAACGAACTTTGACAAGAATTATGCCACTTCCCAAGTCTCAGCTCTTCAGGTAAGCATCTCCCAGCCCACATTCCCTTTTAATCTCTGCTAGAAACACAGCGATTTCATCTGCATCCCGCAGCAGAGCACTGCAGAGACCAGCTCATCCCCAAAAGTACCAGCTTGTAAGAGGAAAGGCAGCCTGCTCCCAGCCCTAGAGGACTCCGAAAACATCACATCCAGCTCAGTCTCTTTACTTGCATGTGTATCTCAAGCTAAATCAGAACACTTTCTTAACAGAGAAACTTATTACCCCCAAACATTTCTTACCTGCCATCCCAAGTTCCCTCTAACTCCACCTTCTAGAATGAAGCAGAAAACTCCTGCTTTTGTAACTCCTTGCAGCAACAAAACTGTTCACAGGTGAGCCAACACTAGCTAAGGCAGCCCAATTAGGCATCTTAATGAGATCCTTTCTGTTAAGGGGATCCAGGTGTACCTTTCTCTTTCTTAAGGTGCTTCCACTGCTGCATTCTCCTGGAGAGGGTACTTTACTCCTAAATTGCCTAGCAATTGAAGAATGCTTTGAAAAAGCTGTCTTCCCCCACCACCGTCCCCTGCACCTATCTTGTAACTTTGAGGACATACAAACGATTTTCATTTGCTAGGGCTTAACAAGGAGCTCTCTATTCGTTGGTACTACCTAATACCTCAGAGCTAGATGAGCTTCGGACAAAATGAAAGGCGATAGATGTGCCGGCGAGATCTGCCTCCTGCATTGATAACCTGGGTTATTACTTCATCACGGGACTCTTTCTCATGGATAAATTGTTACAGTTTCTATGTGACAGTACAGCACCTGCTGTCAATATGAGCATTTTTGGGCTGGTGATGGGTGCTCCGTGCCCTGATGTCTTCCGAGATGGGAACAAGACTCCCTAGCTGCACAGTTAGCTGTGGAAGGTGATCCTCTCTCTCCAACTCTTCCCTTTCCAACCTGGCTTGCCCAGTCTCCAAATTCAAGACTATTTGTACTTAATAAAAAGGGATTTTTTCACCGTTCGCGGGCGTTCCATGCCATTGTGTCCCTCTGTTAACTTCATCCCTCTGCAAGTCTGGAGGGGCAAACACACTGTGCTGCAGCAAGTTTATACAAACACTTTTGCAAGGATGTAGGTTAACAGCTGGAGAGAGCTGAAGGTATGGGGAGGACAATAGCACTAGGGGTAGAGCAGGGTACGTGCCAGGCAAAAAGATGCATGTCCATCGGGACCAACTCCCAGTGCCAACGCTGCTCCAGAGGCGAGTTTGTCTTGGAGAAAGCTCTCATGGACACTGTGGTTTTGTGAAAGGCAAGGACCAGAAAGGCAGGCAGGACGAAAAAATCAATCAAGATTTGTCAAATACACTGGAGGACTCATTTTTATGAGATGAGCACCTTCCAAGGAAGTGTTGGTAGACACCTACGACACGTTCAGCCTGCTTAGTGGCAAAGCATGCAGCTTCACTGTCTCTTGAAGGGGCCGGACTCCAGCTGAACCATCTTCCAAATTTACTCCTCCCTCAGCCTCTCTCCTCTCCCCTCCCTGTACATTGGCAGGAAGATGAGTTGCGTTCACACACCCATGAACCTGCAAATTGGGCTGATACCCCTGGCAGCTGCCATACCAACCCATCACTGATTTGGTCCTGAGCCACCCACTGTGCTTCAGTGAGTGGCACTGAACAGACTCATTTCACGCGAGATAATTAGCAGCGTGGGCCAAAGCAGCATTAGGAGATGCCTGCTGCCCCACCGCAGTGGGACCTGGCCCTTAAAAGCAGCCAGGAAAAGACAAAGCAGCCATTTTTGGGAAATACCCCTTTTTTTTTTTTTTCCCAGAACAAAGTGAAGATGGTTTCATTGGCTGGGCTGAGTTCTGCTCAAAGAGTGACTTGGGAGCAGAACACGGGAATCCCATGGCCACACTGGAACAGAGAGGCCTGCAAGGGCTTGAGTTGCCTGAAGTTCTAGAAGAGGAAACTGGGATGTGCACCTGACACGACATCATCTCCAGCCTCCTCCACCTGCCGCCCGCTCCCTGTAGGGTTTCCTACTGCAGCACATCACTTGCCACCACAAGGCTGTGTTGTTTGTCTGGCGCTCAGCCATCCAGAAGATGAGAGAGGGGACTTCATCGCGACAGGGCGAGGCGACAGGTCCTGTCCTACGGCATGTTCATGATGGGCTCCTCTTTTACCATGTGTCAGACCGTTTGTTCAGGCTGTGAGGTTTGTTTTATTGCCTCGACGGGGATCTCGTTCCCACATTTTAATAGCCTGGATTATGGGTCTCAGTTCCTATTTTCAAGGTATACCCTGGGGTAATCACATTGGATAATGCTTGCTAGGTTAAATATTGCAGGGAGTGGGGAAAACCGGTTTCTAGCACTAAGACCACGTGAATTGCACTGTTAAGGCTAGGAGGAAAGAAATGGCTCAGAAGTCATAAAAAGTCCCTTTTTTTCCAGGTTTTAATCCCTAAAGATGGTAACTGGCTTAGCCTCAGCTAGGGAGCAAATTGCCCTAAGCCCTCCTCCTGCCACGGGGCTCAGCTCTGCACCACTGCAGCTGTCACTGGGGACACAGCACAGGATTAGAGCAATGGAACTGTATCAAGAGCTGCTCCTTACAGCAAGGATGACACCCATTGCAGGAGATGATGAGCAGCATTTCCAAAACCTCCTGGCCTGGTGAGATTATATCCCCACAGTGAGGCTTGATTTAACAGGGACAGCAAAGAGAGACGGGTAAGGACCATAAAACCTCCCCGCAGTCACCGGCAGAAAAGTTGTTGAGTCAAGAGGTACAGCCGCCCACTCCTGCTGACCCAGGCTCTATTTGCCGGGGCGGCACTTCCCAGGAAGGGCTTGCCATGGGCTGATTTTCTGCTTCCTCCTCCCACCTCTTCATGCATCTTTTCCTGCTTCTTGAGAGCTTTCAGCTCAGAAAGCTGAAACAGCACCGTCCCCGTGGTGGATGGGCAGCTCTTCCCCATGCTCCAGGTGACCGATGATGGTGCAGAAACACCCAACACCATCCTCCTCCACCAGCGATGGGGTGGTCATAACTGAGGCTGTGGCCTTGTAGGCTCAGTTGCGATGCACACACAGAAAGAGCTGCTCTGCCTGCAAAAAGCTGCCTTCAGCCTATAAAGAGGGGCAGGGTGGCTTACCATGACGTGTTTCCCCCACACTACCAGCGTTTTGGGAATACCTTTTTGCTTTGAGCGAGCCTACCAGTGCGATTGACTTATCTGTGTGTCATGACATCAGCAACAAGTCCTGCATCCAACGCAAGGGGCAGCTGCCAGAGCTGCGGGACATACAGGGATCTTGAGATCAACCCATCGTAGGGGTTAGTTATTCTGGAAGAGGGGATCCCTGCCAAACACAGAGGATCTAATGGAGTCTCTGGGTCTTTGCTAGAGGAAGGAGGGACTCCATTTCCAAACCACACTGGTTTCCTTCCCTACGGCAGGGACTGCTGTCAGCACGCAACAAAGACATGAGAAAAACTGGGGTGAGATCTTCTAGACCAGGCAAAAGGAAATGACAGAGTGGAAGATAAGCAAGGCCAAGGAAACGCCCAGCTCTGTCCCCACCTCACCTAATACAGACCATTTTCAGTGTTTTAGAAGGAAATCCACAGAATCACAAGAATTTAAGCTTTTGGGGACAGGAAGGGCCCATGTCCTATACCGGGGTGGCACTGAACCCAGCTCTCCAGAAATATCCTTGGTGCTGGGTGCTATGTATTTGAGGGATGAGATTGACCTGGACCAGCACATGTCCATCCCACACAGGCTGACATGAACCATTCGTTCCTAACTCAGGAGTGAGGGCAACTCAGAATACATTCAACAGGCTCATAGTGGTGAGGGTGATCAAGGACCTGGACCCTGATTCTATGAAGCTGCTGTCAGCACATCAAAAAAAAAACGAGATCAGAGCACACCTCCACGCAAGTCTAGGGCACCAGGAAAAACCACAGCCAAGGCACTCTGTGGCTGTTGAACAAAGAAGGAAGGAAAGAGGAGGAATATGAGTAAAAATCAGGCTGCAGACGCCCCAGGCTTCTCTTGTCTCATCCTAAAAAGAGACAAGGATTCTGAAAACCGATTGGAGATGATCAGCAGTAGACATCTGAAAAGTCATGTTTTTTAACCTGGGTTTATCTTTCCTCCTCAATTTCTACATCAGAGAAAGCAAAAAAGCTTTTGAACAGTCTATACACTAACAATTTTTACACTTTCTTTTTCCTTTTGCTTGACAATGAATAAAGACTTGACTCCTGCATCAAACCTGCCAGGGCCCAGCCTGTAAACCCAGTGCCATGGGTCTCTCATGACTTAACAGACCATGGGAGAAATGGATGGTAGAAAACACAAGAAAAGAAACCCAAAACAACAAAACAAACAAAAAAGTCCTTCTGTTTTTTGCAGTTGTGGGAGCTGGGATGAGTTGAAGTCTTGTCATCAGCTCTGGGTTACCTCCCTGCTGTCAGAAGTTGGTGACCCCCGACCAGATCTGGCAAAAGGGAAGATGAGGATGCTCCACATCTGCTCCAGCACAAAGTCAAGCTAAATCTTTAAATCTCAGCTGTTTCTCCCCAGCCTTTCTGCTCCAAAGCCAGAGATTTACCCAGCACAAAGGGGGAGCGGAGAAAAAAAAAATACTAATAAAGACATCAGGTACAAGCATTTATTTGCAGTTGATAAATGATTTCTTGCTTAATTCTGCAGCATGCTGCCTACCTGCCTCTAAACCCTTGTTGCTCAGTGTTTCGTGGAGGAAGTATTTCAGCTTGGCAAGGAGAACTTTCAGGCAGAAACGTGCCTGATGTGGGCAGTGGGGTGGGAACTGGTTTGAAAAACAAGACGTTGAGGAAGAACATGAAACTCGTCTGAAATCTTTTTTAGCTGGGCAAAGGCTCTGGGTTACCATCAGCATGTGTCTAAACTTTTCTAAGCATTATCCCTACGGCAAAGCATCACTTGAAAAGGGGAGGAGGGAAAGAGAAAGAAGGAATAAGCTGTGTATAAATATAGGTACAGGTATAGATGGGTACCACGGCAGGCTTTCCAACCATAGGTTTTCATGTCCCTCTATTTCCCAGTGGGATCAGCACGACAATTAACGGGAAAGTATGTCATTACAGGCAAGGAATTGGCTATTGCACACTTACACTAGCAGCCCAAACAGGATTTGAATACAGGACCCTGTGGCGGATCCCACATCATCAGCGATGCCACTCGCTCCAAGGAACATGTGGAGAAATATGTGGCAGTTCCAACAATTTTGGAGGCATTTAATGACAGAAACAGCATAAACTATTAGATCAGGCTCCTGCCTGCCAGGGAAAAGCCCAAGCAGCTGGGTATGGAGAGCAGCGACACACTGACATTCTGGGTGATTCAAGGAAACTTTGAGCAGGGCTTTTTATAGTTTATTCACAATTCACTGCATGGTACAGGGTTCCCCTCTTCAGCCTGTGGCAAGCCTTACCCATAAAGAGTCCTGTACAATGTATCATTACCTCTTCTTATCCAAATGCAGCAGTAAACCCAAGATAATCAGATCTGTCGTGATTTAATTATCTCCCTCCTAAGGTAGCTGCCCCATCCTGATGCTGTTAGGTAAGGTGTGCTAAAACCTCATGACTTGCCCAACACCTGCTGGTAAACCATCAGCAAGGCAGCTGCCTCAGGAGAGAGCATCTTCTCATTCTATGTCACCCTTCTCAACAGGGGAAAACCCCCTCCCCCAAAACCCAAACCACAATTGACCGGCAATTGCAGTAACCTGAAATATGAAAAGAGACAAAAAAATCTCTGCAGCACCCTGACACCAGGTCCGTACCTAGGGACCATGGTGAGGTCAAGGTGGGGGCCTTGTCCATCGTATCCCTTTTTTTTTCCCCCTTGTGTCAAGGATGCCAGAGCACTTTGAAGAGCAAGAACTTGCAGGTAGCAGGAACGATGGGTTTGCTAGCAAGGAGGGGGCAGGGGGAGTCCTCCTGCAACATAAGTCAGTTCAGATGGTGCCAGCTTACAAGTCCCTTCCTTTAAATTGATTAATAATGACACAGTTAAATGGATAACATAAATTAATTTCTGAATTGCGCCATTAGTAAGTAATTAATTTTTTTGCTCTGTGAAACTAAGATATCACTGTTATCTAAATCTATAAAGAGAAGAAATGCTGAACAAGGACTCCATTAATGTAAAAATTGATTTTTCCATTTACCCTTTTCTGAGGGGTTTTTTCCTTTCCTCCCCCTCCCTCCAACACATTTATTTTTCAAGTGGCTGGGGGTGGGGAGAGTAACCTAATTTATACTTCCAGTGGTAATCAAAAGATCATGCATGCTCATTTCAACCAAATGATGTCATTATGAAGGCTGTTAAAGCTGGGGTTGCCTTGGAAACGCAAAATACTGATAGTTGAGGTTGGACATCCGAGTTCTCTGTAGGCACGGTAATGATGTGGCCTTGCCAGCCCTGGCCTGACTGGTCACGCTGGGAAGATCACCCCAAGTTACTCAGATGATCTCTTTAGCACTTACCGGGTTCCCATTTTCCCTATTCCTCCCACCACCTGCCAGAAACCATTGCTTTTTGCGGAGCCAGGAGCAGAGAACTCGCTAGGTTCAAAGGCAGGCAGAAACGATGAGGCACGGGGTAGGGCCTGCTCGCCCCAGCAGGAAGGACACGCCAGCCAAAGACCGCATGCCGCTTACCTCCAGATGGCTTTTCAACACACAGACAGACCTGGTGCCTCTGCCACCTTCTTGGTGCAGCCCAAGGTGGAGATTTACTGGGGACTCGGGGTGTCTCTGCCAACCTGAGCCAGGATCCAGTTGGAGTCCAAGTTTTACATCTCCCCTTTCCAAACCGAGAAACTCAGTAAATGGACTAGGAAACGTTCAGCCTCTGTCCAAGAGATGATGCACCACTTAGGAGAGGGGAATTTTATTTTGGGTGCCCTCTGCCCTCCCCTGGAACAAGAGGTTTCCTTGCAAAGATGAGCAACCACACTCTGGCTGGACAAAACAAGACATGCCTGTCCTCTCCTACAGCCCCGGATCCTTCAAGTGAGGATACACACCCTCCTCCCACCACAGAGAAAGCCCCATCCATCCCTCCCACCAGGGTACCTTCAGCCCAGCCAAGCCGTGAATTCCATGGTTCCTTTTCAGTTCTTTTTCACCTACCCTGTCCCAGGAACAGTGTGATGTCATCACCAATCACATCACTGAAAGCCAGCTTCAAGGCACAAGTTGGAGAGGAGGCACAGCCTGAACCACATCCTCAAACGTCAGGGCACATCCACCGCTCTAAAGAAGAGAGCAGAGCGAGCTGGATTATTTACAGCTAGTATTTTGGCTGCATCTTTTTATTTCCCCCTCCTCTCATTAAAAGGCCGCAAAGCAAAATGCACAGATAAACAAGTCAGTGGGATGAAACGTTTACCAACCGCGCAAGGAGCGCTTAACAAACTCATTTCAGCTTCTCAATTAATAACCGGATGGCCCCGAGTCACTGCCAGTTCAGTTCTTCTCACTTTGGCGAGTAGGCAACGACATTAATACCCCCAAACCGTGATCTTCTTTCCCTTCCCTTATTGAGTCACCTTCTCTTTCCATGCAGGAGTTGCTTTTAAGGTTCATCAATTGAAATTATTTGAATGCGCCGGGAAAAAAATAATAAAAAGAACATTTCATAACACTGGCAGGAGCATTTCAGGCATGAGCGCTCTGAATATTTATTCGCCCTTTGTGTGAGCAATCTCAGCAAGAAAAAGTCATCGGGAATAAAAGGAATTGCAAATACCAGCAAAGTAGCTTGGGTAGTTTTCATTCACGAGAATATTTGCACAGGTTCCTGGGAGAATTATCAGGAGAGGTAATGCAAAATCCCTTGTAGCGTCAAAGCTTTGGACACTCCATAATCCTCCTTGTCCAATGAAAAACATCTTTTCTGGAGAGCTGGTGTATATGTGTTTGGGGGGGGGGGGGGGGGGGAGGGTGGTTCTCCTGGCTCAGGAAGCCTGGAGAAGGACTGGAAAAGCTCAGGAATTGTTATCTTTGCCCCGTTTCTATTTCACAGTGCCTTTGTGTTTCCTCTGCCTCTCCTCTCCTTTGAGCTGAAATGGAGAGAACAAGCTAAGCCTCCTTCAGAAGTCCAAAAAATAGGGATGGGGAGGGAGGAGATGGCCAAGCAGCCAACGCTGCTGGAGATGTGGGATGGTGGCAAGGGCTGGTCAGGGAAAAGCCAGTCAAGGAGTACGTCACAGCAGATCTTTGTACCATAGGTCTGTATTAGACAAGACCCCCATCTGGGATCAAAACGAGGATGAAACTAAGGACTAAAACATCCTTATGCCCAGTGTGGGGGACAATGGGAAACAGCCAGCTTCTCAGTGGTCTGTGAGGACAGGACAAGGGAAAATGGCCTCAAGTGGAAGCACAGGAAGTTCCACACCAACGTGCCGAAGAACTTCTTCACAGTGAGGGTGACAGAGCCCTGGGACAGGCTGCTTGGGGGTGGGGGGGTGTGGAGTCTCCTTCTCTGGAGATATTCCAGACCCGTCTGGAAGCCAACCTGTGTGACCTGTCCTAGGGAACCTGCTTTGGCAGGGGGGTTGGACTCAATGATCTCTAGAGGTCCCTTCCAACCCCTATGATTCTGTGATTCTGTGTGAAAGAGAAAGCAGGAGAGCAGTATCCACTGAGGTTTGGGGGCTCAGCAATAAAAGCACTGGGGCAAATTTACTCATAATTAGCCTTTATGGTCAAAAAGATCCTACAGAATTTCATTCTTGCCATAGAATTTTATAGGGTGGCTCAGAAACTTATAGAAAGGATATTGTTTTCCATTATCTGGCACAGGTTTTTAGAACATCTCTCTAGAACCCTGTTGGTTTCAGCCCTGTTAAATTCAATAACTTCCCTAAGGGAGTGCTTTAAGTGTCAGGCTTGATTCAGTTATATAAAGGGATAAGGGAATAATCGTTAGACGGTGCACGGGGATGGGAGAAGTGGTTTTGTGTGGCACCAGTCTTATTTAAGAACAGTCTGAATTTATAGATGAGGCTGATGAGAAAGTTGGAAGCAATAGAGGTAAGCGTAAAAGACAAAACCCAGGCAGTGCTTTTAGAGAGGGCTGTGATTAACTGGGACACCACAGAGATGCAGGAATGGCTTCAGACGAGTATTTTAAGTGTTTTTAGATGTTTGTCTTGGTTTCAGACGAGTATTTTAAGTGTTTTTAGATGTTTGTCTTGGTTTCATAAAGATGATGTCCCACATACTCTTCTTGCTATTCATAATGAAAGCTATGGGCACCAGAGTTTCTGTAAGAGCCTGCACTGCTTGTGCTGCAATTAACACATCCTGCAATTAGCAATCCAAATCACCAGAGTCTTTAATATTTCTTCTTACTGCTAATACAGAATATTTTACTTCTAATATACTGTTGTCCTTGCACTTTAATTTATTATGACAACGTGAATCGTGACTAATCCTTTTGAGTGCTGAGCACAGACACAGACCAAAAACCCAAACCAGCGTCTCTCATTCCAACTGCTTACCTAGCATCCTCTCCAGAAAGGGTGGGGCTGGACAAACGTGGCCTCCAGGAAACAAAGAGTGTGAAGCAAGGTGAATATCTCCATTCCAAGAGCTGCTCTGATCAGGAGGCACCTGCAACATGAAGAGGAAGGGCGTGAGGTTGGTTTTACACAGTGTTGCAGCAGGGGAGGGGCAGTTCCTGACAACCAGATTTCCAAGATGCTCTGATAAGACTTTTCACCCAGCTTGCACATCTCCAGCATCAAAAAAAAAAAAAAAGCCCAACCCTGAGCAGATAGGTCCAGCTCCACTTCCTTCACCAACAGAACCAAATAACCTGCATTTTTCAGCCAGTGACTGAAGCTTTCTGCCACTAGCCAAGGACTTTCCAAAAGATCTGCTTCATAAACAGGTTACTATCCTCAGGCTTCTCATCCAAGACCCTTCAGGAGGAGGCACCTCAACAACTCCTCATCATCTGAGCCTGATCCAGCCCCACTAGCCAAGACACTCATGCATTGTGCAGCGCCTTCCTAAAACCGTTCCCCACAACGCTCAAGACAGACAACACCAGCTCTGACTTCAACCTGGATATTGCTAGAGTCAGATGTGAAGCCATTCCAATTTTGCCATCAATGACCAGAAAACAGCAGACGGCACGGGCTGGTCAGTACCAGAAGATGGAGAGGTTGCCCACATCCCTTCCTATGTCACCCATATGGCTGGGAGCAATCTTCTCCCTAACCTCTGCCTACTGAGACATTGCTTTTAACCCAAAGTCTGGAGATCAATAGCTCCAGCTCTTGTGCAAGTCAGGACAACTCTAGGAACTCTTCCCAAGTACACAGGCGCATCATTTATCTCTGAAGTTCAGCAACTCTTCTCAGCCATGCACCGGGTGCAGATTTCCTGGTGCATCATTATGAAGCCTTTTTATGGCTTCTTTGGGTTCATCCCTGGCCTGAGAGTGAGACGCTCCATTTGTTTTGGCAAGAACGTCCCTGAGATTTATACCTATAATTATACAGGTAACCTTTCCGACAGGGAATTTTAAAATGATCAACGCTAAAGCAACCTACACATTAAATGTGATTAATAAGATGCCAAATGGTCACAAGTTTGCACCTCCCTGCTTGTTAAGCGTGTCAGCTGGAGCGTTCCCAACTGATGCCCTCTCTGCAAACCATCATGGGACACACAAAAATGGTGTGGAGTGGTCTTGGACACTCCTGTTGGACATATCCACTCCTCCCAGGCAATATCCACAGGAGGGTTAGGGTCCACATGAGCACAGAGAATGACATCCATCTCCCCAGGTTTCATTTCTGAGGATGGAGACAACTTCTGGTACTTGCTAATATCTTCTCCTGCCACTCTTGCTCTCTGTCCTTTTGCCCTCTTCCCGGTGGAAGCTGTACCGGCACAGCTGCAGCTGGAGGGATGCTGAAGAGGTGACAGCAGGATCTCAAGTGACAGGAGACATATGAGCACAAGCTTGGCTGGGAGCCAGGTTAAACGAGGTGCCTGCTCCCCCTGTGCAAGGTCCTCCCTGCCGAATTGTCTTGCCATCCCCAGGGGCCTCTACTGAAGCCCTTTCTCCTCACTCACTGAGCAGGCACCAGCTTCATCCACTATCAAAGCGCCCACCACCCACCTAATCAGGGAGAACGGCATCCATCAGGATACCTACCACGCCCGGCAGAGATGTTGGGATCCCCTCCTTCCACCAGGAAAGGTTGCGGGAGCATAGGACAAAGCATCGCCGTGCACAGCGCTGCCGAGGAAGCCAACTCCACGGCGTGCTTGGCAGGTTGCACAGCACTATCCGTTACAGCCCACACTGAGCCCAGGTTTTACAAAGCCTGCGTTTTGCTGACCAGCTGCCGAAAGACAGTAAAAATCACTCACAGTGAAGCTGGCATCGACCTTCAGTCGGTGGCTACGGCAGGCTACAATTACAGGAGAAACCCTGATAGCTGCTTCCTTATTCTCTGGACAAAGTTATTGCATATAAATTGAGTATTGATTAGAGGCAGAAAACGTTAAGAAGCCTCTCTGAGAAAACTGGAGGGTGGAAAGAAATTCAGGGGCTGACAGAAGAGCTACTTTATTTAGGAAGGAAAGCGAAGTAGTGGGAAGACAAAAAAAAACAAATGCTACTCCTCTCAGGAGCTTCCCAATCTACATCTGAAACCCTGATCAGGAATCGTACCTCTTAAGGAAAGGAAACCAGGCTTTGGAGCTCTTTTGGCTGGGCGATGGATGCGGGAAAAGGAGCCAGCGTCCTCCCTCCACCCAGCGCTGACGAGGACAGAGGCTGGGAGAAGGAGCAGCTGTAAATTCCTGCCACTCCTGGATTTTGCACGCCGAACAGGCACAGCGACAGATCACCTAACAAGCATGTAACAACCACGCGTATTTCTGCCTTTGAGCTCAAAGTGCTTACAGGGCAATTACAGATTTCGGGCTTATTAGCTGTAATGACTGGGTTCTGTAATCTGCAGAATAAGACTATGGGCAACCTCAAGTGGTCTAAATACGCTCAGGAAAGTTTTGTGTTTAACTTCCAGCTCTTCCTGCCTCAACCTCAGATAAGGCAGGGAAAAGGCAAGGTGCTCAATCTCACACTGGGAACCCTCGCTCTCCCCCCAGGACCCATGCAGCCACTGGAGGCTGTGGTTCCCTGACCTGGGACAGATGCCTCTCTGAAATTGGGCTCTCCTTTGTACGGCCAAACGACATGCAGTGTTTGCAGCGACATGTCGTGGGTAAGGAACTGTTACGCCAGGAATGGCTGGACGAGCTACAGGGTTTCAGCTCCCACCTCCTGTCCCTCTGCTACTGGGCGCTGCCAGGACTCTGCCTTCAGCAGGGCAGCGCCTGGATTACTACAGCTAGCAATAAGCAGAATTACTATAGCTAGCAATAAGCAGAAAATAGAGGTTGTAAAGCCAGTCAGGGTCTGGGTAACAGCCCTGCCAGCTCAACGCCAATGGGACCAGCCGGGGTCAGAGCAAATTCAGGCTTCTGGACTTAACATACAGAAATGAACCAGTTTAGGACTCTCCTACCATCCAGACTGGTACAGCCCAGGTTTCTCTCCACCTCAAATTCTGTGCCTGTGACTCACTCCTCCTTTTGCCTGGAGTAATCTCCCTGCTGGGTTTCCCATCAGTCTCCACTGCTTTTTGGGGTGCAGGCTGGACCCGCACGTCCAAATGGCTGCTCCGGTCCATCCCTGCAGCTGTCTCACAGCCCAGGTTCTACCTTTGCCCCTAAAATTAAACACAGCCTCTCAATTAATATCCGTCTCCTTTTCCAGATGAGAAGAGAGCTGGCAGCTTGGCCAGGACTAGAAGGGCAGAGTCTGTGGGAAAGCCTGGGATTCCCACACCTCACACAATTAGCTTCTCTGCACAACATTTCCCAGGGCAGCTTAGCTTTGCTAGTGCAGCCTTTTTTTTTTTTACCCCAAAATCCCTTTAATTTCACATCAGTGCATGAAACAGAAAAGCCAGTCTGCCCGTCTGTCCACATGATGCTCGGATGCTTGGCCACACACCAGCCTCGCCTGGAATCGTCGGTGCTCCCGCTGCCACCATGCTCCTGTGCAGAGAGGAGGGATGAGGGGGGAACCATGGCTGGAAAACACTCAGAACAGATGCAGAGGTGAGAGATCCCTCTAAGAAGACGGATGAGGAGAGGAGGTGAGCCAGCTCGCCCCTACCTCAACACCCAGAGGTGATCCAGGTCTCATAGCAGAGATGCCCAAGAGTGAAGGCATCTCTGCATTGTAATGCCTCCAAGGCCAGATGCCCATCAACGACCGCAAATTAGCGCTATAGAGCCCAGCTTGCCCTAAATAAATCACAGCACCAGAGTTCTGACTGATCTTTGAGCTTTTTTCCTTTTTCCCCCACCCTATGTGAAGATACAGTGCCAAGGACATGCCTTGCTGTCTGCACACCATGCCAGGCTGCCACATCAGGTACCATCCCCTCTGATCTGGACCACGCCAGCAGTGGCCCTGTCCCTACTCTGCCCAAAAACCCAGGCAGGCAGAGGGGGACATCAGGCTAGGATAACTGACCTCTTCCAGAGGCAGCAAACGCCAGCCCCACTGATGGAGCTAATGCATCTCTCCAGGACAACAAAATACACCACAGTACAACACAAACAAGCATTTTTGTGGCAATTTTACTCTAAATTATACATGCTTTCTCTTTATGAGCATCTAAAACCTCCCGAGAGCAGTACTCACCTGTGGGACCTGGGGTGGCCACCCCACCCTGGGCTGAAGGGGAGAGCAGTGACCGTGTAAGACCAGAATGTCTGTCTAACCACCTAGTGAGATTTAAAAAAAGCCCCAACAATGTGTCACCACCAGGTTTGGGGTGGGGGCAGGGTGTTTGCATCCTTGGGAACTAACATCCCACCCGTGATGCAAACAATGAGCTGCCCAAACACAATTTTTGGTTTCTCTTCCCTCTGAGGAGCCTCCGCTGAAGTCAGCAGCTCTTTTTGGGGTTGTACAGCCATGAGAGGGAGGAAAGCAGACCGTAGGCTTCGAAAGCAATGCCATAGGAGCCTGCTGGGGTAGCTCCAGATTTCAGGCCATTGGCCATCAAACAGCTTAGGTGGCCAGATAATCCAAAAAGCATTACCCATCCCTTTGCATGCTTCAAAACCTGCCTCTTCCTTTCTCTGCAGTGAAGAGCACTGTCCGACACTTAGCGAAAACAGCAGACATAACGCCAATCATGAGAGCAGCAATTACTTATCTCGCAGGAGCTCCAAGAGGCTTAATTAGTTGATATTTGTAAACCACAATGAGCTCCAGAGATGAAGGACGCAAAACATCCCAGGCAAGAGATCACTAACGACAAAGCCCAAAGCATCTTTGCTTTGATGGCTGAGCCTCCCCTTGCCGGGGCAATTTGAACCCCTGCCCCCCCCAACTCCTGACTGGTGCCCAGTGCACCTAAGGGAGTGTTCCCCGACGCATGCCAGCTCTCTGAAACCCAGCATGAATGTGACACTAACGACATCGTTCAGAAACGTAATTAGCCTTCATTCATGGTGAAGGTACATTAGGGAGAATTCCGAGGCTCGGAGAAGCGGGGCTCCGGTGGGTGAGAACTGAGGCTTGTGCTTTGAGAGGTGCATTAGGGAAGAGGAGGGAAAAAATAGAAAAGAAAATGTTCTAATATTACTTAATTACCCCAAGACATCCTCAGATGTAATCGAGCTTGGAGGGCTAAATGAAGGCTGTGCGCGTGAGACCGGCAGAAGCTGATGCATTTATAATGAGACCGCTTTGCAAGGCAAACTCTGTCCCCATGGAGGGAGAGGGGGTAAAGAGGAAGGACAAGGAGGGGGCTGGAGGCAGGGTGGTGGGGGACAGACAGTATCACAAGGTGCCTGAAGGTCTGGCCATTTCCAGCCTCTGCTCCAGGCTGCAGGCCAGGCTGGATGGAGAGAGGATGGAAGATGAAGGGTACAGAGAAGGGCACGGCACTGCCCAGCAAACCACGTCCCATGGAATTACCTTGCTCACTGTTAGGATGCTAAAACCCCATAAAAACCCCTTCAGCGCCCAACAAAACATGTAAGAGCTGCTCCCTCCCACCGACGGCGAGACATCCCTCCATCCAGACCCAAACCCAAGTCGTTTCAGCATCTGATTGACATCCTCCTGGAGAAGCCTCTCCATGTAGGGAGCTGGGATCGGAAAGTGAGCTTACAAGGCTGTCTTCGGGGCAAGGGAAACCTTCCTGGCAGTGGCCAGGGTTTGGCCCCGTTGCTCCCATCAAAGTTCATGGAAATCAGGCGGCTAAATCCACTTTTATCCACAACACCAGAGGCCTGACACACACTCGCAAGCCCATTCCAGCCCTGATTTACATACTGTACAGAAGGAGATATTAAAATCCAAACGGTTTATGGTAATTAATGCTCATTTAAATATCATACTGGTAACTATCACTTCCAATTTCACTCAGCCTTGAAGGGGCTCTGTGTGCATGTATATACATACGGGGAGGTTTTAGAGGGATACTAGATCTTCTCTCCTGATTGCTGCTTTCCCAGAAAAAGGCTGTTTAATGCTCGTTAATTGTTTCACTTTGAGGAACCGCTGTGAAAAGTCACCACAGGAGAGCAGAATTTATTTATTTTTTAAAAAAATTTTTGAGGTAAAGAAAGTAATACCGGGAAGCCCTGCCTGTGGCACGGCTCTGCTCGGGCTCTTCAAGCACCATGGTGGGTGACAAATAGCTATTAGCACGGAGCTCCCCGTCACTGGAGGAATGAGGACTACAGAGATCAAACAACCTTTAGGTGGGAACAAAATGCATGATTTATCACCAATTAATCTTTTTTTTTTTCTTTTTTTTCTTTTTTTTTTCTTTTCTCCTTCATCACTCAGGAGCCCGAGCAGCAGGGCTGGGGCAGGAGGTAGCACTACCTCGCTGAAGATCAAGAGGACCTAACAAGCACCTTTGGTGAACCTCGAGCTGATCTGAGCCATTGCGATACCAAGTATCGAGGGGAAATAAGGAGGCTGTGTAACCAAATAAAGGCACAGGAGGCTGCGAGCATCCCAGTCCTGTTTTCAAGGCTCATAAAGACACTCCAGCACAGCTCGCCATTGCAGTCAAAGCTGGACCACAGCATCCTCAGAGGATGAGGAAGAAGAGAAGAATGTGCCCGTTGCCACATCCCTCAGGCAGTGGTCCATGCACCAAGGGCTCTGCCTCTTTACAGCTCCTATGGAGTCCCCCCCTTCCCCAGAGAAGATGAAGGATGCAGAAAGTCATCCCACCAACATCCACTCAGGCATCCCACCAGCTGGTCAGAGAGCCATCTCCACTGTACCACAGAGCGAGCAGGTCTCTGGGAATGTCTCCTGCTGGTGTGGTTACCCTACCTTGCACTGTCCCCTTTTTCTCTGGAGCACAGCCAGAGAACACAAGACCTGTGCAGAACATCAGTGGGGTCCAACCATTAGCAGCCGTGTCAGCCACACTCCACTCAATCTCACAGCACGAACGATACAAAGACAGAGATGAAGTTTTTTTCCCTTCTTGGACCTTCTCTGGGATATCTGATATATCAAAACCATCGCACCTTACCTGCCCATCCATGTGAAAGCAGGGGAAGCAGCAGCAGAGCCCAGGAGCTGTTGCAATCCCGCTATTATACTAATGATGTTGCCTGCCCAAACCATCCCAGGCGTGGCTCCTCATTGCAAAACAGGGGTAGCCAGAAGAATCGCACCGATCCCTTTGGGCTCGGACCCATCCCTTGCACCACAACACTTGTGAGAAGTACCCAGGATTTTCTTGCAGGGGACCACCAAGCAATGCTGAGAGAGACACAAGCAAGAGCCTGCACCCATTCCCATCACTTGACAAGGTCTTACAAGATCCATGTTTGCATTAAAAAGAAATTAAAAGGTTTTCCACTCCACTAGCTTGCCCAAAGCCTGCATACTAAATAGTAAATGCTACCTATGAGGTTGAATAAAATCTTCATAAAAAAAAAGCTAGCAGTCATTGAATACATCATGAACAATGACATTGGGGAGACATTGTTCTTCTTCTGCCTGATGGACCATGCTGAAACACCTGTTTCTTATCACGAAACCGTTAATAACTGTCACCACTTGAAATCAGGGCTGAAAATGTGTCATTAAGTCAAGTCATTCCAACCACCGCCAAACTGAGAAAAAGAAAAAAAAATATAAAACAAACCAGCAAGGAGGAAATAGAGGCAGAACTAGGTCATGGATAATCCCAGATAAATGTCAAAAACATACTTGTCTATGTGTCCACTCAAAAACCACTTGCCACAGGGGAGGGGATAAAAAAAAAAACCCCACCACCATCAAACCAAGCTGGTCTACATCTTAGATGGCTCCCGCCTCAGAGACATCATCTAGCTGACATGAAAGACGCAGCTGGATAACTATAGGCAATTTTAACTGATTATCTACAGACATTGACCCTTTCAATTAATTCACTGTTTCATTCCAATCCTCTCCTAAAGCTACAGCCTCCCCACAGAGCCAACAGAAACCCAGTTTCTGGTCCTGCTTTTCTCCTACACCAGCTGTCAAGGGGTAACAGGGCTGGCTGCCGACCCATGTTTAAGGTAATCTTGGCTCAGGCCAGAATGAGAAAGGGAATGTTCTGTACTTACAGGGGTGGACATTTGCAGAACGCAGCCCTAGAGCAACGCGCGAGTTAAATGCCCCATTTTTGCACAGTTCAGACATGGAAATGGAGCTGAGTTTTGCAGTGTAGGACTGTCTTCTGCAACAAAACCTCTTGCCGACATTTACCATGCTGCTCTCTGGCTACATTGACCTCATCACCCATTGTAGAAAGCTTTAGATCACGTTACTATAACAAAACCAGTTATTTCTCCCCAAAATCATGTCCAGCCTCAGCGTTTCCTCTTTCATCACCCTGGTCTGGCCTTGTTGCGGTCCCATTTTGGGCCATTTGTGTCCACTGAAACCCAGCTACTATCTTGTAAATCAGACGTGTCCAGCTTTCCATGTCTCCTCCACTGGCAAGGTAGACCTAGATATGAAGGTTGATCGTCCATGGTGCTCTGCTGTTCTAATGAGCTGCCTTTTTCCCATTATTGAGGACAGACCAATGGAGTACCCTATAAAAAGAAGCATCAACCAGAGGCAGCAACTACATCCCCTAAATTTCTTGCAGGAGGCTACGCAGTCCCTTCAGTAAAGCCCTGAATTTTGAGGTGAGCAGTGCAGGAGCTGGATACTGGGACAGTTCACAAGGAATCACAAGAGCTTGCTGAGCTGGATTGAGCAGTGTCCTGCCCAAAAAAAAACCCAAAAAACCAACCCAGTCAATTACACTGATGTTTTCTGTCAAAAAAGAAAAAATAGGTTGAAGATTCCAGGTGACTCTTCACCCTCAGCGTGGGAATCCACACGGTGCCAGCCTGAAAGCTTCACCCTCCTCGTCCTCCACAGAGAGGCTGGATTGAGTCTCCTTATTTCTATTTAAAATTAACTCCTGAGTTTATTTTCCCCTGCTGCCCCTTGATTCACAGAAGAATTTACCAGGACCAGGGCTTTCTCCAGCGGTGCAAGGGCACTCAACAAAAAGATGCTCCTGAGATGACCTTGAAACAACCCAAAACGAATCTCTCCAACCCAGAGAGGAAACATTTCTTGTTCAAGATGTGGTCAAGGTTTTGGAAAACAGGATTCGGATGGCATCCTTTATCTTCCTTTGCAAACTCCCTGACAGCCTGAGAAAGGATGGTTCAAAGGAGCAAAACAAAACACTCACCTGCATGACAGAGTAGTTAGCTTAATCCCCCAAAGGCAAATCCCGTTAGCATGTAAAACTAGAAGTGATAATTGTAACCAGTTTTCAACCTTTACTGTAGTGGAAATAATCACTTCAGCGGTGATGCCTTGCTTCTAAGAGACTCCTTTCTCTGCAGATTATTTTAAACTAATCTAATGAGGGGGAGCGGGAGGGAAGGAGGATATAAGATTAAAGAAGAGGGAACGTTTAAAACTGGGGCTGTAGGATGCGATTCAGGCAGCTACAGGTTGCTCAGGATGGTCCGAGAAGCATCTCTCCTAGAGAAACAACTTAAAGGCCAGGAAAAAAATTAAGAAAATGAGTAAAATGCAAACTGGGTTACACACAGATGGATTCTGCCAGGCAAGCCTGGTAAATATATTTTTCTGGGAGATAACAGCGTGCTTTTTTTCTTTTTTTTTTTTTTTTTTTTTTTTTAAGACAAAAGCCAATCTTTGTCTTTTGTGAGAGAGCTTGACCATCTGGACTTCAGAAAAACATCTGATACTGTGCCACATGGGCAAATGATTAGTTAAAACTGTAGGAGGGGAACGTGTTACAATAAGAGTTATGAATCAAAGAAAAGCTCTGCCTAAAAAGAAATAAGATTACAATGGATAACACCAAAAAAGGAGGCGGTCTGAAGGGATTCTGCTGAGCAGACTGAACAGTCACCACTCATATTCAACACTTCCTTAACAACGGGGGACCAACACTCATCAAACTCATCGCTTTAGGAGGAAAAACAACCCAAAACAATGAGTTTGGCATCATTCGGAAGGAAATGATGACTCTTAGAACCAGACCGGTGGATGTGGGATGACATTCAAGGGTATAAAATCCAAGGCCAGCTTTCAAAGGTCAGTGGCAAAGATGAAAACCTGGTGGAAATGACAAATGACAAGACCCACCTGTGTGGTTTAGCTGACCTACAACATATCAGGGGCCCCGATACAACACGATTATAAAAAGGCATCTACAACTCAAAGTATTTCCAGAAGAGAGGGAGAGAAGAAAAACCTATTAACTGCTAATGAAGAACATCTTTGAGAGCTCATATCCTGAGTACTGTGGTGAGGTTGGAGAGAGCAGATATAAACCACTCATCACATTTAGGTTAGCTAATTACTCTTTGCTATCAAACGAGCCAGGGCCTGAGACAACCTCCATGGGAACAGAAGAGCAAAACCCCATTGAGATAGCTCTCAATAAAGCTTAAAAAAGGGAATGGAGAGTGGTTGCTTGCAATAGCGAGCGATTGGAGACGGGAAGCTACAAGATCCTTCCAGGCCCACATTCCTCCTACATCAGTAATTATCAGGGGTATCAATGATAGTCCCCATCTGGCTCCGTGCCCATCATCATCCAGGTGCTCACCAGATCCCTGAGACGTGACATGGAGACTCAGAGAGGCACTAGCAACATTCAACTTGTAATCAGTTCCTCGTGGCACACCGGGTTTGTTACCCAACAGAAGCGGGCGAGTCCCCTCGCAGCTTTACGAGGCCCTTCTCATCCCAAGGCAGGGCTTCTCCAAGAGCCCAACATTGCTTTCTCACAAACATAATTAAAGCTTCTGAGCTTTGCTTTTTACAAGACACTCAGAAATAACACTCCCATGGGGTTTTGTCCAGGTCCAAACTGGGTTAATTTAAGGCTTACTGGTCCTTATTGCATACCGAGCCAGCCAAATTTAGTCTGAAGTTAAGTGGTTCTCACTCGCTGCAGGAAGGCTTTACAAGAATACAAGAAACCAAGAGCTATCTCAAAACCCAAAAGAGTTGCAACACAAAGCCGGTCTTTATGTCCTGCCAGCACAGGAGGTCACACAACGCTTTGCTTGGGATCTCCAAACCCACATCTCCGCCAGCCCTCTCCAAGCGCAACGATCGTCTTTGGGGAACCTGAAACCGTGGTTTCTCCTTCCCTACAAGATCTTTGGAAAGCAGGAAGGGATGAAACCAAGGTATTTCAGCAGAAATTAAACTGAATTTACTCCAGCGAATTTTCAAGGCAACATACTTTGGGCAAACATTATTAAGCCTCCCTAGGTAATGTAATTAGAAGTTCTGCCCCTTTTATCTAAAGTTTGCACACACACACACAGAAATCCATCACTGCATTGTGGTAAAAAAGGGCTTTTACTTCCTTCCCCCCCCCCCCCCCATAGTAAAGGGTTTGGTTTTTTTTTTTTTTAAAGCCTTCTTCAAGCAGGTGAACATTTCATGAGGATTCATGAGCTTGTTCTGAATACATTTGGATCTCCCCCAAGTAAATCAGGAGTCAAGTTCAATTTTTACATCAAAATACGTGACAATAAGCCTCAAAATGCAGGTGGAGAGGGAGGAGAAGACAGAAGCAAAGACCTCTAAAAGGAGAATTAGTCAGGTTTACCCAGCAACTGTGTTTATGGGCGAAACCCACTCACTGTAAGGACGGCCAGAAACTGAGACAAAAAGGATTTTAGTCAGACAAACATCCACTTGCCAAGCTCAAGATCTCACATGGAGGGGGAAGAAAGGCCATTTCAGATGACAAATCTATTTACCCGGGCCAGAGATTTTACAGCAGCGTCATCATGGAGCGTTCAGCAGCCATTAAAAAAAATAAAAGAAATAAAAGAAAGGAAAGAAGAAAATAAGAAAAAGAGAGCTTCACAAAGCACAAATAACCTGGTGCATTGGGTACCGGCCAGGGATGCAAATGACTCAGATTCCAGCCCTTCAAAGCAGGGATTTGTACACCTCTCTGTCTCCAATATTCCCAGCGAAGCCCCAGTCATAAACCAGCCCTGAGAGTTTCATCTTTTGGTTAAAAAAAAAATAAATACAAATATTAATTTTTAAAACTATCTTGGTATTATCTTGATGTAGAAAAAGCACTTCTTTTGAAATTTCAGGAAGCATTGTGGGATGAGAAAGAAGCAGGTCCCTTCCCTCCCTGTTTTTGATTACAGCTTATTAGCATATCTGTTTGCTTGAAGATTTCCCATAAAAACTCCATTCCTGGCAAACACCTCAAGCGAAAAAGTAAGTGAGCATTAATAGGAGCTCTCTCATTAAGGCCAGTTTCCTAAGAAACAGGAGCTCCTACGTATGTGTGCACGCGTGTCCGTCTCAGTCAAGCCAGCGGTGAATAATTTTTCACCTGGTTTTGACACAGGGTAGAAATCACAGACTTCCATCCCTGAAAGCTTAATGAAAATAAATAGCTGGGCAAAGGAGAGCACGATAGCCCCTTGGAGGGGTGTGGGAAGGGCTCAACCTCACTATCAGCCATCAGAGATGCAACAGCGAGGAAAGGCATAGATTAAGCTCTGCACCTTTCCCCTGCCAGCAGAACTACTCGGTTCTTAAAGAAAAATAAATTAATAAATTACTGCCAATAACCTGGGTAAGAGGGTGGGGAGGAAGGGCAGAAAAGAAGCTTTTCCAATGAGCCTGTCGTTGTCCTGAGAACCTCTGACTCTCACAGCCGGTCCCTGCTGCCGGTGGGGTCAAGGGCTTTGCCACCGCCAGCTCCAAGCAGATGGTGTGGACACGCCTGAGCTGGAGAAATCTTTTGTAATAAAACGCCTCTCCCAGAAATTAACTTTAATTAAGGCATGAGCACTTAATATCTGTATTTGAGGTATTAAGCTTTCAGCAGAGAGGCCATTCCCAGCCTCTCGTCTCGCGCCTTTCCCCAGCATCTCCACCTGCCCCTACTAGGGGTGCTGGGAGCCAGCGACATTCCCTCCTTTGAGGAGGTGGCCTCCCTGCTGCTAATTTGCAGGAAAACGTGCAGGGAACTTTCACTGTCTTGGAGCTCTCCATCCCCTCTCCCAGTACATTTGACAAGGGGGTTCAAAACTTGTTAAGAGGAGGCTGGTGGGAGGAAAAGCACTGACAGACAGTACAATCGCGTAAGCTGCTTTTCCTCAGGAAACCAGGCTAAAAATAATACCCTGCAATTTGACAGCCTCAGCCCAGGAGAGCCACCAGCATGCTCGTGAGGATGCAGAGCCCGACTGGGTGCTGGCTCCAGGATCCCACAGCACCGAGCAATGACCACCCCAAACACCAAAACCCACCCAACCCAGACTATTGCATGTGTGAAAAGGCTCCCAAAATACCCACTTCCCCCCCACACACACCCCTCTGGCACAGTTTCATCATGCTGCTGCTGCATCCATCAGTCTAAAAAACAAAATCCCTGTTTGCTGCCCAAAAAACATATTCCCCCCAATGCAAGAGGGAGCTCTCACTGTCACAGATGCAGTTCACTCTCCACATCCCGCGCCAATGATGGAGGAGGAAAACCCTTTGGTCGTAATTGCTATGCAAGGAAAGGGGAAAGGATTCTGATAGCTTTTACTATCAGGGTATCCAGACGTAAAACCAATGCCTGCAATATTTATACATGTCATCGCTTAAAATAAGTAGCCTGATTTGTCAAACGGAGATGAGATTCAAAGATGTCAATTAGGAGGAGACGGAGGGCGAGGCAGCGGAAAAAGGGTGCGTGGTATTTATCAGCACTGCAGATGCTGCTTCTCAAATGTCAGGCACAAACCCATGAGCAGCTTTGACTGGCGAAGGCATGGCCAGAAACACAACATGAGGCAAAGGCTGCGGCTGAGCCCCGCGTTGGGGTCAACTCTCTTCTCCCCGGTGTTGGGTGCTGGCAGTGAGCAGTAGAGCCAGGGGAGCAGGAGGAAAGGGAAGGTTTCCTTTGACTGCCTTCCAATGCCAGGCAGAGGGAAAAAATGATGGGTGCTGGAGGACACAGCTGGGACCTGCCTGGGAGTAAGGCAGCCAGGCTGGGGAGCAGGAGGTGAGAGATGCTGCTGTAAACATCATGGAGCCCAAGAACAGACCAAGGAATGAAATGCTTATCTGGAGAAACCAGGATCGCTGCTCCATCCCCCTTTACAGGGTATTTTAGGCCACTTGCCAGCAGGGATCCCCCTTTTTCCTTGGTAATCATTAGCCCTGCCAAGAAGCAACAGAAAAAAGTCTTGGTGAAGGCTGGGGTGGGTGGTGCCTCCGCCCCAGCTGTTAGAAGCTTCACCTACACCAGCACTCACCTTGGCCAGGCAAACTCTACTTCATGGAGCCAAGGCTTGTCAGCAGCAAGAAGACCGAGGCTGAAGCATGCAGGAGCGTGTTTAAAAGTCAGCAAGCCCTGGCCTCTGAAAGCCCCCTAGAAATTCACTGCAAAGGTCTCTAGATGGCTGCACCTCCAGACTTGTGCAACCAAGTCCCACTTCCTTCCATCACCGGCAGCAACAACCCAAGCCGGACATGCTCTGCAAGGCCACTGCCCCTTGCACCCCAGAACCTCACGCCTTTTCTCAAACCACAGCTGCTTCTTCTGCCCCAGATGGAAACAATCTCCGTGCCTTTGTCAGTGGTACCACACAGGACACAGGTGACAAAGCAACTGGGGCGTCCTCCTCCTATGGGGTTTAGGTGGCCCCGCACGTAGTTATAGCAGGGATAAGGGATGGGGCAGAGAAAGAGAGGAGACCTCTGTACGGGTCTCATCTTCCAGTCTGACAAAGCAGCAGCACCCTAAAGCACCTCAGCCAACAGTGATGTCAAAGATAAATCAGGTAGAAACATCTAGTCGAAGATCCCTTAGAGATGCAATTACGCGAGACGTTGTTTGCACATCACAGCAAAGGAAGAGGCTGCAAGAAACATCTTCAAACAGTGAGGGCTTGCTCCTTAGCCCAAAAAACTAGCAAGGAACCAAAGAACCATGGTGTGTTCTGGCAATGAAAATGGTCACCCAGTCAAGGTTTTGTTCATCGCCCTCTCAGACTCTCAGGATAAGCAACACCCTACGTACTTTTAAATCCCTGTTAAAAAATACATCCTGGGGCAAAGAGCTATATAGGAGGAAGCCACAGCATGGGACCACTGTGGAAATACAGCCTCAGAGTCTGCTTCTCCCCCAGGAAGCGATGCCGTATCGCAGGCAGAAACCAACGAGCAAGTTCCCAGGCTCCCGGGAATGTCACCCTGCGCCAAAGTCACCAGAAGAAGTCCTACAGGAGAAGCAGCAAAGCCCTAAGCAAAGCTGAGGGAGATGCTGACACTGGGATTCATCTTGCTTAACTTAATAACTGCAGACACCTACATCTGAGCTACTCATTCTGCATGCCTGTCTCTCTGTAATGAAGAGAAATAGGCACTTTTAGGATACAAATCGATTTTAGGCATCTGTGTTAGCAGATAAAACCTGAGTTGAAAGCACTTGTGCTGGAGAAGACAAAGCCATCAACATCCAAGCTGTCCATGGAGCAAATCCCTCCCAACCACAAGAGAGGGGACAGCAGAAGGAACCAGCCCAAGAGCAAGACGTGCCTTCATGAGACGAGAGCTGATGTCTGGAGACAACCATGGCTGACGGGCAAGTGACGATGAACAGGGTCGTCCCCTCCTCTGTTGGAGATGGAGTGCCCAAGCCTTACACCTCTGGGGACTGGCCAGGAGGAAAGAGGGATGACAGACACATTAGCACCTTCTTCTTGTTGACAGCTTGTTTTTATCCAAGCTTTCTCATCCTCTGCTAATTATTTCCTTTTGATTTGGAGACTTCAGAAGAAAAGATGCAGCAGTGGCATCCAGCTACCTGCCTTGGGGCTGAGGAAGGAGGGAAAGAAAAGCCCTGAATGACAGGGGACTCAGAGAAGAGGGAGGCTTGCTCTTATCCTTGCATCAAGAAAGCAGGAGCTCCTCTTCAGAGGCGTTTAGTACAAACAAAAAGCAGAGGCTAGACCTGAGAGCACGCTGCCCTGACATATGGGGCTGACTGGGGAATAGGGGGAGCAGAAAGGTTTGAGGTCCTACAGCAAGGAGCACTCACCAGGAACCCAAGCTAGACCAAGGAGGAGAAGATCTAGAGGCATCTGAAAAAACAGTCCAAGGATAGGCAGGGCAATCTGGGGAGGATGTGTTCAAAGCTGGAGGGCCACACTTCCCACCCAGGCCCTGTGCTGGGTATGAAACATCAATCTCTGCGATGCTTCTTCAAATTAATCCATGGGAGGAGGCTGGCTGAACAGCAGAAGGTCAGCGAGGGTGATGCAGACCAGTGGTTTGGAGAATTCTCGTTTTGACCGATAACCAAGGATCGGAAAGGAAAAGGGCACAATCTCACAGGAGAGGGAGGGGATGGTCTCTGCTGGGAAGGGAAGCAGCCAGCACGCAACCGCAGCCTCTAAGGGATGTAAAAGCACTTTCCCCACCGCCATCCCAGCACCAGCATCCTTCACTCAGTCCTGCAGCCCTCCCCCAGCTCGTAGCTTTAGGGTACCACAAGCAAGGAGCCGTGAAGATCAACACCCAACCCACCCCCAAACCACCACAGCACACGCAAGACGGCAAGAAAGCACCCTGAGGGACATGACAGCAGCCTGAATTCCCTTCCAGTGCCCTTCCTTGCGGAACGGAAGGCTGGTTTTGAAAAGACCCGTCTCCCCGCACCCTCCCAGCAGAGGGGAGCTGAGGTGACCCGAGGCACCGGCATGCTGACGGCACATGGGGACCAACGTGGGGAGCCGGCCAGGGATTTACATGCGGGGAAAAAAATCCCCCCACCCGCTCAGAGCTTTTTCAAGCCCATACGTTGGTATTAAATGGTCTGTTAGAGATTTGCCGGTACTTTTCAAGCTCTGACAACCCTGTTTTTATTTCAATTGCCTTTAAGCCACTTTGTGGAATTTTCATATATAAATATGGAAATATGCAAAAAGGCCTCAGATTTATAGGATCCGACACTGTGGTTTAAACGAATCCCCAATGATCTTGTCTCCAAGCTCGTGCCCCACCCCCACCGCAACACCCTTTCGTCTGGGCTCTGTGTGGAACAGTAATCCTTCCCAGGCGGTTTGGGAGCCGTATCCGTGCTCCCCTCTACCTCCCAGGCTGCCAATCTCCCATCACGGAGCCGCCACTTTGCTTCTCTTCTCGAGCTGCATGGCCACAGTTTGGTTTTGAGCTGGGAGCACAGGCACGGTAGTAGGCATGGGAGAATCCACACTGCCGCCATGGGAAAAGCCTCGGGCAGATCCTGCCTGGCTTCAGAGGAGACGGCCCCCGAGACCAAAATCTCTGGGACATGCAGCTCCCAAAGAGAAAGTCTCCTCGCCCTATGGCCCCCATCCCAGGAAAGCCCTGGCATCACTCCAGGGTTAAAGTGGAAATGAAAAACACCAGATTACAACATATTTTTCCCTTCCTGCCCATCTCTGCTGGAGGATCACAGAGGAAGAGAAAACTCAGAGGGAACTGGTCCCGCAGCGGTGATGGGAGCCAAGGGCAAGCTGAGGTTTCTTCCCTTCCTCTCACCTGAAGAGTGGGACTGGAAAACATGGCCTGCCCCTGGGGAGGCAGGCGCTTGGCACAGGGGTGGCTCCCGGTGATGCTTTCAGATTGAAATCCCCACAGGGCCCTGCTTGGAAAAATGCCTTTCCTCCTTTTCAAATCATTCCTGAGCAGCTGAGCACAACAAATCCCAACCCGGAGCTCAGAACAGGCAGGAAACTATCCAGAGACCTCAATCCCCCTCATCAGGGACACACAGTTCACCGGGTGAGGGGCATGACCAGGAATGCATTCGGGATGCATGGCTGCTGCCATCCCATGCTGCTTAAACATCATTTTAAAAAAAAAAAATAAGTATATATCTATTTTAAGGATTGGTGGGCTACAGGAGGCTGATGCTTGCCCTGGTTCAAATCACTGGAAGTCAATTTTTAAAAAAAAAGGAAGTAGTAATACAGGTTGGCTAGTGAAGGGTTAAAGAAAATCCAGTCGGCAACCTGGAGAAAATTGCTGGTTTGGTATGTGCAACAAGAGCCAGTTAAAGCCATATATTTTTCTAAAGGTGTTCCCAAATTCTAACTGGGGCTGTCAGGGAGGCAGTTCCCTCATGGCTGAGAAAGCAGCTGGGAAACGGCCGTAGCATCCCATCACCCTTCACCTCTTGCACTTGTTTTGAGACCAACATGGGAAGTTTGGCCTTGGAACAGAGCTGAGCATGTCAGCTTTGAGGACAAGAGGAGGAGGAAAGCCCGTAATAGGCCCTTCCTTTACTAAGCACAGGCAGCACCTGGCTCTGTTTAACAAACTGGGGAGCCGAGAACACAAAGCATCTTTTACAAGGACAAGGCAGCACCACCTACTCAGGGACTCTTAGTCCAGGAGAAATATTATCTTCTTTATTTATTTTCCCTTTTGGCCTATTTTCTGCATCAAGAGAATTTCAATTTCCCTCCAAAAGCAACTCTATATAGATCATGAGAAAGTGGGTTGGGGGGGGTTGGAGGGGGGGGAAGTGACAAAAAAAGCGTTGGCGCAGCTTTTACCACAGAGGATGCCTATAAACAGCCAGACTCGAGCATGTCATTCCTTCGGATAAAGGGTGCTGCTTGTTTTTTAAGAGAGTTTCAATTTAACCCCCTAATTTTGGGGTTAGGCCTGTGCTCCACTATCAGACTGACATGTCCTGATTAAGCAAGAAGAATTAACCTCTTGGGAGTGTGGGAAGAGGCGATTATTTAAAATGAATCAAAGATTCTTTTCCAGTTCAGATCATGGGGACAGATGGTTTTTTTAAGTCACTCCATGCAAATACCTTTTTGGCTGCACACGCCCTGGCATCCCCAGGCTCAGTGACCCCCTGCAAACCCAAAAATTTACTTTAGTCAGAGAATTTCCCCACCACCACCAGCCCTGTCAGGATTTATTTAGGGGAGGTTGAGGAAGGGCAAAACACCTCGTCCTGGCTCACTGGCTTCCAGCAAGGTTTCCTGCTCCGGCCCAGTCTCCTTCGCTCTGTCCTCACCCTCTCCCACCATCTCCCACTTCATCCCTTGGCATGAATCATACAGCTATTAACTCATGACACCATTAGCTTTTGCTGTCACCAGAGCTGACAATTCAAAAGGCCCTCGAGAGCTGTCTGCAGAGACACAATAAATGAGATCTCTTAATTAACACCTCCCTTAACTAAATAAATTAATTTTATGCAGCTGATATGTCACATCTTCACAGTTTGAGGGTGACTGAGTAGCTGAAAACCTCCCTCTCCTCTGAGTTGGCGGAAAGACTTTTTCCTTGACAATGTTGCTATAAACAAATGCAGCTGAGCACAGAAAGGGAGGGAAGGGAACTGCTGGAAGCAGGCCAACCAGCATCCCTCTGTGCACAGAGCTTGTAGGAGAAACACTGCCCCTGGACCAGGGAAGTGAAGAAACCTCTCTGCAAAGGAAGAGATGCCCAACAGTGGGATGTACGTACTTGCATCCTTAGGCAGCCGCAAAGGTGAAGCGACCTGCCTCCTTTTATTCCCCCGGAGCAAAACCAGCTGCTTCTATACCAAAGGACAGAGAAAAAGTCAGGATGCTTCACATACTCCCAGGGAAGACTTGTGAACCTGCTCTTGAGGCGGGTGCAATAAAAACTAGATGATAAAGAACAAAAAAAGGAATAGAAAAGACAACTTGGGCACATGGGAGTCACAACTCTGGCCCTTGACCTAGAGGCAACTGATGGGCAAAGCAGATCCTGCACTCCCTGCTAAATGGGGTGGGATGCCACCAGGATTGGAGAGAGAGAATGTTAAAAAAAAAAAAAAAAACAGAGGTAAAGCTTGAGGGCTGGGATAAAGACAGTATAATTCACCTCTCCTGCCTTCTCTCTCTTCCTTTGAACCCAACAAACAGGGTCCGCACTGCGAAGGAAGGAGACTTGGGTTCCGATCAGTGCGCCCACAGCTTGTTCCCTCTAACACAGTCCCCGGTAAGGAGATAAAAGCCTGCTCTATGGCCCCTGATGGCTGGGCTGAGGGATAAAACCCCAAACCCTGAAAGCTTAACTCGGAGAGACGTTCTCCTCTGGGTCTGAATTGCCAGCTTTGGTCCTTGAAGGAATGAAATAGTCCAAGGGAACAGAGACGCGGCTAAGAATTATCTCCTCCTCCTCCCTCTCACTTGCCTGGTGAGGCGTGAGACAGACTCTTCCTATTACTACTTTTTTATACATATATCTTTAGGCAAATCAATTATTATTTTTTTTTGTAGAGGCTTGGATTTAAAAATCAATTTCACAATTTAAAAGTCTACGGTTTCTATCTGGTGTGGGATCGAAGCCAGGTCTGGTTGTTTGCCGTGTGGGAAGGACGCACAGCCCCCAAAGTTCGTCCCTCTTTTGCCAGGAACTTTCCCAGTTCCCTCTGAGGGATCTGTTTTCCTGTTCAAAGCCAACTTAAAGGTGGGATGACCAAAAAGAGACTCGGGCCACCACCAAGTAAACCAGCACCTAACATCAAAAGGTATTACAAAGCGACGTCCACCTTCTACACGAGAGCAAGGAGAACCATCTCCAGCACATCAGGGACTGGGGTGGATGGATTCTCTGATGTCTACCAAGGGGTTGGGTTGTTCCAAATTTCCAGTCCTGAGGGGAATGGACACTAACTCCTCTTTGCCCAGCTCCCTCTCCTCACCTCTGCAAGAACTGGTTCAAGGCTGGGCTCTCTTATCTCCCACAAACAGAGCTTGACCTCTGACACATTTGCAGCAAGCCTTATTACTTTGGGATGATTCCGAGCTGGAAGCTGATTATTACACACTGGGAAGAAGCATTCTGGCTTGGGTGTTTACAGTTTTTATCACAGAAAAATCCACCTGCACTAGCTGTAAAAAACAGATAAAAATCTCTCAGCAAATCCTGCTCCACTCAAGATCCCATGTCACTAACAAGACCCTCCACACCATGGGAATCTCCCCTCCCTCCCTGGAGAGCAAAGGCTGCAGTGTTTCCCTCCAACTCAATCTGGCCTGTGATCCCAGCCTACAGAAGCTCCAGAGATGGCCTTAAAACTGACAGCACAGCACATCGCTGCACCAAGCAGGGTCACACAGCAAGTTGGGTTGATGTTCCCATCGTCCCTGCACATGAACATGCACTCACAGCAAAGACCAAGCAATGGCTGAAGGGAGAAGGAAAACAAGCAGGTTAAAAACCTAAAAATAATAAATCTTTAACCCTTGTCATGTGTACTTTCCCACCTAGAGCCTGGGAAGCTCATTCACTGTGGTGTTTTTTCACTTGCTTCCAGGCTTCAGGGAGATTTTGTCCCCTGATGCTGCAAGATAATGTGATCTGTAGATGTTGGTCAACGAGGCCAACAGCATTCAACAGCATGGCATCTGCTCAAGTAGATTTCTGTGGTGCATGAGATTTACCATTAGGAGAAAGTGCTTACTGCTTCCTCTGGGAAGGGGCTGGGTGATGAGGAACTGTCCACTCAGGGCAAACACCAGCATGGAGATACCTGGAGCAGATATGAGGGGGGAGGCGTTGGGAATGGAAAGGAGACATTGGAAGAGTGGCAAAGATGGGAGTTGAAGAACAAGGAGATGGACCAAAGACAGTGTGGAGGGAGGAAAGGGATTGGAATAAGTAGCAGCAAGTAGCACTGAGGGAGCCACTGGACCCTGAGGGTGAGGACATCTTGGAAAGCCATCACAACGAAGTAAGATTGTTGGAGGAGGGAGGGCCAGGGGTTGCCATCAGGATGAAATGAGACCGTACACAACCAGCCTCAAAGTCTTTTAGGGTTTCTCAGAGCCCCAGTGCCCCCAGAGAGGATTTGATGAGGTGAAAAAACTCACCCTCACCTTGCATTTTAAAAAGTGTCTACCTCCTACGGCCAGAGAGGGAAAAGAAAGGGGGGGGGGGGGCGAAGTGTAATACACCCCATACAAACAGCAAGGGAAGGAAGGAATCTGGAGATGTGCAGAACCCCAAGCTTTACTCTCATCTATTGACAGAAATAAAACTGATTTGCCTGTAATCGCCTCCCTCCCGCACTTACATCCAACGTACCCACTGGTCCTTCTCACTCTGTGAGCCCTTAACCCTAGTTGACCTATTCCACCAAAACCTGAGAAGATGACAGAGCTCCCCAGGATGCACAGTTCCTCCCAGCTTCCACAAATACCTACATCTACACCAACAAAGACATCCAGACCCAGACAGGGATATCCACAACGCTGTGATACTGTGCAGAGGGTGTCTAGGTGTGCTGGACATGGTCAGACTGCAGCAGTGTGAGACGAAGAAGGCAGGGCCACTGCGAAAACTTGTATCCTTCCCCCCTTGCTACTCCCACCGCTCGCAGCACAGTTCTTCCTCCTGCCTCTCTAGGAAAGTCATTTCTCTTTTTCTCATCTTCTTGAGCGAAGGGCTTGGCTTGGTCCCACCTAAAACCCATGGCCAGAAGCTGGGACCAAGCCAAGTGCCAGCACCCAGCTCAGCTTTTTTGACCAAGACATCCCTTGGAACACAGAGGGAAGAGCCAATGAAGAAGGAACAGTTTCTGGTTTGAAACATTTAGAGAGTCACCACTTCCACAGGATGTATTAATTGAAGTTCATTTTTCAGTAAAATAAAAATAAAGATTAAAAAAGGTGGGTTTTGGAGGGTTTTTTTTACTTTTTTTTAAAATAATTATTGAAACTTAATTTTTGGTTCCCTGCAGCCCTCATGGACATGCCTCAGCTGAAAACACCATTTCAATGACACATCATTCATCCAGGGCCTGAGAGGGAGCAAAGGAACTGTTTGCTCTATCCTCAAACAAGCACAGGAAAGTCAATATTCCTTCCCCATTCCTGCTGTTTCATTAAACTAATTTTATGCATGAGGTGAGATCGCATCTTTTCTAATAATAATAATTTAAGAAAATATATATATTTTTCTCCAGCGACAGCATCAGAGATGGGGTTTAACTTTTCCACAGAGCAGACGTTTCAAGAGAGAACAGGTCAGAAGCCACCTGATTAAAAACCGCACCGTGAACTGACAGAATTAGGGTCTAGTGGAATTTATGAGGCTTTCTGGGTTCTTCTGGTGGAAGACACGCAGGCAGCATCCATCCAAGGGTGAATCCAAACCCACCAAACTAAGACCACCAAGGCTGAGGTTGACAGATACTAACTTTGTAGGCATAATCATTCCCAAGTCAAAAACATGACTCTCAACAAGGATGCAGGCAAACCCTACTGAAAAAAAACAACCATAATGAATATATACACAGTGAGTAGGGGATCTAAAATGCTCTACCTGCCCTGCAGGGAGCTCAAGGATAACTCTACCCAGTCCTCTTCCCGAGCCCTAGTTATAAGGAAGAAGGGGAGATGGGAAGATAAATAGATGAATCGAGTCCTTGCAGACACACAAGGGGGAGTGAAAGAAGCTTTTAGCACCTGTTTGCTTGTGCTGATAAATAAGGAATGATCAGTCAGAGAGGGCAGCAGACACCCATCTCCCCTTGAATTCTGGCTGCTGTCCCCTCAGTGAACTCCACACTTCACCAGGAAAGCACCAGCAGCAAGAGGAGGGGAAAAGTGAGGGGAATCACATCCCGCTTCCTAAAGGAGGTGGGCATGGAGGAGGCACAGCCCTAATCACACACGCAGGCAAGTTTCCCAGAAAAGAAAGCTGAGGGCACGAGGCATAAGTACAGCCACTGAATTAAAAGCAGAGATAAATCCTGAGCAGAAAAGCAGAGCTTGAACACAATCAAATCGATGTCCTCGGCTGCAGTACTTGGACCAGCCCTCAAACCCAGTCTGAATTGCCATCCCTCACTGGATGTGGTCAGGTCACAAAGCAGAGGTCCCTTTAGACAGTGGCTGGAATAAAGCAGCTGTTTGACATGGAAAGGTGCCCAGACCACCTTCTCTGCTCATCACCAGGCATCCCAAGCACGCAAGACTTTTTCTTGGGCAGTTACAAGCCACAACCACACTGCAGAGAGTCTGCAGATACAGCCTCCAGACTTCACTGCTGAATCAGCAGAGGACACATCAGCTCGGCCATCCTTCTCAGAGCCCCATGTCACTTGGCTTTGCATTATCTAGAGGGAATGCCAGTGAAAAGAATGACATCATGAACAAAACCAAGCAAGAAATAAAGGCACGGAGAGGGGAAAAGCAGGGGATTTGCAAGCCCAGATCTGTGGTCATGCAAAGGACAAAAGACCATTGCAGCACACAGAGCAAGTTCTTGGTTTCTTCTCTCCTGCATGAGAGCGCTCCAGAAATTCTTGCCCTGCAGGAGAAAGTTAAGGGTGTTCTCACCCACCATCAGCCCACAGGTAAGGAGGAGGAGGGCCATGCTTCAGGCAACAGACAAACCGGACCCAGCTCCTCACTCCCACTTGAGAAGAGCAACAAAGCTGGAAGATTTCAATCCCTCCGACAAGAAGTTACGCCTGTCACCTCTACTTATCCAGCACAGCTGGGCCAAAGACCTGACACCCCGCCTGCCAAAGGCAGCGAACACAACGGGTGCTGGGAGAGCTGACTTGCCTGTCAACGCCTGGTTTCATAGCATAAGAGGGAAACTGCCTCCCACTGCCTTGCAAGCCCAGTGGTGAAGCTGTGAAGCAACACCAGGGTGCCGTGATCTCCTGGTTCAGAAGACCAGCACACTCCTGTCCTTGATGAGAGGGACAGGGGAGCAGCCGGCAGAGAAGACACACCATCAGCTATTCCCTGGTTATTTTTAGTACTCAATGACTTCTCTGGAAGTGGGCCATAGCAGCAGGTCTCATAGGTCTGGACCCAGGGTGAATTGGCAGTGGCACTGCAGCACCTGCAAGGAAATCACACCTGCCAGCCAAGGTGACCACTCCCCATGGCTCTGACTGATCCCTAAGTCATCTTGGCATCTCCTGGACTGCTGCTGGCCATTAGGAGAAGGAGCTCAACGCTTCAGTAGGGATGAAGTTGAAAATTAATGACATTTTCCTTTACAGGCCAGAGAGGCACAAAGGGAGGCCGCTCAGCCAAGAGCTCCAGCAAGGAGTTCAGCCTGGTTTTCCACCTCATCTAACATATTCCCCCCAAACCAGTCTTCAGGACAGCCTATCTCAGAAGCAATGCAGCAGGGTAATGGCAGCGGGAGGAGATGAGAATCGGACCAGCCACGCATGGAAGAGCAGATGGAGTTGAGGGCAGCATCGCCTTTGGGTTTGAGTTACAGGAGGATTATCGATTTAGTCTCTGCTTGCATTGGGGGGCTGGAAGCAGAAAGGCTCCCATGCATTGCACAGCAAGGCTTGGCTGGTAAAATCCAAGTGTCAGGGCACCTTCGCTGGGCAGAGACAAGGTAATGCTAAATAAAGAAAGAGGAGGCACCAGATTTTCAATATTCCATTTGCTACTTTAGGACCCAAACCACAAAAGGCAGGAGTTGAGGGGTGGGGGGAACCCATGATACACAGCGCTCCAAAGTCATCCTACAGTTGCATGAGGGATTTGGGGTGTGGGGGGATGCACAAGACGCAGCCCAACTGCCTCATACTTGGCATATAAGGTTTGAAGGGGGTGGGATGAGAACATGTACAACACTGACAGTCATAAAGCTGCCTTGGGACCATACCCTCCATGTCCATGCAAACAAGGACCTATAAATGGGGTGGCGAGGAGTTTTGCAAATTAAATTCTTACCAGTTCACTCCCTTTAAGGTCTCCCACCATCATCGAGAAGTTTGACCAGCCCCACCCTGCAGCATCACCCCACCACCAGGATCTACCCCCAGCAGCACCCCATGAACTCAGGACCTCTCAGCCCACATCCCTCCATGGTGCTGCCAGGGAAGCTGGGACCCAAACCCAAAGCAGGGGGAAAGCAGCTCACATGGCTCTGCAGAGACCCACTCACCAGGTCTGGGTGCTCAGTTGCCCCAGCAAAGCCCGACTGCACAGAGGCTTCCTGCTCTGCTGAGAAACTCCATGGTTTTACCCTTCCGAAAACTATTTCTTCAACTTTACCTGCACCTCAACTATACGTCAAAGCACTGAGGGAACAAAAAAAAGCCTCGATGCGTGCAAACTGCTGCTTTGCTAATTTAGCTTGGTTAGTTGCATTGTTTAGGATTATTTAACACATTCTGATTAGATATCCAATCTATTTTGCTTTACGAAGAAAAGAATTGATAAGAATGAATCCAAAACCTGCAATAACGACAGGGAGAGGGAATAGAGTTTTACAAAAGACAGGCATTAACGGGGTTAGAAACGCGTGCTTCTGAGACGTGAGGCGGTCGGTTAGGAAATTAGGTGAAGCATCACAGAGAACAGGTTTTATTTTGGCTCCCCAAGAACTCCTGCATCCTCCCCCTATCCCCAATTTCCAGACGTGATAAGATTGATAACGATAACTAAATACATAATTGAAAGGAAACGAAGGGAGCGTCGCGTTCAAACAGATGCGCTCACCAGTCCTTTGCAGGAGCTGTGCGTATGCAGAACAGAAGCCTGGGCGCAGAAGCTTTGCTCCTTCATCAAGAGGAATTGTTTGACTATCTGATGGAGCGCGCGTGCAAGCTAAGGCTAGTTAAGCACCGACGCTCTGAGAATATGAATGCAGGCAGGCGTTTTTTAAGGCCCGAGAGGAATTAGGTGCCCAAAACACACACAGGCATTTAATTCCCCTGAAAACCCGGTATTTCAACTCCCTTGCTGAAGAGATTTCTTCAGATAATCCAGAAAGCTTACATAATACCTTACAAAGATTTTCTTTTTTTTTTTTTTGCCTTGCAGACATTTGGGATTCAACGTCATGGCTGGGTTGCAGGAGGAACTTGGTCTCCAGGCCTTTCAGGAAGTTCCAGAGTGTGTTTCCTAGTTATGGTCATAAACGAAAAAAAGATCCAGCCCAGTGTAAGGGGTACTATCTGCAAGCAAAGAAATCCGTTTTCTTCCTCACCCCTGCTCCCATCCATCCTCTGCCTGCAGTTTTACAGAGAAGGCAACTGAAATGTACAAGCTATGTTTCTGCATGTCAATCAAAGAGACACAGCCAGTCCTGTGATCCAAGCGCATCACATCCTGGAGACGCCCCTGTAGATAAGGTGAGCTCAGCAACCTCTCTGCCTGCATCCCCTCTGCAACAGTTTTGTAGGGAAACACGAGCACCCAGAGAGCTCATTAGTGTATTACGAAGCATCTCTGTTCCCAGTCCTGGAAAAGACCTGTGCAAATGTGGTGTCTCCTCCCAGATTGCAAAATACTGCCATCTGCCTCCTGTAGCTCCTGGGCATGCAGGTAGGAGTGACTTGGATTTCTAAAAGGGTCCTTCTCCAACAAATTATCTTCAGGGCCACATTGTGCACAGGCTGGACATCGTCTCCGCCCCCCATTTTATGGCTGTTTAAACCAAGAGCAGAGTCCCCACCAAGGAACCACTTACCTGTGGGGAAAGGGGGTGGGGTTGGCAGAGCCACCTTGGCTGGAGGACACCATCTTCCATGCAAGAAGGACAAATGGACAAAGGAGGACTGAGCCCAGAGATAAAAAAATTAAAAAGCACTGAGGATACTGCAGGCTCCTGACCACGCGGGCAAGTTATTACAGTGAGAAGAAAGCCACCTGCATCAGAAAGGAGCGAAGCCTGCAACCGAGATCTGTATCAGGGGACAGGGAGGAAGGTGGGACGTGATGAGAATTGCCATAAATAGAAGGCTGAGGTGGAAGCGGCAGGAAAATAAGGGAAGGAGAAGGAGCATCAGGCTACATGGCATCCCTGGGCATCAGATCCAGCCCTCCCGCAAGCACTGGGTAAAAACAGGAAGGGTTTTATCCCCTTCGTTCCCGTGAGGAGGCTGGTCCAAAGCCTGATTGCCCTCTAATTATGAGAAACAAACTTCCAGTTTCCAGGCTGAATTTATTCTGGGCCAGCTTATATACATCTGTTCTTGTGCTGACACTGTCCTCCGGCGTAAATAGCTCTCCTTCGCCAAAACACTCCCCTCCCTGTCTTCCACCCATGTATTTATAGGCAGCTATCTTCCTCAGCTTTCATTTCCCTAATTTAATTAAGACAGGCTCTCTTTGCCTTCCCTCCGAATGCACAAGCTTCCTTTCACTTATCGTGTCGGCAGCCCTTTCCCAGCCCCAGGTTCCTGGGGCAGGCTCCGGTGTCCTTTCGAGGCAAACACGAGCCGCAGGATAGCCAGCAGCAATCCCTCCTAGAAAACAGACGCTTATGAGCAGAGTGCCTAATTGCAAACTAACAGTGACAGGCTCCTCTTTTCCCCATCAGCTACTTTGAATCAGATAAAGATACCGAAACAGCGTTGCGAAGCTGTGGTTCTCTGTAATGTTACTCAGCTTACCTTCAGGCTGAAGCACCTCGCTGTTATCCCAGCCCCTTACTCTTTTTTCTGCAATTATACTACACCACTCTGTAAAAACCCCACATAACATCCGTCAGATTAAATCTTATCTTAGGGGTTCGCTCGTATTGCCAGAGAAAGCTACGGCCAACAGAGCGGAGGCTGGAAAGAGGTTTCATTCCGGCTTTTTCTCCCAGAAAGAGAGAACTCGACAGCAGACAGCACGGGGCCTGAGTGCTGCTATTTCCCTCAGCAGCTGGGGAAGAAGTCAAATCCATGGCCTCCCTGACAACTAAAGACTATGCAAAAGAGGCAGAACGCAGCAACTACAAGAGCTGGACACGCTTGAGTGATTGAGGCTTGGGAACTTGGACACAAGAATTTAGAGATAACCAGCCAGGGAGATGCTTGGACCATTCAATGCTCATTTTAGCAAGGGCCAGAACACCAGGAAAGCTTTCAAAAGATGAAGGAAGTTAATGTGGCATCACTATACATACACAGGGTATGGTGAGCAAACCTGGAGAGCTTTAACGAAACGAGACTTTACATTACTCAGTTTAAATATTTGATTAACAACGTTACCAGCATTAGATCCTTCCATGCCACTGGTATTTCTCCGAGTTTTAACTCAATGCCAGTACTCAGCCGGGCGTTCTTTCAAAATGAGTGAGAAAGAGACAGATTAATAACTGCAGCCGACTGCCCGAGGACTCACCCAGGGCACGGCTCGAACCCACAGCAAGGCAACTGCTGTCCAAACTACTCCTGTGATACAGTGAGCTCCCGGTCACAAACGCTGTAAGGAAAGCCGAGGCATGCAAGCTCCGTGTCTTTGCAGCTGGTGTTAGGCTGACATTTAAAAAATGATTAATTATAATAACAAAAAGGACCCTGGCGAAGAGCGGCTCTGCTTTTCAACCTACCCAGAACTGTTTGGTAGCCCAGCAAACCCTGTTTTCTGCTTGTCTCCCTGTCTCACCCATGCCCTGTGCCAGCTCTCCAGCTCAACTGCAGCTCCATCACACTCCACACAGAGCAACAAGCTTCTTGCACTCCATCTGAGCCTCTTGACAGCAAGGCATCCTCCATGTCACCAAAAGCAGAGCTGAAGGGTTACTTCGCTCAGGTTCGGTGGCCACTGACACTGGGAGGTGACAGATCTCTATAAGGCAGTGCAGAAGACAACGATATTGCCCACATGTCATCGCGTCTCTGCTGAGTAAGGCGTTATTTTAACACCATATGCTCCCATGGCTCATTGCAGGGCTGGGTACCATTCCGTGGCCTGATTTTTGATCAGCCCAGCAAGCAAGACAGGCTCCCTCCAGCCAAAACGGAGGAGAAAAGGTGCAACTGGAGACCAATTTGCCATAGTGCAACCAGCAGAAAGAGCAGAGAAAAATGTAAGTACCCTCACAGAATCCCTCGCCTTTTGATAAAGAAGGAAAGCTGTTGTGAAGGTGTAAAACAGGCAGGTGCTGTCCAGAGGACAGCAAAGGGTACAGGGTGCAATCAGGCCATAGGAACAGTTGTTATCTCCAGCCGCTCTTGCATTTCTTCACGGAAATCGCATTCAGTGCCACCCAAAGACAGGAAAACCAACACAGACAGGAAGATAAACACAACCGAGGCATCAACAATTTGTCAGAATGACAGAACTAGCAGGGAAAGAGAAAGGGAATTACGTTCATTTCCAAGCATCTCCATGGGGAATTCGCAGAGATTGGGTGCTAAAACCAAAGCAAACGGCCAGCATCCTCCACCACAACTCGCTTCGCTTGGGATTTTACAGTTCTGGGTTGCTGGGGCTTTTCTGAGCAAACAATTTCTGCTAGAAGAGAGAAGTGCCTGCTCAGAGGGACTGGAGGTGCTCTTGTAATGGGTTTTCTTCCACCTAGAAACGAGCAGTTCTAGCACAAACAGAAGATTAATACCAAGACAGCGACCGCAAAGCATTCGGCGCTGCTGAAATAGCAAATTTTAATTGCAGCATAATCCGCACCCCTCTCCTGCAAGACACTGGTGGGGAGCCCAAGCTCAGGCTGCCTGTCATGCCACAGGGGTGGCCAGGCTTCCCCCAGCATCTCCAGCACTGCTGAGGAAGAAGGCTCAGAGCTGGCAGAGATGGATAACTGGCCCCGGGGTGGCGTGATTGATTTCCCTCGTTAGCCTGCGCGATTAAGTGGGACAGAAGGGATTGCGGGCCAGGAACGGGGGTGCGGGGAGAGCAGTTTGTTTTGTGGGCAGGAGGAGGTGCAGAGGAGCAGAAAGCCCTCACTCGCTGCTTGGAGCTTAACGTGTTTGTGGCACAGGTTCCGTGTTGCACTGCAGCTGGAGAGCCACATGGGATGCACCTTTCCTTGCACAATACACTGGGTTTTACTGGTGTTCCTTCTACAGCAAGCTTTCCCCTTTGTGCCCATGGAGCATGGGTGGAATCAGGGCTCAAACACTGACGTTGGCCAGGCACAGCAGAGCTGAAGGACCTCTTGGTGATGAAGCAAGACATGCCTTCGAGTCATCACCCCAGGTTAACGCATACACAGCCTGGCTCAAAGGAAAGAAAAACCTCAGAGAAAAGTTTCTAACAGACACAGCTCAGTTTAGCTCACGAGATCAGTCCTTATTTCTCATTTCCATGTTGCTCTCACCCCAAAATAAAACATCCCCCTAGAACTCAATGCCCATGATGTTGAAACCAAGTCTAAGGGCGACGCTGCAGAAGGGAAGAGTAAGAAATCCCTAAAATCATCTCCGAAGCTTCCTATGGAGAATGAGTGCTCCTGCAGCATCAGCTGCAAAGGCAGGTTCAAACTGGTCTGGTTTGGAGTTTAGAGTGGGGAGAGGGGGCTGCAGAGGGTAGGGAGAAAGTTTTTGGGAAATCACAGGCACAGGCCATCACACCAGCGTGACGAATGTAGGAAGCAATCCCTAAATGCAGCTGCTGCAGCCCACGGTAGAAATGAAATAAGGAAGATGGTAAATTAGTGCAGAGAGGAGGAGGAGAGCGCACCGGAGGGCTACCGGCCCCATGGCCTCGGAGGCAGGCTGTCAGCTGCAGCAGGGTGCCCCTCACTTAGTGATGGCTAATGAAAGCAGAGCAGGGCGACAGGCTCCGTTTCTCATTGCTTCCTCCAAACCCCCTGCCATCCTTCACCCCAAATCAACAGGAGCTCAGCTCACTGCATCTCTCCAACCCCACCAAGTCCTTCCCCTCCACTGACACCCCTGGATCCGTGGGGGTTACATGAGGAAAAACTCTGCAATGAGTGTTTTGTTTTGTTCTGGCATTTGGCCGTGCCGGGGCTCGGCATCCCTTGCTCCAAGGGGAGGATGCAGGCATCTGCCTGTGCGTATAATTGGGCATGTATATAGGTCAGCGCCAGCTCGTGGGTCCAGGGGAGACATGTATGCATTTTCCTTGTAACCTCAGGCCAGCTGGAAAATGTCACTTACTCACTAGGTGATCACTAAACATTTTGGTGCCCAAAGTGACCACCTGCTCAGCACACACAGCTCCACTGCAGTGGGAGTGGGCTGAAGCACAGTTGTACAGCTGCAGACAGCCTTCCTCTTTGGTTTTCTTTTTAGAGATACATTTTGCTTGGTTTAGGGGCATGCAGAGTGATTTAGAGCCCCAAACTGAGGCAAACATCCCCACGCACATACTTATCCCTGTTCCCATCCACACCTCCGCAGTATCCTTCTCAGCCCTTTTTGGGTTAAGCCTGTAAGGGAACCCCTGCCTGCTGCCTGGCTTTCCAGCACCATAAAGCTTTCCTCTGAGGTGGGGCTGACACCAGAGCAAAGCCCACAGAGCAGAGAAATGCCAGAGAAGCCACTGCGCATCCCAAAGTCAACATCCTGACTGTGGCGTTGAAGGGGGTTCCTCACACAGCCCGTATCTACATGCAGAAGGACTCACACATGTGCCAGAGGGGCTAATTTTTTTCCTCAATCCCTGCTTGGGGAGGAACATCAACATCTGACATGGGAATGGAGTTCACAGACGGGTGTCTGCTGAAGAATCCCATGCTAATCAAAATAAGTGTGTTTGGGGAGCAGTCTCACAGCATGAGGAGGAACATGGTGATTCCTTCTTCCTTTCTTGCTACCGTGGAGGCAGGAGGAGAAAGGGGGACTAGAAGAAAGGAGAGGGGAGACTGTGCAAAGTTGAAGTTCTCCAGGAAGTTAGAGGGTATCTGAAGATGCTTGAAAAGGGAACGTGCTTTCCATCTCCTAGCAACAGAGGCCAGCAGAAAGCCAATGGAGATGGTCAGAAGATAATCACTGTTGAGAAAACAGAAGCTTTCATAGAATCACAGAAACCTACAATCTCCTGAGTTGGAAGAGTCCCATAAGGATCATCGAGCCCAATTCCTGGCTCCACACAGGGCCAGCCAAGTCAAAGCATGGGACTGAGTGCAGACACTTGTTGACCTCAGCCAGTGCTGTGACCACTTCCCAGGGGAGCCTGTTCAGTGCCTGACCACCCTTTCAGTACAGAGCCTCTTCTTAATCTCCAACATAAACCTCTCCCCTGTTGCAGCTTCATGCTGTTCCCTCAGGTTTTATCCCTGGTCACCAAAGACAGGAGATCGGTGCCTGCCCCTTTGCTCACCACTACCACCATCACCCCTCCTCGCCCCAGCCAGACTGCTTTTAGCCCCCAGGTAAGAGATTTGGGCATCTTCAGCCCCACTCAGAGCATCTCTCTTGTTCTCTTACAACCCAGCTTAACTCGGGGCAAGACGGCAACAGGTAGCCAAGCAGCTCACTAGCTACAAGGGGGACCCCAAGATTAGGCATAGGATGGTGCTTAGCTGGGGACAAGCTCTCTGCCCCTCAGGATCTTCCACTGCTCGGTGTTCTGGACTCCATGGGGAGGAAAGCTTTGCATCTGCGGAAAAACAACACACCCTCCCCCCACTGCTGTATCAATTACAGAAGATGCATTAAGAGGTTTTAGTAACGATTTCTTGTCAATAATCTGGATCTTCCAAGTCCCAGCGCCCTTATTCAGGCTCTCCTGGAAGCAAGACCTCCCGGCAAAAGGGACGCACCACAGATGCACTGGCGAAGGCAGAGGGAAGATACTAGAAAAAGAGATATCTGGCAGAGAAAAAAAAAGATCAGAGACAGCAATCTGTATGAACACAGACAGATCGCAAGTGCAAAGGAAGGTGATTCTTCACTCTACGCCTATACAAATGATTTCCTTCCCGTCGCGGCGCTCCCCTCCCCTCTCCCCTGATGATTTGAAGGCTTTGCAGTAAGCGTGACTGGTTTTTCTGTGCAAGCCAGCCAAAGATTTAAGCAGGCAGGGGAAAGCATTCTCTTTTTTTCCAATTGATGTTCAATAGCAAGACAGTAAAAAAACCAAAAAAAAATAAAAAATGAAAAATCAGGGAAGAGTCCAAGCTGAGACTCGTTAAAAGAAAACGCAAACAAGAACATAAAAACCAGAGAGATGGAGTGGAAAAATACACACAGGTGATCCTTCCAGCTCTGAGCCAGCCTCCAACACCTTTCAGGTACGTTAAGGTCTTAATGCAGAGATTAATCTGCAGGAGATGGGCAAACTGGGCCGGGAGCAACCTCCTTTACACCAGGCAAGATAGTCTGATAATCCCCAGTAGAGAGCAAAGGAGCAAGTTGGCCAAGGCATTTGCTCAGTCCTTGGGTGATAAAGAGCTAGCTGGGGAGCAGAGGGCTGTTGCCGGTTATGATAAGGCTGCCCCGTGAATGCTGATTATCAGCATGGCCCCGGCTTGCTAATCCAGATCTCCAAGACCATAACCCTTTGCCTGACCCTGCAAAACCCTCATACAGTACTGCTTGAGGCAAGTGTTTATGGTACAAGTAGGTGGTGACAGCATCCCAGCACACTCACTAGCCCGGTTCCCTAAGGAAACAGGGTACAGGCGGTCACTACGTCCATCCCTTCGCTAATCATTTCTGACCCTCTCAGTCTATAATCCCAAAAGAACAGAAAGAGATGGCCTCCAAAAAAAAACCTGGGTACTATAGATGTCATCCTTGCTGGTGAAAAGCCAGAAACTGGGAATTTCTCCTATGTGAAACTGCAGAGACACCACACAGGAACTTCACGCGAGCAAAAAGCAGGCTTTTTCATCTCGGAGATGACGGAGGGGACGGCTTGCTTTCCTTAGGTAAGGAAAACTCAATAGGGTGGAACGGAAGATGCTATTCCTGATGCAATCAAATCTAAGCCACAGACACTCAACGTTGCAGTACCTCATTTGTTCTGTCCTTCCCATGCCCAGCTCCCAGGAACGGGAATATCACGGGACGAGGGCTCAGCCGACTTTTTATTTTATTTTTTCTTTCCAAGACCTTCATTTTCCTTTGCCACCAAACACTGCCTGGAGCCCATCCAATGCTTTCCAGGAGCACAGCATCCTAAGCGTGCACCGCCTTGCAGCTTTTCCATTCTTCTTGACGTTGTAAAACTGTCTTGTAAAAGCAAAATTAAAGGCTTGAGTGCTGGCCACAAAGCCCTGACCCTGGACGTGTTTTCTGTTGTATGCAACTCCAAGACTGAGACAGGGGGGTGGAAGGGAGAGAGGTTTATGCATTGAACTTCTTTATAAATCTACTGAAGGTATTTCATCACTTTCCGACGTTCCTCTATAAAACCCATTCAGCTACGTTTACAAATTATAAAATTAGCTTTATGGGCAAGGTTCAGCTAATGGCACAGTTAAATCTAGGGGAGCAGGAAGATTAGATGCTTCTCCCTTCCTCCCGGTGGAATTTATTTCACAGCATCCCTGCACAGGGAGCAACATCCACTCTGGGGTGGAAGGTTTTTCCCCTTCCAAAGCAAAGCTGGATGTTAACCAAAGAGTTTCGGAGAAGCTGTGTATGTGGGGAGCAAATCAAGCGGGATGACTCAGGGCAGTGTCTGCGCTCCACACAGACAAAGCGCTGAAGGCTTTGACGTTGCTTAGCTGGTCCGCAGGGATGACACCGGCTTGCCCATGGTAGGCCAGGCCTACAAGGAGGGATGCTACAGCAAAGCAAGGTTGCCTCATGCTGCCAGCAGGAAACATTACAGGGCAGGAGGGGAAAACAACCCCACAGCAGTCCCCCCAGTTAAGGCCGGAGGAAGAAACAAAAGCTAATTAGCCTCAAGCATGGGGGACATGAAGGGAATAAGCTTCTTGAAGGTACATTCTCAGCTTTAGTTCTTCACTCCTTTCAACAACAAACATTTCCCTCTGTAGCGTATTAATCATTGCAAGTCAGCCTCAGAAAGAGTCCTTGCCCTGGTGCCACACAGGGGCTGCGAGGACACTGGTGTAGCAAGATTACTTGCCTTTATAACCTTTACAGAAACAAGAAATCAGGAAAAAGAACTAGCTCACAGTCAACAGCAGCGACCACCTGATTCATTCCCGTGCCCTCCCATTGCCAAAAAGGCTGACATTCAGCTTGCCACCATGAGAGTCTCATGAACTAGACCTGCCACCACACACAGGGTGGCTTTGAAGGGTGGCTTCTTCTTTCAGAGGAGCAGGGAGTAGCTGTCTCTCATCCCACATGGCAGCGGCACTCAAGGGCTCAGGACTGGCAGCCGCCCTGGGATGCCCTGTGCTCCAGGGATGTGGCACGGCAGAACAAGACCAAGCGGCTTGTGCAGCACGACCCTGGGAGCATCCTCATTGTTCCCCTTGGGTTTCCCTCTCCAGCAGGCACGGGTCACCAGCAGAAAGCCTCCTAAGGAGCTCTCAGCCAGAAGCTTTCCAATGGCTTGGCTCATTACAAGCCAAGAGCAAGCCTGCAACAAGCCAAGCTCCCTCCCCTAACAACCAGCCCATCTGACCTGCCACTTCAAGCGCAGTGCATCCCTCCAGCCAACACACAAGCAAGCTCTCTTCCTCTTCTTCCTGCCCTGTGATGCATGGCTGATCTTTGCTCCATGCATGGTATTTCCTTTCCCAGTGGCTGGCAGACAGGATCCGTACAGGGCAGCCTGCCCCACACTTCCCAGCAGGTTTTCATTCGAGGGTTATTGGAGATGGGGAGGTTTCCTATATCCTGCATGGTGCAGCTATTGCACCTCTCCATGTGGCAAACTTCCAGCAAATTCACCAAAACCAATTGCACCAGCAGCAGCTTTACACCCCCTACACTCCTAATCCAGCAGTGTGAAACCTCTCCAAAAACCAAACAAAACGGTTACCCCTCCAGTCTCTCTTTCGATGAGCCAAACCTCAAAGCAAAAGTGCTTTAACATCCCAGATTTTCATTTGCCCCTGATCCCATCTTGCACCCTCTGGAGCTGTCTCCCATTTCCACAGGGCTGTCTGGGTGACATCCTGATCTACAGGAGTATAAAGGAGTCTTTGTTTACAAGATAAGAGCCACCAAATGCAAATAAAGAGCCCCAAATAGCACAAGATCAAACAGGGGTTGTATCTACCCTTTCAAAGGCACCCAGGCTGCAAAGTTTGCTGCAAGCAATGGTTTTGTTTGCAACAATAAATACGATACTAAAAGCATCTTCCATGCGAGAGCAACATGCATATTAGTTTGTTTATGTTATAACTTTAATCTCTCCAATAACAAGTCTTTAAAGCTTATTTTAGGCTGGAAAAATAATACTGAGTAATGAATCAAGGCCTTAAGAGGTTGATAAGCAGCGGGGAACCATCACAGAGAGCGCACTTCTGATTTAATTAAAGTCTTAAACATACTCCAAGAAACAAAATCCACCCACCCATCAGTATGATGAAAAGACTGCAAGTTCCCTTAAACTCACCCAGTCACCTCATGAATCTCCTGGTGGGGAAAGCAAGGAAGACCACGGCCTTCTTTCACTTCATTCTTCAAACTAGCGATTTACAGACAAGCCCGAGAGATTTCGCTGCTCCTAGGACATGTTATACCTGTGCAGCAAGCAGGAAGGAGGCTCCAAAGCCTTCTTGCAGCAGGAGGATTTCCCCAACTGGACATCATCACAGATATTCCAGGTGAAGGAGCCTCCAAGTGTTCCCGGTTCAGGGTGAAAAAGGGCCCAAATCACCTGGAAGAAGAGACACCAAAGGGATTGAAGTCTGTCCCCATCATTAGGCATGCAAGTAGCATTTTCCCCACATCAGATCAAATGAGAACAGCAAATATTTGCTAGAACAAAAACATCAGTCATTGGGCAGCTTTCCTTTTGCCTTGTGGTTTTGTTCAGAGGTGGGGGGGCTTCAACCAGATAATAACCAGGGAATTCACTGCCACTTCTTGATTATTTTTAATTTTTGGTCAGGGAGGTGGGGTCATTTTGAGACAAAAGATTTGCTTATTTGATCCTAACAAAAAATTAAGTCAAAGAGAAAAATGGGGACTGGGAATATTCACTGGGAAGTGCTAAAAACATTTATTTACACACACACAGACCCCCTGCCACAAGTTAGCATTAGCTTCATTTTAGTCTCAAACGTGCCTTCAAAAAGCAGCAGTCAAAGCATCTCATTCCAAAAACGCACAAAGAAGCGGTTTGACTTTTTCAAAATTGCTACTCTCTCCAGCAATTTTTTTGTTGAGTTCAAACACAAATCATTCCAGCTGACCCAAAAACCTGGGTTGTTTTTTTTTTTCCAACAAATGCATTTATGTACGCTTAAGGGAAGAGAAAACTAAAATAAAGAAAGAAAATGCCAAGATCTTCAGCCTGTATTTGTGCAAAACCACTAATTTTTAGTTGTTGGCTTTCTGCTAAAGATAATAACACTGAAGAAGAGGCTGAATAAATGATTCTTCTCACAGGTGTATCAAAAGGGCTGATGGAAAGAAGGCAAAAAAATAAGAGGGTGTCTCAAAAAAGGAAAAATACAGTGTGCATAGATACAAACCACTAGGAACATTTAGAGAAATGGAGCAGCAGCATCACTGCTTAAACATTCACACTCCCGACCCCCTGCATTTGAGTTCCACAGCTCGTGGCACTGCGTACATACACCCTACGGTCTGCAAGCCTCAAATTAAGGAACTGAATTTTCTCTGGAAAAGCTTGGAAGGACCTCAAGAACACTCAGAGCTGGAGTTTTGAGTTTCTTTCTTGCCAAAAGGAGCGTTAGCGTCCCCCCCCTCCGGGGAAGCTGGGTGCAAGGCCTGGGGGATGGTTGCTTCATTTCCTCATTAAATAATTCTGAGTCACGAGCACATCAGAACACTCACATTGCTGGCCTCTGACAGTGTGCCTCTATAAAGGCAAAGTTTTGTCCAAGAAATCATTTTCTGCAAGTCACTCATGCAGCATTAGTCATGTTTGCCCGATCCTCCCAGCCTCACAGAGACAGCTCCGGTAATATGAATTATTTTCGTTGCCTTCGCCTACACCTTCATCTTGACCAAGGGATCTCACAACTTTTATCTCATCCTCCAGATCAAGACAGAGCTGCTTTGTCCTGCCCAAGAGAAATGCTAGCCAAGCTAGCATCTCTCATGCCCACAGGCAAAGTGGAATATTGGGGGAAAAAATCCAAACAAACAAACAAAAAAAGATGAATATGATAAAGGCGATCTTAAAAATAGTCTTAAAAGTTGTTCAACCTTGCACGCTTCTGGGCCCATGAGCATGTCACAGAATCACAGAATGTTAGGGGTTGGAAGGGACCTAGAAAGACCATCTAAGACCAACCCCCCTGCCAAAGCAGGATCACACAGACTAAATTACACAGGAACACATCCAGGCAGGTTTGGAATGTCTCCAGAGAAGGAGACCCCCCAGCCTCTCTGGGCAGCCTGTTCCAGGGCTCCATCACCCTCAGAGGGAAACAGTTCCTCCTTACATTCACATGGAACCTCCTCTGCTGCAGCTTGCACCCACTGCCCCTGTCACTGGTCATCACTGCAAAGAGCCTCACTCTGACACTCAGCCTTTACATATTTATAAACATTAATAAGGTCACCCCTCAGTCTCCTCCAGGCTAAAGAGGTCCAGCTCCCTCAGCCTGTTCTCATGAGGAAGGGGTTCCACTCCCTTCATTATCTCGGTGGCCCTGCACTGGGCTCTTTCAAGTAGTCCCCTGTCCTTGAACCGAGTGGCCCAGAACTGGACCCAGTATTCCAGGTGTGGTCTCACCAGGGCAGAGTAGGGGGGAGGACCTCTCTTGACCTCCTAACCACCCCCTCCTTCTAATACACCCCAGAATGCCATCCGTCTTCTTGGCCAAGAAGGCACATTGCTGGCTCACAGTCACCCTGCTGCCCATATACTTTCTTGGGCTACATCCTGGGGTAAGAAGCCAGTTTGAGAGCTTTTCTGTGACAATAAAGAAATAACTTAAACACCCTGGCATTCCCTCCCACCTGCCCCTCCAAACCCTGGCACATTTCTATCTGGCTGCTTAGCAGAGAAATGCTCTTCCAGAGCCATCACCACTATTTATTACCCACCAGTGGTTCATTATTGCAAGTTACTTTTCTTCCAGATGTAGAATTTATTCAATATATTGGAAGGGGAAAAAGAAAAAAGCACCAGGAAGACGTTAATTAAAATAATTAGAGTAATAAAAGGGGACAACATGACAGAGGGGCTTGACAGAGGAATCTCCACTTACCCAACTCCACTGGATGAATCCAAATACCCTCCTGAAGGGCATGGAGGCCAAAGGGACCAGAAGGAGCCCATGGGGCAACAGATCACGCTGCGTGAGAGAAGACGACATGGATAAAATATTACACCTGCCAGAAAATGCTCAAGAAAACAAGGAACCCAAGAGCTAGCCCATCTCCCATTGCGTGTGGCAGATATAGCAGTATCCATAGAAAATCCGTGGTTAAGGAAAGATCCGCTCCTCCCAGCAGCCAAGGGACATCCCATACACAAGCTCATTAACTAGTAGATTTGAGGCAGCTTTTTTATTCCCACCTTTGCCCCACTGCGAGGCAAGAAGCACATCGGTGCAGAAGAAGGGGTGGTGGGCTCCCCAAAGCATCACCACTCACTCCTTTCCCTAAGCCCTGCAGGGAAACCAGGGACAGCAGGCAGTCACAAGTCTTTTCCAGCTCAGGGGAGAGACCTCACAAGCCCTAAAAAAAGCCTCTTCTCATTTCATTCTATGCTTTGCAACCTGAAACTGAGTTTCTAAACATTTTTGCAAAAGGGACTTAAATTTATTTTTGTTCCTCTGCACCTATGTGATTCAAATAAAATAAAACCCCAACCAAACTGGAGAAAGAGGAGCTTGCACTACGGAAAGGAAAGCTCCTCAAACACCAGGCTGAGAGAACACATCTGCTTCCCGGCTTTTCTGCCTTGCAGACAGCACAGTGCCCAAGACAGCACAGACCTCCCCAAAGCAACCCCCTCCCTCCAAACATCCCCACATCCGTAGGGCTGGGAGAGAGAGACGTTGCCAGAGCCTCTTCCCAGTTACTACAGGGCCTGTGGTACCCACTCCCTTCCCCTAAGGGACCAAAACCTGCCCCAAAGGGCCAAGAGGCTCCCATGGGCACCTCTCACACTACCTATAGCGGAGGGTCCCCGGGGATGAGCATCCCGAATTCTCTGGAGGAGGCCAGCCAGCTGACAGGCTGCAGCTGCAAGGTGTGATGAGGCACATCTGCCATCCTGTTAATCCACAGTATTGGCAGCACCTAAAATATTAATGCCAGAGAACACCGAGCTCTCTTTCACGGGATCGATTTGCAAAGGTTGGGAGCAGGTCCTTCACCTCACAGAACAGGTCAGGCAAAAAGTCATCTCGGGTTGAAGGGGTATCAGGGTGCCTTCTACTCCCACCAGCCCGAAACAGGAAGTTCTCCACCGGTCCAGCTGCTAACACCTCCCTTAAAACACCACCCCATGCCATTACACTACTCCCCACCTCCATCACCCACCGGGATACAGGGGACACCAGCCCAGCTGAAGCCTACCTTTTCCCCAAAAAAACAAAAGTTCCCAGTTGCATCAGCTTCTTTATTTGCTCCAACTTCCTTCCGATGTTCTGTATTCTCCACACACCTAATTAATGATTCAGATCATTAATACTTTCGGAGCAGAATTCTCTTCCCATCTATAACAGAGCCGTGCCAATTCCTAGCCCTAATTTTAAACAACATATTTTGTTTAAGCTTTCCACGGAGAAAACAGCTTGAGACCAAAGACTTTTCTGTCTCTTCACAAGACAATTATTCAGAACGTTATCAGCAGATCTTAATGCACCTTCATCTGCGAGGAGGATGTCTCCAAAAGCTGCTACACAGCCCACCCACCTATAGATGAGCACAGGACTACAATCAATACATGTTAATTAAACTGTAAGCCCACTCCAATTAAAATTACAGGATCTGAAGGACAGACATTTATTTTTGTCAGTAAATTAATTTAAGCGTTCATTAATTTTAACTTTAATTTTTAAATTATATATGGCTTTAATGATAAATAATTCCTCTCATTACAGAGGAAACATATGGAAGAGAAAGATAAAATGGGAGAGACTTGGACACGGTGTGGAATATGTTCTCCAGCAATTCCTTCTCCTTCAGCACATCAGCAACCCCGTTTGTGTCAGCAAACTGGGCTCTTTGGAAAAATTTGGCTGGCGAGCGCGGTGCCGAATTAAGAACAGAGATTCTTTGAGTATCTCACCTCCCTCTCTGCTGGGAACATGAAAGCTTGGCTGTGAAATCTCAGCAGTTCAGAATAGCTGAAACTTTGTACATGCTACCAAAATAAACACTTCTCCACGGAAATTAAAATATTACCGTGTTAACAGGGTTTTTTAAACTTATATAGAAAAAGGGCACGGTGTTTTACAGCTTAACCCTTCCTGCACAGACCCCCAGCACACAGCGCTTATTTTTAGGAGCGAGGCTCGTGTGGCATCCTGCACTCGAAGATCATAGAATCATAGGATGCGTAAGTTTGGAAGGACCTTTAGAGACCACCTAGTCCAACCCCTCTGCCAGTGAGCAGGGACATCTTCACTAGGTCAGGTCACTCAGAGCCCTGTCAAGCCTGACCTGCATATCTCCAGGGATGGACCCTCCACCACCTCTCTGGGAAACCTGTGCCCGTATTCTCATAGTGAAGAACTTTTTCCTAATATCCAACCTAAAACTACCCTTTTCTAGTTTAAAACCACCACCCCTTGCCCTATTACTCCATGCCCTCGGGAACAGTTCTCCAGGTTTCCTACAGGTACCTTTCAGGGACTGGAAGGCCGCTATAAGGTAAAATAAAATAAGATCTTTTAAAATCTTTTGAAAGATAAACCTTTAGCTTAATCTTCTGGAAGATAAACCTTCCCTGACATGGGAATGGCAGCTAATTAAGTACAGAGCAGACCAGCAATATTTTGGGCCTTCCTTTCCCAGCAGGAGCTACACATCCAATAATCTGGGCTAGTCTGGAGAAGGGCTTCAAACCCTCCGCATCTACATCCCAACAGCTCACCTATCAGCATCATCCGTGCCGTGAATTTTCTCCTTCTCCACCTCAGCGTACCACTAATAAACATCCTGAAAGTCTGTCTGTCGGTCTTTCTTTCCTTTTTCCTTCTGTGTGAAGCAGAACAAGAGTGTCTGGCATCCTAAAACCGCGCTCCCTGTGATTGCAAGCTCCTCAACCCCATGGAGCAGCACTTCCCGTACCCGGGATGCTGTATAAATAGCAGCGCTGCATACTGAGACTCCTCCACACAGTCCCATACCCTGCCAGGGACCCGCCAAAAACCAAACATCAAAATAGATTATAACTGAATAAATTATTCAGGGGAGAGGAGAGCGCCGTCACTCCTTGCGCGCTGGTAAGAATTTATCAGTTTCGCGGGCGATGGTGGCAAACAAATAGCTGAGCCAGAATTGCTCAGTGAATAGACTAACTGACAAAAAAACGAATTAGAAGAGCGCCAGGTCTCAACCTTGGGGGACCTTTAGACCCGCAGTGCAATTACGGTCTCTTTTCATCATATTTCTTCCCTTGAAACAACTACTTAGCCCTCTTCCCAGCCCGGTTTTGCAAAGCAAACCATCACGGCTGCATTTTTAGGACCCCACATCTACAGGGAGACAAGGACAGCACATCCCTCTCTGCGCTCCGTCACAGGCACCGGTCAGACAGACACATCTCCGCTGCTTCTGATCCAAGACGACCGCGAGTCTGCAGCACAGCTCAGCCAGGACTTCCAGAGACAGCCCAGGACTCCCAAAAGCCAGACGAGTCATGACTACTCGTGGGCACAGAGCATCCCAACCTTCTCTGAGCCAAAATTCGCTTCTTCCAACTCCTCTGCCTCCTGACCGCTCCCCATCTTGCAGTGCGTCACCCTTCCATAGTGCCAAAATTAACTCTAGGCCTTTCTCCAGATCCACAGCCCTCCCCCCTGTGGAGGGCCATCCCAAGGCAGGTGGCTTTGCTAGAGCCAAAGGAATTCCCCCTGCAAGGAAGAGCCCTGCAGCCTGGAAAAACTCTTTAGCAGGAAGATACAGGTCCTGCGTTAAATGGAGAAGGTTCAGTCGAAAGGGGGATGGGGCAGCAAGAGAGAAACTATGCAAAATATTACTTTACTAATCATCTTCTGCTTACTTGACTACTGCAGATATTGGAGCTTTTTTTGGGGAAAAAAAAAAAAAAGCCTTTCTCCCCATTTATCTATTAGCTCTTCTTCCATCCAGCCGTGCCGCTGAATTCCCATATTTATGACATCAGCGCATGTTGCTATAGAGATAATTAATTAATGCAACATAATAAGTCAGCAATTTTACTACTTTGCAGGTTAACGCAGGACTGGAAGTAAGAGTGGGGAGGATAGAAAACATTACTTCTAAAAAGCAGTATTTTTAACGATTCTCCAAGCGCTGAAAGCGAGAGTCAGGCCAGAAAATCGCTTCCACAGTACGTGAAATGTGCCTCATTTGGTATAATCACCGTCATTAGAGGCCCAGAGAAGAATTAAGAGTAAGAGCAGTAAAGACAAACGAAGGTTCGGCTGAACAGTTGCGGGCGGAGAAAGAGTACCTGGCGTTCCCAGCAAAACTCTTCCTCTCAATCTGGTGAGAATGCACCAGCACCAGCTCACCAGGTATCTGGCCAAAGGTGTGACAAGCCGGGATGTCCTAGTAGCTAATTCCAGATAACCTTTTTCAAGAGCCCTCCAAAACAAAGTGCCCAAACAAACATCTTTCCAGGGGCAACCATTTTCTGTGGAAGAGAAGGTGAAGATGGGCTACAAGCAGCTCCTCCTTGTGGGACCTTCTGGGCAAGTTCTCAATGAGAAGTGGGCTGAGCCAACTTCTTTGCATCCCAGAAGACTTAAGGTGCTCAGCCAGGACACCCATGAGCCAGCAGCATGCCTAGGCAGCCAGGAGGGAAAGCTGTATCCTGGGGTGCATCCAGCATGGCACTGCAAGATAGTCCAGGGAGGGGATTGTCCCACTCCACACCAGCCTCAGCTCGTGTACTGGGGGCAGTTTTGGACACCACAGTACAAGAAGGACACAAAACTATTGGAGAGTGTCCAGACAAGGGCAATGAGGATAGCGAAGGGTCTAGAGGGGATGTCTTATGAGAAGCAGTGCTGAAGTCCCTTGGTTTGCTCAGCCTAGAGAAGAGGAGGCTGTGAGGAGACCTCATCATGCTCTGTGGCTTTTTGATGAGGGGGAGCATAGGGGCAGGCGCTGATCTCCTTTCTTAGGCAACCAGGGATAGAACCCAAGGGAACGGCATGAAGCTGTGACAGGGGAGGTTTAGGTTGCATGTTAGGAAGGGGTTCTGTACTGAGAGGGTGGTCAGGCACTGGCACAGCCTCCCCAGGGAAGTGGTCACAGCACCAAGCTGGGCTGAGGTCAAGAAGCATCTGAACAATGCACTCAGTCCTATGCTCTGACTTGGATGGTCCTCTGTGGAGCCAGGAATTGGACTCGATGGTCCTTATGGGTCCCTTCCAATTCAGCAGATTCTAGGACTCTATGATCAAGACAACCTGATTTGCTCAGTAGCTTTCTGAGCTGCTTATCAACGCAAGGTATTCCCAGCCTGGACCACACAAGGAGGCACTAGGTGAGACCTGACCCCTTCACCTCTCTCATACGAAGCTGCCTCCTGACAGTCAGGTTGACATTTACAGCTGACAATGACATCAGTGACTTGTCAATGTGTCCAAACAAGACAACTCTTTGATGAGCCCTCTACCTTCAACAAGGAGCTTGCCTTCCTACCAAGAACTAGGCCAAATTAAAAAAAAATACAAAATGGGAAAAAAAGGATACTGTGGAGCATTCAAGTAGGTGCCATGATTGTGCTTTGGTCTAGCTCCACCCTTCTGTTAATTTAGAAAAATGAGGCTCCATTTGAAGCAAGGCCTTGTTTTATTATTTGTCCTGTGCTAATTAGAATCTTTTTATATACTTTTCAAGTTCAGGGTCTCTGCCTTCTGAGGTTAGAAAGAAAAAAGGAGCGCAGATGAAATTAGGTCACTTAACCCTCAGGACGCTACCATTGCTCTGCACGCAACGAAGCAAAGGGAGAAATGCTTTAAGAGAAAGACATACATGGAGTAAAGGAGCAAAAGACTGCATTTTGGGGACAAGAGTGACATCATCAAGCAACGCCTGCCTTCCACAGCCAGTAAGGCTTTGTCACACTGATATTTTCATGGCAAGCTTCACTGCCATGCCGTAATCGAAGACACCCACACTTCCCAGAGAAGCGCCCAGTGAAAAAACAAGTAACCAAATTACTGAAAAATTTTAAAATTAGCAGGGGAAAAACCCAATACAGTAGGCTGGGGTGCTAATGCCCAATTTATAAGCCATCTCCACAAGACGCTATTTCAATAAAAAGCATGGGAAACCACACAGCTTTTACACTGCCTGGTTTTACACACAGCCTGGTTGAGGAAAATCAGGGCCAAAAAACCCCAATAACTACCTGAGTATTACATGCCTTATGATGCATTTGGAGACTTGAACATCAGCTACCAATTCTTTAACAGGCTCAGCTACTTCCAACAGGATGAACTGCACTGGAGGCGCTAAACCCCAGAGCTTACTGCATACCATCTGCAGGCGGAGGAGACGGTTCCTCTATTCCCAAGCCGTCCGCTGCTTCCCTGGCAGGCTGCCGCTCTGACCTGTTGCAAGACTCCTCCGCGTCTGTCTGCAACACGCTCCCCGAGGAGACGGGTTCCGGTGTGGAAGGGGTCAGATTAGCTGCAAGAGGGAGATTGGCAGAAGCCTGTTATGATGATTTTTCAAGGGAGACAATTGGAACAGCAACATCCGAGCTGCCCAAAAAACATTCACTTGAGCTGCACAAAAACCCCAGCACAAAATCCTTGCAGCCACCAGCTGCCACTTCAGTTGGTAACCAGAATAAAAAGAGAACACGTTTTTACCACCCCCTAGCCCCACACACGCCCCCCAAACCCAGACAACCACCCAACTCAGATACCAGAGGCAAGAAATCCATCTATGGCAAGAGCGACAATGTGCAATTTAGCTTGATTATATCCTCGCAGATCTTCCTATTTATAACATTTTTTTCCATGCAAACAGGTTATTTGTTGGTTGGTTCAGGGGGTTTGTGGGTTTTTTCCCCCCCTGCCCATCAGCTCTCGCAACCAAAAGTTGTCATTAGCTCCTGATTAAAAAGAGGCTTTAAATAGAAAAAAAGGGAAACAAGTCCAAACAAAAGAGCGCTGCTGCATTCCCAGTCCCATCGTATCAGACTGACTGCTGCAAATATCAGGTTTATTTACTGTTTGGAGTCGGCTAAGCTTTTTCTCTTGTAGGAGAGGAAACACTGAGAATTTTGGACCAAACGGGAGAAAAGAACAGAGGTAAATAAATAAACAACCACAGGGTCCCCCCATGTGTCCAGGAGGGTCCTGGTAGTTCGTACCAACAACATACATGCAAAGTCTACACACAGATACAGCAAACAAATTAAAGGAGTTTCACCAGCGAGAGCCTGACCTTTTCCATCACCACCACTCCACCCCCCCACACCCCCTCCCCCCCCCAGAAATCAAGCTCTGTTGGAGACAGAAAGGAGGGTTAGAAATCGTAAAGATAATCAAGTCAGCCATAGGAAGCACAGAAGACCAAAGGGGAAGAGACAAGGCAGGTGAAAGGACAACCTCAAGGAAACCTGAAACAACCCAAGTCAGCCTCAATTGCCGAAATTCCACAAGACACCACCCATCCCACTAACACATCAGCACTGGAGGAAGCGAGCAAGTGAGGCTGGAGCTCAGCTTCGACACTGAGAGGCGCCTTTCTCTGCTTTCTACAGCGAGCAGCTCGTTTCAGTGCACATTTGCTGTGTACCTCTTAGCAGAACAGAACTCCCCTCTAGCAAAGTGCAGGCAGACACCAAAAAACAAGATTACTCAAATTTTCCGCTCTCGATGGCATCCGAACTGCAGGAAACCGTGCTGATTATTTTCAAGGGGCAGGTTCCTAACCCTGGTGACAGCAGAGCCACAGCACCACTCTGGATTGCCTTCCCCTCCCCAAGAGCACAGGTACTCAACCCTGGTCCAAGCCCCACGAGCAGGAAAAGCTAACTTTGAAAACCACCAAGCACTTCTGTTCAATTCCACCTTTTAAACACGCCACTTAATTAACTCTACCGGGGCTTCTTTTGCTCTAACTGCTTGTGTTTCCATGCCACCGAGGTCAGGGAAACACCTTCTGCCTTCGCACAGAGGGGCCCTGGCTTTCCCTCCCTGCTTCCTACCAATATGACATCACCCACGAAGCAGGCCCTCAGGGGCACAAGACCCCAGTCCCAAACAGAAAGAGCTTCTCCTTCAGAAACCCATGACCAGCCAAGCAAGGTTGTTTTTGTACCACCCTGGCTGAGGCTCCAGTGATCGAGTAGAAACCAAGCTGTCAACCCACTAGATCCAACATTTAGAGTCAGTAATGCTAAAGTCCCAAAAAAAACCAAGAGAAAGGAAGAAAAGCAAAAGTGGGGACAGAGGGAGAACCACCCAAACCAGATGTTTCTAAGCAGCTGGCAGCTCTGATACTCTCAAGATGCTGATGAATGCAAACTCTGCGACTCGACAGACCCCCATTGGCTGCCCTCTTCCTGCTAACAGAGAATTCAAATCAGCTCTGCTGGATTTAATCATCTTCTCTTAAATAATAAACTAGAGGGAGGAGAGGAAAAGACTTTATTCATGTCACTAGCTGTCAAAAAAAAAAATTGTTTACTGTGCTAAAATAACCTGGACTTGAACTGCAGGGAGGGGAGAACAGAAGAAAAATAGAGAGACAAAACCACCCAGGAGGAGAGAGGGAACAGGGAGAACATCATCTCTAGGCACACAGGGCATGGATATGCCCAGGTAGATGGTGAGTTGGGACATACGTGAGGTCTGTCAGCAGGTATTCACAGCCTTGGCTGGCTTAGCTCAGCTGGTTGAGCTGAGCTCTGCTGCCTGGATGGAGCTGCATGTACATTTCTTTAAGCAGAGCCTTGTGGGACTCACACCAAAGCCCGGCACTAGCACAACAGTTTGCACGACAGCTCCCCCAGCCCTTGGCCTGCTGCCCTCCTCAGTAGCACATCTTCTCCAAAACTCTTCAGAGAGGAATAAAGAGACATCAGAAGCAAGGCTGTGAGGTGCTCCTCCTCCCAGAGGAAGGTCAGGGGATGCAGGAGGCCTTATGAGTAACCGCAAAAACTCAACACGTGGGGGGAAATACAAAGGCTTTGGAGCAGTGCTGAAACCCAGCTCCAGGCCCAGCAATGCGAGGCTGAACTGCAGAGCTCCTTGCAACAGGGTAGGTCACAGGCTCGTACCACAAACGTTTAAGCAAGCTGTGCTTGCTTAGTCCATTAAGGACTATTAAACACTGAGTTAGAGATTAAGCTTCCAGCTCAGGAAGCCCTGGAGCTTAAGAATGCCCCAGACTGGGAGGGAGCAAGACAGGGGCACAGAGTGTTTCTCAGGCACACCATCAGATCCCACCTCTTGCCTGAGATCTACCAGCGAACTCAGGACAGCCAATGGTTTGTACCAGCTGTAGATAAAACAGCTGATAGCCGCATTTTTTGGGTGCCAGGGCTGTAAGGCTGCTGGTGTGGTCCCTCAAGAGAGAGCTATACCTACCCATATCCAGAACCCCTTCATCACCGGCAGCATGTAACTGGGGGCAGGCACAGAGCAAACCCCACACTGAGCATCCCATCCTTTAACACATGCTAGCAAGAGCATCATAGTTGTCACAATAGATTTTCCAGAGCGGACATATGATATTGTTCCTGGATGATGATCAGCTTGCAGAGAAAATAAACATTTCAATTGATTTCCATCTTCTCATGCAACCCAGCCTGCCTACTTCCTCTCCCACAAGCTTCCATCCCTTTATACTGGTGCCCACAGCTGGAATCCTGCATTTTGAATGCACTCCCAACCTTTTGGAGCTCTCCTGTGCTTTTGCAAAGCTGGGAGACACACCGTTGGTGGGATCTAACAACCTAGAGAAGGTGCAGTGGGAGCCAAACCAGGTGCTCACCTCTCCAGTTTGAGGTTTAGAGGCAACAGCCACCTGCAGAAAACAGTCACCACGAGAATTAACCCCAAACAGCACACCCAGACCTTGATTTCCTTGCTCCCACACCAGCATTTGGGGAAGCTAAGAGGCCTCTCTAGATGAATGAGCACAAAGCCACAGTGAGACAACCTTACCATGGGCAATACGGATATAGCTGATCCAGTAACAAGTTGCTTCCCACTACACATCCTGCCTTTCATCACACTCCTTAGGGGGCAAGCAACAGAGCAAGATTCGCTCCTGTCAGCATTCAATCAGGACGCCCGTCACAAGAAAGTGGACTCAACCACTGCATGACATCCTTTTGACATCCCAGGTTTGCAATCTGGAGGTGGTCAGAACCTCCACGACTTAGCAAGCACTGAATGGCAGACTAGCCACCTGCTGCTCAGGCCGCCTGCGGACCACAAGGACGAGCAGGATGCTCCTGCACACACAGGCGCATTGAGAGCAAGGGCAAGAGAACCAAGAACCACAAGGAAGCAATTGCTCTGTGACAACTTACTCCAGCAGCAGGATGTCATTCCAGCTCCACCTGCAGGAATCTGTGCTGGGGAGAAAGCCTGGAGGGTTAGATGGGAAAGGTATTGCTTGGGGAGGCAAGGGAAAGGAGGATGCTGAGGATGGTGGGGAGAATCCAGCTAGAACAGCAGGCGAGGGGGTGAGTCTTGTGGGCTGCATAAAAATACCCTGAAGCAGCTTAGAGAAACAAGGGGTTGGGGTTTTTGGTATAATTCCATGGGCAAACACCAAATGCAGCTTCCCAAGAGCGCCTTCGAGCAACCTTTATCAGTTCCCTGCTCCAGCACGTACCCTTACCCGCGTTCGGTCTCCCCGCACGGTTCGGCAGCTGAAGTTTGCAGGAGGAACATTTGCTGAAAGCGAATTTTACAGGGATGTCGGAGAACATTCGCCAAACGAGATCTGAATTGACAGAAGGGGACATTTGCGATACAAATGCCATTCCTAAAAAAGTTACTCCTCTAAATCAGGAAGCAGACAATCGGTACCATCCTTTGCAAAATTATCCACCTCTCCAATTAGCGGTTTTCAATATTAGGAATTTATCACGACCATCTCCAAAGTGCTTCACCTCAAGAAATTAAAGAAATACTCCATCATGTAAACTGAGACGAGGCGTATGCCCAGCAAGCACATCATCAATGGTCACAGGGAACAAACTTCCTGCAGGAAACAGCCTTATTTCCCAGTGGAGGAGAAACCAATGTTGATTTCATTGCCCAGTAGGAATGGTTTCTGCAGGAGGCTTCTTCCCATCACACAAGAAGAGCAGCGGAGCTCCTGGAGAGACACATTTCCACGGCAGAGCTGCAAATCCCCATCTTCAGAGCGCCTTGGAGGCAGCAGATAAGCCTTTGACTTTGAACTGGAGACAAAACCGAAGGGGGTAAGTGAGCAACCCGTGGTGGGGGTCAATGAAGTTTCTGCGATGCTTCGAGCGAGCTGACGTGATTTGGGCATCAAGCTTGGGCTAAAAGCAGCAGCAACCCAGGCAGTTCTGTAAGTAACCCACCCTGTTAACTGGGGAACACTATTAAGGGGTACAAAAAGAGACCTTCAGTGCTTTCCCTCCAAGAGTAAAACTCTAACTTAAAGACAACCTCCCAATCTGCACGATTTAAATAAAAAATCCAGATTTGAATGTAATCTGACAGCAAGGAGGAAATGTATGGGAGCACAATGGCTCACAGGAGAAATCCCTGCAGATAAGAGACAGCAAAACTGGACCTTGAAGTATGAGAACTGAGAGTTCACAGCCCAGATCGCCGGTCCCAGGGCAAGCGTGAGGCACAGAGAAGCAGCAAACGAGCTACATGTGAGGAAGGAAGAAAACGGCGCCCTTGAGCAGAGAACATGTTTGTAATAGATCTATAAACAAACCAATCTCCCATTCCTAGAGTGGATAAACCCCTGTGCAGCTCCCCAGGAAGCCATGCATAGCAATTCTGCACCAAGCTCCTGAGAAAAACCCGAGCCCAAGACTTCACTGCTCCCATCTCCCTATCAATCCCCTGCAAAGGCATGCTAAATGCCTCTTTCCCTCCTCACTGCTAACAACACAAGGCCACAACACCGTGCATTTTATCTGAATTATCAGCCTTCGCCAGACCTGGCTTTGCCTATACGGACAGCAGTCCCAGAGGGGAGAGGAAAAAAACCCAAACAAGAGAGGAAAATTCCCATACAGCCTATTAAAAAGCTGGAAACTTCCCAGCCCTGGTTGTTACAGGGTGATTTTTCTTACATCTCTCTTCAAACGGAAAAGCAGCACGGGAAGAGCTAGAGATCTGAAGCAGCAGCCAGACTGACCGAGAAAAGGGTTTCGTGGAAAAGCAAAAGAGACTGAGGGCCAGGGTGATACACGCTGAGCAAAGCCAAGAGCGTCCTCTGTGGGAATTGCCCTAAATTGAATTGGTTTTACCCGCTTGCTAAACCAAATTTAGGCTCAGATCTCTAGAGAATAGTGGTGATTCAGAGTTCGAAGTGAGCCTTTTACCCTGTACTGGCCAGGGATAGGCTGAAGGGGATTCTCAGATGCTACCACCTCCACGGGGTGTCTGAGTCTTCCCACCACTTTGGAAACAACCAACTGTTTGGGTGTTCCCACAAAAAGAAGTTGGAGGAGCCCAAAGGGCTAAGATTAAACTTCCCGCCGCACCCCCCCAATCCCCCCCCCCCCGATAGCTTGCTATTATATCCTCCTTCAGTAATGAAATGCCTTCTGAGAAGCCAGGATTAAGGCAGTCTCAGCCCAAAAAGGCCACTTTACCTGAAAGAGTCCAGCACAGAGCCACTAAGATTGTTAAGGGAGTGGAACATCTTCTTCCTTAGGAGGACAGGCTGAGGGAGCTGGAGGAGACTGAGGGGTGACCTCATCAGTGTCTATAAATACACAAAGGGTGCGAGTCAGGAGGACAGAGCCAGGCTCTTCTCAATGTTGTTCAATGACAGGGCAAGGGGCAGTGGATGCAAGCTGGAGCAGAGAGGTTCCATGTGAACATAAGGAAAAACCTTTTCACTGTGTGGGTGGTACCCCCTGGAACAGGCTGCCCAGAGAGGTGGTGGAGTCTCCTTCTCTGGAGACATTCAAACCCTCCTGGATGTGCTCCTGGGTAACCTAATCTAGGTGATCCTACTGTGGCAGAGGGGTTGGACTAGATGATCTTTCAGGGTCCCTTCCAACCCCTAACATTCTGTGATTCTGTGAATTTCGACAGGTGTCTCAATACCCCTCACAACACCCACCTTTCAATTACCACCAGGTCTACCCCTTTAACATTCCAGAAGCACCAACAGATGACAGATAGCAGAGAAAATAAATTTTAAAAAAGCCAAGAGAGGCACTTTACAAAGGCAGAAACAGTTCTGGGAGAGCTGCCTGGGGAAAGCAACCCAACCAAACACCCAAGAAACCACCACTCCTCTGCTCTGCTCCAGCTTGGTTCCCCCATGCTCTGGGTTCAGCCAGAGCAGCTGCTCGCAAACTCCTGTCACCCTCCCAAAGTCTCCCCACACAAATAAGCACACATCATTATGAAGAATCCATTAAAACCTGCAGGAATGGAGAAGATGCAATTCCATCCAGTGTTTAACTTCTCTATCCCAAGGCATTTTTTTCCTTTCCCCCTCCCCCCCCTTTTCTTTGGATCAGTACCTTTTTCCTGTGAGCAATGATAAAATTACTGATTAAACTTTAAAGTGGGAATATCTTTGAACCAGGAGGAGAGGCACAGCAGGGAAGGGATACATTATTTAGAGGGGGGTTTGTGTTTTCCACCCCAGCAGCCACCATGAGATTGCCAGGCAAAGCACGGTACCACAGAGTCAAAACCCAGGTGCCCCAAGATGAACGTTATGTGGTAATGCATGCTTAAATAATCTGTTTATTACATCTTCCCATTGTAACTTTAACAAGGCACAAGTTTTACAGCTAATATTTTGGAGAACTGCGATGGAGTTTGTGGGTTTTTTTACAGCAAGCCAAGAATTTGGAGGAGAACAAGCCTCACCTAAGTTTACTTCTTCCATCAGGGGACTAAATAGATTTTTTTTTTCACATAAAATTACCTATCACACAGTGTCTATAAAAAGAAGCAACTGTAAACATCCCGGTTTCAACCCCACAGCTGAAAGTCAGCATCACAAGGAGCAAAAACAAAACCACAAGGATAGACTAATTCCTACAGCAAAATGGCTAACTGCAATAGATTCTACACCTGCCTGGAAAGCTCTTCCCTCGAAGCCGTGTCATCCCATATGCTACGGCCCCCCACACACACACCCCGCCCCACCAGACGCTGGAGCGCGGCTGTGCTGTCAATGCGCAGCACAAGCCGTCTGTGTTTTGCCCATCGTTTCAAGTCAACGTTTCTCAATCGTTGTGGGTTGTTTGGTTGGGGTTTGGTTTTGTTGTTGGTTTTTTTTTTTTTGTTACAATCAAATAAGGATTAACCTTGATGGGGAAGAAAACACAAACCAAAGCCACACTGCATGGACCACCACCTCCTGCATGGTTGACAAAAGTTTTCATTTGCAGGCAAATGAAAGGTGAACTTACACCGTCAAATACTCAGCTCTCAGCATTTAACCTAGTTCCCCCTCGCCTCTCACAGGCTTTTTTTTCTTCCTTGTTTTGTTTTAAGCTATTTTGTTCCTTTCCCTTTGAGAACGCTTCCCTCCGATTACCCCCTGAACTCCTCCCAACCCTCTATCTGTCCCCCTGTTCTCAGCAACAGTTACTTAAAAGAAAAAGCAAACAACCCACCACAAAAACACAACCCCGCCGCACAAAATGAGGCTTTCAAAACGGCTCCCATTGACGGAAATCCATTATCATTAATGGCAAGCCTCCCAGAATCTGTTCTTCGCTTCTTTTTCATTTTAAAATGTCAATGCATGTTGTCAGAATGCAATTGTTTTCCTTAATCATCCGCAGCAGCCAAGTAGAAAGTACTCATCTTCTTGGTGTGGAAAAGTCACTTGCTTTATTCACACCACACTCAATTTTGAGAGGATGTTTCCCAGGCTGGCTTTGCCCTCAAGAATCAAGGCTTACACACTCACCTTCCGTAGAAGCCTGCAGGAGCGATAAGGATCCTTCTTCTTTCCGTCAGAAAATTCGGGTTTCTTTGCAGGCACAGGTATGAGGACACGTGTCAGGAGGTGTCGGTGAATCCTTAAGGGAAAGCCAGCTAGAAAGCTGGGTATCCTCTTACTTTAAAGCTTGGGAACTAGGGAAAAAAAAAAAAAAAAAGAATTGGGGCATTGTTGTCGGCTCAATTCTCATCAAAACCGGCAAAGAGAACTGCCCGTCCTCATTCCGCTCCATTATCGCTTCTCAAGAGTCGCTCCTCGGCACATCTCCCTCCATACAATCTTTTCAGTTTGGTAATTATTGTTGGGTTGGGGTTTTTCCACCACCCCACCCCCCTCCAGGAATCACAAAGAGAAGCTGCTGAAAGGTGGAGGCAACAGACTTCTTCAAGAGCTGTTGACAACTCCCAAGAAACTTTTACATTTCGAATGCATTCTGCCCACATTTCCTATATTTTCTGTGGTTCTTAAGTTCCTCAATTTAGCACACAAAGCTATTTGCATGAAAATAGCATCTTGAGAGTTTCTTCTGGAAGACTTACAATGCCTTTCTTTTGAAAAAACACCACATAATTGTAGAATTATGTGTTGAACATCTCAGGTAGCTGGGGTAAGAGGAGAACGAAGCGCAAAACTGATTGCAAACATTTTTCTTTCATTTTAGATCCCATCAAGTTCTCATTCTCCAGCTGCCACTCACAATGGTACTCCTGGATACATTAATCTAGTGCCATTATCATTCTCTAAAGGCAAGGAGAGCTTTTATTAAAGCAAAGACAAGCGAATTTAATGGTCTGACTGTCTGTGTTTCTAAAAATACACGCAGACTTCCTCTTGACCTGCAGGTAAGAAAATGTTATATTGATATATTCTTGAACTAAGCCCACTTTCCTCAAAGAAAAATACAACATCCCATCCTGTAAACACCCCTTTCCTGTAGGCCCAGAAAAATGGCTGGAACCTATGATGCATCTGACACATCAGCAGAGAGTTAGGCAAGGGATGAAGCCTGTTTCCAAATGAGATGGTCCAACACAAATCCACCAGACCACGACCTCTGCCAAGCCTGTGATCTGCTGAGAAGTGGTAAGCAAGCAAGGAGGTAACCTCTGAGGTAGCCACCAACCACCTTACCTAAGGATGCCACACTTCCAATCGGCATCTTAAGTCACAGGAGATAGCAAAGAGGCATTTAGTCCTTCAACACGCTCCAGAGATGAAAGAAACCAGTATGTTTACCAGGTCTCATGCTTGCCAGGGCTCAGGAGCATGTTACAAGGGCAGTCTCACAAAGAGATTGCTCCCAGTGCTGGATGCTGGGATAAACAAGGACAGGGCAGGGCTGGCAGCCAGCCTGGGCTCCAGGGAGATGGCTTTGGCCAACAGGAGCTCCCTAGACCTTTCTGTAATTTCTCAGGTCACATGCAAATACAGGGGGCTGGGGCCAACAATTCGGTCAGCCCCACCTACCTCCCTGTAAAAGAAAGGTCTTCAAGGCACAACCTCTGTCACACAGTTGATTGTACTGGTGTGTCATGCTGCATCAGGTAGTTCAAACACCAGAACTGAAGGAGAAATACCAACTACGTGCCTTAGCCACCTACAAGCTCAAGTGAAGTCATCTACAGTCATTTCACTACACTCAGCTCCATTACCATCAATGGCTGGGTGAACCAACTGCAGCTACGTGGGTGATGTTGGAGCAGTTATAGGAGGCAAGAGGAGACGGAGCGCAATGCAGTGTACCTAGCTGCAGTCTACCTACCTTTTATCACCCATGGGCAGACAATGATGACGTTTCAAGTTGCCCACAGCTCACACAATCACAACACTGGAGAAGACAGCCAAGGAAGAGGAAGACAACCCCCACAAATGTGGGCCTACAGTACGAACAACCCCAGAGACACCCTGCAGCCTATTCGCTGCCTGTCTCAGCTCACAAGTACCTCCACATGGTGACCTGCTCAGAGAGCATGCCTTGTGCTCCCTCTCACCTTGACCTGAGTGCTGGAGGCATTCCGGCAGGCAGAGACCAGTAACCACCCCACCAAGGGCTGTCCCACTTGCTGGCTGAAGTCCTCAATTGAGCTCCGCGATTCTGTATCAAAGCTCCTGGCAGAGGAGACTGTTCCTGCATAGAAAACTTGAACTCCAATGGGGAAAAAAAATCATTGTGGGAAGGCAATATAATATACTATAATATACTATTTACCCACACAACCAGATGCTTCCAGAAATGAAGAGAATGCTTTGGGCATCCAGTGGGAACGTGATCTGCCATAGGTTGATAGCAAGGGAGAACTGCCAATGAAGAAGATAATCAATATTCTAAGGCAACCATTCCATTTAAGATCATTGGAAAGTCCTATGAAAGAATCATTGCCACCACCTTCCAGAGCAGACCACAGGAATTGTGTATGACGTTGTGTTTCAAGAGAGAAGGGTAAATGGCATTTACCCCAAAGTCTGAATCACAACAGGGATAGAGTGTTCAAAATCCTTCCAGGATTTTAAGGTCTAGCCTCACTGTCATTTGATCTACAAGATTTCTGCTGCACCCACATGGATACCCCCGAGCAAGACTCCCAGAGTTTATTCTAAGCAGATGCCAGAGGCTTTACAGATCCCCATGAGCGCTCAGATCCACTCCAGACAACACACACACCTTCAGCAGCACTGATACAATTATGAGAGGCCATCACAGCACCAGGAAACTGGAGGAAAAGAGGGAACAAAGAAAAAAAGAAGGAGAAAAAAAAGCATAGGACATCACTCCAAATAAACCCAGGCAGCACCTGGACTTCCCTCTGTGGAAAGTTCAAGATCATCTCCCAAAGTGGCGCACGGGAAGAATTCCTATTTGCATGAGCAAATGCCAAATTACCTTGATGGCTGGCAGCATTTAGCACGTCAGCACACATACTCAATTCTTTTTTTTTTAAATTACAAAGTCTCCTCCATGCAGCTCTTAGGTAGGTATTCTCGTGTTCTGGGCTCCCTGGTATACAAGAGACAGGGATCTCCTGCAAAGAGTCCAGAGGAGGGCTACAAAGATGATTAAAGGACTGGAGCATCTCCCCTACAAGGAAAGGCTGAGTGAGCTGTGGCTGTTCAGCCTGGAGAAAAGAAGACTGAGAGGGGATCTAATCAATGTTTATCAATATCTGAAGTGTAGGACACAGGGGGAAATGGCCAGCCTCTTCTCACTGTCTGTGGGGACAGGACAAGGGGCAATGGCTGCAAGTTGGAGCACAGGAAGTTCCGCACCAACATGCGGAAGAACTTCTCCAGGGTGAGTGTGACAGAGCCCTGGGACAGGCTGCCCAGGGGGGTGTGGAGTCTCCTTCTCTGGAGATATTCAAGACCCATCTGGATGCCTCCTTGTGCGAACTGTCCTAGGGACCCTGCTTTGGCAGGGGGGTTGGACCAGATCTCTGGAGCTCCCTTCCAACCTCTACAATTCCGTGATCCTCATGTAAACGCTTGCATGTGTAAAAGCAAGAAAGCCACAAGCAACACCACATACACTGAAAAGTTGGGGTTTTCTTTTTAAAAAAAAAGAAGTAGTAATCACTGCAAGTGGAGGAGCTTGCTCAGGAGAGAACAGGAGATATTTTTTAACACTTCCTACTGTTACAACAACGGCAGGAAGAAAAGACAAATTAGAAAGCTGAGAGAGTAGCAAAACCCAAGGTCAGCAATAACGTGACTCCAAGGCATTACTAAATTCAGCCAAGGTTAATCAGGGAAGCCAAGTATTTACCTCGGTGCCTTCATCAGGTGCCTAAAAGTGATGTAAGGATCCAGCCTGAGAAACATTAGATTCTCTCATTTTTCGCCTCACAAAGAAGTATTTGCAAGACCCCGGTTAATTAAACCAATAAACCACAAGTGAAAGCCTGGCCTCGTGCCACATCTTTACTAGCATGTTGTGCAGGGGTGTTGCATTAACAGCTGTTATCCTATCATGGGGTGGGGATGGGGGACATGAGAGCGGAGGAGAAGGAGCAGCAGCAGAAAGAACAAGATGAGCCAGCTGATTTTCAATTAACAGCTGAAATCAAAATGAAGTGCTTTTAGCACTCGGCCTTCAAAGTGCCAATACTCTTAAATAACACAGATACCTGGCCGTCCTACAGCCCTATTAAATCAACTTCATTTGTTTTAAGCAAAGCTGAGCGGTGCTTATTTAACAAGCACTTCTTCAAGCATGACTCAACACGCAGGGAGGAATCCTTTCAGGGCAAAGATGAATGTCTCAGAGGGACACCGCGAAGAGAAATTTCTCTGGAGAGTAGAAATCACTCACCACAGAAGCTTCTGGCCAGGCTAGGAGTGTTTGGAGATGGCTCATATCACCTCCTGCTGCTCAGGATAGTCTTACTTTGTCCCGTGAAGGTACGCTGCTGTCCCCAGACATTAAGAGGTGATGATTAGGATGGCAAGCTCCTGGAAAGAGAAGCAGATGCCTCTGTCAGGATACCCTAAGCAGGTACCTCTTTCACCTTAACAGCACTGAAACTTTCCTACCACCTCGGTTTTACGTGAAGTGGTTGATATGAATCTGAAGCATCATGCTTGGGAAACATGGCACCATGCATCCAAGCTGTGAGGGAAGCTGAGTGAGGGGTAATAATAACAGCTTTAGTGCACAGTAAGCCTCCAAGCACGCCTGAGGGTCCCAGCCTTGCTTTTGCTTGGAAAAAAAAAGGATTTTGCTCACCACAAGGGTCTGAGGAGAGGCATGCGTGCTATAGCCGCACCATCCACAACCTAATCCTTGCAGAACATCACCTTGCCCCTCCTCTGAGCACGTCACAGGTCAGTTCTCCCCTATCCTAGTTATTTAGGGCTCAGAGAAGCTCCTGGAGCTCCTTCACCAAGTTTTAAGTGGTCAGGGCTTCAGGTTTCATTAGAGGTAGCACAGTTTAACCCCAACTGGTAAGCTGAGCACCACAGGGCTGCTTGCTCACCCCTCCCCGCTCCAAAGGGGCAGGAAGTACAGGAAACAGAGCAGGCAGACAGTTTAAGAGGATAACAGAGGAAGGGAATAACAGCAGCAACAGGAATAAGGTATATAAAACAAGTGACACACAAATGTATCTGCTCACCACCTGCACACAAGTAAAGCTCTGCTACCCAATGTTTCTGAGCAGCAATCCCACCTCCCAGCTAGCTCCCTCTGTTACATCTGGAGCCAGACCTCACAGGGTATGGAATACCCCTTTGGCCAGGCTGGGAGAGCACAGCCAGGACAGTCGACCCACCTGCGCGTGCACCTGGCAGGGCATGACAAGCCCTTGACTTCGTGTAAGCACTACAACTACCTAGCAACATCAGCATGTTACCAACATCCTCCTCATCCTAAATCCAAAAACATGGCACTATACCAACTTCTAGAAAGAAAATTAACTCCATCCCAGCCAAAAGCGGGACAAGTGGTTACTCTTACCTGTCTTTTTCTTTCGCTTTAGTCTCTGCATCCTGATCTCTTAGATCCATTTACCCTACGATCCACTTACTCCACTCCCCGACCCCTTGCCTTTGGTACAATAAACCACTGATTCTTAGCTGGAGTATCTTCCCTTCTGCTAAGAGCTCTCTAGCAACAGCTTTGTGTCACAGCCAAACCCATTCAAAGGCCCCTTTCACACACTTGGCCTGAAACTGTCTTTTGCTCTCCACTTCTCCACGTGCAAGTAACTCCTGTCCACAACGTGAGTGAGGCTCTCGTGTGCCTCGGCCCATTCGAAGCGGTGTTTCCGAGCTGGCACGCATTAACCTCTCCCCTCAGAAACCTGAACAGGGAGAACAACTGTTATCCAAAAGGCCTAATAACCAGCTGAGAGCACGAGGCATGGCTGAGCCTCGCGCAGTGCTGAGTGGCTTTCCCGGGATGGTTTGATGAGGGATATAATCACAGGAGGAGTAGTTTGAAAGAGCACGTCTTCATCTCTCTCAGAAGCACCAATAATCAGCAGCTAATTTTCTCCGTCCTGTTAGAGCTCGTTAGACTTCTTGAGAAATTAATACCTGTCCTTAAGGTTAGGCTGACACAAGCACCACTGATTTTTCAATGGCTCAACTTCAAGGCTGCTAGAACAGTAAAATTATCATCATTTAAAAGGTATCATTAGTTAAAGAAGAAGTTTCATTATTTAAAGTAAAAAGTGGAGGGAAGCAGCATGAATATTGTTTGCAATACAGGCAGAAGCACACCTCGCTTCACACTTCTCAATGCCAACATTTTGGAAAAACAGCCCCAACTCTCACGCAGTATCAGTGTAATCCAAAGTAGAGATTAAACTGTACATGTGGGGAAGGAGCAGCACCATGCTGGGAACACAAATAGTTTACTTCTCACCTGCCTCTACACATCTAATTTTATATCCTTCCTCTGTGCGTTGCCTGCAGGGCACTCTGAAGTGCAGCGTTCACATCCCAGGTTTAAAGCACCTGTTGTCCAATGTTACATGGCCTCCATCCTTCACGATGCTTCCATCCTGCAGGAAAAGAAAAAAAAGCATTGCAGAAGGCATCAAACACTTAAGAGTGCTCTACTTCTCAACCCACAGCACCCGGAAGGGTAAGAGGATGCCCAACCAACCACCCCACTCACCACCGCCCACTTTTTATTTCACCAACGAGCTCCAAATGGCAAAAGACATCATGCACAGGCATCCCCATCCGGTGCCCCCCACCATGAGCCCTGGGAGCACACACAGCCCTGAGAGGCAAATGCTTCCCAGGCTCACCCGGCTCAGGGCTGACCGCATCCGTGGGGACAGAAAAGAAGTGCCTTGGCCCCTCCAACCCCCTTCTCCCCTCCATTTCAGCAGCAGCAAGTAGCAAAAGGGACAAGGCTGCAATTATTATTCAAGGTTTCAAAACCGGGAGGGATGGGGGAGGCTAGGAAATGTCAGGGGCTTCTTGCAGACGTGACACAGGCTGGCTTGTGGGCAAATTAACACAACCAGGAGAATTCACTCAAGCTCATCAGGGTAATGAAATGTGATATCCACTGGAGAAAGCCAGGGCAGGGACACGCTCCACTTTGCTGGAGCAGCAATGCCCTTTAGCCAAAAGGCTCCCCGGTGAAATGCAAAACAACTCCGGGATGGAGTGTATTTAAACAGGATCCAAGGACAGCAAACGCATCACCACGTAAACGGATCTCTTTCGGCTTATTTCCATGCTGCACAGGGATCAACCAATATATATTTGGTGAGAGGATGCTCAGACAACCCCACCATGTTTCTTTTGTCCCACTGCCTGTTCTCCTAATAGTCCTGGTGTCTAAGGTCCCGATAAAAAGGTCTCACACAAAAAAAACCCCTTGCTGGCGGCATCTAACGAGCCACGTTCATCATCAGCAGGTTCTTAAACTGACTCAAAGCCACTGCTGCACCATACAGGGAGGCAAATTCACCTGGCAAACTATTCTTCCCACCCAGACCCCACTTTTTTCCAGCAGATCAACCCGAACCTGCCTGCACTCCTCTCCTGTGAAGACAAAGTCCAGCTCTTCTAACACCCTCACATTCAGGATGGCAGGCTGTTGAGATGATAGAGACCACCCCAAGACCACACCAACACACAGGGTGACCCAGCTAGCACTCTGCACGCCAAGAGCAGCACTGCCAGTTCAGAAGGGCTTTGAGGCAGTGTGTCCAGCTTTTATCCCACTGCACATCCTCCTAACAGCTCCCAGCTGACCTGACTCTCCATGCTTGCCAATGGAAATGAGACTGGCCTGTTGACTCTATTATGGTCTTTCTGCAAAGCAGCTCTATTTCATGGCCTTCTGCCTTCTATGTACCTCCCCATTTTCTGGTGTTACTGTCAGCAGATTAATTTTTGCTTAAGTGAGGTCCCAGAGAGCTCTTTTCAGAGGAACTTCAATGAGATCCTAGGAAAGGGTCTCCCAAAAGTACTACCCTTGCTCTAACACCATTTGAGCATCGCACATACGTTATTAAGCATCTATACAGAGTAGAAAAATACCCGTTAACCCTGTGAATAGCACTACCTGAGAGCTCCTCTGCATGAGTCTGGCGTAGCTCTGAGTAAAAGGGAGAGGCCGGTCCTAGAGAGAGGGGAAAAAAACCAGATATGACAGCTTTAGCTTTACTTTTCACACCTTCCCTCACAGAGGAAATGCTGCATTAAGATGTTGGATGAAGCATAACACATCCCACACTCCCCATCGCAGTTTGAAACGTGTAACCCTCCACTACAGAATCCCAAATTGTCACACTCAGGCAGGTCAGCATAAGGCGATTCATTTGTTAAATCATTTTTCCAGTGCTGTTCAGACCTGAATCTATTTTAATGAGCACACAACTAGATACGCCAACACTTGTCCATTCAAGACCAGGCTGTCATGACAGCCTGGCACTGGTTTTCCCCGACATGGTTGGTCTCCAAACCACCTCCTGGACCTTGACACCAGCAAACAAACAGCCATTTGTTTCTCCAACCAGCCTGGTTTGGGGTTTGGTGGGTTGCTTGTTGGTTTTTGGGGTTGGTTTGCTGGGGTTTTTTAAGGACTTTTAAAAGGCTGCTGGAAAAGCATTGACTTTGCAAACAAAGTTTCTACACAGAGCAATCTATCTGACACGTGGCATCCTAATTTGGATGAGTGTGTTAAGAATGCTTCTTCAGGCAGCAAGGAGCTAAGCTTTGGGAAGTTACATAAATCAGAACATTTACATTTCTATGTGCTAACAAGAAATGAATGCCTCCTTCCCTTCAAGTTAGCATTTATGTGTGTCACGGGCGCTGCTCCCTCTCCCCACCTTTTCCCACTGTCTTCAGGATACGACCGTAGAAATTGTCATATTGAATTACACTGATAACCCATCTCATTTAATGCCCTCTCCAAAATAATACCCCGCACCAGCTGCTACAGGGGAACATTTAGCACTCCTTGTAATTGAGGATGATGGAACAGCACCACCATGAGGGACAGATTTCCTCCACATTAGGGGAACCCCTCCTTTCCTTAACCATTCTGTCACACATACTTACCTGTAAATGTTGTACTTTGAGTAAAAACGGCTATGGTTTGGGGGAGGGTGGGAGGAGGCACTCAGCAGAATCTCCTGGGAAAGAGCTTTGCAGATTAATGGGGCACACGACATATTGGCTCATGTATCAGTCAGTAGCAAGCGGTTCTCTCAACCCCACCACCAGAAAGGGATACACAGGAGCACAGGCTGGCTTTGCCATGTCATTCAGTGACTTGCATGCCCTGGTCATCTTCTATAGGAAAACAGGAGTCATCCTAATCACTAATGAAACCTCAGAAAGGGCAGCTTGAGAAAAAAGTGACACTTGCTGTAGCAGGGAAGCCTTCCCTTGCCTCTAATCACTGTCAGAACTTATCTCATAAAGCCTTCTGCTTGTGCTGGATCAGCAGTAATGGTGCTAGAACTTTCCTGACTTCATCAAGATTTTTCAGTAGGGTGGGATAGTAAACGGCATGGGTTTACACTCTATAATAGCACAGAACATGACACTGGTATGTTAGATTAACCCAGGGAAGGGGTTGAGTCACCATCCCTGGATGTGTTTAACAGACAGGTAGATGAGGTACTTAGAGATACAGTTTAGTAGAGGACAGGCACAGTTGGACTCAATGATCTTACAGGTCTTTTCCAACCTAGTGATTCTGTGTTTCTATTTCTCAAGGGCTCCAGCCGACAGACCAGCTCCCACAGACACTTCCACAAACAACTTCAAGACCTCCCTTTACCCTATGGCAAGGAAAAGAGAAGCCCAGACCAGATTCAGCCTGGCTGGAAGTCCTCCTTCTGTGGGCGAGAGACATGCTGGCAATGTGTACAGCCCCGTGACTCACTGAAAATGAAACCAAACGCACGGTTAGTTCGATGCTCCCATGGCAAGGAGGGGACAGGGACGGGGTTGGGCTGGCTCGCAGAGTTCAGCTTTCTTCCTCAACAGGGAAATTTGCAGCGTAATTAAAATGAAATGCTGGCACCTGTGTTGCATGTTGAAATATTGATGGAGGGAGGAATAAAGCATTTTATGAACGCGTGCTTCCATCTCGTGATTTACCACCCCCAAACACCATTTCCACAGAACCTACTCGGGAAGAAAGGCGGGGGGACGTGAAAGAGCAAGAGAGGTTTTATCACTGCAGAAAAAGGGAACAGGACTGGACAAAGTTAAGCACGATATATTGAAAGATAGTCCTTTGCGGATGGAACTCTGAATACAGCGGGAGCTCCTCATGCCTGGGAAAGGTCCACTGAAGTCCACGGAGGTTCTTTTCCCCTCCCCTTTTCCTTGTGCCCTACCAAATAATGGTGGGAAGGGGCTATGCTGCTTTTAACAGCAGATTAAAAGGGGTCAAGCTCCTATCAGTAATGAAGCTTGGAGCAAAGTACTTCGAGCTATGTGAGAAGACACAGAGATAGGACTCTCCGTCACTTACCTGCCATTGAGCCATTATTACTCAGCCCCACCGAGCAGGGTTTGGCCAAACCAAAGCTGACTCCATACTTATTTCAAAAAAAAAAAAAAACAAAAAAACAAACCAGAAGGGAGAGAAGAAATATTCAGAGTTGTTTAATTAATGAGCTAATTACAGCGCTGAGAGGGGTCTTTGCCGTAGCAGCTAACTCTACCCCAAGTCTATTTGCCACAGGAATCAGGAGAAATGTGTGCCTCCAGCATGAATGAAATCCCGATTCTTAGCCAAAGATGAGGCTCAGCTTCCATCAAACATCAGGCCAGGGAGACACGCTACAGCAGGGTACCGAGACAGCAACCAGCTCCAATGAGGGTGAAGGAAATCTTGCCGGGATCCAGGAGGACAGCATAAAATGTATACTTCCACCTCCTCCAGTCAATACTGTTTTGCTTTTTGCTCTGACAAATCAATTCGTGAACCGCAGCGAGCAGTCTGGAGTCAGAGAAAACATTATCTGCCCTGGTGAGAGTCAGGCAGATGGGCTCATCCACACTGCCCACAGAGAACCCTCCTCAGCTTCTCATTTATTCCTTCCTGTTCCCTTCCTCTGGTCCTTACAGCCAGGATAAAGCAGGACAAAGGAGTTGCCAGCCCCACATCTGGGCAGGGAAAGGGCAGCACGGAGGTAAGGCTGTGCCTGCGCCCCAGGGTGACCCCCTGTTAACACAGCACATCCCTCATTCCAGCACTAGACTCACATCTTTCTCTTGCCATCAAACCCCATGAGAAGATGGGGCTCCAACTTTGCCAGCTGAAACACCGGCCTGTCGCTCCCCAGACCTGCTCTTGTTTAGGGTCTGGACGACTCACCTCAGAACCAGCCTCAGAGCCAGGGGGTGGATGTGGACATCCCAGTCACAAGGTAGCTGTTGGCTATCAAGGCAGCTATGCAATGGCAGGGAAAGCTGGCAGGTCTCTGCTAAAACATGCACAGCTTGGGAAAGCTCAGTGTTTTTTGCAGCATTTTACTCCAGACCATCTGAAGTGCAATGTTTTCAAACGCAAACAGCAAAACAGCGGCCCCAAATTCCAAGCTGAGGACTCACAAATCAAGCACAGCTCTCCAGACTGAGCCAGGCACCCAAAAAAGGAGGATTCTGCATTGCACGTACACAGAAGCACTTGAAATTTTAGGCTGGCACTCAACCTACCCAATTTCAGGTCTAACTGAGGTCACAGATAGACCCTCACAGAGCAGTTCAACGCACCCGGGATCTGAATCATCCCTCAGGATTCATTCAAGCCGCCTCACTTGACCACAGGGGTGAGATTAGGTACCCAGATGCTTCACTTCAGGGTCTGTGCTGGCTTGGGCTCAGTGCAGCCCTTGGTGCTACTCCACTTGGAGAAGCAGGCATAATCTTATCCCACTTCTTTTATTTACTACTTGTTCCAAAAAACAAGTTCATGGCATTCGACTTCATATTTACTTTTTCTACCTAAATTTCTTCCAGGTTCCTCCAGTACACCCAAGAACTCTGCTTTCTGAGCCAATTGAGGAATACTAAATTTCCACCACTTCTTTACATTCAAACATCTACAGGTGCAGTTCCGAACCCCTCGTACAACGCAGATGTTGCCCCGTGAACATACCATAAACTGAGGCAGAAGAGGCAAAAAGCAGAAGCAAATTCAACGAGTCTGATCATTCAAAGCTTGAAAGTGGGGAGAGCCCTTACTTAGCTACATAGGCTGTGGGGGCGGGGGGAAATACACTTTGTTTTAAGGTTTGATTCTATTTTAACATGGAGAGATGGAATTTATACAACAGAGCCAACTATTTTGCAAGGTGAATTTTTATATTCCCCGTTCTCTTTGCAAGTAATTTGCTCACTGCAACACAATGAGATGCCTTTTGAAGGCCCTGGATTTACTACTTACTCAGCAGAAAACATCACCATGAGCAGCCCGGGGAAAACTAAATATACACACGTTAAGAAGGGCAAGCGATAGGTACCGCTCAGTGAAACTTTATGTGACCAAGAGCTGCTGGTGGAGATGTGATTTAAAGGTTGTGCTAAATAACTGAAACTTTAGCTAATCACTGTGTAAATAACTTATGGTAATGGCTTTGGGCAAGCAATGGATAGAAGGGTTTCTCCGCACACACAGACAGAAGCTTATCGATGGAGGAGGCTCTGAGGAAGTTCTAAGGGAAAAGGGGGAAAGATCATCCCAGAAATGCTACTGGAAAACCAGGGAGTAAATCACGAAGGCTCAAGCAGTGCTGATGCACAGCAGCCTGGAAGGAGTGAGCCATAAGAATGACATCTACTGTTCCTCTCTGGCACCCCAGGCGCAGGAGGGAGTGAGGCTCAAACAGCCTCCCTGGGCCACCCATGGGACACAGTGTCAATGCTGCAAAAGGTCAAAGGAGCACATGGAAGTTTCCTGGTGCTCAAAATGGGAGCTCTCACTTTTAGCCTGATGAAACACCCTCGCAACACTGCAGCCAAGTACAAGCCATCTCCTCCCAGCATGATGAGTGAGCCTGACGCAAAACTCGCTCCGTGTTCCTGCAGTTCTTACCAAATCCAGATGGGTAGGGGCTCCCTGCCCCACAGATCACCACCCTTTGGGATGGCCAAACAGGTCTTTGGGCCGCACACAGCACACCACTGCGAGGTATACAACACCTGACAAGAGCACGGCAGCCGCTCACCCAGCTCAGTTCTTCCAAGCTTGGCCTTTATTCTCTTGTTTTTCTCCCAAACTAACAGGAAAGGATGCGCTTTAGGAGAAAAAGTAGTTAATAGGGGCCAAACCCACCAACCCCATGATGTTCATGGATTGGAGGACCCCATCATAAGCAGGGCACAAACTTTAGCATCTCAGGAGGCTTCTCTGCATCCTTGTAGTTCTTTAAATCCCATTAATGTGACAAAAAGAGAAATTGCATCAGGGCAGATTCAACCAGCAGGAAGGAAAAAACACAATTTCCCAAAAGGACTATTTGCCATGTCACAAGAGTGCTCAGGAAATAACCTCACAGATGAGCCTGGACAGTGATGCCCTCTCCTTTTGGAGAGCAAGGCTGAGCATGAAGCAGTCAGTGGCTCCTCATCACTTCCAGGAAAACACTAGATGTTTCTGTCAGGTCAGGAAACACTTCCAAGAAACATTAAACTTCTCCTTCCTGGTTTTGAGGCTGTGCATACACTTTTGGCCAATTTAGGGTTATCTGTGCGCAGATGCAGCCACATCACTGGCAAAGTTAATTTTTATTATGGAGGAAGGTAATTCAGACATCAATGTGTATTGATCTTCACTTTCTTTCCTTCCTGACCCCAGAGACATTCTGAGATTACTTACAAAATGAGGATAATCATGTTATTTATCTACCTTTAAAGAGGATCCCATCCACTTTTTTTTTTTATACCCTAAGGATAATCACTTGAGATAAGGAGAGGAGCTGAAGTTAGTGCTCCTCATCTCCTTTAACCAACACACAACAGGGAGCAGCAGGAGGAGAGGAAAAACAAAAAGAGAGAAATAACAGCAAGGTCAGTTTTCACTGGGATGAGGAAGGGACTAGACAGGAAACTGCTTGTTTACTGGCACTTCTGGCTCCTGTTCCTGACATTGAAATCCAAAAGCTAATGAAGATAGATGGGTTCATCCATGCTGTGGGGGTCTGGATACTAATGAAAATTGTTTAATGGTCAAGAACTGTCGCAGGGTGCATTGATTAATTAGCAGAGTTAGGAGGAGAGTGACTCTACCAGCACATCAGCTACTAATAATAGAGCCCTGATCAGTTGGGGAGCGAATCCAAAAGGAAAAATGAGGCAACTGTCAGCTTGCAGCTCACCTTCACTGCAAGCAACAAAGGCAGAAACTCTTCCAGAGGACTTGTTTGCATCTCCCACCTCCCTCAAGGAAGGAATGCATCCAGAATGAGTCGCTACTGGGTCAGGCATCCTCAGGGAAGAGCACCCAGGGGATGGAAGTGGCCCCACTCCGTCAACCCAAGGAGAAGGTCAGTGGATGGGTGACATTTCTTCAGGGATCTTCTCTTCTCAACCCAAGGTGAAGGTCGGTGGATTTCTTCAAGCATCTGCTCTTCTCAGCACTGCTTTTCCCTGTCTGCAAAGGGATCTGCAACCCTTTTAGACCCACCCAAGAGACCAGGGCACAACCTCCCTATACAACCATTTTCTGCCTTCCACCACCTTTTGTGGATACAGACTTTTGCTGATAACCGGGTCTTCAACACCTCTGAGGTCTTGATTTCTCCTTGCCTCAGTTTCCTACCTGTACCAATAAAGCCTCTGCCCCCCCTTCATTTCAAGCATAGCCTACTCGGAGCACAGAATCTCTCTCCCTTTGTCTCTCCAGGGCCTGGGAAAAAGAAATATTTTTTAAAAAGCAAACCCAACCAAAACCACAACAAGAAGCAGCAGCTTGTTCTGGGGCACTTCTACACCACTGGAAAACAAACCAAAGGCAGAATTAACAGAAGCAACTCCTGGGAGAGGAGAGCTGCACTTAAGATAAGCTTTCCAGGTGTCTGGAGAAGTGCAAGGAATGATGATGAAATAGCTGTATCATATATACACACATTTGTTAGGGCACATACTGACACAGCTGGGAGACGCTGACAGCTCTGCAGAGTAAGACTAATTTCCAAGCACCAAAAAATCATATTGGTGGAAGGCTTAGGAGTTAAAAATGATCCAGCTAATCTGACAGAGTGGTCATAATTTTGGCACCTTAACATCCCAGTAACGCCCGAGCCACAAATTATCATTCCACATGGCGGGAAGTGGATGTCTTAATGCTTTTTGTTGACATGGCAGGCCTGATCGCTGGCTACAGCCATTGGGAAAATGAGACAGGAGCTTTTTGCACCACACACTTGCCGCCAACAATACAGGCACAGGGAAAAGAGGGCAAAATCCTGACCTGGCCTAATTTCCAGGTGGCTGAAGTTTCTTCCAAGCTCTAAAATACCTTTTCCATGGCTCTGTAGGGTAAAAACACAACTCCACGCTCTAAAGCGGAGCTGGACCTTCCAGCAGCATACATGACAGCAAGCAAAATAAAACCCAGTATACTACTTCTGCCACTCAAACTAAACATCGAACGGATCTCAGGTAGCCTCAAAATTCCATCAGAAGGTGGTATCACAAAGACAGCATAAAGCCTCCTACCCTTCTGCTGGTTGGTCACTTTGGCCATTGAACCACACACAAAGCTTGACCCAGAACAACAGCAACTACCATCTGATTTTTCCAGTTCACAGCCTGCAATGCAAATATTTCACAGCATTAAATTCCTGGTTTGGTCTCTCTCTTCTTCTGCCCTTGGCCACCGGGTCCCTGCTCCACTTCAACCAGTCGCTCCTTCCTCATTTTCCTTGCAGGCCGTCTGCCCCAAGCCATAGCCACCAAGTAGGTCAAGGAGGGGAAAGCAGCAGTAGATGTGCTCTCCTGAGCCTGATAGTGTGTCAGAGGCTGTTCCCTAATATACCCTCACATTGGAAACCCTCCCGTCCCCATGAACACACATTGTCTCCACACTGCGGGTGCCACCAAGCAACATCCAGGACCTCACAGCACCAGTGATACTCCACTTCAGGTCAGAAACCACCACCTCCACTTCTCCTTACTCCCAACCACTTTCAACGCTTTGGCTTTGCAGAGTCCTAAACCCAACTGACACAGAGTAGCAAGCAATTTCCACGACCAGTTCAGGGTACTACATGGACAACCTTCAGCACCACCTCAGAAGGACGTCAGCAGAGGTCCAAGAGCTGAGGCAAACCATTACTAGTAACAGGTCCATTCTTTTGAGCCCAAAGCCCCTCCACAATACAGCTGTGGCAGTAGTATTTCATTTCTCCTGCCAGGGGAACTCTTTATCCTCAGATCTGGAAGCGAGCTGGTACATTATTGAGTTTCCTACGCCCAACAGGTGAGGCACAGTGATATTTTGGTTTCTTAAAACCACCCCATAGGCAATTTCCCCTTTAATTTTAATCCTGTTTCAAACAAACAGTGCAGACAGCATGGTCCAGCAGTCATTCCCAGTAAGAGCAAGAACAAGCAAAGCAGACGAATTCAGCTCATAAGAAGCAGTACAAACTCATTAGGCTGGGGAGAGAGAGGTGATAATACAAATAAGAGACTAACCTCATCAAAAGAGCGTGCTTAATGCTAACAAGGGGGAAAAAAATACCAGCGCTGCATCTGACATGAATTTCACACAAGCTTCTGCTGAGATTCTGCACCAAGCAAAAGGAAAAACAGGGTCCCAAGTATCTCCAGCAACTCCCCCTACACCTCAGCTTCACCTGGATGCTAGCCCCATGCCTCTAGTAATGTGCTACACATCACCCAGGTCCCCTGACACCCTTCGGGGAAGGCTGGAGGTGAAGCTGAGCACCCGTACATCAAACCACTCTTTCTTCCTAAAGCAACCACGCGAGTTAAGTACCCCACTAACCCGTGAGCAACTGTTTTCAGCTCACCTAGCTTCGAAACCTGCCATCTCTAGTGCCAATCCAAGAAACACTTTTATGCCCAAAAGCCTGTCTACCTTCTCTAATCCTGCCTTCTAATCCTGCAGACCCTATGATCTGCACAGACAGACCTCACCTTTACATCCAACACCCTTCTCCTGTCCCTTACTGCAAACCCAGCCATTAGGAAGCTGGAAATAAAACCCAGGGACTTCCAGGCCCTGCAAACAGCAATGGGAACCAAAGACCTCTGGATAGACAGTCTCAACACTTACATATCTATGGGCAAGCACGCCCCAGGAATGACAGCGATGCTTTGGCACACACCAAAGGATCTGGAGGTGCTTCCCACAAGAAATGATTAGGTCAAGAAGCACAGCCATTCTTCAGCAGAGCTGATCGTGTCAGCCATCACTCCTGTTTTTTGGGGACAAAGTGGGTTTCAGACAGCCCAAACCCTGCGCCCTTCTGTCAGGTGCCGCAGTTTCAGGGAGCTCTCCCCGTTTCTCAGCATTTTCCTGACCCCTAGTGACAAGACATTGGCTGTTCAGCAAACTGCTTAACATGCATTGCCCAACTCCCCCTGCATAAACAAGGAACAAAACTCACTCTAAGATGGGAGAAAGGTTTCCAGATTTGTCAAGACACTCAGCCTCCACAACCCCTGCAAATGTGCCAGAAAATCCAACCTGTTTAGCAATGAAACCTCAAATTTAGACTGGAAGTCAGGAAACAAAGCAAATACAAGAAGTTTCGCTTGCACCAGGCTCCAGGGAGTTACACGATTAATCCATCAGCAGGCTGGACAATGGAAGGGGCGGGGAGAAGGCAGTTTTGATTCATTGTCTTCCCCCGGGGCAAATACATCCTCATTGCAGGGAACAGAGAGGCCTTGACAGGGCTGCCAACTGCATCATCTCACCGCTGTCAACCACAGAACAAAGTCCTGGAGACCTGGAGGACAAGACTTGTGACACAGGAGTACATCAGGTTTCAAGGACAAGCAGAGTCAAAAGCAGACTTATTTTTGCCCGATTCTTGAGTTCCCCAATCACACTCAGGCCAGGCTTCCCAATGCATCAGCTAGCAACGAGTTGTCTCCTCCACCACCGGTATGACACAGGAGAAGACACCTGTGGCAGCACACTCTGGGGTACTCTGGACATGGGTTTGCATCATCCTCCACCTCTGGGAAACATCACGTCAATGTTCCGTTTCTTTGCTCCCAGATGCTAAGATATTCCACCACCTCACACACAGTCATCTTCCCACTTTGGGATTCACATTTTCTACCTGTTAGAAGCAGTCCAGTCCTGGCATTTTTATTGCCAATTTTTTCAATCCAGCCTTCTCCGGGGGTACTTGCCCACTGTGTGACACCAAACCCCTTTACCTAAAACATCATGTGAGCAGCCCAGAGAAGCCCCAACTTGTACCAGCCCCCAATTTATCCCATCCATTGTGCTGGGGCCGGTTCACATCCCTCCATGACTTTGATAAAACAACACTACAAGCAGAAGTCTCACACAGGAATAATTAACAATTTGTCTCTATTGGGCCCTTTTGTCAATTTAAACTTGTCACAACTGCCATAAATTCCCTGCAGTACTAAACAAACTCTTTCATTAAACCTATTGTGACACAAGAGTGTTTCTTCAGATACCAGCGAGGTGGTCAGTGTTGAAAGCGTTTGGCCCCACCCCAGCTTAAACTGGGAACTGAGGTTCACCAGGAGATCGCGACCCTCTCCCAAACTCCTTGCTCCAGCACCATTAAATCATAGAATCATTAAAGTTGGAAAAAGCCTCCAAGATGATCTAGCCCAACCATCTCCTTACCACCTATATTACTCACTAAACCTCGTCCAACCTTTCCCTGAACACCCCAAGGGACAGCGACTCCACCACATCCCTGGGCAACCCATTCTGATGCCCAGCCACTCTAAGTTTCTCCTTATTTCTAACCTGAACCTCCCCGGTGCAGCTTGCAGCCATTCCTTCTTGTCCTATCACTGGTTATGTGCTGACCCCCAGCTCACCACAACCTCCTTTCAGGGAGTTGCACGGAGCAATAAGGTCTCCCCTGAGCCTCCTCTTCTCCAGACTAAACAGTCTCAGTCCCCTCAGCCGCCTTATGACTTGCATGGATGCAAATTCTGAAAACGTATTCCTGCTGAATTCCTGAGGCACTGTAGCTGGTTAAATGTTTCCCAGCTGACTATGCATTTGGTCCCCCCTGCCCAAAGCAAAGGAGCAACTTCAAAGTTTGGGCAATAAATAGGCAGGCAATTCAGTCTCCGCCAGGCAAAAATCTGTTCCCTCCTCCTCCTATCAAACAGGTGGCTAAGAGTCCTGCCCTGGGCCTCCTCATTCATGGAAAAGGAGTGAGCCACAGCACAAGCCCTTTCTTCTCCCTCCCAAACAGTGGTACAAAGGACTGGCAGACAGTGCTAGGGTCAAAGAACCAAGCTTCACCTACTTTCAGCCCAGAAGATCTTCACACAATGTGTGTTTCCTATTTAGCAGCCCCTGAATGGGGTCCCTCCTCAACGTGCCAGACAAACCTCTCCCATGCAACACTGGAGGACACCCACCCCTCTTCCAAAGTACAATATAAACCAAACACCCAGCCCTGTAAACTGCACATAGTTGGAGATAAGAGACTCCTGCCGGTGTCATCAGCAAACATCCTGCTGCTGAGCCAGCAGTTCTGCTAACAGCTGGTGCAACACAAACTCCCACAGCGGCAATCATGGGGGGCAGAAGCCACCACCTTCTTTGCTGGTTAATCACACGTGCCCAGAGACAGAGGGCCCAAAATGCAAAGTCAGAGTGAAAATCAAACCATGGGGTGGGGGGGACCACCAAAAAACCCCACCCAGCATGCTGGAGAGTTTTAAACTCCTGCGGGGACAACCTCCGCTGTGGCTGCACCTGCGCTCTCACAGAAGGAAGCCAGTATCCCCCTTCCCTCAAAGGTATGAAGAAAACATTTTAAAGAATGTGAAGTGAGAAAGGAGCCAGGGAGAAATCCAAACAACAAAACCTCGGAGATAGCACATGAAGCACATGGGTCTCAACCAAAGTGGCCGTCAGGGATCAGGTACGTGTTGTTAAGATATATTTACAGCATAAAAATAATAATGACCACAGTAGGTGAGTGGTACAAGAGGCACCTCTGAATACACAGATGCAATGCTGACCTAGCATTGAATACACAATTGCTGCCACGGACCTAGCCCAAAGCAGCACAGCAAGGGAAAAAAGAACAAAAAGGCACCCCCCCAAAAAAACCCTGTTGGCAATAGAGAAGTACACCCCTCGCACAGGGCTGCCAACTGCTCTGAGCAAACACCTTGCTCAACATCACCTAATTAATCATTAAAAGCAAATCTAGAGAGACCCATCTCAAAAGAGAGAAAGGAAAAGCTGTCTGGAGGGGGAGTTAGGGGTTCAGGTGTAAGAGTCAGCTGCCATTTCATACTATAGACCAAGAAAAATCCCAACTGCCCTGCTGACACCTGTCAGCAAAGGCACATCCCTCTCATGTACGGTTGGGCAATTAGGACTTGATTTATAACCTAGGAGAGAACCGCCATCACTAAGGAGACCAGTAATCAGCAGACACAGTGTAATTAATCGTTCTTCCCCTGATGTTCTCAGACCAGATTAATTCTCACCTCCGAGGAGCCGAGGTGCCTGCCGGTTGCTCTGTACTAGCAGCACGCGCACCAGCAAGGTAAATCCCCTGTGCCGGAACAAACCCCAGCACAGGGAAAGCTGGGTAGCCTGAGAAGTAGGGTATTCACTTCCTCCCCCATCTCCACATCAACAGGAAGGCTGAGGCACTGTCACGTAAGCCAAGGTGCATTCGAGGCCCTGACAAGCCACCATCCAAACCGCCACTGCGTTTTCTGAGAGAGAACCGCAGCTGAGACCCCCCTGAACATCGTTGGCATCCACAGCACCCATATCTCCACCTGCAGCTTCCCAATGACACCGCTTCCTTCACCTTCCTGCTCCGGCTGTTATTTACAGGCGTGCTTCTGCTGGGCTGTGCCGATGAAACTGCCGGTCCTGCAATTCAAACTTACACGAACGAAATACTCTCCTAGCCTTTGCAAACCTCACAAACGATCCCACCTCCTGATTGCTGGAAGCCGTAGAGCATCCCTGCTCTTCTCATCTAGATCAAAGCTTCCAGCTTCATATCCACCCACAATTATTTTCTTCTCAGGTGCTGCCTTGCTCTCCAAGTTCTTTTCTCCCTGGAAAGACACTCAGGGTCTCCCAGGACACAGAAGATGCTTGTTTATCCTTTTCATGACCCTGGCAAACAAATCTACAAGGTGGCAAAGAAGGGAAGGAAGAATTTGCCTCCCTCTAATTTGCCTGCTGGAGAAACAAATCACCTCTGTGGCACCCGTGAACCCTAACGGTAGCAAACAAAATGTGCACAACAGTATATGCAAGGGATGTATTTCACACTACATTAAAAAATTTCCTGGAATCATTTGCTTCAAGGGTAAAGAAAGCCGTGAGGGTATAGCAGGGTGCTACATTTCTGTCTACCACGCTCATCAGCGCAGTGCAAAATTGTTGTGAGCACTGGAAAATTGCCCATCATGTGAGTGGGTTTAGCAGACGATGAGCTGCAGGACACAGGAACAAATACAGCAGGCCTGGAGAGAGAGAAAACACACCAGGGAGCAACATGCGTGCAGACACAGTCCCCTTGGCAACAGGGGAAAACATTTTAAAAACGCTCAGAAGTCTCGTGCCACACACACACACACACATTCCCCCACCCCCCTTTCCTCCCTCCCAGCTACCCCAGCTCTTGGTCCCGGTGCTGCAATATAATCCAGGCTGTCCCCAGACAACACAGCCTTCAGCTTGTGGTTATCATTGCACAGAGCTCATAGGGCCGGGAGCCTTACGAGTACATGGCTCAGCCAGGACGACCGTCACACTTCATCACACGTGTTGCTAGTGTCCTGTGCTGCCAGCTTTGACTGCCCCTCTCCATCCCATTCTGCCTTTTCCTTATGCAACAGGTTAAAAACAAAGCGATGCGTGGTTCATCGCCGCTTCAGCGGTCACCATGCCCCTGTTTTAGCATCCCCCAAGCCCTGCAGCCCCATAGGTCCCTGCAGACGGGTGACCCGCTGGGAAAAGCGCGGGCAGCACAGGCAGCAGATCGCCGTGGGTGGACCCGGCCCCCTCGCCACGCCTCCCACCGCCCCGGACAAGACGCAGTTCCACCGGGTTACTGTACGGCGTGTACCACCCAGCCTGGACCAGGGACGGAGGGCACGGAGACCCCCGGGCGATGGTAAGTCAGAAATCCGGCTGCTGATTCACAAGCGACGGCAAAGGACAGGGCAGGGAGGTTTAGAGCGGCAGCTCCAGCCTCCGAGGAGAGGCAGGAGGAAAGGGAGAAGGCAGCAGCGAGCTCTGCACTGTGGTTAATAAGTAACACGGGGAGCTCCGCCGGCTGCTGCTGAATTACCAGAGCCGGTTGCTCTCCAGGCTTCGGTTCCCCGGAGAAGGGGAGGGAAAAGGGTCTGTCGGTAAGGCTGTGCCGCCAGCGTGACACCCCCACCCCCCGCGCTCGAATTCTGCATGGCAAGTACGTGCAACTCACCCGGCCCAGCCGGGAACCGGCTTTTCCACGGCAGCGGAGGGGACGGGAGCGAAAGACAGTGGGGCCTTGTGGCGTACCTCCTTCCAGCCCTGCCTGCAGGTCCCGCTTACCTTTTCCTAGGTGACAAGTCAACATGTTACCTGCAGCTCCAAAAAGGCCAAAGCTCTCCCCATGCCAGTTCCTTTCCTTTAGTTGCACAATGCATCTATTTGCTTTCCTGCTGGAAAGAAAAACAAAAGCCCCAATGCCTTGGCAGCTGAGAGCCAGCTAAAGAAAACAAAATAATTACATTTCCTTAACGAGAAGATTGTGTTTGGAGGGAGTAAGTGCAGATGAAAGCATTACATGCTATACTGGCTAGCCAACGTGCTGGGCTGGAGGAGGAGGGAAGGGGAAGGGAGTGGGGGGCAGCAGAGGGGGCTCTGGAAGAGGGTCTGCCACCACAAGACACAACCAGAGGAGCTGGATTTTGTGTGGTCTGCTGGCCCACCCTCAGCCTGGCTCGGCCAGGCGCTGGGCTCATAGAGGAGCCTGGTGTAGAAACCCCCAGGGCCCATCCTCCCGCAGAGTCTGACAAAAGGGTTGGGAGAACAATTGAACTGCATCCCTCCCAAGCAGCCTGGTCTCCTGCTCTGCCCGGAGGAGGCTGGCCAAGCACCCTGCATCCATCCCCCTCTGCTTCAGGCAAGCCACAGCTCCGGCTGTACGCTGCCTTTCCTCTCATTAGCACACCCACACAAAAGCAGAGGGTTTCAGCCCCAGCTCCCAAAACCTGGTGTATCCCCTGCCCAGCTCCCATCATCCCCAGGGGAGCCCCCCTGCCAGCGGCCCCCTATGCCTCCAACCCCACATTATCCAGTTGCTAAGCTACCCATGCCCAGCTTATCACGCCATCAGTGTGGAAGTGCAAGGGCTGAGGGTTTATTGCACCTAGCCGTGTTTACCTGCTGCCTTCCCACAGCTCAGGAAGGGACAGGATTCACATCAGCAAGGTGGAGGGCGTTGGCAGAGCTGGTGGGGGGGGGGGGGCGCACAAAATACCGCACAAACTCAAGGGCATGTCACCAGTGAGGACAGAGGACAGACAGCATCCCACCCCCAGCACCTTGGCACTCTCCATTTTGAAGTGCTCTGCAGCTGACAGCTTGCTCTAAGCTGTCATGGCTGCACTGATGGCTAGGAACCTGCACAGCCCAGTGAGACAGGCATTGGGCAGAATCTTTCCAAGCCCCCTCAAAACATGCAAAGCCAAAGAAGAATCTGGAAAAACATCAGCCCCGTGGCTGCTTGTTTGGTTCCATACAGCCTGCAAGTTGCTGAACCACAGGAAAGGACAATTTGCCTCAGTAGCTCAGCTGTTTCAGATGCTGCTTCTGAGCATCAAAGGCCAAGGGAAGCATCTCTGGGGGCTGCTGACCATGTACCCATGAGAACCAACAGGCCATAGTCATTGGGGTTCTCATATAACTTGCCACACTTTACAGCACAGAATGGAAAACAAATTGCAAAGAGATGTTGGCCTTTGTCACCGAGAAACAACAATCCTCACCAACTCAAAAGATTAGATCACCCACCAGGAACAATACGCTGGTCTGGGCGGCCCCCACGCCAACAACTCCATTTTAATTTCATCTTCGCTTATGTTCATCCCCCAAAGCCATGAACTGCTGCTTTTCCCCACCACCGCCTTCAAAACCAAGCAGCAGCCCTGCCCATGAGCAGAAGACAATGCTAAATCACAATCCCTCCCCCTCTGCCCTTTGTTACTGAAAGGGAGAAAGAGCCTCTTAAACTCCATTATAACTTAAAGGAGATGGAATAGGAAAAGGAGCTGTAGCGTGACTCATCTCTGATTCACATGGCTTCCCTTCTCTAAAGCAGATGACCTGCAAGTAAAGCCCCCCCTGCTTCAGGGAGGTACTTGGTGAACCCCAAAAGCAAGCAATTCTCAGTTCTAGAAGCCAGCACAGAGTTTCAGGGGTGGGTTTCTTCCCCCCCAGAAAGTTTATATATAATGTCTTTGGGAGCTTAACCTCAGGCAGCCATCAATTCTCAGAGCCTCGAGTTACAACAACAGCTACACACATACACTGGTACAGCAGTAGGTGCTGAGGGGCAGAACACAGGAGAGACAAACTGGGCTTCACCTGACCTAGACACGCACAGGACATACCCAAGGTATGCAGAGGATAATATTGATACGTCCGTAGCATCAGCAAACCGCAAATCAGGTCCACCCACATCCCCTAACCCTCCTGCCCAGTCTGCTGCTGCCCCCACACCCCCATAACTCCACAATACACAGGAGACCTTGCTGAATCTTCACTTCGTCCTACCTCTGCCACACTGATCTGCTCTTCTTCCCTTTCCTTTCTGCGGCGTCAGGCAGGAAAAGCTCACAGGCTGAGCACGGAGGAGAGGGAGCAGCTGCTGCCGAACCTGAGAGCCGTGGGGTGGAACGAGGTAGAAGGCAGAGATGCCATCTTCAAAGAGTTCCACTTCAAGGACTTCAACCGGGTACGAGCATCAGCGGTTCGGGGTCTTTGCAAGGCAGGAGGCTGGGTTTGCAGAGCCAGGGAGTCACACTTGGGAGGCTCAGCCAAAGAAAGCTCTCCATGTTTCTCCTGAAACGTAACGCCTGACTAAGATAACCTGCCCGAGACACTGAAGTGCTAGACACAGCACATGTTTTTTGTCTGGGAAAAACTCCCCCAAAACAAGGATACCCACAGAAAATCCCCCCAACAAAGATACAGAACATCCCAGGGTGGGTTAGCTAGAAACACCTGGTGTAAAATTAACAATAACAGGGTGAAAAAGCAGTGTACCAAAGGGGGAAGCAGTTCAGAACTAACTTTTCTTCTCACTCTGCTGGGCAGGCCTTCGGCTTCATGACCAGAGTGGCTCTACAGGCAGAAAAACTGGATCACCACCCCGAATGGTTCAACGTGTACAATAAGGTAAGAATGAGGAATGGCAGGGGCAAGCAGAGCTCTTTAGGGAGCAGATCCCCTTTTTTGAGGCATAAAATAGGAGCAGCAAGTCCTGTTCAGATCAGCAGGACCCCCCCAGACACTATTCCCTTGGCACATGGCAGCAGGGCAGAGCTATCACTTATGGAGCCTTTGGCCCTCCCAGTAGCTGCCTCCCAGTAGCTGCCTGTAGCACCACAGTTGGGTTTGGGGTTTTTTTCCCTAAAATCAGAAGTAAGCAGCAGAGAAAAAGGCTTCCAGAGAAAGAGCTGGCTTCGGGGGTGACAGTGACAGCACGTGGCCAGGGTGAGCTGTAGGAAGGAGAAGTCAAGCAAAATGCCAGACCCCTTCCTCTCCCACCCCAGGGAGGTTGCGCTACCGAGTTTAGAGCAAGCAATAGCACCACCTGCCTCATCAGACATGAGCTGTCTGCAGCGCTGGAGGGGGGAAATGGTCCTGCTCTGTCTGCCAGCAACACTAGGTCAGTCTGTCTGTCTGCTTTAGGTTCACATCACCTTGAGCACCCATGAGTGTGGAGGCTTATCGGAGCGAGACATCAACTTGGCCAGCTTCATTGAGCAGGTTGCAGCTTCTCTCTCCTGACTAGAGAGAGACACATAAAAGCCAAAACAACAGAAAGTCAACTCCACCACTGCCACAGCCCTGCTCTCGCCTAGACAGCCGCACCTACAGCCTTCTCCCATTTCCAAGCCAGTTCCTGGATCCAGACTGCACAATGCTGCGCCAAACCCCCCACCACAGCTCCAGAGATGGATGCACTTGTTGGGTACCATGTGCACATCCATCTCTGGTCCTGCCATTCCTGTCCTTAAACCCTTTCCTTAGCTGTTAACTCTACCAAGCCTGCAAACTGCTGAGCTTCTGGGGCTTTCAGCAGACGTGCCCTTTTCCCAGGAGTGATGTTACACGATTGCACCAGTAAATCCTACCAGAGCCTAACCCCATCCAGCTGCTCTCTTGCTGCTTCTTACCTACTACAGTACGATTTCCACCTAAACCGCAGTGTGCGAACCCTCTGGTGTCTCTCTAACGCACCAGCAACCATCACGTGCAACCCGCTTATCACTCTAACCTCTCTCAAGCAGTATTACAAGCAGGCATGCTATCTCACCCCTAGCGTCACTGGTCTTTAATAGGGTACCAACTGGAAGTGTTTACAAGTAACAGGTTTGGGTTCCTGGTGTCTTGGTTAACCTGATGTGAGTTTGGGAGGAGGCCTCACTGTCAAAATTAACACCAACAGGTTTCCCCCCCAAGGCAGGTAACTGGCCTGATTGCTCTCAAGGAATTGCTTCTGCCATGGAAAAGCTTCTTGATGAAGCAAGGCGGAGAAACAGCACATGCCTTCGCAGGCCTTTGCGCCTCAAAAGCAGGCAGGGTCTGAAAGAGAATGAGATTGTCAACACCAGAGCAGATCAGATTAAAAAGAGACCAACCCACATGCACTAAAAGCATCAGAAGCATACGTAGCCAAGGCACAAGCACAGGGAAGGCACAACTGAAAGGCACAACAACAGCAGCTGTAGGTGGATTTGGGGGTGCAAGATCCTTGCTCTGGTAGCAACAGGCTCAGCATTCAGGGAGACCTCAGCCAGGCTGCTGCCTGTTCAGTACAGCAGGAACAACCAACAGCAAAACAGTCCAGGAGAAGCGCTACAAACACCCGACTCAGGTCTGGTCTCATTTTGTTTTAAGCCTTTAAAGTTCTATAAAGCATTAGGGGAAAAATCCAGAATTCTTTAAGTGCCAATTCTGAGCATCACCCGGACACCACCTTCATACCCTGACAGGAGGCAGGAGCAGTGCTTGGGCAGAGCAAAATTCACAAACCCTTCCCCCCACTGCAGACATAGGCTGCACCTGAGCAAAAGTCAGGAGCAACATGGCCCCGTTCACTCAAAGGAGCATCAAAGCAGGTAAAAAAAGACATGAAAAGAGCGAGCCTAGGTAGCTAAATGCACTGTTTTAATACAAACTAGACCCATTTTCACCATCTCTTCAGCCATTTCAGTGCAGTTTTACAGCGGTAAATCAGACCAATATAAAAATACTGCCATTTGTTCATTAAAAAGTCAACGTGTATTTATTGGGCAAGATACCAGCATGTCGTACGCAACCCTCCCAACTCCCCCAAGTCATCGGAAAAGTGTGGATGAAATCCACAGCACAGAGACAAATATCTCTCTCTTCTTGGTCCTTCCCACTGGAGAGTCTTCAGCCAAGTACCAAAGAGCCCACGATTCCCTCAGGAGTGCTTCGTACACACAACAAATGCAGGTTCTCACTCAGAAAACCTGGACAAGTCAGGTATCTCAGAGGAATCAATAGTCCCAAAGATCCATTCCAGGTGTAAAGTACCATCCAGTTTCAGATCATAATCCAGTCCACAAAATTCTTCTTTTTTTTTTGCTTTTAAGTAATTATACAGCTTGTTGATCGCACTGTTTTTCCAAGACTGTGTGGCATGGTAAAGGAGATGCAGATTACATGTTAGGTGACAAAGATAAACAAAGACTACATGCCAGGAAATTACAGTGGCCTACTCCTGACCAGAAGATTACAGTTACAGTATAGAACAGATACACATAAAATAATTATACCCACCGATATATTGCTAGTTAAGTGAAGCCCAGGAAGAAATACAATGACTTACAAATAACATCTTCAAATACATCCAAAAACATGAAATGGAGCACTGATCTGTTCCATCTATCTGCTTCCTCAAAGGAGAATGCAACCAGGGAAGAAAGGGGGAGTTTCTCTCTCCTTCACCCCATCTCAATCCACACACACCCCACACACTTTCCCCCCCACCCCCTGCCCCACACCCCTTTCTTTTAAAGCAGAAACATAGAGAGTGCCTTCCCTTTTGGGCTCTGGTTTTGTTTTAAAATCTGGGTTCAAAAAGAATCATCACAGTAGCCGGACACTTAAGACTGTCTCCAAAGTGCAGCAAACTCAGAGATGCAGTAATGGTCACATTGGTGAGACATTGAGAGAATAAACAGTCCCAACAAACCGTCGGAGCTGGTAATACCATCAGGAGACTAGCAGGCAATTCAAATGCCTTGTTTTCAAAAAAAGGGCTCCGAGATGTGAAGTCACCAATTTAAGTAAGGGCAGATGGCCAAAATGCTTTTCTCTCCCAGCACTGAGCATAAACCTGTTAAAAAGCAAGTATTCTTCCCAGGATCACTGCTGCACTGGTTTGTGCAGTGGCTGTTAAGTAACCTCCCCTTTCCGTACTACTATTCTGCAAGCAGGTGCCTGAGCTGTGTGAGGGTCAGCTTCAGGCTAACACACCCAGGACAGCAGACAGACACCTTCAGATGCCCTGCACAAGGCTGAGCAGACCATGCCACCAAGGTTTTCTCTCAAGTGTTGAATTCTGCCTTGGGAGACTCTCAGTAGCACACAAAAAGCTGGGAGGAAACACACAGGAAAGCCCCACAGGAGTGACTCCACTGCTCGAGGAACTCAAGAGATTCTAGTTTGTCCTGAAGGCCACCACCGCCTCACAGGTCACCTCAGGAAAACTCTCTTGCTGTAAAAAATTAGGAAGGGTGAGCCATATGCCCAGGGTTTGGATTCCTCCACCTTGATGCATCCTAGTCCCTGTCTCAGAGCTCCACCAGTGTCTTCGTAACACTGTGAAGGGACTCGGCTCCAGTGACGGGACTCGGCTCAAAACACCTATTATTCAACCTAACAGGCAAGAGAACTTTCTCTGAAGCCAGTCTGCCTTTGAGGTTTTAGGGTTTTTTCAGTATAGTACCAATAAAGAAACAACTGCAGCAACAGCTGAGCCCTCAAACCCTCCCTGGCATCTCACAAAGAAAGAAAAAAAGGCAGCCAGAGAAGCAGCAAGGCACAGTGGTGAATGCCCTTTTGAGAATGTGCCTTAAAACAAGCAGTGCAAAGAGCAGAGATCAGTCCAATTACAAAAGTCACCTTTTTACATGGTAAAAAAAAAAAAAGGGGGAAAAGGTCAGCTTTGGCGCCATCCGTTTGCACACCGAGTCCCCAGCCACGGTGCACACCAGGGCTTGGCCCGCTCCCACCACAGTGCTGGGAGACTGGGCAAAACCTTCAAGTCACTGAGAGCGAAATCAGAGTTCCGCACAGAATCGTACAAGGTGCGAGCGGCGCTCCTGGCATGTCTTCTAGGGGAGGCAGGGGAACAAAAGCAGTGACTACGTACCTAGGATCTTCAGTACCATCCAGTTCCCATTCCTACACCACCTGCTTGGTTTCTATTTCTGCTGTTACTCAAAGCAAGAGAGTCCAGAAAAGGATTTTGTGTTTGGTTGGGGTTCCCCCCCCCCAACAGATATTGATTGCATTCTCACCAAGATCTCCAGAGGGGATTTCAAAGAGAGTACACAACTACTGTTCCTTTGCCAATTTATCAGTTCTGCATTACACAGATAGAAGGCTCCCAGCACAGTCTGTTAAATGCAGCAGCTTAGAGGAACACTCAAAAGAAAACAAAATACTCCATTTATTTTCTACCTTCAACTTCAGGGAAGATGGAAGCTTTGGAACACAACACGAGAGCTCAAATCTAACACTTGGCTGGACACCAGCTGAATAAACAGGTCTGAGGAGAAGAAACAGCCAGGAATGAAGTGATGTGCAGAATACCTGAGGAGTTTGGAGTTGTGGAATGGACAGTTGGTTCACCATCAATAGTCAAGATGAAAATAAGCAAGGGCCAGGGAAGAAGAGTCCTAAAACTAAAGCTGGGCATGAAAATAATTCAGATTTCGGAACAGACTAAGACAAGAAGTTTTCAAGATCAAGCCTCCATCAGACCTGCAATCATAGGGACAAAGGCTCACTGCAATCTCTTCCCTTAGGAAACATTTATAATCACCCCAGGGTTAGCTGGCAAGGCACCGATCGTTGCATGACAATCAGCAGTGGCCGGGAGAGCCATTCATGTGCTTTTCACTGCAAGGAACATCCGTGCTGTAGAGGCCGTCCAAATATGCCTCAGAAATCTCCGCCACCAAGCTCCTGTCTGGGACAGACTGGGCCATTCCATAGATGGCTCCCTAAGCAGAGAAGAGGAGTTCATTACATGGCGTTGTTAATGCCATCAGAGAAACATGCTCACCCCAAACTATATGCCAGCCTCCTTACCATGCCTGTGGTCTTCTCATGGAGGTTCTTCATGATCTCCTCAATGCTGTCTTTGACATCTTTCAGGAACTGTTCAGCAACACCGGACTGTGTGTGCAACTGGGTGATGCAGAGATGAATGCTAGCAGGCAGGGAAAGGGGGAACATTAGCCATCTCAAGTACGCATAGCTCCGTGTTTTCCAAGCGACTGGCAGCAATTTAGTCCTTCCCTGACCAGTGACAGCCGCATATCTCCTTAAAACAGCATTTCAGCAGTGCAATGGGAAGATGATTCACTCCCAATTAAAGGTAACCCCTGCAAGAACCAAGCTGCCAGAGAGTTCAGTTCTTCTTTTTGCAGAGCAGCAACTCCCCCTCCCTGACCTCAATGTCAGTAATTTTCTCACCTCATACCAGGTACAACAATCAGCAATTACAAAAGTAATTCCTTCTCTGCAGGGTAAAGTCTAAAAAGATTTATCAGATACAGACACCACTCAGTAAATCAAGCTTTTTGATTCTTGAAGACAACCATCTCACATACCCTGACTATGCGCATCTCTCCACTGTTCTCCAGAAACTCACCTGGATGGGAACTGCAGGGCGTTTAAGTTCCATCCTTTTGCAGCTAATAAATTGGATAATCGATAAATGTCGAAAATGTCCGAACCGATGGAGAGGACAGAGACCTCTGGTTTCCCAAAAATGAAGATGCTGTCAATTTTTCTCAACCTTAAAAGGAATAAAGGAGACAAGAAGTGACTGACTGGGCTACAGGATACAGACATCCTGCCCATCTATCTGGAGCCTTAAAGAGCTACAGAACAGCATATCCCTTTTTCTTTAAAGGAGAAGCTACACAAAACAGCATATCCCTACCAAAAAGAAAGTAAGTCCCACAACCAGCCCAGGCCATTGGAACTCACTAGAGGACTCGAGTCACTCGGGGCCCTAAAGTCAAACACAGCCCTGAAGAAACCGAAAAGGACGCAGCAAGAGAGCACAGCAGCAGAAACGGTCAGCTTATCAGCTCACACCGCAACCCAAGCACCCCAATGAGAGAGACCAGCAACCCTCCTTCCATCACCTTCACTAATGTCCTTCTAGATTCCTTCTCAGCCACAACTGAGGCAGAAGAAACTCTCAAAGGCACATCAGGTAAATGAAGATGCCCACACCCCTCCTCTCCATGCCTCTCAGCTGTCTGGCACAGGGCAGTAACAAAGCTGCTTCTCCCATTGCTGCCTAGCGGATTCCCACCCAGCAGGTAACACGCTCCAGCGGGCAGGAGTGGGGGGGAATAAAACACAGGAAAACAAACAAAATTTGGGAGAAGGAATCCAGAACTGGGGTTAAAGAACATGATTGCATCGCTAAGGCACACACGTACTCTGATTCAAGGAAACGAGACGTTTTAATTATCCTCTTCGTAGCCTCAACGTAGCCCGATTCCCCTATGTGCATCAGAGTTGCCCAGCACGCGGCTATGATCCCACCAGGCCTGGAGCCTGCCACGGAGGGGGAGGCATATATGCCCCCTTGCCAGTCGGGTGCTATAAAGAACTGGTATCTCCTATACTTCTTGTCGCTGTAGAGCACCACCGAGGAGCCCTTGGGAGCGTAGCCATACTGCAAAGGGCACAGAAAGCATTAAAAAACTCAGCCAGAGGACACAGGAACACATTCAAGCTCTCGCTGCGCACAGCCACCAAGATCCCACTTGCCAGCCCATACCCCCACACTGAGCGCTCCTCCACATCGCAGTGTGGAAATACCCGCCATCCCTGCCCTTACTGGGAATTGCCCCCCAGATGTTAAAGCACTGGAAGACTTTTCTCCCCATTTCTTACCTTGTGGGTGTCAGCAGAAATGCTGGTCACCCCTTTCACACGGAAGTCAAAGGGACGCTTTAGCGGGAAGCCTGCCTTGTCCATGAAAGCGATAAGAAAGCCACCCAGGCAGGCATCAACATGGAACGGTATTTTGTACTTCACCGCGAGCTGTGTGCGAACAAGAGACCGTGGTGAGTAACGATGCCGTCAGGGCACCCAAACTCCAGCCACCGAAAGCTACTCTGCCTTTCACAATTCTGTGTTCCCTGGACCCTTTCGGAACATCATGCCGCTCTCAAGATGTTGAGGAAAGGAGACTGGGAAGGGCTGGCTAAGGGCAGGATGCTTTCTCCTGCCTTCTACATGTTTGAAGACTGCCAGTGAGACGGCAAGCAACGTAGCTTTTTGGCAGTCTGCTGTATTTGCCAAAGAGACGTGACAACGTGGTCTGAAAAGAGTATCTGCAGTAAAGCATAAGGGTGTGATCCAAGGGAAAAGAAGGTCAAGGGCCTCAGCTGAGTACACACAACATAAATAACTGGAGCACCAAGAGAAAAATCAAGAGGCATGTTTGAAAAATAAGATCCCAGCCCTATGACTCCTACGCCTTCTATTCATTCCTCCGACTTCTGCATCCAGCTTGCTCAGCCAGGAGTCCCTAAATCAAAGCCTTTTTACCAGGCTGACTGTTTTGCTGCTGTTTCCTCTCAAACAGGAAGGAGAGCCCTTCCAGTTGGTCTCGCAGTGGGTGTGACAGAGCCCAAAGTCATGTACACAACATACACTTCGAGTTACAGCAGAAGTTTATGGCACAGACTTGGGAGTTCAGAGACAAAGCCTGCTCAAAAAGCTTGTCCCTCTGCCTTGCTATGACACACCACATGTGCCAGGTCAAGCCCAAAATCCAGCCCTACACGGACAGCTTGATGACACTGCCCAGAGGTATTTCTGGTATGTCAAGCCCACCTTGCCACAGGAGCTAGAGAGCAAGAACACAGTCCCATATTCCTCCCTGCTTCAAAATCGCACACAACATACCCTGCTGTTGGTTAACACCTGATTCAAGGACTGCAACACCCTCCCAACCAGTCTGCTCCTCCCACCGGATTCACCAGCTGACATCCTGAACCCCTTTTGATGGACATGCTGGTTTTCCTGCTACAGAAGTCCCAGGGACACCTTACCTCTGCCACCTCTTCGATCGGGTCCATAATTCCATGCGGGAACTGGGGAGCAGAACAGACGAGCATGGCTGTGTTCTTTGAGATAGCTCTCCTCATTGCCTGAAGATTTAAAGAGAGAAGATGCTCACATTCCACTCAGCAAGTGCCACCCTGCCAAAAAAATGATAAAAAGGGAAAACGTGCTGTGTCTGGTTTTAAAAAATACCACACAAAAGCCTACAGAGAAAGCAAAACAGCGAGCTATGAGCATCAAGATGGTGTCACTGAGTCATTCAACTCATCCACTCGGAAATACTAGAGCACTTTAGTTTGTCCTCATCTGAAATCTGGGGCTATTTGATTCCACATGAATCACACAGGACAAAAGGTACAGTTTACATCCATTTATTTCAAACAAAACCCCATCTGCAGCAACAGGCACTTACTCCTGCCATTTTTCCTTGTTTCCAGGAAGAATTCATCCCTCTCTATCTGCTGACTTGCTACCCAGATAGGCAGATTTCTTGCCATCCGTTGTCCAATGCTAAGTTCCCACTGAAAGAGCGCTGTGCTGCCTAAAGTGGTACCTGAACATCCACTTCCATGGCCTTGGTCAACGGTATGTGAACCAGCTTCAGTCCAAAGTAATGCGCTGCCTTGTCAAACGCTGCGTGAGCACTCACCGGGACCAACCTAGGGAGGAAAAGGGTAGCATACATCAACCTAGGCAGCACCCTAAGCCTTGCCATGAACAGGAAGGGGGAGAAGAGACAAAAGACACAATTTGTAGGTATTTTCATGTGACAGAGAGGTCACAAACTGGTCAGCTGCATGTTGGGGGTTGGACTAGATGACCTTTAAAGTCCAAACCCAATACATTCTATGATTCTATATTTCAAACTAGCCAAAACTCATACAGGTTAAAATAAACATACTGGGGAAAATGTTCTCTGGGACAGATGAGAGGCCACATGCTGTTCTGAAGTGACAGTCTACCTTGAACACCCCAAAGAAAGCCTGCTGAAGTTATTCTAATACACTGCATGGTCTTCTGGGAATCAGGAACCAGACTTTCCAAGAAAGTTAATTTGTTGTCATATCAGACAACACTGTATTGCCTCCGACCAGTTACCCTCCCTGAGAGGGGCAGATGGCAATACAAACAGGAGGGAGCAGCATAAATACACCAAGCGAACACAATATTTGTCATCTCTCCACCTCTAATGGCAGTGGTTGAGCAGCCTTAATTGGTCTTGTTTTCTGAGGCACCATGTCTTTATCAGCATGCCAAAACATTAAGAGAAGGAAAAGAAAATCCCCAGGAATTCAGCAGATGAACACCACAGCATTTCATCTCTATGTTCCCCTCCATAAGCAATTAACCACAGAAGCATTTCTTGATTCATTATCTAGAAAACAGCACATTTAGAGAAAGCAAAACCTGTATTAGCAGTGTACTGATTAACACAATTCCTCATCTCAGCCCCAACTCTAGGCTCAGAGTTTTCAGGCTAAACCCTCTTTGATCTGAATAAATCAAACCCCTTAAACACTTCAAAGAGTCTGACAATTTCTGCTCGAGCGCAGCTCAAAGCTGAAATGAGCAGGCTCTGCCTAGAGCAGCACACAGGTATTCCCAAAATGCATCTGCTCCCCACCAGACATTCAAGCCTCCTGCTTAAAAGTTCCTGTGCTTTTGGACCACTTCTTTCAACTCAGGTTCCTCTCCTTCAGAGAGATGGACAAGAAGGAGGTGGTAGTGAGCTATGAAATGAAGGAATATTGGGGTCCACCGGCCACCTACAGGAATAAAAAAGAGGAATATTCCAAAGGAATAAGAGATCCCACAAGTTCCGAAGCACAAACCAAAGTACAGAGGTAATGCTCACATTTCTGGCTGCTTGATGCCTCTCTCGTAAGCCAGGTCCCGGTACGCCTTGCAGGCCATCAGAATGCTCTCTGTCCCCCCCGATGTCATCTGTTTTGAAGGAAAGCAGCAAACAAGAAAATAACCACTTACATGGATGTTGTGGAAAAGTAAGGCAAAAGAGGGATGCTGGCAGAGCATCTTTGCCCAGAGATGTTTGAGGCAAGAGATGCATGGCACCAACACTTTGGTTTTCAAACAAACTCTGCGGAACAGCTCGAGGTAGGTTTCTGACAATGAGCTTAAATAAATGTTGACTTCTTTAAAGGGGGAGAGGGAAAAGGAAAAAAGACACTGGGAATATATATATTAAGTATATCCAACTCAAAAGCCTGATGAGAAGGGACCATGCTGCCTGGTCACTAGCTGCCAAGCATGACTACACCTTGTGGAACCAACTAGTACATGCTTCACTCTTGATTACCTAGGGATTGTTTGTCTGGATTACAGACTAATCATGCCATATATACGGAAACAACAAAGTTGATTCTGTATTAAGTTAACTGAAGTCCAGCAGGCTTCATTAGGTCTGGAGCAGTGCCATGCTGAGGCATGGAGCCAGCTCAGGGTTGGCACCACTCCTGAGCTACAAAACCTTCCCAGAACCTGCTGCACCACAAGACACAGAGCCCTCTCCCACCCTGTCTCCACAGAGACCAGGTCTGGGTCACCACCAAGCCAGAGCTTGTAAATCCTCAAAGAGCCAAGAAATTTTACACCTAGGGGCATTTCTGCATTGCACTCCGCAGTGAGTCTTGCAGTATCCATGCAACCCAGCCACCCCCCGAGCTGTCCCAGCCCCCTTTGCCCTGACCCCAGGACAGCACAGAGGTATGCACCAGGAGCTGGAATGGAGGAAGGTACATGCACAAGCCGTTCAATCCAGTTTACTATTGCATACTGGCACTCCAATGTGGATGCCAGTAACAAATTGAACTCTTCAAAGGAAAGAGTGTCTCTTGCCAGCCTGCCTTCAGGACCCCTGACGTGCAGGGGGGATGGACATGTGTGGGCCCAAACCCATCAAAATAAAATTTTAACCCAGAAAAGTGCAACATTGCTCTTTAGGACTTACTGCTACAGCGGGTGAGCTGTAACCCAAGGGTGGCTGGTATCTGGGACAGGTATGCAGAAGTGCAGGGGAAAAAGCAGGAATCAAAAGCTATCTAACAGTGCTTACAGAGGACTGATTTGGTCCTCAGATCTGCAGAACCAACTGGAACTTCCCCTTTTAACCTCTTCCTCAAAAAGCACACAAACATAAAGAGGATGCAATCACATTTCCATGCCTTACAACATCTGCTAGCCCAGGTTTTCCTTCAGGGTTTTTCCCAGCTGGCATAGCTACAAACCCCCAAAAGCGCAACCGCGTGACAATGACTAACCATTAGGTCCAAAGAGAAGGAACAAAGTTCACAGGCACGTAGAACAGCCTGCCACATTTGTTCCTAGTGCAAGCCAAGCCAGCAGCAGCTGCCACCAGAGGCAATGTGGAAGTGACTGCCGCACCACAGACCATTTCTGCTTTTCTGGTAGTTTAAAAGCAACAGCTGCCACAGACAGACCGTAGGAGAGCCGCATACTGGATAAAGAAACCATTGCATTTCTCACAAAGCAAAGAGATGGTACCAGGAACACAATGTCCTGAGTGTTACGGGTTGTGTCACTCACTTATCAACCTTTCTTTTAAAAGATCCATGAAGTTGTCAGCTATTTCCTTTGGGAAGTTGGGGGGAAGGTGGGTTGGGGAAGCCAATATAACAAGGTCTGGCTTCCTACTGCTGGGTGGGAGAAAAGGAATGGCACTATTGCATACTTGCATTGCTTACAACATCACAATGGTTATGAAAGCTTCACTCAGCGTGATTCAGGGATCTTGGGACTCCCACTAACAAACACCAGGCGCTTTGTGCCTGCTCCTTGTTGAGCAAGCAGTCCCTACTTCTCACCCAGCTAATCTGCTCTTTGAAAACCAGCCTCTGAACTGTCTTCTTCTCAGTGATGTCCAACAATCAAGGGGCAATGGGTGCAAGCTTGAGGAGATTCCATGTGAACATAATGAAAAGCCTTTTCACTGTGAGGGTGACAGAGCCCTGGGACAGGCTGCCCAGAGAGATTGTGGAGTTGACATCTCTGTAGACATTCAAACAGACCTGGACATGTTCCTGTGATCTAGGCTGGGTGATCCTGCTCTGGCAGGGGGCTTGGACTAGATGATCTTTCGAGATCCCTTCCACTCCCTACCATTCTGTGATTCTTCCCCTTTGCATCTAAGCACCAGCATCTTATCCTTACAAGCAACAAACCTTTCTTCCAGTCTGGCTGATGACTTACACAGGAACATTGAGCAGGTTTTTGAGAGGTCAGAGTCAATGCTTCTCAGGAGTCAGATGCAAAGTGAAAGACAGCATCCAGGATGGATCCCAGACACATAAGTGGCCACAGAGAAAGCTTGTTCAGGCAGCTGAAAATCCACCCAAAAAGATGCATTTCAACCAGCTCAGCCTCCTAAACTGGCCCGCATCAGTACCAACATGAGTGTACACCATGGAGATGTGCCAGAGCAGCTCGACCTGGTGCAACTGGGACAGCGAAATCCCTTTTGGTCCAGGCAGTTTATACCTGCAGAGGGAGTCTGCTCCTTTACAGGAGGCTTCATCGGGTCCTCTATCAACTCCAAACTCCTGCTACAGCCAGGGATTGAGTTGCTGTCACGGGATACAACCTCCCTGCCGCCTGCGGCATGCTGGCACCCAGCCAACACGCAGTGATTCAGCACCTGCCAATAGCTTGCACAAATATTTTTATGGGTTGTTGGGTTCCCCACCCCCACCCCACCCCCTCTAAATGGAAGTCCACAGGCTCAAGCAATGCCATGGGCTGGAAACGAGCATTGTTTCAAAGCAGCTTTCCAATCCAGCGCTATCTTCAAAAGCCAGGCAAAGTATGTGGGAAAAGGCAAGCAAGAAGGCTCTTTTGTTCTCCATTTCACTTCTACCAACTGGGAGGGGAGAGGAGGAAGAGCAGGGAAAAAAACATCCCTCTCCTGCTTTCTAAACTAAGCATATCCCTTCCGCTGCTCCTAGTGCTCAGACCCTCAACACTAAAACACTAAACCAGCAACAAGAGTACTGTCCTTATTCCAGGATTTCTTTGGCCACACAACTCAGGTGTCACTGTCAGGAGTAAAAGAACCACTTCAGTCCCAGTTCCCTAAAAGTTTTGCTCGTGTTTTCACCTTCAGAAATCCATCCATTCAAACCCTGGAGACAAAGCTGACCAAAAGCTTTCACCGAGCCAAAACACACTGTGGGTAAGGAAAGTGAACTACTATTTATTTCTAAGGTAGCATTAGAGTACAAATATATCCCAATCCGCTGCACAGTCGTAGCATAGTGGCAGACTCACATAAAAGCCCCATAAACCTGCAGATTGCAAATTCTATTAGTGGTCTTTCTCATAGTGACCTGCTCAGCCCTACAGATAAAATCTGAGAAGGTCTGGAGAGTTTAAGGCCCACCTCCAAGACACATCACTCATGTTTCACTGCTAAAAGTCCTACTTCAAACACTCAGCTCTACAACAAAGTTTGGAAGCCCCAGAGTCTGTGAGGAAAAGACAAACCAAATTCCATGGGGACCTTAGATGTGCACCCACTTATTTTACCTCTCTATCCTGTTCTCTGCTGCAGAGTAACTGTAGAGATGAATTTGTAAAGAGACTGGCATCAAATACCCCCACACACACACCCCATGTGATTTTCACCCTGCACTTCAAAGCTGCCCTTTTTTTTCAAGTTCAAAAAAACAGCTAGAAAAAGAAAATAATCATTTAAGCTTCCGTAAAAGTGGTGATATTTCCCCAAAAATCAGAGGGGAATCCACAGTGCCAGCACCATGTGACCAGGAACATGCACACACACCAGACAAGAACAAACTCCTTCCAATTCCTCCTCTACACAATTAATTAGTCTTTCTAAATCACTGCAAGGATTTGATTAGAATCTCCTGGGAGCACGCGTCCCCCCCACCCCCCCAAAAAAAGGAAAGAAATCACCAAGTCCTGTTTCTCTGCTCTTGCAGAACATGATTAGAAGAACAATGGGTAGTAATTAGTGAGAAATAGGAAGCACCCATCTTGCTGCTGAAAATTGTTACCTTTTAAAACTGCTCAAAAAACCTAGATCACCTCTCAGTGTGATTTAAGGCCAAAGCCATGCCTGCACACCCCCCACCATAAAGGTATTGTCAGGGGTTTCATGCCCACTTTCAACCCAAGGAGAATTACAGCCCCTACATCTCAAATAAAGGCCCCTCCTGCAAATAACATGAGCTGCTCACCTGCTTTAGCACTCAGATCTAAAAGAAGAGACACGTTTCGTTTGAGCATTTATTAACACAGCAAAAATGTTCCAGGAGGAAGTAAGGGACTGCTCTCCAGGTATCCTGCCTAGGAAGATGTCCACATGGCAGGACCACCCAGGGATCCCCAGGCTGCTGCTGAAGGTCCTGGAAACAACACAAACACACCACTGCGCTGCCTTTTCCCTAGTCTGAGCAACAATTAGCCCCCCAGAAAAGCACTGTTGTGCACCATGGCGTGGAAATCAAGAGCACAAAGGAAGTGAAATCACCTCCCCCAGAAGCACAGACAAAAACTTTTGGGTTTGGTTTTTCCCCACGTAGCACAGCCAGACACACTCTTCACAACCACCAAACATCTGCCTTTGGAGACCAGCACCAACAAAATGGGACAGGCAGTCCCAGATGCTTATATCAGGTTAGTAAACCCAGTGGACAGGGACCTAGCACTACAGCACACTGCTCCTCGGGCAGTGATGAGATTCAGGATGCAGAAGGGTGGGAAAAATTCTCTTTAAACGTCTTTATAACTATCCAAATCCCCCAGAAATAACTCTGAAATGTTTAGTTCCGTTTTGGGGAGAAGAAAATAAGTCTTTAATCCCAAGTACTGAAAGAGCATGTACCCCCTAAATATCCACCCACACCTCTCCATCAATGATTAGCAGCTCTGGGCACTCTCCAGAGTCAGGAAGAGCAACATGGGAGGAGGACAAAAAGTCCACTGGAGAGACTAGTTTGCACAAGATAATTACGAGGATGCAATTAATCTTCTGTTTCCGGCTAATCAACTTTTCAACCCTCCCTCTCAGGCTGCAAATTTGACTGTTCAACCAGCTAGAAGGTAACTCCAAGGGAGGTTGCGTGCTCGGCTTCTGCCTACATCTCAGCTGCAGCTCTGTAGCACAACCCTCTGAAGGGCGGGGAAGAAGGAAGGAGCAGAGGAGAAAAGCGGGGTTCCCCACAGAACACACGGGCCCTGATGGCCACCTGATTGTTTCAGCTGATTTTACCTCATTCTGAGCCTCCCAAGCAATTCTACTTTGCTATTTCAGGGACAGAGCGCACAGGACGGAGAGCTGGCACTTTCACAACAAACACTTTGTGTAACAGAAGCCAAAACACACATGTTGCAGCCTTCAGTGAGCCAAGCTCTCCAAGCACACAGTAAGTGCCACAGAGCTATCTCACTGGGGTATCCATTGGCATCTCAATTCTCCACAAAAACAAGTTTCAACAGCTTGATGCCTCTTCCCCCCCTCCAGGGATCATCACAGCCGTGTTCTCAGCACTGCAAACCAGGAAGGAGATGAGGTGTGATGCTTTTTTAGTAAGCAGAGGGGCACATGCCCTTCTCTAAACTCTAAGGTGGCACAAGGAATATAGTCCTGACATGCCAGGCCACGGGGTGCAACCTCCTACTATCAAAAGCAATCATGTTCCCTGGACACTGTACGATCAAGGTTCATCTTCACACAGCTGGAGTTTGGTCCCAATTACACCTACGATAAGGTTACTCCAGTACTTACCCTCCTTAACACAACCAAGCCTCCAAATGTCAATGAAGTTCAGTCAAGGATAGTTCACCTCCTAAACTTGTGTCAACATCTCATCTGGATTCCTCTCACCAACAGAACTACTTCTTTGCAAGCTATGAAGCAATCTATCCCAGCTGCACCTGACCACCATGCCAGGAGCTAAGGCCTCACCATCCCACGTAAACAGGGAGAGAATCCAGCCTGAGGATTCTTAACAAAAAGGTAAAGGAAGAGAGAGGAGCAGTAAGAAGCCACGGCTTATAACAATAATTCACCATGCAACTTCCTGTCTTTGGCTCTTTGACCAAGCCTCTGTTTAAAAACACACATCAAGGCTCTTGCCATGGACTCTATCAAGGCTTGAAGTACAGTTTCCACACTGGAAGACCATGTAAGCCCGGAAAGACAGCTTCCCAGCTGGACAGATGACAATATGTGCCATGCCTGCTTGATCATCAACACTTCGAGCTGCTTGTTGGTGACCAGCCAGCCAGCCTTGTCCTCAATCTCAGCACCCTGGCAGGCTCTCAGATTTCCAGTTCAGAGATTAAAACTGAGGGGAGCTACTCAAAGCGACACCGTTCTGTTCATCATCCCCCACTGCCAGCCAGCCAGCCTACACTACGCTGGTTCTCTTTTCCAAGCACCATCAAAGCCTGTATCATTTAAGAGAGTGAAAAAAAGCTGAGGTAAATAGTCTCATCTAAAGACCTACTTCCCAGAGTTTTACTGTCTCTCGTAAAGCTTCACTAACAGCAATTAGCAACTGTCTCCCATACAGAAGCCACAATGAGCTCAGCTTCAGCCTCTGCTGGATACCAGAAAGCGCATTTGTGCTGAAATCAGTCAGAAATATCCAAAGTGTTCCCACGGGACACCTGAAGGCAGGTTACTTACTGCACCACAGGAGTTGGGGCCCCCGTTGAAGAGCGTGCAGGCAATCCTCACTACTTCCGCTTCCATCTTCCTCAAGCCAGGGAATATATCCGGATGGAGAGGGTTACTCCAGGCAAACTCTTCATACACCTTCAGGAAACAAAGGCAGAATATTAGCCTTGCATATGAAAAGCTGGATTATCAGTGCAGGTCTGAGGACTCACTATACACTCTATAGAAGCAAATTAGATGCATTTAGCCATAACGATACTGCAGATCACCTCAGACTTCTGCTGCAAGTGAATTCCACACGCAGTGAAGCTACTGCTGAGGGGTTTAAAAAAAATAATTTGTTCTTCTAGGGCATCCTGGTCTCTGAAGCGATCCTACCACACAGCAATATTTCTTGTTGTAAACGCAGGTTTAAGCATTTTGCTGTTTTTATGAAAGAATGCAATATGCACCCCCTGACTGCTTTACACAAAGCAGGCCGAAAAACAACCAAACCGGTTTTCCAGCTGACTATTAAAGGGGAATTCTAAAGCAGCTAGTAAAGCAGAAATGCCCACCCAGACCACCACAAAAGTGAACATGGAAACTAATATTTCATGCTTGTTCTGCAGGAGTGGACTCGTGGGATAAGGCTGGAAGAGGCCAGATCTGATCTCCTGCAATCGAGATCAAAAAGCAACTGCAAGGATGTTAAAAGGCATATAGAAGAATAAGGCAGCCAATAATCAGCACAAACAGGAAATCTTTCCACAACACTTGCTCCAAGCTAAGGCCCCTCTAGTAAGGTTGCTCTGAGCTTTATGTTTCCCCGGAAGCAGCAAAGAAACATCAACCCACAGAAGAAAACAGTGATATCAACCACCAAACAGAGCTCATTCCAGCTGTTCCCAAAGCTGCTCCCAGGAATGAGGGGCCTGGGCTTCCCTTTCCAGCAAGGAGTGGGGAAAAATAAAACCAAAGACACAATAGCAAAAAAAAATACTCTTGAATTATTGGAAGACATTCCTTGGGCTGTTTAGGTTATTTTTCAACCTTCTCAAAGGGAAAAGTTCTGGGAAGGTAAACAGAACTAACAAAGACACCACTGAAGCATGCCAGCACTCCATTGTTGTGAGATTTGGACTGCCATGAAGCATTTTACAAACTACTTTTTTTTTCTGCTTAAGCCAAGAGGAATTCAGTTTTTCTCAGCGAAGCTGTTCCAGTCCAATATCCCAGAGACTCCCAGTAACAGGACAGCCACGGATGCTTCTGCTCCAGCCTGCAGCAAAGGCACATCTGTCAGGGGAGCTTGCTGAAGCTGATCTATGGCAATTTCATCCCTCCTACCATTCCCTGAATTACTGTCAGCACCAGTTTCCAGTACACTTGTAGCCAGCTTCTTAACTTTCTTACTCAAAACATATCTTCTCATCCGATTGGATCCCAGTTGTCTGCTTTGAGGGACCATCCAAACGCTTTGCTAATGATTCCCATTCCATCTATGTTTACCCTAGGCTCTGCCTTCATAGTTGGGTTTAGATCTTCCCTATTTATTCTGAAAGATGCTGGAACAGCATTGAAGGGTTTCTGGTCACCCTGAAAATGTTGAGGATATCTGCAAAGATGGAAAGGTCCAACTGCTCATGTTTTACCTTCACTAGCAGACGGGTGAGTTTCTCTTCGCCGCTGTACACAGTCCCTGAAACCTTCCCATCCTGCCAACGTACATCTCCTGAAAGAGAAGGGAGAGCACACTGCTCACAAATGCAGCCCTTCTCAGAAACCACAAACCAAGTCCTCCCACCAGTTCTGTGGATGGGCATTCAGCTTGGGAGATTTCAGAGACAAGGAACGTGTATGACACTTGTGCCACAGAGCTAGCTGCGTGCAACGCTAAGCCTCTGGCATCGTGCACCCCGTGAGCTCCACAAACACCAAGTAAAAGACTACAGTGTCAGCACCTAAACAAGATCTAGCTGCAGCAAGCAGTTATATTAATACTAAATCCACTTACTCCCCCAACTGCTGCCCAGCCACCCGAATTCTTACAGCGGGTACAGTCAAGGCTGTTTTCACAGAGCACCCACCACCACTGTGAGCTGAGACGGAAAGGCCACACTTGTGTTGCTAAAACCTACAGTGCCAGGTGCCTGGATTAAATCTCACCTAAAACATGCCACTGCAGCTTTACCCAGTGACAGCAGGTGGATGGAACAGCATCAGCATTTAAAAGTCATTTTCATCCTACTGCCCAATGTAGCGATACTTAACCAACTAAGTTTTTGCCTCCCCAAACACCCCAGCAGTGTATTTCTGCTTGTTTTGGTTATTTGCTCTCTCCTGTTAGCATCCTTCGTGGGAACAAAGCCACAATCCAACCCTCATTACCAAACAACTTCCAAAGAGGAGTGCACATGGGTAGGAAGGAGAGGCACACAGGGAGAGAAGAAACAAGGAATGAAGAACCCAGTAAAGGAAGGAAATAATTGTTCTGGGGGAATGCAGACAGAAGCTACATAAGCAATAAACAGAAGTAGAAGAGAAGGAAGTTGTTACAAGATCCTCAACTGCAAAACTGTTTGCTTCTGAATTTGGAGTGGATGCCCTGTTCGAGCAGAAAATTCAAGGCATTTCTCAATCCGGGATAGGAGCCAGGCAGTCACATCATCTCCTCTGGATGGCAAGTCACCCAAATTCGCTCATTATGGGCAATCAGTACATGGATTAGTCTGAGAGAGTTGGGCTTGTTCGGCCTGGAGAAGAGAAGGCTCGAGGGGAACCTTATAGCAGCCTTCCAGTACCTGAAAGTGGCTACAGAAAAGCTGGGGAAGGACTGTTCGCAAGGACATGGAGTGACAGAACGAGGGATGATGGTTTTAAACTCAGAGAGGGGAGACTTAGGTTGGATATTAGGAAAAAGTTCTTCAACATGAGGGTGGTGGATCACTGGCACAGGTTGCCCAGAGACGTGAAGGAGGCCCCATCCCTGGAGACATTCAAGATCAGGCTTGATGGGGCTCTGAGTGACCTGACCTAGCGAAGATGTCCCTGCTTACTGCAGGGAGTCGGACCAGATGGCCTCTAAAGGTCCCTTCCAACCTTACACATTCTATGATTCTATGAATCAGGGTGGAAATATTTACATGAATGAGACAACTCTAAGTTTCAGACACCAGTTATGTGGACTCAAGCCAGGAGAACATAACTACCTTCCTTAAATGGTATTTTCACAGTGCAAAATACTATGACTTTGATTAAAAGAGGCAGTCTGGGAAATTCCCTAAAAATCCTGCTTGGAAGTTGGGGACTTATCACAAATATTCCCTGAGGCTTCACAGAAAAGACATTTCTGGTAAACGTCAAGCATCAAGGCAACTGCTCAGAAATATTATCAACAACGCATTCAAATAGCTTCCTTCGTATTTCTCCTCAGCTCTTCCATCATAGGTCTGTAAGTCTGGGGTAAGGGAAGGGATGAAATTTCCCTGTAAACACCCAAATACAGTATTAGACATCATGAATTCTGACCTTAGTCACTTCCAACAGGAAAACAGACAAAAATCTGCAAGCAGAGAATATCAGAGAATAAATATTTAAGATGAAACCATGAGCAGGAGTCATTAGATCTCATTTAAGTGAGTAAGTCTAATGTTAGGCCTATGAAACAGACCCACCTCCGCTGCTGTACAGGCTTGCACTCCTACCTTTTGAGCTGTACTCTTTCATCTTCTCTAGCACTTCAGGCTGGCTCATGCCTTGTTCCGGCAAGGCTTTGATATAATCCTTTTCATCTTTCAGGAAGGATAAACTTGAAGTGACATCGTGCAAGGCCTCATCGATCTTCTTTTGAATCTAAAAAGAAAGGAAAACCCTATCAACAACAGCACTGGCCACATTATAAGTAATTGCTGAGTACATGCAAGGTTGAACTCACTACCTACATCCATCCCATCGAGCAGAAGGAACTGTTGCAGCTCTACGACCACAACATGTATCAGAGTTGACAGCCACACAGTTCAACTCTCCCATCCTACCAACCTCTCCCTCCAAAAACCAAACTGCCTGGAACGGTGAACTGGCACACACTAAGTCTCTAAACCAGACTGGTAATTGCTGAAGAGAATGCCAGCTGGAACAGCCCAGACCCATGCCAAGTAACTGCTACAGATGATTGTGGAGAGTAGAGAGGGAATTGTCCTCCCTGTCCCTGCTGGCCACCCCTCTGCTGATGGAGCCCAGGATACCATTGGCCTTGCGAGCTGCAAGAGAACACTGCTGGCTCATGTTAAGTTTCTCATCCACCAGAATCCCCAAATCCTTCTCAGCTGGGCTACTCTCAAGGAGCTCTTCTCCCAGTCTGTATCTATGTCTGGGATTCTTCTGGCCCAAGTGCAACACCTGACACTTTGCAGTGTTGAACCTCATTAGGTTCACCCGGGCCCACCTTTCCAGCCTGTCAAGATCCCTCTGGATGGATTCCTTTCCTTCTATTGTGTCAACCACACCACTCAGCTTGGTGTCATCTGCAAACCTGCTGAGGGTGCACTCAATTCCATCATCGATGTCATCAATAAAGATGTTAAAGAGCACCAGTCCCAAGACAGACCCCTGGGGGATCCTGCTTGTCACCGGCCTCCACCTGGACATAGACCCATTGACCACCACCGTTTATCTACGTTCTGTCAACCAGTTTCTTATCCACTGGATCGTCCACCCATCAAATCTACATCTCTCCAATTTAGAGATAAGGATGTGGTGGGGGACTGTGTCAAAGGCCTTGCACAAGTCCAGGTAGATGACATCAGTTGTCTTCTCTTTATCCCCCGATGCTGTCACTCCATCATAGAAGGTCACCAGATTGGTGAGGCACGACCTTCCCTTGGTGAAGCCGTGCTGGCTGTCCCAGATCACTCACTCATCCCTCATGTGCTTCAACATGTGATCCAGGAGGATCTGTTCCATGATCTTCCCAGGCACAGAGGTGAGGCTCACCAGCCTGTAATTCCCTGGGTCTTCCTTGCTCCCCTTCTTATAAATGGGAGTGACGTGACCCTTTCTACAGTCCCCAGGGACCTCGCCCGACAGCCACGACTTTTCAAATATGGTGGAGAGCGGCTCAGCAACCACATCAGCAGCTCCTTCAGGACCCTGGGATGCATGTCATCCGGCCCCATAGACTTGCAGACATTCAGCCTCATGAGGCGGTCTCAGACTTGCTCTGCCCTTACAGTGGGGGGGGATTTACTCCCCCAGTTCCTACCTAGAGGTCCAGGGATGCAAGGTTCTGGGACCTGAGAATTAGGAGAATCCTGGCTGCCAGAGAAGACTGAGGTAAAGAACTCATTCAGTACCTCAGCCTTCTCCACATCAGTTGCAGCCAATTCTCCTTTCTCATTTACCAAGGGGGGTACACTCTCTTTGGCCTGTCTCTTCAGGCCAATGTACCTGTAAAATCCCTTGTTGTTTTTAACATCCCTCACCAAGTTCAGTTCCATCTGTGCCTTGGCTTTCCTGATGCCATCTCCGCAAAACCAAACAGCATCCCTGTATTCTTTCCAGGCAACACACCCTTGTTTCCAGAGCTTGTACTTGCCTTTCTTTTCCCTCACTTTGGCCAGCAGGTCCTTGCCTAGCCATGCTGGTCTCCTGCCCTTCCTGCCCACTTTCTTATTCAGAGGGACAGAGAGCGACAGAGAGCTCTTGAGCTCTCAGAAAGGCATCCTTAAAGAGTAGCCAACTTTCCTTAATGTTTCTGTCTCTAAGGACCACCTCCCAGGAGATCTTGGCCAACAAGTCCTTAAACAGCCTAAAGTTTGCGCTCCTAAAGTTCAAGGTCCTGATCCCACTCTTCACCAGGCCCACATTCCTTGAGCTCAAAAACTCAACTAGGGCATGGTCACTGCAGCCCAGGCTGTCTCCAACCTTAACACCTTTAATGATCTCCCCCACATTGGTGAGCACCAGGTCCAGCAATGCATCACAGTTAAGAAATCTCTGCTACAGGCACAGCTGGGAGGTTTCTTTCCTCTCACCCACACCTTAGGTTCAGACTTCTCCCAACACATTGGAGACACTCTTTTTCCAGGGAACACAGGTGACAAGATATCAGCAGCTTTAAAGACTTTTGGACATTGGAATGCCTCAAAGTCAAGGTCTCCTGAAAGCAACTGATAGGTTATCATGTACCAGTCCAGCAAAGAGCAGAAATGGTACACAGATAGGACACACCAGGAGTCCTTTGGCACAGGATTGCTTAACAGCACTCATCCCAGGAAGGTAAGTCTGGACAAAACAGGGAATGTATACAAGAGGCTCAGAAGGTGTCCTTTGCCAATGGGCAGACATCAGATACAAGCAGAAGAGAACAAGTAATTAATTCCTCTCATCAACAACATTCAAGTCAGAGGGTGAAAGCTGGGGCACTTCAGATGACATAAAAGGGGCTGGGGTGAGAAACTTGGGAACCACTTCCATAGAATGCTTTGGGTTGGAAGGGACCTCAAAGATCATTTAGTTCCAACCCCCTGCCACAGGCAGGGACACCCCCCCATCAGCCCAGGGTTCCCAAAGCCCCATCTAACCTGTCCTTGAACACTGCCAGGGATCCAGCAGCAGCCCCAGCTTCTCTCGGCACCCTGTGCCAGGGTCTTAATGCCCTCACAGGGAAGAATTTCTTCCTGAATTCTCAACCACAAAGTTGTTAACGTGCCAAAACATGCTGACATTCACAATTTCATAGTTTTATGCCAAACACTAAAGCTTGTCTCATTTTGATGATCACACAGACTTCCAATGCCTTTGTGTTCTAACTGCTAATAGGTATCCAAGCTCTAATCACAGCCAGTCACCTGATGAAATAACTTCTGTGTCGCACAACAAGCACCTGGCTCTCTCTACACTTGCCTGAGAAAAAAACACTGTTGCTTCAGAAGAACAAATCCAATTCAATTTTATTTGTAGAAGAAGGGGCCAGACTATCTTCTTAAAAATCTAACAGTGAGGAAACATTCCTGCAGAATCCTGCACCTGAAGCCAGGACCTGGGTCAACACTAAGGCAAGCTGTTCAGACACTTACTATCGCCCCCACGAACGGCATTCTCCTCAGCAGTTTGAAGAACTGTTTCTTAGTTCGGGATGTTAAACCTGAAAGATAAAAGTCAGAAATTAGCCTGAGACTGAAGGAAGAACACACACAAAAAAATAAAAATCAAACACAGAACTTCTGGAGATCCAGGAAGCTTTGAACTTCTGATATAGCCCGTGATACAGGCTCAGCATTTCCAAGCAGAGCTAAACCAACGCAGGGACCAAGGGGACACGGTGAAACAGGTGAGCACTGGAGCAAGCCTCTGCCAGCACCTGCAGCCCATGCAGACAGACAGAGTGATGACCAAGAGAAAGACATCCGTGCTGAAGCAGGTTTGCTAGGGAGTGGCTTGTGACTCTGTGAAGGACCAGGCTGGAGCAGTCTGGGCTCGAGAGACTTGAGGCACACTGTGATTTGTGACTGTCCACCATAGCAGTGACCCACACCAGGGCAGCTGGTGAAGAGCTGAAGCCCCGTAGGAAAGGACTCATGTTGGAGAAGTTTGTAGAGGACTGTCTGCTGTGGGTGGGACCCCATGGTGCAGCAGGGGAAGGGTGTGAGGAATGACACTCGAGTCAAGAAGGAAAACAACTCGTGACGAACTGACCAAAACCCCATTCCCTGCCCTTCCCCATCCCACAATGATGGGGAGGGGAAGAAGGGAGTGAAATCATGACTCAAGTGAAGTTTTGCCTGCGACACTGATTACAGAATGATCTCTCCCTGTCCTTATCTCAATTCCTAAGCCTCTCGATATATATCGTCTCCCCTGTCCAACTGAAATGGGGAGTGATAGAGCAGCTTTGGTGGGTGTGTGGCCTCCAGCCAGGGCTAAACCACCACAGCATGCAAGAGCAAGGTTCAGACACAGACCATGCCACAGAAACATCCCGCTTGCAGCACAGCAGCCATCTGTAGGAATCCCCACTCTGACTCCTTTCCTTCCTTACAAGGAAATTTGCACTTGGGGAGTTTTACAGGAAAGAGCGACTTTAGGATTTGCTAATGGAAAAGGTCTCCAGCAAAAGGGGAAAATGCTTTTTTGAAATTATTTTCTGCATCTTCAAGGCAGAACAGTACTGCAAGATGACAACACTCATCAACATGCCACAGGCTCCTGGCCCAGAAGAGGGAAAAGTAGTTCAGCAATAACAGGGCAAGGGTTTGCCCCGCATCCAGCCATCCGATATAGGAAAAGGCCTGAAGCAATGGGAGGCAACTTGAGGGAAGAGCAGAAGTGACAGAAATTACTGATGACAATGACTGGAAAAACTCCCAGGATAGCTCTAAAGGCAGGAATGAAAGCAGGATGACACAGATGCTTTATAGCCACCAGCAATGCCTTGCAAGTCCTACAGGCATTCCAACCAAGCGCCAGCAATTGCAGGACACACCAATAAATAACTAAACCAGCTTTAAAAATCAACCATTTGAGGACTTCACAATTGTATCATTCCTCTCCCCCATTCATATCTGTCACTTCACACATGTTTTGAGAAGCTATGAGAAGGACAGTGACTGCAGTTTGGCTCACCCTGTATCAAACACTCATTAACACTGACAGTAACATTCCCATCGCACATTCCAGCATGAACACTGTTTCATTAACAGCTTCCCCTGTGGAAGAACACCACAAACTCCTGTAAAATTCAGACAATCTAATCAGATCTTCAAAGCTGTGAGTCAATACTTTAAAATACTGTGCAACAGCCAAATACTAGCCAAGAAGCTAATATCACCCAGAGCTGCAAACCATTTTGTTCCTTCCACAACTGAGTAGTAGGAACATCTAACTCCCAACTTTCAAAAGGAAAAAGGCTGGTTGAGGAACAGAGAGGCACAGAAGCAAACATCAAGTTAAAACTAGGCTATTTTAACAAACTGCCACTGGAGTGTAACCCTAAGGCCTGTGGGAACTGCAAACCACCATGTCCTCCTCAGAGATCTCTGCCCATCACACAGCCAGAGAGAAACAAATTATATCTCCCTGAAGAGCTGTCAGTATCAGAAACTGCTCAAAACAGGAAGCTGCTCTGCAAAAACAACAAAAAAAAGATAATGGCACGTGGTATTGTGTTGATTTATATCCTGAACGTCCTGAGGATGAAACATGCCTTGAAACATGCCTCCAGACATTGAATCAAAACCACATCTCCTCCACCAAGTAGGAAGAGAAGCAAGAGTTACCCAGATACGTTTCACCAGTGACTAAGCTCACAAGAACCCAGTGCTCAGCTGAATCTCCCCAGGCTCTGAGCAAGAGAGCGCCGAAGCAAGTAAATGGTTTAGCCAAAAGCAAGAAGACCAGAGGAAGGGAAGGAGATGCAGGTGCATTCCAGGCTGACCCTACCCCCCCTCTGAAGGAATGGAGGAGTTTCATTGATCAGACAGGCCTTGACCTTAATTTAGAAGAGGTGTTTGTTAATACTGATTGACAGCAGAAGGCCTGCATTAACAGGCATTCAGCCTCGCTTCCTCCTCTTCCCTCCACAGCTTCAGAACCCCGTTCCCCCCTCCCTTCCCTCCCCCAACATAGGAAAATCCCCTGTTTCAAACACTTACTCTCAGACTGGAAGAGGAAGCCGTGCAGCCATACACTTAGAAGCGTAGAAGAAAACGTCAGGCCCACCAGCTGCCAGGGTTCAAGCCCAGCACACCGGGCATTCACAAAGCCCGTTGCCTTCTCCCAGTACATCTGGAAGATTTCCTTGTAGGGAGTAATGGCATCCTGCACAGAGGGAAACAAGAACGGTATTGAGAGGAGTTCAAACAGGACACACCAATGGGGCATCAAGAAGTTCACTGGTCTATTGTCTATTTTAAAAGGAGCTTTTTAGGATGCAGACCTCCTGCTTTCCTTAATCCCTGTAAACAGAACAGGTAGGAGAGAGTTGTCATTCATTTTCTACTGATAAAAATACGTATCTGGAGAGATTTCAAACATTCAGAGAGAAGGGCAGAGCGCAGACTTCCAAGACGGGCAAGCTTTGTGGTCCCAAAGCTCAACCCCAGATTTTATCACAGCCCAAGACACAGAAGTGTGTCCATCTCAGCACTCTTCTCCAAGGAATTATCAGGTGGCAAGGGAAGACTGAAAATCTGTCAGAGGAGCCACCATTCATCAGGTACCACCAAAACAGGTCTATTAAGTACTCAGGGCTAGATTTTTAAAGATAGAAGTACTCAGTAACTCCTTAAGTTTAATATTAAATTAGTACTTTCAATACAAAGGAAGGATGTAAGAGACAAACATTGCTGTTGCCAGAAAAAAAAACCCAAACCACACCACAGCAAAGTGTGATACAATAACAGTTAAAATGTCAAGCTAGCAAGTACTGTCAGGACAGAGCCCAAGTACCTCATCAGTATCTTCACAGCACACTCTCTTCAAGAGTCTCAGAAGATCAGGGTGAGAAAAACAAATGGATGTACACAATGGAAAAATGTAATTTTTTCCAGAAACAGGGGCCTTCAGTACAACTCTCTGGAACAAAAGGCTTCCAGAGATAAGAACGACCTAAGTAACCCCACCTTGTTTGGAGCTATACCCAAAAATAACTATAGGGGGGACTGTTGCACATTACAGACAAAAGCTTGTGCATTTCACTGTTTTTAAAACTTCAGCCACCCCTCAACACTCTTCCCAACCCTTCTCCTCAGTTTAACCCACCATCAAACCTAGTCTACCTGGGCAGCATCTTTAGCTCTACAAAGCTTCACCCTCCAAACCACAGAGAACATCCTCAATACCAGTGCCATCGTACTCAGTGGGTTTACAGCTGCTTGCAGAGATAGATATAAATAAACCACTAAATTAAAAGCTGCTTAAACTTCCCTTCTCAGATAAAATAAATCCCAGCAAAATGCCAGTGTTACCCCATCACAGAAAATTAATCTCACCCATGGCCCAGCACAAGCTGAAGGGACACAGACTGAACTGGGCAAAACCAGGTCTCACTCAGCTACGAGAAGTCAAATTAGCACCCATCCCCTTGGGCAAAGGGCAATTGAAAACTACACCAGCTATTTCAGCCTTGAAAATAAGACAGCCACATACATTGCCGGGATTATGCAACATCCTACCTAATGCCCACTCACCACAAAGCTGATTTAACCCTAAAACTTCAAGAATCATCAAATGCTTTGGGTTGGAAGGGACCTCAAAGATCATCTAGTTCCACCTCCCTGCCATGGGCAGGGACACTCTCATCAGACCAGGTTGCCCAAAGCCCCATCCAACCTGGCCTTAAACGCCTCCAAGAATGAGGCTTCCACAACCCCTCTGGGCACCCTGTGGCCAGGGCCTCAGCACCCTCATAGTGAGGAATTTCTTCCTAACATTTAACTTAATCCTGCTCCCTTTCAGCTTGAAGCCATTGGCCCTTGTCCTATCCCTGCACTCCCTGGTGAACAGCCCCTGTCCCACTTTCCCATAGGACCTCTTTACATATTGGTACGTTGCAATTAGGTCCCCCAGGAACCTTCTCTTCTCCAGGCTGAAGAAGTCCAACTCTCTCAGCCCGTCTTCATAGGAGAGGCGCTCCAGCCCCCGATCATCTTCATGGCTCTGCTCTGGACTGGCTCCAACAGCTCTACATCCTTCCTGCACTGGGGTCCCCAGAGCCAGACACAGTACTGCAGGTGGGGTCCCACAAGAGCAGAGTAAAGGGGCACAATCACCTCCCTTGACCTGCTGGCCACACTGCTCTTGACACAGCTCAGCACATGGCTGTCCTCCTGAGCTACATTTTTCAGCTAACCAGAGGTGGTACTTAAATCTCACAGAGCTTGCACAATTTTCTCAGGGGCAGGGGCAGAAGTCCCTGGAAAGGTGCGTTTAACCATCAGCAGTGACTTTAGTTCATTGCCTAGGAGCAAAGGCCAGGATATCATCTGGTTTGGGATCTGCACTTGGAGGATGGAAACAGAGCTGCTAACATGCTGGTGTCTCGAGAGCTGTACTCAACTGACAGCAAGAAAATGCTGCAGCATCAAATATAAAGTGAGTCGTGCCTTTCTTTCCAGGAGATGGAGAATACTGTAAGCTATATGCCCAAAACAGACCATGACCCAGTAGACAGCGGTCTCACTTAAGTCAATGGCCAAGTTAAAACAAATTAAACCAGCAAGATACTGATTTCAGCTCTTGGAAAAAAGCTCTGAACAGAGGACCCTAAGCCAACTGCAACTTTTGGTGTCCTATCACATGCTCACCTCTGAAACCACCGCGTCCTGCAGCACGTCAGCTCTCTGCTGGGATGGGAGGCCAAAAAAAAAAGGAAGTCCACCATCTAAACACAATGAATACCAGTAGCAAATCTCACATCCTGTCACAGGGATGAGCAAACCCACCAGAAAGGCTAACACCACCAACAAGCCAACGTTCACCATCAGTTTACCCCAAGCTAGAAGCGTGCAACACCACCACTGACAGGCAGTAACTCAACAACACCTCCAAGTTTTGAACAAGCAAGGAAACATTTTTGTGGTGTTAGTCCTAAACCACTGAAGAATCTCTTTCCCTGTCTTGCTTTTGACAAATAACCTGGGACCACTCCACAAAGAAGAGTGCAACAGGGTACAGTTTCTCTCTTGTATTTCTCACTTCTTTGGGGGTTGGACCCAATGATCTCTTGAGGACCCTTCCAACCCCTATGATTCTGTGATTCTTCAACCGCACCGTGCTTCCAAGAGTTTGAAGGGTGAGACTGTTTGAGGGAGGAAGATGCAACACAGAAGGATTAAAATGCAGTACAAATCCATGTGGAAGACCAGTTAGCAGGGAAATACAACTTCTCAGCGTACTCAGCCTTTTTTTGAAGCACCTCTTTAAGAATCCAGCAAGATAGGAGAGAACTCCTTTTTCAAATTACTGACCCTATCCCAGGGGACCTAAAGGGCATTTAAGGGGTGACACTCAAGTGTACTCTGGTTGTATTGCACCCACCAACATGCGATTGCAGCCTCACTGCCACAGCCCTCCACTGCTTCCTTCTTTTATGGGGAGGAGGCAGGGCTAACTGCGCCGATGTTTTCCCAAGCCATTTCAATCCCAGCCCCTGAAGGAGCTGTGCGTAACAGTAAAAAAGCTTAAGTACAAGAGAGGGGTTTGGGGTTTTTTTCTAATTGACCTCAGCCAAAAAAAGAAACGTTAATCACGTGCAGCAAGGCAGGATGTTCTTCCAGCTTTGTGGGGACCGTAGCATCACTTCACCCCTGCTATTACCGCTCCCCCAAGCTGGGCTAAAGACAAGGAGCGGGCCTGGTTTTCAGCCTATCTGCATGACAGAATTTCACATTAGACAATAAACTGCTTATTTGTGAAGGCATCAAAAATAAAAGAAAAGGTTTCCCTTTCCATTACAGGAGAGCAGGCAAGCTGGGTTTATTTCCTTAAGAGAATCTCCCCCCCCTGCAAAGCTTCACAAAACACAGGATTATTTTTGAAGCAGTTTAAAAGCTCAATTTATGAGCACGATGAAAAACACTGGGGGAAAATCTCCACTGGAGGATTTGGTTTTAATTCTCAGAGCATTAAGACAGACCCAAGTATCAGATAAAATACTAATTGCTATCATTAAGACTCGCAGCATTTGTTTGTACCGATATTAATGCACTCAGCAACCCAAGCAGTTTACATATTGAATTTTTAGCTCCAGAGATTAGGAATAGATCCTTAGTACTTTATTTCTAAAAGCCATTAGCTAGCTGAGCTGGTTCCAGGGATAGCACTTCAGCCACTACAAAAGAGGACAAATTAACTGCAGTAATGCTCTTCTGTCCCAGTGGATAGAAAATGCGGTGGGGAGGGGGGTTAATGCCAAAGCTAACGAGAGCACATTTCACAGTTTTGCCAGGGCAGCATTTCCTCAGCTGCGAGTTTTAGGACTCAAATAAACCTTTAAAAAAAAAAAAAAAAAAGGGAAGGAGAAAGAGAAAGGTAACAAACAGGAAGACCTCTGGCTTTTGTTGGGAGTGCCTCTTTCTGACACTGTATAGTGGAAGGACAGTTAAGCTTTGCCTGGGGGGGTGGGGGGGTGGGGGGGATTGAGAATAGAAAAGTTTTAATCAGCAGAATCATCCTTCCCCAGGGAGAGCATTTAAAGCAGGCCACGGAATAAAAGTAGCTTTTAAAGGCAAGTTTATTTTAAGCAACTGCACAACTGAGATCAAACAGCTTGCTGAGATCAAACCACATCCTCAGCACCACCCAGTTTGGTGTTTCCCCAAACCAGGGCCCCCCCCCCACCTCCCTGTGCCCAAACATCAATGTCTGCTTTTGCCACTTGTCTCTGCATGGCATGTCGCTAAAATCACGGCAGAGTGAGATTGCTCACAGGTCAGCTCCAATTAGGGTAACGTGTGGAATACAGGTATTGCCACTGTAATTAATGCCTGTGCTCCCATGTAACGAGTTTTTTTCCCCAGGAGAAGGCAGCCCGACTGAAAATAAACCACACAACCTGCAAGACACAGCAACTTCCTCTATTTATTCTGCTCATGAGAAGGAAGACTTCAATTAGCTGTGCCTTAGCTAACACCTCATTGCTCATACAGGCTCTGGCCACGTCCGAGCTGCATAAAGTACGCATTAGAGCTGGGTTAGCCAGGGGTAAGTACCAGACTTAAAGCCTTCAGCCAGCCAGGTTCTTGCTGGAGACAGGGATTGAGCAATGCCACCTCAGCCTCAGCGACTGACTGCTAGTTGCTGCATGTGCCTGCAGTGTTTTGATTCGCACCCCAGTAATGAATCTGCTCCCTCCCTGCCACCCCCAGCGTGACAAATATATTTACATAAGCACCAGGCAGAGAATATTTGTGAGGCAGCTCCTAATTACAGCTGAAGGCTGGGACTGCGTGCTGTGCTGCCCACCACCACCACCACCGGATGCAGGCACACCAAGTGACACCAGACATGTGATCTTGCAGAAATCAAGCATCACAAACTTTCAGATGTGCAGGCTGAGCGATGTGAAAGAAAAACACATTGAGGTAGTGTTCATCTCACCACAGCTTCTTGGTACTGCCAGTTTCTTCCCTGCTACACTTATTTCCACCAGTGCCATACCAAAACCCATTTGTCTGGGGTGTTGGGATTTTTTTTTTGCAGAGGGACAGCAATTATTTTTTGACATAATCCATGTATGCAAAATGAATGCACATGTACTATCCCACAAGCCCCGAGAGTTCAAAGGGAGTGGCCAGACAAAGGCTGATTATAGCCTCAGCACAAAAAACAAAGCAGCAGCTCAAGAGTTGAGAGTTAGCTCAGCAGCATCCTGGCTTCCACTGCAGAGAAGGGCTGTAAAATGACAACAGCAAGATGGAAAAAGGTTGACTGAAGGCTCAAAAAACATGTAGTTTTATGAGAGCCCAAAGGACTTTCAAGATTAGGTGCTATTTCAAGTTTTGCTTAACTCAAAACACGCACAATGTATTGTTACCTACAGCTCACTTCGCTAGTGTGACAAAAGCCAAGTCCCTGAGCACTTCTAGGCAGGCTCCAGGTAGCACAGGGCTCAAATCCCCTCAGAGACAGGATTCACTTGACAGACGCCCTACGTGAATGCATCTCAGGTGTCCTTGTGGGTCACCAGCTCCAAGAAGGTGCAGTTTCCACAAGAAAACCTCCTCTCCCAGCATCCCAAATATTTAGGATTAAAGAAGCACTCAAGTTCCCTATATTCTGGGACTCATCCAGACATACCTGTTCCTTCCTCTGCTCAGCATCCCCTGGGATGCTGAACACGCTCTTTCTGCACGCCTTCTGGAGAACAAAACGAGTTATTTATTTGAAACACTTTGCAAGTAGCTTGGTGCCATGCACAGGTATGAGCAGTGTTAAAAGATAAAGAGTCTTGGCAGGAGCTGCCTGGAAGCAGACAATAGGATGGCAGTTGTTCAGGGAATGGGCATCCGCAAACAGGCAGTGCTGAGACCTGGCACAGCTTCCTAGGAGGGTTATGCAAGCCTCTGACAAAACCCCTAATATCAGCACAAACTGAATGCTGCTGTTACACGTTAAGGGCTCCGATCTTGGGCAATTCTGACCACAGCGCAGAATCCTCCAAGACTATCTTATCAACATCAATGTGCAAAACTCTTTGGCCCCTGTGTTCCCTAGTCGCATGCCCTTCCCAATACGTGGCACGGATGAATCTCAATGAGCCCAGAGGGGTATGAGAGCTGGAAAAGCTCAGGAGACACGGGCTTCCGAGAGACTTTAACCCACAGATTTCTAGGAAACACAAATCTTTCCCAACAAAAGGACAAAGAAAATGATACCGCAGTTGCCACGGAAAGACCAATGTACCAGCCACTCAACAGAATCCAAGTCTCAGTGTCCAAGGGCAGCACTAAGACTTACCTCACAGCCCCCGTTGCTACGCTAAAGGGCAACAGCCATATAGACAAGGAGACTTCAGTACTAAAAACTCCAGAAGGAAGATCCACTAATACTTGAAACGGAATATCCTCGATCACCTTGGATGCAGGGAACGAGAGCAACAGTTCTCTGTTTCCAAACAGAGCAACACATCGCTCTGTTTCCAAAGCCCCAAGACCATGAACAGACCAGGCCTTCTGAAACAGCCCTCACTGCACGCTGGGGTCCATGTTGGAAGACACGTGGCACAAGAGCAGATGAGACCAAAGCTACGCAATTTTATTGCCAGATCCCTGGGTTTGGCAGAAGAGACAAGCATCCCCCCAAAATCCTTATTCACAGAAACAGGCTCTACCACATCCCTTTTACCAAGACAGTCGCGGCGAGGTTCTGATCACTGCCACCCCAGTCAAACCACACTGCACCGCAATTAAAGCCATGATTAGGTTTATCTTAACACTGCCAAACAGTGGAAGCACACGCTGGAGAAATCAAAAGGCAAGAAGCAAGGTATCATCTCAGCAGATCTTCCCCCTGCTCGGGTTAGCAATTCATCTATGACTTTTCAGGGCAGCGGCTGCGGGAAGCAAGACTAAAAAGTCTTTTTATTCATGTAGGTAGAAAAGTTTCCAGTGCCTTGCAATCCCTTCTGCTAAGGTCACAGGAAGGGTCAAAACACCATTTAGGAAAAATGCTATGTATCAGTATTACTCTATTAAAAGCTTTGGCCCCCTAAGTAAGCAGCTAACTTCGTTAGCTTTCCAGAAGCCAGGAACCAGCAAAAGCTGGTGTCTCGTCTAAAGAATAAAATAACAAACCTGCACAGGTCTTCCAGACACAGCAAGCAGCAGTCCTCCCTGTAAAGCCTTGGCACGGAGACACTACGGTGAGAAGAGCCTGACCACACAACACACTTCCAGCAACCCCAGGCCAGTCTAGACCACGCCAGGCACAAAGCGCGTGGTATTTACTCGGTTCCAAGAGAGCTAACGTTCTGGCAACCGGAATAAGCCGTGCGAACTCTCGACACTGTCAACAGACGCCAAGGCATGCCACAGGCCCTGTCTTTGTCCCCTAGGTGGGTGGAGGTGGTGACATGCTGGCGGGGCACAGCTCCATGCCAGGGTGGGAAGCGGAAAGGGTACTTGAGTGTTTTGGGCACTGACAGCCCTTCACGACCCAGGGGGAAAAAGGCAGTCACCCAGAGACGATGCTCTTACATGACTGGTGGTAGCGGCCATGATTTCAGGCACCTTCCTAGGGCGGGAGGGGGGCAGATCACACCCCTTTCTAGGCTGGAGGACTGGCGCTGCACCGGCACCAGCTGTGCTTCAAGCAATCCCGGTGGGAAACAGAGTTTGCTGATCTATTTACTTCCATTAAAAAAATACCCACAATGAACAACAACAAAGACGGCAACACGGTCTCTATCGCTCAGGTAACTTCTAGCAGAAGCTCAGGCACCTTCCCCAAAACCCAAATCGAAGCGAAACGCGTTGCTTCTACCCCCAAGGGCAGAGAACACGGGGCCTGGCCCCGTTCTGGAACCGGGCGCCCCTGGGGGGCAGGGGCAGCACCGCGCCGCCGGCAGGCCTACGGGAGGGACGGACACACACACCCCTCCGCTTCGGGACACAGCGTGGGCCAAACCCGGCTGCCGGTCCTTCCCCCCCCCCCCGCCCCCCTCCGCGCCCCGGAGGGCCTCGCTCGGCCAGGCGTCCCCTAAGAGACGACCGAGAGCCCGCCGGACCACACCGGACAAGGCCCCGGCCTGGCTGCCTTAAGGCCGGGACAGCACAGGCCGCGTCAGAACACCCCTCCGTGCGCTGGCCGAACCGGGGACCCGCCACCCCGCGCTCCCCCGCTCACCATCTTCTCCGCCGCCGCCGCCTCCCTCCTCCTCCCACGGCTTCGCAGGGTCCCGGCGGCGCCTCCCCGCCCCGGTACCGAGATTACCCGGCACCTCCCCGCCGCTCCCGCACTGCGGCGCCCCCTGGCGGACGCGCCGCGGGAACCAGGAGGGGCGGGGCCGGGGAGTCTCTCCCTCCCCACGCCCCCCGCAAAGAGCGCAGGAGCAGCTTCAAGGCCTAGGGAAAGCCCCCCTCCAAATCCCCCGCCTATATCCTTGCCTTACCTCCCCGGGGACCGAATCCCTCGCCCGCGACGCCCTCGTGGTATTTAATTCCTGGTTACCCCAGCATCCCCCTGCTCTTACCCCCCCCCATCCCCGCTCCCAAACCGCTGCTTTATGTTTTAACGCCTGCGGCCATGTGCAGACACCAGAGCAGCATTAAACCCTCTCTTGCAGGAGGTGCTAACCCCACCTCTATCCCCCTCCCCATGTGCCCGGAGTTGGGGGCTGGGGTTCAGCTGGAGCCAGCAAGACAGTGGGACAAGCCTCCTGCCATTTTTAGGCATCCTGGACAAAGATTCCACATGTGCAATCTTGAAGTTGTGGGAGGCAGTGCTCATACAAAATTAAGAAAAAGTCATCGCGTTGCTCACTATGACACTGCCAGGGGCAAGGGACCTACAGCAGTCACCCAATCCAACTGCTCCAGGCTTTAACCAAAAGTTAAGGGCAGTGTCCACATGTCTCAAGCAGGCTTGGGGCAGTGGCTGTTGCCCCAAGAAGCATGTTCCAGCATTTCACCCCCCTCTCTAGAAATAAATGCTTCCCTGTGGCTGGTCTGACCCTCCCTGACCCGAGCTTTAAACCCTTCCCACACATCCCATCACCACATCCCCAGGACAAGATCTCAGGAGCATTTGGCCCAAAATTAACCTATGGACCAGCGCCTCTGCTGCAAATCCATTGTGTTACCACCCTTCTTCCCCACCCCCACCCCGTCCCGCAACTGCTCTCCTGGGAAGGGCAGCAGGAGCAAAGTGCCCATCCCTTGGAGAACAGCACCCAAAGCCCACACTCAATCCAGTTATTAAATAGCCATTGATGTCTTGGCCAGAGCGGAAGAAGCCTACAACTGTTTAATGCCCAGCATGCCCATAGGGAGCGTCTGAGGTGTACCTTTCATCCCAAACTTCCAAACCTATTTAGAAACTCAGACGCATCATGACTAAATGTAAAGACTCCAGGTTAGTCATGTCTTGGCTTCAACACATATAAACCTCTCAAAACAGACTCAGGTGTGGCCTTTTAAATGACCACCTCCCGCATTTGAGGTGTATACACCTCTTTCGAAAGGCATATTCTAGTACCAGCTCTGGGCATTCGCAGTTAGCACAAATACTCAACCCCGCGCTGTGTTACAAGCCGTAAAGCCTCCAGCAGCTGTCACCGTGCCATCCAGGCTGCCTCCTCGCAGAAAACAGCGTCTCACACAAGTCACCAGGGAGTGCTTTTATCTCCAGAAAATTGCCCACTCGGGATTGTTTTCACAAGTATTCCTAGATACCAGATGTTCTCTTTTAGCAGAGAAGGGAACAAGCGGATCTGTGACTAACCCGCTATCAGTCTCACAAAGTAGGTCTTCTTCCTGCGTGCTTACCAAGCAAGAAAGTGTTTGAGATGACCCTGAATGTGCTGCCCTTTCTGATGGAAACAGCCTTTGGAATAAGCACCAAGGCCTCTGTGTGTGCAGGAAAGTGTTGCTATTTGAAAAAAAAAGCCTTTAAAAAAATTATGTCTGAGTAACAGCTCACTCTCAAGGGGGTGATAGGAAATTGTTCCTTTGAACATGAAAAAAGCTTCATAGGATGCTTCTCTGTGAGCCTTGCCAGACATTACATAGACCTTCGCGTAACACCAGGAAGCTGAAAGCTTGGTTTGTTTAATGTGGCTAGAAACACAGGTAGAGAGGCATACTGCATCACCCACACCCCCCATCCCCCCCATAAATACACAGGTCAGGAAGAGGAGTGGTTGGAGTGAAAGGACAAGGGTGGCATGAGTCCACAGCAGTATGGGTTGGCCCTGTACCCATTCAGGCTGAGACCTGAGAGAGGGGTTGTAGCCCTCAGAGAGGTGAGGTTCTGCCAACAGCCTTTCCCCTTCAGAGCAACAACTTACAAGCCTCAGAAGTCAGAACCCCCTCTCCAAAGCACGTTACAACAGAGGACGACAGCATCTTCACCTGGGAGACTTACTCCATGCAGATGAGCCTTTTTCCATATTCATTTAAACTAGGGTTTTGTAGTTTCCCCTGGTCCACCACACAGCTCCTCCACAACCCACTTCGAAATGGCTTTGCCCTCCTCAGGTGAACAGCTGTGCCAAAGAGGCTGCTGTCAGAGAGAAGGGAATTGCCTTTCCCAGGAGCAGCCAGCCATCCCGTGAGCTCCTGGCCCTGCCCTCCATCCATCCCCAAGAAGAGCTAGGAGCTATCTGCTTGCATGGCTTGAGCCAAACTAGAACTGGATGTAGAACAGGGCATAAGAATAAGGTGTAGAATAAAAGAGTGGGTTTGCTGGAAGATGACCACCCTTAGCATTAACACCCTCCCAGCAGTGCCAGGGCTGCACTGTCAGCAGCACCCATGCTAAAGCAAGGCTTTCACACCCCACTTTGAAGGCTGGTTTGGAAAAGGGGCTGGAGAGAAGGGGGGAAAACGCCACGAGAGTCCTGGTTCTACACTGTGCTGTGACCATCCCCACTGGCAGGGCTGTTAGCGTTGCACTACATGCATGGGTATTACAGGTGACTTATAAATAGTGCAAAACAGCGTCACTGAGAGCAGTCCAGCTGGACTAATCAGTTGAAGGGCTGATGCCAGAAGTCAAGTTTGAAAAAAGTGCTTTTTTCTTATTCCCCAAAGCAGGGGAAAGAGGGGATTATAACAGCTTTCTGAACAGAACAAACCCCTCTTTCTTCTCAGCCCCAGCTCTGCTAGCTGGCTCCCGCAAGCCGGCAGCCTCCAGTTGGCCAGGGGGAACAAAAGCAGCTGTGATGGAGCAGGGACTCTGGGTTCGGGTGTCAGCAGCACCCTGGTGGGACACCCACACAACCAGAGGGGAAGGCAGAATATATTTTGGGTGAGGATTTTAAAGGGACATTCATTCTCGAAGCAGAGCTGTTACCACTTCACCTGTTCCAAACCCTGCTCTGCTTAGACCTGACCTTCACTTCAGGACTGCATGGGCTGACCTGAGACAGGGAGAAGTAACAGGATTTAATGTTGATTTAAGGTTCTTCATCTGCATTCCGTCAGAGGGCTTCTTTCAGAAACCAAATTGCTTTATCTCTGATCCCATAGAACTTAAGATCAGTCACATTTGCCACTCACAAGCAGCTCAGTGTTGCCTACCTAAGCACATCGCCAGCACCACATTAAGAAACAAATCAATAGGCAAGTCATTAGCAAACCTCCAGCTGTGATTATCAGACCTAAGGAAGGTGCAATAAGCTCCTGCAAGAAACATTGCTCCCCACGCTTCAGCAACAGGCAGGAATTACAATCCCTGCTCCAACCAGCCATGGCTCGTAGCAGATAGAACAGATCATGACACACACATTTCATCTCACCCCAGACTCAGTTCCTTCCCACACATTCCCTGCTGACTGAGTAAAGACTGCAGTCTGTGGCATTGGGAAGCCAGTAGCAGCTACTACTGGAGCCCCAAAGGTTCATCCACCTGTGCACTGCCGTCAGGAATGCAGCTGAAGAACCCAGTACTGCTGGACAGTGTGCTATCAGAGGACATGAAGGTCCCATGAGGACCTGAAGTTCACAGCCATACAGCAGGAGCGTGGGGCTGCTGTTCTGTTTGATTTCAAGATGACACCCTTCTGAAGTACAAAAGTGGGGTCAATAAAATTGAAGTCACACACATTGGCTGCTGATGCCATTTTAGCTGAGGCTTAAGAAAGGATAGAAATAGTCCACCGACTGGTTTCACTTGCCTGTTTGGAGGATGGGAGAGACCTAAGTAGGAGATACCATCCCTTCTGGCTTCTCTCACCCTAAGTCAAAGAGGTGCAATACCACACTGAACATCCCCAAGTGTCCCTAGCTAGTATGGAGCAGACACAGGCTTTAAGTAGCTTGTCAGGCAAGCAGGTAATCTCAAAAACCTGGTGATATAGTTCATCAAATCATTTTAGGAAAAGAATCTGATGACTATTTAGTAAGAGAAAGTAGAAACAACACCACTCAGAAATTTGGGGTTCCCCACAAGTCATTTGTGAGGATCAAGACCCACACGTCCATCCAAACATCCATGATACTAACACACCCCAAATTGCACTTCTGTCATTTGTTCTGTTTTGTTAGTGTGGTGCTGTACAAGTCTCAGCAGAGCAGAGAACACGGAAATTTGATGGCAAAGAGGACCATGTTCCTCCCCCCTTCCCCACTGCTCACACCAGGCAGATGTCCCCAAGCCTACGCAAGCAGAGATAGATGCTCAACCCATCACAGAGGATCCCAATTCACACCCCCCTTCATCAGCTTTTACTACCAGACATAGACCAAAAGGGCAATGGATTTCAGCACAGCCTGCTCTGATCCCTGTTACACAGGACACTCGTACATCCAGCCTGACTGCTCCATGAAAGTATACTTATTTAGACCTTTGTCAACAGGAGCTTCCTTCCCCCAGCTCACCCTGAAGACCTACAGAGGCAGGTCTGATTGTGGACAGATGCTCTCAGCCCCAACTTAGTCAAAGTTTACAGTGCATAAACACATAAATACACCTTTGAGGGATGAGGACCAGAAGAAAACTCATACCAGCAGGAGGAACAGACTTCTGACCAGCAAGGGAAACATGCACTCAATGCAATGGAAGCCTAACATGGTTTTACACTAAAGGCATTATACGTGGTTAACCTAGAATTGTCCAGTCAATGTATTTGATCTCATCTGGTTAGAGAGCAAGAATGGTAACTGTTTACTGTACTTTTTTGTCCTGTATCTTCATTGATGCAACCCTATATTGTGCACATCTGGGCTTAGTTCCTGAAACAGCTGTACCATATTCCTGCTTTGCCAGCAGCACAGGTTCTCATCTTGCAGAAGATAACACTGGAATTGATGGAATTAGAGAGAATCCCATTTCTTTTCTGGCTTCCACGTCGTTCAGGACAGAAGCTACTCAGAGTGCAGTAGCATAAGGGCCTGGAAATAAATATTTGCCTTGTACATTTTGTGTGTATATTAAGGAGAAAGCACAAAGCTCCAGTGTTACATAAACTCTGCAGAAGTTAAAGAACACGGTGTAAAACATTTGCCCCCTGGAAGCTTAGGAAATTGCTTGGCTCAACAGCCACAGCACAAGAACAGCAGATAAAAAAGCAGCAGTTCTCTGCAAGAAACACAGACACAGGGGACTTCCCTCCTCCCCACCCCTGCTGGCTTCCTGCCCAGTTTTACAGCCCCACATGTAGCTCCCCAAAATAAGTTTCTGTTGCTTTTCCAAAAAAGAAAGAGAAGCCTGTCAAGTACAGAGCAGTTAGTGTTAGACACCATCTCCCACGAGCTGAACACAGGAAGGGTTCAGCTCCTCAAATAACCAAGCTGCTGACTGCAGCATCTACCTTCTCTATTCTAGCACCCCCAGACCAGACACTTGTGACTGTGCTTAAGGCAAAGGCACTTGAGGCTTTTCTTTCCTCAAAGGACACATCCTGCCCCAGACAAGCACCTCTTCTGTGGGTGCTAAGGGTCACTGGGGAAGTGGCACACCATGGTCCTGCCCTACCCCTTCCTCCTGTCACCGTTCTGGACTTTGCCCCATCCTGGTGTCATGTCAGCTTTCATATCTCTGATCTCTCCAGGTCTGACAATTAGCCTGTCCTGATCTTACCCTCAAGTTTCATCTCCACTGCCCCAAGAAAACCTCTACATATGTACTGAGGGGTACCAACAAAAATTAAAGGTCACACTGCTACTGGGAAGCAAGCCCTAGCACTCCAACACACTTTGGCACCACATTACCACCCTCTCCCTATTGATGATGCTCTGGGTGCAGGACTGGACTTACCTGCACAGCTGCAAGAGTTTGGAGGTCCAGGTTTGGAAGTCTGTGGGACCCCTTGCAGCGCTACAGCCCAAAACAGCTCAGGGAATCACTGTAACACATCCTTGTTTAATCACACGGCACAAGCTACATGCAGAAGACCATCTGACAAGATTTGGGGTAGATCCTGCTGACTTGTGCACAAGCACTTCAACAAGTGTCTTGCAAAATCCTGCTGCATGCCACATCCTGCTGCATGCTGACTTCAGTCAGTCATCCAAGTCACCTACTAGCATCACCCTAGAAAGTTTTGAGTTGTTCGTGGGTTTGGTTTTTTTAAACATGACATCAGGTGATGCTCTCAGGGGTTGCAAACCAGACAAATCAAGATGACAATTGCCAGTGCAATGGCACTTTACCAGTGCAATGGACTGAGTTAGCCCAATAAATGTTAAAATACTCTGATACAAACATCTCACCGCTCCATTTGTAGAATAAGTTCAGGCTAAGGAGCAACACAAGCTATTACCAAATAATAAGACAACAACCAAAACAGCTTCCAACAGCTTCCCAGCTCTTTTAATCCAGAGAAAATCCTGCTTGCCAAGGACTAGGTAGAGGCACTGCTCCCTGCCAGAGGCACCTTTCCAACTGGGTTTGGATTAGCGCAACAAGTTCCTCACAGTCCTGGCTTCAGAGCAGCTGTAGTAGCAGTTGCAACTTTGACTTGCTGTTTCAGTGTCACAACTGGTTTCCCCACTGGTTTCTTCAGAGTTACTTGCCAGTGACAGACTTTCCAGCTTCCCTCAGGAAGCAGGGGAGAGGAAAGCAACCACCTCTTCCTTCAACACGGAGACCCCAGCATTTTGCCAGGCAAGTGGGCAGAAATTAAGAGCCATGCTTTTTACCAAACAGGGCCAAAATTCCCTCAGATGTCAGGCACCTGCTGCCAAAGAATTTCCATAGCTGTTTCTTTGCTTGCACACGCTGATACCAAACATATTCGGTAACAGAGAAATAAAACATTGACTACCCCATATGGTGCAGCAAATTGAGCCTCAGCATGGTGAGACACACACACACACACACCCACACACACACACCCCCACACACACCCAAAAAAAAAGCTGACTGCGAGATGGGTACCTAGAAATCAGTTAACAGCCCCATCTCAGAAAACTCCATCATCCCCTAGTCACAAATACTGGTTTATTACTTCTGAGCATCCCAAGGGACCTGTTCCTTTAACACAGCCACAGCTGCAACCACTGTATTTGGTGCATAGACATGTCTTAGTGCTTATGGTTCCCTTCCAAAGCCTAATGGCAGCAAATTGCTCTCAACAGCCCCATGGTGGGAACTAGCCTGAGAAGACTAAGTAATGGCTCCTTGCTCTCTGTGCGGCACCGCAATCACAGCCTGGATTTACCCTGCTCTGGTCAAGTGCCTGAGCACTTGGATCAGCAGCAGGATCTTCCTGACCATGAATGGGCTGTGTTGCCTTCAGAGGTGTGCTTTGCTCTCCCTAGCTCAAAGGTGACCAAGCCGCTGAAAGAAAACCAGAACAAGCCTTTAAAATTTAAGCCCCCGACGCAAGGGAGGAGGAACCCCTGCCCACATCACAGCTTACAGCTCTGCCAGAGGCATCTGGGGACTCCGAACCCAGATGTGCTCTGCAGTGGAGGATGCAAAGCTGAAATCCCACCTCTGCATCGCTCCACAATCCTTTAAGAGGTTCCTACTGTCTGATAAGCCACAACCTCATGATTACAGTAAATCCCCACGGGCTCCTGTCTGAAAAACCCATGTCCTTGTGGTTCCTCTGCATTAGCTCCATCTCACCTCCAACAGTCCCTAGGCAAGGGTGCCCAACGTGGTAGACAACTCCAGTCCTTGCCAGACCCCCAGTGCAATACAAAGGCATGTCAAGATCTACCACAGCACTGTTTCCATACCAGTCCTGATGCTTCTTTAGTCATTCAGAGACGCTTTTGCGCCTCTTGCCACACCATAGCAGGTGTATGATTCAAATCACAGCTCAAACATCTGAGAGATTTACCACCTGGTGTAGTAACTACAACGCAGTTTTAGGAGGTGGCAAGACTTCAGCTGCGAAACAGTGAATATCCAATTCTGGAGGAGCATCATCTGGACTGAAGGACCGCCTTCCCCCCCCCCCCCCCCGCCCCGAAGGAAAGTGTCTCTCCTTCTTTTGACCATAGAGGGAGCTGAGTCTCCAGCATTAACCTCTTGAAAAAAAAAAAAAAAAAAGTCAAACATGCTTCAAGTCCCAATACACAGCCCAGAAATTACACTGGTCCCACACCCCAGCACCGTGCCCAGACCTCACATGTAGAGGAAGAGGGAAGGACAGATTAAATAATTAACACCTCAGGATACTGTTTCCCCACCCCCCCACCCCACCCCCCAAAAAAAAAAAAAACCAACCACAGAGATCACGGAGGGGGGAAAAACTCCTTCCTTAGATATGATTGATTGCTCCTCGCTGGCACAAGAAGAAAAGGAAACCAGCACATCTCCCATCGTTCCGCTGGGGCTGTGTCAGACACCATCGCTCCTGCGTTTCAGATGAATGATACATTGCTTTTAAGAAGTGACTTTTATGTCAGCAAGCATGTTATTATTGATTAATTTCACACTGGAAAAGGAACCTTCATGCCCTATTGTTCTTTAAATCACCCAGAGAGTTTAGAGATTGCTGTCTAACAACATCCCAAGCCTTATCTACCTCGTCAATCTTATCAACCCCTTGTTACACTTTTATAATTAAGCTAACATGCAGCAAGCTCTGGCCCAACTCCTCCCAACTCTTCCAGGGAGAGAAACAAGATTCTTGAGCTGCTGAGCATCATTTTAATTCAAAGCAAGTCCTGGCTTCCTCAGAGCCCCATCCAATGGCAGAGCGCAGCAGTGGTTTAACAGGCAAGATACAAGTGTCAGAGCCAGCAAAGCCTCTGTGACTTCCTCATATCTGAAGAACATCAGCTTAAACACCAATTAAAGAGCGAGACACAAACACCCCCTGGACCACCCATGACTTCATGCTCTGTCTTCATTATGCAACATGGTGATGCTTTCAGTGGCAGCAGAGATGAGGAGCCACTGAAAGGTGACCCCAGCACCAGCTTCTCTGGCTCTGTGGAGCCTACTCTTGTATCTGGCCAGTTTCGATTACACTGATATATAGGGTATCTTGCTTTCAACATTGGGACTTTCAGAGTAATCAAGCAGTTACATCCCAGCATGTAAACAAAGGCATCACTGATGATACCACATATGTTGAAAAATTAATGACCAAGGAGGACTTAGATGTACACCAACACAAAGCTTTTCATGTCCTCTGGATACTCTGATTTCTGCAAGGCACACACCAGCATCCTCTCTCCTCATTAAGTCTTGGACACTAGATGCTATGAAAAAAAAGTTCCCAGCATTTGAAGGAAGGCATCCACTGAGAAGAAGAGCTCCTGGGAGCTCTGACTCAACAGCAATCTGCTCCCCCAGCATTGAGCAGATTAAGAAGTGACCACCAGAGATGGAAAGGCATGTGATATTCTAAAGAGTTTCTAAAACACATTACTGTGCCATCAAAAATACACAGTTTCTCTCCAGCAGAACAAGGCTCCTGACTTTCTGACAGCCGGATCACTTCAAGGGACCCCAGTTCAGGAGGCCATCTAATGACAAGAACAAAGCATGTGAATGAAGAAGCCACTAAAATTGAACAGCAACAGCAGGATTATGAGGTTTCCTACAGTGTTTCTCTCAAGACACTGTTAAAAAGTTCATGTTGTATGTATGATTTATTTTTTTAGAGATTTAAACATCAATTACTGTGTCAGTGATGCTCTCTCCTGTTCTCTTAGATTCCTGGAACACCTCGAAAAATCCTTTTATTTACATTGAATTTAACCAGACCCAATCTGGCTTTGGGCTAGTGATGCTCCACCACCCTACCTGCAACAAGGAAGCTCATATCCCCTCTGCAGTTATGCAACTAGATCCCCAAATATGGAGGACCATCTCTCCCCCCCCCCCCTCCACCCCCCCTCCATTTACCTACAAGAGAAGCTGCTGGACAGAACAACCACGCTCCAAGTGCATCAGTGGGATTTCACCTGCACAGCACCCCAAGCTCAACTCACGCCTTTTCCTCTGCATTGCTGGGTTTAACCCCAAACCAGGCACATTTCTTGAGGGGGGCTGGACTGGTATTGACCAAAGGTACATGCTGGCCACCTACACCAGGTGAAGAGCTTCTGTCTACACTTCACAGAGCACATCTACCCTAAATGGACCATTTCCCATGGTAACTCAGAGCACCTCAGTTTCACTGAGCACAAGTTACATGAAATGGAATCCCAGAGAAATCCCATTTAATACACCACGTTTATAAACGACTCCAGGCAGCACTTCTTCCCTTCTCTGTAAACGTTGGGCTCTGACCCTTGGAGGAAGGAATTAAAGAAGCGTAGGAAAGATCTTGTTAAGCTGCAGCTTACTAAATCAAGAAGCCAAATCAATAGCATAGGCATAGCCTGGCTTAAAAAACCTAATTTAAAGCTAAATTAAAAAGACAGTCCCGCTGCCAACTGACAAGATTAGAAAGGTTTCCCAAGCAATTGTTGAGATTACAAGCTAACGAACCATGCAGAAAGATGGAGCACAGGATGGGAGACACGGACCTGTATTTGCACTGCTGTTTAACAAATACTGTCACTTCTCAAGGACTCATAGAAAGCATTTTAACCTTAAAAATAAGTTTCCCCAGAAGTTTTTCTTTCCAGCAAGTGCTTTTAAGGAAGACCCTCATTGGGGCCAAAGTCCAAAGCAAGAGCAGAGGGAGATGGAAGGAACCAGGAGCAGGGTGGGCTCCTTGAAGCCAGACTTTCCTGCACAGCTCCCAGGAGGCTGAGATGCAAGAACACCCCAGAGCTTTAACCAGGGAACTGGGCCCTCTGGTTGCCAAGGGTTTATGGGGAAAGAGCAGGGGTCTGGAGGACAGGCCCTGCCAGGAGGGAGAGGAAAGAAATAGGTCCTCAGCCAAGACATCTTCAAAATTCCACTAAAAGGAAAAAAAGAAACAACTTCCCACACCAACAGGAACTGGGATTAGAAGCAATAAGGTAAAAATGCCACAAGAGGAGACGTGTACAGCTAGAAAGCTCTGGAATAAATTCACTATAGAAACTGAGAAATCTCTATCAGCAGAGGCTTGTTACCATGATGAATGGACACCTGACCTCTTTGTAAAGCCAGCCACAGGGAATCAGGGCCAGGCAACATCTTTAAGTCAATCCCAGCCCTATTTCCCTGCAATCACACAGAATATATTTAGGCATTAACACAGCACAGTCTTTTCTTTAGCTCACCAGACCTCAGGAGGCCTCAGAGACACAAACCCAACTCCTACCACTGGACCATGCCCAGACTCTCCCCCCAGCCCCATCTACTGGGTTCCCCACCCCAAGATATGGCTATGGAGAGCTCATAAGGGGCCAAGCCCAGGGGTCACTTCACAGCCCATCTCAGGCAGTGGAAGGGAGGAACAAGGAAGACAAAAGGGAGTCAGACTTCCCTGTTGCCCTGAGAAACACAGCTTAGCAACCTCCACACAATAAAGCACAAAGCCCACAGAGGGTGCCTTGCAAAATGGGGGGTCACAAGCCTCTCCGCAGGGCTGCCCAGAGATCCTCTTTAGAGATACCTTATAACAGATCCCTCACCGATGTTAACTGCTCTCCTCCACCCAGGGAGCACAAGCTAAGTGCTGTTTTGTGGGAAGCAATCACCTAAAAAAGGGGAAAAAAAAACCCCAGTCTGGGAAACGAACACTTCTGGCTGCCAGACCCGACTTGGGGGAGCTACCTTAAAGAGGGCTGGTCCCAGAGCAGAGCTGTGTAAGAAAGAGACCTAACCAAACGCCACATTCACAAACAAAGCCCAATATTTACTCTTGCTACTGGAGCTTTTTTCACTTGTTTTTGAATCAGGTTTGGTTTTTAAGCAGGTAACAGCAGCACCAGACAGATGCTTTCCTGCTCACAGGGCAGGTAATAGGCTGCTTTACAGGAACATTTATCATCTCTTAAGTTTGTGTAGTAGAAAAAAGCCACAGGATTAATCCAACCTAAATCAGAGACCTCTGCGAGGGGAAGCAGGAGGAAGAGAAAGATGCTTTAAGAATGAGAACAGCTCCTTGGAGGATCCATGGGCAATACAACTGTATAAGACAGTATAGCAGCACCCTCACTGGCAGGGTCTGCCTGGAAGCATCTGAGGCTTTTCTACAGAAAAGGCTCCATCAGCTCTCCCAATGCCACAGGAACACAAAGCAGCTGTGGGAGAGGCAGGCACAAGGGCAAACACCAAGGCCATAACACAAGCTGAAACACTCACTTAGGTTGAAGGCTGAGCTTAAATATGCTCCTGGGCTCATGGGTGTGTGTGGGGGGCCCAGGTGAGGCTCCTTGGGGCCATAAGGGCTCATTAGTGCCTTCATCTTTACACTGGGCACACTTGGCCCCTGCTTCTCACCACCCAGCAGATGCTGCAGGAGGGCTCTCTGTGTTAAAGCCTGGCTTTTTAGCTCAGGATTTAGAGAAGCACCAAGGAAGCACCCCTGGGGCACACCTGAGTGAGTGTTTAGAAAATGTTGTGTGGCTGTATTTAGTCTCCAGTTATTCTAATAAAGTGCTACGTGCTTTTAGAACGTTGTAATCTGGTTCTGAGAGGCTGTAGGAGACACTCCTTTGAGCTTTCTCCATTATCTCTGTGATTTCCTATGTGAAGGAGTTGACTCCAAGCTGGAGGTAAAGGGCACACAGTCCTAGCTTAGAGGGGCAATCTCTCTGAGGAGAAATGGGCGGTCCAGGTTCTCCACCTGATGCTCAAGAACTGGCCTTTGTAGGATGGCAGCTCAGCTGCTGCACGAGCAAGCAACTCATCAGTGGTCACTGCTCATCACTGCTTGGGGGACCTGCTGCAGGATGTCCTGGTTAGCGTGTCCCCTGGGGAGGATGACTCGTCCCTGGCTATGGAGGTGCAGCCTGCATCCTTGGCCTTTTGCTTTTGCTCTTTCCCACTGAGTCACCCTGTGAAAATCTACTCCCCAGGGGAACGTTACGCGCTCTTCTTTACCTTCTGCTTCTCCCTCTGGGCTATCTGCATGCTTTACCAGCAGGTTTGGTTGGGTTTCTTTTTCCCTACTTGCTTCCAAGTCCTTCCTAAAAACTCCTGAGTAATAAGAGACTGGAGTGGGTGTGTAACTATACAGGAAAGAAAGGGGAAAGGAACAGAGCCCTTGGGGAACCTTCCCTTTCACCCTCCCATGCGCCCCAGGGTGATCAGATACTGGAAACAGAGCTGGAAACCCCACAGCTAGCCAGGAGCTGTGCTGGGGAAACACTGAGGTGGTCCAGCGACCTGCCTGGTTCAGAACCCAGTACAGTAGCCTCTAAACCTTGATACTGGCCCCTGGGACTGGTGTCCCCACCCTGGGTAAGGAGTGTTTGGGTCTCATTATTTCTGCTAGATGTTTATTGGTGAGAATCTGCACCCACATATCCCCCTGAAGGCACCTGCGGGTTGGGTCGATGAGCTTTGATGCAACACTCCCCATTGCCCTCCCCATCCTGCTTTCACCAGGGCGAGTTCGGCTGCCGGGCGAGATGACCTCCCTTTGCCAAAGTCCACCCTGACGTCACACTCAGGTGGTGAGGTCCCCACATGCCTCTCTGACCCTGGGGCACAGTGACCTGGTGATGCTGACCCACTCTGCTCCTCTCTCTTGCCAACGGGTTTGGGAGGCAGGTCCTGTAGCCAGACTCCCCCACAGCGATTAGGCAGGTTGGGTACCAGGGGTGGGATGGGGAAGGCAGGGGGGCTTAGCATCCCCATTCTGTCCACAAAGCTTGTTACTGAGCCATTTCCAAGAGAATTAGACAGCAGCAGAGCATCCAAAGATGACTGTGAAAGGACAGAGAGGTGCTGTTGACCAGGCTATGTTCATTTATTAGAAGAGGTTTGCCACCGAGGGGGCTGAGCCTGGGTGGCAACGGGAGAGATCCCGTTTCCCTTGGGTGATGCTGGAGGAGCACCTGGGATTTCAGCAGTGCCGCTTTTTTAACACCATCCATTCCTGCATGAGGCAGGCATGAGGCATCCATGGATGGTTTTAAAAAGGTTTCATAAGGTATCTATCTCCCCAAGACCGCAAAAGCCCTGGGGTGGGGTTTGGGAAGAGTGCTTAGCAAACCGGAGGCCGTGTAAAAAGTTGGTTAAATCGAAGGGAGTGGAAATGAGAAGTGAAGGTCCAGAAGAGAGGATCAGCTTGGGACGCTGTTATCAAAGCTTTTAACGCAAGGGTGGAAACGTGCTTCCTTCCAGCTCCGTTCTGCCACCTTCTTACTGAAAAGGGCATCATACTGGAGTTGCTGGAGATACCAACCTCCAGCCTGAGCTGCAGGCTGTGAGGGCAGAGACCAGGGAACACCAGGGAGGAGGAAGGACCAGTGTCTGGGAAGAGACACGTCAAGAGGGTGCTGGTGAAGGTAATCTTGCACAAATGCTTTGATTTCCCCTTCTTTTGGTTCAGCTGCAGGATGGATTCAAGGCTCAGTGATCCTGTCCCTTGAGCAGAGAGAGGAGAGGGGGATTTGTGTCACTTCCCATGCAAATCTCAAGCAGGACCTCATCAGCTCATCGCCAGCAGCACAGGCAGTAGATACACTCCCTTCCTCAGGACCGCCAGGAAAACCCTGCTGAGGGACTACCACAGAGTTTCACCTCTCTGACATCCCAGCAGGGACAACTGGGCAGTCAAGAGATGCCCACGGGAAAGCAGGGTGCAGCTTATCAGCTTCCCACACCCCCGTCCTGGAAGGACTCAGCAGCCGAGTCTAAACAGGCAAACCTGCCAAAGTCCAGTTCCAGCCCAGGACCTCCTTATCAGCAGAGTCTTCTTCAAACAGCTAGTGCTGTTTGCCTTTTCTCCCCAGGTAGCACATTTAGCTGCACCTGGCAAACACCCTGGGACCTTTTTGGGGGGCCTAGACCCTCAACAGCCAAACCTTTCTCAAAGATTTCATTCCCACCCTCCACCCAGCTAAAGCTTTCCACGTTCAGCAAGACTTCCACCCATCCTTAGGGTGCTATGGTCTCCCCAGGCACACCGTCAGAGCAGAAGTCCCCCAGGCCCATGCATCTAGGGGGACGAGCTGATACAGGCAGACACTCCCAATGGCGTCACACGCTTCCGCGTGCATCTTGAGCAGCCGAGTCAAGGGTGGACCTGATGGCCACCACTCAAAGGAAACCAGGGAATGACAAGCCAACAGATCAGGAGGTAATAAAGAGGAGAAACGGCTTCAATCTAAACATGGGATATCTGTCCACAAAGACCACCAGAAGACCAAGTGGAGACAACCATGTATGGGAAAGCTGTAGCTGGGTCATTCACAGCTGGGTCTGCCTTGCTTTTTGGGTCACAGCAGCAGCCCAAAAGCCCAACGGTGATGCAAGGCTGTAAGAAAAAACTTTAACACCAAATCCATTTGGTTTTGGTCCCGCCACAGTATGTGGATTGCTTCTGTAATGACCTTACCATGAGAAGGGTGCAATGTGCCCCACTGTCTCCCACTTGCCCACTCTTTGTGGCAAAAAAGACACCACAAGACCCTAAGCCACCCCATTGCCACCTCAGGGGGAAGCGGAATTTGGCCCCTTGCTGTCTGCAGCTCGATTAAACTCAGCAATCTGAAAGCTCTTGCATGGAAAAACCAAAAGAAAACAAAATAAGTGCATGGTTGGCAGGCTGCACGGGGCACAACCCACCTTCCACACTGCTTTTGGGGGGGGGGGGGGGTACCAGTGCTCACAGCCCGCACGAGCAGGCTCTCTCTGTCCCCCTCCAGTCTGTCCCTTTAAGTAACCTGAGCCGCCGAGCTGCAAGTCCCAACCTCTGACTGCAAGGGGGGAAAAGCAGGGGTTTACCCCCTTCCTCCATGTCTGTATTTAATTATTTAATTTCTTTTAAAAGCAATAAATTCTTCATTTCTTCCCCTTTCCCTTCTGGCAGGAAGAGATGGTTCACCGAGGGGTGGAGCAGCTTTACCAGCATCCCCCTCCCATACCAAGGGAAATTTCTCCACTCCAGCGATGCTTCCAGCAGCGTTGGGTTTTTTCCCTTCTTTTTTTCTTTTTTGAGTTTTTCCTCCCCTCCTGCCTGTATTTTGCAAACCACAGCTGATTTCCAAACCTTCCCTGGCTGCTGGGGGTTGGTGTGAGGGATTAATTATTTGCTTTTCCTTGGGTGGGTAAGGCGGGGATAGGGAGAAGGTCGGGGCCCCATCGCCTGACGCTGCAGATCTCGCCCACTTTTGTTGTACAGCCCCACCCCCACCCCCCTTCCTTCCCAGTCTCCCACCATGAATCCACAGGCGGTTTCAGGATACATTTCCCTGCTTTGCTTTTCCTTCGTGAGCGCAGCCAAAGGTAAGAGATTTTTGGGGTGCTTTAGGGTCTGGGTACAAGACAGGGTCCGGATACTGCAGGACGCAGGATCCTCATCCCGGGGTTTTCTGTGATACAAGATGAGGTCAGAGAGGGAAGAGTTATTGCCACAACAGCTGCAAAGAGTCTGAGCATCCCCTGAGGCAAGGAATTTTTTCAGGATAGTGGAAATCCTCCCTGAGGGGGTGAGGAAAACAGGAGAGCTGGAGCTTTTTTAAACCACACACAGTGCAGAAGTCTAGATACTCTTTGGCCTGAGTGATGGAGGGAAGCCCCAGGGAGCGAGCTGGCTTTCTGATGATTTATTTAGCATTGTGACAAAAGTAGCAAAACTTGTAAAACCTTTTTGAAGCCCAAACGAATGTATCAGACTTGCAGGAGAATTTCATGTGACTTCAGAAAAGAGAGTAGACTGGTTATAGCACAGCAAAGGCAAACACCCACCCCCCTTTATATATAAAGAAGAGAAGGGACTCCAAATAATACTAGGTAAATAGAATTAAAGCAAAGAGGTGTTTTGATCTAAAACTGCCCCACTGACTTCATTTTGCCCTATCCCAAAGTCCAGGATTTAATTAGGAGTGAGCAGCTCCGATGGGAAACACACAATATGAAGAATGTGGCCACCTTCTCCCCAGAATAAAAACACTACCACTGCCCCAGTTAAAGCACAATGCTGAAATAAAGCCTTCAAGACGTTCCTCCTGCCTGTGGGTACACTCAGGAAGCTTTACTTCAGGGTTAAAGAGTGTTTCTCAGACACTTTCCAGGGGTCCCCAAGCAGACCTCTCACTCAGGCCATCATTATTCCTAAGGCAGGGCTGGAAATGCAAGCAGTAATCAGCTGTCACCCCAATATCCAAATTGCTGCCGCAAATGATTTCCCATGAAAACCTCCCCGTGCCCTCCCCAAAATGTGTCAGCTATACCCACTGCCCAGCCTTAAAGTGACCCTTCCAGGAGGCAAAGTGATGTGGGTCACAAGCATCCCCAAGAGTCTAGGTCCTCTCTAGGATGGGGGATGCTGGCTGCGGCGAGCAGAAGGATGGAGGTATGTGACCGTGTACCTTCACCCTCCGCACCTTTCCTCAGGGGACTCGCAGCCACTGTCTTTCCAGCCCGGGACCCTGTACCAGTACCACTATTCCCTGGATGTCCAGCTGGACCACATGCCCACAGCATCCCCACAGGGAACACAGCTGCGGGCTGAGGCATTGGTCCAGCTGCACCAGCTCTGGAGGGACCAAGGCAGGGAAGAGCTGCTCCAGGTGCAGGTACGTGATGTAGGAAAGCCCTTGCAGCGGGTTACTCCTCCCAGGAGCAGGGATTCTGTCTTTAGCCCCTTACCTTTCCAGCCCCAGACATCTGAAAAACAACCTCTCGGACCAGGATGCTGTTGCTTGCGGGCACGATGCACAGCATCTCTACCACAGGCACGCTTGGGCACTGCTTTCTGCCATCTCCTCCTGTTGTAGATCCGTGACCTGAAAGCCCAACACAAGCCAGGAGAGGAAAGGAGCCCAGGCAGCACTGGAGGTCCCTGGGCAGAGATTGCCCTGAGCCAGGAGGCACAGGCAGAGCTCCAGCAGCCAGTGTTCATCTCCTGGAGCAGCGGAAAGGTCAGTTGGACATCTCCTGGGATTGCCTATGCCCTCCTATCTGCATCCCAAATTTTTCCAGTTATAAATCCCATAAAAACCCTGCTCCACCTCTGATTTCATAGCACAAGGGTAGCAGCATGATCCTAAAAGCAGCCCTTTCCTCTGAAGGGGCAGCAGACTCAGCCAGAGCTGCAGCATCCCATGCAAAAAGGACCTCAGTCCTATCTGTGGGAAGTGAGCGTCTTAAAGGCCTTGTCTAAGGCTTGGGAAAACCATTGCAGGGGAGAGGAGGTAGAGAAATTTTTCAGCCATGCCCATGGTCTGTTGAGGGATTCTGTCCTCCTAGCAAAAAAAATCTTTGGGTATCTACAGGGTATTGCTTAGGTTGTGGGAGAGATGCCCTTCAGCAGGGAAGGCAGCAGAGAGCCCATAGGGCCACCAGAGCCACCCCCACAGTCAGGCATAACCTCTTGTCATCCCAGGTGAAAGCCTTCTATGGAAATGAAGCAGAAAGCATCCTGATCTCAAATCTGAAGCGAGGTGTCATCAGTCTCCTCCAGCTCCAGCCCAACACCGGCACCACAGTGGAGGTAGGTGCAGAGCCAGATCCTGCCCAAAAGCCAGGGACCACGCTGCAGCAGAAGAAGCAGCCCTGAAGCGCAGCCAGTCCAGGTGCTATAGCAGAGGAGGCAAAATCAACAAGGATTTCTGCAGGGAAATCTCCATCCTGAGCTCCACTGATGCTGGAGTGACCTGTGAACAACAGAAAATAACCCCAAAACTCAGGCACAGAGATGCTGCTGCAGGTGTTCACCTGAATTTGCAAATGGAAGTTTCCTGCCCAGATGGCCTTGGAGCTGTCTAAATCCCCCCCAGATGTGTCCCACTTTCTTGCTTTTTGTTGATTTTTCTGGTTTTTTGTTTGCCCTTTATGTCTGTCCCCTGCACAGACTGTCTTCTCACTGCTCAGAGCCGATCACCCTCACTCATAGCCACTTTGTGTTTCAGGAGGATGTCTCCGGGAGCTGCCAAGTCACATACACCGTGTCCAACCATTCCACCACAAAGACAAAAGATCTCCTCAGCTGCACAAAGCCAAAGTCGGGATTCACCTCTGTAAACAAAGCAAGTCCATTGTTCTCATGGTGGTGGGCTTAATTTAGGTTAAGTACATCAGGGTGGTCCTCAAAATCTTCCTGCAGTTTGGCTTTGAGTCCCACTCCCTGCTGGCTTCAGCCTGGGATGGGACTCAACTCTTAGACCCACACACAGTGGGATGCACCAGCATATCTCAGGAGGAATATATGGTTTCAAGGTGGTTAGGAACAGAAAAAGCCTCTTGGGTTACCCCATCCCCACCCTTGTCATTGCTTCTGACCTGTCAGCTAATAACTGCTTGGGAAGGTGGAGATACAGAGGTGTTTTCAGGACCTCACTGGGTTGGGGATCAGGTTGACAAGGGGACATAACCAAAGACTGCTGCTTGTTTCCTTTCAAGCAGCAGCCTGTGTTCAGCCCTGTGACTGCTGGACTCCATGCAGCTATAGCAGATTCCAATAAGTGGACTGGTGGGTTTTTTAAATACATAAATGCTACTGAGCTCAGTGTAGAAGTGGACATCGCCACACAGAGGTCCCACAGGCTTTGACAGGGGTCACCACACCTGGAGGCCAAACTCTGAGTGTCGGTGTAACAAATGCTCTCTGGGGTATGAATCATGGCAGACTTACCCAAGCAAGCAGCAACCCCTGCCCCGCACGCTTCCAGCTGTGGGGCTGTCCCCAAGCCTGCTGCCCAGGCAGCTCTCCAGACCTTGCCCATACCCTCAGCTGTGACAAAGCCTCTGGATAAAAACCTCTCTCAAAACGGTGCCACTGTTACTGCTGATGGCGTTTGCTGTCAAAACCCACTGCTCACACGTGGTTCAGCTCTTCCCCAAACCTGGATGCTCCGATAACATCTCCCAGCATGACTGGCATTCCCCCTTTGCCAGGGCTGGGAGAGGAGGCAGGGGTGAGGTCTGGAAATAGCGTCATTTCTTCCGGAAGGGAAAGCCAGGTAGTTTCCCCAAGGCCATCACACAGCACCAAAGCTGAGCGTGTTTTGGCACAAGCTCAGAGGAAGCCACAATTGCTTAGCTTTCCCTTTCACCTGGAGAAATTCCTTGCTGATGCTCTTCAGGACAAGGCAGGTCCTAATATTAATGAAGAGCTCATAGGTCTCGCTCTGTGCAGCTGCCTTGGAGCAGCTATGGACCTGAAGGAAGGGTAAGACTTAGGGAGGCATCTCTTCCTAGTTTGCAGTCTCCAGGCATCATCCACACCAGGCAAGAGCATCCCCCACTCCCTCTGCTGCCCTCTTCTCCTATGACACCAGGGTGATGCCTCCTTATAAAGAAAAAGTCCTATGTGGCACCACCAGTCTGTCCCCTATACGGTGGGTCTTCACCTGGTGCTGCCTCCTCCCACATCTGGGGCAAGTTTGGGGGTCTTCTGCTTTTCCTTTCCCAAGTTTCACAAGTGGAGCAGGTGACCCTGTGGACTGGAAAACTCTTTTGCTGCTCATAGAGAGGAGATAAATGTCTCCAGGGAAAAGGGGGAAGAGGAAAAAGATGGCGCTTTTCCTCCTTACTTTTCCTTTTTGAAGATTTTTGGAGTCAAGTGGCAGCCCACCAGCAAAAGCCAATACATGGTGAAAGACAGCCTCCTCCACTCAGTTCTGGCAGAGGAAAGCCACGTGGTGTCTCCAGCCCTGAGGTCTACCTCCAGCATCAAAATCAGCTCAAGGTGAGTGATGTCCCCATACCACTGCCCAAACTGGACAGCCTGGGACAGGATGATCTGTTGGGGGGAACACCAGACACCTTTCCCCCAACATCTCCTTCTCCAAACCTGCACGAGCCCAACCAGCCTCTGAGCCACAGAGATGTAAACAGCAAAATGCTTCCCAATGGCTTCTTCTCCCTCCCCAGGCAGCAGCTCCAGCTACTGTCTCCTCCAATGCCCAGCACGGTTGAGATGGACGGACAAAGCCTTGAGGACGTGTTGGCTGGCACAGAGGGACAGCACCAGCCCCTGGGCATGGCCAGCCTGCCTTTCAGGAGGGTCTGCACCAATTGCCTGTCGGTCAGTGATGCTACCTACCTCCAAAACTCAGGAGAGGGCTGTAGGGTTCGGGGTGAGACCACAGTGGTGCATTTGGAGGGGCTGGTTACCTCTATCAAGGCAGGATGTGGCCCCAGGAGCATGGTGGAGCAGCAGCCTGACTTATTACCTCTCCTAAATAGCATTTAGTCTTGCTACTCATGGTGGAAAGACCCCTCTGTCATTCTCCTGAGGCATAGCTGTGTTTCTTTGATGGGGGAAGCAACTCAGCACATGGCTGGCACTTCCAGATGGTTTAAACTCAGGTCTGAGCTCGGGAAACATTTCCACCACAGGTCAGGTAGTGGAAGGACAGAGGAGGGGTTAACTTCTGCCTCCTCAAGCCCTCTGGGCTTTTCTCCTGGGAAATCTGGGATTGCAATGACTTTCCAGCATGTACCACAAGCTGGGGCATTTGGGCTCCAGCACAAGTCCTCCAAAGTATTTCCTGAAGTATAAACATGATCCCCCCTGATTCTGGATCAGGGGTAGAGGAGACTCTGTTCCACCTAACAACCCTTGTCTTTGTAGCTGAGAACCTACCTGAAGGCTTTTGACAACCAGAGAGTCAAACTGGACACCTCGAAGGCAGCCACCATGCGTCAGTTCCAGATGTTCATCCAGATGCTGCGCAGCACCAAGAAGAGAGATGTTCTGCAGCTGCTGAGGAGAGCACCTGAGGAGATGCTGTGAGGCTCCCAGGAGCTACCCTGCTGAAACCCACTTTCTGTGCATGTAGAGCCCCAGCACATAGGGTCGATCCCAGCCTTGGCATCTGGGGTGGTTTGGTGCTGGTCTCTACACCATAACTCATCTAGCACTTTTCCTTAATACCTGCTTTGTAAAAACACTACATGGCTTTTGCCTTTTTTTTTTTTCCTCTTTTGTTTATTTGTTTGTTTCTTTGCTGGAGTGGAGAGAACAACCCAGCGAGGTTTCCTGCAAATACCACTGGAGGTCTGTCACGTACAGACCATCCACCCACAGCCATAGCATCCATCCCTCATCAGTGCTAGGGCCAGGCTCCTCTCTGCAGTGAAATACCCAGACATGGTTGTGCTCAGAGCAAGAGCCAACCATCTGGTTTTGCTTTTGGGTTGGGGATTTTTTGTTGGTTTGGGGTTTTTTTTAAGCCATGAACTGATGCTTCTGCAAGTTTTAACACAAGAGGACACCGTGAAGGAGGGAAAGAGGGGATGAGGAGCTGGCACAGGGCGCTTTGTTTCTTCTCCAGCTCTATCGGTGGGCCATGCCACTGATGACCTCCCTCTTCTTCCCCCAGCCCCTTCATTGTGGAGGCAGCAGTGGCTGCACAGTCAGCAGCATCCTTGGCAGCGCTCTCAGATTTTCTGGATGTCAGCAAGGAGCCCAAGTCCCTGCTGGAGAAGTTTCTCTATGCAGCAGCTTTCTCTCCCCGGCCATCAGGAGAGCTTCTCCACTTGGTATTAGTAAGTACGGGCATCTCTCTCCACCCCTGAGGGTCCTGGGGCCAGGATGGATCCTCACCCTGTTTCAGCCAGGAGGGAGGAACATGCCTGTTTTCCTGGAAAAGGTGTTTCTGTAGAAATAGATGTCGTCCCCCCCTACTCACACCATTATTTTATCTGCCCTTAACGGGGCACTGGGAGTAGATACTCCCAGGAGGAAAAGCATTCAGCAGGAAGTGCTTTATATCAGTGCATTACAGATAATAAAACCTTAATTAAAAGCCACCGTGGAAAAAACCCAGTCTTTTATCCAACTAAACCACGCATTGCCTCCTTCCAAGCAGGGAAGATTAGTTTTCCCTTACTTTTTCAGTAAATGCTTTGGGATAATAAGTAAAACGTACTCTTCATCCCTCTTCCCTCTCTGACCTCCCCCTGCCCCCTTTTTTTGCTTTCCTACATTGTAATGCCCCTTTCCCTGTGCCTAGGACAAGCTGGATGGGAAGCAGCTGTCCCCCGAGGTCTGGGAGACGGGGATAGTTGTCGTGGGCTCTCTGGTCGGCAAACTGTGCCAGCAGAAGTTATGTGGGCTGCAGGTGGGTCCTCTGCCAACCCTTTTTCAGACACTCCCTTCTTCCCCAGGGATGCCCAAAGTATTACCCATCCCTCCCCTCATCCTCTTTTGCTTCTGCCCACCTGCAAACCCCAAGCAGGAGGTGGAACGTGGGATGGAAACCATCCTTGGAGGGCTAAAAGGAGCCAAAGAGGAGTCCGAGGTGGTCATTTACCTGCTGGCCCTGGGGAATGCAGCACTCCCTGAAACCATCCCCATCCTCCTGGACCACGCCGAGGAGGGTCCCGTCGCCATCACCACCGCAGCCATCTCTGCCCTGCAGCGATTCCCTGCTCAGCACATCTCCAGCGAGGTAGGAATGGAAGCTGCCAAGGCTCTGTGCTCCCCTTCCTGTTCAAAGCCGAGCTGCTGGGGTGCAAAGGGAGCCACCCTACCCAACATCCACCCCCGCGACAGCACCATTTGAATCACCCTCTTGTGTGAAGGTGAAACGAGCCATGAGGAGGATTTTGCATGAGAAGAGGAAAAGCTACGACAAAACATGTCGCTTGGCTGCCGCGGAAATCCTCCTGGAGAGTGAGCCCTTGCCCATGGATGTCATCAACATCCTGCTGGCCACCAATGAGCTGGAGGCAGAGACAGCAACGTTTCTCCTGCTGAAGGTCCAGAGCAGCCTGCGTGCCGACCACCACCACCCAGCAAGGTGGGTCTGGAGGGGCAAATTGCATCTTTTCCCCCCTTCCAGCTCTGCATCACTTCTTCCCTCTTCCCTTGAGCTGTTGCTTTTGACCCCATGTGCCTTAAAAGTGTTGCTAGCATCACTTATCAAAACCCCAGTTCTCACTGGGGCTGCTCAGGCAGATAACACCTAAGCAGCCAAAACCCAGCACCTCAAATCCCAGCATCCCTCCTCATCGTGCCCCACCACAGCAGAGGGCCGGACGCTCATGGCCTCAGCAGAGCCCTCAGGGGCCAAAGCTCTGGCTGGCAGCAGGGCAGCATGCAGTTTGTCCCTGCATTACTCCTCCTATCTGCACAAAACTCACACAGCACTAACACTGTCAGGGTGTTTTCCCCCCAGAGCTGAGCAAAAGCTGCACAAAAATACCTGGCTGGCTTATCCTAACCAACTGGAGGAGAGGGAAATTCCAGGGCAGCCCACATCTGCTCGTTTTCTTGCTTTGCTCACACTTCTCTGAGCAACCAAGATAAACATTTTTGAAGTTTATATTTCCTTTTTTGTCCAGATTTCGGTAGCAACCGCTGACATTTTCCCCTTCTTCCTTCCTGGTGCTGACATACCCTTTCCCTCTTGCTTCCAGGAAGATAACAAAAGACATCCTGAGAGACCCACGGATAAATAATTACAACTTCTTCTCAAAAGCTGGCATCTCCTCCTCATTCTCGGGACCTCTGGCAGGTGACACCACAGAGGACACTCACCCCCTCGTCCTGTCAAAGGGACAGAAAGGCAGATGGGGAAAGGCAGCTTTCACATGAGGCCTTGGCTTTATAGAAACACCCCCAAAATCTCAGGGCAAGGTTTCTGAGCACATCTCCCTCAGCACCAGCTGAAGATGTCTGGTTGCTGTCACCCAGGGTAGATACAGATAGATATATTGGCATAAACACTAACTTCTGCCACCCCTGCAACCACCCAGCTTTCTATAGCAGGAGGGCCAAGCCTCACCATTCTTTTCCAAAACCTTCCTAGCTCCCAAGAGGACCTTCAGACAGAGGGGAGACCAATAGTAGATTGTAGGTGGGAGTCTCTGTACTTTTCCTGATAAGATATTCAGCTCCGTTCCTTGGTTCCTTAGGTATTTTTAATAAGCTCTTGAAAGAGGAGAATCCTTGTACTGAGATTAAAGCAGTCACCCAACTTCAGAGGGACTGAAACAGACAATGATTGCTAAAGGTCTGTTTAAATCCTCACCCCTCACTTCTGCCCCTCTCCAGATTACCTTGGTCTAGCCTTGTAGACAGAGACAAGACAGCTGGAAGAAAAACACCGCTAAGCCCTTTGGTGATGGCGAGGGCAGCAGGAAATGGTGCAGAGCAGCTTTCCCTTCAAATCATTTAGCTTTATCCAATATTTCCTGGCTAACACACGAAGTCTGTGCAGGTCAGTCTCCCTGACCATTGACTGGACAGCCCAGCTGAGCAAAGGCTTGGTGGCACCAGGCACAGGGGACCCATTTGCTGGGACCCCAGCCTTGCACATCCCACCTATGGGCTCTCAAAGGGGTTATGGTTCAGCACCATTCAGCAGCTCATTCACTGAGAGAGATGCACCAGACGCTGCCTGAGGATTCTCACAGGCTTCTCTCTGCCTTCCAGTCACCCAGGACCTGCTTTCCACCTTCAGGCTGGACCTGCTGTTTTTGGAGGGTGGATTCCTGAGGAAGAGCATCTCTGATTTCTCACTGCTCAGCCACAGCCAACAACTTCACGCAGCTCAGGTTTATTGCTGGGAGAGCTTCTGGGGTTGACGAGCGCTCCAATCCAGGGGTTCCCCTGCCCCATCTGCATCCCTAGGGTGTTCGAGCTCACCTCTGCACCCAGCGTGCCCCCAGGGCACGAAACAGACTCTCCAGCTGCTCCATGCAGGTTACACTTCTCCACCGCTGTGTTTTAGGTCACTATTGAAGCACAAGGGATGGAGTCAATGCTGGGAGAAAACATCTTGGAAGGAGAAGAGGAGCCAGAGCTCTCAGCCAGGATGTCCACCGTCTTCTTTGATGTCCAGCTGCGGCCGATTGTCTTTTTCCAGGGATATACAGACTTAATGGCCAAGGTGCTGTTAAGCAGTGGAGAACCCACAAGTGTGCTCAAAGGGAACCTCCTGCTGATGGACCATCACCAGGTACTGGATGGGAGGTGGGTGTGTGACCTGCCTCCATGCCAAATCCTAGTGAATCCCATAGTACAGGCCACTGGATTTTAGGTATGTTGCTCACTGCAGATACGTATCTAAGAACAAGGTGGCACTTCCAGATGTCCCTTGGGGTTGGTAAAACAGCAGAATGGCTGATCCCACCATGGGATATAGGTGGCTCAAGTTCTTCCCATGCAAGCCGAGCTGCGGGGTGGCATCAACTGCTCAGCCAAGAGTGGTGCCCAGTCACAGCAAGGTCTGCCTTCTCCATCTTCCAGGTCATTCCTCTACAGTCTGGTCTCCAAGTGGCCATCAAACTCCAGGGCGGGCTGGGGCTGGACATTTCAGCTGACATGGCCGTGAGCATTTGGGAGCAGGAGCTGAAAACCAGCATCAACGCAAGGTCAGCAGGCAGGAAACTGCTTGGCTCTGGGGACACAGCATACCTTGAATGTGCGGGGGCATAGCACCAAGCACAAGGGATGCTCCACCATAAGCTGGCTTTCCACAGCCCTGTGCTCTCCTCCTGCTGGGTCTAGCCCTTCCTGGTGGACATGCTGGGAAGGAGGGTCTGGTGGGCACTGGTTACACACTCCTTTTCCACAACCAGACCTAAAATTGTGATGCTTATGTGGTTGTTTGGTGCCAGTACACCTGAGCACAGTGCCCAGCTCAGGGCCATTGCTCGGTGACCAGATCCACGTGCTTCCTCCTCTCTTGCAGGGGAAGCCTTGCCATTGATTTCCAGGCAGAACTAGATGCCCCTTTCTTCCAAGCCACCCTGAGAAGTCAGACGGAAGCCGAGACCTCAATCCACTTCGACACCATGCTGAGGTTTTCCAGCACCCCGGTGCTCATGTGCCTGCAGCTGAGAGAGGAGCAGGTCCCATACAGGTAGTCTCTGAACACGACCAGATACTGTAGAAACATCATGATGCGCTTGAGACAAAGGAGGGCTTCTGGGGGAGAGGAGGGGATTAATGGCTGTACACTTACTGAGCAGGGTGGCCCGAAACCTGCAGGGATGGGGGAAGGACATGGCAAGTTCATAATGACACAGGAGCACCATGCCTAGACCATGAGGAGGTGGTCAATATGCTGGTCTGGGTGGAGGATGATGTCGGTCCACCACCATTGCAGTCTCTTGACCATCTCACTATTGCCTTATCCCACAGAGAGATCTTCACAGTTTCCAAGTCTTCTGGGAGCCAGAGCAGCACCACTCGAAAAGGCAGGCAGGGCACCGTGCCTGGGAAGGAGTTTGCCTTGCACCAGGCCAACTCCAAGGTCTGCAACCTCCTGAGGACAGCAGGAGAATAGGGGAGCTGGAGCACTTTGGGACCAGATAACTGCCCGCTCTCCTGCCACACCCCCCAGTCCTCCATGAACTGTCCAGGACTCTGTCCAACTCCTCCACAACCATCAGTTAAACAGAAAAATACTGCAAGAAGGGGATGGGAAGAGATCACAAGAGGAACTGCTGCAGGACAACCAGAGGCACCCCTTGCTTGGGGCTAGAGAAGCCAAACCTGCCTTCCCCAAGCAACCGGCTGAGGTTCCCTCTGCCTGAGCTCTTCCCCTCAATGGGGAAGTGCCAGATTAATTGGAGGTGCTTTCATTTATTTGCACACAAGGCAACTCAACTCCCTCTTACTTCTGGTAGGGATTTGCTCTCTCTTGCCAGGGATGTGGCTGATCATCAGGCACCAGGATTGAGGCAGAGGCAGGAGGGGGGAACAGCTTGTATTTAAGTGGGGTCAGATCCACAGGTGGAGCAAAAAAAAGGGAGCAAGGCAGAGGAATGGGACTCACAAAGCTTTCCCAAAAACTGAGGAAACAAAGGCAAAGTTAAAACAGAGCAAGGAAGGGCACAGCAAAGTGCGAGACCCCCATCTAAGGAGCACGGGCCAACAGTCTCAGTCCTCACCTCAAAACAGGGAGAGAGTTGCCATGAGGATGGAGTTTAAAAACATGGAAAAAACCAAAAATGCTGGAGACCAACAGGCTGCTGGGGAGGCTGGAAGGACATGGGGGAACTCAGTGGAGACACTGGTGTCTACACAACATCTCATCACCGCTCTGCGTATCCCCCTTGCGATGCAGATCCTCAACAACTGCTCCCTGCTCACCTGACTCTTTCCCCAGGCGTTTTTCCCCCTCAAAGCCAGGCAGGGCCACACAAAACACCTCATAGTTAATGGACATGGGAGCCACAAGTGCTTTAGTGTTTGCAAGGAGTGGATTGAAAGAGGCATTTTCAGCCTACGTGGATGCCCAGCATGGGCTGAAGATGCTGGTAGCAGAGAAGTTACTACTCGAACAGGAGTGGCACGTGGAGATGGAGCTGAAGGGATGCTCAGCTGCCAAGCCAGGTGGTTTAGAACCCCAGGCACAAGCTGCCCAGGCACTTGGGAAGTTCTCCACCTTTTGAGTATTATCTCTTTTTAATGAGTTACTGCCTGTTAGGCCCGTCCTACAGGGCAAATAGAGATGCTGGTTGCCGTGGAGGGCGACACAAGGCTGGCTTGATGAGGTCCTTTCTGAATTTGAGAATCTATCCTGGAAGGATGGTTACCTGAAGCTGTTACTTCAGCTAATCATCCTTCAGGGTGGACGTGACCCAACCCAAACTGGAAGGGTTAAATATAAGGGTCACACCTCTCCTCTGCCTTTTTGATCCAAAGTTTACATGTTCACAGAGAAGCCTCTGGCCACTATTTTATCACCCGAACAGCAGTTCCCCTTCTCCTCTAATCGAGGCAGCAGATGGAGATAAGATCCCCTCAGCCCTCCATGCAGGAAGGCAGTGTTCCAGCAACAAAAAGATACAGCAGCTCCCCTTCTCTGCTCATATTTGGGCTCTTTTGGTGACCCACATTTGTTAAAAAATTAAAAATGGCAATTAGCTGCAAGTAAATATCGTTGTTCTGGTTTGCATTCACCTCTCAAGTTGGGTTGTTATCAGCCACAACCACTGCACACCTCCCCAGCGCTGGAGGGAGGCTGGCAAGGCTAGAGAGGATAGCAACATCTCTTCATTCCTTCCCGATAAGGACATGCCTTGAAAATAGTTCCTTTTCTGTATTATAAAAATGTGATTTTTAGGGAAAAAAATCCAGAGGGATGTGTACCTTTTTCTTTTTTATTTTTAATTACTAGCCTGACAACATAGCACCAAGGTTCCTGGTTTGGGGGAAGAAAATTCACCCAGTTTTCCATCCAGACACTTAATTATGAACAGCATGGTTATGTACCTAAATAAACACTGTGTGGTTTTATATTTCCTCTGTTTGACTCTTAGCTTTTCTGGACACACATCCAGGAAGAAAGCAGGTCCCACAGCACAGGTGTTTCCAACAAGAACAGCACAGCCAAAGGCACCTTTAGATAAAGTCACTGTCTCAAGGTGCTCTCTAGGTCCACACACAGGGTGCCCTGAAGATGCATGGCTAAATGCCCCATGCAAGATGGGGACATGAGAGCTACCTCTACTCCCAAAAAGCTCCAGAGCTTCATTGGGTGTAACAGCAACCCTGCAAGAGGGTTCCCATGGGGGCCAAAGATGCTGCCTCATCCTCTCCTGCAAAGGTATTGGAGGCCATCCAAGACTTTGCTTGAGACTGGGGCTTCCCCCACATCAAGGCTGAGCTGGTTACAGCATGGTCCCGCTCAGAGCGAGCCCCAGGGACACAGAGCGATCACCCTGGGACTCGCCCTCGGCTCTGAACAGGAGGATCCCTGCGTGACCGTGGGAGGAGGGAGCACACATCACCCTCCTCACTTCGCTCCCAGCTCTCTGCAGGGCTGCTGATACAGGGCAGGACTGTTCAGACTCCAAGCCTCCCTCAGTGTTTGCTCCTCAGCCAACACCAGGAGGCCCCCCCACCTGGCATTTAGGAACTCTCCCATTGCTCTCTTTCCCCCTTCTTCTCTAAAGGAGACCTACAGAGGCATTCAGCTGAGATTTGCATCACACAAGTGAAGTCAGAGACCACCATCCTTACCCCTTTTGGGGGGGGGGAGGGGGGTGGGGGGAAGGATAATATCCCCAATGGGTGACCTCTTACAGCAGAGAGAGGACCAGTTTCACCCTAAATAAACAAGCCAGGTTTGCTCATTACCTGCAGATGAGGCAATATCAGCACCTGGGAATCCCAAAAAGACTTTTAGCCCAGGTTTTACTTAGCAGAGCAAAAGCATTGCCCTAAATCAGCTGAACTCCTAAGCGCTGCCAGAGGGGATGGGTGCTTCACTGGGACTGGAAACAGGTGCACAGCCCCCTTGGAAACAGCAAGGATATTCCAGTGGGGATTTTACCACCTGGAAGTACAGCTCTCCTGCTGAGTCAGCAAAAACTAAAGTTTCCCAGGTCCCTTCTCAGGAGATTCTTTTTTCCCCCACCTGTCCTGTTCTGGTTGGATAATCAAGCTGCTGAAGAGAGCAAAGGGACATTTCTGTAACATCACCCATCTGCATCCCTCCTGGAACAGGCTGGTCAGCCCCAGACCCTCAGCACTGACTGTATTGCCCCCACGGAGCAGGAGCACAGGACACCAGACCACCTCATCAAAGGGGGCAGAGAGGGACCTGGGCAGGCCAAGGAAAGGAGAAACACCTAAGAGCATCCTGCAGAGTTGTTGATAGGAACGCCAAGGGAAGAACTAGCTGCTGAAATCCTGCCTTTGTCTCCCAGGGCACAGGTTATAGGCTTGGCATCACCGCTCACTCTGGAGCAGCGGGATGTTCCATGGGGCAGCATCCCTCCCAAGAGCTCCTACACTGAGCCGTGCAACCAAGAGGTCCCCAAAAGGTCCTTCCATCCAGAGGCAGAGGACAGGGATAAGAGGGGAGGTTCTGGGGGCTTCCCATCTTTTTCCTAACGGAGGTCCTGTGTGTCAGCAATCACCCAGCTCCCAAGGGATTTTTGCGGGGAGTTAGAGGGGGAGCAGCCTGCACCCAGCACCTGGGAGCAGAGAGCCCCAGCCCAGCTCGCCCAAAGCGGCTTCGCACACAGAGCTGCAGATCAGCAGTGACCTCCAGTGGCTGCAGCCAAAGCTGGTGGAGATGCCAGGCTGGAATCCTCTTGGCACCCAAGAGCATCCCGCAGAGTGGCACCAAGGATCACAGGGCCCATGGCATCAGGAGGTGACCCGCAGCAGCCCCTCACCGCTGCAACCTAGGGTCTTGGGCGACAGCACCATCCTCTCCTGGCCTCCAGCCTGGCCAGCAGAGCCCATTTCTCAATATTTGCTGTTCCCCTGTAAGTCACCCTGTTCCCAGGACGCCTTGTACAGCCCTCAGGAGAGCACACAGACACCACTTACCAAGCAGGGAGACAAAACATTATCTGCCTGCCTACTGCAGCTTTCTGCAGAGACAAAACTAACCCCAGGGAGCGTGCACAGAAGCAGGGGGTGTTGTGTGAAAGGATAGACAAGTCACAGGGAGCTGGCAAAGGAACAGTTTCAAAGCACTGGGGCAGGTCTCTTACCACCCACCACTTTCACCTTTCTAGGTAGGTGATGAAAAAATAAAAATACTGTATTTTTTTGTAAACTGCTGGGCCCCAGATCCCATGGAAAAATCCAGGGAAAAAATGGTTTGAAACTTAACAATGTAGCAGTGTAAATCCCAGTAATGAACAGAGAGCCCTGGCAGCGGCAAATCCCCCCACCCAGAGCCACAATTTGGATACAGCTCAGCTCCCAAACCACCTTGCAGGCTGCTTTGAGCCATGCACATTACATGCCTCTATCTACAAGGCTTTCCTGCGAGCACAGGGTGCACACACCAGCACTTACCTGGGTACCACAAAGTCATCCTGGCATAGACTGCAAAAGCCAAACACCCAAAGAACAACACCTGCCGGGGGTTGCTCTTATAACCCACCCAGCAATCAGGAATGGAAGGAGAAAGCTGGGAAGCTGCAATGGGACACAGTTGAGCAAGCCACAGAGACTGCTGGGAGGTTATCCCTGCAGAGGGTGGGGGGAGAGCCCAGGGCTGGTGGCTCAGGCTCAGATTAAGTCCCCAGGGCTGGGATAAAACCCTCTGGTGCAGCAGGGCCAAAACCCATGGGGAAGAAAGCTGAAGTTTTCCTAGGAGACTGTTCCACCTGCCTCATTCTCGCCAATAGCCAAGGTGGTGGATAAAAGCAATGCTTGCTGTAGGAAAACAGGTATTGGCAGCACAGGAAGTGTTTGAAGAGACAGCTGGAGCTCCCAGCTCTCAGGCAGGACTGTGAAGGGTGACAGGGGATGAGACCCTCTGCCCCAAAGTCCATCTCCCCACTCTGGCAGGGGATGCTGCCACTCTTGGCTGCCCAGATGCCGGGTGGAATGCAAGGGTCACTCACTGCTCCTGTGCAGGGCCGCTCTCTGGAGAAATAATCGTTTAATATTGAACTCCATCTGCTTTGGGTGAAAACAGTCATTTCCTACTGCTGCTTTTCCTAACTACTCAATTGCCCTCTGCCATAGTTCTCCTGCTATGGCCAAAAGCCGCCCACAGGCCTTCCCCCTTGCCACCCCACACCTAATAATACATTTATTAAAGCGACACACGGTACTGTATAGATCCACCAGCCCGTCCCCATCACTGCTGTGACAGCCCCAGAGCTGCCAGCAAACAGGGCAGCACAGGCAGCTGCCTGCAGTGCAGGGAGGACTGTCCCCATCCCCACAGGACACCCTCTGGCCACATCCACACCAAGTGCCTGTGGGTTGCCTTTGCCAGCTTGGCTTTGCCACTGCAGCCCTGGATTGCCTGGTACTGGAGCATCCCATCGCAGCCGTGCCCTGGGCATCCCGCCTGCCCCGGGGCAGGAGGAAAGGCACTCCTTCAGAGGGAAGCATCGCCTTTCCCTCCAGCCCCTCCTCTCGCTCGCCTCGTCCTTGAGCACTCTGCATTCCCAGCCGCTATTTGGCAGCGTGGTCCTATCATCAGGTGCTGTCCTTCGGGATCTGCTATAAAAGGCACCCTGGGATGCAGCGTGCTCCCAGAGGCAGCCCTGCTCTGGCATCATGCTGCAGGCCACCATCAAGCTGTGCTGTGGCATCGCCCACGACCATCTCCGACGCCTGCCCGGTAAGCACCGCTCGCCCCCTGCTGCGACCCGGGCCCAAATATCCACAAAATGAGTTCACAACCGATGGGCATCTCCTTGGGAAGCACTCCCTTGGGAACGTCACATCTAGGCATCTATTTCCCCCTCTCCGCCGTGTTGTATCATGCTTAGGGTAGTCTTGGCTGCAAAGAAACTTCCCATGGAGGTTCGGGGCACCACGGCACCTTCCTCACACGCTCACCGCGCTCACCAGGGCCCACGCATCTCTGTCTCTCCCCTAGGCTTGAAGATCATAGCCGTTGCGGCCATACAGAAGGATGTGAGAGGGCTGATGGTGAGAGGATCCTGCCACCTGCCGTCCAAAATTCCCCGCTGTATTCAGAGGGTGATGGGGAAGGAGACAGGTAAGCTCAGCCCAGGCACTCGGGTACTACATTTTCTAGCCCCGGCGTTCCAACACAGGACAGAGGGGTGTCAATTAAAAAGTACCCCTCCCTGTATGATTTGACCCTTGCTTGGGGGGACAGAGTTAATTCTCCTCTCAGCGCTGGGCTGGTCTCCAACCCTCTGGTAGCTTAAAAGCCTATCCAGCACCGATGGCAAATTGGGTTAGCGGGGAGACCCCAGGATGCACATTAGCTCACTGGAGAGGCGGCCAAAGTTTTTGGCAGAGGTTACAGGCACTTAGCAGGCTTTTGTTGCACGTCTGCTGTACTGTCGCTGCCACTCCTCTCCTGAAGGCTGGAAAAATCGGTGAATTCACTGGTCTGAAGCACAGCTTGGTCGGAAGGCTGCCTGTGCAATGCTGACAATACCCAAGCAGCACCCAGTTTGTATCACTACATTCCCGGGAGTTGATTCGGGAGGCACAGCGTGAGAATGCCAGGGGATGCTCCCCAAGGCAAGGTTTTCTGCACCAGTCCATCCCCCAGCCTGTCAAGGGATCGGTCGCCAGGTCAGAGCCAAGACTGGCTCAGCAAAACCCTCTGTTCCAGCCACGTGGGCGGGCAAAACTGGGTTTGGTTTGTGGGTTTTGGTGTTTCCCTTTTTCACCTTGCCTCTGCAGCCGCCTGCCCCGATCCCACTGGAGACGTCAGCCCCAGCCAGTTCTCCAGCACGGACCTCTCCTACATCACCCAGGGAGAAGAAGCCCTGCAGCAAGCGCTGAGCATCCTACAGCAGCCCACCGGCTGGCAAGCAGAAACGGCTCTGGTAAAGCCCCGGGGGGCGGGCGGGGAGGGAGCGCGGGCGGGGTGGGGGGGAGGGGGGGATGGGGTGGGCTGCCTTTTGCTTTCACTGCTTCCTGCCAGGAAAGCTCTTGGGAGGAGAAATGAGTCTTTGGAGGGCAGGTTTAGTTCTCTTGCTCCTCCTGCTTGAAGGGAAACTGCAGGAGCAAGGAGGAGACACATGGCAGAGGGTTCCCAAGCAAGCCCTTGTTAGGCATGTTCCCAAGGGAATCAGTGAAGCAAGTAGGCAGCAGGGGGGAAAGGTTGGAAGGGGAAACTCAGATAGTCGTGTTCCCAGGGAAAGCCAGGAGCATCCTCGCAGAGAAACCCAAGATGCCATGGCTTTTGTGGTTAGTGATGCTCATAAAGCCGGTGGCTGAATTGTTTGGTTCAGCCAGAAGGGGGCTCAGAATTAGACACAGAAATAAAAGAGCAATGGCAGCGGCATCATTTAGATACAATGGCTTTCACCTGCAAACCAGCCAGAGATCAAAAAGAGGACTGGGACTATTTATTAACAAAGCTCTTCAGCTCATAGCTGATGTGTTTGGGGCTGATGGAAGCTCTCTGCTCTCCCAGGACGCCGGGACCAGCGTGTCCAGTGCTGCCCTGCATGGGCTGGGCAAGGTGTTTCGGGTTGAGGTGGTCCTGGCCGTGCCGGTGGCACGGTTGCACCAGGAGTTGTTTGAGAGGATCGAACAAATGCCCCAGTGGAACCCAACCCTCAGCCGAGTGAAGGTAAGGTGGGGAGGGATGCCGCCATGAGCGGACAGTGTGGGGCTTTGCATCCCCAGGGTGGTTAGCAGTCTAAAGAATTGTATTTAGCGAGGTTTTTGATAAGGATTAAAGCTAATTCTGTGCTGCTGCCCAAGCGGGTTATCACACTAGGGAGATGGGATGTGCTTTGCTGGTGTGGTGTTGAGCAATGGGTCGTTTCCTGGCTCTTTTGTCCACCGGTGGGGGGGGGGGGGGGGGGGGGTTGGTGTGGGACGGACGGACGGACGGACGGACGGACGGGGAATGCGGAGAGGGGGTGAGCTCTGATGTTGCTTAGACTTTAATATCAGGTGAGAAAAGGTTCAGGGAAATGCGCTGCCACCCCCAAAGTGGCTTAACATCCCCTTGGCAGGAGGGATGGGGTGGTGGGGATGTCCCTAGTGGTGTAACCACGAGGATCCTGATCTGCGGGGTGCTCCTTGCTCTGGCAGGTCCTGCAGCACGTCGGGCCAGACACGCTGGTGACACACGAAGTCACCGCTCCCAGCCCAGGTAACCTGGTGGGTCAGCGGGACTTTGTCAGCGTGCGGCATCGCAGGAGGAGCGAGACGGGCATCTACTTGGTGGGCACTGCCACGCACCTTGAGCTGCTGCCCTCTCACGAAGGGTGCATCAGGTACAGCCCCCCCCCTTCACCTCCCCTTCCCTAAAAGTGACTGCCATGAGGCATCATGGGGAGACCACCACTGCAGCCGTGAATGTTTGCCATGGCATGGCAAGGGAGGCATGGCAAGAGCTACCCCCCGTCTTGCTTTTGCTCGGGGATCTCCATACCACACCCCCCCCTATATCCCTCCCCTCCCTCCTCTGGAATGGACCCCAACTGCCCACCCCTTTGCCCACCGCAGGGCCGAGTCCCGGCTGAGCTGCATTGTCCTGCAGCCACTGGCGGGGGACCCCAGCCGTACCCGCTTCACCTGGCTCCTCAGCATGGACCTGAAGGCAAGTGCTACCCTCCTGCTCAGGGTGGGGCAGCCAGGAGTGCGCATCTGGCGGCACCCCAACCCTCTTAGGCCCATCAGGACCAAATCCAGGCCATTTTCTCTCCCAAAGGGCTGGATCCCCGCATCCATCATTAACCGCGTCCTGCCACAGTCCCAAGTGGACTTTATCAAGCACCTCCGCCAGCACCTCTCCACATCCCAGCGACAGGAGGGTGAAGGGCTCTGCCCCGGCCCTCACCACACGACCTGAGCTGGGGACCCGCTCCCACCCCCAAGAAGCCGTGTCTGCCAGCGTCGGGGCGATGCGACATGCCCACCGAGCATCCCAGAGCTTAGAGGAACCCCCCCCCTTCCTTCACCCCGCTTCTGCTTCAGGGACGGAGCAGGGCATCTGCAGCACCACCAAACCTCACCTTAGGAGGGGTTCCCTAGAAGCCTCACCCACAGACTCAGGGTGCCGTGACGTGGAAGGGGATGAGGCAAAGGGGAAAGCAAGCTAAAGGAGCCGAGCGGCAGTGAAACTCCAGCCAAGCTGGGCTCAAAGCAGCGGCGTGCCCTCCAAGACACTGCACCTGGGGAGGAGGAGGAGGAGGGGAGTCGCCGCTGCAGACCTGCGGCACGATAAACCCCATCGCATCCCGAAGCGGCGATCCCGACGTTATCCTGCCCCCTGGGGATAAATAAATACGTTGGGCCATACAGGTAGAAACAAGCCATGCGAGAGGGAAGCTCAGCAGCTGGGGAGGGGGTAAAGAAATGTCAGTACAGCCATGGCAGCGTGAAAAACATGGGAAAAACACCCCTCCACCCCCATCTCCTAACAGCCAACATGTGATAAAGAGGAGGGGCTGGGTTGAAATGAAAGAGAGTGTGGGGGCTCACTGGGGATAATCCGTTCCAACAGGTCATGTGTTATTCCCCCCTCCCACACCCACTCCCTGCAAACAGATCAACAGGAGCTGGGGATGTGGATTTTTTTTCTTATTGTTTTATTTTTTTACATCATGTTAGAGTTCTGGGGGGAGGGGAGGGGGGAGAAAAAAAATAAAGAAAAAAAAAAGAGACCCCAACAAAATTAATAAATATTAAAAGTTAAAAAGCTCTGTTTCTTGTATGTACAAAACTTTATACATCATCGTAACACTGGACAAGGTCACACGCATCACAGGAATGACTTGGTGCATCCACCCAGCCCAGGAAGATGCGGAGGGGGGTGGAGGGACTGGACCAGACGCACCTTCTCCTCCCCCAGAAGGGGTCAAATCCCTGCCCGGAGCTGGTGTACCTCATCACTACATCTCCATGCCATGAAGCAACACGAGCCCCTCCACCTGCCTAAGGTTGCAATAAGCACTCAGCGCCGGGTCCTGGACCCTCAGCATCCCCACCACCACCCCCGCAAAAGAGCATCCATATGTGGCATGGGGGGAGCGGGGGTGGGTGGGGGGTTGTTTATGAGACCTTGCTTGAAATAACCTCGCTAGAGGCAAGGGTTAGCACCTGCAGCACAGCAGCCCCCTTCACCCCCACGCTCCCTGCCGTGGGGAAATGGCTCTCCCCAGAGGTAGTGCAGGGAACCACTGCAAATATTCCTCACATGACGAAGCAGAAAATGGGGGGGGAGGGGGACAACTGCGAATTTGGGGGGAAGGACCGAGCACGCACACATACATTGTGTCCCAGAGACTTTACAGCTTCTTGTTTTTGTGGGTTTTGGGTTTGGGTTTTTTTTCTTTTTGGGGAAGGTTTCAGGTAAATCCACAGCTCTGGGGGCTGAACGCTGGTGAGAAGCATCATGCTTCAGGAGGGGAAAGGGAAAGCAAGCTCAGTCCTGCCCCGAGCCAGCCCAGGGAAAGATGCTCCTCCAAGACTAAACAAAGGGTTATCTTTGGCATGATAAATAAATGCTGGCACTTTTGGTGGCATCAGTGGCCTGAGGGATGAATCCCACCCTGGTACCCTGGTACCTCCCCTCTCAGCATCCCGTTGAGCATGTGGGTATGATGCTGATGCTCATCCTGCCCTGACTCAGAGGTGAGCTGGGTGAGGGGTGGGGGGCAGGAGGGTGCATGACATCCCCCTTAACATCTCTTTTGCAATCTATATGCTGAGCCTTGCCATCCTCAGGCTCCTCTCCAGCCCCAAAACCTCCTTCCTACCAGCACTCACCCCGCCCAAGGGAACCCACCGTCCCCCCTGCCATCCTTCTTGGAGGTGCTGGCTGCACACCCCAAGGCACTGAAACCACAGACACCCCATGGGGACACTGCAGGCTGCCTGACTCCCGCTCTTGGGAAAGGCTTTGAGGACTGTAACTCTTCAGGGCAGACCCCTCCCGCCCCCCAGTGCCTGGAGCTGACCCCGAGCAAGCCGCACACAGCCCTCAGCTCCTAAAGTGCTGTGCATATGGTTACTTCTTGGCACAATATTGTTTTGACAGCATTAATTACCCCTCCCAAGCAACAAAAAGGATGCAGATCGATCTTCCCCTCCTTCATTTCTTTGTAAATGCCCCTGAAACCTACTCCCGGCTTCCCAGTTGCCCCCATTTTGATGTCCCAACAGGCACTGGGTATGAGGCTGGTGGTCCTGGGTGGGGAGATGCTGGGCAATGGTACGAGCTCAAGGCTGGCCAAGGGCAGTAGAGGCTAAAAAAGAGTCACCACTGGGAGATGGGCAGTTTTAAAACGTATTTTTGGTCTTTGACCTTCTCATTGCTCATGGGAGAGGTGCTGGGGCCATCTCCTGCCTGTCCCTTGTGGTTAAGACAGACGCTGGGCTACAGTTTTCACACTCTATCCCCACCCCCCCCAGTCTCCCCCAACATATTTCCCAAACTCCCTACCCCAACAGAGACATCCCAGGGCAGCAGTTTGGGCTTTTCCTGATACTCTCACATCCACCCCCCCTGCCCCCACACAGACACTCATCCCCCTCTTTGCCACCTAACTGGTTTTCCAGCATCCTCCCATCTCTACCCCCAGCCTCTGAGGGAGGGGTGGGGGGATGCTGCACCAGTAACCCGGGATCCTCTTCTCCAGCATATCCCGTGCCGCTGGCTGGGACAGGGGGAAAAGAAAAAGCAACATTAAAGCCTCCCCCCTATCCAAAATGTTTAGCACCTCGGAAGGAAGCAGCTCATCTACCAAGCCACTGTTGCTCTTTTTTTTTGCTACTTTTCACCTTTTTTTTTTTCCCCAATAAACAAAACAAAAACTCAACCAAAAGGCCACGCCGCGGTTAGGAGAGCAGAGGCAGGGAAAAAGTGGTTTTCCTGGGACTTTCAGGGTGAGCCGGGTCACCTCCAAACCCAGCGGTGCCACCCCGTGAAAACCATGGCTGTAAGTGGAGGGGGCAGGGTTGGGAAGCAAAAAAGTGGGGAAGGAGAGAGGGAGGGAGGGAAAAGGCTTCCCCTTTCCCTGCGGCAGTGTGGTCCATAGGGGGTTACCTGGCTGCCCGTCCCCTGCTTGGCTTGCTCGGGGCTGGAAGCCCCCCGGGAAAAGCACCGCTCCCAGGCATCCCTCCACCGGCAGCTGTCCCACTCTGAGGCACCAGGGTGGGCTCCCCCCCGGGTCTCCCCCCAGCAGGGGTGGTGGGGCGAGGGGAGAGCAGGAGAGCAGGGCTGGGAGTGACGGTTCCCAGGGGAGCACTGGGGCTGGTGCCAGGGGGCGAGGCAGTGGCAGAGGAGGTTTTCTTGCCGCAGGATTCGCAGCAGAGCTTGTTGTAGCCAGGGATGGAGCAGTAGCGGGCCAGGACCTCCATCTGGCAGAAGATGGACTTGTCCCCGAGGCAAGGCTCCCCTGGAAAGGGACAGAACAGTGTCAGCATTGAAGATGGCATCATGCCCCCACACCCAGCACCTTCCTATGGCGATTTCGGCAATGCTTGTATGTAAAGAAGGGGGTGAGGGAGTTGGGAAATGAAGCCAAAGCGCTCCAGGTTTCTGTGCACAGGAGCGGGGTGGGAAAAATCATAAACAGAGAGCAAGGGATGCTCCAAACCAGCACCCGAAATCCCATCACGCCGCATCTCGCCCCAGCTACACAGTGCTCAACGCAACCCCCAGGGGTTTGAGCGAGGAGCAAAAGCCAAAAGCCATCTGCCTGCTTGGGTAAACACCATGATGAAATCCAGGAGGCAAAGGGAATGTGACGCACTGCCCAGCCAAAGGTAGCGGGAGCTGCAGGATCCCAGGCTCCACGAGATGGCAACCGAGCAGCAGGCTCTGCACCGAGCAGCAGCAGCGGGGAGTAAACGCTCCCGAAAAATCCCTGCTGAGTGTGCAATCCAACCTCCCCAGCTGCCCACAGATGCCAACGGGACCTGGGGAAGCCCTCAGGAGGGTTATCCCAGGAAGTATCGCCCTTACCCGAGCAAGGACACTTACTGGAGGAGATCTTGCTAACTGGGTTTTTGGACCCATCCTGGGACATCCGCTGCCCTTCGGATGTGCTGTGGTCACCAGCATCAGTGATGCCAGAGAGCGTCCCTGCAGAGAGAAGCAGCATGATGCCACAGGAGGTTGGGGGCACTCGAAATCCCTCAGGGGGAGGCGTTTTGGCAGGGGATTGTGTTGTTTTAAGGGATCACCTTAAAAATGAGGTCCCTTGGGGAGTGCCCAGTTGGCCCAGCCCTTAACCCACCCAAAAAGAAATCCCCTAAGATGAACTCCGAGGTGCCTGTCTCCCCGCAAAGAGCCACCACCTCCTCCTCCTGCTCTCACCGGGGCAGAGGGCCACGTGGCAGCCCTGGACGGTCTCCGGCTTGTCCCCCTCGCAGCGCCCGCCGCTCTCACTGCCCTTGCAGACCACCTGCCGCTGCTGGACGCCTTCCCCGCAGCTCGCTGAGCACTGTGCCCGGACGGACAGACAGTCAGTGCGCACGCCGCGACTGCCACCCGGGTGACATGTTTGCAGAGGACAACTCCTTGGATGGATATTGCTTTCTGATAAGCGCTTCCCCTACCCCCCAAACTCTTCACCAGAGCGCACAGGGATGTGATCCCCCATTCATCTTTTTCGGTGGCTTTTGTACCCTCACCACCATCGCTATGCACCCACCCAACTCCGTCAGCACTGCCACACCCAGCTCCCACACCCCTCCTCCCAACCTTGCTGTGCAGACAGGGGTCTTCCCCACCCACCCCCCAAAAAAAACCCCCCAAAAAAAACCCATCCACACAGCACCCCAAGCTCACCTCCGACCAGGCGCCCGTCCTCCACTGTGCAGGGCAGGGCTGGCGGCCGCAGGGCCGGCGTGTCTCCGGTCGCTGCCCAGGGCAGTACTTGGTGTGCAGCGTGCGGTTGGTGCCATCCTGCAGCCGCTGCACGCACTGCACTGCCCGCGCCTGCACCCCCAGTTTGCCACACGTCTTGCTGCAGGCACCCCACTCTTCGGCCACCCAGCTGCCATGGAGGGAAGGAGGAGCAGGAGGAAGATAGACACGGCGAAGGCGTTAGAGGCGATGCTTGCACCGGGGAAGCGGCCAGCACACTCAGAGCCCGGCCCTGAATAAGAGGGATGGGTGGGCCAGGAGGACTCACGCTGGCTGGGAGCACTCCTGGAGGTTACAGCGCCGCCGGATCGGCTTCGGCTTCTTGCTGTTGTCACAGAAGTTTCTGTGCACCATTCGGTTGTTGCTTTTCCGCCGGCAGCCGTACTTGGTGTACTGGATGCCTGGGGTAGCAGAGCATGAGCAGTAAGGCGAAGGATGGGGGGGCTCCCTGCACTGGCCCCTCTCCTGGATCCCTGCCGGGACATGTGCTCATGGATGTCACCACTGAGGTGGTACCTGAGCAGTGCTTGGCCCAGGCTATGCAGGAATGCTTGTGTGGGTGGCAGATACCCCACACCACAACGCTCCATGGCATCAACACACGAAGCAGGGCAAAGCCAACTTAGCCTTCCTTCCCTGCCTCCCTCCCTCGAGCTGCTCTTCCAAAAATCCAGGTCAAGACATTGGTTTCTTGGTGGAGATGCAGCCACGAGCACTTCACGAGCTACAGATTTGGCTTTATTTCTCTAGACAGGGGGGAACCCAGCCAAAGCACTGCTGTAACGTGCCAAATGAGCTGCACTCGCTTGGGAGCGGGCCAGAGCCACCAGGAAGCATGAGATCTTGTCCATCCTTTAAGGGTTGGGTAGGGTGGACGTTGACTTCTGGAGGTCTCTGGTCTCCAGCACCTGCTCACAGCAGGGCCAGCTTCAAAAATCGTGTCCCACCAGCCATATCAAGGCAAGGTTTACACCAGTAAACCCTTCAGTGCCAGCACAAAGGCACATGTGCTTCCTCCCACAGGGGAAAAATTTCCAGCAATAGCTCTTCCAGGAGCTCACATGTGCTACCTGCCCTGCATCACAGTGTGCCCAGACCTATCTCCATGCAAGGCATAGGAGCAGTCGCCTGCAACATCGCTACCCACTGGCTCAAGCTTGGTTACAAACAGCCCACAGATTGAAAATTCACCGGAAGTACGGGGGCAGAGAGCTGTAGGGATGCACCTGTGAGCGCATAATGCCTGTTTCCTTAAGGAACCTGGCTAAAAAGGCTCCCCTAAACCGCTCTACGATAACCACCTTTAATGCTTGTGCTCCCTTGTGGCAGATCCCCCAAAACAGAGAGGTGCAAAGAGCACAGGTGTGGGTGTGGAGGAGAAAGCCGGGCCTCCAAGCAGTACCAGCTCTACATCTATGTGTGATCTTGGTGGGGAGAAATGCTTTACCCGTGTTTCCAAGCCAGAAAATTCCCCAAAGGGCTCCCGTCCTCCATCAGGTACCCAAGCAACCTCCCTGGCATGCTATGAAGGGAAAGCTACCTCCTCCGCATGCCTTGGAACACTGAGACCAGCTCTTGAGGGCCCACTCATAGGAGTCCATCTCCTCCAGCAGGACGTTGTTGTTTCCAATCATGGGCAGCAGGTCTTCGTGGATAATGTACCTGTACATCAGGCTGCTCCTCGCATCCTCCTCCTGAGGGATGACCTGTGGGCAAAGAGAGGACAATTGGAGAGGGGGGAAGAGGAGGAGGAGGAGGAGGAGGGATGTCATTGGAGAAAGAAGGGAAAAGGAGGCCATCGAAGGAAAAATGAAGAAAGTGATGACCACACAGTATGGTACATGCAAGACTAGGGAGGAACAGAGCCCATGTTGGAGGTAGTAACAGGGTTTGAACACAGTGCCTACCCTTTGGGAACATACCTCTCCAGCTGTGGAGGAAAGCGCTGCCCAAACATCCCACCTCCAGCCTCGGGACACATGCCCCTGGCTTCTCCTCCAACCTCAGCCTGTGCCCAAAGCCATGGGTAGGCACACAGAGCAATTCTTCCCTGGGTGCCCAGGGAAACCAACCCCTAACCCTGCCAGATACTGGTATCACTGAGATGTGGAGCTACCAGCAATTGCTGCACGGAACAAAATACCGCTCATTTCCCTGTTTTTACCCAAACACCCTGCATCCTGTCTGGACGCCTCCCTGCTCCTAGGGAACCTGCTTTGGCAGGGGGTTTGTACCTGATAATCTCTCAAGGTCCCTTCTAAACTACAATTCTGTGAATCCGTGATCCTTTCTCTACCAAAGTCCTTCCATTGCCTCCTACATCCCATCTCAGACTACCTTCCCTCTCCGTACCACTCAAGTGACAGCCATTCCCAATGGGACAAGAGCACCACACTTACCAAAACACTGATGGCCTCGTGCAGAGGACCACTGGTTTTCAGGCTCTCCTTGCCGTGTTCAACGGCATATTCCCACTCCAAGCCCATCTCAATGAACACCTGGCTTTTGACTTCTTTGCCCTTAGTGTTAAGGATGAAGTTACCCGTGGCTTGATTCTTGACAGCTGGAGGAGAAAGGAGGCATTTCAATAGCATTTCCTCAGGTCAAGAAGCCTTTGAAGGACTGGAATGACCCAAATAAGAGCCTTTGAGTGGGAACTGTCAGAGCAGGGCCAAGAGAGAGGTAGCTGGTGAAGGGAGAGGAGGACTACAGCGTATACTCACCGATGCTGTGGGATGCTGCCTCCACCTCTTCTATCTGAAGGTGCCTTGCCCCAGCCGGAATCTCAAACATCTTCAAAACACCCACTGAAAGGGATGGAGGGAGGATGGAGGGAAGAGAAGGAAAAGGTTTTCTCCACCTAGACACGCACTCGCGCACACCCACATGCCAATCCAGCTGACGCTGACCAAATCCACTCCCAAACCCTCCCAGGCTTGCTCACCCAGCTGCTTGGGGGTCTTGGCCAGCGTGCCCTTCACCGTCCGGCAGTGGGAGTTGTCCCCTCCGCAGACCCCACACTTGTCATCCTGCTTCAGGGAGCCAACCTCCTTGTCGCAGCCAACATGCTGTCACCCCATGGGGAAGAAAAGACAGACGGGGGGGTTACATGCCTTCAGCCCACCCCATCCCTCCGCACGCAGGGTCAGTCCCCACACGTCCCCAAGAAGAAGCAGGTCAAGGGGATGCAGAAGCTCTCCCCTGGACAGGCAAAGGACAGGGATGGTCCCGCAGCAGCCATCAGCTCCTCACCACGCACTCGCCCCGCACGCAGACGCTGTAGGGGTCTCGGTAGCTGCACCGGGTACCATCGTGAACCACCTGGTTCATGAAGACCACGTCCCCCGTCCCCTCCGACTGGCAGATCAGCTCACACTTCTGAGCATCTGCGGCAAAGTAAAATACAAAGGAGGAAAAAAGGGGAGTGGGGGGAAAAGGGGGGGAGCTTCAGAAGTTCAGAATTTTCAAATTTTACTTGTTTTACCACATCCGTTTGCTGCTTGAGAGCCTGTGCTTTTTCCCAGCACGCTCTGCAAAGCAGCAGAAGACAACCAGACAGGACACGCTACGTGACACAGTAAGGCAAGAGGCTCAGTTTGTGTGCACGAGGAACCCCAAGCCAGGTGGGCAGACCTGGCTGCCATCCCAGCCGGGAGGAGCACGCTCCCCACTGCTGCTCCAGGAGGGAACAGGCACTGCAGTCCCCCCACCATGCCCAAGGAAAACAAATCCTGCGTGTGCCAAAGCATACAGAGCAGAGATAAAGCACTAAAATCAGCGCAAAGGGGATTTATCTCTGGCTGCCATTGCAAGGGAGGGGTTCTCCTCTTACTAGCGCAGCAGGAGCGGGGAGAGGTTCCAATGACAGCTGATCTTCTCAGCCCACCCTTCTGTGCTTTGGGACAGCAGGAACCAGAGCAACCTGTGAGTTTCTTTACATGACACCTGAGGCCAGGCACAAGAGGTTCACTTTAAAGACCTGGCTGCTTGACGCTGGCTCATTGCACGCTAGTTTCCAGCTCAGAAAACTGTTCACAACCCAAAGCCAGTTCAGCTGGCATGGTCCCCATCCCACGGTGATGGCCACCAGTGTGGCTTCCTCTTGGAGGGGAAGGCAATTTGGCTGCTGCCGAGTCAGAACTCACCGTCGTGATGCTCATAGGGAAGCCAGGTGTGCTTGCTGTTCTGATGGGTATAGTAGGAGTCACGCTTGGAGCACTGCTGGGCACGGAAATCCTGGTACGGCCCTGGGCACTCCTCAGCGTTGCACACTTGGTACTCATAGGTGGCTCCCGGACACTGGCGCCCTCCGTATGCCGGGCTGGAAGATAGAGCGGGTGGGTTAAAAGAGGGTTGGGGAGGGGACAGCCTACCAACATGACAAGCAGACAACAGGGAGAGCAAGGAACCTCTGCTCTCAGCTGCTTCCCCTTTTTTATACCCAGGTGAAAAAGGGAAAGGTGGGGGCCTGAACGTACGGAGGGTTGTCGCAGCTCCGGCTGCGAGAGCGCACGCCTCCCCCACACGTCCTGGAGCATGAGCCAAACTTGGACCAGGAGCTCCAGCTGCCGTCCTGGCTGTAAGGCTGCTCTGACGTCTTCCAGATGCAGTGACCCTTGAAGCACCACTGGGAGGGAGGAGAAAAGAGAGCTGAGCTCTGCACCCGCCTCTTCCAAAGGGCTCAGCTCCAGCAAAGAGAGCCCTCCCACCCAGCCTGGAGCCGCTGGGAGCCACATCCACCTAGACCCAGAGTTTAACTCTGGTACTTAGCAGGGAAAAAAAAACAAGTGACTTTGGTGGTCGCCATGGAAGGTCTTTCAAGAGGCAAAATGCCACCCAGCCTGAAGGAAGGGCTTCCTGATCTAGATGTCGTGGTGCCCTGGGATTTACACCATCAAAAGCTGTCAGATACGTTATGCCCATCCATTCTCCAGCAAAGAACCACCCAAAAAAACACATGGGTCGGCAGCTTGTCCAGTATATCCGAGCTTTCACACTGAGCTAACGGGCATGCTAAGAGAGCTTAAAGCCTGACGACATCACGAGATTGGATGCACAATGATGTCATCGCTCTTTCACTGGGTGACAAAATAAGTCTTGCTTCTTGACAGGTGGGAAGAAAACCAAAGTCCTCACCTGATCACGGGGAAAACAAGGAACGTCAGCTAAAATCCAGGCACCCACTGCCTGCTGCTCTCAAGCATGTCCTCATCCCCTTCCCAAGGAGGGGCCAAGTGGGACCAGCTCCTTACCTTGCCTGGAGAACACTCAGTCCCATCCAAGGGTGGCCCCTTCTTGGTCTTGCAGAAGTAGGGGTTGTCCGGGTGGCTGCACCACAGCTGCTTGCAGGGGTCGAAGGTACGGAACTGGGAAGCGCAGAGGAGCTGAGCTGGGATGGCGGTGGGGGCTGGTGGTGGGGTGTCCCCCGATGGGGGATACAGGGATACAGAACCTGCCCGGGCGCTGTACTCACCGCCGTGCATGTTTTGTAGCCCACACCGAAGTCAAAGCGGCACTGCTCATCCATGGAGTAGTTAATGCCCGGCAGCTCGGGCAACGTGGGCCACTGGTGCTCAAAGGGGTCATCCAGAAGGCAGTCATAGGAGCTGCAGAGGTGCCAGGCAGAACCAAAGCAGAGTGAGACCCAGGGTTTCCCTCCTTCCCCCTCACCTCCAGCTCCAGCTGTTGAGAAACCTGAATTATCTCAGCGCTGACGCTAACAACCCGCTGCTGAAAAAACACAGGGTCTTGACACAGAACGACTCCACGCAGTGCCCCCAAAGCCAAGCATCCCCTCCGCTGTCTGCGGCTCCCAGTGGGTACTACCATCACCCTCCACTTTCCCACCACCTGTTGCGGCCCAGATGCTCAGGAAAGCTGCTGGCCTGTTTCTACCCCTTCTTATTACGTTCCATAGCTTAAAGGGGAAACCACGCTGGAAACACACAGGTGGCCCAAAGCAAGAGGCAATAAACATTTGAGATCTGGGTCTGCACCCCACCAGCAGTGAGGTTTTGCTCCATCAGCATCTCCAGTTTTTCTCAGGCTCGTGTTTGTCTCCAGCCTCTGCAGCCCAAAACCAGTTCAGACTCATGAAAAAAAAAAAAGGGCAAATAACTTCCCAACGACCCATTTCTTTTGCTATTCCGGCCAAAACCAAGTGATCCCAATGGGGACTTGTCCACCGCTCGCTTCATGTGACGGTCGCTGGGTACAAAACACATGAAGTCACACTGTGTGGAGCAAGAACTTTCCTCCTTGGTGTAAATCAACCTACTGAATGTAGCGGTTGAGCTCCTGCTTGCTGCAGCGGGACCAGTGGTAGCGGTGGAAGGCAGCCTGGACTAGTGGTGCCATGATGCTCCCCATGCTGGTCTCATCAGCGCAACGGTTGCCCTGGCCATCGTGCTCCATGCCCAACCTGATGGGGAAAAGCTGATGTAAAGTCACATTCCCAAGGGATTTACACCACCGTGGCGACTGTGCAAAGAGGCAGCGCCACATTTGCTATCACCCCCTCAGCCGACGCTGAAGGAGACAGACAGGTCTGGACCCTTGACTTACACATGGCCAGTCTCATGGGCGACAACAAACGCCGAGGAGAAGCCGTCTTCATGGTTGAGAGTGCAGCTACGGAGCGGGTGGCACATCCCCGTCACCGGCGCATAGCCTGGGGCAAGAGCAAAAGGAAGGAGAGAGGAGGAGAGAAGAGAGAAAAACCTTTGAGAGAGGAGGGGGGGTTGGAAATGAAGACTTTTTTTAAACCGCCCCCTAAAAATATTTTAAAAACCCCTAAGTCCTGTAGCCTGGCTTCATTGCAACAAGAGGGGAAAATGAAGAGGAAGGCACTGAAGAGGAGGAGCGGCCCGGGTCACTGGGACAGCAGCCCAACGACTTTCTCACCAGTATGAACATCCTGGCTGCCAGCACTGAAAGCAGGCTGAGGGTATGCCAGGGGTCACTGGCATCTCTCTGCCCTCACACTTGCACACCCAACCTGGCAAGGGGGCAGTCACAGCACCCATGGGTGCTTTATAGGTGTCAGTGACTGCTACCTCCCAGCTCTGGCAACGGCACCCCGGCATTCTTCTTCATTAAGAATAATTAAAACATCAAGATGAAAGGAAGAGAGAGAACAGAAGGCATGAGGCATGCAGGCCAGAGCCCTGCCAAAACCACCACCCCACTCACTGCTGGCTACCCCTGCAACACACCCACACATGCACCCACACCAGCCCCAGGCACGGGGGCACCCACCCGCCATACAGAGCCAGGAGGACCATGCACCTCCCAGTCCCCAGCCCTCGATCAAGTGCAGTGCAGTGGGGCAGCTGTGGGCAGGGAAGCCTTCCCCCTATTCCCCCATTCCCCAATGCATCATCTTGATTTCAGGTTCATTTTCCCATTTTTCTCACATTATTTCCACCCAATTTTATTAATTCCTCAGCACCTTCCAGGATTTACTCTGCAATTTTTTCTTTATTAATTTTTCAGGGGGAATACTGACCCTTTTTGGCATCAAGGGGAAAGAAGTTAGTGAAGGACGGACTTACAGGTCTGAGAGGAGAAAGCAGGGCAAGGACCATGCTGAAGAACTCTGCCCTGACAATAGGGATGCTCCGAGAGGAAAGCTCGGTGAGTAAGCAGAGTGCTGCAGCAGGAGAGGGATGCTGGTGAGCTGAGGGCAAACGCACACCCCTACAACCTGCACCCCGGCCAAAAACACAACCCCAAAACAAGGTCCCCAGAGCCCACGTGCCACCATTCTCATGGGCCACTTGGGCCTAGGGAACAGCTGGTGACTAATTGCCCTGGAAGAGGGTGGAGAGGAAAGATGCGATTGCACTGTGCTCAACTTCTGAGCCGATCAGGCGGGTGGGTTCCCATACCACACAGCTTAAAATGTAAGATCGAAGGAAAAAAAGCAAAAGGTTTCCTACAGCTCTGCCCTAAACCCAACAGAATAATTGACGTTGTGGCTGCAGTGAGCGGATCAGATGCCTGATGGGATGGGGTTGGCTCCCACACCCATCTCCCAGCACCCAGAAATCACCGTCACCCCGGGCAGGAGGCAAAACTGGTATGGTTTGAGATGAGAATTTCCCTTGAGATTTGTTTTTACCGGCCAAGCAGAGATCTTCTAGGCTGTCTGCCTGCACCAGACGATGTCTCTCGCCATAATAATTTAACTTTTTTTCCAAACCAAGCCCAGGAAAGAAGCTCTGAAGGCCTCACTCACATGGGATTTCGTGGGGAGCGACAGATGCGTTTCTCCCCATGCTCCAAGTAAAGGAGATAGTGGGGTGAACGCCAGTCACCAAGCAAAAAGCCTGGATTAAACCCAATTCTCATTACACACGGAGCGAGTTCGCTTCTGCCCGCGAAGCGCCCCGCAACCTCAGCAAGACCCCCCTAGTGACGAGGATCTCCTCAGAGCAGCATCAATAAACACCCTCAAGGTTTTATTTACTGGGGGAAGAACTTGGCTTTCATCTTCCCCGCATTCGTGGAGGCGACGAGACGTCCTCCAATGAAAACAACTAAAACCACCGTAAGAGAGCGGAGAAGCTACGCGCTCATCAGGCATTGCAATCGGAAGGAAAGCGAAAGGGCAACAGGTCAATCAAAAAGCTTGAGAGAGAGGGAGATAACTGGGTTTATCCGCAAAGCAACAAGTCAAATCCTGGATAAATCACTTGGAAATAATTCTCCCCCTCCCCAAAACTTTCCACAAGGAAGAGTAAAGGTGCTGAAAGTTTTCTGTACAAGGGGAGAGCAAGCAAATTATGTCTAGGCTGAAAATGAGACAAATTTCCAACCAAAGAGGCTCTGGGTGTCTGTACGGAAAGGGGAGACAGGGACTGGGAGAAGGTGGATGCTCACGAAGGCAGACACTGGTCTCTCGTGCCCAGCAAGAAGCAGGAGAAATGTTCTCCACAGAGAAGGACAGTGGGAAGTATCACCTGGAAAGTACTTAATCGGCAGAGACCAGATTAGCCAGCAAACACTTCCCAGACACTGACACAGGAGAAGCAGCAATCCTCACCATACCAGCAAGGTGCCAGCCAGCCTTTCACATCCTCCGAATACGCTTTACTCTTCTCAATGGACATCTCCTACTTGCTTTCAGCCTCCCTGATCTTTTATGTGCACCACTACCAGCCTGCTCAAAGGCTGATCCTTAGGTGATTAAGGGGCGATAAATTAAACCCAAGCAAAAGCAGGCTTCAGCTTAGGCCAGAAAGCCCTCTGTGCCCACCTGCAGCAGAGGGGCATGGCGCTCTCTTCCAGCTTAGACAGGGCTTCAGCAGCGACTGATGATTTACAACCCACTGGCCCTTACTCACAGCCCACAGGTGAGGACAGTGCAGCTCAGCTGCCTGTCCTGGCCCTCCCCCTTCATGCTTCCCTCAATTCCCAAAGCAAAAATAGCATTATTTTCCTGAAATCCCTCCATGTTGGCCACAACTGCTCCCAGCCTCACCAAGAGATGCTGCAAACAGGGCTGTTGCCAGCACTGAGGGGATTTTGTAAACCTCCTTAGGGCTCGGCTTGGACCTGTGGCAGAGGAGAGCTATGCCAGAAGACCACAACGCTTTGTGAGGACCTAGCATCCAACTTGACCAGTGCCACGCTAGACCAGCTGCTGGTCTGGTTTAACTGGATGAGTGGAGGTGACAGGACACAGAGGAACGCACAAGCCGTGTCTGGTGGGGACATGGTGGTGGAGCGTGGTTGGCTTGCTGGCATGGAGACAGCCGGCACTAAGGGTACCGCATGGGTTAATGAGCCCATCTCCACTGCTGTTTGGGCACACAACTGTAAGGAGCAATGAGGCATCAAGCTAAGCACAGGCCTGACATTTCAGCCTCATTCCCAGGTTCCTGAGACTTGGAGGACTTCATCCTCAAAGGCTTGCTTTCTCCTGGCTTGTTGATTTAGGCTGGAGGGCCCATGGGGCAGGAGCACCTCTGCCTTCAACTCAGCTTCAGGACGCGTACGAGCAGAGCAGATGCTTCCCAACCAGCGCATACACTCTCACAGCAGCAGCTAAAGAAGCCAGCAGGTATTTGCCATCACTTCAGCAAGCCATTTAGATACCATCAGTGAACATAAGCCATGAGCAAGTAACAGAGGTGCCACGGTCTGGTCCTTCAATGCACATAGCCCTGAGCCAAAAAGGGGTGACACGGAGCTAGGAGGACGTCATTTTGAGGAAAAGAGACAAGACTGAGCAAAATCATTACTATTCCAGCAGCCCAACAAGAGGAAGGTTGCCAGGGGGTGATGAGGACCCACATTTTGTGTCATGCAGCACAGCCAGGCAAGGACACGGCAGCCCCAGGGGCTTCTGCACAAAGCAAATGTCCACTGCAGAGATGAATGAAAAGCGGGGAGCCAGATCTGCAGGGAGAAGGGGAAGGAGCTGGAACAAACTTCCCTAGAGCAAGGCTACTCGACTGATCTCACCAATATCGCCCAACACCAGCTAACTGTCACCAAAAATGGGGTTTCCAGGGTAAACAGGAGACTCCACACCTCTGGGAGCTGCTGGTCCAAGTGCAGAGCCAGCTTGCTGAGTAGCCCTGGTCTAGAGAGCCATGGGGATGCAGCCTTTCCCACTGGATTCACCTCCGGCTTTCTCCAGAGAGGGAGGGAGTTGAACAGCGAGAGGAGGAGCCTCATCCAACTGCTCCTTCCAATGCACCCCACTTCACAACACGTGTTCCCCAGGGTGAAAGCCACAGGTCAATCGCTCAGCACAGCCATCTCAAGGCTCCTTCCCACCGAGGGAGAGCCCAGCCAGTCTCCCCGCCCTGTCATTTGCCAACATGCCAAAAAAGATCCTCTCACCAATGCCCGTGGACACAGTCGCTTTGCCAGGAAGGGTCTAGAAAAATGAAACAAAACCTGGTATTTCACGCATGCTGCTGCGCAGTTCCAGATGAAGCACGCACGGCAGGTCAGCGGCCGGACAAGGGAGTCTGCTGGCACAGTACAAGCTCTGCTCTTTGACGGGTAACAGCATGTTCAAGAGGGCTTCCAGCTGGAGATCTCCTGCGGTTCATCCCCCCACACTGTGGGGAGACCCTTATCAGGGAGGTAATTGCAATTTGGAGGCAGAGGGCTCAGGAGAACTGGGAGAAGTCACTTCTCACGAGGCCACCAAAGCATCCACATTTTTAATGGAGCTGTGAAGCACTGGAAGCTTTTCCTGCCAACTATTTTGCCTAGGTCTCAAACTTCCCAGACCACATCCTCTGCAACAAAAGGGTGAGAGGACTATTTGCCACCACTCCTTCCAACCTCCTCTTTGGCCCAGGGTTTACTCAACGCTCCCATGTCTACTCCTAAGAGGGCCAAGAAACCAAGGTTGAAAAGGTCCTCCAGAGGACAGCAAGAACCAAATGGCCCCGTCAAGCTTTGGGTAGCTTTCTTTTCTTTTTTTTTTCCTTTTTTTTTAAAAGGTTTTTTTAAAACTGTTTAAGGCACTTTGGGACAAGGGGAGGATTAGTGAGTGAAACCAAAGTAAGGGCAGAACGAATAAGGTGATCTTTTATCCATTCCAACTGATGCCCTATACTAATTCTCCCTTTCTTCTCCTTCATATTAAACCAAATACTGATATTCTGGACCTCGCTGGCCAAGCAGCAGACTGCGTTTGCAAGGAATCCTCTCCCCTTGCTGCCTTTCCCCCAGTGAACTGCACATACCTGATCGAGATATATACAGTACCTTGCATACCTGCGGGACCAAAATCTTGCCTGGTGAGGAAGACAGCGTGGTCGTGGTACTCGGCGTGCTCCGGGTCAGAGCGCTGCTGCGAGTGAGCCCAGCGGCACACCTGCTCCAAGCTCCGAGATGGATTCCCTCGCTCTATCAGGCTCACTGACTGCGTAAATAATTTAAAAATAAAATAATAATTATAATTATAATTAAAAATTAAAAGTAAGCAAGCAGGTGGGTAAGTTAGTAAGGAAGAAGGAACCTGCCAAGAGTTTAGGGGTCTGAAAGACTCCTAAGCAGTGTTTCCTCATCATCAGAAGCAACAACATCCCACTTTGTATCAGCAAAGCATCTTGCACCTTTGCTTTTTATCTACAACCAGGGAAGAAATCATTCCCACTGATGGACGTGGTCTGGTACAGGAGATGTATCACCCTCATCGGCCACAGAACAGAGGGTTTGAATTCTCAGCTCCTGCACAAGCTCCTCTTCAAGAGATGTTGATGCTCAGCAATGAGCAGAGCAAGTGATGCTCCCTGAAAAACTTAACCCACAGAGACCAACACCCCAGTAGAAATTAGGTGGTTTACACCAGTCACCTTGTCCTTCATCTTTATCTTTTTTTTTTTTCCCTGTTCAAAAGTCAGCATTTTTAAAAATTATGGTCTATAAAATACCTCAAATAAATTGTGCTCTCACAAATAAACGAAGCTCTCAGGTGATTATCTGCTGAGCTGCAGCATTGGGAAGAAAAGTAACAAACTGCAGGGTCTTGCACCTGGGTCGGGAAAATCTCTGTTATCCATACAGGTTAGGAGATGACGTGCTGGAAAGTACTTGTGGATGAGAAGCTGGACATGAGCTACCAGTGCGCCATCTGTAGCCCAGAAAGCTGCATCACAAGAAGTGTGGCCAGCAGATTGAGAGAGGGGATTCTACCCCTCTGCTCCGCTCTGGTGAGACCTCACCTGGAGTGCTGTGTCCAGCTTTGGAGCCCTCAGCACAAGGACATGGACCTGTTGAAGTGCATCCAGAGGAGGACACAAAAATGATCAGAGGGCTTGGGCACCTCTCCTATGAAGACAGACTGAGAGAGTTGGGTTTGTTCAGTTTGAAGAAGGCTCCAGGGAGACCTTAGAGTGGCCTTCCAGTCCCTGAAAGGTGCCTATAGGAAAGCTGAAGAACTGTTCCCAAGGGCATGGAGCAATAGGAAAAGGGGTAATGGTTTTAAACTCAAACAGGGGAGGTTTAAGTTGGATATTACAAAAAAGTTCTTCAATATGAGGCTGGTGGATCACTGGCACAGGTTGCCCAGAGGTGGAGGAGGCCCCATTCCCAGAGACATTCAAGATCAGGCTTGATGGGGCTCTGAGCGACCTGACCTAGTGAAGATGTCCCTGCTCACTGCAGAGGAGTTGGACTAGATGGCCTCTCAAGGTCCCCTCCAACCTTACACATTCTATGATTCTAAATCCTGTCCCTTTCCCAGGCCCTTAAGAGGAAGCCACGGAGGTTTTATCCTGTGAAGTGCAAGGTGGGAGACAAAAAGCCACAGGAGGATACACTCAGGAAGCATCACACCTAAAACAGTGCTGAGCCGAGGTCTTGTCTTCAAACATCCCTGGGTCTCTAAGAGGCCTTGGGTTTCCGCCAGCCAAGCAGATTTCTGCAGCAAGTAGGGTTTTTTATCCCCTGAAGACATAATGAGTCTTATTTGTGGACCACACACAGAGCCATCACTCTGTTGAGTCATTAATACCTTTGCCTGAATGTTTCATGTAGGACAGGGGCTCACCACCAAAAAACAAATGCCACTTGAGAAACTGCATGAAACTTTCCTGTGCCTCTCCTGCCCAAGAGCTGTAGGACAGCCAGCAAAGCCTTCCAGGGATTCTGAGTCAAGGCTGGGATGCAGGAGAACCTGGGCTCGGCTCCTCCACACTAATAGCCATCTCCTACCAATTTGGGAAGCCACCTCTGTCCCATGACCTAAATGCTAAATATCATGGTGATAAGACACAAGCCACAGCATCACTGCACGCCTACTGATCTATATCGCATTTCAGCCGCCCTCCTTCCTTCGCAGGGCAGGGCTCAAGCTGAGAAAGCAGCCAAAAAGCAGTGGCCAGCCCAAAAAGCACCTCCTCCTGGACCTCATCCCGCCATATTTACCTGGCGGTATCCCACCATGATCATCCTGACCAGCACGATGTTGATGTGAACGCCCAGGGACTCGTCGTGATAAATTTCATCTACCTGAAGAGGGGAGAGAAATAAAACAGAGAAGAAGTTAAGGACCATCCCACCTCTCAAAGCCCTTCCTGTCCTCTATGCTCCCAACATTCAAGCATCCCATCTCTCTTTCCAAGACCACACATGAGCATGTGCAAAGATCTCACCTCCCTCCTCTCACCATCGGCTTTTTAAATTTTTTTTATTTAATTTAATTTTCCCATGTAAAAAACATAAACCAAACCAGCAAAACTGTAATTAGCCTGATTTTCCCAGGATGGGTGGCTTGGATGGTCAATGGCATCATCCACCCCAACAAGAGAGTGGAGGAGGACTGCGTTTCCCACAGGGATTGCCTCTACTGGCTGAGCATCTCACAATGAGCTGTCACCCCTCTTTAGGAGTACAAATTCCTCAGATGGAAAGAAACACTTCAGACTCCAGCAACCTTGGATGCAGTGGAAAGAAAAAAGTGGCTTTTTCAGTTGAGGCGAGCGATCGAATCAAAGGAAGGGCATTACTCAGTTACACCAGTGAGTCAAAGTTGACCTCCCGCTTCAGAAACCCCAGGAGAAGGCAACACAACAAGAAGACGCGGGAGGGCTTGTGAGTCAGTAAGATACCTATCAACGCTGGCTGTTAAGAAAGACTCTGCAAGGGAAATAATGAGCTGTAACCTTTCCCTTCCACGATGAATAAACAAATCCCACTCCTACAGGCCACCAAGAGCAAAAGACATCCAGATGACAAAAGTCCCCATGACCCAGGCACCAAAGACAGACCGAGAGCAAGCAGCCATAAACCCATGCAAGAGCAGGAGATCCCACCTGCAAAGCACATGTGAAAGTACAGCCCCAGGGAGATAAAACCTTTTGATTTTGAGAACAGGACTTTTCTTATACCAAAAAAAATGTGCAAAGATCTCACCTCCCTCCTCTCACCATCAGCTGTCAAAATTTTTTTTATTTAATTTTCCCATGTAAAAACCATAAACCAAAACAGCAAAGCTGTAATTAGCCTGATTTTCCCAGGACGGGTGGCTTGGATGGTCAATGGCATCATCCACCCCAACAAGAGAAGGGTTTTTTATACCAAAAAAAGTCTCCAAAATGTACACTGCCACAAAGGGGGCTCACCGCAGAACTCGAAGAAGTCAAACTAAAGAGTCTTTGACTTTATCCGAGGCAGAAATAATTTGCCTCAGCTCCATCACAGCTTTCCAGTCTAATTTAATATTATAGGGCCAAATTTATGGAGTTTCTCTATTTTTTCCCCTCAATCCTTTTTTTTTTTTTTTTTGTAAGCTTACATTCAGTTGGGTGACAACTGCTGCCCAAAGCCAAGCCAGCCATTTCCCTGGCTGCACGACTGCTCTACAAGTCCCCCTGTGTAAGCTACACATCTGTTTAAAACACCCACTCAAGCCGTTTTTAAACCCAGAGACCCAGCGCTGACATTCCCCCAGGACAACCAATACTGCCATACAGCGGCTCTGAGCTTTACAGATAATTAATGCAGGTCCCAAGCCTGCCATGTCTTGAATATAGCTAAAAACAGATTTTAAAATTCTTTTTAAAAATAATTAATCAATAACTCAATCACCAGTCCGTCCTCATTAACACATCCCTTTCGATACACCAGCTGTAAGCCCCACAGGATCATTTCTTCATCAGCGTGGAAAGGTAACACCCGTACAACCCATCCTCAGCTCACCCCTGCTAACGGTGGTGGGGATGCTCCTTCACATCACACCAGGATTTTGTTTTTAAAGCATTTTTGTAAGAATAAGGCCAATATGATGGATTTCCTCTGATGCTAACTCTTTTTTTTTTTAATTAGCTTTTGGGGTGTGCATCGATGGATGGAAGCAAGGTCGGTGCCGCAGCTGCAAACGTTACTCATACCTACAAGTCCCACCAAAGCACGAGGCATCCATCCCGGAACGGGGCTGTATCCATCCCCAGGGGCATCCCAGAGAACACGTCAGCGGATCTGAGCACTCCCACATCTGAGCAGAAGTTCCACATTGGGAGTCTGACCCCTTACACAAATATTCCAGCCTCAACACATGTCATATGAGAGGTAACGTGAAAGGGGAGAGAGGCAGAAAGCAGAAACATGCTGGAGAGCTGGACCTGGGGGATGGTTCAAGGAACAAGGGGGAAAACATATCCCTTTCCTTCCCTTTCCAAAATATTTCTGCATGTTCTTTCACCGCCAGCACTTATCAGGCGCCTCATACACCAGCATTCTGCTCCTAAGGGCCACCGATCCGTTAGGATAGCCTGTGTTCCTGCCATAGGGACCTCTCCTCCAGCTACAGCTCCCAGATAAGCCACTGCTGGACCTTGCCATGATGCAAAGCACTCACAGGAACCACACAGACCTCTCCCCTCCCCACCACATGGGATATTCCAGCAGGACGCTCAGCAGGTCCCATGAGCAGCAGGAGAGGATGTTCCCAGACAGCCCATCACCCAGCAGGAGAAGAGGAAGATCACGTCCAAGAGAGGAAGAAGCACAGAGGAGAAGTTGGGGCAAGAGCTTCAGTCCGTGACATCTGACCTACCCCTTGTACCCCTCTTCATGTCTCGTCCCACCAGCACCACTCACGAACAGTCCCCAGGTCTTCTCAGACCTCTCTGTCCCAAACTGTGCACCCCCAGCCAACATTAGTTACCCTGGGAGAAAGAAAATTTGGGAGCAGCGATGCTTTTTGGGAGCACTGATGATTAAACTCATTAACACCTTGATAGAGAAACATCTCTGGACAGCTGCCAGACCACGAACATCTTAGAAACAGCTCTCTAGGCACTAGGATGCTGTATTATTCCAAGATGGGATTTATCTTCCTTTGAAAGGGCTAACCCTAAATGGTGCCCCCGCACCCTGTTTCATCTAAGGAAGGCAGCATTTTGGCAGGGACCTGGACCTAACCACTATCAGCTTGGCAGCGACCTTTACAGTTAACTCAGAAAGCAGATGTGGGACCAGACTGCCCAAGGCTACCAACTTCCCCTTAATAGCCAAATATAAATAATTGATGGAGGAAAAAAAAAAAAAAAAACTTTAAAAAAAAAACCCCAAAAACCCAAATCTCAAAAGGGCTCAGCACTTGCTGCCCATCGACCCATCCCGGTGCAGGTCCAGGTGGGCAGAGAGGATGGAAATCAGCTCAAAGAGCAGTTTGTAGAATCGGCTCTTTCTGCCCCCTCAAGATGCCATTAAACAACCCAACATCTTCAAAGAAAATCTGCCTCCCCCCACCCACAGAAAATACCTGCCTAAAAAAGGGCTCTGGGGAGGGCACCTACCACCCTGAAGAAAGATGAGATAAAAAAAATCTTCCCATTGTCTCACCCAAGGTAGTTGGATGCCCGGCCCGTGTAATACCATCACCTGGCAAGAAATGCTTTCCTACTTCATCTAAAAGAGCATTTCTTTCCTCCTGAACAAGACCAGCCCTTAGGGCTTGCTGTGCAAGAACAACCAGCCTGCAGGACCGCCCCCCTGTCCTCCTCCTCCTCCCCAGCAGACAACTCTGAAGTCCCCAGCCCTGTGATGCCAAGGGGACAACACAAGCATTTTCCAAAGAATAAAAGTGACATTCTACTAAAACCCCGTGCTTGAGGAATTTTCCAAGTGCATCCCCTCACTGCACACACCCCCCCAGCCCCTCTGTGGCACTGGGATGAACCAAGGCTGCCTACCTAAATCCCTTGCAAACCTCTGGCCGGCCCCGAGTCTGCAGCCCCAGACGCCAGATCTCGACAGCAAACCGCACTGGCAGCCTCTAAACCTCGCCGTTCTTCAGGGAAAGGAAAACAAAGACAGACAGACACGAGAAGAATTTGCCAAACCAGCAGAATAGCTGACATTTCCAAACCCCGTTTTGCCTGCTCAGAAAAGCCAAGTCATCTTTAAGCTCCTTTCTTTTATTCCCTCGCCCGGTTTCCATATGCCCCAAGCCTGTTTTCTGGGGCAACAACTCCCTGACCGGCTTTTGGGGCTCGCTGCATGGACTTCACCACCCTGAACCCCTCTGCGAGGGCTGACCCCCGCCCCCAAAATCCACATTTTTCTATGCTGAGGGATGGAGATGGGCTCTGCAGAGCCAAGACTCTCAGTTTCATCACAGCTCTTGCCATGATGGGCTGTTTCAGATGATCCCAGGTTAAAATTAAAGCCAGAGGTTTAATTACTTTAATTCTTCCCCACCTCCCAACCCTCTCCTCAGTGGGGTCTCAGCAGCAGTGTTTGTTACTCAGCCCCTTGGAAAACAGTAATTCGGCTGATGTGCTGGAGAGGAGCTGGGCAAGTCCCAGCCTGGAGCGGGCTCTGACTCACGGGGGTTTCCTGAGTAACCCAAAACAATGGGTGCCTTTGCATCTTCAACCAAATCACAGGCGATACCCTACAAAATCCCTGCAAACCAGTGGACTCCGGGGCCAGGCTTAATTAAACCCACAAGCCCAGCTTATCTCCCCTGAGTGGTGCCACCCCCCAGCCTTAAGAGCATTTGGGGGAGCGAGCAGTGGGAAGTCAGAAGGAGAAAGATATCGAATCATCATAGAATCACAGACTGGTCTGGGTTGGAAGGGACCCCAAGGATCACAGAGCTCCAACACCCCTACCACAGGCAGGGACACCAACCTCCAGGCCTGGATCTACACAAGGTTGCCCAGGGCCCCATCCAACCTGGCCTTGAACACCCCCAGGGACGGGGCATCCACCACCTCCCTGGGCAGCCTGTTCCAGCACCTCACCACTCTCTCTATAAAAACCTCCCCCCTAGTATCTAATCTAAACCTTCCTTCCTTTAGCTTTAATTCATTCCCCCTTGTCCTGCCATTATCTACCCTTTTAAAAAGCTGATTCCCCACCTGTTTCCCTGCTCCCTTCAGGTACTGGAAGGCTGCAATGAGGTCCCTCTGCAGCCCTCTCTTCTCCAGTCTGAACAAGCCCAGCTCCCTCAGCCTCTCTTCGTAGGGGAAGTCAGGATGCATTTTCCAAGCCTATGATCCACCTAGTGCCATTCACTTCACCTTTACCAAAAATTCCAGTGCAGCCTCCAAGCCAGAATGGGAATGGCAGGCTGGGAACACAGGCTGGGAACTGGTGGGGATGCTCTTAGGTGCACAGAAAGACCAGTCATCCTCACATCAGCTTCCCAGTTAACAAAAAGCCCGGCATGCATGTTTCTGGTGACAGAGTAAGGGCTTAGGGGGGTTGGATTTTAAAAAAAAAATAAATTTAAAAATGTATGTTCTCCACAAAGAATCATTTATCACCAAGCTTCAGTCAACACCAAGTTCCCAATAAAAGGGTTTGTGTCTCAGGGGAGAGCCCCAGGACCCTACCTACGCAGCACTGGGAAGGGGTCTGTGTCCCCCACCACCCCCAAAAAAGGCCAGGGAAGTTTATTATCAACTTCCATGCTCACCGCCCCCTTTCCTCGGGATATAATCGTGATAGGAAAAGACTCCTGGAGGCTCTCCCAACTGACTCCCACGCAGCATCTCCCTGGCATACCCCAGCCCAGCTCATTAAGTCCTTTCCTCGTTAGAGGGTTAGCCAAGCCTCTCCGCCTTGCCTCCAACTAATGGGATTAGTGTTTAGCTGTGTGGTCCCAGCAGGCTCCTCCCCTCATCCTCCTCTTCCCTTTGCCATCCAGGCCAGAAAGCTGCTTTTTTTTTTTAATTTTTTTTTTTTCCTGCTGAATCAGGTATTTTCAGGCAATCTGAGCTGGTAAGGAAACGAGACGGCGCCAAGGGGAAGAGGAGGCGCACGGAGGTCACGGCAAAGCTGGAAAGAAAACCCAGCGCTGAAAAACCCAGAAAGAAAGAAGGGGAAGGGAGTGGGGGGGAGGGGGAAGAATGTGTAGAAGGAAATAATACTGGGGGAAGTATTTGTTGCCTGCATTATCCTGGGTTTCCCCTCTCCCGACCGTTCTTTTATTGATGCTGCTTCCCCCCCTCCTTATTTAATTCATTAAAGTCTCCAGCACTGCCTTTATTTGAATAGGCAGTGGTCCTCCCTTCTCCCAGCACAGCATCCCATGCATTCACTCCCTGAAAAGTCCTGCCTGTGGGGAATAAACCATGAAATGCGCCTGAAAACCAATCTTTTGATTAGAGCTGACAAACCATCCATCCCCTCCCTGTGCTCCCCCACTTCCTCTGCCAACCTCCCCAATCGGAAAGGAAAAATGACATCACCTCCAAGCCTCGTAACATGGGAAGAGCCCTGGGTCAGGACAAGGAACCCTGCGGCTTTCCCCCTTGCAGAAACAAGCAACGGGAAGAAACTTTCAGAGACCGAATTTAAAGCAGACAGCATCCTGCCATGGGTATCACAGAATCATGGGATCACAGACTGGTCTGGGTTGGAAGGGACCCCAAGGATCACAGAGCTCCAACACCCCTGCCATAGGCAGGGACACCAACCTCCAGGCCTGGATCTACACAAGGTTGCCCAGGGCCCCATCCAACCTGGCCTTGAACACCCCCAGGGATGGGGCATCCACCACCTCTCTGGGCAACCCGTTCCAGCCCCTCACCACTCTCTCTGTAAAGAACTTCCCCCTGATATCTCATCTAAACCTTCCCTACTTCAGCTTCAATTCATCCTCCTTGTCTCCAAAGGAGGATGTGTCTGCCCTTTGGAAAAGCTGATTCCACTCCTGTTTCTCTGCTCCCTTCAGGGACTGGAAGGCTGCAATGAGGTCCCTCCACAGCCTCTCCTCTCCTCTCCTCTAGGCTGAACAAGCCCAGCTCCCTCAGCCTCTCTTTGTAGGAGAGATGCTCCAGCCCTCTAATCATCTTCGTGGCCTGCTCTGAACCCTCTCCAAGAGTTCTATATCTTTCTTGTATTGGAGGCCCCAGAATCCCGGGTACCAGGATAATGCACCAGAGAATAAAACACCTCAACAAGGGCATTTTCTTTTTAAAACCAGCATCATCTCTATTTGAGATCAGCCACGTTAACGCTCGGCTGCTAAGCCTGTGGTGGCTGGCCCTGTCTGCAGACATTTGGACACCTCAACGGGTGCCTCCTGCAAGACAAAGACCTGAATTAATATCAATCCTCCCACATCTCTCAGGAGCAGGGAGATATGGACATTTTTATCTTAAAAAAAGGGAAGAAAGAGCAGCGTAGGGAACCAGGACGGGAGAGGAGAGCCACAGGAGGAGGGATATGAATTCCTTTCCAAAAAAAAAACAACCTACCTATAAAAATCCTCCCCCCAACCGACAAATACTATTAAAAATAAAGGATAAGCACTGTAACCACAAAATAAACCATGTATACCGTCATTTCAAACTAAAGAGCTGCCAACCATTCCCTTTCTGAGTGTTCACTGAGCTTTCAGCCACGAGGAGGAGATGCTCCGGGCCAGGGGAAACAGATGATCCCATTGGCCATGGGAACATGACGAAGATGAATGTAAAAGGGCTCTGCTTTCCATCACTCCATCTGCCATGGGTATGAAATGCCGGAACTGGCTGTCCCAGTGAAGGGACAACCCTTCCAGTAGAGCTTTTCCCCTCCCAACCCATTTGTTGGGGGTTTTTTTGCCCGCACCCTGCCCCCACCCCCCGCCATGGTAACAGATTTGCAGCATCAGAAGAGAGGGGTAGAAGGCCACGCCACCCCAAGCCAAGTCTTACTATGTTCATGAGGGTGAGGACGTAGTTCTGGACGTGTTCCTTCCCATGGAAGCGTACAACAGAGTCATCCACAGCCAGCAAGACCTCGATGTTGTAGTTGTCCTTCTTGGCATGGCGCCTCTTCCGCTCTGCATCACCCAGCTGCCCAGCCATCAGCTCCAGGGAGTTGGGGAGATCACCCACCACCCGCATGCCAGGAACTGGGGGCAGAAAGAGGGACAGCCAAGTGAGGTGACTCAACACCAAGGTGACACTCAAAAAAACCCATATAACAAGCAGAGAAAAAATAAATAGGATGTTTAACTCCAACCAGGTTGATGATGCAGCTCACTCATCATACAGAGGGGAAATGGGTCTGAATCAGGAGGACCAGCACTAAAAGACACAGCTATGCGTGACAGTCCTACGCGTTGGGTGGTGGTGGGACACCTGGGGAGGTGGTAGGTAGCTGGGGAGGACATGTGTGAAGCTGCGGGCTGCTCCTTGAGAGGAGACAGCAACAGCCAGAGCATCCTCCACCCCATTGTCCTGCAACCCCTCCACCCCATCACCCCGCAATCCCTTTGAAGCTCTCAATTGTGATTCTGTCAGCTTTGAAAGCAATGAGCACACCCTGGATAACTTTTTAAACTTCTTTAAAGACCAGGAAGCCAATTGCAGTGCCACGAGAGGTGAATAAACACCAGGAAAGGCTGATGCCTGTAGAGTGTAAATATAAACAGGTTTATAGAGCAGTTTCACATGACGTTGACCCCATGCTTGTAAACACTTCTGGGTGCACTCAGCTTTGCATGGGTGAGAGGGGAAGCCAGCAGGTGATTTATTCATGCCCAGGGCAGCATGTGGCTAAGGGACACTATTAAAAAAAGAAAAAAGGGGAAAAAAAAGCCACATGTTCCCTTCAAGAAGGGGGAAAAAAAAGATAAGGCACTAGAAAAGCAAAATTACAAAAGCTGGGAAAAGGACAGGCTTCTATCCTCTGTTAAAAAGTCAAATCAATGCCATATTTCACAACGTAGAGATGACTGGAACAAGATTTCAGCACCTACTACAGTCAGCAGCCAATCTGGACCAAGTCCGGCCCCTCCTGACCCCTTCACAATTCACAACTCTGCTTCCTGTCCCACGGCTGATGTGATCATTCATGGGCCCAATCACACCCATTTAGGAGATCTGGACTCATATAACTCATCCAATCTTATCCTAATTTTGAAGGATCTCAAAGTTCCCAGCAAAACCCCTATGTTTTCCTTCCTCTCTCCTCGCTGATGACCCAACTTGCCAGTTAAAGCCAACCTAGAGCCACAGGACAGGGTGCATGAGCCAAGGGGCAAGAGGAAGGAGAAACCCTCCGCCAGCAAGGAATAGTTGTTATCAAGTGCTGGGAAAGACTAGATTCCATCACCTTCGGGGTGGAGGTCCTGGTGGGGCTCAGCACCATCCTGACGGATGGCTGACCGGCGATATACCACATGGGCCCTCCCATGCTCCTCCGTCTCCTGCTGCCCTCTCTCCAGGGGCTCGATGAAGAACTCGTTGCTGTCTGTCCGAATCAGGCCAGCCTGGACTCCACAAAGAAAGGGGGGGGAGGGGGAGGAAACAAAAAAAACACACACAAAAAAGTGTGTTTTTATTTAAAAAGCTTGGTTTTATACACGTATACATGTACACACACGCTCAATGTACTAGTTAGAGGTTGACGCAGGGCACACAGGAAAGCAAAGGGGAAAAGCATCCCAAATAAGCCAGGGGTCTCGGCGCTACTCTGTGACACTGGGATGGATCCATTAGCGTGCCCATGTATTACAACCCTTAATTTCTCCTGTAGGTGGGAAAAAATAGAAATAAAAAGAACCAGGGTGTGGGGAGGGGACAGCAACCAAAAAACAACCAAAAAAAGAAAACCCCAAACACCCCAACCTGGCCACGATTCAAGTTCCATCTTTATATGGCCAGAAAACAGTCCTTTCTCCTCAGCGACGAGTTCTTCTGCCTCACACCACGCATCAGGAGATACAGGCTGCACAGGCTCCCATGCCACCTCGCCTCCCTGCACCCTCCCCATCCTCATCCTCACAGTGCTAGGGAGGAAATCAGACCTCAGGCAAGGAAAAGGATTTGGCTTCCAGCATTTTTCACAGCTCCCCCCATCGCGTGCGTGCACGCATGCTCCTTCCTCGGGAGCTGCCCGCACTGCCGAATAGCTGCCTGGGAAGCAGGCAGAACATATGGATCTGTTCTTCTAGCACAAGCTTTGACAGCGCATACTTAGCGCTGAGTCCTCATTGGGGCTGGGGTATTGGAACCGTTCTCATCAAATAAAACACAATAAAATTATATATATATATATGTGTGTGTGTGTGTGTACTCTGCACAGAGACGTGAGCTGGGCTCTGTCAACAGCCAGGCAAACCTGGGGCTCTTCCAAGCCCTCCCGGGTCATCGGATCCCCTTGGCACTCACGTACTGCCGCATTCATCGTGGCATCAGCCAACCTGGCTCCATTCCTTCGTCGAATTTCCTGCTCCGCTTGGGTTTTACTAGCTGCCTAACTTCTCTGGAAAGCAGGTTTTTGGCCGGGTTTTGTTTCGCCTCCTTCCCAAGGAATCTAAAGTACGGGGCGGGTGTGCTGGGATCAACTTGTCTGACACACGTATCTCAGGCCCTTCCTAGAGGAGACGTTCAGGTCACTCAGGGAAGGATGTCTCCAGCCAGAGCTTGTCCCACCAGCCCCAGCAAAGGAGATGAAGACCACAGCCAAGTTCAACTAGGAGTATGGGGCACCAGGCAGGGCGGTGGTGATGAGGCAGAGATCAAGCCAAGGAGTCAGTCCACAGGTTGGGTCCAGCAGTGCAGGGCAAGTTCATGACAGCGGGGCAGGTCCCAGCCGCTGCTTTTTATTAGGCGGTAAGGGATGGCAGGCACCCGGGGGTCAGCACAAAAATGAATAGCTAGGAGGGCAGAACGCTGGGCATCCGGCACAGCCATTGCAACCAATTGCAGAGCTTACACCCCCAAATTACACTGATCCTTTCCCACCAACTAACACCCTTCCAGCCTGTACATCCCTACAAATCCCAGCCAGAAGGGCACTCACAGAATCACAGAATTGTAGGGGTTGGAAGGGACATCAAGAGACCATTGGGTCCAACCCCCCTGCCACAGCAGGTTCCCTAGGACAGGTCGCACAGGGAGGTGTCAAGACAGGTCTTGAATATCTCCAGAGAGGAAGACTCCACACCCCTCAGGCAGCCTATTCCAGTGCTCTGTCACCCTCACCATGAAGTTCTTCTGCATATTGGTGCGGAACTTCCTATGCTTCAACTTGAAGCCATTGCCCCTTGTCTTGTCCCCACAGACCATAGAAAAGAGGCTGGCTATTTCCCCTTATGTCCCACACTTGAGATATTTACAAACATTAATAAGATCCCCTCCCAGTCTTCTTTTCTCAAGGCTGAACAGCCCCAGTTCTTTCAGCCTATCCTCCTACCTGAAATCACCCGGCACGGTACCACTGCCAGCATCCCATTTTGACCCAGAGACAGCAGCAGCAAACCTTACCCCAGAGTGACGTCTGCTGGGACACTGCCACCCCCTTGCATCCCTGCCACGGGGTGTTCTGCCCAGGGTGAGGTGCCCCAAAGCCGGTTTATGGCGAAAGCCGGGGGACTTGCTGAGTCAGGTGGCTGGAGGAAAGCTGCGCCGCTGCGCTGGGGCAAGGCCGGATTAAAATATGAAAGAGCCCAGTCCCCAGCCACGGCCCACTCGGGTTTGTGCCGCTCTGTGCCTTGTGACTAATTATATGTGGCTCAAGAAATAAAGCAGCCCGGACTTTCTCGCCCGTGTTTTCTCCCAAAGACGGGATGTGACATGCTGCTGACCCCGGCAATGATGGACCTGCGAAGCGGGTACCGCGAGGACTCACATGCATGAGTGCATCCGATCAGCACGGCGGAATAAATGGAACGGAAACTACAGCGGGGGGCGGGGAACCCCACCCCAAGAACACCATTGCAAGAGGCATGCACGGACCTGCTCAGTCTTAAAATAAAAAAGGAGCAGCTCATGTTGTATTTCGGAAGGTAGGGAGGCAGCAAGAGAGGCCAGGCACCACCCAAAAAGCCCTGATAAGCTTTCCATGGGCTCCTACCAACAGATCAGTCCCATCCTCCACGACTGATTTGCTTCCCAAACCCCAATTTTATTTGGTTTAACTGCAACAGTAATACCCAACCACCTGAGGTCTGGCAAGGCAGGACTATTGCTATTGATTTGTCTAGCTCTTGGTGAAGGTTGATTCCCAAACTAGGAAGCTTCCCACTGGGAAGAAGGGAAAACTATTAATTTTCTGTTGTTTCTTTCAAGGAAAACTCCAAACTCATTTTCTGCCAGCTCGCAGAGGGTGAATGTTCTCAAGATGAACTGGCCCAGCACCAGCTTTGAGATGTATATATATATTTTAATATATATATTTATCTATATATTTATACAAAAGATGGATGGATGGAGAGACGGAGAGATGGAGAGACGGAGAGACAGAGAGATGGAGACATGGAGAGATGGAGGGATATCTATCTCGCTCAGCACACTGGGTAAGTGACAACTCCATCACCACTGAGTAAAAAGCTCCAACTCCCCCAGGAATTCGGGAAATTCTGACACTTCAACGCTGCTGAAATGTGGAAAAATTAATAAAGCCACTCTGCTGAGCCAGAGAAGCAAACAGAGCCGAGGAGGGGAGAAATCCAGCTGCATGAGTAGTATGTATTTTTCCTATGCGGTTCACACTTAATTTGGACACAAAGTCCCAGAAAGCTGGGCTGTGTGAAAAGAGGCACAGTCCCCTGCACCGAGGGATGGCCTGCCAAGGGCACTGGGGAAGGGGAGGAAGGAGTGGGGTGGATCTGTGTCAGGGATGCATGGCACAGGGGTGCTCGGTCACTTTTTGGTACCTCTCTGTGTGCGTGATGTGGGAATGTGGAATTACAAGAGATAATTAACCACCAAGACTGTCAATTTGTGCTCTTTTCCAGGCAGGTGGTGTCGGAAACTCAGGTAAGGCGCTGAGCAGGATGCAGAGAGAGCTGCTCACTGGCGAGGAAAACAAAACCACCACCCTCCACACGCGTTCCATTCCCACCCAAAGCAGCATCCCAGGATGCCCCACCCTCCAGGCATTTAAATCAGCACAGGGTGGGTTCTGCTGTTGTTGGGTTTTTTTTTTAATTCCCAAAATTAACCCTCCGGAGTTGCAGGGAAAATCCCAGAAGGCAAAGCCATACTTTTTTGTGCTGGGACATCGTTATGAGGCAGGGGGGGAGATGTTTCTCCCTATTAATTACCGTTCCCAAAAAGCTTTTGTGCTCTGCTTATCTGCTGCCACCCATCCATCCGAAGCAGGCCAGGGCGACAGGGAGGGAAAGCGCTGGCTCCACAGTTTGCATCACACTGGTGTTTGGTGCAAACAACCCCAGAGAGCAGCAAGGTGGAAAAGGAGGGTGGGGGGGGGAAATACCAAAACCAACCCAAAAAACCAGCCATGGGAAGCAAATATGATAAATCTTTACCCATCTCCGCGAGGGAACAAGGTCAAGCACCCGCTGCTAAAGCCAGCACAGAAAGACAGGATGGGATGCCTCTGCTGCAGCAAGATGCTGCCTGCCAGGGGAGATTTCTGACTAATGCTACTTTACCAGTTAGGAATTTGGTGGCTTGGATCAGATTGGAAATTATGTTATGGACGACAGCATCTTCCCACCCCAGCACGGGACACCCTTGCCAAAAAAATAAAGCTGGATTTTCACGCGTGGATGCCCATGGCAAGTAACAGCTCCAGAAGGTGCCACAGGGTTAGCATGTGCAACAACAAAAAAAAAAACAGCTCACTTCCATGGCTAAATATGGATTTAGGAAAGTCTCTTCTTCGAGAACTGGGTTGTGGTGGGTTGTTTTTGGTTTTTTTAAATTTCCCCTCATTATTTATAATCTCAGTCTCCATTTAAACACAGTGCAATCTCTTTGTGTACACAGCCTCCATCCGCAGCATCGCAGAGCTTTTTCCTACAATCGAGCATGGTCCTATGCCTCCCACACATGCAGCACTGGGATGCACAAAAGCCAGAATCCCCTTTCGAAACTCACTGGTAAGTTCAGAAAAATCCCACAGCAATTCCAGGGTACGTGCATATCAAGGAGTGATAAATATATTGCAGGGAGAAGGAAAAAATTAAATATATATAGAGAGTTGGGGTTTTTTTTCCTCCCCCCTAAAGCTGCTGGAGCTCTACATGAAGAAATAAAACATCTGTGAGACACCACATCAGCAACCACGATGCTTACAGTGCGTCCCAGGAAAGCTCCGGAAATGGGGACACACCAAAACTGCCCTGCGGAAGCACTTGGGACCCGCCAACTGCCCGAAGCCCCATGCATGATCGGCACAACATGCCCCAGCTGATCCCCCCACCCCACACAAAGACCTGGCTGCCTCGGGGACTAACAAAGGTAAAGAAGGACAAAGCGAGCATCCTGAGATGCTGATTCGGGTTGGGGGGTGGCGGGGAAGAGATGCTTCTTCAGGTCAGAGGGTACCACGAATGGCGAGACAGGTACGGATGCGCAAACCCACACGCAAAAGCATCCTGCAGCACCAACTCCATCCTAAACTGGATTTATATCTACAAGGTAACCCGCACGCTTAAAAAGTAATAAAATAAACCCCAAACAGGTTTTCATTCCAGGCACAGTACTACCAGTCGCTTCCCACAGTTGTAGGAAAGATCTTTTAACACTTTCACAGCTTTACCAGTGATCCTGACGTGATCCATGTCATGGAGGGAGGAATTTCTGCAAGTTCACAGCTCCAATTTCCAAAAAAAACCAAAAAGAAAAGACAAGAAAAAAAGAAAGAAAAGGTGTGGATTATGTGCTAAAATTGGTGGAGGGGGGAAAAAAACCATCCACAGACTACTATACCTAGGCGGCATGGGTATTTCTAGCCCTGCTGCTCTATCATTTCTGCTCATACAGTAACACCGGGTGCTGTATAAAAAGAAAGGAATGCCAAATTGTTTGTGCCAGTAGCCAAAACCGGCTAAGGAGCTCCCAGAATAAAACAACTGAAAAAGATGTACTACAGAAAGAAAAAAAAAGAAAGAAAGATAGAAAAAATAGCAAAACATGAGGTTTGCTCTGACCCAGGAGTAACCTCAAGCAGTACCAGGAGAAAAGAGCAAACGCTGGCAACTAAAATCAGAACTAAATTGGCTTAAAGGAAGTTTGAAGGGCAGTGGGCCAAAGGTATTTTAAAATTTAAAAAAAAAAAAAAAGTGATTCTTCAAGCATATCAAAGGTAGGAAACCCACAGGCAGACCAGACGCTGGGGCTAAGGAGGTAACAGAGCCATTTAAAGTAATTAAAGCGATGTGGCAGTAAATCACTGACGCTGAACTGTGCTCACCCTGTGCTGAGAAAGCCAAAAAGGCTCCAAACACGTCAGCTATTAGGGAAAAAAAAAAAAAAACCAATTCAAAAAAAGAAAGAGGTCCTCCCCTGAAAAGATGCTGAGCAGGAGCAAGACCACACGCTGACTGTGATTTTGGGAGGTGCTCGTGCTTGCCCAGCTCCACTGAAGAGGTGGAAAAATGCAGAAAAAAAGTTCCCGAGGTGGTCCCGAGGTAAAACACGGGTGGGCGAGGATAAAGCAGCATCACCCACAGCGTGGGTACCTGTCCCAGAGGCAGGGGGTACAACGGCATCCTGCGGTCCACCTCTGGGCAAGGGGCAGCCCAGTCATGGGGTAAAGCAAATTTTTTGGGTTTTTTTTTTCCCCCAAACCCTTTAAATAAATATAGCAGCCTCGAAAGAGGGACAGAGCGCGTGCACGCGCGGCGCCATGCCCCACTTATGCTGTAAGCCATGTGGGGAAAGGGAGCCCGCAACAGCCAGCCAGTAAAGGGGACATGTACAGCCAAGGCATCACCAAAAAATCAGGTTTCGGGACACCACGATCCACCTCTTAAGAGAAAACCACCCCAAAACATGTCCAAGCACGCGTGAACCTCCCCACCGGCCTCGAGCTTACCAGTCCATCGCAGTTGCTGATGGCCACGGCCGCCCCGGGCATGCCGGAGATGTCGCCGGTGAAAAGGCACCGCCGCTGGAGGGGTTCTCGGAAAAGCACCTCAAAGTCCTCTTGCCATTCGGCCACGGTGCCCGGCAGCACTAGCCGTCGGTTCGGCCTCAGACGGAGGTGCAGCTCCTTCCCAAAAACCGTGACATTGAAGTAGAGCAAGCGGCCGCGGGCCCCACGGAGCTGGGGGGACTCATCAAGGGGGCTGCGGGGCATACGGCGGTGGGACGGGCGCGGGGCTGGGGGACAAGCGGCTTCGCCGATCCCCACCGCCGCCTCGCCAGACACCACGTGTGAGAGGAAGCGGCCACGGCAGTCAGCGCTGAAGGGGACGATCACACCATACTCACTGAGTTTGCCGGACAGAAGGAGCTCTGCGGAGACAAGGTGGAGGCCAACGGTTCAACGAGGACAATGATGACGTTGATGACCATGGCAGGGCCGAAGCATCCTGCTCACGCGTCAGTGTTTGGGTGGGTGGCCAGCCAGGCTTGGGCAGCCCTTGGGCAGCCCTCAGGCAGCCCTCCCGGAGCTCAACAAGCCCAACCACCGCTTTTCCCTCCCAAGCCAGCCCCCGCTCTGGACTTTTAACCGGCCGCGTCCAACACAGCAGAAGAAACTCGGGCTGACGTGCCCCTCGCACGCCAAGCACGCCAACTATTTCCCACCCAGCCTCCATCTCCCCCAATTTCCCACTGGGATCAAACTCCCCTCCGCCCCCAGCCCTATCCTGTCCCCCATCCTCCGGCGGGGAGTGGGGAACCACCTGCCAAAACACACAGCCCCCTCAACCCCGGGGATATATCCCCCCCGCCCCCCATCCATTCCCCGGGGAAGGGGCCGGTACCTGGGGCGCTCCCGGCAGCCAGGCAGCCGTGCAGGGGGACGAGGCAGGAGAGCACCAGCCGCAGATAATCCATTTGGGGCCGGCGGGATGCGGGGCGGGAGGGATGCGGGGCGGGTGGCCACCGGCGACCGCCTCCCCCCAGCCGCAGCAGCCGCCGGGGCCGGGGCCGGAGCCGGGGCCGCTCCCGCCGCCGCTGCCGCCGCCTCCGCGGGGAGGGTGGCGGAGAGGGGGGGGAGCGGACGGGGGGGGCGGAGGGGAGGGGAAGGGGGGGTAGCCGGGCGGCTGCGCGCCCGCGGCCCCTCTGCGCGGCGTGGGGCGGGCTGGGGGCAGGGTCTGCGCGAAGGGGTGGGGAGCGAGGTGGGGTTTTGTTATTATTTGCTTTATTTTTTCCTCCCTTTGAGTTTTATGTTCGTGTTCGTTTCTCGCTTTACTTTTTCTCCTGGAAAAAGAAGAAGGGAGAGCGGGAAAAAAAAAAAAATAACAAACCAAAAAGTTCTGGGGTTGTGTTTGGGTGGTTCTTGGAGTTGGGTTTTAAGCCTTTTCGGGCTTGCCAGCCCTCCTCCCCCTCCCTCCCCCGCCCCGCGGCCGCTCGGCTCCAGCCCTGCCCGAACAAAGGCGAGGCGCGCTGGGAGCCGCGGGGGGAACCGGAGCCCCCGGGGGAACCGAAGTCCTCCTTCCCCCTCCACACCAACCCCGTCCGGCTGTGCCCCTTCCCTCCCCGCCCCGGGTTTAACACTCTGGAGTAGGACTCCGAGCAGAGAAGCTCTGAATTGTCCCTGTCACCCCCCTCCAGCACATGAGGTGTAGATAAACATCCTGTTTAGAAACAGCTGGGATGATTTGGACTTCACTCCTCCTCTCTGTTTTTTAGGGAGACAGAGGATGTGGGAGAAAGGCGCCTGTGCCGTATTCCTAGGGTTTTCCCAAGGGCACCCATCTCCAGCCAAAGCTTTGCCCTGGTAGCCACAGGGTTTGGTACGTGCTGTTCTTCACCAGGTTCCCTGCTACCACCTTTAAGTGGGGCAAATAAATTGGGCACTCCCCTAAAAAAATAAACAGGATTTCAGCAAACCCAGCGCCGCAGTGAAAAGACCACTCTCCCGGCTCCCTTCCTTCCTGGAAGATGTCCAGTGTCTGGAAGTTTAAAGCATGGGGTGGATGATGGGTGGCCTTTGGGAGCTGGGCCACTCAGCACCTTTTGCCCAAACCTCTGGTTGTGCATGAATGATACTTAAATGGGACCTCAGGGGCAGCCTGGCCACGCAAAGCCCAGCCTAAGAAGTAATCCCTACCTCAAACACCTTGTCATCCAGACTGCGGCAGCCACCAGAGGTGGTAGGTAAAGCCGTAAGATACCTCCAGTCAAGAGATGAATCATAGAATCACAAACTGATCTGGGTTGGAAGGGACCCCAATGATGACAGAGCTCCAATCCCCCTGCCACAGTCAGGGCCACCAACCTCCAGGCCTGGATCTACACAAGGTTGCCCAGGGCCCCATCCGACCTGGCCTTGAACACCTCCAGGGATGGGGCACCCACCACCTCTCTGGGCAACCCATTCCAGCCCCTCACCACTCTCCCTGTAAAGAACTTCCCCTAATGTCTAATCTAAACATAGATGACTCAGCTTCCTTCAAAGTAGAGGAAGAACAGGTCTTGGGAATAAAGGTGATAAAGTTTTGGGTACTGAGCCTATAACATGTGACACGTGGTGGGAACAAGACCCCTTATGTGGGTCTCTCGAGCTCCCAGTTGCTGAGGTGTCCATAAGCCACCCACACAGGAACATCAGCCCTACCCTGTTGGTCTCTGCCCTGCCTGACACACTAAGGTGACCAACCCTGGGTGGATTTTTGGGTGGTCACTGATACGCTGCCATTTAAAAAGAAAAAAGTTGGGTTTAAGGTTTTATTTTTTTAATAATAAATAAGAGGACTGACAGCAAGCACTCCATAGCATCGCAGAGCACTGTAGCATCAGAGGAGACCCCAGGCGTCTCCACAACCCCAAGGAGGACAGAAGGGCAGGTACACAGGCAACCCAGCTTCTTTTGCTCACCCATGTGGCCACTTTTGCCCACCCATGTGGCCACTTTTGCCCCCCCTCCAAAAAGAAAACCCCCTGCAGCACCCAGTTTCAGCTGCAGCTGAGGAGAAGCCACCCTGCAGTGACCCCCGGCCCCTGTGACACCCTCCCCCCACCCCCCCCACACCCCACCCCCCGTTTTGTCCTTTTTCTCCCCTTGGCCTGGCCCTTCCCCTTTGCTTTGGCCCCTCTATTCTCCTCTTTGTCTCCTAGCTCAGCCTTTCCCTGGGCCCTGACCCTCCTCCTTGACTTTAGGCTTAACCTTTTCCTTTCCGCTTCTGAGTTTGAATGGAGCCTTTCCCTGCTTCCCCTTCCTCGAACACCACTTTACCCCGAGCCCCCAGCCTCTCCATTGATAACACGCTCCGTAATTTCACTCCCCTCTCTTCCGCCCTGACATTTCTCCACCTTTTTCAGGGACTTTCCCATTTACTGGGTGACCTCTAGATCTGAGGAAGAGCAGCTGTGCTTTCCAACCTTCAGGAAAAGAGAGCTGCCAATAGCTGCTGCTTTTAAAACCCCAAACCAGATTGTTTTCCTTCTAGGAGACTCTGGTGTCTATTCCTAAAGCCTGTTTTTTATCTGGCGGTATCCAAGCTCTGCCCGTCCCAGCTGGGTACTTCCACGCAGGGTGGTCTCTCCCCATTGGCAGTAGATGCGACTATTGACCCCCAAGTAGAATTAATCCTAAATTTAAGTGCAGGGGGAAAAAATCATCACACTGGGCTGGAAGGGTTTCTTTAAACAAAAATAAATACTTAATTGGGGTCTATTTTTGTCTTTAAGGGCACTCAGTGTTTCGCTCAGCCTCCTGGAGGGGAGGGCATTAGGTCTAATAAAATCATAGCAATCTCAACCAATTACCTAAACTGGCTTTCCTACCCATAATATCACAAGTTTTGGAGCCAGGATCTACTGGAATGAGGAGAGAGAGCTGGATATCCAGCCATCAGTCACCGTGTTTCATTTAAAGCCTCTAGCTGTCTGTCCAAAAAGGCTCCAAGAGAGTTACCCCTCCTCTCAGACTGCATAACCACCAGCCTTATCTTCATGGTGGGCTGGTCTCTGGCGAGGGGTGGTTAAAGTGGGGTGGGGGGAAAGAGAGGAGGAGGACGAGGATGGGGAGAACAACATCTATCCAGCAGTCTGTTTTGGTTTGTGGTTTTAAAAGCAACTGCAAGAAGCAAGCAGGAGCCCTGGGAGAGGTGGGCTGGTATCTCAGGAGAGATGCATTAGCATCCCAGGAGTGGGGGGTGGCATCCTGGGAGAGATGAATTAGCATCCCAGGAGAGATGGATTAGCATCTCCAGCACACGAGCAAGCAGAGGGGTACACGGAAGGTTTTTACCCCCAGGCCCGTCCCCGGTCCCCGTCCCAGGTACACAACACACATCCAAGGGCAAAGGCCTGTGGCAGTGCATGGTGGTTAGGGAGCCACCCAAAACCCCACTGTGCAGGGACCCAGAGCCCCTGCAGCCTCCTCCCCACCCCACTCCCCAAACTGGAAGGATGAAGGGAAAGCGCCAGCAGGCTGTGGGTGAGCCAGCATGACCTCATCCCTCAGACACGTAGAGCTGCCGTGAGATTAAACCAGAAAAAATAGGTAGCGCTGCAACGCCGGTGGCAGAAGGGGACCCTGGCTCCCGGGAGAGAAGAGCCCCCCCAAGCTTCTTCCCTTCCCTCCTTCCAGCACCATCCCCCCCCCCCCCGAAGGCATCCCTTTTCCAGCATCTCCGCTTCTTTCTCCCCCCTCCCCGAGGGGATGTTTTTTCTTTTTGGGAGTGCTACTAGAAGGCTGCCCAGGAGCCCCATAAAGGTGCTCCGTTCATCCAGGAGAAGAGGAAGAGAAGCATGAAGCCTGCTCTGTGGAGGCAGAGGGCTGTCAGGCGCATCATCTGGTCTCTGCCTGCCCGCAGGCAGGATCCTTCCTTCCAGATCCCTCCCTAATCCACGCTTTAAGACCTCCAAAGATGGAAGGAGCCTTCACGAGCTCCTCCAGGACATCTATTTTTTTTGCTTTTCTTATCTTGGAAAATTTTTCCTCCTCTTTAATCAGTCTGTTTCTTGCAGCTGTTTATGCCCAGGAGTTTTTTCTGCTGTTCGCTTGCATTTTTCTTGCCTTTCCCTACCCAAAGATAGCTGCTGTGCCCCTCAGCAGCCTTCTCCACTCTCCTCTGACCTCTCCCCATTCAGGAGTGGCTCTCGCCCTGGCTGCGATGCTGAGTTTGCAGTGCTCCCTGAGTAAAATCCAATTAACCGCCCTCATCCTCTACAAAGTTCCAGGGATACAGACTTCAAAAGGCTTCTGGGTTTTTCCTCCAGAAGCTCCAAGGCAAAGTGAGGCCCCAAACCCGCCGGCATCATCACATGTTTTCAAGGCAAGACGCAGCTGTGGGAGGCATCGGAAACTCTTCTAGGGATTTAGCACCTAGGAAGCAAGTAGCACACAATGCTGGGTTTTTTTGGGGAAGACTCATGTCCTTTTCCAAGAACCAGAAGAGGGAGTCTGATCCCTCAAGTGGCTGGGAACAGCTGGGATGGGAAACCGCAGTGAAGTTCTGTAGGGTGAGGTCCTACCTTCTTCCCACCGCATTGTCCTACAGCCCACACCTCCAAAGGCTGCCAGACCAGCAACCCCTGGAAGCATCTGGCCAGCAAATACAGATATCAAGTTATCACAAGGAAGACCGGGGTAATGCCCGAAGGATGACAGCGAGAACCCTCCCATACAGATGGCTGCCCTGCACCAAGATGAGGATGGAGCCCGAACCCCACCGCGGCACCTGTCCTCCTGACGGCACCCGGGGAGCATTTGCTGGGAGCAGAGCCCTGTAACCAACCCAATCTGAGGGCAGGCGTCTGTCCATCATCCCACCTAAACGCATCGCTCCTATGAGCCAGGTGCAGGCTCATCCCTAAAGTGGAGCGCCCTCAATTCCAGCCGCATCCTCAAATTACTGTGAGGTGTTTGCCTTGGCAACCTCACTAGGAGGTTTTTAAGGGCCAGGAGTCCATCGCCCACCCAGAGATGAGCAGGCAGGCTTGGGAAATGAAGCCATATAGCTGAAAGGAGGATGGAACGAGCCAGGAAGTGGAAGTGGACGCCGGCCTCAGCTGATGGGAGATGCCGAGCTGCAAGTTGAGGGACGGTGAAACAAGGTCAGCGAGATTTATACCGACAGCCTTGGGTGGCTTCCAGCTCCTACCGTCAGCGGCGAAGGCTTGGAAAAGAGGAGGGGAAAAAGTTGCTCTCCTTCTAGGAACCGTGTGGAGAAAGTTCTGCCTGACCCACGGATGGGAAAGCAAAGAATAACACCCCGCCTCACACCCCAAAAACACCCCCCACCCTCCCATTTTCCAATTGTAACAACACGGAGCCCGGCTGCAGCAGATGTTGAACTCCGGGTCAGCAGGACCACAGAGGAGTTCAGGCTTTAGGCACTACCTCAGTTTCAATAAGCCGGCCAGCCCAGATGCCTGGGTGAGGGGCTCTCCCCACTGTGACAAGCGGAAACCTATTCAACTGCTCATTCCCAAAAACACAGCTCCTACACAGAGGCTTAATGCCACCTGAATGCTGCAGCATCCAAAAGAAATACATACCCCGGACTCTCGGGAACCAGGTGGTTGTTAAACCTCTCTGTGCCAGCCAGCAGATGCAGCTCAGACCACCTACAGCCCCTGATGGGTTCAGGGGGATGCTGACGGCAGCATCGCCTGCATCCCACCAGCATCACTTAGTCTCTGGGGCTCAGCACGGGAGACACGCCATCCCTGCCAAAATATGCACTGGTGCATACGGGACACATCCATCCCATCCCTCCCCTTTATTTACAGCAATATTTTTTCCATTGAGGCCCAACACAAACTAGGTTAACCTTGCCAGCCTTCCCCCACCGCCCCCCCAGAGAGCCTTTTGCTCTCTACACATCGACCATTTGATTAATTTTTAATCATCCTCCCGCTAAAATTAAGCTTACTGGAGTGTAAATCCAAACCTGATTATTTTTATTGCTTTTTTTTTTTTTTTTGCCTGTTAAAGCCAGCCACTGAGCATTTCCTAGCCCCCCCCCACCCCCCCGACCTCACCCATCCCCTTGGACGATGGTTATCACTTCGGCACAACCCCTGCCAACCTTTGAGCAAGAGAAAAGTTATTCCAAACCTGGGGGGACCACAGTTTATACACACTTCCCTGCATGAAAAGAGCCAGCCCTGATGCTTTGCATGATGCCCCCAAGTTTTGAGGCTTCGAAACAATGGCGGGGAGGGGTGGGGGGTGGGGGTGGGGAGGGGGAGCTAGGAGCCATGCTCAGGGGAAGGAAAGTTTGCAGTGCTCGGAGGTCTGGTATAGCACCTATATGGCTTTTATTTTTAGTTTTCCAACTCCTGGCTCTGCAAGTCATCTTAATTACTATTCCTCAGCTATAAAATGAAACACAGATGCGCTCCCTGTGCATGGCTCCAGCAGCGAGGTTCTGCTAGAGAGGTACATCAGAGAAAGACAACCATGGAAATAGTAATAATATTAATAATAATAATAATAAAAAATAATAGTTTATCTAGTTTTTTTCCTTTTTTTAAAGGGGTGGCCCCATGCCAGCATACGTCATCCCAGCACCTCTTTCACCCCGAGCAGCCAACAACTCCCCCAGAGCTCAGCCCCTTCCCATGTGCCCTCGGGGCTTCAGTAAATAAAGATTACATCAGCCTCCAGCCCCCAAAACGCTGATGGTTAGGGGTGGGGGGCTGGTACCTGAAGAACTGATGGCTGTGGACCTGGGGTACATCTGACATTTCATGTTTAAGTGGAGCTGCCACAGCTGGGTGGAGAAAATGGGGCGGGGAAGGTTTTTGGATTAAATAAAACAGCACAGCCCTGAAGCCCCCGATAGCTGCGGCAGGTTCCCCCCCGCCAGCCACTGTGCCAGTGGAATATTGGCTCCTTGGTGCATTTTCCCCTTCCAAGGCATGAAAAAAACCAAAGACACATGTGAATTTAAGCTTCCCAGGGCTTCTACTCACCCGATGGAAGAGGCAGGGGAGAACAAACGCTGCCCTGCTGCTCCTTTTGCTGCTAAACCTGAGAGGGGTCCCTCTGCCTGGACCCCCATCCAATGGAGAGATGCAGAAAGGGAAGAGCTGGCCAGGAACCATCGTGTTTTGGTCCTCGGTCCTCATTGCACGCCCCACTTCCCCCCGGTGCAGTGAATCTGTGTATGTATTTATCGCACGTATTTACGGTATTATTACAGCCAGGGAATAATTGCTGACAGACAAGCTCCAGCCAAGGCCAAAGGCTGAGCGGCATGAAAGCATGCCCATGCAAGGATTTAGGGGGTACTTCCACTTCCGAGGCAGGCTTTGAACCCCAAACATCCCACAGATCAAGTCATGGGGGTTTTACTCAGCTCCAAATAGTTTTGCCTCGTTATTTCTATTACTATAAATATATTTATTATAAATAATTATGTAATATAAAAATTATAATATTTATATAACTGTTATAATAACATATATATTTATAGTCTATAGGTCTATATTAAAACATGTTTTATTAGGGATTGAAAAGACAGCTGTTATCCCTGTCTGGATAGCAACTACCATTTACTGCTGCCAACGGTTACAGGTTTGTCACATCCCATTACACATAGGTGTTGGGTGGTGTTTGTTTTTTTTTTTTAATTATACTTTATTTGTGACCTTTGCTTTGAGAAAAGAGCGCATGCACAGTACATCTACTGCAGCCATGCACAAAAAAGTTAACCCCCCCACACACACACACCTGGAAAAGGTATACCAGCATACACCGAACACTCAGGGATGGGAAAGCAAATAGAAGCATCAGTAACTACATGCTTACCCATTTAAAAGCTCATCTCTTTAGCCAGTGACAGAACATGGCTATGAAAGTCAGCATTGCCACCTTACCCCCGTGCTGCAGCCAGAGAGAAGGGGGGGGGGAAAGAAAAAGTAATAAAAATTGCTCACCATTTTTATGACAGAGGAGCTGGACTCCAAAACCAGCCAAGAAAAAAAACCCAACCAAAAAAACCACCCCTCTTTGATGATGATCCAGGGTATTTTGGCGTGCAGGAGTAAGCGTCCTTCCTTTGCTCCCTGCTCAGGGCTTCCTTGAGCAGTGTGGCGAGAAACCAATGTTCTGCAAGCAAAAACTGGGGCTACCCCAGAAGAAAAACTACCTCAGAAGAAAAAAAGACAAGCAGAGACACCCAGAGGTGTGAGGATGCTCTATGTCCCCCTCCATGGAAACGAGATGCAGACATATGATGAAGTCTGAGGAAGGTGTCGCACCACCTGCAGCAAGGTTGGATGCTACATCCTCCAGCTGCTGTAGCAGAAAGCCCAGGCAAGAACCTGCATTTCCTGCTCTGATATCCATCCCCAAGGTCTAGCTGGATGGGATTTAAATGTTCACTTAGAACCCCAGATACCCGCAGTTGGATTCCCATGCTCCAAACCCTGAACTAGATGATGGGGAGAGCAGAGAAACGTGAGTGTAACACCATTAACCAGGGGGGTGGGAGGAGAGGGACCCCCAGAAAGCCAGTTGTCATGGAAATCAATGAAATCAATCAATGCAAAAAAGAAAAACCCCACACCAAAACACAAACCAACCTGGGGTAAATAGGACATGGGAGTAATAAAGAGGTAAAGGAAATGAAGGCTTGTTTCACCCACGCTGAGCATCTCCAGTGAAAAGCTGAGACAGCAGCCCCAGCTGATGGAAAACAGCTCTTTTTTTTTGTTTGTTTTAATACCAAAAAAACCCCAAACCCACTCTTCGAGAGGATTTTCGTTAAGTGTTTTAGTCCACAGACCTCCTTGCTGATGCCCCCCTGGGAGGGGAGGGAAATTCCTGGGGTAATATACACCGGCGAGGCTGGTGGACAGCCGCTAATAGCTGCATTTCAAATACATATTTAGGTATTATAGAGAATCTATACATTTGTTATATGGAATATATTCTGCTTTACCCATTATATGTAATAATTATAGACTGTATAGTATATAAACCATATATTGCATACTCCATATCATGCATCATCTGTTAGACACTATATATTGTATCTGTAGTGGATATTTATATACACAATACAGATATTTATATACTGTATTGTATGCTACACATTGTAGGCAGGGCCAAATACCACAGGGGATCTCAACAGCGTGACAGGATCTGGTTAGAACAATGGGAAGAAGTGAAACCACAACCTGAATTGGCAGAAAAATCAATTTACCACAGCAACTGGGATGGGGACTGGGTCACTCAGCACTCCTGAGGACGCATTGGGTTTTTCCCTGGGCAATTCCCTTTCACCCCATGTTGGAATCATAGAATCTTAGGGTTTGGAAGGGACCTCAAGAGATCATCGGGTCCAACCCCACTGCCAAAGCTCCCTAGCACATACTGCACAGGTAGGCGTCCAGGCAGGTCTTGAATATCTCCAGAGATGGAGACTCCACCACCTCCCTGGGCAGCCTGTCCCAGGGCTCTGTCACCCTCACTGTATAAAAGTTCTTCCACATGTTGGTGCGGAACTTCCTGTGCTGCAGCTTGGAGCCATTGCCCCTTGTCCTGTCTCCACAGACCACTGAAAAGGGGCTGGCTGATTCCCTCTGCATCCCATACTTCAGATATTTATAAACTTTAATAAGATCCCCCCTTTAGTCTTCTTTTCTCCAGGCTGAACAGTCCCAGCTCACTCAGCCTTTCCTCATAGGGGAGATGCTCCAGGCCCTTGATCATCTTCATAGCCCTTCTCTGGACTCTCTCCAGGAGATACCTGTCTTTTTTTATATGAGGGAGCCCAGAACTGGACACAATACTCCAGGTAGGGCCTGACCAGGGCAGAGTAGAGGGAAATGGTTTGTTAGGGTGGTGGGAAAACCTTTTGAGCATCAGGCGATGCAAAGCTCTGAGATGACCAAGATTAAAAGCAGCTGGGATTTCCTAAGCAATTAAAAAACCCTGCCTAATTACGTCAGGATTATTAGGCAGGACTCCAAAGGTTGCAAGGGGGGGGGGGGGGGGGGAGGCAGCGGGGAAGGGAAGGGAAGGGAAGGGAAGGGAAGGGAAGGGAAGGGAAGGGAAGGGAAGGGAAGGGAAGGGAAGGGAAGGGAAGGGAAGGGAAGGGAAGGGAAGGGAAGGGAAGGGAAGGGAAGGGAAGGGAAGGGAAGGGAAGGGAAGGGAAGGGAAGGGAAGGGAAGGGAAGGGAAGGGAAGGGAAGGGAAGGGAAGGGAAGGGAAGGGAAGGGAAGGGAAGGGAAGGGAGCAGAGTAGGAGGAGGTTTTGCTTCTTGAGAGCAAGGAGCCCAGGGGTTGTATTTTTAGTAAGGCACATAAACATGCTCTGCGTTAAAAAAAAAGGAGGGGAAAAATAGCTGATGGACAGCCTCTTGCAAATTAGCTGGGTCAACTGGCCAACTGCGTCAGCAGCAAGTTATCCAAACACCAGAATGCCTGGCAAGGGGTGAAACATTTGAACAGGTATTTCTGCATGTAGCAGCAAAAAGTAAGAAAGAAGGAGGGATGCTGGCAGAAGGAACCGACACTCCCATCCCCAGCATCAGGAATGGTGGAAGGAACTGAGCCCCCCTTGGCACCGAAAAGGCAGGTCTGGAGGTGAGGGGAGGGACAACAAGCAGCAGGGATCCCCCATATCTGGCACTGTGGCTGCCCCCCCATGATTAAAAAACCAACAACCCCCAAAGTTGGGAAAAACCAACCAAGATGGCCAAAGCTTAAACTGATGCCAGGCAACAAGTGGCTGGCTCCATGCGTAGCCAGAGCCATGTATCCCTCTGTGCACAGACATGGAGCCATCACATGCAATGTGTATGTGTATGGAGAAGCACACACGTGTACACGGCTCTACTCGCGTAGTTACACTGGTTGAGGGAGGAAGTGAGGAGGGGCTCAAAAGAAATCCAGCATGATCCCACCCCCTGCTGCGGATCCACCAGATCTGGGCATCTCAGCCTCAGATCCAGTCTCAGCCTGCTTGCGATTAAGCACCTGTCGAAAAGGGCTGGGGTTTAACTTAGGTTGGCTTTATTGCGTCCAAAAAAACCAAACAAAAAACACAACACCCCTCCCCCACCCCCCTTCTCAGGCGGTTTTGGGGCTCACCCCTCCCCACACCCCCAGTTTTGGGGAAAAAAATCTTTTTCCTCCCCCTACCCCCCCCCCCCCCCCAAAAAAAAAAAGAGAAAGCAGCAGGAAGAGGGGTTCCCCTCACACACCCCAAACCCTACACAAATTCCCCGCGGAAGGGGCGGGAGGTGCTCCCCTGTGCCTGCCATCGGCCTCGCAGCATGCGCAGGGACTGGCCCTCCAGGCTCTCCAGCTCCGGGAAGCCCAGCTCGTTCAGGACCTCGTAGACCCCCGCCACTGCTGCCACCTGAAAGCAGAGGGAGAAGAGAGATTTAACACTCGCACCCCACTCCCCACATCGCCCAGCATCCTCAGGATGCTTCTGCCACCTCCCAGCGTGTCCTGGCACCCTCCTGCAGTCCCGTGTGTGTGTGTTCCCCAGCTTTGCCACGGTTTATAGGTTTTTATAAGCAGCTTCCTCACTGCGGGGCTCAGGCATGGCAGGGTTTGTTGGCTTTGGCGCCCTCCTGCCAAAAAGCTACAATGGCGCCTTGTTTTTGCTAGAAAACGCAGAGATTATGCAGCGGGGAAGGGGCGTGTTGGGGGTCAAAGGCTCCTTTTATCCAAATGTTAGCTGATTTAACCCCCTCCAGCAACCGGGGTGGGGGGGGTGGGGGGAGGAACACAGACAGGGGGCAGATGTAACCCCATGCACTTGAGGATGCAGCATTTGAGGGTGCTGTGTTTGAGGGTGCCATATTTAAATCCACGCACCCAGCCATCCAGCCAAGAGCGAGCACCAGACATCTCCATCTAAAAGATGGTCCAGCCACTGCCATCCTCCCTGTTCCCAGCACTGCCGGGCAATACAAACACCGGCATAACCAGGGTGCCACGTCAGGGTGGGTACCAGCCATCCACCTCCCTGCCCCCTACACACACACCCTGCCCCCCTGCTCCTTGCTGCGGTCCCTTCCAGCGAGATGGGGCAGCGGAGGGACGGTGAGCAGAGCTGGCAGCTACCGCTTTCATCTCCCGCCCGGCGGATCAAACATGCCAATATGAATTAGCAGAAGCAAACGAAGGGACGAGGGGTTGGTTCCTCCCCCCCCCCCCCAAGGGAAAATGCTGCCTGTTCTGCACCATGCAAACCCAGGGAGAGAAAAACCAAGTCTCTGCCTCACAATGAAAATAATTAACAACAACAAAAAGCAGGGAATACGGAGAACTGGGGTGTGTGGGGGGTGTGTGTGTGTGCCTCACCCAATCCATCTCCCACATTTTCAGCTGACCCCCAATTCTCCCAGCTGCCTGATGCCGGCACCCCTGCTTCCCCAGTGCCATCCACCCCAGGCAGGTGGAGCAGGGATGCTTTTAGTTATTCATTCCTTTCACTCCTGCAACGCATTCGGCCATGATAACATATTTATAATATGCCTCAAAGAGATCAGAGGTGGGTTTGGATGCAAGGAGAGCCAGCCCAGCCAGGCAGAGGGGCCAGAGGACACGGGCTGGTGATCTACCACCACCAGATGTTGCAACCACAACTGGCAGATCAAAATAAAAATGCCTGGAAAACTCAGGAAAGGGCAAGGTCGGGGTGTGGGGGGACACCCCATCCATGTGGTAGGATGCTGCTTGCTTCCAGTGACCTGCCTGGAGAGATGGGAGCTGGCCCCAAGTTAAGGAGCACACCCCCAACAACCATTCAAAAAAAAATCCCACCTAAAATAAAAATGAGGGCATGCTGCTCCCCAGCACCCTGTAAATAATGTGGTGGAGTGAGGTCCTGACGGCAGTTTTGGGAGGGAAAGCCTCACCTCACGCATCCAGAGGCTGAATGGCCGCTGCCAGGAGTCCTTCTTCTCCAGATGCAGGTAGGCATTGAAGAGGATCAGGTAGATGTAGCGCTCCAGGTACTGAAGGCTCCTCAGCTGCAGCGTCCGCGTCTCCTTCTCCTCCTTGCTGGACTTCCCCTGGAAGGAGCAAGAAACCACCTGAAACGGGTACCCGGCTTCAGGAGAGCATCCGAGGGGCAGCTCCAACACTAAGGGTCCACCTCATCCACCACCCGGCTCTCCATCTCAGGTGAGGAAATCCCAAATGTAGCCCCACGCATTGGGCCGCCGCTGACCCCGTTATCCCCCAGAGGAGCCCCGCAAAGCCCACAGCCCTCGCCTGGCCACCAGCCAAGGAAGGAGGACCACTCTGGGGACAAAAATAAGTGCATCCTTCCCGCCCGCTTCCACCAGGGCTTGGCAGCCCAGGCTCTCATTACCTCGTGGTTTCCAGCATATAAAAACTTCCCCTTTACCATATAGGCCTCAAAAAATAGATGAGGGATTGCTAAATACACGGGCTGGGGCGTGCCTAGGAGCCAGGAATAGATGCCTAGGTGCACGCCAGAGCAGAAACCACAAGCTCCTGGGCTGCAAAGCATTTCCTCAGGGTAAAATGTGTCCCTTTCCAACATACCCCAGTTAGATCCAGTCCCAGCCACCAAGGCTGGAGGCCATTGCACCTGCTGCTATATTATATATATTTATATACACACACATATATAGAATTACTATTGTTATTTTAAGAACAGAGGAGCCCTGAAGCAATGACCCATCCCTGCAACCATCAGGAATTAATAAATAAATAAGGAATAAGCAGCCAGCCGGCACAAGAGCCCTAATCCCACAACAAATCCCACTGCAACCCCCCTACCAACCATCCCAATTCTTTGCTGCACTGGCAGAGCCAGCTCACCCTCAAGGACAAGCCTGCTCCACTTTCTCCAGGTCCTTTCCCATGGACATTTCTTGCCACAGAACATGAACGTTTCCACCCAAGGGGTTTGGAAACAGGGGAGGTTGTTTGACCCATTTGTGGCAAGCGGTCCTGCCCTTGGAAAATGCGTCTCCTCTGCATATGTGTGCCAGTATTTGCAGGGAGCAGATCCAATTATCCTACTATTTATCATGTTATTCCATGATCCTATTTATCTTCATTATATCATCCTATTATTTAGCATTTTAATAGTATTATCCTCTTAAAATTTTATTGTCCAATTATTTGTCCCTTTATTACCCCATCATTATATTATATTGAAGCATTTGTGCATGGATCCCCTCGGCCCAGCCAAATCCAATGGGACAGATGGAGCAGCCGGGAGGGAAATGCAAAATGCAGACGGTGACAAAAGGCTTTTCCTGGGGCAGAGGGTGCAGGGGGGGAGCGGGACGGGGGAGCGGATGACTCCCTCCTTATCTCGCTTTCCCACTGGGCTGCCAGGGAGAGCTGGACACGGCTGGCCCGGAAACAGGATACAGTCCAGGAACACCCACGTGTTGGTGGTGACCCACCAAACTCCAGGAAAAGAGGGGCAAGGAGGTCACAGGAATCGTCTTCCCCCCACCTCCAAAAAAAAAAAAAAACCAACCAAACCAACCCAAAACCCACACTGGGAGCAGTGGGGTGATGCTGCTGAGCCTACAGACACAGCGAGCAGGAGCCAGCAGCAAGGCGGGAGATCACTGGAGAGCATCATTATATCCATAAGCAGGCAGCTGCTCTCTTAGGACGTGGATGGGTGGGGGTTCTTTTGGCTCTGCGGCAGCAAAAGCACATGATAAAGTAGGTGGGACTTCCCACCGGACACACAGCCACCCCCCACCAATGCAGAAGGGAAGGAGGGGAATAAAATCAAACGACTCATCCCTAATAATTTCTGCAGATATCCCGTCCCCAGCATCTCAGCCCACAGAGCTCAGGTTCTTCTCTCTTAGACCCCTCTTCCCCCCAAAAAACTCCCCAACAGAGAACCCCACAAAGCAAGAGACAAACACTCAGGGAGCTGCAGAGGTTACTGGGTGATGAAACACTCTGGGTTTGGGTTTTCTTCCCCGGGTCAATCATTTGCAGCCGCTAATTAAAAACAGGGGCTGGCAGGAGCTGCCAGCAAGACCGGTGCTGGTGGGGACACGGGTCGATGCTGCAGCCCAGGCAGGGTCGATGCCGAGCCCTGAGCTCAGCCCTCCCAAGGCTGCAGAAAATAGCTGCACAGCTCCAAACCAACCACCCCAAACATCCCAACTCGAATAAAAATCATCCTTCCCCCCCCTCGTCTTCATCAGCTGCACGCAGGCTCCCACGTAAAACTGGGCTCACAGACTCAGCCGTCTGCAGGATGCCTCCTGCGTGGGCGAGGATGGGTCCCCTTTCCCAGCTTGGAGCAGCTGGAGGAGCTGGGAGCAGAGCGGGACAGACCGGTCCTGCCCTCTGCCGGCTGCGAGCCGCCGGACAGCTGGGATGCGGGATGGGATGTGGGATGCTGGGTGGCACCAGATGGACAAGATGCTGGGTGGGATGCGGGCTGCGACCAGATGGACGAGATGCTGGACGGGATGCAGGGACGGCACGATACGGATGGGATGCAGGGGGGGTGGGATGCAGGGACGGCACGATACGGATGGGATGCAGGGGGGGTGGGATGCAGGGACGGCACGATACGGATGGGATGCAGGGGGGGTGGGATGCAGGGACGGCACGATACGGATGGGATGCAGGGTGGGTGGGATGCAGGGACGGCACGATACGGATGGGATGCAGGGTGGGTGGGATGCAGGGACGGCACGATACGGATGGGATGCAGGGTGGGTGGGATGCAGGGACGGCACGATACGGATGGGATGCAGGGGGGGTGGGATGCAGGGACGGCACGATACGGATGGGATGCAGGGGGGGTGGGATGCAGGGACGGCACGATACGGATGGGATGCAGGGGGGGTGGGATGCAGGGACGGCACGATACGGATGGGATGCAGGGGGGGTGGGATGCAGGGACGGCACGATACGGATGGGATGCAGGGGGGGTGGGATGCAGGGACGGCACGATACGGATGGGATGCAGGGGGGGTGGGATGCAGGGACGGCACGATACGGATGGGATGCAGGGGGGGTGGGATGCAGGGACGGCACGATACGGATGGGATGCAGGGGGGGTGGGATGCAGGGACGGCACGATACGGATGGGATGCAGGGGGGGTGGGATGCAGGGACGGCACGATACGGATGGGATGCAGGGGGGGTGGGATGCAGGGACGGCACGATACGGATGGGATGCAGGGGGGGTGGGATGCAGGGACGGCACGATACGGATGGGATGCAGGGGGGGTGGGATGCAGGGACGGCACGATACGGATGGGATGCAGGGGGGGTGGGATGCAGGGACGGCACGATACGGATGGGATGCAGGGGGGGTGGGATGCAGGGACGGCACGATACGGATGGGATGCAGGGTGGGTGGGATGCAGGGACGGCACGATACGGATGGGATGCAGGGTGGGTGGGATGCAGGGACGGCACGATACGGATGGGATGCAGGGTGGGTGGGATGCAGGGACGGCACGATACGGATGGGATGCGGGGGGGGTGGGATGCAGGGACGGCACGATACGGATGGGATGCGGGGGGGGTGGGATGCAGGGACGGCACGATACGGATGGGATGCAGGGGGGGTGGGATGCAGGGACGGCACGATACGGATGGGATGCAGGGTGGGTGGGATGCAGGGACGGCACGATACGGATGGGATGCAGGGTGGGTGGGATGCAGGGACGGCACGATACGGATGGGATGCAGGGTGGGTGGGATGCAGGGACGGCACGATACGGATGGGATGCGGGGGGGGTGGGATGCAGGGACGGCACGATACGGATGGGATGCAGGGGGGGTGGGATGCAGGGACGGCACGATACGGATGGGATGCAGGGGGGGTGGGATGCAGGGACGGCACGATACGGATGGGATGCAGGGTGGGTGGGATGCAGGGACGGCACGATACGGATGGGATGCAGGGGGGGTGGGATGCAGGGACGGCACGATACAGATGTGGGATGGTGTGGGATGCAGGACTGTGCTAGATAAGTGGGATGCTGGGCAGCACAGGATACAAGATGGCACCAGGTGACCATGACTGAAAGAGCCCTGGCACCTTGCTGGGGACGTGCCAGAAAACTTCAGCCCAAGAAACCATCCAGCTTCAATGGGGCCGGTCCCAGAGCCCAGCTGCAGCCTCCGGGATGGGGTGCAGGGGACACGGGCATCCCCGTGCTGACAGGGAGGAGGAGGAAGACACGCGGGTGCCGCTCACCTGACGGTAGGTGCTAATGATGATTTCTCGGAGGTGGTAGTGCATAGGCGTCATGGTCTCGCTGACAGTGTCCAGGGCCATGTCCACCTCCTTCTTCATCCGGTGACCGTCAGGCAGAAGCTGGACCACTTTCATCACCACCTGGAGCAGGGGCAGATGCAGCAGGGGCTTCACCAGCTGCCTCCTCACCTCAACTCTGCTGCTCTGTCCCTGCCCAGGAGAGGACCCAGCCCCTCCAAACAAGCAGTCATGGCTAAGGTAGCCAGGAAGAGGCTCAGAGGGGGACTCCCAAAACAGAGCCAAGCCCAAAACTCACCTCAAATTCCCCTTTGGTGTACTTGGCATCAGGGACGCTCACAATTTCCTCCTCGCTCATCTCAGGGATGCCCTGGGACAGTCAGAGAGGACCGGGTTGTTATGGGGTTCACAGCCCAATCTGCACTGCCCAACAGCTCAAAAGGAATGCATACCCCCAACCTCAGCCCACTGGGACACCAAACATCCTCCAGCTCTCCTCTTTGCAGGCAGAGAAGCCCAAAATTTTACACCAGCCTGCTATTTGAGGGGGTGCATGTCTCTTCCACACTTTAACCCTTTGTTCTGGGGTGTGAGTGCTTGGGAACAGGGTCCCCAGGGACCTCTCCTGGAGCTCGTTTGGGGCTGGGCGCAGCAAGAGGCCAACAAAGTGGCATTTGCGCCCCTCCCCTCCCCCCCGCCACAGCTCACCCTGGCCCTCCTACAAGCCATGCTGAGCTTCCTCAGCAGCCCCCTGCTCCAGTCTGAACCCCAGGGAGAGCTGCAGACCCCAGTACCCACATTGAAGTGCCAGAGGGTGAGGACAGCGATGACCATGGCTGTTGTGGTCCTGCCCCGGCCACTGGAGCAGTTGAAAACGAAGGCTGCCTGCGAGTCCTCGGCCAGGGCGCTCTTCATCGCCTCCAGCAGCCGGTCAAAGTCCTGCCGGGAGCAAAGCCAGGGCACAGGGTTATGGCTGCAGCTTGTCCTCCCTCACCCACCATGGGGTCCCCCACGTCCAGCAAACTCCTGGCTAAGATCCCCATCTCCCTGCTGCACGCACCGGACCCATCCCAGCAGCCCTTCCTCCATCCCCAGCTGGCTGAAGACACCCAGGGTCTTCCCTACCCAGGGGACCCTCCACTCTCCGGTGAGCTCAGGCATACCACCGCAATCCCGGGGTTGGGTGATACTGAGCACCCAAGCGACTTCCCCCTCCCAGTAGCAGCAGGGATGGGGTGGCAAGGAGGTAGCAGCACTGTCCCGTCCCATCCCCAGGGTACCTGCTCCCTGGGGGCACAGAAGTCGGGGATGGGGATGCGGTGGTAGGTCAGCCCCTGGCAGGCACTCTTCTGCTGGCTGAATATCTCCTGCGGGGTCAGGCAGCTCTTGAACATCTTCATCTGCTTCTCCGCCTCCAGGTACACCTCCAGCCACTTCTGGCACTTCAGCAGGTCACTCTTCAGGGCAGCCTCTAGTTTCTGCAGGTAACGGAGAAGACCCCACTCCCCTTAAGTCTTTTCAGGCTTTGAATTGTTTAATTTCCTAGATGCAGGCTGACATCCCTCTCAAATACCCCATGGACAGCTCAAAGCTCTACACCAGGTCCTGGCCACCGCTCCTGCCCAGGACTGCAGTCCCCCCCTGTGCTCAATGGAAGCCTCAGGAGCATCATCCCACCACCCACAGCATCTCCTCCACGTGGCATTGGAGCTCCTCTGCTGCCTGTCTCCTCTGGGAACAACTGCTCTCCTTTCCCCAGGTGCCTTTTGCCCTCACTTTCCGCACTATAAATCCCTTGGGGCAGGATCCCAGTTTTGCTTTGCCTTCACAAACTCTCATGCAGTGACAGCGAGGTCAGGACAACGCCTCTATTTTGACAGCATGATAAAGAACAGGGTGGGCCTCTTGGCTTTCCGTCAGCTGGGCTGTCTCCAGCCTCCGGTAGATACAGAGGATGCAAGTCAAGCATGGGACCCAATATAACCTCTGCCCCTTATCCCCAAAAGGAAAGAAAAAAAAAGGGAAAAAAACAATCCCCAAAACCCAAGAAGCTCCAGGGAGCGAGGGGCTATCAAAGTCTGCAGGCATCACCAATGAAGACACATAGGACATCAGCCCTCCCTGGTGGGCAAGAGCTCACCTCCAGCTGCTGGGGCGAGGTGGTGGGCACAGGGATCAACTCCTCCAGATGCCCGGGCTCCCGCAGCGTATAGATCTGCTCGTTCCCCTCCAGGACTGCTTCTTCCCGGAGGTTGATCCAAACGATGCGGGCGTGCTTCCTCTTGGTGTCCATCAGGTACTGCAGGACACTCCCCAGCGTCTAAGGGAAAAGGGGAAGCAGGGGGTAGGCAATGGCGATGGGAGGGCCGGGAGCCTGACGCGGGCGACCCCACTCACCGCAGGGTGCGTGGCCCTCACCTTGGAGCTGGGCTGCGCCGTCCCATAGATGGGCATCTTGGGCACACGCCGGAAGTTAGCCACGCTCATCTCCTTGGCTGTGCTCAGCACATCCGGGCAAAAGCGTTCATCCGCCACCTGCAGCGGGGCAAAGCCTGGGCAAGGGGCGCAAACCCTCATCCCCCCACCCCAGCACTGCGACTGCCCCCCTCCCACCCACGGGTTTGCAGGCAGGGTTCCCAGCACACCGCCGCCCCTCACCCATGGTTCCCACTCAGCAGAAGCCCCTGAACCCCTTCTAATGCTGGCAACCCAAGGCCCTAAGGCAGCAGATGCTCTTCTTGCACCAGGCTGCTTTACGGCCTTCCCCTCACCGCCACCGCCCCCCAGGAGCGCCATGAGAGGTGACAGTGCAGCTAAGCTAATGGCATTGGCTCATGGCACGGCATGCTCCGGTATCCTGGTACCCACAGTCTGTGAGGCCATGCACAGCTGGGTCTCCAGCCACATGCCTGCCCTTTCCAAGGGCACCAGCAGGACACGGACCCGAGACCCCGCCACAGAATAGGATCCCCCAACACAGACCTGGAGACCCCAAGGCTCAGCACCTGCCCTACAGCAGTGAAACCTCCTCATTTCTCCACCCCTTTTGCAGGCAAGCATCCCAGGAAGGTGCTGGCTGTTCCCAGGGGATGATGAGAAGCCCCCAGCCCCATCCCTACATCCAGGAGACAGGTACTCACCAGCACTCGCATCCCCTTGGTGACAACGTCCCCCGTGACGGTGAGCTCCGATGAGTTCATCTCCGCCTGCAGTCGGTAGAGCTCAGGGTGCCGACACATCCACCTGCTGAAGCTGAGGGCAAAGCCCAGGGGGTACTGCCGGGGTGGGGGGGGGGGGGCAGGGTTGGGGAAGTCAGGGGGAACGCGCTGTCAGCCTGGGCTCGCACCCCCTGCCTGCATGCAACCCACAACCCCACCAAAAGAGACGGAATTCATTTGGGAAACTCAAGAGGTGGAGGAGACCCCCTTCCATCCCGCTGTGGTGGGGAGCCAAAACAAAATTGGGGGCAAAGGGGTGGGGGGGAGGGGTGGGGAAGAGGAAATGAGGGGGTTTTGGGGGATTGCTTGGGCTTTTTCTTTTGTTTACCTGCTCGTGAAGGTAGTAGTTGAAAGCGATCAAGTAGAAATAGCGTTGGAGGCTCTGCAAAGTCCTCTGGAGGAAATACTCCTTGGTGCTGCTCCCCTGGAAGCAAAGCAAAGGAGGGTGGGATTTGTGATGCCTCGAGGGGGCATGAGGAAAAAGCCCTGCTGCGCACAGCATGCCTGCAGCTGGTCTAGAAGAGAGGCAAGAAGCCAATTGGAAAGAAATCACTTCTAAACGAGAAGCAGGAAGTGGGGGACACACACCAAAACCTTCACTGCCTAATTCGAAATAGGGTGGTATTTTTTGTTTTAAATGAAACATCCAAATTTTCCAGGCATTTCCAAAGGGTTAAACAACCCTTTAAGACATAAATTTCCATTTCAGCTCAATCAAACCCTTCCCTTTGGCCCAAGGACACACTGGGAGCGGCTCCAACCAGACCCAAGGGGCAATGCAGTCCTGGGACGGGGGAAAAATACCCTGTCTGGATCCTCTCAGGGGCAAACATCCCCCCCCCATTTATCTTTAAAGCCACCAGCAAAGGAGCACCCAGCACAAGGTCCATGAGCATCCCTGGAGAGCCCATCAGGACCACCCCCCCCAGCCCAGGATAGGATGGAAAACCCCATACGATGGGGTTATATATGTAACTGGGAGGGAGAGGAAGTCGGCTTGGCTCAGGGGCTGGGTGCATCTCTGACATTAGGTGGATGGCTCGTGAGTATTTACTCGTTCTCCACAAGAGAAATCCATCCTGCTGTCATTTATCAAGAGGCAGGGCCACGGGCTCTGCTCTGGGAAGGGAAAACAAAGCCGTTGAGGACAGAGCTGTGCCAGGTTCCTTCCCCAGCACTTGGGTTCCTGCAATAAAATAAACACCCACCCCGCCCACCCTGCGTCCTTGCTCACAGCAAATCATCCCCTTCAAGTATGGAATTTGATGAAAAAGAGGGGTTTTTTGATGAAAAAAAAAAGAAGGGGGGGGATGTGATCTACTTGTGTTTCAGCTGGGTACCGCAGCAGTCCAGCATCCCACGCCTGCCCCCGCATCACTGGTCCAGCATGAGATCATGCCTCTGGTCCCCAAAATAACCCTTCCTCTCCCCAAAAACGAGCAGCGCTTTGTGGCTCACTCCCCCCCTACGAAGCTGGTTCCTCAATGGAACACACCTCACCCCACACACTGCACCCTCCCTGCACATTTTCCTGGCCCCTCGCCATTGTTTAAACCTGCTCTCGCTCCGCACAGACTTCAGATAAACACATCTCATCCCTAATTTACGGCGGTCCCCTGGCCGTTTGTTTCCCCAGTGTCGATGATGACACAGAGCAGCCTTCCTCAGTGGGGAAGAGCCAGGGAAAAGCTTTGAGGCAGTGGGGAAAACCCCCTGCCCCATGCCCAACCTTTCCCCGCTGTACAAGAGAGCATCTACCATCACTCCAGCAGCACCAAGCATAGCCAGATTCAGCCCAAAAAGGGAAGTGAAACCTAGGGGTTGCCCCTAAATGCCAAAAGGGTGCCAGTAAATGCTTTCCTTCACAGAATCATAGGGGTTGGAAGGGAGCTCCAGAGATCATCAAGTCCAACCCCCCCTGTCAAAGCAGGTTCCCTGGGACAGGTCGCTCAGGGAGGTGAGGGAGGTGTCCAGACGGGTCTTGAATATCTCCAGAGAAGGAGTCTCCACACGCCCCTGGGCAGCCTGTCCCAGTGCCAGTAAATGCTTTCTTTGCCACCTACTTCATCATTTTCATGGCGCTTTCCTGCTCCCCTGGTGAGGATGCCCCCAGGGCCAAGGGGAGACCAAAGCACTTCCCAGCATGGAAAACCACCCCAATGGCTTTTGAAAGCGAAAGGGAAGAACAAAAAAACCCAAATGCTCTACAGATAGGGGAAACTTGACCTTAAGTGACCACGTTTCAGGGAAAACATAAAGGCAACAGTTCCTTCCAGCTCCCAAGGACTTCTACCAGCCATGCTGGTGCAGACTTTCCAATTTTAGAGCAGATGAAATCGGGACATGGGATATTATTTGCCCCTGAGGTCACCTGCCAGAGGCAGTGGCGAAGCCCGAGCAGACAGTTTTCCTCCAAATCTCAGCCAGCTCCGTTTTACAGCTCTTAAACAACCAGGAGGATAAAAAAATAGAAGGGAAAAAAAAAGAAGAAAAAAAGAGAGAGAAAAGCTCCAAAACCTTCCACGTTCTACATCCCTGGGAAATTTCCAGCTCACAGGAAGCTTTGGATTTCCAGAATTTACATTCTTATTACCATGCAGAAACAGCCCGATAAATGACCCAGCACTGGTGGGTTTTGGATCTGAGAGGTCCTCCCACTAACGTACCTGGATCTGATAGTCTTCCCCAATCCCTTCCAGCTTCTTCTTGTACTCGTAGATGGCCTCCTTCATGTCGTGCATCTCGGAGCAGGAGGCGATGGCACTGTCCACCTTGGGAGGAGCAAGCAGAAGGCCCCAGATGGAGCTGGGGGAGTCCAACCTCACCCCTTCGCACCCCACTGGGGTTTTGCCTGCACCCCCTTTACCTCCTCAACCATCTGCTGGCCTTTGGGGACCATCTCGATGAAGGTCTGGATGACCCAAAGCCTGTCCCTGGAAGATGTTTTAGGCAGGTGGAGGGTGCTGGTGCAGGAGAAGAAGGAGAGAGATCACACCAGCCCAGGAGGTCATGAGCATTCCCACCCCAGCCCCAGGGAGCTGCCGTGCTTACTCGGTCTTCTGGCCAGCTCCTCGGTGGTGGTGGAGGACAAGTGTGCCCATAGCCATGGCCAGGTTGGTCCTGCCCACACCAGTCTGGCAGCCGAAGAGTAGCGCCGGTGGGGGTCTACCAGCATCCCTCAGCAGCAGGCTGGGGCTCTCCTAGGAAGGACAGATAAAGGGATGGAGACCACAGGGACATCCAGGAGATCTAGCTCCACCACCACAATGGTTAGGATGGTGGTGATGGCCCTGCCCAAGTACAGGGTGGGGGGATACATGATAGCGTGGATGGGCCAGGACAGCGAAGTGGGCAGCCCATCCACTGCACACACCTGTCCCCCACCCTCTCCAGCCACCGGCAGACATGTTGGCCTGTCCACCCCACTGGAGACATTCCCGCTGCCAGTCCCCAAGCTGCTGAAATGAAAAGCCCCAGGCTATAAAAGGAGAAGCCCTCGCACCAAATCCAAATTGTTCCTCCCAAACCCTGTTTTGGAGAAAGACACCCAGTGCAGGGATGCTGGGAGGGATGGTCACCACGAGGCAGGGTGGGGACAAGCACACAGTTCTCCAGCAGGGCCTACAGCAGGGGCAACAGGATGCAACCGCGAGCACAAGCAACCTCTAATGGGGCAGTGTAAACACGAGACCAGGAGACACTCTCTGGGAGTCACACTCGGTGACGCGGCGTATGCGCTCGAGTGCAGGAGCAAATCCCACCCCAACGTGGCCCCGCCAAGCAGGCGCTCTTCCTTGGCTCACCCTGAGGAAGTGGATGAAAGCATCAAACTGCTCCTCCAAAGGGGCTCCCTCGGTGGGCAGGGGCAGCCGGTGGTACCTGCCGGGCACAGGGACAACCCTTGTTAGGGAGACATGCTGGGCAGGAGGGGGTTCACCCCCACCACGGTGGAGGACATGTGGCTTAAGAGCCCAGCTTGGAAAAGCAAAGCTATGGATCATGCATGGGGAGGAGGAGGAGGAAGGGCAGCACCTGTAGGAAGGTAGGAGGAAGACGGGTCTGCGATAGACCTCCTCTGTCACCTGGATGTCCTCCTCGCACTGCACTCTCACCGTGTGGGGCTCGTCCCGCAAGCGCTCGATGTCATTGTAGACGTAGTAGATGCTTTCGCTCAGCTGCGCAAAGTCGTAGATCTAGCGGAGACAGGGACCACCGTCCAAACCCATGGGCAACCCACCACCTTCCACGGCCCCTCTGCTCATCTTTGAGCTGGGGAGTTTGGGGGGCATGCATGCACCCCATTATTGCTGGGGCGACGACCCCGTCCCAGCCCACCCCACCTCCTTGCGGATGGCCAGCTCCAAGCTCTGCGCCCACAATCCCCGCGGCGGGCGCTGGAGGTTCTCGTGCAGGTTCTCCTTGCCCCGGGGGGTGTAGGACACAAAGTCCCCCTCCAGTCGCAGGAAGACCACAGGTTCCTCACGGACACAGAAGAAGACGCACTCCTGCCAAAGTGGGGAAGAAGCTGCCCAAAACTCTTCCTGTCTTTTTTTCCTTCCACCCGGATGTGTCCACCCTGTCACCAACCTTGTGGCCTTCTCTCTGCAGCTTCTGCAGCACGAGCTTGAAGCCATTGAGGCTGGGCTGCCCCATGCCGAACACAGCGTAACCTCCTTTGGCTTGCCGGAAATTGGGAGCGCCGCAGCTGCCCATAGTGTTCAAGACATCTAATTTGCCATACACATCCCTGACCATGAAATATTTCCCCTGCAAAACAAGATGGGCAGGAGGAAGATGGGGAGTTATGTGGGTTTGAGCAAGAAGGCTTGAGTGCAACCAAGAAAAGTGGGGTGGGGGTTTTTTTTCCCTTGGGGATGTTCAAAATTAGCCCCCGAAAACCCTTCGAGGTCCCCAAACCTCAGGCACGGGGCGGTGGTGAGGCTCACCTGCACAAGGTAGTGTTCCAGCGTGGCCTCGGAAATGCGTCCCACCGTGTAGTTGGCCTTCAGCAGGTCATCATGTATCTGAAATTCCTCCCTGCAGTTGTACCTGCAAAAGGAAAGGGGGGGGGGAATTATTTTTTTAAAAGGAATATTTAGGGAAAAGAGTGTGGAAAAAATAGAGGTGGGGAGCTGTAAAAGGCTGCCGAGGGCTTACGTGATGACCACAGGTGCCACTTTATTTGTGATGATGGACTTGGCCTTGCTGTTGTGGAGCCCCAGGGTCTGGAAGGAGTGGATGCTGAGGGAGCGCTGGTCCTCCATGCTGCCGTCACCTGGTGCTCCACTCTCCGGGGGGGATGCTGAGACTGCCTGCTGTGCCGCGCTGGCCGTCGTACCCATAATCTGCAGGCGGCTGCGCCAGGACGGGAAGGTGGCAGCAACCACAGGGAAAATGAGGAGAGAGATGGAAGGGGGGAGGAAAAGAAGAATTCCTTCCCCCCCCCCCCCCCCCCCCCAGCTACTCCTATTTTTAGGAAGGGAAAAATTGCAGGACAGAAGAAACACTATCCCAACTTTTTCCTTCCCACTCCAGCAAAGGGCTTTCTTCCTCCCTCCATCTGGGGAGGGGGATCTGGCCAAAAAAACTCGCACACTGAGTAAATGTTGCTAAATAGGAAGAGGAGGAAAGGGGGGGGGGGTGTGGGGGGGGGTGTGCATGTGCGTGTGTGTTCACCCCACACAGCAATAAGAGACCCCCATCCCCCCAGCCCGGAAGCATCAGGATGAAGGATTTCCTCCATCCACTAACAAGCGAATCCAAAAGCCAGTTATTCTCATGCTGGAGGAGTGCACCCACCCACTTTCAAAAGCAGGTGGGGGTCCCCGAAAGCAAACCCCTGCATCCCCAGGGAACTCATCCCTAGGCAAGGATGAAAACAAAAGGGCTCCCCCGCTGGCAGTGACCAGGAGCATCCTGCCACACTCGACCGGGCCAGGACAATGCACCGACTGTCTGCACCAGACAGGGATGGATCCTAGTAACCAAGTGAAATGAGAGAATGTAAGGGAGTAGCAAGGGGTGGGGGGAAAGCCAAAATAAAGCCAAAAAACCCCTCTACCCACCCCTACTGAGATGGGAGCAGCTAAAACAAATAAATAAAACAATAAATGCAATCTTTTTTATACAGGGAATGACCCCAGCAGCATCCAAGGCGGGGGACGGTACCTGCTCAGTGGCGATGCCCAGCGCTGGGAAACCAGGGTCGGCTTTAACCCAGCCCTACGATCCCTTCCGCTGCCTCACACGCAACACAGGATCGGTCCCTTACTGCAATCCCAGGCAATGTGATGCCCCCCAGCAGCTGCAAATGCTTCAAGGGCTGGGGATGGAGGGTCGCAGGGGGAGTAAGGCGGGGGAAAAGCCTCCAGAAAATGTGCTATTTTGAGACGACCATGCCCCTGTTGCGGATTTTTTAGTGTGTTTTCCCCTCCTCCCTGTTTCCCTCCCTTGCACTGCAGAAAACTTGTTGCTTCTGGCGTAGATTTTCCGCCCCATTAAGGCAGCCAGGGTTCTGTTACGCACCAGAGGAGGGGAGCATCTCGATGAAGCCCCGGTGACACTTCCCCAAGTCCCCTTATGCTCTTGTTTCAATGTAAACATTGTCAGGACACCCAAATAATAAATAAATAAAGCAAAATAAATATATACACAGTGAGGTTTCAAGTGGTCCAGAGCAGCCACTTGTGGCTTTTTGGAGAGCTCAATCGGCAAGTGGGGGTGGGGTAGGGAACACGCTTCTATTTTCTCTTTTTTTACTGATTTCACTCAAAATCAGAGCGTCTTTTCAAAAGCAGCCAGCGTGAACTGCCCCAAAACTTCTGTTATTTCCTTCCTTATTCTCGTTGCCGTTGCCTCCGCCGCAGTCTCCCCAGGATTTTTGTTGGGTTGATATGTTTTGGGGTTTTTTTTGTTCTTGTTCTTGCCTGACAAACCACATCGGCAAAGAACAGACCATAACAGAAGCTGGGCAGACTTGGAAGTGGTCTTTTAAACCACAAACAGAAGAGAGGAAATCACATTTCAGCTTCTTTCCACCCCCTCCACCCCATCCCTCAGTATAAAAAAAACACAAGCATCTTTGAGAAAAAGTACCGAAATTACCCCAAACCGGCGCCCTGGATAAGCAGGGAACTGCTCTAAAAAGCAATGGGATCGCTGGCATTACCCATACCAGAGGAGCTATTTACTGGTGCTGTTGCATCCCATGGGAGCAGGATGGCTTAAGCCCTCCTGGTGCCCAACCTACAAACAAGGACACAACACGGGATGGGTGGGGAAGTAAAACCTTACCCCAGGAACCCCAGATAAAATGATCTGGCCTTAGTTTTCTTTCAAGAGGAGAGAGGATGCTGAGATAAATCCACCCCCCACCCTCTGCCTCTTCCCCACGCAGCATCCTTGCCTCCCATCCCCATCTTCTCCCCACGGCGAGGGGACAAAACCCCTCACTCACAGCCCTAAAAGCCAAACCCAGGAGAGGGCATCCCACATGAACAAACTGGCACTGCGCTTATCCAGGTGGTTTTGCCTAAATTCAAAGCTCCGGCCTCCACCAGTCAATTATTCATGCTGCCTAACGAGAAAGTGGAGCCTCAGGGTTGGAAACATATAAAGGTTTCCCCTGCAGACCCTTGCTTGGTATGGCCAGCCCCATCAATCCCGGGGTGGATGGGGAATGCCATGGGAGCAGCAGCTGGCACTGGGCTGCGGCTGGAGCATCCTGCGAAACATTCGCAGGCTCCGCAGCATCTCCCCCCTAAGTCACGACGATGTACGGTGCTCAGCACCCACTCCCTCAACTTTAGAGAGCTGCTCCTCTCCCCCACCGCCGGGGGTTATTCCCGTGCCAGGGAACCTGGCAAGGACTCAAAGCCAGAGCAAACAATGGACTAAATATAGCGGGGGCTTGGGGGGCCAGGGCAGGGAAGGTTCGGCCAGGCTGCAGCTGCAGGATGCATCTGCCTGGCTACCACGATGAGGAGGAAGCGTGCACTTGCCCGGCCACCTCATTGTCAGCAGGAAATAAATCAAATAAATGTCCCTCCATGCATCCTCACGCTATTTTATAAGGATGGGGGGGGGGAGGGGGGTGTTAAATGAAGTGCAAAGTCCTTTGGGAAGCATCAGCATGGGAGCATCCTCCTAACACATCCATCCCTCCATCCCTAGAAGCTTTTCGGCATCGTGCCGGCACGGATGCACCCACAAGAGACCAATGTTGGGGGGGAAGCGGGGAGCGGGAGCACCCGGCATCGCTGACCCGAGCGGGGAGGCAGGAAACACTGCAATGGATGGCAGGAAACCTCGGTGCTGTCAGGGGTGCACCACTGAACCCCAGAGGAAGCTCTGGAGCCGACCCCCCCTCCCCAACATGCTCTTTAACCTTCTTTTTTCCCCAAAAAACCCCAGTGAAAACACCAGAGAAACGGGGTCAGCAGGGTGTCGGGAGGTATCCTGGAACAGAAGCTGCGTGGGAACCGGGATCCTGTTATTCCAGGTGATGCTGGAAGGAAGCAGCTTGGCTTAGCAAAAAGAAGAAGAAAACAACCCAAAAAAACCCAACAAAACACATAATAAAACAAAAAGGAAAGGTGAGAAAGAGCACATTAAGCCCTGGCTTGCTTGAAATACACTGTTCGCCCGCCAAGCTGCCAGGGTGAAATAAGGCGAGCGAGCAACATGACCCAAAAGGCCCTAAACCTGACCCAAAACCCACTTTGCAATGGGGAGGACTGGGGCTCTAGAAAGCCAGCTTTGCAGCTGAGGGCTCTCATTTTACAAGCCTTGGGGTGTTTTCTTATCATTATTATTAATTTTCAACAAGCAAAAGCAACCAGCAACCGCCCTCTGCTCTCCCAGACTCCAGGCTCATTGGAGAGCCAGCACCTCCAGCCAAAAATACAACCAGAGAAGCAGCATTTCCTAGAAAGTACAGATGTATTTCTCCATCGAGCCGAGAACAGTGATGCCGACACCCCTGCCCCCAAAACCCCGCTCCACCACCAGCACCTGCCAAGGAAGAAGGGAAAGCATCCATGGGATCCCTTCCCCCAAAATCCAAGCAGGAACACCGGATACTAATGAGGAGCCAGCATTTCGCACCCCCTCCCTGATGTGTTCCTGCCTTTTTGGCAGAAAATGGAGAGCCACATCCCCATCTTCCGTGCGACCAACCCGCTTCTAGGTACTGGATTTTAAATCCTTACCCTGAAATCAGGGAAAGCAGCTGGGAGGGTGGGGGGGGAGAAAAAGGCGGCTACTGATAGGGAGGATGCTGGCACCTGGGAAAGAGGTGGGGGGATGCTGGTACCCACGGGGAGGTACCAGGAGCGGTCCCCGGGCTGCATCCCTTGCTCCCAAACCTGGTTTACAGGAATTTATTAATTAATCAGCAGGGTCAAACCTTCCTTGCTAAGTGAAGCCCAGGCGACACGTGAGAGGGATCACAATAGAAATGTGTGTCTGCACCAGGTCCTTGCTTTTATTTCTTCTTTTTTTATTTTTTTCAGCTGAGCCCCCTCAACTCTTTCACACAGCCCACCGGTGCAGGATGTGGGGGCAGGATGGCCTTGGGATCAGCAGCTACCATCCTTCTCCCCTCCAAAAAACCACAACACAAAATGCAAACCCCTCTCCTGCCCTTTTTAAAGGCCCCAAGCAGGTCTCCTCACACACAGCTCCCCCCTCACCCCCCGGTGCTGCTTCACAGGGCCAAGAGGCAGCTCAGGGCACGCCGCCGGAGATGCTCCGGCTGCCCGCTGCTGAGATGAGGCGGGTTTGATCACCGAGCGCCGGTGGAAAGAGGAACAAAGCCCCGATTTGCAAGCGCCAGCGCTGCCGGTTGTGCCGTCAGCTCGCCGCCAGCAGTTTCGAGGCCGGCAAGCACGCTGGCTGAAGAGTTTCCTTTCAGCATTGCAAAGGGGGAAAGAAGGAAAAAAAAAAAAAAGAGAAAAAGAAATAAAAGCAAGCCATAAAGGACGGAGATAAAGGTGAGGGGCATCTCCAAAGAGACGCCCGTCCTGCGGAAGAGCTTTCCTCCGACGCCGAACACTCCCCGGCTCACCAGGAAGCCCCACGCCCAAACCCTCTCCAGCAAGTTTTTCACCCCGTGCCATCTCCACCTCCTTCCCATGGGAGGTTTTACAGTGTGACCCCAACCAGCAGCAATGGGGGGGGGATCCCCAAGGGTGGGATACCCCCCCCCCACAGGGCAGTACTCACATCGCATCACCCCACTCCCAACCCTGGGGAGGCTCAGCGCCACGAGAAACCCATCCAGGGCGTTTCGGGAAGGCGAGGGCTATGATTTTGTGCTATTCATAGCTAACCACCAGCTACCATCCCGATGGGGAAGGCCGGCAGAGCAACGGGCAACAGCTCAGTGGACCCTGGGTGCTGCTTTTTCCAGAGCCCAGCACCTTTCACCAGACATCACCTCACATGCGCCCGCCACCGTCGTGCACACCGCGGTTTCGCACGTGGTTTGTGCACGGAGCTCGCTCGCCCGGGGCTCTCTTCTCCCCTATACTCTGAAATAAAAGCAAAAATCAAGAAAATCCCAAGGGGGAAGAGCCTGGGGGAGGATGGGGCGGGTGGGGGGGGGGATATTTGCTCACAACGGAGACCTGCCGGTTATTTTTAGGCTTCATGTCATTTGTGCAAAGACATAATCACTTCCTGCCTTCCAGGAAGGAAACGTCCCACCACCGCTGCCTGCCTGCCTGCTTGCCTGCCTGCCTGCTCCCTCCCTCCCCAGGCTATGCCTACACCCTCCCAGCACAGACACCCCAAAACCTGGTCGCCTCACCCCAACATAGGGAAGGGGAGAGGGTAACAAGCAGGGCACGGCTTGGGAGGTCACAAGTGCCACAGTCCCCATGAATGCTGTGGAGAGAAAAAGGTGTGGTGGTGGAGAAAAAAGGGGGTTTTACACACACACACACACACACACACACACAGCGCTCAAAGGATCTATGCACTGGGAAAAGGGTGGAGGCAGAGGTCCAGAAAAGTCCGACAGCGATAGGAAACACAGCATGGATGTGGTTTCTGGAAGTTTTTAACCCCCAAGAGCTAGAGATGCTAAGCAGGAGCTCAGGGAAGCAAGCACCCTGTCCTCCTAAGGCAACCCCCACATCCCGGCTCTGCTGGGGTGACGCAGCCAGGAGGGTGACCCCATCCTAACCCGGGGACAGGAGCCCACGGGGCTCTGTGGCATCCCCTGCACACCCATCGCTGAGCAATCTTGGATTTCCCTGCACCTCCAAAGCAGGAGGCTGCAAGAACCGAACCCCAGTGCGGAAAAGGGACTGCGGTTACATCCACTCCTCTTCCTCCTCCATCTTCATCCTCCCGCAGGGAGCCATCCCATCCTGCAGGTCCCCGTTTCAGAGTGTGCTCCACGGATGACTTTAACCCGAGGAGGGAGAGCGGTGTATTAGAGAAGCAGGCAAGAGATGCAAACCCCAATGGGACACCCTGGCCGCAGAGGGCATGGCCGGCACCGTCGGACAGCCACGCTGGGCTCCCTGCCCGGGTGAGCCTCCTGCGGGGCTGGCTTCCAGGCAGCAGGAGGGACAGGAAAAGCCCCATTTCAGAGAGAAAACGGGAACGCCGAGGCACCAGAACCGGGAGGACGTCGCGGGGGGGGGGGCAGTGCTGGGCCGCAAAACTAGTTCCCCATGGGTTTTCTGGAGGTCTGAAGTGCTGCGGACCAATCCAAACCCTGCGTGCGAGGGCTCGGGCACCCCACGCGTGGGTGCTGTGTTCTCCAGGGAAAATCCAGCCTCCTCCTATCGCTCTCCCCCCCAAAACCCTCGGCTTTGGGAAGACAGCAGGAAAGCTAACCCCAGCACCGCCACCTGCCCCCCGCCCCGCCGCTTCCCGACGAGGAATGTTGGGGAGACAGGGGGAGGGCTGCAAACCCCACCGCCCCGGGCTGGCGTTGGGAGGTGGGGGCGAGGGGTGGGGGGCACAGCCTAGGTGCCGCCCGGCTCCAAGCACGTCTCCCATGGCTGAGCCTGACCCTCCATCCCCTTCCCCACGCACCCAGCTGGGAAATGCCCCCTCCATCCCCCCCCCCACATACACGCTGGGGAGGGGATAAGCGGGGGCGCGGAGGAGGAGACGGGATGCCGGGTCCCGGGGGGAAAAATACCAGGTCCCGGCGGGAGGATATTGGGTCCCGGGGGTGAATGCCGTGTCCCGGGGGGCGGGGGGGGGGAGGATACCGGGTCCCGGGGGGCGAATGCCGGGTCCCGGGGAGGAGAATACCGAGTCCCGGGGGGGAAATGCTGGGTCCCGGGGGGCGGGAGGATGCCGAGTACCGAGGCGGGGGAGAAGGAAGGAGCAAGTGGGGGGGGGGGGGGGGGGGGGGGGTGGGAGGGGGGCTGGTGGGGGTGTTGGGGAGGGTGCGGTACCTGGCTGCAGCTCCGGGCTCAGCTCCCGCGCCGGGCTGGCCGCGCCGTCGGGCGCCCCATGGGGCCGGCGGGAGCGCGGTGGCGGGACCGGGCTGGCGGGAGCGCAGCCCCGCGGCCGCCCCAACCACCGGAGCCTCGGCGGGGGAAGGAGGCGGAGATGGAACGGGAGGAGGAGGAGTCGCCGCTGCCGCCCGGCCCCACGCCGCGCCCGCCGGCTGCCGAGCGCCGCCCCGCCCCCCGCCCCGGAACAGCCCCCCGGGCCCGGGACCGCCCCGCCGGGGCGTTCCCACACGTTGCAGCCCCCCCGGCACCTCGGGGACCCTCCCCTCAGGGACCCTCTGGCATGCGGCATCCGCCCCCCGGAGATCCGCTGGCATGCGGCATCCCCCAGCTGCGGCATCCATCCCTTCGGGGACCCCCTGGCACTCAGCCTCTGTCCCCTCAGGGACCGGGACCCCCAGCACACAGCATCCCCCCCAGCAGCAGCACCCACTGCACCAGGGACCCCTAGCACACAGCATCCCGTCAGCACACAGCAGCCCACTGGAGACGGACCTCTCCCCCTGCCCCAGCACATCTCCTCTCCCCCACCTTGTTGGACAGGAAGGTCCCAGGGCCCATAACCGCAGCAGGGTGGGACATGGCTGTCCTAAGTGGAACTGGACACGTAGCATCCCCTTGACAGCCCCCAGCCCAGCTGGTCACAGCAGCCTGGCCAGAGACATCTGCAGAAATGTCCCTCTCTGCCACGCGGAGGATTTCAGGGCATGGTGCAGACGTGTTGACCTGGAGGCATCCTCTGAAACATCAGAGTAGCTCCATGTCTCCAAAGTCTCAGAGAGATCCCTCCTTGCCCCAGCTAAAATTCCCCTCAGAGAATAATGCTGCATCCCACCCACCTGCCTCCCCCTGCCCCCCGCAGTGTGTACAGGCACTGTGGTGGGTTCCTTGCGACAGCTCTGCCGGTACCAACAAGCCCAGCATCAATGTCTGACACCCATCCAGACACAAAGCCACTGGACGGCCCGAGGCTTCCCTCCTTGCCAGCTGCACTTATCCTGCTGCCTGGAGAAGCTGCTGGCTCAGCTAATCCGTAAAAAAACCCAACTCCTCCAGCTCCTAGCTGCCTTCCACCGTTTCGTTTGGGCTGAACGTCTGAACCTTCCAAAGCTCCCACCTAAAACGCCCCGACACTACAGCCTTGCTCGCACCCAGCCCCATCCGCCCGCACCCAGCCCCACCCGCAGTTACTGCGCTGCTCCAGGGGCATCGCCGCCAAATAAATGTTTACAGGACACTGAGGGGATGCAGGAAAGAGAGGAAAACGGCGTTAACACGTTCACCGGTGCGAGGAAGGAGGGCCAGGAATGTAAACGGAGCCTGGAGGCAGTCCGAAAATGGTAACGGCTGGAAAGCAGGGCTGGAAAGTTTGTTAATCGGGATCCTAGATACTAGCCAGGCTTCCAGCCTTCGGCAGGGCCAAAATCCCCTCTCTTTCAGCTGCTCTGCTGAATTTCACGGCTAGACAGCAGCACAGGCCGGGCCCTGGCAGTCACATGCAGCAGAGACAGTGACTGCTCTGGTGTAAAGCTCAAACCCAGAGTTAGAAATCCCACCACGGCTCCATTGGCCGCACCGCACACGCCATTACCCCAGTTTCGTTCATGTACACTTGCACTTGGCCCTAGTCTGAAGCTTTATCCATTTATTTTATTATTATTTTAATTCTCCATTTTTTAGCTCCTGAGTCTCCATCTAGAAGCATCTCCTGCCCTCAAAAGCCCACCTAAAGCCAGGGCTCCCCACACAAACTATGGGCCGGAGGGGGTGGTCTTTGTAAGCAAGTGGTAAACCACACACCCCGCACTCCCCCCTCGAAAAAAAATCTAAAAATTCAGGAGGAAAACAGTTGTCACATCCCTGAGCTTGATACCGTGTGAGCAAAGCCGACCCCAAAAGAAGGGAAGGTCCCCAAATGCCTTGGCAGCATTTTCTCCCTTTTCACCCCCACACCACTATTTTATCTCAGGAAAGGAGCACAAAACCCAAGAATGGAGCACAAAACCCAAGAATGGAGCAGTAAAAATTATTTAATCAGCGTAATTTCATAATAACCCAGGTAACAATGTGATGCAACAGCTCTTCCTGGGACTCCCATTGAAGGGGAGTGTACAAGGGCCCCACCCCCATGCCTAAACCAGGGTCAGGGGTACCCTTGGTGGTCCTTTGCCCATAGGCACAGGCGATTTGGGAATGCAGTGTGCTGATGCACTATTACACACATGGAGCCCATGTTGCAAAGCAATGCGCTTTTGGGGTGGGGGTGGTGTTGCAGCACAGGGAGGGTGATGGTAGTTTGCTGAGACCCCTGCAAAAATCGGGGGCGGGGGGGGGGGGGGTCGGCGGTCCCTAGGATTTGGCTGCTGCAGATGGAAAGGGAGGATGCCTTGGTCCCACCCATCCCAAAGCACCCTTCCTAATTGGGGATGGGGAGGGGGAAGGTTTTTGCTGCTCAGACCAAAACCCCCCTGAGTCGATGGTATAAAAAAGGCTGGTTGGGGTAAAACTTAAATCTACCATCCTGTCAGCATCTGCTGGAAGAAGTCACAGGGGTGGGGAGGGGGCTGGGAGGGGGGCGCTACCCCTAAGTCTGTGCAAAAATGCCTTTAACAGCAAGGCGTGAAATCACTGGGGGGGAGGGATGGGGGAGGGAGGGAAAGTGGGTTGTGATTTAAACCCAGCTTAAATTCAGTTCAGGGGTTTATTTGCACATTGTGGTGGTGGTGGGGGCGGGTAGGAGGGGCCGGGTGAGAAACGGCCCCAGCAAGATTTTTAGCATCAAAGTTCTCTGTCCGGGGAGATGGATTTGCAGGAACTTTGGGGGTTTTGGTGGATTTTGGTTTTTTTTTTTACAGGAAATTTTGCAGCCGAGTTCCCCTCCTTATCCCTGGGCTGCTTGTTTGGGAGCAGCAGGACCCTCCCCTGTGCTTTGGAAGACTGAGTTATGGTGCCTGGCGAGAGGCAGAGGCTCGTTCCTGACTTACCCTCCTTGGCCTGGAGATAAAAAATAAGCCAAAATATAACAGGAAGAGGACGAAGTGAAGCCCAGGCAGCGTGAAGGGACACCCCCCCGCCATCCCTGCCCCACGCACCTCGAGTCACGGTCACAAAGAAACCCCCAGCACCTCAATTTAACAGAACCAAGATCTTTATTGATCTCGCCGTAACAGCGACCACCGGTGAGAGCTCTCCTCCTCCTCCCCAAACACCTGCTTGAAGAAGACGGTATAAACCCAACCCAAACCCACCAAACCAAGCCACCAAACCCAACTCCGCACCCCAGCTAGCAGAGGAGCTGCCCCGGCAAGGCCAGGCATCCCCCTCCCTGCTCTTCAGCCCCCCCGGCCCGGTTAGAAAAGAACCGGGATGGGGGGGGGAAAGTCACTGGGGTGAGGAACGGAGGCAAAAGGAGGTCTGGGAAAGGGGAGAAAAAATAATAAAAATAAAGCATTTTCCCTCCAGCTCCTGTCCCTAAGTCAGGTTGCCCTCGGATATTTTCTTCCCTTCTTTTTCGGCTCCCCGTGTCCCCACTCCACAAAGGGTGTCCTCACCCTCCGCCCCTGCTGCTCCCTCGATCTGAGGGCCTAGCAGACCTCCGAAGGGTCTCTGCTTTTTAAGGAAAATATATTTTATTTCTATATATAATATATATATATATTTGTGTGTGTGTGTGTGTCACCACCACCCGCCCACACGCATTAACATGGTATTTCTACTGGCACACACTCACTCACCCGTGCACCTACGACAGCCGGCCGCGCGTTCACGTCACATCCCATGTGCAATGGAAAGGATGGGAAGAGAGAGATCCCATTCCCTTGGGCGGTTTGTGGCTTTTTTGCTTCCCCCCTCCCCCCCCCAAAACCGAGCAGCATCCCCCCCATTTCTTCCCTCCCCCTCTCTTGCCACCCTCAGACCCTCGGGAGAAAAGCAGCTGGAAGATGGGAGCTCACGGCCAGCCAACCCACACCAAACACATCTCAGAGAAATAAATTACTGGACGGAAAGTGCACAATGCTGGCGCAAGACAGATCTGTCCCTGACACACGGAGCAGGCAATAGGTTCGCCCCAGGTTTGAATTCTGGGGAGGAGAGGGGGAACCCCGATGAGGGAGGGAGGGTGGATGGAGCAGGCACTCAGGTGTTGGGGGGGCTGATAAAATGGCACTTGAGAAGGTTGCAAAGCTCTCGACGGCTCCCAATAGGTAGTAAAAAACCCCCCAAAATATTTAAAATAAAAAATAGAGGGGGGTGGCAGGCTCAGGGGGTGCAGCACAGCACTGCCATGGCTTCCCCTGCCACGCACACCCTCACCAAATGCTGCTCCTCGAAGGCAAGAGTTGCACCCAGAGAGAAGAACATGTAAATCCCGTATCTGGGTGTGTTTCGAGACGCCAGGCACAGGCAGGATGGGCACAGTGGGCCAGGCAGCAAGGAGTTTAACATGGAAACTCTTCATCCACAGCACCGTGACCTGGCTAGGGTTTGCGGGGGCGGGGCCCCAGAGTGAAAAGCAAGCAGAGGACAGCACCGCCACTGGTACCCCGCCACTGGATCTGGTGCAGCCGCCGTGATGCTCTGGGCTGCAGCATCGCATCCCTGCGGCGTTCCCTACCCCGCATTCCCCCCCTAACCCGGGCGCCTGGCTCCTTCCGAGACATCCAACGGCGCCGAGGGATTTCGCTCCTGTATTATTCACATTTTCAAGGAGGACGGCAGGGGGGTGGGGTGGTGGGAGGGTTAATTAAAAAAAAAAGAGCACTAGAAAGCACTTTCCCAGAGGTGCTTGTCCCCGGCCTGGGAAAAAAGACGCGTTGCCGGTGAAGTGCCCCTTTTTAGTACCAAAAATATAAAATCGAGGGTCAGCTGGCTGGCTTTTTTGTAACATATGGCTGTATCGCTTGGAGTCCACAGCATCCCCCCTCCGCCGGAGGGCCGAGACGGATGAAATCTGTGTCGGAGAGCGATGCAGGCGCCCGGAGCACCGAAGGGAATGGGCTGCCATAGTTGTCCTCCGCCGAACGCCAGCGGGTACCGGGGGAATCCAAAAAAAACCACCCCCACCCCCCGCCCCGGGGTGCAAGTGGGTGCTGGTTTTAGGAGCAACGCTTTACGCCCTCCTCCCAAGAAGCTGCCTAAATTTTTCAGGAGAAGGGGTAAAAAGGGTGACGCAGCTCCAGACGGCCACGCTGCCGGCAACGGGAGGTCTGGCGTAACGGAAGGGTGGGTGTTTTTTTTTGTGGGGAGGGGAACATGAGGTGGCAGGAGAGGCAAAGGGGATGTTTTAAAAAGAAGCCCCGCGGAGATCAGGCTGCCGGCGGGTGGAGGAAAAGGAATAGGGCTGGATCTGGAGGAGATAGTCGGACCAGCACATGCTGGGACCGGTCACCTGCAAAGGGGGGGAAAATCAGAGCTGTGCTCTCCCCAGAAAGATAGGGGGGTGAGGAGGCAGATGGGGAGGGGGATGCTGGTCAGGGACCACTGCTGCCGCCGCCTCCTCTTCCTCCTCGCTGGGACGGGTCCTGGTAAGCCGAATGGGGTGTGCACAGGGCTGGGGAGTCGCTGCCTCTCCGTGGTTCCCGCTCAGATATCCATCTCGAACTGAGCGTCGTCCCCTGGTGAGAGGCAAGGAGAGGAGCATTAGCGGAGGGTCCCCCCCACACCCCTCAATTCACCCCACCTCACCCCAAGGGTCTCTTACCCATGGATGGCTTCCCCTCCTGATGGTTTAGGCTGTTGGTGTCCGCTTTGGGCTCCTCACCGGCTGAGCCAGGGCTGGTGACGCCGGGAATATTGGGGAGGTGACAAGGCGGGGTCTGCGCCATGGGGGAGTTGCGGCGGTCCAGCAGGAACTTGCGGTCGTAGATGATCCGTGTGCCTGGGAGGGGGGGATTGGTAAAATCAGAGGAGGATTGGGGATTTGTGGGGGGAGAATCCAGCCCGGCAGTGCTTGTTTGCAGAAGAAGTCTCCTTGCAGGACGGGCGCCCTGGTCCAAGGACCTCAGCTGCAGCCCAAGGATAAGTGGGGAGGCCAGAGGGGGGAGTGCGCGCTGCCTGCTCTTATCTGGGCACAGCGGGCGATAATTCGGCGCTGGATAAACACCCCCGGCGGCACCTGGGTACCAGCTGCCCTCCCCCCTCCGGGGAACACTCGCTGCCATTCTGGCGCAGAGGCCTGGCAAACTCGCGGCAGGGAGTGGGAAGGCATCGCCGACGGATGCGGTACCCCGAAACGTTCCCCCGCCTCCCTCAGCCCCGGCTGGGGACGAGGGATGCTTCGACGCCGGGGAGAGGGTGTGAAGGCGGGACGGGGCAGGGCACCCCCCCACGCCGAGCCACCGACTAAGCCCCCCCGGTACCCGCGTCCCACGGGGACCGGCTGCCACCCACCCCGCTCCCGGGGCCACCTCCCGGCCCCCGACGGGACCCTCTACGCCCCCCTCCCCTTACCCCGGAAAAAGGACAAGCCCCGCTCAAAGCACTCGCTATGAGGGCGACGAGCGACAGACGCTCCGTACACACGACACACTGGCGCGAGACGGGCGCGACAGGCGCGATACGAGCGCGACAGGCGCGACACGGGCACGACAGGCGGCCTCGGGAGAGGCGTGCGGGCTGGCGGAGCGCTCCCCCGGCGCGGCCCCGCGGCCGCTGCCCCGCAGGCCCCGTCCCGCCCCCGCGGTTTTTACCTCCCGGGGTGGTGGAGAAGAGGGTGCCGCCGGGGGTGGTGCAGTAATCCGGGGGGAGCTGCGCAGCGTCGCTGAGGGCCACGGTACGGGTGGGAATCGCCCGGCTCTGGCTGGGTTGGCGGCCGCCTGCGGACGACATGGCCCCGCGCTATTGTCCCCGCGGAGGCGGCGCGGAGCGGGCGCCGCCCCCCCCCCCCCGCCGCTCCCCGCCTCCCCCCGCCTGCTCCGCTCCGCTCCCCGCCCCGGCCGCCGCCGGCAGGGGGCAGGCGCGGGGGTGGGCGCCGCTGCCCGCGCCCTCCCACGTGGTCTAGCGGTGAGGATTCCTGGTTTTCACCCAGGCGGCCCGGGTTCGACTCCCGGCGTGGGAAGAGGGGTTGGGTTTGTTTTTGGGTTTGTTCTTTTTTTTTGAGGGGGGGTGACCCGGCTTCTCTCGGGATGCTCCCCGCGTAAGGGGGGAGGGGGTGTCTTCGTGCCCACGGCTCTTTCTGCCCAGAGATTTTAGCTAACAAGTATCACCAGGAAAAATAATGCATTCCCATATCCCTAATATACCAAGCTAAAAAGTTGGGAAACCTCCACCCCCGAGGGCTACACCATCCCTGCATCACTAGGAAAAGGGACACATCCCCATACCCCAAAGCACCAGCCTGGAAAGTATGGAATCCTGCATCCTGGGGGCCACGCTAGGCTCAGATCACCAGGAAAGAGGACATCTCCCTATACCCCAAACAAGAGAAGGGAATGTATCCCCCATATCCTAAATGTACCATCCTGGAAAGCTGGGAATCTCATACCCTAAGGGCCATGCCAGCCTCAGCACAGCCTGCCCGCCCTCCCTCGGGAATGCTGATCCCCATGGCTATTTTTAGCAGCCCTCTCCGGAGAGCCCAGCGCAGCTGGTTTCCCTCCAGCCACGGATCTCCCTGGCCAAAGCATGTCCTTGGTGGGACCCGGTGCACACATGCAGAAGAAGATGGGCGAGGCAGTGGCTCGGGTGGCCAGGAAGGTGAACGACACAGTGGAGAACAAAACAGATTCTCTCGGTAAGCCCTGTCACTCCAGTTTGGCTCCTGCTTGGGGCACAGAGGGGGGGATCGGGTATCCAGGAGAAGGGTTCTATTTTCAGCTGCCACGGTCTAAAAAAGCCATGGGCCCCACGCTTGCGTACTGCACCCAAGGCTTCTGCACTCCCAGGAATGGGAAAGGCTCCCCAAAGGACTCCCAGCCTGCCCCCCTCCCCCCCCCAATGCTTGAGTGGGCTCCCAGTGATGGCACATAATCCCCGGGGACATACCCCAGGGATAAAATCCCCCAGCCAGACCTCTCCCCATACCAGATCTCCGTAATCACACTGTTCCTAGCTAGCATGGGAGACCCACGTACAGCTCCTCGGGAGAGGGAGCTGAAAGCTGCTTGGGTTTACATGTGCTGGATTCCCTGCCCTGGGGTGTAAGCCAGCGTATGCAAAGAGTCAGAGCTCCGTCGCTCAGTCTCTTGGCATCCTCTGGAGCAAGATGGTAAGCACGGGAGGACCAAGCTTGTGCAGCCCCCACCATGGCTTTGGGGAGGAAGCAGGCAGCAAAGCATCCCAGGGCCAGGATACAGGGATCCATCCTTGGGAGGGAAAACAGAAGCAACTTGGAGAAAATTAAAGACACACCAACAGGCAAGAAGGACAGCCAACTCTTTTCCCCCCTTCCCCCATTGCCAGGATAAATCCAGACAGGGAAAACCCTGCTCCATCCTCATCCCGCTCAGCAGTGCTTGACCATCCCCAGTGGGGTTAGGGACAGAGGAGGGGGGGGATCGCTGAAGTTGTGATGAGACACAGACAGGCTGACTGAGGGTCTCCAACCACCATTTGCGATGCAATATAGAGCTGAACACACTTGAGGTGTAACAGGCTTAGCACTGCTGATGGGAATAAGCTCCATGATCACTTCCATGAGCACTGTAAAGATTCTTGTGACCAAGAGAAGCACAGCAGGGGACATGACAGCAGCACCCAGATGGGCGACCTGAGCACTGAGGGGTAGAAAGCAAAATGGAAAGCATCGCTGTGTCCCAGCTGGGGTGCTTTATCGGGTGCCTGGGTCTCTCTGGGGACAGATCTGGCCAACTGCAAGCTGATGACCTTCCCTGTGGGCATCTACAAAGCCATGAGGAGCATCACCGAGGGGATCCACCACATCTCCCTGGCAAATAACGAACTCAAGTCCCTCACCAGCCGGTTCGTCACCACCTTCAGCCAGCTGAGAGGTAAGGGACAGCACCACTGCTTCATGAGGGTCCTTTCCAAACCCTCCATAACACAGCAAAGAGTCCCCAGGTTGCTGCAGAGGGAATAGGAGAGTTTCCCCACTGCAGTTTTGACTACTCCACACACGCACCCCCACCCCAGGCACTCAGAAAATCACATTTTTCTTTACGCTTTCTGGCCCTTTCATCCTCACCCACCCTCCCAAACTCATGTACTGCCACCTTCCAGCCGAAGCTGGGCTGATGTGGGGCTCCCTCATGCTCCAGCTCCCTCTGAGGATGGGGCTGGAAGAGGAACAGACAGTCCAGGCATGGCAGAGACAGGGTTTTTTGGCTTGCAGAAGGCACGCTGGCTTGCTGCTGGCTAATTACTCCCCATCATGAGATGTCAGCAATAGTTGCTCACTCTCCACTCGCTGCGGGAGACGGGGATGGTCATCAATGTATGGCTGGTGCCATGGGGACACATCCCTGCAGAGCCCATCAAAAGCAGTCAGGAGTTGATCTGCTGAGAACATGGTCACACCAGCATCCAGGCCATCCAGTGCTGCTGGTTTTGAACCCTGGGGACTGCACTGGGGGGGGGGAGGGGGGGCTTTGCCTGCCCACAGCAGCACTTGGGGCTCTGGCAGCTCTTAAAAGCACAGATTGTGCTTGTACAACGTTCCACAGGAGCACTGCCACGGTGGGTGGCTGGGGAGGCTTCCCATGTCATACCAGAGCTGGAGCATCATCTGCCATAACTCCCTGGAGGCTGGAGGGAAAAGAGAAACACGCTGAGCAAAGGAAATCAATTTTCATTTTCTAGACAGCACAGCGAGCCCCAAGGTGGGGGGGGCAAGGGGTTCTAATTTCCTAGCAAGGATTTAGATCCACTAATGTACAAATCACTGGGGTGATGAATGCGCCAGGCCTCTGCTGGGCTTTTTCAGGGGGTCTGGGGACCAGCCTGAACTGGGCAGGACCTATAAAAACCTGGTATTAGCAGGGGCAGGGCAGCTTGCGCCAGGGTGTATTTATAGAGCAGAAAGCCACTGTGTCACTGGAGAAGGGCACTGGGACAGAGGGGTTTGGGGGTGCCCATACCCACAGGTACTGGCCTTTCCTGCAGGAGTGCAGCTCCCAGCCCCACAGAACCTTATTTTTTTGGGGGGTTAAAGCCTCACAGAGGGTTAAATCCTGCAGAATAGATTTTTTTTTCTGATAAACACATTCTCTCCACCCCTATGTTTATACCTCAGAAGGGGGTCAGGCACGTGAGGGTAGGAAATTAGCCTTAAGCCGTGGTAGAGCATTCATGGGTGGGGAGGATTGCAGAATTGCACCCACCTCACTCAGAAGTGCTGCTTATTTCTCCGGTCCCTGCTCGCAAATTGCTGCAAGGGTTCCATTAGAAAAGCCCAAGGAAGCCAAGAAACACATCACTCCCCAAAGTGGTACCCACAGCAGACAGAACTACAACAGCAAGCCTGAGAGATGAGCAGGGAAATTAACAATAACCTCATTTTTGAAGGAAGAAAAACCCCCATTGCTGCACCCAGCAATACAAATTAAGCTACACATTAATTATCTTTCTTCATCTTTTCACCCCCTCCCCATCCCACTACCTCTGTCTGTGTGCCCCCCAAACACCAGAGCTCAACCTGTCAGGCAACTACCTGCACCGCCTTCCCGAGGAGCTCACCTCCCTGCTGCACCTCCGTGCCATCAACCTCTCCCGCAACAGATTCCGGCACTTCCCCGAGCCCCTGGTTGCTGTTGCCACACTGGAAACCATTGACCTGGAAGAGAATGAGATCACAGGTGAGGAGGAGGTGAAGGTAAGGATGAGCATCACCCCAAGCTGGCTGGATTTCCCAGCTGTGATGCCGATGATGCGCATCCCTGGGAAGGGAAGGATGCCAATTTGGTTTAAGAAATAAATAAGAGACGTGACTGCAGAATCCAGTCTCAAGGGTGCAGGGCTGTTTGCTACCAGGAAAAGTAAGGGCACAAGCCCACCTGAACATTTCCCAGAGCAAGTAGGAATCACTACAAAATCCCCCCTAAAAAAAGTGAAATAAAAGGAACGGTAAGAGCCACTCGCACCCCGAACCTGCGGTCAGAGGAAAAGCTTTCATACACAAAGCTGAAGCCTTTGGAGTCCCTGAAAACAGTGCAAAGGCGACAGCCGCTGTGTGTAGGTAAAAGGGTATTTATCTAAAAGCAAGCTTTCGAAGAGCCCAGGCTGGAGCATCCCACGCGGATCCCTGGGGAGGCAAATACCAAGTGCACTCCCTTGGGCTGCTTTATCAGGGCCAGCTTTGGCTGCTGCTGGGGAAGCTGCTCCTCTCAACATGAGTTTTATGAACAGCACCAGCAGCAATCCCATAGACATTAAATACCCCTTCCAGAAGAATCAGCAAAATACCTGGGTTCTTGGTGGGTTTTTCCCCCTCACCCTTTTTTCTCCTCCTCTCCCCCCATCCAGAGAGATTCCTCTCGCTTCTAATCCCTCCATCACTTTCCAAGCTTAATTGGCCAACTTTAATCAGACTCAGCGCAAGAGCCGAGGTCTCCACACTTCATATTTCCTTCACGTTTTGTGCAAGCAGGCTGCTGCCAGAAGGAAACGCGGCTTTTATTGCTTTCTACTCCCCCCTTTGCCATTTAAATGCAGGGAGGAAAAGATGCACCAAGGGGGTTGGACCCAACCAGGTTAATCCCAGGAGAGAAGGGAACTGGAAAACCCAGCTGTCGGGCTTGGTCACCACCTCAGATGCAGTTATCAGACTCAGGGCAAATAACAACAGGGTAGGAATTAATAATTTCAAGCCAAAGCATTTCAGGGACATATCAAAGGGATGAGCACAGCACTGGCTGGCTGGCTGGCTGCAGAAATAGATAAGATTAGCTTGTTTTAGGCATTCTCTGGGAAGGAGGAGGTAGAGACTACAAAGCCAGGGGCATTGCAGCTAGTTTTTGCATTTTTATATGCTAATACAGCTTTAAGCATTATTTATGAGCTTGTACTTATATATACCTTTTCTTCCCACACTGGCCCGGCACAACAGAAGAATGATAATTAAGGGAAGCCCACCAGCTTCAGTTAACAAACTTAAATTTTTATTTCCCTTAACAGCCAAGTAGGATTTAAGCCCTCAGCACTGATTTTACTCCAGGAGATTAAACTGCAGGAGATGACATCTCTTTCCCACCACCACCATGTACACCTAGAACTCACCCACTGCAGCTAGGACATCCTTCCAGAAGCTCTTGAGATAGCTGAAGGCTCACCCAGAGTTGCTTCCCTACAGCAGCACCCACCCCCAGCCAGCTCAACATCAGGGACAAGTAGTGTTTTTGCTGCCTTTTATAATTTGGGACCCAGGGTGCGCCACTTAGCCCCACAAGAAGCTGAGGAACCTGCTCCAGATAAAAGCCTGGTGGGGAGGGAAAGATGGCCTATGGATTTTGGGTAGGGGGTGGGATGTGGGATGAAAGGATTAGGAGGTGTTTCCCCCCTTTTTCTCTAGCTGCAGATAGTCTGGGTTATTTTGGTGCAGCACCCCCTGCTATGTGCCATTCCTGCTCATCCTTTCAGTGATGCTCAGGGATCTGATAGCTGTGTTAAAAGCACATGCAGAAGGAGAGCTGGCTCTTCTACACATTGAACTCAAGATGGTAGGTAGATGTTTTCCAACTAAAGGGGAACAGGAGAAAAGGAGGATTAATTAATGCCTGCCTCCATTAAGGAGATACTTAGTGCTATCACCTATCTGCCCTTTTCCTCTCAATGAGCTCTTAATTCTGGAGTGCAATTATGTATATATTAATGTCAGTGCTTTTAACTCTTTCTCTGCTAATTAGAGTAATAACTAATCAGCATTTTCAGCTCCCAAGCCTGTGAGGCTGTGGGGTTTTTTTTGAGCCTGAAGCTCTAGCTTCTCTTTTCCTGTATCCCTTCATTCATGGCTTGATGCAGAAGATGTTGAGACAGTGAGGAGGGATGCTGGAGACCATTTGAGACCAATTATGAAAAAAACCCTTCCCCCTCTTTTTTATTTTCACTTAATGAATCCAGCATGAACAATTCAGGCTTCAACATGAATACCTTATCCTTTGGGGAGCTGGCAAGCGATGCTACAGGTCGCTCACAGAGGCATGGCCATATAGAACAGAGCTATAGGCTGCACCCTGTGTCCTTGCATGTCCCTTCATGCCGGGGTGAGTCATTGCTCCTTAACTTGAATGAAGCTGCAAGAGCTGGGCTGTTCCCACCCATGGGCATGGCTTGCTCCCTAAAATACTTTCTTCAGCTCCTTAAATGTAAGTAGGATGGGGGTTGATTGCTCTGCATGGCCTCAGGAGATGATTAAACAGGAAGTTCTGTTTAAAAAATATTAAATAAATAAATAGCTATTCAAGATATGATCAAAAATATATTAAAAAGGATATCTGTGCATCAAAGGGGGGATAATAAAATGATGCAAGGGAGCAGCAGTGACCGAATCCACTGCGAAGCGTTATAAAACAACCCATGGGAAGCTCAGCCTGATGGAGAGATGTGCTCCCACAAAATATGTGTATTGCAGAAAAGAATGCTGCTCTCCCCAGGAGAAAGAAGTGTGTGTGTGTGTGTGTATGGGTAGCTATCAAGGTGTTTGAGTCTTTTTTCATCATCAGTTAAGGTTTAAAAATTGTATAATCACCTGCCCAGCTATAATTACAGCACTGTGGCTCTGCCTCAAGTATTGGCAGGAGAAATCAGAGCTGGGGATAACAAAGGGCTCTTGTCATTTTTGGTGGCCTTTTCTTGGTGAGCTTGGGCAGGTGGGCTTTTTGAGCCCCAAATATTGTGATTTATAACAAAAAAAAAAAAGCTAAATATATCCTCTTTTAATGATCTTAATGGTAAATTTTTTGATTCAGCCTTATTCCTCTACTCTCAGTGGGTTTGCAGCAGAACCACCTAGACACCTGCATCTGATTTTTAACATAAGAAAGGGATTCCTTTAGAAACCCCTTCTAAAAGAAAACACCCAGATTCATGGAAATTGCGAAATGGGAGGGTGCCTGGCAATGGCTGGGAGACGTTCTGCAGCTTGTCCCATTGATGAGGGCAAAGAGCACATGCTCTCCCCACAGCCTGGTGAGCGCTCCCAGGCACCAGTCATCGCTGGGAATAAAACCAGGCAGAAAAGTCTTTGAATACCAGTTTAGCACCCCAGCAGGGTTTGTTGGAGTTGCTTTGTTGGGTTTTTGAAGGACTGGGGGAACGGGAGAGCAGCATCCACATTTAATATCACATTGCCTGTGCCTTGCCAGCAGGTTCCTGGTTTGAGAGAAGCCTGGGGATCCATCGGGAGCAGGGTTTGCTCCAGCGCACCCACCTTGCTGTGGCTTCTTACCCCTCTTGCTGCTCTAAATTGCCCCCGGGATGGATGCTCACCTGGGGGCTCTCTTTGTCTCTTTGCAGAGGTGCCGGTGGAGAAGCTGGCCTCCATGACATCGCTGCAGAGCCTCAACCTGCGGGCAAACCCCGTCATCCCTGAGATGCGGCTGCTGATCCGGCCCCTCGTCCCCTTTGATCTGCTGCTGTCACCGGAGAAGCCTGTCCCCGAAGCCTGAGGTGCTGGGGGGAGTGTCTTGGGATGCCCACAGAGAGCAGTGTGAGCTCTCCCGAGGCATGACTGCCCGTGAGAGTGGTTTGGCTTAGGTTGGTCTCTGCTACGTCGCTGTTTCTGTCCCAAATCTGCAGCAAGGAAGCCATGTGCCGTCTTTTTTCCTTAGGACAATGCAAGCAGAGGGGCTCCTGTGCAAAAGGATGGCTCTGCTGCCTCCCAAGGTGGGAATCTCCCACTTTTTGGGCAGGCAAAGGAGCTGGGATGCATGTGGTGTGAGGTTTTAGGTAAAACTAGGGGAGTTGGATGTTCAGCTGCATCTCTCCTGCCTGGTGGGTGATGGGGAGCGGCCAGGGGTGGGATGGTGGGGGACATCCCTGGGGCATAAGGGTTGCCCCTGGAATCGCTGACACTGCAGTGTGCTGAGTGCCTGATTAAATGTTTTCCTCTTACATGCCTTTTTGTGTCTTAAATTTGAATTATCTGTTGCCTTTTTCCTTAAAACAGCCCCTTTGCAGACCCTTGCAGCTCTGCTGGGTTTTACCTGCATGCCCCCGCCCCCCCATCACTCTACACTGTGGAAATCAAAGTGACCCAGCAGCAGGACATCCCCGCTCACCCCACAGGGGTCCCCAGAGGTGTGCACCCACCTCCTGTGCCGTGTGGGTCTTAAAAGGTGTGCTGCTTCCTTTCCAAGGAAGAAAGAAGCTGTGGGAGGCGGCCCATGGAGGGTGGCTTCTTGGTGGGGAGCAGGGGCACTGCCAGGCACACTGGTGTCCAGTGGCAGCTGGATGCCTGCAAAGAAAACCCCCCAGCAACCAACTCCTGGGAAAAATCCTAGGTGTCATCTCAAAATTCCGTGTTTAAATCTCCCCTGTGTTTGTTGCTTCATGTCTTTAAGGGACAAGCGCTTTCCCAGTGCTGGGTGCAGCCAGGAAGTGTTAATCCTGGGAATATTTGGCTTCTAGACTACTTGCTGAAGACAAACTTTGGTGGAAGACCATGGGAAGAGGGGGAAACATTGATGCTGGCCATGATGGAGGACCTGGAGCCAGAATGGAGCAGCTTCAGGCCAGGACCAGCATCCCTAAGGACTGTGCTTCTTTCCCCACCCTGTGGGTGATTCCCATGGAGGGAGAATGAGGGTCCCCCCTACTCACTTGGGGGTTCGCAGTGTACTTCCTCCACAAAACACACCCCGGGATGGGCAGGAGGGACACCCACCGTTAACTGGAGGGGAAAGAGGCACCCAGTGACCTCAGTGAGGGAGCATGGGCGGGCTGCAAGAGGCACCTGACCCTCCCCAGCGCAGACCTGCTCCAGCTTGTCTCTGGGCTCCTGTGCGCTGCTCCCCACCCCGCCTCAGATGGGGGGGGGGGGGTGAGGGGGAGGGGCGGAGGGTGATGATGTGTGCGGGTACCCCGGTATCCATGGTGATGGGAGGCTGGTCCCCCGCCGCCCACCCCCTCCCCGCCGCAGCCGGCGAGAGCAGCCGCAACCGGCGCGGCGGCACCGCGGTACCGGAGCTCAGCCCGGGGCTGGGGAGGGACGACCAGGGAAGGGACAGGGACAAACTCCCCCTACCCCGGCGGCACATACTCCCCCCCCTGCATCCCCCTCTGCCTGCACGCCGGCGATGCAGCCCCCGGAGCCGGGCTGGGGCGCTGGAGGTGAGTACCAAGACCTGATCTATTTTATTTTATCCCCCAAAAAGATGTCCACCCCTCTCCCCCATCCCCCCCGACCCTTATTCCACCAGCCCAGCCTTTCCCAGAGGTGCTTTCCTGGAGGGGAGCCGGCAGCCCATCATCCCCCCCGCCAAGCCAGTGTCCCCCATCCCCTCATCACTGCGTCTGAGACGTCAGCGCTGAACAGACCCCTCCATCCATCCATCCATCCATCCATCCATCCATCCATCCATCCATCCATCCATCCAGTGCTGAGGCCCCGGGTGCTCGGCAGCCCCTTATTCTCCTTCTCTCACCTTCCCTTCCTTTCCTCCTGGCTCTTGAAACTGCCTGTGATTCCTCAGTCGTAGGCTGCCCACCTCCTGCTAATGCCGCAGGACGTCACAGCCCGAAGAGATAAAGTCCAGCAAAGTTTTGGGCTTAATACTGCATGTTTCGTGCAACCTCATTATAGACTTCGCTAACACCTCTCTTAACAAAGCCACTTGGTGCTGGTGTGCCTGATGCCGACTAGCTGGAGCATCTTGCCCCTTCCTTGCCTCTCACAGAGGCTCCTTCACCTCATTCCAGATAAACCTTCCTCTCCCCCTCCCCGTCCTCATCCTGGGTCCCTTTCTGAAGGCAGCAGGGGTACAGAGGCTGTAGTGGAAGCCAACGATCCCAGCAACTGGGAAAAGCATGGTGAGCACCGGCACGGGGATGATCCAGCCGCCCACCATGCAGCAACCTTGCAGTGCTTTTGCAGAGCAGCACTGGTTTAGGGGGGATTAGGCTGAGCCTTAAAGTGAAAATATTCCTTCTTCTGCCTTAAAACCGCAGCCTGGCTTGGAGAGGAGGAAATCCCGGCACCACCGTGGGCAGCTCCTGCCTGTGCCCTGCATCCTCCTGCATCCCTGCCGGCACAAAGGCAGGGGAGCCTGAGGGTGGGTGCTGCGCAGAGCTGCTCCCCTGCTAAATCACAGAATCACAGAATCATAGGGGTTGGAAGGGACCTCGAGAGATCATCGGGTCCGACCCCCCTGCCAAAGCAGCTCCCTAGCTCATATTGCACAGATAGGCATCCAGACGGGTCTTGAATCTCTCTAGAGATGGAGACTCCAAAACCTCCCTGGGCAGCCTGTCCCAGGGCTCTGTCACCCTCACTGTGAAAAAGTTCTTCCGCATGTTGGTGCGGAACTTCCTGTGCTCCAAAATCTCTTCCCACGAAATCTCTCCCCACAAATTGCCACCACACCCCACCAGACGCTCTCAGGGTCCCAGATAACTATCATTATCATGTGCGATTACTGCTTTCTGTGTAAGGGGAGGGAAGGGTTTCCTCTTTCCCTGCCTGACTCCCGCGGGGATCACAGCTTTCCCCCAGGGGAAGGAGATTTTTCAGGGATCTCAAAACCTTGGAAGCTCAAGGAGAAGTAGCAGCGGATGCCCAGGAGCAGGGATGCTCCCAGGCTGCCCTGTCAGGGACTGCACGGATGCAGCTCCCCCACAGCCAGAACGGTGCAGTGTTGGGATGTGGATTCTCCTTCCTTGTGTCATCCCTAAAAGAACATGTCCTAGGAGAAGAGGGTGTTTTCTGGGCTGCTGCTGTTCCTTATGGAAGTGCTGGTACAAAGTAACAAGGACTTGACAGAAAACGAACAGTGATTCAGCCAGGGAGCTGCGGTACTTGGGGCTATGGAACCCAAGGAGGAGGAGACTTGCCGGGGCACTGAGGTGGTCCCAGCAGGATACATCCTGGACAGGCTGGGCGCTGGTATGAATAGGAAAATCCACCTCCCAGGGCCTTAGGACACAAAGGGAATAATCACTTTATCTTCTTTCGTCCAGTCCTGTTTAATATCTTCATCGACGACCTTGATGAGGGAATTGCATCCACCCTCAGCAAGTACACTGATGGTACAGAGCTGGGAGGAGTGGCTGACACGCAGGAACACTGCGCTGCCATCCAGCGAGACCTGGATAGGCTGGAAAGCTGGGCAGGGAGAAAGCAAATGAGGTTCAACAAAGTGTAGAGTCTTGCACCTGGGAAGGAACAACCGCTTGTATCAGTACAGGCTGGGGGATGACCTGCTGGAGAAGAGCTCAGTGGAGAAGGACCTGGGGGTCCTGGTGGATGACAGGTTGGCCATGAGCCAGCAGTGTGCCCTGGTGGCTAAGAGAGCCAATGGGATCCTGGGGTGCATCAGTAGGAATGTGGCCAGCAGGTCAAAGGAGGTGATCTTCTCCCTCTACTCTGCCCTGGTCAGGCCCCACCTGGAGTATTGCATCCAGTTCTGGGCTCCCTGGTATAAAAAAGACAGGGATCTCCTGGAGAGAGTCCAGAGGAGGGCTACAAAGATGATTAAGGGCCTGAAGCATCTCCCCTGTGAGGAAAGGCTGAGTGAGCTGGGACTGTTCAGCCTAGAGAAGACTAAGGGGGGGACCTTATTAAAGTTTATAAATATCTGAAGTATGGGATGCAGGAGGAAATGGCCAGCCTTTTCTCAGTGGTCTGTGGAGACAGGACAAGGGACAATGGCTGCAAGTTGGCACACAAGACGTCTGCACCAACATGTGGAAGAACTTTTACACAGTGAGGGTGACAGAGCCCTGGGACAGGCTGCCCAGGGGGGTGTGGAGTCTCCTTCTCTGGAGATATTCAAGACCCGTCTGGATGCCTATCTGTGCGATATGAGCTAGGGAGCTGCTTTGTCAGGGGGGTTGGACCTGATGATCTCTTGAGGTCCATTCCAACCCCTATGATTCTATGATTCTCCCAGCTTCATTCTCCTGCCTTTGCTTCCCCAGGCCCTTCCAACGGCAGTTGGCCCAACTCCACTGCAAGCAAGAGCCACCTCCTGAGGGAGAACTACACCTTCTCAGCATACTACCAGCACTCCTCCCCCGTGGCTGCCATGTTCATCCTGGCCTACACCTTCATCTTCCTCATGTGCATGATCGGCAACATCCTGGTGTGCTTCATTGTGGTGAAGAACCGTCAGATGCGGACAGTCACCAACATGTTCATCCTCAACCTGGCCATCAGCGATCTGCTGGTGGGCATCTTCTGCATGCCCACCACCTTGGTGGACAACCTCATCACGGGTGAGCGGGGCAGTGGAGGGGTGAGATGCAAGCTGGAGGGGAAGAGAAAGTGGTGGGGAACATCTTTCCTGTGGGTGTTCTTTTTTTTTTACTGAGGATGAGGAAGGCAGGTGTTGGCCACTCAACCGCATCTGATGAGAGGCATCTCATCAGAGACACAATTTCTTTAGGTTTTGAGCACTCTTGGAAAAGTGTGACCTCAAAGCTGCATTTACTCATTTATTTAATGTTCTCAATCAAGCAACACTGAAAAACTCTCCTTGCATTGATCTTCTCCCATGCTGGCTTGGCTTTCCCTGCTGACCTTCCTGAAGACAGAGGTGACATCGGCACGGTTGGCAGAGTCTGGCCACAGCAGCAGTCAGGGCATGAGGCAGAGTCTGTATTTATTGGTTTGTTTATTATGGGGTGCAATTTATTTACTGCTGATGCCTTAGCGTTGGGGTCAAGAAACAAGGTGAAAGTCCTTCTGATTGAGGATCCAAAGGTCGGTCCCTGTGATAACAGCTCAAGGCCTGCATAAGGGTTGGAGACATGACAACTGCTGTGCTCCTTGAGTTTCTATGGAGTGCGATACGTGTGTCTCTTACCAATTTTGGGGTTTCTCTCAAAGCATCTGTACTGCTGGAGGCTCCATATGAGCCAAAAATGCAGCCCCTCTCCACTTCCGAGCGGGATTTAGCATCCTCCAGCAATGACATGGTGGATGGGGACATCTAGAGGGAGCTGCTGATGGACCTGACGGAGCCAAAGGCACGCACTTACAACCTCCATGGTGTCCCCTTGCAGGTTGGCCCTTTGACAACACCATGTGCAAAATGAGCGGCCTGGTGCAGGGCATGTCCGTCTCCGCCTCGGTTTTCACGTTGGTGGCCATTGCTGTGGAGAGGTATGTTGGCACAGGGATGTGGGGATGTGAGGACCAAGCCACCCCCTGCATGCTGACGTGTCCCATGCTGTTTCCACCCATGGGAAAGCTCACAGGGATCTCAGGAGCATGTCCCAGCTCAACCAGGAGGGCCACAAAGCTGTCCATGGGGCAGGCCAGAAAGGTGTCCTTCCCCACCTTGGGCTGAAAGCACCAAAGCCAGAGAGATCCCAAGCGATCTCTGCCACCAAAAGCCATATGTAAAGAACAACACACCTCACCCTCCCCTTCCCACTCCTGGGTCCTGGCCATCCTCCTTCCCGGGGACGTCCTACCAGGCACCCAAATCTACCACCATCTGCCTTCCTACAGGTTTCGCTGCATTGTCCACCCCTTCCGGCAGAAGCTGACTCTGAGAAAAGCCCTGGTGACCATCGCCATCATCTGGGTGCTGGCCCTACTCATCATGTGCCCCTCTGCCATCACCCTGACTGTCACCAGGGAAGAGCACCACTTCATGGTGGACACCTACAACAACTCCTACCCCCTCTACTCCTGTTGGGAGGCCTGGCCTGAGACAGGGATGAGGAGGATCTACACCACTGTCCTCTTCTCCCACATCTACGTGGCCCCCCTTGCCCTCATCATCGTCATGTACGCTCGCATTGCCTTCAAGCTCTTCAAGTCGGCAGCACCCGACTGTGGCCAAGGGGAGCCAGAGGGGAGGAAGGTCTCCCGAAGGAAGGCCAAGGTCATCAACATGCTCATCATCGTCGCCCTTTTCTTCACCCTCTCCTGGCTGCCCCTCTGGACGCTGATGCTGCTGACAGACTACGGGCGGCTGAGTGAGAACCAGCTCCGCCTGGTCACTGTCTACGTCTTCCCCTTTGCCCACTGGTTGGCCTTCTTCAACAGCAGCGCCAACCCCATCATCTATGGTTACTTCAATGAGAACTTCCGCCGGGGCTTCCAGGAGGCCTTCAGGGCCCCCTTCTGCTCACGCCACCGCCACCATCACCACCATGGGCCCTACACCCCCAGAAGCCATGGCCGTGGGGTCCTCTTTGGAGCTCGCAACCGTGTCTTTGCCCAGGCACGGGCCAGCGACTCGCCACCTGCCTCCGAATCAGGGCCCTTGGCACCCCGCCGCACTGGTGTCCCTGCATGGGATGGCTGAGCAGCCACGGCCACTGGGCACCTGTGGACCAAGGGCTTGCAGGGTGGGGAATGCAGATTTTGCCACATTGTGGCCTGTGAGTCACCCAAATAAAGGTGCGTCCTGCTGACGCCATGTCCCTGCCTTAGCTCCTCCACCTCACCCAGAAGTGCCGTCCTGGATGAGGGGCAAAGGGGGGGGCCACTAGCTGAGCCCCATGCCACCATGGGGCCCTGTGGCCTTGCCAGGGCATGGGCCTGGGGAGCTGAGGGATCGGGGAGGAGAGCTTGTGTAAATGGGCTGTCCCATGCCCCGCTTGGCCATGCTGTGGAGAGCCACACAGTCCTTTGCTGTGCTGTACCACGTTGTGCTGGGCCATACCACACCATGGTCATGAGGCCTGTGCCACACTGCTGTACCACACTACACAAAGCCATCATGGCTATGATGGACCACACTAAACCGTACTGCCGTGGCCATGCTAGACTACACCACACTGTGCTGGACCATGCTGCACCATGCCATCATGGCCATGATGGACCATGCCAAACCAAACTGGTCATGCTAGACCACATTATGCTGTGCAGGTCCAAGTCACGCCATAATGCTGTGGCCATGAAGAGCCATACTACACTGTGCCACACCAATGCCATCATGGCCACAATGGACCACACCAAACCCTACCGCTGTGGTCATGCTGGACCATACTGCACCGTGCTGGTGTATGCCATGCTGTGCTGAAGCAAGCCACACCACACCAGCATGGCCATGATGGCCCACGCCACGCTGTGCTGGGCCATGCCGCACCACGCCATCACGGCCATGCAGGACCACGCCAAACCACGATGCTGTGGTCCTGCCGGACCATACTGCACCGTGCTGGTGCAAACCACACCATCATGGCCATGATGGACCACGCCATGCTGTGCTGGGCCATGCCGTGCTGGGCCATGCCACACCACGCCATCACAGCCATGCAGGACCACACCAAACCACGATGCTGTGGTCCTGCCGGACCATACTGCACTGTGCTGGCCCACACCACCCCATGCCGGCCCACGCTGCGCCACGCAGGACCACGCCAAACCACACCGCTGTGCTCATACCGGGCTACATCACAGCGTACTGGACCACACCGTGCCCCGGTGCTACAGGCCCCCGCACCTCACACCCCACAGCATCCTGCCGCGCTGCCCAGCGTGACGTGGCGCGGCGTGACGCAGCGCGGGGCGGGGCGCGGGGCGAGCTCGGCGCCTGCGCAGGACGCGCTTGGTGAGGCGGGGGGGGGGGTGTGTGGCGGGTCGCGCCTGCGCAGTGCGGGAGCCGGCGGGTTGCGCGGCGCACGATGGCAGGTTACAGCGTGGAGGAGCGCGCCGCGCCTCATAGCGTGGAGTACCGGCTGTTCTTCAGTGAGTAACTGCCGCCGCCGCCGCCTCCTCCTCCCGGCTCGGGGGATGAGCCCCTTTGGAGGCGCCGGGGGAGCCCCCGCGGCCTGAGGTCCGCGGCTCGCCGCCACCCCACCCTCCCCCACCCCCACCCTTTTACCTGCAGCGGGGCTCCCTGAGGCGGGGCCCGGCGTGGCGTCCCTTCTGGCTGGGCCTGACTCGCCCCTTTTGCCTTGCAGAGGACGCCGCCGGGCGGTACATCTCCCCCTTCCACGATATCCCCATCTACGCGGACGCCGGCAAGGTGAGGAGTGGGGGAGAAGGGCTCTGGGTGGGGTGACCCCGCTGGCGTGGGCCTGGCCAGGGGAGCGAGCTCCGGGCTTTGGCTGCGAGCCTGGGGGCCTGCGCGCCTCGGCGTCCCGCGGGTCCCAGGCGTCTCCCATGGGTGCCTGGCTCCTCAGGCTGCCCGGCGGCAGGAGCACCCCGGCGGAAGCATCGCCCGGTCTCGCCGGGAGCGGGGCAGCCCCTTCTCCCGCAGCCTTCGCTCCGGGCAGAGCGGGGGAGGGGGCGGGGAGCGGGCCATCTCGCTGCCCCGTGCGAGTGGTTCTCTTCAGCGTGCCCGTGAGGTCACAGGACAGCGTTTTGGGTTAAAAGAAGCGTGCTTTCTGCCTTCGGCTAAATATCGGCATCCCCCGCTGCGGAGGTTTACGCTCAACCGGCGTGATGCTTCAGGCTTCGGGTTTGACTGCAGTAAGACTGCTTTGATGCCAGCAGCATCATTGGCCACCGAAGGAAAGGCGAGGATGTTAAATCTGTGCTGTAGCAGCTCCTGGGGACCTCTTGCCTTGCAAGGAGTGCAGATGGGAACCTGCTGCATGGTTCCTGCCATTACATCCTTCCAGCAGCCGGCGGTTAGTCAAAGTTGGCTGCTCTCTAAAATGCTTTGGCTCTAGGAAGCCCAAGCAGACGCATTTCAGTTTTCACTGGGCGCTTTTTCAGTGGTAACTCAGGCTCTTTGCCTGTGTTCCTTACTTTCTGTAGCTCATTTCTTCTTTGAACATGCACTAAAGTGCTGTGCAACTAGAGAAACGTAGCAGATGAGCTGCTTGTGAGGGAGAGGTGGGGGGTGGAGAGCAGTTATGGGAAAGGCAAACCATATGTAGAATTTAGAGATGAACCTCTGGAAAGAAGCTGGTTAACTTTGGGTTGTGGGCATTGTCAAAATACACTCTGGGAAGTCTGAGGTGGGTTTTGCCTGCTGAGAAGGGAAAAGACGGATTTTAATCATTAAGGAGAGTGGCCAAGTGGTTTCTGTGCCCGACTTGGAAAGCAGTTTTCAGCGGGGGTCTGAGAGCTAGGTTGGACAGGGAAGATCCAGATAATGCTACACTCTCCAGAGCGGAGGAGGAAAGAGCAGGGGAATGAGTATAGGGGTGAGGAGGATTTCTCTGGACTGGTAATGATTAACAAGGGAAACTGGGCTACTGGTGTGCCAGCATCTCGGTGCCAAGTCATATCACTGAAGGCTGCGGTCCCTGAAATTATGCAACAGTGCTGATCACGTTAGACCTCTTCCCGTTGCTGGAGTGCCTCCCCACAGAGATTTTACTCGTTGCTTAGCAGGTTTGTTACCAGCTATGGTAGGGAGCCCAGCTTGGAGCAAAAGGTTGTCTCACTCTGTCTGGTCTCCTTGATCTTTATCCTCAGACTTCTAAGACACTGAGAGGATTGCAGACTGGGTTTTTTTCAGTCTAGGGCTGGGATATGCTGACCTTATCTGTACCTGTGTGCCTTGGCATTGCGAAGCAGTGACCTTGGGCTGCTTGCTGGGTGCCTTAGACCAAGGTACATCTGTCAGCTGGAGTGTGGAGAGACTGTGAGATGCACCCCCAAGTTACCTTTCCTCGCCTGTGAAGCCATAAGCGCCCTGCCTAGCCAGTTCCAATCGCCTCGTTTCTTTCCTGGAGTTACTTGTCCATGAAAAGGTATATGCTCTTCTTATGTATAAATTTCAAGTGAGCAGTGACCCCCTGCAATTTAAGGCTTGTAAGGAGCTCCTGTAAGGGAAAGACATGGGCAAAGTCAATGGTGTATCAGCGCTCGTTGCACAATAACAGTCTAATTGCGGCACCATACAGGTGCAAGGGATTTTGCAATGGTAATACTACTTACCGTGGGGATTAGAAACCTTGTTAGTGCAAGGGAGCAAGGTTTGACCTTTTCTTAAAAGCCATAATCTCTTTGAACAGCAAACGCTAAGGTTCAAGTGTGAAAGCTTGTTTTCTTGAGGAGCAGAGTGACGTTGAACTCTTAAGAATCCTCTCAGCCCAGCTGGAGTCAACAAGACTTGTTTCCAGGTGCTGCCCATAAACTAGATATCACAGGATGTGGTTCTGCCTTTCTCCCCCACATCTTTGTCCTCGCACCATGCAGCTAGCGAGGTCTGCTCTTCTAGACTGGCAGCTTGGGCATCTCTTCCTAACTTGAAGGCACACTAGAATGTTTGGATGTGATGTTGTGGGCTGCTCAGGACAGTATGTAGGTACCCAGGTTATTAAATAGGTGGGTTACTCCTGTAAGCTTTGTCTCTACTGAATTGCCGGGACGGCTCTTGCAGTAACTTCACACGGTTTATAGTTAATAAATGTGCCTGAAGCCTCGTTTTGTTACACCCAGGATAGGCTGTGTGCAGCTGTCTTCATCTAAACCCACTGTTCTGTAACCTGGGAACGTGACAGAGAGGTTCATAGGCAGCAAGTGATGGAGAATGGGTGGGTAACCTCAGTCTGGTGTCTTTCATGGGTTTCAGCTTCGAGGGATAACGTCTGGCTGACCAGATTACAAGGCTTTTATCAACTGTATCAAAACTGGCACTGAGAAAGAGAAGGTTAGGGTTTTCATGTGAAATGTCTGGCTTTCATGCTTGCTTATATGTGTTCCCTAGTTTAAAGTGTGGTCTTGAGATTCCTTCCCGTTCACTGATGTTTTGCTTTCTTCAGAATGTGTTCAACATGGTCGTGGAGGTACCTCGATGGACAAATGCCAAGATGGAGGTAACTGTTTTACAGTTCCTAGCCTATGTGCTTGACATGACTGGTCTGTTTATCTTTGGCTTTGCTGATTCTCTCTGCCTCAGTTTCACCTCCTAAATTTTAGTGTGGTTTCTAACTTCCCCTATAAGCACTTTTGTAGTGCTGGAGGTCTGGTGTGGAGGCTGAGACTCACCAAAAGTGGAATAACTTGGTATTCTTCTGTGGCTTCTGGTTAAAGCAGCATCTTACAAGCCTGGACCACACGTGGTTCTGACATTTGTAGGTCAGTTTGCAGCAAACTGTATCCCAGGAGATGGCAATGCAACAGGAAGTGGAGTTGTCCAATATCTGCCGTTGGCTTCAGGGTCAGCTCCTGGTCTCTTGGCTTGCCAGCTAGGAGCCTGCTTCATTTGGGGTTTTTTTAATAAAATAAAAAAAAACACACTTGATTTTTTTTTTCTTGGAGAGCTAAGTAGAGAGATTTATGTAACTTCTCTTCCAGATTGCAACAAAGGATCCCTTAAACCCAATTAAGCAAGATGTGAAGAAAGGAAAACTGCGCTACGTAGCTAATGTGTTTCCCCATAAGGGTTATATCTGGAATTACGGTGCTATCCCACAGGTACTGTAACTTACATCCCTTCTGGTGGGGTGGGGGGAGGATGCCTGTACGTGTGCCCAACCACCACTGTGTTAATGGGCAAAAGGTCAGCTGAGCCTGATCTTGGATGCGGTGTTTGTAGCTGTGTACGTCACCTTGCTGGTGCAGAGAACCTGTTGAGAAAACAAGGGTGCTTTTAAGTGGAGATCTCAAGAGGTGGACTTGTAGCTAATGCTGGGAGTAAGGTATCTGAGCTAGCTGGGTCCATTAGGCTTTGGATGTGGACAGTGAGGATCTGAAGACTGTACCTTGCCCGTTTCTGCCCCTTTTAGTGATCAGGGTCTCAACCGCGCAGCTAGACTCGTGTGGTAACCTGCTGGGCGGTAGTAGGTGCTCTGTTCTTGGTGTTGGATCTGAGAGAGACACTCACAAGCCCAGAGGCTGTGTGAGGCAGACATCTGCAGCTGCACAGACATGCTTTCTTCAAAACAGCCTGCAAGGGGGGACGGGCAGATGGTGGCTATCTGCCACCATCTTTATCTGCTAGATAAAGAGCTAGAACCCTGAGCAGGGCTGCTTGTGTCTGACTTTCTTTAAGGTTTGAGTTTCTGTTAGAGAAATAAATCGTCGGTGACAGTTCAGAGGGAGGCACACTGAATTAGGTACTTTTAGCCTCACTAGCTGCTGAGTGGTGTCTCCGAGCGGCTTGAGGTGGCATTTCAAAGTTGAATTGCTTTCTGCTCAGAGGGGTCCTGGAGACAGTTTCTTTGTGCAGAATTAGGGGTTTCAAGGCCTTGGCTCAGCCATGTGTCAGTGGGTCACAGCTGTTTGTGCGTCAAGAGCGAGGGACTGGACTCAACACTTCTTTGCAGAGAAGTGCAGTAGTGGCTGTGAAGAGCCCTGATCTTATAGTGGTTGGAATATTAGTAGGTCTGTTAATAATGTGAGATGTAAGATTGTGCTTTAGAAGGAGGATACATCTTCCCGGATGTATCGTGAGGTCTTGACTGTACAGGTTGTGTCCTGGCACGCAGCGAATTGGGATCTCAATAACCTTAGGGGTAGATGGTCCTTATGATGTGAGTGGACACAGTGCCCTTTTGCTCCTGGATCGGAAGTGTGTGTTTTAAGCAGCTGTGGCTTTTGGGGGTGCAGCTCATGTGCCTTCTGGAGTCCTGTCCTTCAATTTGATGCTCACCGGTTTAGGTGAGATGTGCTGGGACACCCAGTGGCATTGGGTATGGGACTCTGCTCTTGTCACCGCTCTAGTGCAACAGTGTATCTTTAATTGTTTGATTAAAAGGAAACAATACACTCTGTTGGGCTGCTATCTGGAGTTCAGGAAACTTCTGTTAAGAAATGAATAGGGAGAGGAACGGGCAGGCGGCCAAATCAGTGAGTATTCTTTGGAGATGTGAACTTCACCTTTATGCAGCCGTGGAAGGGAGGAGGAAGTCAGGAAAAAGGTTTTTCAGTTTATCCTTGGCGAGATAAGGCCTTTTAACTTGGATTCACACTGAATTTGTAGGCACTGTGAAACAGTAGCCCAACCCTTGGACCTGAAAGCAAGTGTGACGTGGGCCATTGTCTCTATCTTCCCAGCAATTGAGTGCCTGAGATAAACCTGCTGCTTGCTTCCACTTGAAACCTGAGAGTTCTTAATTCCTGCTTGTGGGTTTTTTTCCTGCAGACTTGGGAAGACCCAGGTCACAAAGATGAAAATACCGGGTGCTGTGGAGATAATGATCCAATTGATGTGTGCGAAATCGGAAGCAAGGTAATGTGTTCTAAAGGGTAACTGTAATTAATGTCTCTGAAGTCAATTATCCAGGGACATTATTCGGTTCCTCCCTCCTCTACCTTAGTGTGATGTTTCCCTCCGCTGCTTCTGGAGATTGTTGATGAGGTCTTAGAGCCTTGTGAGACAGGGCTTGGGAACCGCTGATAAGCCACAGCTGATTTCATGGCACCCCACCGCTTGCTGAACTTGCAGCTTGCACCCTCTCTGTCCAAGGAACACACAACAAGGTCTTTGTCCTTGGCAGGTCTGCTCTCGGGGAGAAGTCATCAAAGTGAAGGTGTTGGGCACGCTGGCACTGATTGATGAGGGAGAGACAGACTGGAAGATAATTGCTATCAATGTCGAAGACCCTGAAGCGGACAACTATAATGGCAAGTAGCAGGATGGGGGAGCAGGCTTAGCGCTGGCCTTGCTCTGTTCAGGGCTCGTTCCTTCTCTGCCATGGTGTTCACCAGGTGTGATCTTGGAAGGACAGCAGAGTAGGATGTCATCAAACCTGTAGCAAACATTTTATGGCTGTTTATCCAAAGTTCAGTCCTCTGTCTAGCCTGGCGTCTCAAAGAAGAGGGTGGCTCCTCAGCCTGTCCTCTCAGTGGAAGGAAAGGGGTTGTCCAGTCAACCTCTAATCGGAGCTGTTAAAATCTGTCCCCACTCCTGGGGCAATCAGGATATGCTGTGAAGATGAAAGATGGAATGTCCACATTCCTGCAGCTATCCAGTTAGTGTATTTGCTCTCACCTGCTGGAAACGTTGCTCAGACTACCTGAGGAGGGGCTGAAAGAGAGGCGGCTGACAAGAACGGGGTAGTAGTAACTTCTAGTAGCTTCTGTTCCTAGGTGTGCTAACAAAGTTTTTCTGTGTGGCTAGATATCAACGATGTCAGAAGGATGAAACCTGGATACTTGGAAGCTACAGTGGACTGGTTCAGGCGATACAAAGTGCCTGATGGAAAGCCAGAAAACCAGTTTGCTTTTAACGGCGAGTTTAAAGACAAGGTAGGATCACCTTTCTTCATCAGTGTGAGCTGCTGTGAAAGAGGGGGAGGCGTGTGAAGAGCAAGGGGGGACTGAACTTGTCCCAGCCCACCCAACCTAGTGCCATGCTGCAGTCGAAGGGGACGCCCATCCTGCCCCTCAGGATGGGTGAAACCGGGATCGGGGCTGAGGCGGAAAGTAGGGACAAAGAACCTCAGAGCAGTGTTTGGTTTGGCTCCCTGTGGTATTTAGTAATGTTTATTGCCGTGTTCCTGCTGACAATGAAGTGTGTGTGCTTCCTCCTCCAGCTGACAGCTTAACGCTTGAGCACATACCACTGCCCCTTTTTATTTTAAGGGGGACCCCTCCCCCCCGCCCCCGCAGTGTGCCTGGAAGCAGATTCGCTTTTCAGTAGTTGTGAGATTAGATTAGGTGCGCATCTCTTCCTCTTGGTCTGCAGAGCAGCTGAGTGGCTTGCCTGGAGCGGAAGAAAGCTCCCAGACAGCTCTGGATCCCCTAGCTGCTGCAGGCAGGCAGGAGGAGCAGGGTGGAGGTGCTTTTGTAAGATGGCGCTGTCTGGAGACTAGAACTATCTGCATTGCATTTCTATTGACCCCAAGCTTGCTGGGTGACCTGGGCATATCCTCCCATCTCCAAAGTAAACCAAAGCCATTACTATAAAATCCCCACTGTGTACCTGGTGTGCGCTGAGAGGTCGCTGCCGTTCCTGAAAGGTGTGGGAATGGAAGACCCCTCTCCAAGTCCCTTCTGGAGCCTTACACGTAGCGTGGTGTTTGCTCTCGCCTTCAGGATTTTGCGGTGAACGTCATCAGAAGCACTCACGAGCACTGGAAGGCTTTGATAGCGAAGAAAACTGACGGAGGGGAGATCAACTGGTAGGTTCACGCTCACGGCGCTCTGCATGTTCCTTTCCCCTAAACAAGCAGCCCTGCAGCTTCCTTTCCTGAGTGGTGCAGTGCCTTCTGCCAGCTGCCAGCTGCCTCCATGCGCCTTCCCTTTCTGTGGGGCAGCTGAAGCCAATGGTTCTTAGCATCGACTGGCCGCTCACGGGGGAGAGGGGCTTGGCTTTTGCATCCTCACGAGCGACTTTCCTCTTCTAGCACAAACCTGACGTTGTCCGACAGCCCTTTCTGCTGTAGTCAAGAGTGTGCGAAAGCGACTGTGAATGCGGTAAGTCCTGCCCCTCCTGACGGGCAAATCGGTAGGGGGTTGTGTGAATAGCACATTGTGTGCTCAGAGTTGGTTTCGGGTGAGTGCACGCAGCACTTCTTTATGGTAAAATGGGTGTGGAGCAAGCCAGGTGTTCCTCCAGAGGCTTCTCCTTGCCTGTGGTCATCTGGGAGGTGGAATCCCAAGCAGAATTTTGTGTGAAGGGCTAAGCTGAACTGTAGCTGACTAGTGCAGGCTGATTCCCACTCCTTGAATCTTATACCGTGCTTGGTAAAGGCTTGGGCGGCTCTGAACGGTGTCTGGTGAGCTTCAGGCAGAAGGTCAACCTCTGGCTACCTGTAATCTACTTCTCATTTCAGGCACCGCCGAGTAAAGCTGCTAACCCCATCCCACCAGAAGGTAAGTCTCCCTGCCATGCCAATGAGGAAGGAGTTAGCAATGGGAAAACAAGGGTCTTATATGGTCACTAGCTAGGTGACGAGCCTTTTGATGCCTGGGGATGCCATCCTGTAGGAAAATAAGGGCCGGTGGATGAATCCTGGCTCAGCTGTCCTCATCCTTCTGCCCGAGGTGGCAATGGGCGCCTTCCACCTGAAATCTGAACCTTGCTTTAGTGGGGCTGAAGACCTGAGGGCCACCCCCAGCTGCCGGAAGCCCATGGCCATGTGGCAGAAAGTGGACTAATCCCTCCTTCTGCTTTGTTTTCCTGCCCCACGCAGTTGACAAGTGGTTCTACTACCAGAAGAACTAAGGCCTGGAGGGCAGCTGGCCAAAGATCTGCGCCCTCCCTACTGCCCAGCCACCACAGGCAGGAGTAGAGCAGAAACATAGCTTTGGTGTCACCGAGAAGACCTCTCCTGTACCGTTGCCGATTAGAATTCTGTGTCTAGCAGTGCCGTGCCTGCTGTGTTGAGCTCTTGTGGAGGCTAGAAGCCATCGCCCCCCCTCCTGCGTGCTGCGTACTCTGTAAATCCTAGCCCGGGGTCGCTTGCCGGGTACGCCTGTGGCTGCTAGAAATAAAACCAACCCAAACCGACCCCGTTCCTTTCCCTGCCTGGGGCGGAGGCTGGAGCCAAGGGTTCGTGGGCGTGTGTGTAGCGGGGGGGTTATCACACCGTGCGAGGCCGTGTCCCGCGGGGAGGCCTCGGGACTCGAACCCGCGGTTCTCCGGGCGGACAGCGGAGCCGCCGGGGGGCGGCCTCGATCCCGGGTCCTGGTGGAGCTGGGGGGGGGGGGGGGGGCGGTGCCACCTGAGCAAGGGGCCGTGGCTTCCGCGTCGCGGCGGCGTCAGGACGCACGGTGGACGTGGGAAGCCAGCGCGGCGCAGCCACCGGGCCGGAAGTGGGAGTGGCGCTCGGTGAGACGTATTTCCGGCGGGGAGCTGGCGGCTGCCGTGGAGGGGAGTGGGTGGCGCGGCGGCCCGGGGGCAGCCGGGGGTGAGTGGCGGCGGCGGCGGGGGGCCGGGGCCCGGCCGGGGGCGACGGGGCCGGGCGACGCGGGGCGGCGGCGGCGGGTGACACGCAGGCAGGGTGGGGGCGGGGCGGGGCTGAGGCGGCGCCGCCCGCCCTTGAGGCCGGGGCCGCCTCTCCCCCCGCCGGGCCGGGCCGCTGAGGCGGCAGCGGCGGGGAGCCGACCCTGGGGCGGAGCGGTCGCGTCCCGGCGAAGCGCCCCTTGCTGCGCCGCCGCGCTCGATGCAGCGGGCCCGGCAGCATCCCGGGCCCCAGCCAGCGTCTAGCCCGTCACTCGCGTTCCGGTTCTGTCCCTGCAGGCGGTTCCTCAGTCTTCAGCCATGTCTTTCATCTTCGAATGGATCTACAATGGGTTCAGCAGCATGCTGCAGTTCCTAGGTAAGGCTCCGAGCCGCCGGGGCTGCGGGGGTAGCAAGGCACTGGCTGCTTCTCAGCATCACCTTCCCAGCATCCCCTCAGAGAGGGACGCTACAGGACGCCTCACTCGGCGGGCACAGTTGTCTTGGCTCGTGTTGTGCCTGGCGAGAGGGCTGCACGCTGATACAGGCTTTGGTTTGGTTTGTTAACGCTAGGAACTCTTGGAATGTTCTGGCAGTGAAGGAACCCCCTCACTCCTCCTCCTCTTCCTGGTACTCACCCCAATCTCTCCCACCCCAGGCTACCCACCGTGGTCTTCCCAGGGGTGCTGCTGGGAGGTGGCTTAACGCCCCTGGCTTGATTCGGCTCGAAGGCTCTATGTGGAGGTGCTGTCCAAAGGGTTGCCCAACGCAGGGTGACCTGGGTGGCTGGGCTGTCTGCCTTGCTGTGGCCTGAGCAGCCCTTTCCCAACATGCAGCTGAGGAAGAGTCCTGGCAGGGGGATGCACAGGGCTGCGATGAGGACAAAATCCTTGGGAACTTGCCCATGGGAGACACGTACCTGGAAGCAGGGGGAAATATAATCAGTTAATCTGAAGAAGATGACACGTTTTTCATGCTTTGTGCTTCTTCATCAGCTCCCTGCTGCCTGGCACGGGGCTATTCTGTTTTGGGGCCGAGAGCCGTGTCCATAACCTGCCACCAACCTGAAGAACCCTTTGCTCCCCGTGCTCTTGTGCTGCGGCACAGCTGAGGAGAGAATCTGTTACAGAAATGTGGCCGTCACAGACGTTACCTCAGCAAGAAAACCAGCAGCTCGAGCTGGTCTGGATTGCGTTTGCTGGGGGTGGGTGGGGGTTCTCTTCCCGCCCTGTGTCCGTGCTGGAAGTTGTGTGAGCACACAGGTGGCAGCACAGCTCCAGGAAAGGGCTTCGGACATCAACACCACCAAACGGCCCAGCCTTTCTGCTCACCTTGCTGCGGTGAAGCCTGCTGGATTTTATTTATTGGGGTTGTTTTTTTTAAAAGTTTATTTGCTTCTCCTTCCAGGTTTGTACAAGAAATCTGGAAAACTTGTGTTCCTGGGCTTGGATAACGCAGGTAAAACCACTCTGCTACACATGCTTAAAGACGACAGGCTGGGTCAGCACGTCCCGACACTACACCCCAGTAAGTCTGCTGGAGCCCTGGCTGCTGTGTGGGGTGGTTGGGGTTTGGTTTTTTTACACCACTCCCTTCAATTTTTTGGCTTCATGGTGTCAAAATACACCTTTGGTGACAGCTCCATGTTGTGGCTCTCAGAGCTGAGGGGTAGGAGTGGGTTTGTGCTTTCCCCTCTGATACAAACTGTTGGGGTGCTGAGGAAAGGCGCAGCGGGACAGAAGCACCGTGGGGCATTGCCAGCATGCAGGAGAGATCGGAAAACCAGCTCTGCTTCAGTGACCAGCTTCTCCAGGAAATCTGGGGAATTCCCAGCTTCTGGGGGGTACCTTAGATGAGGAGCATCTAAAGGCGTGGTGTTTTCCCCCGCTTCACGAGGTATTTTCCAGCGAAACAACCTGGTGTTTTTACTTTCCAGCATCTGAGGAGCTGACGATCGCTGGAATGACCTTCACGACCTTCGATCTGGGTGGACACGAGCAAGGTAAAGGTGAAATCGCTCGGGCACAGGGGGGCCTGACCTCCCAATTGCCACCGTGGTCCCCAACTGCCTGATGACAAACCTCCCCGCAAGCGACACCGGGAAGCACAAGCGGTCAGCGGTGCCTCATTTACTTGTTGCCCTGAAACGGTGCGTGGAGCGCTGTGTGGGAATAACCTCCCAGCTTCAGGGTACCAGCTGTTTGCTGTGGTTTAATACTCCTGCTTCCTTCTGGCAGGTTGGACCCGGGGGGAAACTGCTGCCAGTTCCCGCTCTGCTGCCTGAAATATTTTAGGGCTTGAATGTCGTAGGCTTTTTCTTTGGAATAATTGCCCAGTTTTTATTTTTACTCTTTCTAGACGCTCAGAGAAAAGCCCTTTCTGCCTTTTTCTTGTTTGGTTTTCAATTTAAAATACAAAAATACCGGAAGAAGGATGCCCTGCTTTGGAAAGGCGGCCTCGGTTGCTGCGACTCGGTGCCGAAAGCAGAGAGAGCACCACTGCGCCCCTGAACTGCCTCCTCCCTTGCCCCCCTCAGCCAGTGTTCTGCCCTTTCTGTGTTCCAGCTCGCCGGGTGTGGAAGAACTACCTGCCAGCCATCAATGGGATCGTCTTCCTGGTGGACTGTGCCGATCACTTGCGTCTCATGGAATCCAAAGTTGAGCTTAACGTAAGCAGGTCGGACTCGGAAGGGAGTTTTAAAGCAGGGTTTCATGTCCTGTCTTCCCCCCAAATCACCCTTGTTGGTCACAGTATTAAAAAAAACACAAAAAAGCGGGTTTTCTTCAAACAACAGAAGTTTTGGGGGTTATTTTTTGGGGATTTTGTTTGCCTCAGCTTAACTCTTCCTCCACCTTCGCACACAGGCGCTAATGACAGACGAAACGATATCCAACGTGCCAATCCTTATTTTGGGTAATAAAATCGACAGACCGGAGGCCATCAGCGAGGAGAAACTGCGGGAGATCTTTGGACTCTACGGACAGACCACGGGGAAGGTAAGGAGGCACCCGAATCCCCAGTGGGAACACTGTGGAACGTGGTGGCTGGGGAGTTGCTGGGCCTCGGGCTGGCTCTGCCCGTGTCGCTAACAGGATGGCAATGCAGGGTGACTCACTGGTGCCATTTTACCTGTTCAAACACCGCAGTGCAGTTGGAATCAATCAGAAGTGCCGGGTATCGGTGACAAAGCACCGTGAGACTGCTCTTGCTGTGGTGACGAACGGCGCCTTGGGTCGCACCGCGCGCTGTAGCAGGCACATCAGGCCGCGTGCCTCTGAAAATGGTTTCTTGGTGCGTTCCGACATCCCGTGTGCAGGAGCCGGCATGTGGCTGGGAAAGGAGACTCCATGGGCCCAGAGGAGCGGTTTGGGGTTTGGGTTTTTGGGGTGGTTTTCCTGAATTCCCGTTGGCTTTCCTTAGGGAAACGTGCCGCTGAAAGACCTGAACGCTCGGCCCATGGAGGTGTTCATGTGCAGTGTGCTCAAGAGGCAAGGCTATGGCGAAGGCTTCCGCTGGCTATCGCAGTACATTGACTGACAGCTCGGGGACGGACAGACAGAGAGTTGTTTTTCCCCTCTGGACTCGATCCCTCTTCGCAGCATCCTACGGACTTTTCTATCCCAGGGCGGAAAGCTGGTTTGTTCTGGTGTTTTTCGGTTAGGTTTGGGGGTTGGTTGTTTTTTTTGGGGTTCTTTTTCCCTCCTTTGTTTTTGGTTTTTTGTTCCCCCCCCTCCTTCTTTCCCAACCGCGTCCTGGGCGTCGAACAAGAGACTCCTGGTTTTTCGGCTGCCCTGCGGCACAGTGGTGATGCAACTCTTTCCCCGCCAGCCGGGGAGGTGGGCGCCGCTCTGCACGGGGCGGGGGTGAGCCGCCTCTTTTCCGGTTGGGTTGCGGCGCGGGCCTGTGCGCGCTGGGGGAGCGAAAGGCTGCACAGAGCCAGCCAGCGAGGAGAGAGCGGGAGCGAGCGCGGCTCACCACTGCGCTCAATTGACTTCACGAAGCAAAAGCAATTATATTTTTTAAAGAAAGTGTTAATGGAAACAGCGTCCCTCCTAACTTTTTAGTTGAAGTTTCCTCTTGTTTAGGCCAGGCTCGGGTGAGGGGTAGGGGGGCCGGGGTTTTGGGGGGGAGGGTTTGGGTTGGGGTTTTTGTTGGGGTTTTTTTTTTTTTTTTTTTTTTTTTAAATATTTAACGCTCTTTAGATATTTCGCAGATTACTGACCCCAGGGTATCACGGTATTAGCCAAGTCCTGAATAAACGTAGCATTTGGGCTTCACGGAGCCGGAAGGTGGCTGTGCTGTGTCCCACACTGACTGACATGCTGAGGGGCCCGTGCCCACCATCCCACCCTGGCTTGGCGGCCAGGGGTGGGGGGGTTTAGCTTTAGCTGTCGGGTGTCGTGATGTCAAACCCCTCGTCGTGCTGAGCCCCACGGCGCTGGCTGGGCGGTGATGCCGTGCCCGCAGCCTCACCCCACTTCTCCCCGCGGCTCCTGACATCCCTTCCGCCCGGGGGATGCGCCGCCGCACCGACCCCGCACGAACCGCTGCGGGGGGCGTGGCGTCATGTGGCGTCACCGCCACGTCCCTCGGCCCGCCCCGCCGCCTCAGCCAATGAGCGGAGGGGGCGGAGGGGTGCGCGGAGAGGCCGCGGAGGGTGCGCGGGGAGCGGGATGTTGGGTACAGCCTGCCCCGCCGCCGCCATGGCGGAGGAGCCGGCCTGCTGCGTGGTCAGCGTGTCCCGGCCCGCCGACGCTCCCGACGCCGCGGCCGGCCCCTGGAGCTGCAGCGGGGTGGTGCTGAGCCGCAGCCCCGGGCTGGTGCTGTGCCAAGGCGCCGTCTTCGCTCCCTTCCTGCGGGACGGCCGCGATGCCTGGGCACAGCCCCGCGCCCTCTGGCCCGACGCCCTCTGGCCCTGCCCGCGCCTCCTCGTCCTGCGGCCTCCAGCGCGAACCTACAGCGCGGTCCTCGGACTCGATGCCCCAGCGACGTCGTGCAGCACGGCTGGCGGCTTGCTGCAGCACGAAGCCCAGCTCCTGGCCTTGGTGCCCTGCGGCCCCTTCCAGCGGGCGCTGCTGTGCACCTTCGGGCAGGCGGACCAGTGGCGCTTCGGCGGGGACGTGGCGGTGGATGGGGATGACGATGACCAGCAGTCCCTGCACTGGTTCGCCTGGCTGCGGGTGCCTGGCCTAGACTCTGTGAGCGGCGGCTGGACGCCCCGGGTGAGTGCCCGCTGCCTGCGCAAGGGCGAGGGGCTGCTGGCCTGCGGGTCCCCCTTCGGCGCCCTCTGCCCTGACCTCTTCCTCAACACCCTGAGCAGGGGGGTGGTCAGCAACCTGGCCGGTGAAGAGAACGCCCTCATCCTCACTGACGCACGCTGCCTGCCTGGCACCGAGGGTGGTGGTGCCTTCTTGCCCTCACCCTCCGGACCGCACTTGGTGGCTGTCATTGCCGCCTCATTCTGCTGGAAGGGCGCTGAGTGGGTCGGGCTCACCCTGCTCTGCTCCCTCGACGCCATCCTGTGCAGCAGTACTGGTGTCCTGGAGGAAGCTGGGGCAGTAATGCCGCCGCCAGTGCCGGTGGCCATGGTGCAGACAAGGGACAGGCAGGACCCCCTGGGCTGGGCGGCACTGGTGGAGTGTGGGGCCGCATGGGGCTCAGGGGTGCTGCTGGGCCCCCGCCTACTCCTCACCTGTCGGCACGTGGTGGAGGCGGGAGCCCCGCTCCGTGTGACGCTGGTGCCCAACCCCAGCCGGTGAGTGTGACCACGTGTGTCCCCCCCCCAACCCCTCTCACTTGTGTATTCCCCCCCTGCCCACGCTGTGGTGACATCTCCTGCGCCCTGTCCTTAGGGCTGCCACCATCCTCAGGGGACGCGTGGTGTTCGCCACTGAGGAGTCGTCCCCCTTCGACGTGGCAGTGGTGGAGCTGGAGGAGAGTGTGCCGGGCTTCGTGTCCCCACGCCCTGCCACCACCTTCCTCCCAGGTAAGCGGCAGTGGGGCGCTGGGGAGGACGATGACACGTGGGATGGGGGTCACCTCCTTGTACCCACCTCCTGCTTCTCACCCACCCCAGGTGAAGAGGTGAGTGTGGTGGGCTTTGGAGCGCTGGGGTGCGCATGTGGCCCCTCAGTGACCACAGGGGTCCTCTCAGCCGTGGTGGGGGTGGCCGGGCGCCCTGTCATGCTGCAGACCACCTGTGCCGTCCATGGCGGCTCCAGCGGCGGCCCCCTCATCTCATCCCGCAGCGGATGCCTCCTGGGTAAGCTGGGGGTTGTGGGCGTGTGGGGGAATCCCCAGGGTGTCCCTGGGCCACTCGCTCATCACCCCTCTCCCTCCCCCCAGGGATTGTGGCCAGCAACACCCGGGACACCAGCGTGGGGGCCACCTACCCCCACCTCAACTTCTGCATCCCCATCACTGTCCTGCAGCCCCATATCATGCACTACCGCCGCACCGGCGACCCCACTGCCTTCACCCGCCTTAACCGGGCAGGTGGCAGGGTGCGGGCGGCCTGGCGGCTCCAGCGGCAGCCGCGACCCCCCAGCAAGCTCTGAACCCTCACTTCGGGGGGCTGTGCCAGGGACCAAATGGCCGGGACCCCGTGGTGGTCCCTGGGCTGGGGGGCACTGGGAGGTGCCTGTGGCAGCTGCGGTTGCCCCCCAGTTGGGGGAGTGGGGGGCGGTTTTGTTTCCTTTTCTCCCCAGAGCCATAAATGCTGTGAGTTGTGGTCCTGGTGTCCTGTGCTGCCACGTGGCTGGGGGAAATAGACTGGGCGGGTTGGGGGGGAGGGCTGGTCTCTTGAGGGATGTTCTGGGTTGACTTAGCACTGGGACAGGGTCTGGGTTTTGGGTGGGATAAGTGGGCGGGGTGGGATGGAGAGATGGATGACAGCTGTGGGTCCTGCTATGGCTCAGGGTCCTGGGGGGGTGGGGCGGGTGTAGGGGGAAGAGAGGGTTAGTGTGGGTTCCGGGTCTTGGAGAGGTGTATTTGGGCAGGAACCCAGCAGAGGGAGGCCAAGTCCAGCCCTACAGCGCTCAAGGACAAAACTTGCTGGGCACACACCCTCCCCAGCCCCCTCTAACCTGAGGGGGGGCAGCGCAGCACCCCGTGCAGGGTGCAGATGGAACACGCAGGCAAGCGTTTGACACAGACCGGGGGTATTTATTTCACAGCCGCTACACAACGCCGGGGGCCAGGGCAGCTGCGTAAGCACAGCACGGGGCGGGGAGGGACGGGGACGGGGGGGCAGCTTCTCTAGGGGGGGTTGGGGTTTTTTTTTCCTTGTATTTTCTCCCCACTTTACTGGCGCCGGCTGAAGCTCACGCGGCAGCACACTAGGCCTACAAGGCTCTACCCAAAAAAAGAAAAAGCTCAAATTCACACAAGCGCGGCCCCCCCCACCCCCCACCCCTCCCACCCCCACCCCTCAACCCCGCGCACCCCCTCCCAAGGTGAGCACCCAGACGCCCCCTCCCGCACGGGGCCGGGGAGCGTGTGTGCAGGGGGTAGGGAGGGGTGCACCCACCCCACACCACAGCAGCAGTGGGTGAGTGGCGGGGGGGTTAACGGGACCCCCGGCGCGGAGGCTGCTGCCCCACCACGCCGCCCACCAGGTTCTCCTCTACCAGATGTAGCCACCGTCGTCACCTTCACCCGCTTCGCCCTCCTCTTCCTCGCCTTCCTCACCCGTCTCCTCCGGCTCCTTCTCCTCCTCATCCTCCCAACCCACGCTGCTCCCAAAGTCGCCTGAAAACCCCGTCGCCTCTTCTGGGGGATAGAGGGCCAGAGGCTCAGAGCCGGCTCCTGTGACCGCGGGCCCCCTCCCCAAGTGGGGTTTGTTAAGGAGGAGGATTCCACCCACCCCAGTGTCTCCCAGCTCAGCACTCACCGCAGTCGGGGCTGCCGTGGCCACGGGTGCCCGTCAGCTCAGCACCGTGTTGGTCCACGCACCAGCACTCCCCGCCACCTGGCTCGCACTGCACCCGCCGGTAGTACCCATCCTCATCACAGCTGGGGATGAAGGTGCCTGCGGGGAAGCCATGACCGCCCCCAAACAGTGCAGGAGCCCCCCCCCACCATACACAGCTCCTCATCCTCATCCCTTCTCAGCCCGGTTCAGGGCTCTGCTGGGGGGACAGGAGCCACCAGGACACCACCCCCCCCAAACTCACCCGGCTTTTTTTTGGCTGCTTCCTGGATCTGAATCTTCTCCAGCTCCCGGAGACAGGGCGGCTCTGCAGCCCCCACAAGCTGCTCAGGGTGGGTATGCACCCCCCCAGGGTGGGCATGCACCCCCCCAGGGTGGGCAGACCCTACCCCCCAGCCCCTGCCACATGTGTCTGCAACCCACAGCATGCTTCCCCATAGCCCCACAGCATGCACCCCCCAGCCTGTACCCCCCCATATAATGTTCTCCCTCCCCCCCAATGCTACATAACTCCCCCAGCCCCATGCTGTGCACCCTATGGGCAACCACCCCCCAACCACGGCACGCCCACCCCTGACCACACCGTGTGCATCCCCCGGCCCCTTGGCATGCATCCTCCTGGCCCCCCCAACCCCTGCCCCCCCTTTTCCCCACTCCAGCGTGACGCACTTTCCCTCCAGAAGCAGAAGCACCACTCTGGGGCGGAGACGCGGCCGTCCTTGGAGGTGTCGCAGGAGTTGAAGAAGGCGCGGATGCACACCTCGTACTTGTCCAGGTTGATGGCGGCCAGCTCAGCCGGCTCCAGGAAGAGATCCCCGCTCGTGTCCAGCCGGGAGAACATCCACCCCACTGCCTCCTTGCAGCTGGCTGCCACGCTCCTCTCCAGTGCTGCAGGAACAGGATGCGGGCTGTGGCTGCCTGCCTGCCCCTTCCCAGGATGGCACCCCATGCTCTCTCCTTGCATGGTGGAGGGTGGACATTCTCACATACCGGTGGCAGGGCTGGCAGGGAGGCCTCCAGAGCCGTTCTGCTTGGCATTCTCCCTCAGGAGCTGGAACCAGTCGCGCAGGCGGTCACCCAGGTCGGCCAGGTCTTGCCCGGTGCACAGCTCTGGAGGAAAAAGGGGTCCAATGATGGGTTGGTGTGAGGCTGGGCAGGGTTTGGGGGCACACAACCCCTCCAGTGCTCCCTCCCCCATCCCACTCACCTTGCTTGTTTTCGCTGGTGGGGCTGTGGGGGGTCAGGCAGGGGCACTGCCCCTCGCACCGCACCGTCAGCTGCTTGCTGGCCAGGCATGCCTGCTGCTCCAGTTTGCACTGCGGGGTGGCAGCGGCACGTCATTGGCGAACCGGGGTGGGGGGATGCAGCACTGTGCCCCCCAACCCCATGGCGGGGTGCCACCGTCCTTACCGCTGAGCTGTAGGTGTGGCCATCGGAGCCGCAGACGGCGGCGAGTGGGGCGGCGTGGCAAGGCTTGCAGCCCCCGTGTCCTTTGGTGCCCAGCGGCTTGATCCTGCACAGGGCAAGAGGTGCAAGGGGATGGTGCTGAGCCTCCGGCTCGGTGCTCCCCCTTCCTGCCCCCCCACCTCCTCCCATCCCATTCCTACCTGTGCTCCAGCTTCTTGCGGCTGATGCACATGGCGCGCTGGTAGCCCTGTGCCACGCACACCTTGTGCCGGCTGCACTTCACCTTCTGGCAGGGGTCCTTGGTGGTGTCCAGGGCTGGGGGGCAGAGAGGAGCCGGGGCAGGTGGGGACCCCCCCTGGGGGTGCTGGCCGCCAGCCAGCCCGGCACAAAGCGCCATTCAGGCGGCAGCTGGATGGCTCCCAGCCGGAAGGGAAGAGCCAGGGGGGGTTTGCGGGCTGAACGTGTTCCCCCTCTCTGTGCTGGCTGTCACTGAGCCCCCTCTGCCCCATCCCACGCCTGTCCCAGCTCCGTCCCAGCAGTACCTTCATCCCCGGGCTGGTTGTCCTCCCAGCTCTTGATGTAATCGTCCTGCAAAGTGAGGGGTGGGGGAGACCCTGGATGATGCAGGTGATGGGTGAGGTGATCCCGGTCAGGCATCCCACCATCCCACTCAGGGCCACCAGCAAGGACACGGGGGCATCACACACACACACACACACACACACAAACACATCCCACCCCAGAACACCCCATGCTGGAAGGGGAGCAAGCAGGGGTGCAGAGCAGCCTCCCCCCCAAAAGTAGGCTGTCCCTGGGGCCCAGGCACATGAGCAGCCCCTCGATGCTCACCTCCACCTCCTGGCAGCGTGGCAACAGCGAGACAGCACAGCCGACATCGGGGAAAAAAAAGAGAGAGTGGGAGCACCCGCCATCAGCCCCGGGGCAGCCCAAAGATCCCCCGCTCCCAGCCCCTCCATCCCTGCACTGTCACCAGCCCCAGATGCCAACCAGCGCCCACCACAGAGATGTTCCCCATCGCTGGCTCTAGCACTGTGACCCCACAGAGCATTTATGGTGGGAAAAGCCTTTCCTGGTTTCCCCTCAGCTGGCAGGGAACAGGGAGGGAAGATGCACTGGGTGAAGGAAGCCCCCAGTATCCCCATGGGGTGAGGATTCTCAATGGTTTTTCAATAGAGAGCAGGATAACATGGATGTCGCCATCTGGGGAGGTAGAGCTGCTTCCCCAGGACCCTGAAAGCATCCCAGGCATGTCGGGGAAGCAGCAAGGGCTCAGACACCCCTGGCAGGTGGCATCATTTGCCCCATAGGATGCTCTGGACTGGGTCTCAGGGCAGTAAGGCCAGAGCATCCCCAGCATCGTGGGGAGGGCCGGGAAGAGCAGGGCTTTGGCTTAGGGGCTGGAAGTGGAGGCACAGGGAGGCAGCTCTGGAGGGGATGTGTCTCCCTCTCACTGCGGAGCGGCAGGCATTCGCACCGCAATCGATAGCCCCTTTTCCCGTGCCGTGATTAGTAACACTGCGGCTCCCGGCAGCTCCCTGCGGCGCAGCTTTCGGCAGGGCCCTCAGCCTCCTCCCCGCTGCACGGCGGGTCGCGCTACCCCCTGCCAGTGCCGCTCAGTCGAAAACCCCACAAATCCATGGGATTTGCTTATTAATCCGCGCTAACTGCCGTCAGGGCCGCAGCCCCCCCCCCCGGCCTGGCAGTCCCAGGGGTAGTGGCAGTGCCAGGCAGGGCCCCCGCTTGCTGCTGGCAGGGTGCTGGTAGGGCCCAGGCTGGGGGCCTCTTGGTCCCAACCCCGCCCCCCACCCCCCCAGGGATGCCCACTATGGTGGGACCACATCCACACATGTCTTCCCCTCGAGCATCTGCAGCCAGCCCGGGTCCCTGGTGCCCGGTGCCAGGGAACGTTGCTGGCAGGGGTCTCCAGGGAGGTGTCTACCCCATCCCTCGGGCCCTCACCTGCGCTCTGTCTCCCTAACTGGTTCACTGGGGGGTCGCTGTGCCCCCTGCCCTGCCCACGGCGGGGCACATCTCCCCACAGCGCAGCCTTGCTGCCAAGGTGAACCCGAGTGCGCAGCTGAACAAAGACTGGAGGGGGTGGCTGGGGGTGGGGGGCAACTCAGCGGGCACAGGTGCCCCTCAGACATCCCCTTTCCCCCATCGAAATGGGGATGCCCTGGAGGGAGACACGAGCTGGGGGTAATGTGGGGAGCAAGGATGTAAAACGTGCCCTGGGAACCCCCCCCCCCCCCCCCCCCGAGTGCCCCGTGCAAACCCAGGGCTTACAGGGCCCCGCACCGGGTCCCGCGGGTCATCCGCAGCCTCCGCATCCTCATCTGCATCCTCACCCTCACCCTCCCTGCCCCCTGTCCCACACCCCCTCCCACCCCCCTCCAGCCTCCCCCGGGACCGCCACCGCGCCGAGCCGGGGCCGGGCCGGGCTGCCGCACCCCGCGGGGCTCCGGGAAGGCATCCACGCTCCGACCCGCGCTGAGCTGTCACCGGAGGGTTCGGAGACGGGGCGCAGTCAACCCCCTCCCCACGCCCCCGCTGCCTGCAAGGAGCGGGCAGGGCCCGCCTGTGCCTCCGCCTGGGCCCTGGGGCGCTGCGTGGGGAGCGGGTGCAGGGGACGCCCCCCCGCCCCGGTCCCTGGGGGTGGCTCTGGAGTCAAGCCCTGCCCGCGGTGGCCTTGGCATCGCCCCCGCCGGCTTCGGCGTTGGGCGCGGCGGCCCCGGCGTTGCTGCTGCCGAAGCATCCATCCCCCGGGTACCGGGGCCGGCAGCCGCCCACGGCCGCGACGGGTGGCAGCAGGATGCGGGCAGCGCCGAGCATCCCCGGCCGTCCGCGACGGAGCCGGGGACCGGGGACCGGAGCCGGGGGAGGGACGTGCTGCGGCAGCCGCAGCGGCGGGGTGGGGAGGGCGGGGCGGGGTCTCCCGGTTGCCCGGCGGCGCGTCCCGCGTGTGTCCGTGAGTCAGTCCGTGTGCCCCCCCCCCAGCTCCCGCCACCGGCACGGACTCACGTCTCGGAAGCGGTTCCAGTGCTTGATCCTGCCGCCGTACTGGGAGATGGAGGAGAGCCATTGCTCGTCCTCCATGAAATTGCCGGGGCTCTCCCCCGCCGCGCCGGGGCCGGGGCCGGTGGCGGGGCCGGAGCCGGGGCCAGCGGCGGCGGCGGGCAGGAGCAGGGCCAGCAGGGCCAGCAAGGCGCGGTGCCCGCCGCAGCCCCGCATGCTGCCGCAGCGCCGGGGAGAGCGGGCGGCGCGGCGGGAGGGGAGGGGAGCGGAGCGGCGCGGAGCGGAGCGGTGCGCACGGGGAGGCGCCGGCGGCGAGTGCGGCCGCGGGGCGGCACCGGGCGGCACCGGCGGGAGGGCCTGGGCGGGGCCTCCGCCGCGCCCGCCGCACCTGCGCGCCGGCACCGGGGCGGGGGAGCCGCCGGCACGGCCGCAGTCCCGCTCCCTCCCCTGGCCCCATCCTGCATCCCGCATCCCTGGTCCGTGCCCGCTCCCCATCTTGCATCCCTCATCCCTGGTCCATACCGAGACCCCATCCTGCATCTCTCACCCCTGGCCCAAACTGACTCCTCATCCTGCATCCCCTGTCCCCATCCCGCATCCCTAGCCCATACTGACCCCCCATCTTTCATCCCCTGTCCCCATTCCTTGTCCACAGCCTGTCCCCATCCTGCATCCCCTCCCCTTGCTGTGCCCCATCCTTCGATCCCTGTCCCTGCGGTGCTCCCTCTGCTCCCCCCAGTCCTCATGCTGAATCCCCACCCGATCCCTATCCCATATTCCCGCAAAACCTCCCCTTTTTATGCTCCCCAACACATTTTCGGGGTCGGGGGGAAGATGCCCACCCCTTCCCGGTGAGAGCTGACGGAACAGAGTGCTTCAGACAGGTTTTCAGACCCTCGCTTTTGGGTTCTGCCCTCCTCTCAGTCCGGGAGGCTGCGGAGCCACTCGCAGTGACACGTCCCTCTGGCACTTATCCCCCGGGGCTGCAGCTGGGAAGGAGCAGTGAGGGGAACACAGAACCCCACGCCTCCGCTGCTCCTTCGCAGCTGCATCCTGGGAGCTCCAAGCACACACACGGCTTTTATTCACCCCGGGAGGACGCTCGGGAGGGAGAGAAAACACAGGCGCTGCACTTCCGTACAGGAAAAGCAGGTGCAGGCAGCGGCCCCGACGCTGGGTTCTGAAGTAGGAAGCGCCTATTCCCAGAACAGGGAATTTCAATGCCTCAGTCCCTAACACACGGGTTTGTTGTGCTCAACCCGAAACCGCTCTAATTCTATTTACGAATCGTGACAGAAAAGGGAAAACTCCCTGTGCAAACCCAGCATGGTGCATCTTCCTCTGGTCCTGCCTCTCCCCCCCCCCCCCCCCCCCCCAAATAAAGCAGCAGGAGGTGGGTTTTATTTCTGCACGGGTAAGGGGATACAACACCTGACACCAACATTTCCATTCCCAAACCCGCTGCTCCCCGTGATGCGATGCAGACAGCTGCTGAACGTTGAACAAGGGGACAGAGCGAGGCGTAATTTTAAGCAGGTGCACAAACCCGCTGCTGGATCCCAGCCTACCCCACAACCCCCAGCACTGGAGGAACGGACCAAAACCCTTAATGGTGCCTGGGGACGAGGATGTGAAACAAACTTAGCTGTCCTAGGCTGGAGCAGCGGGCGAAGCTGCTCACTGGGAAAATTCAACCAGCTTCCAAAGGGTCAGGGAAATAAGTGTCGTTAAAACCCAGCTTCCTTAGCACACTGAGAGCGGCCCTTCACTGTAGGAAAGCCGCCTGTGCCTCTCTGCAGAGATGCCGTTTGCTACTCCCACATGCGGGAGGCAGGAAGGAAGAGTGGAAGCCCACCTCGGGCGAAGGAGAAGTCAGAATGGCCAGCGTTGGCGCCGGGTGACAAGGGAGGAGAGTAGGTGCGGTAAGGGGGCCGCGGCGGAGTTCCCAATGGCAAACGGCACTGAGCTCCTGCAGCGCTCGGCATCTTGGGGAGAGCTGTTAAAAACCCGTCAGGCAGAAGCTTCCCGAGGCGCGTCTCCCCTCCCTGCGGCAGGGCGAGCAGCTCGCAGGCCTGTTCTTCGGGCGGCTGATGAGATTTGCCAAGTACCTCTTCAGGCTGGCGGAAAGATGACAGCAACGGGTGTTAAGTGCTCTCGGCACCTCCCCGCTGCTAGTCGGGCTTCTAGCGAGTGCGGCGGTGCTCCTGCTCTGCAAGGCGGCCTCTTCCTCCTCCGCTCGGAGAGCAACAAAGGCGTTTGGCTGCGGGGGAAAGCAGCGAGGAGAAGCCTGACTCTGTGGCAAAGGGCAAGTGGTAAGATCACAGATGATTCAATTTTTCCAGAGTGCAAGCGATGTATTTGGGAGGAGAAGGGAGGAAGGAAAGCCGCCCCGAATCCCAACTGCCTTCCCAGCACCGTTAGTGCGTGCAGCCAGCACGGCCCCACAGCCAGCTCCCTTCAGGAGGGAGGAAACGGGACGGGAAGCTCTGCAGAAGAATGGCTGGTACAAGTGGAAGGTGCAGGAGGGGCCCTGTCCCCAGCCAACATGCTCTCTGCCTGGATGACGGCGCAATCCCAAGCCTGTAGCAGCAGCCAGGAACGGGCACTGGCCGCTGTCACCGCTGGGCTGCTGATAAACAACTCAACCCCAGCACCTTCCATTTTTCAAAGCATTCGTCCTCAGGCGAGCTGAAAGCGATGTGTCGCTATTCTTAACCCAATGCAGAGCCCGACAAGGAAACGCAGCAGCCTTCAGATCTCCAAAGGATTCACAGTGGTATCAAAGAACAGAGATACGTGCTGCTTTCAATGGAGAAAACGCCTACAAGGTTGTGGTGGTTTAGTCCTGGCTGGAGGCCAGATGTCCACCAAAGTCAGTCTATTACTCCCCTTCTTAGTTCGACAGGGGAGAAAATATACATTAAGAGGCTCAGGAGTCAAAATAAGGACACGGAGAGATCATTCTGTCATCCACAGCATGGGCAAAACAGACTCAACACAGAGTGAAGAAAAGAGAAACGATTTAATTTATTACACTACACTACAAATAACAGTGAAAACTGAAACTGGGAGCGAGACCAAATCTTAAAACAAATGCAACCAGATCTTAAAAACACTTTCCCACCCCACACTCCCTTCTTCAGACTTTAGTCATGATTTTGCTGCCTGCTTCCCCCTGCTCGCAGCACAGCGGGGCAGGGACTGGGAAAAAATGGGGTTCTCGGTTACTTCTTCATGAGCTGTTTTCCTCTTTCAGATCTTAAAACACTTCTACTTATACCCCCCTCTCCCTTCTTAGCAGACTTCACTCTAGTCATGATTTCACTCCCTTCTTCCCCCCGATCGCAGCACAGGGGGGCAGGGACTGGGAGATGGGAACTTCGGTCAGTCCCTTCCTTGCAAGTTGGTTTCCTTCTTGGCCAGGGAGGGGGGGGCATTCATTCCACACCCTCCCCCTGCTGTACTGTGGGGTCTCACCCACGGGAGACAGTCCTCCACGAATTTCTCCAACGTCAGTCCTTTCCCACAGGGCTTTATCTTTTTAGCACAGTGTCTCTCAGTCCCAGTCCTCCATGGGGTTCCAAGCCTCCCCCCAGCAAACCTGTTCCGATGCAAATATCTCATCTCTGTGTCTCTGATTCTCCTCATGGCTCCAAATGCTGGCAGGGGCTTATCCCAACGTAGGGTCACAGCACCTTCTCTATGTCTCCACCTGCTCCATCCAGTGTGGAGCCCCTCCATGGACTGCAGGTGAGGTCTTGGCCTTTTCCATGGGTTTCTCCACGGGCTGCAGGGGCATCTTTCTCTCCGGCACCTGGGGCACCTCTTCCCCTGCCCTTTCCTGGCCTTGGTGTCTGCACAGCTTGTTCCATCTCCTCACTCCCTTCTCTGGTGGCAAAATGCAGCTGCTTCTGGGTTGTTTTCTCCTATCTGTGATTCTCAGAGGCACTGTGACTACCTCTCAGGCCGCAACTGTGGCCACGAATTGCCTGATGTTTCCACTTTTGGGGGCCGGCAGAGCATTCCAGCAGCCATTTCCTGCAGCCCCAGGTCTCTCTCTCAGCACCCAGCTACGCAAAACTGCGACAAAGGTGCACACTTTTTGACAGGCTCCGAAACGATAGCCGGGAAGAGCTCTTACCATAAATGCTTTCTTATTAACGTAGCCATGCAGTGGAAGTTTAATTACAGAAGCCGTCGATGCAACAGGAGATAAAGGCTTTGCTTTTGAAGGGAATTAATTTATTTGGAGATCTACATCACAGAGGCACGCTGCTGGAGATCCAAGCACTGCCTGACCTCAATATCGTTAAATCATGCTCCGGAGAGCTCTCTTGGATTTTAAATACTTATTTTAAGAACAAACTTCCTCCTTTTGAAATAAAGCCACGCTAAAAACATCGCCGGTGCCCCCAAAAGTCACCTGCGCCCGTCCATCTAATTGTTTTATTGGAAAACAAACAGACAGCACACTTTAAACAGGCAAGTGCATGATGTTTTGGTTACCAACGAAGAAAGGACCCTGGATTCCCTCAAAGGGAGGGTAGGAAAAGCCGCAGGGCAACATCACGGTTTGACTGACGAGCGGACTCCGCTGTTGTCGTTTCAGAAGGTCAGCTGCCCAGACGTCGCATAGTAGCCGGAGGCATCTGAGGAAAACCTCTGGGAAAGACGCACTGTGTCCAGCCGCACCTCTCCGAAGTAGAAGTTCTCGAAGAGCTGAAAGAGGGAAAAAAAAACCCCAACCCCAAACCAACAATGTTTGAGGAGCACCTAGAGAAACGCAGCCTGCGGCTGGTTCACAGAGCTCTCGCAAGCGCCAGCCTTGCAAAAGACCTCTACTCACAAACGTGTTTTGCCTTTAATGAAACCATTCAAACAGATTTCCCTGTCCTAGAAGCCACACTTAGCCTCTAACCACACAGGGGAGGAAAGGATCGCCTCTCGCCATCTGCAGCAGCAGTCGTTCAAACCCTCCCTACTCCCTACTCTGCGTCTCTTTTAAGGGGGCCTGGGCTCTTTGCCGCCCCGAAAGGCCACCACCTCGGGGCAGCTCTTGGGGTCGCAGGCTCCACAGGAGTGAGGATTGAGGCCAGGACGTTTTTACCAATGCAGGCCATATGCCTTGCGGTTACAGCTCAGGCCTAATTCAAACTAGCAGGCCAGAGGCGCAAGGCTCTTCATCCCAGCATTGACCCCGCTTTGTTCAACAAATCCTCCTTTGTTCAGCGAAGACGTTGAGTGCAAATTAATGAAAGCAAGCCAACTCCGGGACCCAGAGGGCGTGTCTCTGCTGATTAATCCAATCTATGAAGCAGACCAAAAAAAATGACATCAGAATTTCTTATGGGGAAGATCAGCAATATTGCTGGAAAGGCACCCGTGTCCAAGCGTAAAGCGCTCCTACCGTTCCATTAAGTCGCAGGAAATTGTTCTACCCGGAAGCATCAGCTGTGCCTCAGGACAAGCTCTTCAGTGGAGATGCTCATTTTGAAACCCTGCTTAATGGGAGTGCTGTGAGTCACTGAGGGCCTGAGCAGTGACACAGCCCACCATGGAAATCTCTGAAACGTCCACTCCATCTGTCTCCGACTGAATTTTCTATCTGTCCCTGCAGGCGCTGGCTCAAGACGGTCACACACCCCCTTCCTGCTGCTATGGAAAGCTGATGCATTAATTATGCCGACGATGCGTTAATTACACCACCATCCTCCTAGAGCCCATGGTGCATCGATTCCTCCGTACCCCAAACACCTAGTTAGCGTCTCAAAGGCTGCCCTCCCTTCCTCCAGAAGGGCACTGGGCTCTGCCTGGCACCCGTGTGGGCAGGACCAAGCTTTTGTTGGTTCTCCCAAGGCTAGTAGTATTCATCCCTTTTTAAGAGGGGACCAGCTAGTGTGCTTTCAGGACAATTCTCAGTTTCCCTGTTACTCCTCCACAAAGGAAAAGCACTTCCCTGCCCATCCTGAGGGTTTTGGCCAGGGAGCACCACAGCAGGAGGGATACAGGGGGGCCACAGAGCAGATGCCAGTCACAGTGACGAATCCAGCCCCTGCTCCAGACCAGCAGCTCACCCAGACAACTCTCAGCTCAGGATTTGGCTGAGGCCAGCAATTCCCCAGCGACACGCAGCAGGCAGAACAGTGTCTCTGAAGAGAAGGGGTATTTATGCGTGCCAAGTCAGCTCTCAGCGACTTACAAAAGCCCCGCTTCGGTTTGAAACAGCTGCAGCCGCAGTCAGACGTGCTGCAGGGGCTCTTGCTGCCAGCGGCCCACCTGGCAGGGACCACCTCCACCTCCTCCCCAGACCTGCCCACGTGGCAGCACAGTCCATCATCCTCAAGCCACTTCCACAAAAAGTGTCTGGGTTGGCACAAACACCGCGAAGAACTGGGTTTCTCTGTGTCAACTCCCCAGCCTACCTACACCTCATCCTGCCCCCGGGACAATGCTTGTCCCTTAAGACCCCAGCACAAGGACTTTGCCCGAAGTAATTAACTGCTAATCACTCAGACTCGAATTAAGCCAAAACTTGCTGCCAGTGTACTTGGTGGGAGCCAGGCGCCCCGCCACTGGGGTCACACAGGTCCCTGTCCTGGCAAGAGGCCCCACCGCAGCAGCCCGGCTTCAAGGGTGTCTCCCCCTAAAGAGGGGCACCTTGTTAAAGAGAAGTTGTTCTAAGGTAGCATCTCATTTGGGGACAGGAGGAAAAGAGAAAAACAAATGACTACAGCCACACAAACTCCATTTGGTACAATTAAAGATTTATACAATTAAAGATTAATTACGTTCCCAAAAGCCCACGTAGTTCGCGTTAGAGGACTTAGGATAAAATGTCTCATTAATAAGAGATGGTAGTAAAAAGGGGTTGGTCTCTTTTCTCTTTTTTGCTTTGGCTGATCTGAGAAGGAAGGATGATTTCCAGCTCTCTGGGGCTTGTGGCGGTGCTTGCCACCAGTGTGCCCACTCACCCCCAATCCTAACACCCCTCTCTGTCGAAACGGTTGCTCGTATCAACGCTCCTTTCCTTCATGGAGCACTCTCCATCCAGGGATAACACCCTAACAGTGGGAGCTGCAGAGGTGCTGGTGAGCGAGGAGACACCAGGACATTTGAGGAGGATTATTTTTTTAAAGAGAAGGGGGATGAGATGCGTTTATTCCCAAAGCCTTCACAAACATGAAGAATTGGATGTGCTGCTCCCATCGGCAGCCCTGCAAGTCAAACCCTTACACAGAACAGCCCAAGGCAGGGTCTTGCAAACACTTGCCCATATTATCTCTGTGAGCCATGACGTGGTTTTCTCACAAAACACACGTAATTCAAAGTAAAAACTAGTTAATGAGACAAAGGCTCAGCCCCAGCCCCTGTCCCCTCACAGAGCCTCAGGCACATTGGACCAGAAAGACAATCAGAAAGTCCCAGAAGACGCTGCCCAAGTCAAGGGCCCTCCATTTGTACGCTGCTAAAAGTGAAGCAAAACCCTTGTACCAAAGCACTCTCTATTCCCTTGGCTTTTTTAAGACCTACCACCTCCCGTGTGTCCGACCGTGTATGTGTTTCCCAGGGAGAAAGCCGCTAGAACTATTGATTTTTGGTAATGTAGCTGTACTTTCTGAGAGTAAACATGCTACAAGATTGAGAGGACAACCACAGACGTTTTTTTCTGCTCTTGTTTCAAGCTGGCTTCTCACCAGCGCTTTGTTGTTCCCTGAGGCTTCCCAGGGCAGAAGCCACCGGACGCCAGGCGTGGGGATCACAGCATAGCCACCGTACGGATGAGATCTGCTTCGGGCAAAGGAGACCCCTCAAACATCATCCTTCTGAGACCCCCAAAACATCAGGAGCTGGCTCCTGGTCATGAAAGCATCCTGCACACAGGTCCACAGTGGCTCCAGAAGAGATTTCAGAAGGACAAGCCTCTACTTTTGACTTTGACTTGCATTTGTCTTGGGGAGAAGCCAAGCAGAGCGTGAGAAAGATATTTATATCCCCCCCCTCTCCCCAGCCACCACGGAAACGCTCCAGTTTCAGAGGAGGCCTGTAGCACAGCTGATGAGATGCCTCTTATAAAAACATTTTAGTTTTTTCCTTCTAATTATTATCCTGGGCCAGGAGGAAAAATTAAGATACCTGGAGGTTGTTAGGTTTCATGAGCAAATGGCAATAATCCCAAGACTTGCCTAGTTCCCCCCTTCTGCCCCTTCCCACGGATGCCAAGGGCCCACTTTCCCAAAGAAAGGGAGCATGAGGAGGTGCAGACTGGGAGCAGCTAGGGAAGCAAAACGTAATCACCTGCACGGTTACCAAAAAGCCGTGTCATTTGAGTGGAGGGGGCATGGGAGGCTCAGCAAAAGCACAGTAATTCTGTAAATCCAAACATGCTGAAGGATTTACGTCCTCCCTGCCCAAAGAATAAATGAGAGGATGGGGGTTGGGATTTATCTTTTTATTTTTTTTAAGAAGATATTATAAATGAAAATGAACCTGATGGAGGTAAAGGGCAGCTTACGAAGTCAACACCGTGCCATGCGAGCTACTAACTCCCACCAAGGGAATAGTGCTTACCAGACTAAGTGCCCCCTGTCTCCCTCCTGCCTTCCCAAATTAAATTAGAATGCAATCAGGAAAGAGCGCTGTTAACTTTTAACCCCAAGACCCAGCACCTCTAAGCAAACGTGCTGGAGACGTGCCCTGCCTTTCAATCCACAGCTCAGCAACCGGTCAGCGAGGATGCCTGGAAGGACACGGCACCTCCCACAGGGAAGCAGCAGGTACCTAGAGAGGGGCATGGCATCCTCTTGGGATCAGCATCCCATGACCCACAGGGGATGGCAGCTGCACCATCTTCCCTAAAAGTCATGAGCCCCCGGAGGGAGCACCCCGGTCCCTGAATAACCCGTAATTCACATGTCAGCCTGCAAACTAAGTGTAGGCCCACACGAGCAAATGCTCCTCCTCCTCCCTCTCCCTTCCAGAGGGCCAGGTCCCAGGACACGACCATGCAGGTAACAATGAAAGGCAGGCAGTCTAGCGGCAGCTCCCAGAAAGCAAGCCTGTCTCCATCTCTCCCCACAGTCACTTACTCGGAGCTAGGAAAATCCGCACACCTGTCATTTCCAGCACTCTGAGCTCTCTCACTTAAGACAGTTCCGTTCAGGTGCTAGAAATCCTTCCTCCTCTGAGGGCTGTTCCCCTCTATTACCCACAAATTACACAGCAGGGCCCCCTTGGGGTGTGACAATCATTTTGTGAAGGAAGACGGAGGCTGAAGACTTGTTTTGGGAGAGAAAGAATCACGCATCAAACCATTCACTCCTTGCAAACCTGAGCCAAAAATGCTAGTACAAACTTCAGCCCCCAAACCACATCTTCCTTATCGCAGGCAGAGCAATAGATCAAACCCAGGGTGCCTCTTCTCTGTGGTTTGTCCCCCCTCCCGTTTGCTTACTCCTGTAAAGCAGGTTTAACCGAAGCACTCGTAGACGCAAACGCAAAGGAGGATGATTCCTTGATGAAGCCATTAAAACACGTTTCTAAATGACGTTGTGTTCCTGAGCGTGGGTATTTGTCAAGCAGCCCACCCTCGGGGGCTCGCTTCCTGCAGACAACCCTCCCAGAGGGAGACAGCACCTCCCAGAGTGAGACAGCACCTTTGTGTTCAAACCTGGAAACAACAGTAATAAATCACGGCGCTAACCCACGTTAAGCACAGCAGCAACGCGTTTCAGCTCTGGCTATGAAGAGCGGAGATGCCAACACAAACTGGTGCTTTTAAATCACCTGTCATGGGCTCGACAAGCATGAGAAATATTAATGGATTCGCCTGGAGAGGCGCTGGGCAGCGGGAGGACAAAGTACGTCCAGACAAGGGAAGGGAGTAAGAGGTATTTAAAACTTCCTTCACGTAATCCCTGGCTTGCACTCATGCCGCCTGGCCTGATTTTGCTGCTACCATCAGGGTTATTGATCAGTTTTTAAAGCCTTACGTCGTTCTACTGTAGTCAGCCAAAAAAAGGGACTCATCCTGAATTAATAAAAAGTCAGAAATGCTGCTCAGAAATGCCGAGGGAGCGACGATTCATCGTGGTGCCTTGCAATTAAGAACAACCACCAAAGAGCAGCGTTATCCCAGGATAAAATGCATTCCCCTGCCCCGCCAGTCTGTGGGGAGCTTGCTTTGTTGTGAACTCCAGCCACAGAAAGTAGCGCCTTAGGGTAAGGGTATTATAGATTAACAGTACAAAACTGTCCCTGATGAATCAGTGCTGCGGGCAAGCAGAGGCATGTAATGTCATTAGCCTGCGACCAATCAGCCTAAGAAACCTGGCTGCCCTCAGCAGGGAACTGGGCGGGGGTGTGTGTGTGTGTGTGTGTGTGTGTGTGTCCTGTTTTCCGTATCTGGATGGAATATGGAAACCAGTAGCTTCTGAGATGCGGGAAGGAAGAGGCTCACAGCTCCAGGAACCTACTGCTGCAGATGAATTCACTGTCACTCCTGCTGCACAGTCCACGCTGAGGACAGGATGCTAGCAATCCTTTCTCCTCTGTTTCACCAGAGATGAAGGTGTTTACCCACTGAAAGATCCTTTCCAGCAGGCATGTGGACAGGTTGAATGCCACTCGTTTCCGCCTCCATGGGAGAACATGTGCAGGAAGATTGCTTTTGACACAAAAGCCAGCGCCGTGGCCATGCAAGATCGTGCTGGGAACCAGGGTCCAGCAGCAGACAGCAGCAGTGAGAGAGCTCGAGCCAGGAGATTAAACTCCAGCTTCAGAGGAGCCACAGGCTTTACAGCTTCATCTGCTCTGCACGCAGTGACAACAGTCACCAGCTCACCCGGCGGCAGCTGCCACCCTCAGTGTGTTCTGATCTGGAGCAGCAGTGAATGAAGGAACGAAGTCTGAAAGCCGGGAGGGATGGGAGGTTGCCTTCCATGGGAAATCAGCATGCTACAGTGCTGTTATCCCCTTCAGGGAAGGGAAAAAGCAAATAAAATCCCAGGCACCCACTGACAAGCATGGAGAAAAATTAATCTGCGTTTCTGAAGAGGTGCCTCAGCATGGAACAATGAAACCTGTTTGTTCTCAGGCTCTCTACAACCTCCCCTGGATATTCCTGGTGGTACTCACCAGGACCCAAACACCCCAAACCCTTCTTGCACCATCTCACCCCACAAGGGAGGGGAATGACCCACGGGCTGAGACTGCCCAAACAATTAATTAATAGATTGGGAGGAAGAGGGGGAAGTCTTCCTCTACTTTCAACTTTCAAAGTACATTTTCTGAAACAGTTTGGTGCCAGAAAAGAACTATCAAAATCCTGTATTATGCACTCTGGACACCACTTCGCCAACGATTATCTGTCAGAGGTGTAATTGTGCTTGGAAGCTTGCCAACAATAATGCACAAGCAGTGAAGGCAAAGCAGGTAGACAGGCATCCATCCAGACAGGCAGCTCTTCCCGGCATTCCCCACGTCCTCTCCAAGTTAGCAATTGCTTCCTTTTCCACGTTGGGTTGGGTACTTTTTCTTTTTAAAAGGACCGCTGGCTGGGCATCCAACACCTTCCATCACTGCCCGGGTGTTGCAGGACTAAGACATCACGGCGGGTTGCAAGGCGAGGGCGGAAGCAAGGGCTAGGGAAGCAGAGAGGGAAGGCAGTATTCACATGGACCATCACCGGGAGCACGCTGCTGTGCTGAGGCCTCCAAGCGCCAACCATGGAGCTCGGTGGGTGGTGGTTGCTTTGTTCTGTGGGTGTGCAGCTGGCGCTGGAGAGTCTCTCCATCACCAGGACAGCATCGAGTCCTTCCACCCAGCTGATGCAAGGAACAGCCCCTTCCCCTCTCGTTTTGCTTTCGACCTCCGGTAGCGCAGAAGGTGACTGCAGACATCCTTTCACCTTATTTCCCTTAGGTACAACAAAGCAAAGCGTGGCAGACATCAGGAGGGAGAAAATCTGGCTGTCAAAGTCCCAGCAGCCAATCATTAGGAAGCACACAAGCATCTCGGTTTAGCATGAGTCATGCATGGGATGCAAGTCGGGGTATCTCCTCCTCACACAGGAAAAGCCCTTCCGATTAAGGTGCCAGTGTCATCCCTCAGAAAGCAATAACCATATAAGCACCTCTGTCTGGAAAATTACTACCAATCCAACTGCAAGAAGCACTCATGGAGCTTGGTAAGAAAGGTCCCAGGTGTATGAGATGGGTGGTTCCTTTTTTATATTTTTATTTTATTTTATTCAGCCAGAGTAAATGCCATGTAAATGCCAAGAAGCTTTTGGTACATTCACAAATGCTCTCTCATGAGTGTTTTGCACGTATTTCATGCAGTAATCATAAAGCAACAAGCTAAGGAAAGGACTAAAAGACCTCTCAAGGTCTTTTTTAGATGTCCTCTCCCAAGGCAGGAGGAGCTCGTTGCTGGCAGGTCCTGGACTCGCGTCTCTGCTCCCTTTGAACAACCCCCTCCATTTCTCCTCTAGAGCAGCGTTTCATCCCCCTCCCCATTTCAAAGATCTCCCCAACATCTGCTTTGAACCTCCTGATGTAATTTCAGTCCATTATTTATTGCCCCACCACGGAGAATGGAGTATCCATTACTGTCAAAACCTTTCACGTGCTGAAGTTTTCCCTAAAGTTTGTTGTACTCCCTTTGTCAGCCTCAAAAAACCTTGTGGTCTCAGCTTGCAGACCTTTTCTAGCCCTCTGATTATCTTCTTGTTCGGTTGCCTTCTGGGCTCTCTGCACCCATCCACAGTGCTCAGAAGCAGACAAATACTCTGTCTGGCAGCCAAAGGCTAAATGTAGTCAGAGGTTTACTTGACAGATGTTTGCCTCTTCCTTTCATGCCCACAGCCCCACTCAGCTGGCTGGTGCTCTGGAGCAGTCCCCTGCAACCCAAATCCCAGCCCATGGGGATGGTATTGAAGCAGTTCTTCATCCCGTAGCAAATCCTACCACTCCCTTCTGGACCTGTCCTCGCTTGCAGCAGCCCATTTCTTTCTCAAGATCATCTGGGGCTCCATTCCCTCCATGTGCACAATTTTCCTGCCTCTCCCTCGCTGGGTTTCACCTGCGGACCCAAGGGGAGCACGCTTCATACCATCCTCCTGACCTCCACAGGTGGGAAGGATATGCGCTCGGTGAAGACGGAAGAGGCCCATCCTTCTCCTCTGAATGCTGCCATGCAAAACCCCAGCTCTTCATAAAACTGGCGCAAAGCCACCTCAGCTGCCGGCGGGGGTGACACAGCGATGGGGAGGGTGACACAGCAATGGGGAGGGTGACATGCAGCAATAGTCTCAATTAATCCATCAGGCCTGATTTCTTGCAAAGGAAACTATTTGGGGGTTGATGCAGGTCTTTCTTTGGCTGAGATCCTCTCTCTCCAGGCTCCCCTCCTTCACAAGCCAAATCCAGCAGCGCTCCTGCCACTGCTGTGCTGAAAAACCTTTGCTGGCTCAGGGTTTTGGGTCTGTCTCCCCCCCGCCATCAGAAATCCATGAAAATTCATGCGCTTGAGGAAATCAAGCCCTAGTTGCTATGGTGAAAGACATTCTGCAAACTAAGAAACAAAATACAAGTGGGACATTTGGAGGTTACTGGATTTTTGCACATCTTTCAAAGAATAAAAAACCTCACAACCCTCCAGCACATTAAAGGCTCTGCTAACTTCCCCAGACTCTGCTACGCCTCAAACATGAGGGGTTTACGGTACACCTTGTTTAAGGAAATTAATAACCAAGCAGTGTGTTTCTCCGAAGAAGCCCCATCCCTGTGGCTCCTAGCGCTGCCTATTACAGCAAAAGCAGCAACAGTTTTTAAGAGCCAGGCTTCAGCTTTGCTGCAGAGATGCCAGGAGGCTTGAGTCGCATCCGGGAATACTAGGACAAGGAGCTGCCATCTATGTGACCTACTCTTTGCGCTCACCAAACCATTGAGAGGAGGAGCCCAGCTACAGAGCCAGGAAATTAATTCAGTCAGACCCAGGAAATTACCCGGCAGAAGGGTCACAGCACCTTTGGGATGATCTGCCTACTTTTGCTAATCAATGTGTTCTTTTATTTTTTGCACTTAACGTGCTGTGCCCTGTCTTCTATTAAAGGTGCCACTGTAATTCAACCCCTGCCAGCTCTACCGAGCAAAAAACATGTCCTCTGAAGATCAGAGAGGTGGTGCTGGCTGGTGGCACAAAGGAGACGGCGAGATGCCCACTGCGGAGGAGGCAGAGACACCTCTGACACCTCCAAAGCAGCTGAGCTGCTGGGCTGGGGGTGACTGTGATGGTGCAGGAAGCCCTGCCTAGAAGGAGCAAGAGGATTTGGAAGCTTTATGATCTTCTCAGCAAATCCTCCCTCTTCCAGCACTCACAGCAGCCACTAAAATTACTCAGAGAGGTGCTGAGCACCTCTGCAAAAGAAAGAGGCTTCTTTTTACAGAAAGGTCACCAAATGGGTGTCACATGTGGGCAAGTTAGCACAAACCTCCCGCACTGCCTTCTCCACAGCATGGCCTCTCAGCCCTCCCTGAATACCTCCAACGGTGCCTTGCTGCTCTCCTCCAGGCCCCAAACACTTCAACAAAGGTATTTTCCCCCCGGACTGATTTTTCAAATGATTCCCATTTCACCAAATGCAAATAATGTGAACAAGCCTCCCCGTCCCCAGAATATCATCTGTAGGAAAGCATTTTCATGGCCACCCCGATTTAATCCCCTTTCTCCCCCCCACCCCCAAGACCATACAACTCTTGATCTCCAGCCTCATCTGCTCAACTGCAACATTCTCCCACCCCACTGTTGCTCTAATTGCACACTGCTGAGCCCCCTCAATCGTTTCAGCATCCCTCGATAATGGCAGGATCAGAACTGAAGGCAAAAATCCTCTCCTCTGCAAAGCAGCCTTACAGCTTTTCATTTCTGCTTCTGATTCCTCTGTAAAGCCACAGTGAGGAAAGCACAGGCTTGTTTCTGATCTTACAGCGACGTCGCACCATGATCTCTTGCTCAGCCTGCTCTCACCCCAGTGGGTTTCTGTTTGGTATTTTTAACTCTGTAAACTTTCTGAGCAGGCACCTCCCATCAGGTACTTGTTGCAGCTCCAGGTTCTATTTGGGATATATACCTTCATCACCTCGCTGAGGGAAACAACATGTCCTTACCCTTTCTGAACAGCAGGCGGTCTAACACCAGTTCTCTGACCCTTTGATTTCACCTCAGCTTAAAAAAACACCAGGAAAAGACTGCCTCCTTAAATTCACTAACAGAAGTTAGGCAGAGAAGGCTTGGGTACCGAAGCCCGCAGAACCTGAGAAGCACTCCTCATCTGCAAGCAGAGTTGGTCACAGTGGCACTGCACTGGGACAGATGTCAATTTGTTTAGCACTCAGCTGGTTTGGGGTGTTTGGAGCAGTGAGGGAGTTTATACAGGTCAAGATATTTTGTTTTCATTGTTCTCTCTATATATGTCACTGCATTAAATGTCTTAAACCAAACTGCTACACGCTCCCATCCAGCAAGATAAAAAGAGTAACAGAGCACGCTACCAGATCCATGTGCTGTGATGCGCTCTCTTCTAACCCCACTCTATCAGTCAGTAACTGCACTTTCCCCTGCTCCAAAGCAGATACCATCCCATAATTGAATATGCTGCATGCAGGCTTCAAAAGAGAAGAGAACTTTATTATATTACACCTTGTCCAACACAGAAGTGTTCCAGAGCAGTTCTGCAGCCCAGATGCTCTGCTCCCACTGCATCTGTCACTGCTTCGATCAATCTCGCTCCCAGTCCTGCATCCCAGTAGAAAGTGTCCCCAACGCCCTGAGACACAAGACGTGCAGCTTTTTGCCACTGCCCCCTCAATATTTAATCTTAGAAGCTATTAAAGCACAGATCTGTGCTAAGTCTTCTGTACTCAAAATTTACTCCCCTCTTGTTTGAACGTGGCAGAGGCCACCCTTTTTACTCCTCGCACCACAAGCCAAGAATAATTCCGGCTTAACCCAGTAAGAGTCCAGGTGGTTTTCTTTCTGCTGAAAGCCTTGCTTTCCTTTAAAAGTATAACAGAACAATTTGGCCAGGTGGTACCTTTGCATTTCTTTGCATTTTTTATTTATTCACCACAGCCTTAGCTTTTTCAGTAAGCGAAATAAATAAAAGCCCGGAGGCAGCCAAGCCTTGCCTCTGGAGATGCGGGCAGCTGTCCCAGCTGCCTCTGTGCCAGGGCTGTGCTGCTTGGCCAGCTGCGACGCAGGGCACACAGCCACTGCCCGGGAGGAGGCAACACAGAGGGGCTGCCAAACCAGCATCTCCCTGAGGCCTGTCCGCCCACCTGGCCTGACCCTTCTCTCACGGGGATAGAGCTGCTGCTGTCTTTCAGCTGTGAACTGCTGCCCCTTCACTCTGCTCTCTGAGAGATGATGCGCTTTGTTTCTGACCAGACCAAGATTTCGGTACGTGACTCGGATGTTCAAAGGAATCTCTCAGCTAGAATACATACATACATACATACAGCTCCATACGAAGAGGTTCATAAAGCATCCCCAGCTTCTTGGGACTAGAGCAGACAAACTCAATGCTCAAGCGCGATGCTCAGGAGACAAATCACTCAGCTGCTAGGTCACACGCTCCCTTGGGCTTTCAGCATCAGCCAGGCCAGGGAGTCTTTTTCACGGATATTCTTCAAGACAGGAGCGATTTAAACTCCTAAACGCAAATCTTCCTACAGAATCTATTTTCTGAGCAGTGTGGGAAGGTACCGGTCTGCAGAACCATTTATTAGCACAAATAGGAGTGTATGTTTAACTCCGCGGAACGGGTAGAACAAAGGATTATTAAATAAAATTCCGATTAGTTCCGCTGAAAGCAAAATACCAGCTGGAGCTGCGGGTAATGCAGGCATGCTATCAGCAAACATGTGCTGCCAGCGCATCTGCACACACCCACCCCCCTAGCTCTGACCGCAGGGGAGCCTCAAGCTGGTGCAGCAGAACCAAGACGTCTTCATCGTGCTCTGCTCTCCGACAGCTCGAGTCCTGCCCTCCGCCAGGCAAAGCCTTTGGGCACCCCTACAGCACTGGCTGGGGCTACACCACAGGAACGATAGCGACGAAACCCAGGTTTTGCGACTCGGTGCCCTCCTACCAGCAGCCATGCTTTGTGGGTTTTCCAAGTGGGAAGGCTGCCACCCAAACACAGCTATTGCCGAGTTCCCACTGCCTGGAAACACGGGCATGGCGTGTGGCTCTACCTACAAGAGGACGGCACTGCAAACCGGCCTGCCTAACTGCAGCCATCTTCATTAACAGCCCATCGTTTAGATCCCGTTGCAAAAGTTAATGAAGCCACTTTGTGAGAGGGCAGCCTCCCCGAGCAGAAGATAAATAATGTATATAAAAGGGGGCTGGGAGGGAGCTGGCGCATCCTTGCAAGGTCATGCTAGAATGCATCAGTGGCTGGCTGAGGCTGGGCTCCTCTGGTAAGAAGCCTGGAGCTATTTATGACTCATGTAATTAATTAATGCCAACGGGCGTTCTGCTGCAGGCACGTGGGAGACCAAAGGGAAATACGAAGCGAGCAGGTTAGGAAACGTAGTGGAGGTGGGGGAGAAGGATGACATTTCTTGCGGCAAGACATGCTTTGAAGTAATTATCAACAGTCCAAACAGCCAGCAGCTCTTCTGGCTACATCAGTACAAAATCAATTAGGAGCTTTAAAAACGCACTGGCTCATTTTTTTTCCCTGAGAGCACCAAGACTAAGCAGCAGCCATCTGAGGAAGGGCAGCAGCATTTCTAAGCGCCACACACCACGAGACCCACAGATCCTCAGAGCCCTGCGGCTTGGTCCACAAGTGGTGTGACCGGTAGAGGGAGCATCCTTAATGCCTTCCCAATCGTACGTGGGTTTGGATATGGAGCACCAAGACCGATGCCTGATTTTATGTCTCTCTGAAGTCTGAGGACAAGTTTAACATAGGTAAGAGAACAGAGCAAAGGGAAACATAGACGCAGGCATGAGTCCCTGCAGGCATGAGTCCCTGCAGGCACCACCTCGCCTTTTGGGAGCCCAGCTCTTGGAGCCCAGAGCTAACCAAAACTAGCGGGCAGCACTAAGGAAGGGAGCAGAATCTGTGGCTGTCCTGCTTCGGTTTGGAATCCTGCAGCCTCACACCAAACGCTCAACATGTGGCGATGCTGAGTCACAACACCACGCTTGCACAGACCATTTGAGGACAATGAGAGCTTAACCTAATTTTATCCCTTTGTCCTCTGCAAAGAGGAGATCAATCAGTTCCACTCCCTGCCTTCATAACCCCCTGCATTCAGTGCCTGATATATCACACAGGCAAACTGTAAAAACAAATAAAGTGCAACCTTTCCCTCCTCTGGTGCCCTAAAGTCCTTCTGGGCTGTCCAGCTCCCACCCAGCCTGCATCCTCTCTAACGTCTCTCTGTTGCCAGATTATCTTCTACAGTTCCCAAACGTATCCATGCATTGTCCTGTACTCCCTTCTTATTGTAGCTGCCTGCAATGAATCCCCTCACACCAGCCAGGACTGCAAATTTGCTTACACACCAGTGATGTGTTCCATTCCCACTTCTCTCTGCTTGCCCTTTCTCTCTGGACACTTGGAGGGGCAAAGCACCAGAGCTTCAGTCTGATGCTGCCAGCTGGATGGGCAGCACAAGCTGCCCACAGTCTCAGGCCTGATGGGCAAAGCCTGGGAGGCTGCAGGATGCTTCCCTTTGAGCCTTTCCCACCTCCATGGTCTGGGGGATCTCTCTTCCTACCCTCTGATCACTGCCAAAGCCCTCAGATCCTGGCTGGTGGGACTCCCTGCTGCTATCTGCTATTTTTCTAAAGCAAACCCATCCAAATCAATACACAGAGACTAAAAAAAGAAGGGAAAAAAAAGTGAAACAGCCGTCAGATTTAGTTTCATAAATATATATGAGCGAGTAGAACAAGAGCAACAACGTACTCCTTTATGGTGGGCTGAGAATCGACACAAGTCTCAGTCTCCAGGGTAAAACACGAGCAAAGTAAACGACAACACGAACACCCACTTAGCATTCGTGCTACATACTCTTGATCTGAGCCTCACCAGCTTTAAGAACGCTTCTGTTAAATACTGTAATGCTCCCAATTACAAGTGATCTGGATTGTTTATTTTCTAAACAGCTTTTCTATACCCAGCGCCCCCCAACCTTGCCCCAGGAGATCCCATAAGCCTAGAACAAAAGCAGTCTTGAAGAGGTATTTCACCTCTTTTGGCTATATAATATCCATAGCTGGCTCGATTTCCCTAATTGTTTCATACTGACCTTGAGGATATTCCGGGCGTTAAACGACTCCCGTTCTTTGAAAGATGATTTACCAGCCATTGTAGTGCTTTGCTCTTCAGCTGTAAAGGGAAAAGCCAGCACCAGAATGAGCTTCAGATGGGAGAACTGTGTGTGCTGTACTTCACCCCCCCACTCTCTCCCTCCCCAAAGTCAGCTGCCAGCTAATAAACCATATTTGTCCAGTGCAAAAACACTTCCACTTTGATTTTAAAGAGAACAAGGCTGCATACACAGGAATCAGCAACTCTATCAGGATCACCTATGTTACCTGGAGGAAAGACCCTACATCATAGCAACTGCTAGGCTTATTCTGGAGGGCTGATGACCAATCAGTTCTCTCTGCCTGATTTTAATGCCACATCCTGCCAGGGTGAGAGTCAGCACCGTGAACGCTTGCATCGCCTGGAATGGCACCAAATACCAGACCCTGAGCAAAGCAGCACAATGTCAGGCTCCATCCAGGCAGCACCTATGCAAACCTCCACTGCCTGCTCCGGGAAGGACATCCATGTGGTGTGTATGCTTCTGCGGGGTGGGCACACAGCCACGCACACAGACATCAAGAATAGCAACCTAGGCCTGCAGCAAGTGCCAAAATGCCTACGTCTTAGATCCATTTCCCCAGAGCTTGTCTGGGTTTTTATATAAGCCCTAAGTACATGATCTGTTCTTTCCACGGGACCTCTGCCTGGCTCGGTGAATATACTCACCATTTCTTTTCCATCTCCATCATTAACTATGAAGTCCTGCTGACACCTAGTATGCTGTTCAAATCCTGTATCGAATAGGAAGCGACCCATCCAGCTATCTGTGTAACGCTCTTGTCGTTGCGTCTGCATGCCCCACAGGTTCAGTGAGAACACATACTCACACCGCCAGGCACGGCTGCCTGCATGCCTCCCCTAACAGAGGGCCGCACTGGCACGTCAGGCTTACCTTCTCACCAATTTTTGGGACTGTTTGAGCATGCTAAGCACCATACTTTCAGGTTACTAACGCCTGACTACGCTTACCTGACTAGTAGCAGCCCCCACCCCAAAGTGTGCACTCAGAAAACCCCAACACCTGCTGTTCCCCCTGTCCACACAGGCTCACAGAAGCAGTACTGGGACAACACCTGACATAACCGAAACCTATCGGCACTGTACAGAGGCTGCGCCAGGGAACCTACACAAAGCATTAGCGTGGTGCTGTCAAGGCATGCAAAGTACATGCTGGCAGCAGAGCACATATGTGTCAGCACAGGGAGAACAAGGCTGCAATACACTGCCCCTCCTGACAGGCAATGCATCCCAGGCAGCTTTGTAAAGTACAATCACATGAGGGTGATGCTGCAGGCTGCTAGAATGGGCAATCTTTGCGCAGAGGCAGCAGACATGGTACGCTCAGTAACAACTCATGTTCAGCCTCGCAGCCATCAGAATCTGATTTAACAAGAAGGGTGCTGGAATCACATCCCTACATCAACAGGTGAACTTTAACTCGACCAAAGAGGATCACGTTTTTGTCTTGTTTAAAAGGTCAGCACAGCACGTCAAGTTGTTACTGAATTTCAGTGTAATGTTGAGGCACAGAGAGCCCAAGGCCTCATACATACTTGAAGGCATTCCTCTCCGTCCCAGATCTCAAGAGTGCTACTGGGTGATAGTGTTTCTGAAGTGATGACAAAGAATCTCAGAAAGGATCCAGAAAATGCTCAGAGCATGCCTACCTTACCCAACTCTGCTGACTGCTTTTTTGTTTTCTTGTGTGTTTCAGGTAGTGAAACCCCTCTGCCCCAACAACTCTGTGGGTTGTTTGGAGATTACAGAAAAAAATATAACCAAAAAATTAAAAAAAAAAAAAGAAACATGAAAGGCAACAGAAGCATTTCCTGTTCAGAGGTGCTACATCCAATGTACTTATCAGTAAGGATCGGGATACCTACCACTTGGATCTTTCCTGAAGAGAGTGTTCATGACTGTAGCATGCAGTTTCACCCTATCCCATTCTTTAAGCATCAGGCCGGAGGCTACGAACCTTTCCACCAGCTGATCAGCAATCGCCTGCAACCTAGCAAGGAAAAAAGAGGAAAAACAGAGCAGTGTAAACCCAGGAGAAACCCCTCTGCCATCAGTGTCTCCCTTTTCAGCCAGCATCTGCAAAACAGTCTCTTCACGCCCACAGGGAAAAGGACCTGGTCCCTGATGGAAGGTGAACACAACCATCAGGATTCAGTTGTAACAGAGGAACCTCTGGCTGTTTCACAAAGCTTCCTCTGCAATCACTTCTGCTGTGCGTGTTCTATGAGGAAGGGCTGATTTAGCAAGGCAAAGAGCTTGTTCGCAGTGACAGATGTTTCTGGGACTTGAAAGATTCATCTTTCTACTGCCAGGAACCACAATGTGACTCTCCTAATAAACACCAAAACCTGCACACCTGCAGGATGCCTGCAGCACCTCGACTCTCTCAAAGACCTGCTCTGACTGTGACCTGACCTATCTGGTGTGCTGGGCTGGATCTCTGACCCTCTCCACCCCAAATAAGCAACTCTGTCAGCGGGCTTAATTTCTGGGGGAGCCCAGAATGTCCTGGCAGACAAACCCAGACGGCACGCTCCAGTGAACGCTCCAGCTTTGGAGCTACTGAGAAAGCATTCAAAGGACTTAGTCCCACCTTGTCTGGCTTCAATCACAAATGAAAGTGTTTGTGGCTTTCCTAGGACAGGCAGCAGGAGCAGGTAAGTGATGGCAGCAGTGCCCTCACATATCCTATGCCTGAAGATCTGAAGGAACTTCCAGGCTGTCCCCCCACAAAGCTTCTGGAGTGCCCCAGCCTTACCAAAAGCACTAAGGATGCACTAGAACAGGAACTCCTGATCTTCCAAAACAAGGCAAGAGCGAGTTACAGTGTATGCCAAAGAGGCTCCTCTCACCACACCCGAGGGGTTCGACAGCTCCCTGCTCCACCAGGTCCCACCACTCTAGTGTGGTCTCTCTAAAGCTGCTCCTCCAACACCCCCACCCCCACCCCTAGAACCCACGGGCTGCCAGGCCCTACACCACCACAGGTTTTGTACTGCCCCTCACGGGCTGCCAGTCCCCGTGCAATGATTTCAAGACTGTCAAACTACCAATTGTCACAGTTTTCTACCACTTTCTGGCTTTACATCAGCGATTTTTAAAATTAGCAATGACAAAGATTAAATGAATATCATTACAGACAATACTAGAACAAATTAACGGAGAATAGCTCAAGTGAAAATGGTGCTTTATTACGTTATAAAGTTAATCAAGGAAATAAAACAAATTAGAATGAATTATAATGGAAATTATTTGCCACGTGGGAGGCATCAGAGCATGATCCCTCCCTCAGTCTGAGCCATTATATGTGCAGAAGGGCTTGCCAACTCCTAATTCCGTCTGCAGTTATGCAACCTAAGTCAGGGTAAATCAAATCTCCTGCTTTATAACTTAAGCTGATCAAGATCATCCAAAAGATCAGGAAGGAACTCCACCCTTCAGCCATGCTAGGAACTACACAGAGCTGGCAAGATGTCTTGCATGAGACAGGAAGGCACATACCTCTCAAAATGTGGGCTGCAGCAGTCAGATCCAGCACAGCAAACCACGTGGCTGCCTCTCTCCTCTAGCACTGCCTTTGCAGCTGAGACATTCTGCTTCCTACCTGCTTTCCCCATTTCCCCGAGCAAAGCTTGGTGGGTTTTAGCAGGCAAGAGGTGCACAGAGCTGCTCAGCAGCCATCTGCCTGGCAGACCAGAAAACAAAGTGGGGTTTTCTGGAGGGATCAACATTTGTCTCCTCTTTATAATCACCTCCTGGGCCAGAATCTCAAAGGAAGCAAAAGCAGCTTTTGCTGCCTGCCATCAACACAAGAGTATCTCCCTTCCCCCCTGCAAAGCTGAGTGTTTTATGTATGCTCTCTAACAGTGAAGGGACTGTTCCGGGGGAGAAGCACCAGATGGGCTAATGCGCAGGTGAGGGCAGGACTGGCCTGGGCCAAAGATAAAAACTTTAAGTCTCTTGGCCCTCTCTGAGCACGCTGACAGACAGTGAGCAAAAAAGGTGTTGTGGAAGAGAAGTCTGGCAGCCTCCAGATGCCATGCAAAGCACAAGATCCAGATTGGTCACAACCTCATCAAACAGATCTCTGAAGGGCAGAGGAGACATCGGCCCTTTTTCAAAGTCAGGAGGGGGGCGGGGGGCGGCAGGGCAGGGTCATTGTCAGTTTCAAGGCAAGGAGGATTTAAAGAGCTCACTTCTCTCCCCTGCCAAAATCAGCTCGACCACCACTACTGCACACCAGCACTTTCTGTTAGCATTGTGACCGAGTTCTCAACTGAAGAGATATGGCTGGCATCTGAAGCAGCACCGGCAACTCGAGCTGTCCCCAAGCGCAGGCAGACATCACTGCCTGACTTCAGGCCCTAGTTCCACTCCTCAGCGCCTCTTTGTCAGTTCCTCAGGTCGCAGGCATATTTTCAGATGCAAGCAGACTCGCAAGCACCATGCCTCAGAGATGATCCACAGTTCAGTGACTCAGGAGAAGAGAGACCCATAGCTCAGCTCTCTGGGCTTTCTATAGCAAACGCACAGAAAGGCGTTTGGGTCACCCCAGTGTCTGCCCCCACCTTGACTTTCTGAGTGCTGCTGCCTTGTTTCTCCTTGCACTTCTCTTGGGTTTCCTGGCTGATCTCTATCCTGGTTCTCCACCTGACCCCAGCCCCCTGCCCCTCCCCTGCCCCCCTTCCCCCCCCCCATTTGTTTTATCATGCCTCTTTCAGGGTTCAGACAGACTTAAAAGCAGAAAAGCCAAAAAGAGGAAAAGATTTCCATTCCTACTGCCTCCCAGCAACTCTTACATTTTCATTTCCCCACCCATTTCCTTATCCTACTTCCGATCTCTTTACTTAAACACAGCCTCAAAAGTGTGGTTTTAAGCAGGACCCCTGTGCCCGCCCCCCTGCCCTGCCTTGTCTCCTCAGCCCTCAGGGAAAGGAGATGCCCGAACATGTCCTTTCTTCCCTCCTCCAGCTGCACCGCTCCTGCTCTTGTGCTTCCCTGCTAGCTCCTGCCATCCTCTAGCAACGGGAATGGATGCACAATGGCAGCGCTGCCAGGAAAAGTCTCAGGCTTAGGGAGAGAAGGCTAAAGGAATTTTGGCTACTCCCCTACACTGTTCAGCACCCATCTCACAACTGGCAGCACATCTCTAACATTTCCCCAGTCTTCCAGAAAGCACCAAGAACAAAGGCCGTGCTGCCACTGGTCAAAAACAAGAGGGAGGAAGGCTGTCCAGACACAGCCATATGTTAGGCAGCGCTGCCTACGGAGCTAACACCATCAGCTGCAGCGGCGAACGGGAAGCGCACACACGTACTGACAGCCAGGCTTCGAGATGTCACACCAGCGACTCGGAAGATGGGATGTGTCACACCTAGTGCCTGTTCCAAACTGCTTACAGACACCAAACCCAACTCTGCCACCAAGCCATGCTTTTCCAAGGAGCTTCTGGTGTAACTGGGTTTTAAAAATAATTAAGTGCTTCAGAATACACTTGCCAGGCTGTCCAGATTAATCTGGATTGCAGGTTGGGAACTAGACAGCAGAGGCTAAGCTGTCCTGCCTTCTAAGTCATCTCAGGAGTATCTCCTTGGCCATCTTCTCACCGCACAAGCCACGACACCATTATTCAATCTGACAGACTGCTACAGAAACAAATGACATCTTTCAGCCGCACCACCAGTGACTGATTTAAGAAGCAAACACATCACTGCCTTAACTGGTTTAGGAAGCAAGAACGACTTCATCTTCCTGACTGCCAGCCAAAGGACCAGTAGTGGTACCCACCAGATTTCTCTGGCACACTGGCTACTGCTGCCGCCACACTTTAAGGAGGAATAGAAGAAAGGAGCTTGGGGAACTCACTTGTCTGAGCCATCCTTCATGTGGACTTTGGCATAAAGGACGTCCGTCATGGCAGGGTCGTCATTCATGTACTCCACTCCTGCCACCTCCACCATCAGGGACTCACCGCCGGCTATCTGGCTGCAATGTAAGAAATCCCTTCTGTTAAAAACCAAAACACCACACCTGCTTTTGAAACACAGTGCATAGTACACGCATTAAATATTTTGGTTTACTAAGAGAATGGCATAAAATACACTTTTTATTACAGTTAACCACAAATTTGAGGTTAAGTGGGACTTCAGTGTTACATAGACCCCATGGGGCAGTGAACTCCACTGAGGAGTTCTTCCCATTCCCATATCTTTCAGGTTGTTTGCACTGAAAAAATCCCACAACCTAAAAAAAAAACAACCCAAAAACCGGTCCCTAAGTGCTAAGCCTGGAAGGCTGTAGCAGCTGTCCTCAAGAAATCCTGTAAAAGCCTTCAGACACGCATTAAGTCAACTTGCCAGAGTTCACAGGCCATCTCCACGCCGAGATCTCCAGTTCCATTTCAGAAAACCCACCCGCAACAGAATGGTACGAGTTCCCACTGCAGAGGAGCTCCTGCCTTCCCTGCCAAGAGAGCGATCGTGACACAGAGCCTGCAGCTCGTTGAGCTTCCCAGGGAAAAGCACTTGATACAGAATGCAGTTTTAAGTACATTTCACGCTGGAAGTAAACAGGGCTGTTTAAAAATCAGCTCCAGTTACTCTCGCAGGAAGGCGAAACCAAAAATGCACGTGGGATGTAATATGCACTCCCACACCTGCAAACTCACTGCAAAACCTCTCTGCTTCCAAACATGCCACATCCTTGCCTTTACCACCAGAACGTCACAGGGTGCTGCAGTGAAAGCTTCCCTCTGAGTTAAGTGCCATTGTCTCGTAGAAAGTAAGGGCAGAAGTAACATGCGAGTTAACAATGTGAACGTGACTTGGCTTTACCACTGCTCACTTCTATTCAGCTTTCCCAAGAGATTCTGGGCAAAGCTTCCTGGATGGAATAAGGAGAGTGTCACTTCCCTTTACAGTACGTTTCCTGGGAGGAAGACAGCACAAGGGCACTGCCTGCATGTGAGGCCGAATATTCTAAGAAGAGGGTAAAGAGGGCACATCTGCCTTCACAAGGCACTGCCTGCGTTTGGTAAATGAACGCTGATGAAGGCTTCCATGGGTAGGAGAGAGCCCGAATTAACTTTCAAAGTATATTTATTTGAGCATTTGTAACCTAAATATTACGTTCAAGTACTGATTCCCCCCAGCACGCAAGGAAATGGGGAGTAAAGATTGTCCTCTGCCTCAGCGCAATCCACTTAGGGCACTTTGCAAATACCAGGGGCAGAGCTGTGCCCTGGAAACACGCTGAACCCTGGAAACATGGCTGAACCACCAGAGCTATCATTTTAAAAGCAGAGGTATGAATTTTGGCCATGCCACAGTTTCTCACAGATACTGGCTGGCACAGCATGGCTAATTCCTCACTTATAAATAAATTAATTAATATCAAGGCTCAGCACTCTATATGTAAAGGCTTTGCAGAAATAAAATAAAACAATCCCTCAGGCCACCTCTGATTTCTAAACTGAACAGAGATAAACTAATTATGGTGTCATTCAACCCCATTTACAGTTAAAGCCCTAACATCTGCAGCGAGGAAAGCCCCGGTCCAGGAGCAGCGGTGACTGCCTCAGACTGATTACTCACACGTGGCTCACGCTGGTTTCCCTGCACACAGCTCCCCGCATCAAGAAATGCATGTCAAGGACACCTCAGCATCTGCTCTGAGGCAGGAGGGAAGCAGCGTGTGCCAGAGCCCACTGCAGGCAACACACGGAGGTAATGGAGCTCGTCCTTCCCTCTGCAGCAGGCAGGGGACAATGGCACAAAAATAACAGGGACGCACGTGAGAAAGAAAGGAGCAGAGCAGGTTTTTGGGGAATGCTGAGGGTTTGAGCCGAGCAACGCTGTTAGACTCTTTGCGACCGCCTGCTGGTTTCTTCTGCTCCCATTTGAAATGTTTCAGCCTTTTTCTAAATTTCTGGAGTTGAAATAGACTATTGAGCTGCTTTTCTCTTCACTGTCCTTTGTCAAAGACAGCTTGCTGCCTTCCCCTCCAGTCACGCCCTTGGTGGTGACATCCCTTTTTTATCACTTACTCCACAAAGTCCTCTTTGCATCGCTGTAGGAGGTCACGCGCTTTCTGGATCTCTTGCTCATTCAGAAGTACCAGTGTCCCAAGAGTCAGGTGAAGCTTTGCAGGGTTCTGGAACAGGCTGCTGCTGACCCCATGATCCTACAAATCAATCAGCACATATAGGCATCTTATGTGCATGCACAGACCCACCCCCACCCCCCCATCAGTGGAATAAATACTACAGAGAACAAGAGAACAGGTACCACGCCACTGACAACAAACCTTTTCTCTCTGCATCACTGATCGGGTTGGCAGTGACTCAAAACTGAATCGAATAACAGGATTTTACAGGCTTTGAGAGCAGGCGAGGTGCAGCCCCCTGCCTCAGGTATGCTCCCCTGCTTGCCTTCTCATCAGAGCTGCCAAACAGCAGCTGGGAAGCTCCTTATGACAGGTTCTAACTCAAGACCCAGGAAGAGCAGCACAGGATTTCGAGAGGAGACTTCCAGAGCTGTCAAGGCGGCAGCTGCCATCAGCAACGAGCCCAACACAAGTCAGAACAGATTTAAAACTTGTGTCAAGTCAATTTTTTTGTGCAATAAAGCTGGAACCAGCTGTAGTGACAAGCTCTAAATGGTCTCTAAATCCTGCCTAAACACAGGATGCACCTCACAACACAAGCACAGCTAATACCAGCTCTGATAATTACATTTTTCTCATTCCCATGTGCCCTATAGTTTGCCGAGATGAATTAAGTTTAAAATCCCCCTTTATGAGAAGGGTTACGTGTTGTTGCTGGGTAAGAACTGTTCCCAGGTGGAGCCGCTGTTAAGTTCAGCTTTAAAAAAACATGTTCTTTTGTTCTAGGATATTTATAAAAATACCTTGAGGATGGTTAACACACCCATATTAAAACAATTATTTCCACTTAGCAGCCATTTCCCACCGGCGCATTAAATAACTTCCAATTTTAACTCCAGAAGAAGCCAACACTGCTTGCCAGGCCACTGAAGCCTTTCTCCATCTGGAAAAATTCACCACCTGAGAATGACAGCCTTGATGTTTCTAGCTGTGCCTTCAGACTTTGAAATAAACCCTTTCAGAGGTTTAAACACTGCAGTAGCTCAGCCCGACAGAGTTTAATGCTTCACATCCCACTCAGCATTTCTCATGTCTACTGACAACATCCATACTCTTCTTTACAGCAATGCTTATGAGCTGGACTAGGGACAAGCCAGCCAGCAACATGGCAGCCGGGAGTTTGCTCCGGCAGCTGCAGGCTGGCAAAGCGTGGCGGTCCCCGAAACAGAGAGCGCACCTTCCACTGCTGCTAATTACTTTATTGTGACTGAACCCCCAAATCATACCATGTTAGCAGCAGCAAGGCAGGCTGCAAACTGCAGCACAGTGCAGTCCAAAAGAAGAACAGACTAACTACCACAGGTACATCATGAGCCTCTGGAAGAGAGTTTTGATTACGGCCTTTTGAGATTTCATGGCTCCATCTCACTGCTGCCCACCTTCCTCTCTCAGCTGGAATTCATATCGCTGTTAGCACGCACAGGACACTATTCCTCTGTCAGCCTTTTTGCTCCGAGCGTATCTGCAGCCAGAGGATATTTGGCCCATCACAAAACAAGTTTCTCAGGTAAGAGCAACTGGGAAAAAGATTTATCCTTGCCACGGACAACCAGATGATGTCACTCCTACAGTATGCACAGATGATGTACAGTAAGGAGAAAGTAGTTTGCAGGTCGGAAAGCAAAAGCCCTACCCTCATTTTTTGCCCCAGCACAGTTTGTACTGTAAACATCAACCTGCCCCAAAAACAGCGTTTCCCCCTGAGCTTTCCAACACCTGAGCGTGGGCTGAGAGCTGACAAAGTGATGGCATGTCACCTCCACAAACCACGCTACCACTGCTGGGGAGATCTGCAGGCAAAAGCAGTGCACAGTGAGCAGGCCAAGACCTAGATAATCCTCCTGATTTACTCCCTAGTATTTCAGGGAGCTCCTAAAAACCCTGCTCACACCCCTACTCTTTCACAGGCCGGCAGATCCCACTTCTCCCACACATAAAGTAGATGCTACGTCAGAGGTAGCTCTCCCTGGAACAGGGAACGTTTCTGCGGGCGTCTTAGCAGCCCTTCATGGCTGGATGCTGCTCACTGAGATGCAAAAAATACCCCTTTGAACTCACTTATTTTAATGCCCAGTTATGATACGCTATCAGCAACCGCTGTGTCGCCTCACAGGAAGCTGCCCTATCCAGTAGTATCAGTCCTGATGAGCAGGGCCAGACAAAGGCAACACAGAGCCTAGGAGTAAGTGCTCAGAACTACTGCTGTGGGAAAAATCCCACCCTCCTCCAGGGAGGAGGTGCCCAAGAGACACGATCCTGTCCACACACTGATTTTTGGGCTTTATGGACATCTTCCAGAGACCTAAAAAACCCTCTCAAGGTAAAGGTACAACTCTAAAAGCAAGAGTGAGGAGTGAAATTCAGCATCAGAGATGGGCCTTGCTCCCCAAGCTCCTCTCTTAGCAACAAGCTCCCCTTTCACCAATTTTCCACCCACCTCCCTGTGCTGTGGAAGGTGTGACCCCTCACAGCACAAGTCACAGGGCTTGTGGCAAGCAGTGGCTTCCAACCCTATGGAAAGCAGAGTACCAGTTTAGGGGAGGCGAGGTGTCACAGCAGGGGACCCCCATATTCGACAGGGGAAGCTGAAAGCGGCCTTTTTGCAGGGACTCACCAGCAGATAAAAAGACAGAAAACAGACTCTATCGTCTCCCTAAAAATGTACTGTTCAAAATTGGGTTCTCCAAGGATGTACTGAGAGGTAGGAGGAATATCCCCCTTTACACACCGCCCGTATGTGAGGACTACCCATTTTACCTTATTCCTCTCCCTGATGCTGCCCTGTCACGGTCAAAAGAATCAACAACTCCTTTCCACTCAGTCTTAAAAATGCATTTTTTCCCTCCTTCCTGGTACTTAAGACTCCTACCTCTGCTCTCCTCCTTTAGAGAACACCGAGAGGGTTTTATCCAGTCTCCGCATGTCTTTTTGCAAAGCCCAAGCACATTGTTCCTCCAAGTCTAAGGCCTTATAAAGGAAACCACAGACCACACCACACTACAGGACTCCTACATGACAAGGCGAAGGATCAAACTCCTTGGCTTTTCCTCCCTGGCTGCATCCTCTCTACAGCCTTAAGAGCTTCCAGTGCTTGCAGACAGCTTTATTTTTTGGGGTTTCCTCCCTCCCCCAAACAGGATACAGCACGCCTGCTATATGCCCTTTCCCACCCTGCTCCACAAACAAAGGAGCAAGCCAGAAAAAACAGCATTCCCTCAGAAATGCCTGAAGAGCTGTGGGCTGAAAAACCCTGCCCATTTTCTGTCCCTTCCCCTCTGAGATACAATACCTCATTACCGATGTTTGATATTTACAGGTTGCCATATATTACAGCAATCATATTTCTTTTCCGTGCCTCATCTGCAGCCTGTTAAGACTGGGAACACAGCTCTGAAAGACCCAACTGTGATTTTTTTTCCCAAGGCAATATTGCTGCAATGTCTCTCCCCTTTTCCACCTGCATCCTCAGACATTTCACTTCTCCTCACTCTGACACCTACGTGACTGTAGAAGGAGAATTCCAAGGTCATTCAGTCATCTGGACCTCCCACTGCACCACAGCAGCAATGAGCCTGCCCAGGTGAGCCGCCTCCCCATATTTATATTAAATTAGCCTCAGAAGAGCCTCCCCTCAGCCCTGCTTCATTGCCTGTCAGCCCTGACCACACCACAGTGTGAATGACACCTGAAGTGTTCCATATTTCAACGCAAGCTTCGTCTCACAAAAGGTCTTAAAGACACATACACACAAAAAGTTAGAAAGCATATTCCCACCAACATGATCCTATGCGATAAAATATAAATGAATGGTTGTCATGGTAACTGCTTCAGAGGGAAATAAAGTCCCTCACAAATGCTTAATGGCCAGAAGAAATCCTCACACCCGCACACCTGGTCCTTTCCCTTCCCTGCCATTATTCCCAAGCTTCATTCAAGGACTGGAGTTTACCTAACCCTGCCATGTTTCGCACCAGCAAATTGCAACAGGAGGAGAAGCGCGCCGCTGCTGTCACCGAAACCTATTCAGATTTCTCCACCTACCCCGAGAAATCCCGTTGCTGTGGACAAATCTATAAGCTCTCTTATTGCTCTGCAAGGCACAGTTTTGAATTACTGTTTTTCATTACTGATGTGCTTTCTAGCAGACCCTGCTGTGAGATAAAGTGGTATTAGAGTGGCATTACCGGCTGGCGGAGTGATTGAGTGACATACAGGGCTGCAATATACTCCTTCAACTAACAGGCAGCAATATATCCAGAAACCCTTTTGCTAATACTGGGAGAAGCAAGGGCAGAAAAATAAAGCGCTGTATATTCCTTGGCTAAGGTATGCAACCCCCCAAATACCTGCTACTGACTGAATTCTACATTTCTAACTGAAAATAGAAACTCCAGAGCTGATGTAAGCAGTACCAAGAACATTTCAGGCCCTCCTGAGAAGCACAGGGCACCGAGCAGTGCTAACACGACCCCGCAGCTTCCAGCCTGGGGCACATCATACCAACGCAAGCGTGGAGAGCAGGAACTGCAGCCTCAGACCTTCTGCCTTCATCAACAGAGATGTGTCCTGCTGTAGGACAGCTTCAGATGCTACCACTTTGGGAAATTCCTGAAAGCTCCTCGATGCCTTGGCAGTAGCAAAAGACATGCTACACCTCAGGCGCTGCACTCTGAGATATTGCCATCACTGGTATTAAGAAGGTTCGTGCCTGGGTGCTGGTTCCAAGTACAGTCCAAGTCCAAGGTAGCTGAAGTTAGGCTGAAATGTGTTCCCACATGCACGTGGGATCCCTAACCACGAAGCAGAGCTTTACAAGACTCGGTGCTGTCCAGACACAGAACAAAATGACTGAAGGAGAGATAGAAAGAAGGTCAGGCAAGAGGAAGAAAATTAAACCTGATTAGCCTGGTCAGCAGTGGTCTCAGCGCTCCCTGGCCAAATTTGGGTTTCTGCAGCTTTTTAGGACAAAGAGCATGCAAAGGTTTGCAGATGTTCCCAGGCAGCTCCTTCTGAATGTGACTGGCAACACCAGGGAAAGCAGAGAGATAAATGTATGAAAATGTTTCTAAGTGGATGGCAGACCTCCCAGGGACACAAACTGTGATTTAAGAGCGAGCAAGAGACAAGCAACGTGACAGAGGCAGATCAGGACGGGTCTGAGGTACAAGTAAGACCACCAGCCAAGGCTGTGCTAACACACGGCTGCACAGATGCAACTAGACCAGCAGGCAGGAAAAACAAATGCTCTGCGAGGAGAAGACCTAGTCCTGTGCAAGGTCAATATCTTGAAGGAATAAAAACATAGGATGAGAGCATGGACAACAGAATTAGCTGCGAAGGTGAGTGAGAGAGACAACATGTTAGAGGTGTGATGCTGAAAGGATTCTCTGGAGACTGAAGCAGCCTGGAAGCCAGAACCCAGCGAGACATACGGGATGACGCTGTGGTTACTGCCCCGCACAGCAGGTAGATCGGGGTTTGCTGTCCATAGGGAGGGCCAAGAGAGATCCATGGGACCTGCTGACTGACAGCTACAGGGAGGAGTCCAGGATGCCAAGACTTCAAGCAGAGTACAGGCAACCACGTCTGAAAGGAGATCAAGTGAAAAGACTGTAATGGCCATACGCCCAGGTAGGAAGGTCTCAGACCAGGGCCTACAGCCTCAACAGCCACTGCCCCAACACTCTGCCCCATTAATGCTTTCTCAGGCTGTTTCCACTCCCCTGTCTTCAGGGGTTTACTTTAATAAAGGGAAGCTTTAATAAAAGGTACCTGCCTCTGGCTAACGGGGACAGACAACTGACTGAGCTGGTGATACCCTGCCAGCCTGAGGGAAGGGTGCTCAGGACACCGCGCCACTTGCTAATTCCTGGATCTATCAGCCAGTTTCAGTTCTACTTAAGATCAGGTGGAAACCAAAGTGATAGAAAGCTCCTAAGTTGTCACGGAAATAGGCAGCTGGGCAGAGAAGAGGCACTTAAATCACAGCTGCCAGGAAGGACAATACTGCAAAGGTAGCTCAGTTCTGCTCCTGGAGATGAGACAATTGACGTGCAAGTGGCCACGAACACTTGAGCAAGAGCTCCCTATCTGCCCAGATATCAGGTAATTCACACCCACAGCATGAAGACATAGGAGCCCAAATTTCTTAAGCTGCGCTATCTGCAAGATTGTGTTTTCCCCTTTGAAAGGCAGAAGGTAGTAACATCAGCCCACAAAGCCCTGCTGCGTGCACGCAACCTGACCTGCAGCAGCTACAAAATGGAACTCTCCTCTCTTGCCTAGGCATGTCCCCCCAGCACTCAGAGGACACGGTGATTTAATAATCCCATTCCCTCTCCTCAGCCTGGCTCTGTGCACTGACAGACCGCTTCTGCCAAACTAGAAGCAGGCTAAAATAAACCAGGGAAGAGACAGCTTCCACTTCATCCTGTTCCTCATTTCCCCATGCCTAACTCTTTCCTGCAGCTCTCAATCTAAGATCTGTAAGGCCAGTGGGAGGGACTGTCAGCACAGAGTCCCATGGGGACAAAGGGAAGCTGCTAGATTTGCAGGATGGTGTGTGCTACCAAGTCATTTCTCATTCAGCTCCAGTAATGACTCCCATCTTCCTTCAATGTCAGAAGCCAAAAGAAAAGTGAAAGAGAAGCAGCAGCAAACTTGTGAATCCCCACCCAGTTTCATGGTTACATGGACATCATGAAATGTACAAAGGTCCATTACGTTATTTAGTGGCTTTCCTATTAAATCCAACCAACCAAACCCACCACCAAAACTGCCCACCCCCTCTCCTGAATCTGAGATACCCTCTCACCTAGGAAAATCTCTAATGAGAACAAAACACGTTACTAACAATTTACTAAGTAAGCCATTCCACGTTCCAGGGCATTTCACAATGGAACTGAACAAACTCACAGCAGATCCACCAACTTAAGTGAAAGGCCTGTAAAATACATCCCTAGGAAGCAGCACAGAATAAGGCCTTTGAGGTAAGCACCAAAAAGTTCTCTTGAGAAATGAAATGGCATTCCTCTAAAGGGCTCCCGCTAGATTTTAGTTCTCACACAGATCCTTACCTTTGAGCATTTCTCCAGCACTTCCTCCTTGAACTGCAAAAACTTCTCCTGGATGGCGGGCTGGTTGAGAGCGAAGGACAGGAAGTGTGTGAAGGGCTGCTTCTTACGGAAGCTGTCCAGGAGAACGTCGATCCGTGTTCGGGCGGAGATGACACCGCTGCGATGTTGCCCTGTGATCACTACAAGGCAACAAAAAGTGATACCTGTGGGGTTTCCGTGAAGCTACGAGAGAGACTACTGAAATCAGGACAGATCAGCACAAAACAGCATAACTAAATGGATCGTGACTTTATGTGACACTCACCCGTGCACTTTACAATATCGCTGTTGGAGGATACTGGGAAGGTGCCCAGGGGATGCCAGGAGGGAATTAGAAAAACCTGAGCAACAGCACCTCTCTGCTGCTAGCCCTGGGCTCACTGAAGAAGTGTTAAGAATTAAAACCCCCAGCCACGCAGAGAGAAACCTTGCCAGACTCCTCACTTGACTTCAAACACCTGACGTGGCCATGCCTTCCTTTGGAAAGACAGGACAATGCCATCAAAAGTATCCCTCTGCTCTCAAGAAAGTCACCTCTGAGCTCCTAAAAACCAGTAAGTCAGAGTTTCTCATTTCAGCGGCTCTTCAGATTTCTATAGCATTATGTCAAGTTTTCATAAAGGCAGTCAAAGTGAGAAAGAAACGAAAATCTATCAGAGACCAAGATGGCCTATATAGTTTGTGCGTGCACTTCAAGGCACCAAACAGAGAACACTTCAGCTTGAAAGGAAAGAACTCCAAGGAGCAAAAATTGTCTTGGCTTCCTGTTACTGCATGTTTTCGACATCTCTCAACCTTCCTAATAGCCCTTCACGGTTCTCAGGAAGAAGTCAAGACCCACTTCTTGAGAAGTACCGCCACGTTCCTGCGCGGCACAACCGTCGGATCCTCCTATCACTTACTCCTCACACATAGCCCTGTCACAAGCGTAACCGCACTGTGCCAGTTATCACCAGAGCCTGTGCACGGGGCCCTCCAGACATCCACTCAGGCAGAAACCCACATGGGCCAGCCCTTACGAGCAATGCCTCCTTTCTTTTTAAGCCACTGGAAGTGATGAGATGAAACATAGGGTTCAAGAAAGCCACCTCTCGCCATCAGCATCAAGCGACACCAGCACAAAGGCAGCAACATCATCAAAACACTTCTCATATTGATGCAGGTGCTTTAATAGTTCATTTTGTTCTCATATTGCAACACTAACTTTTTCTGGGTGTGTATTACAGTTTCTTGTTAAGGAAAGGGTATTGTTTAAAAGCAAGACAAAAAAAATCCATCGCACTCAGACCCAAAGTTCTCAAGCCAGTCACTTAGGGCCCAGAAGTGACTTCAGTGAGAGTATTCACAGACTTTTCCAAAGAGATTATTCCCCTCTCCCCACTGCCTCCCCCCCCCCAAAAAAAAAAGCCTTACAGAACTTTATAAGGATTTATAGAGAGAAAACATAAACTCCGGAGAAAACCAAAGTAATTTTTTTCCAAGGCCACAAAGAGGGTTAGTGCCATGTGAGAAGCAGAAATTAAAGGAAAACACCTCCAATACCCGTCCCCGCTCAAACGGTGTCTGTTCAAGAGCCAACAAGACAACACCCGTTTTGTGCATGTTTAACTCACCAATTTCTCCTTCCACTCCAGGCTTGGGAATGCTGATGGAAGTTCGAGTCTCTGTTTCTATTCTCTTCTTGGTTTCCCCCTTCTTCCCAATGATGTACCTGGAGGCACAAAAGTGCCAGAGCGTCACTCGCATCGTGTCACCAAGCCACTCTCCATCAAGCGCATCCAGGCAGAGGATTAGCTGCACCACAGATGAACCAGACTCCAAGACAGCTCCAGGCTGCTGGGTCCCCCCCAAACTTGGTACCTCTGTGCTTGAGGGCCGCACGCCCTTAGCCCCACAGGTAGGACCCGGTCCAGGCACAGAGGCTACACCTGGGACTCCTCAGGTGACTGGCCTGAGCCCACGGGGTGATGTAGAGCCATGGCTCACAAATGGCTTAAAGTAAATCCAAACCCTAAACAAGTCAGTCAGGCCATGAGAGCTCTGCCCAGTAGTGCCTGCCACAGCTTATTCATCAGCTAGGTTTTCCCTTTTTTCCCCCCGTTATCCCAGCTGACAAAGGGCTAAGGGCTCTTTTTCTGCCTTTTGCTTTGCTCAAGGTAGTCATCTGCCAGCATTTAAACACACACCTGAACACCTTTCCTTCCCTACGTTTCAGTAAAACCATTCAACCAATAAAACCATCAAAAATAATTTGGAACACCACAGGCTTCCCAGTACACACCAGATTTGAGTCAATTCTAGTCGTGCGTGCTCTCTCTCAAAGCTTTCACAAACTCCCCCTGCCAGGCTGCTCGCCCCAGTTCTTCCTCCCCTTCTCCCACCCTCCTGGATGCTTTTATGTTCAAGGGAAGAGATGCTCAAAAACTCTCCTGCCAGCAAGAAAGCACCACCTGCTGTCTCTGTCACGGGGACAGCTAAAGAGTCAAGCATGCCACAACAGCACTACAAAGACCTTGCCAATTTTCCCCTCCCCAATGCTGAAATCCACATCCACAAGACTGAATACATTTTGGAGATCAGGCACTTAACCTGGCAAAAATAAATAAATAAAAGTGTGTGTGTGTGTGTATATATATATATAATTTTTTTTTTCTGTGCTCAATTGCTTCCCAGCAGCAGCTTGAATAAACCAGAAACAAAGGCTCACTTGTACAAGGGGCTGGGAACCTCGGCTCTGCACTGGAAGCCTCTCTCGGTCTCTTCCACCACAAAGGCATCACAGGGTTCATCCGTGCAGTCACCTGGGCCTAGCATGGGGAAAAAAAACCAAACCCAAAACACAACGGGCCTTGTACGAGCTCTGTAAAGCCTGGCAGCTCTTTATGGAGGACAAGATTCTTGCAGCCACCTTCTCCCAAGGTTAAATAAAGGAAGAAGCAGACTCCTCTCTGTTGCAGCTAACTGCTTTTTATTTCCCATTACTACCAGCTCTGAAAAACGTAATGACTGCTTCTAAATGCGCCCAGCTGGGAGGGGGAGGACAGAAGTAGTTACAGCCCGGGTTTTCTCTCAGTTGGAAGTTGTGTGACTACCCAGTGGGAATGGTGTCTTCTTCTGGCAGGGTGGAAGCCACCAGCGCCCTCAGACACCTGAGCAGGAATTTAAAATCGCAGGAGGATACAAAGAAAAGGCAAGGATCACTTTGGTTCAAGGGCTCAGGGTAGAGCGTTTTGGGAAACAGAAGAGATTCTCACACCCTTGGCACAGAGGAATAGAGGCACCTTTCAGGTTTCTATCTCCTCTGCAACATATACAGGGACAAATTTGGGTGGCAAGAGGTTTATTAAAGCTTTGTTCAATCCACTCAAAGGCAGGGTGGGGGAAACAGGACTCAACTTTTTCTGCTGGCCAAGCTAGAGCCGAGCTTTTCTGTGCCCACAACAACTCAAGCAGAACTACAACAGCCATACAGGCAGAAAGGCAAATCAGCACAGGAAGAATTTTGCCCCCCAAACAGGTCACACCTTCCAAAAAGTCACATTGCAAGAGGCCAGTTTTTCTAAGGAGCAAACGCCGTCAGGACAGAGGATCTTTAGCAAGCAGCTCTCACTCCCACGGCTTCTGTAAATAATCACGCTATGGAAAAGAAAGGCACTTCAGGAACCTGGGGAAAACAGCTCTATAGAACCAACTTGTTTTCCCCTTTTCCTGAAGATCCTTCGCGGCCAGGAAGCAAACCGACAGTCAGCAGGCCAGTCACCTGAGCCCACATTAGTTAACAGGGGTTCCATCCATTCTTTGGTCAGCAGGATAATCAGGGACCAAAGCAAAGCCTTTTTCTCCCCATCGAACACCTCACGGGCAGGCCCTTGAGCACATAAGGGCATCAAAGAGAACACCACGAGCTGCCTAGGTCCCTGGTGGTGCCCATGCCTTCACCTGCACCACGTCCCTGAGAGCAGTACAGTCACTCCTCATACAGCACTCTTTACCTGTACAAAAGTCCTCCTCCTCCTCCTCGTGCTGGTAGGGCTGCTCCTGAATGAGATTCTTCCTGTACACGCGCCCACCGATGCTTATCAGGGTGGGCCGCAGCACGTCCATCCTGCTCCTCTGCCTAATGCAAAAAGAAGGACAGCACTGCTAGCTCATGCCAAGGGAATGTAGAGCCCAAGGTTTCCTTGTGGATAATTGGGAAGAGGCAAATACCTTCCCAAACCTTACGGTGCTCACACACAAAGACCGGTTTTACGAGAACGTACAAGCGTGCTCTGTCAGCTTGTAAAGCACAAGCAAGTGAAAAAGGACAATTTAAGCAGTGTCAAGCTATGTAATGAAGTATCAGGTGGTTTTGCCCCCTCAAGGTGGCCAGGAACTGATCACCACTCTCCTGAAACTCACAGGTTTTAGCTAAAACTCAGTCAATGTGCTGTCTTAGCCTTCTTCAGGATTCTGGACAGTTCCACCTCGTTATTTTCCACAATGAGTCCCCTGCCTCTTGCAAAGAATCCCCCACAATCTCTCTCAAAACTCCTGCCATCCTTATCTGGTTTCTCAAAGGCCTAAGTACTTTCCAAAAGCAAACCCAGCTACCACCTCTGCTCTGGAAGCGGTCAGGAAAGGGAAATAAATCACTCCGAGGGGTCAGCACTGGCTGGTGTAAGCAGTTACACCTCCCACCCTCCACCTCAGAGCACTGCAGGAAGTCTGAGGTGTAAGCAGGGAAGCCTTACACTGCCCTGCATTATTCCAAGTGGTATTAGAAACACGGGGGTATCAAGTTAAACATTTAGTGGTGCAAAAGCAACAGGGTGATTCAAAGAACTGGGAGTCACCTGTCAGAGACTCCTCATCTTGAAGGTCTTTTCCAACCTAGTCATTCTGTGATCTTTAGCACTTAAAAGCTTGTAGGCACACTGACGCTGTTAACATCAGATATTTCAGTTCACTTTACTGCTTTTTAAAACAGAAATACCCATAACACAGGAAGCGAAGTCTCCACCAAAGAAAAAAAGTGAAAAATATGACACCCCCCCCACCTTTGGACAGTTTTACCTGCCTGCCACAACAAAGCCCGACAGGAAAAAACAGAAGGGATGGCTTTTGCGGATGAAATTTATCCTACATGGGACTTATTCCATAGAATGACATCAAGCTCAGAAGGTTAGCACCCCTCCCCTCAATTAACACCCCAGCTTCTGAGGTGACTTACGGCCGCTTAAGCTTACATTTTATTAAGACGGCGCTCCTGCAGCGCAAGGAAAGCAGCGCAGCTGCAAGCCTGACACAGAGGTAGGCAGGATGTGCCATGAAACGCTGCGCTTCTGTTGCGAGGGGTGTGTGTGTGTGTTTGCCCCGACTCAGGCTTGCTTTTTCTTGTTTTAAATTGCACAGAGACCGGACTTCCCCGGGACAAACCTGGAAGTGGAGCTGCACCCCACCAGTGGGGCCTGTGGACAGAAAGCAGCTGGGACTGCGGCCCCCGGACGCGGGGCTGGGCCGGGCTTCTGCGGGGGAAGCAAGAGCGAGTGGCGCCCAGGCCACAACGACCCAAGCGGGGCCGAGAAGGCCGCCGCGGGTAAGCCGCCGCCGCGCTTCGAGGCGAGGCCGCGGCGTGAAGGCCCGGGGCAGGCCGCGGGACCGGCCGCCGTTGCCAAGGGAGACCATTCCCACCTTCCGTCACCTCCCCGCCGGAAGTAGGAAGGGGCCGCGCCCGCGCGCCCGCCGGCCCCAGCATGCACCGCGAGCGCGATCACGCGCGCCGCCTGCGCCAAGCCGCCCGGGCTCCCAGGTGAGGCTTGGAGGGAGCGGAGCTGAGCGGGAGCGGGAGGGGAGAGGCCCTGGAGGAGAAAGGCGCTAGGCAGAACGGGGAGGGGAGCGGGGGGGGAGAAGATGGCGCCGGAGGCCTCACTCACCGGGAAGCAGCTCGCTACGGAAGCTGGGGCGGGGCTAGGGCGTGATAAGACTGGAGGGGCGGGGCCTCCGGCGGTCGCGCGCCTACGTTGGCCGCGCAGGCGCCCTGGCGCTGTCGAGGCTGCCGCGCCCGTCAGCGGGAGTGTGGGCACGATGCACCGCGGCGCATGCGCACTGCCGGCAACCCTACCGTCTCCTCCTTCCTCCCCCCCCGCCAAGATGGCCGATCCGTCAACCCTGAGGCGAGGGTGCGGCGGGCGCAGGGGCCAGCCCAGCCGCCTCCTTCCTGTGCGTTTGTCTCAGCCTGTTTAAAATAAAGACCTTACAACTATAGTTCGGAGCTTGCCGGTCTGGCAGGTTGACCTCAGATTGGCATCACTTCACTGGGAGCTGTGCCTGCACAGGTGTGCTGAGGAAGGTGTTCCTGAGCACATCGCTGCCTTTTTAGAAGTTCCCTTTGCCTGGGCATCTTCCTTCATGGCCCTCCCAAGCCCTCAGCCTCCTGCGAGCTGACGCTTGGTTTTGCGCTGTATGTGGTAAACAAAACCACCTCAAGCATCGCTGTGGATGGACACACGGTTCCTCATCACAACAGCCTTTTAAAAGCCTGGCATTTCCTCTGTCAAATCCTTGAGTGGCTTCCCAGAGGCACTGTCTGCATGGCCTGAGGAGTCTGCAGCGATGTATTAAATAGGGAGGGCAAAAGGTATTTATTAAATGGGCAGGATGTTCAGAGGAGTAGCAAGCGCTCTCTTTTATGAGTGAAAAGACCTTTAAGATCATTGAGTCCAACTGTTCCTGTCCTATGCTAAACCATATCCCTAAGTGCCTCACCTACCCTTTTTTTAAACATATCCAGGGATGGTGACCCAATCCCCTTCCTGGGCAGCCTGTTCCAGGCCTTGACAACTCTTTTAGTGAAAAATTTTCTCCTAACATCTAACCTGAACCTGCCCTGGCGCAGCTTTGTGCCATTTTATTACTGGAGAGGCATATGACAAGTTTTAAGCGCTCCATCGTGACGAACGTCCGGCCAATACCTCTTAAAGATGAGGCTGAGAAAAGGTGGCACGGCATGAGAGGCGAGCGGGCTGGTGCTGTGTAGGCGGGGTGGATCCTCAGCCGCTGCCGCCTTAGGTCGGATGTGGTGTTTTAAAAGCAAAAGCACATCTGGAGCCATGCACGGAGCGCAGTCACCACAAATCATTTGCGGTGTGGCTTCGTGCAGGATGCGGCGCTGGAACTGGCAGTCCTGCAGGCTTCCAGGTTTTATGAGGCAGCAGCAGGATTTTTTCCATGTTCGTGCTTCTGGAAACAAGGCAAAAAGAGGGGGAAAAAACAAACAAAAAAAAAACAACAAAAAGAAAAGAAAAAGGTCTTTTTATGGCCCCAGGGAGTGGGAAAAGTGCCAGGCAGCTGAAAGCCGGCGAATTCAGGCCAGCGACATGTGCCAGGTTATTTTTATGCACGCTCTGATCGCGGAGCTGAATTCCCAGGCCCCCTTTGTCCGAGGGGGTCAGGACGTGGGTTACATTCAGTTTCTGGGTGCCACCGCGTGGTGCGACAGCTAACTGCACCCATCCCTGCAGCGGGGTGCAAGCATCGGGGTGTGGGCATGGAGGGCAGCCTTGAACCACCGCTGCTTTGAGGCCAGGGAGCAGGGGGGTGGCAGCCTGAAGCTGCGCTCCCTGGCTCTTCCTGGAGCTCGCTGCCTTCCTCTGCCGTCAGATTACGTGTGCGGTTGCTGGCTTGGCGCCCTGGGAAACTCCGAGACGCCCTTCCTAACTCTGCTTTGCTCTCTGGTTTTGGTTTGTTGGTTTGGTTTTTTTCCCTCTCTTTCAGACTGGGACGGGGTGAGATGGCAGCCTCTTCCTCATCCTCTTCAGCCGGTGGAGTCAGCGGCAGCTCTGTAACAGGATCGGGGTTCAGTGTTTCAGACCTGGCGTCGCCTCGAAAAGCCCTCTTCACTTACCCCAAAGGAGCTGGGGAGATGCTAGAAGGTGATTGCTGCCGACCTTCTCCTTCCCCACTCCTCATGGTGTGCAGACAGCCCTGCGAGGGAGTTGCCAACCTTGGTACCCCACTGCCTTTTCAGATTTTAGCTGGCAAAAGCTGGAGGGAAGGAGAAAGGAAGCGCCAGGGCTTGGGTGGGTCCTGAGCAGCCCCAGCTCTCCTACCGGTTGTACACAAGGAAATGATTTTTTTCTGGTAGTCACCTGATTTTTAGCTCCGTGACAACGCTTCAGACAAGGAAGTGATCTACCTGAAAGGGATCATGATGGGGTTAATTGCTCATTGTTAGCTAATCCTTTGAAGTCTGGCAGGAATTACTGTAAAGATAGCTGAGGCAGGAGTATTTTTCTTGGCAGAAACCGTTCCAGGGTTGGATTTGACTGGGCTAGTACAGGAGGCAGCTTGTATCCCTGGGGGCCAGGAAACATAAGGCTTGCTTTTGCCCTTGACCCAAGTTAAAACCCCGCCACAGAGGTCTGCAAGAGGAGAAATCAGGACTAGACCTCTCTCTTCAAGGCTGAGCACCTTCTCCTTTCGTGCTCACCATTCTCCAGAAACCTGGAGAGGTTCGGAGCTCTGACCCAGAGTGGTGGCTGGTGTTCAGGTGCCCAAGCCCCTGCCACCCACTTTGTCCTGGTTGCCTGAAGGAGAACCTGGGCATGTGTGCCTGCCCCTGCTCTGGGTGAAGGAGGAAGGGCAGGTCCTCCAGATGATGGGGTTAAGCCAAGGTCTGTCTGTCTGTCTGTCTGCTTGCTTCATACTTCCTCTGTCACCATGTGGCACGGTGAGCCCGAAGTTCATTGGGGTGGCCCTGCAGCTCAGAAGTGACTGCGTACCCGCGGAGGCGAACACGGCAGCACAGGGCAGCTGGGAACGGGTGGCTAACGTCGTTTAAGGACTGGGTTTATTACACATTAGAGCCCGTATGCTGGTCTATTGAAGTAATTATGACTAAGGGCTTGCTCATGCAACTTAATGAGCCCTCAAAACAAATTAAAATAATGAAGCACTGTGTGTTACCAAATAGGCAGGCGGCTGTTCCTCCCGAGAGCCACTCGGCAGGACAGCCAGGCTGGGGAGTTGCGGGAGAGGGAAGGGTATGTTTGGAAAGAGCACGGTGCAGCACCGCTCGCAGCATGTCAGCAGCTTGCGAGAGGATGCTTTGAGCGCGGCCAAACTCCTGACTCGTCCCCTCTCAGCAGGGGGTTCAGCTTTTGATTACATTTTCCAGGGCCGGGGGTCCGTTTCTACCTTTGGTCTTTGAAATTGCTTCTTGGTTTAATTTCTGAGGTGAAAGGTGACACAGCCATTCCCTGGCTGGGGGTGGCTGCGTACCCGTTTCCCCTTCAAAACCCCCCACTGACCGACCGATCTCACTGTCACTTTAAAACCTCACCTGCTTTTAAACAAATCCTTAGGTACTTGGGTTTTGGTTTTTTTTTTTTTTTTAGAAGGATGTATTCTAAACTCTGTCAGTGATTAGCTATGTATTCCTGATTGCTTTACTTCCCAGACAGTTGTGGGATCAATTACCAACTTAGATGGACACTATTTTAAATCCTTTATGTGGGGTTGTGGTCTAAACCTGTGGGAAATCCGAAAGCATTGTAAGGACACAAGTGTCTGAGCCCCCATGGGAATCAGAGGCTGCTGTAATATTAGCTGTCTTCTCCTTAGCTCGCCTTCGGCTTAAAATGGGACTACAGTTTCTTGACAGAAGGGGGTGTATCAGCTGGGGTGTCTCCCACGTAGCACAGCCGTTCCCTGGCGGCATCGAGAGCCAGCCGAAGCCCTGTGCAGAATTTGGGCACGGAGGGCTAGAAGGGTGTCGTGGTTTAACCCCAGCAGAGAGCTGAGATCCACGCAGCTGTCTGCTCCTTAAAGGAAAAGAGCAGGGGAAGAGGGAAGGGGGGGGGTGAGAGGCCAGGGAAGGGAAAAGGAAGGGGCAAATAACCCCAAAACCAAGAAGCTAAAAGGCCTGTGGGTTGGGATAAGGACAAAAAAAATATAACAATGCTAACAGGACTTTAGAGCAAAAAATCTATGAAGCTGTTGATACACAATGCAGTTTCTCACCGAACCACACAACTCAGGCCGTGCCATGCAGAGCCGTCCCGGAACCCGACCGTCCCCCCCGAAAACCGCGTGTCCTGGAGCCACCCCTGCTCTTCCTCCCCTCAGCCCCCCGTTGTACTGGGCAGGACGTAATTGGTGTGGAATACTCTCTTTGGTCAGTTTGGGTCACCTGTCCTGGCTTCGCCCCTCCTTTCTCATGAACAGAGAAATACGAAGAGCTGAGAAAGTCCTTGACTGTCTGACAGCAACTAGAAACATCAGGGTGTTATCAGCACTGCTTTCATTTTAACTCCCAAACACAGCATTCCATCTGCTGCTACAAAAGAAGTTCACTCCATCCTGACCGAAACCAGGACAAAGGGGGAAGCGTTGTAAGGAGGCAAGTGGGGAAACCCACCCCCCTCCAAACGCAAAACCAGCAGGTCGGCAGCGCTCGGTTAAGGCAGCTGAGCCTTAAAACCCTCAGGTTAAACCCACCCCCCTCTTTTTCTGTTTGCAGATGGCTCCGAAAGGTTCCTCTGCGAGTCCGTCTTCAGCTACCAGGTCGCATCTACATTAAAGCAAGTGAAGCACGGTAAGCACTGCAGCTGGCGTGTCGCCTGGGGAAGGTGGCAGGGGAGCGCGGAGGAAAGGCTGACACGTTCTCGGGCGCTGACCACAAAAAAGCAGAAGGATCTTTTTTAGTTGGCAAAGTAACGCTAAGTCAGGCCATCCCCCAGCCCTTATGCAAAGCGCCCCGAGCCCACACAGCCTGGGTGAGAACAGGCCGTGCCTCTCAAAGCTTGTTTTTCCGTCCCTCTGTGCCTGTGCTGCCTTCATGAGAGGTGAGGCCGGAGGAGGTGGTTATGGGCAGGAAACACCCACGCTCTGATCTCGCCCAGTGCTGACTGTCTCTTCGGCCTCGGGCAGAGAGACGCGATTCCACCTTTGTTTCTCTGCCCAGCCCTCTGTCAGGTCAAGCAAGGTTTCCTTATGGTGCTGGACAGGGCAGGACGGGGGCTGACTCCACTCCCTGCCTCCCCGAGAAAGAGCCTTGCACTTCCTTTGAACTTTTGCTTCCCTCCTGGGGCCTTTGCCGGCCGCCCAGGTGCCTGTAACTGAGCGACGGGGCGTTGGGCAGAGCTCAGCACCAGATCGCGCCTGCTTCTTCAGGGTCACATCCTTTCTGGTCCCCACCTCTGGTACTTCCATGTGTTGTCTCAGACCAGAGAGGTTTCCTGTCCAGCTGATGAGGGCTGTCAGGAGGAGGTCTGGGGTGCTTGTAAGGCAGCCGAAAAGTGAAGCCGACGTGCAGAGAGAGCAGTTGTTTACACAGCTCTGGCGCTACTGTGGCTGTAGCTACCGGGGGACTCTGCACAGGCTGGCACCCCAATAAGCACCAGCCTCCAAAACTGGCTTGTGGAGCGCCGCTCACCTCCCTGTAAGGAATGGGAGAGGCTTAAAGAAAAAAATAAACCCAAACCAACAGAGGTCATCTTTTCTTGGCTCATTTGTTTGCCAGTTCCCAAAAGCACCGGGTTAGCAGGAGGTGGGGTGAGAACAGGACCCGCTGCTGCAGTCAGCATAAATGATGTGCGTTGTATGTCACGCCTCTCGCTAGTAAGTTGGCCGGCCTGCTTCTCCCAAGAGGCCGCTGCGCTGTTAAAACCTGCAGCCGAGCCGAGGGAAGGAGGGCTGTCCCCATCTCCATGCTGCTGTGGGTGATTTTAATGGAAAGCGGAGCCCGCGCACCCAACACACGACCGGTTTGCGAGCAAGCGGAGGGGAACAAGCCATCCTGGGCATCCCTGGGGATGCAGCCTGTTCTCTCTGCAGAGACCCGTGCGTCACTGGCGCGCTCTGGTTGCAGAGCCCCGCTGCTGCGGTCGTCCTCGAAGCACCTTCATTGAAACAAGGAGTTCCTCACGCTGCACCCAGCTTTACCGTGGGCTGACCAAGCTCTCTCTGAACTTCTCTGTTCTTTTGCCCTCTAAATATTTACACTAAAGGAAGGAGCTCCCTCCTGTCTTCACCCCCATGCGCTAATGGGCCTTCTGTTTCCCTGTTAGGGCTTGAATTTACACGGCATGGGCAGGGCTGGGGGAATTAAGATGCTTGGCACCGGATGAGGCTGAAAAGCCCATCCGTGCTTCCCACCATGATCCAGGGTGGCCTCACCGTTTGCACAGGGCATCGTGTAGAAGCAGGTCCGTACCTACGTCGCCTGGGTGGGCTTTATCCCCCTCCATCCCCCAGTGACAGCTGGGAACTTGCATCTAATTGGAAGGTTGAATGGTGCTGCCATTGCAAACCACAGTTACCTTTGAACTTCTTGCAGATCAACAAGTTGCACGGATGGAAAAACTAGCCGGTCTGGTGGAAGAGCTGGAGGCGGATGAGTGGAGGTACAAGCCAATAGAGCAGCTCCTGGGATTCACTCCCTCCTCGGGCTGAACGTGTCTGGATCGCTGCCGTCAGGGAGCAGAAGAAAAACATTCTCTGGCCTGGCTTCAAAACACCCCCCCGGCTATCAGGGTGCCGACAGCTGCATCGGCACGACCGGCCTGCTTTGCCTTTTCCTTTTTTTTTCTTCCCCTCTTTTAAGTTGAGAGTGGGGATCCCCCGAAAGCTGCCAGTGAACGGAAGTGACGGGATTCTTTGAGTCACCCGTGGCAGCACAGGCTGGCAGGGCTCTGCTTCGGGAACTTAGAAGGTAGGATCGGTTTTATGGACCTTGGACAATCGGTGCACTGGTTACAGAGGAGGGAAGACGTGGCGGTGGGGAAAGTGACCCACTGACTCGGTCTGGCCTTTCCCTGGTGTGTGGCTGTAGGGATGGCCAAGTCGGCGATCCTTGTTGCTCAAGCTGGGCCTCTGGAGAGCAGAGGTACATCATCTTCCCCAGAAATGCTCTTCAGCCTCGGCCGTTATTTTGGGGGGGGCTGAGCAGAGCGAGAACTGTCTGGGGTCGGCTGAGGGGGATGAGGGCGAGCGGTGACGCTTTCTCCAGAGGTACCTTGCGTATCGCTGAAGCCGTCCTCACTGTGAGCGCTGGGAGGGCACCGCTCTCTAGTGTGGAAGCCGTATCTTTAGTGCCCTGAAACACTGGGTTGTTTATTTGCCCCCACTTTCTTAAATGTTTGAGTGCTCTGTGATAATAAAACAGTTCTGCCTTCAAATCCCATTATCTTTCCATAGCTTTTCGGGGGGGTGTGTGTGTGTGTGGAGGTTTAATGAAGCTGGGGGGCAGCTGGGCTGTTACAATGGTCAGCTCCAAGAGGAACTGAAGCACACTGTCTTTACCCTTGGAAGTGGATTGATTCAGACCTTAATGCCGGCTTAACTCTGCCAGCAGAAACCCCTTATTTGTGTCCATCCATTTTAATCATCTCAGTTGTCCTTTCTACCCCACTCGTGTCCTCGAGGGGAACAGCGTTCCCAGTTTCTGGCAGGACCTTTCCAGCATTTTCCTTTTCTGCTGGTGAGCGCTCAGCACCATGGCTCTGCTAGCCGGTGGGGGACTGGGTCGGCGCCATTGTCGTGGTTTTACCCCAGCTGAGAGCCGAGATCCACGCAGCTGCCTGCTCCTTAAAGGAAAAGAGCAGGGGAAGAGGGAAGCGGGGGGGTGAGAGGCAAGGGAAGGGAAAAGGAAGGGGCAAATAACCCCAAAACCAAGAAACTAAAAGGCCCGTGGGTTGGGATAAGGATAGTTTACTAAGATAACAGAAAGGTAAAATATAACAATGCTAACAGGACTTTAGAGCAAAAAATATATGAAGCTGTTGATACACAAAGCAGTTTCTCACCGAACCCACAACTCAGGCCGTGCCACCCAGAGCCATCCCGGAAGCCCGACTGTCCCCCGAAAACTGTGCGTCCCGGAGCCACCCCTTCTCTTCCTCCCATCAGCCCCCCGTTGTACTGGGCAGGACATAATTGGCATGGAATACTCTCTTTGGTCAGTTGGGTCACCTGTCCTGGCTTTGTCCCCTCCTTTCTCGTTAATAGAGAAATACGAAGAGCTGAGAAAGTCCTTGACTGTCTGACAGCAACTAAAAACACCAGGGTGTTATCAGCACTGCTTTCATTTTAACTCCCAAACACAGCATTCCATCCGCTGCTACAAATGAAGTTAACTCCATCCTGACCGAAACCAGGACAGCCGTTTACCACCCCTACAACTTACGGCTCCAGATGCCCAGATTCTTCCATTTTCAGCATCGAAACTACTGGATGGTTTTATTTTCACTTGCTCTTTCCAGCCAGCCACATCTGGAGCGAAACAGAGTTGGAATCCATCCCATCTTAAGCTGTACTGCCAGCAGCCTGCTTTAGCTCAGACTGAAGGGAAAAGTATGCCGACACGTTCTGTCTTTGCTCATGAACCCATTGTAGTGTCGGAGCCAGTGCTCCCTGATCCCAAAAGCTGTCCCCAATCTGCAGCCAAAGCCCTGGTCCTGTCCCTGCACCTGCGGAAATTCACTGGTTTCCGAAACGGTGTATGGGTGTTCTCCCGTAGGGCTGCAGCCCCGCTGAGGCGCGTCGTGCGCCGCCTCTGCCGCACAGGGCCCAGGAAACCTCCTCCCTCCCCTGTGCCAAAGGGCTGCCAGCCCCTGGCTCTGCAGGGGCCCCCCATTCTGGGACGGTGTCGCTTTAAACACGACATCCAAACCCCATCCCCGATGGGGTTATTTTAAAAAACAGAAGGGAGCGTTTCAATCACTGAGCTTGTTTGTTTGTTCTGTACCATCTATTTTTAATCCTGCTTACCCCAGCCACCTCAGCGTACCTTGGCCGAACCTGCCAAAAATACGCACTCGCGCCCTGGACCAAGACAACATCAGGGGGTTTAAAAACTCAGCAGCCCCTAGCCCACCACCCAAAACCTTCCCGCTCCCGCCAGCCCCCCAGGGATGCCGGGGGGAATCGGCAGCAGTGCCTGCAGTTCTGCCTGAGCATCACCCACATCTCCCTGAAAGTGAAGGGTCCGAAACCTTCCCTCCTCCCGTTCCTCGTTTCCCAGCTGGCAGCGCCAGGAGCTGGGAAGAGCCCCAGCTCCATGCCCTGCCTGGCTTGTTTGTGCCTGCGCCTGGCACTGAAATAGACACATGTGTGAGAGCCATTGAGAGGAAGTGAAAAGTTCACCCTGTACAGTACTCGCAGCGCACAAACATGTTGTTGGCCGTTCCCTCCTGCCGCTCCGTAAACACTTTATATAAGGCAGCAAAAACCAGAGGGAAAAATAAACGCCAAGTGCTGTGCACCCCCCTCCTCCTTGCCCCCTCCTCCAAAGGCAGCTTCTCCCTGCTCAGCTGCTGCCTGGCTTTGGCAGGTGTGGAGGGCACAGCCGGTGCCAGCCATCCCTCCATGTGCTTGCGCCCCATCCCATTGCCAGCTTGGGGGGTTCTCTGTAGCACGGCCGGGGGCTCAGGGAGCGGCTTGGAGGGGAGCTGTTTGGGGGCTGCAGCTGGGACCGGAGCTGCAGGCAGGCGGAAGGGAGCTGCAAGCGCGAGCTGGGGCGGGGAGGGGAGGGAGAAGCGAAGCTGAACAAAGAGCCTCGTTCAGGGCGGCTGGTTGGTTTTCCTGTGGGCGCTCGCGGCAGAACGTTATGTACCGGCGGCACAGGCCCCGCGCACGCCTTCCCACCCCGGCTCCTCAGCTCCCCAGCACCGGGGATGGTGCCAAGGCACGCGCTTGCCTTGCCGCCCTGCCAAAACACCCGGCCAAGGTGGGCCTCTCCCCTCATCACTGAGCACGGGGCAGCCCCCGCCCCCCCAGAAAAACCCTACCAGCTCCCAGCTTTGCCTTGGATGAGGGAAAAAGCATCCGGGGTGGGGGGGGGAGCGGGAGGGGATGAATGTCATGCCCCCGCCCTGCAAACTGCACGGCGCTGGCCAGGAGATCAGCATCCTGGCTGCCAAAAGCCATCCACCATCCTCCTCGGATGCACGTTCCGTGTTTCTCCTGCACGTCGCGGGCAGGCAGCTTGCCTGCAGCTGCTTGCCCCGGGGCTGAGAAACGGGCCCAAAAGATTTGGCTGCGGCACAGACCTGCCCGGCTTGCAGCACGCTGGGATCTGCCGTGGCATCCCACCCGGCCCACAGCCTTCAGCTCTACCATTGGAGCTGGCCACAGGCTCGGCATGGTGATGGGGGATGCGCAAGGTCAGCTCTTGCGTGCCCTCGTCACGCCCTGCCGTGATCCAGGGTGGGGGGAAAGGCAACTGAGGAAAGGGCCAGAGAGGGTGCAAACCCCAAAACCCATGGCCTTTGCCCCCTCATTACGGTCCCCATGGGACTGCCTGCCCCTGAGGATCACACCAGCCTCAGAGCCAATGCTGGTGGACAATCGCATGCCAAAATAGCACGGGACTCCACCTAAAAAGCCGCTTTTTCGGGCCATGGAGCTGCTGGGAACCGATGTGAAGATGGGGGACTATGCCAGGAGCAGTGGCAGCCACCCCATGGGCAGGAATTTGCTCCCCCTGGCAGACACAGGGCACAGTTTGCACCCGACTTGGGCTGAGGCAGCTGCTGAGCGCCCCCCACACATCTCCTCCCTTCCTCCTCCTCCTCCCCCTCCCTCTACCCAGCCCCCTCCCTCTGCAGCCCTGCAAAACTGCTGAGCTCAGCACATCCCGGGCAGGGGCCCAGGCAGGACCCTCCCAAACGCCAGCCACCCTTACTGGCTCCTACTTAACCCTTTGCAGATCCGCCCCGGCTGGAAATCGGAGCAAAATCTCAGCGTAAAATGCAGAGGGGGCGGGAAGGTGTTATGGGAGGGGAAGGGGAGCTGTTCCAGGAAACACACTGTCCAGAAACTTCCAGGAAGGAAAAGGAGCTATGAAGCACCCCCCCCCCCCCCCCGACCTAAATGCCTCCCCTCTGAGGAGAAGGGCAAGTGGGTGGTGTCGCGTGAGGATTATTTTGGTTCAGAGCTGGAAAACGGCAGCTCGCTTTAAAGCTTGCCCGCTCCTCACTCCCCTGCTCCCCACTCCCCTGCTCCCCACTCCCCTGCCCATTTGTCCGCTCCCCACTCCCCTGCCCGCTCCTCGCAAGGCCGTGGCAAAGAAAGAAGAGCGTCCGCGCCCGGCTCCAGAACTCCAGCTTATTTTTAGTGAGGCACCTTCCTTCACCTCTTCTTGCATTCGTTGGCTGCCCGTCGTGTCCCATCCCCCCCCCCCCCCATTTTAGTACCAAGACCCAGGGTTCCTCCTCCGTGTTCAGCCTTGCCTGGCCAACATTGGTACCACTGGCTCGGCGGTGGTGGGGATCTCAAAGCAACCCAAACCCACCCCACAGGCTGGATTTAATTTGGAACAGGATCCCGAGGAGCACTGTCCCGCCGTGCGCCCCTTGCTGTGGGGCCAGAGTGCAAGTCCTCACGTATGTTTGTCATGGATCTAAATCCCATTTAGGGGTTCATTTTCCATCCCGAAAAGCAGAGCAGCATCCCTACGCTGCCATGGGCACGAGCCAGGGCTTGTTCCCCGCGCCCCACACCCTCCCCCCCACCCCCGCTCTGCCCCGCTGTTCCCCGGGGTGCTCCCTTGGCTCCCGGCCTCGGACCCTGTGGAGCCGTTTACCCGGCAGCCCTCGGGCGGGAGAACTGAGCCCCGGCGGAGGCTGCGGGCGGCCCGTGCCCCGTGCCCCCGGTCGGCGTTCGCTCCACGCCATGGCTCCGCGGGGCCCTTACTGATCCGCGGCGGCACCCACGGAAGCTGCGGGGCGGCTCGGGAGCCGGCTGGGCTCCCCCAGCCACCCGCGCACCGCACGCCGGGGCCCCGGCCGCCGGAAGGGCACGGCCGCCCGCGGCGACACCCGGTCCCCAGGGCACCCCCGCCCCCCGGCAGACGAGGGCACGGCACGGACGGAAGGCCCGGGGGGGGCGCTGCCCGGCGCGGCGAGAAGCTGGGGTGCAAACCCGTCCCCGCGGACGGAACGGGACGGGACGAGCCCCGGGGGCTGCAGGCGGCGGGGGAAACCCCGCGAGCGCTGCCGAGCGCGGGGGCGGGCGGGCGGCCCGGCCCCCCTGACGCAACCCCCAGCGCCGCTTGCGGGGCCCGGCCGGGCGCGGAGCAGGGGAAAGGGGCGGGGCCTCTCGCTGTCACCGGGCAGGAGAGACGCCGCGGACGTGCTCCGCGCTCCCATTGGCGAACGCGGGCCGGGGGGCGGGGCGTGCCGCGCACCCGCTATATAAGGCGGGCGGGGGGCAGCTGTTGGGTCAGAGCGGCTGGCGGAGCGATGCCGGGGTTGTGGGAGCGGCTGGCGGGCGGTGAGCGGGGCTGCCTGGAGACCTCCGACTGCGAGTCGTTGGGCAGCGCCTCCGGCTCTGAGGGGGGTGAGTGTCAGCCCGGGGGAGGGGTGGGGGAACCCCGCGCGCTTTCCCCCCCGCTCGCACCCGCCGGACCCCGGCACCGACCCTCTCCCCTCCCGTCTGCAGATGCCGAGTACGCTGAGGGGGTGTCCCTGCCGGACCTGGACCTACTGCACGACCCCGAGGACGAACTGCTGTGCTCCAACCTGATGGACGTGGTGCAGGCCACGCTGGGCAGGGCCCCGCTGGGCGCCCGGCGTCGCTCCCGGCTCCTGATGCCGGCCCAGCTCCAGGCGCAGGTGAGGACGGAGCTGCTGCGCCTGGCCTGCAGCGAGCCCTGCGGGCTGCGCGGGGCCCTCCTCGACCTCTGCGTGGAGCACGGCAAGGCCTGCCACGACGTGGGGCACATCGCCGTGGACCCCGCTGTGGTCCCCACCTTCCAGCTCACCCTGGTGCTGCGGCTGGACTCCCGCCTCTGGCCCAAGATCCAGGGACTCTTCACCTCGGGGCCGGCTTTCGCGCCGCTGAAGCTGAGCACGGGCTTCAGGGTCATCAAGAAGAAGCTGTACAGCTCCGAGCAGCTGCTCATCGAGGAGTGCTGACCGTGCCGGGCCGGAGAACCCACGGAACCCAAGTGCTTCGGAAGGCGCAGTTAGAGCGTGGCGGTGCCCGGCGGCTGCCGTAGTTTAGGTTAGGCTGGAGTAGAGCTGTAGGTGGAAGTAGTTGGGGTGGGTGGAGTGTGCCCACCCGTGCCGGGACGTCCCTGACGCGGAGCAGACTGGGACCCAGGAGGAGGTCGCTTCACGCCATCGGTGATTGTGGGATGACTGTGGCGACTGCGCTTCCGGATGCGGCAGCGGGGCTGCTGGGGGGGGGGCAAGACGGGTCTCCTGTCAGCTGATCAATCATGTGTGGGAGTGGTTTTTTGTAATGAGGATTGTAATCAATGGGGTATCGGGTTGGGGGGTGAGGAGGGGGACATGCGGGAGTGAGTGAGGGCTGGGCTGTGTGTCAGGATCAAAGGCGAAACCCCACCACTGGCACCTGGGTGGTTCCACACCAGATCCCAGCAAGGCAAGAGGGGTGTGTGTGTGGGGAGGCCAGAATTGCGTTGTCTTTGATCACGAGAGGAAAGAGTGGAGGGAGGGGGGCGTGCAAGGTGATGGAGGACAGGACCCCTCACCCTGACGCACCGTGGGTGCTTCATTGGTTACAGTTTACACTCAAACACTTGATGTTCAAGTGTGAGACTTCCTATGCAATCGTGGCGGGGGGTTTTTTTTTACTTTTCTAATAAAATTTGTCATTATTGATAACCTGGTGTCTCCCTGTGCTCACTGCAGTCCCCAGAGGGATGATGTAACCACTCCCCTGTGATCAGAAATCCTCACTGACCTCACAGGAAAGCTTTTCACTGGCAGGGCGGCCCCTGCGGTGCAGCTGAAGGTTTTTGGAATGGTGTGTGTGGGGAAAATCCCACTGTGCCCACTCTCAACTGTGGGCCACGGGGCTGTGACTCAGGGGGAGCTGAGTCAGACCCCTGAGCCAGCCAGGTACCTGTCCCCTGGGGAGGAGCACCCCAATATGGGGTTGCTGCTCCTCCCTGAGGAGCTACCAGGCAGGTCTTGGGCAGAAAAGCAGGAGAATCGGCTAAAATTACAAGGGAGGGAGATGGGAAGGATCACACCTGTCTGGGGGAAGTGCTCCCCAGCTCCAAACACACTGTACAAACCTGAGACCAGTTACTCAAGCCTGCAGTTGGAGCCACTCAGAGAAAAGGCTTTCACTAAAGTGTAATTAAGCTGCTTGGCAAATGAAGGACCCTTGGAAGGTGTGTGGGGAGGTAAAAAAAAAAAACCAGCCTTAAAAAATCCATTCAAAAGCAAGTTTGTTCTGGTGCAAAACATGTTGGTTTTGGGGGTTCTCTTCCCCCCACCCCCCCCCCCCCCCCCAGTCTCTGGAGGAACAGTGACTTTCTGATGAAAATTTTCACCCAAAAAAGTTGTTTCCGAAAGGAACAGCCCCCACCTGCAGTGCTCTGTGCCAAGGTTTGCTCACCTGGGTAGCTACTGCCTCAGAGGGCTCACAACAACAGGCAGCTACAGCTGGAAACATGCCTTGACAAACCCACACTGTAGAAAGGAAGTGTGTGTGTGTGGGTGTCCCTAAAATTTAGGGATCAGGGTGCCAGGGCATTCCCTGCTCCCCTCCCCCCCCATGTGAGGGGCATCCCCATGCTGGGCTCAGGCGCAATGTGGTGCCCTGCAGAGGGGATGTTCAGCGACAAAAACAGCCCAGGAACTGCTGAGGGGGCTGGGAACTCCAAACCCCAAAGGTTTCCTTGGCGAAAGTCCAAGAGGAGCCACTTTTGGCACCCCTGGGATGGGGTGGGAACTGTGTGTTGTTCCCCAGCTGCAGCTGGGGATTTGCAGTGTGCTGCTAGCAGGGATGCTGGCAGCGCGGGTACTGCTGTTACCTGTCAAGACATCATGTGTCTCGAAGCTCTGTCTCTGTGTGTATACATATTTCTCCAGAAATCCTTATATTTTTATGTATGGAGGGGATGGCCCCCATGTGTCACTGCGCTGCCCCAGCTTGTCCCCAGCCCGAGGGTGGGTGAGTGACTGGGCAACACATTGTTTTCCATTCCTATGACAAGGCACAGCAGAGGTTTTTGTGGGAAACGCCAAGAAGTAAAACTGATGATGACAAACAACAACAAAACCCACCGAGGCTCCCAAAAAGCCACCACAGAGCAGGAAGACGAGGAGGGATGCCCAGCAAAACCCCTCTGCGTGGGTCCACGTGCCCCCAAAACACCCCATGGTGCCAACCCCAAGCAGGTCAAGTTTTGCTTCTATTTATAGCTGCTGAACTGCCTGTCACTGATCCGGGCGGGGGGGGGGGGGGGTGGGGGGGTGGGGGGGTGTCAACGTCTCTGGGGTTTGGAAGCTCCTGGCAAGTGCCATTAGGTTCCAGTGAGGCTCAATTTAGCCTCCCCCCCCGCCCAGAGCAGGCAAAGGGGTATTTTGGGACCTGGGAGGTGTCACTGCGCTTATTTCTGGCACCAGCATTGGTCTGGGGCTCTTGGGGAGCAGGGACAAGGAGATTTTGGGGTGCATGGGCAGCAGGGAGGCGAACGAGGATTTTTAAACCCTGGGGAAATGCTAAACCCTGGCATTCTGCTGCCAGAAACAGTGGTGGTGAGAAGCAGGGCGCCCTCCACTCCCTACCTGCTTGAGGAGGATGGTCCTGGGGCATCAGCCTTCCTTTGTTGCCTCCCTGTCTTTGGCAGCTGCTTCAATTAAAAGCTCAGGCTAACGAGCATCCCAAATCACCAGCACCTCTGGTGAAGGGGCGAGGACCAGCGCAGGGAAATGTGGAGCATCTCCCCTCACTCTGGGTTGGGAATGACCCAAAACCACAGTAAAATCACCCCAAAAAAACAGTGGTTGTGCCGGTTCCTGCTGGGCATTGCAAGAGGCTGTCGGGGCTGACTCACTGCTGCTGCCGGTAACGCAGCACTGAGGGGAAATGGAAGTGATGTGAGCCCCGGCCTCCAAGGGAAGGGAAAAGGTTGGGGGGAATCCCACACCCTTCCCCAAAGCCTCCAGCTCAGCGGAGTGTGGCACTGGGCAGGAGGATGAGGGCAGCACTGGCAGGCCCAAACCTACTCCAGGCGCTGCGGGAAAAGCCTTTTGTTGCCTCGGGGTGGGGGGGGGCGGTGGGAAGAAGTCCATTTGGGAGGGCAGACCCCAAATCTGACCCCAAGGACTTTGGGCCAGCAGCTTCTGAGCTGCCGGGAAGCACAGCTGAGGTAGCACTTGTTTCCAGGACCAAAGCAGTGCAAGCCTCCCCAACCATGGAGGGGGGGGGGACACACAGGCACCCTTCTTGCCCTCTCCTCCCACCCCCCTCATGCTCCTCTCGCTAACAGCGGGATGGCAAAGACCCCAAATTCAGCTGACCCAGCACCTACGAAGGAGCTGTAAAAGCAGAGCTGGCTGGGGGCCGAATCTACAGTAGACCAACGCGGCTGGCGCCGTTCATGTTATAAACATTTATTTATAGATGTACAATTGTATAATTGATTCTAAATCGAGAGATAACAGCCTCTGTGAGCATCTGATAGGATCTTCGCCCTCGGTACCCGTGGGTAGAGCTACTTGAACAAAAGTTAGTAATGAAAAGGTTTCGGTGGGCAGGCGCGAGGCCAGGACCATCATCCAGCACCATTTTCCTTCCCCATGATCCCTCCATCGCAGCCGTTAAAGAGCTATTCCCAAATGCTGAACTGCTGCCCTACTCCTTCCAAAGGTGGAGGAAACTATTAAAAGAAAAAAAACAACCCAAAAGGAAGGAAAAAGACACCCCACAAAACCCTTAAAATCCGGTGCCAGTGGCGGTGGCTGGGGAAAACGGTGACCCGCGGTTAACTGGAGGGCTGATGCTTTGCCAAATAAATAAACGACGGAGCCTGTGGATTCCTAAGGATACAGAGATAAAACCTCCTTCTTCCTTCTCACCTCTTCCAGTCCTTGCCACCTTGCCTGGGAGCTGCTTCCCACCATAATTATCTTTAGCTAAAAATGAACCAAAACTAAAAATAATAATTAAAAAGAGGAAAAATCCAGTTTATTCCATGGGAAGGTAACTCGGCTTGTGCCGGCTTTTCCTTCGAAGAGGCAGTGATGGGAGTGAGAGATGCACTGCAGAGCTCAGGCCAGGTCCCAGGGAGAGATGGGGTGCACGCTGCCACATCCCACCCCCCTCCCCCAGCAAAACTTCTTTCAACAGAAGCGACAGAAAGCTCTGTTTCTTAGGAATTTGCAGTATTTTACAGGTCTCCTCTAGGAAACTGAAAAGAAAGGGCGTGAAGGCTGCGGCCGCGTCGCAAACCGGAGTGCACGGGTGGGTGGAAATCCCTCTTTAGAGAACGAATGCCGCGCGCCGATTACCAGGCAAAATTAAAAGCAGACTCTGCAAAGAAATCCGAGGGCTTGCCGGGCAAAAAGCACCCAGGACAATCCTTCCCGTCACCCAGTGCGATGCTGGGGCTCAGCTTACCTGCCGCAGCTTCTGCCAATGCTGCAAAACCACACTACAAAGCCGGACGGTTCTCCCCTCCGCTTCCCCTCCCCATGCCTCCCATCTGTCACCCTCCGGAGCCTGGGAATGTCCTTTATCAAACCCCCATGAAAGCGATTAAGGACATCCCCAGATGGCCACGGCATGCCACCGTCCCCCCCAACACCACCGTCCTCCCAAAAGCAAAGCAAAGTGATTCCTGTTTCAGGGCCCCAGGCAGGGATGTGCTGCAGAGTGAGACACCCTGGGAAGAGCCTTCCCGCTTCCCTGTTCACCCACGTGGGCAGAAAACAGAGTAACTTAACCATCCAAAACCCCCTGCACAGTTTAAAAGTACAACATATATACAGCTATAAATTAATTCTAAATAGATTATATTTTCCTTTTTTATCCCTTTTCACGTTAAAGTTTCCTTTTATCACCAAATGGCCCAATCTCTCTCTGTCAGCAGTGACCAGCGCGTGGTGTTGAAGGGTCTCCCGCATCACGACTTGTGTCGGTTCACACCTTACGCGTCCATCTCCGGGGCGCTGGGATCCGACCATCGCATGCCAGCAGCGTCGGACGGGAAGGAGGAAGACTGGCAGCTGGGTTTCCTGTCCTAATCGCCAACCAAAGCATAGGTGGAACAGCAGAGACGCATGGGGGGGAGGAAAGAGGGCGGTTGTGCGTTGCTAATTCTCCAATTCTGTTTTTAAGATAAGGGTTTGATTCTCTTTCCAATAGCAAAGTCCGTCACCTCGGCTCAGTGCACTTCAGCAAAAGTCTTCAGGCATTTCAAGAGTCTGGGAACAAAAGCGGGAGTGGCATCAGTCTCCAGACAACGGCACTGTATCTCCCCCTTCCTCCCTCTCCCAAATGTACGGGCAGCAGCTCTTGCAATCTGCGGCGAGCCCTCTGCCTCCGCGCAGCATCCTTGTCAGAGAGGGAGTTAAGGAAGAGCAGGGAATTAACAACGGTCTATTGTAAAAGAAGAGGCCATCAAAATGCAAGCGCAGGTTTATCGAGGTAAGAACCATTCCGGCAACAGGATGCACCCGACGAAAGGCCAACTGCGCCCCCGAGGGTTCGCTTTCTGGGCCAAGCCTTCAGACGCTCGGCGTCCTCTGCCAAGGCCACGAGAATCCCAACCAAACTTCCCCCGCTGCGGCACCTCCTCGGCTGCGCCTGCCGCATGCCCCAACGGCCCCACGCAGTCCTTGCAAGCCCAGACGGTGTGTGTATAACCAACCCCTAGGGTGAGCTTTGGCTTTCTTGTGTTTTCTATGGAAACCCCCTTTCCAAATCCCCTCACGGAAGGAGAGTGACCTGCCCAGTTCAGGGCCATCCCGCCAGCAGCTGGTAGGCAGAACCAGCCCAATGCTAAGCAGCAGAAGGCCCCCAAACTCCGTGCCGGTTTATTTTCGCAACCCAGCGTACCCGCTCTCAGATGTGCTACCTGGGGCTCGCCAACCCCACCCAGTCCTCCAGGCTCCCCCTCAGCTGTCTGTCTTTCCACTGCCTAGTTTCACAGTGTTACTTCAACAACCCGCCACGTTTGCTTTCTTCTCCTTGACATCACAGGGAAGGACATGGGGAGGGGGAGGAGGGGGCAAGGAATATCCGTTTGGTGGGAGTCCGTTCCCTGTCGCCACAGTGCTCCGAGTGCCCGCGGGTAACAGGTTTGCAGTAAAACAGGCAATAAAGCAACCGGAAAAAAAAAGCTGGTTAGAACTCGGTGGCTGGCTGCCACAGCCTGTAACAAAACCAAAGGCTTCCACCAGCCGAGGCGCAGGTGCAGCCACTGCATTGGACATGTGGTTGGCGAGACCCTCAGCTGAGTTGCCAACATGCCTGGGGGGTGTTTGCGCTGTGGCTACAGACCCAAGACCCACAGCACTGGAGGAAACGGGTTGCTTGGAGAGAGCCGAGGGTGCCAACATGCAAACTAAACCAAAATCAATTTCCCAATTACAGAGCGTGGCGCTGGGGTGCGCTTTGCCACCCCACCTCACCCCACCCCACCCCACCCCACCCCGCCCCATGACGCGTGCGCATCCAGAGGAGACGGGCGAAGATCTGCGGTGTCTCAAACAGAGGTGTAAGCGAGCAGGAATGGCGCTACCGTGCCCCTGCTCCGCTGCCTGGGGAAACGTCACCGGCTCGTACTCGGAGCTCTGCTGAGCGGCAGGCGGTTGCTAGCCGTGCAGGGAGGCTTGAACATCTGACAGTCTGCTACAGCTGGGCGTGCCCATCTTCTGTGCTCGCTGGTACAGGTCCGAGTCTCCGAAGTAACGTGCTCGGTACAACAAGCCTTCCTCTGCAAAGGGAAAAGCCCAGCGTTGTTACAGACGCCGCGGGGAAGGAGACCCACCTGCCAGGCCGTGTCCCACCGCAGGCTCCGCTGGGAACGGGAGGAACCTCGGGTTCCTCCAAGGCTGGCGGAAGCACAGGAGCAGGTTGAGGAAATGCCCCGTGCCCTTCGGGACAGGACAGGACGGCCGTAACACCCGCGGACAGCTCACCCGTCTCAGGGGAAGCCTGAGGAACCTGCCCCACTCCCAGGGCACGTGTGAGGCAGCCTTACACAGAGGTTAAGGCCGCAGCATGGGGAAGAAGCACAGAGGCTTGGAGCTTGGTGTGTCGGCCTCGTCTGGCACCTCTGTGGGCTCCAAAAGCTCCTCCTGCATCCCCACTCCAGAGGAGAGCTGTGCCTCCTAAGCCTGCCTGCCTCCAGCAGCACGTGAGGAGATGCCAGTGGCGCTGTCACAGCCTCCTGAGCAGGGCCAGGACATGGGACGGAGCACCCCACGGGCAGCAGACTTTCAGACACAGTCCTCGACCAACTAAAATATTACACAGAGCTATCAGGGGCTTCCTGAAAACGAGATGGTTGCAACCCTCCCCCTCCCCTGGAAATCAGAGACATCCTGCTGACAGGGCTGGGAACCTCTGAGGCACAACTCCTGTCTGACCAGTTCTACAGCGGCATGAGAAAACCAAACCCAACCCCCCCCACATACTGGGTTTGTCATCAAATCACAGAGAGTTAAAGACCTCCCTGAAGCCGACCTTGAGCAGCAGTCATGACCCTGGGCTCATGGCCCCACCCTACTCACTCTGCTGCTTCTCTTTCCAGCAGTTATTTCGAAGGTTTGCAATGTAGTCGTCCTCCACGCTCCTTTCCACGTTTTTCAGGTTTGTGCCTGTGTATTCATCTGCAAAGTTCTCCGACACGTAGTAGACGACTTTCAAGTGCTCTGTCACTCTCCTGTGTATGTGACCTACAGACCTAGTTTGGGGAGAAAAGTCAGAACAGTGTAGGACACGCTTCAAGGGCTGAGTGAAAAACACCTCTCAGTTCTCTACGGTGTGCAGCACACCACGCTACCAGAGGTGTGTCACTCCTCGCAGACAAAGGCTGGAAGGGTTGGAAAGCAGAAGCATTTCTGGTGGAAATGAAGCGCTAACACAGGGAGAGGAAACCTGCCTGGCCTCTAGCTAGGTGGGCAGAGCTCTATCAGATCACCCAAGGCCTAAGCCTGCTGAAAATAAAGTGCTTGTTAGAATCCTCAGCACTTGTTAAATCTCCACCATTTCTTTGCTGCGACACCACAGCCTCGGTTTGGGCAGTGAGCCCCCAGGATGGTTACAGAGCTGGGCGGCTGGTGCCTGCGTGGCACAGGGCGAGTGCAGCCAGCACGGTGGAACGGCATCTGTGCTGAGATGGCAGCGCAGGGGCTGGCTGTCACCGTCCCCTTGCTCAGCAAGGCTGACCCGTCTGTCAAACCCAGCCTCCTCTGCCGAGGTATCTGCTAACCCCAAGAGTATCGGCTTCCTCTACTGCATCACGTGCTGCAAGAACAAACCTAGACCCGCTCTGCACTCCAGCCTGTGCTGACTAGTACCCAAAGTACTTTCTAGAAGGAAACCTCTTCTCACCCTGCCCCTGGGGATTTGCATTTCAGACGGAGCCCTTGTACTGATTTCCCCTGCCGCTCCAGCGAACCTTGAGATACTCACTGGGGTGTGTTTGGAGCGCAGGACCTATGCCCAAATGCTAGATCCATCAGGAACAGCTCCATCTGGAGACGTGCCCGAACCTTCCCACAATAAATACCAGCTGGCTGCTGCACTAAAAGCCAGCCTGATTCTTAGGCCAGGTATAAACATTAACTCATCCAGCTCGCCCTTCAGTCTGCTATCAGGGTTTACAGGGGTAATTCAAAGGCTCCTGCACTCAGGGACGTGTGCTGGGTAACCGGATAGACCGAATGCCACCAAAAAGGTCTCCTGGCATTTTTGGAGACAAAGGCTAATGCGTCCCCGGCAGTGCCTGCTGGCAGAGATGCGCCCTGGAAGGAACTCAGCTATTTTACCTGTCAAGACAAGAGCCCTACACTCTCCCAGAGTTCATATTCCTCTTCCAGATAACGGTGAGTTATGCAGGCTACGGCGTGTGCCCTCAAGGAGGAAGAGGATTTAAGCTCACACAGCTTCAGCAGCATAGAACCACAGAATGTTTTGGTTTGGAAAGGACCATCGAGTTCCAACCCCCTGCCATGGACAGAGACATCTCTCACTAGACCAGGCTGCTCCAGGCCCCATCCAACCTGGCCTTGAACACTGACAGGAGGGAGCAGCCACCACCTCCCAGGGCAACCTGTGCCACGCAGTGCCTCACCACCTTCGTAGTAAAGAATTTCTTCCTAATAGCCAATCTAAATCTACCCCCTTCCAATTTAAAACCATTCCCCCCTGTCCTGTCACTCCAGGCCCTTCTAAAAAGTCTGTCCCCAGCTTTCCTGTAGCCCTTCAGGTACTGGAAGGCTGCTCTAAGATCTCCCCGGAGCCTTCTCTTCTCCAGGCTGAAAAGCCCCAACTCTCTCAGCCTGTCTCTATAGGAGAGGTGCTCCAGACCTCTGATCATCTTCTGGACCCGTTCCAACAGTTTCACATCCTTCTTATGTTGGGGACTCCAGAACAGGACACAGTACTTGAGGTGGAGTCTCACAAGAGTGGAGTAGAAGCGCAGAATCACCTCTCTTGACCTGCTGGCCACATGCTTGAGTGTACAGCCCAAATATAAGGGCAGGACCTGGCACAAGAAACCTCCCACCTGAGGTCAGACATGCAACTGAGGCAGGCAGGTCTGATGAGGTGTCACTGAGGAGTAGGGGGGCACAGACCGGCACATGACTTAGGCAGGTCTTGCAGCAGAAAGGTCGTTTTGGGAAGAGATTTGCAAAGGCAACAGAGTGAGAAACGGTTTGGCAGGACTCTGCCTTTCTGAGTGACGGCATCACCACCATGAAGTGGTATGAAGATCTCCACGTGCTGTTAAAACCTTGCTGGGTTTAGAAGCTCTCTGGCACCCTGCTTGCCAAGCTCAGTGCTGCGAGCTCCAGCTTTTTGCCAAACGCCAGCTGAGCGCGGCGTGCCCCCTCCCATCAGGCAGCAGAGCGAGCCGGCACCGCACGCTTTTCCCTGATTGAACGTGATGTGCCATGGTCACTCAGGAAGGATGACAGAGGACAGGATCACTGCTTTTCTCCAAATCCAAATTTGGAAATGGGTTTGCTTGTGTCCTCTTCAGAACAACCCACCTCATGGTTCCAGGCACTAAAATGTCGCAGCCTTTCCCTCTGACACGGTTTTAGAGCGTCTGACATCATCAATGGTAAAAGTTGTCAACCCGCAAAACTAGACAGGGGTTCTGCTGGCTGGAACCAGGTCTGCCCTCTTTAAACAGCCACCAGGAGCTTCTCCCCAAAAATATGTGAAGCTTTTGTCAGGAATGATGCAAGCAGCCAGAAACCAAGCCGGTTTGCCCGCTCTTTGCTGGCACTGCAAAGCGAGTAAGGACAAATACACACCAGCGAGCAGATAGGGGCATTTCCACAGGATGGAAAACGAAAGAGCTTCACTTTCACAGAGTAAATGCTGATCAGAGCTCAGAAATAGGGGATTTCTCCATGAAAACTGTTTCTCAATTACTCCACGGGAGTGTCTTCACTTCTCTCTCCCTCTACTGCTTTGTGCTAGGCATAAACTGAGGCCCTCACAATGAACAGACTCGGGGTTTGTTTCCCACCCCCCAATTTAACTCTGCATCTCGATTCGTTCTGCATGTGGGAGCTCGGGGCTGGGCTACAGTCCCTCTGAGTAATTTTGTCTGTCCCTTTGTAGGACAGATGCTCCCAGCTGTGGGGGTTGGGCTGCAGATGGTCCCTGGCAGAGAACATCCTCCCTTAGGCAAGCGAGCACCCTCCGACCTTCCCTGCACCTTCTTGAGACCCAAGAGGCCTTCACTGACATGTGAGCAACCTGGCAGCAAGAGCAACAGTCTGATGAAATAAAGCAACGACAAAAAAAACCCGACAGGAGAAACGGAGAGCCTAGATCCCTACCCCATCATGCCACCCTGCCCTCCAGAGCCCACCCTTTTAGCCCCCGTTGGATAAGTTTTAGAGAAACAGGTACTAACGGCCTTTGGCTCAAACTGTAGGGTGGGCTGGAGACCATCATCTGGCTGAGAGCAGACACGATGATCAGGATGAGGATAGGCATCAGCTGGACGAACAACCCAAGGCCGCCCTGAAGGAACAGAAACACACAGTGGGAGTGCCACCCGTGTACTTACATGCAAGGACCCCATAGTGTCGCGTTTCTTCCCTTCCAGTCCTAATGCAACCTCGACTCTCCTGCTTTTTTTGCAGGCATTTGGCTTAGGAGGCACCCCAAAATAATGGGGAGGAACCCAGCAGCCCAGAGTTCCCCTCCAGAAAGAGCAGAAGGTCCAAACCCACTGCCCCTTCCCCAGAAGTGATCAAGGGGACTGGTGGTGGGGACCTTGTGGAGTTTCAAAAGCCTCACGCCTGTACTTGGGTTTTTGAGGGCATTTGTGGTTTCTGCCCTGCTTGTGCTAGTGAGTAGAGCTGGTTTTACAGAAAGCCTTCTCTCCTCTTCAGCACCAGATGGACGTAATCCCCCCTCTCTCACTCACCCCCTGAGCTCCCTCCGGTACACTTTCCCCTTTAAGCTTGAGGGAAAAAAAATATTCAGGAAGTTCTTGTTTGGTTGGTTTTAAAAAAACTGCAATTTGCTATCCCCAGAACACAGTGATGTCCAGTACACAACCCCGGTCTCTTAAATAGTATGTCCCTGATTGTCACTTCTCTAGAGCAGGGGGCCTGGAGTACAGTGCTGGAGATAACGCTTGAGTTTTCTGGGATGGGAAAACATGAATATAGCTCACGCTATAAAGTTGTCTTCCTTGGTTAATTAACCAGCAGAGATTAGAAACGCCCCACCTTCAACGCTGGAATAAAAGGGAGGCTGAGTTCACCTTGTGAGGAGCCAGGAGTTATCCCTACCGTTTGAGAAGCGGGTTTATGCACCCTTAGAAATGACAGAATTTGATCAGGGAAGAAAGGCTTATGCTGAGGTAGAGGCAGGTACACTTCACTGCCGCAATCTTATTGCGAGGCAGCACCATTTTCAAGACACGCCAGAGTTTTCCCTGCAGGACAGCTGGGAGAGTCCCAGGAGAAGGACCACCAGCAACGAAAACTGCACCTGGGAGTAAATTCCAAAGGCAGCTCCCTCCCCACGACTCTGGCTTTCTGTTCAGGGCGGCGGGAACAAGTGGGGCTGTTTCACAGGACGGCCACTCCAACTGGCTCGCAATTCACGTATCCAAAAAAACCTTCAGACTCCTAGCCCCTCCCTTACACCCCCCGGCCTGTTCTCCACTTACGTCACCCTGATGTTCTCGTCTGTCCTGCCTCTGATGGTAGGTATATCGCATCCTGCCATTGCTGTACACGTGAACGTTACCTACAGGCAAGAGAACACTGTCACACAGAAGTCAGGGGAGATAAGACGGTGATGGCTGGCCAGGGAGGAACGACGAGAGGTGGCCATGTTCCACGGCAGCCTCACCAATAAATCAAGGTGGGAAAAAGCAGGCTGGGTGCTGCCAACAAAAAAAAAAATCTGGCAATTTTCACTCTGGATGCTTTTGCAACGGGCTGATTCTGTTTCTTTGCTTTGGGACACACTCAACAAAGTTCTAAGGATGCGGGTAAAGGCAGCTACGCTGTGCTTCCAGTGGTGCGCTGATGCCACCGCTCTCAGCTCAGCCTGCCTCACATGGTCCGCAGCATGCCAGCCAGTCCAGAGCTGGAGGTCATCTAGCCCAACCTCCTGCTCCAAGCGGGGTGGAGGGAATCTGTTGTCCAGGCCCCCTCACTTCAAATCTGATTTGGTTGAGATTAAAAACAATTACGAAAAGAAAATTAAATAATTTTGGTAGTTTGTACACCCTATAAACTCTTCCGTGTCTTAAGTGTCAAAACTAGAGCTGAAAAGGGAGACTGCCCGGGAAAGCGGTCAGGAACTCTCTTGGGACAGTGAGGGAAGGAAAAAAAGCTTGAGCTAAAATAGCAACCTGCTGTTTTGCACCAGAGTGGCTGTACCTCTCCGATGGACAGAAGATAACTGCTGCCAAAGGCCTCGAGACGCCATCGCGAGTACTTGACGTTAGCATGTTAATTCTTACACACCAAGCAGCAAAGAGCTACCAGGGTCGGTCTGGGAATAGTTATTTGTTGCCAAATCACCTCTGCCAGGCAAATAGGGCCAGAGAAAACACAGGGGAGTCTCCAAAAATACCCTTACTAAACCTGTATCTTTTTGATCAGGACCAATCAATCGGAGGAAGTCATCTCGGTTCTTTCCTGCCACCCAAACCATGCTGGGTGCTGGAGACAGACAGAATAGAGATTTAATTTTTCAGTTCAAGAGGTCTAAGTCAGGCCACAGAAATAGCACTTTCCTCCTTTTTTACAGGACATGGCCGAAAGAAGGAAGTGGACACCCATCTCAGAGAAACTGCTCCAGCTGCTGGCAGAGCAGATACAGATGAAGAACAGGGCCCAGGCACTACCACGGCTTGTTCCGACAGGAAGATTGAAATCCTAAAGATACCGGGCAGAAAAGCCTTCTTCAAAGCAGGATTATTTTTACCACCAGCCTTGAAACGAAGTAATCTGTTCTCACATTCAACCCAACCTAACGTTGCCAGCATGCAAACCAATACCTGAAGTTGGGAAGAAGTCCCGAGCTCTCCAAGAACCCATCTGAACAATTCAGAAAACTAGGTGTTTAGGTCACAAGTGAAGGAGAACTCTTTCTCACCGAACTCAGCAAGCCTCGCATGGCCAAACAAATCACTACCTCACTGCTGTTCTGTCAAAGGGACGGGGTCCCACTCCAAAGATTAAGGTTTAACATGCTTACTAGAAGGAAAACCACCACCAAAAAACATGTTGAAGAGGTCCTCGGGGGAGATGTCTGCCTCAAACCCGCGGTGGAAGTCCGAGTGACTGTGTCCGTGCCGTGAAGGGTTGAGTTTCTCATCTCCGAACTGGTCATATTGCTTCCTCTTCTCTGGGTTGCTCAATACCGCGTACGCGTTACCGATGGCTGAAATAAATTGACAATAAGGAAGCAATTAGCTTCTTTCTTCTGCAGATAATACATTTAGCCCCACAACACTGCCAGGACTTGCCTTTCTCGTCACACAAACAAGATTCCCAACTACCCACATCTTTTCAACAGGCTACTTCAGCGATGCAGCACTAGTACCTGGCATGTTTCTCCAGCAAACCCAGACAGAAGGAAACTGCAGCAAGCAGCTCGATGAAAAAGGCCTTAATTCATTCAAATTAAGAAGATATGACTGGTACTGACACGGTACCAGTCCCTGGAGACACCCTCTCAGATGAACGAGACTATGAAGGAAATGCTTGTAGCAGAGAGGCTGCACGATTCACTTAACGAACTTGGTATTTGAACAACTAAACCCTCCAGCCCAAACCCTCCAGATGTAAGCGGCTGTGTAGGAAAACACAGGTTTACTTGACAAATTTAATTCAGAAGTGGCATTAATTGAATTCAATGCCTAAAACCAGAACCCTCAAAGAAGTTAAACCCAGGCCACATCACCAAAAGAGACTCCTAAAACCTACCATGAAAGCTAGCAAGGGAAGGCAAGTTAGAAGTGGTGTCTGTCGGCTACAAATTTCAAAATACCCAGATGCCAGAATTAAGGTGTGCAGTCACTCGGCCTGTTAACCAGTGCCTCTAACCCAGGCTGAGCCTTTCTGCCTGCTGCCCTCCTATTTCCACACTTTACTCTTGACATGTTCCAGCTCACCGATCCCCGTTGTATCAACCCAAGAGCCCTCTCTAGGTGACCACAGAGCTGATCCTCTCCCCTCCCGCTGTTGCAAGGAAGCAAAACGCTTCCCAAGAGTAGCTGCCTGATATCTACAGGGCAGGGGCAGCAGCAGGAGCAGAAAAGTCAGTTAGGTGCCTGCTGGAGGAGATTAGCTCCAAGATTCAACACTTCCCCGGTAGTCAGGCCGAGGTGTACAGTTTCTATTGGATTAGAGATGTGGAAGGCAAAGGATGTAATGTTGATACGCTTCTTGGTCAGGATTAGAGCCTGCGGAGCAGACATTTCTACAACCAGGCAAGGACTGGCTCGCAGCACTATCAGCTTGCTCTCTCAAACTGCAGTTAAGCAACAAAACTGGAGCGGTTCAGGGTTTCGCACGTTGCCTGACTTTCTGCTGACAAAGCCCAAGAAATGCCTCATTCCCAATTGGGATTTTACCTCAAAGTAGCCAGGTTCAACTCTTTTTTCCAACGTCAGCCAAAGGTAGTGATGCAAATCAACTACCGGGCGGCGCGTGGCCAACCGCAGCTACAGACTGAAACAAGGTCTTGGGACCAAGACGTAACGCTTTATCAGCTGTCACTGGGAAGATGAATGGCCAGACCTCAGCTAATACATCAACATAAGGAAAAAATTAACTCAAATCCTCACAGCAGTGCACATTTCCCCCTTCACCCTCTGGAACCAAACAGCTGGGCTGCAGCCAGCCCTGCAAGGCAGGAGCTCAGCTCGGGGACTGAAGGATGGGAGAGACGACAAGGCAAAGGCTTGGAGGAGAGATAACCCGGGAACAGATAGCTCTGCACTGGAGGATAAAGGGCACCTTGCTTAACACACGACTTCTGGCACGTAACTCTGGTCAAAGCCTTCGGCAAACATTGTTACTTAAGATTACAGGTGAAGAAACCTGCCTTTCGCCACTTAGCAAGGATAAACTATCGAGCAGTGGCTTACTGCACATGTGGCACAGACAGATGTCTGCAGATGCTTGCTCTTTAATCCAGCCCCCACGCTCTCCTAAGTAGCTGGGGGTCAGCTCATTATTTGCTAACCGCAACACGCTTATCGGTTACAGATTTAAGTCTCAGAAGACTTGAACAAACCTTACATAAGACTTTTACTGCTGAATTCATGTCTACTAGATGCTCACTTGAATACTCCATCGATATGCTTACACCAGGCTAACCTCACTCCCTGCTCCAGCTGAAGTCTCTCGCGTTTCACTCCCGACACGGCCGGAGTCAGAGCTCACTATATACACGGCTTTCACACCACAAAACCAGCGCTGCGCAACTGGCGTCGAGTAGCTCTGCGCTCAGCTCAACCATAATAATCGAACTTCCACAGCCTGCATGAGAAAACGGGGTTACACGTTCCAAGCAGCAGCAGTTCTCTTGGAGAACTGCTCCAGGTTGAAGGTACCGTATGAGGCAGGAAACATCCCTGCACCTCACAGCCCTGCAGCAGAACCTGGCTGGGCTCGGCTCTGTGGCTGGCGCAGTTTTCGCCCCAGAAATGTTCACCCGGAGTTTCTATCCACCAGTTCCACTCAGAGCCCTTCACAATGGTCAGGCACTGAGTGCACACTCAGAAACCAGAAGGCTTGCTGGCTGCCTCAACTACTCAATGAGTGGAGGAGTCTAAACACCAGTTCTGGAGAAGATGCGTCTCCTGCCGTTGGCCCTGACCAGTAGTGCTTCCCTCGAGGGACTGGTGAGCCCAAGAGAGGGCTCTGGTGCCACGCGATTTACTGGGCCTCTACGGGATTTGTCAGTAGACACGGGGACACCCCAGCACCTGCCTCGTGCTGGACAGCTGCAGGGCTTGGAGCTTCTCCCTGCTCTGTGATCGCACTTGCATCTCTCCAAAACCAGGGATGGTTAACATCCCGAGGAAATTTCCTGCTGAGCAGCATGGCAGGAGGCTGGAGCAACACGCGGGAAGGGCTGCGAGGAGGAAGGGACGGAAGGCTTCTCCTTGCCCCACTAGCAAGGGTGAACCCTACCTCTGCCAACCTGGATTGATTATTTTAAGCTTATGCTTTGTTCATAATAAAGCCAACTTTACACAGAGCTTTATCTCGCTCTGCCTGCCTTGCGAGGTTATTTCTAAGAGCCCTTGCCAGCCCAACTCAGCACCGCTGCCTGATAGCTGAGGGCCAGTCACAAAGCTGGCAATGTTCTGTACCTTTAAATGCCTCTGTCGCCCCTGGTGCGTGGTTCTTATCCGGGTGAAACTTCAGTGCAAGCTTCCGGTAAGCCTTTTTCAGGTCCTCATCAGAAGCTTCTCTGTTTACTCCCAGAATTTCATAGTAATCTTTGCATTGCTTTACCCTGCCAGCAGAAAGGGGAGGAAACACCGACAGTTAAATTTCAGCAGCGAAAACCACTTTGTGGTGCAGACGCTGGCTCCGCAACCTCTTTTGATGGATGTTTTCAGCGAACTCTGGTTTACTCAGCTCCAATTCCTCCAAGGGTGACCCAGTTTTGTTCTCTGCCTCACTCCAGCTGCGCCTGCATCACCAGCACACAAACACTCCCACAGAACCCGTCAAGCCAGCAGAAGCAGAAGGGCCTCTCCTCAGGCAAAGGAACGTCAGTGGCAAATAACGCTTCAGGTTCATCACACTCACGTTTTGGAGGCTATTTGGGAGGGACCCGAAGGAGAGCTGAGCTGTTGGCTTCCCCTGCCCCGCTGCCCTCAGACTCAGTTAATTTGCAGCCCTAAAAATAACATCAGCTGAATCCTAGGGGAAGAAAGAGGGAGCTGCCCAGGCCTGTGCGCTAACCCTGGGGTATGCTCATGGCCTGTGATAGCTTCTCCATCTCACATGGCTTCGATGAGACAGCACACAGCAGGCTGGGGTTCTGGAGAAATGCATGACATAACGAGTCCATTAGCCAGAGCAGTTCTTGTGCAAATCAGGCCCTTCCCATAACTTTAAACAAAATTTACCAACTGACCATGCCTGCAGCTTAGTCCTTCAACTTCCAGTATTTGCAAATGGTAGAAAGGAATAAAGAACAGCTTGAAACAGGATTTGGAAAAGAGGTGACTGGATCAACATGCCTGAAGACTTTCCAGCAGGAGCTTTAGAAGTGTATCACAGCATCCTGTGGTAAATTTTGATGTTGTTGGGCTCTGAGAGAGACCACGAGCAGAGTACCATCAGAAGAGAAAGAAGGATATGCCCTGCCACTTGCTACAAGAGCAAATTTTGGAGCAGGGGGTGAGCTGTAAGCCATAACTTCCACCTACACGATCTCGGGGGGCTCACAGGTTGTTTCACACAGCATTACCGAATAACGCTAAAGGAAACGTTAACCTGAATGCATCCAAAATGCCTCTCCTTGGATCTCAGCCAGGAAGAGGCCTATGTTTCTGCGGTTCTACCATCGTGCACGCCCTTGGGGGAAAGTCTCCTCCCTCGCAGACCCAACCAGGCTGCCCCCCAGGGCTGCTGTAACTGTAGAACCTCCCAGGAATGCTTTCAAGACCAGGCCAGTTAAAACCCACTCAGGACGGTTCAAAGCTGAAATCTTTTAAAGACTGTGAAAACCAGACTGGTACCACGCAATAAACTCAAAGAAACTGGGGGCTGAGGCCAAGGAGAGCCATGCACACACCTCTTCACTGCATCCACCTGGTCCTGAGTGTAGCCCTTGGGAGCCTCCCCACCAGCCTCTCCGTTGGCTGACGGGAAGTCTCCGCTCATTTTCCTGAACTGAGTGTTTCCGGACTCCCTGGACTGGGACTGGCCATTAGCTGACTGCTCGCTCTTGTTGAGGGATTCAAGGAGAACTGCAATGAAGAAGAAGAACAACAGTTAAGAGACTGTCACGCTCAATCAGACCTTCTGGCTCTCCCATAAAGACACCCCTCCACACCTTTGGCCCCTCTCTAAGACCCCCCTACCCTCGGTCAGAAAGACCTTTTCACCTGAGGAACCCTTGAGCTCCCGCTACTTCTTACCGAGGCGCGAGGGCTACTGCTGCCTGCTTCTCCAAAATCACCAGAACCCCAGGCCTACCCAGGCTGCGAGCCCCAGTCAATCACCAAAGCCTTCATCCTTGCCTTCTCCTTTTTTCCCCACATCCTTCCGTGACAGCAAAGCATCTCCACATTTGCTCTCTCTCCAGCATGTTATCCGTCTTTACCTCCTGCCTTTGAGAGGTTACTGTGCAAGGTAAATGATGTGGCAGCGCCTTGTCTTTGGAGACCTTACAAAATGGCACTGTGGGACGGATGGACGCTCCCCTTACGGGGACAGAGAGCTGCAGCGCTGGTAGCTGGCAGCGCAATGGGACCCGTAACACGCGAGTCAGCAGGACACTTTGCTCTCTTGTGCTGTCGTACCTACATATTTGATGGGTGCAGAAGCAGCTGCCAACACCCCCTCCTCTCTCAGTTACCGACTGTGCCCTACATAAATTTGGTTTGGCTTTTCTTAAGCGGGGTGCGTAGGCACAGCAGGTAAACTATGGCCTTCTGCTTACAAGGTTCAGGCAACAAGACCCTCTGTCCTTTACAGCCAAGAAGGGACAAATGTTCAGGCCTGGCCTAACAACATGTGTGATGAGGCTGTGAGAGCAAGTAAGGCTCCTCTGAGCACAGAAGCATCTTCCTATCCGGCATTTCCCAGGCAGCTGGAGGGCACCATCTCTTTTAACCGAGCATCAGACCGATCTCTTCGTGCCTGAAGTTCACGTGTTGCATTAAAGAGGACAGGCAGAGGTAGCACGATTAAAACCAGACGCCGTTATTTACAAAGGCATCAGTAACCTGACGAGCTTGCAGTCCTTTATCCAGAGCCTGGAACAGAGCAGGACGTTTCATCTCCCCCTGTGGATTGCACACGGCAGACCTTGCTCTGCGGGGGTATCGCGTTCTTATTGCAAGCGCAAACAATGCTGGCAGGCCAAGGGACGAGCCAAGATATCCTATCTGCCCCGCAGAGCTCGTGGGGGCAAGAAAAAACCGCTCCGTAATCCAACAGGCAACTCTTACAGGAGGAGGGGGATAACGAGCGGTAACTCGCTGGACGGGCTTCTGAGCCTGGGGGAGACTTCACGGATTTTGGCCTTCAGAAGAATCAATCCTTCCTTTGCTCCTATTTATGCCACTCCGGCGTTCACAGAATTACAGCCTTTGCTTTCATTCCTTCCAAACCTGGAGCACACCACGAGGCTCTCTCAAACCTCCTCTCGTGAGGCTGTCCCCCCAAAGCTCACTCTTGCTGCTCTGGGCTCACTTCCCTACAGCTTGCCAAGAGATTTTTCGTAGGGTGGTTCCCACAAACCAACCACATAAGGCCATGACTCTGGCCTGGTTTACTCTACAGCCCCTATCCTATTGCTTCAGCACCCGAAAGACGCACTGGTCCTCCATGCAGTCACAGCACAGAGCTAATTTGTGACCTAGTGAATTCAGACTGCTGAATCAGTTTTCAGTTCTGCCAACTCAGCTCCCCCACTGAGCACATGCTACGGGTCACTCTTCATCAGGCTACAGGTCACTCTTTGTCGGTCACTCTTCCTTGCTTATGAGCCAACATTTGTTCAACGTCTTAATTTTTCCACAACTCCCACCTGAAGGTGTCCAGTGGGACTCTGTCCATAGCAGCATGCCTCCATAGCTGCATTAACGGAGATTTTTTTCCTGAAATCCTCTTCCAAAATCCTTCGCCGACCCCGTCACGACACAGCCAGGGCCAGAGTCTGAAGCGCTGGCTGCGTAAGGTCCACATCACTGACTGTTGCCAAACCTGACATAACTCATGGGAAAGAGATTTCCTAGTGGCACATGAACTATGTGAAGCCTCAACAACCACTGAGGTGTAACTGTGGGGCCTGGGACATCTGCAAGCACAGACCCAAAGGACATGAGCCAACAGCTGGTGGCAGGACATGACACTTGCACCAGTGTCTTGCTAGTGTCTGGCCACATGTCATCACACTGTATTTAACATTAACCTGCCCTGCTGCCCCCCTGCCGCCCCTTTCCTCAGCTACGCTCCAGTTCTCAAACAGTACGCATCCCACGTTTAATTCTGCCATGCAAATACTTTCTATTCTCAAAACAGGCAAACTCTCCTTACATTAAAGCTGTATTAATTAATTGCCTCATAAGATACATCTATATGCATCTATTCATTATTATTACATATCACCAGGCAACAGGATTAGGGCAAAACCCAAGTGCTTTACATGGGAAACTGGTTGCTTGCTCTCATTCGGATCAGCTTTTCCGGTTGCACGCCCCAGCAGAGCTTCTCAGGAAGGGGTACCCCGGCCAGGTGGTCATCTCTGGGTACTGAACGGGGCTTTCTCTGCCAAACCCCGGCCCTTCCTACCCAGTGACACTCTGAAGGGGAAGGAAAACCACAGCCTGCGTAGGTCAGGCTGACGCGGTGTGCTGCGAGGGAACGGGAAGAGGCCTCACGCAATGAGGCCGAGGATTACACGGAGTCCGGGGCTCCCGGCGGGACGGCCGCGCTGCAGCACCCCGCCCCTCCCGAAGCAACAAACCTCGGGCGGGGCCTGTCACAGCAAAGGGGAGAGGGAAGGGAAAAGGGAAGCACGGCGGGGCCGCTGTGAGCGCCCGCTTCCTCCCAGGCGGCTTCTGTGACGTGGCCGTGACTTACGACACGAAGCTCCCAGGGTGCGACCCCGGAGCCGGGCTCCTTTCGAACCCGCAGCCCTGTCGGGCCCGCCGGGGAGCGCAGGGCAGGCCCAGCCCGGGCCCACCCGGCCGAGTCAGAGACGAGGGCCCCCAACGGGCGAGGGGGCGGCGCGGGGGGAGCCGCGCGACGCCGGCAGCAGCCGGTACGCAGCAGCCCCGGGGCGCACCACGTCCCGCGGGGCCGGCCCGGCGCGCCCCGGGCGTGAGGGGAACTGCGGGCGGCGGCGGGCAGACCGGGCCAGGCCTGGCGCGGGCCCCGGTGGCGGCGGGGTCGGGCGGCCGCAAGGCACCCTGGGAGCCGCCGCGCGCCCCCCGCCGCGCATGCGCGCGACGGGTGAGAGGTCAGGCCCCGCTCACCTCCTCCCCCCCCCCGCCCTCCCCGGTACGCCCCATCCCCCTCCCCCCGGCGCTCACCGCGGACCCGCGGCGAAGGGTAGAGGCGCTGCGCCTTCTCCAGGAAGCGGCGGGCCTTGTCGGGCTGGTTGGCCTTAGCGGCGGCCAGTGCGATGCCAATGCACCGCTCCGCCTCGTCCCTGTTCGACTCCATGGCGGCGGCGGCCCGGGAGGGGGCGGCGCCTGGCGCGGCCCGATGGCGTCACGCCCGCCCCGCCCCCGGGCGCATCGACGCCGCCTGGGAAGCTGCGTAGGGGGGTGGTGTGAAGGGGGGGGGAGTGACGCGTGTGGGAGGCACGGGCGGCGTGCTGAGGGGGAGAGGGGGTGCGGCCCCGCGGGCGGGGCTCCCCCGCCTCAAACAAGGAAGGCACTAGGCGCCCTCTGACGCCAGGGAGAGGCAGGGGCAGCGCCGGAGTCGTGTCCCCCCCTCGCAGCCCCGGGTGCCGCACCAGCCCGCCCAGAAAGAAAACGAGCCCAGGGCAGGTGGCAGCGACGTGTAATGACATGTAATGGCATCGAATGAAAGCAGTGGGGGCACAGCCCCGCCCCCACGCGTGACACAGGGCACCGCAGGCAGGAAACACACCAGTCCTTCTCCTTCGGCAGATGGGAGGATGAGGAAGGGGCCAGCGGCTGGCCGGCGTCACAGCTACAACACGCTGCAAGTTACTGACACGTCCCAGGGGAAGAGCCTGGTGCCACGCTGCAGGTGTCATCGGCGGCGTGGCCGCAGAGGGAAGGGAGGGGAAGGCGAGGGGCTCCTCCTCACCCCTGCTACTGCTTGGGCATGGCGAAGTCCCACGCCGTCTCCTGGGCGCACTTCCACATGGCCCGCATGAGGCGCGTGAAGCCCATGTCCTTGGGCTTCTCCAGACCACGCATCAGGCGCTGCTTCATGATGGCAACAAACTCCTTGTTGCTCAGCTCACCGTTCCCTAGGGGAAGGAACCAAAACCACCCCCATCAGTAACACAGAACTCCACCAAAGCCTCCTTAATGTTAGAGGGGGGCACCTGCCAGCATAATTTCTTGCTGAGACCAGCATCACCTTTGGCTCCAACCTCCCAAAATACCCTGCAGGGCAGGGGCTGCCAAACCCCAGACCGTGAAGCCCAGCCCTCAGGAGGCACCATCACATCTACCACTCGCAGGGCCATGAAGACAGAAAAACAAATGCCCACAGCTGGGAAAGCTGGGCTAGTGAGATCACTGAGAACGGCAGCAACTAAGTTGGTTAGAAACGAGATGCCAGTAAGCTGATGTGGGTTTTATTCTGCAGTTATTGAACCCCCAATAAATCCAAGCCTCTGGCATTGTGCTTTAGGGTGCGGGTAGATTGGAGGGGACAGCATGCCTGACTGACAGCTGCCGCAGAGCCACTGCCTTCCACCCCACTGCCACACATATACCCAGTGCCCGTTTTGCTCCCCAGCCCATTGTAGCTTCAGGGGAGCAGCAACCCACCTTTGGGCACAGCAGAATCACAAGGGCCAGCAACCCTCAAGGAATAAGCCCGCCAATAATCAAGATTCCCACGCACGTATCAAAAACCTGCGCTTGCTTTTCCACTTGATTTCCTCCCCCAAAAGGTTTGCTATCAAAATATTTATCAGGTGCTCCTGCAACAGGATGTAAATGGGGAAATACTCCCTCTCATGGCCAGCCAGATCACCTGGCTGTTGAGGATCCTATCAGTGAGCAGCACTGAAGCAAGTGAGAAAAAGAGGCAAGCTTAGAAAGGGCCAGGGAAGTGGTGCGGGGGCTGGGACTCAGAGGGACAACAGGGAATAACATCGAAGTGATTGTGGTGTTATTACTGTTCCTATCAGGAAGCAAACCAATGGCCATTTTTATGCACCACTGCCGTTTCTCAGAGCTGCTGGGTCCTGGCGAGGGATGGAGAAGCAGGGCGCCAGTGAGGTCTTCACTTGGAGCTCAGCAGTATGAGGCAAAGGCAGGTTGTTTTGCTACTTGCCAAGCCTGAACTGCTGCCATCGTTCCCCAGTGGCAAAGACTCCCCTACCTCTCCTTAAAATATCAACCTGAGACAGCTTCGATGTGGGAAACAAACTGCCCTGAGGCACATGCATCCTCTACAGGCCAGCAAAGCAGCGAGCTTCCCAGCCAGGCACTGAGCCACCACTAATTAATTAAGCTGATATTTGTCCAGGGCTTTGGAGATAAAGTACCAGATCAGCTGGTTTCCAACTCAGGCGCACAACAGCTCTTTTTTGTTAAACAAAAGAGAGTTTTGAGGGAGAAAAGGAAAAAGAAAAAAAAAAAGCTGCACGGTGTGCCAAATGCTTGCAGTGCTTCAAACTCAAGGTCCTAGGAGGACAGGAGCATCAGGATGGATCCATGGGCAAAGAGAGCATGGCACCATGGCAAGAGCAGCCAAGGCTGTGGCAGACTTTCATGGCTGGCATTTATTCCGCACCCCCAGCCCCCCACTGTTTCTTCCCAGCGGATTGTTGACTCTCACTCAGCCTGGAGAGGTTGGGGTCACTCACCATCGCAGTCGAAGAGTGCAAACACCACGTCACACACGTGGTCAGAGAGTTCCACCTTAGCCACTGTCCTGGCCACTTGCTGCATGGTCACTGCAACAGGAGGGAGGGCACAAGGTTAGAGGGATGTCATCAGCTGCCAACCACAGCGAACACGGGCAGAGCAGCAGAGACTCTTTTTCCCCCCGGGAAAACCGCCTCTATGGAAACACATCACATTCAAAGGGGCTTGAAGTAAGCTTTGTTCCCCAGGCTGTTCAGCATGTGTCTCAAAACCAGGCTCCTCAAACCTTCCACCAGCCTGCTGCCACACCATGCGGGGTGAGAACAGGCTGCCACTGAGCACTGAGGTACCGGTACCTCCATGCTCAAGACAAACATTAAAAACACCAAAATGAGATGTCCCCCTGTCCTGGTTTCGGTCAGGATGGAGTTAACTTCATTTGTAGCAGCAGATGGAATGCTGTGTTTGGGAGTTAAAATGAAAGCAGTGCTGATAACACCCTGATGTTTTTAGTTGCTGTCAGACAGTCAAGGACTTTCTCAGCTCTTCATGAGAAAGGAGGGGCGAAGCCAGGACACGTGACCCAAAACTGGCCAAAGAGAGTATTCCACGCCAGTTACGTCCTGCCCAGGATATCGGGGGGCTGACAGGAGGAAGAACAGGGGCAGCTCCGGGATGCGCGGTTCTTGGGGGACGGTTGGGTTCCGGGACGGCTCTGGGTGGCACAGCCTCAGTTGTGGGTTCGGTGAGAAACTGCATTGTGTATCAACAGCTTCATATATTTTTGCTTTAAAGTCCTGTTAGCATTGTTATATTGTATCTTTCTGTTATTTTAGTAAACTATCCTTATCCCAACCCACGGGCCTCTTAGTTTCTTGGTTTTGGGGTTATTTGCCCTTCCTTTTCCCTTCCCTTGCCTCTCCCCCTTCCCCCCCTTCCCTCTTTCCCTGCTCTTTTCCTTTAAGGAGCAGACAGCTGCGTGGATCTTGGCTCTCAGCTGGGGTAAAACCACGACACCCCCCCTTCTCTTCAGTTACAAATTCAGAAGTAGTACCAGCACTACAGCAAACACCAGGTGGGAAAATCCTCCTGATGGGCTTGATCACCAAGGCAGCTCCTCCCCACAGCACTGCAGAGATGATACTCTGCGAACTAACTATCTCAACAGCCTGGGAGTAATAAAAAGTTTTCCTGGCTGGTAACACAGCCACCCTTTCCCTGCGACAGGCTCTGCAGTGAGCAGACAAGGTTAAACTTGCAATAAAGCGAGGAGTCGTAACGAATTCTCTCCTTTCTCCCTCCCCAGCCTGGCAGCTGAACTCATCAGTGGAGAAATAAGTGGTAGTTTTATTCACGCCTCTAGAAAAGAGCAATGCTTGGAGCTATGGATCTGGCAAGGCTACGGAGGAGGACTTTTCCTGCAGGAAGGGGAAAGCAAAATAAAAGAGAATCCCTCACTGGGCTGCCTGAGCCGTTTCCCTACATGATTCATGTGTGTCTGGCTGCCCTCTTGCCTCACATCATTGAGGGTGGCTAATTGAGGGAAGAAGCGGAGGTAAGAGGGGCTCAGTCATGTGTCAGGGCTGAAACACCCTGTTCCCTTCCAGCTGTGCAACAGAAGGGAGAGGCTTTGCATGAACATGAGCATATTTTACGTTAAATACCAAACTGGGATGAGCTCGCCCTTCAGAGAGGTGAAAGAGGGAAGTAGAATGACACAAAAATCAGATTGCAATGAATTTAAAAAAACCCAAACCAAACAAAACCACCTCTGCTTTCCTCCACAGCATCCTCCTGAGTTTGGGCACTGGTCCCTTTGCAGAGCTATTGGCCCTGCAGGAATTTTGAAGAGTTACGTGTCAGAGAAGAAAAAGTAATAAGTACTCAATCTATACCATAACTGGATCAAATACAGAACTACAGAAAGGTTTTCTAACAGGCTTTTTCCCCCCAGCCCTGGATATTTGGATCAATGACTGCTCTTGCCCCATCTCTGCTCCCCTGAGCAAGGCTTGGGGGTTTTGGGGAAGGATCCACAGCCTCTATCAGGTCCTTTTTCCCTATAAAACCCCTCCTTTTACTAAATAATGCAGGATAAAACCTGAAATTAAACAGAAGGTGCATCAAAACATACACAATCCCAAGTAGGCACTCGCTGTTGCCCTGTAGTTATCCTTTTTGAGTTCAAATCCCCTCCTGCATGAGCGACACAGCTCTGGCCTGCTGTAACAACTCTGTATTTCATTTCTAGGGTACGGCCGCTGCTGCTGTGCGCACGTGCTTTGGGGAAGGCAGAGGCAACATTATTATTAAAACCAACTTGAGTTAACTTTATTTCCCCAGCCTTACACCCAAACCTTGACAACAGGGCTGTAGGGAGACCACACTTCTCTCCCAGCCCACCCGTGCCAACCAGGCTGCAGAATATACAGTGACACAGCCCTCAGTAAAACCTGGATAGCAAGGGAAACAGGGAATTAAAGAGCAGGAGCAGCCACCATGTCAGCACATCCCTTTCCTTTCATCTCTTCCCTCCTGCATACGCACAAGTCAGCCAGGAAGATGTGACACAATCAAATGAACCAACTGCAACACAAGTGAGCGGGCCCGTTAGATGGCAGCAGCCCCCCAAAAAGGGCTGTAGCGGTCCAGCATTAGCTCACACTGACATCAAACACTCACAAACTAAACGTCAAAGCTGCCTTCAACCGGCGCCACGCAAGTACTCACCCGGGCTTTCTTACACACCCACAGAGGCTGTGGCATCTCCACCCTTGGAGATATCCAAAACCCGACCATGGGTGACCATATTGGACTGGAGGGTCTCTAGAGGTCCCTGCCACCCCCCACTGTACCCTATAGAAGTCCTTACTGCCCAGCTACCAGCGCTGACTATGCACCGTACCGCCAGAAGAATGATTTGAGCAATGTCTCCATGGGGGACTGGATTCTTTCATCCAGCTCTGAAGGCAGATGAAAATGCGCACCAGCTTGATGACAAATTCATGCTGCACTCAAACCTCACCTCTACCTCCTTCCAAATTCCCTGTCAAAAGTCTGAAGCTGTTTCAAGCTCCAGACTTCCAATAAAACCATCTCCAGAGCCAGCCGGGCGAGCAGCAGGCTCAGAAGTCTCCCCTGGCTTTAGCCCATCCCTAGTACTACGTGCTACTAGTCTGTGCCTTGCCCTAAAACACAAAGGGGGTACATCGTGGCTCGCTGCCAGTGCCAGAAGAACGGCTGCTCGGAAAGCCTGGCTGCAGAGCACGCCAGAAAAGCAAAGCATGGAATTCACACCCTCACCTCAAAAGGGGACTAAGGGAAGAATTCGGCTCCTGTCCTGCTGCCAGCTGTTAAGCTCAGGCTGGGGAAGTTTTCTACGTGATGCTTCTGGTTTAAAGAGAGCGATGGCTGTTTTGTTCCTGGTGAACTGAAAGACAGACTCATAATTCAGTGATGCAGCTTAAGAGACAATTAATAGAGCTTTAATATAAGGAGAGTTTGCATGTTTTGAGAATAGAGGCTTCACTAACAAATCATCTCCGTGTTATTCTGTGGGTCATTAAAATATAGGTCTATCATTCGTTTTAGAAGAGGAGGCTGCTTTAATTCTGCACACAGGGCGGCCTGCCAAGCTATGGCTCTTCAGGGCCATCCATTTTTTCCTCCTCAATTTTAAACAGCACTTCTAAAATTATAACAACTGTTGCTGCATTAGGTCAGCAGCAATTTATCTGCCACAGAAACCCTCCTTTTCCCCCGCCCCCGATATGATGCCTAACTTTGTGGGTTTTTAATAAGCAGCTTTGCAAGAGCTTGGCTGTTGGAAGACGACACACACTCCCCCCCCCCCCCCCCATTTATTTCTTATGTGATTTGTGGGTACAGTGTATCCAGGCTCTCTTGGTGTGTCCTGACAGATGCGCAGGAGCATCTCCAGGCTGAGCCGCAAATGAACATGAGGGGAGATTCCCATCAGCTACCAGAGGTGAGGAAGAGATGTGCAGGATAACTGAAACTGTTATCCTTCCTCTTCTGCCTGTGCTCAGGGCAAATCTCTCCTGACAGCCAGGACCCTGCCGGTACAGACGGGGCCCGAGGAGAGCCAAGCCCTTGAGCAGCATAAAGCTGTGCCCCTCACAACACCAAGCCTGCCCAAGGTTTCTGGCTCTGGGCAAAGGGCTCCCAGCTCGATGGCTTCGGCTCCAACAAAAGCTCGTTAATCACACGTAATTAAGCAGCAATCACACCAACTTACCAGCTGTGCAGAGACCTAAATACTCCACAAATACATACTCCATGACCAGGCAACTGCTAATTTACTGTAGACATCGAGTAAATTGGATTTGCTGGGCTATTAGTTCCCCATGGGTCGCAGCAGAAAGGGCTCTACGCAGCAGCAGCACATCCCATTTCATACCCTGTATTTCCTGCTCCTTTTTCCTTTTAAATGGAAAAAACCCCAAAACCTATCAGGTTCCTAAGATACCAGTGATCTAAGCCAGAGTACAGATGGTTATCACCCCCCATGGAAAAAAAAAAATAAAATCAAAGCTGAGGATAGCCTTTGGTATGCTCTAAGACAGATGACACATTTGATTCTTTTTGTAATTCCACTGCCCTAAAACCTATTAATGTCTTAATATTCCCACAACAGCAGTGGTTGGAGTAGCTTACTCCTGGCACGCTTCATTTTCCAGCTGCCTAAATACATCAGCTTAAACTTTCTAGTATACAAGAGTTTCCACTTAGCCTAAAAAACTTATGAGTTTTCCATAAGTTTTTTTTTTTATATTCCCAGTTTGAGTGTTTAAAAAACCCAAACTCTTAAAAAAAAAAAAAAAAAAGTAAAAGGAAATGCATGTGTGACAGACCAGCAGAGAGCTGGAATGTAATTGTTTTTAAAAGCATGGGGTTCTTCCTGAGGACATACCTGATATGGATTAGCCCAGATAAAGAAACACGTGATGAGGAGTAGGTCTGACCAATAAACCACACAGTGATTACCAAACTCCTCAGAAAAGACCAGCTCTGAGGTTTATTCAGCCACCTCCTCCAGGCACATGCAGTCTCCTGACTATGAGTTATCTGAAGAAGCCTGCTCTGGACAGACTTTAACACTCAGTTTGGGACCCCAGTGGGGTTCCAGTGCTCCTCCTTCCTTCCCTCCAGCACACCTGGGAGCTCCAAAGGTGGATTTCAGATCAGAAATGCCGCATCCTGCCACACAGCCCTTATTTTTAAGCAAAGTTGAAAGAAAACAAGGGTTGAAACGCTCCTACCATCAGCTCCACTGCTGGTTAGTGACTCTGGCACGTCTTTGCCCACAATAATTTTTCAAATATTTTGTAAAAGGAGAAAAAAGGTCACCTCAGCAGATGGGGATGAAGAAACACTGGTGTGCCCAGGCCTTAGTACCAAAGCCTGTGACAGACTCCTGTGGTCACCTGGCGACCACACACATCAGGCCTGAACAGCCCTGCTGCAGGTCACACTGCTTACCAACTGGTTGCCTCGAAATCACCGCTTCCTCCTCTATTCAGGCTATAAACTTTTCAGCCTTTCTCCCTCTTCTGTACCTAAACCCAGGGGAGTATAAAACCCGATATCCCTCTTTATCCCTGGGTGCACCAAGTTCAACCCATCGTTACAGGGAGGAACTGCGATGTCAGTACATGTTTAACCTCTCAGCCTGGGCTCATTTGACACATTTCCTGCTCCAAAGACACGGCAAGAGTTGCGCTCCCCCCAGCTTGCAGCGCCTGTCTGTCCCACTGGTTTTAGTACCTTTATCAAGTGAAGCTCCAGCCATGTGGTAGAAGCTCAAAGCTGTGTCCACATCATTTATGTTCTTCAGGAAAGTGAAGAAGCTCTCCACCTCCTCAAATGTCAGCCCCTAGGACAGAGAAAAGATGGTCTTGAGGTGAGGGGAAAAGGAAATGGTGACACTGCCTGGGTTACGAATGAGAGTCACTCATCGGCACAAAGCTGTAGCCAGAGGGGAATTCACCCACACACTCCAAACCCTGCTACCTTGGCACCTGAGCATTCCTTAAAGAATATTTTTAGGCCTGCAAACTTGCAAAGCAAGAAAGAAATAGTTCATGGTCTCTCCCAACAGATTCAGGGACTCCTGGGTGGAGGGATCCACATCTTAACTGGTGTCCCAGCAGGTGCCACTGCAAACCAAGCAACACGCTCCTCTCTGAGCCAATCCAACCAGCGAGGAGCATGCAGGGAGAGGGATTGCTGACCAACACTGTTACACTACACAACACTCAATTTATTTACCCATACAGCACACCACTGCATCAGTGCTGGGACACGAGCTGCAGCCTCCGAACGCCTTCACCTGAGCCCACAGAGGCGAAGCAGTAATAACCACTTAGCCTTCCTCTCTGGAGGAGAGAGTCAGCACATCAAGAGACAATCAGGCTCAGGTCCTCCTGTCCTGTCTAGCATGACAGACTGATATACTGTTCACACTAAAAACCCCAGCTGCATAACATGGCACAGTTTCATGGGCTGGATGGAACAGCTCATACCATCAAACAGAATTTCTATGATCCATCGTAACTCCACTCACCCTCTTCTCAATAGCTACACATCAGGAAGAAGCCACCTATCATTTCTTGAAAGGAAAAGCACTTTTTTCTTTTAAAAAATTCTCTGTACTGGCATTGCGCCTCTAGAATTGTAAGCAGAAGAACTACAGTAAATCTGTAACCTACCGAGAAGTATTTCAGCTTGTCCCTGTCTTTGCTGTAACTGAGTACGTGGCAATGCACCGCTGATGCATGTTGCATAGCATGCACACTGACAAATGCAACAGTAGGCTTAATCAGCCCTGGATTCACAGAACCAGACAAAAAGGGATGAGGTAGCAAAATGCACACACAGACGAGGGAGCTGAAAACACCCAAGAATGCCAGTTACTGCACATCTTTCTCTAAACATGTACCCAGTCTGCTTTCTGAGCTGTGTGCTAAAAGATGTATGGCAGGGGTAAAGAACATACCACCCTAGCAGAAAAAAACCCACCCTAAAATAGTCAGATAAATCAGGTAGTACTTGAGGAAGCACTGTGAAGACTCCTCTGTCTTATACAGCAGGTGTGGAAGAGAGAAGAGCCTGGCAGTTCAGATAGCAAACACATAGTAGGTGTCCAGATGGGTGCCTGACATGCTCCTGCCTGGGAACACAGCACTAACAGTGACCCAGGAGATGTAGGGCCACTTTCAGGCAAGCTGATGACACTGTGCTATGGTGCTGTCTCCTCTGTTTAGGACATCTGATGTTTGCCATAGTGGTCATGAGGTATCCCAACAGCTATTCTAAGCAGAGCGCCCTTAACTTTGTGTTTTCCTGGAATCTTCTGCCATGAAAGGGCATATGTCAAGGCCAAACAGCATCCACATCTGCACAAAACAGTTGCTATTGCTTCAGTGGGGAATGCTGAAGGTCTACATGCTTACATGCATAAACTCATGGTCCTTTCACCACCTTGAAAAGCAAATGCCATGATGGGGGTACCCCTACAAACCTGGGCTTTGGCATGGATACAGGTACCAAATCTCCAAAGCAAAAACGCCACCGGCATTATGAAATGTGATATTTTATTGATGAATCCTGTAGTCAATGCTGGCATTGGCACCTTGTCAGCTACAAAAATAAAACCAAACCAGAGACTGGAACTGTCTGCACGACTGCACAGACGAGTCGACAGATGAATGATCACCATCAGTCAAAGTGCTGAGCATGGGAATTCATCTATTCCCTGATGTATTTGTGTAGCACTGCTCAGCTCTTCTTAAGTGATTCACGATTCCACTGAAAGACCAGCAGACACTCCTTTACATAATAAAGCCTTGTGTTACTTCGGAATCACATGGAATTGCTTATCTGGAGAGAAGGAGGGTAGTGAGGATGGGATCTGGACGATCGCTTCAAGGCGTCTGTAGATGAAGCTGTCAATTTGTAAGCGTGACTTCTTCCAGCAATACATCAGCCAACTCCAGGAACGTGTATCCACTCACAATGCATGTCTTGTGACAGCTCGAACAGCTTCTGTGCAACTTAGGGCTTTTCACCCCAGGAATCCAGGATTTAGCTGGGGAGAATCCCACCTTGCTCCCACCCTCTGCCTCCCCAACAGAAAAAGCATGCGGAGATGATGCCCCAAATGGCTGGTTTGCAAGGAGTCAGCTTGGTTTTCTAGCTGTTAGGGAGACATAAACCAAAGAGCTTGCCTGTAAGTACTACCCATGAGTCAAGTCCTTTTTCACTAGGAGACAGGGAGCTGCGTAAGTGAAACCCCAGGGGGAGAAGTGTAAGCAATGTTGAACAGAGTAGAGCATGGCAGCTCTTCATTCCTGAAGAAAAAGAAAAGTGAGCCCAGATTATCAATTAATACAAGAAAACATGTCGTCCCCAAAATCAGGGGCATAGAGTGTTGGAAAAATGGATAAAAATGATTAAAACCAGAGTGTTAACATTTTGGGGGCTGCCAGCGCTGCCTTGCACAGAGAAGGGAACTGCATCAGACAATGTGGATGATGTTTATAGGATTTCATCAAGAAAAAAAAAGCACTCACTAGGTAAGCGGTATTTCCAAGGCAAAGTTTGCCAGGTGGGTTTGGGTACAATTCCTGCCAGCCCATCTCAGCATTGCACTGTTAAAATCACTTTACTCCCACTCCCCTCCAAAGGCAATAGCAAGTCAAAGGCCCCATGGCTTTTGGTGGAGAGGGGAGTTACAGCAGGTGAGTCGGCTGGGCACGTCGCAATGTAAAACAGCTTTGTCGCTGTAGAAGTTGGCTACTGGAGTGCAAAAAGAAGGGATTTAGTGAAAAATTCATCCTGCAAAACACTTTGGCATTGTAAAATGGCTCTGACCAAGGAGGTGTTCAGCAACGGGGAAGCACAGTGGGATAAATGAAGCATCTGGGTGGCTTTAATGTCTCCGCAAGGTCTGGAAACCAAAGGGGGAGCAGTGGATAGCGCTGGCTCCACTCCTGTTTTGTAAGATGGGAGAAAAGCAGAGCCCGGCCGGAGCAGCTGCTTGCTCTGCAGACGTCAGGGTTACAAACACGGAGGAAGCCCCAACACTGGCATGGAGCCTCTGCAGCTGGAAGGAGAAGGCGGCTCTCTGCCGTTAGTAACGCCATTCGTTTACAGAGACAGCTTCGCAGGCACATCCCCGAGTGAGTCAGTGGGAAAGCTGGAAAGGCAGTTAGTGCCATTCCAGTCACGGCAGACCTACCAAGGATAGTTAAGCTGCATAAACCCACTGACAGCTGCGCCAAGGTGATGCAATAAAAGCACATGAGTGTATTCAGATACAGAGTGCGGCACACAAATCTGCAGAGGACGTGGTCTTCTAAAATGCCCTGGGTGGTGGTGGGGGGAGCAAACCTCGAAACCTCACAAACTTTTAATCAAAAGGTTCTCTTGTATAGAAGACAAAGCATGGCACCAGACTGGATTCTCTGAGAGCCAAAACTTGCTGAAGTGGAGGATTGTCAGTGCCTGATTTCTCTGTCTCTATATAAACACTGACTTGGAGTTGCCCAGGCTGCTAAAGAGACTTACCTGCCTCCAGTGCAAAGCAACTGGCACATCTTGCAGCCTTTCATCTTCCTAAACCATCCTGTTAACATAGAGGCTGGGTCCTTTGTGGATTTGGGGGATTTCCTTACCTCTAGAGCCTAAGGAATCTTACATCGGTGGTTTTCCACCAATTTTGTTTCTTGCAAATACAGGGTTTTTGTGCTCTTCCCCAATTTCCCTCCTTGAAAGTCCTTGGAATAAAGACAAAGCCTTGCTCTGAATCCTGCTGGCTGCAAATCAAAATGCAATCTGGCTGATTTGGAGATGAGGAATAAGGTAAAACCCAAAAAAAGTTCTTCCTCTGTCACACAGATGTCAGGGGCTTGGCTTATGCACAGAAGGAGGAAACATCTGCTGTTAAGGCAATCTTCAAAATAAGTTCCCTCTCCCTAATTTCTCATACACCCTGCTACTATTCAGTAAAACATACACACACACACATATATATGTATAAAACCCCACATATATGAAAACCCCAAATCACAGAAAAAGAATCAACAGTTTGGGAATGTAACACCAGAGCTAGTATTTTCCATTAGAGACACATCACAGCTAAGCATTTTTTCCACGAGAAATCAAATAATCCCTATTAAAACTCAAGGGCAGATGAGGTATTGGAAAAGCCAAATCTGTAGCATCTCACTCAAAAATCAAACAAACAGATGCAAAACCGCAACCCTGGCAACATCAATGGTCTTATTTAAGCCAGCAACAAGGAGTCTGAGGAGTGAGATTTCCACATATTAACAGGATTTGCTGTCTCAGCTCCAATGACACATTGACACCATCTATGGATAGCAGCCTATTAAATATTGAACCTATTTTCCTACCAGCCACTAGGGAATCTGCCAAAAACGGCTCACTCTGGCACCCCAAGGTCATGAGAAGTTAACGGCACCGCAGCTCCTCTGGCACAAATGTAACTAAGTAAATTAAGAACTGCATCTGTGTGCCTTGTTGCTTCAGTACACCTAAATTCTCCATCAGAACCAACTAAGAGGGAGAATATCAGAGGGTAAAAAGTCACTACAGCAGCTTCTTATCAACTGTGGATTCCTGCACATCACAGGAGTCCAGTTAAGGCACCAAAAGGGACAAAAAAGGACCGGACCCCAGCCAACAGCTGTTTTATCACACACTTCACATCTCAACCATTTAAGAAATAAATGCCAGTTCCAATCTTACAGGAAAGTGGCTCTAAAACAGCCAGACCAACTCAAGGCACAGGCAAAAGCTCTCCATCTGTTCTCATTTTGCAAATTGGTTGTTTATAACCTCATTAATAAAAGAACAATCCATCTTTATAGAAGCAGATGTGGAATTCTAATAATGAAATAATTTCACAGCCCAGACTCACCTCACATGATCAGGCACAGATGTCTTATACCAAGGTCCCTCACTAAATTAATGAGCGTAGGATCTGCACCCTTATTCCTCTCTGAACCACAAGTAATTACAATAATTTTTCACATAAGTTTGTAACTACATAATAAACTGCCTGGTTCCAGGAGCTAATTAATTCAAGGTCGAGTAAGTAACTAGAAAAATGTCTTCAATATTTATTCTGGCTCCAGACCCATCACGCTGTTCAGCAAACAGAAGGGTTTTTGGTTTGATTTTTAAATTGCAGCGTCAGTTTTAACAGAGGCAAAGCCTACACTCCAACATGGGCACCGACCTCTGCACTCCCACCTCTTCCATCCCTTTGCTGCTAGGAAAGTATTCACCATCCGTGATGTCAGCATATCTCCTGCTTCAACAAGGCATGAGGGTGCTTTAATCGAGGTGATGGAGACTTAGCTCTCAGCACAGCATGGGGATACCTGCCCTCATCTCAACTTCCAAAAAGCGCAGCAAATGCTACTGACCTCTCCGTCTTGGAAGTGCTTCTTGAGCTGTTTCAGCATGACGGTGAGCTTTTTGGACTGGACCCCGCTGTAGGCCAGCAGCATGCTGCCGAACTGGCGCTCCGTGATCCGCCCCTCCACTGGGTCGTGCCGCTCAAACTGGAAGGGGAAAAGAGGAAAAAAAATAGGGGAGATGAAAACAAGGCCGTGCAGCAGAAAGCTCCATCCAGGGGAAGGGTATAAAAAAAGCCCTGTAATAAAAAGTGAACATCGCAGGAAACACTGTTGAAGGAGAAACCCTAGTGCGTTGGAATATTTACTTCCATCAGTACGCCAGCATTTTCCCTACGTGTTACTCCTTGGACAACTTCTGGAAGAAGTCTTTGTATCTCACCCTCCTAGTTTTATCTTGCAGGGGGACAGCATTTGTAGAGCTGGGCTTGAAAAAGCCAGGAGGGGTATTTTAACCTGAACCCAGGCTAGAACAAATACTCCACTGTATACCTGATCTTTATGGTCCCTCCCAACCCTAACCATTATTCTAAGACTCTGTGTTCTTCATAGGTGCTTCCCAGCTCGGACATCTGAACATGCACCCCAAGAATTTGGCTTCTGCAGTGACATTTACCAATCACTCCAAAAAACGCATGGGACTGAGCTCAGGTGCAAGTATGTGCTTTCAGGGCAGTCTAGGTAGGAGCGGTTCCGTGACTGCCATAAAGGGGGCCAGTGGTTAATAACTCAGGACAAAAAAGCCTTGGAGAAGCTAAGCCTCAGGATAGCTCCCCTTTCTGCTCCAAGCCCTGTGGAGGTGGATTCAGCGAGAGAAGGTTCATGGAGAGCTCCAAACATCACCTTTCTCCATCCCACAAAGTACTCCTTGCCCAAATCCCCTTCTAGACCCTTAGAAGCACCTCTGCGAGCACCCTTTCTGCCTCAAATCCCCTTCTCAACTGAATTATGTGGCTACCACAACAGCCAGCTGGGCACCTGACTGAGATCAAGGCAGGGAGATGAAAGCAGGCAGATCCACCAGCCTTGCTGTCGGTCCCTGTGTGGGCAGAGCCCCAGACACAACAAGCTACAGATGTTAATATACAGCCCTCTTCAGCTGCCCCATACAGTGCCCGGGCTGCTTGCAAAGGAGCTGTTACAATTTCCATGCTAATACAAAGATGAGGGCAAGGTTCCCCCCCGCCCCGTTATTAGCATAGTTTGGAGGCAAAATATATGTCCTTTGATAAAAAGCAGAGGTAAGTCCTTTCTGCCATGCCTGAGGTATGAGAAGATGTCTTATAACACTCAAGAGACAAGAATTTACAGTCAGCACTGTCTCAGAAGCAGTACCAATGCTTTTCTTCTATAATATCCCTAATTACAGCTCAAAAGACTCAAAACAGGATTTTTCTTTCAAATATCTCAAGTTTCAGCCCAGCATGAGATAGCACCTTTTATTAAAGGATAAGAATTGGGTCCGAATATCTCAAATTGACCTCCTAAGTAGTGAATATGCTTCAAAAAAGTCTTGAGTCAGTGCCTAAAAGTCTGCTGGTCCTCTGCCTGTGCCCCTGCGCACTGCACAGCTCCACAGGGTAGCGCAAATGGCAGCACAGAGCCCTGCAGTCTTCCAGAGACGACATCTCTCAGGTTTGTATTGTAATCAGGTACATTCAGGCAGTGGTCAGATTTGCGTTACCAGATGGCAAAATAAACCAGAAGAGAAAAATTAAATGCTTAGGGTACGCTACAAATAACACCACGATTTCCCATCAGCGTTTGTTTGCAGTCAGGGGGAAGGCAGACAAGCTGCTTTAAACAGGCCTGCCTGTAAAACTCAGGGCAAACTAACCCCTGCACCTCAAATGTCACCATCAAAAACTCATGAACCAAGTTATTTTTTTTTTTTTGGCAGCACTTATTACTCAACAATGCTAGCTAGAGAGTAAGCAGGGGCAGGGGGAATCTTAATTCCTTCTGTGATTCAGCTTCTGGTCCTCAGTTTTAGGGATTTCCTTGGTGGGAAGCTACAGCTGGACCAATACTTCTAAATAGACACATAACAAGTTCCCCCCACAGCAAGGTTGCCTGCTGCTACCTGGCACCCACTAATCCTTTTACATTACGAACATGACACGTATCAGCCCAAACGTTTCCCAGCAGGTACTTTCATTCACCCAAGGAAAGGATGGACAGGGCTGGCCAACAACCACTTTCCAAATTCAATCATCATCATCATCGCTGAACTGAGGAAAAAACCCCAATACAGTCACGGTGATGAGTAAAGAAAGTTTGAAACTTGCCTCCAAGCTAGCATCAGATGCTTTTACATTCATTGCAGAAGGGATCAGCAGGGGATGTCACAAAGATGATGAAGAAAAACCCTGGGGAGACAGTTCTGCCTATTTTTTTTTCTGGTGTGCTAGCTATCATGTTTATTAATGAAGAAACCTGCCTTCAAATGATTTCTGAGTGCAAAAACCTTGGTTTCAGATTTAATAAGCCAAGGCCAGCTAGCCCTGACACCCCCTTTGCCAGCTGTCTGTGAGCAGAGGTACCACGTCTGTGCTCTCTTGCCTTCTTGAACATCTGGCCAACTGAACACAGCTCGCCCAATGTCCCCACCTGAAAATGGAGGAGGGTGCAAAGGCCTACAGTAATTAAGGTTTTCCTTTCAGTACTCAACATGTAATCTATGATAGTGTTAAAATTCAGCAAGGTACTTGAAAAGGCAGGAAAAATAAGTGTTCTTCCCCAGGTAATCATGATGTACTGCCTTCATGCACGTGATGTTATTGTACAAGTTATTTTTCCAGTCACTCAGGGGAAGAAAACCAAACCCCACAAGGATCAGATGCAGGGAAGAGCACACTAAGTTATTACAAGCAAACAAGTTCTCCGACAGCCTTTTTTCTTCTATATATCTTAAAGGAAAGGCACAGCCAAGGGAATAGCTTCATACCCCAGCATTATGGGGTGCCAGTCAGCATCATGGGGCACCAGTCGGCACAAACCAGCTCCCACACATGACATCCCCACCATCAGGGAAACTCAGGAGAGAACAGGGCTCCTATCCCCCTCTGAACCACAGCCCCAAAATTCTACACCACAGATGGATGGAGAATCCAACACCTCCAGAGCAGCTCCCACCCACAGCCACTTGGTGCCAGCAGTGGATTCTGCATCCACACACCGGCAAGGATAAAATAAATAGCGAAATATAACATTCTATGGTGCTCTTCCCACAAGCTGGGATTCCAGAGATGCTGAAGAAATTAGTCTAAAATACAATAGTTGGTACTTTGAAGTTCATAAAAATGCCAATGCAACACACAAGGAGGTTAAGGTGGCAGGAGAAATGAAGCACATTGGCAATTTTCTCTGCTTCCAAATCCCCTTAACCACATATCTTCATAGAAAGGTGACACAAGGATCACCATAAAACAATAGCCCCCTATTTCCTCTGCTTCCAGCCTTCACTCTTCCCCCACCTCAACTCAATCCCTCTTCTCCTGCAGGAGACAATGCTCCTGAGAAGCATCCAGCCTGAACCAGTTCAGAGACATCACCAGGAGAAAACACCTTTATTCAAAAAAGAAAAGAACCCAACTACTGAGATGGGTGAAACTTCTTAAACCCAGACAGTGGTTTCCTTCCCTCTCTCCTCCTGCCCCACAAGCAGCGAGGCTCACTGCTGTGAAATGAAGCAGCTCTGATGGCTAAGGAGACTTCTGGTGCAGGCAGGACCACCTCCTCTGGGTCCTCCTTAACCATGGACATGGACCACCCACCTCATAAACGCAAACTTTTCCAATCTGAGAAACAAACAGGGAAGAGGAAACAACATTTGAATTGAATGCTAAGGGTCCAAAGAGCATCACATCTGTGAGCACAGACCTGCAGCCCCGGCATGTCACTGGGTAAGGGCTGAATTGTCCCTTCCAGTGTGGGCTCAGTGCAGCAGGACACATGGTTTCTGCTGAGGCACAGTGGTGTTCCGCAAAGGAAGCGCAAGATGAAATTTTATCTTGCTCCTAGGACATCCCTCCTTCAGAAAAAGGTCAAGCTTGGGTACCAGACACTCCACAGGTGAACACTTCTCATGCCAGCTGGTCCTCATCCCTCCTCATGAAATCTGTCCTAACCAACATCTCCCCAAAAGCCCAGTGCTCAAACCCTGTCTAATCAGGGAGTGCAAGTATTAAAAAAACACTTCAGAGTCAGATAGCACTGTGCTCAAGAGCAGCACCAGCTCTACCATCGCCCAAACTGTTGCCAAAACCCTCATGGAGGGCTTCATCACCACACAACAGGACATAAAAACCTCATGCCTGAGAAGCAAGGACACCAAGAGTCCCCTAGCAAGGCCAAAAGAACAAGTGGTGACATCTCCCATGTTGTTTGCAGACAGCAACCCTTCCAGCAGTCCCGAGATGGGGACTTGGATCTCTGTTCCTGGGACGTACCCCACAACTGGAATGCCAAGTGCTGAGCCATGCAGATGAGGTTACAACCTGCGCAGCTGCTTCTGCCATCCTGCCCAGACTCACCAGTACACTGGCTCACCCCAGAGTTCCTGCGTGGCCTCTGTGAGTCTGGAAACACTGGGAAAGGCTACAGAACAGTCACATTCCAGTTTTAGAAGGGATATTAAACACAAATGCTGTGAGGCATAGCACTCCTGCTGTGCAAGAATCAGCATCTTCAACTTAAAGGGGTTTTACTTTTCAGAAGTACACCTAGACCCACCTTCCATAAATCTGACCTAGATATTCTTGAACCTCAAGGTAGCTGCAACCAGGCATCCCAGCAACATAAGGTCTACACTCTTTAACCACTTACACTGGCAAAATACCTTGCTGTATTTTAATAGGTTCTTAAATTTCTAGGAAAGCTTATCCTAAAAGCCCACCAAATCAAACAACACATTCCCTAAATTCCAAAGCAAGCATCCAGAAAAAAAAAATAAACGTGCATGCCACTTCTTATTTCCAATTGAGATGGCAAGAAACCAACCAACCTACAAGGACTTCTGGATACAGGGAAGAGTGTTAAGGGATGATTTTTGAGCTTATTTATGCTGGCTCAACAAAAACCAACAGGAGAAATACCGCTAACACTAATTCTGTCAGGTTTAGGGGTACTTGAAAGAGGTGACCTGTTCCGAGAGACACCGTGAGTGTAATAGGGAATCAAAAGGGTCTGGGAAGCAATGATTTGTAGGGTAATATGCAGACTCACAATATATGACCCTTTAGAGCGGTATTTGCTGAAAGCTTTATTTGACAGGCTGTAATACATTATTTATCGGCACAGTACTGCAGCGCTGGCTCTGTTTACTGTTCTGGAGAAGGAGGCTGCCAGGATCTCTCATCAAGTTGCATATACAACTATGACAGAGGAAGCCAAAGGCAGGGAAAACACCGTACATCTTCCCAAACCCCAGCAACCTCCTCTGTCCAAACCAATTTCATACACTCAGGAGTAAGCTGGAACACTTGCACAGGCACCAAGTTATTGCCTAAGTAAAATGAAAGTGAGGGAAAAGTTTCTGAAGACTTTTTATTTGGAAAGATCACAGGTTTCAAAATACAATTTTTGGGAGGAATGAACGCTGAAAGGTTCTGGTGCACGTGGATCTAAACCACTGGGTTTTGCAAGGTGAAACCTGAACTGCTCCAAATACAGGCTGTTAACCTGCAAAGAGCCACTGGATGGGACCAACAGATCCCAGTTTCATTATTTGCTAAAAAACCCCCCCTCAAAAAACAGTTGAAGAAACAGCTCTGAAGATTATCAGAGGTACCAACAGCAGGATAAATGCAAGCAGGAAGGATGAGAAGGAGGAAGAGCCAAACCCAGCCCAAACCACCATGTTCTGGGCATCACCTCGCAATGCTGGGCAGTGCTAAGAAAGTCTATCCAGAGCTGGATAACCCAGACAGAAGCAAAGCACGACCACCACAACCCACCTCTGATGCCTGGAGCGAGCTGCCTGCAACTCCCTGCCTGCAGCAGCTCCTACCCCGGTGTGCTGCAACACAGCCTGCGCCGAGCTGGCATGGTGCCTGCTGCCAGGCAGTCCCTGCTCAACCAGGGACAGGCAGGCAGCACCGTGAAGACCTTGGGTTTGGGAATCACTTCTAGGTCTCGTAAAATTAGCCAGACCATCCAAATTATTCAATTGCCCATGAACTCCATCCTCTCCCTGAGTCCCTGAACTCGCGCACAGGTTGTACAGGTCAGGAAAAACAAACGCTCTCAATGCCACCAGCAGCAGCTTGCTTCTTTTTTTTCCATCTTAAAAAAAAACAAACCCAAAACCATATGAAAGGGAGCTATTTTCACATGAGAAAAATCCAATCTTCTGAACGCTTTCCCTATTTCACACTTTGCTTCTGCTCTCCCAGAGCAGCTTCAGCGAATACATAGCAGCCAGGTTAAAAGTGTACATCTGCCAGTGGTAGAGCAATCCCAGCAGACCAGGTATCTGAGGGATGATTTGATGTTTCACTGACCTTGGCATGCCACTGCTGCCTGAAAGGGAAAAAAAAAAAAATTCCAATCACCAGCAACTTGTTACGCTTTAATGAGCAATTAAAAAAGGTTATGTAAAGATGGCTGCACCTGAAATTCATCCTCATGAATCAAAATAACTTCTTGCCAGCTCCAAAAAGATCTGCAGTTTAAAATTACTTGCAGCAGAGGAATGAAAGTGATGTAAAGGAAAAGAATCAGCAATACTAAGGGGAACGGACATGTCTGATAAAGAGAAGCCCTTGCCTGACTGCTGGGATGGAGAGGGGGATGAGATGAGCAGCCACCTCCCACTGCTGCTATCCAGACCTGGCTCTGTCCTGCCATTCCTCCCCCTTTGACAATGCTCCCAGTGCCTCATCCAAGGGAACAAAGCAGTTTTTCCCTCACATACTCTCACTGAATGGGAAAAGAGCAAAGTTTGGCAGCAGGATGAGTTCCCAGTACCCTGCAGCACACCGAGGGGATGGGGGAGCTGCAAGTGCCAGAGCCAAAATGTTACTCTGAAAAATACCAGTAACTCTCTCCATGGAACTGATACACACAATCTTATTAAGAAATACAGCTCTCTTACTACTTGTTAGAGTTTACGCTGTTTCTGCTTCACCATGGCACTCAATTTGCCATGAAAAATAAGTTTGCAGCAGTTTGATTCAGCCTGGCAAAGAAAAGGGACTGCCTGCATCCCGCTCCCATGGCCTTAGCACACCAACAGAAACAGAGTCAGGAGCTGGAGCACAGGCAGCAACCCACGGAGGTTTAAGGAACGGCTCAGTCTCTGGAGCTGGGAAGAGGAAATGAGAGCAAGAGGACTAATGAATTTGGCAGAAAGACAAGGTACAAGTCTGATTCCTGCAAGCAGGTTTTGTAGCAGGTATCTTCCCAGCCAGCGATTTCAGCGTGCTGTTATGGTGCAGGACTTGGTTTGTCTCTGTTTTGGGTCGTGGTGAAGAGACTGGCTGACATTCTCACCCAAGGAAGCACAGTAAGCCCGCTGCATGTTAACTGCTTCATCTTCTCTGTGATGAATAAAACACATCGCCCACGCTCCCACAGGCATGGTACTTGGGGGTCCACAGGAAGAAGAAAAACACATGGCCCTAAACATGCCCTTGGATTTTGTCAGCTAGCCTGGACACAGCAAACACCTCAGCAACAGCTCCACAACAACAACACAGAGCTACAGAAGCTTCTGAGAGAGTTCCTGCTTGTCCCACCTCGCTAATGGCACAAAACCCAGCATGAGATCCTGCGTGTGTGCTGAGCTTGCCAGGCACAAGCTAGCAGCGGTCTGCCACCTTCCTCCACGGGGGTTTATGCACCCAGGTATGTCACCCAGCTAACCCCAACTCCCAACATGTTCACCCAGATGTTCCTCTTTGCCCATCAACATTGGGGACTACTTGGCTCTTGGTTAAATGACTGTGGTGCACACAAACAAAAGCATCTATGCTAACTAGCTGAGCCCTTCTACTTTGTGGGCTCATAGGGTAAAGCCAAACCTCCACACACACTCTCATGGGAACATAATTAATCAGAATTATACTCTTAGGATTCTGTTTTAAGGGTCCTACAAGAGGCTGTGCTGCCCACGTGAGCACAGGGCTCAGCATGCTGCACTGCGGGAGCTCGGGAAGGGATTTACACACACTTTGTAAAGCCAAGAAGCCTGTTGTTACTGAGCAAAGCCCTCTACTGCTACTAACGATGCAATAAATAGAAATTCCAATAAAATCCTCAAATGGCTTCCCCTGCAGAGCCGCTGCAACAGCCACATTTAAGTCACCCAGTTCGAACACAAGCCAGGTGGGCAGCACATACCACGGCGGTTGTGTTCTCTCCAGGCACTTCAATGGCTGCTTTAATCAGTCCATGAAGCACCCATCCCAAATGAGGCAAAGCTGTCCCCCTGATTCCCAGTGATGTCCCAGCAACACTGGCAAGTAGCTGCATTACCTCAAAGCATGTGTTTGAGGTGTCAGACCCACACCAGACCACTGACTGCCTTCGTATGCTGGCCACAGGATGTTCTCAGCTTGACGTTGGGTACCTGCTTAGTGTCACTGCTCTTAACATCATCGTGTCCGTGCCAGTCATAGTGCTCCAACCACTCACTTGTCACTGCCCATAGCAGACCCAAGCTCCAGCTAAGATGCGCTTTAAGAAGCGGCTGCCTCAGTGTTGTCATGTGATTTCAATCCAACAGCTACATGGGAGGTGACCACACAGCCAGACACACTCTTCCCATGCAGGTCAAGTATGCAGCTGACTGAAGTGGAGCCTAAGGGCCCATCACTCCTCAAAGCACACCCATTAGCACCCCCAGTATGTCCCACCAAGCACAGATGCTTGATGTGCTCCTACCATCCTGACCCCCTAAAAAAAACCCCGCACCAATACCTGGCTTCCTCCACCTTCCTGAACAAGACACTGGGATGGTTTGATTTCTCTGGCACAGATGATTTCCCCACTTGCTTTTGCAGCCTGTACTGAGGAGGAATTCCTTAGGAAAAGCATTTACGTCATGCCTCTGGTGGAAGATGATGTACCTCACCCAACTCTGAACCACCCACCCACCCACCCCTGGCACTCTTCCTTCTTAATGAAGAAAGAGACTGAAATTCAGTGTGTCTGAGATTTAAACAAAACCTCCTGGGGTGCACATCTAAGCCCTTCATTACCTGCTCTGTGATTACTGATGGATGGACACTGCTTGCCTCTGTCTTCTTTATAGCGACTCCTTGTGTTAACTGACAGCTAGACCACCCTTCTGCCCTTCCTTCAAGCTGCACATGCAGCAGCCTCACAGCTTACTCCTGTTTTCCAGATTTGTTCCCCACTAACACCCAACTCTGAATGCTTACCACACCTCTAGCCCACGCTGGATGAAACGGGAATGCCAGCTTTTTCCCACACCCTGAGACTGTACGGGTGACCCCAAAGCTTCAGAGGTCCCTTTCCATTCACATGCCAAGACAAAAGCAGGCTGCCAGAAGCTTTGAATACCATCAAAAACATGATTTCAACTGCCTGCACAGAAATTCCCAGCTTACATATGTACAGGCTGCACTGTGGCTCCTTAACTACAGAGTTCCCTGACATGAAACTGTTCACGGTGGCCAGATGATCCCATTTTTAACAGTAGATGTCACTAAACTCTGTCATCCACTGCTCCTTCATGGCTATCCATCACCAAGTCACACTCATCAGCCTTATTTCTATTCCCTAAGAGAGTATGCAGCTCTGCAGGAATAAGTTGGCTAACTCGTCTCTCCTTGGCACTAAACCTGTCACCACTTGGACTCTGGTAAGGACATTTTTAGGGACACCTAGCTGTCAAGTTCCTCTCCCCTTCCTGAGCTGTTGCTTAAAGCTTACCATGAAGATACATTGAAGCTAGACCCAAGGGATGACAAGAGCGACCCAGAGCCAGATACAGACCAGTATGATCTCCAAGAAAACCAATCCGCTGACCCCTTGGTTCCCATTCTGCTTCTTCCAGCTGGGAATGACCAAGAGAAAGAGGTTCAAGCTGAAATCGGTCTGTAATAGCATGAAGGGACAACTGGGTAGCAGAGGATCAAGGCAGGAGGTCTCCCCTCAGTAAACAGGTCTCCTCTGTGGCTGTGCCACATGTCTCTCAGGTTCCCAGCATCCATCCTGCCGCTGCACAGACAGTCCCTAAGCACACATTCTATCCGTTGTCTTAGCAGAGAAGCCGCTCCTAGGCAACACACCAGAATGAAAACATAAAAGCCCAGCTGCTCTGGGCTTTTCTTTGGTTATGTAAAAAGCAGCTCTTTTTAATGGTATTTACAGCTTATTAATATTCCCCTCCCTGCTCTAATTCTGTGCTTTACCTATTGCTTCTCTCAGCAGCAATCAGTTGGCCTTTACCATCGTCAAGCCTTGCACACATCCCTCTCCCACTGCTCATGACCCAGCCACAGCATTCGTGTTCCCCAGGGCCAGAGCCCTCAAACTGTGCAAGTACCCCTTATTGAGCTGTGCTCTCCTGATGCTGCACCCCGACCTCACTCTCCTTCCCATCAAATCCCTCACCCTCTGGAACAAACAAGAAACCCTTAAATACAGAAAGTTTAAGATGCACCGTAACAGCAGTAGAAACAAACAGAGATAGACAGCTCATTACTGCAAGCTTCATTGCCTACTTTAACATATCAGTGAAAATGTGTATCAGTCAGCAAGCTCATATAAAAACCTGACAGAACCCCAAAAATCTTGGGCAGCCCAGTAATACCACAGTTCTGAACGCTTGGTACAGGTCCTCAGGTACCAGCTACCCGAGCAGCAGCACTCGGAACAGAAAGGCACTTAGGAACTCATGTCATTACCCTAAAATCAGATTGGGAGGCCTTCTGGAATCACAGCATTAATTAAGATAAATTTGAGAAGCAAAGTGATACAGGACTTTCTAATGAGGCACATGCAGATGGAATTGCACAGCACCAACGATCACCCCTTCTTCATAACAAACCAACCAAGCAGGAGTTGAACTGGAATCAGTCACAGAGACAAGGGTTTGCAGGGTAAAGCAGCTACACTCTCTGCCATCACCTGTTATGGAACACACAAAACAGCGATTTTCTGGAAGGCAGCAGCGACATGGTCCCTGTGCTACAGCCTCACTGAATCCCATTCTCCTTCTTTGCTCCAGTGCTTAAGGCCTTTTGCTTGGGAGGAGCATCCTTGATCCTCAGGCAAGCAAAGATCCCTATGTCTAAACATAAGGCCACAAATCCGCACGAGGATTTGACTCCTCAGCCCATCTGAAACCCCTCATGGCATCCCACCACCCTGAAGCATAGACCTTAGTTCACACCAGATCGAGATGTGGGGTTGCTCAAAGCTGTGCAGCAGCACAGCGTCACCTCTCCTGCCAGGAAGACAGCCCCACACCTACGAGGCGTAGGGCTGGATTAATACCTGTTCCACCTATCCAGCTGAGAACAAATGCCCTCCGTGAGCATCTGTCAAGGAAACAATGTGCTATAGAAATCCAACTGTAGGCAATTAGAGAAATAAAATTACTTTATGAAAGTCTTAGGCCACAGGCACAGATCCCACTGCTGGCAGGAAGGCCTGGGGAAATAAAGCAAGACTAAGTATGGAGAGGAAATCACTGCTTTTAGCAGGTTTCGGGTTGCCTTTTGGAGATAATACAGATGTGGAGAACAAAGGAATAGGATAATGCATCTTTTATAGTGCATGTACAGAATTGTAGAAAAATTTAGGCTGGAAGAGATCTATGGGCTGGCTGCAACTCCTCTCAGTCCACCAAGGATGCAGGAATATCTAGGACAGACACTAACAAGCAGAAACCGCATAAATGATGATGCCAAGACCTATCCATCTCCCAAAATCGCAGAGTACTCTCACAAAAAAGAGAGAAAAAGCACTGTTTGAACCAAATTCCCTGTCCTGACAGGGCACGTCATAGCTGCAGAGGCCTGTCCTCATCACTGCTTGTCACACCAAGCAACAAGGAGGAGTCTTGCTATGGGCACCAATGCAAGGCACCAGGAACACAGCAAGAACGCCGTGAAGACTGTGCCCAGAGCCTGCCCCGTTGGGAGGGTTGGTTCCCATGGCTCAGCCTTAGCTAACCTGGGCCACCCCACAACACAACAAGGTGGCCATGGCTTCCTCGGAGCAGCCAACCCATAGAAAGTTGTGAGAAGCCATTAGACACTTCCCTTCTCCCTCTGGCTGCGGTTACTTTTCTCATTCTTCTACTTCCCATGAGTGAGCTGATGGCTGATAAAGTGATGGAAAAACTACTTTCATCAACATAATAAGCAGAAAGGAAGAACACCACACCAGGCTATGGTTACTTAAGAACACTGCAATGTTCAGGGCTTTGCCTGATCTAATTCCTCTGAGAAATTTCTGCTCCATCTCAAAAAGAAATATACTTCGTTAAAAAAAAAAGAAGACCTAAAATCAGTAGGAGGAAAGTGGGTTCAGATGGTCAGATGCTATTGTTCTACCTTCAGTCAGCAGAAGAAACCAGCTTTCAAGCATATTCACTGCAGATATGCCTGGATCCTGAGCTGAGGGGAAGACAGCTTTAAAGAAGGTCTTATTAAATTGGATTTCTTTTGGGAGAGAGAAAGTGAGCATCCCTGTTTGGGAAGAGAGGTACCATATCCCTTGGGGGCCGCACCAGCCCCGGGAGATAAGTCTTCAGACCTGCTCACAGTGCATTTCCCCAAAGCCTTTTCTGGAGTTCAGATAATGAACACGAACAAAACTTGGTTTTAAACTTGACAGCCCAGCTTCAGACCATGTACTAACTTTGCTAAGGCAGCGAGGGGCGAGTCGCTGAGGGTACAGGAGTTCAGCTGAAACCCCAGTAGATCTGCCACCAGCTTTTTTCTGCTCCTGCTTATCTGCTGTTAACACTGACCACGCTAAGAAAAGGATGCAGAGATGATGTGCCAGGGCTGGCAAATGCCCACTGAGCTCACAGGCTCGTTACCCAAATTGACACACAAAATGAGGGAAGTCATTAAAAATCACTGATGTGAGCTACCCAAATCTCTGCAGTACGGTATTTCCTTGGGACACTTCTCATGCTCTTCTGATTTGCACAGGTCATGGTAAACACTTGAGGAATGTCCCTTCTCTGAACTCCCATGTTTAAGTAGCTGAGTTGGTGAGACTGCTCCCTGAAAAAGGAGTGACACAAACCCACTAGACACTGGCAGAGAAAAGCCACTTCACCGTGAACAAAGACATCAAAAGCAAAGCAAGGAGAGAAGGTGGGAGACAATGTCAAGAGAGATAAAAGCAGAAGGGGAGAGAGGCCACATTATGTAACACCCAAGGCAGTGAAAGGCCTGTATTCCCTAAATTGATGAGAACTATGAGGAAAAGAGATGGTGCTTAAGCACCAGGAGCTCAGAGGGAAAAAGTAAGTTTGACAGAACAGAACTGTTACTGCTGCATAGGTCAATTTTTCTGTTCAAAGGAGTATCCATAGTGCTAAGCACAGCACTGTGCTGTGCTCGTGGGCGCCGTCAGGAATTCACTAATGATGCATTTATAATTTTCATTAACTTACCAAGACATAAATATCTCATACTGTCTGCAATTATAAACTAATCTGTTAGAAAGGCAACTAAGGCTCACCAGGAAGACGCAAGATGGACTGAAATCACTAAAACCAAAATTAAAACTGAAGTGTTGCAGGAAGAAAAGAACAAACCTTCATCAATACCTCACTGAAACTGAAAATGGCTTCTTAAGGGTGAAAGTGGAGACCTGTAAAGGGAACACAGGACTCCAGCAGGGTCAGGGGTAACACTTCAATGCTACTTAATGCCCATCCCTGGAGTAAGTGGAGCAGTGGGAAAGCAGGGCGGGGTGGTAAACAAGGAGAGAATCATCTCTGTTTCTCTTCTCTTTGTGTTTCAGCTTTGTTTTCACTGTATTTCATTTGCTATCTGTAGAGGCAGTAAGGAATCAGTCTTCAGACTATGAAGAGCATTTTCTTCAACCAGCCTATTCCCCCAGCAAATGCAGAGCCACACCACCCGCTTGAATGACCAGCTCAATGCAGTCAGTAACCCAAACACCCTCAGAAAACAGGTTAGTCCTTGGGTCCATTTCTTACTTAGATTCATAAAACTCCAAATAAAAGGGAACTAATTCAGGTTAAGGCCACAGCAACTGATCTAGCAGCAGCTTCATAAAATGCTGTTCATTAGCTGATCATGCAACCCAGGCACATGGACATTCACACACCAGCAAGAACTGGCAGTGCACTCCAAATACTGCCATCTTAACAGGTTACTGGAGGGGGAGGAGAGTTTCTTCTACACAAAATCCTTGAGCCAAGCCCAACCCTTGAGCCTGCTCCAGAGAAGGGCACTGTTTTTGAGTCCACTCCACCCGGGACCTCAGACACAGACAAGGGAGTCCCCACTGCCATTCCTGTACCCGCTTTAGTCAAAAGAACCAAATTTTAAAGCTTTGCACTCCAATTCCAGCTGTGTGACCGTGAGCAGGGAGATGGGAAGCTGCTGTTAACTCCTGGTAACACCGAGACAGGAGGCTGCCTTCGGTTCAACTGAAGGGCACATTAACCTGAGGGTGAATAGCAGTGGTCACCTAACAGAGACGACCTGTTTACCAGGATTCACAGAAGGCTCAAATGCTTACACAGTCAAAACACTCAGAATAGCCAAGTAAACTAGAAGGCAGGGACAAAAGCAGAGAGCCCATGCCGTGCCGCCCCCTCCACCCTACAGAAAACATGAACCCAAACCTCAAGCTTCAGAATGTCGTGCTGCAGTTTGCGCTGGAAGTCAAGGAAGTGAGAGATGGTCAGCTTCCCCTTCAGGTCTGCCCCAAAGAAGTACGTTGTCAGGGCAGAGTTGAAGCCGGTCTTCAGGGTGTTGCCTGTTGTAGACCGGTCCCTATGGCGCATGCCCATGCTGGTTTGGGAACGAATGATGCTCTGGACCTAAAAACAAGAGGGAATACATTAATACCAAAACCATTTGTGCTAACCAAGGATCTGTACAGGTACTCCAGGCTCTGCCACAGCATTCCTTATTTTTTTCCCTTCTTCCTGAAATAATTCTCAAAAGAGGTGACAACCCAAAAGCTTAGCTTCACTCAGGCTCTGTTTTTTTTCAGTCCTCTCTAAAAACAAGTATAAAACACTTACAACCAGTTTGAAGAAGTGATACACACAGTTTGAGATGCCTACACCTGGTCAGCAGAGAGCAGCTTCCTCCCAGCAAAGACACAGGAAGAGAACAAGGCAAGACAACTGCGTGAAAGAAAAAGCTTAAAGACTTGGGCACAAAACCAGGGGTTTTCCACCCAAGGGCACCCCCCTCCTTGCTGCCTGTCACTCACTCAACTCTCAAGCTCCTACGTCCCTGGGGCTGTGTGGCAAGGGGCTCTCCAGAAGTCCCACAGGCTGCACCAGACCAAATACAATGCCAGCAGAGTAAGTGATGCAGAAGTAGCCCAGTTAGCAGCCGAGCAGGATATTTGCACAAAGACAGCCAAGTGTGAAAACACACATTATAACAGCAATATCTCCAGGCTTTTAGCAAACCATGCCAGGAGGCTGCACCCTCCTCCTCTGAGCACTCAGCAGTGCCCTGTACCTTTGACTGCACCGCTCCATTCAAGTGGACACTACAGGAGAACCCATATTGAAGACAAGCTTGAGAAAGGAGGTGGGCTGGGGGGGAGGGGGAATAAAAACTCCACGCGATGTGCTGCCCAGCAATAAGCCTCAACAGCACAGGCTTCCCAAAGCTCCACCAAACACCACTGCTTTGCCTTCAGCCTCCTCCTCCTCCTCCTGCCAACAGAAGTTGGGAGGAAGGAAAAGAGCTGCCAAGAGCTCTGGCTGTCAAAAGGATGCCAAAACCTTGTTATTGTGGTATTTGGCATGTTCAATTTTTTTCCTAACAAGAGTGAACACTGGAACAACCCCAAAGACGATGCTCCAGAGGAGAACACTGCATACCACTGCTGGGCTCACCTCACTTGAAATGCTGCCTCTGAATCACACACTGGCTAGTCTTCCACTACAGAAAAAAATGAGTCAGAGGGGCAAATAATATACAGGGGGAAAAAATGGTTCTGGGTTTTCTTTTTCTTTGAAATATGTACTGTGATATGAAGAAGGGGTTTTGCCCTATAAACAGCAACTTCTTACTTTGCTTTGTGCTCCCATTTAACCACAAGCTCTGTGTGTGCATTTTGGAGACAAATATTTATAAACTGTCTGAAGCAATGCAGTTTACAACCAGCTTGGAAAATCGCCTCAGTTTCTGCAGAAGCAAATATTTACCACACTGCAGACTGCTTGATAGAGCATCTTCTCCCGGGTGTTATTTATATGTCATCCTACACCCCCTCCTCTTCTCTCCTCATCTATATCAAACATTGGACAGTTTGAAAATCTATCTGTGGGCACTGGAGCCCAAATTATTTGGCTGGTCCTTATTTTGGACAGCCCTAAGACACAGAAACACAGGCAACCACTGCAAGAAGTTGTTCCCCAGCCCAGCCAGTGCTGTCCTTCCCCCACAGCTCATGGATTGCATGAGGATGTGAAGCACAGACATGCTTCGCTGTCTGTATTCGCTGTATGTATTTCAGCCTCAGCGTTTGCGATCGGTTTCATCTCGGGGTGTGTGTGTGTGTGTGAGGGGATAGAAAAAATAATCAATGAAAAGTCACAAGTAACACTGCCTGCGACTTTACTACTTCTTACCCAGCTTTTTAATTAAGAATAGAAGAGTACACTAACTATTTACATGTTGAAGGATGAGAAGTTGAGGAGGACAGCGACACAAGCACCAAACTATTCAGTGCTGCGCACTAATGATGTGCATTACCTCAAAACAAAAACCCTGCTGGAGCAGCATAATCCCCTGGCAGGGCCAGTTCCAGCCTGTATTTATCATATAAATTAGCATGCTTTCTACTACATATGTGTATGTTATATGCACACATCCTGTTCAAGCTCTGCGTTTGTTTTAATTCTGTTTGCAAGATGCAGCAGATGGGTGACAGCGATACCCACAAACATGTTACAAGCTGCTTCTCTTTCCAAAACAACTCCTTCATCCTCAGACTCAAAAAAACTCTGGAAGATCAGTCCTTCACCGAGATATTCTCATGCTAACCAGGAATTTAACTCCTTCACAGAGAGGCAGTGACACATGTAACAAGCTTATAAAAATGTTCCTCTTCCTAGGGACTTTTATATGACTTAACACTTCCCTTTGCCTACCAGGTGACTCGGAATCATTTAATTCAATTTTGTGCTTTCACTTTCCTAGTGCTTCCAAAACATCCACCCTCAAGAAACATATTTCCTTACATACTTCCTTACCTTACCTGTTCAATAAAAAAGCCAAACACGACACTGGTGTTAGCACCTCGGTTTCATTCCATTTTCAGTAGGCTGTTCACCCTTCTCCACTTCTCTTAAACTCATTTAGTATCCACTGATTGACCTCACCGAGTAACTACTGTAAAACTCCCTTTGAATTGTTGAAGATGCTGTGGACTTCTCCACTCATCCTCTATGCAAAAAGAAGAAAGGGTGGTCATTTTTGCTTGGGAAAACAAGAAACTGATTCCCCCCCCAGTAAAGCCTGTAGGGAGGGAGAGGGTACGAAACAGCACCATATCCCTGACACCACTGTGTATTTAAAATTTACACACAAAGTAAAAGGAACAGCCCCCTGGGTTTACATTCCAAGCCGAGGGGTGAAGAGGTATCATGTTGGAGAAAGACATATTTCATTCTCCTCACAGTCCAAAGTTTCTATCTAAAACCGTACAGTTCACCAGATACATTATACAGCTCTGGGGCAAACTCATAATAATCACACCATAGCCACAGGTAACAAATTAAGGAGGATGACAGCAAAAGATTAGAAGTGTTGGGGGAAGTAATTTAACAGTCCCGCTTTGCCACTAGTTCTTCCCATTTACAGCTGGTGCCCCAAGCACCACCTCTTATGGACTCTTCCCAAGTTAACTAATCATCCCACCAGCTCATAAGCAAGAATTTGTAGCTAGACTATGATGCTTTGTTCTCAGACATCAGCACACAGCTTCTCATCACCTCCCAACACATACGTCCTCCGGCATAAAAAACCCAACACACAGACAGGGTTTTTGTTTGTTAGGGTTTTTTTTTTTGACCAGAGCCATCCTCTTTTGCCCAGAAGCAGCTGCTTCTGTTTGCCCATCGATTGTACAGCCCCAGGGGGATGTGAGGTGACAGAAATGCCAGGGGCCACAGAAATATCAGTGACCTTCCCAATGTTATCTCCTCTACCTTGTTCCTTCAGAACAGAGGTGGTGACCCTGCATCCAACAGCAACTTTAGGATGAGTTTCCAAAGCCTTAAGGTTGTTTTCTACCCAGGCAAGAAAACCAAATGCTTCTGCTTGGGGAGGTCAGATCTCTTCCCTGCTGACAGCTCGAGCCTTCTATCCATTCTCACTTTAACTCAGTGACAAAACACAGCTTTGAGGAGGACCTCGAAGGCTAAGCTCATTAAAAAGCCCGCATCAAACTGCCTGAAGATGAAACCTTGTGAGAAGTAGGGGAAAACCTAATGAAAATACACTGTCCAGAAACGTTTTTTCATGGCACTGAAATAAACAGCTACATTTTCCTTTGAGACACACTCACCCTGGTTATTCTCTGAAGACTAACAAAATTAAGGAACACAATAAAAGCTGCAGAAGAAAGTAGGATCCAAATCCTATGACACCAGAAATGTGAATAAAATTCTTCATCTGCTTTCTTGGAGGTGAAATCTTGTAAAGACTCCTTGGAGACAAAGTCACAGGGAATTGGAGTTTATACTTACAGTTGTCGTGGTTGAATGGAAAAAAATATGCCTTGAAATACCCAATAAACAAACCAGTGGGCACTAAGGCAACACAGCAGAGAAGAAAAAGATCGAAACCAGCAGTAACGACAAATATAAATCACAATAACATCACAGAGGAGCACTGCACTTAGGACTAAGATGACTGACATTAAGTAGTTAATCCATCATTTAACTTGCCTGCTCAAACTCTTCCATGTCCACCTCACCGTCACCGTTCAGATCAAACATCTTAAAGGCGATTTCAAAATTCCTCTGGGGAGCTACAGAAAAGAAACATGCAACAAAAAAATTCCAAAATCAGTTAAAGATACAAAAGCTCAATAAAAAAGGCACACGTTCAGAATAAGTCTTTCCAAAAGAAAAGTTGTCCAAAATCCTTGCAATTTTACAAAGAAAATGCAGCTCTGGGGAACGTCTAGCTATGAGCTTCACAATTCTCCTATGACTAAAGGTCTTGACAAGGAGGTTGGGTGGAAGAGATGTTTCTTGAACAAAATTTATTCCATAGATAAAGCACAAAAACAAGGGAACATCTGATATTTCTATGAGAATCAAGAGAAAATGACACTGTAGCAAGAGCTCCAGTCTGGTCCATAGATTATAACACCAACTGGCCAAAGGACGTTCCTCCAGCACCACAGGGCACTCTACATGCCTAGTGAAGCAGCCAGTGGGTGAGGAACAGACATGGATTTTGGGTAATTCTCTCGCAGCAGCTGCTCTTTCTCACTGTGCGAATTTAAGGATATCTATACCAGCTCTATCTCCATCCACTTATTACACCAAGATAACACACCAGCTGGAGCTCACAAGCCAAGATGCACCAGAGATGGTGTGGTACCTCATTTTCTATTGTATTTAGTCTACACTGTCATAGTTTATTTAACCAGGACTCTACAAAAGCATCACTTCACCACCACCCATGGCAGTAAAACCACGCTCTTTCCCCCCACATGCCACCAAAGAATTTTGGTATTGTTTGCATCTTGGGCTCTGGAACTCATAACCATTTAAAGCTACAACACAGCACCACTTTGTTTTTTCCAAATTAGGCAAATGTAACTAAGCAAATTTATCTTGCTCAACTACTTGTAAATACATACCACTCCTACAGGGATCCCAGTGTTTGCTGGGATTTCTAGAGAATACTCTAGGCCATAACTAGTGCTCCAGCTATCAATCTAAATGATCCATTAAAACTCAGCTGCTTGTTTTGTTCTGAAGATGGCTCTTCCCCACCCAAACCTGGCAGCAGGCTACACATCACTGGTGAGGCTCACCCCCTTTGAGTCTCATCTCATACAACTGACTTTTAATATTTCTTGGGGACACTGAAAAAATAACGAGTTTCTGCATCCAGAGCTCTGCATTAAGGCATCTCCCAGACAGGCAGCGCAAAGAAGAAACACTCAGGCAAAAAGAAATTAATATGGAGTTAACCGAACTGGATTTTGTACCTTAGTTAGAGCTTCAATTTAGTACCAGAAGACTTGTACCTTGTGTTTTCCCCTTGCTACAACAAGTGCTGCAGCACTTCATCACTAAAAGATTCAGCAAACATGTTAACGAGATCACTTTTTCCAATCGCTTTGTGCCTGAAACAGATGTATAACTACATCAAACTCCATGGCAGGACCGGCCTGTCACAGCATACCCAGGGCTGGCATTGTAATCTGTGGGTTTCCAACTGCCTTGTGCCAATTAATTGGGCTTTAAATTCCAAACACCACATATGTTATGTCTCCATCTTACAACCACAGCAAGCACCAGCAGCACTCGATGGGTTATTTCACATACAACCCTGCAGCAGAAGCCATGTCCCCACCCAGCTTCTCTCCTGCCTGCTTGGGTGGGGACACCTTCACTCACCATCTCTTGTCTGGGACCAGTCGCCCCAACACCAACTCAATTTCTTCAATGACACAGTGTTATTCAAGGGGTTTATCCAGAAAGCTTCCTCTGTATCTATCAATCCGTCATTTCTAATGATAGCTGCCTTTGATAGCAGCAATATGAAGCAACTCCTAATGTTTCAATAGCACCCCAACTTGATTCACTTCAACTGCATGCACTGCATAAAGCCTGGATGCAAATTCTACTTGCTATCCCCACCAAAATCCTGCGAAAGAGTTGTCTCATCTGTAAGTAAATGAGAATATGCAAAGCTCTAATTGTATTCTCAGGTGGTTGAGAAAGAGCAACATCCACCTCTCATCCTTCCTCCTTCCTTTACCCTGCCAAGGTCCCACAGTTTATATTCTGAGATGGCAAAATTCATTACTCCCTGTTAACAGTTGGTGGGGTTGTTCCCCCCCCTTTTCTTTAAGAAAAAACACACCATGTCCTGTTTGCACAAACAGGCTGCACAGAGACAGCAAGGTACTTACCTTACTCCTCAAAAAGGCTGGTCCCTCCCTTTCCCCTCTCTAAACACAGTTTTAGGAGCAGCTTATCAAAGCCCCAGAGGAGAGGGTCAGTAGCAAAATTCAAACTAACAGTTCAGCATCAATAATCTGCAGGGTCAGTATTTTATAAGAACAGGGAAGGAAAGTGCCTTCAGGTTGCCAAATTTAATTACTTCATTCCTTTAGCTAATAAGCGACACAGACTGTTTCCTCCTCTGATCTGCATATGTAACTGCAATGACTTGTAACGGCACTCAAATCCAACAAATGTGGATCTGAGCCAGGGAAACCAGAGGGCACCGAAGACAATTATCTCATCCCGCTCCAGAAGAGATGTTCATTAAGATGTATGTCCCTGATCTCCGGGCAGCTGGAGATTTATCGGTCCCAAGTGAGATCAGTGATTTCTGACTCTCCTCTCAGGCACAATGTTTCCGCGCAGGATTTATCAGGGATGAGCCACTCCAATGGCAGCTAACCCCCTGCCATTGCCCACCCTGCCTCATTAGTTGTGGTTACATCAGCCTGGACAACCTCCATGTCTCTTCTTGCTCTTATACTTACATCTTTCAGACCACAAAAGCAGCAGATGCTCGCTAGCCTTTCCCTTCGCCTTCTTTTATTCTGCTCCCCAATTTTACCATTCTCGACCACAGCTTCTTTAATTCCCCCCCACCCCCCAGCCCCAACCTGCTCAATTAAGAGGCCTCAAAACAAACACAATATTCCCCCTGCCATTGTTATCAAGGCCATTGAAGGGACTCTTGGCTTTTAATATGGCACAATACCTGTCTTCACAAAGGAAAACAGCTTCTGGATCTCTTCAAGTGCTGAGCAGCATTTCCAGCTGATCTTGTGAGCTTTCTCCTCGCCATCCTTCGACATGATTCAGAACCAACTTCTCGCTTCATTACAAGTGATTTCCCTTGGGAACCAGTCAGAACAGCTGCAGTTTCTTTTCTAGCTTTATTTCTAGTCTTCAGGCGTTCAGAAGGATACAACATCCTAACAATTTCCCCAAACAGAATCACAAAGTTGGAAGAGACCTTTGAAGATCATCGAGTCCAACCATTTCCATCCTATGCTAAACCATATTCTTAAGTACCTCATCAACCCTTTTTTTAAACACATTCAGGGAAGGTGACTCAACCACCTCCTGGGCAGCCTGTTCCAGGCCCTGACAACTCTTTCAGTAAAAAGTTTCTTTCTAATATCCAATCTAAACCTGCCCTGGCACAGCTTCATGCCATTTCCCCTTGTCCTATCTCCTGTCACCTGGCTGAAGAGACCATCGCCCACCACTCTACAACCTCCCTTCAGGTAGTTGTAGGTGGTGATAAAGTCTCCTCTCAGCCTCCTCTTCTCCAGGCTAAACATCCCCAGCTCCCTCAGCTGTTCCTCATATGATCTGCCCTCCAGCCACTTCACCAGCCTGGTTGCCCTTCTCTGCACTTGCTCAAGGACCTCAATGTCCTTTTTATGGTGGGGAGCCAAGAACTGCACACAGTACTCAAGGTGTGGCCTCACCAAGGCCAAGTACAGGGGCACAATTACCTCCCTAGACCTACTGGTCATACTGTTTTTGATACAAGCCAAGATGCCATTGGCCTTCTTGGTTGCCCAGGCACACTGGTGGCTCATATTCAGCCTGCTGTCAACCAACATCCCCAGGTCCTTCTCTGCCTGACAGCTCTCCAGCCAGTCTCTCCCAAGCCTGCAGAGCTGCATGGGGTTGTTATGTCCCAATAACACAAATGAAAACGCAGTGCTGGAGCCCACACCAGCAAGTCATGAATTACCTACTGGTTTCAAATATATGCAAATGTATCTAGAAAGATCAGGTTGAAATTATTCTGGAGGTCCACAGCTCCACCAGCTTTCCACACGAAGCTGCTTTTTCAACTCACCTGGGAATTGAGTGCAAAGGGCAAGTAACAGTTTTCTTGTTCAAATCACAGTATTTGGAAACAGAAAGGTGTTAAGAAAACCAAACACTGCCTGCAGAAACATTAGGAAGAAGAGCAACCTCCACCAGACCAACAGGTGAGAAGCAGCAGCACTGACCACATCAAAAAACCCACGAGTGCATCTATCAATGTAAAGCCCTGGGGAGGCCTCTGAGGCATTAGATGGCTTGATTAGGCCTCTTTAAGCCAATTATGTAATTTCAAACTATTTTGAAATATTCAATGGACCAATTTGCAGCACTCAACTGCTTTTATTGCTGTTTACTCTCACCAGAAGCAATGCATTCCGGAAGACAATAAACAGTCACTGATGTGAAAGGCCACATTTCACTGTTTTTGTGCACAATGGATCTTCTCCTCCCACCCAAGCTACATGCTCCACACACAGAGGTACCTCTCCACAAATCTCTCCCTCTGACTCCTGTTGCTACAGTCACAAAAAGTTAGCACCTGTAGAGCACCCACCTCTAGGAGAGATACTGTGCTTCAGGTGAATTCTTTTGAACAGACTTTTGGAAAGTAAACATTGCTCTGTTCAGATGCAGTTGAAAAATTCTTTGAATTTAAACACAAAACAGCTCAGGACTTCAATATCCATCCTGAAGCCCTGTAACTCCCTAAACCACTTGAGCATGGGATGAAAGATCAACAATTCAGCTGGGGACTTCTTTCAAGAACAATAAGGTATTAGAAGTTCAATATCCTGTGATTGCTTCTTCTTCATCTACCCCCAAATTAAGAAAAATGTATGTGCAAAAGCCATAGTACCCTGAAGCTTGGGAAAAGAAAATCTTCATAAATCAATCCAAAATTATCAGAGTCCTCCCAAGGCAGAGACAGATTTTCATTTTAGAGACATGGCTCATCAAGCCTTGCAGCATTAATATTCCTTCTTTCCTTTTTTTTTTAGGCCACAACATAAAAACCTTACCTCATTCCTCCAGCCAAAATTAATCAAGATAATTTCCCCCTTCCTGCCCAAGTAACATGAATCATGGTGGTCATTCTGTCTGGCTGTGCAGGGTGGTATTTTTGCTGACAATTTTTCCCCCGTATGTGTTGAAATGGGAACGCTTGTGTCTGAAGGAAAGAATCAGGGTCACAGATGAGCCCACCCTTACAGGACTGCAGCCAGCAGCCCAACACCAGGATCTGGATTATTGTAAGTCACTGCACCAGTAGTAAGAAAGCGTGTCCTTCCTCTCTGTCATGTAACACCCTCCAGATCCTGTGATCTTTTTGAGAAGAGAGTTACAGCCTTAGAGAGAAGCAACCATCCCTAGAGTAAAAATGGCTGAGCCCCAGCTGCAATAAACACTATGAAAACTGGTGGAATCACATCCTATTGCTGTTTCTGGCATGTGTTTGGAGTAGGCGCAAACCAGATTGCATCAGCTGGGCCATCACACCTGGCTCACCGGTGCAGCTCTGCATGCAGGGAAAGGGGTCAGAAGTAGCTGACAATGAACCCGTCATCAGGCAAAATAAAACCACCACCACTACTACCAGTAGGAAAAGCTGTAAAGAACCCACACCAAGAGAAACGAGGTTTTTCTTAGCACCTCACTAAATCCACACTGGAGGTTCACTTGTCTGAAACTCAGGTGTGTGGATCCAAGCCCCACTGGAGCTCCAAGCTCCAAAGCTCCTGGGCTGCATGTACAGATACAGCAAAAGGTGCCCAACAGAAAGCAAAGATGGGCTGAACTAGTACAGCTGACAACTAAAAGCCAAAATAAACTGTCACCTATTACAGAAACGCATGGATGGGCCACAGATATAGGGAAGAGCTAACAGGCATCGCACATGAATGGGTGCTCTGACCCACCCTCTGGAAAGGAAGCTGTACCATGAGAACGTGCTGCCTTCAGACACAGGGATTCATGCCAAGTGCACAGTATGCTTTTCCTTGGAGTGATGTCCCAGGTGATCCCTCTTTCCAACTTTCTTCTATTTAGTCAATTAAAAAATAAATCCAGAAAAAAATGATTGCTGTTTCACTTCCCCATCTTGCTTGTTAAAGGGACTCATTTTGACACCAAATTGTGAATTTTGGTTTTAGCATCTGTGACAAACCCTTGGTTTCAGAGATGTGAGAGAACATGACCACACCTCAGCCAGAGTACAAGCCATGCTTTCCATCAGTTGCAATGAACCACAGTGCCCTGGCTGGAAATCGAGATTCCCTCTTAAATGACTTAAGGACCTGGAAATAAGTTGTGGAAATGGCAGCTCCAGAAGTAATCATAAGTACATTGCTGGAAGTTCTCAGCCTAACCAGTACTGTGTGCAGAACAGTCCTTCCCTGCTGCAATTTCAGTGTCCTCCACAATACAAGAGGTCGGTGGAGATCCATCAGCCCATCACACCATGTGAACGCAAGGAATGAAGAGATAAACAAAGACAGACCATGGGAAGACTGTCCTGACAGGTTTTCAAACCTGAGAGTTCAAGCTCTCCCTTGGATGATCCCAAACTGCCAGTTGTGAGAAATCCATCCTGTTTCTGCCATTCTGTGCAGCCATCAGCCTGTGGTAGAAATGGGGTGCTGAGCCAGTGAATCCTTGTTCTGATGTGAAGGAATCAGCTTTAGGTGCAGGAGATGTGGCATGCCTTGAGAGATCTCTGTGCTGTTCAGATACATCTTGGAAATCCCCCACACCAGTGACTGTGCTGGCAGAAAGGTATTCAAGTCATCCCTGCATCACATCGTGTGGATGGGATGGAGCCACATATGTGCATGTAGGAAATGAGAATGCCTTCAAAGTTGAAAGATAAAATTAACATGAACAGGGCCACAAACTGAAGTTGTCTATATACTCAAAAGCCTCCCGGTATCTCCTTTTCTTGTAGGAACAAGCCCTCTGGCACTTACTGTTGAGCAGCAGTGCTGTGCATCGCTTCTTCTGCACGTTATTAGTGTTATTACCTTTCCTTTTCTGTCCTTCCAAACTGTCTTTATCTCAACCCCCAAGGTCTACCTCTTTCTTCTCAATCTTCTCCATCCCATTTTGGGATGTGTGTTTGCTGTGTGGTTGCGCCAGCTGGCTTAAACCACCACAACAAAAGGCCTCTTGCAGACCAGCACCCACCAGACGTGGCAGAAAAAGCCCACAGAGGATGAGAGAAGGAGCTGCAGGTCTGCTCCATGAGCCCTGGCAAGAGACTAATTACTTAGTTTTGAGCCAATGCTATTTAGCCTTCTTCCAAGAGGAGTAAATCCAGGCACAGTGACAGTCCAATTACAGAAACAACACCAGCTTATTCTTTTAATGCCCAGCTCCCTTCAGCACCTGTTAATCAAAGAGGTGTTAGCACACGGGGACAAGGGACCACCTTCAATCTAAAACCATGGTCACTGCTGATGGAAAAGCTCTTTCTTTCTTTCCCTCGCTTGCTCTGCCAGTCCAAAAGCAAACAAGCTCCTTGGTTAAGGAAAGTTGACATTTTTTCCCAGGACATTTGAAGGAGCCAGGGGAAATCCCATTGGCATTTCACTTATCTTTCTATCTCTGCCTCAAAACACAGGGAGTGGGGCCGAAGCCACCAGAAACCATTGGGGTGTCCTCAAGAGCACTCAGCTCCCACTGCCTTTAATAGAAGGCTGACTTTGAGGCAGTTAAACACTATTTTATTAGTTGTTTTTAAAAATACACTTTCACACGGCAACTGATGGGAACGGGCAGTGCTGGAGTGAGAAGCTCCTTGTAAATAAACTAGAGCACAGTAACATGAAGACCATCAGGATGCTTGTTCTCAGAGGTTACCGCTGATCAGTTTGAGTTTGATAAGCCCCACCAGACTATGACTGACCTCTTCCTGTTATTTCTGAGCACAGCAGAGCACCTCTCCCTCCTGCCTCCCATCCCAGACCACCCTTCTCCTCATCCCAAGCTTCAGCACTCAACACCCCACCTTCCTTTCTCAAAATTTAGTGGCTTTGTGCTATCTGGTGTGGCCTACAGCTCTCCTGTCTGGATACACACTTAACATTTAGGTTATTTAAACAACACAATAACAACACCAATATTGAACTGTCAGGTTCACCATGCGCTCTCCCCATTTTATTTATTTCTCAAAAAAAACCCCCAACCAATAAATAATCAGGACCTGCTGGATTCCTGCACAGTTACATTCACTACTAACAGAGAAAAGCAGTAATGCTATCTAGCCACAAGGCAAGGTTTGTTTTGGAGTTTTATATTTCTAACAATAAATGCTTTAAAACAAAACCCAAATCTCCTCTTCTGGGGAACAGCTGTTTGACAGCAGCCCCAGAAACGTTCCTCCACCATCAAAGTCTTTTCAGCAAACTCTCAAAATGCCTGTAAGTCAGCCTAAATGTCCCAAAACGCTTCCCTGCTTTTATTCCAAGCTCCTTCCTTGCCCACCCCCCACATCATTCCTCTGTGCACCCACTTCCATCTCCTCTTGTTAGTCTGATTCTCCAGTAACTGAACAAGAGGAAAACCAAACCCCTGTCCCACCTGCATCACCCTCCAAAACAAGTCTAGCTGCTACCCTGACGAAACACAGCCCCTTTCTTTACTCTCACAACAAAAAAACCCTCACCCAAAGCAAGAACAATTTCTCTTGCTGCCACCTGTGGAAGCATATGAAATTAATTTTGTATCCTGCCTGCTTAATTAGGAGGTCATTCACCACCGTCACAGCCAAGGGCACGAGCATTTTCTAAGCCACGCTCAGTAATACGAGTTTGTCATCATCGGCAGAGACTCCAGTTAAAAGACCCTCACTACCCAAGTGAAATTACCTCAGATAATTCTGGCACAGGCTGGGCTAACGTAAGGAACTGCCAAAGTCTGAAGAGTCAGTTCTGAGACTCAGCCAAACAAAAAAAAAAGCAAATTAAAATCATAAAGCAAATCCCGTGGATCAAACTAGCTTTGTCTCCCAGTGTTTGTTTTCACAACATGAAGGTCACATCCCCCATCACATCCCTTTGACAAGAAACAAGACCTTGAACACGGCTTCTCCCCAGTAATAGAACCTCCAAAGTGCCACGCTGGGTAGATGAAGAGCTGCCTCTTGCATTTGTCAGTGTTAGGGCACACAAGGCAGCAAAAAAATAAAATAAAGCACCTGCTGCTTTAACAAAACATCCAGGTTTTTTTACAAAATTACCCAGCTGACCCTCTGAACAGCACAAAGCAGGTAGCAGCAGGAGTTTGGTGTAAATTTGGAAGCACCCAGCCTTTCAATTCCTGTGACCAGGTCATCATGAAACGGATCCAAGATTAGATGGCCAAGTTTTTGCTTTTTTTTTCAAGTCTGAAGCAAAACTGTCCCATGTTCGTTTGGTCAGTGGCACATTCCTCATTACCCCACATTTTCTAACAGGGCTGAAAAGTAACGGGGATTTCTGAAGTAACAGGAATTTGTCGACTTTCCTGTTTGCGATGCAACACCTCTCAAGGGGGTAGGGAAGTAGATGAGGTTTGGAGCTTGCTTTTCCCATGAAGGGCAGCTAGAAATGCCCTTTGACACTGTGAAAGGCTTCGGTTTCCCTGCTTCATGCCAACAGAGTCAACTCTGAAGTGCAGAAGATCTTGCTGGGACAGATTAGCAGATCACCGAAATATCACAAGTGCAAGTCAAGTGCAGCATGGTGAAAAGACAGAAGGTATCTAATGCTACTTGTTGAAATGTTAACAGCCTAACTTCTCTCCTCATCACATTACACCAAGCAGAAGCCTGAGCTTACCCATGGAGAAAAAAACAGGTTGAGGAGAAAGTTTGTACAGTCTTGTAAGCCTCAAAGAGCTGGAAAGCAATAATCATAGAAACACAAGAATATCACAGGACGAACTCAACTCAAGAACACATCTTCATTTACAGTTTTGAACAGCAGGTCAGAGAGCTCAAGGGAAAGAAAAATTACCACATTTGTTAAATCTTCAAGTCTTCGCTTTGCTTATCTTTACAAACCACTCCAAGTTAAGACTAAACCAGATGAAGCAATACCAATGATTTGCTCAAGTTTCAAGCAGTCAAGAATTCCTTTTAGGGTAGTGTATGTAGACATCAATAGCCAACTCATTGCTCATTAACCTTCACAATATAAAAGAGCAGAGAGAATTGAAGAGGAAAGAAACCAACCCTGTACTTACTGGAAAGGACCGTCGTGAGGAAGATGTAGTCAGAAAACGAAATGAGTCCACATTCTCCCAGTGCATAAAATATGCTGTCTTCATCCGCAAACTTCTCCCGCTCCTGGGATAACTTCTGTTTATTCGTCCAACCCACATGCCCCACAAAAAGAGAAAATAAAAGTAATCAATTAAACAGAGACACAGAAGGCTTTATTTATATTCTCACCACCAAAGCCATTCCACGTACACATGCCCCTGCTACTTCCACTCCTACTCAGTGGACCTTTTCCAGCCTTCAAACCTGTCAGAAATGCTCTGCAAAGGCCAGTGCTTTCCCATTCCAGATCAGGGGTAATGAACTGCACAACAGTAATTAGCTGGCTTAGCCCAGCTCACTACAGATAAAACTGTCCATTTTGCTTGATACTGCCTGAATCTGAGAGATTAGTGGTGGGATAAATCAAACTTTTATTTTTAATAGGGGACTCCAAAAAGAAATTCTTGTATTTCACTAATAGCGTTTTAGCTATACTCTGCAGTAGCAGCAGCCAAGAACAAACTGTACTTTATATTCATATGAAACAATCAGAGTTATCAAAAATGTGCAGCTAGCTGTGGCATACAATTCAGGAGTGTGCTCAGCAAGCTCACCAGGAAGACTGAGAGCGATAGCAATCTCAGTCTCTCCCTCTTCCTCCATTTCTTTTTCCAACACCTTGTTTTAATAAAAAAATGTTTTACCAGCTAATCTCCCTTACTAAGCTAAAAATCCCAAGTCTATTTGATCCGCTGAGGCTTCAAAGACTGAAAAGGATCCATAAAACTGTTAGGAAATCCACACTGGTGCCCCGTTTTAAGAACGTAGCAGCACACGCACGCACAGAGGAAAATAAAATTAATTATGAAGGAGAGTAGGCATGGATGGGGCTGTTCCACAGAAACCAGCTCATGCAAGCACAGAAAAGCACAGTGAAAGCAAGGCTGAGTTTTAGGACCGGTTTGAAGAAAAACCACTGACAAACACCACCACACGAGGGTCCAGCTACACAACCGTCCCCCAACCGTTACCTCTGTCTAGCGGAGATCCCATCATATACAAGATAAAGGAAAGAAAACTGGTTAACCAACAATAAAACAAGCAGGCAAAACATAACATCAAGTTGAACGGTTAGACTTGCAAAGAGCAAGAAAGTTTTCAAGCAACCAGATCAGTTGCTGTGACTAGGAAGCCTGAGTAGATATCCCAGCAAGAGTTAGCACGGAGCTTCTCTGGGTCAGATCCACTGTCTGCAGTCTCTCATCCACCTCTGGTCTTATCTGGAGAGAACTCACCATTGTGTGTGACTGCAGAGTGGGGATGAGCTCAGCTAATAATTTAGATGAAAATTTAACCCGTATCTGGTTCGGAAACCACAAGAGAGAGAGAGAGAAAAATAATCATACAGATCACCAGAAAAAAACCCAAACAGTTTCCAGGGAAAAAAGTTCAGCTCTATTTATCAAACAAAACTCTTCCAAGTGGCTCTGTCTTTCCCATCTGGAGAGCATCAGGAATTTAATCAGAGGCAAATCACCAGCACCACACAACGTGCTCATGGCATTCGTTTCATGCAAGATAACTGCTATTAATGCTTACAGGATACCAGGCTGAAATACCACTTACTATGAGATAAATAATTAAAATGTTTTCACTTCCCTTCCCATCGAGATGGATCCAGAACAAAGTTACACCGATGCTCACATTAAGGACAAATAAACAGCATTTGGTTTTCTTTTAAACTGCAAGGAGGATTTTGTGGCGTTTGCTGCGATCGCTGCTGGCAGCATTGCCAGCAGCATCTCACCTACTCATGTGATTTACAGCCCCTTCCTCTGAGAGCTTGTCTTTAGCAGGATTTATCATTAACTAATAGCAGCTCAAAGATCCCATAAAAAAGTTCCAGAGATGGGTTTATTTTTTTTTATGGGGTTTCTTTTGTGCACTTAAAATTCATAGTCAGGATCAAACTGTTCAAAAGATTCCTCATAAGCCTAAACCCACATCCGTAGAACTCACAATAAAAAAAGGATATTAAATTAACTGCTCTATGAAATACAAAGGTTTAGGCAGACCGGAGGGAGAAGCACGTATTCATTCACCTCTTTGTCTGAGCAAAGAAAGGACAGAAGCTTCAAAAGAACACCCCCCCCCCCCCCCCCCCCAGCTATAAATTGTCAGCTCCCCCCATTTATTTTCTTCTGGCTCACGGAGAAGCTGCATGTTTGATTGCTTCCCACAAAGCACGTGGGATGCTCACCCCGCTATGAGCAAGGCCAAAAGCATCCTTCTCAGGGGTGTTCCCCACCATTAAACACCACATGCTACAGGATGGGATTAAAAACCCCAAGAAAAATAAAAAAGAAGAGAAATAAAAATTTACTTCTTTCACAAAGCCCCGTGGAGATTGCTGGGGTCCCCCAAAGTTCAAGGTGGAGAAACCCGAGGTCAGTCCTCACTAACACCTAAAACCACCATCTATGGACGTTGAGCTCCTTTTCCACACCATACTTTGCTTCCAGCATACTCTACCATCCTCTCCAGCCAGAATGGTCATGTAATTGGAAAACACAAGGGAAAGAGTCCCTTTGCAGGCCTCCCACCCTCTTTTAGAGACATGGCACCTTCACAAACTCCTCATGCACACCATTTCAGGACAACTTTCACATTTCACACCCTTCTGTATCTGAACACAGGGTAATTCTCTGAGTGCTTCATTAAAACAGACAAACAAACATTTACACATTGTTTCCCAGATTAAATCCATTCCTAAAACCAGAGCAATCGACTGAAGATCATTCAAGCACGCCCAAAAATCATTAAAAACTGAGCATTCATGAGTGAGCAAGCCACAGGAAACAGTTTATGAGTACGGTGTGTTCTTTAATCAAGCAGTAGATTCATTCTCAACAAGCACACCAACGAGCAAGCATCCAAATTAACACATAAAAAGAAAAAGGAACCCGAAATGTACCGTTGCTCTTGGCACAAGCATGGCTGTGTGTGAGCTCAGTGAAAAGCCACCAGTCCTGTCTCAGTGGAATAAAGCTTTTTTACAGGCATTTAGGCAGGTTATTTGACAATACCAGACACTGACAACGGGTTAAAATTAACCCAACAAGCAACGCAGTTGTGTTTTAATACACAAAGCTGGGTGTCCCTTTTCCAACCCGGGCTCCAAGCCCAACGAACGGCACCGGAACATGGGTTGACCCTATGGATAACAGCAACCAACCTCTCCAACCAGGTCCATGGTAGGTAAAATGCGAGTTGCACGTCACATGTTGGCAACTCCCCAGGTCAGTGTAACCGACTGGCTGCCAGCAAGAAAACTGCCCCAGGATACAGGATGAACTTGATGTATTGTACCCCAAAACTGATGTACTGTTGGAGTATCCCTTGAGCCAAGTACATGGCAGAGCTCCCAGGTACCATGAATTTTGGGGGAAAGGAAACCTCACTGATTCCTTCGATTCATCTCCAAACATTCTCTTAATTTTTGATTTTAAAATTGTTTTCACAGGGCTGAGTGATGAGTAAAACATGTTAGTAGTTAATTATGTAAATCTTAGGGAAAAAACAAAAAAAAAAGAGAAAAATGATGTATTTTTTGCAAATTAAGGGATGCCTCCTCTGCAGAGCTGGCCGCAAGGAGCTAGCGTTCCCTCTGCATTCCTAACACTCATTTAGCAAAGCTGTATCAGCTAAATCCTCGCAGCTCCACTTCATTTCCCTTTTCAGAAACTACTTAATGAGCAGCATTTTATTTGCCACTCCATGAGGAACGCATTCCTGGGAAGTCACTTCAAGAGCTGACAGTTTGTGTTTCAACCTGTAAGAGAAAACACACTTTGGGCACGCTTACTCACAGCAGTCGCTTGTGTTTCTACATCGCCTTTGTGCTCTTATCCACCAAAGCGTCAGGAATGGATCAGCCTCAACCACAGGAGAGCTGACTTAAAGCCTTCCAAAAACCAGCAGTGAAATAAAATACCCGAGGGCATGCAAGATAACAAGTGTTTCTCCAGAACCAGAAAGTAATTTGGTGCATTAGTAAGGGATTTCAGATGACCTGTAGCCATCTCATTGACAGCCGTCACCAGATTCAGTTCACTCCTTTTTCAAAGAAATACTTTCGGGTTACCAACATTGTGTAAACAAATACAAACCCACAAACGTTCCTGTGATGTCACCTTGCTGCAAAGCAATTCTCTTTCAGTCCCAACTGACCACCTTCACTTGTGCAAACCATTTAAGAGGCATATTTTAGTGTCTTGCTCTTATGGCTGCAGGCATATAAAGAGAGAGGTTGAGACACTGTACGTTCAGTCTTAAAAATAAATACTCTCTTTTCCGCAACAGAAATCTATGTTACAACTTCAGACCACCCATTTAATAAATGCATTTTAAGCAGTCTTTAGCACCTGCCAGGTGTATGGTGTGACATGGTTAGCAATACGAGCTCGTGTCTGGCATCTCATTAGCCCTACGTACTGCGGTAACATGCAGCAATGCGGCTCCGATTTGCCTGGTCCAGCAAAACCGGCAGGACAGCATCGTGCTGGCACAGACACGGCTCCTTCCCAAGCAGGGCTGGGGGAAATTTTAGGCAATATATACTGAGACACAGGCCGACACAGGAGTTTGTGGCAGACACTGTTTTAGTCCATCATGGAAGACAGAAAGGAAAACCCTTAAGAAACGCCAGTGGAAGCCACAGGCACTATGCAGCCTGCTACAGGAACTAAAAACATTAATGCTTTGAACTCTGTTTGCATCAAAATGCTGAACTGGAGGCTCTGAAACGAGGGAGGGTTTGAATTTTTGCTCCTTTAAGGTATAAACTTGGAAGAACTGAAGCCACATATTTGGAGATTTCAAGACAGCTCCACTGTGGCACCTCACCACCTACGTTAAGAAAACTGAAATAAGGAAATAAAAAGGCTTTCAGAATCAGATTTAAAACCTGAGCCTTGCAGCCCAGATGTTTGAGAGCCCTTTAGCCAAAAGGAGGTAGGGGAAGTCCCTCAGTGCTACAAAACAAGGACAAGGAAGAAATTTGAGGGGGACCTGAGGGATTTTGAGTTTAAAGCCAGCTTTATAACATGGATGCAAGTTAACTCATTTTAGACGCGCTGCCTGGGATTTTTTTTATATCATTGAAGTCAAAAGCATTTAAAGGTGGGGATGGGAAGAGCACAAGTACTTTCTGAAACTCATAAAGCCCTTGTTGCAGTGGAAAAGCTGCTAGTACCGCTCTTAGAGGCTCTGGATAACTTCTTACGAAGCCTGCATACTAACACAGGCAAATGCAACCCCATTCTGCCTGGCAAATCACACTGGTGGGTGAAGTTAGCACAGGAAAATGCTTAAAACGTATCCCTAGCAGATAAATGCTGCAGGTTAAGACCTTTCAAGAGTGTATTTTTATAAAACGGGACTTTAAGACCTGGGATTTAGGGGTTATTTTATTTTACCTGAATATACACACAGAGGGACAAAGCCACAGAGCTGGATGTGGATGAAGTTGTTCTGCATACCCTCTCCCTTTGAATCTGGACACGTACAGAGAATCAAAACTTAGGCAGCAATTATTACTAGAGGTGGTCTCCTGAGACTGGAAAGAGAAGTCTGCATTCCCCCCTTCGAGCAAGGCTGCAAATATATTCATCACCTTTAAAGCAAACGCCACCTGAAACACAAGGCCAGCATTCTGTACAACCAATAAAAGAAAATAATAATTAAAAAAATATAAAAGACACAGACTTTCCCGACCCTTCGCAGGCAGCAGACGTACTCATGCAAGGGAGAAACCCCTGCTAGAAAAGCAAATAGGAAATGCCTTGGAAAAGGGACAGTCTATACTCCTGGCTCCCCTCTGCTGTGCTCAGTCCCTCTGCAGGGTAATGAAACCACCATCTGTAGGACCACAGAGGCATTTGTCATGGAAATTTGATGGGGGAGGATTAAAATTAGGTCCTCAATGCCCCAAATCATGCTTCTAAAATGAGTTGGCTTTTGACACCATTGAATTTAAATGGCTGTTTAGGTCTTCTGATGGAAATGGGGATACTGCTTTCCCTCGTCTCAGCCTGTATTACCAAGATGAACTCATTATATTGATAATGCATTCTGCTCCTTCCCTCAGATGAAGATTCCAGTGCAAAAGTACATGAGGAAAATAGTAATTCTATACAGAAAGCAAGTATTGAAGATTGGCTGGGATAATGAGGTTTGGCATTCGGTACTAATCACTCATCAAATGAGAAAGGGGTTTGGGGAAAACCCACATGGAACCACGCAATTAGAGATGGTCATCATGATCGCAAGCTATTGAGGAACCCAGTTAAGATCCAACTAAAAATCTCATTGCTCCCTTCTACTCTCCCACTTCTCCTTTCTTCACCTGCTTCTCCTACCCAGACAAGGTAGCCAGGGAGGTCACCCATCTCCAAATCCATTCCTCCCACCCTGCTCAACCCATCCTTCTTCCCTCTCCCCTGTAACTGTCTGACCTGAGGACAGAAACTTCAGAGTTTGGCTTCATATCCCTTGAGTATTAAGCATTAATCTAAAGTCTGAAAAACTAGCAAAGAAATTAAAGCCAAAAATGGATCCAAAGCCAGAAAACAAACCCCTTGTTGATGACAACACTGCACATGCCTGCTGAGGGCACTTGGTCACCAAGCTGCTTATTTTTTGCTCACTTCCCTGATGGATTTCATCAAGGTCACAAAGGTACAGGGCAAACAGGAAGTGGTCAGAGGCCGCTTCCCTCTTTACTTACTTACTAACACCAAACGAACTTCTCTCTTCCAGTTCCTTTTCCTAGAAATCATCCTGTGAATTAAAGGATCTAAATTTCTTCTTCCTAAAATATCCTTTAGTACAGTTCACCCGACATACCCCTCCTCTAACTTGAAACATGGAAGAAAGTTTGCAAAAATAACCTTCCCCAATCTTACAGACATTCAAACACAGGATGTTTCCCCACCGCATCTGGCCAGGGAGACATCTGCCCTTCCTCACAGAATAAAACTTCACTGCCTCAAGCAGAAAATGCCATTTTCCAACAGAGCTGGCTCTATTGCAGTCTCATCAAGCTGCAAAAGAAGTCAGAAGCCTCAGAAGACACTGTGAAGATAGAAGGATGGGGAGCAACACATTTCAGCTCTGCTCAAAGATGTTCCCGTTAATAAAACTACGTATTCACGGTTACCCTGAGGACTGTACTCTTAACAAGCCAAATTCAAGTATTCTGAAATAAAACCTTCAGGCTGAGGATCCAGGAGAGGATTCAGGATTTTTTTCATCTCAGGAGCGAGAAGGAGGAGGAGGAGGGGTGAGCGTACACTGTCCCTTTTACATGGAAAGCGCATATTATGAGGTCTGAAGCACAAACTCATCAAAGCACATGCTGTCTGCTTTGTACCTGCCAGAAATCCTGGTGGAAGGGGACAGGGTTAGATAAGGGAAAAAATGAGGGAATGCTTGGTTACACCAAAAACACACCCCCTCCCCCAAACCAGACCGTAACTCGAATAAAGACACAAGGATCAGAGATATTAGTAGCTGGAAGAAATGCCCACCAGGTACCTAGAAATGAGAATAAAAAGACAACATACAGAAACCAAAGCGTTTTAGTAGTATCTGCCCAAGAAGCCCTGTGAAAATGAGCATCAAAATTAGTGGTACAAAAAAGGTAACAGCAAGCAGAGCTCTGGCAAAACTGAAATACATCATAAACGTTGGGTAGAGGAGGTCGGAAAGGACTAAGTGTGTTCTGTTTCTGGACTTAAAGCAACCCATAAGTCCAGAGATGTTTGTGCACCATGCACTGTGTTAGCAGTTAAGTATTTTCTTTAATGAACTATGATTGTATTATAAACAAGCCAAGAGAAGAATTTCCAGGTCAGTGTAAACACAAGGAAAAGCAGTGACAAACACAAAAAAATAACTCAAAACCACTAACAAAAGGAGATGGGAGGAACAAATTTGGCCGCAAGGAGAAAGCCAGCAAGCAAAGAAAGCCACAAGCATGGACAGAAAATTGAGAAAAGAAAAACTGACTCAGCTCAGATTTGCTGCTTCTCTGCAATAAACCACACCTCTGCTTGTTTCCACAAAGTCACAGGCAAGAGTTGTCTCCCACCAGTTAGCTGTGACACTTTAGGGATGGCAGAGGAGTTTCCATGTAAACAAGGAGAAGGTCATTATCTATGAAAGAAGATGCCTCCTGGTTACGATGTAAATAATACCTGTGCTAGGATCAGAAGGGGAAGGGATCTAAAAGCAGGAAATCAGAAGTTGGACAGTGATGTTTTATACTGATAATGGACCAGGAGAGCCGAATGCTTCAAGCAAGCCATCACCTAGACTCAGTAGCTCAAACTGCTCACACTGGGGACTAATTTATGTCTCCCCACCTGTTTTCAGAACATCTAAGCTACAGAAAGTACCCAGTATCCCTCTGGGTTAACAGGCTCAGTAAATGAACCACACATGCACTTTACAGCGCTGTGGACTGAATCATAACAGCTTGCTTTACCTAAGGAATCGTTTAGAGTCACATCCTTTTGAAGGCAGGCTTCAGGGGCAGTCGAGCATGGCAGAAGCACAGAGCTCTTTTCCAATGTTTGGCTCCTGAATGACAGCAGGACTTCAGGCTTGTCTTACTCGCTGCGAGCTTGGGTCTATGGTGGCTTACACCACTCTGGTGAAAGTCTCATGCTCATACATAAAGCGAAGGACCCCAGAAATTGAAGGTAATAAAACTCGTTTTCACTCCCTCTTTCAAACCTGGCAGCAAGGTCCTTCAATCCACCAGAGAAGGATGGTCCATCTACCTCCAGTTCTTTCCATGGGGATCCTTCCTGAGTACATTTTTTCAGGTTCCTCTGCTCCTGAGATACTCTTATATAATTTGGCAAGGAATCTTCCATCTGACTCCCAGCAGCTTTTCTTTAATGGACACGTGCCTCCAGGTATGTGGCTTTGACAGGTATGTGCAGTTTAAGCTAGTCACTGTCCTGGCCCATGATACAAGCCTGTGCTGGATAGTGGAAGCAGATTTCATGTTTTTTTGTCCCTTACAGAAACTACCTGAAGTGTTTTACTTCCTCTCACTATTGCTCTGCATCCCCAAACATCTAGAAATGTAAATATAAATACTGACAGGAAATAATTAACCAATTTAGTTAAAGGGCATAGAAAGCCTCCATAATTACTTACTGCAGCAATAGTAGCAGGAGGGTAAGCTGTTGCTGGTAGCTCGAAGGCTTTTGTTCATCTTGAGCAGTAGTAAGAAATTTTCCCCACAGGAGAAGAACAGCAGCAAGTGAAGTGTACTCTGTATTCAACTAATCAGCCATCCAGACTGGGTTTTTTGCCTCCTGGATAGGCTAAAGGTCTCTTAAAAGCACATCTAAGCTTTGGTGCGAGCACCCAAGTGCACAAAGAGAGATCTATGCCATGCACATCCACTTTCTACTCCTGCTGGTGCCTCTCCACCTGGCTGTGCTACAGAAAGCTCAGCCCCAGGAGCATCCCAGTGCTAGCTCACCAGGATGGGGGCCTGCAGTGAAGGACACAGGTGACAGGACCCAATTTAGTGCTGAATGGAGTGGATGTGCAGCTCACTTTTCACAGGTGCACTGCTAACAGCGCTGTTTCTTTTTTGTTGCTCCTTTGAGATTCAACTTGTCAAAAAAAACCCACCAAACCCCATCAAGCAACTAGAGAGAGCATGAAAAAAGACAAACTTTAAACAAAATCTGTATTACAACTTATGTAACATTAATGAAGCTTATGCCACATGACGTGTGCCAAGGCACATGCTTCTACTTCGAGCTTAATCGTTGCTATCATCTTGCTAAGCAAGATGCAGGCAGCGAGCGATGAGACAGCGCAACGCCTCAGTTCGCAAACCAGATGCACAAAAAAGATCTCCACATCACTCCCAAAAGCTGCCCCTTCTTAACCCCAATGCTCATGGTGCAGCAGGGAACAGCACACCTTAAACGAGCTAGAGCTTGGCTCCTCCTAACCAGAGGAGCCTTGCACAATGATAGGACAAGAGAAGGAACAATGTAAGGTATTTGTCCTACAGATGAGTTAAAAAAGCATTTGCTTTCCCACTGCCAAAATGCAAGAGGATTGAAAGGACACGGTGGAAATGGATAACAACAAATGTGGTCCAGACATCTTCACACCCACATGTTAGATTGCATCTACTCTCACATCAGTTCAGGCTCAGTAAGAACACTCCAAAGCATCTGCAGTCTGATTAATTTTATCATTTTTTCTACTCTGAACAAATAGCAATCAATCCGTCTCCCCCTCTGCTTTCCAGAGCATGCTTCCCTGGGGGAGAAACCCCACACTTAGAGCCAGGGGAAGAGTTTGCCTCCCTGTGCACTCAGCCCAGCAGCAGGTCAAAGAAAAGTAGGAGTTCATGTTGGTAAACAGATCTAACCACGGGGTTTTGCTGGATGTCTGTCTCCAGGGTTTTCAGTCCCACATTGAGGGAAGAAAAAGCATTTAGGCTCAAATTACAGGACTATCATCCCCATTAATAAGGCAGTAACATTCACCTCCCTCTCCATCAACTCTATAAATTAGCCCTAGGAAGAAGAAAGGACAGGAAGAGGACAGAAAAGTGAGAATGGTCTTCTCACCATAGCATTCACTCCCATGCTCAGCAAGATGCTGCAGAAACTCCACCCCATTACAATACAAAGGCACATGTCTCCACAATAGCTCTAGCAAGACCTGTCCCAACCACCACACGACAGGCAATTAATAGTCTTTAAGGTAGTTTTAGGTAAATAAAATCACTTCTGTGAAAAAAGCAGCTCAAATCTGCTTAATGATGCTGCAGCCCTTAAAGCTCAAGCACACATGCTCAAAACTCACTGCGATACTTCAAACATCGCCCTGTAGAATGTAATTAAACTGCAACTGGCTACACAACCCATTCTGTTCTTTTAGCTGAATGTGTAAATTACTACCTGTATGCACACCCTGGGTACCCACCTCTGCTCTTTCCTACTCTCTAGCCAGCACCCAGCCAGCAGACTGTCAGTACTTCTTGCTACCACAGCTTGTGTCCAACTGAAGACTCCTTTTGCCTTCAAAGCAAGTAGGAAACTTCCAGTGTACAAGGCTATTACTTCTTGAGCACCTGTACCAGAAGTCCCAGGCCCAACATTAGTATGGCTGCTTTGGGGAATAGTAGACCTCTGATCCTTCAGCTTGAGCTCATCAGTTCCGCCAGCACACAAAGACAAAAGTCACCTCTGGGCAGAGGACACTTTGATTGGCCAAGAGGGCTAATATAGAAATGGAAACAGGCAAGGAGGAGGAAGAGATGCAGATGGGTTTTATCCCTCGGGTGCTGCTACACAAGTGAAACACAAATGAGTACGGTCAGCTCCGCAGCACCTCAGCTGGTGCTTGAGTATACAAAGACAGAGGTTTTTTGAAACTGAAACCCCAAGCAAGCAATAAAATGAGAACAAGATGCTATTAGACAGATCAATCTACCATCAGCTTCTTTCATAACCAAAGGAGAGCCAAGGCCAACTTATTTCACACTCTCCTCAAATTCCCTTCTTCCCAGAAGATTAGCGCTCCCCTAACACCCACAGGTAGAATAGCCAGTCTCTAGGTGTCTTTATGCAGACAGCCAAGCAAAACAGAATCTCTACTTTTTCATTTTCAAAAGAGCAAACTATTTCTAGGGTGTTAAGACTGCAGAAAAAACAGGTCCCAGGAGAAGGTAACAATGAAGAAAAGTCCACTGCAGTGTCCTAAAGCTGCTGCCTCCCTTTCAGACTATGCAAGCCACGGCGCTCAAGTGTGGTCCTGACGTCTGTATGTTACATGAAAAGCAACTTCGCTCTGCTCCGGGTCAGAGCTAAAAGTGGTTAGTGCAAAAGGTAAAGACTGTCTTCTCCTTGCCCTTCAGCCAGCACAGATGCTCCCCATGCTGAATGGCAGCATCCTAAGAGCATGGACAACGCTGCACAGTTGAGGACGGTACCTCAAATATGGACCATGGGTTTTCAACACTCCTGTGCCCTCAGCACTGAGGAGCAGAGAAAGAAATTGAGTTCAGGGAAGGGGATTGCTTTTACATCTTTTATCCGATGTGATAGGAACCGACTGCAGAGTGCTCAGGAACAGCAGAACAATTTAGAGGAGTAGCAGGGGATTTGGCATTTCTCCCCTAAAAACACATCTTGTTTACGTAGAGCCTAGGGGAGGAGCGGGACAGCTTCACAAGATAAACCAATGAAAGTGAGCGGATGCAGAATAGACTGTCATAAATCAGAGGGAGAAACATTTGATACTTCACAGTGAATATATGTACTTCTCTTTTGGTGGCTTTTTTGTTTCTTAAATCATGAAAGCACATAGTGGGTTTGTGGCAGGAAGAGAAGAAAACAAGTGTTCCCAACACGCTTCATAGTTTCATGCGTCAAAACAAACTGCCAAAACACTACCTGCCGATTGCCTGCTCTGAACCCTAATCTTCCTCTGCTGCCTGGGTAACCCGCACGCTTATACGCCACTGATGACAAGGTCCCCAGGTATTTGATCATCTTTCCCTACTGAACACAAACTAGATAGGAAAACTGCACGTGCTCAGCCCACGCTGTGTTTATGTAAGCTTCAAATGTCTCCTCCCCCCTCCAATCCCACCCCCCATAAGTGTCGAGGCTTTCTGGAAACGCCTGACATGGCGCCAGGTACATCGCCCAGCACTGAGGGGATCAGACACTGACTTCTCTTTGGAAAAGAAACCCCACAAAAAGCAGCTTTATTCTCTGATGGCAAAGATCAAATGGAAACATCACTAAAAAGCCAGAGTACCATTATGTGCCAATGGTGAGATGATGGAAAATGAGCTAATCAGTTATCTGCATCAAGGAGTCAGTATGAGCTGCTAGTCCCAGGGCCAGAGCTGCTCTTACCACACTCCTCCGTTACTCTGGGATTTACCTTGTGGTTAACTGCATCTCCCAATTCCCCTAACAACAAGTTGGATGTTATGTGGCTCCACCTAACACAGGCAGACAAAACTGGATCAGAACATGCTCAACATTTTACCAACATGTATTGTGACGGCACAAACATCCAGAAGAGTTGTGTGTTGCTGGAGGGAGGACCTAGGGCTCAAAAGGGGAGCGGAGTACGGCTGTTTGGTAGGGGAAGAGGAAAGACATGCGCGGGATGCTGATAAAAGGACAAGAGTGCCTCCTTCCTTGAGGAACCTGGAGACAAGTCTGGAAGGGAGAGGTCAAGCGAGCTTCCCATGGAGCAGCGTAACTTGTGGGGCGCTCACACCATCAAATAAACAGCCAGGAGATGTATTTACAACCTGGAATTTCCTAGCCTGCCAATATATCAGGCCAGGTAATATTTTATCCATAAACATTAAAATAAGACCCCTTCAAAAAATAAATATTTTTCTGTCATTATAATAAACCCACTGCAGTGCTGCCAGCCAACAGACAGCTCTAAGAGGGTACTTCAAATATTTCATTTAGTTTACACACATACAGAAGTAATAACTAAAAGACTCTAGGTTTAAAAAGCCACTGAATAATAGGTATCCAGTAGTCTAACACGCTCACCTTCCCATCGTAGCGTTTCACTATAAACTGATCCAGGCCCAGGTCTGAAAGAGAAGAAAAAGAAAAGAGACTTTACAAAAAAGATGCTTAGAAGTGTAACAGTAACAGTATAAGGACAAAATGAATTAATTGTTTCTTTTTGCCTTCATGCATTTTGTACTTCACATTCCAATCATGAAAAACCCCAAACTCACAGCATCAGAAGAAAAGCTCCTTCTAGTAGAAACAGAAAACAGCCCCCAGCTCTTCTCAAGAGCCTGGATACCCACCCCAAAGCAGGAGATCTCTGCACTGTTACTAGACAAACATTTCACCCCCGATGCTCCACTTAAACTCTTGTTACTAAAAAAACCTAAGGGTTTTATGAACACCTTTTGAATGGCTCACAAAGGGGAAAGCAAAGAATTGTTCCTATAATTTGGTCATTACCGAGTAAATCCAAACCCTGTTCATATTTTAGTATAAAACTGCTCATAAGTAGGTTTTAAAGTAAAGAAATTGTTGCTGCATTTATAAGGCGCATGCTTGAGAAAGGAGGGAGATACTGGAGAAAGGAGGGAGCAGGGTTATTTGTACCAGCAAATTCCATCTCTCATACCATCACAAAAGTGTTTTTTCCATCTTGAAAAGAGGCAGGGGGCAGGACGGGGTGGGGGGTGTGGAAATCAATCCCTGCATTTGCAGAGTTAAGGTGCAGAGCTCTCAATCCAACCCGCAGCACCGGGCAGGCTGCATGAATGCACAAACAAGAAGAGGAGAATATTAAGGAAGATTAATTATCTGAGCTTTGCAATCCAAAGTTGGGAGGATGCAGCTTGAGAAGGCATAGAGCAACACTCAAACCAAGTGTTTCCAGTGATTTGGGAGGGCACAGTCCAACTATCAGTTCTCCAAAGAATAAAACCCCTCAGCAGAGCTACGTCCCGTGCGTTTTCTCCCACTCTTCATGATAATTTTCACATCTTCATTTCAGTATCAATTAGAAAACAAGATGGAAAATCTAAAATAAAGCTTCTCATGTACCTGCTGTGTCACCTACTCATGAAGAAGAATAATAAAACCCCAGAGGATAGTAAAATGTCTACAGGTTCTTAGCTGTTATGGTGCAGAAAATGGAGGTAATTGCTCCACAGTGACCTCCTCAACCTTTCTGAACCAAAGCTGCTCAATCTCCTCTGTCATGTTCAAGTTGCAATTGCAAAGGTCAAGCCAACAGTCAGAGGGCTTTCTGGGTTTGTGGATATTTAACCCAGAAAGTGCCTTCTCAATGTTCTGCCCATCTGACAGAGTGAAAATTGCATATTTATACACATTCTCAGACTTCAAACATCCTCCTGTGAATTCTGTCCTCCTCAAAGCCATGGTTATAAAGGCAGCACAGTAAGTATTGGCACATTTGGACACCAGTCATTTAAACATCTTCATTGTACCAGAGACATGTTATCAGGTCAGAGCTCACCCCTGACCATCCATCTGGATGCTGACTACCTGAGATGTGTTTAGCTTATGCCCACGTGTCATAATAAAGTCATTTCTCAAGCACACCTCCTTGCTCCCACACCAGGAAATAGTGCTGTAAGACATCATATCCCTGAGAGCCTGACGTTGCATGCAAACTCACAGAAAGCTGAAAAAGGACACAGGTTAAAAATAGCAAGTGAAAGTATGTCTTAATGGTACACCCACCGCCCTGAACTGGAGATGACTATTGGGAAAGTGAATGGGTTTCACAGGAGATCCAAAACGAACAGATACTCACATAGACAAACAGCATGAAAGGATGAACCAACAGCAGTTGTCTTATTTTTACATATATTTACATAATATATAATACTTTATACACAATTATGTAGCGAAGTTATTAAAGCCAGCTGAACACCACCTAAAAAGTCAGAATACTAGTACCTGTACTAAAGGGAGAGGCTAGTGTTACACACTCCATGCTCTTGACAGACCTAACACAACATGGGCAACTGGGAGGTGACGGAAGCTATCTCCTGTCACCTGTCTGAAGAGACCATCACCCACCGCTCTACAACCTCCCTTCAGGTAGTTGTAGGTGGTGATAAGGTCTCCCCTCAGCCTCCTCTTCTCCAAGCTAAACATCCCCAGCTCCCTCAGCCGCTCCTCATAGGAATTGCCCTCCACCCCCTTCACCAGCCTGGTTGCCCTTCTCTGCACTTGCTCAAGGACCTCAATATCCCTCTTATGGTGGGGAGCCCAGAACTGCACACAGTACTTGAGGTGTGGCCTCATCAATGCCAAGTACAGGGGCACAATCACTTCCCTAGACCTACTGGCCACACTGTTTTTGATATAAGCCAAGATGCCATTGGCCTTCTTGGCTGCCTGGGCACACTGCTGGCTCATATACAGCCTGCTGTCAACCAACACCCCCAGGTCCTTCTCTGCCTGACAGCTCTCCAGCCAGTCTCCCCCAAGCCTGTAGTGTTGCATGGGGTTGTTATGTCCCATGTGCAGCACTCTACACTTGGCCTTGTTAAACTTCATCCCGTTGGTCTCAGCCCACCGATCCAGTCTGTTCAGATCTCTCTGAAGAGCCTCCCTACCCTCAGGCAGATCAATACTTCCTCCTAGTTTAGTGTCATCTGCAAACCTACTGAGGGAGCATTCAATCCCTTCATCAAGGTCATTGATAAAAATGTTGAAGACTGGACCCAGGACTGAGCCCTGGGGGACGCCACTCATGACCAGCCTCCAGCTGGATTTTGTTCCATTCACCACCACCCTTTGGGCCCGTCCACACAGCCAGTTTTTAACCCAGCTGAGGGTCCACCTGTCAAGGCCAGTGGCAGCCAGTTTCTCAGTCAGAATGCTGTGAAAAACCATGTCAAAGGCTTTACTGAAGTCCAGGTAGACCACATCCACAGCCTTCCCCTTGTCCATTAAGTGGGTCACCTTGTCATAGAAGGTGATCAGGTAGTTTGACAGGGTCTACCTTTTGTAAACCCATGTTGACTAGGCCTGATCCCCTGGCCATCACACATGTGCTGCATGATAGCTCCCAAGATGACCCTCTCCATGATCTTCCCCTGGACAGAGGTCAGACTGACAGGCCTGTAGCTCCCTGGATCCTCCTTCCAGCCCTTCTTATATATGGGTGTCACATCTGCCCGCCTCCAGTCGAGTGGAACTTCCCCAGTCTGCCAGGATTGCTGATAGATGATGGAAAGGGGTTTGGCAAGCACATCTGCCAGCTCTCTCAGCACCTTCGGGTGAATCCCATCTGGCTCCATTGACTTGTGGGTATCTAACTGGCCAAGTAGGTTGCTAATCATTTCCTCCTGAACCACGGGAATTTTGTTATTCTTCCCCTCCCTCTCAGCCAGGTCCTGAGGATGAGTACTCAGGGAATATCCATCTTTACTATTAAAGACTAAGGAAAAGAAGGAATTAAGGACCTCAGCCTTGTCCTTATCTCTCGTCACTAACGTTCCCTCTGCATCCAATAAGGGCTGGAGATTCTCCTTGACCCTCTTCGTACTGTTAATACACCAGTAGAAGGACTTTTTATTATCTTATACAGAATTGGCCAGTCTGAGTTCCAGTTCAATTTTAGCCCTTCTGACTTTCTCCCTACATGATCTCACTAAATTCCTATAGTTGTCCCAAGATACCTGCCCCTTCTTCCAAAGCTCATATTTTTCCCTCTTTTCCCAAAGATCTTCCCGGATCTCTCTACTCAGTCAAGCTGGCTTCCTTCCTTGCCGACTCCTCTTCCAGCAGACTGGAACAGCCTGTTCTTGTGCTGCCAAGATTTCCTTCTTGAGGAGCAACCGACCCTCTTGGGCTCCTTTGCCCTTAAGGGCTGCCTCCCATGGAATCTTATTGAGCAGCTTTCTGAACAGTCCAAAGTCAGCCCTACGGAAATCTAAGGTGCTTGTTCTGGTGTCTCCCTTCCTTACCTCTCCCAGTACTAAGAATTCTATCAGCTCACAATCACTATGCCCTCCAACCTTCACATCCCCCACTAGGCCTTCTCTGTTGATAAACAACAGGTCCAACAGGGCACCTTCCCTCACACTCATAAAACAAGTAAGCCCTGGCCAGGCTGTTGCTAGCAAGCTGTGGGAACACAATTTAATAGGCATGTTTAAGAGTAAAAAAGAGCTTTTCCACCTTTCATTGGAAAGCAGGGGCTGAAACACTCTTCTCTCAGAAATGGATTAAAGGATTTCCCCCAAGAGACACAGCAATGAAATCCAGAAATGGTTTCAGGAGGATGGTGCTTCCTTATGCTCCAACAAGTCCAGGGCTGTGGCCACCATCTGCCCCAGAATGCACCTTTTCCTCACATGGAACACTGTAGAGCACATCACCTTTCACTAGAGGTCAAGATTATCAGAGCACCTTTTGCCCAGCCAGCCAAGTACCACTCCATTATCCCTCCTACAAATTCCAATATCATCTACAGTACGATTGTGGGGCCAAAAAACAGCAGCTCTGCCAGGAAGGAGCTGAACAAGGGGCACCACTGTGAGTGTTCTATCAGATAGAAATGATGCCCCACGCTTCACCCCTAAGTAGGCATGAGGTCCCCACTCTTTTTGACATCATGGTACTTGCACAGCACTCCAAAAATAAAAACGCTGCAAAATATCTCAGAATGCTTTATGCTTACTGCCTGCTATAACAGGGAGAAGAGGGTGTTCAACAGAACCTCCATGTTCTCTGTGGTCACTTCCCTCTATTTTGGGCTGGGGAGGATGTTTCAGTGGGGAAGGAGTTAGTCGTATCAAGGAAAAAACCCACAGAATAACCTGTTACATTGTTCAGCTCCAATCAAATGCCAAGTCAAATGCTGATTACATTTCTATCGATTAACAAAAACATACACGCCTGCTAAGCATCAAAGCTAGCTAATTACCACACTTGATAAATATCTAACCAATTACTAAGCTCTTCATGTTATCCCGTAAAATAAAAAGCCACGGGCAGTGGATTACAGACAGCAGTTTTTTAAAAAAATACTATTTAAGGACAGAGCTTCCAGAAGAACAATTATGTTATGCCAAGAACACAGTTGAGATGAATTAGAAACCATCACAATGTCCTCTGGGACACCACCAGTTTTCCACTGTGATGGAAAAACCTTTTCAACTCCCTCCAGCCTGTGGATCTTTGTCAGATTTTTTTCATGTTATTTGAGTTACATTTACTCATCATCTGCTTTTCCTTTCTCCTCATCTGAAACGTAACGCAGACTTTCTCTCACAAGCAGTTAAGCAACAGGGCTAACTACAAAGCCTGAAGAGCCCAGCAACCGCGTGCACAACGTGCTATCATGGAATCATAGAATCACAGGGGTTGAAAGGGACCTCGAGAGATCATCGGGTCCAACCCCCCTGCCAAAGCAGCTCCCTAGCTCATATTGCACAGATAGGCATCCAGATGGGTCTTGAATATCTCCAGAGATGGAGACTCCACCACCTCCCTGGGCAGCCTCTTCCAGGGCTGTGTCACCCTCACTGTGAAAAAGTTCTACATGTTGGTGCGGAACTTCCTGTGCTCCAACTTGCAGCCATTGCCCCTTGTCCTGTCTCCACAGACCACTGAAAAGGGGCTGCCCATTTCCCCCTGCATCCCATACTTCAGATATTTATAAACATTAATAAGGTCCCCCCCTTAGTCTTCTTTTCTCCAGGCTGAACAGTCCCAGCTCACTCAGCCTTATCTCACAGGGGAGATACTCCAGGCCCTTAATCATCTTTGTAGCCCTTCTCTGGACTCTCTGCAGGAGATCCCTGTCCTTTTTATACCAAGGAGCCCAGAACTGGACACAATACTCCAGGTGGGGCCTGACCAGGGCAGAGTAGAGGGGGAGGATCACCTCCTCAGACCTGCTGGCCACACTTCTCCTGATGCACCCCAGGATCCCATTGGCTCTCTTAGCCACCAGGGCACACTGCTGGCTCATGGCCAACCTGTCATCTACCAGGACCCCCAGGTCCTTCTCCACAGAACTCTTCTCCAGCAGGTCATCCCCCAGCCTGTACTGATACAAGCAGTTACTCCTTCCCAGGTGCAAGACTCTACACTTGCTTTTGTTGAACCTCATCTGGTTTCTCCCTGCCCAGCTCTCCAGCCTGTCCAGGTCTCGCTGGATGGCAGCGCAGTGTTCCTGCATGTCAGCCACTCCTCCCAGCTTTGTATCATCGGCGTAGTTGCTGAGGGTGGATGCTATTCCCTCATCAAGGTTGTCAATGAAGATATTAAACAGGACTGGACCCAACACTGAGCCCTGGGGAACACCGCTAGTCACAGATCTCCAGTCAGATTCTGCTCCACTGATCACCACTCTCTGAGCTCGGTCCGACAGCCAATTCTCAACCCACCTCACTGTCCACTCATCTATCCCATGCTCTCTCAGCTTTGCTATCAGGATGTCATAGGAGATAATGACATCCACTGCTCTCCCTCCATCTACCCAGCCAGCTATGAGATCACAGAAGGCTATGAGATCACAGAAGGCTATGAGATCACAGAAGGCTATGAGATCACAGAAGGCTATGAGATCACAGAAGGCTATGAGATCACAGAAGGCTATGAGATCACAGAAGGCTATGAGATCACAGAAGGCTATGAGATCACAGAAGGCTATGAGATCACAGAAGGCTATGAGATCACAGAAGGCTATGAGAATGATCTCCCCTTGGTGAATCCATGCTGACTACGCCTCATGACCTTTTTCTCTTCCAACTGCTTGGAGATGGCATCCAGAAGAAGCTGTTCCATCACCTTTCCAGGGACAGAAGTGAGGCTGACTGGCCTATAGTTGCTGGGATCCTTCTTGCCCTTTTTGAAAACCAGAGTGACATTGGCTATCCTCCAGTCTCCAGGCACTTCTCCTGTTCTCCAAGACGGAAGCGGCTCAGCAATCACTTCCACCAGCTCCCTCAGCAGACGTGGACGCATCCCATTTGGGCCCATGGACTTATGTGTGTTACTCCCTTTGAGATGCTCCTGGACCACCCCCACCTCAACCAGAGGGAAGCTCTTCATTTCCCAAACTCTATTACTTTCTTCCAGTGTCTGTGGGTCCCGAGGGGCCTTTGAAGTGAAGACCGAAGCAAAGAAGGCATTCAGTATCTCCACCTTCTCCTAATCCCCTGTTACCAGGACACCCGCCTCATTCAGCAAGGGACCCACATTATCCCTGGTCATCCTCTTACTATTCACATGTCTAAAAAAACCCCTTTTTATTATCCTTTATGTCCCTTGCCAGTTTCAATTCCAAGTGGGCTTTAGCCTTCCTAGTCGCATCCCTACAGGCCCTGACAACATTCCTATATTCTTCCCAGGTGCTGAGACCCTTTTCCCACAATTCACAGACCTTCTGCTTCCCTTTGAGTTTACTCATGAGCTCCCTGCTCATCCACACAGGTCTTCTGTCTCTCTTTCCCGATTTCTTGCTCAAAGGGATGCACCAGTCCTGGGCTTGGAAGAAGCACTGTTTAAATGCTACCCAGCTCTCACAGGCTCCCTTACCTTCTAACAGTGTAGCCCATGGGATAGCTCCTATTGGGTTGCGGAAGAGATCAAAGTTTGCTCTTCTGAAATTCAGGGTAGCTATCCTCCTTTTTGGCTTGCTTCTTCCACTCAGGATCTTGAGCTCGACCATTTCACTTAGTCCCAAGCTGCCCCCGACCTTCACTTCCCCAACGAGTCCCTCCTTGTTGGTAAAAACAAGGTCCTGTACCCACCTTCCCCTTGTAGGTTCCTGCACCATCTGTAGCAGGAAATTGTCATCTACACACTGCAGAAATTGTCTAGACTGCATACGACTGGCCCTGTTGCTTGCCCAGCAAATATCTGGGTAATTGAAGTCCCCCATAAGGACCAGCGCATGGGATCTTGAGGCTACTTCTAGCTGCTTGTAGAATGCACTATCAACTCGCTCCTCCTGATCAGGGGGCCTGTAGTACACACCCACAACAGTGTCACTCACACTTGCCTGCCCCTTGATTCTTACCCACAAGCACTCAACTGATGGATCATCCTTCCCCAGGTGGAGTTCAATACATTCTAGCTGCTCTCTTACATAAAGAGCAACTCCTCCACCTCGCCGCCCTAGCCTATCTTATCTAAAAAGCCCATAGCCATCCATGACAGCGTGCCAGTCATCCAGGCTGTCCCAGCACGTCTCTGTGATTGCAGTGAGATTGTGGCCCTGCGACCACACAAAGATCTCTAACTCTTCCTGTTTATTGCCCATGCTACGTGCATTTGTATATGGGCACTTTAGGGGGGCAGCAGATGCAGGTATCCTCAACGGGTCACAGGGAGATTTCTGACAGGGGATGGGCAATGGTGGCTCCACTGCGGAGTCCTCAGGGAAATCCACAGTATTTTCCCTACTATCATGTGAACCATCATCCCCAAGTCCGTCCCTGTGCCGTTGGCATTTACCTTCTTCCACCACAAACGCTTGTTGTGTCTCCCGAAACACTTGCCTGACCTCAGCAGCCTTCGTGGTATCCCCTTCCCCCTTCCTAACTAGTTCAAAGCTCGCTCAATGAGCCTTGCTGTCTCCTGGGCAAGGATCTGTTTTCCCCTTGGGAACATGTGAGCCCCATCAACAGTCATCATGCCAGGAGCTGAGTACACCATCCCCTGCTCAAAAAACCCAAAGTTCCTATGCCAGCACCAGCCTTTCAGCCACTCATCCAACTCCTGGGTTCTCCTAACCTGCTCCAAACCCATCATCCCACTAACAGGGATAGAGGAAAATATTATTTGAGCTCCCCCTCCCTCAACAAAGCACCCTAGGTCCTGGAATTCCCTTTGGATAGCTCGCAGGCTACACTTTGTGATTGCATCACTGCCTGCTTGAACCGTCAATAATGGGTGGTAGTCAGAGGATCTCACCAGCCCTGGGAGCCTTCTGGTGATGTCTCTGACCCAGACTCCAGGGAGGCAGGACACCTCCCTGCGTGTAGGGTCAGGTCTACATATGGGGTCCTCTGTCCCCCGGAGGAGGGAATCACCTACCACAACTACCCTTCTCTCTTGCCTAACAGAGGCAGTCTCGAGGCGTGCGGTCAATGACCTCACTCTAGGCACCTGCTTCCCCTGAGGCAGAGGGGCTGCATTTGTCTCCTCACTTACCTCCTCCTCAACTATCAGGACCCCAAACCTATTGCTTAGGGAAACCTGGGGGAGCGGGGTAGGCAGACAGGGGGAGTGCATACGACTGTGAGCTGGGACTGTCTTCCAGCCCTCCTTGGGCTGGAATATTACAGAAGGAGAAAACATTGGACAGAGTTCTCCCCTACAGAACTGCAACTCTACTCCTGATTTTCACAGAAGGATTTTCCCTGAATTGAAAATCTAATCTGCAAGCAAACAGCAAGCTGCCTGAGATGTCTCAGGGAGAAATGCTCACAGGTTTGTGTTCAAGTCCAGAACTATTTTGTCCAAGCAAGTACTTTGCTCTCATCTCTCTCCAGTCACTCTCACACCAGTCCGTCTCTGAGATGTGCATTCATTCACAACACATCAGCCAACCAGCCCCTCATCTATACTCTAAGTCCTAATTACTCCTTTCTTCTGATGACCATGCACATAACTCCACATCTCACTTGCTCCTCCTTGGCAAGGTTCCTGGGATCTTGCATTGGGCATGACAGGCTCCAAGATGAGCCTTGCTTTTCACTGAAAACCACCTCATCTCTGTTCACCCTCCTGGATCTGGAAGAAAATCACTAAGTTACCTCCCCTTCTTACTCACACCCTTTCCCCAAGGGCCTCTCCAACAGATGCATTTGAGGAACAACGCAGAAATAAGTCCCTATCAACAAATGAGAAGGTGAGTTCAGGTTCTCTATTTTCCTTCTGGATCTCAAATATCCCAGCTGAACGCTTTGGGCAAGCTGAGGGGTCTGTACAAGCCTAGGGAGTCCTCCCCCTCTGACACCCAGGCTAGTGAGCACTTGTCACAGCTCAAGACTGCTGGTTCTGCGAAAGATCAGATCTGTATTTTACAGACTTAACTCAAACAAATCGTCCCCTGGGCATTGTAACAATCCCCAAGTCAGCTTGTGCTCAGCTGCTGATGAAGTCCAGACATGAGCAGAATGTTTCAAACTTGAGAATCAAGCAATAGAGTCTGATCAAGTCACCAGACATCTGCTCCGTCCTTCACAGCTCCTCTCTTGTGACACTACCCTGCGCGTAGAGGCCACAGGGACACAGCTGTTGCTTCTGGCAGAGCTTCAAGAGCATGTGCACAGTTTCTTCAAGACAAAAAACCTCCCCTAACACCTTCCAGGGCATTCCCAAGAGTTCAGGTATTGGAGCTGCTGCAGTGTGGTAGATCTTTAGATGTCTTTCACGCAGAGGGAGTTGGGGTTAACCAGGGAGGTTTGACTGAGCAAGACTGGTTTGGGTACAACTTGTCTTTGTTACAGGTGCTGTAATGAGACACAACACCTTTTTACTTCTTTCAAACCTTCTTGCAGAGACCTGGCACTAAGCAAGTATGCCACAGCTCCTTTTTAGTCCAGGATGCCCCAAAATACTCACTTTCCCCAGGGAAACAATGCAGAACTGACCCAGAGAACCCAGGGCAACAGAGGGAACTCAGAGGCTAGGAGCTAGAGGACAATTGGGTAAGTCACCACCAGGTAGGTCCAAGCTCTTGGTAACATTCCTGCAGGCCAAGAGCTACCTAAGACTACAGAGAACACACCAGCCATGACCTGTGAGTACCAGGTGCTGTTACAGCTCCTGTCTCAAGTCATGGCTTCCTATGCCTTTTTTAGCAAAAGCTCAACACTCTTCAAAGAGCTGAAGCATCTAAACATGGGCTTTTGCAAGACCTTAGTTTTTCTACCAGAGACTTAGCTGGTTTTGGGCTGGTGTACCAAGCAAGCACCAGGGATGAAGCAACCATCCCTGCCCACCCAGCCTTGGAGCCAAGCTCTCTCTTGAGCACAAGAGGAGGTGGGAGGGAAAAACCCCACCAAAACACAGGACTGAAGGGAGTAGATATCACTGCCCATGCTTCTGTTGGTGCGTGGATTTCCAGAGAGCATATAAAGATAATAGCTTTTAAAATTAGTTTTCAAGTTTAATACCATTCTTTGGCTTATTCTGACACACAGTACTAAGCTCAGCAAGAGCATGTCACTTCAAGCACAGCTTGCCTACTTGGGAAAGCTACGGCAGAAAGTTTTACTGACCTCAGGAAAGCAATCTACAGGAGCTAATGAACTGGCATTTTTGTTCCCCAAGCTAGCAAAAACCAGTCTAGAATTAAGTTGACACTTTACTGACAATAAATCAAGCTTCCCCCTACGTAATTCATCAAATGATGCCTTGCAGTAGATCAGTGGTTTAAAAATAAATGCAAGAGATACCTTATTACTCCATATGACTTATATTATACAGTATTTTCTCTCCATAAAATAGCAGATGGATTAACAAGTTACTTGCTAAAGTTATGACCAGGAACTTCAGCATACAGAGCATCCCCTGTCCTCCTCACATCTCAGGCCATGTACACAGGACCATATTCTTTCTCAGGTCCAGACAGCGATTGCTTGGCCACACAAACCTACCGACAAACACCACTCACTGAAACCCTTGGGGTCCGTGGGACTGCAGGAAGTGATGTGTAATTCCATTCAAGCACTCGCCCACGTACCTGACAGTACAATTTCAGCAGGCTGCATCACCACCTGAAGGAGACTTCCAAGGAGTGCTCCAAGGCTACGTCACTACCCAAAGGAGCACCCTAGGATGAAGGCGGGATGCTCCACACCCAAGTTGTGACTAAGGGAGTAAGTACCCCGGCATTTCCCTGTTCACCTCTGATCCTGTGACTCTCCTACCAGCCAAACCTGCCAAATGGATGCACAGCACAGAAGTCAGACAGCCAGCAGGTAGCAGTCTTTGTCTTTCACTTCTGGTTTTAGCTTCAGACTTGTCTTTTTCTTCCTCCCACTATAAGCTTTTAAAACCTTTGGGAACAAGTTTATGGCTAGTTTGACTTTACTGTAGCATTAACTGTTTTACTTCTCTCCTGTTCATTACATATTAAAAAACCCCATTTACTGTGAATGTCATGATCTACAGCACTTGAAAGGAACAACCATCCCAGCAGCAGCTTTGCCTAGAAGCAGCTCCACATCAGCTACATTCCTCAAGGCAGGTTTTCAAACCAACAGAAGATGCCCATGCTCCCGCTTTGCCAAAGCTCAATTTCCTTCTCATCCCACTTTCCTAGGACACCTGCAAGTAGGACTACAGCAATTTTCTTCCCTTGCAGGCTGCTTTGTATCACTGACTGGCACTATTGGAAGGCACTTAAAGGTGGGACAAGGCTTCACAAGGCCACTTAAGCAGCTCGCCTAGCCAGGGTAATAATAGCTACAGTGGAAAGTTTGTGGCTAAGACTGACAAATTCTTTCCCACTAGTCAGTCACCTTTGCCTGTCTCCCAACTAGGTGTTGCCTGAGCACTCTTCCACCTACTTTCTGCGCACACCTTAAAGCACACCAATCATATACACTGTGTAAAAGAGATTCAGATGCCTTGAAATTAAACGTCAAATGTTTTCTAATTTAAAGCTGGCTGACCAAAATAAGAGCCTTGCACAGGAACACTTGCACTCAAGCAGTTGCTACTGCTTTTCTAAGAACCAATTCAAGGAACTTTACACAGGTAAGACAGTAACAGGCAACCTCAGTGGCTATAAACATCACCTACTCACCTTCTGCTTACTGCTCAAACCACTTCTTCAGTAAAGAAGAAACTGTGCAATTCATATGAAAATTACAGCTCTTTTCATACCCTTTTAGGTGAAAACCTAAAGGCATGGTGGTGAGTTGATATTTAACACTAATGCCAGGGTTATTTTTTTCTTCACAACCCACATGGTTGTTTTCTGAACACCACTGTACATGGTATTTATTTAGCAGCTGTCATTTAAGACATCAAAACAGTTTGTACATAAAACCCACTTGAAAACAGTTAACGTTTGGGGGCTGAGCTTCTTCACTAAAGCTGACAGAGAGAAGAAGTTATAGTTTGACAAAAGCCTGGTTTGTACTTTGACAGCTGCAGGAGACCAAGAAACCCCATTTTCCACATTTCTCAAAACAGGAATCTCCTCCAAAAGGGAAGGTAGGCAAAATCCTCCTGCCAAACTGTCACCAAAACCAACCTCTCAGCAAACCTTCAGGATGCAGGTTTTTCAGCCTAGAAAAAAAGCATCTGCTCCCCTGTCTGCCAAACCCCCACAGGTGCTGATGATATGCTTCCCTGTATCAGCAAGGAATGTCAAGCCAGCCATGATAAGCCAGCAGTGTCAGAGCCCAACTAAGCACACAGGGTTGCCCAGAACCCTTTATCATTAAGGTTTTCTTTACAAAGCAACCTTCTGCTGAAGGCTTGTGAGCAGTTCTGATAATGTTTGAGTCAAACATAACCTTTCACTGGTAAGTATGCAAGGAAGTCATCTCACCTCCTCTTCAAAGGCTCATACCAACGGAATCTACTACTATTCTATAACAGCACTTGAGGCAACACAGAAGGGATTAGGCTAATTTTGGGGTTGGAGCATAGAGATGGAACAGATCACTTGAGGAGGTGCTTTCTAGCCCTACCAGTCCTGGGTTTGAAGCTCTTGAGCAGCATATGGGGACCAACACTTCTGAACCCAAACCACCACCACTACTTGGCAGCACCGGGCTGCTGTCAGTCAGGTGGCCTGTAGGCTACAAGCCAGCACAGACACGCTGCAGGCTCTGCAAGAGAGACTGGGAGCTTTCTGCCTCGCTTCTGCATTCCTTACACCTCCGCTATCCTTCCACAGAGTCACATTGCCACAAGGCCTGAGGTGAATATACCACTTTTTTGGACTGTGGCACTACTCTTGTCCACATCCCCCACTTCGTGCCGTACCTCTCAGTGTAACGAGAGCAATTCTCAACAACATAACCATTTGATGGGAAATTTAATGATCTGGTAAGCAGAGATGGGAGAGTTTATTCCCCTTTGCTGTGTTAGTTTCTCCAATTACTAGACACACATCACTTACTTTCAGGTTGTTTTTCATTAGGTGTTATCGATCTCACGAAGTCCTGCGGTGTCATAAAAACCTCCGATTCACCGTGCTCATTTATGACTTTCAATGTGGCAAAGTATCTGAAGATTTTGTCTGGTGTGGAGTAGGCTCTGATCCTGTTCTCGTATTCCATCACCTGCAAAGAGAATTTAGCCAGCATTAGGTTAAGTTCCTCCCCCCAACACTGACATTAGCACCTCAGTCCTCTGATCTTTCTGCTGGGTGGCAACTAAGTTGTGTGCAACACCACCGAACTCAGAAGAAATAATGACAAAAGGGTCAAAACCTTTCATATGTTCAGCCCTTGAACTGACAGGAAAACTGGAAGGATCAGCTCCTGATGTCTCAGGATTAAAAACATTAAGGGTCTTTACAATGGAGAAGTTTTGGGTCTTCATGATGGCAGAGAACAAATGTTAATGAAACCCTCAAAGCACGTTTAAACACCAATGTGAAAAAGCCCTAGTATCCCAGCAGCTCACCATTTTGACCACAGCTTTGGAGGGTCTGATTCATGACTGTATAAATTAAGTAAAAGAAAAGCCCTGGGAGAGCTGGGAGAAACCTTTGCTTTCAAGCCAAGTCTTGGAAAAACCCCTCCTTGCAGCCACAGCTGGCTGCTCAGTCACCCAACCTCTTTTTTTCCTAGTCTGTCACATCAGCAAAATTCTGGAGAAACATTTTTTACTTGGTCCTCTTCTCCCCACCAATCTACCACTTGATAAGTCTGCAGCAGCAATGATTTTGTACCTGGAACTGCTTTCCCCAGCACACAGCTACAGTTCAGAGAACAAAAAGCTTTTATCAACAAAAAGCACAATATAAGGCCACAAGGGAGGACCATGGCAAAAACCTACACTTCATTACATATTAGAGCAAAAAACTTTGCCTTCTTAATCCAGCTTTTTTATTCCTGCATTACACACCATGTTTAGTAGCCCATAACATACTTGAAACATTCAGTACTTCTGGCCAAGAGCCATGAGAGGGGGGAGCCAAAAACCAAAGAACAAATCAGCAATCTGCTAGAAGAGAACAGGCAGGATCAAGGCCACTGCCAAGGCATCTGTACATCATTTATGGCTTTGGTCCTGTTTCAGCCTTGTCCTTTAAGTCAAACAACTTCTCCACCCTGATGTTTATCAAAAAGAAAACATCCTCTCTACTTTTTCATATTTCTAGGACAAAACAAGCTAAAGGTTTTTAATCCCCTTCCAGCCCAGGCTTGGGTAAAGAGCTATGAGAACGCAAAGCCTCTCTCCTCTACCCTTGTTCCAGTTCAGGCCTCTGGCAAACGCAGCCAGGGGGAAAGTGGCAGAAGGTCCCACTGAAACTGCTTTGACATTATCTAAAGCATTCTCCTTATTCTTCAAATCACTGTTTTTTTAAATAATCGAGCCCAGGAGGAACACAAATGTCCTTGGATCAACTGGTACGACCCTCTTGCCCATAGCCACCCTCACTGAAGATTTGTCCTTCCTCCCTTCTGTTACTGGCCTTTGCACCTAGAATCAAACTTCATCCCATTTTTATTGCTTCAGTCTACAAAGTCCTGCCCCGATAAGGGCACTGCACCAAAAGGAAGTGTTTTACTGCAGAGTTACAAGTCGCTGTCTGTCAGCCCAATCTGGTAAATGGCCAGATGTGCTCTCCTGGCTCTTTCCAGCAGCAAAGCCCTGTGTGGCTGTCCACCACTCCCACCCGGCACACAAGGACGTGTTGTGCAAAAGGAATCTTTTGACTTGGGCTGCAGGCCTGTATCTCACTCCTTCCTGCAGCACGGCCTGCTCTCACTGCGAGTAACACCCCGCCCAACTCCATCAGCCAAAAACCCAGCATACACTTACGTACTCAGACCTTTGAGCAAGCCAGCTAAAACCAGCTGAGTGTCAAGCCCAGCCCTGGAGCCAAGAGCAGACACTGCAGACCACAAGCAATGGCTCCCTCCATCCATGACACCCGTTTGACACGGCCTGCTTGCTAACACACTCGTTTGCCTGAGACTCCACATTACTTCTGATATTCCAAGCCGGTCGTAAAATTTCTTGCAAGGCACTATCAAATGCTTTCCTTCAGCCCAGCTAGGTAAGCTGCTCCTCTTCTATTCAACAGCTCTGCTGCTGCACCAGAGCCATTAGCCTTGATGTTTCTGCCAGCAAAACCACACTGCATCCAATCCAACTTGACACCTGCAAGGGATCTCTCTACCCTCTGTATCTGTTTTAACATCTTAAAAAGATGCTGCTGACAGGCCTGTTGCTGTCAGGTACTTCTTGTTTCTGGAGCATGGGCATTGCCAGTCTTCCTTGCCTGATATCTTTACCAAGGCCCCTCCTTACCAAGCCAACATTTTCACTCTGCCAACTGTTTCTTATCCCAAGCTTGGGGTGAACCTTGAGACCCCTGCTTTATCAATGTTAAGCAGTCCACATTGTTTCCAATGCCTGATTCAGAGCCATACAGCATCTTCAAGTCCATAATAATCATCACTTGCAACAGAAGGAAGGCTTCCATTTACTACGTGGCCCTTTCCCAGATCACTTCCCATCCTATCTCCTATCCATGCACATTGCAACAAAAAAAGCTTCCTCTGATGATGGCCAGACATTCACTAAATGGAAATTTGAATATGCAGCTCTAGAGCAAGGAGGATGTGTTGCTTGGAAGCCACGTACGGCTCCCAAAGCAGCATGGGCTCATTGACACAGGCTACAGAGGGGCCTGGTGTCTCAGCAAGTGGCACAGCCACCCTGTGCAGATCTGCAATCCCAGAGGCTTGTCCCCATGCAGCCTGTGGTTTCATCAGGAACACAAAAGTGGTTTTGGGTCTTCCCCTCCTCCAACAAAAGCAGCTGAATGAACTTGCAAAAGTGGGGCCCAAGGGTGTGGTGGGTGGAGAGCTGACAGTTTATTTTACATCAGGTCTCTGAGCAGTTTCTGACAGCAAAATGGGGAGATAAGGATTTTTCTGTGACTACCTTCTTATGACACAGTTTGCCATGCTGGGACAAGGAGAGCTAAGCTGACCTATCACCTCCACCAAAACTCAAAGCAGCCTCTCTGAGCCCACTGCAGCATAAGGCACAGGCAGTACCTGCTCAGGCATTTTCAGAGTTTCAGATCCAGAAGGGAATGTGATTATTTACAAATAGGTTCCTCACAGCCTCAAATAATCCACAATGTAGAATCAAAACTGCTCGTTTAGTATCTCACAAGCTGTTTTCATCACAGCCGAAACCACATTCCTTTCTAAAACTTCCCCATGAGAAGTCAGCAAAAGCAGCAGCCCTTCTTACCCACAATTACCTCATTTTTGCTAACATGACCTAGAAAAAAGCTAACAAATATGCCACAACCTATCCCTCTGACTTCAGGAGTGGATTGAACACGATGCCAGGTCATGAAAGGAACAGCCGAGACCCTACAAATGGGAACAGCTCAATCAAGAAGCAGGTGATGATATGGGCACCCTGATCTCGTGATACAAATGTAGAGAGAAAAGCAGGTACAGGTGTATTTGGGTGTATGCACCACTGCGTGTGAGGGCTTTTTTTACACTGCTTTCACACAATCTGGACAAAGTCATCCCAAAGGAGTCTCTCCTCCTACAACATCTGCCCTATGAAATACTCCCAAACACTTTCCAGGCAGAGCATGCAGCCCAGGCAGCTGCCTTCCCCTAGTATGCACCAGTCCCCAACGCAGCCACGACCAGTCAAAAACTCTCACCCTGCTCCCAGAACTGCAGTGTCGTGTAAACAGGGGTCTCCAGAAAAATTATGTGACCAGAAGGGCAAAGTCCCTTGTTGGCATTTATTAATAGAGTAGGTGTCGCAGGAGAAAGCTGAGCCAGTAATCCCTCTTGATCTACAGGAGCCAAGCTGCTGCTAAGACAGTCAATGTTTATGCTAAGCCTCCACTTAAAAGGAAAAAATTAAATCCCGCAGAGACATGAAAATAAAGCTCTAAATTAACATCTCAAGTCACTTTCAGAGCATCACCGGGGCCTCTGACAGAGCAGGACCTCCGGCAGTCTGACTCTACCACACACATCAGCCTAAATTAATTAGGGTTCATTTTCTTTGGGTTTCCTACTGTAATGCACACTAAAATGAAGCCCTGGCACAACTAACACTCCTAAGGCAGCAAACCCTGCAAGGGGATCTTGATGAAGCTGCACAGAAACTCCATGAACACATCAATCAACATGTCAGCCCACCTACATCACTTATTACTCCTCATCAGCCTTCCAACTACAAAAGCACTCAGTCACCTCTTTTCCTCAGGACCTACACACTGCATGGGCTCCAAGACAGCTGTGCCCTGGAACCTGCCACACAAGATCACAGGCCCAGCAGATGGCAAGCAATTTATAGTTCAACTTCCTCTTCACTGAATCACTACCTAAAATAGCAATGTCACGCCTAATTTATTATTTCACTACTATGCACCTCATTAAAAGTGGGGATAACAAACAAGTGTTAAACACTTTCAATTAAGCTCAACTTTTTTCTCAAGGTAAACCCCCTGCTATGTGCAATTAATTAAGGGAAGAGCTGGAAAGGGGGTTTACTGGGAGTTTTGTTGCTTGTTCTTTTTGATTTTTTTTTTTCCAAACCATGTAGAGTAGTCAGGAATTCCTTCTGAGCCACACAGCTGATGAGGGGAGCAGCACATCCTGGGAGCAACCCTGACTTTGAGTCGGGAGCTGGGGCACACCTCACTGTGTCATCTGAGCAGGAAACATTCAAACATACCTCCCGAGATGACTCACTAAGGCTGATCAAACACTGAGCCCACAACGGAGCCACACAAACACAGAACCCAGCACCTGGGAGACCACGGCTTACATCCTGCATTAAACCAAACAAAAGCAATGCTGGCATTGGAGTTGGAGAAGAGCTGGTTCAGTTTTAAGGCTGGAGAAAGAATTGTTTATGTTGGTACAAAAAAAAAAAAAAAAAAAAAAAATCCATCATGACATCTGTTTTAAAGAAATTGCTGCTCCCGAGTCAAGTGCTGCAGGAGAAAGGAAAGCTGTGGACTGAGAAGGAATCCAGGCTGCATGTCCTTCCCACAGGACCTCTTGGGCACCCGCCATGCCTGGCTCACATCTTACTTGGAAAGCGTGGCCATGTTCCTCCCTGCCGAGTATGGGAAGGAAAGAGCTGGTCAGCACAGGCACGTCTCCTAACAACCAGAACACAAGTCCTTGCTTCCAAACAAACCTTCTCTGGCTTCCCTAGCCAGAAGCGACCAGCCACGTAAGGCAAAAATCAATCACTGCATTTGCTGTATCACAGTGTTACTTTTTTTTTTTTTTTCTTAAAAAAGAGCCTGCACGAAGGTGGAACATTCTTTTGCTCTTTGCAGCCTGCTTCCATCTGCTGACACTGGAAAAAATAACCTGCTTTTGAGTCCTACTGGCAAGTGCCACAGTTTTGCTGAAGCCATCAGAGCACCTGACACCAAGTTGCCAAGAAAATCAGCAGAAGCCAACGACATATATCCCTGGACAATTCTGAGTATCTCAGAGCAGTATCTTGCAACGTAATTTCACCGAGCTGCTACCCGTATGGGCCCAACAGGGAGAGTACGGAGCTCCTAACGCCACAAGGCACTTGAAATTTTCAAGCTGTGTAATCTAACCAAGAACAGAATATGATTCAGCAACTTCAAATGAAACAGCTCTTAATTTTTTATGAAAAGCTGTTAAGCCACTATATACGACCATCCACAATTTAACAACTAATGAGATGCAGCCTCCAGGACAGGGACTTAAAAATAATTATTGGGAGCAAATCATATAGAAGGGAATCGTGAAGAGCATATACTCCCATTCTCCTCTTTGGCACTGCAAAGATATTAAATCATCAAACACAGCCCAATAAAACCGACATGCAGGCAGGTTTAAAAAATAAACTACTGCTGACTGCCAAGTCTCAGTTACAGGACTCTCCATCAGACCAAATCATACATCTTGTAATAAGAGCGGTTACAGATTGCACCGAACTGGTTGTCAGACAGTACTGAGGAGCCCAAAGCTCTCGGGATTGCCCAGCAGTGAAGGCAGGTCACAAGATGACAGTAGAGCTCATTACTCAAGCCTTCCTCCTCTTGAGAAGGCGTCTGATACGAAAATTAAATAGGCATAAGCATTGAGAGAGAGAGACAACTAACCACAAATATGTTTACATGGAATAATTAATGGAAAGACTAATAATGTTCCCTTCCAAGTTTGTCCTCTACTTCTTCCTTCAGACACTGTGCATATTTGCAGGCACACAGATGGACTCAGGCACACACACGGTGGGCACCCAAGACTGTTCTCAGGCTTCTGCACTGATGCCCTACTCTTCAGTGAGTCACTTATCAACCATCTACCTGGAGATGGGCAAAGAGGTCTCCATGTCAGAGGATCAGCATGTTCTGCCTTCCAAATAAACAAGTTTCAAACCAAATAACCTCAGGGTAGTGTGCCAAGAAAGTGGGTCCCCAAAAAAGTAAGGTCACTTAGAAAATTATGGCACCTGCAGAGCAAACACCAGACTCCATACACGTGCTGTACCACAATCTGAATCAAGTGTTTGGCAATTTTTCTTTATTTTCCCACTGCAAGGCAATGGTTGCAGGTGCAACACCCCCAAGTTTGGTACCTTACGGTCCCTGAACCCAGAACGCTTCTTCTTCTTCCCTTCCGGCTGAGCCTCCTCATCGCCCGACGCAACGGCCTTTCTACCCTCACTGCTGCTGCTCTCCTCCTCCTCCTCCTCCTGCTGCTTCACCTTCTCACTCGGCTCTGTCCTTGGGTTGTGTTTTACAGAGGATGAGTCTCCTGCGTACGCCCTGCACAAGGGAAACAAACACCGATTTAGTAAATCAAGAGGGGTGCTGAGGCTACGAAGATGACGCTGCAAGGTTCTCTCCAAATTAAACCCTTGCTACAGCTCAGCACAAAGGATTGCAAAGCAAGGGAGCAACTGGCCTCCTTGGAATATTGCGTGCTTTCCCCTGCTGTAATCAGACTGCTGCCCCTACATCCCAGAACCCAAAGTAAACAAAGTGAGTTTTCCCAGTCCAAGAATGCCAGAGGAAATCACTTTGAATTACTGTACCCTCTCCCAAAAACTACACACATAAGAACAACTGGGAAGGGCATGCCATACCTCCCCTGGTACTGAACTCCACCCCCACTCCCCAAAAGAGACTTACACAGAGCAAAGGAAATGTGTTTTACCATCAGCACTGTGGGATTCAGAAAGAACAGCCTCTGTTTCAGCTCAATTGATATACTTTCTATCTCCAGCAGGTGACAGGCTCTTTTTATTTCCCTCTTCCACCACTGACTCTTCCAAACTCCAACGCTACAGGATTTGCAACCACAAAAACTTGAACTGTTTATCCTCAAGCTGGAAATAAAATCCTGGCAGGACAATGGATCCCTTTTCCCTTGAAGGTTAAACAGAAAGGCCTTCAGCGACCCTGTGTGTAGACCAAGACTCAATACTCAAAATCACTCGAAGCTGTGAGCGACTCCCAGAACTGCAACAGGCGACGGGGCAATTAAATAGCAAGTAGAATAAAGCCATAAGCTAAACGATGCTATGGCTGTCCTGTGCTTTACTCCTGGAGTTGCTGATAACTAGACAGAGCTCAGACCACATTAGCATCAGTGAAATTATAATCTCTAAGGCTACATTAACATGTCACAAGCAACAAAGCCAACGGTTTGACAAAGTTATTTCTTTTTCTAATGGACTCGAACAGCTCAGCAAACATCCTAGCCTGCCTGAAACTCAGGCAAAGCCACCTTTACTTTGCATTCCCAGGAATTAATTTTGGACTAATCACATGGTGAGGGGCTCACAGGCAGTTAAGTGCTGCTTAATTGCCTTCAGATGAAGGTTGGGACATTGGTTTTCCCTGTAACTCCTTGGTCATTTACAGCTGTGAGAGTTTGTTCACAAAAGAGGCTGCCTTGGGAGAAAAACCAAGGCCTAACTAAGATTGTTCAAGTCTCCCAAGCTGTAAGCAAAAAAGTACAAATATTCCATCCTTCCAGCTTTGCAGCAACCTCAGCCCATCATCTCCCAAGATGAAGTGAAGGTAGTCACTCCTTCCAGTAACTTATACACTACTGAAATAAAAGACAACTTACTCCTTACCAGCAGGAATAACCCAGTAATTCATGACCAGGATAGATGGGGAAGGGCTAAAGAACTCCATTCCTTCCCTGGTACTGGTGTGAAGCAAATCCAACCTTTCTTATTCTACAGCGACCTCTTGAAGAACATACTTAAGAATAGATCGATCATGATGAAAGCAAATCAACTTTCATTCCTATTGTGGCAACTACTTCAGCAAAGTACCAAAAGCACTAGAAAAACCTTCAAGATCCCAGTAGTGCCCTGAAACACAATAGAAATGAAAAGTAGCTGGGTAGAGCAGTGCATAGGCTTCTAGTCCATGCTAGGACAGGACACAACTCCATGGCAAGATGTGAGTTAACAACACACACGGGGTGCTTGGTCAAAAGCAGGGCTAATCACGCCTTTGCACACTACATGGAGTTTAACATGCCAAGCCATCCTTTCTGAGAAGGTCCTGAGCCTTTGTTTGCTATTTTCCCAAGTCTTACAGCAAAGCACAGTCTTTAAGACCTCCACTACACCAAACTCTCAGAGAAAGGATCCAAACCTGAGTCCACATCAAGCATCTTAAGGGAATTATTGCACCAGAAAGGCCAGGCAGCTGATGTGTCTCTTGGAGCATGAACTCCATGCTGGCACCTCTCCCAAAGCCTTTCCTGAAAGTTTAATTGGCACTGGCACATCCTTGTGGGGTTGTGGTTTCGGGTGATGCACAGGTTGCTAAAATAAGCTGTTGCCAGCTGAGGTTACAGCGGCGCCGACAAGGAAAGCCCTAGGACAGGACAGAGGGTTTCAGGAGCTCTGAGAGGATCTCTTGGTAAGAGGTCCTGGGGATAGAAAAGCTGTAGGAAACAGATCGTTTGTCTACACAGCCAAGCTGTTTCACACAAAAGGTACCAGAAAAGAGCTGCATCAGTACAGATTTGCTCCTGTAAGGCTTGACTGGCAGCTAGGAAACCAGGGAAAGGATAGATGAAATTCAAGAAATCAAACGTTTTCAGCAAATCCTACGCGTTCCCTCAACTCATCACGCTGTCAAGCCAGTTGGCAACAGCAATAGAGACGTAGGCTGTTTGAATACAGTCGTCTCCCCTCACCCCCCTTCTCGTTTATCCAGGTAAGTAACTCTGTTCTACAGTTGGATCACCATCCCCACATACAAGCAAAGTGAGCCATGAGAATAAACGCAGAGTTTATAGTCTCCTTTTCAAGGGGGGCTTTAAGCAGTACCTGCTATTCCTCGACTCTGGGCCACGGGCCAAACTACTCACTGAATTGACTGCTCAAGGATCTGCACTCCACATACAAGTCCTGTATATTCTAAACCCCGCTTGCTCTCTTACTGATGTGTATTTTACATCCTGCACAACCATCCTCTGTTGAAATCTCTGGCTTCCAACCATCCCGACTTCAGTCCTACACTCGCACAAAGAGGTCTTTCAACGTGGATGTTACAGTATAGCTGGAAAAACCCCACAGCTCCAGAAATACCCATCCTGCTGGAGCCCATCAGGTAATGCAGACTCTCCACCTCCCTTTTTATGATGGGATTGTCTTTCCAATGGCATGTCTGTTGCTACAGCTTCTGTGCAACAGGGAAATGAAAACACAAAGACTCTCTTCACCGTGTGCCAAGATTAGCTGCCAGCCTCTCTCCGCAGAGCGTGCCTGCCCTGGATCCTAGCCGTCATGCTTCAAACCCTTCTGCTCTCTTCAGGTCTTCCCCCCCGCCCAGTGAACTGTATTTGAGGGAAAGATCATGTATTTCCCATTTAGTAATCTCTTCCTTGAATCCTTGGACAAAGCCAATGATCCAGCCTATGATGAGGTTCACCATCCCGACAGAAATCCACCTAGCTACCTCAGACAACTACTCAATGCTAAATTCTCCGTTAGCAAATCATTCTTGCAGGAATCCAAGCACATGCAACCACAGGATGTACACCCATAAAGGATCCTGAGGCTCACACCAGGCATTGGCCCAGGATACTCCACAGCTGCAAGTCTTAAGAGAAATCACTATCCCTCACTCTAAAGCATTTCTCTTCTTTGAAAACCAGCAGCAGAACAGTGTGCTAAAATGACAAAGCTTCACGCCAGAGGTAACAGGGCTCTGTTACTCTCATCCTGAAGGCAGCAGGGAAAGTACTTGGCTATCAGATGCAATTTCATTTCAGATGGAAACAGAAGATGTGACAAGAAGTTGGGCACTCAGGAGTCAAAGGTTGTTGGAAGCCAAACAAGATGCAGGGGAGAGGAACCCTGCCTGACAGATGTGTTCTCTCCCCGTATGTAAACATCTGGAGACATCCAAGTGAGGTTTAAAAGCCACTTAAAACTTCAGGCTTTCATATGGAAACACAAAAGCCAGCTTGGAGGCAGCATCCATAAAAAAGCCAGCCTCCAGGGACCAGAAGTACTTTCAGTGAGGAGTTCTGTCTCATCCTGAGTTCAACTGTATTCAGCGACTAAATTAGTTAGCTGAAACTTTAATGAGAAACCACACCAAAATGAAGATATAACAGCCTAATTGTCCAGGATGTCACCCCACTCATGGGGCTTCTTGCCACTCTGCTTCCTTCCTCATCTTTCACAGCACTCCACGCCGCCAAAAATCAGCGCAGTGAATTTGTGGCACGAACCTGAACAAACACACCCAAATGAAGAGACATCCCAGAGATGAACATGTGGAATTAGACTGAGGAGACAGCTCTGGATACCAGGCCACTGCTTAAAATAGACCCAAGAACCTAAGGAGACAGCAGTGCAGTCCAGCACAGACAGGACAAGATGCAGGACATGTGCTTAAGGCCATCGTAGGGGAAGAGACTTACATGCCAGGGAAGGGAGGAGAAGCCTGAGCATATATACATAGGTACAAAGAAAGCATTTTATGTTAAGGATAGGGGAATGCTGGCATCAGCCACCAGGGAGGATTTATTCCATCACTGCTCTCTCCATCACCAGCAAATCACTAAAAATAGGCAAGACAGCTGCCTGTCAGGACTAGCTTGGAGGCACCCAGCCCCGCTTTGGCAGCAGACAAGCTGATTTCTCACGCTCCCTCCCACTCTCCTCTGCTGCAGCCCAGTTTAGGCACTGGCACGTGGGTGCAGACAGACAGGCCAGAGCATGAGGACCTCCGCTTCAAGCCCATTAAGGGGATCACTCTGACAAAGGTGAACTTGAACTCGGATCACGTGGGATAATGTGCCACTCAGAGATGACTCCCCAGGAGACTGCAGAGGAAAACAACTGCTTCACAAAGGCTGCCAACCTTAGTGACACACGCTGGAGGCATCCAACTGATGTTACCTTCATACCCTCAGAAATTATAAAGCTGTTAATTACTTAATCCAGAAGATGTGGCTGACATTCCCAAACAGAGCACAGGCCGCACGGGACTGCGCCCCAAGCTGCGGCACTGATGGACACAAGCAGCTGTGGCTCGGTTACATCTTGCCATACACAGAATGGAGCAGAGCCATGAGCCCATGCTCCTCACCTCCCAAATTCACTGCTCACTTGAACTTCTGATTCAAACCATACTTCACAGTCAGACAAGCTCCATAGCTTTCCCTCCCTCCCCCAGGTAGCTGCTGTCACTTACAGCTGCAACTCCCCTTGTATTCACTCCTGGGCATGCAGGCAAGGCAACTTGGTAAAACCATGTGAAGCACAAGGGAGGATAATCCCATGAGCCTGTAAAGGTGACAGCTGGCATCCTGCTCCTTACTTCTGGTCTCCCCAAGAGACAGCAAACTCACTGCTTTTCAAGGAAAATATAGTTTTAAAAAACATGAAAATAATTAGGGAAGCAAAGCAAAGCCTCCAATGCCACAAGCTTCTTAAGGTGCCCTCAAACACAAAGCAGCTTTTATTTCCCCTTTCTTTCTACTGTTTTTCACAGTACTTGAGGGTTCGCACAAGCCTGGCTTTATCAGTTTGAAATTAAGAGCCTTATCAAAGGATACAAATACATGTCACTTGGAATGACAACAGTACTCAAAGCTTATACCCAAGGGTGAGAAGGCCATATGACTACTACAAAATACAAGTAAAGAAGCTTACAGCATCTCAGAAGAAAGCAACCCTTGTAGTAATCAGGAAACAGAAAAGATGGGAAGAGGAAATGGAAATCACCCACTATGGAAATGGAAAGCTAGATACTTTTGAAAATTTGTAAGGGACACAGAGGCACCCAAGGAGGCAGCACTGTCCAAGAGAACACAATCTTTTTATTGTCAGAGTTACCAAAATCAACAAGGAGCATGGAACAAATTCAGACAACAGAAATATTTCTTCCTAAGTGAACACATACTCTGTTTGTAATGCTTTATACTCAATGTATCCTGATGATCTCAAGAGAGAAGACAGCCAGACCCCCTCCAGCTGAATGGTAGTGAATGTCTATGTAACACAGCAATGCTGCAGATGAGTATTTTCTACTCAGGTCTTTATAAAGCTTTCTGCATAACCCTGAGGTTTAGTTTTAGTAAGAGCTGGCTGAGACTCTGCTCAGCTGCTGTAGCTATTCAGTAAGCATTAACTCATTGCTGTTAATATTTAAAAAGAATAAAACAGGGCAGTAAGGATTATTATAGACCTGTTAGACTGACATTGGATGGAGAAGACAGGATGATCTAGGCTCTCTCAACACAGGATGGTAAGGAAGAATTTCATGACAGTTAACAAGGGCTTATGGAAAATAAGTCTTATGATAAATAGATGTTGTTTCTTGATGAGATTACCAGTGTTGTTGATAATCACAGCACCGTTCATTTAATAAATGCAAGTCTTCACACTGTATTATTCCACTTGTCACTAAATGATGTTGCAATTAATAAGCCTGAGCATCAGAAAAATCCACACATAGCATTCAGTGGCTTGAAAGCTGGTTAATAGCATGCTTCAAACCATGAGCATTTCATCATCATTGAGAGGCTGAGCTTCTCCCAAGCCCTGACAAGGGTAATCTCCTGGCCCCACGCCACCTCTTATTAATGAGCTAGAAGATAAAGTCTCCACGTCCCCTGCCATTTATCAGTAAAGAGCCAGAGAGCACCAGAAGTAACAGTCTCGCTTGCTCAGTAAGCTGGGCACAAGCAAGCACGCAACACCCATCAACGCTGCAGAAGAGCAAGGGGAGCATCCGGGCACGGTGATCAGATTTGTTTACCTGACTTGTTTCATCCATCCTAGACATTAATGCCTGTGAAAGCCACTTTGTGCTGCAGTTGATCATAACTCCTTAAGATTGCACTCTTAAGGCCAAACGCAAACCTTGTCTGTACAGGAACCGCAAATCAAGCCTAAATATGAAGTAACACTCCTGTCTGGCACCAATGCAGACCTTTTAAGCTACTGTGCCCAGGTTCTCCAGCTTTTTAGCATGGTTTTTCTTTTAAATTCTACCCAAAAGCTGCAAATTCAATCTTTAGGAAGGTAAGGTTTTCAGAGTCAGAGATCTTAGCCCTCCTGGACCGAAACAAAGGAGTAAAGTGATCATAGGCTGTGTTCCTCATAGAGGGACAAGTTGGAAAATGCTGAGAGGAGGCACTAGCATACACACAGATTGAGAATAACACAGAGCCTGGTTCATACTGCAGATAATCAGCAATTTCCCTAAGTAACATATTCTCTTCCTGCAACAGTTTCTAAAACATCAAGACCGGGTGGGCTTCCTCCCGCTGAAGTCCGGGGAGATACGTGCTAGCTCAGGCAGAGCCTGGCCAAGGCAAGCAGTGATTCTGGGAAGCTGTCTGTGTTACATCTACTCACATCTTCAAGTGATCAAGGAGTTCATCTGCACTGAAGCACTACTCACTTATCCAGAACATTACACACATCAAGTGTGTCCGTGTGATGTTAGTCACATGGAGTACCAACTAAAGAAAAATGGATGGGAGTAGTAACTTGCAGTATTTACCAAGTTCCTTGAAAATACTTTGTTTTCTCTGTAAGGACTGACAAATCAGGTCATTAGTCCCAAATATACTATTTCCCATCTAGTTTAGCTACCATGTTCTTATAATTAAGCATTGTTAAGAACCCAGCACTGAGGTATCTGGCAGGAAAGGAACATGAATCCTCATCAGCATCTGTTCCCTTGCCCAAACCACCTGCAATAATGCAACAAGCCATTTACCGAGTGTGCGCTACAACATTAATCACAGAAGCATCTGGGTTTGTTGTGCAAACTACCAGCTCGGGCCTGCAAGGCAATAAGAAATGGGTGAGCACATTGACATGCTTAGAGCAAAGCCAGTGTTTCCACACCAGAGCATTTTATAGGCTCCCAACAAACCATGTTTACCTACCCGACCCCGCTACTCAATCCATCTTCATTTCCATCAGGAGTACACCAGAAAACAAGAGAGCAAATATAGAGCTAAGATAAGTGGTGTTGCCTGAGGACTAGAGTTATTTAAAATACTTTGAGAGGAACTTGAGCAGGTCAGCAGGGAAGAAAAAAGGAAGAGCACTCCAAGCATCTCCTCCCGCAGCTGGAACATGAACAGGATTATTTAAGTGCAGCAAACGTTGTATTGCTCTGGCTACCTACAGGAGTCTGAAACCTTTAATTGACTCAGGAGAAAAGGTATAAGAGCTATGAAGTATCTTGCAAGGGAAACAAGATAGCTGTGGATTCCTTAATTCCCATGATGAAGACTGTGGGAGGTCAGTCACACAGAGCTAACCTCACAGCTTGCTGATCACACTGCTATCCACACCCAGATCCCGAGAGCAGGTAATCCCTGACACCGCTTTTTGCTCTCTAGCCCAGGAGATGTTCACACAGTTGCATACTTCCATCCATGTGGCCTCACACTCCCAGGACAAGAGTACTGATGACTTCAGCCCCAAGTCAAGGAGGGAGTAACACCTTGCTAGATCTGTATTAATACTGATTAAAACCCGTTCTTCCTATCAACTCTTGGGCACTTAATAGCACTGTTCCCTTCCAGGCAGTACTTCACATAACCCCACATCTCTTTTAGGAGACTGAAAACAGACAGGCTATGACACATAAAGCAGAGTCTCCCTGACCTCCCAGGCCTCTCGTTCTCCTCAGGTGGCCCCAGAAGCAGCAGTAACATGTGGTCCCTCCCATGTGTGAGCTAGACACCAAGGGGATTAAAAAGAAAAAGCACCAGCAAGTCTCAGCACCAGCCAACTGCAGGAGACAGCTGTAGCTGCAGAAGTTCGCTGAAGTATAAAGTGATTAAAAAACCTCAGGATTAGGCTAACTTATCTTTTAAAGCTTCAACTAATGAACATTACTCCTACCTTTAGTTTTCCTCCCTTGCTTGCTCTCCACAGATCTAACACTCAGCACAGCACAGAAGAGTGGCAGCAGACACCAGGTGTCGTAAGAAAGCAACGGCTGTGCCAAGATCGGACCCTAAAGGGGTGACACTCGCCAAATGCACTGCCACTTCACTTCCAGATCAGGAACTAATCAAAACTAAGTGATACTCAATACCTGCACTGCTTCTGTTGAGCCAGGAAATTATTCCCCCTGCTCAGCTGCCGAACAACGTGACTCCTTGGAGAGATGTTGCTTTCTAGATAGCTACTGGAGGATGGCCAACACGATCTTGGGGCTGAGGGCAAGGTGAGCAGGTATTTTTAGTTATTGGGTGCCAAGGGGAGGCAGTGGGCATGAACTGCACTGCAGGAGGGCACCTGTATTTTCAAAGAAAAATTAAAAGTGCCCTTTTGAGTGACATTAAAGACCTGCATATGTTCAAGCAACAGTTATCCTGTTGAGAGGTATAGCTCAGAGGACAATCCCCACATAGTCACAGCAAACCAAGACAATTAGGGAAGCTGTTTTGTGTATTCTCTGACAACCCCCAGCTCTGACTTGCTACGCAACACTTCAATAAGATATTATGAACTGGCACTGCTCAAGCTTCAAGGCTCTGCAGACTTAGGGCAATACCTGTGCTTTAAGCTCTGCAGGTCAGCCAAGGTCATATCCCCCCCTCCATGGGATGTTGAGATGTTTTCCTTATCGCCTCTGGTTTTGACTTTGGCTGAACTCCCCAGCATCAGATTCTTTCCTTCCCCTGACACTCATGGGTAAACACAAGATGAAGCCAAAAGCCACCTGAAAGGACATGGTGCTCTTTCAAGACACCACTCATAGATCAATGTGTCTTCAAGCCTCAGGAGAAAACCCTCAGCACAGCAATCCCAAGGGTAGTCTGAAGTCTGTCACATCTCACAAAGAATTAATATCAAAACGGAGCAGAACTCTCAAAATAAAGATAACCAAACCTGGATAATACCTACATTTTTTCACCTTTTCTCTCCTACATCAGGTTAAGCAGTACCTGGCACGTCTATAGCTAGGAAACAGGTTTTTACCCCCTTGACTATGATTTAAGTGGTCTCCTTTGTTTTACTAGCACAAAGATTTTCAAAAAGTCTCAGTTTCAGCGGGCATATTTCCAGCAATTCTGCCATAAGAAAATGCATTCTTAGCAAATGACTCCAAAGCCCCTAAGACACTTATGCTAAAAAGCAATGCATTCTTAAAGGGAGTCAGCCAAGGGCTGATCTAGACTTCAACATTCATTCCAGAAGCACCGACAGAAGAGCCAAACACAGAAAGCAACCAATGTCAGCAGAGAAAGCAAGATGAGGGGTCTTTCCCACAGAAGATCTTTCAGTAAAGCAGCTGGGCATTTGGTACAGGATGGCCGAAGGCAAAAAGGGTGGAAAAGAGGAAGAAACAGTTAGGACAGAATGAAACATGCAGAAGGGCAGCCAGCACCAAAACAACTCAGCGTGCAGGAAAGGAGCAGAGCCTGAAGAAGAGGGGCTTTTAACAACGTCAGAATATACCCGTTTACAAGCCTGGGTGGTATATCAAGTTTAATGGCTTGGACTTACGCACGGGATGCGGCAGAAGAGCACACAAAATAAGGCCAAGGGGATGCTACAGAAGGACTGGGTACCCCATTAGACACAAATGTGCTGGTGACAAAGGATCTTGTGGTTAAGAAACTTCCACAGCAACACAGATGTCTTGCCCTTATTCCTACTGCCAATATGCTTGTGGAAGGGTAATTAATTAAGTGCAACTAAGTACTGCCAAGTCAATCAGAAAGGCTCTGTTTACTGAGGTCCTTCTGTGCTCCCCAAAGGTATGCCTGTGCCCTCATTCTACCCAACATCAAGGTGACTGAGTGACAGGCTTCAGCACAGAAATGCCAATTGAAAAGCTTTCAGATGCCTACCGCCCAGACTCACCCAGGAAGGCGCATGACATCGAACACGCCGGTGGTTGTTTAACAGCACTGCAAATGTGCATTTGCAATCACACATACCAACTCTACACAAGTCTCAGGAACAGTACATTTTTATAAACATTAAGCTTGCCACAAACTGTGATGTTCAGTACTTCTCATATGAATGCCTCATTTAGATTAGCCAATGACCGCACCAAGATTTATTGCAATTAATTAATTCAGTTCATTATACCAATGCCCAGATAGTTAAATGCTTCTGTTGCCAGATGGAAATCCTCAGAGTTTAAGTTATTGCTTAGAAAGGGTAAACTTTATTAGTTTTTGAAGCTCAGTTATTTGCATAGAGGAAAAGTCTCCTTCACCACAGCAGGAGGGCAGCATCAGCTACTCCTGCCACGTAATTACGTAGAGGAAATACAGTTCACCAAAAAAGCAGTCAGTGTTGGTCTTGGTGCCTTTGCTGTCCTCCAAGAGCAGGAGCAAAGGCACCAAGACCAACACTCACCTGCCACAGACAGCTGTGCAGAACGCAACACATGTTCAGATCAAATGGGAAGATATCACCAACCTGTCTCTCATCGTAGGAAGACCAACAGCAGTCTCTCCTATGTTGCACCATATGACCACTGTGGGTTTTTAGATCGATCTTTACAATCCTTAATGTCTCCTCTACATTTGTGTGGGCTCCCTTGCCCCGACGCTGGCTCCTACAGCTGCTCGGCACATATCCTGACAAAAACTTGTTTCAGGCTGTACACAGCGGTCCAAAACCATCCGAGAAGTCTGTCTACATGCTCAGTAGCAGACAGGATAAGTTCACACACCAGCACCACTACATTAACTGGTGTTAGCAGGGTTAACCATCATCATAAGTATGAGAATGCTGTGCTTTAGACCTGCAGAACCTCTCTGAGGCTAACTGTGCAGCATGGAAGAGTTGCACATCAGAACAAAAGCACAGTTGCCTTGCTAACCAGAGATAAACAGGCAGCATCAGTCACACCCCGACAGAACCCGTTATGCAAAGGACCTCTCCAAGCTGCTTCCCATTTAAATACCACCATCAAGTTCACTTACTACTAAGTGTAAATACTCTGATGCACAGTAACGTAGTCTATAAGTTACGTGTTCAGCAATACCTGGCTTATCTGATCCCTGTGCCCTGGCTACACATATCACATATTTACCTTCTATAACCCATTCATTATACTTACTGCAATAGCTCAGGATGTAACTACCCAAATAACCCAAGATGTCACCACCAACGTCCTGTATTTGCCTACACTTCTTAAACTCTACTGATCACTCAATTTATATGCTGTGCAAGACAAAGGAAATTTGTAGTTCCTCATCCCCCAGCTGTTTAAACACAACATTAAAATGCCTGTTTGAAAGTCTGGTTAAAACTTCTCCATGTGTCAGGATAATGTATTTTCAACACTAAATGTATCAGTTTTGTTCCTCCTCTTATTCAACTGCTGTATGCCAAGTAATTAAATTAATTTCTCAAGCCTAGAGGTACTTCTATTTACAGTTACCAATACTGTGGATATATTTCACCGGAAAGGAATACTTCAAAGTCTATACAATTATATACAGGATTTTTCAAATCCCTAATAGACAAAGGAGATAGAGCAAGAAAAGAAAAAAAAAAACCCAACAAATAGTAACAAGTCAGTCTGTCCAGATAGATGACGACTGGGAAGATCACAGACTACACTACTCCAAAGAGACCACTTCTCTCCTTTACCTGTTTTCTATCAGCACTCCAAAGTCAAGCCTGGCCACAGTGCCCAAGGACCTCTAAGGAACAGCCAAGTTCCCCAAGAGCCAAAAATCACTCCCCAAAATCACCCTCACCTAGCACTTGGCCAGCACCTTCCTCCTGATAAAAAGCAACGCTAACAACTAACAATCTGTGTACTTTTAAAAGCCGAGGATGGGGTGGGGGGGGGTGGGGGGGGCTGCTGCAGGAGGGAACTGATAACTCAGTGCCTTTGGAACAGCTTTACAAAGGACATGATCTCCCACCTACTTCACAATCATGCTGAGAATGTTTTAAGTGGAAAAAACCCTGCTTCCTTCCCTGCCTAGAAGGGGTGTTATCCTGGCTGTCCCTGCAGTAGCATTCAGGTCCTGCGGATAAAGAGGCACTAGGTAAGTGCAGAGCGTTGGCAAAATGCAGAAGATGACACTGTGCTGGAACACAGTGTTCTTCCTTAGGCTGAGCAACCCCTTTAACAGATACAAAGGTCTGACATCTCTAGGAACAGCCAGAACAATTACCGTCATCTTCCTCCCATTGCATTAGAAGCAGCCACGATGCAAGCAAGCAGAGCGCAAACAATAAATCATCTAAATGCTGGAATGAAAATAAGATGGGTTTTCTGCAAAGACTTTACTTTTGGGCTCTCATCACAGCTGTGAACTCAAGTGACACTGCTGGTGCCACACTGCTCCCACATTTTGAGCCAACAGAAGGTATTCTGTGATTTATTTCCAATATGGGACAGGCCCAGGGCTCAGTGAGGGACACCTCAGGCAAGCACCAATATCCCCTTTCTCTCCCCAGTTATAGAAACAAGCTTTGAGCCTCATCACCCATAAACCAATCTGCTCAGACTCCAGCCCTCAAAAACTGTATCAGTCCTGCCTGCAGGACCTTACCCCCAAAATATGGATTGTTCTGCAGCTTCCCTGCTGCATCTTATATATGAAGCAGTCCGCAGAACACAAAGAAAATCAGCACAGCATCACCTGACCTAGCAGCCCTCCCAGCTCAGTAGAGTCAACTGCTCTCTTTGCATGGCAATGTTATGTGTGTCTACAGGGTTGTGCAAAGGGAAGCCAGGCAGCAATCCCCACTGAGAGCAAGCAACCGGTGTGAGGATGGCCACAGGAGGGAAACTCTTCAGCTATGAGCTTTTTTCACCTCTCAGACTGCCCACAGCAGCACAGAAGCTCCACAGGGAGTCAGAAACAGCCATTCCCTCCATGCACCAGAAGGACAAACAATAACACTTTACAAAGTCTCCCGCAGATCTCAAACCCATCTGCAGGTACTTGCCACAGGACTAAAAGCTGCATGAGGTCCTAGGAGGGAGAAAAAAAAAGTGTATATATGTATTACCTCTGCCAAAGCAATCTGGCAGTCACTGTCGCTGCAGTTGTCCCTAGGAAAGCTGCTGCCATGAGCCGATGCCTGGTCCTGGCATGATGTGCTGTCCCATGGTAATGCCGCGAAACAGCGGAGAGCCCAGCTGCAAGGGGAAGAAGTCGAAGGCGAAACATCCTGTTGAGGAAGAACAGCACATCAGTACAGCAGCAAAGGGTTTCTGGCTGTGGGTTCTCATGCTGGCCCTCAGTCAGAGATTTGCTTGCATTGTTCCCCAAATGGGAAAAGTTACAGAAAAGAAGTCACAGATGCTTACTAGCTGTTCCAAAACAGGCACATAACCTAATAAATGGCAAATGGGAGTATGATGTATTGACACACACCTGGTTGACACACCTTGCTGCCACTTAACATTCTTAAAACATTTCTAAGATTCCTCTCTGGCCAGAGGAAACATTCATGCTCCAAGTGCCAAGGCATGCAAGATGCAGGGAGATCTTACAAGCAAGTATGGCTAACAAGAGCCGTTTGGCCAGAGGAAGAGACACAGATGGATTTTAAAAGGCAAATTAAGTCACATAACAAGGAAATCTAGCACACACAACCCCCCCCCCCCAGTCACTTGGTACTTCCCTAAGAAAACTCCTGTTAAATCACTTTAGCCAGCCTGGAACAAGAACATTTATATTCAACTTTCAGCAGAAGGCAAGTTTCAAAGCATCAAAACTCATAACACACACTCCATCCCCCTCTTAGATACCCAACAGTACATAGAGGAACAGGAAACCAGAGCCACAAATCTAAATGCTATTACAAGGGATCATCTCATCACACACAGCAGCTCTGGGAGGCAAAGCAATTCTCGCTGGCTCACAGCACTGAAGGGGAAGGGTAAATGTTGCCTTTGAAATGAAAACGTGCTGCAGTTCCTTAGCAAAATAAAGGTTTATTTCTAACTGATGCAAATTCAATTTCCCTGTTGCAGGGACAGCCTTAAAAAAAGATATTAGGAACAGAATGGTAAAAAAGTTGCCACAGTCAGCAACACTACTGCGTGGAAAGAGTCACCCGATTTTCTCTTTTTGTCCCCTATTCTCACTGTTCTGTGGTCAGACATTCCCAGAACTCCAAAAAGTAAAGTCACATCTATTGGTTTCTATTTGTTTTTGCAACACAAGATGCCACCACACTGCTCTGCCACACCATTCACTTGGAACAATGACAATCTCAGGACCATTTTGCACAAATGCATCTTACGTGTTCACATGGGGTATTATCCCACTGCAGCTATTAACTGCTGAATATACTAGTGCAATAAAAACTACCACTGGCTCAGGATTTCATCATGTGTTCCGGTGGTGCGAACCTGGGGAGGGGAAGAGGGAGGGAAGACACACACAAAATACTCAGCAGCTTACTTCTGAGTGTTGAATCTCAGTATACTTTAAGGCAAGAGGCGGTGGAGATGCATCTAAAGGCTTCATGGCACAACAAAGTAGTATGTGGTGAGGCAAAGGGAAGTGCAGATAAAGTCACTTGCAAATCCTTTATCAATGATTTTCCATATCAGATCTACGGCTTTCACACAGCCCTGGGACAAGGGAGATGGGGATGGTGCAGCAGCAGGTATGCTCTCATTTCATGTCCCAGTGAAGAATTTATTACATAGGCAAAGCAAAATCTGCAAGTGTTAGTTTCTCCAAGAAGCTCTTGTTACCCTAACTTGGGCTTCCCTGCATTTTGCTGTTTCCCCTCCCAATGGAAGTGCAGCCGGTTATCATTTAATCAGTCAAAATGAAAATCGAGCCACCAGTGCTTCCTCTTGAGCTTGAAGATACCTCTACAATGTCTCAGATGGTTGGCTTCAGTACTGCAGGAATTTTTGCTCAGCCCAAGCCCTAAAACACACGAAATTATCTGCTTTGTCCAAGTCATCTCTATGCTTGATGGTGCTGGGATGTTCACCCAGACAGCACTCGCTTGATAGCAATTGCCTGAGAGCGCAGAAAGCAGGCAGTTCCCGTAACAACCCTAAAATATAAGGTATCCCTATCTCAGAAAAAAGGGAATAAATCACTTGGGAAGCTGGATTTTCCATGTTTTCTGTCTGCACTACTACAATCTCTCAATTTTAAACTTTTTTTTTTTTTAATCACAAGCACCAGTATGTTTTGTTTAAAGCTTCAAGCATTTAACTCAAGTTCACTCAAGAAAGCCAGTGCTCACTTATACAAAAGATTAGAGGCAAGTATCTTGTCCTAACCACAGCAACAAGGAGCTCAACATCATGACCTGCAGTAGCGTAAGGAATAAAGCTGATAAAAAGCATCAAACTCCCAAGACCTCCTGGGATTGCAGCTTCGAAAAAGAAAAGAACTCTCAATAATCACATGACTTAATGAAATATATATGATTTAATTTTTTTTTACAGGACACAATAAAGTAGCTCAGAAAAAAAATATTAGCTCAAAAACACTGAAAATAAGGATCAAGCAAAAAAAGTAAGCCCTCATGATGTTCTAGCATCCCTGCTACAAGGAATCCGTAGATCATATTTTTGTGTCTAAGAGGTAAGCCAATCTTACCTGAAGTTCTGGCTCAGAGCTCTACAGATACTTTCACAGGGTGAATTCACATCCTTGGACAGAAGACACAATTGGGACCTCTTTCCCAGAAAGTGACATATCTGCTCTTATTTATGCCACAAAACACAGGTATTTCTTTTCAAGCTGGAATCAACTGTCAAGACTTTAAAATTTAAAATCAGAAGCTTTGTTCCCTGTCTGCTCCATGATTACCTATGACCTTTTCCACTAAAACCCAATCCTCAAAGCCCAAATGTTCAAAAACCATAAAAACCCAATAAAAAAATATCCACCTCACCACAAACCCCCACAAAAGGAGACCCGACAGCCCATCCTGGTTCCCAGCACCATGGTTGGTGCCCCAGCTCCATGGTTTAAGCCATGTTTCTGCTGCTGTGGCAGCTCAGGGTCCTGCTCTGTGGGTACATGCTGATGGTAAGGTGGAACAACATAAAGCCTCATGTATTTGTAACCCAGCATTAAACGTGTTCACGTCTGACATCCAGGAAACCCATAAACCCATTGGGAAAGCATTGCTTCCAAGATGTGACAGGCATCATTCAAACCGAGGACATCCAGATTTCTTGAAGAGGAAAAAAGCACAAAATTACTTCAACAGCTATATAAATTCTGGCTTGAGATGGATATTTCATTTCCCCAAACAACCGCCCTCTATCCAGTAACTGGTTTTGCAAGGAAATTCAGACAGGCTCCTGACTTCTCCCCTTGCCATGTCCAGAACACCTGTCCACCTCCAGATTTTTTGCAGCACACAAAAGAACTGGCAGATCCCAACTCTCACATCCTTTTTCAGGCACCAAAAAAACTTCAAAAGACTCACTCCCATTTTTCCAGCACCTTAATTAGCTGATGGCTTCAAGACTGAGAGCACCAAGTTGCTCAGTTGAGGGGAAAAGGGACCTCTTTGCTCTTGGGTACCCTGCAGCACTGAACTTTTTGTAGTCCTCCTTTGCCATCCAGAACAGCCTCCGTTTTCAAGATGACACAGACTTCAAGCAGCTTTTTGATGTCAAAGCTGGCCTCGGTGGCACAAACACCAAGAACAGTAACTTAATAAGCTGAGAGGTGTTTAATTTTTAATCAGAGATGGGTTCACAGGCATTTTTTATTTGAACAATTTTACTAGGACATGGTAAGCCTGCATATTGGTGCGGAATGTCAATTGCCAATTTAAATGAAAAATATTGCTGTGCAGTTAAGATCTCCTCAAGAGAAGATTTCCACTTACAAGGCATTGCTTCGGTATGAAGACTTCCAGAGGGATGGAGTCCCCAAGCACTGAAAGAGCCTTCTGGAGCTGTATGTTTATTAAAAAGCAAAGCCTGATGTTGCCAGAGTGCACCAAGACACCCTGAGCCAGCTGTAGGAAAACCCCCCACCTACTTCCACCTCAGCCCCTGCCTGACAGCAATACCTCACCACTGCTCACTGCAGCCAGCCATGTCCACCCCAGAAGGCATGGGGTGCCCTGAAGCCAGCTGCAGCAGAACACAGGTCTCTGCTCCCAGCAATCCTGCACCATCTTCTCAAGCAGATTATTGGGAGGAAAGGAAGGAAAAAAAAGTAGGACAAGTACAGCCATCGGGAAGGAAAAGTCAAGACACAAAAGGCAAAGCAACTGAGAGAATTTTCACCACCAACACTGATCTCATCTGAGATAAATAAACCAGGAGGGGAAAAAAAAATCCTCTTAGCATCAAGCTTGCCTGCACCAAAATCAAGTTATTAACTTTGGCTTCTCCTTCCCCCCAGTTCTCTATACTTTCCATTTACCAACTGGTACAAGGGTGATACATATAATTAAGCCAGAGGTGGATTCCAGCTTACCCAGGTGTCTGTATCCACTCCTTCCTCTGTCCCCAAGAGAGACTGAACTGCTCCTGCTCTTCCCCCCTCCCGTAACTCCTCCAGATTTTCACCTTACCCAGTGCAATTTGCAGATAAAGGATTACTCACATTACTGAGGTTATTAGCTTACTAAGACACATAAATCAGTTTTGAGAATGAAAATGATATCTAGCTGCAGAAGTAATTTCTTCTCAGGAATGAGATTGGGGCAATATTTGATCACATCAATTTCACTAGAGAGGAGAACCGCATTTGCTTCGGAGCACGACTCGTATTGATGGAGAGTCTACGAAGGATCAATCGATAACACCATGACAGATCTTTAGCAGAAAGCTAAGCCATAGCCCAGTAACTTCCTTTTAACTGCCATTGCAGAAAGGGGCATCACCCCTTCCTAAAACCCTCACCCCCTAAAACACACACTTCCGAACTCCATAGCTACAGCCAACCGTAGCTCACCCTCCCCTGGGGGCCGAGGGTTCAGCGTGAGCCTTTGCTCTGCTCCCAGCACAGCCGCTGCTGCAGCCATATTTCACGGCACGCTCGGCAATTCAGTCTCATGCTGCTCTACCAGCCCGTTCTGGTGCTCTATTGTCACCTCACTTATTTAGGATAGTGATTTGCTGGGATGGTATCCATTAAGACTCACATGATTTATGCCACCTCATGAGTCACTTGGCCAAATTGATGGTTTAGCATCACCAGACACAAAGTGAAAATATAACAGCAAAACCCCAGCTAGATGGAATCCAGCTTGTCCAACTACCACACTTAGGCAGAGTTTTCTCCTCAATTTAACACACACATCCTTACCATTAGCTACGCTGAAGGAAGACGTAGGTTTCTCTGTCACCAACAGTTGCTCTAATCCCTGTCCTATTTTCAAGCTCCACATACCCACACTCAGGCTCTCACCGCTTGATAACACATGGTCTGCTAGGAACTACAGGTCATCCTGAGATACCACGTACTGCACAGAACAAATAACCATCTCTCCTTGGGCTGCACAAGTCCCTCATCATGATTTCTTCCAAGCACTTGCTGCCACAGGAGCTCCACCTTTGATTCAAGTAAACTGTCCAGAGAAGAGTGACCAACCTCTAACACTGTTGCACAAAGCCAACAGGACTGAAAACCATATTCCTGATCTTCAGTGCTAAACAGAGAAGACGATGTGCTGTGAAGACACACGCAAGACTTCTGATCTTGCCTTAATAAAGCATTAGCAGTAACTGTGAGTGGACTATTTACAAGGGTGGAGGTCAGGGGTCAGCTTGGTCTTCTCTTAAATGGGAAACAGCAATGCTTACTCACCAGGGAAAGACCTTCATCACCCATGTGCCTTCCAAGATTTCAAGTCTGCTTGGGGTAAAAGCTTTGGTACCAACCAAAACGGTAGAAGCTTCACTTGGAAAGCTTAACAGCAACCCCAAATCCAACCTGCTGGCTGAGTTGCTGGAGGACTTGGGAGTGGATGCAACCACCACCAACCAGGTACCTCTGTGGTGTCAAAACCGAGCACCTTTAGCAAGGATAAAATGTTTGCTTGTGGCTTCAGACAGTCTCCAGCAATGCACAGCAGATTTTTAATGGGAAACCAATTTCCCATGCAAACAAACTCTCAATGTCGCTTTTTCTTGGTTAACCTTTTCCTCCTCCCTACTCCCCTCAAAACTGAGACTATTCTTTAGGCTTTTGTACCTGGAAAACATCACAGCACTGACAAACTCCCTAGTAGCATCTCCACAGAAGCCAGAAATAACTAATAGAGCTGTAAAACCAAAACCTAACCAAAATGAAACTTACCTCACCCTTTATTAAATACAAAGACTCTGCTTCATGAGCTACCTCCACCTTAATCGATGAATATTCTTTTTCCACCTGCTACTCCCAAATAGTCAGGCTACCTTTGCAAACCAGACATGTGAGCAGGTGCACGAGAGCAGAGGCATTTCCATGGTGGGGGGGAACCCAACACTGATTTGAGGAGCAAAAGTTTGTCAGAGAAATGTCAGCAGACAGGCAGGAAACCACACTTCTGTCTTCTCCTGCAGCAAGTTACAGCCAGCAGGAACGTGGCTGCTTAGTGACCTGAGTGATTTAACATGCTTGCATGATCTGTGTCAATGGGTTGCGATTTTCCTGAGAAATCCTAACTTTCTCACCAAGTGGATAGCCCCTACTTGCAGCTCTTGCTCTTTCTCCAGCTGATAGCCAGATACCTGTGTGCACCTTAGAAAAACAAACCGAAAAACCCCAACCCAGTGCAGTTAAAGGAGATTTAAGAGGTGTTCACTGGGCTTCAAGAAGCATGTTAATTTTTAATGAATAAACATGTGTTTCACAAGAAACTAAAGCTGGAAAAGAAAAATGTTAAGTCATCCAAGGAGAAAGCAAGAGCCTTGCTGGGCTGCAAAGGTGACAATTCATCAGGCTTGAGCTGTCTGTGGATACATGCCCAGATCCAAATCCTTTCTTTTTGGAGGCAGACAGACAGCAGATCACATGAGGAATCAACATCACCATAAGTCTGTACCTCTTTCTTTCCAACAAAGAGGAAAAAATTTGTGAACCCACCGAAAGCTTGAATTTGAATATCAGCCAAAGGTAGTTTCCTTCTTCCCTATTCTGCCTTTTATAGAGAAACACTGCCTACTCCAGCCACAGCCACTTGCTTCTTTAGAGAACACCTCTCCAGCCCACAGAGCCACGAAAGAGCAGCACAAGGCCAGCGCCAGCCCTTGCACATCCTCCATGTGTCTGATCCTAGCTGAGATTTTAGTGAAAAAATGAAAAGATAACACAGCTGCTCTCGTAGCTCTTGAAGCAAAACCACCAGCGGTGGCAAGTCTGCGTCAAGCTAACCCAAACACGGATGTTGCAGCAGCAGTACGCGACGCAGCTCGTCGGCGCAGAGCTGGTTTTGTTGCTGTGGTGGAGCGGCTCTGCCAGCATCACAGACGGACACGCTACAAGTTACGGAGCCACATGGATTCACAGGTCTCATGTTTCAAGCACAGGTCAGCTGCAGCATTGCTCATCTCAAAGCAGGGCCTTCTTGCTGCCTGGAGAAGGGTCTCGTGTTTCACTTCAAAGAGCTATAAACTCTAAGAGTAACAGGAAAAAAACAGAAACTTCGAGCTCAAGACCCTCGAGGCTGAACAGAAAGCCACACGCACACCCCACAGAACCCATCTACTTTCAGTTTAAACCACTGATTTGATTTGTGGCAGGTAGAGCAAGGGTGACAAGTTGTCACAGGCTGCAGGGACAGAAAGAAAAGCACATCATGAATTGAAAGGCATTTACACAACACATTTAAGGCCATGCAGTTATAAAGCTGCGCCCAGCTGTGTGTTCCCACCTTGTGCCAGCCCCTAGTTCCCAGTTACAGGGGTCAGTGCTTTTATCCACTTTACCTGTTCCTGCCCCACACCTCCACAGCTGTGTCACTCCAGAGAAAAGGATCTCTTCAGGCAGTGGTTACTGCCAGCTGGAAGCATCAGTGGCACTGCAATTAAAAGCTGCTCCTGTTAAACCCAGAATAAACTCCACAGCAGGTTTCTTTGGAGGAATAAAAAAACCTCACACGCTGTTCTCACAAGCAAAGATAAACCAGAATCCACCAGCCAAGGACTTCTCAGATAATGCTACAGAAGCCACAGTCAAACAACACATAATCTGAACAGCACAACTATCTGGTTTTTTTCTTATTCGACAGCATCTTAAATCTTTCACTAAGGGGCAAGCTTGCCAGAAACTTTTGGATGGTATACACTTAGGCAAGTGCATTTCAACTCAGATTTTATTAGGAGCTCTCACATTTCTTACTAAAACGCTCCACCACCCCACCCTGAAAAGATATATATATATGTATCCACATACCCCCCCTCATTAAGAGATACCCATACTGCTTTCAGTGCCCCTCAAAGCCATTCTGCTTCAAAAGAAGTCCAGATATTCCTCTCAAAGGCACACCATGCTGGCTGCAATACTCAAAGCCAGCTAACCATTTCCCACTGACCTCAAACAGCACCATCACACCCGCAGCCACATCTCCACAAGAAATACTTTTTTCCACTAACACCCCCACAACAGCCCAGCAGGAAGGCAGAGAAACTGGGAAACCTCATGAATACGGAGTTTATCGTTGTTCACAAGCATCCTCAGTCCTATGGCATCACCCTGCCTTAACATCCTGGGCACCAGGGAGGCCACTGGAAACTTGGGAAGAACAAAACAAGCATTTCTGCATCCCACTTCAAGACATGGCAGTGCAGCAGCGAGACAGCATGCAGCAACATGCTCTTATAATAAACCCAAAAGACTTTTGCTCAAGAAACACAAAAACGCTTGCTTCCACATTCTAGATCTAAGCATAGCTGACAGCTGCCTCCAGTATCACCTGCAAAATGTAATCCTCATGGAGTGCAGCTTCAAAGCCCCTCTGAGACTTCAAATGGTTTGCAAGTCTTGCAGTTTGTCCTGTTAAACTGCCCGAGGACAACAGAACAAGCTCTCCACTGAAAACACTTCCACAAGCTTACCCGGGAACATGACTTCTCAGCCCAAGAGGCACAACAGGAACCAACACAGAGAAGTTACACAAAGACTAATAAGGCACACAGAACAGACATTAATGATGTCAACAAGACACACCATTCTTCATCCCCTCCCAGAGCATGAAGTTTCAACTCCTTCAGTTCTGGAAGCATAACAAATATCACAAAAGCTTCTGCAGAAAACAGGTTACTTGGAAAACACGCCATTTCCAGGAATAAACACAGAACAGGGGGTTACATGACCTTAAAATATGTTACTGAATGCGTACGTTACGCTCTTTCTAACATACCAATGAACACCAGACCATTTAAGAGAGTGTCTACAAGACACAGTACCCCCCACACCCTCCTCTGGAAGCAGCTTCTTGGCTAAAGAAGCTGCTACCTGAAAGCAGTGGCCACTGTGACCTCCTCCAGGGTCCCAGAGAACCAGGGAACACTGGAATGTATTTGCCTCATACTCCCTGCGCTGGCCAAGAAATGCTTTGCTGCTCCAGATGAACCAGCACACACTGTTCAAGCCCGTTAGTCTGGGCTATGTTAGTAGTTTGGTTTTGTTGATGATACCTCCTGACCTTCAAAGAAGTTTTTACTGAGTGCGCAGGAACAGCGAGTTACTCTGTGGTTTTGGGGTTGTGGGGTTTTTTCCTCTCTCTATTTTATGAAAGTGACACAACTGAGGTCAGGTTGAGTGGAAGCTCCAGGCAGCTGCCACCTTCCACAACTCACTCCCACACCAGCTTGGCTCCTCCTTCCAAATCACACAGTGCTGCCTGAGCCTTCCACAAAGAAGTCAGCACAACTTTCCAGAGAGCAAAAAGGCAACCTGCTTTCCTACAGCTTCAGGAAAAATCCTGGATGAGCACTTCAGATCAACTCCAAACAGTGCAGGTTGAAGGCTAAATAGCAGCTAGATGATTAGTTCAGCAGTTAAAAGTACCTGAGAGCAGGGCCACAGCACACACCGTGAGCTGCACACCCCAGCAGGCAGAAATATCACCTTTACCTGTAGCACAAGTGTGTTGGCTCCCAGCTTGCGGGTCAGGTGGGCATGGAGAACGCAGGGAACAACTTCTTGGCTGTGTTCTAAAAACGATAAAAAAAAAAAATCATCAAGACTGTAACTATTTGCTGCAGTCCCTCTTCCCAACAGTCCTGCTCTGCATATTAGTGCTCACATGTTTTGACCTCAGGACTCACATCTCACCTGGCAAATAAAGCCAGGAGAGGGGAAAAAACCCCAAACCAGTCATGCAGTTGATAAAAAATAATAATTAAAAAAGCAAAAAAGGTCTTTACTTGAGCTCCAGCCTGAGCTAGCACCCAAGTTTCTAGAGGAGAGTATCTCAAAAAGCTTTGTTTTCTGACATGCCCACCCCAGTCACTAACACTCTAACCAACAGATTGAAGTTGAGCCGTGAGGCTCAGGAGGCTAAAAGCAGACACAGCACCGATAGAGACCGGACCCTCCCCCACGTTCAGCAGTTCATTCACGCAAATCTGCCCTAAAAGTTTCTCCCAAAGCGCTTTAACGAGCCGCGATTAAGGCAAACGGCTTTGACCCCGGCTGTGACACATAGCAGTAACCCTGAGGGCCCGGGCAGCACCCCAGCCAGCCTCCCACAACCAACCTCAACCAAAGCCGCGGCGCAGGGTACCAAACACCGCTCCGGGGCTCCCCAAAACACCTCGCACACGCCCCATCACAACACAGGGCCAGCGAAAGGAAACCTGCCTTCCCCTGCGGGGTTCCTGGCAGGAGAAGCTGTATAAGGGGCACAGCCCCTTAAGTTTATTTCACCGGGGAAGAACGACAGCAGCGGCGCCGGGACACACGGGGCAGCGGAGTGAGCCGGCTACCGATCCGCTCAGGGCCCAGGACGCTCCCTCAGCTAAAGGCCTCGGCTCCCTCAGTGCCCGAACCGCCCCCTCCGCAACCAACACCCCCCCACGCGCCCACAACGCGCTCCCGCCGGCCGCAGGGAAGGGAGAACCATCCCTAACAAAGCCGCAGGGCCCCGCGGGCAGCCACGGGAGAGACGCCAAGCCCACTCCCGATTCCCTTCCAGTCCGGCCGCGCTCACCTCCGAACGGCCACCGGGCCGACCACCCCACCGGAGCGAATGTAAACCCCGCCCGCCGGCTCCGCGCTTCCGCGGGCGGTTCCACGTCGGGAAGGGGCGGGAATGGGTTGAGGGGGCGGGGTCTGGCCTAAAGGCGGGATTTGGGCTGAAGGGGGTCTGAGGTGAAGGCGCGGCGTCTGGGCTGAAGGTGAGATTGAAGGCGGGATTTGGGTTGAAGGGGCTCCGGGCTAAGGACGGGTTGCTGCAGTGGGTTTCCCTGCTCTTCTGAGGAAGAACAAGGAACCGCTGAAGTTCTGAGTGTTGTGCTGGGCAGAGCGTGGGTGAATCCTTCCAAGAGGATGCACTCAAGACTCGATGGTTTCAGCCACCTTTTCCCGGCCGACGAAGGGAAGTCCTGTGTCACCCACACTAAAAGCGACAGGTTCGGTTCCCTTGCAGACTACTCCTTCCCAGGGATTAAAAAGGAGCAGCCGGCAGCACTGTAACAGCTCCCAGGCTGAAGGTAAAACTCCTTCCTAAGAGACACAACCCAAGTAAATCACCTTTCAAGCAAAAACTGTGCAGGTATTTCTTACTGAGCTCAGGTGTGCAAGGTCTGCCGGAGGTCCGGCATGTACATCTCTCTGCCACGCATATATCTATTTGGGACACAGAGTTTTTGTTCCGTTCATCAAACCTGCCCAGGAGATTGGATCCCGGTTTGGCCCGGCACCCTCAATTCCTGCGTCTCCCCTGTGCTCCATCCCCATGGCCACGGTGGTCTTCCTTGCAGCACCACAGCGCCCTGCAGCCCCCTCCCACCATGCTGCACCCTCTTTCCAGTGTACCTCATCTTTCTGCAACCCCACTCCGGTCTACCCCGTCGCCTTCACCCTGTACCTCCGCTCCCCGCATGCTCTCCAGGATAACTCCGCCCCTCCCCTCCCCACAAGCCGCGCCCCGGGAAGGGACGGTCCCTCCCCTCCCCGCCCCTCCTCACAGGCCCCGCCCCACGGCGCCCCTGCCGAGGAGTTTCCCTGCCCTCCAGCCCGCGCATGGCCCCGCCTACCACCAGCAGGGGAGGGAACGCAACGGCCAATCACCTCTCCGGACAGGGCATCCGCGCGATGCCGATTGGCGGCCCTGGCCTGGCTTGGCGAGTCCCGGGCCGGCGAAAGAGACGCTCCGATTGGCCGTCGGCTCCAGGGGGGCCCCGCCCCATAACTCCTTGCGTCCCTCCCTCGCTCCCCCCATCCACCCGCCCGGGCGGCAGCAGTAACCGCCGTCGCCGCCGCCGCAGCGTGAGGCGGTTCCAGCGGCGCGATGGCGGCCACGGCAGGCAGATCGCTGCCGCTCCTCCTCTGCCGCCGCCCCGCCGCGCTGACGGCGGCCGGTTGCTTCCCGGCGTTGGGGCGGCGCCGCCAGCAGCAGCGACACCGGACGGTGAGTGAGGTGGGAGCCGTGCCCTTCAGGCGGCGGCCGGCTGAGGCGGGCGCGGTGCCGGCAAGCCGCTGGCGGTAGCGGTGGAGGGGGGGGGGGGCCGGTTTTCCTCCTCTCGCGTTCCCTGGGAGGCGGTGGCCCCCGCCCCAGCCCGGCCCTGGCAGCTGCGCGTTATTCTTAGCGCCCGTCACCGGGCGAAACTTGAGCGGAGCGGGCGGCGGTAGCCGAGCCCCCGGCCCCGCTCCGGTAGCGGCCAGGTCGCCAGCTCTCTCGCCGCTGCTCCGCCCCGCCAACCAGCAGCTCCTCCACCCCCGCCCCTTCCGTCCCACTTCTTTCCTTTCCGCCCCTCCACCCCCCACCCCGATTCTCCTTTTTCCTTCTCCCCGGCGGACGCGGGAGCGGCCCGGCTCAGCCCGCCGTGCCGGGAATGGGCTCTCGGGGCGGAGGTCGGGTCCCGGCGGGGCGCGGCCGCCAGGTGGCGCTTGGGGCCACTGAGAGCCGCCGGCGGGGGGGGCGGTTTGGGGGGGGAGGTGGGCGCGAACTGACGGGCGAACGGACGGACACCGACGGGGCGGGGCGGGGTAAGGCAGGGGGGAGACACACAGCATCGTCCAGGTGCCGCGGGGCACGGATCGGGGAGGGCGAGAGGAGGCTCCCCTCAGGGTGGTGGTGGTGGTTTATCTTTTCGGGTTTCATGCCGCTGCCCCTCAAGGTCAGCCAGGGGAGAGGGGCTGGGGGCTTGTCCCCTAATTCCATAGTTCCCTCTGAGGCGTTGGCGTCCAGCTTGGTGCGGCGTGTGTGTGTTTAAAAAACCCAATAGACCACCCCAAAAAATTCTTTTCTCCTCACCGCCACCCCCCAAAAAAAGCGCCGGGTTTTGTTCTTTTCCCCTGCAGAAGCAGCAGCTGGTGGCTCTGCCAGGGACGAGAAGCCTGGCAGCACACACGTCGCTTGCTTACTATGTGTCTCAGGGCAGAAAATAGCTGTAAAGGCGGCAAGTTGCGTCTTGGAGCTCGAGAGATTCGCTAAAAATACCAGGAGAGTTGGGAGTTTGCTTTGGGGTTTGTTGTTTTTCCTTTCTTCTTTTAAAACTAAGGGAACAGCCTGTAACCGTGGGATATTCTTCTAGCTTTTGCCACAATCTGTTTTATTGCCGCCTATGAGAAGGGAATAAAAAGAGCTGCTGTCAGAGGTGTGCACCTGTCGCTCACTTGTTGTTTTGCTGAAGCAGCTGATGGCAGAAGTACCTAAAGCCACCCAAACTGTGTGTTCATCAGGTGCCGGAGAGGGGCTCCAAGCTGGTGTGGAACAGCAGATCTAACGCCGTGTCCCTAGGGCGCTGTTTGAAGAGCGGCTAGAGCATTCGTGCCTCCTACCTTCAGCACACTGGCAGCTTCTCTTAATGGTGTTGGTGCGGTCGCTGTTGTTTGCGGCGATGGGATGCCGGAGGTTCTGTCGGTATTGAGCGGTGTCTCAGCAGCATCGGTCCTGTGTTTGCAGTGCAGTCATTCACATGTGCGAAGTGTGGCTTCTGCAGTGTTGACTTCAGGTTTTGTAAACACCAACCCGATAAGCGAGGCTACCTGTACCCAGGGTTCTGGCTGGGGGGTGGGACAGCCTTCTCAGTTTTTGTAATTACGTCATTGAAGTTGTTGGCTTTTAGCAGGCTCTGGCCCAGGAAAGAATAAATTTTTTTATCTAAACTTAAGTTCACCTTTGCGATTAATTTAATGGAGACTCAGACCCAGGCTTGATTCCACTCATCGGGCTGAGTGTAGCAGGGAGATTAAAAAAAATATCCTGGATCTCTTCTGTTTGTCTGGGAAACGGATGAAGTGCAGTCGCTCAGGAGCACCCTAAAATTGTATTGTCTAAGCCATCTCCTTCAGGTGCTCAGGGAAGGAGGAGGGTTTTCCGGGCTGCTAAAATTGTATTGTCTAAGCCATCTCCTTCAGGTGCGCAGGGAAGGAGGAGGGTTTTCCAGGCTGCTAAAATTGTATTGTCTAAGCCATCTCCTTCAGGTGCGCAGGGAAGGAGGAGGGTTTTCCAGGCTGATGATTCCAAACCACTTCTGTGGTATGCTGTTTGGTTTTTGGTAGTTTGGCTGTTAGCCATTTGCAATGATTCATTTGGGGGGGGGCTCCTTTTCAATAGGGAGACTGTACACCCATCAGTTCACTGGATGGTTGAAGGGTCCCCGTGAAGCTAGCGATGGAGTAAAGCTTGGGTGCCTGGTATCCCAATTGTTCCTTCTGACAGCATCTGAAATGTACGTATTTATCTCCTTGCAGAAGAGATGAGCTATCCTTTCCATTCTGCTGCACTTGAGAAACTATGCGGACCACTGGGAGAGAGTAGAGACCCAAGAGCTCCCAAATCCTAGAATAAATGCTCTCCAGGGAGAAATCACCACAAACGGAGCTCTTCATGATAAAGAGAAAATGGAAAGGAGGCTGCTGCAAAGAGGAAGCAGAAAACTAGAAAATCTGCATTGGGTAGGAGAAGGAGTAATGGGCTTGCACTGCGAGGAGAGGATTTGGTGAGGCGCTGGGAATCTTTTTACTGCCAGCAAGAGCAGAGAAATGCTGAATTATTTCCCAGGAAAGCTGCTCAATTCTCATTATCAGAGGCGGTTAGGACAGGTTAGACTCACATCAGTCACAATTGATCCTGCTCTGTGATAGGACTGGACCGTGTTAAGCTTCTGGAGTCAATGGATGGTATGAGGAAGCAGCGAGAGTTTGTGTAATGTAGAAGTAATGAATAGAGTGATTATACTGGGCATGTCTGTGCAATATGTTTTTAGTGCGATAAACGTTACTTCTCAGGATAGCCGGGGTAAACAATTAAGTGTGCTTTTGTGAAATAGGGTGCAGATGCTAAATGTCTTAAGGGTGAGCTCTTTCAAGAGGGATATAAAATACAGTGGAAAAGCGTGGGCCAGTTATCAGACTACTGTGAGTGGCCAGTACTTTAAAACCAACTGCCCAACCCCTCTAGATGGGTAAAGAAGGAGGTTGTGATAACATCAAGCAGTGCAGAGGGCAAGGAGGTCTGAACTCTTGGATAAGTAATTTGTATCTGAAGGTTCAGCTGGGAGTACGGTGATATGGGGAGATGTAGGGCTTGAATGAAAGGCTCACAGCTTGCTGTAAGAGTTGTGAAAGCCAGGGGAGCTGGGAAAGGTCAGTGGGCTCAGTGTATAGAAGTGGCATTGTGCAGAACCCTGTGGGTCTTCATGTTCTGTCCTAGGATTGCAGGCTGAGAGAGGAGGGGGAGGGTGCGCAACGTTTGAACGAGAACTTCACTCACTGATCTCGGAATAGGAAGAAGCAGGCAGCAGGAAGTGTTTACTGATGCTTGTGAGATTCCCCTCAGAGAGCGGTGATGTTGTGCCTCGCAGGAAACAGCTGTGCAGGGTAAGGAGAGAGCTGGTCCACACATCTGCATGGGCAGTGGGGCTGTGGCATCCATAGTGTTGGAAGAATGTGGCCGAGCTGAATAAGCAGTCTTGGAGCAGGAACTGGGCGTGCATCTCTTTCCACTTGCCTGGTTTCACTTTAATGTTATATGAGTGGGAGAAGCCTGGCAGATGAGAGGGTCAGCGAGCACCTTTGCAGTGGAGAAGCTGCAGGAGTAGGCTGGAGGGGATGTAACGTTGGGGGGAATGTGTGGATGGCTACAGCTTTGGACATGATGCCGTCTGAACAGTTCATAGAGCAAAAAAATAGCATTGGTGCCTGTTTTAAATTCAGTTAAATGCACTTCCCCCTTTGGGAGGCAACTGGGGATGTAATGCATTGCTGGGAGGTTGTGTGGGAAAGTGGAAGCTGAGGAGGGCAATTTGGTCAGTCAGGCCGAGGTGACTTCTGCTGGTGGGAAGACCAGAAATGGCAACAGTCAGTGTCAGCATGCAAACTGAGGTGGAGTGGAAGTATTGTGTCTGGCTTCTTTTTTGTATATATGTGTATGTGTGTGTATATGTAAATATATATATATAGCTTCTGTGTAAGCAGCGGCCAAAGGATGGCAAATCCTGGCTGGTGCTGGTCAGTCGGGATCGGTGTGCTGTGAGGGTGCAAATGCAGAACCCCATCACTGACCTATGAAGCATCGGGAGTGGGGTGGGGATGGAGCTCTTGGTGGGTGGATTAGGTGGCACTTCTTGGTCTAGTGGTGTCTGCCAGGTTATTAACTGGCAGGGAGCGTAGCAGCCATAAATCATGGTACTACCTATAAATTAAGGCCTTTGTCCTGCAGTAATTTTCTGGTGCTTAATACAGAAATTGCTGCTGTTTTCCTGTTAAGACAGCTTGCCCTCAGAGGAACATGAAGACAGGATTCAAGTGCATGTCCCTCAGAGGAAACTTCCTTGTGAAGCAAGGGAAGCCCCTTCTTTGACTCCTACTCATTCCAGGCACTGTGGGTGTGGGGGGTAAGCCGTTGGAGGCCAGACCTCTGTGCCGCGGAGATGTGGTGCATCTGGGAAGCAGTCCTTTGTGGAAACGAGTCAGCAAGCAGACCCGTGGTTTTCAAATAAGCTGTGGTAGACAACAGGCTTAAATAAAATGCTCTGGGCTTGCATGTTAAATGCCTAATCTTTGTGGGTTCCTGCCTGCAGAGATTAGAGTCTCTATTCGTTGTGTTTCTTAGTGCGTGTAGCCAGCGGTTGTGCTCGGCTGGTATGTAATGAGCTGGTTTGGGTCTGGAGAAAAGTATCTGTGGAGAATACAGGGCTTGGCTCTATGGGTGTTCCAGTGGTAGTTAATGCTGGCAATCCTGGGTAGGTCAGGGATTCCAGATCCCAGTGATTAAGGAAGAAAAACTGAACCTAGCTTAGCTGCAGTCAGATTTCAAGTAGGCTTGCAGGTTTTTATCTGTGCTCCAGGTGAGGAGCAGGGTTGTCCTTATCAGCCCGCCAAGTGGGGTGTGATTTTGGTGCAGGTAGCCCTGTATTAAGGATGTGGTAGAGGGTATCCCCTGCAAAGACAAGAGGACTCTGTGCCAGGGGAAGGTGTTCTGGGGTGTGAGGAGCCTTGGGGGGAAGATGCAGTGACCATCATGCTGAAGCTGTCCTTTAATTGGCATAGATACAATGTGTATTTGGTGATATTTTGTTTTATTTCTCTGTGCTGCGGCTGAAACTGTTGCAGCGTCGGCTTCTGAAGATGCTGCTCCTGGTAGTGTGGTGGTAATTTCCCTGGTGGGTCCCCATAACCGCCTCCAGCCCTTGCTGTCCCAAGCAACAGTTTATTGCCCTACTGGTGCCCATCTCTTGAAACAAATGTATTTAATGAGTCAAGCTCAGGGCTCCCAGACCTCAGGTAGCAGTGGAGGATGGTGAGACTTTGGAACAGCATTTTGGTGTGGTGTCTGTATTTTTGCTGAGGAGGGAAACTGGAGGACTGCTTTAATGAATTAAACTTCTGTTTTCCTGACCTTGCCCACCACTGATTGTAATTTTCAAATGAATGATTAAAAAGCCCAAGCGCTGGTGGCTGTCCAGGGGCTTGAAGGGGCAAAAAGCAATTATTCTTATGGGATCTTTGGCTGTGCTTGTTGCATACTGAGACCTCCAACACTGCTCATGCTGGGATATCTATAGGAGCAGCGATAGGCATGATGCAGACCAGAGAGATTCATCTGGTGTCATGTGGGAAGTCAAGATGGGATGTGGCTTCAACTGCAGTATAAGTAAATATAAAAGCAGACAATTTATAAAGTTGAGGGAGCCTCAGGAGGAGTCAATTTGACCATAAAGATGTGTCCATCCACCAAAACTCCCTTATTCCACCTCCTTCTTCCCATGTGCACACGCTTGCAGTCCCATTGACACCTCTCACACCTCACCTAAAATGAAAATGGTGAAAACATAATGATTTCTTGCAGCTGTCATTGCTGCTTCCCCACTCTGGTGCTGCCTAAATTAATTACCATGCGAGATGAAGCAAGATCTGCCACCTCGTGCTGGATTTACTGCTGCAGGGAAGGCTACAGCTCAATGCAATTTTGAAAGGTTCAGAAAGAAAGAAAACTTTTCCCCTTTTTTTACTTTAAATGAGCAGAAGGAATGTCCCCATAGCTAATTACAGAGCCATGGCAAACCAGTGCTAAGTGTAAAATTCTGAGCTTTTTAGCTTTTTTAAAAAATTTTGTTTGATTGTGATGGGATTTTATCTGCACAAACAAAAGCTGAAGAGGGCGATGACCAGCAAGTGTTTCTTGGTGTCTGAAAGTGGCGGAAACCTCCTGTCGATTACTTTCGTTCTCAGAGAGCAAAACAGGTTTTGTAGGGAGCCTGGATTGGAAAAAACAGAAGAGGCTTTGGGTAGCTTTTGATGTGCCTGTTTGTTCAGTGAATAGGAAAAAAGCTTTACTTGGCAGTGTTCGGAAAACACCCTTCCAGGGCTCTCTTTATGCGAAGGATGAGTGCTGTGCAGAAAGGAGTAAATATTGAGGGGTCTTGACAATTATTTCATGCTCCTTTTTGCTCTTCAAATCTGTAGCTCAGCCTGCAGGAATCACCGAGACTTCATACGTAGAGACTGTGATGGGAAAAGACATTGCAGTCATAATAAATCCGATCCAGTCATTCGTGCAAGAATTTTAGGGCAGTTCTCTGCTATAAGGAGTGTTTCTCAGCTGCCCTCAGACAGGATGGGTCTAGCTCTCCTTACCAGAGTCAAGTCTAAAAAAAGAAAAAAATTACAATATTTTCTCATTCATTTTTCTAGTACTGTTTTTAGACTAATCTTAAAACCAAAACTTTCTGTGCAATTCAGTCCCACCCAGCCTTGAGGGTAAAACACAGTTTTTATGGCTTGGTTTCAGATTTGTGCTGTGAGTCACTTGTTTGCCGTTCTATGAAACAGCATCGAGATGACACCAATCTGCAAATTATTCTGCTGTTTGTAGAGATCCATGGAAATACAGAAAGGGTTTTAGATTTTTGGGTGGGTTTATTTTTGTTTGCTTGTTTAATTTCCGTATGTATTCATTGCAGCATCAGCTGGCGGTCGCTCTTCCTTGACATCTCAACAGCTGCTTTCTGCTCCCGTGGCCCCTGGCAGCCCTGTGTGGGATGAGGAACTGGCCTTGGCAAATTTTGCTAGATGAAACTGTGCGCTTTCTGCCCACCACGGAGGAATATTTCCCATCTCTGAAGTGCTCTCTGGTGAGAGACCACCTGTGATCTTGCTGATGTGGTTTTCATGGTATCTTGTTTGCTTTCTGAGGGTGAGTTAGAGCATTGGGGCTCTAAGGACTGCTTTGTCCTTGAGTATCTAATGGTGAAAAGAAAATCACTTGTCTCTTTTCTATTAAAGATTTGGCAAAGGGTTTTCTTCCTGTTATTAAAGTCTCAATTGGTCATCAAAATGAGATGTCATTTTAATGAAGATGAAAATATGCAGCACTTGAATGTGGCACCCAATGATTTTCCAGTAGGGCAATACCTATGGGGTATTGCTTAGGTCTCATGTAAAATACAAAGCATGTCTGCTATCTTTTCCTGCATTCTTGCAGTTCTTGAGGAATTTGGAAATGTAGAACAACTTTCATAAGCAGGAGAGGGAGGAAAAAACCCCAACGTGGTGAACAAGCTGATATCAGCGATTCGCTTTTGTTGGCTTTCCCAGGAGGAAGGTACTGCTGTGTGACAAGGGAACCATTACATCTTGGAAACTGCTTGCTGCAATAATTAAAAGTCAAATCTCCCTTGGACACGTAACTCAGGAAAGATCTACCAGGGTGCAACCCCCACAGAATAACTCTCAGGGTGATTGTCCATCTTGTGTTCTGTCCTACAGCTGCTGGGAATAAAATAATTCACCCTGAGGTCACAGCCTGAGAAGTTTTATAGGGTTTAGGAAAACCTCTGTGGAATGTATTGCTATTTGGAGAGGATTTGGGAATAATGCAGTGGTAACAATTTAGCTCATTTATGTCATGCGGGTCTCAAGATGAGTACGTAACTTACTGCTCATTCCATTATCCAAAGCTTATGTAGACTCAAAGTGCTGTGATATGGTAGAGAAGAGGTGAAGGAGAATGGTTGCCAGGTAAAAGTAGTAAGCCTTGTCTCTGCAGCATACCTCAGAGCAGGATTGGTTCCCCTGTCTCTGTGCGTGAGCTGGGGACACCTGAGTGCTCTTTTGGATGAGTACTGCACAGAGCTCCTCACTGCCGAGTGTCTTGAGTGTGGGGTTAGGTGAGGCCACCCTTTGCTGGTGGATTTAACTTGACTTAGTTGATGTACCTTGGTTAAACTTGACTTAGTTGGAAGGAGAAACAGAAAATAATTGGATTTCTTGGATCAACATGTGCGCACATTCATGTGAGGAAGCTCACCCAGCAGCTCATGAATTAAGTGACTGTGAAGTTGGTGGCCAGCAAAGAGCGTCCTTCCCTTGTAGGTTGCGAGGGGAGTTTCCAACTCTTATTCCAATTTTCTAGGTCAGCTGCTGGAAAAGAATCTAAACGTGCTCCACGCTTTCTCCCTTCCACATCACCATCTTACCTTGAAAATTCCTGACCAAGGCAAAGCCTTCCTTGTTTTGTTATGGAGAGTGTCACGCTTCCTTTAAGCCACACAGCAAGCTCATTTGGCTGAGCTTGTCTGAATTATTACTGGACCTTGGAGCTGCTAAGGAAAAAGATGTTCCTGAACGTAGTAATGGCGATGGCTTGTTCCTGCATTTGAGACTTGCGTTTTTTGGAAATGGCTGGAAGAGCTACTTGAAGAACTGTTCAGATAGAACATGACACACGGTCCTTGTAAATTCGCGGCTTTGTCAATGACTTGTAAAAGGTAAAGCTGCTGATGAGCAGGAGGGACTCCCTTGACATATGGTCTCCCTTGTCAGCTGAAACGTGAATTAGCAGTATCTGCTGAACCATGGCTGTTCATTCCTTGTCAGCCTCTCTTCCCTATGTGGCTTCCTTCATCTGCGTGCCTACCTGTCACTTGACTTCTGTACCATAGACCCCCTTGTTAAGGCCTGGTGGTAATTGTCTTAAGTCCTCATTTTCTTTTACCACAAATGATTTTCAATGGTGCTGCGTTCTTTTTGATTTGCAGCCCAATTCTATAGACTGTGTAGTAAGTAGATGGTCAGCAGCCAGAGGGGCAGGTTGTGAAATTTAATCAGAATAGTGGACCCTAACATATGTCTCAATTAAAGAAATGAGTTGTGACAGGCTGTTGTGAAAGGAAATAGTTATTCTTTCCACTCAAACCATTTTCTTAAAAAAAATACATCCATGATATTTACCCCTGTCATTTGTCTTAGATGTTTGGACTTAACTGACAGTGAGTTTCCTGCTTAGTAAAGTAACTCCAAAAATGAGAATTTATATAATACTGTGAGAAATTAAGGTTTGTTTTTGTTTAATGGGCTGTCTAGGATAGCCCAAGAGTGACACAGGAGTTGTTTCCTAACACAGAACCTGAGAAATTGCTGGGGTCTGGGTGCTGGGGTGTTTTTTTTGTATGGACCTGTTCCTGTATGACTGCTCCTTAAGTACACAACCTTACCACTGAGAACAACCTGACATATCATGTTCTGTTCATGTCTTCTGGTTCTAGACAAAACTCCGATGCAGTCCAATATGAGAGGGATTTAAATGAATTGGGAACCTGTCTGAAGCATCGCTGAGGTTCTTGCGCTGTGGGGATGTTGGCAGAGAAAGTGATTTCTCCCTGACAAAACAGTGAACTGAAGAAGTGCAGAGATTTCCCAAGGGGGGAGAGGAAAAATAAAACCAAACCCAAATGATTCCTTTTTAGGAATGAAAATGCTCTGATTTATCATGTGATTTGGGAAATCCTCTTGGCTTTCTGCAGAGGGGAAAAGGGGAGTTGAACGTTTTGTTGGATGATAAAGTGTGGCGTGTTTGCGATGCATTACCGCATCTGCTGCATAAAGCGCTCCCCGGGGAGATGACTGCTTGCTGCAAAGGCTGTTCCTGTTATCAAGGGACTTGTTTCTAAGGCAGCGATAACAGAAATTCCATTGTCTAAATATTTAGTGGATTTGATAATTACATGGGTACAGCACGGTACAGTTTCCTCGGAATTTAGGGATACTGTCTGTAAGGAGAGAGAAGGATTCTTTGCTGGGGTGTAAGGGATTCAAGAGAAGCCCCTCTAGTCTCTATCGTATGGAAGAAGAGTTGTATTATGAGCGGAGTAGGAGTATATTGCTAGCAATTAAACAAGCTCCAAATACTCCCTGCTGAACTGAAGGAATATATTAAAGAATTTTCCCTTCCTGTTGCAAGTTCCAGATAAGCCACTCTCGTATTTTATGAACTGCCTGGCAAACTCAGGCAGGACTGCTCTCTGGCTTTTGTTCCAGCTATGGTCAGTGCCACACATCATGCAGGAGGTTTGAGGAAGTGGAGACCGTGTTGCACAAGACTCTTTCCAGGCAAGCGGAGGCAGTAGAAGTGTTAGGAGACTATCTGGGCTCCATTCTGGCTGCAGGTTGGTTAATTGGAGGTGACTTTGCTCCTTTGAGGCAGCAAATTTTCCTGAAAAACTTTTTCATTAATAGAGGGTTTTTTCCCATCATTTCAAAGGGCTGTTGCTAGAACTTTTCTCGCTCTTCAAAAACATGTTGCAATGCTGTAGTATTCACAGAATTTACTAGCTTGAGATATGAGTGGAGAGTCTGACTGGAAATGTTTCAGAATTTCTCTTTCAGTCTCATGGTAGGCCTGGTGGTGTTTTTCTGAGGGTGGGTTGGTTGGTTGGTTGGTTCTTGACACCTGGAAAAGTGGTGGCAAAGGGAGTAACCAGTACACGTGTTGAAATGTCCATTCCTAGTTGCTGGGTGGGGTGATGCAAGTCTGATTGCTAAGTAACAAGAAGCTGATGGTCCAAAACAGAGCTTTGGTTTCAAGCCAGAAAGCCACGGATTTCTCTGACCACAAAGTTGAATAGAACCACGGTGTCCAAAACAAAATTAATCTTAAGAATAATTTACTTCAAAGATGAAGAACATGAGTCAGATTTGCACACGTACTCATTAAAAAATAAATTGCAATTTTGAATCAGCTAGTCATTCTTGTGTGTAGGAGTGACCATTTCCATATTTCCTTTTGGCATTTAATGCTCAAGAGAGTAATTTTAAACAAACAGTTTCACAAAGTACTCCTCTTCATTATTTAGCTAGATTGAGTAGGGCAGGATATGAGACCATGCAGATACGGTCTTTTGAGTTGGCAAGGATGCTGTAAGAAAGGACTTGGAGGAAAGCATTGATGCCACGCAGGCCCTTGAGATGAATTGGTTTGTAAATAGCATTTCGAACAGATGTTGTTTTTTGTGTGTTTCCCCGAAGGTGGGTTGTTCCTGTTGACTGTTCCTGTATGCCATTCAGTTTTTCAGCTCCTTTTCTCAGGCTGAATGTCCCCTTGTAATTACAGCATGGCACTTCTGTTTTCTTCCCTCTCTGGACACCCTTCTCACTGCTGTCCCAAGCATGCCAGTAACACAGCTCCAGTTTGATGGGAGCTCCCAGGGCTTTGGATCTAGGGCAGCAAGTTTGGCAGAGCTGCTTTTTCATGACCTATTTCTTGGGCAAGCAGGGAAACCAAAACTGCTCGTGGTGGCTTGGATGTGAGATTCAGGCTTGTTTCTTCTGTTTTGGGCTGAAAAGTAATAGGCTTCCAGTTTGATACAGTCTTACTCCTCAAAGTTAGGAACCGAGTGTCCCCTGAATTCTCAAGTATTCGGGAAGAGGAGAGGAATGGATGAGAGCACGTATGCATAGAGCAGTGTTGCTTTCAGGATTTAAAACAAGCTTTTTTTTTCTTCTTCTGAGGAATTGTTTGCTATTGCAGTCAGTCAGATGTAATTAATTTCTTAGCTTGTTCTTTGAGGAGAGGTAGGGGTGTAATTGACTCAGTCTAAACACTTCCATCCATGTTTTTACTTGCATTTAGAAGATCTGGCAATGCTCATAAAGCCGATCTGCTATGATTAGCCTGACATTTTATATAATAGAGTGCACCATAAAGCACTGTTTGCTCATGGAATTACGACGTTGACGTCGAAGTACCACAGGACTTTTCAAAGTAGTGTTTACATAATTTGTGTGGATTTCTACACTAGATGGAGCCTGCATTGCCACGTGACAAGCAAACAAGAGGAGTATCATGATGTTGGCCGTGTATCCCAATGGTTAGTATAGGAATTTGATGGCAGCACGGAGCTCTGCCTGCTTCCGTCAGGATGTGGTGGGTTTTTTTGGAGCCACGAGTTGGAGCTGCTGATGCTCCAAGCAGGATTCTGACTCGTGAACGCTTATGAGTCTCCTCATCACCTCTGGGATGTGGAAATACATGGTGTGCAGGCGCATGAAGAGAGCCAAATGGTGATCGTGGTCCTGCGAGACCGCCTGAGTCCATGGAGACCCTATTTACGGGTGTCAGAGTAAGCTAGAAACCCACCTCTCACGGGGGATGTGTATTGTTACTCAGGTCTATCCACGCTGAATCACCTTGGCTAAAAGGTAAAGCAAAGCCAAACCTCCTTCCTGCTGAACCCACACACGCGAAACCCCTCTGATGGTTGGTTGGTAAATTTTTTTAATCACTCCAACTCTGTTACTCTGCCTCCTTCCGGCTTTTCTAAAGAAAACAAACAACAACAACAAAAAAAACCTTTTATTTTTTAAATAAATATTTTATTGTCATACTTTCTAAGTTCAGGATATGGTCAGTTTACATACTACTGGTAGGGGGTGAACCTTGGTTTTTAGGTTTGGCTAATTGAGTTCTCCACCTGTTTCCCTTTTTCTCCATTTGTAAATATGAGGTAGCTTAAGAGGCTTCTACGTGACTTGATTTGTCCCCGATTTGCCTCAGAAATAGCCCTCTCTGCAACACTTCATTTGAGGACAGTTATACTTACCTGCTAGTGATCAGCATGGTTTGCCAGCGCTGGAAATAATACGCCTACAACTTATTTAATCTAAAGCAATTAGAATTCATGTTTTATGAGTTGTGTCTGCGGGTTCAGCTCTCCAGCTCTGGCTTTATCTCCATGCTGGGATGAAGCTTGCACCTTAATATTAATTGTCAATCATGGTAATTGCTGAGTTACAAGTCTTTTTCCCATCCTCGTTAGCAGTCTTCGCAAGCTTTCCAGCTTGAAGGTTGTACAGAGAAACAGATCTATCTCTAGCTTGTCTGTCTACTGAGGAAATATAAGGAGTCAAAATAAAAGACGTTGTGGTTTCTGTATCTTTTCTCCTACTGCAGTGGTATTTTGCTGAGTCCCTCAACTTCTGCCATCGCGGTTTGAGATGCATGAAAAGCTGGTACATAAACATGAGATGAGCACTGGAAATCTGTGCGACTTCTTGGGGGATAAATTTTGATATATTGTATATTACCTGAATGTGAAATCCTTTCAGCTCTCACAGTGAAAAAGATCTATGTAATTCAGTGCAGAACTGAAAAGCATTACACTTGTTGAAAGGACGTTGTAAATATAATAACTTCATCTTTTCCAAATCAGTTAATGAAGTTCAAGTGCAGCGATATTGAAAGTCAACTTGATAACTTGCTGATCTGTATAAATAAATGTCACTGGCTCCCTGGGAAGCTAGTTGTTTTCCAAGCTAGACGAGAAGGAGAGTTCCAGGCAGAAAATCAGAAATGATGGGGGAAGTAGATGAAGAATAGGATGCAGTTGAATTATTGTCATCTGTTCACTTCCCACTTTGCCGTCTATCGTTATTATTATCGTAAGTATAGGAATTTGATGGCATATCAAAGCACTTCAGTGGCTTCTTTTATACTCCTGGTTTGTATTCTGTTACCTTTGGTGCAAAGTTGCTGTTTGTACCCACTGCTTGGTCTTTCTGGTGCTGTTGCACGATGTTATTTGACCACCACTACCTCTGCTCAATAGTGGATGTCTACTGCTAAATATTTATTTTTCTCCTGTGCTAAGACATTTATCTAGCAAGAGGGTGGATTTTTTTCCTGTCCTGTTCTGGTGTTTCTGTACTTCTCTGTGGAGCTACTGACTGTGACTAATGCCTTCCTTGCTGAAAAAGCTAAGTACCAGTAGCTGGTGAGATTCATTTCATATAATGTGCTGGCTTTTAGCTCCAGAGCTTCCAATAATAAATAAGTCTTATTTGCACCTCTTCCTTTTCTTCTGTCATCTATGAAGTATACTTTCTAAAAACCAGAGCATACAGTGGTGTAGGTGTCCGCTTAATCCAACACAAAACATCATCTGGCTTGGTGTACTACCAGCCTTATGGTTCTACAAATTAATTTTGGATTAAAAATTAGCAAAAAGCTGTAAAAGAATGCATATGAATAACCCCAAAGCACTGATGCTCTAGAGCATTCTTGGTTGACTCCTCTCATTCAGGCCTTTTGCCAATGATTTCTAGGAAAGAATGGTTGCTTGTATTCTAATTCTTAGATGACTACTGGGAGGTTTTTGGGGAGCCTAAAACTTCCGGGGGCAGTTTTCATCCAGGATTTGTTGGAATTGATTTTTCTGGAATAGTTGAATATATGTGCTTTTTAACAGCTTATCTCATCATACTTATGTCAGGATTATCCGAGTTTAGAAAATGACATGGAATTACTGTCAGTAAAACAGGGATCTGGCAGGCTGCTGTGGTGCAGCTTTAAATGGATATGCCATCAATATTGCTAACGACTCGCTTGTGGTGAGCTGAGCAGAGGTTCAGCATCAAGCATTTCTGGTGTTCTTGCTGGTTTACAAATTCAGATGAGATCAGATGCCCGGTGTCTCTTAGGTGAAAGTTTCCTGATGTTTTGCTGATTCCACAGACAAGCAAGTAGCAACTGACTTGTGTTTTGTGGTGCCAGCATGAATTTTTCTGCCTTCTCTTGGTTTCTCTGAAAGCATTTTTTGGCAAAGAACTGTTTCACAAGGCATCCCTCACAAAGCTAGAACTGTTGGACCATATGCAGCCTCACCAACTTTGTGGTCACGGTTATAGTAGGGTCTGATTTGTATCTGTTTACTGTGGGGAGAATTTAATGTTTGGGTTGGAGAGCTGCTCTGATCTCCCAGTAGAGGTGTGAAGGTATTCATACCTCCTTTTCTTTAGCAATGGCTGGCACCGGGCTGTTCCTCTGCAGGTACAAGGGTGCAGAAGGACCAACTGGCTGTCCTCCAGGCTGTCAGGACGAGTAAGTGTGGGTTAACAGGCGTGGGTTAACACTGGTGTTGCTTATTTGATACTGGCTTGGTAGTCACTGTGGTAGAGAGGCCTCCAAGGAAGGAATTTCTGTGGTTCCTGTGCAGGCAGATGTTTTAGCTTGATGAATCCTTCCTTGTCTGGATGCAAAGGAGCTTTTCAGTAAAGGCTGAGGTGGCTGTGGGGATTCTCACACATCTTCTGGAAGTAAATATTTAGTTCCTAAGACTCTCTGCCCTTTGAATGGTGACCTTTGAGTAATTTCTGAAGTAATTGTCATGCTGCTTGGACCTCTTGAAGGATATTTGACCTACAATGTTAAGATGGCTGTTTCTTCTGATTTTAAAACTGCCTTTGGGATTGTGGAGTGGTTTGTGTTGCAAGTGAGAAGCAGGAAGAAGGATGTTTGTCATAAATAGACTGGTGTTGGTGAGCATACCTGGCTAGGGGAGCCTGCAAACAGACTGGCAGCAGGCTGCTTTGGTACTGGTGCAGCTCTCCTGGCTTGCCAGGGTTAAGCAGAAATGGATCATTACTGATAGCACTAAATACACCAATTGTAATTAGCGTGAAGTTGACTAGGTATGGATGTATAGTACGTAATGTATGATGGTTTGTTTCGATTTTCCTTGAGCTGATGACATGCCTGCTTCTGCAGCACGGCAATAAAGAGAACCACCTTTTCAAACATAGAAGTAACATTCTTGTATTTTGGGAAGTATTTTTGCAGTGTCCAAAGCATGTGGCTGCCATGGCAATTTGTGTTGGCTTTGGAAAAGCACAGAGTGCTTGAAGGGTGTCACTCCTCTACCAGCCGGGGAAACTGTCCCTCTTTTCCAGCACGTGCATGGAATGGAGTTTCAGATTGCTTCCACCATCATGTTATTTTTCTGGGTATTTTGTATATGTGATGTCTAGTAAACCTTTTCTTAATAGGTTGCAGTGTTTTACCCATGAGCTGTTAGGATAGAGATTAAACCAATTAAGAAGTTTGCTAATATATCAAGGGAACTTGTTTAAAAAAAAGCAATACAAATTATGCTTGAGAATGCAGTGCAGTCCCATCTGTTGGGCCTTGTTCTTTCCTAAGGGGGATGCTGCTCCCCCCCACCAGCTTTGCTCAGGGCTCAGAACAAAACCAGCTGGGTATAGCATGGCCAGTTGACCTTGATGCATTTGGACCAACAAGTCCCACCTGGCCCATAGAACTGCCCTCCTCTTTTGGGGGCTGGAAGGGCTTTTGGTGCCCATTAGGTACATGAGGAACAGCTAGGTGAAGGAGGCCTGGCTCTTCCAATGAGCCAGGATGATTGAGGGCTGAGCAGAGCAAAACCACCACTGCCTTGGTGGAGCATCAGCATTCCCCTTCCTCAGCATGGTGAGTAATATGTATTATTTCTGCCTAGAGGGTACTGGGCTTCTGCCTGAATTAGTCTTCCGAGTTACTTAATGTGTTGTGTTGTAATTATCTGGTATTGTATAATCTTTATGTGTGGGGAGCATTGGGCTGGTGCTTGGGGTGTTATGAACGCTTGGCAGCTGGGGGAAGTAAAAAATTCTTTGTGAAGAAAGAATGTACCATTTACCACCAGCACACTTGCCTGGGGGAAATAATGTTTTTTGCCTTACAAGCCTTGTTTTCTTTTCTAGCCTCAGACCTCAAAGGGAGCATGGAACAGACTTGAAAACTACGGCACAGGCATTTTCAGTGCCTCTTATACTTGTTTAGACCTTAGTAGAAGCTTCATGAAAAATCTGTTTCAGGAGAAAATGTTTGCAACCTTCCCAACCAACACGTGGTATCTTGGTGGTTTGTCTGTCCTTAGGTCAGAATAATCCTTTTATATTGGCAGGGCATAAAGATACAGCTTTGAGTGTGTGAAAAGTAAATAAAGGTAATGCTACACAGATTTGTAACTGCCAATTGGATTGTGTGTGGTAGTGCTGGGTATGGTTATTAAAAAAATACACTGAAGAAGCCCAAATGTGGGCATCCTATCTGCTAGGATAGAAGAGAACTATATCTGAGTTCTAGTGAAGGACAGCTGATACTTAAGTTCATGTTGGGTGTGAGAAGGCAGGCAGCTCTGAAAGCAAGCTGTAAATCCTTGCCTGTGCCCTCGGCACGGGGAGAGCTGTGGGGCTGCTTTGTAATGCTCTTCCCCACAGAGTAATAGGGTCTGGGTGGAGCTTTGAGTAAAAGCTGATGTCTTCTCTTCTAACTTATTTTGGGAGTTAACAAACAGGTGAGGAGTTTAAATAGATATGTTTACTATATGTATGTCTATAAAGTTTTGGGTTTTCTTTTCCTGGGGCTTGCTGTGTCTGCCTGGTCTGCAGCTTATTACCATTTTAATTCTTGTTTGTTGACTAGGTGAATATTCTGTCTCTGGTGCTCATCTAAAATGGCTTTTTCTGTCCTATATCTACTAACTTGGGGTGAAGAAACCTGTCCAAGTGAGCCTATGTTTGTGGAAGAATTGTGGGAGGAAGAACTCTGCCTCTTTCCCTTCTTTTTTCCTTCTGTTTGATTGATGCTTCCAGAATGTGTGGTGGGAAATATAATTTATAGCTCTTTCAGAATTACAAAGCCCTCCATTGATAAACAGGTAAATGCATGTTGTTTAGTATTCTTGTTCCAAAACACCCAGTTTCTGATCTAAAATTATAAATTCCTCCCTCTTGTTTACAAAGTCAGTTTTATTTTTGGTCTTCAAGCTAACAAATAGGTCAGCATTGAAAATTCTGCAGTCACTTCTTTAACAAGATTGTGTAGGCATGATTATCTGGATTTTCCTAGAGACAGAAGTCTCAACAAATGTTGCTAGAAAATGTTTTTGGTTAAGCCCGTAATAAAATTTGAAGACGTTTTTCTCATGACAAACTCAAGTCAACTAAATCACCTGATATTGTGTGTAGCTTGTTTTTCTTCCAGAGGGAACAAGATCATGCCAGTCACTGTGGGACCTTTAAAATACGTTCTATCCAGGTGTAACTGTGAGTCCAGAGGAGTGCTGCTTCTGTGGGGATAACTATTAGTAGCAATCTAAAAAAATAGTTCCTCTGCAAGTTTGCCTTGTACTGAACATAAACTTTGATGCTTGGAAATTTTGGTAGCAGTGTGACTGAATGTTTGGGGGAACAGAGACTCAAGGAAAATGTACAGGCAGATTATTAAAAGCTGAAAAAGCACTGGGATAAATCCAAATATGTGGGGGTGGTACTGTGGGTTTTCTAAAATGGCATCTGGTTAGGACCTTCAGGTGGGGCTAATCTTCCAATGGGCAAAGAAATGATCAATGAATCACACCTGTTAGGTACAACCTAGTCTTGGTAGATGGGGGATGGTTTTGCTTGCAGTGTGTAGGTATTAGAGTACAAACTTGTTGGAGGGGGTTTACATTAGGAACTTTTAGAATGAAGAACTCGATGGTCTTGGAGGACATCAAGATGTTGTAAATGTTGTTTAAACCCTCCTTTCTCAGGGTTGATGTTGGAGGAATGTCCAATTTTTCAAGCTTTCCCTATGAATGTTAATCCACAGTAAACCTAAGCAGTTGTGGGAGATGATGGAGTAGTTCTAATTGGGGCAATATCTGCAGTTTGTTGACTTGAACCTCCTTGGAGCATGGCTGGATGTCATGTGTCATCAGGTTGCTTTAGGGCCTTGTCCGATTGTGCTCGGAAAAATCTACGAAGGCGGAACCTCAACTGCCTCTTTGGGCTGCCTTTTCCTGGTGCTGCTCAGCTCTCGTGGTAACTTTACTGATGTTTTGTGCCAGCGAGAATTCTGTGAAAACACTTTGTGGTTCGAGGTTTTGCTATGCAACTTCCCAGGCTCTGCCCTGCCTGCAGTTCCTCTTTTGGTAGTAGAAGACTCAGTGAGCTCTCTGTCAGGCTCTGCTCCAAGGCAATCAGCCAACTTCTGGTGTCTCTTTATGTACCCCTGCCATGGCCTCTTGGGTATCCAATGCTATAGATCCCTGACCATCTGGAGATCCTTCTGAGCTTTTCATGGTTTCAGACTTCTCTGTGGGCATGCGCAACTGGACTGTGCTATTCCAGATGTGGTCTCGTGAGGCAAATAAAGCAGAACTTCTGCCCTCTGCCTGCATGTTAGTTAATGCAGCACTATGTGGTTATAACAACACTGAGTTGCAACCTCCTGAGCTGCTTGCTTGCCTATTTCTGATCCACTGAGATGCCCGCATTGCTGAACTTGCCCTTTAGCCTATTGGCTATTCTTCCTTACTTGATGTGATCTTTAAATGTGCTGAGAGTGAATTCTCTGCCTTTGCCCAGGTCAGTGAGGAAGGTGGTAGTGTTGCCCCAATGTTATCTGGCTTACACATGGATTCATAACTTGAAACAAATTAATGCACAGCTCTGCTTTTTCTTTCCCATCTCCTGTTTTAATGCAGCTGCATTAAATCTTCAATTGTTCTGGGGCTCTGTACTCCTAGTTCAAAAAATAATTTGATTTTAGGTTTTGGCAGTACTGTTCTTTCCACATTTTAATTAAACTCTTGCCTGACTAATGAGGTTCTTCATTGCTTCCACCCCCACCTCATTACTTGTCCTCTACTGTTACCTTTTGTTTATCTCAGTATTTTACCATTTTGATCTTCAAGCTTTTGTCTACCAGCATGAAAGTGAAAAACCTGGAAGTCTTGGGTAGCAAAGGTTTTGGCTCTTCAAGGTACTTGAAGAGGTGCTGAATATCACCTTTGATTGAACTTTGGGTGTCCATTAATGGCAGTGAACTTCTGAGGCTTTTTAAGTAACATGTAAAAGGAAAAAACACAAAACTCTTTGTTCTCTGTGTTCTAGTCTTACAGCTTCATGGAAGGTGCGAACTGTTAATGTGCTCCCAGAATAACTTCAAAAACTGCACTTGAAAAATTGCAAAAATATGTGGAAGCAAAATAGGGTTTTTACTTTGTTGGTTAAATACTCCTGTTTATTGGGAAGACTGTCTGAAAAATCATTTGAAGGGATGGAATTTGTTCAGAAATTCACAATAACCTGTATTCATTTAAGGTTATCAATGACTGATGAATTTTTGAGTAGTAATCTAGAATGGGATATGCATTATTATGTTCAAGATGTGATTTTTGCAGGTTTTAATTATTTACTGAGGAGAGGAACTGCCATAGTGTTTCTGAACAAGGTGAAGCAGGAGGCCAGTCTTTGCGCTTCTTCGTATGTCTCTCATTTTTCTTATGAGAGTTGAACTGTATATGAGAACCTCTCAATCTAATAAAGCCCATTGATCATTGAGCTCTGGGCGTGCTGTTTTCAGGTGGTGAGGTCAGTAAAATTGTAGGATGAGGGATCCTCTATTCAACATGGCATTAGATTTTGGAATGTGCTGGAGTAAACAGGGCAATTAAAACCAACTAGTAAGTCAACACTGTTATTAATTCAGTGACTGACATGTCTAATCCCATTTCCCCATGGATGTAGCCCTGTGTGGAAGTTCCTGGTGGTTTGAAACTGAGGACGAGAGTGTCATCTCTGGACCCAGTGGGTGCAGTGGTCCAAACTGTAACCCTGAGCGGTTAGTATGTTCCCTTACAGTCATGACAGAAATGAGTTTACATTCATTTAGAAACTATTTGCTGTCTCATGAGTGTGTCCTTTCCTTTCTTGCTGGGGAATGGAGTGGGTACTGGACCAAGTGCAAGCTGTTGTCTCAAGTGGACTTAGCTGCTCTTGTATTTTTACAGGAATTTAGAGAGATTTAGGGGAATTCCTGTAATTGCCTTTCTCCAGGCTGTAATACTGCCTTAGAAGGCTGTTAAGCCTTTGGATGCTGAAAGGCTGTGGTAATCTCTTCTTCTTCGACTGTTACAACCACACTTTTTTTTTTTCCAGTACAGGCAACCAAATGGAAGGAGGTCATGGGACTTTTTTCTGAGCCAGGAGTATTTGTTGGGCAGAAAAATGCTCTGGGTTACAGCATGGTGGGTCCTGACAACCAAGTTATTCACCTTGCTAATGTTTGACCTGAGAGATGACTAAAACCAATTGAATGTCTGTGATTTTTCAGTCAGAAATGATGAAATGGCAGATAAACCCTATCTTTCTAGTTGAGCAGTAACTTTTCTATGGCTTTAGTCTGGGCAGCCTTGCGTGCTATGGGGTAAGACTGCTTTGTCAGGAGAAGGTGGTGTGCATCAGCAAGAGCCAGTTTGGCAATAAGTACTTTCCCAGGGTGTTTTTTTCCCCCCTGCTTCTTTTGAAGACAGTGTACTGAAGGCTGAGCAGGTGGTAACGAGGGAGTTCTTTTATAGCTTCTTCACTTGTGCTGGCGTCTATAAATGGCAAGAGAGGGAGGACCAGAGGATGAATTTACATTCTTGGCATTATTTAATGTGTATTTATCTGGCAAACTTGTAGAACTTCTGAATATGATGAAGATGAACTTGGTATGCCCTACATACATCCTCCAGGACTGCCTTATGGCAGCCTTCGCTGTTGTAACATCTGTGACTGACCACAGTTAAAAGTGTAAGGAGCATGCTGACATTTTGCTGGTGGCCTGAAATTGTAGCTTGGGCTTGTATTTACATCTCAGTTGTATATTTCAGATAATTATGATTCTCTTGCTATGCTCTATGCTGTGTGTCTGAGCCCAAACATGCAAAATCCTTTGAACCTGCAACTTGCCTTTTGTCTCCGTGCAGTTTGAACACTAGTGATAGCATTTGTGAACGAGTCTTTCACGTGATGGTCTGTCTCTATGGCTTGCATCTGTTGCTGTCCTAGATTTCAAGAAATACTCTGAAATACCTGGTGGATTTAATGCTTTTGTCTCACGTAAGGTATATGTATTTCTTTAAGGTTAGCATGCCAAGCGAGTTGGCTGATTCTCTGTAGCAGGTCAAGTATCTGGGACAACTTCTATTCAGTGAACTTGTTTTAAATTATTTACAGAAAACCTCAAAGGTGCTTTAAAGAATGGCTTGTTCTCTACCTTGCGCTTGTGGTAGATTTTGACAAAGACCCTGACACAGGATGCCGAGAGAGGTTGTGGAAGCCCCATCCTTGGAGGTGTACAAGGCCAGGTTGGATGAGGCTTTGGGCAACCTGGTCTAGTGAGGGTGTCCCCCCCCATGGAAGGGGGGTGGAACTAGATGATCTTTGAGGTTCCTTCCAACTCAAAGCATTCTGTGATTCTATAATACATAACATACAAACATACGAGGCTTTCTTCTTTCAAGGCAAGCGTACAACTTTGCTGTAAACTTTCCTTACTGAGGTGTTTCAGGCCAGACTCCCCCATGCAGACACTGGAGCTGGAGGATGACAGTAGGATAAGCACAGGAAAGAAATTTCTGCTTTTTCATCTGTGATTCTCTTGCTTTATTAGGGTCAAGCTGAGTACTTTGTTCAGGTAGACCGACTGTCTGTGTTGCATATTTTGGCATGGTTTGTGGATATTTTTTTTTTCACCCTCAACTGTACTGGCCCTGTTCAGAATTGAAGAGCAACTTGTTGCAATTTTCTTCAGGTGATAAACAAACATAGTTCACATACCAGCAGTTTGAGGGAAATTTCTTCTAACAGGAAGCAGATGGAGTGGTTCGAGTAAGTTGGCTTAGTTCCTTTGGGCTCCCTTGAGATAATTTCCTTTGACACTAAACTTGCAAGAACCTGATCTGTGACTTCATGTGCAAGGGACAGATTGGGCGTTGCTGTGAGATATTTAATGTTAAATGCATGCGTGAGCTTGGCAGCCACACTCTGCAAAAGAGATTCGAAATACCTGTTGTGTAGCTGATGGAACTAACCTTGCTCACACCATACTTTTATTTCAATGCCAAATTTGTCTTCAGATAAACATAGGGAGGAAGGCAATGGTAAACACTTGTGGTTATGTACTTGTTATGACTGCACCTGGAGTAAATTATTCTTTGGGGTGAGAGATCTGGTAGTATCTGTAGATCTTGCTAATCTTGGTTAGGATGTTGGTTCCTGGAAGGCATCGTCTGGCCTTTTTTCTGTTCCTGAAAGCATGTATAAAAATAAACGTAATAAAAGGGATTTCATAGCAGTTTTTTAATGAGGATCAAGATTAGACATATGTAATAGTACCAGTGATCAAAAGTGTGTTTGGGCATCTCCTTCGGGCTGCTGGCAGGGTAGCATGAGCAGGCAGGGTGTATCCTGCCTTGCCCCACTATTCTTTGACTGAAAGCAGAACACTTTATCAAAGGTTAGAGAGATTTGTGTGTGTGCAAATAGTGCCTGGCTGTTCAGACCTGTGTGGGTTAGGTTTTGTTGCTTTCTTTTTTCAGATTGGCTTTAGCTCCCCTTGTGTACTTAGGGCAGATGGCAGCAGTGTAGGTATTCATGGGAGTTGAAAGAAGCTCTTCCATAGGCTGCTGGTGGTGGCTCTTGAAGAGTTGGTAAAAGCTACAGCTCCTGGAATACAGGATGGGATCAGAAACATACTTATGGTTTGGGTAAGAGTTTTGGGTGCTATTTCAGTAATGCTTGACCACGGTGTCTGTTTTTCAGTGCTGCTATTTGTTTTCTTTCCCTGCCATTAATCAAACCTTCTTGATAAATTCTACTTGCAGAGGTGCCTGACTCGGGTGAGGGTCACGACTTGGCCAGAGCCACCTTGAGCTCTTAGTACAAAGCTTAGTCTGCAGACAGTGAGAAGTGAAGGGTATGAATCTGGATCTGTTGAAACCAGTCTGTCTCATGAATGCAAAGCCAGATGATGTTGGACAGTGGGTTGTACATGGAATATGAGTTTTGCAGCTTCATAATTTATCTAGGGACCAAATGTTATTTAGAGCTTAAAAACTCAGAGAATGGGAGAGTTAGCAGTGCTGTTGGTGTCAAGCTGCAACAGATTTTGACCAGGTAAGCTCATGCTCGTGGGTGGGTTATTGCTTACCTGTCCCCTGTGCCAAGGAGACCTATGCTTTCCCAGATGTTTTCAGTTTTCTTCCCTCCTCTGATGTCTCTAGTTGAAGCGAATAGTGGCAAGGTGGTACAACTGAGGGTGCTGTGATGGGAGGTAAACACTGGAAGTAGCCCAGTTTTTGGGCAGAGTAGAGCCGTCAATCTGATGGATGCTCTGAGAGGTGTCCTCAAGAAGTAAAGACAGGCCTGCTTGACTGAGAATGCCCTTAATGATGCAGCAGCCTGGGTGCTCTGTGTCTGCCTGCAAATTGCAGCCTAACTCAGGCTTAGCAGGATTTTGCACTAGCTGGAAGAGTTGTATGGGAGCAGGATCTTTTTGCAGCACCTTCGAAAGAGCTATTTCAAACACTTTTGCTTTCCTAGAACTTAATGTGGACTAAATGGAGAGGCTGTAGGTGCCAGCTGGAAAGTGTTTTTTTTGTCTTTTGATATATGTTTTATTGCTAGCATTGCAGGGGCGCAGGGGTGCTACTGTGCTGGGGCGATGGGAAGGCTGCTTAGAGGCAGAGCAGATGTGCATTGCTGTAGAGGGGTCACATGGAGGCATTTTACACTCGAATGGGAACAGATGGATCCAGATTTTTCTTCTGAGCAATGAAGTCATCTAAGAGGAGCTGCACTGAGATGATAGTACTATGTAATACCTGAACTGCAGCTGCTTAAACCCCCTTGGTTTTGTCCCTTGATCACTGATGGACCAGGCTCCTGACAAATTGTTGCCGTTTGCTGTAGATCAGCTGCTATTTGGGTTTCTGAGGTAGAAATTTCAGTAGTTCTATTGTTCTTCTCCAGAATTCCTGTAACAGCTGGGAAAAAAAGGCTTGGCACATCCAGGAAGGTTGCAGATGCTTGCAGCCTTGAGGATCCTGTTGATGTGAACTATGTGGATCAGCTCCTCTTTCTCCCTCCTCCTCCTCTCCTGAAAGCTCTTAAACTGATGTTCAGACTGAGGGCGAGAAGCAAAGGACAAGTGTTATTCTTAGACCTGTTTTTGAGAGACAGAATGAAGTCTTTTTGCAGCATTGGGTTGCTATACATAAAACCCCCACCCTCTTTCCCTAAAGCACAAGCCTTTCCAGATTTTACTACTGAGCACTGTTGGAGCTCTCCAATTCAAATTTGGTACCCAAGCGTGGAAGTTAGTGTGAAACACCTACGTATTACAGCTAATTTTTAAATACCTAACGTAATTATCACAGAAAATCCTGTGGAGAATTGGATTTTCTCTGTGAATCCCTGTGGCTATAATCACGATGCTACTTTGGGCAAAAATCGACGTAATTTAATCCTGTTTAATGCTTGGTCTCTGAAATGGCAGCTGGCAAAGGAAATGCAAATCACTGCGTTGCTCCTTTTGGCAAGATAGGGTAGGTCCAAATGTAACTGTCGAGGAGTGGAACGAATTATTACATGCCTGGCTGCGGTACTTGGTAGAGCTTAATGTAGTGTTGCACAGAAATGCAATGGGAAGCTCAAGCTCCAGAGAAAGGTTGTCAGTCCGAATACAGCTTTTTGTGATCTAGTTTTGACTCTGTAACAAGCCGTGTGCCCTTCCCCCATTAAGTGCTGAAAGTCATAATGAAGGTATGTTCTTGGGTTTTAAATGAAAGCTGCGGCTTTTTTTCTAAGGCAGTTTGTGGTGCTTCACCAGTTCTTCAGAAGTCTGTCCAAATATTTAGCTTGCTGCTTCTACTCCCCCTCACTCTTTTTAGTGCTGAGTTCAGTGGGAGACTGCTACGATGTTTGAGCGTGTGCGTTAGTCTTCTGCGATTACATGTCTGCATGCGATGCTCCTCTCTCGTGGTGGTTTGGTTTGTCTTTGCTGCTTAAATGTTGTCATCTTGGTGTTTCTGTGATTGAAGGGCTGGGTAGTTGGGTTTTTTTGAGGAAAGGAGGAGGGGAGTTGAGTGGACAATCATGGTTTTTACCAATGCATTGATGTTGGCTTTATAAACGGTTGTGACTGCATCACTCAAACTAGTTTGCTTGATAACATGTCATTCTAGCAAAGCTAGACACTTTTGACAGGCTCCATCCATGTCTACTGGCATGCTGTTACTTCATGGGGAAACTGTGAGGGTGGTCGTCTGTAATAGCTTCCCTTTGGATCAGAAGTGCTCCACTGGTGATAGAATGAGTAATACCGCTCCAATGTATCCCTACTAGCTCGTGCTAAAAGCCTGTCAAAACCATAAACCTTGAGATTTCATTTTTACAGGATCTCTCTGTGGGATGGCAGAGCTGCACAATGCCTGCGCCCTTGGGAAGAGGGAATGCTGTTTTGCTTCCTGTCATGATGGAAGACAAAGGCTCACAAGCATCTCCAGTGCATAGCTGTTACAGTACACGGCGTGTTTTCATAGAGCCTGTGCTCTTCTGTTCTCTGTCCAGTTTTCTCCTCTGTGGTTTGGGAAGCAGAGTTGCCATGCAATAAATACACTGAGTCTTCAGATCATTTTCCTCATAAAGCCCCACAGGAAAATAAAAAAGATTAGGGATGCTGTCTAGAGCTTGTTGCCTGAAGCATTGTTCCCCTTAATACTCTGCGTAGCATAGCTATGCTGGCTCTTCGACACGTGAAGGTGTGGGGGAAGACCTGTCTTGCTTGCCATGGCTCCAAGGCTTTAGGGGGAAGGGAGGGTTAAGTGTAGATGTATGCACTGGGTGGCTTTAATGGGCGAAGAGTTCAAGCTGCCTGTCAAACCGTCAAGGAACCGTGGAGCCTGGTGAACTTGGTGATAAGCCTTCCCATTGACGGAGCATTCTGTTTGCACTAGTGTCAGTTCTTAGAAATGACACTTCTTTATCTTGCTTCCATTATAAATGTTTGGGAAACATGTTCTGTGGTCCCTCTATCTGGAGAACAGTGTCCCCCCTTCTGAAGAGCAGAGGCACCCCTTGTCTCTGTTGCTTTTTGCTTGTCTCCCAAGCACTGGGTGCATCACTGACTGGGAGCTTGTTTGGCATGGAGCTGGTTCTTACAAAAACACTGTGTGTCTAAATAAAAACACAGGTTTTGCCAGAGTGCTGTGGTATGAGGCCTGGAAGTAAGTGATCCCAAGGCCTCCACAAAACTTTGTCATGTCCTCCAGTTATTCAGCACATTCTTAGTGATGGGCATTAAAATTACTGCTCCATATAAAACTCTGTGTCATATGAATCCATATAAGGATCTTGCTGTCAAAAGTACAGGGATCAGCAAAGGCCGCCTTCTGAAGGACAGTTTCCATGAGAATGCTTTTGAGATTATGCAAGTTGGTTATTTTTGTAATATTGGCACCAGAGCTACTTGCTCTGAATTCCTCTTTCCCCTGTAGAGAGGCCGTAACTAGTTCTGATTCTAAAAACAAAACCAGCTTCCCCCTCTAATTACTCATTAGAGACAGCTTGGACAAACAATGACATCTCAGAATATATTGGATAGGAAAGCTAATGTGAGTGTCCTCATCTTGAAAAAATAAAATGGTGTCAGGCTTGGCTTGAAACTTGCCCCTGAGTGAATAGCCTTAGCCAGAACCTAAAACACTACCTATGGATGCATATGGTGGCAGCTGGGGGAAGAGTTTATGTAATTCCAGCAATTATTTCTCACATGTCCCGATGATGAACTGAGCACTTTTTTCTTTTAACGGAGTATTATGATAAAGTTAATTAGTACCAACTGAAACTGATGTGTCTGGGCTGTGTTACTCCAGTCCAGTAAAGGACTTGGGAGCTGCCACTTTGTGTGTGACCATATCAACACTTATTTGTGTGCTAGTCTCCGAAATAAATGGGATGGTATGCAACACACCATCTCAATGCTGGAAAGTGATGAATGACCTTCCAAGGCAGAAGAAATGCTGTCTGCCTCGTAAAGGTGTTGGGTCCTGTGGCCCCAGAAATAATATAAATTTGTGGCCTAATGAGATGGAATCACAGAAAGACTTAAGTGGGATGGGACCTTTAGAGGCCACCTAGTCCCGCCCCCCTGCAGTGAGCAGGGACATCTTCACTAGATCAGGTTGCTCAGAGCCCCATCAAGCCTGACCTTCAGTGTCTCCAGGGATGGGGTCCTTCACCTCTAGGCAACCTGTGCCAGTGATACACCAGCTTATAATGAAGAACTTAGCAGCTGTCATTGGCCATGTTGGGTGTAGTAGTTGAGTCATCTGTATTAGTCTGGATATTTCTTGTTAAGAAATCTTTTCCAGACAGCCCAATGCACTTGTATAAAAAATGTGGAGGTCTGCAGGGTAACAGAAGCTAAGTGTAGATGCAATTGAGCTTCACCGCACAGCTAAGAATTGGGTGGTTTGGGTCTTTAACTTAGCCCTAATGCTGTTGGAAGATAAAAGCTGTGGTCGCCATCCACTTTTCATATCCTCAGACAAGGACAAATGTTTTTCCTTTCAGAGGCTGCTAGATGTTTTTTGACCTGTTACGCTGAATGCTAATGCTGAAGTAAAACAGGAAAAGAGCTTCAGCAGCCTCTGAGGTCCCTTCTAGCCTGGGCTGTGCTGTGATTCTTGCCCTGTGTCCTTGGTGGGTTGCCTGGCACAACTGTAGTTGGTGTATTGCAAAATTGCTTGTACAGAAGAGAATGTATTGTTAGTCATCGTGGCCTCAAACCTTCTGGCAGCTTATATTTTTCTGGATAGTTGGTAGGATAAGAAAAACAGGAGAGTTGAGACAAAGGAAAATAGGCTTACCCTACTAAAATGGACTGCTGTCTTAGCTTCTGAGTTGTAGCCAGTTAGTGCCAAATAATTATATGCTCTCAGCTGGAAAGCAGCTGTCTCATTCCCTCTAGCAGAATATAAAATTAATTTCCTGTAAATGTCTGCTCAGCCCTACTTGAATATCCTGCTTGGGAGTGTCTTGAACTATTGAAAGGTTGAAGTCAAGGCCAGTGGTGGTCTCCTATACTATAGTTGGTGAGCAACTTGATCTGAGAATTTTCTGGCTGAGTTGCAGCAGCACTCTGCAACTCTGGAGTTTGCCAGGCTCGGCAAAAAGGGACTTGTGTGGGTCTCTTGAGGATTTTTTTTTTTTCTGTGCATCTCCTGTTTCTGTAGAAGAACAGGCAGATCATCCTTTGAGAGACCAGCAGCCCTTCCCCATGCGTGAGAGAAACCCCACATGCAAGGAAGTTCAGTTTAAAAGTAGCAAAAAAACCCCAAAACATCTGAAATGGGGATAGAAGTGTCTGGTTTTTCAAAGACCATGTTTGTGCTCCTGGCAAAGGCAGTCTTCATTGAGTGGAGCCTGGCCTTGCAGGCAGTTACCAGCTGCAGCGGCTCACTAGTTTTAAACCAATGTAAACTCTGCCTCCTGTAAAGCACGACCTTTGCAGCATTGCCAGCTGCCACACCACCCCAACAGGATTAGCCTTAAAACAGGAACGCAAGGACCTTGGTAACTGTCATGCAGTTCTATTCGCTCAGAAGCTAATGCAGTTCATGTCCCAAAACTGTTTAAATATATCCATCTGAATGGATAGATTCACCAAAATCAACACATGGCAGGAGGACCTCTAGTGGGATGGTGAACACTACTGCTTTGGGCACCATTAGGTGTAATGTGGTAGTTATTTGGGAAGTGAAGTACACCTACCTAAAGAAAAAATCAGGGACCTTCACCTAATCTTGAATTTATTACTGCTCTCCCTGACTCGGAGGCGCCTCTTCTGTGAGGAGGCTAGCATGGATCCTATCTGACTATCATTAGGAGCTCTGACATATCCAATCTTCTTTTCTTTGGAGTAATTAATTTCCCTTTCCTTTGGGGTAAGAGCAAAGCAGAAGACAAGACAGGCAGTGGGAGACCGGAGGCTTGATGAAGTAGCAACGTAGATGTACTCAGTGTTGTCTTTGGGTGTTTGAGCTTGAAGTCTTTTTCAAGTTGTTGTGCACTCTTCCTTCCTGTTGTAGCCAGAGGGCTGCAGTACTTGGAGATGAATGCAATGTCTCTTCCATGAAGCCTCAAACACTTGGATGATTAAGGAAACAAATGTTAGAAGACATATCAAAACCCACTCTTCCCTTGGGACAAATTCACCTTAATGTAAACTCCTGGTAAAGGGAATTCTTTTTTCTGGGCTGATAACCATGGTGACAAAGGTGCTGGCAAGCCTTCAGCCTTCATTTCAAACTACATGCTTATATATATATATATATATAAGCATGGGGGGGGGGGTATATATATGTGTATATATATACACATACAGAACATGGTGAAGGGGAATTTCCCTGGAATTTGGGGTGCTTGTTGTGAAGCATGAATGTCTACCAGAAAAACAAAAAGGATGCAAGGAAAAAACCTGTTGATTAAATGGTATCTGATAGAGGAAGTAATATTATTAATGGTTCACATACACCCAAAGGGTTTTTTAATCCTGTTTTCTCCCCTTTGCTGAGTAGAAGGCTTTTTCTTCTCCGGAACAGCCGGGAGCACTGTCCCTGTGTGGCTTAGGCTTTCCCTCTGTGTCGTGTATGTATCTGTCCCTGTGCTTTCATAGGCATGACTAATCTTGCAACTCAAGCTCCTATTTCCTGGAGGAAAAACTTCTTGAAGATGAGATTCAATTTAGTTCTGTGGGACTGGTTCCTGTTGTGTATAGCCAGGAGTTTTCCATGTTTTATGGCAGCTGGTCATCCAAGTACTTGCATCTAATGAGCTGCTTGGTGAAAGGTAATTTGGAGTTCATTTTGACTGAGGGTTAAACACTGGTTTCCGAACAGGAATTTAAGTCTTTGAGTTTTCAGTGATGCTAAACCTCATACTGAGGTTTTTGTAGAGATGCTGTATTGTCTATTAGAAGCTTTGCTGACGACTGCACTTTGAATGAAAAAGACATTTGCATGTAATTTTTCTTGCTGTGGGCAGGTTCCTGCCAGATTATGAATAGCCTGAAATGACATATGTGCTTTAGGTAGTACTCCAGAACATCTTCTGATTGGCAAGCTACACCTTTAGTAAGCCACCCTCCTTGGGCTCTTAGGCAATGTACATCCTCCTATCTCTGAGCCCTTTATCCCTTTATGTGTTAGTATGTGAACGAGGGAGATGAGGAGCTAAGGAGGCTTTATGCTCAAGGAAGCTGAATGTCTAGTCTTCAGTGACTTTCCAGCACTACCTATCTCAAGAGACTTTATTGGGGAGCATATCTAATGTGATCCAGTCACTTCTGTTGCTGTCTAGAATCTTAAAGGAAGCAGCAAACTGTTGTGGAGCCTGTCCCTTCCTGGCTAGGATGGATGCCTGTGACTGTGGCCGAGCAGAGCAGTGCAACGAGTGGGGTGGCTGTTGAGAAGTGCTGTGCTGGACCAAGGTGCCTGCAGGCCAGTAAAGAAATCATGTATAACCATGATATCACTCTGCTGCTTTTTCTCCTTTTGGGTTTGGCTTTCTATGTTTTGTGGGCTAAAGATGTGTTAGTAATGACTTCCACTTAATTTCTTCACGAGGAAATGCTCCTGGGCTGGTGTTCAAGTCCTTTGAAGTGGTTTATTCCATGCAAATTACTACAGGAGCTGGTGGTATATGCATGTGCTCAGGTAGGAGGGATAGGAGGCAAAGCCAGTTTCACCTTGCAGTAATAGCTATTTGGCAAATCCTGTGGGGCTGTTTACATAGGAATACTTTGGCAAGTGGAAACATTCATGTTGGTAACTACACACAGCAAAACACATAGATACTGAAGATCACCGACTCTCAAACCCTTTAATCTTTTTACTTGGCCACAACAGCAGGAACAGAAACCTCTTGGTCACTTCAGTAGTGTGCTTTAGTTTTAATAGTAATCTCCATTGTTTCTCTGTAGCAGGGCCAAACAATAACTACTGTGTTCAAATAAATCCTGGTCTCTTCAGTCTCTGTACTTTAACAAGAGTCATCTTTGCTGTATTGAAAGTGGAAATTAGTCATCTTCAAGGATTGCAACTGGTCTGTTCAGCACTTATATGGGCTCTTCATAGCAAAAACCTGCCCAGGAATAGCTCTTTCAGCAGGCGAGTAAGTGTAACCTAGCCTAATTTAATGTTGCTTTGCTTCCACCATTCTAAATAGGATGGAAACATCCCTATGACCTGATGACTGCCAGGTCATTTGATCGTGAGCTGTTAGGTCAGGTAATAAGCCCTTGTGTATGGTTAGCTTGTTTAGACAAGCAGAGCTTCTGTCACCACTGAAAACTGGAGAAGCTTCTAGTTTCATGCCAGCCCTAAAGTTAAATAAATGGTTCTGCCGAGGAAAGGTTTTATGGAGAGAAACTTGTTCAACATTTCCAGTAGAATGCTGAATTTTCTTAAGAGTTGGGAGTCAATCGTGTGGTACTAATCTAGTTTGAGGTGATGAAGGATCCTTGATTGTCACCTGAAGTGAGAGCTTAATGCTGCTCTGGTATCAACAGTAAATGTCTCTGAGCTTTGAAGGAGGGAGGACTAATTCTTTGAGACTTTGAATGCCCCTGGATCTGCGTCTTGTGCTGGCTGCCTTGAAAGCCTTGGAGTTGTACATCAGGTCAGGATATTTCTAGGATCGTTTAGAAATAGCTGTCTGATGGTGTCTCTTGATAGGTTTATTTTTTTCCCATGGCAGATGCGAACCTTGAGGGGCATTTGAAGGAGCACTGGGTCAGAGGTGTGTCAGAGCCTCACATAGGCTCCTGCCCAGGGGGTCTGCAGGGCAGCTTTCAACATGTCCTCTTGTTTTGTCACAGTAGCATCGCTTGGGCTCAGCATCACAGCACGAGCGCAGGTTTGGCCAATTGGTGTTGAAGAAACCTGTGTGATGTGGGAGTAGCCTTGACCTTCTCTCTACCTTTCTTCTCAGGTTTAACTCTCTAGTAAGATTTTGATTTATGGTTCTGTTTGGCAAGCGTCTTTCTCCAGAGATACTTTTACTTGGCCTTTGGATATTGTGCTGCCTATTGAGCTACACTGTGATTTCTTGTTGAGACTGTAACACCATTTCCATCCTTGTGTTTCCCTGTATGATTAATCTTTTAATTAGAGAGCGAGGAGGCATTGCTTTTTTTGGAGAAAGTGGTTGCCGTTACAAGAGCTAACGCTTCTATTTCCTTCCTCTCTGCGTAATTGTTGGCATGTTGCATGTTGGTGAGAGGTGGCAGCTTTTTCCAGCACCGCTCTCTATTGCGTTTGTTGTGGATTCCTCCCCCTGTGTAGTAGTGTTCTCCAGTTCAGACTTAAATCATGCGTGAAACAGTGAGGTAAATGGTGAACTGGGCAGGATTTCCCAAAGCTAGTGAAGGTTTTCACTCCTGTTTTGTTATTGGAGGTGACTTAAGTTTATTCTTTTCTCCTGAAGAAAGAAAGGCATTTTGTTTGCCTGAGACTATATTATTTTCTAAATTGAAGAGAGATGATCTATACTTGGAGAAATGTCTTTAGACATGTTAGATGACAAAATTAATGTAATTTTGGCCTTCCAAGAACAGGTTAAAAGGGTAGGAAAGGCTTTTTGCCTTGAGCTTCCCCCAGTCCTTCCACTTATGATGAACTGTCCTTCAGAGACAATGGCTGATGCTTTAGTCTCTAGACTTCCCTTCTGGCTCACATAGGAGACCTGCCATCCTTTGGAAACTTGTCTTCATGCAGGGAAAGGCTGGGGATGAGGAGCGATGTTGCTAAGGTGTTGTTTATTGCTGGGTTGTCAGAAGTTCTGCAGAGGAATTGCATCAGTCAGCCTCTCCACATCTTCAGAATGAGTGTGAAGAAGGTGTTAGAATAGCAGTGGTGAGCTGTGTGTTCCCCTGTGTGTCTTTTGGCAGGGGACGTCCCCGTTTTGTCTCTTAACCCGCTTTCTCGGTGCTCCGCTAAGTTCTGTGTGTACTGCCCTTGGTGCCTTTTACGTTCTTATACTACACTGCATTTTTTTAGTCAAGCTTCACAATTTCAGCAAACTTGGCTTAAGATCCCCTCACAGATGAGTGGAGTGCAAGAAATTTTGGTTGTGCAGATACTCAGTAACAGATTTATCTCCTGATGACTAACTCACTGTGCTGGCGGGAGTTGGGGAGGCTCATTGTGGCTCCAGGAAGGACATGGGTAGATAATATTGCCCAGGAGCTGCCCCACACCTGTTGCTGCATCAGCAGATGCAAAGAAAAATGTGGATCCTGTTGCCCTGCTAAATGTGCAGTGGCTAATTTAGTGTGTTACTTGGGCACGTTATGTGCTTCAGTTTACAGTCCCGGGAAAAACGTGTGTACAGCTGTTTGGAAGAGAAACATTTCTATCAAAAACAAAGCCAAATGTAGGAACCCAAGCATTCCACTTGTGTCAACAGATTGTGAGCTTACTCCTTAGCTGTGTAACAACACAAGTCGTAGAAGTTTGCAGCACATGGCGAGGCTTTATGTTGAATAACTGAGAGTAAATTGTACTCAGATCTGGGACGCAGTGTGGGATGCTGAGGAACAAGTAACAGTGGGCTGTGACTTAGTATTTTATTAAAGGTTTCTTAGGCAGTTAAGCTGTGTAGCAACTGGAGACCTTGATGTATTTAGCTCCTTTGCAGGGTTCTGCATGCTTTGAGAAAACAGAGTAGAAGTGCCTTCAATGTATTGGTTATTTTTGTCTCGTGCTTTTGATGAGTTTGTTGTTCATGAACTGGCAAAGGAATGAATCCAAGATGCAGATCCAGGCTAGCAGCTGTTTACGTTGCCTTTGAGCTAAGGTTTTGGTTGTCCTCAGCTTGTGAACTCTGCGATGTGCCATGTGAGAAACACAGGAGAGCCTAACAGTTGCTGTAACGCCCACTTGCCATACATCACATGAGTTTTCGGTAAGGCATCTGGCAATGGCATCATCTCTATGGCTTTGAAACAGTCGTACACTGGAGGCAATGCTCCTGGGGACAAATCTAGGTGCAATCTGTTATTCCTAGAGAGACAAGAAGGAAGCTTCTTTCAGTGTAATGGAAGGAAAAAACCTAGTTAGGTAGGATCTCTGATTAAGGCTGCATTTGAAAATGCAGGTTGGTTGAGGTACCAAATGGTCACTGAGCTGGAGGTGTAAAACTACTGGAATGGGAGAGGGAAAAGGGACAGGACTTGGTTTTTTTCATGGCGGTGTCCTAAAAAATTAGCAAACTTGGGTTTTGACAGGATATTATTAATCTCTAATATTTTGAATGATGTGCTGCTTCCCAGAAGGGTTGAGGCTTATAAGGAATCATTTAAAAGAAAAAGTGAGGGCTTGGGGAATCAACCATGAAATTGGGAAGAAACAAGTAACCTGAGCATAGCTCCAGTCCTGCTAAAGAGGCATCCTTGAATTTTTACATTTCAGCAGTATTAGATGGTGGTTAACCAAACAAAAATCTGCTTTCTTGCTGTTGCCCTCCTTACGGTGTCAGTAATGTGACAAAAAAAGCCTATAGGCTTGTCTCTTCTGAAACTGTTGCATGCAGGTTCATGGAGGGGGAGGATTTTAGGAGCGTGCCGTAAGCACTGCTCCAACGGGCTTCTTGGGTTATGTTCTTGACTCTGTGTGGCTTGAGGATACCAAGCGAGAAGCCTTTGGTCACTGACATCATGCTGCTGGAAGCCTGCCTGCTCGCAGTTTTGGCTGTTCCTCCTAGACTGCAGAGTAGGAAAAGGCTCAGTGTTTAATGTGCAGTTAATAAAGGCAAGGTTGACAATAAAAACAGATGCCTCACTGCACTCATCTAGTGCTTGGCTTGTCTCTCCCGTTGGCATGCTGGCGGCGAGGTGCCTTTCCAGCCGTTTGAGCGGAGAAATGGGTGCATGGACCTGTCCGGCTCACGGGGAAGAGGGGAGCCATGCAAACGCTTGAGTTGGTTAATGCAAGGGGCTCAGTGGGAATGTGAGGGCTTCAGCTGGCACATCTGAGAGGGTGTGAGACCAGTGTGGCTGGTGGAGCTGTTGGTTTGCTGGGTTAGAACTCTTAGGTGTTTATGCTGACTAAGATTTAGCTTATGAAAGCATCCCGCAGCAATCCTTGGTCTCCCCTACAGGTGTGGAGTAGGAAGGACGGAAGAGCAGCAGCTGTAACTTGTTAATTCTTCAGGGGTATATTGTCTCCCTTTCCCCCAAAATTCTATCACTTTCTCTTCCAACAGCTAAAACTTACAATTCTCCACAGCTTTATTAGTGGGTCAAGATTTTTAGGCACAAGTACAGAAAACTGGATGTAGTAAGAACCGAGGTGCAATCAGTTCTGCTGACAGTGGGATTAAAGTGCTTTGCTTTCCCAAACATATGCTCTCATGGTTTTTGTTTTTTTTTTTTTCCATAATGACTTGCATAGTAAGTTTTTTTCCCATGCCATTAATTATAAATACCAGTAGTAATGGTGGTAAGGTAAAGTGAAGGTTTACTGGGGCTCAGTTCAGCAAAGGAGGCATGGAAGCTTGTTGGAAGAGCTGGTTTTGTAGCATGTCTGTAGTAGGTGGGATGCTTACCGGAGTGACCTGGGTTTATGTTTCCATTCGCAGATCTGTGCAGGCCTCTTGCATTATTTATTGAAGAAAATGCGTAATCAGGCCTGTTTTTCTATTTCTGTCTTAAAGCAACAGCACTGCCATGGCAAGGGTAACCTTTCAGAACTCCAAAACCTAACTGAAACACTGGTGCTGTTACCAAATGTGTGTGTTCCAAGTTGTGTTGTATGTGGTTCATGCCTCTAAACCCCTGGGTTCACAAATCCTACAAGGAGATGCCTCTGTCCTTCACAGCATTAGTTCGCCACTTCAGGGGCTGCACTGAAAATTCTGAAAGCATGACATGACTCTCTTCCTGAAAAACGTACGGAGCGAGGATGATGTGAATAGATTCCTTGACTTCAGGGCTGGGCAGGAACAGCTTGCCTGAAGCAAGCTCCATCAAGTGTATAGAGAATAATGAACCTCGGTACGTGTTGGGGAAGCTCTATCGGAATTGGTTTGTAGCTTGAAACTGTTGGCTCTTCATGCTGGGGCTTTTTATCCTGCGCAGCCCAGAATAGAGTGAGTCTGATCACCTGATTGCCATGAGAGGAGATATAAAGACTTGCTCCTTTCTAAGCCACTTAGAGAAAAGACAAAGCGGATGGGCTGATTGCCACCTTTGTGTTTTGCCATATGCCGCTACTCTGGGGTGCTATTTGCTGTGGGTGCTCTAGCATATAGAAATTTCTAAAAATCTCTTTAAAAGGCTAAAGGCGCTCTCAGGAGAAGTGTGTTTGTACTTGGGAGGAGGTGGCTAGCTGAGACAAATAGTTTCCTAGGAGGCCTTGAAGGGGGAGAAGGTGACTGTGATAAGGGATATAAAAAAGTATTCTAAAAGAAAAATCATTATTTGACTGGGCAGACAGCAGCCCAGCATAGAAATTTGGCTTCTAGTGTCTCTGACCCTGTCAGAGTTTGCCTTGGACCATGGCTGGCGTTTCCATGCTAGTGGTGTGCTTGAAGAGTGACGGGTGAGTCACTGTGGAAATAGGGGGATGCCTTTTGCTGGGAACTTCTCTGGAACGGTGCTAGATAGTTTTCAGCTCGGCTTTCTGAATACAGCTGAGCCACCCGGGAGCTGGAGAATATCACGTGGGAAGGACTTGGATGGCTTTCTAAGCTTTAATGAAAAGGGAACGAAAATTGTAGTTGTGCTGGCGCTGCCTCATGATATGAGACCATTAGAAGAAGTGTGCAAGCCAGAGAAAGAGCCATTGCTTGCCTCATGATAGCTCTTGCCTAGGAGCAGACTGTGGTATGTAACGTGGTCTGCACTTTAAGGTGTGTGATGTGTACAGACGCACGGAGCTGTGCATGTCAAGGTACGGACCCTCACGGGTGCTGCACAGAAGGGGAGTGTGTGGTGAAAGAAGGGAATAACCTTTGCTTGGCCTATTGTAGCATAACAGGACCTCCATAAATAGCCAGTGGTTGCTCTCCTGGCTATCACAGGGATTATAAAAACAGTGAAACAAGTTTATGAAAAGATTTTTTTTTTTATTTTGTTATTTTTTTTAACTTGCTTGTGTCATCTTAAATTGAGACCGAGGGCACAAAACACTTGGAGCTGTTAAAAATGCAATCAAGCGCTCTTCAAATTCATCAGCTCAAAAGCTGGCACCACCGTGGTGGGTTTTTTTCCATCATCAAGAAAATCCTGCAGCTCTTGGAATGAGAAAGAGCAAGGCTGGTTGCCCTCGATGGATAGCCATGCTGTCAGGGAACATAAGCTATGGAGGAAAGTGATGACTTCAGCTCTGCTTGCTTAACAAAGCAGACCTGGCCCAATATTTTGTTTTCCAAGGGTTTATGATAACAACTTATTGCCCTAAATTAATTTCCACTGCCCTTTCAGAGATTTTTGTAGGAACTAGTGGAAATAAGATGAAGTCTCTCTCTATGGAGATACTCAAGACTGGTCTCAATGCCTATCTGTGCAATATGAGCTAGGGAGCTGCTTTGGCAGGGGGGGTGGACCCGATGATATCTAGAGGTCCCTTCCAACCCCTATGATTCTATGACTACATTCTTGCTGGCGGCTTTAACTGCACAAACAGCTGCTACCTCTCAGAACAAAAATAATTAAAGAAAATCCAAGGAAGATGATGGATCTTGATTTCCCTGGCTCCAGGGCGCAGTCACACAATGTGTGGGTGCTGGTATTTTCCATGTATTTTAATAAGCATTGAGAATACTTGGTGTTTTCCAGGGTTGAAGCTCATTACCACTGAAGTCAAGATGATCATCATGGGTTTCCAGAGGTCATATGGCACTGAACAGTGTTCCCTCTGACCGTACAGCCTCATACAAAGGAACAGCTTTCTCCTGTGAGGGAGGAGGGAAGTGGTAGCTGGGGGGCATAAGGACTCTGCTGAGCTGCTGATGGCCTGCGGTGTAACTGCATGGTTTGCGGGTGTTGCAGTAACAAGGACCAAGTAGACAGCACAAGAGTCAGTGGCTGGCTTGAATATTTTCTTGGTGCTTCTACAAGAACTGAAAGTTGCTGCTTTACCACCTGATCTAAAAGGTAATGTCCCTGTACAAGCTGGAAAAAAATGTCTGAAATCCTGGATCTTCGTGAAGAACTGCAGATATTGGCGGTGTTGTATCCAGCGTGATGGGATCATACATGTTGTGAAGTTGTCTTACACAAACGTGTGGTTTTAGTTTCAACATAGCTCAAAATTGTCTGCAGACCCCACCAAAACAATTCAGGGTATGTTCCTATGCCTTCCCCTGCAGCTTGTTTTGCAAATATCTCGAAAGCTGTTGTTTTGGCACTGCTCTGTCTCAAAGTACATGGGGCTGCTCTGAGGAGCAGTAGATCCTGGGGGGATCCAAGGCATTGCCAGTGCCCCAGCAGGAAGCTGGCGATGTGCTGTGATGCTAACGCAGCACACAGCAGAGCAGATCTAATGGAAGTGGCTTCTGGAGCACGTGCAAGTCATTGGGGCATGTGAAGTGGACGGAGTGTCTCTTCTAGAACATAAAGGTGGCATGGTATGGACAGCAGTGGATGTATGCAAGGGGAAAGCAGCTGTTTTGTCTGATTTTTTCCTTCCCTGGAGCCAACCCTTTAAATTTGGTTGAGATGAGAGGTGACAGCTATAAAGGAATCTCTTAGTCTTTTTTTTTTTTTTTGTCCCCCTATATTATCTTTCAGTATATTACCTTTTAGCTGCATATCTGTCAGGCCATCTTGCCATGAAACCCAAGTTCCATCTGGGACCGGTTACTTCCTTAACGCAAGTCACCGTATTAACGGAGCCCTTTCCGTAAGGGCTAGAAAGGTCTGTAAGGTGGCTTGTAAGGCACTGAAAGGAGCTTTGCTTAGAGTGTTTGCCTAAGACAGCTGATAGCAGCTGGTGTGAGCTCATGTGAAACGCCTCTGGTTTGACTTGTGGGAAGGTTGGGAAGTCAAACTGAAGAGTGTCCTACAAAAGAAACTTAAATATAGATAGGTTTTCTGTAAGGATGGCTGTTCAATCAAGATTTACAGCAGTGTGGTCCAAGCGAACTTAGCTTATGATTTGGTTAACGAGAAGGTTTAATTGTCTGGAATACTTACCCATACAGATAAGTATTTGGACAGATTTCTCTTGTAAATACTGCCAAATAAATTAATGCTTTTGTTCTTCCCTCTTAGCTGTAGTGCAGAATGCTGTGTTCTTTTTCACAACTATTGATTGAAATATTTTGGTATATTTGACATTCCATTTAAAGCTGTAGTAAAAAGATGCTAGAAATAACGCTTTAAAAAAAGCAGCTCCTTCTTTGGGATTTTTTTTCTGGACTGCCTACCCAAGAAAATTTTCCCATTGGGGTTATATCTGACTTGGGGTAGATTGTTGTGAATGTTGTTGGTGCAGAGCTAAAAGCAACTCCGTTGTGGTTGGGATGACTGTGCTTGCATGGGAAAGTGATGGAGCTGCTGCTGTGTGTATGTTGGGGGGAGTTGGTATCTGTTTTCTCCCCATGCCCTGTAGTTTTCTTTATAAGGCTGCTGGCTTGCAGTGGGAGTATCCACTTGGAAAGCACAGTCTCCTCGAGGGTGCAAGTGGGCTGTCAGGGTTATGGGATGAGCAGGTGGCATTGCAATGCACCCACTCGGGTAAGTGGAGCCCTGCAGATGCCTCTGCTGAGTGTTCTGGAAAGAAATACCTGCATCTCCCCTACCCTTCCCCAGGATGGTGTTGGTGTTGCGCTTTAGGTGCTTTTCTGGGAAGATAAAACATAGTATGTCTTCAATAAAACAGCTCAAGATGTCTTTATTATTCAAATACCTAAAACCTCAGCTGGTTTCACTGGAGATTAGCCCTGGTTGACTTCTGTGGTGTTACTGCTTCTCTAGTTAGCAGTAAGGACATGTGATGTCTGGGGTCTCAAACGCTGTGGAAATCATTGGGACTTTCCCTTCTCAGCCATTGCTGTTAAAGTATGTGGCTATTGCTGTGGAAAACATGTCTCTCTCTACTAGAGGGAAAAATAGCTTTAATATTAGAAGCAATGCTTACGTGTATCTCTTGCCTGATGTTAAGGGGCTGAGGTTAGTTAAGGCTGGCAACAGGGAGGGAGATAAAGTCAGAGATGACTCCTTGTCTGAAGTATGGCTGCTCTGATGGGGTAATAGTGCAGGGCTCGGGTACAGCAAAGCTGGGAAGTCATGTGGTGTAAAAACAGTGATAAGAGATGGGAACAAAGAGGAGATGTCTGTCTTGCCTGCTCATCAGAGTTTGGAATTGAGTGGAGAAAACCCCCTCAAACCTTCAAGAGCTCGCAAAAAAACCTGCAAGAGGTCCTATAAATATGTTGGCTGGGATGGGTTTTTAGCTTTTTGTCATCACTGACATCTTTCTCCAGTGGCACTATTAGTTCAGCCCTGCTCTGTAGGGGAAAACAGTCTTCTGAGCTTGGAGAACACTGGTCTCACCTCAACTGGCTTATGGGAGAAGGAGCAGCATAGCCTTTGAGGTATTGTTACCTAGTGCATGGGAGTCCCTGCTGGGGTACGGCATGTGTCGTAAGATCTCCTTTTTCTCCTTTGTACATCTCTGTGTTGCTCCTGAACAATCTGTACCTTCAGGATAAAAAAGAAGTCAAAAGCATGCCATGTAGTTGTCAGCTTCAGAGACGCAGCAAGGGTGGTGTGGACCTGGAGTAATGAAGGGGGTTTTTCCCATTCCCTGGGACTGCACGCAAAATCCACTGTTTTCTGCCATGTGGATGGTGGAAACATTTCTGAGCACGAAGAAGTCTTTTGAGAGCCAGTTCTGTTAATTAACAGCATCATGCCACTGGTCCTGTGGCTGTGTGTGCGGTGCTAAGCTAAGATGGTTCTGGTTGAGGTTGTTGAGTACTGGGGTGAACTTTCTCAGTGCAAGTCAAAATGAGTAGTTGAAGAGGCAAGTGATTCCTTACATCAATTTCTGCATTGTAAACTGTCTTGAAGAAGACTGTTTATCGGGGCAGGAAGGGACAGGCCCAGGGGAATGGCCTTGAGCTGCATGGGGACAACTGGAGAGGAGCTGGGAGGTAGAAATGGGAGGGTTGGAAGGTCCTGGCACAGGGTGCCCAGAGAAGCTGGGGCTGCCCCTGGATCCCTGGCAGGGTTCGAGGTCAGGTTGGGTAAGTCTTCGGATGCCTTGGGCTGGTGGGGGTGTCCCTGCCATGGCAGGGGCTGGATGGGCTTTGAGGTCCCTTCCCACCCAAACCAGTCTGGGATTCTGTGAAATGGGGAAGAAAGCAATTTATTAGATGTCACAAGAGAGTCTGCATACCTGCAAACTGAAATGATTCGTTCCCAAGGCTTGGGAGTCTCCAGTTTCTTGGCATATCGTTTTTAACAAGGGAAGGGAAGGGCTGTGACCTCATTCATGGGCCACATAGGACTGAATGTTTTGAGAGCGGCTTCAATAAAACTTGAGCGTTTCTGGTTGCTATGAGCTTTGCATTTATTTCTGTCTGTGCTCAGGGGCTCTGCCGCCTCCATAAACGTGGCTTGCTGCTACCCCAATGGGAGTGAAGTGGTGAAGGCTAGCAGCAGATCTACCTGCGCTCTCTGTGTGCTTTAAAGCTCAGTGCTGTGAGTGTGCAAGAGTGGTGGAAGCGTCTTGTAAGCGTGGCTGCAGAGTGAGGGCGATCGAGCGTGTAGTGGTGCCCAGAGATGTTTGCTCCCTGTCACGCAACCCTCAGAATAAAAACGTGAGTTTTCCCCTCTGCTTGTGTGATATCAATGCCTTTGACACAGATGAAGTGTGTTGTTCCAAACGTAACAGCTGTCGAGGTGTGGTCTTCAGGGAAATGGCATAGCAGAGCCTTGCAGAAAGAGGCAGGGCAAGGGGGGGTGTTCACATCTCCTCTGATTTATAAAATGAATATAGACAGAAACGATCTCATCGTGCAGCAATACACATGTGTTTTTCCTGAACTCACTGATACTGGGAATATGAGTTTTCCACTCTTCATAGTGCTACCACAGCTGACTCGAGAGACACGTTATATCTTGTGAAGAATGATTAGAGGCATTCTGCTTTTTTTCTCCCCACAAGATTTTTGCATGTCTGGTATCCAAACCATGGCTGATGTTTACCTGTTCATCAGTGTCACGCTGCTGGTCTCCCCAGGCATCCATAAAACAAGGCATATAACCAGATATTGGATAAATACACAGAGCAGGATATTCCTGTACCTAACAAACATCCAAGTTTAAGATGTAAATTGTAGTTTTGTGGTTTGTCTGCAGCTTTTCCTTTCATGTTCTGCTGGTCTCCTTGTTTTAGTGCTTGCAGGTAGAGATTTTGTGCATCGTAACACACTGTTTTATTGCTATGTTTTACTTGTTTTGCATAGGGAGAGGCGTTAGGTACAGTAAATCATTTAATTCTTAACACTGCTGCTTGTGGTACAGAAAGCATCTTTGTTTAAGGTCTGATTTCACCCCTGCGCTTCCTGTAGTGCTCTGCTGTGACTGGAGTAAGGACAAGAAGTCATGCTCCCTCCAGCAGCTCAGGTTGCCCATCACAGCTCCCTTCCTGCACAGAGCTCACCTGGAGGGGTGCTGAGCTGTGTCTCTGGGGCTTGAACACCCAGAGCTTGTCCACAACAAATGCACTGTCCCTATGAAACCTGGTGGGCAAGTTCAGGTACTGGGTATGATGTAGCTGTCAAGTTGGGCAGGATGGGGAAGTTCCTTTGAGCCTGACAAGTGGAACGAAGCTGATGATACTAAGGAGGATCATCTGCTTCCAAAAAAGACTGCAGGGGTGGGAGATCTTGGCTTCTCAACTGGCATTTGCTAAAAACCTTTAAGCTTTTCCATAAACACAAGCTCTTGCCTACTGTCTGTGTTTGGCATCTTCACTTAGTTGAAAGAGATCCTTACCTCAAATAAACACAATTTCAAGGAATAATAAGGCTGAGTGAATTGCAAAGCAGTGTGTTACTGCCCAGGAAAGCAGGCAGTAACACAATGCCATGGACGTGTGTTGCCATGCTCTGCCTGGAGCTGTTGCAGGCATCACTTCCCCAGCTGGGGCATTCCCTTTACGTCTGGTGAGCTCCTGCAGCTGGGGGAACAGCAACTGTAGGAATAGTGATGCTTGCTCAACTCTCCTCTGGGAGAAGTGGGTGGAAGTGGTGGAAATGTTCAAAGGGGAAGTCAAATCTCCAGGAACTTTGTGTTTAGGGTAAAGATTGTGATCTGTAGGGATTTCTAAGTTAAATCCCTGCTGGTGTCTTAGAATGAAAGCGCTCTGCCCACCAATCCCAATTTCTGAATGTGCTTAAAATGACTTTAATGTTTCAATCTTGGCTTCTCTAATTCTTTGAAGGAAAAGACATCTGTTGGGAGAGAACCGTGTTGATTCTTTCACATAGTTTCCATAGTTAGTTCTGCTGCTTAGCATTGCATGCAGATAGAAGATGCTGCATTGATAGGTGCACCAGGCTAAAAAGCATCAGTTCTTAGTTGTGTCGAATACCATAGCGTGTCACAAAGATTTCACTCTGCAGCAATAGATACACTGGAAGGATTTGGCTGCGGGGGAAAAGCAGAACATTTCCAGTAGGAATAACTTGTAGTGTTAATGCATCTCTGGATTATGTTTGTACTGAGGTAAAAAGTAGCCTTCACAGAGGAAAAATTATTCTTTGTTTGCGGAGACAAGTGAACGCAAAGGATCTTTGAGGGTTAATAGTTTAGGCTAATTTTGCAAGCTCTATCTATGCTGTGTCAATATCTAAACCACTTCTGCATGAACAATTTCTGTATCTTTTGGGGGGGGGATTTGTTGCAGTCTCAAATCACTTGACTACTTTTTCAAACACTCATTTTCTGGTATTCTGTGGCTGTTCTTGCTTTTGCACTTAGAGCAAAGTAATTACTGCTGGAAGCAAATTTTGCAAACAGAAAATTGATGAGTTAGGAGTCCAAAGCCATTAATACATCTGCTGGCACCTCACGCTACAGTACACTGAGAACTGGGGGAGTTGATGACAAAAATATTCTGATCTGTTCTCCTACATCCCTACCTCCCTGCAGTCAGTTATGGCCATAAATGCAATGCAGAGCTGAGGCTCTAATTTCAGAGCATCGGGGGAACCCCCAACACACACACACAGAGCGCACTGAAAGCGAGACTGCGGAACTGCCTTGTGCCGCTGATGCTCGGCGTGGGAGTTCCCTGCAGCAAAGGTAATTCCCTGAAGCAGCAGCTGTTGCTAGCGGCGTTGAGAGGAAGGAAAGGGAAGAGATGGGAGATGCAGTTGAGCTTCATTTCAAAGCTTTGATTTATTACACCTTACTGAAATCTGTTCAGCGAAGGTATTTTGTTGCCAAGGGAGCTGGGATTCCTCGTACCACATCACTCTTCCTCCACCTTCCTGCTTAGTATGCAGGGAGACCTGCATCATCCAGCAAGGGTATCTCCCGTCTCCCCCCTCTGTCTCCTGCTCAGCAGAGCAAGCAGCAGCTGACGGGAAGCCCTGGCTGCTGATGCTCTCCTAATAACCTTCAAACTCCTGCAGCAAGGTTGGTTGCTGTATGGGCTGAAAGCTGTAACTTCATTTACCGTGTTGGCTTCTCCAGGATGCCCTTGGTCTCTAAAGCAAAATTTCCTTTTAAAATAATAAAAAAACTTTCCCTTAAAAGCCTGCCATTGAAAATGTTGCTGCTGGAGTAGCATAATTAGTACCAAAAGCCTGCTGCTAACAAGTAGCTTTCCTCTTTTCAAACACCAATGTAATAAGGGGACCGAAGCCAGGGGTACCCAGCATGTTTGGTTTGATCAGTGAATCCACAAATGATGTGTGCTGCGACGGAGAAATGGGACACAGCTTGATGCAAGCAAAAGTGGATTTATTGTATAAAATCATTCCTTTAAATATGCTGGGCTGCATCTGATTGGTCAGCAGTCTACCTGTCACACCAGCTTATTGTGCTCATAGCTCGCCAGACACTTGGCATACCTTTTCTTTCACGACATGATTCTTAAGTCCTGTTCTGGCGCCTGTCGCAGCAGGGGGCATGCAACAATGTTGTCACCTCTGTTTAGTTTCCCCATGGTTTATGGCCTAAAGGCCATGTTATCTATTAACCTAGCAGCGCTTCAGGCTTTTTCCTCTAAGCCCCATTCCACAGATGTGATTTGAGCACTCTTGTACCAGAGTATTAATTATCCCAGGGCTGTGCGGAGCCAGGAGAGAAGGGAAGTGTCGGATGAAGACTCGCTGCCTAAACTGGTGCACATGGAATGGAAATCCCTTTCTTTGTGTTCGTTACACCATTCAAGTCCTCTTCCTTGTGAGGTGTGAACCTTGCCGTGTGGCTTGGCTGGTTATAGCTGTTATTGGACATGGGCCTTTTCCCAGAGCAGATGTTTTGGTCGTCATCTCTCACTTCTCAAAGTGACTTCAGTATTTTGCTCTGAAAGCAATCAAGAAGGGGGAAAAAAAGTCACTGCTCATTAGATAAATTCCCAATTTGCATGTTAGAGTCAAGTCTTGGCTTTTGTCCTGTGTCTTACTGACACTGAGTGCCAAACAGGCTGCGGGAATGAACCAATATCACTGACATAGGTACTAAATACAGCATCTGCACTGAAAAGTTACTCCAGAAATGTCAGATTTAGTAAGAGCCTGTTTTCAAACTGACCTTGTTGTGTGGAATATATTGTGGCTTCAGTTCGGTTTCTCTGCCTGTGAATTTTCAGATGTTCTGATTATCAGCCCAGGTCTTGGTGACTGGGCATCCAGACTTGGGTCTTGATGAGCAAATCATGTCACCCATCAGTACCTGTGTGGTTTCACATAGTCTTTGGTGAAGGTGTGGGGGGAAAAAACAGTACTAATAACCAATTTTTATCTAGTCCAGAGTGAGTTCAGCGTGAGAATGCTGGAAGTTGTGTACAGTGTCAGCCTGTTAAACTAGGAAAACAGATATTTAAGGAAAAAAGCTGTAGGGAAGCTTCTAGGTGTGTTTTCAACTAGGCCACCTGTAAAAAGCTACTGTTGAAACTTTAGGTGTGGGTACAGGGATTAGCAATACAAATTTAACTGCTGTACCTTTGAGGATACTGGCTCCTCTGAAACGTGTTGTGTATCTCGACATGCTATGACCAAATCTTCTTGGACGGGAGATGCAAGTTAATGACTCAAGTCCCTGTTAGTGGGAATATTTCCACTTGCACATTTTTCCAAGATCTTGATGCTTTCTCCTCAAATACCATGTGATGTGCAGGCTGCGCTGTCCATGACAACGTTCCATGTGCGTGGAAGAGAATGTTGGTCTGTGTTGTTTAAGTTCCTGGGAAATTTGGTGGCAAAGGAGGGATGTGGGGCATTGGTCTCTATTAGCTCTCGGTGGGAGTGAAGGACTCGGCGCTGGTCTGGACTTCAGTTCTCCGCAGCTGGAGATCGAAGAGATGTCTGGCTTTATAAATAAAAGCTGCTACAAACACATTTAAAACCCAAACCCCACCCACCCTATAGTGCTTACAGCTGCTGGGATGGCACCGGGCAAGCAGGGAGAGAAAATGATGGTGTCCAACTTCAGCCTTAGGACTTCAACTTCACATTGACTTCATTTTAATCCACACTGTGTCTGAAAGGTGCTGTGCTGAGTGTGTGTGGACTGAGCCGATCATTTTCGATTTAGGGAAAAGCTCCAGCAGATAAGCAAGAGCGTGTCTGGTACTGAGCCTGGGTAAGTGGCTAGCAGGCATGTGGGTTGGGTGAGTTATTGTATGGCCCATGTAAAAGCTGTGCTTCCTGTGTTCTGGTATACATCATTTGTCTTCAACAGGTTCCTTTTGGGAGTGGTAGGCGCTCTTGTGGGAGTGGTAGGTGCTCTGTGGAATTAGACGTTCTTACCGCTTTCCCACTTACATGGTTAAGCGAGGTTTGTGTTACACCTGGAGGAAACAGAGGCCAGGGGTCCTACACCCTTCCTCAGGTTTTCCCTGGCAAATGTTACAGAATCATGGCACAAAAAAGAAGCTGTGCTCTCAATCTAAGGAGTCCCAAGCCAGGCTGTGGCCTTATACCCAGCCTGGTGTCATGCGTGCGGGGTATAATGAGAAAACGAAAGGGTTGCTTAACAAAAGGTTTTGATGAATGGTTTAGGTGAGCCTTGCACTGGAAGAAAGGCTGGTAGTGGAGGTTTGTCTTTATTTGCGTTGGTGTTTGAGCTAGAAGTTTATCAAGGTTTCTGAACTTGTTTGGCTTTAAGGGTGTTTCTCAGCTTATGGTCTGGAAGAAGAAATGAGGCAGAAGCGATGTGCTCTGGGCTTGTTGTACAAGCCAGCTACTCAGAGGCATACTGAAAGCGGTTGTAACTTCTCTTCAGTATGGTAGGAACTTGAGACCTTAAAACATCACTCCTCTAGAAGCCTGGCTTCCAAGAGCCCAAGCTCATTACTTTTGGGCAGCTGCCCTGGCCTTTTTCTCAAGGTAGCCCCCCTTGTGTAGGCTGACTGGCATGAAGGTTCATTAGTACAAGCATTCTGGCTGCCCTGATTATCAAAGGATGGCACTGAGTGTGCAAGTACTTGATGTGTGTCCTACAGGAAGTATCTCAACCTTCCAGCTGACATGAGGAGAGGCACAGGGAAAATGTAAGAGTTCAGGTGCTGTGTAACCGCTGTGTTTTCCTCAGAGGTTTATGGAGAGCTGGTGTCTTTGTGCCCTCCTGCAGGCAGAAACAAGTGGGTAGAAGTGATGAGTTACGTTACTTGGCTGCCAGCAGGTTTAGAAATCTTTGAAATGCCACTTTATTCTTTTCTTGAGCATTGAGTTGCAGCTTCTGGACATGAACACCTGCCTTCTCTAGCTGTGACAAAGTGTTAGTGTTAGGAGAGGGCAAAGTGAACCTTGGGAGAGAGCTGAAATGTGGTGGGACTGACTCCTTCAGTAGGAATTCAGGAGTTATTTGGGATAACCTTGTTTTGGTTCCTCTGAAAGAAAGATGCTGTGCATCTCCTGCCTGCTGGTGGGAAATGGGACTGAGGAAAGAGGGTAAGGGTGTGAGGTTGGTTATGGGTAATTGTAACCCTGAAATTGGAGTGGGGAGCAAGCACAAGGGGCTGCTTCTCTGCTTCTGTGCTGTTTAATACGGATTTAATTTTGATGAGTGCAGTATTGTCAAGCTGCCTTCTGCCCAAGGGAAAGTTTAAGTTAAATGGTCGCCAAAAACTTGTCCAGGTTCCTGAGGAAATACAAATTTGGATGCAAACTGGGTTCATTACAAAAGGGTATTGGAGTTGATGAGAACAAATAACTTTTTCTCTGTGTGGCTGTGGAGGGCTGATGTGTTACCCAGCCTCCAAGGTGAGTTAAATCCCCCAAATTACTAGGGGATTTATTATTGAAATGAGTGGTTGCAGTTTGTTAATAGAGTGGTCAGCATTAGGTGATGAGAAAACAAAGGTCTGACCCAGCCTCATGGCAACGTCCTTGTGAGGGCTGAATGTTACCGCTGTGCTTTTATGTAGGGAAAGCTTGAAAACTCACCCAAGGAACCCTCGATATGCAGTGTCTGATGGTTTTTTCCTTCTTCTTTGCTTTATTCAGTTGAAGCCACCAAAGCTTCAGGTGCCATTTTCAGTGCTACTTCTGTGGTAGAAAGGGAGACGAATGCAAGCAAAGGTCTGCCAACAAGTGGTGTGGTGTTTAACAATATTGAGCTTCTGCTAGTGCTAGCCTTAATTCCTACTTGGAAGGAAAACGTTTGCCCTGGATGTAAGCAGGAATAGTTCGGTGTTCCTCATCTTCCAATCACACATGCCCTGAGCAGGAAAAACAGCGTACCAATGGAGCTGGGCAGCCAGCTGTATTGATTGTCTCACCCGGCTGATAACTGTTGCCCGCAGGATGACAAGCGGTTCAGCCCGAGCACACAAGAGGATGTTGGAGCACTGTCACGGGCAGGAGTTGGGAAGGTGGCACAGCTTGGGGTCTCCCTAATTAATGTAACGGGGCACATCATACCCGGTAGCCACGTGGCTTCATGCCAATACTAAATTGAGGTATATTTTAGAGGAGTGACAGTTGCGATTTGTGTACTGCAGGTTTACATGAGCATTGACTGGTCTAGGGATGCTGTGCAGACCCATCAGGCCGGTGTGGGGTGAAAAGCACGTGCTGACAGTCTGTGGGGAGTGTCTTGGCCAGCGAGCAGTGGAGACTTGGAGAGGATGTGTCAATGCCAAAGCTTAGCCTTGTTTAAAATACAGCCCCAAGAGGGAGATGAAGTGTTGGTGCCCCAGATTTCCTTTTGGCTCCACTGTTGGGCATGGTTCTGGGTCAAACTTGCTTGTCTCGCAGCGTGCCAAGGTAGGTGTCTTAGGAATGAATGTGAAAGGTGAACAACTGTGGGTTGCAGGGATTTAAAGAAGTAAAGATCAAAATGGTGCTGTCATCTCATGTGTAATAACGAGATACCATGTGAGGGGTGTTTCCCAAAGGTGGAGCTTGGTGGTGTTGCACAGTTGGATGTATTGGACTATTTAATGACTGGAAGGTATGTAAAGCCCTGCCACACAGCAGAGCCTAACTGATGCCCACTGGCTTGTTAGGAAAGCTTTGTGACTTTGAACGGTGAAGCTGCTGTGGCTGTGTTTCTTAATCTGGGAGTCATGTGAGAAAACAGCAGGACTTGGGATGGAGGTGTCTTGAGGGCAGGAGCCTAGTTCTGATAGGCGCACCCCTCAGCTGCGTTTTCTTTTGCAGACAGCGTTCATAAAAATAAAGCTGCCAACCTGTTGATGGAGTTGGCTGGTTCAGGAAACACTTGCAGGAAATGCTCCACTGCAGCGGCTTGTGTACAGTGCTTTGAGCTTTGGAGAGATGGAGGTGATCTTGTACTGGGTATTTTTCTGCAGTCTAGCAGTTGGATTAACTTTCCCAGCTGTGAAAGACGGCTGTGTTCTTTACAAACAAACCAAACTGAGCCCTGAGGAATTTCAGCTTGTTCATAGATGGGATCTAAATGAATCTGCCTTGGGGTGAATGCCTGAATGAGACTGCAAGGCTCATGCAGCCTCTGCTGCTGGAGCCACCTGTACCATAGATGGGATGCTCATGGGAGTGGGCAGGAGCGTGTCTGTTCCTGTTATTGGGCCCCTTCCTATGCAGCTGTAATGACAGGTCATGACTTTGAGCAGTGCTTCTGTCGTTTCCAAAGCTGTCCCATCTAGAAGTTTCTGTATCTATAAGGCTGCTTTGTGCTGAAGTATGCAAAGGTGACGTCCAATTTCTAGAATCGGTATTAGAGAAGTAATACTTAAATAACCTACCCCACCCCTAGGCCTTGCTGGCTCAAATGCCTGTGTTCTGTATGCTCGCCAAGATATCTATGCCCTCACCGCTGTAACTACAGTGATGCTTTTCCAGGTGGTGGCTCTTGACAGAATCCAATGTGGTCTTGATAGGTTTGTCAGTTCAGTGCTGAGCTGGAGAGGAAAACAGGTTATTGAGTTGTCCTGATGGCAGGCTGGCATTGCCTGGGTGAGCAAGGCTGCTGAGCTGGCTGGCAGCTCCTCGTGCTTCCCTCCACACAGCTGGTGTAGGCAGAAGCTCTCCCGGAGTGTTTGGGACAGGATCTCCCCAGGGAACAGCTTAAGGTGGGGGAAGCCCGCTCTTGGTGTGTTTGCCTCTTGTCCCTGCTGCAGTAAAACCAGTGATGGGCAGTCAGTGTGAATGAGATCAGAGCGGTGAGTCATTCCCCTGAGAAAGGCTTTACTCAAAACCCAAGCCTGTCCCTGTTGGGCTTCTCCCTTTGTGCGCTGGCAGCAGGGAGGAGGTCGCCTTGAGATGAAAACATTCATTCTGGTTATCAGCCTTGCTGGCAGAGAAGGCGATGACAGAGCCCTGGGCCCTACTGGAATTCCCTGTTCACTTATTTATTACTGAAAGCAGCCAAAAAGAGAAAGTACTGGGCATGCGGATCTCCGTCCGAGCAAAGCGTGAATGGGGTGGTTGGCTTTGGCAGCCTGCCTAATGCTGATGCAGTTAGCTTAATGACAGCCCCCCTAAAATCATTCTTTTAATGTAATCACTAGCAGATTTTGCACAGATTTTGCATCCGGATTAAATTGAAAGTCACTGTCTGAAACAAGGGATAGATGGGATGACGGGCCTCCTGAAAGATGTTAGCTTATTTATTGAGATTTGGGAGGGTACCAAAACGGAAGACCTGCTTCATCTGGAATTAACTGGGCAATGACCCTTTTTGACTTGCAAAGAACTTCCTCTGGCAGAGCGAGAGAACCATCTCTCCTTTTCTGGAGTCTTGGGCAGCCACAGCTCTCTTGTTTGATCACAGGTGAAGCCAAATGCAAGATACTGACTGTCAAACTCAAAATTTGGGTCTTACTCTTAGAATATTCTGTGATAAGGATGCCTAAAGATCTATTTTTTGTGCATGTTAATTTTATCAGACTTCTTGTTTGATGGGGAAAAAACCCAAAATAGTCTGAAGTACGCCAGAGTCTATTTTAATTACTATATTCTCGTAAACTGTGAGATGTTAATGGCTTAAAGGGGGAGCTGCTTATAAAATACAGGCTGGGAGAAGGGATTATATATCACCATCAAGATAATTTTCCGTTTTATAAAGGTCAGTGTGGTGTATACCACATAAAATATATTTTCTGTACTTGCAGCAGGAAAAGCAGCTACTCCATAGTGTTTCCCACGCATATGTGCTTTTCACTGCTCTTGTGCAAGAACACTTTTCCAATTGTTTAGCTCTGTTGTCTAATAAAGCTTAGTAAGAAACAGGTTGAACACCCTGTTGTAAAAATCGCGGGGCATATTGGACTAGACTTTAAGGTAATAAGGCATCTAAAAGGCAAATGGGATTGCTTACATTAGTTATTGCTCCTTTTCAGTTTCCACACAAGTCAGACGTGAGAACTCCTGTATTTCTTCTGGAAGGTTCAGAAGAATATGGTTGGGTGTTGGTGTATGGTTTTTTAGCTGGCATATGGTAAATATTCATGTGGATTTATTGTTACAGTAAGCAGTAACTTCATGTTTCTTAACCTAAACACTACGGATGATGTGCGCTTAGAGTATTGATCATCAAGAACCCTTAAGATAGCTGCATTTGACTTGGATATTTAGATATCAGCTTCAATTGGAGTAAGTCATAAAAATGTCTTACTTAGTGAATCTCTTTAGGTTTAAACATATCCGAAACTGTGTGAGCTATGTAAATATTGGCATGCTGTGGATTCTTAGAGAGAAGCAGAGTGCTAAACTTAGGAGCAATGATTGCACGGGCTGAGAGGTGCATCAGAGTGGGGATAAACCTCATGCCAAGAGGACATGAGTGGCATTTTGGGAAAACAAAGCAGAAATGGTGAATATATTTCAGGTTGGCTATTTGGAAAGAGTTTTCCTGCTTGATGACTTTGCTGCTTGGTGACTAGCTAGAGATTCTTGGTTTGAAGTCCTATATGCCAAACATAATTTTTGTGTTGTGGTATATAGAGAATATACTCCATATATGTGTGTGTATATATATATGTGGTATATGGAGATTATTCTCCTTACAGAGAATATGTAAGCAGGTTTTTCCAGGCTTGACTAAATGCAGTAATATTTTTTTTCCTCAGCTAAAACTAGATGTAACTAACAGTTCTGCTCTGAGTGTCTAAACATTAGAAAAACTCCAGCTCAAACTGACCCAAGCATCAGCTGCTGCTCCCAAATTCCTACACTGAAGCTTTATTCCTTTTCCCTTCTTTTCTTTTCACACTTGAACATGCTGCTGTTGTTCTATTAAGGTTGTGTGTTTGAAGCTGTCAGGGTTCAGTTAAATGGCAAATTTTTGTTGTCCAGACATATCTGCTGCTCCAAACTCATGGGGGCTGGGGAAAAGATGGGGCTAAGATGTCATAATTTCAATCTTCCTTTTCTCACTAGAGCAAAGATTAGCTTCAGTGAAGGTATTTCTTTCCTCCTTCTTCCCAGGTGTGGGTTGAGAGTTAGTGTGAAGTTCTCCATGGGTATAGGTCTTTCAGGAAGAGCCCTTCAAGTCTCAGCAGGACCTGGGCAGTGCGCAGAGGCACTGGCTGGGATCCCTGGCTAAGCCAGCCTAGGCTTTGCCTTTGCACACATTCTTTTCTTCCCCCACGGGTGCTGAGGAAATACCTCCCTTAGAGTTCGAGTGGCAATCAAGACTATTTTCCCAGAAAAATCTTTCTCTGAGCCAAACTGCGTGGGAATAACAGGAATCATAACTGGTTTCGGTGATTTACCCTGGAGTTGTTAGGTAGTGGTTCTGTTGTGTTGCTCGTTATGCTCTCTGTAACCACTGGACTGCACTGTGATGTGGTTAAATGAGGTGGGCAAATGCAAGTTAAATGAGCTGTGCTGTCTGTTCTCTGGCCTGTCATTTTATTCCATAGCTAAAACAGGGCTGGAGGAGGAGGAGGAAGATGCTTACCCAAAGCAGCACCTGAAATCATTCCTTTGCAAGCAGACTTATTAACTTGAGGTTTTGTCCTTGACACTAACTTACGATGTGGCTTTCCAACTTCAACAAGGTTTTTGTCAGCCCATATTGGTGAAGTGGCAGTGCAGTAGAAGGCTGGGTGAAAGGAGCTAACTTGCCAGGGAAAGCGAGTTGAAAGCAGCTCCCCTCAGTTCTCAGAACATGTTCCTTTGGGCTCTGGTCACGGGAAGAGGGGCCGTGGGCAGGTAGCACTGACACACGTCCTGGTGTTAGCCTTGTTTTCAGCACTGCCAACGTGCAGTGTGGCAGCGAGCAGCTGCTGGAGTCATAGCTCTGGAAAACCTGAGCTTTCGCTTTCGGGTGTATTTTCTTCTCCGTAAATCTGTAGCCTCGCAGCAAATGTTAGAAGCATGACCAGTATATCCCGTGAATGCTTATCCCTCACTACTACCTCTTGAAGGGCGTGTGTTCCTCTACAAGTCTTGGCTCAAAGCATCCCGTTGGCTTGAGCCTTTCTCTAATGTAGGCACAGGACTGTAGCCTGCTGCCCTCCCCTAGTGTCCTTGGTGAAATGCAGGCTAACAGATGAATTCCAAATGTTTAACTGAAAAATTGGTCTAAAATATTTATTCAGTAATTGGGTTGAACAGCTTTTGGTCTCCAATTTAATCAACTATTTTATACTCACTTCAGGCCGCAGGTAATAGACTGAGCTGGTTGTTTGGTATCTTACCTCTTTTGCATTATTCATAGCCTATCGTCCCTGTTCTCATCTTGTGAGATAAACGACCTCTGCTTTCAATAGTTGGGTTTGATTTATTCATTCTTCAGCCTGTATAATATCTAAACAATTCCCAGACAGACTTGGAAAATAACTTTGGAAGACACCAAGTGTAGGATTGCATTGATCTGGCGTTCACTGATGCATCAGAACGACAGCATCCGTTTGAGAGGAAAGCAGACCAAGAAGAACTTATATTTGAGGATTAAAAGTTCTCTTCCACAAACCTTTTTTTGTTTTTACCAACAGGATTAGAAAACCAGTTCCTTTTAATCTTACTCTGACTCATGTACTCTTTGATAACAATAAGGCGATGGCCTGACGTTCTGTGCTCCAGGGAGTGCTGTGGATAGTGGTTAAACTTAAATCCTATAAACCAGGATGTATAAATATTGGGGGTGTGATGGTTAATTTGAGTAGCAGTGATGTCCTGGCAGCGTACCCTTGTACAATGGTAATAAGACAGCTAAGGGTGAATGTGGAGTTTGGGGGAGTGCAGCAAGGGCTGGTAGCACTGAGAATTCACCTCACTGTAAAATGGAAGCTGATTTCACAGGGAGCAAAGCAAAAGTAAAAACGGTAATTTCAGAGCAGCACAGCCTATTTTGATCTGTTATTTGTGCTTTCAGAGTAAGGCAACATAGTTGTGCCTCAAATCTTGCCTAAAGGGGAGAAAAAGTTTATTGCCTGGAGGAAGAATGCTTCTGATGTGAAGATACAGGGAGAATAGTTTGCTCTTTACCTGAATTACCTTTTCAATTCTTGCCTAGGTGAAATCATCCATTTGAAGGAAACTAATGAGTAGTTTAAGAGCTGTGCAAACAGAAGGTTGTAGAGAGTAAGGTAGTAGCCACTAGTGATGTGGCACAGTGGGTTTGCACTCATTAATTAGTTTAGATAGGGGGAAGTAAATTGGTTTCATTCCAGAGATGACTTCTGAGTGGCAGCTTCTGCAGGAGGATGAAGAGCGAGAGCGCGTGGATTCCTATGTGTGTGGTGGGGAGCTGTTGGTTCTGCAGGGTCTGGTCTATTATTTCTCTTATTTTTGGCAAGTCCTTGAAAATAGTTTTTCTGATGAATCAGGCTGTTGATGTACCTCACAAAGCAGTGATCTCATGGATAAACTTGCTTAGAAAGTACTTTTCTAACTACTGTAGCGAATTTAGCCAAGCATTGAAATACTTCAATTTTTCTTCTTGTTCCTGTGCCAGAAATATTTTAACCACATTAAATATGTTTGGATATCTTCATGTGAGCCAGTGATAACTTTTTTATGCCTGTGAGCCAAGAAGCTAATGAAGGCTGCACGGTTCAGTAAAATATTTTTCTCAGCTTTGCTGCCATAAGGAAAAAGTTGTGGAAGTTTCCCTGGATTGTGATGAAGAGCAACGAGTGAGGGAATGAGAGGTGGGGAAGGATACCTGAAGAGGAAAATTGGGGTAGGCAGTTCTTGCATCACATTGTACGCGATGCTATGGGATATATGCAGTGTAGACCAGATGCAGCTTGGGGCAGTGGAAATAGGTGTTATTTTTCTTCTGCTAAATTTGACTTGTGGTTCTAAAAAGTTAAAATATGATTGATATTTGGGAGAAGCCCTAACATGCCTAACATGAGTAAACTGGCAAGGCATTGGGAAAACAGCCTACTGGGAAGAGGAGCTTGCTTGGTGAGCATGTGCAAATGTGCTAGTGAAAAAGAAATGCTGAAGCTACTTATTCAGGATCTGTTGCTTGCTCCCAAAGGATGGGTTCCATAAGAGCATGGGGTGTATTCGCACATCTCTGTGTGACCCGTTGGCATGCCTCTGTTTAGGGTTTGGTGTTTGGTTCTTTTAAGGGTCTAATTAATATTTTCAGTGCCATACAGAAACAGGTTTCCATCTCCTACCCAATTCCCTTTTGAGCTGGGTTTTGTCTCATGCTGCTGAGCCTGGTGGTGTGGATCTGCTTCCTTCTGTGTGCCTTGCCACCCTGCATCTGCTTCCAGAGAACTGCAGCTGAGCCTACCATTTCTGATGGAGCAGTATGGAAAAATCTTTGCCCCAGTTTTATTTTCCCAGCAGATTTAAAACAAAGCCAACCAAATTCTCCCAAACCCGCAATGAAGAACCTGAACCATTTGGTTCAAAGCAACTTAATATTTCTGCATATAAATAACCCTCCTTCCTCATCTTTCTCTTCAGGAACGCAATTTGTTTTCCCTAAGCAATGCGATCTGAGCTCTTAAATCCATTAGTCTGTGAAATGGTTACTAGCAGACACGTGTTCCACTCAAATTTTAAGACAAGACCGGTACACTGATGAAATGCCATAGGTTTTCACTTTGACGTTACCCCTGTAAGTCTTGACACTCAAGTTGTGCATTTATATGGAGAAAGTCTTAGGGTTTTTTTATTTCTCCCTGTGTGTACGGAGGAGTGCTGCCCGTAGCTGGGTATGTGTAGTATATGGTGTCACGAACTCTGTTTTGAAGTTCCTGAGGTCAGAAGCGTGGGTGGGGGAAGCTGGTAAAGAGGGCGAAGGCAGCCTCTCTTGTACATGAGAAGTGGTAGATGACTGGTGACAGCTGATGTAACAGCTGGAAATGTAATGTATGTGATTGCCTAATATGTGGCATGGCCCAGCCATGTATCACTCCTTGTATTTTAGGTTTGTTCTGTGGAGATCATTATGAATAAATCCAGATGACTCTGCTTTATTCATCAAGTTTAAGACATGCTTGCTCACTGCCTTTCAAAGATTGTGATGGCTTTGGGTTCAAAGACTAGGTTTGGGTGTTGTGGTGCAATGGAAATGCTCCCTAAAGATCTTTGCTTTGGGCTAGCTTTGGCTGCAGAGAGCTTGTGGAACAATTTGGGGTGCTTGTAGGAACCAACGCCCTTCCACTGTGCTGCCTGTGCATACATGTGTGGGTGCTCAGAAGGCACTTGTTGCTGCTTTATTTGGCACGGAGATGGGTGCCTGATCTGAAAGCCTCATTGCCCCCCGCTTTACATTGGTCACGAGTGGGTCTGTGGTTCAGAACTGCGGCACAGCTGCAGTTCTGGACCCCTTCATGTGTGTTAGGTGTGGATGCTACATGGACTGTAAAGTGTGGTTTAATTTGTACTGAAGCCCCTGCTGCTGGTTTGCAAGTCGTGTTTACAAATAAAGAAAAGGTATTGAAAAATTACAAACTGAAATACATGTGAAATGGTTGAAGACCCTTGTCCCCTACATGACTTGTGTTGGTTGCTTGCTGTGTGTAGTAAACTGAATGGTCTGAATGGTGTTCCCCTCGAGGGTAGAATATCAGGACTACAAATGCCTTGGTTCAGAAAAATAAACGAGTAGAATAGACCTCTCACTCATCTTTGGGTTGTCTTGTTCTGGTGTATTACTGTTTAGAATCCCTGTGATTCTTAGATAATTAAAACAAGTCTTGCCTCTTTGTCCTGGTTTCAGCTAGGATGGAGTTAATTTCTTTTCTAATAGTGGATGAAATGCCGTGTTTGGGAGTTAGGATGAAAGCAGTGCTGATAGCGCCCTGATGTTTCTAATTGTTGCCAAGCAATCAAGGACTTTTTCAGTTGTTCATATTTCCCTACTAATGAGAAAGGAAGGGATGCAGCCAGGACAGGTGACCCGAACTGGCCAAAGGGGGTATTCCATGCCAGTTATGTCATGCTCAGTATAAAGGGGGGCTGGTGGGAGGAGAAGCAAGCAGCTCCAGGACGTGCGGTTTTTTAGGGACGGTCTGGTTTTTCAGGGTGGCTCTGGGCTGCATGGACTGAGTTCAGATGAGTGGTTCGGCGAGAAACTTCATTGTGTATCACCGGTTTCACACACTTTTTGCTAAAAAGTCCTGTTATCATTGTTATATATGTATTTCTGCTATTCTAGTAAACTATCCTTATCCCAACTCACGGGGTTTTTGGTTTCTTGGCTTTGGGATTTTTTTCCTTTCCCTTCCCTTCTGCCCCCCCCAACTTCCCCCCCCCCGAAATTCCCCCCCTTTCCTTTTAAAGAACAAGCGACTGCGTGGTGCTTGGCTCTCAGCTGGGGCAAAACCACGACACTCTTTCAGCTTGTGGAGCCTTCTAGGAAATTTTTCATGGTGTAGTGGCACAGACACCCATGAGCTGCCCCAATAAGGCTGTCTTGGATAGCTCGTGAATTTGCAGTTCACCTTGCAGATAGACGTTGAAACTGCTAGCAGATGCTGGTGGCAGAAGCTTGAAATGCTTCCGATCCGTTGCACAACACCATAACTACACAAATCATGCATGCTGTCAGCAACCCTTATAAAACAAGCTAGCTGAATCTGCATGCTGCCTCTTCTTCATGTGGTTTGTTCTGTCGCTATAGCACTCACTTATAAGATGACCATGGTGACTTCTCCTGAGATGCTCTAGTCCCCGGCACTGTCAAGTGTGCTGGTAACTGCTATGATCAGCAGAGCGCCAACTGTCTTGTGTTTTAAGGTTGGGTCAGTAAAGCAGAGCTTTAAAAGCCCCTGTGGGATTTGATTCCCCAGCTGTGCCAGGTTAGCTGCTCCTCCATGGCAAAAAAGGTGGGGAACAGAGGATTCCCAAGATGAGCTTGCAAGAGACCTTGGTGGTATTTTTTTCCTTTTGATGTGGTAAAGTTGTATCAGAAGCATTCATCATGTTAATGCTTTAGTGATTTCTATCACGTGAGCTTCCTTCTAGGGAATACGGAATATCTCTGCTTCGTCTCTATATCGGCTCCCCCTTGTTCCCAGGAGCCGTAGCACATAGGAGAGGAAAAGAGAAGGTGCCAGTCACCCAAATGGGTGTCATGAAATTTTCCTCCTGTGAAAAGCAAACACCGACATGGGTTTTAAGCCTCCATTATCACCTCAGCCTTCACTACGAGTCAGCTCTTTGCTGCTGCTTAGTGCTTTGAGGACCAAAGCCAGTTACTTCACTGAAGACAACTAATGAGGGACACTTGTCTGCTGCAGTGAGCTGGTGTATCCAGCTCTTCCCATGGTCCTCTGTTGAACTTGATGTCAATCTGGCAGTTGAAAGAGAGAAAGCTGCTCAGCCCTGCTGCTGCATGGGCACCATGCAGGCATATGCCTTCAGGTGTGTGTGTGTGTGTGTGTGTTTGCGTTGCTTTGGTTTGCACTGGCAGCCAAGAACTTCACAGGCCCATCTTTGTTTGAAGCAGAGGCTTGCATGTCTGCTCTCTGCATAGCATCAGACTCAGATGGCAACGTATCTAGTGAGAATCTAACCAAGTAATGAGGGGAAATTTTGTAGAAAACCAAGTGGATCTGGATTTTGAGGAAGCTCAGCTGAGCAAACAGGATCTGATTGAAAGATGATACTATCAGCTCAAATAACACTATTTTGAAGCTGTTTTAGGTTGCTGTGCTGGATTGTGAAATGCCTGCTGCTGTGTTTAAATCCCCTGCTGTAAAACCTGAGCTCGGTAACTGTCTTCTGTGCTCAGACCAGCGCAGAAGAGTGCGTGGTTCAGAGACGCTGCCTTGGCTGCAGAAGGCCTTGGTGTCACAGACTTGCAAAGCGGTTCCTCTGTGCCAACTTGTATTTTGGACACAAGCTGTTCCTTAGGAGGAGAAAACAGCTGTCTTGAACCTGCCTGCTTAGGAGTCCTCAATGCTCTGACAATCCATTTGGGCACAGTGACTTGTTAAACGATTTCTTACTGTTTACTTAACTACTTAATTAGGGATCTGTGAAGGAATCGCTGGGTGGAATAGGTGGAGAGCACTCCCTTCACAGAAGTTAGCCAGCTGTCACGCGGCTTTTCAAATAAGCTTCTTGCTAGGCTCTGTATTGTCTGACTCTGTGTGCTGTTCAATCAGCCTGCTTCCAAATAGATGTGAGGCACAGGAGCCCTTCTGAGGTAGCAGCAAGTGATGGAATATCCTGTATTTTCTCCTAATCTGCTAAACTGATAAAGCTGGAGCTGGTGGGCTCTAATACCCTTTGCTAAAAAATGTCCCAGGAAATTTCAGACTTCAGGGTTGTAAAAAGGAAGTAGGAAAGGTGTTTGAGTGCAGAGAATCAATGATTGCCAGTTTGGTTGTTACAATTCACACGTACAGTAGCGTTGCCGAAGTTACCCTGTGGTGGTTGCAATATCTAGCTGTTGAGTTGTCCTTTGTGGGTGACCTTGGATGCCAAGCAGGTTGGGCTAAAGTTACAGCTTCTTGTCTTGCCATGTATCTGGTTCCCCAAGCAGTGCTTTAACAGCCTAAAGATCAGTGCTGGTTGCTTCTCTGGAGTCATCTCCCCTCGCACGAAAACTGAGGGTTGCTCTGTCAGATGGAAAAGATACCACATGTCAGCTAATGATTTGCTTAATAGCGCAGTTAAGTGCCAGTGCAATCAATCTACTGACAGAGTTAAAATTATCTCCTAATTACATTGGGAATCAAAGAAATCCTGGCTGATGTGGGGAGGAGAGAAGCAGGGAAAGCGAATCCTAGGACTGCATTTAAATGCAAGATTTGGGGCACAAAGGAAACCTGTCACCCTGTTGAGGGAAGGAAACCTGTCACCCTGTTGAGGTGAGCCTGATGCTTGTGAGTGTTATCTCTTTCTGATCTGGCTAGAGTGTTTTAAGCCTCTTGCAGGGCTGAAAATGGTGTGGGAAAGCTGCTTGAAATCTGTTCTGGACCACGCAAGCCTCGTTTCTGTTTATCTCTAACTTCCTTTTATACAAAGCCTGTGAGACCTTGTTTCCCTTACCCAGAAATAAGCCGTTGCTTGAACTAGTGAATATCAGTGTTGATTTTCCTGTTCATGACTTGGAATGGGGGGGGCAGCCATACAGCACCTCGCTGTGTCTCCCAGTACCCATGTGGGCACAAGGTACCCGGTGGTGCTGGGGGATGTGGTCACGAAGGTGTAGTGGCTTGTTTGAGACTTGTCAGCGTGGGGGCGGCTATGAAGTAAACGTCTGCAGGGGCTCCTGCAGCCAATACTGACTTCCTGGTATGCAGCTAGGGACTGTGATGCCAATGACATCTGTAATGCAGATCAGTGAAGTAATAGCACCCTGGTGTGAAGTTGAGTTGGTTTTGCGTGCTTGCAGCTTTAGGGCAGCAGGGACAAGGAGAGCTCTGATGTCCTGCTGTGATTTCAGGGGGTTAAGGGATTAGGCGACATAGGAGCACCCTCTATCCTGAGAAATTACACATGGATTTGGACAGGATGCTGTCCTAGAGTTCATGCTCCTTCAGTGAAACTGGGTAATTAATCTTCCTTTATTCCTTAGGCAAGACTTTCTATCTGGAAGATGCAGAATTCCAAACACAGAGTTTGCAATTAGCTAGGAATAATAAATGTGTGTGGGAAAACTCCCTCTCCCTGGAGAAGTCTCTTCAGCTGCCACATGCTTTCCTACAGACTTGCTAACAGGATTCCCCACCAGTCTTGGAGATGATGCTTCTGAAATTGTCAGTGCTCTGGAGGATGGAGGTTTGGGCAAGCCTTTCATAATCCCAAGAGTCGTGGTGTTGCACTCATTAAATTTAATGCTCTAAATTTAATTCCAGCTTCCTTTTCTACAGCAGGCAAGGAGGAAGGTGGGAACAGCAGTTATTACCTATCAGAGTTAATCTGTGTAGTGTTGGTCTGTCAGACTTGCTTCTGCGTTGTTAAATCCACTGTATATATTAATAGAGCTTCAAAACACTGAAGCACACCGTGCCCACTCTGAGAAAGGGCAAGGTGAAAGGATTTCTGCTTGCCTCACAGCCCCCTTCTGGATAACAGCACAAGGCTAGTCCAAATGCCACTGCAGGAATTGTGCTTTGAGTGGACAAACCACGTCCCCTTGTCATCTGCGTGGGATGTGTTCTGGCCGAGTGGATTTGCCGGGTTTTCGTGTTCCTGAAAAAGGGCCGCTTGCGGTTGGCGCAGTGTCCTGCTCCGCTATGCAGCGTTGTAGCAAGGCTGTGACCCGCTTCTTTCCGTTTTGCTGCTCTGTGACCACACTAGCTGCTTTTCAAGCCATGCTTTGGGCGTGCTTTCATTTTCCGTCATGACTTGTTTTCTCTGAGAAATTGGTGATCCTTAGGTATTTAATCTCGAGGTGGTGTAGGCATTACTGGCTTGTGTGTCTGATACAGTGATCTGCCTTCCCACCGGGGTGGGGTTTTTCCCCATCTAGAGCTCTTATGGAATTGACTAGTACTCAGCCACTTACACTGCTTGCAGCCAGCTATTTTAGAACTTCTCTTAATGCTTCCTCAATGGTTAACGTGTTTTCACAGCCATGCTGAGAAGGCCGAAATGTTGCGTGCTGTCCGAATCGGTTCAGGAGTGCTGTCAGGGGACTTGGTCTCTGCAAATGTAAACCGTTTAGTTGGAAGTGTCTGGGTCCGGTACCTGCAATCCTAACTAGTAATGCCTTGCTGCTTCCTGTCTTGTTTTAGCAACGAGCTTTGTCCCAAAAAGTAAAAAAAAAAAAAATACTGCGAAAAGAAGAATCTGCTTCCAACAACCTCCTGAGAATGTTTCTGGGCATATAGAGGCTTTTAGCAGGTACAGTTGGAAATAATCATGCCTGGTAGTTGTGACAGCTAATTGTGGTTCACTTCCAAGTTGTTTTTGATCCAGGCCGATTTACTGCATTTAAATGCATCTTGGAAAGAGAAGTAAGGCGAGTAACCTATTCTGCAGGAGCCGAGCCAGCATCCTTAGTTGGATGGAAAGCGTATGCTTTAAAGTCCTTACCTTGATGCCTGTCCCTTCGTGGTTTTGCCACAGAGGCTTTTTTGCTCTGTTCTTCTTGCTCTGCTTCACATGTGTATTGCACTTCCCTAAGAAGAATGAGTCAATTCTATTCATGAAGTCTGTCAATGAAAATACAAAATGCGAAGGTGTCTCTGATGCTTTGTGTAAGTCAGAGCCAAATTGTAAATTGCCACCTTCTAGGGCACTAAATGCCTCTCACAATATATTAAGCCCAGTTTAATTGATTTGGAAAAGGTTTAAGGAAGTGATGTAGCCAAAGAAACTCCTGTTACATTCCATTCCAAATTCCCTTCTCCCAGGATAATCTCTTTTCTCAGGGCTGTTGATTCTTAAACCGTCTTAATGACTAGAAAAAATGGTCATGAAGCCGCAATGGTTTCTGTGAGGGGAAAATCTTTTCTGTGTTTAGAGGCATGAAAATAGTAAAAAAGACAGTAAAAAACCCAGTTGTGGATTTTGAAAACAAGTGAAAAATACTTGAGCTAAAATAATCTGGAAAATTGCAATAAAAATCCTACTAAAACAATCCATGTGAGCTGGGTGATACGGAATTAGTAGAAAATGGCATTTAAAAACAAAAAATGAAATGGAACCAAATGTTTGGAAACTTCTTTCATAATGCTCCCTCCCCTGTAATCCCTGTTTACTATGTCTGCTGGAGGTGGATAACTTGATAACTATTGTAGATGTGTAGGAAAAGCATGTAGGGGGGTTTGTCTGGTTTCCTTTAAGGTTCTTTATTTAATGATTTAACATAAATGCTTTGACTTAATCATTACGTATACTAAAGGTGTGTTTGTGTAAAGTTGCATGCGCCCATAAACCCATTTTCAACTGGTTTCCCTGAGATAAGGGAGGGAGGTCCAGGAAGTGACAGAATTAATGGGTGCTGATGACCTGGCCTCATGTTCTGTGGTGGCTCCTAATGGGGAGAAGGAGACCTTTGTTAGGGCACTCAGCTTCTTGTCCCACGAAGCCCAGCCTGAAGATCCAGGGGGCTGAGGTTGGGAGGAGCAGAGAGGCCAGGTAAGATGCGCTGAGCAGAGTCTATCTGGGAAACCTTCGGAATTAAATTTGCTGTGCTGATTTAGATGTCAGGTTCAGAACAAGCACATCTGTGGTGTTACTGCACCTCGTTACTACATAGACAAAGGTCTGCCTCTGTGGAGCACTGCCGTTCACTCCTGTTTAACTGTTGCTGAGTTGCCTTCTTATTGCCTTTAACTGCTGCACGTGGCCATGGCATGCAGGAGGCAAGCATTGTGCCATTTCCTTTCTCAGGGTGGAGGTGGGACTCATCCTGTGATGTAGGTACGAAGAACCTTGTTAACTAGGAGATATTAAACATTAACAGGTAGGGATATAAAGTTTACATGGATGTTTCCTTGGACTGTGGTCTGATAGCGAAGTGAAAGTGCTCTTTAATGGCTTTAAAATAGTTATGATAGCTATGTGTTTTTGTTGGGCTTTTGTTTATTTTCTTATATGACGACAGTAGCAGGGAACACAGGAGATTGTGAAGTCAGAGTTGCACAATCACAAATTTTATGGCAGGGAGCATATCCGGGGGGAAAGAAAAAGGTCAGGCACCCACTTTTAATTCAGAAATTTGTTTCCGGGCTTCATGATAAGATGTGGGTGGGACTAGCAAAAGGATTGATTTTATTACTCTTTTATTGTTCTAATCACACCTGGTAGTGAATGGATGCAAACTGAATACAGTCAGTGAAGGAACATGTCAAGCTGAAGGTCCTACACTTTGGCATTTCTTACAGAAGAAGCTGTAACCTGGACAATGTTACCTGGCCACAGATATTTGTAGGTGTTTGTCAAGCCTATGTTTTTGGTCATAGGACTCAAACTGAATTTATCTGGGTGTTAAAGTGCTTTTAAGCTCCCTTATCAAGTATTCAGTCCTAAAGCTAGTCTAGCCTCTGTGCTTACCCTGTAAGATGAAAGACCTGGGAAAAGGAACTACTTCTTGTCTCTGATGTGTGGGTTAACGTGACTTTGCTGCTTACAAAGGAACCATATCTTACTGTCTGAGGCATTCCTCCACAAAGACTGCTTAGGGTTCTTCACTGGTTCCCTTTTTTGTACCCAACCCGGGTAACGTTAGATAGTTAGTTTTTTGGTTGGGTTTTTGGTTAGGTGGGTTGTTTTTTTCTGTGTGTGTGTGGCCTTTCCTGCAGGAAAATGAGTGGGGATATGATGGTGTAGGACTTCCCCTGTACTGGGATATACTGGGCTGCTATGGTGCACAAGAGTGTTGTACTTTTCTATGCTTCAGTACGTTCAGCTTCTTCGAAACTGTACATATGCTGGTGCTGACTCTGAAGCCTGTGAGAGTCTGCTGTTTCTTTTCAAGAGCTGAAAGCAAGTTTCCATCATTTCTATTTCCCTGGAAAGCCAGTGCGAGTTGGCTGCTCCCCAGCATGCACCGAGGCAGAAGGAATTTCTGTGCACTTGTGGAAATCTCACTTCATAACCCTGCTTACTGTTTCATTCTTGCTGTTGTGAGTGCCAGGGATGTGCCAGTAAGCTGGGAAATTCTTTATGCACTATGGCAGCAAGGTGGGAGAAGAGGGGTAAGAGTTGTTCTTGTAAGTTGGCCATGACAAAGACAAAAGGAATTGCTGAATGGGGTTGATAAGTGCTAAAGGCAAACCAAAAAACTAAACAACAAACCAACGGTCAGCTGCCCCAATCATGCACCCTGGAATTGGTGGGATCAAAGCTCGCGCCCTGGAATTGGTGGGATCAAAGCTCACTAAATCCTTCAACCTGCTTTTTAAATTAGGGTTGGAAGAGCTCCTTTATTTCAGAAGAGAGGTGCCATCCTTTCCAGTGCAGGAAAATTCAAGTCATGAATCTGGAAACTTGGGAAAGGAATTCAGCTCTGCCTTGTCCTAGGGCTCAGGATTCAACGCTGACACAGGCTTAAATGCATTGTGGTATTTTGTACAGTTTCTGTGTTGCAAACCTCTGGAATACAAGGGAGTTAGAATTCTCAGGTGTTTTTCCAGTAAGCGTGAGGGCTGTATTAAAGCAACAGAATTCAAACCATCATACTCCAGGAAAGCAAAAATATTTTAATAATGAAACCGTGATCTGGCATGACAAACTGCAAGTGAAACGTTCCAGCCCTGCCTTGTGTTGCCTACTACAGGGAGGGGGAGGAAGGACAAGTGATGCTTAGGGGAAAGAGGGGCTCTGGTGGTCTGATGTACTGTGGCTATCATCTGTTTCAAGCAAAGTAGGGATAGTGTGAATTCTTCATAAGTTGTTGACATTTGCAATGAAATATAGACTGAGAATAGGTTTGGTTTGAGTTTTCTTTTGTGAGGGGAAAATTTGTGTGGATGGTGGCAAGGGAAGCAGCTGTTAAAAGCAGCAGACACTGCTTGACCATCGTGCTTAAGGTTAAACTTTTTCCATTTTTTTTCTTTCATTACCTCTTCTACCCACTCTCACCCCCAAGAGACTCTATCAAAGCTATTGAAATCAGTGGTGCTCCTGTTACAAAACTCATCATTTCAGCATCTCCACAGCAGCAGGAATGCCTGGGAGAAAAGCCCAATGGTGAACAAGAAGCAATTGCTTCACCTTTTTTTTTTTTTTTTTTTTCCTTCCCCCCTACTTCTGCAAAGAATGACTCTCTTCCCTCCTACCCTCACCTCTTCCTGGACACTGTGGATTACCTGTTTCTTTTTAGGCAGATGGGCAAAGGAAGCAGGATGAGAACAGAATATTTATAGCTTACCTCCTGTTTACGTTCCTTTCCTAGCAGATGTGATGAAGCTCTGTACTAATGCTGTAAGCAGAGAATTCAGGCAGCAATGAGAAGTGTGGCAAATGAAAGACCATTTGCTAATGTGTAGGTCGTACAAAGTGCTTCCAAATGCAAAGATTAACACTTCCCACATTTTACTGGCATTGCCTTTTTTGTGTCCGTCTCTTCAGCTTGACTTCATACCAGAAAACAAAACCAAAACAAACCTGAAGAGAAACAGCACTGCAGTTCAGATGGGGGTTCTCATCTGATGGACCTTCACGAGTAGAAATGTTGCCCTGTGGAGGCAGTAGGTATGAAATGTTCTTTTTCGGGTCAAAATCTGACCTCTTGAGTGGGATGTGAGTGAGTTCTACTGGCAAAGAGAGGAAAAAAAGGGTTTGTGCCAGTGGGGTTACATCAGGCGAGGTCTTGGGTCCTGGGAGATAAGCCGTATGGCTTAAAATGGTAGTAGTTTGGGCTTGGAAACCAGGGAGAAAATCATGCTCAGGGGCGTGGAGCTCATCTGCCTTGGCCGCGGCCATTTTGGAGAAGCACAGCTCCTGGGTAACTGGGCCTTCCCTTTTCAGAGGGACTGCTGTGTAGGCATACGTTGTTGGAGGACTGAAAAGGACTTGTCCATGCTCAGAGCCTTGCATTGCTTCATATGTGAAGGACTTAATTTGTGGACTTTAATAGTTTCTGCATTGGGCTTCTCAGGGGCTGAGGCATCTCTGAGGAGAGGCTGAGGCTACCTCAGGCAGGTTCGCGTGAGGCGTGGCATGGCTGGTGGTGTCTTGGGGAATCTGAAGTAAGAAAGTGCCAATATGCTGGTAAAAAAGGTGAGGAATGAGGAAAAGAAGTGTGAGGAATAGCCCTGAAAGCACTGAAATGGCAGGAGGAGAGGTAATCCAGGTGCCAGGGCAGGGTGCTCTAGCATGGTGTCCGCCATTACATGTCACGGCACTTTCCGGAAGAAACCTCAGTGTGTGGAAAGCAGCTGGCAACAAGGGGGCTGTCTGCATTCTGGAAAAAGGGGTGAGGGGACGTTGCATAATTTCTCTCTTTCTTGCTATTATTTACTTTAAATGGCAGTTAATCCGCTTTCTTCTAGCGAGGTGTCGCCAACACTGGTGAGTGATCTCCCTGCTTCTGTCCAGAGCTGTGAGTTTTTCACTTTGCACCCTCCTTGTCCTGCTGAGGAGTCAGAGCGCCTGTCCACAGCCATATGTACTTAAATCCTGTAGGAGTTTATGTGCTAGTGCGAAAATATTAGCTGTTTTGATGTGGTACACATCTTGGAGGTTGGGCAGCAGTTTTGTAGTCACAATATGGTGTGGGAAAGATGGAGAAATGGAGTTTTTTACTTTTGAGGTGGGTGGTTTGGGTTACTGTGACCACTCAGGGAAGCTCACAGCAATTTTTGTCACTGAGCTGTTCAGGAGGTTTTAGGGTTAACCACTGTGAAAGTCAGGAAAGATAGTTTTTTAATGCTGTGCAAGTCAAGGAATATAATTGTTACTTGTCAGAAAAAGGTAAGCTGCTTCATGTTTGACTTGAGAGCCTCATTTAAAGGAGGACCCTTCGTAAATTGTCAAGTAGATGCTGCAGCTGGCACTTGTAAATATATCTCCTAAAGATTTTGCTCACAGTAAGGGATTTTTGTGGGGGGAATGCTCTGTTTTTCACAAAAGCTTTGCAATCTTTGCTACACTGGTACTTCAGGTAATGAGTTAGCATGTTTTACTTGTATTCTAGATTAAGGTATTCACCTTTTTTCATGCTCGGGGTGGCTCCCTTTTTTTCTGGATGACCACTTGTTTTTATTTTAATTAGGGTTTGGACACTTGAAGCCACAATGTTACTATTCTATCATTCAGAATTACATAAAAAGCAGAACATAAGCTCTGTCAGATTGCTGCCTCTTCTCTCACCAGAGACCACTTGCTGGTAGCTAAAAAGCAAGTTTTTTCCAGTAGGACTTTGATTAACTCTGTCACACGTATAGTTACCTTAGGACCTATAGAGATGCTGTTATTTTTACCTTTAGATTGTCCAACATAGACCTTGACAAAGCTGGAGGAAGTGTTAGCTTTAGAGAAAGGACTGGCATTTTTTTTTTTTTTCCCCCTTCTTGCTCCCTTAATCATTCTGGGAGTGAAGCTGCTGCATAACCCTGAGCCTCTTAACATGCATCTTACTGCAGATAAGACAGGAAACAAAGGATCGAATAGATGTGACAAGTGGATTCCTGCATCAGTTCTGTTGAGATCCAGAAAGTTACTGTGGTGTATAAAGCTGCTGATTTCTGTCGTCTGGCTTTGGTGCTTCTCACAGTCCAAAAATTGCTTATTTTGGAAGCAGTGGATGAGTCTGTCTTAACTGAGACCTGGGATTAGTTATTGTGCAGTCAGTGTCTGAAGTAGTGAGCTATTGACCGTTTGTCTGCAGGCAAAGGATCGTGACATCTGGTCAGCAAAGCTTGAAACAAGTTCCTCTCTTCTGCCCCACATGGCTTCAGTCCCAAGCTTCAGCCTTCTGGCACATTTCTACATAAAGGTGTTGAACTGCAGATATTGGTTTATAAAGGTTCAGCTTTTTCTCTCAATCTTAAAATTTTTTTCACCCTTCAAGAATAAAAATGACTGGTTCCTTCAGCTCTCACTTACCTTGGAGGGCAGAAGATGGTGTTTAGGTCTCTGCTGACTCTGAGTTCGTTTGTTCCTTCCTCCTTTTTTCCTTTTTCTAACCAGTAGAGACTGCTTTCTTTAGCTAAGGCATTTCTAACAGCAGCTTGTATCACGAGGCGCAGTTCAGAACTGCAGGAGTGACAGAAACGTATGGTTTAACCAGCACCTCTTCCCGTAAAATGTAACAGCGTACCGCTGTGGGGTGAGCAAAATGGAGTTCGCCCAGACCTGTGTCAGCGTGAAGGAACTGTCAAAAAGGTTAAATCTGGGGATGCCTCAGCTTTTTGATGAGTCACGTAACGTGCCCTGGTTTTCAACCGTTGTTCTGTTTCCACTTTTCTTGCCTGTCTTGTATGGAGGCGGGAGGCTTCTGGAGCTTATGCCCATCAGACACTCACAGCCTTGAGGTAAAGTCTTCATGGATGCTATCTTTCAGTTATATAGTTATTTTACAGTGGGTTTAGTGGGGTTTAGGATTCTCTGAACATCACTGCTAAATGTTTGGGCTGCTGTACAGATCTGGTAGAATGGCAGGCTCTTAGTGTGCAGCGTTTTGAAAAGAGATGATTAGTGCCATGTAAAAAGGAAGAGTAAAGTGGTGCAAAACATGTCTCTGCTACTGCCAGCTCTGCTGTGGGGTTGGGTAAAATAAGTATATAAACAGTGCTTTGTGATAGTGCCATCTGACAGGAGGTCTTGTGTCTCACTGTGTAAATTCTGCCCACTTGTTATTGTATGTGGCCTGGTACTATTTCCAGAAAGATTAAAATTGACGTTGTTCATTTCAAATGGGAACAGGTCCTTGTTTTTTATTACTTAATTTTGTTTGAACTTCCTGTAGAAGCCTCCCCTCATTAAGTAAAATTCAGTTCTGCAAACTGGTTTACATGTGGTACAGTTTCTGATCATTGAAGGTTCTGACTCTTTTCACAATATAATAGTTGATGCTGGGACAGCAGAGCTTGATTTATCCGGGATGTGTTTTTCTTGTGTTTTAAATGTGTTATTCTTCAGGTGTGGGGGGTGTTCTGGTTGCTCAGTAGGTTGCTCAGTAGGTGCTTGTGGGTGTTTGTCAGTCCAGAAGTCTTGCTGGTTTTCAAATCTAAAAAGGCCAGTTTGCCCTTTGGTTCCCAACATGTAGGATTTGGTTTGTTTGGGGTTTTTTTGAATTTTATTGTAAACTTTACTTTTGCCAAAACGTGTGTGACTTCCCACTTAAGTTCGGTTATGAGTGTATAATGCCCCATTCTCTCTTCCAGTTAGCTGCCTGTTTGACTTGACTGTGGGTAGCTGAAAATGCGATTGCAAGGAAGAAAACTGAAAATTACTGATTCTCGTTGTCAAGGCTGAGAAAAATGGAGTGCAAATACAGGGCAAATGAGAATGAAATTCCAGAACTGCCAGTGCACTGACCACTGTTCGGGAAAGACTACTGCAGTTGAAGTTATCCTTGATTTGCATAGCAGGGTTCAAAAGAAAAGCCAAGTAGCAGATAAAGATCTCCTAAGTAGCTTATTGAAAGCAACCTCGCAAAATATGGAGGTCTGGGCAATTTGGCAGAGAAATAATCAACAGCTTGGGATTTGTTTGCAAGCTTCCCTTAGAAATTTACTTCAAGAAAACCCCAACAAGAACCAAACAAGCCCTACCTGGGAGATGCAGCTGCCAAAGCTGCACTTCTATAAACGTATTTTAGAAACCAGTGAACAAAACAAAACAAATCCCCAAAATCCCATGGGAATGCCCATATTGGACTGCAACTGTTGGAAAATCTGAGTGCTAGTTGCTGAATCTCATGCCGTCGTAGACAGATGGGAGCCGGTGTTGGGCCTTATTCTTTTAAAAAAATTGGTCTCCCTCGTGCTAGAGTTGTAACTTCAGTGTTGGGGGAGGATTAGTACATAACTGGTGTAACTATTTGAGAAGACAGACTTTAAATCATGAATTTTACATGAATAAATATAGTCCCTTGCCAAGATTGTAGTATAAATGATCAATTCTCTCCTTTCAGATTCTTTTATTTTTCCTTTTTTAAGTACTTAAGTATCACAATTCTTTCTTTTTTTTTATCTTGAACAATTTGTTTTTCTACAAAGAGGCATGCTTACTACTTTAGAACTTGGCTTCACTTGGTACAGCAAGAAAAAAATACGTGTGAGCTGAGAAAACCACCTAGGAGAATGAACCTCTTAATCCCCAATTCCTTAATTCTTCCTCACTGTTATGTGGAAACATCTTTTTTTTTTATTTAACTTTGAAGACTGATGTTTTATTTGCCTTGTACTTTCTGTATCTGCGTAGTAATTTAAATTGTTTTCTTAAAACTGGTTAACTCAGTGGGGCTTTAAAAATAGGCTTTTATAGTATGGGAAAAAAATCACAGCTGTTCTGCGACACATTCTCACTTGAAAGTATGTATATTGAGAGCAAGGTGTGGAGAGGTGAACTTGGCTGAGGGGGAGAACCCAACTGGGTGGCAGATGGTAAGAGAAGAGGCTGTACCTGACAGGGACTCCTGGATTGTGGTTACCCTGCGGTGGATGGGAGGACGTGCCTAGCACAGGCATTAGGGCAGGTGATGGGGGGACAGGAGGTGGCACTGGGGTGTGATTCTGCCAGACGAGCGGCACTGAACATTTGTCCTTTTTGCTGTGCTTGTATTTTCTAGGTATATCAGAGGCTGTCTCCTTGGCAGAGCGTGAGAGTGGTCTATTGCAGTACAGTAGTGCCCTCTGATGGTGAGTGTTCACGTGGAGAAACTCCGGCTCTCTCCAAACTGAAATAACATTCCCTGACCCTTTTCCTGGTTGAGGCTTTCTTGGCCGGGAGGTAATCCAGTTTGAACTAAGCAAGTGACAGAGAACCGAGTCAAGAACGGTCAACTTCTCAAATAACTGTCCTTAGGAAGGGATGTGCAGCAACAAATTTTGTTGCCTGACTTTTCTGTGGTGTAGCCGTGCGGTCTGTGTGATGCCGACCTTTCAGGGTGCTGTGTGCCCTCTTCACTTGCTTTACGTAATGAAAGTGCAGTTCATAACAGCTGCTTGCTCAAATGGTTGAATTTGTGAAGCTGAGGCAGTTCTGTCCCTTTACTGGAATTATGGGATGGCTCAGACGCTAAGATTTCTTTGATGAGGTTGTCATGCCATAAAGCAAAAGAACACATTGGTGGAACTTGAAAATTTTCAGTATGTTGGAATGCAAAGAGGAAAGTACCAGCTTTGAGATCACTGCCTGCTTAACATCTGCATGCTCTGCATAAAGAGTAGAGCACTCGCTCTGACTGACACCAGCGGTTAGTGGATCCTCTCCCCATTCAGGCTTGTTAATAAAGCCTGAAAGCTAATCAAGTAAAGGGTTCCGGCAGAATTGCTTCCCCTGCCAGAATAGCGAGTGTCTGCAAACACAAGGAGAACGTGACTGCTTGGGGGAACTCAAAATGAAAACTCAAACTTGAATAAGTAGAAGTGAGGAGGATGCATGTATGGTTGAGAGGCTAATGTAAGCATGTAGCTACTAGACTGATTTGATTTTTACCGCTCCTCATACTGTGCTTGAATATTTTTTTTCTTATTTCTTTCAGTAATGTCACCTTTACCAGTGGCAAATGCTCAACACTGGCTTCTTTCACTATTCCCTTTTTGTTGTATCTTGTTTGGCCAAATGTGTTGCTTAAGTTGTTGTTCTGTAAAAACATAAGTCTCTTAAAAATACTAATGATCTATTACTGGTGCATATGGCTGACTCAAAACTTTGGAGTGCTTTGATGGCATATGTACCTCAAAGCAACCTCATGATTTTAATATGACACTTGTACAATCATCCGTGGTCTTAAGTAGCAGCATCCCTGGCGAGGTTGTAAGTGTCTGTAAGTAAAACACACTTGGTTACATTTACTTTCTTTTCCTTGTCCTATATATTTTAAATGCTGGCTTCAAATTTAATTGGTGAAGATTAGCCAAAATGTTAGCTCTATAATTAGTGAAATGGCCAAATGCTTTGTCCACCCGGTAACTTGTAGTTGCCCTCATACAGACAATCCACAGGGCTGTCGGAGCAGAGGAGAACAAGGCAGACAGCCATACCTCGGCATCTTGTTAATAACTTTTACTGGAGCTGTCTGTTGCTGTCTGTTAGGTTTGTGTTATTGATGTGTCCTTTGTATCTTTTCTTTTTTCATTTACCTCTGAGCTCTTCCCTCTCCAATGCAGTAAAATCTGACCAGACGTGACTTGTGTGGGATGTGATGAGAGGATCAAACAGGAATTATGGACTTTCCCCACCAGTGAATTAAGCTAGAAAATTACTTTTACAAGCTTTTTGTAAGGAAAACATAAACCAGCTGTAACTACGGACTTTCTGAGCCTGTCCTCATAGAGAAATAATTTGGTCTTTGACACTTTACCTAAGCTGGAAATCCATGGGAGAGGTTTTTCTGTGTGCTACCAATGCTGGCAACTCTTGGTGCAGTCTGACAGATTGCATTTATCACTGTGGTCTCTATCAGGTCTGTGGAGGGTTGAAATGCAGCAGAGCTGGTGCTGGTAGGCACTTCCTCCAAAACTGGAGGTCCTGGAGCTGCGGTTGTTGTGTTGTACCAATTGGGATACATGGAAAAGTGTCAGTAAAAGTTTTGTTATCTGTTCTGCTCGACAATAAACTGGCTCACTGCCTGTATGATCAAGGTAGCGTTTTACATAAAGGATGTTTTTTGTGTCTTGTGGTTATGTAAGCAGTACGTAAGTTGACGTTGTATATGCTGCTCACAGAACCAATGAGTTTAATACTTCAGTGGGTTTTTTTAAGCTTCTAAAGGCGTTGATCATTCCTTCAGAGCCTGCTATCACAAGCATAGCTAATGCTGATCTATTTCCTACCAGTCTCTTGCTCAAATACCTGAGTGAAAGAATGCAAAAATGTGAGAGCTGGTGTCATAATAGCTGCTGATAAGGAGCCTGAAATTCTGTCTAACTGTCCAAATAAATTGGCAGCTTGCTTTATTTTTTTCAGTAAATACCTGACTATTATCTCGGAGTTTTAAGTTTTGAAACACTGAAGCTGCTAAAATCCTGTCAGGTGTCTGAGTTCAGAGAATAGACATTTATTGGCTTCCAAATACTGGGCCCTTTTGGGATGTATTAGTCATTTTAGATGTTCATACTTGGTCACTTCCACCTGCTCTTTAAAGATGACACGAGGATCTCTTTGTCAGCACCAGATAGTAGCTCTCTGGAAGAGGGAAATATCCTATCATGGAATCATAGAATACCAGGTTGGAAGGGACCTCAAGGATCATCAGGTCCAACCTTTCTTGGCAAAAGCCCAGTCAGGGCAAGATGGATGGCCCGGCACCCTGTCCAGCTGTACCTTAAAAATGCCCTGTGTTGGGGAACCCACCATTTCCCTGCGGAGATGATTCCGCTGGCTGATTGCTCTCAGTGTGAAAAAAGTTCCTCTTGAGTCCAGCTGGAATGTGCCCCCAGGAGTAACTTGCACCCACTACCCCATACGTTTTCCACGTGACTCCTTATAAAATGGGAGTCTCAATCTCCTTTGTATCCACCCTTTACATACTGGAACATGGTAATGAAGTCTCCCTTAAGCCTTCTTTTCTCCGGGCTGAACAAACCCAGTTCTCTTAGCCTTTCCTCGTGTGGTAGGCTTTCCAGTCTTTCAATCGTCTTCATAGCCCTTCTCTGGTCCCTCTCCTGCCTGTCCACATCTTTTCTATACAGCGGGGACCAAAACTAAGCACAGTTGTACACTTGTCCTTGTTGAACTTAGTGTTCTTGTTAGCCACTCTTCCAGCCTATCCAAGTCCACTGCTCACCCCACCTCAAGGGAGCAGGTTACTTGGTCCTGAAAAGGAAAAAGCCTTTGTATGTTTCGTTTGGTTCGTGTCACGTGCTGACATGAAACTCAAAAGCCCAAGACAGCTCTTCTGCCTTTGTGAAAGTGTACTTGGTGTGCATCCTTTCTTAACATCCGTGAGCCTCCCTTTGCAGGAAGGCATGTTGCCCCAAGACTTGTCCTAATATGTAAATGATCCTGTGACAAATGTGTCCATCACCTGACAGCATATCACGGAAACAGGAGGTATTGTCAAGGCCATTGGTGGCAAAACTTTCTGAATATGTGGCATGATGAGCAAAGGTTTCCTTCAGAAGTTAAAATTACATAAAGACCTTCTATTTCTACCTGTTTTGACTTCTTTGACCGACTAGTTTTGATGTTAGTTGCTTAAATTGAGTTGGTATGTCAATATATGAGTTAAATGAGTATAAGTAGACATTGTGGTTCATGTTGTTGGCCAAAGCTACAACAGGTGGGAATACTAAGCCAGATGCAGCGTGGGTGGGTGTGACCACACAATCCTTGAGACATGGCAAGTGCTCTGTGCAATAAAAAAGACCTTAATGTTTTTACATAAGAAAAATATGTGGTGATGTAAAGTGAATCATTTTTAGGTGTGCTGCTATATCTTAGCAACTACTGCACTGGGGGGAAATTTTGACTTTGTGACTCAGTAGAGGGATTAAGGAGTACGAACTCCAAACTTCTTTCTATGTATGGATATTCTGAAGCACACAGTGTGGGCTGTCTTTCTGGCTGTAAAATAATGTCTAGCTTACAGTTCATACAGGTTGCTACTATAAATTTTAGAAAGGTGCACTGAAATCCATAAGCTGTGGAAAAAGCTCCAGACAGCATTAAAGAAATGGAAAATGTTGTTTTATCTACACCTAAGTAGTAATGTCTGTCTTCTGGAGTACAAAGTGTATTGATCCCATGAATTTTAAATGAAATGACCTTGAAACTTCAATTCAGAGTGCCAACCTCATACTCCTGGCTGCTCTCTCAAATATTAGCTGCCTTAAGGCAAAGAGGAGCAAACTAGAACTAAACAAGAATAAAAAGGTTTGAAGTAGGTCCTTCCTTGATGTTTCCTAATATACACAGTCTTCCTTGGTCTTCTGGGCAATAAGTCCTGGTAAATTGCAGAGTGTTTTGTCTTCTACAGCTGAAAATATTTTAGTTCTGGAAAATGAATCAAAAGATACCATGTTGCCATGTTGTGGCATTTAGATATCATGTTGCCTTTAGTATAAACAGAATTGTCCTGAAAGTAAGTATCTTTCACAAAGCACAGAAAGTTTACCAGCCACTGACTGCCAAGTTAATGAAGTAAAAATATCTCTGAAGTCCTTCTGTTTTTCTTTAATGGACACATCTCTTGATAAAAGAAGAACCAAAAATTTAAAGTCTGTTTGATGTTTGGCTCACAACCCTGTTTGTCTTTTTCTCCGTGGGGCAAATGCAAAACTATTACAAGAGTGTCTGTTAAGCTCTAATGCTAATCTTGGGGTTGTTTGTTGTTTATTTTTGTAGAAGTGACGGTGGTTTACCAAAACGGGTTACCTGTGATTTCTGTCAATCTTCCATCCCGACGTGAGCGTTGCCAGTTCACGCTTAAGCCTATCTCAGACTCTGTTGGTGTGTTCTTACAACAGCTGCAGGCAGAGGACCGAGGAATTGATCGGGTTGCAATCTACTCAGCAGGTACTGGTATTTACAAACTAATTGATTTACTTCCTTGCCAGCTATTTCCATCCAGCCTTTTGCTTCTTAAATAAAAGCTTGTTATGGTGTGAGCTCTGACATTCCCAAAAAAGCAGAAGGTGCAAATGCCATTACTAGAGTAGGAATGTTGTTAGCTATCCCTGTGTAGCCAGGTCTGCTGAGGAAAGCTGACTGTAATGTGAAAGAGGAAAATGTTTCTAATGCCAAGGATTTAGACATCAGTCCTGATGGGGGTGTTTTGGGTGAGTTTCCTACTACTTACTAGGAAGGATGCAATCAAGCTATGCAACCCACATGGAGATTCTGATTGGTTTGTAAGGAACTGGGTGTAAAAGGTGTTACAGCACCTGTAAAAGATGGGAAGCAGCGTCTTGGTTAGCTATGAAAATTCAGTTGTGTTTCACATAATGTCTGTCTTTGCTATTTTGCTCAATTACTGTGCATCTGCTAGCAGCCAGGGCTCTGCAACATTGTTAGGGTGTCTGATGGGAGTGCCATCAAAGCAGGTAGGGAAGTGTTTGCTAGGCTGGTAATGTCAAAGCTCTCCAGAACTAGACTGAAACAATTTCTGATGCTAGTAGGGAAAGATGAAGGTGACTTACGTGGATTGTATTGTGAAACATAGCAAAGTATTCTAAGTGTGCAGGATGAAGGGAATGGCTTCTTATAAGATGACCCCAAATACCACAGATTTAGATAAGCAGCTGCATATGTAACCAAGCTCGTATTTCCCATGTAATATCTTGCAGCGTATACGTATAGTGTGTGCACATATATCTATAGTTTATATGTATTTCTCTAAACAAAGGGGAAAATGTGCAAGTTCAAGAACTGTATTTGGGGTGGCATTACAACTTGCTTAGCCACTGCATGTTTTAGGTACTCTGTTTCTACTGCTTAATGAGTTGTCTACGTTTACCCTTACAGATGGCACACGTGTCGCCTCCTCCACAGGCATAGATTTGCTTCTGCTGGATGACTTCAAACTGATCATTAATGATGTCACGTACCATGTTAGACCACCAAAGAGAGGTAAACCAGCTGGGTTTTAGTAAATGTCAGATATAAATTTCAGAATGCAGTTCTCTGTTTAATTGCAGCGTGCTTTATTAACTTCTTGGAGAACAGGAAGAAACTCTGCAGTTTCTAGTCCTGCCCTTGTGGTCTCGTTTAGCGAGATCCAAGTAGACAGAGTAGGCAGTGATGAAAAGCGCATATTCATTCTGCTCAAAGTCAGTACCCCTCCTGAGAGGAAGAAACCTAACTTCTTTTAATTTCTCAATTTTTCTGAGTTTTCCTCTAATTAGTGAAAAGTAATTTAATTTCACTCATTCTGAAGCAGTGCAATACAAAATGGGAATTAGATTGAAACTTTCATTATCTGATTTGGAAGAATAAATCGTTCCCTAGCCTGACAGCTAACATTGTTTCCTTAAAGCGGGGTACTTTGAATATTGCAAATAAAACTTGAAACCTTGTTAGCTAACAAACAGTGAAATAAATGAGACCATGGTCTTACAAGGTTACATTGCTGCTACTCAAATAAGATGGGAAACCAACCAGTCAACAGGAAAATCCTTTCAAGTAATGGGCTTTGGATGTGAGACTGTTGAGGGAACTGGTAATGTTCCCTTTACCATCTCGAGCGGCCTGAATAAGGTGACATGGTCAAGGGAGGTGAGCTATCAGAATCCAGGCGACTGACCATATATTTTGGGTCAGAGGCTACCCTTGGTGGCTGACTTCCAGGAGAGTGATCTGATACATGCCATCGTCCTCTGCAGATGTAGTTAGTTACCAAGGACCTTTTTGCAAGGAAAATAATAAAAAGATATTCTAGCATTTTATTGTTCACAACATAGAAATGTCAAGTAAAAAAGAAATTTCTGGCTTGGGATGCTGTGTGCAGCCGCTTGTCTTTAGCATGCAGGAAAGGCTGGAATTAGGGAGCACAGGTATGGCGTCCAACTGTTAGCCTCTTAGAACAAGTGATGGTATCAAGCCTAGCTGGTCTGGCCTGTAATTTTTAATATAACTAAATGAGAAGGCAAAAGCAGTGTCTGTTCCTGCACTGGAGAAATTGCTGTCCTGAGGTAAGGCGATTCACACATCCCACTTCTTTGAGAAAGCAAAGTCTGCCACTGAGGTTTCAAGCTTGCTTGTGTGATAGACCTGTTGTGCACTGGTAGGTGAGCTCTGGGATCACCTAGGTTACATGAAATTGCCGCCTCTGATTCATTTGCCAAAGAGGTTTCTATAGTTAGCTTGTATTAAAATGAATGTGCCCATAAATAGGCACTGCGATTAGTTCTGCGGAACTGTTCAGCTACTGCTTTTCCATTTTTCCAAAACCACCTTGTGTATTTTGAAATGGAAATGGCAGCACACTGTAACCTTACATACTAAGTACTTTTTGATGGCGCTTCAGTCAAAACAGTATATTTTTCCTCACAGGGGACAGGAGCCCTTTATCCAGGAGTGGGGTGTGCTGTGTTCTGCACGTGCCCTGGCACAGACAGCTGAGTTGCATCTTTCTTTTGAGCTGCTACTGTTAAGCTGTCCATAGCTTTTTGTGTGTTGGTGAAATAACTCTTTGGGAAAATAACCAAAGGTACAAGCCCAAAGATGCTATAAAAATTAATTTTAAAAAATTCTTGATTTGGCTAATAGAGAGTTCATTTGCTTTAATTGGAAACTTGGGGGGTTTCTCATACAGCGTGTGTGTAATACAATAGTGAGAATCACAGCTTTTTTGCAAATCGATTTCCTTTAGGAATCCTTTCTGTGTTGAAACGCAGGGATAAAGGCAGTTTCAGTGGCCCTGTTACTGTGTCTCAATGTACTGTGAACAGAATTTCATTGCTCTCTAGGCAGCATGGCAGGGGATTGCCTACAGAGGGTTGGGAATATACTCCTGGATTTGGTACTCAAAATAATTATCATAAGATCTCAAGTTCTGAGGCTGCTAACACAAGATCTTCATTTGCCATCATCAATAACTGTGGTTGATGATGGTCTGTATTATGAATTCTGGCTGTTTCTCAACAGCTGGTATGATGGATCATTCTCGTTTAGTTGCTCGTTTGTCTTTGTTAAGTCTTGTGTATAAATATGGATCAGAAGTAGCTGTTGATATCTGGCGAGCTAATAGCGTGTATCCCTTTGCCTTGTTCTTATCAAATGTTAAGAATATCTAATAATAAACCCTGATTTTCTTTTGAAGAAATTGCATTGTCTTTGAGAGCTGGAGCTCTTCCAAGGGCTTCTTTGTTGAGAAGATAGTTTAATGCATTTCCTGTGCAGACTAATAGCAGTTTCTGAAGAACATATAAGAAGTTCTGTGGACAGATGCTTATAAAGCACTCTCTTCTTTTATTTTTTTTTTCTTTCTTCCCTAGAGCTCTTAAGCCATGAAAACGCAACGACGCTGAATGATGTCAAGACATTGGTTCAGCAGTTGTATACTGCCTTGTGCATTGAAGAGCACCAGCTGAACAAAGAGAAGGAGCTGATAGGGAGACTAGAGGAATTGAAGGAGCAACTAGCACCACTAGAAAAAGTGAGAAGTTTGTTACTGTGTCTTACTTATCCTCCAAATGCAGCCTTAATTTATTTCAAGGCTGTAATTAGGTGCCTACCTTGCTTCAAATAATTTTAAGATCACCAGAGCAGATGATGCATTGTGTATTTCAAACCATGTCTGCTTCTGGTTTCTGTGGAAGTACTTTGCTTCCTTGGTTTATATAATTACAAATGAGCTTGGTAGTAAATAAAGACCAGGACTGTTACAACAGAGTATCTCTGCATGTAGAGAAATAAGCAGCTTTGCAAGCTACCCATAGCATGCTCAGGGTGAAGTATGGATGATGGCAAGATACAGATGGAAAAAAGTCTCTATTTGTCTGCATAACCTAGACTCAAAGCATGTCTCAAGCCACTTAAATATAAATACAAGGTTTTATTTTTACATCCCCTCTTAAATATACTAATGTAATTATTTTTGAGAACACAAGGCATCTCCTATCTCCCACAGGTAAGGCTGGAGCTGAGCAGGAAAGCAGAGAAGAGGACAACCTTGGTGTTGTGGGGAGGCCTGGCCTACATGGCGACTCAGTTTGGGATTCTCGCCCGCCTCACCTGGTGGGAGTATTCTTGGGACATTATGGAACCAGTCACCTATTTCATCACCTATGGTAGTGCCATGGCAATGTATGCTTATTTCGTAATGACTCGCCAGGTAGGACCTGTTGTGCTGATATTGATGCTTCAATAGAAGAATTGCTTTGAGCTCTGCTCACTAGAAAAATAGCGAGGTCATGCTTACTAGAAGTTGTTTGTCCCCTTCCTTATCCTATCAGAACCTAGATTTTAGTTGATTTAATATTTGCTGCTTGTATGGGGTTTTCTGGCCGTGGTCATGGCTGGTTTCCTAGTTAGCTAACCATAAATGCTTGTGTATGGTGAGTGATGGACTTCCTTAGCTACACAGGTTCATCCACTAAGAGGTAATGGTTTCTGCACGTGCACACAGTGCACAAGTTGACTTGCACCAGAGGGCTCCAAGTGCTGTCATTTATCAACCCAAATAAACTGTTGGTACATGAGGTGTACCCACTGAGGGAAGCACACCTCTCTGACATGAGCTGCTGGCCTTTTAAAATAGACAAAGGTTTGGGGATCATACTGGAAATGCTTTTGTTTGAGGTATTTCGTAGATCTGGACTGTCATCCAGATGAAGCAGATATATTTGAACGCTTGTCCCTTGGTGCAATTCCAGTCTTTTAAAAACTAGGCCTCCTCTGACATTGGAAAGTCTTCATACAGAGTGGATCAGTGCTTCTTCAGATCCCTGTAGTTGTGACAGACTCTGTGGATTTCTACCATGTGATTTCTCTCAGCATTTCCGTTCAACCTTTGTAATCCCACCCAAATTATGAGGGAAGGTGTGCTCAAAAAATCCCTGGTGTTACAAGGCCACCAGGACAGATGCTGCCAGTGTTCCAGCAGTCTGTCAGCTGCATCATTTCAGGGACTGAGGACAGGTGTGCTTCTGTCAGGGCTTCTAGATAGTTTCTGCCAAGGTAGTTGGAACTTATGCCATGTTTGAGCTCAGATTTGATGTTTTAATCAAGTCAGCCGTATAAACTAGTACTACTTCTGCCAGACTTGAAATCTCAGTGTTTCTGGAATGGCTGACTCGGAATGCAGCTTTTCTCCACCTGACAGCCCTCTGGTTGGATGGATCCATACCAGGCAGAGATGCTGTGTATTGTTCCAGGCCAAGGGAAAGCTCACTTCAGCAGGCAGACCTGTGCTCTGTCGAGACTGTGTGGGATTTGGTGTGAACAGGTCCATGGATTCAAGCTCCTTGCCCACTATGAAAAGCTGTGACTTTTGCAGTAGAGTATCCTTGGCACAAGCTGTGGTATCTGACTATTTTTCTGGCCTGTGTAGCTTGGGTGAGAGAGAAACTCACATCCAACTGTTACTGCTGTAATCAAACTGTTGCTGTTTATGACTTGAAGAAAAAGACAGTAAGGAACATCTTACAAAAACTTTCTTCTGGTATTTCTAGGGCTTTTTCCTTCCTTCCTCCCCACAATTTGAATCCTGCAATGTGTTTCTTTTTCGTTTTCTCAACGTGAAAGGAGTCACACATTGGGGCTGGAGGGAAGTGCTGGTAACTCACTGCTGGAGTGTAACATACTAGTAGCAAACACCAGACTGCAGTGGGTCTGGCTGGCTGGAGTTAATGTTCTTCGTAGCAGCTTGTACGGTGCTGTGTTTTGCATTTGTGACCAAAACAGTCTTGGTAAAACACAGGTGTGTTTGCTTTTGCTGAATGCAGCATCAGGATCTTCTTTGTTTCTCCTTGCTTCCCTCAACTTCCTCTCCTGCCCTGGGAACATGCTGGGACTGGGCAAGGTGTTGGAGGGGATGCAGCCAGGACAACTGACTGGAGAGATGTTCCATGGAGATATAATATCATGCTCAGCAATAAGCTTGGGAGGAAGGAGTAGCTGTTGCTCAGGGACTGGCTGGGCATGGGTCTGCTGGTGGGAGGTGGTGAGTGATTGCTTTTGCATCACTCTTCTGGGGCTTTTTCTTGACTTAGTACATTGTCTTGATCTCAATTTATAAGTTTTTCTTGCCTCTTCCCTTTTGATTCACTTCCCCGATCCCTCTGCAGGGCAGTGGGTGGGGGCTGAGCTGGGGTGACCCCACCACACTGGGCATTAGACAATGCTGTCTGGTCATGTGCCTTCGTTGACAGACCCTAGTCATCATCCTAGAACTGGCCTAATACTACTGCTCTGTAATGGTGTCCTGTGTTGCACCCTTTCGATGCTTTATTCCTATCTTCTCTCCTTTTTGTTCTTTTTAGGAATATGTTTATCCAGATGCCAGAGACAGACAGTACTTATTATTTTTCCATAAAGGAGCCAAAAAGACACGATTTGATCTAGAGAAATACAATCAACTCAAGGATGCAATTGCTCAGGTAACAAGAATTTTTCCAGAAATAAGACAAAGAAATTACTGCTTGCTGTTTCTTAGCTTCTATTAATAGATGCACCTCAAAGAAGAATGGGTATGTCTTAGGTTTTCAGCCCATTTTCTTGTCACAGCCCCAGTGCAATCACTGAATTAGCTTTGATGTGCCCAGGAATAGAACTGCTGGATGTGTAAATCAAAGTGAAACGGTTGCCATATCTATCTGTAAGGGCCTTTTAGAAACTGCTGGCAAATCTTGGGTTGCTTCAGGCACTTCATGCCTCAGAGGAGCCTAATTCAAGATTTCCTTGCTTCTCAGCTCCTACACACCAGATGGACTTAGTGAGGAATGAAGACTTGCATCCATTCAGTTCACAGCTACCTGACATAGCACTTCAGTGCACTGGGTTGCAGTCCTGAAAAATCATGTTCAGAAGATTTTGTTGCATTGTTAGGGGCAGTGGGGACAGATTTCTCGCATTGTAGACTCAGGTGCTTTTGGCAGACTGTCCACACTGTGGGATCTGTGCAGTAAAGGAGTCAGGTAGAGATCTTCCTTGTATTTCTGAGAGCCTTTCTGCAGAAGGATTGCATGGGCAGAAAAAACAGAGCTACCACACTCATTCTCATTGCTCTGTGTCATTCTGTTTGTTACCAGGCTCTGGAAATGACAGTGTAGGATATCCAGGGAAAGACATGTTCTGCTTCTACCTTGGAGAAGAAGCTGTGCAAGGACTAGAGGGAGGGTAGGGCTAGGTTCTGGTGTCAGGAGAAAATCCAGGGATATTTCTGGGTTTCCTCATGCCATGTTGAATACAGATACCCATGAGTGGCTGCACTTCCTAGAAGAAAAGCTCCATGAATCGACTGTTCTCATTAATCTAGTTGTGGGGTTATTCTTAAAATAGCTTTGGAAGTAGTTCTAGTGAGTTTACAGGGATCAAGTCTCCGTTGCCTTATTGGTTTTAAGTAGCTGGGTGTGGACAAGTTCAGAGAAGCACGGAGCAAATACCTTTAAGTGCTGACAATGTTTTTTCTGAATACAAGCCTGCCGTTTCCCTTCAGGACAGCCAAAACAAGGAAATAAGGAGAAAGAAACTTTTTATTCTGTAACAGGAATAGTATTGGGGAAGGGGTGCTGGGAGCTTTTTTTTACACCTTTATAATGTGTCTTTTACTTTTAGGCAGAATTGGACCTTAAGAGGCTTCGAGACCCGCTGCAGGTTCACCTGCCCATCCAGCAAATTGATGAGAAGGACTGATCAGCAAAGAAGCTCTGAACCCCGGCAAAAAACCTGTTCATATCTCTTGCCTTTTTAATTAAAGCATTGCAGGTGGAAGCTGGGAGGTGGAGTGGGGGTGGAGGGTTTTTACCTTTAATCAAAACAAAGGACTGTTGGGGGGAATCTCTTAAATCTGAAGATGGGACATTGTGGAATGTTAGTTCTGAAAAGGGCTTGGCAAATGGTCACATTTCAAAACTTGTCTGGATGGCAGTTGTGTACAAATACAGGATTGGGGGGGGTTGTGAAAAGAATGTAATGCTGGGGTATAGGGGGTGTCTTCTTCCAGCTTTGCAGGGTCTGCCTCTTGATAAGACACCAGCAGCCTGCTTAGCTTTTTTAATTTTTCTTTACCTGATTCAGATCTCTCTTTCTCTCTCTCTCTAAAAAACAAAAAGGATTTAAAAAAAAAAACCCAAACCAAGAATCCAAGCCACCTGGAGCTATGGCTGGTGATCAGAACTTGCACTCCACCGCCATTAACACGCACACTTCTTCTGATCAGACCTGGTCTCTTTTATAAAGTTACTACAAGACTGCTTTCTACTGGAAAACCGTGAGCTTCCCCTTCCCAGCCCACCCCATCTTGCTCCACTGACTTCCTCCTTTGCTTATTTGTAGCACAGAATGGTTGTAGCCAAGTGAGAGAAGGAATGAGATTTCTTCTGGAGATTTGATAATTGATATTTTGGATTATTCCATAATAACTATATAAACTTTGCGTCCTGATGCCCTTGAGCTCCTTATAGAAATCAATGGCAGCATTGCATGAGAGGTTTTTTTCTATTCAGTCTTAAGGGAGGGAGATTCTGTTCCTCCTGCCCCAAATCTGATAGCCACCTGGACTATGAAATTATGAAGGTTTAAAGGATTATGAAACTGCCGCAGAATCATGACTCCTGCTTAAACGAACACTTTTGGAACACAGTATAATGAAATTTGATGTTTGACTGTGTCATGGGATAAAAGGTGTCTAGTATGGTCAAAGCATTTTCTTTGCCCAGAGGCATTTTGAAAGCCTCAGGGCTCTTTCAGTGCAAGAGACAGAACTACTTGGGTTCTCTGGCACTTCTTCCCCCTACTTAAATAGCTTTAAATGAACTTTGCGCCCACGGGCCAGAATTTCTTAGGAGTGGCTAATGACGTCTCTTGTTCTTAGCTGAAAGAAATAGAGGAAGGAAAGTCAACCCATTGCCCTCTCTTCTAGCCAAGGCTGGCTGATTACTAAGCAAATAAAACATCTCTTCATTCAAAGCAGGTCAGTCTGGTTTAGCATCCTGCCGATAAGTACTGTGGAGACAGGATGAAGGTGGGAGAAGGGCATTAAGCCTTATATATGGAAAAGGCTGGCTGCTTTTTTGATGTTTCACTACTAGTCCTCACTGTGTCATGAAAAGAGGCTTCTGGGTTTGTTTTTATTTTTGAGAACCATGTTTAAAAAAAAAAAAGATAGGAAAGAAAAACAAATCAGTATTAACTAGATGCCAGGTGCCTTGCAGATGTGAAAACACAGCTGGAATTGCTGCCTCTTCTCACTCAATGGCATGTTGGACCGAATGGGTGCATGTTTCTAGGTTTTTTCCCCTCTTCCTCTTTTCCTCTGTCTTTCAATTTAATTACATTGTGTGATTTATTTTTTTTTTTACTTGTTTAATCCTGTTTGTGTGGTGAGTTTTAAAGGGAAAAAAAACCCAGAACACGATCTTGTAGCTGAATCCTTGGTGTGTGTTTGGGATGAGGGAGGGAGCATGGAGAAAAGTCCTTCTTAAAACAGACAACAAACAACCCTGAACATGTGTAAAATCCTGTATCATTTATGAAATATGTATAAAAGAGCAATGTACTTCTGGAACAATAAATAACTATTCAATTTTTGAATCGCTGCTCTTGAATAACATTATTTCCCCAGCTGAGAAGACAGTATTGTATGTGTGCCAGCTGCCTCTTGAGTTTCCTCCGTTTCTTTTTGTTTAGGTTCGTTCTTCTTGACCTTACAGCCCTGAGGCCATGGTGATGCAGATAGTAGCTTTCCTGAAGAAGCTTGGATGGAGATCTCGCTGCCATGCCTAGCTGCGTAACACAGGGATCTCAGGAGCAGTTGAGGTGGTGAGGTAGAAGTAGAGCTGTTTGGTCTAACAAAGATCTGCCTTCGTTTGACCAGCGTAGTAGCTCCGTGTAGAGGTTGACAAAATCTGGCAGGTTGCAGAAGAATGTTCACGGGCATGTCACGCCCGGTGACCTAAACTGTACCAAGCAATGTCAGTGTGTTTCTGTATTGCGTGCAAGTGTTGTTTGAGAGGAACACAAGTTCTAAGCTTCTGCTTCTTTCTCTAGGCCCTTGAATGCCTGGTGTCTGATTTGTCACAGTGACGTGTTGTTTGTTCGCTACCTTTGGGAATCAACAGACTGTACTGTTAGCATGAGACATTTGGTGCCAGAAGATTATGGTTTTTTATCGTGTCCATTGCCTGTACAAAACAATCCATGTTATAAGCCAGTTTTAAACCCAGCTGACGCTCTCCTGTGGTTTTTTTTTAAAGCCAGGAGGAGGAGCTGGAGGCTGTTAGTCGTTGTGACCTACCTTTAATCGCTGTTGAAATTTAGTTCAGCAATGCTGACAAACCCTCTTCCTCCAAGCAGCCCTTAGTCTGCAGCAGTGTACAGATGAGCTGCTGCCTACCCCAGACACATTGCTTGGAACGGTTGCATAAGAACTCATCCATTTTGGCATCCAGAAGAACTGAAGGCTTTGACATCTAGCACCACAGTCCCTATTTGGAAAGCAAGAAAATATGATAAAATTGGCCCTGCACATGCATTAATGTTCTAGAGATGGTGTGAGAAAAGGAGTGAAATAAGAGACAGGGTACAAAAGGCTGTACCCTGAAATATGGGCTGTCCAATTGGGCTTGCCAGTCTGTACTCCCAAGAAATCACTCTCTTGCTCCTCTCACCACCAGTGCACATGTGGTCTCTGCCAGGGGTGTGGATAATGTGCCACAAACCTCAAACTCCTACCTCATTGTTTCTGTGTTTCTTGGCCTTGAGTGCTAACATTCAAGTGAAAGGTGATGTTTGTTTGCTCTCTTGATACACACTGTTGTATATCAATGTCAACCAACTCTGTTGCACTAGGAATTGGGCAGGTACTAGGGTCCTGTCCCACTGGCAGCACTCGAAGAGCAGGCAAGCTGCCTGAATGGCAGTGTAACATGGCATTCTTAAGTCCCTATGAAGTTGCAATGTTGTGACACTGCTTTTTCTACCAATTAAGTTGTAAAACCACAGACTGGTTCAGGCTGAAAAGGACCTCAAAGCCCAAGCCCATCTAGTCTCAACCCCCTGCCACGGGCAGGGACACCCCCATCAGCCCAGCGTGCCCAAGGCCCCATCCAGCCTGGTCTTGAACCCTGCCAGGGATCCAGGGGCAGCCACAGCTTCTTTGTGCACCTTGTGCCTGGCCTCCTCACCCTCCCCAAGAAGTATTTCTCCCTCCCAGCTCCTCTCCAGTTGCTCTCCTGCAGTCTCAGGCCATTCCCCTGGGCCTGGCTCTCCCTGCCCTTAGCACCAGCCCCTCTCCAGCTTTCCTGGAGCCCTTCTCCAGCCCTTGGATCATCTTCTTGACCTCCTCTGGACTTGTTCAAACAGCTCCATGTCCTCCTTACGTTGGAGGCCTGAGAGCTGGACTCAGTACTCCAGGGAGAGTTTCATGAGAGCAGTGGGGGCAGAACCCCCTCAATCTACTCATGCTGCTTTTGATGCAGCCCAGGACAGGGTTGGCTTTCTGGGCTTCAGGAACACGTTGCTGGTCATGTTGAGCTTTTCATCAACCAGTGCTTATTGATTTGCTTAACCTCTCTTCCCTTTTTCTCTGAGGGAGCTTTGAACAAATAGATAACGGGTTCAGACTTGTCTGGAGCAATGTATTAAGTTCCCTTTATGCTGTGCTTGCAAGGCTCTGCCTTGAAAACCTCTGCAAAGGAGAGAGGTTCATGGCTCCTGTGTCTTTCCCTTTGTAATGCCTTCTACCTGGGAGGCAGTGATGATGATCACCTTGGCACTCTGTCAGTCAAGTGAAGCTGGCCGAGTTGCCCTGTCACTCTGAGCCAGGGGAACAATTTCTTTGAATCTGCTCTGTGGTTGTTGTGTGGAGTTGTAAATGCAAGCTGCTTTCCTCTGTGCCATGTTGTATGACTTCCTTTTCACATAGGAAGATTTTTATATCTCAAGTATTTTTCTACCTATCCCAAGAGATTTCAATTATTCACTTGAAAATTTTAGTTTCTATACTGTCGTTCAAGAGGTAAAAAGTGAAATAAAGGAATGGAAATTGAATTTGCAGTGGAACTCAGCCCTGAACTATGGGAGAAGCTGGTGTTATGCTGTGGTGTTGTGACTCTGTGAACTTGTAGAAAGTGGATCCTACTCCTGTTTCTGGCCCTGACTGGTTTTGCAGATGTAGGTATACCATCCATGCCCTTAATTCCTCCATCTAGAAATTGAGGATTATGAAAAATACACTGGCTCTGGAGGACCTGTGGAAAAACACTATCAAAACACCAAGTTCTTCATTGCAGGACTCCACTGAGGGAAAGGGAATAGCTGCTGCTCTTTGCTAGGAGTTACTTACTTGTCTGGTTTGAACGGGGTCTTGGTGTTTTACTTGTGTTGAATTTGTTCATATTCCACCAACTTTGTGTTCAGTTCCTGATCCCAACAGCCCCTCCCATTGGCACCATGTCCCGGGACAAGTTGTTTACAGCAACAAGGCCTATCTCTAAGTCCTTGACACTTGTGCAATCCATCTCAGCAGCCTGTCAAGGCTTATTGTGAACATACATCCTCAAATCAATTGCAGGCAGGGATCCTGTCGTGTGGGTCGGGTTCTCCTCTCTCTCAGTGACAGGAAACACTGATTAGCTCTTCCTCATTCTCCTCCTAGTCTGGCTGCAGGAGTTGCTCTTGTCCCAGGAGCTGTTCTTCGCCCACCTCATTTTCATCAAAATGGTTGTGTGTCCTGAGAGGTGGCTCTGACAAAGACATGGCTTCCTCTGACACCAAAGCATCTTTATTTGTTAGTGTGTTAGAAAGAGTGTGAGCTTTTCTCAGCCTTGTTAGTGCTTTGAAGTATTTGAGTTCCATGTGTGAAGGACAGAAATGCCCCCTGAATCTGTGAGAGGGGCAAGAAGCATGGTTGACACTTTAAAAATTAGCAACCTTTCTTACAGTAAGAGCAGACACACTTGGGCTTAGACAGCAGCAAGTGTGCCAAAATAAAATCCTAGTCTTCGATGTTAAATATCTCATTCCTTCTTTATCTCTCTTAACCCATACCAATGCCTACTTTTAAGAGATACTAATCTGATCCTGATACTTATTGGGAAATGAGGCTTGCTCATCTTGAGCTGTGTTTCCTTGACCCAAAGAACACCAGATTTAACAGATCTGCCTAGTGGGTGCCTCTAGGCCCTATAGTATCTGGAGTACTCTTAATGGAATTGTATGAGTGGGGGTCCATTTGCAGCAGGGTATTTTGTTTGATGTGGTTTGCTAGGATGTTTTTCTGTTTCAGGAATAATTGCACCAGCTCCCTGAGGTGCAGATTTGCAGAGGCCTACTCTAATAAGGGTTGCTGTTATTTGGAAGGGAACTGGAGCTGCGTGTGTCACCTAAAATAACTTGGAAAGCAAAGAGTAAGTGCTGATAGAAGAGTTGTTTCTGCTGGTGCTGCTTCCAGAAGACTGAGATGCTCTTTGTCTTTCCTGTGGGTACCAGAAATGTTCAGAGGTGGCACACTGAATCTTATCCAGCTTTAGACTATTTTCTTGAACTAGGTAATTGTGGTGATTTTGGGATGGTGTCATGTCTGGATCTGCTGGGACATCTCCTGCTTTAGTCACTATTGGAGAACTTGACAGGGCTTGTTTGTGACACCTTTGAGGCTCAAAACTACTACGGCACAGTTTATTTCCTTACGTTAATTGTCAGTCACCAATCACTTACATATAACTGTCAAAACATGGCTAGTATCAAACCTAATATACCACCTACAAAAATAAACATAGCTGGTAATGAAGATGGTTCAGAGAAATATACTCACCTCTAATACGGAAAGAAAATTCAGTTTGAGCTTGTCAGTTTTATTTACCCAGAATCTTAAGTATGAATCAACTTCTCAATGAAAATGGCAAAATTTAACTTCCTGTGGCTTGCTTTATTATCCTCTGTTCAAGTTTAGTTTCTCTTCTGGGAATTCACATAACCACCTTCCGAGGGTTATCTGCCTTGCTAGCTTTGCATACTGAATCTGTTCTCCTTTCCTGTTGTGGAAAAAAACAGTCTGGTACGGCACAGCTGTGAGCACAGGGCAGCCACAATGAATTTTTTTCTTAATTTATTTTGTTCTTTGGTAGTGGGAGCAATGACAGTCATTTGTAAAGCGCCTTGTTTTGTTCCCTAAAGTCATTTACCACTGAAGAAGCCTCCTCTGCTGGGGTGGAGCAGAGCAGCATATTGCACTTCACTGCCAGAGGAACACCCAGAGAACTTTCCATAATGTACAGTCTCTACAGAGCAGGCAAATACCCAACTCCTTGTCTTATGCAAACCCAATACGAAATAGTGTAGAGTATTTTTTTTCCTATTGGGATCTGAAGCTAGCACATCAACCTTGATGCTATTCCTTACTCCAGCCTCCTGCAGAAACATAGGGTGCAAAGTAAGTGGGAAAATGCCCATAATTGATTGATTATGCAATTACTGTAGGCTTAACCATACTCTTTGCTGATGGAGAGCTTTCTGCCTGCAGGTGACTCCCTGGAGTCTTGCCCATTGCTTGTAAGCAGGGAGGCACCTGTAGGCATGGATATGTCCATGCATGTTAAACCTATTTAAGTCTATACTATGTATTAAGAGCTACAGCTAGTGGGCCAAGAGGGAAGATCCCTTTCGGCTTATTGTCATGGGTGTGTGTCTCTGCTAAATGCAGTGCTTGGCTTGCTTTCGTAGGGAACAGATTTCAATGTGCTGCAGCTCATTTATGACCTGCAGCTAAACCTAGTTTAGTTTGAACCACAAAGGCACAGGTTCTTCATTACTTAGATTTGTGAGGAAGTTAATTTGGTACTGTTGGGTTTCTTGATTGTTGGTTTGGTTTGGGTTTTTTGTTGGTTTTGTGGGGTTTTTCTGAAAGACAGAGATTGTGAGGTCTTATACTGCAGAAAAACGTTGCCTTGTTTGATAACTGTACCAGTCAGGTAGTGGAAAGGGCTTTTGCGTAGCACAGAAATAGCTTATTTCCGAGTGGGACACCAGTCCTTCACTTTGACTGATGTTCCCATTGTAGCTCTGCTCCAAGCACTCATCTGCAATCTCTGCTCGGAAGGATCGGTTCTCCTCTGTTGACCACCACTTCCTGCAGTTAGGTCTCTCTAGCTGGTGTTTTTTGCCTGTGAGGAGCCACGAAGTTGTATAACTTGTGGAAAGAGCAGAGATAACAGTAAGCACCCATCTATTCTTCTTTTCCATCCCTTCGGGATGTCCGGGTGTCCCTCAGTTAGAATTCTTCTCCAGATAAGATAGTGGAGGTGTCACTGCGGGGCAGTCAGGCCAGAAAACAATAGCGGGTTGAGTCCAAAAAACAAGATTGATCAATAGTATGTCTCCCTTGTCAATAAGGGGCAGAGCTGCTCTACGGAGGTCAAGGCTGGAGCTGTACCCTACATCCCTCCAGCTTCTTCCTCTGATAGCTGTCCTGGAAGTTTATCACACTTGCTCTTCAGAAAGCTTGAGGTCAGAAGCTCCATCGAGAGGAAGGCTGTGAGAGCCACAGCATTTGTGAGTGCTTTCAAGCATCTGCTACTTGACTGGTAACTGTTCCTTGGCTGAGTGGGATGTTCCAGTACTTGTTTTTCTGTATCTGCTTCATCATCCAGTTGCAGCCAGTGTCTTCGATGGGTGAGTAAAGAGGCATTGCTTTCAAGCTTATTTCCGTTTGCTGGCTCCAAGGTTCGTGTTGAGCCTTGGTGGTGTTAGGTGAAAGATCAGAAGATGTGAGAAATACCCTTCTTCTTTGAAGGCGGGGTAAAATTCTTTCCAATGACACAGACATTTCTGTCCCATGCTCTCATACTGGGACGGTCTCTGCTGCTGAGGAACTGTGGGATTTTCCTCTCACTTTGGAGAAGACACTCCATGAGTAGATATTATGCTACTTTTTCACCCGCTTCTTTGACAAATCTTTACTGAATTTAGTGTCATAATGCAGTGCTGTTCGTTTCATTGCTTAGTTGGGCCAGAGCAGAGACCTCCATCTACACGATACACGCAGGATTGATCTCTCTGCAGAACTGTGGGCTTACAAATGCTTGCTAGAACCCAATTTGCCATCCAATATATGTGCTAGGGTGTCAGCTAGAGAAATAACGATATCATCAAGGTTACAAATTGAAAAGCTTTACTTAATAGTTAATGCTTGTCAGGCTGAATAGTTCAGGCCACTCAAGAAGTATTGGGGAGGAAAAAAATTGAGCCAAGAAAAATGAAAAACAGAGGGAGTTGAAGACAGTTATACATCTTGTGCTAAGCCCCCGTGCTTTCACTGTTTGGGGAGAAGAGATGAGAGGTTGATTGGTTGCTTCTCTATTTTTTATGGAGCTTTTTCCTTAAAAGCTCGAATTAGTTTTCAGTTAACTGTGTTACCAAAGACTCTGTGGTGTCTGCAGGGGGGGATTGTCTTGGGGCAGCCCTGGCAATCCAGGGGTGGTTGTGAGGGTCTGCAGTGTTTGAAAGAGCACTGACCGCTTTTTCTGCTCATCTTCCTCCCTTTCACTCCTGCCTGAAGCTCTCAGAGAGATGAGAGATGGGAGGGTGTGCTATCCCGTTCCCCTGAAATTCCTTCTTCCTGCTCCCTCTGAGCTGCTGCATGTTCATCTCGGTAGATTTTGTGTATAAATTATCTCCTGTCTGTTTAGGAGACAATGTGATCTCCCTGGGAGATTGTTTTCAGAGTCTATCTACAAAGGATGTTTCATAAAGTTAATTATACTATGTGAAAGCTAATGAGAGTGTGTATTTTTGGTGCTGCCCAGCTGGGAAGCTGACAGGGCATTCCTCGCTTTGCTTCGATCGGCTTTTAACGACACTAAAACCTTTTAATCTTAGTCAGTGACTCACCCTAAGGCTGTACCAAGTCATCTCATGGAAACCAAGTTATGCTAAGGGAAGCCCAGAGGAAGCTCTGGTCAGCTGTCTGCATAGAAAAAAAGTAGAACCCTCCATAGAACTCCTGTGGCAAGAAGTCAAGCAAGCTGCTAGAGGATGGGATTTAAGAATGCTGCTGCTGTCTGCAGCTGTGGAGAGGCAGGGGGCGTCAGGTGAAATGGAGAGCTCAGGAGGGATTGCCTGGTGAATCGCATCAGAGATTTCCTGCTGTGGTCCCCTCCTCTGCTGCTCAGGAGAACTAAGAAGGGCTGGGAATGAATCTGCTCCTCTGCATACCTCCTGAATCATGGTGCTAGAGGTTCCCATCCTAACCCAGACTGCGCTCCCTGTGCCAGTGCACAGCTCTGCAGTGCTCTTAGGCCTACAGTAGCTCTTCCTGCCTCTTTTATGCTGCAACTGAAACATGTTCGGGCTGAGGATGGTGGAAGAATGTTTGTCAGGAGAGGCATTGTATTGTGACAAGACATGGGACAGATGTTTACAGGGGGTAGAGTGAAATGAGGGTGGCTTAAGTCCATTCTCTGAAACACTTGCAGTTCCTACTTTAAAGCTAATGAAGCAAATCAAAATAACGAACTAAGAAGGTTTGTCTGCATCCAGATAGAAACAATATTACATCTCCCTCCACCCAAATTTTGTCACATTGTGTGATATAAGTAAAAGAGAGTGTGCTATTTTAGAAGTTAAATGTGTAGAAGGTAGAAGGTATTCTGGTCTGAGATGTGTTTAATCAGAATGATTGGTTTTATTAGCCTAATTTTAGCAAATGGTAATCAATTCTCCCTACTCAAGATAGTATTAGCATTTATTTTACTTAATAGGGAATAGCTGGTCGCGGGTAAGTGGTGCTTAATTGGGTATTAAATGTAAGTGAAAATGAAACCTGGACTTGCAGTGAAGTGGCTGCCAAATCAGGGTTAATTAGGAGAAGACTGGAAATGTAATGAACACTTAAATTCCTTTTTTTCCCCTTCCCTATGGTATTCTTATGTTTTAATTGTTTGCAGAAGGTTTGGAAAGGCCGCTGAAAAGGGATGTGCTCCTTGAGCACTGCCTGAACAGACACATGCATATCAGGAGGTCCACATTTCCATCTTGCCATCACAAGCACTCCACTCACAAACATCTCATCTCCTGTGGAGATGCTTGCAGGTGCTCAGTTAGTGCTTGAACAAAGAGTGGATGTCTTGGGCTAGACCCAGTGCTCCCAGGACATATTTTCTACAGCAAAATCACTACCTGGACCTCAGATCTGCTTTTATTGTTGGGTTTCTTCCCCTGTCATAATCTAAAGCAGCAAACAGCAAGTCAGACTGTTGCATAATGTTGTAATAGCTTTGTAAATTTACTGCTTCTTCCAAGACATTGAAGGCGAGCTGTCAGAATTTTCCATAAGGCAATTAGTTAGCTGGTATTGCCGCTTCTCCCCGGGGATCTCTATCTATCACAATGATCCTGTTAAGTCAGGAATAGAATAAATTATTTTGCATTCATTTCAATTATCAGCCAACAACTTGATTTGATACCTACGGGATGTTCTCTCTTGTCTCTTCCTGCGTGTCTCAGCCCTGGACCCCTGCTCCGCCTACATCAGCCTGAATGAGCCCTGGAGGAACACCGACCATCAGATCAACGGTTCCCATGGCCAGCCGACGTGCGACAATCAAATCGACGGGGAGTGGTATCGCTTCACTGGCATGGCTGGCGACGCGATGCCCACCTTCTGCATCCCAGAGAACCACTGTGGCACTCACGCTCCCATTTGGCTGAATGGCAGCCACCCGCGGGAGTCGGATGGCATCGTCCCACGCCAAGCCTGTGCCAGCTTCAATGGGAACTGCTGCCTTTGGAATACCACGATCGATGTCAAGGCGTGTCCGGGCGGGTACTATGTGTATCACTTAACCAAGCCCAGCGTTTGTTTCCATGCGTACTGTGGGCGTAAGTAACTGCTGAGGTGGCTTTTCTCAACCCCCTTTGTCCCTGTGATGTAGGAGAGGTAGTGACCGTCCACATGCCTGAGAGAGCGATGGCAACAGGTTTCTGACTTTCTCACCCAGAGCCGTGTCAGGTGACACGGCGTGGATGGTAGTCTGTTTGTAGGAGAGCGAGTTTGAAGGTTTCACCGACAGGAATTCTATCAAGCCTTTGTTGAACTAGTGGAAATCTGTAGCTGCCGGGGCCACGGTGATTTAATGCTCTCAGTGGGCCCTGTGGTTTGTCTTGGCATGCTACCAAAGCCAAAATTTGCATCTCAGACTTACGGTAATTAAACTAGATTGTTTCTCATCAGCTTCAGTGCTTCAGCTAATGTGGGCTAGGACTGCAACTGATGGACAAGGCACAGGACATGAAGCTGACTGTACAAATACAGTATTTTTGGTGCATGCTCAGTAGTTTGTGCTGACAACATTCTTGTTGTGCCCTAGATTTTTATGACATCTGTGATGTGGCGGATTGCCAGGGCTCCTGCCTGGACACCAGTGACTGCACGTGCTCCCAGGGGACAACGCTAGGACCCGATGGACAGACATGTCTTGGTAAGGGTGGAAATAACTTGTGTCACTTACTGAAGTTTTCTTTCCCCTTTGTTTCCTTGCTCACATCTCAATCAATTGTCTTACCAAGCAGTATAAAAAATAAAAAGTATCCTGAGAGGAGTCTTTCCCCTTGCTGCCTGGCACAGGTCTTTGATTCTGTAAATGGTTCTAGCTGATCAAGCTCAGAGGGTGGTGATTAGTGGAGCAGAATCTGACTGGAGACCTGTGACTAGCGGTGTTCCCCAGGGCTCAGTGTTGGGTCCAGTCCTGTTTAATATCTTCATTGACGACCTTGATGACGGAACAGCATCCACCCTCAGCAAGTACACCGATGATACAGAGCTGGGAGGAGTGGCTGACACGCAGCCATCCAGCAAGACCTGGACAGGCTGGAAAGCTGGGCAGGGAGAAACCAGATGAGGTTCAACAAAAGCAAGTGTAGAGTCTTGCACCTGGGAAGGAATAACCACTTGTATCAGTACAGGCTGGGGGATTACCTGCTGGAGAAGAGCTCAGTGGAGAAGGACTTGGGGGTCCTGGTAAGTGACAGGTTGGCCATGAGCCAGCAGTTTGCACTGGTGGCTAAGAGAGCCAATGGGATCCTGGGGTGTATCAGGATGGCCAGCAGGTCAAAGGAGGTGATCCTCCCCCTCTACTCTGCCCTAGTCAGGCCCCACCTGGAGTATTGTGTCCAGTTCTGGGGTCCCTGGTATAAAAAGGACAGGGATCTCCTGGAGAGAGTCCAGAGGAGGGCTACAAAGATGATGAAGGGCCTGGAGCATCTCCCCTATGAGGAAAGGCTGAGTGAGCTGGGACTGTTCAGCCTGGAGAAAAGAAGACTAAGGGGGGGACCTTATTAATGTTTATAAATATCTGAAGTATGGGATGCAGGGGGAAATGGGCAGCCCCTTTTCAGTGGTCTGTGGAGACAGGACAAGGGGCAATGGCTGCAAGTTGGAGCACAGGAAGTTCCGCACCAACATGCAGAAGAACTTCTTCACAGTAAGGGTGACAGAGCCCTGGGACAGGCTGCCCAGGGAGGTGGTGGAGTCTCCATCTCTGGAGATATCCAAGACCTGTCTGGACGCCTATCTGTGCAATATGAGCTCGGGAGCCTGCCTTGGCAGGGGGGTTGGACCCAATGATCTCTTGAGGTCCCTTCCAACCCTCATGATTCTATGATCTCTCCTCCCAGAGTGAGATAAGAAATCTCATGGCTGAATACATTCCGGTGCCCTGGGAGCTATGCATGCACAGGGGCTAGATCTGCTTTCTGTGTGGTCCAGCTGCAGAAGGCTGCAGCTTCCCTGCCAGAAGCAGAGTCTCTGTGCAGGATCACAGTACAGCCTCATTTGTATTCAGAAAGGCTGTGCAGTCTGTCATTAGAGACTTCCTCTCACCAGCTCTGTCAAATGCTTCTTTCCTCCAAGAAAAGTTTTATCTGTGTGGCGTAAGGCTGTGCACTAAACTTCACCCTGCTTACTGCCCTAGTGGGGCACTGCCCAGGGTTTGAGGAGAGCCGGAGGATTGCGTGTCACAGCGCAGATGCAGTGGTTCTAGGCAGGGGGCTGGCACATAGGGACTACACTGCAGAGGCTGCCAACACCAGGAGAGAGGTAGAGGGACATAAGTGAGCACAGAGCAGGAAAGGTCAGCTCAGGGAGTTGTGAGGGAATCCCCCTGAACCCCTGAGGAGAGAATAGTTGTGCTTGTGTGGTGCTGGGAGGAAGAGCACCTGGGCTGCGGGGTCTTAGCTGCAGCCATGCAAGGGGATGGCTGCTAGGGAGCTGTGAAGCCATACTGATGGGTAGGAAGAAGTGACAGGAAGGAGCAAGGGGTGCTGGTGTTCAGGGGAAGTGAGATCTTGTCTTTGTCTTTGAGGCTTGATTTGGTGGAGAATTTGAGAGTAGAGTTGATCTGCAGGCCACGTGACAGCTGAGTTTCTTCCATACTGACAAAGCAGGCGTGGGTGGTTTCTTTCTTCACACTCCTCATGTCTGTGGGCATCAGGGTAGGGGCCACAGTCGGTACAATCTGTGGCGAGCGCAGCCTGGCCCTGAAGCAGATTTACACTTGCTCGCACTGATTCTACAGAGCGGGTCTGCTAAAGCTGCTCCGCACCTCTGCGGCCGAGTGGCTGACATAGCGCTCTCAGCTAATTAAAAGCATCTACTGGCTGCTTCTCTGTGAGACTCCCAGGCACAGAAGTGCCCTTGACAAGCACCAGCACTCAATAAGTGTGTGGCAGGCTTGCAGGAAATGATTTCCTGCAGCAGGGAGGCGTGCAGGAGTCCAGCATGCGCTGGAGCTGCTGTCTTCCCCTCGCACCAGGCAGGAATTGTGCAGTGTGGCTTCTCTTTATGATAAACCAGATGGCACACCACCTCTGCTGTCGTAAGCACACTGCTTTGCCTACCTGCAGCCTCTCTTGCTGTGTGGCTTGCTCATCTTTCTAGTGACTGAGTAATGTGCTGAGTAATGTAATCACCTACCTGAGAGCAGCCATGCCAGCCTTCCGGAGAAACTACATAAACCTGTACGAGCTTTTCCTATGTTCCTACTATCCGTCCTTTCCCAGCTTCACCTAAGAGGGCGGTTGAAGATGCTGCACCAATGTTAAACAGCTGTGTCTGTGAACCTCCCTGCCCTAGGCTGACTTCCTTTCGGGACGCTATATCCTTTGAATCCCAGAGTAGAACTCCTGATCCCAAGTTATATTTTCATTTGCAAACTTATGTAGAGGTTGATCCATGACTTTACATCATGGATCCCTCATTGCCTCTGACCTCTTAAATACCTGCATTCCATGGTGGACTTAAGCCATGGTTCAAAGCAGTCCAGTGCTCTCCTAGCCCAGTCTTAAGAAAACCAGGCTGCGTCCCAAAAGTGCTGGCTGTCACTGGCACAGAAGGGCAGGGATGGATCTGCTGTGTGTTGGAGGACTGCCAAGGTGAATTGCTGGGTGCAGCCGTTGACCAAGACAAGCTCTAGGACCTTCTAACAGCATCTCTGTGCTAGTAGCCCCTTCCTTCTTCACCCTCTGTTTTTAAGCAGCTTTAGTTTTATTGTTGGAAGGGAAAGCCTGTCACCTTTGTGAAATGGGAAGGATCTCTGTGTGTCTCCTGGATGTGCATCCTACATCCCAAAGCAGGGTGCCAGCCATTTCTTTGGCTAAAAATACTCCATTCACATCACTCGTGAAAGAGACACCACCAGCAGCTGCGAGCTGCAGCTACTGTGTATGTGTGGGACCACTTCTGCCTAAGCGAGCTCATCTCTGACCTGTCTCTTCAAATGCTATTTTTCCTTTTTCTTGGTTTTAAGCTTCTGACATCTAGTAAATGGTAACTTCTAAGCTGTTTTGCTGAAACCCCATGTGAGCCTTGATTGATAACCTCAGCGTTCTGGCCTGCCTAAGAGAATTGTTAGTTTTGTGGCTCAACAATAGCAGTGACTGTCCCTTCCTTTGTATTTGATTCATTTTTTGTACACGGAGATTGAATCAGGTTGATGAATGTGAATCTCATAACAAAGTACCTTTCAAAAGAAAAAGAAATGACAGAAACTTTAGCCTTTAAAACAGGGAAAATTAGGAGGATTTTTCAGAGCTTTACAAAGTGATTGAAATGCATATGCTGTGCTTTTCCCTCAATAAAGACTCTCAGCACCCTGGGGGGCTCTAATCTAGAGCTGGATGCAGCCAGCTGCAGGAATGTGACACAGGTACTATTCACGGGTAAATGGTTTCAGGTTATAAAAACTCAGTCCAAGCCTGTTACAAGGTTAGTCTTTATCCAGAGCCCTCTTGAGAAAATGTGGTATGCCGGCTCAGGCACTCCTCTTGCCTCTGAGCTGGGAAAGAAAGAGACACAGCTCTGTGAAGGGCTGCAGAAGGACAGAGCAGCTGTTGTGGGGGGCATCATGGAGCAGAGGAGCTGAGTCCTCAACAGGAGTAGCTCAGAACTGAGCTCTTGGGCTCATCTTTGGTACGGAGCCTCTGAGCAGCTAAAGGTTGTGGTGGCTCAGTTTAGGGCTCACCATGGTGAGCTGACATTTCTGTTCTGCAAGGGCACTGGAACTTTCCAGGACTGAGAGCAGCCAGTGCTGGGGCAGAGCTGCCTGGGCGGTGATGTTTCTCATGATGTAACTTCTCTTGGGGAAGCTTCCTGGCATTCTTAAAGATGTTTTGGTTTGATTTCAGCTTTGTTTATATGTTCACACTTGTTTGTGATTCTTGTGGTGTTTTCTTCTTTTTAAATAAGGGGATTGCTGTAGGATAGTGGGCCTCCTGTAGCGGCAGTGGGTGTGGTGCTAAAACTGGGTTTCTTTTTGGCTGATTCTGGTATTCACCTAGCTTCACCTTGTGCTGAAGTCACGGTAACTTCATTTTAATGCCTTTGTGTGAGCGGAATGGGGAATAGCTTAGCCTGAGAAAATACATGAAAACCTCATCTCCCTCAGCATGTAGAACCGGTTTGGAAATTTCCTAGTGGGACTGTGTCCATCTTCACGCTGAAGTGGCGGATGTGTGCATGCTGCCTTTCCCCCTGGGTTTGCTCTGCTCCTGAGAGAGATGCAGCATGGCAAAACACTGCTACTGCCAGCAGATAGCAGTCTGGCATTTAGTACAATTAATCATCTCTGCTGTCCTGATCCAGGTCACAGGGCCAGGACAGCCACTCCACGTAGCATCCCCTTTTGGTATTTACCATGGGAGGAACACGCATTCTGACAGTGTGCTCTTTGCAGATGAAAACGAGTGTGAACAGAACAATGGAGGCTGCAGCGAGTTTTGTGTTAACCTGAAGAACTCCTACCGCTGTGAGTGCGGGATCGGGCGCACGCTGGGAAGCGATGGGAAAACCTGCGAAGGTGAGGTTTCAGCTGCCACTGTCTGCTGGGAACCATACAAACCATTCCCCTTCCCTCGCAGCGCTACTTCTCTCTTGGCTCCTTGCAGCTGGGATTAAATGTCACTCATATCCACCTGTGTGCTTGCCAGCAGTGGTGTTACAGGAATATCCTTCTAATCAAGGCAGAGGAGTCTCCTTGTTTATTCTCCCTGCCTTGTTCCTTTCTGCTAGGATTTGCTCGTATTTATCTCTGTGGGGGTTAGAGGCAGCAGTGGATGTGGAAGACTGGTTGTCCAGACAGATCTAGTTATTGCTGGAGATGCTGGGATTTGGCTCTAGAGATTTGTATGATGGCTGTGTGGGGGCAGATCAAGCACTGCTGGGTTTGGACAGCTAGTATTCAAGGCAGCATTGTGACATTAGACTAGAGCATGAGGTGCTTTGATCATAGAGGAGAGAGGAAGCAAGTCCGCAAGCAGAGGCTAGATTTGAGGTTAGGGCTGCTTTTCAACTGTGTATTTTTTGTAAGTGGTTAGTTGTGGGCTCTGCTGTGTGCAGCTGCTACAGCTGCTTCCCAGGGGTGGCACAGCCAGGTTGAAAACCCTTGATGAGTTTAGATTGGTAGCCTGGCAGTGGCTTCTAGACCACATTGTAGTTTTGATCTATTGTCTCCATCCCATGTACAAACATCTTGAAGCAGAAATATGAAAACCCAGCAAAAAGTTTACTTGTGCCTGATGTTTCTATGCTCAGCTGTGACAAGGGCGGTGCCCCCTCACAGGCAGAGCTGCTGCTGTGTGTTCCACAGGTACCTTTGGAACCTCTGACAAGAATAATAGCTACAGGCATGCCTCACTTCTGAGGACCTGATTGCCAGAGGGGAATACAACTGCAGCCTGCTTGCAGCCTTACGTTAGCTGCTGTGTGGCAGGCATCCATGGTGCAGGGAGAGAGGGATTGCTGGTATGGTTTTGGGCTTGACTCCACCCTTCTTTACGGTCCTCTGACAGATGGCTCCAAGTTGCAGTTTTTACCCCTGTTTTCCCCCTCTTTGATACCAAAGCAGATTTCATCTCACTTCTGTGAAAATCTCCTCTCTGAGGTCTGTTAATAAAACATCATTCATCCAGACAGGGACGTTTCCCTGGGGAAAGCTGCTGTGTGGAGTGCTCCTTGTCATATGGGGCCAAGAGTAGCCCATGGGCTTTGTCCCTTCTGCATCCAGCACTGAGTTGGTGAGGTGTCACGTAAACCTGCTGTGTGGCAGCTTTTATTTCTCAGCACTGCACTCTTCTGACAGGGCTGGAATAGCCTGTGCTTGGAAACTCATTTGTTTCTGCCATTCCTGACGCTGGATTTTAGGGCCTTTGATAGATCATTTAATTTCCCCTTCTGATGTAAGAAAATTAAGGGTTAAGACTGTACAAAGTATACGCCACCTCAAGCATCCTTGACAGTATGTTTTGAAACTATAGTAACCAGGGTGGGATCTCTCAGCGGACAAAGGATTTAGAACAATAGGACCATTCCAAGTATTCTTTCCCTGTTATGAGTGTATATAAAATACATCTAGCCTTGGAATAGTATCAAGAAATAGCATATCCTCAGCTAACCTGTGCTGATTTTAATACTAAAATTTACACCGCTTGGTGAATAATGAACATGCTAATTAGAGGACCTCCCAAAATGTTTGAAAGATAAAATAAAATGCATATGTAGGATGGGGGCGAATGAAAGGTGGATAACAACGTTTCAGAATACCAGTCAGCTGGGGTTTGTTACTATAAAAAAGGGATCTCTGGATGCATTTGACGTGCCAGCTGGTGTTGGATGCCTGGCAGCCTGCTCTGCAGATGAGAAATAAACACAAATCATCTCACCTCTGTGTATTGATTGGCTCTTTGCACAGCAGGTGGGGGGAAAATGGAGATTTGGGGCGACACTTTTGTAAGAAGAATGGTGCTTTTCATGAGTTTTAACACTGCTGCAGGGGATTTTTACAATCTTGTTAGTGAGTTTTATTTCTAAAGATGTGCCCTTGGCTTTGAGAGCTGTGTGTGTTGGTAAAAAGAACAAGGGCAAAATATTTAGCTTGATTACATGAACCTGGTGTGTCTGGATAGGGTTCAGAGTACCTCAAAATTTCCCCTAGAATACTTCTGACTCATGTGTAGTGTTCAGGCTGCTGTCTTCCATGCAACGTGTAGGACTGAGTTTGGGATTTCCATTCTTTTCCTTACATTTCAGTGAAGACCCTGTAGTCGTTTGCGGTGGCAGGCTTAGGGAGAAGTATTTTGTACTTATGATTTGTTTATAGGTACTGTTGTTTTACTGGGAGCATCTAGCAGGATTCACCCCAAAGGGTTAAATGCTCCAGTGGTCAAGGTTATTTTTTTAAAAAGTTATGGTATTCTGTTATGCTGACAAGTGGCCTTGCTTGCCTTAGGTTTTCAGGTCTTCAGAGTGTGTTTGGATGGCCTTCCAGGCTCTTTTCTGCAGTTGTAGGAATTTGTTTTACACAAAAATGCAGCTCCTCAGAGAATTTCCTCATCTGAACAGATAAGACATGGCAAATCCCCCAATTAGCTGTGCTGCCCTCTCTCCTCTGTGCTTCGGAGCAGGGGAGCATTAGGAGGGATCTCAACCTTCTACCATGAACTTGTGTCATTCTGTCCCTGTGCTAAAGCACCTCAGGGTAGCCAACCTCTAAGCCTAAAGCTCACAAACTAGCCAAATGTCTGTTAAATAAACCCCTATGAGCAGAGTTTTTTCTTGGCCTGCGAAGGGGATGCAGAAATCCAGTACTCTCACCTCCATCACAGCATGGGCAAAGAGCTACCTGCCAATCTGTTCTCCCTGAGGCAAACCTCAGGGCTTTAATGCTAGTGATGAGAAAAGGAGTGAGAATGGTTACACATGGTAGAAGTTTTAAGGGGATTTTTCGTTTCCCCCACCTTTTTGAAGTAAGAAACAACATGAGAATACAGTTGAAGAGACTGTTTCAGAAGTTAGGGAGGGCCAAGCTGAAGGTTGCCCATTCAGCCTCCTTATGTGTGTCAGTTTCAGCATGTGATTTCAGTTTTTTCACAGAATTCCTTAACTTCATGGTGAAATGACAAACATGGGAAATCATGCAATTAAAAACAGGTGGCCACCGCATTTTCTTGAGGGCAAGCACTGTGCCCTCAAGCTCTGTGGTGCTCATACTGCTTGTTAGTCAGCAAGGAGCATGGGTTGGGGCCACACAGCCCCTGGTGAGCAGCATTTGCTAACTTTCCTTTGTTTTGCAGAAATTGAAGGCTGCCACAATAACAACGGAGGCTGCAGCCATACCTGTATTGAAGTGGAAGACACGTACCAATGTGAATGTCCGAGAGGACTTGTTCTGTCAGAAGACAACCACACATGCCAAGGTAAGTCAACAAAAGCTCCCTGACATCCTCTGTCCTCTGGAAATCAAAGGTGCATGTGGAAGAACTTTTCTTCTTGTTGTGTTCCTTTACTCTGTCCTTTCCAGTTTGGTTAATGGAGCTTTGCCATTAATGACAGACTAGCCAAAACTGAGAGCCTGGGGACATTGCTGCTTTTTACCAGACAGGAGAACAGAGACATGGGACCCAGCTGGGTGTGTCTTGCATCACAGGCGGTTTTGGCAGTGCTCACTTATAATTAAGATTGCTTAACATCTCCTATTATATTGCTCTGCTTCAGCTGTGTGTGTGTTTGACAGATTTATTTTATTAGAACAGAAATCTTCTGTGCTTCAAACTGGGCTTTTAAAATACAAGCTGAAGTGGTTCAGTCCCTTCTGAGAACGGGGTTAAAGAAAGAGGGGTTTTATTTCACCCCAAGAATCTTGGTAGCCATTCCAGTAAGCATTCCTGGGCACTAGTTCTGATACTAGGTGTTTCTCCAATCCCTTGGAAAAGCGCCCAAGATAGCATCTGAAAACTGACTGTTGCTTCTGCTGCATAGCAGCAAGGGCAGTGTTCTCTTTGGAAGACCTTCGCTCTATTCCTGCCTCCAGGGATTCCTTCTGGCCACCTCGCACCTGTAGTGCCCACATGGAATAAATGTATTCCCTGTTTTGGGTTGCAAGAGCTGAGCAAGATTTCCTTTGCAAATACACTGAAGCTCCCAAGGGTCAATTTAACTGTAGCAGTGAGTGCAGGGAGGACCAGGGGAAGTTCCTGTGAGACAATACCCATGAGCCGGTGTCACCTGGTGATGTCAGTGTTACAAAGTGCCCGGACATGATGTAGAGGAACAGATCCAGCCTGCATGTTGGCCAACAGCAAAGGTGTGCCTCAGAGAGAAAGTTGGAATGGTTCTATTTGATTAAATTCCTACCTTTTAAGGAAGGTGTTTTAGAAATGCAGGGCACTGTTTCCAGAGATAAGCACTGCACGCTTGGGATTCAGCACTGCTTACTGCTCCAGCAGAGCCAGGTGGGGAGGAGGAGACGGGGATTTCTGAGAGCTGTGATTATACTTAGTGATTGAAGGTCTGATTGATGGATAGAGGCCAGAAAAAGAGCCGTGTTCTTCAATCCTGGCTCCCTGAGGCAACCCCAGCAGGGTTAAGAAGGCCATGCATTTCCCAGCCAGTGTTTCTCCTGCTCCTGAGGCTGCTAATGAGAGCAGCAGCGCTGCTGGGTGCCAAGCTGGAGCTTGGGATATGGCATCTCATAAAGCGAGATTGCTTTACTTTTGCATTTTGTGAATTTATGTCCCCACGCAGTGGTCTGCGATTTTGAGCAGATTGGACAGAACACAGCTAGAACTGCACCATGCAATTTTCTGTGGCACCTAATCAGATTTATAGTGGTACAATTAACAGTGCAGGGCAAGCACAGTTGCCTGAAGCAATTGGATCTGTAGCCTATCAACCCTCCCCTACACCGTCTCTACATTCAGAACAAACATTAATAATCTTCCTCAGAAAGCACAGCCCTGGCTATAATTTTCCCACAAAGAAACCAGCCAACAGAATACTTGGAATTTTACTGACCATCTTCTTTATGAAGTGTGATGGTGAAATGCTTCTCTCCCCTTTCCCATGTCCAAGCGTTGTGCGCAGCTCAGCGGGGGACAATGGTGTGGTTTATGTCTGCAGCAGTGGTTCAGTGCTCCAGCACCGGAGAGCCCGTTCTGCTGAGCAGCCTGTGCAATAAGATAACCCCTGCTCCAAGCAGCAGTACATTGAATGGCCAAGGAAGGAGCCGCAGGCTGGGTAAGGGACACGGTGCCAGCAATAGCAGACAGCAAAATGAGTGTTGGACTTGGCCCAGAAACTTCGTACCAGGGTGAGGGTGCTTGCAGTTGGTGCAAAGCAGGGTTTAAAATGGTAGTGAGGAGGCTTCCCCAGCACTTACAGATGTATGAGGGGGAAAAACCAAAACATTTGACTGGCAAAGACTGAGTGAGGCTCTAGGGGCTGGGGTGAGCCCAGGGCAAGGATGCTGGCAGCAAGTCAGGAGACTGCAGCTCGCCGAACAGATGCAAGAAGTTGGGAACAAAAGAGGATTCCTTGGCACCCAGGATAACTCATTTCTGCTGGGCATCTCTATCCTGGCAGCGGGACCTCCCCGCTTGTCTGCATACAGTCATGGTGACCTTGCGAGCTCCTTTTCCGGTCCCCCATGATGCCGTTGCTGGCAGTCTGTCGTGAGGGAATCGGGCCTGCTCAGTGCTGACTGACGCCGGTGCGCAAGGTCTCTGCTTGCAGCACCACGGTGAAACTGGGAGAACTGAAACACTTCTCTCAGCATTGATTACTCTTCTGTGTACAGTGTTGAGGGTAGTTCGAATTATGTTGCTAGTTGCTCTGCTACGGTTAGTGTAAGGAGTTTCCCAGAGTGTTTTCCCAACCCTTGACTTGAATCAAAAGGAGTGGATCTGCTCACAGGTTTGTTTCTGTGCCCAGGTGGTGGAGTGCTCAGATGAGTTCTGTAGTACCAGACCAGAGGTTAGATAGGTGTCTCCTCCCTGTTTGTCAATCAAAGGCATTTAGACAGCCTCAACCAAACTGGTCCTGAATTTTAGAGAATTGCAGCTGGGATCCAAACTCTCTTGCCCTGAATGACACCTCTATAAAAGCATTACGTTTTCTTATGCATGGAGCCACCAGAACAGTGAAGCTTTAAAACCAAATGAGCCAGTCAGTCCTCCAAAGGGTATTCATCTCTGCTGTGTACTCTGTTCTCCAAGTCCCTTTATCTCCTTGGGAGCTCTGCCATTAACATGCTCAGCTATTCCTGCTTGCCTCCTGCTGTGGATGGAGAAGAAGTTAAGGTAATTCTTAGTTCTCTCGTTCTGTTTTCACCCGGCAATGTCATTAGGAGAGCACATTGCTTTGGGCACACTGCACACACTTTAGCATATCACCTTGAAAAGATCAACATTCAATAAGAAGAGTGCTCCCTGTAGGTACACAGTAGCTGTTACAGGTACCTTAGCTGGGACAGGAGTATTTAAGGGGGGTAGAAGGCATGCTTTAGCAGTATGTCTCCTGTCCAAAACCCAGAATCCTGGATGATATAATTAAGGGAAGGCAGATCATATGAACATCAAGGATTGGGACTGTAATTAATTTTAGAAGTCTCAGGGATCTGTTAGATTTACAAAAAGTTTTATTGTGTGGTTTTAAAATGTAATAAATAGAAACTCTGGAGGAGGTTTGTTTTTCTGGCTAAGGAGATCCCGGAATATATGCCCCGGTACGCTTGTCCTGTATCTAACTGAATAGATATGTTTGCACCCAAGGAATATATGTAGCAATTGCTTTTTTATTGAAGAGTATTCCCATTTCTTTTTCATTGTGTCCAATCTCTCTGCTTTCTCCCTGTTAAGTAATGAAATTTTAATTCAGAAAAGCTCACATGGAGATCTGTATTAAAATTCAAAGGTTGGAAGGAGGAGGGATGAACGAGCTAATGGGATTTGTTTGTCAGAGTAGGGTTTATTGCTTATAAAATATTATTATAGCATTTTGAGGTGCTTTCATTTTAGCTCAGCATCGACATGGAATTACTCTGCCTTGTTTTGACATGTTCTGGGTTTGATGTAAAACCTGATAAAAGGTCTTAAAAAAATGGCTTTGCCTGGGGTGCTGTGAATTTGATATCCATATCTGAGAAAGGCTCTTCCCAGGACATAACGGTGCAGGAGATAGCAATCGAACCTGTGCTGAGTATTAAGTAGAGCTGGAAATACTGCATAGCTTAAGTTTCTGCTGCAGTCATTGTTGCCTTTTGTGGTATCACTGTGGCAGGAGAATTTGGGGCAGTGGTAGCTTGGGAAGTTTGTGCTTTGTAGATGGGAATGTAAAATAGTTAGATTGCTATGGTTCAATAGCACATAAATGTCGCATAAGATTTCCCTTTCTTTCCCCCAGTAGTATTGGTATAGTCCTTTCCCCATCTACAGATCCTCCTTGATAGTCCCTGATACTGATAGTCCCTCCTAGTTTTGTAGGGCAGACTGTTATTCTGGGGATTTTTCTTGTAGTTCCAGTGCTGTGCAAGTCCAGCTCTATTGAGGTGAGCATTCCAAAGGATCTGGTTGGAGGCCTGGACCTTTCCCTCATCAACACTTCCTGCAAAGGAGTGTCCAATGGCACTCACGTCAACATCCATTTCTCCTTGAAGTCCTGCGGCACTGTTGTGGACGTATGTATACCCCTTGCTGTTCTGTCTCTTGGGATCTCTCAGGTTTGGGGACTTGGTTATACCTTACTTGGGGAATAAAGCTGAGTTAGCTGTACCATCGGAGTAGTTTCCTGTATTGCCCTCAGACTAGATCTGGGGTGGCTTCCCAAAGTAGGAGAGCTTGTTCCACCTCTGCTCCAGTGGTGTTTGCCTGTCAGCAGGTATACTGCTTACTGCTAACCTAGTGCTTCACACGGGCGGTTTCACCATCAGTATGGTGCAGAAAGCACAAGTGCTGTCACTCTGCATCCTCCTGTTAAGACAGAATCTGGTCCCCTGATAGTGCTTCAAAGGTTATAGTGGCAGGTGGCCAGGAACCCAAACAGCTCATCTTAGCAGGTGGGTAGCAATTGGAAGCAAATTCTTCTGCTTCATGCAAAGTACAGTGCATTGAAGTTGACAGCAAACTGATAGAGGTTGTAGGTAAAGATGAACATCATTCTGATTGCACCCTATAAATTCACAAGCTGTACTTTCAGCGATGAGTTTCCTGAATGAGGTAAACTCAGCTGCTAGTCTGGACTCAGAGAGGTCTTTCTCAGTGATCTCTGCTTTTCCTTCAACTCCCTTCTTTGCTGCAGGTAATAAATGATAAGATCATTGCCACCAACCTGGTGACCGGCTTGCCAAAGCAGACCCCAGGAAGCAATGGGGACATCATTGTCCGCACCAGCAAGCTGCTGATCCCAGTGACCTGTGAGTTCCCACGCCGGTACACCATCTCTGAAGGTTATGTACCCAACCTCAAGAACTCTCCCTTGGAAATCATGAGCCGCAACCAGGGCGTCTTTCCCTTCACTCTTGAGATCTTCAAAGACAAAGACTTTGATGAACCCTACAGGGGTGCTCCTCCCACCCTCAAGCTTCGGGACTCTCTGTACTTTGGGATCGAACCCTTGGTACATGTCAATGGACTAGAGACACTGGTAGAGAGCTGCTTTGCCACTCCCACCTCAAAAATCGATGAGATCCTGAAGTACTACCTGATCCAAGACGGGTGCGTTTGCTGTTCCCTCTCTTGTTGGCTGTTAGATGGAAATTGGCAGCAGGACTAAGTTGCATTGCCTGTGACACGGGAGCACTGTCACTCCTCTGCGGTAGCCTCTCTGCGGTGCTCCTGGGGATCACCAGCAGCCAGGCCTTTTAGCCGTCAAGCTGAAACCACCTGTCCCATCAGAAGTGATTGAGAGAAACAGTGGGAGGCAGTGAAAGAGGTTACTCTGAGTGCAGCCTTTACAGGACATATTTCCCTGTAACTAGCCATGTGGATAATTAAGTTGGCTCCTGTAGAAAAGATATCTTTTCTGCTGTCCTCTCTCTGCCAACCTGCAGAGTGCCAAACCAATCGGCAGAACCCCCTGATGGCCATATGCCACTGCCACGCAGCCGCTGCAGCGGCTGGAGCAAGTTTCTTAATTTTCCTATAATGCCCTTATTGTAGCATGAGCCAGGCAGCTCTGTGACCAGTCCTGGTTGGAGCTCTGGGACCTCCCCTTGTGCTCTCTGATGCCTGTCAACACAGTCAGCTTAGGGTCCCGCAGTTTGGCTGTAATTTTCTGAGGCGTTTGGGGTTAGCAATCTTTCCAGGATATGCGAGCAAAAAAACCCAGGGTGGATCTGTGGGCTCACTGTAGTGGGTTTTGAGGAGCGTTGCTGTGGCTCCTAAGATGCCCCCTGTTTTCAGATGCTTGTTTGGCTGCTATTGTGCCAGGGCATGACATTGCTGTGGAGCATTTGCATCCAGCAGTGCCTGGCAGCTCAACCAGATGTGGCTGTGGAAATGTCACAGTTGGGAACCAGCCTATTATCCTTTAGGGAGGAAAGTCCAGCCAGAGTAATACCTGAGACTTACTCGCGTGCCATAGCCCGTCAGTCAAGGGACTGTGCTTGTATAAGTCCCGTCTTCTCTCTGCCAAACCATCTAATGAGAACAACAACTATTTTCTCAGCTGCCAGGCGAAATCATCCACCATTACAGCTGGTGATGACAAGTCCCATGTGATTGTCCTGTAGCAAAGGGGTGCCGCAGAGCGCAGTGCGCAAAAACACTGTTTTCATTTCCTCCTGCCTGAGGTTTCTGCTTTAACTTGCTTTCCCTCCATCCCGGGCTGCAGTCCTTCGTGCCCAACACTTCTGGGGTTTATGAGCAGATTTGTAATGGAGGGATTGATTTATCGACTCCCTGGCTTGGCTGTTCCTGTGGACCCTTCACAGAGTCAAGGCTTCAAACATTCATTCATTTCTCACCATGAGTGAAAATGATGGGATTCAAAACAGTGGCCAAACCCTGAGCTGAAGGGAGAAGGCAGAAAATGTCATCTCTTGAATTCACCATGCACTAGTTGGAGGATTTATGGCACCAGCAGCCCCTCTGGTACAGTTATCCTGCAGAGGGCATTAAAACTTCACTGAAGGGAAAAGTTGGGCTGGAGTTGGCTGGCTGGAGCCTCGTCCAGCCTACTCAGCTCTCCAGCCGTCACTGCAGGCCCCAGTGTTGCCAGACATGCCAGCCCCTGTGCGCTGTGCTCTCCTGAAATCAAACCCCTCAGGTAGACCAAAGGCTAATGATGTGCTAGTGAGCTAACTGGAGTTCTTTGTTTCTCTGTGTACTTGCAGCAATTAAAAAGTAAAATTAGCTGAATACACTGCAGGTTTGTCCCTGCTCCAAACAGTTCTGTAATAACCCAGCTTCCTTCCATCAACCCAAAAGCCCAAGGCAATAAAGATGGAGTATTTAAATCAGTTGGATTACGCAGGATCAGACCTGCAGGAGCTAACTGCAGCTTCTGGAGGGAAACACTGTTTTAATTCATGGGGATATACCTTAGACCAAAGGATGAGAAAATTCCCTCTCCCGCTTTCTTCCCTGTTAATGCCTTGTAGGCAAGAGGTGTGAGCTGCCTTCTGTGGGGCTCTCCCTCTGCTGATGTGAATCAGGATTTTCCCTGCCTGCTGTCTCTGTAGTACCCTGCTGCCAGCCCAGCCAGCCCCAAAGCTGCTCTCCTGCTTCTGATCTCGTTCTTCCTCTGTCTCAAAAGAAAAATAAACAAAAGGCATTGACCAATGGCACAGGCGATAACACTGCAGCTCTCTGGGGCATCTGGAGCAAGGTCACGTCCTGAGGGCAATACCTTGTAATCTGATGCCGTCTGGAGCTGTGATTTATCCAAGCATTACATAGTTAAGGTAGTTCTGATGCAGGCTTATCTCATTAGACCTCTAGCTGCCCCTTGTTTGTAGGCTGAGATGGGTATTTTATACTCCAAGCTCAACTTTCTACCTTGCAACTCTCCTGTAAGAGGGCCAGAGTGTGGCTCCCGGCGCACAGCTGCTCTCTGCTCCCCTAATCTAAGCACCTTATGTGCAGGAAAAGGTCATTTTCCCCAAATCCTGACCAGCATCAATCATTTTCCTTCTATACCTGTGCTGCCTGCCTCTTCTCACCTCTCCAAGGTGGGAAGCAGGGTCTGGGGGTTTCTCAGGAGGGTAGGACGTGATATGTCCCCATGCACAATGCAGAAGGGTTTGACCCTATATCTCAGGAGGATTCTGATCCCTCTCATGCCCCAACGCATTTGTCAGACCCTTCTGTAAGATATGCTTTGGGGTATTGGTAGGGATTCCATGTATCCCTGGTCCCTCCTTGTTCTTCCATTTTCCTTCTCCCTAGCCTTGAACCAGTGGAATTCCTGCCAGTGGTGTGGGGAACCTTTGGAGAACCTGGGATTTAGGAGTCAGTCTGAGTCAGTGTCTAAGAATCATCACAGTTTGTATGTACACAAATGAGGACCTGCCTACGAGCTGAGTCCATGACCCCAAAGCTTGGTCAGTCATTTATAAAACATCTTTAACTGTCATTCCTTACCATTGGATGCCTACTTCTAAAAGGAGTTTTATCCCAAGCAGCTTAGTGTTCCATCTCAAGAGGAGGAACCTACGGCAGGTTTTCAGGACTTACAATACTAATTCATTAGCTCCCCTTGGATGGCTCTGTGTGTTTGCCTGGGCAAGCGCTGCAGACAGGGATGTCCCTTCAGAGCGTGACCTCCGCTGGCTGAGAGGAGCTACAGAAATACAAGGTGGTGAACAGCATGCTGGGATCAGACGGGTGCTTAGTGCTCCCCTGGGCATACACAGCATACATAGCAGAAGGGCAGCTCAGGGAGGGAGTGCAGTAGGCTGCCGCCCACAGAGCTGAGTCAGCCCAGCAGTCCTAGAGATTTCTGAATACGTGTTCTAGTGAAAGCAGAGCTCACATATAGATGTGAGGCTTGCTGCTGTTTGATAACTGAACGTGTCCAACATCAGGATATTCTGATGATGCCGTGCATATTTCTGGGGTGACGATGGAAGCTAATGGCTGCTGCAAGAGTAGGGCTTCCAGCTGTCACCCCATTACCTTTGTCTCTTCCACCACCACTTTTTTTTGTTAATATCTTGCATGTCCCACATTGCTGGAATTAACTTGCTGGAAAGGACAAGCTGCATCGTCATGCCCCTCAAGACGCCTAAGGCTTTGCAACAGGCACCAGTCATTATCAAGTCACCATAAATTTTTGTCTTGCCATTTCTCCGTCAAACTCTAAATCAGTTGGAATAGTTTATAAATAGACTGCATCCAGGATGGAACTTTTCGTAAAAGTAGTTTATTTTCAGGCAGTTCTGCAAGGCTATTGCGTGACTGCGTAGTGCTGGGGATGGAGAAATCGGAAGTAGGAATGTGAGCTCTAGAGAATTTGAGCTGTCTGATCAAGTCCATCAGAAGGGAGACTGTAAATGATGTAAACCAAAGTAGATCTTGATTATTTATTTTAAATCATCTGTGATATTTTAGTAACGTGGGTAACAGCTCATTCATTTTAAGCGTGATTTATGTGCATATTTATGTGTATGCAGAAAGTACATAATACATTATATACTGTCTAACAAGTCTGTTGATGGCTGCAGACTGTTGCACAGGGAGGTGAGATGAGGACAGACTTGCCTGCAGCTCTCTGGCAGTCACTCCGCCAAGGGGACTGGACCACGTCCTACCAGCTCTCTGCTGCTGAGCTGTTCGTTGTCTGGAGATGCTATTATCATCGCTGGTGATTTTCCCTGAATTTTCTCCTCTGGCCAAAGAGGAAGTAACATGGATGGTAGCATAGCTTGGGACAGCCAAGCCCTCCTTCCCTTTCTGTAGTTAAATAGGCTGGGATGTTTTTTTTCCCCTCTTTCTTTTTCCATTTCTGAGAAACCCATTAAAGTTTATCCCTCTGCTTTCCTCAGCTGCGTTTCTGATGATTCGGTGAAACAGTACACATCAAAGGACCACCTTGCCAAGCATTTCCAAGTTCCCGTCTTCAAGTTTGTGGGCAAAGACAACAAGGTAAGCTCATGCCCCACCTCTTAGATATTGCATCAGCCCTGGTCAGACTGAAAGAGTCTCCGCACAGAGCTGGCTGTCTTACAGTGTGAAGGGGAGGAATGGCTGGGCCAAGGCAGATGCTGCTGTGCCTGTCCCAGCAGTTGTGCCTTTCAGGAGTTTGACATAGGTACTTTAAGGGATAAAGGGATGAAAACAACTGAAATTAAATAAAATATGAGGGACAGTTGTGGAATAGCAATGCCATAGCAGGTTAAAATCACTGTTGTGTCCAGGGTAGTCTTGGTGGAACCTTGTGTGCTGGGTGAGAGAAGTGCTCCCAGTCAACAATCAGAATCCTGGGGTATGTTACGCAGTTTCCAGTCTTTAAAACAAAGCAGCATATAGTTTTGAAACTCTTCCACCTTATATCTTCTCTAGCTCTTGTGAGTACAGATGCCAGGTTTCCAGATACGAGGCCACCATACTGTTTAGTTCCATGTGAAACCAACCCATCCAGGCTTGTGGCACTCTAGGGCAGAAGCATTCTAGTGGGAGGTCAGTTGAAGGATAATGCTGTTTTCCTAATGCTTTCCTTTTCCATGCTGGAAGAAATCAGGTCTTTCAGTCACCATTGTTATGCTCAGCCAATGCTGCTTGCTCCAAAAGGCATCAAGGTGCCTTTCCAGGCCCCAGAGAGTCTCATTAGGATTAAATCGCATGAGATATTTCAAAATTCAGAGATTTTGCTTGGCTGGCTGATTGCCCCTGCTGCTTCCATCCTGTATCCTCCTGGCCTGTGCAGTGGATTCTGCTACAAACTTCACCACCGACTAAACGTTCACAAATATTTGCTTTCCTGATTGCTCCTTGCAAGGATCTTGCTTGCTCTCCTTGTCATTTAGAGGGCAAGAGAGCAGCAGCCCTGTTGCTTTCTGCCTTTACTGTGCAGAAAGAGAAGGCAGCCGTCTCGCTGCCCTTGGTGTTCTCCTCCTCCCCTCAGCTGCCAGTCTCATTGTCTTATCAGCCTGCGTTTTCCTCCTTTGCCCCACAGCTGCCTAGCTTTATGTTTTCTCAGCTCATATCAGCTTCTCTTGTGCATTTCTATTGGTCCATCTCATTGTGAGGCTTCACATATTCTTGCTCTGCTTCCTACCACACGGCTCCTACAAGTCCATGCAAGCTCTCCCAAGCTTATTCCTGGCATTTTCATCCCTTCCTCTGGAGTACCATTTTGTGCCTTTACATTGCCCGCCTGGTCCTTGGCTAATAGACAGACACCATGCTCTGACATCTCAGCTGGACGCTCTGGAAAACCTGCCCTTTCCTGGGTGCACAGGAGAACAGATGGAGCAGGCAGTTGAGCTGTGGATGGCGATGGTGGATGAAGACCTTGTTGATGCAGGGACAGAGATGGCTGTGCCGTGGGAGTGGTGTCTCTGGTGCTGTCTGAGAGCTGGCAGCACTGCTGGTGTGGTTCCCAGAGCTGCATGCTGACTTGGCCTGCTGTCTCGCCACCCTCCAGGAGGTGTTCTTGCATTGCCGCATCCTCGTGTGCGGGGCACTGGACGAGAGCTCGCGCTGCGCCCAGGGCTGCCGGAGACGGGTGCGCAGGTCGGCTGCGACGGAGGAGGAGGAGGAGGAAGAGAAGGGATCTGGTCACATGGCAAACCACATCCTGACAGGTGGCCCCATCAGAATTGACTTTGACGACTAACACCCACCCACTACAACAGCATCTCTGCCTGAGACCAACCTTCCTTACTGATGTCTTCTTTCATGATTGTTTGAGAAGAGAGAGGTATTTGGTAAAGCCCCACTTGAACCCCAGGACATTTGTTTCCCTAACTGCCTGATGATTATTTGCGAAGTATACTGGGCGTGCGAGGCAGACCTCTGAGAGCAACCCGAACTGCAGAACAGTTTGGTTTTTACCTGCATCTCTTCCCAACAACCCTTCAGTTGAAGGGCCCCTGTTGCTTTGTGTTACCCAACTTTGTCTTTCCTCACATCCGCTTGGACTGTTTGTCCTTGACTAAACAAATGTTACTCAAGCCCTTTCACCAGGCAGTACAAATAGTATTGTAGCTGAACACGTTTGCTGTGCAGTTCTGTGATTCATGCTGAAGCTTTTAGGGACAGCCATTAATAAAAACACACATAAACATATATACGTTGTAATGTTTAAGTTCCTTGGAGCTATAAACCAGTTTGTTGCTACAGGCACCTAAAGCTCGGGTCCATCACAGGCACATTTAAATGCTGTTTTTTAAATAGTAAAACGTATTTAATGAATCTTGATTTCTTTAGGGTCTTTTGATAATTGCATGCAGTTTAACAGTGTTTCCTCTTGTAATTAGTGTATTGTTCATTTCCTCGTTCTTCTCCCTGCCCTGTGAAAAATGTGGTGCCTTTCTTAAGTCCTAGAGCACCTTGATTGTAAGAAAACCACCATTAAACACCTATAAACACCCCCCCTCCCAAAGTGTGCTGCTACCAAGTCTTTGTTTGAAAGGTGTAACACTTTACCCTGGCCTGGGGAGGCTGTGGCTCTGACAGAGGAGTGACAGGAAAGCACAGTAAGTATTGGTAGCCATTGTTTGTCATGCGGGCAGTTCTCGGGACAAGGTGGTTTATCCCAAGTGAGCCTGGTGATGGGAGGCACGGCAGCGGTGCTTGAGTGGGCATCCTTGGTGGGTGAGAGCAGCCAGGGACACGATTGCTGGTGGTCACAGTTTAACCCGGCCACAGCTGAAACAGCCACTCGCTCCCCTCACATTGGGATGGGGGCGAGAAGTGGAAACAAGTAAAACTCGTGAGTGGAGAAAGGGTAGGTAATTTGGACAGAAAAGGAAGAGAAGAACAAAGATAAAGGAATGTACAAAACAAGTGCTGCTCACCACCCTGAACTGATGCCCAGCCATGGCACCCCTCCAACTAGCCCCCCAGTTATACCCAGAGCACGACGCCATATGGTGTGGAATATCCCTTGGGGCAGCTGGGGTCATCTGTCCTGGCCATGTCCCCTCCCAGTCCTTGGGCACCCCCAACTGCCTTCTTGGCAGGGCACTGTGAAAAACTTTCCTTTTAGTGTAAATGTTGCCCAGAACAACCAATATATCAGCATGTTATCAACATCATTCTCGTGCTAAATCCAAACCCCAGTACTATACCTGCTGCTAGGAAGAGAATTAATTAACTCTACCCCAGCCAAAACCAGGACAAGGGGTGTTGGCAGCAGCATCATGCTTGTCAGGAAACCCTTTGGGCTGTCCAGCTCCTTCTGAAGAAATTATAACAGATGATCAGCTTGTGTTCCTCTGGGCTTTGTTCAGGAGCAGCAGGAGTGCTGTGTGGTGAAGGGTTAGAAGTGTGGGGTGAATGGAAGAGGTGGCGCAGCAAGTAGTGTGGGACAAAGCAGGAAAGACAAGGCCGGTGAGAGAGGAAGCATCCTTCCCCATTGCTGGCTGTGACACCATAGCATGTTCGTGAGGTTTTCTACCAGAAGCTACAGAGTGTGTGCAGCTCTGTCCTGCATGTTTGGAGGTGTGCTGGAAGTCGCCCAAGCCTCTATCACCCATTTTCTACTCTGGGCAGAAGCAGCCAAATTGCTGCCAAGGCCAAAATTTGTTGCTTCTCTCAAATGGATGGGGAGTCCGTTTGAAGGGACCATGTAGAAGGGAGTCACAAATCACCTCAGCAATATTCCATTGCACAGATTTATTTCTTCTGGTGAGCGAGATTCCAGTGAGGAATGGGCATTTGATGAGCTGGGAGTCTCATGTTTTTTCTAAATGGCTCCATGGCTGCTTTTCCAATTTGGGATTATGTGTGTGCGCTAGAGGAAATGAAAATGTTTCTGTGATGATCAGTAGGTACAGAAAGCAGAAAGATGCTTTCACCTGGTATCTAACCATACGTGAAAGGCAGAGAAACGAAAAGGCCTCCTCGTTGCGTCGCTGAGCGTCTCCCAGTTCTGCTGATTCACATCTGCATTAGGGACCTGCACGGACAATTTCTTGCTGTCACTTCTGCGCTCGGGCAGCCCCTGCTAAATAGACTTGTTTTGATAAAACAGGAGCTAAGAAATTAAATTAATTATCTGGTGCCTTCTGGAGAGGCAACTGGTGGGTTCTGTTCATGTGAACGGGATGTGTGGGAGCGGTGGAAAGAGAGGCTCGCTTCCTGGCTCATGTCAGTTATTTTGCACGTTATTTGGTTCTTCCTGAAAAATCCCTACAAAGCAGCCTTTCAGCTCTGCAGCTTTTCCGTTAAGTAATCCATACCAGTAATGAGGAGACACCCCCAGTCCCTGTGGCCATGTGAATGGAGAAGCCCGGGAAGGTGTTTGGTTTGCCCTGCAAGCAAGGCTTAATGGCTACCTGCACTGTCCTGTGGCCATTTCCCCTCTGATGGAGGGGGGTGATGTCTCCTAGGTGGAAAACAAAAGCATTTTTCAAATCTTTTAGCTCTCCCCAGTTTACCTCTTGCTTCCATCTGTTTTCTTGGTCAGCATTACAGCCTGGACAGGAAATCAAAGACCAAACTCATCTTTGAGAGCCAAGGGATTTCCTTGTCTAATTAATCTGCCACACTGCATAATGGGCGCAAAACGTGCTGCACGAGCAGGGACCATGTGTGCAGGGAGACTCCATACCTGATCGGTGCTCCCAAGGGTCCAACCAGTGCTGCCAACCCTAGTTCAAAGTCCAGGCTGCCCCAGTGCCGCCCAACGTGTGGTTGGGATTCTGGCTGGTGCTGCCTCATGCTCTCTTAGGATGTGAATGTCTGAACATTGAATATCTGAGAATAAATTTTTATTCCCTGCCATCCTTGTTCCTGCTTTTATGTCCTTGGCAGAAACAGAGATTGCTGTGCAGGGAACCATTGCTAGGAAGGGCACACTGGCCTGGGCGTGATGAACGTCACCAAGAGTTGCAGATAATCCTGCTGATATACACAAAAGCCAACAGGAAGCCACTGGGTGAGCGCTGTGCTGTCTTCCTGTTCGGAGCAGTGTGGAAATGAAGATGACCCAAGGTTTGTGCACTGACCTGGAGAGTCCTGTGGTCAGTTGCTTCCGTGGCTGTACGGCTCTGAGTAGCAGCAGCGTTGCGGAGGGAAGTGATTATTAGTTTGGTTGCAGACGTTTTGCTGCAGTTCATGCAGTGGTTTTCTCCTGCACAGGATTATCTGGTGGGTTTTTTGAGTCACTGTCATCATTTGAAGATTCCCAAGTTTCCTTGTAGAGCTGCTCCTGAGGTTTTTCAGATTGCCATGGCTGAATTTGTAGTGAAAAACATTCAGTAGCTGCTCTGCGTGCAGCTGTCTAGTGTGTTGGGATAACTGGATGTCTGAAAGCAGGAAGAAATTATGATTTATGTTAGTGGCATCTGCAGAGCATCAGTGTGGATAGAGATATTTTGCTCAGAACCCTTTGACTTCGCCGGTATATATCAGCCTGGCTTTAATCTGATATTACTTGAACTACAAAGTGCTCCGTGCCCTTGGCCAGCCAGTTGGCTATTGAAGGGAGGCAAGGCAGGTTTTTTTAATTGTGTTGTTTAATCACAAGAACATGCTCACGTTTCAGGCTGGCGACAGGCACCGTTCCACCAACGAAATACAAATTTTGGGAAGTGTTTGGAACAAGGAACGCTTCCCTCCTGTCCCTAGCCACAAGTCCATGTTTCATAGGCGAATAATCAGATTGCCTGTCCAGCCTCGTGCTCCGAAGGACACGCACTGCGGTGCGCCTTGGCAGTGCGGCATTCCCTCTCCTTTGCCATCAGCACAGCTAAGAAAGGAAGTCACCGCATCCGATCAGTGTCAATTAAGCTCCTCCTTAGCAGAAAACATCCCAGTACCCCTCGGGCGGTCACTTCCCTTTTCCCAGTCTTAATACCAGTCTGTCTGGGGCCAGAAGAATGTCTCATTTCTGTTCAGAGTAAAGCAAAGGTGACCGGCGAGGACAGGAATATGGGGCTTCAATAATTTATAGCTCCATGCGTGCGTTTAAACACAAACTAGGAGAAAAGTAACTAAGACAGGCTCCATGGTTGTTAAATCACCCTTCTGTAGCCTTTTCCCTGGCAGATGGAGGAACATAACTATAAATATGTTTGCAGAAGACGCTGAAGTATTTATGTGGCGTGGCACACGCACCCAAGTAGCAACTTCCTTTCTACAAGGAATGCAGGTGAAAGCTGTCTGCAAATGTTCTCTGTAGAAGAAATCTCCTGGACCACTTTAAATCCTGACTCTGCATGCAATAAAAGGTCCCGATGGCAGATGGAAGCATTAACCGCATTTTAAACAGAATGCCATCTGAGGAAGCTGAGCGCTCCTCAGCTGGCAGCGTCTCTGCCCCACAGAGGTGGTGCATACCCCTGTCACCTGCCAGGGAAGGCTCCAGGGTTTGGAATATCTCATCCAAAGCAACTGTGAGCCTCCTGTTTCCACTGTGCAAAAGATGGTGGTGCATACCCAGCCATTTTGTGTAAAAAGGGATCCTCAGGGCAGGGGGGGGGAAGGCTTTCTTAAATGAATCAGGACGAAAGTAGTTCTGGGTGACAGTGCAAAAGAAAAGCAGCATCCTCTCCTGATACGGGGAGAGTGCTGTGATTTCACGCACCTTGGACACAATGGGCTTTGGTCCCCTTCTGCCCAAACGTGGCTCGTGCCTGTAGCAGAAGCTGTTGGAGTCCTCCTCCCACTTACCAAATCCCTGGGGGTTTTACATCGGTTTCAGGCCCACCAAGTGGTTAAATAAGTAGGGGTCTCAGGGTGTATTATGAGAGAATGGAAAGTGTCAGGGATGGATATGAGCAACGTACTGAAAGCAAATTGACCTTCTTCTCCAATCTGTCACCAGTGATGGCAAAACGTGAATAGTGTGTCCAAGGACTGGGGTTGTCAGGGGCTGCGGAAGCCTAACGTCTTGCATGGCAAAATAGAGTGAAGGGGCGGGGGGAGCTAATACACAGGTGTCTGAGGCAAACAAACAACTAAAGCCCCTTGTTTATAACAGTGGTGTGTCCTGCATGCCTCTCCCAATCAGTCTGTAGAGAAAATTGGCATCGGGTCGTTCAGGCTGATGGACTTGGAAAGGGGAAGGGCCGTTGAACTGTATCTGTGGTGGACAGCGGGCATTGCTGCCCTATTTCCGCAGGCTGTCCATCTCCCCTTTCACTGCCCTCTGCCCAAAAGCTGTAGCTTATGTGTATTGTTTGGCCAAGGCCCCCCCATCCCGTGCTGGGCCAGAGGGCTGATAGAAATTGCTGTGCTGAGGTCCCGTATCAGAGAGATGCTTGGCAGCAGGCTTGTGGAGGCATCTGCTCTTCCTCACAATTCATCTCGTTCTTCCTCGTTGCAAATGCAGGCGCTCCTCTGGCTGTTCATGAAGGGCCGGCAGCCCAGGGTCCAGACGGCGTTGAACACCGTGTCTGCCACAGACTCGCAAGCTGCGGGGACGGAAAAGAGCGGGCAGGTAAGTAACGAGTGGAAGCGCCCCAGCCCGAGCCCTGCACTGGATTGGGTGGTGGTGGTTGCAGTCGGAAGCAGGGGCTGTCTTTTTCTCACTGGATATTGTGTTTTTATAAATCCAGAGGGTCCCTTCTGCTGAACTGGAGGCTCTCTTCTCCCTAGGGTGGCACTAGTCTGGCATTAATTCCTCTCCCCCTTTAGTCCCCCCTCCTTTCTTGCTTCTCTCAGGCTTTTCTAATTGGTGGATCACCTGGGACACTGCGAATAGCACAGTTCACCAAGCAGACATCTCAGAGGACCTCCACAGCATGCTGTCTTTCCCAGCTAACTCTCCCTACAGTCGCTCATAGCTGTTCCTAACCAACCTTCGCTGCTTTTTGGGAGTTACAGTGTCAGCTTCCAGCCAGTGTAACAAGTCCTACTGTGGTTGCAGCAGTGGAGCTGTGATAGAGTCTGACTGACTCTTCACCCTTTCTCTTCCCAAAAAACAAACCCAGAACTGCTTGATGATAAATAAGTTAATACCAGGTCTTTTAGGGTTTTCTCCTCACATGGATTGCTTGTAATAGATTTGGGAAGGCCCTGCCTTTGGGACTGTCTCCTCCCAACTCTGAATGTCTCATTCTGTTCCTGCTGCTTTAGGAGCCTGACTGGACAGGCTCCTAACAGCCTCTGGACAACAAACACAGACTTAACCATACCTGCCCATCGCAGCGGGGATGGACCCAGAGGGGCTGGCTGCAGTTGGCTGGGAAAAGCTCAGTGGCACCACCTGGGTTTTATCCAGCTTTGGGAATGGGCTGCCCTCAGGGGATCTGCCTGCTTTTCAGGTCTTTTACTGGTTCAGTGTCATCTGCCTGTCCTGTCTTGTGGTGGCTCAGTCACCACCAATGCTGTGGTGTGTCCCTGGTGCCATCGGCATCTCTTATCTGTGAACCAGATGACAGAGAGACCCTGTCCTTGGCTCTCCCAGTTTGTTGGCCCTCGGCCACATACAGGTCTCAGTATGCGGCTTACTGGCGCTGGAGGGCTTTTTGATCTCGGAAGGGTGTTTGAACTCTCAGGGCGTCCAAGGGTTGAAGGAATTGCTACTAGGGTTTTTATGTTGTGTTGTTGTTTCTTCCTTCCACATGTGTTTTGTAATGTTTTCCAAATGTAAATAATTTTAGTTGTCCAGGCTTGGGAGAGAAGTGTGTGTGGAGGGGGCAGGTCTTAGTGTTCTCACTCACTCCTGACCCATCTGTGACAAGCACAGGACAGATGTGCAGCTCCCAAGTGCAGATGCTTGTTTCTTGAGACAAGGAAAGGGGTCCCTGCCCGCCCTCTCCCTTCCCTGCCATCGCTCAGTCCCTCCGCGGGGAATGCGAGCCGGGAAGCCTACCTTCCACCTTGGAGACGAACCCGAGGCTGCGCTTGAGGTCGGAGCAGATGGAGTGGAGGCACCAGCGGAACTTGGCGTCGCAGCGGTATTTGTTGGCCCCGCAGGTGTCGTAACAAATGTCCAGCTGGTTACAGCACTTGGTCATGGCGGGGATACCCAAATCTAGCTGGGAAAAGAGAAAAGAAGCGTCCCTTGGCTGCCTCCTGGCCTCAGATCAAACCGCTGCAACTGGGTGAGGATTTGCAGAGCTGCTTTTCCAGAAGCTACTCGCCATAGCTGGGGCAGCAGGAGGGAAAGCATCTTTCTTCCTCACCATGTGAAGAAAGTGGTGACAGTCATGCAGACCCAGTCCAGGAGGGACCACGTTCCTTTCTCTCCTGCCTGTCGTGGGGAATTAACTCCTGGCAGAGAGGTGAGGAACAGCCCCTCTGTGACTGTTGGTTTGCATTTGTCAGAGCTCCCTAAAGAGCTCCCTGTCCTTGCTAGCAGCAGCAATGGCCTCTTCTCTTCCCTCATTTCCTGCAACCTGACAAGTCCTGCTTCTTGGCCTAATAAATCTGCCCGAAGTATTATTAATGCCTTATTTCTCATGGACGCTCTTGCAAAGCCAAGGACAAATACTAATTGGTCAGGGGAGTTCTGCTCACTTGCAGGTAAGCAGCAAGCTTAGCTAATAACCGTGAGGGTGATGGGGCAGAAGGCCTGTATCCTGGCCTGGTAACGAGGCCAGACTCGTTAGCTTGTCATAAATTCTTCCTCTTTTTGGCCTTCCTCACGTAACATTTAGGAGTCGAGTTTTTTCTGCGTGGCACTCAGCGCTCGTGGCTGCCCACATAAGGAGGAGGTACTGCAGAAACACCCCGAGGTTTAAAGAACTAATCTGATATGGAAATTGGGCAGGAAGGGGAGGGTGTTCCATAGCAGGTGTCTGCCCCATTGCTGCAGACATCATGCGTAGCACTAAGGCTTGAGCTAAATAGTAATTCCTGTTCTTAGAGCCTCCTGGGAGTGCTTTTCCTGGTGATTCCAATATGATTTCATTAATTGCCTTTAAGATTCCATGTGGGTGCATCATTAAAGCCCATGGGTTTATTTCAGTGCTTGGAAGAGGCAAAAAGCACGGGGGGACATGAAGGGCTGGGTGTGGGGATTGCATTTGAGCATTGCTGCTGCTTGAAAGTTCTGTTCCGTTGCTGAGCTGGACAGGGCTGAATGTGTTTCCTGTCTTATTGCATGGGCACTTGGTAAAAATATGTTTTTCCACCCTGGTGCCAGGTGTCCCCTGTCCTTCTAGAGTTAATCTGCTCAGGAAACTTTCTCTTTTGTACCTTTTAGAGGTACAACCATAGCAACAGGCCAGTCCTTTGTAAACATAGCTCCTGTCTACACAATTCCTGTTTTGTTGCCACCAGCAGTTGAGATCTTAATGTCTCCCTGACTGACAGCAAGTTAGGCAGTGCTTGGCCTGATGTGTTCACCTTGCTTGCTGTCGGCAGGCAGCTGCCTCTTTTGGCAGTCCCAGGCTGACAACTTGTCCCCTGACACAACAGAAGTGATAACTTCTTCCCTTCTCTGGAGCTCTGGCTCCAGCTGCGAGGAGAAGCCATCACAGGGTGGGTGCGTAGCACAGCTAAGCCTTTTCCCTCCCCGAATATCATGAGCTAGTTACTGTGATTAGCAAATTGCATCATTTGGAGATTGTGGATGTGGCAGTACATACACTTTCAGGTACCTTGAGCCCCAGAAAATAGGAGCTACAACCATTGGGTTCTTGAGGTTTGTAGTGAGGTCGTGGCATTGGAGCCTTCCCTGGGAAAGAAAGGAAAAATGTTAGGAAAGCCAGTCTTGTCAAGAGTAGCACCAAACAGTGAGGCGCAACAGGCAGCTCCCCCTCAGGCTGCACCCCCAAGCATTTCATTCTCCTCCAGGACACCCAGTGATGCTGACCCTGCTGTCAGCCCAGTGCTGTGGAAGCTCGGCAGCCTGGCTCAGCTTGTAGCTCCTCCAGCCTGGCTGCCAGAGCACCATCTGAACTGGGACCCCCACGCCTCTCAAATGCTTAACCCGGTCTGAGGCCAGTCCCGAGGTCTGGGACTCTCCCCAGCCCTGACAGATGGGCAAGTCCCTCTTGGCAGCACGGGGTTTTGAAGTTGAGCAGCACTGGAGCTAGTGCCTCAGATCTTTCAAGTCTCCTAGGAGCTTTTGCTTCCAGAGAACTCTGCACAGCTGGGATCACCATCTGTGCTTTTAACTCCTCCAAGAAACTACTGGCTTAGCAAGGAGGTTTCTTTCCATCCTCAGCTCATCCTCAGAGTGTTGGTGAGCTACTGCAAAGCCATGCTAGACCTCACTTCACTGATCTTGCTCTGAGCAGGAGGTCATCTGGGTCCCTGTTTTCTGTGTGTGGTGATGCGCTGCTGCCTTTTCCAAATAGATTCTACCCCTTTACCTCTGCCTTCCCTTAGTAGGCTTCTTAATGTGCACAGAGGAGCAAGAATTTCCTTCGTAAGTGTTTACCCGATGTAGAAAGAGACAAGCAGACAACTGGCTACCAGCAGTAATTCAATCTGTTGTACTTTGAAGATGTGCAAACCCTCCTCCCTGCCTGCCAGCCTGTCCTGGGGCTTTGTATAGGGCTGGTTTAAAGGTGGGAGAGCTTTCTCCCCTGGAGAAGTGGTGTAGACCACCCCCTACAGAGTGAGGTTTCTCTGTACTGTCCCTCGGTGCGTGTTGGGTGCTTGTTCTGTTTCTGTCCCAGATGGATCTATAAAAGGGAGATCTCAGTCACAGAGTGGGGTGTTCAAACAAGACATTCCCTGAACTGGGAAAACCTTGCAAGATGCCAGAGTGGTCCAAGAAGAATGTGTGTGAGCCGAACCTTCTCTAAGTCCATCACTTCCAGGGTTCAGTTTCTGCATCCCTAAGCATGGCTAAAGAATTTACATAGACGCAAAACAGATCTCAGGCAGTCCTTCAGGCAGGGTTGGGCTCTTTTAAACTCCACTTCCTCTGTTTTCTTCTCATCAGCACTGATGCTCATTTTAAGGTGCTTTTCCCTTTTTTTCAGTCAAGGTCCCTGAAGTACTGGTGGTTAACATAACCATAAACCTCCTGTGTTCTTGAGAAGACCTCACAGCCAAATGCTCCACAAGGCCTTATGCAGGAACATCCCCAGCACATTCTAAATCAAAACCTGCCAGAGTGGTTTTGTTGAACCAACAGATTTGCAACACACCAAATCCTGTCTGGCCATGAGAAGCCAACAGCCAGTTTTCCCCAGCACCATAGGAAATGCCACATGCACCACGGAGCTCGCTGTCTGCACACCAAGGCAAAGCTGCCGAGGTGATGTTGCCACCGGGTGACGGCATTTGGGTGGGAAGGTGTTTCTCAGCACAGCGGAGAACCACCCTGTTCCTACCTTTGCAGCCCCTTTTGAGTAGGTCAGATCTGCTGCGTGCTTGGGATGGGTTTTGTGTGCAGAAAGCATTGCTTCAAGTGGGGGGAGCAGAGTTAGCCTTGTGCAGAGAGCACGCATCACTTGGGTGCAGCACTCCTTCGTTATGGGCTTGTCCTTGTGCCAAAAGTCAACCCAGCCAGTGAGGTGTGCTGACACAAGACAACTTCTGAGTCCATGACGTTGCATGTGACATTGTTTTGGTGGTTGTGCTGTAGAGAGAAGGGATTATATCTGTGTATGTGCAAAATCTATATCCCAAGGCTCCCAAGCCATAAAGCGAGAGGAGGGGGCTGCACGTAGGTCTCGCTGCAATTCAGAGCCCAGTTGCTCTTTTAGGAAAGGGATGAGAATTGAGACTCAAAATTGTTCCTCAAGCAAGATCGGAGGCAGGGGAAAGTTTAAAATCCAAGGTGGATTTTGCATGATGGAGTCAGATTTTAGCAGTGTGCAACACTGATGATAAGTTAAGGTCCTGCAGCACGTTGTCGGTTAGTGGGATAAGGTGGCAAATCAGAGGAGGAGACTGGGGATATGGAGATAAACCCTTTTCCAGGGAAAACCTTTCCTTAAGCTGAAGTTACAGCTGTTAAAATGTCACAGAAAGTTGTCCTGAGGAAAAAAAATAATCTCAGGTGAGAACTGTGTTGATCAACAAAACATTGAGCTACCTTCAAGAGGAGCCCTTGTTGGAAACCTACCCTCCTCCTCTCTGAAAACCAAAGCTTAATCATTTATGAAGTGCCCCTTTTATGAACTCATTTGTAGCTAGATAAAGTCCGACACACCACAGTTAACCTCTCTCCCACATCTTGTTTTCTAGCTAACAGAAAAACAAGAGGAAAGCAGAAATACTGGGCGTTGCTCACTACGTAAGTTCTCTTGTTATCATTTATTGCTTGCCCATCCTTACAGGCACGTCTGTGACAGCGGGAAGGGACTCAGTGGGTCCTGCTGACTGTTTTGCCAGCTGTGTTTCACCCAGGGGCCTGGTGCAGTCAGTCTGCAGCGCGGCGAGGAGTGATGCTGATGTGTCAAAGCACAGCGTTGCTGAGGAAGCCTGTTCTTTGGAAGACGTATATCAGGGTGCTGCCTTGTTGGCATTGCCTGAGAGGAGAACTGAAGTTGAGTTTCTAATGGGAAGTGGGTTTCCCTGCTGCATTTTAATATCTCCAGGCTGTTGTAGCTATGCCAAGAGGCTGGAAAACACCCAGCTGGCCAGAACAGCTGCTGCCAATGCAGGAGGTCTCCAACACTGCAGTACTGGGACACTGACAGGGGGAAGTTAACCTATTTCTGGGTGAATAGGTGTTCCAGGGGCTCCTTGCTGTTTGGAGGGGTCCATTGTTACTTCTCTGCCGCAGGCAACCAGGCTTTGAGCAGAAAACGCCCATGTTTACGGCAGCCTCTTAGCGCTGTATTGGAGAACCTGATGTCCAAGGCTCTTTTCTCACAGCCTGGAAAAAGCACCCCCTCATCCATCCTGAGCCCTTTAGGACCAACTGCTGGGCAAAACATTGAGTTCCTGCCTGGCCAGACGGCTGAAGGAAGTTACCAAAGGTTTACTCCTAGTTCAGGCTGCTTCTGCCCCCGAGCTGCCCAGAGAGATTTTGTAAGGAGGAAGGGATATTTGCCAGCAAATGCTAGTGTAACCCTAATGTACTGATTTGAGGGGAGTAATCCATCAAGTTGTTTATTTTCAGACCTTGCCAGCTGCTGAAAAATCAAGAGGGGACAGTCTTACAGCTGGAACAGCCCAGTGCTATGTTCTCAGCTGAAGATGGATGTGGCGATCACAGGTGAGGCCTGACCTTTATCGTGGCAAAGTAAGCTATTGTTGGTGTGTCTTGGCTGAAATGAAAGAAAGTAGAAGGAGTAATTCTTTGCTTCATGCCTGGGGAATAAAAAATCAGGCCCTGGTTTGGCAGGAAGATGGTAAAGATGGTTTATGTCCGCTCTTTTGGGCACAGACTGGGTATCGCTGGTTTGGATTGTCCCTGGATCCCCTCCACTTCATTTGCAATGTCTGTGCTAGAGACCAGCATGGATAAATGGTGCTAGAAGGGCCCAGTGAGACCCTTGGAGGCACACAGTCAGCGTTTCAACCGTTTCCTCCTTCAGCTGGTGATTAATGAGTTGTTCTGCAGAGAATGAGAACAGGGCTAACGATGTGCGTGTTTGGTTTCCTTTATAGGTACAGCCTTTCTCCAAAGCTCAGGATGCTCTCAGGGAGCAGGCAAGCACTTGAGTTGTTCTGTGGAGATGCTCTTCCCTCTGACTAGAGCGCAGGGCTGGGACAGCAGGGCCAGAGAGAGCCTTGGGACGTGCACAAGACCAACAACCTCTCCTGGATTTGGTGAGTCCTGAGACTCCCTGGCATGAGCCCTGAGCGTGAGCTTTCCCAACCCTTGCCTCAGGCATGCTGCAGTCCCAGCTGCCAGCTACCTGGAATTTTGCTTGCTATGTTAAGAAGGGTTTTAACCCTCTTCGAAAGAAGAATTTAAACCCTCCTTGTGGCCCCACTTCAGCAATAGGTGGGGCCATCTGCCCCCTCACCCTGACCCGGAGCTCGGGTCCCAGTCCTGCAGCACGTTTCTCCTGGCACAGCCTGTGTTCCTAAGAAATGGGAAGCAGACAGACTGAAAGCATGTGGGTGGGACCTCTCCACAGTGTGGACTCTGCAGCAGTGAAAGACAATGCTCAGGGAAGGACGGGGACGAAACTGCTCTGTGCTCCTCACACCTACCTTGCCTGGGCAGTCACTAGGGCTGGGGAATGAAGCTGGGAGCAAAGGCTGGACGGGCACTTGTGGATGGACTGGCTGCGGTGACAGAGGACAGGTACTGCTGTGGGGACAGTTGTGAGAGGCCAGGGTGTGTAGGAAGCCTCTTTGCTGTTCCCAAACAGGCTGTTCTAGCAGGAAAGCTGTAAAGCACCTCCACATGCCCAGCCCCCTGCCCTCCCCAAGCTGTCCCCCACTCCGTCCTGCACCCAGGACAAACCAAACTCTTCCTTTTTGGTAAATTGCTCTAAAGTCCAAGGCAAGCGGCAGCTGCCTCATTCTGCCTTGAGTACTAAAGGTTCCTCCATGGTGACAGCAAGTCCTGTTTACCTTCCTGTTATCTCCCTTCCTCCAGCCCAGGGCATTAGCCAACTGCTGAGTAACACGCTCCGAAGGTTGCTGAGATTAGGGCCGCTGACAATACTATCAACCCCTTTGGAGTCGGGTCTGCACTGGCGGCTCATCCTCCCCTCCACAGCCTCCCTGCCTTCCCTGGCCCTCCTCTCCAAGGGGTCCTGGCAGCCGGGCAGCCTGGTTACCCCCAGGCCCTTCCCGTACAGCCTGTGCCTTTCCTCTCATCCCCCTGCACACAGCTCAGAGCCTTCGAGATGAGGCTGTTCTTAGTGAAAAGGAAAGAGGAGGGTTTGGCGTCCCTGTCCCTGTGCTGGCACCAGCAGGAGTTGCGACTCTCTGCAGTGACTTCTCTGTGCTTAGTGTAGCTGGGGGTCAGGCCATGGGTAGGAGCCGGTTGTGGTGTCTGGGAAGGAGGGTGCTGTGAGTTTCCACATGAGAAGGAAAGAGAGGAAAGGCCAGGGAGAGAGGGGCCAGCAGGAGCGAGGTTCTCTTACCGTATCGGCATCGGTACTGACAAACGCCATTTTTCCCCCCGAGCAGTTCCAGAAAGGAGTCGAAGTAGCCGTTAACCGTTTCGAAGCTGTCCCGGATGGCCCCGATGCCCCAGTCCGAATAGAATGACCCAGCTTGGGAAGTCTGGCGAGCGGTGTTCTCCTGGGGTGTTTCCTCGGTGCATTGCCCTAAGCCCAGGGTCAGGCACAGAACTGCTGCCTCGAAAAGCAGCCGCATGCTGCAGTCCAGATCCAGGCCCCGCAGTGCTCGTCCAGGCAGATGCGCGGGCAGGGAGGAGTGGGAATGAGCTGTTGTGCCCAGGAGGCAGGTAAGCACCCCTCTTCCCTGGACTTTAAACACGGCCGAGGGAGCCGGCATGAGGTCACCGTGATCAGAGTGCAAAGTGCACCAGGGAGATTTGGACCAAGTTCGTTTCGCGGGGGTTGAGTTTGCACAATCCCACGGGAACAGGCTCAGCCCCTGCGGCACTGGGGCTGCAGCATCCCCAAAAGGGATTGACCACTCCTAGGTTGTGTGGCACACAGAGAACCTCTGCCTGTCCAGCTCTGTCCCCAGCCTGCCGGGAGACAAACAGTAGCTTTTTGTCCAAAATTTCTGCGTCTCAGGCAGCAGGAGTGAAGGCAAGCACCCCTCACCTTTTCCCTAGGCCTCCTGGGCACGTGACAAGGTGGGACAAGGCATCCACCCGGCCCGGCTTTCCTGCTGTTTGTCTTCCTCTTCCGTGCTTGTCCCAAAGTTAACAAATGCTACACAACACCTTCCCAGCCCCAGCTATCTCAGGGAACTGCTGCTCAGCAGCTGCAGAAGTGAGGGCCTCCTGAAGCGGATGTGCACGGCAGGTACCTGCAGTTGTCTGACCTTCCTTTGACCCACCATGGTTGCAGATTTCCCCCTCCCTGTGCCAGTTTTTCTCCTTCTAAAGATTTGGGAGATACAGATGGTGTTCACCATGCTGGTGAACTCTGACAACTGTTTTCTGAACCTTGTCTTGACCTCGGAATAAGCAGCTCCTGACTCCCCGCATTCATTTCTGACTCTGTAATGCTCAAATATGGAGCAGCCCTGGGGCCGTGGTGAGTCACTCGCTCCTAATGACACTATCAGACTGTTGGCAGCGTGTTCCTGTCAGACGTGTGTGTCCTCACGCGAATGGTAGTGAGCTGTGGCCCAGATGAAGCTGGAAACCCTCTGGGTTTCGCGTTACCAGCATCACTAAAGCCAACACTGACCCTTGCATCCTGGGCTTGGCTCTGGGGAGGGAAGCGCAGGTGCTGGCCCAGCTCCTTTCCCGTGGTGCCTTTTCAGACCACGCTCGCATAAGCAGAGACGTGTAGTCATTGTGCTTTGCCAGGGGCATTCTGCTGGGGATGCAGGGGAGGACAGAGGGATGGAGCTCTCCATCTGTCAGCTTTGGCCAGCTCAGTTAGTTGTTGGTTGATGTTTAAGCATGGCCTAACGGGGGGGGGGGGCGCAACGCAGCTCACTGTTAAGGTTAGTGGGTAATGTGGGGTTGGGTCAAAGCCTGACTTGGGAGCCAGATGAGTCACTGGTTATCGGAAGGAGAAATAGAGCTTGATGATGAAATGCTGGAGTCTTGTCTCAGAGTGCAGCAGCTGGAGGGGGAGTGTGTGTGTGTGGGGGGGGGGGGGGGGGGGGGGGGGGGGGGGGGGGGGGGGGGGCGTGGCTAAAGACCCTCTCTCTCTCGGCGGCTGCACTAAGTTTAGGGGTCTGGTCTGGCCTCTCCAGGAGTCCCCAGACAAGTCACTTCACTTCAGCCTTGTGCTGCCTTCCCCCATCTGCAGGTGTCGAAGCTGTTGGACACTTTCCTTTCTCATCCCGCCCTGCTGCAGCTCAGGGGCCTGTTCCCACTCCCTGCCCTGTCCTGTCCAGCTGCAGCTGTGCAGCTCTTGCCCAGGCGGGTTCGTGGTCCCCCCGCAATTGTGCTCACATTGCAGCTGTGCTGGACATACCCCAATACCCAGGTAGGATGGTAGAAAACCCCAGCGCACGAGCAGTGCTCAGGGGTCAGTTGTAACCCTTCCCTTTCTCCATGGGAGGGGGGAAAGGCCACCTAGGCCCCCCCAAATCTTGGGCAAGTGCCTCAGGCCACACACAGAAGGTAGAACAGCTCCTCTCTTGCCTCAGAAAGGTCGGCTGCGTGCTGTATCCCAGCCCATGAAGCCTCTGTGCTAAAGCCTCTGCACTGCTGAGTTGACCTGGTCACAGCAGCTCAGTGGCTGGGCTGATGGCCGGAGCCTCACACCATCTCACAAAGGGGCAGCCCCACTTAAACTGTGACTGGCCTGAGGCAAGGAAGCAGCGTCCCCAGGCCAGGAGGCTGGAAGGCACCCCACAAACACCCCAAAAAGCTTGGAAGGTTGGAGCAAGCCTGGTCCTCTGAGAGGACAGAACCACCTGGCTGGTCATGTTCCCCTGGCATTGGCCCGCCTTGCTGAGAGGGCACGGCGGCAGTTAGAGTGCGCACGGGGTAGCTGGGCACGGAATCAATTCACATTTCCAAAATAATTAAAAGAAATGCTGGTTTGCTTCAGACTTATTTCTGATCCCGTGGCTGCCAAACCTGGGAGCCCAGTCACTGTGCCTGTGGGCTGCGTGGGGGAGGGAGGGCAGGTCCCTAACTGCAAGCCAAGTGCTCTGTCAGCAGCCCCAGGCTCCATTCCACAGGCAGGAGCATCAAGGCTTCTAACCAGCCCTTGCTCTGCTATTTGCAGGTTCCCGATGGCCACACATAGGTATGAGTTCTGCTGTTTGAACTTCAAGGCCATGAACTGCTGTAGCATGTGAACTGCGCAAGTCTGGAGATACCTTGCCCCATCCTTCCCCCACCTAAGTACCAGGGAGACAACAGGCCCCACCACTCTGCAGCTCAGCTCCTTTTTGCAAACCCTGGCGTACACCACGCGTTCTGCACCGCAGCACCCGCCCTCCTCTTCTGCAGTCTGTTACTGCTGTGTGTCGCCAAACCAGACACAGGGATTTACAACAGCCAGGCACAGGAGTTAGATGGGGAGGGTTTTCACTGCTAATGGCAGTGGCTTTTATTTTAAGCCCATATTTTTTTTACATTAAAAATCTTATTACAAAACCTGTAACAGTAAGGCAGTTCCACACTCGTCAGTCACTGTGAGCCAGACAGGTCCGGATAATCTTCAGTACAAAACTGAGTCGCACGGGAGCCCTCTCAACCCAAAGCCCTTTGAGAAAGGAAGGGGCAAGGCAGGGAGCAGCAGTGGCACCGGTGCTGTTCCATACACATTTAGCATGAGCTGTGCTCCCAGTACTGCAGCAGAGAGAGGAAATGTGGATTGTCCCTGGTTTGAAGAGGCACGCTTACCTTTGCACTGGGACTGTTTTGGACTGCTGTGCCGCAGCACTACAGAGTTTTAGTTTTGAGGGATTTTTATATTTCACAGAATGAGATTGTCCACTGTCAGAAGACAAACTGTTTGGCTTCCCCACAGAATTGCAAGTCGTGGAGTAGTTCCCTGCTTTAACAAGTCATGCATGAAACTCTTTTCTCCCCAAGCAGCGCTTCTTGGAGCCTGGGCTTAAGCGCTGCTTAGCACTGGAAGTACTTGATGGGAGCTGAGGTGAGGGAGGACAGCTTAGCGAACGCCCCTGAACATTCTGCAACTACGCTGAAGCATGTCCTGCCTCTTTTGGTGTTGGGCCAGAGGTGGGGGTCAGAGGAAGTCACACCCCATTGCTTAATTTAACAAACACAGTAAGCCTGAAATTGCCGATTCCTCCTTGCTTCAGCATGTGAGACCAGGTCTTTTCCACTGCAGCAGTACCCAAAAATACCTTTAACTTATGTAAATTCTAAAATTTTTAGCTTTTAGTAATTATTCTAATGCATCAAGTAGCTCCTCAGCTCACTTCAGAGAAAACCCAGCAGCTTTTCTGTACTAGCCCAACCAGCTGCTGCTTTCAAACTGTGTTTGTGGTGGCAACACCTTGACTGGTGGCCTTTTTGGTAAGTACGCAGGCCTCCTCGCTTTCCCACAGGTGTTTGTAGATGGTTTGGGGCCATGGAGCAAATCCTTTTACCCACAGGAAAGCAGCAGGACTCCCTGAAGCCACCATTACATTTCTGGAGCTCCGGCAAAAAACAAGAGGAAAAAACCCACAGATGGGAATGGATGTGAATGTGGCACTGTGTGAAGAGACAACTCAGGTAAGTGGAAATTGTGGGTTTTTTTAAACTTAGTACAATTTACTGATCAAAAATATGCTCCTGTAACCCATTTCTTAGGTGAGTCTAAGCCTACCAGGCACGGCTCTCATGTACCAGCTAACCTGAGTGAGCGAGCAGTGCAGCCGTGAGGTGGAACCATTTTGGGTTTTCATTTACTGTCTGATGGGCTGGGCAGACTTTGTTTCCCAGCTGCCAGAGGCAAAGTACAAGGTTTGGGGGGTAAGTTACATGGGTCCCATTGTGAACAGGCTCAGTAGAAATGTCCTGATGTGTTTTCCAGCAAAGATTTTTGATGTGCCTACCGCGCGTGTGCAGCTTCTCAAACTGTAGTACCTTGAACTGCACGTGCAATACTCCAGAGGTATTTCTAATGTTTTAACACTTGGTTTCATCTATGTTTTGGCTCAATTTTACTGAGGCAGAAAATCCAATAAATTAAAATTGGAGGCTTTTTCCCCTTGGTAAAGACTCCAGGCTTGACCCTTAATCAGCAAAACCCTCATCATCCAGAAAACCAGACTGTTAGAGAGAGGCTGGTGCAGCTCTCTGTGATTCTTGTCCTGGTGCTACTGGACCGTGGAGACATCTTGCTCCAAATTCTGTATTAAACACTCACCCTGTGTAGCTCTTCCCATGCTGGGGGCAGCGGGGACAGAATGTGACGAGCAGAACAGGAGTTCAGCCAGCTCCAGCAGCGAGTCCCATCTCCCTCAGAGGTTTTGACTTGATCTCAGTGTAAGGATGACTCAGCACAAACTAAGGCCCCCAAACGTCACTGTGGGGGAGTTGACTTCCAGGGCGGGCACCACAGGGATGGTTTTCTGTGGGGAGCATGGATGGGAGTGGTTCCAGCCCCGGCTGGTGGGAAGAGCAGCAGGGAAGCGAGGAGCACCAGTGCCAGCAACAGCCAGAGCACGAGGAAGCACGTAGCTGTGCTGCAGGCAGCCTTGCAAGGTGAGCAACACTAAACCATCCAGAGTGGGCACCTGCTCTGGCATCCTGGGCAAACAGGTGCCCTCCAACCAAAGATGTTTTTTTGAGAAAAAAATCACCACAAACCACCACCAAATATATCCACTTGCAAAAGAAAAAGCATCTAAAAAAGCTTTGGGGTTTTAAGTAGGCCATCTGTTTCTCACAAATCTTTGAAAACTGGGAGCTTGAGGGTGGAGAGCACCATCAGGACTGTACCACTTCATCACTGAAGTCTCAGGACTGGTTTGAAATTCCAGTGTCCTAAGGCACAATTATTTTGATTGATGAAGATGGTACTGTTCCCCTGGCCCCAGGAACAGATCTAAGACGTGCCTATGCAGACAGACAGCAGCATTTGTTTATGCAGACAGGTAAAGAGAAAAAAAGTAGGGAAGGAGGGGCGTGTTGTCAGGCACATGTTTGACACAACACTGCTCAAAGCATCTCACCTACCCACATGTAACTGCTGGCTTGTGTGCCCAAGGGGAAGAGCTAAGCTCCCTGCAAAGGCTGCGAAAGAGGAGTTCAAAATTGGGGCTTTGGTGGAAGTGGAAAACCAGGCTCTAACATGGCAAACTAACCCGTTCCCCCATGAAACACAAGCCATACCAGCAGCGATTGGGCACACCAGCAAAGCAAGAGGCAGCTGTTGGGACAGTGAGGAGCTGGTTTAAAGCAGCCCACCGAGGTGTGAGGAGGGCTCTCAGCAGATGCTGATGGGCTTTCCATGCTGATTGAAGGGGCGCTGGTGAAGGGAACACCACACAAGACACCACTGTTAGTTGTGGCCCTGATCTGTATTTTGTCCTTTTTTTTTTCTTTTCTGTAACACTCGGAGGCCTCAATATATTCTGTTCATAAAACCTTCAGGGGGATTTTAAGGGAACTAAAAGCACATTTGTTTTGTCCACAGATGAAACACCGGTGTAGCTGAAGACTGAACCTGTAGTGGAGTGTTAGTCAATTGTAAACTGTAGGAGATGTGTGCATTTTACACAAACTGAATACAGAAGCGACAAAGGATGAGTCTGTGTCATTCCAGCTCTGATAAAGTGCACGGCCTTCGGAATTCCTGTCCCCGCTCGTGGAGCCACTTATTGGATACTGCAAAGACAAAAAGGTATTTGGTCCTGGTTAGCTCATGCTTCTATTGCAGCTAAATAGGGGCTGCTGGCCAGCTGTCAGGTGAGCACAGGGTTAGCTTTATTTTCTGATGCTGTTTTTACATATACATGTCTATAGACACATGCAGGTGAAGTTGGTCTTCTCAATCTAAGAGGGAAAAAACCCAAAGGCTGCAAAACAAGGAGAGACTACTGCAGTAGGTACAGTATCACAGGGGGTTTATATATATAGCAATGTATAAACATGTAGAGGTGGTGGAGGATGGGGCTTCCTGGTAGAGTTGGCACTGCCAGTCTTTTCCAGCCTTTAATGTGTCTATCATTCTCTTCTACAGAATACATGTAACCCAGTATGCATATAGAGAGATGAAGGCAGTACAGATTAAAAAGTAGATTTCTTTACAAAGGGCCTATTTTCTGGCTGCTTGTTATTCCACCAGGAAGCCCTGAGGAAAAAGAAAATCCAAGCTCTCCACCCCCAAAGCCCAGACATGCGGATCCCAGGCAGGAGAACAAGGTGAGGGGTACTTACCCCATTTGTTTCCAACTAGTACTGGGCAGGCTGCATGCCGTGTGCTGTAATCTCCTTCTCCACTTGGAAAAAGGTTGTACCAGAATACAGCTGTTCCCTGGGAATTGCAGTGGAAACCTCAGTGTTCTGCTCTGAGCAACAGGTGCTTGCACAGCAACATACTTGTAGGTGTATTTGTACCTCGGATGCTGCTCCTACAGCATCCTTGCCTAAGGAAGGAGTCTTCTTTGCTCATTGCCTGGCTGTCAATATTTTAAGCCCTAAGCCAGCTTCATGCAACTTTCACCAGTTTTGGAAAGCAAAATAACTTACTAAAAACGAGCATCAGGCCAACAAAGAACAACAAAGAACTTGTGACCCTTCTGAGGGGAAAAGCAACAGGAAGACACAACTCCAGGGAGAATTCCCTACAGGTGTGCCTCAGGACTAAACCTGCTTACAGGGAGGAGCATTTTTAAAATGTGTTTTCAAGTAACTGAAATGTTTTGCAAAGCCTCTGAACAGGCGAAGGCCAAAACGTAACTATGTGTGAACACGCAGGAACATCCAGAACTGCTCCAGTCACTTCACTGCATGGTAGGTGCCCATGAGCAGTGCTCTGCTCTCCTTTATACCAACTCAGTTGTATAAAATGTTTGGAAAGGAGCCTTCATCTGTTGTGTTTCTGAGTAGGTGGAGAGAGAAGCCGTTATGCTGGGTGAAAAACCCCATTTACCTTTTTGGGCCAGACACTGGCTCCTACTTCAGGAAAGACAGTAGCTCCCCCTGCTGACACATCGCTCATCTGGAAAGGTGGGAAAAGGCACAGGTAAGTTCCAAGCAGACACATTAGTGCAACAGAATCAGATTATCGAACAACTTCATTTCTACCTCCCAATTAGCATCATCAACAGCCCTAAAAATGACTGACCCCCTTTCCCCCCCACTTTGTTTGAAGTGCAATAGCCAGCCTTGGCTCTGGATGTTACATGCTCAAACATTTTGGCAATGAGCATGCTATAAATACCCACGCAGACATAAAAATGTATAGTGTCAAATAATTTAAGTTGATGCTCAACTTTGAGGGGAAAAAACCTCCTTAAGAACACACAGAAGAGCCATTACTTCTGGGTAAGGCGATAGCCCACATGTATTTCCATCTTCATTTGCAAATCACTTCATTTAAAAACCAGTAATGAAATCATTCAGCAGTATGGAATATGCAGCAATAGGTATTTTTGGCACTAGCACGTGGCAGAAATACATTACTTACTTACATAAAACAACCAAGTAGCAATTCTGTTGCCTGTTCCCAATTCCTTAAAAGCATCTGGCTCGTCTTTCTGTGAATAAAAGCAAGCAGATTGAATAAGCTTTTCATTTGGATTATTGAGGGGAGCCAATGACACAGCTGTGGAGCCAGCAGCAAACCCATGCAGAAAAATTACCTCAGTCCCTCTATGTGGAACAGGAGAAAGTGCAGCACGACTGTGTCTATTAATTCAAACACACCAGGCAGTCTAAAATGCTGTACGACAGGGAGGGCATAAGCCCAAATTGCTAATGGGCAGGACTGACCACGCTGCCATAGAATGAGCATGTAAATCCCCTTCGCTGCCACAAACATGATTATTTCATTACACTTGCTCATCGCTTCTTGTCCTTGGCCAAGATGAGCAACAGGGAGGGCAGCTCGCCAGTCCGGGGGTGCTGCTGCCCTCCCAGCCTCCCGCTTCTGCGCTCCTCCCTGGTGCACAGGCGTTTTGGAGTGCCATTAAACATCCCACCAACATTCATTAAGCTGTGCATGATCCCAGATCCCAGGTGCAGCCATGAGCCCCCAGGCCCAGGGCCTCCTCCCTGGATGCTTGGAGGGAGGAAGCCAAGAGCCTGCTCCAGGCTCACAAACTCCCAGCAGAGCCCTCTAGGTAAGCGAAGGCCTTCACTGACACAAACAACTCCCCATTTTCATGGGTTGTGATACCTCTATTTTTACTTCTCGAACCCACCCCCCGTGACCACTATTTGTATGTGCTCAGAGTTCCAGCAATGGTTACCCCAGGCACTGACCCATGCATTTCCAAACAAAACCTGTTAATTGGTTGCAACGCTTTGGAGCACGTGCTTACAGAACAGAGATGCCGATTAATGGTGGCTTGGATTTGCAGAGTAAGGTTAATCTGAGGGTGTTAAATAACACATAAGTATGCCCAATAAATAACCAACTGAATTCAGTGGCATTATATCCAGCAGGCTGCCATTTAAGCTGGAATGGAAATAAAATGGGAATTTAAATCACATTAAAAAAAGACCGTGGCAGGTTCTCTCCCAGTTTCAGGACTGCACTAGCAAATGGCACGTAAACTATGGTAACAGACCACTCCTGTGATCAAGATTCCTTCAGCAGCCTGGAAGATGTCTGCACCTCAGCTCCGGGGAAAGAAGGTCTCGCTCTGCATCGCCAGTCTAGGTGGTGAGCTGCAAGGCTGCCTACACCGCTTTCCTCAGAGCAGAGAGCGTTAAGCTCTTGCCCTTGCAGCCATGTTCACCTCACTCAGCGATGCTCCACAGCCACAGCTGTAGGAGCTCCAGGGCCCGGATGCAGGCCAGCCTCTGCCACCGTCGTCTGCCACTCACAGCTCTACACTGAGATTCTATACATTTAGCTGTATGTCCCTCTGATTTTAAAACAAAGTGGCCTTACATGGCCAACTGGAACACTTCTAAATGTTTCCTCAGATTTAAAATAAAGGTAACACCCTTTGCTCTGCTCAGAGTCATCAGTCATCTCCTTAGAAGAATTCTTTTTCCCTTCTATTTCAGAAGAAAAACCCCGTTGCCCTGTAACACTTAAAATGGTTGACAGTTCAGCTGGTGGTTTAGAGGGCTTTCTCCACTGACATGGATTAGGAAAGCTGAAGAGCTACACAATTTAATACATGTTAAAGAATAAAAACTGTGCCACAGCCACAAGGCCCAGGCTTCACCAGGTGACTATCTCTCTCTTTACTTGCCCGTGCAAAGTCAAAGTGGGGTTCATACTGTCCTCCCACTCCATAATTTGCCACCTGCAAAAGAGAAACATAGGGCTTGTGAAAAAGGCAGAGGTGGAGACAGAAACAGGACTTACCCTTCCAAAATCAAAATGAGGCTCATACTGGCCTCCTACGCCGTAGTTGGCTACCTACAGTGAAAGGAGAAGCACAAGATCTGGTAAATCAGCATTTTACCTGTTTAAAAATCAAGCTCTAGCAACTCACGACTCTGCTGGCTAAAGGGGCCCAGCTGCAGCAGCGTCCCACTGGGCTCTGTCACACATAACTGTGTCTTCATCCAGCTGCCTCAGCAGCGCAGAGCCACAGAACAACTCCGAGAGCTGTGGGGACTCAGCCCTTTGCAGCTCTCAACTGGACACCAGCTCCCAGCAAAGCCACAGCTGCACCTTCCCTTGCCCAGGGTCAGCTTTCCCCAAAAGCTCTTCTGTCTGCCCCCAGCTGAAGGGCAAAGCCACTCACCCATATCCAAGTGCCTGATGACTTCTGGAACCTGACCATGAACTCCTGAAGACCTGGCCACCCACAGGCTCCAAGGAGCCTCAAAATGTTGGGCTACAGGAGCAGCAGCATATCCAAGCCAGGCACTGCAAGATGCAGTGTGCTCTGGGTAATGAATCTGGTACTGCCCCAGGGTAGAAAAACAATGCTCACCTTACAGGCTACATACTCTTCAACAGACATTACAGTGCTTTGACGTTATCTAAGCGTAAATCACTTCTTGATCTCTATGTCAGTAAAGAGTATCTACTGTCCTTTTTGCTTGATTGATTTCCCCACACACGCCTCTTCTATGTACGTGCAAACTCAATTTTCAGCCAGATGCTTGAGTGCTTTATCATGGCCAGTCTTGCTGGAGCAGCACAGCAGCGCGCACCAGCTTTGAGGAACCGCACTCTAGGGGTCCTGCTCTCTAGGCAGTCATATGCTTTCTCACACTCACAAAGCAGCTATTCATTTAAAAGCCTCAAGTAAACCAATAAAAGTACATTCTAAACCCCATTTACTGCGGTTACAAGCGAAGGCAGGCTTTCCCCCCAAACACCACTGGCCTTCCAGGGCCCAGGGCAGGACAACCAATCTGCACCCCTGTTCTCCCCGCTTTCCTCAAGTACCAGTCACACCAACCTGTTCATTAGCACCACAGCAGCCCAGTTTGAGCATGCAGCACTGAACCTCTGACACTCAGTTAATGTACATAAAAAGGAATTACACTTCAACAAACACGTTGCCGTTCCTCTCCAGCTACAGAAAGCCATTTCACACCAAAGCAAGCACTACTCTACAAAGACAACTTTGTATCTCTCTCCCAATCGTGCTTCCCAAGCAAACTGGCTGGTCGATCAGCCACCCCTGGATTCAATGAGCTTTTGTGGCCCCTCACCACCACTGCCCCCCCTAAGCACAGTGCTGCACACAAAGCCAAAGCCACCCAAACGAAACGCCAATTGCCCTTCACCACCGGACTTGTCCCAACGCTTTACCTGTAGTTCTTCTGCTGTGGAGACATCAAGTCCTGTTAGGTCCTGTATCCTTGTGTTAATGCGAGACACCACGGGGCTCTCGTAGCCAGACAGCCAAGCACTGGGCAGGAGGGGACAAAATTAGTAAAACAAGGCAGTAATCACCATAAAGCCAACAGTGTAAACGCAACACCAGGAATTACTTTGAATGTGAGATTGTTTTTCCATACTTGTAAAGAATTTGCTATTTCCAGGGCACTACGCAGGCCTGCATTCATGCACATACTTTCTAGGAAGAGCACTTAACAGCACCGGTTTAAGGAACTAAGGGCCTTAATAATTCCCATCCGGACTTACCAAGACCATTCCAAACCATGAGAGCTGTTACCTGGCCTGGGCACAAACCAGGTTTGCTCTTACCCGTTCCAAACAGCTACTTTGCAGCCCACTTCCGATGCCTTTTGAAGCAATGCTCAGGCAAAGAACAGGTGAGTTACTGGATGTGGTGTAAGCAGCGTCTACCTGATTGTAACCCAGCTCTTCCACACCACACCCCAACAGGCAAGCTCTCTGTGAGCTGTCCTTTCCTGTCACTTACCTGTGCAGTGGTACTGAAACTCATAATGAGAACAATTAAACGCATCGTGACCATCTGCCCCACTCAACGCTCTCCATTAAAACAGCCCATCACAAATTCAGTGTTTAGCCCATGTTTTGGTATTGAGCAACGTGTTTTTTTCTTAAAAGGAAACAATCCAAACCCAAACCACCTGGCTGTTTTTCTCCTGCTCTTGGTGCATGCTCACTGAGCACTGCATGACGCCACGTGCCCACAACAGCGGTGTCCGGCAGGGAAGGGCACAAGCCATGTAGAACCGCAGCTCTGCGCATCGACACCAGACCCGTACTAGCTGTGACCACTTCCAGCTGCTTACATAGAAACACTCACACGTGCATTTCACCCCTTCACAAGATAAACATCTTGTTCTCTGAAAAAAACAGCAATTTCTTCTACTCTTTTTTTAAAATCTCTCTTTTTAAAGCTGCTCACATGAGTCTTGGTTTTTTTTCTGCTGCTTTGTTCATTCCATTCTAGCCACTGCACCTTCCTTTTACCCGGTCATCCTTTCCCTCTCTTGGCATGCTCACTTCCTACCCTGTCCTCTTCAACAGTTATCAGGCCATCCTGGACCAGAGGCAGAGAGGGACCAAAACATTGGTTATTTGGGTCCACCGCCCCCCTTTGCAGGGAGGTGGATGGAGCCAGCTTGTACCACCTTTCTCCTACCAGCTGACTCAGCTTCCTGGGCTCATCAGTGCTCCCTGCTGCTTTGACAGGAACATTGGGCTGAGGGACCCCTGCCCCAGCCTGGCAGGAAAGGGCAGCATCGCATTCCTACTCAAATGAACCTCCACATCTGTACTGAATTGTACTGTATGTTCTTGGATATAAAAATAGTATTTAAAAGAAATACCAAAACAGCACGGGAGGAACAGTAGCATGACACATGACACAAGGCACTGACACAGGTTACAGAATCTCTATGAGCATTTAAAGAAAAAAAAAAAAGAGAAATAAACTGTAGATTAAAATACTAAGATTTCTCAAGGCAGACTTGCACAAACACATATGAAGACTCGTTAGTAGGAAAGAGGTGTTACCATGCAACCTGTGATTTAAGGGGGCAGAGAATGCAAACACTCCTTACAGGCAGCGCTTCCCACAAGACAAGCAGCTATGAGCCACATGCTACACAGCCACAGAGAGGTGACACTTGCGAGCACCCCTAACCTCCCAGGAACACACAGAATACCCCACACAGCCAGCCAGTGAGACCACCCAGCTTCCAGCCCAGGCTCGAGCTGCCACTGGCCACAACACCACAAGGGCCTCAAAGAAAAAGAAGAAAAGTAAAACGCAAACGATCTCACTGTGCGGGTTCCTTTGGACAGCAATGAACGCTTTGGGTGTTTCCACAGGGACAGCACTGTGCCCCTTCACAGCACACAAGCACTCTAACTGTTTTAGAAATAAAAGGATACAGAGGAGTGTATGAAAGGTGGGGAAAGTGGGAACCGAACCATATTTTGGGTGCCAGCCTGTCTGCCGGTGGCGGAGCACAGCTTAAGGGAAGGGCTGTAGTTCTGAGTGCTTTTGTGCCATGAGTTAGAGTGGGATTTAACCCTGCAAGCACCACAAGATCTGCTCCCAGGAGGGCAGAGAGCTGAGGAGGCCCTGCAGAACCCTGCCCAGCACAGGTCTCTGTGCCTGGGCCTTCGGGATGCAGCTTAAGGGCCTCTTCGAGCACCAGCCTCAGCCTTGCTTCTTTGCCAACAGCAAAGTCAGTGTGCACCCAACAGTCATTTCTTCACCCAAGGGACAACTCCTCACCAGTGCCATGCCCGATGCAGAACTAACAGCCTTAAACTCTGCTCAGCCAACTTCTCTCTTTGAATAATATCTGCATAGCCCAGGGCTGGGCAGAACCCAGTAAACACATGCAGCTCTCCTCCTTCAATGTGCACTTGTTAAATCAAGTGGCTCATCTGACAAGTTAACTTGCACCAGCAACACTGTCCTATGTCTGACCAGCTGACAGCTGAGAGTGCATCAGGGGCAGATCTTACTAATCAAGGAGGGACAAGTATGTTTCTTGGCATGTCACATGCACAGCAGGTTAAGAAGGGAGTGACTACTTACTGGAGGATTTGATATTTCCAGAAGCCAAACCTCCTAGGTTACAAAACAACAGTATTTTGGTGTCCTTCCCCAGGGCTTTGTAAAAAGCACACACAAACTAAGCTAATATATCCTAGCAACTGGAACAATTTTGTTAGTGTGCTGAATTTGGAGAGGGGGGTGGTTCTTCACACCTCTGCAGCTACCTGGAAGAAGGCTGAAGAGAGGAGGTACAGACTGTTGGGCTCATATAGACATATGTCAGCTCACGTGACCAAAAGCTCGTCACCTCCTCCTCCAGCTGCTCTGGCAGGTCTGGTACCAGCCATGACAATGGCCGGGTGCCCTTAGTCACAGCTGCATCAGCACTGCACCACAGTGTTTCAACACTGCTTCTGTAAAGGCCGCTGGTCACACAAAACACTGGTGTTTCTGTTTAAAAATGTGCTAACATGTACCAAGTGTGTAAAAAGTACCAGTTGAAGCATGACAGGGAGTGAAAAAAAAAAAGCCCAGACTGGTATTTCTGAAGTGGAAACTTCAACACCGGATGCTACAACCTCTGACTGGCTGCTGGGAGGAGGAGGAAAGAAAAAATGCTGCCTCTAAGAGTGGTGTCAGAGCTGATTTGGGTACTGCACACAGCAGTGCATGGTGCTCCTCCAACTGCTGGCAAGGAGCCGGCTTTTACACAGCCTGCCACGTACCGCACAGCGAACAGTAGCCCTCTCAGGGAGAGGAATGCTGTGATGTACCAGTGCCTTTGCTAGGAAGGAATGTCTGCAGGGGGAAAGCAGCCATCCACTGAAAAAACAAAGCACACGTTTTCTGGTTTTTCAGGAGCAGCGATTCATCTGGAATCCAGCTCTAGCAAAAAGGCGTTTCTACCACCAGTTCTGCACAAGAAGTTCAGTGACCCGCCATGAGTAATATTGGTCTGGCCTGCTACAGACAGAGCCGTCAAGTTCCCTTTTAGAGTACAAAGATCTGAATTTAAATTAGTGATCTGGTCCCCTTCCCTAATCCCCATTATTAGCACACCATGTTTGACAGAAACGGGGGGGCAGGGGGAGGGAGTGGGTATGTTCAAATGTATTAACAAGTTTCTTCAGTTAACACCACAGATGGGCTGGTGTCACAGAGGACAAAGCCCGAGACCAAATAAACATTTTCTGAAAAACAGGCAGCCACAGGTGACCAAGCACAGGTGAGGCACACAGACTGTAACAATAAAAATGAAATGTAACACATGTCCAACAGGCAGATGTATGTTCCTGAGGCTGTTCTGGAGGGGCCTACAGAGCTGGCTTTAAGGAGCAAATACCTAAGAGCTCTACAGACAATTCTGAAAGGACTCCCGCTACCTGCACGTGCTCCAAGGAGTCAATGTGCCACTACTCATACTCAGCGCAGCTTTCAGGGTGAGACTTGAGCTGTGGTGACTTTCTGGTTTCTGTGGGAGTTACAATCACTCCTCAATCAAGCGACTTCGTGTCGAAGAACACGACCCAGTGTTCTGAAGCACTTCCAGCTTTTTAAAGCTACACAGAGCTAACTAGACACCCTAGAAGCGTAATCCAGTACCCAGTCTACTTCAGCTCTTTGGTCAAGCAGCTGAAAGAACCCCAGTTTTCTACAAAAGCAGCAACTATTTCGAGTCACTTCGACAAGGAAGTCCTTGACAATTGTCAGCTAGCTGTAACCTGTGCTCTTCCCACCAGTGACAGCAGCTCATTCCAAGCAGCGAGTATCCCTGCCCAAGGCCAGCAGTGGAGGTGAGCTACACGAGCAGCCTTCTGTGCTGGTGGTTAGTACGAGCAGAGCATGGCGCTGAGCTAACAGTACGTTAGTGGCACAACACATGCCATGCTAAGCACAAGGCAGCACTCCCCTCTCAGCTCTCGCTGTCACACAGAACCATTCCCTAGTTTGGCAGGCCACTCCCCTTGTTAACCAACAGCTTGGGTGGCTTTAAGCCATTCTCTCTTGTAAAGCAAGATCAAGACTCAGAAGTTACACAAGAACCTCATTTGCCCCATGTTTAGATACAAAGCGGTACCATCCCAGAACAGACTTCCTCAGACTGCGTGTACCTTCGGAAGACGTTCCCCTTACCTCTTAGAGACTCTGTAATGTGCTGTGGTCAGTTTCCCAGTCTCAGGGTCATGAACAGTAGCACGGCTCAGCTACAAAAAGAGAAAGGACAAGGGCTTACCCACCTAGTAGGCTGCTTTTTCACCAAGCCCCAGGTGTTCGAAAGGGTTCCGATTGGTCTGGATGGTATGCAATGCTCTTAAGTCAGCAATGTTAGAAGGGCAACAGAAGCTGTAGCTGCCAGGTCCAAATCGAAACAAATTGGTTGGAAAAATTTGGTTAGATTGTCCTTTCACTTTTTTCCTCCTTTTTTTTTTGTTTTGTTTTAAACTAGAGACTTTCTGCAAATAATTTATGGTGCTGAGTTTCACAGGCAATTCCTCTTCATCCAGAAGTTTAACTCCTTTCACAATTTTGGCTTGACATTGACAGAACGCATGCCCAACCTTTACTCTCTACTGCAAAACCAGGGTGGGGGTACAGGGGGCTTCTTTTAGAGCCAGCTGAGTTCGGAAAACATTGGCTAAATTCCCAACTCATGGGACTTTAATAATAGACAAGCTAGACCAAACCAGGAGCCCAGTGAAAACGAGCTTGCCTTCCACCAGATTTGTCTCTGCAGGAGGTACAAGAGCCCAGGAAGGAGGGGATTATCTCACAACTACTCAGAAATCCAGAATAGCTAGTGAACGTATTTTGCACATCACTCCAGGCATCACGTCACGCAAGGTAACTCCTTAATGCATCTCTTAGGCCTGTAGAGGCACTTCAAGTGGCTGAAAGGGAGGACAATTTTTGGTTGGTGAGAAGAACAAGGGGAAGAGAATGTTAAAGAAATACAGATTTTACTGAAGGTCTTACAGCATCACCTGTTTTTTACACTAAAGGCAGAGACTTGCTTCTTGTACACATCAACATTTGAGAACACATGACAAGAAAGAAAGGAAACAAATCCAAGTACGCCCCCAGAACTTCTAGCTGAAGGAAAGGACTGAGAAACTCAGCAGTAACAGCCTGTTACAGATCTGCATGTAATGAAGCGGTGGACTAGAAAGCCAAAGTTGTCTTTTCAGACCACCTCTCTTTTCCCGTAATGAGCAGAATCTACACACTCATTACAGGCCCAAAACATCTGGCATAGAGCTCTCTTACCTTTTGCTAATTCTGTAATGTGCCGTCTCCAAGGCTCCTGTTATGGGGTTTGAAATGGTGGCTCGCCTCAGCTGTGAAGCGAACCATCAGAATAGTTGCATTACAAAGCACATACTGCATCACAGCAATCCGACCATTCAGAAGCCTAAAGGGGAAAAGCCACACAAGCTGCCACACAAACCACCCAGTTGCCTTTTGCAGTATTTTTCCTTTTATGGAGGGGGTGGAAATTCATAAAGCAGTGATGGGGATGCAGGGGGTGTCTCCGGCTTTACTAAACGAAGGTTTTTTAAGTTTTTGGGGTTCGGTTCTGGTTTTGAGGAACATTAGAGAAGATGAAGTTTCCCAGGAAGCAGTGTTTCCATTTCTGGAGCAAGAACAGTCGTCTGAATAAAGTGAGCTGGAAGCTTTCGTTTCCTTCACACTGCAACAACTGGTGGAAGCGGCACAACATCAAGGCATGCGTACAACGGGTCCTTTGTTAGCGCTGTGTCCTGCGCGTGTAAGGTGAGCTTCACAGCTACACTGAATCCAGGCAACAAGGACATCTTGTGAGAGCCAGAGGGGACCAAACCCCTGCCTTTTTGGATTCTTTCTGTACCAACAGTGGCACTGAACTCCCTCAATGTTGACTGCTACCACAAACTGTTTGTCCATGGATACATTTATGTCACATTCCCAGATGACGGAGTGAGAACTCTGGATTGAAGTCCTTCCTTTCCCTCACTGCGCTCCATTTACTTGACACCATCCTATCCATGATAATACTCTGATTCAGAACCTTATGTGTACCCTCTAAATTTGTTCCTGGACTATCAGACAGTCTCCATTACTCCTGCCTGGAAAGGTTGAGCTGCAGAGCCCAAGGTTTGGAAGAGGCAACAATGACATACGGAGCCCCAAACCAAAATATTTTTCTATTGTTAAAACAAACCAAGTAATAATAGAACCAAAGAATGCTTTGTGTTGGAAGGGACCTTAAAGATCATTGAGTTCCAACCCGCTGCAGGGACACCCTCACTAGACCAGGCTGCTCCAGGCCCCATCCAACCTGGCCTTGAACACCTCCAGGAAGGGGTCAGCCATCACCTCCCTGCGCACCCTGTGCCAGGGCCTCACCACCTTCACAGTGAAGAATTTCTTCCTAACATCCAATTTAAATCTACCCTGGTGCAATTTAGACCTTCTAAGAAGTCCCCCCCCAGCTTTCTTGCAGGCCCCTTCAGGTACTGGAAGGCTGCTATAAGATCTCCCTGGAGCCTTCTCTTTTTGAGGGTGAACAGCCCCAATTGTCTCAGCCTGTCTTCATACAAGAGGTGCTTCAGACCTCTGATCATCTTCGTGGCCCTGCTCTGGACCCGTTCCAATGGTTCCACATCTTTCTTGTATTGGGGACTCCAGAACAGGACACAGTACTCAAGGTGGCATCCCACAAGAGCCAAGTAGAGGGGTAGAATCACCTCCCTTGACCTGCTGGCCACTCTCCTTTCGATGCAGCCCAGGATACGGCTGGCTGTATCTAAGTAAATCCAGGCCGCTCGATGCCTACTAACAAGAAAACGCACTGGGAACTCTCCTTATCCCACACAGACATGTAAGAATCAAGGCACACGCTACAGCAAGAGTCCCACAGCCAAATAATAAGGCTTCATCCTGCCAGCTTACACTGCCAGTGCAGCAGAACTGAGCACAGATTGGATAGGGCTGTTGTCTGAGCAGCGGGGACAACAACATCCTGAGCATCAGAAAGGAGACTACCTTTCAGTCTCCAAAGACACAATTCCCTGGCTATGCTTGTTACTGAGCCCTGCAGGGCCTTGGCGGTAGGCAGTAAGTGGAGCACTAACCGGTACAGATACTTCTATCTTAAAGAACTGCAAATCTCCAAGTCTTTACCAGAGACAAACATGTGATAGGAAAACAACTAGCAAGTTGAGAAGTTAAAATCATCATGTTCACAGGTTTTTATTTTCAGTGCTGTGACTTTCTGCTCTGTAAAGAAGTGATCCAGTCATGTTCTACAGGCATACCACCACAGCTTTTGCAGCAGCAAAGGGGTTTAATCATCTGCAAACAACCAGGGCTTGGGTTTTAGAGCTGTGGCAAGGCTGCCTGACAGGAAAGCAGGAAGAAATGTCATATAGGAAAGGGGGCTGCTCGTACTTCCTGCTTACAGCTCAGAAAGTTACCTCAGAAATATAATGCATCAGCCTTCAAGAAGCTTTAAAATCACCTTCAGGCTACCTAGTACACCATGCAGTGGCCAAGGACGGCCTCATCCTTGCTAAAACAACTCAGGGCTGGTGTACTTTGCAGCAGATCAAGCTAATGGTTTTCCTTATACTTAGTGCTCTTATCCATTTGCTCAGGATGAAAAGCCATTTAGGCTACAAAAAAAAAAGTGGAAAAATTACAGTTCTACGTGTTTAAATCCTATTTTAGAAGTAACTGGTAAACAATGGAGAAATTAATCAATTTAACTGACTTGACCACGTCTCAAGACAGAGTCGCACCAGCCAGATACAGAAGGCAACTCCATCGGTTTGCTGCTTGCCTGGACGCTCCTGCTTGTTCTGACAGCTTAGCTGCCCTGGATTATCCTGCATTCCAAACCAAGAACCTCGGGATCCAGTTTCTGCACTAGGGCTCAATGAGGCGGCACAGTGAGTAAGAAGCTGAGTATGACTGTTACGTACTGCCACCTTAAAGCTCCTTCATCTGCAGACAACTCGAGGCCTGGGAGAGAGAATTGAGGCTTGTACTGAGTGCAGAACACAATGGTTCACTCTTGTCTACACAACAGCATGGCATTCCAGGACTGGAAGAATGGCTGCCAGTCCCTAGACGGCACTCTTCTCCATCTCACAGCTTTGGCAAACACAGACTTAAAAAAAAGAAAAATAAAAACCCGCAACAAAAATCAGAAAACCAAACAAAAAGCAGATGACAGGTACACTTCGAGGCAACCTAGCTGCAGCACACTGTTTTTCTGTTGTAGAGCATCCTCCTCCTTATATGAAACAGCATGTGGTGGAATTGTGTCTGCCTGAAAAGTCTGACAATCCTGCACTGCTGTTACCTGTCTCTCAATTACACAATTTCCAGCTTCCCTGCTGTGTCCTTCAAAGAGCGTGTCACCGAGAGCTATGAGGTAAGAAAAGCAAGGCGTGAGCACACTGCACGCACATCTGCACTCAGGAGGAGACACACACAGAAAACCACACATGAAATTTAAGATTCCAAAAGGCAGAAGACAGACAAGGTATTTACCCTTGGCTTTGCTAGCTCTTTCACAGTTTCAATCTCTTCGTCGGAGATGATGTCAAGGAAGCGAACAATTCGAGGTTTGTCCCACTCATCTTCCTGCTTGACAGGGCCCAGGATGTATCTAGGATTCCTGTTCCCATCGTAGTAGCGGCAGAAGAGTCTTTTTTGTCTCCGAGGAGTCTGAAAACAAGACAGAGCAAGAGATAATCAGAGAGCTTCCATGCTACATTAATATCCCTAGGAAACAGCTGATGTCCTGAGAACAAGAGACAGGAACAAGTCACTTCCCCTACTTAATGTTACAGGTTGGAGAGATGCTTTAAGTTTGAGCAATTAGTATTTTCAGCACATTAATGTTACTCTAACACAGTGACAAATGTTACTTCACACAGACCTAGTACAAATAATTTTGTCACTAAAAAGCTGCCCTCATTCCATTCTGTATATAAATCCAGACTCACAGCATCCTTATGAAATTAATTACAGCTACACAGTGCAGCCAAGTTAAGTCAGCAGTGCCTGGGGCAGCGTTACTTTTTGTCTACCGGACAGACTGAAACAGGGAAGAAATCCAGCAGGCGCTAATCCTCAGATCCACACTCCCAGCCAGCTGCTCTAATAACTTCCGTGCTTTCCCGCCACACACAGATTCCGGACATTGTTTTGTTATGGGTGGTTTCATACATTTGAAAACAGTCTGCTCCACTTTACCATTTTGAGACCCTCCCCACGGCACAGCATTTCGTACTTCCTTCTCTCAGGGAGGTAATCCTTTTTCTTAACCTCAGTTTCCTTCTCCACCTGGTCTTCTGAATCTGTGCTGGACTTATTTGCTTCTTTTTCTTTAGCCATGATATATTCAAAGTACTTCATGTTTCCATTTGCTCTTTGATGTTCAGGATCTACAGACAAAGAAACAGACAGGTATAGATGGCAAGCCTCCAACAAAGTACCCAGGAGAGGAGATTTACAAAAAGAGTAAGAACACAGATACTGCTGCTTGAGTAGAAGTTAGAAACATCTACTGTGGTTGGAGAGCATTTGCAGGACAGCCAAGACTCCAAGCTAAGCTGGAAGTGATGCTAGCCTGCAGCATGCAGATACCCTTATGCATGGGCAGGAAAAACACACGTGGAGTATTCGGAGATAAGCTCAACTCACTCGCAGCAAAGAAACTGTTTACTGTGGGGCCTGGATCCTCAGCCAGCACAGGGGTCAAAGCACTACAGAAAACAGCTTGGCCACATCAGCCTGTCTCTCACACAGCAGGAGCTGGGACAGCACAGCTGCCTTTAAACCTAGAAACTTGGTGATGAAGCCTCAAACGATCACTAAGCTTACAGAATTTGCTTCAATTCATTGATAAATTGCTGTATTAGGTTTAGCCCTGAAATTCTCATGGCATCCTTTCCAGAGTCAATCAGTGGAATATTTACAGGAGCATAAATACTCTTCCTATATCATACACTGGACAGAATCTCAGCTTGCTGTTTGCATTCTGTATTTTTTTATTTTTCCAAGTTTTTCACTTCAAGTACACTTAGTTTGCATTTAAAGAATTGACAGAGACTTTGGTTTCACCAGTTTAGTTTCAGTTTCATTAATTCTGGGTTTCCCTGTACCTAAGGGGAAGTATTCTCAACACAAGAAAGGAAGATACAGTAAGAGAACCAAATTTCAGGCAGTAGCGACTAAGATGGGTAGGTGGTTAGAAGCAAACAGCATCAGGAGGCAGAAAAAACTGCAACAGAAAGGTGCAAGCCTTAACCATGACACTTTCTGACATCATAGCTGAGACTGTCCATCTAAAAACATGGTAGCAAAATACAACTTATGCTAATGCAAGTCTTATTTTACTGAAAACTACAGATAAAGATGTTAAGAGTAACTAGTAGCAATCCACTGTAAGACTCATACACAAATTGGAACACAGGCACAAGCCCACGCTCCCCGGTACAAATCCACAGCCAGAATCAAATGTGAGCTGGATCGTGGTGAGCTGCAGATCTCTCTTTCACATACCCAGTTCCAGAAGGCGTTTGGTGAGCCTCATGGCTTTGCCCAGGTCCCCCTGCTGATACACGGCGTAACTCAGGTAGTCCAGAATGTAGACTTTATCCACAGAAGACACTTCTCCCTCATCCAGCTGTTTCAGTGCTTGTTCCATCCAGAGCTCAGTGTGGTAGTAGTCAGCTTCAGTGTAGGCAATCTTTCCCAGCTCAAAGCAGTCTTCAGCTGTTAAAAAGGATTTGTGCTTCACGCCTGCATGTAGAACAAACCAAACTGCATTTACACACAACTCCAGACCAGTCTTCAGAGTAACATTCAGTTATTTCTTGTTCTTCACAGCAGTCTATTTCTGTGCTTTGATATCTCCCTTCTGTGGTGGCTACTTGTTGAAGATTCTGCAAAAATTCTGCAGATTCTACTGATTCTGAGGCTTTCCTTCACAGCAGGAAAGTATCTTTACCATTAGGGAAAAATAAAAAAAAAAAGAAAATAAACCTTCCTTCTTCAAAACCCTAAACGTGCTGAGCAAAAGCAGGCCAAAGAAAGTTTCAGAAATCTGTTCACAAAGACATTGCATTATCACTTTCACAACACTACTGAAGCACATCTTGTTAGCGACAGCTTAACGAGGGAGGAAAAGGAAAACATCAGCCAGTAAATTCCCAGCTGCTCAAGAATTTTCAAGTCAGTCATTTTTAGAAACATTTGGAGAGACCTCTGAGAGATTAAAGCATTAGTAAGCAAATTACAGATTCCTATTTTTGCCACTGTAAATTAAGGCCCAAGGAAAAACCAAATTTAAGGTTGTAAAAAGGAAACAGGACCTGCCAGTTTTACAGCTAAAATTACATTCATGATTACATCTCAATACACCCTGAATTTCTAATAGTAGCTCCCAGACAGAATACTTCCCTTGAAGGCATGCCTCAAGAGATTAACTCTCTGAAGAGACAGTCCATGAAATGCAGCATCTCAGAGAACAACTGTTGTTTCTGCTCACTGATAAAACACCTTGTGGTCCATCCCGTGGTGTCCAGTGACTTCAACTCTCTGAGCCTGAAGCTGCAAACTCTAAAATAAGGGAGAGATCAAGGAATGGGGTGTGGTCATAGTGGTGGAGTGCTCTCAGACAGAGATCCTTGGAAGGAGGAAAATGTTGTAGGGCCACAGCCTGAGACAGCATGCTCAGCTGAAAAGGCAGCCCTAAGAAGCAGGTTAAAGGAAGCAATCATCAATTGGGGTTGATAGTTAACATAAAGAAACAGAACAGCCTGTACTGCAGGGAAAAGAATTAATAAGTGATGTGATGGTAGTTAAGATTGTGATCAAAACTGGGTGACCTGGCCAAATAAATTCCCTGGGAAGGAAGATACGGAGCACAAACAAATGAGCCCATACAACGTTCTTCTTGAGTTCTGAAGGAACCACACTCTCTTTTCCACCTTCCTTTTAATTCTCTTTTACACTCTAGAGCTTTCAGGGTCTTCGATTATACTTTATTACAGTCTAGACAGCTTATTGCTTCAAATGAAGCAAAGAAGCAACAATCTACCTGCAGTCCCCCCGAAGCACTTCTTACGCTGTTCTAAGAAAACAGGAGTGAACTGCTTATTGTAGTAGAATGAATCTGTATGTCTTTGGGACACTCTTGAACTCAGCCCAAAAGCAAAGGTATACATCATAACATATAAACCCAATTACCCTTAATTTTATTAGGCATCTGACCACAATGAGCACTTGCAAAAACACAGATGGATTGTACAGAGTTGGTTTTTTGCCAGCTGGCACAGTTCTATTTTCTAACAGAGGAAACAAGGAAAACTCAGCAGAGTCTTCTAACTAGCAAGAAGCACGTCTTGTCCTGCATATACAGCTACATCAGGGGCTACATCACAAGAAGTGTGGCCAGCAGATCGAGACAGGGGATTCTGCCCCTCTGCTCTGCTGAGACCTCACCTGGAGTGCTGTGTCCAGCTTTAGAGCCCTCAACACAAAAAGTACATGCACCTGTTGGCCACAAAAATGATCAAAGGGTGGGGCCACATCTTCCTTGAAGACAGCCTGGAAGAGTTGGGGTTATTCAGCTTGGAGAAGAGAAGGCTCCAGAGGGGACCTTATAGAAGCCTTCCAGTCCCTGAAAGATGCCTATAGGAAATCTGGGGAAGAACTGTTCATGAGGGCATGGAGCAGTAGGATGAGTGGTGATGGTTTTAAACATAAAAAGGGTTAGGTTGGATATAGTTCTTCAATACGAGGGTAGTAGATCACTGGCACAGGCTGCGCAGAGAGGTGGTAGAGGCCCAACCCCTGGAGATATTCGGTTCAGGCTTGATGGGGCTCTGAGCAACCTCATCTAGTGAGGATGTCCCTGTTCACTGGGAACTAGATGGCCTCCAAAGGTCCCTTCCAACCTTACACATTTTATGATTCTATATATACCTGAGGTAATGTTTATGAGGCTATGGCACATAAGCACAAGTCCGTGTAGCGCATACACCCCCTTGTCTTTTGTTTCTTCCATTTGTACCCTCTGTGAAGCTGACACTCAAAGAAAGAAGCTTCAGTCACTCTAATCTCAATGTTCCATCTTACTGGTGAGGGGGAAGGGGACAATAAACAACAACAATATTTTGTTAAAGCACTTCACCCCCATATATAAGAATGGCCAGAAGGAGGATCCAGGGAGCTACAGGCCTGTTAGTCTGACCTCAGTCCAGGGGAAGATCATGGTGAGGGTCATCTTGGGAGCTATCATGCAGCACATGTGTGATGGCCAGGGGATCAGGGCCTAGTCAACATGGGTTTACAAAAGGTAGATCCTGTCAAACTAACCTGATCACCTTCTATGACAAGGTGACCCACTTAATGGACAAGGAGAAGGCAGTGGATGTGGTCTACCTGGACTTCAGTAAAGCCTTTGACATGGTTTCTCACAGCATTCTGACTGAGAAACTGGCTGCCACTGGCCTTGACAGGTGGACCCTCAGCTGGGTTAAAAACTGGCTGGATGGCCGGGCCCAAAGGGTGGTGGTGAATGGAACAAAATCCAGCTGGAGGCCGGTCACGAGTGGCATCCCCCAGGGCTCAGTCCTGGGACCAGTCTTGTTCAACATCTTTATCAATGACCTCGATGAAGGGATTAAATGCTCCCTCAGTAAGTTTGCAGATGACACTAAACTTGGAGGAAGTGTTGATCTGCCTGAGGGTAGGGAGGCTCTTCAGAGGGATCTGAACAGACTGGACAGATGGGCTGAGACCAACAGGATGAAGTTTAACAAGGCCAAGTGTAGAGTGCTGCACATGGGACATAACAACCCCATGCAGCGCTACAGGCTTGGGGGAGACTGGCTGGAGAGCTGTCAGGCAGAGAAGGACCTGGGGGTGTTGGTTGACAGCAGGCTGTATATGAGCCAGCAGTGTGCCTGGGCAGCCAAGAAGGCCAATGGCACCTTGGCTTGTATCAAAAACAGTGTGGCCAGTAGGTCTAGGGAGGTAATTGTGCCCCTGTACTCGGCATTGGTGAGGCCACACCTTGAGTACTGTGTGCAGTTCTGGGCTCCCCCCATAAAAAGGACATTGAGGTCCTTGAGCAAGTGCAGAGAAGGGCAGCCAGGCTGGTGAAGGGGCTGGAGGGCAAATCATATGAGGAACAGCTGAGGGAGCTGGGGATGTTCAGCCTGGAGAAGAGGAAGCTGAGGGAGACCTTATCACCCCCTACAACTACCTGAAGGGAGGTTGTAGAGAGGTGGGCGATGGTCTCTTCAGCCAGGTGACAGAAGATAGAACAAGGGGAAATGGCATGAAGCTGTGCCAGGGCAGGTTTAGATTGGATATTAGAAAAAAAAAATTTACTGAAAGAGTTGTCAGGGCCTGGAACAGGCTGCCCAGGGAGGGGGTTGAGTCACCATCCCTGGACATGTTCAAAGAAAGGGTTGATGAGGTACTTAAGGATATGGTTTAGTTTAGAATGGGAATGGTTGGACTTGATCTTCAAAGGTCTCTTCCAACCTTGTGATTCTGTGATTCACACTGTGCAAGAAAACTGGGGATCTGCAAGTGCACAACTATTTCAACACAACCAAAAACCTCACCCAGGAAAGATTTTATTGCTATTGATTTTGTATTAAGAACTAGTAACCCTGAATTATCTAACCATAAGAAGACAACAGATGCAGACTTCAGCTAAGAAACATCATTCAAGTTCTAGCACAAGCAGAAAATGAGCACTTGAGTAGAGCAAAGGGAACAACAGGACAGAGCAGAATCTCAATTCAGAAAGCAGCGCACATTCTGTGCCGTGCACAGGCACTTGGGCTGTGCACTGGCAGGAGAAAACCTGTGAGGCAGGAAAGGCACAGGGATACCATTTCCAACAGAACCACAGCAGCAACTGAGCAAGGCAGCCCTTCCCAGGTTCCTCTTCACCAGCACAGCCTGAAGCAACAGGTTTGTCTCTGGAGGGGTGTCAGAATTAAAACTGACACCTACCTTACCCTACATTCAGCAACCCACATCACACCCCTTTGCATAAAATATTAACTAGCTCAAGCATTTTTCTATTGCTGCCTTCACACTATGCAGTTAAATGAGGTGGAACACAGTCAAACAATTTGTCATCAGGACAATTAGTTAAAAGCCTCACAGTGTCTCCGGAAAATTATGTCAATGACTCTTACCTGGAAGATTCCCTCTTGAGAGGGTGTCCGTGTCCAAATTATACGTGTCTTGAAGCCGCAAGAGGGCTTTTGCTGCACCAGTCTGATCCTCGTCATTGGGGAAGAACTGCCGCTGGATAGTCATGTTGGAGATAAAGCCTGGGAAGACAGGAGTTCTGTAACCTCTGTGCATGAAACTACTCCCTATCCTGGGGACAGCTGACATAGCCAGAAAGGCCCTCTTCCTGACTTAGAGCTGTTAGCCCCACAGAGCCCCAACAAACACTCTCAGTTTGTTTCTACAGGTAGAAACAGAAAAGTTTTGTACAACAAAAAGCCCACTCTGCATAGAGAGCATTACATATCACACATTGGTAGTTTTTACAACCATTCCACTTAATCTGCCTTCCGAAAGACTTCTTTTTTAGTAACACCCATGTACAACTAACTTAGAGAAGGAAACAGTGTTACGAACAGCAGTGTAAAGACTAAGGCTGAATGATGTTATCATTCAAAAAAGAAAAACCAGCTTTTGACAAGACTTTTAGGCAACTAAGCAGCCACTATGAACCCAACAGCTCTGGATGAGGGAGAAGTGTCTTCTGCAGGTGAAGCCTATGTTCTGGACTGGGGCATCAAGTGTTAGAAATGCAAAGTTTGACACAACTCTGAACCAGACCCAAGGCGCATGTTGAGAAGTTGACATTTTGACTTTGTTTTTGTGAGAAGGAAACAGCAGCAATTGAAAGAGGGAAACTTGGAAGCTTCTTTAAAGAAGAACCAGAGTGACATTTGCAGAACAAAAGACAAGCAGTTTTGCAAAAGCAGAAAAATATTCTCTCTAGGAACTGTGTTAGTCACACATAATCATCTCCCCTGTTGTGAAAGGTTCCTACTCCTCTGGCGAACACCCCCCACCCCCCCCTCCCAGCACTACTATTGCTGATACTTGAGGGGCCCTCCTGCAGAGTGCATTCTCCTCTCTCCAGTGGGAGCCCTGATGCTATTTTTCCCCTCCTCCTGCTGCTGCACAGCAAAGAGCCTGGTGGGCTGCTTGCGCTGCTGTGGGAAACAGACTGCTGGGAAGCCATCAAAAGGAACAGCATCGACAGGGTGGGCCACAGGGGCCTCCAAAGCAACAGCCACGCTGGCGTTTACAGAAAAGTCACATTTCTACTCAACAAACTCTCTTGTCCCACCATGCAGAAGGACACCAAGCTTTACAATGTTACCTAAGGACAGTACCAAGTTTGCTAGCTTCATCTATTATTCATCAACAGAAAACTAAGCAGCAGGACCAAAACTGAACAAAGTACACAACACCCAGCTACAAAAACTTCCAAAAAATAAGCTGGCCAAATTGGTAGTTTTTGCCACGCTGCAGTAGTCCTTTTTAACCATTCAGACACAGTAACACTATGTTTCCAGCTGGCATTGTCAGCTCCTCACAGCAACAAGCAGGAAGCTGAATGTGATGAATCCTTATGAGACTGTATGTCTCAAGACCTGAGGTAATTTTTGAAAGCTCCACTTTATTATGGTTTCTTACTACAGACCTACACCTGTTATTAGATGTTGAGATGGATTCTCACAGGTTAAATACAATCATTCCACTTTCCTTGTTGCTAACTGCCTTTCACATTCAACTATTTTATGTCCTGTTGGCTACTGAAAAGCTTCTAATCTTGATGAGGAAAAGAGGCAGCAAAGTGTTCACAACACTAACTCAGATCAGTTCCACAAACACATGCAGTCTTTGCAACACCCGGGTGTTGAACCACCACACCTTAACAGCTCTGGGTACATCAGCCACAACAGCACTTGACCGTGCTCACAGGCAGTACCACATAGCTCACACTCACAAGTTTTGTTCAATGGAGTTGTCCTAAAACACTAAACTCTAATCAGCAAGACACAAAACCAGCCCTGATCCCCAGCAAAATGAAGAGCATCCAAGATTATTCAGTTTAAACATCGCAGTTTTCCTAAGTATGTGTGAAACAAATTACAGCACGCTAACAGCAAAATGGCAGGTCTTCCAGGATTATTTGCAATGAGGGCACCTCAAAAGCAATTTATATCTAATTCAAACCATGACATGTGAAAGACAGTTAAGCAAATGCAAATATAGCTTCATCTAGGCACACTTACCATCTGACATGTCCTTGAGAACCAGGCTCTCCAGCTCACCCCATTCTGTATTAAGCCGTTTCATCAACTTGAACGCATTTACAGGATGCCCCAGAAACCCCTCTGGGTCCTTCGTAGCAGTATCTGTGAGCTGATCCAACTTCTCTGCCCATCTATAGTGAAAACAGACATTCATTAAAGCCTCTAGTAAGTCTGCCAATACAATACAAAACCTATTTCAAGCTACTCAGCAGTCTTTGCTAATAAACACAAACTGCAAGCTTTTCTATTATCTCTATATAAAGCGCTCCCATAAATAAAGAGGGAACAAGAGGGGGTTTTTTTCTGTCTCTTTTTCCTTTCTTTTTTAAGTCTTCTTCCTCAGCTGCAGCCTAAATCTTTTGTGGCTCTTGGGGTCTTTGTTGGAAGACTGCTGGACAAACTCCTCCCTACAAACACCAAATGCAGTATGCCAGCAGATCCATTATGAGTTTTCAGACAAGACTAATCAAAAACAAAGCTTTACCCACATTTTTGACCTTTTATTTTTAAATGCTTTTCTCTAAAGTTGATGAAAAGGTATTCAAATATAGAATGCTTGTCTCAAATTATTTTTACTTTTAGACACTCTTAAATCTATTAGCTATTCTCCTCTCACCACAAAGCTGCCTTCTGTAGTGTAAGCCTGTATTAAGAAACACAGTTCTCGTGCTCCCAAATAAAGTTTGTGGTGCTACAGTTCTGACTCCACAAGCCTCTCCAACTCTTATGGAAAGTAAGGGATGCAAGTCTTTCAGTACACCAACGTACTCCCAAAGCAGCACACCTTTTAACAGCTACTGCTGTTCATCTGTCGTGTTAATGGGAACAGCAAGCACAGCAGCCACGCTACAAGCGCCTCTCCTGCATCTGCAAAAATCAAACGCCCCCTTTCTACCCCAAACCACGCAGAACTAGAGCGCAAAGACATAATAACATGCTCTAAAACCAGGATGAATTAATGTTAACAAGGGCACACCCCACAGAGCGTGCCCCACCAAACATCAGCACCAATATAAAGTTAACACAAAATCTGTAGCCTGGAGGGAACTCTGTTCACTTGCTGGCTTTCAGTTCAGTTCACAATTTGGTATGCCTGAATTGTGTTTGCCTGCTTTATCTGAGAAAGGTAGATGCTCACATCTGTTAAAGGTGCCACTGTCTGCACTCGCTCCTCCTATACTGTCTTTAGTTGTTTCCCTATGCTCTGACAGCTCCTGCCCAGGTTCTTGCCAGCCACAAAAAGAGCGAAGAGGCTGCCTCCAAAATGGAGCACTTAAAGTGCTCCTCCTCCCATGGACCAACTCCAGCTTCAAGCAAGCCAAAGCCTGGAAAAAAAAGTCTCAGCAAACTGTGCTTTCATCTTGCACACAGTCAAATCCATTGTACATTTCCCAGCACATGACTATCCAACCTAAGTTGCAACTGAAAGTCACTAAACCATGAGTGGCAGACACCTGGCCAGGATTTCATTCAGGCAGTTTCTGTTTCATAAAAGCCTGTACCACAAGCCACCCACAAGGTGTGAGCCATCCTCTGCCTTTCACTGAGTTTAAGTCAACACAAGCTACAAATATCCTTCAGCCAAGGAGCAGAGCCCAAACTCAAATGACGCTGGCATTTTTTCCAGATTCTTCTCTCACTCTCTAAGAGTTATATTAACTTTTCCCACCTGACAGCAAGCACCTCTAATCTAATAAATACAGAGCTGCAATGCTTATACAATAAGCTGTATTTACACACTTCTAAATGTCCAGTCAGCATGCTCTCATCTCAATTTACAGCTGTAAAACACATACTTACAACATTCCAAACCTGTGGGCAATTTCAACCCTATATTTTAAGTGATAAAAGTAAATACATTCTGACAGAAGTATCTGTCTTCCTGGATGGTAGAAGCTAATACACAAAGGCTAAAATAAAATTCATGCATCTATCCAAACTTGCTTAAACATCCTCACAGCTGGTCTACACACATTTTTGAAAGCTAGGAAACAATCCTCTAGCGATACAAACCCTTTATTTCTAGATGTGATAAAATCTGACATACTGGGCTCTGGTCCTCACACCTATAGAGCCAGGCAGCATAATAATGGCAATTATTATGGCAAAGGTCTCTTACTGACTGCTTTAAAATAATAACAAGTTATTATCTTGCTTTATTTACCACATAGCATGCAGAAAGAGACTCTGCTCTTGTGGTGGGTTATTACTATTCATAGGTTAGCCGCTCAGGAACAAGCTGGCCACACCAACGCTTTTTAGTGCTTCTACATCTAGTATATCACAGCAGCCCTTCCAAGGCTCATTTGGAGACTGCCCTGGTTTCAGTTTCCAGTTAGCAAATTATTGTTCAAAGAACAATAATCCCCTCAGGGATTACATGCAAGCAGGAGTGCTAAAGTAAAGGTATCATATAGAAGGTGGGTTGATTATATTTCATCATTAGAAAGCTGCATTAAACAAACCAGTGGCTCGGGGATAATAACTTCAGACAAAAACCCAGCAAAAACTGCTATCTTAAGCTTTGCCTCAGAGGAAAAATTCCAGAAATTTAATCAGCCTTAGGAAGCACTTTTTACATAAGGATGGACTCAAATTATTAACTATTAGCATGGTGAATCAAGCTGCTTACTTTTTGATTTGCTCCAGCTTGCTTTCTTCTGCCTTGATGTAATCTTTCAGTGACACCACCAGATCTTTTTCTGTATTAATTAAGTCTGTCATATGACCTAGAAAACAAGTGAGTTTGGTTAGATGAGGAGAAACAAAACAAAAAAAAATCCCAAGAACTGAGAATTAGAGGCATCCTTCTCCTTTTCTACTTTCTTCCCCTCTTCAACTCTTTCTCACCTTAAGTCCTTCTGCATTTGCTTAAACAGTCCAGGAGTACTTGAGTAAGGCATTTTGCATTTTATATTTTTAAAGGAGAAAAATCTCATCTTGCACCAAGCCCGTTGCCATGGAAATTAATGTAATATCACATATTTATTATTAGAACTAATTTAGGATTCATTTTGAAAAGGAAGCAGGTCATAATAGAATGATCTTTCATCCAAGCATACGTAATATAAAGCAAATAAAGACAAAGTTACAGAAATACATAAAGCCTTCATGTTTGATATACAATAGTTATCAGCCCCATGTTTTTAAAATCACTCATGTAACTTCAACAGGTCCCCTAAGAGACTCCTATAAATTATAATTGCTTCCTTTCCTGCAGGCAGGCAGCTGCACTGCTTCATCACAATATGACACAGTCCACATCTTCAGCTGTGTCACAGACCATCAGAACCCAAGAGAATATGCTGACATGCTGCTATCATTTTGGACACCCAGCAGCCATTTTGCTTGCTTCTACATTTGTGCAACAGTCCACACCAGGTTGTTTTGTAACATCCAACACCTACAGGGATACAGAATGAATGCAAAGCCTAGCCTGGGTTATTAGACTAACTGGACTAGCTTAACTCAAAGCACGTTTCTCATAAAAGAGATGTCACAAGAACTAAGTGGATTTAGTTCTGTACCAATTAAAGCCTCGCACACCATTAACCCATCGCTGCAGAACCAGTTTTGAGAGCCTTCAAGACATTATTTCAGCTATGCAGCACATACACCAAAGCATGTCTCACCAATGGAAGTGAAGAAGTCTGTATGGGCGTAAGAAAAAGGCAGCAGGAGTCCAAGGGCTATGGTACACCAAATCTTGTTGAATGCCATAGTTCAAAAGCTGTCAGCTTGCCAGGTACCTATGAAAGAAACAGAAAGTAGGTAAAAAAAAAAAAAAAGCCTCTTCACCAGAGTTGAATTTTCCTTCAAAAGAGTCAGCTTATTCTCTTGGGGCTGCCAGTAGCTCTCAAGGACCAGAATCTTGATAAGCTTGAGCAGCTCTCAAGAGGACTTGACATCCTTTTGCAGACCTACTTATATTATACTTTGTCTTGTATGGTAAAAAAGACCACACAAGGTAGACCCTGGAGACAGGGTCTTCACAAGCTTCATCTTTTTGACATCTAAGGCACGCTGCAGATACAGATGCTTCATAAGAAGTACCAAAAACCCTCAACATCAAATACTGGGGAAAAAAAATAACACCAAGTTAAAATAAATATTATCAAGTTCATCTACCCAGTTAAAAAGTTTCCTTTGGTCATTCAGGAAGATGCCAGTGGAGCAGGTCAAAGTCAACACCCTATACAACCAGCCCACAGTTAAATTACTTGCATGCTCCTGCTCTTCAGCTCCCACCCTCATGAAGTCACCCATGCCTGATACAAGAGGCTGCTCTCAGCTGGTTCATAGTTAGCTCCTGTATCGGTCCCACATCAGGCTGACAGTGAGTGCTTTCTCCCACAACAGCCGCCAAGCTCTCAGCCTTTCAAGATCCTGAACCCCTTTAACAGCCCAGGATTTCCTTGATACTGCATACTTTAAGTATGTTGTCTGGGAATTCACAATCTCTCCTTTTTTCAAAAACAAAAGCTTAAACTCTCACGTACCATACCTGCTCAGAAAAATTAAAACTAAAGAGAAACTGTTTTAACAACTCTCTCAGTGGCATGACAACCAATGAAGGAGAAAAAAAAGAAAAAAAATAGCAACAATCATAAAGCAAGTCCAGCTAGAAAGCAGTTCCACCTATTTAAAGAAGCAAGCAGTATCCTTTTGATGGAGTTGACAGCAAACAACATAAAACTAGGTGTGCCATTCACACAATCAGAGAAACGCAAAAAAAAGTCAGACCCACAGAAAAGCCACACCACCCGCAACTGGAGGTAATAACAGGAAACACTTCCTTGACTCCAGAGTGCAGGATCTCTTCTCATATTGCACCTGAAGGGTCAGGGAGCAGTTCCCTTCTTTCCACCCCAAGCACTACGGAAAGAGCAGTACTCAGGTTTAGATTTACTCTGTGGACTCCCTCTTGGACAGGACAAGCAGTGTTTCGCTGGCATTAGCAGGAACAGGAAACTTATGAGAGCCTAGAAAAGCAGCACAATCTCCAACTCCTGTAAATCATCTGAAATCTGCATGACCACAATTGAAGGGCTGAAACATTCTGACACGTTCACCAAAAGAAAGTTGTAAAAATACGGAGAGGGAAGCCCAGAGTCCAGCTTTTATCCCACCAAGTTAGGTGCCTCAGCATCCCCAATGCTCTAAACCAGCCCCTGCATTCCCCACCTCCTTCTCGCCTGCTCAGCCCCTCTGCAGCCAGCCAGGCACGAGCTACATCAGACTATTTCAAATGTAACTAATAAAGAAAAAAAAATAATCTGATATAGTCCATTATATAGCCACATAGCATCCGTGCCAGTACAAGGGGCAATCTGGAGAGGGGAACTGGCAGCCCAAGACAGCAAAGGAAGGCAGGGTCACTGTTTCTGGTAGCACCACTGATTCAATCCATTTGTGAAACACTATCCCTAAACACACCGAACAAACACAAGATGCTCCAGCCAGCCTGTAACACATACCTACTTTTAAGCATAAACTAGGGATCCTGGTGAGGTCTATACAGCTGTACCTACCTCTGTGACTAACATCAGTCTCATTAAACAAGAGCTCCAATTAGGTTATTGCTGTAGATTGATGGGTCATATCTGGACTCAAGTTTTTCTTACTCAAAAGATGGTGTATCTGCATGTGCAAGGACACCAATGTGTACCTGCACTCCTATTAAAAGCACTGCTCAATTCGTATTTTGCTCCTGCTAATTCATCACTAAAGCTAACACATCTGTGAATCAATTACAAAGCACAAACAGTTCTACTACATGATAAATATTTGCCAACATTATCAGCACTCAGAATTCATTGAGGTCTCTATTTACTGCACTCTGCCAAACACGAGGAAAGCTTCAGAAAGTTTACTTTTCACTGTGAACCAATACAAAACTTTTCTAAAACACAAGCAAACCAAAAAACACCAAAAAGGTGATAAAAAGGACCTCTACAGGTCCTGGTGATAAGTCTCCCACCTTTCAGAATAAAAGGCCTTAAGGCCTGGTCAAGTAGCATGCTGTGGAACCAGTTTTACCTTTTCTCTCCCTGCCTTTACAGGCTGCTCCAGTCCGGGGCAGCCTCTGAACACAGTTGCAACCCAATCCCCTCCTCAAGCACACCGCAGAACAAGTGCGTGGCAACAGCCACAAACTGTGACAAGGGAAACTGAGTAGGGACAAAGAAAAGGCTTCTTGCAGTGACAGCAGTTTGGCACTAGAAGAGGTTGCCCAGAGAAATTGGATTTCCCATTCTTGGAAGAATTTCAAAACCAAACAGGACAAGCCCGCAGGCAGCCCAGCCTCCAAGCTCACTCAGCTTCAAACAGGTTAGGCTAAATGATGTCCAGAGGTCACTTCCATCTCCATCTGTCTTTGCTTTTGCAGTCTCCAGATTTCCAGTCATTTGCACGGGGTCAAACTCTCATAATAGCTTTGAGCCACCCAAGATTCCTTCCCTTCCAGGCAGAATTCAGAGCTGGAAACAGAGCTGAGGCAGCAGCCAGCCAAGCTCTCACTGCCCTAACAGCAGTTGCCAAGTAGCATGCCTTGCAAAACTACCGCAGAAAGATCAGCTACAGGTTCCCAAATCAAAGAAAATACAGCTCAGTTAAGATAGACACTGGGACCCTCTTAGACGCAGAAGCTGCCAAATAAGTAGGCTTAATTTCTTCCTATCAGCGACATGAACCAAAACAAGATTAAAATCCTCTCTACGTTATTCCTGTCAGTCTCACTCTCCTCCTCAGCCCCGTCCCTCAGGCAAACACAAAGATGGCAGTTGAGCATCTCAGAGAAGCGGGAATGTGCTACCCACACACACAGGAGTGGGAGTCCTGCTGACAGCTGTAACACAGGAGCCGTCCGACTTTCCCCAAGAAGTGCATTTGCTGAGCTGCAAAACAGTAAAACATGGCAGAGCTGGGAAAAACCCAACAGGAACAAAAAAACACGTAAAACAAAGCAGCAATCAGACAAATGACACTACCAGACACAGCACAGGATTCCCCAAACAGTAGGGATACACAACAAACGCCCGTTTAAATTATGAAACTTAGAGGTGGGTTATTTGAGGGCTTTTAGAGTTTGGCTCTGCTTCACAAGTAGAAACAATCTACAAGACTCACAGGAGAGTGGATGTGCTCATAGAATCCATGAAAACAGAAGGAAATGTCAAGATAAACTACAGGGACTGAAATAACCTTACAACAATCAAGGTCTGCCAACTGGTGACCAGAGACTGAAGCACACAACTGAAGATACGCTTGTTATACAAGATAGATATATATATAAATACATTTATATATAGGTCTGAGGTGGATTTTGTAGTTCTGGCTTAACAGCTGGACTTGACAATCTTAAAGGTCTTTTCCAACCTAAATGATTCTTGTCACTGTCAACTCCAAGCTCTACAGGACTTACCAGGATCCCGAACAAGACAGAAAATAGGAACTAAGGGTATATTACAACACGCAGTTACTGTAGAATAGCTCCCAACTTAATCCCAAAACAGCTTCTTTGTTGAGGTAAGAAATAAGTGACCTACTCAATGGAGTCCAAACTGTAGCACCATGATTCTCAACTTTAATTTAACAATTTAAGGATCTCACAATCCTTACTGTATCCCACTGTATGTAAAAAAAAAAAAAAACCCACAAAAATCTATTTGAGCTGAGGCTGGGGGTAGAGAGGATAGCACCAGAAACCCTAGCTGCTCACTGCACCAAACATCCCTTGTCTCAGGGACAACTCAAGTTATAGTCTCACGACACAATGTGACTGGAAGTAAAACTGAAAAGGGAAGAACCTTCCCAGAGCAAGTGCTGAGTACTGAGAAGCTGTTGTGGTTGTTTGACAGACTCATGAGACAGAAACATTCCCAAGTTCTCTAGCACATTACATCTAAAAGCTGTCTTAAAATTAAGGCCCAGGCAGCAAGAGAAGAAAGATTTTTTTACAGAACTGGTGCTAATGGAAGAACACGGCATGGTTTTAGCTTCTTTTTAATGACAACGTTGTAACATATGCAATCTTTTGTATATAACAGTATTATAATAATTGAGTATGAGGATCAATTTTAGAGTCAAGTATGTGACGTTTTAAATATCATTTGCTGCCAGCTCAAAAGCAACATCTGTGAGTCCGACTACAGGACAGGCCTATGTTCATACCCAGATTTGTACCCAAGGAACTGAAGCAGGTTTTCCTTTGGTTTCTTCCAGACTAAGACTGAATGGACACATCCCTCTCAGAGCCCACTTGTTTTAACTTTCTAAGCCAAGACAAATAACACTGGCAACGGAGCCAAGCACTTATCTCATTAGACACAACAAGCAGTAGGCTACCCTTCTATTCCTTCTTCTGCTCAAGGATTAGCACAGTATCTATAGAGATACACAGAGCATTTTCAGGTACCAGGAGCAATTACAAAGGGAGGTGAGGTAGTCATTTCTCCCCCACGTCTGTTTCTGATGTGGGTTATCAGATGTGCCACCCCATGAGAAGAGCACAGAGCAGAAACTGCTCAGAACAGCAATGCCACTGATCAGCATTTCTTGAAATGGTGTTACTTCTTCAGCCTCTAGATGAATTAACAGCTAGGAGAGATGTGCCTACCTATGCCACGATCACTGCTTGAACGGCAGAATGCACACTCTTGGCATAGCAAGACTTAGGCACGCTCCTCTGAAGCCCAGGAGAAGGGGGAAAAAAAAAAAAAAAAGAAGGATATTAAAAACAACAGTACTGATTCTGTCAGCACATAATTAAGCAGCAGCACAGAGTGCTCCAGGTCAAATCAAATGCTTTGTAGTATGGTTCAAGATGTTCAAATGCATCCAACAACAATCCAAAAGTAGTAATGGGCACACAGGCTTCTGCCTCCTGACAAAATGAAGTAATTACTCTCCACCCCACACCCCAGTTTGCACATTTTTTAGTCTCCGGCATCCTAAGAAGCTGCATTTAACTTTTATCTAGTTGCTGTAAGAGATAACTTCTTTCATCTCCTAAGGGCATGAGCACTGAATCTTTATATATGCAGAAGTGGTGAACAGTTAAGCACCCCTGCAATTCCTCTTAATGAACAAAACCTATGAAACTGAACACTGGGGGACCCTTTTAATACCTTCGCTCTGAAACCCCACAGCACCTTTCCTCTAAGAGCATCCAGCTTCTCAGGTAAACCAGCAGATGTATCCTAAGCATATCTGACGCTTTTTTTATTTTCTTTTTATTCAACAGCAACCTCAAGAGTCCATGATGCAGTTTTCCCTTCCAGTCAGGTTAAGCCCTAGCAAGATACCTGCTCAATGGCATAGCTTGCTGCAAAGTTAGGGGCAAGGCAGGTTTTGCATAAAGCCGCTGGATTTCAACCCAAAGCAGCAGAGAGGGAAATCACGGTAAGCATTACTCCTCACGCTGCAATCAGTGCACACAGCGCCTGGGGTTACAACCGGCGTGTGACAACCGGTGTTTATGCGAAATAACTTTGTACCCAGCCAAGCACCACGTCGTTCAAGCGCTCTCAGAACTCCGAAGGCAGCTCAAACAACAGGCCGTCGGCTCCACAGAAAAAGCTCCCTTCTGTTCAGTCCCGACAACAGCAGCTCCTGGCCGCAGGGATGCCGCCAAGACGGCTCCCGGACCCACCTGCGCCGTACACCCCCGGAGGGGGCAGCCGCCGCTCCGAGCTGCCCGCGGCCACGTTTAAACGCCGGGCGCGGGGAACGGGCCGCACGGCCGCGGCTCCCGGCGGGAGAAGGCGGAGGCGGCACTGTTTAGTCTACCAGCCGCGGGGGAAGCCAGGCGGGCCGCCGGGGCCCTGCCTGCCGGTACGGCGGCGCCCTCCCGCCCCCCTCCGGAGGCTGCCGGCTCCCGTTACGTAACGGTTGGGAGGGCCGGGGCACCGGCCCCTCGCCGAGAGGGCCGGAGCGCTGCCACGTATCGCCCCCACCCCGCTCACGTAGCGACCGCCGCGGCGCCCGGACCCCCCACGCTCCCCTCACGGCGCGTCGCGACGTCCCCCTGAACGACAGACCGACCCACCCACCCGGCGGCAGCGCCGCCGCCACCGGTAGGAAGCGGGGTGAGGGCGGCCGGGCCTCACCTGAGCGAAGGGGGCGGCGGCTGACGGGGCGCGGAGGGGACGGCGGCGGTAACGGACGGCCGCGAGCTGCCCCGTGGCGTAACCGACCGCGCGCGGCCGGCCCCGCGCGGCTTTTATAGGCGCCCAGGCCACGCCCCGTCCCGCGCGAGAGGGGGTAGGCGGAGCGGGGAGGGGTGCCGCGCGCTACGTGAGCTCAGTCACAGCGGCGGCCGCCCCACTGCGCAGACGCCGCCGCTGCTCCACGTGGGCGCGCGGCCCTCGGGGTCTCCCCTGCCGCCACCACCCCGGGGAAGCGCTCGTACGGGCCGAAGGTGGGTCCCGGGGGCGGAAAGGTGGCGGGTGGGAGCAGGAACGGGCCCCAGGACAAGGGGAACGGGGGAAGGGTTACGCCGAAAGCGGCGGTGATGGAGTACACGTTCCCCAAAAGGCCTCAGATGGCAGGAGGAGCTGGGGGTCCCTGGCGGCAGCCCAGCCAGGTCCCTTGCACTGCTGCTGGGTTAGCCGAGCCCCACCAGACTGTGCCACACTGCTCCCACATCAGCAGTGCCCCTCCACTCCCCGCAGGAGAGGTGGTTTTAGGGCCCCACCAGCCCTGACTGACATCACATTCCCATCTGCACAACACAACAGCCTGTTGGCAGTGGTTGGTGCTGGATGCACAATGCCATACAGCCATTCCCAGCCAGCTCTCCTTGCGCACAGGAGGCTGCTGGACTCCCACCCCGTGGATCACCAAATCATGCTCTAAACTGATAATTTTGACTCTAAACTGACCTCGCGCCACCCCCTCTCTAGCTGATGTCATCAGCTGCATTTCCCAGCATGCTTTCTGTTCCATCACACGAGTCCCAGTAGCGAATGTGACACCACCAGGTGCTGCACCCTGTAACGGGCAAGACCACGAGCCATGACACCCTGTATGAGAAACAAACAACACGAAATGAACCAAATCATTTCTTGTCCCAGTGGGGCCACAGATGCACCCGCACAGCCGAGACCACATCGCAAGCGCTGCTGTGCCAGAGCAGGAAGCAGGCTATTTTTTAGTGGAACTATCTGTCAAAAAAAAAAAGAAAAATCCTTCCTTTCCTCTGATTTTGGTCGCCTTCCAACAGAAATACAACTCCTACAACCAGCAGGAAACGTTGGAACGACACACAAGCTTCTAGCTGAGGCATCTAGTTAAAGCCTTGTTATCCAAAGAGCCCGTAATTTCCAGCCAGAGATTTAACAGCAGCTTCCAGGCATCTGGCAAAACCTCACATGCTGCAGGAGCATTCCGATTCTTTCTAGCAGGATTCACTGCTTTCTTGCCCTCTTCGACACCAGCCAGGTATTTTTAGAAAGGTGGACAGTGGAGGAGGAGGACGAGGAGCTTATTGGCGTGGTTAGCAGCAGGCTCGCTCGCATTTGTCAGTGTGGGGCCGAAGGCAAAGGACCTCCTGCTTAAAAGGAGCCCGGGAGTTCAGCATCTGCTAAGCAGTGGAATCAAGAGGATTCCATGGTGGGGTTGGGCAGCTTCAAGCAGGCCTTAGCAGAGCAAATTGTTACATGGGCACCTTGTTAATAAGCACCATCTTTACAACCAGGAACAACAGTAGTGCTTCCTGAGAGAGACCTGCAGCAGAACAAGAGCCTTTTGGGCTTGCTTTAGGGTTTGAGGAGCCCTGAGCGTTTCCTGACAGAAATGCTGACTCCCTTGGAGCAAACACAAGCTTAACTACATGCTTCCTTTCCTGAGCAATCCTGTAGAAGCAGCTTTATGCTGAGGGTTACTAAGAGAAAGACCCACCCAAACCAAGAACGAAGCATAAGAAGCCCCATAAGATTGAAAGCATAGCAGCACACACCAAAGCTTAGGCCAGCCTGCCTAGACAGACCGTCCTGGCCTCTGAACCCTTTCAACTTTGGGATCTTCTCAGCCTGATGTGGTCTGTCTATTTAGTAACCCTCAACAGAACTCTCTGTTAAATAGTCCTCCCCTCTTCAGCTAGAGCTGTTTTGTCTCCACAACAACATCCTTTATCAAGCAATTGTGCTATCCCTTAGCCATGGAAAACCAGCTCCATTTGTTCACTGGTAACACGGCTCCAACTAGTTAACACTTGAGTCCCCAGGTTCCTTTGCAGGAAGGGACACAAAACAGTTGTCTCAGGTATCAGAGCCTACCTAGTTCCTTGCAGTGGCCATATTCCAAGTCTTTGATCATGCTCAGCATCCTCACTGAACCTTTTCCTTCAAGATCCTTTTAGAGACAACCTGAGTGCAAGGTTTAAGACACAGCTGAGTCAGTTGTATATTAGGTTTTCCCTGAACCCTACTTAAATACCATTCAGAGGTGTCTCCTCAACACCTGGGCAGGCATGAGGAGCACAGAATGTCATTGGGCAGGTCCTGGCTGTCAGCGTCCCTACCCTGAGCATGAGAAACCACAGGAGCCCCTCGTAAACATAATAAACCCTACAAGCCTAGTGTTAGAGCAAGGCCAGATTTGGTTAGTTTGCACCTCAGATCTAATGATAGAGGGAAGAAGTATTCATTAATGTTCTCTTTAAGAAGGTGGTTTGTCTTCTTTCAGGCTCTTCCTAAAAAAAAAAAAAAAATACTATATTATGTTTTGGTTTTACCAGGTTTCTTGTGGCTTGAGCATAAAAGTTTGCAGCACAAGATTGCTAGCTCTGTGTATTTGCAGCAGCTAACAGCTGTTCTGCAAGGGCCAGCTGCTAGCAGTTCTAATGCCTGTTCCTGCTTATTGGGGGCAGCTGGAACAACACAAACCAGAACAGCAACAAAAAGCAAGATTATGAGTATACCCCTTATTAGCCTAGAATTACCTTTTCCAGCTGCTTTTTTGGCTTGAAAAAATCTTTTACCAACTGTCAATGCCAATATGAGTATTTTACAATCCCAGATCTTAAAAAAACCTTAGCGACAAGGGATGAAAGATTTGTCTCTCTTGTAATCCTGTCCATGTCAGAGATCCCAAGCGTGCCTTCCCACTGCTTGTGGCCTCCTCGCCTGCTCCTTTTGTTTGCTCCTCTTGCACTGAGAGAGAGTCTCGGGGATTCACTTCCTCTGGTGGCCTGCCCAAGCCCAAATTAGTAAGCGACGGGAAGCTGTCAGAGATGCATTTGCATGGCCAGCCCTTCACTCCGCTCACAGGATTGCATCTCCTGTCACGTACAGTATCTGCAGGGGGCAAAAGCAACAATTTATAGATGCAGTTCACACAACTCGGAGCCCAGCATCAAATACACTCACAAAGAGGCACCCTAGTGCAGAAGAGACGACTGCTATTTGTGCTCCTTAAATTAATTACATGAATAAATGATGAGAAAGCCTGTTATTTTCAAAATCATTTCCCCTGCTTACAGGCTACAGAAATCCTTCACTGGACAGCATGCAGTCACAAGGAGATGTATTGAGCCTGGGAGAAGGCACAAGGAGTCTCTCATGGGCCACACAGCTTCCCATCGGTCAGATCGGTCACAGAAGTGACTCAAACTCTGTTTTCTCTGCATATTGTTGCCCAGCACAGAGAGTAGGTATGCAGGACTAGTCTAATCCATTATTACTTTTTTTCAGATGCCCACAGTATGGAGAGGCTGTGGCACTGCACTGCGTTCGAAGGAGTCCTTACACTGCAGCTTCGTGCTCTCTGGCTTTTGATCCTCTGGGTGGATAGCCTCACTTTTGTGCTGAGAAGCTGTCTCAAGATTCAAGATCCTGAAGCATCTCTCCCAGCTGCCTCCTTCTAAAGCCAGCTCTTCTTGTAGGATCCATTTTGTGACCCAGTCAGGGTCAGTAAATCTGTTATTTTAACAGCAGGGTGGATACTTCCCTTTGAGATTTTATTGCAGTCCTTGATTTTATTAAGGGAAGATGTGTTTTGTCCATTAATCCAATTAGCCTGGTGCATTAATAGGATTGGGCTTGCTCTCTTTCAGGAAGCACACAAATAGCAGTTGAGCCTAGCAAACCCTAAACTTGTAACGCTGGTAACAAGAGTGCTGTTTCCCAATGTATTCTATTTATTATTTTTGCAAGCTGTGCTCTCAAACTATGTGACGTAAATTCTCAGTTAGAATGCCTTGCTTCACAACCAAGAAGCAAAAGGCTGCCCTGAAAACATTTACTTTCATACATTTATAAAATTCTCTTTGTGCTAAATATAGGCAGGCAGGTTCCAGCCCAGAAGAATTTTTTCAGTACTTGAGAGGACTCTGTTTGTTTGGTTATAAAGGCATGAAAAATATTTGTCATTATTCTGACATCTGTCCTGGCAAAGTGCGCTTTCTAATCAGAGCTATTCACTTGCACATTCAACTGGGGATTTGGGTGCTTGAACACTCAAGGGCTCTGTCCTGCAGATACATGCAGCTCTTGGCATATTTTCCCCTTTGTGGACAGACAGTGCTTACCTTTAAACAATGCTCTTATGTTATTGATGCAAAAAAAAAAAATAAATAAAAGGAGAAACTTGGGGGAAAAGAAAGGAGAAAAAAAAAGGAAGAACTGAAGAGGAACTAACTCCTCTGCTAAGAATGGCTCAAATGACTGCAGCAGCATTGTTCTCATAATAACTTCTGCTTGGCACAATACAGCATGTCACAGTCGATAGCATGGAGCAGGTGTTGGGGGGAAGGGAAAGAAAGAAGAGAGTTTACTTCCAGGCAGCCTCACTAAGTCCAGGAGTTAATCCAAATCCAGAGCAGCCAGCCAGCCCTGTAGCTCTGCCAAGAAGCAGCTTGCGCAGAACTACATTTCCCAGTGCTCCCAGTGGGGGAAGAGCAACTCGGACCCAGTAACAGGCTGCTCTGCTGTGTGCTGGAGGAGTGGTGCTTCTTACTGAGGTCACGGCGGGACGCCCAGCTAATCCCTCCTGCTGGAGACATACGTGGGGCAGACGTGTGGGGAACGACAGACCGAGGGACCCACTTCCTGCTGGCATACGGCCGAGGTGAGATACGCACACAGGATGGGAGTTTGGGCTGGCCTCCCGAGTTTTTACCGTCTCTTGAGTTTTCCGTGAGCCTAACCAGAACCTGGCATCGTGGTTCCGAGGAAGGAAGGAAGGGGTTAAAACGCCTGCATACAATGCATTTCACTACCAGGTACAAAACATTCCTCTTGTCTCCACCCTGGAGCAAAGTGCAGAGCTGTTTGTGAACTCCTCAGTTCAGTGCTGGCAGCTGTGCTGGAGATTTTCACGCACCAGGCTGGAGGAGCTGTGGGGGCGCAGAAGCGACGGACACGTTAATTGCCACACCACAAAACTGTTTCGGACATGGCATCTTCCACAGTCACTGTCCTCACGCGCGTCTGCCAGAGCCTGTTGGCAATGTGCCGAGCTCCCACTGCTGCAGCCAAAGTGCTGAGCAAGGACGCTGATTTCAACAGTGGGCTTGGCTCCCCCATCTCCCCAGGGATCACCCCGATGAAGAACACCCTCAGCCAAGACAGTGGGAAAGAGGGATCTGGGGCGGAGATGTTGGAAGCCACAAGGCAAAGCTTCCATGCTGCCAGCCACAGAAACAGCCTCCGCGTACAGACAGGAGCCTCTGCTTAGGCATCACTCCAGCTCAGGAGCCATCACTGACCTTTACCAAAAGGAAGGACTCGCAGGCGCTTCTTTGGCACTGCTTGTGTGTCTGCAAACCGAGGCAAATGTAACTTCCTCCTTACAGGGCTTAGAGCTGCACGATTGAAAAGTCAAGCATAAAGATTACATATCATAGCTCGGCTTTGTTTCCGATGAGCGCTGGAGAGAGCAGTCTATCTGGCAACTTTCTGACATCCTGAAGCTGAGTTCAATCTGCAGTCTGTGACTGCCTGAGCTGAAAGCATGGTACAAAAAAATACCCCATTCATAGCTGGAGATGATCCGACTCAGCTGCAACTGCTGTCTCTCATCTAATTCAGGGAATTCTCTTCCGCAGCTGATATTTTGTCTTTCGTTCTCTTCTGGCATCGGTGCCTTTCCCACAGCTCCGCTGTGTGCTGCAGTAGGATGTTCAGTTGGATCGAGGCCATTACAGCTCTGTAGGAAGCAAACACTGCTCTTTTCCCCAGGGATATAGGACTTTGGGAAGGAACATCTAACCTAGTCTTAGCAGTGATTTCTGCAAGACCTGTGCACACTCGCAGATAGAAAACAAACTGAGGTATCTTTAAATAGTCTTAAAAACAACCTGAAACTGGGTCTGATGTGTGACTAGAGAGCAAGACCGAAGCAGTAATTTTAGAAAGCACATTGCCAGCATTCTGCAGATGGTGAGGGGGAGATTTTTGGTAGTAGTGGGTTATCACACCTTTTAAATAAAATTTAACTTTGTATGAGCTGCTGCATTATATTCTGTGCTTCTCTTTTTAGGCAGAGGCAGGTACCTGTAGGTGCTGGCTATGGCTGCAATTTGTCAGGCAGCGTACAGAAGAGCTTCCTCTCTCATCTGCAGGTTACACTCTACCTACGTCAGAAAAATGAGGTGAGTTCTCAGCTACTTTGTGTGTACAGTGAGAAGACCAGAGTTTGGCGCACTGGTGCCCACTGTCACAAGCAGCCCTACCAAAACCTAACCTGAGGGTTAATCTTTTAACAGCTCAGCAGTAATAGTCGTGCGGTGAGCTCTGTAAGTGACAGCAGTCACAATCTCTCCCTTCGCCGCTGATGAGAACTGGTTCTCTTCAGGCTGGAGCTCCGTTAATGAGTGCCTACACTTGCTGTCCTAGCTAAGGATCTCTGAAAGTACAATGCAGACTTGATGTGATGTTGCTTACTTTGTTTTAAATGCCACTTCAAACAGTCTGAAAGACAAACACCCCTTCTTGCAATGATTACTTTTCCTAATGCAGGCTTCAGGACTTCGGCTTGGTCTTTGCCCTCACGTCAGTGTGGCTGGCAGAACTGATGGGAAGGGTATACAATGCCTGTAACCTCACCAAATAGGACCTGGAACCATCCAGGTTGGGGGAATAAAAGTGAAGAGCAAGGTTTCCCCCCACACAATTGTGTCTATAAAGCAGACTTATTCGATTAAGAGACTGGTTAATGTTCTTGGACATCCAAGAGCTGAGGCTAATTGTGTGGTAGTAACAACTGCAGTGTTTTCTGCCACACAGCACCCTCGATAGAGGCTGCAACCCACTGAAGAGTAAACTTAGCCATCAAAAACTCTGGAGGCTTGTGGAATATATGAAATCCATGCTGTCTGGTCAGTCCCCCTGCTCTGTGCAAAATAAACACATCAAAGCATAACGCAGGTAATCTCAACATGATCTTGAATTCATCTTCCCCAATTCTTTTCTCACTGCAGATACTTAAATGAGCTAAAGGAAGATGACAGCCTTTGCAGACAAGCCCAGACCTCAGGAAGTTTCTACCTCTTTCACAATCTCTCCCCCTTCCTGCAGAAAGTTGGGAAGAAATATTTGGTACCGCAGCTCAGTGCATCAGGTAAGCAGGTGAACAAAGAAACATCTCCTGGAACAATGCAGAGTCATTTGCAATAAGCAACTCCTTACATGGGGGTTAAAAGTCTACCGAGCTGTGCAGGAACATCCTGCTACATGCAGCATGCCATCTGTTAACAACCGAAGACTATTCAGAGTTAAAACCTTGGTATGCGGGCACAAGCTCATGCTCTTCACACACATATGATATCAACATACAGCTGATCAGAGATGTTCAGTTTAAAACATCTGGGACCATGCCTTTTGAAGGGAAAAGGCTGGTGGAAAACAAGGAAGGTCTAACAGCAAAGGTTACTAGCGTAACACGGGAAAGGTTTTCTTTGAAAGCTATTAGCTGGCATAGGACAACCAAAATAGACAGCTGCTCCTGAAGCATTACAACATCTGCATCTTTAGCATGACATGGTCAAACCTTCCAACAGCTGGGAGGAAAGCCAGACTTCTGGTCTCCATCCAGGTGGGACCACTTGTCTGGTCAGCGCTCTCACACAAGTACCCTGTCTTGAGTCAAGGTTGCATGCACCTTGAAGGTCCAGAGAAATCCTCGTGGTTGTTTGGATTTGCTTTCATCACAACTTTTTCTTCCCCTTTCCCCTGTTGTTTAGAGATGAAGAGGATCCTGGAGAAATTCACAGAGACTGAACAGTGGATAGAGAAGTCGGTGCTGATCGGTTGTTCAGATGAGCACATGCCACACTTTGCCCTGGACTTAGGTTGGGATGATTCCTCTTCCATCTGTGTCAGCATCGCGTTTGATGCGCCAAGATGAAGATGCTGCCTGGGCGGCATCCTTAGTCCTTGCCAGGTGAACGTTCACTGCCAGAGCCGACTCGCTTGAGCCTCTGCAGGAGCTGTTGGGAACCTGGCAGGTCAGAGCCACGGAACCGCGTTGCTGTTCCTGTGCATGTGTTAGTAAAGGTGGGCTGTTGGCAGGTCACTTGGTGGTTGGGAATATTACCCCTGATGTGATGTCACTTCCACGGGAACTTCCAGAAATTGTATACCGGAACAATGAAGGGCGTAAAGGGATAATAACCACAATTTGAGATCAAAGATTATTATTTTTTTTGTTGCCTTTTTCTTTTTCTTTTTTTTAAAAAACAGGAGCCTTGGAGAAATCAGACCTTGAGTCTGAACTCAAGGGAGTGTTTACTGACTTACGAAAGGCTCTCTTCGTGGTGGATGGGAAGGATTCTTCTTTGCTGGCTTCGGTATTATACAGGTTTTTATACTTTAAGAAGTTGCAATTTCTAACATCAACCCTTCTCCTTGTCCCCCATACTGTTTTAGGATTTAATACATATTGTGGGAGTACCTACTGCCCACTTTCAGTGACGTAGGTACAAATTTGCAATCCCAAAAGATATGTGATGGAAAGAGGAACAGACTAAGTGGCTTACAAATTACTTCAGTAATTAGCCATTTAGCATGAACCTGCTGTACATCCAGCGTGAAACATCAGTCACAGCAATTCTGGTTTGCCCTCAGCGTAACAATTAAGCTCTAGCCTTCCATAATCCGCAAACTGAATTTCACAAATGAACTGACATCTTCCCTCAGAGCTGCTCCTTTAAAGCTACTCATTTATAAGCTGTTACTCTGCAGATGCCCTCTGTTTGGAAGGCCTAAGAAAAGACCTGTGTGTGCAAGTCAGCTGTCCTGATCCAGAAGTCGAAATAGCTCACGTTTCTGTTCCTGCTCTGAAATGGTTGTAGTGCTTGGGCTATTTTTCAAAAGGGTACTCACGGTTGGAGACTCCTTGGAAGAGTTCATCTCCCATTACTACTCCCATTGTACCCCAGTAAAGAACAGCTCTTCCCCACCTCCCCTGAACACACTCAGATTTGGGTGCTAAAGCAAGAAACATGAAACACCAATCGCAGGATCTGACATTTTCCAAAGTGCTGCCTGTACTTAATTTACTTTTCTGGGCTTCCAAGCACCATCAGAGTTTATGCACATCACTGTGTATGGGGGAGAAGACAGCAAAGTGTTGTTCAGGGAGACTGAACAGCTTGCCCCAGGTATAAACAAACTTTTTGTTTCTCTCTGGGTGTTCGCAGGCCCAGTCCCTTCTCCGCTGGCACGATTCCCACCAGTACTGCAGCAAAACTGGGCAGCCCACCCAGAAGAACCTAGCTGGCAGCAAGCGTGTCTGCCATGCCAGTGGGATAACTTACTATCCACAGGTGAGCACCTGAACAGCAACAGTAAGCAGCACAGGGGAGCCTGTAAAAGGAGGCAGGACTGCTTTCCTTGTAGCTGGCCATTTGGGCTTTAGTGTTCATCCATCACCACTCCCCTGGCTAGGAAAAGCAATGATTGCCACTCACTTGTTCTGTCTGAACTTCTTGCTTTGCTTTTCTGACGTATTTGCTAGATGTCTCCGGTGGTTATCACCCTGGTGTCTGATGGGAGCCGGTGCCTTCTCGCACGACAGCCCTCATTTCCCCAAGGGATGTACACCGCTCTGTCAGGCTTCTGTGATGTAGGTAAGGTGGTCTCTGATCCAGCGCGGTGCCTCTGACATGCAGGGCATGGGGGCAGGACAGGGGCACATCAACCAAATGCCTGTTGGACACAGAGGGGAATACCAGGGAAAAACACTGGATCTTAACTGACAAGTGTTCCCATTCAGACAGAACTCCACATAGCTCTACGTGTCTGAAGTGAGTGGGAATTATGGGTGGGTATCAGTTGCTCCATTTCCTGAAAGGAAATACAACTCTAAGGCTCCCCAAATTAGGACCCCGGGTACTGTTTCAGACCATATTGTGTTTAGTGTGGTCTGGCTATGAAGAAAAACTGCAGACATCTTGTTCCAGGAGGGGAAATGGCTTTAAAAGAGAAAGGATGAAGAGAGGCAGCATTTGTTCTATCCACCAGCAGCATATAGAGTCAGACATGTCTCTGGTACCTCTGTTCAAGGGAAGTAAGCACAGTTGATTAATTTAATCAAGCATCCTGCTGACAAGCCTTGCCAGGTCAGCACAGTCAGAGCTCCTGCGTGTGTGTGTGAGCGGTCAGGGCTGGAACACCTCAGAAACGAGCATGCCTATGTTTTCACTGCCACGGTTTGCTGCCCCAAGGCCAGGCTGTCCTTACCTAGCTTTGGTTGCTTCTAGGTGAAAGCGTGGAAGAGACAGTCCGGCGAGAGGTGGCAGAAGAGGTGGGCCTGGAGGTGGAGTCTCTCTGGTACACTGCTTCTCAGCACTGGCCCTTTCCCAGCAGCTGCCTAATGCTAGCTTGTCACGCGTTGGTGAGAGCACAGCAGGCTGAGGTGAGCAGACTCTGGTTCCCCTGCGGCATTTCACTGCCTGCCTTGCATAGCAAAGTCTCTTTCAGTCCACGGACTTTAGTTTGGAGAACATCAGATCCTCCCTAAATGCAGTTTTCCATTGGGTCTCCCTACAAGCAAAGGACAAACGACAAAACAATTTTATCTTCTGTTACAACATGCCAGATTTTGCACAGGTTACTGTATATACACAAGCCCAGAGCCCAGCACCCCTGTGATTTTTCCTCTGACCATTGCAGAGCAAGTGCTCTCTAGTATTGATACCGTATTTGCCATAGAGGACACGGATTCTGACATGTTAATCACTGGGCTCAGCCACTAGTACTTTGCAGGCCAGCGTCGTGGTGGAATATGACTATGGATTTGTGGCTTCCCTCAAAAAAGCAAGAAGACAAAGCACTAGTGGGTAGCGATGCCCTTTCCTGTTCTGGCATCAGCACTTAATTCAGGCATGGATAAAGCACTCCAGGCATTCTAGCATGGGATCTTTGCAGGTGCAAGAACAAGGTACAGCTGCCCACATTTAAATCCGATTTAAGGAATCAGTACCCTCTCTTAATTTTTTGCAGATCACTATGAACAGCTTGGAACTAGAGGAAGCCCGTTGGTTTGGCCTGGAAGAGATTGTGGAGGGTCTCAAGAGAGAGCCCAGATCTTCAAAGCAAAATGATGGTAGTGTTTTACCCTGGTTCCCTCCCAAACAGGCCATCGCTCACCAGCTGATCTGTGAATGGGTTAAGCAGCAGATGTCCAAGCTGGCTTAGGCATGGCTTCATCAAGCCTGCGACTCTACCGGGACTACAAAAGCTCTATGAAACCTCGATACAAAAGCTTTTGAGGTTACTGAAGGCAAAGTCTGTGTTATGGCGAGGACAGCACTAGACTGATGGTGTTCTTAGGCTCAGACACATAGACCTACAAAGCCATTTCTGGGCTGATCATCCTCAGACAATTCCATGGACAGTGGAGATGCCGTGACTTGCAGTAAATGTACAATAAAATTCTTAGTTCCAAAGCATCAGACATTCTGTGATCAACTGCTGCTGTTGCCCAGCAAGCAATACAGTAGGGATCTCCTGGCACCTATGTCCTATTATCCTCCATTTTATCCATCTTGGATAGATATCACACTAAAGAAAAGTAATAAAAAAAAACCCGCTGGCACCTTTCACTGTTCATATTTATATGGGTCTGGAAGAACTAGTAAAAAAAGGCAGAAGAAAAGACACTGCCTGTACGTTCCCCCCTTCTGATTTCCTTCTCATTCAAGCTTCCAGTTTCATATAAAGCATCCTTTCCCCGCCCCCCCAAATGCTAAATGGGCTCCTACTCCATTGACATACCCAAGCAACTAAAAATATCTCAGAGGCTCCATTTTCTCCACCAGTAAGACGGTGCCGCTTCCATCCTAAGGAAGAGAGAACAGAGCTATCTGGTGGTAGAGAGTGGAAGAGCAAAACCTTTGTGTATTAGAACCCAGATATTGCAAAGGTCAGATAATTCTGCAGGAAAGGACTGCACTTCTGTCAAGAGAGAAACCCTGAATGGAGCAATGCCTCTTACCCCGTGCTGGAGTTTGTTGCTTTCCCGGAGAGCTGGTCTGGTTTTACTGATGAAATGGTATCACTAATCTAGAGGGAGAGCAATGGTCTTGGCAAGGAAAGCTTAGTAAAAGAGATGGAAAGATACTTGATCTGCTGCTGATTCAGGTTGAAGTTTCTTTCTGCCTACTTGTTCAGAGTTGAAATGCCAAGCTTGCAAAACCACCAGTACAGATGTTGGGAGGGGGAGCAGGAATTGCTGACTGCCACCATTAGGATTCATTGCAGGTGAGCAACCACTTGAGCAATGGTAAAAATCTGGAGTCAGGGGGGCTGAGCAGCAAGGAAAAGGCTGCTTTCTTGCCCTGCTGAGACATGCTTTGTTTCCTTGGGTTAATTTTACTTCAGGAGTTTTGGAGGGGACTTTCAGGCCATGGTGGCATGTGCTAACACCTTCCCACCCTTGCTAACTCTCAGTCAATAAAACCCACGTCAGAACATGTCTTTCATGTTTGTGAACATGCTGTCCGTCCTCCTGATAAGAATGCACTCAGGTGCAGCCAAGGCCACTGCTTCCTTCTCTCCAGCCCAGCTAGACGCAGCACGGGAGCCCACATACCACCGAACTTAACTGCAATGCTCCTGTATCCACATCCCCTTGAAACAGGTCTCACTGCCCCTCTTCATAGCAGTTCCTCCTGCTTTCTCTCCTGTCACACCATTTTGATTCGCCAGCATTTCTCTCTTGCTCTCTCATCTCTGGAATTTGCCATTTCCAGCCTCCCTCCTTTCTTCCCCTTCTCTGCAGTAGAAGACAGTGAAGAGTCAGATACCCACCAGTAAGATATTCCCACTTCTAGCCCTCCTTCCTGCTTCTCCTTAATACCTTCCCAGCTCACCTTTAGATAGATCATTAACGTGCCCCACGCTTGATTCTCACGTACATCCATCTCAAGGTACTTAGCACATCTTAGTATCCACCCATGATCTGCTCTCCCAGTAGCAGAAAAAGGACAAAGAAGTAAAAGCAGCAGAAAGTCATGCATGTGAGTGAAAGGAGGCACGCCTGTGTGACTTCTGCAGTAATCTGAGCTTTGTGTATTTTGGTTTTATACTTTTACAGCCCACATTTGCAGTGTAGGTCTTCGTCAAACCAGCCATGGTGCGATCAGATTCAACACCAGTTGTGATACCGCCTGTTCCCTACGAGAACAAAGTCAGGAGGAAAAGCAAAGCTGGTTTCTCATTTGCTTGCTTCTGTGATTCACCTTTTAAAACACAGGTTTAAAAGCCTGCACATTCATTTTAATTATCAGTAAGAAAAAAAGAAGCCTTTTCAATCAAATACTTCTTTCAGTAGAGCAAGAACACTTCCAGTGCAATATTCCCATCACATCTTTCCAAGAGCCTCAAATTTTAAACCATTTTATAAAATCCTTAACCCATTCCCTTTTGACTTAGGTACAAAACAATAATGGTTGCCTCTGTTCCTGATATTAAGAAAGCAGGAATAATGTGTGTGTATATATATATATATATACACACAACTACAAACAGGACAAAAAAACCCCAGATGACAGAGGCATTGTCTTCACTTGCATTTGCCTCAAGTCTAGCTGAAGCCTGCGTTAATACTTGCTGCAGTCCAGAGAACACCTACCTAACACGAGCAGTAGGGAAATAAAAGCAAATGTTTTTCTCCAATAAGTGCCAGGAGAGGATTCAAGTACCCAAATCTTACCTGGAAATGGTGTGGACTGGGAATATTTGCTTGACTTATCACATGCTCTTCCATCACCTCGTGCTGCTCTGCTGCTGCATGGAAAGGTCACGTTTTCCTACCCAGAGGGGCCCTCATCCATTGGGAACAGCAGAAAGCCAAATTTCAGGCCACAATGAGAAATCACCTTAAAACGTGCTCCGAGACACCATGGGCACATGCTGGATCTGATGAGAACGTGAGCACTTAATGGAACACCCTGACAACACAGCTGTTTGGAAGTCATTTTTCAGGTAATCCATTTTTCAAGTAACCATGAGGAGTTCAACTCTGGCAGCTGCAAGGGACAGGCTGTCAGAACCACTTGTAATTACACAAACACAACTCCCCTGCTTCAGTCTGAAGCGCTGCTGAATGAATTCAGTGGCCCCAGCCTTCAGCTCCCATTTAAAACTTGTTCACTTTTCAACCTAGCGACAGATGGCGAGTAGCTGCATAAGGGAAAGAAAAAAAAAGAGATTCATGATTCATTCAACCATGCCTACACCTGGGAATGACTGAGCACCACCCATCTGACTTCTGTTAATAAAAAGAGGTCAGGATGCCAACCTGGAAGAGGCATGACTTGGGTTTTCCTTATGGTATTGGGTAGACAATCAAGTGCACTCAACTCAGTGATGTCCACGGGGAAACCTGAGTTGGCATCAACTGTCACAAACGTGAGGAAGATGACAGGAACAGACACAAAGCCTCCCCAGCTCCCTCATGGGGAGGGCAGGATTGGCACAGGGACAGACAACATCTTCTCCACTGGTCCTTGTGCCCAACTGTATGCAGCATCTTTTTATATGGAATTCTCCATAATGTTTCACTTGTAGAGAAAATACAGCTACAGGGAGGAACAGCTGAAGGTAGGAGGCAAGGCAAGGAAGGGATTTTTCAGTAAAATTTGAAGTGACTGGGGTGGGGGGAGTGTTAGACAGTAAGGTTATTGTAATAGCAAGAAATGCAGAGAAGCCCTGTTTCTGTTACTGAAATACTGCAAAGGGACTCAGAAGATTTACAAGTGTATTAATAGAAGCAGAAAAAGCAGAAAGATGAGGTTTGGGATAGTGACAGGAACAAATTCACACATCATGAATAAGTCTAAGAATCTCAACAAGATCTTTTAAAGGAGGGTAAGCTGAGAATTCATAAGTGATAAGGTAGACGCTGCAGTCAGGGTGCTAAATCAGTGGGTGCTGGACTAGGACAAGAGCAGTTACACAGCTTTACCTATGAAACACTGTTGACTGATTTAACAGGAAGTCAGCAAATAGATTGTGCTCAAAATTCAGCAACTGTGGTCTGTCCAAACAGCGAAAACCTGGGGAGTTTTTATCAGTGAAAGAAAATACACCTGCAGTCTCAAGGGCAACACAGTAATGACCTGAGGGAATACAACAGTAAAATGGCTGCAAATCAGTATGCAGCATGGAGAACGCCTAGGTTAAATTCCAGCACTGTAACTGTGTAACATTCCTCTGTCTCCCTTTAATTACTTTGCTTCTTAGCTCTGGTTTCACACCAGAAACCTCTAAGCTGTTCACCACACCCCTTCCCATGGCACGGCACTCCAGAAGGCAGCTTCCTGGTCTGGTAGCACAGCGAGCACACTGCCCCACCTCTGCCTGTTGCATCCATCCCATGTCAACAGGACAGGGTTTTTTCTGTAAGAATTCAAAAGCAAGATAAACTGAATCACATGGAAACAGCCATCTCAGTTATTTGCCCTAAAAGCACAGGTTTCCTGTTGGATTCATTATCTCCTGTTGGCACTTGGAATTTGCAATAGGAGGCCTTCTCCATCCTCAGGAGGTGGTAACCTGGAACTTGAGCTGGTGGCTGACAAACACACTGGATCCACATCAACTAGGGTGACATTTTAGGTTTCACACACCTGGCTTTTCATATTCTTGAGTAAGGCACCTTTTCTTCCACTAGTTCTGTGTTCTGCTGTTTAAGCAGAGAACCCCAATGGTTCTATTTTCTTAGAGGAATAAACAAAGTTGGAAAAAGAAGTAGATTGCCACTGTAGACCTGCCAGAACAGATACTTTTGTGTTCCATTCCAAAGACAGAGATGGCAAGAAGGAGGACAGCTGTTCCTGCAGCCTTTGCCGCATACCCAGGGATCCTGAGGTGGTACAGAGGGCCTGCCCTGAGTCCCACTGCTAATAAAAACAAAACCAGATTTATCATACCAGTTAGACAAGTAGCTGCAGCAGGAGCTGTGCAAACATTCATAAAATTGCTTCTCCACCACTGCGTCATGCAGGGGGGGTGATCTTTCATGGCAGGAAGGGAGGCTGACATCCACTTACACCGCAAGGATGCTGAAAAAGGTTTATTCGCAGATCAATGTAAGCACCAGGACTTCGAACAGCAGGTGGTATCACCAGCACCAAACTGCACTTGTACACAGCTAGCTGCAGTTACAAAACTATTACTCCTGAGCAAGACCTCCTCCCCAGTGATGAGAAAGGAGTTAGACCCACACTGGAAACATTGCCAGCCTGTGGGCCGCTGCCTTCCAAGACAAACTGGACACCCTCCATTAACACCAGTAAAATAAAGGCCTTCTTTCTTAAGCTACTCACTGATCCATAAAGCTGTGGCAACAGCCCAACTGCCCAGGTGTTTAGAAGAGTTTTACCAAGTCAGAGGTCTCTGCTGTCTCCAGGGATTAGTTTTGATCTCATATATTGAAGATGAACGCTCCAGTATTTGTTTTCTTGCTTGAGTCATACCACTGAACAACTACACCATTCAGAAGTGGGCCTTGGGGGTCAAGCCGCACAGAAGACAAGTCCATTTCTGAGAAGGGTCAGAAGTTCCAGGATGAACAAGGCTGCACAAAAGGCAGATGCTCACGTGAGCAAAGTGAGTAAATTGTGCTGGAATGCAGTTCTAGTTAAACTGATGGGGCATACAATGGAAACTTTGATAGCAGTCTGTTTAAAAGGGAGCCACACTGCACTTGTCTTCCCTAATTAATTCCATCAGGCTTCCTTCACTAAAAATACTCTCTCTCAAAATTAAAAGCAGGCATGCCTCATGTTACTTCAAAGCTGTGGAAGAGGCTGCATGGAAATGCTTATTCTTCAATAGCAAATTCTCTTGTGAACCATTCGAGTCTTGAAGGTCTCCGCTGTGAAGCTGCTAAACAAATGTAAATAGTTAGAATAAGTACAGCCCCACAGAAATAACAATCCAACTGATAGAAAAGTAAGATTATCCAAAAAGCAAGATCAACTGCAATGCTTCCAAAAGAGCTTTGTTCTGAAAATGAGCTTAGAAGTTTTCGTCAGATACTGCATTGGAAGAGTCCTTTGATCTATTCAGACCTTTTTTATAGTGGAGGCCACAAAAGAACTTAAACATGATCATGTCCTTGAAGGTGAATTATTTAAGTATCTACATTTGATCTAATTACTCATCAGTGGAGACTTTCATGTCGCTTCAGTGTTAATACCTTTCCTGATAAAACATGAAGCCTTAATAAGGTTCAAGTACATCTGTTTTCCACCACTAACTGCTGGTTATCCTTGTCTGGTTATCCTGTTACCCCAGGTTTTTTTTTCCAGCATGTATTTGTCTAACTCAATCTCATTCTGCTGGGGTTCTCTGCAGTCCAAACAACTTGAACTTCAGTGGCATCTTTATACTCCCTCACTCACATTGTCCATCTCTAAACCCTGTCCAGCCTGGCAGTACTTTCCCTAAATTGTTGACAAAGTAACTCACACAACATCAATGTAGGACAAACATGGACATAGCACAGCCATCACAACATTCAAACACATTCACTCCACACATTCATGTACAGAATCTCCGATGTTCATGACATTGTACTGGAGCATTTCACCAGCTATTTGTCATCTGCAAAACCAAACACAAATTTGGAAAAAAAAAACCAAAGCAAAACAAAGCCACGACTATAGATCAGTAGGGAAGTCAGGAACAAGCAACAATTGTACCGTACATTCATTGTACACCAAACCCTCACAAATTTTGGTGATGATGCTATGCCAGTGTGGGACTTGGAAAGAATTTTCTCTGCATTGGTCAAACTTGGTGTGGCAGTCAGATACAGAAACTCATTGTCCAGCAACCATCCAAGTCCTACGTGGAAACAACTTTTCCTACATTCTGCCTCGTCAGGTAAAATAATGCCAATGCTTAACATGCAAAAAAATTAAACTGACTTCAACTAAATGGACTCCAAACATTAAGAGTAATAACAGCAGAAGCAATCAGTCCTTCAAAAGCAATTAGGTATGTCTTCAGGATCAACCAGGCTTTTGTATCATTGAACATTAGTTTTCTGAATGTTTTATAAAAACCAAGAAAACCTAAAAACTCAACCAATGAGCCCTTAAGACACTTAATTGTTGTGGGAAGAAAAAGAAAATATAAAGACTCATAGAAACCAATTCAGATCTGGCAGGATTGTGTTATTGCTATCTGTAAATAAAGAGTTTCTACATATTTCTAGCTTATCCTGTTAAAACTCAAGTCATCATATCTAGAATATGTTTTTCATTCCATGCAAAAGCAACGTGCTGAATACCTTCTAGCTACATTTTCACCAAAAACCAAAACAGAACTGTTCAAACTGGGCTCATCTACAGTTCCTGCTGGCACAATACTGACATTCAGCATTAACAGAGTTAAAAAAAAAACAAACTCCTCCAGATTTGGAAAATGCTTTAACTCCAGGAACTTCCAATACTGCACCAACCAAGTTATAAATACCATCACAGAAAAAAATCCCCAAACATCCCCAGTAATCAAGCTGTATTTCCATTTTTATTTAAATAAAATGGCCAGTATTTACATATTCAGTCCAATTACTCTTCAAATCCTCCTGGTTACTAAACAACAGGTTCTTACAGTAATTATCTGAAGTTCTTACAACAAAGCATTGTACATCTGAATAAGCGAGCAAATGTCTGCTGAAAATTTAACCAGCCTTCCCAAATCCACAAGAGAACACTGTCCCTGTAATACGGTATTCCTCCATCTCCCCCTGAAGGCAGGAGCGCTTTCAGAACACAAACTGCTTTCCAGATATTGAAACCACACAGTACTGCATTAAAGGACATTTTAGAAATAAGGCAAATCAGATCGTTCATTTGGGAAATTGAATACAGGTTTTATAATAAAAGCTTCATTCAAGTTACAAGATCACTTTCCCCTTTTCTGAAAACATGTTAGCACTGGAAAAAAAAACCAATTTCTCTCCAAGAGAGTATCCAAAGAGATGGCTTTTGCAAGTAAATGCAGTTTGCAACTTAAGTCACACATAACTAGTGTGTAAAATGCTTTAAATTCAAACCTTTAGTCTCTTCTTCCAAATACTGCTAGTCTTTCTGTGCTTCGTTTCTCATTCAGCCACGTTGTCTGAATTAAGACAATCTTTTATTCTCTTGCTCCCTTATTAGAGCCAACACGATCGGCATTTTCAGGTAAATGCACTCCCATGCTCTGTAAAATGTTAGAGGTGGGTCCTGCCAGTCCAGCCTGAGCACTGTAGGATTCCAGCAGGTTAGCTACTAGGTTCATATCCACATCGACTGGTGTCAACTCCGTGTCTTCAGCTCCAGACTCAGGGCCGGCATTCTGAGACGTAGTTGCATTGACAGAACATGCCTATAGTAAGTATGAAGAGAAAGTTTTATCAAATTGCATGAACAGGTTAAAAATAATAATAGATAAAAAAATCAGAGAAACAGTCTGCAGCCAAAGTTCAGTACATTTCAGGCTGTCTTGACAGACAGTAATTCAGTCATCAAGTGGTAACGCCAGTTAAAAATCATCACTTTCCATTACACAGATTAAGTTCCAAGAGAAGGACAGAGAAGATTATCAAGTCCTGGCTCAGCTTCCTATGGGAATAATCCATCGCAGGAACTCAAGAATTCAAGCTGCAGCTGCTTGCCTTACTACTTAAACCAGGATAAAACAGGGAAATTAAACTAAGCCTTAGAAAGAACGAGCAAGTTAAAGCTTAGTAGGGTTTTTGTTGTTGAGAGTGTTTTTCCCCAAAAATACACCATGGTGCAACTGCAGCACATTTTCCTTGCACGCAGGATTTTTTTTTTTAATAATTATTTAACAATTATCAGGAAGTGATATCATTTTATCAAGATATCAGGTGATATCACACATATAAAGAATATCACGTTCCTCAGAATGACCAATTTTAGCATATTTCCTCTTCCCTACTGAAGCTCTCAAAACTATCATTCTACAAAATACAACTCAAGGCATACTTACTCCCTTCCTTTGGGTGGTGAAACTTTTACCAACATTGGTTTGTGCTAGTTCACGATCCATCTCTTTCATGTAAGACTTGAGACTGCCTATAAGCTCATTAGGAGATTCCTTCTGGTCTTGCCTCTGATTTTCAGTATCAAAGTCTTCATCATCCTCATCTGATAAGCCAAACTCCTCTTCATCCAGATCATCAGAATCCAGCTCTTCTGAGTCTGCTCCTGTGTATTATGTTGTGTCAATATAGATAGCAAACAAATCAGTGCAGTGCCCATGGGTGATGAGAAAAACCAAGGAAGCCAAATAACCATGAGATGCTCTGACAAAAGAAACAAAGAAGCCACCTCACCTAAAATTCTGTCTAATGCTTTTGAGAAAGAATCTACGTCAAAGGTAACCTGGGATTCATCAGATGACCTGAAATATAAAAATAATTTTAAATAAATAAAAGCTTTTATGCTTGCATAAGCCTGACACACACATAAACCATGCAACATACTGTTTTCTCTCAAGCCTAGAAGAAAGCTGGGACGTTGAAACCGATGGCTTTGAAAGCATTTACGAGTCTGAGGCCTGTATGAATTAGAAATGAGACAAGTGGAAGAACTCCTGGCACAAAGGAGAAAAGAAAAAAGACTTTGTTTATCATTGTCAAAAAAAAATCTTGTATTGAAAGCAACCAAAATAAACATGCCCAATTTCCTTCTGGAACAACAAAGTGGTGGTGTTACACCTCAAATGATGATTAGAAACCAGAGAATCTCCAAGGTCTCCTGCCTAGAAAGAACAGTAAAGGTTTTGTTCTGGACTCTCAGAAAGAGTCAGTGATTACCTTTTTTTTTGGTAGGCTTTGTTTGTTTTTTTAAGCAACTGAAAAAACCTACACTATAACACAGACATGGATACTAATTAAAAAAAGACCAGTTAGGACCATAAATTGAGTAGACCCTTATATGCTTTGTACAGCTCCCACTATTTTCTCAATTTTAAAACTATGAAAAAGAACCTGGACAGTATTCTATGACCATTTTGTTTTGTTTTATAAATTAAAGGCCTGACCACAAAGCACCGACACACTCCCTTTCTTAACTCCAATACTAATCTATGGGAAATCTAAATCCAGCTTTAACACAAGAATCAACAGTCTTCGTTCACAGAGAGATTCCCTCCATTTACATTTCATTTCTATTTTGGCCAGCCTCACCAGAAGCATCTTAGCAGTCTGAATAGTTAGTCCTTTACCTTAGAACAACTTCAACACAGGTGAACTTGAGATGTATGTTTTTAATAACAGCACTAATAACTAGGGTAATGAATCATTGATGTTTTGTGTGGCAAGATAAACCCTTTAAACCTAAAAGAGTTAAAAAAATACTTTAAAAGTAGAAAACTAAAGTAACGTTGGGAAATAGCACAGCTTCCAGCATTTTAACCCGTACCGGTGTCAGAGTCGTCACTAAGTTGCGTTTGAAAGCAGCTACATATTCACTACTAACACAGGCCCATTTCAGGCCTCTGCTAAGCAAAGCACTTGCAAACTCTGACTCTCTGCATTACAGAACCAACCAAAGGGCTGCAGCAGAATGGAAACAAATTCTACACCAGACACTGAACTGAAAAATGCTACTACCATGGCATTTCTGCTCCTTCGTGTGTTGAGACTTTGGATACAAAAGCCTTCATACTTTCAGCAACTGCTTCCAAGTCGTATTTCTGTTCTTCCTCGCTTGAGGGAGGGAGCGACTCATCTCTTGCCTCCTTCAGCATCTGATCTAGATCATCTGGTGTAATCTCCAGCCAACTGTCATCTGAAAGAATATAGGACACACTTGTTACTCTGCACAAATCTGTTGGCCCACAAGGCCCAATCCAGACAGCTGGGAGTGCCACTAGCATTTTGTAGCTTACTTCTGTACTATTCAGCTTTCATGCTGATACTGGCTAACACAGGGCATAAGGCAGCAAGAAACTAAGAAGAAAACAGTTCAGATTTCACTACTTTAAAACTGCTTTAAACACAGCTTCAAACCAGCGGATATCGTTCTGGTCACAGATAATCCTTCTGCCACTAAAGGGAGAGCCAACCCAACCTTCGACTATGGTCACTAACACTGGAAGTTGGATTTGTGAGCTACTGCATCATTTGGAAATATGGATGAGATCTGCACCACACAATAGCAATACCTACATTTCCATTAAATGAGTGAAAAAAGCCTATTTTATTATAAAAGTTATGCTGGTCTTATATTTTCCATCAGAGAAGACCAGATACCAATTAACTTGGTATTGTGAATACTGGAATTAGTTTATTAGTATATCACATGTAACTACTGTCTAGTAGACAGTTGACATGAAGTACTTGATTCGGTGTAAATGTGCACAGTGTTCCAATCTAGCAGTGTCCAACCTGAAACTGGATTGCGTATCTTGCCAGTTTACAGCCCCAAGCTTTGTAGCTTATACAAATGAACTGGTTGCCTCAGTCATAAGCGATGGCCCATGAATAACACCTCTAGCAGTCACAGGATAGGAAACAAACTAAGTAGACAGGACCGGTACATTCACCCTCTCCCCCAAAAATAATCACTGTGTTAGGAAAAGTCCACCCCCTATCATGCTCACCATCCTCTGGAGGAAGACAAGCTGCTTCTCTCTCAAATTCCTTCACATCAATGGTTGTTGTCTGTAGCAATGTCAAGATTTCATGACCCGGGCTCATTTCAACAGCGCTGGAAAGAGAAAAACCAAATAAACCACTGATTTAGTGAAATAGGATTTTTCTAGTATTGCAATTCCAATGGCATAGGAAGTTCCGCACCAACATGCGGAAGAACTTTTTCACAGTGAGGGTGACAGAGCCCTGGGACAGGCTGCCCAGGGAGGTGGTGGAGTCTCCTTCACTGGAGATATTCAAGACCCGACTGGACGCCTATCTGAGTAATATGTCCCAGGGAGCCTGCCTTGGCAGGGGGGTTGGACCCGATGATCTCTCGAGGTCCCTTCCAACCCCTACAATTCTATGATTCTATGATCACACACTCTACGTGTGGGTTTCACTCCCAGTTCCTCATTATTCCTTCTGTGCAAGCGTGTTAAAAAGATGAGTGAGTTTTGGGGAAGTACCACAATACTGCACAGGTAGTATTAGCCAAAACAAGCCAGAGTCAGTTACTACAATTCCTTATTGATGGCTCCAAAGCCCACTTCTCCTGTTTCCTTTATTCTTCATGTTTATTTTGCCTTGGCAAACAATAGTATTGCCAGACCCCAGGTGGCACACACAGGGAGTTCAAGCACCTGCGCAATATTGAAGATCTTACATGCCCTCAAACCACCGTGTATTTCTGTAACAATTTATTTGTTGTATTTGCTGTTTTGGAGATCTACAGCCTGCTGCCTGTCTTCAGTAAAGGAGACCGATTACATTTATTATTCACTGAGATTGCTTTTCAGTGGAGTTTTTAAATGCTTTCTATGGCCAAGCAACCAAACCATGCTTTAAGTGACCTCCTTTTAAATGGAGAAAAGCCTTCATGTTTTTTCTAACAACTGTTAAAAAAACGTAGTGAAAGTACCGTTAAGTACTTCGGATGTTTATTCATGAATTATAAATAGCTCTTACCCTTCTGGCTTGGAAACTGATTGCTCGAAGTAATCTTCTGCCATATGCAGCAGTTCCAAGTACTTTGCAGATCCTTCCATTTCTCCCTAATTAATGCAAGTCACAAACATAAATCTAAACGATTCTCCTTCTTCCCCTTCCTTTTTACAGTCAGGCTGCATAAAGATGACTATGTGTCAGAAACAGCTCAGAAAATCAAAACAGTACTGACTTGCAGTATACACTTGGAACAGAATACGGAGACTGGGCATAAGGTGCTTGCACAGTCAGGTAAGAATCAAAGGCTTATGATGCTGCAGTACCATATGATGTTCACTAAAACCAAGTGGATACTATGAGTCCTGCAACAGGGTGGAATTACCAGGTCATAATTATACGGGAATTGTGAATATATCTCCTGGTGTTTGGGAATTATCCACAGCAGTGGCATCGCAGTACTGTAAGAATATTCCCCCTTTCCTATAACCTAAACATTTTGATAGAGTTGCCCAATTTTCTAACCTACTTATAAGTGAAAGACATATATAAAAACAAAAACCACAAAAAAAAACCCCAACACAAAACAGACCAAAACAACACTCAAATGGGTCCGCGGGTGTTAAGTGTAGACCTTTAAGACTATTTAATTTTAGAGTCATGAAAATAAAAAGTAAACCAGTGAAAACAGTCATAATGACATATTTCAAGTGTATTTCCCCTTTCCTCAGATGAATAAATTTATCCCCAAATCCTGCTTTTTCCTTTTGAATTTCCCAAAGAGATCAATGAATTTCAAAGGAGAACAAACTGCACATACCTCCTTTAAAGACATTCATTCATTTTCCAGAGACAAAAGCATTAGATTTCTTGACCTTGTGTAAGTAGTTACAGCGGGGCAAGAGCTAAAAGATGGTTTTCCTGGAATATTTGAGACATGCATACACACACACACTAATTCACCTTGAAATAATTTTTTTCCTTCAGGCTGCGGAGGAATCTCTCCCACAGGGGACTGTTTAACATGTTTCTCTTGGAGTCAGGAGATAGTTTACTGCACTTGGAGCACAAAATTTCAAAGCCATGAGCCTGCAGAAGAGATTTAACAACATGAGGTTCTCAAGTTTAAAACAACTATGCATCATTGAGCTCTTGATGCTGCCATCCAAGAAGTAGGTGCCAAACACAACTATATGTCAAATAGCAGTATTAAGGTTTGGAAGTTGGACTTCCATCTCAGGATAGATGAGATTATTTTCCATACAGCTTAAGGGAAAATTAACTGCATTTGATACCAGTTCAGCTATGGTAATACAAACATGTAAGTCCCTGTTGGGATAGTGTCTAGGGGTGGAAGTACAGGAGTGCTCTATTCTGCAAAAGAAAACTCCCATGATAGTATACCTCCAGAAAAATGGTAACAGATTTGCTCACATTTTCCTGTACAAGCAGACAGTAATAAGCAAGCAAACTAAACAGACTAAGTACAAAATGCATAAAAAACAATTACCAGTTTCATTCCCAGTTCATAGGCTTTGTACTGAGGGTGAGATGGGAGGGGCAGCGTGTATCCACTGCGTCTGTCTGGAAGAAACTTCTGCTGCACCAGCTGGGCATATAAACACTTTGTGAAAGTAACCTGAAAAAGCCAGAGCAGTAAGACAAACACTGCAGAGTGACTGTGCTGTGTACAGGCATCAACCTTCACCAATCTCATCTAAATTTTGTTTTAAAGCACACATTTTACAGACAATACCCGAAACTGTATTCAAAGTACATCTTAGATACATTTGCCTAAGATATGTTGTTTTTCAGATCTTACAAAGTATATTCCAAGCTGACATCTATAAGTAAACATGAACTTCATTCAGCCTAAACACATTTAAAAAAAATCGTCAGTATTTGTGCCAACAAAGTGTGTTTTGAAAAACAGAAGGGCCCTTTTCAATTCACAAAGCCAAAGCTGAGATATCAAAACCAGTCTAGAGATCTAAAACCTGGCTCCCAAGCTTCTTTTCAGGAGTCTAGGGGTGTAACTCTGTACTGCAAACGTATCAGGTACAATGCTGCTTGAGCAGTGCTTGTAACATGCTCCATAAAATAGCTTTGCAGAGCTGCATAAGCACAGCTGAGGTGAAAAGCCTTGGAATGAACATCCATGGGTAATGACGAGCAACTCCTTATGCTGACTGGCAGTGCTGTCAAGTTGCTCTGATCACAGAACTACCTCAGTTTATTTAGCAAGCATTTCAGCAGAGGAACTATTAGCAGTAACCTCTGATTTCAGAAACACTTATGTCATGATTAGCCATTTGAAAGCCTAGCCCTGTCAATCTGAAGGCAGGAAAGCTATTAACGTAACGAACTGGAAATTCACATCCAGCATCAAAAGAAAAAAGCCAGAAAACATGCTATTTTAAAAATTAAATCCACATATTTGTATCAGTTGAGCACAGAACCTCTGTCGCTTACAGAACGTAATTAAGTGACAAGCTGCATTAGAAGGGTCACTTACTACAGTCATCACACGCTGGTCTGGAGGGAAGGTTCGAAACGAGCGACATGCTCTCAGATCTACCGGATCTCGTAGGTAAAAGGCCTGGACTGCTGCAGCCACCAGTGAAGGGCGCTGCCTCAGCACTGCCACGATGCCTGCTGGGAGGTAGCAGTGGGCTCGGTGAAACGAGGCCTGAATCTTCTCAGGATACCTGTATCATACAGTAGCAACATAGCGAATTAAGTGTATTGCAAACCCAAACCATTCCTGTTTGATTATTATTCCTATTTTTACTTTAATGTGTTGTGGTCCAAGTGCTAGAAGATTATTTGAAACTACAGATAAAACTCAGCCAATCTAACAGTTGGAATGTCTCTCTCATACATACACATGTAACAGTACATGTCTAATAAAAATGTAATCCCCACACTGGTAAAGGGAATCACTGTGAATCTGGCTATCATGTCCTGCTACACAGGATCTTTCACTGTAGCAAGTGCAGAAGTCATCTGGCTCATGCCAACAAATCCTTGCAGACATAAAAACATACAGTGCTGAACACACTGGTGACAAGCTGGTGCATTGAGAAGCATGCCCGTTCTACATTTTGACTCACAATCTTCTTTATCTGACCCCAAATAGCTCCCTAAGGTTCACAGAACGTCCAGATTTTTCAGAATCAGGATGTGAGGGAAGAGTAACTTGTTATTGCCAGGTGTGGCATCATAGCAGCAAACATCTTTCAGAGGCCCCAGATAACACTACAGCATACAGGACATTGCTCCCCCTCTTTAGAAGAATGCCATAGGAAAACCTCTAGTGGGTGGTTTCTGAAAAGGAAAATGATTGAATCTAAGGAAGTACCCCAGGCTGAGTTAAAACTCCTTGCTGGAGAAGACCAAAATAAGAACACCCACATACCCACTGATGCGTTTATACACTGCTGTTCTAATGGATTCTGCAGCCAGGAACTCCTCGGAACGGGTGGATAACAGCGTTAACGCCTGCGAGATGGTGAGACTGGCAGCAGATGGGTCACATTCCTGCTCCTGAGTCTCTGAGAGCGGAATGATGTGCAGCTCTCCCTTGTAAAAGAACACCTGGCAGACAGTAAAATTATTGTTAAAAAATTTCCCCACACTTTGGGTTACTCTAGGCTTGCTTTTATTAACAACTCAGAGTTGGGCTGCCACCAGGTGCTATGTTTATGATCTTCTATACTCTTTGAACACAACTACATAATAGACCAAGTCCCCTGAAAATGTGCACTGTGTTCATTTGGTTGGCTGAAAGTCCACAAATATTTTCTTCTGGTATCATTCATCATATCAGTCCCAATTCTGCTTCAGACCTTGGGATCTGCTGATCTGTCTTGGAGGTCACTGTCTCCTCTTCATCCTTTCTTAGAAAAGGTCTCTGTGTTCTAACTTAAACATCTAAATTCTTAGAACTCTACCTAACCATAAAACCTTTTAGTTCTCTCAAACTAAAGAAATACTTTACTCAATCATTTTTATTATATTTGTGCATTTACCCATTCTTCATTTATAACCACCTACTGACTAACTCGGCTGAGGACTAGTTCATCCATGGAAAGAGCTATACACAAGACACTGAGGGAGCTTAGTGTGGTTTTAACTTTTTGTTTAAACACTTGTGATCACACAGCTCTAAGTACCTTATCACTAATCCTATTCCTACATAATAGTAATTGGCTAATTCTAACATACTATTTGTACTACATTCTAGTTAACCTTAACAATTCTCATTAGACAGGATAAGAACAGTGACATACTAAGCAATGCAAAGTTTCATTTCATATAAGAATATATATTGTCTAAACACAGAAAATACTGAGGTATAAACAGAAAAATAATACAAGAAAAAGTTGGGGGGAGGGGGCATGCCACGTGTGTTTTGTTGTGGGGTTTTTTTGTTTAGGTTTTTTTTTTTTCTCTAAATTGGAGATAAGGCAAATAAAGAAGCCAGAGATCCAACTGGTAAATAAATGCCCAATTTTAACTGCAACGATTTTGGTCAAATTTATCTTGTTTCCTTAATAACAGTAATACCAAAAGTTTCTCTTTGGCTAGAGATTTGCTTCAGAAAAATCACATAGCATAACATAACTGCTGAAGAATAGGATGGGGAATAAAACCCATTATTTCAGGTGCTACACGTGACCTCTGTTGGTTCTGATCCTAAGAAAAGAATTGAATATACCATCATCAATTCCCTCACTCTATCCGTTCCATCCAATGGAAGGAAAACATGGTGCTGATAGTCTAGACAATTTGCAATTCATTTCTGTGTTGTGTTCCCACCCTTTTTTTTTAAGACTTGTGACAGAAAAAATAATATTAAACCTTTGCTGAAGAAAAAAGTTCTTTCCTTTTAAATTCATTGCCAAGAAACTCAGAAGCTTACTGATTTTACAGATCAAACAATAGCATGACAGCTTCACTGCCTTCATGTTTGTCACCATGTGTAGCAAGTTTTAAAAAGTTTAGTTAGCTCTGCATTATAGAGCATCTCTTAAGGAACATTTTATGTGCAAGAGCCAGACCTAGCTGAACAACACAGACTTGCAGCCTAGCAGGCAGGTCTGTAGTGTCCATATGAATGTTATGCCATTAGTATAAGAACATATAAAACTTTTCTCTTTCCACCTTCCATCAACAAACCAATTCTAGAAGAACCACTTGATATCTGTAACAATTGCCAGATACCTCTGCAGCAGTTTTGCAGCACGCACACGTTCTGCACAGCATTTTGCCAGAGCATGCAGGGGACAATCAAGTGTGAGAAGCTTCCAGTGGTTAAGCATCTCATTCAACATCCACAGCAAAGAAGGAAGCTCATTAAAACCAGAATGAAAACAGGCTGGGATGGAAAAAACCCAAAACCCCATGCTGTTAATGAAAACAAAAGTCTTGAGTCCTGTCCAGAAGTTCCTTCACTAATAAGGGGCACACTGGATATTTTGTGGCAGTCAGACCGCCTGGCTAGAAAGAGATGCGAGAGACAACCCGCACTGGTAAGTAGAAGGCGGCTGTGAGCCACCTGCCAATCGGTACACGCAATTTACTCACCCTGTTGTCACTATTCTCGGGGTTCAGCCACTTCGGGAGAAAATCAGCTGCTTCTATCAGGAGAAACTCCCCATCGTTGTCATCGATCCTGCCCACGGAGAAACCAGTTTCTTACCAGGGAAGCGCACAATAACGCCTGTTTTTATCTGAAGCCAACCTACAAAGGGCAGGTTCCGTGCCCGCAGTTTTTTAAAAACATTAAGACACGACCTTCCCTCAGCCCTTCTCAGGAAAGGCGCTGCCTCTTCCCCCCCTCCCCACCCCAGCCGCCGAGTACCTCAGCGGGGCCCTTACCTGGCCGCCAGCCCCGGGAACTCCCTGGTGATCTCCCGGACGAGGTAGACGATGAACCACTCGTCCTCCACGTTATCCCCGAACAGCGTGGTGCCGCCGACGTGCGCCGGCGTCTCGCCTGGCCCGGGGAGCGGGGGAGGGGGAAGGCAGAGAGAGGAGAGGCGGCTCAATTCCCTGCCGGGCCCTTCCGCACCCGCTTCCCGCGCTCTGGGCTCCTCCTCACCCACCCCCGCTCCCCGCCCTCCAGGCTCCCCATCACAGCCCCCGTCCCCCGAGGCTCACCCCGCGGCGGCACATAGCGCAGGCTGAAGGGCTGCCGCTGCCAGATGTACGCGGCCAAGAGCGGCGCGAAGCGCACCACGATCACCTCCGCGCACCGGCGCAGCAGCGCCTCGCCGCCCACCCCCGTGGCAGCGAAGAAACGGTAACGCACAGCGTCCTCGGCCAAAGCGGACCGCCTGATCCCCTCCATGGCGCCAGGCCGTGCCGGGCGGTAACGCTCCGCCTTCTCGGGGGTGGGGCGTCGTCATGGCGGCGGCGGGCCGGCGGTAGCCGCCGGCGAAGCGGCGGAGCTGAGGATGATCTCGCGATATGCGCGGAAGCCGGTACCCCGCGGCGCTCTGGAGATGTGAGTCGCCGTCGCCCTGTCCCGTCCCGTCCCGTTCCGCCCCGTCCCCTCCCGTTCCCTGCCCCGCCGCCTCGGTTCCTGCTGCCCTGGCCAGGCCCCGCACCCGCCTGATCCCCGGGCTCGGGCCTGCCCGCCCGTACCTCGCCTGAAAACCGGGCCCCGCCGCTAGGCAGAGGGCTCGCTCGTCCGTCCCCGGGGTTGAGGGGTGCCGGAGCCGCAGGCGGGCGCTGGGCGCAGCTCGCCGATAGCGCGGGTGGGGGTGCAGGTTTAACGTGGAGGTGTGCGGACAAGGCCCTGTAATCACCGCGCGGTGGCCTGGGCCAAGGCTGCGGCCCGCGGTGCTGCCTCAGGAGGTGGCCGGGGTAGGGGCAGCCGCGGTAGCGGGATTACAGTGTCGTGGCTAAGGAGCGGTCTCGTCGCTGAGACAAACGCCCGTGTGAGGGAACGTCATTAAAAACTCGTCCTTCTGCCTGACGCAAGAGGTCACTGATGTGTAGGCACCTTTTCGGGGAGGGTGAGAGATCTGAACAAATACGCCAGGTTTGGTAGCTGGCGATGCCGATGCTCCGTTCTGTCGCTTATCTGTACAGGGAAATGGCGGGAGAAAGAGCTGCCTGAGGCGTTTCCTGCCCATGCTGGTGCAGGACTTCTGTTCCTGCCTCGGTACTTCTCACTCTGCCTCCTTGGCTCTTCTTGTCCTGCTTTCCTACACATCTGAACTGTGTCAAAACGAAAAACTAGCAGAAGCTACTCACCCTCGCTGGCCTGTGCGTAGTTGGGTGCCTGCTCTTGTTCTATTTGGTTGTAAGTCTTTTACAGGGATTAGAACAATCCATGACAATGTTTTAGGTTTAAAAAAGACGCTAATTTCTAAGCAAAAAGCTTCAACTCAGATACTTTCAGATCTTGTTTTTGATGTCTTAATTCTTAAGCTTTGGCAACAAGAATTGATTTTCTAGTAATTAGGTGAGCTCTGGTTTGCAAGTTAACGCGTTGCTTGAAAAGCAGAAGTAGTTCCCAACCTGTAAAGTTTGGGAACTCTGTAGGTGTTTATTCTTATAAGTGCTTATTCTTATAAGTGGTGTCTTCTAGACAAGGACTTCCAAAACATGCCTTGCGGCATCATCCGCTGCCAGAACCACAAGCCGAGGTTTTCCCAGTTGCACCCACGGCTGAAAACTACGGCAAGACCTCAAGGTACCTGTCCTAATGTAACATGAATCTCTGCCTGGAGACAACAGCAAAACCAAGCACCTTTGTTTTGAGTTACCTTTGGAGAAGTAACACGGTAGGCTTAGGCTTTACCTCAGATCTGTTTTGTTTCAGAACGTGTCCTTATTTTGGAGGTAACAAAAAGTGAGTAGCAGTGTTCTGCTCCCAGCTCACAAGTAGCCTGGGTCATCTACTTTTATGGCAGGAATAGGAGAAAAGATTAAATAATTCCCAAGTCGTGTAGAACTGGGACTAGAAATGATCTGCAGCTTAACTAAGATACTTTTTGGAAAATCTATGTTTTGCTTGACCTTTAGACTTCCTATGTCAACGAGATTATTAGTAGTTACAGTTGCTATAATTACCTCAGTGCTATCACTTCTGCTTAGATGCCTCCGAAATGGATATTTAACCTATGAAAGCTATTGTTGCTAAGGCCTTTTCTGATACATCCATGCTTTTTTGTACAGAAATAAAAGTTTATTTACCCACTTCATTTGTTTATTGTGTACTGTTGGGGGGGGTATTCTTCCCTTTTCCCTTGACGTGCATTTCAGGGAGTCTGAAATCTGGAAGGAATCAGATTGCCCTTCTGTTACTCCAGCTGATGATGGGAACTCACGATCTGCTAGTCGGAGTTATGTCCACGCCTCCACTGAAGACAGCTCAATCTTCTCTTGGGGCTATGATGTGAGTAGAATGTAACCAGGCAAACCAAAAGTAGCACAGTTGAGTGGAAAGATATTTGAAACACCATTGCAAATACATTTCAGGGTAAAAACAAGGATATAATCTGTCAATAAATCACGAAAGTGGTTGTAGAAAGAGCATATTTTTTATCTCTTCCACATCTTTCCTTTCTCTCAGGTCAAAATATACATGGCTTGTATCATTCAGCTGATATTCTGCATTTCCATCTAAAATGTTGGAAATGCAAGTCATTTTATGCGTGTTTCTGTACAACATAAGAAGTTCTGTTATTGTGGAACCCCAGACATGAGTGGATGACACTTGGTGTGAGTTTACCAAACTTCTGCATACTGGTGTGTTTCTCAAAACATAGTAAGCCCCTAAATCATTACTTTCATTTCAAAATACTTGCTTTATTTCCCGTCTACCAAAAAAAAAATTGTGCCTTTGCTTTCTGTGAGGTAAGATGGAACCTTAAAGATTTAAATTACCAAAGAACCTACCTGAGAACATGTCACAAAGCTCCTGGACATCCTTCACTTTGCCAGAGTTTCACACTGGTCTGCATTCTTTTTTGTTTTGCTGTCACCTGTGGACATGGCAAGCAAAATTTCCATTTCTTTAGATGTCACTGAATTTTTATCCTTCCTGTTCCGATTTCTTTTCTGTAAATTACTATGCCTTAAACTTAGTATCATAATACAGATATTTCAAAATGTTTTAATAGCTTTTCTGTTTGATCAGTGTAAAGTTTCTCTGTAGCTACTGTCAGTCCTAACAGCAGTCTATGGAATCTCCGGGGGGAAATGATTTAAAGTTAACGTCTTTCTACACAAAAGCAATAGAACTGTTGAAATCAGTCCCACTAAGCTTGAAACAAATAGTTTGTTTTTTCAATTACAAAAGTAACTTTAAGAAAACCCCAAACAATGAATGTTATTCACTAGGTAATATTCACTGGATAATTTCCCTTTCTAGGAATTTGATAAAGCTGCCACACAACAAGTTCAGCAAATGTTTAGACAAATTGATGAGTTTCTCTATGAGCAGAGGGAAAATGTGCACGTTGAGGGACTGCGGGAAGAATGCCACCAGTGGACATCCAATTTTCCTTACCTCAGGTATCTTCTTAATAGCCTAATGCTAGTGCCATTACAAAGTTGGGCTGGAAACAGTTGCTTTTAAAACAATGTTAGTGGCAGGGTCGTTTTATGCAATTATATAGTAGATAGAGGTAAAAATATCACTCTGGTAGTCTGCTTGCCATTGTCATTATTAGCGTGCATTCTGCTGTCTGACGTTTGGTTCCTCGCCAGAGGATTATTGATATTTGCAACTGAGTAAAATTCTGTTAGAAAAGATGTGTGGTAGAACTAAAAGACAGGCATGTACAATAATTTCAGAGTCCTTCGACTTTAGCTCAGCAGTCCTCAGGGCTGTCTGGAAACTGAAATTTTAAATTCCCATTACAGGTACTTGAATAGTTTTGTCCATGTTCAAAAGTCTAACAATTAGCAGAGCATAAAAAACCAAGGACAATTTTCTTAATGTATTTACCTGACTCTAAGCAATCTATACTAGGGAAAACAGCTGAAACCACATTTAACTATTCCCAGGGAAAGCCGCATAGCTTCCCCATGGAATTTTTAGGATTTGCTGCCATGTGTCTTGCATGCTTCAATAATGTTAACTGTCAAGGTTTTCTGACTCGCTTATCCTTTGCTTGTGCCATGGCAGGGTTGTGGGGAAGCAGATAGCGATCCCCACAGATGAAGGGTATGGATGGTATTCAAGTTCACCTTCTGTCAGTGTAACTTCCTCAGATGTAAGTTCACTGCAAGAGAGAGATTCTCATGAGTAAGTACCAGCGGTTAATCCAGACCCTACCGAGGTGGGAAGTTAATTTTGTTCCTCAGTGGATTGCAGTGATAGGTTTCTTAAAATGCAAAGCTAAAGTCCTTTCTGTAAGGCTGTTAGGCCCAGTTTTGAACACAGCAGCACACTTCTGGTTTCTTCTGAACCAAAAGTTGTGTATTTGGAATAGCAAGACTATATAGCTGTGGCTAACTATAGTAAACTGGTCAGTAAATAGAAACACCTTTGCTCTTCCTGACTTCTTAAGTGTATGCATTGTAGCTGGTTTTAGTGTTAATCATCTGTTAAATACTTGTAGAGCTTCAAAAATACAAAGCTCTACATTAGCAATGCTTTTATTGCTTGTTATTATTTAATCTTTTAGAATTGTTTTTCTTTAGCTTATACCTTTTTCCTGAAGTTTCAAGTTTCTTAGCAGGAATTAAAAACAGCCAAACCAAAAGAGTTTTTACTGTAACATGTAGTTTGTTGGCCACCCTGCTGCTTGGCCTTATCTACCCTGTTGTCTCTCAGCTCACTAAATGCTGCTGTTGGGAATGGAATAACAACTTACTTTCATTTCTGCTTTTTGAAAACTGTCACCTGTTCAGATTTAGTGTTTTTGGCAAGAAGGTACCTCTTTCTGTTACTCCCGTTCACAAAAAGGCTGACCGTTCCAAGTCTCCGACCTGGTGTTCTCCAGAGAGTGAAGAAGATGAAGATGGAGTAATTGTCTCTGAAGGTGTAATGGAGGAATATTTAGCGTTTGACCGCAGAGATGTGTAGGTATTTAATGTTAAGATAGCAGCTAGTAGTAGTGTCCTGGAATTCCTGCTGTCAGGATCTGTATATTTGGTTTTGATGTTAGTTGATAAAAGTATTGGATGGATTTATTTTTTTTATATTTTTCCTATAGAGAACTTTCAAAGCCTGAGGTTGCTATGGCACTGGGAATTCTCCCAATCCATTTCCTAGAGCAATTATTTTGCTAAATTATTTTCCTGACTTTTTTGGTAATTTTTCATACTAGTCATTTTTGTACCAGGTTTAAATAGTTCATCACATCATAACTCAGAGCCTGCTGTGCATTGACATATTTGATAAAACTTGTTTAAATGCCATTTTTGTTTTAGTCAAATTGATTGCCCTGCACTGGCAGTGTGCTGCTTTGGTTTTGTACTAGCATTTTAGTTAGAATGGTACCTTTCCTGGTGGATTTGGTGCTTGCCAAGAAATAATTGCCACTATTTTTATCTTAGAGAAGAAAGGGTTAAGGGTAGCATAAAGAGGATTCTTTTTGCCCCTTCATCAGCCGAACAATATGAACATAGGGGCCTAGACAAGGAATCCGGATGGTACCATTAACTAATAGGTTTTAATAAATAAACCACTTAGCTGCATGGACCATGAGATTCAAACTGTTAGGTAGCTTGCTTTGACCAGGCCAGAGAGACCTTGCTGCTGTAACTGTTGTGTCTATAAGATAATGGTAGAATAATAGCTTTTTCTAGTGTTATCTCCTGGGTTTTTTTTCAAGGTTTGTAGCCTTTTGATGTAAGTACCAATTCTGGGAGCAGATATGAAAGCCATAATAAATGCATTTGCATCAGTGTTTTCTGCCTTCCATAGAGTTTCTTTTGGCAGATGAATGTAAACATTTTTGAGCAGGTTTCACACTTCACAAATACCTCTTGCGTTGTGTAGGAGCTGGCAGCAAAGGCCGCTTGCTGCTGGGAATTCCATGGTTTTCTCTCCTCTCATTGATTACATTTAATTGTCTAAAATGGAATGAATCCCATGCCCTGAACACCTCCTGGCTGTTACATCAGCAGTCTGAGAGTCGCTTTTAACAGTCATCAGTAGTCACGTTCCTCTCTGTTGTCTTCAGAATTCCGCAGAGCCCGACAATGTTAGGAACACATTTCACTGTAACCATTAATATTCTTTTTAAACAGAAATTTGATCTCTCTGTTAAATTATTTATTATTAATGAAGAATCCTTTATAGTCAGGCTGTATGGGCAGTTACAAGGTGATTCCGTCAGTCATTTCTCATTTAGGTCAGTGGTAGATTCTGGAAGAAATAGAAGTTCAAGTGCCTAATGTACAGAAGCTTGCTGTTAGTTGATACTGCTGTTTATTGAACTATCAGGTCTCAGAAAATAACATGGTGCAATAAATACAGAGCTTCTCCTCAAGTCCTGTCTTGAAGCTCTTCAGCCAATTGCCTTGACCTATATCAGTTCAAGTGAAAATAGAGCAGAAATGCAGCCTTAGCTGATGGTTCAATCCTATTAAATAACTGCAACGAAATACAGGAGACAAAGAAAATGTCTTTATGGTACAGGTAATGCTCGCATTTTTACAGGGAGGAGGAGCTGCATGAGAGGAAAATGGGACTGTCCTCTGGTAGACGGAAATTGGGGTTTCCTCCTGTCTCTCCATATTCCTGCATGAAGGATTCTGTGCTTGCGTTTGTGTTTGATGATGTGTGGAGCGAAGTCCTGGGCTGCATGGAAGAATTAATCTGCCGGCACTGGGAAGGGTCAGCCTCTGGTAAGGATCACGGTGGAACTGAAGCCTCAGAAGGGCATTTCAGCTACTTAATTTTGCAAGGATGCAATGAAAGAGATTTGTTTGGAAATAACCTCCCTCCCCCCAAGAGATTATTTTGCTAACAGTGTGTGACATGCATTCAAAAGATTTAATAGAGCTTTGCATCTAAGAGGGCTCTCTTAAAAACATTTGGATTCACAGCACTGTCTGCAGCTAGCAATGCCAGTAGCCTGTATTTACAGGAATTCTCTCTCACTTTGCATAGATGAGGAGAAAAATATCATAATGGTAGACACAATCAGAGCAGATGCTGGAAGCCCTTTGCAGTTTGATCCTCTGCCAGCATTGTTACCTCGTGTGCCACAAACTAAAATGCCCTCAGTGACATCAAATCTAGTAAGTATTTTTAGCCAGCTGGTTTGCATAGGGACAAATCAATACCGCGCTACCTAAGCAAACAGATGCGAGTACGTCAGGGGACTGTTTAGATGCAGAACTAATTTGGAGTTTGTATGAATGCTGACTGTCCTTTCTAACACTTAAGTTCTGTTATTCCTTGGTTGCAAGTTTTAATTCCTACTTTTCTCTGTAGAATTTAACTATTGTACAACCATGCAGTGACTGGTCTTTCTACGTTTCAGTAATGGTTGAACTGAACTGTGAGATCAAGGAGAGTGTGTGTGTGTGAGATCCTATTCTCACTAGTATATCTATAGCTCACTCACACATCAGGCAATAGAGGACAAGTCTCAGTCCAGCTGTAAAACAGTTGTGTGGGTTTTTTTTTTCAATCAGACACTGAATTTGACTGTAAAAGCTGCTTTAGGTGATCTGCTCCTAAAGTGGTGAGCACCAAAAGGGTATCTGTTTATTCCATTTTAATTCAACTCTTTTCCTTCTTATTTCTTTCTCCTTTATTTCTACTCCTGCCTCTTCCTCATGTTTCCCTTACTGTACGTGTAGTGCCCAAAAACCAGATGTGGCCGCAAAAGCAAAAAGAGGAGAAAAACACCTCAAGTATGTATGATGGAGAGGTTAAAGCTCTGGTGGTTTTTATTTGTTGTCGTTACAGTGGGTGGAATTTGGTGGTTTTCCAGATCAGTCTGTATTCCAGGGGAGTTTGCAGTACCAACATACACTGTTTATGTGCCAAAATACACTGAAAAGTAGTTTCCTAAAGCATCTGATGATAGCCATCACTGGAAAAGCCTGTCATGCAAATGAGCAGCTCTGTTGGAAAATATTAAGTATAACATAGGATACATTTTTCTGTAGTAGGATAAATTTTTCTGAGCACTACCATTTGCATGACAAATGGAACACTAAGACATGTATGGTAAATGGGCGTATAGAGTATAACTGAGCATATATCTGGATGTCATGGAAGAAATTAATTTCGATTCACCGGAATTATTTTAAGAGGACAAAATCTGTTAATATGCATGTGTGTCTCTGCCAAATGGTCATTTACTTACTTAGTTTTTAAATTTTCAGGTAAATGTGTCTCAAGGGTCGAGTAGTGGCTCTCAACGTAACCTAAATGGCTTGATGGTGATACAAGGGATCCAGTTACAGCAAAGGACTCTGCCTGCGATGGAGAAAACCCTGTAAGAACTACAGCTTGTCTGTTGCACGTGGGGCACTCGCAGCCAGAGGGATTCAATGTGAAGCATTGCAAGATAACTGGAGAAAACAATTCTTGATTATTTTCCTGTTCAGCTTTTTGTCCTCTGTGAAACAGTATGCCTCTGGGTTTTCTGCTTGATTGCTGCTGCTTTACCACTTTGTGAACTGCTGTGGCATTACTGTTGGCCCTAACTGAGCCTGGAAAAGAGACGTAGCTCAGCATGGGATACAGAGACTGGTTTGCTCGATTCCTTGAAGAGCACTTTGTGTGAGATCTATAATGTGGCTGTGAAAATTGATGTTTATGGTATGGGATTTTTTTTTAAAGATTACTTTTATACTGGAATCCTGAATCAGAAAGTTCATAGTTTGGTTTAAAAAAAAAAAAAAAAAGGGAGCTTTGTTTCTTTTCCATTCCCCATTCTTTTCTAATTTGGCTATAAATTACTGTATATAGTAATTTATACTATAAACATCTGAACTGAATGTTTATAGTAAAAAACTGAAAACATCTCTATCCACACAAAAAAAATTATTATTTTTTGGTTTGGTTTAAAAAAAAAAAGGGAGCTTTGTTTCTTTTCCATTCCCCATTCTTTTCTAATTTGGCTATAAATTACTGTATATAGTAATTTATACTATAAACATCTGAACTGAATGTTTATAGTAAAAAACTGAAAACATCTCTATCCACACAAAAAAAATTATTATTGTCACATATAGACAAATACTTTGGTAATGGAGTAGTTATCGGTCATGTTAACCAGATCTCTTTTGGTTTTGTAATTCTTCTGTTAGGGACCTGGATGACAAACGTTCAGGCTCCAGTTCCATCCTCTCTAGCAGAGCATGGCCGAATCGTTCTTTAGAACTCAGCACGTCATCCCTGTCACGTTCCACGAGAAGGCGAAACCCACCACCACGTACTCTGCATCCCATCAACACAAGCCACTCCTCCCGTACGGGGACCCCAGGGTCTGTGGACGACGTCTTCAGGGGAACCCGACTGTACGTTTCAAAACCAATTTCTCACTGCAAGTTACAGTGTTCATTCAGAGAACCCAGCTTACACAGAGCATTCAGTTGAATAGAAAGAACTTAAATTATTTGATTAAAGAAATCAGTTTCCCATTAAAACATAGTCTCCCCTAAGGAAGCTGAATTGCTCTAGTTGTTTACCATGGTAAAAGCCAGATATTTAGGCAATTTTGAATGCAAACTATAGCTCTCAACCTGTCTAGCAAAAGCAAAACAAATACTACTATCTTTCTTGACACCAGCTTTCCTTTCCTATAGACTATTTTCAACATGAATGTAGAAATCCACAATTTGTGGTGATCAACTGCCTGCTAGTATCCTAGCCCAGACTGTGTAACAAAGAAGGTGCTCATCTTAGGTTATGAGTGACCAAAGGACTCTTCATGAACTCAGTGAACCCACAATCACATTTAGAATAGTTTACTTCTGGTCTGACTGACTGAAGTCATTTACAGGGACTACAGGGTAGTAGGAAACCATGCAGATTTAAAAATACTTTTATAATCCACGTGTTGCAAATTGACATAGTTTCCTTTTAGGTTGGCAGTTTACCTATAAACTCATCCAGCTTGGTTTTTTTTTTTGGTCATGTACAATTCAGATAAAAGGTTGTTCCTTGTCCTTTCAAAACTGATGTTTCTACTGCTAATATGCTTCTTTTCCCTTTCATCAGGCTTCTATCCATTTAACAGCTGTTAACATCTCTCCTTCATTACCATCTATGTGTAAATGAATGCAGACAGTAATAGGAAAGTCTGTTTTAAAATGCTGATTATAGTTTGAAACTTTTCTAATCTGTTCTTACAGAACATCCTTTAGTCAACTCCAGAACACACAGTAAGGCCTCTTGATCATTTCCAGCACTTTTCAAACATACAATAATATACAGACACCTCTCATGTGAAAAGGCCTTCCTATGAAAAGGCTGTATGTAGAAAATAGATTATTTATTCTTTTATGGTCCTCTGACAATTAATTTTTAATTAATTTTGTATTGTGTGCAATTAGATTGGTTTGACTCCCTTTAGAGGGCTTCTAAAAGCCTCTTGCACCTCTTCTTCCAACTACTGAAACAAAACTTGGAGTAGGTAGAAGCCTTCTTTTACCCCCAGCCGTTTCACTTGAAGCTTCTAGTAAGTGAAGAGCTACAATATGCATTTGCATTATGTGGCTTTTTCCCTTGGTCGGCTTAAAATAGATGCTGTTTTCTAGGCTTATTGTTTATCTTCAGTTGCTAGGCTGAAGTTAGCCCCTTCATCCTAAGGGGTACAAACAAAGAGTGGGAAATAATGTCTGCAGACAGGCAGACAAGAGTCTGCCCTTGTAGGGTGGAACTGCCCACAAAGACACCTTAATGTCCACACACTTTCATTCTGCAGTACCAGCTGCTCAGCACGCTACTTCAAAGTGCACTGGATGAGATGTACATTAACCACAACTAGCTTTTATATACACCCATTACCAAGATTTCTTCTGGGGTACTCAGGCTCACTTGATATGCTTTAATATTAAACATCCTGAAATCTAGAAGTTCTTGTGAATGGATGAAAAACATTTCTACCAAGCTGCACGTGCTGCAGAGCTCTTCTTTTAAATGGCCTCCAACAGTCAGCCCCAACACCTACATCCTGTAGCAAAATGCTGCAGCTGACGCCCTTTAGCTTTAAGGTTGTTGGCTTAACACCAGGCAACATCATAAGTTTACAGGATGCCAAATGTCTAAATTTATGGGTTTTCTGTCCTTAATGTCTTTCAGCCTGGCTGCACAGGAGCAGCTGACCTCACCTTCACCACTGCCACTAAGTCGAAATAATCTCCTACCACCTATTACTACCACCAGCGTGGCAGAGCGTGGGAGCACTGCGGGATCCCAGAAGCAAACGGTAATGGGAACAACAAATTTCATTGTCAACTAGTCTAAAATTGCAGTTGCTGCTGATCACATTAACAAACAAATTAGAACTCTTGGGTTAGGTAGCTCATAGCTGACAGCAGCAGTTTTGACTAACAGCATCACCCATAGTTGAATGTTTTACTTCAGATTCATGCCAGATTTTTTTCCTCTCTGTAACTAGGTATAGAATGATTGACTCAGAAAATTAGCTTTAATTCCTAGGCTAATTACTTTAAATGTCCTGCTGCAAAAAGAAGTGGCCATAATTGTTATTCTTCAATGCAGAAATCTCGAGGGAACTCAAGTCGAGCTTACAGTGTAACAACACAAGAAGACGTACATCAGCAGCTACAGGAGCGGCTTCTTTTACCTGATCATTTCTCCAGGCCTAACACAACCAATGTGTTCTTGGTAAAGCATGGCAAATTACACCAAATCATCCTTAGTTACTCAGTAGGGAGCTTTGACAATTAACATAGGTAAATGTTACTTGAGAACCAAATGTCGTAGACGATCATTGCCAGGGAGTTCACCACATGTGCTGCTCGATTAGTTACCCACAGGGGAGCAAAAACATCATTACTCAGCATTTCTGAAACAAACAGTCCTCTCAAGGGACTTGCCATCTTGCTGTACTCCCTGCAGCCTCCCTATAAGCAGCTGGTGGTACTACACTTTTCCTGAAGAATCCACGTTTAAGATGCTTGGGGAAAAGGCTAAGCATTACTCTAGGTGTAATGTTCGGTCTATCATCTGTGCTGGTAATCCAGCATCTTCTGTAAAGGCTTAAGAACAATTTGGGGGGCGCAGGAGAGGGTGCTGTAAGGATTTGCATAGCCAGTAGGAAGTCAGTCCTGCAGCTGTACTCAGAAGCATGAGGGCAGGATAGTCTTCATTGCTTTCTTGCACAAATCTGTGCATTTCAGTATCAAATACGCTTGGTTTAATTTACTGAAATACCTTTTGTATTGATACCTTGTCCTATCTAACAAATTATTTTTATCTAAGCTTTAAAAGCTGTAATTTTGATAATAGCTTTTAAGTAGCTGGTTGGTGGGTTTCTGTGTATAATTTCAACATCGTTGACTTAGCAGTTATGAGTGTACAAGCTTTCTAACATCAGCTTTAAAACAGTTATTTCCAGAATCACAGGCACAGTGATTGTTCTAACCAATAGTGTTATAGAAGTACTTTCTACTCTGAAAGTTGATTTGACCCTCCTTGAACTTGTACAAGCTTTACTCAGACCTTTAAAACTTCTTACAAATTAGGAAATACGTATGTTTATTTTGTAGCTATATAATAATCTTGTTATCTGACCTTTTTTTTTCCCCATGCAAACATAAATAACTTCAACTGTTTTTTTCAGCCAGATCCACAGCGCCGCCGTTCTTGCACTGTTATTGATTATGGTAACCAATCTTGGACAAGCAGAGGATCAACAAGTTCAGGTATGCTCACCAGTCACAGAATTAAGAAAGGTCAAGCAAGAGGTAGGCTTCTGGGACAGGGGTGCATTTCCTATATAGGTAATTACACAGATGAGCTTTTTCAGAATTCTATTTCATGTTTTAAAATTTCTGTTACACAGGTTTTATACTTGCATATGTTTTTTTATTACCACTTAAGTGTTTGAAATCATTTAAGGAAGCTTTAATGCAATCAGCCCCAGTGCTTCTCATGTCAAAGTTAAGAGTGGGAGTTGCCAATTTAAACAGGAACTAGCAGCAACTACTTTCTGTCCAGGGATGTTTCTTCTGCTCAGCTGTGCAACTGAAAGAAATGACGTTATATCCAAAAGAAACTGCACCAGATCTGCACTAGATAGCAGAATGGCACTAGATCGATTCCTTACGGTGTTGTCAGAATTTTCAACATTAAAAAAAATACACCAACAAGATAGGATTGAAGCTGCAAAGGTTAAGGTAGCAAGCACATAGTGGTTGTTGGAGAGGAGGGGTCTTTTAGCTTAATGGCTGAATGGCCTGCTAGTACTAATATAAGAGGTAGGTACAAGGGGTGAGTTTAACAAAAACACTACACTGAACAAACTTGGTTTTAAACAAGAAAGGAATGGCTGCTACCAAAATTAAATTAAACATACGTTCTCCCTAAAAAGTACTCCCCCAACCTGTATAAAAGCAAAATGAATTTTGAGTGTTGTATTAATGGTAGCAATAGCAACAACAAAATCAGCAGAACTTTGTAGACTTGAATACATACAGAGATCAAGGAATACAGTAGTTTTCTGCAATGTAGCAACTACATGAGGACAATCTTTGACCCTTTTGGAAGGACAGTCAATTGTTTCAATGCAGTTGACAGCAACACGAGAGTAAAAAGTCGAAATTTTTTTAAAAAAGGCATTTTAGTTTTAAGCTAAAGGAGACTTATTTGGTACCAAGTTTGTAATACCTTCCAGAAGTCTTAAAGTTGTACATGGTCTCTCTTTGTTAGGTCTTCAGCTGCATGGTTCTCTGAAAGCTCACAGACGAAGTGGATCGGTCACAAAAAGCAAACAGGGGTTCTGACAGGCCATGAAGAAGTACCCCTCCACCTCCAGAGTCATGAACCACCACCTCTCACTCCCAGCAATGTCAACGTTGTTTACAGAGAATTTTCAAACACCCTTCCCTATGAATAGTTATTTTTATATAAATCTAAAAAGCAGCTGCCAAAGATTAGGAGGGGTATACTTACACATTCCATTTTCTACCAGTAGAAAGTTACACTCCAGTGGAAGGGTGACTAAATTCCAGAGGGCAGTAAAGCCTCTCCTGGAAAATCTAGCAAACGCTCTCCATCATTGCTGTTTTCCCATTACTTGCTTTGTGACTGGCCCATGTTGTTACAGGCAGACACTGCCGAATCTGACGGCTTTTTCCGTTAGCTCTACAAAAGATTAATCAGGCCTTCCACAATAGTAGTGATTTAAATTTTTATAGCTGTATTTATATATTTAAAGCAATATGATCAGAAGCAAGCATTGCACATCGTACTGCTTCTACAACTCAGCTTAGATGAGTTATGAATCCTGTAGTAACTGCAGCAGTATTAACACAGTTGTGTAAAGGTAAGTTAGGAAAACAGATGACTAGAACTGACAGCTTTAAGGATAACACACCACTGATTTGTCTTTATACCTCTTCCTCAGTGGCTGAAGAAGGTTTAAGAAGCAAAAAGGAGTCTCTTGCTGCAAGTAGGTCCAGACCGTATTCAAAGGAAAACACGTTGTCTTCCTGGCGAGGTATTTTAGGGTAGCTTCACAGAATAGGTCAGTCTTGCTTTCTAAAATTACCTGCAATTATGTAAGATTTCTGCACTCGGCCCTGAAGTTCCACAGATGCAACATAGCTTTTAGTAGATGTGTTCTGCACTGTGGGACAGACATACTGCAGGTATGAGCAATAGTTGCCCTTGTGGCTCCAAATAAGACAAAACCACATGAAATACAGGCTTCTTAAAAGAAAACGGTTAGTTAAGGGGCTTACTCCCCAGTGGTAAGTGCTAGACTACAAGTAAGTGTAAAGACAAAGTGAAGATTAACACTTAGTGTAGAGAGTTAGGACACCACACAAAACCAGTTGTTCCCTAATCCAATTAAAGAGCACTTGTTCCCCAATTTCCTTATTAATATTTCCCCAATTACAGTTTGTAATGGGGAAGACTTGTCTATATTTGTTATGAAGTGGCACTTGTTTTTATCAAATGTTAGTGGTACCTACAGAACAGCTAGTAATTTTTAATCAATATTGAAGCTCTTAACCCCAGTTGATCCAAGCATGCTCTTATGAAAAAGAAGGGGAAAGAAAGGAAAGCAGAACTGTGCAAATATAACTGGGTGAACTTTCCCTTGCATTTCTAGAGGGTGAAAAAAACTCTGGGCTCAATTTAAACCTCTTTAGCATCAGCTTATCTCTATGCAAACTTAAGAGAGGCCTCTATTCACTAAACCCTTTCAAAATACAGTTTCTCTTAATAACTTAGCAATGTACAGTGTGTCTTTTAGTTACCTCAAGCTAACGGGAGATAAACATGCTGTTTCTATCAGTGCCATTCCTCAGGGACCAAGAGAGTTAGCCCTAGTGCAGAAGAGTTACAAAACCACACAGATAAACTCAAATCCATTTCTGAGAACATAATTACTATTTTATAGCCTAGGGGAGTCAATACATTAAAAAAAGTTGGAAGCAGTCTTTTCATACAGTACTTTTTTGTTTCTGTACAAATAGGTGACACCAAAAAGCTTCTCCTGGGCTGTAAGATACCTATTTTGTATAGTAATAGTAACGGTCATGTGTTATGTGACGTAATGATACACTGTATTCTCAGGATCAGGATAGTTTTTGAAAACAGCCAAGTAAAAAGGAGCACTTACCATCTACCTCCAACTTCCCTGGGGGGAAGCTCTATTAAATGGTATCACTGAAGCAGTGAGGACATTCAACTTGCATCTAAGTGTTGCGCTCGTGGCTAGTAAGCCCCTGAAACGCTGAGCTGCAGAGCAAAGCCAGCTGCGTTCCTTTGTGCTGGAGCGTAAGCTGATCAAGTGGCCCTTCACATTTGTAGCGCTGCACACTGCAGCAGGTGGGTTCCAGAAGTAAAACCCTCACAGTGTTTGCAGGTCTTACAGAAGTACTTCACTTCTGAAATAACAGAAGCATTGATGAATGCAACTGAGCCGCTCATCGCTACCATCCATCCTACTGCAGGCTCAATTGCGATGCAATTGAAGTAACAGACACAAGGCATTTCTAAGCTTTGGAACTCCTTGTCACGGGACACTGCAACCCCTGGAAACATGCAGAACTGACTCTGTGCCATGGATTTTGAAGTTTATTACCTTGGTGTTAGGGAGTTTCTGCACACTCACACACACAGTGCAGTCTCACGTTTCCAACTAAGGCAGTCACCAGCACTAACCCCAGCTAACAGTACAGCCAGGTTTTCAGCTGCTATCGAGGCACGTGGTGTTTGCTTGACTTGCATCAGTCAGAAGAATCAGCATGATTGGTTTGTTTCAAATAGTCCAGACACCATTAAAGGGCTGGGGAAACAACACAGGACAGAATTCTGCAAAAAAATTTCCTTTATTAAATCTACAATTTTCAAAAGTATCTTTATAAAAGCAGTGGAGTGTCTGAAAAAACTCCTGTTGAGCCAAAGTGCATCCAGTGACCTTTAAAAACAGAAGTTTCTGTAACAAGGAAATGTGTGAGTAGCAACAAGATAAGGTTTCTAACTCAGAAGCCACAGTAATCAGCACTGAAGTTTCAAAGGGATTTCATTCTTCTGTAATCAGCTACACCAACATCCATTGGGTGTTTGGAAGGAAGGTGCTTCAACACACATTTAATAAACATGCCACCCTCCTAAACATCACACGCTTCCTTAGCGTAGCAGAATTTTAGTTGAGAACCTATCTGATATTAACTGAAGGGCACACAGAGCATTTGAAACAGCAGCACCAGAATGCTTTTGTCTTTCTTGCTCAAGATGCATTCATTATCATACCTCCCCATCACAGCAAGCTGGTGCACACACACTCCAAAACAGTAGTCTGGAAAAACTCTGTAATTCTCCCAAATCCACACATACAAAATTGGACCTGATATTTTATCCTACAGTTCTTTATTTATTTCCTTTCTTGGCTGCAGTCTTCTTTCCTCCTTTTTTAGGCTTTTTACTGTATTTTGCTTCCATTTGTGCCAAGAAGTCATCCATTTCCTCTTTTCGATCTTTATTTCTTCTCTGTGGGAGGGAAAAAAACGAAACCCCAAACTTTTACTACTTCCCAAGACAGTTATTCTATTGAAGTTAGACAGCCACCTAAAATCTTGGAATATATTCAGCAGGGAATACAGGGTACAGAAAGTAGACCTGACTGTATACTCTGCTCTATACCTAACTGCCTGAAGTATCAAGACCAGTTAGAGTGGCTATCAAAATTCACCAGAGGAAAAGCAAAGCAATTTCTAGTTTATCCCCCAAACTACTACAACTTGAGGAATGATTACGCATGAATGTCCTAGGGAAGCCCACTGGACAAAAAAGAAGCAGAAACGGAAAACTTTCCTAAAACCAGAATGCAAACAGTGTGTTTTTCTCCTTGATCCCAAGGTACCAAAGCAAGATAGTAGGACCTATCAGCTTTTATGTCCTCGTGGAATTCCTCAGGAAGAAAAATAGGCATTATGAGTCTAACTGCTTAAAGCTAGAAGTTAGGCAGTAAGGAAAAGAGTATTAGAATAACTGTTAACTTTTAGAAAGGCATGGTAATAAAATCCATACTGTACTCTGACTGTCAGATTTTAACCTCAGGAACCCAGAAAAGTTGTAAGGATCCAAACCAGAGAGATGCTCAGGGAAACACAATTACAAGCCAGTAGCATAATTATAGTACAAAAAGCCTTACTTGAATCAGCGCTTTCAAGTCATCTTCTCCACTAAGGCCCAGTTCATTCTTCATCTTTTCTGCCTCTCTAGCTTCCTTTTCCGCCTTAAAAAAAAGTGTTTTGCATGTTATTTGACAAACATTTACAGTACTTACCAAACACTTTACTTTGCATCTGTATACAAGTAACTGCAAGGAAACACAAACAGTTCCCTCGTTTGCCACAGATGTGAGCTCAGTCGGAGAGAGAGCAAATTCCAGTTTGCAATTTAGAACAGGACAGGTTTTTACTGTTTTGCAATGCTCTGCACAGTGTGATGTCCATGATGGCCCTGCTGCCCCCACACTCTTTGTCTCAGTGCCTATCACCTCTACCCCGATGTGCACGTTAACATATTCTATAAAGCGTCCAAAAAGACCCCAAAACAACCCCAGGTTGCAGAAGGTCCATTTAGTCCAGAATGTTATTTCATACTCGCTTAAAAGGCAAGAATATTATATTTCCAGCCCATGTATGATTCTTAAATCATGGCTTTATGAAAAAAACCGCAGGGACACACTACACTGTAATAAGCCACTTTGGGCAATTACAAAATAAAGAATTAACAGCCCATTTACAAACCTTTCACAACAATTTGGGGGTGAGGGGTGGAGAACACAGGTAATGTTAAAGTCGAGGACACTGAGGAAAGATCTGCAACCCAGCAATCCTGTGGCAAGCATGTGTCTCGAGGGCAGTTTCACTTATTTCTACCGCGGGAGATTAAAAGCTTATGGTAACACACCGCTTCCCTTCGGTCTCTGATTGATCCAACCTACCCGGCGTTTTCTCGAGACCTTTTTCTGCTTCGACTCTTTTGCAAAGCTTTGGTAGGATGGGACTTCTCCGGAATCGATGGCTTTTTCTAGGATTTGCCGTATTCTGGGCTCATCTGTATAGTCCACGCACAGCACAGAGTCCATTATCCTGTCCATGTCGCCCTCAAAATCCACGTATGCAGCCTTAATATCGGCCAGCTCTTCTTCTGAATTTTTATAGGTCTTCTCAAAGTCTTCAATGTCTTTCACGGAGATCTGAAGCAAAAAGGTGACACTTTTTGAGTGTCAGGCTGTCATCACCGGTAGGATTTGACGGGACACTGTTACACGGGAGAGCGCTTTACACAAAGCCCGTACGGGAAAGCCGCAGGCACAACCCCGCAGCAGCGGGCTTCCCCTCCCCGGGGGGCTACCCGGCCGAGGAGAGCCCTGCCAGGGCCCCACCGCTGTTTCCCAGACCCCGGCGTGGCTCTCACCTTCTTGAAGAGCAGCCGCCAGTACTCCTGCCAGTCCCGCTCGCCGCGAAGGGCCTCGCCCTCCTCATCCACCGTGCCCTGCTCATCGTACACCGCGCGCTGCTCCGCGTCGCTCAGGACGGCGTACGCCTTGCCCAGGATCTGCGGGGACACGGGAGCCGGCGGGCCAGTCGGTCAAGGAACCGTCCGGCCGGTCGGTCTGGAGCCGCCGCCGCTTTCCCGCCCGCGCTCACCTGGAACCGCCGCGTCGCCTCCTCCTTCGCATCGGGCTCAGCGCGGTCAGGGTGGACGCGGAGCGAGGCGCGGTGGTAACCGCGGCGGATCTCCTGGGCTGAGGCCTCCCGGCGGACGCCGAGGACGCGGTAGAGGTCCGTGGAGCCGAAGGCGGCCTCGCACTCCTCCAGCAGCCCCATCCCGCTGCGGCGCCGGCACCGCTCCCGCACACTGAGAGCACGCCAACAGCCGCTGCACGTCCGACTCTCGCGAGAGTTGGTCGAGGGCGCGCTCGGCGAGCGGGCGGGCCACTGAGGGAAGGCTGCCTCCTCCCGCCCACCTGAGGGACTGGCGCCGCCGGGGCGTTGCTGAGGGGGCAGCGCTTGCAGGAGGAGCCTTGGAACCTGCCCGAAACCCTTCTCTCTCCAGGGCAAAGATGGAACAGGGCAGGAGCTGGTCCCCCAGCCCTCGGGGGATTGGATTCACGTCGCTCCCTCTCAGTGTGAAAGCCTCTTCTGTGAGGGAACTCGCCCGCGTCAGGACAGGCGGGAGCACTCGGGTACAGTTACCAGCAGGCACTTAAAAAAAAAAAAGCCAGCAAAAAAGGCCCCCAGCTTTGCTGGCTCTTTTTTTTTTTTTTTACCGAAAAAGCTTGCCTTCTTTTTAACACTACGGATACTCCAAAAGTCAGGCACCCCAGGGTGATAAACAAAAGTAGCTCTTCAAGATACCTGTATTTACTACATCAAAACTCAATGCTCTGACAGTTCCCACAATTAGTTCTTTGTTTCCTTCAAGGTGGTCCCGAACAGGGAACAGGAAGGCAAAATGTGTTCGCGTGTATCCAAAGAAAACCAGGGAATAAAAGTCCAATAAAGATAGGTTTATACAAAACTCATACAGTCTTTATTTAAACAGAGTGGCATACACAGGTTTATGCGTACAAAAAGACACATAAAATCGAAGTATTTTACATTTCTTGTGCCTTTTGTTGAAATGTAGAATGTTTCACTACCACTACCATGGAGGGAACAAAACACAGCAGCATGAACTCCCATCTCAGCTCTTATTTACAGAATTTGGATGGTAACATTGTAGAATATTGTCAGTTTTGTAAAAAAATTCTTATAAATGCTAGCTGTTTTCTATCATTATTGGAGCTCTGCTGATGCGAGTATTGCTATTCACAGCTTGATTAACCAGTTATTACTGTACAGTTCAGGCTAGACTCTCAATGGATTACCACTATCAGTTCCGAGGCACTGAATTCTCTCTTACCTCATCACCTTTTTCTGCAGTTTTATCCTCATCACCTTTTTCTGCAGTTTTATTCCTTTTTCATACCTCCAACGGGCCCTTGCTGGGTTTTCCAAACTTCAGTGCTAATGCTGACTGCAGCATTAACACTACAGGACAGAAATTGCAACCAAAGGGGATTAAATATGAAATACATCACCATTTTACTCTTCAGACTCTTTCAACTTCAAATTTTTCTTCTTTTCATGTGAGGAGGCTTTGAGTTTTTCAGCTGTCTTTGCAGTTTCACTTGTTTTGCGGCTTCGCTTTTTAGAACGTACAAGGTCTTCACGTCCCAGTTCAACCATTTTGGCTTCCCACACCTTCATCTCATTTTTATACCGAACCCTATCGTCTTCGGCAAGCTGCATATATGGCTGGAAGAAAATGAGGTATCGACAGTTATGGAAGGGGCTGTGTCTTGAGTAATTGTTGCAGATTATTTCACCTTCCTCCCTAGATGCCACTCAACATCCATTTCCAAGCACCGGGGGCTTCCATCCTACCCCACACGCTCACATTTCATCAACACCGAAATGAAGAAATCTCTTCATTTTGAGTCAAGCTTGCAATTTTTCTGATTAGAACAAAACCCACTGACATACCTGCTTCTGCGAACTGGACAGTCTTTGCCACGTATCAAACAGTTTCTTCAATTTTGCCTACAGGATACAGAATGTGCGGATATCTTAGGATCATTTTAAGGGCAGACTGACCACATAGGGTTACAGATGAATGCCACGCAAGTGAAAACCAAGTATAAACCAACATAAAAAAGCAGGGGCTTAATCCTCTTAATGTAAATAAGAAATGACACAGTTCAAGAAGTTGCTGGGCATCACCGAGCCACAATCACAGGTAACACAGGCATGAAGCAGGTTAAGTTACTTGGACAGGCGAATGGACAGAACAGCCGAGCTCATTTACAGCAGCACGACTACAGCTCACCGCGTGCACATTGGTTTTATTTAAGCCAAGCCCTAACTTAAACCAAGCCCATGTAAATAGTATCCAGAGGTACAAAAATAACTAACTAAAGTCACCTAAGCAGAGCAGAATCCAGACACTGAACTACCGAAGCATTCCTCTGAAAATGACAGAGCCTAAGCCAGATTTCCTGAACACAGCAGATCTCTTTTAAAGAGCAATCTTTCCTGGCTTACCACGGCCGTAATTCCATCGCTTTCTTGAAAGTTTTCTGACACAAACATGTTGAAGCTGTTACGAGGTCTTTTAGGCTTTCCAAGCACAGTCAATTCCTTAAAAAAGAACAAGAGAAGTGAAGTTATTCAGTCTACCAAGCATGCATTTCTCCAAAACTAAACATACCATTTGTCTTCACGTGTTATACAAAAACCAGACTTCACGTTTCTGGTGCTCTACTCTGCAAGCTGGTCTGTATGTCAAACTGCTCTCACAACTCGTCAAGACTAGTGCTTAACTACATTAAGAAAAGCTAAAACACAAGCATTAAGAAAAAAAAAAAAGCTGCTAAAATAACCACAACACCAGCAATTAGTTTATTCCATAGTGTTTTCTAGGATTTTGTTTTGCATTTGTGACATGCGGGGTTTTTTTATTCTGTGAGTGGCTTTTGTATTTCCAAACACTCTGCTCTGTACACCAGACACAAAGACTTCAATTTCCTCAAAATTTGAACTTTGCAACACTTACTTTTCTTGCCCTTAATAATCTTTTTCTTGCCATCTTTTTTTCTCTCTCTTGTCTCAAAGCCACAGCCCGGGCTGGAGATAGCTGAGCTTTATACGCGGCCAACTGCTCTTTATAATTCTGCCAGTCTGTCTTCTTCGCCTCCTCATAAATCTGCAAGGCAAACATTCACCACCTTAAACAGATGCTTGCAGAGAGAAAAGCACGGTGCCTTTACAAACAACCGAAAAAGATTAAGTGACTTTTTAGCATGCTAATTCTGACATATTCCAATCACAGTATCCCTGTGAGTTACAAAACAAAAATCCTCCAAACGTTAAACAAAACCCACAACAAACTGAACCCCAGAGCTCCATCTAGGCAAGGAAGATACTTCTATAAAAACCTTAAGCTGTTGCCAAGAATGTCAGCCGTCTGCATGGTCTGGCTTTCCTCTAGCTGTAGAAGCCAGCCCTGTAAATCCCACCCTGCTACATCCTCCCAGCTTTAGACAGCTTGTTCTCCCCGCTCTGTGCATTTGACCATTGAACAAAATCACACTTCTACTAACTACAAAAATAATTAAGACCGCCCTGAAGCATGAGATGTTGTAAGTAGCCATTTCAGATCTGCTTGATTAGCAGAACAGATTCAGAACTAGAAATTCAAACCCCAGGCTCTTCCCATGAATTATCTTAGTTAATTCAATACCATCGAACAAATCCTCAGATGCAGCTCAAAGTGGTAATGATCTTCCAGGCAAAGAGGAAATGCTGAAGCTTGGCTGGAATGATTACACCTCCAGTGCTTACAGCCACTGCACTGCACCAGAGCGCCAGTCACCATGCACACTCCAATACCAGCCAATACCAGGCATGGAAGCACCGCAAAATCATGGCCTTAGTACCAGGGCACCAGGAAAGGGCTGAGCCAGGCTACCAAGCACCCAGGTAGACCTCAAAAATCACCACCCTGTTCTCCATCGCAGACACAGGAATGGAAAGGCATACTTGGTCCTACAGCACATGGAGCCAGAAGTCCTGAAGGGATGTAAAGCTACCTGTGAGCTACTGTGCAATACTGCATTAGCCAGAAATGGCAGTTCGTGCCTAACAGGATCTATCTGGTAACTGCAGTCGAGGAGGAACAAGGATTACGGTGCTACAAATGCTTGGCAATTTGTAGGGTTGTTGTACACTATCCCCTGAAACTGTCGCTCTTAAGGAAACTTTGCTGCCTATGATAAAAAGGAAGTTTATTAGACAAAACCTAAAGGGAGTTGACCTGCACAATCAGGCTCTGCTCACTATCTAATCAGCGGAAAACATGGGTCCTCTCACCAAAGCTCTCCAATGTTTCACCTCACTTACGCATATGAAAGCTGAACAGCTTTACAATACTTATGTTCTTATACACATAATGCACACACACATGCACACAATTACCATTCAAAAAGCAGTGAGATAGCCATTCCCAGCTGCATGCAGCAAGATCAGAGAATCACAGAATCTCCTGAGTTGGCAGGGTCTGGGCACTGTCCCGATACTTCCTGACTTCAGCCCAGCTTGGTGCTGTGACCACTGCCCTGGGGAGCCTGTTTGGTGCCTGACTACCCTCTCAGTACAGAACATCTTCCTAACATCCAACCTAAACCCTCCTTGCCTCAGCTTCATGTTGTTCCCTCGGGTTCCATCCCTGGTCACCAAAGAGGAGATCGGCACCTGTCCCTTCGCTCCCCCTCGTCAGGAAGATGCGATGAGATGTCCTCTCAGCCTCCTCTTCTCCAGGCTGAACAAAGCAAGGGACGTGGGCCTCTCCTCCTATCTTTGATCTCCAATGAAGAACACTAAAAACGAGGTCAGGTGTAGAAGCACCCAAGTATCTTCCTGATTCTCTTGGGAACTGTTCTTAGGTTTGAAGCACTGTGCTCAAGCGCTTTTTGCGCCACTTGAAAAACCCCAACCAGCCATGCTACACAAAGCCCACAACACAAACCAAAACCACACAGAGTACACCTAACCAGGTAAAGCAACTACAAATCCTCTGCACAGCCCACAGTACACAGGGCAAACCCACACACTTACCTGCTTCTGTGATGCTGGTAACTCCTTCCAAGCGCCTGCTATTTTTTTAACCAGCTCCCAGTTGTTCATTTCTGTAGATTGAAATTAGAGAGCCAGGAAACAAAGGTCAATATTGCATCTTCAGTAAGCTGCTCCATTCCCCTTCCCACCCCCAAGGAAAGCTTTCTTTTCCCCACACAAATATCTTTTCCCTCTATCATAAGTGGCGGCAGTTAAAAGAAACTGTAGGATTTGGGAGGAGGAGTCCCTACTCCTGGCCCAGACCCGAATGAAATGGGCAGTTAGGAAGTGAAGCACCACTTCAAGAATGACAGCTGCTGCCAAGCTGCAACAGCTTCCATTGTTTTTCCAAGTCAGATCTGTGGTGGTCTGGACTCAGGAGAGGGGCCAGGGAAGAAGTCAGAGCTAAAACTTCCAGTTCTCAGGCTCTGGCAAGAGGAGTCGCCTGGGTTCTTCAGCTATAACATGACCTTACCCACCTGATAGGCAGCCACGCAGGGCCTTTGTTTATTAAGTCCTCTGTTTACAGTGTTACTCTATGCAAGTATGATTAAAGAGAACGTAAATTCCTTCCCCCCCCCAACAAAATGTCAGTGTCTTGAACTTGCTGCACCTTTCAGCTGCCTGCCTGTGACTCTGGCCTTGCAGCTGGAGCCATCTGATGGGGCTTCCAGCCAGCCCTGAATTTGTGAAGGGGGTAAAAAGACTTCCCACCTAAATAAAATCTGTGAGCTCCTCTTCTCCTGAAAAAGCCTTTACAGCACTTCCCTCTGCTTCACGATAACAGGCAATGTGCATCCTCCTCTCTCCCACCTCAGACACACAGCTCAGCTGTCCCGAGACCAGAAAGGCAGAACTACGCTCTCACCACCAGCCTGAATCCCAGAACTCTGGACAAGTGTGACAGGTTGGGGGCCTTTAGTCCATGCCTGCCAATCCTCAAACCTCTGAAAACACGAGGCAATAAAAGAACCCAAACAAATCACCGGGTTGCTTTTGAACATGACCTCTCCCAGCAGAAGCTGGCCCCCAGGTCTCAATCCACATACAGGACACAGGACATTCTCCTAGGGCATAACCATAAATAACTCCACGAGTTTTGCCCTCAACCCTTCTGGCTGCCGAGCAAAATCCAGGTACCAAGTGGCTCTGCCCATGCTTAAACCCACCTCCTAGGTCACCCCATACTTACTAAGCAGCAAAGTCGGACCACGCACGGCGCAGCGACGCGCTCCAAGTACGTGCAGGCTGTGAGGTGGCAGAAAGCCGAGCACCGCAGTCAACACGTGGGGCCCCGGTGAGGCTTTTCCTTTCGACGTGTTTTGGCTACACACAGACGCCTGGCTTTCCAGCGGTACCAAGCGTGCCCGGCAGCACCACCGGCTTCTCCCTGGCACGCTACGGGTGACCGCGTCTCCCGAGACGGGGGTGACGCGCTCTGTGACGCCTACCTCCGCAAAGCCCCGCTCTGCCTAGCTGGTTCTTTAACAAGCCCGCGGTCCGGAACGGCCCGCGCCGCGCACCGTGTGACGCGGCCTGACAGCAGCCGCCACCAGCCGGGATGCACCCGCGCCCGCCCGCCCGCCCGCCGGCTCCCCTACCTGGGTTCTTCTGCCGGAAGGCGGAGTGTTGCTCTTTAACGAAGCGGAAGTACGCCGTCAGGGGCCGCTTGGGGGGCGCGTCCGAACCGATCCCCCTGCAGAGACACCTCTCCGCCGAGCCGCCCACCCTGCGCGCAACGGCACGGCTGGTTACCGCCGCGGCGGAGGCCCGGGGGGACGCAGAGAGGGGAGGGAGGAATACCGAAAGCACCCAGCCCGACGAGGAGGAGCATCCCCGGTACCGAAGCGCCCCCCCCCCTCCTTCCCAGCCCGCACCTGAGTAGCCGCTGGGCGCCGGTGAGGAGAGCCGCGGCGCGGCCCAGCAGCACCAGCGCGGCCGCCATACTTCCTCCGGCCCACCACGCCTGGGCGCGCGGCCGCCGCGCGGCCTTGTGGGAAAACAGCCCTCACGCTCGCGTCCTCTCGGCCGCCAGACGAGGAGATTGGCTGTCCGCCGCGATGACGTAAGGGCGGAGAGAGACACGGAGGCCACGCCCCTTTCCGGGGGAGTGGCCCGGGCCAAGGTCATGAGGCGGAGCCGCGGCGCAGCTTCCGGCCCAGCGCAGCAGCGTGCGAGGTTGTTTCTCAGTCGCTTCCCGCTGTGTGCATCAGAGCGGGGCGCAGGCAGGAGCCGACAGAGCGGGAGGGGACTGGGGGGAGCGGCACGAGCGGAGCGGGACTGAAAGGGAGAAGGACGCGGCGTTTTCGCCCGAGGGAGCGGCCGGCCCCGGATCGTTTTCTCTGCTCGGGAGCGCGGCTCTGGAAACAGCCCGGCGGCAGCGGGGACGCCCAGCTCCCGTCTGAAGAGCCGACCGGCCCCGTGGAAGGGTCGCGGTTCAAGCACGAGGTCTTCCTCCTGGGAAGGAGGGCGCAGCGCGCAAAGACCGGGGAGGCAGAAGCGCCGGCCCCATCACACTGCGGGCCCGGCCCGGTGGCCACACCGCAGAACCGGTGCCGGCTGCCGTATAAGCGTTTTACAGCCGGTCCGACCGCGCCGCAGCGAACCCCGGAGGAAGCGGTATCCCTGTTGCACACAGTTCAGGACAGGTGCGCAAACACTCGGGTCACTTCTGACACAAAGCCATTGCTCTCCGCCTGGAAACGAAGAGCTCTAGGAAGACCTGATAGCCTCAGTTCCCGGCCCAGGCAGCAGGAAGAAGTGGTGGCTCCACCGGCCCCATTCAAATACAAAGCAGCAGGCGCAGCTGTACCAGCTCCCACTCTCCAGCATCCATGGATAGTCTAAGGTGAACAGAGCCACTCTCCATCCCGCCTCTGTTTCGCAGCAGTGGCATTTTTTCTCTCTGTACATCAGGGTGAGCCAGGATGAAGAGTACAGTATTCCACAGGGAGTACCTTCCACCCCCCCCCCCCCCCCATTCCAGCTCAGCCTTCACTGCAGCAAAACCCCCAAATATTTTCTTCAGAGTGTATTTTACGATAAGTCACTTCTCTCATGCAGAGAGACAGATAAAACACACTAGTCACATTTTTATTTTCAGATACCCAAGGATGTACAGCAGGAAATCTAAGTTATTCCATGGGTCATTTACTTCCCAAGACAAGACCACCCCTCTCCAGCACTGCCATTTTTCCACATGCACAGTGTAACACAACACAAGTGCCAGTTAATGGAGAAATTAACTGCAAGTGTGAGAAGTCTACTGTAACATTCCTGTCATAGGCACCACCTTAACACTTGTGGCATCTCCTCCATAACTGCATATAGATGCAATGTGGCATTAACCACATTAAAAACCTATCTAAAGCAACAGGCACAGCCTGCTGACATAAATCAAAGCCAGCATAAAAATTACTTGCAATGCAGTTCTAAGTATGTGACATGCGGCTTCATTTTCCCTCTTGTCTACAAGACACACATACACACACACACTAGTGTTTCGACTCTCTGAGCCAAGGCAAGTAGTAGAAAATGCGTTTTATTTATATGGAAAAGGCTACATTTAGGTTCGTAAAAGGTCTGTGGTAGTGTTATGTTGCCCACATGTCAAAACTCATTCGCCAATAGCAACAAAACGGTTACATATCTTCCTACATAGCAGTGCAATTAGTTCACATTGCAATAAAATTAAGTCAAGTATGCAACAGAATCAAACCCAAGTGTTTCTTTGTAATCGGCATACAAAGAATTACAGTGCAAAGATCAGTTTAGGTTTTAGGAAATCCGCAGTCAGTCTTTCCAATATCCTAATGGGTGGGTTGCTCCAATTCTTTTCATTACTAGCAGTTGTATCTCATCAATACTGTGCACAAGCAAGTAAGTCTAAAATGAAATGACTTGCATGGTAAAATATTTAGTCTATACAGTAAAAAAAAAACAACAAATTAAGTGAACCAACAAAATGTAACTTGAACACACTTATGAAACAGACAACATACTCAAGGACACACACAGAACAGTATTCATCACACAAAACCAGCTACTTTTTCCAGCAAAAATAATTTGGTTGCTTTAAAACTGCATTATGGATCACGTAGTCTGAAGATGCTGATGTTCCACTCTTAAAAACCATCATAAATGTCTTCTGCAAAGCATACGAAGAGGATAAATATTCTTATCACAGTCATAGGGTTATTTTTGGAAGTTTGTTCTCCTTTGCTCTAGAAACACACTTATATAGGTGAAAAAAAAAATCAAGGGGCATCATGATAAACTGAAACAGGAAACTGCTCCTTCTCCTAATTTTGAAAAAGCCCTACCATTTACAGTACTCTGTGGCATATGAAAAAGTCTTCACAAGTTTACATTGCATATTTCTGAGTCCATTCTCTTGCATGTCTGTTGTATCTGTACGTGCAGAAAGAAGGCATCACAGTGAAGAGATGTTAGTGATACACTGGCAATGGCCACACATTTAATTAACACAGACATTCCCGAGCTTCCCACCTCTTAGCATCGCAAACAACATAAAAATAGCCTCAAAGCCGTACGTTCAGTCCCTAAGGTTACCCACCAAAGCTGTTCAGACTCACAGTCAATCTCAAAGGTTGGTATTAAAACGCATATCTCTGTGCATGCCTAATTTGCATTTCATAACCAGTTCCTTTATTTATACCTTAACTGGAATATGTTGTCAGTTATTCCTGTATGCACACACTATTAACAGTCTGAGCAAGTTCACACATTTTAGTTCCATAAAATTCAGAGTAATTAACAGTTTGGAAAGGGTGGGGATAGAAGGCACACTAGGGCTTTTTTTTTTTTCTTCTTTCATTCTCCCTTCTGCATTTCAGGACCTGAAAGGAAAACCTCCTGAAAAGCGTTTTGTACACTTGGGTCTTTTCCTCTGTTCAGGAGCTGACTAGAGCTCCCAAAGGTAAATGTCCTTAGAGGGTCAGTCACTCTCCCTCCAGTCCTCACATATGTCCACCCTTCCGACTAGATTCCCTTGCTTCAGGGGAAGTGGTGACAAGTTTTTAAATCCATTCTGTAAGATCAGTGTAGCTCCTGTACTATCTGGTTTTGTTCTTCACAATATTCTACCAGACAAGCTTTTGGGCTTTTCCTTATAGTAACGTACAGAAAAACGCTACGGAGTAGCCAACCATATCTTGCATGTCCTAAACCTAAGCTGAGGGTTAAAAAAAATAAAAAGTGATGAGCATAAGATAAAGCTACAGTCAAGACCACACGTTCTCTCTCTTTCTCCAGCAATGATTACATTTTGAGTTTGGGGGACAGAGAAATCTCCCCTGCTCACTTCCTTCACAAGCAGGAAGCACAACAGCAGAAATCACTGTGAAGTAAGTGCATGGACAAAAGCCCAAACGCCAACGGGCAGAAGCTGAGGCACATCATCCCCACTGTGTGCTTTGTAGTACGAGCCACAAGGTTCAAGCACTTCCAAAGTGTGTTATGAGGATCTGATTGCTTTGGACTAACTGTTAAAGAAAGGCCACTTCGGTAGTTCTCACTCCGAGGAGAGAAATACTAGACCGTAGGCCCCCATGGAACTTGTACACCACTGCTCCTCTACCCGGTCCTCAAGTGAAAAGCAATACTCAAGCCTTCGTGGACCCATCCACTAGCACACATGGCAAGCAGCCTTCAGTGGCTCAGGCCTAGAAAAATAGGTAAACAACTTCTCAGCCAGTTCACTGGGAACTGGAATCTTCTTCTGGGTACCACAAACGTGCCACAGAACCTGAAGCAGAGTCTAACAAATAAAATAGGCTGATTTTTGGTAACCTTGCTGTTAAGTACCATGGATAAGAAGCCTGCCCCAAACTAAACCCATAACCTTTTCCCCAGCTTGAAGAGTCAGGTAAGAAGCAGTGGTTAGGCTGTCTACGAACATGCAGCATGGCTATGGCTCACTGTTGTCAAGGCCACCAGAAAATGTGTGACAGCTCCATTTCAGGGAAGGTTATTCCATTCTCAGCCAATTAGAACTACATTCCTACTCCTTGTTACTCTCCTGTATTGGATCTTGTGTTTCAGTCCTCCTTAATCCCCCATCCACCCAGACAATCCCCAGGAATAAAAACCCTGTCCCAGAAGACAGCTCAGGCCATGCTGACAGACTGCATTCACAATACCTAGGGCAGCAGAGCTAAGCCAAAACCTCCCACAGGTTAACTAAATGTATTCCTTCCTACATCACTGAGTCTGTAACCTTTTCCATGCACCAAGTTTTTAAAGTCTCTATGCCCAGGAGATGCAGGTAGCTGATGTATCAGTAGAGAGGAAGCAAAGAGGAAGAAACCTCATACAAGCAGTACTGCCTCCATGGAAACCTTTGGAAGTCACACCATCTAATCACTGGAATAAAGGGCCTGAGCTTCCTGCAACGTGCCCACTGGAAACTTAGATATCCACGGATGCCTCTATTGAAGGTTTGAGTGCTCAAAGGAATGGTTCTAGAGGCAGTGCTCTGGAGAAAAACCCCTTTATGCTTGCTCATGACCTCTAAATCCTAGTATCTGGTTTTATGAGGATACAGTTATGAGAGAACATTTCAAAACCCTCCTTTAGGATGAGGTCAAGAAGCCTTAAAACCAAGCTTTGGGAAATCAAGGTAGTTTGGCACTACAAGTCAAAGACCCCAGAATAGACCTGTCAGTCACTACAGCACTCTGAGTTAAAGCTCCTCAAATCAAGAACAGGTTAGGTCCAGAAGTATGTAACACTTTGGTTACATGATGTCTGTACTACCTACACCCAAGATGAGACACTTGCTGCAAGTTCTACAGCGGTTCCAGAAAGTAAGAGAGGTTCTTTTCCCTGTGCAACATGTTGCAAATTGCAGTCAGTGAGACAATGGCTCTTGGCACTATGCAGAGCTGAATATTAGCTCTTTTTGATTAATATTTGACATGAATGTGTAAATGTAGCTACCCTACATTTACACAATTGCATCAAAACCACATTCATTGTTCATAACTACCTAGCATCTTACTAAAGGCATGGGTTTCACAGCCAGAGAACCAACCACAGTAGCAACAAATAGTTTGTATTTGGGAATGATGTTTCAGGCAATGAGCACACAACAGAAAAATGTGAAGGCATTATGTACCTTCAAGCAGAAAAAATTCATTAAGTATTCAAGAGCCGTGTATGTCTCCAGCTTCCTGCTGGCCCTTCAACTGATGGGTATTTTCAAGGTTTAAAAAACTATTCCTGCATACCCCTATGAAAAGAGCATCTTCAAAAGCTAAGACAGAAGGTTGCACAGCAGACAGCCACCTAAAAGTACCACACACACACATACGCATGTGTTATACTCACCTTTCCTTGTCTGACTTGTAGATCTGTGCAATATCCGGTACTAAAGGATCATCTGGATTAGGATCACAAAGTAAGGAGCATATGGACAATAAAACTAAATAAAAGAGACACTGGATTAAACAAGTTACTTTGCTTTATTTCTATAATCCTTTAATATGTCCCAGTATACTACAGGAGGGCAATGGAATAGAGACTGAAACAGAATTCATGTTACTCTTAAGCTTTTACACTGCAGTTCTGCTCAGAAATGTTTATCTAGCATAATTTTTCTAGCCCCTACATAAACAACACCTAACACAAGCCTAGAAAACTCACTACCCATGGACTCCTACCTTCTGTAATCACCTCTCTCCCATCACACAAACTAGAGTCACACGTAAACATTTGATCTAAGCCCTTTCACCTACAGTTAGTTAAGATAACTAATATTGCTAATACATCACGGCCATGCGATACTCGATTGTGCTTATCCTTCTCTGCTTCTGTGCTCACAGTAAATCTCTCCTTTATATAAACATCTCACTTCATTTTGCAGAAGTGTGACTTCCATTTTGGGAAAATACTTCCTGAGTATTAATTTATAATTCCATATTCATTTCCCGATATTAAACCAAGGATATCCAATTTTCCTAACACTTTCAGCCCATACTTTTCAGGAAATCTGTTTTTATACCCACAGCTAATACAAATACAAGGGCACGCAGCAATTCTATACATAGTGAAGGGGAATTTGATGCTCCACTGAGAATCTGCTGGAGAACAGGATTTTTCCCTTGCTTTGTCTTATTATAGAAGAGCCTGGATTAACACCTAGTTTCAGCTGTAGCAAGTTCAGACTGAAATACTGAATTTTATCAAGTGCCAAATCCAGTTAGGAAAGCCAGGTTAGAATACTTGGTCATGCCTATCAAGAGGTGCTATTGGTATGTTGCAATCCTTTGCATCAGTAAAACAAGAACTACAAAGGAGAAACTTCCATGAGCTACTGAGCTAACCCCCAGCCTATGAAATATATAATGTGCAAGCTCGTTAAAAGCACATCAAAAATCAGAACATGTAAGATGAGCAGGCTACTCTTTGTGACTGAAGTAAGGCTGAAAACATAAAGACTTACCGAACAGTGCTGAAAAGCTGAAAACTTAAAGAGTGTTCAGTTGTAAATGCCAAGTGTTAAATGTCCCCAAGTGCCAACTCTCATTTGTTAAATCCCTTCTAAATAATTATAAACAAGACAATTTGCACTCAACAGTAAAACAGCCAACCAATTTCAACATAAAGCAGACACCAACCACACACAGGAGCAATTCTGTCTTCAGCAACTACATGGGGAAACAGTTCCCATCTTACATTTTATTTATCTTGGCAAATTACTGCAGCGGGTTGTTGGGCAGAAGCAGAAGTTGCTTTTCCAATAGTGTAATAGTTGCAATTGCACAGAGCAATTTCCATTGGACACAAGCTAACAACTCCTTTCCTTGCTAAAGAGAGACACCTGCCTTAGAAAGCTCTGGAGCAGCAAGGAAAATGGTGATACTGTTTTAGTTTTTCAGTCACACCAGGACTTTCTGTACCCTGAGGAAGAGCGTGGCTAAGCATTTGGAAGATGGGTGCGAAAAGAACAATTATAGCACCCACGTTTTAAGCAGCTTTTGAAGTGACACAAAATGCCTGACAAAAGAACTGCTCAGCTGTAACCTCAGTGTTCCAAAAAAAAAAAAAAATCTAGTGTTCTGTTTGACGAAGTTGAACTAGAGAACTAGATTCTTTTAAGAAAGACTTGAATGATGACTTACAAAGCAGCTACATTTTAAAACACTCATTTTGCTTCTGGTTTGCACTCTGTCTTCGTCTCATTTTAAAACAAAGTATAACGAAGACCGTAGCCCACACAAGGATGGTCAGGCAACCCCAAGAGCCATCAATAAGCACTTAGGCAAGCCCCAAACGTCACTATCAGAGCTTCCATTTACATCCAAACTACTTCCATTTTGAAGCTTTGCTCACCAGTTTCTCCTCAGTTCTGCATGCTGAGTCAGCTATAATAAAGGAGTTGCATTTCAGGCTAATTGGAGATTTATTATTATAGTCAATTTGCTTTAGAATATTTCTTTGCCATGCAGGTAGTGTTTTATGTATTGTGACACTCCAAACAAACCGTGTATTGTAACAGCAACTCTAATGGACTTTGTTACTTCTGTAACATGCAGGATAAATAAACTCCTGCTGTCACCCAATAGGTAATGCAGCAACACACAAAAAAGCACCACTGCAGCGTATAAAGTTTCACAAAGCTGCTAGCAAATATGTGAGTTTACCTTTAGAAACAGTCAGAGCTGGTGACCACTGTGATCTCAGGATATCAAGACAGATATTCCCATTACTGTTTATGTTTGGGTGGTATATTTTTGTTGTAAAAGCAATCTGGAATAAAAAAAAAATAAACCCAAAGTGAACATCACATTCTGTTCATTACATTTGGACTCTTTGACATTGTCCCTTCAGTTCCAGTCACCCTAGATCTGCCAACACAAGTTATCATACAGTCTCCTCTTTTCATCCACTACAAACACGTATGCTATTGCTGGCTTTTAACTTCCAAAATTATGTCATAAACAACTATGACTCACAAACAACTATGACACAGAAACAAAGAGTTGACCAAAATATCACTTAAGTTTTAAGAGAAAGAACTTACCTTTGGTGGTTTGAAAGGATAGTCTGTTGGAAAGTGAACTGTGAGAAAAAATACTCCTCCTTGATATGCGCTATCAGGCTGGGGAAAGAAAACAAACCAAACAAAACACATGAATGTATTTCAGTTACTCTGGAACTTCCCTGAACACAGATAACCTCCCAAAGCTGTGAGCATCCTAGAAAATCCATTTCCCTTCCCAGTACACAGCCCATAGTGGGCTGTAGCCCATAGCATGAACTGTGTACTGGGAAGGCACAGAGAGAATTTAGCCTGCTGCAGTAGAGCCAACTGTGGCCACTATTGCAGCAGTGCAACAGGGCTACAGAGTGCTGCCTTTTTGGGGAGAGGGAGCAGTGTCTGACCAGCGGAACTACTAAATTTCTGAACTGACAGCTCCCCCACACCAAGGGGAACATAAAACCCAGAGCAAGCCCTCCAAGTCCTGTCTGTGCAACACCACCACAGCTGCTCTGGTCCTCCTCCAGCCTTTAGCTGCAAATATGCTTACCTTCAAAAGTGGTTTCTCTTTGCAGATGCAAAGAGTAGGATTTTCCAACATAATTCAGGTGATCATGATGACATCAGGGAGTTTTAAAACACACATCTTTGTGACCTGTACAAATCTGTGAACATGCATTTTGTTAGAGAACATGTGCACAGGTTTACAGCCAGGTTGCACATAGTTAATAGCTAGGAATAACTTCATTGTAGTCATCTGTTGAGGAAGTCTCTCATCAATTAGAAAACTGGGGAAAAGTCCCAATACTAGATGTCAGAGAGCGGCACTGTCATTTCTGATTCAGGGAAGGAGAAGAAAGCTTCTCTCATTACTTGCTAAGTTGAAAACAGAAATACAGGAACTCAATATCAGCAACGCTGCAGATCATCAAATTTTTGGCTTTTCTTATGGAAACAAGGGCAGGCTTTTTAAAATAATGTTCATCTTGGAAATGAGCAAAAAATTACAGTTTGAGAGATGAGCGTAAGAGAAAGTCAGCAATGGCCCATTAAGACATGTCACCTTACACACTCAAAATGCAGACAGTGTTGCAGCGTAAGGCAGTTTATATATAGTACTGCTAAGAAGTCAGCATTAGGTAACATCAGAATAGATCGCCGCTGTACTTCCAATTAGGTTTGAAAGGACTGCTTGCACGCATGCTAAATGAGTTTGCCAAAGTTCAAACAAGCTGAAAACAAGTTCAGCCTCAGACAGATGGCAAAATGCAGTCACACTACATTTTTATGAGTAAGGTATATGAAATAAAACAATGATGTCTATAGCCAGGAAAGAGGTTACCCTCCTCCCACATGTAGGAAGGAAATTGAGAGCAAGCTTTTGATCTATGCTGCTATCAAGAAATGTATAGGATGCACATCCCTACTTCGTTATGTAACTGAGATAAAGGATTGATATGTTGAGAGGGGTTTCTTTTCTTGTATCTCAGCAGATATGGCTGAGAAAGGTTGGCAAGAGATGCGCATTGTTTTCCTTAACTAAGGAAATCTAAGGAACCCGAAGCAAAGAAATTCATGTTTTCCACTATAGAATATGAAAGGTGAACTGCAATATGAAAGAAAGATGGAATTGAAGTTGGGATATATAGATATGCAAGTACTCAGTACATTAGAGTCATTCAGGACAGTGACATCAGAGGTGGCAATCAGCACTTCAGTTTTATCAACTCTTCACTTCTTTGCTGTTTCACGTTCACCTTGAAGCAGTATCAGAATGACTATGTACATGAGAAGTATCAGAATCACTCTGCACATGAACTAATACAGTTGCTAAAGAAAAATGGCATAAGTACTAGTATCCTACAGAAAAACTTCACACCAGCATTCCCATTGCTGCTGTGCCACCAGCAGCTGGATGGACTCCAGCACAACAGTGGCAAATTCGTAACCCATCTCTGATGGCTCCAGAGCAGCTGTGCCAAACACACAGAAACAGTCCCAAAGAACACGACTGCTGCATCCGAATGGATAAAGCATTACCTCAAATTTCAACAGTGGTTTGGTTCACCATCTGAACCAGAAACTCTTCTTTCCAAATTAGTAAGCCCAAAAAGAAAACACTAGGAATGCAAACTCCTTTCCATGATATTAAGGAACAACCTTTCCCTCACATCACACTATTTTTTAATGCTGAAACTCTTTTCAGTTTTCCTTGAAAGCTTTCTCTTCTTAGGCTTTACTGCCCTTTCTTATGTCATTTCCCCTACAATTATTAATGGGGTCTTTAGAGATCTCCCTCAAGCCAAGTAGAAGAGGCCTTTCCCACAGAAACCAAAAATTCCCACAGTTGCTTGTGTACAGTTCACAAAAGCCATGTGCTTTTGCCAGAGCTCCATCAGAACCGTCAAACAAGCCCTAGCAAAAAGCTCCAGAAATCACTGTGCAACACCACTCTTGTTTAGTTACCAACTTTAACATCGGCTTACACCCACTCGTCCTCCTTTCAAACAGATGAATCTTTCAGAATTGAAATTATCATCCTTGAACAGCGAGCTTTTCTCTCTCCAGCCCACATCACTGACTCAAACATGGCAGTTGACTATTCGAGCATCCCTAATTTCACAAAGAGGGTGGATTTTTGAACAGTTACAGAAAAAAAAAATGAGTACCAGACTACTCAACACAACAATACCACCCTAAATGTTTAATCTGTACACAACACAGCTGAATTTGACTGCCATGTTTACAGAAACCCAAATGAATCCTTCCGTAGCAAGAAGGGAAACAAGGTCTTTCTACGGGGAACGAACAATAAGATACTTACAGGTCCCATAATTGTTGCTTGCCAATGAAACACTGGAAGGCAAAGACACAATGATTAGAGAGTTCCTAGGGTTTTTCTTAACAAAAAAGGTCAACTGTGACAACGTATTTATGAAGAGCTTACAGTCATCTCCAACAGGTCCGGCGGAACAGTGGGCCGGTGGGTCTCGCTGCAGATCACTTAGTTCCTGTAAGAAACACAAATATTTGAAAGACATCTACATGAAAACAAAGACCAGGTAACAGAATCACTTCAAAACTAAGAACACAAACTGATTTTATTGCATAGACCTGTGGTAATTTTAAGGAAACCAACACCTGAAATTGCCCACTGATACAGAAAGATTTGAATTATTTTGCCAACAGGTTGCATCTAAAGATCACATTGTGTTATAACAATTTATAATAATTTATCTGAGAGCATTAAAGCATTACACCCAAGTTTATAAGATGGATATACTGAAGTAGAGACAGAAAAAGAAGAAAACTAACAGTTTATCGATTTCCCTGAAGACTCACTACTTAATTTAGACAGTTATGTGGTAATCTGATTGTTCTTTTAAGCTTTTGATTTTACAAAAGCTTCTTATATTGGCTTAATCTACATACACTAGCTGAGTTAAACAAGCTCATAAAATGCTTGCAGTCTGCCTAGAGGTGATGTATGAACATGACAAAGGTTTCTAAGTGAACCCAAACACAAAGGAAAAATAATAGCTCTGTGCTTTATTTAACACACCTTGGTGTAATTCCCTACCTATCTTTGGGTTCATAGTGGTTTGGGGTTTTTTATGGGGGGGTGGTGGTGGTGTTTATAATTTGTTTGGGTTTTTTCCCAAAATTGTTACTAAACACCCTAAGAAACTTGAAATTTAACAGTAGTGTTCAGAGAAGGTCGATTTATTTCTTTCACAGAAATTCATATATTCCCAGGTAATATTAAAAATTTACTTAATTACACAAAACCAGGTTTGCTTTTCATCTTATTTATGATCACTAAATCAAATACAAAAGAAGCCAGGCATGAATATTGGTTGATTTTCTTTGTTTAATCCAATATATAACTTGCAACGCCTGGATTTTTACTGTACTAAGAACAAACAAGCTTTGTCCAATTCTGAGCTGAACTGTTTAACAATTTAATGTAAATATTTCCATTTAAATAAGCTAAAATGTGTGTTAATTACTCGATTAATTACTCAAACCATACATCTCTAAGTCAACAATAGCGTAAGCAGGTCTGCAAAGAACTTGATTTCAGCTTCAGGAGTAACAGTGGAAACATTTCTGCCCCAAAATCATTAGTCAAGACAACTAATTCCAAAACCAAGGTGTAAATTGGAAGTAAGTTTCTCATTCAAGCATAGAGTTTGCATACGTAGCGTGATCACAGAATCATAGAATGGTCTGGGTGACCTGACCTTACGTACAATTTTAAGGGTTAAAACTCCATGCTTCAACTGCTGTGATATATTTATCCATCCATGACATCCATTAAGCATTTCAGCTACACACCACTCTCTAAGGGAGCCCACATACCATGGACCTGGCACCTACATTCAGGCACACTTCTTACAGGCCCACTCATGGCCCTGAATTCAAAGCAAGGCACTGCAACATACCTTCTGCCACTTAATACAATGGTAGTGTTGCCACTTGCTTTGAAGTCACTCCTCACAATCTTTGTGATTGAAAACAAAAGAGAAAGTTCTTCAATACACTGAAATAGCTCAGGCTGCCAACCACTCTTATTCATTTGCCCCCCACTTTTATTCTGTTAGGGAAAATCGTTTTCTGGCCCAGATACGACATGCTGGGCCAGACCTTGACTAGTAAAGGGAACAGCAAACCCCTTTAGAAGCATGAGTCCCTTTTGAGTCAGAGGATTCAAATTTCACCAAGGGAGCAATGCATAGAACCAGTAACCTAAGCAAAGCTAAGCCTTTGGTGGTGCACGAAGGGAGTCAACAAGTCTCAAGTTTCCAGGAGTCCAGAGAGTTGTGACAAGCATTACCAGCAGCAGAACAGCCACTGTCCACTCTAATATGCAACTCAAGATCTAACCCCAATTCTTGTACACATACTGAAAAAAAAATGCCAACTACAAGAGCCTCATAGCTGAAAGAGAGAACTCTGAGCCTAAAAAACACGTTTTATAGCAGTCATGGCTGACTATTTAAGGCAATGGTAGGAAAAATAATCTAGCTTAAACTCAGAATGTCTCTAAAATACAAGCAAGTACTCCCTTATGTGTATGTGAACTGCAGAACAAGCACTTGATTTTGGAGTCACAAGTCTGTAACAGCACTCATTTGCTAGATGCCTTCCTCAAGATCTTTACATACCCCCAAACCACACAAGAACTGTAGGAACTGGGGGAGGCTCCTCTGGTAGATGCTTTCAATTTGTTCAGGCTAAAGACACTGAAATTCATCCATTATAAAAAACATGCTTTAAATCATACCCTGATGAGACCCAGAACTATCAACACCTGCTATTAATATTTCCCTAATAATGTTGAAGAAAAAGTTCTCTTTAACTGATTTCGCTAAAAGAGAACAATGTTCCCAGATGCATCCAGAGAACTCAAAAGCCTCAAAACCCTAACAGTGCAAATAAAAAAACCATATTTTCCAATCACAAGTAGTAATGTACTGAAGCTAATGTGGTTTAAAAACAATCAAACTTTGCAAATTAAGTTTGTCAGTGTTTACATACAGAAGCTCAGATCAAGCTGTGATAAACAGAAAGAACTATTCAGCTTCATACTTTTAATTATGCTGGTAAATCTTAATATTAAAAGTAAATTTATCTGGAGATGTGAGATTTAGGCTTCAAGTTTTCCTACATCCCTTGAAATGGTGTGATGAGGTAGTTGGCATGTCCTCCTGAGTCAGACTGACACATCAGCATCCAGAGCCCAACACTGCAAAACAGCTATGATTGTCCAAAGTAGAGGTAGAAAAACTGCTTCATGACTTCACAAAATCACAACAGAACAAGGAGTATAGTACAAGAAATCTCTATACAAAACAGTAAAAATGCTCTTCACCCAGAAGCCCCAAACTTGCTGTGTCAAGAGAAAAGGCTCAAGAGTTCAAAAGCAGAAGGTGCTCAAGCATCACCAAGAAGTGGAAGAGAATGTAAGGCATGACACTGCCAACACCAACAATCACCCTGTAATTTTAAGCTAATTGGTTCCAGAAGCTTGGTCCATGTTTTACGGACCATCACCATGCTGCTGCATAACACAGGTCTGGTTGCTTTTCATGGCCTTGCCTCCACTGGGATTTTTTTCTCAGCTTTATAGAAATACTGGGGCAAGACCAGTCTTGTACCTCCTCTGACAAACAAGATCTGTCACTCAAATCAGCACAGATTCAGTTTCAAAAGAGAAAGTCACCACTGCAAATTACAGTGTGTACTGACCTATGTGATGGCTTTTATGAGAACACACAAAACCAAAATTCTGTTTGCAAGAGACCAAATCAATTATTTCAACCACCAGTGAATGTCACAACGTAGAAGCTCCAACACGTGCCACACTGTCCCAATGCAGAGAAAACAGCTAAGCTTAGGACAGAGGTAGGAATAAGACCTCTTTTCCTCTCAGTCACAGAAAATATTACAGAATAGGATAGAATACTGTCAATCCCACACCTCTAACTGGTTGCAATGAACAGGTCTCCTGTTTGTAACTACACAACAGCAGCAGAGCAACAAAAGTAAGCAGGATCTGTGACCTCGTGTAAAGGAGTATTAACACACTGCTACAAACGCTAAATAACCATCAGCAGAGATGGACACAGCAAAGCTTCCAAATTACCACCTCTCGTTGCCCCCTCCACCCCAATGGAAAATAGCTCTCTGGGTGTGTGAGGCAAAAATTTAAAAGTCAACTTAATAGAACACATGCTAGGGTAAGCTACAAATGCTGGAAATACTTCTGAAAGTTCAGAGTTGTACTCTCTCAAAAGATAATACAGGATGGATTTCATAAAAGCATAAAGGTGGAGAAGGCTGGAAGGCCAGTTTAACACTTATATGCTTCATTAGAAGTCAGGCTTCTCTCCTAAAAAGCCACTAGAACAAGATTGTAAAGCATACTTCGATAACAAGGTGATAAATTTTCTCAGCATAGTACTCCCAGACACTCAATGGCCATGAGCATGAGTACTAACCAAAAAAAGCTCTAAAAATGTAGTCTTTTCTTCAATTAAAAAAAACCCTGCAGACTATCAGAAGACCAAAATAAACTGCAGGCATCATCACTAAAAGCTATTTTTATTCTCTAAGCAACATAAAACCACAATCAGAGCCCTTTTCCACACTTATTTAAAACACAGGGGTTTATATTTGCCAGCTACATTCTTAAGTTCTTGCACAAAATGTGCTGTGGACCACAGACTCACCTCCTACCAACTCCACGTGCACACTACTGCTATTATATTAACGCTGTTTGGAACCATCTGTCAAAAAACACCCAGTGATTATACTTAGACTAGTTAAAGAATCCTCTGTTCTTCATCAATAAATATTTGCCTTACATTTACATTTCTTGACATAAAAGGTCTTAGTAATAAAGTATATATTCTATTTTATACATTGGTTAAGTAAAAAAAGTATCACTGTGTATTCACAGCTGATGTTTTGAAAGCTAATTAAAACATTTTATATTATGGAGCCAAAATAGAAGTTTCCTCAGTATGTTTATTACCACCCAAAGACAGCAAGCGACTCAACCCTTTGAAGACAAAACCTAAGCCACAAACACTGATCAAATTTCACCTACTGGAGTCAATTTACAATAACAAAAGTTATTTTTAACATAAATATTTAAGTTTGTGCATCATGTTAGTCTACACATATATGAAACAGACCTATCTAAATGCCTGAATGCTTCTGTTCTTTCTGATTTGTAGGAGAAAATCAAGGACTATGCATTAACCAGATAAAAATCAATACCTACTTGCAAACTAGTCTTCAAATGTGTTTCTTCTAACTGGTTTCAAAATATCTTCTAAAATCTGTTCTAAGTTCAAACTCTTTTATGCCTATAACAAAATTAAGCACTGGTTTTGTACGCATTTCATAACAGCTTGAGACATTAATAAGCATAACATCAAGCCCCCAGTGACACTTGAGGAGCCCCCAGAAATACAGGGTTTATGATGAAAACAATCTCTTTGACAGCAATACTGAAGCAAGGGGACAGCAAGCTCACAATTAGGTACGTACACAGAGAACTCTGAGAATAGATCTCAGAAAAATGCTTCTACACGGTAGGATGGGCAGAACTCACCTATGCACTAGCCTGCAAAACCTGACAGGCTGAATTACTTCCTACCTCGCAGAAACAATAAAGGCTGCTGTGCACAACATCCCTTCCCAACACAAGCCTGAGCTATTTAGTTTCATAATTTGAAACATCTGGAATTTACAACGCCCATAAAAACATGGGTTATTCTTTCACTGGCACATCAGACAGTTCCTGCCCTGAGGAACACCTATTCTACATCACACATGGAGCGCAGAGCACAGCACTAACAAAGCAAACTAACACATGCTCCTCAGCTTAAGACAAACAAGGATCACCCCCCCAACCCCCCACCATCCTGAGATTCTGCGAGGCGCCTAGTGATGAATTTGTCACGGAGGCAGCACTGACAGCTGTGTTCGCACAGCAAGGCTTCGCATCCTCACTGCTCTTCCACTCCCAGCACTAAGCCAGACGTAGCTTCGTGTGCAGCCATCAGCTTGTTCATTGGCTACTCAGTTGCCTGCTTTTTTAAGCAAGCTCCCACGCGCGACACATCTCACCATTACTCGCACACCGCCCTGAAGTCCACACGCTGTCCTGCCCTGAAGAGTCCCTCAAGGCCAATCGACAACAGATGGGATGAAACGATGCAGATCACAATGGCAGTACTATTTGGAAGCTGGAGTCCCAACTGGTGTGAGACAAAAATATGCCTACTGGCATTCCTATGTATTACAGCATCTCTACCTCTGAAGGCACCATCATCCTAAATGTACTTATTATCCAAAATATTGTGAACAAACACTCAAGCTTGCCACCAAAATCCTTAGCCATGTCGAAGTACAATTTGAATCACCCCCCAACCACCCACGCTTAACTACAGACAGCATGTCTAGACTGACAACCTCTCAAGTGATACCATTGTGTTTTCTGACAGATCTTTGTTCTCCAAAGAGTTCCTCTAGGCACTTCATGAAACTACAAAGTCTTTACAACATCTCCTCTACTCCAGATCTTATCCCTGCCTACCCCAGAGATACAATGCAGCTATAGACCTTTACAGCCAGACTAAACCATCAGGAAGTTTGATGGGATAAACACACCATTGTACAGATACATTTCATCCAACATTGAAATTCCATTTTTGTGATTTTCAGGAAAGCTCTAGGTATTACAGTGACTTCAAGATAGTTTTTTTAACTCCTCCTCTTCATTTTTAACTTTCCATTTGAAACAGTCCTATTTCCTTGCCATTTTCCTCTTCCACTGCTCCGGAGGCAGGCTGCTGGCCAAATCCCTCTATTAGCCTTTTTTTTTCCTTACCCTGAAAAAGCAGCAGAGGGTGATGAGGGGAGTTAAATTAAAAACAGCAATAGTCATTTCTGCTGCTAACTAGAGGCAAGAAGTAGCTCATTCTGAGCCTACTCTCAATTCTTCTCCTAGCTCGTTCCCAGACATCTCTTCACATTTCTGATGGAAGTTATTGTGTAATCAAGAAATTTTACACTACCTTGAAGTCAGCAGCCTGGTAAGCAATTCTTCACTTCCCAAGAGCAGAAACAAAGCTATTGGGATGAAAGATACTCTTTCATAACACGTCTGCCCATAAATCTCACATCTATTGAACACAGAGCTTTTAAACACCTCACAAAATAAAATTGTGGCTTTCCAACATATATAAAAGTCTCTAAAGCAGGGAAAAAACATTACACAGTGAATATGCTAAGGGAAAAACACGGAGAACAACCCTATTGTAGCAGGGCCTCACTTGCAAGACCACAAACTACCATTTGGTTACAAAAATAGCAGAAAACTACCAGACTTTCCATCTTCTCTTTTTTCACCTTAAAGGCATGAGCCTGAAGCATTCAGAACAATCCTTTTCCCAGAAAAGGACAAGGAAATACTTATATCGAGGAGATGCTTCCAAGGGCAAGGAGATACTTAAAAGAAAACGTGGAACATGAGAAATCCAAGAAAACACAAAGCATTTCCAGAACATGTAGAAGCATGACAGAACTCACTGCTAGAGAAAAATCATGGAAGCCATTTATTAACATTTGACATAAGGTTCAAACGCAACATTCATAAATAGGTAATAGGAAGTTAAAAATATCTTCCCTACTTCATATTAAGATTGACTACCAACATCTGGTACTAGTAACTTCATACCTACCGTGGATATCCCAAACCTGCTCGCTGCAGGGTTCATGGGCCGTTATAGAATTTGTGTTTGCAACAGCAACATTTTCCAATAACAAAAGGGAATTCAGAACAAGGAACTACCACACCATCACAGAACCAGGCCAGCACAAACACCGCCTGAGCCTGGCACGTCCACAGCAACGAAATACCACGTATTCTATAACACAGCCAACGCACCAACATTAACTCAATGCCCATGTTTACCAGTCATAGCTTTTTTTTTGTCTGTATTGTACTAGAAACGCTTCAGTCTTGCCAAGCAACAGAAACCTAGAAATCACTTGATCTCACTTCAATCCTCAATAACGTTTACAAGCATTATCAAAACCTCTTCAACCAGGATACATTCAAAGGTCATACGAAGTACCAGGCTGACGGCACTTCCTAAAGTGGAAAAACCCCTTGTGCAGAGAGCGAAGCACAACGGGAGGGCAACGTTTTGGCAACAGCTACCTCACACCTCTCCCAGAGATAACCCGGCCACGCCGCTCCGCATTTCACCCAGTACCTCACCATCCCCCGGCTTCGGGACAGTGACCGGACCGGGGGGGTAAAAGGGGAGGACACATTTCGAGGCGGTGAGGAGTCCCGAAAGGACAAGGAGACAGACCGGAGCCCGCCTTTCTTCACCTCACGCCCGCTCCGAGCAGGGCAGCCGCGCCCCGCACCGGGCCGGGCCCCTCCACCCCCTCCTCAGGCGGCCTCAGGGGGCTGCAGGGCTGGCTTCAGTAGCCTGGGGAAAGCGGCGACCCGAGCGACCGGCGGTGGGAGGACGGGGCCCAGGCAGCAACAACGAGGAGGGACCGGCTCCTGCTGAGGCGCGGCCCGGCGCCACCGCCGGGGCAGAGGGACCCGTTTCCTTTCCCTTCCCGCCCCCGGGCCCCGCGGCTCGGCCCCACTCACTTTCTGTATCCGCTTCAGCGCCATGGGAGCGCAGGGCGGGCAGCAGCCGGGAGCGCGGCGGGGGGCGTGGAGCGGACGGGTAACGGCATCCACGCGCACCGCGGGGGGGCTGGGGGGGGGGGAGGGTGAGAAGAGAGAAGGCGGGACAGTTGGCGAAAAGAGAAACGGCGGGGCAGGGCATGCGCGCGCGCTCACCGGGCCCTTTGTGTCCGCCTGCGCATGCGCACCCCCCGGTCCGCTCGCGGGGTGCGCCGGGAAGTGGAGTCCGCGGGGAGGGCAGCTGTGGTGTTGTTGCCCCCGGCGGCGGGAGGCCACGTCTGTGACGGTTTTTCTTTGCTCAGGGACTTTCCCGTTTGGTGTGCTTTGGGAGTGGGAAGCGCTTCCTGCTCTTCCTTTTTCCCCCGGGAACCCCGCAGGTGGGGGGGGGGGGAAACTGGGTAACTATTCAGCTGTCCGTATTCACAGACCAGACGGCGTTTGAAGGTCGCGTCTTTTGAGGTGTGGGGAGGGAGAAACTCGCCCCGTGAGATTTCAGAGTTACAACAGCTGCAGCCACAGACCAGCGACAGGAAGATGCCCTTCCAGGGGGTACAGACGGAAGGGACGAGCGGTTCCTCTGACGCGTATAGATAGGGTCGCGGCGGCCTTTAAGAGGCGGGACCTGCCGCCATTTTGTGGGAGGGTGTTTCGTGGTGTCTGCGCGGTGGGGGGTGGTGAGCTGTGTGTGTCCTCTACGGCGTTGGAGCGGGAGCGATGGGGCTAGGGCAGAACTCCGCTGTGAGGGGTAGGGCCGCACCCGGGAGAGGTGGGGAGGAGGGAGGGTGGGTGGGTGTCTGGCCCGCCGGCCTTGTTCGCTCCGCGCGCCTCCGCGTACCGGCGGGGGTGTGTGGCCTTGGTAGCCTGGCCTTACCCCGCCTTGAGAATCTTTTCGCGATCCGCTGGGTCTCTGGGGGCAAAATGGCGGCAGGGTCGCAGGTACCCCACTGCGCGCACCCGGAGGCCGTGGGTCGTGGCGGGTCTGCCTCTTCCCAGGCCGGTCCCGTCCCCTGTGCGAGCGGCGGGCTCTGCGCCAGGCCTCGTGTGTGCTTCGCCTCTCGGAGCCGGCCCTGGCCAACCATTAGGTTTTACTCGGGGGGGCTTGGCCGTTTCTGGTACCGCCGGTTTGTTCAGCCTTCCTCCCTGCTGCTTCGCCCTCAGACGCAGCCTTTTTTCAGGCGCCGTCATTTGTGTGACGGCGCCTGAGCGTATATTTCACGAAAATCTGAGAATTTGAGGGGGGGTTAAATTATCCTCAAGGCCTGATGATGTACAATAAGGGTATCGGTTGTGAGCTGTGTAATGATTGACCGAAGCCACGCCTATAGTAGCATTTTAGTGTGTTTTAAATGCTCTTGGGCAACTAGGCAGGATTAAAGGGTTGGGGTGGATGGAGGATGGACTGGAGAGCTGAATCACCTGATTTCCTCCAAAAAAATTACAATTGCCTGCATGACTGTGGCTGCTAGTTGCAAAGCTGCTCGTGTTTTATGCCCCTAAATTGGGGAACTCCATGCCAGTGGATTTTTTGGGGTTTTTTTGGGTATGCTGCTGGTAGAGAATATGTTGGTGATGGTATTGCTATAGTCTAAAATAGGTTATAATGATGGAAGGCTGTGTTTAGTAAAATAATCAAACCAAGGCCCTAAGGATGACTCGATAATAGCTTGCAGCCAGGCTGCATTCCCAGTGGCAGCTTGTTTTGCAAAAATCAGAACAGTTCCTATATACTAGGGATTGAGAAGGAAACTTAATTTCTGGGGGAAGGAGAAGGGTGTGCTTCTAAACAAACTGAACATACCTTCTTATCCCAGGAAAGCAGGGGAACAACCGACCAAGGCAGTCGGGAGGGTACTTTGTTTAGGAGGTGATGGCGCATGCAGTTAATGTGATTTCTGTCAAGATTAGGCTTGGAACAGTGCCTGGTGACTGGCAGGTCACAGCTCTGTTCTCAGCCTGTGTGTGTGTTTCAGACTGATGAATTGTGGAAGTTATACTAATGCTTGCTTCCCTAGAGAAAACTAGCAATCAGAAACTCCCTGTGTTTTTTGTGGGATTTAATTCCTGGCAGTAACAGGATAGTTCATTGCATCAGTGTGCGTATGTCCCTTTGAAAGTTAGTGGATAGAGCAGCTAGTGCTTTTTCTTGAGAGTAGTGCCACTGTTTGCAGGTGTGACCCCACCCCATGCTGACTGCAGACCTGATCACTCTTACCTGTTGCTGCTTATTGGCCAGATCAAAAGATCTTTCTACCTCAGGTAGCCTCTTTACCTCATGGTTTTAGTTAAATTAAGCCTGTCAGTAGTAATCCCATTTCTTGTGGATGCTCTGAAGTGTTACAAGTGACATTATCTGCTTGACTGATTGACTTTTGCTCTCAGGCTTTCCTTGCAGCTGGCTATCCTGGACACCTTCTCAGTAAGCAAGTGCCAGGTGTTTCTCCAAGCGTGGTTTGCCAAGAGTTGGCCAGACTGTCATAAACGACTCTTGAACAATAATAGCCTCTTCATTGGCAACAACAGGATGAGAAGAGTGCTTGAAAATTAAAATAACTTCTGAAGACCAAAAAATATGAATCTTTCATGTCTGGAGTTGGGAATGTGTAGCTGACTTTCAAATAACGTTTATGTTTAAGCAGCAGAGATATCTTGAAAATCACTTCTTAGGACTGCCGTGGAATAACTTTGTAGGGGTGCAGCTATTGCCCATGGTGGTGTTGCCAGTTCTTGGAAAGTAAATCGATAACATTTCACAAGAAGGATTGTGTACTCTTGGTGGAGCCAAGTCCGTCTCAGTTTCTTCATGTGCTTATCAGTACAGTTGGTTAACTGTGTTCTTCCTGCAGATAAAATCTGAGCACTCTGGTAGATCCTAAAGCTACTTCTAGTAGCCTAGATCTGGAAAGGTCCAGAGCTATTTTCTAGCTGTTAAGGGAGAGAAGGGAAGCGAAACTGCATGATCCAAATCTCTTGTCATTAGGTTGCATCCAAAAAATGCAGAAGGAGATATATTCCCACCTTCAGCTGGTTGCTGTTCTCATCTTCTTTTTCTTTTTCTTTTTCTCATCTTTTTTTTTTCTTTTTTTTTTTTTTCTTTTTATTTAGCTCTCTGCACTGCCTGCTCTCCTGGGATTGTGTTCTTTGGACTTCATCATGCTTCCCTTCTCTCCTTCATGTGTTGAGTTTTTCTAGTGGTTTAGCTAAACCTTTTCCACTGTATAGCGCCTATGACGTGGAAGCAATGTCTCTGCTACATTACACAAGCCTGTTGTGTCTTGTCCTGCAGTGACTTGTAACCATTGTGTTTTGGTATTATACCAGATTTGGGATTAGTTCATAACCCCTCAAAAGTTGCTTTTAGTGTTTTCATTTCAAAAAGAAATAAACCCCCTTGACGTTCTATGTCAATGTCACTCTGTTAACAGATGCCACTTCAAGAAATACACACATGACTGTAGGAGTTTGGCAGCAAACTGTTGAATTGGCACCAGAGGCCTCTTGAAACAGAGTTAAAAGTATTTAAAAACTTCTGAAAAGTGTTTTCTTTCCAGGTGTAGTTCTAGGGCTAACTGAAAGCTGAAATGGGCATTCCAGCTCTTCCAGCCCCAACAGATCTTAATTACCTCTGAAACCTTGCAGGTTGATATCATCGTAAGAGAGTCCATTTGTTAAATTCAAACGTCTTTCATAAATTTACAGTATGTTGATTAAGGCGACACTGATATTTTAAGAATAGACCGCTTTAAATGTTTGGATTTCATGTATTAGGTGATAGAATTTTTCACCCAGATACAACTCTAGCAAAGTGATTAATAGATGAAAAAGCTAATTCAGTACAAAAGACACCATGATTTATTCTAACGGGGGGGGGGGGGGGGGGGGGGGAAATACATGAAGCTGTTTGTATGTGTTCTTGGGTGTGCTGTGTGTGGTTATATTGTAGGTGCCAAAGGGATGTTCAGAGGCATCTGTGTTAGCTGCAGAAGTGCAGAACAGCTCTTTGGAATGTGCTGCAAAGCCACTGCATTTTAATTCAGACTTTCCTTGCTCGTGCTGTGAGTTGTCTAAGTATTTTTATCATGAGAATCTTTTCCGCTGCTGGTTAAGCTGACCCGGACTTTTGGATAGGTGCAACAGATGATCAGCTTCCTTAAGGTGTAGCATCTTAAAGGGTGCTTCAGTTAAAGGAGTCATCCCTTAGGTCAAGTCACTCTTTCCCTTCCATTTCCCTAAGGGAATGGATATGGTCTGTCATTGTCTGTCCTCTCATCAGTTATTTTAAAATGTTGGTTAAGACTTGATCATCACTTGATGGTGACACATCACTTGGCACCGTGGGCAATCCTTGCAACTGCTGCTTCTTGGAAATCCCTGGTATGGGCAAGCCCTGTTTTGCTGGCTACTGCTGTAGCTGCACTCGACGTTTCATTAGAAATGGCTTTAAAATTGTCAGACCCAGCTCGACCCTGAATGGGCTGGGTACCTCCTCCCTGCTGCAGCCCTGCTTCGCTCAAGGGAGAAGGGGAAGGGGTGCTGCAGTCTCTCTGCGGTGGCTTTCCTTGGGAGAACCTGCTGCCTCTGATGTAAACTGTGGTGGTTCTTCAGATTAGTTTGGGCTGTTTTGCTAAATAAAAGCAGTTTTTTATGTAATACCTTCTTTAATTTCACTTCTTTATGCTGCCCTGTTGAAATTAATTCATTACTCTGGCTGATTTGTAGTGGGGAAGTGAAGAGGGGAGAACCTGCTGGATGGGTATAAACAACTGAATTCACCTTATGATACCTGAGGCTTTTGTTGTTTTAAGGAGTTTGGGAGCAGGGAAACATACTCTAAATTCTTAGTCCAAGGTGGTTTTCTGTATCTTAATACCACTCTGTTAGCGAGGGTTTGCCACTCATTTGCAACAGAGGTCTCGGTGTATGTTGATCTCTTCTGCTTTGTTTGCTAAGAAAATGAATTCTGAAGGATTTTCCCTTTTTTTTCACTCCTTCAGTGAGACTCTAAAGAAGTGCGTGCCTTCCCTGATCTTGCAGGGCTGCAGACATCATACAAATACTTGTCTAGATCTAGGTACTGCTACATTCAGACCCTTGTGGATCAGCATGGTGTAGATCAGCTAAGACAATGACTTACCCATACCAAGGCCTTTGCACAGCTTTTAGAAAAGGCTGTGGGAGAGGGGAGAAACCCCTCTTGATCAAGTTCACAGTGGCAGTACAGCGAGCCAGTTAGTTGTGGGAAGTAGCAAGAACTAACAAAGGCTTTTTGTTTCTTATTGTCCTTTAGTGCTAACGTAGTGATGTCTCTTGCCCCAAAAATGCCATGTGCCTTGGTGTCTTTCAAATCCAATGCCAAGATTGAAAGGCAAGATAGAAATTCCCAACTGGAGATGGTTTTAATTTTCTTAAGTTGTGTGAATGTCTGTATGCACTTTAGGAGTGCATGTGTGCGTAGAAGTGGTGGATAAATAAGCCAAAAAGGAGCAGCTGCCTGCAGCTCCCAGAGAAATGCCCAGGCCTGTTGGCACAGCCAGAACCTTTGGGCCAAAGTCCAGCACACTATCATGAAGCACAGAGGAAACAATAGAGCCTCCAAAAAGCAGGAAAAGTCCTTGCAGTAAAGGAAATTATACCAAGTGTGTGAGACGGCAAAGATTTGAGAGATACCAGGACAGGGAGCAGGGAGGTAAGGAGGATGGAGGTGATGAAAATAGGATTTTTATGAAAGCTGCCTTTCAGAGAGTTGGGCCCTAATCCTGTTAAAATAAACTTGTGGTATTATTCTTTAATATAATCTTTTTGGATCCTTACTCTATGTACAGCACATTGGGAATTTTGTCTAAGATGCCTTTTGTTACTGTTCTGAACTGGTAGTGTATGAAATAATTTCCACATTCCCAAACACCCGTTAACGTTTTGAGCTGCATGATGCATTACATTAAAGGCATCCCTTGCGGGGGGATCCTACTTGAGTTGCTGATGCTGAGCGTTCTTCGGTGACTTTCCTGCAACTGAATAAAACAACTGGGAGTTTTGCTGCTATGGGCTGCACTTATAGCCGGTGTCAGGTGGTGAAGATGGAAACACTTATGTTGGTATCACAGGTTCCCAAGTGAAAGGTTAAAAAAACCCCGACCTTGCCAGGTTAATCCTGACCCTTGTGTAGAAGGGTTGGGGTGAAGGACAGGTCTGATCAGGAGAAAAGAGTAGATAAGGTGAGTGTCAAAAATATAGTATTGTCAAATACTGCAGTACTACTACAGAGCAAAACAGTCTGTTGGAAAGTAGAGATGTTGCCACACCCTTGAAGACATTTATTTCTGAGTAGTTTTAATAGAATGTTGTGGTCTAAATCTGTGTGTCTCTTTTTTTCTTCTCTCTTATTCTAGTTGAATGGATTGCCGCAGTCTCCTTAGCTGCCGGAGCAGCTGCTGTTGCATACCTAGCTTACAAGAAATTTCTCTCTAAAGACAAATGCTGCAAAGCAATGGTGAATCCTCATATCCAGAAGGATAACCCCAAGGTAGTCCATGCATTTGATATGGAAGACCTGGGAGACAAGGCTGTGTACTGTCGTTGTTGGAGATCTAAGAAGGTAAGGGAAGAATAAATGGTCCTTTTTATTCACGTGCATGCATCTTTCAACTAAAACATTTTCAAACTGCCTTAATTAGAGGAAGCTAACTTTTCACCTAAATGATGTTGTCACTCAGAGTAAAGCCTGCAGATCAGCACTAATACTGAACAGAATCTTTCTGTAGCTCTGAGGAACCAGATCCCTTGAAAGGAGAGTATCTGCATGGAGTGATCACAGGCATAAATGATAGATACTGTTTTGTGTGCTGCCTTTGCTAATCCTGAGACTTCGCAAAACTACTGGCCTCTTAGCAGCAGGAGTTCAGGGACCACAGTCTGAGAGGACCTTAAATGCGTCCTACCAGAGGAAGCTGGAACTCTACTCAGAAGAATACCCCTATTGCTAGTTCATGGTGTTAATAACACAGATCCATTTAAAAAATCTCTTGGTATACCATAGCTGGTGTCGGATTGTCACGTGCATTGTCTGAGCCCATCATTAAATCTTGTAGAGAGGATGAATGCAGAATGGTTTTGAAAAAAAACCTTTCATGTGCACGTGATGTTATAGTGGTACTATTGTTTCGTCCTGAATTAATTGTTGTAGTAGCACTGTGTACTGTAGATAGCTACCTTTTCTACCTGTATGAGTACAGCAATGAATTGTTTCCAGTGGTGATGAGGTAATCTAAAGTGATTGTGGTTCAAAGCTTTTGAAGAATCTAGACAGATGGACTTTAAAACTATTGAGACACAAATGCATTATATGGGTAATCCTGCAGTAAAGCCAGTGAAATCAGGATGGCATATTTCAAGTCTCTGTTTTTTGAGCAATTAAGAATCTTACCTAGACACTGGTCCAACTCACTTGCATATGAAGTTGGGTTGCCTCAGCTGCCTAAAAATAATGGTAAGCATATCATCTAGCCTTTCAGGAACACTAAAATCAGATTAAAATCTGAGGTAGAGAAGTACTAAGTTTGACGTTGCTGACATCTGTATAATTTATCTGTAGTGGTAGTGCTGGGATCTGTAATGAGAGAAGGCAGTTTGCATGAGTAGCCCTTTCCATTTACCATTGGCATGCATTTAAAGGCTTTCCTAGAAATTAAGGTGCTAATAGAGACTAAAAATAATACAAACCTTCAAAGCCAGAAAACTAAGGCTAGATGCCTTGAAATCTACCTTGGTCTCTATCTGTGAACTACATATTAGACTTCTCAGGCCTTTGAGACGGATCTATTCAGGCCATGCTCTACAAATTTTCCAAGTACTGTATCTTGTGGTTCTCACTGTTGCCAGATCTGATGTCATTTAACCCTGCAGGCGAAAATAACTCTGGAAGTTGCACATTTGTAGCTGTATTTGGTTTAACACTAAAACACTACTGAGGCTTGAACAGCATCACGACTCAATTCTGAAATACTCCTGTGGAGATGGGCTCGTCTTTGTCCAGAGTCTGAACAGAAGCCCTAAATTTCACATCCACCTTTGCTATTCCTGCACTCTGCTTTGTGGATGAAGTTACGTGTTGTATGATTGTACCACAGGGAAGTGTGTACATTTACATGTGGTGTTGATGGCTGTACCGTGTGCAGGTACCACACGTATGTATAGCAGCATTGTTGCTCAGTATTTATGGTAAGTCTCAGCTGAGTGGTGGAAACTGCTGCAAGAGTACAACTTGAGAAAAGGGAGAGAAGGGCTGCTCCTCTAAGTATCTGCACTTGGTTCTAAGATTGGAATTTGAATTTGCCATAGTGTAGGCACCTCCTTCAGTGCTTCTAGAAAAAAAAAAAGAATAAATCCTGACATGAACTTCTGTGTTTGTACTTTCTGCTTCCTACTGGGTTTTCTGGACACAGATGTAAGACAGGGTCCGGTTTTAGTGGTTGTGTTGCAGCTCCTGCCAATATTCTAGCTACCGTAGTTTGATACATCTTTTGTGTGTGTGAAATAAAAATCTTAAGTACATTTTGGCATGTGTTAAGGGGTGTTGTCAGTTTAGGAATGTGCTATCCTACTGAGTTAGGGCTCTATTTAGACCCGAAAAGGAAGTAGATGGAGCTACCTTATGATGAGTCTGTTGTTAGAACTCTGATCTGAAAGGGCATGTAAAAACATGAAGGAGGTCAGTGTAAAATTTACTAAGACATTAGTTTTCTTCTACTGATGCTTAATAATGCATATTTTAATCAAGGTGGTGTGCTTCAAAGACAGAAGTTTCCAGATTTGCTGCCTGCCTTCTGCCCTGATCATTTGACCTTGTATAGCGGGTAGGGTGTTCTTTAAGATGGTGTGCATGCCTCTTCCTGTGTTCAGTTACTGCCAAGCGGTAATAAAATACAGAGACGTTCTTCATTCTCATGCACTTGTCATCTTTGGAAGTAGTTAGCTAGCATGATCTGTTTCTTACAGCTCTCAAAATAAGAGGCTGTTAAAATTTGTATGAGAATGTTTCTGTGATAGCAAACAGAATGTTGTGCTTCCAATGCAGGGAACTAAAATTAGTTCAAAAGCAGAAAGTCCCTGCTGTGTTTTACCTTAATTAAGAGATGTATCTCTCTTCCATACACAGGTTAGAAGAAATGTCCTTTTGCAGGGTTGGGTCAGCACTTCTCATCCGGTTTAGCCTCATCTGAGGCACGAGGCTCTTAGCAGAACCAGTGATGTTATGAGCCATGGAATATTTCTGTGTGTATTGATGGTTGGCGTGTGCCACTGCTGGTTTTGCATGGCGTTCCTCCTGAACTTTCTTTTTTTGTATGGAGGGTTTTTTTTTTCTGAAATAGTATGCTAGAAAAGCCTCTTTTTTGTTTGTTTTTGCTGGCCAAAGTCTTTGTGGAGTGTATGTATTTTTAAAAAAACCTAGACATGGTATCTTCAAATAAGTCTGTCTTGGGACATAATTATCTGTTCAAGTTGGTGGCAGGTAGTTCTTTCCTGTTTAGTGTTGTGCTCTTCAGGCACATCATAGCACTGCTTGTCAAGGGTTGTGGAAAAACCCAGTGTTCATGTATTAAGCAAGAGTGTTGTCTTAAAACGAAACTGTAACTAGTCTAAAGTTAGAACTTTCATTTTCTTACCTTTCTGCATTTTAAAGTGTGTGAGCTGGGGCAGGGCGAGGCAGGAAGAGAGAATATTGCTTTTTTTTGCAGTGACCTGCAAACTTCTGTGTCTCCCAGAAAAGTATTAGTTCCCAAACTGTGGGTCAGGGAATACTGCTGCAGAACATCAGAAGAAATAGTGGTTGAAAATCTCAACCTGGTCATTGTCAGGGGAAATAAGCCGACCACTCCCTATCATTGCATGATTCCCTCAGGGTTTGAGCTTTGACTGCTGTTGCTAGCCTGTTTTATTTTAACTGAGGTTGAACATGTCGTATCAGGTCCAGCATCCATCTGTTCAGTATCTGGTTTTCAGGGTGGCCAGTTGCTCTGAAAATTGGTGGTGGTGTGTGTTGGTTGTTTTTTTTTTTTTTTTCTGAGAAACTCAAGTCTAGTGTCCCATCCTCTGGGAGCCAGTGGTTCTGAGACCACCAGCTTGACCCAGAGGACGAGTTCAGAGCAGAGTTGGTAGCTGTTAAAGATGTCTCAATGCCATCTGAATCCTATGAATGCCACCAGTTTAGTTACCTGCAAACTTGAGTGATGATGTTGCTGTAGCTGGACCTTGGGCATGCCTCCTTGGGCATCTGAGATTAATGTCTGATGGAAGCTGGGTCAATGCTTCTGTGAAGACCAGCCGACTGTGGTGTTGCATGGAAAAACCGCTGGCCCAGGAACATCTGGGTTAGAAGGTGGTCAGTGTCCCATGAATATATGTTCTTGTTTACTTGGATTTTTCCCAAGTATCTGTCAGTACCTACTCACTGAATCACAAATGACTGATGTGATGATAAAGTTCCTGCGTGAATCGGCTTATGTGATTATTTTCTGAATTTGGGGTTTCTTTATTTGGAAACATCACCTGCCATTTATAGTGTGGGTTTAGACATTTTGTAACTGTGAAAAACAAAAAATATGCGTCTCGCGTCTCTCCCCTCCGCCCCCTCAGTACCCTACAGGGCATGTGGCTTTATTTTTAGACTTCTGGGAATTATTTTTGCAAGTATATTGTCTTAATTATGTTGTTTTCCTGCAGTACTTTGAAGTCTTTTATTCTAACTAAGTGTGGGAGACAGGGTGTTTGTTTTTTTCCAAGGGCTATGACAGGCATGAACACTGGGATTAGCGGAGTGTCGATGACTGTTTGTGACTGTACTGCCAGGGAATATTGCTGTTGCAAAGGCAACAGCGGAGTGATGCCCAGTTTTGATTCCCACTGCTTCTAAGCAAACAAAATAGTAACTCAGTGCAAAATACTGATGTGGGTTTCTGCGATGGTTTCCTCTGCAGAGGAGGCATGGCTCTGTAAACACATCCATGAGAAGGGATGGAATCTAACCTCACTCTCGCTTCAGAGAACACCCATGGACTTGTTCATGTGAAAAGAGCTGGCCTGGAGCAGAGTGGTTGTGCTTGCTCTGGGACCTGAGCAGGCATAGCTGGCTGAAGGAGATGCTGGGGTTCTTGCTCTGAACAGGTTGTTCCAGGAGGTGTTTGGCTTGTTTTTATGGAACAAACATTTCTTCAAGTTGTTTCCTTGGTCCTCCCTTAAAAACCCCCTGATGAATCTCTGTCACTTGGAAGTGCAGTTTATTTCCATTAGCAGGTCACAATCCGTCTGTCAAAGCCAGCTTGCGCAAAGGGACCTTTGTGTGGATGAGATAAGCCAGCTGTGTCAGGATGAAGCAAAGGCAGCGTGCCACTCTAGCTGTCTGGAGGCAGAACTACTATGTAGGTTTCTCTCTTAAATAAGAGATGAACTAGGGAAACTGTCTTTTTGTCTCCTCACATTCTATGAAAAACAAGGAAAAAAAAGTTCAGCAAAGGATTTCTTTCTGTTTCTCTTACTCACCCCACTTATCTTCTGTAACTGCACTCAACTCTGGCTGTTGCCCGGGAAAATGGAGCGTGGGGCAAGGTTTGAGAGCAAGATACTCCAGGTAGGTTATGGCTGAGGGTCAGCACAGACGCCATTCTCCTCATGCTGGTCTGAGGCAGGGACACCAGATAGAGTAGAGCTGAGTTGCTGCTCTTCTCTTAATGAACTTCTTATCACTCTGCGCTCATATGGACAAAACTAGTGCTCAGCCAAAATTCAGGGGGACCTGGGACTCCAGCACAGAAATGATGGTCTGTGGTCAGGGTGGATTTAACAAGAAGACATTCTAATGTTAACTGTGCGTTTATTCCTTCTCTTTTTAGTTCCCGCTTTGTGATGGCTCGCACACAAAGCACAACGAGGAAACTGGCGACAATGTTGGGCCTCTGATCATCAAGAGGAAGGAGGCATAGAGTGGACAGTAGAAGCTACAGAATGAATGTCTGGGAAATCCTCTGCTCACTTGTAATTGGGGGAAAACCACAAATCCTTTGTCATGTCACTGAAGACTTTCCAGTGTAGCATGTGTATTTATCTGATGCTTGTCTTGTTTTAATCACTACAGTGCATAATTTACTAAACAGTCATGGTTTAAATTGTTTGTCCTGTAAGGTGTGTGTGCCCTCTCATTGAGTACGAAACTGAAATGACGCACAGAATGTATTTCAGCAGAAAGTAGGTATTAAATTATTTTCAAATACATGTGTACTATCTTGAGGCTGTTCAGTATAAAGTGTGTTCAAAACATAGATCTCAAAATTCTGGTGAGGTTCTAAGTCACGGGTCAGGATAGGTTTCTATGTAAAAGGCAACGGCAGGAAAAAGAAATTGTGCCAAAATGCAGCTTAACCTCTGATTATGCTGCCTTTCCTGCGGGTGTCGTGTTTGGCCCGATAGACTACTCTGTTAAAAAAGACAGGTAAAAGGCTTATAGCCAGATGGGGCTAAAAGGCAACTTTACCTTTGACTTTACAGTACTGATACAATATTGTAGTAGGGTCAGGTTTCATCAGGACATACTATTGGAACTGCAGACCTGTATTTAGCATAGGGTTAGGAAGATGGTCTCTATAAAAGCTTTCTTAATTGACAGGTGGAATGCTATGAAGCGCACAGAGTGGTGGGCAGAAGGTGGCAGGGTTGCCTTAGCTGCTAGAAAGCCTTAGTTTTGCTTGCAGTCTCTAGCAGTGAACTTCCCCAGACCACAGGACACTTCTGCAGAGGAGGCTATGCTGATGTACCCCGGAATCTAAAATAAAAACTAAAACCCCAGGAATCACTGCTGTCTGCTTCATCGTTGCTCTGGCTGGTTCCGGAGGACTCTTACCTCTGTGGAGGGAGGAGGCACGCCTTTCTTACGAAGTGGCCTTAGGCTTTATGTGTCTTAAATAACTACTGCCTCTCTAGGCTAACTTGTTAATGTGGTTCAGCTAATCATACCAAAATAACTGTCAAGGACAAGGAACAGCTTTGGCAACAGCTAGAACCAAGGGGGAAAGCAAGGGTGAGACAAGGAGACCTCTTATCCTCCTCTTGTGTGGCACTTGTCTGCCTCGTCTGTCACAGCTGCATTAATGGCTATTATGTTGGTTTCCTTAAATACCTTTGATTTATCAACATGCAAATGACTACAAAGCAAAACCCAAAGAGTGGGGTGGCAGAGGGCAGTTCTGTGTTAAACCTGGTCTGGTAGCATAACCGCAGTATGTAAGACTAAGCTCTCACTGTCCTGGGACAAAGAGACTACCTCAGAGCTAGGGGCAAGGCTTTTTCAACAAGCTGGTGTTTTAGTCTGGACCTTTAAGAATTCTTCCAGATGATTTGGGCAGCAGAGGGTTTTTGGTTTTTTGTTTGTTTGGGGTTTTTTTTAGTTTGTGATTGGTATAACTGGATAAGATTGAAGAAAATGTTTAGCATATTCTTGATGTGAGACTTTCAGGGCCTGAGGTCGTAGCGGGCTGGGCTGAAATTTGGCAGAAGGCACAAAAGGTAGAGAATGTGACACAGAGGTAGAGAAAGTGGTTTGCAGGTGGAGACAGCTACTGCCGTGAGGCCTCTGCTTATAAGAAGTTGCAGTCAAATGCATTCAGGATCTTCCTGTATTGACTGTAAAGGTACTTGATATTTTTTACTTGGCTGAGTACTGATGCATACAGAAAGCTGTTTTAACCTTAAATTATCAAATATGTTGCTTTTATCAAAAAAAAAAAAGTTATTTCTGTATCACTACAATATGACACTGGGTATTTCTGTATTTTTGCCAAATACACATTTGAGCTCATCTTCATCTTGAGGTTGCAATGTCTGTGTTATCTCATGGGTGTGCTGTTTGTTTCACGGGAGAGCTACCCTGTGCTTCACCCAGTGATGCTGTAATTGTAAACCCATGTCTGGGTTGGGTTTTCCTTCTGAGACTTTTCCTGTTAGCAGCAGAGCCTGGCTGCTCGTAGAAGGAATAAAAATGTACCAAAAGCTGTGTTAATGTTCTGAGAGACAAAGTCCTGAAGTCTCAAATGAGCCTCTTGAGAGGCATAAACCTTTCCTGGAGTTTGGGCATGAGGGCAGTGGGCTCAATGAGAAGCATTTGTTCCTGGGAAGCAAAGATGCAGAAGCACAGAGTCTTTCTTTACATCTTGGTGAGTTAGTTTTGCACAAGTGTCACGTTTCTGAAAATTGACACAAAGTGGTTAAATGTTAATTTGTATGTACAGTTTTCTGTACCGTACCTGAAAGTTCCTGTTACTTGTGTGAGCTGTTGGAACATGATAGTGAAGAGATGCTGGAATTTCAGTAAACAAACTTACCAGTGCTAGTCTTGATGAGCATCACGCAGAGCACTTCTTTTTTCCTTAGTACTAAGATGTGTTATGTATTCTGATGGTCTGAGTGCTTGCATGCTCTCAGCAGTGTTTTCCGAAATGTTTAGTTATTCTGAAAGCTCTTTATGTCCAGTAGTCTCTAGGATATGAAGTGAATTGGTTAGGTGTTTACCAAGTTTTGACCATAAAGAAATTCTTATGTGTAACTTTGACCACACATCAAAGCTTCTACGTGAAAATGTGGTACAAATCGTTTGTATTAAAGCAGTGAGGTGTCCCTGCCCCAGATTAAAACTGTATCTCTGTTCTACATTGTTCATTAGGAAAGTGAACAAATTAAAGTATTGATTCTGCAGTAATTGAATGTGGCTTACCAAAGTAGTCTGAATGTCAGATATTCTAAGCGCTGCTAGAATCGGCATTGTTGCAGAGTAGGTGGCCATGAGGTACAGGTATTTCCTGCACGGTTAATTCAAGTGCCGTTATCCTTTAGGAGGATTTGGGTGAGGCCGGCGTTGCACTCACAGGCGGGCCCACTAGGAGGAAACAAAACGCTGTGCGATGAGGGTGGGGGCTGCAGCGCTGGTTGTAGACACCCATGTATTTATGGGGTGTGGGTTGCTCAGTTGGTTTTTTAACTTGCAGCATTCCTGGCTGGCTGAGCCCAGGCATCTGCAGGTGGCCCACAAATGTGTTTGGGACACACAGAGGCTTGTGCGGTTTGTATCTGGGACTTGTATCACCCATTGCCTGACAGCCAGCTACAGAACTGACTGCAGGCCAGGCTACTAAAATTTTAGTCCAGTTTAGACCTTCTGGTCTGTTGGGGTCTGCACAACTGATTTTGTGTGGTTGCACAGCAGTTGCACTGGGATTTTCCTTCCAGTGTACTACAGTGAGATAAAGATGTGGAAATGTGCGTCACTGCTGTATCACAGTCGCTCACTCCAATAACGGAAGAACATTTAATAATAGCAGGAAGGATAAGAACGTAGGCGTGAAACTAAACATCGCTGCTGCAAAGAAACTGCGTCAGCTGGCTTTAGCCATCCTGAACATGGAAATCTCTTACTAAATTTGGCTTTTGTTTCAACTCACGAAGCTTCACAGCTGACAAAACCCACCTCAGGCCTCGGATGGATTAGGCAGAAGAGCATGATCTCCCCACAGCACGTGGGCAGAGAGGGGATACCCCGACACAGCTGCCAGCAGGCTGAGTTATCTCTGCTCAACATCTCTGTTTCAGCCCAGCCAGATTTCACATGCCCAGCTGATCAGACCACATGCCTTTCCCATTGACACTGGGATGTGTTAAGCCCAGCAGTGTTGGGCTTCCCTTCCCTGGGTTGGGTCCTGCACCTGGGCTTGTTCTCTTGCATTGATGAGGAACGAGAAGGCTCATTTTCCTAGAGCCATCGTTCATTTAGGATAGGTACCAGGAGCTGCAGCTTCTAGCTCTCTGCTGCTCGTTTTCTACTGTAGCAGTGCTGTAGCTGTGTTGCCTGTGGTGCATAGCGCATTTTCTCGGGCAAAATGAGTTCCAGGCTGCCAAAATGCTGAGGCTAATGCAGAGAGGAGCTGAATAAAAACAAACTGCTATAAAAATAAATAAATCAAAAGTGTGGAGAGAGACAGGAAGGGGAAAAGGCAGAAATAAAGTGGCAGATGGGAGAAGAGCATAATCTTGAAGATTTAATACCATGTAACGTTGCTAGGTGGTACCAAAAAGGGATCAATCAAATTACAGAAAATGATGTGTTGCATTTCATTATACCTTTCATTAGGGCAAAGCATAAGATGCACAAAGAGACTTATTCATTAGCATCTGAGATGAAGGTGTTCTATTAGCGAAAACCTCCCTCCTTAGAGCCAAAGGGATTGCGTGCCTTGAGCAGACATCTGTTACTGCGTTTCTCCTTTGTGAAGCCCTGCAGTACTGGACAAAAAGCAGTGTACACTTGGGCTGTGGGTCACTTGTGAGCAACCTAATGTTCCTCCATGCCCACCTTTGTAAATGGGTTATTTAGATGTGCAATTACAATAAATAGGACTATTTACTGGTATGCACCCTGGAGTCAGTAAAATCCCAGTAAGGTTATGTAACTGAGCAAAGTAGAAATTCAGCCCACCTTTTTCATGTGCAGTTCTCAAGCAACCTGTGTTTTCCTGGATACATAGAAGCTGCATAGGTCTTGAATAAGCACAGAGGGACTGTTTCTCCTGCTATTTTTTTTCCTAGTTGAGGACCAGAACCATCCCTCCTCTCCAATATGACATTGCACTGCCCTCAATCTACTCTGCATCCTTTTTGTCATGTTGCAGTTTTCTTTTGGCATTTTTGAATGTGTGACATGCTTATACAACAACAGAAAAACCACCTTCTGCTCTCTGGGAGAAGCCTGTGCACAAAGGGAGCTTCCTGAGCGTGCCAGAAATTACAGCTTTAATCTGCGAAGCATTCGAAATTCAGTATTTTGTGAGATTCTGCTCAGTAGCTGGAATGTTTGTGCCGCTCAGTCAAGTCAGCCAGCAAGAGAAAGGCAGCAAAACGAATGATAAGGTCATGGACTGCGTAACTTTTCTTAAATACTTCTCTGCAGCTGGCAAATATCACCATACATGGTTAAGATGTGGTCAAGACGTGCTGCCTGTTCACTGCCAGCACTCTTGCTCGAGACTTGCAAAACAACAGCCAGTGCAGACTTTCCCTTCGGTAATTATTAAATTTGTTGCTCTTTTAAAACAGTATGATCTTGCTCTTTCAATCTCATTCTTGGCTGCAACATCTGCGTGGGTTAAATTACTTTTTAAGGGTTGACATTCTGTTGCTTTGCAGACAAAGTCTGGGTGTAGAACGTTGTTTAATACAAGAGACTTTATAAAATTGCCAGTTGGCAGCAGGTTTAGTCAATAAAAAGGTGTTTTATTTTACTGCAGAGGAAGGCAATCTAAGTAGCCTCTAGGGAAAGACAAAGAGGCATTTTAAATTAACCTCTTGGCATGTTAATCATTTTAAATCGAGTACCAGGGTTATCCTAAAGCATTAGGATGCAGCCGGTAAAATGCTACCGTGCATTTGTAAGTCCTGAGCAACCCCCTGATAGCCATACAAAGCTGTAGTTTGAAAATCTTTGCTTAGAAATGTGAAGGGAGTAATCTTTGTCTACCTGTAAGCCATGAGAACAGGAGATGCTGCTAAAGGGTTTGCTGTAATGCCGCTGTTTCAGAAAGAAGCACAACTTCTTGCCCAAGGATGCCAAAGCACACACATCTTGTTGCCATTTTCTAGGGCTGGAGGCAGCTAAAACATGTTCCACCAATTTACACTCCTCACAGATGGTGGTTTAATTCCATCTTCTGCACCAGTTAGTTAATGGTATGTTCCTATTCTCTGCAAGAGACCAGGTGTGTAAGCCAAGCTCAATAGGTGGCACACTGAGGCTACACATGGCAGCAGAGTGATGCCTTTTGTCTTGTTCTCAACACTCTTCGTAGTGTTGCCCAATGTTTTGTTGGCTCTTTTTGGCTGCAGGTGTACTCTAGGCCGATGATCTCAGACAACTGTCAACAATGACTTCAGGATCTCTTTGTGGGCTGTGACAGTTGGTTCCGGGATCAGTATCAAGGAGCTTTGGTTTAGATTATTTTCTTCTACATTCACTAATTTACAGTTATCCACCCAGAAGCTCCTGTGCCAACGTTGTGCCTCTCAGCTTCGTGAGATTCTGCAGGACTTCTTTGCTGTCAGCATGGCATTTTACTGCCCTAAGGAGGTCATAAGCACCCACAGACCTGGAGACTTCATGCACACTCCTTTCTGCAGGTCATGAATGAAGATGTTGGATAAACCCAGCCTTAACACCCACCCATTTCTGCCTCCTCTCCACCGTGAAAGCCCTTCCATTTGCTTCCCGCCCCTTAACCTCCTCTCAGTCCAAAAATGAACCTTTCCTCCAAATTCTTTGCTTAGGTTCTCCCATGTGGGAGGGTGGCCCTGACCATGGCAGGGGTGTTGAAACTAGGTGATCTTTAAGGTCCCTTCCAAGCCAAACCAGTCTGTGATTCTATGATTCTATGAAATGTGGTGGAGAGGGAGTCTTTGGAGTACCTAGGTTGGCTTTTGATTCTGTCCCTTTGTTTTCATCCTGGAAAACCCCTCATATACCTTGCTTGCCAGGGAGGACAGTAGTGTCAAAGAGTTGGCATCAGTCAGAGCCAAGTAAAACATTAATCACTGTGGGATGTGATGCCTCAGTGACAAGACAGTAGCCAGGAAAGAAAGTGGAATAGCAGTACCATTGAGCTTTACAATACAGGAGACAAAGGTAGTTTAGATTTTCCTTCACAAGAAAAAGCACAGAACTTCTGTGAATGTAACAAAGGATTAAAAGCCCTGAGCTATTTTAAGAGTGTGCAACGCAGCAACCCTTCTGCTGTGAAACAGTGAGAAAAAAAGAACTGCAATACGGCCACGACTTACAGGCTGCTGTGACGATGTACGCCAAATGAGCAGGACAGGCCCTCCTGCCCACAGAAGGGCCACTGCACATTCTCTCACCTGTCCAGCAGATTGCTGTTTTCACCGACCAATGTTTCTTATCAGGAACATGCAGCCATACGGTCCAGGTCAGCTCTGTTGCAATCTGTTTGTCCGGCAGAAGCTACGCAAGCGCGGCTGCCTGCTGCAGGAAGTGGCTCCGTGGGCAGCAGGATCCACGTCTCTCACGCAGAAGACACGGCTCCGTCGGTGTAGCGGTATTTTTGGCAAGATGGGGAAGAAGTGGCAGTGAACCATCCAAAGGGACAGTCAGAATTCCAGCGACGCCTGTTGTCAGCATACCTCTAGAGTACCAATATTTTGGCCAAGTCCCAGCCCCGCTAGTCTGTTTACCTAATGTCCCCCTGCACTTCCACTGAAGTATGAGCTTATTTCCTGTATTAAACTACCGTGTGTCTTGCGGTTAGTTATTAACTAGCCACTGTGCTTGAAAAAGGGCTGCTGCATTTCAGCAGAAAGCGATTCTTTTGTCATCCTCCTTCAGTTCTGGGGAGCTGTGTGGTTTGCTGCTCAGACACGCTCTCACAGCACAGAGCAGTTTGTGCAAAATAAGTGCAGTCGTAGCATTTTCTAGGCATCATTAGTCTTTACATTTTTATTAGATTCAGAGGTAAGGATGATTTCCAGCAACGGAGAGTCAGAGAAATCCAGAATTAAGCATAATTTTGCCACATGCATTTTGTTGGGGGGGGGGGGGGGCGGCAATCCCAACTACCTGTCCCTTTTCTAGGAGCTGTTCACAGTCCTCGCTTTCTTTTTGAGCGCAATTGCGCTGGAGACGGGAAGTTTCCTTGGAAATCTTGCAGTGGGTTCAGCTCGTGGCACAAACTCTTACAGTATCACCAGTCTGTGGAGAAATTACTTATTTCTCATTTCTGGTATTCTTTTGGTTTCACTTGTTTTGTTTTAGGAGACGTTCCCAGATAAATTAGTGAACTTTGTGTGCTGAAGCATGAGGGTGGAATGAGTGAGTCTTGCATCGCTTAATTTCTATATACATAAATCTGACTAAAGCAAATTATCATGGAAATGGCAATAGTGTTTAATTGTTCCAATTACTCATGCTTTTGTATTTCTTTTAATCCTCTCCAGGTCCACCCCTGTCAGTGCTAAGCATATCTAGAAGCTATTAGTTCAGGACTAGGTACTTGAATAGCCTTTAAATTCCAATTTTTTGCCTTTTATTCCAAGCTCGGGTAGATCACCGTGTCAGAAGGGCAGTCATGCAAGTCTGAAATGGCATCTATTTTCTTCTGTCTGCATTTAGACCCGGATCAGATGAAGCATCTCACATCTCTGCAGGGGGAAATATTTTTCCACAAGGCTCAGATTGGCATCCGGACTTTGTAGCAGCTGCTGCCGAAACTAGGATCCTTCTCTGCCAGACCTGTACCACTTGTGGGGTTTATTTTTTTTTTCCATCGTGTTCCTCAGTAACTTTTTTCTATGTAAGGGTTGGTTGACCAGTCTGTGGTATTTCTCCTCCTGCATCAGTGCCCTCTGGGAAAATACAGCATTGAGGCACTGAAGATAGGAGCTTATGCTTGCAACCAAGTGACTCCTAATCTTTAGGGCTGGGCATTTATGAACGGTCAGAGGAGGATACTCGAGAAGGAAGAATAACATTTCTGACCAGCCTCGTTACTTCAGGAAGGATCCTGCTGAGTTGTTACTGCTGTTTTCCTCATCTTACCCTATTGAGAAGAGAGTGAAACAAATTGTTCCGTGAGCCACAAAATAACGAAACAGTTTTGATAATTTATATGCTATGCTCCTTCCTCTCACTCTTCAATACTCAGATTTTTCCTGCAACCCTCCTGTCCCTTTGGTACTTCAGTTTTCCCAGTAAACACCCCAAACGACTATCCAGTTCTCCAAACCATCTGCCATGTCTCCCAACTCTGGGATGAGGAAAGAGCATTAACAACTGAGCTTGCTGCATTGCTGTTCCTCTGATGTCAACGCCAATTCCTGACATCTTGCCCCTTTTGTATAAAGCCTGTAGGCCCATCATGCAACTGCTAAAATTAATTTTTGTATCTTGTTACTTTTGTTTTCTGGTTCCTTCATCCTGTTAATGCTGAACATGACTTGATACTGGTGGATACCATAGCAAAACCACAGATCAGCTAGATTAAACTTCCTCTTACCCATGGGGGGCTAAAATTTGGATTAGAAACCAATCTCTTATCCAGTTTTGATCTGGTACACCCATCTCAAATCAAGAGCAGCACTTACAGAGTTTGGCAGGGATGCTCCAAAGGTCCTTACCCACTTTAAAGGTCTGATCCTATTTACGTGCTTTAGTTTGCTCTCGCTTCCAACCCCTCTGATGTACTTGGATGCCGGGAAACTGATAAAAGTGAAGCGGGTTTGGGGCGTATTTTTAGCTACGGGGACCCGGCGGAGCCTCTGCCTGCCACCACACAGCTCTCCCGGGAGAGCGGAGGTAGCGAACCCCGGCCCGGGAGCGGCGCGGGGATGCCCACGAGGGTGGGGCGGGGCGGGGCGCGCTAGGCCCTGCTGCGTCGGCAAGTGGCCGCGGCGCCCAGGCGCTGCCCGCCCCGGCCTCAGCGGGGCGCCGGGGCCCGGGCGCGGCCTATTCTCGGGGCCGCGCGTCGCTCGGCAGCACCGCCGCCACCACCACAGCCGCGTCGGCGGCGACACCCGCCTAGCAGCGGGCCGGGATAGGGAGGTGGAGCCGCGTCCGGGGCGGGGCGGCGCCACGGCCAGTCGCTGCCTCAGCGGAGGGGTGGGCGGCGCGGCGCCGTGCGGAGCGGCGCGGGGTGATGGAGCCGCGGGCCCTCGCCGCCCGCACCCCTATACGCAGCGCCCGTTGAGGCCCGCCCGCCCGCCGCCGCCGCAGCGCGGCCGCCCCTCGCCTCCCGCCGCCACCTCTCCACCCTCGGGAAATGGCCACGGAGCCCCCGCGGCCGGCGCCGCCCGCGGCGGGGCGCCCCGAGGGCGGGCGCGGGCGGTGCACGGGCGGCAGGCACGGCGAAGCCGAGGAGGCCGCGGCCCAGCCGGCGCTCGGCGCTTCCCCGGACCCCGCGGCGGCGGGGGACCGGCGGCGGGGTTTGAACGGCTGCGTGCCGCTGTCGCACCAGGTGGCCGGGCACATGTACGGCAAGGATAAAGGCGGTGAGCGGCGGCGGGGGCGCGGGGAGAGGGGCGGCGGGCCGTGGTGGGGGGAAGCAGCGGGCTGGGCCGCCCGTGAGGGGGTTTCCCCGCCCTCCCGTTCGTCTTAATTCTTTCAAACCTGGCTGTGGTGGGGCGGGTCTGTCTTCAATTCTCCTCACGTCCCGCTGGCGGCGGCCGGCAGCTCTGCTGCTGGCGGGGGAGGGTGGTGGTGCTGCTAGTGACAGGCGTGAGCCACTCGCGGGCGGCGGGACACGCACACACAGTACCTCGGGAGCGCCGGGCAGGGCTCCCTGCCGCGGTGGTCGCCTCGGGCTCTGTCCGCCTCCAAGCCCGAGGTGACAGCACCCGCTCGCCCCCGGGCGCCGGCCTCAGCGGGGCGGGGCGGGGGGGGGGGTCAGTGGTCGTCTCGGCGCTGAGGGTCGGGCCGCGTGGCCGGGGTCCGTGCCGAGGGCCGGAGGGGCTGGCAGAGCTGCCCCGGTGCGCTGCGATGGGTCGCGGTGTCACCGGTGGCTTTCATAACCGGTAATGGCTCGTCGGGGCAGGAGAGGGAACAGGCACCTTTAGGCTACAGGGCTTCTTTAACTTGGCTCCGGTTTAGCAGTCACCTCAAAAGCAGGAGTTTGGATAACAGCGTGTGGATCTCAAGGTGTGTGTCAAACCTATGCTTCATCTAAAGGGAAGAATGGGAGAGAGTAAGCCTGAAGCAAGGGCTAGTAAGTGGTCTGGTGATACAGACATGGTGAGGATACAGTGGTTTGGAAGCGTGTCTCTGCTAGCTTTACATTGCTGTTTTAATTCCAGGTTGAGGAGGGGGGTGTTGGCCCTTCTGATGAAGGTGCCTTTTAATGCAGACAGTGCTCAGAGCCAGAGTGAGTGGCCAAGTTAACATTGCCAAATGGCATTTCTCACCCTTTTGGGACGCAAATTTGGTGTAACTCCAGCCTCCGAGACAAATCTAAGGTATACACCCATTCATCTCAGTGTACCCTTCAAGAGTAGCCATAAACCACTGTCTGACTATTGCCTTTGAACCCTGTGGGTAGGACCTGCCTCTGCAGAAGTTTATAACTCCTTCAACTGTCAGCGAGTGGAACTGCAGCACTAATGGCAGTGAGTTTGTCTTATCTACAGCCTGCGTCCATGGCCTGTCTTGCTGCTGATAATCTCCACAGCAAAGTAATCCTTGTCCCTTGCCCCTGCTGCAACAGGTGCAATAAAATGTTGAGGGAGGTGTGTTGGGTCCTTGGAGCTGTACCTCCTTGTTGTTTGTGTATCATAACGTGGGCTGGGATTCAACAGAAAAGACTGACTTCAGGGAGAGACTCACCTTTGGCATGTCGATATTATTGCGGATGGACTAAGGTAACAGGGGTGATTGGCATATATTGTGGGTGCAGCTCAAATGGATTAGGGGAAGCGAACTCCACTGCATGTAATGAGCAAGACCAAGATTTTCCTGCAGCAGTACTGCCATGACTGATGATTTCAGAAACTGAGTTTTGTATTCAAGTGAAGACCAAAGCTGCTCTGGCACTCACAGCTCATGCTCTCTCCCTGTCTGTCTCTCTCTTTCTCTCTCTTTTTCTTTTCTTTTGTTTTTTTTTTTTTTGGGGGGGGGGGTAACCGAATCTTCTCGGTTTGTTTCCTTGCAGATGTTGTATGTAGTGGTGCAGGTTGTCAAGATGCTAACGGTAGAGGGTCATGTATAATGCTGCACTGCTGCTCCCCATTGTTGTGAAGCTAGTGGCCAAATGTTAGGATGTATGTAGTTGCTAATAGCGCTGGTAAGGAACATCACAGACAATCTGTATGCCAGAATCTATGAGAACTTTCAGTACATGTGGAAAGACCAGTGTGTTTTCTACCTTCTCTGTTGCCTTTTTTGCCTTTTCCTACTGTAGTCACCCTTCCTGCTGTTTTCTATTTGCTTTCCTACCCCATTGAACCTTTTGCATTTCAAAAGCCCAAAGCTATATCCTTACAGTGCGCCTTTCTGTAAGGATACCTCTGTTGCTGTGCATATGACATGGCCAACACACCTGTACTGGTGTACCTGGCTGGTTTTGGTATCTGAGGTGTTTACCAATTCAAGCTCAGAGTCTGCCTTGCTCTGCCCAGCTTCCTCCTGTGTGTCACTGCTGTCCTTTGTGCTCAGCCTCCCTTCTGTCCCCATGTACAAACATGCAGGGGCCTTGAAGGAATCAAGAGTATTTTTTTAACTTTGTTGTTCTTGCTGTTGATGTTTGCCTTAACCTTTTTGCCACGGGGTTCACTCCCTTCTGAATAACGTTTCTATTTCCCCTCTGCTGTGCAAAGAAAGGGCTCTAGCAGTGTCCCCACATGTACATGTAGACCCTCAGCTTCTGGACGTCACAACTGACTTTTTGTCGAATGCTGTGTGCAGTAGTGCTTGGCCTGGAACAGAGTAAAGCATGTGTAGTAGGTAAGGTAACCACCTTGAATTGTGGCTTCATTCCATAGGCAGGTGGAGAGAGACAGGAGGTGATGGTATATGCTGCCCTGTAGAGCCTCCCACACCTGGCTGTGGTTTGGTACTCGTACCTGCAATGTGCTGGAGGTTCCCAAGCCATTAGTGAGTGGCATTCGGGAGCTGAAGGAGCTGTTCTCGTTGGGTGTGACTTGCTAGGTCGTGCAAATCACAACTACTTCTGACTCTGGCTGCTCTTTTCCTGATGCAGAGGTTAAGGTGGCACATACATACCAATCAGTCCTTATTAGATCCCCTTAGGGGAGCTTTTCTAAAGTAAAAGTTGGGTGTGTTTGTGCAGAACAGGTTTTGCCTATAGCTTTCATGAAACATGTGGATTGGATGTGGGTTTGTTTATTTGTAAGAGTGCGTACATATGGATTACTTACTTCTGCAGTAGGCTTGAGTTTCAGAATGCTAGCATGCTTTGCCTGCAGAGCCATAGCAAAATGTTTGTGAGCAGTTTCAGAATTCTAATTTTGTTATAGTTCTGCTGCTTCTCTAGAAATATTAAGTTTTGTAGACATATATTAAAGCAATACCTTTCCCTGTCTGTGCTGAAAAACCTCAGGAACCGCAGAACAAAATCATGACAAATGTCCATGTGCAGGTATGGTATCACTGGTGGCTTTTTGTGGATTGGAGGGAAGGCTCTGGAGTTTTTGTCTTGGTGAGACCAGAGTCTTTGGTTTCCAGTCCTGCCTCAGTCACCCCAAGTCACAGAGTAGGTGCTGTAGTCCCAAGAAACCCAGAGGATGGGGGAATTGCAGACAGAGTCAGGCTATGTTGAACTCTCAAGTCATGTGTAGCAGTTCAGTAGTGTTTGTGTTCTACTTCCAGCAATATTTGGTTGTTTTTCTACCTTGTAGATTGTTTTGTCATCAAAGCCAACACAGAGATTGGGATGAGTTACAAACCCTGGTTTTAATGTTGTGTTTGTTAGCAATTGACATTCAAAGCTCAGGGTGCGGGAAGAGAGAAGCTGGTGTGTCTCGCAGATGCTATGGTAGTCTGCACACTGTTGTGTGGCAATATTTTTCTAGTTTTGGGTAAGAGTACAAAAATGTAGTTTTTAGCAGGCAGCTTGGCTTGAGAGCTGTTCTATGTGCATTTTTTAAAACCACTCTTTGTTCATTGGTACAGCCAGCTAATGAGACAACTTTCCAAAGTCTGGTGGCTGTTCTAAAGTAAGTGTATTGGTCTCTGAAGATTTTGTTCAGTTTCTAAGACTCTGCAACAGAACCCGTTCAGAGATAATGCTTTCTAAAAGGTGAAAACACAGTTGCTGATACAACTGCAAACTCTTCTTGGGACGCAAAGCTCCTGGCTCCTTTTACCATGTTTCCTCAAGTGGTGAGCTGGAGATGGAATGTGTTTTGGATGCAGCTGGCATTTTTGCTTTCCTTCTAAACAAAATAAATTGCGATCTGAAAAAGTATGAATAAATCCTAGGAGAAAATTTCTTTTCCAGAAGTGCCTTTTTCTTTTTCCCCTTGCAGCTCATGATCTGGAAGTTTAGAGCATGTTTCACAGGGAGGCAGTTAATTTTTCTCCATTCTTGCCCGTATCCGTCTCTTGAGAAACCTCAGATACTCAGTGGTATTTCTTACGCAGCTGTTCAGCAATCTTGCTGGTTAGAGAGTCACTAAGGCTGTTTTGGGAGGGCATTTTGGGGTTATTTGGTGCAGGCATGCTGAAGATGGTTGCCTGGCCGAGGTGAAATTCTGTGTTGCGTTACAAATACCGGTGGCACAATTAGTGGCGGGATTGGCGTGCAGTGCTATGGGGGTGCTACTTCTAGCCATAGAAGAGTGTTCTTTCTATGCCACTAGTATAGAAATAAATTCATGGGACGTGTTTCTCACTAACTAAAATAGAAATATGCATTAAACTTGTCTCCAGCTCCTTTGACTTCTTGGCATTGCTGGAAAAACAACTTATCAGTTATTTAAAAAGGGAGTGTCAATGTAATCTTCCCTAGTTGAATGATTGGGGTTTTTTGGGTGGAACTTTTAATGTCAAATCCAAGTATTATGTTGACCTTGAGCAGAATTTGACCCAGGAAATCACGTGATGTTTAGAAAAGGAGGAATGGGAGCAAACCTCTGCTAAGGGTTTCATGTAGGAGCTGCTGATTTCGACTCTACTGTGCACATACTGGAAGCAGTACACCTGAGCAAACAGGCTGTCCCTGATGTGTGTTAGCTGTTTCTGAAAAAAAAAGAATAAAATAAAAGCTCTGTTTCTTAAAAATAAGCCCTGAAAGAAATGCTGTCTTCTAGGTATACTGCAGCATCCAGATGGGACTGTCTTGAAGCAGTTGCAGCCACCACCTCGCGGTCCCAGGGAGCAGGAGTTCTACAACAAGGTGAGGGTTGGGTGGTGTCAGGAGCTGTGGAATGATGTGTGTGATTCATGTGGAAGTACATCCTTACTGTTGCAGGTGAAAAGGTGCAACCAAAATATCTGAGTGGTAAGTCACTGACAATCCTGTGATGGTATCTGTGTGCTGTCTAGAACTTTCTTTCCCGATGTCAGACCTCACAGGATTTCAGCTTGCTTACTTGCTTGTGGGAACAACGGGGTTTTCACAGCATCTAAGATGTCATTGAGAAGCCTTGTGCTGTCTCCATCTATGATTAAAGGGTGGTGTGCTTGATGCGTTCTTTCTCACGTTGCTGAAGGCCTCAGATTTGGTTGCATCTAAATTTAGCATGTCTTACACTTCTGTTTAGTCTGATTTGTTGCTAGAAGTATCGCTGGGTTCATTGTACTCAAGCTGTTCACTGCATTAAACCTCAGCTCCTTTAAGAGGTCAATAAAAAGTGAAACTGGTGTTGTTTTGACTTCGGTTCACTGTGTTTTTTCTATTGCTCATCTTTAGTCTACTTTATCAGTAACTTCACGAACACAAATCAGAAGAGCTGTTGCTTGGTGTCTTAGAAGGATGAACTGTTTGTAGAGCCTCTTCATCTTACCAACCTACCTGCCTGTGATAGTCAATTGTGTTTTTTCTGTATCCGATTGATATGTCATCTCTTTCTGTGGCTTATTACGTACAGAGAACTCTAGAAAGCCTCATGCAGGATGAGAGGAGCCTTGGGACCCTTTCTTTTTGTTGTGGTGTTTGGTTTGTTTTCCTTCCCTCCCCACTTTCAAAGGATACTATATCACCGAAAAGTTAGGTATTTTGTGGGAATGTCTCACATTAAAACAGACTAAGCAGTGTGCTCGAAGGGAACAACGTGCTTGCATGCGAGCTTTACTCCATAATTCTCATGATGGGACTGCTAGACAAAACAGCAGCTCTTGAGTTAGTAGGAGCTCAACAGGAGCCAGTTAAATCTAAATGTAAATATTTTTCCGAGGCTTCTCAGTGACTGTCATTTGGATGAGGTTAGGGAAGACGCAATCCAGCCTGAGCAGTGACTCTTCGGTAGAAGGAGAAAGCTTGAACAGACTCCTTCGAGTGCCAGGCTACTACGTCCTCTGTGAAATCCTCTGGTGAGGACATGCTATCATTGTCAAAAGCCAGTGGGTAAGAGGGGTAGGCTTTGACATTAACCCTTCCCAGCGCAGGTTTTATCCCTCTGTCTGTTATTTAGATTCATGTGACAAGCCCCAAGTGAGACCCTGGGCACAATCTTTGCAAAAAAGAGGTTTCTATCTGTGCTGTTGGTACCATGCCCTGTCACAGTGGAAGAACTGGGGTCTAGGTGCTAGTTGGCAAAGTTGGCTGCAATCATGTCTCCTAGGGCCTTGCTGGGTCACTTCCAACACTGATTTTTTTTTTTTTTCTTTTGGTTAAAAGCCTTTTGGGAAAGGAGTTGGGCAGTTCTAGAAGGATAATGGAGAAAGGGAAAGGTGTGTAAGTGATTAGCTTTGTGTGGACTAGAATCCCTTTTTGTGGGAGGAGGGAAAGAGGACAAATACGTGTACCTTATATAGGTGAAAGTACAGGAGAAAGGTCTTGAGGATTTGTTGCTTCTCAATGATTAACTACTGTCATGTTTGCTCTCGGGTAGGAACCATGTGTGGGATATAGACATCTAAGCACTACATATGGTGTTTAGAAGATGAGGATTACTGCGGATTGTGTTGTTCAGTGTGAGGTGCAGTTTCACTTAGAGCTTGAGCTGATGGAATAGCTCGTTGCTGACAAGAGGGGAAGGCTTTTCCTCCCATTCTGGCCGTTTACCTTGTGCTGTGCTGGTGGGTTTTGGGCAGCGATGAACTGATCTGGCTGACTTGAGAAGACAGGAAAGCTTCCTTGTGTTGGTAATCTGTTGGGTTTTGGTTATTAAGCTGTTAAGAAGTGGGAACAACAGCTGTTCTGGTGACTAAGCTCCAGACATCTTGTGGTCTATAACCAAAGAGATGTTACCACCTCTGAGTAAGCTAATGAGCCTTCAGAGAAGGGGGAAAGGAGAATTTGACCACTCTTTGAGACAAGGGATTATTTACAAGGCAGGTACAGAAGGTAAGCAGAAACGAAACAATACTTATGAAACTCAGGCTGTTGCTTGGTCAGGACTAGACAGCAAGTCCACTGATAAGATCAAACCAGAAGGTTACCCTTTAGTGTATGTGGATGAATCTTGGGTTTTGTTATAATTTCTGTACCTGTTTTCTTCCCATGTGCTTGCAACTGTTTTGTCTATTGATACGTAAGTTACTGCTTCCTTTACATCCTACCCTACCCTGGCCTGAATTAACATGAGTGCCCCAGTACCTGGGCCAGAAGCAAGTGGGGTTTTTTACTTATGGGTAAAGCAAACCGCTGTAGCTGAAGTAGCTGAGAACCCCTGTAGTTTATGGTGGCAAGAAGATAAATGTGTGTCAGTTGAGGCTGCACAAGTCAGCTGGAGAGTGGCTGTCACAGATTGGAGGCAAAAGTGTCTTCCAATAATCAGCAGTGACAGGGAAGCGGTATTTCATCGTGTGGTCTGGCTGCTCGTGAGCTGGAGGTTGCAGGGTGTCATGAAAGAAGATAACAAGGTATTAATGGACAACTTCAAATATAACCCAGGTATATTTAATGTGATACCAGGGTGATACTGGGCAGATACCATATCTGGAGAAGACCATCTGTTGAAAGGGCTGGATTTGCCTTCTGCTGAGTGTGAACGTGACGGAGGGCCATAGTCTGCATCAGCGAATCATCAGATGTTTTTCCCCTGGGCAAACAATGGTTATGTTCTATGGAGCACAAAGCTGACTGCTGACCAGGAGAGCTTCCGTTTTGGAATGAAACTCGGGCAAGACACTGATTTGGGATCTGTAGGTCAGCCTGCTCAGAAGCAGGTGGCAGCTGGAGATTTTGAAGAATTTCACTGGTCTCGAAGTGGCAAACTGGAAAACCTCTCCAGTAATCCCTATTCGGGCTGCTGCTACTTGACCTTTCTGTTTTTCTGATAGCTTATTTTCAGTACAGTGGTTAAAAAACAAAACCCCTTCTAAATATCGGTAGTCTTTAGTTGAGACATTACTTCACCAAGTAAACCAGATTTTACCTCTGGTAATATGTGTCATTCTCTACAGATGGGGAAATGGCTTGCCATGGTTTTGTGTTATGAGGGAGGGGAAGACTAGAGTAAGACAAGATTATCATGAGTACTTTGTATGATAAAACAGAGTAGAAGAATGAGCTGTTTGTAGTAATGGTTAATAACTCACTGTGTATTGCTTAACTTACCACTGGAGTGTGACTTTCCAGTAGTAATATCCACTTCTGTTGAGCTTTGTAAATATGAGTAATTATCAAATCAAAACGATAATTCAGTTTTGTTCCTGCAAACTCCCTTCCTGTACCTGAGGTCATGCACTTCTTGCAAACAGGCTGTGTAACTACGGAGTGTTTTACCAGGTTTTCTGATACCCTTATCTGGTTAAATGATTAGGTTTTTTTTGTTTTTAACCATGAATAGTTACAAATACTTTGTTTTCAACAGATAGGAACAGCAAGAGAAGGGAAAAAAATTAAGTGAAAGGATTGTGGTTTTTAAGGACTACCTACACTGGTGATCCATCATTTCCATCAAATAGAAATACCCAGTGAGAGCGGGCAGGCGGAGGCACTCTGAAGTACAGCTTTTCAAGGAGTTCCAGGAGCAGGGGTATGTAGAGATGTGGAAAGAGGAAAATCGTCTTGTTTGAAAATGCAGTATAATATATAATGTGCCCCATTTCCATTAAAGAAAACAAATTGGTAAAAGGCAGTATATGTTTATGGTACACTGCCTGCACTTGTGCCCTGAGAAACCCACAAGAGTAGGCGACTGCTTATGGGGAGCATTTTGGTATTTGGCCTCAGCCTGCTTTATGCCAGGATGCGCTTACACATGATGAAACTGTCAGGCCTCCTACAGTGATCTCTTCTGGCAGATGATTTGGGAACTGAGGGAAAAGCATCCTTTGAAAAGGTTAGTGCGGTCACTGTATGAGGTAAAACCTCCCCGCTTAGCTGGTATGGAGCCCCTGCCTCAAACATTTCGGGCTGTACCCAAGAGAGCTGTGGGCTACCATAACTCTCTCTTCCTGTTTAAGACCTATCCTCTTCAGCATAGGGTTTTTCTTAATTTGTCACGTTAAGAATGTAGCGTTGCAGAAACTGCTGTCCTGCTGGCGCCCCAGAGAGGGGGAGGAAGCTGGAATGTCAGGCTTCAAGTAGGGCATCTGCTTTTGTGGGCACAAAAAGATAGATCTTGTGCTGCAAATATTTAAAACTGAGGAAGACAGGGTTTACAGTTGCTGAAGTTACCTTCGTGACTGCGGTTTCCTACAAGCTGCATTTCTAGCAGTAAGAGACAGCATGTTTCTTACGTTCAACAGGAGAGAAGGTTGCTTGACAAGTTTGAGATGCCAGCTCTTTCACTTCTGTTCTCTGACATTCGCTCGGTGGGGCTGTAAGCCTCTGCTACTGTGTGTACCTGCTCTGAGCACAGCATGCTGAAGTCCTGAAGGTTGCCTAGGCAGTAGCTAATAAACTGGGTAATGGCTTAACAGATCCATAAATGTTCCTGTAAACTTTTATTTGAGTTGCCCTTCTGCTCTCCCACTATGGTGACAGTATGATGCTTGGGATATGACTAGTACAACTTCCCCTCTCAGTCCTGCCTGCCGAAAGCTGCCCTGAGAAAGGTCTTGCAGCATGGACAACTCCCAGGGCTTAACTTTTTTCTTTTTTTTTTCTTCTTTTTTTTCTTCTTTTTTTTTTCTTTTTTTCCTTCTTCTTTTTTCTTCTTTTTTTTTTCTTTCTTCTTTTTTCTTCTTTTATTTTCTTCTCTTTTTTTCTTCTTTTTTTTCATTTTTCATTTTTTTTTCTTTTTCTTCTTTTTTTTTTCTTCTCTTTTTTTTTCTTCTTTCACCTGTTTGTTTAGTGGCTGCACATTAGAACCCTCATAGCCGAGCTATGGCTCCAGATAATATACCCGCAATATCATAAGGCTTCCAAGGCTGTTGTGGGCAAACCTTACCCTATTCCTTACGTAGCCTTGTCCCTGAGGGCAGGGGTGATTTTGTGGGGCTAGAATGAAAAGGCGTCGGGGTTCTTCCAGTCACAGCTAAGCTATGGCCACCTTCTACCTCTGCTTAAAAAGAGAAAGCTGATTCATCCCATGCACCATCAGGGGAAGATACCCAGGATTAGTCATCTGGCCCTTCTGGATAACACATATACCACCCATTGCCAATTAGTGATGGCTCTGTTAACTGTAGCAGTAGTCTGAAATTTCAGGGTTCAAGCCCGGCCGACTTAGAATATGAATGCAAGGAAGCTGTTACCACTGTAGATAATAGAAATTGTTTCTGACTCTTGTAACATGTCCTGAGAACAAAGCCAGGATGTAAGAGACACAAACAGTTCCAGTGTGTAAAAGAGATTTAGGCTAGCTAGGTGAGAGTCAGGCACTGGAGAGCTCGGAAGTGATGGTTTCACAGTGGCCTGCGCAATTGTTCTCAGCTGGTGCTGGATGCATTATAACACAGCTTTCAATAGGGCAGTGACCTGTCTTTCTGGTTTGTTTCCCCTAAAGAACCTACTAAGTCACTTTATGACCTCGCATACTGCAGAAATAATACAGCTTGTGCAACTTCTGCTGGCTCTCTTGTAACAGTTAGTCTTTGAGTTTGTGAGCAGAGAAATATGTGCTGGTGAAGGCCCAGTTATGTTACTGTTCCTGAAGCCATTGTTCCTTGTGCTTATGTGGTTACAGAGAAGAAACACACCAGAAGCATGCCTAGTCAGACTGCTACCAATAATCATCTCCGCACTGTTTTGTTGACTTCATTCTCAATAACCTGTTGCTACTCCTATGCTGTGGCTTATTGTTGCTACCCGATTTATTTTCTTTTCTCCTCTTGTATGATTAGTATTCAAGCAGCTTCAGGCAGTGCAGAAGACTTCTGGTGGCTTCCCTCCCCCTCCATGGCATATAACCAAGCCAGCAGCCTGAAAGATGTGTTTTTGGCATGGAAGCTTTTCCATAGAGTTGCAAGAACTGACTCATAAAGCTCAGCCCCCTTCCAGCCTATATAGCACAAGGTACGATAAGGCAGCCCGTGTTCTGTAAACTGTTCTCTGCTAGTGACGGAAAAGGAAAGGGTTTGGGGAGGCAAAGCATGCCTTGCCTCAGGATGAATTTACACCATTTTGTAAACTCAGTTAACTGTTTTTATAGCCTTGATTTAGATGATTATCATCCACTGAAAAAGGAATGGGTGATGGCCATCCTGCCGCTATTGTGTACTAAAATATCCTTATCTCATGATCAAGTCTCCAGCTAAGGTTCTGATTTTCAGTCTTCTATGAAGAAAGCTTGGAGAAATAGGATGCATGGTTCCCCTTAACATCTGACTTTGGGGATGCGATGCATTACCCCAAGTCTTTCGTTGCTCCCCCATTCAGAGCTGTATATCCTGAAATGTTATTTTTGGTCGTGTCTGCGTCTGGTACTTCTAGATCTGCTGCACCTCCAGAAGAAAGTAGCGGTACCGAAGTATAGCAGTTAACTGTTTGCAAACATAGTGAGCGTGCTGTGATACAGTCCACTTCTGCCCTTGGCATTATTCTTCCTCCTGAGAAACCGTCTGGGAGGGTTTCTGTTTTGCTGGGGAAATAAGGAAATTTATGTTCCCAAACCAGTGTGTGGAATTGCCTCACGCTCTACGCTTCAAAAGCACAAGCCTGGACAGGAGCATTGTAATGAAAGGAAGGACATGCAGTGCTCCTCAGCTGATGAGACAATAATGGCTTTTTGACCAAATTTGTGAAAAACTGCAGCATGTATTTGAGTCTTTGATTCTTCAGGAGTTGTTGGATAGAGGTGAAGGATGAAGTGTGGGTCTAAGAATCTGCGGAGCTCCTACTGCTGCCCTATAAACACTTAATTTTTTTTCTCTGTTAAATGACTGAAAGCTTACTGTAGCAGGACTCTAAGACTTAGAAAGTATGGCAGGTTTTTGTGGTCCTTGCACTCTGTGGCAAAAAAAAGTTTGGAAGGGACATGCTACGCAGTAGGAGGTTAACCTGGAAGAGTCTGGTGAGTGTCTGTTCCTCATGCTCCTTGTTTGTTGTGTGTCACAGGATAAATGGCAGCCTGCTTTAATAAATCATAAAGAACAAGCCATAAAAGGAGACAATAAAAGGCCATTATTGCAGTTTGATGCTATCGGGGGAACTGCTGGGAGGGGTTGGTAACAGATGGGGTAGTCTATAGTCCATGCTATGTAAGTAAGCAGGAAAAGAAATCCAGTTCTCTGACCAACCGGATTTTGAGGGAAATTCCTTCCAGAGAGTGTATCTGGCTGAAAATAAAGGAAAAATGCGTAGTTATAATGTGCACATCCAGGGTATGTTAAATTGGATTACGTTACAGTACAGTGCTCTTGCTGCACTGGAGGGTCATGCGAGCACTCACTTTTCAGACTGGATCAAATGCTGGTTTAGCTTCACTTCAGTTATGAATGTTTCAGAATATGGGTAAACTTACGAACGGTGTGTTGGTGTTAGGCAGAAAATAGAGCGCTTCGTGTATTGCAAGTTTATTTAAAAGTAAGATCTGGTTAGTGGGCTGCCAGTATGGCATTGAGGAAAGTGCCTCCTTGAAAGGAAAATAAATTCAGTCTGTCTCTCAAAATAAGAATTCCAGTTTTCAGATGAAAAAAAGCAAAAAGCTTGTAATGTGAGAACATTGGATAAAGCCAGGACTATGTATGTGTGGAAAGAGATGTGAATTACCAGCGTATATGGTGGAAGATTAATGTTTTGCTGTGTTCTTGATCATCCAGGTACCAGATTAACCATAAAAAGTTTTAAAAGGCCACTAAGTATGATGTTGAATGCCCCACTGTGTATATAACATGCTCATTAAAATTCCTGTAATGCCCAGTACTTATGGAGCAATTTGACAGCAATTACTTTTCAGTCTTTGAGTATTTATTTTTCAGAGTGTGTGTGTCTATTTTATATATGTGTGTTTGTATATATAAGAACCTCAAAAACAAAGCAAAACAAATGACTTGGCTGGCCACACTGAGGGTAACAGAATCCACTTGCCCAGGTTATTTTTTCCCTGCCTTACTGAAACAGTCATTGATCAAAGTTTTCCCAAGGTTTCTTAACATTATTACTGTTGTTCTCTTTTTCTTTCCCCCCAGTCCCTGTGTTCCAGCACAAATTAACACTGCTTACAGGTTTGGGAAAGAACAGTCAACAGGTTATTGCAAACAAGCTATCTGGATGTTAGTGTACCTTAACTAACAACTGAAACACCCTCAACTTGGGTAGAAAACATCAGCCAGCTTTTTGGCTGTTGTTTTAGTGCTTATAGAAGAAGCTGTTGCATGCTTTCCCAGAATCATAAGCCATCAACTAAAATTCCTGTTAGTAGGTGCCATTCTTCTCTGCCCATTTTAAAGAAAAATAAATGAGAAGTATTGCTAGCTACCTCTGTCTTGGCAAGTGCTTTCATCATGTAGTAGAGCCTGTTGCTGGCAAAGGAGCTTTATTTGTAGAAATTTGGGACTATAAATCTGACTAAAATTACTTTTGGGGGTGGGGGTGCCCTTGAAATGATCAGTTGGGAGTCCCAGCTGCAGGTGGGAGCTGAGTATTCTGCAGTAAGGGGCAGGGTCTGCTAGGAGATTGTAAAATTCAAGTAGTTTAGATTAATAAAATTGTCAAACTGAAGTGGAATATCAATAGGTAATTTCAAAAGAAGGTAAAAAAATAATTTTAAATATTTCAGAGGTGGATGTACTTAAGAGATTTGTCCTGGCACATGTCAGATGAGCCAACTTGAGGTGCTCAGCTTGTGCACCTGTGAGGATTTGGATGTGTCAGGGTGCTGGTTTCTGACAAGGTCCCTGTCTTCCCTTAAAATGTTAGGCAGTATGTTAAATGTTAAAATGTTAACCACTTCGTGCACTGCAGTAGCAGCTGTCTTTTGGCACTGTAGTTGTAAAGGTAGATGTGAGAAGTGGTTGTACCATACTACTTCAAGGGAGGTATGAAGTGGTATGACTTGACTCTCTAGCCTTAAAATTTGATGGATCTCTCTGGCTTCTTGTAGCTTGAGGTTTTGCAGCAGGTAACTTCAGGACAGCATCACTACAGCATTATTGGGTGAATGGTGAGTGTTGTCAAACTAAGAAGGAAGAGTAAGTAAGAATGAGAGAAGTCTTATTTAGTGTGTTAAAACCAAAACTTCCTTATCAGGTGACTAGCGGTATTATGTCCTACCCATTTTTTAAGGCGATGTTCCGTTTATTTTGGCCTCTATGGTAGAGTACCTAACGTGAACCCTGCTCCAGTGTGGTGTAAATGCACGTTGACATAACTGAACAAAAGAAACATGGATTCTGGAGTAGGGACTTGGATGTGCAATTTGCTGTGTACTTTTGAACTATATTCGCCTGGGAGTCTCAACCTACTTAGGAGCCTGCTTAGCAGGTGTTAAGTTACCCAGCGACACGTAGGTATCTTCTTCAAGAACTTTTTGTTTTAAAGAAAAAGCTGAATCAGGTTGTGGTGCCTGGGGCTTTATTGCACACTCACTGTTGTGGCTTTGCCCCTGCTGGCAGCGAAGCACTGCACAGCCGATCTTCCCCATCCCGCTGGGGGAGAGCGAGAATTGGAAGAGTAACAGTGAGAAATCTTGTGGTGAAGATAAAGACAGTGTAATAGAGAAAGCAAAAGCCATGCACATAAGCCAAGCAAACCAAAGAATTCATTCCTCACTTCCCAGGTCCCAGGGCTTCACTGTGTGAGCTGGTTACTTGGGAAGACAAACACCATCACTCTGAAAGTTTCACTCTTCCTTCTTCCCCCAGCTTTATATGCTGAGCGTGATGCTATATGGTAGGGAACATCCTTTTGGTCAGTGGGGTTCAACTCTCCCAGCTGTGTTCCCTCCCAAGTCCTTGTGCACCCCCAGCCTGCTCACTGCTGGGGTAAGAAGCAAGAAGGTGGTGACTTCATGTAAGCACTCTTCAGCAATAACAAAACCATCTCTGTATTCTCAACACTGCTTTCAGCACAAATCCAAAGCATAGCCCCATACTAGCTACTGTGAAGAAGATTACTCTTCCCAGCCAAAACCAGCACATGCATCCTGAAAGAACACTCAAGTTCAGTGAGGGTTCCAGCTCCTACTTAGTTGAGGCTGGACATCATGTTTGATCATGCTAGCGAGCTGTGAACCTAGGAGAGGCTGAAGAGCAAGAGGAAGCGCAGCTCTGTGCTAAGAGACTTCTGATGAAACACTATCTCTAATTTTGCAATGTTGACCAAGAAGGCTGGCCCTGATGCCCACTGTCCTGCTGGGCACTCAGCTGGGTGGCTTGCAGCAATTGTAGGGGTGTGGGGGTCAAATAAATCATTTAAACTCGCTTTGTTGTTACTCTCTGGTTACTTAGGAGTCTTGTGGGATGAAAGATGAGGTGGGAGTTTGCTGTCTCGTGAAGAGGAAATAAACCGCTTTCTGTTTGTGATGGGATAGGGCTGGGCGAGTGCCTGCTTGTCTTTCACTTGGCTGCCTCGTCTCTGTTGGAAGTGGTTATTGGAAAGAAAGAGGGACTGGGTGATCTGTTTGTACCCAACTTACCTCTGCCTGTTTCAGAGCAACTTGCTGCGTATGCATTCTGCAGCTCTTCCCTGACGTCTCCACCATGGTATTTGTTCTGCACTGGTGCTGGTGGCTGTGCTTGACTGCTGTCTCTTGGTTTCTTCTTCTGCTGTACAAGCTTTGAAGCTCTACTGCATACTCTGAAATGGGTCAGGGTTTGCTTGGCCTCGTGTAAATAGGATTCTGTGCCTGGGGCTGCAAATCTTGCTCAGGTCAGCCTAAATTTCACTATATAAAATGTGTGGCAGTAGATAAAATAAGACCCACTGGTGTTTTGGTGTTGCTAGAAAATGACTAGTTGATCAACATGACTGAGTATCTCTTTGGGAGATTATAGAAGCTTATTTTCACAACCTTCATTTTTTGGAAGGTAAAATACCTAATCCCTTGCTAGAATTTCTATAGCTATAATTCCTTTAGCTATCGTTTCTTTTTCACTGACTACTGGAGGAAGGATATGATTGCCACAAGTGTGCGCCCGGTTAATTTGAAAACACATTTACATGATGAGATTCTGGGGATGTAGTCTGATTTCTTTCTTTTTTTTTTTCAGCTCTTTTTGTTTTTCTGCAGCTCTCTCTAGACATCTCTATCACATGTGTCTCTGGTGTGGTAGAGCTATATATCAGATAATAAAATAAGCAGTTCAGTGTAACAGCATTTAGTGAACAGCATTCACAAATATTGGACTTTTGGAACGACTGGTGTCAGATATTTTGAATATAAGCAGAGCTGGCTCAATTTCAGTCATTTTTTGGGAAATAACTGCTGCGGACACTTGCAAGTCAAAACATGATGGTACTCCTTTGAAAAAGAAGGGAAGGCGATCTACGCTGTAAAGCCAAGCTGGTGGGAATTGCCAACATCACAGCTGCTGTTTCAGCCTCAATTTTTTTGGCCCTGGTACTTGTGTGGTGTAACTGGGTGATGTAGGAGTCTGGAGGGAAATGCAGTATGTGCTCAGGTAATTAAAGTCTGTAATGTAATGCCTACGCAGTGGGAGAGAGAATTAAGGTTGCACTATCATCTGTAAATTTTGTGTTTGCTAAATTGAGCACATTAATTTAACTGCTCCCCACCAGTCAAGAACCCCCCCCCAAAACCACATTGGAAACTGAACTCTGCCTGATGTTGGCAGCTGGTTGTGTCTCCTGAGACTCTGCAAGCAGTGCTGCTTGCTGCCTTCAGGGACAATTTATGATGACCAGCAACAAGACAAGGCGATGCTTCAGACTGACATGTCTACTCTGACATTGAAATTTTCCTACTCAAATAGCTTTTAAACAAATGCAAGCATAAAATATGTCTTGAGTTAAACTCAGCTCTCCTGTGTAGTTTAGAAGATGTTCTTTAGAGTACATTTCTGTCAAAGTGGTGCTTTTTCATCAGGACAGTTGAAGACAGGTCTGTACTGCCAGAAATAAGTCTTCTGTTGAAATTGAAACCTTTGTTTTGCTGTCCCTCTGTCATTTATGTGATTAGCTAGTCTTCAGAAAAAAAACTCCCCTGCCTGCCCCTGCAGTGTTGTGCTGCTTATAAATACGGAAAAGGGCATTCCTGTTCAGCCAAGCAGCCCCTGTTAGCATTAAAAACCAGATGAATCTGTTTGGATCAGACTTACCAAAACAGAGTGTACTTTGGAATAAAAACTAAGGGATGGTAAATTCGCTTCAGAATTAAACAAGTCCCAAGCAACTGGAAATGATGACTTCATGGTGTCTCTCAGACTCTCTGAGCTGCCATGGGACATATCTGGGGCATATTCTTCCTATGAGCTAGTTTCTGTGACTTGTGACGGTCATATTGTGAGCCCTCCAAATGTCAGCATCCTGTTTACTTGCTTTTAAGCCCAACAGTTAATACATTTTTACGTCTCCAGTTTGTGCTGTTGGAAGAATGCAGCCTGTAGAATGGACCCCTCCCCAGGCTGAGCTGACACTGAACTGTCTTGGAGTGCTTGATTGTTGGATGAAGATGTTACATACAGTTACCAGTAAAGCAAAAATAACTGGTGCTTGTCAGTGTATGATGGGGAAATGGACCTGGTGCTACTTTAAAAACAAAGTGCGGCTGCTTGAAATGAAATGGGAATAATTGCTGATAGAGGTAAAAATACATGTGTTGATTCTAAAGGCTGTTGGATGACAAGTGATAACTGAGCCTTCCGTGAGTTTTCCAGCACTGTCAGTAGCAATAAGTTCTGGGACATGAGGTGCATGGTTTAGTTCCTTTGTAATGGGGTGAGTTTGTCACAAGTCCACTGACATTTGGCATTCTGAGGTACACCTAAATGTGTGCTACCATGTTATATGAAATGAGGAGGACTACCTGTGACAGGGTTATAGTTTGAGGCCACTCTAAAATGAGCAGAAATTGTTCTCTCCTGCCTAGAAATGAGTATAGTTCCTGCAGTGTCTGGTGTTGTTGCTTTGCCCACACCAAGTGACTTCCTCTGATCTTTACTAACTGAATGCTTATTCTTGTTTGACATGCAAATACATTATGGGCTGAGATTGAGGTCTATATTAAGTTCAAGTAAGTGCTTTGTATATGTTAAGTCAATCCTGGGGGGAGTTTATGACTCTTTCTGGGAGCAAGATAACTTCTTAAGAGACAGCAATAATGCACTTAGTTCTGTTCTGCCGAAGTAATGTTAGTGAACAATGTATTGCTGTGAGCTTTTGTCTCCATTTAAAATGTCTTATAAGTGTATTAAATGATAAACTACTTGGAAGATACTACTCCTGGAGCTCTTTTCCCTCTTTGTCCTGGACTTTGGGCTATTACACTCCGTTATAAATTATCTTGCTATCTTTATTGTATCCTACCATTTGAAATACATGGGAGTCTGCTCAGAGTTGCTGAGTTGAATCACCTAATGTTGGTGATTCAAAAGGAAGTCAAAGCAAGAGTACTGTCTCTCTGTAAAAACTGGAAGCGGTCTCCTGATATGTCACTTTCTTAGAATATGTTTGCCAATAAATTAGGCAAATGAGTGCTAAAAATGATTGCCTCATTTTTGTGGGGTGTTTTTTTTTCCATTTGCATATGGTGTTTTTCCTCCTTTTCTGCTGTCCTGTCCTTAACATACATTGTGTCCTTCCACGTAAGGGCTGTGATGCTGCATGATGGTTGATGCTGCTCAGATCTGCTTAAATTCACCCAGGAAGAGAATATTTGTGCTGGGTATAACACAGTCTCCCATCTTGTCTCCGAGGTGCTTTAACAGTGAACTCCCACCGTAAAGAAAAACTGGGTTTGTACTACTTCTCTGAAAATACCCATGGCATAAGGTGGTTCCCTTCAGTCAGTGCTTGGAGTCCTGGCCCACAAACAGCCATCAGTATGGTGGAGAGCAGTGAACTCGTAAGAGAGCAGTGGATGGGTCCATGTCTCAGCATCTGCATGGTGCTAATCTTTCTCTCTTTTCCAAAACCCTTGTTGGTTTTTTTTCTTTTTTTTCATCCTTGAGCTCGTAAGATCAAGCTATGCTGCATCCTTCTGGGGATGGTACTGTCTTCTGCTAGTGTCTGAGGCTCAGCAAAGAAATGCTGTATAAATAAGAATAAACACCAGCCACTGATCCCTGGTAAAATCAAGAGGTTGTTTTTGTCTTAGAGCACCCGAATTTCAGTGCACCAGCTTGTCTTAGCATGGAGGAAAAATAGGCCTAGGCGTAGGACCTGCAGTCTCCAGAGGTGATGCCAGCTTGTCAAACAGGACGCATGAAAAGATACCGGTGCCCTGTGGTGTGACACTGGGCCTTGTAAGATCCACACCCAGCAACTTTTGTATGCTTAAGATAGCAAGGGCAGTGCTAGAGGGTGCGGCGGTAGGTGTATGTCGGTGCTTTGCATCGTGCTGTGCACACATCTGTGTGGTTTGAGCTCTGCCGGTTCAACCCCCTCCTTCGGATCTTTAGACTGGGGCTTGAACCGTGAGCTAAAGGAATGGGTCCAATTAAAGGCTGAAGTCGGTGTGGTTGTATCGCCTTCTCGGTGGCTGCCCAGGAACAGTGCTGGCATTGAGGTGTCAGAGTTGTGGCTGGTACAAGGCAAGGAGAGTTTGGGATTAGGTGTGCCTGCTGGGCTGCGGAGCATCGCCAGCGTTTGAAGCACACTGGTGATGGGAGTTTGCCTGGTTTGGGGTTTCTGCGATGAAACCTAAATTTAGCACAACCCCCACTGACTAATTTTAACATTCTGCTGTTGCACAAGGCTCTGTCTAGAGTTAGGCAGCATCTCTGGTCCCAGCTGAGGCTTCCCTTGATGAGCTAGAACAGCAGGCAGATTTCAGGGCAGGGTTTTTTCCTCCCTAGGTGTATTAATATGACAATGCTAAGTGCATGTATTTTGCAGCACCTGCCCTCAGCACCAAGCTGGGCCAATCCTGCAGAGCTCTGTAGGCACCTTAAATAATTCTTTCTGTGTTGCTCCTGACTGCAGCAGGCTCTGACTGAGCTCCTGTGCGCTGCGTACTGAAATGAAAGCAGGATCGTTAGCTTGTCCTGGTCACTCATGTGCACTGTCTGTGGTTACTGCTGTGCAGCCACTGCAGGGTTGCTATGAGTCTGATAGCATCAGAACCAGGATAGCTGCCAAAGGGATTAGGGATGGGGTGGTTCCTAAATGCAGTAATAATTGTTGTAACCTGTATTTGTGTGGCTGTAGATCTTTCAACCTGCAAACTGTGTTGGACTGTGCCGCAGGCTATCTCCTACGTCTGCAACTAGATCTTAAGGTGATACGGGGGGAATCTGGTCAAGGGGATGGTTTTGAAACTCTTAACGATAGCACTGCAAACAGGTGACCCTCATGCGATTCCATAGCAGGTAGTATACAAGGCTTTGTTTTAACGCCACGAAGAATTGCTTCATCAGGAATATAAGACAGCTGCTGTCCCAAATGGTTCTTGTTTTTCTTGCAGAAGTAGAAAAAAATGTCAAAAGCGTGAAAGCAAATGAAATATATTGAAATTAGGCATCGTCTGCGTGGTATAGTTGTATGAGGAGTTGATTTAGAGGAAATACTATCCAGTCTGAGCTTGTGTACTGTACCTGGTGTAACATAAAAAGCTTTGCATAGATGGTAACAGTGTTAGTAATCCTATACAGTCCTGGATCCAGGATGGGAAAACACCCTTTTTGCTAAACAGGCGTTGATGCTAACAATTATTGTTTACACTTTTATTCAAGTTAACCCATACATTATTCTTAGAGTCAATTCCTTTTTTCCACTTGAAAATTTGAAAGAAGGGGTACCCTTCGTTTGTGTCTGACTGGGATAGGTATCTTCATCTTGTGTGTGTTTAAATGTAAAGTAGAAATTGGCAACATATGAAAATAAAGGCTGTAAGAAACTGTAATTATGGGACAACTGGAAGTATAAAATGAATGTTTTAAACTGATGGACTTTCCACCCCTCCCTAATTTATTTCAGGTTTATGACTCCAACTGTTGCGACAGCATTCTTCTGGAGCTGCGGGAATATCTGCCAAAATACTTCGGTGTCTGGTCACCACCTACTGCACCAAATGGTACTATTCTAATTTTATCTGTTAATCCAGCTCCTCTGGGAAATCTTCTGGAGACTGATTTGTGGCAGTTGCGAGTTCTGTAGGGATTTTCTTTTTTGGTTGCATTTTGTAACCCACTGATGATCCCTGTAACCGGTGCCAGTTTGCAGTTCTCTAGCTGGATTAGGTCTACTGGGGTCTTCCTCCCAGGGCAGCTGGGACATGGCTGTTGGTACAGCAAACATGTCCTCAGTAGCTGGACCTGATGTGTATTGCCCTGGAGCTACAGCTCTGGTCTGGGTCATGTCAGAGGAGTGGGCTGGTTGCTTGTTTGTGTCTGCTCAGGCCGCTGGAACAAGAGACAGGTGCAGGGAGGTGTGGTGTAAGGAATCAAAAAATGGCTAGGTAGGGGTTTAAAGGAGGTGCTCAAACTGGAGCCTGCTGCTGGGTCTCCGGGGGTTGGATCTCACTGCCATGCTGTATCGTGCAGAGCACTTGTTTCAGCAGATTACTTGCCAGGGGCTCTGCTTGTTATCCTCTGGTATCTTAACTTTACATAGCAGGGTAGGAGTCAAGAGGAAAAAGGGATTTGGGGAGTACAAATGGAATGTTGTTTCCTCAAGAGAAAATAGGTACTGATTATTTAAAACAGAAATTAATTTTTCTTTGGGGGACTCTTCTGGAGCTTCTGGAACATAGAGAAACCAAAGGATGCTGTCGAGTGTATTTAAACACATGGGCACCAAAACTAGATTATCTGCTCTTTTAACTCTGTCTTATTTTGATTATGCTGTTGTTTGATAGACTTACTTTCCAAAAGGAGTGATAAGACATAGTCCAAAGACACTGTCTAAGCTCTGTGAAAAGAAATACAGGGAGGATTGTGGTAGTACCCAGCACTATCTTGGCTCAGACTTGCTTTCACACTTTCATATTTGGCACTAACTCAAATCGCTTTACTGGAGCCGTCTTATTTCCTTCCCTTGTAATTTTGTGTGTGCCATGGAGCTTGCTTAATGTCCCCTCCAAATTGCAAATCAATTTTTTTTTCTATTCACAGTAGGACCTTAAGATGTAAAAATATGGGATATAGCCAAGATAGAGTAGTTCAGCACATCCTGATTTTGCTTTGGGAATTCACTAGCACTGTGCACCATGGGGTTGAATTTTGGCAGGTCTTCGCCAGCAGTCCAGACATAGCCAGTAGGAATAACTGCTTAAAGGAAGAATAACTTGGGGTTTTTTTGTCTGTTTTGCTTGCTGAAAAGACTGTACTCTATCAGGAGCCCCCTCTCAAACAAAACACTCTGTTGTCATCTCCATTTTTTGTAGTATTAATGAGTTTTGTGGAGTCTCAGTGGCAATCAAATATGTTGGAGGTGATGGAGCTTAACAGAGCCCAGTAATTACTAACAGTTGCTAAATCGGTGACTTCTACAAAAAAAAAACCCAAATGAAATGAAACAATCTTACAACTTAGCAACCTGTGCTTGCTGCCTGCTCTGAACTGTTTTAAGCATGAGTGTGTGTGTGTGGAGGAACAACGGCTTGCCTGGTCTGCCTGAGCAGAGAGAGCATGGCAGGAAGGCTGTTGGTGGCCTTGTTTCATGTGAAGCTGCGTGAGCATAGAATGGCACAGGTTGGAAGGGACCCCAAGGATCATAGAGCTCCAATCCCCCTGCCACAGGCAGGGCCACCAACCTCAGGCCTGGATCTACACAAGGTTGCCCAGGGCCACATCCAACCCAGCCTTGAACACTTCCAGGGACGGGGCATCCACTACTTCTCTTGGGGAATGCAGTCTTGCGTATGTGGCATCATGGTTATCTTGGCTAGAGGGTTGAGGTCTTGAGTAGGTTCATACAGGCATGAAGAGAATTGTAGGTAGGAAGAAAAAACGGAGTAATTGAGGCCACTCTGGACTTGGTCTATGACTGTCTCCAAGTGTGCATGTGACAGGTAAGCAGGAAGTGCAGTATGTAAGGTGGGAACACAAAGAGTTTCTTTCCTTAGGGAAATATTTAGGGAGAAGCATCAGGCCTCTATGCTGAAAATATAGATGAGTGGATGAAATTGCTGGCTAAAGGGGTGAAATATAAGTGTGAATGAGAAGATAGGAAGTGCGACAGGAAAGATGGACTGATACTCCTGGTACTGTAACTGTCTGGCTGTGCTGAAATCGCCTACCTGGCATTACAGCACGGGAGGTGGCCTTGGAGCTGGCACCCGCTCCCTGGCCCTCAGCCAGTCTAAACATAGAGGGAGACAATTCAACTTCAGGTCCTCTGGAATTGTGGGCATTTAGAGTTTATTAATAAAGAGGTGGAAGAGTCGTAACAAAGATGTAGGAGCTACATTAAGGTTTTTATATCTCCAGAGTTCTGGGCTCTGCTGCCTACTTGTTGCCCCCGCATGTTTTCTTACAAGTAATTTTACTGCTGCTCATTTCACACTGTGCTCTAATTTTTATTGCCTAAACTGAGACCAGGGTAAACAAATGCAAGCCAGCTTCAAATCTTTCTTTTCTTTGCTCGTTGCTGGGAGCAACCGAGGCTTTTCCCTGCATATCCATATGTTTTGAGATGTCTTCTAAGTTATGAGAAGTCATCAGATGCCTCAAGTGATTTTGTCCCTTCTGATTCCATTGAGGACTGAATGCATTGGTACGTAAGGGCCAAACGCTGCAGTGGTTCATGCCATACATGCTTGCTGAGTTGTGGTGGTCTTTTGGGTTGATTCCTTTGGGACTCTAATAAAAGAAGTAAATTAGGAGTCAAATCCCATCTTCCTGCCTCCTTCCCTGCTGCTGCAAAACAGAAAGGGAGAGGGCAAGCCTCTGAGGAATGATCTGTTTAAATCCCTGAAACACAGAGTCAGGATTATCTACCAAAGTTAAGATAGAAAAATCCTTATGAATTCTATTCTCTGCAGGGGATTTTAATTTATCCCAGCGGACATGTGGTTTTCAGAAGCACACTGGGTTGGCAGTGTGCCGCACAATAATTTAGACAATCTGATCTGCTTGAAAAAAATCTGCAGCTCCTTGTTTTGCCAAACAAGGGGTGGAAGGAGAGTGCTGCAGTTATCTATGCTCAGCTGTAGACTTGCTGATGACTGAGAAGAACGTTTGGAGTGGGATCCTCATAGACCCAGAGCACCTGACTTGAAAAGGTGGAGCAGTGATACCAGACAATGTCTGCATCTGCAGCCTGCTTTGTTTGCCTGAAAGCTTCATGATATCCTTGGAGGGAAACCACTGGAAGTCGCAATATGTTCTGATGCTGTGGGTTTGGGGTCTGTTTCTGTAGACCATGGATGTTGAGCACAATGCAAGTAAGAACCAAACAGTACCAGGAAAAAGGGAATGTAAATGCTCAGTGTGTTGCTTTTTTTCCCTGAAGGTGTAATGAGTGAAAATGCCTCAGTAAAATGCTTTGTGGTGGCAATTGCTCTCCCCACAAGGACACAAAGCTTATTGGGAGTGGGGCACGTGTTGGAGAGATGTAGCATAGTCTTAGTTCTGAGCTAGCAGTTGGCTCATGATGGAGGCTTAGGTAATAGTACCAAAGAGTGTGAGAGGGGAGTAATTTCTAGGTACTTCACCGGCTTTGCCAAGTAATTAGTATTTCCCAGGGTTAGTGTTAGCTCCTAAGTTATTTTCATGCTTAATATTTTAAAAATAGTAATTGTTACACTTTTAGGAGGTCAGTAAGGAAAGTGTTCTTGCTTAACAGATCTGAAATGGATGGGGAACTAAAAAGTGACAGATATTTCAAACTTTTAAGTATTTTGGAGGTGCTGAATGTTGGTGTGCCATATGCTTTAAAAGAGAGATTTGGGGCAGTGGAGCAGAGGAGAGTGGATAACCCTGGGTGCTCCGCAGGTACCTTTAATGGAAAGAGCATGACTGTCCTGCCTGCGTGCTGTCTGAAGCGAGCGCTGCTTCTAAACTATTTGAGTCATTGATGGCAACTTGTGGTTTGCATAATTTCCTGTGTGTGCCAGTTGGAGCCTGGAGGTGCTCACAGCGTAACCCGGGGTGTTCTGGAGCTGGTGGTGAAGGCCTGCAGCCGTTGCTGGGATGTTTCAGTATTCCCTGCCTGTCCCCACCTCCCATGGTATAGCTCTGGCCTTTGGGAGCTAACTACCAAAAGCCTTGGACTTCACTTAGGTTTTGTTTTCTGGGGTGTTGTAGAGTGATGACAACGAACCTGTTGATTACAGTGATTCCCCATGTGTGGGAAAAGGATAGGTGTGAAGGGTGATACTTGGATTTTTACCATTTTTGCTTTGCTAACAGCTAGCTAGCAGGTTATATAGATTCCCCTGGATTCAGGAGTGGTTCCCCAACGCCCAGCAAAAGCAGTGCTAATATCTGACTTTATTAGACCTGTGTATAAAAACTGAGGAGGAAAATGACACCTGCAGTTCAGGTGATACAGAAGGTACTTCCTGGGAGGGAGAGTATTTGTGCCCTTCTCCTAGGATGGATATCTAGTGAGCAAATATCAAGTGTATTTGCTGTCTGTGGCTTCTCAAAGTCGAGCATGAGTTATTTCAGCTGCAGTTGTAGCTAATCGAGCTGGTTTATGGATGAGCTAGCCGGTAAAGAAACTCTGTTTGCTGTAGCTAGATTGATTCTGTAGCCCAGAGGACACTGGAAAGTGCTACAAGCTCACAGAGCTGCCTGTGAGACACACAGTTAGGGAAGCGAGTTTTCCCGTTGGTAACACTCTCTTACCTGCACTGGAGAAAAAGATGACCCGGTTGGACCAGGTTTTGGGGGTAGTTTTTTGATAGTCCTTTATATTTTCAGGTGCTCTGAGGCTTTTAGGGGTTTTTGGTCCATGTACCATTCCAAAGGGACTTTTGGAAATGGATGAAAGGCAGGCTGGGATTTGAGGGATGTTTTCCTCAGGAGGGGTGCCGTGAGAAGTGAGCACAGGTGGGAGCAGGATAAACCAAAGCAAGATGAGATGCGTTGAGGCCCCTGTTGGGTAGGACTCGGAAACCTTCATTTCATTTTTTAAATGAGGCAAAGGGAAGTTGCTGGTTTAATTTGAGCCCTTACACCCAGGGAAAAGAAAACACCGTCTCCATTGCAACCCCAGTTGTGTAGTAACCTGTGTTTGTGTGAGCTTATTAATGCTATTTGAAGTATGTTAATGGCTCAATAAAAGCTACTTCTGAATTTCATCTGGGCGATAATTTGAGTTTGAGTGCTGGGTTAGCACCCTTTAATTGTATACAATTTTCTAAACAATTAGTATTTAATTTAATTTTAGAATTTAATTTCTAAACAATTTAGAATTTAACAGAACTTGTGGGTGTCAATGACTATGATTTAGTCTATGTTCAGAGACAAATGTGACGCTTGAAGAACTCATGTGATGTTAAGCCTTAAACTATTCTCCTTCCTCCACAGAAGCTCAGCAGAAACTTTATAATTATATTTTGCTTTGACCCACTGTTTATGAAAGTTTTGTCTTTTTAACAGATACATATCTAAAACTGGAAGATGTGACCCGTAAGTTTAATAAGCCTTGCATAATGGATGTAAAAATAGGTCAGAAAAGTTATGATCCGTATGCTTCAGCTGAGAAGATACAGCAGCAGATCAGCAAGTACCCACTGATGGAAGAGATTGGCTTTTTGGTACTTGGCATGAGGGTAAGAACTTGTTTTGTTTGCAAATTCAGCTTATGTCGTAGTTGTTTAAAACCGAATGTAGCTGCGGTTAATTCTTGCAGACCAGATGTTTCAAATTATCAAAGGGGGTTGTATTTTGTTTTTTACTTTTAGACATATATTGGAGATTTATGTACTGAACCAGTCTTTATAATAATTATATAACAAACTATATCCACTCCAGATTTTTCATCCTTGCTCTTTACTCTTGAAACAGAAAAGTTACATTAAAATGATTTTTATTTAGGGAAGATGAAGTTAGCACTTAGAGGCGATGCATCTACTTATAAATAGCTGCTTACATTCTGCATTTAAAAAAGGTTTCCACCAGAAGAAAACATCTTTGCTTACGTGCTCGAGGAGCAGCTGTCAGTTGAAGGTTAGTTTGAGATGGATAAGGCCCTGCAGATGTGTGTACTAACTCTGTTACGCTTCCTTATCCCTGGTGAGGAGAGAATGCTGAAGACTGCACACTTGTGCACTGGCTACTTCAAACCTCCAGCATCAAGGCAAGCTGTACACAACACTTAGGGATCAGTAACGTAAACCTGTGGGTGTCAGTAAGGAGCTCCTGATGCAGTGCACACGCGGTGTGTTTTCCCGCTGTGATTGGCACAGGAATCATTTTCTTTTTGATAGGAGGTTTTTGTTTTCCTTCTCTTTGTGCACAAAGCCAGGGCTTCCAGGATCTCCATCAAGAAGTGTCAACAACTGAAGGGTTGGATAAGCTTCCCCTTTGCTGTTAGATAGCGAGAGCACGCAGACTATGCCACTGTTTGAAATAATTCTAGTATCTCTGTAATGTTTTGCACTTAATTTCCTAGGCTCTGTCAGCCTTAACTCTGTCTTGAGATAAGCGTTTACAGCTATAAATTAGAGTGGTCATGAGTGGTAATTATGTAAGCCTGGGAGAGAGGACGTGGGAGTCCAGTCAAAAAACAGTCAAACAGTTTAGAGTGGGAAGGAAGGCTGGAGATTATAGCTTTGGATTTGGCTTATGTTGTTACATAACCTTTCTTATCTTGTGTGTAAAACAATGTACTTCACGTCCTTTGTTTCATGACAGTGCAAAAGGAACGGGTGCTTGCTTCCACAGTGTGTTCACTTGCCACTATTGTTTCCAACTCTGTGATTTATCGGCACCATTATCCTGTCACAGAAACTCTTTTGATTCCCCAATTCAAACTACACAATCACGGTCCCTCTGAGCCTCATAGTTTCCCCCATCGGGTGTTTTAACTAGATAAGATTTGTGTTGTGCTTCTGGTACCAAAATTGCACGTTGGAAGCTATTTTCCAAAAAAGAATTCAAAACCTTTCCCCTCCCCTCACACAACAGTTAGCTAACTCTAAATACATGAGGCGTTTTTCTCTGCTCAGCTTGTCGCCTCTTGATTATGGGCTGTGCTCTGCCTGTCTGCTCGCTTCATTCGTACGAGATTCTGGCCATCATGTAAAACGCTCTCCCATGGTGGCATTTAATGGTGGATAAAGGCTGCCGGTGTTTGCTGGACAAAAGTCATGGTGTAACGTGATTCAGAAGGCAAGGGGGTTCCGTTCTTAATCTCTCCACTCAATATCATTTTTAACATGGGAGGTGGCCTCGCCTATTACGTTTCTGTTGTAGAAGAGCAGGAGGGCCAGGAAAAGCTGCCAATGTAGTTATCTGTGTTTTTAAAGTACACGTCATATGGGCGGTCATGGAGGGATACAAGCAGAAATGTATTAAAGGTGGGGTTTCTTTTTCCCCTATATGTATTTATAGTGGGTTTCTACTCTGAAACCCATTGATACAGCTTATTTTTATGGATTGGTAAATAAGCAGTCATCTGTTACTTATAAAATATATATGGTTTGCCCTTAAAAGAAGCAAGTCTCATATCCAGCAGAGCTTTGATTTAAGTCTGTAGTTCTGGCATTTGGCATGTGCGAAGCCTGAGTCATCTCAGTGCACTGAATGAACGTGTGGAAGCGCATTTAGAAAACACTGTCTTTTCAGTGGCATGGGTTAAAAGCACCATCTCATATTTAGTGGGGAGGTGCCTTTCTTTGACAGATGAGGACACAGATTTGTTATGAAAGTAGTGAGAGATTAAAGATAAGCTGGAAAACAAAGATATGGTTCCAGAAGCAAAAAATACAAGTTGGAATACAGTTTTGGCAGCAGACATGAATATGTAAGAAATACCTCTGCAGTGCATGTGGTATTAAAAGCGGAGTATTTTGTGTGCTGTTGAATGCAAGCAGAACGTGTGGGTTGTGACCTCATTTTAGATTTGCAATCCATTCAGAATCCACAGTTCCCTATTTCTACAGCTGGGTTTTTTTTTTTCTTCCAGAAGGCCTTGATTCAGCATCACGCAGTCCAAAATATTTTTGAAATGTGTTTTTAAAGCGCAAACCGGCGGTTGCGTAACTTCACCAGTATAATCCATCCCTTAACGTTGCTTGTGCCCGTGAATGACTGCACGCAGTAATGCCGATGCCTCGTCAGAGCTGTCTTACAAGTGAATTTCCTAACCTGCAGCACATGTTCCTGCAAGACATGTAAAAACCGGCTGTAGCCAAGTTGGTTTTATGAGTTCTTCATGAACCTTTTCTAGTACTGTGGTAGTTTTCCTAAGCTCTGATGTGTTAATACCAAGTTTACAAAGGGGGGAATAATACTCTTAAATCCTCCACCTAACATTCGTATTCTTCCATAGTAAAATAAAAAAAGAGCCGGCTTTTTATTATAAGTCTAATTCAAGCTTTGATTTTTAAGAAAGCAGAGGAATGCAAAACGCAAACTAAAAAAAAAAAGCCCACAGCTGACCAAAAAAACCCCACAAAAAAACGGGAAACAAGCAAGCACACCCCACACCCCCCAAGTCTGGAGACAGATAATCTGTGGTGGTTGGCACAAGCAGTAAGCCAAGGCTCTGGTTGGTCTGTTTGCGCTGGCTTTGTTACCTCTGTGCACCACCGCTGCATTTCTCTCTGTCCACTTTCGCTCCCTGGCTCTTACAGTTGAATTCTGCTCCCATTTCTCAGCCTGTGCTGTAGAGCTGAATGCAGCGCTTCGTCCAAGTCCGGTATCTGCTGGTGCATTGTGGGGGCTGTTTCAGAGGTGCTTCATTTGTAGAGTTCAGGAGATTCATCCATCATCCTCTCAGGCGAGTTCTGGCAGATGGGAACCCTGGCATTTTTTTTTTTTCCCAGCAATTTTTTCCTTAGACGAAAGACTCATCATGTGTATGACAGCTGGTCTGCTTGCGTCCTTATGGCTGATAAGATTGCCTGGATGTGAAGAAAAATCTGATGGTGGGTGACATGAGGTAGCCTCTTTCCCCTATCTTGTTATATAAAAAGGAGGCATAAAAGAAATATATCCTCATGAGGTGCTCCATGGAAGTTCTGGGAGTCCAAAATGAAGTATTGAGCTATCTTTAAAATGGTTCATGACTTAACTGCAGTGGCATTGGGATTTTTATTTATTATTTAGGAGATGTTTATTCTGCTTTTTCACGGAATTAGTTTCAGCATCATTTCATTCTACAGTTTATTTATGTAAGGACCTTACTAAGACTTGATATTGATTGTCAGAGCATTTGGTGGTATATACTTAATCGTGTAAAAGACTGTCAAGTTCCAGAAGAACAAAGAAAGAAGCAAACCAGGTGGAATAACATGTAAATATAGTCTTAGAAATGGGGGAGCAGGGACTCATCCTTCCTGTGTGGAGTTTTCAAGCCAGCAGCAAGCAGGGATGCGTGTACTTTCATCACTTGTGATCTAGCAACAACACAAGTTTGCTCACTCTTACCCACATACGGGTAAAATAGGGGTAACTTAAGTATATTTATGGAAAAAACAAAACCCATGGTGGGTAGACAGCTCAACCCTTTGAAGCCTGGATGTCTTGACGTCGGAGCATCCATCTCCCATCTCCGTGTCCTTGCTTACAAGCGCAAGTCCCTGGCTGCTGCTCTCACAGAGCATGTGGAGGAGCAGGGACAGCCAGCGAGAGCTCTGCAGGGAGCTGCTTCCCAGGCACCAGCTAGTGCCTGGGAATGTCAGCGGTGCACGGATCCGTATCATGCATGCAGTCGAGTCAGCCGCCACGCTGCCGTACATCTGTAGCGCTGTATGAGCCTGCTCAAAGTATGTTTTTTCCAGGCTGGGTGGTGTGGGTTAGTTAATGTTTTTTGCAGATGTGAAGGAGGTCTGCAAGTTACTGAATAGAGTTTTTTTTATTTGTGATAGCAGTATCTCCACCGAACAGACTAGTCTTAAATATGTGTTCAGATGACTCTCTCTGGAAGTTAGGGTGTTCCCGCAGATAAGTATTTAAACAGAGTGTATATTTCTCCACCTCACCATGGAAGTCAATACCGAATTGCCAAAAGCTGTGGTTGCAAGGTTTCCAAACTGCACAGCTCCCTGTTGACATCTTGCAAGGGCTGTGCTTTTTTAAAAGGCCACACTAGAGCAACTGTTTGTTTTAGCTCAAGGTTTCCCTCAGTTCAGAAGCGTCAGATGAACTAACCCTATGTGAAGAAAAGGGTACGAAAATCTGTGTGCAGACATGAGCAGCAATTACTTAACACCTCAGGGGAAGCAAAAGCCAAGTGCAGGTTGAGAAAGTCCAACAATAGTTTCCCTCGACAGTTAATCATCTGGATTTTCTGACATGCTGCCCATACCGAGTTCCTACTCCTTACTCCTCATGATAAGCCTGAACCAGTTGCCATGCTGGATTCCAGTTCTGATAATGTGGAAACCTCACCAAATGGGAGCTGCTTGTAGGCACATCATTAGCCAAAACAAGTGTGATCTGGTGTAGGGAGAATGTATCAAAAGAGCAGTGGCAAAGCAGTTGTTTTCTTGAAGGCGATGCTTTGCAAGTCATCAGAGGAGTTGTCTGTCTCGCACTATCCAGCGAAACTCAATGTGAACACAGAGCAAATGCATAAGGAGCTGTGGCATGTGGACAAGAAATGAGGTTTTCCTGTTTGATAGTTCCTTGGCTGTTGTTAAGGTTACAGGTTTGACTCATTTGACTTGTCATTGTTTTGACAGAAATGGGCTGGATACAGACAGCTGCAACAACAGGGGTACAGAAAAAGGATTTGTTCAAAGAAAAAAAACCCTTTTTGGGAAGGGTTAGTAGCAGAGAAGTAGCGACGGCAGCGTGAACAAAAGCATGGTGAAGCAAGAGATATGCAGGCTTGGAAGTTGATATAGGTCTTCTGCCTACTACAGCCCATAGTTTTGGGCGACTGAGTGAGGGTGCAGCAAGAACTGATGAAAGATGGTTTCTGTTGGAACTTGGGGTTCTGCTCCTCTGCTCCGGGTAGGGGCTTGATGCGTTTCAGTTTGAGGTTTTCCAGGAGTGTTGGAGCAGTCGCTGATGAGAAAAGGCTCGAAGCAGCATTAAGAGACAGCTCTTGGGCAAACACGGCGACTGCTTTTGTGCCTGCTTACATGTGCAGCCCTTCACTGCTGCTGTCTGCTGCAAAGCCTGTTGGCAGCCAGGAGTGTTGGGAGTCTTTGCTGCTTCACAAAAGGAAGCTCAGTGTATGTGTTGTGCTGTCGGCACATGTGGGGGACTTGGTTGTTGGTCACTTTGTGGTGTTAACAGCGCACTGGGAATACAGAGCATGCACATCTGCCTGGGGATTATTGAACTATCTAGAAAGGGGGTTTTTTGGGAGGTGGTTTTGCATGGGTTATCAGAAGAGATTGGGTGGTTTCACAGGAAACCCATCCCAGGAGAACCGGGAGTTTATGTGCTGCTCCAGTGTTTGGAAAACAAAATGAGCTTGCAGATCTTAATCAGCATTTTTGAGCAAGTGCCCGTGTCACTGGAACTGTTTGCTCCTATGAGGAAGAGATAAGGTTCTGGTAAACAAGATGATTCCTTCAGGAGGAGCGTGCTGCACTGCTGGTGTATGGGGGAACCTGCCCACGGACAACTAAACAAGAAGGTTTAATATATTAAAATGAAGACACAGCTAGTGAAAACTTAGGTGTGGTTGTCAGACTCTTGATCCTCTTCCTGAGTAAACATATATATATACTCTTGCTTTGTTTAATTGCCTTTGATTTGTGTGTCCTCAAATTGAAAAAGTTTTTGAAACTTTGTATATGTTTTTGAAAATAACTTTGGTACCTGCAGCATTTACCCAAGTGCTTTGGGGTACATGCACGTTATTCTGTACCTCTTCTGTTTGCTTGGGGGAGGGAAGTGGTGAAAAATGGATGTTGTCAGGAAACAAAAGTCCCACCAGTCAGATGCTGTGTTGGAATAACTCACTTCTGCTATGCTCTCCTGCAGTTCCCAGCCATCGGGGCTTCAGATTCTATCAGTCTTTTAAAGTGGGAATAGGAATCCAAGCAGCTGGAAGTGTTCTGATGGTTCACAAGGGCTTGTAGCGATAGGGTGATGGTTTTAAACTGGAAAAGGGGAGGTTTAGGTTGGATATTCGGAAAAAGATCCTCAGTACAAGGGTGGCGAGACACTGGCCCAAGTTGCCCAGAGAGGGGGTGGAGGCCCCATCCCTGGAGACATTCAGGGTCAGGCTTGGTGGGACTCTGAAACCTGATCTAGTGAAGATGTCCCTGCTCACTGCAGGAGAGTGAGACTAAGTAGTCTTTGGAGGTCCCTGGCAACCTAATGTAGTCTGCGATTCTGTGAAGTGCTGAATGAGTTTAAACCTTCAGGCTTACAGCTGTTGGGCCTTTGGAACGACCAGCCTTACTGCCCCTTCAGTTTGTGTTTGATGACTTCAATCATTTTCCACATGCTACAATTCATATTCCTTGGGGATCCTGAATTTAATCACATTTCGTTTTGTCAAAAGAAAAGCTGTTTGAGACTTTCCTTCCCAGCTGCTCTGTGAAGCAGGAGTTACAGACCTGTGTCTTTGTACTGGGCTGCTTGTGGTTTGGATGGGTTTCAGTGGGGGTGGGGCTGCAATGAAAAAAATAACAGGAATTATTGCTTATGTACCACTCCGTTTTATAAGCTGATGTTCTGCTGCCCTGAACTTTCTCTGTGGGCTACTGTGAGAAGATGACCCTGAAGGGGAGGGACTGGGGGGCAGGTGCCTCACCGGTGTGCCCCAGGTTGTCTCCTGTGGGATCCTCTCCTTGCAGCGGGTGAAGGGAGGGCAGAGTGCTGCAGCTGGGATGGGTGCTGCAGGGTTGGGTGGTCTGAACAAGTGCCAAGCAGAGATTTCCTGCCAGAGACAACCGCCTGCTTGGTAGCACCATTAGTCCTGCAAATACAAATTGTCTACGCTCTCATAAACAAATTAGACTTGGGCCTGGCTGGCTGGCACGTTCCTGCTACGGAAACATTTTCAGTTAGAGAGAAAACGTGTCTCTGTAAAACACATTTTGAATTAAGTTGTTGAGCACGTACAATTCCTGATATGGCCAAAGCTGTCCCTGTGTGAGTGGCCTCCCTTTCCAGCAGATGTACTGCCATCAGAGCTGGAACCGGACTTTTGCTTGGCAGCTGTGATTTATTTACCAAACCTCATACTACAGCCTCAAACCTGAAGCTGTTCCACTAAATATTTCTGTGGTTTTAAGAATGCCAGAATGGTTGCATTGAGTTCTGTAGCTTGTTACATCTTCGGGGTTGCATGCTCACAGTAACATGGGTGGGTGTATGGGGAGTATCACCAGTTCAAGCCTTAGCATTGATTTACAGCGCAGGTGCTGTATAATATGTGTCCCTGTAATGGGCATGTTGTGCTTTTTGCCAACATAATGATGTCTTTCTGATGCATGGAAGCTGCAGCTTAGACCCTGAGATGTAATTTTGCACTGGAGGGCAGTGCTGACCCACCGCGTGTGTGAGGGCTGAATGGTGCCAACGCTTGTGTCACCTGCCTGTAGCCTCTGGCAGCTGTGCACAGGTGCTGTTTCAGTATTGGTTATTGAACGTAAGCGCAGTTATATCCTTGTTTCTTTCAGGTTTACCATGTCTCTTCTGACAGCTATGAGACGCAAAACCAGCACTACGGCAGGAGCTTGACAAAGGAAACGGTCAAGGACGGTAAGGGAATTTCTGTGTTCCAATTTGTCCTCTTGGGCATTTTGCATTTATTAGTTATAGAACCGTATGGCAACAGCAGTCTGGGTGTTCCCATTTTAAAAGTCCCATCTTGCCAGATGAGTCTTTAGCCGCTTCCTGGAGGGTTTGAGTGACCTGTTGATCGTAAATGAAGTTTGCAGTTGGCTATAGCAGCAGTGTAGGCTATAGGAATTCCTTCATCACATATTTTTTATTGTTTATAAGGAGATGGTAGCGGTAGAATTCAGTTTCTTTGCAGCTTGCAGAAATCTTTTGCAGACATGAAATGTTTTTATAAAATGTGTATTTTGATGTTTAGTTGTCTTCAGCGAATACATCCTCTCTGTTATATTAGAAAGCTACTATAAATGCATCTTGGGATTTAAGGGACCTTCTCAGTCGAGGTCAATCCATGTGCTGCTCTACGTTATCAGTAAATCAAAGTGCTGCCATTGTAGGGCTGTTTGATAACCATTTCAAACCAGCAATTCATTGACATCTTGGGCAAACTGGTCTAGTGAGAGTGTCCCTGCCCATGGCAGGGGGGTTGGAACTAGATGATCCTTGAGGTCCCTTCTACCCCAAAGCATTCTATAGTCTGTCCCACTGTGGGACAGGAGGACACACAGCCCCCAGTGAACCCTTCTCCAGAGACGGCTCTAACTTTTCAGCTCTGTCATGCGTGATACGGCGCTGCTTGAGCTTGTTTATCCCTGGAGAATGTAATGGGTCCTTGCCCAGAATTTTGCACATAGTTGCTAAAATGGACTTGGGGAGCAGGATGTGTTTATCTGCTGTTCGATGTGTTGACTTGTTAGTTTTAGTTACAACCCAAGCCCGATTGTAGTGTTACACAGCAGACCTTACGCAGGGGAGGTGACTGAACCTGTCAGAGTTCCTCGGTTTGCTTCTGATCCTGTTAAAAACTGCCTGAAAGGAAACTGTGTGAGTGCTGTCTGTTCCTTCAAGTGCTGTTCTTCTCCCAAAAGAAGTGAAAGATGTTTGATTTCTCAAAAATAATCCCAATATGTGTGTGTTTCTTGCAGGCATCTCAAAGTTTTTCCACAATGGGTACTGCTTGAGGAAAGATGCGATCGCTGCCAGCATTCAGAAGATAGAAAAAATTCTGGAGTGGTTTGAGGGCCAGAAGCAACTCAACTTTTATGCAAGTTCATTACTGTTCGTTTATGAAGGCTCGTGTCAGGCAACAACCGTGCGACTGAGTGATGTCACCTTGGCAGAGAAGAGAGGAGTGCCCAAAGGACTGTTATCAGGTGGAGACATACTGGAGTATAATAATAATATTCATGTAATAAATTCTAGGGAGAATGGAAAAATCGAAGCCTCGGTGAGTAAAGGCCTGTCCAAGTTTTATGCACTTCACAAAAAGGCGTACTCGAAGAGGCACCACAGTCAGCTCTCGCTGAAAGTTGAAACCTTGGAGAAGGACAGCGTGTGGAAAAGCAGTGGGTGCATCACACAGGAGCACCTGAACGGAAACGTTATACCCCAACTGGAAAAAGTTTTCTGTCACATGCCAGCAGAGATCAAGGAAAATGCAAGCGTGGAAGTCCGAATGATAGATTTTGCTCACGTGTTTCCTAGCAACACAAAGGATGAGGGCTACATTTATGGTCTGAAGAATTTAATCACAGTACTTCAAAATATTTTGGATAACTAAATTCTTTGCTATGGTTTTTACTGGGGGCCAATGATAAAGAAGAGCAACAACATGAAGAATTTCTGCACTTGTAATGCTGTATAACTGGGTTTGTATTGTTCTATATTTTATTTGTCTTTGTACTTTTGGTAGAAGGGTTTAACTTTTTATAATCTCACTCAGGAAAATAATTGATAGCTAATTAGGGAGTGTGAAAGGATGAAGATACTTGAGATTAAGCAGGTAAATTAGTAGGATGAAATGCAGCTGGTTGGATTAAATCCAAGGAGTACAGCTGTACAATAAGCAAGGATCATGTTAGTTCCTGTAACGACTTTAGCATAGGTAACATTTGCCCACTTTGCCTTGACACTGAGCCGTATCTCCATTAACAGGTTTTTTAGGAATGGGACTGAAAACTTTTTAACACGCAGGATTGCTGTCCTCAGTACTGCTCTCTTGTGTTTACTGTGTTTCAATAACTGGAGTTACCCCTACTTTGAGAGAAACCCCGTTTCGAGTCAGCGGTCTGACCTGGAAGCCAGTGTATCAGAAAGTGCTTTTCAATGTCACAGGGGCAATACCGCTGTTCTCTCAGCCCCTCCTGGTGGTTGTCCCTAGCCCGTGTTCACCACAGACAAGCGACAACAAAATTTGTGTTGAGGTGCTAAGAAAATGCTGGAGTAAAATATCCTAACAGGCTTAAACTGCACAACTGCTAGAGAAACTGCTTGTTTCCTGGGAGAGTAAAAGAATGCAAACGGGAGGTGTTCAGGAATGAATTTGGTTAAGGAGATTAACTCAGTCTTGTCACTGAGTATGGGATGTTGTGGCTGAGGGAATTGCCTCCCTGCTTTGTTCTGATGGCCCTTCTCCAAGACCAGACCGATTGAATGAGGAAACAAAGCAGTAAGCGTACAGAGATGACCTCTAGCCATTGGCCACTGGTATTTTTGCAACAAGTGTTTCGCGTGTCCACTGCTAGGGAGCACTGACTGGAAAGGCAAGGGAGCCATACAGGTGAAGGACCCCTGACTGCCAATTCCTGCTCAGCCCTGGAGCAACCAGATGTACCTCCGTGCGTGGTGGTGGAGCTGTGGCTCTCCTACCCTGGGCTGAAGCAGTCTTTCTGCTTTTATTTTTTTTAATGAAACGTGGGCAAGCTGTGTAACTTGAAAGTTGTCCCACTTCCTCCTTTTTCACAGGAAAAAAATGTCATATGGAATATTCGAGATTGGGATGATGTATGCAAAGCACTTTTGGTGTGTCTCTTCTGTATGCTGTGTACGTGCCTGTCCTCCCCTGGGTTTTATAGTCAGCTATACGAAAAGCAGGGACAGAGGAGTCCGGCCACGCAGAGGGCAACTTGAATGTTTTAAGCCCCAGAAGTCAACCCATTTAGAACAGATTTGGTCATTGGAAACATACATCTTGTACATGTGGACTTAATGTGACAACGTGGCCTTGCTGCTCTCCGTGGGTGCTGTCCTGCACTATGTACTCATTCGTGTGCGCGTCTCTGCGAGGTTGACGTGTTGTTTTTTCTATATCAGAAAGAGATAACTAGTTTTTCAAAGGAAATACGCTGCTTTAAGTAAAGCTGAAATTTTAGCTCTTGGAGAACCTTGGGTAAATTGGAAGAAACAGGGTATTACATGTAGAACTACACCACTGAAACTTCAGAGTTAATATTGGCCAATGCATTTGAGAACGAAACCAATATGTTAGTGACATGATGCTTTTGCAGCCTGGGAAAAGGCACTTGCAGGAGGGGTGGCATTGTTTGGTGCAAAATTGTATGCAAATTACGGTGGAGGCCCAGGGAAGGGTATCAGGAAGATAAAGGTGGGAGATTTCCCCCCCCACCTGGTTTATTCCCACTGCATCGTGTAGTTAATATATTCCCAACTCTCTGTGAGCTAACTTAAGCCATATTCTAGGAAGAGTTTGTGGCTTTATTGGCTTTGACGCTGGTTTCTCAGTCAGGATTTTGTTGTTCTGTCCCATAAATAATCAACACTAGAGTAGTCCAGGCTGGTAGTGGCCTTGTGTGATAGATTCACCATATTCTGTAGGAAATACAGAGGCGGGGGGGATGACATTTACACGCCTGAATTTTTGTCCTCTATAATTCATCTCTTCTGGATTTTAATCCTTTTTGTGACGGAGAAATCAGACATCTGCCTCAAAGAAGTCAGTTATTGGAAAATGATCTGTGTGCTCTGAGTATAAGCGCATTCTCCTGTCTCTGCTTTAAGATATACGTCTTCAGTGTTCAAATGCTCTTTAAGTATTGATCGTTGTGTTGACTATGGCAGTGTTTGTAATGCGCTTGGAATTATTGTTCAACTGTCATAATATTTTGAATAAAAAAAGAAATAAAATTTATCATGTTTTTATTTTACTAGTAATTATTATGGATGTATTTCTGTTAATTTAAAATGCAACTTGAGATGACGACAGTATTTTTAATTGGAAGCTGTGTAAATAAAGCTTGCAGTTAGAGGTGTTTTGGCGTAGTACCAGCTCTGAGTTTATGCCTGCAAAGGTGATGTGTTCACATTTGCTCTTGCACATTTTTAGATTTAGTGTTTCTGGTGTCTCCTGTCAGGTTGTTTTTCAGTTATAGTTGGAGGTGTATTTACGTAAATTGTTGAACCAATTATGGAATTAATTAGAAAATGAAGAGGGAGCCACTGGTCACTAAAGCTTTACATGGCCAGCGATCTCCCTCCCTCCCAGTGACACCCCTTTTGTTCTCTATCTGAAGCATGACAATTCCCTGGAAACTTGTCTGGGAATGGTAACAAGGCTTTACAGGTATTTCTGTCCCACAAAACTGAAAGCAGGTCCCTTCTCCAGGCTGGTGTGGTGTGTCTGTCCTTGATGAAACCCGTCTGTCGTTATTTCAAGCAATAAGAGTTTGATTTGGTAGAATCGCTTCTTGAAAGGGAAGACCCGTGGAAGCATCGCCACTCGTGTATTCCCTGAGAATATAGTTTTCTGACAACTTTCTACCTAGGTGATGGTGAGAACTGTGTATAGGCTTGCCTCATGGGAGCTTGAACTGTATGAAGTCTTATTTTAAAAAAAAAAGCATTAATATAAATGGTATTTTTGGATATGGGTGGAATTTGTTGCATAAATTACACTGGAAATTATTATAACATTATGGAATGTTTAAAATATTTTAAACAATTTTATGAACTGGAGACCTGTAGTTGTGATTCACATGAAACTTGTATTGTTTTCTATGCCTCCTTTCTGTTGTAATGCATTGTCAGACCGGTCTTTTCCGTAACCCTACAGGTCATGGAGAACTTTGTAAGTACTCAGTGGGTTAGATCACTAATTCCCTCCCTCTGGTTTGATTAATAGTGCGCATGCGTTCCTGAAATATTTCCGTGCGCACGGTATTTTAAGTAATGTTAGTGAATTCAACAGTTAGAGCCCTGGTGAAACTTGGTCTCATTCAGAGAGAGAGCTCTTGCTGATCTAAGTCTGAATTTAAAATGGGCTTTGGGACACGGAGTTGGGGAAAAGGCAGAGAGGCACCGCCTGTGCTGGCTGTGCCAGGCTGGACTTACAAACCCTTCTAATAGTGTTCTCACTTCATGCTATAAAGTACTGTCAAATATAGGAAGGAAGGGAGGAGCCTCATATCCACATCTGTTTAAAGTTAGGATCAGTTGTTTGTCATCCCTCCTAATTTCTTTATTTTTTTCTCCCAAGTAAGCTTTTGTCCCAACTGCCTTCCTCAGCCCTTGCCCTAGTACCACAGACTACCTCCCCTAGCATCATTGTGGAGTGATTTCGAGTGACATTTTTAGCTCCTAAAAACCCCAGCTGTGATGCATAAATGCTCTTGAAGTGCAGGTAGGGAAATGTACCATCAAAATGCCTCAAATCCTTTGGGAAGTACAGTTTCCCTCTGCATAGGGGTGGCAGGTTAGAAGAGAGCAGACATTGACAGGAGGTGGAATCACAGGGTTTACTGAACTCCATGATCTGTATTTTGAAGAGGACGTACTGGGGCCAAGGTGAGCGACACCCAAACCACATGAAGTTCTTCTTTTCTTACTGCTATTAGTGTTGAGGTTTGGGTTTAAGAAGGTAGTATGGCAGGGAATGTTTGTAAGGACCCCTGAGGAGGACGTGGGGTCAGTTCTGCAGAGCAGGTAACTGCTACAGATAAGAGCCCTGGGCTGCAAGTCTTAGTGTATGTTACAGGGACAAAATGGCTGTGTATTCAGCCAGTTAAAACAGACCCTTGCAGGATGTTAGCTGGGAAGTACCTTCCTCTCCATAGCCACAGGCCAAATACTGCTGGTTCTCCATGGTCACTCCATCTGTAAATGAAAGCTGCATAGAAGGTTGTCATACTGAGGAGAAAGGTAACTGCTTGAGCAGTGTTTAAAAGGAGGAGGAGAGGGAAAACTAAGGAACTGCAGGAAATATCCTCTACTGTGTAGTCTTGTTTAGTGGCGATTGGCCCCATGGATTTGGAGTTTTAATTTGTTTGATGACATTGAGGAGCAAATAGAGGAATAGTACTTTTAAAATCACCTTGGTTTAAATCATCAATCAGTCTTTTCTTTTTCTTTTTTTTTTAAAAAAAAGTGACCTAGGAAGTAACTTCCAAGTGTGTGCCACACCTGGCTGTACGTGGAAGTAGAGCGCACAAAGGCACTTTAATCTGGGAACTGTACTGGAAGGTAGATGAAAGCATGTGAAATCGTACCTGATGCTGTGGTGGTAATTGTTTTTAAAATCTAAGATTCTATTTAATTATGCTTGGTGGATGAATGTGTCTGGTCTGGTCTCAGTTTCTCTGAGTCAAGTGTCTAAGACGCTCACTTGACCTCTGATCTGTATATGTTTGTAATTTTGTTTGCTTCTGGACTGCAGGGGGTATTGTTAATATCGCCCGTGTTTGTTTTATAGACCACTGTACTATGCTATCTACCAACTTTTGTAACTTGATTACAAGTGCTATTTAGGGTCATTCTGACAGCTGTATATTTGGCACATTATTAAAGTTTTCTGCAAGTGACATCCAAGTATAATGGGTTTCTCTTTAATACAGAAAGCTCGTTTAAAAAAGGTGTTCTTGAATATACCTGCACTGCTTAATCCCTCTTCCTTTCTCCTCTTTTCTGTGTATTCGCTAACAGGTCTTATTTTGGATTTGCCTGTCTTCCTTTACCCCTCATGTTTTTATTGTGGCATCCATTGCTGTGGTTTGTTGGGAATACCTGTCTCGGTACACAAGAGTCACCTCTGTAAAATGGAAAAAAAAAAAAAAATCCAACTCCACACACTGAAAAACCTCCCAACAGAACTTGGGTTCTGAACAAAAAAGCCTGTGTGTTGATTGCTGCACTGCAAGAGAATTGTCATTGGCATTGTATTTGATCTCCATAGCGATCCTCCAGTCTGTTTCCTAAAACCTGCCCTGCTGCAAAGTGCTTCTCTGTGTGGGAAGAGGATGGGAAAAGACAAAGCCACCCCCTCAACTGAGACAGAAGGGGGGTGGGTGGGTGTGGAAATTAAAAAAGGATAATTTTTATAAATTTAGGACAGTTGAGGCTTTGCTGAGCAACTAGGAAATGGCTGGTTTACTCCAGAAGAATGGAACCTCAAGATTACCTTGAATGGTTGATTGGAAGCTGTAAAAAAGGGCAGTCAAGCTGATTTGATTTTTCTCTGCGCCCCTTCAGACAAGGGTGAGTATTTGGGCAGTAAAAGGAAAGCAGAGCTGAAAATTTGGAGAAGCTACACTTGTCCTTTGAGCTCTGGGTTGGAAAGCAGGATCCTGTCAGCTCTCTCAAGGAGGATATAATGTGATCTGTGCACTAAAGAGTTTACTGCCCTTGCTGAGGTTGGAGTTACTGCTTTGCACCTCGAGAACTAAATTAGATCAACTGATGGGCTCATGGCTGTAATTAGGCTTGGATGGTTGGTGCTAGTTAATAGTTTCCAGCTAAAGGATGCTTGCGGCCAATGCCTGCAGTTATTTTGGAATACAGAGCATAGTGGTCATATTTTACACCATATTTTCAAGTAAGTGAATGAAATAGTTTATTCAGGACATCTGTATCTAAAATTTCCCTAATACTTCCAGTTCATTCTGGAAAATACTGCACAGGTCTGTGAGAGGCTGAGGATGTTTCTGGTTACAAGCCCTTTGTACAGCCCTGCTCGGGTCCCTAATGCTGAAAACCTGCAGGAGGAGCCTGTGGTTTCACTGTCCATCTGCTTGATTCTGGTGTTTTGTGAGCTTTGTCTGTCTGTTTCGGATGCGATTCCTCGCTTGCATATGGAAAGCTTTCTAAATGCATTCAGTAGGGTTGGTATCGTCCTGCCGGTCTGCACAGCCTTCCTTCCCCTGCTCCAGAACTGATTAAAAACTGGGAGGAGGTTGCAACTGGCCAGAATCATAGAATCACAGAATTGTAGGGGTTGGAAGGGACCCTGCCGAAGCAGCTCCCTAGGACATACCACTCAGGCGTCCAGACGGGTCTTGAATATCTCCAGAGATGGAGACTCCACCACCTCCCTGGGCAGCCTGTCCCAGGGCTCTGTCACCCTCACTGTGAAAAAGTTCTTCTACATGTTGGTGCAGAACTTCCTGTGCTCCAACTTGCAGCCATTGCCCCTTGTCCTGTCTCCACAGACCACTGAAAAGGGGCTGGCCATTTCCCCCTGCATCCCCTGCTCAAGATAATTATTGACTTTAATTAGGTCCCCCCTTAGTCTTCTTTTCTCAAGGCTGAACAGTCCCAACTTACTCAGCCTTTCCTCGTAAGGGCTCCAGGCCCTTAATCATCTTTGTAGCCCTTCTCTGGACTCTCTCCAGGAGATCCCTGTCCTTTTTATACCAAGGAGCCCAGAACTGGACACAATACTCCAGGTGGGGCCTCACCAGGGCAGAGTAGAGGGGGAGGATCACCTCCTTTGACCTGCTGGCCACACTCCTCCTGATGCACCCCAGGATCTCATTGGCTCTCTTAGCCACCAGGGCACACTGCTGGCTCATGGCCAACCTGTCATCCACCAGGACCCCCAGGTCCTTCTCCACTGAGCTCTTCTCCAGCAGGTCATCCCCCAGCCTGTACTGATACAAGCAGTTACTCCTTCCCAGGTGCAAGATTCTACACTTGCTTTTGTTGAACCTCATCTGGTTTCTCCCTGCCCAGCTTTCCAGCCTGTCCAGATCTCGCTGGATGGCAGCGCAGTGTTCCTGCATGTCAGCCACTCCTCCCAGCTTTGTATCATCAGTGTCCTTGCTGAGGGTGGATGCAATTCCCTCATCAAGGTTGTCAATGAAGAATAGTTCTGTGAGGATCTAGTTTTTATTGGGGTTTGAATTTTAAAAATCTGCACAGTGGCTACGCATTGAAGCCAACCCCGATCCCTTGGTTGAGAGTGAAGGAGGGCCTGTGCTCCTCTGTTGCCTGCTCCAAGCCACTTACCAGTGGGGTCTCACCAAGCTGGGGGTCATCTCGACTCTGCTGCCTCCTCCTTTGCACTGACATGTGGGTTTGAATGGCTGTGCACTGAAACGCATCCGGGAGCTGGCGTGGCAGAAAACTGACCTGGACAAAGAAAATGATACTTGGGGAAGTGGGGAAGTGCAGAGGGGAGCTGGGGGGCTTACAGAGCCCCTCTGAAAGGAAATCCTGTCCATGATGGATATGGAGTTTAAGTTGGTTGGATACAGCCTGGGTTGAAAAGCAAACCTACCACTCTCTTCTCATAAGGACCTACTTGGAGGTCCTGATGCTAAACATTACAGTCCTGCTCTCACCCTACCCTGAGCCATCGGTTCCCATGCCCTCTCCAGCTCAGCTGAGGCCTTCTGGTTTCACAAATTACTAGGTTTCTGTTGCCCTAAAGTCCTCATTTAGTTCGTTTTGGGGGAGACAAGTGCTGCTTCTGGGCACAGTGGAAGCAGTGAAAACTGTGGCTGTGTTAGGGGACTGGGACTGTTAGAGAGCTATTAAAAGAGGCTTATCTTTACTATCAGACATTTCTCTTCATCTCCTGTTGCTGCTCTGCTTTCTTTGCTTGCACTTTCTGTCCATTTTGCCATCCCCAAATGGAGACTTCCACCGAACATAACTTGGTTTGTGGATGAGGTCACCACAAAATTTGAGGATAAATGTAATCTAGAATATGAACTGTACAATATCTGTAGTCAATAAACATTTTCATCTGGTGATCTCTACACTTATTTTGACCCTCAGCAGCGCAAATCAGTCTGCTTATATATTGTTCTGTGCACCTGAAGGGGAACCTGTAGTCTCCTGCGTGGTATGTCCCCATTGGTGGCAGGAGAGAATCATCATCAGCACACACTTTGGCTGATGAAGCGTAAGGAGAAATAGAGTGCAGCCTGTTCTCCCTCAGCTGTTGAAGCCTTGCAATGTGGCTAGCAATAAAACCTTGACTTTGTTAGCAGATTCAGTGGATGTAAATCGGGCCAGCAGATGGGAAGCTGTCAAAGAGATGCTGTGCCAAAGTACTAATTCTGCTAAAATACCTTTTTAAGAGAAGAGCTGGAAACAAACCAGCAACAGCTACAAAGAAAATACGGATTTCTTGGACTTTGGTCAACGCAAACCATTTTGTTCTCAAATGCTGTGAGGCTGCAACTGGCGTAGCATCTCCTGGAGGATGTACTGGCATTCGTTTTGCACACAAAAAGCCATGCTTATGGCCCCAGGCTTCTCCAATACCTGTTCCATCTAAGTTTGTGGGTAGGAGACATGATTCTGGAAAAGTATCGCATTCAGTAGCAGTCAAAAGCCATTGGGAATTTGTACTGGATGTCTACTCAATCCTAACACAAAACTGTTATGCTACTAAGTCCATAAAAGCACTGGCTCTCCTGGAGCTTGACTACTCTGTGCTGTTTTCAAAATACTACTGGGAAGCAGAGCTGGCTGGACCCTTGTGCAGAACCAGATGGCCTTCTGTTAGGTCTTACCCTGCTTAAAGTCACTGTGGTCTCGCTTCGCCGGGGGACAGTGTGTCTCCTGGCTTCCCTGCTCAGGTCACCTCTTCATTTATCCTCTTCAGCTCTGGTGGTTGGAGCATCTTTCTCCTCTGTTAAGCTACAACTGTCACCAGGGGCTTAAGTAATAATTACTATGTCGTGTGACCTTCATCATAAAGAAAAATAATGTTCTTGTGAATGCCTGCTGTCTTCTCTCTTACATCTGATTTTTACTAAACTCAAGTATTAAACCTGTAGTTTAAAATTGCACCAAGAGACATACCATAATTGCTTTTATCACTGAAACAGTTTCTGTGGCCTGTGTGAGAAACGTGGAAGCAATACAGTGGAAGACAGAACAATCCAGGCATCAAAGCAACACTTATCTGTCCGGGTCAACAGATGTATTTTTATGAGTTTGTAATTACCACTGCAAATTAGAAAAACAGTACTGCAGTACAAAGAGACTCGAGAGCTGGGCAGTTTGCACAAGGGCTTCTCTTCCCTTTCTGGTGTTAAACAAATTAAACCAAAATCACGGCCCATACACATCCTTTTCATTAAATTACAGCTCTCCTCCAAGCTAATCAACATGCATGTAACTTGATTTTTCGGTCTAATTAAAGCCCAGCAGCTCACAGAGGTTTGTGGGAGGTGCTTCTGAAGCCATCTGAAGGCTTTCGGCAGCCTAGACTGAGCTCTCTCTGAACACTTGCATCTGACATAACTAATTTTAGTCCTAATGGCAGTTCCAAAGTTTGACCTAAGTTTAGTGTTTGCTTACTCATCGCTGGAGTAATATAACTGCAAAGACATGAGTTGTGTTAGGCCTCTGCGCAGCTGCTGAAGCAGAGGTATCCTTGGGGAATGTGAAACATGCTCCTTTCCAGGGCTGGCAACTTTTTTGTTCAGTGGCCTTTTAAAAGTCAGTTGTACAGTGGGAAATATGAGTGTAAAAAAGGAGAAGAGTGGAAGAGGGCAGGAAACCTCCAGCACTACGCTTCTCCTGCATCCCTCCTCAGGGAGGGCTTTCACAGACCTCAGCTCACTGACTCTAACAACACTCGGATCGATGACGTCTTCCCCTGCCCGGCAGCTTTTTGGGTCCATTTTCAACACTGGGAACCCAATATCTGGAGCAAGGAGGCTCCAGGTCTCTCTCCTGCCATGATGGTGCTTTAGAGAGGATGATAACCAGGTAGGCTCTGTCACAGCTCATCTCTGATGTCCACTTGTGGCATGACTAGAAGCAGTAGTGTTTTAGTGCGATTAAAACGCTGTCCAGAGAAGTATAATGATGAATCACTTGATCTGTAAAAGCCAGTGAGCCTTTATGAAAACAGCAAAGAGACAGAAGTCTTCAGTACGCTCTTGATTTATGCTTCTTTTTGGATCCTTTTTCATTTTCAAAGCTTCTATCTCACCTGGTGCTTGCCAATAGCAAAGCAACCACGCTGTGTGTCAGAGCAGCTGGCAGGCCAGCCTGCGTGGGACGTCTGAGAAATGAATCAGAAAGGTCTTCAAAATGCAAAACGTTTTCACTAGCAGGAAAGGAAGGTGCCACTTCTGGTCCTCAATTATGTCAGGTTTGTCCAAATGAAAGCAACTCACAGGGTATAGAAATTAAGACAGAATGGACAATCAATTAAGGAGAGGTGGAGAGAATCAAGCAGAAGAGGAGGAACGCGTTGAAACAAAATGCATTGAAATAAAAGAAGTTTAACAAAAGTAAGGGTTTGATGCCTGTGAAGCATACCAGTATAATGGGCTAGGAATCAAAAACACTGGTTTATTCATACTATAACAGAGCCTGGGAATTGCAGAAGGGTTCCCTTAACCTCATCGGTGTTATCCTTAAATCCCAGTGCTGGCTCTCGCCATGGGGGCCACTGCATGTACTCTATGTGAATTCCAAGTGGAACACTGAATTCAGGTTTTGCCTTTAAGTGGCTCTACCATTTGGTACAGAAAACTTCAGCTGTTGCATTTTGGTTGGTATTACTAAACAAAGATTCCTTGGGTCCACTTTTCTCGGGACTGCCAGTGGGAGCTTTCCTCTTGAAGCACATTTAGAAAAGACTCTTTTGCTTCTCAGATTGAATTCAGTGCCACTTCCAGTTGCACACCACAGCCCTGCCTACAGAGTGCTGCCAAGTCTCCTCAAATTTCATAGGCTGATAGAACAGCTGCATTTGGCTTCATTTCATTCCTTCAGGTTTTTTTCCTCTTTCTCTGCCTTTCCTTAGCAGGAGACAAACACTGTCCTTCCTAGCAGAGATAGAACTACTGATGATGTGTAATTCCAGCATTGGCACATTTTTCCCAAAACACATAATTAATTCAGGTGCCCTACACATGGAGATGATGGGCATTTCTTGGCAGATAGCATCTTTCACATTTTTCCCTAGCTACAGAACCCCTGTGGCAGTGGGGAGGCCCTGGAGCCTCCCAGGTTCCCTTAGACTTTCTGGCATCGCTGTGGCCCCATTCTTACTGAGGGTGTGACTATTGCACCAGCACAAGCAGATAAACCCTTGGCGGGTTCTGGATGAAGACCTGCAAAACTCATGCCAGAGATGGCTGCTCCCCATGGGGCTTTTAGCTTTTGGCCTGCAATTATTTTAATAAAAATAGGTTTAAGGCATTGCTCATCATCTGAGCAATCAGACTGGAGCTTTTTTCCATCCTGGGCTCATCTATTGGTGATGATTGGTTTTTGTTATTTTTTTTTTTAACTCAGATGCAAACAGCACAATCTGGGCTCTGGAAATTTCAGGAGCCATTGGAAAATTATGTGTATTTGGGTTTCAGCCGTGTGGTATCTTCAGCTGCCAAGTAAGACATCCCAAAATTAACATTTCAGTTACCTGGGAATGGAGTGACAGCACGTATCAGTCCTGTGCATGTCATTTGGGTTAAAGGGGAGCCTTGATTAAATAAGGATAAAAATTTTGGGCTGTCAATTGTGAGGGTATGTTGCGGAGGACCAGAGCTGGAGACACTCTGTGACTTCTGCTAGAGGCAGGTCACGTTGAGGGGGCTGGGGGAGCGACTGCTGAAAACTTCCCTGAATTTCTCTCCCATGCTTGGAGATCTACTACCGTTTTCTTTGGCAGTAGCAGCTGAGATACTGCCAACAGTAGAGAGAGCTGCTTTGCCCCAATAAAATGCTGGAGGCAGTGCATTAAACCTGACCAAGACAGGTTTACTACTGCATATTTCTCGGCTTTATAAAACATACATCAGAGAAACCATTCTATACATTAATGGGATTATTTCACAAGATGCAAAGAACTAATAGGGCTCTTCTATCAGTGGAGTTGTGGTAAATAGTCTTAGGACTTAATTATGAGGTAGTAATTACAAGCAGGAGCACTTTCCCAAGGGAAGCTGTTGCTCAGTGCCATTGTGTCACTGACAGATAATGATGCATTTTTGTAAAAAAAGAAGTGGTTTTGAGGACATCAGCCTACGATTCCCTCAGCTATGCTGTTGGAACAAGTACGTATTTTTAAATGAAAATCTGTGAGGATTACACTACCTTGCAAAATAGCACAGCTAAAAAAGAGACCTTCTGGAAGACAAAGGTATGTATATGGGAAATAACAGGCCCCCCCCCCCACCTCCCCAAAGAAGGAAAAGCTGCTGGCTTTGAATGAGAAAAGAAGGGGAGTAAACCCCCAAACTCCTCCGTACAGCTTCATTGACTCCTGAGAGGTGCCAGGCAATGAGGGGACAGTGGTGAGGGAGAGGGACATGGCTGGCAGTTGGGATGTGGGGGAGAGCCCAGATTTTGGCTCCAGTTGAGTCTTCATCCTCTCGCCTCTTCAGTTAGAGCTCCTTAATCACAGCTTCCTTATCAAATTGTCCCTCCAAAATAGGTTAGAGATGAGCTTCTAGCCAGCAGCCTTGCCAAGACCCAGAGAAAGAGGGTTTGAGAAAGAGAGCATCAGCTACTCCCTGTGATGGTGTTTCTTTTGCCCCAGAAGATTGTGGCAATGATCTTTGCCAGCACAAGGCACAGCCGCCTGGCCATGCAGAGCAGCTTCAACCAGAAACCTTGCTGGAGTGCCCAAGAGCATCATGGTAACCTGCTGACTGACAGAAAAAAGAAGGAAAATGCAGTTTTTTTTCAAAATCACACTGTTTATTTTGTAGTGTAATAGTGGAAGTTGAAATAACATCAGGATTGATTATTTTCTTTCTTTACAGCAGCCTGGGCTGGGTTGCAGCCAATTTTGGAAGCAGCTTTGGAATAATTTTCCTTCTTGTTCTAGGACAGCTCATTTAAGGAGTTGCTCTGGGTTTTACCCTCTGGCAGATGATTTGCATAATGAGTTAGGAACAGCATATTTCACAGAATAATTGGGTTTGTAGCTCTTTGGATGTTCTCAGATACTGCCCTAATACTGGTGTATATCTGTTAGCAGCATGCATGTTAGGGACTATCAGGTAGCTCTTGCCTCACCATCTTGTACAGGGGATGCGACATGCCATAGGTTTGCACCCCTAAAGGCTCCTTGCTTGTGTGAAAAGATCAAGTTTTAGCTACAAGAGAGTTCCTGAGAAAGGAACCCATCTGAAGAGTTAAAAAAACCCCTTGAGCTTATAGAGCTTGGAAAGACAATGGATGGGCTTGCAGTGAGCTTCCCACTGCTACCACAACTCAGGGAGAAGGCAATTTTCTCCCTAAGGTGCCTAGAAGTGATTTATCACAACAACAAAGTGCTGTACAGACAGAGGTAAGGTGGCCAGTGGAGCCATCCTCGTGTCCTGTGGGCTGGGTGGAGTCTGAGCTTTGATTGAGTTCACTTACAGGTAGATAGAGCTGAAGATGAAGCTGCTTAGGTTTTTTTTAATCTTCCCAGATGGGTCCTGTCTTTGGGTAAAACACTTCCTGCTCTCAAGCAGGTGTCTGGAAGGTTTCTGTGGTTGCTCATCCCTAGCTCATGTCTGCTCATGCAGGGAGAAGGCTACTACAACATCTGACTGTGGAAGGAAAGATGCTTGTATTTCAAGGAAATTCAAAAAGTTATAAAAGGAAGAAAAATAGTAATCTAAGTGTAGGCTTTCTGGCTGTTCTGTAGTACTTACGATCACTAAGGAAGATGCAAAATAAAACAACTATTTGTAGAAAGAATGAGACTGTTGAAAGTCATCCTGACTTTCCTTCCTCTCGTTTTCCCTCTCACCATTCCTTCCTGCTTACTCTTGAAATAGCCACAGCACCTATTATTAAACAGAAGAGAGACAAAACCTCTCCCAAGCACCCTTCTGTCGGTGCCTGGACACACACAGCTCTGGATGACAGGAAAGCCTATTCCTGCTCTTTGCACACACACGTACTGATGCTTGGGATTATTCTGGAAGCAGGTGAACAACCTGTTAGGCAGTAATTGCCTTCATTGAGCATGCAGTGCCAGCTGCTCTCCCAGACAGCATGGGGAAGCAGCTCCTTGAACTGCATTAGGGTGATTTAGCTGATTTTGGCAGAAATATTGGCTACAGCTGCCTCAGATCCAGCTGCAAATGGTCCATCCAGCAATCAGCAGCACTCCCTTCTTTTAAAAGCCCCTAGGCCCTCAAACAGCCATGTATTTCAGTTTGGCTCTTTTGTGTCTATTAGCTTTATGGGGAGAAGCTGATGGAGGTCTATGGAAAAACCTAAGTGCCTCTCTTTGCTTTGGTCCCTTATATCAGTGTACAGGGGGCCTGAGCTTGTTGGGCTGCTGATCAAATCCTCTGCTTGGTGGAGGTGTGCTGTGATACAGCATCCAAGTTCATCAAGAAAGCAGCTTTGTGATGAATGAAGTGCAATGCTCAAGTAAGAAAATGCCCTGGCACTGAGATGTGATCTGGCAAAGGTGAAATCTTCCTCTGTCCCTCTAATCCCTTTTGCAGTACAGCTGCCTCATCAAAATTTTTATTGGTTTTGTTGTGAAATAGTAAAGCACAACAGAAACTATCTAAAGCAAACACTCTTGTTTTCTATTTTGTGTTGTTATTTGTTTTTAATCTTGTGATAAATAGAATTTTCTATTGGTTTTCCTGATGGAGTTGGAAACATCAGGGTGATTAATACTTGCAAGGTGGATTTAAAAAAAAAAACAACCCACCCACCAAAACCTATACATTTACCATGGGGATTGCTCTTTAAAAATCCCCCCAGAAGAAGCCTATGGGGACTGGCTAGGGCCCAGGTGAAAAGCTCATGTGGGTCCTAGCTCGAAAAAGGCATGTTTTTCCTCTGCTTCTTGCTCAAAGGAAGCTAAAGGAGCCACTGGCAGCCTTGAGGAATAAATACGTTAATGAAGTGAGTTACGGGATCGATGAGGCTGGGAAAAGCCTCTGCTTCCCGGTGAGAAGTTGAGGGAGCTACTTAGAGCGTTTGCAGCAGTTTCCAAGTTGGTTCCAGCAGCAGGAACCGGGAGGGGGAGCTGTAAGCCCAGTGTTTCAGCGCAGCTTCGGGGTGGCTTGGCTACTTTATCTCCTCAGCCAAAATTCAACTTTAAAGAGGGGGTGTGGTGGGCATTTGAAAGTGGATGTTTTTGTGATTCATACGAAAGGAAACTATTTGACTTAGTCTTGCTTCTATTAACTGCAAGTGTAGTTACTAAAGTCTTTATAAGCAGCAGTCACTTGTGTTTTTGGTGGTCTAGGAGCTTTTATCATGAGGCCAGCTCTGTTTTCTGTGCTGGATGTCACCTTTCTCTGGCATAGAGAAACAAAAGGGTAGGTGAAGCTACAAAATACAGATGAGGGGTGCCGGGGGTGGGTAGAGGATTTTGAGGGGTTTTGAGATAGCGATTACAGAAGAGGATGGGTGAAGGTAGACACAATGTCCTGAGATGTATGTGTATTTGAAAAACAAAACTGACAAGGCATTACTGTGCAATGTTCATAACCCTCTGGGCCTTTCTTTAGGACAACTGCTTAGAAGCTATAAAACCTCAAGTATTAAAAAAAAAAGGCATATCAGAGGCTTCCTGTGGGTTGCCTTGCCTGTAGGAGTTCTCCCTAGCACAGGGAGCCATCGTGTTCTGTGGGTATTTTTGGTACAGTGTGAGGAAAGCCCCTAGCATCAGCTCCTATTTTTAGTTGGGTTTTGGGACAGCTGTTTCTTCCGGGGTGTCCTGTCTGTTCAGGAAGACTTTTTTTAATGGGTGAGGGGAATTACTGAGGCTGCCCGTCATGCTTGAGCATGTGTGAGGAGCCGGGCTGGGTTTAGGAGTCCCAGTTCTGACTAGAAATACCTCCTGGTAGGAGAAGCACTTCTGATAAAGTAGCGCTCACTTTCACCGAGGACCTTTTCAGTAAAAACCGTGACTGGCCTTTTGGAAGTAAAACAGGCATCTGAGGAAGGCTTTTTTGCACCCGGAGAAGGGGCAAAGCGTTGCACACACACCTCTCCCCCTCCCAAGGGGCCATTGGCGGTCACTACCGGCCCCTTGCTGTGCCGCTGGAACTCCCCTGACTAACCACCCGCCCGGGGGCCTTTAGTGCTGTACTTGCCACTAAAACAAATGCAGATTTAGGGTGGCGTGTTAAGGCCCGATCTACCCTCGGTGGCGCCTGGAGATGCCAGACTGCCGCGGCCCGGCCCGCCCTCGCAGAGGTGCCCGGGCTGGGGCCGCCTCCCCCTCCCCGCAGCGGTGTGCGGACTGCACTGAGGGATCCCTCGGCTCTGGGAGAGAGGGGTAGGGTCCCGTTTTGGAAGGAGCAGGCGGCCGGGGAGAGCAGCGTTCCCTGTGTGGGCAAAGCTCGTGCTGCCTGTCAGCCACGTTTTAAAGCCGCTTTCTGCCTTCGAATTGCGTGCGTGTGAGGAAAGCGACTTTGAGGGGACGCCGTCGGTGGCGGTGTCTGAGGTAAACCTGCTCCGAGCAGCTGTGTGGCTGATGAGGCTTTCCTCGGGGTATGTGTCTCGGGCTCGTGAGGTCAATCTGGAGGTTGCAATTTCTCGGGCATATGTCTTCTTCACAGCCTTTGAGGCTGGCTCCCAGGGGAGGCTGTGTTTCCCCTGGCTGAGGGGAGCTGGGTGGCAGGGAATGGCTGTCTTGGGTGGTCAGCAGGGTCACCGGTGCAGGGGTTTGGGGATCAAGCCACCCCTGGGATCACACTGGGAGCAGCAGCTGGGATCACTTGCTGTATTAAATAGTATATTGTGTGCTGTGCACCCGGGTTTCCTTGCCCCGTGTAGCAGAAAGCTCCCCCTCTCGGCTGGAAATGAAGGGGAAGAGAAAAGGCATCATTAAATATGTAACACTTGGGATATCTGATGCCTTTGGGTTTGCAAAAACTGAGGATGTGCTGAATCGTACTGGAACTGTGCACAAGAAATCCTGAGGCCGGTGTGCCAGGTAAGTGCCAGCTGCTGCTCAAGGGTTGCTCTGCTGTATTTGGGCAGTGAAGGGTTGTGTACCTGCACTCTGGGTACCACCTCCAGCTTCCCCTGCCAGCCCCCGGTGTGGCCTTACCTTGCTTGGGAAGAGGTGGCTTCCCCTCATGTTTTTGGTCAAATCTAAATAGCCGGTGCTGTTTGGCACATGTCCAGTGGTGGCATGTGCCATGCACAATTATTGGAAAAAAATTCTCATACAGTGGTCTGATCTTATTTATTATGTGTAGCAGTGTCAAAGCTGTAGAAGGAATAGTAGGATTCTCTTTGGAGTCACTGTGCACAAAATGATAGACCTCTTTAAAGAAATTTTTAGTTGTCTAAAAATTTGATAGAACAGGGCTTGTTGGGGTGTAGGGGAACAAAGTCTCATCCACCTTAATTCCAAAGCAATCAGTTTTTCAAGGTGTTATCTGGGTTTTTGGCGGGACAGCAGAAGCAAAAGGACTCTAATTTGGGGCTTGTAAGTTGCTTATTGTTACCGTGCTGTATAGTGAACAAGGCAACTGCAAGGTTAGCAAGGATGCTGAAGGTGTACAACTACTCTGCAAAAATAAATTTAAGACATGTAACTTTCTTTCACATACAGGGGTTTCTCGTGTGTGTGTGTGGGAGGGGGTTGTTGATTTGTTTGCTGTTATGAAAGTGCAGCTGTCAAAGTCTTCATCCAAGTTCAGGTCTACTTTGAAGACATAGAGTGAAATCTTGCCCCACTGGCACCAGTGGGAATGATGATGTTGACTTTGGCAAGCTGAGGGCTCAATTCCTGATGTTGATCTGGCAGGTTTTGCCTGTACTATGTCATCATCTTCCAGGCTCCCTTCTGTTGCTGAAGACTGAGGAAGATTAAGCGCAGGTAAAATTAGGTTTTGTGACTGTCATCAAGCTGCTGCTTGCTGTCCTTGTAACCTTTAATACTGAAACACTGTCAGGTGAGGCAGTACCTTGCAGAAGAAAAGGTTTCAAAATATTAGTGTGTACTGTAACCCTGGAGTGCGTGACTAAGAAATGGGGCTGGAGGTCTGCACCAAGGTAGGAAAACAAAAGCCCTCACATGACTGACTTAAGCCTAAAAAAATCATGAAATAAAATTAAGAGTTAGGATTGTCTCAAATCTAGTTTTGAGTTAATTTTTTGATTGAAAATCAAGTAGATACTTCTATGGTAATCAGTTTAAAGATACCAGACAGTGGTGTAGCACTAGATGTCACTAGTGCTTCACCAATTTCTGGGTTGGCCTTTACAGGCTTTATTTGCTGCTGTCTTTTGTCACATGGATGCATTCTCCTTATTCCATATTTTCCACGATAAATGCTTACAAATATGCTGTCCTTCAAAAAATACATTTTCTCTTAGTTTGCTGTCCTTGCTGAATAACTATCTTAGGTCACCAACTTTTGAAACTGATTCTGTTTCCTGATAGTTCAGTAGATCATGCATGGGGCTCCTTTGTTGTTTTCAGTGGTCAGTCTAGAAAAGTTGCAGCTGGGCTTGTAACTTGGTAAATATCATTCTCGTAGCAGTTGCTCATTGAAATTCAGGTGTCAAAGTTTCAAAAGCTGTTCAAACATTACCAAGGAAGGCTTTATTTGTAGAAAGATATTCTAGGTCTAAAAGCTCTGGTGTAGCTGCATGCCTTTATTAAACTAGACGACTATCAGCCAGATGCTTTAATGAAATGTCCTTTATCACACTTCAGGAAAGTGAATGTAGGAAGGCAGTAGCATAATTGCTTGAAAGGCTCTGATTTATCTTTTTAAAATGCTGTGAAGCAGAAGACACATTTTTCATGCTGATCCCAGGCTATATCCTGGTTCAAAATGTCTAATAAAAAAAACACTACAGCTACTGTTATGACAGAAGCCAGATAGTACAGCCACTTCCTTCTAATTCCTAAGAAATATTAAATATGTTAATGCAAAATCCCTGCAACAAATTCTTTTAAAATTCAACTTGTATCTCATAATTTGGCTGTTTGGCTTCTGGATGGAGTTAAAAACGTAAGCATGTCTTCTGTTTACCCTTCCTTAGAGCTGGTGCTGTCTGTTGTGTGGTTAGATGCTGGGCAGTGCATGGGGTTCAGAACTCAGCTGCACCTGGTGGAGGCAGTGCTTACACAGTGTGGGGAGCAGAGATGCCAGCTTAGGAAAAAGGAAGCTGTGTGTAGAGTGAGTTGACTGAGCTCTTCAAATATGCCAGAGGAATCACAATCTCAGAATGAAAGTTTGAAAACTGCTGGTCTTCCCAGGGTAATGGGAGCAGTAATCTTTGTGATAATCCAGACTCCTCATGCGAGTGCTGGCTTTAATGAGATGGAAGGACATTCCTCGTTTCCCTTAATACAAGATCAGAAAACATAACATGAAGTTTGGGCAAACAAAGTATGTCTTTTTACTGGGAACAGTGAAACTGGGAAATGCATTCTCAGACAGCAAAAGTTTGTGTGCTGAGAAGGGGTATAAAAAATGATGGCAACTCAGCTGAGTGCTGTTGGTAGAGCTAGATAAGGGGCAAGGAGTCCAGTGATTTGTGGAAGCTGACTTCACAGCTCACAAAGAGTGATAAAGAAGGTATGTTTATTCAGCACTGGGTGCATGGGGGATGCTCCACCACAGATATGCACACCAAACATGGCAATTCACCGTAACTATGTACCGTAGAATGTTACGTATTCATGGCATTTTGTGATACACATATATACTTATGCATAACCTGTCCCACTTCGTATTAAAATTATTCCCAAGAAGTCATTCCCATAAACTCCTCCCAGTTGCGCCTGCGCACTGCCTCATGGTGGTGGTCATCGGGGGTCTTAGCGATGAAGGCTCGAAGTCTTCGTCAGGTTGATCTTTTTCACCTCCTTCCCCTGGCACATGCATAGTTGTGATTGTTCCAGATGGCACCATTATAATTGGGATGTTTTCTTCTTATTAGTCATGGGTCTGCTTTAAATTCTCTCAAGAATATTAATCACTCAAAACTAACTAGGAGTTGTTCAAGTAAGTCAGAGTTCTGCAAGGTCATCTTCTGATATAACCACTATGGCACTTCAAATCATCCTGTTAGTAAGCCCCCCTTAACAAGCATAAGCCCCCCTTTGCAAGCATTTTGTTAGCAAGCACCCTTTAACCCTTTGCAAGCATCTTGTTAGAAAGCCCTGTATCACCAGGTATTGCTGGCTTGTGGAGCAGGGTATAGTGTACAAAGACTGTATAAGGATAAGCAGATGTTGGCCTGATAAGTTAAAGGCTATCAAGCCTGTGAGGTGAGGCAGCAGGTCTTCACCCTTAGCACTAGTCCTGATTTCTGTCCTTGTATAATGTTACATGAGTTGTGAGAATAATCATCTGTGAAAACCAAGTAAGCCCATCTTTTCTGGAGATTAAAAAAAAGGCAGCACCTGACGTGACTCTTGGGGAAGCTGTCCTGCATGAGGAACTTATTTTCAATAGTATTAGTAAATCCTTAATGCTGTAAGACAAGAAGAAAATAAGTTTTGTGCAGTGGAGTACTGCATTTTAGAAAAGTCTTAGCAGCATGTATTATTACCTGTGTGGTATAGGTATGCTTATCTTTACTGTGTTCCTTATGCTCTCAGTTTTAAGACAGAAGACAAGGGCTGTAATATTTGCTTTTGTGGCACCTCTTTGCCTCCCCTCTGAGAGCTGTGTTATGGTCAGCTATACCTTCGAGTAAGTTTTCTTCTACTGGAATATCTGTGATCAAAATATGACCTTTTAATCCACTTATCTCTGTTTCTGAATTTTCTCTTTAAGACTGTGTTTGAAATAGCTCTTTAAAAAGGTGTATCTGTACTGGGCTTGTGTTGTTCCTCCAACTGTGTAGCTCATTTCTTTGTGTTTATTCTGGACTGGCAGCTGTTGTGGTCTGTACTGAGTAAGAATTGTGGAAAATCACTAGGGTGTTTGTGGTTTTGTGGGACAGCATAGTCTTCTCAAACGCAGTCTCAAGTTAAAAAGCAATTAATAGAGATGACTGTTTTGCCTTCACCAAGAAACTTAAGCTGTCCTCAGGAAATATTTCCTTAAAAGCAGAAATAATTCATGTGAACATGATGCAAAATGTCTGCAGAAGCCCCTTAGCAACAGCTTAACTTTCTGTTTTAGCGACTTTAGTGCCTAAAAGGTTTTTTTAGTACTTGATCAAGGAGTGAGAGAGGTTCTGGGGACAAGATTTGACTCTTTCAGTTGTTCCAAATAATCCCAAACAAGTCACCTCTGTTAGTCTACAACAGGCTTTACTTACTTTATTTTTAGACCACTGGTTCATGAGTGAGGCTATATTGAGTGATATTACAGAAACTCAGGTAGCTTTGCAGGAGGTGGTGTCACATGGGATTTTTCCAGCATGTTTTGGATGCGTGGGGCTTCCTCCTGATTTGCAGGCTGATCTGAGAGAAGTTGAGCAGGGATAAAGAATGCAGATGTGTGTTTAGAAAGTCAAGTTGACAAGCAAAGGAGCTACTCCTGCCCCCTTTCTTTCCTGTGGAACCCCCAAGCAGGCTAGAGAAGCCTGGCTAAGGCTGTGTTATATGGTAGGAAAAATCCAAAGGAAGTTACTGGGGAAGAGAAAAGCCTTTTAAGTGTTCCTGGCTGCTTTGTTTAGCAGAGGGATGAAAGATGTGTGCTTGGGAGTGCAGCATGCCCCTCCTTTTTGGCTGGGATCCTTGGGGGTAAGGTGGTGGTTGGTGTCTCCCCAGACTGTCCCTGTTTGTGCCTGCCAGGTGGGTAGGCAATTTGGAAGATGGAACATAGTTTTTCCTTTTTCATTCCTTTTTTTCCCAAAGAAGACACGGAGTATATTGAACTTCACTGTTCAGCCCCAGCAAACTACTGCCAAAGACTAAGTAAAACTAAGCAAAACGGTTAGGAAATCCTGTCCAAATGTGGACCTGTGCAAGGGGGTGTCTATTTTGGGATCCTGCTGGTTTTAATATAATCAGGAGTTGCTCCATTTAAGCTGCATGAAAATCTGACTGTAATCTGTGGCTCTGCTTTGTGGCATCAGTTGACCTGATTTTTTATTTTTTTATTTTTTTTTACAGCTGAAGGACAGGTAAATAATTTAAAAAAACTTTCAAAACTCTGTAGGTACTGTATAGGTACATAGTCCCACAGAAAAATCAAGTTGTACTTGTTTTAGAGAAAGTCTATTTCCAGTGCTGGGAATTGGGTCAGGTGTTACTGTTAAGCTAAGGCTTCCCAGCTTTGCTTTCCTTCTAAGGAAATGGTGATTGGGTCTGTCCTCCACAAAAATAAATAGTAGCACTTCTAGTTAATAACAGTATTAAGTGTTGTGGAATGATGATGTGGATGACACTGGTGCTAAAAGCTTATGAAGACAGACAAGCATTGCAAATATGATATTGTACTTGATTTAATCTATACAAACAGCTTTGTAATTGAGTAATGCAAAATTATCTTTTACAATAAGATACTCTTAGCTGTGTGAGTTGCTGGCATGAGTATCTGGTTGCTTAATACTAAGTAGGTTCTAGAAATGTACCTCTGTAAGGATTTAATGTACTTGAAAATGACTTCAGTGAAATTATTTATTCTTCTCACTTGTATGGAGAAACATTGAAGAAAAAAATATTTAAGAGGAAACTTGTGTTGAAGCAGCCAGACAGCTGAATTTTTAAAACAGGAAATGTGGGTAGAGATTGTCTGTGATTTTGTAAATTGTTCCCTAAAAGCTGAGCTTCTTCCTGTCCTCCAAAGTAGGATTATGAATCTTAAAGGATTGAATTATCTCACTTGAAATCTCATAATGAATTGTGGCTAGTTCAAGTTCTTTTTTTTTTTTTTTCCCTCAACTTCTGTCTTTCAGAAAAATAACTGCAGATGTGTGAGTCTCTTCCCGTCTGTGATGGTAAACCTTAACTGGGTGATGGGCAGGTCTGCCCACTCAGGGCCTGCCATGGTCTAGGTAGGAGCATGAGTACCATCAAGGTCTCCCTGATGTTAGGATCTCAACCTCACCTCTTGCCATGATGGATTAGATGCCACTACTAACTGGCCCTTTTTTATCTTATGGGAAATGAGAGGTAGTGGGGTGATCAATGGTGACCAAGCATTACATAGGAGAAGGCTTGTTGAGGAGACTGTGGTGTTGGTGCTGGAACCTCAAGGAAGGTCAACTCCAGTACTCTATATGACTTAATATCACCAGCCCTATTTGCTTTTGAATGTTACCTGACTGTTTCTGAGCTTGCTCTGGCACTGCAGGCAGTGATTTCTGAGGTCATTCCTGGGGCCCCTTGGCATGTCTGGGCACAGCTCCCTTGTGTGTACCCCATTCCTGCTGTTTTGTTATACATAAGATAGTCTTCTCCTCGTAGATTCTTTTGGTGGGCTTTTGTATAGCCACACCAGAAGTAAGAGCAGCTCTTAAAGTAATAGGATTTCCCCCAAACTCTGCTTGGGATTGTCTTCAAGAAGGGGCACAGGAAAGCTTCATTGTCACTACAGCTTGCACAAGAGACTGTGGTGTCTGGGTCCCTGGAGGAGTGCCTCTTTCACCAGAGGTAGCAAATCTTCCAGTGACCTCCTGCATGTAGTTTGAGATGAGTTTCCAATGGTATCCCAGAAATAGCCTGTCAGCATCCACAGCCCTCTCCAAAAGGCTGGGGATAGCTTCACACAAAGCAGTAAATAGTTGTCTGGTTAAACAATGCTGAAGGAAGATTAGGCATGGGTTCAATGTGTGCTGTGGTGTGTGCTCCTTCTCAGAGCTGGAGGGGTTTTGTTGGTAAGGGGCTGAGAGTTTCAGGGACCTTCTCTTGTGGCTGGTCTTGGGTAGGACTGTTGGTAAATGCTGGTTCTCAAGCCTGTAGAAATTTGAGAGTATCTGAAAGGTTTCATTAGCCTTCTAATATTATTTTCATATTTCATTGTGAATATTAATTTTATTACCTTTTTCATAAAGTATTCCCATGTTTGCTATGGGAATGAAGTAAACAGCAGTGTTCAAGTAGAATAGCTGGAATGCAAAGCAAGTTCTGCTGGAGGAGGCTGATCTAGTGACAGAGACAAGAGGTCACTGTGCTCATAGGAAAACATCGGGTGCAGGGGGAGGAGGGGGATTTTTGTGCTGTGAGAATTGTGCTTGTTTTGAAGTGAAGGGTAGGAAGAGGTTAGTGATACACAAATTGTGGCAGAATGGAATATAGAAACAAATAAATAAATTCCCTAAGCAGGACACATGCAGTCCAGATAGGCCTTTGATTCATGAGGCAAAGGAATGCTATGCTGATAAGGGCACTTGTGCATGACTCTAGAGAGATGGCTTTGTCCCTGGTTTTGCTGTTGACCTCCCACCTCTGTTTCTCCTTTCATCCTGTGCCTTGTGTATTTAGACTGTGTTTCTTTGTATTGGGGCCAGCCTGCTGGAGAGTGTGTGTTCATTCAAGACCTTGGCCAGGGACTGCAGACACTTTTGTCATAAGAATAATAATCTTTAAAACACACAGGGAAGCTGTAGGGGATAAAATGGAGGTGACACTCTTTCGTGCCATTTTTGATAAGCTGGCAGCAGCTTTCTGCATATACAGAATTATTTTTTGAAAGGCAGCCTGCTGTGCAGCAGGGGATCCAAGGGCAGAGCAGCAGAGATTTGGACAAGGCTTTGTGGTGTGGTGTCTAGCAAAAGAGTTTGTGAACCAGTCTAAGCAAGTGTTTCTGCAGCCAGGGCTAACCACGTATGAGCCATGAGAGCTACAGAGAGCAGCTTCTGCAGCATCCTGTGGATTATAGTAGGTGTAGGAGGGCTCACTTGGGAAAAATGCTGTTTTAAACAGGTGTAGATCTAATAATTGCTGGAGATGAGTGAAAGTGATGGGAGTCTTTGTTAGGTTGAGGCCTGTCTCTCCTTAGTGATGTACTGACATAACTAAACCTGGAGACTTTTGTAAGCTACCTACCTCCTCAGAAATGGTTTTAAAGTTATTTTCAAGAGTTTTAAAAAATGACTTGTAATGTAAAGAAGAAAATACATGTGGGTAAGGAACCAAGGCAACTTCTGTGCTGTTCTGAGACTTGGGGGGGGGGGGGGGGGGGAGAGAGGGAGGGGGCAAAAAAGCTTTATTTGGAGCTGGACAAGGGAGAAAACACCATCTTGGTCCATATTTCCCACAAGCAGATGTACATCTGTGTCCTGGTGGTGAGGTGGGTCAGATGGAGCTTCTTTACCTGGGACTAGCACATGCAGAGGATGTGGTTTTAGTAATGGCTGTGCAACTTGAGCAGGTTGGCAAATCCCCCAGCCTCTGTGAAATTCAATTTTATATGAAGACCCAAGTGGTATTGTTTCACCTCCAGCTTGGAGGTGAGACAATGGGTGCAGAGAAGCAAATGCAAGTTCTTGTACAAAGATGATGCTCACCCAGCAGCTAGATATCATCTGTTGTTACTAGCCACTTACTGCTGTGGGAGCCTGAGATTTAAAAGCCATTTCACTGCTTGGGTCTCCTGTACAGCAGAACAGGCTCTCCATAAAGCACAGAGCAGCCTTTGACAGCTACTGTAAGAAATACCACTACGAAATGTAGCCTGAGGCTCTGAGTACTTTGGGAGTTTCTTGTAACAGTGTTATTTCCAGAATAAAGCTACTAATTTTGGCTCTTGACTCTACTTATGTTCATTAGGCAGATTTTGTGCCTGGAAATGTGTGGTGTTAAATAAGAGAAGGGCAAGAAAGGTCAGTGAGGAAAACCTGAGAAAATTCTAAAAAGGTGAAGCTGGCAAAACAGTGCAGAGCAGTAGTGATGAGGTGGTGGAGCTGCCTACTGTTTTCTAGCTGAGGTGGTCAGACTGGGAAGCAAGGAACAGCTGAGAACTGAGCATCAGCACTGAAGCTGCTGAGGGTAGCAGTAAGGAATTCCCACTGTGAAGCTACTGAGGAAGGATGTGTAGGGGGTATCAGTGGGTAGAAAGGTAACCCTGCCTGGGGAGAAGGAATAAAAGGTATTTGGCGCTCTGAGCAAGGGAGAAGACCAGCTTATTTTTCCTTCTGATTTTTGCAGTTGCTTCTCGTGCAAATTTTTCTCATTTCCAACTCTGAGTAGCCTGACAGATGTGAAAGGACTGTGTATTGGAGCTGTCAGGGCACCTGGGGCTGATTAGTAGAAAAGTGCAGCTCTGTGTGCCCTTGCAGGCTTCACTTACTGATTTTTGAGTCAGTCTGTGTGGCAGAGTGTTAGTAGAGGCCATGTGCAGTGTCCTTTTATGGGCTTGTTTTTCTCTTCTCCTGTTGTTCTTTTGCCTCTTCTAATCCACGTGGAAATGTGGGCAGCAATCAGTAAGAAAACCATAACCTGCAGCAATGAAACTATTTTAAGATTTGTCTTGAACTTACCAGCATTTATGTCTGAGTCAAATGCCCAGTGCTAAAATGAAAGCCATCTTGGCTTTTAAGCTGTTAGTGTGGGCATGGAAGTTACTGGTATTGTTCTTCAGACTTGTGGGAAGTTGGAGGAAGTTCTCTGAAGAGGTACTTGATGAACATCAAGCCACACACAACTATGTGCAATGTATTATTTTTCCAGGATGTGCATGTTCAGTTAAATATGCTGTGATCTTAACACAAAACAATTTTTTTATCAAGAGCATCTTAGAGGAGTAAATGCATAGGGTTAGCAACAGCAGCCACTTGTATCCTTAGGTCCGAAAAGTAGTTGTTGGCCCTGCACCCTGCTATAATGTGTGCTGTGCCACTGGATGCTGCTCCTTGCTTGCTGTATTCCTGTGTACCTCTGCAGCTCCCACTGATCCTGTTGAGTTGGTGGGTGAGCTGTTTGTCTTCTGATGCTCCAGATCAGTGCGAGTGACAGGAGGAGGTGCTGTGCTGCTAAAAGGCTGCTTCTTTTTGAGCCTGTTCTGATGGTCTTCTGGGTCTCTTCCTGTCTGTGGAGAAGTGTTTAGGATGAGCTGGGCTATTTTGTTCTTTTTAGTGCAGGCTGTTTTCATGTCTAACTGCTCCTAAGCAAAGGTAGTCACTCACAGCCTGTGCAAGGTTAAGAAGTTGCAGCCCAAGTCAAGTGTCCTTGAAGATGTCCCTAGCTGGCACAGGACAGCATGGCCTTGCAAAGTCCACTGTAGCTCCATAGCTACTCACTGCAACACTGCTAACAGGGAATAATTTTTTTCTAAGGCTTACTTGTTATCAATAAAATGATGAAAAATCATCTGTCTTGAAGGACTTCCTAGAACTTTTCTGCTGCAAAGAAAACCAAATTCCAGACTGGCTCATGTTGAACGTTGTGTGTTGTGAAAGGGTAATGAGATTTCAGTTGGGATTGCTCCATTGCTCACAAATAGTGACCTCAAGGCATGTTTACAGCAACTGTTCAATGGGTAGCTTCACATGTTAATGAGATGGTGACAGCCTAGAATATACTTATCAGAAGCTCCCACCTTATTTCAGAAAGCTTTTTTCCAACCTGTCGTGCCAATAGACTAGATATTTATTCCCTACACAGAATGTGTCTCTATTGGTATAAAAATGTATGTTTAGATGCTAAAAAAAAGTCAACAACCCCAAAGTGTTGCAGATTTTTTTGCTATGAGTATCTTAAGTCATTTTGTGGCTATGAAGCTAGGCCATGCCAGGGTAATGCAGTGCTTGAAATGCACTATTGTAAATGGCTATCCCTGCAGACTGACTACTGAGATCTTTCAGAAATCAATTAAATGTCAATGGTAGGACTTTGCAGACAAACCAATGTGCTTATTTACCTTTCTCCCTGCCCTGTAATAATGAACAAGCATAGATTATCCTGCTGGAACAATGGAGAGAGAATTTTGTGCTTTGACTTCTTTGTTAGTCAAGCAAAAAAACCCAAACAACCCAATGAAACAACCAGACAAATCTAAACCACTTTGAAAGGTGCAAGTCTAAGTTAGCTACTTGGAGATGCTGGTATTCATGCTGATACCATTTCAAGAGATAACTGTCTTGTGAGACTGTGGAAATCCCAAGGCAAATTAAATAATCTTAATTAACCTCACCTTGGAGAGTGCTATAGCACAGTAGGTGCTCAGAGCCATGTTACCAGCTTTGTGTCTTTCATCTGAGGACTAAGGCCAAATGAATTGGTAGCCAGTGTGCTCCTGCCACATCCCAAAAGAGAACTGCAGCAGCTTTGCTATGATGGGGTGGCTTATATTCACAGCTGTGCTTTGCAGCTGTGCTAGCCACTGTAGTGGCCCTGAAGGAGCAGCTTAGAGCCTGAAGTTGGCAAGAATCTTCTGTGAAGCATCTGCCTATGGAAAAGACCTCAAAGAAAATGTTTTTCACATCATATTTCAGGAAAGATCTCTCATCTCTGAGCCAGGAATGACAGAAAAGTACTTCCTGGCAGGAGGCTCAGTATTACACTTGCTCAGACTATGTGGATTCCGGGGTGTCCTCATGCACACTTGTGGGGATTTTTGCTTGCTCTTTGCTTACAGATGCTTTCAGGATAGAAGATTGGCAATTTATACTTTTAAGTGTCTACCCTAAAAAAAAAATCATGGGAAACTTTATAATCCAAATAATGACTGTTGTTACAGAGCAACAAATTGTGACGGTGGAGTGTGTTCTGAAGCATTAGTGTGAACTGCATGTGAATGCTGCGAGGGGGACCCAGTGTGAGCCTCTTGTAAGTGCAGATGTGTGCCATTTTGGGTAAAATCACGTTTTCAGATATTCTGGTGGGATTGTGGCTGGTGCTTGATGTTTGAACCAAAGTCTGAATTATGAAAGAATTTTGTCCTGAGAGGTTTTTACCCTGATTTTACCCTTTGTCATGGTGGTGTTAGACTACATCTGTGGTACTGCTATGCTCTGTAATCTGTTTTTAATGTGATGAGAGTACTCCACATAGGAAGTATAAGTGGAAAATTGATGTAGGTACCTTCTGTGCATGCATTAAGAACTTAGCCATATTGCTACAGGCACTTTGGGGGCCAGAATGTCCTTGTTGTGTTACAGTTCTACTAACACCCAGCCACTGAAAGTCCTTCAATGCTTCTCATCTATCCCAGGCCCCAACAAAAAGCATCTGATTTCCTAAGGTTGTGAGGCTAGTAACTGTGGGCTGCTTCTTGCTTTGTGAAGTCTGTGGTTTGTTGTTCACTTGGAGTAGCTGTGTTGGCTTGCTTCCTCTTCTGAAAGTAGGACCTGAGTCCTATACAGTTGCTTTGCCTCTGAAGACACAGACCTGCTTAAAAATTGGCCAAAGCTGAAATTGGTTTAGAAGGATTATTAGAGCTCATGTAATTGGGGGAGTTGTCTGGGAGAGTGCTGAGTTGGCTGTTCTGTGAGGTAACCCAGGCTTGCTGTCAGACAGTTACGGCCCTGGGAGTGAAGCTCCTGTGTACCTTAGAAAATTCTGTTTTAAGGAGGTGTAAGGGTCACATTGCATTGTATAACTGTTACAAGAGAGCTGGGTACTTCTGCTCACTGCAGTGGGACTTCAGCACACCTGCAGTCTGATGTTTGTGGCTCTGGCACTTCGAAGTGCATTTTGAGAGATGCCCTCCTCCCTGATGTGAGCTGTTGTCTTTGCTAGGATTGCTCATGTGCCCTTTCTCCAGTGCAGTGGTTTGGTGCTGACAGCTAATGGGGTGCTGGATGTGTGTATGTTTGGAATATATGGCTCTGGAAGGGCTATTATAGAGCTGCATGATTTTTGCTGGCTTCATGCTGCTCAGTAGGCACAGATGTATGTGCTGTGCACGTCTATGTCCTTATTATATCTTACCTGAAGCATACACAGCCTAGTTATGAATGGCTTGAAATACTGTCTGCTGCTTTTCTGTCTCAAAGCAAGCAAACAAAACAATCCATCCTACCAAATGGAGCAGGTTAAGAAGGAACATCTCAAATTAAAAGTGAATATATAAATGCCAATCAGTATTGGGATAGCCAGATTGAGACTTTGTATTCCTGCAGTGCTGTAGGTAAACAATGTGAAACTGTAAGAATATTAAAACAGCAGGCAAGACTTGGCAAGGTTTATTGTGATAAAATAAAACAGCATCAAGTGTCTGAGAAGAGATCTTTAAAGGAGCGATGGTTCTACAGTGGGACCTTTAAAAAGGCCCTAAACTGTCCGATGAACCTATTGTGGGTTTTGTGTCTATATCCTAGAAATCTCACCCTTCTTCCTTGCACTTCATGAATCTGAGTGTATGTCATTTGACAGTGTTATCATAGCAAATTTGTGTAGGCTGTGAGCAATGCTGCCTTTTGCTGCCTTTGTTACGGTGCAATGCCTATACCCAGTTGCACTTGTTTATCACTGATCACTAGCTTTTGCTTTGCCTGGCCCTCAAATTCAAGAAGTCGTTTTATAGGTTGAAGAACAGCAAAGGGATTCAAAGAAAATGTGTTATGGAAGCTGTAATGGGAATCACTGACGATTTTCTCTTGCTTCTTGATGTATAATCTAACACTGAGGACTAAATATTTATGTGATGCTGAGGTATTAAGACTGAGAGCTTTCATTTGTAGATAATGTCTTGTAGGACTTGCTAACACCTGATCATCTCAAATTCAGGACCCTGCTTTCAGAGCAGACTTGGTCTTAGGAACTACTTCTCTTGCTGGAGTGCTAAAAAACCTTGGAGTGGGAGTACTGTTATGCAGCACATCTAGCTGGATTTTTATCTTCAGTGACTGTATTTTCATAAAGGTTATTTAAAAGGATAGCTGTGTGACTGTGGCTTGCAGGTGGGCACAGCAGGGAGTCCCTTCCATCTCCTTCCTGTGGTAAGTGTAGGAGGAGGGATCCTGGGTGCCAAATGTGTTGGGTTTCCTGCCATCTGGGCTTTCTGGTTCCACACATACTACGCACAAGGATTCTCAGCCTCTTTTCCCTGATTCCCCATGTTTCCACTTGCACTGCTCTTCACAGGCGTGCAGGCAATCCAAAATGCTACTTAGATGTGTAGACAATTTAATATTCCTATCCACACTGTTGCTTATTATTCAGGTAGTTGCATGTTCTGGCCTAACTGACCAAACAATTTAAGAGTGTGAAATGGCTGTTGTGATGGGACTAAGTAACCTTAGTTTCATTAGATGAAGGTGCCTCTTCAGTGAGACCCTCCTTTTGCAGACTTCTTATTTCTGTGACAGTCCTTTAGTGGACAAGCTCTAGAAATCCATCCTTGTCTAGATGCCTTTAGCATGGGGAGCATTCATGCTGTTACATATGGATGTGTGCAGGCCTGTGAGACGCTGCTGAAGGAAAAATGCTCGTGGACCCAAATGTCTGAAAAACAGTGCTTAGTTTTCCTGGGCTACTTAATTTTATTGCCCATGTTCAAGTGAGGCATGTTGTTGCTCTGGCTTGCTGTGATTTGTCTCTTGTAGGCTCTGCTCAGTACACTGGGGAGTGTGTGTACTGAGGATCAAGCGTCCATTTCTCCAAACAAAGATGATGACTGGCACAAAAATTAAATAGCCCATAAAGGGGTAGCAGTGATAGGGACAGCAGCTTTGACATAGCAAATGTGATGAATCAAGAGGCTGTTTTCCAAAAGATGTGACTTACATCAAATGGGCTCTGTGTATCTGTCTTAGTGCATGAAGACTGCATAGCAATGTCATGTTGGCAGACGCTTGGTAATGCCTGGTCTCTAGTTGGCTAGCTTTTGTGAAAGCTTACTAAAACAATAGGGGGGAGGCAGGAGGATCTCCATGGAAGTATGGGTTACTGCTGAACACTAAAAATTTTTGTGATCTGTAGGAAAAAGACTCAATATTAAAACAATGCAGAATGTCAAATGAAAATCCTTGTAAAATTCAGCTTGCTGAGCCTAGCACTGTGCTCCAGCTGAGTTATATAAGGTTTTTTTAATCTCAAGACATGAAGCTTGTCTATTTCAGCTTGTTTTCTTCAAAGTTTAGTGGTTAGCTCAGCAGAAGTGTCAGATGAGTTGAAGTGTCCCAGATGAAACCCACAAAGGAAGAGACTGCTGAGTGGCCAGGGTGCTTTCAGAGTGTTTCTGGTTTGCAGAGTTGTGAAGCATGTCTCCAGGAGATGAGCAAAATGGCACCTCATTGCAATGTTTTCAGGTACTGAGCACTGTTTCCACTGAGGAGCTCGTAGTTAACCCCATTCTTTGTTGTATGGACAAAAGTCACTGTAATGAACAGTACTTTCTGCACTGAGCCTCAGGGATGGGTGTTTCATGAAAGCATATAACAAAGAACTAGCATGTTAAAGTCACACTTTAGTTCCATGGACAGTAGAGGTTTTTTCCACCCCTTGCTGGCTAATTGGTCAAGTTGTTTAAAGTCTTTTACCTTACTTTGAGTCTGGCTTCAACTTCTACATGTTGGTTCTTAACCTCCAGTTAGTTTCATTTAATCACTAATATCTTAAAGTATGTGTGTTGTGTAACCATGTTGTTTATTTCTTGGTAACTTGTAACCTTTTTTTGACAGCTGAAGCTTTTCAGCCCTTTAGTGATCTCTTCTTTGAGTCACTTCTTTGAGCTGCCTTTCACCTCCTTGCCTGCTCTTTTTTTGTTGTTGCTAGGTTATCTCTTTTGGGGGCTTAGAGGAACCTTCCCTGGTTGCTGTTAGCTTGCAAGGTTCAGGTTGAGATGGACGTCTGTCCTTGCTCTGGGAAGGATGGGTTACATCGTCACAGAAGCAGTGTGTGACAAGCTTTGTGCCTGGTCCAGCCAGGCTGAGCACTTCCCTTTCCTGTGGTGGGAAGAAGCTGTAGTTGTCCCTGTCCCTTTGGAGTGGAGCTGCTGCTTCAGGATGTTGCGTGTTAGCCGTTCAGCAGCTGCTGTGGAGGTGCATTTGTGCCTTGCTTCTAATGTGCTACCGTGGTAATGTTCTTGTAGGAGAAGGTTCTACTGGAAGGGCTCTAATGTTGGTTCCTCGCACCCCTACCACCCCCCCTCATCCCCCCTCCCCCCGCCATTTAACATGTTCCCTTTCTTTGTGGTGGGTGTATTTGTGCATGTATGTGTAGGGAAGACGCAGAAAACTTTGATATCTGGAACTACTTTCTGATTTGAGTTGATCAAAACCAGATTCCAGTGCAGTGTTCTTCAAAACAAGCTGAGTAACGTAGCAGCTTTGCTTGGAAATTATTTTCATTTCCTGAGATAGATTCAAGGAAGACATGTGATAAATGTTGTCTGAGTAACCAAAATTATCAGGTTGTTAACTGGCTTGCTCACTTACCATCATGCAAATAAAAGACAACAGTAATAGTGTGATATGGGAGACAGAGGGATTCTGTGTGACACTAGATGGTGCTCCGTGTCTATGTGGGTGTCACCGAGTCCTTTTGTCACTCTGGCTAATTCCTCTGGCAGTGTTTAAAGCATTTTAGTCTATCAGATTCAGTCATGATCAGGTAGGACAGTTGGTTACTCTGGAAAATATCATTGGTGGAATTTGAGTTTAAATACTCAAATGAGACCACTCTAAGGAAATCCTATTGTCTGCGAATCTTAAAGTACTTTTTTTGAATATTAAATGATTTCTCTAGCTGACAGTGAAGCTACGTGAGCAATGCATCCACTTTATAGATTATTAAATTAAAACACAGATTTATTGACTGTTGGAAATCATGTAGTAAGGCAATGACAGGACTGTCATGCAATTCCTTCTTCTGTCTGTTAAATAATGATTAATTTGTGGTTTTAATAAATAAAATTGGAACTGAGTAGCTAAGAACTTATTTAAGGAACATTATTGTTTTATTATAAATAATAAAGGTGTTAATCTAGGTGTGAATATGCAAATGTCACACTTTTCTTAGTATAGAAGACATTATTTGACTATAACTGGATAGTCCTTAATTTAGCCATTGTGGTCTGCCAGAGAGCCCTATTGAGTCCGCTTGTCCCAGCGACTACATGGTCACTGGGAAATAATGGTGTTACCAGGCAGCTAAGTTAAATATTGGGGGTTACTACTCATTTTGTGTTAACTGGAGTAAAAGGTGAGAGGTAATGGAGGATTTTTAGGTGTTCCTTGGCTCCCTCAGTGTGTGTGGTTGCTGTGCCACCTGTGGTTTCAAAAGGTACCAGAGCTTGTTCTTGTGCTGCAAAAGCATTTCCACATCTCATTTGTCAGAAGAATAAGGATGCTGAATCTCTGAAGAAACAGCTGGTGGTAGGTAACAAATTAATCCCACTGGAAAAGTGGTAAGTAGTTTAGAATCTGTGGGGGTGGCTGGTTTTGATGGCATTGATCTTCCCAGGTACTTATAGCTTGCTGTTTGAGATAAAATGCAGGAATTAGCAAATACTATCACGAGTCAAACTGTGGGAAGGAGGCTTCTGTGCAGTGGCATCTGCCTCTGTGGTGGCAATGGGACCTTTGCTCTTGGTATCTGTCAGTGATCGCACTGGGAACAGGAAATAACTTGTGTATTATTCCCCAAGTGAAAATTGAATTAGACTCTATCTGGCATAAGCTACAGAATTTGAACTTGAATTTTAAATCTGAATCTGATGCTAACCAAATAACATCCTGTGGTTTGGGGCTAAGTCAGTGCAGTTGACGGAAGTGAAAGAAGGTGGTGCAAACCTTGCTGCCATTCTGCTGCAGTGTCTCAGGCTGGTTTATTTTTACCAGCCTCTCTGAAATGTGGCTATGCCCAGGCCTGCTGCCTTATAGCCCTATAAGTCCTGTGACTTGGTCTGGGACCCACTAAGCCCTAGTTGTAGCTGCATAACTGGAATTTCCTCAAGGAAATGAGTATGTTCGTTCTGAGTAACTTTCCTGTTCTTTGATGGTTTGGAGTAAAGGTTTGCTTGGCTGTGCTTGCTTAAATTGCTGACCTTAAGACTCTTCATCTGCTAGTGACATTTTAGAGGCTAATACACTTGCTCTTAGTACATCATTACAAAATGCTATAGGTGGGATATTTGCAATGCAGTGGTCAGGCATTTGCAGCTGCTGTGGCTTAGCATTTCTTTGCTTGTGTACTATTTTTAAGTGACTAGTGCATGTTTCTGAACTAACCGTGTTGTAATATTTCCATAGATCCTGTCTTTCTCTAGCTTCTTGATAAAAATTTAACTAAATGTAGAAGGTGTCTTCAAGATGTTAGGGTGGAAAAGGAACTCAGTGGTGCTGAATGACATATAAAAGCTGCAATTATAATAAGCAGCTGAGAACCATTGTGGCTTTATGATGATTATATATATTTCTTCACCACTGGAATTTGAAACAGAAGTTAGCCAAATTTCCGTCTGGATTATGGTGGGGGAGTAGACACAGATTTAAGAAGGAATCCAAAATAGACAATAGCACTATAAATCTGTATGATGCTGGAGTTCAATGGCAAAATTTTCTGTCTGTAGAGACTTAGTGTAAATGGCTTTGATGGATGGTGATTATTATATGAGTTAAATTTCAATTCAAATATATGGACAGCCTATTCCAATATCATTATGATTCTGTTACAATTTGAAATTACACTGAAGTATTTGAGTGATTCTTTTGAGGCTATGCTAATGAAGTTATTACGATGCAAAATCACTATTGTAAGAGAATGGTTTCAGTGCAAATCTGGAGATTAACTGTGATTTCATATCACTAGAGAGGATATGCCATAGCTTAAAATAAAAAAATCTTGTTGAGTAATTATCTTAATATAATGTTGGGGTTAGGACACAAATTTGTACAGTGATAAGGGAGTTGAAAGCTGTGAGGTGCTGTGATGTTTGGAGGACTGCATCAGCCTTGTGTATGTAGCAGCTGTAAAACCCTCACAGAGCCCTGAACCAAAACTTCCTAAATTAGCAAAGCTGCATTTAGAATGCAGGATTTTTACTCAGTAGTGTGCCTCAGAGGCATTGCGAGATAGCCAGGGTGCTGTGCTCATTGGCAGAGCTGGCTGCCCCACCCCTCAGTGTGAGAAGGCAGGAGCATGGGAGTGAGGCATGGAACAGCTTGTTCTGGATGCCATCTCCAAGCAATTTGAAGAGAAGAAGGTCATGATGAGTAGTCAGCATGGATTCACCAAGGGGAGATCATGCTTGACCAATCTCATAGCCTGCTACGATCTCATCACTGGCTGGGTAGATGGAGAGAGAGCAGTGGATGTCATCTACCTTGACTTCAGCAAGGCTTTTGATACTGTCTCCCATGACATCCTGACAGCAAAGCTGAGAGAGCATGGGATAGATGAGTGGACAGTGAGGTGGGTTGAGAATTGGCTGTCGGACCGAGCTCAGAGGGTGGTGATCAGTAGAGCAGAGTCTTGCTGGATACCTGTGACTAGCGGTGTTCCCCAGGGCTCAGTGTTGGGTCCAGTCCTGTTTAATATCTTCATTGACAACCTTGATGAGGGAATAGCATCCACCCTCAGCAAGTACGCCGATGATACAGAGCTGGGAGGAGTGGCTGACACGCAGGAACACTGCGCTGCCATCCAGCGAGACCTGGACAGGCTGGAGAGCTGGGCAGGGAGAAACCAGATGAGGTTCAACAAAAGCAAATGTAGAGTCTTGCACCTGGGAAGGAATAACCACTTGTATCAGTACAGGCTGGGGGATGACCTGCTGGGGAAGAGCTCTGTGGAGAAGGACCTGGGGGTCCTGGTTGATGACAGGTTGGCCATGAGCCAGCAGTGTGCCCTGGTGGCTAAGAGAGCCAATGGGATCCTGAGGTGCGTCAGGAGGAGTGTGGCCAGCAGGTCAAAGGAGATGATCCTCCCCCTCTACTCTTCCCTGGTCAGACCCCACCTGGAGTATTGTGTCCAGTTCTGGGCTCCCTGGTATAAAAAGGAGAGGGATCTCCTGGAGAGAGTCCAGAGGAGGGCTACGAAGATGATTAAGGGCCTGGAGCATCTCCCCTGTGAGGAAAGACCGAGTGAGCTGGGACTGTTCAGCCTAGAGAAAAGAAGACTAAGGGGGGACCTTATTAATGTTTATAAATATCTTCAGTATGGGATGCAGGGGGAAATGGCCAGCCCCTTTTCAGTGGTCTGTGGAGACAGGACAAGGGGCAATGGCTGCAAGTTGGAGCACAGGAAGTTCCACACCAACATGTGGAAGAACTTTTTCACGGTGAGGGTGACAGAGCACTGGAATAGGCTGCCCAGGGAGGTGGTGGAGTCTCCATCTCTAGAGATATTCAAGACCTGTCTGGATGCCTATCTGTGGAATATGAGCTCAGGAGCCTGCCTTGGCAGGGGGGTTGGACCCGATGGTCTTTCAAGGTCCCTTCCAACTCCTATGATTCTATGGGAACTGGCTTTGAGAGAAGTGATGGGTTTGAACTGCAGGCAGAGCTGCTAAGGGTAGTTGTTCAGTTTCTTGAGGGTGAGGAAAGTGCAAGGGAGATGGTGTGGCTTCAGCTGACCTTCAGGGAAGAAGGCTTATTGGTACTTCTCTCCATTGCTTGCTTGCTTTCTTATTCTAGTTCATCCATTTCTGTTGCTGACACTTCTCCTTGGGTATTTCTCTGTTAGATTAACACAAATAAGGCTGACCACCCAAACCTCCTTCCTCTCCAGCACAGGTGATATCACTGATTTCTTGTCATCAAGTTGACAAAGCATGGGTCACTTGTGTATTTAAGGATGACAGGAGGGATGAACACAAGCTGTTTCTTAATCCTGTTCCTCTAAACCTTTTGTAATCTGCCTATTTTCTCCCTCCATGCAGCTGGGAAGGCTATGTGTAAGGTTATGTGTTTATGTAAGGTTAATCAGCAGAGAACTTGCTTGAGACCTGCTGCCCTTCATCCTCTGACTCCTGCCTACTTCCTCATCTTTCCCCACTTCATTTCTTTTTCAACTTCTTGCAGACCTTCAGGCAGTGTCTTTTAATGCTGCAATGAGCTCATGAACACAAACTGTGTAAAGATGGTGCCCCAAATACTGTGGTACAATTTGTCCAGGTTTCAGAGAGGGTTTAAGCCTGAGCACTGTACCTGCTGTCCTCTGCAAAGGAGGCTGCATGTTAGAAAGTAGCTTGCCTCAAGCAGAAAGTCTATCTCCTTTACCTTTTTGATTTTTTTTTTTTGTATTTCAAAAAGCAGACATGGAACTATCACAACAGTGGATTAATTCCATCTCAACTACCATTTTTGCTTTGAAAAAAACCCAAGACAGCTGCTGCTGTCTCTTACTGTTTGAAAGATTGAGTGGATCTGCTATCTGTCCTGTAAAAAAGGTATCTGCAAAACAACATCACTTACTGCTAAAGGAAAAAGAATGTCTGCATGGAAAACTATTTCATTCTTCCTGTTTTTCCCCCCATCTTTAAAGGCTTTTTCCAGGGTCTGTACTTACAGCAGAACATAGCAGTCAGGACACTTTTATCCTTTAACTCAGACATTAAGTAGAAACTTAAAGCTCTAAAATGTCAGGGTTGTGATAAAATTTCTGACTTTTTAAGACCTTTTTCTTAAAACTAAGGCAATACTTTATATGCATTAGTGTTAACACTTTCCAAATGATATTGAGGAACAACCCCATGAGCAGGTACTGTGGGTAACCACTGGGTCTCACTACATGTTAATCTTCCTGCTGCCACTGCTAACATTTGCTTACGGTACAGAGTCAGTCAGGATTTTTGACTTGCTTGGAGGAAGGACTGTGTTTCTATGCTGAGGTTTCTGTACAGCAGCTAGCACAGCATGACCCAGTCTTCATGGGAGATTTGGGAAAGCAAACTGACAGAACAACCTTATTATAATGGAGAAAATTGCTTGTGTTTTTGATGCCTGGGGACCAATCTTTACTGCTTTCAGGGCTGACTGGCACTCCTATAGTGAACATCTTGGTGTTTTGCGGGGAATTTTGACAACTTGCTGCCACGTTCCAGTTTCTGGACTCATCTTAATCATATTGCACAGGCCTGATGTAGCTAATGCTCTGTGCAGTATTGCTGAGGCCAAACAAAAGCTAGCAGTTCTCCCTTAGCGTGTGCTCCCTCCTTATGCTGCCGGTAATGTATTCTTGTGTGACCTCACATGGCAGTTCTAGTCACCAAAGGCTGTGGTGGAATAAATGCAATAGCAGCTGCTCAGCAGGGAAAATCCAATTGCTTTGCACTGGGCACCTATAACTACTGTGGTATTTTTGATTGCCACAGAGACACTAATTTAATTTCCTCTGAGGCAGCCTCAGTCACTCTGGCCCTTTGCAAAATACTACTTTTCCTCTGGCTTCAGATCTTTTTTTGGAGTTTAGACAGGTGTTGAGGAGACAAATGCATAATAAAAAGCAAAATGTAGCCAAGTTGCAAATGTACAAAAATAGTGCAATTAAATTATGTTTTATGGAAAGTATGGTCTGTAGGAAGTTAAAGCATCAGGAGATGGTAAGAGTAGTTGGAGGAAAGTGGCAAGGTAAGTCATCTCCTCACTGAAAGAAAATGGAAATGACTTAATAGGGTAAGGCAGGCATAGGAAGGAAGACTTACTGCATTAAACTTTGGGTGTTTTTTTGAGGAAATGCTGAATTATGATCCTCAGAAGTAAAATGTCACTTTTCTGAGGAATCACAGCAGAAGAAAAACAAGGTTGTCACCAATGGAGTTTTAGGGGAAAAACTTACTATTGGTCAGTCCAGAACACTGGGTCACGAAGTGGAACTTCAGTTGATGTGTAGCTTTCATCTTGCTTTCTTTCCTATCTAAATACGAATGATTAGATTGTGATTATTACCTAACATAATTAAATGCAGATGAGTAAAAATCAAAACCAAGAGTTTACAATTCAGTAAGCCATTCTTTCAGGATAAAGACAGAGAAGGAATATTTTTTGGAGTCCTCAGTACTTGAAGCCATTTTGCATTGGCTTTTGTTTCTTCCAGCTAAACGCTGTTATTAAAATTGTCTCTATATTTAACATCAGACATGAACAACAGCTTGAGTGTGGGAGTTTCTTCTTCTGCCTGTCTCTTTACTAGGAAGAGTTGTCCCTTCTTGTAGTATTAGGGCCAGCAGAGATTAGCTTTGCTAAAAGTATGGGGGTTTGAGGGGATTGTTTTCCTTCACTGATTAAAAGAAGTTAGCTTTGGCTGTGTTGAGTGCTCACTTCGGGTGGATTTTAGTCTTTCATGAGGAGGTGGCAATCAGTGGGGTCAGGTTGGCATTTGGCAATGTGTCTCTGCAGCAGGAGTACATCAGGGCCTTCAGTGTTCCCTGTGGTGTGTCACAGTGACATGGAGTTGTGTGATGGTGCACTGTGAAGCTGAACTGCCTCTTCATTCTCTGCTGCATCAAGGATCCCTGCGATGCTATAGTCTTTGGGCTATATTATTGAGGCCATTTTTGTTGTTTTCCCTTTCAAAATTATGTCTTGGCAACTCCTGTCTGTCTTGATAAAACATCTCTTACCTATGCAGGATTTTCTAGCTCAGTGGAGGTCCATTACCCTTCAGTGTTGTATTAATGTACAAAAGTGTTCCCTGTAAAGCCTCTATTAGTTGTGACTTAACGCTTATTCAATGCTGCTGTTTTAAAAGAACCTCTGCAATGTGGGGAGTGATTTCTTCCCAGTTTGACACATGAAATAAAAAGAACTTCTTTGTACTGAAAGATTCGGACTTTGCCTTGTTAATGAATAGCTGATCCATGTCCAAAAAGTAAAGCCTTGAAGCTGCTGCCTGATATAAATAGGAAGGGGGTGCTAAGCACTGAAAGAGTTTGGCTCAGCATATAGCAGTGCTAGTTTGTACACTGGTGTTTCTGTGGGCTTCATGCAAACGTCCGTGTTACTTAGTCCCTACCTGTGGTGACCTTAAAAATGAAGAGTAAAACATTGTCTTTCGTGTACTGTCATCTGCAGAGTCAATCACGTGAACAAATAACAAACATGGGATGCTGTCAGACTTGGGTGGGTAAATAAACTCAGGCTGTGTGCACTAGAAGTAATTCAGGAAGCCAGATCCCAGAATAATGAATGTCTGCATGGGTTCCTGTTGAGCTAAATTATGTCAGCTGTGTAAGTCCAGATAATGCAGAAATGAGGCAATAGAAATAAGTACTGAATCTAGTGCCTCCTTGGCAAGATGACCTAGAGAGACTGTGTTATACTGGTAAACTTGGTACTAAGGATCTTGAAAGGACAAATTAAAGATGGATATGGCTTAAAGCCAAGGTGGCTGTTTTATGCAGGTTACTGTGGAGAGGTGCCAGAGTAGAAAAAAAGCATCCCCAAATGTGGGCTTGTGCTGGAAGCAGGGCTTTGGTAATGGCATTGGGGGAGGTTTCAGGCTCCCCTACTGCAGCATGCCCAAAGCTACCTCTGTTGTACAATTTGGAGTTTGTGTAGGGTGTGACATGAGGGCAGTGGCATGTCTATTCCTTCATGATGCACAGACTTGATAGAAGAAGATTTGCTGTTATCCAAACCTAGGCTTAAAACCTGTAGAAGTTAACACTTTGAATCTGGTTTGGTTTTTTTTCCCTAGCTATTAATTCTATGCAATATTTTCTTTTCAATCCTGAGCAATAAGCACTTCTTCCAGAGAAGTACTTGAGGGAACACTAGTGAAGAGGATGCCATATGGTCTCCTTAGGGGTGTATTTCAGATAAAGGATGCTTTAACTTTAGTCCTCAAAATATGCTGTGTATGCTGTTGGTACACAAGTTTATTTTCCACACAGTGGAGGGGGGAACCCACTGTGTGCTTGCTTACAGGGTATTCAGGTGTCATGTGGGATGTGAGAGGCCGAAGATGGACCTATGGGTGTAACTGCCGCTGATACAGGCTGCCCCAGGTCGGAGCTGGGTGATTTTGCTCCTCCTGTCCCTGCAGATGTAACCTGTTTTTCTACAACTGTGCTGTCAAGTTCCAAACACAAGTCCTGTGTCAGTGCATCCTCTGAGCTTCTCTGTCTCTGCCCTGCCTCCTGGTGTTCCTGTAAAAATCCTCTGAAGGAGAATCTAATTCTGAAAGTAGGATTGCTTGCATTTTCCTTGTGAGCTTTTTCTCTCTGCAGTATTTTCTGGTTTACTTGGATTTTTTTGTGTTGATAGAGGTGACAATTGCATTTGGGTTGCTGCGACTGAGTTGTACTCTTTACCCTTATGATTGTTTTAATAAACAATGGTGTTTGTTTCATGTGGGATAACAGAAATGCTCCATTTTTAGTGTATCTGAAATTACTAAAAAATAGCTTTATGCTCAAAGGGATGACTTGGGCATGTAAAAAAACCCAGAAACCTCTGCAGTGTCAGAACTTATTTCTTTGCCGTGCTGTGTCAGGAAAAGATGTCCCTGGAGCCTTTTCCTGGGTTGCATCAGCAAGCGAAGCTCTTTCCTATGCTGAAAGGGAAGAGACTGATGGAACTAAGCTGGGTATTGCCCAGTGTATTGCTGATCCTCAGCCAGCTGGTTTTGAACATGGTCTGGTTTCAAGTTTGTACTTCAGAAAGAAAATTATGTAGTAAATTGCAGATGGCTATAGGTGAGAACTTGGAGTAGAAATTCATAAAGCTGTGTTTACCACACAGCTGTATATTTGCTATTGGTTGTGTAGGATACACTAGACTTACCTTATAGGTGGAGAGATGGCTTAATTGAGTTGGGGTGGAGATGAAAGAGTGATTTTTTCTAAAAAAGTCTTACAGATATTCAGGAACAAATAAATTTTGAAACTTGGTGAAAACAGTTTGATGCTTTACCCCTAATAAGCCAGAAGTGGCAAAATGCACGTCCTTGGGATAGAGTCTGTACATCTGCAGGATCTACTATATTCCAATTAAGGGCTCAGTGAGGAACCTGACCTGCAGTTCGGAGGTGCTTATTAAATTTCTTTGGTTTCAGCCACTTGCTGTGATAATACAGGATAAAAATTTTACTTAGAGGCTAATAAGAAACCGTTCTCATTGAAGACTTTGATGTGATATCTTCAGAGCAGATAGGAAATTTCTAATTTAATGCATAATGAGTAACTAGTTTCCTGTTTGAAACTTCAGACTTTCTTTCAGTACAGTTTCATGTGGTAGCTGCCTGTGAGGCCTCTCTTGTGGCAAAAGCAAGAAGTCTATTGGTAGTTGAGGAAAATTAGGAAATGCCAAGGAGAAGGTCAGGGGACTGCTGACATGGGTAATGGATAAAATCAGGACTGTGAGAGGGTAGACAGAATATCAAATGTCTTGGAGAAAGCTGCAGTGGATGTTTTGGTTGTTGAAATGAGCTGGGATAAGATCAAGCCCTCTGAAGGTTGTTGATGGAGGCTCATGCCTCCATCAGGGAAGTGGGAAGGGTGGAAATGGCTGTAGGTCGAGGAGGGAAAATCCCTCCAGGTAGGGTTGCAAGGGCAATGTGTCAGTAGGATGCTGCAAGCAAACAGGGATACTGAGTTTGGCGAAAGAGGAGAGAGAACCAATCACGGGCTGAGGTAAGAATTAAGTGCAAGGGAATAAAAATGATTTCTACTTTAAAAGTGTTGGCACTTCAAATTATGAGGTGAGGTGCAGCTTGGATAGAAAACATGTTTTGTTTAGGCAAACATAGATAGTGAACATTTTTAGAGATGAAAGAACACTTTATCTTTAGTTCTCAAGTTTTAAAACCCTGCCATGCGAGCACTTCTATTTTCAAACAATTCAATTAAATGTAAAAGAATACAGTTATTCTGTGAATCCTTTCACTTGACCTGATTCCTTCAGTAAGGATTTGATCAAAATGTTTTGCTCATCTGTCTCAGTGAATCAGATCAAGTCAAATACCTTACTGTGCCTAAATGGACTTAGGATGGTACAGGTATTGATTAAACTCTTTAAGTATTTTTCATCTTGATATTGTGCAACCCAGCTTCTCCCACCCCCAGGGAAGGAGAGCTCCTGACTATTTTGAGTGAATTAATCAGTGCATCAGTGATGATGATTTCTACCACCTCTGGATGGTACCATATTTTTGTTATTTTTCACATTAAGGAAAAAAAAAAACCTACAGAAGAAATGACTGGAAAATCACTTCTGAAATGAGCATGGTAATGAATTATTAACAGCTCAAATAGCAGTGTCATGGATACTTGTTTCAATGGGTGAGTAGTACAATTAATTCTACATTTAAGAGAAGAATTAATGGTGTTAAACTACTTCTGTAATGATGTTTTAATGGCTAGAACAAACTTACTAGAAAACAGTTATTTTACCAAGTGTAGTCCAAAGCCAACAGCTGACTGAATACAGCCCTTAAGACTGTGTTATGCAAAGCTGTGGCCTTTAGCTTTTACCTTCAAACTAACATTTTAAATTGTTATCAACAGGTATTAGATGACAATTCCCTTCCTATAAAAACACACTGTCACTTCAGGTTATCTGAATTGTGATTATAACCTCTGGTGAAATGGTCACTGTGTATTTGCATGTCAGATTCTTGTTGGGGTTTTTAGGTCCAGTAAAACTTTGCACAGCAAGCAGTTCACTCTGGGTTTTGGATGCTGCATCTCAGCTCTATGCATTATAGAAGTGTGGTTCACTTGCTGGGAATCCAAGAAGCAAAAAGTGTTTAAATTAGATGAATGTTACAATAGATATGCCCATCCTTTTTAGGTGCTTGCTGTGGTCTTGAAATTAAGTAGTACAGATACACTTTATAAAGAAACTGCTGAGCAAGCATAGGAACTACTTACTCTAAAGCTTCTTACTGCTAGTATTATTAATCTATAACATTCAGCCTAATGGTGTAGATCCATAACACCAAATTTTTAGGTGAGAGATACATGGTGTGGCATGCACAGTACTACAGCAGCTGTTCTGAAGGAGACTGACTTGATATTAATCCTTTCTGTCTCCAGAGCCTTGCATGTAATTGGGGAAAAATGTGTGGACTAAGTGTTTAATTTCTCATTAATGGGTGAATAAGCTAAACTATCCCTGGAATTTCAGTTCAATAAGCTATGTAACCTCTGTGTGCCGTATGCATGGGGAGAGCAGTTGATAAAATGACTTTGAGTGTGTCACCAGCCAGTGGTATTATGGTTAGCAGGAGGATGGCTGCATTTGGGGTAAGTTCTGCCTCTCGTGCCAGGCATGTTGATATCTTACATATGAAACCGCAGCATCATAGCACAGAGCAATATCAATCTGTAAGATAAAGGTGTCTAACTTGTGCCGATGTTTCAGGTGCTGCTTCTTTGTCTTGCATGATGTGTTGAAGTAGAATAAAAATATCATCTACTCTCCTTGTATTTTAAGGATAGTAATAGTGTCTTTAGGCAGTGCTATCAAATCTGGTCTAATATGATCTTCATTGCATCTACTAAACTTGACCTGCTTTTCAAATCCTAATGTGAAACTAAAAGTAACAAAATAGGAGTGAAATAAGTTTGAGCTTGGCTCTTGATAGGAGATGGATGAGGATATATACACAGTAAACACTGAGACTGAGGCATTTCAGTGGCTTATGGTCAGGATTTTATTACCCTACATTTAAAGAGAGGATCTTTACCACCGTATTACCACCACAGAGTGGTTAAATACCACTGTCCAACCTTCTAGCCAGCAATGTCCCAAACACATCAATCCTATTCAACATAAGGTTTTTGCAAAGAGGCTTGGGCTTGAAATAGGGACTGAGTATTGCCCTTTCTGTCTGTTGGCCAGCCCAGCACTGGATACTTGGTGTAATGATGAGGCTTTATGTCTTAAAGAAAAGCTGGGAACCAAATGCATGTCAGTAGAAGGGATATAATCTGTTCAGCCTCCCTAGATATGGGGGAGTTTGGCTTCAAAACTTAGTGTGTATGGCCAAAATTAAAAGCATTTAGAACTTGCATCCTAAAGTATCAAAGGAGACTTAAGATATGAATGTGCCCTAAGGAGAAGCTTGCAGGAAATGTAGAAGTGTCTGATTAAGCTGTGAATTAGGCTTATTTCTTTTATTTAACAGATTTATCTTCTGCAAAGTTACAGTGGCACAGTCTGATTTAGATGCTGTGAGTAAAGGCTTTCTGTTTTTGTGTAACCCTAAAACAATTAAGGTGACTTGCAAGCAAGTTCAGCATCAAGAAGGCATTCTGCACCCGATGTGCTGCTAAATCTGGAAACAAGGAATCAATGTTCCTCTCAGCCTACATCCAAGGTAGCAGGGTCAGGCTAGGCAGGGAAGTTCTTCCCTATAGCAGAAGGGAAGGAGGCAGGCTAGGAATGGAGCGTTCTACCTTTATTAGGGATTTAAGACCTTGAAAAGTTCTCCTTGTATAGTTAATATAGTTCTGAATCATTAAATAAAAGCCAAAAAAAAAAAATCTATGTATGTCTGTGCAACATCTTCTGTATTGCTAATGATGTAAAACTATGTAGCCATGAGATGACTGTCAGGAAGTAAGACCAACCAGCCATTTCTGATGTTAATTGCACATAATGTGGGTTTCTTTGATGGTTATGACTTACTGCAGTGGCTGTTATTGGCTGTCATCTCATCATTGCTGGTATTGAGTGCTGTCTGTAATGCCTTCCAAAGGCAACTGGGGAAAGGGAGCTGGCAGCTGTGTCTCCGTGTAGGTCTTCCCCAACAGAGGTAGTTCCAATGTCATCTGTCACTCCCAAAGTGTGACCAGCATGTGCCCCACATTGCTGCAGTTGACTCAATATTAAAAGTGCATCTTAACAGACTGCTGAGGCCCTTGGTGGCTTGGTGCCCAAACATATTACTCAGCAGAAGGGGGAAGATGAATTGTATTGCAGGGGATGATTTTGTTGATGTTATCTTCTTGTGGAAGTATAGTAAATAGAAGGCTAGGGGGAGTGTTTTTGGAACTTTTTTTGATATAAGATTATGACAGCTTTGAAACTTCTCTTTGGGTGCCAGAAATTGAGTGTTAAGAAGGCTGGTGCTGGGGTGCTCTGAAGAGGCACATGCTGGCCTTGTTTGCTTTTAATGGTGTCGGAAACCTAAGATTTCAATTTTTCGTGTGCATAGTGTGTCTCCTGAAGAGCATATGGTGCCTTGCAAGTTGACAGCAAGCAGTGTCTTTGTCTTGCTCTTCTTTCATATATGCTTTTTAAAAATAAAAAGGGGAAAGTAAGTATGTGTGTATTTGGGCTTCTCCTAATGGCACTAAGCCAATTTGCTGTCTCTACAGGCCACTTGAATTGTGAGGTGCTGGCAGCACCTGCTCTGTTTGGGGTTTTATTGTTTCCTGGGAGTATGGTGTTTTGGTCTGCTTGTGCTATGATGTTTGTCAAGACTGATCTCCATAAGGGATCTCTTAATCACTGCCAAAACACTTCACAGAAGCACCCCTGTTCTTCTGCATCCCTTGGCAGAAAGGTCACCTGGGCTGGGGAAGGCATTTCTAGATGGATAGGTAAGGAGTAAGTGCAGGTCCAGGTTAATCTCTGGAGCCCACTGAGCTTCAAGGGATGATGCAAAAAAGTTTCTCAAAAGGAATTATTTCTAATAGGAAGGCAAGAAGTTGATTAGTGAAATGACTCTGGGGTAGTATAGACCTCAGATAAGCAAAGCTTCACATACTTAGATGTACCCATGTTTTTGTGAATAAAGGAAAAAGATATGGGAATCTGCTGATTTTAACACAGCATAAATAGTCTACTAATGTGTAATCTGTAGCTGGCAAAAAATGTCTGTCAGGAAATAAAACAACAAAACTATATTTGTTTACAAGTGATAGTGAATTACTGGCAATAAATTCCATGAATTTTTGAGAGTAACAGGGAAGGAAATGATTATTACTATTACCAGACAAAAGAGAAATCTCAATGGCTTCAATGAAAGCCTGTTGAAAAAGAAATAAACGTGGAAATGGCACTAGAGAATCATTAGCTGGTGGTGATAAATATATTAAGAGGCATTAGTGCAGAAACAGCAACACTAGCAATTTGAATGCATTAGGTTTTCCAAGGCCTGTTATAGTTCACTGAAAGAGAAAGTGATGGCATGGTACCAGAGGACAATGCTGTTCCTCGGTATGTGCACTGTGACTCTGGCATCATTTTATAACTCTAGTTGGGCTGGTAGTTTTAGTTCAGGTGGAATTACTTCATGCTGTTAAGTATGAAGGTAATATTAAAAAGCTTGGAAACTAAATTTGCAGAGAGGTGTTGGAGAGGGGGGCTCTGCAGAAAAATAGAGGACACTGAGTTGTGGAAGAAAAAATGTTGTTGTAACAAGATGATGAGTTGCATGGGTTTGAGTTCTTACTTAGGTGGCCTGTACTGTGAATGGATCTGGCAGAAATGAGCATGTGTGCAAACTTGGGCATTTGGTGCATAGATTTTGACTAAAATAATGATGATAGACTAAGCAATTTTGATGCATTACTAAGCAATGGCAGTAAACTCACCTGGAATAGTCTTGGCTGAGGCACTGGACTTTGGCCTTTCATCTAATGGTAAATTTACCCCCTGTGTAATTAGGTGCAAGAATATTGGCTTTTGGAAAGCAGAATATGGAGGTAGATGTGAACCTGGGGAGGCCCTCAGGTTGTAGCCTCCTGTGGAGAGTTGAAGCTAAAGGTGCTTTTAATAGCTATGTTGAAATTGTTGCCCACTGTTGCCAAGTTTGGGCCTGCAGCTGCTTTATGGTTAGTTTTAGCCCTGCTGACTTTAGCCAAGTGTCTCCTTTGGGATGTTCTTCAACCTTCCTGTCTTACATGCCAGTCTTAGATGGAGCTACTGAGCTTCTGAGTTGGGAGGCGACAGCAGGGACACAACCTCCTGCTTATGCCGGTCAGATTCTGTTGTTGTATAACAAAGTTATTCAAGTTAAATTACATCATCTGCCTTGGTACTGCTAAATATGAGTCTTGAAATTACAGATGCAACAGAAATGTCTGATTTTTATCCATTGTGACTGTCTTCAAGTTCAATGTCAGAAATGTGTTTAATAGCACACATTGATGGAAGATGACATTCTCTTCTGTCTTGCCTCCTCCTTTGAAAAATGTCCTTTATTTCTTTAGACTTAAGCTTTCTCCTTTAAATCAAATATACATGAGTGAGTTTTCCGTCAGAAATGCAACAAGGTTGTAGCCAGAATCAGTCTCTAGTCTGCACTAGAAAGACAAGATGTTATTATTTTTTGCCATTACTTTACATTAACAAGGATAACAAATGTAAGTTGTAACATGAACTTACAGGGACAGTATATTTTAGACAGCCCATTTTACACTTTTATTACAGTGATTTTAACATTGCCATATTTTTGAGGCATTGGAAGGAGCACAAGCCCTGCATTCAAGAACAAAAATTGCAAGTTGCTGGGTATATTCAATAGACTGGAATTTTCTGCACAGCACCTGGGTCAAATTTTGTAAATCAAGAATATTTGTAGTGTAATCTTGTAAGTCATGATCCAGTTGAAGCATTTTACTTGCAGTGAGAAGTCCATCTATTTAAGTTATGTGTTGTGGGTTATTGAAGTCAGTGTAAACAGAAGATAGGGGAAAAAGTAGAAATTTTGCTTCTCAGACCATTAAACTTATATTGTAGTGACTTAAAGTTTCAAGCTTTTAAATTTGTCTAAGGATTAATCTGACTCTAGAAGTCTTTTCTCAAAGGAAGTCCTAACGCATGAATGTGAAAAGTAGACTTTCAGTTCAGGCAAAACATTTTCTCTAAGTCTGTAAACTGAAAAAATACTGGATTGGCTCTTGTTGGCTCTGCCCCACCTCTCCCTTTAAAGTCTAGAATACAAATATGAATTTATCACTAACAAGGGACTCATGATAGATATGATAAGAAGAAATGAAATCTGAAGTTTCCTCTGGGAAATGTAGAGTATCACCAAAGTTTATTCACCTGCCAAATGGGAAAAGTGCATAGTGAAAGGCAACTGCACTGTGCAGAATTTGGGCTGTCCCTTTAGTTATGTGTCTCCAGACACATTGTGTGTAGGATGCAATTGCTGGAGATTTGCCCCTTCTGGTAATATAAATTATTTGTTTGAGGGAAAAGTGCTGTAGTAGCTGAATGTGAGTGGCAGATGGTGGACTGAGTCCATCCCAAAGGGGGAGTTGAATGCATACAGGTATGCTCTCAGGTTTTTGCAGTATACTTTGCAATGAAATACGTGTCTTTGCCCCCTCATCTAGCAGTCATTGTGTTGAGGATGATTCTTCTTCTGCTTTTACCAGTGGGTCTGTCTGCTGCCTTGTTTTTCACTTACCACTTTGTGATTCCCACTGCAATCAGCCTCTTCCAGCCCCTCTTCTGGCTGCTGCCAGAGGAAGAATAGAGCTTTTCCATGGGTATGAGTCTCGGAGAGGCTGGGATCTCTTCTGTTTTATCTCTTGTGCCCTGGAAGGTGTTTGTAAGTGCTCCCTCAGCTCCTCTATAGTTTCTCCCTTCTCCAGAAAGCATATGAGATTAAGGGAGTGTCTACCTACATAACCAAATCACATTTCTGTGGTGAGCAGAAATGTTGCCTACTTAAATTCCACTGCTTAGTGCCTTGGCTTCTAATGCCAGGCATGGTGCCCATCAGCACCCCCGCCTCTTGCATCCAACTTCAAGGTAATTAGTGTTTAGTTTGCTCTGATGGATAAGCCTCACCATGCTGTGATTGTGCACGCTGGGGATGGGGGATGCTTTGCTCTGCCTGAACACCCCTTTTTGATATGTGGTCCATTGCATTTCTTTGTAACTGCTAATTCCAGGCAGTGTACTGAGGGGATGGACAGACGTACTGGGTCAGGCTTCAGATGTTTTTCTTGCTTAACTGGTTTTGAGCTGTGCAAGTCTTCCTGCTGAGAATCTCGGCCATGTCTCCAGTACTGTGGTGCTGTACATCTTGGATTAGCAGCTTCTGGTTGGAAGGACTTCCACTGTTAGCCAAGCTTTAAATCCCTTGTCAGTGGCAATTTGGATGCTCTTCTGTATTGCCTGCTTCCATTATTTTCCTTCCATTTTTTCATCACCTTCTTGGAGAAAAGAGTATCTGAGATGTGCAATTTGGATTTGATTTTTACATTTCTAATAGGTACTTTTAATGTACTGTAAGATTTTTGAAATGTGGGATTGCTGTTACTGATTTTCTTGTGTACTTTGGGAGAAAAAAAAATAAAATGGAAGGGGTCTAGCTACCTCTACTATATTTAGCTCCTGGAGATCTGGTTTTACCTGTAAAAGCTTTATTGGAACTAAAAAAATTACAGCACCATTCCTCCTGTGAATTGGCCTAGACTTTTCTGTCCTTGCTAAAAGAGCTACTTTTTGCTACTCTACTAAGATGCAGTGCAGAGCAGGGATTTAATTTCCTAAACTGAACACAAGCATTTTAAAGTTGTTTGTGAATAGGGTGATGGCAGCTGGCAGTCCTAACTGGAGCATCTTGTGCTGTGAAGGTGTCAAGTCACCATGTCCTCTGGCAGCAAGAGGTATTTGGAGATAGCAGGCAAGTACTTGTGTTTTAATAGTGCACGAAAGCATCTACACCTTAGAATATCTTTAGCATATAGCTTCATACTTCTATTTGTAGGAGAGTCAAAGGGGAAATAGCTTAATTATGATCCAGAACATGTAGACAGTAGATACAGGCTTTGTTATTCTGGTGAAAAAAATGACAGGGAAATTGGAAAACTTGGTTGCCATGATTACCAAGTGGTCAGGAGAGATCCACACAGCCTGATGGTGGTTAATATAATAACTTGGGTGATAACAAAAAGTCTTGTGACTTGATATTGTAGACCCCACTAAAACAGTTCCGATGTGTTGCTCTCCTTTTGGGTAAGATCACATGCCTGGACACCCCCAATGCATATACGCAGGGAAATTTCTGGCTTGTCACACATACAAGTTTTGGGGGTGGCTACAGCTGCTGAAAAGCATGATTCTGTGCTGATGCTTGCTTGTCGAGCCTGGGAAATGCTGTTAGTTGGGGATTTTGCTGTCAGTTTGGGAAATGCTTCTGTGTTCAGCCTGTGCATGTGTGGAAACTTAATGTTTCACTACTACTATCTCATGTGAAACTGGCTAGATCTGCTGATGCTGTGTCAGACCTCTTCTGCAATATTTTTGGAGGCTGGACGAGGTGTAAAAACCTTTGTCACCTGCCTGTGAAGAGAGGTGTAAACTGATGATTTCCTCCAAGCCATTGTGTCATTAGAATTGCATGTGGCGATTTTCTGGGGGGAGAGGATGTGATAGGAGATGCTGAGGAGCTGCTACTTCATAGTGCTGGTATGATGAGCTATGAAGACCCTATATAAATCCAGACCAGCAAAACCAGATGCCAGCTGTTGTCTCCTTTCCAGGACCCATGTGCTTCCGTGATAATAAATATGATCTCAAGGCGTGCTCAGGAAGCATAAGCCAGTACTGCCCTGTCCTTCCATACAAAAAGTTTCACTTCTTACCTGACTTAGATATTCTTTGCCCCAGTTGAAGTGATTCTCTCTCTCCCTATCCGAAAAGACCCAGAAAAGATTATTCCTTGTCTTTGTGCAACAGCCTTTTTTGTAGTCTGTCCTTTTGTTCTTCTTTCATCTTTTTTTCTTGGGGCTAGGCAATGCCAAATTATTCAATCTCTACTCCTGTGTGATCTGTTAAGCACCTCCAAAGGGAAAAAGTACTCTTCAGTTGAAATAATTTGAATAATATTTCATGTATAGCTTATTTAAAATGTCCTATATAAACTTATCTCTGCATAGTGGCATTTTGTCAATTACACCTGCAGTGAAGATTTATCTACAGTATTTGTGTGTATTTTTATTTGGCATCAAATTTGAATGTGATTTGAAACTTCATGGGCAGGATACACTTTGAAAATCCATTATAGAAACTTATAACTCAGGTGGTGTTATTAGGTCCACTTATCTACCAGGTAGCCCAAAGAACAGGGACAATCATCAGTCACTTGTGCAGTGCTTGCTTTAGCCTGCATTTCAAATAGCTTTTCTTAAAAGCTAGCTTATTAAAACAACCCCACAAACTCCTAAGTATTTGTCCTGGCTCTGGCCAGGCCGGAATTAACTTCCCCAAGCAGCCAGCCCAGGTGAGCTGAGTTAGCCCAGGCTGTTCCCACACCACCTGCCATCACTCCCCCATAAAAGGGGCTTGTTGGGAAGGACGCTCCTGGGTGCCTCCAGGGCAGTCCAAATGCAGCCGGGTGTCGGGCAGTGCGCAGCAATAGTGGAGGCAGTAAGGTACTCTGTGTAATCACCGGGTGTGGGTGTAGTCGTCCATTATTGTTCTACTTTAATGGTACTTTCTGTCAGCCAACTGTCTTTATCCCAACCCGGGGAGGCTCTGACTCTTTCTCCTCAGGAGTGAGTGGCGTGTGGTGCTCAGCCGCTAGTTGGGGCTGAACCACCACGGTGTTACAGAGGTAACGATCTTCTCAAAAGTATTTTTGTGCCTTGCATTGCCGGAGTGGGAATTTGCCATGAAGTTTGGAGTGGCTTGGATTAAGGGGTTGGGGGAAGACATGACATGAGGGGGACGATGACTAGAATTGTTCTGAGAAACATCCCAAACGCGTGCAGGGAAAGTATTTCAGATGCTCTTTCTTACAGCTCTTAATCCCCACTGCCTCTGGTCCTCCATCGCTGTGTCCAGAGAGGCTTCCAACTCTCCTGACTTCTGTGCCTGCTCTTTCCTAGTGCTGCTTCCATAAGTAACTAATGATTAGGAATGTGCTGGTTTTGATATTTTTTGCTAATAAAATATTTCATTCCACCTTCCTGAATGGAATTGGCTCTTGCAGTTTCATGATACGGCTTTATTCAAATGGCTTGCAATAAGTGGAAGCACAGAAGTTGGTGTTCTCCGACCTCATTTTTTAAACCCTTTATTATCAATGTCTTCATTTTCGGTCTACTCCAATGTTGCTTATAAATGTATTTAGAAAGGTTAATGTTCAAAAATAATGATACTTTATTCACTTATAATGGTGACCAGGATATTGCGTAGTAATAATGTCTCCTGCTGCAATAAAACATTCTAAAGAATGTTTTGAGGGCCTTTGTGATTCAAGGTTAAAGATACTAAGATAAGTCAAACTAGACTTGGTAGTGTTTTTTTAAATAGAATTCAGAAGAGGTTCTTGCAGTTTGTGCTAGTTTTTTTGGCTACTTGTTAAAATGCCAGCTCTGTTTTGACAAGGATTTTACTTCTGTATTTTTGACAGTGTTTCTGTGATGGCTATAGGAGACTAGAAAGAAATTTCAGAATATTAGTCCTTTCTTTGTGTCTCGAATTATTGTAGCAAAGGCAAATGAAGGAAAACCTTGTATTGGAAACTATCTGGAAGGTGTCAGCCAGAAACTTGGTTGCCTCTGCAAATATTAAGAGGTGCAGTGCATCTTTGGCTACTCGTCTATGAAATTTCCCACATTCAAGTGGCTTTTAACATCTGCTGTAAAAGAAATCTGCACTGTGTTACTGTCTTAAAACATCTGCAGCAGAGTGTATATATGAAAGAAATACAAGTAGGCAATGGAGTTTCTTCTAAATCCACTGAAATTATACAGGCAGATTTCCTGGCTTAGGTCAATTATTTGAGCAAGGTCCCAGAATTTCTTCCTTGACAAGTTTATCACCAGACAAGCAACAAGTGTTTACAGTGTAGCACAAAAATAGGTCCAGAATAGTCTTCTGGGTTTTTTTTTGTTTTGTTTTGGTTTGTTTTTTTTTTTCCAGTTACACTGTGGGGAAGAAGCCTTACTCTACTGTGTGTTTCTGTACACGGTAAAAAGATTAATAACAGGATTTCTCTGGCCTTCTCTACCTGTGGCTGTGGCTTGCTACATGCTAGCGATTAACCCTTATCCAGGGGTCATGGTTTTAAGGAGCTACAGCAGATGCTTTTACATCTTCAGTGTTTCTCAGAGCTCAGAATTTCTTATACTTATGGCTGTACGTACTGGGAGGGGAAATATTTCTGTATGTTATCTGGCCTTTAAGTGCTAATTTATAACAAAAACAGGTTAATTGCATAGCAAAGGAAAGCTTAAACAAAAGCTGCTAAGCTGGCAAAAGAAACCCCCACAAAAACCCCAATCACTTGTGTACAGCTCCTGAAAAGTGGAAAAAGTTATAAAGGACAATAAAAGTCGCTCTTCAAAATATTTTTTCCTGATAAGCCTACAAGTTCTTGTCCGACGTGAGTGCTGCTGTGACTTTCTGTATTAATTCAGCCTTTCTGTAAGCCCTCAAATATCTTGCGGAGGATAAATCAAATATCCTTTCTAATAATGCCTTACCATGGTCCTGTTTAGAAAATAATTACACCAAATAGTTGTGCCATAATAACACTTGTCTTCACAAATTAAGTGGGGTTGGAGAGAAATGAAGCGCAGTAGTGAGCTGGGGTTTGTTTTTTCTTTAAGCCCCTTGATTTAGAGCTCTATTGTGGTCTGATGCTAGAAAAAAATGTAATGCTGGTGCTGACAAATGCAGCGTCACCTGATGGTAGGATATGCTCATTGCTGCTTGCTTGGGGAAAAAATAACAACAGTATTCCTTACTCAGAAGGATGTTCCAAGAGACAGGTTGTTGAGGGCATGCATGTTTTGAATGAAGATCCAGGTATGTAAATACTCGCTGTCTATAGCAGTGTGGCTATCCTTGTAATCTGTATTATCCTTGGGAAAATCTGGCATCATTCTGTTTATGAAGCTTTCCCAGCAGGTAATTGAGATCACTTCCCAGCTCTGTATGTCCAAAGTGAAGTGGCCTGGACATGTGCCCAAGTGTTGCATGGCAGAGACTCAGACTCCTCATGTCTGCACTGGCTGGAAGTTTTAACGTGAAATTAAATTAAATGGAAGTATTTTCCCTTTTTATTCTGCTTTAATTATGGTGTCTAAGCTGCAATGAAGTTGCAGGCAGTAATTTGACCTGTGACACATGAAACTATGTACCACCTCTTAAAAAGAAACTACAACCAAAACCCTAAGAAAAAGTTCCCAAATAGCAAGCAGTCTTCTGAAAAAAACAGTACTTGCTGTCTTTGAACAGTGTATTTATTGTATCATTTTTAAATGATTGTAGCATTTTGACTGACTGTATTTTGCATTGCAGCTTTGCCTTATGGTAGCTAACCATTGCTTGGAAGTATTAATTTTCTCCAAGTATTGTATATGGTGTCAAACACTAAAACACAGGTTCTGGCTGGCATTTGAAGTGATGTCAGAACTGTCACCTGTATATTATTAGTCATTGATCTTGCTATGAGAAAGATTTGTTGTAGCAAACAAAATATGCATGCTTAGAGAGTGGAACTGTGGGATAGAACTCTTCGCTAGTCTAAAAAAAAATGCAAACCCTGTAATTGATGGCTTGAGATGAGAGAAGTGATAGGCAACTTGCCTGTATCCAAATTGCTTGGCAGGTGCCTTGAGATATCTGAAGAGTGTAGGAGTTAGGTTTTCTTTCCCACATGCAAACTTGAAAAACCTGATTTTTCTATTGTGTCATCAGAAGACTGGCTTAATGTTTACAAAGGATGCATAATAGGGACAAGGTCCTTCTGTTTCATTCAGAAAATGTTTGCGTGTGTTAATGCAAAATTCACCACACATCTATCTTACTGTTGAAAGATATCTTGGCAGTGCAGGTTTGAAACTGGTGCATCAATATGTATGGCTTTGCATTCTGTTGTTCAGATGTACCTGTGTTACCAAGCAAGAGAAACAAAATATTTGCATGGAGCTTGTTCAGTGGATGCCTTTATGGGTAAATATTTCATGTGATAGACTTTGAGTATTCCTCTGAAGTGCCAAATTGTCAGCTTTGTTTTGAAGTGGTAGATTTCAAGATGGATTATGGACCTTCAGAGAATTTCCTCATTTTCCTTAAACACTCTAGTCTTTCTCTGGAAATAACCAGGCTGGGTGATCACATTTGTTGCCTTGGTTGTTTCTGGCGCGTGTGTACCACAAACTGTCTTCATCTGTCCCATGCCTCTCAGCAGCTCTTCTGATAGTGCTTTTGAATGGGACTGCTTCTCAGCTTTGTGTCGCTACTTTGTCTTTTGAAGCTTTGCAACACAGCATGTAGAGACTCTCCTAACAAAGCACACGAACAGTCTTAGCCTTCTCCCAACACACAGTTAACTTTTTATACTTAATCTGATCGACTTGTTCTGCTAAGTGAGGCAGATAGTGATGGATGTCTCCTGTTCCTCAGAGATGGTTCTGCTGGTATCAGACCATACCCTTTCTTAGTGTGCAGGGGCACAGTCAGACAAATGATATGTGTGGGGGGGAGAAGAGCGTGGGAGTGTTTTCCCCACCAGCTGTGAAAGATGCTGGTACCCAGCAGGACTGACTAGCCAATAGCTAGTTTATGAAAACAAAAAGGACTTCAGAAATTATTCATTTAGTGTAATACCATTTTTTTCCTTTACTTGAAATGTCTGAAATGGGCCACTTAAAGAAATGTGGCGAAGTTAGTGCTGCGTGTAGTGGTAGCAAATGGAGTGTCTGAAGCAGGCCAAAGGAAAGGGGGGTAGTGTGCCCACTTGTGTATCAAGAAAGCTGAAGAAAATTGGCACTCATCAGCTGGGAGAAGGTGGTACCCATACCCTAGTATTGGGCTGACTTCAGTTAAGACCCTTCATCTTGAAGTGAGAACTTTTATATCTGAAAGTTGTTCCATTAATTTCTATTATACCTGTGGCAATACAGTTGAGCACGTCTGTAGCCTTGTGGCACTCAGGGTCTTGTTTGAACTGCTAATCTGTCCAGAAACTGTATAAACGATAACATGAGCTGCATTTCATTCAGGTGCCGTGAGTAGGGAATTGGGCCAGGTAGTCCCTTCACAGGGTTTGGGCACGTTCTGGTATTTGACCTCTGCGTGCTTGTCATTCCCTGGGATCAAGAGTGTCTTAAAAGTTTTGTCTACCATATGTTTTTTTCTACCTCATGGAGTTTTAAATTTTTTTGTTTTTTTAAAAGAAGGTAAACCTTCAAGTTTAGACTGGGGAAAGGTTTGAAGTTTGTCATCTTCAGGGTAAGGTGTGTGAAAGCTGCACTCAGACTGAGGGTTTATCTCCATAAATCCTAATTAATTCAAGTTATGAAGGGATATCCAGCTTAATGCAGTGATCTAAATTGCTCTTCAGCCTGATGAATCATGCACCATCAACAGCAGAGGGCAAACCATCAAGCTGTAGAGAAGTATTTTGAGATCCTTGTCCCTCTTTATTTCTCACATATGTAAGAAAGTATGTAAACAATATAGGAGAAAAATAAAGGTAGTAGATGCCAAGTTTCACCTAAAGCTTGAAGTTCCTGCAGATAAGGAATCATTGTGGTAACACCACAATTGCCTTCCCCCAAAAAACGTTAGGTGACTTGTAGGCTTAAAGTTTGCAAAATTTCGGTCTAAGTAGTAGGGGTTTACAGTCTCATGAAACATTACTTTAAAGGCACTCTTTTTTTCCCTCTTTTCAGAAGTATTTTGTTGTGTCAAAAGTCTTTGGGTGTTAGTGTTGTGCAGCTGAAATTTAGGAGAGGGCTGGTACATGTGGAGGAAAGTTTTGCAAGGATTGGGCTCTAAGCCTGTACCACCGTAAGTAGGATGGGAAATACACATGGGGCTTTGATATGCTCTGAGGAAACATTCAGTCTATTCCAATATGACTCATGCATGGAGACTAAAATAAATGTTATTCTTCTGCTGAACAATATGTTAGATTTCTTCCTGATAAAAATGGATATTCCCTTACAATGCCAATAATGAAGTTCAGAGCAAAATAAATGAATGCTCTGAATCATCTATTACTAGCAACACACTGACAGCTTAATGCAATAAGACCTCATGAAGCCTGATTTACATATACATTATTAATTCATACTGGGAGAATGTTTTAACAAAAATAAGGTAAAGAAAAAATAACTTTCCCTCTTCCTTCTTCCTTCTCTTAAATGAAAGACCTCTTCCTCCCCAGACGCAACTGCTATAATGTACAAGCAGTTTAGTTTTTATTGTGCTTTCTAATTTTCATAGTGGGATACCTCAGTGAGCAAGACTGGCTTTCTCCTCTTGCTCTGCATACACCAGCAGTTTGATAGAGGCAGCTCAGCAACCCCAGCATTTCCAGCTGCTCCTGTGTTAGGTTCAGCAACCCAAGAAGTAATCTGTCAGTCTTGGTGGTAGTTACTAACAATGCTGTCAGGCTTTTCATCAAATCTACCTTTAATTCCCCAAGACAGGGGAGTCTGCAGGTCTCTGGTGGCTTGGAGCAGATTGAAGCATGGAAGGAGAGGAACTAAATTTGTGTAGTTGGTTGAAGAGCTATGCAGATGACAAAGTTTTCTGCAGTGACATCTGTTATCAGTGCCTAAAGTCAGCTTTTAAAAATAAAAAGACCCTACACAACCCCTGTGCATGTACTAATGTTGACATCTTTGCTGAAACTATTTCTCTTTTCTTGTAGCCTTGGTGACCTCGGAAATGTGCATGTGTCTCTTCATATGTAGTTCATTTTTCTCCTTTTGGTCCCCTGGTATATTGCAGTAAAAACCCAACAGTATACCAGTATAGTTCTTCATATGCTATAAATCCTGTTTCCCTTTATTCCAACCCCTGTTTTCCTTTTTCAGCTATAGATTGTTGCTTTTGCCAGAGCCCTTTAACTTGGTTTCAGTCTATATATGCTCAGGTCTGAGACAAGATTGCTGATGTGTTTCCACACTGTTGCTGCTAATGGTTTTTCTCTCTTTCTAGGCTTCATTAGATTTTTATGCTCCCAAATGTGTGTTGAAGAGAAACAAGGTCACTAGAAGAGGCTGGTAAACTCTTAGTTTGTATTTAAATGCAGGATGTGAATGCAGACAGGTGTGGATGTTGAAGCCTCAGTGTCAGTGTTTACAGTATATACTTAACCAGGATGCAAGATGTATTTTAATTTATTATTTTTTTGCTGTCACTGTGATGCTGGGGCTACCTTTTATTTCTGTGTTAAGATGTGAATGCCTTGGACAGATCTCCTGGAAGTGAATTAAATCAAACTTCAAGGAAGAGGTCAGCATTTCCCATTTTTTCAGTTCGCACAGGGCCCTGGTGGGCAATAAATCTCGAAGCAGAGCTGGAAAGCTTCTAGCACTACGGGGGATTTATAGCCCTTGTCTGATATGAGGCAACAGAGGTGACTGGGGGTCCTTATTTTTCTTTTGGGATTGGTGAAAGCTGCCAGGTTACCCCAGGGCACCTTGAAACACTTTTCCCTCACTTGTTTAGATCCAATTATGTGTGTTTTCTCATTCAGTTCTTAAACCACCTGGTGAGATGTGTGAAATGGGAGTCCCCAGGTATAATCGTGAAGCTCATTTTTTGCCCTCAGTGCAGTTAGTGCCCGAATAACAGTGCCAGGCCCCTAGGCTGCCCCATGGCTTGTCTTGGGGCAGATCCCATGGTGAAATGCTGCTGTCCTTATTGGATTTGTCTTCTAATTCAGTATGCATTATCAGATTTAGTTTTGCTTTCTCTAAGCGATCTAAGTCAAGAATAAGACTCATCTGCATAAGACCACTTTGAAGGTGGCTTTGCAGAAACACTTCAGTGACCTTTCCCCAGCTGTATTGTGGCTTAGTCGTGAAGATCTCAAAATAAATGCTAATGAGAATGCAGCTTCATACAAGACTCCTCAACTATTTTGGATTCCTTTGTGACAAATGACATACAGAACAGTTTTGAGTTTCCTAGATCTAAAAACTTTCTATATATGGAAAAGGTCAGATCTCTTTCGAAGCTTGGAGTGGCATTTCACACAAATTTTACTTTAATAAAAGATCAATCATAACTTCAATAGAAAATCATCTGGTCTCAAATAGCTGATGAATCAGGGTGCTCAGTGTAGGGGTTACTCTTGTGAAGTCTGGAAAGTGTCCATCTAAAAACATGGCTTTTGGTGAATGATCTGTTTCTTCTTGATTAACCTTGAATTAAAATAAAATGTTGAGTCTAATCCTGGACAAATTGCATCTGGGCTGTTGTGGGTATATGTGCAAAGTCCTTTATGCAGCTCAAAACCTACATGAATTTGTGAAGCTTCTGATTTCTTTGTTCTTGTGGATAGCTACTGAGGAGCTGCTCTGATGGGTGCTGTGGAAGATCTCTGTGTCTGAGATCATCAGCAATTTAAGTAAAAAAAAAAAAACAAAAAACCAAAAACCAAACCTGGAAGTCTTACAACAAGCAGCATATGAGTCTTCAGAGAGAATTGCATGCCATGGGAAGAGGATGGTGAGTTTGCCTGCCTGACATCTGGCTCATTTTGGAAAGGGAATTTTTGCAGCTAAAGAAGGAAATAGACAGAAGAATATTAAACTTTGGCAGAAAGGAAGGAGGACACATAGAACAAATGAGTGTTCAGTTAGTGCACAGTGAAAGTGGTGAATGAAATCAGTTGAGACACAACTATAGAGGGAGGAAAATCAGTAGTTGCCTTGGTGTCAGTGCTAGTGTCGTGGTTTTACCCCGGCTGAGAGCCAAGATCCACGCAGCTGCCTGCTCCTTAAAGGAAAAGAGCAGGGGAAGAAAGGGGGGAAGAAAAGGGGGAGGGGGGGGGGAGGGTGAGGCAGGGGAAGGGAAAAGGAAGGTGCAAATAACAACCCCAAAAGCAAGAAACCAAAAGCCCATGGGTTGGGATAAGGATAGTTTACTAAAATAGCAGAAAGATAAAATATAACAATGCTAACAGGACTTTAGAGCAAAAAATCTATGAAATTGTTGATACACAATGCAGTTTCTCACTGAACCCACAACTCAGGCCGTGCCACCCAGAGCCGTCCCAGAACCCAACTGTCCCCCAAAAACCGCGCGTCCTGGAGCGGCCCCTGCTCCTCCTCCCATCAGCCCCCCCTTTATACTGAGCATGACATAATTGGCATGGAATACTTTCTTTGGCCAGTTTGGGTCACCTGTCCTGGCTTCACCCCTCCTTTCTCATGAATAGAGAAGTATGAAGAGCTGAGAAAGTCCTTGACTGTCTGACAGCAACTAGAAACATCAGGGTGTTATCAGCACTGCTTTCATTTTAATTCTCAAACACAGCATTCCATCCGCTGCTACAAAAGAAGTTCACTCCATCCTGACCAAAACCAGGACAGCTAGGAACCTGGAAAAAGAGGCAGGAGTGCCCAGAATAGCGTGTTTCTGAGCATAGCTGTGGCTGCACTGCATTGCTGAAACCTGATGTCAGAATTTGCATGGTTAGGATATTGAAACCTCTGGCTCTGACCTGTTTTTCAGAGTTTGAGAGAGGAACGTGGGTGTCATTGTCAGGAAAGGCATTGCCACTTCTGAGGGTTTGATAAGCATTAAAGTAGTAGCCTGAATAACTACTGTGCAGTCAGAACCCTGGAACAAGCTGGGAGATTGTTGCTGGAGAGAAAGGCTGAGCTGTTCTGGGGAGCTGGGTTGGAGGGCAGGGGCTGCAGTACCCATCTTTTTTTCCCCAAGTCCCTGGTGGTGGTTTCACTGGGGCAAGGCAGAAGCTTTCTTACAAATAAACCACCTTGTATTGTGTTTTTGAGCTGCAGAATTTTTTTGTGTGCCTTACAAGGGCAAAAACTACATTACACCTGGCTCTGGAAGGTTAAAAATGAAACGTGAAATCGAAAGCTGATGCCACGTTAGGTACAATGATCATAATGTGATTGCATGTGCGATGTGCATAGAATAAAATCCAATCAATTACACGTCGAGTGCTTTAAAAGGCCCATTCTAAAAGCTACAAAGATTATCAGCCAAGCAGGTAGGAAGATGAAGTCTAAATGGAAAAACAAATGATATTTTGGAACTGCCAGGAGTATTGCATAATATACCCTGAAGCCCACAGTCAAGAGGAGAAGGATCTACATGTAAAATAAATGTATTGCTACATCTGCATCTGCTATAAAGCATGCTGTGACAATAAAATTCCCAAATATCCAAAACAGCCAAGGGAACTAGATAATAAGAGATATTTTTGGGTTTGTTTTTTTTTTTTTTTCTTTTTTTTGATAGTGGGAGCAGAAGCTGGTCAAGAACAAAACAAGATACAATATGTAACTGTATTTGTACAATATAATATGTAACTGTATTTGTCACCACTGAATATGATCAAGATTTTTTTAAGGTCAAAGAAAACTGCCACCACCAAAACTACTTGTTAGATTAGATATTAGATAGCAGTTAGATATTAGATATTGTTAGATTAGATATTAGATAGCAGTTATATGCAGAAACATGTGCTTAATAATTCTGAACTGTATCTGGGAAACAGCCAGGCCATGTGGTCCTGTCAATTGAGTGTTGATGTACCAAGATGATGGGCCCATGGATGAGTTACTGTGAGCTGACCTGGGGTGAACCTGGCTGGTGTGAGCTGCTTGGAGGTTTTCTGCATCTAGGTGGTCTTTTGTTTTGGGGTGAATAACCTCATATCAGGAGAGATCGAGCTGTTGGCACACTGAATGCACGTTAGCTGGTGATTTCAACTTCACACAGTAGCTTACCTGTGTCATTCACCGTATAGCCAGATGCCAGAAGTACAGTAAGCAACATGTAGTTGCTCATAAACTGATGACTTGTGTTGTGTTTGAGTGGGTGAAGACATTTTTGGTTTGAAATGACTTGTTTAGTGTATGTTGAAATTCGGGGGAAATACAAAAGGTGGAATGCTAGTGCTGTGAATGTAGCTGAACAGACAGAAGGTTATTTAAGTCACTGTAGATTCCACTTTACCCTGATCTGGGTTATGTCTGTGACATACTGATAGGGTTATTTGAATGACAAATACAAGGTCAGAAAGTAATTAATCTTATGCAAAACAGTGGTGTAGAAAGTACATACTCTATAACTGACTGTCTCACAAATGATAAAACTCAATGTTAAAACTAAACATGTTGATACAGGATACTTTTCTGTGGGATACAAGATCAGCTATCATGTTAGTAGCTTGTAATGCATTCATATTGGAAGGTTAATTTCTTAAAGTAACTGGTGGGACTGCAGAGTTTGTGATTAAATACAATCACCATCCACCTGTAGGTTTGGAGTGATTTCTTATTTTTTTTCTTTTTTTTATGGCAGGGTTTCATGCAATTTGTGCCTTGTGTCTATGCTGCGTGGTGGTTTAATCAGTGCTTTGAGGAGGGAAAAGAAAAATCCTGGTAGGATCAGCAGCAATTGAAATTTTCAGGTGGCACGAATAATTACTATCTGTAAACTTCCAATCTGAGGCTAGTTTGAATGGTAGATAATATGAAGGTGAGATTATTGGTTCAGTGCAGTCTGGATTGGTTGGTAAATTGGATATAACATACTTTTGTAATGAGACTATGTGTGAAATGAGAAAAGGACTGGCTGATGTGGTCCGTTGCAGCGTGTGCCATGTGCAATGCAACTGGGAAGGCTTTGCTGCCCTGCACGTCTCCCGGCATAGTGTTTGTAAGCCTGCCCAGTGCCCTGTTGATTCAGGGGCAAGCTGGAAACCAGAGAGCATTCTGAGCAGAGTCAGGAGGGCTGCCTGGAGAGCTGACATGTATTGCCTTAAAAGGCTTGAACAGCTTTAATAAGAAGAATTTGAAAGGTGACTTGATGATAGTCTGTCTCTAAGGGAACAGATATTTGACAGTTCAGTAGATAAGAGCTGTCTCTTTTCCTATTGGGTGAATAATTAAAGTTAGGGACAGCTAACTCCTCATTGTAAAGGATTTTTGGATACTGCTTGTTTTAGAAACAAATTGCTCTGGCTTTCTAAAAAATACAATTCTAATGCAAACAGGATTTAATTCTGTGAAATCTAGTGTGCAGCTTGCCAGATGGAGAGGTTATGCTGTTTCCTTTCAGCAGCATAACTTGAAGATATTTATTAGACTTAGAAGCTCACCTGGATAGGTGTCTCAGCCAATAGGTTTATTTTAAGTTTGATAAGCGCTCAGAACTTTGCTTTGGGGGGAAATATATATGGGCAATAGGGTGCATTCATTCATTTAGCTCATTCTCCAGTGCACCAAGTGAGATGGATCAGTCCTGCAGACTCTTCTGTATGAGCTGGGTTGGTTTCCAGTTGTACAGTGATTAAAAATGCTTAGTTTTCCTTCTGCTTTTAGGCAGCATATCTTTCTGTGAAAATTTGTCAGGTTTTATAAATTCCTGTGAAAGTTGCCTGTATGCTTCTATGCACGCTTGTTTATTGCGAGGTGCTTGAGACGTGGAAGAAAAGTAATTGCTCTTGGCATCAATGCAGTTGTGAAAAATATGGCAGTCTAAATTTCCTTTGTTTGCTTCTGTAAGGTCTTATCTGCAAGTCTGAACGTGGCACTATAAATTAGAAACTCTATTTATCCCCCAGAAAAGCAGATGTGCCTTGTGACATTGAGTTTAGTTAAGTCCCCTTTCTGTCCCCTAGCTTTCATCTCATGGATTCAGACAAACTGCCAAGAACCTCATAAATTCTCAAGGCAACTCTCAAAAATGCTTCAAAAACATGGTTGTTCGTGCAGAAAAGGACTGTAAATTTTAAGCGCCAAGTGACACATAATTCAGTTGTGCTGTGAATGGCAGTGCAGTGATGTAGGATAGATGGGGATATGACTTTAAACAAGTCTTTCAATTTTCTTTATTTTTTTCTCGTGAAATAGAGTGGATTCTTTGCTATTCTTGCTCCCTGATGCCCGCCCTTCCTGTGGTGTCTCCCTGTCTTGTCCCTGTGTCTCACTCCACCTCTTCTTGAAGAATAGTGCCAATTAAGGATGTAGAAGGACACTGGAGTATAGTTAGGCCAATAAGCCTCTAAGAAAAATGAGAATGTATTGTCCTTTCTTGTAGCGTTTGAAACTATTTGGACAGAAAATGTAAGTGTTGGGACTTGAAGAACTCTTTCTCGTGAGACTTTGCTAGTGCCTGATAGATGATATAATCACAAAGCTTTCCTTGGAGTCCTAAACGTTTCCCGTGTTGTCTTCATTTGATGGCCCCTAAAATGCTATTAGTACACAAAGAAGCAACAAAATCTTTGAAGCGTTAGTGGATGCTACAGTCTCGGCTGTGTGATCGTTGCCTTGCAGAGCTGTGTCAAACCAATGTGAGTCCTCTGAAATGCTTCCTGTGACAATCCCTGCTGTATTGCTTCTGTCGTAATGCTTTGTATGCTGCTGTTGTGCTCCTGGAAATAGCGCTGAGAATTACAAGATAGGCTGGGTTAGGCTGTACTGGGGAAGTGTGACAGTCTGTATCTCGTTTCAGTGTTCTTTGATGCCTGTGCAGACACAGACTGAATTTGATTAGTTTATTTTCATCTCTGAAGTAAGCAAGGGCTGCAAAGTCACAACAAATTGTCTACACTCTACTGACATAATCTTCATTCTGGCAAAATTCATGTTGATTTCAGAGCAACAGTATTTCTGCATCTTTCTAATGATAACTTTATTTCAAGCAATGATTCTGACTGCTTGGTCACTTTTTCTTTCTTTGACTAATCTTGCAGTGCCTACTAACTGTGCCTCAAACTCCATTACTTTTCTTCTCTTTTGTGTGACTAATTAGGAATATGAAAAGCAAAAAAAACCCCAAGTAGCTTTAACATTTCCCTTTTCCTGCACTTTTCATGTACTGTAACACTATTTGTAGTTTCCCATGTAGCCTTTAGACTATAATGCCTGTGTTTCACTCCAATCAACTTAGAATTTTCAAGCATGACTTCTTGAGATTACCAGTGTAACTAAATGAGATAGGTCCTTCTTCCCCCTCAGACTTTAGTTTTATAATGCTATTAAATAAAATGTTATCTGATAGAATTAATTATTTGAGTCTGCTGCTTGTTGATTCTAGTACCTAGATGTTAACAGGTGGTTTTGCTTCTGGTTTTGTTTGGCTTTTTCCTACTCAAATGTTTTTCAGGTACTTAGTCCCATGGATTTTTTTTTTTTTTTCAAAAGAAAAACAATTTTACAGATGGGGACCTTGTTACTAACTCTTTGAGTTTCTTTGGAGAAGATTCCTGGAGAATCCATAATATAAGCAATTTTAAGCCTAAAATACAGCCCTGACTATTTTCTTGACTTTCTGGCTGCTTCTGTAGGAAAAGAAATCAACCTTCAATGGTGTAACTTCACCTGTCTATGAAACTTGTATTACCTCTTGTTGAAAGTTGCATGTAGTTTAGGAGCCCTTAAGGGCAGATGCTAGCGGGGAGATGGAAGTAATTTGGAACAAGAGGCAGCCTAAAATGATTTGTGGGATAAAGGTGCTGGGAGGTGTCAGACCAAACCTTGAAGTCCTATTCATGCGAATCCTGCTGCCACAAGGAGAATTTCCAAATCTCATGTTGTAATCCTGACAGTTTCATCTGGAAATAAATCTTTGAGCCAACTGAGCAGGGTGCTTGGTGAGGGATCCCCCAAAACAGCCTTGTAAAACCAGCAGCCTTTCCTGGAAGGGAAGGCTGCCCCTTCCCTGGTTTCACTGCATGTGGTGGTGTATCCCTGTGATGTTTCTGGGACAGCTGTACACTTAATTCCCCAGTAATGTTTCTGGAAAGCTAGTGGGAGATATAAGTGTCTTAGGCCTGACAGTTGTAGGGCAAGAGTGGTTAGTTGGAGGTGGCAGGGGGGACAGATTCTGTCAGTGATAGATGGTTACTGGGGACGAGAGAGTTGAAGGTGTTGGAAGAGGCGGTTGGGCAATGCTGGGACCTTCAAACAGGAGCAAGATGACATGTCAACTTCTTGTCTTCATGAGGACTCCTTTATCTTCTTGGAAATGAGGTGGAAAAGATAGGGCGATTCTAACAGAAGCTGGGTGGTTAATGAGAACTTGAGAGGTATGACCTTAATGTGCTTTGGTTTTATCAATTGGTGCCTTTCCATTGTTATTCTGATTCTAGGAAAAGTGTCTTTCCTCTTAAATGCCTGCTGATGCCAAGTGAAGTAACATACTTCTGTAAGTATGGCAGCCACAGATTTGACTGAATAACTTCTTAAATTATTATTGCAGTGTGCGAAATAATTAAGCTGCTAGCTAAAGTAACTTGCAGTGTTTTGATGTGCTTATTTCCTCTTAGCATAAGTAGGACTTCACACTGTGTGCAGATTAATAACCATATGCACTACTTAGGAATAAATATGTTCTGGGCTCTGTCAAGAAGCTCAAGGCTGAATGGTTTAGTTCAGATGGGCATAGAATAAACAAGAACTTTGTAGAGGCAGAACACACCTCCTTAATCCTCTATAGTTTGCACAGTTTCCTTAACTCCATGTGTACCGGATGAGTATCTCCTCCCAATCTCTCTGGACTTCTGTATGGAGAATGCTGTATTATATGGCCAGTCTGTATGGTGAAGTTGTCAACTGCAGGCTTGCATTTAGAGATGAAAAACCTATAACTGATTAATCAACGCACTCTGCAAGCTTGTGTGAAGGTGCATGCTTTAACTGTTACTAAATGTTACTAAAAGTAACTGTAGAGACTGACAGGGCAGGACAAGTCCCTCAGTGTATGGACTCATACAACCAGCACAGCGTACTTGGGACATTGGATATTCTGGGGTATCTGGCTGCTTTGACTGGCTTCTTTTTTGGCTTTTTCTATATACTCTTTGCTATCATAAGGGCTACTACCATCAACTTGAAATGTGATTGAAATGAAATGAACAAAAAGAGCGTGACCTGTGTTTATGAACTTCGATGGGGAAAACACTGCTTTTAAGGGCAATATCAGCTACAGCATGTACTGTTCTGCAGTGGACTACCTTGAGCAGAGGTGTAAGTCTCTGAACTGTTGAGAGCATGGAGTGGTAGATGAACAATAAATCTCTTCAACTGGGGAGCTATGTTCAACTGGTTAAATAAGGCATAAATTTTAAAATAAGTAAGTAAATCCGAACCCCATAAATCGGAATCTGATTAGGTCTTTCAGAAAACACCAAATAATTGTAAATAAATAATAGAATTTCATGCTTATACTGAGACCAAATACAATTTCAAATGCCTCTTAATAAAAATACCTCATTATGGCATCCCTAATTTGTTGCTTTCAGCTTCCTAAATGGAAGAAAGACGGCTGTGACTTCTAGTGCATCTTAATGACTGTGGTTTTCTTCTGCAAGTACTGTAGTTAAAATGTCATCTGTTTTGATTGTCACAAAATGTGTTAAATTGTCATTAGACCTTTATTTTTCATTACATGGCAAAAGCTTCAGATACATTTCCATCCCGATCGCCACCTTGCTTTTGGTTGCCTTCATTGCTCCAGGGCTGAAAAAGAAAATACTATGCAAATGAAACCCTCTATATACCCAGAACAGTATTAAATCCATCTGAAAGCATCCGGTATTAATCTTGTTTATAAGTGTGTCACTGATCTCACTAGGGCCACTGTGGATTTTGACTGGAGCGGAAGCAGGCAATGGCCTAAGATTTAAAGCTTCCTTAATTCTCTCTCTTTTCTCTTCACAGTGACCAAATGCCACTGAGAAATCGAGGGAACAAAAAGTAAACAGACAACGGTAGGTTTGAATATAATTCCTTGGTTTTGTGGTTATTAAACAGTCGAGTTGCTCATTAAAAATCCCTTTTGAGTCTAATCTGGAACGAGTGGCTTTGGAAATGATTCCTACAGACAAGTCTCTCAGAACCATCCCTGCCTCTTTGCAATTAATATGCCAGCAACACCAAACAAGCTCCTCCAAAGCCCACGGCTTCTTAGAAGCTCTGTGACATAGAATATTAAGCCTTTTAAGTTGTGTAATTTTATTTTGTTTGGTCCGATTTGATTCTGGTTTTGTATGATAAGAACCTGGCATAAACTGCATAAAGCAGCAGATAAAGTCATTACTGCATTGGAAGTTTATTGCTGACTTTCTGCACCCAAAAAACCCTCTGTGTTATCCTTGGAGAAGCCATTAATAAAATGCCTTGTGTGGTTAAATCCTGTTGTTCTTTATTCACCTTGAAATCTGATGAAAGAAGGAAGCGTGTAGTCATAAGATGAATATCAGCTCATATTTTGCGTTTGTAATCATTGCTTTTGCTTGATAACAGCTCAGACAGAGGATCTGTGGGAAAAATTAGCTTGCTGTGGAAACTTGGGTATCTAATGCATGATAACATTACTACATACCAGGCAGTTTGTGTCTGGAAGAACACTGATAGAGAAAATAACAGAGGTCTGGGGGCTTCCTAGTTCCAGTTCAGAACATGTAGTCCCTGTCATTATAGGAATATGCATATAATTCTTTCAAAACCAGCCCATGATGTCTGATGTGTAATATAACTGCCTCATTTTATTATAAGAATCTGTGGTTTTGTTTTCCTGCCAACTTAGACTCTTACTGATCTTTGTTCTCAAACTTCTCAGGAGTCACCAGCTTGCATTTTGGAAATGGTGTAGTTTTTCAGATTGTCCTGAAGTATTCTGTTTGCAATTTACTCAACTGTTGGTCTTTGGCTATTGGAGCTGAGTTGTTACTTAAATCAAATGACAAAATCCAGATCTGATGGGAGTGGTATGTCCTTTCAGCACTGGAAAAGAGTAATTCTCTGCATAATGTAAAAGGACAATGCAAGCCATTATTTTTCTGTTTTCAGAGGCAGGGAAGTTGTATTCAATGTGCAGCCCCATAGAGTGTACTGCTGCTAAAGGATATTTTTTGCTCCAACTTTTCTAGGTTTTAATAGTACTTTCCAGTTTATTAATGTTTTTATCCTTTTGTTTCTTCTCTTCTAACAACCCTTAGATATGTTAGGGAATTTTTACCTTTGAATTGAGTTTTGAGTGTGTGTGAGTCCTGAGGTTCAGCTGCCCTCCTGCTACAGTACTCCTTAAAATAATTTTAGCCATATGTGGAAGGTGAAATATTTCATTGCATTCATCAAATCTCATTTATTCGAGAGCCGCTGGGACATGAGCAAAAGGTCACAGCATCTGTAATAACCCTACATACAGCAGCAGGTAGGATATGAATGTCACTATATGTGCAGTATTAGTTAACAGTAGGTGCAGTCTTCTGTTATTTTTTGTCATGCCCAATGTAAATGATCATAGGAAATGGCAATTAATTTGCCTCAATAGGTACAAGAAAACAAAACATGAGTTAAAAGTAAATTTGATAGCCTGAAGTGTCTGTGTATGAGAACTGACATGCATTTTATTTAGCATAGGTTGTCTTGGGAAATAGAAAATATGGATTTCAAGTTTCTGAAACTAAATATTTAGCCAATCTGTGCATTAATATCGGAAATCTTAAGTGCTTCTAAAATTTTAAAATACATCCCTACATGGCCCTCTAGGATGGTTTGAAATTTAGAAAGAAGTTTCAGTGGAAATTAGAGAAAATTTTTGCTCTTGGTATTTCTCTTTTGCCCAGCTCTGAACAGCCTTTTGTGGTGGAATGACTGTGCCTTGTCAAGTTTACAAACCCAGGGAACAGGCAGTCTGTGGACACTTACCAAAACTTGTACTTCTGACAGACATAACTTGCTCATTGGGATTGCAATTGAAATTTTATGAGCTGAGGTCATTTGTGTTTGAATGGATGTCGTTACTATCCAATGGTTGCTCGGAGGCCTGTGTAGAAATGAGCTTTTGAGCTTAGCCATTCTTTTAGTGTGACTGGATGGATCACAAGAAACAACTTCTGGAAGTGTCAGTGACTTGACCCCATTTCCCAGCTGCTCTGCATAACTGGGCTAGAGCAAGGACATTTAAGAATGCCTAGTATATTGATATGTACCTTATACATACCTACTGTCAGTTTAGTACCTGTCAAACACACAAATATGAAGTTCTTTTCTTTGTATTTAAGTCAACATTTTTATATACCTGAGCAAATATGCAGATCCTTGGTGCTAATGCAGTGTCAACCTCTTCCACTTGAAATCTATTGCTTCACTTATCTAGGAAATAAATGGTGAAGATGGAATAGCTTTTAATGAGTTTTTTTTTTTTTTGTTGTTGGGAAATAACAAACACTGGTATCAATTTTATTTTTTAATGTCAATTTAGATGCATGAAGCTTTTTGAAGTGCAATGTAGGAGTAGGAATTTGGAAAAAATTACTTCCTGCTTGTGAATGTGTTTTAATGATTATTTGTGTCGTTCTCCCTCTTCTTCCCTTCCCCCCAGTGATTATTAGCCTGTGAGGTTTTTTTTTTTATTATTTAATTTTAGGCTGCCTTTTCTACTTTCTTTGTGGTGATTGCTCTTCAGTGGTCTGAAGCTAGCTACAACATGATCAGCAATTTTTTTTCCATTGTTGATTTAGGTGGTGCAACAAATAATTGGCACCATAGCAGGTCCAAAGTGCGGGTATTTTACCATCCTCGTGCTTTTTCCCAAATGCTGCCTTGAAGATTGTATTAATCTTTCATAGTGGTGCACTTGAAGGGAGTTGTGAACACATGAAGGGAGTGAACAAAATGTAAGCAGTGCCTGTGCAAGTGCTTTTACCCAAAACAAACCCATGAATTGGCAGTTGCAAGATTCAGAAGGGAGGTGATTTTGAGAGGTAATGGGAGTTATTTGAGGCAGAGAAATAGCTACTTGAGCCTAAGATGGGCTAACCCTCACTTCTGCAGGGTCTCCCAAGGATTGAGGTTTATACATAAAGATGTCTGTGCATCTTTCCTGTTTCTGCCTTCTCCCCTTGCATGCTTTGTAATTCCTAGGATTTGATGAGATTTTGGCAGGCATTAATGTGCACTCCAATGTGTCAGGCTATGGTGCAGATCACTGGTTTGAACTATCACATTGTCAGCTGTTTATATTATGGCCCACACCAGAAATAATGTGGATGTCAACCTCCTTGTATTACTGATGTTTGTCAGTGTTACATTATTTGTTTTAAACACCAGTCCCATTTTTGAATATCTTAAACTATCAGCTTTTTGTCTACTTTCTTTACAACTGAAGCGTGCTGAATCTTCCTCCTTTGGCTCTTTCAAGATGAGGGGCATTTGGGCTCCCCACTGCTGTCTTGTGAATCACGTGCAGTGAATGCCAGCAGTAGACAGCACAAATAGCTGAGGAGGTGTATCCAATTTGGTTTAGCCTTCAGTTTCATTAGTGGGGTTGTGGTAAGGCTGATGCACATGGATTTCGGAGACATTTACTTTTCATGGGTGTTCAGAACCAAAGAAGAAATCTCATGCCTCTTTAATATATCTACAGTGTTCTTTCACAAGGGGTCAGGAGGGAAAAATAAGCGAGCCCTAAATACACAAGCAGGTCAAATAAGGGATGGTCTGGAGAGGCGGTGTGTTTGCTCTTGACCCTCTCAGTGCTGTGTACATAGGGTAGGTCCTCTTTATGAAGCTGCCTGGCTGCTTTTCAGTAGTGAGACTTGCACATCTAATCCACACAGGACTTCCAAGGGGTTACTGATATCGCCTACTAAGGGGTTCCACAGTGCCCAAGATTATGAAGCGCTTTTTAATGCATCTACTGTGTGTTTAACATCTGACTTGGTAGTAGTGATCCCTTTGAAAGGTGGTGATGGAGAGCTGTGCAACAATACAGCCCTGTAGTTAACATCTGAACGGTAGTGCTGTTTGCATTTACTGTTGCTATATGCATTTCTATGTGGTTTGTACGTCAACATAGCCTATTTGAGAGTTTCTTGGCAGATGAATTTCAAGAGAATGAATTTCTGTTCGGGTATCTGAACCAGGGACATACCTTGCCACATTATCCTGTGTTGTGAGAGTGTAAACAAACCACCTCCTTAGTTCAGCAAGGTGAGTCTACTTAATCTGTACACGTGGCTGAACTTTCATTTTCTAGCTTGTGTCTCTGTCTCCTGTGTACAATCCCAAGTAATAGCCTGGGCCTTAATGCTTTGGGAAGTGCATTCCACCTCCCTCTCTCAAACATGTAGTCCCTCCGTGATACTTAATACAATGTTGGACAACTGAAGAGGACTAGACCAAGTCCAGTCTATGATCTTTTCTCTAACATTAAGCGTGGATGGATGCCTCAGGAGGAAGGTAAGGAAAGGACTAAAAATTCACACTTTCTCCTGTCTCACCCACATGTCTGACCATTTTTGGCTTTCTGACTCTGAATAAAGTTCTTCACGTGTAAATCTTCTCTGTTTTGTAACCACCATGATTTTCTCTTCTACAGGCTTTGGCTGCTTCATTTCAAATCCCTGTAAACACAACATCCTAGAGCAAACGGTGCTTTTAAGTAACAGAAGCTGAAGAAGCATGACAGTTAAGTGGATTTCTGGAAGATAATTTGCTAAAAGTAGAATAGCATTATGTCACTTCTAAGCTGATAATGAAAATGAATTCAGTCCTCTGATCTCAAATAGTGTTTGGTCTTAAAAAGCTGAAATGAGAATTTTAATAATGATGCAAAGCTCCTCCAATCCACTTGAGCTGTTTTTTTAACTGTTTTAAAAACATAGTTACTGTAAGTAGTAACTAAGATGGGATCATGATTGAGGTATACAATTGCAAATCAATACCAATGAACATATATATATGTGACATCAGAACACATATTCAGTAAAATTACTGAGCAATAATTCAGAGCACCAGAAGTTATTTATGGGCTTGTAGATAACTTTGTAACCCAAACTTAGTTTAATACCCAAATACTGTAACACGGAGTAAGGACTAACACAGCTGTAGGAGATGGACAGCCAGTGTTTGGGATGAGAGCTCTTGGATGATTTGAAGGTGCTCTTTCCCCAGCCAAGCCCATGGCCAACATGTCATGGCAGGTGCCACCCTGGTACCAGCTCTGGGTCCGTGGTGCTTTTCAGCTTAGTGTGGCATGGTGAACTGAAATCACCTCTTCAGCGTCATGTACTAGGCTGAAAACTATAGTAGCCCATGAGCTGCTTTATGAGGCTTGTACCTGTCCATGGTGCAGAAATAGCAAGGTGGAAATAGCAGTGGGGATAGCTTGTAACAAGCACCTATTGCAGTAGCTGCTGTTGGTGAGTCAGGGCCTTGGACTCTGAGAGGATGTAAGAATTCAATTCATGCAGATGTTGTGGATGGGCAGATACTAAACCCACATGTGGGTGTGCCAAAGGCAGAGTTGAGAGGGGCTTGGCAGTTTGGGATTGCTGCCAACTAACATGCAAACACCAGCTTAAAAGGGGCTGGGGGTATTTTTGTGATAAATGTCGACTTGTACATAATTTTTTTTTTCTCTGTCACCAGTAATATCTACCTCTGTGCTGCTTGAACAGTTGTGCTCAGCATACAAATCTGCTGCATGGGGAACAAAAGCAGAAGGAACATGTAGTGTGGAAAAGAAGAATTAAAATGCACAAAGCACTGATTATCTCTTCTAAATTGATAAATCTGTACTCTGCTTTGGGTTTTTCATTGCCTTCTGTGCAAATTGTCCTCTGGTGTTTAAAGGACTTCTTAACATTAACAGTTCAGATATTTGTAAAACAAACAAACACACCTCTCCTTCACTTTGGTACAGCTTAAGTAGATGAAAGATAGCTTATTTCCTGTGTTGTTACCATACAGATAGGTAGATTAATAGTTGGATCTGATACCTCTGACAGAACGTGCTTTTTGCAGATTGAATTTCAGTGTTTGATTACAAGGCTGAGGACCCAAACACCATCCTATTTTTCAAGGAGCTCTTCAAATCCCTTGAATACTTATCAGATGTTGCCATAATGGAAACAGAAAGCAATACCATCTTCAGCACAAAATGCCATTATGTGGTGTAATGTTGGGATTTTTTCTGCTGAAGAGTGTTGTGTGTTGCTACAATCTGTTAAGTAATTGACTTCGGGCTCAGTCACTTTGCTTTCCATCACTTCCACTGATGTGATGAATCGGGAGCTCTTCTGTTGGCCAGGTTTTCATCCTGAGTGGCTCTGTGATGCTATCATCCCTTTAAACACGTGGTGTCGATAAATCCAGTTCAGGTAATGAGCACTGAGTTTGGATGGAAAAATGGAAATGCTCAAAAGATTAAAATGAGTGCATAGGTTTCAAAAAGCCAAGATGCCATATTTATCTTCTCCTTCCTTTATTTTCCCTTTTACTAGGATATTTTTTTCCCTTTACTTATCTATTTAAACTACCTTTGTACTTCAATAACTGAGCATTGTGTGTGCAAAGTGCAATTTTTTTCTCTCAAGTACAGCGAACTACTGATGGAATGGGTTTTTCTCAGTTTTTATCTCCAGCTGGAGAAATGTATAAACCAAAACCACCCCAGCAATACTTTGTTTTGTCAGTGCAGGCATGGGAGAGAGTTTGATCTCAGTGGATTTCCAGGTGTCCTTGTGGGTTTAAATAAGGAGTTTTAAGAGTAGCTGGTAGTGTGCCAGGTGTCTTGCAGTATTGCTTACTGTAGTGTAGAGTGAGCTGAAGGTACCAGTGATGGGAGGAATTATGCTGTGGAACTCCCTGGTGATGGGGAAAAAATGGCGATAGAAGGATGTTTTTGAGGGAACTTCTGATGTTTTTCATTATGGACAAGTCCCCCCATCCTCTTCCTTTTTTAATGTGCTGGTTGCTGCTTGGCAAATAAAGGAAACGGAACTAGGAATAACAGAAGATTTTAGAACAGAAGAACATTATAGTTTTCGGATGAACCTCTGTAGCTATTACATAATTTCATTATAAGGAAGGGCCCTTGAAACACAGTAATCCATAGGCTGCATGCTGCTTCTGCTAAAGAAAACATGAGCTGGGAACCCAGAAGCTTCAGGGAGCTATCTGTCTCTGAGATAGCGGGCTCTCACACTGGGGTCTTAGAACTTCATTTAAAAGTTTAGGCAGTGAAGAGCAATGCAGTATAGGTAAGCATAGAGTAGTCTGTAAGGAAGAGATTTGATTTTCTCTTGCCAAGATTTGGGGCTAGAGCTTCAAGGGAGATTGCTGTTCATCTGTAGGTGGGAACTTGAGTGTGAAAATCAAGTCAGTGGGTGAAGCGGCATCCTGTGTAAGAATATTTTTCTTACCACTGTATTGGGTGAGTGTGTCTTGGTTTTGCTAACTTGTGGTCATCTTTGCTAGTGTGACTCAGTCTGGAACTACTCATGTTGGCACCTTTCACTTCTGCTTTGTTTGTAGTATTTCTTGTTGGTCTCCCTTAGCGTGTTTCAAATTAAGTTGGATGTGTGCTGTTTGTAACTCCTTTGGTCAGGTGCTTCCAAGCTTGTCTCTGCACTGATTTAAATAATTTAAGACGTTCTCTTTCTCACAGGTCTCTAGCCCTGAGCAACTCAGTCTCATCGTGTTGGGATCCACATATAAATGACCTGTTCACTGAGCTGGGTTTTTGATAACCTGAAAAATGACAGGCTGCTCCCAGAGCTTGTACTGCAGAGCCTGTAATCTGTAGCCATGGGCTGTAACAATTCACAGCACAAGGGGATTGGCACAGTGCAGAATTTGCAACACGCATACTCACATGAGCAAGTTATATTGGCATTAGCTTTTTGCCTTGAGCGGTGCTGTCTTTTGTGTACATGCAGTCAAGTCCTACATATGTCAAGGTCCTCTGCTTGGAATACAAAGTAACTCAAGGATGACTGTGCAGGCTCAGACCAAAGGCCTGTCTAACTACATGTCCAGCCTCTGAGGGTTGCCAGGAACAACTGGGAGTTTCTGGACTTTGAGGATTATGGCAGTTGATTTTCTGCTGGCCAGGTAGCTCCTCTTTTGGGGTAAGGAGAATCTTGCTTTTGAGGGGACTGAGTTATTCCACATACTTACTTCTGGCTCTAAAAGGAGTTTAGAGGTATAGAAAAATCCATTTCCGCTTTTTCATGAACACTTCCTTTAATCTCTTGAATCTCATCTTTGCATACATAACTTGCTCTGTATCACAGTCAGATGTCTTGGACTTCAAGTTGTTAAAAGAAATAATTATTGCTCAACATAAGAGTAAAAAGTACAACACAACCTCTTGTGCTCCCTAGACAAAAAAAAAGCTCCCCGCTTCCCAAAGAACCTTCCCTCCAACTCCATACCTTTCTCAGCAGAATGGCCCTTGTCATAAATGTATTTCGATGGTGGGAAGGACTCCTGTCCATGTGTTTAGGTAGAAGATTGATGTTACTGCTGGTTTCCTTGAAGGAGTAGTCTGAGTGCTTTCTCATTGAGAGCACTCTGCACCTATTGACTATTTCATTCTAAACAGTGAGTGGCACAGCAACCTATTTATATTCACTTCACACCCCCTAGTTTAGAGGGAACCTGATTCTGGGTTTTTTGATGGCTCTGTGCCAAGAGGATGTGTTACTGTTGAATGTTACACACATGAGTGCATCTGATACATGGTAGGTGCTCTATATTGGACTCATTTAAATTTTCAATTTCTCTAAGTGTTGTGGGCATTATAAATAAGTATGCTTGGGCTAAAGTTGAATCTATGGTGAAACTCAATAGTGGAGCTGTGATGGCAGAAATAAATCCAGCAAACGTTTGCTCTTGGAGTCTTTAAGTCAGTGATTGAATTACAGCTTTTGTAATGGCAATCTGTCAAAACATTATTTTAAATACTAATGCGACCCAGAGTGGTGCTGCAAGCAGAACAAGAATGATGATCACTCTGCTTGTTATGGTAAAACACAGCATATTACAAATATGTCAGCCAGAATTTACCAACACAGGGATGTACTTTCACTCATCTTGTCAGGATACTGCAGCTTGATCTTGTCTCCTTCCTTTGAAGTGACATTTATTTCTTGGTACGTGTTTCTTCAGGATTTTTTGTTCCTTTTATTATGAAAGACCTGACTCTGGGACAAAAGTTTTTGCCTGATGCTTGGGGAGTGCAGGGAACCCCAAGTACCTTCTCGCCTTTAGTGGGTGTAAGGAGGGCTTTGGGAACTGAAATTCTGTGGAAGTTGATACAGCAGGCTTCCAGACAGGAGGAATTGTGTGGTTTTGGTTCAGTTCAATGCTTAGGGCAAGATGGCACTTCAATTTATGCTGGGTGGGATGAGTTTTTACACAGACAAATACATATTTTGCAGCTTGTAGTCCTGTTTGTCTTCCCTATGCCGAGGTCTGTGTTCCCATGTGCTAGGATACAGGATGTGTGTACTTCAACATGTATAACTTGAGAAATTCTGTAAGCTTCTCTTCTTATAGAAGAATGTTAAATTTTGACCTCCCATATCAACTTTTGGACTTCTTGATATGGAGCACTTGGAATGCTATCTTAAACTAGTAATGAGGGTGGAATCTGTCATTTTAGGAAAGACTGCGTGAAAGACTTGGTAGGAGAATCTGTGGCAAAAAGGCAATCGTTTTATTTTCTAAAAGCTGTTTTAGAATGAGTAGTGTAAAATATCTATATTTGATATTTCTCCTACTCTGTAACCTCAATGGACTGTAATGAAAAATCTTGTCTGCTGTAAAAGGCTGCCTCTTGTGTATTTTCCCACTCCTCTTGAAATAGCTACTGTTAGCTATCACAAGGAGAAATGTTTGTCTTGTATGTGCCATCTAGTTTCCTCTGCGTCCTTTTAACAGGGGCTATAAAGGTGCTGTAGCTTGTTAACTTGGGTTATAGCCTGAGAGCCTAGAGAAGCAGTGTCTCATAATTGTTATCAATGGATCAATGCTCACTGAACTTGTGTCTCTTTTAAAAGATAGTTCTTCTCAAAATGGGCTCTTGTGTGGGGGAACTATTTTTTTTTTTATTTGATTCTTGACACAGCCTCGAAACAAAATTTCTGTTTCCTTCTATCTCATGTAGCTGGCTTGTGATGCCAAGACCTTGGGTCTATTTTGATTTAGGATATGCCGAATAATAAAGCAGTTGAAACCTTCTCTTGCAAGTGATGACTGTGGTAAGACTAGAAATAGACTTAAAATAGTTATAAATTAATTTCATGTCATTTAAAAAGTATTTCCTGTCTTCAGCTTTTAAATGTCTTCAAGTTATCTGTCCATTCGTAATTGCTGGCTTTCTTCTCCATAGTTTGTTTGAATTTTTCCACTTTGTATTTTTCCTTCAGGGCTAGTAATAAAACCAAGTTAATGTCACAGTGTAAGGTTTGGGTCTTATCCTGGTTTTGTATCATGTAACTCTAATTCATCCTGTTGATAAAAGTAACTACCTTTGGCCACAGCGATCGGCAGTATTGCTTTTCAGCAGGTCAACTATTGAAGTGATAATCCCATGGCAGAAGAGGATGTATAAGGCAATAAATTTCTCCCTGTTTCATAAACATGGAGACCTGCAACCCAACTGTTTTTGCCTTGAGGAGACTTTTACTCATCTGTGGTGTGGCGGCTTCTTTGGGGATACTCTTATTCTATGACAAATAAAGGAAGTAATCTGCCATGAATTTTTCAGGCTGGCTTTTTATTTGATTCTGATACAGCAAGGGAATGACAGGCAGCACAGCATAGCAAAAAAGCGTGAACTGCAGATGCCCTCAAAATCTAACTGCAGATGCCCTCAAAATCTGATTGCAGGGCTGGAAAACTTCTTTGAGGGAGAGGGAGGGTGGCATGGCAGAGCGCTCAGCATCCCTCTTTGCTAAGAAACTCTTTTGGAATTCTGGATACATCTGGTGGTAACTGGTCCATTTTGGAAGCAGTTACCACCAGCAGTTAAACAAGTGGACAATTCGTACAGAAAAACCAGTAAAACTACAGTGTGGAGTGCTTTTTATTTCTAAATCATTTATATTTATATGTGTTGTGTCTCAGTATTTTTTATATTCTGAAAAGCAGTCAGCTAAAACAGAGGCTTTCTTTTGAGCTTAAAAAGCTAAACTTTTTTATTGCAGTGCCAAACTCCTTGTGCCTCAGCCACAAGTCTGCTAGGGTTTAGTATTTTTCAGATCAGTAAGAGACGTGTAGAAACTTGCAGTTTATTAAATTAATTGGGTCACCAGGATTGGTCCTTATAGTTTCATATCAGAATTTTGCTGAGTAAGATAAATTAGACTGGGTGGAGATGACTATTTTACAACAGAAGACTGGAGAGAGGAGGTTGTCTGGCCAGCTAGCAGAAGAAGAGGCTGTGTCCCTGGTTAAGACTAGCAGCATTTCCTGCTTTCTCCTCTGTTTGGGAGGCAGCCAGGGAATGAAAAATCACTTCAAATGTGTGCTGTTATACTGGGCTTGTCACCAGGAGTGGCACTGCTGTTTCCACTTCTAGACTGGCCTTAACTGGGAGTTCAGAAATGATGAAGCAGAAATTGGTAAACACTGAACGTGTGCTTCAGTGATGATGGAAGATAAATCATTGAAACCACGCACTTATTGAGCGCTGACATTAAACGTAGTCCAAGAGAGGCTGTTCTTGCAAGCAATGTTTAATGCTATTTTAGCACTTATGTCTACAAGTTTTCTTCTGTACCTGCAGCTTCCTCAGGTGCCTGAAGAGCAGATTTATAACTGTGTTCAGGTCCCCGTGGCTGAATGTCCTAATTCATTCCTAGCCATTGGAGTTCTGAGGTCAGCAGAGTACTAGCAATGTAACAGCTTTATAGCAGCCTAAAGACTTTGAGACTTTCTAATTTCTAAACAAATTGGACTTCTGTGAAGCTTTTGATACTGTCTCACATGACATTCTTGTCTCGAAGTTGGAGTGACATGGATTTGACAGATGGACTACTCAGTAGATAAGGAATTAGCTGCACAGTTGCACTCGAGTTGTGGTCAATGGCTCAATGTCAGCGGTCAGTACTGGGGCCAGTGTGGTTTAATGGGTTTGGTGACATGAATGATGGGGTTGAGTGCACACTCAGCAAGTTTGCTGATGACATTGAGCTTTGCAGTAGGTTTGATATACTGGAGGGAAGGGATGCTGTTCAGAGGGACCTTGACGGGCTGCAGAGGTGAGACTGTGTGAACAACACAAAGCTCAACACGGCAAGGTGCAAGGTCCTGCATGTGGGTCAGTGCAGTCGTAAGCCCAATTGTAGGCTGGGTGGAGAAGGGATTGAGAACAGCCCTAAGGAGAAGGGCTTGGGGTGTTGGGGATAAAAAGCTCAATGTGACCCAGGAGTGTGCACTTAGAGCTCAAAAAGCCAACTGTATGCTGGGCTGCATCAAAGGCAGCATGGCCAACAGGTTTGAGAAAGGGGGTTCTCCCACTCTACTCTGGTGAACCCCCCTGGCACAGTACTGTGTCCAACTCTTGGGTCTCCAGTGCAAGACACACATGGAGTTGTTGGACCAAGTCCAGAGGAGGCCATGAAGACAATCTGATGTCTGGAGTACCTCTCCTGTGGACGCAGGCTGAGATAGTTGGGCTAATTCAGCATGGAGGAGAGAAGCCTTCCAGTACCTAAAGAGGCCTACAAGAAACCTGGAGAAATGCTTGTGCCAAGGGCAGGGAGGGACAGGCACAGGAGAGTGACCTTTAGTTGCAGGAGGGCAGCTGGAGAGTAGCTGAGAGACAGAAATCCTTCCCAGGGAGGGTGGGGAGGCCCTGGCACAGGGCACTCAGAGAAGCTGGGGCTGTCCCTGGATCCCTGGCAGGGTTCAAGGCCAGGTTAGATGAGGCTTTGGGCACCCATGGCTGCTGGGGCATGTCCTTGCCTATGGCAGGTGGGTGTGACTCAATCTTTAAGGTCCCTTCCAATCCAAACCAGTCTGTGGCGCTTTGATGTTTATGGACATTGGTTTACTTATAGCAGAAGTTGTCTCCTTGTGCAATGTTGATAACTTAATATGATCCTATTATTAGTGAAAACCATGGCTGATGGTCTATCTGTTCCCCCTTTGTGGGTATCGGCCCTTTGCAGATGGGGTGAACGTGCATGCTAAGGGGACCCAGTTATTCCCTGCTCTCGACAGGCTGTGAATAATGTAATTATTCAATCAGATTTCCTGTGGATCATGCAAAGAGATAAATGGTGTACAGGCCACATCATTATTGATTCATGCACCATTTGCCTCTTAGCTCACTCAGAGAAACACAATTACTGCTGTTACACTTCATTTGAAGGAATTGCAACTTTTCAGCAGTGTGAACAGCTATTGTGTCTGAATTGATATTCTTCTTCGGCCAAACCTTAATGTGGTGCTTTATGTTTGCCTGATTGCAACCAAACAAAACTTAAAAGGGTTATAAAGCTAAACCTTACCCATTACTGTTCTCCCTCTGCTGCCCTACAACACTTGCGAGTGCTTTCAAAACTCAAAGTATAGCATGCATGCTTCCATCAGTTATAATATACATTATATTTATAGTTGTATAAATGTTTGTATTGAATATGGTGTTTGGGTGATTTAAGGCTGCAGCTGGGGTTTAGACTCAGTGCAGACATTCACAATTGCCATTTCTTTGAAACAGCACAGTAAGCGTGTAGTCACCTCTCGATCCCCACATGTCTCTGTGAATGTATAATAGGCCTCTCCAATTTTGTTGCGGCGGAAGAGTTTGTTTAAAAATACTTATATTTTAGGTAACTTAAACAGTACCAAGTGCTTAAACTGAGAAAGCATAGAAAAAAGTAGTACAGTTCCCCGTGTACGTGCAAGTACGACCGCTAATGATACGGCCGTGAAAGCACTGCGTGAGCGGGAGCGTATAGCATAGCATCAGTGCTGGGCTGTGAGTGCTCTCAGCATTTGCTTTGCCCTGATTTTGCTGGAGCTGACAAAACTTAGATTGTTGGCTTCAACTGGGGGAAGAGGGCTGCTAGTGAAGATCCTCTTTGTTGCTGTTTCTCAAGTAGAATAAGTAATTGTCTTTTCTAGAATAACTTATGGGAGGTCTGAAGTTTTGTGGTACTATTTTGTGTAATAAGACATTTGTTCGGAAGTTTATTTTTCCTTATATTTTTCACTGGTGAGGAAATGTAAGTCTAGGGTTAGTGGTGCCCTGTGTTGTGTGTGTCTGATGAAAAAGGAGCAGATCCATCTGTTGCTGCTAGATGTGTCTGAGCTCCAGTGCTTGGTCTTGATGCTTTTTGCAGTTCATGGGCTTTCAGGTTTCTGTGCTGGGGTGAGGGGTTTAAGCTGTCTCTTGTTGATGACTCCTTTTGGCAGAAGGAGTTGATGACTCCTTTTGGCAGAAGGAGTTCCAAGCTGTGTTAAAGAAATAGGAATAGAACTGTAGGGCCAGCCAACTCTGCCACAACACTAACAGCCTATCCTCAGAGCCATCTTTTGGCAGTAATTCCAAAATCAGTCCTTGAGGGAACATTTGTTTGCAGATCATTGTGTACTAAATTTTGAGAAGCTTTTCTCTCTGAATAGAAGTTGTACTTGCAAATATGTTTTGTGATCAGGGAGAGAAGCAGTTGTGTTCAGCAGTGTTGTTCCTCTCAAGTAGGAGACACCAGGGAGAGTTTGCTTTGTGCTGCAGGTATTTCTCTGCTGTACTTAGTTCTGTTTCCTTTACCCCATTGAAAGAAACTTTTATAATGACTCATCATGGTAATGAGGATTATGTAAACAGGACCTTCCCCTGCTTTGCAGCTTGGTAAATTTCGTCATCTTTAGTGGGGTTTGTCTGACACAAATGAGGAAAGAAACTGGCCCATGGCTGAACAGTGATGTGGAAGCAATGGTGCTGCAGGAGCCAGTGCAAGGCTTGGATCAGTGGGGGTTTAGTGTCCTGAAGCTGTTTGGTCCTAGTGTTGTTGAGAGGGAAAGGTAGTAGATAGCTTGTTGGGTTTTTTATTTTATTTGAAATAAATGAAGTAGGTAAACTGCTAAAACAAACTCAGCAAACAGTTTCTGATTTGGGCAAGGTTCTTCCTTGATAAAATTGCATATTAACACCAGGATGGAGAGATGCTCTACGCTGACAGAGGGACTTCAGCAGTGACTTGGAAAGAAGTCGAGCCGGGGTTAGGGCTAAGTGTCTGGCTCCGTTTTAACTTACCTAGATGCCTCATTTTTATTATTTATGTTCAAGGAAAAAGCCATCTACCAAGCTGTTTTCTCAAAGTATTTCCACTTGACAAGACAATATTTTATGAGTAGAAAACTCAGTTAAACTCGTGAAAGTTTTACAGTCTGCCAAACTTGCAGCCTCATTTTTGGCTTTTTTACCTTTGCTGATATTTTAAGATGTTGAACACAGTTACGAATCTGTATATCTTTATAGATTTGAAAGAAGGTAAATCCAGACTGAATTAACTCAAGCTGCTTCACCACAGCCTGCTCCCTGTGCTTGTCCTGTCAGGTCAATCTTCTTTATCTGCCCTTTTCCTAGAGAGATAAATTGATGTAATTTATAAATCCAAACAGTTACTACTTTGGCGAGGGAGTTGCCAGGGGACTTCAGAGTATACAGCTAATATATATAGTCTAGATATTTCCAGAATGTGTAGGAGATGTCATGTAACCGAAGATATCTGCAATATGAGCAGTTCCATAAAATCCACAACATGCAATTTGTTTTCTGAATGAAATATATAGCCCTTAATAATGAAAGGTTAGTAAATACTGAATGAGCCCACTCCTCACAGAAGAGGACATATATCTCTGCAGCCTATGGGTAACACTAACACAGCAGTAGAAGATGGAAAGGTGGTTAGAGCTTAGGGATGGTGTTAGGAGCAGAACTTTTTTCTGGCTGATCAGAAAACAGTAAGTGAATTCACCACTGATGCTTCTGTCAAAGGTGCATCTGCCACTCCTGAGCTGTGGCTTGAGCTTGCTCAGTTACTTCTATGAGCGTTTTCTCTTTGTGTGAGGAGTCCTGATTATCCACAAATGTCATGCATTGAGCTTGCGAACAGACCCTTGTGTAAAATTTCAGACAGCACCCAGGGGAACCACACATACGAGTGCGTGAGCATTTATGCTTTGTTTGCAAGCTCTGGTGCATCTCAGTAAGGAGCTTTCAATTGTTCTGGAGCGTTGATGCTCCTGGTGACTGACAGCATTTGTTCTTCCTCTCATTTGGTTTATGTTCATAACTGAGTCTCATCCTCCTGTGCTTGAGGAAGATGGGCAAGCAGGATGTGAGGAGCAGGAGCTCACTGCTACCAGCTGGGAGTAGCCAGCCTGGCCTCTAAGCTGCCGAGAGGAGCCTGCAAGGACTGAGCAGACAATTTGCTGCTCTGCAGGTGACTTGCCTTGTTAAACCCAAGGATGGAAGCACAGACTCACTTATGCTCCCCTTGATTACTGCATAGTCATATAACTTGTGTCTGTTTTGGTTTTGCTGATTGCCTTGAGTCTTCCCTGTTTAGAAAACAAACATCCCTTCAAAATAAGTCATTGTGGGGAGCTCACTGTAAGGAGGTAGTTTAGGGAAACCAATCTCAAAGCCTGGAACAAGTCAGGATTTTGCTAATTTCAAAACAATCCCAACCTCCTGGGTAGTCCTTGTATTGCCTCAGGAGAGAATGCTGAGCTGTATGCAGTTGGTAGCATGGTATTACAAACTCCAATAATCGCACCTGAGTGTTACCTTAGAATGATGTAAAAAGAAGGTGAACGCACCAGTCTGGTATAACCTTGCAGTTTGGCTGGAAGCGGATGCTTAATCAGTTGTGTGTCCTCTGAGAGTTAGAAGGTGTATAGATAATTTAAAAAAAAAAGTACTCTCTTGGTCATTTATATTATGCAAAATTTTGTTTCCCAGATATTCTTGAATAATTGATCAGGAAAAATCACTGTGAACATTCTGTTTTAAAGCTGTGGAGGTAAGAGCATTTTATTTCTTGAGAGGCAGTAATATATCAGTTAAGATAATATCTGTTAACTCTGTATGTTAAGCTGCCTCTCCTTGGAATTGGTATAAGCGTAAAAGATTGGTATCCCCCTGGACTAAGTGATTTACCATTCAGATCAGTTCTGGATGCTGGACCCGATGATCTCCTTTGATCTCTTTGAATCCAGTCTGTGACTGTGATAAGCATCCTCCTCTTGGGGTTGAGATTGTATCTTAAAACTACCTGTGCTGTCACTGACTTCACATTTCAGAGCAAAAGCCTGTGGTCTGAGTTGTGTTCTGCAAAGGTTTTCACATCTGACAGAACTTTTCTCACATCTTAGAAGAGTGGGGGAGAGGGATGCTGCTGGTGGTCTTCAGGCTTACACCTGAATTTCTTCCTTGGCAGCAAATAAGAATGCAAACCTTGTTCTGCAAACATATGTCCTTTAGCTATTTACTACTGTAGCTGGTTATAATTTTTGTATCCTGCAGATAAGTGAACCGGAATGAGCAAAGAGCAGAAATATATTTATTTTCTACTTACTAAGTTTATGCAAGTTCCTGCTAGAATCAACACAAATAAACATGGAATGTACAGTTAATTTAAAGCTGTCATTCAGTCCACAAACTTCTTTCAGGTGACCCACAAATGGGACATGTTTGGTTTGTGTGCCCAGCAGCCTGGGTTTTCTTCCAAAGCATAGGGTGCTTGCAAGGTATATGTAACGGGGTTATTTCATTTGCCTGACTGATTGAATTTGTTACATTCAAGGCTTTTTAATAAAATGCAGAAAGGTATGGTACATTTGCATGATGTATAGGTTATAGATATGTACCCAGCCTAAAAATGCAAATTAGTTGTTACTAGTGGGTAAAGGAGTGTTTAAAGCAGAGATTTTAGTCAATCCCTGCCCTGGCACTGGGGGAGGGGTCTTCTGGGTACAAAGGGCCAAACTTCTACAAAATTCCTGGAGTGTTAAATGCTAAAAAAAGCTCTCCTACAGAATTTGGGGGCCTGCCTAGTTTTTTTTCTCTTTTCTCCTGCTGCTGCTTTGTTGTAGGTTTTGCTATTGAGTAGCTGGTTCCAATAACACCAGTGCACTGATAACCATTCCTAGACACAGCTCACACTGCATTTGGTAAGCATACACACCTCTGTTAAGCAAAAGGTCTAGTCAGATATCTACAACACTTATGTTTCTTGCCTAAATTAGAGCAGACTTAAGTAAAAGAGGTGTTGAGTCTTGATTTACGATGCCTAATGAGTATATATGCTATATAACCTGTCTTGGAACGGCTGTGGTATTTGCTTGTGAATTGCCTGTCTGTTGCAGATTTCCTTTGGAGAATCCCTGAAGCTTTTTATGTGAGGAGGCAGTTTCCCAAGTGGATGTTCTCTAGGAAATGCTGATGCTATGGTTGTGCCAGCTCCAGCTGGCTGGCACCATTGCTGCCCTCTTGGTGGGGATTGCTTGACAAAAGAGCTGCTATCAATTCCAGTGCTTTACTGCTGATGAAGATTACTGTTGGAAGCTGTGTATTTGAAACACTGAGGGCAGGGCAGCTTGCTTTTGTGCATGGGCTTTGGCAGCTTTTTTCTAGTGGCCTGATGCTGCTGTGAGGCGTCAGCCTTTTCTCCTTGCCACGGGAAGCTGTAACTTGCAGTATTGCACCTTCCAGTAAACTGTCACTGTACCAACATCTTGGATTGCCAACCTGTGTCACATGTGGCTGTAGTTGTAAGGATTTTTTGTGGCTTACCTGTGAAATGCTGTGGGGTAAGGTGTAACATGAGCTATTTAGGGTTTTAAAACTAGAGGGCAGGAATTAGTGAATTTGCTTGAGAGAGATTTGGTTGGCATTTAGCTCTAGAAGTATTTCTGCTGTGCTGTAGGTATTTGCCTGCTCTTTAGTAATGAAGGCGGTAATCTTATTGTGAATTGGAACAAAACAGGAGAGAAAGGATGTAATGGCTTATATCCAAAATCAAGACCAAAACTTACACTGATGTTTTTTTCCTTCTTTGATCCCAAGTATGCTAGTAATTATTTCAGTCCTAACTATTTATGCAAAAATGATATCCACATGATGGGCACTTATTTTACTGTCCTGTGTTCCTCTTCCTTGGTCCTTGCCTTCAAAGGACAGATGTAACAGGAGAGCGCTTTGCATCCGGTAGGTGGTGGGGGGAGAAGGGTGTCTTGATGAACATTGGTGGGTCTAATTGCTTCTAGGCTAACAAGCATTTGGAAAATAGCTTGAATTTTTCGGATGGTAAAAAAGCTTTACTTGGAGCTTTTTGAGTCCTTGTATGGTTCCAAGCCTCTGTTTTCTGTATAGCTTCCTTGCAAAGAGGTTTAGTCAAAAAAGACAAGCAGCCATGACAGCTATCATAGCAGGTTTTTCCTTTGTACAGGAGAAGGATTTTTACATGTAACTCTTCCAAGCCATAGAAGCCACTGGGAAACACATTTCTATCTATATGATGACTATCAGGGTAACATTAGTCTTTATTCTATTATACAAGTACTAGGATCATTTGTGCTAGGCATAGTGAATTATCACCACCTCAGCCCGGGGGTGCAAAAGCCTGTCTGAGGTAAAGGTAAATGTGCAGTGAACTCTACTAAAAGCAGTACGTGAGGTCCTGGGGGCACAAACTGAAATTGCAGATGGAGAAACACATGTACAGCAACCCCATCACTTGCAAGTGGAGATAAGCTGTCACCATGGGCGACTGGGGTCTGAGGTGCAGGGAGGTTGCTGGTCGTAGCTTGATGAGCAGCAGTGCCTGTGAGGCAGCGGGCTACCGTCTGCATCAGAGGACGTATACATGTCTTCCAAACCTTCTCCTGGTGTCTTCTACTTGTGAGGTGCTGTTAGGATATGTTTTGACCACAAGGATTCTTTAAATGAAGTTGGAAAATGCTGGGAGTGGAAAGGGTTCTCTCTTGTCTGAAAGGCATCTTCCAGCAGATGGAGTTACGTTGTTTGAAGTTCTGTGTGGTTGTTGCATATCTCTTTATTTTTAACAAATCGATGAGAGTGATGGGTTGCTAAGTTAATGTGTTAGGTAAGTCTGCACCACTACATAGATATGAAAATACTTAATCACAGACCATTCCTGCATATTGGATGTTACATACACATATATCTGTATATGTTTACACACATATAGGCATATATTAAATGTATCTTTTGTGCCTTACTCTTCTAACCCTGCACTTTTATTCAGCTGGAAATGCCTATGAGCAAATGTATTTGCATAACTTACTGGTGCTGATCACAACGCTGCTAAAACCAAATCAATTTGCTCAGCCTTTTAAAAAGTTTAGTTTATTGCTTTGGGGAGGAAAAAACCCTCCAATCCCACTAAACTCCAAAGCAGCCAAACCCCCAACATACCAGGCTACATCCTGAGGGACAGAAGTGTCTTTGTGTGCCATTCATTTATGTAAATAAAGGAAAGAGCAGGTTGATGTCGTTCAGAAATGGTTGAGTTTTTCTATCAGTGTGCAGAAGCACAACACATCTCTATGCATTAACTAGAGAAAATCCCAGGGTATTATTGCACTTCTAACAGTCTGAACCTGGCAATATGCCTGTTAAGGCTGCATGGTCTCTTAAAACTTGTTTGCAAGAGCTGGTACAAAGTGCCTGTGCTCTTAAGTGTGACTTGATGCTCAGTGCCAAGTTGGGGGGGATGGGGAAGAACAACCAGAGCCTGTGGTCCTGACAGTAGGCACATGGAAATGGATATCCAGTAGTGTTGCACGAGCTTCCTGTGGCTGCCAGAAGCGGGTGCCAGGATGTGCTCAGTGGCTCAGGCTTTTCTTGGCTCTTGTTCCTTCCCCTGTTACGCCAGCAGTCTGTATTTAGCTCAGGCCAATGTAGGCAGCATCCTTCCAAGAAGAAAGTAGGCTTTTTGTGGATGCCTATGTATTTTCTTGTAATAAAAATCTCCAAATGTAAAAAGAAACAAATTTATTTTTCTGAGGAACCTCTGAATAAATAATGGAGGGTTGGCATGTGGAGGTATAGGTTTGCCATCTGGTAGTACAGCCCCTGGCAAAATGTAGCACATTGTTGTTATGCCAAGTAAATGCTTATTTGCTGAAATGGACTGTTATTTCATTGCTTTAGCACTGAGCAGAAGCGTCGAAAATTATGAGCAATTTACTGGAGAGTTTTTGATGTGAATATCTCTTGTAGGGAGAAGAGGCCTAATGGAAGCAATGAGTTCTTTAAAACAAAATTAATGGGCCACCATAAAGTGTTTAAATTCTGTGCTGGTTTAAGTTTCTCTTATTCAAGTTCATTCTCTTCCTTTCAGGTTATGCATACCTGCAAGATGTGCCTTTTATATATTATTCTGTGTGGGTCAGCACAGGACACCCTGTCATCATGGCACAATATATTATTTGTTAGTTGTTTGAGGATGCTTGTTTGCTTGTTGAACATTCCTTTCTCTGGGAAACAAAACCAAGTCACAACAGCTAAAAGAACTGTAGATGCTTTTTATTTTATGGAGTTAAAAAGCAGAATTGTCAGTCTGGACTGAAAAGTCACTGAAAGCAGTTGAGGAGGTGTGGCAGCTGTCCCTGCAGTAGTATTGACAATGTCAAGGAAACATTCTGTGCTAGGTATGTGGAAGAAGAGAGATGACAGACAGAGAAGGGTCTGGGTAAAACAAAGATAGGGTGGCAGTGAAAGGATGATGAGTAATGAGTGAATGATTGGTTAGGGAACATAAAGGATGTAAGAAGTTGAGGAAACAACAGCTTGATACTTCAAAGGTTTGCTGAGGGGAGCCCTGGGAGCAGCAAATTTTGTGTATTGGCTGTATTGATGACTATGCTTTCTCCAAACAAAGCATTAGAAAATGTTTCTTCTTGTTTAGCTGTCTGACAGTACTGGCAAGACACAGTCTGCAATACCTGAAGTGCATAAATGTACATGGTGAGATCAAGTCTGGAGAGCTCCTAGTACAAATTTGCAGGACAAACAATTGAATAAATTGGAAATGGGGTAGAAGAAGAACCAGAGGTGTTACTAGTAACAGGGAAGGAAACAGGCTGGGGAGAGGATTTTGAAATTTTTATTTTTTGGAAGCTGGATCTTGCTCTGCAAAGCAACAATTATCAATTCATAAACTGGAACTTCATTTTAGTTTCCCATGAAAAAAAGACAAAGCAAAGACACTCTAATGAGCTCTCCAGTGGCATCGTTAACTTGGCTCTTATTTTTTCTTCTTATTTCTTCCTTGACTGCCCATGAAAGGTGCTGAGTTGCTGGCAGTCTGTTTACTGAAGTGGAGTCAACTTTGACATTACTAGACCCTCATGTCACCTCCAGCATACTCCTAACTGGCCAGCTGCTTTCTTGGACTATTAAAACTTAATAGCTATTTGGTATTTAGCTTCTCTGAGAAGTCTTTTAACAAGTGTACCTGTTAATGAGAAATGTCCAAACTCTTGGCTGCTCTACTGCTGATAATGTATCCTGCATAGGATATCTCACCACTGCTGGTACTGGTTAGTGACCAATTTTCAGCTTTAAGTGGAAAGCTGACTGAAACTTGTCATTGGTGTTCTGGTTTGGGTGTCAACCATGGTATTTATAAGTAGTGTAGTAATAAAGGATTGTCTAGCCATTGCTGTAGATAGAAATAGTCTTATTAAATGCTAACTCTCTACCCACACTGTGTGACACATTTTGCCACTGACAGAAAAAAACACTTTCTCTACAGAGGTGAAAATCCTTTTTGTTGTTAATAGGTGTTTCCATTTTGAAAACTATGGTTGTGATAGAACAGAATACTGTGTGCTCCTTAAGAAAAATTTCTTTTTAAAAGAGACTTTACCCTTTCATCTACCAATTTACTGTCTTAGAAAGGAAAAACTGGGTATGTCCCTTGGTGTGGAGGAGAGCAGGGAAACAGGAAGGGTAAATGGCTTGTGCAGTGTCCAGCAAGATGTCTTAGTAACAATAGGAATCAAAGTCTATACTACATAAGTCCCAGTGCATTTCCTCAATTTTTTGCCTTCTTTGTTTTAGCCCCCCTTTCAGATACAGCTTTCCTGTGGCTGTCATTGAGAGGTTAGGTGGCTTCCTCACTCTGGTTAAACTGAAAGTGATGCTGAATGTCAGATGCTATCTATTCCAGAAGGGAAAATAGAGAGTCTTTCTAGCAAATCCAATTTTTCTTGAGTGTGTCATTTCAGAGAATCTCTGAGTGAGCCAGTATTTCATAACACACTATTGATTTATTGTTCAAATGCCACAAATCCTCCACAGGGAGGTCAAATGATAAAAATTATGGAGAATTTATGGCTTAGAATGAGGGAGAAGATAGATATATCTCTAAAAGCATTGACAGCCTTAGATTTATTTTTCTATTTTTTTTTGAAAGTAAAAAAGTGATATTTCATCAGGTGCACTTGGGCTTATGTCCTGCACACTCATCTGTTGTTTTCCTAGGTAAAAATCTGAGAACATATTAAATGCTGATACGTGATGTACTTGCCATAAGGTACTATGGTGAGGAGAGAAGCTTCTCATCAGCACGTTGTATTTTTCTTGCACAGAAGCAACAAAACCACTGGTAAGTCTGGGCTGAGAAATTATTTAGTAAGAATGGTATTAAATTGTCCATTGCATTGTCCTTTTGCACTCTGTCAGTAATTTAACACTTGGACTTGCACATTGTAAATATGCAAGGACAGACATGCTTTTGGGAGTTGTTTTCCTAGAGCTGATATAAAAGGACTAGGTCATTAGATGGCACTTTTTACAGCAAGATGGTCAGATGGTAATACCTGCCAACGTCATTTTTTGGGGGTCTTATACAAGATGTCTGATGGGGGACTTCAACTACCTGGATATCTGCTGGGAATACCACACAGCAAGCTGCAAGAGATCCAGGAGACTCCTGGAGTCTATAGATGACAACTTTCTGGTTCAGGTTTTGGACAGACCAACCAGAGGTGATGCACTGCTGGACCTGGTGCTCACCAATGTGGGGGAGATAATTAAAGGTGTTAAGGTTGGAGACAGCCTGGGCTGCAGTGACCATGGCCTAGTTGAGTTTGTGATCTCAAGGAATGTGGGCCTGGAAAAGAATGGGATCAGGACACTGAACTTTAGGAGAGCAAACTTTAGGCTGTTTAAGGACTTATTGGCCAAGATCTCCTGGGAGGTGGTCTTTAGAGACAGAAATGTTGAGGACAGCTCGCTACTCTTTAAAGATGCCTTTCTGAGAGCTCAAGAGCTCTCAAGTCCCTCTGAATAAGAAAGTGGGCAGGAAGGGCAGGAGACCAGCATGGCTAGGCAAGGACCTGCTGGCCAAACTGAGGGAAAAGAAAGGCAAATACAAGCTCTGGAAACAAGGGTGTGTTGCCTGGAAAGAATACAGGGATGCTGTTCGGATTTGCAGAGATGGGATCAGGAAAGCCAAGGCACAGATGGAACTGAACTTGGTGAGGGATGTTAAAAACAACAAGAAGGGATTTTGCAGGTACATTGGCCAGAAGAGACAGGCCAAAGAGAGCGTACCCCCCTTGGTGAATGAGAAAGGAGAATTGGCTGCAACTGATGTGGAGAAGGCTGAGGTACTGAATGAGTTCTTTGCCTCGGTCTTCTCTGGCAGCCAGGATTCTCATAATTCTCAAGTCCCAGAACCTTGCATCCCTGGACCTCTAGGTAGGAACTGGGGGAGTAAATCCCCTCCTTTCTCCCCTTGTTCAGCCTGGAGAAGAAAAGGCTGCAGGGGAACCTCATTGCAGCCTTCCAGTACCTGAAGGGAACATACAAACATGAGGGGAATCAACTTTTTAAAAGGGTAGATGATGGCAGGACAAGGGGGAATGGATTAAAACTAAAGGAAGGAAGGTTTAGATTAGATATGAGGGGGGAGTTTTTTACAGAGAGAGTGGTGAGGTGCTGGAACAGGCTGCCCAGAAAGGTGGTGGATACCCCGTCCCTGGAGGTGTTCAAGGCCAGGTTGGATAGGGCCCTGGGCAACCTTGTGTAGATCCAGGCTGGAGGTTGGTGTCCCTGCCTGTAGCAGGGGGGTTGGAGCTCTATGATCCTTGGGGTCCCTTCCAACCCATGCCACTCTGTGATTCTGTGATATGTCATTAAAAAAAAATAAATTAAAAATTGCTGTCTCCACTAATAAAATACAAGTAATCTAAAAGGCTGAAATAGAGGTAATTACTCAGGCTTAATGGTATCACATGCACCTTTAAAATGCCTGCAGGTTGGGTGTCTTTGTGACTGTCCTGGTCACCAGAAGACACACTCTTCTGTTACATCCAGGGATGTCTGCTTTCAAGCCAGTGTCTACAGAGGCACAGTCCTTTGTCCCTTGAAGCAGTATGTTTAAAGGCTTCTTCCCTGAATTAATCAGTGCTTTATTATGTCTATTTATAGTGGGATTTATCTATGAAATAAGATAAAAGAATAAAGTAGTATTTGCTTAAGGGGTGGTCTGCAGCACTGGACCAAGGTACACTGTTAAAAGAAAACACAAGAGTTTATCTTGGGGTCTTTCAGCACCTTGGCTAGCTTTTGCTTTTCTTTGACTCCAGTTTAACTGAAGTTTCCCTGTTTTGAAATAAGGCTCTTGCTTGGGTTATGGAAGTTTCTGCCTCCTAGTTTTGCATTGTGCTTTGTACCTCATGAAGAGAAAGTGAGGATAAAAAATGAGTTATGTCACTTGGACAGAGAGGTGGTAGACCAGGCTCTCATAGCCAAATGCCCTGCCCAATAATGACTTGCAAGTCCTCCTTTCTTGGCACTGAGACCCAGGAGATGTTGTGATATATTGCTACCAGACCGCTTTGCTCGTCTCCTCCTCTCTTTGGGTCCTCTTCTTTGCAATCTGTATGGCATATCTTGATACATTCCCATCTCAAGGTGTCTGAAGACTTACTGTAAAAGCAGAATACATCATGCTATGAGAGAGGGTTGGCTTTTTTATTAAATTTGTAACTTGATGTCATAGCTCACAGAGTTTGAAGGGATGCTAGGATGGTTTTCCACCTTCCCCATATATGCTTTTGACTTTAAATGGTCTCTTTCTGGCCACCATCACAAAAATAGATACTTTTGTGTATACAGGGATTAGCACTGTCTCACTCTTCAAACCTTCAGAGGAATGACTGGGTATTTGCTGTACTTTAAAGGACTAAATAGTGCTGTAGGCATCGCTGACAGAGAACAACAGACATGTCATTCTATTACGGTCCCTATTCAGTTAAGGTAGCACATCTGGGCTGCTCTTTAAAAGCATTGATTGATTGTTGGTTATTTAAGAGTCTGACACCCTAGCTTAAGTCAGTCTTTTATGGAATAACTGATTAAATAACAAGCGGAATCTAAATGATATTGTGATATTTCTTCTAATTAAAAAGTAGTCAGAAATAGAAGATGTAAGTTTTGGTTTCTGTCTGTACCTCTTGTTTTACTTTCTGTCTTTGACTACCTTGCAGGCAGGCTTTTATGCACCCATCAGCTGGATTTAAAAAAAAAACCAACATGACAAAATAACACAAGAGACTAGCTGGGATAGTGCTAAGCCCAAAGAAGTATTTCCTAGTGTGCCTTCAGTGAAGGGCATTTTCTTTGCGTAGAGATGGAAGATAAAAAACTCAGATGATGTTTGGTAAGTGGTTGCAATTAATACAAGCCAGACCTGGAGAGCAAATCCACTGAATAATGCAGGAAAGTACAGGTTGTCTGGGCTGTTATAATGCATCTGTCAATTTTGCGTGGTGTTATTTGTCTCAGTGAAGTGAGGTTGATTAATAGGGTCCATTGGTGGGGTTGATTGTCTTGTCTTCTCTCAAATTTGCCATCACAGCTCGTTTATTATGTCCTTCCAGGATTACTTGAGTCTTTTTATTTTTTATCTCTGGTAGCTGGGATCAGTGGCTGAAGTTGACCAGTGGGATAGGACTTAAAACCTTATGTCTCCTTCACAGTGCTTGTCAGAATTTATAGGAGAAGGGGCTGTTGTGTGAACTCTCTTGTCAGCACCTCAAGGTTCAGAGGCTGGGAGAAAGGGTGCCTGATTTCCTTGAGCTCATTGCAGGCTTCTCTGCTTACGCTTCGGTTCACACAGTCAATTTAGAAATGGGAATCATTAGCAAAATCTCTCCATGGTTTTCACTGCACAGAAAAGCTGCTTTTAATGTTTCGGTACAGCTGTTGGGCATTGCTTGGGTTCTGCAGTAGGCAAATGTATGAATGGGGGATCTCAGGTGAGCATCATTCCTGACCTCTGCAGTCAGTTGCTAAGTAGGTAGAAAAATAGGAGGATGAGAGAATCTTATGTCATGGCCTTGGAATCTGTCAGTTGGACCCTCAAAATATATTGGTTACATGCAGAGGAGAACATAGACTGGCTTTGGGTTTGTAGAGGTCGAGTCTTCCAAATTATTCATTTCAGCCCCTGTGTACACTGGCTTGTTACTGACAGAAATAGCTGTTTCCAAGGACTGAAGGATACTGTGCAGCAGCATCTTGGCAATAACAAAAGTCAAGCAAGAAAACATCGACATGTTGCTGGACTGCTCTGTTCCTGCTATTACCATTAGCACAGTGCTATGGGGAGGAGGAACCTAGGAGAAAGAGGTCTAATGTTATACTTACTGCCACTGCACTAGGGGTGACTTGCCCTGAAAAGCAGCAAGAGCAGGTGGGGAAAGGAGCTGGTATTCAAGGTCTTGCTGAGGTTAAAGGCCTATTTGCAGTTTAAATCTTAATGTCTGCAGAGACTATTTACCAGCACACTGGCACAAAGTTGGAATGTTAAGTGCATATCATGTGGGCTTTTTTCATTCTTCCCCCCCCCACCTTGGCCCTGGCATTAGCAGGGATCTTAGGCTTTTTTCCTCTGTTGTTAAATTGACCTTTTGGTTTAGCTGATGCATTTGAAGGACATGAAGCAGCCCCTGAAGACTTCCCTGGAGATCTGCCTCAGAAATGGCAGAAGCCCTGTCCATGCATGTCACTATGGTTAACCTGTAAAACAGTGTTGATGTTCAAACCCAGTGGTCTATGATAACTTTAAAATAGCTGTATTTTCTTGCCCCTAAGGAGCAATATATCACCCAGCTTTGATGTGAGATCTTTGGTGTTAAGGTTTCATATGATATCGAATTATAAAAAAATTTCCAGGGAATAAGTTATTTCTGAGTGAGGAAAAGCCTGTCTGGCAGATGACTTGACCAAGCTGCACCTTGTAGTAAGTCCCACGGGAAAATGCTCAGACAGTGCTGGGAGAGTGTTTTCTGAGCCTGGGCACCACTAGTCAGTAGGAGTAAAAATGCAAATGCTTGAGAGCTGATGAACTTTTCCTTTCATCTAAATAACCTGATCATTTTAGGGGAGGGATACAGGATAAATAGCTATAGAGAGGTGCTGCTCACCCATTTTGGGAGATTAAATTATTACTAATAATATTCTAGTTGGTGAAAATAGAAGGAAGGCACCTAAGTATTTAAATGTGATACCAAAATAGGCAGGTTAACACTTTTTAATGGAATACATTTAGCAAACTCACAGAGATTTTTATGGTGCAGAGATCAAAAATAACATGAAAGGGAAGGGAATGAGTGCTGCAGTATAATGCTTTTCCCCAGCAATGATAAGGGGAAGTTCAGATTCAACATGACTGATGAGTGACGAGCAGAATGAGCTGCGATGGGATTAAAGGAGTGTCAGATGGAAAAAAAAAACAACAGAAGAAACTTGCAGCAAACGTTCTGCTTGGGAAATAGAGCAACTTTATGCCAGGTAACTCAGTGCTGATCAGTTGAAGTGATAATCTACTTTGTAATTGAGCTGGGTGTAGATAAGGAAAGAAGTTTAAGTGCCTCCATGTGTGGATGCCCATTCCAGTTGGTGTCTGCAACACACTGAGGTCTATAAATAGGAAAATGGTTGGTTGCACTTCAGCCAGTTGGTCTGGAGAAGTTTTTCAAGCTCAGTGACAGGCTGAATGCTGAGTTAATTGGTAATGTGTCTCTTTCCTGTTCAAAGCAAGCAGAAAATAAATTTGTCTAGCTTCATAATTAAAAGAAGAAAAGCGAGGTAATGACCTGTTTCTGGCACTGGAGAGACATGTGTCACTGGTACTGAATATTCAATATGTAAATCTACATGATATAAAAGAGCCAAATTACCTCAAGGGGGAGGACACAACCTCTTTTGACTTAACAAAAGAAGTATTCAAGATTCCTATGACTCCTGACATCTTACAATAGGATTTTAATAAGAAAAAAAAATCAGGATTAGAAAGTGTTTTTTAACCATTTGACTGTCTAGAAAGGGATAGATATGTCAGTGCTTTGCTTAAGAGCTTTCTAGCTTTATATCTCTGACAATTTCTAAACATGTTTTAGAATAACTTTACAAGTCAAAAATATGTTGAATATGTTGCAGTTGAATATGGGGAGAAATTTGGGTATGTTTTTAGACTGCACCCAGTTTACTCTGTAAGATATAGCTGGTTGATTAGTTGGAAGATGGATAGTCAAGTAATATAAATGTAAAAATGGTGCTTGATAGTACAATTAATGTATGTAAGAAAAGCAAATCAGAGCAGAATCCTTTCACAGTGGTACATGTTGTAGCATATCTCCATTTTAAAATCATGTTTTCTATCTTAGGTTGGCATACACGTGGAAGCCAGCATGGCTGGATGGTACTCAAAAGCAAAAAAGGTGTAGTCCTACAGCTAATGAAATAAGTAATTTGGGGGTAAGTTAAGGGCCACCGTAGGTGTCTTTATAGCAAATGGATTTCCTATGAGAGCAGACACTGTAGTATAAGGAAATGGAAGAGATGTAGAAAATGCTGACAAATGAAGAGGAATATTTTGCCATCTCTTGAATACTTGAGCACCCAAAGGCCTTTCTGTTTGCTGTCAGACTACAGAATAGGTTGAATCGTCTTCTTTCTTTTGGGAGCAGGAGAGGCAAATGCTCCTTAGTATTTTTTTTTCATAGTTTAAAGCCTTTTTTATAACTTATTTAACTTTTGCTTATGATCTGGAAGCCCTGGAAAAGTAGCTGAAATGAAAATTGGCATCAGGCACCATACAATGCCTTTGGTCAGCTTACCTCCCTGGTGTTGGTGTATTGTGGACTTAATGGAGCTGTGAAGATTTGGTGTCTCTGGGCGGCATTGGGTGTCCAAGGCTGTCTCGTTTCATCCAAATGGGAGCAGAGCACATCTTGCACACAACTGCTGCCTGCAGTGCTGCTAATGACTCAAGCTGCCAGCCCTGCAGAAATGTTTTGTGTTGAGCTGACAGGCAGATCTGTCATGTTTCGTGTCTCTCCTCATGGCAGGATTACAGCCAAGGAGACAGCCAAAAGTTTTTCTAACTCAGACAAGTCAGAGCTTTTCACAGAAGGACACCTTAGTTGTGGTTTCCTCCTGCCCTTGGACGGTGTTGAAGCTCAAGGCAAGGTAGCTTCAGTCTGGGAGATATTAGTACCTGCATGTAAATAAGACAGTCGGCCAAGATGGGTAGATTTGAATGTGGGACAGAGCTGGCTTGTACTACAGGTGTCCTGTGCCTCATTCCTATCTCACTGAGAGGAGAAAATCATCCTTGCTCATGTCAGGGTGTGCTTTGGGGGTATGGTTACTGCTGTTTGCTTTTTCTGTTGGAGTCTGTTGTGTGTAGGTATCCTCCAAATCCTTTTTGAGTAGACTTTGCTTAGTGCTAACTCCAAAATGCATTCATTCTCCTGAAGAATTGTTGTTTTACCCTCCTGTGGGAAGTTTGGCAAAACATTTTTACCTATACTTGGTGATTTAATGCACCAAGTCCCTACACTTCAGTCATTACATTCTGTTCTTATAACTGCAATGAATTTTACATATAAAAGTATATCTAGGTTTAATACAAATCAGTCTTATAAGTATTTCTTGTATAATATATTTCTATTTTATATAAATATATATGTGAAACAGTTTAAAAGGAGAGGCACCCCAAAGTGTGTGTGTCTGCCACATTTGGATGAGAGGAAATATTAGTCCAAGTAATGTGAAATATTGATGGGCAGAAGTTTGCATTCTAAGTAAAAGTTTAGGTATTTGTCTCTTGCAACAAAAATGAGCTTATAGAAAAGACATCACAGTGTCAATAGCACTGAATTCCAGCACTGCCTTTAAACATCAGCACCTTGGGAAGCTCTCCCTCACTGTACTGGAGCACCAAATTTTGTAGTTGGGTAAGAAATCCAAGAGCTTCTGGCAAGCTGGCATCTTTTTGCTTATACCCTGGGCCTTTGATGGCAGTTTGATGCAGGGGAGTGTGGAGAGTGTTCAGTCTGTGTTCTGTATTGAGTGAAACATGCTGCCTTTCTTCTGAGAGCACCTGTAAACCAGACCACACCCTTTTTCTCCTTGAGTAGGTGCTACCTGACAGTTAGGTCCAAAAGCCATTCTGTGGATAAAATGTGTTTATAGTCCATGTGCTCTGGAATGTTATATATGGACCTACTGTACAGAAGGGAGTTTATTTTCTCCATAGGTCTGTCTGAGAATTTCTGTTAGTGAATCATGGAATACACTGGGTTGGAAGGGACTCATAAGGATCACCAAGTCTCACTGCTGAAGGGGATCTCCTTTGTGGGAGGGGCTGTACTGTAGCTGAGCATTGCTCCTGTGTTCTCCCACCTCCCGGTAGATGCTGGAGAACTCTGTTAGGATGGAAATGTGGGCTAAGTAGGGCATGAGCAGGCATCTAGAGGTCTTGCATGGAGATAGATATTCTGTGGTGGTTCGATTTATTTCTGTCTTGGGAATGGAGACAGCCATGGAGCTGAAATAGGTTTGTATGGTTCCCTGCACTCCTTTTCTCCCTTCTTTTATATCTGCCTCTGGGGGGATGCCAGTGTTAAACTGGCTTTACTTCTGGATGTGGCATGAGGGATATTTAGAGAGTTTAGTTGCTCCCCAAAATAGTGAATGAAAAAAGAAGACTAAATGGAATAATAACTGCAAGAGGAGGAATAATTGATTAATTCTGGATGCCAGCTATTACTCATTTTGTCATGAGGAAAGAAGCCCAGCTTATGCTCTGTTCATAAACTGATTTAATTGCTCCCTCTATTTAAACAAGAACCCACAAATGTTTTCAGCTGACTTCATAGTCAGGTCTGATGAGAGGAGCCATAAATCAGCTTGTCCCAGTGTCCCACTTTGCGCTGAAAAGAATATAAACACATCATATTTGGTTTAAAAGTTTTGTTAAACCTGGTTGAAAAATTGGTTTTAAATGCTGCCCTCTGTGTCAGGGAATAAGTTGGGCTCTCAGAAATGCTGGGAGTTTGCCGGGAAAGAGGATGGTATACGTCATCTGCCCTTTCCACTCTTAGCTGTACTTCAGCTGTTGTGAACAATGGGATGTGGGAATATTTCTTAGGTCCTTGAGCCAGAGTGTGAAACTTTGATGTGAATGGTGGGAATGGGAGCAACACCAGTACTGTTCACTGGAAGGTTTTGCACAGGAGAAAAGAGCTTTTGAGAAGTTTGGATAATCTGAAATTAGCCACAGTAATATCTGGAGGACCTCAAACCTAATTTCTATAACGCAGTCAGCATACCACAAAGAGGAATGGAAGCCAGACACTTAAATATCTAACTGAGCCTGTTGGAGGCTCTGTGAAAGCCTGGAGATGCAAGTATTTGGCTAATGCAGCAGGATGTAAGCCCAGAATGGATGCTGAATGGTTTATAAAGGTCACAAATACCAGTGTGTTCTCCTAAGTCAAGGTGGGTAGCACAAAGAGAAAAAAGGAATTAAACTACAGGAAGGGAACTTCTGGTTAGCTATTTGCAAAATGTTTTTTTGGCTGTATGGAAATTAGGCAGTAGAAGAGACTGCATTGGAAAAACATAGCATTTCCGTCTCAAGTTCTTTGTATATAAACTAGACTAACATCTTTCATGTACAACAAATACTATCAGTCCTGGAGATCAACTGTGATCCTGACCAGTCCTGTGTTTTGTATGATGGTGGCTTAACCATAAGTCCTTAGTCTGAAAGCCAGTTCAAGATTAACAGATCTAACTGGTCTCAAATGAGTAGTAAAAGGTGTATATTCCTGACACTTTGGCAAAGTTTGGTTCAGAAATCACCATCTGATACTTGGGACAAATCTGGGGACAGAAATTTGGTTTGAACAAATTTGGTTGTTTGGACATGGGCTCGGTTCCTACTGAAGTCTTCCACTTGTCCTCTGGAGTGCAGTAGCTCCTGGGCAGTAGAATTCTGCTGAAGCCCTGAGCTGTCTTTTTGGGACAAACTTGGATAGGAATTGTTGCTGTCAAATACATCTGAGTTTGAGAAGTGGAGGTGAGTGCCCCTGAGTCCTGTCTGTGGCAGAAACCTGGTTTGTATAACCCCTTTTAGAATTCCCCAGCCAGAACCATTCAGGAAGGTGTGTCTGGGTTCTTGTCCCTCACCCTGCTTGTAGATCTGCTCATCTCTGTTTCTTACTTCATATGGTATCAAAATACCAGCTCGCATACTTCACTGATGTATAGACTGATGAGTTCCATCTAGGAAATGGATTGTTGTATCTTATGGGAAAACCCTAGTGTGACTGTGGCTTTGGCATAAATTCATAAATTATGCATAAATTCATAACTGTAGATGTAAGTGTTGGCCTTTGAGAATTTCTGTGTGCTTCTGTGAAGTTCCTCAGTAAATAAATAGAAAAATGGGTTTCTGTGATTAACCTAGGGTACTCTAATTAGCAGTAGATAGATCCTTGTAGATTAATGGCCTGTCAAAGGCAGGTCCTTCATACCTGGGAGCTCACATTTTGTTGAAGGAAATGAGAAACCCTTTCAGTGCAATCTGTACCCTCAGATACTTCTGTTTCCCTGCTTTTTAAATGTTTTTGTGAAAAAAATAAAACCAAAACCAACAAACCAATAGTGCCTCTTCATTTTCCCCCACAATATTGCCTTACTGTCTACTTTTTTCCTGCTTCTAGGTGACGGTGAATTACAGAGCATCATAATAATATGGTAGTATAATAATACAGCCTTTTTTTTTTTTTTATGAAAGACTACATTTATGGGAATTAGATCCCTTTTAACTGGCAGCTTTTTGACCCTATAATATTTCTTTCATCATCTTGTGTGTTATAATTTAATTTAGAGTGACTAAACCCAAATACTGATTATGGGCTTTTTTGAGCTCCTGTGCGAACTGAATTATTAACATTTCTAGTCATTCTCCAATATTACCACCATGCTAAGGTCACTATTATCCTGTATGAAGTTTTCTTGAAGGCTTCCTGCTGGTGGGTTGACTAAAGTAGGTGTCCTGTAGCCTTGTCATGCTAACTACAAAGGCCTAGAGATGCTTCTGGAAGATTTTATCACCCCTCTGTACTTTCTCATGTGGTGAGTTTGAGCAGGCTTTCTCTGGATTTCCTCCTTGTGTCAAAGTGATTATACCTTGACATCTTTTTCTTTCTTTTTTTTTGGACATAGCCTCACTGAAACATGTGCCCAAATGCATTGCTGATTTGAGGCTTCAACACAATACTGTAGTTTTTGGCTTCCTTTTCAGTTTCCTTTTCCATCCTTTATTAATTAATAGGAAAACCACACATTCCTTAATGTCACGAGCTCCCTTCCCTATGCCATGGGGGTGGCAGTGCTCAGAGGACAGCAGAGAGCTTTAGGAATCCATTGTGATGGACTCAGCAGCTCTAATTTCAGCCTCTGGAAGTAGGATGATATTTCCCTCAAAGTGGATAAGGATAAACAGTGCCAGAAGGAGCTAATCTCATCTTAACCTCCTGAGGTGATGGGTGGTAGTTCGGCATTCAAATTCTGCTAAACTTTATCTAATATCTTAGGTCTTTCTTTTTCTTTTTTTAATAGTGGAAATAATTCACGAGGTTCCCCAGAAGTTTAACATTTTAAAATGAGTCATGACTGTCCTCAGTCTCTCCAGTGGCATCACAGTTGACAAAGGAACCAAAAGCAATACAAAATGGAGAACTATAGTCCATTTTATTTTACTTCAGGTAGTTTTAAAGGCTAATATAACAAAACAAAAAAACCCCGTGTTGGGAGTTTTATGGGCTGTGATATGGAGCCAGTGGGGCCTGATGCAGCAGGCTGGGGATGCCCCGGTTCCCCCTCTGCCCCTTGTGGCACTGGCAGAAGATGCTGAAAGGATACACAGAGGAATCATGGAAAGAGGTGAAGTCACAGATTAAATGAAACAGTTCATTAATAATGTATTATGCTTTTTCAACCATTTTTTGTCCTCTGTGGAAAATAGAGCTGGAGACAAATTACTTTGTGCTTTTTATCATTGCTTTTGTCAGTGTTTCAGACCATGAATTCAAAGCCAATTCTAATAGACAAAATGCAGTGGAATATATGACAGGAATAACAAAGTTGGAAAGTGCATCAAAATCCATGTGATTTAAACCTCTGTTCATAGCACAGAAGGGCAAAGGGCACCAAAAAACCTGCTTCATTTGTCATAGGAAAAAATGTGTGTTATAGGTGCTATACTGAAGAGATCAGCTCAGTACTGTGCACTGAAGTGTTTCTCAGGCTGTCAATAAGACGTTGCCTTGCGGACTTGCTTAGGATTCAAAAGAAAGCAATATTTTTAGTGAGACAATTATCCGGCTGTAAAACGGCACTTTCATTCTGTGTCTTTGAGGAGCTGACAGTATCTCGCTTTTTGTATTTGTCTTACATTTGGGCAGATCATATTATTTTTTATTAGAATTTGTGGGAGGAAAAAAAAAAAGCAATGGAAATGAAATCCCTTGTGAAATTGCTTGAAATTGCCTTTCACTTGCCTGAATAAATTTGTTATTGATTTTTTGCCCTTTTATAAGAATGAAAGGTTAATGAAAACAATCACATTGCTCTCATCCCAAGGTGGAGCTTATGTAATACATACAGGGCTTGGGCTTTTTTTAAAGACTGAACAAAACTGTTAGTGTATAGGTATTACCTTTACGAAAGATTAGCAGTTGTGATGGGAAATGAGTTAGGCTACAATATCTTCAAGAGCTGTCAGACAGTGTATGACAGATGAATAACTCCAGCCTTTTTATGTTTTTACTCCTTGGTTATTTGAGATGGATGCCATCATAAATGGCATCTGTACTCACCGTATATGCAGAGAAGGTTTTATTTTGTATGAGTTTCTGTAGAATAAAGACAATATGTTTTGTTGTACAGGAGGCTGTGAAGTGCTGTGTGCCTGATCACTGTTTGATTCTCTATTGTAGTGGAGAGTGGATTGATGTTTCTAGAAGCCCTTGAAAGGTGTGAGCTCAAAAGCACAACTCCCTACCCCTGGCAAGAAAACATGGTGATGACTCTTCCCAGAGTATACCTGAGTTTATGAAAAGCCATATGAGGAAGAACTGCAAGTCCCTGTTTGGATGTCAGCAAAACCCCATATGAAACAGCAGGAACATAGTCTGAGGAGCATGTGACCGTAGGAGCCCAAATTCTTCATTGTGGTCTCCTAAACGGTCACTCAAGAGGGAGTGGGGTGGTCTGTTGCACCCTTTCTCTTCCCTGAACCGTGGCTGCTGGGCCTGTTACACAGCACTATTGTCCTGATGGCATATTTCCTGCGGAAATGTGCCTTCTGACCAGTTTTACCTTTTCCATGGTTGCCATCACATCAGGACCCAGGTTATGGGAACTGAAATAAGATACTTCCAGGAGGCCTAACCCTGCACATCTTCATCTCAGGGCATCCTGGTCACTCACAGCGAGTGCAGCTCTCCTGTGTTAACATACTTTCACGTGTAAAATGGGGATTGCTTGTCAAAAAGACATTGCTCAGTAACAGTGCTGCTTGAATTGTGTGCAGGACAAAGTTTAACCCAGTGTGCTTCCTGCGCCTCAGCCTCCTTGTCTCTGGTCTCTGTTGCTTGCTCCTTCCCTTATGCTACCTCTCCAGGGCAAAGATGACTCCTGAAAATGTTATGCTTGAGCATATGCTTAACCCATAGCCCCAGATCTGAGCTGTGCTGAAGAGTTAATGACACTCAAAACCTGGCAGCTGGTTCATCACTGTGGTTACTCATCTCTGGTAAAGTCAGAATTATAGGTGGCTTGTCCAGCTGCTCATACTGGTATAAATTCTGCGCCACATAAGAGTGGGACACATGATGCCACCAGCACTGTGCTGTCTCCACCCCGCCCCACCCCCCTCTGCTTCTGGAGCATTTCTGGTGCATCACTTCAAATGGCCTTTTCTGCTTGATTCATAACACCTACTTTCATTAAAATAAGAAAATATTGTAATGCTATCCAACAAGGGAAAAACTGGATTTTTAAGCTGGGTTCTGGTTTTATAGGGGACAGTACTAACCTCTTCTGATACAGCTTGGTGATAGGTAGAGCCACTATTTTCAGCTGAGAAGAGAACTACTGAGTCTAGGAGGGAATGGGGAGATAGATCCCTTTGTCAGAATAAGCAGCTGACATTATGGGTTAACCTTAAATGTTAAGTGGTTTCAAATGTTTTATTTGCTTTTCTTGAGCAAAGGTTCACCTTGACCTTTAAGTTGGCCCCAGCTCATAAACTTTTATGCAGATGGAGCAGGTATAAATAGAGATCACTGGACTTTGAAGCCTGTCTTTCTCTCCTAGGCTGAGACCTACTCTATACCCTGGGTTCCCCTTGGGTGTCTCTTGCTAGTGCCTGCATCATTTCTGATGCTCTGGCATGTCTCTTGATTTCCGTATCATTGCAAGCTTCTTAATATCTCATTAAAATGCAAACAGAGGCTTGGTTCTTTTGCTATTCACCAGCCACCTACTCCTTTTAAGACCTGAGTGAGATCGAGATTCATCATAACACAGACTTTCATGCAAAAGTGAATTCTTATTCAAAACATGCAGTCAGATTTTATTTTTTTATAAGCAGTAGCTACACCTGCAATTCATTTTAGGGTATTATATAATCTACAGTCCATGATTTAAACCTCTGGCCTGGAAAGCAATAAACTGGAAGAAAGAACAGCATTTCTACACCAATGGTTAATGTCTAATCACACCTCCCAAAGCAGACAATTTCTAACAGAATGGCAAGTTCATTTTCCTGAAGACACACAGTTGATAAATATAACATGCTGTTGGCAGGTGTAGTAATTTTTCAACTCCTGAAAACCTTCAAAATTCAATACAGCCAAAAAGATTCTGTCAGATGTGGGATTGGGATTCTTTACCAATTCCCAACTACCAAAAAAACCCTTCCCATGCAAGAATCTGGGTTGTCAACATTCCATAAAAGCGAGGAAAAACATGCTGCAAACTGATGTTTCTCTTCATATTCTTGTACACCTTTGCTGGCATTTATAAAGGGGTTAGAAACAATGTCTGCCTGTCTCTTGCCACAGCATAAGCATGTGAGTCACCACTCAGATTCAAATGGTAACTGGCTGGGTGATATGATACAAATTTCTGCAGTATTTTATCTACTGAGAGTTGTCTTACAGCTGTAATTCCAGTTGTAGCTTGTGTATTTTAAGTTACATAACTGAGTGCACTGCAGCTGAAGGCTGCTGGGTGCTTAAACTAAGCTGTAGGCTAAGCTTAGTGCGATCTTCCCTATGTTAACGTGGTATTAAAGAAATAGGGTTGCTGATGGGGTGGTGGGTTGTCTGTCTTTTTTTTTTTTTTCTTTAAAAGGTTCTCTGCTTGGGGAGAAAATGCACTAGAGAAACTTGTAGTCCAGTCCTACTTTGAGTTTGGGATGGTATGATTAAAACATAGGTAAAGGGCTTTAAAAAAGCAGTTTAGGAGATGCACTGAGCCTTCTGCTCTTATTCTTGCTGTTCACAAATGCCCAAAGAAACACAAGTAAAGTAGATATCTGCTGTGAGGCAAGTGCTGTGAATTTATTCCTTTAATATTTTGTCTTTGCGTTTTGTGTGCTTTATTATATGAAGAACTTTGTACTTTCAATATTCAAAATATAATGTATGTAACACATACAGGCCACTCTTCAGCCGCTTGTGTCAGCCTGTATTTGCATCCTACCTGCAATCTGGGATCCCATCAAGTGCCCAGGGACAGAAATGGCTCTGCTGGAGAGCCTTCTTTGTTCACTCTTATAAGATATCATTCAATAGAGGATGTTTATAAAATTATTCTGGAGCCATACTGGCTGACTTAGTTTTTTCATATTTCTATCTTTGACCTTGCTGTTGGCTTAATCTCTTTGACTATTAAGAGGACACTTTTAATTATTCTCCCTTAGTGTTTTAAATTGCTGGATTAATTACTAGGTAGCATCCAGAATACCTTCTTGGTGTGTGAAGCTGTTTCTGCTTGTCTAATCTGTATTACGGTTCACATGCTTGTGCCAGTAACGGACTACCTGGTGCATTAACTGTATCGGTGAATACTTAGGCTTGACCTGTCATTATGGCTTTTGGGCCAGGTGGCTTCTACAGCCTGTGCTTCCTTGCAGTAGTTGTTGGACTAGTTTATCTGGGCATGTGGCTATGCTCACTGGAGGGAATGTGCCAGTGATGTGGCTGCATTAAACATTTTTTTTGTTTCTGAGACACCAGAAAGTGAGTATGGTGTCAGTGTTGCAGCTCTTTCAGTGAGTGAACCGAGGAGGGTTTGAATGCTTTGTCCCCATCACTCCCCTACTTTGAAATGTCAGCTTGTTTAAGAGTTCTCAAACTGCTCCCCACGAATACATTCCTTTCTTCCTTTGACTTTGCAATTCAGACACAGTTTACATGACATTGGAATCAACAATTCACAAAGGATTTACCTGGATTTGAAAGTAAAAAGCTTAAAAAAATGAGACTATGCCTGTCAACAATCTCCCTAAGCTAATGTAATTCTCCAGTATCCATTCGCACCCTTATGTGCCGTCTTGGTTGTTAGCAAACTGCATCAATAGTTTGTGCTGGCAGCTAGAGCTCAGGGTCAGTATTTTTGGTGGCTGTTGTATGGGTTTAGAGTAATTTTTCAGCTTTCATGTGAAAGGATTGCTCTGGTTTTGAACCTTGATGAGGAAGATATATGACACTGATATAGCTGATAAAGTCCATTGTCATGTTTTAAGTGCAAGATGTAGCTGGTCTCCTCTGAGTGTGGAGGGAGGTCTATGCATGGCTATTTCTAGCATCTACTGAGCTACATGCTGGTTTGGAGTGGGCTTGGCTGAATTTCAATCAAAGCCCTTTTAGTTCAAATTATGTTGCTCTTGTAAAATTAAATTAGTTTTTCTGGGTTCAATCCTGCTAATGAATGCCCAGTCAGGCAATTTGGTATCAGTGGCAATACTCAGAAATATAAAAATTGGCAATACCCAAGGGTTTGTGAGAATATTGGCAATATAAGAGTATGCAGCGATGGGACGAGGGGCAATGGTTTTAATCTAGAGCAGAACAGGTTTAGATGAGGCCTTCGGAAGAACTGCCTCACTCAAGGTGGTGAGACACTGGCCCAGATTGCTCAGGAGGTGGTGGAGGCCCTGTCCCTGGAGACATTTAAAGTCAGGCTTGATGAAGCTCTGGGCAACCTGGTCTAGTTAAAGGTGTCCCTGCTCACTGCAGGGGGTGGGACTAGATGGCCTTTAGAGGTCCTTTCCAACCTAATATATTCTCTGATTCTATAAGAACAATTTATGTAATTATTGGGGGGAAAAATCATATTAACTCTCCAAACTAGTAGGATTTTATGAACGAATAGAAAGTATGAACAGGTATTTCTACATGAATGTGGTATGTTACAAATTGTATATCTTCTAAAAAAAAAAAAAGGCATCAAATGATGAACTGTCTACCTAATTCAGATAACTTTTTCCGTATCGTTATGGTCTTAGTGATACTGTTGTTCTGTTCTAGACAAGGATAGCCTATAAATTCAGGAGATATAAAGGAGTAGCTTGGTAAAATTGTGCTGAAATATGAAAAATACTATTCTTGAGCCTGTTAAAATAAAACCCTTTCTGGTGATCTCTACAGAGCCATTGTTTTTAAATATATCCCCCCAATGCTGTTTTTCTCTTTGCAGTCAGTGTTTTATAGCAGGTTTGTTTTTTTTTTTAAAAAATAAACTCAAATCAAAATGCTGATGCAGTACTACTTGTAGCCTTCTGCAACTCCTATGCAGGGAAATTAGACTGGGCTATTCAATTAACCCTACAGCTATAATTTCAACTGGGGTGTACAGCAGGTGTACTTTATGCATAACTTTTTACCTAATGCAAAACTTGTGTACCTATTCATTAGCAGAAATGATAAGCAGAAGGTCTTTTTTATTAATATTGCTAATTAGTTATTTAATACTTTTGAAATGCATAGTCATGTGAATAATTTCCCATGCCATCCGTAATAATGCGCAGCCAGAAGCAGAGTCTCAGATTTGTACAGAAAGCAATGAGTCACTGCTCCTAAATTATGCATAACCAGGAGTAAATTAGTCCAAAGGACCATTTCTTGCTTGTAGGGGTGCATGTGTTGTGTGTCCTGGCTCCTAGTCATCCAGGGGTGCAGCTGGGTGTACACCACATGTGCATAAAGACCCTTTTTGGCTTGTGAAGGCTTTTGGAGCTGCTTATCCTTCTGATGGGGGTATTAGGATGAGCTTTTCTCACTTGGCCCCCACTGTTGTAGGTAGCAGGTAACTAATGACTGCAGAGAGCTGCCGCAGTACTGCACATAGCACATTTTGTCTTTCACAGGGTTTGTACTTGAATGTAGAGCCAGGCAAGTATGGCCTTAAGAAATTCTCTGAAAATGTGCGTCCAAAAGACCAAGAAAGGTCTGTGGGGACAGCCCTGCTGATTCCCTGCCCCTGGAAAGCAGCAGGATTCCTTTGTCTTTGAGCAGGTCTCTCAGTATCTGCATTTTTAGCTCTTGTCTTATCCCCAGGCCACCAGACAGTGTCCAGTTGAATGTGTTTTCCAAGCACAGTCTTTAGGCTGCAGGCTTTTCCTCTGTAGTTTTGCCTTTCATATGACTTCTTATTAATTGCTTCAACCCAAAGAAAGAAAAGAAAGGGAAGAAAACGAGCAATGGGTTAGAGTATAACAAGAATAAAAAGTAAAAGCACTGGTAGGAGGGGAAGCAAACTGCCTAAGAAAGTAATAAAAGGAAAGTCAGGTGTTTTTTCCCCTCCAGATGTCCTAAAAAATAAATTACCGAACTGACGCAGTTTTGCGTAGCTGGGTGCTGGTAGAGAATGGGGGGGGGTTGCAAAGATGGCTGCTGCAAAAAGCAGCTGAAAGCTCTCTGCAAGCCCCAGAAAAAAAACATCTGCCAATTCAAGGCCAAAATCGCTGCTGACCAAGGCCGAGCCAATTGGCAATGGTCACAGCACCTCTGGGAATCACATACAGGAAGAAAAAAAAAATGCAAACAGCTGCATTTTGCCACTGGAGAAGGGAGTGAGAAGATATAACGAGCTGTGCAGACACCAAGGCCGGGGAGGGCGGGGGAGGAAGCGCCCCAGGTTCTGGAGAGAACAGAAGCCTGTGGAGAAACCCATGGTGGAGCGGCTGTCCCCCTGCAGCCCATTTAAAAGGCTGAGACCTCACCTGCAGCCCGTGGAGGGACTCCACGCTGGATGGAGCAGGTGGAGACATAGAGGAGATGCTGTGACCCATGTTGGAGCAAGCCCCTGCCAGCACTTGTAGCCCATTGAGAGACAGACAGACACAGAGATGAGCAAGAGAGATTTTTGCCAGAACAGGTCTGTTGGGGGACACTTGTGAATCCGTGAAGGACTGGGACTGAGAGACATTGTAATTTATCACAGCCTGCCATAGCATTGACCCACACCAGGGCAGGTGGTGGGAGCCCTGTGGGAAAAGACTCATGTTGGACAAGTTCATGAAGGACTGTCTCCCATGGGTGGGACCCCATGGTGCAGCAGGGGAAGGGTGTGTGGAATGAATTCTCCCCCAGCTGAGAAGGAACCCAACTTGCAAGGAACTGACTAAAGCCCCTGTTTTCTCAGTCCTTGCCCCTTCCTGTGCCACAATGGGGGGGCGGGGGGAAGGGGAGAAAGAAGGGAGCAAAATCATGACTAAAGGGAAGTCTGCTGAGACTGAAGGGGTGGGGGGAAGGTGCTATCAAGAACTCCATTTCCTCAGTCCCTGCCCCACCTTGTGCCACAATGGGGGGGAAGAAGGGAGCAAAATCATGACTAAAGTCTGCTAAGAAGTGAGGGGTGGGGGAAGGTGCTTTGAGATCTACTTGCGATTATCTAAGATCTGGTTGCGCTTCTCATTATCTGACTCTGATTTCACTGTGTGTGTAGTGTAATAAATTAGTTGTCTTTCCTTCACTCTGTGTTGAGTCTGTTTTGCCCATGCTGTTGGTTACAGGATGATCTCTCCCTGTCCTTATCTTGACTCCTAAGCCTCTCAGTATATATTTTCTCCCCTGTCCATCTAAAAAGGGGATTGATAGGCTGACTTTGGTGGGCATTTGGCCTCCAGCCAGGCCTAAACCACCACACAAACACAAGGCTGTCTTGAGAGTTTAGCCTGTAAATTTCAAACAGAAGCTTTGAGCTGTGTTTCAGGCTGCAGGAAGCAAGATTTTTATTGCTGGTGTTAGCAAAAAGCAGGTGGTGGCATCTCACCCAGGTTGCGTCAGCAAATTCATCCCAGTTTGACTTAACCTACTCTCAGGGAGTTCTTAAAGTAGGTGTGAAACTTACTATCTAGAGAAACTGGGACATCTCTAGCATGCTTCAGCCAGGAATTGTAGGGTATCCTTATGATTTTCCAAAGCCATCAGGTAACAGGAGCAATATGAAGAAATATTTTAGCTTCCTTGTTTTATCTTGAACCCTCAATTCCTGATTCTGCTGTATCACTGTGTAATGATTCATCCAATACACGTTTTCTAGGAGTTGTTTTCGATAGACCTTAATTACCATTAAAGCTAGAGAAATCAACCCTGTTTTGTTTTGAGCTTTCAGTTCTTTTCTTGTTTGCAGTCTTTCTGTGATGTTTTGTGTGTATGGCAAAAGATTTGTGGAGAAAAATAGTTGCGCAGGTGGTGGGTGGGTAAGGTGGCTGGTCAGAGTGGCGGCCTGTGAGGTGAGGCAGCCTGTGAGGTGAGGTGGCGGGTCAGCAAGGCAGCCTGTCAGGCAAGGTGGCGGGTCGGCAAGGCGGCCTGTCAGGCAAGGCAGTTGATCAGGCAGGCAGCCTGTAATGCAAGACAACCGGGCTGTTAAGGTGGTGGGTCAGGTAAAGGCTGGGCAGGCAGGTGATGGGTCAGGTAAGGCGGCAAGGCGACCACTCTGGTAAGCTGGCCCTTCAGGTAAGGCGGCTGGTCAGTCAATTGTCCAGTCAGGTAGTCGGCTGTTCAGCAAGTGGCCAGTCAGGAAGCCGGCCGATCAGGCAAGCAGCCGGTTAGCAATCGCATATAAACACCATTTGATTTGCATGTAAGCACTATTTGATTTTTTTCAAGTCAAAGGAACTTCTTCCATCAGCTGCTCTGATGTAATTTCTGGTGTCTCTTTATCATGGTACTGATGGTTATTGCACTTGTGAGCCTCTTTAGTCATGTGTAGATACAGAGCCTCATACGCATAGGAAAAGTCACGGCAATATCATCCCTATGTTTTTTCTCATATTGTTAGATTTATTGAAACACTTCTTATCTGAAACACTAAAATACATACTGGATTCAATAGAAATAAGTTTCAAATCTGTTTCACTTTATTTTCTGTTGGAACGGATCTGCTAACAGAGCTGCCTCAGTGTCATAAATCATTACTACTTCTGCTGAAACTTGTTTTGCTTTTGCTACTTCTGCAGTGATTCAGACTCTTGTTTCAAAGGCTTAAATCTAGTGATACAGATTATCTTGTTATCTGTACCTTCAAAAATTGAGGCTTTGCCTTTATCAAATTTTGCCAGAAGAGTGTCTCCAGTATTTCAAAATGTATGGATGATTTCTGTGATGCTTGTTACCTCGATATGTTTTTGCGATAGCAATCGAAGTTGTGTTTTGTAGTTAACTTTAGCTGGAATAATTTTTTACATGGATTGATTCTTGTCCTTCTAGAGGCAACTGATACATCGGGTTTTCATATGAACTACTTTTTGATGTATTAAAGTAATGTATACTTATTTCTCTACCTTCACTAATGCTGCCACCATCACTTATTTTTTAGGTTTCTTCCAGCAGCATAGACAAGTCTTCACATTCTTACCTAAATTCCAAGCATCAGTGGCTGTCACTGTTAGGAATGTATCTATCCTCCTTACACCTGCCAGGAAGAAAAGTTGTGCTGTGCCGATTCATTCAATGGGAAACCATGAGACAGCACTGCCAGGTTAGGAAAAGGATCCTGCTGAAGTCCAGAGACTTGCCCTGACCTTGACAGATCATTGTCATGGAGCCTGATGGCCCAACGTGGTGCAAAGCCTTGTGTAGCTGATGCGCTGGCTGCATTTCAGCTTTATCCCATTGGCTTCATAAGATTTGTATTGTTAGGGAGTGCTGAGAGGGAGGAAGAAGGTGGTGTCCGTGAAGCAGAATATAATTAGCTGGTGTGTTAAGTGCTTCTCCTACAATATCAAGGCCAAGCAGGGCAGTTTTAAATGTTTAATTAGCTTGGAACCAGCAATAATTTTTTTTTCTTTCCTTTGAAATTCCTGTTACTTTAGATGGGGGACCCAGGCTTGACATCTTGTAATACAGAGGGAGAAGGCAAAGCATCTTGTGATCCTTCTGCTAATTGTCAAGGTCCTCTAGCTTTTGGAAACCTACTTAACTTGGGGCTGCTCAGAGGCATTAAAATGCTGTTTGACAGTCATGATTTATATATCACATTGCTTCATTTGCGTATCAGTAGTAGAAAACCTATCATTACACCAAAGTATAATTTGGAGCTTTTCCATATTCATGACATTGCATGAGGTTGGAAAACAAATGCTACCTCAATAGAGTACAATTACTGATCACGTGGAGTTGACTGATCTTTAATTGCTTTTAAATTAGTCTTCTCTATTTCATTGCCTTGCGGAGTACTGCTAAACTTCAGGTAAGAGAAAAAATAAGTGTCATATTTAGTAAAAATCCATAAAAATATCACTTCTGCTATTGGCTTAAGGGGACTTTGGGTCCAATTATTGTAGACCAGGATGAAGACCTTACAGAAGATGGCTGCTAATTAAAAAAGGTCTCGGGTACTGATCTCTGATCTCCAACATGTTATTTTTGGTTAGAGTTAAGAAAAGTCAAGTTTTTCCATTACCATTTGAAAAACATTTTTCTTTATGAACTCCTGTTCTAATTGGGCTTTAAATTCTTCATAATTAAACCTCTGCTGTAATTAAATATTGTTACATTTCTGTTTAAAACTACCTTTTTGAAGGCTGGAGAGTAGTGAAAATTTGTTCCAAGTTGCTAGATAATATACAAATAACCTTGTGGATGAACTAGGGAAATTTTTTAACTGATTTTGGAGACACTTCTGGTACACACAAGAAATTTGATATGATAGATTTTGGACATCTTTATATAATGAGAAAGCAACCTGTTGTTTTTGGTGTGCAATTGCTTAACTGCTTTTTAATGTGTAGTATCCATCAGAAGTATCATTCAGCAGCCCAGGTTCCCTTGATTCCTAGTTACTTTTCTGAAGAATTCATTTGGATTTGGAGAAAGGGAAAAAGTAGAACAAACCCTAAACTTTTACAACTTCCTCAATAAGAGTCTGTCTATTATTTCAATTCTGCTCTTTTGGATTTAACACAGAACATACAGGAATGATTTATTTTCCTGTGCCCTAGCAAAGGGAACTAAAAATTGTAAAATGGGAAGAGCCTGTCCAATAGAGATGAGCTGCTGTGCCAGGCTGCAGCCTTCTTGATGGAGTGAGGGGAAATCTTCAGCTTAATTTAGGGCTAACTTGTTTTTATTTTGTGTGCTGGTTGTCATACATGGGAAGGGTTGTAGGGTCCAGTTCAAAAGCCCAACTTGTTGCTCTAAACACAGACTATTTTACATGCCAAACATCCCTAAATGAGTAGATAGTGCCTTTAGACTGGGTACTCTCCCTGTACTACTAAATGTAAATTATACCAGTTGTCTTGAGAATGGGAGGTAGTTAAAGGTTGAGTGGAGAAGTGGGTGGCCTGCCGTAGGGTCGGCTGAGTGAGTGATGGTAAGTGGATATCAGGCTTGCCTGCAGCCCAGGGTTTTGCACTGTCTCATTGTGACTGTAGCTTATTTTTTGGTCTTCAGTCTAAGTGATCCAAACATACCATGGCTAAACCACTCCCTGTGTTTTCAAGTCCCTGAACCAGATGTGCAACCATTTGTTATCCTTGGGAATGCAGTCTGTGTGGTTAGGGGCCTCGTCCTTAATGCTAAAGGAAAATGCTTCAGCCTTTGCTGGTACCATTAATGAGGGAGTACAAAGAAATTAATGATGTCCTAGAAGTTTAACACAAATATCGTGTTACCTGACAAATAGGATCTGGGCTAAGGGAAGAAAGCTATCAAAAAAATGTTAGGGCATTATATATACTTCTGGCACATCTGTCTTGGCAGTGATACAAGTGGTGGAAATTTAGAAAATGGCGCTATAGTGTCTTGGATTGTGTGGGTGAAATTATGGAAAGCCATGTGTTAAGGAATTTTCAGTGAGGATCTGTGTACCTCATTTGATGCATGTGAAAGCAGGAGTGGTAGTTGGGTGTCATAGAGGGGTAAAAATGCAGTGTCATGGTATTTGAAACACTGGATGTAAAGAATTTCAAGTTAGATGGGAAAGGTTGCTGTGTTAATGAAAACAAAAGTTGTGTTCTGTGTCTTGAGTAAGCAAAAAAGAAAGGTAAAGGGGTTGTAATAAGTGGGTTCAGTAAGATTTACAGGCTTTGTTTTCAAATAATTCATTATAATACAGTCAGAAAAGAAAGTAAATTGACTTTAAGCTGAGAGTGACTGCATGTGGTTGGAAATCTGCGTAATAAAATATTTCCTATGAAAAAGGAAGATTATTCTTCTTAGAAAAAATTGCCTTTTCAATCCACTCTGGCTGCATTTCTTTACTGGTTTTTAGAGAAGTGTTTTCTGGTTGCAGCTGTATTTGGAGTAAATAAGTGTTACAGTAGGGAATTCTGGATGGTATAGCTGTCACTTATGGAAATTTATGAAATTAATTGAACAATGGGCGATTTGGAGATGAAAATCAAAGTGTCTTTCGATTTCTCTTGTATAATACTTTGTGGCATCCATAGTGCTATGTGCCTGAATGAATGTCGAACTATATAGGAAGGGTAAGTAATCTGACTGTCTTGAAAATTCATCCAATTTAAGAATCATAATAAAGAGGGATTAGTAGTTTTAATGATTATTTTATGGTGAGGGTGCGTTGAGAAACAAAATACGTAACTGCAGTTTTAGCATAATACACTGCTGTACTCTTTCACAAATGCTGATGTGCAGGTTCCTGTATTACCTAATGGTATACTTTATTGCTCATGATCACAAGAAGAATTATTCTGTACCCTGATCTAAAGCATTCTGCTGTGTTTTGGTGTTTTTTTCTTGGTGTGCCCTCCCTTCCCTCAGTTCCCGGAAGATGGCATTTACTTTGCTTATTATACAACTTTTTATTTTGATTATTATGCAGAACTTTAAATATTTTCACATTTCAAGTGCAATTAAACAGGACATCTGTTACGCTGGGAACACCAGAGAACGTTTTTATTATGCGGAAAAGGTTCTCTGTGTATAACTAAGTCATTATTTGCATTACCGATTGCATGTTGAAAAGTACTCATCGTTAAAGAGTCAGCATGCATACCAAAACCGATGGTAGTAGCTGTGGTGGTAAAGCATTTTGTCTCTGGAGCAGGAAATTGTCACTGTAATCACATAGCTATTGGTAAATGATGTGTTGTAAGAGCAGGCAAAGTGTGTCCATAGCTCCAACCATTAATTGAGGCTTTTGCAGTCCTTTCTACTGAAACAGAGTCTTTCACATCTTTGATGTCAATTCCTTTGCAATAAGAAGCTCAACCCGGCTGAGGTAATACAGATAGCAGGGAATGGGAATTTGCTAGCTGAACACTGTGTGAAAGATGAAATTAAGGCCAAGCAATCCAGGAGTCCCAGAGCTGGAAGGTGGCAAGAAAATCAGGGAATAGGAGACTCAAAAAACTGAGCCACATCTAGCTTTGCAGCAATTATATGTGCTTGGGTTAGATCCGTCCCTTTTATCATTATGCACAGGACAAAGTGCCAGAGATTAATTTGTTTCACTTGGGACTCTGTGTAAACTTATTTTTGATGTAGCTCTGGGGCATGTTAGCATATTTTATCTATGGCTCTACTGTTACTATAGAGGAAAAAAAGGTGGTGAAATACCCCGAAAAGCCAGACTAAATGCCAGATAACACAACTCACCTTTGAGAGAGGGACCTTATTTTCGGTACATTGACTTTCTTCCTTATGCTGGAGAATTTGGGGATCTATAATAATAACTTTTACCCATTAAATAGTATGCTTTTGGATTATTAATTTACTAATTAGGCTATTTTTCTGTAGGGAAATGTCTGCAGTAGCAATATAGTACAAAGTGTTAAATTATCACTACTACTTTGTGTCCTAGATAATAGAATTTTTCTGGAGGCCATCTGGCCTCACAACCCACTCCAAGCATGGCTGGCTTCAAAGTTTGTCCCAACTTCCAAACTCAATCAGGTTGCCCAGGGGCCTGTCCAGTTGAGTTTCGAGCATCTCCAAGGATTGGGGTATTACATAACTTCTTGGGGTTCCAGTGTTTGACAGCCATCCCTGAACGTTTTTTTGAGCTGGTGATTGACAGCTTTAAGATCCCCTGAGCTGCCTCTTCTGCTGGTTAAGCAAACCTAGCTCTCAGTCTCTCCTCATGTGCCATAGCAGCCCTTGACCATTGTGGTAACCCTCCACTGGACTCACTCAGTGTGTCAATGTCTTGTCTGTGGTCGAGAGCCCTGATCTGGACATAGTAATCCAGATGTGGCCTTGCTAGTGGAAAATAGAGGGGAGCACTATCTTTTGGATACAAAAGGCACATCTTGATAACAAAAGTCTGAGCTGCTGGAATTGAGGGCTATTTTTCCAGAAATTTGTCCCCTGACTTTCATCCCAAATACTGTGCATCTGTTTCTGTACGTTGGTTTGTACCTGCTGGAAGTGTGTGTTGGTGTGTGTAGAAGAGAGGCACGGTTTTTATTTTTAAGTACACATGTGGGTTTTGAATTCTTTCACAATTAGGGAGTGATTTAGTCTTGGCTGTAGTTTACATATTAAAGGACACTTTTCCTCTGCATATTTTGCAGGTGCTTTGAAGATTTCTTTTATAACTACCAAGTAATGAAAAGCCTCATAAGTGATGCCCATTCTGGAGCCATGGTATAAATTGAAGTGTGTTATAAAAGCTATTATTTCTATTATGTCTTGGAAGCCTTGGCTTTCCTCAGCTCCTGAAGCTCTGGTATCCCAATTCTGAGTCAGGTAGATTACCCACACTTGTGTCTAACTAATGCATCATGGTGTTAATGGTCAGGGCTAATTGTTATCTAAGTGAGCAAAAGTCACATTATCCACTCCTTTGGCTGTGGTTATGAATTATTACAGGCAGCTGTCATGCCAATGAGCACATTTCTCCTGGAAAAATACATAGACACAGGCATGAATTTTTTTTTTTCCCTGGAACAGAGTAACCTGGGAAGCCTTCAGCAGAGGACCACTGGGTAAGGTATTCGGTAAATGGCCATTACCTTCAGAGACATGGTACAAACTGTGAACTGCTGTTTCAGGCTGAGGGAAACCTTAGGGGGAATAGGGAAGGGAGATTTATTCCACCACTTGATGTCACTATATGCTCACTCTTAAAGCTAGGCAGATTATTTTTTTTTCCCTTGCCAGGGAGAATTCTGGGTAAAGCAACAATTTGTCCATGTTCTTGAGTGTTCCTTGCTGTCAGGATTTTATTGATGGTGCTGTTTGACTGAAGAAGTAGGACACCAGTGAGAACCATTCCAAAATTTCCTTGCAAGTGAGGCATGCTTTCACTTGCAGAGGAGACAGCTCTTGCATAACAGTAATGGTTTTCTAGACTCTGGATGTTTTTGGATGACTTTACAGATGGGAGCGTTTTAGCTTTCAAGGCTTTTAACTGCATTCTTAATATGAGTAACTGAAATACATCTTCACAGAGGTCTGGAGTAGTCTCAGTCATTCATGATTTCTTTGCCTCCGAGTCTGAGAACTGCCCTCTTATTGAATGCTATTTCTGTGGTAGCCCACTTGATTGAGGCCTCTTGTCTCACTCCTTTCCTTGCATTGAATTGTGGTGGCGGTATTGGAAAACTCCACTTTGGACAAATTTGACTCCTCTCACTGCCCTCTGCTTTTCTTTTGAGCAATTGAAATACAGAAGTAGACAACGAGCTGATTTTTGGGACTGCTTTGGATTTACACCAGCAGAGGAGGCAGTGGTATCACATATCTTGTGTGTAACCCAGGCATCTTTAGGCAAAATTCCCTCTTCACTTTCTACAAGACTGAGCCTATCATGACACTTACTAATTGTCCTACAATTACTTTTCTGTTCTAAATGGCCTCTTTATTGGTAGTGTGAGCAATTTCTTTGATAATATAGTCTATCAGAAAGTGAAATTGAGATTTAAATAGAAATCTGTTTAATTTTAAATAGTTTAATTTTTCTCAAGCTGAAAAGGCTGTTCTGGAATATTATTAAGTACTAGGTTGTATCTGGAAGATGATTTTCAATTTCCTGAGTCTATATGTTCACAAACTTTTATTTGCATGTCAAAATAATTAGTTTGCCTTCAAATAATTAGTACATTTGACTTAGCATAAACACTTAATAGTCTTTTAAATTTGCTTTAATCCATTTGCAGTAATAGTAATAAATCATTCATTTAAATTGGATGGAAGAAATTCGTCCTTTCATTCATTCCTCTTTCTTCATTTGGAAGAAACCTGTGTCATTCTTGGGATTTTGAAAGCTGCTGGAAGGAAAAAGTTACTCATGGTGCTGAAACTGAAGTTAATTTCACAGGTGGTGATAAAAATGTGTTACTGGCTTCCCTGTAACTACCAAAAAAGAAGATCATCATTGTCTCTGCAGCCAGTCAAATGACTGGAAAAATCCCAAGCCTGACAATACACCTGCTTGTGTATTATTTAAATGCTTAAAACTTTAAGTAGATATCTATAAGGAAGCCCAATAAATTAAAAATATTAAGTTATGACATAGGTCATCCAGCCAAAAACTTTTACGCCAACTTTCAGTATGTTTGAATGAAAGGGATGCTGCAGAGGACAACTGGCTCAGAAAATGTGGTTTAGTTTTGTGAAAGTCTGTTTGCAGAACAGTAGCAAATCCCAAGTTGCACTTTAAAGTTAAATTCATGAAGATGCCCATGGGATTGAAACCTGGTTTAAATAGTGATGATGTGATAAAATTTTGGGTACACCAGCACTCTGTGATTTGTTCAGAGGCTGTTAAACACAATCTGAGCATCTGTGTGGGTCCCTCTGTGGCGGATAGACGGTCTGCATCACCACAAACACCATAAAATGCCACTCGGCCCAGATCTGCCCATGTTTGTGGGCTGTCACAAGAGGCAGGCAAGTGTTGTTCCTCACTTCTGGTAATGCTGATTTCTTTCTCCCCATATCTGTGAAGTGAAATATCCCTTTGATATCAAAGTACAGAACATTCTGTAGTCAGGATGCATTTTTCTGCTTCTCAGCTATACTCAATGGTTGTTAGGGGATATTTACTGTAAGACAATGGCACTCCGGGATTTAGAGTCAAGCTAAATTATTAGTAGCTAAGTATCTCTCTATTCCTCTGTCTTCTGTGAGTCAGCACCGTTTTCAGAGTGCCATCTGGCATCATGGAATCAGCATCCCTGCATGCTACAGCCGTTAATACTGATTTGCTGATGCATGTGTATTGTCAGTCGTTTAGCCTTGGGTGGTTTGAGAAACAATGCTCTAGCAGTCAAGGCAAAGATCAGGAGGCTGTCACCACCAGCTGCCCCTGCAGATGTGACGACTGGAGCTTTATTTTGCAGGACTTGATAGATCCTTATGTCCAGGTAGGTGATGTAGGCCGGCCTGGAGCACCCAGCTTGAGCTACACTCAGATCCAGCTCCTCTCCAGGAAAAAAATGTCCTTGGAGTGCTATGCCCAATGAAGTGGCAGAGTGCTACCAGATTGCAGTCTCGTTGTGCATATGGTCTGCTACCAGCTGACCCATTTTGGGTCCTTGGGATCTTGTCCCTTTCCAAAGGGGACCCTCCAGTCACTCATCTGCAGACCTTGGTTCAAATGTTTATGGAAGGGAATTGGGTGAAGGCTGCTAGATATAAACAAGTCCTGTTGTGGAAGCAGGCTATGCTTTGAAGTGGCCCCGTGAAGCTGTTGTAGGACATGTTTTATGCTTTTGTGGTGCAAACAGCAGAGTGTATGTTTGACAGCCTTGTGGAAAGTGCTAAGAAATGTTGCTTTTGCAAACTGAAAAATGTTATTGTATTATTTACTGGCTTAAAGGATTTAGGAAAATAAGGGGGAATATTGTTCTCAAGGGTTCAATTTGAGTACATAGCTCTGCTAAAAGATGCAGATGATCCTGGACAATGAGATAAGGGGTTAAATCGTGACTGAGGACATGGGCTGGAATTTAAGGAAATCAGGCTCAACGAACAGGCTTCAATCATGTTGATTGTACATCAAGTCAAACAGGAAAAACGATGTGGGGTCTCGATAAATCTAATAATTTTGATCAGGAGTGAACAAACCTTTCACAAAATTAACATGTGCAATCTGAAACCTGTATGGAGCTTTGACTTCCTTCAGCCCTAGGCCATGTCAGTTGCCGGGAAAGTTAAGATAAAGACAACTACTTGCCAGTAAGCAGTTGTCCCAGACAAAAGGACTCATACATTTTAATTTACTTCACCAATGGAAGTGGGAATGTCCCAGACATGCCATGTGTATTATATTGTGTACCGCTGTGGATGGGGCGCCTGGGTTGAGCCTGTAAAATCCATAGTCAAACAGAGGAAGGAGGTGAAAGGTTCAACCTGAGGAAGACTCGGAGCCTTCATCGCTGAGACCCCCGACGACCACTACCACAGGACAATGCGCAGACGCAATTGGGAGGAGTTTATGGAAACCAGCTCTTTGAACTCATCTTAATACAAAGCGGGACAGGTGATGAATATGTATAGATGTATGGTATAAAAAGGCTGCAGGCACTGACCAAAAGTGTGCCTACTTTGTTGGGTCACCCGTTCTTGCAAGAATGTATAATAAATTACTGCTTCACTACTTGTCTACCTTAAGTTCTGTTTTTAGGACCTTTTGTCATTTCTAACAGTTTGGGGGCTCGTCCGGGATCAACATCATCGCCGTGTAGAGCTCCTGCCGCCGAAGGACGGGGAGACGCGTCCCGTTGATTTCAACGGTCTCGTGTATCGTCGACGGGAGTTCCAGCGGCAGACTGACTAGATCCCGAGACCAATTTTAAAGGTAGACCTAGTGAACCAGTGGGAAGGATAGTAGGCGCTATTGTAGCGACCAGGCAACTCTGTGCACAGACCAAGGTAAGAAAATCGGACGTTAAGTATTGCCTTGGTGGTCGGGACATTCGGGGAGACGTGTGTGTGTGTGTGTGTGAGACACACACAGTTAAGTACGAAGTGAGTGCGGGGCCCGGATCCGCGGTTCTGTCTTTCCGCGAGGGAAGCGGCCGGAGAAGGGCAAAGCAAAAGGTGGATTTGTTGTTAAAAAGTCTCCAAGGAACCGAATGGGAAATAATAGCGAGAAAAAGGGGTTGGGGAGAGAACCCCTGGAAACCTTCCTCCATACAGTCCCTTAGGGAGGATGGAAAGACATGCCTTGTTGGGGATACCTGTAAGTCGTGAGGAGACGTCCTACGCGAGGTAAAGAGCATTGGTGCTCGCCCCACGGGTGGATTCGAAACTGGTAAAGGTTTGCGCGCATACGTGAGACCCTTTGGTGATCTGGGCTTCTCGCTATTTGGGCTAGCAGAAGCAATGTGGGATAGCTATCATTGATAACATTCTGCAGCCCATGGGAATTGAAATTTACATCGTTGTGGTTATAATTGGGATTTTCATAACCATTGTTACGCTTTGTGTGTGCAATAAGTTTTTGTGCCCGGTACCGTGTGTTGTAGGAGAGGTTTGTGTGGGAGGTTTTTGAGTGAACAAGCCAGTCTGACTGCGGGGCGAGTGCTGAGTCTCCACGAGGAGAGCAGCTGGAGATGGACAAAGTAAATGGCAGATTTAAACTGTTTGTGTAAGGGAAATGAGTCTTGAACCAGGTGTTGTTTTCTGGTGCTCTGTATGCGGATCTAAGGATTTTTGTGTATCTGTAAACTGTTGTTTGTATGTTCTGTATGTAAGCAGGACGTTGTGATGCATGAGAGGAAGATTGGTCTGATTGGGATGGTGTTTTTGGTTCGAGCCAGCTTGAGCAAGTGGTGTGTATGGATTTGAAAAGTGATAAAAAATCGGTGGTGTATGGGAGGAGGACTGTTAAGAGAGCTTTTGGGTCTACTGACCAGGGTCAGGAACGGGTCTTTGCCTGTTTTGTGAACAGTGTGGTTTGTGTATGATGTTGCCCTTTGAGTTGTGTAACGTAAACTGTAACTACAGTGTGACCTCCTGACAGTGAACAGGGGAAATTTGGATACTACAGTGTGGCCTTCTCAGGATGTATTGCCTCTGTGAAGTTTGTACGTAATTATAGGATGGCTGCCCCTAAGGCAGTCAATATCTCTAATGATGTCTCTTCCCTAGCCCAGGGGATAGATAAGTTATAGAATGTTGGGATGCACTGCAGTACATGGAAAAAGAAGTTAAATAGTTAGGACATCTAATCAGTGAAGGGAAGGAGAAAAAACCTGGAGAGGATAAGAGGAATAGTTGAGTTACCTCTCCCGAGAACTAAGAAAGAGGTGCGAAAATTTTTGGAATTGACAGGCTATTGTCGCCTGTGGATTGAATCACATACACTAAAAACAAAGGGATTATATTTTAAATTGTTAGAAGAGCCTAATGGCTTGGTAATGAAACAGACTAGCAGGTGAGGTAGCCAAAGAAGCTACCTTGGGGCCTGAATTTGTTAAGACATGTAATCTTACTCCTTGTGTATCTGAACCCAAGGAGGTTCCAATTTTTATTAAAGAAGAGAAATAGAAATGGAAGGAATCGGGAACTATTGAAACAAAAGAAGGGAAGTGGATTCTCTCGGATGGGTGAAAAATGCTAAAAAAAAAAACCAAACCCAAAAAAAACCAAATCATGAAGGAAATAATGGCCATTTTACACCAAGGGAGTCATTGGGGGGTACAAATAATGTGTGATTTAATCCTAAGGAAGTATGGATACATAGAAATGTATACTGTAGCTAAACAAATCCGTTAAATGTGCATCGATTGTAAAAACAAATAAGAAGGTTCTCAAACAGCTTCAATGAGGAAGAGAACCTGGTTTAAGACCTTTTCAAAGTTTGAAATATATCCTAGTATTGGTTGACTATCTAACAGGATGGGTAGAAGTATATCCAATGGCTTCAGCCACAGCTGCAGGGGTAATTAAAATCCTCCTAGAACAGATCATTTCCAGGTATGGAATAATTGTAAATGTGGATTCAGACCAAGGGAGTCACTTTACATCCAGGGTGTTTTCAAGGGAGTATGGAAGGATTAGGGATATCCTAGGACTTTCATCCTCCCTGGCATCCGCCCTCCTCTGGTAGGGTTGAACGGATGAATCAAACGCTAAAGAAACAATTATTAAAGTTAATTTTAGAAACCAAATTACCTTGGATTAAATGCCTGCCCATTGCCTTGCTGAGAATGCGAATTGCACCTAGGAAAGACTTAGGTGTATCTCCCTATGCAATGTTCTTTGGCTTGCATTATATGGGTGAAATCAGAAAAATCCCAAGGTTTGAAACCAAAGATACTTTTCATAAGAACTGTATACTGGGGCTAATCTGTTCCTTAGACTTTCTCAGGAATAAAGGACTCTGCACAAACTCCACCATTGGAATTTGCAGCCCATAATATCCAACCTGGAGAATGGGTTCTGACTAAGTCATGGAAGGAATCCAAGCTACAGCCTGAATGGGAAGGCCCTTTCCAGGTTCTACTGACAACTGAAACTGCCATGAGAACTGCTGAGAAGGGTTGGACTCATTACACCCGGCTCAAAGGACCAGTGGAACAACCATCTGAGGACAAACATTGGTATATCCTCTGCTCATCAAACTGAAGAAACAGTAATTTAAAGACTGTTTGAAATATTGTTTTAGTAGTGATTTTGTTTAGTTTTTATTATACTGTTGTGTTTGGGGAGGGGTAAAAGGTCTGAAAATGTTCAAAATGATGTTAATATGGTGTTTGTATGTCACTTTAGTGAAAATAGGAGTGTTGGGTCGTGCTAGAAAACCCCTTAGTAATCAAAAGAACTTACAATTCAGCATTCCAGAGGGGACTGGGATCCAGAACATTATGTTTGATGCTTGCCAATTTTTGGATTGTGGGAATCTAAAAAAAACCTTAAAGGGCACTGAGCTATGCAGAAAAGTACATGTGTCCTGAACCAATACAAGGTTGGACACTATGGGATAGGTCCTTGCCCCTCCTGGAACAATGTTTGGTGGACTACTAAGGTTAATGGATGGACAGCAGATGTAAATCGAAAAAGTTTATATTAGGAACCCCTAAAAGAGATGATTACCATCTCAAAAGGACATACTACCCACAATTGCCAAGAAAAAGAGGGAAAGATCCAGTAGGGCGATTGAAAATAAGGGTAGAAAAACCTGAAAATAAAACTTCAGATAAGGGAAAAGAGTGGAAAAGTACACAGAAACCTAGGACAAAGATAGGAGGACTTGTCAATGATCCTACAATAGTAAAAGTAGTTAGAAATGAGGATTTGAAACAGACATTTGAAATAGAAACAGGATATGGAGAGATGAATGCCTGGGTGGAATGGGTAAAATACACTGTGAAAAGTTTAAACAAGAGTATTTGCTATGCATGTGCCTCAGGTTGACCTAAACCACAAGTTGTACCTTTTCCCCTAGGATGATCCCATGATCACACAGGAATGGAGTGCATTATTGCACTGTATCAGGAAAGAACAGCCTGGGGAAATGATACCTGTAAAACACTCTCACTTCTGTTCCCAGCCTTGCTGAATAAGGACATTCAAACACCCCCTGTTCTCACAGGTGTAGTTGGAAACCACACGGCCTGTCTCTCACGACAGGGCGAAGTGGCTACACAATTTGTAGGGGAGTTCTCAGGATGTAAGAGAACGTTGAATGTGACAAATGTTAAAGGTGGGAACTATTCATCATTACAGGTTCCCAGAGCTGACTGGTGGTGGTATTGTGGAGGAAGAGTTCTGAGGAACATTCTTCCGCCCAACTAGAAAGGCACTTGTGCTATAGTACAATTGGCTATCCTATTCACCCTGGCATTCAGAGAGGATAAGGCTTCTAGAGAAAAAGAGATCAGGGCCAAAAGAAGCATATTGGGAACATCCTTTGGTGACAGAATATATATAGACTCAATTGGAGTTCCTCGAAGGGTTCTTGATGAATTTAAGGCTAGGAATCAGATTGCTGCAGGTTTTGAATCATTCTTTTTTTGGTGGGTCACAGTAAGTAAAAATGTAGATTGGATCAATTGTATGTTATAATCAACAGAGATTCATAAGTCATACGAGGGATGCTGTTAAAGGAATATCAGAACAATTGGATGCCAATAGCAGAATGACATGGGAAAATAGGATGGTCCTAGATATGATGCTAGCAGAAAAAGGAGGAGTATGTGTCATGTTACAGGGAAAGTGTTGCACATTTATACCAAATAATATACTGCTCCTGATAGAACGATTATCAGAACCTTACAAGGCCTTACCACTTTGGCCGATGAACTAGCAGAAAATTCAGGAATAGATACTTCTCTTACTGGGTGGTGGGAATCCTGGTTTGGAAAATGGAAGGGAATGGTGATATCAGTTTTCACTTCCCTGATAGTGGTAACAGGAATTTTAGTGGCCATAGGGTGTTGTATAATCCCTTGTGTTAGGGGTCTTATACAGAGATTAATAGAAACTGCAATAACTGAGAAGATGCCCCTGGGACCACCGCCTTATAATATTCTTCTCCTAGAGGAACAAGAAACAGATAATAAGAGAATATCAGGAAAAAGAATGTGAAGCAATGCTGGCCAGGTTAGAAGCTTCATATGAAACAGGACTTTGACAATATGCAAAAGACAACAGTTAGTATAAAGAAAAGAAGGGGGGAATTGTGGAAAGTGCTAAGAAATGTTGCTTTTGCAAACTGAAAAATGTTATTGTATTATTTACTGGCTTAAAGGATTTAGGAAAATAAGGGGGAATATTGTTCTCAAGGGTTCAATTTGAGTACATAGCTCTGCTAAAAGATGCAGATGATCCTGGACAATGAGATAAGGGGTTAAATCGTGACTGAGGACATGGGCTGGAATTTAAGGAAATCAGGCTCAACGAACAGGCTTCAATCATGTTGATTGTACATCAAGTCAAACAGGAAAAACGATGTGGGGTCTCGATAAATCTAATAATTTTGATCAGGAGTGAACAAACCTTTCACAAAATTAACATGTGCAATCTGAAACCTGTATGGAGCTTTGACTTCCTTCAGCCCTAGGCCATGTCAGTTGCCGGGAAAGTTAAGATAAAGACAACTACTTGCCAGTAAGCAGTTGTCCCAGACAAAAGGACTCATACATTTTAATTTACTTCACCAATGGAAGTGGGAATGTCCCAGACATGCCATGTGTATTATACTGTGTACTGCTGTGGATGGGGCGCCTGGGTTGAGCCTGTAAAATCCATAGTCAAACAGAGGAAGGAGGTGAAAGGTTCAACCTGAGGAAGACTCGGAGCCTTCATCGCTGAGACCCCCGACGACCACTACCACAGGACAATGCGCAGACGCAATTGGGAGGAGTTTATGGAAACCAGCTCTTTGAACTCATCTTAATACAAAGCGGGACAGGTGATGAATATGTATAGATGTATGGTATAAAAAGGCTGCAGGCACTGACCAAAAGTGTGCCTACTTTGTTGGGTCACCCGTTCTTGCAAGAATGTATAATAAATTACTGCTTCACTACTTGTCTACCTTAAGTTCTGTTTTTAGGACCTTTTGTCATTTCTAACAGCCTTTACTAGAGGTTAGGCAAGCACCTCATAAGTGATCCCTGATAGCTGCTTATCACATAGAGAATCCTTATGGCTTAACAGGAGCACAGCAGTAACAGCAGAAATCTCATGAAAAAGCAATTCCTCCAAATGAACAAAAACCCTTACGCTTGAAACTTGAAAGGTAAAAGCTCTCCAAGCCACATATCCAGCTTGTACCTTGTACCTTGGTAGTACATTTTCACCTCATTTTGCTGGTTAACATTACAGCTTAAAAGTGAGCTTATCAGTTTAGTGGGTGGCCTATCTTGCTTTGACAAATGTGATCCTTATGATGGTCAATGTCATTCTGCAATTAAAGTACCTTTAATATATTACAATGCTCATGGTTACTACTCAGCCAGTATGGACTGATCAGTTTTGAGCAGATATTGAAGGAGGAAGCATGGCTTGCCCTCAAATGGCTTTAATAGCTTTGCCTGGGCTTATGTGCAGCTTAGTGTGGCATGCAGCTCGAGAAACAAAGCCTCAAGCACTGCCAGGTTAACAGACAACGGGATGGAGCCTTTAGGCCTTGAACCTCGGGGAAACCAAACAAGGTGGCAGCATCGTTGCCGGCCCCCTGCTGGGACGGGCTCCAGGAAAAAGTGTCCTCTATTGTTAAGGTCTAGCTGCTGTCTGACGAGGGTTTAGAAGTTCTATTATCATGTTAAGATAGAGATGCTGCCGTGACAGCAAAACGTTGACCAATCAGATGTAGCCCATGAACACCGTATGTTTGAAAGAAAGCAGCCGTCTGCAGAGCATATAAAAAGGAATGGTTCTTTACAATAAATCGACTCTTGCTTGCATCAAGCTGTGTCCCGTCTCTCTCCGTCGCGGCAGCTTAGAGCTTTGTATGGTACAAACTTCACTTTTTGTAAGGAAAACTTCGAGATTAGTGTGGAGAATAGTTCCTGGGTATGAGGCTGTTCATCAGGCTTAGAGTTTGTGTATAAGACAATAGGAAAAAGTAATTTTGCTGAATATATGTCTTCAGATTGCTACCACAACATCATTAGCTTTCATTGGAAAACAGTTAGAAGGCTTCAAAAATGATTAACATGCAAGACATTTTTCTTTGTGACTTCACTTACAAGAATGACAGAAATCTCAATGCATAATCTTTCCCTAGTGTATTCTTTACCATTCAGCAAAAGCAGGTGTGGGAGGGGTAGATCATACAAGGTACAAATCAAGCAGGGAGAAGCATTTACATAAAGGAGAACATATGCAAGTACCTAGTCTTAGTGGGTGTTACTGCTTTCTGAAATTGGGGACCTTCTGTTGGGAGTCAGTACTCTCTGCTTTTCTGATTGCTGTGTAGTTCTTCCTCCAGTTGCTGGTATCTCTAAAGGACCTTTGAAGTATTTGGTGTCTCCGGAGACGTGGATTTGTGTAGTGTTGCTTTTTGTAGCAGCTTCTATTGAAGCCAGACTCTTAAGATGGTAAGAGGCCAGTTGTGATCTGATAGTGTGAGCTCTTGTGTCACCTAAGCTTTACAGAAGTAAATGCTATTGAATAAGATTGATGTTTTTTTCCAGAGGTCTGTGCACCATTTGTAGGTTGCAATATTCTGTGTTGTTACCAAAGGAAGGTAACAAAAAAAGAGCAAATATATTGTTAATCATCAACAGTCTTAAGCTGTCTTTAGGGATGTTTGCTGCTTCTCAGGCAAATTTTTGGGAGTCTGTAAATTGCTAAAGCTTAAAAGCCACTGACACAAAGTATTTTTTTAGAGAGTGTCAGAGTTGTGGAGAGTCCACCTCATCCTGTGGCATCTTGTTCTAGTTGGTAATTGCCCTGCTATTAAAAACTGGCCTTTTGTTTCTAGGTTTGCATTGTTGAGCTACCCTGAGTCTTGTATACATGGGAGTTGTGGTTTAAAGTGCTATCAATTCTTCAGAGATCGCAAGAGGCTGTGATCGAGCTGCCACTTAACTTCTTATTTGATAAACTAAATGGATTGATCTCCCCAAATCTTTTACTCTAGGACATGTTTTCCAGCCTTTTAGTTGTCTGTGTGCTTTGACAGGTTGCAGAGATTTGGTGCTTTGAAGATGTGGGACACTGGTTATTGACTTTGGAGTAAAAGGGTCCTGACTGTTGTCTTAGACCTTTTCAAGCCTTTCATGCATCCACTTGTGCACAAAACCATTTTTTCTTCTGTGTTTCAGGTTGTTCTGGCAGACTGTAAAATGTTTGATTTTAAATGATTGCCAGGCTTGACTTAAATCAATATGAGGGAGATGGAAATGTATTTCAGGATGTGTCTTTGTTGGTCAATAAAATGTTATACCCTGTGCCATCAAAAAATGCTGAAATCAGCTTTGAAGGAGCAGAAAAATGCAACAGTAGCAGATGCAATTATAGCGATTTGCTGCTCTGAATCCCCTCCTCTATACAGGAGTAAAAATGAAGTTAAAATAACAGAAAAGGGATGTCTGCATTCCTCAAAATCTGATGTTTAGGTTTGAGGTAATATATACTAACAAGCTTATGTGACCTTTTAATAATGAAGAAATGGGAAGGACATCAGATGCCTCATCACCAAAGTCAGTGACATTTGATGTTAATTGAATTAAAGTAATAGTATTTGTCCTAGACATTGCCAACTGAAGTTTCCTTCTTGAGGGGTTTGTCCCTATCATGACACAAGGAATGGAAGCAAACTGAATGCTTTATTTATTGTTATATTTGGATGGAAAACAGTGGTCTGATTGCCTGAAAAGTGCAAAAGAAAAGATTCTTAGGAACTGCTGCATGTGACTACTGTGTGAACAAAACAACATGCTTGATGCAGTGAGATTAGAGAATCACAGAACCCAAGAATGGTTTGGGTTGGAAGGGACCTCAAAGCCCTCCCACTCCAGTGCCACCCCCTGCTGTGTGCAGGGACACATTCCACTAGCTCAGGGTGCCCAAAGCTCCATCCAACCTGGTCTTGAACATTGCCAGGGATCCAGGAGCTGCTACAACACAGGTTACAACAATTCAAGTAGAATTATTACTATTATTTTTAAAGGCAAATAAGAAACCCAGCAACACTTTGTAAATTATTTTCTCTAGTCTGGGGATTGTTATAAATTTGAGACATACTCCAGTTGATAAAGCCAAACAACAATTTATTAATTAAGCAAGCCCGCAAGATATAGGCAAATATCAGCGCTGGGCGTCCGGAGGAGACCCTTGCTCCTGCAAACGGCACGCACCTCACCCTTCTGGAGTCCCCTTTTTATAGTCCCGTAGTTCCGGGTACACGTGGCATATTCCGGTGTTTTTCTGTAGCTGTGTAAGCTGGTAGTGGGGGTCGTCCTGGTCCCCCGTAGTCCTCCTCTACGTTGTGTTCAGTATCTTATTTGGTTAACTCATTTAATCCTATCAGGATGTTGCTAGTGATAAAACAATGGTTCCCCTTTTGACCTGGTTACCTATTCACAGCCATAGTCTACCACAGGCACCAACTCAGCAAGATCTGAAGTTCTTTCAGGGTGTTACTAGTGATGGAACAATGGTTCCCCTTTGCCCCAGTTGCTTATTTACAGTCATAGAAGGTTTGAGAACAATTACTTATTACAATCCCCCCTTTCAATTTTGACCAATTTGTTTCTCAAACCGACTAACAGCTTTTTGAGATAATAGCATCGATGCCTCTTCTTTTTCTAAATCGGTTTTGGGTCATCATTCAAGAAACATTAACGTGATTACCTTCGTTACATGGGTACTTGGCAGCATCTATGTATATACAATAGCTGGTATTCAAAGAATCCATTAATTCCAGTTCCTGTGGTTCTGGACCAATTGGGACTCTATCATCCCAAGAATCATACCTTGTCATGCCCTCACTGGTATTATAAATATAAGGACATCTTGCTATTTTACTCATTGCAACCTCAAAAACTTTCCAGGTGGAACTATTCAGTGGCACTCCTACCAAGCACGTGATAAATGGAGTACTTGGTGTGGCAAGACTAGCACAAAAAGTAGTAGCATTCAAAGCTTGAGATAATGTAACCCAATACGTTTTGCCTTGGATCTAATGCGGTCCCAGTCCCCAAATAACAAAATACAAAATTTAAATAAATCTATAAAAATACAATTATTAGCCCCCCTTTATTTAAGGCAATTGGTGGGTTCATAATAACTATTCCAGAGTGGTGACGCTTGGACTCAATCGTTTTTGTTTGGTATTTTCTGGTTCTTGGGTATCTGGTGCCTTTTTCAGCCTTGGTGTATGGAGCCACCTCGTGATAGGACTGGAGGGCTTAATACCCCACGATTTCCTTATGCCTCTGCCTCCTTTGCCTACTCCGTTGCTTGGAGCAGCAAGGTGTTCCATCTTCTCGGCAGCAGTCATAGTCTTCAGGGGTTCTTCCTGTCCTCAGCTTACAAGTGTTATAGGCTTCCCAATTTTTATGTTTCACTTCCAGGGCTGAACAATCCAAATGTTTCACCTGGGACCGGCACACTACCCGAATTATTTTTGGGCTACCTTGTTTATATTCATTAGGATATGTACAACCTAATTTGGGATTTATCCCTTTTGTATATATCCTCCACCACTCTTCAGACCCTTGGATAATCTCTCCGATTTTTACTGCTAATTTAAGGGTTAATTCGGTTAGTTTTCTTTCTGCCCAATAACATTTTTCACAAATGTCTGGGGTATATTCTCCTTCTCTATAATGTACCCACCAATTGTCTTTACACACTCGACACTCAAAACAAAAGAAAGTATAACATATACATCCAACATTTGAACAAAATAAATTGTCATTCATAGACAGTTTTACTCGCTGGTTCTTCGAAAGGTGGCGTTTAAGTTGTCAGGATTGTTTGTAGTTTCCCACGGAGATTCTGGAACCGGTCTTCATTCTGCTCGTGTGTGTCCAACCTCTTTCAGCCGTTCAAACCGCAGTATCTGTGGTAAGCAACGCAAGAAAGGGTCCCTCCCCCCCGGTATCTTTTTTTCTGAGTTGTTGTTTATTGACCTTCTGGCATGTCAGGCACTTTCCCACCATCCTTTTGGCGATTTTATAAATTCCAATACACATATACTTGGTTCCAAAGTGGTCCACTAGTGCCTGTACTACCCAGTGGGTAAATAAACGGAGACCTGTTGGCAAGGGTATGTCCCTCAAGTCAGGTCACACTTTAGTATGATATTCTATTATGTCTAAGCAGTTATGCTCAAGTTCTTGGTTATTAGTCTCCCCTTTTGATAAAAAGGTGGCAGGATTGAGGCATGATTCAGCAGTTATAACTAAATCATCTTTTTCCATTAAAATTGCTTCATACTTCAAAATCCTAGAATCAGTGAGACCTCTTCCTGCCTTCTGAGTCAGAATTGTCCTTACTTGATGTGGAGTGCTTACTATAAGTGCTCTTCCAAAAGTTAGCCTTCTGCTTTCTACCACCAAGAGGGCTGTGGCTGCTACTGCCTGTACACATTCAGGCCACCCTCGGGATATTGGGTCCAGCAGTTTAGATAAATAGGCAATTAGCTGTCGTTTGCCTCCCCACTTTTGAGTAACTCCCCCCCCCAGGGCTGTTTCCTTATCTATGGTAGCAAACAAGTGGAATGGTTTGTTAAGGGAGGGCAGTGCCAACACAGGAGTAGTGATCAAGTTTTGTTTTAATCCTTGTATTAATTCTTTTTCTTCATTACTCCATACCAAGTCATTAGGCTCTTCTAACAATTTAAAATATAATCCCTTTGTTTTTAGTACAAATGATTCAATCCATAGGCGACAATAGTCTGTCAATCCCAAAAATTTTCACAGCTCTTTCTTAGTTTTCAGGAGAAGTAACTCAACTACTCATCTTCTCAGGGTTTATTTTCTGTCTCCCTTCACTGATTAGATGTCCTAAATATTTAACTTTCTTTTCCATGTACTGCAGTTTGGTTTTTTTGATACTTTTAGTCCCTGTTTCCCTAGGAAATTTAGCAAAGCATTTGTTGTTTCCTTTACGATTCTCTTATTTTTCCCTGAGATTAAAAGATCATCTACGTATTGTAGAAGGGTGACTTCAGTTGGGACTTTAAACTTTTCTAATACTTGTTTCAATGCTTGTCCAAATAAATTTGGTGATTCAGTGAATCCCTGAGGTAAAACTGTCCATCTAAATAAATTGTTGCTTTTGTCCTGTGAAAGGATCTTCCCATTCAAAAGCAAACATGTCTCTACTATCAGGGTCCAGTGGACAGGTCCAGAAAGCATCCTTTAAATCAATCATACTAAACCATCTGTGGTCATCTGGTGTTTTACTCAATAGAGTGTAAGGTTTAGGAACTACTGGGTGATGCACTTGAACTATTTGGTTTAACTGTCTTAAATCCTGTACCAAAGGATATGACCCATCGGGGTTTTTGTTGTTTGTTTGGTTTTGGGTGTTTTTTTTTTTTTTTTTTTACTGATAAGATTGGGGTATTAAAAGGAGACATACATGGTTTCCAAAGCTTATCTTTAATTAAACTCTCTATAAATGGTTGGAGACTTTTACAGCCTTCCAATGAAATAGCATACTGTTTTTGGCAAATAATTTCATTGTCCCTTTTAAGTTTAATCTTTAAAGTGGTAATGTTTAATCCACCTCGATTACCCTCTCGCACCCACGCTATTGGATCAATTTGGTTTTCATCTTCCTCTGTTAGTAAAGCCATGGATACCACAATTTGGTCATCCTGGGTTTTCAATTCCAATCCTAATTGTATTATCGAATCTCTTCCCAATAAATTAGTTCCGGAATCAGGGATATATAAATTGCCCACAAATTTTCTCATCACCTAATCTTAAAGTGGTATTTTCAAACATGGGGACTGGGAATCCTTTCCCTTTTACCCCGATACAGTTATACTTTGGTCTGATAGCTTCAGTCCTTGAGGTATAAAATTTAAGGAAGTCCTAGAAGCTCAACCAGGGAGACAACATCCTCCTCCTCCTGGGGTCCCACCTTCAATTTTATCAAGGGTTCTTGGTAGGACCTTAAATTAATAAACCCCTGACTTCCCTATTCATGTTCAAAGGACATGAAGGGAATTACCCTTTCTTCTTTTCTTAGCTCAGGACATTCTCACTTAAGATGTCCCTGTTTGCTACACCCGTAACATCCTGCTGAGAGAAAACCAGCCCATAGGGATTGCCAAAGTTTTCCCCTACCTCGGCCAATTCCTCCTTCATTCATGTTTCTCACACCCCTCCCACTTCCTTTTGTCCAGCTTTTCCCTCTATCTCTAGGTGAGACTGGCTCTGTTCTTTTCTTTACTACCTCATCAACAGCAGATACCATCATTTTTGCTTTCTGCTTCTGCTTTTCTTACTCTCTTTTCACAAACACTTTCTGAGCCTCTCTTAGTAAATCTTCCAAAGATCTTTCACTCCAACCATCTATCTTCTGTACCTTTCGCCTAATATCAGGTCATGCTTTAGTCACAAAATAAACTTTCAGAAGACCTTGTGCTACAGGATCTTCAGGATTCATACCCGAATATTTTCTCATTTGATCTCTCAGTCGCTGTAAAAACACTGAGGGTGTCTCATCTTTTTCCTGCTCAATCTCAAAGGCTTTAGTAAAGTTTAGGAGCAGCCTCCTTTATACCTTCTATGATTAGGTTTCTTAAATCTCCCATGTTAAAACAGGCTGTTTCTGCTAGTTGGGGTAGCAAGTATTGTGATCAATTGCTCGCAGAATCTTTTCCTTTAGGCTTTGCACATAGATTTTCAAGCTATCAGGAAGACCCCTAATCAGTGGTTTAAGGTGTGGCAAGGGGAATGCCCTGCCCCCATGGCTCATACATGCTTGAATACACACAGCCTTTTTGCACTGATTCTGCCAGCCCAGATAATTTAATGGAGCCAGCAGTTTTTCACCCAATCCTGTCCCTGGGGTAAGGGACAAGATCAGTGCATCTCAAGATTGCAAAACTTATCTATCCCCCAGGCCAGGGAAGAAGCATCATTAGAGATACTGACTGCCTTAGAGGCGGCCATCCTATAATTACCTACAAACTTCACAGGGGCAATACATCCTGAGAGGGCCACACTGTAGTATCCAAATTTCCCCTGTTCACTCTCAGGAGGTCACACTGTAGTTACACAGTTCACGTTACCCATATCATACACTCTTTATTCTTTCATCGCCTAGACAGCTAGTCCCCTCAGTGGGCAATCATTAACCCCAAAGGACTGTCTGGCGGCTTACCGTGTAGCACTACCCTTGGGCTACCCATGGGATCAGACAGCTTGCTCTTCTTCTGTCCCATCGTCTGGAGCGCACTCAGTCAACAATATATTCACTCGCTTCCCCTGGTTCGTGGCTCACGCCCTCGCGGGCAATGAGAACCGCACTACTGAGGGTCCGCACTCGCTTGGGGAATGCGAGCTGCCGGTCCCCCTCTCATGCACACACACACTCGCCGCGCTTCCAGGATCCCCGACCCAGACCGAACGGATTTCCCCCCCAGATACTCACGCGTCCTGCGTCTTCGTCCGGACCTTTGTGCACAAAGTTTATAGGGTCTGCCGGCCTCCTTTGCCTAATATCTTGGAATTTGGGTTCGTCGGTGCAATCGAGATGGGAAATGGGCTACCAAGGCCGCCAAACAACAGGCGGGGCGCCTCCCTGATAAGACCAAGAGTCCCATCTCGCGAGTTGCATCCGAGTCACGGCACCAAATTGTTATAAATTTGAGACATACTCCAGTTGATAAAGCCAAACAACAATTTATTAATTAAGCAAGCCCGCAAGATATAGGCAAATATCAGCGCTGGGCGTCCGGAGGAGACCCTTGCTCCTGCAAACGGCACGCACCTCACCCTTCTGGAGTCCCCTTTTTATAGTCCCGTAGTTCCGGGTACACGTGGCATATTCCGGTGTTTTTCTGTAGCTGTGTAAGCTGGTAGTGGGGGTCGTCCTGGTCCCCCGTAGTCCTCCTCTACGTTGTGTTCAGTATCTTATTTGGTTAACTCATTTAATCCTATCAGGATGTTGCTAGTGATAAAACAATGGTTCCCCTTTTGACCTGGTTACCTATTCACAGCCATAGTCTACCACAGGCACCAACTCAGCAAGATCTGAAGTTCTTTCAGGGTGTTACTAGTGATGGAACAATGGTTCCCCTTTGCCCCAGTTGCTTATTTACAGTCATAGAAGGTTTGAGAACAATTACTTATTACAGGGATCGTCCAGCTATGGGGCTGTGTATATTCCAGCTGACAAGTGCCTTAATGTTGTTATGAGCTGCTGGCATTCTCTTACTACCACACTGCCCATTTTTTACTCTTTACTATCCAGTTGCATGTGTTGGCCCACGAGGGAGCGATGATGGAAACTGGTTAGGTGTTAACGCAGGCTGGGGAGGAAAGAAGCCGAAGCTGCCAATGAGTGTCACCAGGGCTGATTACTTGTCATCAAAAAAGGATTGTATCAGTGCTGTGGAAATGGTGAATGTTGAGAAAGGACTTAGAGGAATATAAAGGAGTACATGCTCCTTTTCAGTAAGGAAAACTATCATTAGCTAAAATATGTAACAATACTGAGTCAGCTGTTTTGGCTGAACTCAAAATGTAACAAAAGCCGGTGAACAAGTTGTCATATGGTATTAGATTGATAAAAACCTTCTGCTTTTTGCATGTCCCTTCGCCAGCTGAAAAACTTATATCTTTGTTTCTGCTCACTTCTCAAGTTTCCTACCCACTTTGCACATTTTTTTCAAAGCTACATAATACAATTCTGCAGCTGTGATATGTACTGGAAGCACCTTGGTGACTTGAGGGGAACTGCTTGAGTAAAATGAGAATTTCAAAAACCAGTTCCTTTTGTCATAGAAAACTAAAAGAAGAGAGCAAGTCAAATGTCAGACACAGCCATCTTCTAAAATTTGTAGTGCTTATTGTGAGAAGCAATTTTCCAATGCATACAGAAATCCACTGGGCAGGGCTTTGCTGTCAGATTGAGGTCAGCATGTAGGATTTGTTTCAAACTAATCTCATTTTAGATATTCAGGTATTTGATCCATACCTGGTTGCAAACAAATAAATCCTTGAAGGGCAGTGCTGCTGCCTGAATGTGGAATGAATGAGGTGAGGAATGGGCAGCCCTAGGTTGGGATCATTTGCAAAACCCTTGATGGTATGTTTGAAGCAGAACAAGATTGAGATGGGTCCTCAAAAAAAGGATGTAGTCTGGGGAGGAAAGGCACCAGTTGTGTGGGCCAACAGGAATTGCTTATATGTCCTCAAGGCTGGCCAGAGACCAGGCACAGACTTGCCCAACATCAGTGGAAGCCGTTGAGAACTTTGTCTTTGAGAGCTTTTGAAGTAGATATTTTATTTTTAATTTAGTGTCCTCACAGCAGGACAATATGAACAGAGTACTGTTTTGAATAAAATTTTCTGAATTACTGAATCTCTTAAATCTTCCCTGGACTTCAGAAAACTCTTAAATAAGAAACTGTTTTGGATCTCCCCTGTCTAGGGAGGGACTGTTTGTGAGGGCATGCAGTGATGGGGTGAGGGGCAATGGTTTAAACTAGAGCAGGGCAGGTTGAGATGAGACCTCAGGAAGAAGTTCTTCCCTCTGAGGGTGGTGAGACACTGGTCCATGTTGCCCAGAGAGGTGGTGGAGGCCCTGTCCGTGGAGATATTCAAGGTCAGGCTTGATGGGGCAACCTGCTCACTGCAGGGGGTGGGACTAGTTGGCCTTTAAAGGTCCCTTCCCACCCAACACATCCTATGAGTCTATGATCCACTTCCCCTGCCGTGTTGTTTGAGGATCACATAGTTGAGACACTAATCTAAATTAAGTTGAGGCACTAATTTAAATTACACTGCCTGTGGGAATACAGCAACTCTTGTATTGTGAAAGTTATGTAGAAGTATGTTGTGGTACCAAGGGGATTTTGTTTATCTGATGTGATTTCCTAACCATAATATACCATGATTTGGACATCTCATCGTGTAAAATAAATGTGCATGCTGGTATTCAGTGTGATGGTAGCGTGTTTGAGACTTTGCAGCTCTGAAGGTCAGCAGCATCTGTAAAAACTCCCATTTGTAAGGTTCATGGTGATAAAAAGGACGCATGTTAAGGCCTTGTTATGCTGTTAAAAGAGATAGTTTGAGCTGATTTTTTTCTGGATATACTGAAGCTTTTTGAAGTATGAGCTGTGAATTTTAAATACAGCCACTGATCAGATATAAGGAGTAGGCAAAGGGGAGCACATGTGTAGCTTCGAACTGGAAATGTCACTGTAACCGTGTATCTACTGTTTACATTCTGCCAAGGACTTAGAGGGGAAAAAACCTTAAAATGTTGGGGTGTTGGGTTTTTTTTTAACTTTATGAATATAAATACAAGACTGATTGTTTTGGGTATTTTTTTTAGCTTATGGAGGCTTCCATGGCATATGGTGTGAAGGTATACAGACATTAATACATTTCCAATCCTGGAGTTAGGCTTTTCTGAGGAAAGGCTCAGAGATGATAGGACCATTATGTTTGAACAATCAAGGGTGTTAGGAAATCAGTGCTGATGATTTGGTTGAGGCTGTCGGGTGGAACAGAAGTAAAGCTTAAGCTGATTGAACAGACTGCTGGAACATTTGGGAAGGTGTGATTGTACACAGAGTACTGCTTATAATCTCCGAACAATTCTTGTAAAAAGCAGTATAAAGTATGGGACGATGTAAAGCAAGAGAAATAATTAGCTTGATCACTTTATGCTTCAGTGTATGTGATAATAGGAGGGTACAAAGCCCATTAGAGAGGTGTGTGGTAGCATTTTGATTCTGAACACATTCCTTGTGCATGAATGCTATTACAAGTCCTTTCTGTTCCTGAAGATATTCCTCAGCCCGTTGAGGATAGACGAGAGTCTCGTCTTACACTCTGTAGCTGGCTCAGCTTGATCTGCAATGAATCTCCAACTACTTGATATCTCCAAAAATAATGCCTCTCTCTGGATATTTAAATGCATTCTCTGTCAATTATAATGTTCCTACTGAATGCAACTGCAGAGTGCGAAAGCAAAGACAGAGCTTTTTATTTCCACCAGTAAATACTGTATTTTGATGTGATAAAGTGATAAAAGAAGTATTTGCTTTAAAGTTAATATTATGGCTGATATATATCTAAAAGCTGTATGTGTTAATGTGTGTTATGTGTAAATATTTATTCCCCCTGGATGGGAGTTACTGAGGATGCTATATAAATGATCCAGGGCAAACCTGAATCCAATGTGAAGCGTTATTTTACTCTTACACACTAGAAGCAGAGCTACAAGAGTCATAAGTCTCCTTTTCCTACTTTTCCTGTTTTTAATTTTTCAGAAGTAGCAGCAAAAAAAGTAAGGGTTTTTATCGCAGCAAATCTTATTTTTCTTTTGTACAGGTGCTGACTTCTTTTATGCCACCTATTCATTGCTGAAAGGCACCTTTTTAATTGGAGAGCTCATTATTTCAAAATGCTGAATTGGAGCCACGTGGCCTGACCTGGTGGGAGCGGTGTTCCCTGGCTTGCAGGTGCAGCAGAGCTGGTAAGATGATCTATGCAGAAGGGTTTTGGTGGCTGGGAAGGGAAAGATGCTAAACAAAACCAACCACTGTTCTGAAGCACAATGCCAGATGGTTAAAAGCTAATGCAAATGCTCAAGGACTAACAGTATTAAATAAAGTACTGCGTATTGCCACTCTGCTGAAACAATGCATTGTGAAGTTATAAACCAAGTGTGAATTACTTTTTTGGTGCTGCTATTAATAGTAAGCTGCTCCTCGAGATGAGGAGGAGACTGGCAGAGGAAGAGGCAGCCCCTCTGGTGCTTAGGGATGTGGTTTAGTGGTGGACTGGGCAGTGCTGGGTTAATGATTGACCTTGATGATTCTGAAGGTCTTTTCCAACCAAAATGATTTGATGATTCTGTAATTTCATTGCAAGGCTGTGTGCACACAGCTCATTTCTTACATGGCAAGTGACTCCTTAGGTTATCATTTCCAGACAGGTGTCTGATTGGCTTGGGAGGCAAGATGTAACACTCCCAAACATTTCTGTAATACAGATCAAGTTTTTTCTAAGTATTCTTTGTTTATCATACAAGGCTAGCCTTCCAAATTCTTCATGTCTTGACACTCTTTGCCTCCTAATGTGCAGTATGTTTGAAAATGTGTGGACTGCTTAAGAAAACAAACCACAAATGAGTTGAGTGCTTAGCTATTTAAGCTGTTAGAAGCGGTCCTTTTCAAGGGCTGCTACTTAAGATTGAGAGATAACTCTGCCATTTGGCTCACCTCATTCTTTTCCACAGCTGCCTCTCTATTTCTTCATCCCAATGTATAAAACATTATGTCCTTGACACTGTCATTGAACATCCTCTTCTGGTCTGGCGATGAAGCTCTCAAAGTATAAGGAGTTTGTGTGTGTGTCCTGAGTTACTGTTCCAGTCCTCACCTGTAAGCTGCTGTGGATAAACATTGCATCTCAGTGCCGATTCTTCCCTTTATTTTTAACATGGAGTGACAAGCAGTAGAGGCCGATGACATTTTCAGTGGTGTAACTTCTTAGTGGGGGGGGATTCTTCACTGTGTAAACATTTTATAAGCACTAAATACTGAGCAGCTGCAGCTCAGTAGTGAAATGAATAGAAGTACTAGTTTAACTGTGTAAAAAAAGCATACAGGTTGTGTTACTGAAAATGCTTCGCACCTTAAATGTGAGATGTTAGTGCTGAGAGAAGTCAGAGAGTACGCGGCAGCTGTCAATCAAAGCTTCAGCTACTCTCTCTTCCTGGCATGTTGTATTTTATGTAGTGCTCTTGCTGAACTTAGTTGATCTTCACAGGGAGTAAGAGAAAAGCTTACTGAATGAAAACTCTCTATTAAAAGGCCCTTGAGACAAATCTATCAGCAACGGATTTGGAATCGTATGCTAGCAAATGTCCTAATGCTGCTGCAGGCAAGTTTTGAGGACTGGTGGGGTGTTCTCAAAAATTGATCCCATCATCCTGGCCTGTGCTTCAGTCTCATCAGTTTTTCTGTCTGTATGAACTACAGGGGCATAAGGGAAGTTCTCAGATGTGGGTGTCGCTGGCATTGTGCATTGAAGACCTGTGCTAACGCTTCAGGATGTGGGCATGCTACCCTGCTGCTCTATTTATGCAATGCTCAGCGAGAACATGAATCCTCTGCACCTTAATGACACGTGCAGAAGGAGAGCAAGGGGAAAAGAGCATAGGATGCTCCCCTCCTAAATACCAAAGCTTTTTTCTTCTGATTTCAGCTGGAGTAAACTATTGCAAACGGTGCATTTCAAGTAAAATATATTAACTGAAGTTCAGAAGTACAACTCAGCTTTAGCAGTTGCTATTTGATTCTTACTGAAAAAGCAAGTTCCCCCAAGGTAGTTCTGCTCAGTCGTAATATAATTGTAATAATTTAAAGACCTGCCAGGTGGTACACCAGGGTGTTTCACTGAGCACTTGTAGCTATGGATTTGTCTATCAGTTTGCAAATACTATTTGTCATAAACTGTAAGATTTCTAGAAGAAGCAAAAATGAGAAAAAAAAGCTTTGCTTGCCTGATGAGTGAAATATTGCCCAGAGAATGTAAAGGCATTTCAGTAACAGCAGCCAGAGAGGGAAGAGTGATGGCAGGAACACAACATACAGTGTAAGCAGATCATCTCTGGTGCGCGTACCACTTTTATGGGAAGCGCAAGGCCAGGCTTACTGGTAGGCTCCAGATGCTTTCCCATGCTCTGGAGATCCAAAGGTGCAGTAAATCCAACTTAGCTGAGCAGTTGAGCAAGGTTTACAATTGTTTTGCATCACTAGAGTGGAGCAAAGCAACCAGACCTTATGCATGGATGTAGCCTATAAATGTCAGGGAGACGAAGAGCACGGAATAACGACATGTCCCCAAATCCTTTGCACAATTTGCACATACCCAAGGCTGCAAGTGTGTGTGGTGTGTGTTGTGAGTGTTTCCTAGTTTTGGTTATTTCACCATTGTACTGAAGCAGCTACCACCTTGCTTTAAAGCACCTCAACATGGCAGGTTTTTTCTGATAGGTTTTTTTTCTGTGATGTAACTCAGATTTTATGGCTATTACTTACTGTATCAAACTGGCTAGGGGCTATTAGGCAATATCACAGACTACAACAGTAGTAAATCTTTAATGCTACTTATAATACGCAGAAAACTACAACCCATAAACTTTTTAAATGTTTGAGATAAAAGAAGAGCTGATGTTGCTGACACTTTTATAATGTTTACGTAAATGTTTCCTTGCTCATGGTGGAATAAAACCAATGAGTTAGAGACTTTAAATGGAGCATATTAAAACTACTTGTTAATGGAAGTGTCCTGATACTGTTGTAGCGGAAGATAAGCAATGTGAGCTCATGGGAGCCCAGTGAGGAAGTGTTTGTGGTTGGCTTTCCCCTCCATATAGTTTGTAGTAGCTTGTACTTTAAGATTTGTGCAAGACTTCTTGCACGGCCAAATCTTTGAGGCAGATGTACATAGACTTTACTTTTAGCTGTTCAGAGAATACTTTAAAAGGCGCTTTAATTTAAAAAGCCATGTTTCATTAGATTACTCACTAGAATAAATAGCTTTTTCAAGTGGAAGATTAGCTCAGACAGAATAATACGAACTATTAATACCCAACTTTCCACCTACCCATGAGATCCTTGCAGGTCTTCCAGCTCAGTTGCCTTGGTGGCTTTTGTCATTACAGCAAACTCTACTCCTTTGCCAGCTCCTTCTACAGCCACTCAGTCCTACCTCTCTTGCCCTCCTGCTGCTTCTTGCAATTTCTCTGCTCAGCTCCCTCTGTTCATGGCAATTTTTTGGGGGGAGCGGGTTGTGGGGTCTGGGTGGGAAAGGTCGCTTCATCAGAAAGGCATGCTGCCTGGCAGTCAAGGGATCTTCAGGGGCCTGGCTTACTGTTTTGCTGAGTGCTTGGATGGGTAAGATGCTGTAGCTTGCATCTAATTAACAGGTTTGCAATAAGTGGGGTTTAAGGCTTCAACAGAATGAAAATATGTGGATTTATTCATAAAACCCAGGAAGTGAAATGATTCAAAAAACCCACCCCAACATGCTTGCTTTTCCCATCGTAAGACTGTATTAAAAAAGATGGTGTTGTGTCCCCCCCCCAGTTCAGCCAGGTGCTGTTCCCTGGATAAGGTGACTGTAAGTGTGTTGGCCTTTATGCATGCCTCTCCATCGTATATTCAGTCTCCACTTCCTGAGTCCTCACTGGTTTTGACAGGTTTAATCTCTTACCTCTATTGGCCCTTTAAGTAGAGAAAGGCTGTGTCTTATCAGAAGTTGTTTCCCCTCTGTATGGATTTAAACTCCTCTTTACTATAGCACAACTGGTAGCAAAAAACCCTTCTGTTGCTGTGAGATTTAAAAGTGTCTTTTCCACCTTTGCTAACTGCAGGGCATCCTTCAGCAGGGTCTCTGCTCTAATGGACTTCACATTCAGTATTAATGTGTGTGTTAAAACTTTAGTGTTTACTTCCATACCATAGTATCTGAATTGTACAAAGATGGCCAGGTGCATCAATAACTTCATGCTGATAAGATGAGCTGTAGCAATTTGCCATTGTTAAGTATTAAGATCACTTAATTTCAACCATATTTATTCTTGGAGTAAGTGAAGCTGAGTATTCTGTGTTTGCAAGCTAGGAACATGCCTATCTGCAAATATTGCAGAACAGCTTCTGTAAACCAATGATACACAGAAATGCAATAACCTGCCCAGATTTGTGAAACTGCTCTCTACAGTTTGAGAAAGGTTTCTATCACTGCAGACTTTTCCCAAAACTAAAGCCACCTTTTCACAAGGCCGTATAGATGCTGGTTTTGGAATTCTTTTGTGACTTGGCTTGCTGTCCAGAAATAGGTTGGGGATGATGACTCATTTGCCAGAGAACATATGACCATGCCAAGGTTTGGTATTTTCTTTTGTTTGGTGTCCCATAATGCAGTACGGATGCTGTGAGCCAAGTGTATTAGTGTTGTACTGATATGTAAATAAGACCATCTGTAATGTGCTTAGTTATAATAGCTGCAAATTGGGTAGCGCTTTGGTTTCCTGGTTACTATCTGTATTTAATTGGGTGCATTTCCAACTCTGCGTAGGTTTTGTTTTCCAGCTAATCTGCATAGGTATGTTTATGATGAAAAGTGCGTCTGATTTTTGTCGTTAATTTGGCAGAAAAAGACAAGCTAATCTATTATAAAAATCTTAGTAACCGCAATGATCTCTTCTGCTGGATTGAACGTAGCACACCTCAAACCCTGTAATTTTTCTGTTGTTTATATGAAGTGTCATTCTACTGAATTGTGTTGTGAAAGGTGTGCAAAAAGCTCATGATGGTCATCGGAGTCCAAATCTAAACCTGTTTTTAAAATTGCTTCCTGTCAGAGAATGATTTATTATTTTAATTTTCACTACAGTAGTTAAGGTGGTGGAAAAGATTCTTTTGAATGACTTTTTTCATTTGACATAATCTCATTACAGCTTGAAGGTATTTACTTTGCCAAAGCCATGAGCAGTATCCACACCTTTTGCCTGCCCCGGAGCTCTCCAGAGATCTCTAATCCGTGCCATTGCAACCTCTTGCTTTCGCTGATTTTATACAATTTTGAAAGTCTAAAGCCTCCTTTAGGAGGAAAGTGTCAGCTTAAACTATGGTTAATTCAGCTTGAAAGAGAGCGCAGTGGGAAAGCTGTAACAAAAATATACTGTAATGCTGCTGCCTTCTATGCCGGCTGGTCCTAAAATGAATTCACAATCTGCTGAAGTCCGTGGTAAGAAAGCGATGCCTAGACACTACCAAACACACACAGTTCAGGTTGGCCTGGTAACACTGAATTTTAGCTGAAGGTTCAAGGCAATTTGTTTAATGTTCTGACATGTATCTGTTTCTCTTGTCAAGAGCATGTGGTGTCCTTTCTCAGCGTAGGCTGCCACACAATCAGTGATTTCAGGTTGCCATGCTGGTGACCCCTCTCATCTCTTTGTTCTGTCTGTCTTTGCTGTCACCTGCAGTGAGGTTTCACCTGCCTCACTTGAGGGCAGGGCTGTTATCTTGATTTGGCCCTCATCATGATGTGTTACTGTGACTTTTTTTCACATGGCCAAGTCCCTTTGCGTAGCACATCACCGGCTTGCACTGAGCACTGGCTTGGCTGGGCATTTCCTTGATGCCAACGAGAGCTTTCTTTCCCACTTGGTCCTTTTTTCCCAGTGCTGGTATGCAGTGGCAAATCTTGGATGAAAATCTGGTCAAGTTGGTTTTCTCCATGGCAAAGTTGTTCTCTTGTGTTTTATTTCGCAAGGAATCTTAGTTGAATGTATCATGTTCCCTATTTTATTTTGGGAAGAAATTCCTCTGAATTTTGACATTCCTGTAGATGACTTTACAGAATTTTGACTGGCCCATCTCTTCCCACATGCCTTTTGAGCTTGATTTAAGCTGCTTTTTCGCTTGGCTTTGTAAGGTTTTGGAGAGGAAAATTTTCTGTTTGCTCAGTTTTTGCATAAGGGTATGGCAGTAGGTTTCAGAATGAGCTACCTCAGTGGGAAGATAATACAAATATAATAGGAATACTAATTAACTGCACACTAATAAAAGTTGTGTTTGCACAGGGACCCTCTGAAAACAATTGCAGTCTGTTGTGTAGTCTTTGTTCTGGGTATTCGTAGTATGAATGAAAAGGATGGCCATGAAGTGGAATTAAAGTAAGGTTGATAGATGTCAAAGGTTGAAGGGAGAGCAGCTTATGGAAAAAATTGAATTAGGTTCAAGACTGTGTATTAAATGTTTTTCAAGAATACATATGGGAACTGGAAGACTTGAAATGTGGAATCAGGAGAATGAAACTACATTAATGTCTTCAAAAGTGCAAAGCCAACAGGTTTTTTGGCTATTCAGAGTGATTCATTGTGTGCGAATTGTAAACCGTAGGTCTGAGGATTTTGAAATGCTTTAGCCCAATATGCAAAGGCACAAGTTAGCTTAGAACTTACTGTCATTCTATAACTTTTGAATTCTTGGAAACCTTTGGTTTGGTATTTCTAACAGCAAAGACACATGGCTGTTCAGCAGAAATGGCTTCAGGTAGCAAGAAATTCAAGGTAGAGTGATGCAAGGCAAACAGTGAGACTGAGAGCACAGATGAACTGAAAAAGAACTTAATGTAAGTGGCAAAGCAACCAATATGTTACGTAAAAAAACCCCAAGCCAAAACAAATAGTACTAAAACAAGTAAATTTTCAAGTAACAAATGAGGTTCCTGCAATCTACTCAGTTGCGGGCACAATATATTTGGAACAAAAATACCCTCTTCCAATCTTGTTATTTATAACAAATAGGGCAAGAAATTGTTTGAAGGGGAAAAACAGCTGGAATATTTACTTAGGCATATCTATGCATCCTACATCCCACTCAATGCTGTGAGGTGGAAACAGTGGGGAAAAAAGCCCCAAGAAAAATATTATACTGTATTTTAAAGAATAGAAGTTATAGATAATGTGGCTTGAAATTACTGGCAAAAGAAAAAGTTCTGAGATTAAATTCCTTGTAAATGCAAATCCTTAAACTTTTGGGTATCTATGTTAGGCATCGCTTAGGAGCCTTGTAAAAGATAAGAGTAAAAGAAAATCTCTAAATTTTAATAAAATATCCATAGGTGAAGTAGGAATTAAAATGTTATAAACTGGTAGTAACTTTATGTTCTCTAGAGAAATGAGGAAACATTTTAAACAAATTTCAAGGTTGAAGAAACACTTCTAATGTAACCATATGCTATAACTTTCTGCTATAACTTCATGATATAACAAGTGCAGGATGTTAAGAACAGTAGCCCATAATAGACGGTGAAGAAATGAAGGAAATAGAATATTATTGCCTTGGTTGGATTATGATGTTTCAGAGGTTTTGGAAATATATCTGGATAACTGCTGCACCTCTCTAGAGTGTGACCTAAAGTAATAGATGTGGTAAGACCTATGAACGTACAACCTTCATCAGCAGTATATAGGTTTATGCTTCATTTCAGGCACAGTGACGTGGTCTTGTGAAGACCACTGGCTTCCACCAGGATAACTTGTATGTGGTGCTGCATCACAGTGAGATTTCCTGTGATTTTATTCTAGTGCTGAGTTTTCTTCACTGGATTCTGATGTGGATTAATAGTTACCTCTGTTTTTCTTTGTAAGAATTTATGATGTTTATGAACTTTTTATCAAGGCAACCCATTACTAATGAGTAAAACTGTCAGAAACTGAGAAAAGACAGCCCTTAGGTTTGATATTTCCTGGAGGTCAGTCTCACTTACTATAAAATTACAAAAGAAAAAAATTCCAATCACTGTTTTTATACAATCGACCAAATCCTGTAGCAGCACTGCATAGGGACCTAAGAGGAACTGATTTGTCTCTGAAGCATTAATGCACTTCTAATATACAGCTTCACATTGTGCAGCAGAAAATTCATGAGGAATAATGTGAATGGAATCAAGAAATGTTAAATTGCACTAATTTGAAAATTGTACAGATGACATGTTAATTTAGGAAGATAGTCTGGAGGAACATGACTGAGAAATTACAGTCTATTTAAGGATAGAATTGGAGAATTGAGTAAGAAAAAGACATGTAGGTTTAGCAATAAAACAGTGAAAATGTTGGGAGCTAGTAGGCAACTGTTCTGAAGCTCAAATCTCCTGATCTTGGAACTGTCCTCACAGATGGAAGGGGGTGATGGGCAATAGATGCTGCTGGGAAACGAAATGTTTGCTGTGCTACTAGAGGGACTGGGTTTCCCACAGGCTTACCTGGATTTCGGGTAGCCTCCAAGTCCCAGTTCCCCACAGTTGTGGCTTGTGATGAGCTGGAGCTCTGGCTCCTGGGGTTTCTGGCTCTGGTGCAAGCTGCTGGTGGGATCATGATTTCATTTTGGAGGAAACAAGACAATGCATGTCTTCTATTCCAAGTCAGAATGAAGCCAAGTATTCAATTGCTCTTTGAAACAGACTAACACTTCCCTGGAAGTTGCAGATGAGTGGAACTCTTTTTTTGCCCAGCACCATTCCGATGTAGGGTTGTGGCAGCCCTGCAATAATCCAAGGCTGTAGCTGTTCTCCAGGTTTGGCCTAGTTTCAAGTTGGCACAGAGGAGTTTAAGGCAATTATAGGGTCTGCAGCAGCCAGCTGCTCTGCTTGCCCTTTTTGTAGTGGCAAAGGGAAGCAAAAAGCACCTGCTGTTTGGAGAGCCTCAAGGAACAGGGGTGGAGTGACAGTGTTAGGGCTTGGTGGCGCAATATGGGACAGCAAAAATTGCAGTGATTAGAAGCTTGCCAGCAGAGGGCTTGGTTATCATATGAGTTTGGGCCAGCAGCCATCAAGTCTCGTGGCTCAGGAGCTGTGTAGGCTGTGCAGAGCTGGACAACACACTGCCCGAGTTGTTTGGGGACATTCACTGGGAGAGGATGCTTTTTGTTCCCCTTCATTTCTAGTCTCTGATGACCTTAATGGTGTCAATCCATCATGATCCTGCCAAAACTAATTCAAAATATTGGATAGGAAGAGTGACTTCAGGAAATTTAGACATCTATATGGCTACACAGAGTAGTATCTGAAGGGTTGCTTCAGTAGGGTGTTTCAGAAGCTTCCTTTTGCAGAGACCTAAACTTTTGCCAATACAGACTACCCTGGCAAGAAAACCACAAGAAGAAAAAGAGCCTGCTGCTCCGTATAGTCACAAATATATAGAAACAAATAGAAACAAATGTAAAAACAAATGTTCCATATAGAAACAAATGCAGTTTCACCAGCTGCAAAAGAGGCTGCAAGTTTAACAGAATTAGTGAAGAATAAAAATAGTCTTGGAAGTTAACAGGCCCCTGCTCAATTAGAGAGACAACTGTGTAGCCAGTAAAATCGCAAATCAGAAGACTGTGAACAAATGAGCAAAATATGGAAGAGGATGAAGGGTATTGGAGAGCAAATAATTGGGAAATTCTCATGGTTCTCAGCTTGAATAAAAGTAATGACCTTAACCAACATGAAGCACTCAACGGAAGGTAAATGCATGGCTCCATTAAAGGCTGTGAGTGTTAGATAAGTGACCTAACAGGGAATATAAAAACCTGATACCCTGAAAGATAAGCTTATACGCAGGCTGTAATGTGAACATTTATTGAGATGTCAGAGGGCTAATGGGTACAACATTTTAAGAGGAAACTTTCAAAGTTTGAGAACAAGAGAAAAGGTGAGTTGCCCCAGGTTAGGCCCATGTGTGTGATCTTGGCATCGTTGCTGCTCTGGTGTATCCCAGGGTCTCTCCCACTGCCTCTCGCTTCTTTAGGGCAGACTGTCTTCAGCAGTCAGGTCAGGACTTCGATGGTCTGGCTAATTACTCTGCAGTAGCCAGAGTAGATGATTGCAGCTCGTGTTCAGGCAGTGAGAAATACAGCAGCATTTCGGTACAGTGCAGTAACTTTGCTGTCGGTAATAGAAATGATCTTGAAAGAAGTGAGCAATAAAATAGTTTAGTTTTTTTAAAGCAGTAGTGATAAAGGAAAGCAATTCTGCTGTAATTATGCTGCTAGGGGAAAATAGAATAAAAGGAAAAAGGGTAAAAAATAATAATTTTGCAGTGTCTCCTTGGGAATATTTGCCCATTAAGCGGTGGATAAACAAAATACTTCAAAAATACTCTCTAGTTTTAAAGTTTGAGTTAGTTAAAACTGAAGACAGGGTTTCCTTATAGGGGAGAGACAATAAAACTAAAGGCAGAGGTATTCAAAACATGATGGAAGTATCCCCAGTTCTTTCAGAGTTCCCACATTTGCACTGGAGTAGTGTTTGATGGTGATACTTCAGAGGCAACACAGCTTTTTCATGTGAGTAGAACCTCATTCTTTGGGGTTTTTTTTGCTAACTCAGACTTGGTCCTTCTTGAACAAAAAACAAAGCCCAAAACGGGCAAGAAAGCAGAGCAAGGCAGGGGAGAACAACAGGTTAGGCTTTTGGTGGGTTTTCTAAATTTTATTTCATTTTTTTAATTGCAAGCCTGTTGTCTAGATGGAGATGTTGACACAAGGCTTCTGCAGCAGGGGTTCAATTTCTGGCAGATGGCCCTCTGCACCTCTAATAAAAGAGACAAAATCACAGCCAATAAAAAATAATTGGAAGAGGAAATCCAGGGAGTGAAATGTCAAATAGCACTGGAAATGTTAACACAGGAGGGAAAATTATTAGTAAATATATAGGCAAGACTAAAATCTCTCCCTTTATGAGTGGAAAAAGGGCAATAATAGGTGAAGGGCAAAAACCCTCATATTAAGTATCTATTTGGAATTATTTATCACTTCTTATTAGAAGAAAGGTTGGGCATCTCAATCATATATTAAAATTATAAGCTCAGGGAGCAGGGATCTTTGGAAAAAAGTGATGGTGAGGCAGCCCATGCTGCATTGTTGCAGCCCAAAGCATAGAATTGCAGACCATGTTAAATGGGAAGGGACCTTTTAAAGGCTGTCTAGACCTACCCCTGCAGTGAACAGGGGCACCTTTAACTAGACTGGGTTGCTCAGAGCTTCATCAAGCCTGACCTTCAATGTATGCAGGGATGGGGCCTCCCCCACGTCTCTGGGCAATGTGAGCCAGTGAATCACTGAATGCCAGCAGTGTTTGCTCACGCGGATAACTCACTATCAGAGAATTAACCTTCATGGTGACAGAAGTTTTTCTTCTTCCAGTTGTTCCTGGTTCCATTTTAATGGGGATGCTGGTGTAGAGTGGCAGTATTCCATGTCCCTGTCTGGCTGCAGCAGCACAATATGTACAGGTTTGTGTTCTGTTGCTGCCTGACAGTATTTGCACCAAAAAAGGCATGCTATTCCAGTTTTGGGTGAAGTGAGACAATTTGGCCATGGTTTGTTATGGGAACTGTCAAAACCAGTTCAGCTCATGTTGATGGCTGTGTGTTAGGACTTGGGCATGGCAAGATTGAATGTGTGGTCTGGATGTTGCTGTTATTTCCATGGTGATTAGCAGTACCTGTTTATGAATCCAATGCTGATGTGAACACAGTTATTTTCTTTCCTGTTGTTATATGGTGTAGGGGAAGGCAGAAATTTGCAGTTCATAAAGGAGACCAGATATTAGGAAAAGCAGATGTGCACAGGTACGTGGAGCAAGGGTTTGCTGATGGGTGAGCGAGAGGGGCTGGCAGCAACAGGCCAGACTAAAATTACTCATTAAAACCTTAACTTTTAAAAATTTGACAATGTGTGAAATCCTTTTCTGTTATCTTAGTGTGTCTTGCTTGTCCTGACCTCTGTTCCATAAATATGTGAGATGTAACCACCTGTTCAGACCTTCCCTGTCCCCTCAGCAGCTCAGCTGCTAAAATTCAGATTCAGAAATTGACTGCTCAGTAGTAAACACTTAGTGTAGAGGGAAGCACTTTGGAAACCACACAGCTGTCACTGCAAGATTGTTCTTTAAATATTTAGAAAGAATATGGCTCTGGAAATCTGTAATCTGAGCACAACTGAGCAACCTTTATGGCTATTTAATGAGCCAGCCCAAACAAGATGCGGTGGCAGGCTGAAACGGAGCAAACAGAATGCCTTCTTTGAGCTGCTGCTGACTTCGTTGCATCTCCACTGAGGTGGCTGTGTCCCACCATGTACCTAAGTCAGTAGTTTGTCATTGGGGGAAGAAGGGTTTAAAAGAAGTGCCAGAGTTCACAGTGGGGGAGTGTGATAGTGGGAATTCAGCTGTATTGACTATTGGAAGGCCCTGGCCATGATGTTATCTACGTGGCATTTTCTGGAGGCAGAGAGACTGATAAATGAGAAGCAGATATCAGAGATTTGCTCCATTAAATAGGTTTCCAAAGGAATTAAGGAGATATAAACATAAAAGAATATAAAAGTGAATAGGAGTTGAAGCTACAGTGAATATAAGAGAATAAAAAATTTAGGTGAGAATATATTTCTTGTCATGGCTTCTTAAGAGAAACTTCCAAGCAGACTGATGACTCTGGGAGTAGGAAAGAGTGTGGGAAATATTTTGTTGTTAGGAGCAGCTCTGCAGTGGCAAGGGAGGATGTCTCTCTTGGCTTTCTGTGTGCAGAGCTGTGTTAGCCAGTGACTGTTTTAGATGCACATGGCCTGCACTGACTCCAGAGATATCAGCAGCTTGCACAGGAGTGGTGCCCGGTGAATTTGGTAGGTCTTGGGAAATGTTCCCTGTCTGGTATGTTCTCAGCCTGGTAGCACAGGTAGTAAAGACTTGTTGTATCCTTCCACTCTGTTCCTACCGGCAGATGAGGAAGGTATCCACCCAACAAGCTGTTCCTGCTCTCAACATGACAGTTTATTGATGGGTTATTAATGCCCAGTGTCACAGAGGAAACTCGCTTTTGCTTTCACCCACCCCAAATCATGACACTTGCACTTGTGTCAGAGCACCTGGAAAGCAGGTGGTTGAGTGACATGCTTACTGCCTGCCAAATCCAGACTGAGGATGAGATGGGGCTTGAACAAGGCAGTACAGGTACTGTGCTGCCAGCGGAGAGTCATGTCTGTGCTGCTTCCTACAAGGCTCATGGGGAATGTTTCTGCAGAGTAATATTGTTTGTGACAGTCCAGTGTTTCCAGAGTAGTGCCTTGTTGAAGGTGCAGTACAAATAATCTGAAAGTGGGATGGCCATAGTTGGTCTGGCTCAAGAAATAAATAACATGTGGTTTGTGTTCCCCCTACCTGGCAGTGCCTTGGGATTGGGAAGTTAATGCTAGAATAGGGATTCATAGAGCAGGAATGATCCATCTGCTTATTGCTTTGTTACAGTGGTGTGCTACAGTAGTAGTTTGCCACATCTGAGTTTGGGATAGGCGTTCTGTGCTTGTGACACCTTAGTGCCTCTAATTAATACTTGTAACTCAGTCACACGAATCTTCTGGGTTTTGGCAGGCATCTGCACACAACCAAAAAGATTTATTAACAAAGCTGAAAGGATGAGCAGGGTCCATTCAAAAACTTGTAATGCAGGAATAGATAAATCAAGTGTAACTGGTAGTGCATGTTTAAGTGTGCAAAATCTTAGGAAAAAAATATTGTGAAATAGAGGAAATAGCCACAGGGCCCAGGGAAGCAAGAGACTCTGAACAAGGCCCCTTCTTCAGGAGGTGTATTCAGGTAGTGTGTGGGTGGGGAGAATTGTGTGCTAGCGCATGGGCATGTCCACTTGTCTCCTGGCTGGCTGGAGAGTTTGGCAGTGCCTGCGGGATGTGGAGGGGAAATGATTTAGGAGCTCAACTACATCTGGTGCTCTGCCAGCTGCCAAGTCCTGATCCTTGTTCTCCTCCAGAGGCCCTTGTCCTGCTACCCTGTGGGGTGGGAAGCTCACTGGTATTCCTAACCTATGTTTTTGCCATTTAGTCTGCTAACGGGTGGTCCTGCCTCTAAAATTCATCTCCCATATGGAGCCTTGCCAAAGACCTGAGCTTCTCCAGCACAAGAACAGTGACACTGCTTGGGTGACTTGTGCTTTTTGGCAGTGCCTGGTACATTTTGTGATTGTCTAATGAGAAAAATGATACAGTGCTCTTATCTCTGCTAGAGGTAACAAAGATCAGCCTTTTAATATCAATAAACTGGTAGGTGGTACTATGACTATTACTGTCTTATTGGTGTGTCAAAGTACCACTGTGATCATGCGCAAAATGCAAGTATAAGTAAAGGAACTGGAGCGGTTGAGGCTTAGGGCACTAGATCTAGGAGGAGATGCTGAAGAAATTGGGCTTGTTTAGTGTCCTGAAGAAGAGGCGAAGGATGACTTAACACCACCCTGTAGCTACTTGAAGACTAGGTAGAAAGATGGAGTCAGACTCTTCTTCAGTGCTGGACAGTGTGGCAGGGGCCATCTGTTGTCTCCTGTGAGGTTGGGGTTGGAGATTGGATAAAAACCTTTTCTATCCAGGGGGAGGGATCAGCAGTAGACTCTTCATCCTTAAAGCTTTTCACAACTCAGGCAGACAGAACCCCAGCTGATTCAATCTAATGTTGGTGATTCCTGGGACATAGTGGTCCTGCAGTTCTTTGGCCCTGGGCTGTCTAAAAGTGTAGTGCAAGATTGTTATGTATGAAAACAAAAAAGGAAGCATAGGCAGAACTTGGGAAAAAATTGCCACCGAACCATCACTGTAAATACTATGCATCTGGTTGTTTGCATGTACCAAGGTCAAACAATGTAGGTAAGAAAAAACCTTACCTAGGTAGGTGACAAAATACCAGAAGGCTTTGTTTCGTTTGGTTTGGATAGGGGTTTGGCAGACTGCCAAACTAACTGCTTACTAGGTTAGGATTAATGAAGCTGGCTCTTCAGAAGAGTAATACTGTGACCTCAGTGGCTTGCTAGCAGCAGATCTTTCTCTCTAGGTGATTAGACCCTTACGAGGGCACTGGCTTAAATGCGAGGCAACAGTAGAAAGATGCCCATTTTCACAGGCTTAATTTGTAATAGGGTTGTACTTTCTCATCTACATAAGAAGACATTTAAAAATCTGCATGTAATTACTGCTTTGTGTATAGGATTTGAAGACATATCTGTTGCTCAAATGATAAACTGCAAGGCCTTAACTTGAGCCACAGAGTTCTACGATTTAATTCTCTGTAGGAAATTCTGTGTTTTTTACTATATAAGAAAGCAATTGGCAATAATTAAGCAAAAAGAAAAACAAAGGATTACATAAAGATTATTCTTTATGTGGTTCGGGAGAAGGTTCTTTTGCAGGTGGTATAAAGAATGAAGAAGTGAGGAATCAGCTCCTTCAGTATAGTTATTATCTGTACAGTGACGTAAACCTTTGCTATGTATTCAACAGTAATTTTTGCTAGGAAAATCAGAGAAAACATGTGAAACTATCACATAATAACGTTTTAATATTAGATGGAACATGGCTATACTTGTCTACCAAAAGCTACCTAATGGAGACTATAACGATGCCATATATAATTAATATAGCATAGTATAAATGTGAATTTCCTTCCTTTGGAGATGAGTGATGGGAAAATGTGATGTCATTGTTGAAATAGGCGTCTTGGTCTCTGGAGGATGTCCTGCCTGGTCTCCCACTGTTCTGCAGAGAGCACTTGACTCTTGGGAGGTTCCTGTAGGTGCCTCCAGCAGTTTATTCTTCCTGTCTACCAGGTTGTGCCAATGTCTCTGGCACTCCAGAGTGTGGGAAAATGGCAGTAAACGCTGTAAGTGTCAGCTACATCAAAGAAATGGCTGAGGGGTTTTTAAGGGGTGATGTCAGCATCGCAGTTGTGGGCATTTTGAAATGAACAGTCCTCAAATAACATAATTTTTAAAAACGATGAACACGAGGCGTTAGGATGGAGGCAGAAATTCCAGATGATTTTGAAGTATTTCAGCATATAAATAGATTTGGGCATGAATCGCTGTACAAGATTTTAAAGAATGTTTTGTGTTTGATTACTTGCTCTTATGTACAGTTCATCTCAAGATTCTGGGGTCGGCTCTTTTTTATTTGACATTCAGTATGCAAAACATGAGTGTTTCAGAGATTTTTGCAATCAAAGCTACATTTCAACCTTGTAATGGAGCTGTTTTCTTTCCCCAGAAATATACTTGTGGTACATTGTTTCTGTATATATGGCTGCAGATATTAAATATTAAAACAGTAAATAGTCTTCCTTTTCTCTGAGTATATTTAGAAACATTCATTATACAGGCGAAAAATACACATCCATTAAACTGTAGCTGTTTGGGGTTGGAAATATCTAAGCCTGTGTAGTATTTTAATGTTCACTGTTCATTTCTTTGCTTTAGAGAGTAAATAAAAAAAGAACTCTTTCTTTGTTCTTATAGAAACATTAATAAAATAAAAAACTTCAAGTGTGAGGTATGCTTCAACAAAAAGGCAATATTAGGTTTTGGAATAATATTTTTGCAGCAGTTATGTGAATAATGAACTTTGTTCTTGTGCAAAACCTAGGAGGAGATCCTCATCTGGTAGAAAAATGTCACTCAATTGGGTTTACATCATATACATCTTTTTTGCGTATATACAGCTGAGGTAAAAACGGGGTAGAGAATCCCTTTATTGGTGCTGCAGTCCAGAGGTGTTTGTTGCTCTGCAAGACTGGCGAGATCTCTGGAGCAGCTATAGGCGTGTATTTCCTATTGGGATTAGCTCATGGGACCATGGCAAAGCTTCACTCACAGGCTGGATGGATAGACAATTTGATCTTGCATTTGTGGATCCTTTCTTTTTTCTTCAGTCAGTAACATGAGGGTTGTTTAGAGGGCAAACATGTCTATTTCATATGGCATAAGGACAGAGTTTCATCTTTGGAAACAAAGTTGCTCTTTTTTTCTGGTAATTATTGTGTGAATACATTTGCTGTTCAAGGGCATTGGCTGGAAGCTGTGAAATTATCAGTCCTGCACAGAATTTTTATGACATGCTAAATACACGCAAATCTTTGTACTGCTTTATTCAAAGATATAATGCAAGTACTTCTTTAATTATAACATACACCACATTCCCCTACCTTAGTGACTGCACTTGTTTTTGTGCATGTGGTTGTGTGTGTATAAAACAGCAACCACTTATGTGGTGCTTACAGGACAATGTAGCCATTGAAAAATAGTGGCATTTTGGCTGAGCATTGCTTCAGTTTTGACAGCCAGGTAGAAACAGGTTTGATTTGTAATCACAGGACACTATAGTTAAATATTTATGGGCTGGAGCTGAAGGCTGGATGCTGGCTGCTCTCCTGGGAGGTGTTGCAGCTTTTACTCACAGCTCGGTGCTCCCCAACGAGAGGATGGCAGTGTGTCATCCACTCCAGACATTTCAGTGTCTTGATTGGTCTCTGGCACCCCTAGGGTTACTTAAGTTGTTATTCCAATTTCTGAATACGTATGAAAGGAGATAACTGAGGGATTAAAGCATTGATGCAGGGAGGTGCAAAATGGCCACGGTCTAAGTCCTGTGAAATTGGTGGTACCTCTCCCATGAGCTGCAGTAGTCTCTGAACTATACCTATGGAGAAAATCTGTACCTATGGAGGAAATCCTTACATGAGCAGATAGAGAAATCTCACTTTGCCACAGAGCTCTTCACCTTCCCTATGCGCTGTCGGGGTTCCTCCATAGGAGATTGTGCTGAGGGATAAAAGCATAACCTGCTCCGAGCACATATGATTTATTATGCTGGAAGGCATTGGTTTTCCATGCTGCTGACAGTCTTGCCTTTCCTGTGCCTAAGCTTTAAGTACAGATGTACTTTAAGCATGTTAGTGGTCCAAAGAACTTGTTCTCCACTGTATGGTGGATTTAAGCTAAATCAGTGTTTATTCTTCCTACTTATCGGTGCGTGTAGGAGGGAAGGATTAAGTTCCATAAAATATAAGTAGTAAAAAGAAAGAAGCAGCATTTCTACTGTTTTTTTTTCTCCTGGTCCAAGTTGTGTGACTGGAGATCTGAAAACTGTGTCTCCTGGTCAGTGAACTTCAAACACAGATTAAGTTTTCAGTGAGGGCTGAAACACACTTTGGTGTGTTTGAAGAAAAGGATTTTTCCGGTAACAAAGTTATATCAAGAGAGTACATAATGCTGCAGTGCTTGTCAACTCTGTTCTGCCAACAGGTAGCATGGGCCAGATGTTGTTCCCAGTGGAGCCAACAGGAACTCTGCTATGGTGAGTTTGGAATAAATGACGTTTGGCATGGTACGTGAGGGTTGTGGGCTGAAACACATGCATTAAAAAATTAGTATCTCACAGAACATAATTTTGTCCCAGTCTGTGGAATGTTCATAATATCATCATTTAAGACTCAGTTTACAAGTGTAAACGTGCACATCTAGAGTTTGGTCTTACTGTGAGTTCTGCCAATAGGAACTTGCCTCTGGCTTTCTGGCACTGATAAAAGCCTGCTTTGAATGTTCAGTATAAAACAAGGTAATTAAATTAGTGTATTGGAAATGGATCCTATGTAAAATATAGCAGAAAGCTTTATATTACTTTAAAGAATATTAACATTAAAGTATGGCCTTGTGAAGCAATTTAATTCAATGGTCTGGAGATAATTGTTAGCTAAATTAGCGTAACTCCTGAGAAAACACAAGAACAATTGACTTACTCCTTTTCTGAGACAAAGATCTGTCTAAAGGCAGATAAAACCTTGTTCCACGTTTCTGTAATTTAGTAATGTTGCAGAAATATTAAAGTATTAAAGTGCATACTGCCTAGTTCAGCAGTTCAGAATACAAGAGGGATGAAATAGCTTTGGTCTAGAAACCACAGTTTCCTGGGCTTTTAGCCCTGGACATCACATCTTACTCAGGGCTGTTACAATCACAACATGTTACATACATACAGGTCAGCATCCCAATATAATTTCACCAGTGTGTACTTCAACATTTTGATTTACATTCTCCTTTAGTCTATTTTCAGTTGAATTGTAAGAGTTTGTAAAAAAGGTATCAGGGGCTGAAGGTTTTTTTAAAAACCCTTTAGAGCAGCTACCCCCACACAGCTGCATTTCAAGACTGCGTGTTGCTGCATTATAAGATTGCACAGCTGCTGGTGGGTGCAAAATGCCAGCGTTATTAGGAGTCACTCCCAGGCAAGGGCTGCACTTGGACTCTAACCCCTTCCTCAAAGCAACCAGAAGAAGGGTCACCATGGCTGTGGTGTCTCCACTGTGCTTAATTTATGCCATGACATTTGTGCATGCCTTGTTTTTTTTCCAGCTCACAGGACTAAACCTGCTCTGAGACAGAAGCAGGCATAGCAAGACCTGAAAGCCATCCAGTTTTTCTGGCTCCTTCCTCTTCTCTCACCTAACAGTTGTCATCCAAGATGGATCAGGAGGGAAAAGTGAATTTGAAACCTGGCACGTATTTCAGTTTTGGTTTGAACCCTGTACCTACTGTTGTGGCTAAAACAGGGCAAATGCCCTTTGCTGTGAGCTTCAGCTAAATATAAATAAATACGAGAATCTCTCATTCCTTTTACCTCTGGTATTCTAACAGCATTGTAAAATGCACAAGCTGTCAGTAAGACTTTGTATAAGCACTATAATGGTGTCCAAGACATCAAAGTGTCTTTCTAGGGGCAATGCCAATAGTTGACTTGCTATTGGGGTAGCTGGACTTGTAAAGCTGTAAGGCAGTCCCTATGCAGTGCTGATCAAGTACTTGCTGAATGGAAAAAAGACCTCTGTCTGATAGTCTGTCTTCATTTCAGAGCAAAAACCAAAGCCAAACCATTCTGGAAAAACAGGGCAGTTAAAAGCCCTACCAGATCTCAATTCTTCTGGACAACTTGGCTTCATTTTTTAAGTGCTGTGTGTCAGCAAGAAGGGAGAGGGCTGGAAGTAGCCTTGTATTTCACAGTTACTGATTTTGATAATTTTTTTTACTGTTTTCTATTGACTTGGGGGAAAAAAGTTCTGAAAGTGAAATACAGACATTTGAGGGGAGTTAGAATCTAAATAAAAATGAAAAACGCGAGGGAAATGCTTTTGTATGATAAACATGGAGAGGTGAAACTTTGGGAGCCTTTGCAACTCCCGTCAGACTGAAAATTCAGTCCTTTGCAATGTAAGAACTGAGACTTTGATAAAAAGTTGTGGGATGCTCAGAGAGAGGGACCATGTGAGATCAAAATTCAACCTGCACCAGACCACTGGGAGCTTGCCCAAGAAGCACTTACTTGGCAATGAAGCTGCGAGTGGGCAGTGATTTCAATTTGTGAAGGTGGCAGCAAATGCAGAAAACCCCAGGAAGGGCCATGAGGTAGGCTGTTAGGTAAAACTTAAACATTTTCAAATCCCAGAAGATAATTCCAAAGGTAAATGGATTAAAGAAAAGACAATCCTGCCAACATGGCTATGAGTGTTAGTAAAAAGCCAAAGACAACAGTTTGAACAAAGGCAGTGATGGGAATCCCATTAGCTTGGAGGAATTCTTCATTGGAGCAGGAGGCAATGGTGCAGCAGAAGATGAATAGACTACTTTGTCTGAAAGCTAATGCTTTTGGTTGGGTGCTAGACCACAAATCAAACTTGCCAGAGAGAGAGATATTATCACTACTGGGAAGGCTAGAAAACAGATGAGATCCAAGGCTTTCAGCAATGAGCTTATCGCCACTTCAGGGCTTTTCCACAAGAGACTTCAGAATACAACATTTGAAAAGGTGCACTATTTAATTGTATTTAATTGTAACTGCATGGCTGAATGGGGAACCAAGCCAAGCTTTGGTTCCAGAGGTGCCAAAGACTTAGCCCAGATCTCATTCATGGGAGTGAAGGCAGGGTGACACAGCTTGCAGCATGCTGCAAAACAAAGGGGCTCCCAGAAGGAGTGAAGCTTTTGCAGGTTAACTCTTTCTGGCACCCTGGGATTAGTCCTGCCCTGTATTTTTTGGGTGTGAGATGGATAATGTGTCTGCTCTGATCACATCCAGATCTTGTACCACCTTGCAGAGGGTGAATTAGTGGAAAAATATACATGGATAGCAGCATCAGAGAGCTGTGTATACTTCTTCCCTTAGTTGTAATTGGCATTTACATATGCATTTGTAGTAGGAAAAATAGACCTTAACACTGGGAATTAAATCTTTTTTTAAAATGTACTTTTTCTAGCCTGGTAGTTATTACGTCTCAGTGTATGAGATTAGTCTGTTGTGGTCTGTTTGTTGGGGTTTTATATATAAATATCTTTGGTACTAGCTTTTTGAGGGGGCACCTGACAAGCAAAATATACATTAACTTCTCATTCTCATTTCTAATGAGATGAATTTTGATATCTTAAACTCTATAGATGACAATTCCTGCAGCTTTCCCTTATCTATGTCTTCAAAACCTGTTTTAAAGTGATGAAAGGAGGATGACGATTAACTTCATGGAATACAGTCAGTATGAGAACATCTTCCCCAAAGAGCTGGAAGGAGAGCCAAGCTTTGCCCTCTTCTGGCAGGTTAAAGGGCACTTGTCCTCTGAAAGAAATAACTGGCAAAAAGGGGAGTGAGGGCTATAAAAACTCAAGATATCCAAGAGCAGGAGAATTCTTTTGTATGCCTGATATATACACACACATTCTTAATAAGAGATATTTTGGATTGGATTTATCATGCCATAAAACCTTTTCGTTTTAAGCTTCACACTTCAGAATGGTAAAGAAACCTAATGCGACTATGATTTTTTTTATTGTTTCATTTTCTTAAGATTTCTTGTTAAAGTTGCGACAGAAAATTTTGAAAAGTAAAATTGCAAGTAACTACATTATAATCTGAAATCTGCTGGCAGAACAAGAGGTAATAATAGTGCATCATGCTGTTTGGGCTTGCACTGTGTCAGTACCAGGACTGAAATGAACGTAGGCAGAAGCTGTCCTGGTCTGCCAGATGACTGAATACAGTTTAGTGTGGGCAAACTGTGGTTAAAACAGCTGCCTAAATGCAGCATGTTTGCCTTGACTCAACTTCTCGGAGGATAAAATGGGAAGAGAGCCTGGGTGGGTGTATCTTGCTTTTATTCCAGTCTCTTGAGTGCAGGGGTTGCATGTTCCCGTGCTGCAAACCCTGCGTGTAGGGAGCAGCCAGGAGTAAAAGCGCAGAGCTGCCCACTGCCTGTGCAGTTTGTGCTTGAGAGCAGGAGTGTGGGTGATGGAATATTGCTGGGGAAATGTTTGGTTTGTCTAGGGTGCCCTCTGTGAATTTGACTCCCCACCAAGACCACATAACCCGCCCTTGACTTTGCTTTGCAAAGTCTTAGGCAACTAATGTGCCACCAGAAAGCTGCATTGGGTGGTGACACGCAGGAGAGAGAAAGGGAAGGATGAGGAATGTATTATTCACTGCGTAACAATTCAGATGCGTTTCTCCAAGTCAACGCAGAGGGTGCCCCTGGAAGAGTGTAATCAGAATGGGACATCTGGAGTGGTTTATTTTTTTAAAAAAAGCACCCTATGTAAACCAAGAGAACTTAATTTTCATGCCTTTACTCGTTTGCTTATAGCACATGCCGTGTTCTCTCTGAAGGGTATTTACGGTCCTAATTACTGTGTTGGAATGAAAGAGGTTACTGTTTGAGGAGGAAGAAATTTCTCCCAGGTGAGTCTATCCCATTGGAAGAGTGCTGTGTTAAGAAGCAGTGATTACTCCACATTAATTCAGGTTTCCCTCTCAGACTATAGCAAAAACTGAATGAGTGCCTTAGACTTGGACCCCTACGTGCACGATGGCTGTAATTAGATGATGTGAGGTCCGCACAGGCCAACTGTTTTCTGTGCTGTACTCAAAATTGTTCTGTACTAGCAAGGGAAAACAGAAATGGTCACTTGACTGATATGGAGAGAAAAAGCAGCATGGAAAATGCTGGGGGGAAGAGAAATGGCAACTTGGCTGATGTTTCTGTTTGGCCTCTGCTGTATCTCCCAACCCAGTGTTTTTTGGGAGACACTGCTGTGGCTTCTCCGAGCTGTGAGCATGTTCGAAGTTTCTAGCATGATGATGGAAAAGTACTAGACATGCCTTGTTCTGATGGACCAATCAGACACAGATTTAATCTCTCTGAGATTTGTGTTGCTTTTCTCTGCAGCTGTGATGTTAGGGCTCGTTGGGATTTGCAGACTGCCTCCTGACTGATGCCTTTAAGTACATTTTAAGAATGCTGTTGCTGAGGGGATGCTTCCCTCCAGTTCCATCCAAACCAGGCAAGCATCTCTGATATTTAAAGCACAGGGCTAAGAGGGGATGAACCCAGGAATGTGTGCCTGTGTTGTCTGGTGGAGCTATTGATGGAGATGTACTTCCTGTTACTGAGGGAGTTTGAGGATGGTCTGGGTTTGGGGCCTCTTCTCTCATTGGTAAGCTGTGGGTATATAATTATTCTTTCTTCTCTCTGAGTTAAAGTATTGCATGATAGACTAAGAAAACTCACTAAATCTGCAAAAGGTAAAAAAAAGAAGTGATGTGCTTTAGTTCTTTGAGTTATGTCAACTGGTAATGAACATCTAAATCCCTATGCTGGAAGCAGCAATGATACACGAGGAAGGACAGCTTTGTAGGCCTCCCCTCTATGTGTTACATTTGTAAAATTAATTTGTTGTCATTTCCCTCATATATTCTTTTTACAACCCACAGGAATATAAGAAGCTGGAGCACCAACATCAATGAGAGTAAAATCAGGACACCGGTGTACAAACAGAAATAAAACTGATAAATAATAGCAATGAGAAAAATATTTAAAAGATTAATTTTATCATCAGCTGAATCTTTTAGGGCAATTTTACTGTCACCAAAGCAACATTAATAAGCAAGTGTGCAGTAAGACCCAGCAGAGCTGTGATGAAAGAGGGGTAGTGTTTAACTAATGGGCTTTGAAACGTGTTTCCCATCTGCATGGCGCTGGCTCACCCAGGGAACATGCTGCTGAGGGCCGTGCCTGCTAAGGGGTAAGGAGAGAGCTTTCTAAAAGCACAAAACTTAGTCAAATACGGAACTGGTATCTACTGACAAGATTAAATTACTACCTGTTCTGCCAGGAGTCCTCCCTCAGATGTCAGGACTGTAATTTAAGGAGAATTTTAAAAGTGTACCATTTCCCATCTTCTCTCTTGTATTTTTTTTTTTACATGTATTATGGGTGGGTGAGGGCAGAAAAGATGATGTAACTAAGTGGCAAAAGAACTTTTCATTCTAGCCCTGTCAGAAAACAGGAGCGCTAGAAATCTACTGCAGGTTTTTGTATTAAAGGGATCTACATGCATTTTTACCATAAAAAAGCAGGAAAATTGTTGGTGCTTGGCTTTGAACTTAGAAGATATAGTTTGTAGAACTGATGGAAGCCACAGAACAGCGTATGAAAAGCCCTAACCTTCACTGAAGACATGGATCTCTACAATATGAATTATCACAGGCACATCTGCTGGGACATGCTTCATTCTCCCATATTTGTTGTTCTCCAATTTAAAAATCAGTTCCTTGTATAAGGCCATGTTTTGGAGTATATATGTGAAGTTGGATTAAAAAAACCTTGCAGTCAGCATTTCTGTATTGACTCCAGTGGCCTTTGGATCAGCCTCTTAATATGGTTTTTTTTATTTATTTAGGGGAACTTGTACATACTATGTTAGCTTAGTTGTGTAAATTCTGAACAAAATCTGGTGAGACTTAGTAGTATCATTAGTATGACACAAATTTCACTACTTTCTTTTCTGTTTGGGCTTAATTTTATGGACTTTTGAGAATGTTAGTAGAATAAATCTGATTTTAGTCTGCAGAAATTCGAATGACAGATGATGGTGAATTGCTCCTAAATTCTTTGTAATAGTGTTACCTTTGGGTTTCTTTTATAATTGTTACAGATTCATGTTCAAAGGTATAGTTTGACTTTCTGCTAATCCTTCTGATGCGATCAGTGTAATACTCTTTCAGTAAAGGAAGCTAATCAATCAGAAATAATTAGTAGTGACAGTAGAAAGTAGATGGTACATCAGATCTTTGGGAATACTGCCTGAAAGACTCAGTGGAATCTTATCTAGTGCAAACAGCTAAGACTATCAAGTACTATGATAACCTTAATAACTTTGTGTTCTAGTAAATCTTTAAAGGTTTTATAACGAACAGTAGGAACATGCTGGAGCCCTTATCGGCAAGCAGCAAGAGATGGCTTGCCTTTTGGGAAGATGTTTATGCCAATTTATGGTGATTTTTTTCATTCTTAATCAGGTGGAAAAGGAAGCGAGGGCAGGAAGCAGGATTCTGAGCGAAGAGAAATGTGGCTTCCTGTTCACCTGTACTTCTTTTGGAGTTTGCTAGGAAGGAGGCCAAAGCTGATTGCTGTAATCCTCACACAAGAGCAGTATGCACCTGACTTATGGGCTCTGTCTTTGCTATCCGTGGACAACGTGGCTTTTATTCCATGCCTTTGTGCTCTTCAACTTAAGAATTCATCCCTTTCAGTATTTGCTTTCTCAGGTGCTCCCAGATTGCTGTCTAGGCTCCCACTGCAATCCCAGGAAGGTGGTAGATGCCTCTACCTACCTCTACTCAGCCCTTCCCCAAAAAGCTGGGCTTCTGTGGTACTGGAGGTCTCATGAAAATCTCTGCACAAAGGGTGAGGAGATACAAAGAGTTTAGAGTTGAGGGTGCTTAGAAGGTAGAACAAAAAAGCCAGTCCCCATATTGACTCTATTCTCTCAGCACAGAAACCAGATACAGAATTACCTAGTGTAAATAGGCATAAGCACTTTGATGTATTTGTGGCTTATTGATAACTTTTTCACTGGTCCTGGTCCCTAGAAAACAGGATGGCTATAGTACAGCAGGGCAGTAGGCAATTTATGCATGTTGACATGGCATAATGGTTCTCTCTGAGAAATGGGCTTGAAATTCCACTCCAAAGAGAGTTGAGGGGACCAGGCTGTGTTTCTTCTTGTGTCTGGCATTTAGGTTTACTAGATGGTAGTTTGTATAGTGTAGTTCCTAAGAGCTATGAGTGGAGACCACATGCATACAGGGCGGAAAGCTGTTTCTTGCCTCCAAGGGTCTTGAGCAAGGAGCAAACAACTTGAGAGAAGGATAGCAAACTCTCTGTACTGGTTACTGCGCTTCACGTGAGGACGGGTGGCAGAACAAGGAGACCGTTAGGGCTTCAGGGCTGAAAGATATCAACTTAAGGTTACAGCAGTGATAGAGATGTTTGGTTTAACCCGGGTCACAAACCTAACTTTGTTTATCTGGGAAAAGACTTTGAGCAGAGGAAGAAGGAAGGAAATAGTAGAAGGGCCCGGCTGTCTTGCAGGATGAGCTACAAGAGCAGAAATGGGAGAGAGACGATTTGTCTTGCAGCTGTGAGAGGTCTGTATGATCTCCTGAGCTGGTATTTGTTCTGGTGAGTCTGATAAAGTGCAAGTCCTCTCACTCCTTATCCTTCAGCTGCAGGAAGGAAGAAGGAATAGTATTCTGCTTTTCATTCTCCATTCCCATTCCTTTCTCCTGTAGAGGACTGTATGTTGCTTCCCAAGCTGCTGGCCTCTATAGAAGGGTTATATTTTACAAGTTTGCTTAGCTGCCCAGGGTCTCCAGGAGATACCTGAATTGCAGTGATGCACTGGCTATTTCTTCTGTCTTTTGTAGCTTCTTCCATTTGTTTTTCAGTCAATACAGATGAGAATTTTTCCCTGTAGAAATGCATTTTAAATACAATTCTAAGTTGTCTTGTAGTTTTACATGATAAACTACAGTATAATGAAGTAGATAAATCTGATACCGAAATAACTTTTGGCCCTCAGCAGTGGAGACTCGTGTCTTGATAGCAATGACCTGGTAGCACATTTGGACATGGGAGTTCTAAAATTTTAAAGATTTTTTTGAGCAGGTTTTGTATTACACAACATTTCAATTAACTGTGGAATATCACTAGAAAGGGAGGGAAGGATTCGTCTGACAGATGATGATAATTTAAGTAATGATTTAGGTGCTGTGCACTTGAATACTAATTCTGTTACAGCTTGGAACATGAGACATGATTAATTTTGACAGTTTTCATGTGACTAAAGGGATCCAGATATCAGCCCACAGCTGTTCCCTGTTTGGAAAGCAGCTCACGTTTTTCAAGATGTGATAGAGTATCGATTTTAAAGGTACTGGTTCTCCATTGTGTTGTCCTGGGCTTCTGTAAGCAAAGGTAGATCCATGAACAGGGGTTTTGTCTTCCAGCACCCGAGTGTGTGGGGACATGCAATGATAGCTTTGATGAGAGAGTCTGGCTGTGAGAGTGCTTTCTGTGCGCACAACTTAGAGGACTGCTGCCCCATGTGAGGATTTCCAGAATCCCACAAGGATGCATATGATGAGCAGTGCCAAAACATCCTTATCATTGCTGTGGGGTGCTCTGGGGTGGGAGACAGGAGATTGGGCAGATGCTTGTTGCCTTCCCAGAGGGGAAGGGGACACCCTTGTATGAGATCACAGGAAGAGATGGAGAAAAGTTAGTGTTGGCTTCTCCTTTGTCCCATTTGTACCCTGTTTTGGAGGCTGTGGGTACTGTCCTAAGTGGAGAAAAGCCAATAAAACCAGTCCCGCTGGAACTTGAGGGTGGGGCCCTGTATCAGATGGCCCCAAAAGATATTTCAATGAAAGCAAATTGTGACTATAAAACTGTAGATGGAATTGACCAAATTATGTCCAACACGGGACTGGAGCTTCTTAGGTTAGTCAGAGTCCTTGGAGATACCTTAATTTTGTGTTTCCTGCTGTATGTGTGCATGGAAAGAGCTCAGCTGTAAAGCGGCTTTATGCCGTCGTGTTCCTACTCCTGCATAATATTCTGTAATTTCATAAATGATGTTAACTTTAATGATTTAACAAGAAATAATTATGGTTTCTACAGCAACCATGACTTTAAATATCCTGAATTATGTACATGTATAATCTGAAACATAATGAAAGACTAATACAGCTCATTGCATGTAAATTACATTCAAAGTTAAAACTTTTAAGAGAAAACTGCTTTTGAATGATCAGGATGGAAAAAAAAAACAACAACCCATGAGAAACCCTTCCTTAGCATCCGAATTTCTGCTGGCTCATGCTCAGGCAGTTAAAAATAAAATAAAGTACATTTATTTTGAACTTTCTGAGCCAAATAATTTCTTGTCTGGAAATAAGCGTGCAAATATAATTTGTGAGCAGCATTGAATATTGGCATAGAATAAAAGTTGGAGCTGAATTCTTGAGTTGCTCATGGGAAAAGTTAATGCAACTTACGATTTGGGAAGGGAGTGCTACCAGGGTGACAATTGCTCCTTGTTTGGGTCTTCCCGAGGTCTTGCTTTGGACTTGGTTACATCCAAGGATGTTGAATCCTGCCAGCATGTCACCCTACCATTCAAGAAAAAAACTTTTCCCTTTGTGAACAAGTACATATTTCAGGCCGTTTCTTAGCTCTTAGAGAAATTTGTTGGAAGGTACAGTGGGCAAGGCAAGGAGGAGAGTGCAAAAACGGGTGACAACACTGCTACGAGCAGGGAAGCAACGCAGAGTGAAGGAGTGCAACGCTTGGGCTGATAAAGCAGATGCTCTCAAGTAATTGGGAAAATTGCCAGTGGGCTGGAAACACCAAAGTGACAGGAGCACAGGGCCTCCCTACCCACCTAAACACTGAAAGGAGCAGTCCTCCCTCCAGAGAGCAGAAGCTGTGAATTTTCAATCTTTCTTTTGCTGTAAGATGCTTTGAATCTGTATTATTGTGTGGGCTTGTGAGGAATTTTTTGTTCTCTTACAGCCACAACTCTGTCAGCTTAGGTACAGAAGGTGAGGCAAATTTAGGTGTTTTTCTCACTTAAATCTGTTATAATTTCTCTTTTTTTACTGAACTGGAGGGTTTTTTCCTTTTTGGATTTACATTGGTGTAACTGAGAGCAAGATTTGATGTTTCCAAACAAGTAATTCTATGCTGCATATACAGTAGGTCTTCGGGAATATGGAGACAGTTTAAAAGTGGCACTGAATTGTCTTTGAATAAAGACTTAAATTATAAATCCTTGCAGATCTCTCTGATTAATCATTAATGAATGTTATTAATAAGTGTAAAAAGGAATGGTTCTTTTACTTAAAGTACTTGTATTTTGAGCCTAGCAAATATAAAGATGTTTGTTTCTGAGGCATTCTCCCTGTAGGCAAGTGTTTCAGGAGAGTTGGTGTACAGGAGAGTTGGTGAACTTTTAAACGAACACAAAAAAGTCAGAACAAAAGTCAAGCTAACAAGATGTAGGCAGAGATAATGATGTTTTGTTGAGCGTTCGGGTGGAAAATAATTCAGTATCTACAATCTTTTGCCCCTATCATACTCTGACTAAACTGAGATAAGTTTTAACACTGTTGGAAGAGACATACATTAATTTATTTTGAAATATCTTTTTCTTCTTCTAGCATGAGCAAAGCTGTCGAGGTGCTGTAAACAAGGCCGCTTCTTTCAGCAAACTGTCTACCTCAGTGTGCAGAGAGCCAGCAAATAAGCTAATCTCTTTTTCTCTTTACAGGATACTTTTGTTGAAAAAGTAGAATTTATGTTTAATACTTTCGCTGTTGATTTCTCTCCTTAGGATTATATAACCACCAGATGTCTCTAAAACCATATTCTCTCATAAACATTTTATGGTCTTTGAAGATGTGGAAAATCTGGGATTTATAGGACTATTACATCCATCTACCCAGGGATCAAAAACTCTATTACAATTACCCCAAGTGCAAAGTCAGAAAATTTATTTAGCTGAGCAGATAAGTTTGAGAATTTTCAAAAGTCCTCATTTAATCTGTATACAGTAAAATCTAATATATTAACCTCCTTTTGAGACATAAAATTAAAATCCCTGTAGGATACAATACTTTTATCAAAAATGTAAGTAAAGGAAGATTTATTAAGCGGGATAGCAACCCCATGAAGCTGAATATGCCATATGGTATTTTATTTCCTTGTGCTTATTTGAAGTTCATTCAGTGTCATACAAATAGACTTTTTAGAGTCAAAAAAAGAAGTCCCCAATGCAGCAGAATTTTGGATGAACTGGAAAAAAACATCAACCTCATGTTCTGAAAGATCCCTACTGCAAATAAGCTCTTCTTCATCTTCCTCTATTGAATCTTGAGGCTGGTAATTCAGGGAGATGAGATGACAGCCAGGCACTGATCTTGTAAGTGTTCAGAACAGGTATACTCAAGCCAAATATCGTGTATTCAACCCTTATAAATTCAAAATGGGGAGAGGAAGACAAAGTTCAAGGGTCTCCGCTAAAGAATATTACCTCTGGCTGGGAAGTGGACCAGGACTTTCCCAGAGACAGGGAATGCCTAAGTGCTTCCTGAGGGGAAAGATGTGGCACTACCTTTTGCTTTACGCATGCTTGGGACAATTCAGAGCTGAGACCTAAGGTTACTTTACATCTAGCACTTGAACAGTTGGCATAGCTGTTGGTTTGGAAGATCTGTAGGAAGCTATGGATGGGGCAGAGCCGCAGGTGTGAGCACAGATGCCGAGGTGTAGCCAAAGCCTTGGATAAAGGCGCCGAGTGCTACTGGGACATGGTGGCACTGCCAGTGACTCTTGCATGTCTCTGGTGTTGGTTCAGCTCTAGATGCACTTACAGCTGAGCTCATCTGGGTTTAACCACACTCAGAAAGAAAACTTTAAAAGTAAATTTCAAGCATGGCCACACAAAAAATGTGAACTGGGCAGAGCTCCAGCTGTAGTTTGGTGTTTTGAAGCTTTTGGGAGCTTTTCTTCCCATCTCGCTGGAGCTGGATCTACAAGTTCATTTAATGCAGGCCACTAAACAGCTGTTAAGTGATAATAACTTATATTGCAGCTTAAACCAAAGTGGTTTCTGATGTTGTATAATGTTTTATCTGCTTTGTGTCTGTAAAAATGGTTGGTAACAGCTCTGTACCTGAAATGTAATTCCTGGGAGCCTCAGGCACAGAAAGCTCATGTGGACGCAGTTAGAGCTCTTCAGAGTAGAGATGCACCTCTGTTAACCACAAGCGAAGGGTTTGCAGACTTCAGACTTTGTGGGAGTTTTTTCAATATAACCTGGTCTAGGAATTATGTTTACCATGTGAATGTTACTATTGATGTTTGTTTAGAGCAACATAAAAATAAAAAGATGTGATTCCCAACTTTCTGTTAGCATTTTTGCAATTCAAAGAGCTAAACAAATCCTCAAAAACTTGTGGGAACTTAAAAAACTTCTGAGACCTCTGTGTCTTAGCAAATGTGTTTGCAGTTGCCTAATATGCTCAGGGATTCTTGGACGAAAAGCAATTTTAGGTTGGATGGAGTAAAACTTGGGAAGAAGGGTAGTTTGTCTCCTTGTGTTTCACTTTCTCCCCTTAAGTTCAGTAGGAATACTGTGTAACAAGCTGCAAAAAGCTATTATGTTTCATGTTAGCCCAAAAGCTATTTCTCTGGTGACTCTGTTGCTTTGCGTCACTAACAATGAAACAGGACCTCCTGCCAAAGGCTAAGTAAAATGTGTAGGTCCAGATTCACCCATATGTCAAAGATGTGTTTAGAGCTCATGAAGATGCTGAAGCAGTTGAAAGATACAGGGATATTCTGATTTAATCTAGAGAAGCGCTTTTCCATTTAAACATTTAAAAAAAAATAACATCCTTATATTTATTTTGGTGACTGATATTTTTTATTCTTAGGAGTGGATTTGGAAAAAAAACAAAAGTGTTTATTGCTCTGAGTCACTTTGCACAGCATTAGTAATGTAGCAATGAGCCTGGCACACATGATCAAAGTTATACTTAGGGCATGAGATTCAGTTTGACCAGATTCAACCCTCGAAGGGTTAGGAAGTTGGTTTAATCCAGCTTTCCAGTGTCTCACATCATCAGATTCCATTCAAGGAAATGCAAGAGGTAGGAAAGACTTTCCTGAGTTGCTGCTTTTCCTCCACTGACCACAGAGGAATCCTCTCAACAAGCTCTGATGAGATATTGAGACACTCTATGTGTATAAGTCGAACCCATGCACAGACAATGTTACTCCTTTTCCTTCCCTGCTTTGCAGGCATAGTTAGTGTAAATGGTGCCATTATGAAACATTCCCCACACCAAATAGGGCAACTGAGCCTTTCAAGGCCTTTGTGCCTGATTAGGCTGTTTATTACCTTGTTCTGTAGAGAACACAACAGACTAATTAGCACGGTGACCTGTATTTACGTGGTCCCTTGTACAGAACGAGGCAGAACCAGGTTAAGAGCTGCATGTGCAGATTTTATGGCAGTTGGAATGATTTATTATATTATTATCCATCTTTTGTAGGAATCATTAATGAGTTAATGTAGTGTGTGAATCTGAGGCGAGGGCTTTAAAGAATGTGTGCTAATCAATACTTCGGGAGAGCTTGAAAAACAGGCTATTGAAATCAGTCATAATTAGCCATAGATAAAATCCTAATAAATCACTGGTAACGCAGTAGTTCTCTTCAAATTGGAAAAAATGGAAAGACTAAGAGAGGGTCAGAGCAGTGAGCTATGAAATTGTTCAGGAAATGAAATGATGACAAGAAAAACTGATAGTGATACAGAGATACCTGTACCAGGAATGTTTTAGTGAGGAAAATCCTCACTTCCTTGAGGGATGAAGAGAAACAGAAGAAATTATATATGCCCGGGAAGCACAAGCCTCCCTCACTTAAGTGAGGCTTCGTGCTACCACCACTCGAAGCAGCTGAGATGTGGGCTATAATTTCTCCTTTCTGCATTATGAACATTTTTAATAGGAATAGTTAATTTCAATTCAAATGCTTCATCTTTCAGATGAGATGAAACACTGTGACCATGCTGCCCTCAAGATGAATTTTAAAGCTGAGCCTTGAATTATTTTACAGAAGTAAATTCCCTTTCTGTCCTATGCAGATGGCAGCCCTTCCAGAGCATCTTGACTGAGCTGTCTCAAGGAATTCCTCTCTTGCTCTTCCCGTCTCCCCCCTCTCTGGTCCTGGGCTGGAAAAGCAGCAAGAGGAGCACCAGAGCAGGGTGTCATCAGTGAATGTATAGCGTCGTACTGCGAAGTGTGTACAAGGGAATCTGAGATGACTCACGATATGGTTTTGATGTAGTCTGATTGATCTATGGCCTGTGATTGCTCTCCTTGTTGGGGTTTTTCATGTCTCTATGGACCCTGCAAATTAGTAATGCTGCCAAATCCCACTGGGATAGGCACTGTTAGGAAGGCTGTTATTCCATTACAGTATGTCATTTGAGGGAAGCGAGGGTCAAAGTATAAGATGACTTATGTGATGGAAGGGAACATTATGAAAGTTTAACCTGGCTTTGCAGTTCCTAATGTAAATAATATAACTAACTTGTTACATGGAAGTCTGTCTCCTGCAAATGTTTCTCTAATGCCACTATAAAATATTCACATAGATCCTCTGCTTTTTAAGTTAAATGTTCAAAATGAACGTAAATAATATTTGTAGGGCTGGGATACCTAGAAAGGTTGATAGTCAAATCCTGTCATTGTTGAGTAATTGAAATCACCAGTCTACTGTATAAGTGGCAGCAAAAGTTGTTTAATAAGATATTGTTTGGGTCAAGTGGGGAAAACTTCTGTCTCCAAGATATTGCCTTAACACGATATGAAGTACTTTAGAGATTGTGTTTGAAGTGTAGGTACAAGTTTTGGTCATCCACTTCCAAAGGCAAGTTGATAAAAAAAAGAATAAAAAAATAAATGGGGTAGAATAGCCAAGATAACAGATAGAATTTCTGTCCAGGGAAGACTTATTTTGCCTGGAGTATAATTAAGAAGCAAAATTATCAAAGTACTTAAAGTAGCTAAGGACGTTTATAAAATGAAATCTTCCAGCATGCTTGGTGTTGGGAGAAAATGGGAGCACAGGACAAGAGAAGACAGGTACCATCTGTCTGGCAGGCACTAAGTGCCCTTTGCTGCTGTTACAGATTTTTGGTACAGCAACTGGTTCATGTTTAACTGATTGAATTCCTTCCTCCTCTACTTTGTCCTGTCTATGAGAGTTTTTCAGTTTAGGTAAATTAATATTTCACTGCACAGGCTTTTTTTAAGACCAAAGGAGCAGCAAGGTCATGAGAAGGTTACAGCATAGTCGCAGTCATGGGCGTTGGAGGGTGCATGCAGATGGAGACCAGCCTCTTCTGTGCCATTTCTGGCAAAAAGGGGTATTAGTTGTTCCCCATACAACTGTGCTGTGTGTAGCACTGGCAAAACATGTGATGTGCTTGACGTGAGCCAGGACCTGGTGGTGTTCAAGAGCCTCGTTTGCCAGAGGAGTGTCTTTGAGTATATTAATCTATTTTTTGTTTGATAATGGAGCATTTAACTTGTCACTACGCAGCCTGAAGCCCCAACAGATGAGTTTTACCTACTTTTTCTAATTTCCTGTTACAAAGCCTTGCTTAACTATGTAGTGTGATGGGCCTGTCTCTGGAGATGTAACTCACTTGGGCTGTCAGTTTAATTTGCAGTATCAGTGTCCATTGCCATGAGAGTGAGATTCCCCCTCCACCAGCTGTGTGATGAAATGACTCTGGCAAATTCACTTTCAGGTTGATGCACACATGATTGAGATCACTTTTGTGGCACCTCACACGTCGGTGAAAGCTGTACATCATGGAGGAGGGTAGAAATGAGTCCTGTGCTTAGTAACTGCCTGGGTGTGAAAATCCTGCAGCCATGCATGGAAATCATTTTGCTAAACTAATTTTGTGACATGAAAAACTCGTAATAAGGACGTCTGCACAAGTAGCATTCAAATTTGTTTTCTCATTGCAGTGTGAAAGGCTCTGGATGGCATCATTGTGGCATTTTCATGCACTTCCTAAACAACCTCTTATTGTAGCCAGGCATTACTGGGAGATCCATTGTGGGGTCTCCGTAGGTTCCCATTGTTGTTGTACTCACGCCCATGGACAACGTAATGATGCTATAATGCTTTTGTTTCTATGTAATGGTAAAACAGCAAGAGGGGAGTCTTATGAAGTGATTTTTCTCTGAGAAATAAAGACTAGTCACAAGATTTTTAGTCATACAGAGATGAAAAGGCTTGGCATCAATGTCCAATGCCCTCTGTTTCCATGGAAAGGGCTTGAATGTGAAAACATGCACAATATTCAATATTCCTGTTCCATATAGACCTTGTGAGCCAGAGGCAGGGAAGGAGAAACTATTCACAGTGAAACTTTTTCACAGTGAGGGTGACAGAACACTGGAATAGGCTGCCCAGGGAGGTGGTGGAGTCTCTTTCACTGGAGATATTCAAGACCTGCCTGGACGCCTATCTGAGTGATATGTCCTAGGGAGCTGCTTTGGCAGGGGGGTTGGACCCGGTGATCTCTCAAGGTCCCTTCCAACCCCTACAATTCTATGATTCTATGATTTCTTTTAATTTCCAGTATCTCCTACTTACCTAATCTAATGTGAAGCACTAGAAAAAGCATGTTTCTATTTTGGTCTGGTTTCAGGACATAGAATTTTCTATCAAATAACATTTGGTTTATTACAGGGATGATCAAGGCTAAATACTACACAGCTGCACTTGCAGAGTGTAACTCCTGGATAGTCCTGTGCTTTGGTGAAACTTGGGTTGACATAATCCCCTGGGGAGTTATTTTTCAAGGCTTGTTAGGAGAGTGAGCAGTTGTGGTTAAATGCATTACTGAGTTCTTCCTTTCACTTCATCAGGGTTGGGATGATGACACCTTCTGTTGCTAAACTGCTTCTTACATATCTGTCGCCGCTCTGAAAGCGATATATTGGGGCTGAAACAAGAGACTGTGGACCAGATAGTGTGAACTGTTCAGTATTTTCTTTAATCTTCTCTGGAAGATTAAAGGTGACATACAGGCCTTGTCAGCTTGAAGTCTTGCATGTTAGAAAGCAGTGTAATTCCCCAAATCTTCGTTATGTTTGTTCTCAAATTGAGCAATTTCACATTTGCTGCTCTGGTGATCCAGATTTTTTTATTGCTATATATTTTTTTTTTCTTCTGTGTTAGGATTCCTGTTTGCTGAAACAAATCTGTGTGGCTTTTCAAAGCTAAACTTTTACGGGACCAGTAATAATCTTGTTGTCATAATATTATCCTTTTACTTAGGCTTAAAGGGCAGTTTATGACTGAAAGGGAATATCTGCAACGAGTAGGTCCCTGAATCTAATTTGCATGTAAATTAAACATTTCAGAATGTGACTGTGATTTCTGAATACATGCAAAGTATGCTTTTATGATTCCTGGAAAATAAAAATGCATAATGTTAATAATAAGAATATGATTTATATAGTGGCTTTTTTATCCTACCAATTGTGGTTCATTTGAGTCTTGGGGTTTTTTTTTTTTCCAAAAGCTTCTGCAGCAACAGCCGATTATTTCTGCTGTAATGTGGATCAGGATGTGACAAAACCTTACTTATTTCCATTCATATGAACAGAGGACTCTCAGGTTAAATGCTGGCTGAAGCCTAACACTGTGAGAATCTAGTGTTATTTTATTACAGTTGGGTGGTGAAGGTATGAGAGCAAAGGGAGGGGAGGGAATTTTAATATAAGGATTTTTCCTTTGTCTTGTTTTGTCTCTTTCTGTTATATCAGATTATATTAAACATTATCCTTTGCTTGAGATTTGATGTCACAAAAGAAGATGTAAGGATAGCTAAAAAACAAAAAATCAAAGAAATATAAGGGAATAAATGTTGGGGAGAAGAAAGTAACAAGGTGCCTACTCGCTTCTGGCTTGATTAAGAACATGTTTCTGGATCCTACAAGACTCATTGAACCTGCTGAAATTTGAGCTGGCCCTTTGAAACAGTTACTCATAGTTGTTGCCAAGTTATTGCTGAGCTTGTTAGTTACTCAAATTTCTTGGTTATTAGAAATATCCAGGCTCACCAGCACAGTCAAAAGGGAATAAAGCATCAAAAAAAGGGGAAATAGTTTTGGTTTATTAAAAATAAATAAATAATGTTAAAATTTTATTTTGATTGCTTAATGAGACTGTTCTTTCCTGATGACAGACATTACCACCATTGGAGCTCTTTCCCCTCATGCCATTAATGAAGATGCGATGCAGCAAGATAACCACAGGACGTGTGTGTCTTGAAGGCAAATATCAGCCTGTGCTCTATGCAAGCTAGCAGATACCAGGAAGAGTTTTGAGAGCAGCAGTTTTGGTGAATGTGCAGGAAGAAGCTTCCAAACAGCATGCTTCCAGCAGCGTGGGCTCAACCTTGATTTCATTATGTGGCCTTTGAGGAAGCTGAGTGCTTGTTGATTCTACTGGTTGCCCTGGGAATGGAAGATGCTCAGTGTGTCCCAAGCGAGAGGTCCATTTGATTTTCTTGATAGGATCTGTCAGTGAACTCCGAGCTGCTCTTGCAGGAGAGAGGCAGCCCCTCATTTCTCTTCACCCTGCCTGTACTAATTGCTCCTGGGGTAGGGAGGCACCCTCTTGGCACAGCTTCAGCTCTTCTGTGAGGGGAGAGAAGCTGCTTGGAGCTTATTAATCTCTGCAAAAGCAATTAGCTTGACTTTTTGCCAAGCTGTGGCTTCTTTGCTCACCGTCATGGTTTTACTTTGAGGTAGAAGCATGCTGGCTCTTTAGGAGCAAAGTTGCTGTGTGTGTGCTGAGTCCCTGATTTGTCTAACGAAGAAAAACAACTAAGTGCCTTTGGTAGAGGCTGTGATGAAGAAATCTATACGTCTATTGCTGTCCTTTATTTTAAGCCTGTTCTGGCCACTGTGTCCACAAAAGGAGGCAAATCTTCCTGAGTTAGCTCAGATTTTGTATACAAGAACAAGGGAGCAGCAGAGATCTGGTACATACTGTAAGCCCAGATCACTTCCAGCTGCCCTCCCTGCAATTCCCTCTGTATTTCCCAGCCCTACTGACTTACTTCTCACAGGTCCGTGATGTCTCCGACAGGCGGGCTCTGCCCTGCTTGTGCACCATGTCTCTGTGGATTGATCCAGCTGTGCAACACAACAGGCTGGGCAGTGGTGAGTGGCTGGCTTGCAGGAGATAAATCACATAGGATTTTAGCTGTTAAGTCAGGAACGTTTTGAAGAATGTGGTTTCACTGGGGAACAGGACACCACCAGTGCAGTAGGTGGAAAGTGATGCAGTGCTGGCGCCCCACAGGGGTCATGGAGCAGCTGTATAAACTGGCCACGGGTGCAGGGGCTGGATGTGAGCCCTAACCATGGTGATGTGTTATACAGGGCTGGGACTACTCTCATTCTGGGTGAAGCCCATCAACACATGTTGGGTTTATATTTAGCCCTTGAATGCCAGGCAGTTTTCTGTGTACTTGGAGTGGTGAGTCCCACTGGCAGTGTTTCCTCCAGGTACAGAAATTGTGACACTGAGGTTCTGCATGTGTTATTCTCTCTTCTGTCCGTTTAAATTGTTTCATATGACTGCTGTTTACCGTTCCTCAGCCTGCGTACATGTCCATTTCTGGTTTTTTGTGGCGTGGGGATGGTATGCAAGCTTGCTTGGGCCACTTTTCCTATTTATTATTGTAGTTTGCTAGAAGAGCCCCAAGGCCAGCATTCCCAGTGCCAAACTGATTTGTAACAGAGCCTTGGCACAGTTTGGGGTTGCCAGCTTCTTGGTGGTAATTGCAACTTAATCTCTTTTGGCACAGCATCCATTGAACTGCTGCACTGGCTAAATAGCTCAACCTCCTCTGACAGATGTTGCTCTGCTCTTTCATGCAGATAGAAGTTTAAATCAGTGATAAAAACCTAGAGGCTCTTCTGCTAAGCTGGACTGGAAGGTAAAAAAGGAAACAAATGGGAATCTACTTGTTCTTATGTTTATACTTCTGGTCTACTCAGCCTCCCGTGAGGGTTAGTGGTTCCAAAACTGAGTCGTTCTGTATGGAGAAGTGCTTGCTAATGCGCTCCCTATGATGGCAGGGATGCCTTCTGTTGGAATACCAATAGAGATCCAAGAAATTTGGCAGTCAGTCATGGTTACCATGCAACTGAGGTCATGGGGCATTTGAGCGAGTCACAGAGGGAAGAGCAGAGTGGCCATAATGTGTCTGAAGGCCAATGACTGTGCAGGATACTGGTGCTGTTGGATGGTGCGAAGAGCATGTAGTATGGAGCCTATTGAAGATACAGAGAATGAACCTGGGTGGTAGTGGTAGTCTGGCTGGTTTTTCTGCCACTGCTTGGTTTATAGATAAAGCAGCTAATGGTGAAAGTAGTATAATGTGGTATGGAATACATCTGATGTGGTAATTGAGATGAAGAAAGCATGAGAGTCTACAAGGAGCTGGTTAAGTGTACATAAAGCAGCATCAGAGATGTGGTTTGGACTGGTGTTGTCTCTGACGAGCGGTACTATACTTGTTGGCTGTGTGTCACCTCTTACAATATATTTCATCATTAGGCAAAGCAGTTTCCTAGGTTTTTTTGAGAATCCTCATGCAGTCTAAACCACTGGCTTGTCACAAGTTATTTAAAATAAATGGAGTACGTATCAATACTCATCTCTGTTTTTCCTCTTCTCTTCCTAGGAAAAAATACCAGTTGACTGGCACATGTTAGAGCTGGGCCCCCTTTAATCAGCCCATAAAAACTCATGAAGTTTAATAAGATCAAATACACTTTGATTTAAAAAAACCCGTACCGAAATTGAACAAAAACTCCACCCCCTGTTATTTACACTTTTAATTTGTCAAGGGCAAAGCAAGTCCCCTCTACTAGAAAACAGTGTCATCGTTTTCAGACCATAATAGATCTCTACATCAAAAGTATATCTATACTTAACAGTTCTCTGGAGAAATTTCTGATGAATCTTAAACTTTCTCTGCTACCAACTGCACTGGTGTCTTTAGGCTCTGCCAAAACACAGGGGATATTATAATGCAGAGCTTTGCTATTAAAAGGAAGGTGGTATTGAAGTTAGGAGTGCAATGAAATACCTGGAGAGATGGAAAGCTCTAGTTGAAAGGATGCTATTATAGTCCTTTCTGAAAGTTATCAGTACAGAAGGACTGTTTTAATATACAGCACTAGTTTCAGAGAGCATCAGATTCCTGACACTGTCATTAGTCACACCATTCTCTCATTCAGAGCAGCGATACTTCATTTTCTTAGTGCGCAGTGGTAGATTTCTTTATTTCAAAGAATTCCATAGCTCAATATCACCAACCGAAACTGATCAAACATCAAGATCTCAGAGGACTTTGGAGCATTAATGAATAAAACCTCACGAGTGGAATGCAGTGCCTGTGTGTTAATGTGAGAGGCAGAAAATAGGTGCCCATTGGAAACAGAGCTGGCTTTGCAGAAGTCCCTGTGAAATCTCCACCACAGTCCATGTTTTCTCAAAAGCTCCTTTTGCTTAACTCTGCAGTGTCTCTGCCCCTTTCCTGGGGCTGGCATCTCCTTTGTGGTAATTGCTACAGGAATTACACAAACCAGCTGTAAACATGCCCTGTAAGGAAGCCAGTCCCTTAATGAAAAAGAAAGGAAACAGGGAAGCACAATGTCATCCTGCAGGCTCAAACTTTGATAGGTCTTTCAGCTGATTACCACTTAAATCTCCTGAATTCCTTATTCCCGCTTACAAAAGCCTTGACAACGCTTGGGAGAAGGGACAGGTAATTCACCACCAGCCCAGCTTCCTGAAGATAACACTCTGTTTCCAAGTGAGGACAGATATGCAGTAAAAAAAATCTGCCTTAAGCTCTGTCTATGTGGAGGTTTTCATTCTCACTAAAATCAAAGGTGTGCTAGTAGAAAACTGTTCCTATTAGCAATGGACACTGACCCAAAGATGAACTGTGGCACTATTTCCAGCAGACGTGTAGCTGCACAAAGAATTTCATAGGCTTCTGGACAACCAAAAGTGCTGTCACTACTTAAATGGTGTATTTAGCAACATCGACCTGAAAAATAGATAGTCACACTTGATCATGTCGTCACTAAGAATGTATTTTTGGTTCTCTGATCTAACATAGACGATAGTGGGTTTTCCATGGTGATTGCATAGTCTGTTGTGCAGCTCAGAGAAGTAATTGAGTTGCAAAAGCTTGTGTTGGGTGATGAAGTGCTCTTCTCAACTCCTGTGTCACCCCCATGCTCACTGAATGTCTGGTATGTCCTCAAAGCGAACCCAGGCTCTGGAGAGGAGGAAGCTGCAATAGAGTTGTAGAGAAGAAACCTTGCTGTGGGGCAGGATTATAGACATTAAAGTTCATTAACTAGAAAAAACACATTCAGGAAAGTGAGATAGATGCTTGGTCTTTACATCAGTACTTTGGAGAGGGACCAGAGGGGCAGATACACCCATTGGATTGAGATTTGTCAGAACAAACAACCCCCAGGATGTGTTTCAACAATTCTGACAGACATCAGGGTGTGGAACAGCCTGAATTTACAGCAGTGGTCCTGGACCACACAGCCAGAGCATCGCGCTGCGCGTCAGCTGCCATCGGTGTGTTGTGAGCTGTTTCTCCATCATTGCCGTTGACTTTCCTGGAAGTAACTTTTTTATCGTGCTGTAAATGAGATAACTGAGGGGAACCTGCTACTGGCAATTTGCTTGCCAGTTTGTATCTAATTACCAGAATATCATTACGGAGGCTAAAAGCATGAGATGATAATATGAAAAATATACACATAAAACCTATTGGGCTAAAGGGCAGTAGCTATTTTTCGATGAGCAGCTTAGGCTTTTAACAGGGAAGGAAAAAAATAAACCCGGATTTACAATAGCATAAATGCAGACCAATGTGATTTTAGAGTTCAATTAGAAAGGGACATCTTGACTTTAAAGGTGATTCATTGTATCATGTGGTGAAATACCTGGCAGAAGAACAAACAGGTGCATGTGACGGGTTAGACCTGTGCCTTCCCACAATCTAGCCATCGCAATGGAGCCGAGATTGGCACGGCATCCCTAAGCCCCTGGGAAAGTTTGGGATACATCTCCACCTTCTGTTTTTATCAACCGGATATCACCTACGGAGTGGTAGGTGCAGCTGTTAGTGTGGCTCTTACTGCATCAATAAATGGCTATATATGTAATTTGTCATCTTGCTCGGCTTCATGTCCATCAGTCATCTGTCCTTTGCTAATATTTGATCTCTAAAGGGGAGAGGCGATGCCTGCACCATTCAGAGGTGGTGGAGTTGGGAATGGAGTGAAGTTGAGCCTGGGCAGAAGGGAAAATGGGTATTAACATTTGTGTTTTTCACTATATAACTCTATTTTAATGAGTACTAAATGGAATTAATTTTCATCAAGTTGAGTCATTTTGACCTGTGAAGTCGACTGGTAAGTGATCTCCCTTTCTTTACCTCCGCCTACTATAAGCCTTTTCTTCCTGTTTTTTCTCCATCCTGTTGAGGAGGGGGAGTGAGAAGTGCGACTGGGTGGGTGTGTGAAAGCCAGCCACAGTCAATCCTCTACACAGGCAAGCTTAAAGAAGAGGAAAGACTCTGCACGTGGTTCATCAAGGTAATTTCTTTTTCAACAGGAAGAAGTTAGTGGTTGTTTGAAAGGGGAAGAAGTGTCTTCCAAGGCTTTAGAGCTTGAGATATGTGTCTACAGGAAAAAATAAATCCTGACTGATGAAATGCAGCACCATCACAGGTATGTTCCCTTTTGTGCTGCTGCTAATGGTTGCTTTTCCTTGTACAACCCATCACCTCACAGCTCCTGCTTGATGTATCCCTGAGAAGGTGATTGCACACATGCATTTGGGGACTTTTCAGTTTTCAAAAGAATAAAAAAATCTTAATGGGTAAATGTTTTAAAGTTCTTGGAAAAATCTTTTTCTTGAGTTAATAATCTGAAGTCTGTTTAGATAAGAGATACATGGTTCAGCTGGCATTAAGCAGTTTCAATGAAACAAGTGAAAATGTCTTCAGAATGAAACTGCTGGATCTCAGTCCCACATTAACAGCCTAGGCACAGTGGTCTATCAGTAAAGTTACTGTTAATGTCAGTGGATGAGTAAAATGTTATATCTGTGACACACAAGTATTAGGGAAGAGTAGCACAATCAAAAGAGAAATCACACTGTATAAGGAGCTCTGCTTTATTAGAGTTGTATGGACAGATCAATACACATCAATTTTGCTTTGTTGTATTGTAAAAGAGAATTGGTGTCTGTGGTACAAGTATGCAATTCCCATTCCATCATTTTGTAAAAATAAAACGTACAGGGCTTTGAACAACAATCAGAAGTCCTCCAGAAGATGCCCTCACAATCTAGAAAATAATGGGTACATGTTACAGAACTTCCTACAGGGCTGCTTGTGCTGTTACTCAAATACTTTGTAAATCTTCATCTGCATTTCCTTCTAAGGAGAAGTGAGCTGTAACGCTCAGCCTGATCCTACTAAGGATTGTGCTCACAGCCTTAGCATTTTTCTTCTTGGTTATTCAGTCCTGGTAATCAATCACAAGTTATTTAAAACTATCTGCAGCCAGTGTGTATGGAGCGAAATGCAGCATGGTAACTGCTTAGTTTTTATCAGGAGGGTGAGTATTTTGCAGAGAAATTTGAAAAAGCCAAAGGTACTTGTACAATTGAAAATTTGGTGTCCTTCATGTTGTCAATTTAGGATGCAGGTACTAAGGAAACAGGTAGATCTCATTGGAACATCATTTCTGTATCACTTTTCACCTTCCACATGCCCAACAGCATTACATCCAGAAGTGGATTTGGGATAAGAGATACTGGGGTAAAGTCTCCAAGGAGAAAAGCCAGGTGGAGGAGCATGGGAAGGAGCTTAGCTGATCTGACTTGCAAACAAATTCCATAAGAGGTGAACATAAACTGTGTCAAGCTTAAGAAAATTCTGCTGGTTTGCTGCCAAAATCTTGTGTTTGGGCACCGTGGATGTTTACTGATCGTGTCTTCTTCACTTCTTTCCTTTCCTAGATCTGTAAGTGCTTAAAAGCAGGAAGGATTCACTCTGGTTTTCCCTTCTTCATGCTGCTTCTCCTGTTATTCGAGTTGCTTCTGTAGCAAAATGTATTAAAACAGTGAGACTGGGTCACATGGATATAGAGTGAAGTGACTTTACGTTGTCCTCTTTCCTTCTTGTTTGTGGATACCTCAGCCAAAAATCTGATAATACCCTAAACAGCTCTTGGATCTGACCTTTCAAGGTGTGTTGGGTCAGTCTGCGGGAGTTGGGGGAAAGCTGAAAAATTCATCTGGGGCGCATAGAGCTGGGTCACAGATGCTCACTTCTGCAGAAGGCAAGAGACTACAGTTAAGTTGCCAGCCATTGGAGCATAGTGAAAACTAATGTCTTCAACACAGAAATAAGCAACACAGTGGGTTCATGTGTAATTGATTTTGGGTTTGGTGAGGATGTTTTTGTTCTTGACGATATGTTCACATAGGTAACCCAAGGCCTTGAGGAATCTGGCTGTTTTATCACTCAAAAAAGGTGGGATTCGTGCTTTCATCTTAATGCGTAAGAAGCATAAGATGCATCCAAACTATATTCAGTAACAGAATTAGTTGCTTTGTGATGGTGGCACAAGCTGAGCAGAATCATATTGTGTAATTGTGCTGCTTACAATAAGAGTTTCCTAAGGTGATAGGAACAGCATGCTGGGTGAGCTTCAGGGGCATTTGGAGGCACAAGCAGCTCTTAAAGCCTTGTTCCTTGGCAGAAACAATACTTACTGCCTGGTAGCCTGTTAGTCAACTGAGCTATTGACCATGGGACTTCAGAGTTGCCTGCTGCTTGCCTGAATCTTGCAAATCTGCCTTTAATTCAAAGACAGGAAAAAACTAGTCAGAGCTTTTCCTGAGCACTTAGTGTTAGGGGATCTTGGATGTCTGTTGGGGAGCAGGCTTAACCCACCTGGGAGCCCAGACCACCTCTTTTTTGCTGCTGTTTACTCTTTCAAAACCTGACTGTTCTTTTCCAAATGTGTGTGTCTGCATATTACTGCGCAAAGTGTAAGACGTTTGGGAGGACAAATGGAGGCAAACATCTTAATTCCATCAATACCCAGGATTACAGATGCTTCTTAAAATGGCAGAGGTTTAACCCATGTGTAAGCAGAGTCAGTGTAGGGATAGTCTGCAAACTGTGCATTCCTGCAGGGATTTTGATCAGGATAATCATGCCTTTCTTTTTAATATGTCATCATGAGTGGTTAATAGTGTCCAAAATGATGTAGAGACCAAATGGATCCATCTGTGCGCCATATATTTATAACTTGTACATCTTGCTTGTGAAGTCTTAAGCCCGGTTCAGGGTTTCTTTCCATTTGGTCCCCTGGAAACAAAGAACAGAAGGTGTTTCATGCTAGATGCTGCAATGCATTATTAATTACTGTTTAATTTGCATGTAAGTCTGAGTTTTGGTCAAAATACTTGATTTAACTTTTTCAGAGGCAACTGTGTTGATTGGCCCTTCTTTTTCCTCTTCCCTGGTAAAAATGAAATATTATTCTATAAGGAAGGTGAGCCTCCAACAGAATGATCTGAGCTTTAGCATGGTGTTTTTACAAAGTCTCTGCTAGTCTTTGAAATTAATATATTGTTGATATCAGTAGAGGGAAGGAATACATCCCTGGTTTTTGGGGTTGATTTTATTCCAGGCAGGTGTATTGACGACAGGTTAAAAAAAAAAGGTTTTTTGTTGTTAAGTGTCTTTGTAATGTAAATACATATAAATACAAACACCAGGATTTTTTTTCCATATCAAAGCCTACATCTTGAGGGAAACAGCAAAAAGTGCAGGAAAATGCAAAATATGCAAAATCTGCGTATTTTTGTGTCTGATAATTTCTGATGTCATTCAGACAGAAGAATACTTGATGTAAAGCTACAAGATCACTGGTCTGCTGTTGATAAAAGCCTGTGCAGTGCTTTCTTGCTTTGAAGGAAACAGTTTTCTAACAGTTATATGAGTCTGCAAAACATCATCTGGTTTTGATGAGATCAGACTAGATGACCTCAGCTAAATTTAAGCCCCTCATGTTCGATATTTTGTGATGGGAAGAGGCTGAAGGATAATTAGGCAAGGCTTTACTCTGGGCTGTTTGTGTCTATATGAATTTACTGTTTTTTCAAGTTTTCCTTTCCCAGATCAGACTTTGTGATCTCTCTGCCCAAGCTCTTTTTATTCTATCCTTGTCCATGATGTTGTACATCACCAATTCTGTCTTAATGAACACAGTAAATGACCAAGTCTGCCTTATCTCCTGTGTTTCCTTCTTTTCTCACAGCTGGGTCATACATTAAGTTAAGGGGTACCAGGCCTTGCAGTTCTCTGTACCATTAAAATGTTAGCATCTTAATTCTGGTCTTTGGAGTTTGTGTAGCCCAGAGAATGGTCCAAGCCGAGGGGCTGGATGTCACCATGGTGTTTGAGATATTAAGAGTTCATCTGCTTGGACACAGACCATGCAGTGACAGGGATTTTTGGATAACCAGGATAGGATGTAACGTGCACACCAACATGGTGAATAAAATTTCTAAATTTACATTCTCTTCAGTCAAATTTCTTAACTGGGATCAAAACATTTCTTGTCCCAGCTATTCTGTATCTGCTTCTCCATGTTATTCACCTATGTAAGCTATGCTCTGGACAAATTCTGCTATCAAAGTTGTCATGCTTGCCCTTCATTTCATTAACAGTTTGTTCCACTTGTCCCCGTCATTTCCTGTGCCTTGTGCCAGTGATGATGCTTTCCACTCCTCCTTTAGTCTTTTCTCCATATCCTCCTTCCCTGCCTCACCAGGAGCATGGTGAGCATGGACATCGTTCTGCAAGATTGTGGAGAACCACTCAGCTTGGTTCAAAACCCTCCTGAAAATGTATCTCTGCTCATGAAAGCAGAGGTGGGAAGGAAGAGGGGACAAAAGGAGGCAAAAAGGTGTCCAGACCCAGGATATGGGATGGTGCAGTCTTTCCTGAATAGGAAGCATTCATCCATCCTTCTCTTCCCTCAGTTCCTTGTTTCTTTATAAGCAATATTGTGGCCATGTCCAATTCATGATGAGAATAACTTGGGAGATGACCGCATGTTACATGTGATTTCAGTCCCCTCGGTAATGCAGAAATGGGCTGTTCCAGGAGGTGCACAGAAATTAAACAGTCCTAAGGCTCCCCTGAGCCTCATTACTGGGAAGCAAAGTTTCCTTTTCCCTCTCAAATGGCCACCTGATAGAGCATTACCTGGGAATGAAAACACCAGGAAAAAGCAGCAAAGACGATTTATGTTGGGCTTGGTGATAATAACTGACTGTTGGAGAGTCTTGCGTTCACAAAACATGTTTCTTCTCTCACCCACACTTGTTATGCCTTGTTGTTCATTGCCCAATTATTTATTTATACAGCACCAGTGAAAAGCTCTGTTCTCTGAACTGTTCTTTACAGTCCCTTAGAAAGCAGAAAGACACTGCTTTGGTGCTTGACGGTGTCTCACTGCTGTGGTTTTGCCTTCCCGAAGCCCTACACCCTGTAAAGGTGCTGCTGTACTAGTGTGTCTGTGGAGATGCTCCAAGCTGGTCTGATAAACAGCGAATGGTTAGTGTTAGCACCTTCAGGTGCTTCCCCCTGAAAATCCAGGAGGTGCAGCTTGGGCAGCGATAGTGTGGAGGATTGATTATTAGAGTGATCCACCACACTGACTAATCAACTTTTGATGGAAAATAGCTTCTCCAAATCTCTCTGCTGCTATTTCAGAGATGTGTGGCATAAAAACGAGGAAGATCTTGTCTGCTCCTGCTCATCCAAGTCTGTTACAGTATGCTTGGCTGCTGTCTTTACTCAAAGCATGATGGAACCCCATAACAGAAACTGTGCCTTGAGTTATCCACCTGCCAAGAAGGTAACCTCCAAAGTGGGCCTGGAGAAACACCCCTTCTCTGTTCTGAGTCCTGAGGTTTGACCAGCACCAGATCACTTGTGAACATAAAATTGTTCATATATTTCTGAGATCTTGTTGGGCACCGTGAGCCAGAAGAATATAGTGCCATTATCCCAGGTTTAAAACCTTTTTTGATTTAGCTGCTTGGTTGTTCTCTCTAGAAATTGTCTGAAAGCTTATGTAGGAGGAAGGCATGTTTGAAAAGAGTGTGACAAAAGCTGAGGTGTGAGAAGCTATTGTTCAGCTGCTGATAAAGAGACCTGATATGCTCTGAAGCTTCAAGGAGAGATTTTCACAGGCGCTTTGTAGCACTGTGTCTGTCTGACACGGGTATGCCTGATGCTGTTCCCAATGGCCAGGTGTTTTTTGGGAATCCAAGGGTATGCAATTGTGCTCAAAGGTTTCTGTTTCATGCAGTTGTTGATTTTGCAGCATTTTTAATGTTTGCAGCAATTAGACAGGAGTTGGCCGTCTGCACTTGCAAGGAACAAGTGAGACCTGATCTGTCTGGGATTCATATTTGAAAGGAGGTTTTTTGGAATTTCTTCTACTAAATTATTGCAATCTTTTCCCACTGCATTACAAACCACAGATTTAATTCGCACCAGGGCTCTGCTGGGGAAAAATGTGAAATGGAGAGAGTGAATCCATACCTTTTCCAGCTTGGCAAACCTAAAGCCTGTTCCCAGGATTGCTCTGCATTTGCTACAGGGACCCTACTGCTTTCCTCTGTGCCAGGGCTCTCCTTGGTGTAAGTTGTGCTGTCAGAAGTTACCTGTGCCTTAGTAGCACCCATATTGATTTATCTCAGGGTATTTTGAGCTCACTTCATATTTCAGACTTATGATTTTAGCTATGGAAGAGAGAGATTCTGGAATACAACTTTGTTTTTAAAGATGGATGTTTGTGATCTGAAAAGAATAAGGAAGGTCATAGTTATTCAAAATTATGCTGTTTATATTCCCTATTTATAACAGCTGTACAACAAGCTAAATGTTAATATTCTTGCAGCAATGTTGAAGCAGGCAGTGTAGCTGTTTGCATATTGTTCATCTACTTTTGGTGAACATAGCTCCTGATTAATTTCTAATTTACGATTTTCAGAAGAATTGGAATAAAAGATGCAGCTTTCTGAGCCTTCAAACGCAAACTAATTTTCAGAATGATATTAAAATATTTTATAGCTACTGGATTTATATGTTCTGATAAATTTATAATAATGTTGGTGTCAAGGCAAATCTTTTATATTTAAGAAAAATAACCTAATTTGCACAAGTAATTGAGGTGGAATATTCCTGAATAAGTATAAACCCTGATGAAATTCCATGTACCATTTCGGTACAAACTGAAAACCAAGTATTTTTGGACAATATTTTAAGGCTGCTGTCTTTGATAAATGAATGTAACAGTGACAGCGACTACATGCAGAAATCTGCCTTTGCTAATGTTTTTTTTTAATATGTATATTCAGAACACCATAACAAAATGGATTTATGTGAAATGATGGAGTTAATTCATAAGCTAACAATGGACAAGTAGGCATTTCTAGTGTATGCTAGCCATCCTCGATAGGTTTTGCATAAGCCCAACATATTGAAATGGAGTTTAAATGAGTTCATTCCTCAAACATCTCTAGTTAGAAATTTTGCATGATGGTTTCTCTGGAAAAAAGCAAAAGAGACAACAGCAGTGCTTTGCTTTTCTTCAATATATAATCATCTTCTATTGTTGTGTGGCTTCGCCTTCATACTGGAAGGAGCTCTCTCTGTTTCAATGTATTTAAATAAGATCTCCGTGCATTTTTGAGCTCTTTGAATAATAACTGGTGGACTGATTTTTCCCATTAGTGATGTTCTTATACACCTCCAAAATACGATCCCACATATGGGATCCCACATATTTTTTCAGGTTGTGGGTGTCTGAAGCTCCATTTCCTTGGAGATTATGCTCTGTCTTAAGCCTGGTGTATCTCAAGAGGCTTTGCTGCTCTAAGATCCCTTTGAGTAAGGTGCCTTTTGATTTACACAAACAAAACTGGTGCTCCCAGGAGTCATTTGTCATCGCCATTCCTTTCTGGCTGACCCACAACTGCAATGTTCAGATATAGCCCAGTGCATGTTGGCAGGCGGCTTGAGCACAACCATCGCTTGGCACTAAGGTTAATTTTCAAGGTGACTTCAGTACCCTGTGGACTTTAATTTGGTGTGGTGACTATAGTGTGTTCAAAATGAATACAGAGTAAAAATCTCTGTACCGTAAAAGATAATTCACTGTCCTGAACAAATGTATTTGGTTTACTGGAGTTTCCCCACAAAGGTTTCTCCAAGTTTCTCAGACAAATGCAGAATTAGAAATAAACTTTGCAACAGCATGGAAACAAAATCTTTTCAGTTCGGGAGCTGATACACAGGAGGAAAGAAGCTAAAGATTTCTGATTTCCAGTCACATTAGCAACTAGAATAAATTGCCCTCTAATAAATTGAGGTGCATATTGACTGATAAGCGCTAAGCGATTTTTATCACTTAGGCAGCATAAAGCAGCCATTGATGCTTAAGTTGGGTTTATGGCTGTTGTGCTTTGCCAGCATGGAACAAAGAAGCCCAAATAAAGGGCCTGCTGGCCTCATCTATTTGTGGAGTCGATTGCTCAAGATAAAGTGCTGCAAATTAGGTATAACTAATTTAATCTGTTTAATGTAGGAAAAGAGATAAGATGCTGGCAACTATGTCTCCTTTTCCTTGCAGTGATGTTTCATATCAGATGCTTCTTAGTTAACAAATACATACTGCTCCCTGGAGAAACTAACCTGTGTGCAATTCGTTTTATAATGAGTTACTGCAGCTCTAAATAAATGTGACTTCCTCCATCAGCTTTGCAGTAAGGTCCCAGTGACTCCAAACTTTTTCTTCCAGCAGCATTTACCTAGGGGTCACCTAATAAACCACAAATGTTCTGCCATTTGGTCTTAGGAGACCATGGTAGTGTTAAAGTGGTTGTCCTCATGGTAAGAAATATCTGCTCTCTTTGGCACAAAATATAAATAATTGTAAGTAAGTATGTGTTCACTGCCCATGGGTACTAGAGGCAGGACTAAGAAGTTGGTGCTGTGCTTGTTAGACTGGAAGACATGAAATAGTCTTTCACTGTATGATCTGGGATAGCACAGAGCCTTTCCTGAAGGAGTTTTAGCAGAAGGCTCATCTCACTGCCTGAGAAACACAAAATAATTTGAAAGCAGTTATCTTGTATACTCCGAGGTGGAATTTTGACCTGGAGGAATGTGTTTTGATGCTTGAAATTGGTAACAACCTTTTGCTTTATGATATACCAGTTAATTAAAAGATACTTGCTGTTGCTTCCACTGCTGCTTTCATAGAGACTCTCTGCCATTTTTAAAATGAACTTGAAAGTAAGTTGATCTACATGTAGCTATTAGAAGTTTTCCACTAAAGGGAAATATTCAACAAACTGCTAAAGGTGGAAAACTTGCTTGCAATCTCTGGATATTTTAAAAGGATAAACCCAGAAGATTTTGTTATCATTTTTTAATCAGGTTTTTTTTGCTGCACATTCTAGTGTCTGTGAGGCATAATACACTTTGTGTGATGGCATCATGAAACAATTAATAGATTAAATTTATTTTGTATTGTTTCAAGGTCTCTCTCCGTTCCTGAATTGATAGGTTGGGAGACACTGGGTTTTCAGTTGTGGGTAGGATGTGGTGTTTGGATAAAATATTTGTTACAGAGATTGGTGTGATTAGAGTTTGTGCCCAGCTGTTGGTTTTATTTAAGGGAGATGGGGTGCTCTACTGTGAATCTCTGAACATTGAGTTTAGCAGGATGCGATTTATTCACTCTTGCTACCTCTTTTATGCTTTATAAACTCAGAAACATAGGCTATAGACTTTTAACAATCAGAAGCATTGCTGTATTGTGTAATAGCTCTTAATATTGTAAATAATGATATAGTTTGGTATTGAAACAACATATGCTTAGTTCAAGAAAGTTTGGGTTAGTTCAGTTTGGGTTGTGTCCAGCAATATTTTTCCTTTTTTGCTTTTCTGTTCTGCTGCTGTGAAATCCTGCATGTCTCCAAGGAACTGGCCGTTAGCTTCACATCCTCCTTATAGTAACAGGGCAGAATGTTCTTGTGTAAGGCAGAGCTGACGTAATAAAATCTGATGTTACCCATCCAAGAAATTAAGAGGAGTTGTAGGAGTTGTCATCTAGAGTGCAGACTTCAAGTAGTTTCACTTCACATAGTGAAAATTTCAGCCCTTGAAATCATCAGGAATTTTGTAATTTGTTCCTGTTGGTCTAAAAGAGTTGAGCAGTTGTTATTCTATGAGAAAAGTGTTAAACACATGGCACAAATCTAGCACATCACTAAACCTATCCCTCTCGAGCTTTACTTGTTTCATCTGTGGCTGGTCATTCTTATGACTTATGTTTCCATTTGAGCGGGCTTATGTCAGGCTCAGTACCATGGGGAGCGCTGGATTCCAGGCTTGTAACTTCCTTCCCTGAGGTATGCAGCCTCAAATGGGATGCCCATGCTCCTGAAGGATGACCCAGCATGTTGTTTGTCTGCCCATCAGCGCCAGCATCTCCAATAAGGAGGGTTCAGCCAGGAGAACATCTATTCAATGGCCTGGCAGCCCCCATCAGGCATTTTGGTTGTTGCTTGCATGTGAAAGCTAAACACACTCAAAAAGACTTGCAAGAACAGGGCCAAAAGAGGACTCTCTTCAGAGTTATATCATAAACCTCATCTAATGTAGTTTCAATATATTTTCACATTCATACTGTTATGAACAGCCATTTACACTGCTTTTATTAAAGACCAAGCTATAAAAATACTCATGAAATATGGAGGTTTTCTCTTTTTAATGAAACAGTAGCTTCTCAGAACAAATGCAGGATATCATTCAATTAAAACTTTATATGGGAAATAGTAGCGAGGATGTGTGCTCATGTAACTCTACGTATTATGCCTCTAGAAGAAACTACTGAGTGAATATTTGCTGCCTTTGGTTGCCAGAGACAAAGCTCTGATGGCTTCAGAGAGAGCTGTGGAGTGTTTCAGAATTTAGTGGTGTGTTTCTGGTTTGTCACACTGAAATATAGGTATCTGTACTTTTTCTCAAGGAAAAAAAGCTATTGTTTGCCTGGAGGAGTGATAAGCCCTTACCGAGGATCAAATTGATTCTGAAATCATTCTATTGACTTCAACCAAATGATACAAGGATGAATTTCAGTCTTCCTCACTTCATCCTTTTTGCTCTATTCTTGACTATAGCACTTGCTAATTCAGCACGGCTGTGTGATAAATCATTGGTGTTGGCTTTGGGATACTTGCAAACCTTTCCTTCCACTTTTGTGATGTGCAGCTCTGTATAATTATATGGTCTCCTAGTTAAATTATATCATCAGAATGTCTATGGAATCAGGCTAAAAAGACTTTTCAGTCCTTTTGGTCCAATACCGTTAATCAGAAAAACACAGAGGATGGGATTAAAGGGAAAAGTCTCAGAAGATAATTTCAGTTCCATGTGTGTTAACTCACAGAAAAAGTCAGAAAACTCAGAATCGTGATGGGAGAGGGAGGGAAAGAGGAGTAGACTGTTTGAAGGCCATCAGATTTTGGAGATCTGGTGGTACAGAGGATCTTCATGTGGGTTTGAGGGTCACAGGGTTTTTCCACCTTGAAAGTGCTGTCATGAGGAATACCAGTGCATAACAGATTGGGAGAATAATAAACAGTTTAAAAGATGGACAATGAGTTGTTGAAGCTGTGTAGATGCACAAATGGTTATCTGGAAGAAAAGGATCACAGAAAAAAGCTTTTCACTCTGGGCAAATAAAGGTATCATTTTCTGCAGAGGTACGTTCACTGACTAGAGTCAAATTTTGTGACAGGGAATTAGAAGAAACAAAAGGTTTCCTGTAATATCATGTCAAAAGGCTCATTGTGATTCAAAAGAAAGGTTTAGATGTCACTTTGGCTTATGCGATGTTATTTTCTCTCCCTTTTAGGTGAAATACAGCTGTGGGCTGCAATTATTGCATTCATAATGTACCTTGTCCTATAGTCAGTCGCCTTTTTTTCTTTGAAATATCTTATGTGAGCTAAAAAGTCCTGTTGTAATAATGACCCATTGCAGTAATAAAGCTATCAGGCCAGGTACATGATTGACCACTTTGTATTGTTGTAACTGTCCTTTTCATATCATATTAGTCTGACTTGATTGCTGTTGTGCATCATGTTTATAGGGACACCATAAAATCTGGAGGCAGTTGCAGCGTATTTATCTTCCCCCATTCAACAATGGGGGGTGTTTTTCCTTCTCTGATGTTGTAATTTGTTGAACAAGAAGTTCTGGTATTACTAGTTGAATGTTATTTGAACAGAGAAAGGGTTTATCACACGATACAACGTAATATTTATGGAATCAAGTTTTAGACTCTGAGTTCAACTTCTGTCTAAGGTATATTTGCTTAATAGAAAACAAAGCAGTTTCAGCCAGAGGACTGGTCGTCTCTGTGATCGATGGATTGTTCCTCTAGAGTCTTGTAATGGTCTGACTTCGGGCAGAGATGTGGAGTCCTGCCTCTCAGGTAAACTGGTCACCCTGTATGTCCCTCAGCCCATGCTGTTGGAGTGGTCTGTGTAGCATGGCTTGCTTACATGTGCAGACAGCACGAAGGATACTGCAGCCTACTTGCTGGGGTGTTTGGGCTTCCCTCCCAGTGGTAGCAACTGTTTAATTATGCAGTGCTTAATTATGCATCAACAGAAGCGTTGATCTTCCTGTCTGGGAAACCCTCTAGGCGTATAGCTAAGTCATTCTTCTACTCATTTGGGCAGAAAAAGACATGAAATTAAAGTCTTCCACAGCGTGGGTAAATGTACTAGTTCTGTGATGAGAAAGCCCATGTTTGTGGCAGGCTGCTCCTCACTGTAAAAGATTCACTTGGATCTGATATATAGGCTATAAGTCCGTGCAGAATAGCATGTGAGCAGGAGGCTCAAGGTCAGGAATCCAAAGTTAAGGCTGGAAATTAAAATGCCATCTCTGATGCTGTTTTCTTACTTCTTTTCAACTTAGTAAATTAATTAGTTGTTAGCAGCTGTATTGCGTTTTAAAAATAAATTGCTTATAACATTTTACATCATCAAAGTTTTGTTTTGAGCCCTGTTGCTGACCCCCCTCTTCTTGTCCTCAGTCTGCACAAAGCACCTGAAAAGTGGCTTGTTTGCTCTTTGGTGCCTGGCTGCACTCCTCTGTCACGTGAGAACATTCGAATCGCTGGCAATAAATGAAACCTGGATAGCGTGAAGCTCAGTAACAGCATGGAGACACAGCAGCAGGAGCATCAGCACCGTACTTCCCACAGCTCTGGATTGCTGGTGGGCTCATTTTCTCGGGCACAGTGTCACCCCTGGCCAGCTCAGCAAACCGTTTTTGTGCCTGTAGTAAGATTGGCTATCCAAAGGGATACGGTCATTTGCTTTTATGCATATGTATGTACTTTCTGTTTCTGAAAACATTCACAAGTGCTTCAGGGGTTGTAGGGAACCTGCATGGAGGTTTATTTGTTTTTTTCTCTTCTCAGATGACTGGTAGCTTTGTGCTGCGTCCCCGGGAACGCAGCAGAACAATTATTTTGGATAATTGTGGTGTTTTAACCCTGGCTGGAGGCCAGATGCCCACCAAAGTCAGTCTATTACTCCACTTCTTAGTTGGACAGGGGAGAAAATATATATATAAAGAGACTCAGGAGTCAAAATAAGGACAGGGAGAGATCACTCTGTCAAGAATTATGTGGGCAAAACAGACTCAACACGAAGTGGAGAAGAGAGAAACTACTATACTTTATTACACTACACTACAACTACGAAAAACAGTGAAGAAAAAAAAGCCAGATTTGGGAGCGTGACCAGATCTTAAAACAAATGTAACCAGATCTTAAAACACTTTCCCCCCACTACTCCCTTCTCAGCAGACTTTAGTCATGATTTTGGTCCCTTCTTCCCTCTGCTCGCAGTACAGGGGGGCAGGAAACTGGGAAAAATGGGGTTCTCGGTTACTTCTTCATGAGCTATTTTCCTCTTCCAGATCTTAAAACCCCTCTAACCTCCCCCCCCTCTCCCTTCTTAGCAGACTTCACTCTAGTCATGATTTCACTCCCTTCTTCCCCCGATCACAGCACAGGGGGGCAGCGACTGAGAGATGGGAACTTCGGTCAGTTTCTTGCAAGTTGGTTTCCTTCTCGGCCAGGGTGGGGGGAGGCGGCATTCATTCCACACCCTCCCCCTGCGGCACCGTAGGGTCTCACCCACAGAAGACAGTCTTCCATGAACTTTTCCAACACGAATCCTTTCCCCAGGGCTTTATCTGTTCACCAGCTGCCCTGGCGTGGGTCACTGCTATGGTGGGCAGTCATAAGTCACAATGTCTCTCAGTCCCAGTCCTCTGACTGTGGGGTCACCAGTCTCCCCCAGCAAACCTGTTGCGGTGCAAATCTCTCTCTCACTCATCTTTGTGTCTCTGATTCTCCTCATGGCTGCAAGTGCTGGCAGGGGTTTGTTCTAACATAGGGTCACAGCATCTCCTCTATGTCTCCTCCTGCTCCATCCAGTTTGGAGCCCCTCCACGGGCTGCAGGTGGGGTCTCGGCCTTTTCCATGGGTTTCTCCACAGGCTGCAAGGGGCATGTTTCTTTCCGGCACCTGGGCTGCCTCCTCCCCCGCCCTGTTCTAGCCTTGGTGTCTGCACAGCTCGTTACATCTCCTCACTCCCTTCTCCGGTGCAAAGTGCAGCTGCTTCCGGTTTGTTTTCTCCTATATGTGATTCTCAGAGGCGCTGTGACTATCTCTCGGGCCGCGACTTTCGCCTTGAATTGCTTGTTGTTTATAGTTTAGGCTGGCAGAAAACTCTTAACTGCTGCTTAAAGAAACCGTCTCAGCAGCACAGCCTCACAAAACTGCAACAATAATGACAATAATTTCTTGGACTTGTGATTTGGGGAAAATTAAGATGGGAGAAAAAAAAAAGTAAGCAGGAGGTGGTGTACCTTAGGAGACAAACATGTTCATTTAATTACAAGTGTGCCTTTAATCTAAGGAGCTCTCCAGAGCTTGTCAGGGACCAAAAGATGTTTTTGGGTGTGGAAGGTCCAGCTGGTAGCATAGTTTGTTATTCATAAATCTCATGCCTCCAGTACTGGAAGTATTTTTGGAAGTAAATTAAAGGCTTTTGGTTCCTATGTCTGATTTTAATAGGCATGGGAACTTTATGTAGCTTTCTAAGTTGAGTTTTGATGAAGATGACAGTTATTCTCCTCCTTCACCCAATAAGTCTTTGTCACGGTCTTTTGTGCTGTTGTTTTGACATTACTGGGAAGCTCTGCCTATGTAGAACATCCTGTATAGTCTGTTCTTGTTCTTTTGTGCTCTAAATCTTCCCTATGGTTCTAGCTATATGCACAACTGAAATGCTTTTTGAACAGCTACAGGTCCTTATTTAGGTCAGCACCGGTTTAAAGAGCTTTCCAAGTTGTGGGCTAGTTTTTTAAATATTTGGGAATCATTTTCTCCTTAGTTTGCTTCTGGGTTTCTTCAGTTGTGAGAGAAACTCCTACCTGTGAGTAAGTGTACGTGACTGTGAGGAGGGAAGACTCCTTACTCAAGCTGAGCAGCCCTTCATTCCCATCACGCCTGGTTTCCAGTATTGTTAGCTGTAGCCCTCACCCGGAATGGTGAAGGAGTGTGGAAAAGTGGTTGAGAAAGGACTCTTTTCAACACCCTGAAGAGATGGTACAAACTGTAAGCCCTGAGAGAAAGGTTTCAATGTGATGCATCACGAAAGGAGTAGGTTACTATAATGAGGGTATTCCTTGGGTTTGCATCTCCTGTCTACGTATGTGGAGTCTCAGTAGTGCTGCTGGAGAAGAAGAATGCATTGGGGACTGCCTTGTGGTGATGCCTGTTGGAGACGCAGGACTGTCTTGTCAGAAATCCTCCTTTCCCTGTAAATGAAAGAAACTGTTTTTAAGGACTTGTATTGGTTTGGCTGTGGAAGGTGAATCGAGCTTAGGAAGGGAAACATCTTCTGGCATCCTAAGGCCCTCTTTTTTTTTTTTTGTTTGAAAGGCAGCAAAGCCCCTTGCCCTATACCTGCCAGTATGGAGGAAGGGACCAGTCGGTAAAACAAATTATTTGTATCTGTATCACTTCTGGTAGGCTCTAACAAGAGAAATGGTGACGGATCATGAGCATACATTTGCCAGCCTCCAAAAGTTAGCTGTCTCCTTGCAAGTAGATAGGAATTTATTAAGGTAAATTCCCCAAGGGAATAAATTTAATAGAAGTGCTAGCTATTATCATTAAGATATTAGGGGGAGTTCTCCAGGAACTGCAATCTCTAACCACTACAACATTTATTTAATTCCTTAAAGTTGTTCATATGACATGTTCTTTATCATCAGTGTCTGATTTGTCAAGTTTCAGTAAGTCAGAGCTGGGATTTTAGAACAGTAATAATACTGGTTTCTCAGGTGACTTCTGCCTTGCTGAAGTTGAAAGAGATAAAGCAAAAATGACTTAAACCATTTTTGAGGGCTGTCAGAAGATAAATGAATAATTTAAATTGTAGTTGAAATCATTACTACATCATATTATCTTTATACAATTATTTTGTTGTCAGTTCATTATATTTTTATAGTGATATATTTAGTTGCAGCTCTGGAGATAAAGTCACAGGAGTGACTTTAGGAGTGGATTCCTTCTGCTAGAATTGCAGAATCATAGAATAATACAGCTTGGAAGGGACCTCGGGTAAGTATCTTGTCCCACCTCATGCTTAAAGCAGGGCCAACTTCATGAGGTAGTTCATGGCCATGTCACGATGATCTTTGAGGTCTACAAGTATGGACATCCCTCAGCCTCTCTGGGCACCTTTCATGTTGAGCAACATGTGACGAAACATGTTTCCTAATATTTAAATAGAGCTTTCCTCCCTTCAGCTTGTGCCTGTTGCCTTTTGCCCTTCCTGAATAAAGCCTTCCTTCTGCCTCCTTGGTGCAGGGCTTCACCTGCCCCTTGAGGAGACAGTGACAAGTGGCAATTGCTTCTCCACTCGAGAACTGTGCCCTTGTTGACAGCTTTGTGTCATGCTACTTCATTCAGTTGAGCTGGCCCCTTTTAATGAGGGTTAAGCACCTTGACCTTCCAATTCAATATAAAATGAAAACTTTAGGAGAATAATGGTTTTTCTTCTCAACTCAACAATACCACTTTTTGTGTGCTTGCAAAATAGAAAGGAGAAGAAACCTCAGATCACTTTCGCTCCTCCTTTTTGTGGCATGTGTTGTAGTACATCTCTGATCTTCAGAGCAGGGCAGCTGGCCAGGTGCCTTGCCTCTAGCTACCCTGGATGCTACAGGCACAAGGAGAAAAGTTGAAGTCTTCTGTGGTGCTGGCAAAGGAACTTCCAGGTCTGTGGACAAGCTGTCTTTGTGTCTTTTTCTCTCCACATCTGAAAAGAATCCCGACGTAAACCCCTGAGGTTTCTGGATTAAAAATAAGCTGCTACAATGTAGACTTTGCTGTTTTACCCTGTGGGACTCAGAAAGGAGCAAGGTAGTCTGCTGATATCCTCAGCACCTGTAACAAGAAATACGAAGGATGCTTCCACCCTCTCCTCTACCCCCTGGCTCTCTTATCTTTCTTTGGTGTTGTTTTTTGACTGAGGCACTGAAAAAATGCAGCAATTTTTCATAATTGGATGATTTCTTTAGACTTCACTAAAGAGTTCAAGCCATCTATGATCCCATTAAGGGAGTAATGGGCAATGGAGTACTATTTTATTGTGGATATTCAACTTAAATAATTCACTGCAGAGGAGAAATATGTATTTCCTTATAGTTCTTCTTTGGCAGAAGCAGGCTATTTTTGCATGTCCTACAGATTTTAAATTTTTTTTTAAAGAAGAATATAGCAAGGAGAGAAGAACTTTTTTTTAAAATATTTGGCAGAAATCCTTTTTCATCAAATGATTTCACTGCTATCACTCGCAGTCTTGGGCATGTGGGATAATAAAATGATACAGCAAGGTTTGATACAGGGAGGGGAAGTTTTAAAGACAAAGAAGATGCTTCACATCTTAGGGACAAAGCAGATATACTGGCATCTGAACAAAAAGTTTTGCAGGTAGTTGTGTGGCTGCCTCTGAGTCACAAATATATTGGCAGCTCTGGAAATGGAGTGATCTGTTGAGATGGTGCTTTGTGTTAACTCTATCCTATGTCGTGATCACTGCCATGACTAGCAGCAGTTCCATGTAAACAAATGAACTTCATTGTGATTATACAGAGAAGAGCAAATCGATCCAGCAAAGCTGAGCTATGGCACACTGCAATCCAGATGATACCTGTATTAGGCGTTGGAGGGTTGATAAATTGTGGCAGCTTTTTGTGTTCTGCCCATTTATCCGAACGATGGAGTCCAGAGATGGATGAGCTTGAAAGCACTTTTCTCACCCGCTTTCTTACAACACAACACACAGAAACTTCCTAGGGTCCTTTGAGTTGGAGATGGTTTTAGCATGTGACCTTATAACATGGTAGTTTTGAATATCTTTCTTTAATGCAGCAAAAGACTCTGATTAAAACCTACCTGAGCTCTCTGGAGAAGCTAAAGATGTGGAGATTGGGATGAGAGTGCTGTAAGTTCCTAAATTATGTCAGCATTTTAGAATGATGGTTTTTGTTGTGCTCTTGGGTGTACAGACTAGTGATACTCCCAAGGGCAAAGTATGTAAGCTTTTTTGTACTGATCTGGGTCAAGGCATGGGCCCTTAGTATTTGGAACTTGGAGAGCTAACAACTTGAAGGCTGGACAGCTTACTCTTTGCTTACTTTTCCTAAACATGTCACATTGCATTTGAGCATCCAGTCTGAGATCTGTGCCTGTGTAATGTTTGTCTTCACTGGAACTTGACTAAATGGGAATTCACCTCAAGTATTTGTTGGGCAGAGTCAGGGGCAAAAGCAGGTGGTAAAAAAATAAAATAAAATTATGGGGCATGTGAAGGAGCTTTGGGTGCAGCCTCTTTCTTGGATGAAGAAATAAAGTTTCTTGAAGGGTGAGGTTTGTATAGAAAAAATAGGCTTAGCTTTGGAAAATATTATCCCTAGCTTTCCTAGTATTTGCTAAGAAGCTGTATATGCATGCTGCTCTCAGTTTTGCAGCTTTGAGTGGAGTGGCACTGTGCTCTTCAGGGCTCAGCCTGTTGCCATGGATTCTAATCAAGGTTTTAATGGTGAATTTTTGATGCTTGTGTTTCAAGGAAGGATAAATGAGCCTACTCTCTGTGAAAACATCATGTCTCTTGTTTATAGGGAGGATTTGCTCCAAAGAAAGGAAGATAAAGGCCTCTTGACTAGTTTTGTCTAAAATAAATTTTCTTCCTGTATCTTGTTCAACTAAAAAGCCAGCGTGCTAAAACCTTCCCTTGCTCGAGCATCTCTGTTACTGTTTTAAATCTGATAATAGTACTCTTTCTTCTTTGTAATGTGACAATTTTTTACATTAACTGTGTTTTGCCCAGCTATTTTCTATTTGCTTTTTAGTTACACTGGGTGGTATTAGTAATAGCTTACCCGTCTCTGCTATACATGCCAAGCCCTTCAGTATACTTCAACCAGCTACTCTTACTCTTAACCAATTTGTTGTACAAAGTATGTTATACTGATCCAAACTAGGTATTCAGTTAATATGATGGAGAAGTACTGAAATTTGTACTGGAACTGGGCAGAACTTGTAATTTGGTGCTGTTCCCCCCCTCTCCCCCTTCCCTAAACACCCAGCCTGTCTTCCCTGAACAGCTGAACTGGGGCAAAACCGTGTTGTTTTGCGGTTTCCTGAAGGGCCTGTGTACAAGTGCTGTTGCAGAAACATGACTGTAAAAGTCCAATTGCCTCCTCATTGCCTGTAAATGACTGGTTTAGTATTCATGGATAAGCATATATTTAGATATCGAGATACCGTGTTTTATCATTTTTACCACTTATTACAGTGTTATTACTGATGTGCTGCAGAAACGGAGCACTGAGTTTTTAAATTGAAGACTTCTCTTTGGGAGGAGATGTCTCTCAGTGCCAGGTGGGTCTGGCTGGGAGAGAGAAGGGTTTGTTTTGTTCTTTGTGCAAATCTCATCTTGGCTGTATCTATTTTTAGATGGATGGAGTTGCACATTCTGGCTGCGGCACACATTCTGCAGTGACTCCTTGTTCCTGCCAAAAGGCTAATTAAGTGAGAGACAACTCAGGCAGGGATGACGTACGCCACGTGAGTGCACCTCAGACTTCAGAAAATACTGGCAGATTGTGCCAAACTGTCAAGTTATCAAGTTGTTTGCTTTTTGCCAGGCTTCATCAGCAACCATTAGTTTCATGGGCTGGTTGAAATTCCTTCACTTTGACGGAGTGTGAAACCCTTCTCTGCTTCTCATTTTCTCTCTGACTCCTGCCATTGGTGGTAACTTCGATATAGGCTGATGATAGAGAGCGGCATAGAAGTGGTGCTCAACAGCTGAATACACAGCTCTGTGCTGCAGGAGATACCCTGTTCCACTGTAAACACTTCCATTCTGAAAATTCAGAAGGCACTGGGGGAACTGGGAAATCCCTGCATGCATAGCCTCTTGGAGCCTGTGGTGGTGAAGTCACTTTGCATCTGTTGATCAGCTTTCCTAGTTAAGTGACTTAAGGAAAAACACCTCTCTTATTAAACTCTGTATATTTGTGTTGTACCACTGGGAGATGCAAGCTTGCAGGTTTACCTATGTGTACGAAAAGATGTTTGTAAAAATTCCCGTGCTAAATGTCTGAGCTGTCTCTGTCTGTATGAACAGACAAATGGTTTCCTTGTTGTCCCCTCCTGCTGCTCTCCCTTTTGATAAAAGGCTTGTGTCTCTGTGTCCTTTAACTGATCCAATTTATCTCACTAAGGAGAAAAGGCAGTGAGCTAAAAGGGCAAGTGAAGACAAATGTGGGACATGGAGTTGTGCTACTAGACATGTGGTACACTGCTCGCAAAGAAGTGTGCAAACAGAGGGGAAGGACAGTGCCAGGTTGTCATGCATGTATCTAAAGCACAACCAAATAGAGCTAAAGCAAGGCTATGCTGGGCCTCAAAATAGAAAATTTAATTAGCTAGCTGTTTCTATGAAATACTGGTGAGTTGGAGAGCATTTCTGATGAACTAGAGTGTAGAGTGCTGAGTCCATTGAAAAAAGGTCTACACAAGATGCTTATGGTATTTTACAAGAAGGAGGTAAGATGGGGAAACTTCCCCCCAAAAAATGTGAAGAATTTGTGTTACAGCTAAGGATCTTGACTGTATACCTAGTATATGGAAAAAGAATTAACCAATTAAAAAAATCTTGATGGCAGATTTTTTGATGGAGACACCCTTCATTTTTCTCTTGATTATGGCATACAACGACATGATTAACCACATGTCTGTGAAGGTGAATCTGGGAAGTTGCTTTGGGTTGTTGGAGCCAGCATGTGCTCTTTGGGCACCTTTGATATGTGTAGCCACCAGCGCCATCCACAACCTGCAGCTTTAGTGGTATTTACCAACTTAAATGTTTTTACGTGTGTAGTGATGGCTTTTTTCCAAGCCGTAGGCAGTGACTTAGAGGCAGGATAATGCCTTCTATGCTCACTTAAGCCTTAAAATCCCTTTTTAAGGTATTTTTGGCCATGTGTGAGTGTCTGGCAGGTGAAGTGTGTAGTGCCAGCGACTGCTGGGGCTTTGCACAAGCGGCTCGTACAATGAGGTGAGTGTGCGATGCCTGCTGTGCCAAGCCACATGCATTCCCCAAATAACAAACAATGTGACTGATACTATCGTGACTTACAGAGTAAGCTGGAAACCCTTGTGTGAGTTACAGTCTTGATGGCTCTAAAGGGAAAGCAATTATTCCTCTATACATAAATATTGCAGTGCTGTCCCAGTCAGTTATGCTACTTCGGAAACCTCGGGACTAAAGCATTTTGCTGCTGCATTACATATACGTAGAGCCTTGAATATCTCTGCTGAGATGGTAAAAGAAATCTCATTCTTGTAGTCCCCAGAAATGAGCTAGATGGATTTCTGCTTTGGGTATTCTCCTGCACACTCTCAAACAAAGCAGATGGATAACGTTGTGGGTGAGGAGACAGCATTAAGCACCTATATTTTAAACAATAAGAGATTTTTTTTTTTTTCCTTCCCCTTTACAGACAGCTATTGTGTGCTTCTCATTTCATTATTCGTATAGGGCTTCCTGAACACGATATTTCTGCGTGAAGAGGGGTTTTTTTTAAAGGTGTCATTATGAATTTGTGAAGAAAACTTTGGAACAGTTTTTATGAAGGAGAGCCTTTATTGAATCAGAGGCTATATGGCTGGCACATTATACCTGGTTATCATTCCTAGAGAATTTTAATTTCAAAGCTGTACACTTACTATCCAGTCTTGAAAAATGCAAAGGCATTTGGTTATAATGAACTGCTACACACTCGCTGAACCTTGTTTAAGGTCTGTGAAGTTTCTCACTTTCCAGTCTCCTCGTGCAGAAGTCTGACACCGCCACGATGAATTAACTGGTTTTCCAGCAGTAACTTCATGAGTCACCTTAGTGCCTTAGATCCATTTTGTAAGCCTCCCTCAAATTTCTCTGGCATATCCTTAGCTTGAGTGTGGGACCACAGAGATATTGAAGTCTTCCTCTATTGTCGTAGGCAGCTGTCTCAGTCACCTGGTGGGAGCATGAAGAATTTGGCAGTTTTAAAAATTTTTTTTGGTGATGTTTGAGTGACTGCTTTCCTGCAGTTACTGGTTGTGATGGTTGAATCTCTTACAGAGTTTCTGTACGAGCAAAGTCTCCCCTGTTGCAGCATGTTATCAAGGCTCAGAGGAAGGACTGTGGTCTCATTTTAGTCTGTGTAAATCAGCAGAATCATTTAAAACAAAGCACAGAGGGAAGTATTAGAGACTTCTCCAAGCTGAAGGAGATGAAGTCTGCCAGGGTGGGGAGCAGCTCTGACACCTCACCCAAGTTTTGCTTCTTGTGACTTGGTTTAATGCATGAGGGCATAGATGGAGCTATATTTATCCCAATTAATTTCATGCATGTAACTGAGACATCTAATCACTAAGGTAGTGAAGGGAGGGGTGCATGTGCACACTTCTATGAGCAATTCAGCCAATTCAAGTCTGAAATTGTTTTGTCCCTCTAAAATGTCGGAGTAAGCCCAAGTCAGTAACAATTGCAGCTCTTCGGGAAAGTCTCCAAAGGCAGGAGGCAAACATAATCCATCTAACTTGCCAAAGGCCTCTTGATTGACCACATTTCTTTTATCAGAAAATATGTTCACCTTTGATCTTATCTGTAAGGTTAACCATAAATTTTCTTTGCTTTGATGTTAAAGATACATCACATCTGCTTTGCAAACCTCTTACAGCATCAATTTTTGTTTTGTAATCCAACCCCATGTAAGCAACCTGTCTTATTGCATCTTCTCTGAAGTGCTTTAACTCTGCTGCTGTTCTCTAGAAGATGGAAGCCACTGACTCCCTAAATGCAGTGTCAGGAAAATATTGCTAGTGGGGCCAAATGTGCTATCCCTGAAAAAGTTAATGAGTGATTTTAGTGTCTGCTGCAACAAGATGAAACAGAAGCATCCTTCTCAAGCATAAAAGGTCTTTGTGGTAGCTGAATTGTGCATGTGTGTGGTTTATCACAATTTTCTTGTGGGAGAAGCTAGGAAAAAAAGATTCACCAGCAAAAGGGGAAGAAAAAGAAGGATTTTGAATGCTGTGTATATCTCTGATATCCTGATGTTATGCAGCTTTATGTAGTCTAGTCAGTCTGTAGAGTCATTTGCATTTGTGGGCATTGTGTCCTTTCAGATAGGAATGATGCGGTCAGTGGTTTGGCTGTGAAAGACCCAACAGCAGGAATTTTAGCTGCTGCATTCAGAAAAAATAAAACCCCAGTGTTTTGTATTAGCTTTCAAACTCCGTCCTCCTCCCCCCTTGCCAACCCTGCTCTTCCCCAGTGGAAGTGGTGTGGCAGTAAAATTGTGGGGGAGCTTATTAAATTTGCACATTTAATGCCTCGATTTAAACCTTGGATAATAAAGGACCATCTTTTCATTTAAGCTGTGGATTTACCATCTGCGCAAACTGGATTTACTTTCCCTTTTCTGTATTACCTGAAAACCAGCATTACTATGGATCACTTCAGAAGCTTCTGCTTTCTACATGACCACGTAGAGTCATAGTTAGTGTGCACAGGAGTTCAGAAATACACAGACACCTGGACACTCTTCTTCCTTAAGTGGTTAAGTAAGCAATCCTTAAACTGTATTTCAGTTCCTTTGGTCACATTCTCCTCCTTAACCTTGCTGTAATATCTGACCTTTGCTTCCTTCCAGCATGACATGCAATGACACGGCATCTATAGTTCTGTGCTAGTGTTTGGATGCATCTTCCCTGCTTGAAACTAGGTTATTGGCTGTAACTGAAACCATGATTAGTGCTGTTGCATCTTGCTTGCCTGCTTTAAAGGTGGGAAGGTCAGAGAGGGGAGGTTTACAGAAGTCTGGCTTCCCGAAGCATAGATTTGGTCCTTGTTGGCTGCCCTTTTGCTAATTCTAAGATGCTTTAGGATTGTCTCCTAAACTTTTGTACTACCTAATACTATGAAGTCATATTAATGGAAAAGAAAATAAAACTTGATCAGTTTAGTGAATGAATTCCTAATGCAAAGATTCCCAGGATTGTCTATAGTATTCCATTCACATGGAAAACTATTGGGGGGGTGGGGACACTCTTAAGTGGTTTAATTGCATTGGAGGCATAAGATCATTGTAATCAGGAAAGACAAAACCATTTTTTTTCTGGGTAATAAGAATAGAAAAGCTGGTATCTGATGTTAAAGAGTTTTTGAGAAAAATCAAAACAAGAAATTATGAGGTAATCTCAGGTGACAATTCCTAAAGGAAAACTGCAAATGTAGGAGAAATCCTGGCATGGAGAAGGGAGACAAGTTCTTAGTTGTCACTTTTTGCCTAGTTTTTAACCTCTTGCACTCTCTTTTTCTTCCTTTTTTGAAGGAAATAATTCTGCTTCTTACCCTAATGATTTTTTCACATGGGGAAAAAGGTCAAAGTGAGGTAGTTCTGTGAGCTGGGCCCACTTTCCATCTCTCCTTTTCCCAATAATCCTTGATTGTGTTCAGCTGAATGAGAGTAGGTGGTGAAATCAGTGCAGCTGTCAAAGAAGTGGTTGATTGATGTGTGGCTGGTAGCGAGCCAAATAAAATATCAACTTCTGGGAAAGCTCCTCCTGGGGGGCACTATCCATGCCCCCTCATTAGCCATAGACAGGTGAGACCAATGTTCTCAATTGCTGTCATGATTTCCTGAGTTTCAGAGTTTCGTGTGCAGGGATATCTCAGAGGTGATCCTAGGATTATTCTGAGTTTAAATAATTTTTAATGTAAATAGGATAATCTCAAAATATGTCTAATGGAAGCCCTTAGGAGAAAGGAAGCTCTCTGAGGAGCACAAAACTGTAAGTTCAGTCCTTGCACCAAGTAGAGCTGAAACTATTTGGGCCCAGCTGGATCTGGGGGAGATGGGGGAAGGATAGTTTTAATCTGTGATTTGTCAGCTTTGACTGTAATTTCTGTATCATAGAATCATAAAATATCCTGCGTTGGAAGGTACCTGTAAGGATCATCAAGTCCAACTCCTGTAAATCTAACTCCGTTGCGTGTCTATATGTTGTTGTAACAGCAATCACACTTAATCATACCAATTGTTTGTAAAGATGAAGAATTGCAAAGAAGGACATATTTCACTTTTGACACTTGCTTAAATTGTGAGAAATTTGCACGCTGTAGTGCCCAGCAAAGTTTGAAAGTCGCTGCACATTAAAGCTACTAAGGGCTGATTTTAATCCTCAGCACGGCCAAGCATTGAGTCCATTAGTATCTGTTACTGTGTCAATAGAGAAAACAAACTCCAAGCGCTACCAATTAACTTCACCAGCAAGCATATCTTCCTGAGAAAAATCAAGTGAACATGCATCTTTTATTAGGAGGCGGGAGAGCAGAGCCAGTGTTTCAGATGTCTGGTGACCTTTGTGTGTGTCTGCTATCTCATTATCTTTGACAGGGACTAAATGCAATCTTCAGAGCTGATCAGTGTCTTCTGTCTCCCTGAGGAGACTTTATTTAATTTACTGTATTATATTATAGCATCTTTTCTCTTTAACTGGAGACATCTCAATCTATTCTAATGATAGTTATACTGTGTGTGCATAGAAATACTGACACATACTTAGAGAGGTGGCTTTCGTCTGTATTTGGGAAGGTGTTAGAAAACATGATTCTAAAATAATTTGTTTACACTTAAAATTAAAATTGCTAATATCTAAATACCTAAAATAAAAAAGAACAAGTCTTAAATCTCTCAAGGTCCCTTCCAACACCTATGATTCTATGATTCTATGAAATGGGGGCCATATGTTATTCTTCGATGGAGCTTCTGTTGTAACTAATCAAAAGGATGAGTTTGAAGTAGGCTTCCTGTGAATAGAGTATTGTCTAAAGCTGCCTGTCTTGTGACACTGCCTAAACAAATGTTCTGGTTCAGAGTGGTGGTGGAAAACCCCTTTTTTTGTCTCTGTGTACCAAGTGATGGCTTCGTTCTGGGAGGGATTTTAGTGGGTGTGAGCTGAATTGCTTTTGGAGAAATTGTGGTGGGAACCTGGGAAGTGGCCTGAACAGATGTGAGCAGGGGACATTCAGTCCAGAGGATCAGATGAACCCAAGTCTGAAATAACAGGACTTGAAGCAGAGCTGTGGAGCTTTCTGAATTCCCAAATCTCACTGCTCTTTGGGGTTGCTCCCAATTGGGAGACTTGCAGACTCCAGCTTGAGTGTTTATAATGTGGACAGTGTGAAATGCTGGATTGATACTATCGTTAAGCACCAAGGGTACCAATTGGAAACTGAATTCAGTCGCTCACGGCATTCTGCCATTGGATAGAGTAAGTTTGCTTAGCTTAACAAGATCAGTTGTGGGAGGATATATAGTTCATCGGTAGCAAACAGCAGAGAAGCTCCTGCCTTGCAGTGTGGATTGCTTTGCTCTAGTTTCATGCTAATAAAAGTGTCTTAAAACTACAGAGTTCCTAGGAGGCTGTTGTTATTCTTAAACATGGAAGATTGAGTTCTCTAGAAACTTCTTTGTACTTTAGCTGTATCAAAAGGTTTCCCTTGAGCTGTAGACCCTTCACCTCGCTGTAGGTATGAGAGTAGTAGCTGCGATGTCCTAAAGCCATGTGAAGTTGAGACAAGACTCATGAGAAGAGGTCATGCAGTGTATCCAGAAAACCGGTATCAGCTTTGAGGAAAGGACAGTCCAGGCTTGATAGACAGTTTTTTAGTTCAGATGTAAAAGTAATGCACTTCAAAACAAAATGCCAAGAGTTCTTTGCATCTCCTGGTATGTTAAACCACCTCAAAGGCAAATTACTACCTCGAGCATCTCATTAGGAGGAAGAGTGCTACATACTCCCTTTTCCCCACTATGTCAGATTGATGTAGTCCCTTGGATTAACAGTGTGGAGCTGTAAATGTGTTGTGAAGGCAGAGGAGGTGGAGGGCTGCAAACAACTGCTGCAATATTTCTCTCTTTGCTCTAGCCTTTGAAAACCAGTAGAGGCAGCAATATTACTTTGCAATTTGGTTTTCTCTTAGCTTAAAAAAAAAAGCATTTACATGTAGGTATTTCTTGTTTTTCAGGGACAACCTGAAAATGTAAGTGAACTGTTTCTGCATTTTCCTCCTCTTAAATGTTTTTCTTTGGAGTGATTCAAATGGAAAAAAAAACTTTTTGCAAAGTCACGGTGCTTCCGTGTGGGAATGTGTTTGTCTCGCACCACTTGGAAAACAGGACACATGTTGCTTGGATCCTGGAGACTGTAGTTCGAACAGCGTTTACCACCTTTTTGGTTGCTCACATGCTTTGTCTTATTGCTGGTTACGTTGAGGAGCCGCAGTCAACCACAAAAAGCAAACTGCTGTTGATGGCTTGATGGCTTGTAATGTGCAGTCAGCAGAGGAGAGCTAATACTTCAGTGTTTGAATGAGAACTAAGGCAACAAGGTCTCTGGAAGACTAATTATCCTGTCTCTGTCACTAGACAGCTCTAAACCTCTTTTCTCCTTTCTTTGCCTAGACTGCTACCTCCCACAAACACGTCTCAACATTCCCTTCCAGGATCTGCGTGCGAAGCGTGCCCTGAAAGGCCTCTGAACATTGCTCAGCAGTTCTCAGCCACCTTGTGAGGCTGGAATGCGAACTTGCAGTTTTCTTGTTGAAGAGAAGATGACAACAAAACCAAATCTCTCCTGTCAGAGCACAGGACCATGGGGCTTGGCAGAATGTGGGAACACAGCTTTCTTCTGGCCACCTGTGGCCATCCAAAGAAAAACAGAAATAAGATGCATAAAAGTGAGTGGACTGACACAAAAGTAGTCAAAACCAAGGACCTTTGCTTCTTGCTTGTAATGAAACTTGTGGATGTATTCGAGTTGGCAATTTGACTGCTGTTGACAGCAAATGACAGCATGGTCTGACTGCTACTAACAGGGAATTCCATAACCTTTCTCAGTTTGTGGAGCCACTCCCTGGTCTGCTGTTTTCTTTAGCTGTTGTTTGAAAGAATAATTCTGATGAAACCACCCCAAATACAGTGTTGAGCACTGCAATGTTTCTCCCTGACTCAAGGCCATTTGGGAGTAACTGCTAATTCCTTAAATATATTTCAGATTAGTGAAGATGTGTCTTTCCAGTAGATTGCTAATGTTTTCTGGCTGCTGGCTCTTCAGCATCTCTATGTATATGCTTATATACATATAGTAGTTCTGAATAAAGCTTGAGGTTTATTCAGATGGATGAAAATTTTGTTCAGAAGGATGAAAACGTAGCTGTTCCATCCTCTTATTTAAATGTTGATCCTGTTTACTGAAGCAGTGAGGAATCTGCCCCCGTTCTCTTCTCCACCAGTGACTCAGATCTATGCAGTCCCAGTAGGATGATATCGGATATATGGTTATAATCTATACATGCTGTTGTCTGAATAAGATTACACTTTTTTTTTTTTTTTTAACACTGAAGCCCCCCAAATAGCTGCTGAGATAGAAGGCTTGGGAACTGCTGACTTCAAATTAAGCAGTTCTGAATTTCTGTGCTTGAGCTGTGATGCTTGCTAGTTTCTATTAAGGCAGCCAAGATATATTGCTAAATTGAAAGGAAAACACAAATACTGGGATTTCAGTGCTGAAGTGCAGCAGAGAGTGCATGAAGTACACTGGGTTTATTACCTAGGTGGACCTATAATTGACTAAAACACATGGTGTAGCAGGGAAGGAGGGGGAACAGACAGTGCCTTCCTGCTCAGGACTGTGACAGAAACGCAGCAGAAACACCTCTACAAAGGACAGAATGCAGCACACTGTAACCATGCCCCTTTTGGGCGGCCCCAGACATGATGTGAGCAGGTACAGGGTTGTACTGTGTATCATCTGTGCATCTCAGCAACAGACTGGGTGTCTCCAACTAGAGTTGTTTGCCACTTGTTTTTTTCTTAAGCTCTTTTTTTTTTCTTCAATTTTTTTAAACTGTTCTTCCTATAGCTAATACAGCAGAGCCTTACTGTATGGGCATGGTGGGTAGTTTTTTAGGCACATTCAAACATATTTATCCAGGAGAGCCTCTGAGCAACAAGAAACATGATACTACAGTATCCAGCCATACTTAAATCTTTATTTCCCATCAACCTGCAGGGAGTGTTTTTCTTTTGGGTAGACAGGGCCATGCCAAGCATCCTCTTACCTGAGGAAATCACGTACCTCTTGAAAACAGTCTTAGGAACTGATCACCAGAGGTCTAATGGCTGTGATGACTGATAATTGAATTTCCATATCCCCACTGCTTGAAGTTAAAGGCAAAACTTCATTAAGTTTTCTTGCCATAAACTGTGCTAGAGTTGGGAAAGATGGGAAGCCTACAAGCAAAACTCCAGGGCATGTCCACTCTGGTAATTTTGTTCTCTGGTACACTAAAAATGCTGTATGTGCTACATTCCTCTGCACAGAAAATACTGCAAGTGCTCTAAATGCAGGGAAGAAACAGTCTGACCTCTTTGTCTGCTGGGAAAACTGGCTGGGAGCTGTTATTCTTTAGCATATCGCATAAGAGGGCAAGCTTTAATTCTGTAGAATACTTCTCTGAGTCTCTTGAGAAGAAAACTCTAAGCTGTACTTCAGCAAAGGGTTAGTTCAGGTGCACAAAGAAGGGTCTAGCTATGATTTTCCAACCTGCTGTGCTGTCAGGAAGAATTTCAGGTAGAAACAGTGCACCTGGCTTTTTCAAGGCGTTTGCAGTGGGACATTGAGAGTTCTGGCTCTTGAACTATATCGTGAATGCAGAAGTCACTACTTTAACTGTTGTTTAGATTGCCAAAGCCCCAGAAGCCCTTGGTTTCACACGTGCTCAGGTGCAGGATTTCCTTCCCAGATGGACTAATAGGATTTTCAACATGTTTGAGTATAATTCTGTTGATAATAGATAGAAAATACTGCATTTCCTAACAGCGGAAGATAAAAAGCAAGAGCTGAAATGGGTGTACTGCGCTGCATTGTAGGATGAATAAGCAAGAAAAAAGGGACCCATTTTGTAGGGTTTTGGGTTTTTTTATGTAAGGTTGAGGGAGAAATTGCAGGCAAAGGGAACTGCAGGAGATCAGTGCTTAGAAAGCAGAATTTGGCTGTGCAGCATTTTGATAACGAGCTACCAATTAAAAAATGAACTCACTAGTATGTAGCTGTCTGATTCATCGGCTAGTATGTAGCTGTCTGATTCAGTATACAGCACACTGTTGTGGGAGATATGCTGCCCTTTGCACGAGGTGTCCTGAATTGTTTTGCAGCACTGGGCACCAGATGTTTTGTCCCTCTTGGATGTGACAGCCTTGCAAACCTGTCTGCTTTTGCTGTTGAATGGGGAGCATTAATCAGCTTTAATGATCACCAGTGGATATACTAACAGGTTACAAAAGTTGCGCTCTTCATTCTGCTCTAAATGGAGCCTCAAATAGTTGTAGTTGCCTACGGCTGTGTGCTAGAAAACCTGTTTTCTTCTGCGGATCACACTCTCACCCTTTAATCAGAACTTGTTCTGAAAATGGCAGTGCCATGTCTCTAAGGGTGATCTCATTTTTGAGGGCAGTAGCCAAGGGGGATATTGTCATCTGTTTCAACCTGTTCAGAGAATGAGACTGAGAAAAACACATTTTGAACTTCAAGAAAAAACATTGCTCTGTTTTTTAGGCAGTTCATCTGGGAGTCTGTCTGCACAGAGAAGTTCAGGCTTTAGCTCGTGCTGTTCCACTTCTCATGGATGCATCTGGACCTCTCACCATGATGACCCCAAGGGATTCACCCCAAGGAACACCATAGATGTCACTGTAAGCATTTACTTAAGACCCAGGTATCTCAGCTCTCATTAGAACAGACCTGTAAAGCAGATGGGCTCATTCTGAAATAGGCACCAGAGGGGGAAATTTGGCTGCATGAACACAGCAGCTGCTAGTGCTCTTTGGGATGCCCTAAAGAACCTGCAACTTCTGTGCACAGCTGGCAGTGCAAGGGGATTCAGGGAAGATCTTTGTGGACCTCCAACTGGAGGCCAGGAGCTAACCTTGGGCATCTCAAATGCTGGGTACCCTGGATGCTACCCCAAAGGCTTGTCATCTGAATTGGTCTCTGGGCATCAGCGGCTTCCTTGGCTGAGGGATTGCAGTGAGACTGTAAAGACACTGTGCATGTGGACATCTAAACTAAAATTAAGCCTTAGGCCCAGCCTGACTTCATAAGGCTCTGCAAATTCTCATATTACAGTTATTTTTCTGTGTAGGAACAGAGAAATGTGATGTCAAGTGTGTTTATGGGATGAGTTCTATAGAAATTGTAACTACAGTGATGTAGATGGTAGAAGATGAACAGCCTTCTGGACCATGTGTATGGTATATCCCTGGCATTGCATTGCTCTGATTTTTTAAGTGGAGTCTTTGTTTTACCTTCTTCATGGGATTTAAGCTAAACCCCCCCACCCCAACCCTAAAATCTAAATATCAATTTATTTTATTGACATTTGTGTGCTATAACTAATAGGTTATGGTGAATTTCTGCTTAAAAGCAAGACAGTTATTTGTGGGTCTGGTGAAGCAAATGCCACCAAAAGTCCAGTAGGGGTGGTAAAAGCTGACAGGGAAGGGGAAAACTTCAGTGGGTCTTCAGCAGAAAGGGGAATTGTACCCCTGTCTGGTTGATGCTGAAGACACGAACATAAGGGTTGTCTTGTGCCCTCTCCTGTAAGTACTCAGAGCTTGATGTGTGTGTCTAAACCTGGAACAAAACATTTTGATGTGGAGGTGTAAGGGTGATGAAATATCTTATTTTTGGTTAATTTGCAGAGTTTAGCTATGTTATGATGCTTCAGACAGGGGCTGCAGTTCACTCCCATGCCTGAGTTATTCCCCAGTAAATGTGCACCAGATAAAAATGTGTAATTATGATCTTTAGAATATATTTCAGCCCTCAAGTGTACCTCTGATGTGGCATACATTTATCAGAAGTAGCCACAGCAGTTTTGATCAGCATTGTCCTCTCTGTCAGTGTGCTCAGAATATTTTGCTATTGTTACCAGATTTAAAATATAAATGTGGTTTTTATCGACTTTTATTGCCCTTGCAGACTGACCCTAACTATGTTTTATACCAATATTGAAGGTGTTTTATTGTTACAGAGTGTCTCATTTGAGTGCAGAATTAGAAATGGGATAATTAAAATGACATCAGGGAACGTTACTGTTTCCAAATGTTTTGTTTGAACACCAAGCTGGAATGATAAGTCAGTTTGAATCAGTAGGATTCCAAAGATGTATTATTTCTGGTGTATATGCTGCAAGTGTGTTCAGTATCTAGGAGCTTTTATTTGATACAATGCCTATTTGGCAGAATGTATATCACTTCGGATAGGCAGCACTGAGAGGCTTCCTGAAATGAATTGAGAGTACTTTGATAAATCTTATACGAGACATAATCTCTTTCCATTAGCATATGGATAGCATTATGGAGGCAAATACTGCATTTAATTTAAATCGACACAAGCAACCACTTTAGATTCATGGTGAGCATTAAGTTGCACACTTTATTATATATATATTTTTTTGCATGCAGAATTGAATCACGTTCTAAATGTAAATGCACCCTCAGTAGACCTGGGAAAAGGGGCTGCTGTGGGTATGTGGAAGTTTGAAAACAAAACATAGTCCATACTTGGAGCACCCAGGAGGTGCAGGCCTGTCCACTGTGCTCATCAATAATGCTGTCTGAGAGGAAACGTGGTGGTGAAAGAGACACGAGGAGTTGCTGCCATTTCCTGCTCGCAAATAGAATAATGTCGTAAAATGACAGAGACTTGGCTGACAGCATCGTGTTGGAGGTAATGAGGTATTGAGAGGCTCAAAGGGGAGAGAATTGGTTGAGGAGAAAAGGGTGAGGAGAAATTTGCCGTCAGAGTGAAGGTCAGATAGTGATGTGAGCAAATGCTGGCCTTTACCAACCCAACAAATTTTTTCAGGCAGAAATCACTGGGACATCATCAAAGCCCTAATTAAATCAGTGCAGGGGGCATGTGTGGTTTTTCTGGGTTTTGTTTGGTTTTAGATTTTCTTTAATTGTCAGAATGTTTCCCTTGGGTGACTTTAAAAGAAATCCACAAAACCCCACAAAAAACCCCCCAACCCAAACCCTTGCCAGATACATTCTATGTGGGAGACCACTTAAATAGTATTGGTGGAAAAAAACAACTCACCTTAACACCCACCCACCTCCCCTTTTTAGAAAAATGTGAATCAATTGTTTGTGCCCAGAAGAGCATGCCAGTGAAAACCACCTAGTTATTTGCATCTTCAGACAAGATAAATTGAATTCTAGGGCATTCAGGGGTTGTCTCAGCCCTGGTGATAAGCAGATTCCATAAGCCTTTTCTCTCTCTTTCTTCAGAAGATATTATTTTCAGATTAATAGTGGGGCAAACATGCAAATAAAACAGCTAAATTAATCTTGTTCTGTTGAATACCAGCAGACCCTTATGAACTACTCTGTTTGAAGAGGGGTTTGGCAGTAGTCTGGCCAGATGATGACAACAGTGGACATCCTGCAATAGGAAGTGTCACTGGAGCAGTCCTACCTACATTGTCAGAACTCCTCTTTAGAGCAAAATATTCTACATGGGGCTACAGCCTGCTTGACATTTTGTTCTGAGTTACTCATTTGTATATGAAAATGCAGCTGCATTTCATCCAGAAAGGGATTTGAGTGGCAGAGGTCATTCTTCTATGTAGATGGGAAGTTTGTGTGTTGAAGATTTACAGGATGAAAGAAATATAGCAATGCTGTTATTATTACTTACTTTTTTATTCTAAAGTATTGCATTGAGGTGGTGTGGAGCCCAGCAGAGAAGCGGAACGCATTGCCATTGGGATTTTCCACCTTGCCACCTTTTTTCCACTGTTGATGCTGAAATAGCTCCATTTCTGACATCAAAACCATTTTTTTCAAATTGGAAGGGTAGCACTGTGGCTAAATTTGCAAAAACAACCAGATTTTCCTGTAAGGGCTGAGGATTTCAATCAGTATCTTGTGGCACTCCTGAGGCTTGGCTGATAACACCATCTTTCAGTTTGGATACAAAAGCAAGCCAGCAAGCTACTGTTGTCCTATTTTCTGGTGTGTATTGGTGAACACTGTCTCCATGGTACTGCTCCCTCCAGCCCTCAAATTAGGAACCTTTTGTTCATTCCCCTCTTTCCTGCAGAGTTTGTCTTGTGCAAGTGACTGTTTGCTGTCATATCTCATTTCAGCTGAGTCCTACAACTGATCCAGAGGGACCATAGTACTGAACCCCTCCTTTTTGCAGTCTATGTATTGGTTTCAAATATTTTTTCAGTTCATGGAGACTAGAATAGCCTCACAGTTACCCAGTGGGGCTCCACAGGCTGGTGGTTTCTCTGAGTTCCACTTTTCTGAACCCCTTCTCTTTTACCACCAGTCAGCATTGCCCTACCACGTCTAGAAGACATTACTGCTTCCCAAATGGGGAGCAGGGAAGTATTAAAATGAATGTAATTAATTTATGGATCAAGTAATGCAGGAAGCAGAACAAGGAGTGAAAAGATGTTATTAGGAGAAGGTCTCAAGTATGCCTCTGGTGTTATCTTCTAGAAAGGCAAAGCTCTGGACAAGATTACATACAATCTGGATAGCTGGCTGCGTGACTGGCATAGCTGTGGTGTTGCTACTGCAGCCAAATCACTCACAGCAGATAAGATCCTGATGGAGTCCAGATATATTCAAACCCGGGGTTTATTTAATTTTGTTTGTCTTTAAACCACCTATCATTAGTTTGCCTTTATTTGGATGTCCAAAAGAAGTTTTATTTTCATGCAGCTATTTGTCCAGCATTGAGGTGGTTTGGGGACACCATGAAACGCTGAGTCATCACACACCAAAAGGAGCAGAAGCTCTCTACACCAGGCAGTATCTTACTGCCAGCATCCCAATGTGATGCTCAGGGTCACCCAAAAGCACCCAGGGGCTGGTCTGACTTAGGGACAAATTATGGAAAATGCCCTTTGCTGATGATTTTAAGCTGGGTCCTGATGGTCTTTTGTCAGGTTCCCAACCTGTTTTGCAGAGTGTGGAGTTGAAAAGTTGGACACATAGTTGTATTCTGGCAGTTAAAGATTGGCCTTTAATGCACATATCAAAGAAATGTTCGCTTCTTTTACGAGTTTTGAATCAGGCTTGTATTTCTCTTTTCTTCATCTGCTAGAAGTTAATAGTTGATCTCACTACAAAGTAGTAACGTGTTCATCTCCACTGTGATATCAATATATGTTTCTAGAATGCAAAACACAGAGTTTTAATTTCAGGCATTATCAAATCTATGGAAGAGCTGTCATTAAAAGAACAATGTTACCCTTTGCAGCATCCCAGGCCAAGATGATCACAGGTAAGGACAGTGTTTGTTCATGGTATGAGGAATAAAAAGTTGTGGCCAGGGACGTTACCAGAGCTTTCTGCTACTCTTTGTATCCCACCTGCTCACTGCCTCTTTGTGCTGTGTATTTTTGGCTGCTGTGAGGCACAGGCCTTGTACCAGGCTGAGTTTTGGTGTGACCTGGTACTTTGTGCTTTTTTTTCTCTGAAGTCACGAGGTTGGGAAATCTTTAGAAAAAGGAGACGGTGTAATTCTTATGATTTGCGGATGAATAGAGACTTTAAGATGATCCCCAGCACAGACTACAGCTAAAGTTAAGAAGGATCACAGCAGCATCTCTCACCAGTGCTGTTTCTGGGAGGTAAGGAGGCTCTCTTTGTGTTGAAAGCAGAGATATGAGCCGGAGGGCATCTTACCTGATGTTGATGTCTCCTTACCCTGGCGCCTCTGAGTGCGTGCATGTGAGTGATAAGATTTTGTTATAAAAGACTTTGAAACAAACTACAGTCATAGGGAGGATCTTTTTCTTCTTAAAAATTATTTCTCCTCTCCTTCACAGTGGAACGGAAAGGTCTTGTTTTCTGCTGTTGCTCAAGAGAAGGGAAACAAGATCTTTGAGCATCATTTTCCCATTTCCAAAATTCAAATGCTTTATCCTTTCAACCTGCCTGCAATAAGTGGTGTTTCCTTGTTTTGCAGCACAGAAGTGACTGCTGACTTCTCACAGAGCTGCTGAATAACTTGTGGGGTCAGGAGTGGGTAGACAGCACCTATCCCCCAAAACTGCCAGCTGTACAGATGGGGAGTTTCTTCTTCTCTAGTGTCACTTTCCCTCTTCGTGCACACTTGAGGACAGTGACTGACTTGGCATTAAGTTCAGCCCTGCAGCTGGGTTACTAGCAAATCTCTGTTGCCAGGGAAAGGATGCAGAAAGTCAGGAAATGACAGAAGTGCACAAGAAGTGTGATGTTCCCCATCCAGTCAGAACTCTGCAGTCAGAACTTTGTAGTTTCTGGGTATCAGGTGCCATGTAACCACGTCTAGATTTCAGAGACCATTTTTGTTGCCACTGACAGTATCCCTGAATTTCAGACAATTCTGTTGTATCATGACTGTGACACCAGGATACACGACAAGCTTAAAGGGCTTTATGCTACCCTTGGTCCCTCCCTGGAGTGTATTACTCTGAAGGAGGGTGCATAGAGCCAACCTAGAAGCCAGAAGCTTTTCTCATGTCCCTGACCCCCAGGCTCATATCCTGCCCTTGCTTCCAGCCAGCCCAGGAACATTTGCTGTGCTGCTACTGGAAGAATTGGTTTGGTACCAACACAGAGCCAGTTTCAGCCTGGAGCTCAATTCCAGCAGCCCTTGTGAAGGGTCTTGAGGTGTGCAGTGTCCTTTTATAAAGCTGTTGTGTTTCTGTAAGGAAGGGATGTCACTGCAGGAAAGAAATGAAGTGTCAACACCAAGAGGAAAGGTTTAGTTAGAAATCATCTTTTCAACTGACTGCGTGGATTGCTTAACTTCCATGCTGTTTGTAATTCTGCCGCTCTGTTCCTTATCTTCATCCCAGTAATGCAAATAATAATGAGGAAAAAATAATGATCAACATTCCTTTCCTGGGGAAGTATACAGTGGGTTAATGTTGCTAGGAGACATACTCAGTGGTTTGCACTTCACTGTACAACCAGAAGGACTCTGCACATGTGCAAAGCGCAAGAAGTCTGTGCAGAAACAAAATTAAAACCAGGACCAATACTGTCAACCAAGATGTCTCCCAACTTAACATCTTCCTTGAGTACTTTGAAGAAGCATATAAGAGATCTTTGTGGCCTGGAGGCCTCAGGACACCTTTAACTAGGCTCTCTATTTGTGGATCTTGAGGCAGCTGAGAGTGAAAAAGTGTTGTGCAGGGGCTGCTCCCTTTTTAAGAAGGAAATCTCTTATTCAACATTGTACCTTTCCCTTTTCTTCTGAATTGCCATTATTTTTTATCACTTCTCTTTGTATCTGTTAGCTGCGTTGAAAATCTTTCACTTGTAAAAGCTTTTTGCTGTCCTTAGTGAGAGAGTATAAGCGGCTGTGATTCAAAATAACTGTAATGCAGTGATAGCAGAAGTTTTGGTGAAGTGTGCTTTTGACTTCCCCATCCAATTAGTTCTTGGCCTGGAGTTTGCTGACATATGTGCCAGAAGTAATTTGTCAACCATTAGAGAGTGGTTTTGCAAGTTGAAACAACGTAAGTGCTTGGGACAAGAGAGCTTCAGGCCAGGGGCAGTGCCAACGACAGATTTAGGTCTTGAGAATGGGTTGAAAAATCAGATGAGCTTTTTCTGAGCTTGAATTGCCTGGACTCAACTTGCACTTTTCCTCTGGGCCTCTGACAGAAATGGGGCCATTGGGCTTTAGTTGGCCCACATTGCATTTGCCTTTCTTCTGTGCTGGCCTGATTTGGAGGTGTTTGTGGTGGATGGAGGCACACACCGTTGGGCATTGTGCTAATGGGAGCGCTGCCGTTCCCTTACTGTCTCTGATATCCATGTGCACAGTGAGGAGCTGCTGCAGCTGCTCCAAGTCCTGTTTCCTGACCAGTTACAAAAAGGATGCTCTCAAGAGAGCCCTTGCTTTGCAGCCCTGGGCAGTTTGCTGAGGTAGGCAGTTGTGTTTCTGATGATGTCTTTCTCAGAGGCTGCACTGATTGCCTTAGCCACATGGCTGCTGGGAACTTTCTGTATTTCTGCAAGACAGAGTGCTGCCTCTTCTGTGGTACCCACCATTTTAGTTTTGTTGCAAGAGGCTCTCAGAGGCTTTGCTGGTGCAGGAATAGAGGCTTTGGCTCCAGCTCAAGCCTGAGGCAGTGTCCCTCTTGCTTGCCTACTGCAGGCTTTGCTCCCACCCACCAAATTCAAGCTGAGTACAGATCTCTAAAGAGAACAAACTGAGAGGGCAAGCAGTCACAGTTACAGCACTTTTCTTATTGGCAGTCATCGTGTAAGTGAGATAAACCCTATTGTTGTCAAAACTGCCAGGTACATTTTGAAGAGTGGATGTTCCTGAACAAAAACAATAAGAAATCCTTTGCTACTTCTCTGCATTTCTAGTCTTCAGCTGTGCCAGAGAAGCTGTGAAAAGGAGTTCTTGTGTTTTGCCTATATAGATTTCTGTTTGAAAAGCTGAGTGGTCTGGAAATAAATCTGGTGTGTATACTTTCAAGCTGGTTTTATTCATCTGGGTCTCTACCACTGAAGTAGAGCAGTGTCTGAGATGGGAGTGGTAGGATATATTGTGGTTAAGCAGTGCATGGCATGGCCATAATCCATGCAGTAATAACAGCTCTTTCCTAAGAGACATAGAAAGGAGTATGACTGGTTATGGTGCCAGTGGAAGTTTGTCTACTAATTCTTATCTAAATTTTACCCTGCTTGTAAGTGACTTTAGGTGGTAATTTGTTAGCCTATATGCAAGGGTCCCCTGCACTATGAAGACAGGGATATACCCAACGCAGGATCTTCTGAAACCTTGGTAGGCGCCAGCTTTGTATATTGATGAAAGAACAAGGAATAATAGCTGTTGCCAGGTCATCAACAACATAAAGCAATGTCAAAATTATGTCTGTGTACTGGGATGCAATGACCTTAATACATCTAGCTGATATGAATAAAGATGTTAAGATCTCTGCTGGTGGCGTGTCAGAATTAGAAGCAACCCTAAAAGGCCTTAATAATGCAACCTCTAAGTAAATATCCATAATCTAACCTGGGAAATTGTGTGTAAATAGATGCTCAGGCACGCAGCATTTTACTGGCCTGCTGCATCAGAGCACCTCTATCTTCAGAGTGATTAAACAGGTCAGTGAATTCACCTTGGGACTTCTCCAGCTTCAACGACTTTAGCAAAGCCTTCAGAAAAAAGGAGAAAAAGTGTTTTGTGTGTCTGGCTGCACTGGGAGGCCCCACAAGATGGTCAGCAGTCACTTAGTATGAGTGTACAGGTAAATGATAACCTGAGAAGTGCCTGACATAATAGGGAGATGAGGAATGTTTGGTGTCGTTCTGGTCATGGCTTAGTGTATAAGGACTCCATAGATCTTGATTCACAGACCAGTATGTATGTGTATAGGTTCTTGCCCTGCAGGACATGCTCCAACTTTGTTGCTTTTCCTCCTGAGGATGGAGGACTACGAAGGAGAAAAGTATAGAGCTGTGTATATGAAGAGTAAATTACATGGTTTCAAAAGTATGTCGCTGTGTTGCTTCTCCCCCAGGACAGCAGGCTGGTAAAATTTTTCAGCCCTGTTTCAGATTTTGGGCTTTGATCCTTGTTCTCCTGTGTGGATCTGGGCTGTTCTGGCTACCCTCAGGTATGTCACACCTCCCTGAGGGCCTCTGGCAGATGCTACAAGAAAAAAAAAAAAGCTGTTTCCATCTTCCCCAGGATATTGAACAGGCTTCAGTAAGCTGCAGGGAGAGGAACTGCAAATTAGCTCCGAAAACACTGTTTCTCCACAAACTTCCATTTTTTTTGCTAAGATTAGCCGTGAGGCAAGACTACTGGCGTTATATTGGTCTTCCAAATTGCAACAGTGTCTGTGCTTGCATCTGCCTGCTCTCAGTGTCTCAACATCTAGGTGTGTAGATTAGTGTCTGGTATGTACTCATAGCACTTGTCACAGAAGGAAGAGGCAGGTCCCCAGTCTGCAGCTGCGTTTGTTGTATGTTTTGTGGTGTGGTTTTTTTGGTGATCGTTTACCGCTTGAGTGTAGAGGTTGAGTATAAGTTTGGGACAGTTGATATTTGTCAGGCTGAAAAAAAATGAAGAGCCACCACCAAACACAAACTCTTCTTTCTCTCTCTTGCAAATGTTGCGTCAGAATTAGAGAGGTAACAATAAACACCATAAATATATGATATAAAATGCTCCCATGGCTAGTTGGAGCTAACAGGGCCAGAACTTCTTCACAGCCCCAGAAGTTTATTTGGCAAAAACTAAACCACAGCAGCCCTCACAATTTGTTAATTGATCCCTTATCAGTGAAGTGCAGCTGTTGATTCAGTCATTGCTGCTTCATATTTCAGGCAGAAAATTAAGTATGTCAAGATATGGGAAAATCCAGATAAAGAAGTAAAAGCCACTATAAACATTTTTGGAGCGCAAAGTAAAAGCTGTTTATGAATCAATAAAACTATGAGTTAGTGTTTGGGTGTTCATCATCTTTACAATTGTACTTTGGGAGCCAATGAGCTGATCCAACATGCTCCAGGACTGGTGTAAAAGCTCCCATTGATTTTCAAACAGACTTTGGATCAGCTCCAAATGGTTGGTTCAAACTCCTGCTGAGAGAATCCTGATCCAAGATAGAAATGGGAGCAGACGTTTGGTCCTAAAGCCATCCTGTCTTTGCAATGCTGCAGAAGCAGAACACACTTTTTTCTTCTTTAAGGAAAAATCTTTTATTTAAGGCTCCCATGACCTGTTGCACCTAATAGGGCTAGAATTGTTGAGTTGTAGCTTTCATCATATTGATTGGATTTTCCCCACCCCTGTTATCCATGCAGCACCTGGAATAGGTGTTTTGCCACAGAAGCAAGCCCAGCAGTGGAATTGAATTTGCGTTCTTGAGTTTCCCAGGCAGCAGCAGCGTTCATATGATGTTTGCCTGGAACAGTGTTCCAAATATTCGTGTTACGTCCCAAAAACCTGAGCTGCTAGGTTAATGTCACACAAACATTTACCAGGCAACCCAAAAAAATAGTCTGTGTACACAGCCATAAATTTTAATATGACTTTTAGAGACAGATAAAACCCACGACTCCTTGGCATGCAATCGTTGCAAACCATTTAAAGGGAGGAAGAAAGCACTTCAGAGGAACGGAAGAGGATTTTTTCTTTCAGCTTCTGCAGCTGGTGAAGTCATTGCCTTTCTGGGGAGGATGTTACCCCTCGTACTTGTCCCCATGGCATGTCCATGCAAATTGGTGTGCTACATCCAGGGGACTGGCTCATGCCTGGCCTGGGAGGGGACCTCTTGCCACATGAGATGATGCAAAGTGCACTTAAGCTCCGGCACATAGTTACCACCAAGTGCATGGCTTGTGCAACACAGACTGTTGGGATGGGTGGGTTAGTAGGAGAAGGTGCTTCTTGAAGCGGGATAAAAGCATTTACATTAAGAGTCGTATCTTAGTCACAGTTGCTACCAAAAATAGCATTATTTCATCTCTCTCTGCTTGCTGCCTTTGCCCTGAGGGACTGAACTGAGCACCTAGCAAGGCTGATCAACTCAGGCAGCCCCATAGAGGCTAAGCAGATCTTGATCTGATGGTCTGAGACTTATTTTCTGACAGCACCCAGAGCTTATCCGACACATGCCTGTTCCTGATTATGTCAGCCTGTTCCAGGCAATGCATATTGTGCTGGGCACTCTTCGTTCATGTGGTTTGAATCACGACTGATTTCATTTCTGCTTAAAAGACTTGAAAGAAATAATCCCCACCATGGACTAAATACTGTGTGACACATGAAAGCTTCAGCTGACGGTACTGATTAGAGAGTGAGGCACAAAACGAGCCATTCCAACTGCAAAAAGTGTAAGGTATGGAGAAATAAACTGATTTAAGGCAGATTTAATTTTGCTGCGGGATGCAGCTTTGTGCTGTGAGTTTAATGATGAAGCACCTTCTTAGTCATTTCATTTTACAAACTTTGGGGAAATGGGACTGTGAGCAGTTGACACCTTGGTTATAAACAACTTTTGATGCAATAGCTTCAAATAACTTCTGTCCAGAAAGGAGATAATAGGTCTGTTTGATCTTTCTTTTCTTATACCATCACTAGGTGCTCTCATAACTCCTTCTAGCTTCAACAAGGCAGAAAACCTGTGGTTTTTGCCAGTAAGTAGTTGTTACTGATAGTCTTTAGTAGCTTTAACAGCAATGTGGATTTTTTTTTCCTGCTAACTTCGACTCTTTGCTCTAGGAGAGGCTGAAACTGTATCATCATAGCAGCAGTACAGCAGGGAGTGTAAATTTTGGAATAAAAAGAACAAAATACTGGATTACAGGTCTGGGAGGCAGCAACAAGGCTTTTTTCTGTTTCTGTGAAACTTAGCGCAGTAAGGACTTGTTCCTCCTTGGAGACTCATGGCACTCCACCAACATAAGAAGCCCATCGCTATTAGAATAGTGTTCTCCCACTCTGAAGTTCTTGAACTCTCCCTTCCATTCTGACACAACTATTAATTCGAAGGCGTGAAATAATGTATATGGAGGAGTTAGCACTTATGTACCAGAGAAATAGAGCAAATATCCGCTTGTAAAATACAAATGTCCTTACTTTGCAATGCATACTGAAAAATGTCCTGGCCTTGAGCTTTGGCTTAGCTAACTTCACACAAGCTCATTTTATCATGAAAATAATTAGTAAAGCTGGCCCTGATGGTTTAGGGCTCTTCAGTTTTCTCTGAAAACACTATGTGAAGCTCGTGCTGGTGATGATTGATAGCTCCAATCTGGAGGTGGCTGCTGGGCTCACTAGAAACACAGGAGTCCTTTATCATCAGGGACAAGCGTGGAAGGGTGCCGAAAGCTAGCGCCCATCATTCTCACCTTCCTGCCTGTTCACAGGAGCTGGGGTTGTCACTGGGTGTTTTTGCTTTAGTTGCACAAAATTCAGTCCTTGGGATTATGAATTTTCCTGCAGCCTTCATCTGGCAGAAGGGACAGCTATGGGTGGACTTCTTGGTCTGCTCTGCAGCTGAGCACTCCTTTAAAATCGAGGGGATTTAATTACATCTCAGCCTGACAATGGGGAAAGAATACAACAGACGGAAAAGCTGTGACGTCTTGTACCTTGCTGCCTTTGCAGCTGAGAGTGTAAAGTGATAGCCTTGCATTAAGCACTAATCTGAAACTATGAATATATCAAATTATTTTACAGGTCTCTTAGCGGGCAGCAAATATGCAGCGGGGAAGCTGGTTTGACATTCATAGCTGTCTGCCTGCTACCAGAACTTTTAATAAGTCACAGGGCCCCCAGAGAAAGTCTTAAAATGGAGGTGAAGTTTTGTGTTTTTCTAAGACATGAGCAAGTGATTTACCCAAATTCCTGCGATATTTAAGAAGTTTAATGGAGGAGCAGGAGCTCCCAGTGTTCTTCCATTCACATGGTATTGACAAAGGAACCAACCAAATCACTCTGCTCTTAATGATTAAAAGAAAATCTTGCCATACAGTGTTAGACAGAGGATGTGGTAATGGCTTTGCACCTGGGAACAAGCTGGAATTGCAACGGCAATAAAGCTTGATTGCAGTACTGAAGCTTGATTAGATTTGCCACCGTGGGGTCCTTTTGGAGGCAAAAAAAGGAAAAAAAAAAAGTTGAAACCATGCAGCTACAAAATAGGAAAACACATTAAGTGAAGTTGTACTATGTTCTGATGTAAATTCAGTGCAGCTTTTGTATGTGATTTAACAAAAACCTCTCTAAGTGTAGGAATAAAGTCAAAGAGATAGCAGGTTGATCTGAGGGAGTCCAAAGTGCCAGCAAAAAAAGAAAGAAAGGGTTTTGGGGAATTTCTGTCTGCAGTGTATGGCGGGGACAACAACTGGCCAACAGTATTTTATGTCAGATCTAATTTAGTGCTGTGAGTTTCTGCATAATTTTTCTTCTTTTACTGTTCCTGTGGCTATCGGAGGAAAGCGTGCTGTCCCGGCCTGTCTGTAAGGCAGCTGCAGCCAGAGCTCCAGGGCCAGGAAAAGGTTGAACAGGAATAAGTCTGCTTTCATGGCTCGCTGCTTGATGCTCACAGGGATGCTCCAGTGCAAATCAAAGTCCTAATTCCCAGGGAACAGCTACGTGTTTCACATGAAAATCACTGTGCGACGTGCATTGGGAAATTTACCCCTTCCTCCCATCCCTGCCAGAGAAAAGCTGTGACTTCCTCATTGGTTATTATGTTCTTAGCTGGCTCTAAACATTTGACTATAAGAAGTGTAAATGCTGAAGTCTGCACTTGGATTTGCAAGGTTTCTAGCCAGAGGCTCAACTGTAGGTGATCCAAACCTTTAAAGCTGGGTTGGCTCCTCTTCCTGTCCCAGAACCACAGCTGGCTGTTTGTTAGTTTGGAGTGGGAATGACTTTCTGAAAGAAAAACAGGTTTGTTTTCCCTTGTGGAACAGAGGATGCTTTTGGTTTTCTTTGTAGAAAACTTAAAATATTCAGTGAATCCATAAGTCATCTTTCCAGTTGAGCATGTCTGTGTTACTGCCCACCCAAAAAATCTTCTGGGGATGGTCTCAGAAGCCTAGTGAGCTAGAAAGTCAGTATTGATTCTCATTAAAGTGATGGTTTTTGGGATCCTTTTCTTCCAAACTCAAAAAATAGGGAGGGGAAAAAAAAAGTTAATTTTGTCTAAGCATTGATTTGGAGGTGCATGTGCTTTAAAATTATGTGATTTTTCTCATGTATGAGGAGTTCCATTTTCTTGTCTATCCTAGACAGTGAGATTTTTCCAAAGTTTTTAGGTTTGCTGGAAAGGTAGAGGTGCTGAAGGCACTGAAATGCTCAGATGTTCCAGCAGCAAGGTCTTAGGAACTTCAGAAGAATGGACTTTATATGGATAATATAGGATAAGAACTATTCTCTAGCTACTAAAAAAGAAAGGCAGCTGACTTGGTGATAAATGTCTGTACTTGAAAGAGATGCTCACATATTCAGCTCATAAGATTCCATCAGTAGGTTTTCTGAAGGTCTTTCACTCAAGTACATGAACCTGACAGATTTTGTGATATATGATCATCCCTTCAAATCAGGCATCAATTAGTCTACCAAAATGGCTTAAATTTTATCTGTCTCTAATAACAAACTGTACTGAACCAGATGAGTTTGAAAATGCTGTAACACCTCGTCTTCCCCATTGCTGGTCTCCTCCTCTTCCCCCACAAAAATGTGCCGTTTCATTTATATTCTTTTTATAAGTTTGGGCAGAATTCTTCCTGGAACACAGTGCTCCTTAGTACATGTTTTGGGAGACAGTAGCATATATTTAATTACAAGATAAGGTATTTCACTATGTGGTGAAACACCTACGACTTCAGGACTATAAGTCATTTTTTTTTTCTTGTAATATGGCTGCAGAATATGTAAACTTTTGGCAAAGTTTGACTTCATGTTACTGTGGGAGAAATTGTATCGTTGCTTTGGTGTTCTGGTAGTTTCTCAGACCCAGTGATAGAGATGCTGCTGAGGATTCCTCTGTGTTGGAGTCCCGCAGGACCCCATGCCCAGCCCCAGGCTGCTGTCAGTTTTGTCCCCCTGAGATGAGCAAATCAAGGCTGCAGATGAATGATGCATAGACTCATAGAATGCATAAGGTTGGAAGGGACCTTTAGAGGCCATCTAGTCCAACTCCCGACCCTCTCTCCAGTAAGCAGGGACATCTTCACTAGATCAGGTTGCTCAGAGCCCTGTCAAGCCTGACCTCGAATGTCTCCAGGGATGGGGCCTCCACCACCTCTCTGGGCAACCTGGGCCAGTGACTCATTAACATCCAGCTTAAACCTCCCCTTTTCTAGTTTAAAACCATCACTCATCCTATTGCTCCAGCTTTCGAATAGGCACCTTTCAGGTACTGGAAGGCTGCTATAAGGTCCCCCCAGAGCCTTCTCTAAGCTGAACAAGCCCAACTCTCAGCCTGTCTTCACAGGAGAGGTGCCCCGGCCCTCCTCTGGATGCGCTCCAAAAGGTCCACATCCTACTTGTGTTGAGGGCTCCAAAGCTGGACACAGCACTCCAGGTGAGGTCTCACCTGAGCAGAGCAGAGGGGCAGAATCAACCTGCTGGCCATACTTCTTGTCATGCAGCCCAGGAATTAGTTGTCATAGAATCATAGAATATGTCCTGAGCTGCAGATGCACATTGGTGGCTCCTGTCTGGCTTCTCATCCATGTGTACTCCCAAGTCCTTTTGCTCAGGGCTGCTTTCAAGTGCATCATCTCCTAACATGTCCCACAGTGTCCCCAGCACTCACAAAGGATGGGCAGCTGTGCTAAAAAAAAAATGGTGCCTTGGAGCGTGAGAAACTAAAGCTGCTGCAGTGACAAAGTACCAAAGCCAAGAATAGGCCCAAAATCCTCGATTTGGTATCTTATTTCTGTCTCAGTTCTTTACCCTTGAATTAGGAGTCACACCAGATAATTTAGGAAATATAGTTGTGCCCTAAAAGCCTCAAGCTTGGAGTTGCTCAGCAGCTATGGAGCTGCCTTGAGTGTCCTGTTAGAGAGAGAATGGTGCTTACATAAACAAATGTAATTCTAATTCCCAAATTCCGATCACTGCAGACGCGTTGACTTCAAAACTTGACTTACAGACTCAATTATCTGTTAAATGAAAATCACTCATGTTCAAATGTTGAGTGCTGCTTCCTTACTCAGAAACCCAGATTTATCTTTAAATTATGATGATCCTTATGTTTTAAAGATGATACAATATGCAAATTCTCTGTGCAGCTGAAACATTTTGAGGATAAATAGAAAAGTTACATAAAAGCTACTTATGTTTTGTTTACCAGTTTAATTTGTTTGTTGTTCTGCATGCGGGGCTTTTTTTTTTCCTTCTAAAAATCTTTGTGGTAAAGGAAGGAATTTGTTTTGCTTCTCTAAAGAGGGATTTTTATTGTGTTTTTTCCCCTGTAGCACTTGTTTATGTGGCAGACAGAACAACGCTGAATGAGCGAGAAAGAGAAATTACTTTCCTTTTGAGATAGATTGGAATAGTGAAGGCATTTTTTACCTGAAGTGTGTATTTTCTACGATGTTTACTAACAGCAGTAGCTGGTTTGCAGAGCTCTCCAGAGAGCTGGGCATCCGTAGCACTGGCAGCAGCGGTGTATTTCATGGTGATGTCTTTGTATCTACTGGGAGAGCAGAAAAAGATGATACCCAAGTGGCTGGATGGGGTGGGAGAGCAGTTGGGACACTTGGGAAATGATGTTCCTACTTGAGATCTGGTCCCAGACTGAGGATAGAGCAGTGCTGGGATGGATTGAGTAGTTGTGGTGTGGAGATAAATGGGCACAGAAAATTCACCAGTTTCCCTCTGGACACAAGCCTCTAATGGAGATTTATCGGAATAGGGAAGACTGCATAAATACAGCCTACAAATCTTAAGAGGACTCTGGTCATAGAATCATAGAATCATAGGGGTTGGAAAGGACCTCGAGAGATCATCGAGTCCAACCCCCCTGCCAAAGCAGCTCCCTAGCTCATATTGCACAGATAGGCGTCCAGACAGGTCTTGAATATCTCCAGAGATGGAGACTTCACCACCTCCCTGGGCAGCCTGTCCCACGGCTCTGTCACCCTCAATGAGAAAAAGTTCTTCCGCATGTTGGTGTGGAACTTCCTGTGCTCCAACTTGCAGCCACTGCCCCTTGTCCTGTCTCCACAGACCACTGAAAAGGGGCTGCCCATTTCCCCCTGCACCCCATACTTAAGATATTTATAAACATTAATTAGGTCTCCCCTTAGTCTTCTCTCCTCAAGACTGAACAGTCGCAGCTCACTCAGCCTTTCCTCACAGGGGAGATGCTCCAAGCCCTTAGTCATCTTCGTAGCCCTTCTCTGGACTCTTTCCAGGAGATCCCTGTCTTTTTTATACCAAGGAGCCCAGAACTGGACACAATATTCCAGGTGGGGCCTCACCAGGGCAGAGTAGAGGCAGAGTAGATCACTTTCTTCGACCTGCTGGCCACACTCCTCCTGATGCACCCCAGGATCCCATTGGCTCTCTTAGCCACCAGGGCACACTGCTGGCTCATGGCCAACCTGTCATCTACCAGGATCCGCGGTCCTTCTCGAAAGAGCTCTTCTCCAGCAGGTCATCCCCCAGCCTGTACTGATACAAGCGGTTATTCCTTCCCAGGTGCAAGACTCTACACTTGCCTTTGTTGAATCTCATCTGGTTTCTCCCTGCCCAGCTCTCCAGCCTGTCCAGGTCTCACTGGATGGCAGCGCAGTGTTCCTGTGTGTCAGACACTCCTCCCAGCTTTGTATCATAGGTGTACTTGCTGAGGGTGGATGCTATTCCCTCATCAAGGTTGTCAATGAAGATATTAAACAGGACTGGATCCAACACTGAGCCCTGGGTAACTCCGCTAGTAACAGGCCTCCATTCAGATTCTGCTCCACTGATCGTGACCCTCTGAGCTTGGTTCACCATCCAATTCTCAACCCACTTCACAGTCCACTCATCTATCCCATGCTGTCTCAGCTTTGCTATCAGGATGTCATGGGAGACAGTATCAAAGGCCTTGCTGAAGTCAAGGTAGATGACATTCACTGCTCTCCCTCCATCTACCCAGCCAGTGATGAGATCATAGAAGGCTATGAGATTGGTCGAGCATGATCTCCCCTTGGTGAATCCATGCTGACTACTCCTCATGACCTTCTTCTCTTCCAACTGCTTGGAGATGGCATCTAGAACAAGCTGTTCCATCACCTTTCCAGGGACAGAAGTGAGGCTGACTGGCCTATAGTTGCTGGGATCCTCCTTCTTGCCCTTTTTACAGGCCCGAGTGACATTGATTATCCTACAGTCTTCAGGCACTTCTCCTGTTCTCCAAGACCTGTTGAAGATGATAGAAAGCGGCTCAGTGATCACTTCCACCAGCTCCCTCAGCACACGTGGATGTATCCCATCTGGGCCCATGGATTTGTGTGCATTAATCCCTTTGAGATGCTCCTGGACCACTCCTACCTCAACCAGAGGGAAGCTCTTCATTTCCCAAACTCTATTACTTTTTTCCAGTGTCTGTGGGTCCCGAGGGGCCTTTGGAGTGAAGACCGAAGCAAAGAAGGCATTCAGTATCTCCACCTTCTCATAATCCCCTGTTACCAGGACACCCACCTCATTCAGCAAGAGACCCACATTATCCCTGGTCATCCTCTTACTATTCACCTATCTAAAAAACCCCTTTTTATTATCCTTTATGTCCCTTGCCAGTTTCAATTCCAAGTGGGCTTTAGCCTTCCTAGTCGCATCCCTACAGGCCCTGACAACATTCCTATATTCTTCCCAGGTGCTCAGACCCTTTTCCCACAATTCATAGACCTTCTGCTTCCCTTTGAGTTTACTCATTAGCTCCCTGCTCATCCACGCAGGTCTTCTGCCTCTCTTTCCCCTTTCTTGCTCAAAGGGATGCACTGGTCCTGGGCTTGGAAGAAGCGCTGTTTAAATGCTACCCAGCTCTCACAGGCTCCCTTACCTTCTAACAGTGTAGCCCAAGGGATAGCTCCTATTGGGTTGCAGAAGAGATCAAAGTTTGCTCTTCTAAAGTTAAGGGTAGCTATCCTCCTTTTTAGCTTGCTGCTTCCACTCAGGATCTTGAACTCGACCATTTCATGGCCACTTAGTCCCAAGCTGCCCCCAACCTTCACTTCCCCAATGAGTCCCTCCTTGTTGGTAAAAACGAGGTCCTGTACCCGCCCTCCCCTTGTAGGTTCCTGCACCATCTGTAGCAGGAAATTGTCTTCAACATACTGCAGAAATTGTCTGGACTGCATACGACTGGCCGTATTGCTTGCCCAGCAAATATCTGGGTAACTGATATCCCCCATAACGACCAGCGCCTGGGATCTCAAGGCTACTTCTAGCCAGAAGCTAGAAGTCCAAGAAGCTCACCTAGGATTTTTCTCAGATCATTTTCCCTGACAATCAGCAGTGTTAAATATGTTCATCCACATTCTCTGGAGCTAGGATGGGCACAAGAAAGGTGTATAGGATTTTTCAAAAAAATCAAAGTAGGGAGGGGTTAGAAAAGTAAGATTTTGTTTATAGGTACCAAACCCAGGATTTACTGTTGCTGTTTTGATGGGGTTTCTGTCAAGGGGTGCAAACAACAACATATAAACTTCTCCAACAAGAGGCTCAGCAAGTATTTTTGTCACCAAAATTTTCATCACTGTAGCAGAAAGGCCATGACTATGGATGAGAAATTGCCTTACATGAGACACAGAGTTTGTACAAAGATTAACTTCCTCTGGATTCAGGTTCTGGCACTGAAGCTGTTTACTGCTGTGGCTTTTGGTGGGAAATTTGATCTTGCAAGTCAAACTGCTTGAGTGTTTTCCTCTCATAGTAATGACCTGTATTTTCTTCCTATGCTTTGGCATTGCTTTTCCATTTCAGATACTTCTGTGAATGGAGCTGTTTCTCCTCAACAGCCCTTGGCAAGAAATATTTGGGTCTTTTTCTAGAAGCACGTACTGTTTTGTCCAGGACTCGCTCCTGTTTCTTGTGATACAGTTATTCAGAAGGATTTGTTTGGTGGCTGGGTTAGACAAACGATCCAAGTGATGCTGAGTTTGTGATCTGTTTTCCACCACCTCAGGGATGCCTCAGATTGCAAACAGCGTGCATTCATCTGTAGTGTAGCTGCTGCTTCCTGGGGGGGGTGTGTGAATTTTAGCTTTGACAGAGAATAACAAATGACAGAAGCTGAATAGCAGATCTCAGACACGTTTCCTTCAGGTTTGCCACTATATATTAAGGCTTTGTGAGAACTGAAAGCAACAGGCAAATAAAAATATGGAACTCTTGTTTATACCTATGTGACTGGATATAGTTGCTTTCTAGTGAATGTTTTCCCCTCTTCACCATAAGAACAGGTTATCTGTCTTGAGAAGGAAACAGTCTCCATGTGTGAGGGTCCCTTGGGCAGAAGAGATGGAGGGCAGGGCCATGGTTTTGTTCCTCAGCCTGTGCTCATTTTCCGTGGTGTCTCTGTATACTGCCGTGTCTTCGAAGTGTGACTGGGGACACACGTTGCTGCTGATAACCAAGAAAGAGCTAAGAAGCATACTGCAAGTGATGGGGAACGTATTAGTCTGCTTGGTCATAGATTAGCTGTTCTAGTAGATTTCTTCATCTATTTTAATATTTGATGATTAATTATAAATAATATCTAACACTTTTCAGCAAAGACAGAAATGCTGAATTATTCAAGATTTCATTTTGCATTCTGAACATGTGAGTGGTCACGTATAAATAATGCATTAAAAGTATTGCTGAATATCCAGTCACTTCCCAGTTTGTATTTGTCTCTGCAGTGAACAAGAGGGGGTGAGGGGCAGAAGAAAAGGGATCATCACCTGTAGCTGGTGGCATTGCTCTGTTAGTAGGTGAGGTGCCTTTTTCTTGCTACACACTAGATATTCCCGGTAGTGACCTGGTCTCCAAGCCCGATGAGAAGAGCCTGGCTGAGGATCACTTAACTGAGCTGTGTGTTTTGCCTCTCCGCTGCAGTCAGTGCTGAGCAAGGTGCTTGTGGGCACCGGAGCATCCCAGGGACCAGTTGAAGGCATGGCTTTGGAGACAAGAGAGTGTGTGAAGCATCTTCATCCTTCCAGGACATACCATGGTAAAAGGCTGTGAGGGACCAAAAGGCTTTTCTTTGTAAAATGCAGTCAGAAACATTTGTGGAAACCTGATTAAGTTAGTCAAAATCTTTGTGAGGAGTAGGAGCTGCTAAAGCACTAGATCTGCTGCTGGTACTGCTTTCTGGTGAAGCTTTCCAATACATAGGTAACTTTTTGTAGCATTTAAAAATCGGCACGTTCTTGGTTTTTCCTTTGCATGTGCTATCTAATGGGCAATGGCAGTGGATTTCTGTTCTCTCCTAGACAAGCCCTGTGTGTGTTCTGCAGGAGCAGTCAGCAGCGAAGACAGCATGTTGTAATTCCTTCAGCTGGCTTGAACACTGAGGTATCTTTCATTGCAATGATGGGTTCACTGAAAGATCACTTGAGATCTCCTTTAATAATTGAAGACCGCTGTTGAAATCATCTAGGCTGTCGTAAGACTGAGTGAACATAGCTCTTGTGTGCTGAAATAGAACTTACCAACAAGTTAACTTTGCAGCAACTGGAAGAAAAATATTCTTTAAATACTTTTTTTTGCTAGATATCCAAAGTATCTGTGACAATTCAATGTTTTTTATGTAAATATAGCAACTATGATGGCAGAACAAGGGAGAGAAGAGTTACCTGATGCTCAGTGCTTCAAAAATTCTGGATGGCAAACACCTCATTTTTCCCTGGAAAATGATAAACGGACCTGTACTATCTATATTGGGAATATGTAACTTCAGGGAAGACATGTCTCATGGAGTATGCACAGAGTTTGTGGGTTGGACCTATAACCAAACTCAGATTTCTTAAATGAACTAAGGTAAGAGAAGGGCCAGGCAGTAACAACATTGGATGTACTCTGCTTCTTGACCGAAGTCTCAGCCACAGGATTTTTTTGTGCTTTTCTCAGGTCTGTGCTGGCGCCTCTGGTTTATTTCTGTGTCTAAGACTATGTAGTGCTTGTGAGTTATAGTTCTCTGTGTGACTGGCGATTTGGTTTATGCACTTTCCCTCCAGCCTCCTGCTATGTACCTGCCATGATATATTGGCTGAGATCACCGAGGGCTGTTCTGCTGTCACCTCTCAGCTGAGCGCTGCCTGTTTCAGGCCTCTCTGGCAAAGGGCTGAAAGTTTTGTAGATACATCTGGCATCATTCCAGTTTGTTGGCCTCTGGAATGCTCTCTGCAAGAAGTTTGCTTAATGATGAAAAACTTGAATAGGGTGGCTTGGAGCTGGGGGCGGAAAAAAATCTAACCAGAGCTGTAGAGGAGATGCACTGTGCTTTATGTTTTGCCAGAAAACCCAGCGTAGCCATGAAACTCTGTACATGAATTGGCGCTTAGCAGCAAGTTGAGATATGCTCGTGTCACTGCACCCTGGAAACGCTCGCAGCTCTGTATAAATTAAACTGCTCCGTGGTCTATCAGCTTTGTGGTCTTTTGGAGAATTCGCCTGGAGATGCTGCCCTTTTTGAGGTAATTTCTTCTAAGCCTGAATGTACGTCAGCATGTCTGTGTGCATGCCCCTGCCACCCCCCCACCACACACACCCCCTGGCAAACATACACATAAACACTGTTTTTTTCCTTTTCTACTCATGGGCAAATAACATGACAGAAATGAAGGTGGTATATCACAGGATAAATTGCATGGCCACAAGCTGCAGAATCTACTTAATGTACCCAAATGTCTTCAGACCTGAACATAGCGATAGGTGATCCATGGCTCACTACTCACACATAGTTTCTGAGCAATTAAAATTAGTCAGTTATCCACTCTCCAAATTTCCTCTGGAATCCCTGGATTTTTATGGGATTGATTGGACAAGACAAGTATTGTGCTGGTCAGCAATATAAACAAAACTGTGAGAGCCCACCAGAGCCTAAAGCCACCACCTTTATGAGGAAGACATCCGACAAGGGGAAGGCTGTGGATGTGGTCTACCTGGACTTCAGTAAAGCCTTTGACACGGTTTCTCACAGCATTCTGACTGAGAAACTGTCCGCCACTGGCCTTGACACGTGGACCCTCACCTGGGTTAAAAACTGGCTGGATGGACGGGCCCAAAGGGTGGTGGTAAATGGAACAAAATCCAGCTGGAGGCCAGTCACGAGTAACAACCCCATGCAGCTCTACAGGCTTGGGGGAGACTGGCTAGAGTGCTATCAGGAAGAGAAGGACCTGGGGGTGTTAGTTGACTGCAGGCTGAAAATGAGCCAGCAGTATGCCCAGGCAGCCAATAAGGCCAATGGCATCTTGGCTTGTATCAAACACAGTGTGGCTAGTAGGTCTAGGGAGGTAATTGTGCTCCTGTACTCGGCATTGGTGAGGCCACACCTTGAGTACTGTGTGCAGTTCTGGGCTCCCCACCATTAAAAAGGACATTGAGGTCCTTGAGCAGAGAAGGGTAGCCAGGCTGGTGAAGGGGCTGGAGGGCAAATCCCGTGAGGAACAGTTGAGGGAGCTGGGGCTGTTTAGCTTGGAGAAGAGGAGGCTGAGGGGAGACCTTATCACCACCTACAACTACCTGAAGGGAGGTTGTAGAGAGGTGGGCAATGGTCTCTTCAGCTAGGTGACAGGAGATAGGACAAGGGGAAATGGCATGAAGCTGTGCCAGGGCAGGTTTAGATTGGATATTAGAAAAAAAATTTTTACTGAAAGAGTTGTCAGGGCCTGGAACAGGCTGCCCATGGAGGTGGTTGAGTCACCATCCCTGGATGTGTTTAAAAAAAGGGTTGATGAGGTACTTAGGGATATGGTTTAGCATAGGATGGGAATGGTTGGACTTGATGATCTTCAAAGGTCTCTTCCAACCTTGTGATTCTGTGATCGATCAGCTGCTGTGCGCTAATACCTGTTGTGCAAACTCTTCATCCCTGGAATGTGTGAAACACATCATCTCCTCCCAAGCCATGGTGTGGGCTGAGATCTCACCCAGGGAATACCACTGGCCTATACATGCAGGAGAACATTTTCTCCTGTCTAAAGCTGGGCTTGTTGATGAAGAAAAGCTTTGGTCTGACACTGGTGATGGAAATAGGTAAGAATAATACGTGTAGAAAGGGTCCGGATGTTTGGATGCTTGTATAATGGAGATCCAGGCAAACCCTTAATGCTGCTGATTTGGGATTTCATTTTCTACGTGCCTAGACGTACATACATACGTATGTATGTTTGTACCTAAATGCCCACATGTGCATCTACTGACTTGGGAAAACGACTTTGGGGAGAAAGCAGGCTCCTTCTACAAAAAATGCCAAGGGGCTGAAACATAGTGGCGCAGCTTTTCATGAAGATTAAAGCTGGAAATATTTGTGGAAGCAAGCAACAGTACAGGGCTGCCTAACCCTGCTGTTTCTGAGCACAGGGTATGGAATAGCATCAAGAGAAAAGGCCAGTTGGAGAGAAGATGTGTGTCTGGGAAGGAAAGAGTGAAGATCTGCCCATAAGGATAGCAAACTTTGTGAAAAGTCATGCAAATCACAGAGCTGATGGACTGGAGGGGTACAGGCTGGATTCTGGCACAAAACTCACTGTCAGTCATATCAACACTGCTTAACGCTTCAGGAACAAAGCCCTGTGTGCTAACACTGAGGAAGGTGGCGTGGGGTTGCTGCGGGTGCTCTTGGGTGCCCTCCTAGTGAGTGCTGCAGCGGAGGCCCATCTTTGTGCTGCCAGGACAAAAGTGAGCAGCAGGCCCGCAGAGCACGATGTGCCTGGCTGTTGCATGTCAAGTCAGGGATGACTTTGGAAAAACAAAGTCCTTACCTCTCACAACTTTTTAATGTCTTAGTGCACAGTCTTCTAAGCTTTAAGTAAGGTGTGTGGACTACAGCACTGGTGTCTTAGTTTTTATAGGAACGTGATAGATTTTCCCCTTATAAATAAGGATGGTCTGCACTGTGGTCGTGTCGTGCATGTTTTAGGCTGCTAAATTTACTGACTCCAAGATTAATTGTTATATACTAACTTGAAGTGCTTAGATCTTGCTGACATCTTCATTTAGGCAGAAAAAATGTCGTGCATATAAATTGTACGTCGACATTTATTTCACAGGGGTAGTTATCTAGCTATTGGTAGCCTGCAGAGTAAAGACTAGTCAAAAATAATCACTTCCAGTTCTCGTTTTGTTGAAGTTAAATAGTCTGAACAGGGGAAAACTTGTTCATGCTCTTTAATCCTCATATTATTGCAGTGTGAAAAGTAAGCATATAAATATGAGAACTGAAAATAAATCAATAGGGTAACATATTAGAAAACTGAAAAATGATTTCTGGAGAAGATGAGATAATCTTCCAATAAAATACCACTTGTTAGCATTGGATTTTTTTTTTCCAATAGTCCAGCTCTTAGAAAAGTGCCTATTAAAATTGGAAGAACTTATCTCTGTAGGAAATAACTACTGGAAGAAACTTTAACATATAAATAAATAACATGAAATCTTGTGTGGTCTGAAAGTACAGTCTGGCTATTGAGATGCAACAAAGCTGTGAGACTTCTGTCTTTCTTCAGCTTATCTATGGGGATGATCTAAAGTTTGGCATAATCAGAAACTCCTAACATTTGTGATGGAAGATGCTTGACCTTTGTTGGTATACTGGTTCATCAAGGTGATCTTGGTGAAAGGCCTATGTGATAAACACAATGCCTTTCATTTTCATGAACCTTGCCTTTTGTTGCTTTTCATTTATTTCACTGAGTGCTCATTCTTCTCCTATTATAAAATCTAACTTCTATTTGTTAGACCATCATTAACGTTCCTGATAAACAACTCTCACCTGACAACAGAGTTGCATTCAGAGCTGTGGGTATCAATGCAACACCAAGTGGAAGGTAAAGTACACTTTATAAATAACTAATTTTCCACAGAGATGGAAAATTAATAACTTAAACTTTAAGAGGTAAAAAAAGAAACCACTTAAAGGTAATTATAGTACACATTTGGGCCACCTAGTGTCCCATGGGAAAAATAAATATCATTTCATTATGGTAATTATGATTGCTAGCTTGTGACTATGGACTTTCTGTAGTACAGTATATATGGAAAATAACCTGTTTGTTTCCTGTGGTGACTGGGAATAAAATCCCTGACGCTGGTTGTGTGATGCGGTCGAGGCTTCAGGTAACACTGAAGAGTTTGTAAATTGGATTCCAGGCAGTACTGACAAGAGATACACCTGGTTTTTTTTCCAGAACCATTGGGGTTTTTTTAGAATAAAGAATCTCTTGGCATGGGTGGTCGTTTGAATGTGTGGCATGAGGAACTAGGCCTTTGCATTCAGAAAGACCAGCTTTGGTTGGGGCTCTTGAAGAAGCTTGAAACAATGAGATGCCTGCAGTGAGTGTGAATAAACAGGCGGTCTCCTGATTGTCTCAGGCTCTATAGAAATAGATTATAATAACCCCCTCAATAGAGATGATCTCTTTATAAAAGAGATTATAGAGAGAATCTCTCTGTAATCTCTTTTGCATTAAAACCACAGCATTGGTGTTTAGCTTGCAATGATCTGGGTGAACCCCAAATGCCTGGGGAAATATGTGAAGTTTCTGCGTCATTTGTCTGGATTACTCAGAGTTTCAGCCCTTTAATAGGTCCCTGAAATTTCATGGTATGAAGAACTATTTAAAGGTACTATCGAGCTGTGTTTTTTAAACACAAGACTGGCTCATGCATCTAAATGTCAGAGAAAATTTCTGTGGAGCTGCAGTCTCAAACTCCCATTCCTTTACAGATATGCCAAAATCCTCGCAACTTGTAAATGTTCCTGTCGTGTGCCGAGAGCTGCTGGTGCAGGAACGGTCCTTTGTCTCTTTTACATCGGCCCTTTTACATCGACCTTTCTCACCTTGAACTTGCAGAGAGATGTCAGGAATGAGGATTTTCTTAAATATTGAAAATATTGTGTGAGTTTAAGAATCAGGAGATGCACCAGAAAAGAATGGCACAGGGAGTCAGGATGGGAATAGGGAATGCCTTTGTATCTCCTTGCCTGCTTTTTGGCTGGCTGAGAATTTCTGTTCATAATTTCCCTCTTGATCTGGTATGGGTATACCAGAAAGCCTGGATCTTGTCCCTGACATTAGCAAATCTCAGCTGTGGGGGGGGGGGGGCTAAGTCAAACTGCTTTGAGCTTAGCTTATGTTTCATGGGCTTGCAGAAGCAGGCAGCCATCTCCTCTGAACTGGCTTTCTGCTTTTGTGATACTTGGTCCCTTTTAAAACCAAAGTTCTCTGTCACTTTTTGATAAACAAAATCATCCGGGTACAGTACAGAGACAACCTTAGCACCGACCCAAAGGGGACTGCCACAAACTTTATTTAGTTTCCAGATCCTATGTTAGGATTGTCACAAGTACTTTGCCTACTAGATAAAACATTAACTATTCCTTATTGGGTACAGTTAAGACAATTGTACTACCTATGTGGTGTAAAAAAGTACAAAGGGTTTACATAAATAATAGAGAGCCTGTCAGACAGTACAAGAATCCTCTGGTTCCTGGTTATAAAGTCTCCCCAAGAGCACTTCTGATTCTGTTACTCCCCCTCTTCAGTGTCTCCCTCTCTCTTATGTAAGGGAAATCTCCTGTTAAGGTCAGCGAATGTTCACTAAAAGTGAGTTTTGGGCTCTTCATCCTCTAATTTGAAGCTCTCGGGGGAAACCCCGGAGCCTTTCCAGCTGCTCTGGGGATGGGATGTCAGGTGGAAGCAGCAGGGAGAGGACAGCCCTTTGCTTTTCTGTGCAGTGAATTTTCTGGCACTCTGTCACAATCTACAATAAAATTTTTCAGAAGCATCCTTGTATCATTCAAATGTCTTGTTAAGTCTAGCTGACACTTTTTAAAGAAAGATGATTATTTTCTTTGAGCGGAGAACACATTGCTCACTTCCCTGCTGTTAAAGACTACCTCTGAAGGCAGACCTGAGCTGCAGTCACTTTTTGGTCTATGAAACATACTTGTTTTGTCTTACCTTTATTTCACTCTTCCACTTGAATTAGAAACTTCAACACAATGTGCTTGTCAGTAGGAAAATGAAGGAAACTTATTGCTTAGGCATCGTTATCGTCCGCCTTTAAAAGCGTGTTGTTATCAAATTGTTTAAGGCAAAAGGGCAACATTGTGTATGACCTTCAGCTTGTGAAACCCCACTCTATATCATCACTGGTAACTCCTAACCTCTTCAAAATCTATCGGCATGTTCTGCCAAATGCAGCTACTGCCACAAGCCTTCTGGAGAATTCATTTTGGCACCTCCTCTGATACAAGTGCCCAACCAAATGAAGGTTTATTAGGCCTAAAGGCAAGTGGCAGTGGATTATTTAAAACTGGTTTTGTTGTTGTTCTTTATTAAAAATATACATAGAAGTATCTCCTCTCCCTGTGGATCCTAAAACAGGGAAAGAGGATTTTTTTTTTCCCCCCATTTGATTTTTCTGTTATTTCTAAGGAGAGAAGAAAGTGCCGGGTCGGAGGTAAGTGAAGGCACTACTCAATCGTGCAGAGGAAGAAAAAATCTAAACCCACTTAACGGGTTATTTTTAAAATAGAGATGATGAATGTACTCTCATGATGAAACATGCCTGCTGTGTAGTCTGTTATCCTGATTCACCAGCAAAGGTGGTAATTTAAACCCTTCTGCTGTATTGTTGCTCTTCAAATACGTTTGGTATCATTTTGAAACCTTTTTGCGTAACCTCTATCTCTGTAATACTGAACTAGGAATATGGGGGCTATAAATGGGAAAAACATTACCTGCTGTTGTCACTTACATCCTTCAAGATCAGTCCACTCCCAGCTTCTGTGTGGGTTTGAGTATGCACTGGTACCATTGCAGAGCAGGTCTGTGTAGCCCATGGTGTGAGTGAATCAGCTGTACTCTGTGTCACAGAATCACAGAATGATGGAGCTTGGAAGGGACCTCAAAAGATCACCCAGTCCAACCCACTACCAGACAAGGATCACCTAGGTTAGATCACACAGGAACATGTCCAGGTGGGTTTTGAATGTCTCCAGAGGAGATACCGCAACCTCTCTGGGCAGCCTGTCCCTGGGCTCTATCAGCCTCATGGTGAAAAGTTTTTCCTTATGTTCACATGGAACCTCCTCTGCTCCAGCTTGCATCCATTGCCCCTTGTTCTGTCATTAGACATCACTGAGAAGAGCCTGGCTCCATCCTCCTGACACCCTTTATATATTTATAGACATCAATGTTCTTGGCACCATGTGATCACAGTGGAGGTTTCAAGCTTTGCAGTGAATTGTCTGCCAATGACCAGAAACATCTTATGGCAGAATTTTGGAGGGATAAATGCCCGGTTTATGCAATATATTAAAATATAGAAAAATATTAAATTGCAGAGTTAAATGAATGCAAGATTAAAATCTTTGCTCAGGATGATTCATAACAAAGGTTTTATAAGCAAAGCTTAGCTGTATGCCCCTGAATTCAGAGACCATGCATACAGAGAGCTCTGCAAGTGGTATTAGTTTTCCAAGCGTGGGGAATTAAAGAGGTAGATACAGGCAATGGTGAGGTTTAATCTTCCCCATGCACAAGGGACACTGAGTTCCTGTAACCCTGTGAAAGCCTGATTTTGATAAGACAAAAAAGAAAGCAAAGGAGAATATTTTGTAGGTGAATCTATTAATTCTAGTGATGTGTTATTTATGCATCTGTGTAAAAATATCACCAGAGAAGACAGATAACACCTCATTATGAAAACATTTTTTATTTCATTAGCTACATTTCAACAGAATGCACATCCAGAACTTCAAGTTATTTTTCTTCTGGCATTTTAGCAGCAAAATTTAAACAGCTCCATTAGGAATACGCAGCTGATTTATTTGCACAACCATCAGAATTTACCAAGGAACACAGCAACCCTGCAGCATCCCAGTGCTTTTGTCATTGCCTTAAACAAAAGAAAGTATATTCCTTAGTCTTAAGGTTTCAAGGTTTTGATTGTCACAGGCCTAGCACTGAATGGATTTGCTGTTTCAGGAGCAGTGATGTTGAGTAACTCATGAGACTGCCCATATCCTGTGGCAGGAAGGTCCTGCATTTACCACTGCTCTATGCAGAGACCAGAGAATGTTTAGGCTCACGTACAACCTAGGCTGTTGTTTGTTACCTCTCTTACTTCCCAATTTTTTGTATAGGGAATATCTAAGTTTTAACAGCAAGTATTTAATCCAGAGGACAGTGACCCCTTCTTGGAGGTAGTTCTGTGTCCTTCACCTCTGTATCCCTGAATTCAAGCTTTTACCATGCTTTCACCTTTTTTTCATGGGTTTTTTACCTGTGGTTGTTTGTGGGGAGCAATGACATCCCCTCTCAGTATAGGCTTTCCTTTTCCTGATCAGCCCTGTAGCCTTCTCTAGAGCTCTCCCAGTTTAACTCCTCTTCCTTGGAAAAGGCTGACCAGAGCTGAGCTCTTTTAATCACTCACGAGATCCTTTACCCTTTCCTTGTCTCCCTCTTGGTGACTTACTTTTCTAGGTGTTAGTCACATCAATTCTTGTTCTTTTGACCCCCAATTTAAACTTTGTTATTCATATTCAGACAACAAATCTGTGTAGTGTTTGAGACAGGCTTAAATTATTTTAATCTCAAGTCAGTCTGTGTCCTTATTAGTCCTGTTTAACCTTTTTTTGTTGTTGTTAATGACTAAAGATTTATTTGCTCTAAACTGAGAAGAAACCAATTTCCTTAGCAGCAAATATGATGGCCTTCACCTTCAGAGAAAGGGAAGGGGTAGCAGCGATGTGTTTTGGCAGGGTTTTCATCCCTTGCTGCCTTGGAGAGGATCGCGGTGATAGGACAAGGGAATGGAGGAGACGTTTAAGTGACCTGATTGACTGCATAATATGTGGTTACATCTTTGCCAAGTGGCGGCAATTCACCTTTGGTACTCTCTTTTCCTAGGTGGGAATGACTCCAAAATATGAGAGACAGCAGGGAATTGCATTTGCTATTTGTAGTGGCCAACACTTTAAAAACACTTCACTTCTAAAATCATTCTCTCTCCTTTTATTTTGTCAAGGAGACTGTCCTGTAAATGGTGGTGGTTTAATGTGGGGTTTTTTCTTGGACCGTTACTTCATGTCACTTCTTTATTTGCTCAAATAAATACTTGATTATTCTGAAGTAATGCCAGTCTCTAAAAAGAGTTCTCTTCCTTTCATCTGCTGTTCAGCGAAACACAAAAATGTATTCCCTGTTGTTGGAACCTCTCCTCACTAAGGAGAAGAAAATGAGAACAGACACTCAGAAGTAATAAAGAACATCCTAAACATTTGCTAGATAAATTGTAGCGCATTTATATCTGTCCAGCTGCAATTGTCACAATAGTTTTGATAACAAGGAATGTATTCTCGATCTCACTGTATCTAACTGGAGGGCTCTGTATATTTGGATGGATTCAAATAGCTTTGCATCGCATCTTGTGAGCATCTGGGGTTTTAATATAGCAGATAAAATCATTGAGGAGAACTTTCTTACTTTTTGTTCATCTGGGCTTTGACATAATGTGAAATTATATTGCAGAGAAATTTCTATTCTAGAAATGTTAACTTTACAGGGATAATGTTACTTGAACACTGCAACTGATAACTGCGATTTCAGTGGTGTTGACAGCAAGTCAGGAAAAAGGCTCATTTTATAACATGAGTAGCTGAAAAATGCTTTTTCCCCCGTTTGTTTCCCTACCACTCAAATTCTCAAATGAAACCTGAATTCTTTTTCAAGATATCCTATTATTTCCTTTCTAACTTTTTTCTTGTTCTTCTTTACTAAAAATTATTTAAAACACTGTAACTGAGAAAAGTTTCCATTCTTCTGTTTGTTTTTTTTTTTCCTTCAGCCATTTTTTGCTACAAGAACCCAGGTGTTGATTATTCTTCCTTGTAATATCCACACTCCTGGAAAAAATTATTCCCTTTATGAGAAAGCAAATTTTAATATTGCCATGTATTTTAAAAATATGTGGGGGGTTTAATCTGCCTGTAACTTAGATAGATTGCTGATAAACTCTGACTCAATTGCATATGATCTCATCTCACATGAAAGTTTTTTCTTAAAAAAAACATTATTACAGACAATTGTATGCTAATGGCTTCCAACATAGTGCCTGGGCATATGTGGATGCAAGTGCATCACTGGATGATGTGTTTGATTTCTTCTCTGCATGGTCATTTTGGTTGTTATCTTTTCTACAGTAAAGGTTGCATTAGTGCTAAGTGTAATCGCTCTTTTATTTCCACTTTTTACTGGCTGAGATGGTTATGTACTTTTCCCTGAAATTAATCCTGGAGATGCCTATGTATGTCTATTTGTTTACCTGCTTCTTTTCTGTCATTTATTATCCCTGAAAAAAATTGTTTAATAATTCATAGAAGGCCACTACAACATTTTAATGAAACTTAAAAGGGCTATAAAAATCGTGTTATGGTGGTGGAATATGTTGAATGTTTTCAGAGCTCTGTTATGTGTTTGATATTAGGTTATTCTTAAATTTCTCCGTGTTTAGGGTTTTCAAGAAGCTCAAAGGTTCTCCAGTTGATCACCCTGCCGTGGGCCTGCCGTGAATTTCTCATGATTCAGAAGATTTGTTTTACAAACCAGTTGCTGTTGGTGTTGCAGTTGGGCAGTTCTTCTTGCGTTGCACTTGGCTTATGTATATTTTCAAAAAAGTAAAAATTCTGGGGTTTATATATTGCTGCAAGTGAAATTTAGGCGCCAGCTGGCAGCATCAGAAATTGAGGAAGGACTGCTGTTCAGCCACTTTAAAGTCAGCCTATCAACCCCTTTCTCACAGTAACAAGTATCCAAACAGCAGTTATCCTTGTGTTCCGCTGTGAAATGTTCTGCCTTTAAGTACTTCGGGAACTGCGATCACACAGAGATCCAGTGGTGGTTGGATGGTTATTTCCCTTTGAGACAGGCTGGTAAAACACACGTGCTCTTAGCTGGACTGGGATCAACTGACACATGTGTGACTGTGAGTGGAAAACTGAGAGTGGAGGTTACATGTACACAATGAGCATGGATGTCAGCTCTGCATTGGCCCTGATTTGAAAACAGCTTGTCCATCTCCTGCAGATGTCTGGAAAGTTCTGCAAATACAGTAAGAGCAGTTCACTGCTTTTATAGGAAAACCATTTTTAGTATGCATGTGTGTATGTATATATACATGTACACAAAAATACAGATATTATATATATATTATCACAGGTACTACCAACCCACTTTTTCTAGAAAGATGCTATAACTAACTGATTTCAAAATTGCTAACTTGGAGGTCACATATTGCCAGGGATCTGTGGAAACTCTTTATTCCTCACTTTCTCTAATTTTCTGTATGGTTTTGCAGCTGACTGCCTGGTCCTCTCCATCGCTGCTCAATACTTCCTTTAAATGTTGAATTGAAACACGAACACATATGAGTTAACCTGTAATGACTTTTCTGACAATTTTTTCAGCAAGATGCTGGGATGAACCAGCTTATGTTGCTGAGCTTATGAGGAAGAAGAAACATCATCTTATTTGTCCCTGTGGTTTTAGAGGAGGTCAGGACTCAGTGGCAGTCTCTGTGTGGAAGGGGGAATGAAGGCTTTGTACCTTGCTTCTGCCAAATTTTTCCTCTGCGTACCTGCTTGGCCCTGGGTGGTGGGCATGCCAGGTCAGCGTGACTTTCCCTCTGAGCCAAACCTCCAGAAAACAACATGTGCCAGCTGGGCACAAGGTTTTTCTCATTGATCCACTCTGCTGGTAAGCCTGCTAAGTCACTGAATCTCCAATAAATCTATGCTGATGCCTTACACTGTGAAAAGGTGCATTTTGCATCTTACAAAACTTGTTTCTGCAAACTGCTGTGTTCTCAGGTCTCGTTGACTTGAATCAGGTGTTAAGGGCACAAGTAATGATTTAGAAATCATTTAGTAAATCTAAGGTGAAATTTTTACAGTCTGTTAGGAATTGCTACCCTCCTTACTGGCTTGGAGTGGAGAGGGATATGGTTTTAGTTTTTATTTTTTATTAAGCATGAAAAGTTTAGGTGAATTACAACAGTTTTGTGAATCTGAAAAACTAATGGGGAGTTGTACTCTGGGCACAAAGTATCAACATCTGGAAAAGTAAGAGTTGCGAGATAAGGCAAAGAGCTGGGAGCAATTACCTGCATTTACTGTTTCAGAAGTATTCTCTTGTCCTTTATTTAGAGGAGGGGGTAAGAAAAGTTTAGTTACACCTCCATAAATTTATAGGGACCTGTATCAGGTCTGAGAAAGGATGCTGTGAGAGGGAGTTAATACTACTAGAAGGGGTCCTCTAATGTGGAATCACAACTTAAGATGGAAATGCACTGGGGAGAACCCCGAGAAGGGCACATAAAACTTGTGAGCTGTAATTGTGCTTTTCAGAAACACCAAATCTTTAATGCAAAGTAAAAGTAAACTGGTAGTAAAGCTGATTCTGGCAATCAGATGAAAAAGTTGTGGTTAGGAATGGTTAGGTTCTATCTTGGTGCTGCTCATCACCGTTTTCAACATTCCCTCCCTGCTTTTGGCATAGCTCTGCTTCTCAGCCTCTCCTTCTCACCAAAAGTTATTTTCAGCCTCTTGCCTGGAGTTTGAAATGCAGCCTTTCTTGGTGTGGGTGAGACTGGTGGGTGCTTCTCTCCTCAAATGCACTGAGCAAAGCATCACAGCCAGCTTAACTAGGCCGGATGGTTGCTTCTAGACATACATCCCCAATCCTATGTTATTTTGTGAGACGTTTCCTTTTTCTTGACATCTGCCCGAGGTATCTGTCCTTTATGTGACATGTGGGGGGAAACTTTCTAAAACCCCTCTCAGCATAACAGAGATTCTGTTTATTTTTTTGGCAGTATTTTTAATGTGGACTGAGTGGGGGCCTTTACTATACACAGTAGTGTTGGCTAGTATGTCAAAAAGAACTGCTTATTTGCTCTGATAAATATACATGAGATTTGGTAGACCAATAAAGTAATGGTGATGGTCAGCTAATTTTTTGGCACAGATGGATAGCAGTGTTGGCTCTAGCACAGCTCCGGAGTGTGCTGGCCATGATCCTGATTGTAGCTGGGGAGAAATTTATAGCGGTGGCTTCCTTAGCAGCTCATATGTAATGATCGTAGAATCATAGAATCGTAGGGCTTGGAAGGGACTTCGAGAGATCATTGGGTCCAACCACCCTGCCAAAGCAGCTCCCTAGCTCATATTGCACAGATAGGCGTCCAGACGGGTCTTGAGTATCTCCAGAAATGGAGACTCCACCACCTCCCTGGGCAGCCTGTCCCACGGCTCTGTCACCCTCAATGAGAAAAAGTTCTTCCGCATGTTGGTGCGGAACTTCCTGTGCTCCAACTTGCAGCCATTGCCCCTTGTCCTGTCTCCACAGACCACTGAAAAGGGGCTGGCTAATTCCCCCTGCATCCCATACTGAAGATATTTATAAACATTAATAAGGTCTCCCTTTAGTCTTCTTTTCTCTAGGCTGAACAGTCCCAGCTCACTCAGCCTTTCCTAGATGCTCCAGGCCCTTAATCATCTTTGTAGCCCTTCTCAGGACTCTCTCCAGGAGATCCCTGTCTTTTTTATACCAGGGAGCCCAGAACTGGACACAATACTCCAGGTGGGGCCTGACCAGGGCAGAGTAGAGGGGGAGGATCACCTCCTTCAACCTGCTGGCCACACTCCTCCTGATGCACCCCAGGATCCCATTGGCTCTCTTAGCCACCAGGGCACACTGCTGGCTCACGGCCAACCTGTCACCCACCAGGACCCCCAGGTCCTTCTCCACAGAGCTCTTCTCCAGCAGGTCATCCCCCAGCCTGTACTGATACAAGCGGTTATTCCTTCCCAGGTGCAAGACTCTACACTTGCCTTTGTTGAACCTCATTTGCTTTCTCCCTGCCCAGCTTTCCAGCCTGTCCAGGTCTCGCTGGATGGCAGCGCAGTGTTCCTGCGTGTCAGCCATCACTTCCGCCAGCTCCCTCAGGACACATGGATGCATCCCATCTGGGCCCATTTATGTGTGTGAATCCCTTTGAGATGCTCCTGGACCACCCCTACCTCAACCAGAGGGAAGCTCTTCATTTCCCAAACTCTATTACTTTCTTCCAGTGTCTGTGGGTCCCGAGGGGCCATTGAAGTGAAGACCGAAGCAAAGAAGGCATTCAGTATCTCCACCTTCTCAGCATCCCCTGTTACCAGGACACCCACCTCATTCAGCAAGGGACCCACATTATTCCTGGTCATCCTCCTACTATTCACATATCTAAAAAACCCCCTTTTTATTATCCTTTATGTCCCTTGCCAGTTTCAATTCCAAGTGGGCTTTAGCCTTCCTAGTCGCATCCCTACAGGCCCTGACAACATTCCTATATTCTTCCCAGGTGCTCAGACCCTTTTTCCACAATTCATAGATCTTCTGCTTCCCTTTGAGTTTACTCATTAGCTCCCTGCTCATCCACGCAGGTCTTCTGCCTCTCTTTCCCCTTTCTTGCTCAAAGGGATGCACCTGTCCTGGGCTTGGAAGCAGCTCTCACAGGCTCCCTTACCTTCTAACAGTGTAGCCCAAGGGATAGCTCCTATTGGGTTGCAGAAGAGATCAAAGTTTGCTCTTCTAAAGTTCAGGGTAGCTATCCTACTTTTTGGCTTGCTTCTTCCACTCAGGATCTTGAACTCAACCATTTCATGGCCACTTTGTCCCAAGCTGCCACCGACCTTCACTTCCCCAACGAGTCCCTCCTTGTTGGTAAAACCAAGGTCCAGTACCTGCCCTCCCCTTGTAGATTCCTGCTCCATCTGTAGCAGGAAAAGAATGGTTCTCTCTTTTCTTTTGGCCTTTTTTTAGTGTATATTGGACAGTTACAAATTTACCAGCATGTGGATGAGGAGGAAGGCTACAAGGACTCCCTTTTACCAGCAGCAGTCCTACTGGTGCTTCTGTCCTTAGTTGGGGACAAGCTGCAGCACTGCAGAGATCCAGGGATGCTGCTGCCAAAAGCAAGAGAAAAGTTCCCACCTGACAGCTGGTTCAGAGCAGTTATCAGGTAGAAATGCTCCTGCTCTGAGACAAATCCTGGATAGTTACTCTGCTTCCACTGAAGTGCTGAAATTACCTCAAAATTACTCTTTATAGCTCTGCAATAAAAATATGCACCCAAACAGCTACTAAGTGGCTATCTGATAGCTGCTTCTTTATACCCAAAGTGTAGTTAGTTGTGTATTCTTGCCCTGTATCCTTTCTGCTGGGGACACGGGTACCACAGGGAAGCTCACAGCACCTTCTGCTATGCTGAAAACGGTTCAATAACAGGTAATTCCTCTTCTTTGCTGATCCCGAGTACACTGTTCTGGGGTCTCTCTTGAATTTTAAATGCCTGGGTAAGAAAAAACCCTCTTGCCTTGGATTCTGGTAAATGTAAAAGAAATAACACTTCTGAAGTTAGTGCCCTGTGTTTGCATCACTCAGCCTAGCTCTGCTGGGTTAGATCACTAGGTTTGTTTTTTTTTTATGAGGACCTTCATGTAGGAGATCATTTAGGTAAGAAAGGGAAAGCCAGAGGTTTAGGGCTGCATGGAGATGCTGGGCACAAGCAATGATTTCAAGTCTGCCTGGCCCTGTCAATCCCCCTGCAATGAATGATTCTTCCCACCCGTTTCCTAACACTTCAGTTCAGAAACCTTCTAATCAGATCCTGGATGAAAAAGGTGATAGGATACTGGGAGAAGAGGAGCAGATGTCAGTGTAAAGTGTGGTGGTGATACAGGATGGGAGACATGCTAGCCCAGACCGTGCCAAGAGACAGCCCCAAGGAGAAATGCCCAGCTACCACTTCCCCTCCTGTTACGCTAGGCAGCCTGCATACAAGCCTTGTGGAATGGTGCTGCTTTTCCTGGCCACGTATGCCTGTCGCCAAGACACTGGAATTTAGCATTTACTTGCAACCCCAAACCATCTGCTGACCTTGCAATGACCCAACTTTCTTAATCCTACAAGTGTTGCTTGGCCTATGGTTTATTAAATCCCATTATGGAATGAGTTTCCACGATCTGTTTACTTCTGGCAACCTTGTGGTGACTGAAGCTCTTTAGCACAGATAGCTTGTTCAGCTCTAAGCACCGCCAGAATGCAAGAACACGTTATCCTGCACAAAGCGTTTCATGTTTATGTATGCACCAAGATGAATTTGCTAGTGTTATTCTAGGACCACTAAGGATGTGCCACCATGACTGCAAATGGAAGGTCAAGGGGTCAAGGCTGCCTGCCACTAGCCATGCTGAGGAAGTCTTGTTGATAAAGTGTTCAGAAAAAGGCTGTTGGGCAAGTACAGAATCTTAAAGACATCTGTAGTATTGTGAGTGAAATGTATTTACTGTTAAGTGGCTGGCTGGGTGACTGGTTTCAGGATAAGTTTGCTTACTTTAAGTTTATAAAGTTTTTTAATGCCTCTTGCTACTTATTATTCTGTAGTTGGGATTAAATGCTCAAATTGGTGGCAATGGGTTTGCTGTGAAATAACCAATAGCTTTAAAGAGGGGATGCAGGGCTGTTTCATTTTCCCATGGTCCAGGTAAACAGTCTGAAAACAGAACATAAATTGCGGGAGAATCTCAGTAATTTTTTAAGTGTTTTCCTCCCCACCCCCACAGCAAAAAAGGGGACATTCAGTGTAGATAAACATGCATCTGTTTTCAACTTTTTATTCACATCAGAAAAGGGAACCCATTTGCTAAGTCATTCTCTGTGCATTTTTAAATATTGAATGATCTCACTGTGAGAAAGAAGGAGAAATATCTACATAAAATATGTGTGCACATGTGCATGCATCACTAATACGATAAGCAGATTTCCTCATAATGTGCACTAGCACGTGTTGCATCATCTGCAGCATCTTTCTTGTACAAGTGGTACTGGGAAGCTGAAATGAGAACAACTTTTTTTCCTTTCTGCTTTGGGATTTTACATCTTACAAGCTCAGTCTTGGAGAAAAACTGCTAAAGGACTGGCATGAAGAACCTTTAGTAATATGAATATTTAATATTAAAGGTTAAAGTTGTGCAAGATATACATTAAAAAGGCAACTGACAAAAATGTTCTCCACTGTGTTACACACAGGTTGTAACCTTGAGCAAAAACAAATGCTACTCCTGCGATCTGTAAGTAAATGGGAAGAATAAGCCCTTTCCTGCCCTGCAGGGATTGTGTGACTAACAAAGCCATTCAGAATCACCAAGCATTTAAAACATGCCTCCAAAAGGGAGTTACAGCACTATCATCCTTCCTTCCAGGAACCAATAAAACAGACTGCACGTTAAATCTGAACACATCTCCTGTGCTCTCAGGAGAAGAACAAAACTGAGCTGCTGTCAGGATTATAAAGGCTGATGGGTTGTTACATGGTAGGTAACTCTGGCTCTTGCTGACCTTACTTACACTAAGGGGCAATATTTTTTGCAAGGCTGAACTACTTCTAAACACTTTCTCCACTGAATTAAATATACACATGATCTCTCAGGCAGGCTTCCTACAGAAATAGTTTATTACGGATACTTAATTTCTCAATGGGAAAGCCCATGCTGCAGTCTTGGTCTTATAAACTGGAATTTCTGTCATGTGAGACTTCATGCCAAACGTTTGCTTAAATCTGTCCAGCGGATGGTCCTCCTCCTTCAAATTGCACGGTCTAAATTGGTGACCTTTTCTAGCTCCACTGCTCTTCTGGGGATTGAGGCTGAAGTTCCCTTTTGGCATATAAAGCTGCAAAAACGAGCATTCATTTCACTATAAAACACTGGGTAGCAAAGGCTTCACAGGCATCGCAAGGGATCATGTCAAGTTCATGGTGAGAAGGGAATGCATTGACATTGCAGGACCTTTTTGAGAAGTTCAAACAATGAAACCCCTTGAACTCTCCTTCTCTTTTGCACCTGAATAAACTGGGATGTGATGTCTTCTGGCCCTTTCTTTCCACTTTCCCTGAGCTCCGTTGGTTTTTCCAGACACACTGAAGACAGCTTACAGCTCCTTTCCTCCCTGGATCTTTACGTGCAGTCTCTGCTGTCAAAGTGCATCTCCTTCTGACCACACTTTCAACCTTCTGCATGTCCCTCTTGGCTTTCTATCTCCTGCTACCACTGCCTGCTTGAGATCATACCTAATATACCCTGGGCTATTTTTGTTGTTCCCCGCCTCCCTCCCTGTCCCCCTTGAATCTTGCCCTTTTCCCCAGCGTCAATGTTTCACCCAAGTCTGCCTACATTGAAAAATAAATAAATTTGTAACATTTCTTTTATATGCAAGGAAAGCCAGGGTGAGAGTAATTGCACAGCTTGTTACCTTGTATTTACATAAATGTAGTATAATGGACTGAAGAACTGTGCTATCAAATCATTTGGAGACTAGCTCTCATACGGTGTAGAGAAATGTTTCTTTTAGTTTCAGAAAGTACAGTTTAGCATTGCAAAGTCAGACCCTTGCATGCCAGGGCTTCCCTGGGATCTCCTGAGTCCTTGCTGAGCAAAACAAGAGTGAGTTTGTCATAACCACTTGAAAGCTCCTAAAGCCCTATAATGGGTCATTTTAGTGTGCTGACCCTTAGGGTACTCATAGTGTAGGCATAATTCTGTAGAATCACAGGATCGTTTTGGTTGGAAAAGACCTTTAATTTTGAGTCCAGTCGTTAACCTGGCACTGTCAAGTCCACCGCTACGCCATGTCCTTGAGCCCCACATCTATGTGTCTTTTAAATCTCTCCAGGGACAGTGACTTGGTCACTACTCTGGACAGCCTGTTCCAGTGCTTGACAACCCTTTAGTGAGAATTTTTTTCCTATATGCAATCTAACAGCCCACCCCTCCCCAGCAGCTGTGAGATTATCTGTTTATGCAATAGAGAAGGACATGAAAGAAAAAGAACCATCTGTCAGGATACACCACAGAAAGAAAATGATGGTGTCTGGCATGCCAAAAATATTGATGAAGAGGCTTTGGCTGTAGGTAAGGAATCCCCATATTCAATAGAGCTGTGGAAACATTGTCCAAGGAGAATATTGTGTATTTAAAGAAGTAGTATACTGCGGGTACAGGATCGAGCAATGTTTGACTGTGAACCGGAGTGGATTTACTTGCTCAGAACACAGAAAGTGTTTATGGCTGTCACTCTGCAAATGTACAGCTGTTTCCCAGTGTGAAATAATGGCAGTATTTTAAAAAAAGCTCTACTTGAATCCATGGCTTTTTTGTCAGTGCGTGTGTCACTAATTGGGAAATACGAACACTCCAATTTGTCATCATCCTACCAAATCAGGCTTTATATTCCTCCAACTCACACTCTTATGCTAAATTTAGTACAGACTTCCCCCAAGACCTAATTAGAAGTCGGTGAAAAGTATTCTTGTTTTTTCTTCCTTGTCTGAAGGAACTGGTTCTTCCCTCTCATCACCTTCTCTCATCTAGGAATACTTTATTTCTTTTCCCACCTATTTGCAAGTATTCAGCTGTGCAGTGAAGTGTTGGCAACTTCCAAAATACCATATGCACCTGTTTTTGGGAACTTCTGATAACCTAAAGAGCTGGTTTTTGTGCTGATAATGGGTCATTTAGAAAGTTTTGCTTCTTAGTTTTAAACCCTGGTGTGTGCTGAAAAGAAAGCCCATGAAAATGGAAACTTAATAGATTCAAAAACTTGATAGCATGAACTGAGAGACTCTAACTGCTCTCTCATCTGAGCCTTAGGGTGATGCAGTTTCTCACCAATGAATACTTGAAACTGTTAAGGCAGAATAAGTGAAGTGCTGATAAAGTGCAGAGAATGCAAAAATTTTTTTCTTCTCTCTGCCTGTGAAGAAGGCAGTGAAGACAGAAGCTGAGACTATGGAGTGCGAAGCATGCCTGGTTTTTGTTGTCACTAAAAGTAGTTAAACAAAGCCAACAGAGCCCTAATTAGAGGATGCTGTTTAACTGACAAGCCTGCTGATCCTCATCAGGCAGGAGGAAAGGGAATGCTTTTACTTTATGATTTCTTTCCGTTTATAAACCTGGTATAAAGAAGTGATGGTAGTTGGGAAGAAAACTGCTGTACAAATTTGAGAGCTTATAAAGAATCCAGAACCCAAAGCTTCATTATGAAGAACTGGTCGTGTGTTTTGAAAGTGGGGAGAAACAGATGCTGAGGTATGCGATTGTTTCTCTAGCTGTGGTTTTCTGTCTAAAGTATAAGCACAACCAGGGAATAGAGACATGTATGTGAAAGCAAACTAAGGTGGCTGAATCCCAAAAGTTGTCTTTTTGTGTTTGTGGGATTTTTTGTTTGTTTGTTTTATTTAAAATGAACTGCATGTGTAAAATGAACAGATTTTTACCTTGTACGCTAACTGCATCAGTAAGGTTTACACTGGCTTCATGGAGCTTTGACTCTTAATCATTGAGACAAGGGGATGTATTATGGATCATAGTCTTTGTGAAACTGGTGTGGGAGCTGTACTATTAAGAGTGCTTTCGGTGCTATGGCAGTGTTGCATATATTTGTAAATGATCACACTTGTTTGGTTTTCTTTTCACTTGACCTTGTTTCCCTTAACTTTAGGCTCATGAGAATTTTTTCCAGTTGAAGGGAGGTAGACTGCAAATGACCCTGTCTGTTTCCAGCTTTAAAATTAAATAAGTAGAAACTAGGGTTTCCTCAAATGAGGACAAAAGTTCACTCATGGCCAATATAGAAAAGAAAAAAACCTACCATCAAACATAGTCTTTTTAAAGTTTTTATACTGACCCATAAGGAGACTCCAGATTTATGGCAACCACACGTGTTCAGTGTTTGGGTGACCTGGGCAGTGGGCAGGAGGGAGGGGATCAATACATTGTTAGTGTAATGAAAAACACTGACTGTCTGCCTCTGTCAGCTTAGGACCAAACAATGTTAATTAAATGCAATTAAATGGTAAGGCTGTGTTCCGTTAGCATATAAGAAGTCCTTCTTCCTCTGATGTTTCCATGCTTTGGAAGTGTGCCAAATTATTATCTCCAATGAACAAGTAATGCTGTGATTTCTTCTTGCTGGTTAAGAATGATTTGCTTTGGTGGAAGTGAGGGACAACAAGAAAAAGTAATTAAATATCAGCATCAAAAGTGAGGGAAAATGCCTGTTTTGGCCAAAAATGAGGGAATGATGGTTAGGTGCATTGTCATGATGGGATATTTAACTTTCCAGTCTGTTGTGGAGTTAGAGGTGGCCCAGCCAGCCTTTCCAGTACAGGGATAAAATTGCCTGTTGGTTGTTTATGGAGGAATTGGGGTGCCTCTAGAAAGTATCTCCATCGGATGCTTGCTGGTTGTGCCTGTCGGGTGGTAATCAAAAATGGTATCATTTAATTAAAACCTCCTTGTTCTCAATTGTTTGTGGATAATACAGGTTTAGATAACACACCTCCTTTTAGATGATGAGGTTCTCCTCTTGGTCTAGGACGCTTTGGCTTGTGAAGAGTGGCATTAGGTGACTTTAAGAATAGCCACACAACCAGAACCAATGCAACAGCAGAACTGTGTCGAGAAAGAATTCAAAGACAGCACAGCAGTATGTGAGAACCTGTAAAAAACATCCATGTCTTGAAGATGTGGTATGGCGTTGTATCAGGCATTTCACAAGCTAGAGAAATCAATTTGACTTGCCTGATTTCCTTTGATATTTTGATAAATATTTCAGGATTCTACTATTTTTAATAAAAGGTAGACATGCAGGAGACAACTTGAACTGTGCATGGTGATGCATGCTAAACCTTGTAATTTAGAGGGAGCTGCCAGATTTTTATCATCTTATTCTAAATTATTAACACGTTGTTTTACAGAGGTGAGCCATCCGCACTGTCCTAAGTGTTGTGTTTTGTTATATTGGAAGCCTGAACGTGCTGCCTTCCCCTGGCAAACCTGTGCAGCCTGCACGGCGAGGGGAGGGATAGAGGGATGAGGAGGGGGACGGTGAGGCACTGCTCCCCGAGAGGCAGCAGCCGGCCCGGCCCAGGGCAGCGACTGTCCCGCCGGGCCGCCACGATGTGCAGGGTGCAAATCCCGCCATGCTGGCCTGCCTCAGGCGGCCCAGCGCGCTCCCCCAGAGGAGAGCGGAGAGCACCGCCTCTGCCCGGGGCTTGTCATGGTAGGGAAACAGAGGAGTACCCACACTGTCCTGCCAGCCCTTGCCTCCCCGAGTGGTGATGGCCCGGCACAGTGCCTCAGCGCCCCTATTCATCCGTAGGACACAGATGGTGTCGCTTGGAAAGATGGCGGCGGCTGGAGGGGTGGGCGGGGTTCTTGGTTCTCCTGGCAACTTTATTGGTGAGGAGGCTCTGAGCACCAGGAACAGCTCTGATGCACTGCTTCGTTTTATACGTTTTATATAGGTTGGTACTGGTGTATTTATGTTCCTTCCCTTCCCCGCGGTGTGCAGACAGGAGATACAGTCACCCCAGCACTTCAATGTTCATACATATAATGGTGGGCAGCCTTCTCAGCCAAAAGCTGCCCAGCAGAGATAGGGGAGCTTGGCTGTTAAAGGTAGGCAGTGTTACTCTTTGGTTTAACATACACTGGTGTTCTTACACACTGGGGAAGGTAACACAGTATTTTTGGCTGTAGCTTCACCATCTGGGTTCCTTGTAGTGCTGGTGGCTGTAGTCTGACCCTGCCTCAGCCATCCTGGTCTGGGGGCACACAGCAGCCCCACCTTGCTGTGGGTGAAGAAAGCAACTCCCATTCCATCATTGGAACGGTGCCAGGTATTGATCCCCTTCCACAGGAAACCTAGCACAATGCTAGGAGGACACCTATCAGCCATATTCAAATACACAACTGTTTGGCACCTCTGTGAGCTGTGGTGAGCTCCTATAGCTTCCACAGTGTGCTATACAGTTGTGGTAGTGTGCTATAGTAACGCTGTTACTCATCAAGTTGGGGTCTGGCTTTGATTTCATTCTCAAGTCTGTGTCTTGTGGTTTTTATGTCTTTCTCTATTTTCTGTGAAAAATACTTCACTAGGTAACCTCTTTCTTGCAAATGTCTAGAAAAGCAAACATGGTTTCAGGAATGATTCCTTAACTAAAAAAACCCCACAACCCCTAAAAACTAAAAACATCCACCGTACATTTGAGGAATTTATACCATCAGGGAATAATATGTCTTCAGGTATTGCTGTACTTTTTTGGTATATATAATACATGCAAAATGTTTCCATTTTAGGCAACTTTGCTAAAATCTAAAGCATATGTGGCATAAGCATAATTCAAACTGTTGTTAATAAAAATCTATTGGAGAATTGCTACTTTAAGTGAAGTGATTGAGTGTTTTTTAAAACAGGGGCGTTGATGAGATTTTTTAAAAAATTTTTTTCAAGGAGCCTAAAACAGATAGGCAACAGCTTTATAAAACTTGAGAGGGTTGTGTCTCTTGCAGTCCCTCAGGACCCTTTGGAAGACCTGTTCTTACTTTACTTATTATACTATTGGCACAATAAAAGCCAGTGAAATTTAAGTTCCTTGTCAGTTTGTCACTGAAGATAATAAAATGGGAGGATGAACTTGAGTAATTGTGATAGAGGAGCGATCTGGTTACTTTGTGTAGTAATGAGATACAGCTGAAAAGAAATTATGTTCCAAATTAGCATGGAGGAAGGTATGGAATGCAAAGCAGCTCAGGTAAAACTGACTTAAAAAGCCTGACAGCAAATGGTTCTTAACTGTTGTGCTCAATAGCACAATAACAATGCCCTTTTAGAAACTTTCCTATCTTGGCGATAATAGCTAGTAATTCTCAAAGTAGGTACGAGATCACAGCCAGGAAAATACAGCTTTCAGAACAGAGACACATGAAAGCAAGGGGTCAATGTGTATTTTGAGGAGCTTTATTTCAGTGTACCTTCTTTAAGCTAGGTAAACAGATGAGATCGGAGGCCAGATAGCCAGTGAATAGTCAGGGAGGCAGCTGAAAATATTTAAATATGCTTTACTTTCAGTTTGAATCCTCAGATGCGGCTCAAGCTTCAGACTGAGGGTTGCAGGCTGTTCCCTGTAGTTTCCTAAGGCTTGTTCTTTCCATTGCTGCATAGAGCACTCTTAATTCTCTTTCTTGACTTGATAGGAATGACTTGTAATAGAAAATGAAGTAGCTACAAAGCAGAAACTTTGTCATAGGAAAATGTTACCACAAAGTTTGTTTGACCAAAAATATTATTGCCCGATCTGCAAACCCGACACAAAATGTTTTGCTTCATTGAATTGACATGTAGTGTTTGGATTTGTTGAAGTGTATGAATGGGGTAAAAAAACCCTCAAAAATTAATGTGTAATTCTGTAAATCCTTACCACAAGGGAAATGCACCTTTCCTCTCACTCTTGTCTTGTGAGCCAAAATCCTAGGAGGATTAGATTTCCTGATACGCAGCATGGCCCAGCTATGGAGAAATGAAGGTGTTTGGCCTCCCTGTGCTACTCTGAAGGACATCATCAGATTTTTTTAATGTTACAGGCTTTGTCACCCTTTCCCCACAGGAAACCAAAATGTTATTGCCAAAGCTGAGAAAGCATTTAGGACAAGTCAGAAGAGACAAGTGCAATGTTCCAGGCTAGAGCAGGAAGAATAACCTGCAGAAAAACAAGACGGGGAACACTCTTGAGAGAGTTCTGCAGAAAAGCAGCAAGGTAAACATGGGTCAGTAACGTCACCTTGTTAAGAAAAGAGTCATGGTACTAGGCTATTATGTAACAGGAATATTTCCTGCAAGAAGTACAGAAATAGTAATTTTTGGTCTCCTTAGTGCTGAGAAGACTAATAACTACTGTATCTAGTCATAGACATACATACCTTAAGAAAAATATCAATCAGATGAAATCTTTCAAGAAAAGTGGGCAGCAGAACTGTGGAAAGTGCAGGAAACATGAGCAAAGTTTCCTGACAGAAGGAACTGAATTATCCAGTCTAAAGGAGAGAACGTGCAGTGTAAGAACAACTGTGATTCATTACAGCTTGGACCAGTAAACTCTCTTTAATGGTGGCCTACAGCAGAAGCCTAGTGTTGAAACTGGGCAAGACTAACTTGGTGTTTTGTCAGGCAACCTTGGAAGGGTCACTTTCTTGAGCCAGTGCTGGTGGCTGAAGAGCTGTAACAGTCTTCAGACAACTCGGACTGCTGCAGATAGGAAAGAAATACCCTGCTGTTCATATTTGCTCAGTGTATGTGAAATTGCAGGTGTAAATTTTAGCACAGGGGTACAGGCGAGTGTTCAGAACAAACATGCAAGCTAGAGATAGTGACGTACTAGCAGGGATTGCTAGGCAGAGGATACATTTATCCTCAGTCACTTTTTTTAAAATATGAGCCAAACCAAATCTCCTTGGAGCAGGTAGATCCTGAAATAAGGGCCAGAGCAGACTATCTGTCATTTTCTCTTCCTCCTTTTGACTACTCATCAACAATTCTGTGATGCGGTTCTGCAGCTGTAATTTTAGCAGAATTTTTTGTGCAATACTAGTCTCATCCTGTTCATGGGCCTGGTAATGTGCCTTCCATGTACATATGTTGTTCAATAACAGTACTTATTCTGCCTTTTTTCCTTTGATAAGGAAAAGGTCGTGAGTGTTCAATACACTGGTATCTTTTTGTCAGATGCCTCAAAACTGTGAATGAAATGCACTCTTATCAAGTGTAAAACATTATTGTAAATTAAAATCATATAAAATGCATCTTTACAATTACTTTATTCTTTTCAGACAAGTATGAAGGTACACCTAAAGTGTAGGGTACAGAACTAAGCCAAGGCTTTAATTGGTACCTGTCTCAGGAGAATCCAGGTGCTTGTTAAGTACAGCTCATCTCCTGCATATAGTTGTAATATCCCCTGTCTTTATTTGTAGCCCATGTATCGATGGAGGTTAGGTGCTTGGGCATCTGCAACTGTGTGCCTCTGTAAATCTGATTGTCTTTATATGCAGAGGGGTGATGGTGAAATGTGTGCCTTTCACAAATATTTCTGGGAATGCTGGCTCCAGAAGTTATTGATAGAGGTAGCTAAGAAAAGATATATTCTCTGCTGTTAGGAGCTTGCTTCTTTATGCTGAAGTCTTTGAATTGATTCTACAAAACCATCATAATTTCTCTATAAATTCAGCCACAAAAGAATGTCAGAGGAACAGCCGTGTGCTGTGTTTGGTATTCTGAAGTTAATGCTCTGCATTTCATCTGATCCAAATTTGTATGCGTATGGGTGAAAAAAAGTTGATGTGGTGAGATGTACAGATGTTTCAAATGCTACTGTAGTCTGTAATCAGTTGGAATGTGTTTAAATGCAGCAGCTGAAGAGAGGTGTTCTGAAAAGATGCTTTGCCCCCTCAGCCTTGACAGTCTTGATTGTAAGTGCTTTGTGCTAATGCCTGATAGTTCTGGGAGCCCAATGCTACCTAATGTATCCTCTAACTGCCAGTGTAATGGGAAGCATGTGTTCCCTTAGCATCTGCTGCCAGATGTTGGCAAGCACTTGGGGACCAAGGCCATAACCTTGTCCCTCACTGCTTGGGCATGCTGCCACTAGTATATGCTGCCAACTTGTGAAGTTTTCAGGCCGACTGAGAATAGTACTTTGGTTTTGGATATTTTTAGTTCGCCACTGTTTTCACTTGCCTGTGGATGCCTAACAAACTGATGACATGATTCCAGGAGGGATGTTGTTAGGTTGATGCTACTGCTTTCATGTTAGGACAACTTTCCCCTCTGCCTTCTTAAACTGCTCTTTAAATATGCTGCCTGTGTTTGTCTGGCAGATTCCCTGAAGAAGCAACAGCTCTTTTGAGATGCTAGTGTACTTGGACCTTTCTGCATGTGTTTGAGAGCTAGAGAAGCTTTGAGGAAACTCCAGTCTGCATTTCTCCTCTGTACCCTAGATGACACTCTGCATCATCAAGATGGTACGGTGAGTTCCTGCTTCCTACCAACTTTGGAGGAAGAATAGAAGTTGGACTTGTAGTGTTGTTCTCCTCCCCACAGGCTGCTGCTGGGGACGGAAACTTCCTGTTGCCATCCTCCTTTTCCTTCTTTGTCTCACTACTTTTTTCTTAGTGATTGAATATGCTTATTCCTTCTTATTCACCTCCCAGATGTTCCCTTGAAATGCTCCCTGAGTCTCAGAAACGGACAAAGTAGGGAATTCAGCTCTTTGTTCCCTGTGATTGAAACACTAGCACAGGAGGGATAAAAACAGTCTTCATGTGCTGTGAGTTACAAGACTGATTTTACTGACGATTTCTGTAAAGTTGAAGTTGTCTTTTGCCATTGGGTATGATTTGGAAATGTATATAGCAACAATGGCCCTTACTCAGTAAGGCAGAAAGTTAGAAAACCATAAGCTGAAAAAATTTTTCACCTATTGAAAGAAATTTCTTCTTCAACACATCAGGATTTAGGTTTCCTTGTAGATAATAAGGTTTGTAACATGTATATAATAAGTTTTTGGTTGTATCTTAGCTATTTCTGTTGATTTATTGTCAGTGAATAAGGAAAAACTGCTGTCTGAATCTTTAGCATTAATTTCATGCAGCTAAATGCTTAGATTTGGGATGTGTGGCTACTCACACAATATATTTCTGCTTTGATAAGATTTTATAAAAAGCAGATGAACTTTTTTTTTTTTAGGGAAAAGTGTTCCAAATCAAGCTTTCTTTTATGATAAGGCAAAGTTGATGTCTTAATTTCACTGCTCTGTGAAGGCTGAAATTCAGCTGCTTTATAATATGGTGAAAACATGGTCATTCTAGGGTTATTTCAAACATGGCTTTTATTTTTGGCACATCAGATAAAATCCCTTGCTCTTCTCTTTCATTACTAGCAAAGAGTCATGAACGAGCTTTATAATTTGAGGTCTGGGAGAAAGATTGCAGATAAGAACGAGGGAGTTAAGTTAAAACATGGCTTTGTCTGTTCACAGATGCTTTCCTTTTAAACATGTACCACTTGAGAACAGGACCATTTTTGGGGGGTTGTTTTTAGAAGGGACGTAAATTAAGAAAATGTATTTCTCTACTGTAGAATTTTGAGTTTGGTTGCTGTCTGACAAGAGTTCTTACTTTTCCTTGATCTATAAGCTCCTAGGGCTGCTTAGTAACAGAGGTGAATTATAGGTAATTTAAGAATAAGGTTAACATAATATTTCTATGTAGTAAAAGGTGACTGATGGGAAATTAAGCATTCTTTCACCTGAATGAATACAGGATTTGGAGGTAAATATCAAGAGCTAAGTGACTCCATGCCCCAAGGTTGGTTGGATGTTTGTGTGAGTGAAGTTAAACCAGCACCATCTACCTTAGTTTGGCTTTGAGGTTATAAATCTTTTTCCTTTCAGTGTGGGCATTGCTGTTATTGGCTGTGCTTTACACTCTCACAGCTTGATTACTGTTTGTGGATCTTATATCAATCTAGAGACTTCGACTGGTGCGGAATGTTTAGTAATATAAAAAATAATGAAGCTGGAATATGACAGAAGTTAATGTACTTGGCTCTATTTTCAGTGAATTCCACAGTAACGCTAGAGGGGATAGCAGGTGAGTGTTACTAGTGACAAATGCTTTTCTTGTTGAGCACCATGGATAGTAACTTCCCTACACAGCCCTGACCATCTGACTTACAGTGATCTTATGGGATGGGGGAAATATCACTTGTGCACAAACCCCTTGTCTTTTCTGTACCAGCAAGACTTTTCAGCAGAGGCAGTAAATTAGATGAGCACGTGTATCTCATAGAAACAAAAGCCCTTTAATGTCCACAGGGAATGGAACAGACTTCACTCTTTATGGTCTTGGTGAAAATTCCACATGGGCAAACGGCAGGAGATGCAATGTTTCCACTTTTAAGATGAAAGATTGGTTTGTGTCTGGCTTGAATCTGAAGTTAGAACTCCAGGGAGACTATATATTTGAAATCTTATGTTTTGCCCTGCTAATCCATCCTCTCCAGTGATACCTAAAAGCTCTACTTCTACTTTATTTTTTCTCTTTCTGTGCTTCTATGCAATATATGTATCCTGGGAATATTGTCTTCCAAATGTAAGCAAGAGAGTTTGCATGCACAGAGATATGTATGCTGTCCTTAGTGGTCTGCTGGGTAGAACTGCTGAGGAAAGTTATGGTAAAAAATGTATCATTGTGTGTGCTTAGGAGACTGAAATTCATGTGTGTAACTTGGAGCAGCCACTTGAATTCAGGTCTGTGATACAGGCTACGGGCTGTTTTGCAGTAAGCATGCTATGTTTGCTTGTTTGGTTGGGTTTTTTTTCCTCTTCATGAATGTTCCTGAAAGGTGGTGATCTGATTTCATCATGTTTCAGCATGTCAGTATCCTTCAGGGAGCAGAATGGTTGTATATCCATCAGCTGTAGCTTTGCTTTTTTAGGGATACTTACTAGGATGGAAGGCCTGCAGAGAACTGGAGCGGGTGTCTTTGTGGAAAAGAGCTGTGAGATAGATCTTTGGGAACTACAGGTGATTTGCATCTAGATTTCACTTTTTTCTCCATCCCCTTTTATGTGAGCAGACTGTCTGACATTATACTGCAACTGCCTGTGCTTCCTGGGCTGCAGAGAAATGGTTTATTACCACCCACTGAATGATAATTCTGGTTTTGTAACAAGTAATTTTAATACTGTGGACTCCCATCAAAGTCTTTATGTGAGATGAAGGTACCTAATTAATGAGGTCTAAGGAGACTACATTTATAAGTTGTGTACCAGAAGGCAAAGGAGAGAGAGAGGCATTAGTTATGAAGTATAAATGGTATGCAGGACTTGCAATATACGACCAAGCTTGTTCCCTGACCTGGTGATTAACGTACTTGCATATGTCATGCTGTAGCTTGCTACACAAGAGATATATGGAGTAAGCAGAGTACTCAGAACACAGTTTAATTTAGAAAGGTACATTGCATGGGTAAGGCACTTGGTGTTCGCTGCACAACTTCTCAGTTGCTGTTTTAAGCATTCGTAGAAATTGCTTTAAATGTCTTAGAAGGATTTGTTTGTAAAGAAGAGTCTGAATAAATGGCCATCTGGTATAGCTCCTGAGAGATTTAGCAGCATATGTCCCCAGGTCTCCACAGTTTATATCCCTTCTAGGACTCTTTGTCTTTTCATGTAATTCAGTGATCCTGTCTTATTCATTTGCTATGTCCCTATAGGAGCAACCTCTGCTTAAAGAGAGGTGGCAGGCACTGCTGTGTCTGAAGGTGCTGCTGCTGTAGGCTTAGAAACAAATATATCCCTATTTCTGTTTTATTGTAGCTAAAGGTACAGGTTATAAATATTTTTTAAGAGGGAAACCTGACCCCTCCCACTCTCTGAGTCTGATACAAAGCTTCCCATGTGTTTGAAAACAAGATCTAACGTAGGAAAACTGTTTTTTCCCTATCATGTGGTAAAAAGAAACACTGAATGGACTTTAGATTGTCTACAGGTTCAAAGCCAGTAGTGGCTTCCAACAGGGTTGTTGGAGAACTCTCTAGCATGCCAGGATGTGAGGAATGTTATTTACAGAGCAGCAGAACCAGAGGCTTCCAGACGGAGATGAAGGCGGTGTTGTTCTGGACGCTGTGGTATGCAGGAACAAATCCAAGTGTTCCCTGGAGAATCTGTAGTTTAGGGCTTTTGAAAAAGTTAGAGCAGGTACCAAATAATTCTCAGAGCCAAATGAAATGCCAGGTCCTCGTGAATCAAAGTACACCTTTTAGTAGAGATGCTCTGATGTCACTTTCACTGAGTAAAAGGCGTTCGGAGTGGTTCTTGAAGCTGCTGGAGTGATCTCTCCACATGCACTGACCATGTTGAGAAACCAATGCGCAGAATACATACATTTGATGTGAGATAAAAAGGGGGAAAGCCTAGGAGAGAGTAAAATGGCAAGTGGCAAAGCAGCAAATGATAAAAAGCTGAAGTAAAATGTATTCCTGAAAAGCACTAGTTAGATTCTTTTTCACAAGCAAAACTATCATTTTTGTGAATAGGGGACACAGTTCCAGTCTATTATTGTGTGTCCCATCTGTGATCTAATAAGCATTTTCCATCTTATTTCTGTGACTGCTCAGAATTTAAATAAACAGGAAGACTTATTATGTGGTAGAAGAGTTGGATCTTTTCACAGAAAAAGCAATCAAGGTGTGTCATGATGGAGTGACTTCCCTTCTAGGGGAAGGGCAGAGGTAACTCAGATCATGACGATTTATGATGTTCCAGTAGAGGATGAGTACGTTCAGTCTCAGTGTGAGTGGAGTAAATCTTCATCATATGAAATTGACCTTCACCTGTAGGTTCGAAGTCAACACTAATGACTCTGTTGCATATATGTTTTTCCAAAGAGAAATATTGTTTGTGCAGGGGAGTATTTTAGGTTTCTTTACTACTTGAAGCTGAAATCGAGCCGTTGAGTTTCCACTGATAACTGAAATAAAGGACAGATACCACAGTTCTTTGGAAAATTTATTACAGAAAAACATGGAGCTTTGTACAAATTCACACAAGTTTTCCTGTCCAGACCAGAGACACTCAGGTAGGAACTACAACTCTGTACAAATAGTCACTACTGTGCTTCCACCTTTGCTCCTTCAGAATGGAATCCTGATTAAATACGAAGCTGCTTGTACGCGTGAGGATTCCTGAGATAAACACTAGGCAGATAGGATTTAGAAAGCAGCAAAATCCCCCTGTACACCATGACTGTGTTGCATCTTGTGATACCAGCATTGTGTAAAGCAAATGCAATTCAGGAAAGTGTGGGCTTTTATTTTTTTAAGCTTCTGGAGGATATTAAGAAGACTAGAGAGTAAATTAAAAACTAATCTTTTTAGTGTTAGCTTACTAGTTTTAATGTTACCCTCTGGCAAGCTCTGATCATGCTATTAGCCTATAATTCTGGAAGCTAGGAGTCCTATGTGCTTGTTCTATTTCTGTAGCTGCCGTTGTTGCGGTTTGGGGGGGGGGGTGAGAGGAGGGGGGTCGTGCTTGTTGTTTTTGTCTTCTTGCAGCCAGAAGATAAGAATTCATTAACTCCCTCTCATCTCAGCATCTACCTTTCAGGCTTTGTTCTTAATAATCTTTAATAGTTCTGGGAGCAGTTGTTCCTTTTCATTTATTTGTTTTGTCTCTTTCCACTCCACTAAGTATGCTGGGTCATGCCCAATTAATATTGATCAACTAAATTATGACTCATAGTATTATTGGAAAAATTACTCTTCTTTTAGTGAGGAAACAAGGTCCATGACTGGTTTAAGTACAATTCAGAAATCCAGCAGTAACCTTTGTGCATCATTGAACTTTCAGCAGCAGGATATAATCTAGCCGGTTAATGCTGTCAGGTCATCTACCAGCACCACTAGTCATTAGCTACAGGTTGGCATTTGAGTTGGATTGTTGAGTTTTGTACTAGTGAAATAATGCTTGTGCACCCTGAAAGGAACTTTTCTGCTTTTGCAGTGCTGTGGCAGACATTGGATCAGACTAGCTTATTTACCTGTTTTCACATTTCTTGCTTTCCGCAAAGTACTCTTCATTTACCACTACTATTGGTCCTCCAGGTCTGCATTGCCATCCTCTACTGGAAGGTCTTAGTTCTACCTCACAACAGTGATCTACTGAAAGAAATTACACCTGCAAAAGCAACTCTTTTCTTTCCTCCATATTATCTACTGGTATTCTTGTAACTTGCTTTCAGGCTCTGTCCAAGTGTGAACCATCTGGCTGCCTGGCTGACAGTACTGAGAGACCATTCAATTTACATTAATAGTCAACCTTGTGGTACTCAGTAGGGTTGGCTCTGCAAAGTCTGAACGCATCTGGCTCTGAAAAAATTGCTGAACTATGCAAAGATAGGATGGAAGCTTTTTGTATGCTCTACCTCTTGGTGGAGTATGTCCTTGCAAAGGTTTCATACTTCTTAGAAGAAATTAAAAAAAAAAAAAAAACAAACAAAAAAACCAAACCAGCAGTGTGATGTCCTCATGGCACAGCCTTGGATCTTGAGGCAAACAGCTGAGAATCCTGAGGAGCTGCTTGGGGAAAAAATTGTGTCCACACAACCTGATTCTCCTTTCACGTCTGCTTTTGTAATAGTAGGGATTTTTTTCACCCCTTACCTCTGAAAGCAAGGCCTCAGATTGTTCTCCCTGTTAAACAAGTTGATATTCCAGATGACTTAAAGATAAGGGCTGGTTGCTTTCTAAGGTTCATACAAAATGCTGGACTAACGGCCCTCAGACATGTCTGGTTGGAGAGATGATCAGCAGATGCACCCCTGAGAGCCTTCCCCATGTGTTGGTAACATCTGTTTTCTCTGTACATGTTCTTTTGGATCAGCCTTCCAACCTCACAGTGAGCCAATTTCCCTCTGAAGGCCTTAGAGAATGGAGTAATTCTTTGCTAGTTAGACAGGAGAAGGGAGTGTGAAGCAAAGGAAAAAAACATGGAGCCTTTTGGCTCCTGACTTCATCTTCGGTCCTATAACACCGATGCCAGGAGAGCCCATTAGTGCTATTTTGTCAGAAATGTGAAAATTGGATTTTTATTGAACAGATTCCTGTCTGAGTAGATTTTTTTGACAGCAGATGTTATAACTAATTTACGTGCACCTTCCTAAATTAAAATGCTGTAAGGACTCATTATTTTTTCATGCTAATGCATTTCAATGCATTTAAATAGGGTTTCTTGCCCTTCAAGATTAGTGGTGCTCTGCAGGGGAGGGGGAGACCTGCTTTAAAAAAAGTTAATATTTAAATAAAAGGTTAAAAGACCTTACCAAAGGGAGGTGGAATGGAAAAATTGGGGCAGAATTTTTGCATTCTAAGAAGTTCATAGAAACAGGTATATTTTGCTACCTTTAATTATTGACTGGCTGAACAGTTCAGTCAAGTAGAGTCTTAGTAAGTTGTGGACTTCTGGAGTCTGACACACCAAGTTTTTAAGGAAGTGTACAATTTGGGAACTGATCACAATGCTCTTTCATTATGGAAGCCATGCAATTATTGTTGACTTTTGAATTGCCCTTTGCTGTTTAATTGCAAGTTGGGCAAGATATGCAGGATCCCATTCCATTACATATCTTTAAAGAATTAATCTTGCTAAAGTATACAATTCTGCTCTTCCCTTTTTCTAACACTTTTTCAAGCTGATTATTCTTGTCATCTGCTGCATCATCCCGATCCTAGGCAGTTCTATCTGCATAAACTACTACTTTATGTCACTGGCTGTATCTGAGAGGGTACCTTGGACCTTCTTAAAATTTCATTATGGATGTTCAGTTACTGTGCTGAACTTCATGTGGTTAAAATGGAAACTGAGCCTCCTCTTCTTCTTGTTCTTCCGTGCATACCTTTGGGTGATTATTCAACATGTTCCAGCTATTTCTGAATCTTGCTGGCTTCCCTGAAATACAAGTCCACTTATCCATTCATATAAAAAAAAATCCTCTTGCATCCTCTTGTCTTGTTTTGTCTGTCACAGTTTCTAATGTGAACTGTTCCAAACTTGCTCCCTTCCTTTCAGCTGGAAAGATGATGCCAAAATATTATTTGAAAAGAATAGTTGAGATTTCTGTCACTTTATTGGCTTCGTTTTGAATTGCAGTCTAACCACTTGTGTCTTTGTTTAAAAGTCTCTCATAATTTACTCTCAAACTAGTTAAGACAGACATAAGATCACCTAGATAAGATAAGCATTTTACTGTGTCTCTGGCTCACTAGTAATTTCTTTCCTTCAATATTTTCCTGGCCTTTTGTTTTTTTTCCCCTATGCCCTTCTGGGATGTTTCCAATTCAGGCCTTTTAAAAAATAATTTTGGTCATTCTATGTAGACTATGTCAATGAACTGATAATTATTGTAAGAATCCTATTAAAGGAAATAGTGGACTTAACGGTATATGTTTTTGTATGTTAGAACTATTGTGGGTAATTTGCATGATAAAAGTACATATTTGGCTTAGGTTCACTGCTGATGCCTATTTTGGCACCTAGTTAAGATACTGTGGCGGTGGCTCTCTTGTCCATACTCGGGGAGTATAGATAACAGAGACATTTTAAATTCCTTTTTACTTTTCTCATTGGCATCTTTTCTCCCTCTCTAGCATTCTGTATTGTGCAATCTGCTGTGCATTACTTTATTTTCATGCCTTTGTTTTTCAGATTTTACTCATTTGCTTGGAATGTTAATGCAAATTGCGGTGATGTCTTAAAGGTATTGATTGAGTGCGGACCTAAACTGCATTGTTTAAATAGGTTTGTCTGCTGCATTCAGTGATGTCTGAATATGTATGATCTCTGTTCCAAAGTGCCTGAAAATAATTTCTGAATAAGTGAAATATTAATGGCATTACAGCTGTGATTTTTCTCCATGTTTACTTTGAATGCTGGTATAGAGGCTTTTATCCTTTGTGAAAATTATTTTTTTAAAATCTGAGACTAGTATTGTGAAAATTTCTGCTTTGGTTGGTTTGCTTAGCAAGTAGTTAAGTATTTAAAATATCCTTGTATCGCACTTACTTTTGTTGGCCTGGTTACAGATTGGGAAAACCAATTTATAGCAATGCAGCTAAACACTTATAAATGTTCATGATAGCGATAGAATATTCTAGAAATAAAATTCAGTTCTTGCAAAATATCTGAATGCGTCTTCAGTGAGCAAAAGGATATGTACTTAGCTTGACTGGGTTGCAAATGTAGTCACCAGTCTGCAACTTGCAAATTGAGGATATGTAGTGAGATTAATTTGATTATGACAGTATGTAAAACTTATTCTCATAGTTTCATTGAAGCACTAATCCATATATATAGCACAGTTTCTTGTTTTATTGGAAGTTTTAGCATGAAAAAAAGGACACTTGGACTGGATCCATATCTTTTATTGTGGAACAGAATTGCCTTTTCTGATCTGTTTTTTCATAGTAGTTAGCTTTTACAGAGAAATGAGAATATTGGTATTCGACAGAGGCACACACAGGCGCATTAGTTTTTTGGTAATTAAGGCAAAGCAGATGGTTGCTCGCTACATTTATAATATTGCTTAAATTTTATTTTGATTCATTAATGGTAACCATAAAATCCCATAATGAAGCAATAGGGACAATCCAAAAATGGAAACCAGACTATAAGCAGTGCTTCTATTACCAAACTAATAAAAATTAACAAGTAAACATAGAAAACATAACTGTCATGTTATTTATACAGCTTTAATATAAATGTTATTGAATATACCAGATAAGATAGTCTGTAGTGTGTAATGAATCAAAGAATTTGTTACTAAATTTAATTTGGATGACACTTCTAAAAAAAGCTTATAAAGAAGAAAAATTTGAAAGAAAAAAATGAAGTTTTTGATTTTTGGTTTTCCTAAATGTATGAACTCTTTTTAATACCAGACATCTCTATGGAGGTTCTTTTTAATTGGGCTACTTCATGTAGAAATAATAATAAATATTGTATTAAATATTTGTAATATTTAATTTTATCTTGATTTATAAAAAATAGTGTGCATGCTGTACTCTGCACCTAACCAATCTGTGTTCAGATAGTTCTGTTTCCTTTTTTTATGAAGTTCAGGCCTTTAAAATATAAACCAGCATATTTTTCTCTGCATTTGGAGTTTCAGCTAAATTCCTTTAAGACAATATTCATGTCATCTAAACTTAGATATTTCCTGAGGCAACCAGATTAGGAGCCAGGTTGTTGAAGGTCCTTCACAGTACCCTTACAGGTAGTCCCGCTTGTTCCTTCTGTGGGGATTTGCTTAGGTTGTGATTATCATCCAACTCTTCCTAAAGGTCCTAGACCAAGTTTTATAGCTTTTGGAGTTTTGCAGATGGAAGGGTATAATCATGCTGTAAATCTTCCTGTGGCCTTCCTCTCATCCTTTGGACCCCCGCACACTACAGTTCTTTCACGGCACCTTCCACCCATGGCCTCAGTGACTACCACAAGCTGTGTAGTCAGCTTTACAGCCCCAGAAGAACTTTTTTCAAATAGTTTCTTTTGTTTCCACTTAAGCCAGATGTGGGGATAGGGAAAATAGATGATGTGTCTCTGCAGTGCCAGCTCAGGAGGAGTTCTTCCTTAGAGGCCAATAGCAAATGTATATATATTTTCCAATCTGATCTTCTGACTGAGACTATACATGGCTTTTGTATTGTAGTAAAACTGTTTATGGTTGTAATTCCATTGCATTCTATAAAACATGGGATTTTTTAAAATTTTCTTTTTTTTGGTGGCAGTATTGCTCCCCTCTTATCTCTTTCTCATTACTTTTGTGTCTCCCTTTAATGCTTCTAAATGGCTAGGCAACTCTATTGAGGCCCAAGTTATGACACAATAATTTCTTTTTTATTGTTCCATTATCTTGTCTTTCCAAGTTGAGCATAGTGTTCTTTCTTCCTTTCCTTCCTTGCTTTGAATTCCAAAAGCTGACAGTAGGTTGTTGCATGTCTTGACTTGAAGTGCATTACTTTTACTGTGAACCTGACGTAATGGGCTGTTGTGCATAAGACTTATTTCTCTATCCCCTCTATTTCTGAAAGCAAGTTAGTATGCTATTACTGAAACTAGACAGTTATATTGTGTTTAATTTCCAGTATTGCGTCTCTATTTGTAGTAATTGCAGCAGCAAGACAACAGCATACTTAAAGTTAAGCGGTTTGGAATTGCAGGCACTGTGCTATACTCTCAGCTCAGATGCCAGCTGTATTCTACATGCACACTTATCTCTTGTCTGGATGTCTGTGGCTTTCTGAGTCCTGCAAAGAAGCTGTGTAGTTACCACATGTGTGTGTTCGACCAGGATAGGCCCATAACACATATTGTAGGATTTTGAAAAAAAAGGGTACTTCACTGTCACAGATTTATAGGACCCTTTTCAACCACAGATGTCGAAAGCAGCATGTACCTAGCTCTGTGTTAGGACACCCCAGACCTGTGGGATGCTGTTCTCTAGGTCCTGTGTTTATGTATCCCTGTGGCAGACTTCTTTACCCTGTCTGTTTTAAGATGCATGTCACAGGTGCTGAGGTGGAAGGGTCTCTGGAAGCAGCTGTTTCCACCCCTTTCTGAGGGGAGGAAAGAGGATGGTTCTTGTCTCTATTTCTGCTAAGTCTTTGGCAAAACTTTTATGGAATTCTCAATTTGCCAGCCACTGTCTTCTGAGTAGGACTTCAGGATACAATATGCTTGTTGTCACTGCATATTGGCAAAAAAAAAAAAAAAAAGGGATTTATTGAGGCATTTTGCCTGCGATTGTTGTGATATAAACAAAGGAATAAATGTATTAAATATTTTATTTTTGCAAGTTAGGGAATGATGCCATAATACATGAACAGCTGTAACCTCTAATGAGGGAAGATAGATGCTGCACATAAAATCAATCTATATGTGTTGTTTATACGACAGCATTAAAATGCAAAGAAGATGTCAGTCAAGATGCTGACAATGTACAAAACTATAAAATAGTGAAGTGAGTGTTTCTGATGTTTAGTGATGAAATAAATGTTTGTCAGCTTTTTCACTTTAATGCAACTCTACAAAGGGGAGAAAAAGGGATATGCTATGAACATCCATCAGTCATCTGTTTTGTAGCAGTCTATATGTTTCTCTTCTTTAATAGAATCCTGGTCAAAAACCACCACTGTCCAGTTATGCTTTATGTCATTACATTGCAATTTAATCAAGTCTTTGAGGCCAAGAGTTCATATAAGGAAAAAAAAAAAAGCATAGAATCACAGAATCTCCTAAGTTAGGAGGGACCCATAAGGTTCATCAAGCCCAATTCCTAGCTCCACACAAACCCAGCCAAGTCAGAGCATGGGACTGAACGCTTCATCCAGATGCTTCTTGACCTCAGGCCAGCTTGGTGCTGTGACCACTTCCCTGGGGAGCCTGTGCCAGTGCCCGACCACCCTTCCAGTACAGAACCTCTTACTAACATCCAACCTAAACCTCCCCTGTTGCAGCTTCATGCCGTTCCCTTGGGTTCTATCCCTGGTTGCCAAAGATAAAAGGTAGCTTTCTGAATGTAGTTCCATCCCCCATTTATTTGAAAGAATTGAAGATCAAGGCACTTCCTATTTCTGTCTCCACTTAGCAGATCTCTTGTTTTTGTTGTTGCTTAGCTTTGCATTGCTAAAGGGGAGTGTTTCTGCTGTTTGAAACATTGTAACTTATCTGTAATCTCTCTTTCCTGTTCTTTCTCTCATTGTTTCTCTTCTAGCTCTTTTCTGTCTAGCCATCTTTAATATTTTGGTGTTTGCCATAGTAGCAAACAAAATAATTTCTATAGCCTCGTACGACTACTTTCTACTGTCATCTTAATACCCTCCAGCACCAAAACCATTCTTTTTCTATCTGTGTGTAGTACAGTTACTGTAATTCACCTGTGTGTGTGAAGAATTCACTGCAGGATGAATGAATGCAACAGGGTAGCACTTTGTTATGGCATCATTCGTATTAAAAAAGTATAACTATGTGCTCTGCAGGCTGAATAATAGAACTACAGAGCTAAATAATGTATTTACAGGGATAAATAATACATACAAGCAGAGAATAAAATGAAGAGGCAAAGGAGGAAATGAGTTGTACCTCTAAGAGGAGTTAGAGTTGATGGAGCAAAGAAGAAGCTGCAGATAGCCAACTTCCTAGTCAGGTTTGACTTGATCATTCAGATTTGAACTGTGATTATCACAGCTGAAATGTTGCCCAAGCTTTTTATTCACATCATTTAGGAATCTGAATAGGCTGTTTACAACATTAAGTGTGCACTAAAATAAATACAGAAAGCTAACTCTGCTAAGACTGTTTCTCCATCTTTGTTTTCTCCAGTGTCTATCCAAAAGATGCAAGATTTTAATGAAACATTTGCATTTTGGCATAATTGCAAAGCATGAAAATGGATTTTTTTATTCCTTTTGTGTGGGGTGTTTTGGTTTAGTTGATTATTAATGATAGTGGGTGAAAAAAACCCAAATCGAAATCGGAAACCTATGGTATTAAGTAAAATGTCACTCTTCAATCATATGGGCTGATATAACTTCGAAGCAAAATAAAGGAGATTGCAATAATGTGGAGGTAAAAGGTCCTTGAAAGGAAGACTGGTTCCTTCTGACAGACCAAGAACATAGTGTTAGTTGCAGACTTGGAAAATGATTACCCATGTTTTTGAACTTCAGTGTAGAATTCAGTTCTGCAGGATTGTGTCTTTAGTTTAAGTTGTTCCTTGTCCAGTTCTGCATTCCATTTCAGCTCCCGTTCAGCCTAGGCTGCAGAATAGTTTACGTTCAGGAATTTAGTACTGTTGTGGATATACCTGATCCTTTATTTTTACAATAATTTTATTGCTGTAATATAAATCTCAGCAAAATACAGTAAAATGAAGGGAAATAAAAGCTTTTTGGACTAAAATTATTCATTATGGCAGATGAGATGTAATTCTTTAATGCTGTTGAATTGTCACACCTGGTAAACTTCTGGTGGCAAAGGTAAGCTGATCCATTCTATCTTTCGTCCTTGTGTCCAAAGTTGAACTAGTTTTCCTGGAAAACCAATAAAACTTGTTTCAGAGGGGAATGAGTGTTACTCATTTAACTAGAGATGCATAAACATAACTGTGGCAAGGCAAGAATATGAAAGCAGGCTTTCTCTGAGAAGTCGTTAGAGGTATGGAGGAGGGGATTATCTTTTTTTAACTTGGGTTTTGTTTTGTTTGGGTTTTTTTGAGATCTCACACACAGCCTTCCTGAAATGAGAAAGACATCAAAAGCTGAGTGAAAGCGCTTGTTGTGAGTCTTTGAGGGAGAACTGTAATTTAAAATGCTGAATTGTGATCCCTGGGGGGTTGAATATCAGATATTTAGTACTGTGATTGATAATGCAAGGAGATTGTCTTATTTATAGTACATAAGCATTAATGCAGCAGGGAGCTTAAGTTATCTTTCCATTCAAGCAGCTGATGTTTAATACAAAGGAAGCAAAATATGCCTTGCACTGAATTTCTTTGTCTGTTAAATTAAGCTCTTGCATACCAAGGAGACACTGTTCCCTTAAAGCTGAACGTCAGGTTGTTTTCTGATGGGTTTTTTGTGTGTCATTCCCCCACCCCGCCTTTGTTTTGTAATTACAACCAGTGAGGATGAATTCTCTCAGCCCTTCTTCTTCCCCTGCTTTCTGAATAGCCACAGGGGTCTAATAAATGACCTCTAAAACTCAGGTGGCTGGATTGTATTAAAACACAGAAATGCTCTTTCAGAAGCAAATTGAAAGTTAATTTCTTATTGGAACATACTCCTAATTGAAACATATTCTTAAATCACCTAGCAGAAAACCATGCAGCTACTGATTTTCACGTGTAAGGTAGATGCAAGCCCATTCATAGTGGGTTTTTTTTGTTGTTTTTTTTTTTTTTTTTGGTGGGACTGTTTTGCACTTTGAAAATCTCTTCTTAAATATATCAAGCTCCCTGCAGTATTTCATTAGGGTAGCAAATGTCCTTGTGAGCACACAGCTTGGCTGAATAATTCATTATGACAAATGCTAAATGCTGATACAATCCCAGTCATTTGGAATTAAAGAAATACATATGCAGAAATTACATCTAACATCTTTGAAACACAAACAGGCAAATTTTTTGCAGGCCATCTGAAGGTCTAGATGACATCAACTCATTTGCAGCAAATCTGCAACTTAAGTTCCCAGTCCTGGGTTCCCCAACCCCCTGAAAAATACACTTACCCCCTGTAAAAATACACTATGGGCACCCAGAAGCTAAAGGGTATTTGCTGTAAGCTTCAGTGAGGGCCATTGAATTTAATTTCTTTACCCATGCTTAAATGATTCGTACTGCAGACATGCAGCAACCATGCAAAGCATGTATTTTTCTTAATGTTGCCTGGCGGGCAAGGAGAATAAGCACACTGCTGTTTGCTCACACTCCCCCCCTGACCCCAGCTGCAGATGGGAGTAAGAATCGGGGCGGGGGAGGGGGGTGTAGTTAAAACTTGTGAGTTGACATAAAACCGGTTTAATAGGACAGAAAAGAAAGAGAATAATAATAAAACAATATACAAAAGATTTGATGCATAGCACAACGTTTCAGCAGCTGCAGACCATTGATGCCATGGTTTCTGAGCCATAGTCCCAGTGCCTGGCCAGCTTTCCCCAATTTATACCCAGAGCATGATGCCATGTGGTGTGGAATATCCTTTGGGACAGTTGGAGTCAGCTGCCCTGGCCGTGTCCCCTCCCAGTCCTTGGGCACCCCCAGCTGCCTCCTCAGCAGGGTACTGTGAAAAAATGCAAAGTTCTTGACTTAGTGTAAACATTGCCTAGAACAGCCAAAATATCAGCGTATTATCAACATCATTCTCATCCTAAATCTAAACCAAAGCACTATACCCACTTCTAGGAAGAGAATTAAGTTCTAAACTTTAACTTTTATTGGTATAATGACCAGGTGTATGGTGAAACAGGAACAACTCATAATTATTATTGTTTTAAAAGCTTGGGTTTGCATGATTTATTTGGGATATAGTCATCAAAGTTTTGTTAACTTAACTTTGTAGCCCTTATTCTGGGAATAGAAAGAGGCTGTTGCATGTTAGAACAATAAAATCCTGCAAAATTTATCCTGTCTGCAAAACAGGGCAATGATTGTGGAATGATTGATGATATTTGCTCTCTAAAGACTGAACTTTCATGTCTATTTTACAATTTGTTTTAGCTTAGTTACTGAATCTTTGCAGTGTTATGCTGAACTAAACCTACGGTGCAGAGAGATTACCTGCATCTTGAATACAGTGCAAGTCAGGCACCTTGGTGACTTGGGAGCTGGTGCTCCACTAGTGGTATTTCAAAGCTGGTAAAGTGCAGGCACGGCATAAACCCAATTCTTCTGTGGTACTTACTCATCCTTCCCACAACAGCATGTTGTTGTGCACGCTCGTATTCGTAACCGTCTCTCAAGAAGCATTTATTTAGAAAGCACAGAGATAAGAAACTATCTGTTCTTTACCATAAAGCTTGAGGTTTTTCACTGTTCTGTGACAGGGCTTCCTCTCTTTTCAGTGAAGTCTCAGTTGTGTTGTGCAGGTTTGCCTTTGTTGTGTGCGGAGTTCCTTCTCTCATTAAAGAGGCTTCAGAAACCGATAGGAATTGCAAACTACCCAAGATACATGGAGTGGAAAACAAGATCAAAGTTACCTTATACCACATGTCTGTTAGAGCAGTTGGATACAAAGAAAGATCTTACTTTGTTCTGTCAGATGATCTGCCAATTGATTCACTGTTACGTTAACTGCAAATTTGCCCTTTGTAAATTCTTGTACAAAGATGAAGAACAGACCATCCAGAAAAAACAGCAAGAACAAAAGCCATGAGTACGTTCAGTGTGGGTGAGGGACAGTGTCCTGTGTTTGTTTGACACAATGACACAAGTAGCATTAGGTTGAAAAGTTTTCCAAGTGAAAAAACCCTTAGAGATGGATGGGATTGTTTCAGTCTCCCATCACTTCAGTGATACATTATGTTCATTGCTCCAAGAAATCCATTTTTCTAACTAGCCCAGGTATTTGTTGTTACAAATAAGCTGCTAAATTTGATTGCAGCACAAAGAGGATGTAATGAAGCCCTTAAGACTTTTAAAGGTCATTGAGTTTTAAAAGTGATCTACAGCATCTAGGAGTCCAATAAATATGGTTGTGCTGAAAGTTTATACACAAATGCAGCAAATCTAGCTTTTTTGTCAATTTTAAGAACAAATGACAAATCACTGCTTTTTATGTAGTAACTCGCTATCCTTCCTTCCACTGTTTATTCTTTCTATTTTGGTCACATTGCAAAAAATGTGCACTCAACATAGTTCCTTTTGAATAAACTGGTTCAGTAAAGAAGCGTATACAGAGCTGTTAATTTCGGAAGTCTTGGCCCTATTGCTGTGTCCCAGTAAGATGCCCACCAAGGGCCCACCCATTTGGGAGTACTCCTTGAAACTGTATCTTCTTGATAGTTCAGTATTGGGAGTGGCAGTGACTGTAGCCCAAAACTGGTATTCTTCTTTCAAAATAGTTTGTTTTTTTAATGCTGGTTCCAGGCTTCCTGGTTCCTCAAGATGGCCTTCCATTCCCAGTATTTTTCCCTCTTTCCTCCTCAGTCCTGGCCTTCTAAGCCCTTGTAAGTATGGAATTCTCTTGCAGCATGAAAAGAAGTCCTTTTATAAAATTGGTCCGTGACCACACATAAAAAACTGCAGAGAAGGGAAGAATAAAATGGGAGTGACGAGTTTGATCAAGTGGAGAATGTATGATTACATTGAGGATTTACAAGTGCTTCCTAAATGGTCTCTGTTGGCTTCTTCATGCCCATTTACCTTCCTTGCTGTTCTTACCTTCTGTTCTGAAAATGGAAGAGTTTTTCTCTCCAACTGAAACTTTAACAGTTCCAATACTATTACTGAAACAGCCTGTAAAGGCTGAATGCTGTACACCGTGTGTTAATAAACAGTTTTAATCTATGTTACAGTGCCTGAGGTTAACCTTTCTTCTGGTAACTCAACAGAGAATAGGCAAACCTATTCAAATATGGAGAATCAGGAGATATCCCTTATTTTTCTGCTTTACTACTATGTATATATAATACCCATTTAATCTGGAATTTGTTTCTAAGCTTTTCCTCTGATACTACGGACTCTTTTACACATTTCCCCATCTTATTCTAGCACATTGGCACTGAGAGGCAGTAGATTGAAGGGCTGCTGCTGTTCTTCCTCTCTCCATGCTTTGGTGATTGAGTATGTTTGCATGCTAGGGATACTGATGAAGCTCAGACTTTGTACTGCGTAGCGATCATGACTCGTCTTCCTCTCTCTCAAGCTCAATGGCTCATTTTGCCACAGACTTCCATGGTAGTCATGCCAATGCTGCTGCATTCAAATGAGACACAAATTATGGCTTTCTTTTTAAGGCATAAATATTTTGTGCATATGGTTGACATTGGTGGCATTGTGTGACTTGTAATGGAGTTTGTTTCCATGGGAAACAGCCAGCAAAGCTGATACGAGTAAAGATGTGTAGTGCAGCTGCTCTGAGATTAACTTCAAGCAAGTGACATTCCCTTTACTTCTTCATTGAGTAGATTACAATGGGATGCAGTATCCTTCATATTCACATCTTTGTTTAATTATTCTTTGATGATTTATCTATGAAGACAAGACTAATTTTGTGCCTTGTTCTGGTTTTCACTTATTTAAAAAAGGTGTGGGAAAATTCAACAGGGCTATAGAAGAGCTTTACCTATGAAATACAACCTGTAGAAATGTACCTTAAAGTTGGAATTGTCCTTTATCATTTTCACTTTCTAAGTGTTCTCTTTCAAATGATTGTAACAAAAAGGAGAAGGTAGTCAACAGCCTAAGGGTTTCTCACTGAGCTGGACAGAAGAGTAAAAACATGAGATAACTTGAAATCGAAATAGCCTAATTAATAACAGAGAAAAGGTACAAACTTAAACTCATTCTATTGTGTAGCAGTTACCTTGGGTGCTATAGATATTCTAGTACTGGGAGCACCTAAGTCAAGAGTCCAGATGTCTTTTAAGAAGACCTAAGACTTTCATTAAAGTTGAATTTGGCTTCTTGTAAAAGTTGCCAAAAAACCTCCACCAAACCAAAAAAACAGTAGTCTTTGCGTTGTGGCAGGGTAGATAGAGGTGGTTATAAGGTCATGAAATGTAATAGTTTCTGCTTTGTGCTTTTTCCTGTTTGAGAAATGGCACAGGTTGAGTTTGGTTTGTCAGATAATGCTTACAAATGGGAAGAACTTGTTTCTATACTGTGATGAAGCAGCAAGTCAGAGTCCTCTTCTTCAGATAGTGTGAAACAATCCTCTTGTGGCTCTAAATATTTTACTGTTTTGGGTGTGCTTGTGTCACAGTACAATTTCCTTGGTGCCTTTCCATCTCTTAGAAATAAGAGAGTGAAATTGTTGCTTGACTGTTGGAACAAAGCAAACTCAGCAGTTTGCTTTCACCTCACCATGAGGGTTCCTGTGATGTAATGAGAAACAGCAGGGCTGGGCGGGGGAGGCAGTAACTGGTTCCTGGGGAATGCCAGCTTGCTGCAGATACCTCTGCCTGCTCATCCCAGGTTATGGGACCAGTAGCCTCACTCTAGGTCCTCTCACTGGGGCTGAGAGTTTTGTTGGAAGCGACCGAGTGGAGAGTCATGGGGATGATCTGCCTCCGTGCCATGTCTTTGTCTTGTGTTCCCAGTGCCAGAGCAGGTGGCCTTGTCCCAGGCTGAGGACGGAGGTGCTGAGCAGTGGTGGGCTATACAGCCTTGGATAGCACAGCATGGGGTGCAGAGCCATCGATACCCCTGTTGTCAGTTAGAATGGCATACATCTGAAAGTGTGATATCATTTGTGATCTCTTACTTCTTCTATTGGTTAATTGAAACTGTCTGAGCTTAGTTTAGAGAAGACAAAATGGACATAGTTATCGCTATAACATGGTAAGGATATGTGTGTGTGGGTGTCTGTCTTTTGTTAGGAAAAAAAAAAATAATTCCTGAAGCTTTGTACTTTGTTCTGCTCCAGTAAGAGCAATTGCTTGATATCTTAATTTGCTTGGGGTAGGAAAGAGAAAGGTACTTGTTTGCTGGTCAGAAAGACAACAGGTTTAGGCAACCAGACTTGGCACATGAGCTAAAGTCTGTGCCAAGTTGAAATTCTTGAAATCTTTTTCTTCACAGGCACCTCTCAAGAAATACTGAACTTCCTCTGGCAAATGTTCCAGATCACCTCTCAGAAAGGCTGCTCATTTTAGCAGGAACCTGGATGCAAAGCTTTCTGTAATCTTGAATTACTACTGTAACCCCCTGGTTTCTGGACCTCTGTAGTCTCCCCACTTCTCACGTATCTCACTCTTCTACAATCTCAGCTCTCATCATAAGGAATTAAAATGGGGCTGAGAACATTTTTCTGAGCTCAGATAAATGCCAGTGCTTTTTAGGGTAAGGTTGCCTGGATTTGCGTTCTCTTGCCTCGCTTTTACTTGCTGAAATAGAGGAAGTGCATGCAATTTTTCCTGGAACAAGGAAATAGTATTCATTTTGACTTTGAACAGTTTCCTCCAGAGAACCTCTTCATTTTGATTCACCAGAAACATCTCAGAAGAGACAGAATTTTTTAAAATGTGTAACAAATACAGGTGAGATTACTGTTGTGTGTACATTCACATTATAAAAACCTCTCATTCACAGACATTGGAGGTAGCATAAATTTTTCAGGGTGTCTGAACAACTGTTCTGCATTGGAGATTAAAGGGAACTGTAACCAATACCCATAAAAGAAATTTGTGACCACAAAACATGAAAGTTCCACATTACAAGATTAGAAATGAAGTGAAAGAAGAGAAGCCTTTGAAAATCAAAGCAGCAAGTGTCTCCATGTCATAACATAAAAGAACTTGTTCAATTTTCTTTTGGTTTTAAGCACTGAGGAGAAGCATCACAGAGAGGTTTACTCGTTTCAGATGCCTGCTGTTTGGAGGTGCAGACACTGGAAGGCAGTCATGGTTTTGAAGAGGCGGCTTGGAGCCTGTGGAGTTGCTCTCTGCAGGGAAGGGACAGGTTTCCCTGACATGATAGTGTGCTGTGTGGAGGGTCCTTGAGTCGGAGAGATTTTGGGAAGAGAACTGGAGAAGAGTTTTACCTAGGTTAGTTCTTGGGCAGGTTTTACATTGGAGTGGTACTGCAATGCATGTGTGCTGATGGAGGACTGGCATAGTGGCACATAGACTCTATTCTTTATATTGGGGGAAGAAGGCATCTTTTTCCATTGCTCGGGGCAGTAGTACTGAGGACAATCCTTGGTCTTGTTCTGCTTATGCTAGACTGTTTTCCTGCATCAGTTTTCCTGGGGAAAATTAATACAACTGATGAGAGCCCTGAAAACCTGTGATTAAAGGTGACTTACCTGAAAGCATAGGTAATTTTGGTGTCATCTTGGCAGCAGTGTGCTTGTGGCACAAGTCTTGTTCTTTCCATTTCAGCTGTGTAGTTATTAAAGCATTTTATGTAGCACAAAGAATAGCTGATCCTTGATTTCCTAGGTAAGAATGTGTTCAAGAACTGCTCAGTATTATTCATAAAAATAATTTCTACTGATCTAAAAGCTGAGGAAGATAGAGGTGAAAGATAGGACCTAGTTTTCTTTTCCATAAGTAATATAACTTCAGTAAACTGGAGCTGCATTTGTGCAAGCCTTGGTAGCTTCCAGAACTATGGCTTTATGTTTGTCAATTGGAACAGAGAAAGCTAGCAAACTCAGAGAAGAATTTCAAGAGTTTATGAAAATTTCTGGAAATTAATTTTTATTAAAAAATGTTCAATCCTGTTAGGTGTGCCACCATTACTAATTATTGGCAAAATACTTTCCCCTAAAATGTTGCCAAGGAGGGGGAGTTAATTTTTCAAGAATTGATATGCATGGGGTAGGCTGGCAAATAAGGACTAGGAGGAATTTTGTAAAAGACTCTGCATTCTAATTAAATCCATCCTTTGAATTTTTAAAAAGTAGTTTGAAAACAAAACAAAACTTGTTCTCACATTATTCATTCTGAAGCCTCAGGACTGTTCCAGCTAATCAGGGATTTCTGGCTCCAAGTAATATACAAACCCAAGGTATTAGACTAAAAGACGTGTGTCAATGGATATAGAGAAAATTAAACAGTGATGTTGGTTTTTTGTCTTCAGAAAATATTAACCTTGTTTGCCCATGTATAAAATGGAAGGACTGTCAGAATATTTCTGTAGGAATGAAGTGCTAAAAACCAGAGTAAACGTTACATGATAACTAGTTGTCTGAAGCAGCATACAGTGACAGGTGGCTTGTTGTGATGCTTAGGGACTTTTTTTTGTCATCTTCTGTTGTCAGTAAAAATCCTTGTCAAGGAGTCAGATCTGAAGTCATTGTCTGCTGATCAGGGGTTTATCGGGAAATTCATTTAGTATGAATGCCGCTGCTCTTCGGAAGGCAAGCATGGAGCCAGAGGCCCAGCAGAGTCTCACTTACAATTGGAATTTAATTTGTGTAGTTGTTCTGGCATCTGGCAGAGGTGATTTTCACTCTTTATGAAGACTGAAGCTGAATATATGCACTAAATGTGTCTGTACATTAAAACAAAGAAAAGCAGACACATGCTGGAAAATCACTGTTTCAGTCTGCTGTAAAAAGATGTTTTCAAAGTACCTGAGTGACTAAAGAGTGTGAAGAAATTGGGAAACTCAATGAAGGATAAGGTATTTAGGTATTCAAAATTATTCTTCTGTCATGTGAAGTCAAAACTAAGGTAATTTCAAAGCAGGGAGAAAAAAGGGACGCATTGTCTTCAAGTGAATAAATATCGATGTGAGGTCAAGCTGAATTATTGTGAGAGAGGAAATCATAAAAGTGAGCAACAGCAGGTAAGCCCAGGAAAGTAGGGAGGAGAAAATAACTTGAACTCTTATGGTCCTTCCTAATGCAAGGAAGGAAGTCTCTGAGTCTACTTTAACAAATATGCTGGGATTTTTTTTAATCTGCTCTATTTACTGTTAATGGGAGTTTTGCTTGCAGCTTCCCACGCTCTGAAGAAAAGAATGACTCTCCCTTTTAATGTTGTTTTAACATGATTTTCTTCTCATTTCATTACTTACTGTAGATCACCAAAATTACTGGTTTGCAAACTTTAGCACGGTCTGGTAATAAAACTTAATAAAATCAGGAAACATTTAAAAGACCTAGCTAATGTACCCTAATGCTGCCGATGTTAGGCCATCAGTTACTTTACCCTTCAACAATAAAGTTTAACTCTTCTTTATGGAAGTGGAGATTTTACAAGAATGGTCTCCTGTGTAATGAAAATGTGCTTCACCTGAGCTCTTAGTAGCGGCTCTATTATGTGTGTAGGTGCTCTGCAAAAAGCTGATTAGTTTTGTGAATTTGTATGATATGGATGTGCCATAACACACACACCCCTTCCCCCCATAACTCTAGAAATGAGTCTTGGCCTTTGGACATAGCTCGGTCTAAGAGATCTTTAGTCCTTAGCCTGACACTACTAAATATTAAACAAGTCCAATGATGGTAGCTGTTCTAATTATAGTCATTATTATTCCCCGAAATCCTGATAGTACTCAGCAGATGCGTAGCTATGGCCCAAGAGTACTATTGGTACTAGTGAAATGCTGCTCTTGCCCTTCCCTCAGCTGGCTGGGAGGGTGCTGCAACAGACCCTGGATTGTGATGCTGCTTGGAACAATAAAATTTGGAGCTGTGAAGGTGATGTGTGACTAAAACCACGGCAGAATAGATTTAGGAGGAATGGCGAAAAGCCGGTGCAGAATTAGCGAACTTGTGATCGTCTTGTACAAAATGAAAAAGGACACCTGTGCACATTGGGTAAATAAATTACTGTGGCCAAGATAAAAGAGAGAATAGAACAAAGTATATGTGACATTAGAATAAATAATATACGACAACTGGAAGAAGAGACCATTCATCCTCATAAGAGTGGTTCAAACACTACAGGAAAAAACACAAAATTGAATAAAAGCTAAACAATGTTACGTTCTGTTAATATGAGAGAAAACTTATCTGGTAAAGCTGTTATCTCTGGAATTGAGAGAGGCCTGCAAAATTAAGAGAAAATTTAAAGAGTTGATTGGAAAAACAACAATTAAAAAAAACCCCAACACAATACCAACAAAAACCACAAAACAAAACATAAGCGAATAAAACCCAACAGTCTGATGGAAAGTTGTTGGCTTCGCTGAGGCATCTTCATAGGTAGGGTTTATTAGGGTGGATTGTCATGAAACTCTGTTGTCTTCCAGATAATCTGTGGAGGAGAGATTATGCATAACAAAACTGAGAAAAAAACCTAGTTATGAAGTCATTCCTGTTCTAGACCACATCCAATTAAAACCAAATTTCAGCCTCATGATGACATAAATGGGATTCTGGTCAGCTTAAATCCTGAGAACTACAAGTTTCCATTGCCAAATTTGTGAACTAGGGTCACAGAAGAATGTAATGACCCTTTGTATCCAAAAAGCTAAAACAAGACAGAGGGTTTTACCTTGGTTTATTAAGCAAATTGCTTTTCAGTGATGATGCTCGCTGAGTTTGCATTTTCACATTTGTCAGTCCTGTTCTGGCAGCACCAGAACAGAAGACTGATGTCTCAAAAATGCTTTATTGCTGTAGAAACCCTAGATAATTTTATCAGCAAACTAGAGAGATACATATAGGTTCTAACCAGCTAGCCAGTCAGGAATTGTGTGTCTCTGATGCTTTCCTTTGCTCAGCCAGATTTTGAGCTTCATTAACTTCAATCCTGAGGGGTCTTCTTTCAAAGTATAACAGTTCTGAGATACTGGGAGTGACTTTTGGGATCAGGTTTTGTCATGCACATAAAAAAAAGGGTAGCATAACTAAAAGTGAAAAGCTCAACAGCCTCATATCAGGTAGAAATTGTGTAGACTTGCACAGAAAGGGAAAATTTAAGCATGTTTTTTAATTCTGAAATGCAGAAGTGTACAACAAAACTATAGTAGAATGCAGAGATTAAAAAAAAAAAAAGTCACAGAGAAAGGAAGAGTACCTTGGAAAGTGTTAAGAATAATTGCATAAGAAGAGAATGTTGATTAATAGGCTTGAAATGAAAAGGTTCATACTCTGTGCCCCACCAGACTCTATTGATTAAATCTGAGAGAACAGGTCGCATCAATACTAGATTTGTAAAGTGCTTCCAAATGGCAAGGTCATTTAGAGAGCAAATGGAAAACACTCTGCTGTGAAGCATGGAGGAAAGCACCAGGGGCAGATCCAGTCAGAAGTAATGGATGGAATCTGATGAGAACTAGAGAAATAATACAGATGATTTCTGTCTTGGGGAACAGTAATAGGGGACATTCAAGCTGACTAACACTCACATGAGGATAAATGCATATTACATGGCTGGACAATGCAAATAGGGAGAGAAAAATATCTGAAATAACATTATAGACAGCAGAACTGAGATAGATTTGTAAAAAATACACTATGTTGACTAGATGTCATCTAGCCCAAACACCAGAAACACCAAGTAATGTTTTGTTCTATTTGTTTATACCATTATGGTATCTGAGAACTCCTGCTGGGCACATAATCACTTTTGTAGTTACCTCCGGTCATTGCAGCACTGGCATCTAATTCATTATTTTCCTAAGTGCTTTGAAATACCTTGGGTATTAAAGGCATAAAACCAAATTCTGTTCTTTGGGCTCCTACTCCACTCCATCATGCAGGGAAACTATATCATCAAGACTCAAAGGACAAGAACCCATTAAATGTGTTAAAAGACATCAGGCTGAGGCAGAAGAATTTATGGGGCTAGTCATTGTTATAAATTCTAGATCAAATAGTTAATTGAATATATAGTAGTCACCCAGTATAAAAAGGATTGTGTTCCTTTCAGTTCTTGAAGTGTCACACTGAATACTCAGCATCATGCACAAACCAAGTTTAAAGTTACTTAGGGTTCTGCTTATGAGTTTCCTATATGTTTTTCTCTACTTACAAATAGTATTTTTTTATGTCCAGTTTAAGAAATGATGGTCTGATGCTTGTTGTTGCTACTCACTACTTATTTGCTCATTTTTCCACATGTGTTTTGATGTATTTGTTGGATTTTTTTTTCTGTACAGTGAATGAAATGTTTGCTCCAAAATTGATTTATTCTTGACATTTAATTATTTATAGCTGATACTCAACAGTCTGTCTTATGTGAGTAGGAGAGTAGTGGGGCTATATGTTTTAATTTTTTCTGCCAAACCTTTGCTATACACTGAAGAGCTAAAAAGCTTGAGTGTTTAAAATGTTATACAAAGACCAGTGGACGGTGTATGTAAGTGCAAGAAAATGGTTAGAATATTTTCTCTCATTTAAAGAAGAGACTTGTACACTATTCCAGCTGAAATGTAACAGCAAGTATGAGAGGTGTTACCTGTGTTGACTGGGAGGACTTAAACTGTCAAGTTACAGGACTGAGGGTTTGGCTTGTGTGGTTGGTGTGGCAAATAAAGCTAGAAAAGCCAAAATGCTGTTGACAGAATAGTAGCGCTGGTCCCTAGTAACATGAAGGGAAAGACATTCATTAACAGTGGTCCTTTACGAGGAGATTCAGAGAGTATATTTTAGCAAATCATGCTAAAGCGTTTGCCAAAGATCTTGAAGCCAAGAACAAATTTCCTTAGTGCTGAGTGCATTTCTGGTGGTAAAAAGCACGTGAGATACAGAGGGTAGCAGAGAGATCACAAAAAAATGTAATGAAGCTTATCTAAACATCAGGAATTTAAGAATTTTCAACTTCTCTTAATGTTGGCAAGAAAGCAGAGCGATACTACTCTAGTTTGGGACTACTAAAGGATCAGAAATTGTGTCAATCCTTGCAGCTAGGTTAAGAAGCCTAAGGGAAAAAAACACTTGGGCTAGACCACCTACTCTGCAGGTGTCACAACAATTTAGGAGTATTAGGTACTGGCAATTCTTGTAGGTTGTTAACGTGGTTGTGAAAGATTTAAGTGTTAACCTCTGGCTAGGCCTCTTTGAATATCATTTTTGTCTGTGTGGAACCATCAATTTGGTTTCGGACTAGCCAAATAGACAAGCAAGCAATCCAGGAGTGGCTAGATCCCTGCTGAAGGTCAGGCAAAGCCAATGGCAATCAATGAATGATTTGGTAACTGGCGAGATTTCTGTGCTGCCATGGCAGCTTCCAGGGGTGTGGAGGTGGCTGTGGAACAGATGTCTGCATGGAAAAACTTGCTGAACAGTGCGGGGTCAACAGAGACTCGCTTGCTGAAGGTAACGCAGATAAATGACTGAGCAGCTTTGAGCCAGTAAATTTGCTTGTGGTTTTGATTGCAGTAGTAGCTTGTGGCCCTGGGACAGAAAGCATTATGAAGGCTTGTCCCAGCAAGCCTGTCCAGTGAGATGGGATCAGCTAATTAATGATTTTGTATTCCTGTGTAATTAAATGTTAAGCCATAGCCTCGGGGCAGGAGCTCTGAATGCATGTTGATAAATTAGTCATTCCCACAATGTGTGTTTCTGGAAGTATGTCCCATTCAACAGCTGATGAATGTGGCTTTACAAAAATAACAATACGTGTCACTCCTTGCCTCAGAAGGCTTCTGAATTGATGTAACTACTTTACCATTTGAAAGTGAAGTACTAATGAAACTGGGACAGTAGCCACCTTTTATGCTGGTTCACGCATTTTAAAATAAGTATATTTACATTCAAATTTAGAGATCCAGTAGCCTACCAGAGCAAATCTATTTTAAGTTCTAAAACATCTTCTTTTAAATTGAAGCATAGCAGGGGATTTTGTAGCCAGCTCTGCTCGGAGTGGATAAAACAGTAATCAAATTTTAAAATGTCTATTTGTCCTTTCTTCTGTTGTGTACATAATTGATAAATTAACATTTTAATAGGACCAACGTCCTGTGTCTCATTCAACCACCTCACCGATAGGTGGATTATTATTCTTTTTGCTGTGAGAAACGTGAGTAGCGTGTACTTTTCTGCTGGAAAATTCCACAGTAATTATTCAGACAATCATATGAGAGGAAATGCCTACTCTTTTGTGATATTTGAATATGGATTGTATGCCAGTGTTTAGGGTTAGCTCATGACTGTGTCACATTGTTTACTATTGTGGAAAATGCTGAGAAATGTTGCTTTTGCAAACTGAAAAGGGTTGTTGTGTATTTTTTACTGACTTGGGAATTAGAGGACTCAGGCTGCCTCATCAAAAATCTTTTGTAGGGAATTTAGGATAGCACATAAAATAAGGGGGAATACTGTTAATATAGTTTTGCTGTTGGTTGTGTTAAAAGAATTATAGCAAAATCTCTTCTCTCAAATAAGAGTTCAATTTGAACACATAGCTCTGCTAAAAGATGAAGATGATCCTGGACAATGAGATAAGGGGTTAAATCATAGAATCATAGAATGGCATGTGTTGGAAGGGACCCCGAGGATCATAGAGCTCCAACCCCCCTGCCACAGGCAGGGCCACCAACCTCCAGGCCTGGATCTACACAAGGTTGCCCAGGGCCTCATCCAACCTGGCCTTGAACACTTCCAGGGACGGGGCATCTACCACCTCTCTGGGCAGCCTGTTCTAGCACCTCACCACTCTCTGTAAAAAACTTCCCCCTAATATCTAATCTAAACCCTCCTTCCTTTAGTTTTAATCCATTCTCCCTTGACCTGCCAGTGTCTACCCTTTTTATAAGTTGATTCCCCTCCTGTTTGTATGTTCCCTTCAGGTACTGGAAGGCTGCAATGAGGTCCCCCCGCAGCCTTCTCTCTTCCAGGCTGAACAAGCCCAGATACCCCAGCCTCTCTTCCTAGGGGAGGTGCTTCAGCCCTCTAATCATCTTTGTGGCCCTCCTCTGAACCCCCTCCAACAGTTCTACATCTTTCTTGTATTCTACATCTTTCTTGTATTGACCAAAATTGTGACTGAGGTCATGGGTTGGAACCAATGGAAATTCGGCTCAACAAACGGGCTTTGACAATGCTGAAGTTATCAGATGATTTATGGGGGAAGGGGGATTATAATGGGATTTAGTTGCTTTAAGGTCCCATCTTAACGGAAACAGCCCACAGGAAGATGCTGCTGCATAATTCAAGCTGAAACATGTATCGATCTTCGACTTCCTTGAACCCTAGGCCCATATCCCATTTAAACCCCACTACTCAGTTGCCTGCAAAGTGAAGATAAAGGCAAGAATCTGCAAGTTCCCATTTGACTTCAAAGGGCACAGACATAAGGAATATGCAACAGTTGAGTGCTTTGTAAGATAACTCAGGACCCCGACAGACATGAAGGTGCCTAGGTTAAGCCCGTAAATTTTGAAAAAAACTGAATCTATAGATAAAGAGGGGAGGGATTTCGGATGGGAATATGGTATAAAAATGCTACAAACTCTGACCAAAAGTGTACCTCCTTTGTTTGGTCACCCGCTCTTGCAAGAACCTATAATAAATTACTGCTTCACTAATGTGTCTACTGCGTGTCCTTTCTTAGGACCTTAAGCATTTCTAACACTATCAATATCCTCTATATTTTGACTTTCCTGGTGCAATGTCCTGAATGCCTTTAAAAAAATATTCTTTTTCTGTATACGAATCAAGGATTTGATCCTTGTTTCCAGTGCGCAACTTGGTTTTCCCAAGGCAGATTGTTTATTTGGGTTTTTTTCCTAGCTTACTTTTTTATTTCATTAGCAGCAAAAAATGTTGGCAAGAAGGATACAAGTTACATATTTTCTTCTACTATATTTACTGTCTACTACTGTGTTGATTGAATGTGATTTTATGTAGCAGAGTACTTTCTTGAGTAAGAGAAATTTGCTGAGCAGATATTATAAAAGTGTGCCATCACATAAGGCCAAGAATACTAGTGATTACTTCTGACACCACAAAAATATGCTCAACCTAACTTGACATCATCGTTGTCAACCTAATTTTTTTAAATCAGTGCATGCATGAGGTTGTATTAGCATAAATCTAGCAAATGACGTGTGTGAGTCAGTTTTCTGAAGGTATGATGTTTGCCATTACCCTTGGAAGCAAAAGATGCACAGTAGAGCTAGGCAGGAAACGTGTCTGATCCCTCATCAGGAAGAAAGGTTGGTATCTCTATTAACCTTAGAGCCAATTCCGGTGTGCCAGACAAGACTGCCCTGGCTCTGCCCAGAAAGCACATTGGAAACAGCATGGAGGGTCCTGCCCAGAGGAGACGTCAGCCTTGTACATGCTTTCTGAATTAGCATGGCAGGAGGAGCTTTGCTAGTACTTCTCTTAACAGACCGAGATCTAGGAAAAAGATGCATTGAGGCATGAACGTGAAATAGGGATGTGGAGGATCCTGTGAGAGTTTGGGGACATGCCTACGTAAGGACAAACAACTTTTTAGTAAAAGTAAATTTTGGGTACACAATGGCACAAATGCAAATCCTGAGTATAAAGGGAAATGAGGCCAGCTCAAAGCAGAACTACTAATAGTGCTAAAGAGCACAAGGAGAACTGCCATGACTGAAGTAGCTTCATTCCAGTTTTTAAACCAAATACTACTTTGTCTACATATTTTTTTTTAAAGTGTATGAAATACTGTTTCTTTCCATAGAATGATTCTCTTACCAGTGTTGGACACTTGGGACAAAAAAGTTTGCTTGAGAAAAGTGGGGTATCTTAAACACCTACCACTACCCACTTAACCAGTGACTGCAGCAGTACTGAGCTGTACCAGGTGTTGTAGAGAGAAGAACTGGTTAGTTCCCTGGCTGTTCAGATTGAGACACAAGCCATGTGGCAATAGCTGGAAAAAGTAAAACAATAATGTAAAAGCTTTTTCTTCACCTGCTGCATGGTGGTATCTGTGATTTTTAAAACAGTGGAATTATTCTCTTGGAAATCAGTTTGTAATCCAACTCAGTCAACAGTCTGGTATGACGTGCTAAAAATTTGAAGAGTGGCACAATTGGAATTTATGTGTTTACAGCTGGCAATAAAAAAGCCCAAGAAGTTTAATTTCCCCTGTGTATTGTACACTGCGTTAATTAGACAGGTGAAAGAATACCTAGAGTTCCAAAGCAAATGTCAGTGAATATTTAAGTACAGTTTCTAAAACATTCCCCAAAAATGTTGCTTTGGAATAGCTGAGAGCAAGAGACACAGCAGCAAAACTTAAGTAGTTTTGTTGTAAGAAGACAGGGAGATTTTCCCTCTTCTGAAATGATGATGCTCCAGGAACAAATGGACAAGAGGAATAAGTCAAAACACTAGACTACTGCCCCTTTCACAGGATGCTAAAATCCATGACAATATCCCTATGCTGCAGTGTATTCAGTACCAGTGGAATTTGGGCTGGCTTTTGCTGTAGCTGTGGGAAGCTCTTGGGGAATCAGAAAACTGCTTGATATTCATGGCCTTGCCAAGAGGAAAGACAGACCAGTGCATCAAAGTGGTGTCAAGCTAACAATCAAGTTTCTTTTCCTTCAATTGCTTTAAAAATATGGTGAGTAGGTGACTTCCTCCTGGCAAAGGCCATACCTTTTCCTATGTTTGTGGTTTTTTTCATGTGAGTGATCTTAAGATACGTTGGCTGCCTTTTATTTGTAGCATTTCTAAGTCTTAGCAGGCTCCTCTGCTGTATCCCAGCCTAGGAATAAATTTGTGAAAGATGAGGATGTCTTTGTGTGTTGTAAGCAAGTTTTTGTTTGCTCAGACAATACCAAGCTAATGACTTTGAATATTCAAAGATGTTAACGATGCTATGCAATGCAGGTTGGGTTTGCTTTGTTTTTACATTAAGAACAGGAGGTAATAAAAGGGTTGGACTGTTTGTGGTCATTACTGGCAACTACAATGCTACCAGCCTCAGGAGAAACTTTTTTACCTTTAATTTGAATGATTTATGCCAGCCATTTTGCCTACCTAAATATTTCGCTTTGGTACTGTGATGTTCAGTTTCTGGCCGAAGCTTGGGCACTAAGGCCTGCTGTATTCCAGAGCTAGCTGCAGACATACTGTGGGTGCTGTTACTATAGGCTGTAATACAAACTGATGATCGGAAAAGATTCAGTTGCTCTTCTTGTTGCTACTGCGTTTCAGGGAAAATGTATTTGTAATTACTTTATATAAACAACTGTGTTTTATTTACAGCACTACAGAGTTGTAGTAACAATACCTAAAAAATAATGAGTACTATGTATGTTTGGTTTTTGTGTTGTGAACAGAACTAGTGAGTATTACAGTTTTGTGTAGGAAGAAGGAATATCTTTATATAATCACTGCTGCATTATTCTGCGGGCTTGGGAACCCAGATAGGTTTTGTGCATTTACCTTAAGCTCAAGAGACCTGTTTCTGAGAAGTTTTGGATTATTGTAAATATTGTGCTGGTTTAGTGTACTTAATTCTTGTTTCTAGGGTCCATGAGAGTCAAAAATAATGCCCTGTCACGTGTGTATTGCAAATCAAAACAGCACATTGAGCTGGGCTTCCAGAGGGCAGAAACCACTAAGAAACCAGCAACTTATCCTTTAGTTTTCCAGAAACACATTGCAATATTATTTTGAAACTGCTCATGGGGAAAACTGAAGTAATCCGTTCTCAAGGTACCTGGCAGATGGCTACAGAAGGAAGTGCCAGTAAGGATAAGCCTAGTCCTCTACAATGACAAAGGAGATCATAACTCCATTAATGTCAGTACTGGTCCAGTGAGGAAAAACATCCTTACTTATCCCAATTAACAGGTTTAAGTTTCTAAATATCTTGGCACAGCATCTTGGCTTTTGAAGACAGAGAGGAAACCCTCTGTCCATACAAATGTGACATTGGCATTGTCCTGCTTGTATGAGTGATGACAGGATTGATCCTCATTACATCCTTCTGCCAAGAGCTGGTTTGGAAATGGTGCCAGCAAAAGGCTGAGGCCAGGGGAATAGTGTGATTGCAGCAGAGCGAAGACGGCACTGCTGGTCACAGCAGCTCATCTACCGCTACTCATTAAATAGGTCCTCCGTCAGCTCTGCTAGTGGTTGGTGCATCCCAAGCCTGAGCTGGGTTTTCAAAACAGTCCCCATGGCTGGGTTTCTTTATCCCGCATCACTTTGATAAAATTCAGGCTCAGGAGCATTTACATCAACAGTCATAGTAGGTGTGGAGGGTGTGGTAAGCAGTAGCAGCAGCAACAATATTTTGTGTTGCTGAATGGAAGTGTGGACTCAGCTTTACTGTATGCCAGCAATATGGGTGTGAAAAGTCATGGCAGATTTAGTTTGAAATACTAACATCCCTCTTCCACCCTCCCTCCAGTCTGTTTCCTATTTTCTGCGCTAAACTTCCAAAATACCATCAGGCAAATAGCAAAAGGCTACATCCTGAAACTAGCTTCCCAAAATATGAAATACAAATAGCTCTGCATAGAAATGAGCTGTCTGAGGGGGGAAAAGTTGAAGCCAAGTTATTTAGGCTAAAAATACATTCTCTCTTGTACTCCAGGACAAAACAGATGCATTCTTGCTATATGACCTTGGTATGGCCTTGTGCATAAGCCAGCAGTCTCCTCTATGTGAATCAAATGATTTTGTGTCATTAGAGATGGTCCTCTCATTATTCCTATGTGTTTTGCATAATGAATAGAGTACTGTATGTGAACTGAAAACCAAACCGGGTTTATGATGTCATTTTTCTAGCAGTTAGGTGTGTTGCCATTAAGCATTCAATGGTAGAAAAATGGTATCTGTATCTCGAAAATTTCCTTCTTTTTGAGAGAAAATATGTTGTATGCTGTGCCTAATATTAACCACTCTTTCAAAGTCATTAGGAACCTTCTTTGTTTATAACAGTCAAAATTCTTGCTAGGAACATAGAGATAGTTTTGATGTCTTTTAGAGGATGGTATTTTATGCTGCTTGTAATAATATCTTTTGAATTCTTCCCATTTGTAGCTAAAGTACTGATTTTTTTATTCTCAACGGCAATACAAAGTGTGACCTTCACTTCTTTTCCTGACCTTCAATTCTTCTTCACTTTCCATAACAATTTTTGGAATAGAAAACAATAGCTTATTGTCTGTTATTTTAGAATATTCTCCTCCTTTGTTTCTAAGGAAATGGCAGTCCCAGAATATATTGAATTGATTATGTTTAGTATGCTTATAGTAGGCAACAAAAAGTATTCATCCGTTATTGCCACCAGTGATATCTTCTTGGAGTTGTAATTCAAGGCCATTTCTCTCCAGATGTTATAATAGGATTTAAGAAATAAGAGTGAATGCTACACATAACTCACCAAGACTGTCAATGCAACCACAGCACCGAATGTGTTTGGTAGCTCTGTATTGGGTTAATTCTGCCTCGTGTCCTGACATTTTGGAGTGTGTTTTCATATAACCAAAAGAAAACCTATAAACTGCTAAAAATCAACACATCTAGAAATGAAATGTGAATTTTAAATCAACATTTGACATAGAAAAAATGGTGAGGATTTTATTAATTTATATAAAAACATATATATACAGATATGCTGTAGACACTGTTAAATACTTTTAGAATTTGGGGCATGTATACTTTTTTGCAAGCCCATTTTTTTCCTAAGGTAGTAAAAAAAGAATAAAAAATACATAAAATCATAAATTGTTTTAGTTGGAAAAGACTTTTAAGATCGTCAAGCCCAACCATTAACCTGGTACTGCCAAGTCCAACCACTAAACCCTGTCCCTGAGAACCACATCCATGGGTCTTCAAAATCCCTTCAGGGACTGTGACTCCCTCACTTCCCCGGGCAGCCTATTCTGGTGCTTGACAACCCTTGCAGTGAATAAATTGTTCCTAACATCCAATCTGAACCTCCCCTGGTGCAATTTGAGACCATTTTCTCTCACTTGTTATTTGGGAAAGAGACCGACTTCTACCTGGCTACAACTTCCTTTCAGGTAGTTGTAGAGACCTAGGAGGTCTCCTCTCTATCTTTGTCTTGGTTAAGTGGTTGAACAACCCCAGTTCCCTCAGCTGCTTCTCTCAAGACCTGTTCTCCAGACCCTTCACCAGACCCTTCACCAGCTTTGTTGCTGTGTGTATGTTTACTCACACTCCCCACTTCAAAGTCATCCTGTGTTATTTGAGGACATTAATTTCTGATTTATCTTTGATGTAACCTACATCACACCTTTAGTGGAGAACATGCTGCCCAGCTAGATTCAGCATAAAAAAATTCAATATGATTCATCATTAAAGAGATACTGTATGCAAATATGAATGTATGTATGTTTGGACATTTTCTTTCTTTTCTTCTCTGACATCTAGAATATATTGAATGCTCCCCTCTCTGTTTAACACTGTAGGTTTCATCTACAATTTATCATTCTTCAGAAATGCTATTTCAATTTCACCTTGTTTCAAAGTCTTATTTCAAAATGACAGCGGTAAATGGGATGAAATATAAATATCTGCTATTGTTAAAACAACAAAATACACACTTAGGTTGCCTACATTTTTATCAAACTATTTGCAGCAGCTTACCTAAGAAATCTACCGAGCATGCTGATATTAGGATAAGCAGTACACCTGAGCTTAACCGGTTTTTGTCCCCAGTCTTCCAGTGCAATAAGTGGATTAAAAAGTATGTAAGAAATTAATCTGAGTATCCTCATCAACCTTGCCCAGTATTTTTTTTTCTGTATAGGCCAACTTCACCCCTTGGCTGTATTGTGTCTTGGAGATTTTAAAATGGGAACCTACATAATGCTTTTATTCATAACAGATTCTTAGAGTAATTACTAGTCCTAGAGGCATATGATGTAGAATCCAAAATTCGAGATCTTTTTCAGGACATTTGACATATATGATAATAAAAATATCTCCCTGCATCCTACTGAGTTGTTCTCAGCTGGGCAGTTTAAAAATGTGCAGAAAGTGTCAATGAAAGCTGTCTTTTTAACATATGTTTTTGTACTTACTGTTTTTATGTATCCTTTTAATCCAGCCTTTGAGTATCTGTGAGGATGTCGATGTTTACCCAGTTGTATATTTTGTGAGAGTGATTCTTGAGCATCATGTTTTTATCTCGACTTTCCATTGACATCAGCATTGTGTGTTTCCTTGCTACCCTGTTGATGTGTAAATAGTCATTTTGGCAATTGCCCGTGTTTTATTATGTTGTAGGAAAGTTATTATGAGTGCTATTGACAAGAAAATCCTATTTCACCAATGTTTTGGGAAAGAACAGTTCAGAAGAAGTTCATTTGAGGTTGTCACCCATAGATTTTTATAGAAGGGGAAAGGTATTTTACGTTACTTGTAATCTAATCATAGTCAGGATGGACATCACTGCTTAATACTGACTTGTGAATTGCCGCTTAATTTTTTTCAAGAATTTCAGTGTCTGTGGCTTCAGCATTACCAAATTTCCTCCTCAGATTGAACAAAAGTGCCTTTTTTTCTTCTGCAACAAGTCATCGCCAGTTGCAAAACATAAGGATGAGAAGTGGTGGTGTATTCTATGTCAGTCCTTCTTCAGATGTTGTTGATAACCTCATGCCTAGCAAAAAATGCTGCTTTGGTTTAACTTACTGCTTTATAGGAGAAGGCAGCCTTAGGTGTGTTGAAGCAGATGGAGTTTGGACAGTATAATTTTAGCTCTGAAGCAGAAGGGCTATAGCAATCCAAGCCATTAAGAAAGCTAACTCAAGGGCTCTGTGAATCATACAGAAAAAACAAGAGTTACTCTCCTAATGCTTTTGTCTCTTTTGACAGTGAAGCATCTATTGCTCTTACTTCATCATGCATGTTTGTGCTGGTTTCTGCTGTATATTGAACAGCTACTGCTTGGTTCAAAGGCTCATCAGATCAATGCTGTCAAGATTTGTGCAGAACTTGTGGTAAGAGTTGTGATAATTTCTTAGTGTTTGTGCCATTTGACAGTATTTAGTGAGTGTGTATTGATCACAACTGCTCTTAAAGCAATGCTCCCAAAATGAGTGGTATAGGAGGACTGGGAGCCTGTAGAGCTCATGTAATGTTCAAAGAGAAGATTATGTTCAAGCACACTGCCTTTTGTCTAGTCCTTCTTTTCCTTACATGGTGGAGGTAAGCACTGGGGCTACAGCTGCAAAACAAGCAAGATGGCATTAAAAAATACAATGCATCCCCCTGTGAGGTAGCAGTACTGGAAGGGTGAACATTGTCCCTTCTGCCTTTCATTTACATTCTCTGAAGGTGTGGTTTCCATCCTTGCACCTGCTTTATCTAGTTCTCCTAGAGAAATACCCTGTTTCAGTGAATGACATGCTGCACTTGGTGTTGTCTTGGTAGTGACCATGGTTAACCCTAAACCTATATTGTTCATGAGAAATGTCTTGCTTTTCAAAACAAAACCAAAAGGAGTGGTTGGTAGCATGTGTTTTGCTTATGTTTTTCTTTACTTTTTAAAGTTGGTGCTGTTAACTTTTCTTTCTCTAAGGCAAGCTTGAGTCCCTTCTTAGCATATACTGTATACCTGAATGTGTTTCTAATAGTCCTTAGTGATTTTCAGAACGAGGCAGGACTGGAAGTCTCTGCTACTGCAAATATTCCAGAACTGGAGTGATTTAACAAGTTAGCTAAAGATACTTTATGTTGAACCATATGTGGACTCAAAGTTAACCTCAGAGAAATAGTTCCTTGACCTATGTCTGGGGAGGTGAGGCATTGCATGTCTTTCTCCTTGAAGCATTTTTTGGAAAGAAGAATAAAATGAGATCTTGCAAGGAAGAGTCTTGTGGGGAAGGAAGGTGTGGGCTTTGTGAGAAAGCAAGCCAGATGAAATGTCACTGTAACGGTGTGAATAATTGTAACATCTGAGCACGCTTATTTCTTTCCTGGGAGACGTGTTTCTTTGGAAAAGTGTAGTATGGTGGGGTGACATTGCCATTCATGCTTTTTTTTTTTTGGTATTTTTTATTAATTAATTGTCTTCATTATTACTTCTGTCACTCTAGGGCATACTGTACCCAGTGATGTTTACTATGAGTAAGCATTGCCTGAGCTATTTGTAAATTGCATCTATAAAGACGGTGAAGTAGAAAAAAATGAATGCAGATTGTGTCCATGAGCAGTGAAAGAAAAAGATATTGGCTGCTTTAATTTCTTCTGATTTTTTCCCCTCTCTTTTTTCCTTTTTCATGTCCTTCTCTGTTTCATTTGACTGGACATTGCATTGAGGTAAAACACATTCCGATTATCTATAATGGGAAACCAAATTACATTCTTCAGAAGAAATTCTGATAATGCAATACATGCTGGAGAATGAAAAACAATACAATGTATCGCTGAATTCTTTTTATATAGTAGCATGATCTCCATTGTTCTGATTTGCTAATGGTGAGTCACAGGTATGCCTGAGACTGGAGTGCATTTCTATTGTAAATCTGTCTGACACATAGCAGCCTTAAGAATAATGTACTGTTATGTCTCTTTTTATTTAGAATGTATTTGAATGGATGTGGTTTTGTCAGCTAGACAGCTTTGCAGACCATGCACATATCAAAGTGACAAATGTCTGGCTGTTAAAGTGCCGTGTCATATTCACGGGAAAAACTAAGATCTTTCTTTTCCATAGGATGTACAAAGTCATTACCTTGTGGAGCTCTCCTGGATAGCTACACACATAATCTTGTTTTCTCCCAGCATTCTCCAGGTGCACAAAACTTGCATCCAGCTTTGATGGTAATTCTCACTGTTCAAATCCTTCAAAGCAAGCTCTGGTCTGTGGTTGTTGGTGCTCACCTGCTCCCTAATGCCTGTGAGGTTAAGATGTGGTAACAGAGTGGGCTTCCTGCCCAAGCGTCAAGCAGCTTCATAGCTGTGAAAATATCATACTAGGTCTTTTAAACGAATGACAATGAGAGTTGACAGATTATGAGATGCAAGGAAATGAAAACAAGCTGGAATCACAGAATCACTATTACAGAGTTTGAAACAGCTTTTTTTTCTTGGTTGGTTTTTTTTTGGACCTTCTGTGTAGTATTCAAGTGAATTAGATTCTGGCAATTAGGCACTTGATTAGTGGCTGTATGATCTTAAGATGCTATATATTGGTTCCTTGTGTGACTAGGAGGTTAACATGCCTTGGGGGATATCTGGCAGTCTTCAAAGCGTCCTAATGAAATTGGCTGGGTAGGCAACAGTGCTGGGAATATTTCATGTGTCTTGAGAGCCTGTTCAGGATAAACCCTTTCTGGCATGGAGTAGCTGGTATCCTGAGGCCCCTGGGAGGACTTATGGGACAGAAAATAGGGAGATAAGTGTTTTCTGTTGTCTTTATCTAACACCTTGCTGCTCAGGGTGCCTGGCTGGTATAAAATCATAAGCACAGTTGCTACACATGCTGTACTCGAAGGAGTTTCAGGGGTGGCTCAGCAGAAAATGAGATCTGGCCATTTTCCAAGCCAGGCATTTGCCTGCTCCTGAGGCCATGGCAGATGGTCTGTAGAGTCATTGTGCAGGGCAGCATTTAGGGATGTGCTGGTCCCAGGTGATCATCTCCATGTTCTGGAAGAAAGTTTTGGAGGTAGCAGTGGCTTTTTGGCCTCAAAGCTGTGAACTGTTTTGATCATACCTCAAGGAATAAATAAAATGCAAGCAGAGCAAGGGACTTGGAGAGATAAGAATATACAGTCAGTCTTGCAACCTTTTCTATTTATCATAGTGCTTGGAGATTCTGTGTTAAGGGACAATTATTTTCTATCCATGTGAGAAAACTTTCAAGTATGTAGTTCATTAGCACAGAGAGTAATTTGCATTTTAGAAGGGAAATGTTAAATATTGCCGAAATATGCCACCACTATGTCAGAGTTCTCACTGTAAGAAAAATTCAGATTTTGTGCTCAGAGCTATCTTACTATTGCTAAAAACAAAGAGGGAGGGAATTCTAGGCTTTTTGTTAGCTGAATCAAGTTAATGACATTATGGATACACCCTCTGGAGAACTGTATCTTTCAGTTATGTGTGAAAACACACACAAGCACATTCCACATTTGTATTAATGTTTCTGAGCAGAAGAGGCATCTAGTACAAGATTTTTTTTCAAGTCAAGCAATTCTTGAAGGCTCAAAAGACTTACTTTACATTACCGTGTAAAGAAGCTTTATGTTTTGGGTATGTGGCTGAAACTGCTACATGTGTAATCAGTTATGCTCAAGACAAATGAAAGCTGGGAGAAAATAAATTTGGAAAGAAATTTAACGTGGAAATTTGATGCTGTTGCAGGACAAAGTATTCTGCTTGTGACACACAGTTGTCATAGAAATCTTCTCCCTTTTGAAAAATATTTGTAAGTCTCTTGCAAGAAAAGTCATTGTCTCAATTTCTGCATTTTTCAATGGCATGCTACTCTCATGTTAAAAAATAAGTAATGGGCAGTATGTGTTATGTTCCTTTTTGTGTACAAAGGATATAATTTCCACTGAAGGAAAAGGACTGACTTTCTGGAAGGCAATGAGAGAAAAGGGAATGGTGTGCTGATTTCCTTTTCCTCATATGTACTGTATGTTTATGGGGATTAAGTGATGCTGAGGAGGAACACATTTTATGCAGTGATTGTGCCTGCTCTACAGGGGAGTTTGTCCCTCCATCTTCATTGTAATTTCCAAGTATTAAAATCTTTTCTTTCCCTGGTTTCTTGTATCAGGTGCTATGAAACTATTGACTTCTACTCTCTCAGCCTTATACAGAAATCCCTGTGTTTTTCCTCATGAGAAAGTGGCAACATCTTGCCTGTTATCATGAGGCGCATTCTCTGTATGATTCGTATCACCCAAAGAGGTCTGAAGTTGCATCCTGCCAGTTACTCCTGTTCTAATACTGCTTTTATTCATTGCTATGAGCAATGGAACACATAGTATGGAAGGGTGGGTTGAAGGGGGGCTCTAGGGAGAAGCAAGTTGAGCAGTGTTCAGTAAACTTCTTTCCTAAATATTTGCAGGGATGTTTTCCTCCTACAGCGAAGAAAATCCATTTCCTCTGGAGATCTACTTCATTCCCAATTCATTAATCAAAGAAGAAAATTCAGCAGTGTTTGCAGTTGCTCTTTAAGTTGCTAACACGTGCAAAATTCAGAGCAGCACGTGCTACTCTTCCTCCTAAGTACAGAACACATTCATAACCACATTAAAATGTTAATGTTGTTATGACTAATCAAACAGCCAGGCCACTCAGATCTATAGTGCTGCTGCTGTCTGTTTCCCTCCTTAATTACAACTGTCAGCTTGCTACTAATATGAAGCTACAGCTCTTCAAAGTCAAGTTGTAACATTAGTATCCCATCTCTCTTTGGCTCGTTCAGCTAAAAGGTGAAGAGATTTACTTTTAAGTGAGAACAAATATGTTGTGTTTTGTGTGTGGAAAGGTGAGAGAAGAATCCTGAATAGTATAAACTACTGAGGAGTGTTCCTAAGAGTTATTTTTGTACTGAGACAGAACAAAAATACTGTGTCTCTTACTATTCTTTTTTTATTATGGGAGATTCCATGGGAAAATCAGTGCTCAGAGGAAGCTATCTATTAAAGTAAAATCTTGTTAATTGGGCTATTTTTGCCTTTTATTTTACTGCTTGGAAGGTCTGTAAGACCTGTTCTTTCATCCATGACAGTAAGCTCTAGAGATTGTTTTCCTTATTTTCTAATTTAAAAGATATAAAATGAAATGATCTCTTTAGCAAAACCAAAAAGGAAGTTAGACTTGCATCATCAGGATTTCTGTGTTACTTTGAAATGAAATGTCGTCAGACTTCCTGCTCTCGTTTGGGTTTTACATGTTTGGCACCAGTATCATAATTAGCAGAATTTTCTTGAATTACCATTTCTTAGTACTGAAACAGATCTTAGACCATAGCTGTTCTCTCGCTATTTACAAGAAACCTATAGGTTAATCATTTTCTCTGTCTTTATCATGAACACACAAAACATTGTTTAATGTTGCCTGAATGTGCAGTATAGATATAGAAAAAATGGATATTCTGACTTTTCCTTCAATTGTGGCAGTGCCTGCTTTGCCCAGGGACAGTTTGCAAGTTCTCTTCTGCGCTGATACATAATTGTAATAACACCACAGTGTAAATTAGGAGTTTGTCATACTAGGACACATGCTTGTACGGGATTTTTGCAGAAAATATGCTCATTATACTGCATTTATCTTTCATGTGTTGGACTCACAGACCTTTGTGATGTCTCCTGTTAGAAGGGAAAAAGAAATGGGCAGCTTGTCAGGAAGCCAGCCAAAGACATGATCTCTGTTTGCTGAACACTTAGCTATGAGTTAACCGGCTGGTTTCCTTACGGGTTATTCTTGCTTGTTATGAGAGGCAAACTACCACCTTTTGCTCTGTGGAACATGTAAGGTACTCTCACCACGTGTAAGAAGCATACAGAGATTCTTAATGAAATTTATGATCTAATTGCCCTTTTCATGTTGACACTGCAGTTCTGGAGCCCAGACCCTGCTGAGCCTCACATGATGCGAATAGATGCCTGTCTGAAATTCACTCTCTGCAGCTCCTCAGTTTCCTGCAGGCATAATTTCTTTTGATCGAGTCCCAGTCTTAAGAGGAAAAAGCACCCATGTATCATACAGGCTAGAGAGAAATGAGAAGTTTTGCATTTTCCTTTTGCTGGAAGACATTTAGTCCTAATAAGCTCAGTTTTATGGTGATACAGGTTGCAAACTACCCACAGCTGCTGCCTAGCTCCAAGGTTTTAAGGAACTTTTGGTTTCCATAGGAAAGGAACCCACAGCCATGGCATTACATTTCCCCACTTCAATAATTTAACTGTTTCCTTAGCTTAAACTCCTTTACAGGGAAGTTTTCTGAATAAAGCTACAGCTGTACCTCAACTTTTTCATCTTCCTTGGTGTTCAGATTCTTAGTCTCTCAATTAAATTTCCTTCTTTTCTTTCTGTTTTTGACCCCAAATGTTTGATCTGTTCTGTGCACGATGCTTAAGATTTTCTACAGGTCACCAGTTTCAAGAGAGCAGCTAATTCTTCTGTTACGTGCTTGCACTTTACTGCAGTTAGAGCTGAAATTAAAGGAAGTGTTCCCTGACCTTGACTAATATGTAATTTTGACAACAGTAAGTGTTTTTCAAGAGGAGTTGAGGATATGGTAAGTCCCTGTGAGTCTCTTCTGTGTACTGTCATTTCCTAGGCAACTAACTGTTGTATATTAAAGCTTTGACCCTCTCTTACACGATGCATTTCTGCATTTTTATGTATTCTAAAAAAAAAAAAAAAGTTTTTTCAATATCTTACATTTATAATGTATAAGTTTTGAAAGTAGAAGTTGAAGGGGGGGAAAATTGTAGAAGTGACTGTATGTCATGATTACATGAACTGCCTGGTAGCAATGCAGGTATTTCAAGCTCATGTTGTTTAGGCTGTCCAGACTGGTGAAAGTAGGACTGCTGGTTTCCTGATCTGAAAAGTATTAAAACATGAGGTGGTTCTTCCTGTCACTGGGCCTGTGCTGCACCTGAATAGTACTGTATGGCGACAGGAGCACATGTGAAAACCCAGAGTGAGGGAAGGATTTTCTGAAGTGTTAACTGTTGCCCTCACTGGAGGAAGGGGACAAATTTTTAGTGCTGAGCTGCTTCCTCTGATGTTTTTCTTGCATTTTCTTACATCCAAATCTGGCTAAGCTAATTATAGGAGATGAGGGAAGACTTAATTCTCATGAGGTACTTAAAAAAAACCAAAACAACAGTGAACAAGTGATAGCAGAGCTTGTAATTTCTGTCAGTCCTGTTCATTTTGAATGCTAAAACTGTACAAGTGAAAACCACAGACTCTAAAAACTAAGGAAAATATGTGCTACTCTGTGAGCATCTAGGTGCAGACAAAAAGAGAGCTAAAAGTTTTGTTTTCTTTCCTCCACAGTGATAATATCTATCATGGCTTGTACGTCTGCAGCCGTAGAGCTGCTACAGAGTTTTACTGTCCCTTCACTGGCATGGTTGGGGCATTAGCCTTTAGTCTGCACAGAGATAAATAGGAAAATTTATTTTCTCGAGCCAAGATTTGGTATAAGAGCACTTTTGTCTTGGAAGATTGTGCATGCCCCTTGACTCAGAATGGGGAATGTTGTTGGGGGCTTTTTCAGCATCAGCTTCAGCTATTAATAATTTTTATATAAATCAAAGACCTAATGGAATTAATTAAGCAGAGGAGTGTTTTGGTTTTGCTGCAAAAAGACAGACATTCAATATAATAATTCCATGGAATGGAGTCTGTAGAAATAAATGCTGTCAAATATATTCTACTGGCAAGTGGAAAAATAATTATTGAACTAGAAGAAAAATTATTGAACAATGCAAGAGAGATGACAATAACCTCAAAAAAATTGTCAGTTGTGGTTTTAAACTTGTACTTAATCTTATGAAGTTGTGAGAAGGGGGAAGAGAGAAAATACTGAAGGCTAATTGCAAGATTCAAAGAAGTAGCAAGTTTTTACACTAAAACTTACTTCAGGGGACCTATCTCTTTCTGTGTAATATGCATCAAATGGCCCATACCTGAATTTCATGGAAGCTGAGCTGTATGCGATTGTGAGGCTGCCAGCATAATAAGGAGTTGGGCAGTCTGTAATTCAAAACTCAGGCACCTGAGACTAGTAAATCTAGAGAAGAATTACCCTGACCTGCAATTTTGATGGTAGATTGAGAGAGCTGAGTTTTTTCTTTTTTTTTCTTTTTTTTCCCCCCTTTCAAAATAATCTCTGCTAAATTGGGAAAAATGTACTAAATCAGGATTGTTTCATATGTTGAAGGCTGGCAGCCAAGTGCCTCAATAATTCTGTTCAGGATGAAGGAGGAACAGCTTCCAGATGTGATGCTTGCAGCTTGAAACTTCCTTTTAAACATTGTGGGGAAAATAACATTTGAATTATTAAATAGATTTTCTTGGGGATAATGGCTTATACAATTACATAAAATGCTGCAAGTGTTATTTAGCATTAACCTGGTGTTGCAGTGGTCGTGCAGTTGGTATGTGGACTGGACATCTGCCACTGGATAACAAAATCCATTCCCTTTGCAAGTAGTTTTTTCAGAAGCTTTTTGTCCATTATGCTTACTTTTTTTTTTTCCCTTTTCTCACATAGCACAACCAGAGAAATATATTAAAAGCCTTTGTGCTCTCGATGGTTAGCATTACCACAGCAAGCATTTATTCACCTTGTTGAATTTTTCATCCCTTCCCTATTCTGGTTTTGCCTGTTGCAATAGTTAACAGACTGTCTTTATCCATGTGTCTTTTTAACTAAAGAGCTGTACACATTGCATAAGCAAACGGTTTAATATTCCCCTCCCCCCCTTTTTTCACCAAAACCTTTTATCTGCAGCTATACAAAGAGCATTGTCCTTCGCTTTGCAGGTAATTATTTTAAACCCCCATGTACTTAGGTTGCTATTCTTGGCCAGCTGAATGCTGGCCCTTATTATAATGGACAGTAATCATGGATTGTTGCAAGAAACTTTGAGGTGCAGGACAACCATGAGTTTTAAAATGAAGCTGTAGATTTCTGCAACTGCTTGATAAGAAGCTCGACTGCTGGGAACCTTTCTGAGGTTCATAAAAATGAGACACTGGAGGATGACAAATCCTTTAGTTGACCACTATAACGCTTCATTTCAGAGCAAAAGCATTGCTGTATTTATAAGATTACAAAAAGCTGGAGGCACCATTTATATTCCAAAAGATGTTTGCTGCTGACCAAATAAAATATTTTAAAATCACTTTTGTGTGCACTGAATGTTTTAGGCCATGATTGGATATTTTATATACAAACAATAATCCATTCTTCAGCTGTCCTGATAGATCATCAGGTCAGCTGCTGAGTTTTCAAGAGTGGAGGTGTAGGAATGGCAAAATCAACGATGTGTGAAAATTTTTATAGAAGCAGCCAATTACTTTGAGCAAATAGCTGCTTTTGATCTTTTCTGGTGATTGAACTGGTGGTGTCTTAAGACAGGAAAGTTTACTGCTCTTCTTTAAGTGAAGCATGTTTTTCATGCATAATAATACAATTTCTGTAACCTTGAAATGTTTTAGTTTAAGAAAGGCCTTTCTTTTTTTTTTTTTATGCTTTTCTGGCCCTGTTACTCAGTTGGCTAAAGAACTTTGTGGTATGTATCAGCTGGGAATTTTATTCCAGCATGAAGAGTTAATTTAATAAAGTATTTGAGTCTCTTTACTGACAATGACAGACTTGACAGAAACCTGAGAATGCCAGATCTCCTGGAGACACTTGAGGAGTTACAGTCATTCAGCATATGGTTTGTTTTTTTTTTTCCTTTTGCCAACCAGACACATGTGAAAAAGAATGACATGGTTTATCAGTTCTCAATTGCTGTTTGTTTGCCTACTGTACCAAAATAGGCAGCAGAAGAGGGTGTTCATGGCCTGGTCAATACAATCTCCAAAGAAATTCAGTAAGTTCTCTTTATCTGTGTGAGGAGTGCCAGAGCAAATGGTTACTGTTGCACTGTCACTGTAATTACATGCTAAACTGAAGTTGATAATACAGTAGACTACAACAGGTTAATTGTCTATTGATATTGAATAATGCAGTCATGAATACTTGACAAATGCTACCAGAAAATAGAGTAGCAGCTGAAATTCAGTCTCTCTTTTTTAAGCTTCTCTCCCTGTGCCCTCAGCCCCAAAATCTTTCAGAGTTCTGAAGTGGGAGATGGTGTTTATCAAAGTGCTGTTACCACCTCTCACAGGACTGAACGTGTGCATCAGCTGACAGTTTTCTGAGCTGTTTTCTCTCTGTAGAGTGTTCTCTGTGTCCAGCTAGTTGGGCAAACAGCAGGAGAATAAGCAGGTTTGGTGACAGTGGGATGTTTCACACCTCAGAAACACAACCTTATGATTAGTGTATTTGTTTTCTCCTTAAAGAAGAAGCGGCAGAACTGGTTTGATTAAATTTCTATCCTTCTCCTTCCACCCTTCCCCTTTTGTAACGAATGCCACTATTTGCATAAAGTACAGCTTCATTAGTGTAAATAATTTTTAGCAAAGATTAGTCATATGTATAAATCATTCGTCTGATGCTTTGAATTATTCCTTGGTAACATACAGACCACTCATCCATTGCGTTGTGGCAAAAGAGTTCCCCACATTTAAACTAGTGTGGAGGATGCAATAACGTCTCCTGCAAGTATTCTGCTTGGGCCTTACAAATGTGTTTCAAGAGCATTAGTTTGCCTGTAAGGGACTCGTAGTTAATATGGAAAGTAGCAGATTGTGCACGTAGCCGCACTCTTTGAGATTTGCACTGTAGTGACTTAAGCCGTCCGTCTGCAGAACAGAAGCAATTTAATGAGGTTTATATAAACAACACGTCTGTCAGTTTTGCAAGCACTTATTATTTGAGTACATCCTGAGTGTTAACAGCATGAGGATCAAAGTGAGAAATTTAGGATTTTTTCCAAAACATAGTTATTTGTTATAAAGAATGTGCCAATTGTTGCAAGTAATTAAATAAAGGTTGAATTTGTTTTTATGTCATCAGTACACAAAAAAGATAACATTAAATATAATTTTTGCTGTGAGTGTATTTGAATCTTAGTCTTTTTAGATAGAAAATAGGAGACAATCTTCATTAACTGAATTCCTTCTATGGATTTCTGGTGGTGCCACCTTTGTGCCTTCCTAGAACAAAAGATGTTCCCTTGCTCTGACCACCTCGGTTCTGCCCAAGTTATGAGGTCTCCCAGCCTGTAGGGAGCCATGCAGACAGGTGATGAAAGGATGACACTATTTAAGGTCACAACAGCTTGAACCACTGCTTGCTGCATATTACGAGGCTACTTCTCTGTTGACATGAACTTGATCTAAATTCCTCCTTCTCCCTAAAGCATTTTGTTTTGTTCTCAGTTTCTATTTATGGTATGTATTAGAGAAGTGAAGGCCGTTGTTACGAAAATTGTTGAGCGTTGTGGGTATTTCACCTGCTGACTTTGCATGTACCAGAGATCTCCAGCTCTTGCTGGACACCAAAGAACATCAGTTTCTCTTGGGCTTCCTGGTTCTTGGTGTGACCTGTGTCTGAGGGAATGGCTTGGTCCACAGTGCAGCGTAAAACACCCATCACACTTGCAGTTTCCAGTGCTTTGCTGTAGGTCAGAGATCTGAAAACCTACCCATATTTAAGGTCAGTTATGGTAAAAGGAAATAAAGATTCTTTACAAAATCTGAAATGTACAAATGTTTATTAGGACAAAGATAAGGGTGGGAAAGGAAAGTAGGTATTCTAAATAAATTACACTAGAAAAGACAGGAATACCTGGCTGATTACTCTGTGCTTGGGTAACTTTCATGATCAGAGGTTTCATCCTTCTGCAAGTCAGTTGTATTCAGGACTACTTCACAGAAAAGACACTCCTCTGCTTCAGAGTGTGTTGCTTGCATTCAGATTCATATCTCTCTGCTCCTCCATCTCTAGAGTACTGACCCTTGGTGTGTTCAGGAAGTAATTTTGATATTTTTTCCAACAGTGTGCTCAGACCTTCAGTAATGCTCATATTTAAGGGCAGGCCATGTGCTGATCTGTGCTTAATCAGGATTAGACATATTTAACTTTGTCTTTTTCAGAAGCCAGTACTGGTCTGTAGTACCATGAGAATGAAAAGAAGCATTACCAATTAAATAGGGAAAGTACTTAAAATATCTAATCAGTTTATCTCAAATCTAATGTAAGCTGAGGTTACTTTTTTATGCATCCCTGTTTCTGTTTCACATTTCTGTCATTCTAATTTACATCTACCTCTGTGAGGCCCTGTGCTTACCTGGATGAACTATGTATTTCAGTCTATCTGATCGTGACTGTTCATGTGCATAGTAGTGATACCTGTAATTATTTTTCCTATTTCCTGCAGAAAAGTACAGGAAATGAAATCTAAAAGTCAAGATTCTGCAGTGTAAGAGAGGATTTGGATATGATGCTATCCATACAGTTTATGGCAGCTGTGGTATTTAATAAACATTGCTTTTTGGGCTTTGGTAAACACAGGTTATAGTTTACTTGTGTGGGGTTTTAATAGTTAAGGCTTTTTACTTAGGCAAAATCTGGCAGTTACATTAGGTGTTTCAAAACAATTTGAACCTTTATGACAATGCTGTTGAAGGGAAAAGGAAATTCCCTTTCAGTCCTTTTTAATCTCACTTCTACTTTAAACTCAGGTCATGTACGGAAAGAGAACAAACTGTCCAAAATTATTTCCAGGGGATATGTGGTAGGATCTCAGCAGTACCCCCAGTGACATCTTCCTAAAAAAATCCCAATGGAAGCTGGACAAAGACTTGGGAGACTCTGTCCAGACTATTAGCCTAATAGACTGACAAGTTTGTCTGGATTTTTGTTTGTCTGAATAGCAGAAAACTCTTTGTATCTTCAGAACTTTGTAGATGTCTCAATGTGTTTGGCTGATCACAGACAACATCACTGTGACTTAGTGGGCTTGAGTTTGTCACCTCCCAGGTTTGGTGCATGAATAAGGGTTGCTGGTACCTGTATTTTCCCTTGTGGGGATTTATTTCTGGCTGGCCGTGGATTAGGGGGTGACAGCTATGCAGTCACCAATTTCCTTCTCACCCAGTTGCTCTCTAAGGATGATGATCCTGTTGCAAGGGTCTTAATTGTTCTAGAATGGCTGAAAATGGAAGGAGAAAGCCTTGGGGTGCAATCCAGGAGGCTGGGAAACAAAGGCTACCTGTCACTGGAGAAGGTATGGTTTAAACTGTTTAACTTGTACTGACATCAGTAGTGGCACTAAGAATAAGTATGTGCAAACGGAGCTTGGGCAACATGACCTTTCTCTGTTTTGTGCTTCATATCTGCATGCAAATTGTGTTGCTTAGGAAGAGGATGAAGGTTTTTTCCTTGTTTTAATTCATTCAGCCAATGTGAAGTAGTCTAAAATAGATGTTGGCTCTTGGAACCATTTTACCTACCTTTCTGAAACAGGGGCTGCAATTGCACATCATCGTTCATCGAAGTGAAATTTTGGCAGCATTTCAAGAGAAAGATCAGTGGATCACCAGTTATTATGAACTCTCTTCTTAAATTTATGAGCAGCCACTCCTACAAATGGTCCTGTTAAAATCATATTTGGTATTGATGTGAACAGCTGTGTGTCAGTGAAAGTAAGTAGTTTGAAATCTAGCTTTGAAATAGCTCCACAGTTTTGATCAGCACATTATATCCACGATATAGCTGAGGAGCCTACAAGCTGTTGGTTTATCAGATGACAGAATACAGATTTGTTAGCAGTCACTAGAGAGTAGCCCCATTATTTTTTAATCTAAGATTTAGGGATTTTAACAAGAGAACTCGATTTAGTAAAGTAAGGACTTAAGAGAAGGTTTATAATTCAAACCACCTTACTTAGTTCAATTCCTTTCATGAAAGACATAAAACTCAATTAAAGTTGATGATTGAGGAAGGAAATGAGGTGGACTGGGAACTCTAAACAGATCTACAAAAGCACTTGGAGAATTAAGTGCAGATTATTCTGTTCATGTACAAAGTCATTTAGGTGGTGAATGGAAACCATCTACTGTGAAACCTAGCAAATATTCTATGTTCATAAATAATTGAAACTCCTCAGGGTAAAATATTCTGTTGCAATAGACACCTAATAAAACCAGAAGAAATAAAAAGGACATAAGACCACCAGAGAATATCCAGGACATGATAAAGGACTTCAGTTCATCTGCATCAAATGCACCTAGGTTACCCACTGATGTAAACGTGAGGCTGTTGACCTGGCAAAATGAAATAATCAAGCAGGGTGAATATCTGCAGACAGTATCTGGTAGAAGAGCTTAGTGCCAACAAATAAACCAGAAATATGCATGATCATAGGTTAAAAACCTTAGTTTTCTGACTTAAATGCCTAGAATTAGGTACACAGTAGTTGGAATTAAAATATTGATAACTGGAGATGAATGTTTTAAAAATTGTTTTGGAAGTACATTAAAATATTTGAAGAAGAAAAAGTTACCCAGAAATACTGTCCTACTGTTCTGTGACATGTCTGTCTATAAAGTGACTATCTGTAATTCCACATCTACTTGTAATTATTACTAGTGTTTGTTCAAATAGTGAGACAAAGAATATTGTCTAAGGGTGATGTGCAAAGAGGAAAAAAATCTCTGTAATCCTTTGTCAAAAGATATACGTGTAGACTTCAATGAGTTCTTAACCTGGTTATGTGCTGCCACTGTTGTTAGAAGAAAGTAAACTATGGGACTTTAATTTTTTCTGTTGAAGAGTCCTGGATTACTACCACTGCGAACCACAGCAGTGACAGTGCCATCCTGTCAGGTGATGCAAAGGGGACAAATGGTACTCCAGCACGGGGAGCAGAGACAACGATGACACAAACAGAATCGGTACTCACTGGCCAGCACCTGGGGCTCGTACCAGTGCCCAGCTCTCACAGTCTCCTAGCCAGGGGCACATTGGCCTCTCTAGCAAGGGTGAATCGAGTTACATTGCATGTAGACCTGTGGCTTACATCTTTACTAAATATTTGTATTTGCACAAGTGGGTGAAAAGAACCATAATGAGGATAAAGATTAAGCTGATGTATCAAAGACACTTTTCTGCTCTTATTTACAGGTCTAAAGCTGTAAGAAGTCACTTTCAATCCCAGTAAACTGGCTTTCACTGCACTATTGACCAGGATACCACATTTCTTTGCACCACCACAAAACCAAATGTAACCTGGGCTCAAGACCTTTTCCTTTACAAATCAACTTTGGAGTTCTCAAAGATAGTTTCAGGTCATGGCAAATTTCTTCACATGGTCTGATACTTCATAAGCACTCTAAAACATTTGATATGAACTCACAACCAAACTATGTCAGACATTGTGGATATGATTTGGTTTCTTTTGCTTCTAATGTTTCTGTGTCTTAGTTGCTAAACTGCTGTTTGGTTCTCAGCTTTTTCATAAAGACAACCTAAAACCCAAATAATTCTGTGGGATTATTTCAGAATCTCAGCAAGGTTTTTCAAGATCCCACTGTGGTATTATTAAGTTTCTTCCATAAAAAGAAAAAGTTGGAAAGTTGGTTGTTGCTTTCTACCCATATGCATTGAACTGGGCTCTAAAAATGGGTCTGAGAGATTTATTACCTCTACAGGTCTTGAGTGACTCATGAAGTCTGGCCTGATTCTCTGACATTCCAGTTAAGATTCAAAGTCTTTGTGCAGTGGTTAAAAACAGAAGCCAGAGCTCATCAGTAAGTCCTCTGTTGTCAGCAGCTGCTGATGATTATCCTGGTTGTGAGTCAGGCATCCGCAGACAAAATACATGTCTTTGCCCTGGTTGTTTATACATGCAGAAGGCAGCAAACATGATGCCACAGTAGCTAGTGGCAGAGAGCAGACCAGAAGGGCTGCATCGAGATACAAGGGATGGGGAGGAATTGCAGCTGCAGTAGGAAAGAGAGGCAGAAAACAGGTGCATTTGGAGAAGGTGGTGCGTGAAATGCTTTGTGCAACCTCTGGGAATGTGAAGGTGAGCTGAATGTGAAGGTGAGCTGAAGTCAACAGGTTGCAGCAAACAATGAAACGTGCAGCAGCCCCTGCTGACTGCAATTGGCAGTGCTGCAAGAAAGAGGGCTACAGAGTGGAGAGAGAAAGGCAGCCATGCTGGGGGTAAGGGATGTGCTATGTGGTGTGTTGCTGCTGCTGGCAGCAGTTCTCACAGTTCTGATTTTCAGGGCTCTGGTGTATGCAAAAAAGATAGCAGGTCAGAGACACTTGCCTAGGCGAGTACCTGCCTCGTTTGTGTCTTGAGCCAGGCTTGCTTTGGCTTCCACCCTCTAACACCTGGTAGAAAGAGAAGGGAGAGAAATTATGTCCTCTGGAAAGTCACGAGGAGGAGCTATAGCCCAGAAACTGTTTTTGTTTGCTGCAAGAATAAGCATATCTCCTTGATATGCCCTGAAAACAAGAAAAAGCAAGGGTTCCCCCCCCCGCCTTTCTAAATTTAGTGTCAGCTGTCTGCAAACATGAAAGAATGTAAACAGATAATAACAATCGTCCCCTTCTTGTGTCTTTATGTGTTTTGTTTCCTATTGTAGAAAAATTTTGGTTTCAGTTAATCCAAACTGGAAGACTTAATGTAGCTGGGAGAGTCACACTCCCTTTCCTGGGCATCTGCTCTTTGTCTCCTCAGCACCAGAAACGTGGTGTTGAGACAGGTCAGCCTTTACCCTGGCTCTTTACTGGTCTTACATGCTGATCACTGACTTCTAATTGCAAGTGGGAGATAGTAACTCTGAGTGTTATTCCTCTATGGTTTGAACATATTGTAACCACAAACACAGAGAGGAGAGACTAGTGCTCAAGAATTTTGTTCATCAGTGGAATAGAAGCTTGAAGATTATTATTCTTTTGAAGCCTGCAGTTAAGTATTACACTTGATTAGAAATAAGCAAAATATGTGCAAAACTTCATTTTGCAAATGAGCTTGCTTTTTTTAAACATGATTAATAGTCTCCTGTGAATGATTTTATGCACGCTTTGTATCACACAGTGCCAATGTTGGTTTGCTTTGGAGGCAGGTTTCTTATGTTGCATCCCTCTGGTGAATCTTTACCATGGTGTCAATCAGTTATTCGTTACTTATTTATTGACATAATTATTTCCCTTGCTAATTCTCCATTACCCATTTTTTGTTGTTACTTTCTTTCCTAATGCAGTTCCTCAGCTCCCAAGTGAATGTATGTGTTCCCTAGTTCAAGAGGGGGTTTGGGCTGGATATTTCTCTTTTTTTTATTTTTTCTTTTATATCCCCCTCCTACAGCCATATAATTTTTTATCAATTAAAAAATGGATGTGATCAAGAGGTCCTTACCTTGCCAGCTCCAACAGTCTGAAACACAAACTTGGCTTTAGTTAAATGTTGGTAGGTCCCAGGAGACTTCAGATAACCATAGTGATGTTTGATAACAGGGGAAGCATAGATAAAAAACTTCTGAAAACACAACTCTCTTTAAAATCACTGTGCCACTGCAACAATATGTTACTGTAAACATACTGGCTTAGGCAGTTTGTTGAGGGAAGAAAAACTCACAGACAAATGTACACAACTATTTTTTTTCACTTTGGTGTTTAGTTTTCATGCAAACTAGGTGAAATGGAACTGTGCCCCTGCCAAGTTAGAGTTGAATTCCCTTCAGCAAACTTTCTCCAATCATTTTTCTCAAATCCAGAAGGTTGTAACCTGTCTCCAGGATGCCTGGTAAATGCAGTCTGTGTACGATGTTCCAAAATCAAAACACAGTCTGCAGAGTATTAACTAGATGTCCAACATTAGATTTTCTTGTGGTCATGTGCTGGCCTTGTTTCTGTTCATGGCACTGGCTCCTTATTCCTGCTCCTGTTCCACCTTGTTTGCAGCTGCGTTGCACAGTCCTTTTATGCTTTGGCAATTAATTACCTGTGGGTCGGAATTCCTCTTCTCTAAATAAAATGAGGATGCTGCTGCTGGGACAACAGAAAACTGTCACAATTTGCTCTTGAGGGGAAAACATTGATGAGGATTGTGGAAGAGATGGAGAGCTCCTCTTTCCAGGCTCTGTGCTCTCTCTGGGGAGAGCAAAGAGTTCTCCAGAGAGTGGCAGTGAGCTGGCTGAGCAATGGGTTTGGTGTAGAGTTAACAGGTTGAATGTGTCCTCCCCTATAGGATGCCTCTTATTGACAGGATTTTTTTCTTTCTTTCCCCTCATATACTTCACTGGTATGTAAAGGAATTTGGACAACTGTGATTGTTCTAGGAAAGAAGCTTGGGAAGCTGAAATTCCAGTCCTATACATCTGTGCAGATTTCAAGCTCTCTGAGTTTTTGTCCCAAACTATGTTCCTTCATTTTATACAAATATACTTTTATTCTTCTGGTTTCAGACAACAGAGATAAGTTTGGGAGAGTGCAGGATGTGGCTCTCCCAATAGGTGACGTGAAGGAGTGAGGGGGAAGAAGCCTCTAAGTTCAGCAGTAATATATCACATTCTGCCGCCCACCTTAAGCATTGACATGTCTGTTTCAAGCTGATGACCAAATTGCATTTGTAATAACCTTTTTCTTTAATTGTGAGTGTCAAATGCCTGTATTACTGCTGCTATTCAGAACTGTGCAAGTTAATATTGCCAGCAGAAAGCAGAGCTTTCAGCCAAGATTTTATGTTCAAAAGCTAATAAAATCTTGAAAATCACCAGCAAGTTAGGTAACTGGAATGATTTCAGGATGGTGGTAATGTCCTCACTGATTGTGCTTAAAAAGCTGTTAGAAGAAATAAGAACTCATTTGTTAACAAAAGGAACTGTTGGTGAGAAAATTCCCACTTACACTGTCTGCAGCACTCAGTACTCGTGGTAATTTATACTTGTTGTCTGCTTTTTGCATGTACTTATGTATTTATTTTTGTGAATCAGAGGTGCTGTAATGTGAAAGTGAGAGATCATTCACATCCAGATCACCGAGGAGGTCAACAGCAACATTTTGTTCCTATTCTGTTTATTTACTTCCTTCTTCCTTTCTTCTGTTGTCTTACTCAGCAACTGTGAAATGATGCAGCATATTAAAATGCCATTCCCATTACTTAGGCTGAACTCATAAACCGTGCAAAGCTGTGCTGCAGAACTTTGAGGTGTGAGGTTTTGGCATTTTTTTCTCCTCTTTTGTTTCTGCTTGTTTTTAACATAGCTGCAGGTGAGAAAAGACAACTGAAGGGAGACTGAATTTCATCTCAGACAAGAACCCTTGCTTGCAGACCTCTGTGGCTAGTTGGCCACAGCATGTCTGTCTGGATAACTCTCGGGTCAACCAGGACTGTGGTGTTTTCCTTGTTTCTCCTTCTGGCTGGATAACGGGATTCATTGGACTGGGAACAAAACAGAAAGCTTGGAAAAAGTAAAAACCCCACATATGTACCCCTAGGAATGCAGCATGCTGCTGCACGTAAGCAGTCATAAAAATTGTATCTGGCAGCTACTGGCGGGGGGGCAGCAACTGCAGGAGTTTTGTGGTAGGCTCAGGGTTGCCAATGCTGACCAGCTGATGAAAACAAGGGACCTGTAGTTCAGCTGATCCATACAGAAAGCCATAGGTGTTTTGTTTATTTTGGAAAGTCCCTTATAGGCTGGAATAGCTCTAAAGGTGGCATTAAGCATAACAGGGGATACAGTCTATTTTGGAGTAGAAATATGCTTTGTAGACATTATAGCACAATATTGCAGAGTGCTTTAGGAATACATAATGAGGTAGAATTTGGATCCTAGCTGTTGGAGGGATAGACCTCACCCTTTGGGGATTTTTGTGCAGCAGTGTGTCAGAGTGCTGGATTATTTGGTTGCTTGCTGTTTTGCTGTTTCCTCAGTAAAATGTAAATATATTATTTAAGCTCTACGGAGAAGAGACTTCCCAACTAACGAGAAGAGCAGAAGTTGGAGAAATTGTCTGTGCTCAAGGTAGGTTCAGCTTCCCTCAAGGGGTTGCTGCCTCCTGGTCAGATCCTGGAAGGAGCCTGGGCTCAGGAGGATGTAGAAGTAATTTGAGTCCTTGACAGAGCTCTTGTATAGACTTCTGCGTGAAGTCCTAAATAGGCATTGTGTAAGAACTGTAAAACTTCTTACTGGATGAGGACTTGTTGGATATAGCAAATATAGGGTGGTCATGCGCTGGCAAGTCTCCATAATATTACACTTAAACCTGATCCTATAGTAAAATGTGCTGTAATACGTTGCAATTCTCCCATGTAACAGAAATGAGATGTCAAGATACTGTATTATCAACTACTACCAAAGTCCGTCCTGCTTTTTGTCTCACTTTCCTTGTCTATCCTAACAACGTACCTTGATGGAGGAGAGGATGAAGTCCTAAGGGCCATCTGCTGTGGAACAGGCTTTGCCATCTCCTGAGTTTTTCTAACTGAAATGCAGTGCAAACATCACCTGCCCTCCCCTTGCTAGTTCAGGAGGTGCAATTTTGATTCCTGTAGCTACCTAGCAGGAATGTATTGATCCCTATATCAAAATGTTCCCTCGGTTTGATTGTTCTGCTCTATCAAATTCTCCCTTTATATGAGTTGGAAAGGGGGCGGGCAGGAGCATTTCAGTCCAGGACTCCTGCTCAGTCTCTGCAGTTACTGGTGGTTTGAAGCAGTTTTATTGCCATTGAACTAACTTCACAATATGCGAGTGCTGTTAGACACATATGCCTTGGATGCCATTACAGCAGCTCCCTGAAATCTTTCCATGAGCAGCGTTTCACCCTCTGGTAATCATGTATATGGATTTCATTCACCAAAATACGACTTCAGTGGACCTATGCTGATTTACAGTGATGGCATAATTTCAGGACCTTTTTTTATTTTCTTCTGATGGTTCACAGAGAAAAAGAATCTAAGGAAATTCAAATAGCCAGTTCAACTTCTTGTCTTCATCACAGCTGAGGATAGTGTGGATTGGTGGTTGGATTTTTTTTTTGCAAGAATTTCTGGGATTCAAGGTCTCTAGTAAAGTATTAAAGACACTGCAGGAAATTTAGTCCTCATGTTGTGCCAGAAAGATTTTTTTTTAAAGTTTTGCAAAGGTAAATAATGCCAGTGTGATAATTACTTTATTATGATGAGTGAGAAAATTGAGCCTGTTATCTTTTAAAATTCAATCTAAAAGCAGTATTTCATTCTCTTTTTATCCAATAAAATAACTGAAAATAGTTTTACTTGGAACAGAGATAAGAAAATGCTAGTGATTAAAGATAATGTTGTGGAATGTCTGGCAGGGTTCAGGGCATCAATAACCCTGACACGTAATTAAAGTAATTGAAAATGCCCCGCGTGTGTTCTCTGATAGAAGGCAGTAAAAGATCGGTGAGGTACCAAAGCTCTTTCACAATACTAGATATATTTTAAAATCAATCTCTTTTATTTTTAATCTTTTATTTGAATCCTTTAAGTCTCCATAAAGCCAAACCTAAACCTGCATCAGTGCCTTCAGCTAGTCCTGTTGGAAGAGAGGCTCATATTTCATTCCGTTCATTTCTGAAAGGAGCAAAAAGGACTAGATTTCAGCTGAGAAACCGGGTTAGGATGCTCCCCAAGCATACAATCACTGGGCAGAGTTGGGGTGGTGTCTCTCTCCTTTTTCCTATTAGTTTTCTTATTTACTTTCAAGTCTTGAGACCCCCCCCCCCCGCTCTCTCTCTCTCTCTTTTTTTTAAATATTAGACATGCTTGTTCTTTTCTTTCTTTTATGTACTTTTGCGACCACTGTCTGAAATTAACCCTAAGATAATAGGAAAACTTATTATTTTGAAGGGTGTTTTTGGGGTGGAACATAGTTCTGGGTTTAGGTTACTCATTTCCAGATAGGTCCCAGACTTCATTGACCCAGAACTCTACAATGATAAGAATTCAGAGTCTTTCAGAACCACCCTGATTTTCACAGAATGGACAAAACCATGTGGGACTCTGTAAATGACTGCAGGGAATCCACGAGGGAAAGTATTTTCCATTAAAAAGCAGCAAGAAATCTGGATTTGTTTTGCCTTAAGTGCAGACTCTGCCAAGGGTTAAAGTTCTTGGATTTTCTTCATCAGAAAGTGGTGAGGGCATCTGGCCTTTAATAAAGCTTGAAGTAAAATGTCAGCTTTCCACAGAAATGTTCCATTCGAAATCCTTCACTGTTGTTTGAGTGCTGGTGCTGGTTGCTGACAAGAAATACAGATTTCTTCCTTCTGTCACTCCCTTCCTCACAAAGTTTTTCCTCTAATGCTTCACTGAATCCTGGTTTTTCTAAGGACACACTGCTTTGGACATGGTCATATGCATGTAGTGAGTTCCGGGTTTTTATTCAAATTGGAAATAGAACTTTGATTATTAGATGCTGAGACAGAAATGCAGATAGTCTCATTTTGCTACTTGTTTCCCTGACATACAGTGTTGCAGTTTCAGAGTATCCTGTCTAGGTCTTCTCTCTCAAAGTGTGAAGAACACTTGTCAAAATAGCTTCTTAAGTTAAGAAATGAAAGATGTTGCCGGTGTGTTTTCCTGAAGGAAGATGAGCATTGGTAATGATTTCTTTTGTATTTAATTAAAAAATCCTTGCACAATAAGTGCTAAATCGTTCTTAGTTCTTGCAGTAAAAAATGGTCTCATGGCGTCTGGAGACTTGATCTATAAAAGTACTTACAAGTCAGACAGCTGTAGAAATACATAGGGTGTAAGGGTTTAGCACTTGGGCCCCTGTGAGGGATGAACACAGCCACAGCTCTTTGGAGAAGCTCTTGCTGGCAGCATCACTGAACACTGGCTCAAAGGGTACCAGTTTGGGGTGTTTCTGTACCCGCCGTCCTTTTGTGTGACTGAGCAATAGTGATCAGTGTTTTATTCTTGCCTCAGGAGGAAATAAAGAATATCAGCGGGACTAGAAGTTAAATGTAGGTATGAGGAAAATGTGCTCTCTACATAAAATTCAATGCATTTCTCTTAATCAGCGTTCTGGGCAAGCACAGGGAATAATCCGTGTGTCAGTTAGTTTGGGATTGCATTTGCAGAAGTCACTTGAGTTAAATTAGCACACAGAGCTCAAATACATTACTGCAACACTTGGGATCTGAGGGTGAATGTATTCCAAGGTGTTAACCTTGAATGATCACCAGAATAGACAAGTCCTGAGAGTCGTTAAATCATCACTGCAGAGGTCAGGGGAACTTAGGTCTGTGGAATTAAATCATAGCATATGCTTAAATAGATTTATTTGTATAGGAATGACATTAAACATGTAGGATAAAATTTTTAAAAGCTATTTAAGCTTCAGAGATACAGAGAAGGATGTGACTTGGATGCATAGTCTACTTGGGTATCTAGTGGACAAGGACAGCTGTTTGCATTTGGAGACATGTAAATACCTTGGGAAAGTATCTTGTACTTGAAGCGGTGAGCTTTTGAATGTTCTGCTTTTTTTGTTGGGTTTTTGTTTTTTTTTTCCCAGTTTCTTGTATTTTTACAGCGGGCTGCTATAAACTGATTAGTTTATCAGTGAACAATAAGCCCAGAACAAAGCAGATCCTTGTCTGTCTGAAGTACACCAGGGGGCTAAATACTGTCAAGAAGACTGAGAGATAAGGGAAAGGAGCTAAACACTAAAACTGTATGTATATTCGGATTTTTCTTTTCTTGGTAGTTTCCTTTTTCAGTTACCAACATGCACTCACCACACAGCTTAAACAGAAGGCAAAGATAATGATAAAACTGATAGCATGTTTCCAGAGGAGGACCAGAAGAACTGTACTCATGCATATAACACTGAACTGTCGTTTCCAGGCAAATTATAACACAGAAAAATTGACAGTAGAACAACAGTTCTGCAGCACGTTTGCATCTGTACATTAAACCTCCTGTAGTTTTGGTGACATTGCATTATTTGTATTCTAATAACCTTTTTATCTGTCTTCTCTTATATGTCTCTTCTTTTGTCCCATAAAAGCTGAGTTGGGGGAGCAATGAAGCTGCGTAGGCAGACAGGCTGCAGCGGCCATCCGTTGTTCATCCACAACAGGTCTGTGTTTGTTCTTCCAGTGCTTCACTGTCCATCCTGTGAGTGAGTTTGGCTTATTCTCGTAATGTCTGACCAAAATCTTCCTTGGCCTGCTTCAAAACTATTACTTCTTGTCCTACTCAGAGAAGAATTCATTCTTTCCTTTCACAGTAACTGTATTTTGTATATGACATCTTACCACAGTGTTCTTTCCTCTAGACTAGACAACCCCAATTCCTGCAACTTCTATTCAGATCATGTTTTTCCAGATCTCAGATTTTGCTGTCATCTATGTGCTTCCTTCATTCAAAACATCTTCATGATTTTTCTCCAGCATTGTAGCCTGCCTAAATAACAAAACACCTTTAAGAAAAGAGCAGTGTTATCAAAACATGTCAGATAAGCACATGCCCTCACTTGCATAGTACGGACTGTAATAATTTTGTCACTGGCATACATAGAGGCTTGGGGACATCTGCATGGACATTATGTGGATGCCCTATCAAAACAGTGTTGTAGAATAAATCTTAATAGACACCTCGTACCTGAGGAAGAGGCTGTGCCTTCCTCTGTGTCACTTCTCTGCATCTTTGGAGTGCTACTGGAATTTAAATAGCTTATGGCCATCATAATCAACACAGAAAAATATACATTGTAGAGCTGGAGAGCCAAAACCTCTTTGCCAAGAGATGAAGAGAATGAGTCAGATACAAAAAAGATTTTTGTATGCGCTTTAAATGCTAAATGGAGGTTGGGATGGGGGAAGTGTGGGACTGCTTAAAGCTTAACTTTATAAAAAAAAAAAGAAAACCCCGAAAAAAACCCCTAAAGTGAATCTTACATAGGAAAGTTGTATTGGTATGGTCATCGCTTCATTTTTCTTTCAGCAAACAAGTCTGAGCAAGTGGTAGGTGTGTACAGGTCGAGACTAGGGCATCAGCACTAAGCATTGCAGCGTCTGAGCTCTGCGGGACATTTGTAACAACGGGCAGTGTGTTTGTAGATGTCTGTCTGAGAGGAATCTTAGGATTTTGGGCATTGGTCTGGGATTGTCGAACATTGTAATGCAGCCAGAGTAGTAGCTTTGACGGTTTCACAGGCTGTCTTAAAATCCAGGGCACTCTTTGGATACACCCAGATACTGCTAGGTCATCAGTGCTGTAATTGCATCTGGGCTGCATCAGGTTACTGCCAAGTCCAGCTGGATGGCTGAAGCACTATGGCTCCATCTGAGCACTGTAAAATCTACTTTGCACCCTACAGTAAATGTGGATGCACACAAACAGCAGTAGCAGGTACTGTTCAATTTGATAGAAATTCTCTGACATCTGATGCATATGAAATCTCCACACTTGGGTTGCAACCATAGGTTGATGAGCACTGGCTCAGCCCTGGCTGTTTTAGCAGTGCTGAGTTCTGGTAAAGTCTGTGTTATGATAAGTGAGTACACAGGATGGGTTATGGCAGTCCATTTGCTAGAGCATCTGTGTTCAGGGCTGAGGTCTGAAAGCTGGGCTGGCATCTTGAAGGTGGGAGTAGCTTGACTTGGAGAACCCCTTCACGCATGACAGTGAAACATAAAGTTCACTTGCAGTCTCTTTAATGCTTGAAAACAGGACACTTATTTAGATGCCTGCAGACTCAAGAGCTGTACAGTTCATTAGCGTACATTCCCCTTCCCAAACAAGGACTTGGAAGCCCCATCCGTGTGCATGAGCTGGTGCAGGCCCACAAACATCAATGGCTCCTGAGCAATTGTTTCCTGGCAGCTACAGTGAACATCAAACTAAACCTCTGTGGACTGCTGTAACACAGCAAAGGTAATTGGATATTCCGGAAAGCTATGAACAGCACTGTGATAACTGTGTGTCGTCTGGTTCTGGTGTCAGTCTTTGCCTTGAGTCTTTTATTTGAAAACTGTCAGCCTAAGGTGAAATATCGGTAAATGCGGTAGTAAGTGTAGAGAATTTTTCTGATTGCCTAAAAGAAAATGGGGGTGGAGAAGAGGGGGAACATGGAAATTCCTGCAAGACGAAATGCTTGAAAGAATTGCATAGCAAGAGGCTAATTGGATATATTTTTCCCCAAAAAAAGTGTTCTGATGGATGCCAGAGAAAGCTGTAAGAAATCTGGTGTCCAGATGCATTTATATCTTATGGCTAAATTTAAAACTCCCATTGACAGCTGGTGTCTGCAAATGATTCTAGGAAACAGATGATAACGATGAATTACCACTGAGGAAATCAGCACCACAGCCAGATAGTGTAACTGTTTTACATGGACCCTCATCCCCTTACCCCACAGCTTCCAAACTCGCTGTCACAACAAGAGAGCAGCGCATTTCAAGAAGGTGATAGCTTCCCAGAATTAACAATGAGTACTTGGGCAAAGATCTGATTCCATTTGGGAAAATTCATGTTGGCTTCAATAGCTGGGAGTGTGGCCCAATTAGGAACTGTGGGATTTAGCAAGTTGCTCTCTGTGGGTTTAAGCTGTGGATTTATAGTTCATTTGCAGAACAGAGACTAAACATTTTTAGCACAGACTGATAAATCTGTGTCTGCGTGTGTGGGCGTGAGAGAAGGAAAAGTGCAAGCCTCAAGGAAAGGCAATGCCATTTTCCCATCAAGATGAAAAGGGAATTAGACATGCTTTATCATTAGTACCTTCTTCTCTATTAGCAAGATCAGTGAGAATAGTAAGTTGAACTGGGAAAATTAGATCATGGAGACACTAATGAGAAAAAAAAAAAAAAAGAGTGACTGGGACAGCAGACTTGGATCCCATTAGAATGATCAGAGTGGATAAAATGTCAGGTGCCCAAATGATGGCATGTTTTCTGTCTATCTTTCTGTCCTATGGGATAAAGAATAAAAATCTCTAAATTTATCTAAGGCAGGAAAAAAATATGTATGAATCAGACAAAGCAGATAATGTACTATCAGTGTATTATAAAGACAGTGCAAATAATGAAAAGAGCTTCGGACCTTCAAATTTCAATTCTTGTCTTTTCAAAACAATGGTATTTTGGGGGGTCAGTGAGTGTGGGATTTGGGGTTTTTTTCTTATTTTTTTGCCTTCCTCATGCTGTCTCCCCTACGATGTTCCTTTGCTACTTTGCCAAGCGCTGAAGGCGCCTTCAATTACAAGCCTCACACAGCTTGTGTTTCTGGGCTCCACCCTACACAACCTGCAGTTGAGGATTTCTCCTGGGACGAGCAGGCAACCAGCTCCCTGACAAAGGTGCTAGCTTTTTTCCTTGCCTTCCCCAGACTCAGCTGGCAGAACTAAGGACTCCAGTCCCACAAAGCTGGTCTTCATGCTTTTCCTTCAGGATGAGGCTGTGGCTATCACTAGCCTGCCCTTTGTCCATCCTATGATTATGTCCAGCAAGGGATGTGCAGCCCTACTTCCAAAAACCACTTTATCTTGGTCCCTTTGGATCTTGGAGATCCAGGCAGGTAGTCCCCGAGCCTTTTTTATAAGGCATGACCCACGGTGGTGGTGAGGAAGGAGCAGCAGCCATTGCTGATGTTCCAGTAATACACCCGCTTTTGGAATAACCAGTGGTACTTATAACTGGCACAACTAACAGTAGAGGCAGGTGATAGCAATTTCTTAACAATGAGGCAACAAATTCCACAATGCTGTTTCATGAGCAAGATTTTTGTGAATTCTTTTTCAGTTTCTGCAGAGATGAGATTAAAGTTGCAAGCATTGTTTAGCCCTTTTGATCTGCAGCCTGTGAATTAACTTTATGTATATACTGTATTAAGTTTTACTGTATTTTACAAATTATGTGCTTTGAGGTAAATTATTTGAATAGTGGTTAATTCTACTTGAAAGCAATGGGGATTTGACTGTTATCTTTTACATGTGGCAATAAGGTACAGTAAAGCACTTTTGCACTCAATTACTTGAGCTAAATGTCCAATGAATAACTATGACTTGCAGGCTAAGCACCAGCTAGAGTATTCAGCTAATAGAAGAGTTCACCTGCTTTTCTCAAGAAGAAATAGCAATGTGAAAGTCGTTCGAAGTATAATGGTGGAAACTATAGAATGAATTACCACTAATAATATGTGTGGCAACTTTGAAGAGCTTTCTGGTACTCTCAAAGATTTCTAAACTCTGTATTCAGGCTCATTTCAGATGCAGTTCTGATGGGAGCAGGAGGCAAGATGCTCCTTTCGTGTCCTGGGGAAAACTGTTCTGTGCAAATGCTTCCTTGTTCTTGTAACTTGTGTGCAGAATGAAAAAGTGCTGGGAAAAGGAGGTTTTTCCAGCATGTTGAGAAAAGGAAGAGGTGATGATGGGGATTAGGATTAAGTTTTCTTAAAGCTCCACCCTTCTATGTGCAGTTTGTATGCAAATAAAAAAGAGTGGGGTTTGTGAAGGCATTACCAATACATAGATCTTAAATGATCTGAAAGCTAGGTGGTGTGGTTGAACGAGCTATGCTGATAGCCACTGCATGGAATTGAGATACTTTTCCATGAAAGAAACATTTCAGTATTGTAGTGTTCAGAAAAAACTGTATTTTAAGCAAAGGACAGAAGAGACCAATACCTTGAAGTTCTTCAATTAATGGGAGATGACTAATTAAGATTAATTAAGGTGTAATCAACTAAGATAAAATTGGTATAATGACTAAGTAAGATACAACTGGATCTGTACAAGCTATATATAATACAGGCTAAACCAGGAATAGCTTGACCATAATACTGAAGTTTGGAAGTGTATGTTTTCCCTTCATCATATGCAGAAAAATTATGGCAACACAGTAGAAGCCTGACTGTAATAAAATACGCTAGAGAAAGTGTCATTTATGAGAAGCCACAAGAAGCAGACTCAAGGGGTCAGATGGAAGGATTCAGGGAGTATGTCTTAAGGAGTCAAACACTTACTTTAGAGGGTTTTTAATCACTGTTGTGTAGCCATTTCATATTGATGTGGCAATTGATAGAGAATTGCAGGGTAAAGAGAGACTTGGTCTCCTTCAGTCCCTCAGGAAGCATGGCTAGCTGAGCAAATGTAAAATTAAATGTTTCCTAAAGATGCTTAAGGTGTTAGATTTGCAGCCCTGTGCTTGCAAGCCCACTATTTAATGATTGTGTGCATGTCTAGAATGTGTGTGTCTGTTTTATTTTTATGTACAGGAAGAAAGAGAAGGTGCATTTTGATAGGAGTAAAATGTTAATGTGTCAGGTGGTGTGTTTATTGGAAAAGAAAATCACTAATGGAGTCCTGCTTATCTTTGATGCATTTTTCAAGAATACTCTCTGCTCTGAACAGAACAGCAATAATTTAGAAATTGGCTGCTTTGTTCAGAATTTTCAGCCTCTTTGCACCAGGAGCGAGCTCTCTTGCTTCCCTTTCAAAACTTTTACTCCAGTTTTGTTTTTTTCTCTTTTCTTCCATGCTTCTAATTGTTGTTATGCTTAAGCCTCAACCAAGAGGCTTTACGTTAAAACCAAGTCCAAGGGAATTAAGTCCTTTGCCCGTATAACTCTGAGGGTGGTTTTGTCCACCTGCCTCCAGAAAGGAGGTTGCTTTCTCCTTCTCTACATATTGAATAGAGAGTAGCCAGTCCAACACAATCCTTTTGGTGAGGATAATGGACAGAAGAAGGATTTTATTGAAAAGGTACAGAAGATAGATCAGAACGGAGAAGCAACCTAAACTGCTTGCTGAGAGAAGAAACAGATCGCCACAAAAGACTCTTTGCAGCAGTGCAGAATGCAGAGAGATGAGTCTGGGATGAGATTGAAACATGTCATTTCTCATTTGCAGGCTATGGAAGGCCTTTTCCAGTTTGGGGGTTTGAGGATAACACCCTAACATGTAGCGGCAGAATGTCATTGACTGTAGTAGCTTGCCTGGAATATATTCTTCTGAATATTCAGATATTAAGGCACAGCACAGGTGGGTTTTTTGAGGCACCTCATGTCCCATTTGCAGAAAGCAGCCCTTCATCTTGGAAGGGTAGGAGATACTTTGCTGCCAGGACCACCGTACAGGGAAGGGTGTTTTCTTCCTACTAATCAGCAAACAAAAGGATTTGAAAAAGCAATAATGTCATTATTAAATAAACTGATGAATTTGGCTCTTGTAGTGCAAAATGTAGTCTTTGTGGTATAATGACTAAAAAAGTTGAAATCTTTCTGGGAGAAAGAAATGGGGAACGTGGTGGTAGAACAGCTTAGTCAGAAGATGGATGAGGAGGTGGCAGCTTGATATTGATCTCTGTCTGTGAATTAGATAGGCACCGTCTGATAAAACATCCCTATTTCTCTAGGTGTCATCACACATTTCCAAAATATCCTACTTACCCGCTGGCTGCTCAGCCTTGTGAGCAAGGCCTGTTCTGCCTTTAAATGGGGCCCATTTATCAGAGGAGTAGAATGGAGATGTTAAACTAACTAATGCAGCAGCATGAGGGTACAGACAATTAAAACGTTCTGTTTGACATATCAAGTATGAGTTTCTATTTCAGGGAAATGTGCCTTTTCAGATTACATTAGCTCGGCTTTAAATATCACAGGTACAAATGATGCAGAAACCTCACACATTCAGAAGTCCTGCTGGTATCCAAAATGAAGCAATCCAATACATTTATTTTGACCAAATTGGCACAACACCTGAGTGTAAATGCAGGTCCTGAGCCAAGAGGGGAGGAGGAGGCAACCTTCCTTGGCATTTCTTGAACAGCTCTTGGGGTACCCATCTGCACCTGCTGAGGCTGACCCTACACATGGGCATCCTAGCCCTGGAGTGGGGCAAGGGTCTGCAGACCCTCTGCATGCACCTCTTTCAGTACCTCAGCTGTCAGGGGCAAGGGAAATGTGAGAAACCATGTCCAGAATAGAAATTGATGTGCTTAAAAGAGCTTCTGTTATAATGTCATTAAGGTAACGCAGCAAGTAAATTAGCAACATTGCTGTAAGAAATGCATAAGGAAGACAACCTGATAAATGATACTCTACTAACGATACTAAAGGTTGTAAATATTAACTAAAAGAAGATGAAATCGTGAGGAGGTCTGTCTCTATTTCCTAAAAGCAATAATACGTGGCCAATGTCAGGGACAGCATTTACTGGTGTTCAATCTTACCCCTCCTACAATGTCTCAGCATCTGCAGACAGGGATTTAAGTGTGAACAAGAGTTCTGCACAAGTTCATCGCTGTTCAGCAGTTCCTTTATCTTATTATTTTGTTGCTAAGGTGAAGTTGCCTTAATTTACAGATGGGAAATTGTAGTGCTGCTAATTTTAGTCAGTTTTGGCAAGGCAAAGTCTTTATCTTGTGTCATTTCTCATCTCTTTGTCTCTTTAAGAAATCCTGTTTACTATCAGCATGACTTGTGTCAATGAAGTTAATAACTATATGAACTTATGTGCTTGGAACACTCTTAGAAGTACAGGACCCCCATGAACTATAAACCTGGTCATCATCTACACTCAGAATATCTGTTATATTTAATAACATACTAGTTAGATCATTTATTTTCTGTATAAACATGCGAAGATCATAGGCCTTCGTTACCTCTGATACAGACAATCTCACCTTTATTTTGAACGTGTCTTTAACATACACTTGTGCACTGAATTAGTTTCTCAAAACAAGAGGCTGTTAGTCAGTGCCGTGGTGTGGATTCCTCAGTAACGTGTTGTATGGAACTTCAGTAGGTTGTCAGTCTACTGTAGGTAGCTGGCAGTGACAGAAAATCACTGTAAGGTGGTTGACAAGTATGTAACTAAAAAAGTCTTGATGTTCCATGAGCTCATAAGATGAATAAGTTTATATTTAAGTAATGTTCTATTTTCTCTGAGACAGTTTTCATTTGTTTTTTGGGAATGGAATGTAAAACATACCACATTTAGTGATCTTAGATTAATATATTTTCTTTAATTGTTTGAAATACTAAGTACTAACAAAGGAAGTAGCTGCTTGTTACAAGCCTGTGCAGAACTGAAACCTACCAGTACTAACAAAGGAAGTAGCTGCTTGTTACAAGCCTGTGCAGAACTGAAACCTACCAGTAACTCCATGTTTTCTTTTAACTTATGATGCAAACATTTGAAAGGGTTTTCAGTGTAACACACTTGTGTGAATGTTCCCAAAAAGTTTATTCACAATAGTATTTACAATGTTCTTACCTTTCATTATTTCTGGGCAGATAGGTACTACTTATCCAATTAAGAAATGAAGGTGAGTTCAAAGCACAGCGGTTTGGTTTCTTCTATTTGCAAAACACATCCTCAAGTAACTGTTTTAATGGCAATTGCACAGCCTGTGCTTATATAAAAGTTCGGTATTGGCGTTCTGTAGAAGTGAACAGGATCCCCTTCCTGGGAGATTTATGATTAAATGTCCCCAGAAAACAGATCAATACGTACATTCCTGGCTGTTTCTTACATCATTAGATTATATGAAGAATGAAAATTACTGCAGAAAACGAACATTAAAAACCAGGCAAGTTATACCTGGAAATCCAAGTTCCTGCCACTTCTAAACAATTACTTTAATAAATGTCGACTTGCTTTTGCTTTTATTGCTTTCTTTTAATTATACTTCATATGAAAGTTTGGTCTTCTTTATTTCTTGGATTGCCACAGGTGACACAAGAAGATGAATATTCTCTCCAGGAGAAATCCTTTCTTTTAATTTATTCAGCAAAAACATGCATCCGAAAACTGACTAGAAAAGCTGCTGTTCGTTTCTTTCTAATTTACTATCTTTTTGCATGGCCAAATTCCTTTCTCTGGGCAAGAAATGTTCCAGTGGCACTGGGAGCCTATTCTCCTACCAGGTAGAAGTTACATGTTTTTAATTTTTCTATAATAATTTGCAGTAGCATATCACATTGTTTCTTAGAAATGGTTCTGGAAGGGCCATAACTTTGCCCTGCTCCAAGGAGCATTCCTATTTTCTGCACAAGTCATGCTCCTTGAAATGACTGTTCTCCGTAATGCAGGTTTTTGCGTGTTTTTGAGAAATATTCTTGTCTTAATTTTTCTTTGAAAGACCAAGCCATTCACTTAGATTGTTGACATAGTTTCCATTTCCAGTGGACAGTATTTTTTTGCCAAAGAAAAGCATTGTAAGTGTTGCATCATAATTAAATACTAGAAATTTATGAAGGGTTTTTATTCAGTGAAATTATCCAAATTATTGACAGTTATTATTTATGAAACTACCTTTGAAATAATCTGACTTTGTTACCAGCAAAAATTGTGTTGGTTAGGAAAAATATTAACTCCTATTCATATAAATTATAAAAGACACTTCTTGTTATGAAAGCTGCCATGTAGGAGAAAATGTTCTTATATTAAGCATTTGCTGATAAGTAGGTAGGTATTGCTTCTTTTATGATAACAGGTTTTCCTCAAATGCTGATTCAGGTTTGCTAAGTCTTTAACACAGCACTGCAGGCCATGAAATTACTTTGTCTTATAACAAATTATTCAGAAACTTTGTATTTGATGGAGGACAGCCAAGTCTCTACTCTGGCCTACACGTAATCCAGACAGGAACAGTACTCATATGAGCCTTTCATATATTAAAGCTGCCAGGAAATAAAATCCCTTTACTTGGCATTAATGTGTAACTACACTGAACTTCTCAGCGCGACTCCACAGATGCGTTTTGGCAGTGGGAACACTCACACCTACATGGGACAGGAGAGATCTTCCTGCAGTATCTGCTGGAGGTGTTGTCTGCTCTCCTCCTGGTCAGCATGCTGCAAGTGTCAGAGCACACTGACTACTGTTCAGGCAACAGTGCTATTTTTTCTTCTGCTGGAGTGCTGCAGTATTCCCATGCTATCATTCCGTAACTAAATCAACCTTTAAAAACCTTTGCTACTTGCAATGGCTGTATTTAGTCTTTGGACTGCTCGTCCTGGTGCTTATATTACTTCAGAGAGGACCATGCACGCAAGAAACGTTTTTGCCAGGGATTGCTGCCCTTGTGCTGCTGGTTTGCTTGAGAGTGCAGCGGGTGCCTGTGCAGGCTGTGCAGCTAACAGTCCTTCTGTCCAATCCAGCCCCATGGCACCAGCTGAACAGCCCCAAGAGCTCTGAGCCAGCTTCTTACTGGCTTGGAGACTGCTGGTCCAGCCAACTTGCTGCTGTAGCCAAGAGGGTTTCCTTTCTTTTGTTGTTGTTGTTTGGTTTGTGGGGTTTTTTCCCCTTTCCTGTACTCAGATGATTAAACCAAGTACTAAACTACTTAGATTTGTTCAGTGACAGCACAGTCTTGCTCAGTGAATGGAGTTTGCTCCTGGCAAAACCTTCTTCAGTTTTGATCCAGTTAGCTAAGCCAAGGGCAAGACACTTATGACATTGCTGAGGTTTTTACAGTTCTTCATCCAGAATTTATGGAGACTGCACTAACACATTTAAAGATTCAGGGTTGCATTGCAACCATCCTGACCTAGTATTCTAGTTTGGGAATGAGTATGGCTTGTGTCTCTGAACCTGTGTTATGCTGTGATCACAACCGTCATGATTTTCTCTGAATCAATATTTGCTGGTATCCATTCTGAGTAATTCAACCTGGCCAACTGGAATCCAGTGGGCTGAGTGCCATCTGGGACTTTCCCTGCAAAGGTCTACTTTCTCTGCAGAGATCTGTCCCTGATTTCTTACTGTGACTGCCTGCCAAAGGGATTGCCACAGAAGAGAGAGACCAATCCACAGGCAGTTTTGCACCAAAACAGCAGGAAATATGACCAGATTTGCTCAAGAAAGGATCGCTGTTTTGGATTTCTCTTCATTGCATTTCTGTTTGTGGTCAGACACTTAAGCACATCCTTGCCTCAGTTTCCTTCCCTCCAAGGTATTGATCAAAGTTATTCAGCACAAAGCTACTCCAAGTCTTTGGTTTGGTGACACTTCTGGTTCTCATATTTCCTCTGTCTGTGAGAGCCTCAACTTCTTCTCTTCTTGCTGTTTCAAGGTTTGGGATGTGTTTTTCATGTTAGAAAATGCCTGGGTCTCGGGCACTGGTCCCACATGTAATTGAATCTTTTCGACATGCATTAACCTGCTGCCTGGACATGCCCAGAAGGTATGTCCTGAATAAAACCCAGGGCATAAAATCACAGGTAGAGTGCTATGGTGGAATGGCTGTACTGCTGCCTTCAGGACCTGAATTGTGCTGTGCACTCCTGGACTACAGAACACAAATGTGTAGAGCACTTACAGTTACAAATCCACACATAGGCACCAAAATATGTGACTAGATTTTTTTTCCTCAAGTGCTGAGACCCTGTTCTTATTCCTTGCGTGAACAACAGTTACACAAGGTCTCCAAAATCAGGTCACATCCGTAGGTTTTAGAATATGGATGTGAACAATAACTTTCAACTTTTTTAAAATCTTGACTTACAGGGTTTTCTTATTTGACTTCCCTCTGCCACTATTTTTCCATAACTCTTGGGATTTGAATAGACTTGTCTCTTTGCCTCCTTGATGTCCTTCATTATTGCAATTCAGTCAAATAGAGGAATCTTTGAAAGACAAGGAAAATGGGAACAGCTTTATTTTTTCATTTAATAATTAACATCACAGGAAACTGGAAAATGTCTGGGCATAAGAACTGCAGTGAGAAAGTAAAAATACTAATAGTAACAACCAGCTATTATTACGTTAATTAATTGTCATTCATCCCAGTATTTGTAAAATGAATGCAAAATAAATTAATCCTTGACATCTAATCAGTATTGCTGCATAGGCAATTTGTTGTATTATTAAAAATACTGCTACCTGCAAACTGTCATAGGGTTATTCCCAGAGAGGGGATTAATGCTTGATCAAAACCTGTCACATTAGAACAGACCTTTATTAATCAGAAATGAAATTGTTTATAGAGTTGATTACTTGGTTTTAACACAGTGAAAATTGTTTGTTTTGAGGGAATATTAGTGTATTGTTGTTCTTACACTAGTTTATTGCAATTCTGCAGTTAGCCATGGTGAGGTAACACTGAGCAAGATTAGAAATGCTCTGTTTGGAATTAGTAAATCCAGTACTGTAACTGGTTTCCCTTGCTTGAGAAGTCAAGACATGTTCATGTTGATAATTCTAGTCATTTATAAACTCTGTAATGCAGGGAGTGGGATCCAAAGGAATCTCTCTGTTGCGATGGGCTTAAGATGCGTTTCCTTTCCCAGAAAGCTCTGAGAATTCACAGGTTGACCCATAATTAAAATTTTAATCTCAGTGTAATGATAAATGAAAGTCATTCAAAATGGAAAACTTCCTTTGTAGGCATCTACTCTATGCGGGTATACACAGGTGCCTCTGGAAGTCAGCGAGGGTGCAAGTTGGTGATGTAGGTGCAGATAAGTGATATTTTGGATATGTCCTCAGAAACTCTTAAGCACAATATGGGAGAATTGCACCTAATGAGCCTCCTGGGACCAGGACAGGGATTTTTATCTTGTCTGGTGACCCATGCTAGTGGCTGGTCAAGAAACCCGGAAGAGGGGCTTTCTGTTGAGTTCCTGTGATGCTCTTGTGATTCACCACCACTGTTTTCTGGCACGAAGACATTTTGTTCATGAGACTGCCAAGCAGAGGTGGTATTTAGGAACTCTGTAAAATTCTGCAAAAGGAGTATCTTTGGGGTGGTAGACGTTGTTCTGCTCTCACAAATGAACCTGAGGGACTTGGGTAATATTCAAAAGTGTAAGCGAAACAGAATTAAGTCATAACCACACATATTATGTTCAGTTCCCAGTGGGAATTACGCTCACTTACAGTTGGGCAGAGTTAATGAAGAAAGATTAGTCATCATGGGACTCCCAGAGCAGGAAGGAACTGTGGTCTATGGGAAAGCTACATGAACAGCTGGAAAAATCCCAATGATGCAAGGATTTGAGGAAGGGAAAAAGATAATCGGAACAGGTTGTTCGCGAAAGCGCAAACTATGCAGAAGCTGTTTGCTGTCCCTCACACTGGGGATGTACCAACAGTTGGATTGTCTGTGTGTTGTGTTTGCAAACTCCGGTGTTGCAGTTCAGATCTTGAAAAGAAGTTTACATTTCAGTTGTGTCTCGGAAGCGTGATATTTCATGTCTTCATTCCTATAACTGGGAAACAAAGCCATGACATGTCATTGTGTCTAGCTGTTATTGTCAGAAGGAAAGAGAAGCTCTAAGCTACAAGAAACACAAGAAAAGCTAACCTGAGGCCATGGTTACTGCAGAGGAATGAAGTGTGTTTGTGGAGTATGTGCATGCACAGAGATGTGTGCTTATGCACGTGGACATGTATATAAAATATAGTTTGAGTGTCTCTACAAGTATGATTTCACCATTTTAATCAGATTTTATTTTAATTAGAATTTTATTTCACTTTCCTTTGCAGTAAAGATCCAAGCTGTTGTTTGTTTGGCCATACAGAGCTTTCAACAAACCGTCTGGCAATACTCCCTTGTACTGTACATAAACATCTCCCTGCTTGTTGAAATGATGCAGACTGACATTCTTGGTAATGTTTTAAGGAAGTCCCTGCCCTTATCCATACCTTGGAACTGTCTTTTGAGTAAGTTGTAAGTATGGAAGGGTGTTGTGTAACTACTACCCAGCAATGAAACAGCTGGCTTTGCACTGCTGCATGCTGCCACTCCAAGTATCTCACATCTCCACAAGGCAGGGCTGCAGGACAGTAGCAAGATCTTGCCAGCAGTTGTTTAAACAGAGGAAGCAGAAGCTGAGAAAAAGCTCAGAGAACTTCTTGATGTTTAGTCAGCTTTCAAGACAGAAATATTGGCCAGAAATTCTGGAGGTTTTACACTCTTACCAAAATACAGGCACCATGTGGCTCTCCTCCCTGCATTGTCTTTCTTAATCAGAGAGAAATGTGACTTTCTTTTTCCTTTTTTTTTCTTCATACAGTATGATCCTTGTCTTTGTACAGTTAGAGCAGAAATGATCTTTTTCTCAAAATCTAGTTCTTTTTTCAAAGACTGGTTATTCCTTAGATGCTCAGTAAAATGTAAATCTTTAGTCAGCTTCAAAAGAAAAAGTGATGAGCTTAGCACTAAACCAGAAGTGCACGAGTACTTCAGCATTGAACGTGTGGAGAAGTCCAAATATGCTCAGTAGAAAAGTGAAGAAGAAAAGCTTTCATGATATCTATTTCCTAACTAGCTCTATTGCTATTTCTGTACTGACAGAAGTTATTGGAATTTGGCTCGGCAGTGGGAATGTGTAAGCTTGCCATTGGATACGTTAGCTTACTTCAATGCTTCTGCACCTCTTAGGACAGTGAGGTGAAGCTAGCTGCTAATGCTTTCCCAATATGTAGCTGCAGATGGTTTCTAATACTTCTTTCTTCTTGCTTTTTTCTGGTGTGATGGCTGCTTTATACTGCTTGGAAATAGCAGTGTGGACTTACGGACTTACAGAAACAGTGCAAACATGGGTGGTGGTCTAGGATGCAATGGGAACTGGAACTGTGATTCTTGTTGGATGAAGAGCTCTAACTAGCTGAGCTCTCTGGTTCTTCATGTTTTCAAACTTTCCTTAAAATCACTGGAGATGGCCTGCCTTGTTCCCTGTGAACACGAGGCACAGCTCTGTATGCATTGCTCAGCTTCCTTGCATGACTTAAAACATCATTTTCTTAGCTGTATGTGGCCCAGGGTAATAGGAGATTCTTCTTTTCCATGTGTTATTTTGTAGAACGTAATGTGTTGTCACAGCTGTCACAGCATAAAAACACTCAAAGAAAGAAAAGAGGGTTTACACTAAGAAAAAATAATGATGAGAAACTAAATCATTATAAAAAATAATTCAGAAAACCCAAATTGTATGAAAATATATTTCAATTCCACCAACAAGCACTTTTGGAGAGTGATTTGTGGAATCTATCTGATGCTGAGCAAGTTGCATAGAATTTCTAATAAAGATTTCAGCAGATAATTAGTATTTCAGCATAGAAAAACATTCTGTAGCATGTATTTTCAGCAGATCTGGGCCTTCTGCGAAGTTATGTAGATTAAATTACAGTTTTAATGTAAAATAATTTAGAATGAGGCCATTTTGGAGCAAGGAATGGCCTCTGCATCTGAGGGCCTCCATAAATCTTCTAAAGAAATTAAGAATCCAAAGCCTACATAGTGCTACTCTGAGATTTCTTTCAGAATGCCTCTCAGAATGACATCAGACATGTATAGTGTTGCCAGGTGACTCAAATCCCATTTGTATTTTAGAAGTTCCATTCTGTATCCACTTTCCTCTGCTTACTGTGTTTTATTTTCTTTCCGATGTGGAACACGTCGGGCATTCAGAGACTAACGTAGGGAAACATAAGGAAAGCTCTCATTTGCTGTGTTGACTATCCTGTCTTTGATGGGAACTCATTGTGATTTGGAAGATGGTAAGTAGTTGGGCTTCAGTGTAGGTAAAATATGTGATATGATTATCAAGCCATGATTTTACTGCTGTTGTATATTTTGGTGTGGCTCTGAACCGCCCAAATACTGCTAATGACTGCTATAGATTCAGCTGAATGAATAAAACATTTACTTTCCTAGTACTGCAAGCCTTGAATAAGTTTGATAAAAGCTCCAGTACCTATATTTCCATCTTGTGCTGTCAAGTAAGTAAAGGTAACAGATTTACTGTTCCTAAGAGAAACCAGAAGGAGTGTGGAAATTCCTCCAAAACAGGCAGCTCTTTCTCCACGGTACAGCCTTTTTTGGAATGACTAACACAGGTTTTGTATCAGGGTGAGTGCAGAGATGTTGTATCTGCATGTATGTATGACAGAAATACCACATCAGTCTTCCCTAAAGATTGCCTGGAGGTTCTTGGGAACCCAGAGCCTGCCAATAAGGAGGTACTTGCACTTGCATTAGCACCACACAGCAGCGGTCATGCCCCACCCAGAGGTGGCTGTGTGGTCTGTGCCTGTCTGAGAGCTGACGTAGCTGTCACACAGTTGACACACACCATCAGTCTGTGAGTACAAAAGTGCCTTCGACAGATCCGGGAGGTCAAACTGCGACTCTTGCTTCATCAGATCAGACACTTCGCGGTGAGGAGGCATGGGTGCTGTCTTGAAGCAGCACTGCTTTAGCTCCCCTGTGCGAAAGTTTGGAGGACTGAAGTGTGACTCATTGAGTAGAAGCAGTGCAAAGGCTGAAATGCTCAAAGTAATCACTTTTCAGAATCTTCCTAAACATGTTATCAGATCCAGGAAATAGCTGGAGCGCTGGAGAAGTGTTAAAGCTCTCGGGTTAACTTTTTCCTTTATTGCTTTATAAAAGGTGCTGTGGTGGCATAGGGGAAGAATCCTGCTTGCTGCTCTTTTGACAATAGGAGAGGTCACAATATCTATGGGAAATGGAAAAGTTGGCCTAGGTGCACTGTAGCTTTTTCTGTTGCTCTCCAGTGCACTTGTCGAATGAAAATAATTATAAACCTGCAAAAGGGGGGAGGAAGAGAAAAAAAAAGGGGGGGGGGGGGATGGTAAAATAAGAAATGGAGCAACTGCTGGTTCCAGTTCTTCCTTGCAATCTTGTTGTCAGAGGGAGCCAGGCATGACATGTTACCTGGTTGGCCAGGCTGAAATGTAGCACCTGCTGTCAGCGTGGTGCTTTGAGGCATTGCTCCTGTCCTGGCCACCTCACTGGTCACAGCAATTTGGCAGTTTTTATCCAGCCAACCCCAGGCCCCAGTTCACAGTGTCCCTTCTGTGTGACGTGTTTGTGTGTGGAACTGCAGCACCGTGTGTTTGTGGCTGGAAAAGGAGACAGCAGGCACTTGTGGGAATGAAAACTGTGGCACGAGAGAGGGTGAAACAGGACAGTAGGTTTGGGAATACTCTTTCTGTGTTGGTTTGCCACCTCTCTGACTTTCTTCTTCTCCACTTGGCTCCCAGATTTGCTTGTGCACCCCTGGGAGAAGGATGCTTCTTCTCCCCTCCCGCCCTGTGAATTACATTCCTCTGCCTCCAGCAACCAGCATTGCCGACAGGAGAGAAGAGCAAAGAAAGCCTGTGCCTGCCCTCCTCACGGGAGGGCAGTCACAGAATCACAAGGTTGGAAAAGACCTTTAAGATCATCAAGTCCAACTGTTCCTGTCCTATGCTAAACCATATCCCTAAGTGCCTCATCTACCCTTTTGGTAAACATATCCAGCGATGGTGACCCAATCCCCTCCCTGGGCAGCCTGTTCCAGGCCCTGACAACTCTTTCAGTAAAAATTTTTTTTCCTAACATCTAATCTGAACCTGAAGTCCTCATAGCCAGATTATGGTTGCAGAGACAAAATTCCAGCCTGAAATGAGTGCACCATGGAAAGCCTGAAGATAGTATGTAATTGATCGTGTTAGCAGTCTGTTAATGGTGTGGTTAAGCATGTATATGCACCCCTGTAAGATAAGCTTCCCTCATTCACACTTGCAAAGGGATGCTGTGGACTCCCATTTGCCCACTTTCCTCTTTTTTTTTTTTCTCCAGCTGGCTTGCACAGCCTTATCCTCCCAACATTCATCTTGTATTTGCTGTTTTGATTCAGGAATTCAATTGAAAAGGACTGTTTTGTGATTAATGCTACTCAAAAGTTGCCCTAATTAATGGAAAGAAAGTACTTGTAGACAAAAAACCTCCAAGCATTATTTTTCACATATTTTTTTATTAAAATCCTCAATTGTTCTGGGCTGTAAACTGGGATCCTTAGAGCGCCTAAAGGGGCCTACAGGGGAAAGCTGTAGAGGGGCTGGTGCCAAGAGCAGGGAGGGACAGCAGAGAGGAATGGCCTGAAGCTGCTGGAGGGCAGCTGAAGAGGAGCTGTGAGGCAGAAATCCTTCCCAGGGAGGTCCTGGCACAGGGTTCCCAGAGAAGCTGGGGTTGCCCCTGGATCCCTGGCAGTGTTCAAGGCCAGGTTGGATGAAGCTTTGGACACTCTGGGCTGGTGAGGGTGTCCCTGCCCCTACAGAGTCTATGATTCTGTGATTTTGCATATCAGCATTTGATGCAGCTACAGTTGCAGGCTTTTGTGATTTGAGAAGTTGATCCAAAATAGTAATTCAGTTGAATGGAAACATTGTTTAGAAATACTTTTCACACTGATGTTTTACATGGCCTGTTATCACAGCGTTTTGAGACTGAAAAGAGGTATTTTTGCCTGCTGCTTCAACTCTGATTATTATCAAAATCACTACCTTCAAATTACTGCTTCATTTAATGAAAATCGGAATTTGTCTTTTCTCCAAGGCAAAGCAAACTTTCAGAATCTTAATTTCCTGCGTGACATAATTTTATTTTTCACAGCTCTGCTTATTAGGCTTTAAATGAAAGGAGTTTTTGAGGTAGAAAACCTTACTCAAAGTGTGAATCAGAAGCAAGATGCCAGTGTCTGCTCCATGGCTGGAGATTGAGTTTCATGTGGATTTGTCTACTGTGCGTGTGAAACGCAATTCTGCCTGCTGGGAATCTGCTGGTTGAGGTAAAACAAACCCATTTCTGCCTACTGGGAATCTTCTGGTTGAGCTAAAATCAGTATTCAGCCACCCAATGTTGGGTTGGGATCTGGCAGGTAAGGACCAGGTAGTAGTTCTAATATCCCCTAATAGAAGTGCCTAAATGCAGTTGCTTTGCGAACTCCTTTTCGTTCTTACTGAGCACAGTAGGGTCTTGGGTTTGATTGAGGCTTGTGCCAATATAAGGAATTACATTCAAGATCCATAGTGACCGAGGTGGCAATGAATCAAAAGTACTGTGTGAGAAAGCAAAGCAGAACTGCCACTTTTGGAAATAATATATGTTCTTCCCCTAGCTGAATATTGACATGACTGAAATACAGTTTTGTTTGAGCCAGTAAAGAAAAGCAACATGACACCATATTTCTACATATATTTTCTACAGTGATATACATGAAAAGTGCTGATTGTCACACTTGTTCCAAGCAGGGATGTGCTACAGGCACCTTAAATTTTCTTGTAAACAATGAATCGCTGCTGATGGCACCACTAGTACTTCTAAAGCTATTACTGTATATTTATACAAGCTCATTACCAACATTATGGATGTTAACACTCTGTAAGAACTATCAACCTATACAGGGAACAAAGGAAAATAGACAAGCACAGAGACGTTGTTTTTATGGTGGGTGGCTTTAAAATGCATTCATGCATTTTACATTGTTTGCAGGAAGGTCTTGAGCCAGAGCATGGTGGATCCACATGCTGAAGATTGTTCTTGCATATATAGAATAATTGTAGGTAAGAAAAAACATCTACCAGAGGCAATGGTTCATTGCAGTATCTTTTCAGTTCCTGCTGTTGAGTTCTATCAAGTGTCTTTTAAGTTTATTACATAGGGTACTATTTATGCCTTCAAAAAATCTAAGTCAGCTGTCACTTAAAAGTGGATAGGCTGTGGATAGACAATGATTAGGGAAGTTTTTGCTGTGGAGGTACATAAGCTTTCACCTTTCATGCTGCTACTGTGTTGCATAGAGTTGTCATGAAAAACTACATGAAAAAGGGGTTTCTGCCTCTGCAGGGAAACACCAGGCAGCAAGTTGGAAGCATCCAGACTTAAACACGAAAAAAACATGGCTGGGCTGAGTGATCAAACATTCAGCTGGGGTGTGATCTATCTGAATTAGAGGTTTAAGCTTTTGGCATTTGGGAATAGGTTTATTTAAATATTCCTGGTTTGAACTTTTCCACTCCATTTAAATGTTATACTTTTTCATCCAAGGTAAGACTCAAGACATTGGGCTGTAGATTAGGCATCTTACTTGTTGCAGAATGGCTTGAGAAGCAAGGCCATGAGCCTATGGAGCAGTTGTCCAAGCAGTTGCCTGTGTAGCTTAGTAAGACTAGGCCCCACGCCGTCTTGGTGAGAACAGAAGGGTCCACAATCGGTCAGTGTATTTTTGTGTATCATACAGCATGGTCACAAGATGTGGGAGCAGGAGGTGTCATAAGGATTCAGTGTTCCTGGGACTGAGAAAGAGACATGATTCCCAGGCTGCAAGATTGGTGGAGTATGTAAATGTAACTTTTAGTTAAGAGCCAATTAGAATACGACAAGGATAACACGTGGTAGGAATAGTATAAAAGGAAATGTGTGCCTGCAATAAAGCTGAAGTGCTTTATCAATCACATTGATTGGCAGCATTCTTCCCTCTCGTCGTGGCACTTACTGATTTCGGGAGAATTTTTTGAGTTCTGTAGGAAGCATAGTTAGGAGACACCCAGACCCAACTATCTGAAGCCGGGGGACTGGTAACATTATGTCAGGTATCCACTTCAGTTTGGAGAGAAAATAAATCTGCATCAGCATCTCTAGCGAATGACACAGACTCCTTTTCTATTGTAGCACCTCTCTTGCTCCCTGTCTGCTTCGCTTTTAGTGCCCTTTGAGCAGCCAATGTGGCTGAGGCTTTTGGCTTTGCAGCATCTGGGAATGTATACTGGAACAGAGTAACTTTGCTTCTCCACCAACAGCCTAAAAGCAAAACATGAAGTCCCACACCTTCCATTGTGTTCCACATGCCGCACATTTAGGAGCTCATTGCTCAGGAGGGTTAGGAGACCACCCTGCCAGGGCAGCCAGGTGCTACCTTGCAGCATGAACCTAACGCCCTGTCTGCGCTATACCTCTGTGTCAGCCCACATCCTCATGCTGAAGGGGAACAAGCCATCTTTATCACCAGGTTGGGTAGCTTGGTACCTCTCAAAGTCCTGCCTGGCCTCAGAGTTAATGTGCTATACTGGGAGCACAACTGGCTTGAGTCCAAGGTCACGGCTACCAGAGGAGGTATAGATACAGCAGAGATGTAGGAGAAGGAGCCCCTGGCACACTGATCCCCAGAAATTCAGGAGGACCTGGTTTGCCCTGTTCAGAACTGTGGCAGTCTTAAGGGGACTCTCAGACCTGGACTCTGCTTTTGGCAGTGGTGAACCATCCAGCCGCTTGTTTCTTAAGTGGCTTTGGGCCTCTCCACCAAAGTTTAAAAATGTTTTGGAAGCTATTTCCTATGTGACACAAAGTTTCAAAGAGCTGTAACTCCAGTTTGGCACAGAATTGAAAAAACTTAACTTAAAAAGGAGTTTTCCAGATCCTGCAGATCCTGCCAGCTTCTTTGTTCACATCTGCTTTTGCCTCCTTGCTTTGTTTAATTTAGGGGCAGAATTCAATTAATCAAGACACCACTATGAGAACTCATTCAGTAGCACCTCTCGATCTTCTAAACTATTGGTAGGCAAGTGAGGCTTCCAGACCAGTGAAATCTGCAGTGCACGTTTTGAAAATCTCATATGGCAGAGAGCGAGTGTGAATTTCAGGAAGCACACAATGGTCAGAATAAATATGCAGCTGTATAAACGCTTCTTTGAGGGCAATTTCACACTGCTATAATTTCAGTTTTGCCTGGAATTTTTTTGGAATGGTTTTCAACATCAAAAACCTAGGAAAACACATGGTTATCTTTTTCAATGGGAAGCCTCCACCCTTCAAAAGGAGGCTGAGCCTTCAGTAATTTGATTCCAAATAAGCATGTAATTATTTATTTCAATATTCAATTCTTTTACAAAAGCACACTTCTCTCTGAAGAAGCCTGTAAATCTGTGCTTTGTGACTCGAGGACAACTGTAACTTTGCAGTAAGCCCATAGGTTTCAGCAGAATTGGGTTCTTAAATTGAAGTTCCTGCCTAAGCTGGGACAGGTTTATCTGAGTAGCTTCAGTTTATCTGAGAAACTTAAGTAGTATCTCAAATACTGCAGAAAGGATTTCTTTGCCTTAATGCACAAAACAGGAACAAAAATCTTCATCGAAGAGATTTATTTCCTCTCTGGTTCAGAAGGGGCAGCAGTGTCATTTGAGAAATGTAAGTGGCACCTGAGTAAGAGGCAGAGTAAATGCTGTGTTACCACGCCTCAGCCTTCACATACCCTACCTCAAATGCGGGAAAAAACAGGTTTGTTGGGTTGTCTTTTTCTCTCCTTATGCCAGTTAGTCTCACAGGTACTTTCTGAGGGACCCATCTCAGAAACTTCTTTACTGGAACACAGCCCGGGAGCCGCTGTTGAGCAGAGATTTACTGCTGTGTGTTCATGTTTTACCGTGCTGCACCTCGCTTCTGCTCTCCAACATCTCAGGGGTACACCAAAACTAGCAGGTTGCTTTAAAAGCACAAGCTACATCCTTAGGATAAATTGCTTTTAAATTTGGGCAGATTCAATGGATGTCAAATGTTTTGTACTGAATATTGTATTTTTTGCAGAAGCAGGAAAAAATGCAAAGAAAATCCTTAAACTTCATAAGTGGTTGCGTTTTGATGCAGAGTAATTCAGAGCTTAGTATCTTGAGCAGATTTGCTTTTTCATGTGTGCTGTATTTCTATTTTAATAATCCTAATGAAAGTTTGCTGTGTTTTTATCCATTAAAAACCACAGATCAGGTATTCAGCAGGTAGAGGATGGTATGTGGTGATTTACACCAGTAGAATACCTTGCCCGCAGTGTCCTGATGTAGGTAGTCATCACTCCTTGAACTTTTTTGAAAACTGTTTTTTGAAGAAAGCTGAGATAAGAGGAGCTAAGAGTCAAAGGCCATCAAGATCCAATTAAAGACAAGCTGGAGGGAGAAGCAAAAGAAAAACAGAAGGATAACCACCGTGACAGGCACTCAATCCACCCGTACTGCCTTTCCCTCTAGGCACATCCTGGCAGAAGCGCCCATATAACTTCCTCTGAAGTCTGGAGTCCATGGTGCTGGGCAGTGCTCAGAGCAAGAAATCTCATCTAGCTCATTACCAGAGAAACAGCAGCAGCATAAGATACCATGAGAGAGTTGTGCTCATAGGTGTCTCTGGACTTGGCTGCAGGCTCACATTACAGCTGCTGCTAAATCTGCAATCAGGGATCACAGGCTGCAGGTCAGAAAACCTGCAAATACTGCCAGGGATGTGTGGGAAGCTTGGCCAGGCTCCTGACTGCTCCATCCATCACGGATCTCTCCCTAGCAGTCATGCATAGCTGCAGCTTCTGGGCCTGTGTTGGGTTTGCTTCCCAGGTGGGAATTGCCTCTGGCAGCAGGCAAGGTTACAGCTGATGCTATTTTCAGGCATGTGGCGTTCTTTGGGGTGTGGTGATGGTGATGGGGGGGTTCATTAAATTAAAAAGTTCAGATATTCCACACAGAGGAGATTACAGTGGTGGAAATTTATCCCAGTATCTTCTGTCCTAAAATCTTCTGCCATGCCTCTGATTTTGTGCTAGTCATTTCAGGGGGCTACTGTCAGGATCAGGCACGCAGAAGGATGCACAGGAATCCAAGGTACAGGGTAGGTGTTTGAAAGCAGTCATTTTGTTTTTCACAAATCCTACACCTCACACAGTAAACCCATGGTAAATTGTGTGTTGTGCAAGTAGTTTAAGTAGGTTTGGGGTCTGCGGTGGCACAGAGCTGGGTCACCCATGAAGCAAGTGGCTCCAAACCCCCTAGTGCGACATGAAGGGGAGCAGGGGGAGTCTTGCCTTCACATACTACTTGCAGTTCGGTGTAGGGTGTTCTCCAGAGATAGGCACGTGGTTGGAAAGCAATCCTTTTAGCCTCCTTTACTCTCTGGAGCACCTTGCTATTTCATTAAACATTTTGGGTAATGCCCATGTCCCCTCTAAGCCAACGTTGCCTGTTTCGGTAAAGTGGATTTACATGTGCCAGGCTGCATTAACTATTACTGCGTGCAGAATGGCTGCTGCGTGTGCCTGCCCAGTTGTTGCATGGTGAGGACAAGGCCTGTAAAGTGCTTTTGATTACCCTGGATTTGAAAGAAGCTATGGCATATAAATTCCAAATTTATTTTGTTACATAAAATCCTTATTGAATTAGAGGAGAATAAGAAACCATGCCTTTCTTTGCCAAAGCCAGCCTCCCTGAAATCTGTTCTTTCTTGCTTTGCTCTCACCCTCCCCCAGAGACCCCTCAATATTGTGCTGTAAGCAATTGACCTCCTCCCACCCAAAAATAATGGATGTAAATCAACTAGACATGTCATTAAAAGCACTTGGTGATTCCTTTGGTGCTTATGTATTGTTCTGAAATTAGTCTAAACCTTGATTAATTTTCTGATACTAAATAACAAACCTAAATAAGTTAGGTTAACTGATTTGATTGACAAATGTTAAAGGACTGAAAAGAATCGATAGGTAGAACATACATTTGAAGGCAAAAAAAAAGCACAGCTGTTTTATTCATTCTGGGCTTTCTTTAAAAGCTTTTGCTGCATCATCTGTGTTTAGAGGAGGAGATGACAGTGCTCCTTTCTCCTCCCTGCCGTCTCTCATCTGCACTGTAGTTGTTCTAATCAATGTGTCTTTTTAAGCTTTACGGTGGATGGAGCTGCACCTATTGCAGCCTGGCTCCATATGGACAAACCATGGGAACAGATGTTGTATTTAATACATGAAAGACAGCCCAGCAATCTAGGGCTTGGCTTCTTTGCAGGAGACAACTGGGGCTTCTTATTCTGTCCTTTCTCTCTAAGCATATAAATAATTTATTCTACTCCCAATGTTTCCCTCTTTTTGAACAAGGAAATTGCCATTTAGTTTATAAACTCAAAAGGAATTCCTCAGTTGACTGGATGATTACAGCCTACTTGCTGGAAAAATTTGAAGCAGCAGTTCAGCTGTGGATGGAGCAGGGTGCTTCTCTCAGGGTTGAATTAAGCCTGTTTTACTTGATGGATCCAGCAGCCCCAACAGTTCAGTGAGCAGAGAAGGGTGTTCCTTAGGCATACTGAAGGCTACTGGCCCTGTATAGGAACTGAGCACTCAGAGTGGAGTTACTGACAGCAAACAGAATTTGGAATGGTTTCTTTTTTCTTTTTTTTTTTTTTTCTTTTTTTCTTCTCATTGAGGGGGGGTTCACAATATTTAACGTATTTCTAGGAGATCTACTATTGAAGTTTGTATTTACACTTCTTGTTGTTGTCAGTAGATATCTTTAAAGAGGGGGTTTGATGAAGTTGTCTGATGTTGGATGGAAGTGCTAGAGGGGAAACTGGCTGTAAGGAGAGAAAGAAGAATACAGCTGAGGGGTTAGATGGTTTTGTGGAGCAGGGAGTAGGCTTTGAAGGGGGTTGAGCCACGGGTCACCCAGCAGATGGGATAGTGTCCTCAAAATAAGACACAGGACAACAGAGAGGACTTCAAGAGTATTGTCCCAAAACCATGCTGTGGGCACTGGTTAGGTTCTTTCATGTATTTGAAGCCTTCAGAAGAGATGAGGATAAGCACATTAGTTAGTGGACCCATATCAAACTGAAGGACTCTGTCCTGCGAAAGAGATACTGGTGTCCAAGAGTTGATGTGGTGGAAAACTGGGTACCCTTGTAGGAGGGAGAGGGGTAATGGCAGGAGGGAACGATTTAGACAGGGATTGATGGAAAGACCAGGAAGGGATCTTCTCAATGGCCTTCCAAAAGTTATGTTGTCATCACAGTAAATAATGGTATATTTTTGTGCAGTGATAAATACTTCTACTCTGATTGCTGTACTTGCTCCAGTGATTTATTTGTTACAAGTCATATCAACGGCCTGTCTTTCATAATTAAGTTGTCTTGCTCTTCAGTGCCCTTGGCAAGTGTAACTCAAAATAATGCAACCTGGAATGACATGTCTTGAACTCTGGGGCTGAAAATTCAACTGCTAATGCTTTTCCAGTGATCTTCTCAGGTCTTTTCCACACATAATGGGGACTGGAGGTAATATGCTGTGTAAAGAAAAAGCAGTGTGTTTCTTTGCCTTTCTGTATTTCAGGTCCCATTGCATAGCAAGTTTTGTTTCTTCTCTTTCCATCCAAAAGTTGCAGCAGATTGTTGGAGATAAAATAATGACAGGGTAGTAAAATCCCAGAAAAGTAATTGGTGAGGGATAGCTTGTTGTTAACAAATAATGTTGCAGTATATAGACACAAACCCTGCAAGTACAGCAGGGAGAAATAAAAAGTACAGCACAGAAAGTAAAAGGGATCATTAATTGAGTGAGGAAAACAAAAGCATTCATGAACACTGCAGGGGAAGGAAAGAATCAGAAGTTAAGGAAAGGGAAATAATTACATGAAAAATTTATGGAAATAGATAGTTCTGGTTTGCTTCAGATGATTCCCAAATCTATTTAGGTTTGCTGAAGAAAGCCCAATCCCCTACTGAGAGAAACATGATCACAGACCTGTTACCAACACCTCTCTGAAGAGAAAAGATATGTTTTTCATTAAGCTGCTGGTCTAGTACCTAAGGAGCTGAACTCAGTTCCTGACCTCTTAAAATTTCCTGTGTCACCTTGGGCAAAGCCTCAAATCCCTCTTGTCTCGGGGTTTAATGACAAATCACCTTGCAGAAAGAGCTATGAGACGATCAATGGTGAGAGCTGGCTGGGAATTTTTCAGGTGTATGTTTTTGTTAAGAAGTTACTCTATCATCAGAACCCAAACTGTTAATGGGAGCACACCCAATTGAATTAAACCTATGGTAAGGCTTGTTTGGGGGAGACACTGGGGACAAAATGAGAGAGCTCAGCCAGAATAGCCACGGTCCTTCTCTGAGCTGTGAGGAGCTCAGGACTCCAGCACTGGTTCATCCCCCAACCCAAGATACCACTCCTGTCCAGTGGATAGAGCGTGACGATCAGTGGTTCCTTGAGCCTTGGCTTCCTCAACTGCCAGAACTCTTCAGGCATGTATAGTCTGTACATTGCTGCTCCCAGTTTTCTTCCCTTGCCAGACTTATTAACTAAACAGTGACCAGTCAAGCTACTGAGCAGGAGCCAATTGGTTAGGTAAGTTGGTCTGGTGACAGTGAAGGCAGCAGAACTCATGTGAAGGCTTGTTTGTGCAGAGAGGGGTGAGCTGTGTCTTGCCCTTTGCGTGGCACCCCTCCCCAACTCTTCCCCTCTTTTCCCCTGCCTTGCACTGTCCTGGGCCTTCCGTTGCTCCCTGCCATGAGCCAGTTCAATGAAATCCCACAAGATTATCTGCCTATTTTATTTCTTTTGCCTGATTGCTGTTTTCCATCATGTTAGTGCATTCAGGCAGGGCTTTGCTACAGGCTGGAGCCAGCAGAAAGTAGCAGCAGCAGCAATCAGGCAGGAGGAGGGAGATTGGGAAGGAGGGGGCAGCCTTTTTGGCAGCAGAGCTGATACATCATCTCATCATGTCCTGTGGAGCCATACCCTGCCAATCACCCAATTAAATGGTTATACTAGGAAGGGCATGGATGAAAGACAGAAGAATAACACTGGGAGCCAGAGAAAAAGAAGATAAAATAATGTCCTGGAGGCAGTCCAGGTCTATGCTGTATAGACTTCATGCTTTGCAACCCTGGCATCACCTTCACAGCACATGAATAATGAATTGCTTGCCATTTTGACAGTCTGTCCCAGATTCAGCTCACCTCACAGTAGCTAACTAAAAGTCACATCTCTAGTGCCAAGGTTGTTCTCTTGGCTCCCTTCAGAGAGGGGCAGGCTCACCTGGGAAGTGATTTATGCACCCTGGTTGGATATGTGGCTTGTCACTGTCTGGAGGTGCCAGAGCGTCCCAGCTGAGTGTAGGAGGAGCCTGGACCACTACCCTTGTCCAGGGGAAAGACTCCTCTGATTTCATGCAGCCCTGAACGCAGCTTTGGTTCATCATTAACTGGGCTTCTGTTCAGGAACTCAAGCATCTCTCTTGGCAAATGCAGGTAGTTCTCATGCAGGCACCTGGATGTAGTTGGGGGAGCAATGGTGAGTGCTCCAGGGAGCATGGGTATCCTGGGGTACCTGCATCACAAAGTCCAGCCTTACATGGGTGTCTCATCAACGCTAGGGTACAGACCTCACCACTTCACAGTTGCCCTCAGGCTGTGTAGGCATCTGTGTCTTTCCTGAATCATGGTTTTGAGACAGTCTAATGACATGAATTTCCTCCCCTTGCTTTATAATTTTGGGGTGTGGTAGCAAGGGTAGTGATGTAGCTTCTCCATTCTGAGGGGCAGGGTTTTTCTGACTATGTTGGTCTTTTCTGTTTTGAGATATATTCCCCGATGTGTTTCCAAAAGTGCAGACAGGTACTCTAGAACCTGGTGTGTTCTGCTCTGTAGGGCAGGGAGCATGCGGGTCCACAGCCCTAGCGCAGAAAGTTGTCCTCCGTTAGGCGCCAGCAGGGGTCCCTGATGACCACAACTGGCCTGGCACTGGGGGCACCTCTGAATGGATTGTGTTTGGTTAGCACAGTGTTAAACCTGGGGTTAAACGATTTTCTTCCGTGTCATTTGAAATTGCAAATGTACTTTTCTGTGATGATTATTTCAGGATAGCCCCACTACTCCAGGGATCTCCTAATTATCTGAGTATATTTTACCCAAATCCATCCCCAGGATGGCTGGTGCAAATGTTCTCAATAGAAGAGATAATGAGAATGTAAATGAAGTGAAATATCTACATGAGAAATCCAGATGCAATTGAGTTCTCAACATTATTTGAGGTTGCGTATTTATTCTGCCATGTGAGCAATGACTTGATCTGCTATAGGACTGAGTCCTAAAATAGAATACGTTACCAGAATACTCTAAAAGCTTGGTGTTGGTAACACACAGATAAGCTCCTGTGAGTGGGAGGTATCGCCAAATGTAAAGGGGAAAATAAATAAAAAACCCAATCTGGATAAAATCAGGAGCTTGAAAGCAAAACAAAACCTTTGGTTACAGGACGCTGCATTTTCTGTGGTATCCAACAGGAAATAATTTTTCTGGACTGTGATTTGAAGATATATCCATTTAAGTACCAGTTTTTGGCATTGTATATGAATATAAGCCATTTTAGTATTTGAATGATATTTAAACGTTAATTGTGTAGAAGGCTTACAGCACCACAAATGGTAAATCATCAGCCTCTACCAGACTTCTCATTATCGGGGCTGAAAAGTATTTAGAAAATGAGTTGTCTCAGATTATTTTCCTGAAAACCAAAGAGTGAAACTGTCAGACCTTGTTATAGCAAAACAGAAAATTATCAAGAAGGTATTAGTACATGTGACGTAAGTAAATAATTGGGTTTGTATTTTGAGGATATAATAATGATTGAACTAAGGGCAGCTTGAGATACTCAGGCCTTTCATATGTATATTTGCATGTGTCATTCTGTTGTTGCAGATAAACAAGCATGGAGTTCTTTGCATGTATAATAATGTCATTATCAGTTCTGTGATAAGACCAAATGAAAGCGCATTCTTTCCTTCCTCTTGATGCAGTTTGGCAGCCAAAACATCCTTCGGTTTAGCAAACCTGAAAATAGTTTCCTGCAATTTTGTGAAAAAAAAAAAAAAAAAAATAAAAAAGGAAGGAGAGATGAAGGTTAAAGGATAAAATGAGCTTCCTAGTGTGAGAAAGGCTAGCAAAGCACCCAGGTCCAGCTGTGGAGAGGAGGAAAAAAAGAGGAGTATGTTGGCAAGTGTTGGTGATTGAGGCTCTAATTCCAGCAGAAAGGGTAATTACATCTGTTTGCTAAGTGCTGTGCTGGTACAGAGCCCTTTTAAGGATTCAGCTGAAATGTCCTTGCAGGGCAGTATAGAAATCTTGACATGAAAAAGCAGTCAGAGCTTCCAGAATTGGGTGCTTTATCAGTAATAGGTGCGATAAAGCTCATGATCATTAGCATTCGATCTGGGTGCAGATACCACTGGTAACACTCTGCCAATTTAGCAAAATAATCTGATAGGGACTGTCCCCACACAAGAACCCAGGTATTTTCAGGAACATTAACAGATAAAACACTTTTTCCAGAACCTGTGAGATGCTAGTAAATACACCAGCATCATGTTTATCCTTCTGCCCCTACTGTTGGCTGTATTACCACTTATATAGGCCCCTTTACTTTTACCCTGTCTTAGATAAAGACTTAGATTTATGGAAAATCCAGCTTCAGAGTTTAGTGCTGCAGCAGCGGGACTTTTCTGCTGTTGTTTCCTTTTGGAATAGTGACTAGATAGTTTGCAACACACTCATGATGCTAAAGAGAAGAACTATCTGCCTTCACTCCTGGCTTACCCTGTGTGCCACTGCAAGCTGAGCATGTCACTGGAGGCCTATCAGGTAGCAGGCAGGCGAACATACATGCACAGATTGTATCAGGCTGTCTCCAGCACTAAGTGAAATAGTGTTCAGTGGGGGAAAGAAGTTTTTTTTTTTTCTTTTCTGTTTGCATTTGAACCCATGGTAAAAGTTCTGGAAATGCAATGATCAGGTTGGAGGCGGCGGTCAAGTTAGAAATCTTTAGTGCTGAAATTAGATCCTGGAAACAGGGAGAAGCGGGCTGAGCCTAGGAGCAGCCATACCTAAATTAAGCGGATATTGATTTCACTGAGGTGAACATCAAGTTTTATTGATCCGAGAGATAAATATTGACTGAAGCATCCTCATGTGTTCCCTAACCCTGTGCCGTTGTTTTTCCTCTGGAACAGTTTTCCTTCTTGTCCCTTCCCAGAAAATAATATCTTTGCCTCAGCAGCTCTAAGCTCCTGCTGGTTTTGCAAAGCCAGCATTGTTTCCCAGCTAGTTGTTGTAAACATCAGAGACAGGAAAAATGGCCGTGACTTTATAAATCAATAAACCCCTATACCCAACAGCTATTAACAAACTAAAAAGATGCTTTGAAATCCAAACAACCTCTCATAAAATAATAACAGAACTCTCTGTGGCACAATCAAGTTCTTGGCTCCTCTCGCACAAAAAATCTTTCACCAAAAAAAAGTGAAATTGTATTTGAAGAAAGTGATGGTTTTTGATTCTTCAGGGAAAAAAGCCATTACCTCATTCCTAATATTAAAACAGTTCCTGTGATACTTGGTGCCTCATTACTTTCATGTAAATACCAGTTTACAAGGACACAGAAACTTTGCAAATAGTGGAGTATTGGAGTGAAATTTTGGAGGGAGGGAGCAAGGAAGATAATAGGGGACATACCCCTGTGTTAATGCAATGAAAATGCAAACATTCCAAGCTTCAAAAAAGCAGTTATGTGATCCCCTAGAGTCTAAAACGGTATGGTTAAGTAGCTAAGGAAAGACATAGGTGGAATTCAGACTTGCATTATGATAATTCACAGAGATTTCATGTTGACCTAGTTATTAAATTGCTTATTGGCTAGATTCACTAGGAGAAAGTAGAAAAATGGCCCAGATGCAGAAGAGTGGTCCTCAACAAGCTCGCAGACAGCAGGAACTTTACCACTGGAGGAGTGATTTTAGAGTTTGTTGTTTCTCTGAGCTTGAAGGACAAGTTTTGAGCTCAAATGTGGAGTAAAAGAGCCCACTACCAAGAGAAATAGAATAATGATTTTGGCAAGACCATGAGATGGAAAGCCACAGTGGAGAAGTTCAGTCTGTCCAGGTGATGGGAATAGGTGTGTTTTAATGGCTATCTGTAGCCATTAGCTATCTGTATAGCATGTTTTTAAAACTTCTCTTTCTAAAAAACCACCCACTAATACTTGGTTGTGTTTGAAACAAGCAGGACCAGGTCACTGTCCATTGACTCAAACCCAGAGGAGGGCTTGAACACAGCTCTGCAAAAGAGGGGAGATGCTCTACACTCCACCCTGATCTACTTCTGCACTTACCTGCTCTGGCCTCATTTTTCTGTTTCAAACACTTCGTCACTTCAGTTCTGGTTTTGCTTATGATCCCACAGCTAAAAGCTCTTACGGACATTATGTGACCTGTTAAGATGTTCAGACATTGCACCTTATTGATCTTTAAGAGAGGACATCTTTTGCTCAAGTCTCTGGACTGGTGATTGTTTGGGAAGAGATGTTTTGAACAAGGCAAACACTTAGCTTTCAAATCTTACATCAGATTTCCCTCATCAGGAACCCCCCAATTACTAATTGCTGCCTTTCTGCACTGCAGCCAGCCCTGGCTTGAAAGCCCCAGAACAGCTTTTCTTTTAATGTCATTTTGTCAGAAATGTTTTCTTTGTGCATGAGTAAAAATCTGCTGTGCTCTGTTTTGCCAGAGAGCATCCAGTTTGGTTCCTGTGTTCAGCTCCTGCAGTTCTGGTGCTATAATTATTGTTTAGAAGTGATGAGGTGCTGCTATATATGTTCTTGTGGAAAGGTTTTTCAGGAAATACAATTCAGGCAAAGGGAAGGAATCCCATTTTAAAACTCATTGACATTTTCTGTGCAGCTTTTCTCTTTGATTGGCGAATTTAGTGTCCCTGGAAATCATAGCATTAGTTTTGTAAACAATAAGACTGCATTAATAGAAGTGACCTAACAAATTGAGGGCTGAGGGATGTGTCAGGCTTGCAATAAATGTAAAAAGAGCTACAGTTTTAGAAGAATCGTGACATCCTAAACCAACTAAATTCTTGAAACATATGGGCACCCCGAGCATGGTCACAAAGTGATGAGCTGGAATTCCCGTCATCTTTTGCTTAAAATTCCCTTGGCCAAGGTAAGATAGGATGACTTCTTTGTGTCTAGCAGAAATAAATTGACATTTTTCTTATCACCAGATACTGCCAGATCCTCTCTCACTTAGACTTCATTTTAAAAAGTACTGAAAGTGAAATTTTTGGTGCTCTCAAAATGATCCAGATTCCTGGAGACAGATGTCTTCCCAACTTCTGAGAAAAACTTCGGGCTCTCCTCTCTCTTCTCGTACATCCACTGAAATTTCACCTGCTGAAAATCCAACAGACAGTGCTGTTGCTTCTGCAGCTTATCTCCTAAGGGTGTATGATCCAGCCAGGGTAGGTTGAAAGTCACATAGGATTTCTTTCCTTGCTGAAATCTGTGTGTGTATACACACACACAGTTACCTTCAGAAGAGTCTGCATGCAGGCATGCCTGGCACAGGAGTTATAGACACGTGTCTCGAGGAGCACACTTCTCCTTTGTCCTCACTAGTTGGTTTTGTTTTGTTCTTTTCTCATGGCTTTCTACCTCCTGTGTAGGTAAACACAGTGTTTCACCCAAGGTGTACCAACTGGAGAGCTGTGCAGGGAGAGAAAAGACTGAGAGGACAGATTGGATGCTGAGGTGATCTCAAAAATGTTGGGATTATCATTAAGTCATGATGGCTGGGGATTGTATGTATAGCGTTCAGGAAATGTAAATGTTCCCAGCAAATTAATTTCATACCTATCTATCTTATTGGTCTTCAGTTATCTAAAGCTTCATTATTTTAATAGGGACATGGCTTTTCCCACCCATTCTTGCTTCTTCCTTTCAGCATCCTTGTCACTAGAAAAAGAAGCTACAACATAGAAAGTAAAAATGCTATGGAGGATGATGTGCCTAAATGAACTGTCAGCCCAGGGAAAAAAACTGTAAGATGTGTACAGATGTGGATCTCAAGGAAAGGCAAAATAGAAGATAGAAGACTATTATGGGGATTGTTATGAGTTTCTCAGCAAATCAAGAAATGACTATAAGTCATTAATTAATGGTGAAGTCATTATTTTAAAGCAGAAGGCAAACTGAATTGGTTTCTTTGCAGCATAGCAAAATTTAGAAGATGAAATACTTTTAAATTAAGCATGAATGCTACAAAGGTAGTACTAGTTCTGACCATTGCCTTGGGGTCTTAGATATTGGATTCTGCCTCTTGTTCATAAGCTGCTGGCTTGTGTGTCAGATGGAATTTTCATTCTGTTTTGATGTAGGACACCACAGCTGATTTGGATACCCAGTAATAATTAGAAACATGAAAGTAATGGAAGGACTCATTCGTGTCATAATACCGTAAGGGAATGCCTTCTGTCAGTCAAATGAGGTTCGATTCGTGACAATTGTCTGTGTAAATGGATATGGAAAATTCGAGTAGAACCTGACTTTGAAAGTTTGAAATATCACATTTATTTTTCCCTTCTTCCTCTTACAATTCATAAACTCATAACATCCTGAGACCAGAAAAACAGGAGAGAGAATTTCTTTCCTTAAAAAAAAATCCTGTTCCTCTGAGGATTTGAATACATTTTTGCAGACCTAAAAATAGAGAGGTATTTTAAAAAAAAGGATTCAGCGACCTTCTAGCCCAGCCAAACAACCCACCTTCTAATTAACAGCTCTGTTGTGATTGATCTGTGTGAAACTTTTCCAGCAGTATAGTTGTAATAATGCTTATTTCAGGAAATGTGTCTCTCTAGTTATTCCAGCTCCTTAAGAGATCCTAGCGAACTCTGCAAGTTCAGATATTGTTGGAGGGAAAGGGCCTTGTGGCTGCACAGCATGCCGTAAGTTCTAATGTGTTTTATCAACATTTGCCTAAACACCACCCACAGCCAAAATCAATGTTCAAATTTGTAAACAGTGATCTACCTGCATCCCGAGTTAATTGCTTTATATAAGGAGTAGGTCCTGTAATGATTTTTCTTTTGTTTTTAAGTCAATTGGACTAGTCGTGTTTGCAAACTAGTTTTGCTATTGGTTTTATTGACTCTTTGTCCAGTATTTCTCCCTTGGCAAGTTTCCTTGTGTGCTTATCTATTAAAAATAGTCTGTGAACTTGGAGGGTGAGGATATGTCCACACACCATGTTTCAATCTTGTTGTGCACCCACTCTCTCCTTTGACCTTATCATTCCACTTCCGTCTTCCTTCCCCTCTGCAGCAACTCCTCATCTCACCTCTTCTCCCTTCCCCTGTACCATGCTGATGAAGCTGGAGGGGAAAGCAGTGCAGGCACCTGGATTTACTGACTGCATTCATGTTTAGCTTTATAGCAATGGCCATGCAAGGAGTTGGCTCAGCATTTCTGGTTTTTTTTCAGGAGTACAGAGTTGTATTTTTCTGCTTTGTATCACAACTCCCACAGTTACAGACAATGAAAAGGAAAAGGAAATTTTCATGTTTGTCTAGAATAAGTGTCTAAGTGAAGTCTTCTCTGCGACCTTATGCTGACAACATTTTGTGAGATGTCTTGAAACTAGACTGAGTGTGAACACACATTTGAATTTTGATGTATTGTTTAATATTCTACCATAGAAATGGTATTTTGGAGCTACCAAGTCAGCAAGACGCAGTTATTCTGTATATTGTAGTAGCTGTCAACTGCAACTCTTAGAAAGAACAAACTCTATTTGAAGCTAATGGCTCTTTTTATCACTGTAAGTCACATACAGCTGAACATTAAGTGCTTGGATAAGACCACATGGCTCACAGATCAGTTCTTACTAGTTGAAGAAATAAGGAACAGTCTCATATCTCATTCTTCAAATGTAAGAAAGCTACTAAGTTGAAAACTCTTGTACCAAACCTATTATTTTTTAAAGGTTTAAACTGGTATTTCTCTCTTGCTTATGACTTCTTCAAACTGAAATGCTCTCTGAGATGCTGCAGTGCTAATCATCATCATAGTCTGGCCAAGATAATTTCTTGAGCCTATAGACAACACATTAAATGAGTCAGAATTAATGTGAAGTCACACATTGAACACTGCCATCATATCCTTACTGTGGTGCAAACCTAAATCTGTGCACTGTAGTCTTCATATTGTTTTTGGCATACTGACATCTAGAAGAAACCTAATGATTAAAACTAGAGTCATGTATAAGGTGTAATGAATGTGCAGCATAGTTACAGCCTGGAAGCAAGCAGAGTTGATCTCTTTGGAACAGTGAAATCTCTGTTTTACCTGAGAGTTATAAATTGACTAGTCTTGGATTTCTATTTACTATCACTGAAGTACTGTTCAGACATAGTTTTTTAATCCACTGATGCTTTCATGGTAGGAATGGTTGAGATTTTCCCATTCTTGAATATGTGTGAATCTAGTGGCAGTCAAATCTCCACCAATACTGGAGACAAAATGTTTCAGATATGCAAACATGAATCATTAACAATGTTTAGTAATTTTAAAAGGGTCTTTTGAATATTTTAATCCAGGCTTATTATTATTATTTATTGCTACTAGCTTCATCCAGTATATATTTGTGTGAGGCTTCTTTAATGAAGAAAAAAAGACCTTTTTAGAACTTTAGGCATCCTGAAAGAAGGGTTTTCTTCATTTGGATTTTCTGGATGTAGGGAACTTGGTAGCTTTCCCAGATTCAATTCCTTGCTGCTGTGATGCCAAAGTCAAATGTGTCTGCCTATAGTTAGGCTGTAGGATTTCATTAAGAATGGGATTTGTTATCCATTTAAAATAAGCAATTCTTTTTATTTTTGGTTCTGTTTGGAAGAAAAGGATTTTCCCTTCCCTTGAAGTAAATCATTCCCACTGCCTGTTTTCATAGGCTAATTCCTGCCTCTCAGTAAGTTTGTGTAAGTTGATTGATTCTGTTCTGTTGCTAACGAGCACTCTGGCTAGCAGGAGAAGACATTTTATACAGTGTTTTCAGGCAGCCTCATCAGAGCTGCGTTTGGGAGAGTAAGCTGGAATACAGAGGAGCTTAAGAAAAGCATGGTGAAGAGACTTTGGTATTCTGTCAACTGACTTAATAAGAATGACAGAAAATATTACCAGAAGAGGAAGTTAAAATGTATCATGTAGGTTTAATGGGAATAACTGTTTACTGTGTGTATGCATTACTTAATGAACATATCTGAAAAACAATCCATTTTGGATGCAAGTTAAGGAACCATGCACTCTAAAACATAAGTTAAAGTTTACAGCTGGTGTGCCTAGATGGGAAGCGGTTGTTTATTCATAAAATAACACATTTAATGATTCTTTCGTGACATTGGTAAATCTCTTTGAGGGAGTTATTTCCTGTATGTAATTCCACCTACACAGGATTTAAAGATGGGTGACGCTGTGGAGGCTCTTGTATCTCTCCACTGACACTTGAGAAAGACCAAGCCACATATTTTGGCTAGCTAGTTCATTTTTAGATGGTGAAAGTTAGGGGAGGTGAGTCCTGTCGTGTCCATGATGCAGATCCTTATACACTATTAAACTGCCAACAGATTTTAAAGTGAGGGACGGCTCCAAACTTTTTACAGCAGTGTTACTGTCTTGGTAAACTTTGATATCTAGTTAAGAAGCCTGCCGCCTGCTTGGGTTTTGAGTTAAGCAGCCTTACGCTTTAGAATTCTTCACAGTTTTCCTGGGCTCAGTTTCAAGATTTTATGGCTTCTTGCTCTCAACTTCTGACTGTTTCTCTCATTTCTTGATGATGGAGTTGTGCCACATCATTAACTGTAAGATGTATGGTTGTAAATGTTCAAAGGAAGATGGATTTTATTAGGCTGCCGACACAGCCATGTTGAAGAGGCTGTCTTTAATATATTATTGATGCTCTAAACCATTATTTTTAATAGCATTGTGCACTGGCAAAAGAATACCAGTGGAATGGTAGCATAGGTGAAGATGATTTCTGGAGCAATAATCAGCCTCTGAAGTGTATCTGGTTGAGCATGTGCACTCTTTTACTTTGAGCCTTTAAATGTGGAAAAAGGTTTTACTGCTGGAATTGGAGGATAATTTGACAACTGTTAATTAATTCCCATATCTTAAGAAATCCGATGAATAGAACTTGACACAGTAAATGTTTGTTGTGTTGTCACATTTGCCTAAATGAATTCCCTATGGTAGTGAAACATCAGATGTTGTAGGTACGTGGCTTTGTTGAAGTGGTTCATACACTATTTCTTCCTTTGTCTACATTTTTGCTTTGGTTTTTGTTTATTTGTTTTCCCCAAAAGCCTGAAAAATTAGTATCCTTTCTGACTTATGGTCTCTCTAGGCAATTCCAAATCTACCATTACATTATGCCGCCAAATGGCTCATCCTCAGGGGTGAGTGTCCACGATGTGCTACATAGACAGGGAGATCTCAAAGCCAGGGAGAGGACCAAAAGGGAGCCTGGTAACATCCTGGACCTGGACAGTGAAAGTATCATAAAAGACACATGTTGAAATTTTTGTTCTAGTGCTCAAATTAGGGGTTTTGAGGTCTTACTTCATCTCTTGAAAAGTGAGGACAGGATTGAGCATTGTTATTTACATGAATGTGTTTGTAAATATGGACAAAGAAAAAAATCTGCAGCCTGACATTACCCAGAGGAAATGAATCTGTTTCTCTTGTATTTTTAAAGAGGAATTCAGTCCTCTGCCTCGAGCTTTTCCCTTCAGAGGAGCTGTCTCCCAAAGGCCCGATAGCCGTCCAAGGCTCTGTGTCTGCACATAAAAGGCAAAGGGAATGGAGTTATTATAGACTCTGCTGCTTCAGCTAAAAGGAAAAAAAGGCAGCAAATTTCAGCAGTAAGAATGTTTGTAAGCTCTGTTGTTGGCTTAAAAAGGGAGGGCCAGGATGGATAATTTCACATGCTCTGATTTTATCATTTCTTCTGGCTGGTAAATGTAGAATGCTAATGCATTACACAGATTTTAACACGTTCTGATCTGATCCTAATAAAGGCAACAGGATAATTCACCTTAACATTAGTGCTGCGATTTTGCTCTGGGCATTCCCACTCTTTTGCAGCACTAACACAGGTCCTGGGATTGCAAAACATCTCTGTAAAGACAATGCTTTACAAATTCATAACTCCTACAAATTTATCAGACAGCGAATTTATGAAAGGACACACAATAAATTAAGCAGATGAATGTTACTGTAACATTCATTTGCTGTAACATTGGCAATGGAAAAGGCTGCTCTTAGTGCTGGGGTTGTATTATTCAGCTCGGGGTCAGGATGTATTTTCTTCAGGCTTTTTTTCTCTGCTTACAGGGCTTCCTGATGATTAAACCGTGACTGTTCACAAAGTCTAAGTCTAAAATTGTACTGCTTCCCACGCTCTCCCTTACAGCGTGTATTGCTACAAGTTCCTCCTCAAACAGGGAGGTGTCAGCACTGTTCCCTGGATACATCCCACCTTTCTCTGTTAGTATGGATGGATGGCTTCTTCAGGTCTGAGGATTTTTTCTCCCTTACAATGACTTAGTACAGAACTGACTCTATTTCCAAGAGAAAAAGTGACTGATTTTCTCTAGGGTTCACGTGTACTTTTAAGTGATGAGCTACTTTCCATTTATAAATCCTACTGTTCACCTGTAAATGGATGTGATTCTTGTTCAATTGTAAACAAGTTTTTATTTTATTTATGCTACATATTGGACCATCCTTTTGAAACTTCTTGGCCTTCAGAAAAAAAACCAAACCCAACTGGAAAACGTTTTCAGGTAAAAAACCAAAGTTATAAGCTGTCCTGGTACTCTTTATATCTTTTCCCAAGCTTTTCAATAAGCACAATACTTGTAACTTTCACTTTATTTCCCAACCTGAAACTCTGTCCCAGCAGTTAGATTGAGAACTAGTAAAGTTACAGCAAAGTTCTTTGGTTGCTCAGAAGGAAAAGAAAAGCCCAGAAATAATAGCTCCTCATTTATTGATAATAAGAAGGCAATTTCCAGAAGTCTTTTATGTTTCTGATTAGCTTGTGTCCTTTAAAAAGCTGTCTTTGGAAAGCTAAAACCAAAGTGTTTTTGAAAATGCTTGTGAACCTTCAGTCCTCAAAAAGAAAGTAGCCTTCACTCCATCAAAATAGCACAGCTGACCCACTGATATTCTTGTCCTTGTGCTTCTAGATGTAATTATGAAATATTAATTATAACTTTTGCTCACCAATAGTATAACTTGCATCAAAAGCAACAAAATACAGCATCTATACTGCAAGCAAACAGAATGTTTTCTGCTGATTGAGCTGCTGTTGTAAATTTAGCACTTTGTAAAAATGATGAGATTGTATTCCAGGGTGAGCCAAAGGAAATCTGGAAGTGACAGATTTTTCCATAGAATGGGAATTTTCTTTTAGGAAAAACTCTTGTCCTGGTATACAAATCCATGAAGAAAAAACAACTGAGAAAGGAAAAGCATGAATTGTATTGCATTTATTACCAAGTCTCAAGTGGATTCTTTTAGTATGCTGAATTTAGTTAATTATAGGGAAATTAAACTTTGGATTGTATTGGTTTCTCATTGCAGTTGTTTAGCCCTGGCTGGAGGCCAGATGCCCACCAAAATCAGTCTATTACTCCCCTTCTCAGTTGGACAGGGGAGAAAATATATATTAAGAGGCCCAGGAGTCAAAATAAGGACATGGAGAGATCATTCTGTCAGCAATAACATGGGCAAAACAGACTCAACACAAAGTGAAGAAGGAAAACTATCTATTACACTACACTACAAAGAACAGTGAAAAAAATGGAGTCAGAAGCGTGACCAGATCTTAAAACAAACGCAACCAGATCTTAAAATACTTTCCCCCCACCACTCCCTTCTTAGCAGACTTTAGTCATGATTTTGCTCCCTTCCTCCCCCTGCTCGCAGTACAGCGGGGCAGGGACTGGGAAAAAAAATGGGGTTCTCAGTTACTTCTTCATGAGCTGTTTTCCTCTTCCAGATCTTAAAACCCCTCTAACCTCCCCACCCCCCCACTCCCTTCTAAGCAGACTTCACTCTAGTCATGATTTCACTCCCTTCTTCCCCCGCCCCGATCGCAGCACAGGGGGGCAGGGACTGGGAGATGGGAACTTCGGTCAGTCCCTTGCAAGTTGGTTTCCTTCTTGGCCAGGGAGGGGGGGACATTCATTCCACACCCTCCCCCTGCTGCACCGTGGGGTCTCACCCACGGGAGACAGTCCTCCACGAACTTCTCCAACATGAATCCTTTCCCACAGGGATTTATCTCTTTATCACAGTGTCTCTCAGCCCCAGTCCTTCACAGGATTCCAAGCCTCCCCCCAGCAAACCTGTTCTGACGCAAATATCTCATCTCTGTGTCTCTGATTCTCCTCATGGCTGCAAGTGCTGGCAGGGGCTTGTTCCAACATGGGGTCACTGTGTTTTGTCTATGTCTTCACCTGCTCCATGGAGCCCCTCCATGGGCTGCAGGTGGGGTCTCGGCCTTTTCCATGGGTTTCTCCACGGGCTGCAGGGGCATCTTTCTCTCCGGCACCTGGGGCACCTCCTCCCCTGCCCTTTCCCAGCCTTGGTGTCTGCACAGCTTGTTCCATCTTCTCGGTCCCTTCTCCGGTGGCAAAATGCAGCTGCTTCCGGGTTGTTTTCTCCTATATGTGATTCTCAGAGGCGCTATCAAACCATCTTTGATTGGCTCAGCCCTCGTCAGAGCAACTTTGGCCTTGAATTGCCTGATGTTTACATTTTTGGGGGCCGGCAGAGCATTCCAACAGCCATTTTCTGCAGCCCCCAGTCTCTCTCTCAGCACCCAGCTACGCAAAACTGCGACACACATATGTTATATAAATTTCTTGTATGAAAGATGTTAAGCAAATATCATCAACTTTGGCTTCTTTTATTTAAATATAAAAGATGATCTTTATTTTATTTACTTTGGGTTATCTGGACAGAAAAATGCTTTTGCCAGCATGATATGGAGGACAGTTCTCAAATTGGAGCATGGGACTGGTTGTGTGAGGTTCTTCATGAAAAGCACACTGTCACTACTTAAATACTTGTGGGAACCTTTCTCTCTCCCATACCTACTATGCCATTGGTGTGCAGGAGGATGATTGAACACCATCACACATGAGGAAATCCCTGTTCGCACAGATGACCCCACTGAAATGATCCCCCTTAATGAGCATGGCAGAGCTGAAACTCAATGGATTATTTAGCTGAAGGATAGAAAAAAAAAAGAAAGAATCTTTCCTAACACTCGGGGCAGACGGCTCACAGTTGCAGCACTGCGGTTTTTCTGTATTTGTGTGGCCCATTGATCTTCTTCCAAGGGAATGACATTTTAATTGCCATGTCTTATTTTTCCCCTGTTACCTCTCCAAAGGAAGCTGCTGCTGCTTTGCCTAAGGAATTTAAGTCGTCTTTGTCAGAAGAGGTCCTTTATTTTGTTGTTATGATTCTTTAACTGTCCTGTATCCCATACTCTGTCTCCTGGTATTAGTGGGTAAGTGCCTCCAGTTTATGTTATTAGTTCAGGTGCCAGTGTGCTTAAGCAAATAAGCTTTGAGGGATCTGAGCAGAGCTTCAAGAAACCAACTCAAGCATTTGCATTTGTGTCACGGTTAATCTGCAAATACTAATTTGGATAATAAGGGTAATGTATGCATGGAGAAGTAGGCATCAGCTCTCACATTTGAAGTTGAAATATCAGGATAAAGGCAGGATTTTTAAAAATTTTTTTTTTAAGTGATACATATTTTTGAGTGGGGGTCTTCCTTCCTCATTCACCTTCTCTGTTACCCTAAGAAAGCCAACATATAATTTTTGATCAATGAACAAGAAAATCATATTAGAAAAAAAAAATCTTGTTAGGATTTTTTTTTTGTTAAAAGAGGAATTTCACTGAAAGTATCAACCAAGTTTTAGGGATTTGAGTGGGTGACATTAGGTAAAACTTCCTCTTTACATGTTTTTAATTCTAAAATGCCAATTTTCTCCATAATTGACCTCTCTGGTTTGTTTCTCCCCCATTATTTTCTATGTCTATACAGAATATGAAGTATTATTATTAGTCTTTTCACTTATAAGCCATACTGGTACAGAGCTGTACATGTAAATTTGTAACATGGGTACAAGCCTGTGCTGAATTTATAGTCAGTCCCTTGCCTGAGCTACCTGAGTCATTAAGAAGTGTCTGGAGAGAAAACTGTTGGTTATTTCTGGGTTTTCTGTTCAGACAAAAGGAAAAAGGTATATCTGATTTTTTTTTTTAGCCCAGGAAAAACAGTTGCCTTTATTTTTGGGGAGGGGAAATTCCATTTCCACATGTTGTCAGTGGCGGAATGCCTGACTGTAAAGGAGTCTGGAAGTCTAGAGGCATTTCCTAAAGCACATGTATAGCTTAACCCCTGAGACTGTGAATAAAATGGGTGTGGTGCCCAAGTACTGATACCAGTCAGCATGGCTCTTGTCCCAGGAGACACATACTGATCGAAGTTGAGATTTGACAAAACACAAGTTAACCTATGTGCTATCAATTACATTGTAAGAGTCTGCAACAGCTTGTCATTAGTCATATTATAGTCTGGTGATAAAGTAGTTGTCCTTTTAAATTAGTATTGAAAGGTAGAAGAGATTAAAAGCCAGGAATATAGGTGTCATCTTGACATTTTCGCAGCTTCCTGACAGGCACTGGTTAGACACATGCTCCGAGTGGCTAGCATCTCTTCTGGAATCAGTGGGGTGCTGATAACCAGCATGTCAACTTCACTTAAGCAAGTTTTTTCCACCCCACTAGTTGCCAGTTTATTGTAGATGACATTTACTGTCCTCTGTGTCCTTCCAGGGACTGTTTTGAACCCTGCTGACAGAGGGTTTGGCTGAAAGGTGGTGTTCCTTGATTCATTCCTGTAGCGTGAATATTTGTTTTTTGGGGTTTTACAGTTTCTTCCTTTAAAAAGGACATTCATTTTGGAAGAGTACTTTTATTATTGGCAGCTGGGCTTTTCCTTCCCTAAGTGTTTTGACAGGTATAAGATGACAAACGGAGAATGATGTAGTCTGGTATGCAACTGCCCGTGTTACTCCTTGTAAGTCACAGCTTTTGCCTTTTTTGTTCGGTTGGGGTTTTACAGTTTGTCCTTTCCTGTGAAAGATCATGTAGTAGTTCCTCTGTAGCTCTTACTCAGGATCATAACATTTAAGAGTTATCTGAAAATATACTGAATGTCACCTTTGTTTGATTACGTAAAAGATATGTTATAGAGCCAATAGCCTTTTGATAGACAGAAAAGTAAAATACATCCCTTTTGGAACCCCCCTACGTTTCTGTCTTTAATCATGTGGGAAACAATGGGCTGTGAGAAACTAATGCAAGACACTTTGGAGATGCTTCATGTAAAAATGAGGCTTTGCATGACAGCACTGTTTTTACACAAAGATAAAGCTAATTTCATAAGGCATCTCACAGTCTGAATAAATAGTTGTAGATCAGCTGCAATAGTAAACAAAGGCGTTAACCGTGCAAAACCTTCTGGTTAGAGCAGGTCTTCTTTTACTGCGAGCTCTGTGCTGAACTTCTTGTTTGACTTTTGGACTCTAAAAATACATAATAAATTTGTGAAGTCATAGAAAAATGCATAAGAAAAGGAATACCAACTGTCTAGTCAATGAACTCAGGACTTGTGGCCAAGTAATTAAAAAGTAATTTTAAAAAGCAGTAACAAAACCGAACCAAACCAGGCAAGAAGTTGGGATATAGTGCCTGGGGAACATGGTCTTTCAAATCTAAGGGAGAATAGCCACCATGGAGCTAAGCAGAAGCAACATGCAAATTGTGGTGGCCAAAAGAAAGGAGATAAAGGTGAGTGACCTTCCCATCCCTCCCGCCCTTGCTTTTGGGCAAGGGAAATTGTTTTGCTGTGCTAAATGTTCAAAAGTTTGTAGGGAGTTTTATTTCTTTTTCCTTGCATCTGACTTTGATCTTTTGCAACTGCAGTTTTGGCTTTTTCCTGCTTATCTCCCATCCATCATGAGCACAGGGAACTGGTTATTCTTTCCCTCACTCCAACAGTGTGTTACATAATAGAAAGCTACTGCAAGGTCCTCTCCTTGCTCTTTAGGCTAAGCAGACCCCCTCTTTTAGTTTCCTGAAACTCTTGTGCATGATCTGCCTGCAAATGTTTCATTCCAACCAGAAATAATCCTATAGCATATATATGGCATATATATGGGCTATAGAGTTATACGTGGTGTTTTTCATAGAAAACAATGATAATGATTCACATCTTACCCATTTGGTTTTGATGCACTTCTTATATAAGGGATAATTTGACGTTGTACTATTTCCCCAAATGCAAGCATACCCACAGGCCTGCTTGTCTTCTTACTGCATACACCCATCTGTGTACTTCTGAATGTCTTTCTACTGGAAGAAAAGCCATTAAACTACAGTAGAGTGAGGACAGTGTCCCTAATAATATCAGCAGTAGTACGGCACTCTGGAACCTAAATTTGACATCACCTCTGTGACTCTGAAATATGATGGTACTTCTCTGTAAAGTCAGCCTGGACACTGAAGTTCTTCCATGGAGAGGAATGTCTGAAGGAAAAAGGGATGGTTCCGAAGTACATGCCTTTGTTCCATGTAATCAATACATTTGTGCCTTATACGATTTGAATTTCTGTTCTGAGGAAGTTAACTGCATCTTGAGCTGTGTCCAACACTGAGTTGTTACATGTTCATAAATATTCTGGAAATGCGAATGTAGCTGAGATGCTGCTGGAACCTTTTCAAGAATATCCATCTAATAAAAACTTCCTTGGAAGGAAGTGCTTTCAGAAACCTGCCAGGGTCTGTTTAACGGGAAAGATTTAATAATGTGGAGCAATTGGCGAGGCAGACAAATTAACAATGTGCATGAATTTGTATTTGCATGCTAATTATGTGCCAACATTAAAATCCTTTAACAATAAGGTGGTTTTTCCACCTCCCTAAAGCAAATTATTACACATATTATGCTGTACTGAACTCTTTCAGTTAGCTGTCAATCTTGTACTTAATGCTAAATGCTTTATTATTTAAAGATCTGAAAATTTTTGGTATTTTGGTGCCAGAAAACCCCAAGAAATATCTGATGATAGACAAACAAGGCTTTCAAGTTTGTGGTATAGCAACAGCGTATAATAGATGAAAATAGCACCTCATAACTCCAAACAAGAAAATTGAAACAATGCTCTTAACCACAAGCAAAATTTCATCTCTTCTGGTCTTGTCACAGCAACAAATTATCCTAGGAAGAAGTGGAGCAAGTTCAGTACTGTAGATAAAGTTGTGTCTGTTAAAACTCGTTTGCCTGGGAAAATTTTGGGATTAGGATTAGAGGGAGAACAGGTGGAGCGATAGGAAAAGTAAACTCCTTTTTGATGTGAGATTCAAAGAGAGGTCATGAAACTAGGAAAAATACAAATGCCAAATAGTTCTGTGCTCCTTTGTAAAAGTGATGGTCTCCAAAGCTGGTAAATCCAGTGGTTGTTTTCCACCTGCATGTGTATGAGATTTTAATTAAGACAACAGATTTGCTTGTAGCTACTAAGGGCCCTTTGCAGCAGTTTTAAATCACTAAGAATGCTCTTGGGTTTAAGGGTTTTCTTCCTACTGAGGTTTTCTGTTATTTCTACCAAAAAAAAAAAAAGTGATTTAGCAGCATATCTTCAGGGCAAGTCAATAGGCAGAGAGGTCAGGTCAGCCACTGTGCATTGGGATGTTTTGCAGAGAGATGGAAAAAAACTTTTGCTGGCATTTTTGTGGCTCATGGTTTCTAGACAAATCCGTACCCTAGTAGGGTGTGTTGCTCATGCTTGTAAGGCACAATGCAGAGCGCTCACCCCACCTCTCATTCCCCAGCATCGTCGAAGCCTTCCCCGGTGCCCTGGAGTGAAGCGTTCCCTGTAATGTCAGATTTTATAGAAACTTTTGACAGAGTTGCCCTTGACAGACCACTGCAAAGCACCCCTCTGCTGTCACCACATCTGTACTTGGGGATGCTGTAGTTGATAGAGTCTGGGGATTCTTACTTCTACCAATAAGCAAAGACTTAATAAGCTGACTTTGCCCCTTTACTCTGTCATGATCATAATGGGAATGAAGTCCCGCTTTATTCAGGATTTGCCTGTCGGGAGAACTTGTATTTCTGAATGTAGCCATGTGTGGTAAAGGCATGAGGGTGAACCCAGCCCCTGCTACCAGATGTGGGGTTTTGTTTCAAAATTCTGCCTCAGATACTCTAGCAGTCACTGTAATTACAAAATAAGAATGGCAGCTGATGCTCAACTCCTCAGCTCTGACAAGCTGGGGTGCCCCACTGGTGTGCATAAAGCAATGAGACTGGGGTTTTTTTACTGCCTTAACATGAAACTCTCATTATTTCTATCATTGTCAGGAACTCTGACTTCCTGTTATGACCACAAGTGCTGATGTCATCTTTACCTGCTCCTAATTGAAATGGTTTTAGGAGGAAGCAGTCCCTGAAGCCCACTTTCCCCCTCTATACTGTAACTAGATTAAAAACCTAGGCAAAGCAGCCTTCCTCTGCCTTTTTTCTCCAGTTGAAGCGAAGCTCAAACCATAGTACATCCCTAGCGATGATCTTACAGCTAAGAGCAATTTTTTTTTTCATATTTCTCTATGGTTTTCTCTAGAATACTAACGTAATGTTTTTCCTCCTGCAGGCACTTCTGGTTATGCATTTGAACTCCATGGATCTTGTAAGTAACATTCACCCTATGGAAATATGTTCAGCCCTACTGTTAAGAATTACGTGTGCTTGGGTTTTTGTTGCTCACAAGGTGTTTTCACATTTTTGGTCAGGCTATTGCTTGTTTCAGAGGTGCCTGTGGCATATCTCCTATTGCTTCACACTGAAAGTTTTACTATTTACCAAAGTATTTACTATTTATAAGAGGATTTGTAGGGAGATTTTTAAAAAATATGTATTAGTATGTGTTCAGCCATGTTATTCAATACATTTTATTAATTGAAACAAGGAGTTTTGTGCCCACTCAGGTAAATCCAAATAGAATGGGCTCTTTTGTGTTCAGAATCAGCATGGCATTTGGACTGGTAACTCAACGATTGGAAATCCAAAAGAACATTATGGATTTTAGGGTACTGCATGTGCAGCCAAAATCTAATGTGGTCCTCTGAAGGTGTGAATCATCAGTAGCTTGTGCAAAGTGGAAGACTATTAAGTTGATGAATCATTTGAAGCTGAAATAAAGCATGTCAGTTCCTTTATACACATCCACCCACCTTCACACATGCAAACATGCTTTAAATCTGAAGAACATCCAGGTCTTTGCTCCTGTTGCCAGAGAAAGGTATTTTTCATCTGATCTGTGAACAGGTAAGCTCTTAAACCAAAAGCTTTCCCTGACACCTTTCACACTTCAGCATTTCTGTCCTCGTAATGGTCCTCGTATACTCTCAGTATACATTTCTTCCTTTATCTTTCTACAACACTACTGATGATATTACATCTTTTATTATATCCTAAGGAAAAAAACTATCCTTATCTGTCTGACTTTTTAAGCTGATTTTCCATGTCTGCTTCAAGGGTTCTTGAAACTCAAAGCTGGGGAAGTTTGCTCTCAGAGAGTTTTAATGTGGGATCATAGATGATAATACATTGTCAGGTTTTGCAGCCCTTAATTCACAGCAGCTGCATTTAACCCTTAGTTTACCTTTCTTCCTAACTAAGTTTTATAAACGTTGGAAAGATATCTCTAGCTTGTTCAAATAAAACTCCAGGCAGATGTTCAGCTGAGGTAAATTGTCAGGCTTCTATTGAAATGGGTGGACTTGCCCCATGTGAGTGTTCAGCTCCAATAATTAGCTTAAACTGTGTTTAAACCCTTGGATTTGGTTTCCTGGGGGAGAACTGATTTTTTTTTTTTTTAAGATGAAATGTTAGCAGCAAAAGTGTTCCAAAGAGTATGAAAATGAATTTGAATTTGCTTATATAGACATTTCACAAATTCCTTATGTAAATTACATCTAACTGCTAAGGGAATAAATAAAATAGTGTGTGGCCCTGAAGACTCTGCAGATGGCAAATTATAAACAGCAAGCATTTGAAATATTAGTTCTGATGAGCAAAAAAACCCCAACATTGGAGGCAAAACATATGCTGCGGTGTGTTCATGTAAATCTGACTAACAAGCTTAATGAGAAAGTCTGCAAGTAGCCAGTGGACATAACATATCTACAAAATGGTCAGATCATTCATTCATCCCAACTGCGGGTATGCCTGGAAATATTTCTTTAGGGGAATTTAAAAGCAGAGGTATTGCTGATGAATGCTGCCTCCCATAGCACTGAAACTGAGAAAGGAGCAGCCCTTGAGCCATGGTATCAGTATACTTGACTGAAGCAGGCTATAGAAAATATGATACTCCATTTGACATGTGGATACATGGACCTTAAGCAGACTGGATGTAAGAGCCTCTTTATTAGTCTTAAGAATTAAAAACTCTACAGCGTGTTATAGCATCTTCTCAAAGTTGTGAAGGTCTATAGGGAGATACTTGCAGATGTTCTATCATTCCCTTACAGCAGTACCCTGAAAATCAAACCATTCACTCAAGCATTAGCTCTTAAAATTGGACTCTGAAGTGATACAGGTTAACAGGCACTGGAAAGTTATTGAGCATACGAAGAATTTTAAAAACAGGCTGTAAGAAACACTAGAAGATGTAGCACTAGTTCAGCATAGGAAAGGATGAATGGACATCGTCCACCTGATTTAAGCTTCTTCAAGCCTCCCCAGGAAAAGTGGCAAAACTAAGCACCCGTGTCAGGGCAAGTACTAATAATGTGCTATTTGGATACTTTAAACATAGATAAACCTTGAGAATTTAGCCTAGATTTCAGGAGCCCATAGATAAAAAGGAAGGGCTGTATGGCAAATCTCTGCATTTCTGCTTGGCTTAGGTTTGTTTTACTTAAATCCCTGGTACTGCTGCTGAAAGTGCTAAATAGGCTACAAGTGAGTCTTCTTGCTAATGCTGGGGTGAAGGTCAGCTTCCTCGTGAGCTCTGTGGCTGGAACAGTTTAGGCAAAGGTCTAGACTTTTAATTTTGTTCTGGAGGAGTTAAGAGGGACTGGTGAGATTTGCTTCCAGTAGCAGAGTTATGCTGCCATGAACCACAGACGTTGAAGAGATTAAAATAGGGTTTGAGATATTTGCCATTTTTACCCATCTAATTACTTAGGATAGATGACAAATTATTGGTGGAAGCAGCATACAATGAGAGTCACCCAGATCAGTTTGTTTTTCCCTGATGGTAACTCCAAAATGATGTATAGGTTCGTAGCACTTAAGTAGGCATAAAGACTATTTTCAGTGGGTCAGGTACTTGCATTTGGCTACTGCCCAACGAAACTCGTAACTTATGTCTCACAATATAGACATTTCATCCTGTTTTGAAGCATCTAAGCCATAAAGAATCAAACCATCTACATGAAGTGGTTTTTCTAGTGTTTGCTTCTAATTCTCATTTTAAAAAATGTTCCTCCTGGTTGCAATTAGTTTCAGTCTCCAACAGTTGGAATTTTTTTCTGCTATTTGTGACTTGAAAGCTACCTAAAATCTGAAGTTATTTTCCCATGGAATCTGTTCTAATGTGTTGTAAGCTGTTGTAAACCATAATCATGTCATCTCCTTGACCTTTCTTGAATAAGCCAAAACAGACTGAGCTTCCCAGGAGTCTCACTGCGTTATTTCCAAAGTTTCACTCATTTATCTTTTTTTATTTCTGGAGTGCATACTGGAAAATGGGCACGTTACTTCATTAGTACATTCTGCAGAAGCAATATATCTCCTTATACCGATCTCATGGTCCTCTGGTTATATCTTAAATAAACTTAGCTCTAACGTTATTCTGCAAGGAAATTACTGATTCACACCTGGCAAGACTCCTAAGTACTCATCAAGGTATGGATTCTCTTTTACCACCACTGTCTTGTGTGGTTTATGATCTCTCTTTTATTAGCACTCAATGACATTAATCAATTCCTAATACTCGTTTAAGTGGTGACATTTGTCCTCTCAGTTTTCCGCGTGATTGATTTCTGGTTTGTTAAACCTGCTTTTTCAGAGAGTTATGGGCCAGATTAACAATGACAACAACAGAATTACGAATGTGAGATACAAATCTAAATATCTTTGGGGCTCTGTGTTTTAGTATTCATGAGTCCAATAGGGACATGTTGCTGCCAAGACCAATGGAGCTGAGGTATCTAATACAGTATAATTAGGAAATTTAGGCAAGGAAGGACTGTGGCCAGAATAAGTACCAAGAAAGAGAGAATAGAGAGGAGAAAAAATAGTACAGGGGCTGGGAAATGCTTTTAGACCTGAGGCACTTTTCTGTTGGTTTGAAAATAGATGAAATGGAAGTAACGATGGAGGTGAAGACCAGAGCACTTGGGTTAAAAGGGAGTGAATGCCCACGGGCATGGGTCTGATGGCAAAAGAGACATAAGAGAGGATGTTCTCTATTTCAACGTGTTTTGAAAATAACTATCAAATACCAAGGTTTTCTGCAGTTTTTAAACGTAGACTGTCACACAAAGATGGGGCAGAAGAATACTCAAGTTGGGGGAGCTTTGTTTATTCTTGTTTCATGAAATAATGTTCTAGCGCGAGGAAAAAGATAAGGTGGGCTCCAGTCTGTGTTCCAAAGATGGGAGGGTGAGAAACTGAGGCTAATAAATTTGTAGTGTCTTGTTCAGCTGAGAGAGTGCTGAAGTAGTGAAGCTGTGCTGTACTTGTGCAGGATGCTGGAATGGAACCCAGGCAACTTATACTACAAAATTGCAGTGCAGCTCTGAGGAATTTCTAGATGCCACTGAGTCCGTCCGTCCCCCTTTGTCTGCTGCAGGTGACGTCTCCCAATCACTCTTCCCCGCTGGTTGTCTGTCCTCTCCTTCATGCCCAGTGCTATGCTGGGCAGAAGACTGCACTTCTATTTCCCTCAGACAGAAATTGCCTACAAGGTCCTTTCCCCTGTCTTTTGGTGGACTGGGGAGAATTTCCACCTTGTCTTGTCTTTGCAGTCATATCCCTCTTGAGCACCTTGGTGCACTGTGTCCTTCACCTGTAGTGTTTACAACCTCTGGCTATTTCCAGTTACCACAACCTCTTTTGTCACTGTTTACTTAAGCTATGCATACTTGCTTTTTAAAAGTAATTTCCCAGTAGTGTGACTCCCAAGCCCTTTATTATTTTTGATGCTGTTTTCTGAATTGTTTTTCTTCCCTCACCCTGTGGAGCACTACCCCACCCCCCACACACACTTCCTAGCAAGGTGCCAAGTAGTTACTACATCTTCTCAGGGACAGTAGAGAAACCCATAAGGTCATAAGGTAAATTGCAGTGTTAAAGAAAGAAGCAAGGAAACGGGTTTAAATGTTGAGTTTGACATCTGTATTTCAAATCAGCATGTACGAATTAGAAACAGATATAAAGTATTCAGATGTCTGTGAAAGAGAAGCTCTACCCCTTGAGATAATTTGCTGAAGAGGAAATTTGAAGTTACTGGTTCTCAGGTGTCATCCTCTCGAGCAGTTATGTTCAAAATTGTGACATCTTAGAGGGCTAAATTCTGCTTTAATGTAAGCAAGCAGGGATAAAAATGAAGTCTGTGGAAAAAGTATTACTTAGACTGACCCGAAAGGAAAGCCAGAGGACATCGATTTGAGGAGGTGGGTATATGGATCGGTATGGATACATACACCCAAAGTCATAAGGCCACACTTTGAGAAGGTGCTCGTGCTGACTGAAAATACCCAGTGCTTTAGGAATCTTGCAGCATTGCTTCTGCCACTGTTATCTTTTCCTGTGCCCACACTTTCCCTATGTTTCACCTCTGCATTGGAGGTCACAATTTCCTTGTAACAAATCCCCACATTTTAATACCAAAAATGAGCAGGACCTGTCGCCTCCTGAGCTGTTCAGTATCTCTAGCTTTAACCATATTTAAACTGTGAACTCATGATGCATGCTACAGTTTGCTTTAGGTTCTGTGTGGGAAATACCAAATCACTCTGTGTTAGCCCAGTGAGCCAAGGCAGGCAGCTAGCTGCAGCATGTTGTTCTTGCACCTGATCTTCTGAAGAGCTGTTGTGGTACAGCTACATCTATGTATACCTTTCTGGACATTATGCCTGTATTTCTGCAAAAGCAGATGCAGGACATGGGTAGCAAGAGGGATTGTGTGATACGGACTCAGGTAGCAGCATTTAAGCAAGTGCTTTGGTTTGGGGAAGCTCTTGTGGCTATGGAACATGGAGCTGAGCACCACAGGTTCTCTTGCAGGCGCTGGGAAACGATGCTGCGAGCTGCTCCTCAAGGAAGTATATTGACTAGAGGGAGGGAAGGAGGTTTGTCTGGCTGAAGAAAATGGAGAGGATTATGATAATAAAGGTGCTTCTCAAATTGTTTTGATAATTGTTTGCTAGGACTGGGAAAATTGCTCAATGAGCTCATGTGCAAAGTTCTTTTCCGACAGAAGGGGACCCATTTACTCACAGGTTGCAGGCAGATACAAAGATACCTGTAGTTTTCTGTTTAAAAAAATAAGGCGGGTTTATATTTTCTGAGAGGTTTATGTGTTTTCAGTGAGGGCATTTCCTTCCACATTTAAAGTAGTATTTGAAAGTAAAGATAAGCTAAGAAAATTCTCAGAGCAAAGATATTAAGTAATACAAAAAGCTTGTAGAAACACAACTTTTTCACTACTTTTTGGAATTGCTTGTTAGCAAGAATGTCCCTGGAATTATCAGCTTCTCTGCGATGCAACGTATTATTTCACAAGGAAGTCAGCAGGATTGGACAGATTCACTGGTCCAGAAAAGCTATTAGATTAAGAAGATAGCTTGATTATATTTTTTGGCTTTGGTACACTTCTGGAAAATGTTGAAAATGAAAGAAAATGGCTGTTTAGATTCTTTACATCCATTTCTCTAAGGATGCCAGTAGCTGTTGCTAGGTTTTGTCAAGATACGATTGGGAACAAATGTCTGAAAAAGAGCAGTTTGGTGTGCTCTCTGTAGCACCTTTGATGGCAGTGGGGTGTCCCACCCGAAATAAATCGGAAGGGTCAGTGCCATACCTAGAGGGTAGGTGCTGTGAAAAGCCTTTGTCAGCATTCATTGCAGTGTATGTTCGCAATCAGAGGCAGAGGGAGCTTTGAATGTATCAGTGCCCCAGGCAAAGAGATGTAGAGTTCGGACATTAAAAAGAAAATAGAAGCCACATTGTATGTGTGCTGGCCCATGCATATTGAGAAGGGATATGTGGTAGGGTGGCAGTCAGTCACAGATTGAGAGTTTCCACATTCAGGAGCCAGGAAGGGCAGGACACTGGTAGGCTGAGGGGTGAGAGGGAGAAGTCACCTTGTGTATCTTGGTCTTCAAACCAGAGGCCCAGTGGCACGTGCCTATGCAGGGCACCACGCAATTATCTCGGCCAAGAGGAGGCAGCTCCCTCTTGCCCAGAACTCAGGTATCTCGGTGCCTTCACAAATTGCCGACCCAGTTCTTGAACAAGTGTTTGTTGTTGCCCCTAAGCCCATTTTTGCTCCTTTGAACTCCTTCAGCTCTCAGTAACTGGCTGTGGGTGAGCTGTTGGTAGCTCTGGGGTCTCCTGTGTCATCCCACTTTTCAGGCCACACCTGTTATCTCATTCATTTATATCTACTCCGCATCCTTGGCCCCTGTTTTCACGGACTCAGCAATATCCTATGCCCTCATTTCTCTGCACTGCATCGTTAAGCTGGCACCATTAACAGATCATTCTGCACAGAATAACTACGTGCTGTTACTATCCATATCAAAATTATGGTTGCACCACATGATTATACAAAGCTAAGCAAAAAATAAAAACCACCTAGTCATTTAAAAGTTGCTGTTGCAGCTAAGCAAGCTAAAATAATGCTCCAGACAGACTAGGAAAAATCCAAGGAAAGCAACTCTGAGTCTCCAGTCTTTACAGAGTTGTCCTGTGGCTGGCACTACCACTGGCAGTTCCCTATTCATTGGGGTAAGGGGCTGCACACTCCTTCACTCCAGTACTCGGTTGCCTCTGGGCATCTCCATCAGGAACCACGCCCAAGGCTGTGTACCTATAAAAAAGAGGAAGAAGTTCAGAGCGGTGAGGAATGTGGGGTTTCTCAAGCTTTGCAACAGGAGAGCTTCCCAGGGTTTGTATTTCATATGCATCAGGGACTTTCAGAATGGTTTTGGTAACAAAAGATCTCATTTTTGTCCCTCCAGTAAAACCTCACAAACCAGGAGAAACTGTTACAAGGTACCTGCTACCTCTGGAGTGAACTGGAAAAATAAAATGTTACCTCCTTCAGCTCCTTCCCCCTATTTTTCTAACTCCATCCTTGCTATCCTTCCTCCCAGCACTAGGACTATGATGGACACTTCTCTTGCTAGGACAGGGCAGATGTCTGTTGCAGTAGTACTGGTGTGTACGCTTACACCGCACACCCACTAAAAGAAGAATTTGCAGCCTCTGTTTCTTTTAGAGGATAGTGCTGGTCCATGACACGGGCCTGTGAGGTTTTCTCAGGCGGAGGTATACTGGGCAGCTCAATGTCAGTGGAAAGCTGCCTCTAAGAAAGTTCCATGTCCTGCTCCTACCCTTAGGGCAGAACACAAGTATCTAATTACATTTATTTACTACATCCTACTAACCTCAACTAGATCAGAAACTAGCTCTTAAACAAGTTGCATAGCTGCAGAAAACATGAACCATGTGCAAACATTCTGTCAGTCCAGAATGAATCACAATTTATTTTCAAATTCTTTGTTTTGGAAAATATATTAATTTTACCTCAGCAGAAAAGGACTTCTTCATAAATGTGGTGCTTTGACACTCTCCATGGATGGAGAGAATATGATTCTCTCCTATGGATTTGTGTTGAAGATCTCCCTTGAAATTTAAGGTAGCTGGAGACAGCTTTGATTACAAATAGCTAGCAGCTGGGAAATTATGGATTGTGTTCCAGTGTAATAAAAGGGACAAAAATAAGGTTGCTTACTTTTTTCTAGAATGAAGAACAATGTTATGGTATTGGCTGGCTCTTTTTACATAGATAATGATATTAATTCTCACACTTACTTGTACCACAGAGGTTTTCTTGGTGTCGTGGTTTCGCCCTGGCTGGAGGCCAGATGTCCACCAAAGTCAGTCTATTACTCCCCTTAGTTGGACAGGGGAGAAAATCTATATATTAAGAGGCACAGGAGTCAAAATTTTGGTTTAATTTAAAACTCACTAGTCTCTAATACAGGGATTGAGAACTAAGATCACTGTATTTACATGAGCAATAAAGCTACTGAAAGACTTATGATTAAGGAGGGCTTTTTTTTGTTTGGTTTGTGTTTTTAACTGTGCAATGGTACTACAGAATTCAAGATATGCAGTACTTGACTTTAACCTGATTGTATTTCAGAAAGCTCCATAATGCAGCTATTCACATGAAATATGGGAACAGTATTAAATATTCCATTAGTGGGGTTTTGCTTTCAGGTCTACCAAGATTAGTGATTGAGGAACCTCTGTTCTCTCAAGAACTGCAGAGGCAAGAAGTGAAAAAAGCTGAATAAGGAAAAAAATCTGAACCAGTAACCTGTCTGCTTAACCTGGTGGTGGTACTATCAGTGTGTCACCTGTGGCTGTTATCCAGAGTTCATTGTAATATGGAAATTAGGAATTAAATGGGACACAAGTGCAATTAACACTCCTAATTACATCTAATTTGTAGGGTTTTATGACAGTCTTGAGAAATGTTAGAGATAGGAAATGCCACCTGGAGCTAGAAGGAATATACTGTCTGAAGACTGCCATGGAAATGTGAAATAAAGACGATGGAGCAGGGGAGAGGAAATTGGTTCTTGCCCAGGAAAGGTCAGGAGAGTGGTCTGGGAGGAGCCTTTTTCTTCATCTGCTTTCTTTCTAACTTGATTTAATTAAATCTATAACTATATATGTTATGGGAATAAATGTGGCTTAATCTTGTCAGGGAATGAAAGTGATCCCAGTGCGATTTAGGAAACGGTGGGCACTCTGGTTTTGAGGAGGCGTTGACTCGGTTAAAGCAGTGTGTAAAGGCGTAAAACTGCATTGTGCCGAGCCTGTGGTTTTCAGGGGTTAGGCTGGGATTGAAGCAAGAAACTTCAGATTTGCTCACCTGAATTTAACCCTTTCTTTCTTCTACAGACTATAGACCATGTTAAAAATGCTGTTATACAGGTGTCACTCTGTAGCCAGAGGCATAGGGATAAGTTATAGGATGCAGCTGTATCAGTATGGAGCTGCTTGATGCTTGTGGAGTTTATTTTGCTCACTAGATGTGAGAAGTTATCTCAAGACACTGAGTTTCTGTATATGTGAAGTCTGTACCAATGTGGTGGGCAGGAGGTGGGATTGCCTGTTGGGTTATATGCAAAGCAGTACAGCTTGGCATTTGTTGTGAAGGCACAGAGAGTGACTTTGTGTCTGCAGAATACTGTGCTTACTCTAAAAATACTCATCTAGGCTGCTTTAGAATCTGCATGTGTACACAAATAGCTTCATCTATTACTGCAACACTGTCTGGTACCCTCTGGGGTGAGATACAGAAGCAACTACTCACTGATTCATCGTTCAGCAGAAATCCATTGTGCTGTGACACCAATTGGGACACATCCCTACCAGCAGAGGCAGGACTTGCAGTTAACCTCTTCTCTGAGACCATGGCAGTGGCAAGGTCAGATGCTTAAATGCTCTGCTAACCTCAGTCTGATGTGCTTTCATCTCTAAACAGAGTTAACACAGAGCAAACAGTTGCACCTAAAGCATTTTTTCCAGAATTCTACATAAGGGGTTAAGAAATGCCTTCAAAAACCTTTTGAAGAGCTGTATGGTAATGGAAGTAGCCCCCTACATATAGAGAGAACTGTGGGAGTAGAAAGAATTGGAAACATTTATTTTCAAAATGGATCTATATTTTTAAAAAGCATAATAAGTTCTTTGTTTTAGGGAATCAAATATTTAGGTTGACTTGAAATATATGATAGTTATAAAAACATAAATATTCTGCTTTGATTGAACTTGAACTGATTTTTATTGTTCCTGTGACTACCCTCAAAACACCAGTTTTGCCCAGCACTGATTTTACATCTGTCCATCTGCTTGATTTCTTTAAGCTGTGAGCCAAATTGAGGCCAACACATGTATCATAAATAGCAATGCATTTAATTCTCCTAGTTATTTTCCTTTATTTTTATGGTTTGTAGCCCTCTGCAAGAACTCTGTTTTCTATATATTTCAGAGAAAATATTATAAATCTGTCATGGACCATTTGCAGAAAACAAATCTTTCTAAAGTAATAACACAAAAGGAGATATATCTAAAAGAGGCGATGTCGCAGCAATAATTAATGGCCAAAGCCTGCTAACAACTATGAGGAATATTTTTTCATTTAAATTGTGGATGAGAGTATAATCAAGTACATCAGATCTCAATAAACAAGCCGCCAGTTAAAAGCCTCATAAACAATGCATGAATGAGAAAAAGATTGTTGTGGAGCAAACAATTAACCAGAGACTTTGCTGAAAAGTAGTTCATGACACAGGCACAATAATCATGACTTCTAATGACAACAAAATCAGGAAGACAATGCTGTCTTCTCAGGAAAATAAGTCATACTGGCAGGAAAACATTTAGAATACGTATTTTATTACCTTAATGCAGAATTGTTGGCATAGAACTGTACCGAGTCTCTAACCTTGCAAGGATATTTACCTTCTGTTACGATAGCCAAGAAAACAATACCAAAAATCTCAAACCAAAATACTCATTTGCGAGAACTGTGAAGGCTGAGATACCTAGTGAGTACCTTTGTCCTGCCCCCTTTTCTGTTTATGACCAGTTGGGTTTCTTACATATCCCCTTAGTTTGTACTTTATAAAATGTGGCTTTTTTCCTTTTTCTTTTTTCCTTTTTATTTTTTTAAATGATTCCATTGTGTGGAGACAGCTTTAATATTTTTAAACAATTAACAAGTAACAGCTTCCAATGGTGTTCAAGCTTGGCATGCTGTATAGAAATTTCATGCATATTCTTCAAAAGGAGATGCTAAGCAATATTGAAATAAACCAACCCACACCAAAACAAAAAAAACATAAATTTCTTGTAGATTTTTCTGAAGGAAACCCCATAGTTGTCCTGGCACCTAGAGACATGCACCTGAGGCGTCTTGTGTCTCAGGTGTAGGGTTAGGATGCCAGTCACCCGAATGCATACTCAGGCTTACTGCCTGATGCTGAAAGGCTTCAATGTAGATTTTTCTGAAGGAAACCCCATAGTTGTCCTGGCACCTAGAGACATGCACCTGAGGCGTCTTGTGTCTCAGGTGTAGGGTTAGGATGCCAGTCACCCGAATGCATACTCAGGCTTACTGCCTGATGCTGAAAGGCTTCAATGTGGTCAGCGTGGGGCTTCTTCAACCCTGAGCTGAGACTGAGAAATGTTGGTGATGTTCCTTGGTGTGTGATCTGCAAGAGCAGAAGCCCCCAGGGCTGCTGTGGAGGCTGACACAGAGCAGAGCCTGAGCATCCATAGTTTACTTGGGCTCCATGTCCATTGAAAGGGTAATGGGAAACTTGGAAATTCACCTTAGGTTTTATCCATGGATGAAGGCTGCAGCTTGCTTATCTTCTGCTGTGCAACTGTGATTGGGAAACAGGGAGTAAAACCAATTTCCAGGGCTTTTTTGCAGCATCCTGATCCTTGGCATTTTCTTCTATGCTATTAAGCAACCTGATAGGAAACCTGATGAGTTGCTCATGGAAATATAGTAAGTCAGGATCCATCCTCACTGAGGTGTTTTGGGAGGGGAAAAAAAAAGCCCAGAAAAGCCCGGAAATTGCCACAAAATGTGGTAAAAGATCTTTCTGAAGAAATTGAGTTTATTAGAGGATGTTCTGCTTTTCTCCACCTTTGGTGTGAAAAATCTTCCTCTTTTTCGAAAAGGAGATCACTGGTTACTGCTGACTGTTAATACACAGCATCTGAAGGTGGGGGATTCTTCCACTTCAAGCTTGTCTAGGTCTTGCTTTCTGCTCTCCAAATGCAGCCCCTCGCCTGTTTGTCTTCAGGCTCCCTTTACAAGGCACAGAACAGAGGGCTCAAAATAAAGCTGTACTTTGAACTCTGTCCTTCTGGTTCTTGAGAAACTCTCTTTAATTCTAGATCTTTATTTAAAATAAATATCCTGAGAAGATTTCAGTTTAAGATCTCAGAAGAAATCATAATACCTACTAAACCCAGGGTCTGGTGATGGTGGAGACCCAGGGACAGGCTTTTTGACATGTAAAGAAAAATGTTCTGCAACTGCTCTCACTTGTTTTCATGTGTTCCAGAGGGTAAAGTTAATGTATCAACCCAGTAAAATGTTCAACGCTAGTATCAAACCCATAAGGATGATTAACACTATCAAGCTATATATGTAACGTGGTTTCATGTGTTTGTTCCCAGCCTCTGAGAAGAGAGCTGAAACAGATCTTTTTTTTCTTATTCCATGATTTGAAATGGTACTAAGGAGTTAGGGCTTTGTGCCAAAATTTGCTGACTTTGAAATGGGGCTTCCTTTGGCAATCTGTGTGGCCACGTGCCATGACATACAGAAGGGCTGGTTAATTTGTTCATAACTGTTAGATGACCTTTCGTTTTGATGTGCAGCTGCCTTTCTCAATCTTGCTTTTACAGATCAAGTTATAAATTCGTGTATGTATTAAAAAATGATACTTCTAAATACTTCCACAAATTGCCTAATACTGGGTGGTTCTCAGAGCTGAAACGTGGGATAGGGATGTGTGCCCATGAGGATGTTGACCAGCTTGTTCTCTAAGGTCTTTGTGTGCCATGCCACTTACAGACGTCCCAGAATTTAATTTAATTTTTTTTCCCTTAACTACTACTTTCTAAATGCCACCTGGGAGTTGAAGAGTTCCCAACAAGCAATCCTGCTAAACTTTGAACAAAATTCTGGCCTGAGTGTAACTCTTCTGCTTTCCCTTGATATGCAGGAACTTTGCCGGTTTCTTTTCAGCTGGCAATTGTAGTTTTTCACAGACATCTTCTCCCACGTTTGTGCTTGATCTCCAGGATGAAAAGTAAAATGTAGAAAGGTTTTATTATTATTATTATTTTTTCAAACTAAACTGTATGGATATAACACTGACTACAAGGAGGAAACTGATCAAATGATTGCACAGAGACCACTCCAGCTCAGAGAATATTGTTGCAAAATGTGGTAAATAATTACCTAAATAAAAAAGAGCACGTATTTAGGCCTTTTCTAGACCTTGTTGCTCTCAAGAACCTATGTATATTTAGAGTACAGGAAATGTTCTTGCTCTTCACTGTACTGTTTTCCCAGCCTCTTGCAATTTAAGGGCAGGGGTTCTCCAAATCTGTACCCCTCAGTGGATGAGCATCACGGAAAAAAATGGTCGTGTTGGGGCCATGCTCTTCCCTTTGGTGTGTGCACTTGTTTTTCTCAGCAGTGCTTTCTACAGCAATAGGATATCAACTGTCTGTATTGCCAGAGCCACCTTATTAAAGATGAAAACTAGAGTTGCTTACAAATTGTACTAGAGAAGTAAAAAAGCAATGTTGTTAGGTCTGCTAATCAAAAAAGTCTTATCTAATTAAACAAAGTCTGGGGCTTTTCAGACTTAAGCACTGATGAAAACAGTTTTAGGTGCCTGCCTATCTATTACTGAAAAATCTCCATTATAGTTCATGTCTTAAATGATCAGCATTTTTAACGTGAATAGGCTCACTGCTTCTCTCATTCCTTAAAAGCCCCAATCGTGTTCCATTCTGGCTAGTTAAGGGACTGTCGGGTGTGTTGAACACAGCAGCAGTCTGTTTCTTGTGCTTCCCTATTGATTGCTCAGCTAGTACAGCATGTCCTGGTCACAGGAGGTAGCGGTGCCAAGCAGATGACACTTGTTATCTCTTTCTCTTCTCCCTCCACCTTTCCTGGTGCCTTTGGTGATACGCATTTTGTAGCCCAGTACAATGTTCAAACACTTATCCATTTTTAAAACTTAGGGTTTTTTCTCCACAGAAGGATGACTAAAAAATCCCTGAATTCGTACTAAGTTTCTGTGGCTCCAGCAATCTGATCTATTTAAAAAACAATAACGCCCCACCACTGTTATTTCAGCCTTCCATTTAAGCAAAGCCACGTTCATCCCTCGGCAGTCCTTGCTAGAACAGGGAGCTGGCCCTCTGCAGTTCTCCGTGTGGGCAGGGGAGAAGGATTGAGTTTAAGGGGAGTGGATAGCAGGTTCATTGCACATGAGTTTGTCATAACTTTTTTGTGATTGCATCCGTCTTCTGACTTGAACGCTACATGGGTTCTGGTTTATTGTGTTTTCCCCCGTCCCGATATGGCTAGGAGGAGAAATGCTGCAAGGCAACTATTCGGATCACATTAGGGGATAAAGTCTTGTCAAGTTAGATACCATCAGGGCTAGCTCAGCCATCAAGATTGCCATTTCCTATTTTGGTTCACAGTGATTTTTACTGTCAGCAGAGGAGTGCTTAAACACTGGATCATTTCACTCTCTTTCTGTGTGTTTCTTGATTCTGTGACAGTGATCTCTACGCTGTGGTCACTGCAGACACCAAAGAGGTTAATCCTTTGCTTAGGCATCTTTAGATAGGTAAGTTCTATTTTCCAGAGTTGTAGCTCAGTTACTTAAGCGGTAAAGCCTTAATTTTTGGGGTTTTTTTAGAAGATGATTCATGTGATGAACTAAGTGTTCCATAAATCTCAGCACCCAACCTCGTTAAATCTAGCTTCTTTCTTGTTTGAAGATTTTTTGGATTGCAGCTTCTCAGCACTGTAGAAATATACTGAGAGCACTGGCAGCCTCTCGGTGATGTGGGAACTGAGCATGCCAGAAGATGCACTTTGTGTCTGCAGTACTACACACACTACAGAAAATCTACCGTTATGTTGCTGTTTTTAATATAAACAAGCCAGAAGGAGTCTTATAAGGGCTTGCCACACACATTTACCACTATCCTTTGTGTCACCTGACTAAGATGTAGATAGATGAGCAAGATCACTGCAGGGATCCAGATTCTGTAAGAAAGTACGAGTATGCGGCCCCATCCAGTCTCTGAAGAAAGCTTTCACAAATTGATGCTTTTGTACAAAGTGTTTTGTTCACCAATACTGTAAAGAATCAACAGAAATTGCAGAACATTTGCTCTTTGGGCAAGGAGACATGTTTATTTTGTTAATAATAGCTGCCTGGAGAGTCAGTAACTGCTCGCCTTGGATAGTGTGCCTCTAAGTGAGGTGGAATTGGTTTTCATGAGCCACTGCGACTTCCAGTAACCATTTCCAGATATGTCTGTGATCTAATTTAGGACAGTGTGCATAGGACATGAAATAATGGAGATAACCCATACTAGGGCTGGCACTATGCTGCCATTAGTTTTCCTGTATTATGGGCATGCAGTATGTTAGACTGGGCTGTCTCCCTGTGGCATGGCACAGTTTAAAGCAACTCTACCAGGAGGTTGTGGTTGGGGGCTAAGAGGTACAAAGGTCAGTGCTGCCAAAACCTCTGCACTCTCCTTCCCTGTGGTTCGTGAGGAAGAACACTAGGGCTGTGTGGTGGGTGTGATGCTGGTGCTTCCTCGTGTCTGAGTGTGCCCAGTGAGAGGAGCCCCATTTTACTCCAGAAACGAGTCACCCCTGTGGAAAGTGTCTGAGAGGTCTTGCTGCGTGCCACACAGTGGCGGCTGAGCAGGGAATATTGTATGGGAATGTTCTGCAGCTCTTTTGCAAACTAATGGTGAGATGTACAAAGAAGGAGAAAACAAGTCTGTGACCTTGGTGCCCAGGTGAGAGAATATCATTAAGCAATGCTGCTAATGTGTTGTGTTTCACAGCTACCAGGTCAGCACGCAGAGTGATAAAGGCTAAAGAATTTCAGCAGTCTCCCAAGATAGTGTGAGATTGGAGATAGATCCAGTTCGAAACTAACGTTGAGCTTCTGCACGTTCTTCATGAATGACAGTAAATACTGGAAATAGAGAAACACCATGGAGGAACTCTTCTACTTCTAGTAGAGGGATTTTCTTTATTTTGATTCATCTGGAGGTAGAAATGATAATGAAAACACTTCCACATTATGATGAATAGATGCTAATGTGTCAGTGAGATGTCTATTAACCAAAGCATGGAAGAATAGCAGTGGAAGGGGCTTGGGGTGTCCAGCAATAGCTTCCAGCTAAGCGATCCCCATTGTATATTTGGCAGGTCAGTGTTTAGGGGCTCGTTCCCTGTTATTTTCTTCTGCTTGCACAATTTCGGTCATTGTTTGCAAAAGTAGAAAGCTTGGTCATTGGTGTGTTCTGTGGTAGCTATATCAGGAAACTGTTCTGGGTGGTCCTGCATATAGGAACTTATTTTCTGGAACAGAAGCACATTATTGTAGTTAGTCTAATGTTAAACTAACTAGTTCTTCTCAGTTCATGGTCTTCTACCTTTTTTGCCACAGATCTAGCCCTTTCCTAGACAGGGAATCTCATGCTGCTTCAGGCTTGCCTGGCTAAGCAGCATTCCCTGCCCAATAGCTTGGACATTTCGCATTTTAAAGATGTATAAACTGTTGCAGTTTTGCGAGGCTGTGCTGCTGAGATGGGTTTTGTAAGCAGCAGTTACAGTTTTCTGCCAGCCTCAAAGTGTAACCTTCAGGCAATTCAAGGCCACAGTTGTGGCTGAGAGATATAGCACCTCTGTGAATCACATATAGGATAAAAAAAAACCCCGAAGCAGCTGCATTTTTCCACCGGAGAAGGGAGTGAGAAGGTGGAATGAGTTGTGCAGACACCAAGGCTGGGAGGGGTGGGGGAAGGAGGTGCCCCAGGTCCCGGAGAGAAAGATGTCCCTGCAGCCCGTGGAGAAACCCGTGGTAGAGCGGGTGTCTCCCTGCAGCCCATGGAAAAGGCTGAGACCCCACCTGTAGCCTCAGGAGAGGCTCCATTCTGGAAGGAGCAGGTGGAGACATAGAGAAGACACTGTGACCCTATGTCGGAACATGCCCCTGACAGCACTTGCAGCCATGAGGAGAATCAGAGACACAGAGATGAGAGAGAGAGAGAGAGTTGTGCCGGAACAGGTTTGCTGGGGGGAGGCTTGGAATCCTGTGGAGGACTGGGACTGAGAGACACTGTGATTTATTACTGCCCGCCGTAGCAGTGATCCACGGTGGAGCAGTTGATGAAGAGATAAAGCTCTGTGGGAAAGGACTCATGTTGGAGAAGTTCATGGAGGACTGTCTCCTGTGGGTGAGACCCTACGGTGCAGCAGGGGGAGGGTGTGGAATGAATGCCCCCCCTCACCTTCCTCCCCCACCGGCCAAGAAGGAAACCAACTTGCAAGGGACTGACCGAAGCCCCCATCTCCCAGTCCCTGCCCCCCTGTGCTGTGATCAGGGAGAAGAAGGGAGTGAAATTATGACTAGAGAGAAGTCTGCTAAGAAGAGGTTGGGGGGGGGGGGGGGGTAGGTAGAGGTGTTTTAAGATCTGGAAAAGGAAAACAGCTCATGAAGAAGTAACCAAGAACCCAGTCCCTGCCCCCCTGTACTGCGAGTGGGGGGAAGAAGGGAGCAAGAACATGGCTAAAGGGAAGTCTGCTTAGAATGGAGGGGTGGGGGGAAGGTGCTACTGAGAACCCCATTTTCCTCAGTCCCTGCCCCACCTGTGTTGTGAATGTGGGGGGGAGGAAGGGAACAAAATTCTGACTAAAGTCTGAGAATCATTCTAGTAACATAAACCTCAGTTATGATTCAACCCTTTTCTTTCCAAGGTGCGTTGCTGTAGCTAATGACTCCCTTTCCTGCCCCTTAAATGTTTCTAGTAGTCGTTTGATCCTTTTGAAGTCTCATATTTTTAATTCAGTCCTTCTGAAGCTTGTTACAAGCAGCTAGCAATCCTGGCCAAGACCTTTTAAATAAACGAGTTAGAAAACCATTTACTGTGCTCCTAGCAATGTTGAATTACTGTTTAAATAGAGCAAATTAGATCCAAGACTTAATCTCTCATCAGTATCCTCTCATGTGACATTTTCAGCTCAGGATTGGTTTAGTCATTGCAATTTTAATAACACTTGTGTTCATCGAGTAGAGCTCCTGTTTCTTTTAGAGAAGATTTCAGAGTCTTGGGTTGCATTCATCAATTGTTCTGTTTATATAGGAACTTGGTGTTCTTGGGTAGCTCTGAGCCCTGAGGAAGGTTGGTTTGGCCACAAGATCAGCTCTGCTGAGAGATGAAATGCTTTGTTGACACAACAAAATAAATGAGCCTCTAAATAAAAGTGTGTTGAGTTTTTCTTACCTGAAGAAGTAGGAAGCGTAAAACAAAGCATGAGAATAATTTAGAAGTGTTTTTCCATCAAATCCACTTCAGATTTCTTCCAACCTTTAAATAGTCACTTTCCACCTTATGCTCACTGGCTTTATTTCTGAAATAGAAGACAGACATGACTGTTGTGCCTTTGATTAAATCTTTGTCATACTCTTTCCCTCCTTGCTGGAGCCAAGGGATCCAAGAGAGAAGGCAAGTCATATGACCATCCTGTTATTTTTTTGGAAATGCTCCTATGTTCTAGGAGCGCTGCAGATCAGGGAAGGCTGGAAAACATAGAGGTAAAAAAACTGTTGGGTGTTCACCCTGATGCATCCTGTGTTATGAGTGTTACCAGATCTTTCCCTGCATTTTGGTGAGAATTTCAGGCAATGCTTCAAATGCCAGAAATAATCTCCACATAGGGGAGATGAGAGTACTCCACCTTAAAGGAAGCTTGAATGAAAAGCGTCGATTTCAGTAAATCAAGGAGATAGTGAAGCTCTAGGCAGAACTGAAGGCAGCTCCTTAGCTCCTTTCTTCCATCACAGTACTTCGAACAACTGTGCAGGAGAAATGGAATTCCAGCAGGATGGACAGACACTTCATCTTAAACACATCTGCTGTTATGAAACACCCCTCAAAGTCCTGCATAAAATCTGCTGTGCAAGAAGGAAAGACATATTTGGCTATTTGTGCCCTGCATGGGAAGCCAAAGAGGAAATGACTGATGTCATTGCACAAGCAGGGTGCACACAAGAGGCACAATTCCTGGTTGGTTCCCAGTGAACTGTGCGACAGACACAAATAAAATCCCTTCGTTGGGTCTGCCAGTTGTTAATTCTGTGTCCCAGAGAACAAATACATTTTTGGGATCATATACAAGGTAAACTAACCAAACACCTGAGGACTTTGCATACATTGGGGAGCACGTGTCGCTCAGCCACTCTCCTGGGGAGAAAAGAATCAAACAGCCCCAAACAGCCATAGCAATCAAATTACATAGCAGGAAGGATGGTAGAAAGTGGGGGGGCAGATGTGCAGGGGAAATAATGGGAATGTTTCTTGCCTATATTTAGCTAAGAACCTTTATCCTACTGATAGGAAAATGCATTTGGCTTGATCAAAATGGTTTCCTGTGGTTTCTGCCCCTCTTCTACTCCACTTCTAGTTGTGAGTTTGTGCCAGTTTTGTGTTGTGTTTTTATGTCGCCCTGACAGCTACTAGCTGTCACAGAAATAATCTGCTTCTGAAATAGATTCCAGTCTCTGAAAGGGGCAAAATTATCCAGGCAGCAGATTTACTTGAACCAAGTAAGCTGTCACTGAAAGACTAAGCAGAAGCTAGTGAGAACTGGCAGGAAGGGCAAACATCTCTTAAGCAGTAGCAAAAAGGAGTGTTCCTATCTTTTCCTTTGGTGTCTAGATTTCCTGTTTCTCCTTCTTCGCGGTCCCCTTCTGCTGTCTGTATGGTGCAGCATGGTCCTTCACTGGGACTGCAGCAAGTGCACATGAAGTTTGTTTGCTGTACTCTGTCCTGCTGGGCAGCTGCCAGGAGGAGTAACTGTCTTCCTTTGCTGATCCCCAAAAAAAGGAGTGATGCTTTCTGCTTGGGCAAGCAGCGCAGTGTGATACTCTAGCTATGGTATCAGACTACAATCCAGTCCTCTTTAAGTACTAATTATTCCCTGCAAAGCTGTTTGTTTTTATTTTCTCCTTTCAGTAGGAACAAAAGAGCTGAGATCCACAGACACAGGATCCAGAAATTGTGTGTTAAGGTAATGGCATAAACTGCAGCTTGCTGGTGTCTTGCTAGATGATCTCATGGAGAGCTAGTGGATGTTCAACCAAGGATTCAGCTGGGCCTTTTGGTGGTCCCACATAGGCGAGATCAGTCATTTCCCCTGGGAACAGGTTGATCCTTTAAGTTACTAACCACCATGGTATGAATTTTACCTGTCTGAAACCAGGTGTTTGCAAATTACCGTGTTGGACTCAGGATGGAAAAAAAATAATGGGGTCGGAGAACTTCACAGTCACCTTACAAACAATTTGTTAACCAAAAAACCCTCTCAAGGTGAAATTTACTTGCTAATTATTCACAGATCTCTGGCGTAATGATTCCTCTGTGGAAAAAGTGTGGCTAAATGAATTTCTCATGTGAGGCTTTTTTGTCTTGATGTATCTTCTAATGGGTTTGCCCCCAAGTTCTTGCACTCAAGGACTGATGAAAAGCAATAATGCTGGGCACTGAAATTTATAAACCAATTTACACTGTGGAAGGAATAGCAGATTTTCATTGAGATAATCTTCAATTATCTGAGATCTTTTGTTTGTTATTTCTTGTAACTGAGCTGGTTTGTCACTTCTCTTAAGTAATTGGACAAAAGAAAAAAATCGAGCACACTGTTGCTCAAATTAGCGTCAGTTGTGAGATTAGCAAGTGATTTATTGCCCCCACAAATGCACACTGCCTCTGCTTTGCTATCACATATGCCAGTACAGGCTCTAAATCTGAACCCTTTCCAGTGTTGAGGAAAGAGGGGAGAACAGTGTTTTCAGGCTTGGTACACTTAGAAATGCCCGACTGTCTCTACATAGGTAGAAACTCGATCCCCTTAGCACAACGACCCTAAATATGCCAGCACTGGGAAACATCTTAGCAGTCATTACACTTGACTTTAAAGGAACTTATTTTGGGATCGCCGTGGCTGCCAGCCTGAGCTGTGATGTGGAGGTTGCTAAGGTTACGGGGAGGCCTTCACTGATGTGCAGTGACATTCAGATAGGAGGAAGCAACAAATTGAGTAAAGAAAACAATTTTTGAAATTGGATTTTCAAATATATTTGGATGATTATTTGCTCACCTTTCTTCCCTGACACATAAGAGCTCCACATCAGCAATTTAGTAAATTATTTCCAAGGACAGAGTAGATAGACTCCGTACAGGTCTTTATCCATTCCTTCCTTGCCTTCTCTCTCCCCTTTCCCCCCTCGCCTCATTGTTTATGAAGGATATTTTACTGGGCAAAACATGGTAGAGTGCAGGTAATGCATTGCTGTATTTTAATCCATTTTAGAGGAAACATAGTTTGTATAATGATTTTTTTTTTTACCTTCTGCTCCTTGAGTCACGAGGATGCAGAGCATGAGGTGCAGATGGAGGAACGTGTCCCCACCTCCCCTCTCCACTTTACCCAGCCCCAGCACGTTCCTTCTTTTCCTCCCAAGTCCTGCTGGGACAGTGGGGAGCTATGGCTCACCTCCACTCCCCTCTCATGTGGGCTAGGAAGCAGCCTGCCAGAGTTCAGCAAATTCCCTATTTTCACTTCTCTCTGGAAAGGAGGGACAGCTGAGCTTGCTTGAGGGGACTGAAGTGTTTTGTACAGCTGGGATGAAAAGTCTCAGCGCTTCTTTGCATTGAAGAAAATAGCAACACTGCTATTCCCAGATCCTTATTCCCAGAACTCCCTAATTCCTGCTAATTTTGAAGGAGGCAGACACTTGCAACGTCCTTTTACACACCCTGCTCAGTGTGCCTAGCCTGGCTCACAAATGCTAACGGTAAGATCTTTTTTAGTTGTGGAAATATCAAAGACAACAGGTAGCAGACAAAATGAAAAATCAACTGGCAAAGGCCTCTGTATAAACAATGTCTTGGGGTGTTGGGAAACATTTTCACTTGTTGGCCTCATTTTCACTTCATGTCATCAACTTTCTGTTTCTGTACTGCTTATAGTAAACACTTGACTTTTCTTTCTTTTAAAATATGATTGTTATGAAAAATAATAGGGTGTATCGGTGCTTGTGGTCTAATGCATGGGAGCCTAAAATGTAAGTGCAGAGACTGTTCTCAGTAAATAAATAAAACTGTGGTGTGAATAGTATAGCTGTAGTCAGGCTTTGTATCCACCGCTCAGAGAAATGATGAAAAGTATGAAAACTTGAAATGTTAAATAAAACATGTGAATACACAGGAGTGTTTAAGAAAGAAAAAGGTAAAGCATGAAAGGAGAATACCTGTGAATCAAATAACTTTTCTGAATGAGTATTCTGAAAAGCATACATTGCTGCTGTATTTAGAGATTGTCTTAAAAATCATCTTTAAAAGCACTGTTCCAACTCAGAATTGGGTCTGGTTTAGGTCTCTGAATAAACCTCACTGCTAGGATTCTGGATTATTCTCCTAGATACATAATTTATTAGGATATTTCACATTTGAAAAGAAACCTCAGAATAAGCTTTCTCTTGCCCTTCAGGTATTGCTAATGCTACTCATCAAGAAGCCGTGGCTTTAAAATCATGCAGATGATGTAATATTTCTCTCTCTTGGGTTTTTGGGTTTTTTTTTTCTTTCCTTTTCTTTCCTTTTCAATCAGTGCTTCAGCTTTATGCTCTGGTGCTCCCGGGAACAACTGACAGCCCGTGCTGCCTCCATGTCCCAGGGCAGGCTGTGGGCTTCGGCCTTGCCTGCTCCCCCTCTCTGCTACTGGGTAATGTGTTCTCCAGTGCCAGACCAAGGCAGCCCCTGCAGTGAAGTGTTCCAGGTGTGTCTTAGCTCTGGCACCTTTTCCGTCTCGTCCCCACAGCTGGTCTCTGGTCCCTCAGCCAGCAGAGGATGGGTGGCAGACTGAGGCACGAGGCTTTGCTGGGTGTGCTGCAGGTATTCTGCTCCATCTTTGTTCCTCTGGCTTTAAATATACAATGTTATAAATAAATATATGCGTTTTTATTCTTTGACCCTCACAGCTAACTCTGTTCAATTTGTTGCCTTCATGTTTGCTCCTCTCTTTCCTGGTTTTGGTTTCAGGGCTTTTTCAGGAGGGTTTGCAGTGATTTCAGGGCACACAGCACAGCATGGAAAGCGGTTGCCTTGATCTCTGGGGAAGAATGTAAGAGTATTGTGAGCCTGTCGGTCAAAAATGCTCTTTTATCCTCCAGCAGCTAGTGTTCCTTGGGCTTGCTGAGGCTGAGGTGGTTTCTTGTGATTTCATATTACTTGTGGATTTATTTTCTATGAACTTGTCCAGGTGTGGGGAGCTTTTTCCCTCAGTGGTTAATGCTGGTTTGCTACCCTGGGTTCAAGATTCCTTGTCTACTTCATTCCTTGTGAGCGCCAAGAGAGAGGAAATGTCAAGACTAAATATTGTGATCCTCCTGATTATCCAACTGGAGCCGAAAGCTGAACTGGGATGGGTGATGGGGCCTAAAAATGAAGCCAGGGGTACCTCCTGGTTTGGAGGTACATTGGAATTGGAAGCGAGGAATTGTTAGTCCCTTTGCTGAACTGTGTGTGGGGTTAGGTAGGGATCTCCGATGAGCATGTAGCAAAGTTATTTAGCCAAAGGGAGACATTTTACCTTTTAGTTGCTTATATATTGCATTGCCAGTATAAATTTTGAGGTGTTCCTATTCCCGGTAACATGTTGTTTGCAGTCTCAGGGAGAGGGTAGCCAGAGAAGCTCAGCTTTCTGAGGCAGCCAGGTTGATGGGCAGACACATTTCTGGGAATGGGTTTCAGCTGGCCCTGTTTTGGTCAGGTGTATTGCCTACCCTTTTTGCTGCAGCAGGAGCTCAGCAGGGCGAATAAGCTTAGTAACTTTAAAAAATGGCACTGTGCAGTTAGAAGCAGTTCTTTTCCTCCATTAAATATTCTGAAATGTTATGTTTACCTTTAAAATATCTATATCAGAAGAGATCCACCAGGATTTTTGTTTGTGTGGTATGTTTGTTGCCGTGAGATGCTGTGGAAAGCTTTGCACGCCTGCAGGTAAGCAAGCTGTGGTTTGAGTTTTTCTTCCGAGCTCTCTGTGCTTGGGGGAATGGTTTTCATCTCTCTCACTGTACCAGTTTCACACAATTGTAATTTCTCTGACTTCAGTAGATTTCCTTGTGATGGGCTCGTGTCAAGTCAGATTTGGGTCTCATAGGTTTTGCAAAACCAAGGTGAAATATAAAGCAAGGAAAAAAAAGGTTTTCCAACAACATTTATAGTTTCTCATTTCCAGCTTAGGAGTTAATACGCCATGAAACCTTGTATTTTTCAGGTTTTTTTAGTAAGTACTCTGACTCTTCTGTTTCTGCAGAGGAAAACAAGGTGAAAATTACACAGAAATGAAGAATAACAAGAAAATATATAGTTTCCACACTCCTTTTGGGAGCTTTAGGGAGATGTCACTTTTTCAGCAGTTCATGATGTGTGACTGTGTCCAGGTCCTGGTCTCAGCTGTGCTACTGCAGTTGGCTTCAACACCTGAAGTGAGTTATAGAAGTGTAAAACATTATTATTAAGTTGGTGACAAGTCGCATTCACAAGGAATCTTACATACTGGAAGCATTCTCAAGCTTGCACATGCTTTTTGACATGAAGGTCTTTATAACAGCAGTGCCGGGTAACATCAGTCCGGGATTTCAGATATGCTGATAATATCAGTATTTCTATAAACAATTCTGACAACAAAAGTAATATTTTGGATGGTAACTGCTTTTAGGCATAGACTAGCTTTTCGGAATGCCTTAGGGCTTGGTAGATGCTGCTGAAAGCCAGGCTAGCACTGAAGTAATCGGGGATTTGCTGTTTTTCTCTCAGGGATGTGCATAGCAGCTCTGTTCAGATTACAAATAAAAGCTTTTTTTTCATCACACCATTATTCCAACACACGATTTGTTCCCCCAGAACTGAACTGTGCTCTTTCTGCTGCCTCTGATATTAGCATTGACGCAGACTGCAATAAAATCAATGGCAAGTTTAGCTCAGCTGAAATTATTTGATGTCTTATGACAACTGGCTGTTGCCACAGCGTCTATCCAGTGTACATCCTAGAGACAGCTGTGCCTGGTTGGCATTCCTGTGGCTTTTCCCCTTTCTACCAGAGCATGGAGCAAGGGTCCTCTATTCTGCAGACCCAAACCTGGGGCTGCTTGTTGTGTAAAGCTGTAAGGAGAGGTGGCATTGCATGCAGAAGGGTCACCCATTTCTAAGGTGATTTATGTAGAGCCTGCAAACAGACAACAGTATGAGAGCAGGCTGGTCTGAAACCAGTAAAGTGTCTAATGTAACTCTGAGAGGTGCCATCTCTGCATTCATTCCTGTTCTTCTCATCTTCCAAAATGTTCCCGCTCCTGCTGTGAAGGAGTGCTCCTCCCTGAGACAATTTCTGCTTTTAACAATTGTCATGCCATTAGCCAGTTGGGTCTTGGCTGTGATCTTTGGCACAGTGTTTGTCAGGAGCAAAATCAATGCCCTGCCTGCCTTTTCAGGGCACCCATCATCAAAAGTTTAATTGTTTGTCTCTCCAGCTCTCAGCTTGAGCTGTCAGGATTGGCAGTCAGAAAAATCATCCTCTTTTAGGTAATTGGAGGAAATGCTATGAGAAGGTCAGTAACGTGAGCAAAGAGGAATCTCTGATGTCATTTTAAACTTACTTCCTGATAATGAAAATCCAGATATCACAGTTCTGAGCCAGAGAACCTCCTGCCTCCAGGGTAATGGGAATCCCTTTGAAACAGAAATTGAACACTGGCATATTTATATTGCCTCTAACATGCTGCACCTTTCAGTAGCAGTCCTTATAATATGGTATTTCCTGATAAGTTACAAGGATTTGCCTCTCTCTGACAGATAGAATATGTTGGTTTGAGGCTGCAGTAATGCAGTGGAGCTTCTGGTTGTGTTAGAATATGGATCTGGGAGCTAAAGTCTGCCTGCAACAGCTAATGTTAGTATATATGCCACAGTGCAGATGTTCTACCAGGGAGATATTTCACTCTTGTTAGGACACTTGTGGGTGGCAATGTGTAATATCTTGAATTAAAATCATAGCATTAACATATGAAGGGTAATAGTAATTGAATTATTATTAATATCATAATGTTCATATACTAAGAATCATAGTTGGTTTTATTATTAGGCTTGAAATCCTGATAGGAATATATTTAAGTGTATTGGTACTGTCACTGCCTCCAAATGTTTCCAGTCTAAGTCAGCAAGCAATGTGCAGAGGACCAGAGAAGGAGCTGTGCCAGTGGGTGAAGGGGATACAGTGAAGTCCTCAGCTGCATGAGAGGGGAGGGTGAGAGCTGGGAAGTGTCTGTGGACACTGTGTCTCTGGAGAGGAGATTGGAGATAGGCAGGGAAGCAGAAAGCAGAGCACTGCAGGATTTCAAAGAGGATGCTGAAACAGCAAGGAGAGGGGTGAGTTAAACTGTGCAGTCTCTAGGCCAGAGAGGCTTTGCTGGTTTGTTACGAATAGCATGCATAGAGCTTTATTGGCCATTATACTGCTCTCATAGCACCCTTCAGACCTTTGAGTTATGTGACATAAATTCCATGACTCAAAAAGGCAACTACATGTTTCCTAGGACCTGCTACTTAGCTTTGTCAGTTGAGTTGTGATCCCTGCTGACAAAGCTCCACTGGCTTCTTCCCCCCGGCTGCCAGAGAGGCCCAAAACATTGTATGCAGAAGTTGGTCTGTTTCTTGAGCAGGTAGACCTCTGCAGAGATAACACTTAAATGTTTAGTTTGAAGAGCAAAATCAAAGATTAACCTCTGGGGTTAATACTGAACTTGGAAAAAAGAGATTGTGTTTTCTATCAACAGGAAGGCTTTATACAGTGCAAACTGTTCTTTAGCAAAGCATCTTCTGTGATGGTCTAAATTATGCACTGTGAGTGACGATCATCTTGCACTCAACATACAGATCATTCAACCATGAGATTGGAATCATGTTAGTCATAATTAAAAGTATGTACCGGCTTTTGTGCATGAATATACTCTTCTGGCCTGTGATTAAACTTTGCAGTACTAGGACATGAATTTTGAGTCATTCCAGCAATCATTTATAAGTAAAATCTCGCCTCTAGAAGGTGTATACCCAGTTACTCATTACCTTGTGTAATGAACCAAGTCCATAACCTTCTTGGTGGTGTATCAAAATAATAAAATGTGATTGAAGGTTCTTATTTTTGCTATCGTTCATTTTCTGTGACTGGGTGAAATTTGCAGAAGCATTGAGACAGCCATCCTTCTACCTTCAGTCCTCTTTGAAATTTTAAGAAAGGAACTTTTCTGCCTACTGTGAGATATTTACAGGGTGGGAAGAATTAGTCTCAAACCAGTGTTACAATGAGGGTGGTCAAGCATTGGAACAGGCCCCCGGAGATGCTGAGGAGTCTTCATCATTGGACAGTCTTGATACAGCTTTCAAGCGAGAGGTTGGACTAGATGACCTATGTTTTCCTGTGATATTTTGGTTTGTTTGGTTTGTTTTGGTGACTTCACAATAACTTAAAGAAAAGACAAGCCTGACCAGAATGGAAGTCAGAAATTGGTAAGATTGAAAGAACAATAGCAAGATGACTAGGGTCATTCAGTACTTTGCAGCATTTCTGAATTTTACAGGGCATGAGAAATATACGGAGTTAAGAAACTCTATAATAAAGGGTGCAATCTGCAGAGTGACCTGGCAAAACCCAAAAGGCTTAGTTAGTTTTCTCCTCATCACGTCTACCTGTGATCCTCTAATGGCCTTCAAGGGATTGAAAATGTGTGATACTACAGTATTTAAATAGAAATGAAAAAAATTCCAAAGAAATAATGTCACAGAGTATCTTAGAAATGACTTACAGAAGATGGAATATGGCTCAGTGAATTGTGATTTGCTGTATGTTAGAAGCTCTAGCTGGTCCACAGACCCGGTCTGTGACCTTAAGAGTTTCTGCATCATTCAGTACCAGAAAATAAAGAAATGGGCTTCCACCCTCATTCCATGCCTTGCTTTTGGGTTTTTTGGGTTTGGGGGTTTTGGGGGTTTTGTTGTTGTTGTTGTTTTGTTGGCAGTGAAAGCATTCTATGAGCAGCCTTTGCTCCAACTCTCACCATCACAGTAGCACAGTCTAAGGAAAGCTGAGCCAGAGGGCAAAGTAATCACTTTCAGGAAAGCACTAAGTAAAATGTTACATTTCAGGACATACACCCTGCATTATTTACATCCATCTCTCCAAAAATGATACAATGCGTGGCACAACTAAAAATCTTTCTAAAAATCAGAATGTAATTGCCACTTTAAATTGATACTAGATCATATTAGTGAGGAACTGGCGACATACACAGATGTATCAAATGTATATCATCTTGCAAACATATATAACATCCCAGATGTTTTTCAGCCCTTCTCAGAAAAATACAGTGCTGTACTGGGTTTTGGTTTACGATCATTTCTCTTGAGTCCCTGCTGTATGTGAAATGCTTCTCCTGAGACAGTACCAAATAGAGTTTTGTTTATAATAAATTCCAACAGAAATCTTGGGGCTGTGTAGGATCTCACAAGGAACGATCCTGGACACAGAGAAATTTTTCCCTCTCTGGGCATGGTGAAGAGATGCTGGCACAGAGCCCGCTGGCTGCTGCCTAGGTTTTGTTGCATTCTTTTGCCACGTATCTGCATCTTCTCTTTGACTGGTGCTTGGGCTGAAAATCTGGCCTCATTGTTGAAATCTGGAAGTGGGGACGTCCTAACAAACAGTGCCTGGCTAAGTGTCTATAAACCATTGTGCTCAGTATCCTTTTTACCTTGCTTAATCCCATCTAGGTTATATTAAAAAAAAAATCACCCACAGTTTTGTGGCTGCTAGTAATCCATCTGCTCCATATTTCACTGGCCTCTTCTCTCTGCTCCCAAGCAGCTGATTCCCTGCTGCTACTAACTCTGCCTGGCTCAGTCACTACCAGCTAGCTGGCTGCCATATTTTAGCACAGTTCTTTGATAAAGGTTCAGTTGCATCTGTGCACTCACCTACAGAGGTGAGGCAGGAGCCTGGGAGGAATGCAAAGAGACTGAGCAGCTGGGGTCAGGTTAGGAAATCCGGCCAGGGATGTCAAGGAAGAAAAGCTTCTATAGGTACATCAGTGATAGAAGGAGGTTAGGGGAAACGTGGGACCTCTCCAGAAGGAAATGGGAGACCCTGTCCCAGGCTGCATTCCAAGTGGCATGACCAGCAGGTTGAGGGAGGGCATTCTGCCACTCTGCCCTGCCATGTGAGACCCCCTCCTACAGTAATGCATCCAGATCTGGGGTTTCCAACATAAGAAGGACATGGAGCTGTTGGACTAAGTCCAGAGGAGGCCATGGTGATGGTCTGAGAGCTGAGCACCTCTGAGCTGGAGACAAGCTGGGAGAGTTGGCTGTTTCAGATTGGAGAAGAGAAGGGTATGGGGAGACCTCCAAGCCCCTTCTAGTCCCTTGAGGAGAAACTAGGAAAGCTGGAGAGGGGCTGGTGATAAAGACAGGGAGGGACAGGCTGAGGGGGAATGGCCTTGAGCTGTAGGAGGGCAGCTATATTAGAGCTGGGAGGCAGAAATCCTTCCTGAGGAGGGTGGGGAGGCCCAGAGAAGCTGTGCCTGCCTCTGGATCCCTAGCAGGGGTCAAGGTCAGGCTGGATGGGGCTGAGGGGTGGTGTGTCCCTGTCCATGGCAGGGGTGACACTGAGGTGGGGTTTTGAGGGCCGTTCTAACCCAAACCAGTTTGGTGTTTTATGATGACTATAAATCTCATTTATAAGACCTTTTTATTTTCAATTCAGTGTATTTTTGTGCAGTGTATGCTGCATTGTTCTGGGTGTGCAGTCTGACACTTCCTCTCTACCTCATCTCTCAATGCTGTTGTATTGCTGCGTTTGGAGCACAGCAATTGGAGGTGAACCTGTGCGCATAGCATCCTGTTACAAGGGCCACCAGTTTGATAAAAGTTACAGATGGTCAATAGTGCACAGGCCTTCATCAATTATCTTTTAAAAGAAGCTATAATTAACTTCCCTGAAGAAAAGCTTATCTCCACTAGCAATCTGGCAGCCTAAATACCAGCTTCATAGCAAAGTTTCATCTCTTAAAAACCTAGGAAGGAATGGAAAGGTTACTTGTAAACTTACAGGGATGGCACTTTAATGTTTGGGCAGCAATTTTTATTGCTTTTGTTTGGTGTTTTTCCAAGTCATTTATAATTCCTAAATTTCTTGATGGTTACAAAAATACAGTAAAAGTTACTTAAAGATTCAACCCGTTTGCTTTTTAGACTTGTAAAAATTCCAGGCTTTATTATGCTGCTGGTATTTTGTTGGCTGGGGTTTTTTTTTTTTGTAAGATGAGAACTCTTTGCTGATTATGTTTGATTTGAAAGTCAATGATATAGTAACACACAGAATTCCAAAATCCCCAGAGAAGACACGTTTGGTTGTTCTTGCACAACAATAGATTTTTCTATATGGTTTTATACAATACCAGATAAACCATGGAGAAGAGGGGAGGGTGTGAGCAGGGGAGAAGGCTAAATGTTTTTTGTTTATAGATAGTTACTATTTTTGCTGGTTTTATGCAATTACAGTAGCTCCCCTCATCCAGAGAGAGATGTTCACCAGCAGAGCAAAACCAGAAATACTCAGTAAAGCATCGAACTAATCATGAGGCTAAAAGAGAAGTCAAAATATATGCTGGGCTATTGTTGGTGCTAGTTTGTGGAGTGAAATCTTTGCCATATGACCTCAGCTTTTAACAAGTGTAACCTCTGATACTGTTGGGATTGCACTCCTTAGTCACCCAAGGTTGGACTCCTTTGTGCTTTATGTGCAGACCTGTTTATATCTGTACTTGTTGAGTGTCAAGTTGCCGGATCACCACCCATTCAGGCAGGTTTGGGGTTGATTTTTTTCAAGTGTCTTTTATACTGATAAATACTAAAATGTAAACAACTAGCATATCACATCATAAATTCCACCTTAGATTCCAACACAATTAGTTCATTGGAATTACTAATGCCTACACTCTGAATTACATGATAAAGCAGAATTAATTTGTCATTACACTATAGCATCCTGGTCAGAATTGCCTCTTTTACAGAGAAATTCAAGATAACTATCTCTGTAATTAAACATGCTCCTGCTTGCTTAGTAACTATAAAAACCACTGCTTTCCCGGTGTAATTGCTTAGCAGTATTTAAGAATCCTCTATGCTGTCACCTGGTGTGGATCTTTGGGAGAGTTATAGTAGGAAGAAAGAGAAACGGAAAAGCAAGTTGCTGTTTAAGCATTATAAATCCAAGTCTATAATACTAAAGTACATGGCTTTCATTCTTAAAACTAGTTCCTAGAAAATGTGAATGCCTGACATGCGGTGCTCCAAGGAAGACCTAACAGTAGGAAGAGTTGCTTTAATGGGCTTTCTTCTCTCATTTTTCTCCTTCCTGTGATCACCAAATCTTGTTCTGCATTTTCTCTTTGTGCAGAGTGTTCTACAGTAACCTTTCATCAGCGCGGCAGGGAGGAGGTAATTTGGTTGTGGCAAAAGTTTCTTTTGCAATAAAAGGTATTGCTACAAATTGAAACACTAAAAAGCTGTATTTGTAAATCTTTGCAGGTCTGTCAGAAATTTGTGTTCTTCCTTTTGCTCAGGCCTCCCCAGTAAGACCAGGTGTTCAGCGATAGTTACAGGCACACACAGAGACACCAGTTTATGTTTCACAACAGTGTAGACCATGATATGATTATCTTGGAAGCCAGATTGATTACCTTTTGATTGATGTACCAACCTGTGCAACAGTAAACAAAGAGGTGGATATTTTATCTGTGGCTGTACCTCCTCATCCACCAAATCCAGCATTATCTGCCAGGACTCATGCTCCAGTCTTGTGGAGGAGCTGGAGAGACACTGAAATGCCCTAGAAATGGAAATGGAGAATGACCGGGTTGTGGCATTTGCTTTGCTACCTCAGTGAGGAGGGCACATGATTACCTTAGACATTTCTTGTGTCATGTAAAATGCAGGGTCTGTTACTGCAATATGTCCTTGTGCGGGCACACAACTGGCCTTTGCCACTGTGCAAGTGTGTAGTTGTCAGAGCCTGGGTCTGGGGTGGAGAAAAGATGGTCCCTCTGATCTGTGTCAGGAATCCAGCTTTTGGGTGTCACATCAAATGTGAATTTCTTCTTTGCAAGTGCCAGGAGAGGTCACTGCTATCAATACGTATTGTTTCATTTTGTAGAGGTGTAGAAAATCACGTTTCTTTCCAGGATGGTTATGATAGTTTGCTAATGTGACCTTTTTTGTGTTCAGTTTTCAAGTACAGATTTTATTGCATCATCTGGTCTTGATTCCTCAGTGGAAGCAAAGATGCTGCTGTTTGTCGCATGTGGGTTGTCATATTGAAGATTGCTTTGTGCTACAATATGTTTAATTGTACACTACACTGAAGTGTTTATCTGTCTTTACATAGTCATTTTAGGCAGTAAATACTCCTTTAGATCTGATAAATACTGCTACTTCTGCGTAATTTATGTCTCCCTGCAGGATTCTCCATCTCTGCCTTCAGTGACTGAATAGTGAAGCTTTGCTGATAATTTCTTTTGTCATTTTTGCTCTGGTTCATTCAATTTTGAGTCACAATAGTCTCTATTAATATACTTGTAGATCATTTTCTCAGCAAGCTGATTCCTTTTTTGTTCCTTTTCTGATGTAAAATATCTTATGTTTCCCCATAAATAAGACTCTTATCCCTTGATATTTTGTTAACCACTTTGAGGTAGGCTTTCAAAGTTTTTTTTGTTTGTTTTTTAATATTTTCTTGTATTGAAGGTCTAATCCAACTCCCGGTGATGCTTTAACATGTTTTTTCTTTGACTGTAATGGTTGTATAAACCCTGTCTTCAGCAATCATACCGCTAGAATGCGTGATATTTTCATAGAGTCCTAAAAGAAGAGGGTTGTTCATTTGCTATAGATGTTTAAGGCATAAAAACAAGGGGAAGAATGAAAAACTTATGAAGGGACAAAAACCAAATGCCATGCATTTCTCAAAAACAAGAGAAAGAGGAAATCTGCCAGGGACAGTGGAGAGTTAGGAGATGATTGCCATCTAAAAAGGAGTCTGAGGACAGTTTCTGTTCCAGAACCTCTCCTTATGGAGAAGTCCTCAGGGAAAACAACATAGAAATAAATATTGAGCCCTCTCAGGGAGAGGTCACCAGGAGATGGAGTACCCAGTGGCCTCTGGTGGGACACATGCTGTTAAACTTGTCCCCATGAGATCCACAGAGGAGCAGGGAGGTGGCGGGTTTCACTGGTTGGTGATACTGAGTTTTTCAGCAAAGGTGAGGGCTGGCTGTGAAATGCTGCATAAAAAAAAAAATAAATCCAGTGCTGAGCTCCCAAGTGACAAAAAAGACAGGTGAAATATCAGTACATATAGATATATAGAAATAGAGCTACACACAGAATACAGATAGATAAATGCAACATGAGGTACGTGGGAGGTGTGTGTGGGGGAAATCCTAAACTCCTGTTCTGGCATGAGCATTGTAACTTGAGAGCAAGGTTTGGGGCTAAGAAAGATCAGCTGAGTTCTCCCTGCTCCTCAAGGAAACAACTCGCCCTGCTAGGGTTTAGAAAGAGGAAGGAAAATAAACCAGAAAACATCTTTATGGTACTGTATGATGGTGCTTCTGCGTCTTGAATATTGCATGTAGCTCTGGTCCCATCTTCATAAAGGTATAATAGAATTGGAAAAGGCTCATAAAGAAGCAGCATGGATGATCAAATGTACTGAATAGACTCCATAAAAGGAACAAATGGGACTCTCTTACCCAAAGAGGGAAAAAAAAAAAAAAAAAGTGCCTGAAGAGATCAAGGAAACTGGGAGGTGAGTATATCTTCCTGGACAGAATCTAGCAGGAATCAAATCAAACTCAGGGGTTCTGGGTCAAAAGAGAGAGGAGGTGGTTCTCTGCTAAGGTAGTAGTAAAACTGAGTAATACAAGAGGTTGTAGAATCCAGAAGTTTCCAAATGTAAAAAAACCCCTACCTGGATATATTAAGGGAAGCAATTCCCTCAAACACGAAATGGGCTGTGTCTGGTTTGAAGTCCCTTCAGTCCCACTGGAGGCTGGAGGAGTGCCTCAGGGAAGTGCTGATTGATGAGCCTGTGGTTGTCCTATTTCTACATTCTTATGTAGGCAGCTGCTATCAGACCTTGTAGTGACAGGCTGTTGGGATGGAGTGACTTTGATCTATCCTAGTGTAGGATAAAAACTGGCCTGGAGGGATGTGTGTGTGTGTGCGCGCGCGTGCCTTCGCTGTTGGGGCAGGGAGCATGCACCAGAGTCCTTGTGTCACTCTTAAACCTGAACTCCAACGTACCTTTACAGGTACCAAACTGTCTTTCACCTTTCTGATGCTGATCATGTCTTTGTTGCTGCTTTAGAAGGGCTACTGAAGTACAAATGGGCAGCAGATGTTGTCCCTGGTGAAAAGTGCACTGGAAATGCAACTTGGAAACACCGAAGAAGATTGTGGCTTAGATCTTAATGATTACTGGAATACCTGTCTCAAGAGTGGATGCAATTGTTGCTCTGTGGCAATTAGGATGGTTCCACGTGCATCCATTTTTCTGTATATAATAGAGGAAGTAACTTCATATTTGTACAAATGTTTTTTTTCTTTGGATGCACTCTTACCTTACTGTCTATGGATGAGGTTCCTGATGGGCTGGAGTGTTTGCTGATGGCTGCAGAACAGTTATGTCCCACATAGTTCAGTTCTGCTGAATCCAAAATGGTACAGTGTAGTTCTGCCTGAATGGAACGGCATTAAGAAAAGTTTTGCTCTTTCTGAAGTATCAGTAATTTATATCTGGAGATACTGAAAGCCTTGATTTCACTTCTTTTGGTGGAGGACTTTGTGATGATAGACTCGACTATCACCTGGTGAAAATAAATCTTACACCACTAAAATCTTTGGAGCTGCATTGATGAACACCAGCAGAGGATCTAAGTCAACATTTACAATCTAGGTGTTGGTGAAGTGTATTGATACTTCAGCTGAGCTCAGCTGTGAGGGGAAAACTGGAGAGTATGTAACTCAGTCATTTTTTTTCATATATTCTCTGGTGGCTTTCCATCAGCTCACTTGAAGGTTAAATGAAGAGTTAATTGAAATGGTAGCATCTGCCTTCATAAAACAATCTGATGTCCGGACAGCCAGCTCCGCTCTCCTGTGAGCTCAGAGGCTTTTCCTATTGATAGCAGATCTTAGCTGCTGGGAGGTGGGTTGGCTTCTTGGAGGAGCCCAAAGGACAGAAATGAAGGATCCATGATCTACCCATTAAGTGATGAAAGTGATGAAAGTTCCTGGAACCTAGTTCCTGCACCTAGTTTGGTGCACAGATTATTACACTATGAATTTCAGAATGAGATTTCAGACAGACTGTGTGTTTTATTCTTGAAGTGTCACATGGTGCTACCAAAGGCTGGAGATTATTGAGTCATAGAATGGTTTGGGTTGGAAGGGATCTTTAAAGGTCATCTAGTCCAACCTCCTGCCATGGGAAGGGACATTTTCAGTTTAGCTGTGCACAGCTTCACTGGGAGGCTCTGAAAGCCGGACCTGCAATATCTTCTGGGGAAGAACTCTGTCTCTCCTTGGCTCAGTGGCCCCATCACAGACACCTGATCGACCCTAAAGTGAGGAGTTGGCCTCTTAAAGGAAAAGTCAGGCAATCAGCTGTGAATTACAGCTTGGAAGATGCTCTTTGTAAAACAATTTGGCATTTATAAATCATCTGGATTGCAGAAGGTAGAGTTCTTCAGCAAGGATATGATTTTAGCAAAGTCCTTCTCAATCGAGCAGCTTGCCAAGTAAATAGATTTTGTTTTTCACTATGGGGCCTCTGTTAGGCTCTGTCCCAGCAAGTTTATGGATTATCTGTTGGAATTCTCATGCGGTCCCTGAAAAAGGGGCTGTACAGCTTGCTCCACAGGGGATCCTTGAGAAAAGTGACAAGAGCTTCTTCTGCTGTATGCAGAATGTGTCTATCTTTTTGAGGTGCAGGGACCACCTTCAGCATCTGATGGCCGCTGATGCACTACCCAAGCAGATATGCAAATGAACATAAAGATTAACCCTTTCTTTTGTCTTAAAATTGTATCAGGAGGCAGGGAACCTGAGTCACATGCTGAGATGATTGCTCTGCAATCTCCAAGTTTTCCAGGGGCATTGTTAATATCCTGATGGCTTTACTGTGACAGTCCCAACACTTGTTAGCATTTATGCATTGAAAATCATAACTGCACTGCTGTAGCACAAGCTTGCCCTTAATTTAGTTTTCTGTGCATTAATTTAATTTATAATTTATTTTATAATGAGAACGAGTACATAGATTTTTATTCTCCAGGTTGTAAGCAATTACATTTCAGAGTATGTCTAAGCAATAGTTTGCTTAAGGAACAACTAAGCGAGATGCAAAGATACCACCCCTTCTCTCCCTCAGACTCTCTTCTTTTCTGCTACAGAATTTCAGCAGCGGCTGTATTTCACCAGCACGTGTCAAAGCCTAAGTTTTCAATACGAATATATTAGGTGCAAGCCTGTGCAACCCCTCGTTCTCAGCTTGGAGAAGAGATGACTTCAGTGTACAACACTTATCACTAGCATCACGAGACAGTGGCTGTCACAGTGTTGGAAGCACCAGAGTTTCTATGAAGTCAACCCTTGGGGGCATACTTTGTCAGGGTTTTTTTATAACTGTTCTATGGGGAAAGCTGGAGTTCTCCCAGAAAGAAAGAAATAAAGCAAAGAAGTAATAGGGTGCGGGGAGAGAGCTAATTATTATTTCTGTTAAATTTGGTCTTTAGATTTTCATAAAAAAGCCTCACATCCCAAACCTCTTGTATGCAGTTTTCTCATTGCAGCAATTTATAATAATTTGGTGAAAGGAGGAACGTATCAGAATCTCAAGCCATGATAAAGATTTTTCAAACAAGTTAAAAAAAAAACTTTTTTGGAACGATGTCTGTTTCCAAATAGTAAACTGTCATCTTCGTTAGGTCCTTAGCATGGGCAGCGTGTGAAGCAGGGAGTCACCCAGGCTGTCACTGGGCTCTCAGTGCATTAGCCAGGGACTCTGCTTCTTGTCCCTACCCAAACAGACTCAACATACCCACATTTGTTCACTGTGGGTATTTATTCTGATCTGTGCAGGAAAAACAGGTGTTTGTATCTGCAGACTCTGAAGCTTGGGCAGATGTGGCAACACATGACAACATCTACTTGTCTTTTCTTTCCTGAGGTTTTTTTGTTGTTTCAGGGCTTTCAGAAAACCCAAACCACCTTACCTGAAGCCTCAGGGCTTGTGGCTCTTTCCCTCCCCGAGTGCCAAAGGAGAGGGTAAATGCAGTTGCCTCCATTTACCCGCATGGTTTTGGCAAAGCTTTTATGTCTTTGTTATATGCTCATGCACACACAAACTACAGCCTCCCCTTATCTTCTCTGGAGAGCTTCCTCAGTCACTCTAGTGTCTGTGCAATGTGCTGTGCATCAAATAGGAGCTTCAGCACTGAAGAAGAAGAAGGTATCATGGTTTTGTCACAAACTCTATCAGCTCTGTCAGCTAACGGAAACCTGGGTATCCTACCTGTTAATGTCATCCCCGTGCTTCAGTGTCTTTTTAGTCTGTTCAGAATTGGTTTTAATATAAAATATTTATCCTGTATTCAAGGATTCAGTTGTCGGTAGCTGTCACTGTACGCGTAAAGAGTATTCTGATGTCAGCAAGGTGTCCAGTCTGCAGTTATGGTGGTATCCTATAAACCTAATATGTACTGCATTGTACACCACTTAGATGTCATCCGGGTCCACCTAAAACATGTTTAGAAAGAATAACCTTTATATTCAAAGAGATTGGTTGATGTCAAGACACGTGTTCGGTAGTCTCTGGTATCAGAAGGGCAGCTGCGCTTCACCTCCACGTTTGTGTCTTCCTGAGCAGGGTGGCAGCACATGTCACAGAGTGCTCTGTCTGGACTACTCGCATCTGCACAGAGGTCTTCCATGCTTATTTTTTCATTTCACATCTATTCACATTATCATTTCTTCCTAGCTTGCCTCCCCACTGGCTCAGCTAGCAGACTGAATACACAAGGCTTTTTTTTCCCTTAATTAAGACTTTCTTTTTCAGTTTAAAAAGGGGCTACTCAAATTCATTCTTCTTTTGTGAAAATCCTTGGAGAAATGTTGTAGTCTCAGCATGAGAAAACCTGAGTTCTACCCCCAGATCTCATGCTGGCTGTGAGAGATCTTAATTCTCTTCCCTTTTCTCCACATTTAATGGCTTAAACAATTGGGCTCCCAAGGAGAAATGTCCCTGACCTTTCTCTTCTCGTGATACGCTGCAGAAGTGAGGTGGCACCCTAGTCTCATATTGCCATGGTCCCTGCTTTCAGTTTCAAAAAGCTTTCACCACAAGAAAGTTAAAAAAATTGTATTGATTTGTTTCACCATGTTTTTTAATAGGAAATGGAGCTGTTCTTTGTCCAAAGGGCAATTGCGTCACCAAAAATAAGTCACTTTGAGTAAAGTACAGATCTCTCATTCATTCCTTTCTACATTAGACTAACTCTTGAATTCTTTATAAACATACAACAGTGGGCTTAGCATGTCATCAGTGAAGGACATGAAAGCCATTACAGTGTGTTGCAATAGCTTCCAGTTTCATGTTTGGTCCTCTGCCTGGTTTAGTGATCTAATAGGTTGGCATGTTCCTACTTCCAAGTGAAGTGTTGTTTGTGGAAATCTAATGTGTAGGCAGGTGCTTTAGCAAGAATGCCCTTGGAAAATGCAGACAAGAGTACCAGACCATTGATAATACATCTTCTGTAGATACTGTAACCGAAGTAGCCTCCTTTTATCCAGCCCTCTGTTAGCGGAGACTCTTGTGCTGATATTGAAACTGCTGTTATGGCACATGGACAGTGTACCCACTCAAGTGCAGATACTCAGGAGTGTAGACAGAGCCTAGAAATTCTTTCCCCCTTCTATTTATTGTGTGGAAGGTTGGCACTGATGACACCAGGAGTTGCAACTTTAGTCTCTACACTCCAAAGCTGCAATGGAAGCCCCTACAAATTGCTCGGGGAAAATAAAAACAGCAGGAGGGAGAATGCTGTGAACTGACATCCAAATGTTATAATACACTTTGCTCCTTCTGTTAGGCACGGCTGTGATCAGAAAGTGGTTGATGCTATCATCTTAACAGGTGATGGAGCAGCGGTTTGGAGTACTTTGGAGCCTAGAAAGTTAAGACTTTATTGAAAAGATAAAATTTATATGATACTTGAAAGGGAAGGGCATAGTCTGACTTATGGAATAAAAGAAAAAAAGGTAACAGAGTTCTCCTTTCCTATTAAGTAATTATCATTTCTTTTCTGCAATATAACACCTCTATTAAAACTGTGATGGTGAAAGAAAAGGAGAGCAAGGAAAAATGAAGTTAAAAATTATCTAAATTACCACATAGATTCTGAACTCTGTTTACTCCATTGGTGAAAAGGATGACCCACAACATGATCTGATTCTTTGACATGCTACCAGGGACTAGTACCTCAAACTAGAAGTGGAGATCTTTGGTCTCTGTGTATGGAATACAAAAAGATAGATTAAGAAAACCAAACTTACTGGACCTGCATGGGTTTTTTCCTGGCTTTTGAAAGATGTTTAAGTTGTTATAAGAAGCTCCCCATTGCTGGTTTAAGCGAAGGTCTGTGTAGCTTCTTACCCTCATCTTAACAATGGCAAAGAGGAGTGTAAGAACAGGGAAGCCATGTAGTGATGATTCCTTAAAATCCTGGATTATCTCCTGACAATTTGTGCTTTGGGCATTTCTAACCCAAAGATTCAACCTAACTCAATGGGTTTTCCTTCCTTTAATTTGTAGGGTGTCTTTCTGTAGCACTGTCAGTTTTTTTGACAACCACAGAGTAGAGTTAGCAGCTTCACTATGCAGAGTATAAAGAAATATATCTCATGCTTTGAACTGGTGATTTTAAAATGTACTTTTATTGTTTAGTGTCTCATTGAAAAGACACTGAACATGTTCTCAGGTAATTAAAAACTTGCTAGCATGTAACCTGTTGGTCAGCTTTTTTTCCAGACTGAAAAATTTGTCTATTCAGTTATTCCTCATACAAAATCTATTCTGTGCCTTTCATCAGCCTGGTTGCTTGCCCCTCAACCTTTGCAAATCCACAGTACCCTTTTTCAGATAGCTGGCTCAGAATTGCAAACAGCATTCAGTATGTGAGTGCGCACTGCATATTGATATGAGAAATCATAATGTTTTCTGTGTTCTTCTCTGTTCCTTGCTGAATAACTTGGAGCACTCAATTTCCTTTTATGACCTTTACAGAGCTGCGTGCTCAGGTTCTCATAGAGCAGCATATTCTAACCCCAGTATCTCAGCTGGCTGAGAACCTACCATTGTGTATATAAATTTGGGATTACATTTCATTGTCTGCATGACATTACATTTATCTACAATGAATTTTGTCTGCTACTTCTTCCCACAGTCACTCAATATTGCAGGGCTATGATGTGTCTATTAATCAGTCTTATCCTACTTGCTGATACGCTAGTGTTATCAGTAGCCTGTGTCACTCACTTTACTATTCACCCTCTCCTTCAAATATGTTCAAACACTTAGGACTGTGTTGCACGGTGTGTGGTGACATTCCCACCTCCCAGGTTCTTACCTGACAGTTTTTATGTAGGGGAAAACTCTTACTTTGTGAGTTTTGGGGTAAAAACATTGTGTTTGTCATGTTTTGTCACTGTGTGGGGTAATTTTTATTAAGGGAAGGTCTTAAGAGTTCCATTCCTTTACCCCAGTGTCATATCATTCCCCTTTAAGCATCCCATTAGTTGCACCTTAAGCATTCCCTTTCTTTCAACCAATTCCCTGCTTACAGAAAGCACTTTTGCCTTGCAGTCTAACAGGCTGAACCCTGTAATTTATTACCTGCCATAGTCTTGGTAGGCAAACAGAGTGTGCAGGTAAAACATGGGGCCCAGCACCATGGAAGGGACCTGCCTAATGCTGGCATTTTGCAGGAGTTACAGATTACTCTCGTCTGCTTTTCTACCATCCGTCTTACTACAGTTGTAAAACACTTGCCCTTGTGATAAAGGTCACTAGATTACAGAATTCACAAATTAAGATAAACGGGACATGAGCTGTCAAACTAGGGGAGGTGTTTGAGATGTATATCAGGTATCTGTCTTTAATTTGACTTTTCCCTGTTTTCATGGAATCCTGGAATTGGTAATGTTGCTTTTAACTGTCACATTACAGACCTTCAGATAACATAATCATTCAGTGTAGTACACAACTTTCTCATGGCAGTTTCTGGTACAGATTTCTAGAAGTGGACTGCATACTGCAAAATTGGGCAGCAAAGAACATGTTCTGATAACAGCTCCATTGTGAGTCCCTGCGTGTACATTTGTATGTAGCAAAGGTTGATTCTAGGCTGGGGATTATATTGAAATGTTCGTCACTGGAATTGAGCCTGCAGGTTAGTAAGTGAGGACTACATACAAACCTTCAACCCATGCAATAAAACATAATCTTCTCTTATCACCAGTGGCTACTGTTACCACAGCTGGAGTTCATGGTCTGTTTGCCCTTGGAAGAACTCCGCATTAAAGAACGAGATAGAGGAGGGAATCGATGACCAGGTCTTCCTCTGCAGCAGGGCTTTCTGAAGAGGTGACAGTAGCAGATAACACCATATTCTCGTGATCTCTGGTGGAGGACTTGCAAGGGGTTTTTCAGCAACGCAGTTTTGCAGCTCTCTGAAAGTTGTACTGTTCATAGCTCTCAATTTTAGGAGAAATGAAGGCAGTGATGGAAAAGTCACATTACAGTTTATCACATGAACTTTTAAGCTGCCCCAACGGAAATGGATTGTTTCAACAGCCCTTGCTGGAGTAGACTGGGGAGGATGTAACAGGGACAAAGCTGTAAAATGGAAACTTTTTCAAAAATCACATACATTGAGCATATGCAATTTCACAGGAAATAAAACCAAGGTGCAGGAACATGCACACATGGGACCTGTGTGTGCTTCAGGAGCTGAGGATCGGCAGCTGGAGTGGCAGGAGAATTACCTACCCAGCCTCTGGGTCTCTGAAGTGAACGCTATGCACTGGGTTTTGGAGCTGAGTTACTCAAAGCAAAGGATTGGTACATTTCTCCTCTCACCTGGTCTGTAAACCAACAAACGCACAGCAGTGATGGAATTCAGGCAGTGACTGTGAAGTAGTGGGTCATTAGTTATGCAGAAAAAGAACACTTAATTTCAGGACATCTGTCTGTGTTGAAGATATATATATGTATATATATACATATATGTATATATATGTATATGGTGTTATTGCCCCATGTGCTATGGCAGTATCAACTCCTGTGCAAATTGCTGGCTTTTTTGAAGTTTTTCTGAGCAGGGAGTTGATACTGCATGTTTATTTCCAGATAAACTTCAAGTGGTATGGAATGACTAGAAAGATATGTTGTAGAGGTTGATTTTTTTTTTTCTTGTGGCATTTTCAAGGGAGAAGGGAAATTGTCAGAAAAAAAATTATTCCTTTACAATGAATATTTGAGATAAGAATGCGTCAACCATGCCAAGAATTTACCACTAAGAATTTCTACACTCTTTGCTTTTCAAACAGAATTATGTAACAGTTCTTGCAGTCAATCACAGGTGGAACTCCATAAATCTTGTTTATCAGGGAAGTTTTCTTGTCTAGCTGTGATGTTTACCAAATTTCTAAGTAGCTTTCCCACCCTATGATTTCTTTGCTCTGAATCACTCCCACAAATGTTTTCATAAGCAAGTACCTTGCCCTCTGCTTAACTTTTAACATTGTTTTTTAAAGATTTCATGGATTATAAGTTACATTGAAACTCTGTATGCTTCCTGGCAAGAGATGTTGATTTGAATAATAGCACTAATACTAGATAATTCTGTAGCTTTCCTTCAAAATGTAAGACAGAGGTTTCAAAAAGATTCTTATAAAAACTGGAATTGAAAACCTAGAAAAGTCAGTGCTGGGGAAGTGAGAGAGATGGAAAACTGCCAAATAACCTGCAGTTTTCATTATTGTCCACTTTTAGTATTTTACTACAGGTCTTAACACTATTTAGAGCTTTCTCTCAGTGCTCCACTACCTGGAATCCTGTGATTATCAGGAAAGTAGATTTTCATTAAAAAGTATTTCAAAACCTCATTGATTGAAAAATGAAATCAAATCATAGGAAAAATATTTTAATAGCAGGCATAAAAAGATTGAGAAGCTAAAAGGCAAATAATGTATTGCTTTTCAAAATATGACTTGATAGGCATTGCTTAATGCTTACTTTTCAGAATATTTCAGACTTGTTTTGACTGAAAATTTTTGCTTAAAATGATAGTTTTCTTTGAGACAGTCTCAATGTTTTCTTTAATTGAAGGTTTACATTAACAGCTCTATAAATAACTGAATTCCTAAGTGCTTAGATTATTTTATGAAGTTAGAGAAAATTTTGCCAGTGAAAAAGAATATTCAGGACTTACTCTATGAATGATATCCTGTCAGGTGAAAGGCATAAGCATATAAGAAGGACTTGTAAGCTTACTGAAACATGCCCAAAGTACATTGACAGGATGTGAGGAGTTCAGTTGCCAGCTCTCTGTTAACTTATTACAGGAAGGATATTGATGGTCTGTCTCCAAAATCCTCTCTCTGATGCTTTTCCCATTTTGCTGCAGTTTTAAAAGGAGGATGTAACAGAAAATCCCCCAATAAAAATGGGATGAGTCCCAAGATTTTCTAGAATGTTCAGTGAAGCTTCCTCCAAACCTTCGTGGGTAAGGGTCAGAAGGGCCAGTGATACAAGCAGTCACATATCTGTCAGTAAATAATGTGTGTTCCTTGGGTGGATATCAAATATGAAGGAGGGTCTATATGCATCTCTTGTACATGAACTAGCCCATGGGAGAAAGGATGCCAGTGAGGTTATTCACAGTTTCTGGTTCCAGTCCAGGGAAGCAGGTCTTCCTAAACTCCATTTATTTCCAATGAAAAGAGGGCAGTTTAAGGAAGAAGCTAAATCAATCATTCCCTGTAGCAATTGCAACTCTCTCACATCTCAAGAGGGACATTAGCTTCTCCTGGCTCAAACTCCACAGCTGCGCAGACATTTTTATCTGAGTGCTGAAGAGAGAGAGGTTTGTTCAGGTGAAAGTGCTTATCCTCAGTGATAGCATCTGGTTACCTGAGTTGCGGTTCTGACTTGGACACTTTAAAAATTATGCAAGATGAAGAGTTAATCTTTCTTCCCATCGTCTTCTATCGTCCTTTTCACGGTTCCTCGGGGAGATCATTCTTACTGGCTTTATGAAGGTTTTTCCAAAGGTGCAAGCTAAGCGAAGGCATTGGCGTAGATCGGCAGAAAATATTTTGTTGTAAATCATCCTGAGTCATCCCAAGTTACCCAGCTATATTGACATCAGGAAAGTTTTAAGTCCTGCTAGCTCAAAACATAAGCAGCAGAAGTGTGACTGTTTAATCAGTGGCCTCAAAGCTGTCGTGGGCCTGAAGGAGCTGGCCCTTGCCTTAAAGGAGTGAGCTGGCAAAGCTTATTATCTCCATCATTTTCTGCAGTGGGTGTTTCCAAATGCCAGACCCCTTTTGATTTCTATTTTGCTCATTCCTCTGTTGATTGATCAAATGCTGATTCCAATCCATGTTATTACCTCATTAGTTGGTTATGACTTCAGTTAAAACCTTGATTTGATGAACAGCATTCAATTTTAGTCAGTCTAATGTAACAATAACTTGATTTAGTTTCTTTTAATGTGTTTATTACTTTTCATTGAAATTCAAAAGTACATGCAAAATCTTATTTTCTCTCAGAATCACAAGCAGTGGCTATTCTGAGAAGGTCAGAGGGAACGCAAGTGAGACACCTGGAAGCTCCTGGCTCCTAATTTCTCCCTGTGTCACAGAGACCAGCTCATCTGTAAGCCACTCTGAATCAGCAAATCAACATGTCGTGTGGATGAAGTGCACAGAGGTGGGATATTTGTGTCCAAACCTGAAATATAAATACATAGTAGCAGATTCTGTATATACAGATACATCACGTGTGAGAATAAATGATCATAATCCAAATACTGGGGAGGAAAGACAGACAATCTTTGGCAAATCTGATCCTTAATTCAACAGTTTCCTAATACCTCTGAGGAGCTGGAATGAGTGAGTTAATTTTCCTCTGAACCTCCCTATGCTCTTGCTTCCCAGTGTGCCAATTGCATCAATTATCCCTGCAGCACAGGCAAAATAAACAGACCAGTACATATCAAGATAGGCTGCAGACATAAAGGAGATACAAAGTCGCAGCTAATATCCATGAAGTAGATTTCCAATTTAAGAAGCAGGAATTTTCCGCTAACATGGACGAGGTCAGAAGTTAACTCTGTAACTCTAGCTGCTCAACCTTCCACATTTCCATCTGCTCAGAAAGCTCCTAGACGAATTTTCTAGAAAGGAGCGAGTGCTCTGTAGTATTCTAAGCTCTCCTTGAGTGGTATACAGCATTATGTAGTGCATGGCAGTAGGAATGCTTGGCAAGTTCGCACTTCAGCAGTGCTGTTTTTTCACAGTTGGAACCATGGACTGATACATGGAACTTTACAAAAAACATCTCATCTCTTCTACGCATTTAGATGTACAGAGCATATATACATATATATATATATATATACAGAAACATCCAGGTTATTTCAGTTTGTCCAGGGAGTACGAATTGGCCTTAGTGTTTTTAATTGAGATAAAAGAGTTGTTTTATCTAGTTTCAGAAACTGCCTCTCTCTTTCTCAGTTTCACTACACCCTGCCCCTGGCACAGGATCCCAGTGGGAGGAAAGACGAAAGCCTTCTCAGAATAAATCTCTCCTATTTACCTATATTGTTGGGTTTATGCTTGAGTCTACAATCCGATGACACTGGTGCTCATGGAACTGAGGGATTATGGAGGAGAGGGAGGAACAGGCTGAGATTCGGGGGGGGGGGAAGGCTGATGAGGATTATGGAGTGAAAGGATGCACATCTGAGGAGAGATGCAGTGGAAAGCAGCATGAGCAGAGGCTAGAAGCAGCAGCAGGAGGCACACAGACATGTTCTTCACGTGTGCCTTTGAGGGGTCTATGAAGGTGAGGAATACATCCAACTGCTGCAAGGGGAGGTTGGAGTGAAGGCACCTTTGTAGAAGTTCAAAGAGGCTGAGAGAAGAATGATGCTACCATTTCATTTCTCACTATGCTGATGGTAAAGCTGAAAATGCTGGCTGTCCCTGGAGCATAACAACCGTCTCATGTAGATTTATCCTGATGGATGAGAACAGAGACACATCCAGCTCTGAGCAGGCAAGTGGCTGTGCAGCGCCTTTGTTTTGAGCCAGGGCTGTCAGTGAGGCAGTAACTGAGATAAAATGCATTAAGCTATTAATCAATCTGCAAAAAAAGCAGGTAATCCTGGAGTTGCTGTGTGCTACTGAGAAAGCAGGGTATGTAAAAGGTAATGTGGGGAGAAAAATGACGGCATCTTCCCATGACAGGATAGGCTATGTTCATGCAGTGCTGAAAATTTGGAAGATAGTGAGAGCATTACATGAAAACTCATTACTAAACACACAGCTTTCTTCAAGCGAACGCACATGGTGCTTTGCAGCAAATGTAGCGCCTAAAACTTTAATGGCGTAATGATGTTTCGGTGTTAAATATGGCATTTCCCTTTGTCTTTACTGGCTCGGTGTCTCTGATAGATGAGGAAATGCAAGACAGCAGAAAAGAGGAAGTAATATCTACTTTGGTACCAATTGCAAACATTTCCCCTGCTTTTTATTCTCAGTATCTCTCTACAGCAAACATATATTTTGCATTTCAGTGAGTTTTTTCAGCATCAATGCTGTATGCTTTAGATCCCATATAAACTTTTTGGTTGATTAATGATAGTCAGAATCTTTACAGTGGATAAGGTCTTTATCCTGTCATTCTGTACTGTTACGCTGCGTTGGATACAGCTCAGAAGACACATACCTTTCCAAATGGTTGGGATACCATGTAATAATTTGAGATATGTATATTTTACACTTCTGTTTACAAGGAAATAAAGAATCTTGGAAATGCAGAGGGAACTAAAAAAAACAAGAGGTGGAAATACTTGGAACACTTGAAAAGACACAGATTTATTGATAATAGAAATACAAATATATGAACACTAATAAATCACAGAATCATAGGGGTTGGAAGGGAGCTCGAAAGACCATTGGGTCCAACCCCTGTGCCAAAGCAGCTCCCTAGCTCATATCACACAGATAGGCATCCAGACGGGTCTTGAATATCTCCAGAGATGGAGACTCCACCACCTCCCTGGGCAGCCTGTCCCAGGGCTCTGCCACCCTCACTGTGAAGGGTGTTGGTGCGGAACTTCCTGTGCTCCAACTTGCAGCCACTGCCCCTTGTCCTGTCTCCATAGACCACTGAAAAGGGGCTGGCCATTTCCCCCTGCATCCCATACTACAGATATTTATAGACATTAATAAGGTCCTCCTTTAGTCTTCTCTAGGCTGAACAGTCCCAGCCTTTCATCATAGGGGAGATGCTCCTGGCCCTTAATCAACTTCATAGCCCTCCTCTGGACTCTTTCCAGGAGATCCCTGTCCTTTTTATACCAGGGAGCCCAGAACTGGACACAATACTCCAGGTGGGGCCTGACTAGGGCAGAGTAGAGGGGGAGGATCACCTCCTTTGACCTGCTGGCCACACTCCTCCTGATGCACCCCAGGATCCCATTGGCTGTCTTTGCCACCAGGGCACACTGCTGGCTCATGGCCAACCTGTCATCAACCCCCAGGTCCTTCTCTGCAGAGCTCCTCTCCAGCAGGTCATCCCCCAGCCTGTACTGATACAAGCAGTTACTCCTTCCCAGGTGCAAGACTCTACACTTCCTTATGTTGAACCTCATTTGCTTTCTCCCTGCACAGCTTTCCAGCCTGTCCAGGTCTCGCTGGATGGCAACGCAGTGTTCCTGCGTGTCAGCCACTCCTCCCAGCTCTGTATTATCGGCGTACTTGCTGAGGGTGGATGCCATTCCCTCATCAAAGTCATCAATGAAGATATTAAACAGGACTGGACCCAACACTGAGCCCTGGGGAACACTGCTAGTCACAGGTATCCAGCCAGACTCTGCTCCACTGATCACCACTCTCTGAGCTCGGTCCGACAGCCAATTCTCAACCCACCTCACTGTCCACTCATCTATCACATGCTCTCTCGGCTTTATTATCAGGATGTCATGGGAGACAGTATCGAAAGCCTTGCTGAAGTCAAGGTAGAGGCATCCAGTGCTCTCCCTCCATCTGCCCAGCCTGTCATGAGATCATAGAAGGCTATGAGATTGGTCGAACACGATCTCCCCTTGGTGAATCCATGCTGACTACTCCTCATGACCTTCTTCTTTTCCAACTGCTTGGAGATGGCATCCAGAACAAGCTGTTCCATCACCTTTCCAGGGACAGAAGTGAGGCTGACTTGCCTATAGTTGCTGGGATCCTCCTTCTTGCCCTTTTTAAAGACAGGAGTGACACTGGCTATCCTCCAGTCTCCAGGCACTTCTCCTGTTTCCCAAGACCTGTCGAAGATGATAGAGAGCAGCTCTGCAATCACTTCCGCCAGCTCCCTCAGCACACGTGGAGGCATCCCATCTGGGCCCAGGGATTTATGTGCGTTAATCCCTTTGAAACACTCCTGGACCACCCCCACCTCAACCAGAGGGAAGCTCTTCATTTCCCAAACTCTATTACTTTCTTCCAGTCTCTGAGAGTCCCCAGCGGTGTTTGAAGTGAAGACCGAGGCAAAGAAGGCATTCAGTATCTCCACCTTCTCAGCATCCCCCAGTAATGCAGTAGATATTTCCAATTTTGTACCATTGATCATTATCTCTGAAAAATACTGTAAAACTTGAAGACTGGACGGACTGATGAAAGGCAGGACCTCTATCAGTTTTCAACAGGAGTTAAAAGAGCCCCAAACACTAGTCACTAAACAAACTCAGGAATAAAATTAAGCCTGAGAGTTGCTCTTGTAAAGGTAGTTGCAGTTGCTAGTGTTCCTAAAAAGTTTTTATGTTACAAGAAAAATGTCTTGAATGTTTCAAAGGTAAACTCAGAATAAATTAGAGCATTGGTTATAAAGAACAAATCCTGGAATAACCATACATATTCTTATTAATGGAATTATCAAAATGCTTTTGAAAGAATAACTTTATGAACTCATAGTGAATCAAAATGGATTCATTAGCTGCTTTTAAAAATTTAAATCACCATAAACCTACAGTAATAAAAACAGCTACAAGGACATGAACTTGCTGACTTTATAATGCTTGAAATGCTGTGTGACACCAGGATGAAATTAAACAGAATGTTCGGCATAGGACAGTGTTGTACATCTATTTGATTTTTCTATGCTTCAGATAAGGGGGGAAAGGCATAAAAAGGCCCAACTGGGTCTGAGAATTTCTCCACTACCATTGAGTCATACTTAGAGACAGCAGGATAGGGAAGCCTCATTCATGTTCAGGCTAACCTGTCTGATTTCGTGTGGTATGCATAAGTTATTTTGATTTCATGATGTGTAAGGATTCATTTTTGTGCGTGGCTTGGTTTGTTTAAAGAAATTTTTAAAAAACAGCAGCCCTAAATATAATCACCATAGGTCCTTGAATTTGCTCTATTTGCTCTTGGCTGGCGTTCTTGTGCTGTGAGACATCAACATAACTTGGTTTGTAGACTTTGATGCCAGTGTATAATTCATTGTCACACAACTGGAGGTTTTCTTTGTGTATCCTTGTAATGTTTCCATGGCCAGCCTCTAAATTACAAGCCATGCTTTAACTGGCCATAGAAAAGTATGCCAGCCTATTATTATGAGTGTCAAAATACTCATGAAATGCATGCAGCACAATATTCAGCGTGGCCTTGTGCAGTGCCTCTGTAATAACGAGCCTTAGCTGAGATTCATCAGGAGTGGAAAGAAGTGTTAGTAGTTATGACAAAGAATGATGGAAATTGAGAAGGATTAAAGCACTACCGTAGAGAAAAGTAAAGTCTGTTTGCTTGGATTTAGAATTCACAGCATTATTTATATATAAAAGACCCACTTTTAAATCTACTGCTGTGAGACTGAATTACACGAAAAAGTATTTTCAAGAGGGTTTTTTCCTCCCCGCCCCCCCCCTTTTTTTAGTAATACTTAAATTTCAACAGCAAACCATGTATATCTCTCTTTGTTTTGGTACAACAAACACCTCTGCTGAGCTATTAAATGTCTCATTTCCCATTCCACTTTTTTCCTCTCCACTGTCCGGTCCAACTTGAACTTGGACATAAAGGGAGTGTCAATTTTCATCACTGTGGTGGTCAGTCATTTTCTTTGGTATCTTCGCCCTTGATCAGTTGTGAATCTGTGCCCTCTCATAAAGAAAACTGATATACTGGATTTTGGTGTTCCACAGTAGCTCTTTAACTGCAGCAGAAACAAAGAGCTCATTTTCCTTGCAATCAGCTATTTTTTTGTTAATTTGGAGATGTTTGTAAAAAGCAGCTAATCAATACATCTTCTGTACCAAGTAACAGAGTTGAAAATGACAACCAGTGCTGTATGGAATATTTGATTTTCTTTTAATTACTCATTTATTTCCTATGTTGTGGAAAACAGACTTTACAGGCTTGCTTCCTTGTTTTAATTCCTTGTGGATGTCAATACAAATGAAGGCTTGGTTTTGCAAATACCCCCCCGTTTGCATTAATGTGGTTGCTCAAGTTCCTAGTAGTTTGGAAAAGCAGATCTTCATGGGAGAATAGGCAATTTATTTTTACCTCAGCGAAAGCATGCTAGGCATCGTTGTCTATGAAAAGCACAGCCGTGATTAAGTATTAATTATACTGCTGGAAGTAACTGCAGGTGATAAGATGCTTGAAGTATTGGCTCTTCAGCAAAAACAATGTTTTATATATGACATATTCATTACAAAAAAAATTCTTCTAGAACAAGCTCTTCAGAAAGAGACTGTGCCAAAAGAAGGTTTCTTTACTTTGATATTTCTTAAGGAAACAGCTTTTGGGTTTTTTGGGGGTTTATTGTTTTGTTTTCTCTCCCCTTCATATTGTGGCACACTCTTTTAGGAAGTGGTATTTTTATAATTCGGGAATCATGTTGGATCAACTGTTCAATCATGACGTGTAACCATAGCTGTACTCTGATCACTGTCTTGTAAAACCTCTCTGTTCCCAGTGGTTACTGTGTGGAAAAGCCTGCAGGATGTCAGAATCCCACACAGCTGGGAGAACCTAGCATGAAGCCACGCAGGATGCGATGAGGAGGAATCCCCTTTTTTTTCGGTTCTGAGCACTCCTGAACTGTTCTTTAGCGGGGTTATAACACACGATGCAGAACACCACAAAGCCTCACGGACACCCTGTGCTGTGCAGGCTCTCATGCTCCAAGCAGGGGATGGAGCCTGCCTCCCACTCTGAATCCACCCACACGTGGCTCGGTGTGTGGAGCTCCCGCACGCGAAGCACCTGGTGCTCGTGGGCACTACTACGAGATGTCTCTACCGCGCAGCTGGGCTGGAATGGGCGGCCGTTGGGCGCGTGCCCCCTCAGGTGGAGTTCCTGGCTGCAGCTCTGGAAACACCTGCGCCAAGTGAGGAGGTCCTTGGATGCTCTGTGCTTGGATGCTCTGTCCTTGGATGCTCTGTCCTTGCCCTCCAAAGGAACGTTCTACAGATGTGGTCAAACGACAGTCTGATGTTGTTTGTTTCTGTATTGACCTTATGAAAGAGAGCATGGTTTAAGGCAGTTTGTTTTGCTCAGAGCATACCTGCTGTTGATACTCTGTGATACCGTCCTCTATGCTCACTTCTTGGCAGTGGTTGGACCAGCCTATCAATTGTAAGAAAGTTAAATGCAAAACAAAGGTAATGCCAAGCCTGCTTCTTCGTTGGGAGCTAATTGTAAGGGCCTTCCTTGTTAGGACCCCAGAGAAAACAAGGTAAGTGTCAGAGAGATTTCAGAGAGAGAAAAGGCACATTTCTCACAATGACTAAGGAGATAAAACTGCTACAGATTCAGGCTAAATTTAATCCATTATTAGGATGCAAAGTATTTGTCAGGGAGGTAACCAAGAAAGAAATTTCTAAGAGATTGGGTAGGTTTGTAGTTGAAAATCCTCAGTTTAATATTTTGCTTGACTTGCTAATGCAATGCTTTAGTTGAACCAGATGTTAGAAGCTTACCTGTTCACGGGGGAGTGTTGTGACTTGTACTGAAATGGGTTCTTGTTCTGTGACCCACACGTGGTATCCTGGAACACTTCTGGTGACTTGTGTGTGAGCAAAATTTCATTTGAAATGCAGAATATTAAGCCAACAGGTTTGAAAACAGTGTTCTAAGAAGGGGAATTCATTCACCTGCTACCTCCATGTAGCCGTAGAAGTTGCTCAGAGTGTTATTAGTTTAGCGTTGTGCAACTCCCACTTACATGAATAGCTGTTTAAAAGGAAAAAGGAGACCTTTTTTTTTTTTTTCCTTCCTTAAAACACCTAACAGTATGTTTAATGTTGGCATTTGTGAGGGTTTTAATGAGCTCAAACCATGCAGTGTTCTTCAATTAACTTTGATTATACTCGCATATAATTTATTTTGGACAATAACTAGAAAATTAGTTTTCACTCAGGAAACAATAGGAGCTTGCCACATCTTGATCTCCTATACACCTGTGTAATTTTAATGAAGACCGAGTTGAATTTTATTAGGAATGAGACCGGTGCACTTGAGAACAGAATCTCTATCTTTTCTACCCCAAACTGGCAGTAAGAATGACAGTAATGGAACTAAACAATAATGATGGAAAATAACTAATTTCATTATTGTAGGGTGTTGCAGTGTTTTTAAGAGTGAACATGCAGATGCTAACAGCACTAGAAATCTTTGGAGGCAGTTGGCATTAAAACACTGTGCAGGAAGTAACATGGGTTGTAGGAGTACAGGATGAATTTTCATTAATTTTGCTTGCCATGAGTTCCTGTGGGCGGCAGGGCTGAGATCTCTGCACCCATTTTGCTTTGCATCCTTTTCCCCTTGAAGTTTTGGAGAATTCTGATAACTTGATTAACAAAGTGCATCTTCCACATGTTTTAAACATATCTGAATAATATTGCATAGTAGAGAGCATTAGTTTCCGTGCTGTTGAGGAAGAGGAAGGACAGCTAGAATGGCAAATGAAATAAGGAGGAATGGTATTTTCTCAGGGTTTTGATACTCAGTGCAGCATTTCTCTCATCAAGTTGATTCAGCATCAACACACTTCATACAGAGATATAAATAACAAAAGTCTGTAAAACATGCATGGGTTTCAGCAATTGTTTGCAGTCACTGTTTTACTGCAGCTACTACTACTTCCGCTCTCTCTTTTTAGTGAAATTATAATGTATTTTTAATTCCATAGTGCTGACATCAGGGAACCTGTTGTTACTACCTGCTGCTGCTTCTTGATTTCATGTTGATAACTGACGTTGTGGTTATGCTAGATCAAGCCCTCAAATTACTGGCTGTAGAGGAAGCAGAGGGGAGACAGGCAGAATGGAGCTGCTGGATAACTCATTATGCAAAGGGCTTGTCTAAATAATGCAGAGGGGATGCTTTAAGAGACAAAATGCTCAAATGCTGGGGAAGATGCACTCCACTATCAGCCCAGTATAGAAACATTGTTCCTATTCTGAATTTCCCTTCTAAGATATTTTTCTTCCTTCTTTTTTCTTTTCCTACCATTGCTTTTGTTAGGAAAAAGTCTAGAATATAAGGGGCTCAACTTCCCATCAGTGTCAGAATAAACCTCTCACAGTATCTGAATGCTTTCTACCTGAAAAGCAACATATTCATATATTTATATATATTTATATATTATTATAAATATATATTATATATATTTATATATAAATATTCATATATTTATATATATGAATATTTTAATATATTTTATATTATTCTATAATAGTAAAGATGGTTATTCCCTGAGTACTCATCCTCAGGAACTGGCTGACAGGGAGGGGAAAAATAACAACGTTCCCATGGTTCAGGAGGAAATGATTAGCGACCTACTTGGCCAGTTAGATACCCACAAGTCAATGGGGCCAGATGGGATTCACCCCAGGGTGCTGAGAGAGCTGTCAGATGTGCTAGCCAAACCCCTTTCCATCACCTATCAGCAATCCTGGCAGACTGGGGAAGTTCCACTCAACTGGAGGCTGGCAGATGTGACACCCATATATAAGAATGGCCAGAAGGAGGATCCGGGGAACTACAGGCCTGTTAGTCTGACCTCAGTCCCGGGGAAGATCATGGTGAGGGTCATCTTGGGAGCTATCATGCAGCACATGTGTGATGGCCAGGGGATCAGGCCTAGTCAACATGGGTTTATGTCAAACTAATCTGATCACCTTCTATGACAATGCGACCCGCTTAATGGACAAGGGGAAGGCTGTGGATGTGGTCTACCTGGACTTCAGTAAAGCCTTTGACACAGTTTCTCACAGCATTCTGACTGAGAAACTGTCCGCCACTGGCCTGGACAGGTGGACCCTCAGCTGTGTTAAAAACTGGCTGGATGGATGGGCCCAAAGGGTGTGAAGTACTGTGTCCCTCAACGAATGCCTGTACCAGTGGACTTATGTCTCAACATTGATGAAATATTGCATTAAGACATTTGTAAAGGGTTAAGGAAGACTTGCTAACAGGATGGTTTGAAGTGCCATAGTGGTGACCTCCCATAAACAATGCCTCGCTTGAACAACTCTGCCTCACTGATAAAGAAGAAACACCAATTGGGACGTAAGTTTGAGTCTAACACCATATTTTAAGTAAATTACACACTCAAGGACTATGTGCTCTGTGGAAATATGTGGAATTCTTTGACAAGTGCCAGTACCCCCCTCCTCCTTATCTGTTCGATGAATTCCTTGCTTGTCTCTAATTGGTCATGAATTCAGGCAAAGCATTTCATTGTAACTAGTTCAAGCTCCCCCTTGTCCTTGCAGGTATACAAAACCTGCTGAAACCAAACTTGGAGTTTGGATCAGAGTCAAGGGGTAACTGAGTCTGCGCAAAACAGAAGTTTACTTGTGGTGACGAAGAAGAGCCATCTGACTTCATCCCCACGACCTTCAACAACCACCACCAAACAGCAGTGCGCAGCCACAATTGGGAGGAGTTTATGGAAATCACTCCTTGGAACTCATTTTAATACGAAGCGGGATAGGTTATGAATATGTACAGGTGTATGAGGTAACCTAATGAATAAGTAACATTGAACTGTATATAACCAAGAAGAACTGCCACGTTAGTGTGCATGTCCGCAGTGGAGCAATGCCCCATGCACCCAGCGCTGAACCATGAGAATAAGAATGAGCAACTAATGGAACTCCCCACCTGACGTGAAGTTGATTCGGACTGATGGGATGCCTCAGCTCCGTGGTGGTAGATATTGCAATCTCTCTCTCTCTCTCTCTCTCTCTCTCTCTCTCTCTCTCTCATTCTCTTTCTCAGTCTTCTCTATTCCCCGCCCCCCTCCCCCCCACCCCCCCGCCCCTTCCTTCTCCTGCACGCTTGTTGCAGGCTAAATAAAGTAACTTAAACCTTGACTCCATTTTGAGTCTTAATTCTGTTCCCGAGAATTGTGAAGACCTCCTCATGGTAAAGCACCTAACTGGACATCACTCAGGGGTTAAGCCCAGCCGCCCCCAGCCACCCAGAGCAATCTGAGGTCGGTTGGAACACAAGGGGGTTTAACCTCTGCCAAAGCAGTTTATCTGGGTGCGGATCGCGACAAAGGTTGGTGGTAAATGGAATAAAATCCAGCTGGAGGCCGGTCACAAGTGGCGTCCCCCAGGGCTCAGAAGTCCCGGTGCAAATCTTTTTTGCAGATGACAGTAAAGAGGGAGGAAGTGTTGATTTGCCTGGGGGTAGGGAGGCTCTTCAGAGGGATCTGAACAGACTGGACATATGGGCTGAGACCAATGGGATGAAGTTTAACATGGCCAAGTGTAGAGTGCTGCACATAGGACGTAACAACCCCATGCAGCTCTACAGGCTTGGGGGAGACTGGCTGGAGAGCTGTCAGGCAGAGAAGGACCTGGGGGTGTTGGTTGACTGCAGGCTGAATATCAGCCAGCAGTGTGCCCGGGCAGTCAAGAAGGCCACTAGCATCTTGGCCTGTATCAAAAACCATTGTGACCAGTAGGTCTAGGGAAGTAATTGTGCCCATGTACTGAGCATTGGTGAGGCCACACCTCGAGTACTGTGTGCAGTTCTGGGCTCCCCACCATAAGAAGGACATTGAGGTCCTTGAGGAAGTGCAGAGAAGGGCAGCCAGGCTGGTGAAGGGGCTGGAGGGCAAATCCTGTGAGGAACGGTTGAGGGAGCTGGGTCTGTTTAGCTTGGAGAAGAGGAGGCTGAGGGGAGACCTTATCACCACCTCCTGAAGGGAGGTTGTAGAGCAGTGGGTGATGATCTCTTCAGCCAGGTGATAGGAGATAGGGGAAATGGCTTGAAGCTGTGCCAGGGCAGGTTTAGATTGGATATTAGAAAAAAAAAATTTACTTAAAGAGTTGTCAGGGCCTGGAACAGGCTGCCCAGGGAGGTAGTTGAGTCACCTTCCCTGAATGTGTTCAATAAAAGGGTTGATGAGGTACTTAGGGATATGGTTTAGATTAGGATAGGAATGGTTGGACTCGTTGATCTTCAAAGGTCTTTTCCAACCTTGTGATTCTGTGACATTAGTGAAATTGATGTTGTAGTATGTTTGGTGCTTTTCCTTCAAGGACAAAACAGTATTTAGACAAACTATGTTTTTTTGGGGGGGAGGGAAGAGACAAGGCAAATTGGAGAAGTCTCAGTTCTGAAAGGCTGTTTTGATACTGTTATGTTGGGAATAAACCTGTCTCAGGTTCGAGGTTATCTCTTGGTTGTGGGTGGGCTTTTCCTAAAATCATACCTTAATCATTTATTGAGTCCCAGAACATGGTATGTCACCAACCTTAAACTTTGGGTGTTAGAACAGTTCTGTAGAAGAACTTCTGTACAGTGGGCAGGCTGCATATTGTCTGTAGACTAACTTCACCTGAAGTACTGCAAAGTGCAGTGAAAGTTCTGGTTAGCATCAGGTGCAGAGGTGCAATGCTTATTTCAGTCCACTGACTCAAAAAAAACCCAGTCATAGTAATAAAGGACTTGAGGTGGAGCATTAGAAAGTGCTGTGGTACAGAGCTGTGCCACATATTAGCCTTAATTTCATGGGGTCGTGAGCTTTGGTGTATGCTGTCTTGAGTCCTTATTAAGTTAAAATACATAAAAATTTGTGGTGATATTCTTTCTAAGGAAAGGTACTTTCAGGATATCCTATCAGCTACATTTGCAGAGAAGCACTTATACTTTCTTATTGCTGTGGTACAAAGAGACATTTCCAGTATGTAGTGATTCCTTTCACAACCATATTCCAAAAATAATTTCCTTTGGATGCTACACTGCTTTTCTTTAACAACAGTCTGTAAATACTAGTTTGAAGATCTTTTGGGATTTTGCAGCAACAAATATGGATGCCTCAGGAATGTGCTTGTGGGGCATCAGATAAGTTACCAGAAAAAGCATGTGATTCTACAGGATGTAAGATTTGTTTTCATCACTCCAGTACTATTTGGGGGAGAATACAATGGAGGATCATTGAGGAGGTTTCTGAATTAGTATGTCATGGGTCTGGTAGCAAACTTTGGTAGCATACCACAAAGCACCCGGATAGCAGTGGGTTATATCTGGTGCTCACTTACTTCCCTGGCATGTTGCTACATTTAAAGGCTACGTGTTCTTTGTGGACACTTGATTTCAGTTGTCAGAAATTGTGCAGACTTAAAGAAAAAAAAAGATCATGTGTCTGGTGTCAGCCTGGAAATATCTCCCACTCCTAACTTTGAGGAAAATAGTGATTGTTACAGCACTTTAGACAGCTGCTTATGTTATTTTTGCTTACTCTAACATGTACTTTCTCACTCCTGATCAATACAAGCACAAATGCCTTCTCTGGGAAAGGGACTTGAAGCGTTTCTCATGTGCTGGAATGTCTCACTAGAATGAATTGAGGAAGAGTGTAATGACAAATATGAGATTAGCATTTTCCCTTCTTGAAAAAGAAACATACAATTTTCCATTCCTATTGCAAGCACTTGTTTCTGTTTTAATTACATGAATGATCATACATCTCAGGAACAGCTCCAAACAGATTCTGCATTTATCAGTGATGTGAATATGGGTTGCTCCCATCTATCCTCCACTCCTTCCACCTGCCTCTAAGTTATCTAGTGTAGTCAGCTTTTTGAAACAGTGCTGTTATGTCAGATGGCTTGTTAGATCCCTCCTTCATTTGGCTAGAGCAAAGGATTCTTGCCTGCTTGGCTTTCCCCCTTTGGTTTTTTTTCATGTTTCTTGCAAAACATGGGGACAGAACCCGGGTCAATAGAAGAGTTCCTGAAGGTGTCTGAAGATGTTCTCTCTCTTACTCTGCATACCAACATGCTTCTTGAATTTATGAACCTGAGCCTATTGTAGGGAAGGTGTCACAAGTGCTGAATTAATTGTAATTGGAAGAAAATCTGATAGAGTAACCTGTATGTGGTCTCCCCTTTACCTAGGGAGTCCTCTCTGGGGAAAGAATTGATTGGGTATTCTGTGGGCAAACACAAATAGGCAAATGCAGAAACAAAATTAAGTATTAAAGAGGTTTATTAAATAATTCCTGGGTTTGTACTAATGCAATCTGATGTGGTTACAAATAGTGAACATATTTCAATATTACCCTTGTAATATTGTATATAGCTGTGCTTCTGATTGTCAAGCAGTTGTATGATAAAAGGTGATATCGTGTCTGCTTTTTTGTAAGATTGGTTAAGATTACTGCCAGAACCTTTTCTCTGAATTCCCTTACTCCAGGTTTATATATCATGATTTTGGTGTCAAATCTTCCTGTAGGATAGGAATACGTCAATATTCTTTGTGGGATACAGCCAAGGGGAAAGTGTAGGGCTGCGTGACTGAATGCAGCCTTTGAGACACGAAGCTGTGGACTTCATGTTAACGTATCTGTTCTGTATCTTTCAAATCTGTGTGGAAACTGGTAGTCATCTATTCAAAGAATGTACTGCTCTGTATTAGCACAGGATTTCTTGATGTAAACCAGAATGTCTCTTGTTCTGTACAGGGCAAACCCCTACTTTAGAAAACGTATTTATAGTTACCAACAAGGTTATTTGCCAATTTCACCAGTTTCTTCAATGCACAATATTAAGCTCAGTCATAATCCTCTGTTTCGTGCTCTCACAGTGTCTCACAGACTCTTCTTCATAGTGTACAACTGGACTTCTAGGGCAGGGCTGTCTTCTATCTCTGAATAGAGATCAGAGTTAATCCCCTCTTGGAGTCTACCTCTCCCTGTCCGCCTTCAACTTTAAATGTCATTCTGAATTTTCTCAACTCCACAGCTTTTGGAATTATTTTTTTTTATGCTTGTAATTAAGCTTCAGTTAAGAGCAGATGGCATGGCTGTTAAAAATTTTTAAAAAACTTTTTTTATGGAAAAATGTCTTCTCCAATGCATTGAAGGTTCAACAGTATTTCAGAATTTCAAGTTTTGCTCAGCCTGTTTCTGCACAGCATTTTCTGTTCAAAAAATTTATGTGGAGTTATCTTACCCACCAAAGCAAATGTATGGAGAATGCCTGTGTGTCTAGTGTGGCTCTTGGTTTTTCACTAGGAAAAAATTGAGGCAGAGTGGTGAGGAACTCATGCATGCCCTACATATTAAATGTAACTCATCGGCTTTGACTGTGGTTTCTTCAGACCTGGCTTGCTCCAGGTCTTTTTTCAACACAGATTTGTTTGACATCTCTGTTCGTTTTAATCTCCTTTTCAGCAAGCAAGCTGCACAGGCTTTGAAGAGCTGTACTACTCTCCTTTAGGGTTGTTTTGCCATTCCAGTCAAAGAGTACACATGGGGTAACTGTAGCATCCTCTCTTGCAGAATAGTTTCTCCTTAAGAAGCACTAACCAATTTTTTAACCCATCCTTTATGGAAAAAACTATGGTCATGTACATGTGGTCTTTGAAACTGTTTGGTGTGATCAAATGGTACTCTTTATGACAGTAGGAACAATAACCCTTTCCAGTGGGATTGTATAGAAATTAACATTTATGATTGTACCCTAGCTACTGCTGTGCAGTTTCCTTGGACATCTCAAATGATGCGTAGCAAAAGGAAGGACAGTTTAGATGCCTGGTCTAGCCGGCATTGAGATTGAATTTACCAGTGGGTAATCACAATGCCACAGGTTTGTGGGGTCAGCTTTGTGAGTCTGACGCTCATCTGCTTGTGGATGAGATTAGATGCCCATTTCTGGAGCTCCATCTGCTTTCAGATCTGTGGGAGGTAGACCCAGTGGTGGTGAGGAACCACTTTCAAAGTGTTATTGGGGGTCCTGCCATGTCTTCTGAGTGTTTCTCATGTCTCAGGGCTGAGCACCTGTGATGAAAATAGTTGAGACTGAAGGTCTGCTTTTCAGATAGTGTGCTTCAGCTGAGTGGGCAGTATGGTACAACCCGACAGGGTAGTGTAGTCGCAGGATGAGAGAGTAACACATCTCACATGCTAGTGCAAGCTCTGGACACCAATGGGGTGAAGGAATCAGGGAGTTTAAGAAAAGCTCTAACAAGGATAAACAGCTAATGTTACAGCAGGTGTGAGGTAAGAGGAGAAATTGGGGGGACTAATGATATGGTACACAGTCTAAGGAAAGAAGGCTTGTTCCTGTTGTTTCTCCTGGAAAAACCTAATTATGAACCACAAACTTACTCTAAAATGTAGTGAGCCAAATTCCATGCAAATGCCATATACTTTTTTTCTGGGGGGTAACACAAATCCTGCTGCATTTTGCAAAGATCATTTCTGATGAACTCAGGGTGAAATTGTGTATATGTCTATAACACTATGGACTTCAGAATGTGCCTTGCTGGTGTGGGAAAAAAGTGAAGACTATGGCTCCAGTGAAATAATAGCTGTGTTTGAAGAGCTGAAAGATTTGGGGGAAATTGATGTTAACTTGTAAAGAAAGTTGATAAGGAAATTAGAAAAGTTTTGAACATCAGGCCCTACAATGCTGTATTTAGAATTAAGTTATAATTAAGATTGGAATTTAGAAATGTGGGTATAGTATGCATTTTCTTTCCTATCTAGGTATCTTTCTTCACTTTTACTATTTGAGTTGCTTAGAAATATACAAAGATTGCAAAATATACAGTTTAAAGAGGTGAACTTCTTGGAGAAGATTTGTCCATAAAGTCTCAAAAGGGACGGAACAAAATGAAATCTCTCAAAAAGAATAGAATGAGTATTCAGTCAAAACACATGCAGCTGGTAAGGAGTGTTGTAATGACAGTTCCTCAAGTCTAGCAAACCGGAAGGTTTATTCTTTCTTCTTTCCACCTCTGCAAGAGGTTTTCTGTTTCCCTTCTCTGAGTCTTCTAGTCTCAATTCTTCATTTCAATCCAAGAGGCTCTTTGTAAAAGCCTTAATTTCATTTTATATGCCAGATAATTTCTGTAACATTAAGGCAACCATTTTCAAATAATGTAGAGCACAGGCTGTCTTATATGAGTGGCCTTCACTGTGTTTTGAGAATTTAAAGTTTTGTAGACTTGTAACAGTTAGCAGAACTAGGCTGTAAGTACACTCACAAATAGAGATGTGATAAAGGAAATAAATTGTTTTACTGCAATAATATTGTGTACTGTTTACAGACTGTTTCTGATGAAGAAAAAAGTGAAAATTACAGCCTCCAGGTTTACCTGCTCCTCTTGAAAAGATGCATACAGTTGTGTTTCACTCTGCTGCACATAGTTTTTTGTTCGGTTAATAAACTGAAGTGCATTCAAAACTCTGGTTCAAAAAACAAGCAAGGAAAAAACAACCCAATGAAACCAAAATGTTCATGAACACTTGCCAGGAAACCATTTATAGTCTTGTTTTTCTTTCTATTGTGATTTCTGCTAATATTTTGATTATTGCAGTGCCTGGATACTAGTCTTCTGAATGTAAATTTTATGCGTTAATTAGCCACCATTAAATATTTCTCCCAAAACACACAAATTAAGCATTTCAATGTGCTTTTCTAATTACATTAAAAAAATCAAGCTGTAAAAATGCCGGGAGTCAGTTCTGTACATACACACACATGGGGCTCTCAATAATGTCAGTTAAACCCAGAGGAGGGAGAGAAAATTAGACCTGGGATAAACGTTATTAAAATGTGCGTAGGTGTTTAAACTTGTATCTGTATTTATTAGTGGAGAAATGCCTAAAGAATAGGGTCTTGTCTAGATCCAAGCTGGAAAAATAGTTTCCACAATTCACCTTGTGTGGGCTTCATCCTACTTCCAGTTAAGCATCTTCACTGGAGTATGAATTAGTGGCTTTCATTTCCTGTTATTGTTGGTGGAGAGAAAAAGATACTAGCTGATTTTTAAATTTTTTTTTCTTAATAACTATAAGCTAAAATATTTTCCAGGAACCAAACTCTACAACTACTTCCTTCTCTACCTTGGCTATGAAGCGAGCCTTTACAGTGAACTTTGCTGAAGAAAGCCTCATGTTTCTTCCAATGTCCGTGGTCTCTTGGAGCCTGACTAAAGTGTCTTACCCTTGTTTCTGACTCTGAGGGCAGCAGAGTTTGGACTTGCAGGTAGTTTCCTCTTGAGTAGACGTTGTTGGACCTTCAGGGAAACTAATGGAGCAGCTGTGGCCTTGTGCAATGGGGACTATATCTGCTACTTGGGTGTCTCATTGCTACAGTAAAAAAGATAACAGATTGCAAAGCCACTGATTTATCATTAATGGCATGGCTTTCTTAGTTTTTGCATGAATTGGGTATGTTTGTGAAATTATATGGAGTCAAGTTGGCCTATGTGTTTGTGTATTGCTGCACTTGAATCAAATTTGCTTCAGTTCTAGAGTGCAATGTGGAAGTCTCAGGTCTGTATGCATTAGTATTTTCCAGGTGTGGGTATCCTTTTGTAACAGTAACCCCTACTCCCAACACCACAGGTACTGAAGAAGTAACAGTATAATATTGCTTGATCACACTTGCAACTTTGGGCAGGTGAAACTGCTCATTAGCTAGTCAAATGCATCATTGTGACTGGATTTGCCAGAATGTTGTTCAATCTCTCCCTGTTAAATTTGTAGTCAGGTAGGTTAAGTGCCGAACGTGCATTTCAGTAGGGGGAAGAAATAATTAATTATGTTCAGAAGCTGCAGTGCAGACCCTCAGAGTCAGGGGTGCTTGATCTCCCTCTTCAGTGAGATTTGAGAACCTGAAGTCATTGATGGGTTTGTGTTGGGGTTGTAATCTTCTGAATGCAATGGGACAGTGTGTTTTCTGTAATATCTCTTCCAGTGGGGCTTCTGAATCCTCACTAGATTCTTTGTAATAACAAGTAATAAAGCTTATTAGATAGGATTAGGTTTGCAAATCCAAAATCAGGGATGCTTTCTAGCAGAGTAAAACTTGCTGCAGACACTAATCTAAGTGGGCTAACTAAAGTCCCAGAAGGAGCCTGTAAAGGGATTAAGACCTGGAACAAGAATTTTGGTTATTGGAAGAAAAAAAAAAAATTCTCACCAAAGTATTCAGAATTTATCAAGCAAGAAAATTACCTGCTCAGGCAGAAGCTAATGAAAAACAGATTTTTACAAAGAGGCCAGAACTCCATCTTCCTCAGGCTTGTGTGGGTGAGGACACAAGTTCACAGAAGATGACAGATAAAGCTCTTCAGTGAACAGATGCAGTATACATCCCAGCAACTTAAAAGAGTATGCAGAGTGCAAAGGACTCTGAAAAATACCTTACAACATTGTTTTTATCAGAACTTCCAAAAGTATAGGCAACAAAAATTAGTCTAGTGTCTGTAAAAAGCTGGAAGGAAGAGACTATCAGTTGGATGCTTTGGGGTATTTTTTGTTGTTATTGTTGTTGTTGTTATTGTTATTTAGTTGGACACTGCTGCCATCTATGAGGCTTATGCAGCAATGGCAGTATTAGCATGGAGAAATGTGGGTAGAAGATAAATATATGGAACTTCAGGCTGATGAGTTTAATTTTAGGGAAGGTAGGGAAAATTTCAGCAGAAAAGAGGACAGTGGTTGAAAATCTGAGTTCAAGAAAGGTCTCTCAAGTGACGACTAGGACTAACAGTTGGGTGTGTTGAGTGGCTGTTTGATCAGTCAAGTACGAGAACTAGCAAAATGGAATATTAATTCATATTAGTGGGAGGGAAAGGAAAGGAACATTTTGCTTACATATATGCTGGGGAGGGTGGAAAGATGTAACATAAATCACTTTTTGATGTGTACCAGGGAAGAAATCCTGAAGGTCATTGCCGAGGACAGAAATTTTTACATCAATAAATTTAGCGAATAGTCTTAGGAAAGTAAAACAAACATTAGCTTGTTTTCAGTATCTAGACACAAACCTGTGTTCAGTAGGTGAGTTGAAGTGTTAACAGTGTCTGTTAGGCTCTGTTCAGTACTGTATATGCCTGCAAATCATGTCAGATAATTTATGATAGAAATCTAGCAAATGCTAATGTCTGATCAAATTAGGCTTTGATTTGAGGACAAGGGCAGTAAGAAAATGATATATGACTCCAGTTTTTCCCTGGAAGAACTACTGTTACTGAGCAAGAGGGTGAGTGAAAGAAAAGGTGAACAACTGAAACAGGAATTGCAAGAGAGGTTGCCATGGTAGAATAGATTGCAGGTAGTTTTGGGTGAATAAGCTTATTCAGTAGTCAAGAAGATGGCTAAGAATTACTTGGCTTGGTAAATTGACTAGCATTTGTCTAGTATAGGTTTCAGTCCTGCTGTGTGAAGATAATCTGTAAATGTGGAATGTCATAATAGAATTTTATAAGAACCCAAGAATCTTCATTCAAGAAACCTCAGTTGTGAGGGGAAAAAAAAAATCCAACAACTGCCCAAAGCACAGTTTGGCAGGTGCTGGGATATGTTCAGGGAAATTATTACCTGCGTTTCATATATCACTGAGTATCCAATATTGGCCTCTGCCAGAGGCAGGATTAGCAGGAACCTTTCATCTAGCTCTGCTCTACATTTGTCCCAGCAGAGTATCAGTGTAGCTTGGAATAATGTGGCAATCGCATAACAGTAATATTTGTGTCTTAGTGCAGAATGTTCTAAAGGAACAGAGGTTTAATCCAGTTTTGCTAGCTAGTTCAGTTGATGTACTGGATCTAAATATTTTTAATGCTGTCTTATGAGTTATGGGTGATGGCTATGGCTCATCTAAAAGAGGATGTGAAGAACAATATCTGGAAATCCATATACATAACTGTCCTTTTGAATGGTACCAGAATGCTGTCTAGTTCTAATGATATAAAACTTGACACCCTGCCAGTAGTATTCGAAGACTGGAAGAGGCTGGTCTGTGCAAGGGAGGGCCTGGGGCTGGTCAGCTCTGCCCAGTGTTTGCGCCAGGGTTGAGGTAGAAGGTAGTAGGCAGTTCTAATAATTAGCTTCAGTGAAGAAAGTTTCTGAATTGCTCCATTACATTTTGCTCTGCAGGGTCTGAAAAGCTTCACAAGACAGTTTTACTGTTTAATCAACTAACGCTGTGTCTCAAAAATCTGACAGTATAATTTTTAGTCCTTTTCTATCCTGGAAAAGCACATTAGAATGATTTATGATAAACAGTGTTATTTCAGGAAGTTATAGTCATGACCTTTAGTTAAAGAAAATGTTAAGAAAAAGAAAATAACATCATGTAAGAACTATGACTTCCGCCCTTGTCCCCAGTCCTTGTGCTTGTTTTGAACTGTATTTTAATCAGGCTCGGAAAATAGAGAATAAAGGAGGGTTAAAATGTACTGTCATAGAACAGTGTGACTTCACACATTTACTAAATGGAACTAGCACAAAATCTGGATAGTCCCAGTTTCATGTTAAAAGTACCTGGATATAAATAGCATCTAACTCTTGTGTTGGTCCTTGATAGAGGTACAAATACTGTTGGTGCAATAAACTGCTGCTGCCCTCTCCATTTTTTACCTTTCTAAAATAATTGGTAATATAAATGATGGAATTAGCAACCTGTTCAATTGCTGCCTTTCAAATTTATTGAATTATTCAGTTGTGGTTTGTTAGTGTTTCATGCTGATTCATTAAATAGTAGCGGCCACATTTTGTATTGTTTCCCTGTAACTCCTTTAATCTAACTGCAGGTAGATAGAGAACTGACGTTTATTTGCTATGACTAAATTAAATTATCTGTAGCTCCATTGTTTCTTTTATTAACAAAGAACTAAAATAATATTATGGAAATACTTGACAGAGTGAAATTTACTGTTGGCAAAATTTCCCATGATCTTCAACTATGATAGTTATTTATGAAGCAAAGCAACCCATCAAATCATTTTTTTCCTCCAGTTTAAAGTGCAGTTAAGTAGAGCAGTAAATATTAAATCCATTGATGTATGCTTTACATTTTACATGTTTAAAGTGAACCATGCACAATTAGGTTTGTTTGAATTAAAGTCTAAGAATTATAGCACTTCCTTAAATGCAGTACTATTAGGAAAAAAAAAAAAAGAGGCAACCTAATGTTTTCTCATTCTTTCTGTGTAGTTAATTTAATGCCCAATAAAATTATATGTTTTTCTAATTTTTACAAATAGCAATTTATGACTTAGGTCCTATGCTTGCTCACTGGGTTGAGGCAAGCACTGAAATAGATCCTGGAAGTAAAATATGAGGCTCTCTGTAATTTTAAAATGCTTTGAAACACCAATGATTTGTTTATTTTCTAAGCAATTACTTCAGTTTGCTGAGACAGCTTTCTATAAATGAACTGAATAAAGCAACTCACTGTGATTTGTTGAATGCTGATTTTTATGATAGTGAGATAAGACATTTGGAAGAGCTGAAAGAATTCAGAGAATTCTAATTTTCACTTTGTGTTTCCAAGCCTCTGTCATGGAGCTCTGCCTCAAGTGTCAGAATTGCCTGGTTTTATAGTGAAAGAAAAACTCAGAAATCTGAATTACAAGGCCAAATTTGTTACGTAGTGTGTGATCTCCAAATAGGGTTAAACAAAAAAACCCCAAAAAACCACTACAACTGAACTGGCAATTGCTTATTGAGACAAATGGCAGGTCTTTGGAAAGCAAACCTACTATGAATTGTGTGCGTTTCAGCTCTTGGGTCAAGGTCTGCAGTAACGTAACGTTGAAGTAATCTGCATTGAGATGCTGAAGATGCAAGTAGGTGTAATGGCTATGCTAGTGGGTATATGGAGAGAGGGAAGGCAGTCTCTGTACAGTGAAGAAGTACGCAGTGTGATTGATCTTTGTATGCTTAATCTGTTGTAAATCTGCCTCTGTTGATTGCAAAACATTTAAGCCAGGCAGGAGTTACTTCAGGAAAACATTGTGAACCCAGCTTGTTCATGAAGGTTGTGTTTTGCCATGTTGGAAAGGATTGAGGACCCTTTGGGCTCAACAGAGAAAAGGCAGGCCAGGTCGTGCTAGCAAGATTGTTGACAGATACATCCTGCTCTATGTCATTGAATTCAGAAAACAAACCACTGCCTAGGTAATGGCTTTGCCTCATAAGTAACTTATAATGAGCATTATGCAAAAGAACCAAGCGTGTAGTAGATAGCCAGATCGACATGTATAAAGGCATAGTTGCAGATATAAATAACTCAAATCAATATGGATGTCTCTTTCGATACATAATACACGTGTTTTGAAGAACATTGTAGATGAGATAATACAGTGCTGCTTTGAACATACTGCAGATTGGGGAAATATAGATAGAAAAAATTACTTTTTTTTCCTCTAAACTTGTGGATGGATTACCAATTCTGCTTCCTCCATAGTTATTTAATATTTCTGTGTGAAATTGGAAAGGCCAGAAGGACTGGAAAGGCCAGAAGGACTGCTATGAGATCAAGGAGTATCCACACAATGTACACCAATTTCAGGAACACTTTTAAGCGGAGTAATTTGCTGCTTATTCCAGTCCTTCTAAGTGCTGTTTTTAAATCCTTTTGCCTACTGTTTTATCAGCAACCACCCTTTTTCTGAGAATCGATTTAATGAGTATTTGGCAAAACTGTAATGAGTTGCTCTTTTGCACACCCCTTTCCAGTTTCAGCTCGATGAGAAACTTGCCTACTAATCATTGGTCAAGAGAATAAGATTTACTGTTCATAAAAAAATTTACTTGCTGCACAGTTCTGTTTGCATCTCTCCCACATGTTCCTGAGGTTCTTCCTGCAGAAACAAAAAGACTTCTTTTTTTTTTTTTTCTGTTAACATAAACGGAGAAAATAGCTTGCCATAAATATAAAGGGCATTAAAAGCTCTTCATTTATACTTCTGCAGCAAAAGAGAGATTAAACCATTTAATCTTTTGTCAATTAAAAATGAATGTTAAATTAATTAGGAACATTTCTCAAATGATTTACTGTGAAATTGAAATAATGATCTGTATTAAAGTATTACTTTTAAAATTTATGTTTCTCTGATTACCTAATATTAATGTATTTTTAATAGACTGCATTCTTAAAAAAAAAAGGCAAGTAAGCACCTCATTTCTGGAAGAACTGAAACATTATTTTAAGAAGCATTCCCTTTTTTTTTATAATTCCACTGGCTTCATCAGCCCTATGCACTAGAAGGAAATCTGTCACTGTGTTCCCAGCAGTGACTGTACATGATGTATCCCGCCCCACCCCACCACCTCACCTACACTACCCACCTCCGCCCAAAAAAAAATTTTCTGGACTTGAACAACAGAATGGAATAAATGCTTGTGAATTTAGATCTAACATCATTATCGTAGTATTTACCAAGTGCCTCACTTCCGGTATGTAAATGAGAGAATCTTAAGGTATTTTGGCATTTTAAGTCCTATCCTGAATAGGAATGAACTACATACATTTTGTCTTTGCTTATGTTGATGATGCTGCTAGCTTTGGAGCTTTCTTTCCCAAGCGGCACAACTCTTTCTCATCTTTTCTTTTGACTTCAGTTGAATTATTGAAATTGCTGAATTTTTTGAAGGGCTGTTGATGGTTGTCTCAGTGGGACTTCTGTTGATTTTGACAAGAGCAAGACTGTACTGAAAGATTTGGGATTGTATCTTGTCTGTTCTGTTGTATGGAAGCACATGCATAACATTGGTTCCCTGTTTGCTGAATAGCATAACTTGTGTTATGCACAAGGCTGAAATCTGAAAATGAATTACTTGAAACTCCTGCACAACTTCATATTTCTCTGCTGAATAATAATCTCCAGATCTGTGTGGTGCATTCTGCGTTATTTGCCCTTGTTTCAGTTACTGGTTTTTGGTTAGTTCTCTATCTACTGGGTTCTGGTCGGTTCTGAATTTGTATTTAACAGGAAATGGCAACTGTAATATTCATTTCACAAGCCTTCTAGGAGAATGCATGCTCTAGGGAAGTCTGTGAAATGGACAGGTAATTTCACTAAATCTAATACCGTGAGTGTTTTGGTATCCATTAAGGTCAACCTGATATGGAAATAATATGTTAGCTTGAAAAAAATCTGGTCGGAATCTTTTATTAAGAACATGAATGATAAAAATGTTATGAGAAGCATAATAATTGGGAACTTCTGCACACATCTCAAAATGAGAAATATATCCATTTAATATATCGTGACCTTTAAAAAGTGCTAAATACTACTTGAAGCAGTACTACTGTTCTACTGCACCTCTTATTCAACCCTTTCTTTATTCGTGGAAGAGTGCCTTGCGAGAGGACACTCCAAAGGTCACTTTATACTGTGTGTCTCTTGGAGTGGCCCATAGTGGGTGTTTGGGGAAACAGGCTGAGAGAGGTCAGGGGAAGATTGTAGGCTGTGCTCAGCTTCTGACAGTACTTCAGCTGCATGTGATTAATAGCTGGGACCAGATGTCTCAAGTGGATAGTTCATTGTGAACCCAATTGTGTTTCTGGCCTCCTCAACATCCTGTAACAAAGACTTTTATGATTTTAATGGTGTGGTATGAAAAAGTAGTTTAGTTTTGCTCCCAGTAATTACACTGTGTGTTTTATAGCTCTTATATATTGAGAAATTGTGAATAATCATATCCTGTTCACCTTTTGTCCACTACTGTGATTTTATTGACCTTTATAATATTCCTCATTGTCTTCCTTTCTGCGGCTGGATCACAACTTATGTAGCTGCTCTTAGATTGTTATCTATAGTCATCCATATTGGTCTTCTCTGTCTTTTCTCATACTTTCTGCATATTTTTTTTATGTTAAGAAGACTAGTAAGCAGCAATACTGACTTCACATCTCTTACTGAAGTGCCAAAAGGGATGGGTTTTTCAAGGTTTTCTCACTGGAACTGGGTCAATTTTGTTCAGGCAAACTGCAAGCTGGCTGCAAAAGAGCTTTCCATTTTACCCAAACAACTTCTGAATTTAGATCAATATTACTGAATGGCTTCAGATAGCGAAAAAAAAGTCTTTCCTAGATTAAACTAAATCCAATTTAATTTTAAGTGTTTGTTTTTCCTTTGATTGTGAACCAAACTGAGATGGAAAAGGGAAAAAATTAGAGTTATAGAGTCACCTAGTATTGAGAAAAAATAGGTTTATGTGAATTATTCTGGGGGAGGGCCTCTCACTTGGGAATATCCCGGGATAGAATTGCAAAACTGTTCATTAAATACAAATAGGGCCTAGTTTTATGCTTTGGAAAAAATGTCTGAAGTACTACATACTATTGTGGTATTTGGGAGCAAAAAGCAGAGGAAGTTGATTTTCAGTTCTTCATAGAGTTTGGAGATTTTCTGACCCGAACTGATTTTATTTTATTGAAGAAAATAGGTATTTTTTTCTTGTTTTCACCTTCATTCTGAATAATGCTACTATCTGTTTGGGCAGGCCATTTTCAGTTAGTAAGACCCAATGAATGTGAAAAACATCCTATAAAAACAATCAATATAGTTAGTTGTTCCACTTCATCGAACCAATTTGGATTAATGATAAGATTTTCTAGGATGTGATAACAGCTGCACTTGGGATGTCATTCATTGTGTGAATGATACAGGCAGTGTTAGGCCATACAGGCAATAACCTGAAGAATACCACTCATCCATGAGCAACATTGCTATTCATGACTGTTTTGAGTGTATTGGAATAGTGCCTGTATTTTCCACAGTAATTGAACACAATACTGCAAGAACAAAATCCTAATGGTCAATGTTACTTTCTCTTAGGACAATTCCACTGAGATTAATCCTTTAAAGTTCCACTTCATTCTTGGTCAACTTTTTTTAGCTCAATCCCTTAAGCAATTTAAGGATCAACTTTTTTAGGAGGTAATCCTGTTTGACTTCTGATAATATTGAGGCACAAAGTGCAGTGCAGTAAATGCTTATAGGAACATGGCATGGAAAAATTACATTTGATATCTGTGATTATGTGCAATATGTTCTTAGAGTATGGTCTTTAAAATGTGAAGTCTTTAATGTTGAACAATTCTAGTAAAAACAGTTTGCAGTTCTGAAATTAGATTTTCTAGAAAATAACCACATAAAAGCTTATTTCAAAATCACCCTTTCACCCAAAAAAGGGAAGGAAAAAGTACAGTTTCTCCCCTCCTATATTTTAAATCAAATGGTAAGTCACAAAGAACTTAATTAGCAGTGGTACATGGTGAGACATGGACCACAGGCTCAATTTCTATAATTTTCAGACAGCATTAGACATATAATATAGTAGTGGAACCTAGGGAGTATTTAAAGGAACAGCATTAAAATATGCAGAAATAATCCAATGTGATGTGTCAGTCAACCTTAATTCTTTTGTAATTTCAGGAGGATTTCATGTTTGTTTTGAAAATGGTCTCCAGAAATGCAGCAGTGAGCTGCAAAGCTGTATTCCTGTGCCAAACCTTCCCGAGGAGCTTCTAAGTTGAAACATTTCCCAAATCTTTAATTTGTTCTGTAATAACTGTGACAACCGCTCCTGATTTATCAGATACTGTGGCATTGCTTTTAGCTTCTCATAACTAGGACACAGCCCCTTCGTTCCTCTACGTCTTATGTTCTTCCTTAACTATCATCCTATGCCTCCATCTTTCCATCATTTTCCTATGTATATATGTCTGTTTTACTCTCCTCCTCCTGGGATCCCAGGAGCTACACTTGGTCTTTATGATGATAGAGATATTAGAGATACACTACTTCCTTATTTTCTCCAGGCACGTTCTTGAATATAGAGTTCACAGACACCAAGCCTGGTTTATATTGGAGAGGTGTCCACCTCTGCTTCTGCGCAGATAGAGTGTGGGACTTACCTATTTTTTGTTAGAAGCTGCTGAAAACAATGTTGGCATTCTCTCATGGCCATCAGCTGGTTCAGGTTTATTCTTTTACATACCACAGTTTCAGAATTGTCTCTAGATGAGATCTTCCTGATGTTGCCAATATATGGGAATTACCTGCTGTTGAAAATATAGTACTTGCAATCTCTTTGTGGGCTGTTATAAAACTAGCTAGCTTCCTTCATGGGTGTAGTACAGGATGCACATATAACTTAGCCTAAAACAAAAGCATAAATTGAAGCTTTCTGCAGTAGTTCTCCACCAGAGTTAAGAATATTTACAAAGGTAACATCATGCTATTTGTTTGAGCTGGATCTGAAAACAAAATGAGCTGTTTTCTCCTTTTCTTGCACCCCTGAGGCCCAGTGATCTTTCTCTGAACTTTATAATTTTTTAAAATAATTTTTAACTCAATCCCTGTATTACCAACAGAAATAAGTTATATAAAGAAAAATAAATGATAAAATTAAAATAATAATTAAAACCAAAAAAGTAAAATATTAATTTGGTCAGATTGCTCAATGCTGCTTTGTGTTCTGGAAACAATACAAGGCGATTGTCAGGCAGGCACAGCCACTTGTACAGTTTGTGGGCAAGAGCATGGCCACAGAAATTGTTGAAGAAGTTAGGTTTGACTTGTTGGTTGTGTTGGTCAGGCTTCTGCACTCTCAGTATATACGTAAGCTTTTTTTGTGCTAAAGCAGTTCAGACTTAAATGCTGCACTGGGTATGCTATGCTTGTGGTTCAGGTGGAACAGATTCCTCCGGCCACCACGTAGACTCAACAGGACCTTTTAAAGTCTCCCTATTTAGGTTAAAAACACGTTGAGATTGTGGTAATCTCATATTGCAATAAATTTACTAACATCGGCTGTAATCTTTCATTCTAATGACATGTAATCAATTTTTGCTCCAACAGAAGTGCAGAATTATCAAGGTGTAAATGTCTGTTATTTATAAACAGCTCAGTACCATAACAAACTTACATGTTTTCTTATTATATGTTATTTAACACAGTTTTCCTCTTCAGTGACTGCTGATCCCTCAAAATTTACTCATCCTGCTGTCTTCTGGCTGGTGATTTTGGAAAGATGAGGAATTATATTCCCCTTCTTTAGTTTTCTCTAATCTTACATTTTTCCTCTCTTCTCTCTCCATTCTGATGATTCACAATTCTCGAGATAATTTTTGTGGGTATTTCTTTAGGCTACTGACCATATCAGGAGTTATATCCTAACATAGACTCTGATCTTGGTAGCAATATTTGAAATTGTAGAAATTCATAGTTCCTGGCCTGGCCCAGTCCTGGTTGCTAATAATTTGGGGCCCAGGGACACTCAGAGCCAGGGACAGCAGTTTTTTTACCTTAGTCTTCTATGGGGTTTTATTGCATAACTTTGACCAGTGGATTTTTAGAGGTACACTTGTCCTACCATCCTGAGGAAAGGAGATCCACTTGGTGTGACGTGAGAAAATACCTCCTTTATTTTGTTCTGAAACACTAGATGGGTACTCACCCCTTCCTGCTTGTATTGGAAGACGCTGATCAGTCCTTCCCTCATCTTTTCCATACTACTTGTAATTTCCTAAATGCAATTAGAGATAACTGTAGATTTTGAATTTTTAGTTTGAATATTGTTGAATTTACCTCATTTCCAAAAGTTTCTTAATGAACTATTCTATAACTTTTCTATTATGTGATATCTCAGTATTACATATACTTCAAAGAAAAGCAACTGTGCATCTCTAAGTATGAAGCATGGTCCTGTTTTGTGATGTTTCAGAAGTAAGCATTTGGTATTTTCATACAATTCTGTAAGAAAACGTAAAGAGCAAAGTGAAATACTGGACTATAATTCATGAGTTGCAGATGTGCATTCCTCTTTACTTAGATGAACATTACTGTATGAATTTTTTACTTAATATTGACTTACTTGCTTTATAATGGATATAATCTTTATCTAAAGTTAAGATACAATGGAAAATATCTTTTAGACAACAGTTTTAGCTTCTTTAGTTGCTAACATGTATTAACTATTTTCTATTAAGTAAATACTCCTTTTGAAGTGAGCTCGGTAGCATGTTCTCACTTCAAAATTTGCATTCTCTTTCCTAGTTATTACACTCAGGGGTGATGTTTGTGCATTCTCGGTTTTGAAGTAGTTTCTAGGTAACTACACTGACCCAATTAGCAGCTTTTTGTCATACATTCAAAAGGGTTCAAGCAAGAGGCAAAGTGATGACTGCAAGCTGATTAGTTCACCTTGGTGTTTCCAAAATCTTTGTTTTGTTTACTTTTTCATTCCTTATTCAGTAAAGAAGAAAGAGGCAAGATAAAAGTGTAATTTCTTTTAATGGGTACCTACCTAATAGGGATTTGCATCTCATCTCCTTCGTATATGTTACTTAAAGCTCTTTTCTCACTTCTTTTTACAGGTTTCTGAAGTGTCTTTAACCTTGCTTTCATGTTCTCATGTAAATTTTCTGTGTGTTCCCCAGCAATTTTGGTGGGGAAAAAAAAAGGGACTTTATGGCTGTACACAGTTGTAAAAACTTTACAATCCCAATTGAGTGCCAAGTGAGCTGAACAATATTTTGCCCCTAAAGAATAAGATTACAAGGTCAATTTCTCTGAATTTAATTCAGTATTGCCATTTTCAAAGGTATTAATTACATTACAGTAATGTATGCTGGTATCGGGACTCAGAGGAAATAGCACCAAGCATCATGATGTGACCAGTTGTTTACATTCACAAGTGTTTCTCTGCACCTTTGCTGGATGGTTACATGATGGCAGCAAAGAAGGTGCATTTCAAGTGGTACAAGAGTTGTCTGAGCAGGTCATAGGGCCTAAGGTCTGCTTTGGGAAGGAGTTTTTTGCAGGACAAAGGGAACTGACTATCTGTTGGGAAATACTGTGATCTTGGAATAGGAAAGGCCTGTGTAAGGACTTCGAGGGGCAAGGAAAGAAGAAAGATCTCTTGAAGTTAACATTGAATTGGTCTGATGTGTAGAGAGATCAGAACCTGTGGGGGATGATGTTGCTCATGCCCCTTCAGTGTTGCAGCATTTATCGAAGCCCCCAGCAGCAACAGTCTTACAAAGTCAGTAGCAGAGTGAAAAAAGGTCTACATATAGGTCACTATGGAGGGGATCACTATAGGAACTACATGCTTTATGTAAATATATGTTTGAGTGGAATATTTTGATGTACCCACTTGGATGGTCTTTACAATTGTCCAATCACTGCTTTCTTGCATTTTTAAAAGTGGGGTATATCTTAGAATCTTCCTTCATAAAAATCAACTTGCTCTTTGGTGTATTTCTGATTCCCATAAACGGTAGTGAGGAATGGTGCAGAGCAAAGCTGTAACACAGACTCTGTTTCCTCAAGTTTTTTGAAAAAACCCAGCCCTTTAACTTTTGTTCAAATTACCCATCCCTACCAGTTCTGTGTGTAATCTGTCATTGCATATCAAAACAGTAATCTGCATGTGCTCCACGGAATAAACAAGCATGTGTTTATTGAGAGAGTTTAATATTGAATTTAGGACCCTCTCTGTGGTTTAGCTCAGTTCCTATATCATCGTGTTTCTGTAATGTTTTGTAATTGATTTCATAACTTATAAATTGCATTATGCCATGTATAAGGACTGCTACTTTGTTTCTTCATCAAATGAACTATAGATGTTCCAGAAGTTGTAGAAACTTCTATTCCAGTATCAAATGTTTAAAACTCAGACTTCAGAAAGTCATTAATGACTTTGAACAATTAATTTTTAGATATTTTTTCCTGTCAATTACCCAACCCATGGAAAAATGATTGTGTAAAAGATAGTTATGATTTTTGAGAAATAGAATTACTTGAAATTCTGAGATTTAAAAACTGGCTGTTATAATAATGATCAGAAAATCGTGATGGCTGGGAGCCATGTGAGTTGTGAAACCTTAGATAAGAATGAAAGTGACTCCTGACAGATAAGCGGATAAACAGGCCTGCACTCAGCTCCAGAGAGATGCTGAGAATAGCTGTCAGTGCAGTCAAACCAAATATCATTCAAAAGCAGCATGGAATTGAAAGTTGAGAGCAGCCCCAAGTTTTGCTGCTTCGAGATTCAAGCAGTAGCTGTCAGCATCTGTTGCTCTTTAGTGTCTGCACATGGAAGTAATAAGTTGGTTGGCAGCCTGTGAATGTACAGGTATGCAAAATTAGCTGTAATGATGGTAGTGCCTCCCTTTCTTCAATGGGTGTGCCTCTAGTAGTTACCTGCTTGATTTGGGGAAGGGCAAAGTACTTTTGGCATGGCTGTAGATGCTAGCGTGTGTTTATGGCCTTATTTCCCCGTTAAGAAAAATATCTACATTTTCATTTTTTACATTTAGGTATCTTCTGCTTGCATCTATTTCTTGATTTGGTCTTCAAAATTTCTTTTGAAAGTGCCAACTTAATCTGCAGTACCATTGCTGTAGTGTGTACCTGTTCCAAGTCTTACTAGAGATTCCTAAATAAAACTCAGTGTTGGAACTTATGAGATTCCATATTGATGCCTTAACTTTGTAGTAATTCTTTAGCTAGTCTTACAAAAAACATTAAAATGATCAAACCCAATTTGCATAAAACATCTAATCAGTGCACAGCATCTTGCTTCATGTTAAAGTCGCTCAGTTTCCTTCACCAACTATTTTTATAGTAAATGCTGTATTAAGGTGAATGTATTTACCTTTAACTCTTGCTTTTACTGCTTTTTAATGCTTTCTTCCTTACTTTTTCCATTTCCCATTTTATTAGGAAAAAAATCTCCACCTTATCTTGCCTCCATCATCCGATACTCAAAGTGCAATTCTTTCAGTGTCTGAAAAACCTAATAAAATTTTCTGAATTTGGAATGCAGTTCCACTTGCTTAAAGGAACACTGAATAACAGTCAGCAAATACAATATGGTGAGTAAAGACGTTATGTGACATTGTAGGTTGATTTATGTCCTGATGCTGAGGTAGTTTACATATGTTCTGTCTAATCTCGGAAGGACAATTTTTACACAAGCCTGATAATATATTTGGTAAAAGGTTTATCTCTGTTAATGTTTCTCAAAAAAAAAAAAAACCAACAACAAAACAGTTTTAAAGGCAAAGCACCACTGTTAAGTTAACAGTATTCCCTTTTTTCACTGAGTAGCTGTGTGCTCTTAGCATCTCTTCTCCTGTATTTTGAATAGGCTATATGTAGCTTTAAAAATGAAAGGTTTGGAAGGTAAACGTCAGTAGGAAAAAGCACAGCTGCTTTTTTTTTTTAAGAAAGAGAGTTGATAAAAGTGGAAATCAGTATTTGTTTTTCTTATTACAGAATCTGAGATGTATAGTTGTTCTAAGTACCATGAAGTGGTAGTTAACCATGTAGTTAATATGCTTTAGAACTTGCAGCTAAAGTTCTATGCAGAAAACACTTGTAGTTCATCAACAAAGTACATTTTGCTGTATGCGAGACTTAAATAGCAATAGAAAGCAGTACTGAGAAAACAAGCATCCTATAAAATCTAAAAAATTCATTTTCAGGAATGACTTTCAACTTTTAACCTGTGTAAGCCTATATTTAAGCCTATAGAACTAGGCACTAATATCAACCTTTGGATTCTCAACATTTATTGCATATTTTCCAAGCTACTACCTTTTATGGTGGTTATTGTTTAGTCACAAGTTCTGAAAGTCTGAGTTCACCTCTGAGAAAAAAATCCTTTAGCAACTTGTGAAATAGCTGACAGACTTATTTGGTATTGTTTTAGGCAGAATGTTACAGAATCTGAATTATCTTGCAAATAGCGTATTTCTTTTTCCTTGCTACATTCACATTTTTCTTGCTTGTTTGGGTTTTGGTTTGTTTGTTGGGTTTTTTTTAATATTTGTATAGTAGTAGTACATGCAAAATCAGGGTGGGGTTGTGTCCTCATTCTGTTGGAAGATGTAAAACCATGTAAGAAAAGAAAAATATTCTACAGAATACTGGTGGCCTTCAGAATTGGTACTGTTAAACATTTCTTCCACTTAGTATGATTCTCTGAATTAAGAAACACAACTATCATACCAGAATTCCTTGGAAATAGACATATTTCAAAGTTTCTTTGAGTTTTTGTTGCACTGGGAGTCTCCACAGGCAATACTAGTTGTCAGATGAGTGAGCTTCTTGACCATGTCAACTTTACTTGAAACAGTTTGAAAGCTTGAGAAATCCCAAAACATACCAGGCATAAAGAATGTGTCAGTGTTGTATAAATCAAGTCAGCGGTTACTGTTCCAAGGCTGCTAGTTTTGTCAAGTTCATTGTACATCTACACATTAGATATGGTGCTAGTGTAACACAGGCTGATTCCTGTGAGAAGCAGCCCTGTATCTGCAAAGGTGTGAGTAGCTTGATGTTTACCAGTTGGACTTAAGGAGTATCTGGAAGTCTTTGTAGTGTCTGGTTTTCAGTTTTTGGTTGTTGGTTGGTTTTGATGTGGTATTATAGAGCAAACAAGACCGAGTATGGAGTCCACATCTGTTGTACAACATCCTCAAAGCATTATTGAGCAGAGTGGATTCCCGGGTAAGAAGTCGTATGTAGCTCTGGTTATATGTTACACTGAGGTGGGGAGTGTGTACACAAGATTCATGATTAAAAACATGGCGTTTCCAGCCATAACTTGTGCTACCTTTTTTTCCCCATCTTCAGAGTCCCATGAGTGTTCTGCTAAGTTATCTGTGTTTTAACAGTTACTGCTAACAGAAAAATGAAAAAGGGAAGGGTGTAAACATGAAAGATTTGTTATAGCAAATGAATCAGAAATACCAAAAGCAATTTAAACAGAGTTTTTTGTTTGTTTACTGGTGAAGTTTTGTTTGGTTATTTTATAACCTAAGATTACAGACAGGTCTATCAAAAGCTTAGGTTATTGTCAGAGATGAAACTGAGGTAAGAAAATTTAATCAGTGAGGAAGAGCAAGTTGTGATTTCAAATGGTCATTGCTCAGTTAGCGGCACAGCTGCTTGATGCAGAATTCAGCATAGTTAAATTCTATGCAGAGCAATCTGCTTTTTAGTTGTCTGTCCTAATATATCAGTGCTGAAGATACAAGGCCATTAAACTGTGATCCAAAGACTGAAAATATATTGATGCAAGATGACTAGTGATAGAACAGAAGGACTGAAGGGAGGCATCACATGCTCCTTGCATTTAGAGTTGAAATTCATAGTATCAGTTGGCTCCAGCATGTAATAATAGTAGTATGGAATAATAGTACTATAATCAACTTGTACGTGATTTGTATTCTGCACGTGGTTAAGTCTTAGAGTTTGCTTGAATATCAGCTTAGCCCATCTTGTTTTACCATCACTATGGTTCTTCTGTAATTTCTGACACGTTCCAAACTCTCTGTGTGTTCTGATCAGAACCCAGGTCACTGATCTCTCTTTCAGTGTGTGTCGCGGCTCTGGCCAGCTCAGAGTTAACCTCCCCAGGCAGTCAGCACAGGTGAGCTGAGTCATGCAGCACCCTGTGTTATCTTTGGGTTGGTAAGGTACTCTGTGTGCATGACATTTTTCTATGGGCTGTTATTGTTCCTCTTTCGCAGTGATTTTGTTAGTTAACTGCCCTTATCCCTTATTGCTCTGGGAGTGAGCAAGTGACCTGTGGAGCTCAGCTACTGTTTGGGACTGAACCACCACAGTATGCAAAGTTTTTTGCAATGATTCTCCTTCCAATTCCTTTTTTATAACAGCATCTGCAGTTATGGGTTTGGGTTTTTTTTTGTTTAACCGAATACTGTGAAATAGTCTTTTTGTTTATTAAAGATGTATGAATCCAGACTGATTTCAGTGTAGGGTATTTAACAATGTTTTTTGACATTTCCTTGAAGTTTTGTTATGTAAGCTGTCCTGAGCTCTGGAGAAAATAAATTTTTAAAAGCTATGTAGTGCTAAATTGTGAAGAAGAGGTCTTCAGAGTAAAGGTATTAGCAATAAATTCTTTAACCTGCACATTTCTTGAAAGCTACAAATGTTATTTTGTGTTCTGAATCTTGGATAGATATGGGGATATAATTGGTCCTTTATAGTGTTCCTTTGATTTTACATTATCTGCCTGTTGAACTGTAGTTTGTTTTTATAGCAATTGTTTTTTATTAAAAGTAGTCCTTTGGGGATGGCTGTCTTGCCTAGAACTAACCCAAGGCATGCATTTGCTGTTGAACAGAGCTGTGCTGATAAATTTGTTTTGTTTGTTTCAGCAGACATACCAAGCTATTTTCTTGATGCCTGGAGGTTTGGAAAAGTTGGTGTTTTGCTAACAGAAACTTCAGACTAATGCTATACAAGTCCAGAGTAAGGAAAGCAATTTGTGCTAAACTTCTAGCATTTTAAGAAATGGGTCCAAAAAAATAACAAACTTAATAAAAAAAGAGTGCTATTTTCTTTGCACAATTATTTATTTATTTTCCATTGGTACTGGCAATAAGGTCAAAGCTTTCTGTGCTTATGTAAGTAATATTAAAGTAATGGTTGGCTTGTATTAGGAAATAGTCAAACTAAAGAAGTCCTCTACAAATGTTGTGGAAGTTTTGACAGGTATATCCCACTCACTCCGGAGTTTAATGTGTCTTTATTAAGTCATCTCTTGATTCTGTGTCTGATTGACTTTCAAACCTAGCCTGATGGCAGCACTGCCAAAATAATCTCACAAAAATTGTCCTATCACAAAGCTTGGTAGCAGGGCAGGTTAGGTCAAATGGAACCCTTCCCTGCTGGAGTGTCTCTGAATGATGGACATTGACAGAAAAAGTAATAGTGAAAGTGACTCTGTGATGTCTGAGCATAACTGGTCTTTCCCCTTTCAGTTCTGCATTTGTCTGTGGTGTTGTGACCCCAAGCAGCACACTTTCCCAGCTGCGGATATCCCCATACATGGTATGATAGCCAGCTTCTCCATTGTTTAAGCACTGAGAGTGAATGACATAAAAAAGGCAAATTAAGTTGGCACCAAAAGTTACCCCACACTTACTTTCATGCCACCAGCAGGGTGTGCAGATGGGGCATTGTTTCTGATTGTCTGTTCTGCCTTTGCCTTCTTGAGATGGTATGCCTCGGTTGCTGTTGTCCCTAGGGAAGCTGCCTCCTCTTGAAGGCTGATTCAGCATTTCAGTTATGAAGACGTTTGGCCCTTACCCTACCTACTATGATTTAGTCTTAATCTAGCATTTTTTCTACCTATTCACAGCAGTGACGGTGGGAGGACACAGAATTGTGCTCTACAGTAGAATACAGCTAGTGTTTTACTCACAATTTAAGATTGAGAATGACTATTTAAACCTTATATGTAGAGGTAACTATAGTTGCCAACAACCTATGTTCATTCCTCATGTGTCAGGAATCATACTGAGATGAACACATTTACTGTCATCTTAGATTCTCTACTGAGGAAATGATTCATACTGGCAGTATGTGTAGAACTAAATGCAAAGGGAAATGATTTTATGAAAAAATAAGGCTGTAATTTTCAGAGAATAGCAATCCTCTTTCTTCTTACGAAGAAAATGTGTTGGTTATCATGCCTTCTTGAAGGAACTGCTGATTGTAGATGTATGAAACTACAGGGAAAAAAATGTGAAAGAAAATAAATTGAAGCATAGGAATAAAAGAAACAAAGAAAGTTAAATATCCATCAAGTGAATACTATGAATATTTTTAACATAAAAGAATACTGCTGTTCAAGAAAATGTGGTAAATTAAAGGAGGGACAAAAAATGGACTGTGATATTATTTGTGTAAATTTGTTTGATAGGAATTTCAGATTCATTCCCTGGAAGTAGTATGAATAATTTTTTTTATCTAGGTAGGGAGACTACCTATCACGGGATTATGTGGAGAGATAGTACAGAAATTATGACTGCCAGATGTGGTATTATAACTGAGATCCATATATCTGTAGAGTATCAAATGTGATGTCAGATGGTGCAACTCATTATAGTTTTTAAATATGTTTTAGAGAGACTTAAGCATTTCCCAAGAGATCAACGGACTTAGAGAATTATGGGAAGGATTCCCTGGCAAGCTTAAGCAGGTCAAATTCCCATTTCTGTTTCATATCACTTGATTAAAGAGTGACTCTGAAAGGTTTCTGTACAGGACTGCCTGACTTGATAACCCTTTGCTAAAGTCAATCAAATTGTGAATTCTTTCAAAGAACAGAAACACTTCCAACACAGAAGAGGTCCTGTGACAAAGTTATCACTGCTTTTGCTGTATCAATAAAAATGGCTTAAGTGGGATTTGCAATTTGTGAAAGTCTCAGTATTCTGTCGCATAGTCATCTCATAAGAATATAACATGATTTCTGGTCAAAGTCATTACTCTAGAACAGAAAATACCTTCAAATTCCCCAATAAACAATGATGGATGGATTCTGTGTTGGAGTTGTTGAACAGAATAGGCTGTGGGGGAGCTAGAGGGTTGGACAGCATCAGATGAAAGGCTCCCAGGCAGAAGACTGCAAGCTTCTTAGGGCACTTACTCTCACTAGCTGATAGCAGGTGAATTTCTGTATGATGTAATCTGCAATAGGCATCACTAAAGTATAAGGGGGTGTGAGACTCATCTGAGAGAAGAACATTTTGGTATGAACCAGTAGGTACTAGGTAGTTGTAATGGCATCCTGACAGAATGAGACAAAGAACTTCCCCTTCCTTATTCATTTATATGTTATATATCTCCTGAAATAATGAAACCTACTTCTTGATTATAAGCTCTTACTTTTTTTTTTAATTAATACTCAAAAATACTCTTTTGCTTCTGAATACAGACTTCACAGAACTGCTAAGAACATAGCAGTGTGTGTGGACTGGCAGCACACGCTGTCTGAATCCCAGGTGTCCTGATGGAAGGTGGTAATGAGAAGCAGAAGGAGGGCTGGGTTGTGCAAGGCATCCTAAAAGCCCAAAGAGGAGTTTGATCTTTAATGTGGGTAATTTTCTTACATTCATAAATACAGATATGAAAGGTCAATTACTGAATAAATCCCTACTGGTCCCAGAAAAGTAATCTTTAATTCTATTATTGTGTTCTCACTTTCTCGAATTACCTGCTTCAATGCCATGAATTTTTGAATCTCATGGTCAATTATTTCCCATGGACAACCTGAGTAAAAATCTCAATTACAAAGCCAAATATTGTTTCCCTGTCATGGAGCAAACCAATCTAAACCATCTGTGAATAAGTATTTTCATGAAGGATGCATGAGTTCTGTTTTCCTGACTGTGATAATTCCTTTTTATGTCATTGAATATACAGACTTCAGATGAGCCCAACGTCTGTAAACAGCGATATATTTTTTCCAAAATTATGTAATTTTGCCTGCACTGGAGTTGTAGTAACATGGGAAGTAACAAACCCAGTTTGATTTTAATGGAAGCTACAGATTTAAAATTAGAAAATGAAATTTTCATTGCAATCCCAACTGTTTCTCAATGTTTGGGAGAGAAACCATTTCTCAGTATTTAGGAAAAAAACTTTGGAATCTGCAAGACTTTTTGTCTAAAAAGTCACTCTTCAGAGAAGAAATACACTTTAAATATGGAAAGAACCCCTGGTCTTACTCTAATTATTACATAAATCAAAACATTTCCTATCTTGCCTACCCAGCTGAGAAGCCAGCAGCAGTTAATAAGCTATATGTAGATGTAAATTAGTAATACAATTCACATTAAATGGTATTTCTTTCATTTCTAATAGGCAGTGTCATATTATGGAATAATCACATTTTGTACTTTGTATATTGAAGATGTCAGATTGCACATGCTGTAAACTAATACTGAAATTAAGTCTTCTCATTAAAAGTAGCAGTGGGGAGGTGGCTTGGGGACGTAAGGTGGCTCTAGGGTAAAGTCTAAGCTAACTTGTAAAATAAGAACTGAGAGCACAGGTCCATTTCTTCACACATTTCAGTATTTTATGAAAACTTAATGTGGTAGAATGTACTTCAGATATATAAAAACCCTCATGAAGACCACAGTTGCAATTAAGTTGAAATACATGGTTAATTTTCAGTATTTCAGACGGATAAACAAAATTAATGTTTCACTGAACTAGAGCTGGTTGAATGTGAGATAAAATTTGGTCAAGTGTATTATGCATGTATTCCATTATAGAGTCATTGAAACAGTGTGAAGTATACAATTGAAAACATTATATGTTGTCATCAGTCAGGGGTGATGTTTGGCTTTTGATGTACATCTGTAAGAATATTCTTCAAGTGGTCCTCTTTGCTCCAGTTATATTATTTTGTTATAATAATACTAGAAATCTGTGTGGGACTCTATTGGTTTTCATGGAGCTGGGTAGGAGATGATGTAGGGGAAATCCTACCCTCACTGTCCACTTCAGAGCTCGGTTTTGGTTTCACTTGGAGATGTCAGATTGCCAAAGGCTTTGAGCAGCATCTGCCTGCCTTGGCTGCAAGCAGGAAAACCTTGTAGATTCAGGGTGTAACTTTTGCTGTCCAAAGCACCAACGGGTGGCATATAGTCTTCTTAAACTTAATGGTAGATGTGACTCAGGCCTGAGTCCAGTTGATTTGAAAAGGGAGTAAATTACTTCAGGGATTCTAGAGAACATCTTTCTTCTCTGTGCTGTCTAATGTCCCCAGCTTACAAAAAGGTGTACACATTGTCTTACAGATACTATATAACATTGGCATGATCCAGCCTGGCTAGAACAAGGTTCAGTTTTGCAATTCACTTTTTACTCCATGCCTCTTCAAGCAGTGGGGCAAGCTAAAGAAAAGATCCTTTGCCAGCTGCAAAGCTCCAGTGATTTTAGGGTCTAAATGAAACTCATTGATCTCAGTAGGTGATAATCTGGGAACCTAAGCAGCCTGTCAGCTCTGCAGATATAATGGGAAGGCTTTTGAAGAGAACTAGGGGAAAATCATACACAATCTTGAGGAATTAGTTAGGAAGCTCAGCTGGTTTGATGTGATTATGCATGTGTTGTTGCGTCTCTAATGGGAAACAATTTGGTGTAGGGAGTGGGTTTTTTTTTTTTGTTATTGAAATGAAGATTAATAGCTGTGCTGATTGCTTGGTGGTTTTGGGGTCTTCCTTTTCTCAATGGTTCCCAGAGTTTCTTTGATAAATATTGCAGGTTGTGAATTGGGTATAATCCACATAAATGCTCCAGTGCTGCTTATGGTCTGAAAAGATCCTATGCTTATATTGTCCTTCAGACATTTCTTGAAAATCACACAGCTCCAGTGGTGAAACTGCAATAGCATGGCTTGGTGAGGCAGGCGTACATGTGGGATCCATCTATCCATTCCATGTGAAGGATGCATTTGCATTATTTTTGATTCATTACAAAAGACTAAATGATGAAATCTTGCTCAATGGACACTTGGTCTCTCCAGGGACGAACACAGAATAATCACTACAGACAAATTAATTGCAGGCACATATTGCAGGCTTTTTGTATTTGTCTTGCTTTGTGACTAGGCCATTGTTTTGTGCAGAGAGTAGATGGTACATGTACATTTCAATTTGGTTGACACTGAGTTTCCAGCCCTGAAATTGTGATGGCCTTTACTGAGGGGGGACTTGCCCTGGAGCAAGGATCACTTAAGAATATTAGGGCATTTGAGTACTATTTCTACAGATTGAGTTGGTGTTCCTTCATCAGTTCTTGAGTGTAGGAGGGCTGTTGATATGCTTTGGAGTGCCGCAAGCACTAGTTGTGTTTTCTCTAATTATCTCGTCCATTTTTTTCCTTCTTTTTTCCTTTATAGGATGAGGGAGAGGACAGCAGCATAATTGGAGATTAAGGACAGTGAAGCAGGCTTTGTTTGAAACAGAAGAGTATACAATATTGCTGTCATTGATGCATATGCCAGTGTGTTAAGTCTAAGATCTGAGTCATAGTGTATCTGCTTAATATGCCTATTCATACACCAAGTGAAGCGAGGTCTTATTTTCAAATCTTATTTCTTTTTGGTGTGGCAGCTGAGTTCCATTTGTGTGTTTTGTGCGTGGAAGGAACCTAAACACTCCTGTTTTCAGGTTTAATCGATGACATTGAATTTGTTGGGGTTTTTTTCTCCATCATTGACAGACTTGCTGAGATTGATTTTAAAGTGTTAAGTCACAGGAGTAATCTCAGTATGGGAGACCCACAGCCATGATGCACAATGTCTTGTAAAATAATTTAGAGAATGCAAGTAGAAGCATGAATTCCTATTTCTTGTTTTAAATATCTCATTAACCTATAGTCCTCTGTTCTTTTTTTCCCCCTCTACTTTTCCAGGCAAATTCATTCAATTGGAGAGTATCTTATAAGTATTTTATAGATGATAAATGTTTAGTTTCTAATTTAGCTTTTACAGTTAGAGCAGTATTGTTAACCTCCAGTGAACAATCATACTGTAGCTGCGGAATTTTTATTCTATTTTTGTTTTCTGAGTTTTTGAGCCTGTCAAGTATCATCTTCAATTTAAGAGACATTTTATGGTACGTGTTAGGGAAGAGTATAATTTGCACAAAGCTTCTTGATGTCCTGATGGAAATGGACAGTTCTTTTAGAACCTCCACACAGGAGGTTCTGAAAACGTAAATTGCTATACTTGCCACAAAAATATTTTTAATGTTGCTTACTTAGAGAATTGTTTTCCTTAGAGCAGACCATGGCATTTTTAAATTGTTGTTTTATCCAGAAATACTTCCTGAAAATACTGTAAAACCTTTCAGATGATTTTGCAGCTACTTTGTTTTTGTAATTACCGAGAGTACTCTCAGGATCTGAATTTAGGAGAGATGATTTTCAGGAAATAGAATAGTTTGTATTAACTGTCTGTGATAGCAAAGCCCCACTCTGAAGGGGTATTGTAGCACAAAGGTAAATTCTGTTTGGGAAACAATCCTCCTTTCGATTGTGGAGAAGCAGAAAATACCGTAAACTGCTATGTTATTTATCTTGCTGTGGTACTTAATCTCCTTGCAAAAGAATTATGGAAAATGTGCAGGGTTTTCTCTCCCGTTATTACAGGGATTTACACTAACATCAAACTAAAATACAGTTTAGGTAGGGAGAAACATTATCAATTCAATTAAAACAACAAAATTGTTGAATCATTCTAAAGAAACATTTTATTAATTCTTATTACCTTTGACTAAACAGTTATGCATGAATTGCTAATCCATAGTTCCCTTGCAGGTAGTGGGCAGGAATAGATACTTCTGAGGCTTAATCCTATGTCACATGTCATACTGTGGTCTCTATCTAAATAGGTAAAATATACTGGATTACAGAAGTGTCATCATCTCTAGAATATTTCAGGTGTAAATGTCTACATTCTAAGCCGCTAAATCAGGTGAGATTAATCTCTAGGTATGAATAGGGGTCTGATGTGGAGTCCTTTGCCCTTCAAGACTGTGTTGAAGGTTGTGTTGGGTGAACTAACATTATCCAGGTGCAAGGAGACATGTGCTGCCCTAAAGGTGACACAAAATACTATTCTTCTCATTAGATATACTGATCTGCTTTTTTTTACCAAGGGTTTTTTGTCCTTAGGGAGTAAGAGATAGGAATATAGTTTTTTCTGATTGGATGATTGAATCTTTCTTGATATGCAAATATCAGTGTTTGGTACTTTAAAGCATAGTTTTTAGCAGAGCCCTAAGGACAAGATCTATAGTGTGATGCAACTTCTTTATGTGATATTTTTGTACAATTATTTTAATAGCTCAAGAAAAACAGAAGCTAATGCTTCCCTCGGTGCATTTTCAAGTCTCTCATTAATTAAAAAAACTAATTACTTTTTCCGTTACAGTAATGGTGATATTTTTGAATCAAAGGGCATTGCATTTAACACAATTATAATTATGTGAATCAAGACCAGAATGGTTAAAGATTAGCTTCACATCGTTGCTATGGCTTTTATTCCATTGAAATTTTCTGTTGGCTGTGGGTTTTGGTTTGTTGGGGGTTTTTTTTGTGTTAAGGGGTAAATATTAAAAGCAGTGTATTGCAACTGTTAATTTCCTTAGTTCTGTCATCTTTGACCCTGCCAAGGTCTTACTCAGCTTGATGCATTTTTCTTTGAGAATCAATCACTCTTGGGAACCTTGTTTGAACACTAATACCCAAAGTTGGTTTTATGGAATTGGCGTGTTGGAACTTGGGGTTTTTTTCTGGTTGTAGCTGGGCTGACAGACAAAACTTGAGATCCATTGATGTTAATTACTTTTGTAAGAGGAAGTCAGCCACACTTCTATTTCCCAAACACTCTGTAGGAGTATTTTTCTCATGAGGAAAATAATAAAGGGAGGTATTCCATAGCCTGTAATTTAGTATTGGATTGAGTAGGTGAAATCTTGCCTCTCTGTCAGGATGAATCAGGGCAATGACAGTTGCATCTGAATGTCCTCCTTCTTTTAAAAGAAGTGGCAAGATTCTAGAAGAAGAATGACTTCCAAGCCAGGAAACAAAGATGGGACTGTCTGACTCTGTCCATACTGGGATGTATTAGGGTGCTACGGGGTTAGATCTGTTTGTAGACTAAGATATTTGGTGCTGAGGATCCAACACTTTGGGCAACCACTGCCATCAGCCCTTGGACTGAATCAGCATCATCAGCAGATGAAGCACATCTAGTTCAAGTGCCTCCAAACTAGGTTCATGCATTCTGAGATGTCCCCCTCATGTGAACTAAGTGTGGTAAATGGGACACATGTGGTTTGATGAGAATCCCCTATCTGAACCAAAATGGTGATACAGATGCATTGTATATATCCAGTTTGGAAACTCTCAATTACTAGCAAAAATTTTATGGCAGAAAGATTGCTTCTAAATTGCTTCCAAGATTTCTTTTAAAGGTTTCTGTATTTAAGCAGCTGTGTTGTAAGCTGAGCTGGATGGAAACAAGTTATACAGCCTGGTGGGAAAAGCGGAGCATAACTGCAGCCTGCAACAATGAGCAAAGGAAAATTTGAGTCAAATGAGATGGCATTTATTCTGAGATGTTTTATTGTACCACAGACCTTCAAAACTGCACAACAAAGAGATAAGGACAGGCAAATGTATCAATTGTGTATTCTGTAACAGTCAGTAGCTATGAGGGTGGGCTGTATACTTCATCAAAGCCTAAATTCTCCTCTTGAGCTGAAACTTACCAAAGAAATGAGTGGTGTGATTGCATGGGTAGGCACTGCTTATCCAATACTTTTGTCTTTGATTTGGGTGTTGAGTTGTGAAAATGTTCAGGTCTTTAAAAAGAAAGCCTAATCACAGCAAAGCTCTTCCCTTTGTAAGACAAGAACTATGTCCCCTTTCATCCAGAGAGCTGCAGGTCTCTGTAGCCCATCTTGGTCAGTCACTGAATAATCAGCACCATTTTCAATGTCTGATATATATGAGTGTCTGTTTAGGTGACTGTCCTGGGTGCAAACTTTCTATACACTATCATGAAGAGTTTAGAACTTGTCTAACAATTACTTATTTCTTAGAGAGTTCCTCTTTGCTGTTATTCCTTCCTTCGGTGGTTTTTTTTTTGGTGGGGACAGAGTATATAAATTGAAAGGCATTGCTGCTTCCTTTTTTCACGCATTTCTGTGAAACAAAAGGCTGTAACATACAAATTACAGCAGCCTGCATTCTTTTTGGGATGGAGAACATATCAACACAGTTGGAAAAGGGCTTTTGTCTTGAGGACCATGGCTAATTACTGAGACTGGTCAGAGTTAGTTAGTAATAAGGGTGGTGCCGCTTACTACCAAGTTGCAACATAATGTGATGATAAGAATATGTTAGTATTTTAGCACTAAGGAACAAAACAACTGCAATAAGAGTGTTTGCTTTGTAAATTTGTATGTGTGACCAGGTATCATATCATTGCCAGGAGAAAGCCTGAAGCTCTGGTGCCTTGTTTACAAATTTGTACAGTTCACTTGACACAATACAAGTGTAGATTAATTAGGAGGAAAAAATAGTAAGATATTAATGACTGTAGAAGAATAAATACAGTCAATCTGTATATTTTATTGGCCTTTTTTTAGGACTCTTAAGTGAAAGCTCATCTGTGGCAAAGAGTGATAGTTGTTACTGGTTAAGGTACAGGACTGGCCATTCACATATTATGGTAGTTCTTTGCCATAGACTCCTACATGGCTTGACTTTCTGTCAGAATCCATTCCATTTAAGTCAATAGCAGTTGGTCTCAGTTAACTGCAGCAGTCTTAGAAGTTGGATGCCTGACCGAAACTACCCAGATGGGTCCTATTTAATCAACGGGGAGACGCTGGTGCATATATGGAGTAATGAATTGTACTTGAGGACAGAATTGTGTTTGATTGTGGAGGCCTCTGCAAGTACCTTAGACTGACCAACTTTTAAATCATTGCAGTTAGTTGAAATGAATGTTTCCCATGGTCTTTCTGTTGACTCTGGAGTGGCTTGAATCAGGTACATGCACTCACTCTGTTTTTCCAAGTTTTTATACCTGTGAAGATAAAATTATTTTTATCACAGGAATGCACTGAGAACAAATTAAAAAATAAATACAAATTGTTCAGATAGGCTTGGTTTTGGCTTATAAAAGAAATAGGAAATTGGAAAACATAGGAAACAGGCTGCCTTGTTCATGTACTGTTTACTTGTTGAAGTACTATAATGTATGTCACAGCACAAGAAAGTAAGAAAACAAAGCTGGTTTAGACTAATAAATACATGGGCTTGTAACATAGAACCTACCAGGTGCCTTTTGTACATAGCGTGCCTGAGGCAGACACGAGGACCTCAGAATGTCTAACCGAGCTTTGTTTTTCCTTTTTTGCTCGGTTCAGTATCAGTTTTCGGCAGTAGGCTATGTTCCCATGAGCTTGCATTTGAAAATGTAATCATTTCACTCACATGCCCTTTTTCAGGTGCAAAATGGATTAAAGTCTCTATAGAGCTTATGCACCAGAATAGCAGTTCTGCTGGGAAATGCGCAGGTGATCCAAAAGAAGTTTTTCAGCTTAATGGTTAGCTGTTTTTTCTCTCTTTGTAATAGTTTTTCACAAATTCACAAGCATTAAATAAAGGGGTTTAGTTTTGGCTTTTCCAACTTCTCTTCAAATCAGTTATTCCATTATAAAGAAAACAAATGCAATCTAACTCTAACTCTTGAAAACCGTGGTTTGATTAGAAAGGACTGACTATGGTTGCACTATGCTTTAACCTGCTTGGTAATGATTTTATTCCAAATAGTGCTGTATTGAAGTGGGTTTTTTTCCTGTCGATGTTTAAAGAATTTGTTCCTGTCTCATTCTTGTCCTATTGGTCTGTACTGTTTTATGTTGGAAACAGCTTGCAGTCCTTAGGAAATAATGGTGCTCAGGGGCACTTGTCATAATTTTAAACAGTGTTTAAAATTTCTAGGATTATTATAAAAAAATATTAGCTTAGCTTCTTAAATTCCCCTGTAAGGCAAAGTATTTTACATCAAATCTGTATTTAATAAAGATTGCATTAGGAGTAGTGATGGAAAAATATTTTTGCTTAATAACAATCAGGAACTAGGGTAAAATAGATTGATTAGAATCTTGCAATTGCTGTACTGCCATTTTCTTAAGGTGGGGTGGTGGTGTTGGAAATCCAATGGGCTTATTTAATAAAATCAGGATTTTGCAGTGGAGAAAATGGGAGCAGAAGAGAGATTGGATCATAAGTCCCCCACTCAGGAAAAACTCAGGGAAAACAGGGAGTTTGAAAGTTCTTCTGGACTTCTTCATTTTTTTTCCAAGGGATATGGGAAATAAAGTAGATAGATTATTAGCTTACAGGCTGATAATAAAACACCAAAGCAGATGGTAAGAATGATAAAGAAAAAGAGGAGGTTTATGCATAGCTCATTAACCACAGTTTGTAATGTGTTTGCAGATTTTTATGAGAAACTCTGCAACAAATAAAAGTCCAAGTTAAAGAATGAGCCAAAATTTAAGGAGGCTAAAATCAGCCCAGTTAAGGGAAATATAATACACGGTAGACTCGGAAAACTTAAATTTTTACATTAAAAGTAAATGTTTACCAACTTCTTGCAACCCTCAGAGGTAGTGAGAAAATTTTAGTTGCTTGCATTTTAATATATAAAATAAAACCTAGTAGTTCTTACAAATTATCATGACAAAATTAAATGTGTGAACTTGGAGGGAAAGTTATTTTATTTTGCAGAATTTCCCAAGAGATTTATTTCCCCCATTCTCATTCATTCTTGCATCGATAGAATTTCCTAACATTCAAGCATGTGTGCAAGTGCTCTGCCTGGGACTGTCACAGAAAGGAAGTGATGCTGGCCTGGGCACTGTAGGAATTCTCCTCTAATGTGAGCTTTCTTGGTGGATTTTGCCAGAAGACTTTTGTACTCCTCTTTCATTCAAGTACTATCACAGTAATATTTGTAAAAGCTTCCCTCTTATGATGAACATGCATCCTGTTCGACAATATATTTTTGTATAGACTTTCAGTTGCATCATTTAGGAGTTACTTCATAGAAGTTGCTGCAGCCACTTTATACTCATGTGTAATGTAAAGGCCAAATCAAACACTGTGGGATTTTACCTCCAGTTAAGGGATTTACATGCAGCTCATTTGAAAGCTGTGCAAACAGCTCTTTTGTCAATTAACCTATTAAATAGAGAAGCTGAAGGAAAGTTAACTGTCCTGTGGTTAGCAACTTTCTAAATGCAGGTGCTGGATATTAATTGACCCAATTTGGAAGTGAAGTGTGCTGGTAGTAACCTGTCAGAAGATGGGACCTGCTGTCTTTCAAAAAGTTAAGATGTTATCTGTGATATACTTGCTAATATCCTGTGTTGGTTCTGAGCACAGGGCCCAGCTTCTGCTGTCTTTCTGTGGTGTTGTGTCTCCCACCCAACTCTGGTTGCCTCCCCAGCTGTTCTCACTGAGTCCATAGTGTGCAGTTCCAACTCTGCTCTTGAGCTCTTCCTAGAATCTGTGTTGTGAGGTCCATGCAATAAAATGGTATGGATAAAAGGAGCCCCTGAAGTGACATGCTATTTCTTTAACCTAGCTCTGATTATTTGTTCCCTCTCTGCTGAAATTATTTACTGTGTTTGAGGGGAATGAATTTATAGTTTGGGAATGGCCAAACCAACATTTTTCTGAATGCTCACAAAAACCATTTTCTCTTTGAAATTGTTCTATATAATTATACCTGATATGTCTGGTAGAGATTATGAGTCTTTCTGCTGTGGGAAGAAATGGTTTGCATCTCAATTTAAAGGCAGAATTCTGGTTTTGTTCTTTTCTGAGTGGTGTTGCATGTCAATCTCCTGCGACAGCCTTGCAAGTGTGTAAAAATACCAGTCTTTCTGGTGGTGCGAAAGATGAAGGTCTGGTGATAAGCTATCCAGTTTTGCCTTAATTTAATAGAAAATATGTGACAGGATGCATAACAATATATACATTATAGGGAGAAGGTGATGTGTTTGCAAGGAGTACGAAGTTGATGGTTGCACCTTTGGCTTGCATCTGCAGTACAGCTAATTACTCCTGAATCCAAGTTAAGGAATTACAAGTTTGACTTGAGCACTTGACTGGAATGGAAAAAGACATTCTGGTAAAATAGGAGTGCATAGGCATTACTGTCCAAATTGGATTGGTTTGAAGCTCTCAAAATCATAATTAATTTTACAGAAGTAGTGTAAAATGTATGTCTCTACCATGCAGAACAGTTTAATCTGGAAATAATTATCAAAATCTTGTCCCAGAAGCCAGGAACTTTTGTACATTGAAATAACCATACAACCGATTCAGTATTTTTTTATGTTAATGAAAACAAATCTGTAATCCTCTTGTTATTTTCCTGTTGGTAGTGTCCTCTGTAGTAACATGTAACCATGTTACAACTATAATATGTGTAACGCGTGCTTTCTCTGTGACAGACATGATTCGGGTTGCCCAGGAGAAGGCATCGAAGTTTTGTGGTCCCGTTCTCTTCCTGACTCATTTCTTGAGCAGAGCTCAGCTGCTAGGCGCACTGCAGTGACCTACCTGGCAATGAATTTACCAGGCAAGAGAGGAATGTTGGTATTCTTCAGCGGTGATTTTAGTGTTGATAGTGGGCAGTCACCATAGTTTTAATGTGCAGCAAATGCCTTGAACATCTAGAAGAGCTGTCACAATATGTTATCCGTTCGACTAAGGGGGCTGAAATCCAGTGTGTTGTGGGACTTGAAATACATTCAGAATATGTCTTGTTCTGCTGTGTACTAAGGAGACAATCCTTCTTATGCCTTCAGCCTGTGGATGTGCTGTCAATAGCAGATGTGTTTAGTAAACTCTGATAGCACATTATTGCAATTATCTTTCAGCTGCCACCTTATAAAGCTTTTCATATTTCCCATCAAAGCCGGAGGTTATTTAGGACCATATCTACCATTGGTATTTTTGCTACTTCACTGTTTCTTGAAAGCAGATCCATGAACAAGGTTTGCATTATTTTGGATGAGGGCTTGTGCATATAGAAAAAAACCCAACCAAATATTGATATAATCCTTGATCAGCTCAGTGAGGAGTGATCATTCCCTCTAATGCTTATGTTTAATTCTGGAAGGGAGAAAATAAAACTTGTTCTTAATGACGTTTGTCAATACTCTGCAAACTACTTGTTTAATCAACATGACATAAAATCAACTTAATGATTACCTTTGATTATAAGAGGAACCATTGTTCACCAGTAATGTTGTATTCTGTCCTCAAAAAAACTTCTAAATGGGATTTGTATCACATAGCTTAAATTCAGTGATACACACAAAGTGAAATCACTAGACTGTTGCTGTAACAGTGTATGTCTTAAAGGAGTTCTGCAGTGATTAAAATAAAATTAGTCTTCTAAAATGAACCCCTTTCTAGGCTGCTATAATGTTTTTTCTTTGTTCTTCATCACACCTATAAATATCTTCCCATTTCTAATTGCCAGGAGGTTTAAGTTCTGTGAAGACTCATTTCTCTCTCTTTTTATTATCTTCTTTTTCATGAAGATATATTAAGTCTCCAGCTCTTGAAGTTAGCTTCAATTTACATGTTGGTTTCTGAAACTGATAAATCATTGTCCACAGATGTTGTTTGTGTTAATTGCCTAATTTTCCAACTAATGGATAAAAACTTGAGCAGAAATACTGTTTTATAACAGTATAGGCAGAGGACAACTGAAGTCCACTTCTGGAAGGATTGAAAGAGTTCACCTCTTCTTTCTAATTAGGTTTCTGAAGTTTGCTCAGGGTTGAGACCTTGAGAGACATTTATAAAGGCAAAATGTGAGCAGCAAAAACTGAGGGGTGGGAAACAATCAAGAAGATGATGCTTAGTTCTAAAGTAAGGTGGAAGTCATGTGATTGAAACTGATGTGTATATATATCTTCAGGCAATCAGGCAGCTACCTAACAGAAGAGGATTGTAGCTATTTTTCTGTGTTAAGGGGGCATGTTTTCCCACTTGAGATAGAGAAGTGAGGCAGGAATTTGACAAGGCAGGAGAAAGTCCTGCTTTTCTAAATGCAGCCAGGTCCCAAGGCAAAATGTGAGCTATAAACACAGTCATTGGCCTTTGAGGCTGTTTTGATAGTGAGGCTATTACTGTGAATTCCTTGCATGGAGATAGTGGGACACTTTCCCATCTCACTTTGAGCTTTGTCTTGATCATTGTCCAGCAAGAGAGAACAAACATCCTGCTGTAGCTCAGATCTACTGGGACTCAGGCAAGACTCAGGCACCACCTTAGGAGGTGAGTCCCTGCAGTGTAAATATGAAAATGCCAGCATGGGTAAAGTTTTGGAAAAAAATCAGGTATTTTCAAAGCTGTCATGTCTGTGAAACCAAAGTGAGCAAGCTTTGGACTTGAAATCCCAAATAAGACTTTCCCAAATCCAGTGAAAATAACCAGAAGAAAACTGGAGGAAGGGTATATCTAAATTGAGTGATTTGTCAGTAGTGGTGGCCCTAGTATGCATGTGCAGTAACCTCAGGGAGTTAAAACCAGATTTCTCTGACTAATTAGCCTCTATGTCTTGTCTGTAAGCTCTGTTGGTTAGACAAGCTGTGCTTTTAATTTTGGCTCCTAAATTAGATGCCTAAAGTCAAAAAACCTTGAACCCTTCATGAGCACAACTGAAGTCCTCTCACAGTACCCTCAATAAGTAGAAGTGCTCCCAGACACCCTCCGATGACACACATTGTTTGCAGCTTTCTTTCCTGGCTTGACTTGTGTTCTTAAAGATACACAGCTAAATGTCCTGTTAGCTGGTATTTCCAGGGAAAGAAATGCTCATTCAGCCTGAGTTATGTTAAAACTTGTCTCATATTTTATTTGGGTTTCTGGGTATCTCATTTTTTTGCTTTGTCTTTTTTTCCCATACTTTATGGGACTGAGTCTATGTTAAAAATTCAAGTTAGTAGGTTAGCAGATGGTTGTCTATTTCCTTGCTCACCAAAAGGGAAGCATGGTTGCAAAGAACTGGGGATGCCTTTGAAAAAAACATGGCAAGGATCAGCTTTTCTGCCTTTGCTACAGGGAGACAAGCTGTTTTGAGGTACGGAGAAGCATATGTTTTCATAGGTATGATTTTTGCAAGGGCAGAAAAAGTTTGCCATGATAGCATAGTGAGGAATATCCAGGCAGCTGTATTTTTACTAATATTTTCTTTCTTTCTCTTTTTTTTCTTAAGAGTTCAAATGTTTTTAATTATCTGACAAAACTTCTGCCAAGGAAGCATTTAAAACCCAAATCCATAGTATCCTGGTAGCATGCAAAGTATTGCTTAATTCTTTGTGACAATCTCTGTTCAAGTAATTGCTAGTTAAAAATATTTTCTAAGGTTACTAAACCTGAAACATAAACCTCTCACAGCTTTTATAACGCATGGCTTACAGGAGAACTGAAGTCTTTCACACTGCCATCTGCTTTCCACGTGTCTCATTGGAAACTGTCTATTCACATGTATTTGCTTACAGCTATGTTGAAGATATTTGCATTTATCAGTGTTATCTAATTAGGCTCTTTTATTAGTGTTGAACATTTAAATGCTTGTGGAAATGGGGATTAACAATTACCTCTTCTTGTTCTAACTCACTGTAATAGATGCCGTCTATTAACTAAAACGTTTCAGGTCATATGTGTACTTGATCTCCTGCAGCAACAACTGATTTAATTGCACTTTTTTCCTATTTTGATGATTTGAACTGGTAAACAGTTCTTTGCTAGTAATTTCTTTGACCTGTTTTTTCCTTCTTTTCTGGTCAGAAACTTTCCATGAACAGTTCCGTTTTATTGACCTCGCCCATTACATAATTATTTCCCCAGTGATTTCCACAAACCATATTTAGCTTCTCATTATTTCATAAGCAACTCAGTGATTTAAAGAATTTTTGGTTTTTGCACGTGCTGCTAGATAGTATGCTGGTTTGCCAAAGGGTTTGTAATGTTCAGTCTTCGCTAGATCTAAGGTTAGCAAAGTGCAATTTCCATTGTGATATTACATTCTTTGTAGCAAGACAAGAGGAAGGAGACTTACAGTTTCTAAAAAGATCTAATTTCCTAAAATGTGTGAATTTTGAAAATTTTATGGTATAAGTTGCAAAAACAATTCTGGATTTAAACATTATTATTTAAAACAAATCATGTTTAAAGTTTCCATTCATAGCCAGGGCAAGAGTTGTAGGAAATCGATTTTAAATGGCTGGTTATTAAAATTAAGAAAATGAAAGAGAAGAAGCTGAGGAGGTAAACAAGACAACTGCTGTAATGGTTCAACTCTACTGTTTGCTGTACTCTTAATTTACCTTCTGTTGAACGTTTGCATAATTTCAGTTCAGTGTTGCCATTTCTAACAAGAAAAAAATCGGTAAAGATAATAGATTAAATGCAATGTCAAATTATCTTTAACAGTTTAAAGAAAAAAGTATTTTTCCTGATTACTTTAACTCCATTCATATCTGGAGCGCATTAAGAAAGCAACAGCACTTCTGATACATTCCTGTGACAAATGCTATATTGAACAATACTAAAAAATAGCCTTTTCAAACAATACACTATATATTATCACCTGAGTGTATTTGCAGTTATGTTGAATCGGTCACAAAACACTTGTCTGTAGGTTTTTTTGTTCAGCATTTTTAAACCAAAAGGCTTGTAACAATTCCAGCGTTGATGCATGAAATGAGAAAAGTGATAGACAAATACTAGCTCAATTTATAAGTGTTTTTAACCCATTTTTGTTTTTTACAGTGGTTACACTTGATTGTTACTTTAGTACAAATACCAGTGTTTGTTAAGATTCATAGAGGAAGGACAACAGAAGTGACAGGTATAATTTAAAAAAAAATCTACTTATTTTTTGAAGTTTGTGTTTCTCTGCAAAACAGGGTTTGTGGTCATTATCCATGCCTAATACCTATACTTTCCACTTAATGCTGTTTATTTACAGTGCTGTTTTTATTCTCAGTGCATCAAAGATTATACTGAAATATAGACAGGTTATGGTTCCCCCAGAAAGAGGTGGGCTTCCATTTGTTTGGGGTTGTTAGTTTTGTGTTTGTTTGTTTTTTAAAGTATGCTAGACACACTTTTAATATGAAAGCAAGAAATAGTCTTGATTATCCTAGGCTTTCCACAGGGTTTGCAACCTCTGTCTAAAATTGATTCCTAAAAATCTGACTAGGTTGTTTGGGTTTATTTTGGATCCAAGTCTAGATCCTGCTAGATAAGCCTAATGCATAGTATTTGGGTATCTTTGTTGGGAGATACAGCAACACAGCAAGATAGTCATTCTGCAATTCCATGTCAGACCTCTTTGTCAGGAAAAAGCAGATGTGGTGGCATCACCTGAGTTTGAAAGGCTTAAGTCTTGTTCTTGTCAGTCAGTGTTACTTGAGTGATTAACATCATTGCTGTCAGGGCTGTGTTAATTGAAAAAAAAGTTTAGCATCTAGCTTACTTCTGAAGATTTGCATTACTTTCCTAAGTGTATGTATAAAATTTTATTTTCTGCTTGAAGAATATTGTAGTACCTATGTGACAAGAGAATATATAAATATATATATAATAAAATAATGTCAAAAAGATTATTAGTAATGCAGCTGAAGCACCACTAAAATCAGGTTCAGTGGGGTATGCTCTTTGTACATGGGTAATGCTGTCAAACAGACTACCTGATTCTTTGGGAGGAAATAAAATGACTGAAGGGCTGGGTGAATAATGGCTCAATTTACAATTTTGTAAGAATATACCCCTTGCAATTTTGTTACTTTGAAAAATACGCATCACAATTAAAATGAGTGTTATGCAGAGCTTTGAGATGATTCAGTTCCAAATTTCAGTATTTACTTTTTTTGGTCTGTAGTTCTCCACAAGAAAATTTAAAAGTGAATATTCATGATTTTTAAACAATTGGAAAGTAAGTAATATTTAATCAGTTTATTGAAATCTTTGTCATTGATGAGCTCCCACTTCTTTCGAAAGAATTAACCATTCTTTACCTCTAAGGAATTGATTTTTTTGTTCTACTACATTTCATCTCATTTCCTTGTAGCAGCAAAGATTTCCAGTTCCCCCAAAGTATTACTTAGTATTCTAAAGATGACTTCTCAGTTTGTATCATGGCAGATTTAAGTAGCTCTCCCCTTAGGCCATGGTAATGAAAATACTTAATAGGAGAAATTCAAGAACTCAGTAAGAAACTCATCTGGTAAGCATCTACCTATGTAACAGTTCCTAATTAACTAGAAATATTTTTTCATCAATCATTTTATCATGTTTTTACATTCCTGTGTTACATCTCATCTTTCCAGTTGCAACAGAGAGTACATGGTTGATAAAAGGGGAGGAGATGCTTTCTAGGGCTTTTGTCTAGAAAGGATAGATGAGAGAGCAGGGGAAAAAGGTCTTGGCTTCCAGACTAGTCCATCTACCTAGAAAATGTATAAGTAAGCCTGGAAATAGTAACTGGGATCTAGTGCTCTGCCTTAGTACTTTTCTACTGGTTTCTCTGGTGTTTAACTTGAACTCACTGATCACTGTGTAGTGTTCTGGAATAACAGAAGCTTTTCAGAGAGACTGGGCTCCAGATCAAAGAGCTTGGAGGCGCTTGTGCCAGGCTCTTGGGGTGCTGCCATATGGCAGTGCCTAGCATGGTGAAAGTTGCTTTTGCCTAGTGGTTAGGAAATCCAGATCCTTCTTTTGAGATTTCAGGTTCATTTTGCAGTCTGGCTATTGGAGTCTGTTCTGTAAATGGGACATCTAATTAACTTTGGGTTTTACTCATTTGAAAGTCTGTGTGTTAAATCACTGAGCATGTTTGAACATTGTTCAAAGCCCAAGATGATTTCTTAGGCCCAAAAATAAGGGTTTTTTTCTAAAATACATGGGTATTTGGAAATTAGTGAAAGGAGTCATGGGGTTTCAACTGAACATAAATTGAGCATGTTGCAATACCTAACTGAGCAGGCAAGGTCCTTAAACATTAGAATTAGCATGTTGAAACAGCAAGAATTTTTGTGTGCAAGTGTTTATGATGCTTTTGGTGAAACATGTTGTTGCCAGAATGGGTAGACATGACACTTGGGAAGCTCAATCTATGAAATTCATGCAAAGCAAATATTAAAATTCAGTCATTGCTGCATAGACCCTCCCTATATACGGGGGAAGATTTCTGATAACAGAAGCTGGTTAGATGATTCCATATGTTGATCTGAAATTCTGGAAGCCAAATCCAGACAAATGGACTTAGCAGAAAGAGGCACCTTTTTATCAGTGAGAGTAGTAATAGTTGCAGCTTACTCAGGGAATGTGGTTGGTTCCCCAACAATTGGAGTCTTTCAATCAAGCGTTGAGGTATCTCTAGAGTGTCCTTTTTTCAATAGCAAGTTGTAGGTTTGATACACAAATAAGTGGTGAAATTGACTGGTTTTAGGCGGGAGGTGAGACCATTACAATGGTCCCTCTTGGAGACCATATAAAAGTTCTATTTATAAAAATTTAAACTTGTTTGGACCAGAAGAACGTTTCTTGGCTTGTATGACCTTTTGCAGTGTCGGTTTTCCACAGAAAGAAGAAAAATCTTTAAAGAATCTATAATGAATGTTCACTTTAGGCACATAATTCCCCTATACTGTATTTGTAGGTATTTTATTTCCTCTCCTGCAGTTCTAGCTTCATTTTATATTTATTACTTAGCTTCATCCGAAAGTTTCCTGCTGCAAATATTTCTCTTAGCAGTCAGTCTGTGGAAAGTAAAGTTTATTATGAAATACTCTCTTCCTTCTCTGTGTGTTGGGACAATGCCTGTTCAAAAGCTTGGGTGTATTTCTGGGGATTCAATTAGAATTTTTTTCTTACATCAGTATTTCAGCCCCTTGATAGTTGGGAGCCCTTCTGCAAATGATTTTAGCAGTAGAAAAGAGTAGGCTGTAATCATGAGGAGTCCTTCTTTGTAGTAATGTACTGACAGATCTGGTTGAGTAGTCATGTAGAGTTTATGATATAATAACATGTGCTCCTCACTGACAAGGACTGTGCCACTGTATGAAACAAGGGCAACATAGTTAAGAGAAGAATAAACAGCATTATATATATATTTTTTTAGGAGAGTGTAGGTATTTTTAGCAGGTTTTTGGGTTGTAGGGTTTTTGTTTTATGTAATTATTTAAAACTTTGTCAGCTCTGTGTCACTTACTACACAAGATGCTGTAATGAGCAAATGGTATCCTTTAATTGTAGAAACAGCATGTAAGAACAGCAAGGTGGTACCTGATCTACTGGCACAAACAGCTAGTTGTCAAATGTGTCATTAGTCTAATTTTTTTTTTTTTTTTTTTTACTTGTAATCTCACTCCTACTTTGGCTTCAGTAACCAGCATAATCCCTTATTGACTTGCACTTTGGCAAGATTATTCCAGTTTCCAGGTAGTGCTACATTGGACACAATTACCTCTCTGAATTCTGCTGTCAATGGCACAGCAGCCCTAGCTGAGGTCAAGTGGTCACATTCTGTCCCTTTCAGAGCTGGGGTGCTACTTGTCAGGAGATGGAAAGATCTTTTCCCTTTTACCACCCTGCTTCAGTCCTGCTGAAAGGGAATTCTTTATTTATAGTTGTAGAAGTTCATAAAGTATCCCTGGGAAAACTATGGAGGTGATTAAATCTGTCAACAACTGTATAAACAGGTGAGTACCGGTCACATGGTAGTTGTCCACCTGTCATGTGATGCAACATGTATGCATGCATTGGTCACTTGGCACAGAAACTAGGTGGTGATCACATGATAGATTAAAGTCTAAATGCATGCTGAGTATGTATGGATGGCTCTCAGGTACCTTTAAGAGGCCAGTCAAGCAGGGTACCATTTATGTTGTGTTTCAGGGTATCAGCCTCCTTTGCATACTAAAAAAAAAAAAAAGCAGCCAAATATAATTATATAAATAAATTAAGAGGGTAGCTTCCTGGAGTGTTTAAGAAAGTTGCTGTATCTGGTTAAGCCTGCTGAGATGGAAGGCTGAATAGTAGTGAAGGAAATGGATTCAAAAGACTTTCTGATAGTAAACGTCTGTGAGCAAAATTCTGACAGCAGCCGCATGTATCTAGTTCTGCCTGATGTTAATGAGAGTTGCAGGCACGCATCTAAGGTCAAAGTTGAGTCTATATTTCTCATCATATTGTCTGTATGAGCTTGTCACCATTTATTACGTTAACCCTTTGGCCATATTATTTCAAAAATACTGCATACTGTTGATACTTGACAGCGCGCAGTCTTTGAATCATATATACGGGGTTAGCTTTTGAACTTGTAGCCTCTTTGATTTATTTGCTGCTGCCTCAGGAGTTTCTGTCTGTTTTAAAATCATGTCTGAGCTGCATTACTACTAGGAGTTATTTCATGGCTTAGCTGTTGTATGGCTCCATGTTTCCTTTGACTGCTTATCTTGATCACTCTTAGCTTCATTAGTGAACAAGTCACCATTTTTACTTCATTTTTTGTTAAACTTATGTCTGTGTAAAAAAACCCAAAGTGGATATTTTCTTTTAAGCCAGATGCTAAGACAAGTCAGCTGTACTTGTTTTGAATGAAACTGCAACCTCATTAAATCATAACGTTCATTTACTTGCTGCCAGCTTAGACATGCTATGAAGAATGTATCATCTGCTCCTTTTCAACCACAGCCTTTGTATGGCTTCTTTGTACAGGCATGTGTGAAGTTAGACAGCAAAGGAACATCAGTGAGCTCTCTAGAAGTATGGAATAAGTATGTTAACTTCTCAGGCTCCATGATGTGATCATAAGTCAAACATCACCTGTTTTTTGTTTTGGTGTGGAAAAACCTGGGCACTGTAAATCTGTCAGGCACTTGGAAATAAATAGACAAGGTAAGATATAAATATGGGTGAACTAGTTAAGCCAGAATAAAAAGTAGCTCATCTCCTAATTGGCTGTGGCCTATTTAGTGCAGAAAAACAAGTGACTAAGGAGAAGTGCCCATGAAATACTTTCTATTGGGTGGTGCTGAAGTTCAGACCTTGGTAGGTGAGACATTCTGTTTTTCATCCCATTTCATGAATGCTGGAAACAAAGTTCAGTCCCTTTTGTAATTCTTCTCTGCACCCTTACCAAGGAGAGAAGCCTTGGGGTAGAGTGATTTTAACCTTCTAGGTTTTGAGACACAGAAAACAGCGTTTGTTGGACTGCATTATTTTAGGAAGAAGAGTTGAGGTTTGAATGCGTTGTTTCTAACTGCAATCACAGTTGGAACCATGGAGAGGTTTTTGTACTGCAGGGAGCCTTTTGAGGGCAGAACATAGGGAAGACTTGTTGCGCCATAGGCTTCGCGTACCTGAAAAACAAAATTCTACTTTCTATCCAATATTGAAAGATCTGGATGTTTCCACACCTCTCATGGCACAGCTCTACTCCATTGGTGCTGATTCTCTATAGATTTGAACCTAATATTTTAGCTGTGTCAGCTTCATAGCAGGGATCTAAGTTAAGCAATTTGGTGGTTCTCTAACACTAATGTGGAAGGTGCAGGCTGCTTATGCCTGAGCTTTTTCGTGTGAGGAGCACAGAACCAGATTGTCTGCTTATCTTTTTTGTAGCTTTTTTTTATTTATTTTTCCTCCAACACAACGTCTTGCAGAAATTGCAATCTCACAATTGCAAGAAAAAATTAAGTGATTGCAGATAGAGTAAGGGAAAGGGGACTGGCAACAGTGTTTTCCACATCAAAGCTGTGGAACAGAAATCTTAGGCAGTTTATGTTATACAGAGCTAATATCCAAGTGTATTCCAAGGTTTTTAGGTTTTTATATATATTTTATATCGATATTTATATAAGACAATAAGCAGGTAAGAAATTACTGTAAGGAAGAAAAAAGGATGGGTATAGTGTTGCTCAATAGTTGGGAAGTTGTGGCAGCCTGCGGCCAGAAGGTATATCAGCAGGACACACAGTTTTCCTCTAATCATATGTCCACAGTGAACAAGCAGTTCCCTTTTATCTTTGTCATCCATGGCGTTTTTTTTTCTTATTTACTTGAAAGTTAGGACTGTGTCAAAGTAAAGTGCCTTTGGGAGGACCAAGCATGAGATAAATGGAATTTATAAGGAATAAAAGGAATCATCTTTTCTCTATCACCTCTAGATTCTGCATAGTGTCTGTGGAAAGTTTTAGTCCCTGTTAAAAATTTATGAAGTCAGAATCATTCCTTAATCTTTATACTCACTTTGAAAAGTAAAGGTTGTGGCATTTGCATATGCCTGTCTTGTGTTTCTGGTTTCTTCGGTGCTGATGTTTACCACCACAGAGATGATGGAAGTAAATGTATTAGTTCTCCATTCTTCCATCATTCCCTCCCTGTTTCTTCTGTGTTGTATTTTGCTGAACATCTTTGCATAAATTGTCTTTTTTGCTTAGATGCCATATCTGATAAGGACACTTATTTGGTATATGGAATATATTGTTTTATTTCTAAGGAAAGCAGTAAAAAGTTAGATTTCATCCAGTATATGTTAAAAACCCTAGTGCCTAGCAAGTTGATGGGAAGGTGGTTGTTTTTTCTTGAGGACTCTCATTCTAATGAGTTACAGTATTGGGTCCTGCAAACATAGTTGGGTATTTCATGTGTCACTAAACAATTCCACAGTGTACTTGTAGTGTTCTGGTCACAGGGCAGCCATAGGAAAGGCGCAGAGGAAGCTGAGAAGAATATATATCAACTTCTGTACAGAGGTGGAGGAGAAGCTAATGGGTTGGATTGTCACCCTAGAAAAAAGATGAACAAGAGGAGAGATGAAACCAAACAAACCAAAAGACAGATTCTTTCAGAGGTAAGGTGCTGTGGTCATGGCTCTACAGAAAATGAATTACCTGTACATCTGGAGAAACATGTATGTCTACAAGGTTTATCTTTTCACTTCAGAGACAGGAATCTGGTCTTACAAAAAGACTTAATTATTCAAAACTCAGGAGGTTTTCATTCTGTAGGTGAAATGAGATTAATTTGGGACAATTTTTTGTTCTGAGAAATGACTCAAGCCACTTTTTAGTGATGAATTTTAAGTTTAGATGAGTCCAAGTAGCCATGTTGGTATGAGGACTGATGCTCTTGAATAAAAGCAAGTCCTGCTTTTAACCTGAATGACCTGCAGGTTATTCTACTTGACTTCAGGATATAGTCTCTTTGGGTGGTTTAGTTTTAATGATATGCACCTAAGTAAGTGTTTGCCACTAGATCGCAGTAGTTACCAGTGTAGTTCTTGATAACTCTGCTGTGGTGTTTTTTTCAAATTAAATGCATTAAAATCATTCTTCTTCCTAAAAGGAAAAAAAAAGTCTTTTAAAAAGAAAAATAGTTTAATGTCTTGATTTCAATGATTTGGGAATATGAATTGCCCACAGCTGGTGATGAAACAGTTTTTATTCTCATTTTAAAGACGATATAAACATAATCATTTGGAGCACTGTAGACAGCTCTCATCCCATTGCAATTGTTTCCTCAATTTGATTACTTCTTAATCCTTTGTATGAAAAACTATAAATTAAGAAATACATAATTAGGAGTCAGTAGGATGATTTATAATACTTGTGCTACCATTTTATGCCTACAAAGTCAATGGAATATTTCTCAAATATTACCAAACCAGGAAAGAACTGAGCTATGTAGGCCAGTGAGTGAACTTTTCTGTGTACAAGAGTGCTGGGCAGTTGTTTGTTTTATGTAAGAGATTCTTGGGTCTGCCTGAGATTAGATGTTTTCATACGGCAGAATCTTTCCTTCTGTTTAACTTTCAGTAATGTTATGATCCTAGCAAGTATTGGAGCATGTAAAGAGTTAGAGTGAAATAATGTTCTGTTGTACAAGCTATTGGCCATTTGTTAATTGTGTTGCCCTCAAGATGAAATGTGTCATGTAAAATTTCTCAGGAGATTAAAATCTAATTTAAGATCAAAAAAATGAGTGCTAATACTGTAACAGAGATGGCTTAATTGCAAGCTTCCTCTTATGCTCATACCAGCTCTTGATTTGTATCTGTTTTGTAAACAAAACATTAAAAATACTTTTTTTTGGTCAGAATTAATAACATTTCACTGCTTTTGGTTGAATGGAGGTACACTGTTTTTAACTGAAGTTCTGCTAAAACTGTTCATATTGGTGATGTTGTTTCTTTCTCTTCGACTAAATCTAGAGATCATATAGATAACTTTTCTTTTTCCTGCTTAGGAAAAGTAAATTATTATGGTCCAAGTATAGTGGCAGAGTTTCAGTAGAGGTTACTTAATAGATCCAGGTTTTCCATTATTATTTAACTTGACGCTTAAAAGTAGGCAGGTTTTGAAAACTCAACACATGCAAAGAGCAGTGCATGCTAATAAAAACATATTGCAGTCTTGATGTCATAAATTTCCACAAAATATTTTGGATATTAAGCTTTTGCATTATTTTGCTTTTCTTAAAGCAGGACTGTCTTCTCACAAATTCAATTTGAGTATATTGTGTTTGGGGAAAATTCAGTCACTTAATTCATCACTACAGATCTGGCCCAGTTTTTCTATAGTGTCAAAGACAAATTATTGCACCCTGCTGTGAGTGTCATAGGAAGGATCAGCAAGGTAATTTTGTGAAGTTATGTATCCGGGCTCATTTTGTGTAAGGCATGCCAGGCTTTCTTTAGAGGAATGCTGTGCAAGTTAGCTCATGTGAAAACACTAAAGAGATTCCACAGTCCCTGTAATGATGTAAAGTACATCTGGACAGTTAAGAAATACTGTATGGGAGACACTGCAGATTTTGAGACACATTTCATCGTTGTTGATTCCACCCACACTAAACAGTTTATCATCTCCAGTTATTTAATAGATAATCCTAAGTGTAGTTTAAATAATTGCCTTGTGACTGTTGAAAGCTCACACTGAGAAAGCCAACGCGGTGTGTGATTTGTATTGATCAGTGAGTATTGTTTGATGCAAGACTACTTGAACTAAGAGGGTTCTTTGTAGTAGAAGGAATTCTCAAGAGTTATATGTGATGTAAAGGGAGTACTTATTTTTTAATGTTGTTCAAGGCATTTTGCATTTTGGCAATGAAGTGTCTGTTGCATGAATTAATGATTTTGATGTCTTGAGCTTTTAGAAAACATCAGAACCCAAAATATTGGATTTGGGGGTTCCATGCTCAAAAGAAATTTTTTTTGTTTAGGCTGTCTTGCTTTAATTTCTAGATGAATTATGTATTTCTGGGATCTATTTTCTCTGTCACATGATTACGGTGAATATGTTTGAAAACTGTAGATATAACTAGGACTGTCTATATGTGAATGGGACAAGTTAGCTGAGGATACTGGTAATTCTGCTCTCCTTCATCATACCAGGGCAGATTCAGTTTGAGCATAACCTTTATAGTCATCACTTTTCATTTTGTTTCTGGAACTACAGAAGTTCTTGCACGCCTCTTTCAGTCCCATAAATGGGATCTTTTGGTTTTTCCTTTAGAGTAAGCTCTCTCAGATCTCTTGCAAAGTAGCAGAGCCTTCTTCAGGATGCTTTAGGGTGTGCTGTGTCCCAGTGTTTTTAATATGAAGGTCATTGGAGAGCATCTTAGTCTTTCTGTTTCACAAGAAGACAACAGGCAAACAGTTCTAGAAGAGAGGAGCCAGGTGATAATACTGGATTATTTTCCTTTAACTGCCCTGGATGGTTAGGAAAAAGGAAACCTGTACACTGCAGACTTCTGGTCCTACAGATGCCAGAGTATTTTGCAGTGGGGTGGTCTATACAGCCAGCAAAAATAACTCCAGAATGATTTACCTTCTTCCAGTGCTGCTGTTTTCTAGAAGCAAAGGTCTGTTCACCCAGTTTCCCTGTGGCTTAAAGGGTCAATATATCATCTCAGAAGAAATAAACCAAGCTACCTCCCTGAAGCAAAACCAAAAATGCATTACAGTAGACAGTTTTAATTATTCTTTTTCATGTATTTTGTTTTGAGGCATTGTATTTCCAGTCCTATTCACTATGTCACATTCTCCCTTCTCCCTTCTTCAGAGCGCTTTTGCACAGCAGGCAGTCATGTGAATAGCTCTCAGATCACTGGGTTGTTTCATTATCTTGTTATGAATGTGCTTTTAGCTGTGTGGGGAAAAAAATGAACATTATCCTTGGCTTCCAGCTTAAAGCTGGCAAGATATGAGTTTCAGTTCCTCCTCATGAGTCTAATACAACAAGGTTAACAGGTGACACAACCACCACTTTGTATGCATAAGCCTAGAGGGTCTTGTTCACTGCAGCTGAAGTTTCTGGGGAACAGATCCCTACAACATGAATTATAATGTCACAGCAGCTTTACATTGAGTGGTTTAATTTCATGCCAGCTTTAGACAGGATTTTTTTAGTTTTGTGGAATTCAAGATTGAATAGCCTGTTGTTAAAAGTCAGCAGTCAGGTCTGTGTCTGTTGCAGCCTAGAAGAAGAAAACAAAAGATTAGTGCTACAGCAATGAGAAAGTTATCTTAATCTAAATGATATGATAAATAAGCACAATATTTGATGGGGACTCTGGTTACCTTTTTGTATCCTCCCAACTTGTGCTCTTTTTGCTGTGAAAGGAATTTACACCTGAGACTTACAACAAGTAAAGAATATTTAACTCTTCGTGGCTATCCATTCTGGAGTCACACTTACTGAGAGGAGAATTAAGATGGTGGTGGTTTCCATCTCCACCATTAATGTTAATATCTTAAAATAGACTTTAGCACAGAAGAATCCATCAAACTAAAAGACCTTAGCTGCAGCTATGGTGATACATTTCCAGAACATATCCTTTTTATTCACTCAGCCTTTACTATGTGGTTATGATTTTCAAGAGCCTTTTAATTATAGAGTATTTTGAAGACAGTCTACATATTGTTGAACTAATGTACAGTTTTCTATGAAGCATCCAAATAGATGAATATTGACATACATGTCTTGTTCATGGAAGAATCTTCCACATCTTATGTGTACAAAGCATAACCTTGTTTGTTTCCTGAATATAAGCAAAAAAAAACATTAGTTCCTTTACTTGAATATGCCAGCAAACACACTGGAGAAACAGGAGGCTGTATCTTTGGGCTCAGTAAGGTCTTTCTATGATCAGTGAGATAACACAGAGACTGTGGGGTGCAAAACTGTAACTAGTCAATTGGTTAGCCACATCTCCAACTCCAAATCCGGATTCAGAATCTTTTTGTGGATACTAGAGAATGTCAGTGCTGGGGGTTAAGTGCAGGCTTATTTCTTTCTCTGAATTGAAATTCCTTTCATTCACACAACACAACTCCTGCAGAGTTGATCAGTTTGAGTGTTCTACAATCCCCTTGTAAAGTGACTTAACTTTCCTTTTCCTGTAAGTTAATGTGGAACGAAGTGTATGCGAGTGCTTCTCAATGTTGCTGTAGCTGCCTTCCAGCAGCTAGTTTGCTGTGCTTTGCCTTGCACAATGGCCATCCCGGGCCTGTGGCCCCTGCTCTGTGCTCGTTTGCGTTGATGGGATGTCATTTTGTCTACTAAATACAAAGTGCAGGTGCAGTGATGTGCTTCCTGTGTTAACTGTTATTCCCCCATTGGCACTGCAGATTTTTAAAACCTGTGCTTTGTGCATTTACCTCACTAAGTCAGGAATTACTCAGTACTGAGAGTGAGGATAAATTGTGCATCTGTTTTTACAACAGGTTTTTCTTGTTTACAGCAAAGGCAGAAACGGCAGAAAATTAAGGAAAGAAATAGAACTTGTCCTGACTCCATCATCTGAGGCATGGTAGGGAAGTAAGAATTTTGTCCTTTGAAATCTAAGATCTCCTCTACCCTGTGGAAACAGCCTGAGTAAATTTTAAAGATTGGAGAGAGTGTCCTGGTAGATGGAGCTGGAAAGAGAACTTTGGGAGGAGGGAAATTAGTTGAAGCTGACTATGCTCAGCTTGCTGAGTGAGAGGATTTGTTTACTCCTCCATTGCCTAATCCATGGGGAACTGAAGCAGATGTTCTTGTTAGGAACTAACAGAGCCAGGTTAAGGTGGCTGATGAAGATGGATTAATGAAGACAGAGAGTGGGAGACCTATGAATCCATAGGCCCTGGCATAACATCCTTCGTATCTTTCTGTCTGTGGTCACCATCATCCTCCTGGCACCCCTGGCTAACATCAGCAGTTATTATTTGTTTGTTACTATGCCAACAGATAATAATTTGAAATTGGCTATGGTTTAATACATTTTGGGAGATGTTCTAAACCATAATTTATTAGTTATCTGCCTGTTGCATAGCTCCTTGAAGACATTTCAGAAAGTGGGCTTGACCTTGTTTTACCTTGCCTGAAGTTAAGATGGCCAGAACACTGAGAATCAAGTTTGCCAACTTTTGTCAGGTCTTGTCTTATGGTGGATACAAGATGCATTTGTCAAACTTTACTCTATGTTCCTGTTAAAGTTTAGGCTGTGTCCTTTGCTTAGTGTAAGTTACTGTTTGGGAAATGTGTGCTTTAAAATTCAGCTGGCAGTTAATCCTGGAAACATTCGTCATGTGAGAAATAGCACGCTTGATTTATGGGGGGGGCTTTGGGGTTGCCCATCCCTCTTAACAGTGTATTAGTATTTTCACTTGTCAGCTTTAATTGGATGTTCTAGTGAACAGTGGAGTTGCTCATTAGCAGTAGATTGGTGTAGTTGCATTGAAGTTGTCCAGATATATTAAATTACTCTCAGTTACTTAATTTATTCTCCTTAAAAGTTTCAGTTTGTTTGTGTAACCTTCATTATATTTTCTTTTTTCTTTGGAAGTCCTTTCAAATATCTGTTACTCTTGCTCATGTTACAATTTTGAGGTTTAAAAATCCACTTACAGTTGTAAGATGCAAAGTACAGAAAATGGGGATCATAAATAGTTTCTTTCATGTTCTTTCTTTCCTAATATGTCCCTGCATATCCATTTGACTTCTGCCTTTCTGAATTTTCATGAAATGTAAGACAAGTCAGCATACAGTACAGCACTGCCATTTATATTTTGGTTTTAATCTGCTAATGGGTCACTTTAGGTGGTAAGGAATTGAAATAATGTTCCTTCCCCCAGCTCAGATCTGAACTAAAACACTCCAAGCTTTAAGGTAAGGTTATGTGTGAGAGGTTGACCTTTAAAGCTTAAGCTGCGGTAAAACTCTGTTTCTAAACAGGTCTTAGAGTAAAAGGGAAGAGATCACAGAACTCCAGTTGAGACCATTAATTTTCTTTCACCTTCTGCCCAGCAGAGGACTTTTTCCATGTTCAAGGGCTTCAGCTTGCTGTTTGAAGCGATACGATAAGTTGGTCATTCCTTCTCATGCCTTATAATTGCCTTTCAGCATATGTGACAATGTTGACTCAAGTTGTCATACAGATTTCTGTATGTGAGGTAAAGAAGGAACTGAGAGGAAAAGTTAGGATCTGCAAAAAAGCACAGTAGCAGCATTTCTGTGAACCACACTTCGATGTATGTGAAAGTTTCTGAAGTGCTAGCTTGTCCAAGGTGAGTAATTGCTTATGCAGCAGTAACAGGTTGCAGCTTTGCTCTTGGTCTCCACATGGCTGGCTGTGAGGAGTCTAGTGATCCTCTTGTCTTCTCCTAGATTTGCAATGGAAACTCTACAGGATCACATCAAAGCCAGAGTGTTGAAAGGAGAAGAAAGAACAGAACAAAAACTGGGTGCAGTTAAATAAACTCTTAGGAAATGCTGGAGGAAATAAGTACAGGTGTCTGGCAACAAAATCTCAGTGATCAGCTTTCTATAAAGGATTTCCAAAAGGCGAGATGAGCGAAATAAAACTATTTGGAGGCAGGCAGTGATACAGACAACCTAGAGGTAGTTGGATACGCTTCCTGATAGTAAATGCAAATTGTGGTTTGCTATGTATGAAATGATCTGGCAAGTGATCCTTGTGCTTTTGCTTTGCTAACAATAGAACTGGACCCATGGGAACTCAGCAAAAGAGTAGAACAACGGAAAACAGCATTGCCCACAGCTTAAAATCTGTTCAAGAGAAGTAATGTCCGAATAAAAACAATTAAAACTCCTTTGTATTGCTTAGTTCCATTAGGGATAATTAGCAGCACTGGATGATAAAGTTTTGGAAAGCTAATGTTAGCCAGTAGCTAACACTTGACAGATGGCAGTGTGCACAGGGAATATGACAGTAGCTGTTCTCCCTTTCTGTGGGGGGTGGAAGTCGATGAAGTTGAGGTGTATGGAAAGCAAGGACATTCATTATTTGCTACTTACTTTTGTAAGATCTCAGGATTATTTTTTCTCTGAGGAGCAGAGCTTTGACAAATGAAGATTGTGTGGACAGTTGCAAAACAAATTCTTGCACAGCTGTGAATTTTAATTTAGGTTTCCTACTGAGTGGACCTTCTAGCCCAATGTGTGATGGAAGGCTGAGGATGGTTATGTGGAGCAGGGCTTGAGGCTTTTTATCTCCCTGTATACAAACCAGAAGTACGCTAAAATAACAGCAAGCTTTTGCCACAGTAAAACTTGTGTTAATTCCACTTTATAATTTACACATTTGGGTTTTTAGTGAGATTCTGCTTTCTAAACATAAATTCTGGTAATCTATTTTTGTAGGAACATGTACTTTAGATGTTCCTCCAAAATGCAGTGTGCCAGCACTGTGGTTAATTAAGCTTGTGAAAATCAAAGCAACCAGCTTTTCACAGTAAAAGAAATACTTTGGTCCAAAGATAGGTCAGTTGCTCTGTTTGTTGTCAGGCAAAGCAGTGTCCTAGTTGCTTGGCTGGTTATGTGCAGTTGTACTTTGTGTCCATGGGGTCTGCTTACTTCGTGATTGTGGCTTACAAAAATTAAATAGGCCAATTGTATGTCAAGAAAAATCTACCTATAGCACAGGTTTTGACTAGCTATAACGCACGTCTGGTTACACTGCATCTTTCTTGGTGGCTACGTATTTTTTCCTTTATTTTCTTTTTTTTTTAATATATTCTGTCACTTCTCTATTCTTTTAAACTCTTTCAGTCAGGGTATGTCATCTCTGTGTTTGGACAGAAGAGCATACAGCATTTCTATGACTCCCATAAAGTAGTAAAAAGAAATTCTCAGTAACTAATATCAGTCACTGTGGTCCAACATGTTCACTGTAACAGGAGGAAACTTTCAGGTGTTTCAAATACATTACAATTTTAAAAAAAGGGAAAAAATCAATTATGCAACGATGTGACTCTGGATGAAATCTTTCTTAGCCCAGATGCTTTGATTTATTTCTGAATGCACTTAGTGTTTGGTTTTTTTGATGTAGAATAGCTTAATAAGGAAGTATCTTCATGCATTAAAGTTCTGCCTGCCTTGTTTTATATCCCACTTATAACATGTAGTATAGAATTTCACAACTGAATTAAGCAGTCTGTGAGGAAGATTCTTTTTCTCATGTGGTGTTAACATGTTGGTTTCGTCGGTCATACTAGTGCTTTTGTTTGAAGGCTAAGAACGGCCTATCTATTTGCTAATTCACTGTTTAAATTAAAAAATTCAAAATGAAACAGGTGCACTCATGTGGAAGGTCTCTGAATATCTCTGGCATTTTTTGTTACCCTTCTGCAGACCTCAACTATTTCTGTCACATACTTTTCTTCTCTGATGGTGTCAGAAAGCACTGGTCTAGATAGCTTGTCAGCTTGCCTAATAGAGTAATATTTCCAGTGACACCTGCAGAAAACTGGATTTCTTCCTTAGCTATATTTTTCCCCTTTGAATTGTCTTTTAGAGACAGCAGTTTTATTTTTCCTTCTCTCTACCTTCAGAGAACATGAAAACCTGGTAAGCTTCCTGGTTACTTTTCCAATTTCAAACTGGTTGCTGTTAGGAGGAGTCTCTAGGAATAGGTGAATGCCTTGAGTGCTAGGAGCATTTAAAGGTGGAAGGATAGGATGTTTAGAGTGCAGGCTACTGTGCATCTCACACTGGGTGCCATGGTGATGGCAGCAGAGGCCTTCTGAGATCAACAAATTTCTTGAGTTAATGGAGTTTCCAGGGGTAAGATCTGCAACTGCACCAGCGTGACAGTATGTGCATCTCACTGAGTGACAGGGGTGCCCGCTGCATCAGGATGTTTCCAGGAAATGTTAGATTTGCAGTGCACGTACCAGGGCTGCTGAAATGGAGTGTGAGGTACGTATCAGTGATGCGTGTTCAACACTTCAGAACCGGATGTGACTACTCAGCAGTACAGGAAAAGGCATACTCCTGACAGCTGTCATTCAAAAATACCTTTTATATATACAGACATGGGTTATCAGTATAGATAACTACGACAGTGAGGAGGCATTGGCACAAGCTAAACATGTAGGAGGAGGCTGTTCATGATGGATTGTGTGGAAGACTGCACTTCTGTTCTTGGTTACAGTCTCACAACTCGTGTTTTCCTATGAAGACACACTGAAACTGCAGGTAGCTTCTCATATTACTCCGTGTTCCGTATAACAAGGGATAGCTAATGATACAAGTGAAAAGTCTTCCATCTTAACATAAGGATTTCTCAAACAAAGTGTGGAAGTTAGTCAGCTTTTCTGAGGACCTCTGGTAACTGTAGTCCTGGAAAAAGGATGTTGATGTGGAAAGGGAGCGGTAGGAACTACATGGTCTCTCACAGACCTGCATGTGTGCTGCAGAACTGCAGTACACGTGCTGCTCATGTAAAATGCCTCTCTTCTAAACAATACCTACTTTTCTGTAATTTTGCAGCTTATGTAATGTGAGGCTTCATTCACCAAAAATGAAAGGCACTGTGTGTCTAGTCACCGGGAGCACTTCCCGGAGGCATCTGGTCCCACGGTTACCATTTGAATAAATGAATAAATATCAGTGAGTGATGCAGAGTTCTATGCAGTGGGAATTTGAAGATGCTAGCTACAGAGATGTCAGGAAAGGTTGTTGATTTGATAATAGAAGCAGACATGGTAAATAAATACTGTACCCATTGCCCAGGATCTTTGAATGGTGTGGAATTCGCAACAATACATCTTTCGGGTAAAAAAGGTCAATCAAAAGATCCAGACTGCAATGGAAATGCATGAATTTTACATATCTTTTCTTTCTTTTGGCTGGATATCTGATTTTACATGCCCCTCTGCGGATATCTTTGAAAGCAAAAACATAAGACTACTTTTGAAGGTGGTGACAAATTTTGAAAATATTTGGAAGACCTTTGAGTGAACTTTGTTCATTCTGCAGCTGCAGGTGAAGAACAATCTCAGAACAAGAATGCCTCCCACCCCCAGCAGTACACCAGAGTACCCAGCCATATATTGAGTGTCTCCAGGTCGTAGCATCATAGAACAGCCCAGGTTGGAAGGGACCCTGAAAGATCATCTGGTCTAAACTTTTACCATCAGGTCACTGGGGCAAAGGAATATTTTGATGGGGCTGTGAATGGGTCAGAACTACAGTCATTGTAGAAGATGCCCCATCTATTTCTAATTTATTCCTGTTTCTCCTTGTTGTGTTCTTTTACCTGTACCCCTGCTGTGCATATGCGACACAGTAATGGTGGAAATTATATGTGATTACACTTGCTCTTATTTCAAGATTTAGGAACGTTAGGTGGCCAATTGCAAAGTTTTCCTTTGGTTGCTGAGTCAGCCCAGAGGTCCCTCAGAACAAAATCATATTGGTCTGCTAAATGAAATCTTGAAATGAGAATACAGTAACAACATTACAGCTTTCAAATCCTTCTGATTGAAAGTCCTAACTGTATATCCAGAGGGCAAGTTATATTGCTTTCACACTAGCAAGCTTTCAGGACCCATTCAAAAATCTACTTGAAACAGGGCCAGAATAATATTGTCTCTACCTCTTTTCGGAGTGAAGGAGGGGGAACGCTGAAGTAATGTAAAGTCACTGTGAGAAACAAAATTAGGGCTGGCAGACCATGTAAGTGAGGGTTCATTATGCTTCCTTCTACTCTCCACAATAAAGAACCAGCCACAGACTTGACTGAAAGTTAAAGCTTGTCCTTTCAGGCAGGAGTCCCTGTGCAACTTAAAGGCTTTTGAGTTGCGAGCACTCACCTTGCTCTGAGATGCACCTGCCTCCTATCTGAGCAATTGCAGATGAATGGCATGAAGCATGCAGTGGTATTTTGCTTCATACACACCTCATATGGTACCACCCGAGGACAGGACCATTAACAGCCTCAGCAGAGAACAGTGGTCAGCACTTTCTGTCTATTTAAATTCCAGCTGATATCTGACAACTAACAGCACATGATTTTGATTTTTCTTAAAACTGTGACCTTAGTGGGTCATTTAACAATAATCTCACACACAGTTAGTAATCTCTGGTTTTAAATTCTATACCCTCTTCCAATCCATCTCATTTTCCCATTATATACACAGAGATTTCATCCTACTCACTACTATGTTCATTTAACAAGTCTCACCTCAGGAAGTGGTATTTTAACCAACTAATTACTTGTTCAAAGGAATTACTGTAACAGGCAACAATTATCAAATAACAGAAATGCAAAGCTTGAACAAGCAGCATTGCCACATCCTCTGGCACTTAGTGTGTCTGTGGCTTTATTTCTGCATGTCTGCACTGACCAGGCTGCTCAATTACAGCACGTGTGATTTGCATGTGTTTACAAGGATAACACAAATCACAGATGTGTAAATTACACAATACATAGAGTTGTTAGAAAAGTAACATTTTTAAAAGGTAGTGGTTTAAATCAGACATTGTAATTTCTGTAACACTGCATTTTTATTATAATTATCTGTTAAATACTAAAATTTTGTGTTAAATACTAAAAGCTAAGTTCAGGAGAACATTTTATGCTCATTTTTTATCACAGAATCATTTAGTTTTGAAAAGACCTTTAAGATCGTTGAGTCCAATTGACTCATTTTGCTTTTCATGGTGCTTCAGATGGCTGAGCACAAACCCAACTGATAGTTCCTTTCTAAATGATGTAAGAAATTGTGTCTGTGGTTATCTCAGGGTGCAGGAATGGTAGAAGATCACATTCCTTTTCAGTATTGTTGTGCTCTTATCCAAATAAGAAAGACAGCGTCAAGCCTTAGTGTACTTACAAGGGAGAGCAATCCTTCCTCAGAATGAGGAAAACAACTTGAATTATTGCTCAAATTTGTGAATGGGACTCTTAAATCTATATGGACTTGATCCTCCAGATACAGACGATATTCCCATCCCACTTGGGGCAGGAAAGGCTTGTGTCTGTCATGTCATGTATTCAGCTGGTACCAACATCAGGTTTCTAGATCTAGTTGAAGATCTCTGTGTGGGTAAAAATGAGGAGAGATGAGCATAAAGGAGAGACCATAGGGACCATATTTTCATTCGTAGAATCACTAGGGTTGAAAGAGACCCTTTAGATCGAGTCCAACCATAGCCTAACCCTGATTAGTCCACCTCTAGATCATATCCTTAAAGATTATTTCTACACACCTTTTAAATACCTCTAGGGATGGTGACTCCACCATCTCCCTGGGCAGCCTATTCCAAATGCTTGACAACTACCAAATTAAAAGGGAACGTTATCTGCAGGAATTATTTCTGTCATGTTCTGGAGAGATGATATTTCCAGGCAGGAGGGAATGCTTAAGGTTACACTGTTAATGCTTTATACATTAGACAGCAAGTGGAAGACAGTGTCACTGTAGATAAAACAAATGTTTTGAAATGTGAATTATACAGATAGAGAGGAATTTTTAGAGTCAAGTCCACCCTGTTCCACACAGAAGCATTACTTTTCTTGAACGACTGATCTTCTTTTCAAACATTCACACATAACTATTACCTTTCATTATATAATTTAATTCTTTGAAATATTATTTTTTTCCCAGCACATTTTGATAGCTCAACCTCTTAATTTAATGGATGCAAAAAGCTCCTTTCCTGAAGCAGACCTTTTGGTTGCTGTTTACTGCAGTCTTTTTGTTCTTCAGTTCACATTAGTGCTTTCTCTTCCATCTCCCATGCTCCCCATCTTTTTCTTTCTCAGCTTGCCACATTTTACTGCAAGGGAAATAAAGTACACTTTTGTTGTGATTGGACCCATTGAGGAGTTCTTAGGCTATTTTAAAATAACTTTTAAGTTGTGTCAAAGAGAAAGTTCATGCAAAAATGTTCAGCTTGGGTGCATTTTGCTAGCACTTTTTCCTTCCTTCTTAAATGGTTTAAATCCATTAATGGTACCAGAGGTTTAAAGCTTAAAATATCTTAATATAAGCTAGAGATGTAAGAGCTTAGAGAAAATCCTCTCCAAGTTTATGAGCATAGAAAGAAGTTAATTAAAGCCAACCAAGAAAATACAAATGCTAGAAAAAAATACATGTAATGAAAGAATACAATTTCAGAATCTTTCTCTAACGGTGATTCTCCTTAAATGATGTTGGGACAGATCCAAGTAAAAGCTTTAACCTTACAGTCAAAAGTGAGAATGTTGTGATTACAGAAATGACGCGCCATTCTGGTGTATCACAACGCCTCTTTCCCTTAAGGACCCTTTTAATTTTAGCCTTACTCAGAAGGTTTTCACTCATGTCCATCCAGTCCATGATGCTGCAAATGTCAGTTAGTATCAGTTCAAGGTGAATGGGCATAGACCTTTTGTTCAAGCAGAAGAGTTCTGGCAGACCTGCTTCGGTGTTGCTTTATTTCTGTGTATGTCTGGTATATTAGGTATGGTTTATGTCTTCTGCCTGTGCAGACAGTTTTAGTTCACTTTGGATGCCTTCAGAAAAAGGGGTACTCTGAACTCCCAGAAAAGATGGGTGAGAATGTGTAAAGCTGTCTATGATACATCCCCAGTGACATATATCCAGTTCCTCTTTATTTATGTTTTGTAATGTAAACGTAATTTTTAAAAGAATAAACCTGGAAGTTCTAACAGCAAATGCAAATATTCATTTTTAGTGTCTGTGTTTAATCACTTCAGTGAAATTTTTAGTGCTAATTAACCATACCTAGGTGAATTAAGTGTCATTTGAGGCCAATTGGCATCCCAAATTGGAACCTAAGCAATTTGCAGAGCCAAAGCTCGGATGTTCAGCTAAGCAGAGTGAGTACAAGGCTTACAGAGTTCCCATTTGTTGTATGTTATGTGTGGATCACAGATGCTAAAACAGCCCTGAATCCTTATATGCATCACAGAGAATCAAAATATGAATAAGGCATCTATCATAGTCAACTAGAAATGTATTGATGTCATCATTTAGTACCTGGGAACTTGTGCGTGGTCCCCTAGTAACTGGTAATATTAATGATAAATCTCTAGAGAAGTATTTTACAGCTAGTGCAGAGCACCAATATGCTAAAAATTCTTGTAGCTCTTAGTGTAGGGTATGGTAGCATAATTGCATTGGGATGAATCTGTTTGAGGGACAAGAATGTAGTGTTCATTTCAGAAACCCCTTCCCAAAGTTCATATTGTATTTCAAAGTACCATTTTTCTCATGGCCTTTTTAGGACCACTGATAGCATGTAGAAATATATCGAAAAAGGAAAATAGCTTGAAAAAGGGAATACTAAAGGCAATTGGTTTAGACCAATATTTAGTACAACTTCAAACCAGTTGTGGTATGTACCTAGGGCACTTGAGTTAACTGTCCCAGCAGTCAGAGTGCGTTGAATTCCCATGCCTAATGTCATACAGGCTTGAAAGGAGGACAGTCTGTGTTTGAAATCTTCACAAGCAGAGGTTACCAAACTTGAGCTAATTTCGGAGTAGTTACAGCCTCTCAGCTGTAATGCAAATGTATTTTTTAAGCTGTAATGTCTTGCTTAAATGCAAACTCAAGCTGGTGAATTTGCAGTGCCGGGTTTCCAGGTTGCATGTTTGACTCTTCAGTAGAGCTGGCTTGAAAAGTACTCAAGCAGTCAGTCAGTCAAGGAGCTTTTAGAAAATTACTTGATCACCTCTCATGTTGTGAAAGACTTGAACTTAAACGGGCCAAAAGCAAACAGGTGAGCTTAACACTGCGCTTTTGTCTTTCTTTTTTTCTCTTGTCTTTGCACTGAAACAGAGCAGCAGTTCTTAAATATTCAGGAGCTGCCAACAGCAGTTTAAGAAGGTACAGTCCCTTTGCTGGTAATTAGATCTCCCAGCTGAGGTACAGCAACACATTGTTTGAACATCTTCCTGCAAAATCAGAGAGAAAAGTATGAGTCACTTATGAAGATCCAGTGTTGCAGCAGGCTGATTTATATTCATTTTGTGATGGATAAGATTATTTTCTACAGACTTGCTTTCTGCCAAGTTATTCTTGTCCCTGTATTTGCACAGTGAGTTATTGTCCAAAGAACAGTTCTCTTCTCTTACCCTTACCTGAGTCCTTTATTTTGTTTGGGATCACGTCTTTAAATGATTCACGGCTTAAATCATGTCAGGCATTACAGTGGTCTGCTGAGTTACTACCAATGTTAAATTAGACCTAATATGCAAATGCATATTATCATATGCATAAATGCAGAGATACATAGGTGCTTGCTTCAGAATTTGTCATCTTTGAAATTATAGAGATTATCCTATAAATATAATTTCAAAATCTTGGAACTGTTCTAGACAAGAAACCATTAGGAGTTGTTGCATCACCCAGAAAGGCCTTTTTTGTGTTGCCAGGGTTTACCTCTTCCTCGGATTTGGTAGAGAGGAGTGAGTAATAGGGTAAGGTTGCTATGGCCAAGGTAACTAATCATAAAAATCACTACTGGAGTGGTGTTTTGGTTCTTTGAGGTCGACTGGCTTGGAACTCACTTAGGTGGTTCTCTTTTCTCTCACTAAAATTCTTCGGAATTAAGTTTTAAGCTAAACAATGGTTTATCTATGTCAGTTGTCCATTTTTAATTCTCTGTTAATAGTGGAAAGTTAATTCCTTTGATTAAGATTAGTTGTAATGAATATAAGCCTGTGCCTAGCTTCATACTGAGTGACCAGTTTTACTGTCTTAGATGTTGTTTTGCACACTTAAAAGTTCAGGTTTTGACCATGTGATTTAATAAGCCATAAAAGCATCTTGCAAATGAGTTGGAAATTGATGAAAATGGTATTAGAAGATGAGGAAGGAGGGAAAATTATGTCCAGAGACTATGTGAAAAGACAGAAGACTCAAGCTTTAGGCAAGATTAAATTGATAATGATTTGATATTTAGATAGCATAATGTAGTGTGTGCTTGTTTTTTAAAAAAAAAAGGAAACAACATCTTAAAATCCTTGTACTTATAGCAAGTCAGAGAAGCATAGTTTAGGATTAAGAGATATGAAAACCAGCATATTTCTAATCATATGAAAGTGCAAGCATTCTCTCTGTCATTTCAATTAAGAAGGCACTAAAGTTTCTGAATAAAATCCCAAGATTTTTTAATTAAACAGAATGTAGCTCATGGGACAGAGTTACTCTTTCTATGCTTTTTCAGTAAGATATTGATTTTGAGTATATAAACTATGTTTAAAGATATACTTCCTGGAACACTGGAAATGAATGTGCCTTCCAGTCAGGTAGTGATATTGTCTGTATAGAAAATGTAAATTATTATGAAGGGATGAAATCAGTTCCAATACAAAACAAGAATCGGTTGGCAGAAGGCACCAGCTCTCAATAAAATTGGATGAAAAGCCTTGAGAGGCAGTACAGACTAAATCCTTGGCATTTAAATAAAGTATGGCTGTAGTTTTGATTTTGATGTAAGGGAAGATTGATATTTGAAATGATTATGCTACTGAGCCCCTCTTCTTGCAGCATAGGAAAAATATCTTTCAAAGCAGGTACAAAGTACGTCAGGATTTCCAGTGGTGATGTAGCTGTAGTTCATGTTCTTGATCACAGATCCAGAAAGACTGTAACAAAATCACTGGGAAGAGCAGGTATTCAACACTATTTAGCCCTGAGACTTTATTTTTTGCTGTACAATTTAAATGGCATATTTACAGTGTGTGTTGCCCTAGTATCTAATTCCTAGAGTCCAGCCTGCATCCTAAAACCTCATGGCCTTGCTATGTCAGCCTGGCAAGCCAAGCTTTGTCTCAGGTTTCTGTGCACTATTCATCTATTTGATAGGCTGATCTGAGGCTGCTGCATGTACCTCTGTTTTTAGATAGTTACACGTTTCTTTTGCACTTTCTCTGATTCCTTGCTGCAACCACAGGATTTCTCAACCTTTCCAGTGCTTTGTTCCAGCTTCTCAAGTTTTCAAACTGACTATTCAGGCAGTCACAAAACCCATGCACTCTTGACAAAGTATTAAATTATTTATTGTTAACCTCTCACTGAAAATTAGCCTCCCTCTGTCTGCGTGGAAATGAAAATTAACACTTTACTGATTGTAAATAGGCTTGAAATAGTAATGAGGAATTGCTGTTTGTTATGTACAGAATAACATGATGCAAATAGACTTAATATTCCTGTTTTCCTTCTTGCCTTTAATGACATTTCCCTGGCTACCAGTCTCTTCTCTGCAGAGTCCTGTAATCTCTGACCCTAATGTAGTCTTGCTTTGCTGCTGCTACCGGTGTGCTTCTCTCAGAATTCTCTACCTGAGAGGTATAATTAATTTAGAGTCATTTTCTTGATAGGTATGTAACGGGAAGATTGCTCTTCCAGACATGACAGTGTGCTTGGGTGACAGAATGCTGGCATGTTTCCTGTGACAGTGAGTCCAAAAAGAGATGTGATCGCTCTTCACAGACATTGCTTTGCTTTTGAGGGCAATGCACTGTTGGAAAATTCAAATTCAAAATACACTGTTGTAACAGAAGACCAACAGCTCTTTTAGAGTTATTTAGAAGTTCTTTGTAAATGTTTACAGTGTTTTGCTATGTACCATCCTTTTTTGTTGAGGATGTTCTTGGGGGATTAATTTTGTGTTAGTTTAGGTCCCTGAACTAACTCAGCATGGTCCAGGTGTTTGCCAGTGTCGTGCAGGGGAGGCAGATGAAGCCTTTGATGTAAGCAGGGCAGTGAGACTGCTTTCTTTTGCTCCTCTTGGTCACAAAACTGCACAAGAATGCTTAGACCCTATCATATATGCAGTATAAGCATGCTTGCAATGTACAGTTGTGGTAACGGAAATGGGAAATTCTCTGCATGAAGACGAAGGTAGCAATATGGGAAAAAAAAGATTTTCCTGCTGCTTAAAGAAACACGGAATATATTTGGAAGGAAAATTTTACTGCAGTACTTCAAAAGCTGTCTAAGGAAAGGTTTTCAAATCTTACTTTAAATCAAATGGAATTAGTGTTATTTGTTGAGGTTGATGGTATGAAGCATATATGAAACAATCAATACCCACTATATATGTGTTGAATTTCCTAGTCTGTAGTAACGCACCACAGGTATAAACTAGTGAACATGTTTCCTCACCAAATGCTGAGGAAATTCAGGAAACCACCTTTTACCTCAGTTCTGCTGTGAACAGATGTTGTTTTATTCCTCTGCAGTTGTCATGCAGGCACATATAAAAATGAAATGATTGGTTTCTATCAGTAAAATAACAGAAGAGAACAGTGACCATGAAGAATGCTACAAATTATACATGTGGCTGTACCTCTGCTTTCTGGGCTTAGTGCAGAGATTAGAACTTGCATTTGATGCTGCTTTATTCCCAAGGATAGACACTGTGCCTCTTCATTTTAGGATGTGACTCCTGCCTGCATCCTGTTTAGGGCCTGTCAATAACTAGTTTATTTCTAGGAAACAAAGAATTTAAAACTGAAAAGAAAATACTCCAGTGGTCTGAATACTCAAAATTACGCTGAGAAGCTAGGCTGTAGATTTTTTTTTAAGTTCAGTCATATATTTTATTTAAACAGTGGAGTGTAGGAAGATATTATATATGACCTGAAAACCAAGTGCTAGGAACTTCAACAAATCACATTAACTTCTTATGTCTGTTGAGATTTAACTCACCCTGAACTGAGCCTTGATCTTACTCTTCTGTTGAGTTGAATCCTCTAGAGGCCCCCAGAAGCACAGTAAGTCTGTGTGGGCAGCAGCTGTGGTGACAAAAATCTTTCTTCCAAGAGGTTATCGTGTCCCAAGTGAACTGTTCTGTTGGAAGAAATTATGTCAAAAGTTCCTGGGCTCATGATGCTTCTGCCTTGCAGATGGCCATGTAATACATCTTCTTTCAGTGTTCTGTCACTGTCATTATCCTTTGCATGTGAGAAGCCAAAGAACTGAAGTGCAAATTAAGGCTGTTCCCTCATACATCCTGAGTGTTGAGGTCTGGAAGAACCATTTTTCTTATCCTGGGTGAATTTCTTTGGAGAAACCTCTCTCTGATGTCCATGATGGTTCATTTGGATCTGTGCACAAGCAAGGCCCCCAGCAAGACAAATCTGATCCGAAGCAGGGCTGTGCACGTAGTGACCACTCTCCGGATTAGCCAGAGTGCTCAAAATGGATTTTGTGCTGTCCTTTATGTTGGCTGCAGGTGGGCAGGTGGTGCTTAATCCTTCATGAAGCCTGTTGATGATAACTTAACTGTGGGGTTTTGAACAGATCTAAACTGGCCAAGCAAGTTTGTACCCAAGCAGCAAGGTGAGCTTATTTCTGGTCAGTACTTCTGCACAGCCATGGCATTTTTGGTGAAGTACGAGGAGCCCTAAAGCTGTGTTTATGGTATTATTGAGCGATAGCCTGAGTTCAAAGGCTGGATCAGAAAGCTATATAATTTATCTTCCTTTGGCCAGTTTTTTCTGACTTCAACCTTGAGCTATTCAAAGGAGTGCTTCCAGTGGACTTAGAGGGTAGCTCAGAATGGCTGCCTGGGGAAGATTTTGTCACAGGGCTGTTAATGCAGGACTAAGGGTTGTGTAGAGGCCTGAAGATTTAATAAAGACAGCATCTGCCAGGAGCTTAGAATGGCAGATGGGAGAGTAAGTTTAGAGGCAGACTTCTGCTTTTCTTCCTGAGGTATTAATTCTAGTGTCTGGGTAGTCTTGCATTTTCTGTTTAATACAAAAGAATATTTCAGGCTTACTCAAGCTTCCTATTAAAATAAATTATAAAGGCTTCCTTATTCAGTTCTTTATGAAATCAAGATATTCTGATGTTGTCAAAAGATTATCTCTTATTTTATGTCTACTTTTGTTTGATACAAAAAGAAAGTGATTTTCTCACCCAAAAGGTCAACGAAAGTCCTGAATAAGGCACATGTGGGAGCATTACTATTTCTCAAGGGGGTGGCTTAAAAGGACATGTTTTCAGTAAGTACAGTCAGAGGATTTCAAAAAGCACAGGGAAAGAAGAAAATGAATTGCAAAATAGATGCTGTGTTAAATAATTTTAAATTCATGTAATAAGTACAGAGGAAAAAATATGCATTAATCTCATAATGGCTGTGTATGTGTCTTCATACGCTGGAAGTTTGAAGAGGATCTTTAGCTACAGCTCTGGGTCTGGCATGCCCTTTTAAGTGGCAGACTGGCATAAGCAAGATGAAATTGTGGGGCAAGATGAAATTATGCCAGGCTGTCCAGAGCCTCAGTTTATTCATCTGCAACAGTCTCCCTGTAAAGGGACTTGAGGTAATTCCTTGGCAGCTTGTGGTATTAGAAACTGAGTGACCTACTGAAATGTCCAAGTGAAAGAATGGCAGAAACAAAAATCTGAGAATTCTTGTGTGAATATGGGAGAATACTTGAAAAGTGTGCAAACAGGACTTTAATTTTTATGAATAAGTAATAGCTCTTTAAAAGGGAAAAGTCAGGAATTAGTTTAATGTTATTTTAGTTAGTTTTTGTTATCTTTTTAACTGTTTTCAGCTCACTGAGGAAGGGGAGGCCAACTGAGAAACAGAAATGTACTCCAAATCTAAAGAGCAGCATTCTAACTAGAATCGAAACTGATATTGGAGAGTACAATTAAAAAGATGAAAATATAGATAATGTCTGATCTAAGCCTGAGCAGACATTATTGCAGTTTGTAATTGCTTGTGGAGGAGTACTTGGTAGCTTGCGATTGACGTCAACAACAAAACCCCAGAGAGTATGGAAAGAATCACAATTAACCTTTTCCAAAGTAATTTGAATTTGCAAGGCAAAGGAAGTTATCTGGTCCAGACTGAAGCCACATGAACTTCAGTAGGGTTTTTGCCTCCAATTCCTTTCACTATAGGTCTGTTTTGTGGGTTTTTTTTCCTGTAGTCTAGAAACTGTATTTATTTTTTGCTGTTTTTTTTTCTAAAATACAAATGCCTGTGGTTTCATGAGCCAGAAGAGAACTTCTACTTGGAGCTTGTCACAACTTTCTAGTGCATCAGATCATTTTGTCCGCAAATGTTTACATTTTGTGTGAACAAAAATACAGCAATATTATCTCAAACCTACAAAAAATCTTCAGAGATGTGATATATCAATGGTAGGTGATGGGACACGAGTTGAGGGCATGCATTTAATTCATCTCTAGTGTTGTGCATGTTGAGATAAGGTGGTATTCTCAGGTTTTTTTAGCAGCACGTGACTGGAAGCTGGTTGATTTGTGGTTTTCTATGCCACATGATCCTGATTTACTGTCCTAGGAGAAGTTAGTGTACTTCTGCACCCTTGGGAGTGCCTGCAGCCTTTAGATCCTGTGACCCAAAATCTGCTTGCCCATGCAAATCACCCATATCATCTTATATAGACTAACATAATCAATTACCACACTATGTGAATTGTAGAATCTTTAGTAAATTTATCCCTAGCATTTCCTCTGAAATAACGAAGTGCTGGTTCTGTGTACGAGCTGGAACAAACACACAGAGGTACCAGCAGTACCAGCCTCTCACTGAACTCTGTGGTGGTACTTGGCAAAGGTCTTAACCAATGGAGCCTTCCTGGGTTTATCATCCAAGCCTCCAGCAATTCTCAAAAATCAGAGAATCATATCTTGTTTAATGTAAAAATATTCAAAATCAGAAAATATTTTCCTAAATTTCTCAATAATTTGAAATTTTTTTTTTAATCATTACTCAGAGGTAATGCAGGTCTCTACTGTACATTAGATATAATGTGAATCCATTCAGTAAAGTTTAAACAAGTGTAGAATTGTGTAGCACTGTTACAGGTCATGACTTATTGAGAGACAGTGTAATTTCCTTTCTGAGTGGTATTGTGGAAGCTAGATTTGCTTAATGACATGATTGTATCACTAGCTCCTATTGACTTAAAAGAAATTGGATCTACCATTATTCTTGCCGTGTCTAGTATGTGTAATTATAAATATTGAATTGCAGCTTCTAGAACAATTATGAAACCTAAAGGAGAAATGCGGGAAGTTTATGTTGCTCCATGGAGCGGCTTTAAGATATGCTAAAAAGCAAAGCGGTATACAATAGGCAGGGAGCTTTTCTCAAAGGGCATCATAAGCTTGCAAGAGAGTGGTTCTTTGGCAGCAGTTTTCAAACAACAGTTGTGGGGATTCTTATTCTCTCTGTCTTGTGTCATCCCATCCTTCCATCACACACACACAGCCCCACCCACCACCACCACCATCACACACCCCCACACCCCATCTGCAAGAAGTGAGCCAAGCAGAGTAGGGGCTGTTTCCTGCTAGCATCCTTAGAATCAGAAATCAGATGGTAGGGGAGCCAGATGAGGGATCCTCCTTGTTAGGTTTTTTTTTTTCCTTCAAAGGGGCTGCAGATGTGTTCAGAGAGGAAGAAAGTGCTGAACGGTACTAGGTGGGGGAAATGAATATGGGAGATTATTGTCCAGCAGAAGATGTCACCAGGAAGATTGTGCTATGCAGTAGTCAATCTCTGAGAGCTGCTTTCTAGGAGAATAATCAAAGTCTCTAGCCCTTTGGCAAAGGTGTGTGTGAACAGAAAGAAAATTCCTGCCTCTCATTTCTTCCTTCTATGCCAGAGCCACAAAGGACAAGCCAAATTAGCTTTCATTTTCTTGATCAATGTAGTTTCATTTGTTCAAGTATCAAGTCATGTAAAGCCCTATGTTTTGATTGCTGTGCCTGCTGAGTAGTTAGTTAGATTGATTATTTTGCTATAAAATTATTATGTAACCATTTTGTATTGGATTTAACCTTTTGTAGTCATTTTAGGCAGCAGGGAATCTGATTGTATGTTTTTACAACTGATCTTCATTACAGTAGTGTCACTTGCTATCATTGTCTTCAGTATTACACGGAATTCTTGTGGAAAGCTATTCTCCAGATACTCAACGTTAATAACTAATGAGAAAGTAATTTAAGATAATAGGATCTTTTAGCAAAATCTCTGATTTGATATTTAAATTGTTGGTCCCTATTCTCCATTTATCTAAGGCCATATGTTTCATATACTTATTGTTATCATTAAAATGAGAAGGAAAATTATGGCATTTTGAAGGATAATATTTTGTTTGTAGTTCTGCTAGAATACACCATCCATTATTTTCTTCCTGCAATTTTTTTTTTACCCTCTTTGTTCCCAACCTATCACCTGTATGATTTACTCTTTTGAAAGTAAGTTTTTAGCTCAACTAAGCTACCACCAAAAGACAATCTTTGCAGGATTGGTATGCTGAACAAATTTCACCACTTAATATATTGCTGCTGGGATTAAGGAGTTATGGGGTTTTTTTGGTTTGTTTGTTTGCTTCCCTGCAGGTCTGAAATGCTGGCTTTCTTAGCAAAATGCAAATCCTGCTCATAAAACAGAAGCTTTATTTGTGTATTTTAATGTATTTAATAAACAGTCAAAAATTGAACAGATACAGATGCTTACTCCTATTTTATGTGGCAGTGCTCTGACAGTTAATAAATATGTTCTGTTTTGTGAGACCAGCCTTCTGCTCAAATGTACCATCCTAACCTGTGATTTTCTTAGTGAGTCTAGGCTGCGTTTCACTGTAGATGGAGCTCTATCACATACAAAATCAACCAAAAACACTATTAAAGTTGCCATCTGCACTTAAGGTATCTAAAACACAATCAATAAAAATCCTACAAGCAGTTGTCATCTTCCAGGCAGAATAATGGCAAAGGCAAAGCCCAAGAAACTGTGTTAGAGGTGCCATTGCTGAACACTGGTATCTCAGTGCTGTGTTAAGGTTGTGCTTTCAGATCCAGGGCACCTAAGAACAGCCAGGACGCACCACTTTTGTGACTGTCAGGAATGTATAGACAGTAGACTTAGGCTGTAGCACTTCAAGGCCTGCTGCCTAGTCTGTCCTTAGTGAATGCTCTCACGACTGTCCCTGTAGAGGTTCTGTAGCAGCATACATACCAAACAGCTGCTTTCTGGTGAGTCTTGTGGCTATTCCCCCAGCCTGCCATGGAGCAGTAGTACTCTCATCTCAGGGACTGAAGTGTGTCCTCATGGCTCAGTTTGAGTAAGCTGCAGTTGCAGGTAAAGCACACATTTGAACACTGGTCCTGTGGGTGTCATCTCCCTTCTCCTGACACTGGAGGAACTGTTGTCTTGCTGTGAAAGGTAAAAACTGTTACAGTGTTGAGAAGAAATCTTTCGTGAGTAAGATTAAAAGCACTGTTCCATACTGAGAGGTCCACTGACCTTGTTGTCATCCCTCCCACTGGATATCTGTGTTTGCTTGTTTTTCAGTTAGACAAGATCTTTCCTCAGCTTGATTCCCTATCCTTACATGTTTGGATTGTCTGTTCATAAATGGTACAACCACATTAACTGAAGTTTAATGTTATAAAAAAATGCCTAGTTTGCAATAATTTTTCAAAATTCTTGTAGCTTACATATTTCAACTTTTGGATGCAGAAAATTCCTCAGGTAGAAGAGCTGATCTTTTGTTTGCAGTTCTGTCCAAATGGGCCATCTGTCTTTTTCTCAGCCATTTCCCACTAGAATGTAGCAAATGAATGTTCTCATGTCTACGAAGGCACAGAAGACAAATAGGATTTTCTTTCCTCAGACTCGATGTTTTCTAAAATTACTGAAAGGGTGGGATAAAAGTGGAGGGTAGAAATAGCTTAAGAAACATGTTCTAAACATTTAAGCCTTGTGTTATTCACAGAAGAAACATGGACTTTAATCCTTTCTTACACTAAAAAAAGACATAGAAAGGTCCCTACTTAACAGCCCATGAATCTTTGTTCTTGATGCACAGTTGTATAATTACTGTAAAAAGGAAGATTCTCCTGGATGTCATCAGACAGGAGGATTCACTTGTCCAAAAAGTCTCCAATTTTCTTTCTCTGAATTTCAACATGCTCCTTTTTTGTTAACAAAAAGGAGATGTAGAACCCCAGGAAACGAGCTATTCCATGGGTTTACAGGTGGTTTTCTGTTTCCAATAACCAGCTATTTTCTTGCTACAGAAGTGAATTCCACTATAGTGAATTTATTGCTCCCAAGCTTTTCTTCCTTGATTACCTCCCATAGACCCTTTAAAAATGTGTATAAATACCAGCAGTCTGTAAAATGGTGGTTGAGAAGCTATGCCTTAGACTTCTGTGATGGGTGTTTATGTAATCTCTTTAACAAGATTTTCATTGCTCATATTTAAGCATATTGAAACTTTTTCTTTCTTCTTAGCATAGTCATTGCAGAGGACTACTAGCATTCTTGTAACCTTCTAAGTATTTTAAGAGGGCTGTAGTCATCTTTAATCTTCTTTTAAAATCCTAATTAGTGGTCACTTCCTATGCTTTCTAATCATGTTGTTGTTGTTCTATATAGTCTCTTAGGACTTTATCCAGTTGGTTTATAGTTTTATGTTAGTGTGGTGCACTAAAATGGTATCTTGAGACTCTAGCAGAGCAAGTGAATAGGTACAGGCTTCCTGTTAGTGCATCATTGCCTGAGTATTTTTTTTATCAACATCATCTTGTTCCTTTGCATTCATTTTGTTGATGGTATAATTACTGTGCCATCCTTTGAGATCCATAATCTAGCCCTTAGTATGTGTGGGTATTGGTTTCTTCTCCCTCCTAAACGGATTATTCTTGTGTGGTTTGTTTTCTTGTGAGTTTTTTGTTTGTTTTTAACTGAATTGCCAAACCCAGGACAGTTTCTTGGATTTGACACCGCTCTCCGATCTGTGATTTTGAATTCTGCTCTTGTACTCCAAAGCGTTTACTGCCAGTCCCAACTTGGAGCCATCCATAGCTTTTATGAATACATTCTTTGTTCCAGTATCTAAAATGTTGGGAAACCATAGAGTAGAAGTAGGGCCAATATATAACTCTGCAGGACCCTATTTACAAGTCTTTTCCTCTGTAAGGTAGCTAAAGTGGCATTGTTTGAACAGACTGCCTCATGGGAAGCAAATGTAACTTTTGTTGGAAAATTGATTGAAAAATGTTGACTTTGTCCTGAAGTTGGACAAAATCAGCCTGACTGATGATGTGACACCTCATTTACCCCTTTTTGCTAGCTTAGTTGGGAATAGATCTCTTCTCTTGGCATTTAAGATTTTAAGACTGGTGTAAGTGGTCAGCATGTGCTATCCTGGTGGGAGTGAATTTCAATAAAAATGTGTGAGTGATCAGCAAGCTTTGCTGTCAAAAGCTGTGTGCAGTGCTAAATATCAAGTAGTCCATGCTCCTAGCTGGAGCCAGCATTTCAAACTCACAGTGCATTTTTTCTTGTATCTACCATGTGCTGTTGGTGAGTCACATAGGTAGGAACACGTGTTTTGTTTTTAAAACATGTCAGACTATACCTAAACTGTTACAAATGTTGAAAACAACAGCATTGCATTAATTTATGTCAGCCAAAGTTCACTGTCAAAATTTTTACTGTAGTGATTCACAGAATGGATTTTCCCCCACCAGATGAAACTTTGAACTATTGATTTATACCTAAAGTAAGTTAGGCTTCCAATATTTTTTGTTGTTTGGCTCTTTCTCTGCCTTCTAATTTTGCTTTTGCTCAGTCAAGCATGACATGGCAATCCGCAGGCACTGAAATTATTTTGATGGCACAGATTCAGCATCGCTGTTTGCACACAACGCTTGCAGTGAAGAAAGCAGTAGGAGAGTGGTGTGTCTGTGGGCTTGGTGTGCAGGTGCTGTTTGTTTGCACCTGTGCACGGGGACCGATGTGTTTATTGCGTCTCGCGTGCGGATCATTCCTATGTGGCACGCTTGGCAAGGCTGAGCCACATAATGAGAACTTATTTTTACAAAGTCAGAAAATTGAATTCTCATGAAGTGATGTATAATGGATTCGCATGAAGTAGTGTATAATGAAATGACCCAATGGAAAGCCTTTGTGGAAGAGAAAATTACTTGAGAATATTAGAGTGTTTCTTGCTGGTATGTATCACTGAGATAGCTGAATTATTTTAGAACTGTAGATAATGTTCTAAGGTTTACAGCAAATAATGTATATTTATTTCTATTATATTTACTCCTAGGATGTTATGATATTGTTTCCTTCAACCCTCTCTTCATACAGATGTGGTTTTTTGGTCTTTAATTAAACCACTATCATATTTTGACACCGCTTCCAAGTAAACACACATTGTTTTGTTTTTACTTCTGATTATAGTGAGCAGTTGTGAAATACTGAATTATACATTTTGTATGGCTTCCCCAGTTCTGACAGAACATTTCTTTTGTCACATCTCTCTTTCAATGCGAGGATGCCACTAAGAGTATTCAAATAACCCTATTCACTGGAATGAATTTTGATTAGCAATGTGATTAAAATCTAATTGTGAGAAATATGCTAATGTTTAATTTATTTTTACTGATCCACTTTGAAGGTATAGAAGACAATTTAAATGCACTAGTAATAATAATGATGAATTTATGTTAAAGATGTGTCCAGAAGTCCTCTTTGGCAGCAGAGATGAATTGTGCTTGGACCTGTATGAATGCTCATGCTGTGTTTTCATAGGGTTTGGTGCCAGTTACCAAGTAAACATAATTAAGCCTTGATTTTCCTAAATAGCTCTCTTCCCATTTTGGACACCTCTTTGTGAGGGTGATGTCTCTAAGCTGCCATCAACCAGTGGCTTCCATTGTGAGTGTTTGCTATCATGTGTTCAGACCTTGTGGTAGGTGTGAGGGAGCAGGGAGACAGGAGGGAGAAAGTTCTGAAAATCTGGGGTTTGGATTGCAGGCTGAGGAGAGTCTTAAGAGAGCAGGAGGAGACATGGGCTAGGAACCTGGAGCCCAAGTTTGGGTTGCACAGCAGGAAGAAAGATTAAGTTGTGATGCTGGGGTTCCCTGTTTGGAAAGGGAAGGATGAAAGCGTGAACTGCTGCTGTTTCTGCAGCTGCCGTCATTTATGGCATTTATCAATGTCACTGTTGGAGACAGTACAAGTTTTGTGCTCTGTCATAAGGTAGTTTCGCTGTCAGTCATTATGGTATGGCACCAACAGAATTTTCTATTTGCTAGAGAGATTATAATAGTTGCAGTTTTTCTGATTAAGATGAAAAGAATTACTTGCCTCATTCTCAAAACAGTTTCTTCCACTCTCATTTTTTTCTCTTTTAATCTCTTAGAGCAATTCTCTACTATTAATTCAGATGGCACCTTAAACAGTTTATCTTGCTTGTAAATACAGAAATAAATTACTAGTATTAGTTTGCTTTATTGGTTAATTCATTCACAAATGCCTTCTACAGTGACTTGCTAGAGGAGATGGAAGTTAAACATTTATCCAAGCAAACAGAGCAGCTACATTTCAGATGCTTTCAGCCCCGTACCTTTGTATTTTATGTTGGAAGTAGATTTTAAGGTTTATGAGCTGATAGAGCCCAGGCATTCGTTTTGGTGGCTTTGGGAGAAGCTGTTAACATCTCCCCTCATCTTGCTCAGTATGTGCACACACATACCTGGTTGTGAATTAGTTTGCATTCTGCTTCTAAAACCTCCTTCCTTTCTTTTGTCTGGAAGCTGCCTTTCTCCCTGTGGAAGTTCTCCATGTTTGCTTATTATTTCCTTTCACAAAAGCTGTGCTGTTGAAAATTCCCATCTTCTCTTGAGTATTAGTAGAAAAAGTCATTCCATGTGTGGATGGAAATTGTGAAATTGTTCAGGACCACAAAATTGGTCCTCTAAGTTTCCAGCAGCATCTGGGAGATGATGATAATGACACCTCTCATCCAGATCAGCAGGTCTAGAGATCAATAGGAGGCGGCAGAAAACTAGCCAAGGCAAGTATTGGCTACAGACACTGAAGGCCAGACCTTTGAACTAGTTGCTGGCTTAGGGGTGCAGTGAAGGTGGATTAATCAGATGACTTAGATTTTTCTGAGATCTAGAGGCATAGCTTTCAAAAAGAGAGCCTAGTAAGTGGTGCCTGAGATATTTGTAGTCAAAGGCATATGTAAAACGCAGGAGGTGGGGGATATGTGTAAGGTTGAGGGCTTTTTGTTTTCACATCACAGGGGGATCACTGTATGGGTTCAGTGACCTGGGTGTGTCAGAGAGGAAGTGACATGATGGCCTTTCTTGAAATGTTGAGGCAAAGTAGAACCCAATGTTTTTTGAAAGTTTTGTCTGAGGATTGCTATACATCCAGTGGAACTGAGAGATTACGTTTTGACTTTTAGACTGGTTTTCTCCTTGCTGTGTATGAAGATAGGATGACATTACCAGTCATTTGTAGGATTACTGGTGTCTCCCTGTTGGAAGTGGTCTGAACTGGTAGAAATAAGATGTTCCCAGTGAAACATCATGGAAGTTAGAAAGCGCTGGAAAAGTAATTCCAATTGGGAGAGAATGTATCTCACAGTGGAAGGCAGTTTTGAATCTGTTGTGCTTTTTTTGCATAGCTTGAAGAACCACTACAGCAGCTGCTGAACAGGCAACCCACATTTCACCCTAGCCCTGTTTTCCGATGTTTCTCCTTGTGCTGGCATTTGGCTGACTTCTGGGAAAGCTGACCAAGGGAATTTTGGCATAGTTACTTTTCTGTTGGATTGGCTCACAGAAGCTAGTATTTGGGAAAACATGGAAGGGACTGCTCAGAGTAATCTGCAGGAGGAGATGCTGGGAGAGGAAATGGGAGTGCGGGCATCTCTTTATCAGCAGTTGGCCATGAGATTGGCTTAAAAGTACTGTTACACTGGACACTCATGATCTTCCCGTTCTTCTTGATGCCTTTTTATTCTCTCCCCATTGATCTCTGATGCCATGGCAGTCCCGCTGGAAGGACTGTGTTGAGTTTCTCAGCTTTACTGCACTGTGGCAGGATATAAATGCTGTTGAAGTTTGGGTTTGTTATCTTTGTGTTCTTGGGATATTTGTGTGCTTGTTGGTCTGGCCAGTATTGTTTTTGTTTTGCACCTGTCTCTCAACTCTTGCAATGCAGGTGCCTGAAAAATACCTAACTTGTTTGTAAGAAGTGGAGTTTCTATATATGCTTAGGTGGAAATGCCTAGTTAGTTCTGTGAGTAAGGATTGCCAGAAGTGGTGTGTCTTGTGCAGAAGAAACTAAACAAGTATTTAATTGCTGTGGTTCTGACCATTATTTGCAAGACGGTTCAAGAGAAAAACAACCATGAACATTCTTACTGTGATTGTACTAAACAAGAGGAGGGAAGAGGGCAGAAACAGACATAGGTATTCATCACAATTTAAGTCATATTTTACTTGCCAAATTACTATGTCTCATGAAATTCACCCTTATTTCCCCCTCCTGGCTCTGTCACCCATGTTTGTTGACAGATGATGGGTTAGCAGATTGTAAGCATTTTCCAGATGTTTGTTCTACGGAGCCTGAGACCTGTCTGAAAACTTTTTCTTTTTTTTTTTTTTGATTGATAGTCAGAATCTCTTGAGAGTTTTCTGGGATTTTTAATGCTTTCAGAACTGCTTCTTTCTCCTTGCAGTGGTTGTTGAGCCTGCCTTGCCTCTCAATTGCCTGACACGAGAGAGGCAGCTCAGGATTTTAATACCAGCTGTCAGCAAGAGGTCTGGAAAGCAGCATGTCTGGAGCACCAAGAAATGTTGATTCTTCAAATGTCTTTTCATTACAAATTCTTCAAATGGAGTCTCTGACCTTCAGGGACAAAAACATTCCAGGGGAAGAAAGGGTCAGCTGCCAGCACAATAATCTCAGAGGTACAGAAACCTTCTGAAGGACTAGTCTGAAAATGACACTTGTGAAAACAAGGATAGGTAAGAGGCAGTGATAATTGTAGGCAGAACATATACATAGGAGTGGGCTTAGTGTCAACCACTTTGTTCAGTGTTTTCATATCTTTTAATGTCGAGACAGAAACACACACAACAAAAATATGTGGGTTTTAGTATTTGTAGAGTTGAAATGTAAGCACAAGTGTATCTGAGTTAATTAGTGTTCTTTTAGAGTTGCTGAAGAGGCTGAAGTTCAGCTTTTTAAATATTTCTACGTGTTGTGCTATCTCCAGATGGCTAAAAGCTACTAATGATGTTCTTGCTAATTTTGTGACTTTGAGTAGTTCCTGGTGCCTAAACCTGACAGTAGTTTGAGCCATGTCTCCGAGCTGCTCTATTTCTGGCTTCCTATTTTTGCTTTAAAATATTGGTCTTTTAATTGATGAGAGATTGAAAAGTACTAGGTGTTCTTGAACAAATTGATAGCAAAAAAAATCAGCTATAACCTCTTCCAAAATAAGTGTCAGAGTTATGTGATTTCATATATAAGCAAAGTCCTTCTGTTTGTTTGTGTATAAAGTCAGACTGAGGGGGGTGGGGTCTAGGTTTGTAACAGATAACACCAGACATTTTCATGAGAGAACGTTTCAAAGCCAACCTCCATCTAGAGCAAAATAATTTAATTTGAGGGAAAAAAACATATATTTTAAACTTCTACCCTAGAGTCATCTAGGTGGAAGGCTGTCACAAAGGTTTCTGTCTGATTTGCAGCTCTGAATCCTTTTACAGCTAATGTGACTTGTATGCATAAATTCTTGTGAACTGTAGTTAGACTAGAGGCAGTATGGTGACTCAATTTGCCTCGTTTTTTATGCTAATTGTTGTACAGGAGCCACGTTGTGAACAAGTTAATCCTGAGGCTGCTGAGGTTGTGTTCTAAAAGCAGGGAAGACATTTCTGCTGGTGTTTCACACTACTTTATCACCAGAGTGGTGACACTTTGCTAAAATAATACATGGACTCCAACACCAGAAGAACGCTAGTAAGTAGAGGGTTCCACTCTGATGATTTAGTAGCCCTGTATATCATCACAATGTCACCAGCTGATGCTTGCTAGCATGACCTCTAGCAGGGAAGGACAGAAGGAATCTTGAAAGCAAGATAAAGATGAGATTAAAAGAAGATGAAAATGAGATGAAATCTTCTATGGATCTCCCACTTTTGCCCATTATTCCTTGAAAAAAAAAAAAGCATGAATGTTAGATAAATAGTCCTGAAACAAATCCTACTGTTGTTGTGTGTGGCTTAAACTTCTCTTGTTTTAGGGTGGGAAGTAAGGTGGTAACAAGTATGTTTCACTGTTGCTGCGGAAGAGGGCAGAGAACATTTTTTGCATGGCAGTAGAGCACCTTCTGTGACTTGGCTCAGGTCTTGGTTCAGCCTTTAGGCCGCTTCTCTAGGGAGTGCATGCAGTGCCTCCTAGCAGAGGGCAATACATCAATAATATGAGATTCTAAAAGTAAAACAAAGCCACCACCTCCCCCAGCAACAACAACAACAAATCCCCACACTCAGAAGGCACCAATGTTAGTATCTGTGCTGCTGCCCCTGGTCCTTTCCTACGGTGTTGTATATTCTTTATGCCCCAGCTTTCAGTCACAACTGTGTGTTCCTCAGAAGTACCTATACAGCATTGTCATTCCACCCTGAGAGGCAGAGAGTGGAAAGCACCCCTTACTCATCGTTCCACTCCCCAGCTAAAGCTTTCCTTCCTGTCCCTAACATCAGATATAGCAGCACACAGTGAGATTGGGCAGGAGCTAGCTATGTAATTCCTGGAGGGGCAACAGGGCAATGGAAGGGCTTGTGTAAGGATAACAAGGAGGATCAGAGATGTTCAAAGCAGGACAGCAGCACCCATTTGGCAGCTCTGGTGCAGGCAACAGCAGAGACCGATCTTAGTCTCTTTTGTGGAGCAGATCAGTGAGGGGACTGAGAGCCTATCTAAATACAAAGAAATCATTACAACCCTTTCCAAAAGGCATTTGGCCTTGTGATACATGGTGATTTCAACACCCGTTTGTGTGCTTCTGTGTACTTATGTCATAAAGAATGTGTACATTCCAGTTAAGTAGTATGAGCAGATACAGGAGTTCGATCTCATTCCTGCTGTTCATTTGGTTTCCAATCAAGAATCTTGCTTTGTAGCAGTAAAGCTGTGCTGTGACAGCTTCCTTCCCACCACCTCACTCTTACCTCACCCACGTAATGAAGCAGGATTTGGGTCAAGTGTTTATGAAGTCAGTTATCCATATGGATTGAGTGTCTGTGGGAACACGAATGTTTAATCAGACATTTGTTAGCAAGCTAAAGAGGCAACAGTATGTCAAGCACTGTGCTGTCAGAAAATTCCTTCCCTACTATCACTATGGTAACAGTCACCAAATACCTGCTTGTTTTGTTAGCATCTGAGCTGAAGGCAAATCTCTGAGCAATAAATCGTGAACATCTAGTGGATGGGATGCAAGGGCAAGGAACCAGAGTGGGTACTGCCATTTTCTGATCCAGTTCGCCTGCCTGACTGATAAGTTTCTTCTGGTACTATTTCTGTCAATCAACAAGGAGTAGGGGTGGATAGCACATCATCTAACCAGCCACACGAACTGAATTTTAATTGCAGTTGCTGGGTAAAAATATTCAGCATTTCTCAAGAGTTGGCCCAAATATGTTCATTAGAAACTTAATGAAGCATATACATATTTCAAATAGCAACATAGCATAAGCTAAGTGCTTCATCTGAGGGGTATGTTGTTTCCAATATTAATTTGACTGGCTCTGCTGCTAAAGAGGAAAATGGTCTGGCTAGTCTGTTAGTAGTAGCTCTTCAGCAGCCCGGAGTACTAAGTTTGTTTCTGCTGGGCTGCTTGCAAAATCCCTGGTGTTTGAGTGCCAGTGTTTTGTGGCATGTTTGAGCAGGGATGGATGTAATAAATGAATCCATAAGGAATTTGTTCTCAAACAGGCAGATAAGGATGAAAGGGGAGTAGTTCCCCCTCCCCGCCCCCCCCCCTCCCTTGTCTCCTCGTTGAAACTCAGTGTTGTGTAAAAACTGGTGATAAGCCACTTCCAGACATGTTGGCAAATCGTTAACCCTCCCCTTTGAAAGAGTTGCGACCTCTTGCTGAGTGACCAAGCACAAACCTTTCCCGTCTCAGGCTGGGCCAGCATGAGCAAATAAGGAAAAAAACCTGATCCACAACGCAGAGGAAGACTACGATCTTCATCCTCGCGACCACCTGAGGGACCAGGACAACCCTGCAATGCTACGCGCAGCCGCAGAAGTTACCAGGATGTGCCACGAAACCCCGGTACTACCGATCTATAAAAAGAGACTCTGGAGGGGGTGAGGTGCGCGCCACTGGCAGACCAAGAGCTCTCCAGGCCGCCCAGCGCTGTAATTTCTGCTTATAGCTTGCTCAAATAAATTCTATTTGGACAATTAAAATTGAGTGCATCGCCGTTTATGACAATGGATATGTATTGCTCAATCAGACCCCTGCTCTCTCCATCTTACCCAACTCCCAGCTTAAAATCTTGCAGTAAACTTTGAGTGTTGAGTGTTGCACTTCTAGTCAATGCATGTATTTTTTGCATCAGTACCTTTTTCCTTTCTCTCTCATCCTCTGACTTCTGTGAAACAGAGTAACTGTTTAGGAGAAGCTCAGGCAGAATCCTTCAGAAGAAGAATGAACAAAGGCAGGCAATTCCCAGTGGCATACCTGTCCTCCTTACTCACAAAATATCTATGCCAGATTAGAAGCTGAAGCATCGTGAATGTTTCCATCTCTTGCCACCACTCCAGTCTGCCTTCCTGCTTTGTTCTTGGCAAAAGCCTAGATAAACAGACAACTTTTAGGAGCTCTATCTTGCTGGAATCAGGGAGCAGCCAAAGTATTGAAGCCAACTGGCTAAACACTGCTAGGTCTAGTGTTGGAGTTACAGGTGAAGCAGAGTTACCAGGTCCACTGAGGAGATGTTGATGGAGGTGTTCATCTTTGTGAACTGTTGCTCTTTTAGACTAGAGGTTTAGGCTACAGAGAAAAGTCTGGCTCTGCAGCTAGATTGCGGTCTCACACAAAACCATTGTAGCTTGTGAGGTTCTGTCTGATTCGCATCAGCTGTGGTGCAGACAGTTGTAGCAGTTGTCAGAAGAACCTTCTTTTCAAATGCTCTGGATTAATGAGACAATAGGTTTTGTTGAGATACCTAAAGACTTTTAACTACTTTGTCTTAAACAGCTTTAAGATTTTTTCATACCTCCAGTCATATGTTATAAATGGCAGTGACAAATTTGTAAATTTCCAAACACAATTTATTTAAGCAAGATACAAGCAGGCAAAACAGTGCTGGGCAGCCAGAGGAGACCCTTGCTCCTGCAAACAGCATGTGCCTCACCCCTCTAGAGTCCCCTTTTTATAGTCCCGTAGTTCCGGGTACACGTGGCATATCCTGGTATTCTTCTGCAGGTGTGTATGCTGGTGGTGGGAATCGTCCTGGTCCCTTGTAGTCCTCCTCTACGTTGTGTTCCATGCCTTATTTGGATAACTCATTTAGTTAATTTATCAGGATGTTGCCATAGGCGCCAACTCAGCAAAGCCTGAAATTCTTTCAGGATGCTAATGATAAAATAATGGTTCCCCTTTGCCCCCGGTACCTATTTACAGCCATAGTCTGCCACAGGCACCAACTCAGCAAAGCCTGAAGTTCTTTTAGGATGTTGCTGGTGATGAAACAATGGTTCCCCTTTGCCCTGGTTACATATTTACAGCCATAGTAGGTTTGAGAACAATTCCTAGTTAGTCTACTTATCACATCATACTTTAGTACATGGCATTCTGTCTTTGGAAGGAACTGAATGTATTTTATTGCTAGATGGCATTGTTTTAAACAGTTCTTGCAGAACCTGCTTGTGCAAAACTCTGAAACGAAGAGGCTAGTGTATGTATTACAAGTGGGATATGTAGACACAATTTTGATCTTGAAATACCGTAGTGTCAGGGGGAAAATGTACTGACAGGGAAGGTTGTGAAGGCATTCAGTGGAGAGACTTCTAGAAAGTGTCATGCATATTTTACATGCTCTGTCTTAGACATTTTTGTTTAATGAAATGTTAGTTACTTTCTTGGACTATACTGTAGTGCAAGCCTTGTCCTTCTAACAAAATCCCTCAATAGATTTGGACACTATTAAAAAGTTTATTTAATCAATTTAGAAAGACAGAAGATTAAATTAAATGGAAGTGGATTTGTGCAGATAATTTACCAAGCTTATTTCAAATGTTCCCTCCATAATGTATTGCTAATGTCACGTGCAGCCAAGAGGATTTCATATGCGTACTATGAGGATTGCAGGTTATATGTGCTTCTGTAGTCTTGTAGGTTTTAAATGGTTACAAGGCAACTGCGGTCCTTGCTTGATACTAGGCTGCTGCAGTAAGATTTGTGGAAGTAAATACATGAAGCAGCTGAACCATTTGTGCTGGTATGTGATCACTGTTTGGAGGAGAGTTATGTCAACAGCGTGACTCAATACGGAGTTCAGGTTGGTACAAGGAAACTGAAAAAACCCGTATAATTAATCTGTAAACACAAGGCAAACTGCCCTTTTAAATAGTGTAAGGTAAAATGCTCATGGTTGAGTACTATTCAGTGAATAGGTGACACACCAGGAAATGACTGCTTGCTCTTTCAAATGCCTGTTGAAAAAGTAAGTTTTCTAGAAAATAAATTCAGTAGAGCTTTTAGGTATTTTCCTACAGTTTCTTTTTGGTTGTTTGTTTGGGGTTTTTTGGTATTGTTTTAAGCATAGGATAGCAACATTCAGTCACAGATGCCTAAATAAAGACCTGTTCTGTTTCCATGGGAGTAAACTGGTGGGTTTTTCATTGATGTGACCTAAAATTGCAACGGTTTTCAAAAGTAACTTCAAAATGAGCTGTCAGTACATAGCCTTTTGAAAAATCAGTCTGATTACTTGATTGCCTAAATTTTGACACCCATGTTGAACACTCTGCTGTATTATTCTCACCATTAAAGACAATCATTTTCAAAGGGCAGTCTTTGAGAAATTCAAAGCTGTCCACAGTGGAAACAAATTTCTTGTTATTTTCATTAAAAACTTGATGGTGGTGATGATAGCAAGTGGGTCATGAAAAGCGGTCATGAAAAACAGTTCACAGTGTTCTCCCAAAAAATCTGGAAACTACTGATCTATGGCAAGTATATCAAGTTCCTACCACCTTTTGATATTGCAATAATGCTGAGGAGATCTTCCTGCATGCCTTTTTGTGCAAAGATAAGTTCTTTTATTTATAACTGCATGTTTGTGTGAACTCATATTCAAGAAAGCTGAAAATAAAATTACTAGAATGTCATTTCTGGAGGTCATAACTTTTTGTGCTCTTCAACTTGAACAAGGTTCATGTCCTTGCATTACGGGCTGACTCTTTCCGTGTCCATCAGCAGAGAACAATTGTTTCTTCCTTTGTTTATATTCAGTCTAACACGGTTTATTTTTGAAAGGAGAATTCTTGGGTATTTTTCAAATCAATCTATCTCTCTCTCTCTCTGTCTTGAGAGATTTGGGAACTCTTGGGTGAACTTGTGACATGCAGGTGAAAAGTCTGCCATACTCATTCTCATGTTGGTAGAGATGGTCAGCCAGTGTGCGACTGCTACCTGTATTATTCTGAATTTGAGGTTAATGGAACAGAAAACCTTCTCAGCCATTGTAAAGACCTCAGCGTAAAGAACCTGATTTTTAAGGAAGTACCTGTAACTATGGTCGGCTGTCCTGACACCCATAAAGCACATTTTAGGAGGGAAACAGAGTCCTGTCAAGTCTGACAGAAGCTGATTGAAGCAGCAAGCTGACTCCTGCAGAAGGGCAGGGAAGTTTGTCATTCTTGCCTCACAAATGAGTGATGATGGCCAGATGCAGTAAAACTTGATGCTATAGCATATCCTCTTGAGAACTTCTGTACATAGAGGAAACATATGGAGAAGAGAATATGTGCAATTACATAATTTGTGGACCTATAGTTTTTGTAAAAAATATGAGATTTACATGGAAAGCACATTTGGCTGTTGGTCTGGAAACAGGAGAATTTTCTGTTGTACTGCACATGACTTAAGTACAAGCCAGTTGTCTCTTTGGGCTGTGACTTCATTACAGCTGAAGGTAAGACACCTTTTAACTCCAATTTGAGCATTGAATAAGGCACAAAGTTGGCATATCTTTTCTTTGCAGTGATGTTCTGTTGTATTTCTCTTTGGTTACTATGCTTGCATGCTGAGGTCCACCTGGGCCTGCTCCTTTTCTCTTCATGTCCTATTGCTGAGTTGTGGCATTTACTGGCTTACTGTTAGGTTACTCTGCCCCTGATCCTATAGTGTTGTGATTTCATTGCTACTGGCTTGGTGCTCAGTCTTCTATATGCAAAGCCCTTTGGGAGACAAAAGCATGAGGTGTGAGAGAGAAAAACTAGAGCAGGGGCAAAAGATGGAGGGAGCAACATGTCTGTGGAGCATGTTGTTGTAGCACTGTTACTAATGGGCTGGTCCATTTCTAGAGAAATGCAGTATAAAAACAGAGGATGGAGAGTGCCCAAATAAATGTTCTTCCCCGTGTGTTACGTGTCTAGCTTCTGAGATTAAATGCAGTAGTAAATGGAAAAGAATTAATCAAGTAACTTTAATTTCTGCTTAGTTGTTACAGTTTTGGGCCCTTGCCATCTATGAAGACTTTTTTCATAGATTCCCAGTATGATATAACTATTGTATAAATTATTAGCTCCACTTTGTAGCAAAAGTTACACATCATCATGGTAGCATTTTGAAGCAGATGTTGAACATGTTTTTTACGTGCTGTATTTGTCCTACTTTGTAATCCCAAATTATTCATTGCAATACAACGTACTGTAGAGTTTGCATTTTCATTAAGCTCTCATTACTGCCAGTGTGTTGATGGTGATGGGTCTGCTTTACATCTTTCTGCACAGTTAATAGTCATGATTGGAGAACATTTCCAGCCTTTTGTATTTCATCATATTGTTAATCAATTCTGTTCAGTTGGCTGACCACTCTGTCACAGTAAAATGATGGCATTCTCTGAATCCTGTGTTAAATTGGGTTGATTAGTGACAAGGCAAAATGTAAATGTCTGTTAGTATTTTTTCAATGTGTGGTACAGCACCTTACTGACCAGAAAAAGAACAAAACTTGTAGGTGTGACTTGAGCCGACTGTGAACTATTGATATTAATTATTACCCAGTACTTTCTCATTTTATCTAATAGATGCCTCAGCATTTGTTTTTGTGCATCTTCTGCATTTCATAAAACCATTCCCCTACATCTGCATGTCACTAATCAATAAATGAGTTTTGTCCCTAGGAAATCTAAGGAGGAGGATGATGGATTACAGTTTATTTAGAAAGGAAAGCAGGAAGTTCCCATTGTGTCCCATCACTTCCTTGCAGAATTAACCTAGACTTTTACTTAAATGCAGCCTTTAACCTTGGATGCATACATAAACTACCTGACACATCTGAAATGTATTTAGACTTGAAATTGCTCCATTTCCAAAAACTACAAGACAATAAAATCACTCAGTTGCCGAAAGGCCATCATCATTCCCAAAATGATCCAGAAGAACAGACAATCCAGCACCTGATTAAGAAGGGACTGTAGACTCTTTCAAGGTAGGAACAGCAGGGGGGAATGTGGGATGTGTCCCTTGTCGGGGGAATGTGTGTTTTTGCATCAGTGCTTGCAGCTGGGCTGAGCTGAAGAGGTAAGGGGAGGGTTGGAGCCAGTGCTGTACCCATCTCAGGTGTCAGGCACAGAGCCATCCTCGCTGTGGAACTCTTCCTTTGCCCAGGCTTGAACAGAATACCTCTAGCTGAGACATAATGAAGCTCATAACTCCTGTTGCTTCTAGTATATCCTGTGTTTTATTCTCCTCCTATCAGTTATCCCCTGTGTTTTTGATGTTTTGTTCTACCTTTGATTTTTGTGATTTAATTTTTTCTTTTGCAACTTTTCTTGTAGTGGATGGGGACCATTTACAGGGGCATGTAGTGACATGACAAGGGGAAATGGCTTTAAACTGAAAGAGTGTAGATTTAGATGAGATACTGGGAAGAAATCCTTCCCTGGGAAGGTGAGGAGGCCCTGGCACACAGTGCTCAGTGAATCTGGTGCTGGCCCTGGATCCCTGACAGGGTTCAAAGCCAGGTTGGATGGGACTTTGGGCATCCTGGGCTGGTGGGTGGTCTCCCTGCCCACAGCAGGGGTGGTATTGGGTGGGTTCTGAGGTTGCTTCCAATTCAAACCATTCCATGACTTTTCTTTCAAAACAATTTATTCTATTAAATCATTTAAAAGACAGTTATGCTAGGGTAGCCAGTGAATCAACCTGGCCTGCTGGGAAGACAAGAGTGGAGATTGTGGTGGGATGAGGTGTTGCAGTTTCTCCTGTTAGTTGCAGATACTCATTAAAAGCATTTGCAGGAGTGATAGTGTTAGAAATGCCAAAGGTCCTAGAAACAGGACTCGCGGTAGACACATTAGTGTAGCAGTATTTTATTATACGTTCTTGCAAGAGCGGGTGACCCAAAAAGTGGGCACACCTTTGGGGAGAGCCTGCAACATTTTTATACCATATCCCTGTTCCCGAAATCATTAGGTTACCTCATACACCTATACATGTTCATCACTTGTCCCACTTCGTATTAAAATGAGTTCTAAGAGGTGATTTCCATAAACTCCTCCCAACTGCGTCTGCACATTGTCCCATGGTAGTGATCGTTGGGGGTCTTAATGATGAAGGCTCGAAGTCTTCCTCAGGTTGAACTTTTCACCTCCTTCCCCTGTTTAACTGTGGATTTTACAGGCTCAACCAAGGCGCCTCATCCACAGCAGTACACAATATAATACACATGACATGTTTGGGAGATTCCATTGGTGAAGAAAATGAAAATGTATGACTCCTTTTGTCTGGCACAAATGCTTACTGGCAAGTACTTTGCCTTTGTCTTAACTTTCCTGGCAGCTGACATGGGCCTAGGGCAGAAGGAAGTCAAAGCTGCATACAGGTTTCAGATTGAGCATGTTAATTTTGTAGCCTCTGAAAAGGTTTGTTATCTTTACTAATGGGCGATTCCACCCCATGTCCTGAGTAGCAATTTGACCACTTATATGTTCTCATTGTCCGATGTATGGGTATAAGTTTTCTCTGCATCTTTTAGCAGAGCTTTGTATTCCTCAGTTTCTGTTTGAACCCTTAACTGAGAGATAGATTTTATCATAATTCTTTTAACACAACCAACAGCGAAACTTCACTAACAGTGTTCCCCCTTATCTTATGTGCTATCTGTTGCATATCCAGATTGACAAATATCCTTTATCTTCCTATTGCCGAAAAAGAATTTCTGATGAAGCAGTCTGAGTCCTCCACTTCCCAAGTCAGCATAAGAAAATACATTCCAGTTTGCAAAAGCAACATTTCCCAGCATTTTCCACAATAGTTTCAAGTAAAAGTTTTTCTGTGGGATGGCTTGTGGCTTGTTTGAAAATGTCTATGTAACTTGTTTTTAAACATTTTGGTAAGTTTGGAATATTATTTAAATTCAAGAATTAATCCATGCAGTTATTTTCAGGAAAAAACCAAAAATATCAGGCCTTTGTGGAGACTGAATATTCTATTTATTTTTTCATCTCCCTAGTTCAGTCGCTTAAGACGCATGTGAAGTTGTTTTTATTAAGTTTCTTCTTTTCCCTTATACCCCTGAAGACTGTTTAATTTACCCTGGCATTTCCCATCAATTCTGTAGGTGCTTAGTATTCAATGAGCTTTCTTTAAAGCCTTGAGCCTTCTCAGCCATTAGGATAGCTGTTGTTTTCAGGGACTGCCTCTGTATTTACACCCTTCTGCAGAAAGCTATCCAGCTGGTGATGTTTTGTTTGTGTTACTCTTCCTTTTGCATCGCTTCACGGGAAGCTTCTCAAACTAGTTCGCTGTTAAATTCTGCCCTCAGTAGCATAGGTATAACTTGAGTAAAAATCACTGATGTGTATCAAATGCTGAGAAGGGATCCTCAGTTGTGTTGTCTTTGCAGTGTTTAACCAAGATGGGTCCTGATGCCATAGAAGTGCTGCATTGACATTTGTCAGTCACGGTGCTACTGATGCCAACATATTAGCAATTGAGAACAAAAATTTCTCAATCAAAGGGATTAGCTAAATGTTTGCATCTTCTTTAGATGCTTTAAAGACTGTAGAAAAGATTTAAATTTTCAGAAGAGTGATTTTTTTTTTTTTTCCTGTAGTGTCATGCTCTGTGACACCTGGAAATGACCAGACTCAGAAATGCTGGGAAAGCTGTTAATTTTGATAGACTTCCAGTAACAAGGATGATTATTAGATGTGACACTGTAATCCGCATTTTCGACTAGAAGCCAAATCTACCCAGTTTTTGTTCTCTATCTAATGTAACCCATACTGTGACATGCAGGCTAATGTTTTTCACTTTACACCCTTTCCCAGGGGTTTTATGATGTAAGCATGTCTCCAGCTGAATTGTTCAGTAGTCTGAAGGGGTTGGATCTGAAGGCTGACCTCCTTCCCACAGTGTACAACATGCAGAAGGCCAGAGAACCGCTGGGTTACAGACTGCACTGTCTGTAGGCAGGCTTTCACTATGACTGAAAATGTTTGCCAGCCTGAGCAACTGTTGGGTTGTGCTGTTAGGCTTCTTCAGCAGGAATTAAGTGCTGCCTTCATCTATGTGGTTATGTGTCCCAGCCCATCTCTGAGGGCATTTTCTAACTGTTTAAGTTAAAATTAAATTCTAAGTCTTCCCTGTAACACCTTTGGGAAGAGTGTTTTTGTCCAGGGAGTCCCAGGGGAGTGGTCCTCAGGGGAATAAGCTCAGATACTGCCTAGTGTGCAAGAAGCTGTTACCATCTCTGTATGTGAAGTATTGTGATGCAGCGTGGGACATGCAATAAATTGTAAAAAATGCTTTCAGTCATTGGACCAAGCCAAGGTTTCTGTTAGCAGCTTTAACCCTAGTTGTGTGGAGGAAGTCTTGCCTGAGTGAATAGTTTAACAGCCTTCCTCCAGATGGAGCAGAGAATGAGGGACCCATATGGTGATCCTGGGGACCCTAAATAGAAGTTTGATATACCTGTGTCTGGGGACATGTAAGAGGCAATATTCCTGTATATTGTTGGTAGGCCATGTACGTGGGTTTATCCTGCTGATTCTGACTGCAAATATCAATGAAGAAGGTTCAGGATCAGATTATCTTGTTCGCTGATATATCTTTAAATGCTTAAAAAGGTTGAGACCATTCTAAGTATCAGTATGCAATGATGGCACACTAGGGCTTGAGGAGATTAAAGGTTTCTTTTCATGCCAAAGAGTCAGAATACTAATGCAACACAATGAAAACATGTTTAGCTCTCCAAAGGATTACAGAGACTTCCAGAGATTTTAATCCATAGAGGATTCCTAATTACTGCAGTAATGATTTTTCTTGCAATAGTTCATAAATCTTTGCTAGGCAAAAGGGGAAAGTGTCTTTTATGCAAAGAAATGAGAGGATTTAATTTTAAGTTACTTCATAATTAACCTATAACTCATCATGTAGTTGATAAAAGGCCTGTTGAGTTGTAAAGATAGTATTTCTTACTCATTGACTAGTGTGGCTACCCTACAAAAAGGAAATCTGTATAGCTTACCACAGTCACTGTTTGGGAGGTTTTGTTTTAGTGCAGCCAATCTAACATGGCAGTGAATGAGGGTAAACTCTGAATTAAGCAGTACAGTCACTGCATTATTTATACCAGTCTTTTCTACTTTCATGTCAATACTATTTGAAGGTACAGGTTATAATTGACTTTAAATGATAGTGATCTACTCCCACATTCTGCAGTTCTTGTTGATTCATGTTGATTCTTATTGATTCATCACTTATAGCAAGTTCACCTCTTGTGTATCTTGTATTACACCATAGATCTTCCCATATTTTTTGGTACTTCTTTTTCTGAGAACAAAGGTTTTCATCTGATAATAAAAACTAAAGGAATAGAAATACATAACATTATGAATTTTTAACCTGGCTAAGTAGGGGGATGTAAGATGAGAAGTATTTCATGTTTCTGAAGATTAGCCAACCTCTAATTATTGGAGCTTAAGAAGAAACAACTTTAGGAAGCAGGTCATTTTAAACCACCATGGGGTCCTGTGTCTTTTGATACTAGCTGCATTTTTGAAACAGCTTTGTGAAGTGCATGAAAAATTTTAGTGTAACTTGTTTTTAAACATTTTTGTAACTCTAGAATATTATGTCAATTCAAGAGTTAATCCAGGAAGTTATTTTCAGGAAAAAAAAAATCAGGAAAACATCAGGCCTATGGTAGCTTTTTGATTTGGGCTTTTTTTTTTTTTTAAAGAAACTGCTTTGATGTGGTTTCAACATACATGCCAATATTTTAATATGTATTTTCAAGGAAGCTTGGAGGTTCTAGATTGTTATAGTCTTGAAATCAATGATACAATTCAGCTTTACACCTATTTACAGAAGTTCCTCTTATAAAGCCTTTAGACATTTTAAATTGCTTCCAGTTTTTCATCTTTTACATATGTTTAGGTTTAAATATGTACATAGAATGTTACATCTTGATCTCTTAAAATGATATATTTCTATTCTTTTTCATGATGGCTCAAATTTTAGGTTCAAATCTGCACTCTTACTGTCCAAAGTGTTGAAACCCAAGCTGGGGTGTACCCAATGTACCCTCACTTGGGTCTTGAAAGCACCAGCCCAGCCAAAGACAGCACCATCATTCCCTGGGCTCATTTGAGTTTTAAATGGCTTTATGGGATACAGTAGTGGAAATTTAACCTAACCATTAGTAGGAAAGGACTACAGCAACTAGTTGTAGTGATTGCTGAAAGACACCTTCAACCTTTAGGGAGCTGTCACTAGTAATTAGGGGAAGTATTGGAATGAAATTCCCAAGGCTGCCATTTTCTCCCATTGCTGCCCCAGTCAGCATTGGCTTACTGCTTGGTTCTGGGCATTACCTCTGCACTGCCAGTCACTGGTCATTTGGATTCTGCCAGAAGCCAGTGTTGAAGAGCCTCAGGCAGCACCTGGAATAAACATAAAGTGAATTTGCAGCAGAATGCAAACAGTATTTATCAGATACTTTGTCAACTTCTCTGTAAATAGCCACCATGGATTTGAAGTACATCTCCTCTGCTTCAGTGCAGGGGGCTGAACACAGGGTGAGCTTCTTCCATCCAAAGAGATGGGCTTACAAACTCAGCAGGACTCTGTACCAGGCCACATACACAATATTAACATACTAATGGGAAAATTTTCATGATAAATTGTTGTATAAGCTAACAAATTACTCTACTGTCTTATTAATCGATGTCATTAGTTTTTGGAAGAACTTATTTTACACATCAATGCTTAGATGTGTAGATTGACAGACTGACTCCATCCTTATATTTTATTGATCTCCAAATGGGAACTAGAGATGTTGCTGGTGTTGGTTCTTGATTTGTTTTTTTCATGCTGGTTATCTTTGTGCTATGCTATACAAGACACTATTTTGCATGTTGTACTTGCAAGCCACCCCGATGATGTAAGGGTGTCTCGTTTAATTTCTTCCCCAGCTTCCCTTTGAATGGACTGAAGGGCTTCCTAGCCCTTCTCATGGGTGGCAGATGCGTAGAGGCACAGACTGTGCCCACAGCAGCTGGAACCCAAAAGAATTGTCATTTAAGCCAAAACCACAGTCAAATCCAAGGATGGCATCTATGTGTATTCTGCCATGCTGAATGATTAATGACCCTTTCTCTCCCTGCACATACATTTCAATCTAATTCCGTCTAGGCAATTCCAAGTGATTTTATAGATATATTTGCTTCCTCAGTGAGAAGATCTCATCACTGTTCTGATTTAAAAACAAGCCTTGCTTTGCCATGCCTTTTTTTCCCCCAGTTGTTATTATTCTATTATTAAATTTACCCAGCCTTTGTGCTAAATTTTTCCTACTATCAGGCAGATGCAGGTGGGTGGTCTTGGATGTTAGAGGAATTTTCTTTATGCTTTTCCTTGTACAACTTAGTATGGACGTTACATTTTTGTGCAGTATGAATGCCAGTTTGGTGGAATTTGCTGGTAATTGTGGAAAATATGTTTACTGCCTTTCCTCCTGAGCTAAAAGGCGTTGTAATATGGTTCTATTTGGGTGATAAATGCCTGTCTCCTTGTGTTACAACTTTATTTTTGGTCTCAGTTTCCTTCTAGATGCCCTTAATGTATTCTGAAGATTTAAAAGATTATGTGAATTCATTTCACCCGCAGTGAGGTTTTTTTTGGTGTATTATTCTGGAAAGCCACTAGTGTTGTCTCTGTGTTTGAATGGCCTCATCAAGGCAATACAGTCGGTTACTTTGCTGTCCTTTCTAAGGTTTCTATGTTACTTTAAGATACAATTTTAAAAGGAATTTGTCAATCATAATGTTGATTTTTCACCTTCTAGCCTGGCCCACACACAGTTAGTTGGGTACTTTACTTGTGCAATTGATTGCTGTAACTATAACTTGCAGTGTCAATGGTGTTCACAATCCGTCTTCCACCTCACCAAGGTACAACACTCTGAGGAGAAATAGACTTCAATGAGAGCAGAAGTATAATCTGTTCCAGCACTTCAATTAGCATAAGAAGTTGGGCTGTCTAGTCCAGTATTGCAGTGCTCAGGGTGATCGCATTCCTTCTTAACCTTTGGCAGCAAGTGGCTGTGTCATACCTGCCACAAAAGGATTAACATACTTTATAAATGTTTAACATTATCAGAAGTAACCATGGAAATTCTTAGTGCCTATATAGATGGCTAATCCTTCTTTTAAGTTTTACTAAACTGTTGACCTTACTGATCCTTCAGGTCAGTAAGCATCTCAGATTAATTATGTGTATCATCAAAAAGCATGCTGTTCCTTCGTGAAGTTCAATTTTCAGCTTTTGTCTTTAATATCACATCTTTCTTCTTGTGTAATACATGTAGCAGGAGAGTTTCTTTGTTTTATTGTTTGTCTTCGGGACAAACAGATAATAACCACATTTGTTTTTTATACTTGAAAATCCTTTATGGTTTGTTTTTTTTGGTTTGCTTGTTTGTTGTTTTTTTTTTTTACTTAGTCTCATAGGATCTGTAGATTTTTTCACAAGGAAGTGAGAGAGAAGGAAAGGTGGGAAAGGTGCCACTGGATTAATGAGATGACCTTGTTTTGTCCCTTAAAATATCTCTCAGGATTTTCCCAATAAATAAATAGTTGCATAGTAATTTATTTCAGTGTCATGTCCGGCTTAGTACTTCAGGAAAATTTGGGATGCTTGTCAAATTAGTTACTGCATGCATGGGCATTCACAGGGCTGGACTTCCATGGAAATTCCTACACCTCTTTCAACAGCTGCAGATGGTGAGGGTGGAAGAGAAGATGTGAGCCAATTTGGAGCAACATGGGTGAGAGCTGGAATCCTCTTAGATGATAGCAGACAATTGATGGCTTGGAGTCTAGTTTTCAGTCACTTTGGTAGTTTGAAAGTCCTTAGTGTAACTAAGAGTTGGATCAGTTGTGTATTTTCAGGATTTCTTCTATCCTTTATTTGTGTTCAGGTCTCAGTCTTTTTAAAAAAAAATTACTGCCTGTTAAGAGGTTGTCATTGATTTCACGTAAAAATAATTGGTCACATTTGCTGATCTATTTTTGCAAGCAGTGAAACAGCAGCAGCAAAATAAATTGGTTTTGTCCCTTAGTCATTGGCTTGCTGCATTCAGTGACCTTGTACATTTTGACTAATGGACACATGTACTGGTATTTACTGCAATAAGATTCTTTCTGCTAGAGGAACAAAGAATGAGAATAATACATTGCAATGATGTTCCCTCTCCCAGAACAGAAAAGACATCTAGATGTTGAGAAGATACTCATTTCCTTATTATAGGCATTCAGCTGAGTTTTGAATATTTTCATGCCCCCGGGCAAGCTAGTTCCAGTGCTCTGAGGACTTCTCTGCCCTCCACCACTACCCCTTCTCTCAAGCCACAATTTCCCTTACTACAATTTTTCTGATATCCCCATCTCTGAAAGAGTTCAACTCTGTCATCTCTGCTGAGTAGTTGAAGACAGCAATTATTTCCCCATCAGTTTTCTCCTCCTAGTCTTTAACTTGTTCCACATATTCCAAGACTATATTAATTCATTTCTGTCACCAAGCATTTGTTGTTTTGTTCTGGAAAGGCACTCAGCTATCTCTCATTGCTTTCAGCAGGGCAGTGTGGTCTGCTACTTTGGTGATCTTGCAAAATTGAACGCAAGAAGAAGACACGTTTATGAGAGAGAGCCTGAACTGACGGTCTGGAGAGCTGTAACAAGCTCCTGTCCAGTGGTAGCTTGGAATTTGAGGACATACATTTGTGCCTTCTTGTCTGCCATTATTTTTTCCACTGTCAATTCTTTCTCCATATTGAATTTATCTTTTATTTCTTTCCTTAGAATGTTACTGCAGAAGAAAATTTATGAAAAAGAGTTTAAGTAAACTTATGAAAAAGGAAAAAACAAAAAGGGGCAAGCTCAAGAATTGAAACAGAATGCTGCTCAGATTTTGGAGAGTCCTCACCTTAATCTGCATGGCATATGGTTTGATTAGGATGATGCAGATGGTTTCATAGCCATGTCTAGGGAGGGGTTGGAAGGGTAACTACATGGTATTTGAGGCCAGCTGTCTGATGATGATTTAGTCCAGTTGGAGACAATTCTTCTTGATCAGTGAAGAGATGACAGGGATTCTCTAAGATCAAGGAAAGTGCAGACTGAAGGTTTAGGTTCATTTTCTTATAAGAGTAAATAATCACGTGATGGTGTGGAAAACCCCACACATTCAGATTTGGAGAAGAGGCCCTGTAAGCCCTTCATGGCCTGGGGAAATGTTCTTTCAGTCTTGCTGAGTCCCTGGAGCAGCACTGCCTGCAGTGAAGGAAAGGAGATGTTAGAAGGGCATTCCTATGCACGTTCTGTCTTTGGGATATCCCACAAATCCAGATTCATTATATAGCTTGCTGAGTGAATTTCTTATGCTGAGATGTCTGTAATTTGTGAAATTGCTTCCTGTGACACTGTAGCAATAGCAAAAGCAGAATGTTTGTATCACTGTGAGCTCCTGCTTTATGTGGTGTCATTGCCTGTACTCCATCTGAGATGGAAAAGCAAACCTGAGGCTTTGCTCTATTGAAAGCTGGTGTGTGAAGACGTTTGTTTATAAATATCCACACGCTTAGACAAATGCTTCTGTCACAATGTGGTTCTAAAATACGTCCTCTTTGTATCTTGAGTAATTGCAGCCAATCTGCAGGCAGTTTATTTCTGTTTATTTTCTAGCAAATTCATCAGCTTCTTGCATCAAAATCCCATGTCAGTGTTTTGTGTCTAATGTTCTGTGGCTTTAGAATTATCACCTGCATGTATATTCCAAAGTTACAGTGCTGCTATAAAGTCATCCCATGGGGAGCTCTTGAGGCTTTCATGACCTCATTTACACAGCGATAAATTCCCACGTCTCATTCAGCCAGTGGTTTTGCTGTGAGTATATAAGATAATTTTACAAAGTTGAAGTGGTATGGGAAAGACTGTTATAATTAAAAGTATAATAAACTATTAAACTTGAAAAAATGAACTGGTGCTCTGGTGGAAAAAAGACAGTAGGCTTGTAAAACCTATTGTTACTCGTTACAGTAATGGGTGTTTCTCAGGCTGGGCTCTGCATGGCCCTCATTACTGCAGCTGATCTTGGAATGGCAGCTTCTTTCTTTTTAATTTATGGATTCCATTAAATGTAGCTATGCTCTATATGTAGTTTACTAAAGCTTAATTTCTTGCAAAGTGAAAAAGTATTTTTTCACCAAGCAAAGAAAAACCTCAAACCAACCCAAGCCCAAACTTCATTTAAAATGGGGAGTTCAGTAAAAACTCCTTCCAAAATAAGAGTCCCTTTTCCTTTTTTCCTGAATTCTACTGAAGGCAGATTACTACATGGCCTCAAACACACACACTGTATGCAGGTGGGAGTTGATTTGCAGGTCATACTGCAGGAGGGATTTGGTTCTATAACAATCCCATGCTTTCTTCTATTTGAAGAGGAGACTGTAGCATCATCTCTAACAGGGGTTCCTTGTTGGAGTTACTGCCAATGTAGATACCCTAATAAAAATTGATAATGACATTAGAAAACACCCTTGAAAAAGTTGATTGTTTTTTTCTTCTCCAAAATACATTAAACCAAGTGTAATGTCCCTATTTACAAAAATGAGAGGTTAATTTCTGCACAAATATATGCTTAGTCTCTCAAATCTGATATTGTATACATCTTTTGTCTGTTCATTGTTTTTTTTGGCTTTTTTAATTAATACCTTATTCTCCTCAAGACCATTCTTTCAAGTTGGTTAATACTATGACTGTTGAATATCCCTAGAGTGAACATAGAAAAAGGAGGAGGAAACAATAATTAGTGCACCATATTGTTTCATCATGTATTCAGTAAATTTTCTTTAGATAGTTAACTGAGTTTTCTTTAAGTTTAACAACTGTTCCTATTACCACAGTTACTGCGTGGTGCCAACACAAGCTTTGACACAGAACTAACTTTATTTTTGGAGCCAAGTCAGCAATCTCCTGGGGATCCTTTGCTCATCATAGTATTTCTAAAGTAGTTTCTTATAAAAGTGATTCAAGTCTACCTTCTGGGAAAGTGAGCCACGGAGACTTCTTTGTGTGTATGGTTGTGCATCTGACTGACAGCCCACGTGCCTGCTAGGCCATGGCAGTGGTGAGATATGTGGAAGTTCTAGTTTGGAAAAGGGGCTGGGGAGGTTTTTGCCAACGGAATCATTTTGCACTTAGGAAAAGTCCTCCTTAGAAGGGGAGGAAGCAAATGTTGCAGAAGGGGTTAGTTTGAGATTTTCTGCTGCAGACATCAGCTTTCAGAATTGAGAACCAGTTAGTTTCATTTTGGGGCACTATTCCCTCTGGTCCTTTTCAACAGATGGCAGGAAGCCGGGGGAAGTGTAGGGCTTAGTAGAGTGCATTGTGTGATAAAGTTATTCAGGCTTTGTTTTGTTTTGGCTGTGTAGGGTAATAGCAATCTACCATGGTTGTACAATAGGTTAATCAGCTAAGGAGGGAAAAAAGATCTTAGAGTTTGACCTGGGAAATTAGATAATAAGACATCAAATCTTCAAGCATCTGTAATTACGTGATGATTGCAGCATCCTAGTGTCTCTGAAGATCTCCAGTCAACTGACAATTTTTGTTTCTTTTATGTAGAAAATTAAATATAAATTAAGTATTTTTAAAAAATCTTGGTGAGACATTAATTTTCTTCTGCTTGAAAACAATCTTGGAATAACTGTAGTGTTTATTTATAAATTGTGGTTATATATCTGTACTCTTGTATTCATTAGAAAAAAGATATATTTTGTAGACCTGCAGGGTGTTGTTGATGTTTTTTGTTAGATGCAATCTGAAAAAGGTAAGATGTGAAAAAATTAAGCTGGGGAGGAGGGAAGCAGTCAGTATCTGATAAATGGTGATGTACTTTCTTAAGGGAGAGCAGTAACAGCTGTCTGTTGGTCTTGACTAGTTACATTTGATGACAAGGCTGTGAATGGCTACATTACAGGCCCAAAAAAGATGTTTGCTGGGGTTTGGTTTTTTTTTGTTTAATTTTATTATAATGAACCCTTCCCTGGAAGCCCATGTTCTTCAGGAGGGCTGTCAAAACTCTCCAGTGAATATCACTGTTGCTGCTGGGTTCCTCCACTGGCTTTCATTGCTTTGGAAAGAAATTTGCTGTAGAGTTTAAAAAAGCCCCATACATATTATTAGTACGCAGCTTAAGGTATAGTCCCTGGACCCAGTCCCTTACCCTTCATGGAAACACTTAACCAGATTGCTCTCTTCCATGTCTAGCATCTTCACAGGCAGAGAAGATGAGAATGCTGAACTGCTGTGCTGAGTATCAGGTTAATACTGGAGAAGTTCTCCAGAGCTGCATTTACCGGGGCAGGTTAGGCCATAAGTGACCCCCACAAAGCTGCGTCAGGAACCCCTTCCCCACACTGACCAGCAAAGAGTCACAACGTCAGGGTACTCAGTCATGTCTTGGCCCATCACATCAATTCAGGATTTAAGTGAATGGGATCTGGATTTGCTGTCTGTATTTTGTCTCCTTCATGTACTTTAAAGCTTCCTGCTTTGGTGCCCAGCAGCTTTGTGCAAGCATAGGTAGGTCTGCAGTGTAAAGAGTACTGTTGGCAAGCAAAAAATGTTAGTGCTGCCTAACATCACATCAGCACTGAACATTGACTGAAGGGGAGTAGGTAAATTACTGCTTGAGATTTTAAAAAGTGTCATAAAATCCAATAGAGGCACGGGAAGCGAGCAGGCAGAAAAGAGATGATGATGAAGAAAGTAATGTCATTATGCATCCTTTGTGTTATGCTTTATATGGATAAGCTTATTAATAAGGTGTAGGGTAGAGGCCATATGACAATCTCTGTTTTAAAAACTCTTTTTAAACCCTTTTCAGTTTTTTGTGAGCTGCGAAATTTGCTTTGCTTTGTTGACTTCTTTACAAGTGGCCCATTCCTTAGGGAATTTGAGTGTGCTGGGTGGAGGTGAGTTTGGAAGGAAAGTCTGTACAACTATTTCCCAGTAGCTTAACAGATGAAAGAGTCTGTTTGGGGGAGGTAGATAAAATTCAGCATGAAAACAACCATTCTGAAAAGCAACGTAGAAGGATTTAATTGTTGTGGGAGTTCTGCAGGATTTGGATACGTATATGAGTAGGTTTCCCTTTTCCACCCATAGCTAGAAGTGGAAGAAACTAATAATGCCTGGTTCAGATTGCTGAATTTCATGGAACGATCATAGATCAAAATATTCTTGGTCACCAGTGAAGCATCTTGTTGACCCATACATCATCAACATACATCATCACCTCTTCAAATATTTTCTTCAGTAGTCCTTTGTTACTCACTTTCTCCTATATTACAAAATTATAGGAAAGAAAGTTCTGAGATAATATAAATTTTTTTAACTTTTTAATTAGTCTTCTCTGAAGCTCACTACCTTGCTAGGATCCTAACACCATATTTGACAGACCAAATTGCTCTGAAGCACTACTCTTGGTGTGGTTTGCCACTTCGGTGCATATCTCTGTACATGTCTCTTAACTCCTTTTTATTTTATGACATTGATGATATTATACAGGACATGTTGTTTTCTGGGGGTTTAAAATTTTTGTTCATTTCAAAATCAAAATATGCCAGTGCATGTGGTTTCATCATTCTCCAGCATTCAGTACTGAACTGAATCTCCTGTCACTTAGCTGTTGTCACTTTGTTTTTGACTGGCACTTTACTAAGCCTCTAATAAATTCCATGCTTTATTCTGTCAAAGCAGCATCATCTCAGCACAGTGAGGCACAGTTTAAACTGTTATTAGTATAGCTGCACAAAGGAACTAATCTTTCACTACAGCACTTCACCTTGCTCCCCATGGCTTAATCAAGATCTTTACACAGCTGTAAAGCTTGTTTTGGTTTCCAGAGGTTGTGGCAGAAAATGACTTGCTGTGCATTTCTGTGCTTCTGAGTGTTTTTAGTGAGTATTTAGGTTTTCCTTTTCCTAACACATTAGTCTTTAAACTCATTCAATATATTTTACATTGTTTCATGTCTTGGAATTGCTTCTTTCAGTTAAAAAAAATCATTAGGGCAGTAGGTTGCTTTGAAGTCTTTTCTTCCAAAGTTTTGCAAAAATTTTAGACTTTGCCCTAGGCAAGAGTGTAGTCAACTGCAGGAGGGTACAGAATGCTTGAAAGCAGGGAAGCGCAGTGTTCACTTTATCCCTGTGGATGGCTCCCCTGCTTCCAAGGTAGCAATTTGCACACTTCTTGACTTGAACTCCTGGTGATTGCTTAGCTTTCTTAGAGTTGTATAGGCTAGCATCGCTTTGTCTGTGCTGGGAAACAACTGTCATTAGAAAAAACAACAAACTCCGCTTTTTTCTGCCTTCTTTACAAGTTATTTTTAAACACTGTGATTTAAACATTTTCAATTGTAGTGATACGCTCATCAGTGGAACTAACATAAATTGGTTTATAAATGTAAAATGCTCTAATGAGAAGCACTAATATTGCAAGTTGGCCATTTAAGATGAGACCATTTTTTTTTCTGCTTTCATGCTCTGTGGTATTCCTGTCACTGTCTGGTGCTGTCACTCTAATGGAAATAATAGAGGTAGAAAAGTGTTCAGTTATTTGTGGATATTGTGTATTGGAAGTGACTTCTGATGTCTTGAAACTGAACCGCTGTTGCTAAAGATAAACCTCTTTGTTAGTGACACTGTGGGACTCTTTCTGATCAAGCCAACTCTAGGATCATTTAGTGCCATCTGGGTTACAGGTAGGATTTAGCGTGGCTGATGCTTACATTGGAAGTAACATTATCATAAACTCTTTTAGCTGTAATATGTGTATTGGACTATAAAATGCATATTTCTGTGTTTCTTGGGTATAACTGGAGCTACTGACATGTGATTGTCTATGATGGATGTTGACAGAAAGGAATACATGAACATGCCTTCCCTCGTGAGAGTATAGTGTCTTAGAGAAGTGCTATCTTGCAGCTTAATGTAGTTTAAATATTAATCCAGATGGCCGTGTAAGGTGGCCCTTAAAAAGGGGTGCTTGGTGACATATCCTTTAGGGAAGAAACAATGGAGTCAGAGCTAATAGTTTTAGAATTTGTTATTTTGCTTTAGTTGCTTTTTATTGTCATATTTCAGAGTTAGGTCTTTAAAAAAAAGAAACATATAGGAAGTTTTAGAAGGCTGAAGAATGTCAGCATGAACCCTATCATAAAGAAAGGAGGAGAAAGACAGTAGAAAAAGGAAGGAAAAAAAAAATTACAAAAGCTGTGGGCGGGACAGAGTGGCCAGACTAACTTCAATTTCCAGAAAAATACTGGAACGAATGTTCAAGCCTTGCAGCACTGAAAAATAATACAGTGGTAAGTAGCAGCCAATGTGGATTTGTTGAAAAAGAACTCATGTCAAACTGACAATGACAGGTTAATAGACCTTGTGGCTGCAGAAGAAACACTAAATGTAAGATGCTGGAGCTTCACTTTGGTGAGAGCTCTGACCCTGTTTCCTGTGGCGTTCTCATAAGCCAACTAAGGAAACGTGGCATCTGTAAAAACAGTGTGAAGCAGAGGTGGCAACTGTGTAGTAGCTTCACAGAAATGGTTGGAAGCAGAGCAGCAAGGCAGATTTAGAGACTGGGTACTTTCCAATAATAAGATTACTGAAGCATGGGAATAGGTTGGGAATAGGTTTCCCATGACACTCGTGGTATTTCCATCCCTGGAGGCCTTTGAGAGGTGGCTAGATAAATGTACATCACTAATGGCTTCAGCAGAGAGGTTCCAGCCCTCCTTCAGATGCTAGGAGATAAATCTGATGATCTCTTGAGCTCCTTCTAAGACCTATTTTGTATCATATTATCTCAGAATAGACAGGGTCACTATCCTCTGCTTTTCTTGCCAGGCTGTGAGTCTACGTGCACACATGCTTTTATAGCAAGATTTTATTTTGTAGCCAGAATCATGTTGGCTGTAAAGAACAGAACTCCAGTATCTTGTCTGTATCTCCCTGCTCTTTTCTGTAGCAAGCATAAAAAGAAAAAAAAAAAAAACAAACAAACAACCCAAAACCCAAGGTTATGAAAATCTTTAATTAAATAACTTGCTTTAACATCATTGTGCAAAAAAACCCAAAACCCAAGAAAACAAAATGACTGAACAAAGAGGGTGGCGCTGGTTGGTTGTACATGACTTCAAAAAAACAGTTTCCATTTACCAATTAGATGCGTGCATTTCCCTGATGTTACAGCTGAGTGATTTGTTCTCTTATTTATACTTATTTCATTCTCTGTGAGTTTTGTTGACTACATAATGAGCCAAATGGGTGAATTCTCTTGGATATATACAGAATGTTTACTAAGCAATGGATCCAGTAGTTAGGTTTTGATTGAACCCCTGCCCATGTCAAGTATATTATACACATATCACTACAGTTCATTAGTTTTCAACACCATCAAATATGACACATACTGAATTTTAAAGATTTCCTTTGTGAAGACAAGTACAAGTATTAAGGGAGAAATCACAATTCCTCCACTCTTCTCGCTCCTTAAAATCATCTCTGTAACATTATTTCCTGCCATGCTGTTCTGATGTTGTGTTCCATCCACTCTAGGAATATGGGGAAATAAAGAAATGCATGTCCATGTCTGTGCAGTCCCTGTCTCAGACAGTAGCAGTTACACCCAGTAACAGTTTTGTTAGCATACACCTTTAGATGTCTAATTCTCTGGTTTTAATTTTCACCCTACAATATTTATCACTATGGAGTTTTAGTGCTTTGTAATGAATATATGTGGGGAGACTCCAAAAATGTTAAATATAATTAAAAATACTCATGCAACAAAGAATATTAATAATTTGTTGTTCTGTAAGGATTCTGCAAGAAAAGTGATAACGAATCACTTTCCTATGCTTTAGTTCCCTGGATACTAATGCTTGAACAAAGATCAATATATTGTATATTTCTGAATGCAGCCTATGAATTTGTTTTTTTAACATCTCAGGCTAGTGGTGCCTTCAAGTTATCCTTGTTACTTTTCTCATAATTAGAGAAACTCTTGAAAGAATGCACTTTTCAATCCCACGGAGGGTTTTTTGTTCTGTTAAAATAGTTTCCAGATAGTGATCCAAGGTGAATTAATGGTTAGTTCTATCAGTAAAAATTAGCAAATGAGATGGAGGAAAACTCAGGATGGAAAAGTTCAATCAGTGTCACCACTGGGCACAGGAAACTATTAGAAATATGTGTGCTGCCTTCTTGCTCTGACTGTCACTTAAATATTCTTTCTCTAAAGAAAGACTTTTTCTTCTTTCAATTGATATTCTGTGATAGTAGTTTGGTTTCTAAATTAAGTGCTTGCTAAATGCACTTGAGGTTGTCATGAAAATCAGGAATAAAAGCTCTTAACACCAATACAGGAGTAAGAAGCAGGCATTCTTTATTGCAGTGCCGGATGCACGGGGGATCACTCCACCCTACATGCATTCATATTACAGTTTCTCCTCTAATATTTATATGAAAGGTTGTAAGATTCAGCACTCCCAGTTAGTAACTTACATCTAGTTATAATATCTGCTGATCATTTGTGGATCAAACTGCACCTGCATAGGGTGAGTGTCCTCCCCTTTTTTGACCTATGGGTGGGTATTTTGGTATTGTAATGAACTCAGTTCACCTAAGGACAACTTAACTTTCTACTTTTGGTGCCAAGTCTTTGATTGAGTCAAGGCCAAGTTAACTAATCCATGATTCCTGGATATTCATGCTGCTAGTTTAGGTCTTGTCGGTAGATAGGGCCTGGCGGTCGGAAGATTTCGGGCTGTACGGAAAGGTAGGACCCCCCCCTCTCTTTAGGTAACCAATAGTAGGTAGCCGGTGAGGTAAGCGGACGGAAGTGACATCTGATCCCTGGGGTATAAAGCCCCGCGCCCCTCTCTAATAAACGCCATTTGCCGTCCACCACATTGGTGTTTGCGAGCTGAATGGACCGTGCGGCCAGAGTGTGGCGCCGTTGCCGTTCCTGAACCAGGTCGCCACGCCGTGAACGGCGACATCTGGTGCCGGAAACCCGGGAGACTCGCCTGCGTCAGGTGAACGGCGGCCGGGCGGCAGGACCAGTCCGGCGGAGGGGACGCCCTCGGACCCGCAAGGAGGATGGAAGCCCTTGTGAAGGTCGTATTGGAATTGCATAAGCAGTGGGGTATTGAGTGTAAGGTTAAAGATTTTACTCTCGCCGTTGCGAGGCTTTTGAAAATCGGGGTCATCGACCAGCCGGTTGATATTCTCCATCCTGAGGTGTGGGATAAATGTACTAAAGTTTTAGCCGAGGAAACTATGTCCTCCGGCAGTGGGAAAACTCTGAAATCGTGGGGGAGAGTCGTGCAGGCACTCCGAAAAGCGATACAAGAGCAGGACACTTGGAGGGCGGCGAAAGAATGTTTGTTGGTCACCCCAAAATTGGGCATCGGGGCGGCCACACAAACTTTGCAGCCCCCAGACGGTGATAAGCCTGCCGAGCCCAAAGATCAAAAGGGTGATATGCCTTGTAAAAGTTCATGTAAAGTATCATTGTTTTGTTTTCCTCCAGCCCCTGAACTACAAGGGACAGCAATATGACGTAATTTGGATTTTTGCAATTGGACACATTCAAATTGTTAATTAATGTCTATCTAATGTTAACAGTTCTTACTGACTATTGCAAATGCAATTTGAAAATTGTTAATTGTTTCAATGTTTTGATTGTAGCTATTGAGCTATTGTGCACACACTTTTCCTTCCTCCTTACTTTATCTCTATCCTCTATCTATCACCGAGTACCATCAATAAGAAGGCAATGTTGAGCCACGGGGTGGTGTGACATACCGTATCCCTCAACAAATGCCTGTACCAGAGGACTTATGTCTCAACATTGCTGAAATATTGCATTAAGATGCTTGTAAAGGGTTAAGGAAGGATTGCTAACAGGATAGCTTGAAGTGCCATAGCAGTGACCTCACATAAACAATGCCTCGCTTGAAGGCCTCTGCCTCACTGATAAAGAAGAAACATCAAAAGGGATGTAAGTTTGGGTCTAACACCATATCTTAAGTAAATCACACACTCAAGGACTATGTGCTCTGTGGAAATAAAATGACTTCTTTGATGAGTTCCAGTACCCTCCTCCTTATCTGTTCATGAATTCCTTGCTTGTCTCTAATTGGCCATGAATGCAGGCAAAGCATTCCACTTTAACTAGCTCAAGCTCCCCTTTGTCCTTGAAGGTATACAAAACCTGCTAAATCAAAACTTGTAGTTTGGATCAGAGTCAAGGGGTAACTGAGTCTGCGCAAGACAGAAGGTTACTTGCGGTGATGGAGAGGAGCCATCCGACTTCATCCCCACGACCCTCAACGACCACCACCAAACAGCAGTGCACAGACGCAATGGGGAGGAGTTAATGGAAATCACTTCTTGGGGTACATTTTAATATGAAGTGGGATGATTTAGGAATATGAACAGGGGTATGAGGTAACCTAATGAATAAGTATCATTGTTAGTGTGCGGATGTTGCAGGCTAAATAAAGTAGCTTAAACCTCGACTCAGTTTTGAGTCTTAATTCTGTTCCCGAGAATTGTGAAGATCTCCTCATGATAAAGCACCTAATTGGACATCACTCAGGGGTTAAGCCCAGCCGCCCCCAGCCACCCAGAGCATTCTGAGGTCGGTTGGAATGCAAGGGGGTTTAACCTCTGCCAATGCCGTTTATCTGGGTGTGGATCGTGACATTTTAATAGCGTAGTCAGCAGGATTCTCGGAGAACAGAAAGGTGTGAGGTCCTGAGAGTGAATAGGGGAAATTTGATACTTACTCTCAGGATGTATTGCCCCTTTGAGTTGTATAGAATGGCTGCTCCTATGGCAGTCAGTAGAAGTAAACAAACAGTTGCTGCTAAGCAAGAGAACTCCTGCCTGTCACACAGGAGACCGGGGTTCCATTCCCCAACAGGGAGTCCTTTTCTGGTGACATTGATTTATTGGTATTGACTTCAGATATTGCTAAAAGGAACTGAGTTTTGAAAATTGATTTAAATTTGATGAACTATTTGTGTGAGTGAAATGAGTTAACTCTGGTGTGAGTGGTGAGTGACTGAGCTGCAGCGTAACTGCGAGAGAGAGAAAAACCTTTTCGTAACCGTTGTTGTGCTTTGCATATGCAAGAAATCTTTGTGCCCGGTACCGTGTCTTGTTTGAATGATTTAAGTGTTTGACTGAGATGCAGTCTGACTGTGAAGCGAGTGTGAGTTCTGATCGGTGGTTCTGTGTCTCCACAAGGAGAGCAGCTGGAGACAGACAAAACGAGTGGCAAATTTAAGCTGTTTGTGTGGACAGGAGTCAGACTATGTGTTGAGAGTGTCCCTGTCAGTAGGAGATGGAATTTTGTTATCAGAAAGAGAAGAAAAAGGAAAATAATTACGGAAGGTATAGAAAATAAACATAATTGTCTGTGGACCATGGGATGGCGAAAAGGCATTCCCTGAGAACTCATGATGGGGTGCCAACAGATAAATTGGAAAAGTTAGTATTAAGACAACCCAAAAATCCACAAATCAAGGTCGAAAATCCTGTTCCTAGTGCTCTTTTATTGTATTTAACCGTGTCCCCCAAGCTGCCGTGAGGCTAGCTCCTTCGTCCCCTTGTAAGTGAGTGGGGGGCAAAGGGTGTATATATGTATCAGAAAACTCACTGGAAACCACTGACGTGATTGATTTACTGATTACTTGTTTTGTAGAACCTAAGTTAATACCTGTAACATTTTTGGTAGACACTACAGTTTATCTCCACACTTAGAAAAGAAGATGCTATCTGCATAGTTTTATAAGAAATTGCCTTGTTGCTGCCTTTAACATTAAGGACTCACTGTTCCCCACCTCTTTTCCCCACCTTGCTGTTTTTTCCTCTTCTCACCGAGAAGCGAATTTGTTTATTTTCTTTCCAGGGGGAAGAAAGAAGTCACAGTGAGGATGCCTGCCTTATCAGCTGTGTTTATCCCTGCCCTCATTTATGGGGGTAGAGGGAAGCCAATGGAATGTAGCAACTCGCATCTTGCAATGTCGCTTGTCTGATGGGTCGGTTTGCAGCGTTCACGAATTAGCTAACTCAGAGCAAGGCTGGTTACGTAGCAAAGAAAATGGAAAATAACAGGAATTGGTATTAGAGGAAATACAAGCCTCAACTCAGCAGCTGGAGTACAAGGCAGTTGTAAAAGATTTGTCGAGATTGAAATAGGTGGAACACAAAACTAGGAGGAAAAATGAGTGGCCTCCCAAAAGAACAAAGCATTACAGGCTGGCCACGTGGAAGCCTAATGAATTGATAACAGGGGCATGGGAACTAATTTACAACCTGAACTACATAATTCGCTTGCAAGCAGTTTTGGAAATAATTTCCAACAAAACTGCCAATGCTACAGATCTCCTGAATCAACAATCTTGAAAGAGTATGTGGCAAATTCAGTATTTCTACCGTGCCTGATCCTATGGATCCAACACGTGGTGAACCGCATGCAAGCAGTTACCGTGACAGAATAAAACATCAAGTTTCTAAAACCAACAAAACAAGTAACTGTTAGGATCATATAACCCTATCCCTTCTATGCTTACTATAAAGTTATTAGTCACGTGGTGTAGCAACTTTCTCCCCCTGAGGTCTAATAGAGACACAGATAGAAAACTCTTGATTAACTGAACAAAGCTAAATTTTATTGGTGCACATAACTATAACTGAACAAAAACTAAATTTTATTGCTGTGCACAACTATAACAACAATAGAAACCAGCCGCAATAAGAAAAAGAATCAAAATAATAACAAGTCCTGACAATATATAACATTCAATTTTAAAGCGTCGCTCCCACATCTCCAGATCACTTTCATGAGAAGCCTGGGTAGTCTGCCTAGAATTAAAACAATTAACAGAAAAGGAAAATCTTGATTCTTTCTAAATTATCTGAGCTTGAAGAGACCTTTTAGTCTCAGTAATACCCACCTGTCTGGTTGCTCCGGTGGGTAAAGCCGCACTCGTTCCGAAGGCGACAACCTGAAAGTCTAATGGCAAGGGAACAATATACCACAAGAGCCATAGCAAGGACATTGCCCCTACTGCCTGGCTATAGTGCTGTAGAAAGGAAAATTTACCACTCGTGGAGTTGTAGACGAATCCTGCGATTCAGGCAGGGGGTTTGAGGTCTCGTCTTCTCTAACGCCAGCCATTTTGTATGGCTCTGCTGCTCAACTGCGTGTTCACCTAACTGTGTGCTTTTGGAAGCGCGCATGCGCAGTTTTCCCTCACCACCTCCCCACAGAAAGTACTAGAAAAGGAAGCTCACGCATGCGTGAACCCAGTGAACCCAGTATTTATGATGATGCATGACAAAAAAGAAGACTCCAGCCGGTTTTGACCAGGCATGGAGACCCACTTAAAGCTTTATTTGCTAAGTAATGGGTGACGGGGTGGAAAAAACTGTGGACTGACTGCATTGCACATTCCAAAACTGATCAGTTTTGCATTTCCAGAATCACAACAAACAAGGAAAAGACAACTTGCCAATTTCTACTTCTGTCCCAAACAGTCCCCTACCAGCTAAACGAAAGGTTCCTTTAGGCAGTTCGATCACAGACTCTCACCCTTCGGCTGGCAAATCATTCTTAGATGTGTTAGATGCTACTTTCCTATCACTAAATCAATCCAACCCCAATCTTACTAATGCATGTTGGCTATGTTATGATGCTTATCCCCCTTACTATGAGGGTATTGCCCTCAACACTCCTTTTAGCTACTCATCGAAAGATAACCCGACTCAGTGCAAGTGGGATACACCACGGAGAGGAATCACTTTGGACCAGGTTAAAGGCCAAGGCATATGTTTTGGTAATGCCACCTTAGCGAGCTGGAACAGAGCGGTCTGTGCAAAAACGGTTGCGATCGATAGAACCCATAAATGGACAGTGCCATCCGCATCAGGGATGTGGATCTGTCATCAGACAGGTCTAACCCCCTGTGTGTCCATTAAGCGTTTTAACTCATCAACTGACTTTTGTGTACAAGTTTTGATTATTCCCAGGGTCCTATATCATTCGGATGAAGAAATGAGCTATTACTGGGGAGAAACAGACAACAGGATCCAAAAGAGAGAAATACTGACAGCACTGACAATAGCAACACTGCTCGGCCTGGGAATAGCTGGCACAGCTACAGGAGCGACCGCTATGCTGAACCATCACCAAGACCTGGCTCGACTACAAACTGCCATCGACGAGGATCTGCAAAGACTCGAGGAATCTATGACCCATCTAGAAAAATCGGTCTCTTCACTCTCAGAGGTTGTCTTGCAGAACAGACGAGGATTAGACCTCCTGTTCATGCAACAAGGAGGCCTTTGTGCCGCCTTGAAAGAGGAATGCTGCTTTTATGCTGACCACACAGGATTAGTCAGGGATTCGATGGCTCAACTGAGAGAAAGGTTAGCTCAGAGAAAAAAGGAAAGAGAGGCCCAACAAGGATGGTTGGGATCATGGTTTAGTTACTCGCCATGGCTAACCACCTTAATATCTACCTTGTTGGGACCAGTTGTAATGATCATAATAGCACTGATTTTCGGACCCTGCGTACTGAACAAGCTCACAGCATTCGTCAAGAGTCGTCTAGAGAGGGTTAACATTCTCTTTGTAGAAAACAGACAGATGCTTTGAGAAAGCAACCACTGAGCATTACCCCTACTGTTCTGTAGTTGTCCCTAGTATACCCTACTGTCTAAGCTACCTCTGACTATCATTCACTTAATGTGCCTTATGCTACTAACATTATAAGCTATCACTATTATAAGCTATCAATATTATAACTTACCACTATTATATTATTACTAACAATATATTATCACTATTATTATCACTATTATGTATTATCACTATTATATATTGTCACTACTGTAGTCCAACACTGTTATAAGCTATCACCTTTTTATATATCAGTATTGTGTGTCACTTTTGCACTTTGCACTATAAGTAGTTTTAGTGAGCACAGGGAGGGGGGAAATGTCGGTAGATAGGGCCTGGCGGTCGGAAGATTTCGGGCTGTACGGAAAGGTAGGACCCCCCCCTCTCTTTAGGTAACCAATAGTAGGTAGCCGGTGAGGTAAGCGGACGGAAGTGACATCTGATCCCTGGGGTATAAAGCCCCGCGCCCCTCTCTAATAAACGCCATTTGCCGTCCACCACATTGGTGTTTGCGAGCTGAATGGACCGTGCGGCCAGAGTGTGGCGCCGTTGCCGTTCCTGAACCAGGTCGCCACGCCGTGAACGGCGACAAGGTCTCAGTTTCCTAACACTACTAAATGTATAGATTTTTCAAGACTAATTCTCTTTGTTCCAGATCCTGAAGGCTACTCATGTTGTTTTGTAGTTAGTGGCTGGATAATTTACCAACATGGAATCATAGGGCTATGTGTTGTGTTCCTTGTAAATTTAAGACTGTGGGCTGAGTCTACAAGATGATGGACAGTGTTTGTGGTTGTGTTGTGTTTTTTGGGGGGGAGGGTGGGATGTTTTGTGCTTTTTTTTCCCCCACTACTTGGTTCCAAATTACATATACATTCTTCCAAGGGAGAGACTAAGGTCTTAGTTTTCCTTAGTGAAATGCTGGTCTTGCTCAAATGTAAGAGAAGGCAAGTGAGTGAGCCACACCTCCATGCTGGGAGCCTGCAGCTCAGGTGGGACCCATTGATAGGAGGAAGAGGTGCCTGGTGACCGAAAGGCAGTAGGCAGACCTTACCCTATTGCTCATTTGGTTTGAAAAAGGGACTGACCCTGAGGACACAATAAGTATATGGACAGATATGTACAGATATTTTATTTTACTTTTCTGTCTTTCAAGGTCATTTTACATTTCTCTGTTTAAATAATGTTGAAATACTCATACTGCTGTTATAGTGAAGTTTGGCTTTTCCCATGTTTAATGATCTTCCACTCCTTTTTCAGAAGCTCGTATATGGAAATACTTCAGCAGCTCCATTTCAAAGCTATGGCAAGCTTGGGATTCTCTGTCAGCTGCATTGTCTGCTTTGCAAGCAAACTCTTTGCCTTGGGGCAAACAGAATTTCCTCTCTCTGAAGCTTACTAGCAGAGAACACAAGAAGCTACCAGTGTAAGGTAATCCTAAATTTGATTTTGTCAGAGGTTATACTGTCAGGTTATGTAGTGTTTTACTTTCACAAATGAATCTCTCTAAGTTTTTCCATTTGTGTTGGACTGTTGAGGGAAAGAGTTTTGAGCAAAGGCAGTAGAATTTCAGGTTCAGATTAGATGTTAGGAAAAAAATTTTACTGAAAGAGTTGTCAGGGCCTGGAACATTCTGCCCAGGGAGGGGATTGAGTCACCATCCCTGGATGTGTTTAAAAAAAGGGTAGATCAGGTACTTAGGGATACGGTTTAGAATAGGATGGGAAGGGTTGGACTTGATGATCTTCAGGTCTTTTACAACCTTGTGATTCTGTGTGATTCTGTGAATTTTGTTCAGATCTACCTGTACAGTACTCTGAGATAGTTCCTACCGGCTCCCCTGTGGTTTCTGTGTCCCAAATCCACAGTCGATCACTTGTCCTCCCAGCAAGAAGGAAATTGCACCTATCTCTGTGCTTGTGTTTTGTGGTGTCAGCTGAATGTGTCTGAAAGATACCCTAAAAGCACAACAACTGTGCTCAAAGTATGGGAATGGTTCAGTGGACATGAAGTAACAGCTGCTGTGTGTACTGTCAGCAGTCAGAGGGAGGCAGGGCAGTAACAACACTGGGCTGGGGAAGGAATTTCCCAGTGCTGCAGAGGGACTTACGAACTAAAGATGATTTACGTACTTGCTCTAATTGGAGCTTAACCATGACTTTGCTGTGCTTGGGTCATGTTTCATTCTTCAGTAGAGCAAATTATTATATGTTTTATTACCAGATTCATCACTTCCAGTTGCATCACACTGAGAATTTGCTGATGACAGCTATTGATCAGAAGTCTTAGTGTTCTTTCATCCTGCCTCTGAACAGCAGCACCAAGCTTGAAATAATGAAGAATCAAGTCTCCCAGTCACATAAAGTGATGTTATGCCTTTATGTGGCAATACCTTTCCTGAAGCCAGAGGCACAAGCATTTTCCCCCAGTACGTCATTCTTCAAATTATCTTAGTCTTACCTCAGTTAATTTGTGTGCTACTGGTGCTACTATCCCTTCATTGACACTTTTTAAAAAACTCTTAGACGAGCACTTTTAAAGATAATGCTGCACAGTTTCCCTAACAAGTTATGCAAGACTCTGTGAAAGGATTTTGTGGAAGTGTGCTATAAATCCCTTGCATAGGTGCTATTGATTTCTGAACAGGTCTTGCTGGAAAAGGAATGTGCTGTTCCGGCCTCCAGAGATGTTACACAACTCACTAAAAGGACAATAGCACTGAAGAAGCAACAGCGGGAGAAAAATCAATTCTGTGGCTATCTTTTGTTTGTTTGTTCTCAACTAGATTATATGGGGGAGAGTGTATGGATTAAGCTATATTCCTTCAGCTGGGGCTGAAGGTTGCTTTCTTTTTACGATGAGAGTTTTTTCATGTGCCTATAGTATGGATGAGCTGAGGTCTGCTGCTGGCATGGTGTGGCAAGCAGACCTGCCTTGTCAGGCTCTTCTCTGGGAGCAAGGGAACACTGTTGCCTTACAAAGCAAGTAAATCCTCTCTTTCTGAAAAGAGTCATCCAGTCATGGTACCAGAGCTATTTTAATGAAGAAGCTGTTTGTCTTATTCTGCCACCATCTCCTGCTTAAGACCAGAACTGTATGTTCTGCCAGCATATTCATGTGCTGTAAGATATTAATTTTATTGTTTTTTAAATTATGAAGGCAGAGGAAAGGCTTCATATTTGTAGAAAGTAACCATGTTATTTAAAATTATACTTTCATTCTACCTGTAAGTCATATTTAATGCTTGTATTCGATCTAGTATGCTGACAGAGCAAGAGAGGAAATAGAAATTGCTGGAAGAGAAAAAGGAGGAAGGTCCCCCTACTTTATTTTAGAATGATCTCTGATGTGCTGTTGAATTAAGTCTCCAGTCAGTTGCTTTGAGAAGCCATAATTAGTATTCCTTCTTCCTGCATGCCAGACATGTTGAAGGTACAGCACTGATTCTTACATGAAACTGAAGCTACCTTCCCTTTTCATTTGCTTTTCCCCATCCTTTCCCCAGGTCAATAGGCACTGTGCTTATTCCTTCATCTTTGGAAAGACACCGTTATCCTCAAGGAACATGTTTTATCAGAGAGATGGGTTTTAGCCTTCTTCCTTCATACTGTGTTCTTTACAGCATGTATTTGTTGTTGTGTCTATTGCAGCAGATTTTGGAGTGTATTTTAACTTGTGGTATTTGAGACTAGCAGGAAAATATTAGATGGCAGACTAAAAATGTTATGTAATTTATAGGAATCATGAACCACAGGAATCCTTAGATTCACATCCCCTTAAATACTGTGTTAGTCCCAGCTGACAATGTACTACAAAATGTAACGATTTTAGCAGCAGCTATAGAAATGTTTAATTAGTAGAAACGTAAAGGCTAAGAAAAACAAGGCTCTGCAGAGAGGTCTAGACATATCTCTGGGTGGAGGCTTGTGGACTAACAAAGTCTATCAGCTTTCAATATTAGATGAGGGGAGATTTATTTTCATTATTGTTATTATTAGTATTGGAAAGTTATATCTCTTTTTACAAATCACCTACCATCTTTATAAAAACCATCCAAGTAAGTATGAATAGTAGTGCTAAAAGTATTACTTCTGTCTGTATTTCAGAAGCACTGAAAATACTTCTGAAAATTGTTTGAGCAGCTGTATTTCACAGAATGGGGCTTTTAAAATCTTGCCGATTTGATTTTTCAAAGCTGGTCCTTAGAATGTCTTGGTAGGGACAACAGTGTTCAAGCTGTCATGTAAGAAGAAGAATATCTTTTTCCTGTATAAAAACTAATCTAGAAAGGCTTCCTCATTTATAAATAGCTGTCATGTATCTGTTTTCTTTTTGCCACCAGTCTGCTCTTATCAGATTTCCACTAGATTTTTTTCCCCCGAGACATTTTCTTTCCATTTCTGTCCTCTGATTTCACTTCAGTGGGAGCTGCAGTCTTACTTCAATGCTAGCAACATACAGACTTTGTCTTATCCCTGTTTTCCCCCTCATCCTCACATGCATGCTTTCTGTAAAAGTACATGGGGTGGAAGATAGATTTGCAATTTGACTCAAATCTGCTCTGGAAGGAGGCTATCCATTTCTGTGGGCTAGTTTCAGGTGCCTACTGAGAAGAGGGAATAAAGGAACTGATACATTCTTTCTCTCTATTCCTCTTCCCAACTCCATTAAAAATCATAGAACTGAAGAATAATGGAAGGTTGAAAGAGACTTCTGGGAGCCTGTATGACCCATAGATCAGGCTTCTCAGGTGAGCTTTGAATATCTCCAAGAATGGAGATTCCTCAGCTGCTCTGGACCCCTGCTCCAGTGTTTGACCAGTCTCTAATGAAAAAAGGTAATTTCTTTGTTAGACCTTGTGCCTATCGGTCCCTGTTCTGTGGCTTTATGCTTGTGAGATGACTCTGACTCTGGCTTCTTTACACTGATCCATGAGGCAGCTTTTTGAAATGGGAAGACATAATTTGTAATAAGCCAAGCACAGTTGTATTGTTAGTTCATCTTAATTAGCACTTGGTGCACTTGGTGCTATTTTGCTGGAATTCTCCAACAGTTTATTCTTTACATTTGTTTCAAACACTGTTACAAGCAGCAAATGTTTGGTAATTAAAGGTCAGTGTCTTACAGAAAGAATGGAAATATATACAAACCACTAGTTAAACAGCATACCGCCAGGCAAAGCATTAAATGGGATTTCTCTCATGGCACAAGTTTAATGCTGTGCTGATACGTAGAGAAGTCTTTAGTAATAGTTCAAGGAAAGTCTTTCTCCTGAGTGCTGCCTGTACAAACCAGTGACCACAGCCACGCAGCGTTACCTGAAACAGATGTTGTTAAAAGCTCACCAGTTGCATTTTCAGATGCAAGCAGCTTGAGTATCAATGCAGATCTTTGCATAAGCTGTTTGAGAAGGAAAACTCTATGCAAGTATTCTAATTAACAAATGATGTACATAACAGAACACTCATCTTCGATGCTCAAAAGAAAATGTTTATCTTGCCAAGGACTAAGAAGTTGTACAGTTCAGATTTAAGGCATACGTAACACTTCCAAAAAGCCTACATTTTCCCAGCCTTTGCCCTGGCATGTCACAGTGATCAATCACACACTCCCTTACAGGTTGTCATATGCCATTTTACATCCTTATTGGCTAAATAAGATATGAATTCTAAATTTGGCTGACAGACACAACCATTTTGTTGATATCAGGATCTTCTTACTCATCAGAAGTTGTCTGTGGCCTTGCTAATACCTTTGTAATTATTCTAAGTGACTTTTTTTACGCTGCTTTAAAACTGCAGCTTCTTGGCGGTGGAGTGGCAGTTCCAACCAAGCCTAAGGAAAATGTGCAATTCAGATTGCTTTCATGTTTAAACTTGTCAGATTTCTAACAACCTTTTGGAGAGCAGCATGAGTGCACAGAGGTGAACCTTGGCTCCCCTACATGAGATCCAGAGAGCAGGAGCAGTGTCTGAACTGGGGATTCCTGTGAGCGCTGTTCTGCTGGTAATACTCATGCAGAAGCTTTTTTTTTTACTTTAGGGCTGTGTTAGGATTGGATGGCAAAAGTATTTAGCAGTGTATAACGGAGCTTTGACTGTGGGCTTAAACTGGTTTTGTGAACAAAGTTTCACTAAGAATTTGTCCTCTGTCTGCTATTGCTTGCTGCATGTGTGATTTTTGAAAGCTTACTGGAATTTGCTCGTATTACCTGCCCTGATTGCAGGCTGATGTGCAGCAGGAACGTGTCTGTCTTGACAAATCAAATCTTGCATCACCCATCAGCAAGTGCCATCACTGTAGCTATGCTGTCATTACATTTGACAGCAAAAAAAGCATTGATGGCATCCAAAATTATTTGAATCATCCTCAAGGTCAGTGACAGAGGAGACATGATTTGAACGGGGTTGGATATGTTTGTTAGGTTTTGGTCTAGATTAATATTGGCATGAAGTCCTTACTTGGCAAACAAGAGTCAGATTCCTCATTCTATGTACTTTTTAGTAGATGTGTATCTGCAAAGAAATACAGATGAAGCTATGTAAAAACAGTGTGATAGAGGTCTGAACTAACACTAGTTTTAGTTTTGTGGCCCTTGTAGTTTCCAAGAAAAACTAACGCTGTTTGTAGATGTTGTATTGCAACTTTGCTTCAAATGAGAGACTATAGTCCAGTCAGACCTGTTTGGTACTGGCTTTATTATGGATAGAAAAATAATGAATTTAATTGCAAAAAAGCTAATTTCCATTTGTGGTGGGAAGTTTGCACATAGCTCTTGAGACACATAAACTGAAACCCAACATCCCCATCCCTCCGCCCCCAGGCAAAACCCAAGCAGTACTGGTTTGGTCAAATGCTTTTATGCTCTGTACTAAGTTTTGAAGTTGTGCCTTGTTTTATGGCTATTTCTCTACATGCAGCTTCTAGCGTATGCCACAGTCATACATTAGCTGCTATTGCTGACCTCCAGTTGGACAACACTGCAGTGGGAAGTAGCCTCGTGCTGTATTTCTGTGATGGAAACCCAAGTGAGGAAGGAGATCTCTGCTTCTGTATTGGCCTCCGGCGGTTAATTTGTTAACTGTGTTATACCCAAACTAAAAACTGGATCAGATCTGAAAACTCACTCTTGATCCCTGGTGTGGCAGAATGAATCTGGAGGAAAGTCATGAGGAAGCATTGAAGTAGGAGGGAATAGGGTTTTGGGGAAGAGGATTTGGCAGTGACTCCAAGCTACAGCTCCTGATTACAATGAACATTTTTTTCCAGGCTAGGGATTAATTTAACTCTGCATGGCTTCATAATATCAAACTGCAGAATTGCTTGTAGCAAAGTGCTGAAATAATCCTGGATTGATCTTGCTCTGAATGACTGCCACACTACTTTCCAATGGGTCCAGGATATGCTTCCCTTGCAAAGGAAAAAGTAGCAAAGTGTATATAACTCTAAATGTATAAAATATGTAACTAATAACTAAAATACTTAATATTTTATTTATTGTTATCACTAATAGCTGCTACTGCTGCATAAATTGTAAAAAAAATAAGGAATTGGAATTAATCAGAAATTGTATGTACCATTCCACACCTTCTCCCCAAACCCTGCTTGCTTTACTCAGCTATCTTTTAGCAGGTTTTATGAATCTCTTGAACAAAAGTTAAGTGAATGCTGCAGGTTTGCAAATAGAATGTTTGAAACCACATCTGTGGGTCTCAATAGCAAACCTGACCTATTGTACTCCTTAAACTTCATTGATTTGTGCTTCTGTCAGGGTTGCATTTGAACCAGAGCATTTCTTTAGACACTCCAAGGCCTCTCTCTGGTACCTTGTATTCAGGAGACACAGCAGAAAGGCATAGTTTGATTTTCTGTATTTAACATGCTTGATTCTGAATACGCATCTGTAATGCTTCAGTGACTTGAGTGAAGAAGCTCTCTGTATTTCTCTGATTTCAGAATTGGGCCTGAAATTGATAGTGGTATCACAAAAAGGAAAATAACCGTTAGCAACTAACACTCAAGAAAAATGACACAGCCTGGTTTTGAAAATGGAACTAATTTATTCACCAGGTCCCTCCATAGTGAAGCAGGAATGTGTGGAAAGGATGAGAAGTGATAGCAGTGAAGAAAGCTGTGGTGTCCTTCTGTAGGCAGGCACTAAGGTTCTTCAAATATTTGTAGTGAGGTTTGTGACACCAAGTCACTATCTTCTGAGAAATGTCTGGATTTCTAAAGCTAGGCTTAATATTAAAGAAAAATATTTTAAAAGTATGTATCCAGTATATTGTATATTGTGGTGCTCAGCATTGGCTGTCAGCAACAGAAGCCAGTTTGGTGTCCAGGGATCCCTGTTAAAATTACTCGGTTCAGCTCTCCAGCTGGAAACCAGCAAAATAACAATGCTGTTTGGGTGCTCTAGAAGTACACACAAGGGTGGTCCTTCTGCTAGTGCTTGCTGTGCAGCAGCCAGATCGTGTTTCAGATTGAGGGTCACCATTATGATCGCATTAGCTGAGCTTTCATCTAGAAACTGGATGAAAATTAACTGTACTTTCTGATGGCAATGAGTTAATCTTCCACGCTTAGGTGCTTAAATTAGCTTGGCAAAGGAGGTTTGAGCTGAAGGGTAGCAGTGTGATTGTAACATGGGAGGTAGAGTAACCCATGCTGCTACTACGTTCCTGGGATATAGTGTTTTCTCGGTGCTCTTTCATCTGCTGAAACAAGCATTAGACCAGTTGGTTTCTTCCCACTCTGTGCTAACACTTGACTCCAGCTCGGAATTGTTCAGACTTGCTGGGTAGCATAGCCTGATTTAAGTAGCGAGGTGTTGTGTGGTGGCCTCCTTTTTGTTAGTGATACCTTGTTGCTCCCTGCCACCCACTGCTCCAGCTAACTATACAAGCCCTGCTAACAGCTTCTCTTATTTCAGCTCTTGGCAAGGACGCATGTAGCTCTGAGAGCTAACACAGCCTCCTACCATATCAGTGAACCTGTAACAGCTTCTTCCAGCTCATACCTTGGAGCAGGCACTTACATAAAGATCCCTTGGTTTTCCAGGTTCTTTGGTTCTGTACCCCAATGTTGGAAGCTTTTGGCTTTGGTTAGAGTGAGCCTTCACCCAGGCAAGCATGGGACATTTGTGATAAGTTTGTACATTATCATAAAGGGCAAGTTCTTTTCTGCTCTATGATAATTGTATTACTGTCTGTAAGAAATATCTCTAGCTTAGTAAAATACCTCATGAAAACAAACACATTAATGCCTTCCAGTTTGTCCTTTTTATTTATCTTTTCTCCTTTTCATTAGATGCTTGCAGAGTTCCTCTATTTCTCGGCTCCCTTGTTGTGTGGAACACTTTGTGTTGAAGGAGGCCAAACAGATTTTGCTTTATATACTGGGCTTATGCACTCAATATATAAATGTATTTAAACAGGCAAAACTTTACCAGAATAGAGAGAGAAGCCTAAATTGTCTGATGTGGAAACCTGAGCAATCCACATCAGGAGATCCTTTTAAGACCCCGGGCAGACTGACAGACACCCTTGGCTGTACCCTCTTTCTGTAAGTGCAGCAGCAGACAGCTCCTGCGTGCTTTCTTTGTCCTTGATTGTATGATGTTCCCAGCATGGCTATCAAGGTCAGAGTAATCCAGTTTCCTGCTAGATGGATCCTCTTGCTTTGAGAAGGGACATGGAGTTTTCTGCCAGGTTTAGAGCATCACTGTTGAGGGGCCAGTGAGGATTTCCATGTCTCTGAATGAAATCATAACTTTTCTGAAACCAGTGAAGTCACTACTGCAAATTGCAGGAAGTACATATGTAAGTTTTAAAACACATTTTGAGCTATCATCAGTCTTTGCAGCCGTATCCCCAGAAATCTGTGTTTTTCCTTCTCCCAGGAACATTAAGAACATCTTTCTTCAGAAACAAGTTGGCAATGTAATTGAGCTTATAAGTAGTATTTTCAGTGAGGGAGGTTGCCTTCTTTCATTTCACTGCTGGCATTATTTCCAAATTAGTGGAGTAATTCTTTCTCTTCTGGCCCTATTTCTGGAGAATCTATTTGGATGCCTTGCTGCATCTGTTCCCTGCTCCATTTTGCTTAGTTTTCCATCTTGTTATGTGGATCCAGCATCTGCTGGGATACTTGGAAGTGTTGAACCCTTTCAATTTGAGTAGTAGGTTTTCCCCATCTCTACTGATAGTTAATAGGGCTTCATTTTGCCAGAATCATTCTTCAACTTGCATGCTTAATATTTATGCAGTGACTGTGTTTGCATTTTCTGTTTGTACTGCTGTGACATTCAGAGATTGCCAGTAAAGATCTAAGCCTCGTTGAGCCAGCACTCTACAAAGCCTGAGTAAATGAGAAAACGTGGAATGTATCCCAAAGAGCTTTAATTCTGATGTGATGATTAGAGTTTTTTAGGGACTTTATATGAGGCATGCTATTAGAATGGGAGAAAGAAGTTGTCTCATTTGACTGAAAATAAGGAAAAAGAATCTATTGGGCTTGGTTTAGGTCATGATTTGTGTGGCCAGCTCCTGCCTCACTCCTCTCCCATTTGGCTTCAGCATTTTTGTGCAAATACTGAGGTTTCCTGCTACCTCAGACCACCACCTGTAAACATAGATACTGTTAATTAATAATGCAGGCAACTCGTTCACATAATTTTGAGATCAGTACTATGGAACTCCTCAGTTATGCATGCTGTGGGTGTTTTTCACTGCTATGCTTTTTCTTTTGGTAGTAGCTGTAGCACCTCATTGAGTGCCTAACACTGGAAAAGTGACCAGCATTACTCTGAACTGACTGGTGCTACCTGAAAGTGGGCTCTTACTAAAATATTCAAAAGCTATTTGCTGTGTTCTGAGATTGTAGTACTCTTCATAGTTGTTTGCAGATTGCTAAATTATTAGAATACTAAGCAATTATGAAATTACTAGGATACTAAGCAATTATGAAATGGAAGTGCTTCATGAATTTAATTTTCTGATATGCAAAGCACAAGGGAAAAATACTAATATTAATACAGCAGAATCTCCGGGATAAAGTATTTAACAGTAAGTTTCTCTCGCTAAATTAAGTAAGCTCTGCAGGACCAAATACTCACTTGTGCAACAACCCACTTATAATTTCAGCACCCATATCACTAAGAACTCTGTGGCCTGCAGTGAAAAATGTCATTTGTAAACGGATCTTTGAGTCCTTCCTTTCCTCCCGCTGTTCACATCATTCAACAACGGGCTTCACAGCAAGACACCATTTTCCTTCTTGGTCTCATCTTACTCATTCCATACCTACCTGTAACAAGCCAGGTAGGTTTTGTACAGACAAACAACAGTGTCATTTGAAGTACATTTCTCTCAAAGTAGGATCTCTTATCACAGAATCGGGTCCAACCCCCCTGCCAAAGCAGCTCCCTAGCTCATATTGCACAAATAGGCGTCCAGACAAGTCTTGAATATCTCCAGAGATGGAGACTCCACCACCTCCCTGGGCAGCCTATTCCAGTGCTCTGTCACCCTCACTGTGTAAAAGTTCTTCCGCAAGTTGGTGTGGAACTTCCTGTGCTCCAACTTGCAGCCATTGCCCCTTGTCCTGTCTCCACAGACCACTGAAAAGGGGCTGGCCATTTCCCCCTGCATCCCATACTTCAGATATTTATAAACATTAATTAGGTCCCCACTTAGTCTTCTTTTCTCTAGACTGAACAATGCTTTTATAGACTGGGTTTTAGCCAAAAATCTGATTCTGTGGGAAAAGTGTGCGTATATGTGTATGTAGCTATCTTTTTGTGTTTGTGCCATTAAATCTTACATAAAAATAAGCTCCTATAATACCTTCTTGATTGGAATTTATATAGCTAATAGAAAAAATATAAAGGCAAGTGTCCATGCATGTTACATCAAGAAATGAGGTAAAATGTATGTATTTACCAAACATATCAAGGCATACAATGTACATGCTGACTAAGGAGTACCTGTCACTTAGAAGAGCATGAGTCCCTACTTATAACAGTAACAGTTGTGGAAGATGTTTGTATAGTCTTCTGGTGTGTGGCCATGCTGAGGGGATGACCTCTCTATAAGAGTTCCCAATCAGAAGAAATGCTAAAGTGTACGAGGGTCAATCTGTCTGTTTAGAGACAAGATTGTGATGTGAATGCTATGCCCTAGCTTCAACCCCTTCCTATTGCTATGGATCTTAGTAAATGGATTTCCTTGGAGTGTTTGAGCGTTCACACTACTGCTGTGACTCTAAGATGTTACTAATGGTTACTAATGGTTTTCTTCCCTCAAAGTTCACATTTTCCTTTGCTTTAATGCAGAAAACAAATTCCATGAAAGCAAAACTCTTCATAAATAACCTGTAGTAAAGAATATGTCACACCTGGCATAACTCCTTAGGTTTTAGAAGTATGAAGATCACATCACTGAAGATTGTGGCTGTCAGTAAATTAAATAAAATACAAACCAAGTTCAGGAAATTAAATTAATTATAAAGATAATGGAAAACACTCATTTTCCTTCCTGCTGTAGTCATACACACTTTAATTGTTGCCTGTAACAGTCAATACCTTGTAAAGAAAATAAATGTCCTCTTTTCTTAAGACACTCCTCAGTTTTTTAGGCATGTGTGGTTGTCTGTGTTACTGCCAGGCTGGATTTAGTCAGTTCATGCCTGAGCTTGTATGGTTTGGGGAACATCTGCTCTGAAGAGATCTCTTAGATTGACCTGTCCTGTAGTGGCTATGATGAAGAGTCGTCATATACATAATCCTTCTCAAGGACCTTGGGTCACATCAAAAATATCCTCTGATGTAATTCCACTGAATTGAATGGAGGATTTTAGCTGTATTTTGACCTAATCCAATGCATAGTTTACTTCTTCTCATAGTATTTACACTATGTTCATCTTTATTTAACAAGGGCAAACATAGTTGAAGTGTTTGTAGCAGGAGGAGGAGGCAGCTGTGCACTTTAGCACTGGAGATGCCAGACTTTGGTGTAGCATTAATAATCAGTTTATTACACGTTCTCCGGTTTTGCAAATCAGACATAATCAGATCCACTTAATGGTGCAATAGATCTGTGTGTTAAATTATACAGAGCAATGTTATTCATAGGTCCTTTAAATTTCCCCATATAGACTAATCTTATTAATATTTATCTTCAAATTCAGAGTGGGTAATCTCTGTCTAAATGAAGGTACTGTTCCTTTATAGAAAATGAAGAAATCACAGTAGCACTTAATGCAATGAAAAACTTAAAGGAGAAAAGATGCAATTAAGTATGAAGTATCATTAATGATGCCCATGTCCAAAATGTTTGGGTAGTCAAAGCAGCTGGCAGGAGAAAGGAGGCTTAGCATGCTGAAGGCGAAGCCTCAAGTTCAGCAACACCTTCCCATGTTGGACCTCACTCCCCCTGCTATGTTTAGCTATAGGAGCACCTTGTTAGGATGGGTGAGAAGCCATGGGCTTGGATAGTGATGAATTTCCTTCCAAAGTCCCAGATGATCTTACTTCTGCTCTTTTCAGCCATTGGTTCTGTTCAGTGGTAGCTGAACAGTGGGGAGAAAACCAAGCAGGTATCTTTACAAATGCAGGGCATGACCTAAGGATGACTGTGCTACCTTCTAGTTCTGTGGATTGGGCTCAGTTCTTGAAACATGAGGAAGAATAGAGCCAGTCTGGTGTTTGGTCACCGATAACACAGTGTAAGACTTGGAGGTTTTTCAGTGGATAGTTAAAGGACTTTACTTCTTTTAATTATATAATCTTCAGTCACTGTCAATGGTATCAAATATTTTGAGAAGCATTTAGGCACATGCACAAGTCTCTCCCTACTCAGTAAAGCACTTCAGTGTGCTCTTAAGCCCCTTGATTTCAGCTCTGTTTTGTCAGCAGGAGGTTTTTCAAAGGCAAGAGGCGGTCCTTATCTCACAAATGGGTTAAGTTATGACAAAATAGTCCTCAAAAACTCTTGGTTACAGAAAATGTTAATTTTCTTCTCCCTACCCTGCTGCAGTGGTTGATGATCTTAGAATCATTCCTTTCTCAACCTGTGCTTTTGGGAAATACTGATTCTGATGACTTCACTTCTGTTTATTCCTTTGAGCTAGCACTGAGAATGCCCTGTATTTTTCCCAGGTGGAGGCATTTGCAGGCTGCTGTATCTGTGTCAGTCAGTACCTCTGTAGATTTTCACATTCACTTATCAACTTGGTTGGGATGGTTCCTCTGCATGTGGACAAACAAAGCAAGGAAAATCAGAAAGAAGTGGCTTGTAGTGCTTCCCAAGATTTTGTCCAGAAAGACACTCACACATTGAGTGAGATTGCAAATTCTTGTAGCTGAGTGGAAACCTTTTTACTTTGATCCCCTTTTTGCCCCAAATAGCTGGGCAAATTTTGGGGTGAAGACGAAGTATGCCATATACTGGTGTTACCTGCTGACCGCATTGCACTGAGGAATACACCCCAGATTTTTGACATTCCAGCATCGTTAGAGACATCATTTCTGATGTCGTTTATAGCCCTGCCTAAAGTGCCTCCTCTGGTAATGCTGAACGAAATAATCTCTAAAAATACCTATTGGTGATGTAGAAACTAGAGAGCATAATGCATCCCCCTGTAAGCTGTGCAAGTGTCTGCTCTCGTAATATAAAAATGTGCACTCCCGAGCAATTTCATCTAGCTTTGGATCTCATAATGAGTTTTTCTGCCAGATTAAAGCATAATGACCAGGGAGAGATAACAGGCAAGATTAAGGCTCTGGAAAAACTTTTTTTTTTTATGAAAGAGTGAAAAGATTGATACTGTTCACTATGGAGAAAGAGTAAATAAGTTATTTGATACCGTGAAGCCAAGAGGGGACCCTTGTATTTGCTCCTTCTCCCATGATAACAGGAGGTAGAGATACTCATTTCAGTTGACAGACATAACATCTATTTGAAAGGAAATTACTTATTTTTCCCCAGCACATACTTTTAGCCGTTTGAAGATTTCACTGAGACTAAGAGATTATTAGTGAGATTTTCTTTTAAAATCTGCTTATTTATAAAGACAGACAGGATTTCCTATTATGTATCCAGTGTGACAACACTATGAATAAAAAGCAAAGCCTAAAAAGCTCAGGATATTTGGAAGAATCTTAGTGTTTCAGTGTCTTGGCTCATAAGCAAAACTCTTTTTTTTCAGACTTTTGCTCCACATCATATAAAATGCCAAGGAGAGTCAGAGGGATCAGAAACAGAAGACATTATGAAACTATTACCTCTAGATAATGTTCTGCTTGTATTACCTTCACAAATATATAAGCAGTTTATGTGAGCATCAGCTGTATGTAATAGGTGAAACAGCAAAAGAAGTTGCATGTAATCCTCAGACCACGTGCCTGAAAAATTTGTAATTTCAGAGTTTAAGGCAGGAGACTTTATAGTGTGTTTATTGTTTGGCTGCCTTGAGGAAACCCTTTGAGGTTCTTCTGAACCTCTTGATGCTGGCCATTCAGCCACAGGATCCTGGTGGACTTTGGTAAAGTAAGTAACATTCTGACATCCTTTGGCCTGTTTTTTCTTAAATGTCAGATTTTTTAGGTTGAATAATTTATCTCTTGATGTTGTATTATGAATGCAAAAGGCTTTTCTTTGTGATCTAAAAAATGAAAGATATTTGAAACTAGAGATAAATTGTGTCTCCTGGCTTGCAAGTAGGTATTTATTTGAGACATCAGTAGACTTAATGTTTCATTTACACAGTGCTTGAGGTTCAGTGTATTTTTACCAGAGCACTTGTCATTCTCTGCTTTCAATGTCAACAGCAGAGATGATGAGATACTCAAGTTCCTAGCATGCTTTGGTTATTTACAGGTAACATGGGTAATCCAGAAACTTGTCAAAACCCAAAAAAACAGTACCCAACAAAAACCAATCAAGCATAGAAGCAAACTGTAAAAGAGAAATGTGTCTTGTATGCTTAGGGAGGTGGCTCCAAAAATAACAACCCACTTACAAAATCAACCATCAAACAAACAAGCATTCACTAGGAACTACTTGCAGAAAATGATTGACAGCTCTGAACAGACTTGCAACAGGTGTGTCAACAGGTGTTTTATCCTACATTGTCTTTTGCAAAGAGTACAACAAGTCCTTTCTGATTACTTAAATATCCAGCTGCACTGTGGTGTTTTGGTTATAGTGTTAAGAGCCTTGCTCCAATAAGGTAGTTGCACTCATTTGGTGCTATTTAATTTAGCGGTCGTCTTCCTGACAACAACTCTATAATTTAGAGGGCTTAGTATACGGTAATCAAATCCACTGCCTGTAGATGCTTCAGGCAGTTCTGATAGTTGCTTGTTTTTCCCATCTAAAACTGTGCTGATTGCTAAAAGTATTGGTAGAGGTAGTAGAAGGAATATAGGATCTGGGGAGAGTGATGGACAGGCTTGAAGGAAAGCACAAGAAACTATGCACTGTCCTTCACCCTCCCCAAAACCCACCTCCCAGTTTCATGAGGTTTTCCCTCATTAACCCCTTGCAGCCCTGCTGCAGGATCCCAGGGCTGTTCCCTGACACTCAGTATGCCTGCAGCCAGGTTATTTATTTCAATAGGAAGAACTATGAGGAGAAACCAGGCAGAACCGCTAGCAGCAGTGTCTGTGCTCCCAGGCATGGGCTGTGCTGCTAGCCCTGTTTGTTTTCAGGAACTGTTCTTAACATCCACATGGCTTTGCTTGTAATTGCGTTCCTGGTCTTCAATAAAATCATGTTGCTACATTTATTGGGCTCCTTTTTACATCTACAGAGCACTGGGTTAAAATTTTTCACTTAAAGCTTTGAATTAAGAAGTGTAATTGGAGTTTTGAAACAGAACACAGCTCTGTACCTGGACCTAGAGCCTCGCTCACACTTGTCCCATCCCTACTAGCCCATTTGTTCTTACCCCTTTATTCTTTGTTTAGACAGCAGAAGTTTGAATCATTTGCCTGTGAATTTTGCACACTGAATCATAACAAAGTGTGAACCTTTGGGAGAGAACTGCATTACAGTGAAAGAGCCTGGGCATCTGGGAGTAGGCAAATTTGCTGCCTAGTTACCCCCAATTAGGAAGTTGTGGGCTTCTGGGGACACTAGGCTGTGTTTGAGAGCAGGGGTGATTTAACAGAATGTGCATGACATTTCCGCAGCTCATATATAACTACCCAAACATGTTGCTTTCATGTCCTCTCTGCACTGGGTGATGGCTGATGTCTGGGTTCCCATCTTTCACACTTTTTGACACATTTTGGGTGATTCCATAGTTTATACCTTAATTTTTTGGTTACTAGCTCCTAACAGGTAGCTGGGTTATGCATACCAATTCCCTTAAGCAGTTTAATTGTTGACCTTAGGTGCTAATTGTTGCTAAATATGTGATTAGCTACAAGCAGTAGTAGCCTACACACTAAACTCCAGTAATACAAGAAAGACTTATCATTCCACTGTTTTCCTCACATAGAAATGAGAGCAGAGCTTCCCCAATTTTTGCATTACGTGACTGGGATATTTTTGCAAGTGTTTTTGTTTTGATCTTTTTGCTCCAAGTGGTAGCGCTTGAGCAACTAAAATAAGCATGAACTTTAGACTGCCATATTTTAACAGCAAAGCTTCATTTATAGAGAATGGTCAAGGAAGAGAAAATGAGAAAGAGGTAACAAAAATGTCTCTGTTTTGGGAAGCAAGTGCATTTGAATCCATTTACAAAATGGTTTAGAGACTTTTCTAGCAAACAGATGTTTTGGTCTAGATTCCCAGCTGGTATGGTGAATGAAATTCTAAGCAGGAAAGAAACGAATGGCATGTCCTAGGAAATGGTACGGACCACTGTGCATAGGAAAGAGGTAGAAAACAGCCTTCAGTGTAATAAATGAGAAGAGGGGAATAATTATCTGGAAATACTTACCTTAGATTTTTCTGTCAAGCATACCTGGATCCATGGAATTAGTGTTATTGGTCTTCTTGCATCTGTTTGCTTCTTTACGAGTAAACTGAACATATTCTTGTTCTCTTTCAGTTAATCCTCTGTCTTCTCTGATGTCTTCATGCAGTAATTTGACTGGGAAATTGGAAGAATGACAGGAGCAGCATGGGTAAGTATGTACACTGGAGTTTTTTTAGGGGTTTATGCCTTTGTCAGGTTGGAAAGGACAGTCAGATTATGTATTCAGTTAATACTCTATAATTTTACACAGTATAAAATGCACAATTCGCAACAGGGAAGCTGGAATCAAAACCAGGTGAACAGCAGTGAGTCTTACACATTTGTAATTTGTTCATTGTCTTATGGTTACTTTAAGCATGGTATTATTATTTAGTTATCTGATTCATTTTAGGATCTATCTAACCTTTAGGTATACTGTGTTTTGAAAAGTGTTTCAACAGAGAAGGTGGGTAACAGTAATTGTAAAAAGTTGTCCACCAATTTAGGGAAAAAAACAATTATACTCCACATTTTCTGCTGAAAAGGGTGAGAATCAGCAGGAGAGCAGGTACAGTGGGGGCAGTTGCTGGAGCTGTGCACAACAGCTCATCTGGCAGAGGAGCAGGGTCATCCCAGTACTGAAAGCTGCTGACATTCTCACAGCCTGAACAATTAACTTACATTAAGAGCTGAGCCAGCTGGTTTGCTTTCCTTTTCTCAGAAAACATTGCCAACCAAGAAAATCTGAGTAGTCTGTTCCACGCCTAGGCCTGCACTGACTACCTGTCTTGACTACTGGATTAGGAAAGTAGGTGGTCTGTGAACAGAGCTGTACAGTATAGTTTTGTTGCTTGGTTCTTGTGCTGTGATTCTTGATTGTGTAGGAAGGCTTCTCAGATATACATGCAGGTGATGCAAACGTAAGGTCCTGTAGGAGAGACCTTCTGTGGAGAGTTTGTGGAAGTAGTGGTAGAAGACTAAAACTATAGTATTTGTAACCTCACATTAGTCCCAGGATACAGTAAGACAGACCTATTGTTTCATCTGGTTTGTGAGGACCCAGGTTTGCTTCCCTAATTAGAAGTCCCACTGGCCCAGACTCTCACAGTGGAGTTTCTGTGTGAGAAGGGATTGCGCTTTGTTAAAGGTGCTTGTGTATGTGTCCCTGGAACATGCTTTTGACAAGGATGTAAGTAACAGGCCTTGTTGACTGAAGAGTCCCTTTGCCAAAGGGATGTAGAAATCCAAATGAATGCTCATGGAACAACTGCTCATTGCGTTGTTTGTAGTACTGATTTTTATCTTATCAGAGATTTAAATAATCTTAGTCTTGGCAACTTTGTATGTTGTTGTTGGTTTCTCACTGAGCATTTACACCTGAAGCTTAAGCTGCTTAAAGTAATATAAACAACCTGTGTTGAAGAACATAGTGGCAATTCACAAAGTGTCCATGCTGCTACATAAGGCCTGATGTAGTTATGGCCTTCTTACTGCCTTGCCTGTGCATACAAGCAACTGCAGGTGCCCAAAGGAAGGTACCATGGCAGAGGGTTGATTCAGTGCCTTGGCCAAGACAGCAAAGAAATCTGTGAGCTCCATGCAGGTTTCCTGATTTGTCCAGCATTTGCTCAGATTTTTGTGGAGGCTGCATCTCCTTTGCTGTCATATATTCAACAGGTAACATTAACACCATGTACCTTAAAAAGAACGTTCGCTATTTGCAATGGTTTAATAATATGCAGGATGTAATTGCTGAATTGGTTCTAAGCAATCCATGATATATTTTAGTTTAATAGGTTGCATAAAGATATCTACAAAATAAAAAATATTTGGACAAATATATTTTGTAAATTATATTTGTTAGGAAAAAACTTGATAGAATTTCAGAGATGGGTTTATTTTCATAATTTTGGCATTATGAGCCTGCTAAAGTGGAAACATCCTTTGCCTTTATTATATACTTATTCTGAGCAGACATGCAATAAATCATAAAGCTGAAGTATATAAAAACATATCCTGTTCATTTTCCTATTAAATGACTCTGCTCAGTGTTTTATATATTTCTGTAGAACCGCTGACAAGCAAGCCGTTCATCTCTTGGTTTAATAGACATTGCCAGCTTGGTGTTCCAAACGCACTGATATTTAGAAGGTTGTTCTGCTCACAGTGAGACCGGTGGTTTAATCTCTCCCTGCTTTTAATAATCTGCTGCTGGTGCCTAGACCACATTTAAACTAAGCATTCCATACCTTGTGTTGATGATTAATTCTTTGTTCAGGCAACCGTGCTATGAAAGTAAAATATCACTTGTGTTTTAAGATGCACAAGACATCATAAATTAATTAAGTGAAAGTTAGTTGCCTTTCCCTGTTGGAAGAGAATACTGTTGTGGCTTTGTTTTAACTTACTAGGGTTTTGGTATGTTTCTGGACTGAATACAGGTCCAGGAAATTTACAGATGTGTCAGATGTTTGTCATTGCTCCAGTAATTTCCTTTTAGTATAACTGAATGTGAATTCTGCATTCAAAATCCATTTCAAATGTGTGATTTCTTTAAAGAGTTGCAGAAGAGCGGCCATTCAGGAGTAGAAAGGAGTGAATGTGGATGAGAGATAAATCACTTAGGAAAGAACAGTTCAGTTGGAAGGGACCTACAGTGACTTTACAGTCCAACTGCTTAAAAACCAGCTTGTAAAACCCAGCCAGATATTCATAGAAAGATGTTGACTCCTTATCTTAGATGGTGATATGCAGTTTGGTTTGCATTTCTCCTTTTGCATACTACTTTAGGAAGTTTTATGCTCTGTGTAATCCAAACTTGTACATACATATGGAATGTTGGTGTTATTAGGAAATTTAGCAGGTGCTAGAACAAAAAATTGATTGTCAAAGTTTGTAGTTTGGTAAAAAAATTGGTTGCTTTACTTGTTTAAAGACATTTCACTCATGTTTTGAGCAACCTAAATATTTTCAGTTCAGGGAAGAAATTTGGCAGTTCAGAAGTATTCCCTAATTCATGTAATGCACAATCACTATGGTATTTCAAATGAGCAGTGTGTGCACTAACACTTGTGTGATGCAGAGTGACAAAGTGATTTCAGAGCTGCCTCTGAATCATGTTTCTAACCTTAACAGTGTATCATAGAGCCCGAGTTGAAAGTCCAGTGTGATTATTTGTTGTTTCATAACTGTGTAGAGTTACTATTCTACCAAAATCAATGAGAAATCTTGGTGATTAATGTAGGCTGCAAAAGAAGGATTTGGAGTGGCTTTTCTTTGGTATTATTCAGTTTTTTTCTGTTTAGAGAAGGGAAACTGGGGAGAGGAAAACCAAAGCTTTTCTACTGCTGTACTGTGGATAAAGTCCTTGTGTACTGGAGTTTTATGCTGTGGATTACAGGGGTATGTTTGGGTTTCTTTTGCCATTGAAGGGCTTAGAAGGCTCTGATGACAGAGTAATGTACCCTTGAGTAACAGGGACCAGTTTTTCAAAGATTTTCTGAGACTGGCTGGGAAGTTTTGGTTGAACAATTCTCTCAATCAAACATTATCTCTATTCCTCTAAGGAGGAACAAGGAGAATTCTGATGAAGTTAGAGACACAGAGCATTTCAGCAACAAAACAATTTGCTGAACAGAGGTTTAGTAAAGATTACTCAAAGATTCTATGGCTCTTTGATTCTGTGACTCATTTGAACAGGAGATCCGCACCTGTGCAGCCAGCCCCAGAGTGCTGTGTCCACTGCTGGGCTACCCAGCCAGCACAAGAGAGACAGGGAGAGGCTGGAGAGAGGCCAGCCAAGGGCCAGCAAGATGGGCACAGGACTGGAGCAGAGAAGATGGAGCATGGCTCTTCTCAGCAGTGCTCAGGACTGGCCCTCCTCCACCAGGGGCTTTGACCAGAGGAGCTCCAGAGGTCCCTGCCAACCCTAACTGCTCTATGAGGGTGTGATGCTGGCACAACCACCGCCAACAATGGGGACTGCCCAAGTGGCACCTGAGCAAAGGCCCCACCCAGTCTGAAGCACAGTGATGGACAGCCCTATACAGTGCATGCTTGTAGCGTGGCAGATGCCTGTTGGGATTTCATGGGTTTTCCTGCCCATCTCATCTGACCCACTTCTAATGAGATTATTTGCAAAGGAAAGCACATATTAATTGAAGCACTTAAAATGACCAACTGTACAAAGAGGAATTAAGGGAGGAGAATGAAAATACGTGAAAAAGTTTACCAGTCTCTGTGTTTTACACAGTGTGTCTGTGCACAAGTTGATCGCAAGAATGTAGCTGTACTGTGATGTTACAATTGTCTGCTGGGGTGTTAATATATAGAGAAAGAAGACAGTATTTCAGATACTGAGGCATCATGCTGTTTCACATGATGAGTAAGTTGGAGGCATTTTGCTGTGTTTTTCTATACTGAAGACTTGTTTCTCTTAACACTTGCTATAATAAGGATGTTTTACAATGAATGGAGGAAACCTTACCAAACAGACCCAAATAATTCAGGCAGCTGACAGAAGGCACTTCTTTCTGTATGAAGGCATTATGAATGTGTACTTTTTTTCTCTCTCTGTCATCCACTCTAAGTTAGCTTTGGAGAGTGATTTTTATCTTTAAATATGAATCAAGCATTGTTGCCAAGACAACCTCTCCTCAAGCTTTTTGTTTTGCCCATAGTGTGTGCTGAACCTCAACCAAGTCTTCTCCCAGAGTGATTGGCTGCCTGTTTTTCAAGTGGGATTTGATTTGATGAAGCAAAATATTCAAAGTACTCGATTTTCTTGACTTCTCAGTGAATCGCTCCAGCTCGTTTTCCTTGCTGTGTCTCTAGGGCCAGAGGAAGGTAATCACACGGGCAGCTGAATTCCCACGCACGAGGCAGACTCTGACTGATGTCAGGGCTCTGCAGTCAGTTACTGCTTTCTTAGCCAAGGTGTAGATGGGGAGTGTGCAGCCAGTGACAGACCACCTACTTTCTCAGGGATATTAACTCTCAGTGTATCAATGCTGTATTTTAGGCTACTCAAGTTACAGTTGTGTGCTATTCCCTGCGTATGTTGTCTTCTTGTGAGGTCCCTTTTGTTAAACCAGAATGACTTTTTTTGCTTGGAATGTAACTCAAGTAATCTGTACGAATTAGCAGCTGTATTGCTGATGGGATGGGCAGTAGGACATGGGTTTCACCTGGTTGTCATCATTGTTACTTGCCGTGAGAACTTTTTGAAGGATCTCTCTGTGGCTGGCTGGGAAGTTCTGGTTGAATAGTTTTCTCATGGAAGAGGAATGCCCTGCAAAAATGCAGCTTCTGTCAGGAAAAGACATTTTTCCACGATGGTTACTTTTGCCAGGTAAATGTAAGAGTATTTTCAAATGGGTCTTTCAAAACACAACTCCAGTGTTTCACTTCTGAGTCTGCAAAAGACACAAACATTTCCTTTATAATTTGGTAGCATTTGTCTACTAGTACTTTGATACGGATACTTCAGTTCCTGCCTGGTTTGCTCCCTGAAGCCAAGTTGTCTGCAAAATCCCTCTCTCCTAATGCAGTGTGGTTGTTCCCTCAAGCTGAGCTTCACAGTGTATCCCAAAAAACAATGCCTAGTCCAAAAATTGAGACATCCATTTGTGTGGCATCACTCTTGAGAGGCGGTACTGGCCCAGGGCAGTGAGCAGGGCAGCACAGGGCTGACACGGGTTCTTCTGATTCACTTCAGTAAACCCGGAGGGAGGGACAACAGAGAAATGGCAGCCATTCTTTGGATGGGAAATGTTAGAGTCTTTTTCAAAATGAGGTCTGTGACTATGGGATCTCAGAAAAAAAAAAAAGGAAAAAAGAAAAAAAAAAGAACAAAAAAACCTCCTGAAGTAGTTGATAAGGGAGATTGAAATGACTTGTCAAATCTTTGTAAACCTTTTTCTTTTCTTCTGGAATTGATGTTGTGGAATTTCTGACTGAGTGCAAGTCATCCACTTAAAAAAAATGCAGAGAAATGTAGGGCTTATTTCCTCTTCTATTTTTTCCTTCTGCTTAGTTCTTTAAATTTAGAAAAGAGACACATAACCTGGGATGTCCCACCTTAGCTACATTCTCATTACCCTGACAGAAGTACACAAAATAACAATATGCAAAATAAACATTGTCTCTATTCCTTTAAGGTGGAACAAGGAGAATTCTGATGAAGTTAGAGACACAGAACATTTCAACAACAAAACAATTTACTGAACAGAGATTTAGTAAAGATTACTCAAAGATTCTATGGAGCCTGGCTCTTCTCAGCAGTGCTCAGGATTGTCCCTCCTTCACCAGGGGCTTTGACCAGAGGAGCTCCAGAGGTCCCTGCCAACCCTAACTGCTCTATGAGGGTGTGATGCTGGCGCAACCACCGCCAACAGCGGGGACTGCCCAAGCGGCACGTAAGCAAAGGGCCCACCCAGCGTGAAGCACAGTGCTGGACAGCTTTGCCTGACAAGGTCTGTGTCTGAGACTGTGGAAGCTCCTGGTTTCATCCCGAGAGCTCTGTGATGTCACCAGTAGTCCTCCTGAGACATGACTTGCAGTGGGTACCCATATATGCCAGCCGCACCTACTCCCCACAGTACACAAGACCACTGAGTCCTGTGGGCAGCAGCTGAGCCAAAGTCCTGCCAACAGCACACCAGACCGTGACCTAGGGAAGTAATTGTGCCCCTGTACTCGGCATTGGTGAGGCCGCATCTCGAGTACTGTGTCCAGTTCTGGGCTTCTCACCATAAGAAGGACATGGAGGTCCTCGAGCGAGTACAGAGAAGGGCAATCAGGCTGGTGAAGGGGCTGGAGGGCAAATCCCATGAGGAGCAGCTGAGGGAGCTGAGGCTGTTTAGCTTGGAGAAGAGGAGGCTGAGGGGAGGCCTTATCATCACCTTATCATGCCAGGTGACAGGAGATAGGACAAGGAGAAATGGCATGAAGCTGTGCCAGGGCAGGTTTAGATTGGATATTAGGAAAACATTTTTTACTGAAAGAGTTGTCAGGGCCTGGAACAGGCTGCCCAGGGAGGTGGTTGAGTCACCTTCCCTGAATGTGTTCAAAGAAAGGGTTGATGAGGTACTTAGGGATATGGTTTATTTTAGGATGGGAATGGTTGGATTTGATGATCTTCAAAGGTCTTTTCCAACCTTGTGATTCTGTGATTCTATGATTCTGTGACCTACCAGCAGCCAAGGAGCCACTGAGTCCCACCAGAGGAACCCCAGCCTTTGAGTCCTGCCTGCGACACCCGGCAGATCCTGCCACCAGCAGAGCAGGCAGCAAGTCACGCAAGCATCTGACAAGACAGTGAAGACCAGAAGCAGCTTTGGAGGCATCCAGGAGAGAGGAGGCAGTGGCGCTGGGAGCTGCCAGGAACTCCCAACTGGCAGACACTTGCCCCATCTGCATAGGGCCCATACAAGACCCAGCTGCTGTGGAACCATGTGGGCATGGCTTCTGCCATGCCTGCATCCAGCGCTGGGCTGCCACTGCTGTCGCTGCCACCTGCCTGCTCTGCCAGCAGCCCATCAGGGCTATCCGCCACCTGATGCTGGGGCACAACTGGGGGCAGCAGGTGGGAACTGGCCCTAGGAACTGGGGGAGAGGGAGGACTGTTGTGGGCACTTGTGGGGGGTGGGGTGATGACTCAACACTGGCAGAGGAGAAAGAATGAAGTGGGGGAGAAGCAGGCCTGGAGGCAGCCCTGATAAGCGAGTGAGAGGTAGCAGAGGATCTGGGGGTCCTCCTGTCCTGCAGCACAACGTGTTGTCATCTTGCTGCCCGCTGAGTATGCCCACCGGCCATGTAGTGAGCCTGGGACAGCTGTGCTCTTCACAAAAGCAACTGAGGTGGGCATCAGGGTTCCTGTAGCGACAGAAGGTGATTTGCTGAGGGAGATGAGAAAGATCTTGCTCATGACTTGGTGGCACTCATATCTCTCTGTCAATATCTCTGTGTAGACTGTTCTTCATCAGGGGGGTGACAGACATAAATAATACTTGAATAAAAGTAGAATCTGTCACAGCATAACACTAAATACCCTTTTCATTGCTTGTAACCTCATTGTATTTTTCACTCTTGTTTCTCACTGCTTTATCTATAGATTCCCCCTGTTCCCAGGCTCTGCTCTGCACTCTCGGGTTTTGGCTTTATCAAGTAACAGTGGTGATGTTTGGTCTTAAACTTTCAACAAAGGAGGCTCTTGCTAAGTGGTGTTTTAATTGAGTATAACTAGTGATAGCTACTACTAAAAAATTTAATTCTTTGCTCTTTCACTGGCACTACAAACGTGTATTCTCAAGAAACACTGTAAGATTGATGACAAATGACTGAGAGACCATGGATTGTCAAGGCTGCAACAAACTCAGCAGCAGGCAGTATCTTGTCCTTGGTAGAGATGTGCTTGGAGACAAGGGCTCAGCAGGGATCTGAGGAGCCGCTCCTGGTTCCTCCTGCCTGGGCGTTCAGTGATTGTTGGAATTTCAGACTGTTTACTGAGCAGCAGCTGAAAGATGAGAAAGGCAGGAATTCATCATCCTGACTGAGATGGGAGTTGATCCACTGACAGGCTGATATGATCACTGGTGCTCTAAACAGTTTGTGTTTTTCACTGACAGAAAAACAATTTTCCCTTAAAAGATTTTTTCCCAAATATTTCCTATGTTTCTTTTTTTTTTTTTAAATACTGCATCCCTTCTTTGCAGCAGAGTCACAGAGGTCTACATTTCTGCTACGTCCATCTCCTGAAAGTCCTTTCCATTTTCTGAAAGTTGGGCTGCAGCTGAGGTACTGTGTTTCCAGTTTGCAGGTTTAATGTAGCTTTCCTGTTATGTTTACAAGTTTGATATCATTTGATATTTAATATGATCTGTACTGAAAACGCAGCATAAGTATAAATATTTATTGCTTTTTTTTTTTTCTTCATGCAAACTATGAGGTTTTTAGACATTGGCTCTGTATCTTGGTTATTTGTGTGTGAGAGAGAGGGCTGTGGAAAACCCATCAAAGTCGGCCTGTGTACTGAATAAAGAAAATGCAGATTGTATTGTGGGCTGCAAGATACTATAGTGAAGGGATTGTTCTAAATGCAAGACATTAAAAGTTATTTCAAGTCAGGATGTAAATGACATTTCGGATTTTGAAAAGAATAATTTTCTGAACTGTCACTTGAAAGAGAAATTCTTTATCTATTAGGTTTTTATGTTTCAACCTGTAAAAGACATCTGTGGGATTTATTTTTAGTATGTGAATGAATACACTTGATGGAATAAAGGGGAATGACTAATAACCCTGGTCTGTCAGATACAGCCATTAGCTGTTTGCCCATGCACTTTTTCCTGACATGCTAAGCAAGCCCAGGTTTTGAATCTCAGTTTTATTTACTTGGAGGCATCATTCAGAATTGCAAAATACAGCCCAAACAGCCAGTGAACTGACTGCTACTGAGATTTGAAGACCCCAGGAGGTAAGCCTGAGCTGTGACTCACTGCCATCATTAGGTCTGCCCTGGCACACAAGTGGCAACTTCAGTGCCTAAAACACTTCGAACTGGGCTGTATTTTACTGATGAAAATTAGTTTAGTCATCATTTCGAAATGAAGCCTGAGCATAATTTTGTTGTTGAATCAAAAACTGATGTAGATCTATACAAAACCTGACTATAAAAATATCGTCCAATCTTGGTCTGTCTGTGCAGACTGGCTAAGTGATTTTCTTCCACTTTTTTGATAGCTATGGATTTCAGCCACTGACAAACACAAATTCCACTTCCCCATTGGAAGATATGGAGAGCAGAAACTGGTCTGTGGTGAACTACTCACTTTTGCAGTGCAGCAGGGCTCTAACCTGCCCACTTACTTTCTCTCGTGCACTTTTTTAGTAGGAAACTCTATTTGGAAACTATTGGAAATGCAAAGGTATGGGAACCAATTGTCTTGATAAGAAATTACAAAAAATAGTTTAAATTTATTTTTCTTGTGTAGAGATTCAGCAACAGAGTGCTATTTAGAACATTAACCTTTTAATGAATTAAGAGAAAAACTCAACTAACTCACATTTCCTTTTACTGACAATGACAAGCAGTTCCCACAGTTTGTTATGCTATTTGAAGAGCAAATATTTTTTTAAACGTAATGGCTCTGTAAACTACAATCTGAAGGCTCATTGCAGGGGAGTGTACAGAAAGAGCTGTAGTTGGCTCTGAAATAGATGGATGATGCAAAAACTCGATGTGTCTACTGAAATGGACTGCGACCACAAGAGATAAGCTTTGGAGCTTTGTTATTTTCTTCCCAGCTTTGTAGTTTAACCAGACCACAGGAAAAATGTAAGAACTCCATTCCCTTTCTGATTGTTTTCCAAAACAATGTCAACTGATTGTTTTATTTTTTTTAACATTTGTAAAGTACTTAAAGGGTTAGTTTAGTGAAATGACAGAGAGACAAACATCTTCTGCCCCAAAAATCCAGTCTAGCCTAGTAGTTGGCATCTCTCCAGGGAAGTAGAAGACATAGGGTCAAATTATTTTACTTATAGGAGGGCATTTATTCATCTATATGGATAGGTGACTTAACCAAAGACCTTTTGCATCACTGCCACATGTCCTCCTAAAGAGTTTGGGCTTCTGAGCAGTGTATTGGTAAGGGACAGCAGAAGTGGTGTGAAGAAGAGGGAGCTGGTTGTGCACTCTGTGTGAGGGTGAGTTAAAGTGTTCAGCACATCCCAGTTAAATTCTGTAGAGTCCACGAGTTCTGCTCCCCATAGCTTGTTTACAGAGAACAAAGAAGGAAAAAACTTGCATCTTTGGATCAAATCCCTCTCTGATCTTTTCCTAATCAGCCCAACAGTTTCTAATTGCTGTGTTCAGAGGTCCCACTGGACTTGTGCTCTTTCAAACTTCCATTGTCATCTGAAGTACTCCCCTAAGCATTCAAAAAAGATAAATATTGACTAGGTTTCTAAGAATTTCTGGAAGGTGATGAGATTTAAGTCTTTATGTAACTGGCTAATAGGCAAATCAACATTATTGAATAATAGTAATTGTTGCTTTATTTGTCGTTTCACTGCCTGATACCTAACATCATGGTGGTCCAACTACATGGATTGCCACCTCCTAGTAGGCAGTCCTTGTAGAGTGGCCTCTGCTGTTGGGATCAGCCTTGGGCATTCCATCAATCACATTATAATACCTGATGTAATTAAATAAGTTTGTGCTAGAAAATCATTTTGTACATATTGTATCATGATATCACTCCATGCTATATAGCAAGAAAAATGGATGTCAGCTAGTTTTGTACTTCACTGGATGGTGGTCGCTCCTCTGTCCACGAAGATGGTATGTGGGAGTCCTATGATAATCCCTACGTGCCTTTTAGAGGTAGTATATTCATTAGTAGCATCACTTGTAGTGGGAAAGTGATGCTGCCATGCCTTAGATCAGAAGAATCAAAGAGCTCTTATTTTAGAGACAGTGGAAATTAATAGCTTCTATTTCAGTAGACTCATTTCTGTGATCATCAAAGTAGGATCAAATTGAAAGATAAGGAAGAATGTTAATCATCAGATTGGTTTGCAGGAGGTAAAGGTGTATCTTGTTGCCAAAAGCAACTGTATGGCACGTTTGGTGTTCATGTGGTAGGAAGAGCAAATCCAGAACAAACAAATTGTTTGGCAGCCAACTAGCTCAAGTCCAAACAACCATTTTTCTCATCCTTTGCTTCATAACTAAGCATAAAAATAGATAAATATTAGTCAACCTATCCTTTCAAAAGGAGTAAACATTACTATATAGTGTGGCGCATGTCTGCATCCTTCATTGCAATTGCATTTGAAGCCAGACCTAAGCATTGGTTTAACTAGCCTTTCAATTGTTCTTCATCCTGCTAAAATGTTGGGTAAACCAGTGAGTGAGCATCTGTCTTACAGCACAGCATTCCCGCAGACCTGGCAGCCATAAAGCTGCATAAAGTAGTTTTCTAAGTTCATGAAAGAAACTTAATATCCTGTTCAACCTCAATATTTATTGTCCACAGAATAAATGTACTCTTTAAAAAATTTAACTCTCTTAATATTTTTTCTCTCAGTGTTGGCATTCCTTCAGACTAAGTGTGAGCACAGAGATAAATTCATGTGGTTTGCAAAAGAAAGCGTTTCGTTTGGTTTTGATTGCTCAAGCACACAGAAAGTGTATATGTCACTGTGAAATCTTAAGGAGAAAACACAGGTTTTAGGTAATATTGCTTGATGTTTTCTGCAAACAATCAACATGTTTTCAAGGCATTTTATGGCACTGATATTTTGTTAATCAAACACATCTTGTTTATGTGTAGGTTTTTAGTTTGTCTAGGATGCCTCAGCATTTATTTAAGCAATGAACTATCACCCCCAACCTTTACATTTACCCAATTCAATAGAGACTCCTGTGAGCTTTCGTACTTGCCACCTCCTTTCATCCCCAAACTAGATGAATCTATTTTCCTCAAAGCAACACCATAGGCACAACAAGTCTCTCTGAATTGTCAGAATTCTCATGTAAAATGGCTTTTTAAAGTTGTCTTTATGACTGCAGTAAATATCTTCATTCCCACTCATACTGCAGACCACAGTGCTTCAGGATGTGCTTTGGTTGGGGAACACTTTGCAGGACTTTTGCAGTACTCAGGAGAGTGTTGGAAAAGGTGCCTGTAACGAAGGCAAACATGACAACTTGCAGTTTGGAAAGTCACACAGGTAATAAAGCCATCAGCAGATCCAACGGCGATAACTGCTTCTCTTTCATATCATAGACTGCCAAGAAATGCAGGGCTGGAACCTGCCACTAATGTGCTGCTAGGGTAGTGGAAAATGTCCTTAATTCCATGAGTGTGGGTAGTGGAAGTGTATTTCTATTGATGTCTGGAGTTCTTTGAGGAGTGGGGATCCTTGGACATCATGTTGAGTGAGAATGCTTTTGTATTCTCTTAAAGAATGAAGGTGTCGGCAGGAGTAGCACCAACAGTATTATAGTCTTTTTTGTTTGAGTAGCTTAGAAACTAATTTCTAATGCAATATTTGCCTAAACCATTCAGTGCACAGAGTTTTCTTTTAAACTTTCTCAGACATTAAAAATACCTTAAGCTGCAAAGTGCAGTAAATCAATGATGTATATTAATCCTGATTCCTAAGTAAATATGCATACTTAATATAACTTTTTTTTCTGAAAAATTGACAAAGTAGTTGGCTTGGGATCAGATCATTCCGGCACATACCAGAGAGCTTTTGGCTGAAGATAAATAAGAGAAGTTGGGATAATTATTTGTCATTCTTCTCCACACTCAGTGTTATTTCTATTAATGTAACACTTTTCCAAAATGTTACTAATGAAAATCTATTAAAATTTACTCTCATGTATCATAAATGCATAGCACAGCAAAATTTATCAAGATAAAACCTCTGAAAGGTGCCGAAGAATTCAAAGTTTAAGAAAGTTAAGCATGGAAACAGGTTTCTTGGAGTTGTGATCAATCTGTGATGAACCCTTTGCCGAGAAATGTACTTTCTGGTGTGGGGCATTTTGTCTTTTTCTGCTTCATATGGAGCAGCTCCAAATGTCTGTTAATTTCTTCAGATGTTTTGGAATAGTACAGATTCACTACTCCCAAGTAATTTCAATGGTAACAGCAAGCTTCTGAAATTGCTGAGGTTGGTGTGTAATAATTGGCTGTTGGCATAAAGGCAAAATTACAGCCCAAAACTTTGGTGGTTTGTTTTTTTCCCCACAAACACTCACGAATATAGGTGTTGATTTATGGAAGATATAAAGAATGGGGACTTTTGTCATCGTGAAAAAAATATATTCTAGAATCTAAATTTAAAATACTTCCCCTTAACTGCCCTCTTTAAAATATTCCTTGCTCTCCAAATAAGAAAATGAACACTATGGATCCTTCCACACAATGCCTTGGTAATAAAAGCTTAAAACTGCTGGAAGCTTTACAGAAATGCAGCTGGGCATGTGGTCTGCCTTCCTAGATTTCATAGGATACATGTTCTTCCTGTGTGCTAAAAGGCACAAGGACTTCATCTAAAGGGTCTTTTTAATTTTAAAATAAAAAGGAAGAAAAAAAAAATTCCTCAGGTTAGAAACTGTCATGTGCAGAGAAACAGGAGTGTTACTGGTGCCTGCAGGTCCTTACATTGGGAAGGACTTGATATGGTAAAGTACACCAGATCCTCTGAGAAGATAAATTATGTTGTACAGAGAGAAAGCACAAAACCTCAGTGTGTTTTTCACCAAGTGTAGCATTCCTTCCTACCCCCAGATCAGAGGCTCTGAGCATGAGTCAACTGCGCCAGTCTGGCAGCCATGTGTGAGGATTTTTGTAATGTCACAGGGCTGTGATCCATATCATGCAGTTCTTCCACTGCTGAACTTAAATGCTACAGAGAAGGGCAGAAAAAATACATATTACATAGTGTAGAAAAGAAAAGGCTTCCTGGCTCACTTAAGTGATATCCTCAGTCTTAAAGTACTCATGATGTGTTGAGAATAGCAGAGGCATTTCTGCCTTCTCCAAGGCCTGAGAAAGGAGAGACTGAGAGGGCTTGTAGCTTGAGTGATCTGTCATCATGAACCATAAACAGACCCCTTCTCCCAGAAGTTAGGCTTTCTTTTCAGCTGACTTCCAGAGCAGGAGATACCCCAGGGGATGTGGCTTGCAGCTATGAGTCAGGACCTCTGGGAGTTTGATTTCTTCTTGACTGAATTTGAGGAACTCTCCAAGACATCACAAATGGTGCTTGATGCCTGGCTTTAGGCAGCTGGATCCCATCCCACTCTTTTTTTCTTCCCTCCCCACCCCACCCCAGCCCTTAACAGGCTCCAAATGTGGGTAAGTCTGACATTTTTCTCAGAAAACTCTTGTAGTGTTTCCTTATTTCCTTTGTTACTTAATTGCTCAATAATACATGGTTCAACTTGCCAAATTTTGAGTTCCAGCTGTTTGATTCTCTGTTTTTATCAACCAGTTTGAAAGACTTCTCCTATGGTTTACTTTTGGCTTGGTTCTTGGCCTTGTCTTTAAAGTAGTAAAAATAGTGGGAACATGCATAATAACCCACAGCCGAATATATTCCAGCTGCCTCATGGCTCTGTTCTGCTGCCTCTCTGTTTTCAGTCAAAACCTGATGCTTACCTGTTGTCTGTCAGGTCACTGTTACCTTTCTGGCACCAGCCTTTTTGCGAGGATCCTATTATTTAATGCCCTTGCAAAACACAAGAAAGGGTTGGTGTTTCCTTTCACTGATCAGCAGAATGGGGGAGGAGGGGTTGTTGAGGCCTTTGAAATTCTAGATCTGTGCTTGGAAAGGATCAGGACCTGGTGCAGGTGCCCATAACAGCTTGTATGTCAGGTATGCAGGTATTTTGGTTCTAGAGCGTGCTTCAGTTTATGTAAGGCTTATGTTAAGTTCCTGTGTCTCCTGTATCCCAGTGTAGTCTCCTGTTGGCTGCTCTGCAACAGAAGGCTTTCCAGGCAGACATCCTTGGGTTGTCCACCCTCCTTCAGGATCTGCATGTTTCCCTTCTTCAGTTCCCTGGCAAAAATACTAAACTTTCCATGATCCCCATTAATACACAGCTGCAGCCATTCCCTGACCTTGATGAGAGGGCTTTGCAAGCCTTTACTGTTCAGCCCTGACAGATTGGTGTCATTGGTTCATGGTCAGGAGACTGCTTTGAAATTAATTTTTTTTCCAAAGCTTTTGTTTGCCATCACTTCACCTCTCAGGGTCTCAAACTAAACATCATTTTGAACCAGCTGCTTCACTGTACCAATGACCTGGCCTGCTGACCTCTCCTATCTGCATATGTTTTTTACTCTGCTTTTTCAGCAAGCATTACTGCCTGTGACCCCCTCTCTCTGTGAGACTAATATTAATTCTACTTCAACTCATTGTTTCTTTGGCAGCAGTTCTGAATTAGCTGCTGACCTCAGTGTTCCACTTGTAAGACAATCACCACCAAATTGTGCAGATTGTCAGTAAAGATTTTGGAGCCTTCTGATGGGCTATTTTTCTTTGTTTGTTTGTTTGTTGTTTGATTGCCTCATGCTTGCATTTACCATATGCATGATTCTAAAACGGCATCAGAGAACTCACAAAGAGAAGCAGGTCATCCCCAATTAGGCACCAACAAATCTCTGCACCACATTTCATCTTTGTGATATTTCAGCAATGAAGTGCAGTTTTTATGACTATCAAAGTCTGAATGTGAATGAGAGTAAAGTCCTTTACTATTCAAAATTCTAGTATTGGGCAGCACTTCATGATATTTGGAACAAGTGGGATCAAGTACTATCAAGTCAAGTGTGCTGTTTTCCTGCTACATAGAAAATATGTTTCATGAAAGAACTCAGTGCATGAAATATGCTTCACCAAAATCCTTTTCTTTTCCTAACAATTGCAGGGTAGCACTGCTCTTTCTTTAATCCTTATTTTTAACTTGGTATTTTTCAGATTTATTTTCTGTTTTCCTTCAGCCACAGAGCAAAGATAAGAATTGGAGACTTTACCGTTTTATTGCCTTTCTCTGAATACCTTCACAAAACAGGCAGAAGTTTTGTCTATAGTAATTCAGCTCCAAGAACTGACAGCTTCATGTCTTTTCATGAGCTTTAGGGGAAAGATTATCTATTAATAATGATTTAAACATTTTGCATTGTTTTTACAGTATTAGAATTGTCCCTATGGCTAAGCATAAGACATTCCTTGATCTGCATTTTTGGGAGGTAAAATTTTTATAACAAAGTTGCAGAAGATTCTTCATTGCACCAGGTTATAAAATCAGGAGGAAATAGATAAAGCTGCACACACTTCCCCAGAGCTGAATCTGTCCTCCTCTCTGGAAGCAATCGGAGCCTAAGGTGGTAAAACACCTGAGGAGGTTCTCCTTGACCTCCCGATGGTTCAAAGGTAGCACCATTCCTTGTCTCCCTACTTACTTTTGAATTTCTCTCTTCTTATTTGTCCCTTGATTTTAACTCTCTCTACTTCTTTTCTTTGGGGAATATATTAAAATAGAAGTGCCTTTCTTTTCTGTAACAGTCATTTGCGTGTGTTATGGATTGAACTTTAAAAATACGTTATAATTGCAGTACTGAAAAGAAAATTTTCTGCACATCAGGTCTCCTCAGTAGAGCCCTTCCTTCTCTTCCAGGTTAAAAAAGCACCAATAAAAGCAAACCATAATTGTCTGGATTATCAGAATGAGGTACCTGCAGCAGCTTGTGAAGGGCAACTGGAGAAGTGGGACACAACACAGCTGTTCCCTCTGCTGCTGCCAGGTAAATAAGCTGCTGTCTGGAAAAGGGATGCCAAACCCTTGGGAAACCCACAGGATGACTCCTCTCCTGTGGCTCCCAAGGAACTCTGTCTACTCCTGGGGAAAGGTTGTCCTGAAAGATTTTGAATTGGGAGCAGAGATTCTTCTTGAAGGCAGTAGTCCACCCATGGTACCTACCTTTGAGGAACATACCAAACACTTAAATAGTGAACACTTAACTACCCAAGGTACTTACTGTCTTGAAATGTTAAGGTTGGCCCCTGAACTAGTCGGTGGAGCTTTGGAAAGAGGAGACTGAGATGCTGTATTTCAGAAAAGGAGTCACTTCTGAGAAAGGAATGCTTATTTGCTCTAGAATCTTGTTGAGGTTATGCTATATTTGCAATATCCTAGTTCCTTAGGGCCATGTGGACTTGACTACTTATGGTGAAAATCCCTAATTTAATCACTTTATTCTCTAAGACGTAATCCAAAACTGGTTACTTCTCCACATTTTGTTTTGGTTGATTCAGTTCTGTTGTGATTCTTTGAGTGTGTATGCGAGTGTGTCTATGTACACCTGTAGGTGTCTGCGAAAGACTGCAGTTCTAGGAGTACCTTGGTTTTGGTGAAAGTAATGCTGTTATCCAAAAGAAATTAAGTCGCTTCTTACCCAAGTAGTCTGTCGTTCCACTAGATGAAATGTATGTATCTTTAGGTGATCTGAGTTGAAGTGATTGTTCTATCCTTGAGGAGGAGCACTGATGTCACACTGCAGCTATCTCCTCTTCCTGAGACCTTAATTTCTGCACGCTATAGTTTGTCTAAATCCAGTAGTAGGACAACAGGAAATGTGAGTCAGCTCGATTACCACCTGGGGTTATACATGTCTGTATGAATTATATACATCTGTAATGTATAATTTATGCAGTCTTTATTTGTCAGCTCCCAAAAAATGTAACTGCACCTGTGCTGACAATATTGAAATTGAATGGACAATTCCTTCCCTAGGTACCGTATTCTAAAATAACTACTTGGAGTCTTGGTTTGTTTAATCTGATTGTTCCTGGTGTAGCTCACAAAAATATGGATGGACTTTCTTTTCAACAAAGTGCTTCAAGCAATACTATTTTTCTTTAGCTAAAAGTATATCTGTATAAAATGTCACATCTACAATATCACATCTGTTATTAACCTCTAAGGAAGCCTGAACTATTGTGCAAGAAATGAAGAGGGTCGCTAGAATAATTTTTGTCTACCTTTCTACACCACGAGTATAAGAATTTCCAAAGGTCTGTAGAACCTCTGTAGGCCTGTAGTACATTCCCTGAAAGAGTGTTAGCAGTGCAGTGATGGCACTTTGTTGCCCAGACTGTGGACAGACATTTGACAGCTTCCAGTTGGTGTCATACTTTTTAAACTGTGGTGGTTTTCCCATCAAGGGATTCATCCTTTCTGGAATGACTCTGTTTTGGTTCTTTTGGGGTTTATTTTTGATATATAGCCTTCTGTTTAGTAGGCACTTGACAATTAATTTTCACTGATTTCCATCGAGGTGAGGTTGACTGGTCTGTGCTTTTTTTTTTCCTCTCCGGAGAAGTCTGGGGGAGAACAAACAGAACCTCTGGGCACTTAAACTCCAGTTGCCTGGAGCTGTGAAACAAAACATAATGGTTTAGAGATTGCTTGGCTGGGCTCTTTGAAGTACTTACTTCTACTTTCAAACTGTAACCTGAGTTTTGTGAATATGTTTATTAACATATGTTCTTAGGTTTTTTTCTTTTAATCAGTCTAGTGGGATACAAAGCTGGAAGAATCAATGTCATTTTGTTTTCTGTTTCACTGTACTGTTGAGAGTGGGATTATTTTTTTTCTTGAGTTTGGTAGAGGGAAGGAGCGGTGAAAGAACTAGAAATTGATTTCGCTTAAAGTAAGCCTGGGATTTCTTTCAAATTGAGCTTGATAGTGAGAGAATACATTCTCCTCATTAGCATGACCTGGAGCCCAAATAAAGATTTGATGCTTCAGTATAAGCAGCAGAACACTCTGTATTTTATAACTTCATGATCATTAAAAATAGGGATTTACTGCAGAAGAGCAGTAGTCTAATTATCATTGGTGTCTGTTACGTCATACTGTATTTTAGAACACTCCTTTGTTACTTTCAAGGTGCAAACTGAAAGCCTGCCCTTCTTTCGTGGTTTTGTGCTTCTAATTCAGAAACTTGGTTGTCTTGTTTCATCAGCGGAAAGTCGTTTGTAGTGTCACGTAATTTGCACATCATTAGGGTGCAGTTTTAGTACTTTCTTTCTAGTTTCAATTTGGGATCACTAATTTTCGTGGGCTACTAGGCTCTATAGATCCAGCAAATGATAATTTATGCATTCATTCTTTGAAATTAGTTTGTAATACTTCCATTGTAATTTAGTCATAAGAGTTTTGGGGTTTTTGCAATGGTAGTGTGATAAATAAAACAGTTTCTCATAGTGCTTTTCTTTTTGTATGTACAATGCACAAAGCAACTGTATCGTTCTCAGATGCACTGTTTCAGAAGATACAAGATGAGACAGTAGTTTTCCCATGTCCCTTCTCAAAAGACTGATTGCTGTGCTTTTCAATGCCAACAACAGCTTCCTCTGTGCAAACCTTCATACAGCAAAGGAGAAGTATTAGAGAACAAGGTCTAAAATACTCCCTGAGACTTCCAGATGTCACAGGGCTGTCCCCTGTAGAATAAAAAAGCATTTACCTTTGTTGTCACTACTGTGAATTCAGTGGAGACTTGTGGCTGTACTTGATAGTTCAGGAAGGTTTCTGAACAATCACAGTCTTCCTCACTGAGTGCATCCTCTCCATTATCAGAAACCATTCCTGCATCAGAGTAATTACTTACCAGTAAGTATAGTGTGTGTTCCGCTCGTTCCTGCTTCAGTGGAAATAGCTGTGTGTTTCTGATCATACATGTGGAATTAATGCTATTGAAATATAAGTCTTTTCTAAGAGCCATCCACTATATTTTTGATGAAAATTAATAAAGAGTTGTTCTGTATATAGTTGTACACACAGACTTCATCAAGAGAAAATAAAAAGGCTGGCTTACCCCAGGCTGAGTTTAGCCACAAGGTAGGAAAACACAGCTGTATGGGTGAGGCCCACTGACAAGATGTAAAGGGAAGTCATGAGGCTGGACATGATAAAAACACAGTTTCAGTGAGAAAATGAGATATGAATGGGAAGTGGGAAATGTGTTTTCTTGTGCTTTTTCTTTCTGCCTTTCTTCTGGTTGCTCATGTTAGGAGCTTTAAGTTGTCCAGTTTCTTTTTTTCTCATAAGGAAGTCAGTGCTTCTCTCCTGGCAGCTAGACAAGATGGAGGAATGGATAGCCTCAGGGCTGCATGTAGTCCAAGTGGAGAGAAGGCCAGACAGGAAGGGGCAAATCACAGCAGCTCTTGAAGGGTCTTCTGGATGAAACAGCTAATTCAGGCCTCCCAGTACTTTGCTACTGATTTTGCACTTCTTTCTTTACCCCCTCCCCTTTTTTCCACTTCTCATTAGATAAAGCTTGAGTTTGAATTTGGCACACCTCCTTCCATTAAAGCGCACTAACGATGCCATTAAAGCCAATCAAGAGAAAAGCTTTATTAAAATCAGAGTTGTTAATGTGTATCGTTGCCAAGTACTAATTCTTCCTATTTTGCAGATAGTCGTACAGTATTTGAACTTGGCTGCCAAGTGAGAGTAGGTATTGCTGCTCCACTCCTTTCTGGCACCAAGGAAGAGGAGTTTCATAGTTATGTATAATAGACGTGTCGCTCTTTGTCCAGTATTTATCCTGCTTTACATTACGTGTAAGAGGCATGTAACTAATGACTGTGTTTTGCTCCATAGCAGGTCAGGTAGCACCAAATGGCAAGTTTGATATGAAATGACCTTGATTCCTGCCTTAATGTGCCTTTTACTGTGGGAAGGGAGGTGTCCAGGCTCAGCCTAAGCCTCTAGAGGAAGCTGAAGTGGACCTGGAGTTTTCTACTGTTTTTTTTCCTACTGTTAGCCCCTTCCAAACTGCAAAGCAAGATTATTCTGTCCACATTGCTCTTTGAAAAGGAGTTTGAAGATTTTTCCCTTTCTCTATATGAGCAATAAAGTATGGGACAAGAAACAAGAAGTAGTTTACCAGCTTATTGTATTCTCTTCAAGCTATAGGATATACAAGATCAACTCAAATTGGTATTTGTGAGACTTGACTATATATATGTATATATACACACACACACTATTTCTGTAATGAGGTAAGATGTTAATAACTTTGATTTTAAAAAGTGTGTTGATAATATTTCAAGTTAAGTTTAAAGTAGCTACTGGAAAAAATATATGAATTTATAATCTTATCTTAAATGCCTAATCATCAATATTTTATTGGAACTGATTGGGCATTTTCTGTCACCTTAATGCCACCAATGCAGTTAAAATACAAAGAGCTGCACTTGGCACAAACGCACAAGAACTAGAACCAAGATGGTAAGAATCTTGCTCTATGTAATGCTCTGCCATACACTGCAGTGTGTGTACTGACCTCAAGCTAATGCTCACTTTCTTAGTGAAAGTTCACTTTCTTAGCGAAAGTTCACTTTCTTAGCGTGATTTTTCAGTTTAGTTTTTTAAACATAGAAACCAAAGAATCAGTCATCCTTGTAATTTTCCGCCTTTGGTGTTTAAGAGCTAGCAAAGAAAGGATTATCATTATTACAGGCACAGCACAAGTTCTGCTATGTTGAGCTTGTGAACTCTTTTCTTTTAAAAGGTTGACTGTCTTGCATCCTTTAAAATACATGTGCTTATACAGATTGCCTTCCAATTGAATGCATTTTGTGGCTGTGTTGAGCCAAGTTATTCAGTTTTGAGGATCATTAGAAATGGGGTTTTTTTCTTCCCTTTTTTCAGTCCAATTGAAAAGGATACTAAGGAAGTTGTTTCTATTACAGAGAGAACACCATATCCTTTCTCACTGTAGGATTCCAGTGTTTCACCTATATTTGGTCTTATTTCTGTCTGTAAAAATGTGCTGTTGGTAAAGCTGGCATTAGATGGATGTTTGTTTTCACTGGCAGTGTATACATACCAAAAGGTTTTGCTGCAGAGAAGATCCCAGAGGTCTCATGCTGATCCAAACTAGGCTGGAAATTGTACTTATTTTCCTTGGAGAGTGAAACACTCTCCTCCAACTAAGCAGAGTTGACACAAGGAGCTTTTCTGGTGGGAATCTGGCATTGTCACCTCTTCTTTGGAGTAGGAGATTGTTGTGAGCTTCATTCACTTTAAAATATTGTCTGTAAAGGAAAATTAACATGCTTATTGCAAATGTTGACGAAGGAGCCGTACAGCTCAAGTTCTGCTGGAAAGATTGGGACAATTGCTCTCCTGCTAGGACCTGGTATTCAACAATCATAGACTCATAGACTGTGTTAAGTTGGAAGGGACCTGTAAAAGCCATCTAGTCCAACCCCGCTGCAGTGAGCAGGAACACCTTTAACTGGATCAGGTTGCTCAGGGCTTCAATCTTCCATGTTCTAGAAATTCCAGAGAAACAATTGTTAAACGTGATTGGCTCTCAGCAAGATAGCTGTCAAAAGAAACAGGAAGAATCATCTCCATTCTGAGAGAGTTGCCCCCAGAAAACAGATGGGGGCTTCTGCTCTAAGAAGAACAACTTTCCTTTTTATGTTTAAGAGGTTTCTGTTCCTTTTCAGCATACCAGCCTTACCATCCTTCTGTGGCAACAGATTCCTTATTTCGTTCTCATCACATTCTCTATCAGTAGATCAGTGTGTGTATGGTCACTGGATAAATGCTTCAAATCCCCTGCTGTTCTTCGGAAATAGAAGTTGCATCCTCAAATCTGATTATTTATTGAACTAGCTGTGCTGGAGCTGATGCGGTGGAACAAGTATTTTCAGGCCTCTCTGGTTTTCCTGGCTATTGTAACATTGAACAGCAAACATTACATTTTCCCAGGTAACCAATATTTTCCAAATAACTGGTTTGTTTTTCTACCTGTCGGAATTCTGCGGGTACATTTGGGTAATTCTTTTCTCTTTGTGATAGGTGAGTGTCAGTTACTTCTGGGTGCTCTGCACCCGGTTCAGCCAGCTCTGACAGTACATCACACAGCCCAGGATGTCTTCTACATTTAGGCTCTGTGTGACCTAACAAGGACCAGACACATCTCCAGTATTCCAAATGATGCCAGTGAGCTTACAGAGAGAATAATTTTGATTGAAGGGGTATATTTTTGATAAGGGAACTGTAAATATTACAATCCAGATGTGTAACGTTACTTCATGAGTGAAAGTGAAAGAAGCTACATCCTCTCCTGGAGCAGTCATCTCCTTCTCCAAATTAACTTCAAGGAGGAGAGTTAAAATAAATCTGTTCCTTCTGTATAGCAGAGAGATGGAGTTACGGGCATTTGTGGAAATGCCCAATCAAGCAGAAACGCAGTGCCTAAAAGTAATAGGAACAGTAAAAGAACAAAATCATGTGTGTCTGTATACACAGCTGTTGGAAATGCATATGAACATTTGGAACAAAGTCCACAGACTTTGTAGGTTCCCTACACTGTGGTCTGAGCAGGCTGGCACTGAACTTTCAGGAGTGCTTAATTTATGCTCGGTGCTCTACCAATGTTTGTAGAGTCATTTTTAACAAATTAAAGATCTGGCATGTCTGACAAAGACAGTGCTGGAAAGCAGATATTCTGAACTTGCTTGCCATTAGATCAGTGTCATTATTTGGGGGGTTATTAGGAAATGTTAGTAATGGAAACATACTCTAAGGGGTGAGAAGAGATTTTAAGTTCTGCCTGCCATAACATCGTGTGCAAGGCAGCTCAGAGGCTGCTTAGTTTATCATTGTTGAAGAAAACAAATGCAAAGGACATGCAGATACAATTCTTCATCATTTATATAAGCACAGGACAACCAGATCCCATTTCTTTTAGAAAGGACAAGAAAGGATGTTCTTGCACCTATTCCACCTTCATCAGTAATTGAATTATAATCATCCCCATTGCTCTTGTACAGGAAGGCAGATGGTGAAATGTTACTTCTAAGTATTTTGGGAAACAGAATTTTGCTTAAAGATTATTAATACTTCTACTGAAGTGTTCTATAGATGACTTTAAGAATATCCTTGGGGTATGTAATGCTAATATAGAAATAATAGGGGGGAGATGATATTCTCACATTTGGATTGCAAATTGGCAAGAGAGGTTAAGTCCATTTAAGCTATCACTGGCTTACTAAAATGTTCTTTGGTTCATCTTTTCAGGGCGATGTAGGTCAAAATGTAGAGTTCATAGCTGAATTGAGTCTTGTTACGATAAGAAAATGCATGTATTTTGTGGGAGATTTGATAAAAAGTTAATAGTGAATTTGGAATCAAAATGAAACACAATGGTAATTTTTAGGATTTTTTTTAAAGAAGTTTTTTTCAGGTACAGCAATGGGAAAACTGTATGTTGAATAGAAATTCTACACAACTTTTGTTACGTCTTGAAGGAGTATATTCAAAATAACAACGGATCTTGCCAAAGAGCAATTTGAGAGGTGATTTTACATTTTTGTGCAGCTAATTATGCACAGAAAAGAAGCGATAGTCCTGGTGTTTTCCACATAACTGACAAATACACAGGAAAAAATCAGTTGCTGAAATTAGAATTCAAGACAAATTCAGTAATGAAGGAAGTGACAATATGCTACAGTGAGGCTGATGAAAGACTACATCTCTAGAGGTGGCAATCTTATTACCATGTGGGCCTTTAAAACAAGGTTAGTTATCGTTATGCAGTACATATTGTGCCCTAAATTTTGGAGGCTTTCTGCAATCCTACTTTGCAGGGGTCCATGGTGGTCCCCACTGAGCACAGAGCTTTGTATTAAATGCGACTTACCTTTGTAATGCCCTTCCTTGAGGAGCCTTGGGGAGAGCAGGATTGCTTCTTTAACCCTTGAGAAACTCCTACATGCCTTGAGGCAATTCTGATAGTCCAGCCTTGTGTCTGGTGGGTTTCACTATACTCTTACAGTGTCTGGGATGGTTTTTTCCTCTTTGTGCCTAATTAGCAAAGTATGTTTGGCTTAGGGAGATGATTTGCTTTTTTTCTAACTGATGAGTTTTGCCTATTTTAATGTCACCAAAGAGTACAGCTGGTAAATACCAGAATTTGGTGGACTGAGAAACTAAAGTGATACGGAAAATCTCCTTCAGTACTTGTCAGAGAGCTACTGAGAAGAGTTACAATATTTTGGAAGCGTAGGAACACTCTGAAGAAGCATTACGTCCTGTGCTGGGTTAACTTGTTAACAAAGGTCCTAGAAACAACCAGTAAATTGAAGGGGTGAAAAGCAAAGCCAAGCCCCTGTTCTCACCTCTCACTTGGGAAGTTCAGATTTAATCTTACGCATTGACTGAGATTTCCACAAACTAAACATTAAACCACCATTTTTTTTAGTTTAAATTTTCTATGAAAACAGAAGATTTCTGATTTCTCATAGATTTATCACTTGCAAATAGGTGCATTTCAACAGAGATTGAATCTGGCATAACATACTCATAAGGAACCTTGTTTATCTTGATTTAATAGTTTATTCCCAAGTTGGACAAGCAGCAGTGTCCAAGTTTCTGAATGTGATTTCACATAATTCTATGGCTTTTCAAAGAATATTTCTAAGAATCTGCGCTGTTGTTGGATAGAAGTTTATAGGTGGCTGTGGTTCTTCCTCTCCCTCCAGTCCCCTGGGTAAACTGATGAACTAATTCTAGAGACTATACATATAGGCATCTTCTCCCTTGTACTGTGGTACTCAAGCGAGTGCAGAGAAGGGCAACCAGGCTGGTGAAGGGGCTGGAGGGCAAATCCTATAAGGAGTGGCTGAGGGAGCTGGGGCTGTTTAGCCTGGAGAAGAGGAGACTGAGGAGAGACCTGATTACCACCTACAACTACCTGAAGGGAGGTTGTAGAGAGGTGGGCAATGGCCTCTTCAGCCAGGTGACAGGAGATAGGACAAGGGGAAATGGCATGAAGCTGTGCCAGGGCAGGTTTAGATTGGATATAAGGAAAAAAATTTTACTGAAAGAGTGGTCAGGGCCTGGAACAGGCTGCCCAGGGAGGGGGTTGAGTCCCCTTCCCTAAATGTGTTCAAAGAAAGGGTTGATGAGGTACTTAAGGATATGGTTTATTTTAGGATGGGAATTGTTGGACTTAATGATCTTCAAAGGTCTTTTCCAAGCTTGTGATGCTGTGATTCCCTGTGAGCCATCTTACAGTCTAAGGGTGCAGATTTCAGACACCTTAGCATCCTTTTTGGTTGCTTACAGCCAAAGGAGTTGTTTGCATGGGCCAGATTAAATTTGATTTCCTGCAACTGATCTTTATTGTGAGATGATAGTAGGTTGTATAGAACACTTGTTTATACTTTAATACCAGAAGAAATGGTAATGTATAGAAGGGAGTTCAAGTACAAAAAACCAATACTTTGTTGGATACTCATGTGCCTGAAAACAGGTACAATTTTATAGTTTCTGGCTTCTAGGGAAGAAAATCTATCCTTGGCTAATTTATGTTAATCCAGAACCTGTCATCTTGGTGGTCAGAGCGCAGAGAGCTCTTGTAATAGCTTTGGGAACACATTTGGAATTGTTCTTGTTACCCTGCAGTGCTAGAGCCTTCCTTCTTGGTTAAGAGACTAGAACTTCTGCAAGATCCAGTTAATACATTCCAAGTAATCATATTTATTAGTTTACAGACAGTTTACTTGTGGTCAGTACCAAAGTGGTTCTACAATACTTGAAAGGACATTTTATTTTAGGAACTAATCACTTCACACATTCTATTTCTACAAAAGTGAGATTTGGAAGAACACTCATTAACTGTTGAGTCACAGCATAATGGCATCATACCAGAGTCTGGGGAATCCCTAAAAAATTATTGAGCAAAATCGCTGAAGTAACTAATGTGCAACTGCAGATGTGAGGGGAGATGAATAGTGGCAGCTACTACTGAATCTATTTCCATAAATTAGATATCACTTCTTTTCACTTGTCTTTTAAAAATATTTAAGTAAAAATATGATTGTACACCTCATAATATTTTAGCAACTGTTTGCAATTACTCTCTGTATAATTTAGGTGAGTAAATGGAATTTTCTTTCTCCATAGTTTTATAAAATAAGTAACAGAGAGGATTTATTTGGTAAATGTTATATTTGAGCAAGAAAATAAAGGTGAAATTTTAAATTCATACATCCTAGAAAAATAGCGGGAATATATATTTTCTGCACATGTCAAAAAACCCAAACCAAATGCAAAGGAAGATTCAGTGCTGCTTTAATTTAATCTAAAGGTAGTGAAACTGCAGCAGAAAAGCTACAGTAGAGAGAGATTTGCCATGTTACTGATGGATTGTGATGTGTAAAATATAATTGGAGATGGCAGGGGAATATCAGAAATCAAAAAAAGCTTTTAAAGAGACCTAAACAATGTTTGGCAGTTAAAGTAAGATAATGGTTATCTGACCAAAGTTGATAAGATATCAAGCTATTAAAAATGATCTGCCATGACAGAGGGAGGGGAGGTATCCATGGTGCACATGACGTTTTTGTGGACTTGAACAGAAAATGATAGGTCATTTGTAATGAAGGTAGAGGAAGGGTGGGAAGTGTTGCAAAATAGGTTGCTCTGGAGTGGGACAAGTTTGAAGAAGATACTGTTTGTAAAGCCTGGTATCATAGGTTGAAGTTTTATCTGCAGGAATTAAGCTCTTCAAAGTCTATCTAAGGCCCATTCAAGTCAACAGCAGGATTTTTCCTGACTTCAGTATACTCTCGAGGAGATTCCCAAAACGTTTGGCTTCACTTACGTTGTCCTGCTTAGGTCAGGTTGACCTTATTTTGCTTGCAGCAGAGTCAGGCTTATGGAGGATGAAGAGTGATGGATATTGAGAATAATCCAGCAAACACTCAGCTGGGGAATTAAGGCTTTTGAGGTGGCTATGAAAGCCAACCATTGACAGGAATGAAAAGTATAATTTGTTTTTCTAGCACATGCCGAAACAACTGCCAGAACGAGTGATTCACTGTCTTAAATTTTAAATTAACAGAATCTGTCCATTTTGGAAAGCAGCTTATCAAGCCTGCAATTTTGTGATGGGATTCTACAGTGTCCTCCAAGCTTTTGTGAGCCTGGGAAATACTGATGGTAAAACTGGAGAATTATATAATTTATATACTAGAGCAAACTGCCTCATCCAGAATGTCAGTATGAACTAAATCCCATTTTAAAAAACATGTTCTTTGCCTAAATGGCTATATTTTTGATGCTTGTCCCTTTTCTTGCTCTGTCTTTAGAATTTTGGACCCAGAAATCAGAAGAAAATACAGCTACATCTTCCTAGTTCAAGTCAGTACAGCACAGAGATTGATATGACAATGAAGACAGTAAGAATGCAACAATTCAGCCCGACTTCTGTTCCACCCAGGTTTAATACAAGCCATACTATTCCATTTCATAAACCCCATTTAAGTGTGTTAGTAATAAAACAAGCTCATATTTCCCACTCTGACTGTGAGCTAATCACCACCTCTCTAACAGGTTAAATATTTTCTGATCCAGAGAGAAGCCTTCCTCTGCTAGAGAAAAATGCTCAAGGATTAGGGCCAAAGCTCCTGTTTGTTTCCTTCCTTAGAAGGACATGCAGGACTGGGAACAGGAAAGGCACTGGAGGCACAGAGGGTAGGACTACACCGCTTCAGAGCTTCACAGCTCTTGCTGCCGTGGAAGTGCTCTAGAAACCAGTGCAAGAGGCATTCAACTGGAATTCCTCCCCATGGTCCCATGTAGTGCCAAGTGACACACAGCAAGAGCAAGTGTCTCTAAGGCATGCTGTGATGAATCATATTTTAAGCAGTGGTCATCATCATTAGCATCATTGTTTGTGGGCTCACTTCTCACAGCTATGCCCAGAGTCAGGAAAGGATGCAGCTAAAATTGGAATGGAAAGATTTCTAAGCCGCTGTATGGTGTGTAAATGTGGTGGCAGGATGAATGGTATTTTCTAAGTAAGAAATTCTTGAAGAGAAATTGTTTGGACTGTTATAGATTTAAAGTGCAGCATTCTGGACACAGCTATCTAGTCACATAAAAAATGACAGTTTAGGTGAATGTCAGCATTTCTTGGTAACAAATAGTAAGTGATAAACTGAATTGTGTTTGAAAATAGATAAAGATATAAAAGCATTATTATGGTGATCTTCATTATCGTTAATGAAAACATGGAAAACTCCTATCTTATAGCATTGAGTGCATATTTTATCTTTAATGTAGAAATCACCTCATTTACAATGTGATGGAGACATCCCCTAGAAGATGGTCAAAATCCATTCCTTTCTTAATAGAAAACCTTGAAGAGTTTGTGAGGTGTGACATAAAAAAACATAATCCTTTTTCTTAAATGTGTTTTCTCCACATATTCAAAAGAAGGAGGGGGTTTGGATTCTTAATATTCAGCTATTTTCATACACTCCTCACGGCTTTTTAAAGGGTCTCTGTAACTTAGATCACAGCTTTTTTGTCCAATGTCTGGCTTTAAAGAGTTAACATATCCACTTTCTTTCAAAGGATATCTCTGTTGATTTGTTCTTGTGCTTTTTTCTGTGTATGCTGTAGGGGAAAAGTAAAAAACAAAAAAAAAAAAGCTTGGTAGGTGGGGCTGGGGGTTGCTGTGGTTTTGGTTGTACATGTATTTGGCTTCCTCAGCAACTCCAAAGACTTTATCTCTCTCTTGAAGCATTGTTGCAGTCTTATCTATAACCAACACTTCTTGATAATCTTCTTATAATTTCAATCTACAACCCAAACCAAAAGCAGACCTGGCTGTAGTGGATGTATATGAAAAGGGACCTGAAAGGAATTTTTCAAAAACAACCAAACAAAAAGTTACAGGGTTCCTCGATGCTCTGTGTTTTAAAAAGGAGTTGTAGAAGTGTTTGTTTTCAAAGAAGGTTACTTCAAACTTATTTCTTACATTCTACGCTGGAAATGTTAGTAATGCCATCTCTTACTCTCCTCAGTTTTCTTGAAAGCTTGCTGAGCTATTCAGAAGGTGTGCGTTACCCTTCCTTCTTAAATTTGGGTGACCAGCATGATGAATATACAACTAAGATCTGCTTTCTGTAAATGTGAAGACACTGGATTTTCATAGAACGAAAAGTAAGTAATTAAGTTCTGCACAGAAACTAAATGCTTTCCCTACACCTTCCTTTTGTTCAAAACTGACTTTGTTATTCTTCTGTAGTCATTTTACAAGCTTCATGACCTCTGTTTTTCTGGGTGTTGAGTTGCATAGTCATAGGCTGGGTGCCTAAGGGTTCATCTCCTTTACCTGTTTGACTTGTATGAACCTTGCAAGGATGTAACTGTGTTAAAGTTGTCAGTGGTTCTGGTAAATCTGATGGAAAATCATTGGTGTGTTAAGAAAGTACTGGGGAAAAACAGTCTATGAGGCTCCTCCTTGCTCCAGTATTGCTTCCCTTATGCACAGGCTGCAGAAGCCTGGTTTCCTTAGGAACCCCTTTTAGAGGACATCCATGCAGTTGACAGAGGAGCCTGTTTTTCCAAGGAGGTGTTTGAGTACTTTAATGGCAACATTATTTCATGTCACTATTGTGTGACATTCCACTCCAAGCGAAACCTCTGTCTTTTACAAACCTGCATCGCTCTTCCTTTTGCAGATGGTAAAGAGCTTTGTGGCCTTATCTGCTGTCTCTGTGTATCTTTGTAATACCAAGGATAGCAGTCTGATTGCACTTCTGGGAGAAGTCACATTAGCAACAGGCAGTTACATAAAATCAAAACGGACTTGGAAGAGCTGAAGGGTTTCTGTTATCTGGCATCTTTCCAGTGGAAGGCAAGGAATAGCTGTGAGCAGCAAGGAGGAGCACTCTTTCCAGTCAGGGCCTCATTTCTTATCAAATGCCTCTTCTGATAGCTCCAGAAACAGTGATGATGTCCTAATGACACTGCCCTTTGCACAGAGCTGCTCTTAAGCCAGATGGATCTCAGCCTCTGCTGCACTCCTGGATTACGGGTTCCCAGGTGCAAGAAGAGACCTTGTTAAACTTCATAATGTTCTTGTTAAGCCACTCTTCCTGCCTATCCATGTCTTCCTGCAGGATGGCGCTCTCTTCTGAAATGTACACTTCCCCAAAAACATCAGCAGGGTGCACTTGATCCCATCATCCAGACCACTTATCAAGATGTTAAATAGCGTTGGGCCCAGTGTTGATCCCTGGGCAACCACATTTGTGACAGGTCCTCTGGGTCCACTTGTCAGCCAGTTCCCCACCCACCACACAGACCATTTGTCTAGATGGTAGCGCATCAGTTTCTCTAGGAATACGCTGTAGGGAACCATGTCCAGGTAGACAGTGTCCCCTGCTTGTCCCAAATACCTCTGTATTTGCTGGGCAGTTTCAGTGGCTAGATTGTGGCTCCCTCTGGCATTTGAGCAGAACCCAGGAACTGATGAATATCCTGTAGTTAAATAATGCTCAGCTACTGTGAATTTCCATAAAGGTTTGGGCTCTCATTAAAGGTTTATGAAATTATCAACAAAATACAACCCCCAGTGCCAAATCAGGACTGTGCTTTGAACAATGAGGGGAAGATAATTTTCTAAGTAGTCCCATTCTTGCAGCCCTGACAATCCCACTGTGTGTAGTCCCAGCTGAATTAGCTTAGGTCTGCCAGAGAGGTCTGTCCTAAGAGACAGCTTTGTGTTGTAAGGTTTTGATTTGCACCCAAGGTTGGTTTCACAGTATCATTTTGCAATTTACAGAAACCCTAACAAAATCTTTGTCAGTAAAATGAGAAAATTGTCACAGAACATAGAATTGTAATAAAATAAAAGCTATAACATACAGACATGTTTGTCTGTTAAAAGTTGGCTTTCCAGGGTAGAATATGGTCTTTATAGATGATCTTTAAGGTCCCTTCCAACCCATTCTGTGATTCTAGGATTCTATGAAGTTTTCACTTAAATTCTGTCATCCATTTCCAGGCAAGTGCCTCTGTCTGATTCAAAGTATAAAGGATGTTGATCACCTGTCCTGGGCATATATACTTGTTTTTGTTAGAGGATAAAAGATTCTGCTCCCTTCTCCCCCTACACACACACTTTAGTCTTCTTGGAGAGAACCTATAGTTCTCAGGTTTTAATATTGATGACTCTTTTGGCTATTCCTCACTGAAGCTTTCTGCTGTTTCTGTGAGGACTTTGGAAGGTCAGTTTGATGATTTCTGCACTAGCCTTCATAGGTATCAGAGAAATTGTGCTTGAGCAAAACACCAGTGGGTGTTTTGAGAGGGGGGAAGGAAAAGGAAAATAAACCTCCTTTGGAAAGGAATTTGGCTTGTCTCTTGCTGTAAGGCTGTTGCTACACCTCCCAGTTTGGAATCAGTGAAACCTGAACCCCTAACCTCTCTCGAGAGACCTTCCTTCTGCCTCAAGAAAAGAGATACCACCCAAAACTGTCAGCCTGTCCCTGCTCATACTATGCTGTATTTGTAGAAACCCTGCCCAGCTCTAAGTGGTGACTTCAAGCTTGTGTTGGTTGCTTCTGATTTTCAGGCATTCTCAAGTGTATTTGGAATAAGGCTGTAAGGCATCTTCAGTGTTTCTCTTGATACAGTTACAGACATGGGAAGGATAACCATAATGCTGCAAAAGGTAACAAAGATTGCAGTGGAAATTAGGGCGGCAAGATCGTATTTGCTGTTTATCTTAAGATAAATAAAATCTTTGCGCATCTACAGAGAACTGGAGCTGCTAGATCTCATGTCTGGTACTAAGCCTGAATTGGAGAAAGACGTGTTCTTTACTGTGAGAAAAACAATCCATTGCAATTACTCCTCATGGTTGATTTTGACAAAGCATTGTTAAGAAGATAAAGAGTAGTGTAGAAAATTATTTGGGTTAGTTTCTTAGTGGGGCTAAACATTGAAGTAATTGACAGCAGTTTAGGAGAGCAGGAGGTAACAGGAATACTTTGAGTACTGTGTGATGTAGTATTACTCAGATCAGGTGAGCTGTGCTTACAAAAGAGTTGACAAAATGTCTGGTATATCATCCTGACATTTGTAGCTGAAATACCTTTTACTAAGGGTGGTAGCTGTAGCTGGAGAGGAAGATCAGAAAACTTTTGAATTTATTTTGTAACTGTAACTGAGCCTTCTTCCCCTGAATGAACATATTTTGACTAAGTGGGGATCAGGTCTTTCTTCATGGTCCAGTTTGGGGAGATGTTATAAAACCAGAAATAAAATAAAGGAAAAGTTTAGAAAAAGTGCATTTCCTCTAGGGACTTAATTCTTTAAGTCCTTTCCCTGTGATATTGTTTCTATTCTACCTGGGTTTGACCACATTGTATAAATACGCATAGAAGACATGGGTCATGTTTTTGTCAATGTCATTTGCAGTGTTGAGCTTTCTGAAGCACTGAGAAAATAGGTCACTTCCCCTGAATTCAGCAGTGGGTTTTCATGTTTAGTGGAGCTGAAGGTTAGGAAAAATTTCAAAGCCTCTTTTGTTTTTCTTTTTTAAGCTATTATTCAACCTTGAAATGAAAACTCAGTCACTAAACTATGCTAAATAGCTTGTTTCCCGAGTTTGCTGATTGAGCTAGATGGCCTTTGGAAATATTTATGAAGATAACTTACCTTTCTCTTCTATACAACAGTCATGCTTCCTCATCCATGTAATAGAAACAAGAGAAACTCAGGCCTAAGATTTCATATTCTGAAGCGGTTTAGCTATTTTGGCAATAACTTGAGAGTTTTAATCTGAGACACGAGTTTTACATCTTACAGTGAATCATAAGGTACAATTTTTTCCTCAGAACTTGACCTATGAAAGCAAGGTACATACGTGGAGAAAGTTGGGTTCCGATAAAGATGCTCACCTCAGCTGTGGGACAGCTCTGTGGTCACTGCAATTCTATACATGACGAAAGGGAAGAGCAGCTCTTCCTTCCCATGCCCACTACAGCTAGAGGACAGGGAAGTTCGTTATGGGCCTCCTGAGACATCCTGAGGATAATGACATGGTCACGGCCTCTACACGTGGTGTTAAAATAAACTTTCCTGTGTGGAGTGACAATGGTTTTCTTTCTACACAGAGCAAGTCCCGTACTAACTTCACCCCGCTTCTAAAATTCTCTATGTCTGGAAAAGATGGAAGTGAATGGCGCCAAGTACTAATCTTGCCAGAGTGTCGTTTCACTTTTTTCAGTGTTACAGCTGGACATTCCGCACGGCTACAAACCCCAAAGCAGCTTGAGTTTGCTGGCTCCCCTGCAAGCCCCCATGCTCTGGGCAGGGGGCAGGCACGCAGGGGGCAGGTAGGCAGCCGTCAGGCAGGAGGCAGCGGTAGTCGCGTGGCCGCGGCGCTCGGCGGCAGGGGAGCAGCAGCAGGGGGCGCTCCCACACCGCCTTTTCCCTGCCGGCAGCGCGCGGACGGCCGAGCCTTCCCTCAGCCGCCTGAGGCCGGCCGGGCGCGGGTGACTCCTGCCCCCCGGGCACGGCCCACAGGCGGAGCCTGCTCCCGCCTCCCGCTGCTCTAAATCGCCCCGGGAAGGTGACGTTAAAGACACCTTCAGACTCGCAATCCAGAACTCGGTACGAGAAGGGGAAACCCTGAACGCCTTGCGAAGGGTGGGCTTGGTTCCAGCGTTTGGGTCTGCGCGGCGCTTATGTAACCCGGCACCTTGGGCATCCATCCGATTCCCCGCGCGGGAGCTAAACGCGCCGCTTACCCAAACCATCGCGTGTAGAGAGAATCCCCGTAGAAAAGAAGTGAGGAAAATGGCCATTGCACGTTACTATTGTATTTCTCTTGGGCTTTTGGCTGCAGAAAATGACTTCCTAATTCCTCCCGCGTGCACGAATTTCATTTCAGTCACGTTTTGCCATCACGTGTTAACCTGCTTAGTGGAATAATTTGTCTAAACCTGGAAACGCTTCCAATCCTATGCAAAACTTTGACATATTTTATTCATGGGTAATATTGGGCAATAAGATGTTATTTGAATTTTGTTTACTTACAAATGCACACTAATCATAAAAAATTCCATTTGAAAATTGAAGGTTTGCTCAGACTTTGCAAAACACGTGTTAATCTTTTACATACAAATGCATAGAAAGTGGCTGGCTGTTTTCAGAAGTCTCTTGCGAGGTAATTTCCTTGTATGCAATTATTTAAATTCTAATATTTCTTCTTGCACTTTTCCTACTGGCTTTAGGAGGTGTTTGGTAAAGGCTAAGATGGCAAAGAACGTGATCATCTTGTGAGGAATACTCATCTTTTCATTATTAGTCTTTATAGTGGTGTCAAGAAGGTGTGGGGGACAGGGCTGGGGGGTGGCAGGGGAAGAAAGACTTTCTTGAAGAAAACAAACAAAAAGTAGCCTTAAGCTGGAATCCAAAGGAGAGCATCTTCATTGGAGGCTTCAATTGAATTTGGCAAGAGTGGCTCAGTGTCGCAGATGGGGAACCATCCAGCAGAACCCTCCTTGCAGTCCTCAGGAAATCAAATTAGCCTGACAAATGTCTGGCTGCACACTTCAGAACTAAGCTCGTGAATGTTCTAGCAACATCTGCTGTTACTTATGTGAATGTGACAGAAGAAAATTGAACATAACGTGTTGGTGAGCCAGTAAATCTGACTTTGATCTTTCTCACTTATTCAGGACAAACGGAGGGAATGAAGTACAAGATAGAAAACAACTTCTAAAATACAACTTGAAAATTCAAATGATGACTAAAATGATCTAGAACATCCCTTCTCAAATCATGCTGTTGGCATGGAGCTGGTCCCTTTTTCCAGGAAGTGCCCTTGTTCAGATCAGTTAACGAGTCAGTGAGGAACAGGAGCTGATTTTCTAAGTTGACATGCAGCAGTTCATGAACAGAGAGAACTCCAGATACCAGAGACTTCACAGTCATTTCAGTGAACCAGCAAGACAAGTCCCATCATCAAATGTAGTCATGAAAGCTATTTCATAGCAAGATTAATTAATTATTAAAGGCACATGTTCACAAGTTGTGGGGAAAAATATACATAATATGAATTCTTCCTAATAAGTCATTTTGATCAAGGAAGTACAACATTGCATCTTTTATGAGAAAAACATGGGCTTTGTACCCATAATGTTTGTAAAAGGGTATCTCTCAGAATCCTTTGCTTACATTAAGGCTATTCATGCTGCCATCACATTTACACACCACTTGGCAGATTGTCACATCCTTATATTCAATCTCAACTTCATTCTTTCCCATGTGTGGAATAATTTCTGACTCCAATTTGGAGAACAAGTGTGCAGATGCATACTCATCTCAGCCATGAATGTGCCATCCCTTGCATACCAAGCTCAGTTTTGTTTACATCCTTGCTTTTTCTCTGCTAATAATAACAATTATGGCTAAAAGCATTTTCCTAATGATGAAGTGGTAAGAGCAAGCATTTGGAATGTTTGATTCTAGCTCTGCTATTAAGTTACTATTCATTTAGGTTTTAAACATGTCATAGAGGAACTGAAGGAATGGTCTATTGACCTGTGTTTTTACACGAGGTACAAAGCAGCTCAGCAAGTTCCCATGTGTGCCTGCGACCCAAGCTTGTATCTAGTTACTGCTTACCCTGGTTAGGCGCAGAGTCCCACGCCCGTGATGTTCTAAGCAGTGCAGGAATATGGAAAGCTCTTTTCAGACAAGAGGAACGCCGTGGTCTGCAGTCTAGCTCTTCACCTGCTACACTCCAGAGGACTAACCTAAATGTCTCACATCACTGAGTTGTGCCTTCCTCTCTAAAACAATCACACAGCGCTTCTCAGACCTTCGTGGCTTTTGAGGGGAGAGGAAGGATCACTGTGCGCGCAGCTTCCAAATTGTCCCATGAAGCTGGTGGAAAGCAGTTTTTGACAGTAAGTTCAAGAATCAAATCTATTTCTCTTGTATGCCAATCAGTTCAAGAACAGAGGAGTCAGAAAAGATCATTTTGTAGCTCCACCTGTTTAAGGACACTTCTGTACCCTTTTAGTTTGAGTTTGCAAAGGTCTGGACTATAGTTCAGGTATGAGGAGCAGGGAAGAATGAACCTCGTTACTCCCTTCCATGTTTTGTTACAGTTAAGGCAGATAAGGTTTGAATCCAATATTTTTAGTGAGATAATGAGGTGGTGCATGGTATTCTTACTTGCATTTCGGGGACTGGGTTGAGCTTACTGTTTTCTTAGTGTAACCATCATTTTTTTTTATTTGCTGGCTGAACAAGTAGGATGCAGAAGTTTTCAGTGAAAGATGTCTGTGAAAGGAGACGTTGGACCACAGCATTTGCAGAGTGGCTTTCATGGGAGCAGATGTAATTTTGTGGGTATACTGTTGCCCTCTGCATGTGGGGACTTTTCCTGACAGACTCTCCACCCCTAAATTTGGAAGACAGATCAATACAGTGTTTGTGCTTGTAGCAGGGTTTCTTTTCTGCCTTATGACAGTTCTGAAGGGAGGTTTCAAAGTCTGCATAGCCTTTAGTTTTATGATAGTCAGGAGGAGTCAGAGGTTTTGGAAGCATTTTGTTTGCCACTCATGCTTACAGGAAAAGTAACAATATGGGATCATAGAAATTACTGATTAAAAATTTGTGTGGTTTCTTCAGCCTTTTTCCCTCTGATGGCTGCAGAATGATTTTCTCATTCAGGGATCTTTGTGATACACAAGCCTTGCTCCTGGCAGGGATGGGTTCTGTGCTCTAGGACTGAATCCGGGAAGGTTCTGGATTACAAAATAGTCCTCGGGTAACAGAGACTGATTAATGTATTATTTATAATGTCACAAGAGGTTAAGAAATATTAAAGTTACATGCAAGTGTTTCTATTTTTTTAGGCTTTTAAAAGGCAACTTATAACTTAATGCTAGGGAAGAATTTACCTCTTAAGGAGAACATTTTTGTGTGGTTTCCAATGCCTTCTTACATGTGGGCAGCAGTAAGCAGGGGCCAGAGTCTCATAGGTGTTTCGGTGCTTGGTGTCATCTGATTCTCCTGCTGAATTAGGCAACAAGTCCATTGAATGCACAGGGAAGGGTGTATCTTTATTAAAAGAAGTTAAAATGTCTTCAGACCCCCAGACACAGACTCCAGGCTCTTCCTGCTGTGTGCTATAAACACAGAGCAGCAAAAAAGTCTAGAGGAGACCAAATATAAAGTATATATGAAGAAAGCCAGAGGAAATGTAATGACGTTAATAGACCTACATAGATCTTCTGGAAGGTTTTAAGATACTTTGGAAATATTTTGCTTTGTCAGCATGTTTTTTCACTTACATAGGCCAAAGAGAAATATTAAAAGAAGAAAAATTGAGGGAAGTGAACAGAGCTGGTAGGTTGGAGCTGACCACCAGAGAAAAGGTCAGGGTGGTTCATGTAACTTGAATGAGACTAGAGGTGGTGTGTTGGCATGTGGGCTGTGCTTCTGTACAGCTCCAGGGCACCTCCGGGCAGATTTGTGTTGCTCCTTGGTAGGAGCTTGTGCATGAAAAATCAACTCAGGTGATTTTTTGAGCATGCTGACTGTGGTTTTATGTTGCTCTTTGGTCAAGCACAAAACCAGTTGAAGATCTGAAAAGTTCTTACTGAAAAAAAACAACAAAAAACCCAAAAAAGTGATTGGCAGTGGAATGAATTTCCTGATCAGAAAGGCTTTTAATTTCATGAGCATGAAGTCTTCAACTGATAGGCAGATGGGTAAGAACTTGTTGCCTTCTTTAATGTGTCTCTGCAATGCTGTACGAACCAGTCTGCGTGCAGATACGGTGTGTATGCATATAGAGTGCTCCTAAGCCATGCACACTGGTTTTGAAGACAGATCTCAACACCTGCTCCCCTCCATAATATTGTCTCAAAGAAGGAAAAGTGTGGAATTGTGAGTAAATAAAAGCATTTTTGGGAAGTATAAGAAAAGGAACCAAGCCTGTTATGTTGCTTTCTCAGATATGCATTTCGTATTTGGATGAATCAAGGTTTATTTGCTTTTTATAGTTGCCATTGAGACTCTCTGCTTTTTTTTTTGGGTTGTTTTTTTTTCAGGCAGCAGTGTTCCTCAGAATTTGTTGCTGTTGTCTTTCCAGACACTCTAAGCCTTCTCAACTTACTAATGTATTATTTTGGCTGGCAGTCTGCAGAGTGCCAGTATTCTCAGGAGGAGAGCATTAAGGGAAAATAGGTATTAATCTTGATATTGCCACTTGAATAAAAATGATTAATAAGACAAACTGTTGAATCTGAAGATACAACCCCTGACTGCAATTCATTCTTTCTTGTGGCTTTTTAACATCTTGGTTGTGGCCTTTTTTTTACCTGAATTTACTGTTTTTCTGAATAATATACAAACAGGTTACGTGGTTGGCTTGAAATGGCTCTGAACTTACCAATATAAATGTTTTCCTCCTTCAAGAAGATTAGAAAAACCCAGCACCTTCCCGCTTTCCAGTTGTCCATAAGTTGAGCTTAGCTAGGTGTCAGCTCTCACTGGACTCCTAACGGAATGAGTCAGCTCCACAGGGTGATCAGTCCAAATCAAGATCGTATCTTCTGCTGGACCTCTTTGCCCTGCCTTGTCATCTCATGTAATCTCTTCTCTGGCCAGCAATTGGGTGAGGGCTCTCTACAAACCCCTGTGATGTTGGGCGTACTGTGGAATCAAATAAGGATGTTAGAAATTTATAATTTGTTTTTGCTTGGTTTCAGAGCATTTACTGATCTTACATCTGGTAGAAGTAACACTAGCCATTAATTTTCTCATTTAATGTAAGCAATTTGTTCTGGACTGGTTGGTAGGGAGGAAGGCAACAGTGAAATAAGAAATAGAGTCAGGAAAAACAGAGACAGATCAGAATGACTTCATTGAATAGATGGCCTGTGATGTAGTGAAATCAAATTCCTCTGTATTGAATAAAAGTAATGCTCTGTGAAAGTACTTCATAGCTCTGTCTCAAGAATTTTCTCTGCTCATGTTTCTCACTGTCCTAATTTTTTTGTTCTTTTACCTTCACTTTTCACTTGTGCATGTTTTCACTCAACAAGCAGGAAAAAGCAAGAAACAGGAGAAGAAAAGTTTCTATTTGACATAGTATCACTAGAACTCATTTGTTTCAAAGTGAGAAATGGGAAATATTCTGCTATGTGGTAATATTTTCCATCTCAATTTCTGTAGCTCTTTGAAATTGCCAAATTCTCCCCTTACAAACCCACAAAGGGTTGGTTTTTTTCTATAAAAAAACCCTTTCCTTATGTTTTTGACGGGCAGAAGTTGAATTTCTCCATAGCAAAGGAAAACCAAGCACAGTGAAGGAAACCTGTGTGCGTTAAGTATGTTAAAAAAATCCATCAATCCTTGGAGTCTTTGATGCTTTGAGACCACTGAAGAAGCCAGGTTCTTTTAGCTCTGAGGGCATTCAGAATGCAACCATCGCACAGTGGGTTGCTTTTTCAACCCTCTTTATGGCTCAGTAAGAGACTCACTGGAGAACACACAAGAACAGAAAGGCATCCTTCCTTGGCTCCCACCTGCAGTGGATAGCTGGGACTGATGTGCTAGGTGTTAATATGCTCACAACACTGACAATGCAGCTGCCAGACAGCAGCAGAAGTGCTGGTCTCCATCGCTTCTCACAGTGGGCTCATCCTTGATGTTGTTGAGATGCTGTCTACTATCCTTTTTCTTTTCTTTGTGTACAATGGTGTGTCAATATGTTTTCTCCTTGAATTCTTCATCTGCCAGCTATTACTGATGCAATTATTGCTCTGCTGTCAGCATGATTACCTTTGTTATCTTACATTATTTTAGCTCATGTACTTCCTTGTGCCTTAGCAACAATTTTCTTAGCGGAACTGAGCCAAGCTTGTAATGTACCTAACCAGACCTTCAGTCACACAGTCGCTCATCCAGTGAGTACATGAATGTATTCAAAATAAACTGGAGGAAAAAAACAGGCTCAGTGACAGCAATGCTGATGCAAGACATAGTGGAAAAAGATTTCATTATAATCAAATTGTGCTTGGCAGTATGGATGTGTAGGGAAGTACAGCATTGAATTCAGTGAAGACATGGGGAACAGTAGGCCCAGAGAGGTGAAGATTACATATAACCAGCTGATTGCCAATAAGTTCTGTATTTGGAAAATAAACGCAGGTAGCATTCTTCAGTGAAAAACTGTTTTTGAGGGGAAAAAATGCAGATTTATGGCTTGTCAGCATTTAATGATATTTGTTATTTTGTTATATTTGCTGAATTGTTCATACCAGAAGAATAAGAAGCTTAGAAACTATGATGATACCTTTTAATACTGGGAATTCAAATACCTTTTGAGCTAATTTTTCATTTAAAATATTCTTAGCTTTCATTTTATGAAAGCATAAACAAAAAAATAAGTTCAATATCCAAGTATTTTTTCAAGTTATTGCTACTGCCAGCAACTTCAAAACTGAGCTCCTGCACAGGATCACTACAGCCTTCTGCTGCAGTGCCCCACCTCATCAGCAGCCCCACCATCTGAACCCAAGTGCACTGCTGAGAGCGCAAACACCACTTCCTTATACAAGAAAGCCTGTTGTTTCGGTCTTTCCACACTTTGGATATAAATGTATCTTTACGTCCCAGTATATAGAGATATATACACAACTGGAAACCAAAGCCATATAAATAGATCAGTGCCAGCAGAAGCATGTGAAACATTGTGTTTGAGGAGCAAGAGGCACTAGAAACACTTCTTGTTAAACTGCTAAACATTTCCCCAACATGTCGTTCCAGAGTCTTGAACACAGAGGAAGAAAGGCCAGGGGGCTCCTGGGGTGCCATCAGCAGGTCTTTGGGAATGCTGCAGGATGCCCGGCCTTATTCACCCTCATTGGGACTTCAAGGCATCCGTTGGCTTCTCTCCCTTCTGAACTATTCCCAAAGCAGGTAGTCTCTGGTTTGTGCTTCTTGGCCATGCAAGGGTTTTGCCTTTCACAGAATCAAGCAGGCTTGGGGCCTAGACTCTAAGGAGCAGTTGCTAACTAAGTTCTGATCTGTTACAGATTATTTTATAATTAAGCCCTTTAGAAGCTGTAATTGTACAGTAAATGCAGAAAGGTACGCCACAATCCTGGATAGGCTGTGTGTTTTATTTACTGCTAAGTGGAATGGATTTTTTTAATTTATTCTTGGAAGCTGAAGTTCTGACTTGAGAAAGTCTTCAAAATGCAGGTCAAAATGCATCTTTGAGTAATCATTATGGATAAGGCAAGTCATGTCTAATTTATTAGTCACTGTTTGGACAGAAGCTGTTGGAAAGCTTGATCATCTTTTCAGTCTTCAGGTATTGAAACAGTTTTACTTCATACTCAGTTTCATATGTCTCTGCCCACTCATGGAGGACTTCTCCACAGAGTACCAGAAATTCCAGATAGGACTTCTACATGCCCTGGTCATTTTTCTTTCTGAGTTATCTCTTTTTTTTAAATTATTTTTCAAAATATATTATTGAATGCATCAAATATGATCAGCTTCTTAATTTTCTTTTAATTTAAGGACTAAAATTTACTGAGCCTATGTCACGATCCGCAACCAGATAGACTGCTTTGGCAGAGGTTAAACCCCCTTGCGTTCCAACCGACCTCAGATTGCTCTGGGTGGCTGGAGGTGGCTGGGCTTAACTCCTCAGTGATGTCCAGTTAGGTGCTTTGTCATGAGGAGGTCTTCACAATTCTCAGGAACAGAATTAAGACTCAAAACGGAGTCAAGGTTTCAGTTACTTTATTTAGCCTGCAACAAGCGTGCAGGAGAAGGGGGGTAGAAAAAAGACAGAAGAGTGAGAGTGAGAGTGAGAGTGAGAGAGAGAGAGATATTGCAGTATCTACCACGACAGAGCTGAGGCATCCCATCAGTCTGAATTAACTTCATGTCAGGTGGGGGATTCCAGTAGTTGCTAGTTGTCATGGTTCAGCGCTGGGTGCACAGGGCATTGTTCCACTGTGGACATGCACACTAACGTGGCAGTTCTTCTTGGTTATATACAGTTCAATGATACTTATTCATTAGGTTACCTCATACACCTGTACATATTCATAACTTGCCCTGCTTCGTATTAAAATGAATCTCAAGAAGTAATTTCCATAAACTCCTCCCAATTGCGCCTGCGTGCTGCTGTTTGGTGGTGGTCATTGAGGGTCATGGGGATGAAGTCAGATGGCTCCTCTTCGTCACCGCAAGTAACCTCCTGTTTTGCACAGACTCAGTTACCCCTTGACTCTGATCCAAACTCCAAGTTTGGTTTCAGCAGGTTTTGTATACCTGCAAGGACAAGGGGGAGCTTGAACTAGTTACAATGAAATGCTTTGCCTGAATTCATGACCAATTAGAGACAAGCAAGGAATTCATCGAACAGATAAGGAGGAGGGGGGTACTGGCACTTGTCAAAGAAGTAATTTTATTTGCACAGAGCACATAGTCCTTGAGTGTGTAATTTACTTAAAACAGGTGTTAGACTCAAGCTTATGTCCCAACTGATGTTTCTTCTTTATCAGTGAGGAAGAGTTGTTCAAGCGAGGCATTGTTTATGGGAGGTCACCACTATGGCACTTCAAACCATCCTGTTAGCAAGTCTTCCTTAACCCTTTACAAATGTCTTAATGCAATATTTCAGCAATGTTGAGACACAAGTCCACTGGTACAGGCATTCGTTGAGGGACACAGTACGTCACAGCCTATTCCATGGATTCATTACACTGGAAATAGAGTTAAGGCTTGTCTTTTTTTTCTGTCTTCTTTACACTAGTTTAAAATAAATCATCCTGTGCCACAATAGCATATGACAGCTATGAAGAATCACAGATCTTGCTCTGGGACAGAAGTTATTTAAAAAGAAATCCCCAAACTAACAAAATGTTATTTCAAGAGTTTCTTTTCTTAATTTTTCTTTTCTGTACCACTATAGACCTTCTACCTAGAAATGTTCACACTAATTTAAGATGCACTGTCTGTAGGCCTAACCTGGTTCTGCAGATTCTGTCCTGGGCAAGGTTTATTTAAATCAGAGAGATTTGTGCCTATAAACAGGGAATTACTTAACTTTACTTGTGTGATTGTCACATAACTCCCAGTTGAAGTTGTTTCTGTACTGACATTAACACACAGCCAACATCTAATACATACACCCCAGCAGACACCATCGAAAGCTTAATGCTGCACAGAGTAGGATAAAAACTCTGATCCCATAGCTTCAAAAGAGCTGCCTGGCAAATACGTAATTTCAGCAGTTGATGATCAGGATCCCTGGAGAAGACAGAAATTTGAGTTACTTTTTAATGTCCATGATCACCTGTACAAAATATTAAGTTAGAAGATACATAAATAGTACAGACTAATTATAAAAGCTAATTCTCCTGTTTTTTTTGCCTTTTTTATTTAAAAGCCTCTGTTCTTAATATTTGAAAATGCTTGGTTGTAAATTTCCTAAATGTGATTCTGCTTACAAAGAGCCAGCTCTTCGACCTTGATTTAAGGGTTTCAAAAATGTAAACCCTCTTGAGGTATGGGATGGACAGAAGAAATCATAGATTCTGACTGGTTAGAGAGTTGAAAAAATTTAACAAGAACTGCAAGACTTATTGGCTTGAAACAAATACTGTGCACAATTCTGTTAGTTCTGCTTATTATAAGTTAGTTATTTGGTAAGACAATATGTCAAATGCAGCGGAAGGAATTGCTGTTGAATAGTAAAAGGGCAGAAATTGCTAGTGCCCTCCAGTGATACACGTTTTTTAGGGTTATGGTGAATACTCTCGGTCAGCAACAATTACATTTTTCATAAACAATTTTTTTGGGAAATACAAAGTACTGTTTCCAGAATTGCAGTTCCAGCACTGCACAGCACAAGGGTTGTCTGTGGCTGTCAAAAGCACCAAGGCCTTAGCAGTTAGTTATCATCCTTGGCAGGTATGGAATCACACAATCAGAATCCCAGTCTGGTCTGGGTGGGAAGGGACCTCAAAGTCCCCCCAGTGCCACCCCTGCCATGGGCAGAGACACCCCCACCACCAGCCCAGGGTTCCTAAAACACCATCCAACCCGGCCTTGAACCCTGCCAGGGATCCAGGGGCAGTCCCGGCTTCTCTGGGCAATCTTTATAGTCTGGTCTTTCGAGATAACCCTCCTCTAGAGGATCATCACATCTCCACATGCTCTTCCTAGTAAAGCAGGTTCTGATAAGACACACTAACCCAAGACAAAATCCACATCTGTTAAAACAAGCCATGTAAAAATGAAATTAAAGTATAATAATTAGCTAATAGTAGAAGCGCAGCTTCTGGGCATCAGGATAGCAATCTTCTGTTGTTTGTGTTTATACTTATTTGAGTGTTTGCTCTTAATCAGCACTTGACAGAAGAAATTGATTTACAAAACGGAATTTCAGATGAGGTAAATAAACAAAAAGCTAAAATAAGAATAAACAAAAGCAGTGACTCCTTTAACTGCACCAGTTGGATGAACAGGAAAGTCAGAGAATACAATTAACTGGAGAGAAATATTTGATGCATTTTAGGATCAAAGAGTATCGAAGGGACTCCATTCAAGCTAAAATATGTTGACCCGTTTCTGTGGGATTACTATACTAATGCAAAGGTAGTAACAGTAATTTTAATTTGTAGTATCATGTGCTAAACTTAATTTCATTTTCTTGAAGTATGTCTTGCTGTGATGGTACGTTTACTTAAGATACGTGCCACAAACAGAAATTATTACCTTCAGCTGCAGATTGAAGGAGTCAGGTCTGCATCTGCTGTTTTAATGGAAATGGACTGATTCTGTGGGGTTTCAGGAGGCACTTGCAACGCAGTGATATAATTTAGGAAGCTTGTTCCTGTAAAAGAAAAAAAAAATCTTCAGTGAAATTTGTTTTTCCTCAGGACGTCAATCTACCAAAACTATAGGTAACTGGGAAATTCCACAAGTATTCAGGATTTTTTAAAAATAGTAATTCTTATATAGATTACAGGTATGTTTTGCAACTGGTTAACAGTGATTAGAAGTAGTTAATGGAAATAAAAAATAGTTACTTGAACTGTTGGTTCATTCTTATATAGTATATTTCTTCTTTGAGGTATAGTCCCGTTAACTTGCTTTGAACATTTAAACAAGCCTGTAGACACTGACATGTGCCCACACAAATTTCCTACTGTGTTGAGCTTCATAGTCTATCTAGAGCAAATACTAGATGGTTTACTTTCCAGTGTACATTTTCCAGGCCAAGAACTAAAAAAAATCTCTGCTGTCCTCTGTTGCTTAAATCTCTTATTTTTTAAAAAGTATTCGTATCCTGGGTCAGAGGAAGTTTGTTCTTCAGAAACCCCACAAGGGAAAGGTAATGCCACTTCATTCGCTGAACGTCTCGGCTGGCTCTCAAGCATGATATAAACTCCTCATACTTTTCTCCAAGGATTGTGCACATTGGTGTCCATCTTAAAGACCCATTTCTGTCATGCTGCCTACAATGAATTGAATTAACTTCTGCTTCTGTTCTCCTTCCCTTAACTGACAGATCATTCTCTGTTGCCTTTGGATTTTTGAGCATCTCGAAATGAGGACTGACCTTGAAGTTTCTGGAAGGCATATAGGCCAGAGTGTGTGTGCAGGAATTAAATAAAAGAGTTAGTGTTTGATCAAGTCCCAAACAGGTGTTAAGGATTCCATAAAGTGAGGAGCTCTGCCCGATGTAACAAATCATTTTCTCACTCTCTCTTGAGGCTCATGGTATTTGTTCCTTTGCTTATGCCCTACCATGGATTACCACAAGGAAGAAAGAAAACTGTGGCAAGCACTCCAGCGATGCTTGTTCCATGCTCTTCCTGGGTGAGATGAGAGAGCCCTTGCTGCCTGTTCTGTGTCATGGGGTACATGCAGGTTAGTATCGATGGCTTCCCTCTGGTTTTTGAAGGCTAGCTTTGTTTGTTCTTTGGTATCTCAAGCATAGATGCCACTGGCTGATAGTGGTACTATGCTAGTCAAATCCTTTAATCAGTGGAACTGTTTGGTAAGGGAGGTGGTGCAGACCTCCATCCTTAGAGCTTTTCAAGACCAGTGTGGATAAAGCCATGTGTACCAACATTTAACCTCATGTAGCTGAGCCTGTCATGAACTGAACTGTCCTGTGCACCTATGACTCTTACTGACTTTATCAGCTGAGAGGGTTCTTATTCTCCATAAGATACATAGATAAAAGACCACTCTTCCCCCCCTCTCTCCTTGCCCCCACCCCCAGTACGTACAAACCTATTCTTACAGTGTAGTAAGTGCTCTGGTTAAGAAATTTACACACAATGTCTTCAGTGCAAGACAAGTTTCAGTATATTCAGCATCAAGAGAGGTATTTATGATGAAATTACTGCTTTGAAGTGCTTATGAACAGAAAGCACGGGGCTGGAGGGATTCACCTGTCCATACAAGCCTCATCTACTGGTTTAAACCCCTCTGCCAGTGCAATGCTTGAACTTCTTTCACCCTCCCACGGTGTCTATTTAACACAGCTGGATTTCTTTGCAGCTGGCATTTTTCTGGGCTAAACAAGAAAGTCTTTCAGTCTTTTTTTCATCTCTTCCAGGGGGAGAGACTCTAATTACCCTCCTGCCTGCTCGGGGTCTGGTCCTGACTGAGATCTGGGAAGCAGCTTTGCAACCGTGTTCTAGAGAAGGTCTCACCCTTGTGCCCTGTTTCTCTGTAATTTCCAGGTGCGCTAAGCTCCCAGGAGAGTTCCTGTGATTAGTCAAGAAATGCCTGACTTTGCATTTCATATCATCATCTCTGTTTCTCCTTCCTTCCTTTTAGCCATTCCTTATGTGTTTTGCAGAAGTCCCTAATCTCTGTATTATCAGGTGTAGCCATTCTTTCACAATGGTGTAATTTCAACTGCTTCATAGAAGTCTTCACTGATCAGGTCTATCATGATTCCTTTGCCTTAACAGCAAGTCAAACTGATACAGAACTGTGAAATCACAGCAAGCCATTCTTTGTGGTACAGCCTGTTGTGCTGAACTGCACTGCTCTGTTTACCTCCATGTTTTTGATTATTCTTTCCAGCAGAATGTGTTCAAGAGCCTTGAGTATCATTGAGATAAAACTAATGGATCTGCTGTTGCTTGGCTCACCTTTTGCCCTCTCTCTGAAGTGTAAGTATGATTTCAGCTCCTTTTTGGTGAGGCAGTGCCTCCCCTCCATTTGATAGAGACCTGTCCTATTCCACTTGCACTTCATCTCTGTATGCTTTCATATATACTGGAATGAAGAATATCTGCTCCTCACAACATAAGCACATTACATCCTTTGATCTGTGCTGCTTTTTTGACAGTGGCAATCTCTATTTCAGTACTTCATCCCCATTAGACAGTGTGGTTTTTGCCTTAGACTCTTCATTTCTTTCCTTATTGCAAGCCAAAGAAAAGTATTAATTCTAAAAAAAAAAAGTAAAAAAAAAATCTTCAATCCATTCTCATAGGATCTTAATACATTTTGTTCTTCTTTATGTTCTCTGTTAGAGGAGTGAAGACACATGTTAATAGGTAGAAAACATTGGATTTAGGGCTGTTCTCTAATTATTCTTACACTTTTTATCTCTAAGATGTAGCTTTCTTGTGCTGCTTGCTTTCCTTCTAGTGAGTGTCCAGTATGCCTTCAGGGATGATTATCACCCAGTTAGGGTTGGAGGCCTTCTGAATAAGTTCTTTCCTTTTCTTTAGGAAAAAAATAATTTAGATTATTTTGAATTTCTGAGTGAGTTAAAGTCCTGAGGCTCTTCAGTTCATTTCAGCTCCTCATTGTTGTCTTTTTTCTTTACCATTTTTAAATTCAAAACCTTTGTTTACAGTCCAATTTTATTTATCCTTTAACTAGCAAAAAAAAAGGAGCCAACTCATGATCTCATCACCTATTTTTCATGGTGAGTAATAACATTAATTGCTAGAAATTTAGCTAAGATAGTATTGATTAATAATACTTCAACACCTATTTCACTGTGTGTATATATCATGTGTAGTATTTTGTTGTGTATATATAGCATAGTATATATTTTCTCATGTCAAAGCCTGTGAATTATCTGAGAAAGTAATGAGGCCCTACCAGTAACCCAGGGAATAACTGGCCTCTGCTGTTATTATGGATGGATTTCTCCAGTGTAAACTGGGGAAGCTGCTGCCTTCTGTGGCAATGGGAAAGTCCATTGCTGGCTTGCAGTAAGACCTTGCAAGAACAATAGCTATACCTTCCCCTGAGCAATATGTCTGCAATAAGCTGTATTATCCACTTGATAAAACAACAGGTACGGAGGAGCAACGCGGCAGCAAGGCACTGATCTCTTGTTGCTTTAGACTTTTGGACTGTGTCTCTGGAGTAACATTAGTGATCTCTGCCTGTGTCCCATGAGATTTATAGTGGTCTTCTAGGAGAGTGTCTCTTACCAGCCAGTGCTGTTCTATCTGGTTTTGTGTTTTATTCTTCGGTTTCCCCAGTAAAATACTTCAAATGCTACACCCCGCCACAACTTCTATTTCTACTCTTTGCTCCTTTTTGTTCATGCATCCCCATTATGATACACATTATCTTTTTGTTACCCGCTTTCCCATCCTATACATTATTTCTGGTTCTGCTGTTCTGTTCCTGAAGTGCACTGCATTAGTTTATGAAAATTACTGTTTTCTCCAGCCTTTCCAATGTATTAATTAAATTGAGTCTAGACCCTGGAGTGATCTCATTGTCCATCCCCATTTTACTTTGATCTGTGTTAATGCTGTCTCCTTCTTTTTCCCTTGTCCTTTGGTGTTCATATTCTGTATATTCTTGCATTATCTGAGTTTCTTCTGATTTTAAAAAGAATTTTTTAAAAATTAAATCACCCACATCGTTTATAGATTAATGCTCTTCTATTCCTCTCTGCCAGGTTTGATTTCATGGGTTGAGAGACTGGCTGCCGTTCAGAGTCTGCCTGACAGAGTCCAGAGTCCTCTTTCCTGTCTGGACATCTTGGAAGGTTCCTTGCAGAAACAACTGTGAGCTCTCTGTTGATCTCTGATATTTATTTTGTTCCTCTTTAAGGACCAAAATAGTTTCACTGAAAAGAATCCAAATACTTTTTCTGTCCATGAGATCATATTTGCTCTCCAGTTTTTCTTGGCCAAAAGGTATTTCTAATGCTTGAATGACCTGCTGTCTTTCTTGTTCTTTTATATCTGGTGTATTTTAAATGCATCTTTTGCCTCAAGCTACATCCAAACTCCTATGATCCTTTCTTCTGTGAGCATCGTCAGACTTCATCTCAAACAGTAATACATATCACCTCTCTTGAACTTTCATAAAAAGATGATTTGTCAGGACAATATTTAAAAAGCTACTTAGCATTAGTCTCTGTATTCATTTGAAGGAATTTTATCTACATTTATTTTTATTGCCCTATAAAATCCAGTGTTTGTGAGAGTGTCAAAGAAATGAGAAAACAGAGAGCACTTGATTAAAAATATATAAACATCTCTGGCAACAACTTGTAGCTATTTTTCAGCCATTTATGTTGGGTTTTTTATAGCTGGGAAGATTGTATTTCAACAAAGTTCTGAAGCAGGAATTTACAGGAGAAGTGTTCCCATACCCTCTGACTTAGTTTGCTTGTTACTAGGTTATGCTGCTTTAGATGATGATTCAGCTGAATATTTAGTATTCTATCCTTAACTGTCATACATATGCTGAAGTACTTGATTGGATTGACTCCTTGAGGGAGAAGGTCCTACTCTTTACTTAGCAAAGGCACCCAAACCTATTACTGAGGAGTAGATTATCACTATTGAGCACATTGCAGCTTCCCAACTAGGAACAGAAATGAGATTGGAAGATACAAGCCCCTATGCAAAATGCCTTTTTGGGTTCCCTTTTATTTATCACCTTGGGCTCTGCATCAAATGCTAGAAACTTTGAATCTTGGCACATCCAGAATTTTCAAGATAAGAATGTGAATCAGAACAGAAATGTGTCCCAACCACTGTATGTATGAAATCGTAATGTGTATAATGAGAGGATGTGGTCCTGATCCCACAGATTCCAGTAAGAATGCTGTGCACCCAGAAGGATGTGAGGAGGGAGATGAGGATGATGAGAGGACAACACAGCTTCCAAAGAAAGGAGGAGCCAGTCAGAGCGGGACTCTGTATTGTTACAAAGTGACCTTCTGGCTCACGTCTTGTCCACTCCTCTTCCCGCTTCAGGTCTTCAGATATTCGAACTCCAGACTTAGATTCTGATCTCTGGAGCTGTAGCTGACATAAACCACTTAAAGTCTGACCCACAATCTTCACTTCTGTGGGAAAACATTAAATAAAGATTGATTTAAAGAACTAATTTGAATACCAGAAAAGCTTTAATGATGTAATTTCCTTTCCTCTGATTACCATAGCTAACGTACTTTTCTCATTAAAAAAATGCTGTGTATGCAGGTATACTGTATAAGACAGAAATGAAACTGCAGGGAAGGCATTAATGGTCCAGGATGTGATCCCATGGTTAGTGCAGCAGTATCCTCTGTTCTTCCTTAGTCGGTATTCTTGCTGCACTGTACCTATTTCACACTGATTGTTGCCCTGTGATCATGTTGCATCCAGTCTGAGATAACAGAACCACCACATGCTAGATCAGTTGGAGAGTAAGAGTTTTACATGTACAGATAGCTGTGCTGCATCTCATTTTCCACACCGAGAACTTACTGTGTTGTTCCATCTCAAGTTATTAAAACACCATGAATGCTCTGCACCATAGTTTCTTATACCACCCCTGTTACTGCAGAATCGAGTCCCTTCCAGTACTGTTTTAAGCGGCATGACACACGTCTGTCGCATGTTGGCTCTTTTATCTTCTCCACAGGAGGAGGAGTGTTTGCAAAAGAGTCGTTTATTTTGGATTTATCATGATCCTTACCTACACGTATCTGCTCAGAAAGAGACAGAAGCGCACGTGCCTTGCTAAGCAGTTCTTAAAGGGCACAGAATCAACTCAAATTCGCCTACTACTTAAGTTGGAAAGCGGTGATGTTCGAGATGTTCTGTAGTGTCTTGTAGTGGGAGCACAATGTGTAGTGTTATGTTCCTTTGCAAGAAAGCTATGACAAGACTGAGCCAAAATGAAATGGGAATCTTTATTCCCTGCCTGCTGTATGAGAGACAGTAGTAGACTCCTTTAACCTCTTAGCAGTTCTGTGCTTTCTTTCGTTGGCCGTTTCATCACTTTTTCATCAGTGCTGAGACTATTAAAGGAAGAATAAGAGCGACCATTCAGTAAAATTACAGAACAGTAAAAAGGTCAAAGGAATACTGCTTACTGTTATCTTTCAAGGAACACATGAGGCTATAAAACTGTGATGCCTCATTCCTGTGACAAAGATTGTAACAAGGACAGAAGGTCCTGCATAAATCCAGGCTTTTGACAATGAGGACGAGTATGGGGAATAGCACAATTTAATCTGTTGCTGTTACAGCTTTTAGGTTGTAATCAGTTGGTTAACAGCCATGAAGTTTTAGATGACTTTAAGTTTCCTTCAAGTGACCTGATAGTTGGTTTGTCACTATTTTGAGGAAAGTTGCAAGTGAGAAAGCATAATGTTTTATTTATTTTAGTCTAGGTAAGAGACCAGTGAATTTATTAAGTTGAAACTGCAGGATGCCTGAACTCGTCCATGTCAGTTATTTACTCTAAGTTCACAGAAGAATTTCCCACACTTTAGTTCCTATACCAACTGAGGCAGTGATATAGAGATCACTGTGTTTCAAGAGCCATCAAGCTCAGGATATTTATTTTTATGTCCTTGTTGTCTATGGGCTTCTCAGGACTCTTCACATGCTCTGCCAGCAGAACTCTTGCTTACTGTTAGGAATGGACATTACACTGCAGAATTTGAAATGAAAGCACAGCTGGAAGGGTATTTGGTGAGGTATTGCTTCCTCCTATCCCTGGCTCTCTTCCCAAGGCGACTGCTATCAATGACTGTGGGGAAGAGGCTTAGCAATGTGATGGACATACACTCTTAAGTTAGTGAGGTCACTCTTCAGTTCCCATCTCCTTTCCTGTGGGGGTTCCACCTTGCTCAGTCTAACTTGACTGTCTGAAACACATTCTCTTAAGTAGCTGTTTGGGTTCATTCTGTGGCTAATGGAAAGCCAACAGGCACCTCCAAAGGGGCATGACAGACGTTTGGGAGTTAGCCCCTGTGACTGCACAGGAATTTTAAACATTAGATGTTTATCTTTTAGAAGGCTACGTTTAGGTGAGACGAACACTGATACAAATGACTTCTTAGCTTTGTAAGGACTTTGAATATTGCTTGCTGCAAATTCCAAATTCAGTTTGGACAATCAATTTTGTCTGATACATTTAAGAATGAATTAAAGTACTCCCTTCTTAGTAAATCTCATGATCTGTAATGAGAAAAATATCCTGTTATTATAAGAATCAATCTATGAAGTCTCAACTCTAAAATTTTGGTTTGATACATCAGAATACTGTAGATTGTAGGCTTTGCAGGAGCTTATTTGGGAACTCTTCCGTACCATGGAGCATGTGGGGAAGTCAAAACCTTTGCTTGAAGCCCTGACAAGTGAGCAATGTAGGGACTTTGGGCCATCTGGTGCCACCAATGACCTAATGCAGGATAAGGGTGAGAGATGGGGAGCTGGAAGGGCGTAGCTGCCAGTGAAGAGCCAGCAGAGCAGGTCTTTTGGTAGTGAAGGCAGCAGCCTTCTGCTGGATGAAATGCAGAGCAAGGTCAGGGAGGGGAAAGGTGGTGCTGAGGTCCCAGTAGCGAGTGGAGAGTAGGTCTTTATACAGACCTTCTAGACAGACAACAAGAGAGCAGGATTACATTTACCAAGGTCTTTGAAAATTCTGATTTCTGCTATCATTGAGATGTGGTATGAGAACTTTAGCTGTGTGCACAGGTAGGAACGTGGGGGTATCATCTGGCTTACATTTTCAGTGGCTTTTTGGCACTAGAATCTTTAAATTGAGAGCAATTTCTTCCTTGTACTTTGTTTTCTTAAGCTACTACTTATCCTCAGTTGGTCAGAAAAGATATTCACATATTTAACGTGCTATCATTCATTAAGGCAATCAAGCTTTTAATTTAATAGATTTAAAATAAAGTTGTAGAAAAGGATAGTGAAGTACTTCAATTTTCATATTTAAGACTTTCATGTTTTTATAGATGGTAAATATTATTCATGTGATCAGTATGTACAGATACTAGAAAACTGAAAAATCTTTTAAAATAACCATACATATCTTTAGTCTAATTCAGTATTTGCTTTAAAAATGAAATTCTAATAACTGGCAATATAATAAAAAGGACTATACCATCTGCTAGCTGTATATAATTATATTAAAAACATCAGTCTGTACTTGATTCAACAATTTTCAAGAGCTTGTTAACCTTTTAAATTAGATTTGTACTATCAATTATACTTAACAAGGAACTTTTTATCCATGGCTTTTATATTTCCTTAATTAGTTCCATAACTCATTTTAAGCATTTCTCTAATACAGTAATGTCACACAGTTATACAGCCCCAGCAGGATTTTCAGGGATGTCTTGTTTCATCTTCCCCCTTTTCTTTCCCCACTACCACACTGTAACACTTTTGTAATGATGAATGTTATCACCTCCATCTCCACTCCAGTCAGCCCACACTGTGAAGCTCACTTGAAATATTCATGTTAAATACATAAAGGGCTTGGCTTTCTGTCTCTGAGAGCACTGGTGTGAATGGGCTCTACAGTTACCCAGCTTCAGACTGTCATCTTGAAAGAATGGATTGCCTGTATTCCATAATTATCTCCTGGAGTATCCCTGCTGTTTTTTATAAGGTGTGAGAAAGTCTTTTTTCGCTCTGAAACTTTTGGAGAATTCTCTTCAGTGTATTGTTCTCACCTTGACCCTTTGGAGGCCAGATTTCAGCACATGGTGTGCGCAATCGCAGTTTCAGCACTACCTTCAAATGGTGTGATGCACCAGTGGCGGATAGCTCTGTCTCCCTTGCGTTCTTAGGGACGTAATGGGATTGCTGTCTGCAGGGTGTTTTCTACAAAAAAAAAGGGGGGGAATTGGACACAGAAATGTAGAGATTCTGCATCTGACTAACATATTCAATTGTTGAAAGAGGGAAGTATCCTACTGCGGCTGTATTGATAGTGAATGCTGTGTAGCACATTGTAGTCTGTTCAATGGCAGAGGAGGATTTATTTTCACTCCTAATAAAGGATTGTGCTTCATAGTAAATCTCAATAAAGTCTGTAATTTTTAGGACTGAAGTAAAAGATCCTCTTAAGCCACTGGTATGTTTAGAAAAATGGAAGCATGACCTAGCATTAGAAAATGTTTTAAAAATCAAAGTGTCGATCTATCAATACCCATGGCCTTGCTTCTCAAGCCATTCTGCAACGTCACCTACTAGTTTTTTACACTTAAATATTTAATTTTTTCTAATGATATTTTTCATTATTGTTTCCAAAATACCTTTTAAAAAATACACATTATATGTCAGAGACACGTATTGCAATCAGCCAATGTTATTTTACACTTACATACCTAACAGGTTGCCATTAACAGCACTGAGGTAGCTGTTTCTCATAGCTCCTTCACTTGGAACTGTAGGATGGAAATGGATAGGGGAGACAGCTTCTTAAAATAGTCTTGACACTTATTTCTCTAGTCTGTCATTAACGGTGTCCCCATGGGCCATATGCTGAAGTCTAACTTAAATGTTACTATTTGTAACTTCAATCGATGATTTTTGTTGCATCAACTACAGGTGAGGAGGTCAAATTATTTCTCTCTTCTTTATAGTGGCTTTTCATATGTTTGAAAACAGTGTTCACCTTCCTAGTACGTAGGATAGGCAGTTCCATCTATTTCCACCTTCTTTGTCTGTTGTATTTTCTATGCTTTGGTTAATCTTCATCTTTCCCAAAGGATGGGACAGCAGCCTGGATGCAGTGTGCAAGCTGAACTGGAACAGGAAAGAATTAAGTGTTTTAGCAGTCCGTGCTCTTGTTGTATGTGGGGTTTTTCTTTTGCAGTGTGGCCCTGCTGAGTCTTGCCCATTTTGTGACCCACAGTAATTGCCTAGACTCTGCTCCCTGACTAGTTATTGCTCCTCACCTTGTGATGGTGAAGGTAGGAACATAGATCTAAGTGATCCTGCTGTCTGGAGGCCTGTTTGCTAAAAGCTGCCACCCAAGTCACCAAGCGTTGTATAGTGCTGGCCATAGGGTGGATCCTGCAGAACTCTGCCAGAGTCATCTCTCCATTTCTATAGGGAACCGTTGGTGAACTCCTATGTATAGGTGTTCATGCAGCTTTCCTTTTTTAAAGAGCTTTTAGTTCTGTGTGTGCTGGTTTCAGTCTCCTGGCACTCCATTCATCTCCCAGGAGTTCTTTAGAAAGACTGGGTTAGTCTAACCGTAGCCAGCCTTGGACATATGTAGGAAAAAGCTTATCAGGCCCTACTGTTTTGAAAGTTTAAAAATTAGGTATGCTGTAGACCATTTTTCCCTTGCAGAGGCTATGAGCTTATCCTTTCATCATTGGCCTTTATTGTTCTTGGGTATCTCTAATGCTTGGCAATTTGAACAACATCACAAAAGAAACTCAAAAAACGGCTTTCAAAAAGTTGGCCTTCAAAATGCTGTGACCTTCAGACTGTTCAGATAAGTGATCCTGCCTAAGCCTGTGGTAGTTCTGTGCAGTAGCCTAGAGGTAGGGAGCTTTTATGCTTTTAGCTGGTAGAGATCATGGAGTGTTGTTGCTGCCATTCCTACTATTCCCCATTCTCCTCTTGCCTTCCTGTTCATGCAGGGAAATACTGGGAAAACAGTCCCAGATGCATTCTTCTGCATTTCTGCCTGAATAAATTTTACTTGGTGTCCACACATTTAAATAAAATTTAGGACAATATGCTCAAAGGAATAGATAACTAGAACATCTGCAAGAACCTTTTAAAGGTCTACAGTGAAGCAGGGTGGAGAAAAAACCAACCCACTTAATTGTTCAGTGAATGTTGCCCCTCCCTGTACTCTCATTATTTCTCCTGCTGTACAGCTTTGTTTTTTTAGAAAGTAATGAAGTGCCTGAAGAAGTAACACCCAGTGCAGTTAGACATCTTTCTTTCACGGCACTGTTCCCTAAAAAGCTGTTTTAGTTCTGGATCTATCAACAGGCTGCAGCACATTTCAAGTTCTGTACCATGTATATAGTCATGGATAACCAGCTCACTGTAATAAGTAGTAGTATGTAAGCTATTTCCAAGTATGAAAAACAAAGAATAGTACCGAACTTACAACACTGGCTGGTGCTGCTGGTGTGTTGCAAGCCAAATGAGAGCAAGAGTGTGCCGCTTCTGTATCCAGTTATCCATAATTGAAATAGTTTCTGTGTGATATCCTGAGCAGTATAGCTGCACTGTGGTTTCTTTCTTGCAGGTTAACTAGCCAGCAACAAGAAATAATTTGAAGTAGATGGATTTTTAGTCAAATACCTCTGTTAGTTTCAGTCTTGGTATTTCTCTGGTCAACATACAGCCTTCAAAGGGAATTTGTGGATGTGAAGAATCAGTGTAATACGCTAATGGTGTTACATCTGAAGCCAGTGGAACTCTGCATTGAAGTGAAAGGCTATGCTAAAGAAAGCATTAATTTTGCAAATGTATTGTAATGGTTGAATTGGCAAATCTCAGTGTGGCGAGAAATCTGGTTTTTTTGCTGTGCTAAAACATAAATATATGGATGATTTTGCTAATATGTTCTTTTTTTTATATCCAGACTGTAAAGAATATGAATAGTGAACTTAAATTGACAGGTGCTAGGTATCCGGACATTTATTTTCATTGTACCTCTAATTCTATCTTAGAGGATTATTTAAGTCATAGAATAGAATCACAGAATCATTTTGGTTTGGAAAAGACCCTTAGGATCATCGAGTCCAACCGTTAACCTGGCACTGCCAAGCCCACCAGTAGAACAATGTCCCTGCGCACCATATCTACGTGTCTTTTAAATCCCTCCAGGGATTTAACTCCCCCCACTTCCCTGCGCAGCCTGTTTCGAAGCTTGACAACCCTTTCAGTAAATAAATTTTTCCTAACGTCTAAGCTGAACCTCCCCTGGTGCAAGTTGAGACTGTTTCCTATTGTCCTATTGTTTGCTACTTAGGAGAGGAGACCAACCTGTACCTAGCTACAACCTCCCCCTTAGCTTTCTTTTCTCCAGACTAAACAGCACCAGTGCCCCCCAGACCCTAACTGCCTGATCATCTGTGAATTCACCATTAGAAAGGTGAGCAGTGTTAGAATCACATAATATTAAAAAATAAATAGCATGGCCAAACCTTTGAACGTTGTCTTAGTCTGTACTTACTCACCACGTTTTCAGGAAGCGATCTGAAAATCACCATGAAAATAAATGACCTACATGATAGTTAACTTGAACCATGGCTAGGGTAAATAATGTGTAAAACTAATGGAATTATTAAAAGCAGAAATGAAAACAAGCCTGTTCAGTACAGCAAGCAATCTCAAATTAGAAGTCAAAGTTTAGCCCTGTTGACAACATACGAAAGTATATGACGTTAGTATATGTTACTCTGATTGTTAATTCCAATAGTTCGTTATTACTACTTTTATGTTCCTCATCTAGGTTATTTCACTTGCTTCTGATTATACCTTCAATTTCACAACAATACTTCGGCAACAGGGTGCTGGAGACCTTCCTTAGAGGAGCTGCAGGAGAAGACAAAGGGAGCACATCCCTTAGGGACAGTCTCATGGATGACAGGACAGAGGTGCCAGCGTGGAGGGGTATGCATCTTCTTCATATGTTAGTACAAGAAGCATATCCCAAAATTAGATTTTTGTTAAACTTCGTCTCCTTCACTTGAATTCCGTTGAATAATGTCTACTGCTAAATTAAAGCATTATTATTGCATGGCATTTCAGTACAAATTGATTACGTTTTAAATAAAAAATAGTACTTTAACTTGTAGCAGCCCCAGAAATTCCATGAAATGTAACTGTTACCAAAATTCTTATCTCACCACTGCATTATTCAGTGAATAATTTCAGTACATTTAGTGAACAAAAACAGTACTTGAAAGCTTGTCTGGCTTAACATATCTGTTCATTTTTCTCCTGCGTGACATATATTCCTATCATTTACATGGTTTTACAGCACCAAAACTAGTTTCATGAGTATTAAATATAACTTTATTTAAAAGAATTAATTTAGTTATGCCTTGTACTAAGCATAAAGGTCTTCAAACATAACAGAAAAATGTGAAAAAGTAATTTTCAGGAACTTCACATTTGTTTCTCTGTAAAAAAGTTGGTGCTTCTAAGATACCTGATTCTGAAACTGAGAACCAAGGCACAAGTGTCTGGAGCAGGTAGATGCATACATGCCAGCTTCAGAAAGGAAGCAGGCATCGGTGTTCATGTAAGAACAACTATCCAAATGTATTTCCGATAATTAAAATTGTTAGTAAACCAAACACAGACTGTAAGCAAATAAAATCCAGAGCCTGTATGATAGCTGAATTATTCGTGGTCTTATTAAACTGACATCAGAATTTAGATAGAATTTTTTTTGTTAATTAAACATTTAGATAACTTTTCTACTATAAAAAAATCCAAATTACATTAAACACATGTTTTTGGGTGAGCACTGCATATGGATTACATTGGAGTTTTCAGATTGGATGTTTCAGTGAGAGTGTAAATTCTTCCAGAATACATGGTAACAACAGTATCTGAAATTGATGTCTGTCAGGTTCTGGCCAGTGGTAGACATCAGTTGAAAAGCAGGAAAAACTTAGAAATAGCTTCAGCGTGTAATGGGCTAGTTGTAACTTCTTGTTGAAACTTCTCTTTTTGATGTCCAGGATACAAGGTTTCCTTGCTGAAAAGACTTAGTGACAGATCTTAATTAATTTAATTTACCAAGAGTGGAAGTGGTTCTGAGCCCTCAGAAGTCACCACCTGGAGAGTTAAATTAATTACCTTGTTATAGCATAGAGTCCCTTCTCCCAGGGTATCACCTTTAAAGACACTTGCTGGAGTTCCACACTTCCTTCCAGAAGGTTATATATGACCAGAGCAAGGTCAGAAGCTAAACCAAGTGCTTGCTTAAGAGAGTCCATTTGTAGCTTCTTACCTGAAGAGGATCATCTGAGCTTGTGTTTGTTTACATGCCCTTCAGATGCCAATGCAAGGTAATAAATCTGCTGTCTCTGAACCTACAGAGGAACAAATAAGACCAGTAATAAACTGAGCTAATAATAAATACAAAGAGTAGGATGTAAAGGACAGGGTAGAATATTTCTTAAAGTCTGTATCTCAACCCATTTCAGTGAGTAACTGCACAAATAAACTGTTACTCATTTTGAAGGTTAAGCTGTAATAATACATTTAAAACACTCAAGTTTAAATGCAATCTACTCTTTACAATAAAGCATTCCCAGTGTTAGACTCAACTCCTTCCCAAATTGATTATATTCTCTTTTGAACAGGTATCTAATTCAAGAAGAGCCATCCATCTTCCTTTCTGCTACGCAGACAGCTAGATATTCCAGTTTCTTCAGAAAGTCAAACATGCCAAAGGAATGGATATTTCTTGTTCTTCAGCAACACAGGCTCTCTGTGAATAGTTCCAAACTCTTTAGTATTTGTGGTGTTTGTGACAGGCATTCATTTTGCAAATAAACTCGTATATGCGTCAGAAATGAGGAAGAAGCAATAGCAAAAAGAAAAATGACAGATTATTTATAGGGGCATTTTAATGATTTTTTAAGGATTGCTAAAGAATGGGGTTTTTTAAGGTTTACAGATTTATTACAGGTAGTCAACAGATCTAGAGTAATTACTGTAACCTAGGAATGTACAGTGTGAATTCATATTATTTTATTCTTTGTGTGGTTTTCTTAATCGGTGGCAAACAGCTAGAGGTTGTGGTCATGAATGTTGCTGGAGCAGCTAGCTGTTCAAAAATTGGCTTCATCTTGAGTTTTATGAAATGTCATTCTTCTTACATGACCCTGTAAAGGCGATACTTTATACTAGGGAGGAAGTCCCTAGGAAGAGTGAACAGGAGTTAACCAAGTAACCTCAAATCCTGAAATTGGTTGGCATTGTGAGCGGATCTATCGGTGACGTCAATCATAAAATTCATATAACTTGGGTTTTGTAATGAACTTGGCAAGCTACATCATTTTCCTTCCAAACACAACAGCCAAGGAAGAAAAGCCATTTTTAAATTCATAAACGATCCAAATCTGTATTTTTCACAGCTAAAATTGGACATCTCAGTTGGCATTTAAGCTCTTTACTGTCTCTGGGTACGAACCAAATTCATCCTGGCTGAAAAACAAAATGTGAAGACTTTCTTTCAATAAACAATCACCTTTATTGTTAACATTTTTGTTGATAGAATTTATCAAAAGATAAATGAACTTGTCAACATTAAGTTGCTCATATTTTGTGCCAGGATGCCCTGAGTCCTAATGTGATCAGTCTTTTCCCAGAGAAGTTGAAAAGATGACCTTTTAATTCTTCTTCAAGTACAGAATGCTAAGCAAAACTCAGAAAACTTCCATACCCTTAGGTGTAAAATCATCCTGTATAAGAGCGTGAGCCTCACGGTGCTTCTCCCCAGCCTGGAAACATACAAACCAAGTGCAGTATCAAAGTAGTAATGGTATAATTAAGGCAGAGGCGGCACTTTGAACATGTATTTTTGATTGCTGATACCATTTGTCCAGAAGCTCCCTTCAGGTTCAAAGTTTCTCCTGTTCTGCCATTTCTATGTAGAATAAAAACCATTTCTGACCTGTTAGGACTTTTCAGTTATATTTGTGAGTTAGATCATAATCTGAGCCCCTGTTGGGGTGGAGACTTAAAAGCTCATAGATCAACAGAATCTGAGACAGGATTCAGCAGAGATTGAACTTCTGGTTAACCAAACTTGTGTCACAGTTTTACAAATGACTCTGATGGGCAGTAAGATTGTGCTGCTAACCTTTGCAGAGAAGAAAATTAGTAAATGGAAATAGGTGTAATAACTGAAATAGGAAGTAGTTCAGTAGTATGCAATTCAAGGTCATTAATTTAGGGAATAAAAATAATTTCAGGTGGAAATTAGAAGTGACGGAGTAGGAGGATCAGAATTCAAATGAATGAATCCCACTGCATGTTGCCTATGAGTCACTAATAAGATACAAAACTAAAAAAATGTAAATGAATCCTAGGAGCTCTGTCAAACATGACCAGAGATGTGATAACGTGCAGTTAGACCTCATTAGCTTAAGAAGTGATATGATTGCAGGGTGAGAAAAGAGCCTTTTATACTGAAAACTAATGCTGGTGAAAGTACAAAAGGTTTCAAGCTGGTGTTGACAATATTAAAGCTGGCTGTCAGAGTGAGCTTTGGGACCACCTCTGTACCTTAGAGCACTGGGATGCCAGAGTGTCCTTCTAACCACAAAAGGGAGAGCAAAAGGAGTGATTATGCTGCTGGGTGAAGTAGTTCAGTCTGTAGTACCAATTACACAACATGACATTGCGATAAGTCTAACGAGACAGGGAGGACTCCTGCTGACTTCCAGATACCTAAATTTTTGGGAGCTGGATTTCACACGCGAGAACTCCCTGTGTCCTTTGAGTGCCCTAAATGCCTTCTGCAGGGAGACTGTGGTTCCTGCTCCCTTTGCTGTCCAATTTTCCCAGGGCCTGGTGCTCCTTCCAGAGCTCCTGTGAAGGTCAGTGGTAGCACAGCAAACATTTACTCCAGTGAAACGAAGACTTTAGAAGTATGTAACCCAGATAACTCTGTAATTCCATGTAGCAATTCCTATTCCTTCTGCATTTAAGAAATATTATTGTGCTGACATTTTAAGAAGTACTTTATTATGACTTGTAGGGAGGGATTTTTTTTTTAAAGGACTTCAACAATTAAGAGTTCCTATCTTAAAAAACTCACAAGTAACTTTGGCTTTACAAATAACCACTTAAAAAAGTATAGACTGAAAGACAGTTTGTTTTCTTACTACACTCACTAATAGCAAATGTGCCTTTTCAATGGCATCACCTCCATTTGCTTGTGGAGGCAGAAAAATATTAGCATTCCACAACAAAAAGAGAAGCATGTAATCCTTATATTTGGCAGTAAAACAAAGATGGTGAGCATATTCAAAAATACCCATTTTTATTCCTAGCCAAGACCTGTGGCTTGATGATGCGAAGTGCTTCATGGTGCTTGAAGCACCAAAATTATCCTACCCTTCACCCCCATGGCCAGAAAGACAAAATAGGCCTATAATCCAGCAGAGGATTTTAATGGCACAAATAGAATGGTATCATCTACTCTAGCAAGTAACACGGGTCTTGCTCTTAATGTAGGAATAATGGCACCGTCAACAACACGAACTATAAACCTGCAGCATGTTACGTATGTTGCACTGAGCACAGTAATTGACTCTGTAACCCTGTGAAGGAGTTTTAGACTTGTAGAGGGAAAATGTAGACTTCACATTGCTAGAAACAGGTGAAATGTTTTAAGGGTTGGTGGATTCTCAGAAGAGTTTTGGTTAGCCCAGAAGGTTGAGGTGACCTTATTTGCTGATTAAAAGGTAAAACTAAAGACAAGGTAATTTTGCTGAAGTGGAGTTTTTGATGTTAATGATGTGGCAAGATAATTTGTAATTACAATATGACTGTGGTGGTACAGAATGGAAAATAGTAGCAGAGTAGCCACAGAGGTTAAGAAATGGTTGTAAGCTGAACGTTCAAAGTAGATCGAATAACTAGTGAAAAGCACATTTGAGGAAGTTGTTATTTGTAATGTTACTGAGTGGTATTTTGAGAGATTGTGGCACATTGTGTTTTTTTGTGGGGTTTTTTGTGTTTTTTGATGAAGATCAAAGAACTCTGCTTCTTCATTTCTCTTTCTGTTTACGTAAGGTAGGAATATAACTTTGGAATGATTGTCTAGAGTTAAATGGATAAAAGAAAAGGCAGGGCTATCTTGGCTATAGCTAATTTGACATGTACCATGTCATAAGCTATGAAATAAAATTTTCTGTGACTCTTTCTGTGTAAGGCCTGTTGGAGGAATTGAATTCTACTTAAAGCTGATAAAACCAAATGGATTATTTTTTTCTACTGGGTTGTAAATCCAAGTGCCTTTTTGTATTTCTAAAATTAACAAGGAAGAATCAGTTTAGAAAACATGAGATGTGCCCAGAACTGGCTACAAACAACAATTTATGTAAACTAAGTTAACAAAATATTAAGCTGAACATAAACTGTATCTCTGTATGTGAAATTTTCTTAATGAACCAGGAATGTGCAATATAATCCCTTCAGATTTGAGTGAACTTTTGAAGACATTCTGTGAAGTTAGTAGAAAAGTTGGTATTTGCTTCAAATAACTATTTTTGTAGGTTAGCATTTATTTCATTTCAGGACAGAGCAAATATGTTTTTACTGATGTCTCTGGAGCAATACTGGTCCATAAAAGCTGGGGATGTTGCCCAGTTGAATCACTCCAAAAAATAAAATCCTAGAATAACATAGCATTGCTGTTCCATTCAGTAAAACCCTTTCCCTTTATGAGGCTACAAGATCCATACAGATGGAGCTAATTATCTCATCTTGTACTTTTTAACATGTTTTTTTCCTCTAGATTTATTTTTTTCACCTCTAAGCAAAACATAGAACACTGTTATATATAATGCATAGTCATTTAGCCAGAAAATTGTCTTAGAACAGTTAATTATTTAATTACTGCATATGCTATAACCTTGGTAACACAGTTCAGGGAAAAAAAAACGGTTAAGCAAGCAGAAGCTTTCTTCCTTAAACTCCATTGTTAAATAGCATTGCCTATTGTTTTCATTGATTTTAGGATAGCTGAAAGTCATTTGAATGAAGATAAAGTTCCTGTTTTAGAACCTGGTATTTGATTAACTTAGATTAATATGTTAAGTTAATTTACATGTCAATAAAAAACTAGAATCATAGAAAGGGGCACCTCAAGTAAAGACCTGCTCATCTGCAGCAAGTCAAGATCAAATAGAGGTATGTGCTTACAGCTGTCTAACTCATTCCTTCTGTGGAAGGGGACTCCAGAACCTCCCTTAAAACCTCTTAGAGGATTTTGTTGTTCTTATATTATTGTTATGTGATATTTTTTTCTTCAAGTGAAGTTGATCTAGTTGTCTCAGAAAATAAGTGGAACAATGTGCTGCTGTCACCTGTATGAACAAGATGCAGTTAGACGCTTTGGTGACTAGCTGGGCACTTCCTGCCTTCTCTCCTTCATTCTTGCCACCCTTCTGACCTCTCCCAGATCAAGACAAGTGCCAAGTCTTCTTATTGCAGCTTCATCTTTTCTAGAGGAAAGCAGTGTGTTTCACCAGGACAGCGTGGTTGTAATGGTAGCATTTAAAGGTTCTGCTTGCTGTGTCAGTGGTCCTTTGCTGCCTGCCTACTCTGTCCTCTCAGAGCATCAGCCCTGGGACAGTGGATGTGCCTTGGAACTGAAACCTGTTGTCATTCAAGAAGGTAGTAAACCTTTCATTGTAGCCTAGTGAAACAGTATCTGTTTTTCTCAGCGCCTTTAATATAAGCAGAATAGCTCAGTATCAAGCATACCACTGCCCAAAAGAGATGACCCTGGTGCTCGTTAGTGAGGACTTTGGAGTGGGAGGTGCACTTCAACATTTTGCATGGGATGTTGCTAATGTGCAACATCATTTACTTGATCCACACATATACAATTCGACATCATGATTGTACTTTTTCTTTCTTGTTTTGTGTGTGTGTGTTTTGTTTTGTTTGGGGTTTTTTTGTTTGGTTTTGGTTTGTTTTGGAGGTATTCTAACTTACAAATAGTATTTGACGTAGTTAAGATTAAGCTGTCTGCAACTTCAGCTGAACTACATCAGCATTGCCAAGCACTGCTCAGCCCTGTAGCACCAGCTGATGGCTCCCCTGTTGTCATGTAATTTCTCTGAAGAGCTGCAGATCTTCCGTAGTAAGAAGAGTACAGTGGATGATGATACCTGCTGTGTGCAGAGGTAGCATCTGCTAATGAAAGTTTAAAAGGTTTTGATAGCAGAAAAAGATCTCAGGTGCTCGATGGCAGGGTACTGTCCTGGCTACTGCAGGTGAGGAAGATGGGATGGGATGGGATGGGATGGGATGGGATGGGATGGGATGGGATGGGATGGGAGCAGAGCAGAGCAGAGCAGAGCAGAGCAGAGCACTGCTTCCTCAGTAGTTCGTGAACATCCTTTCTTGAGGGAGGCTTACCAGACAGCCCAGTACTGTGCATGTAAAGGGAAACCTGCTGACTCAGCAAGAAAGGACCTGATGACACTGTCGAAGAAAGGATGACTTCAGAGAAAAGCAGGAGGTAGACCTGCAACCAGATCTCAGAGAAGACAGAGAATTTATTTTGATAGACCCAAAGGTGCTTGGGGGAGTGTCTCTCATAGAACAGAAAGACCTTAGAGGTTGCTGAATAGGACCTGGCCTGGAAAAAAAGGCCCCATGCTGTAAGGATATAGTAAACAGAGGGGAGATTTCACCAGCAATCTTACTTTGTTTCTCTTTGGTTTTACTCTGAACTTTCTTTGTTTTTTGCAGAAATGTAATTAGCCTAATTTGTAGCCTAATGAAGCATTGTACTAGAGTTAACAAAGTTCTGGTGGTATTTTAGGAATTTTGTTTTCAGGGTAACGTGTGGTTTATGTCAGAAGCTTGCCAATTCAGGGTCAGATCCTGACCAGTGCACATCTAAGAACGTGTGCCTAGATTACCACCAAAGTACCTGCTCCTGGAGATAGAAGGAGGGCTTTTAAGTTTTGCTGGTTAAAAGTCGAATGCTAAACTTGGTCTTGTATCCAGTTACTTATAAATCAGAGGGTCTTGTGTGTGGTCACATTGGAATAGAATGAGTTACCCTGTGACAGCACTTAAAAAACTGCTTCTGAGCAGGGACAGTGGCTAATCTTACAGAGAAGGACTGTACACCCGTGGTTTGCTTCAGATCTAATGCATTTGGAGTTAAGAAAGTGCTTTTGTGGATTGAACTGAGCCCCGCACACAGTTGCTGTTAGCAGTAGTGGTAAATCTGGGGATTAGATTTGATCTTCTGATGTAAAGAAAAGAAATCGATAATTGTCATAATCACTGATAATTAATCACAGGTTACAATCTCTAGGGTTTTTAAGGTATGTAAATATTTGTGGGAGCAGGAGGAGAAAATACCTTCCAAATTTATGACAGTGTTTTCCCCTAGCCCTCTCAAGGCCGTTTGCCTGGTGCTCTCTCTTGCATGGAGTGAAGCTGCTGAGGCTGCAAGTGGGCAGAAGAGAATTAAAGTTAACCTAGAAGAGATGTGGTGACCAGCTGAGCCTCGAGCACTGGTTTTCCCTATTACACTGGGCCTTTCGTTTGCCCTTGGGGTTTCTGTGGGTTATGAAGACAGAGTAGCTTTACTGGCATCATCTCGGCGTGGGAAGGTCCACGTGCTGGTGTTTGGCGGGGTGTCTGCCGCCAGTACTACCTTTGGGTGGTCACTCGGTGGCTTTGGAAGGTATCCTTCAACTACATAGTGATAGCCTGGAGCAAGTTATAATGCTGATCCAGCAAGGAACATGAAAATCACCTGTGATTGAAAAGTCTCAAATCATCAGGTCTTATGCTCAGAGGTACCTGTGAAATAAATAATGAGGAAATACATCAAGCTGTACAAAAAGCAGCAAGTTGGTCTGGTTTTGTTGATGGAAGAATTCTAGTTAAAGACAAAAAGCCCTTGCAATGTATCTGTAGGGTGTGGTTACTGCTTTTTTTTTTAAACAGTCCAGCCTTCCTCTGGTGCTCCTGGTGATGGCATTTACCATGACAAAGGCATTTAATAGGACCGCAGCTTCCCTATAGCCTTTCCGAAATGACTTGTGGATGGCCCTTTAGTACGCGAGCTGAGCTTAAATAGCAGTGCGCTTTTGTCGTTTCAGCCTGAGGAAGAACTAAGCAATGTCGGTCTTGTCCTGGACAGAATTTACACAAGTGCTTCCTTAGATCAAATCCTCCTATTTTAGCGCATCTTTTAGGTGTTTCCTAGATCTGTGTAATATATACAAAACTTGTAAAAACACATTTTAAAATCCAGCAGTAGTACTGGATGCCCCTGCCCGGAGCTGAGGGGCTGAGGGAACGGTCTCTGTGAGGAGTGGCCGGCTCTGCCCACCCACCGCCACCCCCACACCCCCTCTCCCCGCCTCCCCCCCCCCCCCCCCCCCGCTCCCTGCGAGCCTTGCCCAGCCCCTCAGGGGAGCGGGTTTGGGGAAGGGGAGAACGCGAGAGAGGGGAGGAGTGAGGAGAAAAAGTGTGAAGAGCAGCCCTGCGAGCACGGAGGAGGAGAAGAGCATCTCCAGGTGCCAGAGCGGCCTCCCCTGCAGCCCGCGAGGAGAGCTCGGTGAGGCTGGGCGGGGATGCGAAGGGCTGAGTCTAGCTCCCATTCCCCATCCCTGCTCAGCTCCGAGGTGGAGGAGTTGGGGATGAAGGAGAGAAATTGAGCCTGGGAAAGGTGGGAGCCAGGGGGCAAAGAAAGTCGGTTTCTTCTCACCATCCAACTCAGTCAGTTGGAAATAAATTTTCACAACGTCAAGTCAGTTATGCCCGTGATAGTGATCGGTAAACGATCTCCACCCCTTCATCTTGGCCCATACGCTAATTTTGTCCCCCTCTTCTGTTGACATTTGTCTGTCCGGCCAAGGTCAACTCTCCACAGTTGCATAGCGCTTGCAGAGCACATCCAGCTTCAAGAACTCGTGCTGTTTGGAAAGGCAAAACAAAAAAAACAACCCACAGCTTTCCAAAAGCAGGACAGATAGCAGGAAGGCATTTTCATCATTTTTATCAGTGACTGCTGATGTTTATGAAGTGAGTAAATGGTTTGATATCTAATGCTTTGAAATAACCCTAGATTTGGACGATAAAAATACATCCATGTTGAATGAAAGTGCTTGAATATAAATTTTCATCTTGCTTGTGCACACTGAAATCTAAGGTGGTTAGAGAGAATTATGTCACATGAAGAGCATTAATTCACAGAGAGAACACTGAAGAATTGTGAAATAAACATCAGTAGCCCCGTTTTCCTTTACTACCATACCCTGCGTGTTGGGAATCAAAAGATTTGACAGATTATGGGCTAGACTAAATGAGCCAAGATTTTAAATGTTCTCTGTCTAAAACTGGAGCCTCAAACTTGTCAAAATACGGCTATGGAATTAAGTCTGAATGTAAATATGCATGGCAATCAATTAGTGACAGTAATAAAATTATTTCTTCAATTACAGTAAGAGTGAACGATGCAAGCAAAGCAAAAGTAGGAGGCAGATGCAACACTAGAGGAAGAAAAGGAAAAAAAAAAAGAATTCTCTAAAGGTAGGGAAGACGTCCCACCAAATGTTTAGAAATGAGGGTGATTTTCCAGTACTTGATCATATGTAAAATGTGATGTTAAAAAACCCAATCTCATTGAAAAATCTTTTTGATAGCTTCTCTCTAACTGGCAGGATGTATATTGCTATTTCAGAGGAAATGGAGCGCAATTAGTAAGTTTCCACATCTGAAGACAGCAGTCAGCAGTAACTTTGAGGCTTTTCTGATCTTAGCTGCATCTGAAACAATATTTTAATGTGTAGTAGCCTTGCTGGTACAAAATTCCCTATAGGTCTGTCTCCACAAAGTAACTGTTTTTTTCACTGGCTGCTGTGTTTCTCTCACATCATCTTTGGCAAGGACCACTTGAGGTTTTCCCTTCCTCTGTACTCTGGGGAATGGTCTGTTTCCTAGGATCATCTGGAAATTTCATCTGAAAATCTCTTGTTATGTCAGGGTCTTGGGACCTGACAATTTGATGTTTTCTGGCCTCCGAGATGGGATTGGAAGAGCATTTTTTTACCCATTGTAGGAGGCACATTCTACAAACCTTTATGGATTGAATGTCTGTTAAATGGTTTTAAGTGGATCTTACAACCATTTGCAGTCACAACCCTTCAGTTTATCTTGAGCTGTACTAATATATCACCCTGATGTGATCTATCTAAATCAAGTAAATATTGATTTATAACATTTTCAACGTTGTTCCTTGTATGGAGAAGCCATTATACAGTTAATATGTTCTGAAATTGATAATTTTACTTTATAATTTGCAGAGTATTTTTTATCTCAGCTATATGCTCAGCTCAGAACAATGTAAAATTCTACTACCCATCCATTTCCTGTCATCTTTACACATCTTATGAGTATGGTTCACAGTTTGGGACCTGGAGATGTTCCCGGTTAGTCTGATATGTATAGTTTCTTTCTATATGTTGTGTCTGATGTTATGGCATTATATAGTGGGAGATAACAACGGTTTGTGTTGACCAACTCTCAGATAGCTACTGTAATATATTTAGTTTAGACTGTGCAGAGCCTGGCATCTGCTCCCATGAATTTAGTTATTATCTATCTGATTTATAGCACAAGCCTGTAATAAATTATCTCAGCACAGTTGGAGTGCACTGAACTGCTGATTAAGAGCTGGAATGAATGGGGAAGGCAGGGACTCAGTAAACCAGGTTTATGGATTCAAAACTCTGTTTTGATTCTGTAACAGAAGCTAACAGAAAGTTACCATAATTGCTAACTTTATAACATATTTCAGCAAGCTCTTGTCCAACTCCACTGGTTTCATACAATTAATCTAATTTGTGTTCTGTATTTTAAATAAACATCCGGCAAGTACAGGAACTGCTGGTCTGTCAGCTATCAAGAACCAGTTAGGTCAAAGACTGTTTCATCATACTGAAGTCTACTGTATTGATATGTTTATTATTTTTATTGGTATTTTCTTCACTGACAGCTTCATAAAATGCCAATTTAATTTTCATTAAAGTCCTCAGCCTTTGACTGCAGGCAGATAAGCTAGGGTAGAGGAAATGAATGTATTGCAGCCCCATCTTGCAGCATTCTTCCCTCAGGGAGAGTTATTTTAGCCACTGGTGAAGTATTGCTGCTCAGTGTGTGTTTTAGTACTTAATCTGGATTAATAAACTAGACACCTATCTTCATGTTTTCTCTTAAAGGGAATGCTAATGGGCTGTGTAGTAGCCTTGGTGGCACAGCAAGAATGGGGAAGTAAATATTTGTAGAGCTAAATGGACTTGAGAGAACACATGCAATCATACCAGCACTTAGAGTTCCTAACTACACGACAAGGCTTCAAAGGTTAGAAATCCAGGAGGAGCTAAAGATACGCTCAGTAACCTGGAATGCAGACTGTGACCAAAAATACCATTGTGGGAGTTTGAGCTAAAAGAGCGTATGTTGGGTAGCGTGGTGATGAACTTGCTAAAATTCATCGTTGTGGACTTGCTCAAGGCTCAGTTTACAGGTGAGTGCTCAGCAGGACAGTTCAATTCCTGCAAGAAATGTAGTACTCTAGGTTGAAGATGGAGAGCATAGACTGGCTACATTCATTAAAGATCAATTAAAGAAAAAAAAAAAACCCAAAACTAAACCCAACCCTTTTTATTAAGACACCTCTGGAATATAGAAAAGGATAGACTGAAGTCAGACAAGGATAATGGGTAGGAGATACTCATCATGCTCCACTTTCTCAAGTTTCAGTTCAGTAATGTGGCAATTTGTTATAGTGATACATTTCTCTTGCTATTTTGTAAAAATACTGCCAGAAACAATGTCAGGTCAAGGTTTTTAAAGATGCTGGGGTGAGTTTTTGAGATAGTGAAACTTTTTCTGATTTTACAGTACTTTCTTTTTTTTTTTAATTTAACGCTGTGAGTTGAATTTGTGTCAAATGTTGGATGTGGGAAAGGACTCATTAAAAGTGAGTCAGGAATAATTTCTGTTTGTTTTTCTTAAGTATACTTTATTTAAAAGAAATCTACTTTTATTAAACATAATGGTGATTCTAGTAGAAAACAACATAAATTGACAGATTATCTGAATTGTTACAGCCATAATCTAGACATTATATAGTCATAATCCATAGCACTCAGACGTTCAATTCTATTAGCCTAGAAAGCTTTCGTCAACATTGCCCAAATATCTTGTGTGTAACTAGTGAAACTAAAAGACTACGTTTGCCAGTTTCCAGAAGTTGGTGATTTTGATTGAGTCTGCGTGTGTTGTATTCTAAGGACAGAATTTCCTGTGAGCACTTCCAGCAGTTCCTTGGTAAGAAAAGCTGCGGTAATGGCCTTTTGTTTCTCTGTCGTGTTTAACCTAGCCACATCTAAGAGAGCTAAGAAAATAAAACTCCGGCCAGACTGTGCAGTTACATGCAATGTCTCAATGAAGGCAGTGACTCTTATTTCATTCAGGTCATTGTATCCATCCTCATGGTCACTGAAGAACCAGAATAGATGGTATTTCTCCTGTTTGGAATTCCGTTTCCCTAGTGACTTGACATTTGTAGCATTTAACTAAATATACCTGCAGCTTAAAGAAGAGAGTAACAGAAGGAAATTTTATGGTCTCTCACTTTATGCTGACAAATGTTTATTATGGGAAGGACCCACAGAGGTAATACAGTACAGCCTTAGATAAAATATCTTGTGTTAGTACCGTACAGCTGTGTTTCCTGTAGAAGCCCAGAATAATAAACTAGTAAGTGATGGTTTAGGTTTAACAACTGAATGGTTGGGTTTTCCTTCATTAAGAAGTAGTGAACACTCATATTCCTTTCATCATGTCCATTTGTAGTGGTAGTGTACCATAAGAAACATTTCAGTTGTGTTATTGGAAAATTGCAACTCCAAAGACATGATTTTATATCTTATTTGTTTATAATACTGCAGGAGCTGTAACTTGGCTACATATTAATAATGGGTAGTTACTATTCTAAATGGGGACATGGAGGCTGCTAGCTACATATTTAATTGATGCTGCTGTTCCAGCAATAACCTTTAAGTTAGAAAGGCTAACTATGTATTTTTTTTTAACCTAGGAAAGAAAAACTTTTGAAGGTAGCTTATTTAATTCCTAAAACAAATATTTCCTTCCAAATTAAAAAAAAAAAAAAAGTCTCATTTACAGCACAAGGAGTCCACATTCAAGGCGTCTTTGAATCTGTTGTTCTTTGAATTTTTTACCAAAAATCTTTCTCGGATAAACAAAAGGCTATGGAGGTTATTCTGACAAATGGTGCACTGCAGCCTGTTTCATGTTTGGTATTTGCAGAGGGATCAGTAGCCTTCAGAATAATTGCTGCTGTAATGCAAGAACAAAAATTACCACTTTTAACAAATTAAAAATATAGAACAGGGTGGTATGATAAAAACCAAACAGCAGTCAGGGCTTGTAAAATATTCTGGTTTGGTACCCAGAGTCTCAAATGGAAAAGAGACTGCAAGAAAGAGCCAGCCACTGTTTAGCAACACAACTAGTAAAGATTACAGGGATTTAACTAAACTTGATTCCAATTTTCCCTTGTTACTTTATTGAATTCCCAGGATTGACTGTAAATTAATATTACTAATATTTTTTCTCTGCAAGATTCAATACCTAGTTCAAATATTTTACATTGTATATGTGTTGATGTATAACTCTATGCTTCATTTTATTTTAAAAAGCAAAGCAAAAAAGCTTTACTTGAATCAGAAGACTGATATATCCTGTAACCAGTATTTTCCAATTAAAAACTAGTGAAAAAACCTTACTATTTTGGAATCAGGGCCTTAGTACAATACTAAAGGACTAAATCGAAACTATAAACAGAAATATGAACTGAAAATACCGAATATGGCATATAACGTGAGAAATGAAAAAGTAACTGCAGGAAGTAATGATATTAGAAGACATATCATATGAGTCATGTGAAATCTAGAGAACTTGTTCGTGCACTTAGGGATTCTGAAGACGGGAAGGTATTCCTACTGTGTAACTTTGTTTTCCTGAAGTTATGGGTCTGAATTATCTGTGGGGCTTGTATAACATATGGGAAGAGGTCCTTCCAGAGAATGATTGGAAAAATGCAATTAGAAGCCTAGTGAAGACTTGCCCTAGGTCTCTGTGACCTCCTGGAGAGGCCTGCCTCTCCCCACTACACAGGGAGACTAGTTAGAGGTGTGTAAGTGGGTACATGACATTCTGCTCAGCTTTATTACATGCCGTTGGGTGTGGTGGTGTACGATGAGATTGCCACCCTGACCTGGCATGGGACTTACTATGAGGTGAAACTTCAACCTCGCAAGCACAGCTTCTCCACTGGGACAGTCGACAAAACTAGCTGTCATAAGGGAGGAAGCTCTGCGTACTCATCCCTGGTAGTGAGGCTCTAGCAGCCCACAAAGTATTGTTGTGTAAATGTTGTCATGTGTCCATCACAACCACGTGCAATGCCTCTCCTAAATGTCCCTGTATTTGAGCACAGCAGCAAGGTTTACCACTGACTGTAGTGCTGCTAGTGATGAACTCCTTCAACGAAGATACATAGAATGACATCATTATAGGAGTATGCTCAAAGAAACTATGTTGTGTGCAAAATGATTGACCTTCCCATAAATCCTGTCTAATTCTATGCAAAATTCTTAGAAATATTTTCCAGCTTCTCATAGAAAGACTGATGAGGTTTACATAATGTAATATTTTTAAAAAAAAATTATTAAATTGTATTTGCTTTGTAGTTCCAGGTAACAAAGAAAATGGAATTTCCTAAAGTAAAGGGGCTAACTTATTTTTTCTCTTAACCATTTAGCTATGAGGAATTAAATAAATACAGATTTGAACAGTTCTCTAAGAAAAAAAGAACAGTAGAATGTAGCAGCATGACAGCATGACAGCAATGCTAATTACAGATGGAATAGAGAAAGGGATCATGTCAAATTAGTCTCAATTGCATGAATTTGAATTTTTCGTTTATATAAAATATTACAATAGTGGAAGAAATATCTTGCAAGAAGATTTCTTTCAATCTGCCACTTGGAAACAAAGCTGAGGCTCTTCAGGAGTGCTTGGGTCAGAACTTAACCTCTCTATGAGATGCCACTTTATTGCTAGATATTTTTTATAACAGATTAACAGAATGGAGGGTTCCAAAGAACTCTCTTCCACCATCCTTTTTCCCTCTGCACTTTTATGCAGTTATATAAGCAAACACAGATAGCGTGCATGTGCAACACACTGCTGGAGTTCCTACAAGAGTACGATCACGACATATTGCAATCATATTGTGAATAAAAGGTTTGAATACTGTAATTGTGTAGAATATAAAAATAAGTCTGTGCTGTATGTTGCAATGTGAGACTCCAGTATCCATTGTTGTAGAAGAGTAAGATGGATGGAATTGATGTGATGTCGTTATTACTGAGGTAATATTATGGATGTAATTCTGTAATTATTAAGATAGCAGTAACATAACATTAGATGTCTTAAGCATCTATAATTAACTTTTAGGCTTGTTTGGTTTTTTTATATTCTGCCTATAACTAAGTTATGAGGGACAGATTATTCAGATACTCTTGAGACCCTATGATCAAGGCAGGTAGACCTGGATGGAGCCCCAGGAGGTCAGGTAGATCAGCTCCCTGCCCCAGCAGCAGTAATTATACCTAACCCATGTCTGACAGTTAATTAGCTATCCTGTTCTTAAAACCCTCCTGTGATTGAGATTCCACTCTCCCTTGGCAATCGATTTTGGTGCTGAACTATCTTGACAGCTAGAAAGATTTCCCTAATGTCTGAACTAAATTTCCCTTGCTGTAGTTTAACCCTTCTTTGTCCTGTGAAGAACAGTTTTGTCCCTTTCCCTGGATGGGGTGGGAACCCCTGTAGACATCCTGGTCTGGGGCAGGGATGGGCACCTGGCTCAGGTCTGAAGGCAGTGCCTGTTTGCTGGTACGGCAGGGCAGAACCTGCAGGATGCAGCAGCCCTGTACCTAGCTGTGACACCAGCACAGCCATCTCTGCTGGCTCTGCACCGCGTTTCCCTTTGCAGAGCTGACGTGCCCACTTACCGACTTCCTCAGAACACTTTGAAATATGTACATGAAATGTACTTTGAGAGTTGCTGTAATTTTTCTCTTACAAAACCATGGGTCTGTAATTTACATCACTTAACGTGACAAGTACAAATCAATCCACATACTGTACATTTTTAAAATGTTCCTAGTTTATTATTTTGTATTGTTAGGGCATATTTTAAAAGCATTTATTAGGACACAATGTTGGCAGTTAGAAAATGTCAGCCTCGGTCTTAGTTTCATCCACATATAAAGCATCGATAGGTCAAGATTATTTAAGTAAGACCTTGGTATGGTGAGACTGCTTGGTTTTCTTGCACTGTTTGGGTGTGTGGCTTTTTGTCCTGAGCTCTATACTGAGACTAAAGGATCTTTATTTCACTTTACAGAGCTGAGGTTTTCTAATGAGCTGCTGCAAGCCCACTGAGCTCAGTAGCAATAAGTTTCAGTGATGCTTTGGAGCCCCATCTATTCCTACTTCAGGAAATCAGCTTTGGCCCCTTCGTGTCATGTAGAATTGTGTAATCCTTGGACAGAGCAGGAATAGAAGCAAATGAGTAGCCTTGACAATCTTTTTCTGATGTTTTTAGTGATTTCTTAAGATTAAAAAGCAGATTAAGACCATCTAAAAGGCCAGAGAAAGGACTACCTTCATTGCAGGATTTCCAACTTTGCTATTCTGCTAAAAGGTGGAGAAATTTAGGCCGTGACCATTAGAGCCCAAATTTATGAGTAGCTGTTCTCAAAAGCTAGCTGTAAGCCCAGTCACAAGCTGCTTGTCTCAGCAAGCAGGCCACAGGAAGGCAGAATTTTGATGGAAGATGCAGGTTACTAATGGCTGTGGTGTTTGCATTTTCCAGAGTAAAGCAGTTTTTCAGACAGGTAAGTCAGCATCTGAAGTGTCAGCGTCCACTGAAGTTCCTCGCAACTTCGTGGAAGCCTGCAATAGTAGTTGCCTAATTTGTTGTATATATACTGTTCTCAGGGAAATAATTGAAAAGCAGGCAGGGAAGTAGAGACGGGAGGGAAAAGAAGAACAAAAAAGCCTATTCCTCTGTGAAATAATAGCATTAATCGTTGTCTCGCTATACTTTTTAAAGGCAAGTTTTGTGTTTGTCAGTTTAATAGAACACAGGTTAGCCTGCTTTATTCATCTATCTGACACACAATAGTAACAAATATATTAATAATCCTGATTTTAACCTCTGGGCTTCCCGGTCTATCCATGCATGTCTACATTTTTCACCACCTTAGCACAATTAAGCACCCCAACTGCATAATGTGTTCTGTTGGGTAAGTGGGAGGGGACATATGGTACATTTCTCCAGGAGCTGAGGTCTCCATTGCTTTTATTGTTCTGTGTCACAATCTTAATGCTTTTTTAATGGAGTTTTCAGAGGGTGAACACCGTCAGCCCATTGTCTGCTGTGCTTGGCATAGAGGAATGAGAACTATATGCTTTCTGGAAGCAGGGTAGGAAATTGAAGAAGGATATCATTAAAAGTATGGGAAGAAGGTTGATGATGAAATGATGATACTTTCTGTTCTCAGGCATGACTTCTGCCAGTTTAGCAGTGATTTAGACTGAAAGTATTTTTCATGATATTCATACCAGTCGGATGGCCTGCAGTAAGGACACATTAAGAACAAAGACATTCCAGAAAAAACAGTGAAATAGTTTGTAAATAACTGAAGTGAGAGTTGGTCCCTCTCATTTCACTGCATATTTTCCCATTTCATTTTCATTGATAGGAAAATCAGTGCTGACTTCTAAGGGCTCACATGGTGCAGAACAGTTTACAGGAAGGCCTTACAGAACAAATCTGGTTTTAAATGAAATAACGCAACTGTTTTATTTAGTTATCTGTCCAGCAAAGCACTTGACCTCTTGACTTCTGTTTGACAACTCACATATTTAAAGTTCTGCTCAAACTACTGTGTGTTGCTGGAGCGCTGCCATATTGAATCGATCTTTAATACACGATCGATTAGTTCGATTTGGTTTGCTTTTATCCTTGCTTTTCTTTCTTTTGTTTCTTTTACAAGTCTCGGTTTTGTTTCCTGACCATAATGCCTAAGACCCTATGTTTGTAACAGGATCTAACAAAACTAACACCTTTTTACATTGCTTGTATATTAGATACATGTACGTGGAAGATTAATTTGGAGACACAGGTAAGGGTTAGAATTGTAGGAAAACTCACTGTACAGGCTTGCCGTCATAGCTGAAACCCACGGGTTAATCAATCAAGCCCAGCACATGTACGTACAGACATCACTATAATTCTAAGAGAAACCTTGACTGGAGACTATAGGATACCACCAGTGCTGTTGACTGAGCTTGGTAAGTCTGACACGTAAATCACTTGTTTGACAGTTGTTTCTAACTAGCAATTACTTCACTCTGAATCAAAACCTGGCTATCTCTCAAGTGGCATCAACTTCATTGCAAATAACTACTGCAGTGAGAGCTAGAGAGATCAAGAATATAATCAGTTAAAATTTGGATCAGAAAATGAAATGACCCAAAGATGTTATGCAGGCCTTAGTTTACAGACTGTGTGTAGTTAGCGCTTATCAATTATATAGACGAAACAGGTATAATCAATGCCAGAATAATTTTCTCTGTATGGATAGCAGCTCTTAAATACAAATTACAACATTATCTACCTAAGATCTGTGTGTAAGGATGTTGCTCTTTTACTAATGATGAGAGAAATTCTGTGGGTAGACATCTCCTCTTCCCCTCCAAAAGGAGTGCTGTTTGAGGGGAGACAGTAAGCAAAACAGTGCCACAGAGGACAAGTGACCAAATATTCTGCACGTTTGCTGTAGAAGGAATAGGAAGTGTTGGACTGAAATTGAACCAGGAGAGAAATTGAGGCAGGAGAGCTTGGCATTAGCGATAATGGGGATAGTGACCTGCAGGAGTGGGGTGGCCAGAGGAGGCAGGGAGGATGGAGCAGGCCTTCAGGCAGGGACCGAGTCAAGGTGATGCCTTCAGATCACTTTTCTGAACTTTAGCAGCAATTCTGTGACTGAATTCTTTATATCATAACTGCTGTAGGGCCTGTGCAGAGAACATGGGAGTGTGCATGTGTGAATACGAACACAGGTGGAACGAGGTTGAGTTTCAGAAATGAAATTACATTTATTTATTTCCTTATGGTAAATCCATGGCCACACCTATTTTATGTTCTTGCTGTTTTCTTGTATTTGTTGTGACTTTACGTAGAGAAGTCTACCCATCTCCCCCACAATACTCCCCCCTCAGGAAGGAAGGATTCCACCATACCTTCAATACCACTTGAAGCTTTAGAAATGCTATGCAGGAATGTGTCCATGACTGAAACATGTAATGAATTGCTTGTTTGCTGACCTTGAACCCAGCATTACTACTTTCTTTTTCTAAGTTCTCTGAATAAGTGAAAAAAAAAAAGCAGACTGTAAATTCAGATTCTGAAAAAAGGCACAGCAAAAGTTGAAGGCCCTGCAAAAGTTTTTCAGGGACATCCTGGAGCCACGTGGTGACATGCATATTCCATGTTTCTTCTCTCATCAGTCTCCCATTTCTGTATCTTTTGAAGCAGCATGTAGGCATGCCTTTGTTGTGACCTTGCTTCTGCTTTTCTGCAGGGAAAAAGAAAATACAGAAGTTATTTTAGCAGGAAGGAATCTCTGCGCAGGGTGTCTTTGTTGGTGCCTCCTACATCTCTGAAAAGCTAGGGGACCAATTCCTAAACAAGAAAAGTCTCCAGTTTGTTTTCTGTAATTGCTTGTTCAGTCTCACCTAACTTAATTATCATCTACTGGCTGGCCTTGGCATGCTCTGGATTTGCTCAATAATCAATAGTAAAGAATAGGCAACTCCAGAGGATCATTTGTATCATTCTAAGGTTATTATCTAAAATTGGTGGTATCACCTCTGGTGGTATTTATCTTTTTCCATCAATTATAGCAAGAGTCCAAATGACTGACTTAAACTGGGTGATTAAAGAGATTAATCCCGGTTTCTGGTAATGTTATGGGAGGTCTGCTTTCTACAGTGTCTAATGTCTCAGCATTGTGGAAAAGCACCTTTTCCTGTAGCTCACCAATAGGTAGCAGTGGCCTCTCGTATAAGTGTCTTTCTAATGCAGTCCACCACTCCCCACCCTGTGTACTGCCAGTTTCTGCTCTGTCCTTCCAGCTCACTGTGAGATGGAATCTACTTGAACCCTGAGAGCAGTGCCCTGTGTCTTTAGGGCTGCTCCGTAGACCTTCTGGGGATGGTAAAGAACAAGGATGCAGTATTATAGCTCCAAACCCAAGATACTGAGGTAGAGAGAGCAAAGAAACAACACCACAAAGCTCCACAGTCAGATCTGCATCCCCTTTGTTAGTCCCAAATGCTAGAATAGAGGTTTCTTTTGCATGGCAACAAGTTACAGTAGAACTTAAGCATCTTCACTCAGACACTGTGCTTTCAGTCATCTGATTTGCTTCTCTATTCCTTCTCCTGGATTTACTCTCTCTTCTCATCAGTGTGTGTTTGAGCTTCTAGTACAGCTTTTGGATCAAACTGAACCTCCTCCATAATACTGTAGGTGAAGTTATTCTGCTTAACATTAACTATTTAGAAGTTAGATCCTTCTTTTAAACCAGAGGTCTGCATTCCTTGATGTTCAGCAGGAGACACCATGGGACAACATTGAGCTTGTGTAAGTCATGGTCTGGATTGCTGGGCATGTTAGCCTGTCACCTATAGAACTGAATGCCTTTTATTCTATGGAGTTGAGAGTTTTGTGCCCTATTTGCTGATCCCTCAGGATGGAATGGGCCATACAGAACCCCTTTGTCATCCTTATTGTGAGGACATGCTAAATGCAGAACAGAGTGATGAGCAAAGTGTTTTTTACCTTTTTTGTCCTAATTGCAGAGACACCACAAGTATCTATGGGGAAGCTGCTGTAAGTTGGAGTGGCAACGGGTGTTCAGTAGCTTACACTGAAGTGTACTGGGTGCTAGCAAGAAAGAGGCATGGAAAGGACTTTTGTTCCTTGTATCGTATGTTTTTTATTTGCTTCCTCTTTGATGTGATTCCAAAAGACTTGTGAAGGAGCCTAGCTTTCCTGTGTCACTCTTCGTCAGAGCTTTGTCAGAAGGGTATCTTCTCTGTCCACGTTAGGTTGTCCAGTAGAACATTGTTAATGGTTTTTAATGATCTACTGCAAAGATACTGACCCAAAGGTAAACATCAGTTGTTTTTCTGCTAGACTGTATTTCAAAGGTTTGTTCAGAAAATGGGTTATCAACTCATGTGAGGGACAAAATATGCTCAAATGAGTTTTTCCTCACTATGGGTTTTCTTGCCAATTGTAAAAAGTGGACGTGCACGTAAAAGTCAGCCAAAATAGTCCCTGTGGTAGATTTTTATCATCAAGTATTTCCATGTATGAAAGCAATCAGTCCTTACTGGCATGTCTTATGTCTCTGAATTTACCTGGACTGAAATAATAAAATCAGATCTCTGAATGCACTTTGTTTCCATGTGCGTTATGCAGTAAATCAGTTTCATTTTGTTCTTGATGTTATCCTACTGCAAAACCCAAAGAAAACACTCAATAAATGAAATTGCATTGCTCCAATTCCAAAAATCTGAGTAATACAAAAGGTCTTCAGCTGGAATAAATATATTTCTGCTAGAAAGGTTTCTCAAACCTGCTTCTCCAATAAATTCTGACTGTTCTTTTAGTACAGATAAGATAATATTCTCAAAATATGACTGCAAAACATCCGTACGACTGGTATGGCAAACCCTGTGTACTTCAAGAAATTATTTTTTTTGGCAAAACCAAATATACTGTGTGCTGTATGTCACCCAAATGGCAAGAGGAAGGAATTGCATGTGTCATGACGTAAAAATCTACCATCAGCAAGCTCATCTATTTCTTAGTGGCTTTCTAAATTTGGATTTTGGGGATCATAAAACCCCAGTCTGTGTACAGTGAATTTTCTACTGACCAGTGCAGCATTAAAATTCTGAATATTTTCACCAGTGTCTGTAATACTATATCTGTTTGTAATGCATGAGTGACTTGGTAAGAAATAAGAGGAGGGGGATTAGCTATTAAACTTGTCAGAAATAGATTCCAAGTAAATACCAGGAGCGGGGAGTGGGGGGAAGATTGTATTAGGTGTTTTTCCAGAGCAATGGCACAGTGAGTCCTTTGAGATTTACAATTTTCTTTTCCATATGGAAAAAAAACAACCCTGTTAATCTGACAAAGGTGGGATGCTAGGTAATTTTCACACAGAAGTGTTTTCTCAGCAGCTAGCGCTTTGAGTGCACGCTCAGTGGCATACTTCACTGTTTTCTTTCTTTGTCATTAAAGTTTGGGTTGGTAGTCAACTTCTATTTATTCCCATGTCTCATAATGTACACTTGTGTATATTAAGACTGTAGTATGCTGTGAGTCCTTCCAGAATAAAGTTTTAAATTGTCTTCAGTTTGCATGTTCTTCAATGGCTTGGTTGTTTGAAACTGATAATGTGGATTGTTTTGGTTTTTTTTTTTCCAGGGGGAAAAAGGTCTATTTCTGTAAGTCCTCAAACAAAATTTGTCAAAAATCCTGCTTTTAAAATCTCAATTTTTCTTACATAATTTTGTCTCAGTTTAAGAAGATAAAAAGTAATAGTCCTATGATTTCCTCAAATGTCATCTAGCTAAATCTTTTTAAGAATTGATTATGTTGCTCTGGGAGGCTCAATATGAAAAAACCAAGCAAATGCATAATACTAGTTTGCATATTCTACTTTTTAACAGAAATGTTACTTCTGTTGAGAATAAAGTAATTTCAGCTAGAATCAAAGGTCTGTGTTGTTTTGGGTTTTTTTTCCATTTAGAGCTCTCAGAGCAAAATTAGGCAGTGCCAAGAATGAGTAATTTAGCTGTGGAACTGTCCTCAGTTTGAGATTATAAAGGCAAAAATAGTTCTTGTTAGAGTCCTGTGTTAAATCTTCTACATAACTAGACTGCAGAGCTTGTGCAGAGCAATAATTGATGGCAGGCAAAATTCTTTATTGTTGAGTGTGTTTTCTGAGGTATTCTGCCTGGTCAGAGGTGGTAAATTGTCCCTGGCTTCCTCTTGGTTTACTATTCTGCATCTTTTAGTCAGTAGTCTGGAATCATGGAATAAGAGGATCACTTCATTTGTAAAATTCTAAATGAACAATTATGAGTTGAAATCTGAAATTTTGTGGAGCATTGACAGGAGAATTTAGCTGTAAAAATATATTACTGTAAAGTAGAAAAAGAAGAGGAGAGGCAATGTTCAAGCAATGTTGCTTGAAGTTTACTGATAAAGCACATGATAAACCTAAAAGTAATAGTCTTCCCAAATGCTCATATTCCATGTCTTACACAATTGGACCACAGGTACATGGTTGTGGTTATTCTCTTGGAGTAGCATCTTCTGTTTACCTAATGTTTTGAATAGCATATTGTGGTTGTTAGTGCCTGCCTGGAAAGTATTCTCTTCCAAAGTAGCTATTTTTCTTCCCTGCTGTTTATTTACAGAGGCTCTGGACTGAAAGACTCCTGCAAAATTCATTGTGATTTCAAAAGGCTTGGTATAAAAATCACTTGCGTTTTGAGTGTTGAGGGTTAAGATTCAAATGCACAGAGCAAGTAAACCACGAGCATAGTAACACGTGTTGCAAAGCTGTAAAGAAAATACAGACTTCAAATGCATTGACACGAGTAGATATGGAAAGACTCCATCATGACTGATTAATTCTAGTTAAAGTACCCATTGTGCCAATTCCTGCCAATGTAATAACTGCTTCCTCTTGAGATGGGTTTTCTTATCAGCTGTTTTGCTAGTTTGAAGAACTGGGAAAGCCATTGCTTAAGTTAGATGCAAACTAGATGGCTTTTGTAAGTGTGATTTCCAAAATCAGATCTTTCCGTTATGTGAGACAGAAAAAATTAAACCATTTCATAGTCTGTTTTCCCGATCTCTGGCTGTTTCAAAACAAGCCAGTTGCTTAGAATATTTATCTTTTTATTATTATTTTTAAGATTACAGACAGAATAGCATCTGGACTGTAAGCTGCACTTGCTTACTGCTCTTTAGAAACCTTGATTTATACATATTCCTCATTTCTGTGGAAGTTGCTGAAATGGCTTTTCTAGGATTCAGTAGAAGTGCTACACTGACAGAAAAATCACAGATTGCCTATGAACAATGGAGAGAGTCTTGAAAAAACTAAAATCCTTATTGAAATATTATGAAAAAAGTTATGCCTGCACAAGAGAAGCAAGTGGAAATGAGGCTTTTAGCCCTCAAAAACATCCTCGGATTTTCCTGCAGGTTCCATTTGTCAATTTAATAGCTATGTGACATGTACTTGACACATTTCTCCTGTAATATAGGATGATCACCCATCTTTATTTTCTGGGAAATATGTCCAGTGGAGTTACATTTAAGATAGAAGCAACAGAACCTGCACGAAGGAGGGTTGATAAAAGCTGCCTGAAGTTCCTTGTGTTAAACATCACTTGGTGTGCATTATTCTCTTTAAGCATGAAACAAGTTTCTGTTTTCAAAGGTGGAATTTATATGGGTCTCTCATGCAGAGAGCGTATTGTGTTCTTTGGAGGAAGCGTGGAAGCACTGTCTGCGCGCAGCTTGGAGAGGAGGTCTTAGCGCAGTTGTATCTGCATGCAGAGTTTCCGAATTTGGCTCATTGTTTCCATGTCTGTATTGCTCAATGTCAGTGTTACATTTGGGTAAATTGCCTTCAGGTCTAAGGTTTTCTACTGCCTGGGAATTGACTTGTTTCCCCTGCAGTTCTCTCACTTCAACTGCAGTGAATAGGCAAAGCCCAGGGATAAATCTGTGAATATACTTCAAGTGTATTTTTTTCTCCATTATTATTTTCGGTTCTATAATGTTAACTTAATATTCCCAGCACAGTAATGCTTTTTCACAGCAGAAAATAGTACTAAATAGCACAGAATAATTGGTGGATCGCTGAATAATAGCAATCGTAGTTGTAGCTGTGGGGGCCCCAGGCCAGAAGCGAGGCCCATGGTGCAGCAGCAGATCTTGTCTGTTATTAGACCACCTTTGGAGTGATGCATGGTCAGAGGGGCTGGAGATTGTAACTCCTTTGTGGAAGTGCCTGTATTTATTGTTTAAGCTTGGAAAGTTGATGTCTCATTAAATCTCTGCTCTTCTTTAGGTTCTGTAGTGCCTTTTTCAAATGGTACTTTACAATATCTAATGGGTCAGATTAGTTTTTGTACAGCCACAGCAGTCAATATGAAATTTCTTATGTTGCATTCAGTAGAATCAGTAGCATTACCTGAGACAAACCAAGTTTTGATGGGAGTTCAGGTAACACCATCTGTTACAGAAGCTCCTTGATGATATTGTTCCTAGCAAGTGTTTAACGTGTATGTATAGGATCTACTAAGTGTGCTCATTGCTTTTTTGGTTTGCTTTGTTTTTAAGGTTCCTGAGATCTTCTATTTGTTGCCTGGGAAAGAAAAAGATTATAGGATTTTTTAATGGTCTTTAAAAAAGTTGAGCAAACAACATATGTAATTACTCTGTAGGGAAATACTGCTTAATTAAAACACAAAGTCATTCTATTAGCATACACACCTGCTGCTCATGTGGTTCATTTCTTCCAGAAATAACCAAATTACCAAATAGAGATTGTTCTATAGTTCAGCTACCTAGAATGTGTGCTTCAGCATTTTTGTCTTGTTCTCCTGCTGGTGATTCATTGTTGGCTTAAAAATAGTCTCACTACATGTAGATAGAGATCTGCTGGGACTCAGCTACCAGCTGTGAAAGAATACAGTTTATCTGGATTGTTTAAGGGAAGAAAAAATCCCCCCCAGCCTATAGAGTTTTCACGGATGTTATCTGTAGGGAAAATTTACACTTCAGATTGGACACAAAAGAAATCTACTTCCCCATGCACTATGCCGTTATCCAAAAAGTGTGGGAAACTCAGTTTGTGGAAGAAACTTGAAAATGCTTTGAAAAGTTGTGCCTGCTGTAAAGTACTAAGGCTTCTTATTAGTTAGGGGCCTTGTGAGGTCTTTTGATTAACTTAATTGTAATGTATCTGTCGGACAAAATACCCCTGGAAAATTTGTATATGTCCTGGTATGAATCAGGAGTACCTTTTCTCTGTGTGTATGTGATAGCATTGATCTGAAAATGAATTAGACTTGTTCTTGTAATATGATGGAATTTAATTGACATCATCCACTCTTACATTGTATTTTTTTACCCTTGTAATTTTGAAGTGAATGTAATATACATAGAAGGGAGCATAACCTATAGGGAATGAAGTTTTTCTTTCTCCCAAGCTATATAGTGCTGGGTTTCTTTGTTTTAACTGAGGCTTTATCTCCTCTGATGAGCATTAAATAAAGAGTATAAGAGGTAGGTAAGTATGAAGTGATCCTTTCTTTAAGTTTTCTTCCTATTTCTGGTCATCAAAACTGCAGAGGTCTCTGGAGCTGGTGGCTGCATTTAGAGTACTGGATGTAACAGCTGTCAGTATACCATCCTCCTTCACTTAGGTGCACGAACTTTCTACATAAGGTCTCACTCCTTACTACTTTATCTTCTCTCCATATTGAGGTGCATTAAGTATTGTAAAGAGTCTGATTTAGCTGTTTCCTATGGATGTAGACAATAAAAGAGAAACCGACCCCATCATGTGTAAGGCTCTGGTTTTGGTAAATGCTGTTCATATGTCTCTATGGTTGTGAAACAATCAGTATGCCAATGTCACCCTTAGAATTTACATTATCAAAGTTTGTATTCTTTCTATCACATCCTCAATTTGCTAAATGGATCACTATATAGTTACAATTGCAGTAGCATGACAGCCAGCTATGAAGAATAAATTGTTTAGCTTCTGAGTGTGGTTTAATCGAGCTATGTTGCAGCCCTCACTGGGAAATCTATCATAAATACAGAATGCAAAAATGCCTAATATCCCAGCCAACCAACCCAGAGCTAGATTAATAGCTTAATTCTGGTCCAAAGTGAAGGCCACTGAACACATTATTTTCCTAATCTCTTCAGGTTATAATTTAACGTGTCAGTGGTTTTTAAAGTGCTATAGCTTTGATGTGGAAACTTCAAAAATTGGGCTCTTTCCTATTGACCTGTTAAAACAACTGAAATCAGCTGATGCACTCAAAATTTCCTTCTAATGCTGGGCATTGGGACTGAGCCACTTCTGTGGAGGGAACCTGTCTCCAGGATGCAGCTTTCACCACAGCTCAGGCACTTGAGTTTGTCAAGTGTGTTCTAAATCCTGATTTTTTTTTCCTTAATTTAGCGTTCCAGAGTATGTGGAATGAAAGTTGTTTCTTTGTGGAATATATTTCAGGCTAGATTTTCTTCACAAGCAGCATGCTAATTTTACTCAGCTACATATTATTTGCTTTAGCTGATAAAAACTCAATCTGTAAGCAAGGAGAGAACATTAAAAATACCCTTTTATGCAAGACTTTAAATGAAAGACTTAATTTTCCAGCACATATATTTAATACAGCCTCAACTAATTACCAAAGTATTGTTGACTGTTAGAAAAACAAGATTAAATGACTCAGGTCACACTTTACATGACTCCATACAACAGAAGTATGAATGCAATCTTCCTTTTGATTTCTCATTGGAGATTGCATAACCCTCCTCATCTGCTTTTGAGACCTTTCTTCTCCACTCTTCATTCCCATATGAGATAAAGCAATCCAGAACAGCAGCATGAATTTCAGGTAGCACTCAGTCCATGACAGCTTCACTTCTCTCTGGATAGTTAATGCATGCAGTTAAACCCTCCTTATGCCAGGCTATCACCAAAATTCACAGTACTAGTGGAGTATGAGCATATCTTTGGTCCCTCTTCCTCCCTTCTCCTTCAGCACCTGAATTATGTTGGAGTGGTGAAGCCAAAACTTTCATGAAAGGTGCTTTGAAGAGCAGGAGATAGGGCTTCCTTGGGAAAAAAGACAGTTTCCACATGACCTGCCAAGCTGGGTTGGAACCTCTGAACATTTTTCTAGAAAGGGGTGCCAAATTTGTCCTTACACTTTAGACTGCAGCTGTGGTAAGAGGCAATATAATGGTGTGACAGATTGTGAGATACAATACTGGAAAAAACATTTTCTCCTTCAGAATGCTAACCGATGCTGCCAATCTCCCACAAGTTTCAGATGCAGGTATAAAGTGGACAAATGAACAGTGGGGTTGCTCCACTGTGGACATGCACACTAATGTGGCAGTTCTTCTTGGTTATATACAGTTCAATGATACTTATTCATTAGGTTACCTCATACACCTGTACATATTCATAACTTGCCCTGCTTCGTATTAAAATGAATTTCAAGAAGTAATTTCCATAAACTCCTCCCAACTGTGCCCGCACACTGCTGTTTGGTGGTGGTCGTTGAGGGTCGTGGGGATGAAGTCGGATGGCTCCTCTTCGTCACCGCAAGTAACCTTCTGTTTTGCGCAGACTCAGTTACCCCTTGACTCTGATCTGAACTACAAGTTTGGTTTCAGCAGGTTTTGTATACCTGCAAGGACAAGGTGGAGCTTGAACTAATTACAATGAAATGCTTTGCCTGAATTCATGACCAATTAGAGACAAGCAAGGAATTAATCGAACAGATACGGAGGAGGGGGGTACTGGAACTTGTCAAAGAAGTCATTTTATTTGCACAGAGCACATAGTCCTTGAGTGTGTAATTTACTTAAAACATGGTGTTAGACTCAAACTTCTGTCCCAATTGATGTTTCTTCTTTATCAGTGAGGCAGTCGTTCAAGCGAGGCATTGTTTATGGGAGGTCACCGCTATGGCACTTGTACTGGTTTCAGTCAGGATGGAGTTAACTTCTTTTGTAGCAGCGAATGGAATGCTGTGTTTGAGAGTTAAAATGAAAGCAGTGCTGATAACACCCTGATGTTTTTAGTTATGGTCAAGCAGTCAAGGACTTTTTCAGCTCTTCATATTTCTCTATTAATGAGAAAGGAGGGGACGAAGCCAGGACAGGTGACCCAAACTGGCCAAGGAGAGTATTCCATGCCAGTTATGTCAAGCTCAGTATAAAGGGGGGCTGATGGGAGGAGAAGTGGGTGGCTCCAGGACGTGCGGTTTTCGGGGGACGGTCAGGTTCCGGGACGGCTCTGGGTGGCACGGCCTGAGTTGTGGGTTCGGTGAGAAACTGCATTGTGTATCAACAGTTTCATATATTTTTTGCTCTAAAGTCCTGTTAGCATTGTTATATTTTATCTTTCTGCTATTTTAGTAAACTACCCTTATCCCAATCCACGGGCTTTTGGTTTCTTGGTTTTGGGTTGTTATTTGCCCCTTCTTTTTCCCTTCCCTCCTCCTCCCCCCTGCCCTTCTCCCCCTCCTCTTTTCCTTTAAAGAGCAGGCAGCTGCGTGGATCTCAGCTCTTAGCCGAGGTAAAACCACAACAGCACTTCAAACCATCTTGTTAGCAAGTCTTCCTTAACCCTTTACAAGCATCTTAATGCAATATTTCAGCAATGTTGAGACATAAGTCCACTAGTACAGGCATTCGTTGAGGGACACAGTACGTCACAGTTAGTTAGCAAATGTGCCTGCCTTTCTACCTCTAGGTTATAAGCTTTAGGTGTACAAGGAGCTAAATTTTCTCTAGAGCATTCTAAAGAATGCTTCAAATTCACTTCAAATTCACAAGTTTGAAGCATGTCATTGTTTGACTATGTCATATTAATAAGGGTAGGAAAGTTTCTAGAAAAAGAGTAGGAGTGAGATAAAATTTCTTTTCAAACTTTGAGTGTTAGAAAACTGAAAGAAGTATCATGAACAAAAGTAACTGAGGGAGGCAGAAAATCATAGAATCATAGAATTGTAGGGGTTGGAAGGGGCCTCAAGAGATCATTGGGTCCAACCCCCCTGCCAAAGCAGGCTCCCTAGGACATATCACTCAGGCGTCCAGACGGGTCTTGAATATCTTCCAGTGAAGGAGACTCCACCACCTCCCTGGGCAGCCTATTCCAGTGCTCTGTCACCCTCACTGTGAAAAAGTGATAGGGGAAAAAATTAATGCTTCCTGATTTAATAGGAAGAAAATAGCTAGTGAACTTTTTAATAGTATATTTTACTCATTTACTCCAGTCGAGGGTGATGCTGCACTTCTGAAGTGGAAGTTGTCAGAAAAGCTCCAGCTGTTGATGAATACCTGTGCATAAGCTTTTCTGTGCTTTGCCTTCATTTGTACTGGACCTGGTGTCAGATCTGATGGACCTGACTGAAGTTTGGAAATTCAGAACAAGTTAGTGTTGTGCTCTTAGGTTATTCATCAGTTCCATCATGATTTCCGAGGCTTCCTGTTGTTCAGCAGGATGGATGAACAGATGTACATAGTGTCTCCCTCCCCAGCTAACATCTCATTGTTGAAGCTGTCACACATAGATAATGTCAACATTAAGCATCCTGGCATCCTGCCAGCTGCTGACATGCCACGAAATATCTGTGTAGCAGACAGACTGACATCTGACACTTCCTAACTGCCCAGCTTGTCCATTTATCCAATGGAAAAAGTGGAATTCTTTAAAATTGCAAGTGATGCTGCACCTTATAATTTTCTTCCTTGTCTACAAATTTTCATCGTGTTTTAACAGAAAGTTTCATTGGCCAGAATGTGATCAGTAGAGGCTCCCTCCCTCTGAGGTGTCCTGCATATGACTGAAGACTTTCCTGGAGGAAGGAAGAACAACTGTGTGCTTCAGATGTGGAAATGTCTGCTCAGACATCCTTAAAGAGGTGGGGGATTGCAATCTTAATTTGCAAAAATAAGGCATGAATGATAAACTTGCGTTTAGGCCTCCTGAGTAATCATAAGAAAGAGTGATTGACTTTGATCAAATAGTTCATCCTACCTCTGTTAGGTGTTTTAGAATGTACTTATGTGACCTTTGGAAGTGCATTCCCTTCATTAGCTTTTGGGGGAGCTTCAATTAATGGCTTGGAGTAGATGCCTAGCTGTTAGAGGGTAGTGTTCAGTGAAACTAAATCCCCCTTTAAGCTCTCTGTAACTGAGATCTATATCTGTAAGATAAAGACCATACTTCAGAGACTCTTCATTAATTTTTTCTGAGGTTCTTGGGTGTTATCGTCATGGCAGCATAGAGAAATATTGTCTTTCACGTCAGGTAACCTGAGAAATGCCTGGTGAAATCAGTGCTTGTGATGGATACCCTAGCAAGAAAATACAGGAACAAGTATGTTTGTTATGTTCTGAAGTAACGAGACAACCGAATTGTGTAAAACATTGTCACTTACAATATGTGGTTATCATAAATCACTGAATAGATCCATGCATCGTTGTAGATGTTAAATTCTTTTAAATGTCCATGTGTTGATTTTGTGGATGCCATTAGGGCTGTCTTGTTCTATTGATATTACTATGACTACACTAGAAGTGACTGTGTGTCACAGAAGAAATGTGAAAATGATACTAAAATGACAAAAACTTAAGCTGTAGATCATTGTTACGAGGTTATGTCAGAGGGAGGAAGGAGATATTTGCTATGCAAACACTAAACATTCGTACACAGAAAAATCTCCTAGTAATAACTCTCCCCTGGTCTTTGCTCTTGGAGCTCTGAGACAGTGCAAGGTGCCTGTGCCAAGGTGCTGAACTTGATGAGTCAAGAGAATTGTTCTGGTTTGTGTCTCTTATATACCTTTTCCTTTGCAAAGAGTAGGCTGAGTCACCTACTTGGAATTGTACCCAAGAATTCATCCCCAAAACACTAGGTATTTTGGGTTTATTCAGCACTTCTTTCCTATTGTGAGGACTTGGGGGCAATCTTTGTGTTCAGTCTTTGGGTCCTCTGCAGAGTTGACTTTTCTAAGGTCTTTTGACATGTCTGTTGTTTCGCTTTGTCATAGTGAAGGTCCAGTATAAATCTAAAATATCCAGGGTGGCATATTCATTAATGTGTTTTCCCCTTCATTTGCAGCTAATTCTTACCTGAGTCTTTAGAGACGACTCATGTGAGGGCACAGATCAGTTCTGCACACCTGTTTTGACCTACAGTATATCTGAAGAGTGTGAAAATTCATTCTTTTTCTCCTGCCCATATTATTGTTTCATTTCTCTAGCTATAAAAGCCAGTGGTAGATGAGCTCTTTCTTCTCCTCACATAAGCAAGCTGCCCAAGGCAGTGTTTCAGTGCTGAAGCTGGCCTGACTCTGATATACAGGTTTAATGCTTTATAATTTCCACAAGAATAAAGTCCATCATCCTGCTCCAAATTGCACTGAATTGGAGCTATATAATGCCAAAATGTTTCTTTGTTATTCCTCTTGGTGTCATGCTCTGTAAGTTACTGTAGAGGGAAGATTACCCTCAGTACCCATGTTTGATGTGATGGTGGCTTTCTTTCCAAAACAGAGATTGGATGGTTTGCCCTGGTATTTCCATCCTGTATCTTCCTGTGTACATGTCTCAGCTTAGGTGGGCTGGGTGCTGTGCTGAGCCGGACTGTTTCCTCAAGTGCCATGATAGGTTTCAGGACACCACAGACAAACCTGGCTATGATTTTTTCTTTCCAACCTATATGTCTGTATTAGTCTGCCATGCAGGAAGCAAGGAGTATTTTAGAGTCATTTATATACTGAATTTTCACATGCTGGAGTCTGCATGAAAACCCTCTGTGGATTTTGCTGTTAAATTGCATTGAATAGAAAGCTGCTGCTGCTGCTATTTGGGAAAGCTTTTTATTCCAACCCAGAGTGCTACAAAAGTGCAAATTTCCCTATGACTTTTTCAGTCTATCATCCAAAGACAGTGAGTCCAGCACACCTCTCATTGTTGTCAGGAGAAGTGAAGCACAACCAGCAAGCAGTGGTGGAAGTGACACAATGTTAGTCCTGGAGCAGAGATCCAAGCGTACCTGTGGTAATTAGTCTTAGTTTCTTCCAGTTATTTCAACTGAGCAAGAGGCTCCAGAGGAAAGTATGTTCCTCAGCACGCAGAGAACTTCAAAGCCCCTAACAATGTATCTAACTTCAGATAATTCAACCAACCTTCTCACCTTTTACTGAAGCATAAGCATTTCAAGCCTTCTGTCAATATTAAATGACTCTGTACAGCATGTGATGTCAAGTGGTACCTTAGTGTAGACAGTCAGGGATCCCTGACATACTTGAAATTATTTTAAATAAGCAGATGAGGATGATTCATCCCGTAAATCTGTATATTTCTCTTAAGTTAATTCACAGAAAAAAAGTATTGTTTCCCTTTGAAAAGGGAAAGCCCTCCTAGTGACTTATGGCATGATGACTTCACAGTTGTATAGTTGCATTGTTATCCTTTCCTGAGGTAAATGTTGAATTAGAGATGCATTTCTTCTTAGAGATGGGAATTACTGATTTGTTTTATGGTGTGTGATGTGGTTGTATACAAAGTGGTCTTGAAGAATTACATGCTCTGTGTAATAATGCTATGAAACTGCTTTCCCACACCTTATTTTGACATTCCCTCTGCCTCCCCGAACGTGTGAGGAAGGTGATTTGTTTAGAGGCATACAAATGACAGGAGATAAACCACCTACCTATCAGCCTGTACGTCACTTCCAGCAAAAAGATTCTTAGTTAGCCAGAACCAGGTTCATGTCTCATGCTGACATGTCTGCGATACAGGTTTGAAGGACCTAGGGCTGGACCCTTCATTTTTTCATTTACCAGATTTTTTGCTTCTTTTCCCCCAAAATATTCCAGTGTTTCCTGGCCATTGGTAAAGGTTATTTTCTTTATTAAGGTTTCGCAAACATAATAAAAGTTTTCTGTAAATAATCAGTTCTTTGATTATTTGCTTTTCTCAAAGCATCTGATGGGCAGGCTTTCTTACACACGTTTCCAATGTCTCAGTGTAATGTGATTGCGTAAACTCAACAGTTTTGAAAACAAATTCAGATATTAATTTGGTTCCAAATTGAAAAAAATCTTCCATTACGTATTGGCTGGAGCATGTGTAGCCCTCTGATTCAGGTAAAAGGTTTTTTTTATTTTTTAGGATGTTGCTAATTTTCTTGCCTTCCACTAGATTGGTTTTTTGGGGGTCTGTAAAGTCCGGATGCCACTCTGACTTACTCATGACCACCACTTCAGGCACAGATGCTTCAAGGCGTACCTTCTCCAGTGTGGATTTACCTGTGTCAGGCCACAGTCCCTTCAGAGGTACACCTGCTATGGCATAACATATTAGATCTGAACCATAGCCCTATACAAACTACTGTGAAGAGAGCTAAGCCTATCCCAGCCAAAACCAGCACAACTGTTCAGAGCAGGGGAAAAAAGAAAAGCAGTGTTGTCTTTTCTCTCGTGCACATAGATCTTGGCTTCAAAGAGAAAGTACCTCTGGACTCCATGGCAAAAAGGTCCAATTGCTGACTGAGCTACTGAGGAGAAAAACAAGTACCTCAATGGAAAGATCTCAAATTAATTGGGCCTGATGGCTTTAATCAGATTGGATTTCTTGAAGTGTATAAAGCAATCTCAGATCCATTACTAAGTTTATTTGAAACCGTAATGAGTGAGATCCAGTAAACATATGTATTGGTGGTCTAGTGACCATCAGAAAAGGAGGAAATGAAAGCAGGACAGCATTCAGGCTGGTCTGCCAAACTTCAGTTCCTGAAAAAATACTGGCAGCATAAATAAATAATTTGTGAGCACTTCTGAGACAATTAACCTCTGATAGGTGATCAATAAGAGGCAGCATCATTTTGTCAAAAGCAAATTGAATCACAATTTGATTTCATTCAATGATAATGCAGAAGGCCTTCCTAAAGGAAAGACAAATGTAGTTCTGCGCTTAGATTCCAGTAGAGGTGGAACTTTTGACAGTGTTGGAAATGCCATTCCTATAAGGACAATAGAAGAACACAGATAAATTAATATGAGATGTCCATAGTTGGAGCAGATGTCTGTGGTTCCTTTCTGAAAAGGTAAGGCCACCTATAATCAGAATTCCTCCAAATTCTAGTCTTGGATCATTTTCCTGGATGATGTGTGTGCTGGAATAAGTAGCGCGTTCGTGCAGTCGCAGATCGGACGGGTTTAAAGGGGCTTCAAGATTAAAATTCAGGAGAAACTTGACAAGTTTGAAAAACTGTCTGGCCTTAAGTGAGAATAAGATTCAGTGAGAAGTGTAAGCTATTGCGCTTGGGCTGAAGTAATCATCTGCTCAACGTCAGGCAAGGGGAAAAACAGTAAGCTACAAATACACAGGAAAGAACTTGGAGGGCATAATGAATCATGACCTCAGCAACATTGGAGTTTTACATCATGATGGAAAGCTCAGGCAGGACAATATACTCTGATAAGCTAAGTGATCTTTTCTTGCTGCTCACAGTGTTTGTACGATCTCAGCTGGAATATGGCACTCTGTTTTGGGCACTACACACCAGGGCATGTGAGGCATTTGGAGAAATGGGAAGGTAACGAGAACAGCAACAAGTTTGGAAGAGTGCTTTCTTTAGCCAGAGAGGGCTGACAAAAGCCATTATAAGCCACCAAGTAGAGAAAAAAAAAAAGCTTGTTCTAAATGAAATTGCCAGATTTTGGTGTCCACAGATTGTCAGGATGATAATCAAGGGCTCAAAATGCAGCAAATGTGATACAAGTTTGACATTAGAGGGAGTAGTGTAACACTGGAGTAGGTGTGCAAAGGAGTTGGTGAGATCTTCATTACTTCCTCACTGAGAAAAAAGTCTTCACCAAGACTACAAAGATTAGACAAACATTCCCCAGGAGCTGTTTAGATTGTGGTCAATCAAGTCTCAAGGCAAGGGGATAGACCAAGTGGCTTTTAAGGCATCTCCAATGTGCCACCCGTTGTGGAGAGATGCTCATTTTGAAATACCTTATATATATATACATATACACTGAAATAGCTTATTCTAGAATCCACGTGATTGCGTCCTTTCATCTCTCTTTTGTAAAAATACAAATTTGGCTCCTAGAGTGAGCATTTCTGTTTCACTTTTTATGATAGTGCTAGATGAGTTGTTCTTTTTTTCTCTTTTATGCTCTTTGAAATGTATTTTGCCAGTTTCTTTTATGCTGTATTAAAATTGCTAAGTGTTTCTGAAAGCTGTGGGGGTTTTTAATCATTTCTCTATGGTAGCTTTATCTGTGAAGGATTTACTTTTTTTTTTTACTTTGTTTTTTTTTTTTCTTCTGTCAACTTTTCTGTTGTTCTAGTGGATGTTCATACTTTTTCCAGTTCCACTGGATTTCAGAAAAGGGACAGAGCAGAGAAAGGCCAGTGCACGATGTAGTAAACCCCATTTGTTTGTGACTTTTTTCTAAAGGTTTCTCTTCCTTCATCTTCCTTACCCACATGTACTGCTTTGATACATCCCAAAATGTATTTTAAAAAAAATTGGTGACCATGGCTAACTAAAAATCGTGGTGCTGTTGGGTTGCCCTATGGCTTTCTTATACTCTGAATTGCAGTGGTATATCTTTCGTAAAGAACACATGTTGCAGAAGATGCTAGGGTGGCTGTGAGCAGTAAATGCAACAGATCTGTGACACAGTTCTTTATCCCACATCAGCCCTGAAAGAACCAGACCGTTGTGCACATAAACCGTGAAGCAGATGTTCAGATACAGTTGCCAAATGGGTACAAAATGCTGATTGCATCACACGGTCTGAAATACTGTAAATATTATTCTGGGAGAAAATGATGACAAATTAACATTTGTACAGACTCACACTGCTACTGTAATGCTTTAATAACAAAAGACTCTGCTGCCTACAGTTTTCTTCCCACTGGAAATGGAATAGACTGCAGCTTTCCCTGATAGAAATTAAAAGTAGTCTGACATTAATTATTAACATTTAAATCACATTTTAAATATTAAATGCAAGAAAACTCGTATTATTTCCCTGGAAAGCAAACTGCTCTCAGAGTCTAATGACAATAAAATGATCCTTTGGTGCTGTTAGCCTGCAAGGCTTCTCACCCTCCCAAGGGCCCTCAGTAGCCATTCAGGTGTCCTGCCCGCAGGTTTTAGAGTAATTCAAACACCTTTATTTCATCTCAAACATTCCAGCAGTGGTGATTAGGCAAAGGATACAAATGTTCTCCTTTTCAGAGAAGTCAGGGTTTAAGCTACTTCTGTGGGACATATATTAACTGTGTGGGTATATCTGATTGTGCTCCGCCATTGTGAGCCCTGTGGGTCTGTGCGTGCTGCGCATCACAAAGGTGATGAGCGCTGAGTAAAGGGCTGCAGAACGGGAAACACGGACACTATTTGGTTTACATGGCTTTTTGTTCAGAGACAATTATTTTGCTTAATTTACCTTTTTTTTTTTTTTGAAGTGGTAGTCAAACAACAATAGTCTGAAGCTATACTGTTTCTTTCTACATAGATTCAATAAATCGGATACTGTGGAGGAATGCCTGGTGGTGGTTCTCTGTGTGATTAAAAGTCATTAGGTCAGACATTTGGCATTTTAAGGCACTGAAATCAGAGACATTAGATGAGTAAGATAATGGCTTGTGCGTCACTATCTCAGAAATCATTATGGGATTAATTAAGATATGCCTGCTCACAACTTGAAAAGTGTCAGTCACAGAAAGAAAAAAAAAGACACATAATCTTGGTTTTACAGTTATATCATAAGGCAATATATTCTGACATCCGTGAGGATCTGTGAAAATTGGTTCCTGCTTCTGACAATGCTAACGTCCTTTTGATTTTTTGAGATAAGTATGATCTCTAGCAGTAAAATAAAATGCTTCTGTTGGAATTGCTTTCAGAGTAAGCAGACAGTATTCAGATATTTTGTATTTACCATAACAAGTCATTCACTTATTCATTCATTTATGAAAGGGCTTTGCTGTTCTGCATTTATTAGGAACTCCCTTGGCTCACTTTCCAGTTTTATAAAGGACTCTCAGGAGACGTTTTAGTGATAGCGAATACCACCAACTGTAAGTGAGCCGTTCCTCGCATTGCCCTCGCTGCAGATGAAAGCCCTTTATAACAGAGGAGGACAGAAGCAGGTAAAGCTTTATTCAGGTTGGACAAAACGCTAATGAAATGCTTTCCACATCCTCAGCAAATAATAATGGAGTTGTCTTTTAGGTATCATTTTGTTTTATAAATAAACAAATGAGGCTATTTATTGAGCTTTCAGTATCATCACCTAATTTGCCTAGTTTTTTCTCTATATACCACTAAAACCACATTGAGCTTTCTTAGTTTAAAAGAATATTGGTTCTTGCAGCCCAGACCTCTATCAGTTGTTTCTGTATTGTGGCTTTGCATGGCTGCCTACAATTCATTTTCTTCAAAGTGAATTTCCCTTAACTGTGGACACTGGCATGGCCTGCAGCATGATGCAAATATTTCCCCTTCTTTGCATATTGAGGGATCTTTTAGAGCCAGCATTACTCCCATGGGGGCTTTGCCTGTGCCTCTTTAAAGAGAATGTTTCTTGGACTGTTTTGGAGGTCTCCTCCCACCTTAATTATATTGTGAAGCCAAGAGAAACGTTACCTCTGATAGTTTCTGTCAGAGAAGCTAATGAGATTGTTTAGATTGAAATTTTAAGCGGTGTTCCTGGCCTGTCAAGTACCATTGCTGGGATGGAAGGGTGCTCGCACAGTCCTTTTCCTTGGAGCAGGGCATTTTTATGCGCTGCATCATCGTATTCTTGAAGGTTACTCTCTAGTCTTAACAGGTACCTGTGTTCAGAGAGGTAGGAGAGGAAGAAGCACAGAGAGGCATTTCCAGCTTACACCCATTAACGAAGTGCATATCAGGCATGTGTTGCCCTCACACTACAAATAAGCTACACTGCAGCAAGTGGCAAAGAGCTCTAAGAAAATCACCCTTAACGAGTTCACAGTGTCTGGCTTTGGTTTTGTGTTCTGTATATGGAGTAAAGCCCTGAATGAATCAATGCTTAGTACTGTTTTCTCTAATTTTGTGAGAGGTATCAGACTGAGCTATAAATACTCAGTGTGAATTCCCTTTGTACCATTATTTTATTTCTTTGTTTGTTTTCCAGTTACTCAAAGTATCTGTAAAGGATTAGTCAGTGGAACAGGGGCTGTAATTAAGAGATCGCTCTCCTTATTGGGTGTGCTGACTGTCATACAGTGCAGTCATTACTACACCTGTTTGTCATAACTTAAACTTGGAGCAACTTTGACAATACAAATTGAGAAGTCCTTCTCCAGTGCAGCCAGGGAGTTAAAGCACTTGTCTGGGAAGCAGAAGACCAGTGTTTAAATCCTTTGTCACCACCCTTAAGAGGACATTTAAAGCAAGGGTTTGTTCATGACTTGGATGTCCTTAGTCCTGTAGAGAACATTGAATTTTCTGTGTTCAATGAGACTTTTCTATCCAAATTTCTATTGTTACTAAAATGCATGGAATTGAAATAAAGTAGGCCTTGGGGTAGGAGGGAGTAGTATTGACTAATCTGCCCTTTCTAGTGGGTTTTTTTTGGTGTTAACCTGGGATATCCTTAACTACAGGTGAACTTCAGAAATTGTTTATTCATGCGGTAGTAGTTTGAAGGGATAGAAAGTGGTTGTTTTCACATCACTTAAAGGGAAATACTATATCAGCCGAAGTAAATTGAAAATTTGCTGGAAGTTCATCTGAGAGGTTTGTGAACCTTAGTGTCTTTGTCAGTAAACTTGCCTTGGTATTCAACTGTCACACCGATTGACACCAGCAGACTCTTGTATGTGTTTGGAGCAGATAAAAAAGATTACACCGATGTCCTGCTGTAATAACTGTATTAGTTAACTGACTTTGTAAACAGAGATGCTTGTAGGGGATCTCTACATAGCTCAGCAGAGATTGAAAAGATGATAACCTAAAATATGTGTTCTGAAGGCTAAAACAAAGAATTATTTGCATAAAAATGCTATGCAAATCCTACCCTGCAGAGTGTTACTCTTACATTATGCATATTACAAATTCAGTGTTAGATTTGTTTAAGAAATTTATCTGGATCATCAGAAGCCATAGAGATGACGGCAAATGCACAGGTGAATAAAGGTCTTGTAGAGATGTGTCATGAGTGGCTGAGACTTGTAACAGGGAGGTCTCAGGGACCTGCAGTGAATGTCAAGCAACACAACTTCCTGACTCACCCAGTAACATTCTCTCTAAGCTCAATTTTGGAATCCAAATTGGACAGAAAAATGGGCACACTTAAAGTAAAATGCCATTCAGCACTGAACACCACCACAGTTTTCTGATGTGAGCTGTAAACAGCATAGCAAGAAACTAGGGAAAAAAAAAAGAGTTAGAAATCCATAACATATGTGACAAAACCATACCTATCACTGTCTTGTATTCAGGTTTTATGTCTGACTATAAACAAGTGATTGCAAGGCTTCTCTTGACAGAAAATTGCCATCTTTGCATGAATAACCTGGCAAAAGAAAACCCTTTCACTGTTGCCCTTCATCCTTCCTTGTATTTTGTAGTCCTTAATTGTTTGAGAAGCAGGACTGTACTAGGAGGATTTTCTCAAGGTGCTGTCAAGGAGGCTAATACAATTACTGGACTTAATGATGGAGAGTGAGCAGTGTAAATTGCATGCTTTGGTGAATGATTGGAGAAAATAATATTCACCCTGATTCTTCATCCAGGACTGGCAACGCTTGACTTGTATGATGTTTTGAATCACAGAAATATTTTTTAATCTTCTAATCTAGAAATTGTAAGACTCAAATTTCAAGAGAGCTGCAACTTTCCCATACAAAAAGGTGTAAATGTATATAAATAATAGACTATTACTTTTGTTTAGGTGAGTGCTTATATTCCTGAAATGTATTGAGAGATAAATGCTCAACATTTTCATAAATGTCAAAATACATTCTCTTGAGTCACTGTCAAACTCTAGTTTCAGTCTTAAAAGGATTTCTGAAGGAATTATTTGGATTATTTCTTCATCATAGGGAAACATTTTTTAAAAGATGGTTTTATCAAATAGTAGGCATGGTATTTTTAACTTAACGTTCCTGTGCAGATGCTAACTGTAGTAAATTTGAACAGAGGAGGGGCTGACGACTGGACCAGGGCTCTTGGGGATCAACTGGGATTCAAAGTGGCATGAACTGATTTGCATCTATGCTGTGTAGGGGAAGAAACCTCTACAGCAAACTGTCTGCACCCGTGCTGAACAGAACTGGCTCTCCCTTTGTGGTTCTGAGGTAATAATTATTATTATTTCCTGTGTTTCAGTTCACGTATTCCTACACATAACATCTTTTGGCAGTGATTTGTAAATAAACTACCACTTGATGTTGCCCAGGCATTGTGGAGAGGTGGTTGGAGCAGTGCAGAATCGGAGCGGTGACAAATCCATCAGTCGCATAGTCAAGGGCCATGCTGTTGCTCTTCCTTCATAACCCTCTCTTTGAGCACTATGGATGTATCCACCAATACTGAGAAACCCAAAGCTTTCCAAAAAGAATTCTTTCAGAGGAGATGTTTCTGTTTCAGAGAATGATGACATGTTTGAGGGTGGGTTATAGCGTACCAGTGCTTAAGCTCCTTGGCTCAGTTAAAGCTCCATGGCTTCTCCCGGTTATTGCACACAAAGGAAGGCAGGCATGCTGATTGTGAAACAAAATGGTTGGTATCTGCAGATGCTTTTTGCAAGTGCCAAAGCAGAAAACCAATCCAGAGGCATTTTTCAACAGTTTGGCCCATAAACTTTCAGTTTGTGAAAACCATAGGGGATTGTGAGAGACTCTAGATTAATTTTAAAAACTTGGCATAGGAGATTCAGCTTGCATAAATTTAAAGGTAATGTGCGCTGGCAAAACTAATCCAAACCTCTCATGCTACTGAGCTTTAAACTTCACTGTTCCGCTGAGAAAAAGAAATTCTTATTGTTGCTGGTAAATTAGCAAAGTACAAAATCTCTCTAGAATACATCAGCAGTAGGAAAAAGCAAAAATTACGTCTTTGATTCATTAGGGAAATAGAAAGCAGTGCAGGGAAAGTTAGGATTTTCTTGTTGGTGACAGTCACAAGCCTTTGGTTGGAATGTGACTTCACGTTAAACACATACAGCAATGATCCTGAGGACAGCAAGGCTAATGTTGTGTTTGAATGTCCTGTGAGCACTCCTCCCAAGTCTCATCTTCAGCTGAATGAAATGAAAAAAAAACCCTGTATTAGAGGAATCAGTCATAATTCAGTGCAATTGATGGCAAGTAAAGTAAGATAAATTGAAGAAGTATTTCTTGAAAGTACATACAGTCAACTTGTGAAGTTCCCAGCCAGACAGGGTGAGGCTGAACATGGTAGCTGAATATTACTGCTGTTCTTAGGATAAGACTAGTTTCATTTTTCTGGCCAGTAATAAAATTCATTGTCATGTTTATTAAGACATATTGAGAATCAAATTTTATGTAATAGATTGTAAGTTGCTTGACACAAATACCATCAAATACTTTTCTCCATCTCCCTGCATAGGAAATATAACACAAGCTGTCTTTACTGTTGCTCCATTTTCCCTATTGTCACCATTTTTTCCTCATCTCTACCCTCCACAAAGGAGACTGTTTCTCAAAGAAGCTGCAAGTTTTCCTGCGTCACACAATTGCAAGTGTTGTGTCCTATCACAAATGTACTTGCTCCTTGCCAGGTGGAAAGCATGCAGTGAAGGACAAGTCAGTTCCTCTGACAGAAGGGTTGCCCTTCATTAGGTAACACAGATGATCAATCCCACTGCATCTGTCTTGCTGTGGGACACGGACGGTGCATAGGTGCGCTTCCTTATGTGATAAGGGGGAATTTGAATTTTATTAGCAGACGTGCTTCTTGGTCACACAGAAGGGAAGAGGTACAGAACGCTTGAGGAAGGATCCAAAAGTTCCTGACAAGTTTATTGCCTGTTCTGCAGTTATGCCTGGGCCACCCATTATAAAAAGGTCAGCAAGGAGTAAGTTGAAGGCCAGATGACCTGTGTGCTTTGTCAGATCTAGCCAAGGTAACCCATGTGTTTTCATCATAACTCCAAGATATACTACCACATTTTTCTGAGATTTGAGAGAGCAATGGCAAGGACAGGTTCATGTTCATGTGGGCATTGTATACTGTGTCACATTAAAAATACCTGAAGACAGATAAGCAAAATCATCTTCCTGAAAGTGTTATGGAGGTTGGGCTTTTGCTCTAGTAAGATTTCTCTGCCTGTTGGCTTTTACCATTGCTGCTCCATAAATATCACTGGAGCATTAACTTTTGTGCCTTCTGAGGGAATATATTTTTCAGCATTGTGTATGCACTTATTAAACTTGAGGGTTCTAAACTGCTGAGCTTGGGGCTTGCTGAGATTTGAAATGGGTAAAAATCAACTAGCTTTGAGAAATGGTACCTTCCCACCACACTGTGTTTGTAGACCGGCAGCTCTGGACCTTGTACTTCTTTGGTCTTCCACATGCAGGATGGAGCCCTATAGAGGCTTGCTCAGAGATCCAGGGGTCTGCACCTGCTTTTAGTATGTTGTTAACTTCTAAGTAATACTTGCAGTATGAAATGAAGAACCAACAGTACCAGCTGTCATTCAGCTCCTTATGTAGGAGTGGTTCATATGGGGAGATGATTTTTCTCTACTTGCTTCATATTTCCAGAGCAATTAGGAATAACAAACAGTGAATTCATTAGCAAGCTTCATGTTGACTCTGTATTACATATCAATGGTAAGCCCTAATACTGGGATGAAACTGGAATGTCTGATCTAGGTGAACAGTAGACATGGTTGCGCTTTCAATCAGTCAATAAACTCCAAAATATGTTCTGATATCCAGCTATATGAAGCTTGGTGGGATTAACTTGCCCCCATCAAACCAGCATGTGCTAACCCTAAATCTCCACAGATATAATCAATGCAGCTCCACATTCTCCTACCTAGCCACCCAGTCCCTCTTCTTTAAATTCCAGGTGCTCACAGAGTAACCCATTCCCAGGCGTAAAGGTAAAATGAGCAGCTAGGAGCTTACTGAATGGGGTGAGTCTAGTGCTTCAGGCACTGACCTTTGTGTCAAAGGGAAATAGGAACATTTGGGTCTGTGGAAACCGGACACAGTACAACTGAATTGAGAAAATATATGAGTTCTTATTTTGTGGTCATTAATTATTATATGAATACTGAAATTCATCTACTTAAGTTGTCATTTCCCCAAAAGGTTTCTTCAGCTAAAGCCGTAGCTTAACTAAACATTTCTGCAGCAATTAGGTTTTTAAACCCTGGGCTTCTACATTCTCCCTGAATGACTTTAATTCACTAAAAGAAATCAAATGTAGCAAAATATTTTAAGTAAAATATGCCACTGCTTTTAAAATATACCATTAAAAGGCACAGTTAGTATAATCATAGGGTATAATAGGATGATGTTGGAAAAAAGCTAAAGAATTCTGTGGGCCTCTCCTGTAGATAACATCATGGGTTAGTAACTGTTCTAAAACATACTGAAATTTGGGACTACGGAAGTAAATGTACAGAAAGAAACTTTTCAAGGATAGCGGTGTGAAATATAATTAAACTGAGCTTGGGATTTGGAAATTTACTGTGCTGTAGGATTTAGCATGGCCCAATAATATTTTCATGTATTGCACTAGGGTTTAAATTGTACTGAGACATAATTACTCTGTAAATACGTAAGTAGACTGAATTCACTTTGGGACACGTTTTGGCTAGAAATCTTTAAGTTTGAGATAGAATGAGCATGAGTGCTTACTGTAGTGCAAAGAAATTCATCATTTTGTTTGACTAAATGTCAGCTTGGTTTTGAAGGATTGGAATGGTTTTAAGTTGAAGTCGTAAATTTATGAGAGAGCGATTAAAAGATTTCTTGTCATCAAATCAAAATTTAGAGAAATACATTTAACTGAAGAATATATTTTCAGGTCAGAGAACAGGGGAATGCTTGGATTCTTCTCTATTCAAGCACAATTAGTATTTATGAATTATTAATTCAATCAATTTATTGTGTATTAATGTGAAGAATTATGTGGAAACACCCATTTCCTACTTCATGTTATGTCTAGGGAGACACTTGGCCAGGAAGATACTTTAGGAAAGACCAAAGCCCATGGAAACCTTTCTAGTCCAACACCAAAAATAAAGAAATGGAGGGAACTTAAGAAGTCCCTAGTAAGTACATGTCCTTTTGAATAACACCAGGCCTTTCTTTTAACCCTTTGTTCCCTCTCCAGCAGAGCAATTCTAGCATCAGGCCACATAGGTTTTGAGATTTCTTACGATTTGTGGGGCTTGTAGAGGTAGCGCCAAAGAAGGGGTAATGGCAGCAAACAACTTCGAGTGCACAGGAACCCCACTCCTTTGCAGTTGAAATACTTAAAGCAGTCCTTGCACTTAGCTATTTTTGTTTTGTGATTTTTATTTTGGAATAGAGCCTTAATGTCTGTTCTCATTGGTAGGAAAGGATCTGGAGTATTATGTAAAGCTCTGAAGAGTAGGAAATCCTCCATCCAACTCTGCAGCCAAAAGGCTGAGAGCAAGTGAGCACCAAGAGTTCCTGGTGCTGGAAATGAGGGAGGGAAATCCATGTGTTTGACCAGTCACATCAGCATCTTTTCTAAGCTGAGAGCAGGGCTTCTTCCTCCTGCACTGAGAGTTGTCAGCCTGTTTCTATGGCGATCTCCAAGACAGTGACGGATTTGCTTGTGGTTATATAACATGTTCCAAAAAAAAATCAACTGAATTCCTAGGACATTTGTACTCTATCAATATTTTTTTCAGTGTAGCCTGGACGTTATAATAGTCAATGGGTTTCATCTGCCTAAGTGGATAGGTAGAGAGAGGAAGGTGATCTCTCTGAGGTAGGTTTTCATGAGGCGTATGTCTCATCTGGCGACTGCTGCCTCTGAACTTACCAACTGGAACTTGTCCTGCTGAAGGCTTTGCTGCAAATCTGCATAGAGATTTTCTGGAAGGTGCAGTTCACACACTTTTTCTCTAATGGATGTGAACTATGAAGTGCATAATCCCTGGGTACTCCATTTTACCTGGCTATCTGATTCTTCTTAGCTTGCTAGATCCACAGACATGCACTCTAATCACACTGACCGCTCCAGTGTTCTCCCGATAGCTTTGACAGAGACTTATTTCCTTCCCTTCTCTTCCTTTCACTTCACCAATACTTGTAATCTGATTGTAGTTTGCACTGTATTTGGGGCAGGTACTTTTTTTAAACTACACTCTCCTTCCTCCACCTCCCTCCCTGCACATACACACCATCTGCCATTCCAGGGTTTATTTGGTTTCATGAAAATGTCATCTTTCATTTGAAGCAGACGGACCTCTCTGATTCAGGTGGGTACTGCTTTGAATTAAATGCCAGAGAGGGGAAGTGCTGTGCAGCCATGGGGATGTTGCAGCCTCTTACTGTGTGTCAATGCATTCCACTCTGATCAATGCTACTGAAGGGGACACTGCAAAGTCTCCTTGTCTCCTGGTGGTGACAGAGGAGAGAAGCTCAGAGAATTCCAACTATCAGCAGTTGGTTTTGTGATCTAAATTGTAGGCTTGTATTTGCTTGGATGTTTGGCTGTCTTTGAGGCCTTTTTCCACCAAAATACTTGCTCTGCATGTTGCCCTGAGAAGTTCTGGCAGCATGTGTGAAATAAAGGGCTTGTTTTATATTAAAAATAGGAATTAATCCATGATTGTCATGCTGTATACTTGACATGCTACATTAACAGTGTGGTGTATTGCTATTTTTAGCTGTAATTTTAACTTCTTAATATGGATCTACCTCTATCACAGTATTAATGGGTGTTCCTGAGTTGGATGCCTAGTCCTTTGAAAGGAGAATAAAGCAAAATCTGTGAGGAAATACAGATGGACAGGCAAGACAGGCGTATGTTTCCTTAAAATACAGAGACCTCCAAATGTATCCATGAATGTGCTGCTGGGTTAGATGTCAGCTAAATGCAGAAGCTCTTGTGTTCTTACTTTCTTAGCAGATGCTGTATTCAGAATAGTGATTGTATTTCTGCCCCATCCCTTACATTTACATCAAAGCATAGTTTCAGAATGCTTGTTCTAAAACTCAAGACCTTTGTTTCCAATAGCACTGTGGAGTCCCATGATGTCTTATCATTATTTCACTTCATAAATTAGCGAGTTTTGTACATTTAATTGAACAACCTTTTCCTTGGTTTCCTAAGACACAAAAGGGCAGTAAATCCAGGGCCAGAAAACTGTTTTGTGTTCCACATCCCCTACACTGAAAAGTAAGGCAGAATGGATCTGTTTATGGAAAGGAGTGAAATTGATTGGATATGCAGCTGGATCACTTATACACCTCTTTCTGGCTGAGCGCTGACCCCTGTTAGCGACTGGGGAACTGCTAAAAAGAGGAAAGTCATTCTGACAGCACTGCAGCAAGGAAAAAACCTCCTTCTCCACTGCTGGAAACAAGGCGTGTAGGGAAGTGGTAGGAGCTGTCAGTTGAACATCATCCGAGGTAGATGAGCTGCTGAGTGCTGGACAGTGTAGAAAGCCAGTGAGTGGGGAAGTTTAGAGGGTGTTTCCACACCTTGCAGGGGCGTTCCAGGGCAGTGAATGGCCAAAGCCAAATGCCTTGTCCCCTGGCCTGCTCTGTCAGACTCACTGTAGTAGCCTTTTTCCTCCATACCGCACACGCCTTTTTGTTCCCAGAAAAATGACAGCTGCTTGAACTTCCTTGTGTTTTACACTCAGCTTGCCTGTCTTACCAAAATGAGAACCATTAGCAGAGGGAGATGTTAATTTTCCATGGAAACAAGTGGAAAAGGAAGCAGATTTCAAAAGAATCTCTCCATGCACACTTGTGGCATCTTAGTGCCTGTTGTGTTTGTTTCAGAGATGGGAATCCAGGCACAGCATGCTCAAATGACATGCTTGGTGTCACGCAGTATTGAGAGCAGGAGGCTGAGGGCTTGAATCTGTGCCTGTTGTCTTAGTCACAGCTTCTTCTTACTGTTTTTGTGGGTTTTGATGAATTTTTTAAACATTTGTGGGCTTTTTTCCTTGCAGTATATGCTTCAGGCTGTGTTGAGGTTTTTTTCTGTGAATGATACACACAGATCTGTGAACACTAAAATTGATCATCGCTTCACAAGTCACTAGGTCATGTATTGAAATGGGGGCATGGAGTAAGATTTAGGGGAATCATGGAATCGTCAGTTACTGTTTCTTATCATAAAGCAGAAAATAAAACCTTTCAAATCTGAGGGCCAGGAAGTATTTCTTTGGGAGTATCCAAACTGGACACATTTTGCCCATGAAGACAAAATCTCCAGGTCTAAACATCTCACCTGATCAAAGAATATTTTGCCAATGTGGAATACATGCATTAGCTGGGCAGGTTCCTTCCATGGGAACACTGCTGTGTTGATGTCAAAAGGTTTTGTACTCATGTTCAGGCAGCAAAAAATTCATCCCTCTTCTCTCCCAGTCTGTGTTGAAAAATGTACCTACCCCATGCAGACCAGGCTTTAGCTTTACCCAGAGACTGCACCTTGGAACAGCTTTCCCCACATTCTCCTGGTTATAATGCTGCAGCATTAATGTTCTAAGTGTTTTCGGCTTTTCTACTCGCGGTAATAATGAAAGAAAAAGGTAGCTCTTCCTACAAACTGATATTGAACTTTAAAGTGGTCCTAGATAATTATTTATGAAATGGTGCTTTGGGTTTTTTTCATCTGGAGTAATTTAACAAAGTGCAGAACAATGATGCAGAGGAAAAGAAGATGGTGTTTCATTTATGTTGTTTCTTTTTCCCTATGTTGGAGGATAAAAGGGATGGTGCTGTACATCCAACACTGTAAACAACTTTCGCAACTTGCTAAATGCTGAAAAGAAGCTTGAGAGTTTAATCATTTGTAAAAGCTGTTGTTTTTATAGCAGATAAAGTATTTCCTGCCACAGAACACACAGAAAACACTGATTTTCTTAATACGCTAATTCAGAACCAGTAAGTTGCAGCTCCATCTTTTGGTGTTATTCCAGTGATGCCGAACTTTCACTGCTAACACAAACCTTTGTCACAAACCCAGCTCCAGATCATTGTCCCTACTTTTTGTGCAATGGCATTGCCTACCCATGGCATTGAGATAAGGGCTCTGGGTGCGTAATAACCAGTGGAGGAAGGTGCAGGCTTTGACCAGTTGGGGTTTTTTCTCCAAACAGGGAAATGAATACAAATTAAATACATAAGAGCTTAATTTCAGCAGTGCAGATTACATAAGTGCACAGACAAAGTGAGTTGCAATTAGTCACTTGAAAATAAGCAGGGTGTTAGCTCGGGGGAACTAGGTAACTGTCCGGATGATTGGAGAAAAAAATCTGTGATTATGTGCATTAAGAAATCTCAATTAACCAGATTCTGAAGTGGCATTTGCTTTTATTCTTATTAATAATAATGCCTCTAATCATCAGCTGAAAGGACTTGTTCTTGTTGTCTAAGTTGGAGTGGTCAGAGCTCATGACTCTATTCCTTCTCACACTGCTGGTGGCATCTCTTAGTGCCAGAGGGTCTGGAAGAGTCTTGGTGTTTGAGCTGCTTCCCTCTGGTGTAGGCTGTTCAGATGTTTGATAGAGGTGTAGTGCAGGATTAGTGTTGAGATCACTTTCAATTTTTCCTCCAATTACATTGATTATTTTATTGCTCACTTAAGACTGATTATTTTGTCTCCCGCTATTATCACAGAACAGCTTTTTCTGTGTCTGATTGAATCTTGTTATTGATCCAACTTGAAAGAATCGTTTTGATAGTCTCATCTAAATTTTTTTACATAATCTAACTTTTACTGAAGTTAAGAATGTTAATCCATCTGTTACTTCAAGGTTGCACTGAAAGTGTTTCTCTCCACCGATATCCTTGTCCCTCTGTAGGCTTAATGATATGTAGATACTACACTGCAGCAACTCTCTCTCCTCCTTTTCCAGTTGACTAATAGCCCTGGGCTCTGAAATGCCATGTTCCCAGTTCTCAGGGCACTCAGCGGAAGAGGCTGGGCACACAGCATATGTCAGGAAATGTTTCACGTTTTTAAAGCCAGCAAGGGCTCTGGGAGCAGTGCAGGGGACACAGTTCCCTGTGGAATGATGTTTCCAGGCCAAGCTTCTCTATCAGCGAAGAGCATTAATGTCAGCTTTTCCTTCTACCTGACTCCCCATTTGCATAAAATTTATACAAACCTTAATGCCTTTTGAGTCTTCACTTCTTTCACTTTGCTTGAAATCAGATGATATATTTTAAAATAATCAGGTAGGAAATGCCAGCACATGCACCATATGCCATGATCACATAAGCTTGGCTTCCAAGCTGAGCTAAAAATGTCTGCTGAAGGGTAATGAGCCGTAATTACAAATCGGAGCTAGCTCTGTCTGCATTGTTTCATTGTGAAAGTGGCTACTGATAATGCATGTCTGTTTGTCTTTAATGTGGATACTATTACCAGGAAATTTCCTGTAGCTCACTACAGCTACACTGTTCGGTTCCCTGAGAACTGGAGCGAGTGCGGGTTTTTATTGTTCAATATAATCCACCATCAAGGTAATTTGGGTTTTATTTCTGCAAGTCATTAGCATAATAAATTGCCTAATATGCATCTTTTATTGTGAACTAATTCATCCTTTGAGGGGAAAAAAAGGCAATCACTAGTGTCAAATCCTAAATTAAAATAAGCTTGGGAACATATTTGGCAAGATAATGCTGATGAAAGTGAGAATCTGAACTCCAACTACACCAAAAATCATTAGCTTAGCTGCAGCATTTACAATAAATAAGGACACTGCTTATAAACTGCCTTGTTACACAGTTCAAGTAATGAACAGCTTTGTTTTTCAAGTTCAATACCGTGGCCTCTTGGCAGTTGTTGAACTGTTTCTCTCATAAGTCTTTGTCTTGTCAGTCTGCACAAATCTGATCTTGAATGAGGTGAGCAGCGAGGCCGTGACTGCGCCAGAGCCTCTGCTCTGCTGGGCAGCTCTGTCGCCTTTATCAAATGTACTCACACCTATTAAAAGTAAGCAGCAGTGGTTAGCCTGAACCAATATTTGATCACCCTCACAATTGGCAGTGCATCACTTTAATTAATAAGAAGCATTTCCTCCTCTGTTAATCTTACCTTCCACCTTCAAAAGCTCAGCTGAGCAGCACTATCTAATAGAATACATAACTCAATCACAGGGAGAGAGCTATCTCCTTGGCTGCTTCACAGCATCTGTCACTGTGTTCGCTTGATATTTGAAAAATGTAAGAGTGCATTATAAGTGGTCGAGATGTCTCATGGAAGAAATCCTCGTGTACAATGCTACTAGAACTTGTAAATATGAGTTTCTTCTAAGGTGCTCCCGGTCCTGCGTTCCCTCTTGAAGAGGGAGTTAACACGTGCAGAAAGGCTGGTTTAACTCTTCAATGGAATGCTTCTTGGTTCATCATTCCACACCTAAAGACACGCTCTTCTACAAGAGAAAACAAAATATTTTGATGCACCAGAAAAATCTGGAAACTATTCTTCATCCATTCTTATTTAAAAAAAAAAAATAATCTGTGCAAAATCTTGTTTTTTACTTAACTCCTAGGGAATAATTCCTGTCATATAGTAACCACCTTTTATTACTGCATTATGTGTCCAAAAAGCCCAGGAACCCCAGGTGCTTCAGGTTCAAGTTTCTGCCACTGTTTCAGGTATAAAAAGGTATGTACTTCCTGCTGCGTCTCCTTTGGAAAATATTTTTAAAACATGAGTCACATGCCCAGGACAATTAGCTGTTTCTTGTCCTGCTGGACCTAGTATTGTATGAAGAAACACTGCACACAGCTAGCTAACTCTGGTACCTTGAACACTGGGTGCATTCCTCCCCAGATGGCTGGGGGCTACAAGATAATAAGCCTTTTATTTCTTTTGTCTTCCCAGAGGACGAAAAAAATTCTTGATTAATAGCTTTGTTCTGAACAAAAAGTTCTTTAAATGTATTATCTGCATAGACAACAATTGCTCATCTTAAAATAATAAAAATAGGCCAACTTTTACTTACAATACTCCCTTTCAAATTGCCCTGAAAAGCAACAGAAAGGGTTTCAGTGAGAATATGACCTTTTTCACTGCTATATCCAACCTTTGGAGGATTGGGGGGTGGAGGGTGAAGGGGAGTTGCTGTTTTGATTCTTTTCTGACCTGAGCGTTTACTAGATACGTGTGAGGCATTTTGTAAGGAACTCTCAGCTGTTACCTGATGGTTCGTCTAAAACAGCACTACTCTTTCCAGGCACTTAAGGGACTCCTCCAGCTTTGCATTTTGGAGGAGAAAAGATCACTCTTCTCATCCATTTCCACTTAGTGAGTCACCCAACTGTTAAGCTTCTAAACACAGAATGAGAAGATGGGAAAGAAAAGCCAAAGCAAAATCTTCATGCAAGATCTGTTTGTGAGTTACAGTGTTTAGTGAAATGACCTTCACACAGAGAAAAGAATAACAGTGGAGAGATTGTCATTAAAAGGCTTCATTAATAGAACTGACCGTGCCTGCAATGCCTTTATGAAGGTGCTCAGACGAGTTCCTGTAACTCACGCTGCGCCACGGCTTTTCTCCCTCACTTACCTATTTCCTACGCATAATTTTTCAACGCATCTGTTCATCCAGGCTGTCTGGCTGTGGTTTCCTCTGGGTCCTCCTGGCTGATCATTCCAGCTGGGTGGGCTTTGATTTCTCTCGGTAGTTTTGTCAGTGAAGCTGAAGGCTTTCAGGACAAGCAGTTTGTTTAACAAGACATTTTAACAGTGATGTCTTGCTTAAATCTGCCTCACCGCTCTTTTGTTGGTCCTTATCCAGAGTAAAGCTTACAGGCAGTTGCTTCAACATCATTACACAAATAAGTTCTTCAGCTCCTTTCACAAGCTCTTTACAATAACAAAGTAGCTGGGGTTTTTTTTGGTTGCATTTTGTTTTCTTCTTTCATTTTCAGGTTTTTCTCTGAGTGACTAGTCTTCATCTCTTGCACATTGCAAGATTTGCTGCTATACATGAATATAACTGTGTGTTTATGTGTCTACTATATATGCATCTGCTAATCAGCAACCTGCTGGACTATGAGGACCAGAGTACATAATATTAGCACTCTGGTCCCTGAATTTAAAAGGAGCACAAGCAAATTGAACTTGCCCCCAAGGAAAATTTCATTTAAAAAAGGGAAACACTCCTTTAATAATCCAAATTATTTCCTTATCCAATTTCCATTCCCTGCAATGAATTTCATGTCGACAAACTACCCTGTACATAAAAAAATAATCTTGTTGATGAAGGAATTAAGTCATTGGTCACTCACCTGTTATTTGAAGTTGGCTTTCTCTATGTGAGAAAAAATGGATACATCAGCTTTTTCAACCAGCCTTAACACATTCCCTCCCTTTTTTTTTTTTCTTTTTGTTAAAAATAAGCACCTTCTAAGTACAGAAAGGCTGGTATTTAAGCATTGATGTAAGTGTACTCTTCCTTTCAAAAAATGTACTCCTCACTACACAGTACATGACCTTCTAATTAATTATGCTGTCCATATACTGAGTAACTCCCAAATTTCAGTGAAGAGCTGATGTGAATATGTGATGAGACTGGCTGTACTACTATACCGCAGGGAGTAGTCCTCCCCCTCTTTGCTGGGAAAGGAGCATGAATCCAGGCAGGAGTCTTTTGGTGTCGTGACGAACGAAACTGGATTTGTCCCTGAAAGAGATGGAGAAAAGCATGGGGTGCTGGGGCTGCTCTGAACTTCTCTCTTTCTCTTTAATACCTTTCCATCTGCATAGACTCAGCCTGTTGACTTGTGGAAGGAAGCAGAGCCTGATACAATTGTATGTCATATAACTATATCCATGTAACTACTGAAATAATGCTAAATTTATATTTTTAGCAAGAATGGAAGCAAACTGTGGTGTTTGCCACTGTGCTGTGGAAACTGGTGACAGTGAGCTTATATTAAAAGGGATTTGTTAGGTAAGTTTTTCACTGAGAGGACATGGGAGGGAGAAGTCTCTATCCATCATTTTGACTTAAATTTAAAAGAAAGCTAATTCAGTGTTAGTTTTACTAATAGTAATCTAAAGTGACGGTTAATCCATTGTAGGATACAGTGTAGGACAAGGTTTCTTGGTGCCAGTGGCATATTCCTGTTCCTACTGCCTGATGCTGTAGGCATGGCTGCTGCTCTGTGGCAGGTACTGCCTCAATTGTGGCTAAAGTTCCCAGTGCTGTTTTCTGATGTGGTACCTGGAAGTGTTGCAGTAGGTGAAGGGTGCCTACTAGAGGGCTGTCCCATGGTCAAGCTCAGTCGCTTTTCAGCTCAGAGTAGGATTCACACTCTGTTTTCTTTTGGCTGAGTGTTAATATCTCACAAAACTCAAGCATGTCTCCAGCAAAACAGCCTCCTCCTCACAGCCCCACTACCCTCAGTACAGGTTTTTTTCTCCTTTTCTCCTGGCTGAAGTCTCTCGTGTATTTGTCACACTCTCAGCTCATTGTAGAGTGCACCTCCTGGTTTCTTGGCTGGAGCTGTTAGGGTTGTTAAAAGGGCGACTGCTGCCCAGTCCAAAACAAGCTACCTTCTTACATGTCGTATCATCTCACAGGCATGTTGTGCAAACAGATGTCATTAATATTTGAGAAGCTCTTAGATACTACATTGTGAGTGCCAGAGAAATCCCTTTGAAAAAATGGATAATTCTGTCTTCGGAGCAGCAGGCAGGATCTCTAGGAGAAAATGAATGTAGGGAATAGCTGCTTATTCAGGGAGCATTGTCCATTCAGAGAGACAGAGGGGTCTTGTAGGGCAAAGTGAGTGTTCCTGTCATGAAGGCTCCTGGACTGCATATATGCATGAGGCAGGGGGAAAATTGTCATAAACAAGCTCAATTCCAGAGTTTTCGGACTTTTCCAAGGCTTGGATTTCCTGCCTTCATGATGCTATTGTGTTACTGATGGTTTGCAGGCCTTGTGTGTGTGGTTCCCTTTCTGCTCTTCTGTTTCCATAACAAAGTTGTGAAGGAACCACATGAGCAGGCCGCTCTCTCCCATGAGCCCTGGTGGAGCCCTGCTTTATTATAAATGTATTTACATAATTGATACAGTTCCTTGGGTTTGGATTAAAAAGGTTTTCCATATCAGCCAACCATTCCAGGCAGCTGCCATGGTACAGCGGAGGAGCAGTTTCATGGTACAAAACACCACTTGTGTGCAAAGTTGTAATTGGGGCTGTTCTGTCAGCCCTGCAATCACATCATGTGACTGTATTTCAGGGCTGTATAACTGTCATAGTTTACATCTAATTGTCCAGGTCTCCACAGACTTAAATACCACAGTGTAATTAAAGGGACTAATGCAGCCTTCAGTGTGAGGTGCTCACCAGCTGTATCACTGGCATGGGAAGCCTCCTGCCAGTGCAGGGCAGCTGCAGAGCAAGGAGCTCTTCTGCTGGCTGACTGCCTCTGCTATCTTCTGCTCTTGCACGAAGCAGGCGTACTAACGGGCTGATGAGCAAAGCACGCTGCACTTCCAGCCTCCTAACCCCTGGGAGAAAGTTGATATGTGTCCTGCAGATGTAGCTTTGCACTATGCCAAGTGCACTCTGGAGATGGAGCTATTCTGCAGAGTTGCTTTTGTGGAAAGTGAAGGCACTTTGTGCTCTCCCTCCCTCTCTCTGTCGCAGCAGTACTGCGACAGTGCGCTTCGCCCTAAGTTCAGGTAAGGTCTTGTCTTTTTCAGGGCCTTTCTGTATCTTTGCCCTGCCTATGTGTCTTACATTTTGAATCCCATCATTAATGGTGCTTTACTTTCCATTTTAACAAATTCATCCTGATCTTCTCTGTCAAAAGCCATCTGTATTTGCTCTATAACATTTTAGGCTGAAGAGTGTCTTCCCAGAGAGACTGGCCCAGGCTAATCACATTCCACATAGGGAGACTTAGATTTGCATTAGAAAGCAGCACTGGTGTGTGTTTCAGACACTAAGTCCCGAAGAAGAGGTTGAGATGTCTCTTGCCAGAGATAGGGATTCTGAAATACCTATTCGTAAAGTTTAGCTTCACTGAGGAAGTTCACAGGTAAAAAAGGGAGGTGAGCGAGCGAAACATAAGGTGCGGGACAAGGTCTGTGAGGGTACTGAGCTCTTGAGCTAGCTAGGAGGTACAGAAATACCTACTGCTTGGGGCATGCTTTAAGAATTTAGGAATCATGTGGTGTTTACTACATTAAAGTAAATTTTGAGACTGATTGTCCTTCACAGTAAATAGCAGCCTAAAGTTTGCCTCAGTAACTATTAGACTTACACATATTGATGTTCACCAAACCGAGAAATCAGTACATGTATTTTAGAAATGCTCTCACAGTGTTAAGTCATAAGCATGCAGCAATTCTGCTACAGGATTTAAGCAGTAATAATGGATTTTACCTAGTCTGAGATCCAGGAGAAAATTACTATGCGCCTTCTGAGATGCGATTTGTATCTTCCCCTGATTTATCTGCAAGAGCTGTCATGTATTTTTCCTTTTGTGTGACCAGACTAATTAAAGCTGTGTTTCCTTCTCTAATATTGCTAATCTCTCTGGAGATGAAAAGGAGACTGAATAATATCACTTGATTATTTTTGGCCATTGGTGTGGCAGGATTTTACTGCAGAAATAAACCACCCCCATTTCTTCACAGTTATATTTATTAACTCGAGAAGGAAAACAGTGTGGTCACATCTCCTGTGAATCTGGCACACTCAACATGCAAAAATACTACAGTGATGCAGCCTCATCTTGAGAAGAAGTAATATTGTCATTTGGTTTGTCTCCGAAATGACTTTAACAGTATCCATTGCTGTCTGCAGTCATTTAGACTGGCGATATTGCAAGGTTGGTGTCGTTTGAGTAGTATCTGTGAGACTTCTGTACCAGAGTCATCAACCAGTAAAATAAAGAAAAAGTCAGGAAGACACTATAATTCCTTAGGTACATGAGGGTAAATTTCCGAGGGCTTACATAGCCATTTTTCACTGTTGCCAAGTGAAGATAAAACATTATCCTGACAAGCCTTATATGTGAACTTCTGGATTTACTTGGTGAACTTTATCGACATTCCTTTGCAATTTGACAGAACAGAGGCACGAGGGTGATGCTAAGCGGGTGAGTGAGATTGTGGGACAAGGAAGCGGCCATGGTCGTGTTCTGCGAGGGTTGCTGAAAGAGTGAGCAAGTGGCTTGACAGAATAGAGGGTCCTGCAGTAATGCATACACCTTGTTCATGGTGGCATCGCCTGGGCTAGTAACTTGGAGTAGATATTTTTTACCTTTACTGTGCAATTGCAGAATCTAAGAGTGTGTGCAATGTGTCCCTCTCTGGTACCTGAGATTGCTGTGTAAAAGTTGGGGTAAACACTGTTCTTTCTGTCAGCTGCTTTCAGAGGTTGTAGTATTCCATAAATAAGGCTTGAGAAGAGGCATCAGGAGGAAGCACTTTGTCAGGAAAGGCTCCTCAGAAGGTGAGCGCAACACACAGAAGCATGTGTTGCTGCTCATATGATTAAAGAACTCATTTAGAGCTCACAGAAAAATACAAGGCAGCTTTCCCAGTTAAAAAAACATCAAAAATAAAAAGAACGAAAGAAGATTAGGAAATAAAGCTGGAAGGGTGTAATAAACAGATTAAAAAAACATAAACGGTTAGTGAACAGAGAATTGCCAGGGAAATAAACAGAAACAATAAGATTATTTTAAGTGGTCTGTGTGAAAACACAGAGTGGCCAACTGAGAAGAGTGTGTGTGTGGCAGGGGGTACGCGAAGGCAAGAATGGAGAAAGAGAGGAATGAGAAATTAAATTCAGCTTCTCTCTGTAACTCTCGTTGCCTTTAATCTTTAACACCCAGCTTTTCAATAATGTATGAGTAGCCACTGGATACTTTTAAAATATACCATATTATCTCTGTATTAGGAAAAAGATAAAACTGTAATGTAAATCCCAACAAATAAATAACAAAAAATTAAAAGGAGCAGCTACTGCCTCGCACGATCTTCTGTCTCATTCCAGTGAACACCACAGGCCAGTGCTGCCAAACACAGTGCCACGCACGACTTCAAATTCTCGTTGTGGTGTCCTAGCTTAGAAATAAGCAGATACATGTTAATGAAGGGCAGGTTTTGTGCTAGAAAGATACTGTTCTCCAAAATCAGGAATTTTACAGCAAGAGAGAAACATATTGTTTATCTTAATATATGATTGGTATGGGGCTCCTGCATGTGGCAGAACACTCAGAGTTGATAGCTTCAACTGGGTAAGTATTATTTAATGATTTCTTTCTACTCAGAGAGGGCCCAGAGGAAAGGGAGAGGACCTCAAAACCCCCGTGACCCCTCATCTCTTCAGGAAGCTCACTTAGCCCTGTGCCTACTTTAATTGAGCTTTAATGTGGTGGTGGCTGAAAAAAGCTCAGCTTGTGTGCCAAGGCACAGAGACAAATACTGACGAGATGCCCATTTTTCTCTGCAGCCCAAGCTCTGTTTTTTTCTACTCTTGAGTACTTTGTCCTCACAAGAAGTCTTAAGTAGCACAAGCCCAGATCTCCTCTCCCTTATGACTGCTATCTAGCACGATTTTCTTTCTGACTGATAATATGTTCTTTAGGAGAGTAGGGAAAAAATTGGGTACTAACTAGATTAATGGTGGCAGCTCTGTGGACAGATGTGCTCTCACTTGCTCTGTGCAGGAGAGGTGTCCCAACAAATCATTATCTTTCATTGGGTGGGTTCAACAAGGACCCTCAGTTGCAACAACCATCAGCTTTCGTAGAGCTGGTAGAAAGGAAAATGGTGCAAAAGCTAGTTTTTCACCAAAGGCACATTGCCCACAAGAGGGCAGGTGGTTGGTCCTCACCAAGATACTTCTCATAATTTATCCTCAATTGTCTTAGCCACATTGGAGATGGGCTTCTTCAGTGTGACAAACGTCTGAATCTTTATTGTCAGGAGAGATGCTTTTCCTTCTAGGAGCTACAGTGATGATAATAGTTTACTGGTTTTTCTTCTCCTCACTTCACACCAAGACATTTCATGTGAAAAAGCCATGTAGCTGTGCAACAGGCTCTCTTGCCCTTCCAGTGTGACACCAGTAGTGCTTTGGCTAAAGCATTGTTTAGTCCATGTTGAGTGCTGCTGAGGCTATGAGTCAGGTCTTTTATGGATTTCTTTAGGACCTCTTATCAAATGTTGGGGGCAGTGGCAGAGTAAAATTTTACAAGTTTAGAGGAGCTCCTTCAGTCTGTATTACCTCTTTGTCCTTATGAAATAGCTATTAGAGCTCATCTGTTGACATCTGTTGAACTGAACTTCCCAGTAATTAGATATCTCTGGTCTAGTGGTGCCCCCAAAAGCACACAAGGAGCTTCCTTCCTTTTAGCAAATTATAGGAAAGCCAGATTTCAGTGATCATCAATTACACTAGCCTCTTTGAAGTGTAATTATATGACATTTCTGACTCATTATCAGGCAGATGTAGTGCACATCACAGATAAAAAAGAGGAAGGAAAGTGCTTAAGACAGGGTGGTGGTAGCACAAGATCATCTTAAACTTTTCACCTCTCAGGCTATTGTTGAGGCTTCAGTTTCCCCTTGAAGACTTGGACTGCCTTTCTTACCTGCAGTCCCATGTTCACTTGAACGGTGTCCTGATTAACACCCTGGTGACCCTATTGACTTAAGTCCTTTCCCAGCAGAGCTTTGTGTATCTGCTTTTCTAGAATGATCAAAATGCACATTTTTGTATAAAGTTGCACCATCTTAGGCAGCCAGCAAGCTCTACTCTCAGACTAATTAACCTCCATACGTTCTTATACTCATGTTTACTCAGGAAAAAGCCATCACCTTTTTCTGTCTCACCCATCCAGCTTTCCAGCCTAATGTAAACCTGCTCTGGTCCTTGTTTAGCACCCTGCTTCAAATCAGTTGCTGGACCCACTCCTGGTAGAGTGGTACCCAAGTACTAAAGCAGAGCAAAAGATGCTGTGTTTGGTGATAAATCTAACTCAGGCTGCGGGAGCCTAAAACTGTCTCTGGGAAAAGGTGCTTTGCTCTTGTGAGCCTTAAACCAGGCCAGCACTGCTGTTTGTGAGAGCATCTGCCTCCTTTGGAGGAAGGTTATTTTCTACCACTCTGAAGAGGTGCAGCAGAGCATTTACTTTCATGACAACAGCAAGACTCCTTGCTTAGGTGCTGATGATTGGAAGATTAAACTGGACAGCAGTGGCATCACTAGGACTGTTAAGCAGTTTCCCTGATGGAGTCCCTTGCTGCCGTAGCCATTAATTAGGCAGTGGTAGAGAAGTAAAAAGTTTTAGGACCACAGCAGGAAATCTTCCACTGAAATGATAAAGGTGTTACCAAATAATTGTCTTTCACTTTGACACAGTGCAGACTAAGGGAGGATATTGAAATGCTTTTACATGGACAAACAGACAGAAAATGCAGAGGAAACAACCCACAGAAAAACGTAGTTTCTGTTCAGGCAGTGTCTATAAAGTCATTGCATAATTAGCTACATTCCTCTCCCAGGTTTGTTTTATTTTTTTTACAGGAAGATAAATTGTCTATGTATGTCATGAGGACCCCCCCTCATAACTCACATTAGCCTAGAAAGTGTTTAATTTCCCTTCTGGCTTGCTTAATGTTCTCTGTCCCGTTCCTTTCCCATATCACAGGCCGGTCATTAGTTTCCATAACTCTCCTTAGACCAGCGTCTTCTCCTATTTCCTTTGCTCTTTGCTGATTTTCTGTGACAGCACATTCCACAACAGCTCAGCAAACCTCGTCCAGGAGCCAGGCAGCCAAGACATCTCCTGAGGGTTGCACATGAATGATTTCCACCATTTGCAAGTCTCAGGGCTCAGCTTTCCTAGTCAAGAACTGTAGCAAGATTAAGTGCTTTGTGGAAATACCTGAGCTGGGATTGCCCTTGCTCTACGGTGCTCATTGAATATTATAGTAAACAGATGTTGTTTGAGTTATTTCATGGAGACTAACAAAGGAGGGAGCTGTAATATTCCTGTGGATTTTCAAACCATTTTGCCTTCCATTAATTCTTCTGTTGTCTTTTTTTTGCTTTTGTCAGTATTAACATTTAATTCAAATCAACTAGATAACTCCTCTTTTACATTCTTTTTCTCAGCACTTTCTAAATGCCTGACTGTTTAGAAATTAAACATTTACTCTTTTGGGGAGTTTACAAAAAAATAGATGTTTCTCCCTTAGCAGCCTTCAGCTGTTGAGTTTCTCTCTCTTCTACCTGCAAAGGAGTACCTAAGATACCAACTTCTTCACTCACATTTGAGAAGCCAGCATTTAAAAAATACCTCCTTTGGCTGTTAAATAATTGATAGAGGAACCGAGTTAGAGATCAGCCAGCATAAAATCTGGATTTAGAAAGTGCCAGTTCTGGAATGGGAAGAGATGTGATATTTACCATTTTCCTAATTGCTGTCTTTTAGTGTTTCATCACATTGGCTCGCAACACAGCATGCTTCAGTTTGTACTGAGGGAAGCGTAATGACAAACTAGCGGTTATTAGATTCTTCCTGATGATACTATGTTGAAATCAGTATAGTAGCAACAGGGACAAATAGGGCTCAGTGGGAGAGAGGAGGAAAATTGCTTTTACCAAGAATGTGTCAGTGCTAATACAAAATTTTGAACTCTGGAAAAGTGTCTCTCTTCCTCTCTTTTTTTGTCAAGTTAAAAATTATTCTCCTTATTTGTGATGCTTCAGTTAAATTATGCATGTATTAACATTAATTTATCTTCTCCATTTATTTACTCAAAACAGGCTTCAACTCACTGTTAATATATTCAGTGGTGTTCTTTTTTGTGATGCGCCTTGAGTTCTTGCTGGGCTTTTGTGAGTGAGACATTTTACAGCACATAACAAAAAGATGATCCCTGCAGCAGCCAGACATTTTTTATATCCCTTTAATGGGCTAGAATTTTCAATGTGGTTTCTTTATGTACCCAATGGATTTGCCTATAAGCAGTTAATCACATGGTTCTGGTTCAGCCTTTGCCTGGATGTTGCAGTGCTGACTCTGGACTCTGGCTTGGACTGAGGTCCAGTTGAGGAAAGCGGTGTGGGCACATGGGAAAGACAAGGGGTATGCACAGAAGGCTGCTGTACGGTAAGTACCTCTGCTCCACCCTGACAGCCGTGCCATGGCAGAATGCAGAGGGAGGTTCACAGATGGAAAGTGGAACTGCTGGACCTCACCTCTTCTTCACTTGTTGGTTTGGTTTTGCTGACAAACTACATAGTGGATTTCCAGTGTGAGATATTAAGTGACCTTTTCGCTCCAGCATCCCTTGTGGGAGACAACATTACCTTACTCCCTGGGTTCTTGGGGATTTAAAAGGCAAGCTTTTTCAGCATGGAGATTGCATGCTTATGTGGGATTTCTTGTGATTCCTCCTTTTCAATTCATCTTATCAGACATCTTGGAAGAGGCTGCTGCTCCCTTAATCTCACTCAATAGCTGTTATATCTCACTACCCTTAAGAGCATAAGGTTTCAAAACCTTGAACCTGGGACCAGACCTTCTTAGAATTACTTTAACTAGCTATTAGACACATCCCTACAACATAATGATGCCAGAAAAAACTCTTTTCACTTTTTAAACACTGATTTTTTTAATCCAAAAAAGGAAAAGTACTATTGACATTTTGTTAGAGGCAGCCTTGTGTATGCATATCCAGTGACAGCTCATCTATCCAATCTCAAATTAGATTGCTGTTCAGATTGTTTTCGATGAAGGCAAAACGTAGAGCAATTTTGCTGGTAAGGAGAGTGTATATTTTTTGAAAACACCAGTTTAACTTAATTTTAGCGCTTGGAGTAGCTGAAAATCCTTGCATTTCTTAACCATATTCAGAGTTCATTTCATGTAATTTTCCTCTTTTAAATGGTTAAGAGTGAATCATATTCTTTTAATTGACATATAATTATTTTTTGAAATGATGCACAGGCAGGCATTGCTGCTACTTTCCATGTAATAACAGTGTACAGCAAAGATGGAGATCTGAGATAACCCGCTAGGGAGTCAAAATGGGAGACCGGTGGTACAGAGCGTAGATCCTACAGAAGGGAGTGACTGGTGTCATGTTTGACCCAGGACATGCTCACTACAGGCAGGTTCTGGAAAACAGTTCCCCCTTCTCTGCCAAGATCAGAGAGAAAAAAGTCAGAAACTGAGGAAAGGGAGGAGATAGTAAACTGGAATGAGAAACATTATTGAGATGATAAAGTAAACTGCAGTCACGTAGTAGAGGGGCTGCAGTGGAGCTGGGAGCAGGTGTTGCTTTTCATATCGACTGTTCAGATGAATGGTCCCAGTGCCCCAGCTTCTGTAACCTGCACCGAGTAAATGATTTTGCATCAGTAACTCCAAGGGCTTTGGGAAAGCAGTTCATCTGAAGAGGCGGTGCAGTGCAAAGTTTACAGAGCCAGATCCAGATTTAGCTGGGGAAAGGCATGAATCAAGCCTTTCTAGCAGATAGTGTATCCATGTTTGATTTACCCTACCTCTGAGGGCTTTCCCTGCCAGGCGTAACATTATCCACCCATGAGCTGATTGTTCCAGAAGTCCTGGGTGGAGCTGCACCAGCAGAGAGGTGGCAGATTGACATCCCTTCCCCGCAGGGTGTGCAGGTGGGTGCAAAAGGAGACATGGCCAGCTCGAGGGAAGGGTTTTGGGATTAACAATCCTGCAAGGCCTAAAGCAATACACCTAGGTGCTTTGAGCAACCAACAAACAGGTATTTTTTTTATTCTCTTTGTCATTTTTATAAGGAGAGGGATGTTTTTGCAAAAGGAATAAGGAAGACCACTCTGCAAGCAAACATTTTTTTGAAAATGTTGTGATATCATTTTAAAAAACAATGTGTTCTCGCTGTTTGTTTTTTACAAAAACAAAAAATAGCAAGTCACAGCAATTGGCAGATCCCTGCTCTCAGTATTTGGTGACGCCAGCACTAGCTGCAGCAGATGGAGAGATGCAAACATTCTGGAAACTTGGACAAAGTGGTTTTCTTGAGCTTGAGCAAGCAGCGCTGTAAAATGCTTCTTCCTCCTCGAGTGTAAGCCTTCTTAATAACGAACACATTCAGAGGAAAGGAAGTTGGGATGTGACGGTGCTTTTGGGACTGAGCCAGCTTTCTATCCAGCAAGCTGCTCTTTCTGTTGATTGTGGCTATTTATGAAGCATAAGCCAGGAACATTGGAAAGGCAGCCACAGAAGTCAGTTTGCTTACAGTAAGGGAAGGAGTGTGTTTGCTTATTCTCTTGATTTAGTAATCTTAAAAGCTGGAGAAGCATCAGGAATGACAGACCTGAGGAAATACAAGCCCACTAGCTGGATGAGGGGCACCTACATTGCCAGAAGATGGCTGATGCTTATGTTTTACCACTTTAGTACCACTGACATTTGCTGGTGAATTTAGGGGTGTCGCATAGGTCTCATTGTACCAGTAAATGTCAGAAGTGTAACCACAGAACTCTGGTGCCTCAAATTGATACCACTTAAGGTGAAATGAATGTTGATTAGTTACCATGTATGAGGCAGCTTGAGAAGTCCCTATAAAACACTTACTTTTCAGGTGTTTCTCAGGTACCATCCTGACTTCCTGGGAAGTTGACTGTCATTTTTGCAAGACAGCCAAGTCCAGTGGGTATCACAGAGAGCAGAATGAGGGGGCTATTATTACTTTACTGAAAGCACCAAAAATATGCTGGGTTTACAGACAAGTCCGTTCTGAAACCCTTCATGGAGCTTGTAGCATTGTTTTGCTTGTTCTGTAATTTTTGGGTTGCTGAGGGTGAGTTGTTGAGCTGGAATGGGACACAATGCAGGACTACAGGAGCTTGACAGGTCAGACCACTGGTTACAGGATCTGCAGTGTTACATAGAGAGTCCCCTATCACAAGGAAGCACATAGGTCCTCTAATCCTAGACCTTCAGCATCAGAAACAATGAGCAGAAGGTACTCAGATCAAACGAAGCTAGAAATGTACAAGATCCTTCTCATTGGACTGACTGCAAGTGGCTAATGGCACTAGTAAATCAGCAATCTCCCTAATATATACATGGGGTGCTAGGCTGGTTGTCTCATTCTGCACTGTGCAGTCCCCTGGCTCATCTTTCTTAGGAACATAAATAAGTGAAAAGACAGAGTAAAAAGTCAGGGGAAAGTAAATCAGAGCTGAGGAATACTTAACTTTTCAGTAATGCCCTAACAGAAGTGATGTAAGCCCTTACAACTCTAGCACTTTTCTCCCATACCCTGGCCATTCATTTCTCTGTGTCTGGAAAAGGTTGTTTTAAAATGCAGCAAAATTTGTCTCTCCCTTTTCCCCCTGTATCTTAATTTTCTTACCCAGCAGGCTTCTGACTCCATGAGGAAAATGAAATTCCTCGTGCTTGTTAACCAGCCAGCAGCCACAGAGGATGTGTGAAGGATGTACAGACTCACAGTCATTGCTTTCTGTTTCAGGGGTGAGTGACAGTTGTATTTGGACTTTTTTATATGTGGTTTTGATATTATTGTCTAATGCCCAGTTTGGAATTGGAATACAGACTGAATAAAAGAAATATTTACATTACTACTATTAAAGGAGATTATTGCTGCTTATGCAAAGTTGTGATTACTTTCTGTTATATAATTTATCTATGTAATGGTTCTTATCATAAACTATGCCTTGATCCCACATCTGTTTCAGTTCCCACAGATGCCAGTGACAACTGGGGAAGCCCTTCTGGTTGTGTGCTCCTGTCCCTTGAGCCTCTCCTGTACCAGAACAGCCGTTTGCAGGGCAACCTGAGGAACCAGACACAGGACCCAGGGAGAACCAGAAAGATTCCCTCTTTTTTAAGGTTAGTTTTAACATTGACCAGTGATGGCCAACACTGCTGCTGGAAGAATATCTGAGTCTGTCAGGTGGAATATGGACCTCTGAGTGAGCATGATATTTTCTTTTTTGAATACCCTCTGGTTGTATTGGTGAGATTCTCATTAAGGAACTATTTGTTACATGATTCTGTAGTGCAGAGGAGAAGAAAGAATTATGTGTTTTAATGAAACCTATATGTAGAAGCAGTGTAGGTAACATACACATGATGCCTTTTCATTAACTTTGAAACTATTATTCACTTCTTTGTTGGAGGAAATAGAGGGTTAGACATGATCTGTTGTGAACTGCCATATGTGAATTCAATTGCTCTGGAGGAGCAGCTGAAGGCCTGACAGCTAATTATTACAGACTTTTGTTGAATACTGGCCAAGGTGAATCTAACTTGATTGGATCTTGAAACAAAATGGGATGTAGGTGTGCTGGCTTGCTGTGTCAGGGCAGAGCAGGCAAAGCCACAGTCTTGGGGCACTGTCAGTGAACTACGCTGCCAGAGCATCTGCCTGCTCTGTGCTGTGCTCTCCTGTCCTAGCCTCATGCTTCAACTCAACAGGTACCAGTGACAAGTGGAGTACTGTAGGAGGTCTTGTGCTGTGACTCACTCTCTTCAACATTTTTTGCCACTTGGTAACATTTAACACTCGATACATAAAAAGGTATTTGTGGTTTATTTTACCTGGGAGTTTGGAAACACTGAATGATGAAGGTTGCAATTTTTTTGTGATTCTATTCTTTGGCTTTTTCTAATGAGTTTTCCCAATTAAAATCCAATCTTAGGCTATTTAAGTTATCTTGTAATGTCTTGTACTGTTAGGTTTTCTTGGTTTTGATTGATATTTTCTGGTATTAATGGTGATGTCTGGTTGCAGCAGCGGGATAAAACAGTACTGAGATCTTAATTGTTAGTTTATTTTTAAAACACTTCTTGAATAGATGTTCTTCAAGGACAGAGAAGAGCTGTATTCTGTCAGTTTTGGGCAATAAACATAAGCTGCTCTGTCTTCAGAACTTCAGCTGGTATGAATCCCTGATGTTTACCAGGTGATGATGTTAGTGCTCACCAGTGGGTTCTTCCCCATACAGAGGAATTGCAAACTGGACAGGACCGGAGTTCTGCTAACCTGTCTCCAATGGCTGCTGATAGCAGGATCTGCAGAGGGATACTGGCAAAATCTCTTACATACAGTTCTGGAAAAACATCTACCTGGAGGCTGTTTACTTCTGGTCTGAAGTAGCGGGTGAATTTTTAGGCAGACTAAAGTGAAGAGAGCTTATGGAGATCATTGGAGGTAAGTGTTTTGCTTGTAGAAATGTGATGAAGAGAAGGAAGAGGAGAAGTATAATTTTTGTTATGTGAGGAACAGAGCAACGTGTCTCAGTGAAGAGTGACAATATTAAAGAATAAGCTATTCATATAATTCAGCATCTCTGAGGAAAATAGAGAGCATGAGAACTTCTCAAGGCTTGGTCACCTTTTCAGCATTGTCTTGAGTTGCTATAAATACTTACAGTTCATCTGTATGAATTTATATATATAGTCTTTTTCATATTCTTGGAGAATTTGCATCAAATTGACTCCTTTGACACACGTTTGTCCTTATGTATTTGGATGGCATGTCATGCATGCAAACGGGCTCTCCCCTATGGCTGTATAGATTTCTCTGTCAGCTGGAGGACTTGATCTCTACCAGCTCTTCCATACTGCCTTGTGAGATTACCTGTCTGCACAGTCCTGCGGAAGGGAACACAGCTTGTGTTTGCATGGAGCTTTCAGTTGCATCTTGAGCTGTGAAGGGTATCAGCATTGTGTGTTCATGCCCAGATGAAATATTAAGGCTTAGTGAATTTCTGGAAGGTGCCAACTGTATTTATTTTCAACTGTAATGAGCAATGACCTGATTATTCTCTTGTTCAGCACATTGTCTGTCTCACATTGATGATGTTAAAAGTTCACAAGCAATTAGGGCAAAGACATATCAGGAAAAGTGACTTTTTGGGTGTTAAAATTGAGTTACAATTCAAACAACAAAATGACCGTAGAGAATGGAAAGTGTAGGGAACAGGCCTTTTGGTTGCTCTTCTTCTAAACTATTGTAAAGCCTGATTTATTTCAACTGTTGAGTGTGGTAGCACTGTCTGCAATTGGCCGAATCACAAGAAAAATGAGCTTCTAAAAATGCTGGTTTTAGTTGCACACAGTAATTAGGAGAACAGTGAACTCTTGGGCAGATAACAAATCATGGCACATCCATCATTTCACACCTATTTGGTGAGGTACTAATGAGATCTGAACACTACACAGGTCTGGTTCTGGCCTCTGCACTGAGTCAGGCAAACACTTCAGAAACGTTTATACAGCAGCTATTTTCATCCTCTGCAATATCAGGTCCTCCTTTAATAATGCAGCCTCATGTTTATTGTACCGGCTAGCAGAACTGCTTCTGTATGCAGAGTCTTTTCTCCTGACATTTTTTTTTCCTGTCGGCAGGCCAGCTTATCTGGTGCTAGTGCATCACCAACCACCTGCTGTGGGCTATGTATCTGTTTTCTTAATTGCAGTGAAATAATTTACACCAAATAATGCCACATTACAACAGCATAATTTAATTTGGAGCTGTTCATTATAGTTCTATTACCCTTCAGCTTTGGCACCCTCCCAGAAAAGGACCCGTGAGTAGCAGGTTAGACAGTTTCCTGAAGTGATAAAAATGCACCCCACACAGCTCGCTGCCAGGTCTGTTCTGCTGCAAAATTCTGGCATAATTACATTTTGTGGGTTCTACTTGTGTCACATTAACTAATGGCAATAATAATACTGGGGTTTTTTCATCGGATTTTCAAGTTCAGATTACAATCTCACGCTATTCTAGTTTAATCATGCTGTACTATGAGAAATAAGGGGGTTTAAGAAGCATTATAAATGTTGCTTGCGTTTGAATGGTGAAGCTTTTAACTTAAACCTGGTACAGAATTATGCACTGCATTAATAGATTCCAAGGCCAGAAGAAATTCAGGGTGCCTCACAGTTATCCCCTAATGAGAATAGTAATGAAAGTTGAACTTGTGAACATTTGACTTTTTGTAGTACTTGGAAGTTAATGTACATGGTTTAAGGCATTTCCTCCATTATAATTTAAGGTATTACCATGCAGAATGTAGTTTATTAACCATTCTGCTGGTATTTATAGTAAACTTTTTACAATTAATCAAAACCAGACATTGTAAAAGCAAAAATCAGGTTTATTGCCAAGATCATAAATGTCAAGTATACTTTTATGCAGGCTTTGTATTACTTCAGTTGCAACTTTAAAGAACATTTTAAGTGATTGGAAAAAGGAAGTTTATTAAAGGCTCAGCAGGTCTTCTCTGTACTCTACTCTTACTAATGTAAATCACTGCATCACGTGATAAAGGAGCACGCAAGATGGCAGGAGTGGTTTGTAATCAGGTTTTCTCTGTGACTACCAGTACCTTCATGAAGAACTTAAAACTCAGACCACCCTGTTTTCTCAGACAAAGAAGTGTCATGAGATTTCAGAAAAAGGATAGTGCAAACTGTCCAGGGTAGTTAATTGCTGAACTTATCTTGGAATGTATCCTCATATCTTTGAGTAGCAGCTCAAAAAAAATCATCTGAGGTTGGGAGAGGGAGCACTCACTGTCTATCAAACAGTGGTTTCTAGTTTAAGCTGGTGATAAACCTTGTGACCTGCATGGGTATTAAAGGCTGTAGAAAAGAACTGTGACTCTGGTGGACAAAGGCAATAGTTTGAAGGTGGAGGTGGAGAACATCAGGCAGTTGATGAGAAACAGCATTACCTTATAGGACAGTAGGTGTACAGCAGGTCAAAAAAAAAAAGAAAAAGCTTTGGGAGATTACTTGTCTGTATGGCCACTCCATTTAACATGATCTGAAGCACACATACGTACAAAGTAGGGCTAAGAAAAAAGCTTGATATGTTTCTTACCTTCCCCATGGTATTGAATATTGGGTCACAGCTTGACAGACAGACGCTGTGATGTTTGTAAAGAAATTCAACAGTCCCAACTTCTTTCCATTCTGTAGTTTGCTTTATCTCTAATCCAAGACACTTTGTAGTGCTTGAGGCAAAGCTTGTTTGCTTTTCATAGAGAACACTACGTTCCCTTAGCTCCCAAGGCAGGGAAAAATCTGCAAAGAAAGTTAAATAATTTTGGTGCATGATCTAAAGCTCAATCTAGGTTGATAGATTTTGATAACTTCTGGCATGATGTAAACGTGATAGGGACTCAAACATGACAAGAACACAGGAGGCCCTGGGCTGCAGTTCCGGCTCTAGCCTCAGCTTCTCCATGTTTCATTTCACCTGTCTGTGAAATGGGGTTAAGGGCTGTCATCTGCTTTGCAATTGGTTTGGCACTTGTAGATGAAAAATGCCACTGAAGAAAAAGACATTGTTTTACTGTTAATACGCACTTGATAAAGTTACATATAAGACAAATGAAAGAAGTGAACAAGTTTTCTGCCAATTTTGTGGTTGTGACTTTTAAGCAAGGAAGGCTTGGGATAGGTATAGAAGGATAGAGAAGTACTGTGGTAGCTCTCCTGTGGACATTTTGAAGTCGCCGTCTTTGAAGTTCTTTATACTCACCTCTCAGCCACTTACGGCTTTAGAGGATCTTGCTTTAGAGTGGGGTATGGATTCATGAATTCTTGAGGCTGGTTTCAGTTCAGCTGTTACATGGCATACAAAGTAAGAAGGTGAGCTATACAACATAGGTAAAGTACAGAAGAAAGAACAAATCTTTACATTAAAGGCAAAGATATAAATTCAAATGTTTGATTCCTGCATGACTGCGTGTTTTCAATCTCTTGTTGTCCAAAAGTTGTAAACATGATTGTAAGTGCCTTTCTGCTTTGAAAAGCTACTGATCATTTCCATTGAAGCATTGAACACAGTTATTTTGATTATCTGAGAAGCTTTGTTGCCAAGAGGTGTTGGCTAACAGTTAGAAGTGTTTTCTCACCGGCAGTGCAGGGAAATCACATTGGAGCTGGAATGAACAGGACACATGCAAGCAATACAGAATATTGAGAGCACTCTTACCATTGGCTAAGCTGCTAGGAAAAGCTGCTAATGGGACAGCAAAATGAAACGGTTATTTTACAGAGTTTTTGCCTGTGGCAAATTATATACATGAAGTAGTTTATAACACTGTCATGAGAAGTCCTAGTATGCAAGTGATGACCTACTTCTGCAGAGCTTGGATGTCCTCATGCTCACAGAAGCTGCAAGGCCTGACCAAAACTGTGTCTAACTTAGCAGGTCTTGTCTCAACTAAGGTGTTCACCTCTTTCTCAAACACCCCCAGAGCACTGCTTACAAACCAACATTGTCAGGGACTTACACAAAACCTGCCCCATGGAACTGATCCATTACTGGATTCCAGATGTGACAAAAGAGTATAATTTGGAATTTCAGCCCTTCTAGAAATCTGTAGGATTTCAGCATCTCCTATCCTGTAAATAGACCCAAACTTCAGTGTGTGGTGGGGCAGTTGATGTCACACCTAACTCAAGCTGACTTCCAGTTTTCTCTTGGCTTTTCCCTATAGGTCTGCTGACTACAGTAAAATTACCTATAAAGTGTGGTGTCAGGTCAGATAAGTAGAATTGGAAGAAAATGGTTGTCTAAGGTACTCTGCAATATTTGTAATCTGTGGATAAGCAGCAATCAGCAAAACTCACAATAAGCAGTAAGTGCTCTAAATGTCATAATGAGCTCAGTCATTGAAATCTGAATGCCATTTATGTTGCCCTTTAATAATTAGTGATTGCCACTCAAGAAGGCAATCATGTATCCAGTACAGCTAAAAGTTAGGTGCAAAACCCAGGCTTTCGATTACAGTCTGAACTGCTGTAAAGTATACTGAAAGGATCTTTGGCTGCATTCATATTTGGATGTCACGTATTAGAAGAGAAGGGAATCTTAAATAACAGAATTCAGCTGGGGAAAATGTGTGTAGATTGCAGGTATTCTTTGAAGAACTCTACAGATAATGTTCTACCTCATAAAATACACGTTATGATGTGAACAACATCTGGTTTCTTTCATGCCCTCATTCGTATGTCTTGAAGGTCTTGCTAATCCAGAACTGTCATACCAAGTACCTCATTTTGGGGGTTGGTTTTTTCTTTTTTTTTTTTCTTTCCTCTCCCTCCTTTCTTTTTTAGCTCCTTATTGCTGACTGCAGAGGTGTTTTGACTTGATTTTCATACTAGAACATCTTTTGTTTCTTTTTAGCTGCTAGACAGGAATTTTTTTTTAATATTACCTGCAAAATTTCTTGAAAGGATATAATGCACTGAGACTATTTTTGGCTGCTTTTTCTCCTTGTGTGTAAATGCCAATTAATCGCAAATGTAATAAAAACCCATGTTTGATGCTGAGGGGCAGGTAAAAACATAGCATTGTTGGTGTAGAGGAGAACACATACTTTCTTCTTCAACATAAGGGGGGCGAACAGGAAGAAGAGACTCCATGTAACTCCTCCAGTGCTTGTACCAGTGTTGATATAAATGAATCCACTGAATATTGGTAAGTAGCACACCCTGTGCATGACATGCTGAGTTGATCACACACCACTTTATGTTGTGGCAGTGATAACCAATCGGTAATTAAACTTAGCATTTAGGGGACTTCTGTAGACTTGTGACAGAGCAAGTCCTCTAGAGAGATATGCAAACCCAAATTACTGCACTGGTTGCTCAAGAGATGCAAAGAGATGATGTGAGCCTAATGTTCATGCTGCAGAGCTACCCCAGTCCCCCCCAGTAAATTCCTAAATATTTTTTCCAGGCATAAATAGACGCCTTCTTCAAAGAGTGTACAGACAGTTTGCTCCAGTAACCCTTCTCTAGCAAGTTCATTCTGATATTTGCATCCTGCGGTGCTGGGATCTTGGCAAGAGCTATATATCCATCCTTGTCTCCTTTTGCCCTGTAAGAGTACCTCCATATTGTCAAAGAACCTTCTGAGCTGCAGAACTTGCACTTTTCAATATTTCAGTACTCTGTATCCAATTCTTAGAGCCATTGTTTTAAATATACTCACAGGAACATCAAGGCCACCATATAGTTCATACCAAGGTACTTAGTGCAGTAACCTGTGTCCAACAGTACCCATGTTTCAGCAGACCCAGGATACCTGGACTACCTTCCTAATTTGTACAAACTTTCTGCTTAGGGGATCTCTTCTAGGGGCCTCTAGCCAGTGGCTCCTTGAAAAAGCCAGTGACAGTAAGAAAATGTCATTTTTCCTAGTGTAACAGTTTTCTGGGGGCTTTGGAAGTCTCCCAGTACTGCTGTATCTCCTGCCTTGCTGCTACTCTCCTCCCAACAGCTCTTCATCATCAGGTAGTGGAGCTTGGCCTCTGTAGAAATTCTTTTGGGTTCTCTTCTTGGATAACTGTAGAAATTCTTTTGGGTTCTCTTGTTGGATAACTGATGTCAGTTATCCAAAAAGAGAACTTCCCAAGGTGTTGGAGAAACATTGGCCAGATATTTGTCAGCCTTGCATTGTTTCAGAGTCTTCAGTACTACATTTAGTAGTACTTCAGTACTTCCATACCTCTTTGTAGGTATCTAGTGCTATCTAAGACTATGCTGTAAGAAAATGAAGATGTAGTGAACAAGAAGAGGATGCCAAAGCAGAAGAAGATGTTGGCAAGGCTAAATTAAATTCTCCGTAGGAAACACCTTGTAGTGGGGAAGAGATTTTCCCATTCACAGTCTGTTGCTGTCACACCATGAGTTAGAGCAAACTCTACAGTGCGGAAATGGCGAGTGCTTTCTGTGGGATTTCAGCAGATGTTTATGTGTTAGTCACTGGCAAGTCAAGACACTGTATGCACCTTTCTGTGCCCTGTTTTGTTCTAAGGATCTAAGAAAACATCAGCAGATGGATAAAATTCAGATGATGCTGAAATGCTCCCAAAAAGTGATAAAGATGATTCTGAATTCTTGTGTTTGATGGAGTTTATCTGAAGGAACGAGTGCTAACAGATACGCATTTCCTCTGTTCATAGCAGTACTGCAGTGTATTCAGCTGGTCAGTCCCCCACACCCTGACCTCTGTCAGAAAAAATGCCAAAACTAAGATTTGGAGTGTCTGGGAGAAAATCATGATCTGGACTCCAGAGGAGTAACACATGTATACTGTTTGCATCCAAACAAGAAGACTGATAGTGCATTCACATTACTGCAAAAAGCCTACTCCTATCTTTGCAGTAACACATTTGCTTCCCATATTCACCAGTTGCTCGTTCCTGGCATGACTGGGTTTAGAGATTTCTATCACAAAGCTCTGCATAAGAACCAGCTGCTGTACCATGTATACAGGAAAAAGAAATTGTGTTTGGAAATAGGACACTGATCTTAGAGACAGAAATGTCTTCCCAGGCTACAGGGCTCCTGTGTGGAATAAACCTTATTTCATACTTTCTGGATTTCACAAGCAGCATTAGAAAAAAAATAATATGTGTTTAGTGAGAGTGTATAAAATGTCAAATCAGATAATCACAGGCTACCTAGATCAGAACCATGTTCCAGCATGCTTTTGTTGTGCTGGCTCTTACATATGATGTATATGTTATCTAAACATTGAGACATTGCTTAACAGGTGAGATAAATGTAGAAAATATGACTGAGGTACTAACATGACCATTTGTGAATGAACGTTGTGGACTTTTCATCCAGGCAATTGCAGTAAACCTCAAAAGAGGCTGAATAAAGTAGTTCATTTGATGCTGAAAGAGAAGTATGCTGCTGTAAGGGACTACTGAAGGTGAGCTTGTAATTGTGCTTGCCCAGAGCACAAAGTGGTGCAGGATTAATTGGAAGAGATACCAAATATCTTTTGGTGGACTGGCTGATTATATATGAAAGAAGGAGATGAGCTTTGGGTCATGCTGTCTTGTCATCAGACGAAACAGCTGCAAATTTCAAGGCAGGTGCTGAGTGTGACAAATTCAATAAGAATACAATAGCAAGCTCTGGCAAGAGAGAAGCTAACAGTGGAAGAGGTGAAGAGTCATCTCTCCAGTTAGTATATGCAGAACAGAAAGGTGTTATCAGGGGCTAAAGAATGAAGTTGGTAGTATTGTAAGTCCTGTGACACTGTTGGTTCTGATATTGATTTATTTTTTTTTAACTCCAGCTACAGTTCCTAGGCATCTGAACGTGTTTCACTGGCCTCCTGTAAAGGTAAGAGCTGTGAGGGCAGACAGGTGGTGGCTTTGTGAAGATGTTCTCTGTGCTTTGTAGGGAGCTGAGGTAGAAAAGCTGTGTGAGAAAATGTGCTGAGATGAAGGCTTTGGAAATCTACGGGTAGCAAACCAGGGTCTGACTGCCTCTGAGAAGAGGAGGAGCAGAGAGCAGGAGAAGCAATGCCATCTGTGCCAATTGTCACTAAATTGGATACTGATACTCAGATTTGTGGTTTAAAATCTGGGTCTTTTCAGAATAGTTTTGGGTGCCTGTGATCAAATACATAAGGTTGATGAGTTATCTTCTTTATTTAATCAGTATTAATCAGGTTGCCAAATAATTTGGGTTTTTTAATGGGAAAAACCCCTTTGAATCAGTTTGTAAGAATGAAGAATCCAAGCACAAGAGAGCAGCCCCTGGTCCACGTTGGTAGGGCACATCCTCTGGATGTGAAATAACGAAGGGGATAGAGCTGGAGCTCAAATATTTGTCTTTCATACGCCAGACAAACATACCTTTTATGTACTCAACAGTAGTTACTAACTTAATCTATTCTTCGAGAGAAAACATGCTGTGACGACTCAGGATTGCAGGTAACATCTGTCCCACAAGAAAAAATCTTTAGGGGAAGAAAAACATTAAATTATTTTTGGTAATAAAGGCAATGAATTTGCTTTTTTTCATTGCTACTAACATGCTAGATAATAATTCTAGAGAGACTTTCCCAGGCACTGTGCTCCCGGGAAGCAGATTGGTAGCACAGCAGTAGTGTGTTAATGAGATGGTTCTCCAGTGGTGTGTCTTGGCTTCTGGCAGTCCAGACAGCTTCAAAGAGGCTATTAGAAGGCAAATACTTATTAGAAAGTAAAGACTTGTTTATTAGTTGATAGTTTAATGTTTCAGACTTTTGAGTAGTTTATATTTCTGTGTACTGAGAACATATGTATTTTCCAAGCCTAAATTTGGAGCTTTTTTGTTCCTGTTCACAGTCCAGTGTCCAGCCCCTCAGGTATCTGCTGTCATTTGCTGCCAGCTTGGGTGTACCTGTTGCATTTGGCATTGGTTATTCTGGGCTCAGTTTGGAGTCGGGCTTGCAAACCACTAACTGTATTGCTGCTGCACAGCTGCTCTCAGCTGTCTCAAAGAACTGTAATGCCACTGTGTGTAGTGCTTGGGGGTCTTTGGGGATTTTTACAAACATGCCTTACTTCTTTCATCACAGACATCGCTGTTAAGTAAGAATTATCCTTTATGATGCACTGCCCAATAGTGTCAAACATTGAAACCCCATGAAGTAGCCTAATATATCAAGTTGCAGGATACTTCAGAAGCCAAGTGCAAATCATTCTCAGAACTTTTTTGATTTAACTGCATTAATTAGTACCTTCCCTAAATGTAGAATAAATTGATATGCAGAATGGAAACTGTGGTCATTCTCAGTCTGGGCTAAAAATTAAGAGCTAGTATATGGGTTAGTCACGCATATGTAGACAGCAATGGGCCAGTTTAACTTTCAGTGTGAATACTATTCATTGAAACACTTATTCTGGACAGTTTGAATACAGTAACTCATGCAGTGTTAAAGAGCTCCCTTTGGGGGTTTCAGAATATACATGTTTTCAAGTGTAGTGCGCGAAAGCCTTCGCCCTTTCTGAAAAAGCCTGAATGTTCAACTTCAAGGGGTGCAAACAGGGAGCAGAGCTTTCTGAAACTTTGCTAAGACTCTCTCACCTGTTATACAAAACCAGGGTCTTTAAAGTCAGATCATGTATCTTCATTTTTCCCAAGCTCTTAACCACAAGGTTCCAGAATTGTCAGCTAATTTTCCATTAATTTAAATTATTTATGGGTAGTCTAAGAGAGGAAAGGTTTGAAAACATCTAGAAGACCTTTAGGAAATTTAAATTATTTTTTTCCCCTGAAGTAATATCCAGCCACTTTCATCTGCTGCAGATATTTGTTGTTAAATGTCTCATAGTCACACAGAGAAAATGACCAAGTCAGGGAATTTGCAGCTTGATTCCCAGTACAGCAAGGGACACTACCTTAAAAATTGATCTCTCAAGTCTTTTTCAGATACAACTAGTTAAAAAGGGGGAAAAAAGCATCACACAACAGCAACCAAACCAAAAAACCCCACCCACCCAAAAATCTTTTGTAATCTTTATCAATGATTCCACCTTCAGCATTTAATTTTTCACTTTGGAATCCTTTCCTCCTTCCGTACTAGAATTTAAATGGATTTGTCTCTACACAGAGTAGCCCTTTTTTACCTTTTTAAGATTAATACAGAAGTCCTGTGGAATTCCCTTCTGATTTGTTTGATCTAATTGTCTTGGAGACTGGAGTTATCAATCGTGAAGTGCACAGTCTGAATCAACAGGTGAATAATACTCAAGTGTGTTGGGAAGAGCTCAGTGTGTTTTCACTGTTGGTGCTGTGACTTTTCTCTCCAAAGTGATGAGCAGTGCAGATTCCCTTAGGCAGGTTGGTGGTCTGAAAGTCAAGGCTTCTCTCTGGTAGCAGCCTTGGAAATATCCTGCTAAAAGTATCCATATATCACAGAGACACAACGTGGTTTGCTTGCTTTTCTGTTTTTCTTCCTTATTCTGCTCTGGATGTCAATATAAGGGGATCACTGGAATGGTCTAATTGGCATAAATTACTAAAATGTCACTATGTCTTCCTGTTGATGGGAACTTTTTTATTCATAGCTGTGTCTCTAAAATGGTGAATTGCATTTTGGTAGTAAGATGCACAGCTTATCTTTGTGAATCTTTATCATCCTAGAAATCCATGTAAATCATTAAAATCATGAATTTTTGTGTAAGGTCTGTATCCTATAAACTATTTAGTAATGAAAGCATCTAAGGACTGGAATATATAAACTGGAAATTCTGCTGGACTTTAAGATCTTTTGATTAAAAATACATATCAGGATGAAATATTAATAAATCTGTAGAGTGCTGGGTACACTGTGTATGTCCTGGTGTTCAGGTGGGCCGAGTATCCAGAGAACCTCTTGGATTCACTTTGTGTGGTAGATACTCATCTCATTTCAAACTTAAGCCCTGGCCTCATCTGCTCACAGGAGGTCGATTTCCTTTCTCCACTCGTGATACCTCCACCTGCACACAACTCTGCATGGCCCCATTACATCCTGTCCCCATCCTTCTGGCTGCCACGCTGCCCTCCTGGATATCCCCACAGAAGCCATAGACCATAGTGAGATGTAGGAGTTACATGTCTTCCTGTGAGTACTGTATTCAGTGCTTACCTGCAGTAAGTTCCAGTCCCTTACCCGACGGGAGTCGTGCGGGACCACAGCTTGGACAGATCGCTGCTGTTCTAACTTCAGGTCTGTACGCTGCCCGAATCAGCTCTTTACAAAGCAGTCTTTGTGAGCATCGATTAGATCCATACATAGTATTTAATACAGGCATTAAATAAACAGACAAGAACGATAATAACAGAGTGTTATTGCAAGAGAATGGGAGAGTTTGTGGTATTATCTCATGTAGTTACATAAAACAATAAGCTAACGTTGTTCCCTGGCTGTTCTTTGCAGGTTCTCCCTCAAATGTTCTCATTACTTAATTTTGTAATTTTGTTTATTTTACTGTCATGCTGGTGGCAAGGGAACATCTAATTGAGTGTACTGACCTGAGTGGTCCTTTGTGCTAAGAACCTGTTGTTGAATTTCAGTTTGGTTTGTGTATTCTACTGTCCCAAATCACAGCAGGAAGGTGAAACATAATGGAAAACAAAACTCCTGTGCCAGGACTTACAGACGAAACAGGAAAACTTGTAAACCTGCTTTAGTTGTTTGACAGTAATGAAGCTTGGCAGAGGAGGAGAAGGAGATGAGGGAGAAAGGTGAAGCCATAGGGTGGTGTAGATCCAAAGACTTTGGTCCGTGTTGTACGTATCCCTGTCTATAACATGCATGTTTTGCAAGTTTTCCTCCTGAACATGTTTGTATTTGTACCCTGTGCAAAATGAACTGTATTCTAGACTGGGAAGATGTGATTTTTTGTGATGGCAGTTAACAAAACTAAGTAACTCCGCCTCTCCTCCAAAATGCTTCGTTGGTAGAAGGCAATTACATTGATTGCAGAGACTGTGGATCTTCCTTCCTTCATTGTTTAGGTTCTTTTCCTGGCCTGGATATTCATGGCTGTACTGGTGCAGCCTGGCTTGTTCCACAGATATCAGATTTTCTTTATGTTAATTAGAGCAGTATATGCATGAGGAAATAAAGCTAAGTTTGCATCCACTTCTGCGTGTGCTTTGGCTGCCGTCTTTACTCACTCTCTACACAGCCAGCTTCTGGGTTTTTTTAATAATTTCTTATAATAATTTCTCCCTCCCTCCTGTTTTCAGTGGGAGAGAGGTCCTTCAGGATGCCAGTGTAACTCAGTCCAGAATTCTGCGTATCCTAAAGGAAAGAGACCAAACTGTAAGTCAGTTTGAACTGAATTCAATAAAGACATATACCTTTGTATCGTAATCTCAACAAGTTACTTGATCTTGCAAAAGATTCCTAAAAACACACAATACTTCCTGATAGAGTAAATTTCTACTGTATTTTAGGTTGGGATACTAGAGCATTACTTGTTTTATTGAGGAGTGAGTACATTGCTCTGTCTTTTTAAATTTTTGGCTGTGGTAGTCTTGCAGAAAATCTTACTTCAGAAGCAGCTGATTTAGCAGGATGCCAATAAATAGTTTAAAGGGGAATGTTGAGAGTGATGTGGTCTGAGGACTGGCCAGTATTGCCATGTTAAAAGCCCAGAAAAATACTGAGCAACTTCTCTCTTTTCCCTTTATTTGTGTAGAAAAGAACATTGAGAATTTTCCTTATCTGTCTGAAACAAGAGGCAAGTTCACTTGCTTTTTCTCCTGGGTATTGTATTCATCAGTCTATGTTTGCAATACATATTACAAGCAATGAGATGATGACTTCAGCTCAAAAGGCAGACTAAGACTGGAGAGAACTAACAAAGAAATGTAAAAATCACCTGAGGAAGAAAGAGTGAAAAAACTTAATGCAGACGGTAGTCTTGTAAGAGGACTTCCAAGACTGAGAGGACTTCTGAGAGCTGAAACACTGGCAGGAGGTGGGGTTGTGCACAGACATACACGGCTTGGATGCATGTTTTGGTTTACATACAGAAGTACATCATGAGCTTCAGAAGGGCAGATACCTCAGCTGAATACTGGAAACCCTGTTTGATAATCTGGGATTCTGAGAAACCAGACACAGGGCTTGGTCTTTGTCCTTTAGGATACATAGAATTTGGAACTGGTTACACTGGCACTCTGAAGGACCTCTGTCCCATTGAAAACTGTCTTTTTTTTCCTCTGCATATGTTTTTTTAAATAGCCCAAGTTAACTGCATTTTAATACATGGGTAAAGTTTGCGAACTAATTAGATGTATACACTTAAATGATTGCTCAGTTTTTTCTGGTGGTAAATAATGGAGATGTGGGGGTTTTTTTCCCTTTGGCTGGAAGCAACACCTCTGTTCTCAGAAATCATTCAACCTTCTTGTTTGATACTGCGTAAGTGTTAAAGTCATAGGATGCTTGTTTGCATCGTGAGTAGATATCTATGGAGCTCTTTGCACAGCCTATTCTGGAACTAAAATGTTCTAAAAATACACAAAGAAAAACTTTCTTTCTATGCCTTGTCAGAACTTGAAAGTACAACTGCAAATACTTATGGACATGCTTTGAAGTCATAGCCTTAAAATCCATCTTAATCCATGTTTTGGGAAGTTTTGGCTGGCTGAATCCTTCTTTTGGAGGTGCATTGCTGTGCTTGTAGGCAACGCACACAGGCCTGCAGGTATGTACAGACAAAAGGTCATGCTTCTTGTGAGCTGTAATACAGGGTGGTCTGAGAAGTTCAACAATACAGACACAATAGAAAATCAGATGCTGAAATAAATGCATTATCCTGAACGTTACAAGTACAGAAATACTTGCACTCACACTCAGGGGCTTCTTACAGGGCATTGTTTCCCATGGTGGCTGGTAGGTGGTGATGCAGAGCATAAGCAGAGTCCCCACTGACCAGTTGTGTGGTATGTGCAATGGGAGCACGTTTTCCGCATCTGCATTCACTTCTAGTGCTGAGCACCTGATTAACTGCAGATATTCTTTCCTTTCTCAAATGTTTTAGCTCCCCATGATAGCTATTTTTGTCAGGTAAACTACATGTGTTCTTTGAAAAGTCTGAATTGCAAGCTGTTACAGCAGTTTTAATAGTGCTGTGGTGCCGTTAAATGTAACCCTGTTGTTCAGGATTCAGTCCAGAGACACAGATTTATCAGAGAACTTGAGGCTGCTGTGGGTATAGAACTTTACTATAGAGAAAAAAATAAAGGAAGTTCATATTTCATAGTAAACCAGATATTTTCTTATTCCTCTTTCTTGTTTGTCATTCTCAGAGTTACCCTGGTATTTAAAAGTCACAGAGCCTGTCTAAGAGTGGTTCTTTCTATGTACATATATGTGTATGTTCTTGGTACCATAGTGTGGTAGCAGAGTAATGTGTGTTAGTGTCACTGCTTTGTACAATTGTAGGGTAGGGAAAGGAAATTGAAGAAACACTCAAATTTTGAATTATTGTGTGTGAAAATGAAATGAGATTACTTGATGCTTGACTGCTGCCCCCCAAATCAGTGAGATAATTAAAAATTGGTACCTTTTCCTGGAGATTGAGTAATTTTTAAATTCTTCTGTAGACTTATGTGCAGTCTTAGTACCTTTTGCTTTGGAAAGTAAGCCGAACGTTTCAGTGAGATGGATTTTAGTGAGACATATCTCTTCTCTTGGGAAGAGTTTGATGTTTCTAGTTCTAGTCCTGGGAGTGAACCATCTATATACAAATATATGTTGAAAAACAGAAATGAAAATCTAAATCTTTTGAGAAAGTGCTGCTGTGACACATGGGAGATGCATTTGCTAGTGGCATTTAAATGAAATGGATCCTTTCCAGCTCATGGGAATCTAAAGGACTTGGTAAGGTGGTGGGAGAAGGGCAGCTCCTCAAGGTGATATTTCTACCTGTGAGAGGAGGGATATCCCCCAGAAGGAAGCTGAGGAAGTATGGCTTGCATCTTGCTGCAGCCCAAAGAAGAGAGACAGCTGACAGAAGCAGAGAAAGAGTTTTAGAGTGCAGAATGTCCTTGTCCTGGTTGTGGCCAGGTCAGAGTTAACCTCCCCAAGCAGTCAGCATAGGTGAGCTGAGTTAGCCCAGGCTGTTTCCACACCACCTGGCATCACACTCCCATAAAAAGGGTTGTTGGGGAGGGGTGCTTCTGGCTGCCTCCAGAGCAGTCCGAGTGCGTAGGTGCAGCACTCGGTGTTATACTCGGGTTGGTAAGGTGCTCTGTGTTATCACTGGGTGTGAATGAAATTTGCCACAGGCTGTTATTGTTCCCCTTTCCCAGTGATTTTGTCAGTAAAGTGTCCTTATTCCAACCCAAAGGAAGGTTCTATCTCTTTCTCCTCAGGGAGTGAAAGAGTGAGTGATGTGTCGTGCTCAGCCACTGTTTGGGGCTGAACCACAATAGTGCTCTTGGTTTGGCCAATAAAATGAGGAAGGATGTGTTACCATCAAAGGAATCTAGCAAGAAGAATCTTGTGTTTCCATTGAGCCTTCCAAGGGAGGGATATGAATTCTCACAGGATGAAGTGGTTTGGTATCATAGAAAGCCTGACTGCCTGTATAGGGTTTGTGTGGGTAGGTGTGGCAGACTGCCATGTCCATTCCCTGTGGGAATTCCAATAGGGAGAACATGGAACTGGACCAACACTTTGGTAGTTTGCTATGTGTGGTGGGCAGAGGATGGTCCTGTTAGTGCCTGGCTAACCTGCCTTCCTTTCTTTTGCATCTCTGGAAACTGCTGCTGCCCTGTGCAAACTAGTTACACAAGAAAGATAGGTCTAAGTTGCTCAGCGAGGTCAGGTAACAGTGAAATCCTTCAAAGATAAAGGTGTGGATATACAACCAAACAAGTGAGAAAAGGTAAATTAGTACTGATTAAGTTGTAATTCATGAACAGAAATTTCACACAGAGCTTTTTTCAGTTTTTAAACAGTCTCCATTCTCACCGCCTACGTATTCAGCAGAACATTGTTTCTAACTGAAAGAACTTTTCACACATGAAAAAAACATAGTTGAGAAGGTAAAAACACAGGCACTGTTCTGGGTGAGGAGGAAAATCAGAGAAGGTGGTAGCTCAGCATAACAGGAATCACACAAAAAATCCCCTGGAGTAGAACCGCTCCTCCTCGCATAAGTGAGAGGAAGACTTCATTTGGAGCATTGCCTGGTTGTTGCAGATCCATTGATTCCTGCCTTGCAGATACTTGGTTGGTTAATTTTTGTTTTGCTTCCTTAATTTCTCCAATGGCAATGTTTTCAACTCAAACTTTCTTTAAACCTGGCAAATGCAACCAGGATTTTTTACTTCCTGCATCTTGGAGTTTGCTTCATTGCAACATAAAACTTTGATGATAAAATGTCATGATCTGCTTCTTGTGCTTGTCATAGCAGCTGTGCCTTCTCTGTTCATCCTGGTGACTCACGGCAGAGTTTAAAACTCTTGCTAACAAAACCCTCTGTAGATTATGGTTGCATATCATAATTCTATCTAGCAAAAGCTGTTCTCTGATGAAGGGGAATGTAGTATCATTGGTATTTACCGTCTTGTTCTAAAGGAGTGATGTGAGGTTAATTGGAAGGTTAATTAGGAGAGGTTTAATCTAAAGCAACAAGTCTAATCTCCACTTTCAGATTCCGGAGAGCTCTTTTTGCTCAGCTCTTCCAATAAGAGGAACATTCCTTAGAGATAAAGATCTCTGACACGGTTGGCAATTCTATTTATTTCAAGGTAGTAGAAGTTCCCAGGAATACTCACCTGAAAGCACAGCGAGAAGATTGTGGGTGCGCTGGTTGTGCTGCGCCAGCCACACTAAGTTTTCTTCCATATTATCATGGAAGATCAAGTCTTGAAAGGAAGCGTGGGAGTCAAGTTAGACTTTCTGACAAAACAGCTGTAGGCGAGTGTGACTTATTTTGCCTTTTTGACAACCATAATGGAATTTCCAAGGTCAATAACAATGTCACTGTCTCATACTCTACAATTTTTAATCAATAAGCATGAGAAAGATGAATTGCTTTTAAGATTAATAGCCAATCAGCACTGTAAGTGTAACAGTCAAAGCCTGAAAAAATTATGTGCCCTTCTGCTGAGTCGACCGTCTTATAGTCCAGCCTTGCTCTGAGCACCTGTAGATATTTCTGCAGGAAGGGTATAGATAATGTAATGGCTTCTTTCTGGCCAGAGTGATAAGTAATGTTCTAAATTGACAGTAGTTGAGTAGCTATGCCTGTGCTCTCTTCTGTTGGGCTCAGTCTTGAAGCAGTGTTGTAGATGTGAGTCCAGGAAGCCTTTTCCTAAACCTGCCTCTGATCCTGTTACATCCACAAGGCAGTGTTAACCAGGTGATTTTCTTCCACTCATTGTTTTTGTACGTGTTTCTGCCTCTTCTTCCCATCTCCTTCTGTTTTCTTCCCTGTTCTTAGTGATCTTGTTCGCATAGCAAGAGTGAGGAAGAAAAAGCAGAAAGAATTAAGTTCCAGAAGTGGCCAAGAGGAAGAAGAAACCATGAATAGCACAGAAGGAGGAGACAGATAAAAAGGCACAGCAGCAGGAGAAGATGCATGTGGGATGTAAATTGGAGACCAGGAAGCTGGTCTGTGTGCTTGGCCACACCACTGTTTCTGGGGTGTTACGGGTTACTGTTCTAAGCTTTGTGGTCACCCGCCAGGAGTTTAAGGCTAAGTAGTCGCAGGTAGTGATATTTCACAAATCACTTATGACCTTAATTCCTATCTGTTTGTTGAATTATAGCAGAATTAAAAACAAAGCACAGTTTAGATTCTAAATCTCTAAAACCTGAGGGATATACTGCATGAGAAGTGAGTAGACACCTGAATGCTGAGAAGGATAAAGCCTGCAAAGCAGGAAAAGCGGAGAGATGGCATTTTAGTTCAAGCATGTGACTGCTGCAGATGCCTAAAACCAGGCAGCAGGGTAAGAAGATGAAAAGATGGTACTCAGAGCTCTTAAGTCTTCAACAGGATTCTCCAAGAGTACACTTAAAGTCTAATGGAGCACTCCAGAAAGTCAGCTGATGTAGGCAGTGAGAAGAGGCTGTTTTTGAAGTGTACCTTAAATCTCTCACAATAGTGTATTAATTATCTTTTAGTCTTTTAAGTTTCAGAAAAAAAATCTAGAAGTGTCTTGCTGTGGACATGATGTACAGGGAAAAGTTTTCCATTCTGGAAAATTTCCTTTATCTGCCATCGTATGTACAGCATTAAGATAACTTGGAATATCCTTACCATGTGATACACCCTTCTACCTCTACTCTGTATTTAAATATTTCCTTCCCATCATCACAGTCTTCATTTTTGCCCTTACTTGCATCAGCATTAGCATTTTTTAGACTTTCCCATTATGTGTTTGTAATTATCAGTTCTGTATATAACTTTAATTTCTATCTGTTCTTAAAAATTCAGCAAGGTAACATTTTTTAGGAACTTGTTTCTCATTGAGGCCAGCACTGAGGATGTTCCATCTAGTGTTGGTGCATGGCAGCTCTTGGTAGGTAATAATCTGTGTTGATGTTTGCTCCGCAAAAACACAGTAAGCCTGTGGCCTGTCAGCATGAAGTACCATGGGAAGTGTCAAGTGTATGGGCAAAGCATTAGAAGATGTCTCTCTTCATTATGGCACTAAAGCTGGCATTCATCTTGTCTAATTAACAGCAGCTCACTTGTGAGGGGTGTCCTTCCTACTCCTCCAGATAATATTGAAAACACTTGAAAATCCAGGCGAGTCCTTTCTCTTTAGCCTCTAAAGCACTGTAGGTGCTGAAAGGTGAACAAATGCCACCCTCCTGCAATGTCCTAAGCTCTGTTCTGTTGCCTCAGCAGAAATGAGAGTACTAGAGGGCAGAAGCAGCATCTCCCCAGGGTCTGGAATAGCAGACATCTCAGTTTCATATCAGATGCGTACAGTTTCATATCAGATGCGTACAGTCCTGCAGCCTTTCTCAGGTATGTCTGAAAACAGGAGCCTAGGCACCTTGAAACAACAACCCAAAAACTCATTCTGAACGAGCACAAGAACAAGGTCTTTTCTCAGCTCCCAGGTCAGACTGTACTCAGCATGGCATTTGCTTTCCCTTCCTGTGGAGTCAAGATCCTGACCACCCTGGTAGCCCAGCACTGCTCTGGCATCAGTCACAGGTGTGGTCCAGCCCCATCTTCCATGGAAGATCTACCATTCTGTGATTCTGTGATTCTAGCTAGGTTTGTTCATAGAATCATAGAATCATGGGGGTTGGAAGGGACCTCAAGAGATCATCGGGTACAACCCCCCTGCCAAAGCAGCTCCCTAGCTCATATTGCACAGATAGGCGTCCAGACAGGTCTTGAATATCTCCAGAGATGGAGACTCCACCACCTCCCTGGGCAGCCTGTCCCAGGGCTCTGTCACCCTCACTGTGTAAAAGTTCTTTGGCATGTTGCTGTGGAACTTGTCACATACGGACTTTTTTAATCCCTACCCCTGCTTAGTGGAGTTGCCTTCACAGTATGTCAGTGAATGTCGTTTTGATGACGGGCAAAGACACCTTCTCTGGATTAACCAGAAACTTCTCCCTACACACTTCCTTTTCCAACTGCATGGACACCCAGGCAAAAAAGACAGCTGCTTAATCAGCCCAAGGTTTTTTCCATGTGGACAGGAATCTCTGGCTCTTTATCTGTCTCTTTTCTGGTCCCTCCATCCCTTTATTTTTCCAAGGCTTAAATGTTTCTCACATAGAAGGGGTCTTTCCTCTTTTCCTCTTAACCTGTTAGATCAATACGTAGGAAGGTGAACAGCACAGCAGTCTCAAAGGAAGTATGTCATTCACTTAAATAATCAATGCTTTGTTGAAACATATGAATAGGCAGTTCACTGCTATCCCAAGGGCCAACCAGGCTGCCGGTTGCTGAGGTTACCATAGCCATGGTCTCATGTGCTGGGGTACTGTACAGACCCCCACCACGGGAATTCTTTAACAAACACCCTGTTCTTTAAAAAGAAAAAGTCTGAGGATGAGCAGAATTGTTTCCAGCAGGGAGGTGGCCCCAACAAACAGTTCTGAATGTGTTCATGCTCTGCCATCACCAGCAGAAGAGCGTGGCAAGGCTTTGAATGTGCAGATGTGTAGTTTGGAGTATCATTGCTATAGCAGGAAGATAATGGGGAGCAGAGGCTGACCTCTGGGTGAAGGAGGGCTGTGGAGTGTTGGGGCAGACTGTACTGGGTGGCCAGAGCAGGTTGAAGTCCTGTCCCAGAGGTTGATAGGGGACTCCTAGTAAACAGGCTGCATGTTATCAGATACGCTATTCAACATTTGGATTTTGACTTGGTTCCAGTATCTGAAGTCTCTGAGCAGTACTTTTAAGATTGTCTTTGTTTTGAAGGTGAGAGTTTTGAGAAGAACTCGATTCAGAATATCCATGTTTCTCCATCTCCTCACTTCTCTCAACCAAGACACCATAGCATATTGAAATTCCTAACAGACTTTTTCTTGAACATTTAACTTCAGGCATATGTTTTGTACATGAGTAATAGTGAAAAATGACCTCACGCTCAGAAATCATCCTGGTAACTCTGATAGCAGTGAAACAACAAATTTCAAGGATCATCGGCCTCTCCAAACGTTCATTCTTTTAACAGACATAACAGCAAAGTAATCATCATTAGAATAGTAATTTTGTTTCAGCAACCCTTAAACTCCTGCTGTGCCACTGTATTGCCAGTCTCTGTGCTGAGCTGATGGAAGGAGAGGGTGATTTTATTAACTAAGTTTCAGAATAATTGAAGAAGGTCTTTTAAGATACAAACTTTCCTTTGATATAGGAATTTCAAAGGTGAATGGAAGCTTCAAAGAGGCACTGGGAATGCAAGGATAGCAGGATTGAGTTCTTAGTGGTGGGTAGCTCCTGACTTCAAATTATTTCCTGTAAAGATACTGGTTCCTTCTTTTCACACCAAAAATATGTCAAAACAAGAAAGTTAATTTATTCAGTTCTCTTGGATGCCATATGTAGCTGTCTTTTTCATGATTTAATGTATAAACATGAGAGTCTATCTTTGCCATTAAATTATATTAGTAAATACTGTCTTATTTTTTTAAAGTACTTCTCTGAAAATTGACTACATCTCTGGAAACCAGAACTACAGAGACTGTGTTAAAACAGTATAGACACATATGTGAAATGCCTTTGGTCTTGTGTAATTTCCAGACTGTGCTGTGAAAAGTTGCCCTGTAAAGGCAGACAACTATAGAAAGTGGAAAAAAAACTTTTAAAAAATGAAAAACTCTTACATTGCTATGGGTTCTAGGAGCTTGGATATTTGTCAGATTTCTTGTCCTACAAGCACCTTTCCTGTGCACCTCTTTTGATGTAGTGATTCATGCAGCTGTAGAAAAGCGGTACACAAAAAGAAGAGATTTTATAAGTCACCTCCATGTCAGATCTACTCAGTCTGTGTCACTCCTGAGAGAATGGTAGGAATCTTGTGGTGTCCCCAGCATATCTATCCCAGCACTTTGCTATCTGTGTGGTTAAAAATATTATTCCAGGCTCTAACCAGGCTCCTTTTCTGTCTTTGACGTTCACCTCTTCTTGTTCTGTGCTCTTGAATGTGGAGAAAAGTTTGTCTTTGGTGTTTCCTTTTTGCTTCTTGGTATGTATGTGGTTAGCATTCTCCCATGGGTTTTTAATCCTTTAGAGTAAGTGACCCCCAGTCTTCCAGTCTTTCCACATGGGTCACAAAGTCTAGAGTTTTGTTCATGTTCTTTGGTTTGTTTGCTCTGTTCACATTTATTGGACACACAGAGCACAAAATGAGAGAACTTAATAAATATACTGACAGTGTAGCAGTCCTAACTACTGTGGAAGGAGTGGCTATCAGGTCGTGTAAGTTCCATACCTATGGATGTATCTTCCTTTTTTGTGAAGGAGAGGAACTGTGGACTGCTGTTGCATTCAGTGTTGAGGCCACTGACAGGTTCTGTCCTACAAAAGCACTTCCTTGGCAGTTCCTCCTCAGTGCATATTTCTTCAGATGATTACTCAGGTGTAGAATTTTGCAGTTCTATTTTAACCTACTTTTTGGACTGTTTCTCCAGATTTTTAATTTAAATCTCATTCCAGTGAAATCTGTTGGTCTTTCTGGTTATTAAAACCATGGAGATTTCATTATGACACGAATCATTGATAATTGACTGTAATTAACTCTTCATATGGCTTGTCCATTGGTGTTGCCTTCATCTTGTAACTGCTTCATTCAGCAAATGTTTGTTGGGAAGTATTTTGATTTTCTTAATTTTGATCTGCTGAATGTAAGGAAACCCAAACAACTCAAGTTATTGATACGACTTGTGTGCGCCTGGCCATTTGCATGATATGTATGTCGGAAGCAGAGACTGTAACAAGACTCCAGTCTCTGCTACAGAGAAGTGTTTAACATCTGCATTTTAATAAAGTAGCTGTTGGAGTCTCTGACTTCATTAAATATCAACTGCCTGGCCAAACATGAATATTGGGTACACCCAACTTCTTTTTCTCTAATTTGTATGGGTGGATTGAAAAATATTGGCATACCCTGATATTTTTAGCATTCTGCACAAGCTTTGCCACCGTTGGCATTGATTTCAGATTTTTAACTTGTCTAGGGAATGGTAAGATTAATGAATAAACTTTCCTCTTTTGTATTACAGTTCAGTCTAATTAGATGATGGGATTAACTAAAGTCAAGCAGCCACTGAACACACATGGTGTGTCTTTGACAAGGGTATTTAAAAAAAAAAAGTTTTCCTGCATGTTCAGCAAGAGGAGGGATAGTATGGATAGTATTTAGCATTGTGTTTTGCTGAGGGCAAGAAGAAAATTGTGGTGACTTCAAAAAGAATAGCAGGGATGTGATGAATGTGGGAGGAGTATGACTGAAGGAAGAGGAGGTTGGACACATGCTACTGTAAAACATCCAACTTTTCTTCAAGAAGCCATGGGTAAGAGACCAGAAGTTTTTAGAAGCTCAGTATCAATCATAAAATTTGTTCAGTCAAGAGAATAATGATCCCTTTAGTGATCAAGAGTGATGGCTGCTTTTGCAAATACTTAAGGGCTACAAAACTCTATTGATAAACATAGTAAACTGCTTTTCCTAAAAGCAAAAGGAGACAACAATATCAGAAATAACCCACAGTAAGTGTTTTCCTTTGGAAAGACAGGCTTTTTGTACCTTTCAGCCTGCCTAGGCCAGTGTCAGGCAGATGAAAGCTCAGTCAGTACCACATAGCATTCCCAAGTGTCTGCATCAGCTGTGCCCTAAAGCAAATGGAAGTAGAAGTAATGGCAATACGTTGTGTTACGTTAAAGCAGCAATATCTGCCAGAAACCTCTTCTCTAGACACTATGTTTCTCTTCATAGAGTAACAGTAACAGCAAATTCTTTATGATTTACCTGCATAAGAGTTGGTCTGGCAGGGAACTCAACAGAATCTTTTGTCAAATAGGTATATTTTAAAAGATTTTTGTGCATTGGCTAGGGAAACCTGCAAGAACAAACGCACAGATTTTGTTTGGGTAATGCGTCATTGTGATCACTTGGCCCCTGCTGTTCAATCTCAGTGGATAAATACAATGAACACGATACGCACAATGAACTTTGGTTTTGCACACAGAGCTTCCCTGGCATAGTAGGGCTTCAGATCACTGCTGTGAAACTGGCTGAAAAAGATATCCAGAATAGAAAGTACCAATATTTAAATGTTGAAATTCTCCTTTGAAACTGCAGGAGAGCATAATTAATGCCAATCAAAAGTTTTATGGGGAAAAAAGCATTGTCTCACAAATTTGGGGTAAGTTTTCAAGTGATTGCAAGTTTTGATGATTATAATAATGGCGCTGACACAGTATATTTAGACTGTTATACAGTGTATAACTGAATGATGCATGACATCCCTTTAAGAGATCAGTTCTTAATGCTTTTTACTGTCTGTATTCACCTTTCTGAACAAAGCATGATGGCATTGTTAATATATATGCAGATGAAAAAAAATTGGTCGACTTTCAGATAAGTTTATGCTGCCAGTTCTAGTTTGTTCAGTTGGATCTAGTGATTTTATATTTGTATACCTCAGGAGTTTCATTTCTTTAGGGATATCACGTCTTGTGTCTAAGGGTAATGGTTCAACAGGAGGAGAAAAATGGCAAGAGCTCTGCCTTTGTAGTTAAACTTAAAATAAAAAGTCACAAGTTGTGTGAAGTCACTGGTAATATGAGGGAAACTTAATGGTAGCTGTTTCTCTATTTCAGCTGGGAGAAATCCCAAACCAGCAAGCTTTTCTGCCTAGGAATCAAAGTTCTGAAACAAGTGCAGTATTTTAGTACTGAGGAAAATTAAATACTGTATTTAATTATAAATTAATTTATCTGGGTCTAGATTCTCTAGGGATGCTGCTGATCTTTCAGAGCATCAGTTGGAAAAGACGCAGTATAACCAATCCTGTGTGGAAAAGGGAGTTAGATGGTGAAGCAAAGTCAATCTTAACTGTAAAATTCAGTGATGCCACAGATTCTCACAATGCTGAGGTGTTGCTGATGGCTTTTTTTTAATGGCAAATGTGCCTAATTTGGTATCCTATAATGTTTCAGATCAGAGAGCTTTCAGTGTAATGATCAATAAGTCAAACCTTCAAAGGAGCATTTCAAATACATATATGATGTGCAGAAAATGCCCAAAACATTTCTTGCAGATTCTGTATTGACTGTCTTTCATTGGACATCTCGTGCTATTGGCAGGGTTTTCAAATGACAGTAGTGCAGTTTTGTCTCAGAGCTGTGTGTCAGCAGTGTGCAACTCCTAACAGTTTGAAGAGATTTGAATGGAATGAATTGAAAAACGGGTACTTCATAGTTGTGATTTTTTTTTTTTTTACCTGACTTCTCTGTAATTCTTGTAATTAAAAATTTAAAGCATAATTCCAAATTCTGAATGGAAATAATGAATAAAGCCTATTAAGCTGAACTACTATTTCCCAGAAGTTGAGATTGATTGAGTTAAGCTTTGTGTGCTTTCCAGGAGATTCACTACTTTCAAGCAGTTATTTGTTTGTGTCTGTCTGTGTAGGAGAGGAATTAATATTACAGCTGAACTTTGGTTTCCCAATATGACCATATAGTTAGTGTTGAAAATAGCCTGGTGTGACCAGGTAAGTTTGGTGTCATAGAATCACAGAATGCTTCGGGTTGGAAGGGTCCTCAAAGATCACTTAGTTCCAACCCCCCTGCCGTGGGCAGGAACACCCTCCAGTAGACCAGGTTACCCAAAGCCCTATCCAACCTGACCTTAAATACTTCCAGGGAAGGGGCTTCTGCAAGTGTCTCTTTGTGTAGTTCTACCAACATTTCACAAAGCAGATTCAGTTGTTTTCAACTACGTGCAAACATGCTGTGGTGAAATGCAGAGTTAAGAGGTTTTGACTGTCTGTCCAGTGGTATGTACTCTGCAACCAAGGAAACCACCTAGAGTTCATCCTGTCTTTGTTTCCAGCGATTTGACTGTTTCAACTCTTTAAGTGCTATGGGTTAGATATGTGTGTTTGTACCCTCCTAATGCAGCCAAATTCCATCTCAGTTAAAGCCTTTGGATGGTAATAAAGAGCAGAGAACAGAATCTCCAAGCAGAAATAAGTTGAAACTGTTTGTTTGGTAGAGATTGCGATACTTGAGATTTGTGACAGCAATGTTTTATTTGCCATAGGTGTGACAATAAGATGCCTCTGTACCTTTGTTCTGCAGTAGAGTTGAAATGGATTAAAAATAGAAATGCTTTTCCTATCCCACCTTCTGCTTCTAAATAGCTGTAGATTATTCTAGATTTCAGTAGTTAGGTTTTTTCCCCTCATTCTTCTGTAATTATATTCCATGCCTGGAATATAGCTTGCTTAATTTGTTTTGGCTTCTAATAAGATTTGCCATGTTATGACTCATGTCTTTGCTCGCAAGTCCTCCATGACAGTTTTGCTGTTCCAAATACCACCTTGCTTTTACTTTGTCCTTGGCAACATCTAGCAACATCAGTGACAATAATCATCTGAAGGGAAGTGATAAAGGGAGCTGGAGGAGGCTCTTGTGAAAACACATTGTGTCTGCTGACTCAGGTGAAGTGGCTGTGAAGAAGGAATTGGCTTACTTGTCTGCACATGGAGCATGTCCTTTGCTCCTATTTTGCTGGCAACCCCCAAGCAAGAAGATGGGACTAATGCTTCAAATGCCTCATCTTTTTGCCTAGATAATGCATTCCTCTTGACAGTTCATAAATGTATTAAAAAAACCCATATTATTTCAGCTCTACTTCATACACCAGTAATTGTGTTTCACTCATAAAAATAAATCATTTTCCTCCTCTTTTCTATTCTGATACGATCAGGAAATGGAGTGCTCACTTAGAGGAATGAAAGGGCTTTCAGCAGCCCTGAAACTCAGATCTCAGGTATATCAAAAGACTCTCTCAGCTATGAAGGCATTTGTAATTCAAAGGATACCTTGTCAGTTTTGCTCTTCTGCTCTCGGGGGAGCTGATAGCAAAGGTAAAGATGGAGTATGGCTGGAAGCAGGTAAAGGCAGGCAAGCCAGAAGAGACAAAAAGGACAATCCTGGTTTGGTTTGGGTGCTCTAGTCAGGCCTTCCTGCAAGGAGCAGGAGCCTTTGGAAAGGATAGGGTGATGAGCAGGGAAGGTGATCAAACCTCAAAATAAGTGGTTTCAGGAGGGAAGAGAGAAGGAAATTAACTTTACAAGAAGGTAGGAGCTGTGTGGAGGATCCAAAGGAAAGAATTGCATACTAGGAGTACAAGACACTGTTATATGGGGAACAGATAGTGTAATAATCAAGTAATAGACTCAGTAGTGTATGAAAGCAGTAGGGAATGAGAAGAAAAGAATGCTTCTGTTCGTATATGAAATGGGATACAGAAAAATAGAAGAGCACAACAAAGAACAAAACAAAGGAGCAAGCAGAGAGAGATCTCAAGTCACCCACAGCTTTTGTGTTGGAGAATTCAAGTACAAGTGAAGTGATTTCTGTGTGTTCTCAAACAGATGTGTGCTGTGGAGGAAAGCAATTCCATTACATTAACGTTGTTGGCTGCTCTTCCCTGACATTTTTATGAGAGTGCATCAGCTGCTCATCTAGACTGAAGAGCCCATTCTTAAGGTTCTTTTCCACATTTTAAATCTATATCTTGGTCCCCATATGCTTGCCTTCCCTTTGATAAGCTAAGAGAACTAGTAGTACACAGCAGTATTTCTTATCTGAATACTTATTGATTGAATGGGGAAAGTTTAAGGCACTAAAACTATTTGCAAATCTAGGATAAATATAGTGAATAGTTCAGATGAAAAGGAAGTGATAGGATGAGGTGTAAGGGTGGGGGGTTTTTTACAAGGTCATTTGCATTTTGAGATTGATTTGACATTAGAAGAAGGATAAAACAAACAAGAAACACTGAAGAATCTAATGGTAGACTGTTCAGGTTTAAGTTAATGAGTCTGGCTGAGCAAAATACCTTTCAGTTTTTAGATGAGCTATCATCTAAAAATACATACAGAAATCCTGTGCTCTTGCAACCCTTTTCTCTAACTATTTTCTAAGCTGTTGGTTCTCCAGGTTGAGTGCTCCATTTTGAAAGTTGCACATTCTTTTTTAGATTGTTGTATGACTTCGTATTTGCCTGTACTACACAGCATGCTGTTTCCTTGTCCTCAGCTTACCACGCCATCCATGACACTCTCATCCACTGATATTTGCTGTTCCACCGCTGTTTGTGTCAACATCAAACTTTGTCACTAATTATTTTGTTTTTCACCCCCCCACCAGTCACTGATGATAACACAGAGACAACATCCATGCTATGTAAAGTCTCATGGTGATTCCTCTTGATGATAATGGCCTGATGGTCGTCAAAAACATCTGTTTGATGTGGGTGATGATAATTTTATTTTCTAATGAGTCCCAGTCACTCACGCTGAAAGAAGTGTTCTCACTTGCCTGCTGGGATGGAACTCGGCACTGTGTCCCACTGGAGACCTTGGAAACGCTGTACGAACATTCTTTATAGTCTTCATTACTCACTTCAAAATAAAAATAAACCACATACATCTAAAGACAGGAGAGGGTATATTTTTGTGTGTGTCATGTCTCCATGCAATTAAATTAACTTCACAGGTAACTGCTTGCTGAATATTCCTAACCATTTACACTCTCAACACTTGCATAATAGTGAAAAATTTCAAATGTGAAGCTACTTTTGCCCTTTCTTTTTCTCTTTCTCTTTTTTCTCCTTTAGTTTTGCATACTCTGTTCTTACAACGTGGATCCTTCATTCGTCACTGGAAAGAAGAACGTGGAAAGAACATGTAGTTTGTGATACCTGTTTACAGGATTTGTTCCCATTTCCTGACAGGTTGTTCTGATTTATAAAGATAATGAATGATACTAGATTAATGATGTAGGGGGTAGCTTTGTTACTGCTGAAGCCAAAGGAAGTTGTTCCATTGATATTTCAGTGCCAGGATTTCATTCTAAGAATGAAATTGAATCTGAATATGGATGTAGAGACTTGGACAATGGCTTTTAGACTTATTTCTACCAAAAACCTGTGTGACTAAAATCTCTCCTCAGTGCTAATAGCTGGGGCAAATAATGCACTTTGTGGCAGCAGTATTTTTCAGTGCATTATCTCTAGTTTTCAGTGCTGTGTGGTCTAGGATTTGTGTTACATCTCCTGTCACTTACTAGGAAACTGTGTATCCCATGGAAGTGTTCTTAATGCATATTGCACATCCATGTTGGGAAATGCTTAAGTTTGTCAGCTCCCAGTATGCCCCCAAAGGTGTTTGTCTGTCTTGTGAGTAGAGTTTTTGGAAGAAGAAGTTGCTGATGTGCTACTCAAAATACATTTAAACTTTTACAAAAATGATTATATAAAAGAGACCACTGGAGATTAGAAGAAAATCTTTCTGAAGCCATTTTGAGCCTGTAATTGATGGTGAGCTTGCCTCAATACCTCTGTCTGCTCAAAAGGTTAAAAGGATACTGTGTCATTTCTTTAGCAGATGTTGCAAACACTAAATTGTTTAAAAATTTGGTGTCATTAAAGAAATAAATTCTGAACAGATAACTCCTGTTAACAAAATAATTAGGTTATCAAAGATGCATGCTATTTCCAGGGGTTCCAGGATTAAAAACGTTCATAACCTAAGCTTTTAAGATACCCACTTTAGTTTATTGCACGTGAAGCTTCTTTAAATACCTACAGTAAGCCTGGAAGATTTGGTGCTGAGCTGGTAAGATGTCCTTGAGAAAGATGTGATTTGTTTGTGCTAATGCTAAATGAAAAACAAGATTTTATTTTTCCTTTGTTGCATAACTTCTCTTTTATTGCAGCTCTGCACATCACACTTGTAGTACTCCAACACATCGCAAGGCGGAGTTTAGTCCACAAAGATTAAAATAAAGCCTTATCTTTGAGTGGCATCCTGTGGTGGCCCTGCTACCTAGTCAGGCAAAGCAGGCTCTGGATGGTGTGACCAGATGCCACATGAGGACATCACACCACTGTGCCATCATGTAACAGACTAAGGAACTGACTGAAACAGCAGACCCCATTGTAATCACCTCGGTGTGTTTGCCCTGCTTTTTCTGGTTACCTCTAATGGCAAAATAACTTTCTGGCTCTTGGCGAATTATTGCAAATTTAATTTAGGATTTTTTAGCAGGTTGGAAAATTGATGTTGTCATGTTTGAAATCTAGCCACTGGATTTTTTCATAAAATTGAAGCATCAAGAAGAAAGCTCACTTGGTAGAATCCCTTTAAAACAATGTCCAGGTTAATACAAAAAATTAAAAACTCTCTGCAATACCCTGGAAAAGAAAGGTCTAAGGAAGATTTCCGTCCAAATTTAATACAGGTAAACTGCAAAGCTAGTTTGCCGTAGTGTGTTCTGCTATCTTGAGATACACAGAAATTTCATGGCTTAGCATAGGGGAAGAAACATTTATTTTCTTGACCATTGCCTGAGGCTTTATAGATGAGCTGTCTTAGTCCTAGAATTGGCAGAAAACAGAGGATTCTCAATACATTGATATAAAGTATAAGGAAAACGTACTGACAACATTAGCAAATAAATCAAACGCAGAAGTCAAGTTTCTAAATCTGCTGATTAAATATTTACAATTTACCCTCTCAAAATTGGAAAATATGTTGACATCTCAATTTATCTTTTTGAACAGTCACACCTGGTATGGTAGAAAATTGATAACGAAGTATAAACTGGTCTGGAAATGTCAATTATGCTTATTGAATTAGTGAAAATGGCACTTACTGAAAAAATGTAATGTGTCTTTAGAGTGTCTTGCTTATTTTTACACCTTGACCAGCAGTGGGTGTAGGCAACCCTCACCTGGTGTATCGGAAGGTAGCTCTTCGCTTCGCTGCTTGTCTCTTACCTGAGGTTGGAAGGGAGCTTGGTTTTTATTATGGAAAGTGAATTTCTTCCAGCTGAATGATATTTCTAATCAAATCAGTTCTGTGTTAATGGTTTCTAAATTGCATTTCTTTTCCTTTTATTCTGTGGGCTGGAGCCATAACGTTTATGTGGAATTGCATGAAACGTAAGGAAGTATCAAAATACTCTGTCTTTTGCACGTTGTTGATGTTATATTCATTACTGGTTTTATAACTCACTGAGTTCAGGAATGAGACAAATCTGATATTCTGTCCATTTTCATATGCCATTTGGCTCCTTGTGCCATAGTGTCACATTTGTATTGATTTTAAATACTGGCCGGCTGGAAAACAGGACATCTGCGTTGCATCATCCTCATGCAGGCGATGTGATGACAATAGAGCAAGATACTCTTTAAGAACAAAGATATTCACAGGGAAAATGTATGCTGTGAAATATTTTTGGACACTTACCTGTGTGTATATGCATTAATGACTTGGTCACGGCCTGTTTTAATAAAAGAGAAAAAACAATTAAAATTACTGACTCATCAGGAAAAGACACGGGCCCAGCTGACAAGAACTTAATCCATAAACAGGGGCTCAGCTGGGCATTAAACAGAAAGGGCTGCAAAGAGGCAAGTAATAGTATGAGTAGAAAGAAGAGAGTAATTGAAACTCACTCTCTTTCAGAAAGCAAGAAGGCAGCTATGGATCCTGTGGTGAGGGCTGTGTGGTGGTTGTGGTTTTGAGTGGGTTTTTTTTCCAGTTTCCATTCTGATTTGCTGTACTTAGGGCATTTCATTGCGGCATATGGCTCTTGCTACTGCAAATATCTGGATAGAAAGAACTCGAAGCATTTTAGATTTTTGAAACTAAAGTTTGGGCCTTGTTTGTCAAGCTATGAAGGGTAAGAGAGAATAAAATAAAGGTGAGATGGACAGCTGTGTTGAACTGCAGGAGGGCTGGAAAAAAAATAAAGACTGCATGGAGGATATTTAAACCTTTTGTAAAAGAAAATTGACTACCTTCAGAATGTAAATAGGCACGATCATTGTTAACAAAAAGGAAAAATGTCCCTAAAAGAGGCTTTGAAGGGGAGGGTGAAAATGGCAGTATGTTATAAAAGTTACTTCAGAAATGTGTAAATTAAGTGCTGAGAACAGGAGCTCTCAAGTAGAATGGGGGCTGAACTTTTTGGACAGTTTGTCAATTTGTGATGGAAAAGCTCTAGTTAGATACAGTGCCCAAGTATTAACTGAAGCCTACATTTTAAATATTAAAAATACTACATCATGAAGCTGTGTGACAAAATACATCTCTCTTCAGAACAATCTTAACAGCATGTTGTGGATGGGATTCACTGTGATGAGCTGAATAGTTTGGCTATTGTGCTGAGTTTGACTTGTACGAGGTGCAGCAGCAATCACTGGGAGCTCCGAGAAAGTGCATGAATAATGTTCTTGAATCACTAATTTACCCTACATCACGCCTAGCTATGGAAGCATGCCTACAAAAAAGCATAGTGCTCATCTCCCAGAAGGTGTTAGTGTGGGGGGTTTGCTGATTTTCTAATAAAATCAGGCTTCAGTGGGAGGAGCCAAGAAATAGTATGTCTTGATGTCAGGTGCTTTGGTGTCCTAAAGAGGGAAGAAGATACTCTGGAGGGAACTCACTCCAGGTCCTTAATGGAGTCTGGTTCTTTAACAGTGAGCAGGTGGGGAGAGTAAGCAGTGGGATGTGGGCAGCAAGCATCCATGTGTTTTGTGGAGATGGGGTGAACAAAGGGGGTACTTGCTGCTTTATTCCAAATGGTTAGAAGGAAATCATGACCGCGTACGCAGGGGTTGTTGTGGGTGCTAACAGATGAGTTGTATGAATAGAACTATGGCTTTGGCAAGATACAAAGCATAAGGATTCATTAGCTGTCCGCCTGACTCTGGCACATACTTGGTTGACTCATTCAGGCCCAGTAATATAGATGTTACCTGTCCTCCCACACACAGGCAGGATTTTTTGCTTCCTTGAGTACTGTCACATCCTGACCTGCTCTGGAGAGACAGGCTGTGTGTCACCTCTGAGAGGAACATCTTCAGTCGGTGACAGCTCTTAGTCATGTTTCTCTAATGCAGTAATAACCACGTAACTTTGTTTAATTTGTGCAGTCTTGAAAAGGTCTCAGCCTGGGATCTGAAATACCTTTATGGCTGCTTTGTATCTGCACTGATTTTGCCACTTAGAAGAAAAATACTGATCAGTCAAGAACTGTAAAAAGAATGAAAATAAGCTTGCATTTTCTTGTTTTTCAGGCTTGGACTTAATAGACATATATTGTTACATCACTGAGATTCTGGGGCCTTTATCTGTGAGTCATGCTAGTAGGTATAGCAAATAAAAACTTGTAATGTTTAGATGAGTGAAAATGTATATCTTCATTGGTTTGTGAACAGCTTGCATGAGATCAATACCTGTGTGCACGTTACCGCTTGGGCTTCCCTCAAAATGTATTTCCATTGTGATTTTAAATGAGACTTTGCCAGTTTCTGTAAATAAGAATAGCAACTCAAGCCAAGAGTCCATATTTCTTCTGTATCGGAATTGATCATATCTGCAGCACCACCTCTCTTTAATCCCAGTAAAAAGAGAAAGTAGCATAAAAAAGCATTTTAGAGGTGCAAAGCACCCTTCTCATAGCCTGTATGTTCCTTTGTAGTTGGTACTGGTTTTAGCAGTGTTGAGGGTTCATTCTGGTCTGCTTCAGCTCCTTCTGAACATGAAATGTCAGCTGGATGTGAACTGGGCTTGTTGCCTTCATCATGTTCTGAGCTATGATTAGAAACTTTCTCTCCCTTTGTAGTAAGGAATGTTTTCCTCTGTGTCTGTGAGAATGGGGGAAATGGCAGAGGGGAGACTGTTTTGTGCTTTCTGTTATTTGGCAAATACTAATTGGACCTTTGCCTTCAAATGTAAGAGGTGACAATGGCACCAGTACTGCCTGGCAGGATTCCCTCCCGCAGTTAGTTTGTGTACCAGTGAGCACTTTGGGTGTTGGAAGAGACAGCACAACACCCCTAGACAGACCCCCAGAGGAGCTCTTCTATGCCCACCTCAAGTATGTCCTGTCTAAAACAGTGTACATCAAGAGTGTTGGAGGGTTCTTTGTCATACTTCATTTTTCTTGAGCAGTAAATTAAAAGCCTTGGAAGTTGTCATAGGCTTGGCTGATTTACAAGGAAGTTTTTCAAAGGGCTGTCAATTCTGGTGTTTTTCTTGGAGCGCACGAGCCAGGTCATGGGGAACTACAAGCAGAGGACTCTAACAAGACATGTTGGTTTTTTGCTTATGGGCTCCCTCAAGAGAACAAATTAGTTTTATGACATTTACTTTTTTTCTTTCACCTGTGTCACAGGAACGGATTGGATATTCCTTCTTTGGTAGATTTTCTTTTTCCTGGAGTGTATTTTCCCAGGCACTCTCAGTTCTTACCAGACATTCCCTTGCTATCCCCACGGCTGGTGCGGTTGTAAATGGGGAAGCTGGTGCACTGCTGAAAGGGCGAGTCCTTCAAAATGTAGAATATTGAAAAGGTCAAAACAATTCTGTACAGCGCTGTGCTTAGGTATTAGCACGCAGGTGCCTTCCACTACAGCAAAAATTGAAACAAGGGATGAAAGCAATCCCTTCTCATGACAAACAGTGCGAGTGAGATGGGAAAAGGAAATAAGCGCCTAACCTGTTTCCATAACTGGTTTCAGATTTTAGTTGTTTTATGCTTCTCTTAAATGGCAAAGTCTTACTTACTCTTAGTTTTAAAGTTTTATTTTGGTACTTAATATCTCAATAATCCTTTCAGACTTTGTGATCAGAAAGCAAACTGTAAATTGACAAGAAAAATAACTCCACAAATTTATATTCCTAACTGCCACTGCAGCCATTGGTGGTGTGGGGTTTTTTCTCTTCACTCACCCAAAGAAAAAAAAGAAAAAAAGAAAAGAATTGGTTTGTTTTGTTTTGATCACATTAGCCTTCAAAAATTAAATAAACTTCAATTTCAGAATTTCCAAATCAAGCTAGTTTTTGAGACAATATGCCTGAAATTGAAAAACCCAGATATTTTGCTTAGATCAGACTTAGGTTTTTTTCAGGTATGTTGCTGAGCTGATGTGCTTATGTGTCAGCTGTATATTGTGTCCAGGTAGCCGTGGGATCCTGAAGTACGAACTGCTTAGAGCAGAATGGGAGAAAAAAACCTCAGTGACATGTTCAGTCTCACTGAAACAATTTCTCATGCTCCAGATTATCGTAGTCATTGTTTTCTGTATCTTTAAAAGCTGCTATTGTGGTTGATCCAGTACTTTATTAAAAACCCCACAACACCCTTTTAGAATTTCTGACTGTCAGTTTAATTAAAACCATTCACCAAGCAGATTCTTGTTCAACCAAGTAACCCTTTTCCATTCACTGGAGCTCCTCAAATAAATGCCAAGTGGGATTAAATTCTCAAGGGTTTTATGTTGCAGTATTGACTGCTGAATGTTTTTTCTTCAGCCAAGCGTTTATTTTTACAGTACCAGCTGGGTCTGTTTGGGGCAATAGTCAGCTTTGTTTGAGGCAGCTAACTTAGCCGCTTTCAGCATCCCCTCAGCAAACAGAGGAAGGCAGCATTTTGCATGTAGTGTGCTCTGACCCACCGAGTTAGGTGACCCAAGCACTGTGTTTAGAGACGGAGTCATAGCACAGAATGCATTTGTAGAAATATCCCTGAAATATCGAAAAAAATCATGGATGTTGGCAGTCTCAGGCAGGAACATGGTACACCCCGAGCTCCAGGACACACTGACTGAGCAGTGATCTGCAAGTAGCTGCTGACGTTAGCAGGCTGAGGACTGGCTCTGTGTGAGGGTTAATGCACAGATACTTAGCACACATACTGTCCCTCACTCTGCATTAATGATATGACTGAATTCACAGGATCTGTGGTGAGGCTGCGGTGGGGGCACCACTAGCAAGGATTTCTATCAAGCTTTCATAGCAACTGAAGTGTTAATTTTCAATTGAGTGTTTTGCAGAGCTGTTGTTAGGTTCATTATAGCTAATTTTCAGCCATCTCTGGTGCTTTTTTTTAAGCTCTAAGAGAATGGGCTTTATATTAGTGTTTGCAGATGACAGCTTGTGAAGTTGGAGAGCAGAATGAGTTGCTGTTTAGGATAAATAGGAAGCATTATTTATAAATAGGAAGGAGGGAAATTGACAGCTAGAGCAGCATGAAGAAACCCAAGAAGGGTACTTTTAAGAATCTAGCATTAGACTAACCTGTTCCAATAGAATAAAACAGGAAACAACTTGTCAAGACATGCTGCTTTTCAGCTGAAGCAGCAGGTTTTGAAATTCAAAACACCTCCTCCTATACCTGAGCTGCTAAATGCAGCCAAGTCAGGTATTAAATCCATGGATTTAGACATGCTGCTCTGTGCAGATATGACAGCCAAAGGCTTTCTGAACATGCTTCCCCCAGGTTCTGAGTAGCAGGACTTTGCAGAGAGCAGGGAGTCCTGATGTGCATGGCTTGTTCCTTGAGAAGGAATGGTTGAGTGCCGTAACTCTGCCATCATGGGATGATGAGAGAGTGCTTGAACATGCTTTTGTCATCCCACACCAGGCGTAGGAATCCCAGTTCTGCTCCTGAGCACACATTCTGGATGCCCCCTCTGCAGATGTGGCTTTTCTCTAACCTTGTGCCTGTCTACCCCATCTAAAGCACTAAACCTGCAGATCTGAAACTGGCCTGTCTTGCAGCTCTGACTGCTGCCAGCTTCTGGGATAGCCCCAGGCTGAGGGAGAGGAGGCTTACTTTCGCCTTGTGCACATCTAAGTAAAGACTGTTTGCGCACAGCCAGTCAGTGAGCAAAAGAGAAATAACTTTAATTGGGAAAATGGACAATTTGAATGGATTTTTGCTTCTGCCCACATAAGAAAATACTGTCAGACCTCAAAGTGATAGCTGCATTAGGAATGTCTGTAAGGAGAGTTAAAATAAATGTATTGATCTGAGGCTCATTATGAAGCCTCTTATCCATGCAGCATCTTTCAATTAACAGAGTATATAGTATTTTAAGCTCGCCAAAATTTAAATTTATATCAGACATTCATTACGCGTCTTTTAATTGGCTGTCTTGATTTATGATCTTGGTAGAGAATCCTGAGTTCCATTTCATGGTATAATAATGAGACCTGTCCTAAAGTATTGCCACTAAATTATCTTTTAGGTACATACTGAAACTTGTCTGACTTGGGCATTACCTATATAACAATGCATGGCATTGATTTAAATACTTTAACAGTGAAAATTGGAAATGGCTGTAATTGTAAGTTTTAATTCTTGTATTGGAAACTTATCAGATCTATGCTATTATTACTATTAACTTGTTTCTATTATGAAAATTATGTCAGATGTCTTTTTAGTGAAGATTCTTCAATATTTTTGTGGCAAGGTTAAGATTCTATGAACAATTAAATTGATTTTGATTGATTTGCTGGTATAAAGAGGAGCATAAGTCAGAGGGGCTGTTGAGTATGCCTGAGAGTACAGAAACTAAGAGGATGTTATGTGAAACTGTTTAATCTGAGACATCATTCACCTGTTCTTCTTTGAAAACAATCCCAGGAAGGGGTACGTATGAATAATTTTAGAGGATATGTGTTAATTAGAAATAAGACATCTGTTTGAGTCTGTGTCATTAATGAATGTCACACTATATTTATTCTCTTTCTGGAACATTTTGTTCTCTGAGAAAGAAATTACCTCGGAAATGTAAATTGTAGATACTAGACTATCAGTCATATTTCAGTAAGACTTACCATCATCACCTGTCACCATCTTCACCCCCTCACCTGTTTTAAATCTCTCCTCTGATTCCCTTCCCACATAAAAATACAGTCTTTGTGTCTTCATCTTTACAAACTGTTGGCACAGATGAGGAATTCTCTAATGTCCTGTTCTGAGATCATTGCTGTGACTGTTGCTGTGCCCGTGCTGTTTGTCTTAATCTTCTGATCCCTCCCCACACTTTTCACACCATCGCTTCTATGGTCTTTTTATATGTAGCTGCTTTGGGAGTGTGAATTTCTGCCCTACACTATCCTTGCTCCATGTCATTCCCGCTCTATTTTGTACTCCCCCCCCAAAAAAAAGCTGTCTCTCTCTGATGTCTCCAGTTTATTGTTACCCAGCTTTAGTCCTGGGCTGGTAGCAAACTGGGACCAGTTTGAGCATAGTGAGCGTTAAAAATATTCATACTTGCGGCTTCTTCTCCACATTCCCTTAATTTGTTTATATACTTGTCATAACTACGGATTTTGATTCCAGAAGCTCCCAGTCTATTTCTTTTTATTTGTTTTTACAGCACCTTCTGTTGTGTTCTTTTGTGGTTATTAATGGGAACTCTGAAGCAGATTTTATAACTGTTGGGATGCTGAGCCTTGAATTGTAAAGCAGGTAGATTAACTTCTGCTGGGAGAAAGAGCTTGCTAGGAAAACGAAGATGCTGGGCTTTGATGTGTCTCAGACATGCTGCAGGCTTGTATGTTCCCTCCAACCAACTAGACCTTGCCAGTATGCATGAGGGACTGTATCATTTCAAATTATTCAAGGGTTGCTTACCCTTACATCTACATGCTTGATGCCCTCACACATGTTGTGGCTCCGAGCAGTGTGTGTAATTACCTTCAGCAATAACAAGTAATCTTTGTGATACTAATACAGAAGTTTGGTAACAAAGAAACACAAGGTGTTTCCTGAGCACACCAAGAATCCCTATTAAAAAAAAAAAGAAAAAGAAACATGCATATTTTGAAACAGGAAGAAACAATTCCAAAGTGTCATTTGTCAGGCAAGCAACATGAAAATGTGGTCTAAGACATGAAGGCAGAAGCTGCCAAGCTGAAACGGTTACAGGGAAGGGAGAGAAAACTGGAATGCTGTAGCTGGAAGGGAGAGAATGCTACAAATTGACAGAAAAAAGCAGACTGAAAAGCAAAGGAACAGATGTCCCACTGCCATTCAAGAAGTTTGCTTCTTTGGCATTTAATTACTACCTCTCATATTCTCAGACACTAATTTATTACACCTACCCTCAGCATTCTCATTTCTCCCTATATGTTGTGTGTTACAGGTAACACTCATGTAGATGTATACTACACTGTAGGAAAAGCTCAAAAAAATTAGAAGTACCATTGTTTGCTATTTTTTTCCAAATTCTTTGAGCACAGAGTATGTGCTTACAAATGCAGAAGTAATCTTTAAAAAAAAACATGAAGCTCTACAATGTTTTGGGTTTTTCAAAAACGATCCCAAGTTCTTGGGTTTCAATTTTGTTTTGTCATCTAGCGCACAAAATGAAGAGTTTCCATAATTTGAATCCATTTCAGTTATATTGCTTGAATACTTAAAAACTGACACAAAAGTCATTGTTAAAGGTGGGCTAGGAAATAAAGGAAGACAAAGTATTTGTGTACAGTTTTCTGTTTTGAAATACAAAACTGCATGAATAAATGGCTGCATTTGCAGGGAGTGTTGTATACAGACATGAGGGCCCCTGCAACATAGCTCTACACAGAGTGAGCAAACATAGGGAGAAGGAGGGAGGGAGGAAGCAATGCATCCTGAATGCGGTGCAGGTAGCATTGTCTGAACTCAGGGGCAGATCAATAGAGACAAAAAATGTAATGCTATGGCGTGAAATGCGAACTTATGGATTATGCTGATGTGAAGTGGGGATGATGCATACCAGAGCAAGGCAAACCCTGTGCTCTCTTTGTATTTTTCTGCTCTGCAACTCAAGATACTTTCAGACTGGCTTGCAACTACTAGGTCCTCTTCCTAAATGGTCCTTTGCAGAAGCCAAATTGCTGTCCTTTTTGCGGTGTGGTTGTGTACACTGTGAATTACTCTTTTTTTTTTTTTCCCTTTTTGTTTTTCCACCCTTCCCTCAAGCCCAAATCAGTCCTATGCATTCCCTTTTCAGAATTAATTAGGCACAGTGATTTTGGTTTCACGTATGCCATTTTGGAGTTGCTCGTGCAATCCATTTTGTACAGCAAGATTTATACAGAGTTCTTTCTAAACAGTCATATCTTTTGGACACTGCCTCTTGATGACCTGTGTTTTTTTTGTCAGATGCTATCCCATGTTAACAATAATGTGTCATATGTGTTGTGAAACAACCAGTAAGGTAGGAATATTTTACTGTGGAATCACAATAGCAGTTATAAAGCCGCCGCATTAATAAAACTTCATCACCATGTGAATTTAGGATTCACAGAGCCTTTATTAACTAGGCAAAGACTTGACTATGGGCTACTGTTTATTTTGGGAAATGGTATTTAAAATTGGGTAACTGGGCTTTTCTTATGCAATCAAAAAAAGTATCCAGAATCTCTTTTTCTGAAAACGTGTTCCTTGTGCTCAACACAGAGAGGAGGTGGTGTAGAACTCTTTTTGCAAAGCTTCTCCATGTTAAATTTGTGGAGGTGATGAGTCCTGGGATTGGGAATATGAGAGGTTTTCATTCTGCTCTTTTGCTTTGGAAAGGTCGGGATGCCTAAAGAGGTCATTGCAAGAGGTCATTGGCTGGTTAGCCATGCCTTTGGACACATGCTGATTGCCCCTCTGTTGACATAGGTTTCTGCTGTGGCTGGAGCTCTGCTTCTGGTCTTTTCTGGGCTTGTCCACACTGAAAGCTTTTGCCTGATTACCTCATGAGTATTTTGGTGAGATCAAAACTAGATCAACAGAAACTCAAGATGATCAAGTGTAAGTGTTAAGCCATGGAAACAGTTGATAAGCCATATTTAAACTGTGAAGCAGAAGGATATTTTCAGTTTTTGAGGTGACTAGGGAATTTCAACTAGCTTGTTTATGATGAAAACCCCCACAAAACTCTCTGTCATCCGCTCCTATCTTGATAAATATAGGTTTAACACACTTCTCCTTAAGTGTGCCTTAGCAATGCCAAGGTGTTTCTTCCATTTTCCCTGTTGACCTGCTGCACTGAGAAGAAGTTACTACTTCTATCAGAACTTATTTCCCATACTGTGAGTGTGCATTAGACAACAGTATGTCTGGTATGGCAGTTTCTGTGATTTTAGCCATAACTCTACACTGTGACTGCTTTTGCACTAATAATGAAAAGTTGTTTAAATTTACTGTGTCTTTTTATTTGCTCACTAATGCAGTGCTCTTTAAATTTTATGTGTGACCTTAATCTTCGTGAAGAGATACAAGAACAATTTTCAAGGTTGCCTACATGTTTCTTGCTGTCTCCAGCTCAGTGAAGCACCAATAAACTCCCCAAAAGTTCCAGCGTGATTCTTGCAAACTCAGTAGTGCAGACATACTCTTCTCCACATTGCCTGTGTTCAGATTATGAAAGAAATATAATGTCAGTTTGAGCTGATTCATATAATACATTCCATATTTGATGTATTTTCTCTAGAGCCTGGTGAATTAGAGGGTGTTAATTTTTCCGTCTAGGGGTGCAGCTGATAATTTACTGACTGCTGCTCAGGTTGTAGTGCAGGAGCACTCAAGTCCTGACATTTACAAGCTTGAAATGATTTACACATTTAGCAAAAGTTTTAGCTGTGTAAAAAGTGTTCAGCAGTGTTATACAAGCTAACCTGTGCCCTTTAATGTTATTACCTTCCAGAAGCTGCCAGTCCTAAATGATTAAATGATAAATCATAACACACTGAGACAACAGCAGTCACTGTGGCCATTTGTATGAGACAGGCTTCTTGAATTTGCTTGTGTTTCCTGGACATAGTTTTGGTTTAGAATGGTTTACCAACAATGCAGTTGGATTAGAGGTTTTCTGCTGTTCCTAGTAAAATATTTTCTCTCCAGTGTGGGAGGATTCAGTTTTGTGGGGTTTTTTTTTTTGGGGGGGGGATGTATTTTTGAGCGTTGTAATTCGGAAGTTAGTATTCCCACATTACTAGAAGACCTGTAACTTTAATTACCTAATCTGAAATAGATAACACAGCTACAAACAGATATGTCAAAGTAAAAGACAGAAACTAGCCAGCATCCAGGAACATGCTTCTTATTGACAGAAGAGTGCTTCCTATTCTGATAAGGCTACATTTTGGATAACTTTTTATATGAACACGTGTTAATTACCTCCAGGAGAAATATGTTGGAGTTTCTGCTTGTGTATGATGATTTTCAGTCAGAAGTACTAAACTCAGTACAAGTAAACTTGGAAAATTCTTTTAGGCATCAGGATGTTTGTAGGTTTTTATAGGAAGTTATTTATTTGTATTGTGGTGGGTTATTTTTGAAGAAGGAAATTAGGTACCCTGAGCTGGGTTTGTTGGATGATGTGTCCAGTATTTGACTTCATCTCCCCAGTTGATAACTCTTCTGTGTTCTTAAAGGCAGTGTCTGTATTACATGTGCTGTCTCTGAAACTGAGCTAATGGTCATGGCAAGGAACAGCTTTGGTTAATTATGCTGCAGTCTGTGTGTGTTGGCCGTAGGGTAATTATAGGAGAAACTTGTGTACTTCATGCACGTATGCACGTGCTTGAGTGCAACCAAATAAATTCCCAGTTTTACGGGGTGGGTACCTTTGAGTCCCCACAGTCAAATACCAGGGTGTTAATTTATACACATCCAAACTGAGAAGAAATGACAGCAGCAGCCTAAGGAGCATAGTGACTTGTCTGCAGAAAATGGCATATGTGGTTGACAGGGATCCAATGGCTGTAATAGTGTTTTAGTGCTTCTCTGGGATTTGTTTCTGATAACATGGTGGACTGGAGCATTGAAGGCTGAAATGCTGCAAACCCCATCCCCTTTCCAGTTGTGGTATGGTCTGGCTCTCAGCTTTCAATGCTGTAGGACGTCTCTCTGAGCCATTCCACCCCACTCACAACAGCATCCTCTCTTTCTAGTTATCTCCACACCCCTCTCTATCCTACGAAGCCACTGGCATGTGATTTTACTTCTCTGTCCAGCCAGGTCTTTCCAGGTGACTCTTGCTGGAAAGGCAACTGCAAGTTGCACGTGGCTGTCTCTGCACCCCCACCTCTGCACGCTCCTGCCTCTTATAGCAAAGTCTGTGGGTGGGTGGCAGGCAAAAGGAACGCGTGTGAAAATAATACAACAAGCCTCCCTTTCTGTGCCAGAGTCGCGGCGCAGCACTCCTCCCTGAAACACTGACTGTTTAACAGCACAAGAAAGTGCTCAAATTCTACCCGTGGGAGATGTTATAATCCCGTCTGCCAAAATATATGTTTGTTCTTTATAATTTCTCAAAGGAGGGTTTTGACTGCCAAAACCCCATTTGATCTAAGTTTTCTAATACCGTGTGACATGATGCTAATAAAAATTAACTTTGTCGTATTCCACTGCTTCTGATTGCCAAATTGACATCAAATAAGCAAGTGTCTATTTAGCAATGTCCTTAAACTAATTATTTTTTTATTGGAAATTATTTATTTCTGATGCTGAAAAAGACTTTATGGAACTATTTGCAGTGTATATTCTCTTAGAATCAATATTTGCTCGTTCATAGCAGCAGTATGGGTGTGTTGTCCTTCAGAACTACAGCTGTAAGCCCAGTACTACAGTGCTTCTATTAAAGCAAAAGGAACAAATTTGCTTTAGGAAAGAAAAAATATAAATAAGAAAACTTAGCAAAGTGCTATATGTACTAGATTAACTTTTTTTTTTCCTCTAAAAATCTTTATCACAAGAGAGTTATAAAACAATAAAGATATAGGGAATTTAGGATTAATACTGATTTCAGTACTTTGATTTCACTTCATACTCTAATATAGTCTAAACAGAATGTGAAATAAAGGAAGGTTGGTTTTCTTGTCCAGCTTAAAACCATTAAATCCTTTATTTAAATCCTTTGTGTGCCATTAAATCCTTTATTCTTGTGAGGTAATGCAGGTGGTAAGTGGCAGGGATTGTTCTTAAATTGTGGAATAGTCTAGGGTTGGTTCCAGAGTTGAGGAAGGGAATCTCAACTTCCACAACCAGGATAATTTTATATCGGTGACAGACTGAGACAAGCTGTGGTGATGCTGATTTGCAGGGTTCCTGTCCTCCATTAGAAATGACTCTTTCCTGCTTTCATTCTGTAGTTATATCTTAAGGCTAATGAATTCTTCACGTTAAAGGCAAGGTTTAAATTTCTACCACAGCACTGTATTTGCTCTGCGTGTGAAGTGAAAAGCAATCCATGCAGTACTAGTAGTATTGCACTTGCTATGGCTCGTGGAGGGGTTCTGCACTGGGGGGGCAGCTCCAAAAGCAGTGTGAAGCTGGTTAAGGGAGGAAAAAACTCTTTCTTTGCTTTTGCTCAGAAATGACTGTGCAGTGCACAGGAAAGCTGTGATGAAGATGGTGCTGATAGTGTTAAGACATTACTGATGACAGACTAGATTTTTGGCAAACTTTAAGATTTTTAGAGTGAAGTTAGCAATTTCACAATGGCTAACTATTTTAGGAGGCAAAATACTGCATTTGGTATGCACCTGTTTGCCTCTTCTTGAAGTGCAGTGGAAGAAGTCCCTTCAGATGGGCAGCAAACACATTTTTTTATTCAGACAACTATTTGACTTTTTCTTTTGTAGTGATGCAGCTTCGGTAGACCTGCAGAGACTGTCCATTTTGACTGTGCTTATCCTCCGAAGTGATACTATAAGGGGTCCTCAGCTGAAAGTAGAGAGGTGATCAAAATTACTTTTGGTGGAGAAGCTCCAACCTTTTCATGCAATGTTGAGCAATTAATTTCTACACTGCTATGTAGCTTTACAAGAGTGGGGCCAGTGCTTGAAAACTGCCATGGAACACGTGTCTGGGTCTTAGGCAGATTTCCTGTATTTTATAGGTTGCCAAGCCTACCACTCTTGATTCTTGCTGGATTTAGCTGTAAGAATGCTTAAGCTGTGTGTTGCAAGTGATCTTCACTGAGATGTTTGCACCAGCTAAACTGGGGTTATGGCAGTTCTAGGTATGAGCAAAAATTTCATAGGCATACAGGGAACTTCCATGGCCATAACTTAAGAAGTTAGGTTGTAGAATGAGCAGGCATGGGCTCCTTTTGTAGGTCTGGACAGTTAAATACAGACCTTTTTCTTTGCTGTTTTCCTTCTCTGTGTTGCTGTAAAGCATGATTTGTTCTCCCTTAGGCTCAATGAGCATGTTTGCTTGCTTATATTTTTCATCTAGGCATGTGATCTTCTCCAACTTCAGTGGGCTATCCAAGGTTACAACTGCCTGACTGACGAGATCAAAATCTGGCCAAGCCAGGTCTTCACCTGATGCAGATCAGCTATGCATCTCAATATTTTGTTTTCATTTGCCAGAGTTAAAGCAGATTTGTGTAGAAAGAAAATGTAGGAGATGCAGAACTTGTTTAAAATTCAGTACATACATGACAGACTCTTTGTACTATATTAATTGCGATGCAGTGCTCTTTTATTATAAACAACCCAAAGGGTGTGAAAAGACTTCTAGTAGACATTTCAATAAGTTCACTGTTGCACTAAGGAGAGCAAAGATCGTTTATCAAGCAAAAATCAGTAAAATATCTAGGAAGTATCAGCAAAGCTTTCATTAGATTAATACCATATTGGAACTGTGCATGTTTTTTTCACATCATATCGGAGAGCAAAATAAGCTCTGCACATTAAACCAATATCAGGTATCTTGTATTACCAAAAAGCACTAGGGAACAAATAAAATTCTGATTTGTTAATTTTAAAAGCATTGTTAAAATGAGACTTCTGAAAAACATGAAAAATCACATGAACAACCTTTGGGAGATGGAAAAACTATGAAGTACTACTTTAAATTTAGTACATAACAAACTTGCATTCAGAATAAAGATTCCCAAGAAAATGTGTATGCAGAAGAAATATAGATCATGCTAGGTTTGAAGAAAAGAAATTTCACTGAAACCAATTTTTTTTTAAGAAACTTGCTTTAAAATACTGCACATCTGCAAAACCTGTCTTCAGTTAAACTTGAACAGCAAATAAAAGAACCTTAATGTCTTTGATATTTCTCTGTTCAGCCCAGCTCCTTCTGCTGCAATTGATTTGATTTGGGTACTTAGTACCCAGTTCGGCTATCCACATAGCTAAAGTAGAAAAAGTCGGAGGAGTAGCCGGATATCCAGCGGGCTTTCACGTGGTGGTTGTTGCCAGGGAAACCACTCCCCTGGTACCCATGCAGCGAGCACGTCCACCTCTTTAGGCACACAGACACAGAAGCATCAGTCTATCAGTTGATGGAAAGAAAGCAAAGCAGCTGTGGAAGAAACTTAATACAGGAAATTAATTAAAGCATTTTGATACTTCAAATTTAAGAGTTATGATGTTTTTCTTAAGGAGCCCACCTTATAAGGACTGCATTAGTGTGCTGGGAAGGGAGCTCTCACCAGCGTGCTGAAGGCCTTGAAGGAAGTGACACTTCTGTTCTCCTATGTGGGGATAGTTATCAGCTCAGCCAGTACTAGTCAGTTACACTGTTGTAAATTATGCGTGTGTAGTGCAGCCTCCAATGGGAAATGGAGATCACAAACCTGTGGCTTTGTCAAAACTTGCCTAAATGCCTGCATCTTTGGAGGGCATAAAACCTACAGTAAATACAAGCAGACTTCTGAGTCTCAGGTGTCCCTTAAAATCTGTCCCATTGGATGGTATGACCTGCTTGGCCATAAACTGTTGGGACAAGGATGTTTTTCATTGTCTCTAAGTGTGGAATTAAAAGCCATGTCTTATTAGGACTGTACTTGAAAACACTCAGAAACAAATGAACCCCAGGACTACCAGACACAAAAGACCTGTGCTTTTGAGGGACCTTTTTAGATGGTTTCAAAGGTCTATGGCATGTCCTTCACTAGAGGTGAAATTCAAAAGAGAAACTATTTCTGAAAGCAATAGTCTCCTCTGCATTTTATTTAAACTCAGTAGAATGTAGAAGCTGAGATCTGTTACTTGATTAAATACTTCAGTAGAAATGTCCTTTAAGAGTGTAGATTAATTTCCTAATTGCTGGAGAGCTCCTGAGCATGTTTCCCCTTCTCTGGAAGCACCTGCCTAATAGCTGATCTGAGGCCAAGGTGTAGGCATTTCTTAGTCATCTAGTGTTAAAGGATCTGTTAGTATTTCATAATTGGTAATGTGTTGACTTGGATGATTCATATCTATGGGTTTCGGTTGGGTGTTTTTGTTGTTGTTGCATGGAACACTAAATTACTATTTTTTTACAAATTTTCTGGAAAGTAGGGTGGAAACGGTAAGCTATTTCACCAAACCCAAAGCAAGGAGTAAAGAGAGCTCTTTTTCAGACCCAAAGCTTTATTTTTGACCGGGTGATCTCACCAAACTCTTTTCAATGAAAGAGAAGTCTCTTTGTGCTTACCTATGAAGCCTTCTTGCCCTAGAAATCATCATAAGACAGGAAAAAGGAGCTTCCTTGCCAACATTTTCTGAGTGACAATGTATAATTAGAAGGAAGCTTGGAATAGTACTTGAGAGGCCAACATGGCCATTTCTGTCCTGTTTTCCATAAGTTGTTCCTCTGCTTCACATGCTGCCTGTTATTTCACTCATGCATATCGCATATGAAAGATGGGAAAAGGTTGGGTTTGGTTTTGCTGCATTGGTGTTACTCAAGTGGAGTAATTGAAGAATATTAACTTCATTATTTGGACCCAGTTCTTGTTTTGATAGTTATGCTGAACACTTAAAACTCTCTGGGCAATTCCAAATGATTCATCTTTCTCTCATTTCTTACTTCTGTGTATTGCTGTTGCTTATAGTAAACTTTAGCTTTCTTTCTCCCATGAGGCGCTGAAAATGAGTCCTGTAAGGCATGTACTTAGCAATTTCATTTGTAAAGTGCATTTGGAAGGCTCATGAATGTGTTGGGGGCCACTGCAGAAACGGAAGATTATTCATTCACTGTGAATTTAGTTACACATTTTCTATGCGGTATAGATTTCCCTCCTTAGAAATAAACTATAAAATATCTGTTGGGGAGGAGGAGGGAACTCACCTAAACTGGCTTCTGTTTTTTTATCATGTATTCATAGAAATATGGATTGCTGAATGGGTTATCATGATTCTCTCTCAGCATGCCATTTCTTCAACAACGCTAATACCTTGATGATTGATAGTCAATGTAAATGGGAGGGCATGAGTAGTGAATATCATGATTTTATTTCCCTGCTTATCCATATACATTGTATTTTGCCAGAAACATACACAACCAGCCTTGCTGGCTTGTCGTGGTTTTACTCCAGCTGAGAGCCAAGATCCACACAGCTGCCTGCTCTTTAAAGGAAAAGAGGAGGGGGATAAGTGTGTGTGTGGGGGGGGGTGAAGGGAAGGGAAGGGAAAAGGAAGGGGAAAATAACAACCCCAAAACCAAGAAACCAAAAGCCCGTGGGTTGGGATAAGGATAGTTTACTAAAATAGCAGAAAGATAAAATATAACAATGCTAACAGGACTTTAGAGCAAAAAAATATATGAAACTGTTGATACACAATGCAGTTTCTCACCGAACCACACAACTCAGGCCATGCCACCCAGAGCCGTCCTGGAACCCGACCGTCCCCCAAAAAACCGCGCATCCTGGAGCCGTCTGCTCCTCCTCCCCTCAGCCCCCCTTTATACTGAGAATGACGTAATTGGCATGGAATACTCTTTTTGGCCAGTTTGGGTCACCTGTCCTCGATTCGTCCCCTCCTTTCTCATTAATAGAGAAATACGAAGAGCTGAGACAGTCCTTGACTGCTTAACACAACTAAAAAACATCAGGGTGTTATCAGCACTGTCTTCATTTTAACTCTCAAACACAGCATTCCATCCGCTGCTACAAAAGAAGTTAACTCCATCCTGATTGAAACCAGGACATGGCTTTACAGGCTACCACACTGCACTGCATTTCTTCGGTCATTTGATTAGAAATATAATTTGAGCTAAGTAATTTAGAAATTAAAAGTTACCAATATTTATGGGCTAATAAAAATTGCAAAATTTGTTGTAGCTTTGAATACCAAATTTTATGAGTAATTGTACAGGTAGGTGCATGCATTATATTTTGAAATGGCAGTTATTTACTGAAATACCTGGTCACATAGACAGATGTTGAAATGTGTTAAGTGATTGCCTTTGGACTTTCACTGTTGAAAAACAACATCCTCTATGAACAAGGGTTGGTCTTATTCATCCTGGTTTTGCATCTTTATAGGCTGTTAGTCCTTCTTTCCATTTTTTTTTGTCTTTCCCTCTTCTGAACATCATTCTATTTTCTGTTGCCTGTAACTCTTCCCTAAGCATATGGAATGTTAAAAATAACAAAAAATAGCATGCTTTTCATTTGTAAATTAAAGTGCCCCTTTAGCATATAGCTGTTCACTAGCCAGTGTCTAATTAGTTCTGCAGGAGTTGATCTAAAACTTGGGTACCTTGATGCACAGTTCATTTTATTGTTCTAAGTTAATATGTTTGTAGACAAACTACTGCAGGCCACTGCTGGCTCGTAGCAAGCCTAAACATAAAGTCACGTCCAGTGCAGATATTCAGAGCAAAGGAGACTGAGCCTTATAGGACTGTCATTTCATCTCTTTCTTCAGACCTCTGCACTGCCTCTGAACTTTGTGGAGCTTGAAGTCCTCGGTGGCCTCCAGGACTTTCCTTGCTTTATACTTGCATGAGAGTATGCTAAAATAAATACTGCTCAGCCCACCTGGTCTCTGCATTGCAAACAGCTTGATCACCTTGAATTAGTCCCATTGAAATTATCTGTAAGGGTACTGCATGAACAATGTACAGTAATTAGCTTGAATTTTTAAGCAGGCAATTGCTATTTCAGGGTTCTATTAGTAACAGCTGGAAGTTATTCTGAAGGATTGGTGATAGCGCGCTGGTGTTATTTAAAACAACTGGTTTATGGTCTATAGCTGTCTCTACAGCTGCAGAGCAGAGATGTGACTCTACAACTCAGTATGGATCCCAATTCTGTTCTAAATTAAAACTACTTGAATTTAGTATTTCTAGGCCATAGTTTTTTTGACGCTGCCTTTCAATACCTGAGTAAATCCATATGGCAACCTGTCTGAATGTCCAAATTGGTGTTTAATCTCTTTGCTAAATATTGGGTTGATTATTGGGGTGGCTAATTTGAAAATACAGATGTCACTTAGAACATGTTATAGCTTCATTTATTTGGGGGAAATAAATTTTCCCTTCTGGAAAAATTTCAAACTGAGAACTACTCCTGATCTCTCTGCTGCCAAACCCCAAAATTACTGGAAAACTTTGAAGCTGGAAGGAAAATGAGATCATAGGATGTCATTGAATTAATGAAAATGGAAGGGCTATTGTAATCTTACCTGTAATAAGCTAGAGCAGTATAAAGTAGGAGCTCTTCTGTGCTGACACTGTGATGATGGCAGCATCTTCTGAAGCCAGGATATTTGCCTCTTAGGGCAATGGGACATTCAGCACTCAGGGTTCCTTTTCATTTTTTAATGGGAATTTCTCTTTCTGGCCACATAGCTCTACACTCAGTGACTGTTCCTTCATCCTTTCTTTCTACAGTGAGCGTATGCTGCAGCTGGTGTATCATAAAGGACACAGGGCATGTGGAAGAATTTGGTCACCAACATGCTCAGCACAACCAAGGAAATAGCTTCCTCGGGGGTTCCTCATGAATTTGAATCAGCCCTAGCCATGCCCTGAGCTGTCCTGACCCACAGCAGCTGAGCCAGGCTGGTGCTGGCAGAAGCTCTCCTGCTTAACTGCACTTGAATGTCCTTTTTGGATGGGTTGCCGCAGTGCTCGGGATGTGTGCAGGTTAATTCTAACTTCTCACAGACCAGATGACAGCCCCATGAAGGCAGAAAAGCATTTAGGATTATGAGGGCTAAAATTAACCTCTGCACCCAGCCGGCAGGTTGTCTGTCAGGAAGCCTTGCAGAACAGGAATACTGCATGTTCCCCTACCATTTGGAGGACATGAATGCGATTGAGAGAACAGCTGCAATGAAGAGAACAAATAACTCTGGTAGAAAAGATTTCTATTCGGGTAGAGAAAACTAGAAATTGCTACGAAGTGGTTTAATTACTTATAGATTAGGTTTGGTGAGTCAGTTCTTTTGCTGACATCCAACCCCCTTTACCCACTGAGGTTTAATAAAGGTAATTGATGACCCTCTTTGGCCCAAGATATTATTCAGTACAGCGAGTCTCACTTAGCTATTTTAATCTGATCATTCAAGTTGGCATTCTGGGTTACATTGTAAGCAAAAATGTGTTTCACCTGAGGCAGAGAGGCCTCTCAAAATGTATCATTGAGGTCTGTAAGCTTTCAGGCTGAAGAATGTAAATGGTTATTAAAAGCTTTATTTGGTCAAATGGGGGGAGCGTTACTCAGAACCATGGAAGTTGGCCTGGAGTAGTGGAATGTACTGTGTCCTGTCCAAATGGCTGTGTCTATAGGGGGAAAAAAAAGAACCAAAACAAAACCCAAAGGTATTTCAGAATGGCTCATTTGCACAACAACTGCTAATTGGCTGACTCTGTCAGGCAACCACATAGGTATGCTATGAACAATCAGTTGGATCTATTGATACTTGCCCATCGGTATCAGCTTTGCTGAGGATGAGTTCAATGTGTACTAAACCCAGGATGGACAGCTTTAAAACGGGATAAAAGGACTTGGCAATTTGGAATGCATTTCATACCCAAATTTGGGTTTTTTCCATCTCTAGACTTTGGAGCACTGATGATTATTTTATCCCATTTTAGGTATTAGCTTTTAGTCAGATTTTTCTACATATTTCTTTACTGGATAATAAATGCTTTTATTGATGTACTGAACTCAGTAAACCAGGTTTTGATTGACATACTTGATTGAACTTCACATTTTGTTCCCTGATGACCTCAGTAACCTCTTCCCAGAAAGAACAACACTGCCTTGCAAGAGGTCTCCAGGAGCACAGAGGCTGCTAAAAGCTTCCTCTGAAGCTGGGCCAGTTGCCTCAGAATTAGAAATGACCGTTAAGTAAATTAACTCTATGAAGAGTTAGGATGCAGTATGGGTATTGTTGTGAGGAGAGTGAGCAGTGTGAATGTCTCCTGCTGTGAGATTCTATTTCTAGCTGTGTAAATGTTTCCCTCCTGTGACAGGGAGAAGTGCTGGACTCTGCCCTCACCACAAACAAGTATGCTTACCTATGCTAAAAAGAAAGCCAGGTTCCTGATGGAAGCATCTTCAAACTAGTAATGTTGCCAGTAATCAAATAAGCAAGGCAACTCTTGGACTATATGGGGGAGGAAGGATTTTTTTGTTATATAAATCTTACTGAAAACACCCTGCTAGTGATTCCTTTTGTTGAGTTTTATACTGTTGGTATAGTATAATGCTACCTTTCTGTGTGGCATTATTAATATTTATTTAATGCTTCCACATAGTCATGGAAAGATTACTTACCATATACTTCCTTACAATATTCACGTGTGTAATTTCACTGAAGCCAATGAGATTATTCTTATATAAATTAAGAGGGTTTATTCCTCCGACATAATAAAACATCACATTTCTAAATGGATAAGAACTTCACATTCCCACACAGTCTGAAACATTCTGAGTCCTAACAGAAGTGTTTGATGTTCTATTGACATAGCTCCTAAGCCTGAATGCAAACATGAAAAAATAATAATGTTAAGTTACAGTAATGTTAAGTTAAATGCTCAAAATAGATAAACTATAGCTGTAATACATGCAGATACAGCACAGTACAGGAAAGTAGTATTGTCCTGGTTTTCGGTTAGGATGGAGTTAATTTCTTTTCTAGCAGTGGATGGAATGCTGTGTTTGAGAGTTAGGATGGGAGCAGGGCTGATAGCACCCTGATGCTTCTAGTTGTTGCCAAGCAATCAAGGACTTTTTCAGTTCTTCATATTTCCCTACTAACAAGAAAGGAGGGGGCACAGCCAGGACAGGTGACCCAAACTGGTCAAAGAGAGTATTCCATGCCAATTACGTCATGCTCAGTACAAAGGGGGACTGGTTGGAGGAGAAGCAGGCAGCTCCAGGACGCGTGGTTTTCGGGGACAGTCCGGTTCCAGGACGGTTCTGCCTGCATGGCCTGAGTTGTGTGGTTTGGTGAGAAACTGCATTGTTTATCAACAGTTTCATATATTTTTTGCTCTGAAGTCCTGTTATCATTGTTATATTTATCTTTCTGCTACTCTAGTAAACTATCCTTATCCCAACCTGCGGGGTTTTTGGTTTCTTGGTTTTGGTTATTTTTTTTTTTCCCTTTCCCTTCCCTTCCCCCCCCCCCCCCCCCCGCAACTTTCCCACCCCCTCTTCCTTTAAACAGCAGACAACCACGACAGTCCTTTTTGGCCCCCAACGTGGGGCTTGAGGAATTTGAGATAAGGACACTAATTAGATGAGGGAATGGGCAGAACAGACTAAACAGAGCTGGGTAGTGTAATAATCGTAGAAAATTTCTGTTGGGATGGGGATTTTAAGCCCGATTCTCATATATGTGATTCGCAGAGGCGAGTGGTGGAATGTTGCAGTTTTGTGAGGCTGTGCTGTTGAGACGGGTTTTGTAAGCAGCAGTTACAGTTTTCTGCCAGCCTAAACTATAAACAACAAGCAATTCAAGTCCAAAGTCACGGCCTGAGAGATAGTCACAGTGCCTCTGAGAATCACATATAGGAGAAAACAACCCGGAAGTACCTGCATTTTGCCACCGGAGAAGCTGTGCAGAGACCAAGGCGGGGAAAGGGCAGGTAAAACTCTGTGGGAAAGGACTCACGTTGGAGAAGTTTGTGGAGGACTGTTTCCTGTGGGTGAGATCCCACAGTGCAGTAGGGGGAGGGTGTGGAATGAATGCCCCACCCCTCCCTGGCCAAGAAGGAAACCAACTTGCAAGGGGCTGACCGAAGCCCCCATCTCCCAGTCCCTGCCCCACTGTGCTGTGATCGGGGGGAAGAAGGGAGTGAAATTATGACTAGAGTGATGTCTGCTAAGAAGGGAGTGGGAGGGTGGGGAGGTTAGAGGGGTTTTAAGATCTGGAAGAGGAAAACAGCTCATGAAGAAGTAACCGAGAACCCCATTTTTTCCCAGTTCCTGCCCCGCTGTACTGTGAGCGGGGGAAGAAGGGAGCAAGAACATGGCTAAAGGGAAGTCTGCTTAGAATGGAGGGATAGGGGGAAGGTTCTACCGAGAACCCCATTTCCCCCAGTCCCTGCCTGCCCTGTGCTGCGAATGGGGAGGAAGAAGGGAGCAAAATCCTGACTAAAGTCTGCTAAGAAGGGAGTGGTGGGGGGAAAGTGTTTTAAGATCTGGTTGTGTTTGTTTTAAGATCTGGTCACGCTTCCGACTCTGGTTTTCACTGTTCTTTGTAGTGTAGTGTAATAAATTAGGTAGTTTTCTTTCCTTCATTCTGTGTTGAGTCTGTTTTGCCCATGTCATTCGATGACAGGATGATCTCCCCCTGTCCTTATTTTGACTCCTGAGCCTCTTAATATCTATTTTCTTCCCTGTCCAACTAAGAAGGGGAGTAATAGACTGACTTTGGTGGGCATCTGGCCTCCAGCCAGGGCTAAACCACCACAAGTAGGGTTATTTCAAATGTGTATAGTATGACTATCATTTTTAGTGATTAATCTAGCTAAAATAACAAAACCAAACATAACTATAAGCAATAAATACTATTTCAAGCATCACAGGCTGAAACGAAGCTATACATTCTGGGCTGAAGCATCGTACTCTTCAGAGGCAAAGCTAATTCTTCCTAGCTGTCCAACCAGATTTATTGGCTACAACACAAGTATTTAATGAACCTTAACAAAACAGTCGATTAGCAGCTTACCACTGTTTTTATAAAAACATGTTGCTCTGACTTTTGAATCCCTATTATTTTTGGGGTTGTTGGGGTTTTTTAACTGACTTTTCAATTTCCTGATTTTGAGTAGTTCTCAATTACTCAGCTTCTTGGCCTCATCATATGCCCTACTTAGTTTTGGGCTACTGCTGCACTCATTCAGCAAGTTAGCCTTGCAGCAAGAACTACTTCATTGGCATAGTGTAACTGTCTTGCTTAATTTAAAAACTAAATAGAATGCCATGCTTTGCCCATCAAGCATGGAGGAAAATGTTTCCAAGTAAATATGCCTGCTTGTATTTCACAGTTAAGGTACTTCTTTTGAGCACAAATTATCAAAAGTAAGAATCTAGGAGCTGTGATATCAGAATAAAGGTTGATCTAACAGAGTCTCGTCTCAGGCAGCTTACTGAATCAGATGCATTTAGGAGAAATGCAGAAAGCCCCCCACTATGTAATTTGTCCATTCTTCCAGCTTCTACTCAGTGATACCTGATTTATTTCCTGGAGCATGAAGATCTGTGTCCTCATGTTTGCAATTTTATAATAATCTGATGTATCTTCATTTCCCTTTAAATGTAATTTATACATGTACATTTTATAATTGTAATTTAAACAGAAGAATTGGCTTATTTGCTTTTGAGAATGTCTTTCAGCTACGAAATCTCCAAACTTCTGTTATACAAAATTATGTTCCCTTATACCACGTTAAAATTAACTGTTTCCAGTTATCCCTTGCTCTCCTGTTGTGAGAATGGTATCTGGCTATTACCAGTTTTGGTATTGTATCATTCATTACCTTATGTATCTTTATTCCCCCTGTATTTGTTTCTCCTTTTCCATAAATATTTCTCATCTGTCATTTTTCTTTCATAATGTCTGTGATAAGTTTTACTGCTGTAACGTTTCCTATTCTTTTAAGAGGGAATGACCAGAAGTTATGAAAATAATTAAACTATCCCGATGAATTTAATCAGTCTTACCAATGCTGAAATACTTGGAGGTGCTTAACGTTACTTCCTTTCAAATACACCAGCAAAACAAAGTCCTCAGGGGACACACTTGTGAACAATAAGGCAACAGCTATAGGAAGAGAGAAATGTGAGTTAGGCTTTCTGGATTGCTATTCTGCTGATATAATTTTAGCACTTCATATTGAACAGGAATTGTAATAACTCTTCTTGCGTTTGGGACTTGAACACGGAGCCAGCCTGAGCACTAGGGACAGTGTCACAGTTAATTTAAGAAGTTTCTTGAATAAGGGTTCTTCAGGGATGTACTCAATTGTCAGTGGAACGATAAAAGATTCTCAAAGGCTGCAAAAAGCTGTTTCAAAAATTAATACATTGTTTAAATGGTTTTATCCACCTAAAATCCTATTTGGGTTGTATTGCAAGTGTTTACATCAAAGGTGTTCGGCATTTAATAGTAGAGAAATAATTATGAAAGACAGTAAGGGAGTGCTTTTTAAAAACGGCTTTTTAAAAAACAGCTGCAGTAGACCAGAACTTGTGCAGTTGAGAGTGATACGGTATATAGCAAAATTTGCTCTTCTCCCTCAGGCTAACGTGAAGAAGCCACCACAGGATCGACACTCACCTTTTTGGCCACTGAATGGTACACTTTTCTCAGAGCAAAGGTTACTGGCTTCATGGTCCTGGCAGAATTCCCATTTGCATAATTGTAGTCAGGCTCCTCAGTTCCTACTGTTAGTGACTAAGGGAGTCTCCACTTCCTGTCCTAAGCTGCTAGGTAGAAACTTGTGTGTGACATTTACTGCTAGTGAATAATTGGCTTTGATAAGGTCTTCAGTGGAATGTTTTTGGAAACCATTTCAACTTTAATGGGATGACCATTTGTCCATCTAAAAGGTTTGTCCTGTATCTGCTAGACTTCTTATAGCTGTGCAACATGTGTTTCTCATCTGTGACAGTGACTTTCCTGACTTTCACCCCCCTGTTAGACTAAAATATTCCAGTGGAGTAAAAACTTGACTTTATTCCCAGCTCTGCTTTCTCCCTTGTTTGAGACTGAGCCCTCTGTGCTGGACTGCACCTGCTGTGTGCTCCACAGCAGGGAGCTGTAGGACACTGGGGTCTCTTCTCATTGCTTGCTGGGCAGTTTAAGCAGAGGTTTCAAAGTTACAGTCCTTCTAGGGCAGGTGGAGAATCTGACATTCTTTAAGGTTCCTGCACTGCAAGCCTGGTGAGTGTGTCCCTAAGTAATAAGGGAACATTGATAGCTACCATCCTGGTACTGTAGTATGGTTTTATTGGCTATTTCATAACTGGCTTCGTACTGAACATAGCTGACTTAATATGGAACTGGGCAATAGCAAGTCACCACTTCTGTGCCTGAGTCCAGCACTGCACCATAGAAATAGAGACCGTAAACCAATGTGATTTCCTTTATAGTTTTAATAATGTTGCATCAAAATATCAAGAAACTGACATTCTACTAATCTTTTGGGAAGGCTTGGACATGGTTTGGCCATAGTTAAAATTTATTTTCACTGTGCCTTTTTCTAGCGTCCATCAGCCGCACAGAAGAGCACCCTTGCCTGCCCAGATGTTTTGAAGCCTTTCAAGTATTTTGACTCTGGGAGGAAAGGGTAGATTTGCCTACCCGAACAGCTTCCCATGCTTGCTGGCATGGCCTTGTCTAATGAGTCTCTGTAATGTATCTGCCTATTGTTTTCCATGAAGCAGTGCAACAGTGAGATTGCATTTGCTTAGGCCAGGGGAAATTTATTACCAAAGCTGCAAGTGCCTTGTCTCTAGCATAACTGTAAAGCCCCTGTAGCACAGTTCCCTGTGTGTGTGTCTTGTTAGGAATGAGGGAGTAGGGCCACAAAACATGCCGAGTCTGTCTGTTCATGGTTTGGTCTTTTCTCTTACAAAGTGCCTGCCTCAGTTGTTGTTTTTTTGTTTTTCTTTGAAGATTATTAAGCTTTACTTCAATTCCTGGGAAAATGCTGGAGCAAGTCATCCGCCCCTGCAAGCTCCTAGAATCACAACATCCAGAAGGGGTTTGTTTCAAGAAAAAAAAAAAAAAACAAAAACAAAACCAACAAAATCACATCTATTTGATCTAATTTCCTCCTGAAACTGGGAAATGAGTCTCGTGGCTAAGGCGAACACTGTAGGTGTTCTCTGACTCATGGGGAGGTATCCTCTAAATGAAACTACAGAAGAATAGATATAAATCTGGTTAGATAGCTCTACCTGAGAGGAGTATCAAAAGGCAGGGGTGCTGTGCATGAGATCAGCAGGGCTTTGTGCAAAAGCCAGTTCTCTTCAGTGTTTTCAGTACAGACCTGGATGATGGCATGAAGAGCATGCTTATTACATTAATTTGCTACATGGAACTGCAACTGTATTGTAGGACATTGTGAAAATAAGAAATTACTGAGTGGTTTAATGAAAAATAGGATGAAATAGGGTTTTCCAGGGAGTCACTATTGCTCGGGGTGTTCAAGGAAAGGTTAGATGAGGTATTTAGGGACATGATTTGGGGAGTAATATAGGTGATAGGGGAACGATTGGACTAGATAATCTTGGAGGTCTTTTTAAACCTTAATAATTCTATGATTCTATGAATTTATACAGGGCATGATGTAATACTCAAGTAGGAATAATGGTGCACAGACATGTTTGGGGACAGCAGGTCTGTAGAAAAAGAATTGAGGGAAGCAATCCATCATAAATTTAACAGGAATCAACAATATTGCCTTCTTCTATAAAAAGAAATCACACCAGGGTATACAAAAAATAAATACAGTTTGAATGATGTATAAAGTGATCCTCCCAAGTTACTCAGCATTGGTAGTATTATGCCTGATTTAAAGCAAGCAAAAAGAAATTAAGACTAAAGGTGGAATCTGAGGTGTAAACACAACACCACAAGGAAAACAATGTGAAATGTAATGGAAACAAAGACTCGATGACATCATTGAGCAGCTAAATGGTTTGGATCACCACTGTGCTACTGGTAGGAGTATGCAGGTCTTACTCAACTGGCTGTTTTCCAGAAACTAAGGTGCAAAATAAGGAGATACTAGGAAAAGATACTCATTTGAAAATGCAGTAAATTACTCCTTTTCCAGGAGCTGAATTATGAACTGTATGAGCTAATTAAAAAAAACCAAGTCCAACACAGAAACACAGTTGATGGGTTAGTTGCCCACTAAAACCAGCAACTGTGTGCTGCACTTTTTTTTTTTAAGTTGCAGAAGTTATTTGGGGGGTTAAAAACCTGTAAGATTTGCACATGGGCCTGGCAAGCAGGACAAAATGTTAACTGAGAACAGCTAACATTCCTATGAAAGGTCTAGCCGGGATGGATTCAGCAAAGGCATAACTCTACCAATCCCTCCCTCCAGCTGTGTAAAATAAAATAGGGTATTTTGAAGCCACACCTAATCTAATTTAAGTATTTAATGGGCCCTTCAAGAGGCCTCCAGAAGCCTGTTTGTGATGCTCACAGTGTAAAGCACAAAGTAATTTTTTGGACCAGAAACTAAGTAGGAGATGAAAAGTAAGAAGGTATGAAAGAAAAGTAAGAAAGTAATAAGAGCATGTATTATCTTGTTTAATGTATTAAATGGTCTTTTAAAATATCTTTATCAATGATCTAGATGAGAGGATCGAGTTTGCAGATGACACCAAATTAGGTGGGAGTGTTGATCTGCTTGAAGGTAAAAAAGGCTCTGCAGGGGGATCTGGACAGGCTGGATTGATGGGCAGAGGTCAACTGTGTGAAGTTTAACAAGGCCAAGTGCCAGGTTGTGCCCTTGGCTCGCAACAACCCCAGGCAATACTTCAGGCTTGGAGCAGAGCAGCTGGAAAGCTGCCCTGTAGAAAAAGACATGGGGTGTTGGTCAGCAGCCAGCTGAACATGAGCCAGCAGTGTGTCTGGGTGGTGAAGAAGGCCAACAGCATCCTGGCTAGTGTCATCGATGGTGTGGCCAGCAGGACCAGGGCAGGGATCATCCCCCTTTACTGGGTGCTGGCGAGGCCACCCCTCAAGTGCTGTGTTCAGGTTTGGGCCCCTCACTACAAAAAGGACGTTAAGGTGTTGGAGTGGGTCCAGAAAAGACCAACAAAGCTGGTAAAGGGTCTGGAGCACAAGTCTGATGGGCAGTGGCTGAAGGAACTGGGGTTGTTTAGTCTGGAGGAGGCTGAAAGGAGACCTTATTGCTCTCAACAACTACCTGAAAGGAGATTGTAGTGAGGTGGGCATTGGTATCTTCTCCCAAATAACTAGCAAAAGGACAAGAGGAAATGACCTCAAGTTGTGCCAGGAGACATTTAGATTGGATACTAGGAAAAAATTATTCACTGAAAGAGTTGTCAGGCATCGGAACAGGCTGCCTAGAGAGGCAATAAAGTCACCAACCCTGCAGTTGTTCAAAATGTGTGTAGACGTGGCACTTGGGAACATGATTTAGTAGATATGGTTGTGTTGGGTTGATGATTGGACTTGATGAACTTGATGCTCTTAGGGTCTTTTCCTGCCTTAAAGATTATCTGATTTATTAATCTCAAAATACAGATCTGTATTGAAGCACAAAAATTTACGAATGTTTGCCAGCTTTTGCCCTGACTTGTGCCAGAGTAAGGAAGAAAATGACATAGACAAAAAGGGGAACAGGCAACATACAGTTATGACAAATGTGTTAGAAAATGTTCTAAAGGACAACCACACCTACCTGCATCTTCTGGTTACTATGGTTAAGAGATGCACCTTCTTACTGTTGATAACACAGGAGAAGAGTGCTGATGTCCTAGCACCTCTTGAGTCCCCAACCCAAATAACTGTCCGGTGGCCTTCCAGATAGGTTACAGTCTTCAGCAGAGAATAACATACTGCTGTTGCTAAATGGTTCCTACAACTCTAAACATGCCCCTGACGTGGAAACAGCTTCTCACAGACGTCAGCAGTGCACGCACCTCCCCCCTGCCCTGTGCTTAAAACTTTACTACTTTGACCCAGTATATCACCTTTTCAATCTTCTGTATTATAGTAAATCTTTTACTTCTGCTGCTTTCTTTAATTGGAGGTAGTGGCATTCTGGTGATAGCTGGTTGGCCCTAAATACTACACTGGACCTTGTATCAAGATTTCTGAATATTCTGGAGTAGATCATAAGCCTAATGCTTTCTTTATCATTTGTATAGGTCAGGACACACTTTTCAGGTTACAAGAAGGAATGATACTTTGGTTACACTGGAGTAAATCCTCAGGTAAGTGAAAATACACTTTTTAAAATTTGCAACAATTACTGTTCTCGTGTCACAGCTCGGGAAAGTTTTGCTACATTTAAAGGTGGGGAAGGTGTGCATGCAGGTTTCTCCCTGGACCTGAATCTACCTACCTTTGGGTTGACTAACAGAGAAATTACCAGAAATATGAAAATGCTTATGTTGAAAAGTCATTGTGGCTGTACTTGTTTCCTCATAGGATTGCTCATTTCCCATCTGCATAACTTGAGGGGTTAGTCCATGTGCCTCAGACAGAGGCAATGTGTCTTTGTCAGGCACTGAAAGCATGGACTATTCCAGGCATGCCCTAGCAGCCTCTTAAGGCTGGTATGGAAGATAGGAAAACATATATTCATACTATTTTGTAAAAAGTAATGTGTGGAGCATTAAATGATAGTAAGTCCAGATATACTGTGTGCAGGGAGCTGCAAAGGTCAAACACCAAACAGATGTATAAAAAGGGCTTCTGAAGGAGAAGAGAAAAATTTATACTTCCTGTAAATAATCCTGAAATATTTTAAAACCACTCTGAAAGGTAAGAACAACCGAGAAGGCAGGTGAGGGTCAACATACTCAAATACATATTGAACCACAGTTCTCTACGTGATCAGAACAACCCATTCTGGTGGCAAGTGGCCCCACATTCAGAGCATGATGGGGAAGACCATGCTTACCCTTCTGTAACTGGATTCAAAGGGTGCAAGTTATCTCTGTGTCTTTGGCCTTCCCAGAAGGTTTGGCAGAACTCAGTAGACAATTAGATAATGGTGGAAATTATTATTTCAGTAGGTGATTGTGTTTCTAGACATTGTTTTAATGAAAACAAATTTCAAAAAAATAAATAAACAAGGGGTAATATTTGTCAAAGTTTTTATATTTTATTTGTACACAGGTGATATAATAAGCTATACAGAGGTGTTTATGAACACCGGATACAGGAAACTTCCCATCTAATAGTAAAATGATGTAAGCACTAAACTTCTTTTGACTTTGAAGAGTATGTAGACATTTTAATTGTTGTTACTGTATCATCCTGCATTTGTTTTTTAACTGTAATTTAGTTACTGGTAAGGTGTAATTGCTCTTGATGGATGTGTTAACAACTAAGCTCTAAAAAACCTGCTGAGTGTGTTCTGGAATCTGCTAATTATTCTTAGTTGTTATTACTTTTAGCACCAGTCAGAGCTATTTGACTCTTGACACACAGTACTTGCTATGTGTAAGAACTGAAACCTTATTAATGTTGCCTTCAGAAAAGTGTGCCTGGTTTTGACAGCTGTCCCTCAGCACTTCAGAAAAGTAGGGGAGTGGTGGTCACTGGTGAAAATCAGCCCTTTTCATGGAAGAGAGGCCAGAGTGAAGGGTGTCCCATGTGAGACGGGCTTTCCAAAACCTCCCTCTGTGCAGTATGACATTTTGGGAATCATAGAATCATAGGGGTTGGAAGGGACCTCAAGAGATCATCGGGTCCAACCGCTCTGCCAAAGCAGCTCCCTAGCTCATATTGCACAGATAGGCATCCAGATGGGTCTTGAATATCTCCAGAGAGGGAGACTCTACCACCTCCCTGGGCAGCCTATTCCAGGGCTCTGTCACCCTCACTGTGAAAAAGTTCTTCCGCATGTTGGTGCGGAACTTCCTGTGCTCCAACTTGCAGCCATTGCCCCTTGTCCTGTCTCCACAGACCAATGAAAAGGGGCTGGCCATTTCCCCCTGCATCCCATACTTAAGATATTTATAAACATTAATAAGGTCCCCCCTTAGTCTTCTTTTCTCAAGGCTGAACAGTCCTGGCTCACTCAGCCTTTCTTCACAGGGGAGATGCTCCAGGCCCTTAGTCATCTTTGTAGCCCTCCTCTGGACTCTTTCCAGGAGATCCCTATCCTTTTTATACCAGGGAGCCCAGAACTGGATAAAATACTCCAGGTGGGGCCTGACCAGGGCAGAGTAGAGGGGGAGGATCACCTCCTTCAACCTGCTGGTCACACTCCTCCTGATGCACCCCAGGATCCCACTGGCTCTCTTTGCCACCAGGGCACACTGCTGTCTCATGGCCAACCTGCCATCAACCAGGACCCCCAGGTCCTTCTCCACAGAGCTCTTCTCCAGCAGGTCATTCCCCAGCCTGTACTGATACAAGCGGTTATTCCTTCCCAGGTGCAAGGCTCTGCACTTGCTTTTGTTGAATCTCATCTGATTTCTCCCTGCCCAGCTCTCCAGCCTGTCCAGACTTCACTGAACGGCAGCGCAGTGTTCCTGCGTGTCAGCCACTCCTCCCAGCTTTGTATCATCGGCGTACTTGCTGAGGGTGGATGCTATTCCCTCATCAAGGTCGTCAATGAAGATATTAAACAGGACTGGACCCAACACTGAGCCCTGGGGAACACCGCTAGTCACAGTCCTCCATTCAGATTCTGCTCCACTGATCACCGCTCTTTGAGCTCGGTCCAACAGCCAATTCTCAACCCACCTCACTGTCCACTCATCTATCCCAGGCGGGACTGTGCACTGTACTTGTTAATAATCGTAAAGATGTTCTTCCATGTGTGAGAGGCTTTATATTTATATCCAGTCTCACTTTCTGGTTCAAACCAAGATGCTTTCTGAGCACAGCATATTCATTTTAGATAATTAGAACTTACCCTTGTAAGAGACTTGGTCAATGCTTTCTTTGAGGCTGAAGCACCTGTGTTGTTTTCCATGATCCTTTGGAAGCTGGCACGGAAGAAAATCTCCAGAAGCAGAGATAAGCATTTGTTACTTGACAAAATTCTGTTCGGTTCTGGCTGAGATCTAAACTTGGTAATTCCTCTTTTTAGCACTTGATTTCTTAGCAAAACGCCAGCAGTTTGTCAAAACATAAACAGTGTAACCTGGCACACTGTGCTGCCAGGTGTAACGGCATCGCATGCTGGCAGGAAGATGTCTCTTACAGGGGACAAAGGAAGAGTCTTGGGTGGACCAGTGTTTTAATGAAACAGTCTTACCTATTCCAACAATTAAATGAATAACCTCAGTATCCCACTTCCTAGTCAGGACAAAAATCTCTTCTCTTTGGCAGGTGGGGTTCTCTTGTTGCGTGGGGTTTGTATGCAGCTGGTGAAGGATAACTAGGAACAGCTGGGATTTCTCCTTCCCCTTGTTCTCACTTGAAGGAAAGACAGTGAGAACAGCAGGCAACTCTTCTTTCTGTTGGTTTTCATGTGCTAAAAGCTGCTTCAGTTGCAGAGCCAGGCACTCAAAAGTTATGAAAAGCCAGAATGACAGTCTTTGATGTAACCTTTTAATTCAACCTCTGTGTGCATATTCATTATGATCTAACATGTAATTAAGGCACTTAACTGTCTTGCCAGCGCCCTCACATATTAGTACCTAGATGTAAGTATATATATATATGTGTGTGTGTGTGTGTGTGTGAGTGTGAGAGAGAGGAGGATTCCCAGTTGATATGCAGAAATCCAAAGGAACGTGGAGGAGAGACCAATGAAGGAGATCGGTGGCAGAGAAAGGATCATCCAATGATTAAGGCAGGTGAAAGGATAATTCTCTTTCATCCCTGTTTCTGCTGCAGCCTTTGTGCATGCTGCTGAGTAAGCCACTTGAACCAAAATGCCTTTTGTGGCTACTCTTGGTGTCTGTTTCATCTCCTAGACCCCTCAGGCTTAATGTACAGAAGTGCTGAGCACTTGGAGCTACAAATGAAATCAATGGGAAGTGTGGTCACTCAGCGTTTCTGGAATCACGGCAGAGGGCAGTGGGTGTCTGGTGGTGAGGAGGACAGCAGGTCCTGGGTGCCAGCATTTCACCTGCAGCTTGGCTTCTGGCATGGGTTGGCTGGGATTTCTGTCTTAGTGTCTCTGCTGTGGACACCATATACCTTGCAGTAAATGTAAATTAATGCCTGAGAAACTACTGGTGAAGAAGTCCCAAATAACATGGGTGAAATTAATACCCTTTTTATGCATAGCATATTCGGGATGGCAGTTCATGCAGATGTATACTGTACACAGTTTACACGTCACACATAAACGTACCTATGCACACAGTTGCTTAATGGGCTATATCTTTGTACGTTTTTAAAAACACAGTTTAAAAGTTTCTGTTGATAGCAGAGATCAGAACAACGAAGGTGCTACTATTTTTTTTTACAGGACCTTTTCTAACTCAGCACATTTGATGGCTCCCAGTCCTCAACTGGGTATGCTGCTTAATGCTATTATTTATAAATGTATTTGAAAAGATATTCTTAATGAATGAGAGCTGGACGGTATCTCTTTTCCATGAATAGATGTCATTCTTAATTCAAGGTTTAAAGTAGAGAATGCTTATTTAGAGAGCAGGTAGAGTCCTTGCCCTTTGTCTGGCTCTGTGCGAAGCTGTCAGATGTAACTAGTGGAGGATGTTTCAGCCACTCCTCATGTTACATCTGAGAGTATTTTCTAATGGTTTAAATTAACTTCAGGAAGGCAGGATGGGACTCAGATGGTATTAAAGAAAATGAAATAGGAATGACCAGTTAAGGGTGAGGGTTGGAGTCTTAGAAGATAATGCATCTTTTTTGTGGGCAATTGAATTGTGTCAGTAGACTTGCTCTGGATTTATACCTCTGAATGCCAGACAAGAAAATGGCCTGAAATGGACTAGCACATAAAGGAGCTGCACCTACTTTCACTGAAATCAATACCTAAATTTTCATTCATTTCAGTAGCGTGAGGAGGTGATGGATTAGGAGAACTTAATTTGGGGCTTTGGGGAGTTCTATTCACAACTTTAATTGTATTTATATAAAATGCACATTGATCCTTGAACAAATTCTCAGTACAGCTGGTCATTGAAAAAAAAAAATCAGAAATGTTGCAACTGCCTCTGCACATTCTTCCTATGATTAACTGTTCTTTAAAAGAGAACATAGGGATGTAATAGTAGGTATTGCCCTGTTTGCAATTATGTTGAGTAGTAAAAGAGATTAAGCAGAGGATTAAGGCATGAGCTTAGTGAATGTAGCCATATCTAAACAAACAGTGGTGAATCTGCACTTTCACTCTGAATTTTAAGATTAAATAAATGGCAGAGTTGTTTAAACTATATGTAGGTGCATGCAAATATTTAATTAATAGGGTCTTGACACTGTAGCTTGTAATTCCTACTCTCATTAAAATCATCCACCAAATTTTGAAGCAGAAATTAAATCTTTCTCTAATTAAAAGCATTACTTTTCAGAGAAGATTGTGTACTGTGACAAGTACTTCTGAATTCTGCATTAGTGCAAAAGCTCTTGAGCTCTCAAATCTGTAGGTCTTCTCTATAAGCAAACAAGATTCTCAGCTAAAATCCCTGTGACTCATCTAATAATGGAGGCAAGAAATACCTGGCTAGTGTAAGAGCCAGCTCAAACATTGCTACACTGAACTTAACCTCCCTTTTCTTCCTCCAGGAGTTAATTTGAAGAATTCAGATGTTGAGGAAGCCTGAGTGAAGGGAAGTATGGTACAGGAGGAGAGAGAATAAAGGTCATTCCATGGGTTTTTATTCACCTGTGTGTTTACAGATGATGCTGAGTTATGAACTGTGAGTTTATTTCCATAGTGCACATAGCCATGTAAGTAGTTACGGGACTCCTGTAAAGCACAGAGATGTAACGGGTTAAATTCAGGCTCCTTTCACTTTTGGAGGGGGGAAGAATATAACAAGACCCTATCTAAATCGATAGGAGTTTTGCTTTTGACTTCAGAGAACATGTGGGATGAAATTCTGGACTCAGCTGCAGCTGGGGGATTTAATCTGGATTTACACAGGTGAAACTGAGAACAAGGGATCACGGGGTGGCTGAGCAAATTTAACTACTGCCAGCAGAAGGGGGTGGTCCTGCACTACCTGCATGGTTGGCTCATTCCTGACCTACTCAGTGTAGTGGCTTTGCTGCTTCTCTGATTCCTCAGTGATCCCACTTGGCTTGTTAAAGATGAAGAAAACTCTACTTTTTCCTCTGCCAGGTTAGTTTTCTGCTGATTTAATGAGTTGAAGCAGTATGCCACAGGGTCAAGCAAAGTTGCTGCAAGGAAAAGAGCAGAAACATGCGGCTTGGGAGCTTGGGGAACTTTTCATTTGTAGCAGAGCCACTTTAAATAGCTGCCATCCCATATTCCCGCCTCTGTCACTTGCTCTCTGCAGCTGCATGGTTGCAATGGTCTGTATGCGGTGCCCCTGCAAGGAATGAGATCAGGGAATTGATCCATGCTAAACTCAATCTAGGAAAAAAAAAGTGTGGTTTTAGCTGGAGTCAGATCCTGGTGGAGGCATGGGACACTGGCTTTTTAAGCCAGCCCTGAAAAAAAAGCCAGTTGGACAGAACTTGTTTTCTGAGTGATGCACTACTGATTCTTTTCATGTGAGCAAGCATAGTGAGAATAGGAACAGCATTGGGGTTGCTGGAGTCTCTGGCAAACCTCAGTCCTTTTGGGATTATTCTGTTGTTAAATAATCGTTTTTTGCAGCCTGTATGGAGTGGAGCAGCCTGGCCTGGCTTGCTATGCAGTGAGCGTGGGCTCAACCTACTATTCACCCAAAGACAGGGAAAAAATTCAGTGTGGGTGGTTTAGGCTGTAAATCTCGATGTAAAAAATTAATAACGGCTGAGCCCCCAATTCCACAGGCTGCTGATCCAGCCTGCTTGAGATTTTTCTTAAGTTTACCAAAAATTTCATATTTAAGCCTGCAAAGCTCCTGTATTAAGGTAATGCTATTATTTAAACCAAATAAACTTACTGTAGGAGGGCTGACGGGCCTCTGTTGAAGTGGGTGAGGATCTTTACAAATATCTCTTGTTTGTAAAAACAAATGTGCAAATACAATTGGCAGAAGCCTAAACAACACTTCTGGTAATGAGCTGACACTATCTTTCCCCTTCAGCTGCTATAATTAATATTCATTTTTACTTCATGAAAAATCATCCCCCTCATTAACTTTGCAGCCCATGCCAGCATCCCCAAACTAATCCCACTCGTGGAGTTCGTACCTACGGCAGCTCACTCCCCTTTCTCTCTATTTCAATTATGCTTTGCAGATTGGGGTTTTCCCCTGTAACAAGACAAAATAAAGTGAGCATATAGGCTTTCTGTGCTCTTGCGAGTGGATCAGCCTCTGCGGCTTGGAGCACCCGCGACCTCCGCCGAGCACGCTGCTTACCGGAGAGCCTGCCGCGGCGGGTATTTAAACCCGCGACCCGAGGTGCTGGGGTAGAAGGTGCTTTGCTGGTGGGGCTTGCACTACCGGGGGGGTGATGATAATGATAGAAGGCGAGCGCAGCGGCTCGCTGTCTACGACTGCAATTCACTGGCCCTCCGAGCCGAGAGGGGGGCACAATCCACCCGCATTTGGCGGCCCTGCCGCCTCGGCTCGCCTCCTACCCGCCTGGCTTCCCGAGGCCCCGGCGGCAGGGAAGGCGGGGGGAAGGCCGGCCGAGGTCCGCCGGCTGGCGGCGCCGCCCCCCCGCAGCAGCGGCCGCAGCTTGGTAACGCCACGGCGGTGAGCGGCAGCGCGTTTGCCCGCGGGGCTGGAGCAGGCGGCGGCTGCGGGGAAGCGCTGCCCCGCCCCGGGCTGTGTTGGAAGGGACCGCGGCGGAGGTGAGGGGCGGGAGAGGGGAGGGATAGGGGAAACCCGTGGCGGGTCAGTGGAGCTTAGCATTGAGGACCCCGGCTCGGGGAGCCGGAGCCCTGCGCGGGAGGGAGTCGTTTGCTCCCGGCTCCGTTTTGGGGGCAGAGAGCGCTGCTGGAGCGAGAGGCTCCGGGGGGTGAATGCTGCTTGACTGGCACTGTCCAGGGCAGAAGCGCCTCACTGTATAAATAGTTGGCGGCGTCCCGTTTACCGCGGGAGACCTCGCGTTAAACTCTTTTGCTCCTTTTCTAATATCCAGCGTGTTTAAGCTACTGAGTACTCTGGAAATGTATTCCTTCCGAGGGCTGGGTTTAATTACTAAGATTCCAAATGAATTAGCAGGCTCACGTGAAAATCCTTGGGAAACTAAGCTTTTATTCAGCTTCTGTGCAGAAAATTTATGCTTCATAAATCTACTTTAACGTTTGGACCTGAAAACCGATATTGAGACAGTAAAGATATACGTGGTCGTCTTCACTTGAAAGGTCAGGAGTTATTATTTTCCTTTCTAAAAGGTTTTGAGCAAGCGGCTGCTGGGTTAGCTGGCGGAGGTGCCTGCAGCAGCTTAATGAGGGAGAAGCACAGGTGAACCCAACGGAGGGTTTGAGTGCAGGAGGGGAGGGCAGTTTGGAGCGATGAAAGAGCCAGACCCGGGTCTTGCGGTCACTTGGGTAATGCCACTTAGGAAAACGCTCTTCAGGTGTGTGGTGCACGGGGGCTTCTGTCCTGTCCCATCTGCGATGAGTAGAGGGGCTAGGCTGAAAAAGCAAGCACCTGCGTTTGTAACCAACAGCCCTTTAGCAGCTGATTACTTGTGAGTGGTCTTTCCCTTGCGTTGGTGGCGCTAAGCGGCTGAATCAATTTGGAGTTTGTTTGCTAAGCAATGTTGGTCTAAGCTTCTCTAAGGTAACACCCGGAGGTTTGCTGTTGCCGAGTCTCTTGCGCTCCTGTAGCAGGGGCAGTTCGCCACAGGTTTGTGTGGGACCTTCTTGGGGGACGAGTGGGGAGAGCCTGCAGCGAGGCTGACCTTGCAACACCCAGAGCAAACCCGACAGCCAACAGGTCCCCGCGGTGTTGATTCACCACCTGAAACTTTTCACGCCGAAATCAGATTGGCTGCAGCTGCCGAGGCATTCATCCTCCCGGGGAAAAGGCCTACAGGTGGCATTTGGGGATAAAGCACCACCAGCAGCTTCCCTGACTTGGCAGTCGATGCGCGTCGGACAGGAGTTGGGATCCGTAAGTGCCGAGAGTGGTTTTGGCAGAAGCTTTTCTCCTGTGCCGCGGAGCATCTCCCCGCGCGGCCGGGAGGGTGGCAGGGAGGGAATCCCGGCGGTGTGCCGGCGAGGCAGTGCGGTGGCTCAGCCGTCTGCTTGCGCTTCCCTCCCTGGTGTGCTCGCTGTGGCCGGTGGAGCGCTGCTGGGGAAGGGGTCTGAGGGGGGCTGCGAGCGAGTTGGTTGCTGTATTTCGGAAGAGGTTGCAGAGGGCTGGCTGCTAAGGCAGGGATGCCTGGAGCCCTTTCAGAGGCTTGCGCGGTTTGGTTTTTTTTTAAACCTCTTTCTCTCTCAGCTCTCCTTCCTCCCTCTGTTTTTTTTCCACCCTTTTTTCCCTTCCCCTTTTTGCCGATTCATAAAGCGTGGAGCGGGGAGGCGGGCGTGAGCAGCCCCTCAGTCGCGGCGTAGCGCTTTCACTGCGCTCCCCCAGCCGGGAGCCGCGGTAGCGCCGGCCGCTTGGGTGAGCCTGCGGTGCTCCCCGGCCCCCTCCGCCGGGGGGGCAGCGGCGGCGCCGCTTCTTCGCTCTCCCCGCCAGCCTCAAAGTTTTCCTCCTGCCCCTGCGCGGCACCACCGCAGCGCCGCCGCCGCGCAGGCAGCCGCAGCGGGCGTTGGGCAGCGGCGGCGGCGCTGCCCCGGCTCCCCGCACGGACACGGCGACGGCATCAGCCGCCCCGGAGGGCCTGGCTGCGTGAGAGCGGCGGTGGCCCCCTGCCGCTTGCCCGGCCTTGGCCTTAAGCGCTTTCGGCCCCGTCCCGCTCCTCTCCGCGGCGGAAAGTTTCCCAGCGCCCGGCGGAAGGGGGTAAGTCGGCAGCAGAGGGAGGTGTGGGTGAGATAGCTGCGGAGGCGGGCTGGACCTCCTCGTCGCGCTGCCCCAGCTCTGAGAGTCCCCGCCCGGCTGGGGCAGGTTTCCGCGGCCGGAACCGGGAGAGCCTCCCTTCCTTGCCTATCGGTGTCTGCCGCCAGGCAAAAGAGAAACGCTGACCTCAAGTATTGTCTTAAAATGTAGGGTTAATTTGAAAGGGCTGGTGGAAGAAGCGCGATGTTTAGACTTTAATATCTGCATATGGTAATCAGTAAAATAAATGAACCAGTTAGTATTCTGCTCCTGTAATACTTGGCGCGGGAGAGAGGCTGCTGTTACATCTCATTTCCGAGCTCATTTGGGGGAAAGCGGAGTGATGCTGGGTGCCTTCGCCGCCGCCGTTTCCCGAGTGCCTCAGCCCTTCAGGCATCGGGGAGTCCTTCGGAGGGGAGAGGCGAAGCTCCTTGCCTCGGAACTGTAAGGCTGCGGGAGACACCTCCTCGGGCTCGAAAGCCCCCTGGATGCTTTAGGAGTGGGACTGCAGCTCTGGAATCAGCAGGGTGACCCCGATCCCCCGACTCCGGGTAGGTGATGTGACTCTGCTGCCTGCCTTTTGCACGCCCCAGTGATTTTGTCTTTCCCTGGGCTGATCGGAGCTCTGCGCTAACTTGAGATGCGTGGTGAAGTCAGTCGGGTGGGCTGGAGCCAGAGGAATATGCGATTACCTTCGGAAGAGTAAAATAGGTGTGTGGGTGGTGTCACCTGGGGGCACATGCTGGGAGAAGCAGATGCCTGCTTTCCAGACCCTTGATGTGTTTCAGCAGTGGCCATTCGTGACAGTTTGTGTGGATGTCAGTTTAGCGCGAGGTGTGGTGGTTGGAGGGGTGGTTACATCTAACTCCCATCACAGGGACTCATTTAGGCTCCACCGAGGTGGGGGGAAAGCCCCTGTGTTTGCGAGGCAGGTTGCTCCCACCTCCCATCACTAGAAGTTAAGGTGGAAACGCTTGTTTGTTCCTACCCACCCATTTAATGAAAGGAGGCTCACGGTGTGAGAAATGCTTGGGCTGCTCTTTAGGGAGTCTGTAGGTTAAGTGAGTATATTTTTCACTTTTGACTGAGAATGGTTTTGCTTTTCTGATGGTTGGAATCTGGGGAAAAGATTTAAAAATAAAATCAGGCTGTATAGTTGAAGTGGTAAAGGAAATGTTCTCGAGATCCCACATAGCAAGCTGGGAACGAATGCAAACTGTTCCTGCTCTGTACCTCTTCCAAATTCAGTTCTCTCTGAAAGATGCTATCTCCTCCTGCTTCCAAGCAAAGCCCAATCTGCATGGCTAGTCAATCACATCATGTAAATGAGGTGCTTTTTCTCAGCCTCCTAACGAGGCGATGGGAACGTGTACTGCAACAGTCTTGGTACATACATAACTCAGCACGTACGGTAATGATGTGGAAATCCATCCTGTGTTAAACTTTATGGTGTGTCACAAAATTTGAGGCAGGTTACTTGCAAATTGGGACTGCTGCCTCTACACCCTTGCTTCAGTGGCTGTTGGTCTGGCAAGCCCCCTCATGCCACCCTCTGGAAGGTGGTAGTTGGCACATACCTGATTTCCTTGAGGATCACCATAGACCAGTGAGAGTAGAGTCAGATCAGGCTTACTTAAATTATTATTTGGAGTTTGGTTGTGCAACTTTGCACATCCTGCCACAGTGAGCACAAATGACAATATTGATGTATATTTTGAAAAGTTAGTTAAAACGGGGATAGGTACTAGAAGACAGGTAGCAATCCGATGGACATGGTGCTGATAAAGGGTTTCAGCTTTCTGAGAACATAGTCATTGCTTACCTGTCTACTAAGTGTTGTACCAGCTGTATAAATGTGTGTGTGGGCTTTGTAAACCTGCTCTGTAGGCACTAATTTTTGTATACCCTCTTGGAAGTCTGGAGCACCAAGTCTGAGCTGTGTTGTACATCCATGATGTACATGCACTTGTTACTGTATAGGACAGCTTGGGACTGTTGGCATGTTGGTGTCTTTTTGCAGGGACAGCTACACGGCTGTGCTGCATGGGCGAGTGAGAACCATCCTGAGGAGTTGTGTTGCATTTCAGAAGCAGATACAGGACTCAACTAGGGCATGTGGAACTTCACTAGGGTTGACTTACAGTATAGATACCAGATGGGAGTTGGAAGTTGGCCCGGGTTCTTTTCCCTCAATTTTAGAAATAAATCTTCTGAGGTTTCCTTAGGCATTACTGCTGGGACCTGTGCGCTTCTGGTGCTGTGTTTGTACTTCAGTGTGACACATGATTAAATAGGATCTTCCTTCAGGTCTTCCTTGCTTAACTGCTGTTCTCCTTCCTGTGCCTTAGTAGCCTGATACACATGGGGATCTACTGCTGAACTCTATGATTTTAGTCATTTGCAAACAACTTCAAACGTGGGACTTAATTTGTTGTTAAAACTCCACTTGTTATTAGCAAACAAGCAAAGGAAACAAAACCGGTAGCTTTATACCCTTCCTTTCATAGCCTTAGTAAATTTTTTGAAACAACTTAGTTAAAATGCTCTAAAGTGGGAAAAGAATGTTAGCATACTTTTGTTTATGTTTGTGCTTGCATCAGAGCCTCTATCCAGTGAAGCACCAAAATCTGAAAATAGGAAAGAAAATGCTGGTCTTAATTCAGCTATAAGAGTAAGTTTGACGTAAAGCCTGTTGGTTTGGGAGACCAAACTTTTTTCCTGTGTGAAGGTGGCTTCTAGGAAGCTTCTAGTAAACTTCAGAGAACTCTGGCAAAATAAGGCATTGCCTTTTTGTGAACCAACCAGTTTTCTCTTAAACTTAACGCATAGCTGAAAACTGAACTAATGGCCAATTAATATGTATTTTTCAGTATTCGAAACATGCTGACTAGTTGAGGCTTGAGATCTGGAATTAGTCAAAAAGCTGCTTGAGACTTAATAGACCAGAAGTAGCAAACCTGGTTTTAATAGTTTATGACTTTGGTATGTGAACCACAGAAAGCAGTAGTTAAAAGTGGAAGAGAATGTTGCTCAAATTCCTGCAATCAGAGCTTCTTGTTTTAATTAAACCACCAAAACAAAACCTAATCAGCTGATGGATGGGGCAAAAAGTACCTTGTTTTGCTGCTACTGGAGCATTTTGGTTTATGTCTTTGATAGTGTTTCCTTCCCCAAAAGATTCCCTAAGTGCTTGAAAAACTTAAGGGTATAACAGAACAGGCTTCTGGGAGAGAAGATGCTCCTGCAACTTTGGATGCTTATGTGGTTAATTGTAAGAGACTTTGTGATAAAGACTAACTCAGCAGTAATTGGATTTGATTTGCCTTTTGGCAGTTGGTATAATCCTACTGGTTGTGGTTTGACGTGTTTTCTAGCTGTTAGGATTGCATGTGATGTTCTTTGACTGCATACCTAATATATATATACGTTCCCCTCCCCCCCACCCCCCCAAAGAAATCAGAACATGTACTTTTAACAAGTCTCTGGGTAATAGCTAAAGGTCATTTTAAAATAGTCTCTGTTTTGTATATATAGAATCTGTCGTCTTAACCTTTGCATGACACCTGTGTATGCACAGAACATACAGCCTTGGGCTTGGAAGTGAGAAGGGAATCCTTCCTGATTCACCTGAGAAGGGAAAAGCGTTTGAGAATGGTGAGCTGCAGCTGTGGAGTTACTGCATTTGCCTTGAACTCCCATGCATGTCCCTTGTTTGACCTGGTTAGTGCAGTTGTCCTGAATCCTTGGTTTGGTGTTCCTGAGCTTTGTTGGAGGTGCCAGAACGTAGCAGAGGCCTGCCCCCTTGTCATGGTTTTACCCAGGCTGAGAGCCGAGATCCACGCAGCTGCCTGCTTCTTAAAGGAAAAGAGCAGGGGAAGAGGGGTGTGTGTGTGCGTGTGTGAGGGGCAAGGGAAGGGAAAAGGAAGGGGCAAATAACCCCAAAACCAAGAAATTTAAGAGGCCCGTGGGTTGGGATAAGGATAGTTTACTAAGATAACAGAAAGATACGATATAACAATGCTAACAGGACTTTAGAGCAAAAATATATGAAGCTGTTGATACACAATGCAGTTTCTCACCGAACCCACAACTCAGGCCGTGCCACCCAGAGCCATCCCGGAACCCGACCGTCCCTCAAGAACTGCGCGTCCCGGAGCTGCCCTCGGCCTTCCTCCTGTCAGTCCCCCGATATCCTGGGCAGGATGTAACTGGCATGGAATACTTTCTTTGGTCAGTTGGGCCACCTGTCCTGGCTTCGCCCCTCCTTTCTCATGAAGAGCTGAGAAAGTCCTTGACTGTCTGACAGCAATTAAAAACGTCAGGGTGTTATCAGCACTGCTTTCATTTTAACTCTCAAACACAGCATCCCATCCGCTGTTACAAATGAAGTTAACTCCATTCTGACCAAAACTAGGACACCCCTCCCTTCTCCAGCCTCTATTGGAGATGCATATGAAGGCTGTAGTTGTCTTTTTTTGCTTTGGGATTTTTTGGAGAAAGTGTCTCTGTTGGTTAAGTCTTTGGAGGAGGTTTTGAGGGCAGTTGATGACCAAGCAGGCTACTGGTAACAGCATAGACCAGCCAGGTGCCAGTCAGGTGCTCTTACCCTGTGTCTGCACCTCAACCATGCTCCCTCATACTGGGAATAACTACTCTGGAGTAATGCTGTCGGGAGTCTACATCAGTAGTGTCAAGATTGGAATCTTAGCCTGAACGTCAACAGAGAAATCCTGGGCTTTTCCTTAATTTTACTCGGAACTTCAAACCAGCAAGCCTCGCCCTGAGGAAGGGCCATTGACTGCTGCCTTTCTCCAGCCTGTGTTGCCTGTTGTTAAGAGGATGCTCTGCAATACAGAAAGACACGGTCTTAATGCAAATGAATTCCCTGAAATAGTGCATCTGAAGGGTGAATAGAAAAGAGAAACTTAGGAAAGTTCAAAGTCGACTGGGATTATTTTCTGTCACGGTGAAAGGACTTGCTTCTTTTCTTTTTTGTTCTTATTTTTCACTTCTGTTTCATTTTCTTACCTGAACAAGCAGATATCTTGAAGAAACTGAGGAACAAGACAATGCTGGCTGATAAAAGCTGGTAGAAAGATCTTGGAAGGCATTTAGGGAGGATGTAAGGGGAAAAATATTCCCAATAGAACAGCTTCAGGAACCATCTTAGTAAAACAGTAGAGTCCTTTCTAACATGAAGATCCTGTTAAAGCACAAAATGCTGCTCTTGCTGAAGTGATGTAATTAGTGGGAGACAAAGGTACAGCCCTCTGCTTTCATCAGTCCTTTTAGTTATTATTTAGGTGGTTAGGCAGTCAGATTTGTATAAGAATGTATGGAATAGCTTTGTTTTTCCAGAAATGCACACTAGCACACATTTCTACTTCAAAATAAAACAACCAAAACCCACAAAAACTGTAGAAAGTGGCTGAAGACCCACATTGTAAGTCTGGAGGTCTCAGCAACTCTGCTTGAGGGTCTGGGAGGGCTTGGTGAGAAGGGTGTTCGTGTGTCCATTTTACAGACCTGCTGTAGGGTAAGGAGGAGCCTTCCTGCAGAGCCAGGTTATTGGCTGCCTGGTTTATTTCATTCACATTGTGTCTTGTTAACAGAACAAAGAGTGTCCTCTGTTTCCATTCCACTTATGGCTCAGCACACAACTATTGGAGAGTTTCAGTGCTTTACTCTTTTGGGTGTGATGTAGAGCTCTTCCTGTTACTGCTCTGTCGCTAAGCTTCGTGTGGTGCTTGTTACAACAATACAACTATTAATCCCAGTGTGCAATATAATATGAATAGTTGATTACAGCATTTTGTGTTTGCAGAGAGTTTCCACTTCTCTCTACGTTGAGAGATGGTGCTTCTGTCTCAGTGTCCATTGCCTTCCATCTGGTGCTTGCTTGCCTTTGGTAAGAGGGAGAGACTCCTGTATAAGGTCTGGCAATCCTGTGAGCTATCCCATGGGAAAGTGCCCCGAGTACCAGTGAGCTGCAGACCAGCTCCTAGCCTGGTGGACCATGACTCAGCCACAGCACATGCCCTGTGCCATCTTGCAGTACTTCTGTGTCACCAGATGACTGTACGGTTCCAGACTCTGTGATACCCATCCTGTATCATAGGAAGGGGGAGCTGCCTGATGTCAAGCATGTTACCTAGACTGGCAACCCTAGATTTTTCTGGATGCTGAGCAGTAACAGGCGGCATTGTGCTCTCTTGTTGCAGACCTCAGTAGTATGTTTGTTTGTAGGGGTATTTTCTCTGGTCAAGCAAATGTAATGAGAGCAGGTCACTGCTGCTTGCTGCACAAGCTGTTACAGCTTCACAGTGATGTATTTTAGAGTAATGGACAGACTGTTTTTGTGAAGGACCTTCTTAGTGGCTGTTGTGGAGAAAATAAATCTCAACAGAAATTAATTATGCCCTGTCAGAAGGAGAGAGATGCTTTGAAAAAACACCGTGCAATACTTGCGTATTCCAGTGATCTGGTTTGGTGGTTTCGACTGAGCTTTCTTTTAACTGCACTTGTGCACTCCCTATGAATGACATATATATGACTATGTCACCTTTGACTGTTGCCATTCTGGTACATATTGGTGATGATGGAAGTGCTCATAGGCACTTCCTCAGGTCCGTCAGAGATGGCTACGGAGACTATTTCCCTGGGTTACCGCTAGCGTGGATCTTCCAGAGTAGCTACTGAAACTGCTCTGATTTTGCTTTATTGACATGCAGTAGCAGTAAGGCTGGGTGGGAAATGGATCTTTGGGAGAGGCGAGTGGTAAGAGTGTCAAGGATGAGCTGGGGAACCTTTCAGCTGAAGCTGGGAAAGGCCTTGCAAGTTCTGGGCCAGCAGTTTTTGTGAATGGCAGTAAAATCAGTGTGTTTTGGTTCTGTGCTAGTCTATGCTTTGCTTGGCAGCACCCAAGTTATATAACTAAGCATATATAGGTATGTGCTTGTTAACTAGGATGGCATTTGAGCTCTTGAGTACTATGGCAGATACTTACCCTCAAGAGTCTGCACTGAGCAGACCCGTGCTTCATCTTGCAAATCAAATTTCTAGCTTGTGAAGTTTTTCTTAACTTTTCTTTCTGTTTTTACGCTTTGGTAATGTGAAATCTTGAAATAACTGATGTGGAAATCTTTGGTGTCTGTGGTGGATCTGACAACACGAAATAATATGTCTTTATTCTCTGCTGTTCTCCCAAAACAGATTGCAAGTTTGAGGAAAGAAAACATTTGAGAGGCGGCACAATGAAAGTAATTAGAATATGGTATATTTTGTTGTTACATCTAAAATGAGTGTAAACACAAGCTAGAAATGAAACCTGCATTCTAATGGAATTACATATTGACAGCTTAAGTGCCATGTGTTTGACAAGAAGGAAATTAACAACTTGAAGCAGAAATACAATGTTCCCTTTGAAATGTGCCTTTATTTTTTTGGTCTCTCAAAGAAAAGTGGTAGATGGACAAGCAGAAGTGCACTAAATGAAAGCCTATAAAGTATCAAAATATAATAAAAGAAATATTTAATTGCCATGCTGTGGAAACCTTACTGTCTGGTTTTAGTTTCTCTGCACTGTAAAGGTTTAGTTTATGTAGTACTTAAATATTTGTGTGGTGTTGGAATTGTTGAATGTCACTTCGTGCAATCTATTAAGGCAATCCCTGTTTTTTCTATCCTTACATCAAGAACAGTCCTTCAGGCCTGTGGTTTCTTGGCGAGAAGGGAGCTTTGCTAAGAGAAGCCCCATGCTGAACAGGAGGTGCTGTGAGAGGGTCGCAGTGAACCCCAAACAAGTGCCATGACTTGGCATAGGTTTAGCTGAAGCCTGCCTGTATGCCACCAGCGAAAGTCTTGTCCTCAGTTGGAAAGTAAATGGGACTGTGGTACAAGCCCACAAGGCAGATCCAGCAAAGAATCACATGGTCTCTTTTTAAAGTACTTAGACTTTTACCTTCAGGTACCTGAGGGGCTTTGAAATAAATTAACCCTGTTTTAAAGCTTCAGCGAGCATGTGATACTGCGCTACTTCAGTTGTACAGGTCACACGTGCACACCCTTTTCAGCTTTCTGTTGCCTGCTAATGAAGGGCTCCACATTGCGCTCGTTGCTTTTGAAGAAGCACTGGCTGGTTTCTGAATCCATCTAGCTTATGAGAGCCCTCAGATATTTAACATGCACAAATAGGATCTTTAGATCTCTCGGGAATGGTCTGAACTCTGTTACTTGTATGTCCACTAGCATAAACATCTGCATAATAACACAATTGCTGCAGTTCTGATAGTCAAGGAACTTTCCAGTGCTCACTCATTTGACTGAATCTGGAGTGTTCTTCCCTGGAGGTGCCCGGATGAGTTGCAGGGCTGTAGATAGTCTTGTTCAGCAGCCTTCCTTTACTTCTTGTTTTGATTTTAAATTTATTTTTTTTCTTTCATTTTTCCTTACCATGATCTGAGAGCAAGGCATTTAATGAGAATAAAACTTCTAGTTTGGGGCAGAGGGAGGGAAATAGTTCTAACATTTCATGTGAGACAAAGTTATTTACGTAAGTACTTAAACTGAGTAAGATCTGGGTATGTACACCTGGTGAATTTCAGACGGTGGCTGTTTCAGAGGTTTGTGTTTTAAAACTGTAGCCTCTTTAATAAAATGGGATTTATGGCTGGCGAGCCATGGGGCAGAACATGAGTTTGTTAAAAAAACCAAACTTCTGTATTTTGAAAAGCCCCAAAGAATTAGTTGCCGTTAACACCTGTTGATAACACAGCAACGCTGAACACGGGAGTGAAAGCAGACAGTACAGTTTCCAGGAGTTCTGCAGCAGCCTCAGTGACAATAAGGTGTCTTTCTGTTTGGCAGCCAACTCAGGAAGCAAAGTGGAGGGATGTGAAAGGCTGGTGGCGAGTGGTGTTTCTTCTTTTTCCTAGCAGTTCATCTAGATTTATTTAGGGCTTCTCTGGGTAAGGGAAGTTTAACAATATGGCAGCTGCAGGAGGGTCAGAAAAGCTGACCTACTGTTGTGATGGTCTTTTCATATCTAGGAAGGTGGTCTGAAGTGCACTGGTGGGACTGAAACTACTGAATAGATGAATCGGACAGTTCATGGAATTCATACCAGATTGAAGCTTTGTCTACTGGCACTGCAATGTGCTTCCTTTTTGCTCTATTTTTTCCTGATTATAGCTTGAAAGAGTAATGAAGCAGTGGAAGATAGTGCCTAGGCCTGCCTCATTGAAGGTAAAGGACAGGGGAATATTGAAATCATTTAACTCTCCCTTTTTTGGGGGTACAATGATCTCCTTTTAAGTCTTTGATAATGTTCCTATTCTAATATCTTTGCAGGCAGATTACAAAAAAAAAAAAAAAAAAACAAACCACCAACCCAACTATTAAGGGAGCCTGAAACTGAAGGGAGCCATCCATCAGAGATATGGATGTTATATCCTCCTGCCCTCCCACCAATTAGCAAGCTAGTGACAAGTTTATGACTTGGACTGTCAACCACAGAGGGTGTCACTGAGGGCATGACATTCCAAATTCTTTCTGAAGATGTCCTTGCATAACTTCTGTGGAAGAAATTAGCAAACTTTGACACAACAGGTAACAAAAATGTCAAAGCTAATTTGAAACTAGGACAACCCTCTGTGGGATGCATACCTGAGCCAAGTTGGGGCTATGCATTTGCATTTTTGGTAGAAACTAAGTGGTCCGGGGCAATTGCTAGAAGGGTTTGAGAATCGGTCTAAGTTGAATTGAGTCTGGCACTGGTTGTGCCAGAGTTAGTCCCTGTGTGCCAGGTGGTGGGGAGCATGTAAAGCTGATAGGAGATGACATGGAGCTGAAATGTTTTTCTTCTAACTTTGTGTGCTAGTATGAATGCTGCTGTAGCCTTTTTCTATCCTGGTGGTTTAGAGTAAAGCAAGTAGCTTCAGAAGTAAGTTAAGCCAGTAGCTCCAGTTCATCTGACAACTTTCTCCTGCCTTTCTGCCGTCTCTGTCCCTGCGTCACTAATGTTATGATGTTACCTGGGCTGTTGAACTACTTGAGCTGGTCTGGGAGATACCCAGCCCCCTGAAACAAGCTGAACCGTGATCACTCAGTAGGAAGAAGGTTCCAGAGGTGAGCAGCCAAGGCTCATTAAGAAACATGGCAAGTAGGGTTGTATCTTGGAAAAATATTACTGGAGTCAAGATTGCAGTATCGCCAAAGTTTTGCCTGTGTACATTTAGCATCTGCTGGAATTGTGCTTTTCAGGCTTTAATGTGGAGCCACCTTTCATTTCTCCTGATGCAGGTATGTGCAGATCAATGGGTGCATATGCTCCTCGTCTTTCTAAGTAGATGGGTGTTTACTTGTAATGCAAAAGAAAAGAAAATTGTCTTGAATTGCCCGAATGTACTCATAGGCACAGCACACAAGGGATTCAGTATTAACACTGTGTAGATCCGTCTTGTCAACAAACATTTGTTTGCAGTTCTTGTACTGCTATATGTGATCTTTTAGCAAAATCAATTACAGCTTAATATTACATGGAAAATTAAGAATAATGAAATCCATCACTAAGGTTATGTTGCAGGCAGGCTGGCTGTGATTATTGTTAGTGTGCTGGTTTACTTACAGCAATACTGTTTCCCTTTCAGTCTCCTAATCAAATTTTAACACGAGGTTTGACATTTACATGACATTCACATCTGTAGAAACACTGTTTCATTTTCCCCATTGCTAGGTTTTCTTTGAATTAACATTATGCTCAAAGCAGTAGACTCTGAGGTGAGAAAGATTGTAGAAGGGCGCTGTTAAGAAATGATGACTGGAACACGTGGTGGTGTCAAGGCTCGCTACTACTGGTTTAAACTTCCAGAGTGGTGTGGAAAAGGTTTTAATCCACAAATTGGTTATGTATAGTGCTGCGGACTTCTGTGCACAGCAACTAAAAGATTGCTGATTTTTGGTCCCTTCATTTTTTTTAGCGTAAGTTATTTTGAAGGGTTAAGACTACCATGGTGCTTGTTGCTCGTATAGATTGTGCGGACGCACTGGCACCAGTGTCATGTGGTTTCCTTGCAGTAGGCATAGGGAGGTTACTGTTGCCTGTGAGTGATGATGTTTGCCTGGATGGTTTTTCTTCCTTCTGCCTTGAGAAGAAAATGTACCATTTTTCAGCAGTTCGATGCGGCGAGGCCGCTGCAGCAAAAACCGTGCGGTGTTCTGCATCCTCGTTGCCTGCTGAAGCAGTTTCTTGCTCTGCATCACGGCAATTTTGGATTAGGCTGCAGGGCTCCAAAACCTGGGAAGGCATTTGCAGTCTGGAATTATCCCATATATACCCACAGGGAGCACCCACCTGGGCCTGAGGGATATGTGTTTGGTGGGGTGCTTGCGGGCTTTCCTCTGGGGAGGAGGGATGGAGGAGGGTGGTGTTGCAGCCAGAGGGCACCAGCCTCTTGCTTGCTGAGCTGACTGGGGTATTTGCGGATCTTGGAAACAGGGCAGGGATGAGACATGTGCAGTGTCTTCTTCAAGGCGTGATTCCTCATACCCGACTAGGATTGACCTACACTGCTGCATATGTATGTAAGGAGTGGTTTTTGGGTGTTGCTGCCTCCCCAGTCTGACTGCACCATCCTTTTCCATGGAGCTGTAGGCCCATCTTGTCCTGCTGCACATTTTGCAGTAACTGCATCTGTTTAAATCCAGTTTTTAATTTTGTCATAACAATATTGTGTCTGTCAAACAGATTTAGTGGTTGAGTAAAACAAAAGGTATCTACTTCAAAAACATGTATCTAAACACAGCTATTCAAAATATGTAGGTTCCACAAATCACAGGGGCCAGACTTGCTGGCAGTGACTTGCTCTCCGTTGGCTAGGATGGATTTAGGCATTTTAATTGATTTGTGTTATGATACCGCTCTCAGGAGCTCTAAATTCTGTGCAGCAGGTTCTTGTACTGCACTTTTATTTCCTCATTCTAACATCTGTGCTTGCTGTTCCCCTTTAAAGTTATGTAGAGGACATAGTTGGAAAGGGTAGCACTGTGGACAGGAAAGTTTTTGGTAGCCCAGCTTCACAATCTGGAGAACGCCAACTGATCCGCGCTCAGCAGGAGAGGTGTTGTGCTTTTGTTGCTACAGAAAGGTAGTCCCTGCATACATGGGGTGAAACGGTCTGTTAGACTCACGTAGAACCGGAGGGGAACCCTACAAACCCATGATCTGTGGCTGCATCAGATACACACAGATAGTAAGTAACCTGTTGGAAATAAGTTTTCAACAGCTGTGTGGGATGAGTTTTTAATGCTTTTGGAGTGTTGTAGTGTGTTAGAAATCATTGTGCTGATAATGAACTGCGGCAAAGACATAAACTGTGATGTGGATATTTTGGTCTAAATAAAGCATCCCTGTCTCTTTACCCTTCACATAATTTCAGGCAGACTGTGTACTTGAATTTTTGTTAGCAACTGAAAGTCTGCTTTGATGACATGAAGACCTAATCATACTTACTTTGAGATAATTCCCTCTCCTGCCTTGTTCAATCCTGTTGCAAACAGTAGCTGGGGACAGTTCTGTGGCTGTTATGTTATGTTATGCAGAAGGGAGGAGCTTTTTTTTTTTTTTTTTTTTACTTTCTGCACTTAAGAGAAGTGCCAGAGCTCAAAGGAATTGGTTATATTCTGTAATGATATTGCCTGGGAGCTGGTGAAGCACAACTAATGAATTTTGGACTCAATGGTTTATAATAAGGAGCTCAAAATCTGGAAAATTGTTTTTGAAATTTCTTAGAAACAAAAATAGCACTGCTCAACTGCAAGGCTGAATGCTGACTGTCCTAAGTTAGGTAGGTGTGTCTAATGACAAAAGATTGTTTGTTAGATTTTAATCTGCTCTGCAATACCGTGTGCCCTGGCTCCTTTGGAAATGGATAATGGGAACAACAGATCTCTCTTCAAATATGAAAAGCCAATGGGAAGTACTGGCCATCACCTTTAAAATACAAACCAAAGCTTTGGCAGGGTCTCTGGAAGGGATCACTCTTTATTAGACAGCCTCCTGTCCTAGACTCCCATAAAAGCGTTTCTGATGGATCTGCTCTTTTTACCGTCACTGTACTCCTTATTAAGCTGTTTGTTTTCTGTCTCTCTCAAGTGGTCATTTAGAAAATTCTTCCATCCAAGTGCTCAAATAAACAAGTGGATATGTTGTTAAAATTCTCATGGGGAGACCTTTTGGGTCATTGAATCTGTCTGCCTGCTACTGCAGCTGCCACGCTAAAAATTCCATTTTGCCAAACAAAGTATGTCATGGTTAATATTCCTTCTTCTCGGTGTAAGCCTGATTGCTCAAATTACTGTGCCTCTCACTTATTATCTATGCTTACTTAAGGCTGCATATTCATATTTGTTATAGCGTAAGCGTTGTCCTTTTACTTAAGCAGCTTCCTGTTCTCCGTGGTGCTCCCCGCTTCCACAAAGCGTTTTGTAGGGAGAAGGGTTATGCTGCTTTTTGCCTGTGGTTTCTGAGAGTAAGCAAACCACTCTCCTCTGTGAGGTCTGCTTCGTACCCAGCATTATTTTAAAAGGGGCAAGCTTAGGCTCCACTTGTTGGCTTGAGGATTTTTCTATCTAAGAACTTGTTAAATCAATGAAAAACATGGGAAGCATTTTTTGAGTAGTGTAGGCAGTATGCAATTGTGCCGTTCCCAAGAATGAAAGCAGACAGCTTTTTTAACAGTTGTAGAGGGGAAAGCATGGCTTCTGAGGCTTGAGGGAGTGTTAGGATAGTACCCTATCTGATAGGAATATAGCGTTTCCTATTCTGAAATCAGCAATATCATTCTTGCCTGGAAAGATTGGAAACTAGTGTAGCAGCAGGATGTGCGATTCATACAGTGGAGCTTTCTGGAGTTGTAGATAGCCTGTCTGGCTCTGAACTTCTTCAATTTACTGTCTATTCAGTAATTGTACTGATCACCATCTCAACTTCTGTCTAAACTGCATCCTTAATAAGACATGTTTCCCCCCGTTTTTAATGAACTCTTTGTTTCTGATACCTGGGTTTTCTGTTGTGTGGCTCCATTTCTTCTCTGCTCATAATAGATGGCAGAAGACATTTTTTGCTGCATGTTGTGCTTCCGAACGTGTAGCTAAACTGACCATTGGCAGTTTTCTTTATTTCTGTGTTTTCTCAAGAGCTCTTTGATTTAATCTTTTGTTCTTTTAAAGCTACTGGGAGGTGTTGAAGGCCATGGCTGGTTCGTGATCCAGTGTTTTTGGTGAGAACTGATCATTTACTGTGCTTTTGACTTGAATCTTCATTTGTCCTAGGAAAGGGACACTGAATTTTGCTGGTAAGAGGTGTGGGCAATGCTAAGCAAGAGGTCATTAGCAAGTGACTCCAGAGTCATGTCTCATTAAAGAGCCTCTGTGCAAGCTTTGAGTTGCTTGAGTACACAGAAATGGAACAGGACTTCTGCATCTACAACGTGTGTTTCCACTTAGTTGGTTTGCTTGTATCTTTGCTATAAGCAAAAGATACATCAAGCCTATTTTGCTGTTCTTTCTCCATCAGGTTTAATGTCTCATTTTCTTCTAATGTGGGGATTTGGCCACATGACATATTTCACTTCATGGTGGGGGGATTGGAAACAAATGTCTTAAAGCAATAATACTGTAGAAGTATGGGAGTATCTTGGTACACGTTGATCTGCCTAGATTATTATATGGCTATTGCAACTAATTAAAAAAATTTTTTTAGAACATTGCATCAAATAAAAGGGAACTGAAACTTTAAAAGCAGTGCATGATCAAAATAGCTTTTGCTTCACCCATTGCACTGGGAACCATATATGAAGAACAGTGCTATTTGCCCAACAATTCTGGTGATAATCTGAATTTAAAAAGCTCTTCCTTAACAGTATAGCCAGATGTTTGCTTTCCTCTGGCTTATTACTGCTCCAGGATGGCAATTACAGCCTGGCAAATAGGACAGATTGAGGAATACAAGGCCTGCAGTACCTTCCTGTTTAAATTATATTACCAGTTAACAGCAGGGTTACCTCAGCACTTCTCAGCTCTTCCTCATTTATTGCTTCTGAGAGCCAAGCATTTTTACAGTCTTTTAATTTTCTACATACTTTTGAAATGCTCAAGAAGCACCCATCAGAAAAACCAGTAACACCTCAGCTATGGACTAAGGAGGAACACAACTTCTGTGCCAGAGAGCATGATTTGCTCAGTTCAGTTGTCTTTAATACTTGGTGTAATTTTCTATTATCCCCTTTTCTATGGTGGCTGTTTACTTGCAGTATACCCAAGCTGAGAACATCATGAAGTACTGAGAAAAGGTGAAAATTGGTTACAAGGATATTCCTGTTAATCTTGACGTGCTCTTTAACGTGCAGTAGCTTTTTTCTTTGTTTTAAATACCACTGCTCAGGTGCTGGGATGAAGACGCCTTTCCCGCTGCGTACTTTACAAGTCAGAAATCCCCTACTTTAATTCAGAACATCTTTTTAATCTCTTCCTTCATCCACAGAGTGAGTGAAGAGCTCAGTTTGACAGTTAACTTCCATCTCCCCCTGGGGACTCGAAGGTGCTTCTTTCCCTTAAGTTGCGCCTTTGTAGCCTGTGAAGGCAGATACACATATGGGACAGATTCTATCTTGACTGAGGCCCTTTATTTTTTGATTAGGCGGTTTCAGGTGATTACTTCATCTGGATTACTTAGGTTTGAGAGAGTTTTGTGTGTTTGTTCTGACCTGCATTTTTATCTGTGTGGCATTAGAAAAAACAAAAGGATATAAATTAACCATAGCAGTTAATAATACTGTCTAAATTGAAGGATAAAATGGAAGAGGATAAACCATCAGTAAATTCACTGGTAAAATGCCAGAAATACCCTGCTTACCTTCTTTTTTTGATATATTGCATTTTCTGAGCTCAGACAAATATTTATTCCCTGAAAGCAATTTCAGATTCATTTATCCTTGCAGGATATAACTTTACCCTGTAAATTCTCTTGTGACTAAAATATTATTTTAGAGGGAAATACATATATATAAAATATAACCTTAAGCCCATTCCCTACTGCTTAAACCTTTTGCTTCTGCATTGTGAGTTTTATGAGGTATGAGTTGGAGTAGAATGGTTTCATGATGTTTTGTGCCGAAGCATCATCAGCAGCAGCTCCCTGTGTCTCTGCCTCCCAGTTCCATCGTTGGGTGGTTATGGCAATGCTTGTAATAGGAGAAATCCAAACTATCTTCCCGCCTTAGCCTGTTTCCAAAGCAGACAGTTGCTTTAATTCCTAGTACAGGGGTATTAGTTTACCAGATGATGGAGTTTGAAGCAACTCCTTGTAGAAAATAAAGCATGAAACTAGCAAGGCACGCTTTGTTTTACCTTGTCAGTCATGATTTCTACATTGTTTCTTATTTCAAGGCACTGCTTAAAGATAGTTGAAGTGGTTGTGGTTTTTTTTTTAACAAACTAATTCTTATGTTTGTGTTTCTTTTTGTCTAAGTTAAGCTGGCTTAGTTGACATGAAAATGTGTGGGTGCTGGCAGATTGCAGTGTTTTGTAAACCCCTGAGGATGTAGGTAGGCTGTGCTTCTAATTTCAGAGCATTCTTGTTAAGTCTCTTAATTTTTTTCACTGGTGCTTGAACCTTGAATATGGAAAAATTGTGAACTGTCCAAAGTTGCTTGAAGTTGCTAGGTTGTTTTCCTCAAAGCCTATGCTTACGATTTATTGATGAGCTATTCCTGCCTCTGATTGTATCTCTGTCTCAGAATGGTCCTTTCCAGAAGAATTGGACACGGCCCTGTTTCTTCAGAAATGGCTTGCTGGATGCGGAACACTTTTGCCACCTTACGCGGTTAAGAGAGAGAAATGATACTTATACTGAGAAATGTTAGAAGGGAGTGCAGATCAGGGAAAGGCAATATAGTGACAAAGAAATTAAGTACAGCTTCAGAAAGTCAAATATCTTGTTAAGTCTGGGCAGAAATCAATAAGCACTTTTGAGAATGGTGGTATCGAGTATTCTATTTTGAGAAAATACTTTTATCTCTGGAAAAATACAGTAAAGGACTACTGTAGAGATGCTGGTGAATTTCAGAGCGACTTTCTAGGTATGCATAGTGGGAAGTCAAGAATGTCTGTCTTGATGGAGTTTCCTAGCTGTTGTGCATCTGGATTTCCAGGCATCCTGTTGGTACTTTGGGACGGATGATCAGTTTCCGAGGTGGTTGTGTGTGGAGACCGGTGATGGGCAATACACAATTTGATATGAATTTTAGGTGAAGCCATTTATTGGGTGAAATCACACTGATTATATACATTTGTTACTGCGAATGTGGCAAGCTGAAAAACTGCTAATTGGTTACATAAACTGTTTACACCCCACTGATTGGTTAGTGATTATAACGAGTTCTGATAAACATATCTTACAGCTAAATATGATTAGTTTACCTTTCATGCCTAAAAGCATCTGCACACCTGCTGTTTTGACCATCTTATTATGGCTGGTTCTTAACATGTTCTGTTACTCCCAAGTACCTTCCCATGGTACACAGGCCTCCAGGCTTGGAGGTTGGTGGCCCTGCCTGTGGCAGGGGGGTTGGAGCTCTATGATCCTTGAGGTCCCTTCCAACCCATGCCATTCTATGATTCTATAACTACTTCTTGGTTTAGGGTAGCCTGTACCCCAGTCATCAAGGCTGCTGTGTTTTGAGAATGTGATTATTAAGATCTTCTCAGCATGAGTAACTTTTTCTGTCTCATGGGAACATGAGGATATTGTGAGGGCTTGTGTCTTTGGTGGAGAGATGGCAGGCCTGCTGTCTTCCTTGGCAGTTGTGCACCAGGACGTTTCCTGGACAAGGGCCCATAATTTGCGGTGATGCTCTGCCGAAGCACAAGTTACAGCAGCTGCCCTGGAACAGATCTGTACCCACCCTGTGCTTCATAGGGATTTCACCCAGGTGCTAGACGAGGTATCTGCAGGCTTTTCAGGACAGCATAGCAAGTTTTAAAGTGCGCTGGTCAGCTAATAACACCACCAGTGCTTCCCCTACCCTCCCCAGTCAGTAGTGTTCCTTAGTTAAAGCATGAGTGAGACCGTTTTCCCATTTCTGACTCTGCAGTGGGTGAGAAACATTGTGTGAAGCCTTTAAAGAACCTGTCTCTGTTGTGTTGTAGGGTGCTCTGCCCTTCCCTCGCTGTGGCAACTTCTTGTAAGGAAACTGTGCTGAGGGAGCTTGCCAGTGCTGCTCTGAGTTGAAAACAGGAGAAAGTCCTGGAAAGGAACTGTGTCTGCCCACCGTCACTATTAGCCATAGCTGCCTGGTTTTGGGGATGTTTCTGGAGGGGTACTTCTGTAGGTGTTTCTGTAAACTGAGGTTTCAGTTTCTTTAAGCATGCTTTGCTTGTATTTATAGAAATCTGCAGTGTGTGTGCTTTGATTCCCAGGGAAAATGTGAGGGATCAGGGGACTTTCATTATTTTTCTTATGAGTCTTTCACATGACAGGCTCAATACAGAATCTATAAGGAGAACAGAGAACTGATCTGTCATAAAACTTCATTAGCTTTTTTAATGGGTAGTTTTTGGGAATCTATCTCCCCCCCCCCCCCCCCCCCCAAAAAAAAAAAAGTTTGTCTTCAAATACTCAAAGCTGAAAAAAACATCCTTTATGTTTTTGTGATCCTTTATAACTTTCATGCAGTCTGCGTGAAGGTGCCTCCTTGGAAAAAGAGGGCTTCGGGCTGGAGGAGGGTGAGTAGGTGACTTGATGTTTCTTTGCACCTTGCTGCTGGCCTGTCCCCTCTGTGAGAGGAGTTTCTGTGTGGTCTGTAGAAATGAAACTTGTAGTGGAAAATAAGACTGTGAATGCAATGGATTGCTGAAGGCAGCTGAAAGAAGAGTTAGGTTGCGTGTGCATCCCAGACAGGGTGTCTCTACATGGTTACTTTGTAGTGAGCAGATTGTAAGAAAGAAATCATGCTTTGTTGCAGGGCCCATGGGGAAATACAAATCTGCTGATGACTGGAAGTATTTATTTGTTGCAAAGAAACTGCTTACGTTGCGCTGAGTTTTGTGGTTGAGTAAAGGTAACATGGCTGTGTACTACAGGTGTAAACGATACTGGGACACCACGCACTTGTATTCAAGGGAGCAACTTAGTGTTTCCTGTGTGCTTCCTTGTACGGAGAGTGGAAAGGATTTTGATGTGAAGCTTATGTTTTTACATTGCCAAATGAGGGAAGATGCTGATGGGTACTGGAAGATCCTGGGATGCTGCTGACTGTAGTGGGCCCAGTTTGTGTGGCAGGAGGAGGGCCCAGCTTTACCCCAGGGCAGAAGCCTCAGGCTTGTAGGTGTTTGAGATGTAGCTTCCCTTTTCCAGCTGTGAGAGTCAGTCCCTGTATCTGTCTGGCTTTTTCAGTGTGGAAGACAGAATTGTTTCTTCCCATTGGGAGGGGAAGGCATGTTCTCAAATGAGCGAGTGTATGTTGTCATAAACCTCAAACATTTCTTTGTGGATGAAACTATTATAAAATAACTGAAAGCAATTTTCTTTGACATAAACTTCTCTGCTTAAAGAGTATGTGGAATCATTATTAGAGGCGACGTAGATGAAATTGTAACAAAGTTCTGATGTAATGGACTGTATGAAGCAGGTACTTGGACTTTTTAAAATAAAACAATTTTTGAACTTGTTTTGAGCTGTGAAACAGCTCTGAAGTTGCAGGGAAACAAACAAAAATACCCTACCAAAAAGGAGAGAGAATTTCCTACGTTATCCTGGGAAATGTGTGGTAGTCTTTGAAGGGAATTGTTCCTTTACTTTTTTGTGTTAAGGAGTATATTGTTTGGTGATGTGATGTGAGAAGTGGCATTGTGCAATGTTGCTATTAAGCATCACGTAAGTCATTAATGCTAGTAAATGGTTTAGCTGTTTACTGTGGGAATAGTAGCTACCTTCACAGGGAAATGTTCTTTAAATTAGATTGATTTGAATCTGTGCAGCGTTACGGTGGGAGTGAGGCAGAACAAATTCTCTGTTGATTCAGTTTTGCAAATAACTCCTGGATATAATTCCTGTTAAATGATCGATCTGCTAGGTATAATGGCTAACATGCTGGGAGCTTTTTTTTTTTTTAAATTGCTGCTGTTCACCCCTGTTCATGTGATTTGCATTGCTGAATGGCGTTGCTTCTGTGAATGTGAGAGAGATCAGAAAGTGCATGGAAATTCTGGGAAGACTGGTAGCATTAATTAGCAGGAAGGCCATATGCTTCTAGTCTGAGGGTCCTGTCCAGAAAATTGAAATGGATGATCCTGAACAGAAGAGCGAAATGGTCTGAGGAGCTAACAGGGGTGTTGAATTTTACAGCTTGCAAATCACTGTGGCTTGACCTGCTGCCTCTTGTACGGCTTTCTCTTCTACCCAGATGCTCTGTGTTGAACATCAAGACTTGAATCCAGACAAGAACATTTTGATCAGCAGGCTCGACAGCCTGCCACAGGCAGAGAGCAGGATCAGCTATTTAATCTGCGTTCATCCACTGTGCTCTTGATGGTGACAGTAGGAAATGTACTTGTCTCTTGCTGCTGAGGTCCCCTGAGAATATGTGTTCATGAACAACCAGGGTGTTACATGCTCTCTCGCCTACAAAGAGGAACGTTTTAATTTGTACTTTGTTACCTTTTTCAAGGCCGAGTATTAACGACTCGCCATTGTTGTGGCTTTGAGAAGTGATGTACCAGTGCTGCACGGCAGTATAGCCGCTAAGGAGAAAGAGCAGAGGTGTGTTTGGGCGCTTGTGTGCGTTCCCCAAGGTGAAGTACTTGATTGTTGAGGTCAGTGTGAATCACAGATGCCAGACCCTGTCCCTTTCCCCCAGTATGTAGTATTTCCAGTAGTGCTGCTGGCCTGAGACTTGGGAGAAATAACATCAAAACCTCTTTGTGCTTTTGGTTGGCATGGTGTCTATATAGGTGGTTTTATGCAGAAGCACTGTGTGGCCATTAGGAATGGGTAGTGAAAAATCAGCACAGTTATGTGACACACAGGGTTTGTTATTTGGGGTGTGGAGGGATTAGCTGCTCAAGCACTGCTGTGCCTGTGTTGCCAGGCATGGTGGTTACACCCTTTGTAGAGCCCAGCAGAACTTGGGCTGTGCTGCTACTGCTGGTAACTTCTGTTTCTTTAAGCCAGGTCTGTATGAAAAGTAGCTCTGGCCATGTTGTTTGATTTTGTGCCTTAATTGGAATATTTTGTAGAAATTATTGGGAAGGAGGAAGAAGCAGTAAAATACAGCTGTTGGTGAAGCCGCTGCACAGCACTGGCTTTCTTCATACTGTATTGCTAGTTGGCACAGGAAGGGGAACCCCTCTTAACATAGGTCAGGCTGTTAAACAATGCAATTTGGGATATCTATTAAGAAGTAAAATCAGCATAAAGAGATGATAGTAATAGTTAAAATTACATATTACCTTTAATGGCCTTTTATGGTAAAGGAGCACATCTGAAAATCATAGCTGTGGTTTGGTGTCTTACTAGAGTACCAATGTGATGTTTACATGTGAGGCTTTGCTGTTGCAGTCCAATGTGCAGTGCTCTTGCTGAAGTGTTTCATTTCCTTTCCCTTTGCAAAACCACAGAAATGCAGATGGGATGACTTCAGGAATGAATTCTAAGATGTATGTAACTCAACTGGTTAATGGCCTGTTCATAAAGGCACTGGAAGTTATGATCAAGTGCTGTCCTAAAGGAGGATAGCTTTATCCAGAAGTGTTGAGGTGCAAAATGTGGTGCAAACTTTAGAGAGCTGTGACCAGTGCCTCCCTTACTCAGGTATGTGGTACGGGAATTGCTCAGGTGCTGGCTGGGCTCTTATCAAAAGATTAAAGCTGAATAGAAAGAGTTTGTCCAATTTCTTGCCTTATTATTTAGCCAGTTTTTATGTAGTCTTAATTATTGCATGGGTTCCTACTGTGTGAGCCAAGGGCTCTAGATTGTTGTTCTGCTTTCTGAAAAGACTAAGCACTGTTTTATTCATTTGGCCTCTGATGTTATGATAGGGGATACCCTGGAGGTATGAAAAGGTTGCAGAGTCTTCGTAGAACTTAGTTGGACGTTTGGATACCCAATAGTTGAGCTGCCTATGTATGCTGGTTTGCAAAGCATCACAAGTGATGTTTCATCTGACACTGTGTGTCCCAGTATCTTGAATGCTTTGTGGGAGGTTGGCTGGCTGCAGCAAAAATGACCTGTCACTGGCTTTTATCTGTGACGCTTTAGTTTGTGAAGTATGTTTCAAGACAGTGTCATTTAAGATCCTTTCCAGAGGACACACAATATGAAGAAGGAAAAAACCTCAAACCCAAATTAACTGACAGAGAGGTGGGTGATGGTCTCTTCGGCCAGGTGACAGGTGATAGGACAAAGAGACATGGCATGAAGCTGTGCCAGGGCAGGTTTAGATCAGATATCAGAAAAATAAATCTTACTGAAAGAGTTGTTGGGGCCTGAAACATGCTGCCCAGGGAGGGGGTTGTCACCTTCCCTGGATGTGTTTAATAAAAGGGTGGATGAGGTGCTTAGGGATATGGTTTAGCTTAGGACGGGAATGGTTGGACTTGATGACCTTTAAAGGTCTTTTCCAACCTTGTGATTATGTGAACAGAACCCCACCTCAAAACCAACCAACCAGACCCCAAACCAACATTTTTCAGTACAGTATATTGCAAGGAAAACTGTCTGCCTGCAATGTTTAGTTGTTTGCCAAGTTGAAAGACGTGATATTTATTGTGTGTGTGAGGGAATAAATTGTCAGAGACAATAAAATAAACTCTGCCAAGCTATAGAGGGTCTGGGGATATCACATACCATAACTCTATTCAGCATTTTAATGTTCTTTCCCCACCACCTCATACCTTCTTTCCTCTAAGGATAAGCATCTCATCTGGCTTTGTTTTTCCTCTCAAGTTTTATTCTTCCAAAAGCTTTTCTCAAAAGCTGCTATAAACTTCTGCAGCTATTTCATAAATATATATATTTAATATCTATACATACACAGTTTTATATTACAACTGGCTAATACATGATCTTGGACAAGTTTTGTTTTTTCTTTTTTGTGGGGGTTATTTCAATTATCCAGTAATCTTACTGCTGCTGAAGTGAGGTAGCTTTCTGTTATGCCACCATAATTTGGCAAAGTGTGAAATGGGACCTTCACAGCTGTGGCTTTTTGCACCACTGGTAGCAACTGTGTATCAAGGTCCAGGGCTCACTTGCTTCAGGCAATTAACAGTTGTGGAACAGCCTACTTCCAGAGCTGATAACTTTCTTATCTTCATGTGAGGTTAGTGTTTAGGATAGCCTTCTTAAATTCAGAAGAGATTTTTACCATCAAAATAATATTTGAGATTTTACCATCAAAATCATATTCATATGTACGTTAATATTTAAGAGGCAAACAGTTCTTATGTGTGAATGTAGGTTTTTTGTATTGATCTACAAACAATTGTGAGAACTATGCTTTAAACCTGTTTTCTTTGTGTTTCTTGTTCTTATAACTGCTACTTTCTCCTTCAGTGTCTTTACTCATAAAGCTAACTTTTAATTTCCGAATGTTGTTAGGGAAACTCTGTTGCATCTTCTGGGATTTGAGCTCTGTATGCTGTGCTGCAGAAGGATCCCTTATTTGTGATGGGGACCAATTTCAGTTTTCATTAAATTAGCCCATGTGGAGAAGTTGCTGCTGTTCTTGCTTCAGTAGTGAGCAGATAAGGGTAAAACCTGTATGTAGAGCTCTTTGTGGCTAGAAAACCAAGGGGGGGTGCCCTGTGGTATACTGGGAACAGCTTAGGTTTGCTGGTTGGAGTGTGTTGAAAGGCTGATGCTGCTTTCCGTCTTTGTTCTCTCAGTAATAAATGGTGGCTGTAACTGTACCTTTGTGACACAGCTGCTAATTTTAAATTATAGTGTGATAGACACTGAAATTAACAGTATAAAGGTCTGAAGGCTGTTTCTTTCATTGCTTTCTGATGTTTATTTGGTAATTGCAGACTTTATTTAAAATAACTGACCAACTTGACATGCAGGAAATTGATTCAGAACTTCAATCTTCTGCTGCCATGCACCATTAACTTGGCTCTACAGCTCTTGTATTAGACAACCTCATCTCGAGGCTAGCAGCCATAGAACTGTCGAGAAGGGGCAAAGCACTGCATGAGACATCATCAATGCAGCGAGGGCAGAAATGGTTCTGTAAATGGGCCCTCTCCTTCAAGTGATGGCACGCAAGTTTGTTTGCATCAGGAGTACGCTTTCAGTGATAGGGATTCCAGCCAAGAGGCAGAGAAAGTGGGAGTGCAGGGGCTTGACTGTCAGTTGTGTGGCTGCTTGTATTTTTGGGGCACCACAAGGTAACTTACCTGGCAAGTGCAAAATATTTTAGCTGTCATTTAATGCCTTGACAGGTTCTCGGGCTGGGGGATAACCAGTAGTTGTTTATTTGTGATTTAGGACTTGGACTGAAGAGGACCCTCAACAGTGTGTGTCTGGAAGCTTGGTAGTAACATCCTCTGGAATGCTACATGTCTTGTACATGGGACCAGAGAACTGAAAAGCTGTGGTTAAAGATGGAGAATGGGAGAAATGTCTGAATAGGGGGATATCTAGTGGCTGCTGGCACCTAAGAACACATGTGGAACTGCATGTAGTTTGAGATGATGCACTGCCCATGAGTGGGGTGTGTTTAAAACTTTCTTCAGTAGAGGAAGATACAGCAGATATTGTAAAACTTTAAATAGGAAACAGGTTTGAACAGATGCTGTTTAAATGGGGTCTCATAAATGAGCACTTGGACAGATGCTTCTTTATGTCTAAGAAATAAAGTGAGGAACTTAAAATGTTACAGTTGCTGCAAGGAGTGGCTACTTTGGGAACCCCACTTGAGGAGCAGCTCTTTACCAGCTCCTGAGAAATGCAGAGGATGTCATTTCTAATGTCACTTCTTGCATGGGCCATGATATACTTGTAGGAGTTAGAGCCATGAATCCATAGCAGCTGTACTTGGTATCCAAAAGGGGAATGAGAACAAAAGAGATAACGGAGAGAAGAAAAAGGGCTGCTCTTAAAGTAGTTCAGGAGTATTGGATGAAACCACAGATCAACGGGTCTTATGTCAGTACTAGGCAAGGTGGTTGAAACTAGGAAGGACTAGAACTAGTTGCTGCATGGAAATGCAGTGAAATAAGGAAGAATCCATGTGACTCTTGTAATGAGATGTGGAGGGAGTCCCTGCCCAAGATGAGGGGCTGGAATGACCTGATCTTTAAGCTCCCTTCCAACCCAAAACGTTCTATGATCAAGTAGAGTTGTAAAGAACCAAGGGGAATAAGAACAGAGGTTCCTGCACTGGTTAATTTTTTTTCTATTTTATAATCACTTTTAAAATTAGAAATAGAGAATCAACTTGTTTGTAGCCTTCCTGCACTGTCCAAACCTCTAGTGTACTCGTCTTCCTTGTTGTCTTGGAAGAAAGAGGCACTGGTATGTTGAGGATCGCTACTCTAGAAAGATGAGAAAACTGCAAAGAGCGACTAAAGGGCCTTGGAGTATTGAGTGGCTGGGTAATAAATAAAGCAGATGAGATTGAGTATAGCTAAATGTGGAGTGATGTACATAGGAGTCCTAATTTTCATATGAAATCTAGGCTCTGAACTGACTTACAATTCAGGAGCGAGATCTCTGTGTTTAAATAGGGAATTCTATGAATATACCAGATTGGCCCTTGGCAGCTGTCAAAAAACCAATTCAAGGGTTGGGAGTTATTAGAAAAGGAGTAGAAAACAGAAGGGAAAACTCTTATGGCTGTGTAAATCCATGCTTTGCCTGTGTATTTAAACAGCTATTATGCTTCTAATCACAAGAAGAGTAGCAATAGCAATGGAAGCGATTCAGAGATAGATGAAAGGCATCATCTATACACAGAATAGTGTCTGTGCAGCACAATTAAACAGGCTATCCATGTCAGTCTGAAAAGATACATGGGGAGAAGAGGGAGGGGTGTGTTAGAGATGTCTGATGCTTTGAGTGCCATGGGCAAGGTGTTATTTTGCAGAGGACCTTTGGTGGGTCTCTCCAAGGTTCAAAATAGCAAAAGGAGTTCATCCTTGTACCCCACACAGATGGGCTGTGGGGCTCTGCCACGAGGTTGGTGGGGGTGCAAAGAACACTAACTTCAGCATGTGAAAACAAATGGACAAATTGAGAAATCATTGAGTCGGCTAAATAAAGATACTCCCCCTTGTCCAAAGCACTTGTGCTGCAGGTGTTTGGAGCCTGGGGAGCACTGGGAAACATTAATACATGCTTGCCTTAGTCGTACCAACTTCCTTTGCCATCTGTTCTTGGTCACTGTTGCAGACTAAAAAGAAGACTAGATAGATCTCTGGTATAATCTCGTTGCAGATTTCCAGGTTTAAATCAATTGTGGTTAGATGTTTTACCCAAAGAGTCACTTGCCTTTGGTCTTATTCGTAACTTCAGATACTGAAGCATGGGAGTAACTCTGGTGCAAGTGTGTCTGATGTTGCTGCTTGTTAAGACTGGAGCTTAGAAAATTTAGAAAGGTGACGACGGGTATCCATTATTGCTGAGAACAAGGTGTACTGGAGTTGAAGTTATTTGGAGCATTAAAAGGAGAAAATACAACTCAAAATATTGTAATGTGCCCCCCTAGCCCCCTCCCCCCTCCACGTCACTGTGTAGGGGGAATTTTAAAACAAATAACAACAAAAAAATCTCTCAAAGGGAAGAACCTGTTCTACTTTCTCCACTTGCTTTTAACAACTTCCCTGACTTGCTTTCTCTTTCTGATACTTGGTCTTAAGCATGTTCGTAAAATAAGATACAGCTTTAGGAAAGAATCTATGGAAGGCTTATAGCAGCTATGGTGAGAAGGAAAGGACCTGACCCACAAGATGTCATTCAGGCTAAAATTTGACAACAGTAATTGCACTGGATACAAAGAAGAATTCCTGATGTCCAGATAGAGCATACTGGAAATTATTCATGGCTTTTGAAATTAAAAAGAGAAAAAAGACTTTTCTAGCATGGGGAATACTGTGATAAAACCATGTAAGTTAATAAAATAAATATGGGGATAAATTATGTATTATCACTTGGAAGATGTCTTACAGAATTTTAGCAAGATGGGATACAGCAGAGGTGAATGAGAACTAAAAATAATGAATTTCCATTTTGAGTTACGACAATGGAACTAGCTGACTGTAAAAGTTTGCTCAGGTCTGCTTGCATCATCATCGCTTAGATGGATTTATATGGCATCTAAGGATCTTGGCTTTTTTCCCCTCCTAGAAAGTGACCTTAATAGTAGAAGTTTCCTGAATTTTTTTTTTTTCTTGAGAGGAATTGTGCAGTATCTGCTTCAGTCACTGCAGTGATTTCTCTTTTAAGGATTCTTTTTTCTTTTTAATCGGCTCCAATTTTCCAGAAACCCTTCTGTTGAGCGAAGCGGTTCAGAAATGCTTCCTGTGTGCAGAGAGAACACGCAAGTGGTCTCCAGGGAATTGCTGCTGGAGGTGTAAGCTTCACCAGTTCTCTACTGGCCAGCCAGTGATGATTGGCATCGTTACCATTTTCTCAGGATAATTAGAGATGCACAGTAGGCAAAGACATATGTAGCCACCATCTGATACTGGCAGTAAGGCAATGGTGGTCTGTGTTTCGAGTCATCTTCATTGCATACTCATCTCTGAGTCACAAATGCTTTTTGGGGAGGTTTTTTTTTTTTTTTAAATCTGCTATACCAGAAGTAAAATGTGAGCATGAAGTGTTTGCCTTGGTCCTTTTTGCTGGATTTGGTTAATATTCTTTTCCCTTTAATATTTTTCCAATTAATGTAATTGAGGGGAGGGGATTTCAAGGGGCAGTGGGGCAGTTGCTGAGGCTTCCTCAGACTAGGCAGGGAGAAATGACTTTTTGGTGCTGTGCACTCCCATAGCAAAAACAAAGAGCTTCCCTCATGAGGCTGCAGCATTGGTCCCCAGCAGGATGCTGCAGTCAAGTCTGCTGTTTGCACTATCATTTAAAAACTGATCCCACATAATTAGGAAAACAAAACCAGTGGAAATGTGAATTAATGGTGGGAAGGGTTGGCAACAAAACACAATCTGTTTTCTTGTACATTGTAGCGGCCATATGAAGACAATGAAGTCAAGCTTTGGATACTTTCCTCACCTTCATTGTGTGGTGTTAAAGTGGCTTTGCTTTGATAAATGCTTGGTAATCCATGAGATTTCTACTTGGGATTCTGGCTTTAGAGTCTAGTAGTGTTTAAGAATTTTTCTGGGCTTCATGTGTTCCTTTGACAGTGGCTTTTCTTTGGCTCTGTCAAATTAGGAAACTGATTTGGCATTTCTAAACTGTTGACTGTTTCTTTCAAAAAGAAAGGCATCTTTCAATTACTTTGCACTTCTCCATGAGGAGATGCCTGCGAGTTTTTTGAGCTTGTGCTTGCTTTATGTGCTGAGCTGTAGTGCTGTAAGCTGTGTCAGAAAGAGTCGACCGCTGCATACAGAAAAGACTTCTGTGATGCAACATTACATATGGCTTTGCCTAGTTAGTAGTTAAGTAAACAGTGCTTGAATGCAAATGAGAATAATTTTCAAAACATGAGAGGCACTCTGAGTATGTAACAGTAATTAGCAGTAATATTTCAGAATACTTTCCTAAGGAATACCCTCCCTTTGGGTGGATTTCCTAGGCTTTTTGTCTGGCGTAGTTAATCTCCATAAGCTAACGCAAACAAAGTTGATTGAAACAGGTAGAAAACGGTTGGTTCGCTTCCCCAAACCCCTTGAAATGTTACAGTACTACTAGCTTGGGTAATTTAAGGAAATATCTGTGGGAAGTTCTCCAGGGATGGTTAACTCCATAGTAACGGTATCGAGTTTTGTAATTTTTTCCCCAGCTTCCTTAATTAAAACAGCAGGGGATCTCCTGAAAATTCTTTCAAAATTTTGTTCTTGTAACTGACCTGCTATGTTTGGAATAATTTAAAAAAAAATAAAAAAGCAAGATGCTTAAATTAATATTTTATTACTGTTGAGAAGAATTACAATTATGGGATGCTTTCTTTTCCCAAATAATATTTTTATTCTGTGGTGCTGCACACTTACCTCGTAGCAATTCACACTGCTGTAGAATTAAAACAAGAAAATGTAAAAAATCTGCTCCTTCTCTTATGAAACATTGACTGTGTGCTAACACGTCATTGGGGGAGAGCAGGGGCTACCTTCATCCTTTGTATTTCTGCTTTGCTCTGGCTGGTATAGTGCTGCCCGACAGGACTGCCTGTGCAGCAAGACAGCAAGAGCTCAAGTTGAGGTTTTGGTTATGAATCTTTGATTGACAATATGTGTGTGGGAAATAACTTATATATGGCTTTGGGGGTCAAGATGTGGTCAGGAATTGCATGAGAAGCGTGAGGTTTTGTGTAGAGAAAGATGGACCAGTTCTGAAAGAGTTTTGTAACCCGTGCACTGACCTGGGCAAAAAAGCCTCAGAGGACTTGGGAGCACAGTAGAGGAAATGATAGATGAGATGGGACAGATTGTTTTAGGAATAAGTTTCTTCAGTATCTTTAGTACTGGTAGAGGTCTCAGTAAAAGGTTTAGGTGCCTCTCATTACCTTCAGAATAGGTAAAAGGAGTATTTTTCAAGACTTTTTCTGCCCTTATTCGATGTTACTGTGCCTATCCTGGAAGACAAAGTGTAAAGGTGTACTGCAGCCTGGTAAGTGATATTCCTTAGAATTGGAAGTAATTAATTTTGGAAATACTGGGCAAAGTCTCTTGCATTCCTCAGTTGAAACTGTTTGTCCTGTACGGCCTGGTTTTTGAGAAGACAGGCTGTAGGCAGACAGCACAGGAAAAAAATACAAACCCCAAACTTTTCCTGTTATAACTCTGACTTCGGAACTTTCTAATATAGAAGTTAGAGGCTTAATCCACAAGCTGTAATTAAAATCTGTAACTGATTTACTAGCATGTGATGGGTGCAGAATGTGTGTACTTAGCTTTATAGAATCAGACCAAAAACTTCTGGTTTAGAAACAAGTAAAAGTAATTAGGTTGTCATAAAACAAGATGAATGAAGTCTATTGTGAAGGCTCTTTTTAGTGTGACACTGCATAATTAGGGACTTGCCCCAGTCCCTTCAAATTGAGTTATAGATACGTATATATGTGTGTGTGTTTGGAGCTAGCTTGATCCTTAAAAAATTTGGCAAAAGTGAACAGAATTGGGTTCCAGTTGCTCTCTCTGGGTTCCTGGTTTCTTCTGGCTGACTGGAACTTGCTCCCATTTAGATATCTGTCTTGTTATCCCAACCTGGGACATTGTCCTACACTGCTCACTTGGGTAGAATAGCGTACAAGCAGCAAGCACTTTAGCACAATGCTATTTTTATGACCGCAGGAATTAACATTAGCTGACAGAAAAGTGGAATGGGAAACCCATCTGCAGGCTAAGCTGTGGGAAACAAAATGAAAAAAATCCAGGATGGAACCATGGCATTTTTTTGTCTTATTATCAGGTTATAAGCTTCACTTTTCTTTTGTCTGTGTGGAACAGGCATCAGTAAAAGGACAGTTTCTTATGGGTAGAAAATTGTAAGCAATTTAGAGCAACGTGATAACCTTCTTGTACTCTGGGCAGCTTTCTTAGTCAATTGGTTGATCTTGCTGTGCACGTGGAAGATCAACATACCATCAGATTCAGTTTACTTGGTGTAAAGGAAGAAGTGATTGCTGTTGCCATAGATGCAGATTTTAGCAGACAATAGCAAAATTGTTGATGCCAGTCTCAACAGATGGAATTGGAGGGTGCTTCTAAATTTTCAGTTGAGGTTTTGGGTTCTACTCCTAATGATCTAAGTCAGAACAGAGCTGCTTTTTCCTCCTATCATTTCCTACTTTGAATCTTAAAAACTACTTGTTCAAGGTAGCAGTGCTACCGCAGTGCAGTTTTATTCTTTTAGGTATGTACTACTGCCCATCAAACCTCATGTGGGAATGTAACTTTGGCTGTGCAGCCCTGTTTCTGATCGAGGGAGCAGAAAAAATGTAGTAAAGGGTGTAAATGTGTTCAGTATTGAGACAAAACTTAAGGAAAAATGTGCTGAGAACTCATCTAAAAATAACAATTCTCACCTGGAGTGCTTGGAGACATGTTTCAAGCCTGGCTGTGCAGCTTTTGTAGGCCAGTGAATGACTTGGTTAAGGATTTCTTCCTTCTGTGAAGATGTTTTTCTGGAGCATCCTTGCATAGTTGTCACAAGTTGGGATGTGATGCTTGTTCTCAGACCTTAGGGAGACTGTGCCATTTGACATTTCTTCTGTGCGTCATAGCCCAAGAGGACTTTTTGCTTTTCAGTGCTCTTTGTACTTCCCATCTTCATCTCTGGGGAGTGGAAAAACCTGGTAAGTGTTCTCTTACAATGCTGCATGGAGTTGAGCAAACACGTTCCCCTTGAAAAATGACTGTCAGTTGCTGGAGTTCCTCTCTGCCTTTTAGAGGGAAACACTTGATACAATGATGTGACGATACCTGAGTGGTGGTATTGATTCAGATATATTTTAATGACAATCACCACTCACTGACTTTTAGCAATTGCTGGCCAGGTTATGTCCCAGGTGTTTCTTCCTGGTGGGGAAGGCATATTTGACCATATCGGCATGCACTGAAGCCTGAACAGATATGTTACATAAGAAAGCTATAAACGTTTCATAAAAGTGTGTATGGAGAGAAGCCTTTTTTATTTTCCCCTCCTTAACTGTTTTGCAGGTCTTGGCTGACATTCAGAGAAGCACTTGCACATATTTTAGTTCCTTCAAGTTTGGTAGAAATTAATTTCTTCTCAGTTCTCTGCTCCAGAAGATGCTTTTCTTTGCTGAACCCTTATGCAGATATTTAAAGATATTAGAGGAAAAACAAAAAATACCCTTTGCGTGAATTAATTCAGACGTTTGTGGAGATCATCTCTACAAATCACTTCCTGTAGATGAAAGTCCAGACAGGTTATTTGGGGGTACTGTGACATCAGTGTCACTTTTTAAAAGAAATAATATTTTATTGAACATGCATGTAATTTTAAAAGGTCAAAATTTTCCATAGGTTAAAAAACTTCCAGAAGATCTTGCATCATTTTTATTATCTGTCTCTTCTCTTAGAAAACTGCTGTGCATGGGAACCACAGTGGATTAGGCAGGTGAAATAACGGAGAACAACAGGGTGGTTAAGCATCCTTGAGCTCTCTTCCTGCTTGGCTGTAGCCATTATGAACCTTTTACCTTCTGTGTTCAAACATGTCCATAGATGCACCTTTTAAGGTGGTGTGGAGTGGGTTGAGTTGGTTTGTGTTTTGGTTCATACCCCTGCCTTCTGCATAATCCTTTATTTCTTGCAGAGGAGGCTTCTTTTAAAAGCTCCTGTGTCCACTTTCCTCACTCAGCCAGGGCACATCCTCTCCCCAGCGAGTGGTGATGTGGGGACAGTGCTGGAGGCGTCAGACTGCTACAGAAGCCTAAACCTGTAAAATCTCACACAGCCTGGTCTGCTGGAGGGGGATACTCCCCCAAGTACAAATCACTTGCAAGTTCTGGATGGATGGAGTTGCACCAGGTTATAAATCAGTGAAATCAGCTGGGAAGTTGGTCTTGTCTGTTATAGCATAGCATTGTCACATTTGTGGAAGAAGGCAGATCCTAGTGAGATGTAGGAGAAGCAGCTTTCACATTTGCTGTGTCTCACAGTAATGGATTTTTGTATGCTCTTTGCATGGAGGAAAGTTATAATGAAACAGGCATTTTGATTTTGTTGTTTTTCTTTTCTGGAGGCAGAAGTCTAGTTTGCATGTAAATGGTCTGCTGTGTCCAAGTAATCTGGATTAAAACAGCTGCCTGTTTTCCTGGAGGGACCTATAAAGAATAGGAAATTTGTAGTAGCTGAAATTTACTTAACTACCTTTAGACTCCACATTGGGACCAGATGTTGGCTACCTTGTGCAGGATGGAGCAGTCTGGGGGGGTTGTTATGAGCGGAGGAGGCACACAGGGAACAAATGCGCATCCTGCATGTGTGGACTTTTTTGTGGTATGGGCTTTTTCTTGTCACAAGTTTTGGTCTGAGTAGCTTGGTGCAGAGGGCAGGTGCAGTGAACAGGTATTGTGATCCTCCTGGATGACATGTTGAAGCACATGAGGGATGAGAGTGATCCGGGACAGCCAGCATGGCTTCACCAAGGGAAGGTCGTGCCTTACCAATCTGGTGACCTTCTATGATGGAGTGACAGCATCAGTAGATAAAGGGAAGACAACCGATATCATCTACCTGGACTTGTGCAAGGCCTTTAACACAGTCCCCCACCAGATCCTTATCTCTAAATTAGAGAGATGTGGATTTGATGGGTGGACCATTCAGTGGATAACAAACTGGTTGACAGAACATAGATAAAGGGTGGTGGTCAATGGGTCTATGTCCAGGTGGAGTCCGGTGACAAGCAGGATCCCCCAGGGGTCTGTCTTGGGACCGGTGCTCTTTAACATCTTTATCAATGACATCAGTGATTGAATTGAGTGCACCCTCAGCAAGTTTGCGGATGACACCAAGGTGAGTGGTGTGGTTGACACAACAGAAGGAAAGGAATCCATCCAGAGGGATCCTGACAGGCTGGAAAGGTGGGCCCGGGTGAACCTAATGAGGTTCAACACTGCGAAGTGTAAGGTCTTGCACTTGGGCCGGAAGAATCCCAGACATAGCTACAGACTGGGAGAAGAGCTCCTTGAGAGTAGCTCTGCTGAGAAGGACTTGGGGATTCTGGTAGATGAGAAACTTAACATGAGCCAGCAGTGTGCTCTTGCAGCTCTCAAGGTCAATGGTATCCTGGGCTCCATCAGAAGAGGGGTGGCCAACAGGGACAGGGAGGTGATTGTCCCTCTCTACTCTGCCCTCATGAGCCCCCATCTGGAGTCCTGTGTCGAGGTCTGGGGCCCACAATACAAGAAAGATGTAGAACTGTTGGAAAGGGTTCAGAAGAGGCCACAAAGATGATTAGAGGGCTGGAGCACCTCCCCTAGGAAGAGAGGCTGGGGGAGCTGGGCTTGTTCAGCCTGGAGAAGAGAAGGCTGCGGGGGGACCTCATTGCAGCCTTCCAGTCCCTGAAGGGAACATACAAACAGGAGGGGAATCAATTTATTAAAAGGGTAGATGATGGCAGGACAAGGGGGAATGGATTAAAACTAAAGGAAGGAAGGTTTAGATTAGATATGAGGGGGGAGGTTTTTACAGAGAGAGTGGTAAGGTGCTGGAACAGGCTGCCCAGAGAGGTGGTGGATGCCCTGTCCCTGGAAGTGTTCAAGGCCAGGTTGGATGGGGCCCTGGGCAACCTTGTGTAGGATCCAGGATGGAGGTTGGTATCCCTGCCTGTGGTAGAGGGGTTGGAGGTCTATGATCCTTGGGGTTCCTTCCAATCCATGCCATTCTATGATTGTGATCCAAAGGCTTTTGAGGTCAGCAGTTTCCAGCTGGTAGACCCCCTCTCTTCTACTTCGTGCATCTAGAAGATGATATCAAGTTTTTTTGGGAAAAAAAAAAGATTCAAGTCAGTCTTCTGTATTCACAAGAAGTAGTAAAAATTTATCTGTTGGAGTGATGGAAACTCATGGCTGTGTAACACAGCAATCATTTATTTGGTAGCAGTTCTTGTTATTGAACTCACTTCTGCTGTAAGGATGTTTTGAGCCATGATGTTTCTTCCTACTGATGTGATATTAGAAATGTGTGTCCTGTTCTCGCAGATTTTACACATTTAGCTAAGATTGTGTGCCTGAGCTGTGCGTGTATGACATTCTCCTTGTGCTCATGTAAGGAGACCAGAAGGACAGCAAAGCCCCAATTATCTGCTTCCCTCTTGCTCTCTGTGGTAGCCAAGGCTTTTCCACTCCACTGGGTGCATTAGCATGTGGGACCCCATGAGAGAAACTCTCCAAATCTTAGAAATTCATCACTGTGAGTAAGCTCATTGTACTTATTTCAGATGAGTAGCATCCCAATTAATGCATCTTTTAGAATAATCTCTTGAGTTAGGAGTTGCTAAAACTCAGATAAATGCAAGCTTCTTGTATAGGAAGGAGCTTCAAAATGTGATACTTTGTAACTGCCTATACGCACTTCTTTCACTTTTCATTGTGTTAGCTGCCAGTGTTCCTTACTTACTACAGGGGCATCTGTAGTTCCTACTGATGGTGGATAAATCTCTATGGTGCCAGGTCCGAGGGCTCAGGTTAGGAAGATCATGAATTCTCCATGCAGTTCTCTGATGCCTTGATTCCTGTTAAAGGGTTTGTTTGAAGTCAGTGTTTTAAGTATGTTGCTTTTGCTACAAGGAGGAACGTACGGGTACAAGTGGTATCTGATTCCTTGGGTGAAACTGCAGTATTACGTTTTGTCTGAACGATGGGATATGTACAGAGTGCACCAAAACCTGAAGAAAATGTCCAATGAGTGGTGCCATTTTGTAATTAAATGCGGAACGAACTCAAAGTGAAACCAAGAAGTGCTACTATCTGGCTGTTTGTGCAGAAGGATATGGCTTTCTGGTTTTACTGTTTCTTAGGCTTTGGAGCTGAGGTTTACAGATGCAATAGGAGTAGGGATTGTGGTGTTATATGGATGGCTGGGAGTGGAAGTAGTGGAAAACGGAGGATTAATTGTGTTTAAAATGCTTTTAGAAATACTTCAGTTAATTTTTGAGGTGTATTTGTCAACACTGGAGGGCTTAGATGTCAAATACTGAATTACTTGGAACCAAAAAAACATAATTCTGCTGTGGAATAACTGCACATATCTTCAGTTTGAAGTCCAAGCAAATCTGTAAATGTCCCAGCAAAGAACCAGACCCAATTGTCAGTTTGAAGCCCAAGCAAATCTAACTTTCACGGCAAAGAGACAGACCAAAGCTGTGTATATGAAAAGAAAAACCTCACTGAGGGATGTAAGCTCAATAATAATAATAATAATAATAATCTTGTTCAAAAGGCTTTGTAATTGTACTGTAGTCAGAATAAGGATGAAGTTACATAAAGTTACATAAAGTTAACCAGTGATACCAGAATTGTCTGTTGTTTTCAAATCAGAATTGTCCTCCATAGTGGAAAGAACCATCATATATATATATATATATATATAATTTTTTTAAGCTGTATGAAAAAACTGTACTTAGCATGTGTGGGACAGGATCTGTGTGCTGGAGAAGTGAAGCATGGTGCTAGGCACAGTGTGGCTGGAGCTGTTTTAGCTATGCAGACTGGGTGCTGCGCTGTCAGTGACAGCTTGGGGGAGTGGTGCTTGAATGGAAGCTTGGCTCTGCCGTCGCTGGAGCAGAGATGTGAAATGGTGCATGGAAAAAGATTTAATGCAATGATCAGAAAACTTGTCAGAGGATGGGATGCAGGAATGTTTAAATAGCTCTTCCTAAAAGGAAAAGACCTGTGAAGAAGCGAACAAGGCTGGTAAAATAGCAAAGTTGTAAGACTTAGAGCCATACTATGAAATTAAGGGAGGGTAATGTCACTGATGGAAAGGAAGAGGTACCTGCTGTACCGGTATTGTTTGTGTGTGTCTGAATTCTGTTAGAGTCAATGCAGGCTGATTCTGTACTCCTTGCACACTCAAAAAATTGGACTTCCTGGGAATTTTGACTGGTAAACTTAAGGTGATGAATGGGTTTTTTTGCAGGTTAAAGCCAATGATGAATTAGCAAAACAATGACTGGGGGCAAGAAAAATTTTGTCCCTGAATGAGGTGGAATTTGAACTTTGTGTGCATCATCTATCCCAGGGTAACTGTCCTTGCGTGTGATCAGGCTCTAGAGGACCCAGCAGTACCACCTGAGCTTGTTTCTCAAGCTTCAAAAAAAGAAAAAGGGGGTGAGTCGGAAGGGGATAAAGGCAGTGGGGGCAAAGCAGGATGGCTGATGTTCTGTCTGTCTGCGTCCTGGGTTGCTTGTGCTGGTAGGGCTGTAATGTCTCTCTGGGGGGTGTCCATTGTGTTGCCACAGGAGAGTAAGCACTGTGTGAGTGACACTTCCGCTAATACAGAGAGTGATTAGTCTGACATGAAAGTTCACCTTTCATCTTAGGATGGGGGAAAGTATTTCACCTAAGGAAAAATAACAGATGTTGGAAACCGTTTGAAATTGTGCCACACACTTAGAAGCTGAGGTATCTTCAGAGAAGCATCTCCTTTTTGCTGCTCTGCTCAGAACAAGCACTTAAATGCACAGCGGAGACAACAACCCCAAAGTGCATCTCGCTCAGCCCTGCTGGGAGTGATGGAAGTCAATCACCACCATCAAGTGTGGTGGGTTTAGTGGAACTTTGCTAAGCTTACCGCTGGTCTCAAAGCTATAGGAGAGAGGCTAGAAGGGGGTTGAAATTCTGAAATGTACTCCTAAAAATATACCTTTGGGTTTGGGGGGAAAAAGCCAACAAACTGGCATTATTTTCAGTTCATATGGGAAAGTTGTTTTATTCCATTAGAGACTGAAACAGAGGTGTCTGAGAATACCATACCAGAAGATATTTTGAAAATTTTTAACCACTTGCTTTGGATAAAAGGGGAGGGAATCCAGGATCACTTGCTTATTCCTGCTTAAAACTCCAGATACAGAGGATGCAATCAGGAGTGGTGTGCAGTGTGTGTGAGTTGAATCCATTTCTGGGAGAGTCAGATGGCTTTATCTGATCAGCCATGCTAGCTTACATGTGTGAAAACCCTGTAGGGCTTCAAAGGACCTCTGTATCCATTTAGTTTTCTGCAGCTCATCCTTTTACCCATCTTCTCCTTATCTTTGTCCTTTGCTATTGACAGTAATTATTCTGTACTTGGGATGCTTAGTTTTTAGGCACTGTGGCATTAGTTGGACACACATGAGACCCAGTGTGTGCTGTGACTGTGCGTCTTGGGGCAGGATGGGTCTTGTTCTTTGTGGCTCTGCCCAAGATGCCTTCTTGAACCTTGCTCAGCCAGAATTTGTTGAGGTGGAAAATAAATGGCAGAGTTTTATAACACTAAATGGAGAAGCTAAAAGCAAATACTCCTTTAATTGTCTCTTCTAAGAAAATTTAAGATTGAATTGGCTATCTGCCCTTTTCTGTGTGCATGTAACGTTGATTTAATTTGGCGGTATGGGGATAACCGTGCAAGAGGCCAGCATCTGTATCCCAGTTCAGAACTGTACTATTTTTTTTTTTCTTTTTCCACCCTTTGTTCCTATTGTGAAAGCTTTAAAGCTAGTTTGGGCTGTTTCCTTGCCAGCTGAATACAAAGTATCACCCTTTGCCAGGGAGCATCCATTGTCATTCTCTGATAAGGCTCTTGTTTCTGTCTCATCTGGGGCAGAGGCAGGCCTTGCCTTGCTGGGAACAGCCGTTAACACATGAGAGATTCTGATGATGCGCACAAGTTTCTGGACACATTGTGCTTTGAAGCAATGAAGGAATTTCAAAGCCAGCTAATTTGTGCTCTCAATGCTTTTTTTTTTTTTTTTTTGGCATCTGCATCAGAACCAGCAGATGATTGCTACCAAATGCATTGAGGGCTTCAAGCAGTTTTATGTGTATTTAACCTTATGGTCATCAATTGTCAGCATGTTGAATGACTGTCCAAGACGGTCAGCAAAAAGACACATCAGAAGACAAGGAAGTTGAGAGAGATTTATAATCAGTCGTCTTTCTCTGTATCAGCATGCAAAAGAGCATTGGCAGTTGCTGGAAGTTCTTGACAAAGAACAATTATTTTCATTGAGCTTCTAAATTTAAATGAAAGGAGAGCTTCCCCCAAAATGAAGGCCAAAATGAGCCTTCATTTTACTGATGGTAAATTTAGTAAACTTGCAACATCTAAATTTAATCTTCTAAATAAGCCTTCGTGCTGAAGAGATGGCTTCTGGACATGGGGGGGAGGGGGGCTCACGAAGATGAGATCTGCTTGGTATTTTATAGCAGAAACTCCCAGTGTGATAGCAGTTAAAACTGAGAACGTTTATCTGCTTTGGGTTTTCCGTGCAACTCTGTCCAAGTGGACATGGTGAGGGCCTCTAGGAGTACTCAGGCTTTAAAGCAGAATTGTTTTCAAAATTTGAACACAGTTGAGATGATCAGCATGTATTCAATATAAGCAAAATTGAACTACCTAAAATAGTCCATAGTTTCAGAGGATAAATTAATCTACTATGTTTCCTTATCAGTTCCAGGAGGACTTAATCTGTAGCTTTGGCCTGAAAAATAAAAAGGTGTTATGTGCTACCTGTTTCTCATCTTTCAGGGTCTGTTCTGTGTGCTTTATGCTTCAACATTACAGAAGTCAGTGGAATTGCAAAAATGAAGCAAAGGATTTTGTTCAAACTGATGTAGTTGGATGTGCTCATTTTACAAGGAAGCACGGATGTTGATTTGGTAAGTCAAACTGTAGATCCATGCCTCTCTTCAAAGGTTTCTGTCTTCTAAGGTCTGGTTTCATGTGGATGGTATTTGAAATACCCAGTGAGAAGTTCTATCCTCAGTTGCATGCCACCCTGATTTGGCCTCTTCATAACAGTAAGAATATTTGGGAAATGCTTGCTGATGGATGAATCTGAAGTCCTTATTTCACATGTGCTGCCACTGGGATGACAGCCTCACTAGGCACTTCCAAACAAACTTCCCTCTTTCAGTGTTGTTGGTGTTGGATTTCTTGGTTTTGGCATAAGAAGTCTGTTAAGGGATGATGCTGATTCACCTTCTTTTGCTTTCCTCTGGGGGATCACTCTTGCCAAAGCCCAGTGCAGTAACTACACAGGTGGATGCAGTGGTAGGCGCTAACAAAATTTAACCTTTGGTCGGAACACTGTGAGCCTGTGGAGTAGTATGGTAACATTTATCCAACAGAACATTCTTCAGGACTGTGAAATATGCTGGCAGATCACCCGTTCTCAAGCTGTTTCTTAGCCACTGTTAGTCAGTGAAGGATGTAAATGTAAGCTGATCTGATTGCAGTAGTTTCCTTGCCAATGTGCTGGCAGGAAACAAGTTGTAGAGCACCATAGGACATGATAGCAAGGTGCTCATCTGATGCCAAGCTCTCTGGCAGAACTGAGCTAGATTAATCAAGGTATCTCTTATGTGATCAGATCCTTCTCTGGACTTTGAGGGTTTTGGAGCTGACCTTAAGAAACAATGTTTTTCTACCTAGATCCCAAGTTCTCTTCAGGTACAGATGCTCACTGGCTGCTCTCAGTAGAAGAGTGCTGTTCAACACCTCTTCCAAGCATCTGGATTTTCAGTGGCATAGACAAAGAAGCTTGTTTATTTTTAAAATAATCATGTAGCTGGATAAAATCACAAATATTTTTATAGTCCAAGAAATGTTTTCTTTCTTCAATCCTTTGTGGCTTTCTAGTGATTTCAGAGAGGGTTTGCCTCTATCTTTGACATTCTTTTTCCACTTGTAGGCTTTTCTCCACTTTTGCTTTGTATTCTCTCTAGAATTTTACATGCTTGGAGTCTGAAGATATGATGAATAAGTAGCATTTGGTGACCTCTTTAATTAACAGAAATGAGTCTATCAATTTAACAACTGAAAGTGTAATTGTATCCAAGCTAAAATCGGTCATTGTGATCATTATGGCAATGCTATGGTGGGAATGAGTAAATTAGTAGTGAGAGAGTAACAGAGCATCCTCACAAACCTTACTTCTGAAAGAGTGAACAAAACTTGCTTTGCAGCAGCAGCTGTCCCCTTTGTTTTTGTAGTTAGAATACGTTTCCCAGCTTAATGCTTTCCCTAAAGGCTCAGTTCTGCTCAGGGTTTTGTTGTTGGTTTTGTTGTAATGGATGGTTTTTCAATCACTCTGGATATGGTGATTTGAGACCTCCACATGCTGCAATTCGCTACAGGCTCATGAGCAATGAGTACCCTTCAGTAAAGTACAAAAGGTAGCTAGCTATTAAAAGTGAAAGGTGCTGGTAGCATCAAACTGGGGCTTTGGATCAGACAAACAGGTTGATGGAGTGCTCACTGATTTGTATCTTGTGCTATTAGACTCAAATTTCGTCAAACTGAAAGAGCTTAGAGGGAGTGTTTCCTCCCAGGCTGGTGCCTGGATTCAGACCAGTGCCACCGACCTTCCTTGACTACATGATTCAAGATCCAAGACATTCTCATGTAACTATTTTGCTAATTACCTGTGTTTCCAGATTATATTTTTCCTTCTGGCTTTTAGCAGCAGATGGTAAGTCAGAGATGAGCTGATTGTTCCTACACAGAGAGCTTGACTGGAGAGACTTTAGCACATCCTACCAAGATCTTACAACTTACCTGAATAAAGCAAATGGCTCTTACATGGAGAATATCTGTCATTCATACAAGTTCATTGCTTTTTATAGAGAGCGCCCAAATAGATGAAGTTCAAATTCCTCCTTCACCAAGTATTTTCCTATTTCTTTAGTAGTTTGAATGGGAGCTGAGAAACCCAGTTGTGCTCCCTTAGTGGATACAGAGTCCTTCACTGCTCTGTTCTCTGCTGAGGTTGGACATATGATGCAGGATTATCTTATAAAGTGCTTTAAGATATATATGGATGTAAAAGGCTGTATTGGGAGTTTGATGAAGTTGTTACTCTTCCCAGAATACCTCCGAATACCTCCTGGGCTACGTAGGTAAGTTATGTTCAAGAATAGGTGATTGTCCCTGAGCTGTGCTGTCAAGCTGAGTGGAAGTTTGCAGTAGGAATCTGCACAGAAAATTGAAGGGGGAACATCTGTATTGATACTATTGATCTTGTGAAGTGGTCAACTGTGCTATTAGGGAGAATATAAATCATATATTTTGGCTCTGAGGAGAGTACATGCAGCGCCGTACCACTTGACACACTAAATTACTAAGCTCAGACTCATTTTTAAATTTTGGATCTGAGGTGGATTGAATAACTGGTGGTTACTGATGCCTGCTGGGAAGCTGGGGTCAGAGTTTAGGACTTGAGATTCTGCAAGTCCTTTCAGGATAGTGTCCGTGTTACATTTCCAATAGATTTATTTAGGGGCCCTGAGGCCTGGACAGTGGTTTTAAATAAATTAAACTTCACTAATCACCTGCCCCTGCTGCTCGGTGGCTGAAAAGATCACGTATGCTGTGCTTGCTCTCAGTGTACTTGGGGATGGTATGAGATTTCCCGAATGAGGGGAATCTGTCCAGGCTTCTTGTAAGGAATTGCTATTAGGATGTAATCAAAGATTAACTCAGTGTCCTACATAGCTATTAAATTTCCTTCCGATTTCAGCAGGAGAGCGCTGAATGCCTCTGTAATGATGATGATGTGAAGTTCTCTGTCTATAAACTCGCTTAAACATGAGCGTGTCTTTCTGACTGGTGCTGTAGCCCTGTATCACTCTGCTCCCTTTGAAGCCGTTCTTAGCTTTGGTAGCATTTTCAAAGATCCAGCATCTGCACTCTAATTTATAAAATATTTCTCAATACAGGCATTATTGGCAAACATAGTAAATTGTCTTGAAATATCAAATATTTGAACCTAATTTTGATTGAATGGTGGTAAATGATGATATACCAGGGAAACCTCTGCCCTGCAAATAGAGATGCAAGCTATTCCACACAGATAGATTTGACTTTCCTAGGACTGTAGAAGGTGCCTACTTATAAAGAGTTCAGAGTGTTTAAAGGACTTCAAACTAAAACTTTCTATTAATTTAGCTCCAACCAGTGTTCTTATGAAAACTGAGACTATAAAAGATGTTGGTTAGAGGGAAGAAATTGGCTTTCTCTGACAGAATGTGCAGTCTGTCGCTTGTTTTATTGCAGGATGGAACCACTCTAAATTCTAACTGATGTGTTGAGTGCCCCTCCTGTTCTATCTTTCAGAAGACTGTTTGGAAGCTCAAAAATATGAGAAATATAATAGAAATCTTTTTTTTTTTTTATCTATCTTGAAAATACAACTATTGGTAGAATTTATTCTTCTTAACCTGTAGTCATGTGAGTTGGGGAAAAGACCTTAGGTCTGAAACTTTTCTGTATTAATGATAAAATATCTTGAACTCTGATCTCTATGCTTTGCCGCCTCCTGAAAATCAGTTTTGTCCCTTGGTATCTATGTAGGTACTCTTTGTCAGGTATTTCCTGATGGAAGCTCAGAAGAAAGGAATTAGAGATACTTGAAAACTGAAACTGGATTCCAAGACTTGGATTAAGCACTATCTGAAAAAAACATTAACCAACCGCTATTTCTGTGTGTGTGTGTAATTCATGCTCTAAACTTGGCATTGACCATTAAAGCTGAAGGCTGTAACAACTTATTTTGAAAAATTGTCTGGGAACACTTGGGAATAATACTGTTAGAAGGCTGACAAGTGAATAATCGAATTATTGCGTTGCTCAGTTGATGGTAGATGTGTTTTTGCCTCTAGTCATAGTCGTGAACTAGCTCAAGAGGGTCTTTATGCTCCTCTGATGAAACTTTGAGGTTTTTAAAGTGTATTAGTTAATAAAAGTTTTCGCATCTCTGAAGACTGACAAATGTCTGGAGAACATGCAAGAGCCTGTCCCTTCCTGTTCTTTGTAAGTGGCAGTTGTTTTTCTTTTAGAAATCTTACTGCTTTTTCCTCTTTAATGCAGATTGGTTTTATACCAGTAATTCATTGTAGTAGACAGTGTTGGACTGGCCTAACTGTATGTGTTCTTAATCTTAAATTCAGTAAGTGAATCAATGAAATGGACGTGAAAGAACACTGGAAAACAAGAAAAATGCTTTTTTTCATGATTGCTACTGTGGCTTCTGTCATGTGCTGCTTGGTTTATATGTGCTGTGTTCATCTCTGAACTGATGAACAAAGATTGATGATAAAGCACAATGCTTTTTGTTTTAAAGAACTATTATAGGAAGGAAATGAGGGGGAAAAAATAAGTGCTTTACCTTCTGCTAGTTCATTTAAGTACCACTTTCTTCCACTTAATTGCTATGGACAGCCATATGAAAATGACCATATTGTGTTTATAGTCTCCTTAAAAATGTCATTCCCTTCTTTTTCTTTTTTTTTGGTCTTCTTAAAGAAGAACATTTGGTGGCTTAAAAGCTTGAGCATTCGATATTCATTATCTCTTCCATTTACTCATGGGATAAATTAAAGAAATTGCAGTGGTTCAAGAGATTGAAACTGCCAGTAATCAGGACAAACTAACGAGTAGTATGTAGTAAAGGAGTGTTGCCAGCTCCAGCTTTTTATAGTATTTGTTGTCTTGCTGTCTCCTACTCTTCTTTTTGTGTTTGTTCTCCTCCTAGTGTATTTCCTTCACTTTGTTTTTTTTGTGGCAGTGGCCTGGGTTTCTTCTGTCAGTACTATTTGAATAATAGTTTTTTCATTCATGGGGACTCCTGGGTGGAGGACACTGACAAAAGCAGATCGTACACAATTTTTCCCAGCCACCTTCCCAAATTAAAATGAAAACAAACCAAAAGAAAATCCTTCAAAAAACCTTTGATTGGTTTTTATAGGCAGATTAGTTAACTACATCGAAAAAGTCAGACAGTTTTATTGTGACGAAAAGCCAGATAACTCTCTAGAAATTAAGGCCAAAATTAATTAAGCTTTTCTTGTGAGCTGAACCTCAAACAATATGCGTACCTACCAAACTAGATCACAGGTCCTTCTCCAGGTATGTGGTGGTTGTGGTTTGGTTTCTTTCCTCATTTGACTTCTTTGGGTTTGAAGTTAAGCATTTGGCACTTGGAATTTCTTTCTACCTTGCCCACTTCTATCAGGAAGAAGCAGCACAGTCACTTCACAGTAGCTCTCTGTGCTGTTGACAGAGGCTGGCATAGCACCTGTCTGAAGTGTATGTCAGCAGATAATTAAGGACAGAACTAGAAAGGAGTTTAGGCTCCTGAGTTGGTTGGTTTGCTTCCAGATTTGGGATCCATCAAGCTTCTGCATCTGGTAGAGCCTTGTTGTCCCAGGGAGACTCCTGGCACTTTTAGTGGGAGCCTTTTGCTGACATGCCAGGTCTGGATCTTTAGTGTTGTCCTATCTTGCATTTAGTATTCAGGAGTTTGTTGCTGTTCAGGCCTTTCAATTTTACTCTTTTTGTGGTCTCTGTGTTCTTGTGTGCAGGCAGTAAAAATAAATTACAAGCCTCTCTGAACCACAGGATCAACTACCAGAGTACCAGACTTACTGCTTCACTAAGAGAAGTGTTAGCTTTTGTATGGAGTAGAGATTTGTCTTCTCATCTTTTTCAGAATTAAGAGTTTCTTATCTTGGAGCTGGCAGGATGGAGTACAAGCCATGCTCATAACTGGATGCTTTGGTGGTTTTTGTATGGTGGTGTTTTTTTGGGTTGTTTTTTTGTTGTGTGTTGTGGTGGGTTTTTTTAAGGGCTGAAGTCATAAACCTCCCTTCTTTGATCAGCAGGCAATGATAGTGATATTTTTTGTGTTTTCTAATGCTTAAGTGAAGATGAAATCACATATTCTGTTTTATGTAGTCATGTTCTGCAAAAATAAGAGAAAATAACAGATAATAATTTCCTTTTCGAAGCTGGTATGTAATATCTGCAGTCCTTCCAGCAGATTGCAATGACTACAAGGGATAGGTGGAACTTCCACCCTAAATTCTGTGTGCAGTTCCTAGTCCTGATCTAACACCAGGTTTTAAGACTAATGCTGCATTAGTGTCACTGCCCACCTGATGTAGAGAGAGGGGAGGTCAGTGCGTGCACAGTGCTGACCCTGTAAGCTTGTGTGGACAGGCAGGTAAGTTCTGTCTCTCAACACCTGGGGAACTGCCTCACCTGCTGACATTCTCTGAGACCACAATTAACATGGCCTCCACCAGGCAGAGGGCTCACCCCAGAGCCCGGCCTCCACCAGGCAGAGGGCATGGGGACCCAGACTGAGGACCTGTCCAGGAGTGTGGCCTCCACAAGACAGAGGGCTTGCCCCATAAAGAGTGTAGCAGCCCAGACCAAGGGCCTGTGCTGGCATGTGATCTCCAGCAGACAGAGGGCTTGCCCCACTAAGAGCATGGAGACCCAGACCAAGGGCCTGTCCAGGAGTGAGGCTGTGCAAGTCTCTGGCTGCAGGGAGTGCCTGAGCCTGCTCCTGCTGGTGGATGGTGGTGGCAATTCCACCTCTGTGAGGTGTGAGCAGGTGCAAGATCTGCTTAGCATGGGGGCAGAGCTCAAAGAAGAGGTGGAGAGACTGAGGAGCATTAAAGACTGCGAGCGTGAGATTGACTGGTGGAGTAGCTCCCTGGCATCCCAGAGGGAAGCGTGCCAGGAAGACACCCTGCAACTGATGATGGTCCCCCTACCCTGCAACTGATGATGGTCCCCCTGCCCTGTCCTGGTCAGCCAGAAGGGAGTGACCTGAACCCTGAGGAGGGCTGGAAGACAGTCCCAGCTTGCCGTCGTAGGCACTCCCCCTGCCTGCCTACACCGCTCCCCCAGGTTTCCCTAAGCAATAGGTTTGGGGTCCTGAAAGTTGAGGAGGAAGTAAGTGAGGAGACAGATGCATCCCTTTGATCAAGAAATCAGGAAAGTGAGGCAGAAGACCTGCGTGGATGAGCAGGGAGCTAATGAGTAAACTCAAAGGGAAGCAGGAGGTCTATGAGTTGTGGAAAAAGGGTCTGAGCACCTGGGAAGAATATAGGAATGTGATCAGGGCCTGTAGGGATGCGACTAGGAAGGCTAAAGCCCACTTGGAATTGAAACTGGCAAGGGACATAAAGGATAATAAAAAGGGTTTTTTTAGATATGTGAATAGTAAGAGGATGACCAGGGATAACGTGGGTCCCTTGTTGAACAAAGCGGGTGTCCTGGTAATGGGGGATGCTGAGAAGGTGGAGATACTGAATGCCTTCTTTGCTTCTGTATTCACTTCAAAGGCCCCTTGGGACCCACAGACACTGGAAGAAAGTAACAGAGTTTGGGAAATCAAGAGCTTCCCTCTGGTTGAGGTGGGGGCAGTCCAGGAGAATCTCAAAGGGATTAACACACATAAATCCCTGGGCCTGGATGGGATGTGTCCATGTGTCCTGAGGGAGCTGGCGGAAGTGATTGCAGAGCCACTCTCTATCATCTTTGACAAGTCTTGGAGAACAGGATAAGTGCCTGATGACTGAAGGATAGCCAGTGTCACTCTGGCCTTTAAAAAGGGCAAGAAGGAGGATCCCAGCAACTATAGGCCAGTCAGCCTCACTTCTGTCCCTGGAAGGGTGATGGAACAGGTTGTTCTGGGTGCCATCTCCAAGCAGCTGGAAGAGAAGGTGGTCATGAGGAGTAGTCAGCATGGATTCACCAAGGGGAGATCATGCTTGACCGATCTCATAGCCTCCCGGGTAGATGGAGGGAGAGCAGTGGATGTCATCTACCTTGACTTCAGCAAGGCTTTCGATACTGTCTCCCATGACATCCTGATAGCAAAGCTGAGAGAGCATGGGATAGATGAGTGGACAGTGAGGTGGGTTGAGAATTGGCTGTCGGACCGAGCTCAGAGAGTGGTGATCAGTGGAGCAGAATCTGACTGGAGACCTGTTACTAGGGGTTTTCTCCAGGGCTTGGTTTTGGGTCCAGTCCTGTTTAATATCTTCATTGATGACCTTGATGAGGGAATAGCATCCACCCTCAGCAAGTACACCAATGATACAGAGCTGGGAGGAGTGGCTGACACACAGGAACACTGCGCTGCCATTCAGTGAGACCTGGACAGGCTGGAAAGCTGTGCAGGGAGAAACTAAATGAGGTTCAACAAAAGCAAGTGTAGAGTCTTGCACCTGGGAAGGAATAACCGTTTGTATCGGTACAGGCTGAGGGATGACCTGCTGGAGAAGAGCTCTGTGGAGAAGGACCTGGGGGTCCTGGTAGATGACAGGTTGGCCATGAGCCAGCAGTGTGCCCTGGTGGCGAAGAGAGCCAATAGGATCCTGGGGTGCATCAGGAGGAGTGTGGCCAGCAGGTTGAAGGAGGTGATCCTCCCCCTCTACTCTGCCCTGGTCAGGCCCCACCTGGAGTATTGTGTCCAGTTGTGGGCTCCCTGGTATAAAAAGGACAGGGATCTCCTGGAGAGAGTCCAGAGAAGAGCTACAAAGATGATGGAGCATCTCCCCTATGAGCAGAGGCTGAGTGAGCTGGGACTGTTCAGCCTTGAGAAAAGAAGACTAAGGGGGGACCTTATTAATGTTTATAAATATCTTAAGTATGGGATGCAGGGGATATCAGCCAGCCCCTTTTCAGTGGTCTGTGAAGACAGGACAAGGGACAATGAGTGCAAGTTGGAGCACAGGAAGTTCCGCACCAACATGCGGAAGAACTTTTTCACAGTGAGGGTGATAGAGCCCTGGGACAGGCTGCCCAAGGAGGTAGTGGAGTCTCCTTCTCTGGAGATATTCAAGACCCATCTGGATGCCTATCTGTGCAATATGAGCTAGGGAGCTGCTTTGGCAGGGGGTGTTGGACCTGATGATCTCTTGAGGTCCCTTCCAACCCCTATGATTCTATGGCTGTGGCTGTCAACTCTTTTTGGCATTCAAGTTTTTGAAGGATAAGCAGCAGGAGCGTCAAAGCAATGACAGAACAATAATATACAGTTAAAATTTTCTACAGTAGAGAGATGTGATCTTCGCATAATGACAGCTGAAGGCTGCTCAGAGATTGACAGGTGCTCTCAGTTGAGTCCAAGGTGATAAACAAATAATTCCTGACAGGCTGTCGATGCTCACTGACATTGGTGGTGCTTTCTTTTGCTGTCTTTTGGGTTAGCAGCTTGCAGTTTCCTTTCCCTAAATATTTTCCACTGGAAATTGTCAGCTTGGTCTGGACCTCTTTGGAAGATGCCTTTAACATGGTGTCTGTACTTTCAGAAGCCCCATGTCCCTGCCTTTCCTCTAGGATTGCAGTCATCCTCATGAGGACTTGGAGGGTTGAAAGAGTTGGCTCTCATGTAAGTTGTTAACTTTTGGAGTGTTTTTTGTGTATTAGAGATGGCGGGGGGAGAACACACTATTTATTACTTTCCACCGCTCCTCTGGCCAGTGGAGCTGAAAGGGATGAGTGAAAATTAATTTCAATTTTGATATTAGTGACTTTGGTTTCTACACTGTGTGTGTGATGTTTGACTAGAATTTGCTTTGGAGGATTGCTGGGTTAACTGTGTTATTTCTTGAAGAACTGTAAAATGTCACATTTCTAGCAAAAAATGTCAAGTTTTGTAAAGAGCAGATCATTTGGATAGATCATAGTAAACCATTTCTAATGTGTCAGGTTTTCTATTAGGTCAATGGTTTTAGCAGAAACCAAGGGAAAGTGAAGAGCAGAAGTTTCAGCAGTGACTTGTAATTGTGGGTGACTCTCTCCCTGACTGTTCAGTAAAAAGGGGTGACTTCCTGAAGCCTTTCAGGCATCCAAAGTATTTGCTCTTTCCTGGAAATCTTGACAAGTAAATATTTGTGGCTGTTGAGTTAACTTCTCAGGGACTTGCTGAGCGGTTCATGTGTTTTGTGTGGGATCTGTTCTTTCCATACCCTTGGTCTCCTGGAGCAAAAAAGAGGAGGTAGTATTTCTTGAAACACAAGTGGTAGAATGGTTACTCTGAAGTTTTCTTTATGATATTTTACTTAAATACTTGGACTGAAGTTTGCAACCACTGCTGGTGTTTTATGGATGCTTGAGCAGCAATTAGCTCAAATTCCATACTTATTTAATGTGAAGACCTCTACTGTGTATAATTATTCAAAAGATGATCAACAGTGGTTTTGCTTAGAGTAAAATTCTAGATGACAGCGTTAAGTTCCAGTACTAATACTTACTTTGTAACTTACCTGAAGGTGTAAGACAATATGGTTTAGCCCTGGTAATTATGGTTAGACCCTCAGGGAGGTGTTACTCAGTAGCTTAACCTTCTTGGATGATGAATGTTCGCATCTGTTAGTGGCAGTTCTAGAGTTAATGGCTTGAATTTTATTTCTTTAGCAAACCAGTCCTCACAGAACAAACATCACAAGTTACCAGAGTGGGTGCTGAGAAGGTATGCTGAAGGTAGGACTTCCTACAGCCAAGTAAGTTACCTGCCACATGGCTTGTGACTTTCCCTCATGGCAAATCTAACACTGTGGAATGACTGCATGGCTTAAGTTCCTTCCTCTGCAGTGTAGTTTTACAAAGGTGGAAAACCAAAGTGCCCCCTCTTCCCCCGCCAAAAAAAAAACCCAGCCACACAGAGGAAAAAAATATACTTCGTTTACATAATGCAAAGCATTCCTATGACAGTTTTATTTCTGCAGATGGCAATAAAACAGAGCATAATATTTGAAGAAAATGATAGTAAATGACAAATATTAAAAAAGCTGTGAAAACATCAACACGGTAATAAATAAGAGGTATGAAAACAGTGTTGAATGTGCTATCAATTTGAAATCTAACTCTAAGTTACAAAGCAGAGTAAATTATGTGTATTGGTAAACATAAAATAGATGATACTCAATGTATGAATTCCAATTCCTACTGTAATTAATTCTTACACTGCTAAATTTCCAAGAGGTTGGATTTTAGTGCAGTTGTCAGCACCATGTGGTAGAGAGAGTGGCTTTATTTCTGTGAGTTGCTGTGAAGGTATTCAGTCCTTTAGTTTAGAGGTGAAATGATGAAACATGATTTTTCATACTAAATGAGCAGGATGCTTTTCCTCCCCGAGGGGTTTTGAAGTGTTTCTTAATGTCAAAAAAACCCCACCAAACCTCTCCCGACGTATAAATGTTGCTATAGTATTCGTTGTTTTTCCCTATTGTCTTTGTAACCTACTTTTCATATTGCAGTATCATCCTTTGTTCAGTCAAAAAAAGAAGGAAAAGGAGCCTAGGTTCAGTTGGCACACTGTATCTGCATGTGCATAGAGCTGAACAATAAGAAGGGATGTAAGAACTTCCAAAGCCAGAATGTGATCCTAATGGGAGATGGAAAATCACTATTTTGGAGATGTTAGTTTTTTGCTGTGTCCATTAGCAGAGACTAGGCTGTACTGGGTGTCACCTTTTCCTTGCTGCTTCCTTTCCTCAAATAGCTGGGCAGAGCTGTGTGGTGTGTGGCATGGAGCGGGATGATAAGAGTTAAGTCCAGCTTTCTGAATGCCCTGGCTTATCAATGGAAGATGACAGCTGCCAGTTATACCTTTCCCCTTGATGCAGGGGATTACTATTCCAGCTTTGCTTAGGATGACATCTCCCTTTATTAGGGTGAAGCTCAATCCTGTTGAGTGCAAATGGCTAAGCCTGGAGGAGAAGTGAAAGGAAAGTAATTCTCAGTTGAAGAGGCTAACCAACCTTGGGAGTGAACAGAACCCCTCTCTCAACTGTGGGTGGCTGTGTCACAAGGAGGCCAGAGGCAAAACCAAGTGTGAATTCATACAGTATTTGTTGCATCTACTGGCTAATGAGAGCAGAAAGAAAAGGAAAAGACTGGGGGTGGGAGGAAGCAGGAATCTTCAGGAAGAATACACAGAATTTCTGCTCACAAGTCATCCCTGGTCATCCAGACTCCCCATATTGTATATTAAGCTGTTATTTAGGTACACAAGTATGTGCACTCCAAGCCAGCTGTATGGAAATCTCTGAAGAATCCTGAAGTGATGTGTTTTGAGGCTCTGTGTGCCTCTGACTGTCAAAAAAACGTTGGATCCTGTTTGGTGCTTAGGCAGAGTTAAGTAGGACTAAGAAATACCAGCATTTCATACAACACTGTCTGTGTTCCCCATACTCGTTCAGTTCAGCTCTTCTGCTGTCACTAGATCCTTGGGATGGTGATTCAGTACCACCCCAGTTAATCCTGCTTTCAGAGAGGATGTGGCAATAAATAAGTTCTGGTGTGAGGTACCTGGCAGGGCTTGAGCTGCACCATGAAGTGATGGCATGTGTGATTTAATGAAGGACTTTTGGTGCTGCTCTCTCTCTGGTGGTTGGCCCATGGGGCAGGGCCTGGAGCTGACCATGGGCATGAGTGCCAAATTAAGAAGATGCTGTGCTTAGTCTTGGTCTGTCTTTTAAAGGGCGTCACTGCCTGTGACATCAAAATTCCCTATAAATGCACCTACACTTTACTGCACTGTGGTTTAGGTCTCTAGATTTCATTTGAAGTATGGCTGTCAGCTCAACACCAGAGGAAAGAAGCAATTCTCTGCATATCACTACCAGCTCTTCCTCATCTTGCTGTATGTAAATACAAAGGGTAATAAGTGCTTATCTGAAGGAAAAATATGATGCCTGATTTCTGCTTGTTCAATATGTTTGCAGAGCTTATCAAAATATCAAATGGAGTATTTTTGAAGTTACTATAAATCAGACATTGCTTTGTAACAATTGATTGGTATGGTGGGGGGGTGGAAAGCAGCACACATGGCAAGTCCCAAAACTTCCCATCTGCTATGCCATCACCTTTGTGAGTAGAGATGTCAGCTTTTATGGAACAGCCTTCCATGTGCATCAAAATGACTTGGAGGTATGGTTATTGAATGCATAAGCAGGGTAGCAGTTGCTGTGTAGGTAAAAGGGAAAATAGAGGGCACAAGAGAAAGCAGCTCCTCCTCATGCCTGAGGTGCACTTGACTTGCTGCATGTGTGGAAACAGGCATCTGTGTATCCATACATACATCTATACCTATATAAAAATGTGCAGTAGCAACTTTGTTACCCAGCTTTAGTTTCCTCTGTGAGGAGTAGCTGTAGTCTGGCAGCTCGGCTGCTGGCGCGTTGTTACATGTTGCGCTGTGCAGAGCTGCGAAGGTCAGATGGGGCTTGCAAACCCTGTGCCTGCTGCAGCTCGCTGCTGTTCCAGTGGTTCTTCATGTTAACTGCAGCAATGCTGAAATGGCACTGGCCTTTATCATGCTCTTGTTGCTGCTCTCCTGTGTTGCCTTTTCAAACCCTGTGTGCCTAGGCACTGTAGCCAGCGTGGCATCAGAGCTACTTAGATGCCATGTATGTTAGTAGTTAGGGCAATGGTAAGCCTGCCTCAGAACTCCTAAAACAGGAAGTGAATAATCCAGAAGTGGTTTTCACCAGCTTGTGTCAATCAGTTTGCAGCTCAGCAGTTTCCTTCTGCAGCTCTGCTGTTCTCGGGCTCTTTTCTCCTTTATTGTCACTTAAGTTCTTGAGCTTTTGATTCAATTTAATCAGACCCATCATCTTCCAAAAGTACACAAGTGTCCCAGTGGAGTGCCATGTACAGGCACGTTGAATCCATTTTTCATTGAACTCTATCATGCATGACAAAGTTGGTGTTGTCATAATGTATGTCAGTGCGGTTACCCCACTAGGTTGTTTTGTTAATATTTTTCCATGTTCTAGCTGGTTCTACCAGGGATTGTATTGTGTGAAATACTTGACAGAAAGAAATCCAGTTCTTCTCTGAAATATGAAAAGTCTGCACTAAAAGTCTTCTTCACAGAAATTGCAGTTATAATAAAACTTGAACTGATATAAGTTTAGTCCTTGACAATTTGTGGTTGGATTACTGAATGCTTGCTTTCCTGTGTAATGGTTCAGTCCCTCTCTCTGCAGTTGGTGTATCCCTTGGTACAGAAGAAGAGACATGTAAATAAACACTGGCCACTTATTACAAAATATGCTTAACAATCAAAGTGGGAGTAAAAACCTTGTCAAATCTAGGTTTGACAACACAGATGCTGTTGTGTAACTTTCTAAGTTCAATCTCAAATTAGTGGTTTAAAGCATTGATGCAGCACTGGGATTCTAGTTCTTGTGCAAAGTGAGCTTTAGTTGTGTATGAATAAATAATGCAGCTCTGCTAACCCCAGTGTTGGTGCCTTAAGCCAGTTTAATGGAGAGAAAAAACAAATAGTAATTTTGGCAATAATTTCACCCGTGAGAGCTTCATGTAAGTCTTTGCTAAAAAGTGTGATTGTGATCCTTGTTCTATGTTCAGTTGCTCAATTTTTATTTTTCTTTGGGCATTATTTGAGTACTGAATTTATCTTTGGGACTCCACTCTCAAATGACTTTCCTGTAGGCATTTCTTTTTATAACGTCCTGGGGACCAGAAGGGAGCTCTGGGGTTGAGGCTGACTGCCTTTCTGCTGCCTTTGCCTGGGGAGAAGCTCTCTATGCAGAAGCCTACTCTTTTCAAGAAAGCTCCCAGTTCAGTGAGGGTGTGGTTCCTTCCCTTTTCCTCCAGGAATTAAACCGGTAGCTTCACAGCATCCAAAAAGATACAGAATATAGAGCCCTCAAACAGGGTGCCAATTTGTTGCCCATGACTTGAGTTCATAGACCTCACACTTGTTCATCACACCAAATCAAAAGAATTCACTGAATGTGCTAACAGCAGGTGGGATCTTGGGGTGAACACAAACCTCTGCTCCCTTTCTGGGAGAATCGGGGAGGGGAGAGCTGAGAGATACTATTGTGACTGCCTGTGGGCTTACTGCCTTTACATATGGGTGTGTCTCTTCAGTCCGTAACAACTGTGTTGCTATGCAGCCCCTGCTTCAAAAGGCTCTCTGCTCTGTCAGGTGACAGAACCAACCCTTCATTTTAAACCACATTTGGTTTTGTTTCCCGTATTTAAGGCACCAAGGGATCAGGTTGGATCTCAGCTCGGCTGGTGGTTCTGTTGAACAGAACACTCTACCGCACTCGCTTGAGCCCAGCAGTAGTAGTAAGCCAGCTGTTTCACTTTGCTACTCCGTGGTTGACTGTACTTCTTCTTTACATATGCTATCAGTAAATGTCATCACTGATAGCTTACCTCGGGCAGAGCTGGGCACAGAGGAGGAATTAGGGAAAGGTGGAAAACTGGTTCCCTGGAACAATTTGTGTATCTTCATCCTCTTCTGTAGCTGCATGTTGAGGCATGTCATGGTTTTTAATCCATTTATTATGTTGTTGCAGTGCTTTTGGTTTCTAATCAAGATGGCCTGAGGTGCCAAGTAACCAAGTCTGAGATTTCTGCTGAAAAACTGCATAATGATGTATTTTGACAAGATCTATTTACCATGAAATCGTGACTAGTGATGCTAATTTTACTGTCATTTTCAATTCATTATTAGATGAGCCCTTATTAGCTTTTCCAACACTTTTTACTAGGAGTGCTGTGACAGGCCTAAAATTGCAGGTTTTGGCATGGTGGAGTTTTTTCCCCTAGGACTATTCTTGCTCTGGATTGTTATAACAATAACAACACCAGACCAAATAACAAAGCACACTGCTGCTCAAAAACTGGAGACAGTTTGGGGCACAGATCTAGTCAAAGTCATTCTGATTTAAAAAAAAAAAAAGGTTTTTGTAAAGTGGTTTAGGATATTTTGAATTGCAGTTTCTGGGGAATGTTTCAGCAGTTCCCTTGCCTCGTGTACTTGAGGGTTTTTTTCTGTAACTATCTAAGTCTGAGCAGTGGTGTTCAGTCCTTTCTAAAGATTTTAAGTGTCAATGTTTTGTAAACCAAATAATTTGAAAAGGCTTGTTCAGCAGCTTCAAGAGAGACCAAGTTCTCCCTACTTGACTTGAAGAGAAACTTTGATTACCGATGCTCTTTCTGGTGGCATAATGGTTTGACCCCTGGTCCTTCCTGTTCCTGCTCGATGTGGGCATTACATAAGGCTAGTGTTACCACTAGATGGATCTGTTTCTTTAATAAGCTGCTGACTACCACTTAGAGAGAGAAATCTTTTCAGACTTTGCTGAGTGATAGAAATACATGTTATCTAACCACTCTTTAATGACTGTAGTGACTCGTAGGAAGGGCCATTAAAAGATGCTTTTTTCCAGTCTGGCAGCATGTACGATTCCATTGCTTTATGTGTGTGGAACTAGTAAGAGCTCTGTGATTCTGGAAAAAATAATAGTTTAGTTTGGGGTTTTTGTGGGTGGTGTTTCTTCTGCGGTTTTTTTTTTGGTTTGCTTTTTTGAGGGATCAGCAATAACACCACTTCAGTTACGTTCTTCTATGTACATCTGAAAAACTTAGCAGAAATTTTCCTGAGTAAACATAGTTATTTTGACCTGTGTGAAATTGAAATGTTTGGCTTCATTGTACATGGTCATCAGTTTTTATTTATGAGAAAATAATCTGTTGCCTTACATACTGAAAGCTCAGCAGCATCTATGTTGTTTACTCTGAACCATTTGAAAATGAATCATAAGACTGTTACTAAAGTGTTAACAGCAAACATAAGTTTTAAACACGAGATGCAAAGGGTGTTTTTTAGAAGGAGGCATTTTGTCAATTCAGAGATGTGTCAGCTGCAATCCCTTCTAAACCTTCCATACACAAAGGTAAGAAGATTGAATTTGTGGTTGATGCTTTGTGCCTCTGTGCCAGGAGACATAAGCCAGGAGAGTCTCCTGGTCTGAACCTGACTCATTCTGAGAGGCAATGGAAAGGGACGTGTCACTTAATGAGAAACTGGGAAAAAGGAAGAGAGATTAAACAGGAGCAGACTGAAGCAGACCTTGAAATCAACCGCAAGCACTAAGGTGTTTCCTTTCTCTGTACATAAATAGCAAAGTATCACATGGGTGTCACGGTTTACTTTAAAAATGAATGGGTAAACACTTCAGGAGAGTTTAAAGCTGGCTGGGGCAACGAGCTCTAAGGGGTTGATTGTTGTCGATTTGTTTTGATGGCAGATGATGGAAGCAAATAGGTTTTGGTTGTCAGACAAATACGCGATGGTGGCCACAGGTTAGATCTTGAGTGGTTTGGAATGAACATTACGAGAGAAGACTTTATTCAGAGAGCATTGTAGCACTGGAACAAGAACAGCTGAGAGGCTTCTGCCATCTGTCTCTGGTTGTGGTGATTTTTAAGACTTCTTGAGGAAAAAAAAGCAGCAAATGACCTAGTTTGGTGTTGGCTGACTTATAGATGCCCCTTCAACCAGTACTGCTACAATTCCATAAAACCTCCAAATTTAAGAAGTTCATAGACCTCTCTTATTCCAGAAGGTGAGGGGGAAAAACTCCAGCACCAACAGTTTTTTAAAAGCCAACAGTTTTTTAAAAGCTTTTTTCATTCATATGTGGTAGAAGAACTATTAGATCTTCTGTGCTTGCTGTTTTCTTCTCCACATACCATTACTTTTCCATACAGCTATAATTCTAATTATCATATTAGTATTCAAGTACATCTTAAACTTTTTATTTTTTTATTTAGAAAGAAAATCCCCTGCTTTCCTGGTGTTTTGAGCTGATCTTTTGGGTCAGTTTGTCTCTTGTACTTGCCTGTAGTTCCAACTTTTATGGAGTATGGTGTTAGTATTGCACTATAGCAATAAGCAATGCCTGCAGCTTTAATCTACTGCAGCCGAAGATCATTTTAGTGTGTCTGAAAGTGCTTTTATTAAGGGTGGTTAACTTCTGCATAGGTGTTTCTCGAATTATAGAGCAGCTACACAGTGTACAGCTGTACCTCAGACAGTGGTGGTTTTCCTCTTAGTTCTGCAGATCTTCCAGGTGGTGCTTAAGACAGCTGCAAATATTTCTTTGCTTTGAACAGACCTGGAATTATCAATAACTTGGTTGTAAGTAAATGCTAGTTAGTGTAGAAGTTGGGCGTGTGTATCTAATGAGGGAGCCACATGCTGGAGTCAAGTACGGTTGCAAATCACAGGTCTTCCATATGCGTTTGCTATTCTTGAAGTTTAAAGCTGTCAAACACTCAAAGGATCAATATTATTAGCTGTTTTCTTCATTTCTCGAAGCAGCCAAAGTCCTTGGGTTCAAGTTCCTGCTTTCTTCTGTAATTCTTCTCAAAACAGCAACGACACACCTGGGAGGCTGCAGAAGGGCTGGTGAGTGTGCCTTGTGCTGGGAAATCTATTGCAGAGCCATAGCAGTGCTGGCATGCTTGTTGCCAGTGTTTGTCTCTGGGGTTCTTCGGTCCATTGCATTTACCTTAATTTCATGTGATTATACAGGTATCTAAGGTGGGTTTGTTTTACTTGGGTCTCTGTGGGTGTTTGTAGCTAGCTTGGCTGCCTATGGCAATACTGTATGGTGTGGGTTGCCCGAGCTTCTCTGGGGTATGTAAGCTGTATGCAGCTGTATATACTCTCTTCAGTGTTCTTGCTTGTGAATATTAAAATAGATTTTATAAGGCTTCAGATTTAAATTTTCCTAATGATACTTAATAGCTAATTTATGTTTGAAAGGGAGACTTTGGGCAGGATTTATTAGCTTGAATTAATGCTTTATTGTGGAAGCTTTTGTTGAAATTTTGCAGATGCTGTAGTTATTGATATGTGAAATCATTTCAGTTCATTAGCAGTAATGAATAAAAAAGCACAACCCAGCAGTGTAACGATACCTAATTGTGAGAAGCTAGATTACAATTTCTTACTTTACAGGTAGGCATAAATGAGTTGTAGGAGTACAACTCGGATAATGTGTATTCTTCTGGGTTTTGAGAAGATTTTTTTTATGTTGTAAAAAAAATTGCTCTTCAGCAACATATATGTAGATGTTAAGGGCAGGGTATTCCCTGCACTGATATGCTTTGTATTTTTAAAGGTTACCATATGTTTAGTTATGCACTAGAAGAGGCTATGTAGAAAGGCAGTACTTTACTCTTGACCTTCGATAGCTGTGGGGTTTGCACGTTGGTTTAGATGTGGGAAAGTGCTGGGCTTTCTGGCCATTAAATTATTTAAACTACATGGATGTCTTTGCATCCAGGTGGTAAAGCTGTAATTTTAGTTACTTCAGTACCATCACAAGTAGGTTGGAATTTTAGGGTGGCATGTGTCACGTAAAGGCAACATGGGTGGAAGCTCCCTTGCTTTTGTGGAACCACCAGCGTAAGGAGGACACACAGAGGAGCTGTCATTAAAAAATGTAAACATAGCGGTTTAGTAAAACGCAGGTTAATGTTCAGACTGTAGACAGATTCAACAGCCTGTCTTAGTTCTGACACGGACTTTACATAAAGTAAAAGCCAGAGGTCTTCTAAACAACCGTGCAGTGGTTAGAGTTGTGTGTAACTGCTAATTTTCACCTCAGAAGTGGCGAGTAAGAATAATAATTTTCTGTCTGCAAAAACTGCTTTTAGTTTCAAAAAAAGTTCAGTGCGTTAGCTGAAAATACCGGTCTTTTTCTAGCTGTACAGTTTGCTTCCGTGTAGTCATTTGGCTATTAGCTGAGGATGAGATGCCTAATAGGCTGTTTCTTGTGATGCCTGTCTCCTCCCGCGTGTACCTTTGTTTGCTGGTGATCAGGTAGACTGTCAGCACACCCAGTTTGTCACTCCACTCATATGATTAGCAGTCCTGCTGCCTTTTTGCCTGAGGAGAATGATAATCTGTCAAGCACTAATTACCTATCCAGTGCTGCTAGGAGGCGCAATCAGGTTCGACAGTGCTATTTACAGTAGTTTCACAATTTTGCATTCAAGTAGGTTAATGATGGTATGGTCAAGGCTGTTGTAGGGGGGTGGCATGGCAGGCTTTGTCTCAGTAGGTTGGCTGTTAATCATCGTGGAGTCTTCTGGAGGGGGGAAGACAGCTATAGGTTTCAGTGCTTTTTAAATGATGCATGCTGCTTTTAGGACAATACCTCATGTATCTCTAGAGGAGATAATGAAGTTGCAAATTGTCTAATCATTCTAATGCATGCATATTGCAACTCTGGCAAATCTGCAATCAAGCCATTGATTCGGGTTAGCTAATGCTAGCTAATCATGAGGGGTTAGAATTTTAGCGGTGACTGATGGGCTCTGTGAGCAGCTTTCTGTGGGTGACAGATTGGTAAAAGCAAGATGCCATGAGAACAATGCTGTGCCTTCCTCCTTTGCGCTGTGGTGTTACTGTTAGCAGCCAGCTGGGATCATTAAATCGGCATTACCAGAGACATTTGTCTGTGAATACATGATGGTGACGATTCAGTGTTACTTAGCCCTAGTGCACATGTCCTGAGGAAGGGAGGGTCTGCTAGGTGCTATTCCTTGGAGAATCCCAAGTAATCACTGTCAGCCCACTAGCATCGTTTGGTTTATTGTCCTTAGATGATGATTAATGTAAGGACCCATGACTGGTTTAGGTAGGAAATTCCTTGGAGCAGTTGTGTTACTTTGAGTAGCTTTGTTACTATGTTCGTTCTATAGATGGCCAAAGATTTGTGATACTGCATAGCTGACAGCAAAACTACGTGAGAGAATTTGCTGTAACATTTTGACAATGTTCATAGCCACCCTATTTCTTAGTCTATTTGGTTTAGCATTGCTTTAAACTGTTACCGCTACTTAATGTGTGTTCAGGAGGCTTGTGTCTGTCTCAATGTGCTTGAAAAGCATTAAGTTTTACTGTAGAGAAACAATATCAATGTCCTGGAATCATCTCCCTGGAGGGATTTGAAAGAGGTGTAGATGTGGTGCTTAGGGATGTGGTTTAATTGTTGGACTTGGCAGTACCAGGTTAACGTTAGGGCTTGGTGATAAAGGTCTTTTCCAACCAAAGTTCTGCTGTATGATGGTACTAACATTGAGTAGCGTCATGTATGACACATCTAAACAGGTACTGTTTATGGGTGTGTCGTGCTCATCTTGGCTACTTTGCTGCTGAGGTCTTTCCCACATTTTGCATGAAAACCAAACTCATCCCCTTCTAGTTTAGCTGATCTTACTTTCGAGGCTACGGTAATTGGCATCACCATTTGTACACGATGACTTTTCTTACTTCTATGGTTTCTTTTGGGAAAGCATCTGAGCATTAGAGGACTGTAGGTGCTATGTCCCAAGGCCTAGAAGAGAAAGCTTAAGTTGCATGGCATTTTTCACCATCTGTTACCAATGGATCTGTTTGGTAGTCCAGTACCCTTACTGGTCTCAGCCTCATCAGTACACATAAGGACGACTATTGGATTAATAGGCCTAGAACTGGTTTGGATACTGTGGCTTTGGTCAGTAGTTAAAGTCTTTATGAACATTACTAGCAGCCAGGGAAAGCTGACCAAGCATGGTTTTATTTCAAACATGGCTTTTAGGAGGATGTTGCCCTTAACAAGTAGGCCAGGATCTCTGTTGTCAGCGCTCATGTGTGGCTAGCTTTAAGGCTTTGTGGCTACTAGCAGCCCACACATTTCTGTCATTAAACACTAGTAAGAAAGTACAAATGCTCAAGGAAGGTAAAACCCTGCAATGGATAGTTTCTGTCATGTTACTCAATTTTCCTTTTAACCGAGGATATTCAGTGGTAGACTTCAGTGCCATGAAAAAATGACAGATAAAGTGTGTGTTGTCCCAATGAGTCAAAGAAATTACCCCCCTTAATAATAGTAATTACACTGTGCATCTGTGATGTTCTGCATGCTTAAGACTGTAGAGATATTAGCTAATTAATCCTTTCAACACTGCTGTGCAGTTGGTGTAGCTGGCGGTATTATCTTCCTTTTGTAAATGGAGAGAAAAATAGGAAGGTTGACTGATGAGCTCAGCCTCACAGAGCCAACTCAAACTTTAGAAGTTTATTTTGCTGCATCTCAGTGCCTTGAAGGCACAAGCCAAGTGGAGGTCTGCTAAGCAGCATCGCTGCAGAGGCAGACGGTAAAAATGCTAGCTGCTGTTGCTTCTTGTTGTTTTAAAACTGCACTACCTACCAAAATAGTTGGTCTTAAAATGATGTTAGAGAGGACAGGTCTTGTGGCACAAGCTCTGTAACAACAGCTACTGATGGACAGAGATTCAGCTCCCAACCTTCAGCAGCACTGATGGCATGTAACTTGGATGTGAGTTACGACAGGCTACACTGTGTCTGCCAGCTGCTCAGGAAAGAAAAGCAGCTGTTGGTAAGCGCCAACTGTGACACTCATTTGGTATATAATTCATTCACAAAGCGAATGAACAATTAGTATGTTGACATAGCACCTTCTATGGAAACAGTGGAGCTACGCTTCTCATGTCAAATGTGTTGACTGCAAAAGTTGACACTCACTGAACTCAAGGTGTTGCTGCACAATGCCCTAAGCAAGTGAATTTGTTTCAGCACTTGAGGTGGTAAATGTTTCATGGTAGTCTGCTCTTTGAATGCTGTAAAGGGTCTGTAGATTAATGCAGTTACTTACATTGCATCTTGATCATCTGATGACAAATGCACTGCGAGTTGTATGGTGCAAGGCTGGCTCTAGAAAGTGTTGGCTGTCTGGAAAGCCCCGAAGGTGAGTAAGTACCCGTTGCCTTCCTGGCGTTAGTGATTATTTTTTGTGACCAGTTTTGCTGACCCAGCTCAGGTATACGATGTGCCAGAAAAGCTCATGTGCAGAAGGCCGATTCCCTCTAAGATAGCCCTCCTCTGCTTTTCCAGTGTAAAGGTCTTGGCAAGCCACCTGGCTGCCTGCTTCGTGCTGCAGCATGGTGGAATGAGGGAAGGCGTGTGTTCTTGAAGCACGTTGAAAAGCTTGTTAGGTTTGGTGGAAACAGCCTCCTCCGTTCTGGAGAAACAAAGACTTCTCGTTACACTTGCCTGTATGGTCTGCTGATAGTTCTGAAGTTATGAATGCTTAATTGATAGTCTTGGATCTTTTTTTTTATGGTAGCAAATAAAGACATCACTAGCATCTCAGTGTCTATTTTTTATTCCTCGACAGCCAGCACAAAGTACACTGTTGCTGTGCAGAACTGAGCAATACCTCCTCTCTTACACTTTGAGGGTACCCAGCCTGCTTATGTCAGTGGAAAAGGAAAGAGCATGGAAGAACGTAGATGTGAGTCTGACAGGCTTTGAAGCATGCACTGATCCTGTGTTACTATGCTGTATCGTGAGCAAAATTGTTGGGCATGGCATTGACAACAATATTAGTCTGGGTTTTCACAGCAGTCTTAAATGCTTTTCTTCCTTCTGGTTTGTTGGCATCTCTTCAGTAACTTTTGCCCTCCACATCCATTTCTGACCGGTTTTTAAAAAGAAGTAGAGATCTCAAACCTCACTTCCTTAATTTGAAGGAAAACTACAGCTAACTGTAGAAAGCCTACTCAAATTAGTATCCCCAGTGAGAGGGGAGCCACAGTATGGGCTCGGCAGTTACTGCCTGTATTGAACTTTTCTGACCATTTCGGATGTATAACATGCTTTTTGCCACTGCTTAACCAGCAGTAATTTCTGTATGTCAGAGAGAGCTGAGAATACCGGCTACGTTGTAGGAGTTGAAGATGTGTAGGGGAAGGTACAGTGTTGCCTTAGACCAGTTCATGGGGATTGGAAGAGTAGTTGATGAGACTGCAGGGAAAGGTCAGAGCAGGTCTCTGCAGTCTGGTATCCTAATTTTTCAGCACTTGGAAAACATTAACTTCTTTTTTTAGTTAATGAGTGTGAAGGGAAATTGAGTCTTGATTGAACTGCCTATTTTCATAGCTATTAACTTTGTGCTGTAGCATGTAAAGCTATCTTCAGAAGTAGTGTTACCAAAATAGCACAACCTTTAAACTGAGGCAATAAATGCTGTTTATCTGGAAAATGGTACCTTTCCCTGTTCCTTGTTTTCTGAACTATTTTTGATGAATGGTCCCTTCAGGCAGCCTGTTTGGCTCGGGAGCACCGATGGTTATGGATTAGTAACAGCACATGGGTGAGCGCTTGGGAAATTCTTGTTCTTGTGTGTGTTGAACTGCCTGGCCCCGCTCTGACACACTGCCTTTGGCTGCTGGAGTGAGCAGAGGTACTTTGAAAGAGCTGTGAAATGGGCTTGTATTGCTAGTATTTCTTTTTGTGTCACTTGAAATAGTTTATTAACTGTCTTTTCAGGTCTTTGGCTCTTTGAAGGTTGGGAAGTTATTAGGTGTGTGATGTGTAAACATGTAGTAAATTCGTTCTTCTCAGGTTCAGGGCTTCAACCTTGTTGATCTCAGTGGTTATTACTTGCTCCAGGAGTTGGGGCCACAAGTCCTGTCTCAGGTTCACAGTCCTCCTTGAGAGGTGTTTTCTGGTGGGGTGGGACAGCCCAGCTGCCTCTGTTCCATGTGATGCCCTGGATTGTTTGTGCTCCTGTTAAGAGGACTTTTTTTTTTGCTCTTAAAATAAGGGTACGATCAAAATCACTTAGTTTGGAAAAGACTAAGAGTCGAACCATAAACAAAACTTTGTTGCTAGACCTGTACCCAGTACTTGCTGCATACATGTATCTTACCTAGCACTGAGAAGTTTGCTCTTCTAGCTGTCCTGTCCAGCAGAGCTCCACTTCTGAAGCAGTTTGCTGGATCTGATCAGAAAAGCTGGATGCTTTTTAATTTCATTTTTTTTTTTCTTCCCCTCCCCTGCCAGACCAGCCTTCTGTTTCCTTCTGCAGAGCAGCCAAGCCCAGGGAAGAGCTAGTGCTCCCAAATGGATGAGATTTAGGAAGTTGCTTGAAAATATTAGTTAGCATTTGTTCTACTAATGATGAACATACTCCAGTTGGCTACAAACCCCCATAAAGTGGTTGTACAAATCTGCAAAAGAAGTCAGTACATGGAATGTCATAGTGAGTGATAATATTTTAGAGGACAGAGTGGTTAATGACAATGTAACTGTTGAAGGTTTGGGTCTAGCAAGGTCTTCACATAAGCTATGACCCAGAGAGAAGACTGCCGTGCCTGCTACACTGTGCTGACTTGCTGTATTTTTGTTTACCTTTTGAAAAAGTGCCCATGTTTATAAAATTTTCTGGGTTTGAGAAGAAACTTTGCTATGACTTGTTTTAATAGCAACTGTGGTACTCGTACTGTTTGGCAGGTCTGGCAGAACATTTGTCCTCCTTTTGATGATTTGGTGAAATTCAAGCATCAAAGTAGGGAATAATTAAGGGCTTTGGTGAAATTCAGGAATCAAGGATTCAAGGTAGGGAATAATCAGGGCTTTCTCTTGGCTTTTGTCCAGATAAAGCTTTTTCCATGTAGCTAGGCAAGTAACTTGACTGTGCAAGGCAGTGATAGCCAATACACCTTTTTCACCTGCGGTGAAATTTGGCTCTGTTCACATATCGATTTAAACTAATTTTTCTCAGCTTGTGGATTCCTTTTTTTCATCCTTTAAGTTGTTGCGAGTAGCCATTTAAACTATTTTATATGAAAAGAGCTGATTTTTTTTTTCTTGTTGTCACTAATTAGTGCGAAACAGGTAATGGGATGTGTTACTCTGGGGTTGAAAGTGGGAGTAGGAGAAAAATAATTCTGAACACCTGACACTTATCCACCATGGGAGAGAATTCCCTTTATACCAGTAATAATAGCAGTATGTGTATTGAAGGTGTATTCAAGTGGAATGATTGTTTTAGGATTGTAGCATTTATTATTGCAGGAAAACCTTTCTTCCTTCTACTTGTGAAATTTTATGTTGAAACTGTCACCCAAAGTACTGCTATGATGGCATTGTATCAAGGATGATGGTGTAGCCGATGTGTGTTTCACTCCTTGACAGAATAGGGTTTTTTCTTTAAAAGGAAAGATACTTTGTGTGTAAAAACCTGCCAGGATAGACAATAATGGCTTATATCCCTGAAAGCTTGTGCTTGGGGAGTGAAACGCAACTTTGCCTAACTAGTGCTTACTTGAGAGAGACTAGGAATGGGCAACACTTACTGATCCCAGACTGTAACAATGGAAATCTCTTTCAGTGTGTGAGTAGCACCCTTAGACTTATGCCGAAGTGGGGAAGCAGGACATTGTTTAAGGAAGCTTTTGGTTTCTTCTTTAAGCCGATAGTTGTTTCATGTCGCTGGTGAAGTTGAAGCTTGAGCCCTGTTTCCTTCGCTTTGTAGCCCAGGATTCCTGAGGAAAGTTATGAGTTGGGCTGCAATTCTTATTAGTCTGTTGAGTCATTCATGTTGGATGGCAGTTTAAAAATGTGGCAGCTTGTTTGCAAAGGCACACCCCTTTCTTCAGGCTGCAGTGCTTTCTGTGTTTTTGTGTAGCTACAGAGGGAAGGGCAGTGTGTCTCTGGGGGTAAGGTGAGGCAGCTTTTCACCTTCCCACAGAGTGCATCTCCCAGTCATGACAAAACCACCAGAACTGGAGTCAGGGCTCATAAAGTTACTGACTTTGTTTATTTTTTCCAGTTTAATAGTTAAGCAAACACCTGTTGATGCAGCTCTGATGCTGCAGTGGGGGAAAGGCCTGGCTGTGTACTGTGTGAAGTCACTCATTAGCCCTCCCAACTTCATTCATCACCAGCCCTGCTTACAGGTCTGGGACAGCCCTGTCTCCAGGGAGTGAGGGGAAGGCAAAGCAGCAGAGCCATGGCTTTTTCAGTAGGGAATGTGTTGGACACTCGTGCGATGTGCTGTTGTAGCCATGTGCAAGTACTCTGCTCTTGTTTCTCTGCAATCACTCAGGTCTGCAGTGACATTATGATAGGCCGCTGGACCAAGCATGTTTTATTTTCGTTCTCGTTCTAAGCCATCCAAAATCAATTTCTCCTTTCATGTTAATTAGGCGAAAGACAGATTCCCCGTAAACAAAACCAGTTTTTGAATAATGTGTTTATGTGGTGTTCTCATGTGCTAATCGGAGATGAATGTGAAGGAAGGTTTTTAGTCTGTGAAAGGCAAGCCTTTCCTTCAGATCAAGTATTCTGTGAGCAACTTTTAGATCTTGTACTGGACGTCCATGCTGCAGGTCAGAATTCACAATTATCTATGAAGCTGGCATGGTAGCAGTCTGCTTTGGAGATGTTTTCTTACCAATTTCATCTAATAGCATGTTCCGTGAAGCCAAAAGTTGTCAGCTAAGTTGTGATGAGGTGTACTGATGTATTTCATTGATGTGCTTCTAGAAGTTAGAGAAAATATTTCTTTATTGCTTGTGTTTTTCCCTGCAGGATGTTGTTGACAAAAGCTACAGAGCTTAGGCAGCTTCTTGAGGGTCTGTTTGTGTTGTTGCTTTGAATGATTGCCTTTGCTAAACCGCAACATGGGTTGTGTGCAGTAATATCAGCACTGCAGATGCTTTTGTACTCTGCAGCTAATCTCTTTGTAAAGTTCAGGTGCCCTTTGACAGAACTGCATTGTGGTGTGCACGCTAAAAAGCCTGGAGGAATTTTTGTGTGTCTGTCCTGTGTGTCTGCTGTGTGCTTGGCCAACAATGTAAGTCTTGAAAGTATTAACTGACTGATGGAAGCCAACATTCTTTTGGTGCATTGTCTTTTAGATCTACCCAGTTAAAATACAGATGTAATAAGTAACATGTTTGCCAAATAGCAAGAAGAGAGACAGATTCCTTGTTGGCATGGAGATCTGGGGAGCAGTGACATGCGAGATGGATGAGATGGAGAATAGTGAGAGATGCTAGGAGTCCAGGCTACAGTGCAGCATGAGCGATGGTGAATGAGCAGACCATGCTTTACCTTGGGTATTGAGCAAGGCATGTTGTGGCGCTCTGATCGCTGCTTTTGTTCCTTACTATACTGACTGAACTCTTGCCCTTCTCAGAAAAAAATATTGAGGCAGTCTACAGAGGTAATCAAAGGATATTTTTTGGGCAGAGTACTACTTGAATACTTTGGAGTACTGAAGATATCTACATATTGTAAAAAGAATGTGAGTGGGTTTTGTGTTTTAATTGTGATGATTCAATGACAAACTGCTGTTAAAATTGAAGACCTAAGATGCGGGTGAGCTGACACACCCACATGTGATGACATCATGCTGTGAGGTGTTACCTCATTACTTATTTGGACTGATCATCTCAAAGACCTGAAGAGTAATTTGAGCATGTTCTCTCTGGTTTTATTGTGGATCCAGGTGAGCGACACTTCCATGCTGTGGGAGTCTGCTTACTGCACGAGATGCTTGCAGAGCTGGTTGGCAAAGTTTTTTAGCGAGTAACATTCCTCATCCGCTCATGGCCACTGAAGAATTGAACCATAGGGTGAATGCTGTTTCCCTGAGTTAGTAACGTGAGAAAAGGAAGGGAATTGTGCCTGCCTTTGTGTGGAGCACAGTGGCTGATGGGCTGCACTGGCACGCCTTTTCCATGCTCAGACATGGGCTAGGATGTTTTTCTGCAAAAGCTGACTTGATGTACGCTACTTCCTATAATCGTCTCAGTGACTCTGAGACCTGCCAACAAAGCTGTTGAGTAAATCCTAGATTTTTCAGTACTTGAAATACGTCAGAAAACTGTTCTTTATCATAAAAGACTTTATTTTCTTTTTTTGCCACATTCGTCTCTTAAGCTGTTCTTATCATTTTAGGAAGATAACAGTCCATCCTTTCTGTTAGCAGAACTGGATTTTCTGGATTACATTGGCTTCCATTGCTACGTCATGTACTTCCCAGAGAAGCTCTCTGCATTTCTTGCAAGCTCTCCATGCACAATATAATTTCTAATGATTTGAAAGAAGGAGCTATTGGCAAAGCTGTGTTATGGTAGGAGGCTTTTTTATGCTGCTTCTGTGGAGTGGTGTAGAAACTGCACCTGGCCAAGTTTAGCTGCAGTGGCGTTAAGTGTTTTTAGGATTTTCTTCTCTGAATTCAAAATATCTCTTGCTGAAAAATTTACAGGCTTTTTAGGAACACTTGTTACCTGGAGCACAGCTCCTTTGACTGCCATGAAAAGCAAGTATGATGAAACCAGTGTGCTTGCATCTCTAATGCTGGGATTAGAATAGTACCATGAAATTATGTTCTTTAAAAGCAGATGGCAGAGACGGTCGCTACCATGAAAACACAAGGAAAGAATTAGTGCTTAATAAAAATGTTTTTCTTCTGCTGCTAATGAAGCTCAAAGTTTCTATCAGATACTCAGAAATGGGTGAAAAAAAAACCATTTAGGTCTCCAGTAACATGTAGTTGCTCTGGTTTAACGTCTTTTCTTCTATAAGGAGATTCATGTAATTTGTCTCCATTTTCTTTCTCCATCTGTAAATCCTGGTTTGTGTTATTCTTTACTCAGCGGCATTGCATTTGGGTTTCTTTTTTGGTGCATCAAAGTGTGAGGGTTCTGTTCTTAGTTTTTGTAAGCTGTCTCTGTGTGCGTTGGAGATATGGGCAGTGCAGCTTGTGGAGATTTTTCATCTACAAGTTCTGCATTCGTAAATTGAGGTGGGAAACATTAGCCTGCCTATCACCTCAGGTAGGAGTTGTTACAGTGACTTTGTTGTGATGTCACTTCACAGACCCTATGACAATGTTTTCCTGCAGTACAAGCCCCTCTGAGGAGAGAGTAGTCATTCTACAGCCCTCATGAATTCTGTGGGGAGATCTGGAGGTGCATGCTAGCCCCAGAGTTGGTGCCAACTTAAGATGCTGCTAACAGGGTTGTGCACAGGAGCAGCAGCTGTTCCATAAAGTGGTGCCAGATCCTCAAAAGAAATATAAACAATGAATGTGATCCTGTTTCATGCAAAATGCTTTGTTCTTGTTGCTTTGTCCTTGAGCCATGTGATTCTAGGTCTCAGTGCTGTTTTTTGTGTTCTTCCAGCTTACGGCTTTTCCCTTGCACACATGTTAATGTGATGACTTACATCTGTGAGGCATGAAACTTTAGTCAGTTATCTGGACATTCCCAGAGCTTACATCAGTGCTGAAGTGGTCTTTAGTTAGACTTTGCTGGATGGCTGCTCTGAGCAGGATTTAACCAGAGCCCATTGTCTTTTTCTGTGTGTTTTATCACCTCATCTGTCTACCTGCTGGAGTCTCATCTTTACATGAGGAAGGCTCAGGCTGCTGCTCGAAGGTCTTTTAGTGCATCTGTTGTCAGAGAGGTATCTCTGAGATGTCCACGTTGTCTTCCAGCAGCAATTCAGAGCTTTTTCTTTCCTCTAGAAGGTCATTGCTATGTGCTTGAAACTGGTTTGTTATGTATTGGTGTTGGGCTCATGTTCTTCTGGAGGAAGCATGGTCTCCAGGGGAGCTTCTGATGCGTCATATATTCATATCTAGTCAGGATGTGTGTTATTAACAGATACCCCAGGCATGAGCAACTGTGTAGGATGGTGTCTAAATAGCCTGCCTTTTTTGCTAATAAATAAAGACTAGACAAAAATTAACTATATTACTCAACTGTGCTTTAAATGCAAAGGGCCTTTTCTGTACATTGTGCTTTCAGATCATCCCTTTGGCTACCCACAGTACCATCGGGTGTTGAAGGGCCTGACAGTACCTGTCTCTAGTTTGACAGCCCCAGGAGACAGAGCTATTCTCCATCTCAAGAGACCATGTAACTTCAACAGCCGGGGAGCCTGATGGCTCAGCACTGCTGTGTCTGGTAGTAACTAATTAATGTCATTAGAGGGGGGGGGGTTCGGCGGGGTGGGGGAAGAAACAACAATTAGTTAATGCTCTGCAGTGATAAGGAGACTGCAGTCACACCATATTGCGTAGTGAATCCCATCTTAAAAATAGGCAGGAGAGAAAAGAGCCAGAAGCAGCTTACAGCTGGTTGTAATCAAACAGTCTAGACAAGGTGCCTACATTGGAAAGAAGAAATAATATAAGTAATTAAATATGTGTTAGCCAAATGAACATGTCCCCACCATTACATCTGTGAGTTGATTGATCTCTTCAGTAATCTAGTGAGCACACCAGTGTCTCCTCTGTTTGTTCTCTTATTACCTACATCCATTTTGTGTCTCCTTATTACCTGCTGCTGCGTGTTTATTCCTCCATCTCTTGCACTTTGCTGCTGAAACAAATACCAGCCTTTGCTATGACCAAGGGTGTTTTCTTAGCTTGAAGTCCCACGTGCTAAAAAGATAGCTTAGGAGGAGCCCTCAGATTTACTGTGGGACTGGAAGTCTTCCTCCAGCCAAAACCCTGGCAGAAGGGTGCATGGTGCAAACCTTGCTGAGCACTGTGCACACAGCCCCCCAGGGCAGGCGTTACCTGTTGAGAGCTCCTGTTCTGCAGGGCAGCTCAAATGTTTGTAGGCTGTGGTGCTGTAAAGTGAAGTCCTGTAATGTCTTCTATACAGCCCATAATGCACTGTCTTCGGAAAGGATGCTTGTGGTCTGTTCTGATTTCATTTTGTTTAAAAAGAATAATTAGTGTCTGTAGTGAACTATTGTCCTAAGTATAGGAATAAATTATGGAATAAATACAACTTGTGGTTATTATGTTGTTGTTCTGTATGTTCCTTATTTACCAATTATATTTTACCTCTAGGGTAATCAACTCTAAATATCCACTAATAATCTGAACATCAAAGGGTACTTATCCTGGAAGTACACCCGAGCAATCTATGCACATACATTAGGAGTATGCCAGAGTGTTTACTTGGATTTTAATGCGCTGTTCTGTATAATTTCCACATAGATTAGATACTGCAGGAAGTTTGCATGTATTTTTCCCCTAAAAGCTACATTTGATAATAACGGGTAGTATTTATAGCAGTTGTGGTGAATTAGAAAACTGATTGGGTGAACTACTTGATTGCTGCTCATTTAGCAGTTATGCTCCTGCCAAATCTCTCGGTGAAATTTTGCATGGAAGTTTGTGTGCGGAAATCCGCCTGCTCCAGGCGGGAGCATCTGAGGACAATAGGCATTGCCTGGGTGCTATGGGAGGCCAAGTACCGCTTGCAGCATGTGCGTCCCGTTGGACTATTTGTTGGCGAGCAAATGAATCAGCAGCCTCGTGTGCTTGAAATAATCGTGTGTTTTTAAGCGTGCAAGTACCAAGAAGTGTCCCAGGAGCAGATGTACGCTCCTGTGAGTACCTTCTGAAGCCTAGAGCTCAATGTGTTTAAGATCCTGCAGTGTCTATAGATGCTTCTCTTCTGCTCTGCTTGTGCCAGCAGCAAGAGGTGTTCTATCTGTTGTCCCAAGGTGTGGCTGTGGGGCTTGCATTTCTCTGCATGCTATTCAGTATCTGCTTGTTTTGTGTAGCATCTGTAAATGAACAGGGGTGCTTCAAGATCTTGAACAAAAGAAGCAGCTATGTCTCCTGATCTCTGTATTGGGGCTAGGGGCTTTAGTCCACTTCACAGACTGGTTTGGAAGATATTCTTCACAAGGGAAAGGACATTTAAATTGTCATTGCTTTGATGTCTGACACTTTCTGTCCCACAAGTGTTACAGAGTGTGCTGGGGCTATTTCTGAGCACAATATAAATTTTTAATGTAAAAATACTAAACAAGAAAATAAATGTGCATTCACCTGGAGGGAATATGAAGTTTATCAAGTGCCACGTGGGAATATTTCTGTTACATAAAGCAGATCAGAATTGAGTTTATTGTGATGTTTCTAGCTCAGCATAGTGTTCTCTTACACGCTGAGCATGTTGCGTGTTCCCATGTGTTGTGTAGAAAGAAGATCCATTTTTGAATATTAATGTGTTTTTCCTCTTGCTTTTACTGATGTACCAAATAATATAACTAATGGCTTTCTTTTTAGCTAGATCAACTATTTTTGCAAATAAAATGGAGTAGCACAAAGCACAAATTCATGGCTGTATGGACACTGCATGTAAACGTGCAAGCAGACAGCTACATCAGGGTGATGATGGACTTCTGTTGCTGCAGTGGCAGTGCAGTCAGCATGTGGATGAATCTGACATGCTTTCTTTCTCTTAGTTGTAGAACCCAGAGAGGAGGAAAAGAGCAAAAATAATCTCCAGTGTTTTTTTCCTGGGATTATTGCATCAGAAGGTTATCCTTTACTTCTGCATCTCTTTCTCTCTTTCCTTCTGCATATCTGTTAGGAATAGTTTGTTGGTTCCTTTTTTGCTGCACTGATGGCTTTACTTGCCAATCTAGAGACAGCTTATGACTGCGGGTGGTGAGGTTGTCCCCCATCCTGCCTTTTCTGTAGCTCTGTGGAGTTGGTTGTGCGGTACCAAGAACCTTGCACTGCTCACGGTTGTGGCCTCCCCATGAGGAAAGCTTTCACGGGTAAGGACTACCTGCCTTTGGCTATGCCAACAATTGCACTGAAGCTTGAGAGATCATCGGGCCCAACCCCCTGGACAAAGCAGGTTCCCTAGGACATATCACACAGGTAGGCATCCAGACACATCTTTAATATCTCCAGAATACATGCATGGAGTTGATGTCTGCCCAGAAAAGGACCTCCATTGTATTTCTTGGTCCAGGAGTAAGGTTATCTGTATTTGCATCTGACACAGCATACGCTGCTCTGATGTCTCAGGCCTTTCCTGTGTAGGTGCCTTTCAGGTGCAGTGTGATTAATCTCAGCTCCTTATGTAGGTGATTTAATAATTCTAGGTGTGTCAAAACTGCTGGTGTCAGTATGCCTGCCATGTGGACAGAGTGCATGTGGTGGTAAGTGGCACGTCCCAGGCAACTGGCTTGGGAGATATGCAGGAGGTAGCCTGATGAACTACCTGGGCGCAGTGTATTTCATATGAGAAGGAGCGAGTGGGTGTGTTACTGTGTGTAAACTAATCCTGTGAAGCAGAAGGCAGGCGAGCTGCCTGGGTGCCTACATTGGTCCCCGAGAGAAGTGTGATGTGAAGGGATAACTTGATGCAATGTGTCATTCTCCACTTTACTGGCACAAGTTGCTACTTTTTCATATTACGTCAAACTGGCACTTAATCTGATAAATTTTTGAATTTCAGATCCTCCATGAGTTCTGAGAAGAAAAAGGAAATGTTTGTTACTAGTTAATGAAACTTTGTTAAGAAAGAATACTTAATAGTGTCCAGAAATTTGGGACTGTGGGGAAGGAGGGGACGAGAAGTATATATGCTTACTTTTCTTTTTAGATTATATTTATGGTTTTGGGTTAATAATCCCAACAATATCATGCAGCACAGCTTCTCTTCCATGCACTTTGTTAATCCGCAGCCCTGCAGAGGTGGCTGGCTGTCATGGTCACCAGGGCTGATAGCATCCTCAGGAAGCACTGTAGTGCCGTACAGATGTCCTCTGTCCCCTCACCCATTTCAGAAGCAGCAAATCATTATTTTGGGATCCTTGGCTCTATCTGATGTCAGGAAGCCTGCAAAGCATTGACATTTCTGGTTAGCATCAGTGATCGCAGCTCAACGTTGCAAGGGACTGGTTGCTTACTGAGTAACTAATTATCTAGCATTTGCTCGGGCAAGGGTATCCAAGGCTCCCGTGCAGTTTTAGGATCTGGTTCTTAATTGAGTAATGAGCAGGCATGTAATTCCTATTTATTTTTGTGTCCAAAGAAAAAGGATAAAAGACTAAAAATGAAGAGACCTGTTAAAAATGAACTGATGTGGTCAGTTGTTAGGGTTTTAGTGAAAAATAGGTGTAAAAGTTTCTTTTTTTGGTAGTTATTTTCAGGATATTGCTTAATGGATGTGATTTTCATGTAACAGAAGAACAGTGATTAGTGAGTATGTGGTCCTAAAAAGATGGTGAAAAAAATCTATTGATAGTTGTTTGACTCTAGATGGATTCAGTTGTAGGAATGAAAGCAGAGCGATAACTCACCCTTCTCATTATTTGCTAAATAGCAAACTGACATAATACTAAGCAGCACATAAAGCAAATGCAAGGGTAAATTTATGCTCTTGTCCAGAGTGCTGCAGAAGTAGCAGCTGCCAGCTCTTGTTGTTAAATCCTGGATTAGTGAAAAGGCCATGCAGGAAGGAAAACCAGCATGAAGTGATACGGAGGAAAGCACGTGCTCACATGGAGATGCCCCGTAATACCTGTTATGTTTGTGTGGGACCTGGGGGAGTGAAAGGTTGTGAGAGTAACAGAGTCATGTAGAAGAGAACAAGAAATAAAATACCTGTTTAAAAATGCTGTCATGGTTTTCATAAAAGCAATGTGGCACAATGATTAATGGATTTTTTTTTTTTTAAATAATGTTATGGCTCCATCATACTAATACCGGTTCATGTATCTTTTTGCAGGATCTACAGTACAACTGAAAAACAGGGTCACATCATATTTTTACACATATTTAAAATATCTGTGTCTCAGCATTCTTAAATGGCTTGGTTTTGTGGTTTCTTTTAGCCTGGAAACTTCAATTTTTGTTAGATGTTCATAAATCTGTGCTGGACAGCAGCGGGTTCTAGTGTTGTCTGTTAGTCAGACTCAGTGCTTGTGTTACCATCAGTTAAAGAGGAGATAATAGGATGAAAATAAATTCTGCCTTGTACTGGTACGGTAACAGGGAGGTGGTTATGTCAAAATATGTCTGCTGGTTCTTGCTTCCCCAGTAAAGCTGTTACACCGCCACTAATGTGGTGTATGTCTATGTGCACGCGTATATGCGTGCGGAAGGGCCCAGTGTTCTCCATGTCTCTCTGGTTACTGGAGCTGAGGGATACAGGTGGATGTAGTAGGTTACCTGTCAGTTTGCATGTAATAATTCCCGAGCGGCAGGTTGACCTGAAGGAAGAGGTTTTGAGGGCAAATGCCTGAAATTTCCTGGGCGTATTGCCTTTTGGACACCAAAGAGAATCCGTTGAAAACTCTGTGCTTCTGAAACATCAATAATCACTTCTGTAATCCATGCTTTCCAAGATGATCTCTGCCCTTCTCTGGACATGCTCCAGGGCCTTGATGTCCTTCCTGTAGTGAGGGTACCAAAACTGGACACGGTATTCGAGGTGCCAATGACTACATGGCTGACCTGTGTGTAGTTGTGCTTTCAGCCCATGCTTGGGGAATCTGCCACTGAGTTTAACAGGAGCTGTATCTCCAGGGAGGACTTGTGTGCCATCAGACCTGGATGAAGGCTTAAATAAGGGATGTTTTTTCTCTGTTACGCCCGTATGCAGAGACGTGTTTTAGGTTAACAGGAGGGACTTGGACTACAGGAAAATACAGAGAATGGTGTGAGTGGCTTTCTGCTAACCAGTTCCTATACGTGGAGTGAATCCTTGTGCGTGTTGTATTCAAAACAACAACCAAAAAAATCCCCAGCAAAACACCGCAGACAAGAAACAATGCTATAGTGCGAGCATAAGCAACATGTTTTGGCTGCCAGCATGTATCAGACTGCTTTAGCTGGCATGCCAGATGCCCATGATGGGGACAGTGTGTGAATGTCACTTTGAAGCACATAACCAAAATAAAACTTATTATTCTTTAAGCTTGGAACTGCCAAATAAATTTTTATATTCATTTCATGAGAAGTCTGCCAAAAAACCCAGAAAGGCAGCTGTGGCCAGTAGCACACGGTGGTACTCTACAGCAAGAGATTTATTTACTTAAAACTTGCTTCAGAGTGGGTTTAGTGCCAGTTCTTAAAAAGTGATATCATTTTTTACGTAGCCTACCCTTTTAGAAAGTATTTTTTTGGAGAGGGCTGTTTTCCCTTCTTACACAGGTCACTGCCTGCAGTGTGTGAGGTTTGGGAAATGGAAACAGGGTGCGTTCCCAAGTGGAAGTGACTGGCACTTTACAACGATCCCAGGAAGCCTGAAGTTTTCTGCCTTCTGAGGAAGGCCAATGCTGATAATTTCAGGTTTGAGGATCAAGGATTCAAGTTGAATTATGAGATTGGTTGGTTTCTTCATTGCTCTCCTAAGATGCCTCATTTGCTGCTGTCCACCAAGTTTTAAATACGCAGCTGGCTATACCTGGCCTTTCCAGACCTCAGCTTTGTTCTATTTCCATGCAATGCTATTCCCAAAGGTCATGAGCTTTGTGTGCAGCCTGCTGCATTCACCTTGCTCACAGCTTGCCCTGGAAGGTCTTCTAAGGAATACAGAGGTGGAATTGAAGGCTGACCATCCCATATCTTGTGTATCTACATTTCTGATTTCTGTCAGCTCTCTCCTTGCCCGATCATGTTTCTTGTCTTACAGTTTATAACAATCATCCCACATATATCTGCTGAGCTCTTCTGCTGGAAACTAAAATGGAAAAGACCTCCAAGCTTCACTTATCTCTGTCTAAGCATTGACTTTGTGCTTTCTTATAATAACATTCACGGGATCCTTCCTTAGAAGAAGGAACATGTTGGCTTGGGGCAGAGCCTCACAAGAGCTGCAGAGGGGTAGGGATGTCCAGGCTGTTGAGGATTTGCTGTTTGGATATATATGGGAGTGCAATATTCTGTTGCTTCTTGTGCTTCCTGGCTCTAACCTCTGCAACCTTATCACTTTTGATAGAGCTAAAACTGCAGTGCAAATAATTGTAGGGCCAAGCTCTGCTGTTATTGAGCTGACAATGGGATTATAGTGCGGTGGACGATTTGTGAGTGGGAAGGCCAAGTGGCTGCTACCTCTTCCATTGGTGCCTTGCTCTGACAGCTGGCACATAGTGCTCACAAGCAGGTTTGGCAAATAGGGCTTGTAGCTGTTTTTTGCAGGAAGGGTGATAACCACTGGAATGAGTGAGCCTGGGGGCTTCCTTGAGGATCTGGCAGTGTAGTTAAAGGTGAACAGTGGCTGAGTTCCTCTCCTTGCTTTTAAAAGTGATTAAAAATTACTAAGCAGCATTTTTTTTCCTTGGGCTCTGCTTCATTTTTGGCTGAGAGCACCCTGAGCGTTTCTCTGGCAAAGCCACAGCTGTTGAGAGTTTGTGATCCTAGCGTGTCCTGGCATGGTACCCGCAGTACAGCACACTGCTGTGGACAGGCTGGCTTGCATTACCTCGGAGCTCATCCAGCGCTGGCCTCCATCAGAGACCATTGCATTTTCAGCAGTAGTTTGGGAGGAGATGGCCTGCCTCTGATTTTCTTGTTTGTGGGTGGTTGTTTTTTTATTCCTGCCCCTTTCCCAGAAGTTCAACCTGCAGCAGATCAACTTTGATCATGGCTTAGACAGTAAAGCCACTTGTCACTGCTGTTGGGATTTCCTCTTGAGAATCAGGAGACCACAAGATAACTTCTACATCTTAACGGAAATAGTGTGTTGTGCTTATTTGTCATGTTGAGTTACCTGGCTTGGGTTGATGTTACTTAAAGCCGCTGCTGCAAAATAACTTGAGACTTCCTGCTACATAAATTCATGTTGTTTTGATTTGAATACTGCATTCTGGGCAGGTTTGACCTCCGGATGGGATTTAAATTATGGGATTTAAATGACGGGATTTAAAGCCGTTCATGGAGCCTGTGCCAAAAAGTTACTCTCATTGTAGAAAATTAAAACTCTGCATTTTAAATTGCCCAGCAATTAAGGCAGTGCAATCCAGCTATTACGTCTGACACTACTACACAAGCTGTCCATATATGTGATTGCAGGTTATGTTGTTGCTAGGTGAGGCTAGAAATTAACTTTGAAAGGAAGAGCCTGTACTTGGAGTAAAATGTTACGTTAAAGAACACTAATGGGGAATTTACATTCTGGGACTGGCTATCTTGTGTATTTAAAGGTAAACTCTAGCTGCCAGTGAGAGCTTTGAAGCATTTTCAGGTAAGAATATCTGCACCAGTGTTGCAAGGTCACCATTTTAATGTGGAATCCTTCTCTTATTTGCCCTAATGTAAAATTATCTTGATCGATATGAAGCAATGTAATTGAATTGAGATCATCTTAATAAGGTAGCAGTTACATCTATTGCCTGTGATCAAGTAATTCAAGCACTTCTCGATCCTTTTGCCAGCGTAAGACACAGACTCATTCCCCTATGACACTTTCCCTATTAACCCAGCAAAAGCCACGTTAAACCTGTGTTGCCTGCCATGGTTTCCAGTGTTTGCCAACGTGAGTGTGACTGATGTTACTGTCCCTTTCTGTCTCTAATAGTCATATGATTTCCGGTGGTATCTTTTTGAGAGATAATACACTTAGCCTGCTAAAATGGTTGAAAATTAAATGATTGAGTTCCAACAGTTGTATTTTTGTCTGAAAAAGTCATACTGTGCCAGGTTCTTACATCCTTTAGTCCTCGATAAGTCAATAGGACAGCTGTGGAATAAAATGGTTTTTAATGAGAAATGATGACAGAATCTGGCAAAGAAATAATGGTGAGTTAATCAGGAAAGTTCTGCATTTTTGTAGCAGCCTGTCCAATGGTGCCTTAGTCAAATGGTTTGAAATAGTGATCGGAGCAAGGCAATAATACTTCTGTATGTAGATATAGCCTTAATTAAAAGAAAGAAAACCCCAACCCTCTGTTTCTGATTCCTGTTCATTCCGGTTGATTGTGTGGCAGAATGCTTTCATGGAGGAGTTTCTTCATTGGCCATGAGATGCCCATTCTTTGAGGTGATGTGGCGTTTTGGTAGAGTTTTTGTCCAGAGTGGGGTGTAGCGCCAGGGACTGTCACGAGCACCCTTAATGTGTGAGTATATAACTAAGGTGGTGGCCAGGAAGCCGCTAACTCTGTGCTCTAGAAAGGCAGCGAGGAGAAGGCGAGGCAGCAAAGATGCAAAATGAAAAATACCTGCCTGTTTCCCTAATGACTTTGGGAAATCAGCAACTATCTGTTTTAGGTGAAGAAATGAGGGAGTCTCTTTTGATACCAGACTCATCATTAATATGAATTATTTCTTTTTGTAGGCATGCGTAGGCAACTCAGAGAATAGTGGTAGATGAGACACACAGATAACATATTATCAAGCTAATGTATACAATTGTAGCATTATACAGTAGTAGAAACTGCAGCTATGAACAAGATGTTATCAGACTTTTTTGTGAAACAAGAATAGTGAAACACCCCCACCCCACCTCCCAACTTCCTGCTGAATCTTCTTGCATTGAGATTAAAGGATGATCAGTTTTCTATAGTTAAAATGGTACCGTATCTGACACACTTTTTCATACCAGCCATTTGAGAGCAAATTAAACTGGTCAAGGCTCTACTGGAGTTCAGAATACCAATGTCCATCTGCTTAAGCTGTTACAAGCCAATTAATAAATAAAACTTGTAGATCAATTAAAAGTGTATTAGCTGAAGGAAAGGTAGAGCTCTTGTAGTATCACAGATATCTTGAATGTTTCAGGGTAAGAAATGTAATGCTTGTGTTTCAAATAGTAGTATTGGAAGAAGTCCTTGAGATCGTAAAGAGTTGTCTGACTTGGTAGGAAGTACCGAGGTCTTTCCTCCAAGTGCTAATAGGTGTTTGCAAGAGCAGGGTGTTGGATGTCAGGTGTGTGTTGGACTGTGAGGGATGGAAAGGACCACAACCACTTATTGACTTTCCGCTTTTGCTGGGCAAGCATGGCAAATAGCTTCTGATTTTCTAGAGAAAATAATTGTGTGTTGAATGCACTCAAAGCTGCTGAAAACACTTCTGCTCCCAGAACTTGACAATGTGGTGGGGACGGGAGTGTTGTGTTTGGAAAACCCCTTCGGTGGCAGAGACCAGAGGAGAAACCCCAAGGTGCCACTCACCCTCTCAGGTGTCTCAGTTTCACATACAGTTAGGTAGGTCCCTGGCAGTGGTGCTGATCCTGCTGTGCTTCTCCAGTCCTTGACTTAGGCTGTTCCTTTGATACCCCTATGTACTTTGTCAGAACAGCTGCATGACTCCATGCATATTCACAGCAACGTTAATTTATCAAGTGGCAGTGAGACAGATAACTCTTGGGGGGAAGGCTGTGTAGCAGCCACGCATCTGTCCATTTCCACTAATGCCATCCTGATGGAAAATAAGGTGCCAAGAGAATCTGCTACATGTTTTAGGAGTGATAACTACTGCTTACGTTCAGCGTTCTGACTGCATGTTATGGATGTTCTGCAAATTAGCTATACCTTTTCCCTTTGGATTTGCTGTTTATGAAAGCTATACATATTACAGATAGAGTAGCTTGTAGTGTACTAGGTGACTTAAGTAAGTACTGGTGCAGTAGTGGTATCCACAAGAACCTTTCAGTGTGAGCTAAAGAATTGAAATTGCAATGGGGAGCCAGTACTAAGAGTACTGTGTTAAGTACCTAAGAAATATATTTAAACAGAACTAATTTGCTTGTTACAGATTACTTTCTGTTGTGATTAAAAATGAAGGATGTGGATGAGAAGGAGCCTGAGAACTGGGCAGGGTATGGCAGTGATCTGCAGGGAATGGGCAATGTGAGGTGAAGTCAAGCCTGGAGAACATCAGGGTCTGTAGATGATCAAAGGGTTCATAGTGTGTACTGAACTCAAATGCAAGACACACGTGATGTGTTGAAGTGCTGTTCTGTGGTCGTATGTCTGTGTTGTATTTCAGCATGTGATGGGGTGGTATCATTGCACACTTCTGTCTCTGTTTAGCTAGCTTGCTGTAGGGTTTAAAACCAGGCTCCTGCAGCTTTTTTCCCTTTCGTGATGCTTGGATAAAGCACACTGCTCCTGTATTACTCAGTTTTTCCCAAATCAATTTATGAGGAGTCAAAAAAAATAGTTCCCATATTGATGCTTATTTCTTCACTCTCTGTTTTCTGCTTATTCCTTACACTCTCCTCCGTCATCTCACGGCAATCAGGACTGAGAAGAATGTGTTTGCCTTTCCACTTTCTTCTTTATTCTTGGTACTCAGCCAGATTTCTCCCCAAAAGCTTGGTAGCATTTTTTAATATGTATTATACTTCTGTCTTCTGGAAAATTATTTGTTCCTGCTCTATCTCATGAAGATTTGTGACACATTTCTCCCTGCCATCCTTTGATGTGGTGGTAAAGCCTAATGAAGACAATCTCCCCATCAGCAACTCTTTTGCCTTAATATTTATGCTTTACAAAATCACCAGTCATGTGGACATCTTTATACAAATATCTATGATTTTATTGCCAATAAGCATTGGTGGGCATTCTTCACCGCCTGTGCTGATTTTGGAGCTGGGGAGAGCTGACGGGGTCTAAAAAGTGTTCGTTAATACTCAGTGCATTCCCCTTTGGTGTTTCCCCTTTTCTTGCTGGTGATTCACTTCTGTCAGTCATCACCTGTTCTGCCTCTGTTGCCCAAAGTGGATGGATTTCTCTTTTTATGTTTGGGACTTGAATTTTTTATTTGGAATAGACTGCATGCCTTAGACCACTTTTTTTTTGTTGTTGTTGCTTGCCCAACATCTGAAGGGTTATGCGAAGTACCTGCAAAGGTTTGATACTGATAAAAGATTCCTGCAGGTATTTTGAAACTTAGTGTTATTTCCTGAGCTTTCAGTTACGGATCCTGCCATCTTAGCTGCTGTTAGAACAGGTTCCATATGTTTTAAGAGCTTCGTGCTTGTACGTGTGTCTTAACCTGGTTTCCAAAGGTCTGCCCTGGTGAAAAGCTTTGGAGTGTAGTCAGTGATTCAGCTAAGCAGGTGATGGGCGTGAGGTTCCAAATGTTATCTGCTCGCTTCATGGCCCACATTGGGAGGTGCATGTTCGTACAGAACTGAAGCTCAGTATATTTTTTTTCCTATTGGGTGCAAAATTATAAAACTTTTTTTTTTTCCTCCCCCCAGGCCATTTTCTGGTTTGTTCTTTATTCCATCCTCTCTGTGCAAATGAGGAATATTCTCCTCTGTATGGTTGGCACTCGAAGTTATATTCAGCGACTAGATGAATATTAATGTATGAACCAGAGATTTCAGATCTGCTTTGAAGTGAAGCTGCAATCACGGTCTTGGTTTTAGGGGCAAACATTTTGTTAACTTTAGCCTCCTGTGATACTGGTGAACCAATGCTTTATTTATGTGATGTAGCTCCCAGAGCTAGACAGGAGTCAAGGGAAAGGAGAAATGACTGACAGATTCAGTTCCCTAAATAGTAAATAAGAAAGGGCTGGCTCTGGCAAGGTGAACTTATTTACACCATTTAGCCTGACCTGTGTTTCTGTAACAGCAGCTTTATCTTGGTTTGTTGGGAGTTTTAATAATGCTAAGGCAGGTAAGACCACAGTGTAGCTTCGTGTATGTTTTGGAAAGACTTGTACTAACAGGAGTTCTGTGTTTAAATGGCCATATATGGGATGGCTTTTAATTGAAAAGAAAACTCTGTTGTTCTCCTTTTCAAAAGACTGCTTTGTCTTTGCATGAGAGGATGAGAGATTGTAAAAGTTGTCTGAAAAGTAAAGTTTCTATGTCTTAAAGTTAAGCTGCTATCCCCAACTCTATAAAGTACCAAGTATACTGGGCAGCGGTGTTGCTTTCTATCAGTTCTGATACTGGGTTTGTGTAAAAGGGATCCTGCCATGCTCTGGAGCCTGGCTGTTCTTACGTTTAAGAACTCCAGCCAGAACTCATACCATCATTTAGACCAAAAATGTAGTTCCAAATATCCTCAAGTGGCCGTAAGAGTGACGGCTCTATTCTGCGTTGCAGCCATCGATCTGAAATGTAGGGTTTCAACTGTTTGGATCAAAGATGAAATGAAGCAACGACGAGAAGAGCTACCCAAATTGAACAGTGCAAAGCAAGCAAATTAAAACCATGACAACTAATGAATTGGTAGATGAAAATCATTGTATTATCACTATCTCGGAACAAGTAGTTTATCGTCTTTAAATATAGCCCCTAAATTTGCATCTGCCTGTAATTTGGTAATTGGCATGCTAAATTAAATGGAATACATTAACTTTGTTTGGGTTTTTTTTTTCTTTAAACTGGTATTTTTGTTCTTTTTTTCTCTCTATTTGCATTACCTTCCACTAAGTTTTTCAGGAAATGTCTTCATACAGGTAGGGTATTTTTGGAGTAGCTTGAGCTTACTAATGAAGCAGCATGAGACCTCTTTTCATGGTTAGGAGAGATTTGGGTTTTTTTAATCCTGTTATTGACTCATGCTACAGGGGATGGTGTTTGTCCACCTTGCACCCAGTACATAGAAGCCTGGAAGGGCATGGCACTTGTCGCAGAAAGAAGAACTGGAACAGAAGAACACAGTGGTGACTTCAGTATTTTTTCTTGACTTTCATCAACTGACTTCATGTGTTTCTCTTTTGCCTAGTCAGGCTGATGCTGAAAAGCACTCTTATTTCCTTCTGTTTTTTAACAGACCAGGACAGGCAGAGTATTTTTGGAATATGTGAACTGGTCTGAAGCTTCAGCTATCTCTCTTGTCCAAAACTTTTCCTTCTAGCTGGCAGTTTTCTTAGTGCTTCCCATGGCTTCTGCTTTGCTTGGAGCAGTTGCCTCCCTGAAGAGACCAACTTGCAGAAATGAATTACCATAGGGTAACAAATGCCTGTGTACTGTTTACTTGATGTTAAGTCACCTTCAGTTTGCTCCTGTCCTGGTGTTTAAACTGTCTGGTGAGGCTACAAAGCCTCATGCTTCAGGTTACCTTTTGGTGTGGGTCTGTCTGGAGCAATTTTGGAAAAGCTGGGTGAGAAGGAAGGGTGTATTTAACACTTAACTTGTAGCAGAATGGGACCCTGACTTGAGCTAAGCCACCGCTGTGTTGCCCAACTCCATTAATGAACCTCATTGACTGGTTTCTGGTGTTCATTGCAGGTGGTTCTACTTTGGTTCTCCTTTTGTGCAGCAGGAGGGGCCTGAAAGCAAGGACTGTTACCACCAAGTACTAATCAAGGTTTAAAAAATAACAATGCTCTGGAGTTGTCATTGTGTCTTAAGGAAACCTCTTGATTCGTGGAACCTCTGAAGGTGAGGTAGGCCTTCCTGGGAGTTCTTGCCTATTTTGAGCCAGGGAGATTTTGTACAGATGTGTTAACCATTGTGCTGGAAACCAGAACTGGTAATTTGAGTGCTTAAATTCTAAAGACTGCTTGTTCCTGGATTTATGATGCACACTTGAAGAGCTTGCTAGCTTTTTAGAAAGCAAAACCAAAAAAGTTGATACAAGTCCATCTATTTTTTTATTGAAAGATTAAACATAAAATGGAAAACAGAGAAAAGCAAAACAAAACATAATTGAAAATTTAAAAATCCCCGACCTTTGATCTTTTTATTTTATGTCTAATATTAACCTTGACATTTTAGATCGTTCTAAAAGGATTTGGTGCTGCAACAACAATTTTTCAGCATTTAAGCAGTGACAATTAATGTGGGAGCTATGAAAATAGCCTACAGGAAGTGTTTTTCTGTCATACTGTATTTGCATATAATCAAATCAGTAGCATGTCCTGTATTCAGAGAGGAAAGAAGTCACTTAATAAACATCCATGAATAAACACTGTAGAGTTGAGAGCTTGTGCTCGGATCCAAATAAAATTACTCATGGCATCTGTGCTCTTCTCTGAAGATAATCGTTGCAGCCAGACAGACTGGGTGCTGCAACTGCCCTAGAAGTCATGCCTTGCCAAACTTGTAGAGGCTGAGGGAATAGGTCATTAATAAAGTTTTCTTTCTCTCTCTGTTAACCCCTCAAGTTGGGGTTAGTTTTCAAAATGCAACAATTTCCCTGTTTGGGGTTTTACTAATGATATCTCAAAACATTATGTGCCATGAAAACATCTTTGATTGTTGCCTTCTATCTTTTTTGAGAGAAAAAGTGAGGAAAAAGCATCTGTTGGAGCAGCAGCAAGCTAAGTGAGTTCATACAATGGCTTAAAATGACCTGAAACCTTTAGCTGGTAGTAGTAACTTCAGTTCCTCTCTGGAGCTTATATTTTGAGCATAGTTACAGAAGGAAAAGGGGAAAAAATAATTGTAGCTACTTCAGTGAATTATTGTGTGTCTTCTGTATCTTTCTATGAGAAAGCGTGTTTGTTGTTGTAATCTACAAGCTGAAACAAGAGTAGAAGTTTTAGTTAAGAAAGGCACCTCCAGTGATGGAGAAGCGGATCCTGTATCCTTGTGTTTACTTTGTGTAGCAGCTCTTGAGTAGCTGTGCTTGGCTTGGCAAACTGGGGCTTAACTAGTTTATCCTGTATACCAAGGGAGCCACCTGAACATATTAATCTTAAGTATTTTCTTTCTCAAAACCATGTGCTCTTCATCACAGGGAGTTAGCTTAGCTTCAGACCTGCAAGGCTTTCTGGGAGTTGCTCATCATTTGTCTCCCTGTCTGGAAACAGGATGGAGTACACTGCCAGATGTTTGCTTATGTTTGTTGTTATGGAGGAGGTTGGCAGACTCCCTGGGTGCCTTATATGGGGGCTGTGCTGGCCTTGTGTGCAGGAGGTTTTGCCTGAACTCCAGCCTTAAATAATCTCTCCTGAAAATGGTGCCTATTCCTGCCCATTCTTTCCCAAAAGAGTTGGGAATGGGGCTGACTTTTTATTTTCATAACAGCCTTTATGTGATCGAAGAGTTAAGTGCCACGTTTGCTGTGAGGTTCTCTGCGCTTGTTATGCAGAAACAAGCTCTGTTCTTTCAGATCTTCATGTGCTCCTCAATTATTATACTTGTGGCTTTCTAATTAATGCATATTATCTTTTTGAATGCAGTGACGTGATCTGGATGCATGTTATAGATGAGGGGCTGGGAGTGCTAAACAGCATTCCTGCAGGTCTGTGCCCTGAGCAAGACCTGTTGCTTACAGAAAGTCATGATTCTCTTTTGTGCAGCCTTTTCCCCCCACCGTGGGGTCCCCAATAGGTCTTTTAGCTTCTGATGTAGCTTCCCCTGTGTGGATTAGGGGCTTGTTAGAATAAGTTTTTTGGACCTTTTTTCCAGTTTCTCAAGATAGCATTAAATTTTGATCTTGCTCTCCAGAGTTATTTTTAGCCTTTTCATCATCATCATCTACATATTTTTGTAAGTCTGCTCTATAATTCATCTTCTAAATCATTAGTGAGTATATTAAAGTACACGGGACGTGTATCTTAAGAACTGTACTCGAAATGTCCTTCAGGTTGAAAGAGAACATTTTAAAAACTACTCTTATGCCTTTTTTTACCTAATTGCAAAACTTAATTCACTTTTTCTAAAGGAAACGCACGTCACTGGTAGGAGCCTTGGTGAAGACATCTCATATTTATGCACTAATCTAGTTACTCTGTCAGGGATGGAAATTAGGTTGGTTTGACATGATTTGTACTTGACAAATTCATGCTGGCTGTTTGCTATCCATTTATTATCCCCTAGGTGCCTGTAAATTGATTAATCATGTGTTCCGGTATCTTGCTGGGCAGCAAAGTTAAGATTACTGATCTCCAATTTCTTGAGTCTTCCTTCCTTCTGTTGGTAAGAGAGTCCTATTGCTCTTCTCTCGTCTGTGGGGACATGCTGATTTCTCTGTCAATTTTGAGGTCTGTTTCTGCTAGTTCCTAAGATAACTAAAAGTACTGTTTACATAGTCATGCTGATTTGAATAATGCTTAGTAAAGTTTTAGCATTCCGTAGCTGTCCCCACTTTTTTTTGTTTCCCCCCACTTCTCAGGAATTGAGCTTCCAAATCTGATTAACTGACCTTAAATACCTGGTAATGACTTATATCTGTGAGGAATGACACACTAGAAAGGTCTGAGCATTTTAGACTTGCCCACAGGGTTATTTGTCTCCCATTAAGTGTGTCCTTTTTGTGTCTATTTCTACAAGACTTGAGATACCGTCATGGTATTTTGCATCCCATGGTACTTAACTTATTTTATTTGGGGTTTATGCCTTTGTGCTCTCACTGCTTTCTCTTGCAGGGTGTGGTTTCAGGTTATCCCTGACATAAGTGGTGGGTGCAGTGCCCCAGGAGGAGCATGCCCCTTCTCTAGGTTTACTCCTAGTTGCTTATATAACAAGACTAACCTCTTTGTCATCTTTTGGTGGTGTTTATGGCAGACTATTTTTCCATCACATCGATAGGCTGATTAATTCATCCTGCAGCTTGCACGATCACTAGATCAAACACAGGAAGGGAGCAGGAATTGATAGTATGTAGGTGAGGGAAGAACAGATGGCTCTGTTTGGTGGCAGCCCCCAGTTAGATCAAATGTGCCATGAGAATGCACCGAGTCATCCACTGATGTATTTTGGCTTTGTTTTCTTCAAAGGGAGTTTACTTTTAGTTCCTTATGAAGGTGCCCCTATATTCATGCTGGTATTCCTTTCTTTGATTGGAATTCCTCAGTTGCCTCCAGGAATGGCTGACCTTTCTCCTTGCTTTTATTCCTCAGCTTCTTTCCAGAGTCCCCAGAGCTTTCCAAAGGTTGATAAATCCACTGTGTTCAACCACTGAGGCTTTACAGTTGAGGTATAACTTGTTTCCCCTCCAATACAAGTAGAAAGTAATAAGGTACTGAGGAAGACACAGCGGATCTTGACTGGTGGCAAGGAAGCATGGAGTAGAAAAATACTAGGCCATGTGAAACTACCCTTGGCTTTCTTCACAGCCTGCAACATTTTGGAGAAGAAGTTAGGAGTTCATAGCTGATTTACAGCAAGGATGTGGTGAATGGGCTCTTGGTAGCATTTTGTGAGGTTTTTTTTTGACCAGTCTTATTCAGCTTTTTAATGTCCTAGTGAAACACACTGGCTGTGGTTTTGAGTGTTGGGAGGAGGAGATAGAAATGTTTTAAAAGTGTGGCTCCTGCTTCAGGAGGATTTTTGCTGTTTCAGAGTGGTCTGAAATACATGGCATGCAATTATAAAGGGATACATGTGGTGTACTGAACTTCAGCAAACATAATCCATATAAGTACACACAGTGAATGGCTTCTAAGGGCCTGTTTCAGATAAAAACATCTGGAGATATAGGATGAAAACTGGTGTAAGTCAATGGTCAAGCTGTTAACAAAACAAAATGTTGGGGTCTAAGAGTAGGTAGAGTTACACATGGAAATAAATGAGTATGACCGGGCACTCTGCTATAGGGGTTTTCATGTACTCTGGACATGCGTGTCAGGAGTTGGTTTTAGGGGATGCAACTTATCCTGCTTGTAAAAAAACCCAAGAAATCAATACCTGAGGGTGCAGAATCACAAGGTTGGAAGAGACCTTTGAAGATCATCACGTCTAACCATTCCCATCCTAAACTAAACCATATCCCTAAGTACCTCATCAACCTTTTTTTTGAACGCATCCAGGGATAGTGACTCAACCACTTCCCTGGGCAGCCTGTTCCAGGCCCTGACAACTCTTTCAGTATTTTTTTTTTTTTTTTTTTTCTAATATCCAATCTAAACCTGCCCTGGCACAGCTTCATGCCATTTCCCCTTGCCCTATCTCCTGTCACCTGGCTGAAGAGACCATCGCCCACCTCTCTACAACCTCCCTTCAGGTAGCTGTAGTTGGTGATAAGGTCTGCCCTCAGCCTCCTCCAAGCTAAACAGCCCCAGCTCCCTCAGCCACTCCTTATAGGATTTGCCCTCCAGCCCCTTCACCAGCCTGGCTGCCCTTCTCTGCACTTGCTCAAGGACCTCAATGTCCTTCTTATGGTGAGGAGCCCAGAACTGCACACAGTACTCGAGGTGCAGTCTCACCAGTGCTGAGTACAGGGGCACAATTATCTCCCTAGACCTACTGGCCACACGGGTTTTGATACAAGCCAAGATGCCATTGGCCTTCCTGGCTGCCTGGGCACACTGTTGGCTCATATTCAGCCTGCTGTCAACCAGCACCCCCGGGTCCTTCTCTTCCTGACAGCTCTCCAGCCAGTCTCCCCCAAGCCTGTAGCGCTGCATGGGGTTATGATGTCCCATGTGCAGCACTTTACACTTGGCCATGGTAAACTTCATCCCATTGGTCTCAGCACATCGGTCCAGTCTGTTCAGATCCCTCTGAAGAGCCTCCCTACCCTCAGGCACATCAACACTTCCTCTAGTTTAGTGTCATCTGCAAGCTTACTGAGGGAGCATTCAATCCCTTCATCGAGGTCATTGATAAAGATGTTGAACAAGACCGGACCCAGGACTGAGCCCTGTGGGATGCCACTTGTGACTGGCCTCCAGCTGGATTTTGCTTCATTCACCACCACCCTTTGGGCCCGTCCATCCAGCCAGTTTTTAACCCAGCTGAGGGTCCACCTGTCAAGGCCAGTGGCAGCCAGTTTCTCAGTCAGAATGCTGTGAGAAACCGTGTCAAAGGCTTTACTGAAGTCCAGGTAGACCACATCCACAGCCTTCCCCTTGTCCATTAATCAGGTCACCTTGTCATAGAAGGTGGTCAGGTTAGTTTGACAGGATCTACCTTTTATAAACCCATGTTGACTAGGCCTGATCCCCTGGCCATCACACATGTGCTGCATTATAGCTCCCAAGATGACCCTCTCCATGATCTTCCCCTGGACTGAGGTCAGGCTGACAGGCCTGTAGCTCTCTGGATCCTCCTTCCAGCCCTTCTTATATATGGGTGTCACATCTGCCAGCCTCCAGTCAAGTGGAACTTCCCCAGTCTGCCAGGATTGCTGATAGATGATGGAAATGGGTTTGGCAAGCACATCTGACAGCTCTCTCAGCACCCTTGGGTGAATCCCATCTGGCCCCATTGACTTGTGGGTATCTAACTGGCCAAGTAGGTCACTAATCATTTCCTCCTGAACCACAGGAATTTTGCTATTCCTCCCCTCTCTGTCAGCCAGTTCCTTAGGATGAGTACTCTGGGAGTATCCATCTTTACTATTATAGACTGAGGAAAAGAAGGAATTAAGGACCTCAGCCTTGTCTTTATCCCTTGTCACTAATGTTCCCTCAGCATCCAATAAGGACTGGAGATTCTCCTTGACCCTCCTTTTACTGTTAATTTACCTATAGAAGGACTTTTTATTATCTTTTACAGAATTGGCCAGTCTGAGTTCCAGTTCAGCTTTAGCCCTTCTGACTTTCTCCCTGCATGATCTCACTAAATTCCTATAGTCGGCCCAAGACACGTGCCACCTTCTTCCAAAGCTAGCTCTGCAGTTTTGCTGTTTTTATTCTGTTAATTTTCCCCACTATATTTTGGCAAACCTCTGTTGATTCAAGTAACTGTTGCTATTGGAGTTCCGTGAGTCCCTTCTTAGTGGGTCTAGTGGTAATAGTGCAGGCTGTTGGGGGGACAGCGCTGTCCCCCCTGGGCGCCCTGACTCTGTGTGTTGGCCTGAGCCATTTCCATTGCTTTGAAAAAGCTGTTCCAAGCTGTAGCTGCTCTCAGGTCCTGCTTGGATGATATTTCTGTTGTGTTTTCCCACTACAGGTGACCGTGTCTGCCTTGTTACTCCTGTGCTTGGAAATAAGCTGTCCCTGCCTGTGGCAGAGTTGTGTTCCTTTGTCCTGTAGTTCTTACCTCTTGGCACTATTGTCATATGGATATTAAAACGTCAGATTATACACGAAATGTCTATTTGTTATTTCTGTCAGCTTTTAAACACTTAATTTTAAAATACTCCATTATTTTGATGAGGGGGATGTGTGTTCATATTCTTAGATTCAGTTGTTCTAGGCTACTTTAATTTGCAAATATACAGTGAAGGTATAGAATCCTACCAAGTAAAATAAATCTGGTCAGACCACTCTTAGGTATCTTTATACAGCAGTACAACAAAATTAAATATTTAAAATTTGTGGACAGCTGTATTGTATGAGCAAAGTTGCAAGGAAAGAAAAGGTAAGGAATGCCCAGAAACGGGAGTGTGGCTAGCTGGTATCTGAATGATTTGTAATGAGAAACAGAATGGCTTCTGGGAGTTATTCATTACGTGATCATTGTTGAAGCAGGAATTAAATACACTGCACTCTAGAATGTTCTGTTAGTGCATTCTGATTTTGTGAATAAAAAGGGGTTTGCACTCCCGATAACATGTAATGCAGAATTAATTGAAGCAAGAGAGGACAGTCAGAGTTTTGCAGGTCAAACATTATGTCATGAACTTAAGCTGCAGTCCTTAATTTCATTTGTACCGTCAGTACCATGCTTCACCTCTGTAGGAGTCTTTATTTTTCTCAATCAGCCCAGCCTAGGTAGTAGGAGCAGTACATCTTAATATGGTGTACGTATTGATCTATTAGAAATCTTATTAGAAAATTGGTTCATCAAGAGGAGATTATTAATACATACTTTAAGATAAACACAACTGAAGAATGTGAAGGGCTAAGTCCCTGTATTACTGGAAGACACAACCCCAAACACACTAACTGAATTTATTTCCTTGTAGTTGCATTGTTTATAACATGATGGTCAGATGGTAGGATGACTTTGATGCAGACCATGCTTCTTGCCACAGGTGGGCTGGAATTGACTCATTCCAAAAGTAAAACAGTGACAGAATAAGAATCTGTATCTCAGTCATCATCAGTGGTTAGAGAGGTAAAGGAGGATTTATGTAACCTTAATGACTTCTTGAGCCAGGAACTGAAAGGCTTGTTTGGGTTCATTGCCTCTAAGCAACACATCATGGATTAACTGACAATGCACCTGTATTGGGAACAGCAGCATCATGATTTTTGTTCCTATGACAAGCTTTTCTTGATTGGCTGATGATTTGGGTTTGCTATAAGATGACTAAGTCATGGGTCTGAGGTTGACAGACTCAGATCTAAGTTGCTGGCTGTATATATAAAGCTCTGAGGTAGGCTTGCATGAGAATACCACTGTTCAGTGATTCCCATCTTTGCAGGTGTGCAACTCTTTCCTCCTCCCGTTTTCCTGTTAAACATTCCAGGCACTGAATAGTCTTGTCTTGGAACAAAATACAGGCTAGGAGTGAAAGCTTAATATTGCACCCCCACCCCAACTTGTATCAAAATATTGCGTCTTACTACTCTGTTCCTCTCTTTAGATCAGCTTACATGTTTGCTTCACTCAGGTTGCCATAAGGATGTGAACATGGAACCAGGAACTTCACCACTTGTGTGTCCCATTTTTTTTCTCCTGCTGGGGATTAGGAATGGGTTTGTGTTCTCAAATCAAAGCTCATCAATTAAATTAGAGAAGAAAGGCCATAAAACATAGAACTGAAAAATAAAGCCAGAAGCGTACGTGGCTTTTATTCTGCTGCGAGGTCTCAAATTTTGGCAGCAAAAATCCCATATTCTGGAGATGTAGATGCCTTGTGAGATAAAAATCTTGCTTTGAAGTCATTAGAAGAGGAGAAGAAAGCAAATAAATGGTTCCTGTCTGAAAAAGTAATTTGAGTCTTGTCAGCTTGCTATTAGCTTAAAATCTAAATCTGGAAGTTGCACAACAAATGCTGTTGAATCCTACAACCAGATTCCTTAGGCTAGCTTTCATGGCAAGCTACCTCCCTTGCAACATCGAAGTGAGGGCAGGAATCTTACATTCTAGAAATAGCAGAGTTCCCAAGACTTCGTATTGACTTCATAGTGATTTTTTTTTCCCGTTTTCAAGCTACGAAGTGAAACATTCTCACTTTTCAGAGATGTGTTAAGTGAAAGTGCTTTTTGAATTCTTCTTCAAATAGGCTATTGAAGCTAAAAAATACTCTATTTGGAGGTTGATACTGACATTTTGTTTGAGAAGGGTTCATTTTTTAAGTCTCACCGGGCTCTAGATGCTGTTAATTCTGTTCTCCATTATAAAATCCAAACTATTTTTCTGAGACTTTACTGCTTCTATGGCAGCCAATCAATCAGCTAACTGTTTCTCCAGCTAGTAAGGGATGGATTTGGGATTCCCCAGCTATAACAGCAATAGTATCTGACAGCAAGTAAAGCTGAACGATTTGCTGAGGAAAACCAGTTGAAACTTCTAATCTTTTCAAACCAAAAGAGTGCTTCTTTCCCCTCTGTCATATGTCAGTGCCACCATCAATGTGCCACAGCCATCCCATAATTTGCCTATCGTTGATCTCATCAAAGGTTTGAGTAGAAACTAGAGGGTATTTTCTGTGTTTATTCTGAGCAGGTATAAGCTCAGATTTTGTTGGACACAGACTCCCTTAGAAACATGTTGTGTGGTTGAAACCAGAGTATGGATCTAGGATTCTCCAGTGGCCACTTACTGTTTCCTTTCCTTGTTCTTATCGGCCAACTAAGTTGCTTGGTAAGGTGGGCAGGGATCTTTCCGTATCTAATTGTGTATAACACACACTGCATGTATCTAATTGCTTATATTGTATGCTGTATATAGGTTTTGTATGATTCTTGCTGGAAGACCTTGATGAAATGTCTACAAGAATGAAGTAGGCTGTCAAATGCAACTCCCTAGTTTTCAGGGAACTCCAGGAGATTTGAGATGCATCTTTGCCTTGTTAATGCTGTGTTGACTCTTCCCCAAATGTGGCTATTCATCTCCCTGCTATTTCTGCTATTCTGCCTGCCCTCAGCTCTGACCTGCTCATCTGTACTTCCCCCTCTCCCCCCTCCATGAAGTCTTCTTTAATCCATAGGGCTCCTGTCGGTGCATCTGAAGGTGGGATTGAAGCAGATGGTTTAACTCCTCCCAGTTTGTAATCCTGTTTTTCTTTCACTAGCTTATTTCACAATTCCTGGGTGAACGGCATCTGGACCTGCTCCTTGATTACTCATGTTGTCTCCTTGCTCCATTAAGTTTCTATCTGTAGTGAATTTTTTTTTTTTTTTGAGACCAGCTCTCACATCTGTTCCCTTTCCCTAAACCTGGAGGGATTCCAATACTGGCAGTGTTTGCAAACCCCAGGTAGTTGTACCTTTTTTCTTTTGAAAGCTGACAAAGACATTTAAGATTATAATTAAGACTAATATAATGTATCGTCACAGTGTTACTCAACTGACTGAGTTTGAGGGTGTAACTCTTTTGAAATACTTTCTTTTTAAAATAAGAACAATGGCTTTAGACACTGTATGTTCTGAAGGTGTAAAAAGTTTAGAAATTTAGATATGTGAGACATCTGCATCCTTTTTTCAGTAAAAACAGTAGGGAACCTGTTGACAGGTAGAAAAATTGACTTTAGGTGGAGCAGCATGCGTTGAGTATTTGTAGAAAAAGGTCTTCAGCATTGGTTAGGTTCACTAGCGGATGTTGGTTCAGGTGAACGTTTTTGGCCTCAGAGGGAGTTGTAGTTGCTAACCCAAATAATTGAGCTGATACTACAAGGTCTGTGGAGCAGTGACATTTATGCTTGGGTAGTGCAGGAAACTGCTACGCTGGTTTCTTTTGCCTTTTTATGTGTTTGACATTGACTTAAAAGTGTACATGGCAAGAAAATAAATTATTTAAGCAGAGATGTTATCTGCAATCTGATCCTTTTGCTTTTTACACTATCACAGCAATGCTTAAATGCAGAGGTGCCTTTCCCAATCAAGTCTCTACTTACTACATGTTTCATTTAGTAGTTTGAAATTTTTTTCGCAGTGCTAAATTAGGAAACCAGAAAAGTTTGAGTTCCGTGAAGAATATTAGTTTATGTTCATCGTTGCTGAGGAAGTTGCTGGGAGGAAATTTTTGCCTTTTTTTAGTGTTGATGATGTGTTGTCATGAAAACCCCAGTTTAGCAATGCTGCTTGAACTAAAGAGTAAAGTCCATTGGGTTTCCTAGGCTTTCTTGTCTTGAAGCATTGTGCTTTACAAGAGAGCGTCCTTGCTGTGGAAGGGGGGAAAAAATCAGTGCATGAATCTTTACCCTGAAGTGAAGTCCCTTCCTTTAGGTTAGCTCACAATTGCAGGTGCAAGCACAACCAGTCTTCTTCTGGTTGGCAAATTCTAGCTGCAGCCCTGTAAGTAGAAACGGCTGCTTAATGTTCTTTCTCCCCACCCTTGTTCATTAACTGTTAGTGACATGGACACGGTATGTCTAAGTATAAATATATCGCCAATGATCTATCAAGAAAATGTGAATTCAAAAAGGACTGAGAAGTTGTTGTGACAATTAAGCCCTTGTCATAAGTTAAGAAGTGAAAGCACCAGATGAGAAATCCAAAGCTTAAAGCAGCTACGTTTGCTGAATGACTGCAGACTGCTTCCTTATTAATTTAAAATAGGGGGAAAAACACCTCTGAACCCCAGGAAGACAGGCTGTAGCCATGTACTGAATACAAAAAAGCCTTGCCAGATGTCGGTGCCACTGCTGAAATGGGGAGGAAGTTCTATGCATCCCTAGAGTCCTAAAACGTGCCAGCAGAAAGGAAACAACCCCTTAAATTAAAAGAAAATGGCAGGTTTTCTCCGCTCTAATAGTAAAGGGCATTCTCAGTCTGCGTTCTTTGTAATTTATTTCAGATGGAATGGAGGTGGAAGGAATCAAGGATATAATGTATGTTTGGGCCAGGATGCAGTGCATGTCAAGAAAGACTTTTTAAGGGCTTGTACATAAAAGCTTTTACTGCAGCCCAGTGAGAGCCAGTGAATCGCTTGAGCTCTCTGCTGGTCCAGAAATGCATGTCACAGGTTAGACCCAGCTGTTAGGGAAGGATAGGAGGTGTTGAGCGCTGAACTTGAGTCACCTTGGGCTGGAAGAGGACTCTGAAAATGAAGTTGGGGAGCAAGAATTAATATCAGGCCAGTGTTGCCTGAAGATTATCTTTGAAGTTCCTGGGAGGGAGGTGGGAGAAAGAGTGGAGGCTGCAACCATTACTGTATTAGGAGTGGGGTTTGGACCTGCCTGTATCTCCTGAAGAGATGAGCATATTCGTTCGATGTGCTTCACTGAAGTCGTGCCACTGGCTCTACTGGGGTTGTTTGTGCACTCTCCCCTGGGTATTGCATCCTGTTTAACCATTCAAAGTGAGCGATAGGAAGGTTGAGTGGATTTGTGTGTCTTTGAGCAGTGGGGGTCCTCAGCCCCTGATTCATGGGAGAAAAGAAGGGGTTTCCTGTCAGAATCTGTGGAGAGAAAGCACTGGTTGCTCTTTTCTGTGGGTGTTTTATGAGCAAGGCAGATCTCTCCCCAAACTGATCTATTTCTCTTTCTCCTCAAGATTTCAAAATTTGCTAGTTTGAAAGCTTTTCTCCATGTTCCTGCTATGTGAATGATTTTTCTCTCCCTTTCAGATTTCAGACCCTTCCTCAGAGCCCTTTCCAGGCCCAGGGCTGCCTGAAGGGTACTTGTGTTCCTCCTCCTCCTCCTAACTCCACCTTCAGAACAGCCCCCAGAAGGCCTGGCAGCCCAAGCTCTGCCCCTGTTATTTTTTTCAGGTCTTGGACAAGAGGCGAAGGGGAGGTGAAGCTCTGATATTTCTGTTGGAGGGGTGCCACAAAGGGAGCACCTGATTTGAGAGCACCAAGTTGTTCTGTAGGCAGCTTAATACATTAAGATGATAAATAGTATCTAGGAAAAGTCTTACACAAAATTATTCCTGGGCTTAGTGTTTGTAGCTGCATCTTTCTTGTTTTCTATTTTTAAAAGTCTGAATGGCGGTAGAGAGGAGAAAAAAATGTACTTCAGAAACTTTAAAATTCTTACAGCACATTTGTCCTGAAGAACTCTCTTGGAATGAGTATGTGAAAATTGAGATTAAAAGATAATTGAGCCAAAAAGTCACTAGTTTTTGAGATCCTTTATTTTCTGAAGGGCTTAACCTGCTTAAAAAACTTAGTTTCTGATCAGATGAATGCAACTGCTGTCTGGATCCTTCAGAGAAAAGTCTTATATTAGTTTTCAGTTCTTGGTGTTGGATCTAGAGCTCTGACACCAGTATTAGAAACCAGTTTGCGGCAAGTTTGCTCTTTAACATCAAGTATAAATATTATTTTTCTTTTTCTTTTTTTTTCCTGGTGGCAAATTAGGCAATCACAGCCTGTGAAAGCTGAGCTACCCAGAATTGGTACGTGTCTCTCAGGTACTTAATTCTGTATAACTTCTCCTGCCCTTGGGCATTCATGCTCTTCAAATAAAGGAAAAAGAGTTGCATGGTTAAACTTGACTACAAAGCTCTGGTCCGTAGTTTGAATTCTAAGAAGGGGAGGTGCCATGGGAGTTGGGAGAAGGAAACAGCATCCCGGGCTCCAGGAAATCGCTGCAGTGGTACTTAGTCATGCGGGTGACTGGGAGGGACTTGGCCCTAGCTCAGGAGGGCAAGATGTTCTGCTTCTCTTGCAGAGTACACTGGAATCAAATCACGGTGAGGCTGTGTAGAAGGCCAGCTGGTATGCTGGTTTCAGGACAGCCAGGGAACTTCTTGGCAAGCCTGTATTTCTTTAATTAGGTTTAAAGGCTGTTTTGGCAGTTCTCCTGTCTTGGATTGATGTGTATGTTTTGTGGGATTGTAAATTAAGATGTTGAAGCATTCCAACTTTTTAAATTATTTTTAATTTCCAAAATAAATCTGAGTTTGCAATATTCCAAGTCTGCCCATGTTGTAGAAGAACATGGATTTTTGCTCTGCAGCATGTCAAAGGGAGAGGCTAGAAAGGTCCAGGGTGTTTACACTTTTCCTTTGGAACTGGTGCAAAACCTTGTTAAATGCTCCTCACCAGTTCTGCTGTGGACACCCAACTCGAACCCTTTCCCTCCCAGTGATTCTTACAGATCACTGCATTTGCCTAGCCTATTGCTGGCATTTCAGTACTGTCTTAAGATAGGCCTGACAGAAATTTTGTCTGCTCTAGCATTCTGAGGGATGGTCTCTGTTATTCAATAGTCAGCTGGTGTTAAGGTGAACGTCAACTTTACAGCCACCTCCTGAGGTTTTTATCATCCTCATGATGGCTCCCTTTTTCCTGCAGGAAAATGTAGGTGTCTGTCTTTTTATTTGTTCCTTGTTAAATATGCTCATTGGACTTTTAATTGCTGGTATCTGTCTACACATATTTAGTATTTTGGTGGGAATATTTTTTTAAGTGTGTTTCAGAATGTGTTTGGTGAACTGGTGTCTTGTCAATCAAAAATAAACTGCTGGAAGTGTGCTTTGGTCTCTTGCCACTCTCATTTTTCTACCTGATTTGCTTATTTTGCATACTTTGAAGAGGGCTGGTAGGATTTCCTCATTGATTGTGGACTGAAGTTTAAACACTTTGTATTCTTTCTGTCACTGACAGTATGCATCAGTGGTTAGCTCTAGGAGCCTTTCTATATAAAGCACTGCAGAAACCAGTAAGATTGTGGTACAGAATGCTCCTGGAACCTCAGTAGGTTTTCTGGATGGGCTGGGTGGGCTTTTTAATAAAACATGATGTGTGTATGTACATAGTGAAGTGGGAAGAAGGGGTAAAGCCAGGTAACAGCCCAAAGCATTGTTAGATCCCATACCCTTTCTCCTGAGGTCTGTGGAAAAGATCCATGGTTAAGAAACTCAGGTTTTTTTTCTTTTTTTTTTCTTTCTATGTGCATGTTTTGAGGATTTTGTAGGGGTTTGGGGTGAGTGGGACATTTGTCTCACTAAAAGGAAGTTAGTTGTTATAGGATTTCATAATACTTTTTCGTAATACTATTCCTTTGCACCTTCAGCTCCTGATGTGGTGAGCTGATGAATTTTCATTGAGGTAAAAGGTCTTCTGCTTCCCAGCAGCTTGTGGGTACTTCCCATACAGCCCAATGGTTCCCAGCTGTGATTTGGCATCTTGACGTAACTACCTTGCATATTTTTGTAAACAAATATGTATCTTTGTTATGTATATATTGCCTGCAGCCCATACTTGAGGGAATTGATACTTCTCCTCCAAAGTCTCCTTCCTGGCTTCAGCATGTTGGGAGTCATAGCAGGCTGGAGGCCACCTGCCAGTTTGTGTAGCTACAACAAATCCTTTTTGCTTCTGAAAGACGAGCTTGTTGTCCATTCCAGAGCTGACAAAGGAGATAATTTGTTTTGGCTGGAGAGGGAAAGCTGGACTGCTGCTCATCTTTACCGTACTGATGCACTTAGCTTTATATCCCTCGCAGTCTTCTCTTGTATTTTTTGTTCTGTTATAGGTGATTTGTCATGAAAATTTGGACAAGACTTTAGAAAAAATTTTCAGTCAAATGCTCAAGTAAATGTTGAGGCACAGAAGTCTGATGTACTACAGACAAACTTCTTGGTATATTCTGTCCATAATTGATGTAACTTGACAGTTAATACCGTACCATACCAGAGGTTCATGGGGATCTGAACCCAGAAAAAAGTGGGAGGACGTAGGTGTTAGAATGCTCTGTGGCAAAATGAAACATTGAGATACCCATTTTAAGGTGTATAGCCTCAATTTCAAATAACATCAGTGCGTGTGTTAGGCTTCAGCAGGACTCATGCTCACTGCATTCATAACCACTGATATAAGAAGACTGTTTCTGTCCAATTTCTTTTCCCTGTAGTCTTTCTGTTTTGCTTTGCTCACGCGCTCCTAGGTTACGTTATGTGTGGAAATAAGGCTTATGTGATCACACAGCTGATTGTGTGCACTTACCTGGTTTCATTTCCCTCACACCAACCAGTTTTGAATACGTTGAACGGTTCCGGGCAGGATTGATGGGTAGAAATTCCCAAAATCAATGTCCCAGGTTTTATGGGTAAAGGGTGATGTTGTTAGAGTCCCGGCTGATTTTAACTTTCAATCCTTGACTGTTCTTACTCTTACTGTCAGGTAATTCATTGACAAACATCATGCTAAGTGTTCTAGGAAAAATACGTTTCTCGCTCCCTTGTTTTGGCGAGTCCCAAACCCTTGCACTGTTAGGTGATGGTCAGTTTGTCTACCAGCAATGGCAAAATCCTGGTTTATTAGGCTGTGCCTTCCAGATTCTGTTGGCCTGAAGCCAGAAGTTCAATGTGCTTTTTATAGTATGATCTGTTAGAAAAGGGAAATTGGTCCCCCTTTGCAGAAGGCAGGGCATCAGGCCAGAAGGGTCAAACCAGAAGTGCTTGGGTTGATGGCTGGAAAAACGGTCTTGGTTAGCTCATTGAAAGGTGCTGTCATGCTCTTTTAACTGTCCCTATTACGAAAGATCTGTCTCTTCATCTTTTTGTCTTCTCCAGAATGATTTCCACATGACTATGTCCTCAAGGCTTCAGAGAGGGAGGCAAAATATGAGTCTTGGTCTCATTTTTTTCTTTTAAGAATACTTGCCTGTAACTGAGTGTAGGTTAAAGTTGCTTTTTCATTCTGTGCTGGGTATAGTTACATACTCTGCCTGAACAGGGAAAGGGGGTGGAAGAGGCAAAAGAAGAGGCCTCATTGCAAGGTCTGGTGAGGCAACAGAGCTGTTTGGAGAGAGGAAACCTCATTCTGTATTGCTCAAATCCCTCTTTATATGCAAGGCTTGGGTACAGAAGGAAGTCTGAACACACGGAGAGCCAGGTTAACTGTGATTTCTGTAGTCAGAAGTACCTGTCTGGTGGTTGGTTTGATGACTCATGGTTGATGCTCTTTCTTCAGTGAACACTTAGTATGAAAAGGTTGTGCAGTACTGCTGCATCTAAGCTGCTGGCCTGAACCAGGACCTTACGTCCGTTAAGTTTCTGTTTGGTACGTTGCAAGTTATCTTTGCCTCTAAGTGCATAAATTGAAGTAAAATATCTAGGCTATTTTCCTCTGTCTGTGGATCTCAAGCCTAATTAACTTAGCGCCGAATTACAGACATCTCTGCCGCCCTTGATTTGCTGCCGCAAGAACTGCCCTTCACTGGGGAAGAAACAGGCTCAAAATGCGTGCCTGATCTTATGGATCCCCAAGGCGAAGTTTACAAGTGTAATTTATTCTTTTGGCCAGTGTAAGTTCTCTATGCAAACTGCTGTGTTAAACCAGAGAGGTTCATAGAAATGTTTCCACAGGACATAGAGTTAATTCTAACTTCACAGGTCATAAATGCGCGACCATGGATGTCTTTACTGCCTCCGTGGCTGCACCCGCAGTAATCACCTCCAGGAGATAATGTTATGCTGCTTCCAAATGGCTTGCCCGTGTCCCAGGCAGTGGGAATTTTGGATTGCAGTGAGGGAGATGGGCTTTTAATCTCCACCATTAGCCAAACAAGCATTCCCTAAACACGTTTGGGAAGGCTTCCTTCCTTGTGAAAGCATCACATCTTTTCAGGCATTGATGGTTTCAGTGGTAATAAAGTACGTCTCTGGTTTTTATGTTCTGTTAGACATCTGTTAGTCCACAAAATTTTGATTGCTGATTGTTCAGTTTTAGTCCTTTTTATTGGCAAAAGTCTTTCACACCTTTGCACAGAGGAATTAATACTACACAATTTTTGTCATTAGGTGCCTGGTTTTATTGGATGATTTTGCTTGTTATGCTGACTTCATGCTGCTGAAAATGTCCATTTGCTGAATTTCTGGATGTTGCAACAAAAGATAGGAAAAATTGTTCTGACATATCTGAAAAACAAAGTTATTTTCTTTTAATGTTAAGTGACAAAAAAATCATGTCAGATCATTTTTATAGGCATTTTCAGCTGGAAAGTATTTCAGAGGGCAGCATGTCGTGCATGACAGATGTGCTTCTAGAGCAGCCTTTAGCTTTTTTCCCCCCAAGGAATCACTTAGGGTACTTAAGGCCACATTTTTCTGTGGTAACCAGCTCATTTTTTTTGGTAATTGAGGAACAGGACAGTTTCACAGCAACTATGAATGTTGTTGCTCTGTGCTGTGGTGCTTGCTGCCAGTCTAGATGGAGTCAGGGGTTTGGTTTTGGGTTTTTTCACGTCTGTCACTTCTATCTGGTTAGCTTGCCGTGTTGCAGAATTGTGTTTGCTCAATGACTCTGTTGGCTTCCTCCTTGTCTTACCTACTCTGGTTTCTCCTTTGTTTTAATGGAAACTTCCTCTGTAGACAAAGCCAGTGCTAAAATTCACAGCACTTCTTCTCTTCAGTGACTTCCTAATCTTCAAATAACGAATGCAAGCAGATTTCTTTTTCTTCTGCTCTTACTATCTGGCATCCTGTGGCATTGTATATCACAACCTGCTATTTCTCACCAGTGGAGCCTTGATAATTCCTTTTAGCCTGTTTGCAGAAAGAGAGGCAAGTTCAATATTTTCACGCTGTGTGTAGTGTTTCAGATTTTTCAGCAGTGTCTGGAGTTCCTGCCCAAGAGAAATTTTCCCCACAGGCTACAAAGAGTAACTGTCAGTGTTGCTTGCTATTAATAATTGCATGCAAAAATTAATCTTGGAGCTGCAGTGAGTCAGTGTTGCGTGCTGAAGCCAAATGATTAAGGTCTGACCAGTTTAAGATGGTTCTTCAACCAAACGCTGTTCTGTGCATGTTGCTTTTGACAGGTCTTAGGTGTGATACAGGCTGGATCCAGTATCCAGAACAGAAGAATTCAGGGACATGCCCTTCGTTCTGCCCAAACCTGGGGTAGAGTGCAGACCAGATCCTCAGCCAATGCTGTGTACTAGCTGGGGACCTTTTCCTTGCTTCTGAAAAGTGCTATTAACTATGAAAGAATCACTGGGTTTTGAGGATGTAACAGTGAGCTGTAGGTGTGCCGGATTGTAGCTAAGAATAAACTTCTTTAGTAGTACATACAACGAGTTATGTGCGTCTCTGTGCTCCTGTTTGGGGAAATAAAAGAAAGCATGCTTTCATCTTCCCTTCCTCGCTGGCAATTCTTCAGTTTCTTTGTTTTGGCTAAGTATTTATAGCATCTTTTCAGTTTTGTCAGGATGATTGAACCTATTTTGATGGCTGTCTAACATGAGCATCCCTCATATTGGAAAAGAAATAACCAGGACATAGGCAATATCAAACACTTTCCTCATTTTTGTGTTAGATAAATATAACGTATTGTGGTGCTGCGTGCACAGGACCAGTGCTGTGACTGGGATCCACGTGTGGTCTGGCTGTTCCACTGAGCAGAATTTGCTGCAGCGTTGATTACCGAGATATTATAAATACTCCTGCCCTCCCTAAGACTTTTCTTAGGGAAGGTAACTTAGAAATGTGCAATTGAGAAAATTCCTGGTGCTGTAACTAGTTGCAAAATTGCAAGGGAGCAATACAGCAGGTGGAAGGACGTGGGGAGCTCCTGTCTGTGTCTAGGTGCCCAGTTGAGACAGGGGTAAGCAGAAAGCAGTAGCACAAGCAGAGCACATCATTTTCCGCTTTCCCCCCAGTGAAGGAAGAGAAATAATGCTTTGTGTCACTGCAAGCAACAGACTCTGGAAATTTTGAATTCTTCCTAGCTGAAGCCTGCTTGGGACAGGGGAGGTTTTGATCTCTTCAGTTTGACAGCAGAAAGTCACAGTGAAAAGTGGCAGCTGGTACCAGGAGCTCTAAGGACATCTGTCTCTTACTCATCTGGCGCATGCTCAGTGTTGAACTAGTGGCTCTTGCCACTAGTTAGACAAGAATTAATAGTGTGACTGATCAGGTGCAAGTAGTCAAAGCTTTGTGCTGTTTCCTGCCCCCCAGTATGATGCTGGTCACAGATGCTTAGCTGGTGTATTATTTGAGGATGCACAGTCTTGATCTAAGAGTGATCTTGTCCTGGAGCTGAAAAGTATCACTCTGTTCTGTCTATTTTTTTGGTCTCTGTTAGTCTTCCTTATTCATGCTCCACTGTCCAAACTTCACTTTTCAAACCCTGCTGAATTACTCATGCTGGTAGTGTTCTAACATAAATAGAGAAGAAGGTAAATAAGCAAAGAAGAATCAAATTATCACCTAATTCACAGGAAGGCTGTGTTTCAGACTAGGAAAATGGCCCAGAGCAAAGGGTATCTGTGATTATTTCACATATTCCAGCAACAGCAAGAAACTTTCTGTTAACTCCGAACAAGTAGACTGCTGTGACAGAAGGAATAGTTGCCAAAACATTTTTCTCTTTGGCCTCATGGCTGGTCACTGAGAAGGATACAGGATGTTCTGTGCCGGGAGGACTTGACCCTGGGCTGATAGATGTCCGTCCTTCCTTCCTGACTGTCTCAAGGGCCTTGCCCGTCATGGCTTGAAAGGGATAAGATGGTGCTTCTGTTAGTGTCTGAAACAGCATTGCCCATCACTTGTGCTGATGGTCTGTGCCAGAGGTGCAGCAGATACTCCTTAGTCTCTCTGGAAATAGCGTCCTGGAAGCTCCGTGTTTGGCAAGGTGGATGTTGTTGTCTGGCTGAGTAAAGCTTCTAGAGGCCGGTCACTTTTAATCCCCTGGTGTTAGATGTGTCTGTAGGATCTGCCCACATGCTCCTCTAGCTGTGCATGGGGTTTGTGGTTACTTCTCTAAAATTTCACATGATCAGCTAAATCACTTGTCTTTTCCTGTAACCATTCCCATCTCCAGAGCAGGAAAAGGTGAATGAGGTGGACACACAGGGCGCTTCTGTTGGTGAACTTAACAGAACTGAGCCAGTTGGCTTGTACAGATCTTTGCGCTGATTTCTAGTCTGCCTCAAGGAAAAGATCACTTACTGTGGGTATTTTTGAGGCAGATCATACAGACATTTGCTCTACTGGGTGGTTTGTGAGCCTTTTCTTTCAAACCCCACAGTGTATTCCAACAAACCTAAGTTGCATCTCTTTTGCTTCAAAGAATATCCCTAAGGGAACTTTAAGGCTCATCCTGGGCAATTTAATGAGCGATTTTGTAATTCTTCCTGGTATCTAATAATAAAAAGGGATATTTATTAGCAGTGTCTCACCTGCCTCTTTTCTTATACCTTATGAAAGAAGAATTGCATGGAGATCATGTGCATGACCTTCATGAGCACAATACCTGCTTGTTCCTTTCTTAATCTGCTTAGCTGGATACGTAAGGGTTTTAATGTGCTGAAGAATTCCAATGACTGTGAATATTCATTCCTCCTGTGTGGGAAAATATTCTGATGCCTTAAAATTATTGCCCTGTAGACCTTTTTTTGTGTGCAGAGTAGTTTAAAATGTTTTTTAATTTTTTTTAATGTTTTCCATTGCTCTCTAGTCTTTGTTCATTGATTCCTCTCCTTGTTCAGGTAGAATGTTCTATTACTATTGTTCCCCTAGTGACATTTAATTGTTTTTCTTCTCCCCGTGAAGTGTATGGGAAGATTGAAAGATGGATTTTTGAAGTTTGTCACCTTGGTATGAAGTTTTAATTTTAATGCCACAGCTCATTTCTGCAAATAGTGTGGACTTGCCTTGAATAACACAGGTGCTACCATGATCTTCTGCATTTTTCTTCAGGTTGGATGTGAAAGTAGAGGCAGAAACAATGAAATGTGAAGTGCTTGGGCTCCTTTAGCATTGAATAAAATAAAAATCTTGGCATTGCAATTGAGCTTCAGAGTCCACCCCAGCTGTGAGGCTGCTGTCTTGTCTCTTTTTTTCTGCCATTTTACTTGAAAGTTTCTTAGAAATTTGAAGATGAATAATGAATTTTCACAACTAGTTCATGAATAATGAATTTTCACAATCTAGTTACTTGGATTAGGAAGAACAAGGATGCATTTCTGCAGTGTAAGTCAGTTAAGCTTCCTTGTTAAGTGCCACAATCTGTTTCTCTGCAAGATGATGGGTCATCTTTTTTCAATATATATGTGATTAGACTGTTAAACAAAACAGTTTCTTTATTTAACTTGGGCTTCTGTTTCCAGCTATTCTTTTCTTCTGAAGCCCCTCTCTTCCATTTGTGCTTCCTTGGGTTCTTGAGGTCTCAGCTGCTTTCTGCAAGATTAGCTGCTTCACCGCTCTGCCTTAAAAAGAGTAAGAAATGTAATAATCTGGTAATAGACTGATACTTTTTGGATAATAAGGCCAGAGGCTGTAACCAGTTAAATTGTCTGTATTTTTTCTAGAGGTTTTAAGAACAGCCTGACATGGATATGCACAATAATACCGAATAGAGGTCAGTAGGACCTTTGACTCAGAAGGGGTAGCTAGTTCCATATGAAATACTGGTAAAATCATTCCTAGGCTGGAGAAATTGCTTGAGGTGGCATTGCTGTAAAAAGTATGTAAAAAGATCATAGAGTTGGTGCAGGAAAGAGCCACAGAAATTATTTCAGGATGCTTGATTTGCAACAAAAGGTAACTGTATTGTCCTTTTAGTGCAAAGAAAGTTAAGTGTTTTAATGCAATTTTTGTCATCTTAAGTACTTCTCAGTCACACGGTACTGAAGGATTCTAACCTGGTAGAAGAAGGTGTAGGAAGGCTAATCAATGGGGTCTACAGCTAGAGAAACTCAGAATAAAACCTGTTTTGTTGGCAGTTCTGTTTAGATGATCACTGACTGAGTTTACCAAATGATGTGTCTTTTTTTCCACCAATGAAAGTCTTAAGAAACTTAAGACATTCACTGCTTCCCTCTCAGACCCCTGCCTTCCCCCGGTTAATAGGAAGAAATTCTGTGCCCTATGCTCTCCAGAAGACCATCGAGGACGGTCATGGTGAGGGCTCCTGCTCTAACCATGTATACATGTCTTGTGGGAGGAAATGCAGCCAATGAAGAATTGCATTTTAGCTTTTGTCATCCTGTGTTCTGTGTTGTCTGTTCATCTCTGTTAACCTGAGTATTTTGCTAGGGCTTGGCCTTTCAGGGGTACACGGAATGGCTCCCTTTTCCTCTGGTGACACTGCAAGAAGCAACTCCTGCTCCCATTTTCCCCCTCTCAGTGAGGAGTGAGGAACAGGACTCACAACGTGTGGGGTGAGCAGAAGAAAACCTTTAGAGAGTCAACTTGGAAAGCTGAGAGGAAAAGCAAATAATTGTATGTGTACTTGGTGCAGTGAAGTGTTGGGCAGGGACTTGAATGAGGGGCTTTCATGTGGAGAAACAAGTGCATATTCTGAAGGTGCTGCTTGCCCTGGAAACGAGTGTGTGAGGCACGTTCTTGGCTGAGAGTTGTATGGGCTTTGCAGGAATTTCCCCTTCATGAAAGGCATTTTGACCGAGATGTCAAAAGGAAAAGTACAAGGGAAAGAAATGGTACGATTAGCACTTAATTTAAAGTAACTAAAGTGTATTAGGCCCAGTCAAATGAACTATTTTATTTTTGTTCCTTGTTGTTTGTAATCTCCTAAGTATGAGTCATTTAAAAGCCAATCTGGCTTGGTACAGCGCGTGCTGTTTTATCGTCTTTCCTCCTTGCCAACATGAGCGTTTCCTTGTTAATGTTTCACATCTGTTCTTTGTAATTTAGTGATTACGTGGGGGCTTCTGTGTCCTCCTTGTTTATTTTAAAGGGACAAGGGGAAGCTTCATTTATGTGAGATTAAATCAATGTCTGTGACTTCCTAAAGTCGGGGTGTCCTAGACTGCCTCTGCTGGTTTGTGTAAATGGATCTTCTTAACAGAAGACAAAAATGTGGATGGTTGTAGAAAATCAGTAATCAGCAGTTAGAATCAGCTGAATGTTGTAGAATTGAGCTGACAAATGGATGTCAGAGGTTTATATTGCTTTCTTATCAGTCATGCTCAGGCTCCTTGCAAGCATCTATGCTGTTCTTTTGTTTTAGCAAGCATGCAGAGAACAAGTTTTCATTCTGTGGGCATCTGTATTCACGCAGGCACAGGGCATTCATGTCCAAACAAGAATATTTGCTATTAAACAGAGGTCCTTCTTATAGCTGTTATTGGCGTTCAGACATTCGTATGGAAAGTGGCAGCATTGTGCAATTTGGGTGAGTGATCATGTATAACAATATGCAATACGAAACAGCAAATGGCCAGCGTGACCTCCATTCGGATATGAAAATAAATCATTTGCCTGTTTTGTAAATGCTTTAATACCTTCTCTGATACCGAGGTGCTTACATATATAAAAGGACAAACAAAATCAGATGACTTAATAATTGTGAATGGTTTGACTGGAGCACATAATGAGTTTTCAGGCATTATAGAGGAAGGTTTATTATTTATTGTAGAGTAGAACCAGGAAAAATAAATCTGGTTGTGGAGATGATACTTAGCAATTAAAATACTCCACAAGACCAGAGTCTCATTCTGATCTCTGCCAAAGCTATCTGTATAACCTTCAGCAAATTAATTAAAACTCCAGTCTTGGTTGCATCTAGAATTTAGATGCTGGGCTTTGAGTATCCTGAAAGGGAGCAATCTCCATCGAGAGACTCTGTCTCCATTTCATGTCTTCCATTTCAACTCAGTATTTATTCTTTTTTGTGTACTTGTAGATTTGTGTGTCTACCAGCATCCTGTTGTTGCTGCCTTGGGTTCTAGCCCAGGGATTACTGATGTGAACAGGGAATTATTTTGGTTAACCCAGAGGGTGAGGGGATATGCCTGCTCAAAAGGTAGTTATGCTGCTTTGGAGTGAAGATTAGAACAAGGTGGATGGGTGGGGGTTGGCAGCATAAACCAGGTATAATGGTTGGCAGAGAGGAAGAAGCAGGGCTGAGGCTCGCAGGAGTCAGCCAGTGCTGATCTAGGGCTCTGCTGTGTCCAAAGACCATTTGAGTGGATCCTGCCACCCCGGATAGCAGTGGAAATCGCCAGCAGAGTCACAGACCAGTTCTCCAGTTAATACTGTCTCCAGTGGTTGAGGTTGACCAAGGAAAACTGCAAGGCGGAGTGCGTTCTTTACTCTTTTTTTCTTCTTACATTCACATATTTATAAACTCATGTTTCATATAGAATGCCACAGTTGCTTCACAGCCGTCTGAAGCTCAAGATGAAGGGTGATTCTCTTCTGCTCCTGGATGCTGCATGATTTCTGTGCCTTTCCATCATTTTAGGGTTCTTCACTTGTAAAGCTGTATGGCAGAGAGAGAGTTTAGAGCAATCATGTAATAAAACATCCTCAGAAAGGGGTCACAGCCCACACAGACTTGGGCAGTTGGGGAACTAGAGGTATGGTCATAGATCTCCCTCCCATGTAACTTTTTGAGTCATCTTAGACCCCTGTAACCTTTTGGTATCCATGGTGCACCCAGACTAATTTCAGGCACCGTGGGAAACCCCACCACCTCTTATTTGTTTTCAAATGATGTCATAAGCCCCTCCGGCTCTGCTTTGGTGAGGACTGTGAGCATCAGACTGGGCTTTCACCCTTTCCCCCTCATTCCGGATTTGCTAGGCCTGTCATCTCTCTGTCCTGACTCAATGGCCTTGGCTTTCTCGCCTTTCCTCAAGCACTTGATCAGGTTTTGAGGAGGGGAAATCGGAATGATGTACAAGAAGAGTGTACTGTGGGTTTTGTAGAGAAACACCTTTTTTCTGTTTTCTATTCTCTCTAATTATGTCAGTTTTTATTTGACCGTTAGGGACTCCGAGCCAATTTTGTAAAACTAATAGTTGCAGCTCCACATTATCATTCCAGCATGTTACTATTCAGCACGGAGCCCATCACTTTGTTTGTAAAGCCAGGATTGTTGTTCCCAGGGCACCTCATTCTACATTTATTCCTGTTGCATACCCTCTGTCATTTTGATTGCTGAGTCACTGAATCATGGAAGGTCCATCTGCAGATCTTCATGGGTGGTCCTCATCTTTACTGTCTTAGCTACCTTATTATCATATGCAGAGTGTCACCTTTCTAGTCACTCTTTTCCTAGGGTAATCATGGATCTGTTGAGTACAGCTCCTCACTGTGCGGTCTGCAAGACTCTTCTGTGAGAACTTTAGCCATTCAATCCTACCTTCTCTTTCCTGTCTTCAGAAGCAATTATTCATCCAGGCAAAGACTCTTTCTTTTCTCTTGTGTGTTCTGAGTTGTGGAAGGCATTGCTGACTTTTGTGGAAGGACATGGGTGGAGAGTTGCTAGAATCACTCTGGCTCATAAGAATATAGTTCTTATATTATGGATGCAAGATAATTTTTATTTAGTGATTAAATCTTCCTTTAAAATAGCCAGTATGCCAGGGATTTAATAGCTTTTGGTTCATTGTATTTTAAACTCTAATGTGTCTTGATTTCAGCATGTTTTTATGTTTTAGGATTACAACAAATAGTCTTGTAAAATTATTTTTATCTGTAATATATGTTTCCATTTAAAGAGGGGCCATTGACATCCTCCAGTGTTAGGTACAGTAGTCTTGTGTGAAAGAAATTTAATTTTGTTTCTTATCCAAGTCATTACATCAGATGTGTGGCACACATACTACTTCTATTCATGATATTTAATTTTTTTTTATACCTAAGCTGACATTTAGATACAAAGAATAAATTTACTTGGCTATTTCTCAATATCCTTTGAGAGCTGCATCAAGAATCACATTTGAAGTACTGACATTTCCAGCAACAATAGCTGTATTGTAAGCCCACTGGATATGCTGACAAAATCAAATTTTGTTAGGAAAACGCATATAGAAATTATTTGTAATAAAAGCAGGGAGAAGGAGGGGCATTAGCAAAGTACTGTCAATCCCACCTGCTCAGAAGCAGTGTGAAATCTGGCGTTTCTCTGCTGAATTGACTTAGAGTGCTGGAGAAATGCCAGAAAATTATTTGAAATCTCTTTTTGAATCTGAAATGTGGAGGTGCCAGGCAGAGGATTCCCTGAAGACAGCGAGCAGAAAAGCTGTCTGTGTACCAGGCAGAGAAATCATCCTTCTTAGCCCCAGTGTATTTTTAGATTCTCTCAACCTGGCACGTAAACTCAATAGAGAACACATTAGTTGCAGGTACAGTCAGAACTACTGAGAAACTCTCGAGTTCCACCGGTTATTAAGATGATCTCAACAATCCTTATCTGGATTGCTGCTTTCGGAGATGTTTTATCAGTAAAATTAAAGTTAAATATCGTATCAGAGGTAAACTGTTTCTCTGTACCCAGCTGACTTTAGTCACATCACGAATGCTTTATAAACACAAGTATTATCAAAAATGTGTGTGATAAACCAGGTACTTGGACTAATAGATGGGTTTGGCTCTTAAAAGAGCTCCTGCCTGTGGTGTTGGTCTGAAAAAAAAAGTGTGGAGGTCAAGAATGCTTTCATTTGAAAGGGAGCAGCCTGGTAAAGAGGCATAGTATCCTCAAGTTTCCCTGCTTGGCATCTGGGGAGCCTCTGCTCTGTGTGACTGCCATCCCTGCCTCAGCACAGAGATGGGAGCATCCATAGAGCCCATTGTGCCTTTGAAGAAGCGTTGGGAAAGGCTTCCCCATCTTCCATGTTTTGTTTACTTGTTAGCGCTGGTGACTAGGTGTGAAACCTTCTAATTTAATGCAAAATGCAGTTACCTACAAGAAATTCCCATATTTACTTTGATTCATTGCAACTTGGGTGAAAAAGTTCAATATCAAAAGGTGTTACACGCAACTTCGATGTGAGTTTGGGAAAGAGTAAATGTTTTGGGCGTCAATGTTGAAGTTCAAATTCAAGGAGAATACAATAAAAATTGTGGAGCCTGACTTCTAGACTTCCATAGAAAGCTCAGCTGACCTAGCTTTGGTGTTTTGTGTTATACACAGTACAGGAAATTTGCCAGGCAATTCATTTTCCAAGGAAACCAGAGAAAATACTGACTATACTTGTCGTACATTTCATTCTGCTCTTGAAAATTTAATTTTGTGTTTTTCAGACTGTCAGATAGCGTAATAAAACAAGCAAATATATATATGTGTGTGTTTATATATACAAGCCATCCTGTGTCTCTGTTTGCTCTTTGAATACACTGTAATTTATTGCTGTTTGCAAAGCAGAAAATCTGTGGGACTTCTAATGCAGGGTTCTTGGAAAGCAGTTGGGTTGAGTGGCAGGAAGAGAAGCTAGTGACCCGTGTATGTAGTAGCTTCACAGCTCTTGGTTTGACCGTGTCCGTAAAATGGGTCTGATTCAGCTTACCTCATTGGCATCTCAAAGCTTATCCTGTAAGGAATTGCAGTATTCTGTGGAGAAATGTCTGAATTTTTTTGAATATAAAGCAGATGATGGACAGTTAAATTAAGATGTGAGCAGATACTCAGGTGTAGAATGTGTTGAAAGCCAGCTACACCTGAAAAGCTTTTGCCCATACCTTAAGTAACTTAGTAGGGTCACTGGAGTTGACTATTTTTAAACTCCATCCTACTAGTCTTGTGTGAAATGGCTGTCTTTAAATGTCATTAAGACTACAAAGACCTTGATAAGTTCATAGAAGAAATGATAGCATCATTATCTGCTCTATTTGAAGGACAGTTTAGGTAGATAGAGGACGCTAAACTTTTTCTAATGTCTTCTATCACACACAAAGAAAGAGCAACAGGACCCCAGGTCCCAAAAAAAGCAGTCTGCAGAAAGCTTGCTTCATTGCTTTAAGACTTCTTAAATACATCAGCTCATGGGATTGCTGTGGTCTGATTTAATACGTGCCTTGCGGCAGTGTAAAAACACAATATGTTTTTAATACTCCTACAGATTATATATTTCAATGCAGCATATCTTTATATAAGTCTTGGTTGCACAGGAAGAGATTGATGGTAAGAAGTAGAATTAAGTCACAGCCTACCTATTATGTACATCCTGTATTTCAAGCCAAATGGTCAGGCTAATGTTGGAGAGCTGTCAGTGACCTGCTGATAGCCACTGTGGTGGCTTCTCTTTATTTCTCATTTGCTTTTTTTAGCACTGGTGTTTTGTTTGAGGGTGTCTTTTGTTTGTGCAAGCAAGAAACCGGTAGTTTTTCAAGAGATACCTTCAAAAGGTTACTATGTAGGTCTCATTTTCAAGCCTTTAGCCCTTGAACCATTACCTCACCTACTGAGTTTCATAATATTTCATGTGCTTTGAGGAATTTCAGAACCTCACTAATGAAAATTTTGCTGGTGATACTTATTTTCAGAAGCATGGAAGTGAAAAAGACTATTCATATGTGTAACAGGCCTGTAAAAAGTATTCTGCTTCCTGAAGTAGATTACAGCTGTAGTTATAAAACTCTGGTCTTGGAGTTCAAATGGAAGAAATAACATAATGGCTCTGCCAGCTCTCAGCTGCTGCTGGCTGTTGCTGACTGCATTAGCTACTCCTTTCTGCTACCCTCGGTTCACCATCATCTCCATTTTTGGCAATTATTAGCTAGATTATTTCAAAAGATGTAAGTCCTATCTGACTGGTTTAGCTGTATCCACTGAAACTACAGCTATTGTGGGTGAGTTGTAAAAACAAAACCAAAAATACCTCTAGCTCTAGTTGGCACTGAATGGCTCTGTGAGCCAAAGGTCAGTCAGCTCTATTCTTTTTTGTGTTCTTAGGGGAGTCAGATGGTCAGGGCAGGATTGATGAGGAAGCTTCTACCATGATAGGGAGAAACAAAAATCTGTAGCTGGTTAAATGGATCATGTTAATCAAGAGATGGAGTATGCAGATTTGGCTCAACTCTAAAGAAAAATAGATGATTTGGCTTTTTTTTTTTGTTAATGAAGAAATTTACATTAAGATGAAGAGAGACTTGGCTGAAGCAGATGTATTAGTGATGAGATGCAAGTAGCATTCTGGGGGAGAGATTTCTTGCCAGAATGTATGCCTGAAGAGGGAGAACAAATAGGAAATACAAAAACTGACTCAGAAAACTGCTCCTTAAAAATGTTTCTTTCAGTTTAGCTGCTACTCTTTGCTTGGATTTGGAGACCATCACCTGCTTCTCCTTTTGGTCCTGTCCCAATGTGTATTACTTGGATCCATCCGCAAATGGACATGTCAGAGGGAGCTACGGATAAGGATCATGCCTTAGATGAGGTTTGGTCACGAGCTTGGGCTTCAGATCTTTGTGTTCCAGCACAAACTGAAGACCTCTTCAGAAGTCCCGGTGAAAATCTTTTTTGCAGATGACACTAAAGAGGGAGGAAGTGTTGATCTGCCTGAGGGTAGGGAGGCTCTTCAGAGGGATCTGAACAGACTGGATGGATGGGCTGAGACCAATGGGATGAAGTTTAACATGGCTGCACATGGGACATAACAACCCCATACAGCGCTACAGGCTTGGGGGAGACTGGCTGGAGAGCTGTCAGGAAGAGAAGGACCTGGGGGTGCTGGTTGACTGCAGGCTGAATATGAGCCAGCAGTGTGCCCAGGCGGCCAGGAAGGCCAATGGCATCTTGGCTTGTATCAAAAACAGTGTGGCCAGTAGGTCTAGGGAGGTAATTGTGCCCCTGTACTCAGCATTGGTGAGGCCACACCTTGAGCACTGGGTGCAGTTCTGGGCTCCCCCCATAAAAAGGACATTGAGGTCCTTGAGCAAGTGCAGAGAATGGCAGCCAGGCTGGTGAAGGGGCTGGAGGGCAAATCCTATGAGGAGTGGCTGAGGGAGCTGGGGCTGTTTAGCTTGGAGAAGAGGAGGCTGAGGGCAGACCTTATCACCACCTACAGCTACCTGAAGGGAGGTTGTAGAGAGGTGGGCGATGGTCTCTTCAGCCAGGTGACAGGAAATAGGACAAGGGGAAATGGCATGAAGCTGTGCCAGGGCAGGATTAGATTGGATATTAGGAAAAAAAAAAAAATACTGAAAGAGTTGTCAGGGCCTGGAACAGGCTGCCCAGGGAGGTGGTTGAGTCACTATCCCTGGATGTGTTTAAAAAGACGGTTGATGAGTTACTCAGGGATATGGTTTAGCTTAGGATGGGAATTGATGATCTCGATGATCTTGAAGGTCTTTTCCAACCTTGTATTCTGAGAAATATATTCAGTGTCCACTTTTCATGCCTTTCCTACATCATGGTACCCACAGTGATACTTCCCAGGACTGAGCTGAGTCTCAAGTGGAAGTGATGAATGCTTCACAGCATTAGAAGGGGCCCTAGTTATCCTCCTTTTCGCTTGGTGAGGCCAGCTACTTGCAGATGTAGAGAGGAGGTGTGAGAGCTTCTTGAGGAGTAGAGGTGAGTTGGCAGAGCTCGCTGCCCACAGGCCAGGAAATCACATGGAAACGTGGATCTGCCTGGGGAGATGTGGTGATGGGCAGAGTTCTGCACGTACTTTTGTTAGATGTCTGCCTCATTCCCTGTTTATTCTGTGCTTTCTCTTTTTGAACAGTTAATTAGCCCAGCTCCTCTCACCAAGGTTGGCTCTCTTGCATCTGTTCAGGTATTTTTGCAGGCCCTCTGGGAGGTTTGTTTTCAGGGAGTATCTGGAAGGGTCCATCTTAGTTACAGGCTTTGCTTATTTTTCTATTCCTGAGAAGGGAGGGTAGCACTTGTTTGCTCTTAGTAAATCATTCTGTGAGGTTTTCTTTCCTTGATTTGAAAACAGCCCTGGGTTTCTCACCAAATGAGGTTTGTGCGTTCACATTATGAAACTTCCAGTCCTTTTTATGGTTAATAATGCCAGAGAAAATAAATCAGTTAATGGTTACTGAAGTAGTGAAGTGTGCAGTTTTGTTATAACTGAATCCAGGAGTGTCACCAGGCTTTAATGAGATGATTTGTCTCTACCCGTGTTGGGTTGGTCTCTGTAATTTATATTCATGAACCTTTTACTTAAAAATTGCTGAAATCGTAGTACATCTTCCCATAGGAAACATCCTCGTTAAAACAGTTAACTTCCTATTAGAAAAATAATTTCTGCTGGTTGGCTTACGTTTTTTCATAGACCAGAGGAGGTTATTGGTGAATATTTTTGATGGAAAGCAAGTCTTGGAGAGTCGGGCTTTTTGGGGAAGAGAATCTTTCTCTTTGAACTGTAAAACACTTGACACAGGGGTGATGCATGCCTGTATATGTATGTGAACATTTTGTACAAAGGCTGCCATCAAAGAAGTTTTTTAAGTTAGGAATTCAAACACTCTGGAGTTCTGGATGTACCGTTACTTTCATTCTTCCCCCTTTGGTATTGCGCCCAAGGCAGGAGTCTTCTGGAGCAGAGGGAGGTGATGCCACCTGACCTCACGAGAAGTACGTACATCACTGGTAAATTAGCAATGTGCAGTAACTATAAACCTGATGCTTCTAGCACCTAGCCCATCATGAGAACTCCCTGAAGTGTTATTTTCCTGTGTCTCTTTGTGAGTAACATTTATGCTTTAGAGAAGCTGTACTACAAACTGTTGCCTATGTTCAGGCTTCAAATAATTTTTCTCATGAACTCTTGTGGAACTTTGTGAATATTAGAATTTCAAACATTGAAACAGGGATATTGTGTGGTCTTCAAGTGGCTCCAATTTCATTTGCATCAAACAAGTGGGGGTTATTATTCTTGAACATCAGCTCCTTAAGCATCCTAACTCGTCCCTATGACACAGAATTAAAGATCTAATTTGTAAGTATCTCCTGAAGGCTTATAGCAGCTTTAGCATATTTGTGGATCTGTGGCAGCTGAATACTTGTTCCAGGCATGAGTCCTTACGTGGTTGCAGGAGCTCTGCTGTTGTACCCTTCATCCCTACCAGCAAACACCTCTATTTTCAGCCATAGCATTGTGCAGTTCTCTCTTCATTTAGACCAAGGCTTTTTCTTATTTATCTATGAAAAGTGTGTTGCAAATGATTTTTTTTTTTCATTAAGAAAAAAATGATTGAACTGGGCCAATGAAGTTGGCTGTTCTTCTTTCATCCTCTGCTGCTGCATTTGATGTACAGCAGCTCTCTGCTGCTCAGTTCCAGCCCTCTGCGCAGTGCTTCTCCCCAGGCCGGCAAAGCCTGTTGTGCCTTTGGAACAGGTTGCTGCTCACTGGCAGTGTCATGTTATGGCAAGAATTAGTGCTCTGGTGATAGTTTTGTGTGAAAGAAATGGCAAGTTGCGATCTCTATTGGTTCAGCGCACTCTGCGCATGTTCTTCGCTTACGGAGTGGAAAATGTGTAGATGTGATTAACTTCACTTGATGGGCTCTGTGTGTGTGTGTGTGTGTATGTATGTTAATTGATCCTCATCTTTGCTGTAAATCGCTTTGCGTGGTTTGAAAATGAGGCTAAAACTAATCTGCCAAGGCTGCGGATGTGCGTGTCTGGGCCGTTTCCTTGGGGCATGTGGGTGAAACCCGGTGGCTCAGGAGAAATCATCGGCTGTGCATCAGTTGGGTGATAAAAACTTATTAAGGTGTGTTTGCCAGCATAAAGTCTTACTATATCGAGAGACACGTTTTTCAGATTTCTTTTAAAAAAACTGGACTCTTAATTTTCGTATGTTTATTACCAGTTTAATGAAAACAATTTCAGTAGGGAAAGTCTTGCACTATTTTCTTCAGTCTTTTTGAAATGTCTCCTCAAAACTATTTTTCTTGACTTAAAGTGCCCTTTTGTTGTGATGAGAATATACTGGAAATGTTTCTGCTGTGGTTTTGGTGCGCTGGTGTATGCTGTTGGATGTCTGTTTAACGTCGGTTGGGGACTACTGAAGAAACACAGGGTATTAAGCTCTAAGGAATGAAAAGGAGTTAAGATTTCAGGGGGGTTTCACACCTGAAAAACAGTGCACTGAGCAGCACTCTTTCTCTGAAAGAATTGCAAGGATTTTTGTGACACATTAGTACCACTCAAGAATGTCTGAGAGGAGCGATTTGGTTGGGGGAGAATGGGAGCTGAGTCCTTTATTTAATCTTTGGAGGAAGGATAGTTTCAGAAGGTGCTTCCCTTGGAATGGTTCTGTGCCGAGCATCTGCTCTGTATCCAGCTTACCCATGCAATTGCTCACCTGGTACCAGGTCTGGCTTGATCTTCTGAACTGTCTTCTCTTTTCTGAAGTTCTTCATGCTCTTGAAACAGTTTTTCAGAAGTGACCTGAATTCATGGGTTGGCTTGCTTCTTCATGCTGCTCTGCTTGATGGTTCCAGCTTGTGGTCTTTGTTCTCCCTTTGGCAGTGTGGTGGGGTTCTGTGAAACTGACCACCCTGTGCTGCATCCTCCTGCCCTGGCTTATTTTGACTTTCTCTTTCACAGAGGTGATGCATGGGCATCTCACTGGCTTTAGCACTGCAAGTAACGTGCCCAGCCCTGCAGAGAGGGAGTGAAAGAAATGAGATGCTCTGGATGACGCACTGGGTTCTTCTGCAGAGACATAAAATAAGATCTGGCTAGCCAGCCTCAACTGAGGAAGTCACAGAAGGAAGAAAAAGCACATTCAGCTGGAATTTTTCTTGGAAGCCATATTCATCCAGGATTGAAAGGTGAGACTTCCTGTCTTTTTTTAATTTAATTTTTGTGTTTTTAGTTAGATTGAAGGAAGACTTTGTCTTTGATGTATGGACTTTTTTCAGGTTCTTTTCATAAAGATATGTATTTATTTGCTTTAACTTTGGTCACTTGACTTAAAGTTTAGTTTTAGGACAGTTCTGGTGATCAAATGTCCTTGGAACTGAAGTTTCCCAGGAGATGACTCTTACCTGAGAGCTTAGTGAAAACTAGAGGGGGGTGGAGATGTAATAAAATGCTTCAAAGCTGGAGGCAGACTGAGAAAGGAGCATGGTAGATCCTTTGTAGGAGGCAGGAACCAGACAAATACAGAACAGAAACAGAGTAAGAATGAGGTATAGGAAAAAGAGCTTGAAGGTGAGAGCAGTTATCCCATTACTTGATGCTTTAAAAGCAAAATTCCATTGAATTCAACCAATACCACCATGGGTTTAGCGAAGACATTCTACTGTAGTTTGCAGATGTCCAAACAGCTGAGTATCCCCTTCCAGCCTCTTCATACCTGTGTGAAGCCGACAGCAAGCATTGTTCAGAGGGTTTAATTGGTGGCCTGTTGGATCTTAGCTGGCAATTAGAGGTGAGGGAGAAGGCTGCAGTAAGGAGGGAGGAGCCATTAGGAAGATAGTGTGAATGGTCTGCATGTGTTAGAAGCAGTGTTCCTCTTGCTGTGTTTAAATGGGATGTATGAAGGCATAGTGTGTTGACAGGGTGTGAGGGAAAAGGGCAGAGAAAGTACCAGGTAGAAACCAAGTGCTCAGAATGGCACCGTTCTGAAACGTTGACCTAATTTTGCATTTCACTGGTAAAATAACCTTTTATTGGAACCACTGACAAAAGATAGGTGTTTCATGTTAGGTAATTTTCCAAGTGTGACATTTAAGTATTTGCTCATCTGGTGGCTGCCTGGGAGGCTGCTAATGCTGCTTCATGGGGAATGCATGTGATTAAATGGTATAAAAGGTTTATGGTTTGTATTGTTGATAATCTCCGTAGTATAACCTGAGCTTTATTTGTGGTATCATCTAAAACTTGATGTAATTAATTCCAGTGAGTAAGATTACTATATTCAGTTCTATTTCCCTTGTCAGTCAGCCTGATTAATTAACTTCCATGCCATTGGTTCTCTGGGGATATCTAAATATACATAAATGACAGCACCAAGAATTATTTTTCTGTTTGTTATTTTTGAACAATAAGTTCTGTTGCACTTTCTCTTAGTTGGTATTCCTTCTGTGGAGGTTTGTCCTGTGAATGTGTTAGGTTTAGCTGCTAGCCAAGAAAAATACCATGGATGTACTTGTGCTTTCAGTTACAAAGGGTAGTCAAACAATCTGTTAGTTGTAAAGGCTGATGGATTTGTGGCAGGAGTAGAGCAGCAGTACCTTCCCAGTGTCACAAACTGATAAAAGCCTGTGTGTGAAAGTGAGCGAGTTGGTACTGTTGTCTGATGGGTTAATGTGTTCCATTTTACACTTCATGTGGAGGAAATGGGGTTAGATTTGAACTAGTTTGGGTGACTTTTTCTGTCACTGCTTTAGAAGCATGTCTCAGTAACACTCACTTGCAAAGTCCTAGTGATGACACAGGAAATGAAAAATTCAAACTGAACAGGCTGGTCTTTAGTAATATTTTATGTTTGATTTGATTTTAATTGTTTTTAAAGACTAACTAGTATTAAACTGTGCATATTTGTTGATCAAAACTGCAAACCTAACGAGTTATTGAGGCTTTCTGTTTAGCCTTACAGTAGGGCTTTTTCCGTCTTCGAAGTTAAAATTTAAGACATTAAGGAATATGAAAGCTTAAAACTATTTGCTCTGTTAGTAAGAACTGGCCTACCCTAAAATATGAACCCTGTCAGCCAATCCCAGGGGTGGCACCGTATCCTCTTAGAAAGAGGAAGCCATTCTCATGAGCTGTTGTTAGATGTAGTTGCTTCTTAAAGGAGAATTTCCCAGTTGTTCCTCTGCATTTAATGGACACTACTCTTAGGCTTAATATAAAATTGTAATAACAATTAAAAAAAAAAAAAACCCACCAATTTCTGAGGAGTGTTTTCTCACCAGCTGTTCAGCCCATTACTGAATGTATGGCACTCTCCCATCTCTGTTTGCAGATGGTAAATAGCTCATCTGTTCAGGCAATCAGAACCAGGGTGTCAAGGGGAATGCTTGAGCCTTCACACATGAGCTGGAGGAGCTGGGACTTCATTTTCCAGAATTTGCATTTGTAAGCAGTGACACAGGACATTGACCATTTTATTAAGAGATGATCATGGTCCAGAGCTGCCATCTAAGAGCAAAGAGATAAGATACTGTTTTACCAATTGGATCTTTCTGCAGAAGATACAGATTTTTATGACATCCTTTCAGTCATCAGCATGTGAATGTCCGAAGGGTGGCAATTCCCTTCTTGTTCTGTCCTGCTTGTTTTTCTTAAATAAAATCCCCCAAAACCTCAAAAAGTGTTTTGGTCAGTTGCTTTTCTAGTTTGAGGCTACCCTCTTCTACGTGACCCAGCTTAACAAAACCCAAAAAACCTCTGGTTCGTCACTCCAACTTCCTAACCAGCTATGCAGGAGAATTTTCAATCATTTCTGCTACTTGTATTTTCAGTCTGATTTTTTTCTGTCTGTAAAGGTTACCCGATTTTCTCCTATTGCTTACCAATAGAGTAAAAAGCCACCAAACCCTTTGTGTATGTTTGATCCATTTTTGGACTTCTGGGAGAGGAGTGTCTGGACCATTTGCTGCACTTTCTTTCTGTGGAGATGCCAAGCAGCAGAATGCTCTCTGCAGCACTGAAAGGTTTGCCCTGCCCGCGTGCTGCTGGCTGCAGTCAGTCTCTATGGGCAGGATTCTCTGGTCAGGTCACAGCACAGCAAAACAGATGTGATGATGCCCACCTGTTGCAGAGAGGTGAGGGTGCTCAGGTCTGTTTTAGCAAGTGTTAGAGCTGTTTCCTTGTGGGACGGAAGACAAAAGTTGTATCTGCTGTTGGATTATGTTCATCAGGGAAAAGCAAAGGGGTCTGAGTATAGTGTATGGCTCTAAAGATTGGAAGAGTAGAACTGGAAGAAGGTTTAATAACAAACGCTGAGAAATCAAATCCAAGATGGATTTTGATTTAAGGTCTTTCTAACTGTTTTCCTTCCATTTCTTTTTTTTTTTTTTTTGTGATAATGAATAACTCACTACAAGAAGGACATCAAGATGCTTGAGTGCGTTCAGAGAAAGGCTATAAGACTATTGAAGGGTTTAGGAGACAAATCCTATGAGGAGCACCTGAGTGAGCTTGGGATTGTTTAGTCTGGAGAAAAGGCGACTGAGGGGACACCTCATCGCTCTCTACAATCATGTATAAAGTGGTTGTGGTAAGATGGGGGTCTGTCACTTCTGCTTAGTACCTAGTGACAGGACAAGGGGAAACAAAACAATCTGAAGTTGCATCAGGGGAAGTTTAGGTTGGATATTAGGAAAAATTCCTTTACCGAAAGGGTTGTCAGATATTGGAACAGGCTGCCCATGGAGGTAGTTGAGTCACCATCCCTGCAGGTGTTTAGAAGGAGAGCAGATGATGTACTTGGTGATGTGGTCTAGTGCTGGACATTTTAGGGATGGATAGATGGTTGGACTTGATAATCTTGAGGGTCTTTTCCAACTGTAACTTCTCTATGATTCTATGAAGGCCTACATTTAGTTTTTCCTCCATATCCTATGCTTCCTCAATAAGATGGCTTAGGATCTCATGGAAAGTCCATGTCAGTATGAAGTGTCTCTGAAATGCTGGTGGTTTTCTTCTTTACCTGGGCTTTTGCTTTTATGCTTTTTTAGTGATGAGGCTTTTAGTGCCATAACATCTAGGTTACATGGCTGGTGTTCCAGAAAGGTCTTTATGGTAGACTTACTGTTGATACTGCTCTCATTTATTAGCACTCCATTAAATGATACATTAGAAATAGAGATATGTAGCGATTTCCTGGAATAATTGTGTTCCCAGGTGTTTTGTGGTGTGTCTTTACACAGTTTATACCAAACAAGATAAATGATAAAGCATTTATGATAAAATGAAGCGTTATGATAACAAAGGTAGCTTAGAAATGTGCTGTAAACTATGGGGCTAAGCCTCCCCATTGCTTCCTTGATATGTGGCAGTTTGTTTCATATGGGACAGACCCTTCCTGTGTGCTCAGGGTTGTGGTTCTGTGCTCATACACCACTCCCAGGACAACCTCCACTCCACAGCCAAGCAGACACTTGTGTAAGTATCCCCTTTACATCCCCATTGTAAAGTGGAAAATTTTATGGTTGTTTTGCATAAAATTACTAAATTACTTTTCATCCTTTCCCAGATGCTTTTTTTTTTTTTGTCTTGGGACTGCTGTACCTAATGTAGTAAATGAATTCTAAAGCCCAAGGTCACTGTTTTCTTCCATCCTCAAAATAAAAGCTGCCACTTACACTTGAGGGCAGAAGTAGCAGCAAAATTAGATTCTTCCTTCTTTCTTAGCATAGAATGATCTCATGACTGGAGATGGCTGTTCAGCTGTTACCTTCAACCGTGTTTCTAATTACAAAGAAAAAAAAATCTAGCCTTTGGATATAAAAGCTCCTTATTACTACTTTCATCTCTAATTTGATTCAAAAAGCATTTAAAGAGAAAGATCTGTTATGAATACTGGCCCTTTTACAGGCTCAGGGAATGTGGTTTTGTCTTTAGTTGGTCATAAAAACCTGGATCAGAGAAAGCATCCCAGGAGGAGGATGATAATCTATTAGTACTGCATTTACTGGCATATAGATCCCACACCTTTCCCCCCCCCACCCCAGACTGGGAATCACTATAGATTTACATACAGATTTCCTGGAAGCTTCTTATTTCTTAGCAATGGCACCTATGCTCATGTCCGGAAGCTTGATTTGAATCGATAAATGTAATGAGGAACAAGATTAATTCTCTCAGCACTCCAAAATCTTTTGGCAGTTGCATTAAACTTTCAAATCTTGTATAAATTTCTCAAGCAAATTTATTTAGTGGACTCGGTTTATGGCTCCCTTGGACAATAAGATGACCGTAATAAAACCTTGCCTCAGAACTACTGTGTCGCGGCGATGGAGCAGGTGACCTGAGCCAGCTGACCTAAAGACATAGGATCAGCACAGTGTGTCATCTGGCCATTGTTTCTGATGCGCTCCATTTAGAAAGAGAACACTTGGTGAGCTGACTTTTAGGGGAGGGGAATATTTTTTTTGTCATTTTTCTTTTTATCTGTGCAGAACATGATGTTTTTTTCTTTCAGGTAACTTGGTGTAACATGCAGAAATAGGCAGATATAACCAGATACAGTGGCATTACAAAAACTGATAGAGATTTGATCTCTCGGGTATTTCAGGGATTTTCTCTGTCAGCTGAAAATTACTACCGGTTATCCAGTCTGAAATGGTTGCATTTTGATCAAATCACGATAACTCCATGTCATACTTCAGTCTTGGCCAGCAATTAAGCACCACATTCAGTGGAATGGGGGAGAGAACTGAAAGAGTGAGAGAACTCGTGGGCTGAGATAAAGACAGTTTAATAGGACACACAAAAAAGGAAGATGGTGATAAAGATTAATAATATATACACAGAACAAGTGACAAACAGCCCAGTTTCTTGCCACCTGAAGTCAATGTTGCACAAGAAACTCCAATTTCTATGCAAGACCCCCCTAGTCTGCCCCGTGAGGCCCCCAGCTGCCCCATGAGCATGATGCTTTATGTTATAGAATATCCTTCTGGGCAGTTGGGGTCAGCTGTTTTGGCCATGTCCCCTCACAGCTGCTTGGGCACCCCTACCTTCTCGTTAGCTGGGCAGGATGAGAAAGCTGAAAAGCCCTTGACTGCTGGGGAACAACTAAGACATCTGTGTGCTATTGACATGATTCTCATCCTAAATCCAAACCAATGTAGGACACCAGTTGTTGGGAAGAGAATTAACTCTGTCCCTGCTGAAACCAGGACACTCTGTGTTTCTGTTGTTTTGAAGTTGAAGTCCACAGGTGTTTGGGTGATAAGGGAGAAGAAAGTAGGTTTTTCCAGATTGAAAAAATATACACATGTGGATTAGTCGGTTTGAGATGCTGCATTGTATATGTAAATAATGAGGAGGAGGGAATATTCAAAATCCCACTTTTATTTAAGTAGCTGTGGTGTTTAAAGGATGGATTTGGCATTTCACACTGCATGAAAAGAGATGCTGATAGTTCTGAAGTTTTAGTCTCCTGTATGACATGAAAATTATCCACAACAATCGCTGCTTCTGTTACCTTGCAATAATACTCTTCCTTTAGGAGGGAAGGTGATTTACCCAGTTTTGCCAACGGAAGAGTAGTTGTATTTAGTTTAAGAAAAGAGTTGTGCATAGAACACTGTGCATTAACTGAAGGCAGTAGCACTCACTGTGACCTGCTCCATCATGAAGAATTGTCCTGGTTTTCCTTTGAATGAGACTGTTCGTTATGAAAGTTGATATTCAGACCTGAAGCTATCTCAAGAGATGAGGTAATTGAGAAGTTGTCAGTCTGTGATGGAGTAGACAGTGGCTTAAGCCACCACTATACGGGCAGTAATTACCACTGCGTAGTAGACTACTCAGCCTGAGAGGGTTATTCCACCTGAAGATGATGGGATGTTTGGCATTGCTTAGCTGTCATGTTCTGTTGTGTAATCACATGCACATACTCTTTCTGTTTACACACACATATATATTCACACAACCCTCCCTTGTGTATAATCACTTTCATTTGTGCTGCATGGTTGAAAAAGTATAAACATCTAGAGGTGGTGCTTGTTTAGATATGGTTCAACTAATTCTGGAAATATGCATTTCACAGGTTGAAAATCCTTGAAACTTTAGATCTTCCTTCAAGTCGGGTGCTCAGGCCACAGTAGTTTTCAGGTGATTGCAAGGAATTTATAGGAGCATAAGCTTTCCAGAAGGATATTGTGTGCATTTCTTCCCTATAGGCACAGAGATATACTACAGTCAGAAAGATAACATATAAAATATTAATAGATTCTGATGCCTGTTGTTATTTGATTGATGCTCCTTTGTGGAAGGCGAGGAAACCTGATGGCCTTTGAGTTAGTGATTTTGCCTGAATGCCTGCATGTAATGACCATGTACAAGAAAGTGTCTCTGAAGTTGCCCAAACCAGGTTAGAGAAGGCTGCTTTTTGGTGCCTTACAGACCTTGAAAACTGGTAGACGTAAATTAATGTCTGTCTGACACTGCAGGTCATTCTTTGTGGCATTTTTGTCTAATTAAGTCAGAAAGTCTTTAATATTAACAAAGAAATTTATTATTTTAAGAAATCACTCAACAACCTGCCCTTAGCCTATGGCGTGTCTTTTTTAATCTGTGAAACTAATTATACCTGTTAGCTTTCATCTGTATGTGACATCTCTGAGATGCCATCACAGCGTTTGTTGAGGAGAGCCACTAGCAAACCTCCTGAGGAGAAAAAAAAACCCAACACAAAACACCTCTTCCTCTCTGATTTAAAACTATATAGAGGATTCTTGTACAAAAATCTTGCCTCAGGAAACTTTCAGAGACTTAAAGGCACTATTTTTTTACTGTTGTATAGTAAATTTCCTAAATAATAGTTGTCTCAAATAGAGCTGCTAGGTGTATCCTCCTCACACTTAAAATGGTTGATGGCACAACAGACAACTGGAATCTTTGGGAAGTGTTCTATGTCAAGAGCTTTTGGCCAAATTCTTCCCCAGTGTCTTTTGAAGATGCTAAGCCGCTGGGACTTGAGAGGTGAAATCCTTGTGGGGACAAATGCTTGATTAGAAAGAAAGAAAAGAAAATTCCCAGTCAATATCTGTCAATAAATTAAAAAGGTGTTGTAAAGAGGGTAGGTAAGAATTGGTTATTTGTGGCTGCTGTGAGTGATAAGAACCAGGTGGCCTCAGCTGAAGCTTAGCAGAAGACAGGGTTGAATGTAAACAGGAGACTTCTCTCCCCACTGGAGTCTGAGTTGTGGAACGCGCTTCCAGAGGATACTGTGGGCGCTGGAATTTGGCACAGGCTGGAGGGAGTAGCAGGTGTGTTTTAGAGGTGAAATCTGTTGTAAGTTACTGAGCACCTGAACTGAGTATGGCTTGACAGCTGCCTCATCTGGAAAAGGTTGGACAGGGAGAAAAATTCAAGAGTGTGTGTGTGGTGTGTGTGTTTGTGTTTTCTCTTAGCATAGCACTGAGCGTTGCCACAGGACCTTTCTGAGTGGCAGTAGGGCTAAAATTCCCTAATTCCTATTACCCACCCCAGCAGCAAATGCAATTTTATTACTTGATTCAAGTTCTCTGGAAGATATGAGAGTGCTATTGGTTTGGATGTGCATGTAGAATTTTTCTGTGTGGGTGAAAGCTTAAATAGAATGAGTTAACCAGAGGTTTTAAGCTCTGTGGATGAAGACTTAAGATAATTATCTCTTCTGCCTGTTTGGCTGCAGTTTATAGGAGAGTTTCATGACTGATGTGGAATGTGTCTCCATGAGTATTCACTGTAGCTATATGTCTGAACAGGAGTGCTTCCTACCTTGCTAGTGTTTATCCAAATGTCAGGCTGGAGTTTGTAGTTTGACATCTAGCTGAAGGTAATCTGCAGCTTACATAGGTAGATTGATTCTCCTGAACATCAGGGAAGTCACTTTGGTTTACAAAATGTCATTCATCTCATTTAGATTTGTAGAATTGGGATTATGCTCTGTTGTTTAACATTGCAAATAACCCCAGGACTGCTTACTCCTTAAAGGTTAAACCTCTTTACTGCTGGATGAATTAATCTTTTTGATAGTGTTATACAGTCTTTCAGACATGACATAAGAACCTTGTGGATCAGTGGAACAGGAAATCCTTCACTGGTGGTAGTATCGGGTGCTCTTTATAATGTCTGGGTATGGTTGGAAGCTTCGGTATGCTTGGCCCAGCTTCATGTCCATGGACTGACCACACTGCTCCTTAGGGCTGCACACCTTGACAGGGGACTCTCCAGCTGCAATGACTCAGGAATAATAAACTCAGGAAGAGCTAGGCTGCATGGCAAAGTTTCTGGCAAAATTGTATCCTTATGGCAGAAGTTTTATATGCTGTTGTCTTCTATGGTTTTGTTTCTTCTTTGTAGGTAGGTGGATGGATTTTATCTTTCTGTCTCTTTTCTTACCAAATCTTCCTTAATATAAACCACACAATTTTACAGAGGAATATGGAGAAGGCACTGTGCAGCAAAGAGCTTTGATTTGCCCCAAATTAAGATATTTCTCAACTTGCTCCACAAATACCAAATTCTCCATTGTTGTGGGAGCAGTGAATCTGGTTTGTTTTCTGGGGGTGTGTATCAAGGGTGGCATTTCCCCTCAAGCTTTTGAGTGTGTGTTGGCAGCTCATCTGCTGCCAGAGGGCTGGAAGGACAGCTGAGTGGTGTGGGCTGGCTACAGGAACAGCTGCAAAATGGGGTGTCCAGGAGGGACAGGTGCCAGCAGCACCCCAGAGCGAGACTTAGAGGTACCTTAGGCTTTTTAGCTTTTTCTTAAATGTCAGCTTAGCTGGTGCTTGCGGGTCTAATATCTGCTGTGACTTCATAACAAGTCATGTTATTTAGAAAAACCCAGAAATTTCAGACTTTGTTTGATTTTAAGTGCAAGTTTTCCCTCTTAAAGTCTGCCTGGTAGAAAGCCTCCTGGTAAATGTTTCAGGGCAACTTTGGATCAAATGTCTAACCCAGGACATACTTTGGGATTTTCATGCCCAAATCACACCTATATTGCCAACTGTTTCCTTGAGGAAATAAAGAACAACATTTATGTTCAACTCAGTGTTCCAAAGAATGTTTATTGACATGATGATAGGTCCTTCATATATAAAAATATAAATATATATATATAAAAGTGTTTATTTGTATACCACAGACATGTCTGAGTGTATCAGAAAGACAGATGAACAGCAGCTTAAAGGAAGCCTCTTAAGCAGGAAGATTCTTCTATTAAAATGCAAGCAGAACATCAGTGTAAGAAATAAGCAATATGTGCAAAAATGGTGTAAATCCTGTCGCTGCCCTTGCAGCTGAGTTGGCATATTGCTGGGAAGAATAGATACATTTCCTGCAGGAGAATACTTAACCAAGAGATGGTATCAGGCTGCTCAGAGGGGTTGTGGAGTCTCCTTCTCTGGAGACCCATCTGGATTGCCTACCTGTGTGGCCTGTCCTAGGGAATCTGTTTTGTCAGGGGGGTTGGACCCGATGATCTCTGGAGGTCCCTTCCAACCCTTATGATTCTGTGATACACTTAAATGTGCTTTAGTGTGGATTCTAAATGCTACGTTCATTGTGGAGTTGGAATACGAACAACAAGGTTTTACTCAAAGTACTTGTGTCAGCAGACATTGTGTTACTGCTCCCTGAAAACAAATTACCCATTAAAAACCAGTAATTCTGCATAAGAACATTTCTGTACCTGGTTCTGTTTCAGTTTCAGTGTGCAATACCGTTTCACAAGCAGTGTTGAGGTGGTGGTTGTTTCAAACCTTTAAGGCTTTTCTAGATTCCTTGACTGGTTGGGTGATTGTATATCTACTGACTCTTCATTTATACAGAGAAAGTTTCTGTTCCCAGATCTTGTACAAACTTCTGACTTGGAGAACATGTACCTAATTTTTTTTTTCTTTTACTTCACTCTGGGGAGAAAGGAGAGGGCAAAAGAGAAAAGTCTATGGCATGTAGCCCTCCCTTTCTGATGAATGGTTTGTGCTCAGCCATAGCTAAAGTTACAGGATGTCTGCAGACTTGTTTACCACTGCCTGTCTCTGAAGAGTGCAGCTTTGGAAGTCTGGTGATGGAGTTACTCAGGCTTCCAGCATCTGGATTTGGTTTTGGATTTGTTGGGTTTTTTTATGTCTTTTATTTCCTGTTACTTCTAAACTTCTAGGACTTGACTTGGCCAGAGTCCCAGATCAAGGTGGGAAATGTGCTGGATTACCTGCAGAGGAAGAGACGGTTGGCACCTTCCTGCCATCCTCAGAGTTGGGAGCAGGCTGGGAGTCATATGTGAGTACCAGCTTGTAGGACGAGGATTGGAAGAGCGAGGCAGTGTATAAGAGGATGAGTCAGGAGAATAAAGCGGTCCAAAACTGCATGTATTTTTGAGCATATAAGATCCAATGATTGGCTGACTTTCTGCAGGGCAGTGTGATGCCAATTTGTGCCTATGGATAGTTTGTCAGTTGTCAGATCCAAGTTGGATGAGGGTTGGCTTGCAGTCCAGTTTGTAAGGAGCCTTTATTTACCATGCATGTGCACTTCATATCTAATTCCTCATATTAGATGCAAGTTAGGCCTTGTCTAGCCATCTTTCTCATTGTTTGCTTTCTAAGTTGTTGTCTCCAAGAAAAGCTGGCATATGCCCAGCAGGCAGCACAGTTCAGTTCCAGTGTTGTTGGTGGCCAAAGACCACAAAAAAGCCCTTTCTGTTACCTATGGGGCCAGTTTAAGAAAATACATTGCTATGCCAGTGTCACCAATTTTCAGTGTTGTAGAGCAAGCTGAGGTAGGATACCACCATGAGTAGTAATAAACATGCAAGGACAACCTCTCAAATGTTTTGTGAATTGCTGCCTCTGTGTTTACACTGGAATTGTCACTTTGTGGCATCTGTATGGTCGTACAGAGCTTTAAAGTGGGAAGGTGGAAAGATCTGTGTGTCTAAGGCCCTTTCCCATGTGGTATTAAAATTACAGCTTGCAGGTCAAAAAAGGTTTTGCAGTGATGCACTGTCTCTGTTTCTTTATTTTTTCCTTCTTTCTAGAACCTGTGGTCAGGAGAAATACATGGGCTGTCACATACTCATACTTCTTTGCAGAGCATTCTTTTTGCGAGAACGTTTTGGGCTTTGTTCCCACTAGGCTTTGCTCCAGGAGGGGATAGGCGTAAAGTTTGCATTTGGTTGGAACAAGTGACTTCTCTTGTCAACAATAAATAAATAATGAAGTAAAGCACCTGGGGGATTTCATCTAGTTTTTAGAGGAGGATATTGTGATAAGAAGAGGAGAATATAGGAATAGGAGAAGAAAAATAGTTAAAAATGCTACATTGTATATACATTGGCATGAAAACCCCATACCAGCAATGTTTTTAATGACGGAAAATCTGGGAGAGGTCAGAGAACACAAATGTGTGCCTTGCCCTGTAGCACGAAGGCTTGCGGCACTGTAAGGCATGTGGTAAACCCAGCATTATGGCTTAGGGAAGTCAGGGGAGTCAGTTTGACCAGTGGCAAGCATTATTAAAGGTGCCCCTGGGGCTCTAAGGTTTCTCTAAGGCCAGAAAAGTTTCCATCCCTACAATGGTAGCATGACACACCACTCAACATAAGATGTGTCACTATTAGATAGACAAATCCTAGATGGTCCCTGTCAAATTTATTTAGGGTGCGGTTTAGGGAGTCTAGGCCAAATCCCTAGGGTTCATGTGTAAGTGTAATCCAGACTCCAGTTCTTTTCTTGTTGATTTCTTTGGCTTTAGAATTGATTTCCTGTTACTAGTGGCTTAGTTAATACTTCATTCCCTTCTAGTCCAGATGTGCTGATTGCCAAGGTTATGATTTTTATCACAAGTCCAGAGGTAATCGGAATTTCATAGCAATTTCAATCACTTTTTTTACTGAAGTGATTTTTTTTTTTGTATTTCTTTATTGCTCTCATCAAGACAATGTATATTCTGACATCCACTTTAGACCAAGTAAATGACATCTTTATAATCATCAGAGGTAGTAATGGGCATATTAATTTTTCAGTGAGCAGTGAGAAGAAGTTACAGTATTTAGCTGTGCCAGATTTCTTCTGATATCTGATCTTTTACTTTTGCTTTCTTTTAGGTTTACTGTGGATTTTTTTTTTTCTGGTATAAATGGAGTCCTTCATTAAAGTCATGGAAATGCCCAACTTGAATTAAACCAGAGTTTCTATGTTACCGAGAAGGCAGACAGATTTGATTTTCTCAAACTAGCATTGAATCACACAAAAAAATGACATAAGATCTTCACAATACAGTACAAAAATAACTGTAAAAAAACACCCAAAAAGCCAAACCAAGAAACCCAACACCAAACGTAAACCACACAAAACACCAAAACAGTGTTGCATGTGTCAGCATTTTCAAATGTTCTATTTGGGGGCATTGCTCTGGGTAATAAACTGGTGTGACTGAGAAGTTAGGAGCACATTTGGGTTTTCAAGGAGGGAATTAAACCACGGATTTTGTAAAGAGTAGATGTAGCATATAATGTACTGGGAACAGGGTGCTCTCATGTACTGGAAACGTGGAATCTCAGCGTACTTCAAGGATTCTATTGCTTTGTAAGGTACACAGTTAAGATCATACATATGTGGGCTTTTCTTAATGCTTCACAATGTTCAATGCACTTGTCAGCAAGGGATGTGCCTGCTATTATTTATTCCCAATAGCTTGTCTTCTGTAATATAGCTGCTGTTTTAAGGGGAGAGCATTAATTGAGCAGCTGTATGATACCTGATGTCATGCAGGGTTTTTTCTTTTCTCCAAACTGCAACCTTCTCCACAATGAATGGTGCACTTTTGTACCTTTACTGTTTGTGACTCTTCTCCAATGCATTGCCATTTTTCTGTGAAGACTTTTAGAATCATAGAATACCTCATGTTTTCAGGGACCAAGTCCAAGTCCCTACTCCTCGTAGGACTATTGAAAACTAAATCGTATGATGAGAATGTCATCCGGATGCTGTTCCAGCTCCTTGAACTCTACCAGGCTTGGCATCAAGATCGCTTACCTGGGTAGCCCGTTCCAGGATCTGTCCACCCTCTTGGTGAAGAACCTTTTCCTAGTGCCCGATTTGAACCTGGTGCAGCTTCATTTTGTTTCCTTCCATCCTGTGGCTGGTCACCAGAGAGAGGAGGTCAGCACCTCTTCCTCTGCTTCCTTTCTCCTGGAGAAAGGTATGGCAATGAGGTCACCCCTCAATCTTCTCCAAGGTGAACAAACCTAGTGACCTCAGCTGTTCTTGGTAAGTCTTTCCCTGAGGACCTTTCCCCATCTTGGTTGCCCTCCTCTTGACACTCTCTAATGGCTCAATGTCCTTCATATTGAAGTGCCCAAAATGCACACAGTACTTGAGGTGGGGCTGCACCAGTGCTGTGTAAATTGGGACAGTCACTTCCCTCAACTAGCTAGCAGCATTGTGCTGGTTTTGATTTCCACCAGCATGGAGAGTATCATGTGATCTTTGTAAGCTATGTTGACTGCTCAACACATGTTCCCATCAATTTTGCTTGCAGTTGTTGCTTGTTCCTTGAAGCTGGGGAATCTTAGTGTATAATTTCTTGTTGCCCTTGCTTTGTTAGTCATCATCTTGCATCCAGGAAGTATTGTTTACTGAATAAATGACTGATGGAGCTTAGAGCTTTGTCATCTGGTGAAATGAGGCCACTGTTAGTGGGTGTACAGGGCAAATGATACTTATCTTGTATACATTTCTGATGCTTCAATTCATAACTGTTTTTCTTTGTTTTTAACTGAAGGAATATACAGTAATTTTGGACAGGAAGAAGAAAATCTGCAGTTTCTTGAGGTCACCCAGCCTAGTGTTCCACAGCGCATTGAATAGCTTTTCTTTTAGGCCTTCAGTGACTCTGCACCATAGGTTACACTGCACAGAAGAGGGGAGCCAGGAAATGGCATTTAATTTTTTTTTCTGGAGAATGGTTCATTTTAAGAATTTTTAGAAAAAGGAAAAAAGTACAGGAAAAAGTAAAATTTTGACAAACCAATGCAGCCAGTCCTGAGGTCAAAGGTGTTCTGTGACTTCTAGAAATGGCTCACTGAGTAGGAGTGACAAGATTTATGTATGTCAGTGCTTCATCTGTGGCCATTAAAATGTAATTCCTTGTTTTTTTCTAAATAAAGTTCTCATTTGTTATTTTAACATCTATGAAATCAGAGGAATCATGATGAAAAAAATCACAGATGAAAAAATCCTTTTGGGTACGGTACAGGAGTCGCATTGATATATAAACGAGTTGCCCTTTGGGAAGGGTGAACCCTGGAGATCTGTATCTTGGAATACATTGCTCCTACTCATTCCTTTTCTATATCGTATGGTGAAGAAACTTGATGGCATTCAAATGTGTTAAATACTGCTTGCCAGCAGTGTGACTTCAGAGTAAAATTGTAGCTGGGAGCTTCTTTTGGATCTTTTTCCCTTTTTGCACTAGACATTCTAATAATAAACACCCCAATGAACAAACAGTTCTGTACTTCTGTTAGGCAGACTGAAAGGGGAACAGATTTCAAGCCATGGAAATTGGATTTCCTGAACCCTCAAATGAGATGAAATAATATTACAAATATGCATTGTGCTGTCCAGAGAGATATGTGGATAATCAAGTTTATTTTTTGTTTATAAAGAAATATATTTGATAATGCAAAGGGAATAGTAGACGCAGTATGCGTGCCCCACCAGGTGAAAGGATAAACCTTTAGTAACCACCTGTTATAGCTGTAGGACATCTCCTTGGCTTCCATAGGTAATGACCTGGAATGGATAGCCCTAACTCTGTCAGAATGCATTGGGATCTTAGACAGTCCTAATTGTGCTTATTGAAGCATTTGCAATTATGAAAAATGCCTGTCAAAAGCTCTGCTGTGGGTGTAAGTTGCTACTGCTTATAGTGATTAAATTATTTAATGCACAGTTTCCGTTCTTCCCTCAAGAGTAGAACTGCCAAAGTACTTTCACAGGGTTTAATTTTTGATTATTTCTTCAACTTTGGCTAGCTTTTATACTTGAATCAAAATAGCCATTAAAGAAGTAGTATAAGAGAGAATTTTTATTATTCCCTAGGACATTAGTACCACATACTACTTTGTCTAAAACAAATGAAGCTGGAAACATTCCAGAGCACTTGTGAAGTTGTTACATTTCCTCCCTTTTCTGAGCATAAATCTTTAGTGAACCATAGCAGAAGTGTCTAATGTCAGTGTTTGATATGGAAGTATCTCTGTGGAAGTCAGGATAATTTTTCCTGTCAAAATCTCAGTTCTGTCTCCCTACTCTGTACCCTGCTTTCCATCCCCCTTCTTTCACCCATTAAGGGGTCACTTACCAAATTCCAGCCGGTCAGCAGAGGTACTAATGCATGTCCCCAAGGCTGTAATCAGGTTGGTTGAACCAATTAGAGTAATGTACGATAATTAAAAATCCAGTAGGACTCATCTGCCTTTCCCCTAAGTATGTCAGGTTTTACACCTCAGGGTTTTTTTAAATTAATATTAATTGGTAGTTTTATTTTAACATAAAGTCTGAGCACTTCTGACCTGGTAGCTACTGAATACTGCAAATCTGAACCTCCCTAGTGACACTTTTTTGACAAGGTTTTCAATGAAGTATGCTTGTGCTACAGAAAGCAAAGGGCTTTGCCACGAAGCACTACTGGAATTCATCTGGGTTAATTACATTTTAGAAGCTTACATCTCTCAAATGTAAGAAGAGGTTTTCTCCAGCTTAGAGATTTTTGTGCCAAATACACTGGTTAAAAAAACCCACTTACTTTTCCTATAATGTGAAAAATGTTTCTACACAATTATTCTCCCTTTGTCAATACTCCCCAAATGACAGTTTTTTTTCTAATATTAAACATAACTATGCCATTGTATTTGGCAGGATGCAATGTGCCAGGATGCGTTTATACAGGTGACTGGGAAAAGCAGCAGATAGTATTTTCTCAGCAGCTAAGTCAGTTTATAAATATATAGAGGACTGACGATTCCTGTGGTCTTCATGAACTGCTATAAAATCCAATTTGTTAATCAATTTAGTTCTGTTAAAAGAAAATGGACTGATCCTCGTCATAGTCACAGTCAATCCTGTTTCCTCCCTTATTTGCTGTAGAAGAATAAAGTAACAGAGCTTTGATTTCATCTGTTTCATTTTCTCATGAAAGGGTTTTCTGGACTGATACCAGACCCTTCCTTTGACCGTGTCCCAGCTTGTCCTTGTCTTTCTCAAAATCCATGGATGCTATTGGACAGTAGGTGTTCCTGTGGATGGTGGGGGAAGTAGGTGGGCTTTGTTTAAACTGATAGTTGGAGGAGAAAGGGCTAGGAGACAGAGTTGTTTTACAAGGGTTAGAAGTCATCAATCAGTAGGAACTGGGGCTGGTCTCTGCAGGGAGAATAGATTGTGTTTGGTTTGACTCCCGGAGTGACCTGCCCTTTCTGTAAGTACTGAATGTGAGTGTATGTGTGAGATCAGAGCTACACGTTGCTGTGTGCTCTGTGCAGTTAGTTTAAGAAGTGTGAAATGGGCTGATCTTGGAGCTCCAGAAGGGCCCAAGAGCTGTTGGGGAACATGTTTGACTAATGCTGTTAGTGGGGAATAGTCCTGTCTGCTGCTGCTTTGGAACAATGCACAAAGCAACATCAATCCATCTTTCAAGTTTCAGTATGGCTTTTAATAACTTGGCATACTCTGGTCTGACTTTACTATATGTATACAATAAGTATACCTATACAAAAAGAAATGAATGAAGGCTTGTTTCAAGTTAAAAAATGCAGAAAATATGGCTTTGCTTTTCTTGCATGTGTCTTGTCTTCCCTAACAAGCTCCACAGTCCTTGTTTTTCCTTCTTGGAGCACTCTCCTAGCCTTGAGTGGATAGGTTTCATCTCACTATTGCATGGCCTGTTTTGCTCAGGTTGGGGCTAGCTCCATGTTTATTGTATGCTACTCAAATGCTACTTGTGAGATTCACTTATTTACTGATGGACTTTTCTGCATCGATTACCTCTGTGTGATCTGCTGTTTCACAGAGACTGAATGATTTTGAGTATTGCTGCTTGTTACTATCCTTGTAAATAAGCAAATCATATTCTCAGTTTATAGCCCAATTTGAGGCTTGTAAGATTTGTTAGTTAAAAGCACTCTGTGCCATCTGTCTTCTCAGGCCTTTCTTGCCCTTTGTCTCCTTGTTCTGTCACCCTGCCCCTCCAGCGCCAAATGTCTGTCCCTTCTGTCTCAGCTGGCTGTACCTCTCCTTCCCTCCTCATCCAGTGCCGAGCCTAAGACCTCGGTTTGTTTCAAACTCTTCCCTTCTGACACACTGTTTTTTGTCTGCTGCATTTGTTTCACACACCTTTACCTACCTGGTGTGGCTGTCAGCATCGCACCTTTCACTGAGGATGCCTTTATTTTCACTTTGAGTTGTGATCTGCTGTGTAACGTCAAGGGAAATCCTGGCAGAAAGTGTACGGAAATGTATCAGCATACCAGCGTGGTCCTAATCTTTGGAGATTTTAGCTCATTGTATTATGATGACTTTTCTCAGCACCTGTATGCTTTGGGGGTGCTGGTTTGGTTTTTTTGGGTTTTTTTTTTATGGAGATGTGTGACTTGTCACAATCGGGTCTTCATGAGGTGGGAAATGTATCCTCAACATGAAGTGCAGTTTTGTTCAAAGCCTGTGCTTTGAAGAGTGGCAATAGAAGAATGTCTCAGTGAAACATTGTTTCTTGCAATTCCAAATGTAAAATATGATACTTTACAACTGCAGGGGATTTGAAACAACAGCACAAAAGGAATTTGATCTATTTGAAGCTTTATGAACCTCTTTTTGTGTCCAGGAAACAAAAGTCCTTTTTCTCCAGAGTAAAATGGGGAGGGGGAGGCATGACAAAAATTACACAAAACATTTTGTCTTTTGTCTGTGAAAGAGGGTTGATCTCAAGTCCCAGAATTGTTCTAGTTGCTTGATGCTGGACTGGATGTCAAGGTCATAAAGAGAGCTGCTGGGTGCTGCCTGGTTTTGAAGATCTGATCCCTAGCTGTCTATTGATTAGGACTAATACATGCTCAGTTAAGAGGAGCATTTAAAATTCTCTTTGGGGAAAAAGAGGCTGTTCCAGTTTAAATGCCCTATGCACAGCAGGATCTTGAAGGCGATGAGAAGAGCTTTCCTCTTTCTTTCTGATGTTTTCTGTTGTCTTCTCTGTTTCATGGTCGCAGAGACACAGTGTTCTATAGAAAACAGAAAAATCATTTTTTGAGAGGGCTGAAACCTTTCTTTCCAAATAATTAAACCGCAGAGAGCATTCTCTCAAATGTTGCTCTGAATAAAGATGACCCTCATTAAAAGAGTTACTGAGTTATTCTTCTGAGTTGCATAACCTACATACTGATGTTAAAACAGCGCTATAATTACCTTCATTTTTATTGCTCATGCTCTGTGACTTCAGATCGATCTATGGCTGAGTGCGGTTATACAGAGCTCCAGATTGGCGGCATGTGTCTTCCATTCAACTCCTGCAAATCTCACTGTAGTCTCGAGTTGTACTTGAAGAGAGGAAGGTTAAAAGCAATTGTGAAGGTGGTCAGAGAGATTAAATAACACGTTAACACTGAGCAGGACTGAGATGGGTTTGTAGCAGGCTTTATTAAGGCAGTAGGAGGTTTTGCGGCTCTCAGCAATATGAAGAGGAGTATTGGTAATTTCCATGTTTTTCCTTAGATGAGGAGGATTTCCATACTTTCCTCAGAAATGTATCTAAAGTTAGCCTCAGTGCCACCGTATCACTCTCTTACCTTTAGTAGCTAACTTACTATGAACATATGACAAGTTTCCTAAGTTCTGGAGTGGAAAAAAAAAGAAAAGTCTGTTCCTCAGTCTTGTGCTAAAATCCTTACAGTGATCTGGGTGAGAAAAGAGGGGTTCTTGTAATGTGGAGTGTGGTCTGTTTCCCCTAAGAGGCACAACACAGAGGGTGCAGTCTCAGTGAGCATTTCTTCCATGTCTATTCAGACTCTACTTTGAGTCTGGGAAGTGAATTGTATTTCATGGTAGCCATGTTTCTGCAGTATTTCACAGGTGCAGCTGCTTCTGAGCAGCTCAGTAACTCCAAGGAACCAGCATCCCTGTGTGCTGGCAGTGCTCCTTTTGCCCCTCTCTGTGGACACCAGCAAATAGTTCTGAGGAAGGAAGAATGATGATGTTCAACGATTTCAGCTTTTTCAGTTTAAACTCTACAGGGGCTGTCCGTGACAAATACCTGAGTGAGTTCTCAGTAGATAAGCAAGCAGGTAAACTGGGATAAACCAAGGTTTGTGCTAGGTAAGTTATTTGATTTCTAGGGCTGTGCTTTTCAGGGAATGTTGACAGGCTACAAACACATCATGCCATTGTTGCCTAACTCATCTAGGTTAGGAGAATAAATTTCGGAGAAGATGAAAAAGCACTTGTAAATCGGCATTTCATTGTGAAGTCTGGTTCAGTGCTAGAGGAATCCTGCCTTATGGCTCTACTTCAAAGCCATCTTAATACGTGTATCTCTGAAAGGTAAAATGTGTATCTGATGATAAGAAAACTTATTCTGTGTGAGGTAACACAGATGTGTGAGGTGTTTGCGATCACATTGGCTTAACAATTTCTGTGAGTAAAAGCCAGGTTTCACTTACTTCCCATTCCTAATGTTCTTCTAGTAATTTGGCTTCCTATTAGCTTGATCTAGAGCTTGACTTGCAGTTCTCACTGAAGTTTGGCCAAGCAGCTGCTTAGATAATTTTCTTATTTCTGTTGTTGTTTTCCATGATTAGATATACAAAGGTCTGTGAAGGAAATTGTGATTATGTGTTGGAGCTTTCTCTGACTGCATATAGAACGACAGATTGCTTCCTGGGAGTATCGTAAGCATAGCAGACCTGAAGCCCAACAGGAGACTTGTCAGATCCAAGATCCACTGAATGGCATCACTTGGAATTCACAGAGTCAGAGAATTACAAGGTTGGAAAAGACCATTAAGATCATCAAGTCCAACTGTTCCTGTCCTATGCTAAACCATTTCCCTAAGTGCCTCATCTACCTTCTTTTTAAACACATCCAGGGATGGTGACTCAACCCCCTCCCTGGGCAGCCTGTTCCAGGCCCTGACAACTCTTTCAGTGAAATTTTTTTTCCTAATATCCAATGTAAACCTGCCCTGGCACAGCTGTGTTCTGTTTTCCCTTGTCTTATAATTCAGGTGTCTGGAAAGGCTTTTGAGGATTTGCGTCTGCAGTGGGTTTGAGTTTATAGATACCTGTGGGCTGTATTACGGAACAGTTTAGCCTCTAGCTGAGGCAGAGAGCCTTTTCCCCTAGGGTACAGTATGGTATGGGCCAAGCAACACAAGGGAATGATCCCAGCCAGGACAGTGGCCTTTCCACACGGCATCTGAAGCGTGTGTTTTGCAGCTGCTGTACCAATCCTGTGTAAATCACTGTTGGTTAACTAGGTGGTGTATTTTATTTTGAGAAGCAGCATTGGTTGTTAATGTCTGCTTACAGCTCCTTCCTCTCCCTGTGCTTTTAACTCTTAATTTGCTGTTCTTAGGCCAAGACATTCACAGAGTGCCCTTTAATGTAGAATTTATCATGCAAAATATTAACATCTTTGAGACCCCCAAAATCATTTTTCATTCCTTTTAGTACTGGACTGAACTGAAAGGTTTTTTCATGTTTAGTTGTTATCACAAAATTGTCATTCCAGTTTTCCTGTTGTTTCTAATTAGTAGCTGTCTCTTCAGCTCCCCTGAGAATTTTTCCTTCAAGCAAGGTTTTAGTTTTAGAGGACATTGTTTTGATTGCATAAGCTTCTCCATGGAACAGAGTTGTGTACACTGAGGAAATAAGAGGTGGGATTGCTCGTCAAGAATTCATCAGAGATTCCTGACTGGAGAGGCTACATAGTTTTACTCCCCTTGGGAAGACCCCGTATTTGATGTATTGGCATGTAGTGAAGGACATACATGTTACTGCCTTCTATGTTCTGCGCTAATCTGACCTATGTAACTCTGGCATCTACTCTCACTTACTAAAGCTCCAGTACTGATGTCACAAGCAGGAACCAATTGCTACTGCAGCAAGAAAAAGCAACGTAAATAAAAGTGTAAAGTGCTCATCAACTAGAAAATTTTCATGTTTTGTACCATTGATCCCCATGACAACAGACATCTCTCCAGTTTTAATGAGTAATGTGTGCTGTCTTCAAGTCCACTGGAGAGTCTTGGCTTAAAGCAAGTAAGTCATTTAAGTGTGACTTCTGTTTTAGTTAATATTTTGCTCGTACTGTATATAAAATATACTCAAAATGTCTATCAATTTCTCCATGGGTGATGAAAATGCAGAATTATGTGCAGTATTCCATGTAGTCCTACAGAAATGGAACTGGAGAAAGTCCATTCTTCTGTCTCTGCCTACTACACCGAGGTAAGGAAAGAACATAAAACAATGTATGCATTTAGTTTGATAAATATAGACTAACTCAATCTTTTGGGTTTTTTTTACTTTCCTAACTTCCTTGTATACATGGGATATGGCTCCATTGTACTATGTTCTCAGATGAAGACCTAAAGAAGCAATCAGATCTGAGCTCCCTGGTATAAAAAAAGACAGGGATCTCCTGGAGAGAGTCCAGAGAAGGGCTACAAAGATGATTAAGGGCCTGGAGCATCGCCCCTGTGAGGAAAGGCTGAGTGAGCTGGGACTGTTCAGCCTGGAGAAAAGAAGACTAAGGGGGAGACCTTATTAATGTTTATAAATTTCTTCAGTATGGGATGCAGGGGGAAATGGCCAGCCCCTTTTCAGAGGTCTGTGGAGACAGGACAAGGGGCAATGGCTGCAAGTTGGAGCACAGGAAGTTCTGCACCAACATGTGGAAGAATTTTTACAAAGTGGGGGTGACAGAGCCCTGGAATAGGCTGCCCAGGGAGGTGGTGGAGTCTCCTTCTCTGGAGATATTCAAGACCCGTCTGGACGCCTATCTGTGCAATATGAGCTAGGGAGCCTGCTCTGGCAGGGGGGTTGGACCTGATGATCTCTTGAGGTCCCTTCCAACCCCTATGATTCTGTGATTCTGTGAAAGGCTGCTGTGATTAACAGGATGCTTCAAGCCTGGCTGGGGCCAGGTCACAGACTTCTGCATCTGTGGCTATCCCTGCCTGTCATTACGCTGAGGTGAAGCTGCTGGAAGAGCAGCTCTTTGCACAGCTCTCTATCATTGGTGTCCTTCAAAATCAGGCTTTGAGTCCCCAGCAAGCTCAACATGGTGTTACAGGTAGAATCTCTCGGGAATTGTGACATCTGCTGGATACCCCTGTGCCCACAGACAAAATGCAGGATAGTAATCATAATCTCTCTACTGAGGTCTCTGAAATGTTACAGAAGAGGATTTTCATGGAGATGGCTGTCTATAAGGCCAGCTTTATCCCTCTACATCGTTTAAGTGTAGAAATGTCAAGTAGTGGTCTTAATGAGTGTAGTAGTCAAGTAGTGGTCTTAAAATTTTGGTAACGGCAACTGTTTTAGTAGAACTAAGGCAGGGGGTGGGGTGCATAGTGAGAGGGAGGAAAAAATCCAGGAGCTTTCAGAGTGTGTTGGTTCTCTTAAGCCAGATTTGATTTAATGAACTAGAAATAAATCTCTTCAAACCACACTATCAATAGCTCCTCCTCAGACCCTCCCTAAATAATCATCTGGCCTTGTTCAAATATTTCACTGAAGCATAAAGGAAACTTTAACCTTTCTTATAATTGAGATCACAAGCAAACTAAAGGCTGCTGGTATAAATAACACACAGTATTGTTGTATTGATTCTGACTGCCTTTGCTACACCCACTGCTGTCCCCTATCCTTTAGCAATTTTCAGGGACAGATAACTAATTCTACTGAGATCCTTTCAGTGAAATGACAATTTCACGGCACCCTCTTGGGACAGTCATGAGTGTGATCGGATTTTCAATCCACAAACACTTATTGATTTGCTTTCGGAAAACATCCTGAGAAATCCCACCTGGGCAAAGAATTTCTCTGAACTCTTTCATCCTCTCTTACAGGTTCTTCAGAAGGATAATTATCTTTTGAATAAAGCTGTGCTGCTATGTTCTTGATAGAACATGATATTAAATTACCTGAGCTGGAGTGCAGTTATTGCAATAGGTTTAGAGTGATGCATAAAAATAGATTATCTGTCTATATTCAGGATGTATATGTGTATTGTACAATTAAAATCACTTGCATCTTCCTGGGTTGTTTTGCGGGCCTTATTTAATAATTGGAAATTTGATGGTATTTTAGGACTCTTATTCCAGTATCAGCTAATACAGATACAGCTTGTGTTGGAAAGCCATTGAGCAACAAAGAAATGTCTGCTGGTCAAAAGGTGCCATAGGTTTGTGAGCATTTAGTTTATATACAGAGTTTTGCATACTCCTTAAGAAATACAGTGGAATAGGCTGTTAGAGTTTGACATAATGCTCTACAATTAAAACAGTGCCTCGCTTCTTTGCAGAACATGCTATAGTTTGTTTTACTCCCCCCTTCCCCGCCCCCCAATTCTTTTTATTACATCAGAATAGCTTAATCTTAAATCCTGAAGATGTGATTGCATTATTCCTGGTGATACATTACATTAGTCCTGGTGATAGATTACATAAAAGGAACGTGCAAATTAAGACTAGGATTGGTGTTTGCTCCTTTATCACTGAATGTTAGGTGCAGTTCATAAGTATTTTTAGCCCTCTACTGGAAGATGCTGGGCAGTATCCTTGCCAAACCCAGAACATCAGTCCATGAGGTGAAATAACAGCCATTCTCAAGAGGTTCTGAGCTGTATGGGTTGGCTTAATATTTTGCTGTGAGCATGCAGTCCAGTCCCTGAACTGTGTCCGTCTGTTAGCAGGGATTACCTGAGCTCCCTGATGGATAAATCCAACTCTTAAGTGGTGAGGTGTGGTTTTGCTAACAGGGCAGATCCCCACTCTCTGCTTGAAGGCTTGTGATGTGAGTTGCTATGGGGAGTGAAGAAGAGTCAGGACTCGAATATTGTCTTTGTCTTGGGTTTGGTGGTGTTTGCATGTTCTGTTGTCAGAGAGAAAGCCAAATTTGCATGCAGGTCTAAGTAGGAAGTGCCTGACAGCAAACCTGAGCACTTCAGGTATAAAGTTCTGTATCAATTTGCTGGAAGAGATTTAGGTTATGCTGACAAACATCGATCATGACGTGTCAGTGTGTTATCACAGGAACAGCTTGTAAGTGTGATGGGGGGGGTGTTGTGGAGTCACAGGTTGGGTTGCGTCACACTAGTCCACCAGCACATGCTGAATGAGATTGATTTTTTTTTTTTTTTTTAACAGAGAGAAGAAATGTAATGCTCTTGTAATTCAAGTTTCTTCCTTTGTGTTCACTAGATATTTCCTCAGTTGATCCTATTTAAACAATTTGCTTGGCATGGGGTACCAAAAGATAAGGGAAAAAAGCTCTTAAATGAGGAAAATGAATGTGGAGTATAAGAAATACTCAACTTTGAGAAATACATTATTTGACTTTAAAGTTTTGTTGGCATCTTTCCAACATAAAACAGTTTGGTAATTAAAAAAACCTCTCTGTAAAAAATAAAACCAACCAAAACCCAAACTCAGTTTGTGAGAAAGTAAACTAACTTTTAGTGATGGTAAGGTGCAATTCCAGAAATGCTTTGAGGAAAGCAAATTTTCCGGTGTTTCCAAGGCATTGTGCAGAAGGCCACAGGTGACTGAAATGCAAGGTTACAGGATGCCTTTGCATGGGATACGGCTGTCAGCTGGAGGGTGGAGGTCAGGGGTTTTATTTATTCCACACAGCAGTCGATGACTCTCAGACATTTAACAAATTCTGTTTCAATTGATATGAGGAAAAGATCACGAGAGGAAGTGATAAAAACAGAAAGATTTTTTGATCATTGCACCTTTCTGTGTTTTCGGTCTAAGACAGCGCAGTTTTCTGAGATAAAAGATGAAATTCAGAGCTGCCCTGCTTTGGTACAAGTGCAAAGGCAAACAAGTGCAGGGAAGGAGCAAAACTACCAAGCAAGATGAACAGAAGAAGTTGGGGAAATTTGACACCTCTGAAGTTTGTCTTATTCTGATGTCAGGAAGCAGTCTGAGGTGCTGCCTGAGGCTTCCTTACCCTGTCCTGTCAGTAGGTGCAACATACTCATGGTTTGTTACCAGTCCCTGGGTAAGGTGACCCCCCCTCCAAATCTGTACCTTTAATGTTATTAATGGTTGTGGTAAGTATAATTATTATAGAAACTTCGTCTTATTCTAAGTCAGATAGCTATGGAACAGTAGTGGTTTTGGCCCTGTCTTGTATTTACCTCGATTATCTGGGTCAAATTAACTATGTTTGTACTTTTAAATGGAAATTTTGCAGGCAGAGATCCTGCTGTGCAGAGAGCATTACTGCAGTTTGTATTCACCATAAGAAATTTCTGTGGGTAACTAGGGAAATCTTTTAAAAACAAAGCATTTAAAGAGGCAAAATTATAAGAGTTAAGATTAATCCAACTCTTAATCATACATGTGTGTAGTACACACAGGTTGTCTTTATAAGTCATAAAGGAAGTCTGGAAGTGACGTCAGTGTGTATGTACTTGGGCAAGACGCAGCTTCTCTTTGCATACCAGAAAACTAAAAGCACTTAGTGGGGCTGTGAACCTGAGCTAATAAGCTCTCAAGCGGTGAGAGTTCCAAAATTGTGGAATTGTGCACTTTTTGATGGGCTCACAGAATAATTCAGATCAAGCTCTTGTCTGCCTGCAGCATATTTCTTTTATTGCCATAGGCACAAGATGAGTCTTAACCACTCTATTTATACTCACATCTGCAAAGTGTGCGAGTTTTGTTAAGATTTAAAATATTTGAAATGTTTTTGAATTCTTGATGGAGGAAGAAAGCCAAAAATACCAAGACTTTTTTTATGACTTTCCAGTGATGGGTTTGACAAATACATTTAGTCTTTAGAGAAGTATTTCTCTTGCCTCCTTTCCCTGTGATTGCTGTACCAAACAGTATTTCCAACCTTACGAATAGAACTTGACTGCTGAGTTGAGTATGTTGTTTCTGTGTAGTTTCAATAAGAAATAAATGGCTGAAAAAGGATGAAGCTTAAAGGCAAGAGGACACCAAAAAATGTGATAGATTCTGTTTTGGTTTGGTTTTTTTAAGTGGGGTTGCTCCTTATTTGCTTGAGGTAAACTCCTTAATTTTCTGCATCTTTTGCTAGCTTCTGCCTGTGTCAGCAGGATAGATGTCTCCTCCTAGGGCAGAGTGTATGTGCAATACCTGTTTGCAGTGAAGGGCATTGTGGCTTTCTCTTTTTTTTCCTTATGGGTCTAAACACTGTTTTGGATTTGATGTAAATTTTTATTACTGTGTTTAATTCTGTATTGTTGGAAAAGGTTAATTGGATATACAAGAGATTCTGACGATACCACAGCTTTAAGAGAAAATTTGAACACTACTAGTGTCATGTGTGTATTTAGCATTAAATTTAGGATTCTTCTGAACTGAGTAAGTTTCTTAATTCTTTCTTCCTCAGCTTGGAAGACTGTGCCGAGGAGTAGGTCCCTTACCTATGTTGACTTCATTTAGAGGCTGCTCATAAATAGCCATTCACTGCTTACGCTTTCTCTTGGATATTAAGCAATAGCTTAATAGCTGTTTCCACTTCTGTAACTGCCCACGTGTGTTTAAGCAAGTCTGTGTGAAGAGCATTTATACTTGGTTTGTAGCATGGTTAAAATTCACTGTTAACACACTTGACAAATCACTGATCTTGCAACTTTTCACAGTTGATTGAACATCATCATTTTGAACTGCAGCCCTGTACTATAGTGTTAAGTATTCTACATAATAAAATTCCTGATCTGTGTAGTGTGCTAGTATTTTTTTTCCTTTGGGACTTTACAGGTGTAAGCACAAACTGTATTGGTCAGTCCTCATACTTTAGCAGCTTTCTTTAATGTGTTTTTCCTTAAGAGCTTTGGAATCCTTAAAAGGGTTCCTTAAGGGAGTTGGTTTGTTGTGTTCAGGTTATAACTGCAATTGCCCCAGTAGTCATGCTTTACTGATTTTTTATTTCCCTGTATTGTGTTTTTATAAATGCATCATTCAACATACCTTTAATATTTTATGACTTTAACTCTGACTCAAAACCAAACATACCCAGGTCTCATTAATTTCATAGTTCTAGCTCACTCCGTGATACAAGAGGGTGTTTTTTGAATTAAGTAAATGCAATTTTGATACAATAAATGGGAGTAAATATCAATGTTTTACAATTGCCAGCAGAAGCATTGTGTTACAGGCAGCTGTTACATACAATGAAATCATACACAGGATACAAAAAACCTTGTAGAGGTTCTTTAAACCACAAATGTTGGTGTGTAAACAGTAGAGGTTTGAGAGCTAGTGGCTAACAGTGTTCTCATCTGTATCCTCTTGATGCCAAGACTAAGAAATGTGAATAAATAAAATCACCTGTTAGCTTTCCTTGTATATTTTTTTCAGGAGGAGCTCAAAATGGCTTATGTCTATGGCCATGTAACTTTAATTTATTAACTTTTACTGTTTAAGGTGTTTTTAAAAATTCTGATGATAGCTGTTGAAATGTAACAGGCAAACTTGGCAACTCTGCCCTGTGCTGGGTTTTATTGATTTTGCTTATAAATCTAAGAATAACAGACATGACTAGAAGAAGCATTTCAACTCATAAATAATATTCATGACAAGCTCACCAGACAGTGTTGTGCTGATGGCTGGAGACCATATAAGCAGAAATGTAGTAGTTTATCACAGTACCTTGATCCCAAATAACATCTGTGTTGTTTTGTGCTCGTTGCAGGTGCTTGGTGAGAATATTTGTTATGAGAGCTGTATCAAATTGATATTCTTAATTCTGTACTTTTAATTGCATGGTAATGGTGTGATAGTATGTACCCAGTTGTCACTTTGCTTCACAGACCCAGCTAGATGTGTTAAGTTACTGCTTGTTTGGATTTATCTGAGTTTTATATGGTAATAATGTGCTATGATCTGCTCATACTGGTAAAAAAAATGCAATTTCATTGCCACAGACAAAGTCATACATCTTTACTGTGAAGGAAAATTGGCCACTTGCATTGCACAACCCACTGTTCCATATTCTCTTGTTGTAGAGGTTGTAGGTGTTCTTTAGTTGTCACTTGTGCACTTTCCAGCTTCTCTTCCTGTACAGCCATATTCTTCAGCTACCATCACTTTGACTGGAAGCTGGACAGACTCTGCAGAAAGCAGGTTTAAGGAAGATCTTCCTGGGACAGAATTCTTCATCTTGCCAGCTTCTGAGATGAGTGTACGGTAGTGAGAAAGGAAGGCTGGGAGGAATCATTTGGGTAGAAAGGAAAATGAAGAAAGCTCTTGTCCACTCCCTGCTCTGAGCAGGGCTAACTCTGCGACAGATCAGAGTCTCCAGAGCTTTGTCCAGTCAGGACCTGAAAACCTCCAACTGCATGACAGGGAAGTGTCCCAGGTTTGCTGCCAGCGCGATTCTCCACCCTGTGAGAAGCTCGCCCTTTCCCATGGTGCTAAAAACAAAGTTTGTGCCTAGCAATAGGTTATTCTTATGGCTTAGCTAGTGGCAAAGTGACATTCACTTTTAAAAAATACGCCTCAAAAGCCAGCATTGAATCTTTTGTATTCTGGGTTATTTTTGTTCAGAAAATCGTTATTTGCATTGAGGGTGTATAAATATTTCTGGAGCTGCATGATGTGTCATATTTAGTTCAGCACAAACCTTTTGAACTGCTCAGTGTCTGGAAGGTTGGAACAGTATTTCAAGACAGGGATTACTCAGCAGAGAATAGGAAGGGGGTGAAAACCCTCCATAAGTGTCTTCAATGATATGCATATCGTCTCTGTCTGTGTTTGCTTGGAGTAGCTGCAGGATGAATGTCTGTATTAAGATTTAGCGCATGTGTGAGATTGTGTTAATACTGCTTAGAAGACTTGTTTGCCATTCAGTGTGCAGAATGATCTGGGGAGCATGGAAACAACTCAGTGCTATAAAGGATTCTTACTGAAGTAATCACAGAAATGAAACAAAAACATGTACCTCGTTTCCATTCTGAACAGAAGTCGAACTCTTACTGATGTGGTGACTGCTGAATGACTTATAGTAGCACTTCAATTAGTGAACTCTGTCTCAGGCAATTTCCTTTCCACCTGGTTTTTTGAATGGTCCTGAGTAACTGCAGAACACCTGAAAGAGCTGTAAGACAAGGGATAGAAGAGAAAAGGCTTCAGGTTAATAGAGAAACTAGCATTTGAAAGTAAACCATAAAAAGACATTGATATTTATTATCAACAGCCCTTCAGTCCAACGAGGTGTTTTGAAGGATGTGAGTAACTGAAGAATCCTGCATGATCCGACCTTCCTGGAAGTATTTCAACTCAATTTCTGCTTCTACCCTCTCCCAGCTCCAAAGTGTATGGTGGATTTTCTTTTGAAATAACTGGCTGTGATTTTTATCTGCTTCTGCAAACTGCTTCCATGACCATGTGCAATGATGAATTGTCACTAGGATTCCCATAAAATGTGAGGACAATGTTTTAGCCTAATCTCTTCATAGTTCACATAAGTAGCATCTGTGAATATCTTTTATCTTTTTTGGGGGGATTGTTGTTAATTTTTTTTGTGTTTTTTGGTATGTTGGGCTGGGTTTTTTTGGTATGTTATTACCTCGTATCTTATATAAACTCAGACTGTAGTTTATAGAGAAGTGTGTTGAGCTCTGGGCTGAACAGGGAAGAAGGATCTTGTGGGACTCAAATCTGCTACATGCAGTTAATTAAATATCCTAGGATGTGTGCATTGAGGTCACCCTGCTCTTCTTTAGAAGAATGAACATTGAAGCCTAAAGTTTTTAAAGCTAGGAAAAAGTCTCTCATTCAGGTAAAATTCAGAGAATCTAAAATGAAGGATGAAAGGGAAGTCTCCTGCATTGTGGCTAATGTCCCTGATAGGTCTTATCTGCACTAGGTCAAATAGCTCTGTATTTAGCATCCAACCTCTTGAAGAAGCCTGAATTAATTGATCTGAGTAGTCAGATTCTGCTCTCCCCATTAGTGTAGATCATTCTGTCACCATCAAATGGGCTGTTGAATTCAATTCTGTTCACTTAATGTCTTTTATAACTGTAATTGTGCATCATTCCGGCCTGAACAGTGCCTCTTCTTTTTAACATCAGCTGCAAGCGTGCGGGTTTTTTCATGGTAAACAAAAGGAGAAACTAAGAAGGTTGTGGAAACTGTAGCTTCTGTTTGTGTGTACTGCCTGGGTCTGGGACCTGTTCTATGAAATGTCATGGGTTTCTGCATAAAGCTGTTGCAACCCAAAAGTTGCCTGTGGTATGTGTAAAGGTTGTGAGCACGTGACTGTTGGACCTGTGTTGAGCAAGTACTTCTGAAGTGTTTCCTGTTTTGCTTTACTGTGTTGTGCTGAAAGTACTGCTGCTTCCCTTAAGTATTACAGGAAATAACATTTTTCCAGTCCAGTAAATCACTTCCAGAACTTTACTGCTGTTATTTATATAAAATTTCAATGAGTCATTGCCATCATGGTGGTTGAACCTGCATTCGGTGGAACAACACTTTTATTTTTTTAAGCAGCTAATCTGAATGTTCCCTCATTTGCAGGTAGTCTTAGAGTTGCTAGTGATTCTCCTCTGTACTGTGAAGTCCTGCTTCAGAAATACAGCTTTACCTGACCTTCCGTCAGGCTTTAGGGATTCATTGTAATTGTAAAGTTGAGTCGTTAAAAAGCAGTGTGGAAGTAGCTGGTTGAACTTACCTGAATAGCATTGTGTGCTTTCATATTCCTTTACATTATCAAAAGACTCCTTGCTAAAAATATGATTGATCGATCATATATTGAATTATCAATGTCTGTCTTCAAACTAAGAATGCATGGTAACATAATACCATAACAACTGACCATCTCAGAAACAGCCATATTTACACCTTCCTCATGAGGACCTTACTGTCCTTGCCCCAGGTGATGGTTCTGGAGTCCAAATGGACCAATCTAATGGCTGGATTTGTCCCTAAGATTGTACGTTTTCACAAAAGAAATTTTAAACATTGTTTAAAAGCGAGCTTTTGTAAATATGAGCATACATGTATCTGAGAACTTGCAAGGTGAAAGAAGCATAATGAAGGACCAGACTGTTATACATATGTTAACATGCATATGTTTTATGTATCGTAGCTTGTATTGATTGTGCTGTATGTCCAGAGAGCATTTGTGCCGAGTTGTTATCCCTTGCAGATGGCTAACTTAATACAGGAAGGATTTTGGTTTGGGTTTTGTTTTCCCTTTTCCGTAGAAATGTCATTAGAGAGCTTTGCAAAATTGACTGAAAACAGTGTGTGGCACATTGAGACACATTAGGCTTAGAAAGAGCCCCTTCTAATCAGAAGGAAAATTTAATTTCTGAAGGGCTTTTTACAACTATTTAATTCAGGCATATAAGGAAATGTGTAAGTGGAAGGCAAAATAGTGGTGATTATGTAAGTATTCTTGACGAGTAACACTATTGGTATAAAAATGGGAAATTATATGGCAAACGAAGCATTTAATTTGTTCACCAGCTTTTTGTGTGACTTGGTTTTAGCTGAAGCTGAGTGCAGTGCCCAACCAAACACATGTACCTGCATCCATCTTAAAGGTGGAGATGGCAAGGTCAAAGCACATGGTACTTTATTGAACTCGGTGCTGCAGTGGGTGCCCACAGCTCCTTGTGTGCCAGCGAAGATTGATATGGTATTCTTTGCTTTGGTAAATTTAACGTGCTGTCCCACTCTGGCCAAGAAGAACATGAGCTTGAATGGGAGAAAGTGATTTTGGGGAGAAGCTCATTTAAAGTCAGTCTACTGTTTAGCAGGCATCCAACTTTCTATCCTAACAATTGTGATGATAAAGCATTAGAAGTAAAATTACCACCATAAATATCCTGTCAAGACTTAATTTTGGAGAAAGTGTATTTTATCTGAGCAATTGTAAATAACCTATAAAGAAAGTCTTCTATACCCTATGCACATGGAGATGTGTGTTTACGGGTTTAATGGATCTCTTAGTGTTATCATATCACCGCAGAATCAGAACCTTACACACAACAGTATCCAATTAGTGCAGAATAGTCACTTGGAAATATATGACTGTGTTTATCTTTTTGTTTACTAATTGCTTCAGCTAAGAAATAAATATCAGGAGTTAGAGCTCTACATGTGCTATTCAGAACCTCACAGTCCCAATTTGTCTGTCTGCTTTCCTGTCTCAGTGGAGTTTGGATGAAATTTCTGGTTTTGTGCTGTGCTAATGGAAGAAGTGAAATTCAATCTGACATAATTTAACTGCCAAGCAAGATGCACAGTACTGTTATACTTCATGGATTGTTTAAGAGGAAGAGGCTGACCGTATTCCATTCTGAGTAGGAATAGCTAAACTAAACTTTTATAAGAATGTCTTTGGAGGATTTTAAAATGCATTCTCATTTCCCTGATCTGGTTTCTGTTTTTGATCCTAGCTTGTGCATTTTGGCAGTGACTCCATTTGACAGCAACTGGGAGCAGGTGGGAGCTCAGTGTTCTCATGGACCCATCCTTTGGGTTATTTTTTTTAGTTCAGATTTGCAGTGCAGATCAGGCACTGTTTTGTAAATGTAAGCATGACTGAAAAAAGCAATGAGTGCGGATAAACACATCAAAACCCAGGGAGAGCATAGAGAATAGTTGAAACGTTAAATGTTGTGATTTGTGCCACTTAATCCAATGTGTCTCTGCAATTCCTCTTCTCATGGTCTGAGCCCCCAGTTACATGGAACTGGGAGGCAAGCACTGCTAATTCGCACTGAAGGAGCAGTGCATTTCATACAGTTGTTATAACAGGTCGTGCTGAGCAGAACTGGAAAATAACTTGAAATAGTAGTCATTTTTTGGAGTATCTGCAAATGATAGCGTTTAATTCCCTGCTTTTCAGGAACTCCTCCCAATAGATTTTGGGGGTGGGGTTGGTTTGGTTGTTTTTTTTTATTGAGTCAGTTCCTTGCATCGTAAAACCAGAAAGGGTTTTTTAATAGATCCATCTCTCAGCGATCTGGTGCTCTAATGCCCTTGTTTGAGGAGTGCTTGTGTCTGGATATGTGCTTCATCGGGATCCAAGTAGGATTCTGGCTAATTGGAAAGCTTTTGCCCAGCTACAAACGTTTAAGTATAGATTTTGTAGTATTCTTTTATTTGTAGCTGGAAGAATTACAGATGTCTGCCACTCTGCAACACAGAACCCAGAATCTGCATGTGCTGACCTTCTGTTCAGCTTTTGATGTCAACGGTATCCACCCTCATTTTCGTGGTATTTATCTGGGTGGGATGAGTGTCCTCCTTTCCTGTTTCCCTCTATCTCAGCATGGGTACAGGATTACTTCTGTCTTCTGCAGCACCAAAGTGGTTTAAATAAACCAGTATAAACAGGTAATCTGTCAGGAAGGTGTCCATCTGACCTAGAAAGGTACTAACGCTATGATGCTAGGTTGAAGCATCAGCTTGGTATTGCTTCCTGATATTTTGCTGTCCCCTTTAACTAACGTGAAGTCCTAGCCTGCTGCAGGTCACGTTCATGTCTGCCACTTTTCACACTGTTCTCTGCCACAGAGGGCAGTTGTTCTTGTCATGACTCGCTGTTTCTCATGTTGTGTTCAGTGAGAGAAGCCTCAGGCATGAGCCTGCTTAGCAGCTTCATTTCTCTGCTGGCCTGAGAGCTGCATCTCTGGGGTGGTCTTGTAGAGCTAAGGCAAAAAAACTTACTTTTTTTTTAATGTTTTCCCCTTCCTTTCTCTTGGTTTTACATCCTTGTTTACAACATGGCTGCAGTTTCGTTTGCCTCTCAGTTCCTTATTGACAGTTCTCTCGGTTTCTAAATGCAACAGAGCCGGACAAGTACAACTATGCAAGTGAATTTTCTGACTGTCTTAAATAAATTAGAGGAATAAACTTAACTTTACCAGCCAGCATGCACAGTGGAAACATTGTAAAAACAACTGTGATCTTTGGTGTGGATTATGTTGCAATGGAATCAACACAATGGACTTTGTTAAAAATGGTGAAATCTATCAGCCAACCACCATCATTTTTATTTTCCTTACTGTTCTTGTCATTAAAATTGTGTTATCTAGAAGCTGTTCCAGTAAACGATTGTTAGGAGCGATGCACTATCCAATTGTCACTTGAGTGATTGCAATAATCAGGCAAAACCAAATTTGATGGCTGCAGTGGTCAGCAGAATATAATCCCTTGGGGGGCTGTGCATGGCAACAGCTGGGTTGTCACTTTTGGATTGTCTTTTCACATTGTGAAACGTTTGTTTTGGCTGTGTTGGTGTTTTGATGCAAACTGGTTGCTTGAAGTTGGCATGCGGTAGTGAAATGTGGTCACCTGGTACATACATTGTCTATTTTAAAGATTATGACACTGAAGAATTTGATTTAGTAATGTTAAAATGACATTGTATGATTTTAGGACATAAGGCAAGAGAGTGGATGAGCTTCAAGAGTGAAATACACTTTTTTTTTTTTTTTACAATCAATAAGTTTCCTAATTTGATTATACTTTAATATTCTGAATGTAGCCATGGTCTCATGGGTGATATTGGTTAAAATGAATTCTAACTGAAGACTTTAAGTGTGGTCGCTCAGCACTTCCCTTTACTGTTTCTCTAAAAGTTTGAAGGAAATTGCAAGGCTGTATGTGGGGTTATACTAAAAATACTGACAATGCTTTCTATACCCAAGATATCCATCTCTTCTATCCAGATTTCACAAGGTTTAAAGAAAGAATCTCACTGTTGAAGGGAACAACTATGCTAATAGCTTTAATGGCTGTTGGGAATGGCTTAGGAATTTTTCTGTGCTGTCAGGTTATGTTGTTACAAATAATAATCTTCCCTTTTGCACTTCTAAAGAAAAAATATCAGCTTTTCTTAAATCTGCTTCTTTTTTTTCTGAAATATGTTACATATTTTTGGGCTGCTCCTGTTCTTGTCTTGAAGTTTTATTTAGTGTTGTTTACATCCAAAAATAATGTATTTGGAATTATTCTGAGGTTTATTTGTGAGCAAATAAAATGTTTAATTTCAAAAGCTCAGTAAAATTAGTGGAACGATTTAAACACAGAATAAAATAAAATAAAGACTTGTCAAGCAAAGGCTGTCCCTACTGTTGAATTCAGAGGAGATGGATGAAATGTCAATTAATATTGACAATGAGCAATTCAGTAAGCTCCATTTATGATTTTTTTACCTTGACTTAAGGTTACTTCGACCTTTTATGGGTCATCCTCAATTTAGCTGGGAACTGAAAATGTTGAAAAATGGAGTATCTCCTATGTTAATATAAGAAATTCTATGACAGGTGTGTTAGTTCATTGCTCTGAGGTTTGGAAGTTCATTTCCAAAGCCTGAAGAGGTCAGGGTCTATCTGAGCAGCAATCTGTACCATACAGTGGTGGCTGTGATAAGGTAACATACTTTAAGCAGAATTGTCTTGTTAAAAATGAGAACTAATAAATGTAGCTCATTCTCCATGAGCACTCTCAACCTTTGAATTGCCTTTCTCTATTGGGCCTGAAAATTGCTTTGATCTGAAAAGTGGTCTTTCCAGGAGTCCCATATTGCTTTAGACAGAATATATCATGAGAGTGAATTTTATACTTTTATTTGCAATCTATTTTATACCTTCACTAATACATATTGGCATTTAATCCAAGTCTGTCCCTCTTTCTGTGGTACATGACCTAATTTGCTAGAAGCAGACAGAGGGAGTGGGACTTGAGCAGTGAAGCCTCAAAGCAACGTCTGTGAGCATCCCGATTCCTTTCAGTTAATCACTTCAGACTTAGAGATCTTCTAGATAACCTACAAAATGTCTCTTGCTGACCCTCTTTTGCTACAAAGGAGGTGTTATGTTTTTGTGGTTATGGCAGTCATCTATATGGTTAATACATAGACTGAAAGGACTAATTATCCATGGATGTTATGACTTTTTGTTTGAAGACTAAGATTACTTATCTACAAATGTTTTTAACTGTCTGAAATTAGGAATATTTGAAGCTGCATTCTAAGATGTACGGGCTATGTGTCTCCAGAGCTTTGAAAGTGTATTACTATATTTAGATTCTCTGGTACCCAGGTGAATTAAGTTGTAAGATGCAAACTTTGTGACATTTCAGTAAATGAATTATTTAACTATTGATTGAATTTTGTAATCCCTCTTGCACTTTATTTGATTTTTCTCCTCTTTCGTCAATGTGGTAGTCACTTTAAATAAATGATTCTTAGGCCTTCTTCAGTGTCAAACAGGAGCCCTGCCCTTCAAAGGAAAAAAAGACTAGGAAAAGCAGGAGGTGGTGTCAGAATATGAATGCACTTAATTGTATTGTTGCATTTCACTGCTGTTTTGGTTTGGGTTTTGTGGTAATCAGAATAATATACTTCATGTCAGAAAGCTGAGCACCTTTTATGTACCTTGTGGAACAAAAATTCTTTGACCACCTGCTGGTGGGGAATAGAGTAGGTGGTCAAAGTTCTTCCCACCTGAGAGACAGGTTAAATGAGAAATTCTGGTTAGATAGCAAATTCCAGTTAGATGTAGGGATTGTTTGGGTTTGTTTTTTTTTCCAATCAGAAGAGTGGTTAAACACAGGAAGAGAGGTTCAGACAATCTGAGGAAACCCCATCCTTGTTGATTTTCAAGCCTACTGGAGCAAGGCCCTGAGCAACCTAAGCAAGCTGAACTTTATTGGGCAGGAGGTTGGGCTAGATGATCATTAAAATGCAAAGAAAGGATTAATTCAATGCAAGACTTCTGGCTGGTGTGCATTAGTTATGCCACTGGCATTTTGAATAGATAGCATGTGCATGTTGTATGTCTGAGAACTAAGTTTCCTTCTAAATATTTGTGATTAACAATAGTGGACAGCATGAAATGGGTAGTGAGACCGCAGATACCAAGTCCCTAGAGATAGTGTGCTACGTAACACCGTGTGGTCAGTGACCGAGACCTGAAATACCACTAAAAAAAGCATATGTAGCCATTCAGGATTCTAAGGGCAGCTGTCTGTGAAAAAATCTGTACCCTTCCTTGATACTGTGAAGTGCAGTTTTGAGAAGAGCAGGAGAATCTGTATTTAACTTCTAATTTGGGCTAAATTGACACAACATCAGTTTATCAAAGTTGAGGATCTGGCCCTTTATTGCCTAACATGGTCTGACAAGAGCAGCAGGCATTGGATCAGAAAACTAATGTCACTGTGTTGTTCTCAGCCAGTGATGGAGAAACATCGAATAGTCAACACGGACTCTTGAATTCCCCGTTTTCTTTCATGAGAGTGCATTACAGAGAATTAGATAATCATGCAGACTTTTAGACATCACTTTCTGGAGAGAAAATGTTATGATAGATTAAAATATGACTTTTGCCTACCCTTGAGTGGGAGTGAGATAAGGTTGGTTTACAAAATATTGAAAGAATGTCTTTAACCAGAATGCACCATAAAAAAAAAAACCTTCTTGAGGTTCTGAAATGACTGAGTAAAATAATTTTGATGATTTTCCCTTTTATGGATACCTGAAATAGCCTCTTCAGTACCAGTTTCTCTAATGTAAATAAAATTAGTTCCTACAGGTCTGCACAGAGTGTCATTGAACTTAAATATTGTGTGTGTCATAGTAGTGAAAATGGCTGCTGGTTACACAAAAGTACACCTGCCCAAAATAACAAGTAGTCATAATATTGGTGTAGTGTTAATATGTAACTTGAATAGGAAACAAAGAGAGGTCTAGTTTGTTGGTGAAGTGTCTGTTCTTTGAAGACCTAAGGGTTATTTGCATGCACAATAGGTATTGGTGGGCTATACTGTGTAATTCTGTAGTTAATCTGAGAGCAGTTATGACTAAGATGGTAACATAGGAACACTTAAGTTTAAAAAAAAAAAAAATCATAAGTAGCCTTGAAGGTTTGAAGTCAGAGAGGATGGCCCTTGAGCAGCAGTGTAACAAAAATGGTTTTCTGTGCATTGAATTGTCCATACAAATTTGGAATCCCTTTATGTAGGGTGATAGGCTTCAAAGTTTCTGTAGTGGGAAGATAATTGGAATGGAAGAACTATTTAAAGATTAAATTAATTACTTTATCCTGGTGTCTGAGTATTGTTGGGTCAGCAGCTTGACATCACATTTGGGGGGTAAAATTTTGCTAAGAAGATGCAAATGCATTTTTAGGGTGAATTCTAATAGTTAATGATAAATTTTGTAATGGCATAGCTGTGTGCAAATAAAATAGTGAGGGCAGATAGGCAGCCCTGTGTAAATGTTGATAAAGTTTAAGTGAAGATTTTTCAATTAAAGTTTAAGTGAAGATTTTTCAATTTATTTTTCTATTTTCTTTTATGTTTATGCTGGCATTGCACTCGACTGTAAACAGAAAATCTTTCATTTTGAAAGTAGTTTCTAACTTAGATTAACTGTCCATGAAATTTGTAAATTAGAGTTCTGTGAATAACTTTTTTTCTCCTCATTCCAAATACTCCTTACATATTGCAGTTTTTGGTCATTTAAATTGAAATATGACTGTAGGGACCAATACAAATAAGATGGGAACAATTATTCATTAGCTTGCATTAGTTCTACTGCATATTGCTTTTCTTCTCTGTACTTTCCTTAAACCTTACAGGGAGGAAGGAATGTGCCTAGGCTGGAATGGGACACTGAAATGGTTCTTAAAGAAAAATGTTCATAGTCCTAGTTCATCTTGTTTGTTTACAAATCTTTCTCTTGCCTTGTGTTTCTTTGTAGCTTTTCACAAACATGTAGTTACCTTCAGATGTCCTTACTGATTGAAAAAGGTAATTCCTGGGGTAAGTAGCAGTTAAGACTTGTATTTTGTTACCATAAGGACCCTCCTTTTTACTGATTTAATATGAAAATATAAGAAGTGCATGAGAAGTAAAGTGTCTGTGTCTAGTTGCTGCTTCAGAGGCTCAAAGGTAGCCAAACTTTTTTTTAATTTTCATTTTACTTCTAATGGAAAGTAGCTTATGGAAAGGATCCAGCAGTTGAATGAATTGTTCCGTAAATAGTTGTAGTGTAAAGGGGTTTATCTGGAGAGGGGGTGGAAATAAAGCTAATGTATTTTTGTAACACACTAGTCTTTAACTCTCCTTTTTACTTATTTTTTGCTAGGATTCACCTTTTGGTATGAATGTATGGCACAAATTTGGATTAATAAATATAAATACGTACTTATTATTGTAGTAATATTTAAAGGATCTAGGCAACCTTGTTAAAATTGTATGATGAAATGACACATAGAGCTCTTAATAAGTTCAAATGTGTGAGATGTTACACTCTAGGTTGTTTGTAAAGTTAATTGGCTACAATCAAGGGGCAATGCTAAGATGAACTTGGATTTTCAAAGTGGAAAGTGTCTCGGTGCTGTGAATTGGTGAATGAGAAGTCAAATGTTTTTAGCTGTAGACTTAGTCTTCAAGGTTAGGATTCATGAAATTATCTGTAATAGAACAGCGTTGGTGTTTACCTACGTAGCTCTTGGGTTGGTAGTCTGTCGAGTAACAAGTATATTAAAGGAAAATGCTTGAAATGTCCAAGACAAATTTTTAAGATGCTTATTTGAATAAAGGAGTATTAGTCATTAGATATTTTGGATATTTTTATGAACTAGTTTGCTTTAAAGATTTTTCACGTGATGTGTCTTTTGGGTATGGTTAGGATAGTCCAGCTGGCATTTGTCTTCTGAAATACAGAGGTATTGCAGAGAGACCCGAGCTATTTCCCTCTATCAAAAAAGATATTTAAAATCTTAAGTCAGAAAAAGAGATGATTATTGACTCAGATGGAGAGCGGTTATATATCTTACTGATGTCTCTGTAGATGGTAAACACTTTGCAGCAGGTTCACCCAGTGCTGTGGCAATGTAATATTACCTTGTGTTTGCATCCTGAGCCTGATACGTGGGGTAGTGTCTGGCAGCCGCAGGCTTATTTTATCTTTTTGCTAACTTAAAAAAACCTACTACTACCACAGAAGTAGGTTTCTGGGAAGTGTTTGCAAGGTTATTTTAGCTGGAAGGTTAAGATAAAATATTGAGTATTTTTTTTTTATTATGTAAATGTGCAATAGGTGTAAAATACTGGCCTTAGTGTCAAAGATATACAGTGAGAAAATACATGTTTTCAGTGTTGATGGACAGCCCTTGAGTAAAACATCCCAGTGTAATGAATGAGGAACAAGTTTCATATAGATGAATTTCAAAACAAACTTTATTGCTGGAGCTGATGTTATTTTCCAGAGTGAAGTATATGTTATGATTACTTAAATCTTTACCACATTTTGCTGTTTGCGATTCAGTATTGTGGGTCATTTTAATTCTTACATAATTTTTGTACTTGTGTCTGCTTAGAAGCCAAATGGGATGAAAGTATGATTCATTAGTGCTCTCAAGTATGAGAATCAAAAGCTGCTCAGAATTTAAATTTGAGCACTCTAAATATTATACATAATTAATCTCATGTGAATGCCAGAAACTAGGAAGTTTGAATGTGATAATTATACATAAAACATCTTTCATTTCACTCAGTAACTGTCAGGTGACCCAGATGTTGATGGCAGCCTGAACAATCTCAGAACATAAAGTCCAGAAAATTCTGTAGGAAATGGGCACTTTAGTGCAAAAGAAAGAGAGATTTCATTTCACACTGCTTTACGTAAAAGTACGAATATTCTGTTTTCCTGGAGTCCTTGAAAAGACATGCGTTGTGCTATGCCTTCTACTAATGACATTTTTCTGTGCTGCAGCTTGAAAAGTACCAATAGAATTGGATGTCTTTCTGCTCCAGTGCCTTATCCACGCACCTTAGTGTATCATTTTTAGTAGCTGCTACAGTGGGTGTTTTTGTTGTTTTGGGTTAACAGGGCTCAGCTCTGCTTTTTGCATGCAATTTATGTAATTCTCTTGGCTTCCAAACTGCAGGGATTTACTTTGTTCTGGGGCCATTGCAGCAAATTGGTTTTCTTTAACCTAGGTATAGTTTTCCATGATTTCTTAATGGTGCCTCTTCTGGAGAAAGAACAAGAAAAAACAGCCTGCTGTGTTTAAGAAATGGAGATTTACTGAAAATTGCTAAGTTAGCTGTTGTTTTGAGCAGCTGAACCCCAAACAGGGCAGCACTGTAACACTGAGGAGACAGGAGAGACTGCAAAGTTGAATGTGGAGGGTATGAGCGTTTGCCATGACAGAGTCTGTGTGGGAGGTTTTAATCCTGAAGTGCTTGAATATGATGGAGCCTGGAGGTCCACTATAATTTCAGAACTGCAATGTGTCTGTAGGATTATGTCTGTCCTGAAGAAAACTTTGTTTTGAAATAAATTTGATTGGTACTTTTAGAAGTTATTTAATTAGCTTTTTAAATAAGGGGAAATAAAGTCTGTTTGTGTTACAATCCTCTTGAGTAAAATGAACATCTGTGAAAGTAAACATAGAAGCAATGATCTACTTTTAGTATATTCACAGTCACAAGGTGAGAAACCTCATGGGGTCGATGACTATATTCTAATCCTAGAACATGCAAGTCACACTTCAGGAATGTAGCTTAAGTTTTTACCTTTTCATGCTGCAGAAATTTGCAGGAGGCTGTAAACATCAGATGGGGTTGTTAATGAATGAGATGTGATGATGCTGAGAATGTGGATTTTAATGCTTATCCTCAAAAAATCCTAGACCTGAAACTTGTGTTTTATATCTGAAGTTAATTTACGTTGATCATTTAGTTTTGTAATATCTTTGCTTTGGCAGTTATATGTGTGCATATAATATAGAGGTTATTGTAGCTTTAAAGTACATTCATGCAATTATATGCTTCATGGTGCTGTTGTAGAAAATTTAGGAAAATATTAGAGTATTCTTTTTGTTCACATTTCATTATGTGAAGCAAGAATTCCAGGGAATGCCACCAATTCTCTGTTAGGTTCCCACATGGACCATCACATTGCCAAAACAGGGAACAGTATATGTGCCCCACAAAGTTGCTGATGAGACCAGGAAATACCCAGAAACATCTAGCAGAAAAAATCATTCCAGATTTCTGTATCTGCCTCCTGTCCTGTCAAGCTCTGCTTTGTGAAGGCTGGAAATTGGGTTTGAGTTGAACATTTTAATATTTTTTTTTATATTTTTGAGAAAGAGAAATGTCACCATTTCATAAAGAATCAATATCAATCTAATTTTTTAACTTTTATAGGTTCACCAATTCAGTTTAATTTTAATTTCTAGCACTATTTTGGGGAAAGCTTGTTTTTGCATTTCTGGACATGGGGTACTCTTGGGATGATGCTCAGACTGAGGAAGGAAGAATCCAGTGCTGAAGTTGGAGTTAGGTTGAAGCTGAATTTAAATACCTGTAGATTTGAGATCCCTCTGTACTTTCAAGGTGCTATTAAAGTTGACTGTAGATAGCTTAAAATGCAACAAGCAAGTGCTATGCAGGCCAAGTCTTTTTCCTGAAGCCAAAGTTGTCAGGCTTTATGTTAAATTTCCCAGGTGCCTATAAGGTGACCAATGACAATATCACTCTCCTATTCCCAATCCTTCATGGCCAGTTTATAACTATGGCTAATGGCACGCCCCCTTAGCAGGATGGAACTTCTAGGTGATCCACTACAGCTGCTCTTAAGTGCAGCAAATGCATTTTAATCCTAGGTGTCTTCAGTTTTGGGACTCCAGCGATGTCTGGTTCTATCTGTCACTTGGATTTTCCAAATTAAACCTAAAGAGAGAGCTCAAAGTAATACATGATACACGTATTTACCTTACATCTTCTCCGCCATCTCGTGTGACTAAATCTGCAACCCTTATTCACACAGTCATTATTGGTACCGTTTCTTCTGCTAATGCAGACAGGGTTCTTAAAGGAGACACTTTTGCCTTTAGTTATTTGTCTCAACTTTTTTCCCTCACATACTGTGTTGTACTAGGAAATTTTTCACTTCAGAGATACGAATAAAAGTTCTTAATTTTAAGGAGTATTTGTTAACAGTAAAGGCAATGTTATTAAAATAGCAGGCAGCAACAATATATATATAGTGGTACTTAATTTATTTAATACAATAATATGCGGAGAGTAGATATTAATAGATCACTGCTTTTGTGGACATGGAAGTGTTTTCTAGGGGAGTGTTGATCCTCTTCAGCTCACATATATGGGCTGCCATTATTTACATTCCATAGTCTTTTTTCAGGTGCCCTTTACAAGCAGACCTTAAATGCCTTTGCGTTTTCAAGAACTGTTGAAAATGACTGTTACAGTGTTGTGCCATATAGAGTGGTACAACTGTTCTGAAAGCATTAGCTGTTGATTTTCAAAAAGTAAATAAATTAAAACGTCACTCAACCATTTCTGCCTAGGAACTGCCCAGAAAAGACGGCCTGCTAGGCAGTTAACCTGGTGAGGCATGCCAGCAAGTTTCCCCAAAACAGCATCCTGGCATTTTGGCCAGTAGCCAGGAGCTGTTGCCAGAAACTTTTGTTTCTATTTAGTAAGCATTTTTAGTGCAATATTACAGCCTCTGCAAAGCCTAAGAGAGAGAAGCACTAATAAACAATTGATTTCTAGACTCTATACCAGCATGTGATAGCCGTGGTTTTTAACCTTCAATTTCATTACTGCATGCTGATCATAGAGTACTTGGTCTTACTTTAGCGTTTTTTCCTAAAAAGAAGTGAAATTCCTTCTTTAGAAGCAAACATCAAATTTAAAAACAACACCCAAACAAACCAAAGCTCCCCCACCAAGACATGCTTTGTATTTGACTGTGTTAATGTTTGCTGCTGCTGCTCCAACATGGTCTGGAGTTACAATACTCTTATTCTCTGAAAACGGCACATGGGTTTTGAGAGTTGCAGCTACCTTGACCAGGCTTTGTGGCCTCCTCCTGCCCTGCTGAATACTCAGAGAAGGTGCGAAAGGTCAGTGTACAGCAGGTTTTACTGTACATGAATGGGATTTTCTGCTTCTGAAGTACATTCTGTCAGTGTGTATATGAATGGAAACTATTGCTGCTTTTGCTAGGAAATGGATGTTATGTTAATTAGTCAATTCTGTGCTTACATGACTTCCTGATAAGACTGGGAACAAATGTTACCTGCCTCCTGCACTGTAGCTTAAAATTGGTTGCAGTAACTGTAAGTCAGGAGCTGTGTCAATACTTATTTTCTCTTTTCTTTGACTGTACCCTTATGAAGCTCCTTGTTTAAAAACAACCATCTGACAAACAAGGAAAATATCCGTAATGCTCCTCCAATCCTCTAAAAAAGAGGAAAAAGTAGGATTGTTCTGCCTCTTCACAATACAGGAAAAATCCAACCCAAAATATGCTAACACAGATAACTTGATGTAAATGAGTATGCATAGAAGGCACTGTTTTCTGACTAAGCTCCATCTCCGGCAAAATGAGATCTAGACACGGCTGGGTGTTGCAGCAGGATTGTGTACAAAGTACCCTTAACAGTTTCTGATGGGGATGTGAGCTTTAGACTAGACTGCAAGCAGTGAGTGAGCAGGAAAGGAATTTATAGATTACTAAATCTAATAGAATAAAAATAATCATGGGTATAGAAAGAAAAACAAAAGGACTGAAAATGAGTGGGTGAAGGAAGGGGTGGGGGATAGAGATCCTGCAAAAGGGAAATCCTGAAAATACTTTCTGAAATTGAAGCAATACCTTGACAAATTCTTTTTAAAAGCTTCTGTCCTGACTTCTTTTTTTAAATATTAATAGATTAGACAAGTTTATGTTCCCATCCTCATGTTTGCACTGCAGGGTTTGGTTTGTTTTTCTGTTTTACTCTTTGATCTGAATTAGTGTCTTGAGGATTTGCCATCATTCAGTCTTTACAATTCTAACCTTAGCTGGGCCGGATTCTGCGTTTAGTTTTATTTGACTGGAGAGCAACCGATTTTTATTTGGCTGGATGACAACGAGGTGTGACTTGGGTCACTCTGAGGTCATCACTCAAATTAATACTGTTGCATTGATATCAGTGGAATTGTTTTATCACTGAAGTGATTTGGGTCTTACACTTAGTACAAAGTGAACCTTGATTTTTTTGTGGTCTCTTGCTTTTGACACACTTTTATGTTTTCTCAGAGTCAATAAGTAACTGCACATTGGTGGAAGAATATTGGAATATTCTTCTAAATTTTGCCTTAAGCACACTGCTGTCAGAGCAAATGTTGGGGTGATGAATCACATGTAGTTCAGTGGGGCTGCTACAGTTCCAGTATAAGCCTGAGTACTTTCTTTGGATTTATGGCACTAACCCTTCTTGTGTCTTATCTGAACTGTATGAACAGTGCCGAGGAGAGAGTTCTTGAGGATAACTCCCTGTTTTTTCAGTATAATGAAAAGCTTTGCATTCTCTAGCCTGTGTACAGTTCAGAAATATCTTCAGGTTTATTCTAGAGTGAAGGTGGTGTGCAAGGATTGAAGAGGGATGCACCCTCTTTTGCCTGGTGTGGAACTCTGTATTCTAAGAATAATCCATGCTTGGTGTTTTGACCATGAATTATAAGTTAGATGCTTAGGAATATGTCTGTTTTTACATAAATGGATGAGGCGTAGGTGATGGGTGGTGGTGTGACTAGGTGAGAGCTTCCAAAAGCCAGTGTTAGGTGTGTTGCACTCAAGAAGAGCAGTAGTTCTCATGGAAAAAAGCATGCAGCAGGTCCTTGAGGCAGCAGGGCAGCTGCCAGAGGTGGTGGTGGAGAACACTTGGCATAGTGTGTTTTGTTTGGTGGTGCTGCTGCTGCTTGTTGCCCATATGTGCTGTGTCAAACATTTAATGGTGTGTCCCGGTGTTATGAATTCTGTTCCAACATCAGGCCCTTGGACTGGAGAGGCCATCAGGCAGCTGCCCTTCCAGCCAGCTGCACCAGGTAATCCTTCTGCACATTAATCATGAATTGTGTAGGTCGCTTTGTTCCTGTGTTTCCTACAGTGAGGCTGGCCTGAGCACGCTGCTTCAAACTATCTATGGCACATTTATACTTCTGCCAACAAGTTTCAGTTTACTTAGTTTAGTTTATGTTTGCCCTTCACACCATTGGTGAATGTAATACTTAGAGAACAATGTATTTCTTGGCCTTTTTGTCAGATTTAAGAAGTTAAGCCTATCCTGCCTTGTTTTGCGAAGTAGTGTGAGATATTTCTCCCTCCCTTTCTCCCTAATTCTGTATACTTCACCTCCTGTGCACTCAAAGATGATGAATCTCAAGTACATAGGTGGCATAAGAGGTCATACTAAAGTTAAGAGATCATGTATTACTCTTCAGGATATCAGCAGTCCTCTAGTGCTACCTACAACCAGGCAAAACTGACTTTGCAAAAAGAAGTAGAAAAGCCTATAATTAAAAAAGAATTTTAAAATGGCTCATGAGTAAGGGGGTTGTGAAAACAAGGTGTTAAATTAGAAAAATCTCTTCTGCAGTTGGAAAGTCTTCCTTTATGTATGTAAAGTAATAAATATATTTATCAAAAATTAAATCATAGCTTAAATGCCATAGACTTGACTTGTACAAGATGCAGAATAGCTGAAGCGGTTCTGTGCATCTATTACTTTATCAATCGTGTAGTTTGATCATATAGACTGATTTCTTATTTTTTAATTCAGTGGTAAACAATTTTCCTGTGAACTGTTTTGTTTATCAGCAAGTCACTGTTAATTGTCGGAGTTAGGCTCCACTCAGAAGTATTTTCTTCTCCCCTGGACTGATGCTTTGCCTCTTGACTGATAAATAATGGATTTAAGGAACCCGGAGTGAGATCAATTGGTCTTCAATACAAGAAGCACTTTCTCATTTGACATTGGAAGTTACTGCAAAATACGTTTGAGCTTCTACTGATTTGACTTAGAAGTTAACTGGTGGTGTTCTTGCAATATTTGTGTTTTTCCTCTGCCTGTTATTAGCTTAGAACAGAGCACTCTGTAGTGCTAACGTTTCTAGGCTAGGTAGTATCTGTTTGCAAAACTCAGAGTTGGCAAATAACAGCCAAAGGTAAAGTTTTCAGTACACTATAATAATGGTTGCACCCAAAGAGTTGTGGTCAAGGGTGTAATGTCCATGTGGAGGTCTGTGATAAATGGTGTTCCTCAGGGGTCAGTACTGGGCCCAGCACTGTTCAATATCCTTTTTGGTGATGTGGACAGTGGGATCAAGTGCACCTTCCGCTGGTTTGCTGACAACACCACCAAGTTGTGTGGGGAGGTTGACACATTGGAGGTCCAGAAGGACCTTGACAGGCTGGAGAGATGGGCCCATGTGAACTGCATGGTGCAAGGTCCTGCAGGTGCATTGGCACAATTCCAAGCACAACTACAGGCTGGGTGGAAAATGGATTGCGAACAGTCCTGAGAAGGACTTAGGGGTGCTCATTGATGAGAAGCTCAACACAAGCCACCAGTGTGCACTAGCAGCTCAGAAGGCTAACTGTGTCCTGGGCTGCATCAAGAACAGTGTGGCCAGCAGGTCAAGGGAGGTGATTCTTTCCCTCTGCTCTGCTTACATGAGACTCCACCTGGAGTACTGCGTCCAGCTCTGGGGTCCCCAGTACAGAAAAGACATAGAACTGTTGGAGCAAGTCCAGAGAAGGCCATGAAGGTGATCAGGGGGCTGAAGCACATCTCCTATGAGGACAGGCTGAGAGAGTTGGGCTTGTTCAGTCTGGAGAAGAGAAGGCTCTGGGGAGACCTAATTATGGCCTACCAATACTTAAAGGGGTCCTACAGGAAAGTGTGAAGGGGCCTGTTCACCAGGGAGTACAGTTGATAGGACATGGGGCAATGGCTTCAAACTGAAACAGGGGGTAGGTTTAGGTTAGACATTAGGAAAAAATTCTTCTCTAAGAGGGTGGTGAGGCACTGGAAGTGGCTGCCCAGAGAGGTTGCGGAAGCCCCATCCCTGGAGTCATTTAAGCCAGGTTCGATGAGGCTTTGGGCAACCTGGTCTAGGGGAGGGCGTCCCTGCACATGACAGGGGTAGTAGATGATCTTTGTGGTCCCTTCCAACCCAAAATATTCTATGATCTCAACTTTTTAATCGGATATTTGAAGTATATCAAGACAAGGCCTACTTTCATAACCCCCCTGATGTCATAAAGTTTCCTGTCCCAAAATAACACTTCAAATATGCTTTAAGAATATTTTCATCTAACACTTTGGATGCTCTTGCAGACCATATTCTTAAGTCTGTGGAGACTTGCTTGTCCCTGCAAGCAGTTCAGAAAGCAAGTGCTCACAAGCTAAGTACAGCTGCTTTTTCTTGGCCTTGCAAGAGGGGTACTACTACTATTGCTCAAAGCTCCAGCTCCAGTGTTGTGAAGAACCTCAGTGCTCCTTGTGCATGTCCTGGATTGAAATTCAGCTTACTGCTTGGTAGTCTTTAGACACAGTTTGAACCGGTGCACTTGTTTTGGTGTATGTTGTGATACCTATAATAGGGGTGTCTCTGTGTGTGTATATATAGGGTACTAATTTTTATGGAACACAGTGCATCTTCATGGAATGAACGACTCTGAAGTTAAGAAATATCACTTGTTTGACAGCTGATCTTACCAATGTGCAGAACTGTTATGCTAGATATTTTTAAGAGTGTTTCCTGCAGCCTCAGAGAATGAAAGGTTTGATCATATATATAGCTGTTTTTCAGTGCCATGTTGTAACCTAGAGTATGTTCTGCAATAATTTTTTGGGGTAGAAGAGTGGAACCTTCAAAAGTTATAAGAGGCTGCTTAATATGTAGCCTGTTAGTGTAAAGGTAAGATCCTGTCTTCCCACGAGTTATGTATGTCACTTAGTAGTACATGGTCCTCTGATGCAGAGACCAAATTCAGATCATGTAGTTCCATTGGACAGGACTGTTGCCCATTTTATCTGGAAATTGTGAAAAGTGTTGTGTGTGAAGCTGAACTAGGAAAGCATATCTGTCAAAGCTCCTGAGCTCCATCAGAAGAATGGATTCTTGTATTGCAGCCCCTTTAGTGAAGGTGGGCAGCTGGCCTAAATCAGGCTACTCAGTTACTACTACTGTATTCCACTGGTTTTGCATTGTAGAAACTCGGAAGCATGAGGAAATTCAGCATGCTACAGTTACTTTGAAAACTGGGACAGTTCTAATTGTATGTTGAATCCAGCAAATTTTTTATAGCTTTTTCTGTGCTTTTCTTACTGTTCTTTGCTTCTAGTGTGTCTAGTAGGGAACACAGCTCCCCTTGCACTGGGAACATAAGTTAATGTCTGTGGCTCAGACTCTGCCGCTTAATTGGTGGTGAACATTCACATCAAAGCTCCGGAGGGAGTATCGCAGTTTCTCAGTGTTGTGCAATGAACATGATCTAGAATCGCACTCTAAAGGAGGAAACATGGTAGGTTGATAAGCAATCTGGTTTAGTCCAACCTGTGACATTTTTGAGGGAGAGATCCCATGGAAAAGATTTAATTATTTAGTTACAATTTTATTATACTTATGGTTTTATGTAGTTTTGGGAATTAGGTGACAGGACTATACTACATTTAATGCCTACGATGAACATATTCCCCGATATGACTGTTTAAATTCTGTTGTAGGCTATAATGATGAAGTGAAAAAACTGGCAGTTGTGTTTGAGAATTCTTATGCTAAAAATTAATGTTTGACTAAATCAATGCTGTCACATAGTTGCTCGAGCAGTTTTTATTTAATCAGGTTTTATAGGTGACCGGGGAGAGTTGTGCAGTAGGAGCAATGGGTTGGTACTACACGTGCAGTCACAGGGCTGGGATGGATTACTTCTAAAGCAGTCTAAAATACTAGATATGGATATTCCATATAATTACTCTTTATTCTCAACTGGTGCTAATGATTAAGCCAGTTAAATTCATTTTCAAACATACCTCTTGGATTTTAATCTGGGTTAAATCAAAACATAGTCTACAACAGTACCTGGGACAAAAGTTCAAGTATATGTTTTGTTATTATTTTTAACTTGTTATATAAAAAACTTTCACATATATCGCTGGTTGTCACTGAAATTACTACCTTAATGGCTTTTAGTAAAATAGTTTCACTAAATTTTCATGCTGCATCAATTCCTCTGCCAAGAAAAGAATTTTTGAACAGATGCATGTGTTTCCCTCTAGATATTGTCATATAGATGGTGTCTTAAAGTAAATTGTTCTTATCTGGTTGGGGGATTGTTTGTTTGCTTGCTTGTTTTTTAATTTTCTTGCTCTTTGGCAAGTTCCTCCTCTCTTTGCCAGTATTTTGAACTGCAGTTATTCTGAGCCCATTCTGTAAAGGAATACCAAGCCTCTTTGAGGAAGGATGTGTATTCTGTTTTTTATAGAGTATGGTGTTTATTTTGATAACAATGTGAATGTTTCCTTTAAACAAAACATAAAGGGTTACCAAGCAAGTGATTGTGGTGGAGTGTCCTGATGTTGGACATAATTAAATGTGATGTTCTGCTGGCAAAAGAAGTAGAAAGATCCTAGTCCAGGTCTCCCTGTGTGACAGTGGAAAAGGAGTGCAGAGAAGGTGAGGACCCTGTATGAAAGATGCTCAGTTCTCTGGTTGCAGCTACCCCCAAAGCCACATTTGGGGGTGTAACCAGGATTGCCTGTGGCATGGGTGGGGTGATGTTTCCTGTGCCATGGTCTCTGTTTCACATCTATGATCTGTAAGGAAGACCTTTTGATGAAGTGTAACCCCAGAGTTTATTTATATCCTGATGATGTTACAGAGTGACTTCTGCACTTTGTGCTTTTGTTGCTGCATTAGTCTGCCTGTTCTCATCTTTGGTTCCTTGTTGTCCCAGGAAGGCCCTGCTCTCTCCCCAGTGTTCTAACTGTAACTTTTTGTTGTCTTTCTTTATGTGGACATAAAAGCAGACTGTGAGGCTGTCTGTCCATCTTGAAATAGAGCAATGCATCCTGGTCCCTCCTTGTGTCTTCCTTGCTTGACTCTACTTGAATTCTCATTTTAGGACAGTCTGGGAGATTTTTTTGGACTGGTGATCTGTTGAGAGAACAGACTTGTGAAAAATTGGGATGGATTATAGTCCTAGAGTTTCTATGAATCTAGGTGGAGTAGAAATAGAAATAGAAGGTAGCAAGATACCTACTGTCTCCAACTTTTCTGGCTGTAGTTTCAAAAGTCAGTTTCTGGTCACATGTATGTGAACAGTTTTAATTTCAGAGATTTCCTAATACTAAAGTCTGTATTGGCCTCCCTGGTTTCATCCATCTTGTAAAGAGTTTATTCAAAGAAAATTGAAAGTGACAGTGCTTTTTTTGAGCATCTACTGTTATTGTCAGCGTCCCCTTTGCTGGAATAAGTTGTGTTATGTGTTTCACTGTGTTGCTGGTGACAATTATAATGCAGGCTGCTTTGACCTCCACAATTTCTGTTCAAGCTCCCAAATCAGTTTTCTATCAGTTCTTATTTTACTACCACTTAGTAACTCATTATTTACATAAATTCTCTTCCTTTGGTGCCATGCTGGCACCAGTTGCTGACAGACATCAACAGATGCCTGGATGTGTGCAACAGCTAAAATGTTTTGTGCCGAGTCCTCTCAGTTGTGGTGCCAAATGAAAAGGAGCATTTTGTGCTGCATTTGTGTCTCATAGGGGAGGTTATTCAGTTGGTGGTATAGGAATGTTGCTGCTGCAGGAACAGCTGTAGTCCCTAAGTCAAAGAAATGTTTGGGAACAACCTGGTGGGTGCCATTGTGTTTCTAAAATTGGAAAATGGGAAAAGAATTGAGCCCTGGAGTCTTGTTTGGTCTCACGCCTCTTGTCCTGTGTGGTGGTTTGGCTCCGGCTAAAGGCCAAATGCACACCAAGCCACTCACTCACTCCCTCTTCTCAGCCGAAAAGGGGAGAAAATATATATTGGGAGGCTTAGGATTTGAGATGAGGGCAGAGGGATCACTCTCCAATTAGTGCAATGGGCAAAACAGACTCAGCACTGAATAAAAGAAAGAAAAGTGATTTTATTACTACTACAACTACACACCCAGTGTACCAGAGTCAGGTAATGAGCAGCGTGGCCAGGTCTTAAAGCACCTTCCCCCCACCCCTTCCTTCTTAGCAGACTTAAACTTCATCATGATTTTACCCCCTTCTTCCCCACACACAACATGGCGTGGGGAGGGCAGGGAATGGGGAGTGGGGTTCCATCAGTTCTTGGCAAGCTGCTTTCCTTCCCCAGATCTGAACACTATTACTTCCTCCCCCACCCCTTGCCTCTTCACACACTTGACTTTATTCATAAATTTGCTCCCTTCTTTGCTCCCATCGCAGCACAGGGAGGGGCAGGGAATGCGGAATGGGGGGTTTTCTGTCCATTCCGCCCGAGTTGTCTCCTGTCCTAGCTGGGGTAGGGGTGGGCATTCCACCCACCCACCCACACACACACACTTCCTCTGCGGCACTGTGGGGTCCCACCCACGTGAGAGTCATATCCACGAACTTCTGCAGTGTGAGTTCTCTCTGTTGGGGAGTCATCTCCTCACCACAGGCCTCTCAGCCCGACTCCCTTCCATGGTTCCATGGGTGCTAACGTTCAGGCCCAGACTCCCTCGACCTGGTCCCCCACAAAGTCACAAGTGCCCTGGCAAACCTCCTGAGGCATGAATAAATCTCTTCACAGGCCGTAGATGTCTCTGCTCCCTGTTCCACCATGGTCTTCACCATGAGCTGCAGGGGAATCTCTCTTTACAGCGTCTCATTCTTCCTGCCCCCCCTTCTCCTTCGGGCCTGGCCTTGGTGTCCACACAGCTTGTTACATCTTCTCGCTCCCCTCTCCGGTGGCAAAATGCATCTGCCTGCAGTTTTTTTTCCTCCTATATGTGATTCATAGAAATGCTGTGACTGTCTCTGATTGGCTCGGCCCTGGTCAGCAGCAACTTTGACCTTGAATTGGCCGATGTTTACAGTCTGGGGCTTGCAGACAGCTTCTAGCTGCTGCCTGCAGACGCCATCTCAGCAGCGCAGCTACACAAAACTGCAACATCCTGGAAAACTTCAGGAGAGAAGATACTTTTGTGTTTCTCATGGAGAAAGCTCTCTGAGGCCATCTACGAGAGCACATATTGGAGTAACAGGACGTCCCTGTTTTTTTGCGTGTGCTCCACATCAGGGAGTGTTGCTGAGGGAAGCAGTATAAGATAAGATTAGAGTGATCCTGTTTTTATTTACAATGGCAGCACAGACAGTGCTCACTGTGACGGAAAGACACTGGACCACAGGTTTTTAAAATAGAATTAATAGTAATTTATTTAAAAAAAACAGAATGCAAATTCAGTACGTCACTTGCAGGTTATTGTTGGATACAATGGGGAATTCACTATTGCAGTTTGGAAGTATGACCACACTGACTACAATCACAAAGATCCACAAAATACTCTGCTGTCAACACAACACACAATAAAATGATCCGCAGCAGAGTCACAAACCCCACAGTTACACTCCCCATAGGCAATTCACAAAATACTCTTATTCCAACCTCTGTGGCTTCCCTAAAACACACGATCACAGCTCACAAGCACACAAAATATTACCCATACGTTAGTCACTCAGAACAACACACTTAAAACATATCAAATAGTCACTTACCCGGTCTCTCAGGTAAGGGTTCCCAATACGTTACCTCAGCCAGCCGCCCGGCTAAGGGGGAAGGGTCTCCTCCTAAGGTTGGAGGAACGGCTCCCCATACGAATGCCAGGGCTTTTATTTGGTTCATTTTGCTGATGTGTGTGACAGGATGCAGGGCTGGGCCTGACATCTTCGGCCCTATCTCTTGCATATTCCCATTGTCTTGGCCCATTGAAACCAAATGCGGACCCTTAGGGCTTGTCAAACGGTTTGAGTAGTGGTTTGATTGGGACTCAAGGACATTTGTCTGTGGAAGGAAGCCAAGGCTTAGCAAGGCTCCATGCAGTTTTTTTCAGATTCTGTGAAGTGCCCGCTTCAGTCTGGTTACAACACAACTCAAGTCGGAGCCATCTACACAGCTCCCCATGAGGTGTCTCCGCAGATAAAGAGCTTAGAAGCAGCCCAAGACTGAGTTGTGTATTACAACTCCCCGTAGGCCGCCTGCTCTGCCTAGGCACTATTGAAACCTGTGTGTGTAGCTCAGCCTTACACTCACTGAGACCAAAAACCACAAGGAATAGATGGTTGGTTCTTCACAGCTGAAATCTGGAACTCCAAAGAAAATTTCTATTTCATCTACAGCCTTGTCCCCTTCTGTTCTAAAGGCACAAAGTTAACAGCCTCTCTTAGACCTTCTTTGAAACAGTAAAGAAGAGAATAGAGACTTTGAGTGGAATGTGTTCTGCAACATAAGTATTGACTGCAAACAGTTGTGTGTTTGGTTTTGGGTTTTTTCCTTTTTTTTTTTTTTTTCTTCTAGGAATAGCCAATAATTTCAGAAATCAGTGTCCGGAAAATTGTGTGAAGAGCTTTGAAACTGATAAAGGATATGCTGCTATCTTTGCACTGATACCAATCAACATTGTGTTTGAAAACATTTTGTCTAATTCAATATATTAAAAGATGACATTTATTCTGTTTATTACAGACAATAAGAAGGAAATTAAAAGATCTCTTGAAAGATTTTTGGCCCTTTACAATTGCTCCTGTTTCTGCCAACAGCTAAAGAAAAAAAAACGCAAACCAAAAACCAAAACCATAAAGCTACTGAAATGATATACAGATCTTATCTCAGGCATGGCTGTTACATAGTGTTTGGTCAGGTGTATTGGATATGTATGGACTTCTGGCTGTTTAATTGTTTGGAGTATGTTGTGAAAACAAAATTGCTTAGTTGAAGTCCAGTTATAAATAACACCAGCGTGTGAAATCTTAGCAGTTTTTTAAGAAGCCTGCAGCACTGATTAGAATAAGATTCTGCTATTAGCTTTAGAATAATCACAGGGACAGCAAAACAGTGAAGAAGGGTACTGCAACATATTATTCCTTGCATTGCCATACTGTCTCTGAAGATTTACCAACATGAATAGTTTGATTACTTTGCAAAGCGAAGTGGAGCTTGAGGAGAAGAGCAGAATGACATTAAACAGAGGACTTGTTATTGAGCATCTCAGAAGGAATCCTGGCAGCTGAGGATGTGGGATGATGACTTACAGGAGCTTTATTGGCTAACTAGTTTGACTTCTGGCTAATGTATAATAAATACAGTAAGTGCAAATGGAGTGCAGCACAAAGGGAATGCTTTTCCTTTGTGATTTACATCTTTGTTTTCCAGCACAAAGCACAATTCTGTAATAGCTTAGCACAGAAATACAGCCAAGTGGATTCTTCAGAATGTACATGTCCAGTTCCTCCACAGCGTTAGCTTTTTGTGTGGGCATCTGCCTTATTTACTGGGTTAGAAAAGGCTAATGGCAAATTAGTATGCAGAGAAGCACTTTCTCTGGGCAACAGGTAGCGTTTTTACCCCCTCTGCATTCACTCTGGAGCTCTCCTCATTTTAAAAACAGAAGGAAACCCTATCACATCTGGAAGCAGTTTTGATTTGAAGTTGACTCGGGAATCTCAAAAAGCTTTCAAAATTTTGCTAGGCTAAGCTGGAACTGGAAGGAAATACGTTATTGCAGTAGCTCCACCATTTTTCTGCAATTTCTTCATTACTCATTTTTTGATACACTATGTTTCATGTTGTTATATATGCAGAAAAATGGAGTCAGGTCATAACTGGACTTCTCAGACCATTGGCTAAGATAAGCTTCTCCAATGGTCCTCCCCACCTCCTCTTTCTCTGGTTTGTCTGTTAATGACCTCCTTTGTTGCTGCTGGTTTACTTTTGACTTAGTGGGAATAGGAACGGTCTGAAATGATTTCTGCAAGTGTTCACATAAGCCAGGAACTTTTCATGATGGGAACAGCTAAGTTCCTTGAGAGCAGTAGGGTAAGATTGACTTCTGTAGCTGTAATTAGATTTCATTATTCACTTTACTGGAGGAACTGATGCGTCAGTAAGGCAATAAACAGAACTGCTTTTTAGATCTATTAAATTTATACCTGTCACTTTCAGTGACTTATTGATACACCTTGAACGTTATCTGGACTTTCTGGACTCCTTGACAGTTTATGTCTGAGTATTTGTTTTTAGTACTATATTTATAATGATGAAGATCCCACGATGAAGTGAGGTGGTTTATTTTTTTGTTGAAGGTGGGGTTTTTTGTGGTGGTTTTATGTTTATATTGAAAACTTAGGAAGATTTGCATCTAACTACTATAATTAAAGAGTCAGGTACTAAATTCAGTCTGCATCATACTGCAAAATTAATTCTAGAGAGTCATCTCTAATGATGGGGGAATACTTCTTGCATGATTAGAAAGCTTCAGGCACAGAGGAAGAACCCTTTAATTAGCTTGAAGAAGATAAGTTACCATGCCTGAGTCATTGCAAGGTGCTTACTTTGACTGCTTGTCTTTGGCAACAAGTGCCACTAATGCTGAAAAAATAAAGTAAGTAATTTTCAGGAAGTTTTTTCCTTCATTCATTTGTTTGCTTAGGTGGATTTTTTTTTATTATTTCCTTAATTCAAAGAAGTTGTTTTTTTTTACCCTGTGATGTTAACATATACTATGTTAATTCACCTTTGAACATAAAAATTGCTTCTTTTAGCAGAGTGGGCTAAACTGAATTCCCTTAATCTCCTTTCAGAATAATTGTTGTGTTTATTCGTATTGTTTGATGGTGAAGTGATTTCAGGTATACTGAATAGCCATTAAGAGCAGCCTGTCTCTTTTTTTTTTTTTTTCAGAATACGTTTCCCAGTAACTATGTTTATTTTAAACAAAAACTTTATCACCACATTAACGACATTCTTCAATGCTTGCAGTCTCTTAAGACTCTGGGACACCTTAACAATTCAAGCAAATAGTGGCCTTTTATAGGGTTACATTTTGTTTTAAAAGCATTGCTAGATCAAGGTAAGAATAGCCATCAGTTTGAAGCTTGCCTTCAAAGTTTATATATACACCTTAAAACATAAATCAGTTAGAAATATATCATTCAGAAATCATTGCCAGTTAAATGAATATACATCCTTTATATGGGCTGGACATGAAAAAGCCCTGAAGGAAAGAAGATGCCTTTGGAAAGGCTTGATTAGATACATGAGCTTGCAGTACAATATGTTTTATAAAAATCAGTATGTGTAACATACTTCAGTCAGCTTTATGATAGACTTGATCTTTAATGTTTTTGAAGTAGTCTGATAACCTAGACATGCTGCTAGACCTATTTTTTTTATCTGTGCTACTTTTTTTTTCCCCAGCAGATTACTAGCTGTACTTACTATTTATGACCATTACGTATATCATAGTTAACTTTTTGATTGTGTTGTATTTGAATGCAGAGTGATAATTGAGGCTAGTAGGAAGACAAAGAAGAAAAGCGGTAGTGATCACTTTTAAGATGCTGTTGGATAGAGTATGTAAAGGGAGTTACCCAAAACTAGAGCTTTGAGACATTCCTTTCCTGGAATACACCACCAGGACACTTGCTTTTCTACCAAGGGCAGTGTGCACAGTGTGGAAAGTGCTAAGAAATGTTGCTTTTGCAAACTGAAAAATGTTATTGTATTCTTTACTGACTTAAAGGACTTAGGCTGCCTCATCAGGAATCCTGTGTAGAGAATTTAGGATAGCACATAAAATAAGGGGGAATACTGTTCTCAAGGGTTCAATTTGAGTATATAGCTCTGCTAAAAGATACAGATGATCCTGGACAATGAGATAAGGGGTTAAATCGTGACTGAGGACATGGGCTGGAACTTAAGGAAATCAGGCTCAACGAACAGGCTTCAACCATGTTGATTGTACATCAAGGCAAACAGGAAAAACGGGCAAAACGATGTGGGGTCTCTGGGGTCTCGATAAATCTAATCATTTTGATCAGGAGAGAACAAACCTTTTCAGAGGCTACAAAATTAACACGTGTAATCTCAAACCTGTATTGGAGCTTTGACTTCCTGCAGCCCTAGGCCATGTCAGTTGCCGGGAAAGTTAAGATAAAGACAACTACTTGCCAGTAAGCAGTTGTCCCAGACAAAAGAACTCATACATTTTAATTTTCTTCACCAATGGAAGCGGGAATGTCCCAGACATGCGATGTGTATTATATTGTGTACTGCTGTGGATGGGGCGCCTTGGTTGAGCCTGTAAAATCCATAGCTAAACAGAGGAAGGAGGTGAAAGGTTCAACTTGATGAAGGCTCCGAGTCTTCCTCGCTGAGACCCCCGCCGACCACTACCACAGGACAATGCGCAGACGCAATTGGGAGGAGTTTATGGAAACCACCTCTTTGAACTCATCTTAATACGAAGCGGGACAGGTGATGAATATGTATAGATGTATGGTATAAAAAGGCTGCAGGCACTGACCAAAAGTGTGCCTACTTTGTTGGGTCACCCGTTCTTGCAAGAACGTATAATAAATTACTGCTTCACTACTTGTCTACCTTAACTCCTGTTTTTAGGACCTTTTGTCATTTCTAACAACAGGATTCAAGGGACCTTTTAGCCTTCTGACCTGTGGATGGGTCTGCCTTCCAGAACATTGGGGCAGAGGTCCACTGAAGAGGCCCCACTGCTCAGTCCACACTAAGGTGGTTCTTGTGTTTTCAGGCAGGCATGATTCTCTGACCCCAAATCTTGCCCAAATGATGAGCTCCCATGATTCATATGGGCAGATAATACCAGGAAAGAGAGCACAGAAAGTCAGTCCTTGGCCACTTACTGTGTCCTGGATCTGTTACAACTATAGTGTGAAGTGCAAGAGCGATGGACAATCAGAAGTAAATGTAGGAGTTCAGGCAAGAGAATCTTGGTGTGGGATAAAGTTGTTATAGACAGATGTGCTGTGTTTTATTTGGAAATAGTCTCATACGTTTTAGCAGTGCACTGCTGTGTAGCAGTTTTGTTTTTGCCTAGGTACCAACTTCTGCAGTGACAGTGGTGAGAACTGCCAAAATTTATTTTGCCACCTTGTGACCTTGCAGTGTATAATACAGATCTAATACTTGTTTGTCTAATGCTGTACTGTCTAACACAATTTAGAAATCTCTCTTCCCGGTGATTCTGATGTGCTATGAGCCACAGAATTAATCCTTGCTTGAGCAGGGCAAGCAGGAACTGGAAGAGTTTCATCAGGTGATTTCAGTACACTCTCGGAAACTGTCTTGGCTCCCAACTGTTTCAGGCTCAGGATACTGGAAATTATTTATGAAGCCACCATGCATCAGGGACATGTATCACAGAATCTTTATTGAAACTAGGGTCTAGTTCTCTGGTTTGCAGTGTTGTAAGTAGAAGCATCAGCATCCCGGGGTCATGTCTGTATCCTCAGGGCTGACAGGTCCCACTTTCAACATCGTGTAATTACTGTTCAGGAGGTGAATTACTTCGTGTTCTGTATTTCATACCCAATGAAGGGATGAATTTTATTTACTGCCACAACAGCTGGTTATTTCATGTGTGGATAGGTGTATTCATGGAGCTTTTGAGAGAGACCCGTTCAGTCACTGCCCTTGCTCTACCAGGATTTGTTTCTTCTGTCCAAGGAATAGGTTATGTATTTTGAAGAGGGTGAAGCTGTATAAGCTGTGCTTTTAAAAATGTATGGGCTTTTTTGTCATTTTCCTAATCAAACGTGCAACGATTTTTTTTTAATTGTAAAATGTCTCCCTTACCCCTTCTTACAATTTCACTTCTCTTAGGCCATTTTGAATAACGTGTTCTTCACAAATCTAAGAACAATGGGGGAAAGAAGTCTGCTGGGTTTTAGCTGCACTCATCTTGGTGATTTGTAAAATGTTTCAGTCATGTTAACTTGAGTAGATGCTTCAAAGTTAGGAGAAGCTCAGTACTAATAATTGTGAAGTGATATTCATCTGGGGATGGTGCTGGTTTTAATTCCTGTATTTTCTTTTCTACAAGGCTTTAACGTTGTTATGTGTATCTACAAACGCATACTTTCTCTAAAATATGGTTGACCTATAATAGACTATTTAAATCTCATCAAGAGAAAGTTTCAATATTTATGGTCTTGAAGTAACTTGGTAAAAGACGGTAACAGTTAAAGGTAAAAAAGGTGATTCTGAGGTTTGTGCACTACTTGCAGCATAAGTTCTCTGTTGGTTTTAGTAGCCAAAATGACTGAAACTGTGAAAATGAGCCAAGCTTCTTGGGATCTTGTTGAAGTTTGGCAATACCTAACAATGATAAAAACTTTGCTTTTAGTTTGAAACTGAATTTCCCTTTCCTCTTTTTGGCAAACCACATAATGTAATGGAGGCACCTTTTGTTCTGTCAATTAGAAGTGATTTAGCATTGTTGATATAGTTTGGGTGTTTTTGTCACCATGGGAAAAAACCCCTTCTTAAAACATTTGAAGAAGCTGTTTTAATAGCGTTTATTTTTGTTTTGAATCTCATTATGTATATTCACTAGAATGGATGCCTTCTACCTTTTTATTTGTTTTACAAAACAGCAGTGCAGGTTTTTTTTGCATTTATCAAATCACAGCCGTGTCTCTTGCAAACAAATTAGAGTTGAAGGTCAGAGTGTCAATTCAGCTGGAGTTGTTGTGACATATTTATAAGCTGAATCTTAGCAGCACAATAGGCAAAAATGTGGTGAGCGAAACTGAGGTAAGATGCCAGTTTTACTTTCATGTTGCCCTGTGTGAAGTCATAGAATCACAGAATTGCAGGGGTTGGAAGGGACCTCAGGAGATCATTGGGTCCAACTCCCCTGCCAGAGCAGGCTCCCTAGCTCATATTGCACAGATAGGCGTCCAGACAGGTCTTGAATATCTCCAGAGGAGACTCCACCACCTCCCTGGGCAGCCTATTCCAGGGCTCTGTCACCCCCACTTTGTAAAAATTCTTCCACGTGTTGGTGCAGAACTTCCTGTGCTCCAACTTGCAGCCATTGCCCCTTGTCCTGTCTCCACAGACCACTGAAAAGGGGCTGGCCAATTCCCCCTGCATCCCATACTTAAGATACTTATAAACATTAATAAGATCCCCTCTTAGTCTTCTTTTTTTCTAGGCTGAACAGTCCCAGCTCACTCAGCCTTTCCTCATAGGGGAGATGCTCCAGGCCCTTAATCATTTTTGTATCCCTTCTCTGGACTCTGTCCAGGAGATCCCTGTCTTTTTTATACCAGGGAGCCCAGAACTGGACACAGTACTCCAGGTGGGGCCTGACCAGGGCAGAGTAGAGGGGGAGGATCACCTCCTTTGAACTGCTGGCCACAGCAGTCAGGAGCGGGATGTGGCCCTCATGGGTCCCTTGCCACCCAGGATTTTATGATTCTGTGATTCTATAAAGACCGACCATAACTATTGGGGAAAAAAACAACCAACAAAAACCCCAACCGCCCCCCCCCCCCCCAAAACCCCAAACAAACAAAAGCCCCAAAAGCTAGTGTTTATTTTAAATTCACTTCAGCTTCCTGGTTCCTTTTTTTTTTTTTACTTTAAATTGGAATATGTTGGAAAAATGTCAGGCTGAGAATGAAGCATTTCAAAGAAAATATCATGGAGATTTAACATATACCGGATTCTCTTACTACAATGATATCTGAACAACCAAAACCTGCACTACTTTTTGGATGCTAAAGGAGAGGGCTGTACTCCATTGTGCAAACTTGAGGCTTTCATGGATCACTTCAAGACAACTAGCAGTCAATGTGGGCTAAAACATATCTCCTGCTGCCGTAAACACATTTTGGTCATTGACTCGGATGTTTTAAAAAAAGTAGTCATGGAGAACTTGCTGAGCTGGAATGTCGGGGAATGGTATTGCGCTGTCTCTAGTTCTGCATGAAATCTGCTAGTGAAGAATAGGCTTGTTTTCTGTTACTCTGGGTTTGTAATTAAGTCGCCACAACTTACTTATGTGAAGAAACACAGTCAGTAAGATCATCAGGTAGCTCATGTTTCCATTACACAGTATGGGTTTAAAATAGGGCTGTATAAGGCAAGATTTTTTTACTTTACAGAAACACATCAAAAAAGAATGCACAGGAGATCTACCCATGTTTCTTAGTTGCTCAAAGGTAGGCCTTCCTTTCACCCAGGGAACCGATGATGGGTAAAAGCAGCTGACAGAGTGAATGTTCTGAAGAGTCTGAAGCAACTGTTTTGTAGGTGATCAGGGCTGAAATGCAAGGTATGCGATTTGAGACCTGCTGAAATCCAGGAACCTCCAGACCCAGAGTCTCCTGGAGCTGAAAGGACAAACCGGAGAAGACCAAGGAAACCAGAAAATGGAGACCTGGTATGCAACAAGCTGTGGTAACTTAGTTTTAATTGGCCTGCAGAAAACAGTAGTGGAGTTCTAGGACTGAACTCTCTTTGTATGTCATACTTATTTTTTTTAACATAAAACAATAAATCCACCTTTTAGATGTTAAAGTCCCTGTTCCAGGGTTAGAGATTACTGTGGCAGCAGACGTGAATGGGATGTGACTGATGGGAATAAGAGTCTAGTGCCTTGACTAAATTGTAACAAAAGATCCTTCCTATGACTTAGTGCATAGTTACTGTTGCTCTTTCAGTATCCTACTGTCACATTGAGAATTTCATGGAGAAAATAAGCTTACCTTAGATAACTGTGCCATTTTCCCTTTTCTTTGGTGTTTGATCTCTAAAGGCCTGTGCCTCAACTGAAACTATCCTGCTGCTCCTGCAGATAACACTCCTTCATCTCCCCTCTGTTGATAACATTTACAAACAGTAAAAGTTGGAAAATCTAAGTTGTGGTAATAATAGTTTAAAGAAATCTTGGCTAATTAACATAATGTAACCAAGTATGCTACTGATGACAGCTAGATTTAGTGAGGCTTAGGTGGTTTTGGAATTGGAATGGCAATTCAAAAGGAATAATTTTCTATTACATGGTGTTTTCAATATTTCTTCTATGGTCTAAACATATTTTTTCTAAATATAATTCCGCACCATCAAGCACTTTGAAACAACAAAGCAAGCTAACTTAGGTAATTCTGTTTCATCCTGACAATTGTTTGTCTTTGTAGCCTCCACAGCTTTTCCTGTCTTTGAAAATGTTGCTTCTTGGAGCTCTGAGCACATGCTCAGGCATGGATGTGAGAAACCTTGAAGCTGTCCAAGAGTCTTGAAGTCTAGGTTATCAGGATCACAGCTTGCTCTGCCGTTACATTTTTCCTGTTAATAACCAATTGCAGCTTGTTGCTGTCAGTGCATGGGTGTTCATTTTGGGTTTTGTATTACACCCTCTGGGCAGTTCATGGTGATGTGCTTGGTAGAATACAAGATACGAAGTTACCCAGAGACAGATTGTTGATGGATTTATTTTTTTTAGAGATGTTAGCGCCTGTACGAAACCATAATATTTTAAAATGTAAGTAAATTCAGCTGTTTTTAAGAAAGGCACCAATTCAGAGTTCCAACAGTATGAGGAAACTGCAAAACAGCAGTGCTGAAGAACAATTTGTCTTATAGAGTGAACAAGGCTTATACTTTCAGATATGTTTTCTGTTAAGACTGACTGGTATGTCAATCGCTACTATTGGGGTACAATGGAGATACAACTCTTCCTTGTTCTGCCACCAGGGAATATGATTCTTTGTTGGTTTTGATTGAAAGACAAATAACAAGAAATCAAAGATGAAACAGATTGTTTCAACTGACTTGTATTATTAATATTAGATTTATCTATTTTTGTTAAAAGAGAGGAGCAGTATAGTGATTTTACTAGTAAGGATGAGCATCTCTTAGTGTAAAGTTTGGAAAGCCTGGTTTTGCTGTTGTTGTTGAGGGCAAAATAAGAAATAAAGGGCCAATGCTGAAAGAGTTGTTCTGATTCCAGACTTGCTATCTAACAGCTGTTTAAAACTTGTGCTTGTATCAGAAATGAATATGGCAACATTAAAATTAGAGATGATTAGGTGAATTGTTTTGCTGGTTATGAAAAATTTGAAAATAGCTTCAGGCATTGTAAGCAATTTCTTTATATTAATTTAAAACATTTTACTCTAGTTAAATAAAATTTGGAATGTACTTTATTTTTTAAGTTCCTAGGAAAAAAAATCAAAAGTTTAATATATTTTGATTTATTGTTTCATTACAAAACAAAATGTAATGTACAGAAGCCTATTTTGCGCATTATATTAGTAGAATAAAATTAAATTAGTGCAATAAAAAATTTACAAAAAAACTGTACAAAAAACTATTCACGAGCTTGAAGAGAAATACTGAAGTTTCTGTCACCCTTTGTCTCTTCCCTCTGCACTCTTTATTATCAAATTCTTTTATTAGTTGTCAGAAACAAGTACAAAGCAGTGATGCACGGATAATAATTTTGTTTTCTTCAGATACTGTATTGTTTCCACTTGGGATAAAAAACCAACCCCAAACAAACTGTGCTTGCTAGAAATAGCTATGATATGCAAGATTACAGTGACTTTGGGGAAGCATTTTATGATTCTTTGAAAGTTACCTACAAAGTTATCTCAATCTTGCTGTACTTCAGTTTCCTCTTGTGGATGATGAGAATGTGTTAATTCCCTGACCTTCACAGGAGAATGAAACTCTGTCCAGTTGTATGTCAGGGTGGAAGAAGCCAGAAGGTTCTAAAAGCAGTCTGGAATCCCAGGGAGGGGATTGGATTGAGTTCCCTCCCAGCAGCCAATCAGGGAGGGTAGGCCAATCACAATGTGCAGTGCCCTCACAGAGCCCTGATGGGGAGGGCGGGGCTGAGGGGAGTGCCTGAGGTGGACTAAGGCGGTAAAATGGATGCTGTGAGGCTACTGAGGTGGGGGTAGAGGGGCTCTCTGGGGAGGGCTTGGCTAGCCTCTGCCAGAGGACAAACTGAGAAACTTGGGGAGGCTGAGGCAGGAGAAGGCCCTTGTGTGAGGAGCTGCCAAAGGTTGTGTTTCATCTGGCCCTGCACACAGGTGATTCCTTGTAGCATATCTAGGAATGTGCTGTGTCGCATCACGCTTGGGTTGATAAGGGTGTGAATTTGGGTAAGTGCATCTATTTAACCTCTGATAGTTGATACAGAAAAACCTTCAAAATAGTATCAAAGTAGATGTAGAAATCTTACATTACCTAGCTTAGACAAAGCCTCTTGGTTTGTTGCAAGTGTGTGTTTCACTTAAGTTGTCTTGCTTATATACCTGATTATGTAATGTTTGTGCAAAAGCAAAACAAACCCTGTTGCTTGTTTCTTACAGAGGTGCTACTCAGCCTCTCCCTAAGTGCAGCCATTGCATTGCAGGAGAGAAGAGTAGTAAGAGTGCCCTCATGTTCCTACTCTGTCATCCCGTTGATTTTAGTCTGGAACGTCAGTCTAAGAAAATCTAAATTACTATGGCTGTGTGAATAAAGACAAGGCTTTTTTATTCTTTGGAAATTCTCGTCATTAACTTACCGATTTCAAAACTTCGTGAGCTTTAGGCACATTCCTGCTCATTGATGTGTGTGTGGTTTGCTTAACTCAAACTCTTGGTTACTGTAACATTAAGCACTGTCTATGTACTTCATGTGTAAAATACTGGAAGAAGTAGACTTGTGGCAGTGATTCATGGATGTATCTTTTTAAATCATACACAAGGGCGAGTAACTATTAATCTACTCATGATACAGTTTTCAGATTTATTGAGCCTAGTTAGTGATGTATCTTAAACATACTCATGTTGCCATAAAGAAAACATTTTAAATCACTGTGTTTGAGCTGACATGGCTGTGCTTGTTTTGGTAGTGTTGTGGTCAAATGACTTAAAAAAATGCATGTTTTGGAGTATGTTCTTTCTGTTGCTGGAGTCAAGACGATTACTTGAAGGATAGGTGGTAGAATGCATTCAAAGGCATTAGTGTTAAATCAAACCAATTCTTTCTCTAGAGAGTACTGATCTATGAATGTCAAATTATCTTTTTCAAACTTGCTGTCGTTTGTCTCAAATATGGAAGCTTTCAAAAAAGGAAAAGGTAATGCATTCATACTATACACTCAAATTCCTATGCAGTATTAACCAAACCCCAATGTTTTCTAGGATGATGGGGATGTAATTCAACAGATACTTTTGGAGCAGCTGCTGTTCTCCTGGCTGACAGAGGGACCAGAAAAAAAAGGCAAGAAAAAATTGGTTTTTTAAGAGGAAAAGTGTGGTTTAAATTCTATCTAATTTTTTTCCTCCTAGCATAATATAAAAATACATGTTGAGTGTTTAGATGGAGAAGTGTTGAACTGATAAAACTGATAAGGTTAAACTGTGTAGCAGTTATTGTATAAATTTAAAAAAAGTTAGTGTAGGAGTTTATTAAAATAGGAGTCTGTGGAAATATAAAAAATGTTTGCTTTCTTCTCTTATGCGTGTACAAAAAATAGTTCTGCGATCCGGGATAGATTTATTATTCTTCATTGATTGCCTCATTCCGTTGGAGGACATTTTTGGCAATAAAGTAGTAGACCTGCCACATCTATCATGATGTGTCGGAGATCTGTCAGGTATATGGCTCTTTTTGAACTTTGCTGTTTCAGAAAAATGTAGCTGAGCATTATAGGCAGAAGTTTGACATTTCCAAGATGAAAATCAATCTTCTTTTATGTGGTGTTTCTCAAACAAGACTTGTGCGTTGATTGCACAAGTAGTGGTTTTGCGTGTTCGGGGGTACAACGTGGACACAGCGTAATTTGGGTAACAGATTTGACAGGTGTTCTGTAATGAACATGAATAGAAAAAATGATGCCGTAGAGGCAAATGACAAGTCACACACTGATCTGCTCTTGTCACAAATAGGAACCTAAAAGTATGAGCTTGTATTTCTTTTTAACATTGGAGACTAACAAGGTAAACACGGCCTGTTATGAACTGCTATGCCATATTTAGAAGGAAATAAAAGTAAGAGCTGTTAAAAATAATTTGCTGGAAGTGTGATAAACAATAAGATGTCCTAATGAGGTCAGATGAATAACTGATGAGACACTGAACTTTAAAATTAATCTGAGGGATGTTCTAGCACTTTTAAAAATTGTAAAATACATTAAAACAGAGTGAACCATTGTGTCAACACTGGTCCTTGTCCAGTTGGCTGATGTCTGCACATTTGCTTAAGGATCATGGTGTTACTAGAGACAAGCTACAAATAGAGTAGTTGTATGCTAGTGACTCTGTCCAGAGTCAGCAGAGGTCTGAGAAGGGCAGCGAAGAGCCATAAACAGTTAGACAATCACAAATAGATGCTGAGGGTGTTAGTAAATTATATTGACATTGGATTGCTGCCCAGGGAAGATGTTTGGAAATGATGAACAAAGTGATGGTCTTGTTCTGTCATTAGTTGTCTTTGGGGAAACAGTCATCAGAAGAATAAAGTCAAAAAAACCTTTTGATATTTAGCTTTCCCCTTCCAATAGACGAAAACATGGAAATTCCCAAGTATTAGCCAGTTTTGTTCTAGAGTATAACTGTGTGGGATGAAGGATTTCCTCTTTATGTATGTATAGACCACTGTTGATGCTTTCAGCTTGCTTTTGATTTTGATAGAACTGTACCTTTGGTACAGACATGCGGCATAATTTATAATAGTATTAAGATGGCCAAATAGTGTTAAGCGCAGTAGAGAAAGCAAAATTAAAAGAAGCAAAGTTCAGATTTACTGTAATCAGTCATAGATACAGGTGTGAATTGAGTGATTGTTCTCTGTTTTTTTATAAATACATGAAAAAGTCCATATAAATATAGTACTGAAATGTGATACAGTATTCTGAATTTTAAATTATTTTTAATCCACATTGAGAAAAGACATTGATTTTCTCACAAAACATTTCTTTCATGTCAAATGTCAAGACCATTCCATAACCCTGTTGCAATATAGCTATACTGACTTTTATGTAGAGATATATGTTTTCACTGGCTTGCACAGCTCACAAAGGTGATGAGATTGTCTTTAAATATTTTCAAAATATTTATTCAAGGTAATTGGTCATTCCAAAAGATACATATTTATTGAAATGTGTTACATAGAGGAAGTACAGAATATAATTAAGGTTTTCTTCTTGTGGTTTTTTTTTTGGGGGTGTGTGGTTGGTTTTTTTTTTTTTTTTTTCTTTTAAAACCTTGGGAAGCATTTTTGGTACCTTTTGTTGTACGGTATCTGGTGATAGTATTGCTATAAAAGTACCTATTTAAATCAGGAGTTTTCAGCGTGGTAGTTTCTCATTGTAGTTACTAGAATATGCACTGATTTTCCACACAAATGATGTGTCAGACAGAGAATACTCACTCCATTTTGCTAAGGAGTTTAGCAATGCATGAAATGCATGATTAGAAGAGGAATGGTTTCATAGCTTTAAGTTTCTAACTGTTTTATTCACGACTGTAGCAAAATTCCCTAGAGCACATAAATAAATAATCTTAAATTTAAATAAGACGACATCTAAGCTGGACTGAAAATTTCTCATTGCTATAGTTACTAATAATACGTTGGAGAAAGTGATATTAGCTATTTCCAAGCTAAAGACACCGAGAGAAAAAATAATGCGTTCCATTCCGGAGTAGACGCCATTAACGCAGATTGCCTTCAGCCCATTAAGTCTCATCGCTGAGATGTTTTAAATAAGTGTTTGTTTCTAAAATCTGTGGAAACTAAGGAATTAAAAGCCACCTTAGTTTTAAAAGCATGTTTTCTGAGCCTTAATAAAACGACACTTTGTCTTAATTTTGTGTCTCCAATCATGCAGGAAATTGGAGGACTAGCTTCCTCCTGCAGAACTTAGGTTTTTCAAGCTTCAGGCTCAATTTGGCAGACTATATTGCTCTCAAATTAGGTTGTAGATGAATTGTTTGTTTCTACAGTACAACTGATATCAACTTGCATACAAATACTTAAAATATGTTCATATCTCTCATTTGGTTCTGTAATTATATGATGGTTGCTCTTGTCAAGATGCATATTTGCTCAAAAACTTAATATTAATTTACATTACAGAGTTTCTCAAACTGCAATGTGTCATTGTTAAGTATAATTTAGAACAGCCTTTTTTCTGTCCTCTAGTGTCATAAGTTGCAAGCATGATCTTATCTGGAGCTAGAATACGCTCAAAAATCATTTAACCCTTGTGTGTGTATGGTGACAACAGTAAGTCTGGATGAAGAGGATGTCATTAAAATGCCTGATTTCTTTATGCTTCTCTAATTGATATGATATGATACTTTCAAGCAAGCTCTGTGTGCTGGTAGCATAAGAGAGGTTTTGATGGGATTCCAGCTTTGGAGAGAATCTTTTGTTATGCAGGGGTATCTGCTGTCCAGACCAAAGTTGGTTTAGGAGGAAGAATCACCTTCAGCACACAAATTGCAGTAAGGCACGAAATGCTATGTCAAACATGAGAGATGGTTGCTGTGTATTGCACCCATGCTTTGAGCCCAAATACCGCTTGTGGGAATCATGTATCTTGGTAGGTGTTAAAGTCCTCTTACAGTTGACTTCACTTGTTGTAAGAGAAACGTGATGCTTCAACTTTTTCTGATGGTGAACAAGGTGAACACGGATGCTTTAGTTGCCTGTGTACATGGTGTACTTGAGATGCTGTGTGGTGCTGTGCTGGCACCCCGAGCTTTGAAGGGATCTGCCTAGGCCTTCTGATTAAAGTGACTCTCAGACATGACTGAAATGCTTTTAAACATTGAACAAAGCCAGGTTTTGATAGAGTAAAAACTTGAATGCTTAGCTTTTCTTGATGTACAAGGAAAAGAAAATAAATCCAAGAGCTGCTTGTCACAGATGAAAAAAAGGTCTAAAGACTAAGCAAGACCTGATATGTCATGCTGATCGGGCTCTGTGTCTTTGAAGAGCAAGTGGTAGGACTGGGTGCTGAATTGGTATTGAGGTATTTATTCTCTTCCCTGTTCTGTTGCCAGTAGTTCCACCTCAAACCCCAGCGTAATCACTTTACTCCTAGTTCTAGAAAAGTCTCTTGATGTGACTGAATTCTGATACAGCTTTGCTCCACATTGGTGCCTAAAGACCTTAAGAGCAGTAATTGGTCCTAAGCAAAGCCCATCTGACAGATGATTAGTAGATGCTGGCATGCAAATATACATTAAATGGCAACCTACCTTTTAGGAACAGAGTAGCATTTTTTCTGTCTCTTTTTACTTGTATTTGTATTTCAGACCAACTCAATGAGCCATTTGTAGAGATGCAGAAAAACTATGAAGGTCCCTACTGCAATCTGTGTCATGAAACCTCTACTCAAACCACTGCATTGTAATTAGCCAGTTGAAGAGGCTGCCATTAAGCTGATGTGTTTAACACGTAGATAAATACATGCACAAACCTCTTTGAAATCTTTGATTCATTTTGATGCCAAAACTAAAATAGTGATGTTGAAAATTGATTTGAACTTTTGCATTAATAAATTAATTGCAATATCATAGAATCATAGAATTGTAGGGGTATGATATTCTGAGCACAGTTCATCTTCATTTCTTCTGAAGTTTCTTTTGAACATTATGAGTTATTGGAGAGATTGCTTGCATGATGTAGAAACTAATGTTTTACACATTTTGTGTTGTGATCGGAGCTCTTAGTTTTCCAGTATGGGACAGAGATGAAAATAAGGTGCTGCTTTCAAACCAGGTTGGATCTGATAGGCTGTCAGTCATGGATACATTTGTTGGTGTGCTGAACCTGTGGTCCTCAATCCCTTACCTGTTATAAGAAGAAAAAGCATGGGGAAGGCAGTTGCTTGGTTTGAGTTGGTTTGGCTTGCATTGTGTAGCTGGGGAGGTGGTTCATTAACTCGGTGTTAGTCATTTTAATTTCCTCAGTTGAATTTGAAACGTTAAGGTTTCAGAACTGCTGTTCTCATCCCACATCTTTAACTAGTAGTCTAATCATTTTAACTTGGAAGGTACCAAGAGCTCTAAGTGAGAGCTCTGATGTCAAGACAGATTTAACAACAACTTGGCATGAAGTGTGCCAAGTATTGATGCTGAATGAAGACGACAGAATGGTTCAGCGGTGAGATGGCAGAGGAATAGAAGCCTCCAACTGACCGAGTAGTTTGAGAAGAACAACTGCTTTTTCAATAGCAACAGAGCGTTCCTCTGAGGGTTGATTGTCAGTGGGATCTAGATCATAGTAAGACGATAGATTTAAAAGGATAATTGCCAACATGAGATGAGGGGGAATCCCACAGAGGGAGACAGGGAGGTTGGCAGAGCTCCTTGAAAGTTCTCAAATACCTTATTGATGAAACAGCCTTGGGAATTGTAAGAAAAGTAATAACCGCTATTTCATTTGCTTTTTGTTCAGCGGAGCAGTATTTCTGTGCCTTTATATCAGAAAGATTTGTTCATTACTGTTTCTTCCATGTGAAAGTAACCAAGGACGGACATCAAGTTGGCTTATTGGTTAGAGTAGCACTTACCTGAAGGAAAGCTTTCTAGTTGAGTTGGTTTTATCTGGTAAAATAAGCCTCCTGGTTGAATGTGTTTGCTCTTTTCTAGTTTCTTACTGACATTTATGAAAAGCAGGATATACACTAAAATGATATCTGTGCAACTTTTCTCTCCAAAATAATAGCCCCTCCCAGGTGTGCCTTTAGTCACTATCTAACCACTGTTGTCTTTGGTTAACTTCTCATTAATTACTCATATTTCTGTATTCACTTTGCTAATGAAACAGAATTGGTTTTCTTCATGGCATTGCAAAGTGTTCTGTGAAAAACAGCAGTTTCTGACACAGAATTGCTGGCAGAATTCTGTGGTGTGGGCCAGCTATTTGTTCAGGAATGACGCTGTGTTATCCTTTAAATCCAGCTAGGGGAGTGCTGCCACGAGTATGCAGGCCAGCAAGGTCCCCTTGCTGCTCATCCAAGGCATTTACTATCTGTTGAGAATAGGATGGATTGTTCTACCCAACTGCTGACAGCCAGTTTTCCTTTATTTGCTCAGAAGAGTGTTTCTGCCATCTTAATCCTCTTAGATTTATGTTCATGGGATGGTTTTGTAGCTGCTTACATTTCCAGAATTAAAAAATAGAGCTAGGGAGGAAGAGTGTTCCGTTTCCCTCAGCAGTGTTTCAGAACAGAAGGGATGGATCATTACGAGCATCCCAAAGCTTCACTGAGTTATTAGCCTGTTCTTGGTGAAAATTTTAGTGGCAAAGTAGATTGTGGAAACTGCATGCATCTGTAGCAGTACTTACTTGGTAATGACAAATTTGGGTTTCAGAACTGAAAACAACTAGCATGTAGTTTGTAAAAAACCCAAAAACAAACAGTTGCAGGAAAGACGTTAATAGTAAAATCCCAATGTGTTTTTCAAGCTTCCTCCAAGTAAAGAGACATCCATCTTTTGGGTTGTCTTCAATTCTACATCTACATTGCCTCTTAATTTTGCTTGTGTTTTCTTTAGTGTAGGGTTCAGTCTTGCCAGGGGGTGTGAGATCTAAGTCAGATATTGATACATTGGCAAGTGTTCGGTATGACACACTGCAATAATTTATGCTTAAAATAAGCCCACATATGAATGTCTCGTTAATGTTCCTCTGAGCTCCATCTCTCTCTAAAATTGTTTCTCTTCTGACATATTCTCAAGTTGTATGAGCAGAGTTTGTAGTTTGCTCAAGGGGTGTGTGTGTAACACTTCTGCATATGCTGCATATACAATATTGCTAATATAATTATGGACTTGTTGCATGGAGTAGTAGATAGGCATTTGTCCCCTTTTATAACCCAACGGACTTGTATAATCAAAACTTTTGAAAATAAACTCTTGTAGGTAATGCCTGCAACAAGTGCCTCTGATTCCTTAGACATTACAAGGGCATGATATGAAAGTATAAGTCACTCTCCCTTCACTCTTGCTAGAATTGGATGCAACTCAAAAATCTCTTAAATTTTGGTTATTTTTGATTAATAACTTGGTACCCAGCTCCTTTTTGAGGATTTATTTTATAATATATAGGGATTGTCATTTAGTATAAAAATGTTATCCACCATTTTACTGTATTTTATAACATCTCATTTTCATAAAAATATTTTTTAAATTTATCTTTTTCTGCTTTGGTAGCTGGAGGCTGTGCCCTTCCTGTCTCCAGCTTTGTGCTGGGCATGACACCATGCGGTATGGAATATCCCTGGGGCGGTTGGGGTCAGCTGCCCTGGCCATGTCCCCTCCCAGCCTCTTGTGCACCCCCAGCCTGCTCACCAATGGGGCGGAGTGAGAAGCAGAAAAAGGCCTAGGCTCTGTGTAAGCCTTGCTCAGCAATATGAAAATGTGTCTGTACCAACACTGTTCACAGCACAAATCTAAAACAGATCCCCATGGTAGCTACTGTGAAGAAAATTAACTCCATCTCAGCTGAAACCAAAACAGTTGCCTAAAACTTGCTTTGTAGGAGTGTTGCCATTCTGGTGACTGTGAGAAATTCAGACTTTGGTCATATTGCAGATGTTTTACAATAACAGGTCAGTACAGAGATTGTTTCATTCAAACCATTTCCTCGGCTGTGTCTCGTTGTGTATTTCTTAGTTGACAGACAAAAGGTTGTGAATGCTGCTACCATTAGGTCCCATTGGTTAGGGACCTAATGGTAAAAGCACGTGGATGACAGCTGCAAGCTGGGCTAGCCCAACATACTCCATTGTTACTCATTGGCTGCAGGATGTACAGGGAAAATTATTTTTCCTGTGAGGAAATAGACGTGTGAAAATTGTGTTTCAATGTCAGAATTTTGTGAATGTCCTAAATTCTGCAGACTTATACCCAAGGCAAATTTGCTGGCAAATTCAGTGAAAAAGGTGGCTGAAACCTCCCCACTAGGCTGTTGGGTGAAACTGGTGTTTCCTCCATTACTGTCTTGCAGCAGAGTCTGAATTAGTCCTGACGGTATAAACTCTCAGACCACCTGCCCTAGTGTTTTAGAGGAAGACTCCAAAATTAATTTAGTCATGGCTTTTGTAATGGACAAACAAGAAAAATAACTTTTTACAGTGCCTTTGATATGAAATTTTCTCCATCTCCTCAGCCTCAGCTTGGGGTGTACTGATTTTCATATCTGTGGCATCAGAGGTGGAGAAAGGCAGCTCATCCGTGACATTTGTGTTGCACTGTGTACCCTGACATAAACTCTCAGCATTTGATTTAATTTCTTGCCCTTATTGGTGATCAGATGTGGGACTAATTTTGTACCAGAAGCTTCATGCAATTTGCCTTAGGGTAGCTAACCCTCCCTCCAAGCTTCTCTAATGTAGGCAGATTTCCGTACTCCAGGAAGTAAAAGTTATAAATAGTAAGCTAAATCCTAACAGGTACTGAATCTGTGTAACTCCCAAGTGATCAGGCTACTGGAGATACTGATTCTGTGAGCAAGTATTTACTGTAGTTTCTAATGCAATCAACTAATTGTGTCTAGCAAAGTGATGTTTTTAGAAGTGTGATTTTGCAAGGCCTTTAATTGCTTTATGGTGAGCAAGAGCGATATTAGATATAATGCTAAACCCACTTATTTATAAATTAATGTTATCTATGGAAAATTAGTTAGTATTTTGAGAGCTGATTGCCAGTACATTCAGTGATAATATGTTGCTTTTGCAGTTGTAACGGTCTTAGATTTTTTCATTAAGGTTTGTAATTCAAATTTATTTCCATTTGATCAGTGTGCTTCATAGTTAACGCTAAACATCTCATAAGCATGATAGCCCTTTATGTGATTATATGTTTGTGAGTTTATTGTTTGTATTTAATTCCTTGTCTTGTATTGCAGACACCAAACTAAGTTGAAACACAGAATAGATGTGTATGACTTTCACCCTTCTTTTTAATGAAGGCATGAAGGGAGCGTAATAGAAACAATAACTTGCTGCAGTACCACCTTCCTTCCTTCTGAATGCACTGCTTCTTTTTGAATGTACTTCTTTTCACTTCTAGTGTAACCTTTGATGCTTTTTTTTTTTTTTTTTTTAATCAGCGTGGGCACTACAGTTACTCTCTGACCGTTTTTGTTCTTTACGTAGATCACAGATTAATGATGCTGTATGCTTTTCGCAAATTATGGTACAGGACACAAATTGTGTCTGTAGAGAAAAGAGTCAAGTGCTTGTGGAGAACTTCATTCAGCCAAGTGTTAACTGCAGCAATCTGTATGTGGAAATGTTCATTAGTATAAATAATGAAATATTAAGCTATTTTCAGAGTTACATTATCTACTTTTTCTGTGTAGGAAAGATACCCATTCTTAATCAAGCTATGTGTTATCCTCTGGTGTAAGCAGATACTCATCAGAAGATGAGAGATTATAAAGAAGTTTCTTTTAAAAACTATCCACAAAAGGTCCACATTCATGTTTAATAACAGGCTTCAGCTCAGAACGCAGTGAATCTGCAATCTCATCATGTTAAATCTGGTAAATTGGATTTACACACAAGTGCAAGAAGACACTTCCCAAAATGAAGAAAAAAAAAAACCCAGAAAATAATAGTGGTATAGCATATTATATTAAAAATGTGACAGCAGGGAATTTAAGTGAAAGCATGTTGTGGAAATAATAAAAACAACAAAAATAGTCCCACCCCATCCTAGAAAGAAACAAACACCGAAAATTTGGTTGATAAGAGCTTTGTCAGGTTCATGGAGTTGTCCATGGGCAAAACATTCAACTCAAATATTTAAATATTAAAAATTCAAAATAAAGAGGAGAGAGACCCCTTATACCAAATTAACTAAATTATTCCCTTGGTTTTTTTCCCTTTTAAAATGGGGGCAATGAGCTTAAAGTTCTTTAAGCCCAAACTGTTTACTATTGAAACCTGTGGGTAGGGAAGTTCAAGTACAAGTAGCTTTTAGAGGTGTATGGGCAATGAGTTCATTGCTTGTTTCCTCTAAAACATGGAGTCTTTCAATATGCTCTTAAAGGGTGAAATGAAAGCTAGTGAGAACACCTGAAAAAACACACATGGCTTTCATAAAAAAGACAAAATATCTCTGTATGTTTACTATGCACTTGAAATTTATAGGAAATGAAATTGATCCACATGTAACAGACATACCAAGTAGTATTTTTGGGCAGAACCAGGGTGTTAAAAATAACCACCTCTTTCATCCTCCTGCAGCTTTCCTTAAGAAGTGCAGTAGTCTCTGATCTTGCAGAGGAGAAACTAGAAAAAGACGTAAACATGTTAATTTTGTACAGTTTCTTCCAAATTATTTTGGTTAGCACAAGTGATAACATATCAAGCTTTTTAATCAATGTTCATAGCTACTCCCATGCTCTCACAGCAGCTGGTGCCAAGTCTGTGAGGTTAGTATGTTTTAATGTGTTTCAAGTACATAACGATCAAACTACAAAGTTACTTGAAAAATGTAGTATCTGGCATTCGTCTGCTGTCCAATTACATCATACAGTGATTTAGGTTTGTGACAACATAAGTTATACACATATATGCATATTTTTGTGTGCATAAAATCTGCATACACTTAATTGCATCTCTTTGTAGTAGAATCTTTGTAGATTGTGTATGAGAGGTTATTTTTCAAGTGAAAACTAAATTCCTTCCTTAGAAACTGTATTTAGGTAGAAACTGTAACTACTGTCACAAAGTATGTTGGATATTTTCCAGGGAAGACCACTGAACTAGTAAATTATAGTCTTTTGTGTCAGTCTGAAATAGAAGGATCTGAAATTGCTGAACAACTTTTAGTACCACAGAAAGAGCTTTAGGAGTGAAATAGCTTGATAAAAAGGAGAAATTAAGTAGGTTTAATGCTTGTTAACAGTGAACAGCGTAGTTGCTTGTTTATGTCCATAGTGAAAATTTTGTAAGAGTGACTCGGTTCTTGGATACTACAAGTTGCACTGAGAAGAAAAAAAAAATGTGAGGAGGGAATATCTATGGGTTCTTTAATATACTGAATAATTTAATTCTTGAATACCCTAGTGAACAACCTTTTCAGTCGTCATCAGGACACAGAACACATTTTTCTTCTAGGAGTTTAATTGGCAAAGTTAGCGATTAGCTGCCTGAGTCCAAGGTCAGCTCTGTGGCTGGTAAGAGCTGTTGTGAAGAAAGCTAGAAGTGAGGGCCTGCTCCTTCTTCCCCTTGGGAATCACTTTTAAGTGGAGGCTGTACCACTGCCCCTGCCTCTGCTACCTCCTGGCCCTGTGTTCGTGCCTGGTCGTGTTCCTCTGCAGTTCTGACCCTTGCTCACTGACACCTTATTTTAATAGAAATTCTGCACTTTGGAACGTTTCATGACTTTCTGCAGTGCCAAATGTGGCTGTGCAGACAGTTTTGTATTTTGGCCTTAGGCTAGGTCTTAGCTATGTCTTTATCATAAATCTATTTAAATGTAGTAAAACAACAGCATAAAATCATGTAAAACTTAGAGTAGACATTGAAATGGACAAAAGATTTGCATAGTAACAGAAAAATATCATCATAATCTACTAATTCCAGCATATGTGTTCTCTTTCCCTTTGTGTGGCAGCTTGCTTTGGGGTTTTTAAATGTTGGGTTTTTGTTTGTTTATTTCTTTAAATGTAGATTATTTCTGGAAAATCTGCCATACTTTAAATCTAATCACTGTTCTGAGAAAATAATACTTCTTATTTACCTCTAGGATTCTAGTTCTTCCTGTTTGATATCTATATATGATTGTATCAGGACCTGGAATAGGCACTTGTGTGAAATTCTTTTGTCTTGCAGAGTCTTCAGTCTTGCACAGAGTGAATTTTTGTGCGTAAATTTTAGCTTTGTGATGAAAAAAAATTCTGAAGGGAAACACAGGAATTCTATTACTCCTCAAATGTTCAATACCATTAACAAGGCCTGTATTTTATTAAATCATGCGTAAGTAAAAAGTGTTAAGGTTTGCATATGTATATTAAAAAAAAAGCTACTACAAGAAATACATCTTTAAAACAGGAACATTGTGTTAATTAGGAATTGTCTACAGAAAGATAGGATGTTATAAATTGTCCTCAACCCTGAAGCCTACAGAAAAATTCCTTTTTCCCCCAATGAATGAACAATGGACTGCTCTGCTTCATATTGCAGTCATGGCAATATGCTTGTTTTCTTGCCTGGTTCTTGTTTCTCACAGTGTCAGATGAATGAGGTCTGCTCTGTCATACAGATCTGATAAACTCTTAGTCGAGTGCTATGAAATATAAAGGCTACCTGAAAGTTCCAGTACAGTATACAGTAGCATGGGAGAGTTTGTGTAATTTCAGGAGATCACATATTATTATAAGCTATTTGTGATGCTGTTGTTTTGCACATTCATCATATCTGAAGCATTTAAAAACCTTTATTGTGAAGCTGACTTTCCAATTATGAGAGCTACATTATCTGCTTGAGGTTTCCTGAGTCTGCAAAAATGTCTCTGATAGATTACATTTGTGATTTTTCCCTAGAAGGATTGGGAGATTTTTATACAGAGGCATGAAACAAGAATGGGAATTTCCTGGCTCAGAAAAAAAAAAAATCTTAAGAAAGCATTTAACAGAACGTGGTTGATGATATTGAAAGCCTTTAAATACTTTCAAACATCACTTTTGCAGTTGGTTCAGTAGCTAAATTATCTTCGATTAGCAGTGACCATAAAGGATGAATAGTGTATTGTAGAAAAGATTGTATCTCCGTTTTCCAAGCACTAATCTTTTGATAATGTGTGCTCAGTTCTCTGCTGATCTCTTAGGTCTGTGTTAAGGGTCAGTTTATTCCGAAAGCTGTTTTGGGAATCAAAACCCATGAGAAACGCTTTAGGAGGCTGATTGGCTTGGTAGCATTGGTGACTAGAAAAGCAAGCGTATTTCAGACCTTCTAAAAATAAACGTTACACACCTATAAATAACAAAGTACTGTTTACAGAGCTTTAGGAATTGCCTATGCTCTTCTCAACATACAACCATGTTTAGAAGCATGTAGGGCCATCTGGCTCTTCATACATTGCTGTGGTCTACTGCAGGTGAAGCTCCATGCAGGAGTTCAAGATTGTCCTTCCATGGTACTTTTTCCAGAAAAAAGCTGCAGTTGCTGCGGTCGTTGAATAAAGGCATACCAGATGACCACAGAACCTGGAGTGTACAGATTATTAAGTGGGAATACCATTTGAATGTTCATTACATTGTATTGTAGAAAGTTCTAAAAAACCTTTCCTTAGTGGCTGCTACGTTCGTATGATTACGCGTGAACCCAGAGAAAAGCACAACAAAGTTTTAAATCTGCAATGCCAAAAGGAATTCCTTCAGCAGAAGGAAAATTCAAAATCCCAATCCCTTTTTTAAGTACTTGAGGATTTTTCCTGTAAAATCAACTTTTTGTGTGTGTGAGATCTGGCACATGAGACTTGAACACCTGGGGTTAATAGTTCGAAGGCAGAAACCAAGGGGATATGAAAGGGAGGGGACATATCAGAATATATGATGAAAGTGACGCTGCCTGCAGTTAGGCAAAAAGAAAATGTAGTTGATGCATAACTGACCTGTACTGCTTCAAATATCAATGGCCCTAAAAGGTGAAACTGAGCTGCAAAAATTTCATGCAGAAAAGTGAAGTGCAGCAATTAACAAAATGAAAAATGAACAAAACTCTGCAGTTATTAATTGTACCTTCATTTCAGTCACAAGCTGCAGATGAGGCACTTTTTAAAAAAAGGTGACAAAATGTGGAAGAAAGATTTGAAAAGATCATCAGGTTTGTTTTTTTTTTCTTTTGTCTGGGGAAATGTTCAAGAAAAATGGGTCAAAAAACATACTCCTGCAGCAATTGAAGTTTGTCAGACTGATCCTTGTATGCATAGAGCTTGTACCATTAATGGATACCATCATGGCTAATCAAAACTGTTGACTATGTTGCTTCTGGGAACGAAATCAAAAGTGTGCTAATGCATATCTCCTTATGCAAAAGTAAAACAGAAATAAGAGTAAAGGCATGTGTTTTTAATAGCAATTAAGCAGGATAGACAAAGCTTTGTAAGTGCAATGTTAGAATGGAATTAAAGCTTGTGATGATTTTAAATGGTGTGACAAAAATGTTAGTTTAATGTTGAGTGTCTATCAGAAACACAAACAAGGGCAGGGAATGTTGAGAATGAAGCAGGATGCATCTCTGCTGTGTGAAGTTTGCCTTCAGACCATGAGATTGTAAGGGATTCAGCAATGGGAAGTGGTGATTTTGATACAGAATGGCTTTGGTCTTACAGGGTGGATACGTCTTTGGCTCTTCAGGCTCATAAAGGGACAACTTGGTGCATGTAGAATGGAAGCTAGTAAGCACAAGAGGATGTATGGGGGTGATCATAGAATCATAGAATCCTAGGGGTTGGAAGGGACCTCAAGAGATCATTTGGTCCAACCCCCCTGCCAAAGCAGCTCCCTAGGACATATCACTCAGATAGGCGTCCAGACGGGTCTTGAATATCTCCAGAGATGGAGACTCCACCACCTCCCTGGGCAGCCTATTCCAGGGCTCTGTCACCCTCACTGTGAAAAAGTTGTTCCGCATGTTTGTGCGGAACTTCCAGTGCTCAAACTTGCAGCCATTGCCCCTTGTCCTATCCCCACAGACCACTGAAAAGGGGCTGGCTGATTCCCCCTGCATCCCCTGCTTAAGATAATTATAAACTTTAATTAGGTCCCCCCTTAGTCTTCTCTTCTCAAGGCTGAACAGCCCCAAGTCACTCAGCTTATCCTCATAGGGGAGATGTTCCAGGCCCCTAATCATCTTCATGGCCCTCCTCTGGACTCTCTCCGGGAGATCCCTGTCCTTTTTAAACCATAGAGCCCAGAACTGGACACAATACTCCAGGTGGGGCCTGACCAGGGCAGAGTAGAGGGGGAGTCTGTGTTACAAGACAAACTGGGGCTTGTAGATTCAAAACTAACAGAAGGAGATGGTTCATGACACAAAGAGCTGTGGCTCTGCTGGCTTGTGTTTATGTAGATGCAATTGCATGTGGATATGGAAGAAAAATTGATTAGAAGTTAAATACCTAGAGACTGCCTGTGGCCAAAGAAGTTCATAAGCAGTTAACTCTTGGAAGCTGGGAGCTTCTTTTGGTGAAACAGAAGGGATTTTCTAACAAGGTCTTTTCATTGAAAGAATTCTCACCTGACTGACTATGGTCAGAACAGTAGGAGAAAACTAGGTGAAAAATAGACCTAGTCCTTCATGTGGGGTTTGCTTAGGGGAAGTTTTATATGTGAAACTAGTGGGTAAATAAAAAAGGAGTAGTAGAATGGCTGGAGTAATAGAAAAAGTAATTTACACTGTGAATGTAAACCTTGAAATCAACAGTAAATTAGGAATGTTTGTTTAAAGGACAAATGTTGATTCTACATCAAGGGGAGACACACATCATTTTCCCTTAAGAAGAAAAAAACCCCACAAATACTACAATGCTAGACTTATGCACTCATTAATTTCTTTGGCTTATGCCTTTTTCTGACTTCGGTATGCTTTAGTTCTCTGATAATCAGTGTCACATTGAATGTTTGTGGGATTGCATTTACTGCCTCAATGTCATCTTGCTCTAAGAGAGATACAAAGCAATAACACATAGTTACTGCCTGCATATGGATAGTGGTGCATATGGATGCTTTCTTTCGGAGATGATTATAGTAACCGCAGCTGTAATGCCAAAGCACATTTGGAAACTAGAAGACCCAAGGAAAGAAACCCAGATGTAACAACTCTAGGGTGACTTCTTTAGGTCATGTCCAGTAACGTATATCCCTACAGGAGTTTCCAAAACCTCAGTGTTAAGTCCCAACCAAGCTATAGAACTGTATTTTTTTACTTTTTTTACACTTCGCATTTACTGATCTGAGAAAAAGTTATTCCTTCTTTGGCTTAACTTGAAACTTGTTCCATTAGGGAAGAACTTGGCTGCACAAATTGGTCTGTGGGTTTGAGGCAGCTCCACATTAGAAAGTTCAAAGAAAAAGTAGGGAAAAGCATCAGCAGGTTTCTAACCCTGCAGTTCATTGTGAGGAGAAGTGTCAAAGTAGTAAGCATCTGAAGGCAGATGAATAGCTTTATAGAGCACTGGAGCATAAGGTAGTTGGCTTTTAACAATGATACTGGAATTTATGTTCATAGCTTGAGAAGGGAGGGGCTGTATCATGTGCAGAGCCTGGTGTAGATACACTGTCCAGGTACTCCTGTATGCCAATGACTGCACAGGTGCCTCATCCTCACCTGACAGGCTGCTTGGCTGCCTTCAGAAAGCACTGCAGGAATCCAAGTTCTCTGTCAAGCAGTCTTTGGAAGACAGCATGCTGTCTCTTTTGACTTGGGAGAGTACTGAGTCCTCAAATACTGATACTGACAAAGAAAGCAATCTTGTGTCTCCAGAAAGCTAGTATGATGTTTTGTGGGACTATTGCTGGACGTAGAAAAATGATGTTGCTAAATGGTGGTGGAATTTGGCTGTTGTAGAGAGGACCTGTGTAACTGCTGGACAGATTCTCTTGCCACTTCCATCCTTCAGCTGAGGTGTTAGGAAGAGATAACCCTGTTCGAAGACTTCAGTGGATGTGCAGTCAACACATAGAAGCATTGCTAGATGCAGTTGTGATGGTGTGAACACACAATCCAAGGATATATAAATGCCCAAGCAGTTCCTATGTGATGAATGAAAGCGTGAAGAGAGAAGGTGTGGTGCATATTTTTGCAGGAAGGCCTCTTAAAATCTGTACTTCATTTGGTGAAGCTTCCTTGAACTTTCAGACACAAGTAGTAAGTGGTAGACATCAAAATTAGATCAGACATAAGTGTCTTGCTAGCAGAGTAGTGCTCCTGTGGGTGAAAGAAGCATGTGTGGCGAACGATCCAGTAGCGGCAAACTGTCTCGTGCTGTGAGGGGCACTCCTGGAGTGTATGATAAAAACATTTCTCTCACATATATAAGCAATTCTGAGTTTGAATATCCCACTTCAGAGACGAACTGTTCTCTGTATGCTTGCATACACATCAAGAGGATTCAAGAGAATGATGTAAGAAACGGCAGTTGCAACAGTATTAAGATTTTGGGCCCATGTAGAAGACAGGAAATTTAGCATTAAAACTGACTCAAGCTAGATTGCTTATTTTTCACACTGGGTTTAAGGCTCAAGGGGTGAATTTTTTCAACTAATGTAAGTTCAGATAGCTTGAAGCTTTGATGTTTTACTGAGAATCAGCTGTTAAATGAACAATACTCAGAATTTTTTGGCATATGAGAGTCATGCCACAGACCTCTCATTTCTTGCTGTCATGTTCTGTATGAAGGATTCCGTTTCTCAGGGAAACCATATGTAAGCACACGAGTTTAAACTCAAATTATCACAAACTGTGTTACTTCAACATGTTGTACAAGGATCTGAATTTCTCTATTGGCTTTGTTGATGTCTCTGAATTATTTGGTGTCTCTGTAGATGCGATTACTGGTTCACAGATATGAAGATTTGCTGCCAGTTGTGTGGAAATAATAGGAGATTAGTGGATATGCTGACTGCAGCATAGATTTTCTAAAATACAGATTAGTATTATTTTTTTCAGCTATATATAGTTTCATTTCATTGCTTTTCCAAAAACCTTATTACTCTGATAGCTTACTACCTTGAAAACATCACCTCTGACACATTGCATATTCTGAAGCTTATGCTCATCTCATAGGAATAGAACTGGAAATTATTGGTAGCATCTTCTTGAATATAGATATATCTAGTTCTTTTTTATGGAAGATAAACTCAGTGGGATATAGAAAATCACAGTGTGATATTACTGTGTCATTGAGTTGTTTTTAAAGGTAAGAGCATTTGCATGGATGTATATATGTGCAAATGTGTACACACACACACTCTTAAGCTTAGTATTCAGGGTTTGTTTTTTTTTTCTTTTTTTGCTTGTTCACCAACTTGATAGGTAAAGGAATCTCATCCTGAGAAAACCTGCTTAAACTGTAGGCTGGGCCATGCTAGGAGTGAAATATGCAACATTTGGAGATAGCATCTTTGTGTGAGTTAGTGCTGGGTGTGAATGTTTTCCAAAATCTCTGAGATATGGTAAAAAAAAAAAAAAAAGCAGGGTACTGTTTTTCAACCCAAGTATTTTCTGATTTCCATTCCTCCTTTTCTCCTTACTTTTTTTTTTTATTCATTAACCCGGAGACTACAGTATTCACCCCAGGTCTGTTAGATTGAGGTTTATGTGCTTTCTGATTGTATAGGTAAAAACTTTCTCATGTAGAGTTTGCGTAGCAGCATTTTGTAAGGTGACCTGACAGAATGTGCTTTGGGGCACTGAATGTGTAAGTGTGAATGAGCTGCCCAAGGGCAGTTCAAGTGTGAATTGGTCTCCTCCCAACAGGAAACCTGTAGTGTGTTGATCCCAGTCCAAACATACAAATCTCCCCTTCCTGGCTTTCATTTCTCCTTGTTCTTGTGTAGGAAGGATTGACACTCAAAGAGGAAAAAGAATCTTCACTTGGACAGTTCTCCTCAGATACAATGCTAAACTCTTGTGGTGTCATCCTTCCCTCCAAAGTGAATGAACTGATGTCAGTTTGTCTTTCTGCAGAAATTTGTTCTTGTGATCTTCTACATTAATGATCTCTAACAAAACAAATGCTTTATCTCTTTTCTCAACACACAACAGCATGGTGCTTATAAAACTTTATAGAACTGTCAATAGCTTTGACAGGAGTCTTTGAAGGTTATTTTTTGCAACAGTGACCACACTGTTAATACAGTCTCTGGGAGAAGGGTCATTTAAAGATTCATTAATTCTGTTTCCTGTTGCTTTCATAATAAGCTGGTGGCAGGGAAGAATAGAGTGTGGCATAGCTTCCTCCAGTGAACTAATTGTCTTGATAAACATTATGCTTTTATGTTGTTTGTTGGAAGTGTCAGTTAGGGCATTTGCCAAAATCAAGTGAAGCAGTTTCAAAGAGATGGTTTTCATCCTTTAGGATAGAAACCTTAATTTTACTGTTGCTCAGTAATGTTATATTTAGTAGCTACACAAGATTAGAGTGCTTAGAAGATGTTGTCCTGAGCAAGCGACAAGTATGAAAAAGGGAATTACATACTGGAATTGAGCATCTGTTTTTAAGAGCAGGTACAAGGCCACAACAAAGACTTCTCACAAGCTAAGGCATTGGGCTAGCAGCAGCGCATGAAAGTTTTGATCAGCATGACCATTTAGGACATTGTTTGTGTAATATCAGGAATTTAGAAGAAATTTAGAAAAAGTGAAAAAGTTTATCTATTGAGAATTTTAAGGATATTAATCAGCAAAGCCAATAAGCCCCCAGCTAGAAAGGCAACTTTTTTCTTTTTTTTTTCTTTTTTCTTTTTTTTTCTTTTTTTTTTAATAAGTGCATAGAGGTGATTTATCACCTGGCTTCATGGGTTTTTACAGCTTTTCCAATACTAGATTTTCATTGCTAACCCTAAAAATGTGCACAGCTGCTCAGAGACATGAAAGCTATAAATATTTTTTAAGTCTTTCGTTGCTTCATTATTTAAATGGTAGCCATTTAGGACTGTATGTCAAATATACCCTGTTGTCACCTCTGTCTGTTCACTACTCCCTGGAGTTCAGGAAACAGGCTATAACTGCCTTCCTTTCGATGAATCCAGTGAAGTCTACGGTACCTAATTTTCAATTAGAATGGGTAGGTCAGTATTTAACACCTCCAGTCTCAGCCTAAGGGACTTCCTCTTCTTAATCAAGTGTTTGCTTCTGCAAAGTCAATAAAAATTCAGTAGTACAAACCATTTCACAAATTACAGGTGAATGATGCTCTGTGATAATTTCATAATGTGAGATAATTAACGTTCAGACATGTCTGCCATTCATGTGGCATAAAGATGGGCTGGAGACCCTCATCAAGACTTCTGCCATTGCAAAGAGCTGTGATACAGTTATTAAAATCCAAAGCAGTTTACTCAAGAGGTCAAGCTTGTGAAGTCAGTGTTTATCCACATGCCTTACAGTGATGTGCAAACAAAGAGAAGTCACACAAACCAATCCTTAATCACTGCAAAAGCTGAGAAAGCAAAATAAGTGATCTCTGAGAGCATTTTTGTTTAAAGGAGTATTAAATGTACTGCTAGATTTGTTTGCTTTGTGTTAGGAAGTCTTGATTAGATAGAGAAACTAGATTGCTCCTCATAATGTGTTTTCCTACTTAGCCAGTCACAGGTAATGCAGGCAACAAAAGAAATCAAAGCGGTGCAATGGCATATACTAATGAAGATGAGATTTGTATATATGCCCACACTTCAAAACATTTCTTCATTAATAGGAAACTGATTTGGAAATTAAGTCAATGCTTCTCCACTAAATAATGCAAAAAGCAATCTCTACCTAGAATGTCTTGCTACATGGAACTACAGCTTGTCTGCATTTCTGTCTGGATTTCGGGCCAAGTCTGTGTCATTTTCTCCTTCCTTCTCCATTTTAAACACTTACACCCAGACCCCATCATGCCCTAAATTTGATCTTGAAACTCTCTGGTCCCTAAGGCTGAGGTGACCCAGCTTACCATGTGGAAACAGAGACTTGCAGTGTGTGTGAACAAGGAGTCATACCATGCCCTTTCTCCGCAGTCAGTAGTCATCTCCTAGCAGTGGTTGGACCCATGCAGTTAGCATGCCTTTTTCTGCCATTACCAGGAGGGATAAGCAAACAGGATTGCTTCCAAATGGAGACTAATCCTCATCTATTTGCCTTCTGTTATCAAAGTCACTCTGATTCGGAACAGGAACCTCCAATGAGCAGCTGCTCTCAGAGGGAATCAGTCTGGTTCAGATAATATTTCTCCTCGGGGCATAGCCCTATTTTGGAGGACTTTGTGTTGTGTGGGAATTCCTCAAGGAAAACTCTTAATGAATTAGGAGTGCTACACTGCTATAAAGCACTGGTTGAACTTTAAATAAAGTAACTTGTTTTGGGTTTTTCTAAAGAGGAAAATTAATCATGATTCTGGCCTTCATCTAAGGGGTGGGCAGCTTCCCAACCCCAAAGCTGATCTGATGGGCAGACATACAGTGAAAGACCATTATGTAAATAACTGGGCAGTGCTGGTCTATCCTGTACTGCCCTGGCTACAAGAGCTTTGTGCTTGAGAAGCTTTTGCAGTATTTGTTTTCCTTGCAGTGCTGGATGTTATACAGACCGTACAGCTCTGTAAAGCTGTGGTGGTTGCTTCAGGTGCCAATTCGATGATGTAGCAGGCTCTGGCATAGAATTCCAGCTCTATGCACATACAAAAGAAGGGACATTAAGGCTGTATTATTTGAGCTTGTCTATCCAAACTCTCCTAACACGTTTGGTACTCTTTCCAGGCTTGTTGATTCCTTTCAAACAGTTTTCCTTTCCTAACTCTTTTTATGATAATTTTCTTTAATATCTTGATTGACTTGGAACAGGCAGCTCTAAGCATAGCATTTTTGAGGAAGCCTCAACAATATCCTGTGATTCTGCATAATAATTTCGATTGCTTTGTTCTTGATTGAGAAGTTGTGTACTGCTTCTCATATCATATTTTCCTTTGCATTCCCACTCATTACTTTCTGTGTAGATTAACGTTGTAGTTAAGTCTTGTAGAGATTTAGAACCTGTTGGTTTCTAGGTCATCGTGCTTGCTGTTTGCACTAGATTACAAGAAATGTGCTCATGCCGAAACCATGGCAAATTTTCCTTGTAGCATTTCTATTTATAGGAGCAGAACTGTAAATTGAAGCATGAACCTCGCTACTGAGAAGTACCTAATTCCATGGGGCTTTTATATAACATTGATCTATAGTGTATATTTATCTAGAATCCTCTCTTTTATTGGCATAGAGGAATGATGATCTTATTTTGAAATATGGGTGGTATGCTGTTTTTGTATTCCATAAATGTGTAAATGAAGTTAAATCTTGAAAAAAACCAAAAACCCAGACAGACAGTGGTTTGAGAGCAGTATGCTCTGATAGTTGCTGTGCTCTTGGGCAGCCATGTCCTGGTTTTTTACCCTTTCAGGCATCTGAGAAAAAGCTGGGGAGAAATGCTCTTCTTGTGGACATACTCTGCTAGGGTCCTACTGAACAAGTATGATTTTTGTCTCTGGTAGTGCTGCAGATATTTCTCAGCTGTTTCCTAGTGGCTGTTTTCTGTTTGGGTTATAACTGGTCAGTCTCTGACATCTCCTTATCTACAATTCCTGCTGTGGTTTTCTGTAGCCTTAGGTAACTATCACAACTTGTAGCAGCCGTGAAGTCCTGGGCTCTTGGCCAGGATTTTGTTTTTATTATGAACTGTTAACTCTCCTTTTTCAAAGCTACAAGGAAGAGGCATACTGTTAGTCTTGTAGAACTCTTCTGTTTTCTTCTGGTAACACTTTTTTCCTCATGATCTTTTCTTTGTCTTCGAAGTTCTTTTTATTCTGTTGCACTCAGTCACAATTATGTGCGGTGCCTTGCACGTTCCCATCCCCTCACCATGTTAAATGCTTTTTTCAAAAGATAAATGTGTTAAATTTTACAAAAGATGCATTCAAAAAACCAGCTCAAGACTTAAGAACCTAAGTCTTTCTGGGCTTTTTCAACTGTTACTAATTCCTTGGATTTTCATAAGTGAAATCCTAATTTACTTCAGGAACATACAAATACAATTATTAAGGAAAAGAATCTTAGTGTAACCACAGGATAGTATCTTGTTGTATAGCATCCAGCCTGAATTTTGAAGCTGCAATTAGTGTTATAATTCGTTACCCATTGTTTATCCATGCTGATATTTTAATACCATTTAAAGAACTTTCCATATGGTTTAATTTTTCTTGCTGCTCACTGATAAATCCCAAGGTCAGCAAACTCAGACATCTCTAATTTAACCTTTTATTTATTCAAACAAACCAAATCCTTCACTCCCATGCATTTCAGTCAAACTTAATACTGATGGACTTGTATGGCTTCGACATTTTTTTATCAGCTTATTATACATCTCAAATGTTGAAATCAAGTGACTTAATGTCTATATCATTTACAGAGAAGCCTTGGGTTGTTTTTTTAAAGAAAAAGCTGATCCTGAAGTTTTGTGGCATCATTATGGCTATGATTCTAGTTATCAGGTAATACAAACCAACAGCAACCTGAAACACAGAAACTACGAGGATAGAGCAAGCATGGTTCCCAACTTGCCTGGTTGCTTTTTTTGCATAAACTTCTGGTATTCACGGTATCCCAGTATCCTACATCCAAAATATCCCCAGCTTAATGGGATGATGAGTGAGGAATTATTAATTATCAATTATTGTTTCTTTTGAACTTATCACCATGTAGTTTCATATGATGCCACTTGGAGTTTTGGGGGTTTTTTTGTAAGAACAGAAAGTCCTGGAATAGCACAAAAGCATTTGTGTTTTGAATGTGTCTGCCACAAAGAAGTAAAAGGTTACTATTATGTAATAGTGGTAGTTGGAGAAGGTGGGGAATCTATATTGTGGTGGGTTTTTTTGTGGGTTTTTCTTGTGTGATGACTTCCTTGTTTATAGACACCTCTTGCATTCTCTCTCAGTTGTCCCTTTCCCAGCTTGATATGTGTTGGTCCGTGCTGCTGTCCTTTCTCTGGGAGCTGCTTCTGTTCTTTGATTGGCTTATGCTATCCTTCCCTGAACATCTGTCCCTTTGTACATGGATTCTGTTGTTCACTATTACTTCTACCAATATCTGGTGCAGACAGCAGATATTACAATCTGTAGCTCTCAGTCTCTCCAAAGCCTTTATTAAGTGAATAAATACCATATTTGCCACCTTTGACACAGATATGTTTTTAAGCAAGGGATTACACGTGGTCATTGTTTCATTGGTGAGGTCTTCTACACATATTGTGTGTTGCCTGGTTCTGGTGATTTGTTATCAACCAAGATTTTTTTTTTTTTTGTTTATCCAATAGCCCTTTTACCAGCAGGTATAATTCATTCTTTGAGGAGTCGCTTGTAAAGAAGGATTCTTGCTTTTCCAAACTTTCTTTTGTCAAATATACACATTTCTTTTCTATGGTTTGATCATCTCATCCATTGGCTCTATGGGCTCTTTGGTAAGCTTTTTTTGCCTATGATCTGTTTAAAAAAAGATTAGTAAGCTTATGCAAATACAGTTTTTTAACATCAAATTGTCCTCCTTTATTCTGTGTTTATTTGCGAATTACAAGAGTTTAACTCTATTTTTCTCCTGGGAGCACTAGTTTATTTTCGGATATGGACTTTTCTTTTTCCGTTTTTTTTATTCCTTTAAATAGGTATTGCTGAACATATAATGCAAATGTATCCTTAGACATGCTGAATTTTAAACTCATAGTGACTTCAAACACCTGAAGTCAGACTGCAGTAAATTCTTCGTCTTTGAGGCTACTGCAGGGGTACTCAAGTTCTTAATTGTCTTGGAGATTGGTGATAGCCAACAATATAGAGGGAGAACCTATTGCTTTTGCTTATTGACTGAAATTAAGGAGTATCTAGAGTCTTACTTTAGTCCAAGGGAGCTGTGGAAATTGCCAATCACATCAAGGAGGTTCTGCTCAGATATTGGACAAAAAGGTTGCAATGAATGTGGTGAAACAGTGAAACGACGTTACTCAGAAGGGTTGTGGGATCACCAGCTTGGAATGTAAAATTCTTCTGAACACCCTGAGAAGCCCAATTTAATGCTGCAGTTAGTCCAGTTTGCAGACTGTGGAGGATTGTATCCATGATTCCAGTCTGCATCACACTGATTAAGAAGTGGTGTGAACAATTATTCCTGAAGAGGTGTGTGGGTAGGTTTATATTCTAGCATTTGTATTAGAAAGTCTAGATAAGTGACGTGATTTCTGAAGCTGAGGCTTTTCTGATCCTCAGATAATATTGTCTAGGATCCAGTTTTCTTGTTGCTGTATGTACTACGGGGTTAAGGAACACTTTTTATCAAGAGACTGCTATTCAGTTCATGGGCTGGCGTTTCAGGTACAAGTGTCAGGGTATTTGCTGCTTCAAAATAATTACCTTGAAGTAAGGAAAGAAGAGCAGCTTTGCAGCCTTAGAATTGCTATGTAATGCTCATACTGAAATATTTAACTGTTGTTCCAACATAATGCTTTTCATTCTCATGTAGAACTAGATTATTGCTGTGAATTTGCTGGTCGGAGTCTTAAGTATTTTAAATGCTGTTGCCTTCTTCCATGTGCAAGAAGGTCTTGTTCTGGTACAAAGTCTAGTGTCTTTTCAAATAGTGTGAATAAAAAATAAATATGAAATTCTGTCTTTGTGGTAAAATGAACTCAGGTAACTGAATGTATTTCTGCTCTCCTCCATCTCCCCCTACCACAAACTTTGTCACTCCTAACCACCAGAGAGTCTAGCTGTCAGACTTAACAAGCCCATGAAGCACCTCTGCATCCTTTGCACTAGGTGAATTCTTCTTACCAGTCTTTTTAAAGCTTGAGTTGATTTGTAGAGGAATTCCTTCGCTGTCTCCTCCAGTGGCCTGTATCCTAAAGGTAGATGTGGTAGATGGCTCCATTTAGCAAACTTGGTAGACACTTTCCAGCCTGGGATAGGGAATGGCTGAAAATGACATGGTTTCCTCTTTTCCAAAGGAGGAGCACTTTAGCACACCACAGGGTTGTGCGTTGCACTGCTATATGGGTCTGGAAGTAAGAGCTTTTGTGGAAGGAGGGAATGCAGGACCTACGTTGAGACAAAGAGGGAAAATTGTGTTTGTGGGTTTGTTGTTGTTATTTGGTGGTTGTTTTTGTTGGTTTTCCCCAGATAAGGTGAATGTAGCATGAGCTGAGGCTGGTAGCCTGGGCTTTGTGGGGCTGTTAACTTGTGAGCTATCCAGCAGGTCCCGGCTGGCCCTGTGGGTACTCCAATGCAGCCAGAAAGCTGCAGTGTTTAGTGTCCTAAACTGCCATTTCAAAGGGCCACGTTGCACAGCACAAAGGGTAAATGATAATCTCCAAGTGTCTCCAGCTCTGAGGTGTCTGACTGTTCCAGTTCAGTGCTCATGTCTTGGTAGTTTCTGCCAAGTGTCAAATTTCACCCTGTACTTAGTGGCATGCTGCTGAGTGTATTAGCAGAAGTGGTTGATGTGGCATGTTAAAACAATAGTTTGAGAACACTTTCCCTATATTCATCTGATATGACGTATCTCACTGAACTGAAAAGATTATTGTCTTGGGGAGGATTTGTATCCTTTTTCTTTGGCAAACAAACAAAACAAAGTCCTAAGTACAAATCTTGCAAAGACTGATGCAAAATTTACACAGTTATCTCTGGTTTTCTCTCTTCATTTGTTACCCTGCAGACATCTAGGTCTGCCAAGGATGCAGGTTGTGTATGGCAGTGGAATTGCAGGCAGGTGCATGCTGCAGTGGTCAAGAGGACTAGGGATTCACATGGGAACTGTGTAAGTCTCCTGTAATTAAAGGAAAATGGAACAAAAGAAAAATTGAGTCTTAAAATCTGTGATTTCGTTCCTCACAGCTTCTGGGTTAACTCTTTGGGGTTTTTTGGGGGTTATCTTTTTTGGGGGGGAAGGTTTATCAGTATTGCAGGAATAAATGATAACTCTAGATTTTTATGTAACTGATTTCCTCCAGGAAATGTGCTATGATTCCTGATTTTACAGGGTTAGGTGAACATGCATGAATTCTGTTCCGAAGCAGATGATCATTTTGATGATTTTGGTTTGCTAGCTTCAGACTGTCTTAAATATTGAGTTCTTCATTTTTTGAGGAAAATGCAATTGAAGCTCAGCAATCAGTGTTGAGTTACTAATAATAGCGTTCAAAATACTTGCAGATTATTTTTAAGTCTAAAGGTCTTACTGCTTTTTAGGCTAATAGGCTCTTGGTGGGGGTTAAGAGTTGCTGGACATGTTTTTCCTTATCCGCGAAGCTGCTGCAGAAAATCTTCTGTCATTGGAAATTCTCCTGATTGGCACTTCCCCATCTCATTTAATGGCTCTCCGGAGATGGGTGGCGCTCAGTCCTCAAGCTGTTCTTAGCCTGCAGAACAACAAATCAATTTTATTACCGCTTGCTATAACCAAAAATGCTGTAGTGGAATATTTGAAACAAAGGTGTGAAAGGAAGCATGGGACTAGTATGCTATTGAATAACATTTTTGGCAATTATCCTGATAATTCTTTATTTGTTTGGTTTTCTTGATCCTCTGTTCCTGTGCTTGGTAAGGGCATAGTAAGTGAAAATGGCATTGTCCACCTATTCAGTTCTTGTCTCCTATCCATTGTAATTTTTTTCTTTTGTTTAAAGAATAATGAAGATAAATAACGTCACAGAACTGACAACCATTTCAGAAAAGAAAATAAGAGCAATTGTATAATTTTGTTTTGCTGAGCAGGAAACAATGATATGCCTATCTACTTGATACCTAATTCTCACTCATGCAATAAATAACCTCCATGACTACTTGCAAAATTCATCATACTTTTCTAAAACAAAATAGTTTCTAATCTTTGTTCCCCTCTCCTGTGTAACTTTACTATCTCAGCACGCATTTTCCTAAGAAGTCATACTGTTGGCACTTCCGCATGAGGACACCCCTCACACATCTGTCTTGGAACCCAGGGCAGTGGAACACTATAGAGTGACTGATTGGTCTTTGAGTGTCATATCTGTGGTGTACCTACAATGGGCTTTTCCCAGAAGAATGAAAGGCTGGATAAAGCACCTAGCAAGGTTGTCCGTTCATTCATCTTACCTTGGCATGCCAGGCTCATGTTGCCCTTTGCTGTGAGAGTGGATGAAAGGTTAAGAGTCTCTTGCTGGCTTGCACCTACATGGCGATGTGTCTAGTTTTATGCTGCCCATTATACACTAGCATGATGACTTACAGCAAAGAGTCAGTGGTCTATCAAATTATTTTTCCAGGGAAAGCATGGGGTTTTTTTTAATTATTTGTCTATGACGGACTAAAGATGGGCATGCAATCAAAGTTTTTATTTATTGGCAGTATGAACAACTGGGATAAAACCTTTGCAGCTTCACCTAAATACAGAAGATGCTTCAACAAATCAAGATATTCTTGAAAAGTTTTGTTTTGGGTCAACCCACAAGTTATGTTTCATTCCAGATTCTGTGTTTAAAATCATTTGAGAATTATTCAGTCTGTTTTAAATATATAGGCCAATTCTGAAATGAAAATCAGTACTTCTCATATCTGTAATTTTAATAGATACTAATGCCAAATGTTCACAAATTTCCCTTGGCAAATATGGAAGAGAAAAAAAAAAGTATTTGATTGCTTAATAAAATAAAAAAATAGGTGAAAGATTTTTAAAACTGAGAGCTAAATTTGACCTAAATTTTTGAAACCGTTTTGGCCTACCCATTTCTGTCACCAGTTAATGGCAGTTTCTAGCTCTGTGAACTAAAACCACCTCATTCAGCTGAACCATGAAATAGCAGGAAATTTGATCAAATAAGCTGTTTTTTTTAATAGAATCAAAGCAGAAACAGGAATAAAATCCATTCCTGTAATTTTTCAGTTATATTTTGAGAGACCTGTTGGAGTTGGCATGTATGCATGTGAATATAGGTAGGTGGTTATGTGTAGATGGAAAAGTAGGGGCAATCAGTAATACCAGAGGGGAAAAAACCAAACCTGAATCAGTACATAGAAAATAATATTGCTGTGAGAAATTAAGGGTGGGGGTGGGATGTGTGTGTTCCTGCAGTAAGAAAAAAATGAGAAGACACTTAGAGTTCTCTGAGGTCTGTTTTGTCTACAAGCTTCTACAATTTTTGTACCACATGCACAGAAAAGGCAATACATGTGATTTTTAGATTTAAATAGATCAGACAGCGACTCCTTAGGTTCAAATGTTCATTTTTATTAATTTTATCTATTAGGGTGGTACCTAGAAATCCCCATTGAGACCAAGTGCTGAGCAAGCCTGTAGTAAAAGGCACTGCAGCAAAATTTGTGTCTTGTCAATACAAGCAAGTAGGAAAACTGCTTTTAAATAAGCATGAATCATAAAGGCCTATAAGCAGATTACGATGGGTATAATATATTGGAAGCATATCGCTGGTTTATGAGGCAAGGACTTTACAAGACTTGAAAGAGTAATACAAAAACCAGGGAAGCAGCAGGGAAGTAGCACAATCATGTAGCCACCTAAGAGTTTTCTGTAGTTTACATATGAAATGTGTGCATTCTTTGTGTGTGAACAATTGGGAGTTTTAAGGCATTATACATGTCTCTATTTTTGCTTCTTAATAAATTAATACAGCTTTATGCTACTGTTCTTTCATCTATTGCACTATTTTTTATCTTGCACAAAATTTATCATTCCCTTTTTCCTTCTGCTTTCAATGTGCTATGGATATCTACATTTCAATGGCAGGACTCTTGAAATACTTTCAGTATTCAGAAGTACATGAATAATTATTACTCGTTGTGTATTTTTTTTCCTTTGAAAAGATAGAACCTCTGAAATCTCCAGGACCATGAATTTACATCTGCCTTCACTAGAAGCAATCACATCGTGTGCTTCCTTGCAGAAAATCAAGCTCCATCTGAGTGATGGTTAATATTTTGTCCCAACTGTTATTTTTGAGAGACTGTTCCAGAAACACATTCCTATGATGAGTAAAAATCTATTTATAATTTAGTTGTGGAGTCAGAGTAGTAATTTTAATGGAGCCAACACAGCAAGCTTTCCACGGATATACAAGCAGTGAAATTCTAAATCATGGCTGCTCTACTCCCATTTCTATTGTCCAGACCCAACATAGAGCTTGCAGCTTCGAAAGGCTTTCACATATTCAATATGCCTTTCACTTTCATTTAGTAGGTGTTTGGTGTGTAGGTTTATTTGATCTTTGGATATTGAATTTAAACCACTTACAAATAAGAGGTTAGGAACAAAGTAATTTGGTAAGTTGTGAATACTACAGGAATAGTATTACAATGATACAAAAGTGTTTTGTGACTACATACAGTGTAGTAGCGTTGTGGTATCATTCTATTTTCAGTCACACTTAGTGATATAAATTTTCCAGAAAAATTAGTAAATTTTCACATGAGATCAACTTGGGAGGGTTTCACTACCCTAACAAATCAAATTTATGCGTTTAATTGACTGGCTCAAATTTTGGAGCCAAAAAGCTCCCATTTTGCCACCTGAAACCTGTGGCCATTTATCCTTCAATGACTTATCTAAACAAAGAAAAGGAGCACCTGAAATGGAAACCTTTATTTGGAAAATCCAGAATTTGTTGATTATTTGGACTTTGTATTAATTTACATTATTTTAGACTGCTAAATAGTTCTGATTATTTAATATACTATTTGTCAGTGGGGAGAGAAGAACAAGCTTTACTGCCTTTTCATGTTTACTATTTAGTTAAAATGTTAGATAGATATCGTGAAATTGGTGTAGAGGATACCACGATTGCAAAACTCACTCTGATACCCAGGGATCGTTACAGACCCCTGCACCATAAGCCTTTGAAGATGAAAAGGCTGCTAATTGTGTAATTTGTGCACATAACAGTAAGGGTGTCAACACAATACAAAGCAAAGCTAATAACATTGTGAGATTGGTGCTAGGCTAAGATAGCTTCATTTTACCTGATCTTTCCCAAAATCTTTTAGGTACAAACAAGATTAAACATTTAATTTGACATTTTGAAAACAGTCATATTAAAAAAGATGTATATTAGAATCCAATTGTGAGAAACTCAATTTTAAAGGAATAATGAGGGGCATGAAAAATATTAGCAAATGTTGTTATAGTATCACAGATATTATGCTGTTACACAGTAAAAGGTGTTTGTATTTATTTTTAAAAAAAGAAAATAATGTAAAAATTGTAAAAAGGTTGGTTTTGGGGGCAGAGCTTGGCATATATCTGAGCACAGTACAACAGTATTTTCTTTTCTAAAGCAGAATGCGTGGACTATATTAACATCTTGATAACTACTTGTATTCAGAAATACCAGAAAGCACTAGATCCCAGCTGCTGAGATGAAATGAGGTTTTGAAATATACTACTCAAAGGAGGTTAATTTTGGCTGTTAATTTGACTTCAATAGCTGGAATGGTATGGACTATATGTTCATGTATTTTCGTGCAAACTGACCTTTGGCTGCTTCCCAGTAGCAGATTGTTTCTTCATTTCTAATAAAAAAAGGAACAAGATGTCTGACAATTACTGAACTTCCTCACAGGGGATTGAATTTATAGTTCTGAGAGGCTTATTGCTACTAAACTCACTATTTTGGACCTACTTGGGCATGAATAGGAGTTGTTTGGACTGTGTAGTTGGAAGAATTTGTATTTGTATATTTCCTGTTGTATTTTAAATGATGCCAAGGTAGCCACAGGTAAGAAACAACATTGGATAAGCATTCCTGGGGTTTGATCTTTGTAGGATGCTGAAAAGTGCTAAAGGGAAGACTGGGATGTTACTTTTCATCCTCCAATCCTATTCTGGCACATTATGTTTTTGAAGTGGAGAATACCTTTCCCTCTGTCTCTAATTTTTTGAGTGGGTATCATAGCATTGGTACAGATATCACTTCAAGACATGTTGTAAACTTCCTTGGGTGTGAAGGTCATAAGAATTTTTGGACTGCTTTTTAAGGAGGATAAATTTGTGAAGCACTAGAACATAGTAGTGGTTGACTCCAGCAGTGGTGAAATGCCAAATGTGCTGAGAAAAGTTTAAAAGCCAGCTGGCACATGGCTTACTGTAACTGGGGGTGGGGGTGGGGGTGTGCCAAATGTCCTCAGCAGGTTCAATATCATGTATTTGTTAGTACTGCAGTAACTAATTTCTGTTGATTTTTAGGTTTGACTTCCGGAAAAGCAGTCTGGCTGTGTTTTTTGCGAGGGGTGGGACTATAGAACAGCATACTTATCCACAAAACCCAGACATATTTAGAAGAAATACCACCGGGTGTGCTCAGCATCAGGCTCTGAATGTGTGGGGAAAGTGTGCGTTAATAGGAAGCTTTCTCCGGGTTCTCTGGCTGTTGCCTCTGTGTGAAACCAATTGAAGCTTAGTGGAGAAAGGTCATGTTAAGAAGAGCTGGAGAAAGCCTTTTTGATCCATCAGCTGTATAGAAATCGGAGATGCCTGCTGCGAGCCGCTGCAGGTGTCAGTGTCTGTGCTGCTGGGTCCAATGCACTAATTGTATAATGGCTCTTCAGGGCAGTCTTCAAATGGATTGGGAATGCTGATTGCAGATTCTTTAGGTGTTTGTAGATAAACTACTGTAGCTTTTAGCACATGTATGAGTCAGAGAGGTTTGGGGAGAGGGATAAATGTAAGAGTCTACAAATGCAGGCTGTGTGACTTCAAGTAGAGTTTTTTTTCATTGTATCCTCAGTAGATAGGACAAGAAGTTAAACCATGGAGAGAAAGTTTAATGTTAGATGGCATGAAAAAATTTCAGACGGTAAAGGCTGGAAAACACTGGATTCTCATGCGTCATTCGGAAATCTCCATCTGTAAGAATAGGCTTGATTCATTCTGCTTTCATGAAAGAGGAGTAGCCTTGGAATGTGTACTACATCCTCTGTTGAGATCTTTCATCTGTGTTAAGGAAGTATGTCTGCCTATGGAGCATGTGTGGTTGGGCAATAAATCGGTGCCTGGTGAGTTGTAGAGACTCTGAAATCTCTCACTATCATGATTTTTTGTTGGGGTGTTTTTTTTTTTTGTCTTTGAGAAATTCAGTAGCCTTATGTGCTCTGAGTGGAGAAAACATTACTCAGATATTACCAAGGATTCTCAACATGAATGCAAAAGCCTGCAGGCATGAGAACTGATGTCCTCAGTTCAGACACACTGTTGCAGTTGAACTTTCATATGACAAGAGCTGTGATCAGCAAGGAAATTTTCTACTTGGCTGTTCCTTGGTAGCGCTGTGTTGGTAGGATAGGAGTAACAGACTTTGAAGGGAGGGCAGAGGAGAGGTGTGCATTTCAGGAGCATGTTCATGCTCACAGGGTGGGGGAATTCAAGCTTCAATTAAGTGTCCTGGCAGTTATCGGTTACAGCCAGTCATGTATTCTAGCAAGACTAATATATTCAGTTTCTCTCTCAGAATTAATTTTGGAGATCAGAGGAGGTCACAAAGAGTTCTGGAGAAGTGATATGTCCACTGTTTCCAATCAAGAGAATTCCCATTCCATTACATGTAAAGAAATTCTGTGGTCATCATTCACAATAAGAAAAATGGCTATGATTCTCTATCCTGTTCTTTCTCCAGTTCTCATTCCCATGCTGCAAGTCATAAAGCAAGAAACTCCTTTGGTGACGTTTTCCAGGCTCCAGCTTTGCAGTAGGGGGGACTACTCGCTCCCTGTTTTTCCAGCTGGTGGCACCTCCTCCCCCAGAGCTTCTGGCATGTGTTCCTTGCGTTAGACACTGCAGGAGAAGGCTGTGGTGTTTGTATTCTCCCTGAGCACTCAGAGTTGCTTTACGTCCTTGCAGCAGGAGTAGCTAAACGGAGAATAAATTGCAAGCCCTGCAGCTGGTGTTTTGCGCAGTATGCTAAGCACCCTTGAGCTTCAGTGGCTGGCTACCGGATCCTCCTGGTGCCCCCTAGAAACACTCTGAATTAGATGTAGGCTGTCAGGCGTTCATGTGTGCCGCACAAAGCTCACTCTTCTGGGCCCCACGTCGCAGTCACCTGCGAGAGTGCCTGCATCTGGCATGGTTGGCAGCCCAGCCCGGCTCTACTCTTGGCTTCCCTCCATACTGGGACTCCATGGGGGAGGCTCAGCTGTTTGGCAAGCCATCGGGTGCGGAGGAGCAGGGCCTGGAGTCCACTAAGAGGGAGTCTTTCCAAGGCAGACTTTTTTTCATAGTGTGTTTGAGTTGCATATTACTTGGTAGTTACATGTACTTACACTTGGTTACATTTTACTAGAATAGCTTCTTTGCTTATGACTTTATTTAGTCATTGTAGTTACAAAGTTTTTAATTTATTTATAGTCTTTCCCCATTAAATCGCAAAATAGGGTTTGGATAGGTGTGTTGCACATACATTATTCCAAGCCTGAAATGCTGGGAGCTGCACACGACTTTTTATATTTTTTTTATATTTTATATATTTTACAAGTAAGAAAGGAATTAAGTTTTACCCATTTTTTCAACTGTCACAAATATCTTTTGTTTCTTGGACAAAAAGAAAAGAGGATTTTCACCTTTTGGCTTTCTTTTCTTCCTCTTGACATTTTCCTGATTGTTAGAAGCTACACTTTTTTAACATTAATTTTTCCTGCCTACAGCTGAAAATATTTAGTCTCTTGATTTTCATGAGCAGCTGGTGCATAGCTAGAACTTCTTGTCAGGCTTTAAAAAGAAGAATTCTTATTTTCAGGATGTTTGTTTTCTTGCTGGTGACTCAGAGGAATAGTCCCTGCTTATGCCTTTTTCTCTTACACGTTTGATTATTCCTGTCATAGGCATGTAAGAGGTGGTCAGAGAATACCACCTTTATTTTGCTACAAAGCTACATGTTAAGCTACAATCTTAAGCATCTGTAAGCAGTGAGACTCAAGTCTCCTTAGATTGAGAGCTGATTTAAAAGCAAGCTTTCTGCTAGTTATTGCCTCCTTTTCCCAGCAGGAAGGGTCACTGAATGGCAAAGGTGTTAGCCCTATTCCTACCAGAAGACAGACAGAAACATGGTGTGTTTCTCAGCTGGACAATACTATGGATTGGATTCTCTGAGCCCTTAGCTGTTCCTGCAGTGGTCACTTGTGTAATAGGAGAGGATCAGTTGACTGAAGCAGTTGATGATGAGGTCCCGGTTTTCATGCTGTATGTGATTTTGAGGGTGTTCTGTAAGCGGGTGGCTTGTAGTGTCTGAAACACAGAGTTCCTTTGGTCCTGTGGAGGACCTTTCTGTCTAGCTTCATCTGGAAGCAATGTGTTGCAAGATTGATGTGTGCTGTGTGTGGAAACGCGGTGAGTGGATGTGTTCCTGATCTGAACTAAAATGCACTCAGTGTTGCTCTGCTCAGGTTAACTAGATTGTGCTGAAGTAGAGTAGTATTAATTGGGTGCGTTTAAAATGCTACTACGGTTCAGATGAAATCTTAGTAAGCTTCCTGGGCAAAGCAAGTCAGTGGAAAGGCAACAGAGAGTCAGCTATGAAGTACTGTTCTGTGCAAGCTGAGCAATTTAAACCTGAATTTTATTAAAAGCTAGCATTAGCAGGAATATTTCTATCTCTGAAGGTAAAAATTCTGACAGGTTTTGCACAATATAAGGAAAAGACCTTTAGCATCAGATCTAAAGTGGAATTCAAGTTACCCAGCCAATAATTCCTGTATAAGCAAATAATGAAAATAATTCCTCTTGAAACTATTCCCGTTGAAGCTGCATCTTTTTTCTATTTTATTTTCTCCTCTGACAGACTTCTAAGAACTTACTAATATTCCCTACTCTTTTCAATGTTTACATTAGGAACAGTCCAGGATATGTCAGGAGGATGGACCTCACTTGAAAATATTGATCCCCTTTTTTTATGCTTTTAACAGGCATTTCCTTAACGCTATAACTGAGTTGAAGGAGAAGGTTTTTAAGCGAAAGGCTTCATGATTTGGTTTGAGGTTTGGATTTGGTTTTTTGTTTATTTTGTGGTTGGGTTTTTTGGGGTGGTGAGGTTGGTTTTTTTATGTTGCCCAACATTTCTAGATATTCTAAAAGCGTTGAAGGTTGTTTTCCCATGTGAACATGGCATTGCTGTCAAACCCATAGGGGCAGTGGCTGGAGTGATTGCCTCGGTTATCATGGAAGTTAAAGTTGATTTCATAAACATAGCCCCTTTTCCTTTATGAGTTCTGTGCCTATGTTATTTGACTTGATGAGTTCTTCCTAATTTTTTGTGGTTTTGCATCCCCTTTGAGAGGCAGTTCCCGAATGCCATGTGGAAATTGTCAGGTAACATGTAGTTAAATGAAGCTGACAAGTGTGTTCTGTCAGTATTTATTTTAGTAACTTAATATGTGAGGAAGTTAGCTTTTTGTATGGCTGAGAGTACTTACAGGACTTTTTTTTTTTTTTTTTTTGTCTTACGCAGATTCATATTAGAAGCCTTGCCCATCTCTGGCATGGCTTTAGGTGAGAGGTTTTACTTTTTAATAGCTTTTGTTTTGTTTTGGTGAGTTTAGAAATAGGTGAATATGAAGGGAACGTATCTGGGCTCTACTAGTCATTCTAGAAAACAATGGATTTCAGTGTCACGCTATAAACGCACAGATTGTAATATGACAAATTAATAGTTTTGTGCCGAGTTACTCGGCATCACAGTGTATGATATTAAATCCTAAAATATTTAGTATTCTGAGGAAGCTTAACTGCGTTGAAATCTTAAGGATTTAAGTGGTCCTCTCAGGACTTTCTGCGTACCAAAACTAATAAAAAACATTTTGGTATTTGGTCTTGGGCTGCTTTTAGATCAGGGTACCTCATGCAGGGTAACTCTAAATTGTTTGCACCCAACAAAGTATTCTACCAAGCTTAAAAAGAATTCTATGTAAAGCAGATAGAGTGTTAAGTCACAATTAAACATAGATAGAATGGCATATAAGTATTTGTTTAATAAAGAAGCTAGGTGGTTCAAAATGCATCAACTACGGGATTATTCTACAGTTGTTTGAGGTATAAATTGTATCTCAGACCCAGGCCAGGATGGTGTGAGTTAAGTAGGTGGTGCTGCTTATGGTTGGAACTGGCATTCCACATCCCTTCTGCTCACATAGCCGTGCTCACTGGGAACATGGTGCTTCAGTTACCCCGATACTGCTTCTCGTAATAAAGGGGAGTATTTCATATGAGAGTGAAGAACTGCTTGATTATGTCCTTTATCTCCTTGTGATGACAGACCATGATGGAGCGTAATTGCTACTAGAGCCCTCTGTTGTTTTGAGGGCTTTTGTGTAGCTGATCTGACAAGTATTTAATACTTATGATAGACTCACTTGCTGAATCACAGAATGGCTGAGGCTGGCAGGAGCCTCCTGCTCAATGCAGGGTCACCTGCAACAGGCTGCTCAGGGTCATGTCCAGTTGGGTTTTGAGCATCTTCAAGATGGGACTGGGCAGATGTTCAGTCTGGGCAGCCCTTCTGGTGCTTATCCTTACAGCGAAAGTCCTTCTGTTTAACTGTTCTTGCTTGTATGTCAAGGTGTGGCCATTCCCTCTTGTCCTTGTCTGCCAGATGTTTAAAAAAGATAGGTACAAGCCTGTGTGTAGTGTGTGTTTAGAGGTGTAGGAATTTGAAGTACTTTTTGCTCTGCAATTTTAGTAATGATACTGTAAAAAAGATTTCATTTTACTAAGATCTATTTTGGCTTTTTTTTGTTTGGTTGCTTTGAGGGTGTTTTTTTCCCCTACAAAATTCTCTAATCCAAACTATTTCAGCTTGGATGTTACATTGCGCTGCTTACAATCAAAGGGTTCTGTTAGTCTGTTTAATGCATTAAGTCCATTAGTGGCTTCAGATGGTAAATTTTAAGAGGAGAGTTTTTGTTCTTTCTCTGGTACTCTCTACTCCAGCCTGCTTTTAAATGTGTTTGGTGCTATACTGGATACATTCAAAAGAAACACTCCGTGTTTTAAGAATGTGACAAAGTTACTAATTTCTTAAATGAAATGGGAAATAAAAAATATGAGGATTATGTTGCTTTTCAACCGTTTAAGATGTGTATGCGGACATATGCTTGAGGTGAGTGCTATAACCTGTTTGTGTGTGGCTAGGCACAGCTCATGGTCTGTGGGAGCAAGGAGTAATTTTCTCTTCCATGAAGGTATTTTGCAGTCACGTGGATTCATTATGATTGTTTCTCCCCTACTTTCATTGTTGGTATTGGGCATTTTCAGCTGAGACTGATGCAGTTGCCATTTCTACATGAGTCTTTGTAATCCTGCCCTATGTCCATATTGCAGATAGGAATATTAACATCATGACTCAATGTACCTGCTATTAAAGAATAGCTTGGAACAGACTGAAGGGGGTTGGGCACAGATCCACCTAGGTAAGATGTGTTCAGTCATTAAACAATGAATTTTTAATGTATGCCTGAATTTTAGCTTCTGGTCCTCATGTTTTAACAAAATTGTTAATTTCAGTGATTTTCAGGTAACTTTGCAGAATATTTTCAGCTTTACAAATATTGCTTAGCTCTGAGATTAGCCTGAAATACTGTCAGATCTTGTCAAATGCAATCCTTTATAACTGCAAAATAGGCTAATCATTCTTTTAACACTTAATCAACCCTGATCAGTGAAATGCATAGTAAAAAGGTCCTGGAAAAAGGTGCTTTTGCTGATTTATATGAAAGACAGTTTGGAACGGTTCAGTGTCATCTGACAGAGACGTAAGCTTGTGTGGGTATCTGATATGTTGAATAAGGCCCACTGACAGTTGCATAAAGTGTCACAGAAATGTCAGAACTGAAAATGTTTGTTAGCATCAGGGCTGCACAGCAGGAGATCCAATTTTTAGTACTCACTGCCTGCAGAAAGAAAAGGCGTGGATCAGAAATCCATCAAAGCTTTCTCTTCTCTAGTCTTAAGAATCTAAAAATATTAAATAGGCCTGGCTTGTCTGATCTCTGCTTAGCCTTCTAGAGAAGACAATAACCCTCTCATACCAAAACCAATAAAGCAGAATTCCTTTCAGATCTTATGAAGAATGATTTTCCTGCTTTCTAGTTCTTATTATAACTAAGAACATATTCTTACCAAAGTTAACGCAACCGCCTATTAACAGTATAGATTTTCAGTGGTATAGCTGCAATGTCAGTAACATCATTTATCTGAATGCTCAGAGTTCCCAAGGCATATGACACATCTATGATGACAGAGGAGAACAATACTGCTTAGGTAATGTCTTAATATTTATTCATTTATGCTTCCATGTTCTTGCTAAGTGGAGGGTTTTAGTTGAAAGTGTGCTGTAAATGGTACGATCACATGATAGAAGTGTTTTGTAGATGGGACTGTCAGTACATGGGAAAACAGCAGCCTAAATTTCTTTTAGTCTTTTGGATTAGTTTAGTCAGCGAAATATCACAGAATTGTAGGCTCGCTTAATTTGGAAGGGACCCATAGATGGGACCAAGTCCAGTCCCTGCGTGAAGCAGATCTAATTTAATCAGGTTGTGAAAGGACTTCTCCAGTTGAGTCTGAAACAGCTCTGTAAGGCCTTAGCCAATCTGGTCTTGAAGCGAATCCAGGAGTGCTTATCCTTCTTACCTCAGAACTGTGGGAGTCGGCTCACAGATGACAAGTGCTGAGGAGTGTCAAGGGATGGTGATATGTAGCCCCACGGCAGCTGCACCCTGAGAGGATGTGCTTAATTACCTTTGGAAACACTTCAGAGCCTGCACACCTGCTGCTTCCGCTCAGGCCAGGCAGATGCAGTATAAGCTAGGTGGTTTCCATGGCCCAAATTCAGACACCACAGATAATTCTGTATAAACTCTGTTAACTTTCTAGCCCGTGTACATTCTCAGCTTTGAGACCTCTTCTTAGTTTTCTCTGTGTTTTTGAACATTGATCACTACCCTTCTATCAGACTTCCGATCTTGTCATGATTTCATGTAGAAATGTCTGCTTTCCAGTCTTTCCAAATTCTTCACTTCTCACCTATATTCACTCATTTTGGAACACATCTACTTTGTTTTGCTTTTGGTAGGTAATTGCCCGGTGAGATTGAAGTGAAACAGTAGCTGGGGGAAAAATTGTGAGGGGTAAGATTGACAAAAGAAATAGGCACAATGTGGGTCATGGTGGTGCAGCTAGGGACTCTTGGTGCTGTCATCTGACAGGGCTGTAAAATAAGCCAGGGTGGGTGGTTTAAGCTTCAAAGAGGTGATTTGATCTTTATTGCTAGCTCAGACGCCTAAGTTGTTGTGGTTTAACCCAGAAGGCAGCTAAAACAACCGCAGAGCTGTGCGTTCACTCACCTCTCCTCCCTTTCCTTCAGCAAGGTGGGGAGACACTTCAAAAGAAAGGTAAAACTTATGGGTTGAGATGAAGACAGTTTAATAGGACTGAAAACAAAGAGGAGGGTGATGATGACGATGATGCAAGAATATACCAAACAAATGATGCACAGCACAATAGCTCACCACCTGGTTTCTATGCTCAGTTAATTCTTGAGCTGTGCCGCCTCTTGGCCACCCCCCAGTTATATGTGGAACATGAAGCCTTATGGTATGGAATATCCCTTTGGACAATTGAGGTCAGATTGCTTGGACACAGCTCCCAGCTGCTCAGATTTACTTGCTGTTGGGGGCAGTATGAGAAGCTGAAAAGCTCTTGATTGCTGGGAAACAATTAAACCATCAGCATGTTATTGACATGATTCTCATTCTAGATCCAAATCGTGGTGCTACACCTGCTGCTAGGAAGAGAATTAACCCAATCCCAACCAAAACTGGGGTAGTTGTACAGTCAACACAGAACTAATGCTAATTTACATTCAATTTCTCTAATGCAGAATGCTCAGCTCTAGACAGCAATATTCTGGGTTTCTGGTTGACGCTAGTACAATTTCCTATGTACTTAACTCAAGTACACTCTTAAACTTAAGAAGTGAAATTTTGAATCTTGAGCTACCCAAGATAAGTAAAATATTCACTTTATTGTTTTGTATTATCTGGATCATTTAATATATGCTCTTGGTTTCTCATAGTAAGTATTGTACACCAGAGTTTCAAAGGAAGAATGAAGCAGTTGTGGATATGCAGGTCTCATCATAGGTTCTGTATAAATTAATTGAATTTCAAATGTATATCAAGTAAGGGCTTACTAAATGACACTCTGCATATTTTAAAGAACTACCAGCATCGATGGATAAAACCAATGAAAACAGTTTTGTTTCTTTAGCTGTCTTGACTGTGATGCTTAAATATATCTTCATCTCTCTACGTGGAAGTTATCTTTGGTTATGCGAAAACTACTTTTGCATTCATTTTCCAGTGGCCTGTTAACAGTGTGCTTGTTGTCTTCTCCCATTCAGTAATGTAGAAAAATAAGGGTATTGAGGGTTACTTGGTGTGCAGAATCAGTTAGATTTTCCTACCTGTGTCACCGCTGTCATCCTCTCGGTTAGTTTCAATGAATTTAGAGAAATGGCTTGAGACATGAGGTGCTGCTCGGTTCGAGAAGAGTTTTGGCAGAACTTGTTTTTCTGTAAATGCTGCAGTTGAGGTTTTAGACAGTCCGGTACTGTGTCAGCACACCCTCTGTTCCCTGTACAGAGGGTGACAGAGGTTTTACATTATTTTGGTTGTTGGGAGATGCATAGATGTGTGATGTGAAAACTAAAACAGAATTCTCAGGTATGGTGTTATTTTCCGCATGTGCTTATCATATTTATTGGCACAGCTTTAAGAAAATATACCGCAAACACATCTAAATTTGACTTTCTGGCGTTAAAGCAAGAACTGGGTTCCTTCTGCTTTTGGAATGACGTGACAGTGTCCCCTGGTGGCGAGACGGATGGAGTTCTGCTGGATGTGCCGCTTTCCTAGTGATTTTTTTTTTTTTTTTAAATATTTTAATTGGGAGGAACTGTGGCATACCTGCAAAGAAACAGGCTGCACTTTAATTGCTAGTAATGATTTATAGAATAATGTTATTGTATCTACCTTGTAGAAGTGCATGGATGGTGTGTCTAGAACTCCTGTAATTATGGAGACTTACAGCTGTTCTACCTAGATGCAGACGCAATTTGCACACGCAAAGATGGAAAGAAGGATGCTTCACTTCTTCAATAAACAATGTGTTCCTGTCCTCTGCGGGAGGTGTACTATAAGAAAGGATTTCACGGCGCATTCCTAATTAGCTTGTAGTGACAGTACGGCATGGAAATTCACAAAGTCACTCAGTTCTTAGATGCAACTGAAACAGCCTGGGTGGCAGGGCTTCCAGGCACCCATGTCCTACCATTCCCAGTTCCGGCTGCAGCTCCTAGGTTGTATATTCTCTCTCATTTCCTTTTTCTCAGTAGTCTTACAATTCAGGTTGGTTGTGTTGCGCACTGGAATATCCAGTGTAATTAGTAGAAAGTACTCTTATCAAGTTTCTTAAAGACTTTTCAAGTAACATTCCTCTGTATAGATGTTATACACCCATGCATGGCACATGTGCACAGAAGAAGTTTCAGAAGAGTGAATACTGTAATATGCAGTAGATTTTCCAATTTGTTACTCCAGCTGTTTTCACTGTATGTCCTTTAAAAACAAAATAGAAGAGCTTTAAGCTTGGCTAGACTGAATTTTTAATTAACTGAGAGCTGGAGCCTGTGAAGTAGCATTTCAAAGACAGGTGATACAGTTGATGACCACATCAAATGTGGATATGCAGCAGAAGCTGGGAATCTTATTTGTTAAAGTACATGAATCCTACTAAACAGAAGCGTGACTGCTGTCCTGCAAACAGGTGCCTGTGTGTTTATTTGTTTAGAAACTATTGAGATTGAAGCCAGGCGATATCGCCAAGCTTATTACATAATAGAGCATTAAAGGATCAAAGTATAACCTTCTGGCTCTAAGAGCTATTAATCTATTAAATGGGAGTGGAGACTCATTATATTTTCCCCCATGTGTGTGTTGGAGAGCTGTCTTTATCTCCAAGTGCCTTCAACCTGAAGGGCTCAGCATCAGGTGTCACCGTCCAATGAACTCTCCATTTTAACCTAAGCGTGGCTCCAGCTCTAAAGATGAAGGAAGATAAACTGATTCAACGTGTCAAAGTATACATGGCTGCTTCAAGAAAGGACTGCTATTTAGAGTATTAATAACCAAATTCAGGTAATCCAGATACCAAGAAAAATAGAAAGTAGATTTTAAAGCACACAGGAAAACAGTATGCAGATTTTTCAGTGGAACAATGATGGTCTTTCTTTATCAGGTGTTTTTCAACAAAACTCTTAAAAGGTTTGGGGGCTTTATGTTTTCAACATACTGCATTATTGTAATCTACTGTTATGAGGGAAAGGTTCAACGAGCACTCCAGATACTTGAGTTTTCTGCAAACAAAAGCAGCTCCTGATTAAATGTGTAACTGGTATTGAAATCTAACCCCACTTAAATTGATGTAAAATCAGTGCACCGGAATTGACTTTATCTTAATTTTCGCTATTGTTCCTAGCCATGTTCTTCGCTTACTGTAGTGCAGGGCTTCAATACTGTGTTTTTTTCTTAGATAATATATGGAAAATATGTGATAGATGTTGAGGCTGCGGTATCTAGGCACAGCATGGGAAGGCCAGATCTTCAGGCTTGTCTGGCTCTGTGTAGACAGACTTGCAGATACAGAAGTCAGCTGCTGTCTGTGGCCATATTAGACGTGTGTCCTGGTTTTGGCTAGGATAGAGTTAATTTTCTTTCTAACAGCCTGTGGAATTCTGTGTTTGGGAGTTGGGATGAGAGCAGTGCTGATAACACACTGGGGTTTTAGTTGCTGCCAAGCAGTCATGGACTTTTCAGTTGTTCATCATGCCCTGCTTACGAGAAGCTGGAGGGCACCCAGGAAGCTGGGAGAGGACAGAACTAGGACAGGTGACCTGAACTGGCCAAAGGGGGTATTCTATGACAATTACATTATGCTCACCATAAAGGGGGTCTTGTGGGGGAAGGAGCACTTACCTCCAGGACGTGCAGTTTTTGGGGGTGGTCTGGTTTCGAGATGGCTCAGAGCTGTGTGGTTCAGTGAGAAACTGTATTGTTTATCACCAGTTCTGCATATTTTGCTATAACGTCCTATTATTATACCTATCACTCTGCTATCCCAGTAAACTATCCCAACTCATGAGGTTTTGGGGTTTTTTGTTTTCATTTCCCTCCATCCCCTCCCAATTCTCACCTCTACTCCCTCTTAGAAAGCAAGTGGCTGTGGTGCTTGTCTCTTGGCTGGGGCAAAACCACAGCAATATGTCTTTTCTCTGTCAAAGCCGTGGGGTGTGGGTGTCACCTGGCATTTCCAGACGTGAGCATCTGCCTTGATAGTAGCCTTCCCATGCATGGATCATGGAATTACTGAGACTAAAGAATTCTAAGTTTGCACCAAAATTCTACCAAAAAAATCTCACTTCCGTCTTACATTATAAGCAAAATCACAAATGGGACAGTAGTGGTTGTTGGATAAGTATTTTTTTGTTGTAAAGCACTGAAAAAGGAAGGTAGTTCACTAGCAGTGATATTGTGTGCAATTTATTGAAATGCAAAAGGAACTTTAGAAAAAAAATACCAGCAGGTAATGTGAGAGGTGAGATGTGTGCTGTCTGTGTTTGATGCTCTGTTGGGAACATCTTCCCTATTAGGTGGAATTTGATACTTGTAAAAAGGGGGAAAAGACCCAAACCTCTGAGGGCTGGAAATCGCTTAAGTCAAGATCAGCTAGATTTCATGAGAAAATCTGGACATTTTATAGTGAGAATTAAACCTCAGGCTGAGAGTTAACAACAGGTTGGCAATGGCTGGTCCTCTGACATGAGCTACTCATGAGCGACATCTGGGCTGCTGGTTGAGGAGAAAGTCACATTTTACTTCATTTATGCCTATATTTGCCATACCTGCACCTGTTGATGAATTCAAACTAAAATATTATGTTCTCTGCTTTCATCTCTAAGTTTTTTATGCGTTCTACAGCCCAGTCTTAGAGAAAATCAGCCTGTTCTGTTATGGTCCCCTGCTGCCTGCCTTGGGAGCCTGTCCCGTTCTTCCCTAACTAGGCTGAGCCCAGCAGCTAATTGTGGCAGTATATACTTGCAATGAACATGTATTTGGACTTTTCACCCTTGGAATGCTGGTTTCTTTTTCATCTACAAGGGGAAAACCTCAGAATTGAAGTGATATTTGCTGGAATTGAGGAAGTGGGTTGTAGTTATCATCTGGGAATTTTTCAGATCATGGCTGTTAGAGATCCTGTAAGGAAATTTTCAAAACGTGGATAGAGAAGTGGATTTTGCACAGTGAAATGATTTGAGGGCCGAACTGCCCTTTCTACCTTAGAAAAAATTCCATTTAATCTTCAGCTACACTGAACTGTTGAAAAACGTTGTTGGGAAATGTAGTGTTTTTATCTGAACAGTGTGTTGCCCAACCGTGGATGAATGCGGTTGTAGCTTGGGTGTTCCAACGGCCTGATTTTTCTGTACAAAAATAGAAAATGCCTGATACGGAAATGTTGCTTACAAACACAGCTAGGCTGATTTATGAGTTTTCTGAACATCTATTTACTCTGCTAAGAAAACATGCCAATTAGCTGTAGTGATACCAAATATTTTAAGCTGTAATAAACCAAGCCCTACATGCTGGTGGTTTGATGTATATGTTTTCTAAGTTGTTATAAATAATGCACGTTTTCCCTGTGGTTGGTGGACTGACAGAGGTCAAATCTAGTCCAGCTTCCATGTTTGGCCATTTAAAGTACAGTGAGACAGATGAAAATGTTGGAATGGGTTCTCAAATATCAGGGAACTGAGCGTCTGTATGAGATTTTGTTTATCTGTCAACCTCTTCTCTAAAATTTCATGTCCAGGTAGTAAAACTTACTCCATTCCATCCTTGATTCTTGTTGTTAGCCCATCCTTTCCTTTTGGAAGAAAACCAAAGTGAATGTTTTACAGAAGGACTTTATTTCTCAACAATAATTCACCACTTCTCTCCTCTTGCATCACATCATTTGGTTCTCACAAATTCCGTGATCCTATGTCACTTTTGTGGGATTTCTAGTAATATCTTGTGTGTGAGTAAGACAACTTGGGGAAAAGACAGCAGGTTGTCATCTGCGCTGCATAAGGCATTGGTTATGCAAAACCAGGGTTGGACTCGATCTCTGGAAGTCCCTTCCAACCCCTACAATTCTGTGATTCTGTGAAACGTGGCATTGCAGCCTGAACACTAAGAGCCATGTGGTCTCACCAGGCAAGTTTCAGGACGAGAATTTGAGGAGGGGTTAGGCGGAGATGCTGGTACCAGATAGTGGCCTGCTTTACCTGAGGCTGGTTGGGAGTCAGTGCGTCTCGGAAGTCCTCTTCAGGTTTGAGCTAGGTGTGATATCACCTGCCAGCTGTCAGAGGTCTGGCAGCTTTCGAGTTCGGTGCCACAGTAGCAGGATCCTTTAGCTCCTGTCATGCCTTGCATGCCATCTGCTCGTACCCTTGCCAGCTGAATAAACTAACTTTCCACCTGCTTTGTGCTATCAGTGTCATGCAAAACAAGTGGATCGGATATAGACACTTGCTCTATCTGCAGTAGTAATTATAATTTATTTCAGCTCGCTCACACAGTGTATGAAGACATTCTAATATCATAATTGTAGGGAAAGCAAAGCAGCATGGATTGACTGCAATGAAAGGAATTGTTAATCAGAGTAATAAACTTCCTCAATTCCAGAATAAAGGTACCATAGTTGAAATAACAGATTATGGATACATAATAATCAGGTAATTCCCTCCCCATCGTGTAGTAGCTGATTTATGGGAAATTGGTCTGAGAAAATAAGTTGTAAATAGGTAATTTGTCTCGGGTTTCATTGCAAAGCTGTAAATCCTGGAGAAAGGAGAAGAACAACTCAGATCAAGATCGTAACTGCCTGTGTGACATCCTCACCCTGACAGCTAGGTTCTGAGAGAAAAAACATAAAGAGTATTATTAATAAAGGCTGGGGGGTAAGCTTTTAAAATATACTGGGTCTCGGCACTAATAATGTGACAGTTTCTGCATTTTATGTGCATAACTTCATAAACAGCACAGTAATGTTTATTTATTACTGTGAAGTAGTTCTAAACACAGCCTATAGATACCAAGATGGAAATAGCTTTGGGGAAGCAGAGTCTAGTATTGCTTTCAGATATCTTTTAAAAATCAGAACCTCACAATTATTAATCATGACTAACGAAGAATCTAAACGTTAATGCTGTCACTGGAATAATTGACTTTTGACATATAGATATTTTAGAAAATTAATTGTGATATTCAGCCAACATAAATATTCTGTGCCAAAAATAGCATGCAGTCAAAATGGAAAATAATTAAATGATCAATATGTGGTCCAGAAATGTCTCACGTTTTAGTTTTAATCTTGCAAATGGTTCATGGGAACTCAGCTACGTGGCAGAATTGCTTCAGAAGACCTTCCATTGGGTGCCCGTACAATTCAAGGCAGTGCCTGGGGTTTTAGTTGGAAGGGTGGAGGGAGAAAAGCACTGGCAGATCAGCTGCACTTTTTCAGTGAACAAAGAAAGTAAACCTACAAAATAAATTAATGTATAAAATAAAGTCATCAAAAGTTTTTAGGTATCCCTGTGTGAAACATGATTTAAATTCATTCCTAAATTCTAGAACTTGGAGAGGTGGGTTGCACAGGGCATTCAAAGGTTTGATTTCTAGTAATGAAAGCACAGATATTTAATAAATTATCACAGCTTCCAAATGATTCGTTTTCTTAGAGGCATTATACTTAAGCAACACACATATTTATTTAAACTGTGTCTTCAGATGACTGGATTAGAGAGATGATTGTACAGATTGCCAATGATGGTGACCCTTGGCTCTCATTGCTCTCATTGTATCTTGTGTTTTTATTCACCTTCCGGCATGCCTCAAGGGCTGCTTGTAAAATATGTATGAATTAAACTGATCAGACCAAGTTTGTGACAAAGAAACTGGTACATGGAAATGTTAAATCTCGTCTGGTAGAATAATAGAATTGTTTTGGTTGGAAAGGACCTCATTGACTCCAACTGTAAACCTAACACTGCCAAGTCCATTGCTAAACCATGTCCCTGAGCACCACATCTACATGCCTTTTAAATGTCTCCAAGGATAGTGACTTCACCACTTCCTGGGCCAGCCTGTTCTGGTGCTTGATGACCCTTCTGGTGAAGAAGTTTTCCTAACATCCAATCTCAAGCTCCCCTGGTGCAATTTAAAGCATTTCTTCTTGCCCTAATGCTTGTTACTTGGGCGAAGAGATGTATGATTTCCTTGTGAACCAGGAAGACCACTTCTGTGTTCTTTTAAGTGTGTGTGTGTGCATTTTAACAGTATTGTGGGTTTTGTCCAAGTCAGTGCATGAAGCGGTCAGATTAACTTCATTTATCTGCCACATCACATTGGCTTCCGTTAAGGTAATACCACCAAGCTAGGTGCCCTCTCCCAGCTTGCTTTTTGCATTGGCAGTAAATTGGATTAGAAGTTTCATATTTGATAGCCTGTTGGCCTATTGTAATATTCTGTCTCTGGTTGGCTTGGTTTTGGGTTATAAAAGGTTCAAAGCTGGAAGCATGCCTAAAATTTGCTCTGTGTCTATGTCTACTTTTTTTTTGCCTGTATCCTGGTCTCTGTGTTCTTCCAGTAGGTTTTGGAATTCTGTGTTTATTTAAAATTTGTGAACGAAACACCTCTGTGGACTATTTTCTCATTATCAGTGACAGCCTGATAATGAGAGTAGAGTTTCAGTACTGCAAGCTTTTTGTGGGGTTTTTTTTAGTATTAATCTCCCTGTTTTGGCCAATACTGCTGCCTTTCAAAGAAATGTAGCATTGCTTTTTCATAGAAAAATGTGCCATTAAATTGCAGATGTCATGGATGAAAGCACTGTAACTGCAAGAAAAGAGATTTGACATGCAAATATGTTACGATCTAATTCCATTCTTGCTGAAAAAAATGGGAGCTTTAAAATTAACTTCAGATGGGAACGGGAGCAAGCTTGCAATGATGAAGTTAAAGAAGTCCTTGCCATGTAATCAGAAATGCATACTACTCTTCTGGAGCCAGCTAGATTTACAAAGTAGTGGTGCTCAAAAGTGACCTGTCTCAGTTGGTTTAGTGAAGTCCCATACAGAATTGCAGAGGAGTCACCTTCTGCTGCTTTTAAAGGCAGTGGAGGTCTGGTCCTGACAAGCAGCCAGATCTTTCCACTGCCCCAGTGTTAAAGGGACCATAGGTGGTTCCCTGTCCTGCTGTTGGCCACCCTCTTCCTAGAGGAACCAAGTGTGAAGATAGTTCACTGGTTTACACTGGGATTTCCAGTTGTGTTTTACAGCTGCTTCCTGATGATACTTTCAGCTTATGGCTGCATAAAGCCATGCGGTAGCATCTGTTTTTACAGTTGATTTTTCTTCTTAATGGATTATTTTCAAGCAGGTGCTTATATCGCTGTGCAGTGTGTGGTCCTTATGCAGGTGTGCATAAATCCTCTAAAGATGTATGTGTAAATACATAAAGGGACTTGCTTGGGACTTGATTTTTTTGATGTATTACATGTGTAACTGTATGAAGCTGTGCTGTTGTATTCTAGTGTGTGTCAGTGCAGCCATTGTTTGGGAAAACGATCTTACCAAGGCTTTAAGAAGCAGTAGCAATTAAAGACTTGAGTTTTTAATTGAAAGATGTTTTTCAGGGAATCTCTGTGCGAGTTTACCTCAGTGTATCATAGATATTACTGTGAGGGTGCAAAATACTTTAAAATTAAGTGAAGTCACTGGGATTTGGGAGTAATCATCATATATCACATAAGGCCTTGCGTGTGCAAAGTAATGACATGGTTCTTTTAAAGCTACTAAGCTTTTACTGAAGCCTTTATTCCTGAAAGGCCTCACTTGGAAAAACTTCCAAAACCAGTTTTAAACCTGCAGTGTATTTACCACCAGAGACAGATAGGGTTTTCTTTGCCCAGAAAGTTAAACATTGCCTCTTAAAGCACTGATAAAATGTGCCAAGTCCTTCGAAAGAGCTGGGGTACACACTCAGAGACCTTAGATATTCTTTCTGCTTTCCACCTCCTTTTATCCTAAACAGTTCTTTCATTAAATTCTCTTCAATAGCCCTACCTATCTTCTGCATTCATAGTAAGTTATGGGAGTCTTTTAGGAGGCGTGGTTTGATCTGTCTCACTTGTGTACACTGTATTGAAGCTGGAGCTGTTGCTGCAGTATGCTGGGCACTTCTGAAACACAGTGCTGTTAAGGATGTCTGCTATTCTTCAATAATACAGTTCACTCCAAATTACAGCTGTAGGAATCATTGTGTAAGTGCCTCTAAATTTTGTTATAGGTCTACTAAGTGAGCGCTCTCTCTATATATATATGTAATTTTTAAATTCTTGCAGTCTATTTTTTGTGCACGCTCCCTGAAAAAGTGACTATTATTTGGGGAAAAACCAAATCTTCCAAAAGTAGCAAGGGTTTAGTTACAAGTTTAAATGAGATACGTATTTTGCACCAGCATAACCAAATCGGTTGGTTCTGAGTTTACCTGAAATGAACTGAAGGCCATCAAATGAGTAGGGTGGTGTTAACTTTCACTTTCCAAGTTCAGTCATGACTCTGAAATGTTTCCGTTTGCCTTTGCTTACTATGGCACTTACCTTTCCATAAAAATACAAGCCTGTTCTAGCTCTGCCCAGAGGTGAATCATGGACAAGTAGCAGAAGCCTTGCTGAAGAAACTTGATTTGTGCTGGCACTGTGAAAGCTCCTGTCACAGTACAGGAAAGTCATAGAGCTGTTGGAGCGAGCCCAAAGAAGGCCATGAAGATGATTGGGGACTGGAGCACCTCTCCTATGGAGACAGGCTGTGAGAGTTGGGCTTGTTCAGTCTGGGGAAGAGAAGGCTCTAGAGAGACCTAGTACCAATGCTTAAAGGGGTCCTACAGAAAAGTGGGAGAGGGACTGTTCACCAGGGAGTGCAGGGATAGGACAAGGGGCAATGGCTTTAAGCTGAAAGAGGGCAGGATTAGATTAGACATTAGGAAGAAATTCTTTACTAAGAGGGTGTTGAGGCCCTGGCATAGAGTGCCCAGAGAGGCTGTGGAAGCCCCTGGATCCCTGGAAGCATTCAAGGCCAGGTTAGATGGGGCTTTGGCAACTTTGTCTACTGGAGGGTGTCCCTGCCCATGTCAGGGGGATGGAACTAGATGATTTTTGAGGTCCCTTCCTACCTGAATCAGTCTGGGATTCTATGGCAGAGCTGAGCAGTGGAGGAGGTTTGGAGCTGGGCTGGCATAAACTGTAGAAAATACAGACAGTAACTGTGATAGTATTAATGAATAGCATTCTCTCTGCTCCAGCTGAGACCCTGATAAATTTACTCCCAGTTTTGTCAGCGCGGAGTGTGTGATCTGTTGGCACACAGTAGAGAAAATTAATGACCAGCTCTGTCCATGCTAACTTGTAAGAACCTGGTTAAAGAAGGGATTTGGTAAATTACAGTTTCCTCAGGGGGGAAATAAATAAGATTTGTTTCACAAAATTAAACTCATTATACACATTTGAAATTATCCCTGAAGTGTTCTTGGAATTTCTGTTTCAAAATGGCTTGCTTGCTAAATCAGATACAATTTTTGGATTCATAAAGCTGCCACTAAATGTTAAAATGCACTTTTGAAAGAATATAGGCTAAAGAAACTTTTGATGCGATCTCAAACAGACAGCATTTTTGAATGTCACAGATGATCAAGAACATGATAACACTGAGTTTTTCATTTTGAGGTTATGAAAATTTCTCGATGGTTATTTTATACCTAAGTGCAAAGAGATTTGACTGAGCCTTGAAATGCGTCACACATAATTCAGTGATATTTTTATACTTGTCTCTTTAAATTGCTTCTCTCCTTTGTTTTTTGCATGAAATGGGGATGCAGATCTGCAACAGGTTTCTCCCCACTGGAACTGAACCAACCTCCATTTGCTCTCCCTTGCCCCATGAAGTGTCTGTGATTTCAGAGGTGGCTGTTTGGCTGATCTTTAGTGAGTGTTTACAATACAAATAATTAAATTCTCCCTTACAAGAGTCATTCACGAAGGCTAATTCTAGGGTTAGAGCATTTGGTTGTTGCAGTCAGTAACAAATGCTTTTTTGCAGAATGAAGGAAAACTTACTCGTTTATAGCCAAAAAGGATAAAGTAATTTTTGTTTTTTTAATAATATGAGCCAGAACTTGGGGTTGATAGTTACCACCTTGTGTCAAAACCAGCCCCCCCACATAGCCCTGGAGAAGGGAGAACATTGGTGAGGACCTTTGCACCTCCCATGCAGCACAATAGTGCACCAAATCACCTGAGGGAAATCAGCTCCTGAAGGTTTTTTTACAGCACATGGGCTGGGGCTTTTATTCACCCTCTGCTGTGCCTTGGGGAGAAAAGGGCTTCCTGCCACAGCCAGGATACTCATAGGATTCAGGGAACCATTTTAGCACACATGGTTGACTCAAGACAGGAGATTTTTTTTTTTTTCACCTTCTTTTGCCCTGCCTTTTATAGCAGGGAAGGTGACAGATCTGCTGTGAAGGCTTGCTGCCATCCCAGAACTGTAGAATCCCAAGGAATCTGTCTAGTAAGCTCTTGACGGCCTTACTCCTCTGGGAAGAGGGTGATGGGATATTTTTGTCTGAACTGAAATGGAGCTTGTCCTGAGCAGGATGGTTTTCACTTGTTTCTGTCCAACTTAAAGTGACATTTGAAATCTTTCTCTCTCTCTAAAAACAAAATGTAGTTGATGGGAGGGTTTTGTTTTAAGCTGTCAGAGGGTACATGGCTTGAATTCTCACACCCTACTTGTGCTCATAGCCTTTGTAGAACCATCCACAAGACTGTACTTTCTACCAAGCCACCTCTATTACACAAGTAAACTATGGTTCCCTGATATCCCCATGGTATATTTCCATCAGGGGCAAGAGCTCTTACTGTTTCTAGAAGAATATTGGCTAAAGTGAACCATGGCAAAACACCTGGCACAGATGTTGTTTTGATCGTCGTGCTATTCAGAACGTTTTGTGCAGCTCCAAGATCTCAAGTGCTCTCTTCCCTTTTCTGCAAGTGAAGCCAAATTAAATATTAGGTGGAGTTGTTTGGTTTTGGGGGTTCTTTTTTAGTTTTGGGGTTTTTTACTCATTTTACTGTGGTAATAACCTGTTATTTTTGGACTGGTTGTCCTTCTTTTTTGTTGTTTGTTGAGGGTTTTTTTATTGTTGTTTTTTCCCAGCATAACCTTTTGGCAAATGTGGCTGGTGCATCAGAGCTGTGTGCCTATAACAGATAATCAAAGACATTAGCAGCATGCATATTCTTCTTTGTGTGAACAGGTTTGACAAATATATTTGAATTGTGAGGGGATACTGAAATGCAAAGGGAATTCAGAAATGCTTACAATTAAGGATGTTTACAGAAATCCAATTTACTAATGAGCTGGAAAGCTTATGCCATTTTCTTATTTAAAGCACAGAAAATAATTCAGGCTAAGCAGGGCAGATCTGAAGGACAATGTAGACTGCTCACCATTGTTGAGCTGTACGTTCAGCAACGTAGTGCATTTTGTTGCTCTCATAAGTCATCAATCAGCCCAATTACTTTCCAAAAGGCAGTCAAGTATGTTGGAAACATCTTCAGGTTTGACATCCATGATGAGTTTTGAAAGACGGAATTGCAGATTATGTCAAGAAAAAACGCATATATTAATTTTAATTTTTGTATTTCACCATGTGGGGTACATTCTTCCCCTGCATCTCGTCACTGTCATTTAATGAATGTAGAGTCTCATGTCTTGCTTGACGTTGCAACTAGGGCTGTGGAGCAGTGGAGCTGGCTTCAGGGAGGAACTGAAGTGTGAGCGTTGGTCATCCTTCAGCGCTGACCCCCATTAGTGCTGACAACATGACAGTCTGCAGAGGTGTTTTTTTCTTCTCTCACCTTGTTGACCACGATGCTTTTTAATGTCCTTGAGGATTTCTCTGTTTCATGTCCTGATGTCTTTTGTAGGCGCTGTGGGTATAAAAGAAAAAATATTATAGTAAAAAAAAAAATCCTTTTAACACAAGGCTCTAATATAAGCGATTATCTATGCTTCAAGAAGTTGCTAATTGACTAGCAGAATAAAGTAGTGTATGAAGAAAATACAAGGAGAAGTTTTGACAGTACTGGAAATTGTAAGTAAATTATTGTATGTTCATAAAGACACTGTGCAACTGAAGTTGAATTCAAGTGTCATTAATAGTGCTTAAGTAGAACTAACTTCATTTTTATACTTCCTGCATGTATCTAATAGTTTCTTCACACAGCTTGGATGCAGTCCATGTGATTTTGAAGTATTCTGCTTTGGTTTTAATTGGGTCTGTGTTTTTGTTTGCTTGTCTGTTTGTTTTGACATGCTGCCTCAGTGTTGTATGATTAATTTGGCAGTGAGTTGGGTTCTGTTTTCTGGATTTCTGGCCAGCAGAAGTGATTGTTGTACAAATAAAAAGTTCATGATCACACTCTCCTTGGGGACAGACATACAGACACGCGAGGCCAGCCTGATCTTGTTAATTAGGGCTGGGGGAAGGGAAACGTACCTTGATGGTACAACTTCTGCTCCTAACACTTGTCCCATCCTGTGGCTTTCTTTACAGGTAAACCTTTATGTGCTGGGCAGCAAATGGGCAGCCTGAGGTGAGAATTAGAGAAAAGCCTCATCTTTCCAGGTTGCAAACATTACTAATGAACATCTCCTGCCCCATCCCTTCCTTCTGTCCCCACAGTGCTGTATCTGAAGCCAGTTAAGCCTCGAAAATTTGCATTTCTTTATATGCATCCAGTTGAGGGATGTAGATGGAGCAATGACGCAGTGATTCATAGAGCAGCTGTTACATGATGGTGATGGTGGCTTGGCCTGGTGACAGCAGGAGTCTTCTATTTCTCTCACTGTTGGGTCTGAGGGTGTCATTGTTCAAATGCCAGGGTGACCCAGCAACATATGGAATAGGAGCTGGTGTAAGTGTTTACCTTTTCTTGCAGGTCTCAGCTGTGGCATAGCAGAGCTTATGGGTGGCTATTTCTGACTGATCTTAAAGGACAGCCACAGTGCTGGTGGTAGGCAGTGTGCTGCCAAAAGCAGAAGTTACACCAGCGAGGGAAAAATGTAATTCTGTTCACTTCACTTGGTTTTGGGATGGCAGGAAGTGCAGCATTTTTTTTAGGCAGTAATATTGATGTTCAAGAAGCTGTGGTCCCTTCAAAAGCTAAATGTGTGTATATTTTGTGTGCTTGACCTTTTAGCAATGGCAAATAGACTAATGCTTTTTTTATAAAATACATTTGTCTCAGCAGTCCTTGACCTGGGCTCAGTAAATGAAAATGTACTAGCAGAGCTGTATCCCCACAGGATCAGAAGAGGGACATCGTAAGTGAAGGGGAAAATAAAGAAAAATGTACTAGCACTTGTGTGGAAGAATAGCATAGCAGAAGCTGCCTTCAGGCTGCAAAAGTTATGCTTCTTCTCAAAGACCTTAAGCTTGGTGGGTAAAGGGTAACGTCTTCCTCTCTCTGCGAGTGGACGCGAGTGTGGACAGCACTGTCTGGGCTATCTGATGACGAAGGTCTCATCACTGTGCATGGTGGTGTCCTTCATTTCCAGTTGTTATTAACTGTGTAGAGCCAGATTTAGTGGGATTTGAATCGGCATGTGGCAGCCAGTGAATTGGCACACAGAGGGCAAGGTGTTCTGCAGGGTCATGGGACATCTGTCTGCCTCAGAACACTGCCTCTCTCTCCTTTGCCCAGCTGGGTAGTACCCCGCCAGCATTGGGTTTCCGTGTCCACAGTCTTTATATTGGGGCTTACAGAAACACAAATGTTGCTGAATGTAATTAAATACTTTGTTAAAAGTCTCTGGTATTTTAGGATTATCTCCTGCATTGGAAGTGAGACAAATTACCTGAATGATTGAAACTTCAGGTCTTCACAGGCCAAATTAAAAATTTGGGCATTGTGCCTTTTGTTATGGTAAATTTTTGCCTTTGCAGATTGGGAGCGCTAATAGTTTTTTCTGTTTTCTTCATGAGAAACCTCCTGTAGTAACATAGCCAGATTTAATGACAGCTCATAAAAGTACACCACCTCTGCACAGTGTTTCCCTCCAGGAACCTTCTATTGATTATTCTGTAGACAAAAGAGGGAACTAAAGAGTTGCCTTACAAGAAGGTTGTAGAACGTAAGGAGGCTTAAGGGAGATCTTGAAGGCAGTTTTATGAATATCAACAGGATGGGGGAGGGGGGGTGGGGTGGAGGGCTTTGTTTTTCATTTACTTGAAATCAGTAAGTACTGTTCATAAATTTGGGAACACCCACTCCATATGAAAATAGAAACTCAGCTGCTAATTTGAAATCCGGTGATTATTAAATTTTTAACACACATAAAATTAGTTGACTAGCTTAATAGTAACAAGGTTCTTTTAGAGTATAAATAATTAAAAATGAACAACTTTTGATAAAAAAATGATGTGTTTAGGTCTGCAGTTGTTGCTGGAAAGGCTAGTATAGTATTTTGTACAGAGATTAATCTTTTCTGTGCAGGACCACTGCGTTCAGATGAGCGTGTAGTTTTTAAAAATGTATCTGGGAAATAAACAAGAATGTTTGGGAAATTGTCATGACAGGGAAAGAAAACACATTTTTATTGTACCCAGTAAAAAAGACATTGAAGTACGGTGCTGGAAAGCTACTTTAACAGCAGTTGTGGAAGGTTGGTATTTCTGTGGAGTTTTCTTCCTTCTGCAAAATAGGTAAAGTGAAGTGGTTGCTAAAGGTATATTGGAAACTGGGTTTCTTATCAGCTACTGACTTGTTGCAGTCAGCCTTTTTGCTTGGTTCTCTTTGAAACATATGCATTTCTTAGCATATTTCTATTTGGAAAACTGAAATTTCTGTAACACGTGCAGTTTTCACCTTGAAGGTTACCTGTGTTAAGCTTAGGAGAATAGACTGTGGTGTGATAATCCCTTCCAGTTGTGTTTTGTTTCACAACAAAGTCTTTATCTAGCAAAAAAAAAACCAAAATCCTAGCTTCATTGTAAGAAAAAGTGGCAAATAGAAGGGGATGGGGAGGTTGTCACACCCACTTTATTATTGCAGGAGTACATCAGGATGAATTATCTTTCCCTGTCAGCATAAGAACAATATGGTTCATTTCTTTCATCTTAAATATTGTGAAGAAATGAAAGCTGTTGGGAAAATTTTGAGTAGACATCAGGACAATCCAGCTTGACTTCTACCTTGTTTGAATCACTCACTCTTAAAGGTTCTGATCTTTTTGGGTTTTTTAGACAGAACACTTACCTATTTCCTGATGTTTTTTCACGTACAGCGAAAGAGAAAAGATTGCTTTTGAGTGAAAGCTATAACAACCACGTCATGAAACCTGCCTTCAGCCCAAATGAAGGAGGAGGATTTGTATATTTGCTTTAAACCCATATTCCCTCTTCCATTCCCTTTTTCTTTCCTGAGCAGATTTCGCTTTGTAGGCATAAGGACATCATCAAAATGAAACTTTGGAGGTGGCTACGCTAGCAAGAGAATGGGGCTTGTGCCTTTGAATTCCTTCAGGGGAAACAGGAAAATGAACCCAAGTATTCTGCTTTCTGGTGCAACTTGTGATATTCTCACTTTACCCTTTAACAAGGCTCGGGAGTAGCAATGTGTTAAGAGAGAATGCCAAGTCCTAGGGCATTGTCTGTAGAGCCTGATTGTAGTACCACATGGTGAACTTTCTAAAGACAGGATTGATCATCTCAAGGTTGCTAACAAGGACCTCAATTTTTGCTTTTCTAGGGCTTAATATATGAGTGCTCGGCTGTTTGGCTCAGTCACAACAACCTGTCCCAAGGCATGGGAAGTGTTAGAGCTGTAGGCAATGAAAGAATTTTGAAATAAAATAATGTGCTTATGGAGTGCAGGCCTGAGAGGCTGCTGTCTAGCACTTGCCAGGAGTTTGCAAGAAATTAGTTTTTGGGTTTATATGCTCCTGTAAATCTGGCCTTCAATAAGGTGTTTTACAAGTGTCATACTTACTGTAGTGTTCTTCTGTCTTGCAGTGTTTTGAAACCAGGGACCCCATGGACCCTCCAAATAGTTAGTTGTTCAGGCAGCTTTACATATACTTTGCTGGGCCAGATAACACTAACACTTTCCCAGATATAAAAGAAAATTTCTATTTTTTACAGTGGGCAAGCAATTGGGGATGAAATGAGAGCTGTCTAGTCAGGGCTAGGAATGGAACCCAGACACCTAGATTTCTTGTCTATTGCAAAGGTTGTCTTTAAAGTTGTTGCCTTCTAGTGCACCTCTGTATTTCAACAAACTCTTTTTTTCTCTTTGGATATAGAAGAAAATATTTCTAAGAAGTAGTACCTCAAATATTCTATGGTATTCCTAACTTTGATCACAGGGGTCTGAGAGTACTTACTGATCTCATTGAAAACAGAGCTACTGTAATTTAGGGAGACTCTGTTAACATGAAACGAGCCATACAGCTGTGTTTCTGCAAGATCATCTTTTGACAATATTATTCCAACTTAAGATTTGCATGGCTTGATTTGCTTTGCTAAAAAATGGAGGCTTTTAAGAGATAGTACTGAGCATTGATTTCTGTATGTTTTTTCTTTAGCTGGATTCACCCACTTGAAGCTTTTTAAGTTGAATGTGAACGATTAACACTTACACTGTAGGTAGCTTTGAGTATGTTTCTGATCTGCTGGTTGAGACAAACTTCTATGTGAAAGATGACAACCATGGAATTTTAGCCAGCTGTTTCCCAGCATGAAATTTTCTTGCAGATCTGTTTCAGTAGCACAGAGCATCTGTTGCATTTTAAAGGTGAAACTTCAATTCTGTTTGCTTTGTAGGCTTGTCATATGAAACGTTCTTCTGTGTGCCCTGATGAACGTAGTTAATATTTTATAGCGAGGTTTAACTATAGCATCAAGCTTCAGGAGTACAATTGGAATGAAGTGGAGGAGAAAGCATGTGTTTTATATAGCTAATTCTGGTCATTTTGCAGTTTCTATCTTATGGCAAATCTTCCTTTCCCATTCAAGTAACAGCCTTTAAATTTTTTATCAGCAAGCATAGCAAAGAAGCTGAATTTTGTATGCCTCGCTGTACCATATATCCACAGATGACAAGCTTGGAAAAGTTACACTCCTTACTGTAAGTAGAAAACAAATGCAAACCCATGTGATTATGGCTCGCCCTGATAACATGTTCCAAGAATGTGTGTAACCTGAAATCAGAAAATAAGCTGCCCCATTATCACACATCAGAGTAAATGAACAGTGAACTAGTTCAACAGAATGCTTTTCTGTCACTGGAAGAAGCCTTCATTTTCCTAAGTGCTACAGAGGAGGTCTTTGCAAGCTGTATACAGGGAATATTCTAGTAAGCAACGTGTCTAAAAACTGTGGGGTGGAAGGGTACAGGTAAGGTGTTGTCCAGAGTGATATTTGCTTTCTTTGTTGGGATCCTTGCCTACATTCAGTGATAGCCATTCAAGTTTTTCTTTATGTGTTTATGTCTGTGTTATTGTTAAGGATAAATAAGCCACAAAATTTTTTACTAAAGCATGTTTGCAAATATGGCTTTCTGTACCAGCAGGTTTCTATGTAAGTTTTATCGATGATTTGAAAGCAGAGCTGAAAGCAGGTGTTAAACTGACCCTACCTGAAAAAAACACTAGCGACATTACTCTGTTAAAGTGACAAAACAGAGCTGATGTTATAGATCACAGCATCAATCACATGAACAGCTGCCATTAAGAGTGTGCTTCTTGGGTTCAATATTTAAAAGTTCAGCGGGTCGTTGTGGAATTTGACAAGGCAAAGCTAAGTCACCAAATGTATGAGAACTTCAGGAAAAAAAAAAAGGACATGCATAATTACAGTCATGCTCCGAAAAATAAATGACTGCAGATTGTGACTTTAGAAGTACATAATTATTTTTTAAACCTTGTCATCTCAAAATACTTGTGGTCATTATATAATTAATTGGACAGTATTACTTAAAATAACCTTTTCCACATGAATTCTGTAACTGCATTGTTTGAAATTGGACTGGATACCTTGATTGTGGAAGAAAAAAAATTCTGTTGAGGTTGGTCAATGTTTGTGCCTCATGGCTTCTCTACACAGTTCTCTCTGTTTACTCTCTCTGAGGTGCTTGATTTACTGCATTTGCAAAAGAAAATTATTAAGCAAAACTCAGTCCACAAAACCTGATTAGCAGAAAAGCAGGTTTAATTCACTGAATTTCTTCCTTTAGCTTTTAGAAAACAGAGAGATTCCATGAAAACCGAGAGATTCAGAATGTGCTCTCTAGGCAGTATTATACACAGCCGGTTCAAAAGGAAATCCAGGCATTCCGATGTATTTGAGCAGTTCCCTGACAAAGTCAGAGTATGTAAAATCAGGATTTTTATTAAATGTATTGCCTTCAGAGTTATAAAATAAATTGCCATATTTGAACTGAATGTAATAACTGTAGTGAAGCGTCTCTACACTGAATATGGGAGCGTGGATGAGAACTACCCAAGCTAAAGGAAAGTGTAAAAGACAGTGTATGTTTCATCTCCTCCAGGCAGGTGACATGAGACTGCTCGGGCATTGCCTTTGCTGCTATCCTGTTGTCCCCTCAGGAAATGATGATGAAAACCTGTACTTCAGAGCCTTTCATGTTCACTAGATTGAGTGTATTTCTTACATAGCATCACCACTGATTTCCACTTGTGTCTACTGGTGAAATTCTCTCTTTGGTCAGTATATGTTATTACTCTCCGCTTCCGCGCCTCACAGACTCCATCATGTATGGGAAATGCAGAGCCAAATATTATCTTTTTTAAAGATAATATTATTCCTTAAGGCTCTGAAAAGCTGTAGGAGGACTAGGTCCCACAGTCCATATCAACAAGAGCAGAATGTAATTTGTTACACTTAGTTCAATAACTGGAAAATACTGGAAGAGGCTGTGTGGATGGGTGGAGGTGTACATGCATACATGCATTTTATCTGATAAAATTTAGTCCTTTAAAAAGCTGCTAATAATATTTTAGATGGTATTGCTGTTGAATTCTGGAAGAGAAGACAAATAGCAGAGGAAAACAGGGTAGCTTTCTGTTAGGTTGTCTCTTGTGGTAGGCTTGTTCAGAAAGTGCTCATCCAGAGCTGTTAATGGTGTCTCTGACACTGACTCTGCTTCTTTCTTTGTTGAGCAGTCAGTCTTTGTTTCAGCCTCCTCTCTATGCATTCTTTTTTACTAATGGATCTTTTAAGCATTACAGTGTCAAAAAACCAAGATGTTTTGTCAGCTTTAGCCCTGTTGAATGCCACTTGTTCTCAGTTTTGAAGAAAGATTGCCTTTATGGTAGGAGAAAAACATCAAAGCTAACAGTCCTGCAATAGTATTGACACCGTGTTTTGTGACTGAGTTAGTCAGGCTTCAGTTTCAGCTTGTGAAAGCTCTCTGGGTGTTGTACAAGGGAGCTGTATTGGAAATGAGAGGTATGTGACCACCAGAAGCAAAGAAAGAGATGAAAAGCAGCATCAGTACAGTTGAATCATATTGAAACTTAGATTTCACGTTGATAGTGCCTGGACAGAACTCCAGAGGAGAACCCCTGGAGTAGTATTTATATGCATAATATAAAACAGGAACTTTGTTAGCCTGGTCGCAAGGAGAAAGATATATGAAATACACATGCTCTGTAGCTAATAAGGCAGGTTTTAGCATGATAGAGGGAAATCAGAGTCATGTTTAAGTGATTAGGATTGCATGAATAAGCTTGTGTGTTGTATACAGTGGGAAATAAGTAAAATCTCCACATGCAAACTGCTGTGAAAACGTGTATAGGCAGCTGTTGTTCCAGATGTCTAAAGTGTCTTAACCATCCAATGTCTTTTTATAACCTTATTGCTAGTGTTTGCAGAGCTCTGTTAGGATCAAGAGCACAAAATCAAAAGCCAGGATACTCTTAAGAACAGGTGATTGGCTTTTCAGATGAGTGTGACTTAAGGAGCAGTACAGCAATTAGACAATGCAGCGTGTTTCTCCAGGGAAACCTTTAGAAACTGTCCCAAAAACCTTCACAAAATAAGCATTTTTGTAAATATCCCATTGTATAACTGTTTTGAGAAACCTGGTTGACTTTACAGCTTTTGAGACAGTAAGAATTCAACTCTGAGCTTTTGAAAACATGACCAGCAACTGCGGTTTGGTTTTGTTCCTTTTAATGAGATTGTTGTACATGTGCAACTCAGAGAGGTGGGGAGGATACTGGGAAGCAGTGCTCACCACACTTCAGGTAAGAGTCATTAAAGCTGCTATGAAGACAGTTACTGTTTTGAAGAGAATAACTCTTTTCTGATTTGTCCTTCGTGCTGTCTTGCACAAGCTGCATGTGGTTTAGATAGATCCTCTCAGAGCAGCGGGATGGACTTGATGACCTCCCAGTAACTTTTCATTTTTGTAATGTGATAGACCATTGCTGGCATGAGGAGCGATAGAATTGCGTGTAAAGAAATAACGGCCTCGATGGTAAAAATTTGCCACGATGGAGCATACATGGATTTGAATCTCAGGATACACAACAAAACAGAGAGCAGGTAGTTAATCAGAAACCTAGACAGTGCAGCCCTTGTGTCCCCAAGATGATCATTGTTTGCCTGTGCTGCTAAGAGGAGTATAATTCTGAGCCAGTGGATCCTTGGTCATTAAGCCTGCACATCGCTATGTCCTGCCTCACAGCACAGCTAATCTGGGTGATACCGGGCTACACTAGGTTTATGCTGGGCTTGATCTAGTCAGGAGGCACTATGTATGGATTTTGATTAGATGTTAGCTCAGGTGTTCCCAGGGTGGTATAGACACAGACCAAAAGAAAATTTTCAAGGAGAAAAAGCCACAGGAGCTAAAAAAAAGACCTGGTGTACATTGGCAAGAGAAATAAGGCATTACTTCTGGATTATTTTTAAAGGTAGTTACTTGAATCTATTTCTGAGGCTTTGGCTGTGTGACGTCAACCCAACAGAGAAGGCTTGGGCCATAGAGACCAGGAGAGGATTGCACGTTAGAGATGAACAGTTACGGACACCTCTGTGTTGGATCATCAGGAGTTTGCTTCTTTGTACAAGCACCTCTGTGAGGGTCAGAGAGGTACCTGCCCTGATGTGGAGGGACCCTGCTGTAAGTGGGAGAGATCTTGAGTTCTTTTCAGAACCAGAGGTGTAGAGTCCCTGTTTTCTCCTTTCCTGTCTGTGAAATATTCCCAGAGGGATGGAAATAATTAAATGTGGTGGTTAGTATGTTTTAAAAAGAAACTGGTACCAGGACCTCCTGTATATTCCTCCTGGGTTCTCGTACATGGATAAAAAGATGATGTAGCAATAGCATAACTTTTAAATTTTGTTGTAAAAGTTACTTTTCTTTTAAATGCTCTTACTTATATCTCTGCTATAGGATTACTATTCTGTGTTCCTTTACCACATCGATACCCAGGTGTACCTTACAGATGTGCAAAGATAAAAATGTTTGCAGGCAGCCCTTGAAGGAAAGCGATTTTATATCAAAATGTTTTACTAAGATATCCTGCATACCCAAGTATATTGTTATGTTTGGAGAAACTGTGGGAAAGCAAGAATACCATCATTAGTTGGAGAATAACATATACTTTTTTTTTCCATGTTAAACAGCCTCAGTGTTTCTCACACACATGCTTATAGAAGATGGGCAAATAATAAAAAGCATGGTGGACTGCCACAAAGGATGTGCTACAGTGGTACTAGTAATTAAGCTTTAAAAGCGTGTTTTATTTCACTTTGTATGTCAGAAACTAGAGGAAACTCTGTAAGATTTATATCGGGAAATACCTTCAGTGAAAGAGAACCTGCATGTGACGCGGTATGTTGTCTTTATTCTGTTTTCCTAATAAAGACTAGAGAAAAATACTTTGACTTATCCAAAAGGAATAAAAGTAGACTTCAAATTAATGAAATAAATGCATTATTTTAGATTCTTAACTAGTAAAACTTCCTTACATTACAGTTGTTCATGGTTAAGAATTGCAGTACTTGTATTAAAAATTATAAAAAAGAAGTTGAGATTTGACACTGAGGATACGCAAGCTTTGGAGACTGAAGTTATCATTACTTTTTGTGAGAATATACATATAAGCATTGCAAATTCATCAAGATGTTTTATTTCTAAGTTTTATGCTTTGGTATTTCATTAACGATTGAGAAAGTATATAAACACTCCACCTGCATTTCATATCTGATACTTCCCAGTAAATATGTCAAATAAATGGCTTTGAAACAGCAGGTATAAAGTCAATGAATGGGAAAAACAACTGGAGATCACCAAAGATATATTGAAGTCATTTCAATTAAAAAAAAACAACACTGGAGGGAAACATGCCAGCATTGATATAGTGGTTATTATGAAAATAATGAATTGTGCTTCTGTTTTTATGGTTCACTAAAAGCATCTTGAGTGTAGAGCCTCTGTCATACTTTCTTCAGGAATGTTGCTGACGCATCAGCACTGTGTTTTGCAGGACTGTAGGACTATGCCATTACTATCTGTTGGCACTGGCAAGGTTCTGAGTGAGCTGCTTCCATACCCTCAGTGGATGGCAGACTGTAACCTCCACACACTGTGGGATTTCTTTATCCATAGCATGCACAATTCCAGCAAAAGTTCCAAGTAGGCTACTCTAATTTAATCAAGTCATTTGTTAAAAAAGATGAACTCGGTCAAGAGATGTTGATGCTAGCATTGTCCTTGTATGCCATCACTTTGACTTTGGAAAATATGAGCTAAAAAAAATAAGATAAGTCTTTATATTTAATAACCCCACATTCTTCTACACATCAAACACAGAATAGTCCATAAATGTCAAACAAATAGCCTGACAATTACCAGTGTGTGGTTGGTTCCTGAGGTATAAGGAGCTGTCATGTGGACCAGTGGAAGACTGCATGAAACAGCAAATGTGGTGTCCTAGGGCTTTAGTGTCATCATGTCCTGTGCATCCTACTTATCTCACACCTTTTCAAGTGAGATGCCCAAATGAATGATGCTCTTCTCTCTCATCTGGGATTTGGAGATGATAGTGCTTATTATCTGCAATGTGTATCCAGCTAACTATTTTTTTCAGTGAAGGAACGCTGTCTTGTAACCTTGGAGCTGTTTACAACCCCTGTTTCCCAGCACAGAAGTACACAGTTGAGAGGTTCCTACACTTGCTTCTGCAGCCTGTCACCTGCTGCATCCTTTCCTTTATTTATTTTTTTTCCCCTATTCCTAAGCAATTATTTATCCATCTAGTATGTGGTGTACTCTTACACTTCAGTCACATGTGCTGAGGAATAGATCCGGAACTTCTGTTATTTCCTGGTTTTGTATTAGCTGCTGCAGCATGGAATAGTATGTGTACTCCCAAGGCTGGCGTGGGCCCATGGCTGCGAGCAGTGCCTGAGCAGTTACAGTGACAAGCAGTTTTCTGTGAAGGGATACTCACCAAACATCGGGTGTTGAGCATATGTCCTGGTTTTAGTCAGGATGGAGTTAATTTCATTTGTAGCAGCAGATGAATGCTGTGTTTGAGAGTAAGATGGGAGTAGTGCTGATAACACCCTGATGTTTCTAGTTGCTGTCAGACAGTCAAGGACTTTCTCAGCTCTTCATGAGAAAGGAGGGGCGAAGCCAGGACAGGTGACCCAACTGGCCAAAGAGAGTATTCCATGCCAGTTACGTCCTGCCCAGGATATCGGGGGCTGAGGGGAGGAAGGCCTGGGGCGGCTCCGGGACGCGCGGTTCTTGGGGGACGGTCGGGTTCTGGGACGGCTCTGGGTGGCACGGCCTGAGTTGTATGGTTTGGTGAGAAACTGCATTGTGTATCAACTGCTTTATATATGTTTGCTTTGAAGTCCTGTTAGTATTGTTACATTGTATCTTTCTGTTATCTTAGTAAACTATCCTTATCCCAACCCACGGGCCTCTTAATTTCTTGATTTTGGGGTTATTTGCCCCTTCCTCTTCTTTTCCCTTCCCTTACTTCTCAACCCCCCTTCTCCTTCCCTTTAACCTGCTCTTTTCCTTTAAGGAGCAGGCAGCTGCGTGGATCTTGGCCCTCAGCCGGGTGAAACCACGACAGTCTTTTTGGCGCCCAACGTGGGGCCCGAAAGGTTGGGATAACGGTAGACCTGACCCTGACTGGATTGTAATTAAGTCAAAGTTGTGATAAGTACTTTGATTTAAGCAGTCTCTGGTCACGATGCTCCGGTATGTGTATAAGATTTTGCTGCTCTGTCTATTCTTTAGACCGGTAGGGATTAACAATGGCAGCTGGTATGGTGGGAGTACAGAAAGAAATATCTATGCTGTTTTCTCTTCCTTTGGGCTAAATACAACAGCTCTGGCAACAGTTTTTGAGAATTTCCAATATCCCTGGGATATTCAAACTAGCATTTTGCTGTCGTTATGTTTGGTGAATATGGTTCTGCTTTTGTTAAATATTAAGCAAAGGTTTATGAATACCACTCAAGAGTGTTCTGCGAGGCCAGATAATCACGAGTGGCAGGGTACGTGGCAGAGTATGGGCAACTACCTAGGCACTTTCTCACGTCCGATGTTTTGGAGTTTCACTCCCGAACAGTTACAGGACCCTGATAAAGTGGCTGCATATCTGAAAAGAAATTGCCGTAAGTTTCCCAGAGATGCACAGTTTACTGCACTGTGCTGGGCCCTGGCCACTATTTACCAAACACTGCTTGATAGCAGTCATCAGTGTCAGAGGGAAAGGAAGGAAACCTGCCCAACAGAAACTGCAGCTACTGTAACCACTGGGACTAACACTGAGGCCACTGTAACTTCTATGACTAGAACTGTGGCTACTGCAACCTGCCAAACTGATGCTGCAGCTACTGTAACCACTGGGACTAACACTGAGGCCACTGTAACTTCTATGACTAGAACTGTGGCTACTGCAACCTGCCAAACTGATGCTGCAGCTACTGTAACCACTGGGACTAACACTGAGGCCACTGTAACTTCTATGACTAGAACTGTGGCTACTGCAACCTGCCCAACTGAAACTGCAGCTACTGTAACCACTGGGACTAACACTGAGGCCACTGTAACTTCTATGACTAGAACTGTGGCTACTGCAACCTGCCCAACTGAAACTGCAGCTACTGCTGCCCCTACAGCAGATACTGCCGGTAAAACAAAAAATCAACCCACATCAGTGTCGGTTGCTCCTGTACGAAAGAGGAAATACACAAAGAAAGTTGTTCCTGTAGTGAAGGATGAGGATGAGGATGAAATTGAATCAGGGCCACCTGATGAAGGTCAGGATAAAGCAGAGTCATCTGATGAATGTCAGGATGAAGCAGGGCCATCCAAACCATCTCAGGATAAGGCAAAGCCATCTCAACCATCCCGGGATAAGGTTGTTCCATCTCAACCATCTCAGGATGAGGTTGTTGTCACACGATCCCTGTCCCTGAGTGAGCTGCGTGAGATTCGAAAAGATTTCAGCCGCCGCCCAGGTGAGCACATCATCACTTGGTTGCTCCGATGCTGGGATCACGGAGCCAGTAGTCTGGAATTAGATGGCAGGGAGGCCAAACAGTTGGCATCCCTAGCCAGAGAAGCAGGCATTGATAAGGCAATTGGGGAAAAGCCTGAAATCCTCAGCCTCTGGAGGCGACTACTGTCAAGTGTGAGGGAAAGGTATCCCATAAAGGAATACATTACATGTCAAACACCCAAGTGTAACAACCTAGAGGCAGTTATCCAGCACCTGAGAGAATTAGCTGTACGGGAGGTAATTTATTATGATCTGGACAACTCACAGCTCCCCTCTGATCCTGATGACGTCCTATGCACCCCAGCTATGTGGCGTAAGGTGGTACGAAGTGCACCAGCAGGGCACACCAATTCATTGGCAACAATGGACTGGAGTGATACATATCCACCAACCGTATCTGAGGTGTCCGGCCACCTCCGGAGATATCAGGACAATGTTTCTCTCTCTGTGATCGCAGCAGTAGAGAAACTGGTCAAGCGACTTGATGAAAATGTGTCCAACTTCCAACCTGTATGCAGCCATGTTGCAGCTATTGGGAGAAAGCGTCCATCATCCCAGAAGGGAGGATACAGTAGGTACACACCGCGAGAGACGCTGTGGTTTTACCTGCGTGACCATGGTGAGGCTGAAGTGAGCTTAACTGGGAAGGACTGGGAGAAACACCCAATTGTGACTGGCCCAGAAGCTCCGTGCATTTTAGGTATGGATTATCTCCGTAGAGGGTATTTTAAAGACCCAAAAGGGTACCGATGGGCTTTTGGAATAGCTGCTTTGGAGACAGAAGAAATTGAACAATTGCGTGCATTGCCTGGACTCTCGGACAATCCTTCTGTTGTGGGGTTGTTGAAGGTCAAAGAACAGCAAGTGCCAATTGCTACAATGACAGTGCACAGGAGACAATACCGTACTAACCGGGATTCCCTGATCCCCATCCATAAGCTGATTCGTCAACTGGAAAGTCAAGGAGTGATCAGCCGAACCCGCTCACCCTTTAACAGTCCCATATGGCCAGTGCGGAAGTCCGATGGAGAGTGGAGGCTGACAGTGGATTATCGTGGCCTAAATGAAGTCACTCCAGGTATGAGTGCTGCTGTACCAGACATGCTGGAACTGCAGTATGAACTGGAGTCAAAGGCAGCTAAGTGGTATGCCACAATTGACATTGCAAATGCTTTCTTTTCAATACCACTGGCGCCAGAATGCAGGCCACAGTTTGCTTTCACCTGGAGGGGCATCCAATACACGTGGAATCGTCTGCCCCAGGGGTGGAAACACAGCCCCACCATCTGCCATGGACTGATTCAGACTACACTGGAAAAGGGTGAAGCCCCAGAGCACCTGCAGTATATTGATGACATCATTGTATGGGGCAATACGGCAGAGGAAGTATTTGAGAAAGGAAAAAGGATAATTGAAATCCTTTTAGAAGCTGGTTTTGCTATAAAACAAAGTAAAGTCAAGGGGCCTACGCAAGAAATCCAGTTTTTAGGAATAAAATGGCAGGATGGGCGTCGTCAGATCCCAATGGACATTATCAATAAAATTGCAGCTATGTCTCCACCAAGCAACAAAAAAGAAACACAAGCTTTCTTAGGTGTTATAGGTTTCTGGCGAATGCATGTCCCAAACTACAGTCTCATTGTGAGCCCACTTTACCACGTAACTCGGAAGAAGAATGATTTCCAATGGGGCCCTGAGCAGCAACAAGCCTTTGAGCAGATCAAACGTGAGATAGTCCATGCAGTGGCCCTTGGGCCTGTCCGGACAGGGACAGATGTTAAAAATGTGCTTTACACTGCGGCCGGGGAGAATGGACCTACCTGGAGTCTCTGGCAGAAAGCACAAGGAGAGACTCGAGGTCGACCGCTGGGGTTTTGGAGTCGGGCCTACAAAGGCTCTGAGGCCAATTATACTCCAACAGAAAAGGAAATACTGGCCGCCTATGAAGGGGTTCGAGCCGCTTCAGAAGTGATTGGAACTGAAGCCCAGCTCCTCCTGGCACCCCGACTGCCAGTGCTGGGCTGGATGTTCAAAGGGAAAGTCCCTTCTACACATCATGCCACTGATGCTACGTGGAGCAAGTGGGTTGCACTGATTACTCAGCGGGCTCGAATAGGAAACCCTAATCGCCCAGGAATTGTGGAAGTGATCACAGACTGGCCAGAAGGCAAAGATTTTGGGATGTCACCAGAGGATGAGGAGGTGACAAGGGCTGAAGAAGCCCCACCTTACAACAAACTGCCAGAGAATGAGAAGCAATATGCTCTGTTCACTGATGGCTCCTGTCGCCTTGTGGGAAAGCAACGAAGATGGAAAGCTGCTGTATGGAGTCCTACAAGACGAGTAGCAGAAGCTACTGAAGGAAAAGGTGAATCAAGCCAGTTCGCTGAGGTGAAGGCCGTCCAGTTAGCCCTGGACATTGCTGAGAGAGAAAAGTGGCCAATGCTCTACCTTTATACTGATTCATGGATGGTAGCCAATGCCCTGTGGGGTTGGTTGCAGCAGTGGAAAAAGAACAACTGGCAGCGTAGAGGCAAACCCATATGGGCTGCTGACTTATGGCAAGATATTGCTGCCCGGTTAGAGAAGCTCGTTGTAAAGGTACGTCATGTTGATGCCCATGTGCCTAAGAGTCGGGCCATGGACGAACATCAAAACAACCATCAGGTAGATAAGGCTGCTAGGATTGAAGTGGCTCAAGTAGACCTAGACTGGCAACGTAAAGGTGAATTATTCCTAGCTCGATGGGCTCATGATTCCTCAGGTCATCAAGGGAGAGATGCAACATATAGATGGGCTCGAGATCGAGGGGTGGACTTAACCATGGATGCTATTGCACAAGTTATCCATGAATGTGAGACGTGCGCCGCAATCAAGCAAGCTAAGCGCTTGAAGCCACTTTGGTATGGAGGCCGGTGGATGAAATACAAATATGGGGAGGCTTGGCAGATTGATTACATCACCCTCCCACACACCCGCCATGGCAAGCGTTACGTGCTTACAATGGTGGAGGCAACCACCGGCTGGCTAGAGACATATCCTGTACCCCATGCCACTGCCCGGAATACAATCCTGGGTCTTGAAAGGCAAGTCCTATGGCGACATGGCACCCCAGAAAGAATTGAGTCAGACAATGGGACTCATTTCCGAAATGCTCTCATAGACACCTGGGCAAAAGAGCATGGTATTGAGTGGGTGTACCACATTCCTTATCATGCACCAGCCTCTGGGAAAATTGAACGATATAATGGACTCTTAAAGACTACCCTGAAAGCAATGGGTGGTGGAACATTCAAACACTGGGATACACATTTAGCCAAAGCCACATGGTTAGTTAACTCTAGAGGATCCACCAATCGATCTGGTCCTGCCCAGTCAAAATTTCCACGTACTGTGGAAGGAGACAGAGTCCCAGTGGTGCATATGAAGAGTGTATTAGGGAAGACAGTTTGGGTCATCCCTGCTTCAGGCAAAGGTAAGCCCATGTCTGGGATTGCTTTTGCTCAAGGACCTGGTTGTACTTGGTGGGTAATGCAGAAGAATGGAGAAGTTCGATGTGTACCCCAGAGGGATTTGATTTTAGGTGAGAATAGCCAATATAATTAATAAGGTAGAAATTGTATTATAATAATTGCTCTGTGCATTCATTATTGCTATTATTGCTGTATGTTGTATGTTGTACCAATGGAGTTGCAGCTGGAGTCATACAAGTCAATGAAGGAAGAGTGCCATGATGACGGGACCAAGACCTGGTGTTCCAAGAACTTTTTTCCTCCTTCCCTTTGAAAATGAACATCTTTGATTCACAGACTATGAACATGGACCATGTCAGCTGTATCGGCCGAGAGCCCGAGATGCAACGATCCAATGGCGCATACTGACACCAAGAGAGACTGTTACGACGAATGAAGCCTGAAGATCATCATGGACTAAATGTTCATTCGCTCAGAAGAATGGTCCATAGACTAAGGGAATAATACCTGTATGCACATGTGTGCGTATACATGTGTACACACATATATGGGTGTCTGAAACAAGAAATGGTTGGATTTGGTCATGACGTAAATGGTATGGAATAAGGGGTGGATAATGTCCTGGTTTTAGTCAGGATGGAGTTAATTTCATTTGTAGCAGCAGATGAATGCTGTGTTTGAGAGTAAGATGGGAGTAGTGCTGATAACACCCTGATGTTTCTAGTTGCTGTCAGACAGTCAAGGACTTTCTCAGCTCTTCATGAGAAAGGAGGGGCGAAGCCAGGACAGGTGACCCAACTGGCCAAAGAGAGTATTCCATGCCAGTTACGTCCTGCCCAGGATATCGGGGGCTGAGGGGAGGAAGGCCTGGGGCGGCTCCGGGACGCGCGGTTCTTGGGGGACGGTCGGGTTCTGGGACGGCTCTGGGTGGCACGGCCTGAGTTGTATGGTTTGGTGAGAAACTGCATTGTGTATCAACTGCTTTATATATGTTTGCTTTGAAGTCCTGTTAGTATTGTTACATTGTATCTTTCTGTTATCTTAGTAAACTATCCTTATCCCAACCCACGGGCCTCTTAATTTCTTGATTTTGGGGTTATTTGCCCCTTCCTCTTCTTTTCCCTTCCCTTACTTCTCAACCCCCCTTCTCCTTCCCTTTAACCTGCTCTTTTCCTTTAAGGAGCAGGCAGCTGCGTGGATCTTGGCCCTCAGCCGGGTGAAACCACGACAGCATACTTGTTGGTGTTGGCTACTCTGTGTGCATAGCCACCTGTGTTCTTTTCTCATGGAGCTTCGTTCTGAACACCTATTTTACTTCATCAAGTCTCTTTCCTTGCTGGACTTTGGATTCCTTGTGATGAGTGTGTTTGAACACTGTCCGCTCCCCACTGTGTGGAGGTGCCTTTTATGGTCAGAAAACTTTATCAAGGCTTAGATCTTCTCTGCCCACTCATCTTTATCTGAGGGTGTTGGTTTTGTTTGTCGTTGGTTTTGTTTGTCATTGGTATTTGTAAAATTTCTGATATAGATGGTTAGCTCTTTAGATTTTCTATGTTCACACTTTTTGATTGCATTTTCTGTTTAAACCATTACTGGTGTGCCTCCTGTTTTTTCCAGTGTTGAGAGCATTATTTGGAGCAGATTTCCTTGATAGAGCATGCTCCAGTACTCAGCCACTTTGCCTGAATTAAAAGGAAATACTGGAAATGGCAAATTCTTTGGAACAAACCTTTCTAAAGATACAGTTCCCAAATTCCAGTGGTTGGCAGCTCGTATCTGCTCCTGTTAGGCTGGAGAAAGGCAAGCAGAAAGATTGAAGGTAAAAAAAAAGTATTTCCGAATTTTGTTTTTCTTCCTTTCTTTTGTTTTGCTTTCATCTAAAAATAGAACCATCTTCCTTTTATGTGGGCTGTGTTCATAGCAACTGAGGACGTAGTTAATTCAGACTTATGCTGAAGGGATCAAAGATCAAAACAAGCTGTATGTGGAGGGCCATGAATTTCTTTGGGTCGGAGATGAAAATCTGTTTGTAACTTGCAGACTTAAGAACGGGAAGAAAAGTTTCCAGGGATCTGTGGGGGCTACCACCTCAAAAGTATATTCAGTGTAAGGGAAAGCCTTCAAGGACTTGAAAAGGAGACTTAGCAATTGGGTGTGGGAGGGAGTGGTATTTTTGGTTGTTGAAAAATGTTGTTCTCCAACATGAAAGAAAGAGAAACAAACTTCAGCCCTGTACATCCAGAGTGAACAGGGGAGCAGTGGAGAAGACAGAAGCGGGTGGAGGTGAATCTAATTTTGAATGCCCAAAGGACAACATGTTTCATAGACATGTCTGTCTATCTCTACATCTACTGTATCTGGACTTCTAAGTATGCTTAGTATGCTCTTATGTGAGGAATTATTAAAAAACTATGAAGGATAATGATGAAGTCGAGTATGTTTCAGGGAGTAGGAAACTGGCTGGAGTAGTGATAGTGGTGTGACAGGAAGCAAACTTCCAGAGGTGAAAGAGATTATTGGAAAACAGTCCATTTACTGTGGAAATTATCTGCGCATCATCACAGAAATTAACTTTTCAAGCAGCCTTTCAGGAGCGGTTGGGGAAGCGTAGGAATAGGAAATGTCCTTGTGTTTTAATATACAGGTTGATAAATTTAGGTAGTGATTACCTAATGAATGTAGTAGCAGCAGAGGACTACACTGGGAGTCCTGGGAGGTGTGTCATGGTCCTTTAGTCCCTGCCTATCCATTCCAATGATGCCTTGGCTGTTCCTCTATGCAGGCACTTGGCAGTCATCCATACTGTCGTGTACAGCGCCTTACCTTGAAAACAGCAGGCAGAAGGGAGCCAATGTGCCTTATGTTTGCCGATAATCAGATTGGGGTACTGTAGTACTGCTAATTAGTTCAGTACTAAGGCAAGTAGTAGCAAAGATGATGATCTTGTTACACTGAACTGGAAATACACTTAAAAAGATGACAACTCTTCTAATTTTTTTAAAAAAAAACCTCAAGAAAAAACAACTATTACATTTAGAATACACTTTTCCCTGTATCCGAATAGTTTCAGGAATGGTTTGATTCAGAGAACAAAACTTCCAAAACACCTAGAGATAATGTAGGTCTGAATTAAATTTCCATGGAAGTTAATGGGAAAATATTCTGGGAACATTATGTCGAGTCCTTGAAAAGTAAAAATGGTAAAATAAAATAGGGCAATTCAATAATCCCACTGGGGAAAGATCATCATCTCTGTAAAGATAAGGTTATTCATTTTCTCTTACAGCTGTTTTATGAAACATACCGAATATGTTTCTTACTTGATGTGTCATATGTGATATAAATGTAAACCAGATATTGGGCTGCTGGGGAAGAGCTTCCCGCAGCTGTTGATGCAGTTGAGAAAATTAATGTGTATTCTGTTTTAAGATAAAGGAATTGCAGATTATTTTTTTCCCTTTCTGTAAATATAGGGAATAGAAAAGCAGCACACTTCAATGTTTTCTGTACTTACTGAACCTGTTTTAGGCTGCAATAAAAGAACTGTATTATGTGCTCACTGTGTGCCATAGATATGGGTTGTTATAGGATGTGTGCCTTTTCCTCAGTACAACATTGTTCCCCTCAGTATTGGCCACATGCCAGTATCGCCTTTTATGAAAAGGTCATTCTTCATGTACAGAGGTGTGTGATGGAGCCTAGGGCAGGAAGAATTGAGCATCCTTGTCTTTTATTGCCCTCCAAGCCAGAAAACACTGAGCCTCAGCCTGTCCCTTTGGGCTGTGTCCCTACAGCGGTGTGCAGACGTTCACAGCAGTGCTGGGCTTGGCTTCCTTCCACTACTGGGGCCATTTTTTTAGCCATCCATTCTGTGAAAAAATACCTAAGTGTTTGTAGGTTAGTTCATTTCAAAATCTCTACACACAACCTCTTGTTTTTCAGGTGGTTTCTTTTTCTAAAAGCATTCTCTGTAATCTGACCCTTCTCCTCCAGGATTTGGTTCATGTCAATTCAGTTTCCACTACATTTCCTTTTTTTTACCTATCCTAGGAGCCAGCTCCTAATCTTGTATTGTATGACTGAGTCTGCGAACCTCTGAATACTTTTGCTTGTCCTTTCCTGCACTTTTGAAGTCTTTGCAATATTCTTGTGTTGCTGTAGTTTTTAGTAGGCTAAAATATTACATTATTGACACGTATTGTTCTGCTGGGAGAAGTCAGGTGCGTCGGTTATTTGAGAAAACTAGAGACTCTAATTAGGTATACACAGTAAGACACAATTTTCTCTCCATTTATCTTTGCTACTTGACACTAAATTTATAATGGAGATTTTTTTTTCTACTTCTACTGTTTAACTGCAGTACAGTTAAAATGGAGAAGGATTTTGTCTTGTCTTTGAAGTGTTAACAGCTCTGAGAAGATCTAAAGGGACTTTTCCCCTTGCACAGTTGTTTTCATACTCTTTATATCATCATTGCTATGGTTTTCTGCTCTGTAGCTTTCATTTGCTCTTAGGTTGTGGTCTCTTTCCCACTCCCTGTAAAGATGACTTGGTTTTTGCTGTTACAGAGATTCTTACAGAAGTAGGTATGTGTAAGTTGTCCCATTATGTGTTCCTAACCTTTACTCACACCTGGGATTCGAGGGTTATGTTCTTTTGCTCCCCAGTGGATTTTACATGAGGAATAATTTTTGCAAGTCACTGTGTGTGACATAACGTAGCTTTAGAGTTACTTGAAGTTTTTAAATTACTCTGTTATGATACTAGGCTTTCAGATGATTTTTCATGTGATGCATGAAAAATGTATTTTCAGTAAGGCATAAAATTACTCAAAGGAGGTCAGTTAGAGTGCATTAGCCTGGGACGTTAGCTAAGTTTAACATTATAGAATTGAAAATAGCATGTGAAAAGACTGTATTTAATAATAACGTATACTTTCCTACATTATAAAATCATTGGGGGCATTTATCGAAATTGGGGCACTGTAATATACTTGATGTTCTCTTGAGGGAAAAGTTTTAGTCTGTTATATTGTGCCTTTTATTGCTTTATTATTTACATGAGCAATGGCAGTGATTTACCTAGAGGAAAAAAGTATTTAGTCAAGGTGCTTGATAAAGAATTCTGATTACATAGTATGCCTTTTCTTTATGATGGACATCAGACTGTCTAACTCTTTTTGAATCCTGCTTTTTTATGATTGTTTCTCCATCAATGTCAGACTTTTTGGGAGAGGTGAAAATTACTGCTTGGATTGACTGTCCCTTGAAGGTAATAGTTAGAAAAAAAGCTACTCAGCTTGTTTTCCGTAGGCATGGGAGTTACCTTGTCTTTTTCTTGTTGACTGTCCACAGTTAAAACCAGAATTGACAGCCAAGAGCTATATTTGCATGTCAGACAAATGCAGTGATTCCTCTGGGAACACTATGGCTTTAGTTGGGTAATAACTGCTGTCGAGGTTATTAAAGATTTGGGGGGGATTTATAACTGAATTTTGTTGTTTATGGCAACGCCTATGCCAGCAGTGAGTTGTGCCACCTTTGCTGAACTGTAGACTGCTTCATTCCTTATGTCTGAAGTTTATAAAGGTTATGAAAGGTGTTTAGTTATTTAAATATCTACATGGATAAACACTGAGGAAATGGCCAAAGGAAAGTAGACTTGCCCACTGTTCAGTGTTTGCCTCCTCTTAGGACCTTCCTCTTCTCTTAGCCACGTGCTTGGTATTTTTGGAGCTTCATAGAATTATTAAGGTTGGAAAAGACCTCCAAGATCATCTAGTCCAAACATCCTCCTACCCACCCATATTACTCAACCATTCCCTAAGTACCTCATGCAGCTTTTCCTTAAACACCGTGAGGGACAGTGATTCTACCATCAACCTGGGCAACTCATTCTGATGCCAAACTACTCTTTCTGAAAAGAAATTTCTCCTAATTTCTAACCTGAACCTCCCCTGGCACAACGTGCAGCCATTCCCTCTCGTCTTGAAACTAGTTAGCTCGCTGCTAGTAGTCAGCAAGAAAAGGCTGACCCCCAGCTCAGCACAACCTTCTTTCAGGTAGTTGGAGAGAACAATAAGGTCTCCCCTGAGCCTCCTTTTCTCTGTACTGCATTCATATCCTCACTTCATGTGTCCTCTGTGACTGTTCTCTTAGAGGATGTGGTTGCAAGATTCCTAGGCCAAAGTCACATTCTCTTCCTTTTCTGGAGTGAATGTTTTCATAAAGGATAGAAAATGAGGCTGAGATGTGTTTGATACTTTGTTGTAAGAAAAGGCAACTGAACAAGCAGTTTCAGCTATCATGATTTGCTGTTCTAGAAGAGAGGAACGCAGCTGATGAGATTTATCAGACTGGTAAGGACATTTGAGCTGGCTCATTACGATAGCCATGAAAATATGTGTTTTGTAGCAGTTCACTCAGAAGCTTCAGAATTCTTTCAGAAAGCTCCAGAGTGCCAGTATTCATGCAAAGTTATGTAGTAAATCAAGGATGAAAATATTTAGAGTGGTTTCACAAAACCACTCTTTGCAGAAAGCAAGTTCCCTGAAGAAAGCTGTTCTTTTATGCCCTTAAATAGCCATGGCATTAATAATTTTGTCATTAATATGACAATAATTTTTATCAGTATTTCGTTGTTTTTAGTCTCTCTGATAGAAGATGTAAGAATAAAAAACAAAGTCCTTATTTTTCTGATGTAGTTTGATTTTTAGATGATGTGTAGAAGTCCAGGGTCTCAGTTAATACCAGATTTGTGACCAAGTTTAGTTGATGCATCGTTTGCAGTTTATCACAGAGAGCTCTGCTTTTCCATGTTGCAGTTCTTTTTAATTTAGACCTTTGCCTTTTCCTACACTGGCATGTGTTGTCAGTGGAAGATTAAAATTGTGATTTGCATGGTGTTGACTGGACAGTGTGAAGAACATGTTATCTGCAAATCTTCCAGCTGCCCCCAGAGAATTAGTTCAATTAATTACCCTGATATTTGCTATGGTATCTGTACAGGATTGTAACTTTTATATTTGGAGGATATTGGAGGACTCAGGAAAGGGTAAAGTGTATGCTTTCTGTGTGGTCAGAAGACATAGCTAGAGAAAGTCTGTATGTCTGTCTTGAGCTCCTCATAGGGCAAGCGGGACATTTCTAGTGAGCAGGGATCTTCTCCTGACTGATGCTAATTAAATGGCAGATGGGTTTGTTTATGGGCTTAAAAATGGTTAAATAAAAGCATAGTGTTAGAAGGGTGATGTTATCAAGGACAAAGGGTTTATAAAATTTAACAGATGTGGGTTTAATTGTGTGACACCAGCTTAGAGCTGTACTGGAGGACATTTGGAGATAATAGTAAGGCAAATGAGTATATGCATTGTAAGCATGTGGGTGTAGAGATAAGGCTTGATTTGCATATTTCTTTCATTTTAGTTTCCTTGTTTTCAAAAGTTGCATTTGAGGACAAGCACGACGCTACTTTTATATCAGCTAAGTAACTGCCATTTGGATTTTAAAGTATTTTTCATAGAAATAGAAAAGCTGTTTGAGGGGTGGAATGGCTGCTTAAGCAATTGCGTTTACAGGGATGGTTTTCAGTAGAGATGCAACTGTAGCTGAGTGAAATATCACATCCAAGTCTGGCTGCTTCCTTTTACCTCCTTGCAGCCGGGTGCAGTTGTCCGCAACACACAAGGCCAGTTTTATGTTTTACATTCTCTTCTTCATCTTACTAAGCTGTAAGCATTTTTGGATGTCTATTTGTGTGCAAACTGGCTCTTTCTATTTGGTGTCTTTTGCTTCTGTGCACGTGTGTCACCAGAAGCAGTGTGTGAAGAGCCTCAGGCTTCAAGGCTAAGTCCTCTGGGCTCTGTAGTGGCTAAGGACCCACCACGTTTCTGTCCCTTCAAAACAGCTTCCTTTCAAGTCAGAGCATTTCCAGCACAGTCAAACGTCCCTTGTTGCTTCCTTTGCCCTTCTTATTTACCCTTTCTCTCTACTATCAGCCAGCTTCTTCAGGACCCACATATCTTGGTATACGAGTACCTATCTTACTATGTTGTGTACTTCCTGGTCATCCAAGAGGAAAAAGAAGTTTTTGTTTAAAATCAGTGCATCTTCTGTTTTGGGTACCCGAAGAAGGTGACAGATGAGCTTTGTGCATTCCACAGTGCAGGAGCGGTTGGGGCCGTGCAGTGTAAGGCTGCTGCAGAGTGAGGCTGTCAGAAAGCTAAAGAGGTGAACACAGACCAGTTCCCCAAGGAGAGGGAGAATAGATCTATGTGCGCTATAAGAAGCAAAAATATTATTATTCCTCGCAAATCCTAAGTGTTAAATGTCTGTCTGTCTCTGGAGCTTAAATGGTTATTATACCAAGTTTAAATACCGAAGTTTTGATTCCTAAACATATATCAAGTCCTGTCCTCTGGGAGCAGGAAGCAGCAGATGAGTGAGTTGCTTTCATAAACAGAGTTCTTAGTCTTCGTGTTCAATGTGGACTGAAAACCTCCTTGCAATGTTGCTCTGTTTAAAATGAAAGAGATGAAGACTAACATTAGAGAAACTTTCATTTATTTCTTTGAACACTGCCTCCAAACAAAGAGGGATTCTATATGTGATGAGTTTAAGAGGGAGAAGGCACAAAGCATGAATGGGCAGGATGGCTTGAGAAGTGTAATTGTCCTTGATGCTGTCACAATAAGATGCTAACCCAGGTGGGTCCCACTTCTGCTGGGAGTAATGTGCAGAAATAGTGTGAAATTAAGCTGTGGCTGTGAACTAAGCTATTTGAAGTGCCAGTTCTTGGGGACTGACACCCCGCTGCAGGGGAAGAAGTACTTAAGAGTATGTATTAAAAAGGAGAAGAAAGAAAAAAACTAATTTATACCGTATCAATGAAATATATGCTGCTGCACTGTTATACTTGCTCATCTGAAAGTATACGTGTCCACCAAAGCTTACTGAGTGCTCTAGGAAAAAAGAAAGATTTACTACTAATTTAATAAGACATATGGCCACCTGTCACTTCACTGAAAATTTACGCATTAGTTAATGGATAAAACTGTCATGCTTAGCTTTTAACATTAAAAGCTTGGTCTTTAGGAAAAGAGAATACCCTCACAAATTGCAGACAGTCCAAGAATAAGATCTCAAGATTTTATGTGATTTGGCCTATATAGTAAGTTGAGTTGTCTAATAAACGGTAGCAATTCATCATCTGCTTTGGAAGTCTGAAGTTTAGTAGGCAGTCATATAGTATGTCTTTTGGTGCCTAGACTATCTCAGGAAAAAAAAATCATGGATTTTGGAAGGGCCAAGGGGATTATGGCTTGATTTATTTGGCAACAAAATTGACTATAAACCTGCCTTTACTATGCTCAGGGGACCAAGGCATAGAGATGTCATATTGAGTAATAACCTCGGGATAATATCAAGGTCTTTGGTCATCTCACTGATTTCGCACAGGCGAAGCCATAGATATAAAACACTTGATACTAGAGGAATAGGACATTTCATGTGGATAATAAACACCTAGGAAAATTAATGATCTGTCTGGCTAAAAAGATAAGCCCTGAGTCACAATAAGTGAGAGCACTGGAGGAAGAGCCAGCTACATGCGTTTAACTGTTTTAGTTCTGTCCAAAGTACCACTTACTGTCAGGTAAAATGTGGTTTGTACATAATTATTCCTATGTAATGGCCAGTGCTTGCATCCAAGGATTGCCCTGTTGTCTGCTGGGTGTTGACTAACTGCAATAGTTAATGACAAAAGTGGGTTCTTTATAAGCATCCATTTTCCCTGCTACACATTTTAACACCAAAGGTAGGACTGAGGTTTTTATAATAGAACTTTGTGGCTGGCGTCTGAATCCATCTGACGTCAGTAGTACACAAACTATCAGTGATTGATATTCCCTAATTTTTGTTCCCCTCCACACTGAGGTGCAGAGGTTTTTATGGCAAAGCCATGGTCGTGCTGAGCTCCCAGTTATCTTGTCTGGAGTTGTAGGCACTCCAACGTTTGCAAATCAGGTCTTCATTTTCCCAGTTGTGAGCTGTATTGGAAATGTGCAGCATTTGGAAGCGTACACACACCTTTTAGGATGTAGTAGCAGCAGAAGCCATTGATGTTCAATGGGCTTGAACAAAACCTACTCTTAAGAGAAAGGCAGTTCAGGATTTTTCACCAGCTGGGTTTGCTTCCCTCCTTTGCAGCTTATTGTAATTTGGAGGTTTGGTGGGGTCTCTCCAGTTGAGCACAGCACTCGCGTGTAACCGCCAGCATGGACTTGGAGCCCACTGAAGACAAAGCTGTGAGTGAACATAGTGGAGAAGAGAGGACATGGAGTTGAGCACTCTTAAATATCTGCTCAAGTACTCTCCTAATGCAACAGGATATTTTACAGCACAAGTAGAGTTTGGTGCAAGGTGGAGGGAGGTCAATTTGCTACTCTTGCCAGAAACTGTTTTCTGGTATGCCAAGGAGATTCATGCTTTAGCACACAATACACAGAGGAGGAAAACAGAAAAAACCCTTCTCTGTCAGTACAAAGCAGCTCTAAATGGTATGCTTTTTAAAGTGGGAATGTCCAGTTCTTTGATCGTGAGATGCAAAGGGCAGAAAACAAAATACTGAGGTCAGAGGGAGGAGAAAGGAGAGGGAAGGCAGCAGCAAACACTGGGTTTGTGCATGTGATGAGCAACACAGCACAAAGGCAATCGCTGCTGCCTTTGTGCTGCACATAAGCTAGGTGTGGAAGCAATGCAACTATCTAACTGTTACACCTGTGGCTTTTTCTTCTCTTCCTTATGACAGACAAAAGTGGTTTACATGGCTTTGAATGGCCCTGTCATAGACATGACTATGTGTGCTTCAGGAAATGTTTTAGATTCATTTAAAAAAAAACCCCGTTAGCAGTTAAAAGCAGCCTAGTGAGGCTTGGGGGTGAATCAGTGAGTGATGGATCAAAATACGGACCCAGCAGAGGAAAGGATGAGGGAAGAAGACAAAACTGGTGTGCATGTATACTCTCACTATACCTGAAATTGGACAGATTCCTACCCGCATTGAAAGTCACTATTGTTGGACCAGCCTCTAATGTCATGTGGGTGAGGAGAATCCCATAGGCAGAGATTTTTTTCAGATCCGAACTCAATTTTAGTAATTGTAAAGTTATGAAAAACAGAAGCAAAAGCTAACAGGAGTTGGTTTACAAATGCAGAAATGGAACCTATCCTCAGTGTCAATTGCTCTATCTTTTATGGCATGTGTTTTATCAGAAATGTGTGAATTCCAATTTTAGGAAAAGCTTCCATGAAGTTTGACTGTCCTGATATTCCTGGTACCAAATTCTGTACAAAGCAAAGCTGTAAATTGCTCCAATATTTGCATTTTAATACCTCATAATATTTTATCAGTTACAGTTATGTTTTAATGTTTTTTATTGTTTTATTTGGTCTGTACATGTATAGCTGTAACAGCAAAATTGCAGCAGAATCTACAGCTGTTGTCTCACAGAGAAACTTTTCAAGAATAGCCAGTAGCTGTTACCCCAAACCTCTAATTACAAAATTTATGTGGAACTGCTAACAAATGTGTATCATATAAATGATAGATTATGGTGTGATACAGATACAAACAAGTGATGAAAGCACTTTAACACATCTTGTCAATAGACTGTGCTTAAAAAGGAAATATTTATAAACAAGCGGATAGGCGTACATATAAACATGATGTTTCTCACCAAATGTAGTAGCACAGAATATTGCATTGTCCAGGGATGAGAGAAAATTAAAATTCCCAGAGGAAGTGATTAAGTATTTGTGCCCAGCAAATTCAGTACGAACCTGCCTGCAGTAGTCCTTATTGTGCTGCAATTTTACCTTTTCTGCACAACCCATGTATATACATTGCAGTGCTAGTTCATAAAACAGGAAAAAAAAATTTGGCTTACTACATGGTTTTGCAGAAGATTTAGTATATAAGGGCTTGAACTGAACTTTCAGAGATGGTTTAAGAAAGATAATAGTAGGCTGGTGAATCAAGATGATCTGTAGCAAGTAGGGAGAAAAAGGCAATTTATTATTCAGAGCTACCTCTGTTGGTGGAAAAAAGTAAAAAGCAGAAAGAGCTCTGGCAAATTTCCACTCTAGGAAAAGCAAATAAGATGGCTTTTGGACAGGAAAAGAGAAGATAGTTTTCCCCTATCAAATACAGCTGTCTGCTGCCAGTTGTTTTCTGCTGGCTTTAACAAAGGAGCAAACTCAAACCCAAAGGGCGTTAACAAAAAGTTCAAGGACAGAGGAGGAGCAGGTTTGTAGGATGCTCATATTTGGTCTCCACAAGTCAGTAAGTCAGTCGTGCTGGAAGCATGTGAACTGAGTTGAAGGGGGGGTACATGAGAATTCCTGATCAAATTCACTCAGCAAGAAATCTAATTTGGGCAGCTGCGGTGGGGATGGGTTTGTCTTTATTTTTCAAGTGTCAGATCATAGTAAATAATTTTTCACTGAGGAGACTTGGTTGCTGAAATGCTGATTAGCCTTAGAGTTTACTAAAATACTAGAAGATGTCTTATTAAGAGTGATTTTCTAGATTTGCCAGAGTAATTCAGATTCCAGCAGTACATACTTTGACACTGCTTCATTTATTTGTATTCTTCTAGAAAATTATTGGTGATTTTTGAGATTGTGTAATTCCTTCATTTGTTGGGGAGAAATAAAGCTTACGCCATTAGCATTTGACTGATTTTACAGGGATATAGAAGTTGAAGCAAAAGGAAGTATGCTATCGTGCAGAACTATCAACCAGATTGCTCATTGTGTTCATAGCTTTCCATGGAGCATGGTAAAAGGGTTGAATGACAACATGAAAAAAAAGAAAAAGTCTTCTCTCCCTGAACCTATATGTACCTATGTTTTCTTGCAACTTGATTTGACTCTGATACCTGAAAAAGCATTTTCACAAGTAACCATGTCTCAGTAATATCTGTGGTTAGGTTGTTAGATCTAAGATTGCGTGGTGGAATAAAGGCTTCATCTATTGTAAATGCCTGTTGCAGCAATAATTAAATATACTGTACAGAAAAAATGTCAGTTGTGCCCCAAGGCTTCCTTTTTTAGTGCTTTTTAGGCCAAAGATAACTAGGAGGAGATGTGCTTTTGTGTTCTAGCTGTGATGAGGTGAAATGACTGAAGGATGAAGGTGGTTGGTGTAGCGTGTGCTTTTTCTGACTTGGACCTTTTCTAAGCAACTGGGTTTCTTCATGTCATCACAGTGGCAGTGGATAATAATGGGCTTTCAAAAGATAGCACACTATTCAGGTTGCTTTAAAAGCTAAATGAGTTGCATTCATTATGTTATGGTTCATGACTTTAAGAACTAAACCCATATTCTCCTCAAACTAATCCTTTTTGTTGTGCCAGGTATATACTACCTCATATATCTATGAATTTGTTTTTTATCTAGTTTTCTGTTTAAAAAAAGAAAGAGTGACTTGAATTTACATTCAAAGAAATGAACTGCAAATCTTTGATATTGCAGTGAATTAAGAAGATTACCAAATGCCCAGCTTAGACAATTTTTATACAGCTGTATTTATGTGGTTATATCAGAGAGTGCAACTGCCAGCAGAAAGAGGATTTTGGGATGCTCATTGTTTCTTTAGACTGAAAGTGATGCTTTATGTAGGATGGTTGAGTTCTCCAAGAAATTCCTGCATTCGGGAAGGTTGATGAGCTCTTTGCAGTTGAGAAAATTGGGAATCTTCAGTGCGCCCTGGCAATATGTTCAGGGAAATGCAGATCCCTCTGCACCAAAGTGCTGGTTTAAATCACTTGACTCAGGCCAGCTGTGTTGATTTTATGTTAGGTAACCTTTGCAATTCCTCGTATTGTAGTTGTAAGCTTCCAGAGGAAAATCTTTTTAAACAGACTAGGTAGAGAATAATCAGTTGTGCACTATCCTGCCTTGAACTTAGTGGGGCACTGAGCGAAAGAGTTATCTAATATCTTCTGCCATTTGTTATCCGTTAGCCCTAACAGGGTTAGGGTCCATAGTCCACACACAGGTCTGACGGACTCAGAAGTGTTGGTTGTCTAACACCAGAGAGAAATGCAGAACTTAGAGCAGTGTTCATTGCTGTGATAGGCGGTGGTCTCAGCAGCCAGCAACCTCCCTGGCAATGCAAGGTTTTGATCTCTCAGACTCTACACTGAAAGTCACCGTGAAGAAGCAGCTCGTGTTGCCAAATTGTTCGTGATCTATTTACTCCCCAGTGTCTTCGGTGTTTAGGTCTGGCAGGAGCTTTCATGAAACTGGAGTTAATTTCAAATATGTTGTTTCTAATTTTGTACCATAGAGTCAGTATTAATACTTTATGTGCTACGTGATGAAGATCATTAGTTACCATAATTTGACTGATGGCGTGCACACGTTAGGCAGAGATGCAGCTGGGAGAATAAATTCCCGCTTCTCAGAGACTGTATTAATTTTCAGTAGGTAGTATTTTCAATATTTATGTCTCTGCAGAAATAAATCATAGCACTTTATTCAGCAGAACCTCAGTGTGAAGTCAATCTCGCAAACAGCAGCAGCAAAACAAATGCGTCATCCATAGAGACCTCGCGCGAAGGAAGCAAGGACAGATCTGCAGAGCTTTAGACAGAATCTAGCCCTGAGATTGAATGGGTTTGTGTAATGTGTAAATCTTGCCCTAGATTGTTGTTAGTCTCAGTCAAATCTTGGGATTTTTTTTCCTTCCATGATTTCCGTAGAGGCTCCAATCCTAATTAAAGGGTATTTTGTTTCACTCACACAGTTACTCAGTGAGTGTGCCATACTTCATCTCAGCAGAAAAGGCAGCATTTTGTTTGGGTGTGTCAGACTTGCATACATGATTAGCTTGGGCTTTGCTAGTAAAGACAAAAGAAAAGACTATTGAAGTCTAAAAGCTGTTGTCCCAGTATGAATTCCTTGTTGGCCAGGGAAAATACTGTTGTTTGAAAGAACAGTAAAAAGTTCTATGTATGATCAAACACAGTTCCCAGTCCTAAAGTTGCTTTTTAAACTGGATTTACAATGCTATAATCTTGAGAAATGGTTTCTGATTATTGCTGAGCGTACATCTATGTTATCTTGCAGAGGTGTGTGATTACAGTTCACATGGGCAAGCATTTATGCTTCTCACAGAGTAGCCTGCAACCGTAAGTGCAGGCAGGCTGATCTTGGGGACTGCTCTTACAGCTCTATCGGCCTTACAGTCAACAGCAGCAACTTCAGACCTACGCCAAACAGCTACCTGTGTTGTGCATTTTAGTGCAGAAATCCAGAAATAGCATTTAGATTGTATCCTCATGTCTGATATGGAAACAAGTTGGGTCCTTTCCTCGTAGTAGGTCCTTACCTATGCTCCTGAGCTGTCAGAAACAGGTAATACCTAGGGTGTTCAGGTCTTACCCAGATCCCCAGCAGAATGGGTCTTTTTTTTCTCTTGCTACTTCAAAAGGGACTCAGTCACTTCCCAGGCCATATGGAGGTGTAGTAGACATCACTTGGTGCCTTACTGGCCATGGAACCGGTTATAATACTGGCAACAAACCTCATGTACAAGAACATCTTAACTTTTATCTCTCTCCTGTAAAATAGACCTTTGGATTGTCTAAAATGCAGCTACTGTGTGTCAAGCAAAGGGTCTACAGGGAAGAGATCAAGCAAGAGGGATGAAGCAATCCCCGCCAGTCACAGCGAGTTTTTCTTCCAAATCTCACCCTTGTGCCATAGTGCAGGGTGAGGGTTGTGCTTGTTTTCTGCTAAGCAAAGCCTGAAACATCCTCTCCAGACTTGTTAGTTCAGTCACGGGTAAGTTTCCCATGGTTTGCTTGGAGCTAGCATTTCCACAGGAAGCTATGGTAATGTGAGTTTTGTTTCAGCTTGCCACAGGATCACTTCAAGCAATCTCAGAATTCTTCTGAAGTATTTTTTTAAATATAGGAGATCCACTTTCAGTCAGCTGAGTCACTGTTTTCTCTAACAGCGAGTTAGAGTTTCTCTAGCAGACTGCCTTTTCTTCTCTGATATGCATTTAAATTAAAAATTGAATTCATAGAGGTTTTGTCTACAAAACTGAAATTTCAGTCTTTCAAAACAAATAAAACTCTTGAAAACATGAACTGTAAAGGTTTAGAAACAGGAGCATAAGTAATAAAAATGTGTAACTATATAAACAACCCTTATAATTTCATATTTGAGCAGGGTATCATCATTTTCAGACTGGAGAGGTTTGTTCCTAGAAGATGTTTTGCATACACGAAGTAAATCTTTTCATGCTAATTAGGACACCCTGGAACTTGCTCTGCATGAGATGTCTGAGCCCTTCCTTGAGCCGTAGTCACTTCCGGGTAGTTTCCTCCAGGTCAGGGGCCCGAGTCCTGCAGGCTTCCTGGGCTTCTGATGGAGTGCAGTTGGAGCTGTCAGAGCAGTGTTCCAAGGGAAAACCTGACTGACCTGAGGGTGGGATTAGTGCTTCTGGTTTCAAAGCAGTAGGACAAGATCGTTTAGATAGAGGCTCATCTTTTACCTGCTTCTGAAACGTGCTTTTATTGTGGTGTAGGGATTGAGCTTGGTGATTCCTCTTGCCATCACTTTGTGGTGTTTTCACTCCTTGAGATGGTGGGATCAGCTGAGTACCTACTGACGATGAGGAGAAGCCACTAAGCAGAGTATGACATGCGTAATGTGGACCACAAGCATGGCACCCTTTCAATGTGCCAAGGGAGCTGTTACATAGGAAGGAAGGTTGTGAGGAGGATTGCTGAGCTCAGAAAAAAGCAGGGCAGACCTCTCTAGCTTCAGACAGCAGCACGTTAAAGCACCTTCCTGCTTTTTCCAATGGTGCTTGGATTTCTCTGGTGACATGCAATCTGTATCAAATGATATACAAAAAAATGCTCCTTTGCATAGGGTATACATAGATGATCCAAGAGAGAGTTCACACCCTCTGCTTTTGAAATACTGTGAGCTGGGGAATCTGGAAGAGTGGCGCTTAGGGTTTGTGTGTGCGGTGATTGTAGTTAAAAATCTTCCTAATTATATCAAGCATAGAGAAAAAAATGGGTCTGAGTTAGTGAATTATAGTTTAAATTTGCAACATGCAAAGAATTAAGTCTTGAGATGCACAACTCCTGTAAGAAATTAGAAGCAGAACTGAAATTATAGGTCAGAGGGAATGAAATCCCTTGCATTTTTTTCTACACATCATTTTCTTCCCTTGATATACAGCCCATGCTTTCAAATGAGTTTTCCCTGTGCCAGTTTTTAAAGAGAAGTTTATTTTCTGATCATGAAATTAAGTTTGAAGCATTTTCTGCTTGCTAATGAGATGAAACTTGTTTTACCTTTCCCCTCCTAGTGAGAGTGCGCAGCCAGAGGCCTTGCTGAGTGCCAACAGACTTGGTTCTTAATTTCAGCAAATTTGGAATTCAACAGCTTGAGAATGGTGATATGCTGAGGTAAGAGCCTTTATTAAAATGCAGGGAATTTAATTGTATTAAGTTCTCACCTCATTAGATATGTTAGAGAACTTCTCAAATAAATTTGGTTTTCCTGGTTTCATGGCATATTTAGTGGTAAGCTTGGTGTAAGGGCTTTAACATTTTATTTAGAACATACATATATATTTTTATACTTCTGTAGTAAAATTGTTTAGTATGTATGATTAATTATGCCCATTCCAAGTTTCTCTTTGCATTCTTACATTTATTGTCCCTGACAATTATTTTATTTTTATCTGTAATACATGTTCATATCAAAGGAGCATAAATACCCCCACACTAGCTACAAGTACTGCTTTCCCCTTTTCAGGCTAGCAGTTCTCCCTCCTTTCATCCCTACATTTGGTATCGTCTCCAAAAATTTTGTCCTGCTCTTGTCATTATGCTATTTATTTTTCGATGGAGAAAAATCTAGTCCTTGAAATACTGAGATGTTGAAGGTGACAGCAAGCAGTTTCCTTTGTTCTACGAACTAGTTGTTTGCATCAGAACTTGTAGTTCAAGGTAGTGCAGTTCAGTGGATGAAAGTCATGGGGACTCTCATCCGGAGAGGGCTTGGTTGGGTGTATTATATGGAGATGCTTGGGAAAGGGGCTGGCTCAGGCAGCACAACGGGAGAACATCTTCTTAGCAAGTCTTAACAAGATGTATGAGAAAGGTGATGAAATCCCGTAAATTGCTTTGAGTCAGGATTGAAGTGGGAGGGTTGAGAGCCACTCTGCCAAACAGCTGAAGATACATGAGCAGAAGTAATTACAGGAATTGTACAGTTTACTGTTAGATAATTCCTATGTGACTTAGTAAAGTTACAGCAAATTAAGTTATATATTAGTCTGTCGTCCACAGAACAGTAACATCATTCACCTGGCTGAGGGAGGTTGAGAGACTTTTCTAATGTGTGATTGTTTTTCTTCCATGATATTTCAATTCTCCTGGGAGATGTTGCAGCATTAGTGCCCCTGTCCCTTTATGTACACTTTTTATTGCTGTTCAGGTCATTTATAGGTGTGGATGAAAGCTCTGCTGTAAATATTAATACGTTTTTCAGGATGTGAATGTGCTCCTTTTGCTTCTAAGCCAGCCCATTGGGAGCTATGAATGTAGCTCTTGCAGCTAGACTTAGTTCTGAACTGCTGGATTGATCAGTGTGTGTCTGGCAGCAGCCCATGCCTTAGAAATGCATGACCAGAGGTCTCTTTTTTCCCCTCTCCTCCTCTGATAGAGTCTGAAAATACAAAAAATTGTGTCTTTTCAAAGCAAAACATGGAATAGAGGGTTGAAGCTTGTTACTGATTTTCCTTAGTATTTTTGGATTGTTTCCTTCCTCCCTTGGGAGAGAAATTCAAGGGACTCAATCCGTCTGTGGGATTTTCTTCCTCTCTTTGGCAAGGGTGTCCAAGCATTTGACATAATCCCTGTTCTTGCTCAGTTTTATCACCAATGTGATAAGATTCATGGGTTGTTGAGGTGTTTGCCCACTTTCAACTGGATGGGAGGCTTTATTTTTTTTTGCTAAAAATCTCCTATCTGCCCCACTGAAATTCATACTTCACAGGATGATGGGAAAGGGCAGAGATATCCCTTTGTGAGCATTCCTCTGGATAGCAAAAGATTTCTAGCAAAAGGGTAATGTCCAGGTTGCAAGACTTTAAGTCTGTAATAGACACTTTGACATTGCTGTGAGTGAAAGGTAATATAATGCCAGGATTTCTGGGCTAGCATGGAGTTTGTGGATTCCTGTATCAACTCTGGCCTAAGGTGTGCTAATACAAAAAGCTGCTCTCTGACCTGGAGATGAAGGTCTCCTTGCATGATTTGTAAGGGCTGTATTTGAAAAAAAATACAGGAACATTTTGAAAAAACAGGGCCAGTTTGTTTCCTATCCTTGTTTTTGTTTTGCTTGCTTCTTCATGTTACCCCCACAATTTTATCTCCAAGGACGTTGGTCAGTCAGATGGACAGCTGAAGATTATCGTAGGGGATGTTTCTGTAGGTTCTGATCAGAGCTGAGCTGTTATCCCTCTGTATTGAAAACCAGACCCAGGGAGCTAACTAGCTAGTGACAGCTAACTAGCTGTCACTGCTACTCTGAGGTTGGTTACCAGAGTTGATAATCGCAATCTTACTTTTCACCTTTATTAAGACATAGGTTGCCTATTGGGCATACTGCCTAACTCATAGTGAGATGCTACGGGGAGGAGGTGTTTGTAGAGGGGAGAAAAAAGGGCAATCCTATTATCTCTCCTTATTTTTCTTGTCCTCTGTTCAGCATTTCTCACATCCTGAACTGATGTCTGCTTTATGTGAGGTTGAGCAATGTATCTTCTGAAAACAGTATCCTGTCATGCGTTGTCTGGGAGCTCTGTGTCTCTCCTAATTGATAATCACATATCTGATTTCAAGTAAATGGGGATTGTTACGTGGTTTTACTTCTGTGGTAAGAAGTGAAGAGCAGGAATTGAAGGTCTCAAATACCCATTGGCCTGTTTAAAATCTGTATTGTTATAGTAGTTGAGGAAGAATTGTTTAAGATAGCACTTGAGAGGAGTGCTGCTTCATAGTCTCATAAAAGATAATCTGCTCTTAATCTGTAAAATAGAACCCTGTAAGTAAAATTCTCATCTGTAATGGGCAAGTCCAGGGGATGCTGTACATGTGAGAGATCCTGCTGGCCTGAGGGACTGTTATACTAGAGTGTGCAGCTCTCTTCCATATGGAAAATTCATCTTCTGCCAACTGTCATCCCATGCATTAGAAAGCTTTTTCTTACCAGAGATTGATGATTGCTAAAGATCAAGGTAATGTTGAATGGGTGATTGAGCTACCTGGATAGTTCTTGGCTTTTACTTACAATGGATAACCTGAGGGAGATGTCTGTAAATCAAATTGTGTTTTGATTAAGTGAGCATTTTCCCAAGCTGATTGTGCGGATAAATAGCATGGTGAAATCTTGAATACATTAACAAGTGTTCTTCTCCGAGGTTATTTTTTTAAAAGAACAGTAATTACTCAGGCTGTTTTGAACCCCACTGGACCTTTGTAGTTCCATTATTTCTTTCCACAAATTTTTGTGACAATTTTTCCCATTTTATGCTGAAGATATTTATTTTGAGGAGTGTTGCGTATATGATCTTTTGATAAAGTACTAACAAAAGCCACCTCTAGATTTTCAGTTAATTTTATAGCACGTGTTGGATGGGCTTCAGAGGTTATAGCAGAAAGTGGGACTAGTCTCTGGCTAGATTGCACATAATGCAATATAATATATTTTATATATATGGATCATCTGATGTGGTCTGGTTTCTTGGAGAAGGACCTGACAGTGGTAGTTAATTCTGTAACTAGCCTGTCACTGAATTCCAGATTATATCAGATGAGATTGTTCTCTTTTTTATTGGAAAAATCCAATTACATGTGATTGACCTTTGTTACTTCCTTCTAGCAGAAATTATTTGAGACCCAGGTTTTATCTGAAGCTAACATATTTGATGTGTTTAAGGAGAAATTTATAAGGAAGCTTTGAAAAGGCTGCATAAAAATGATGGATCTGAAACCATTTGCAGAATTTGCTGGTGCATTCTGGTGTAGGTATTTTAAGGCTGTAAGTGACAGTGTTTGATTCAATCTGTTTTCCTTAGCTGATAGAACTGAACACCCATATTTAGCACCCTATGATTGAGCACCCTATGACTGAGTCCCACTTGGATTGCTTTTAGATTGTTTATTGTTCCTTGGTTTTCATCTCAGCTCTGTTCACATTTAAGAATGAACTGGCTGTGTAAGGCTGGTAATATTGCCAGATGTTGCTTTATTATTATTAAAAATAACCTGGTGTCACACGTTTATATGGGGCTTTTTCTTATTTATAAGAAATGTTTGCTTCCCTGAAGGGATCGAATTATTCACATATTTTCAATGTGTGTATGTGATATTAAGAAGGTATGTCTCATTCCTTCATATAATGGAAGCGAAGTGCCATAGGATGGTATGAAGCTGCTTCTGTAAGGCTGCTGGAGCTTTAGAAACCTCATTTCATCCAACTACGTGCTTCAAACTTGGCCAGGAATCCAGAATCAAGAGGTGCAGTTATTTTCTTGTCCAACCCTTCCCTTTCCATCAGCCCCATAAAGGGCTTTTTTTTTTAACCATAAGAAAATTTTGGATTTAGTTGATAGTTTCATTCCAACTGATAGCACCTTTCAGATGGTGAAGTTAAAAATGGATTTATACTTGATGAATGGACACTTGATGTGCATTTTAGCATTACAAAAGTGACTCATTTAAAAAAAAAATTAGTGATGCTGTCCAGATTGATGCCTTATCAAATACTTTTCTCACTACAGAAGCAGATGTGATAGTACAGCTGTGCCAAAGACAGGCAGAGCTCCTCACTGACAATGAGAAGTATCAGTCTCTTTGGGTATTTTCCTGTGTGGAATTAGTGTTTCATAGCGACAATTATAGTAATGCACATAAACTACCTTTCGCATAGAAATTAAACTACTCCAGGAAAAACAGAACCACCTCCTCCTATGAAGATAGATGGCCATGTTTTAATCATAAAAACACTGTCTAAAGAGCTTGTTTGTTGACCTTTATTTGGTTCAACATTTTAATGTTTACAGATTTGCTTAAAAGTTGCCGGATTGCTAATGCATTAAAATGCCAGCCCCCACATTTTGCATTCTGAACAGTTCTTCATCTTTTGGCACGCTGACAGAAGAGAAGAGAGTTTGCCACAACTATTCCCGGTGATTTTTTTGTAGAAGAATGCTACCCTGCATTTTCTATTGCTTTACTTTAAGGACATATTGTAACGTGACTGGTGATTCTCACAAAGCCAGTTCACCACCTCCAGTACGCTTTCTTCAGGGATACTGTCCTTGTGAAACTTCTGTCTTTTCCTCGAGTCACTTTACTAGCAAGTATGATAATCTGTTTCATTTTAGGATTGCAAAATTGTTTCCTCCCTTGTATCCACCCTCCTAAAGGTGTGGGCCAGGTTGTATTCGCTCATGGCCTTGGGCCTTAACATTGTATTTGGGGAGCTTGCAGACCCACAGACCTGCTGACCTCAGCTCATCTGGCATTTCTGTTGAGAATGTGTGATGGCCAAAGCTGGCTGATGCTTAGGCATCTCTTCTGGTGAAGACTTGGGTATCCGTTAGTCCTGTCATGCTCTCCACATGTGATATGACGTTGTATTTATTGTGTTACAGCGTAATGGCATCTACAGAAATGGGTGAGTCACTGCACGCAGGGAGTGCCAAAGGTGGCTCCTGTGCAGGATCTGAGCTCTGACTTCTGGGTGTGTTCAAGCAAAGGGAGTCATGCTGTATCAGTTGTGAAATGTGGTTTGGAGCTGTAACACAGCTGTCTTGTCAGCTCTGAAGGCTGTGTAAAGTTTGATTTTTGAACTGGCTTTGTATGTGTACTCATAGCTCCAAGTCCTTTCTGCCAATGTTTCCTCAATATCTGGCTCTGGGTGTGTTTCCAGCCTTTTCTTCATTTGCTCCCTGGTAGCCTTACCACTGTGATAGATGGCAAGGAGATGGTGTCAGAAGGCTCCAGAAGACATTTGTTTTTAATTTTTTTCTTATCTGAGTGGAATACCTTTACTATTTGAATCATACACGTTTTTTTTCCTATGGAAAAAAAAATGATTTTTGAGTTTATCCCATGGAATTCTCGGTGGTTAAGACTTCTCAGCAACTAGACATATGCAATTAAAGGCTGTCGCCTTACCTTTGGACTTACCTGATGCTGAAGAGATGTATTTGCTGTTCCTGTGGGCTGCAAGGGCAGAAACTACTTCTGACCTCCCCTTAAACAGCAGCTGGTGATGCTATTGCTGGACTTGTGGCTGGCTTTCTCTTCTGACCTGTTCTCAGCAGGTGTTGAAATCCTGCTGAGAGCACATTGCTCATCCTGACACTGGCAGTCCATCGCTGCAGTCTGCCTGAGAGGGAGGTCACCCAGGCCCTTCAGATAAAGAAAAGATGGTGAAGTCCAAGGGCTCACCTTGTGGAATAACAACTGAGCTAAAAAATGTTTTAATGTGAACTTGTTAATGAGTTGAAACTCCAAGAAGAGAGGAGAGGTTTCTGAAGTAGGCTCGTATTCTGCCTTCATTCTGGACGTAGAAATACAAAATGGGTCGATTTTGATCAAAGTTTGACTAAGGTTCTGTGCAGGAAACACAGATGAATAATTGATTTTTTTTTGTTTGTTTGCTTGTTTGTTTTCTTTATATTGAAAAGTGTAAATCCTTGTGGACTTCTGAGTAGAGAAAACTTTTAAGTGAGTCTGGTGTGTCCATGCCTCAAAAATATTAGCAATTTATTGAATTAAAACTGCATATCCTTGTTAGAGCAAATTAGATAATTTTAGAAGAGGAATATGAATGAAACTGAATGTGAGATTGAAATAAGCACCTGTAAGTGGGGCAGCAAGGTGGCGTATTTTCAAGGAAGGATGGATTTGAATAGCAAGGGTTACAAAAAGAATAAAGTAGGCAAGTCATTTCTAGCTGTGGTATATTTTTACCTTACAGTCACTTTGAGAAAGTTGTCTTTCCTGTTGTGTTACCAGTTACACTGCCGTGTTACTATGACCCTAGGTTAAGCACACTGCTATGTCAACACAGGGAGTTTAAGAGAAAGTTGACTTTCCTGTTATGTGTAAGGTTGGAAGCTAATACTCTTCTTTCTGACCCGCTGATTTTGGACTTTGTGCTTAGGTAGAAGGTAAGATATTCCAAGCTTAGCAGCCCAGGTAAAATGGGATCAAGTCTAAACTGCACTCCTGAAGCTGTACTGACACCACTTCACGGCACCAGAATGTGTAGGAGCAGCTTTGGAATGGTGCACAAAAGTATTTCACAAAACCAGTCAAGTTTTATGTTCTTCTTGCAGCTAATGACCATGTCTCAGTCTTTCATGCAAGTAATATTGTAGACCACGCAGACCCTGTTAATCTCATCTGTGTACTTTACACTTTCCTCTTAAAACATTTTTTTTTTAACAAGGAAAAAAACACCCTACTAACTTCATCAGCTTTCCTGAACACCAGGAGGAGCAAGGGTGCCAAACCTGCCAACAGATTAGGGGAAAACACCAAGCAAAAAGGAAAGTAGACAAATTTAAGATGGATATAATAAAAGACAAATTTATACTGTAAATGTTTTATCTACTTTTATACAGATAAACTATTTTTTAAACTAATGTCAAGTACTAAGTTGATTTTTTAAATGCTCGCATTTCTATAAATCAGTCTTTTCTATATTCACATTTTTCTATCCCAGTACATCCAGAAGGTAAGATGTGAGAATTAGTTTGGAGTGGAATGGGGAATAGAGTGGCTTCATGAAGAAGTAGATTCCCTAAATAAGTAATGGAGCTGAAATGGCCATAACTCACTGTCACGAGTTTCTGCCCCTTTAGCTTAGATGCTGCTGTCTGCATGTAGAAATGGGCATTGCCAATGGTGTGTCTTTTCTTTGGTGGTGTTTTTCTTTTGGGGTGGGTAGGGTTGGAGGTGGCTTAGATCTGGGGGTGGGGGTTGTTGTTATTTTGTTAAACTTGATTATTACTTGTCCTTCGCTTGGAAGACCTGCTGATCCTGACAGGTCTTGGGAAAAGTAATAACAACTAACTATGCTAAACTCACGAGCTTCTATGGGCTGTTATGTACTGGTTCTTTAACAGCTCTGTGAACATTATCCTGATGGGGTAGTTATTTCTTATTGCAGTGTACTCCGAGACAAGACTTGAAATTACCATTTAAGAGAGGTTATGGCAATTTACTGCATCATATATAACTTTGCTAAATAAAATATTTGTTTATAAATAACGACATTTGCGTTTCTGTAGTGCTGAACCAGTGACAAATAATAATAGTTGGTCTTTTGTGTGCAAAATCTTTTTCATTTTTTTTATGAAGCTTATTCCAATTTGTCTCCATCCACAGCTAATTATAATAATTAGTTTTACAGCTCTGTGTAAAGCTGACTACAGGAGTGACCCCCATCCTCGATTGGTTTTTCGACAATGCCCTCTGGTTTTAGTTACCTAAGTACAAATATGTGTGTGTGAGGATGTATCTGTATAGGCAGTAGGTAAATACCGCAGTTATTGATAACTTTCTTTACCCCTGTTGCTGTGCAGCTGAGAGAGTGAGCTGGTGTTTCAGACAATCCCAGGTTGCAGTGTCCCCTGTCAGTCTTTGCTTTGGTCCTGTTTACACACTATCAGGAAAAAATTAATAGAAATGTAAAGGTAGATAAAAGCTGGAAGAGAGCGGTGGCTGTGTTTGGGATCCTATAACAGACAGGGCTAGACCCAAGCCTTAGAGGCACTTAATATGCATTAGATGGAAATTACATCTCTATATTTGGTTGATGGCCAGCAATAAATGTACAAAGTTCTTATCGTGGAGGTACCTGTTAGCCTTTTAAATATAAGGTTTCTGTGTCCCCATACAGCAGGATCTTCAGCTGAGTATGTTAAATAACGAGAGGCAAATTTGCTAGAAAAGTCTGGGAAAAACAAGAGGTCTGTCAATACCATGTGTCCCGTAGGTCATGTGCTCTGTTGAGGTGGGGATGCAGTGACCAGAAGTGCCCAGGGCATTAGGTGCCACCTATTTTATTTTATTTTTTCCCTCTCACTTGATGTTTTGGGTGCGTTGGCCTATATAGGAACGCAGCAAATAATAAATAATAATGTTAATGAAACAGAGATTCCAAATATCATTGTCAAATCAGTTGTGTTGGCAGCTTTAACACAGCTGCCCCATTTCTGAGGGGGCAAGATTTTGGCTGTGCTGTGGTGCCACAAGAATGCAGAAGTGCTGTGCGTTGCCGTTGGTCATTGCTCAGAAGATGTACTGAGTAACCACATTTGCTGTTGCTCTTCGTAGCAAAGCTGAACTGCCAGTACACCTTTAAAGTTACTGAAAGTATTAACTACACCCAGGTGCCCTGGAAAATGGGAATTTGTTGTGTGTGTAAATAGTGGTGCTGGTATGCAGTGCTGTTGCATTTAGTGTTAGGTCCAGCCTTGCTTCCAGTGCTCCTGGTTCTTCTCACAAGCTTCAGTGCTTTCATTGGCCTTCTCATTCATCTGGTATTAATAATAGTGACATTGAATAAAGGAGAAGCAAACAACTGCTGTCTGGCCAAGTGGGGCAGAAACTCCTATATATGCAATCCTGAACATTATCAGCTGATGGGCCTGGGCATCTCATGATGTTATTCTACCTGAATCTCCCCCATTTCTAGGGTCTGCCTGCACCTCCAGCCAAGGATGATTGCTGCCTTCTGTCCCAGCCCCAAGCCCCCTGGTTTTCCCCAGCTTAACAGGCTATGTGCAAGGCACACATGATCAGCTTCCTAATCTGTGGTTTCATCTCACCTCCCTTTATTATTAGGAGGATTCAGGACATGGTGATTTTGTTTAATCCTTGTGTTATCAACATTTACCAGCTCTTACTGATACAGACAGCAAGTAAAAGGTGTCTGCTTGAGAGTCAAGGAGCTTGGTTTCATGCATTCACACCCACTCCCACTCAAGCATGGACTGACTGCTGACCTCATGTTGCCACCTGGACAGATGTACCAAGACCTGAAGGCGTCTGGTGGCACCATGGTACTTTTCTGCACTTGCTGTGCACAGACTAGACGGGGTCCTTTCAACAAGTGGGCATATTTGATTAGCTGTGATTTCTCTGCATTAACGGGTCAATTCTAGGCTGATTCTGTCTGGCTTAATGGAGCATGGGAACGCTTCTTGAAGCGCTTGGCTGACAAAAGGGGAAGATGGATGCATTCTCATTGCAACTGCTGCTGTTGCAAGAGAAGCTTTGTCTGTCCTTGGTCTTCCCATCTCCGCCCCTGCTGGGACAACAGGAAGCTGTTCTTAAGTGAGCTGTGCTCTGGGGCCGAGTGTTAAAATCTAGCATCTGGAGCTAGGAAATGCCCTTGTTCCCCTCAGATTTAGTTTGTGAGAGAAGTAATATTTTGGAAGGATGGGAGCCTATGAAGCAGAACCAAAGGTCATGTTTGATGATGTACTTCCTGAAGAAAATATGTAGATCTTCTGAGGCAGTTTTGTTTGGCAGTGGTGAGAATTCAGCAGTGGTAGAGGATGGATCAGTCTCTCGGTGCTTGGTGTGTATTGATGTACATTACAAAAAGTTAAATTGTTTCTTAGTACTTACTCCAGCTACCCAGAAATAGTTTTACAGAGAGATGTGATTGATTTTACATGTGATCTCACAACGACATGTATACAGCTGGGAATGACATACTGACTATGGTAATGACACATAATAAGACTGTTTGGTGTGAGTTTTGCTGAAGAGTATAATTTCAGGCAGGTTATATAGCAGCCAAGGTAGTTGTCATCTAATGGTTATATGGAAAATGTCAGAATTCAGTAGCTGAACAATCAAATTCAGAAAGCTCTTTGGTACCACTGAATTATGATTGTTTAAGCTGGAGATGATCACTGGCTGAAATGTTAATTCAAAAGTCATTGCCTCGCTTCAGAAGCACCATTGTTAAAATAAACACATGTGCTGAAATACATTATGGTTACTATTTTTACCTTCTCCGCTTGCAAAGCGATGTGTGTGCGCATCTGTTACAAAAACAGGTGGGCAAAAAGTACAACATTGTCTTCTGATGTTTTTCCACCGTCTTAAGACGTAGCGATGATCTCCAGGTCTCGTCAAACATGAATTATTCAGTGATTCCTCAAATATTAAATAAGGGCCAGCTTGCACAGAAGGTATCTTGAGTCTTTTTCACAGAGTGGAGGGAAAACAAAGAGGCTCGGAGTCTCCAGCAGGATGAGTTGTACAGAAGCAACTGGCGAAACAGCACCGAGTATACAGCGGTAACTTAACATAGTCTCTATCTGGACCTTCAGAGGAAGAGCTGGAGAACAAATCCCAGCTAAGCAGGCCTTAAAAGACAGGATCAATTAGTCTTTTTATGTAAGTGCTTTCCCTTGATGTTGTAGTACTTTTATTATAGGATCCAATTTAAAAGTTCCATGCCATACATTTGCACTAAAATAAAATGTGAGGGGTTGAAAGTTGCTGTCAACACAGCGTTCACTGTGACTGTACTCTCCCCAGATCATTGGTATATACCTGCGTCGCAAACCATAGCTTTGTATATTGTGTTAATATGATCTTGAAAGTTGTGTACATTTTATATATTTTACTGGCACTGTAATGTAGAGCGTATGTGGAGCCACTCAGTGGTAGTGCCTCTTCACATGTATCTAAACTGCGTTGAGCATTCAGCACTAAAGGCAGATTGCTCATCAAACTGGGCACACATTTATATCACTGGCCAAAATTTCTATGTGCCTTCTTCTGCACAGTCCTGGAAGTTGTCAGCTGTATGCAAATACATATTCATCATCACCTGTCCTGACACCCACATTTCATAACTCTACATGGAGCATCTAAGTTTTTATATATATTTCCCTAAGCTGTATTTCTGTCTAATTTCGTATCTGCGTGATGGCTGCTTATCTTTCTATTCAGCAAGGAATGCAAAGTGCTAAGGCTGCCTACTTTAGAAACCCTCTCATAGCAAGCCCGTAAAGCCCTCCTGTCTGACAACACAGGTTAGGAATGATCATAGAGTCACAGACTGCTTTGGGTGGGAAGGGACCTCAAAGCCCACCCCATCCCACCCTCTGCCATGGGCAGGGACACTCCCCACTAGCCCAGGTTCCCCAAAGCTCCATCCAACCTCTCCTTGAACACCGCCAGGGATCTAGGGGCACCCACAACATTACCAGTTCATGTTGAGCTTCTTGTCCCCCCAACACCCCAAACCCTTCTCCTCAGGACTGCTCTCAATCCCTTCTCTGCCCAGCCTGTCATTGTGTTTGGGTTTGCCTTGACCCATGTGCAGGACTTGGCCATGTTGAACTTCATGCAGTTCACATGATCCCACTTCTCCAGCCTGCCAAATTCCTTCTGGACAGCATCCCTTCCCTCCAGCATGTCAATCCACCACACAGCTTGGTGTCATTGAGAAACTTGCTGAGGGTGCACTGATCCCACCATCCATGTCTCTGACACAGATGTTAAAGAGTGATGATTTAGTGCCTGCAATACAGAAATGCAGGGAAAGATTCTTACTCCAGGAGTCTACCCAAAACATAAAGAGGATTTAAATAGGCTGAAACAGGGTTGGAAAAGCTGATGGAATATCATGGTTTGAGAGGCGGTATGGGTTCATTAGCTTTTGTAAACCAGCAGCTTTGTCAGACATCAGGACTTCAGCTATCACCAGAAATCCTCTGCTGACTAGTTGGGCTTATGGCAGAGATCCAGGCTTACTGTGCTTCAAAATGGAAAATGAGCTTGAGAGCAAAGGGGAAAAGGGTAGGTGATTTCTTTTTTGCTCAAAGGACATGTCAAGATTTCAGGCTCTTTCTAGATGTAGATAGGAGATTGTTAACAAATCCTACTTTGGGAAAAACAGCGCCAAATTTCTGTGCATCCTTAAGAAGTGTAATCTGGGTCAGTTTAAAGGTGGAAGCAATTTATCACTGGCTTTTGAACCACATGGTAAAGATAACCGGCCCCATCATTCATACATTCCCCTGGGTGAGCAGAATCCGTGCTGGTGAGGTGTAATGCTACGCGTGTTTTGCATGTGAAAAGCCCACCTTTGTGAACCACTGGAACAAGAGGAACTACATTGGTGTTGCAACAGAGAAGTGACAGTGGTCCTTCAACCCTCCTGTCATGGTTGGGTTGGTATGTAAGGCAGTGCTGGAGAGGCAGTTTGGTGTGGTAGTTTTCTGTCTGCCTTATTCTAGCGAAAACACGGATATACACAGGGAGCAGTCACCATGCTTTGTGGCTGATTCCACTCATCATATCCACCACACCAGAACCAAAGCGGTTATTCAGACTGGTGGCTGAAACCTGAACTCCAAGAAACAGAGAAATGCCAATCCTGGTTATTTTAGCAGTGGTGAAGGTGATATGGAAATCTCAAGAAGTTTCTTTGTCATGTCTGCTGGAGAGAAAAAACATATCCCCACAACAAATGCTAAGATACAGATGAATTTTCATTAATTGAGAGGGAACACAAAGGTTACATATCTCAGTCCTCAATTCAGAACTTCCTTCAGTCCCCTAAGGTCACATAAGAAGAAATAATGCAACAGCAAGGATAGGAATGAAATCTCTACTTCCCCTTTTCCAATCCTAATTCATTTGAATGCACTGCTGCAGAAAGATGGCAGATGAAGCACTTCATGATGTAACTTTGGTGTCCAAAGACTTTCTAATGGCCAGACAACAAAGTGTGACAGCATCATGTTATTTTGCAGTTGGCCTGCCTTCTGCTCACTGCAAGGTTTTTCCAGAGTTTCTTTGCAGGGAAATCCTAATAGCTTCCTGCAGTCAGCAGTGTCTCTGCAGGAAATGTGGTAAAGTTTCTGGTTGCCAGAATAGCCAAGCAAAGTTTTATATGTGGCCAAGGAGAAGGCTTGGAGGCAAAGGAGGTGGGGAAAGGATGTGAAGATATGCTTGAAGGAACTCAATCATTTAAATCACCATGTATTTAACATAATTGTTCCTGAAGGCTGTGAAAACCCTGAATTATTTCACATCAGGTTTCCTTATAATGTAGGTTATCGGTAACGCCACGTTTCATTTGTTGGAAATTAAATGCTGTGAGAAAAGATGTAATTTTCACATTTGTGTAATCCCATTTTTTACCATGGATATATATAAATACCTATGTAAAAACCGCAGCACAGGCATTGCAGCGGTTTTAGATGTTTCTTGATACACTGGGAACATCTTGTGTGAACATGCTAACATGTTTTTTTTATGAAAATGCCCCACAAGATTTTAGTTCTTTCAGTTTTAATTACCTGTATTTTCAATGTCTTGCTTGAAAATAGATAAAAGAAAATAGAAAGTGGAGCCTTGTTTTGCAGTCCTCAGTAATTGGAAAGCTTTAGAAAAGCTGATTGTGACTACCTGTGAGTGTGAACAAAGAGGAAAATTAAGTTATAAAACCTGCATGCACACACCCTCTTGGTCTTTCATTATATTATGGAATTATTCTTAGGTTTCTTGAGATTTTAAGCCCTCTCAACACATACTGTTATAAAATTAAGGATGCTTTTACTCTGGTGTTTCGTTTGCTTTTTGACCTCCAGAATTTCCTCTTTCTGTTTGAGTAAATCTATTGCAATATCATTTTTGAGGGAGTTCTTGTTTTTAAAATCTGTGCTATAGTGTGGGAGGTCTTAACTGCTGCGGTTCCTTTTCTGTCATTAAACCCATTTGAACTGCAGCAGAGATTCCTGAGCACCTATGGGATCGTGTCCACAAAACTGTGTGCAGCATGGACAGTGTGGGACACAATGGGCAGTTCTTTCCATCACCCTCAAATCCCTGACTGTGAGCATCCCCAGAGCTGAGGGGGGCTCAGTTTTGGCCCTGCCACTAGTTCACCTCAGACCCCTCCTGGCATTGTGGTTTTGGGTTGCGATGTCTTGCAATTGAAAGAGTTAGAACGTTGCCATAAAGCAGTAGGGCTGAAAATGAACGACCAAATATTATCTAAGTCATCATCATCTGAGAGTAATTACCTCCTGACTCTATTAGGAGTCAGCTGTGAAATACTGGTTTTCCCGGTAAGATTTTTGTGCATATGCATTTGTCCTCCCTGCAATAACACCTAATAATAGTAGCTGCCCAAACCTGAAGTTGTTGAAGGAGGAATGATCTAATGCATTAACTGGTTGGAAAGCCATAGCACCATAGCTATTAAGTTGTAATAGTTAAAGATATTTAATGTTTTTGCTGCCTGTAAAACATTTGCTGTCCAAGGAGACTTGCCCTTCATGTCTTTGCAAAGATCCTAACTGACCTCTGTCCACTTGAAGTTCAGCAGATCGATGCATTTTTGTGGTTGGGACAGCTGTAGTTGTATGGCAGGTAATTAAACATCATCAATGGGAAGGTTGCTTAAGGTTCATGTATACCATAATTCCACACTATCTTGCCCATGCAGACGTTTGCTCTGCAAGATAGCGAAAATTTTAGTGTTCGTCTCTAGGAGTCAACCACTGTGAGTTATGTGTTCATTTCTTCAGGGGAGAATGAACAACGTTAATGTGACTTTGGATAGTAGCTTCATTTTCAGAATGATGTATCTTTATCTTTTGAAGTTTGTTCTGTGCAGATCTTTGAAGCCGATGTGAAACCATTCAAATTGCATTTTATAATCTACCTTTGTGGAGGAAAGGAAAGGTTTCTAAACATATCGCTCTTAAGACCCTAAGAAGTAGCTACTATACATACTATAGCCACTATATCTACTTATGGATCTTGCTGTCTTCCCCTTTTATCATCATCTTATGTTTACCCCAGCTCTTACACATTATTTTGGTTCAGATTGGCAAAGACTCTTGCATGTATTTAGGGAGCTGGGTGTGGAGGAAGACTGTGCAAAAGGAAATCTAGGGATCCTGGGACTAGGTAGGTGCTGATGTTACTTACTTTCACTCATAGGCTACTGATGAGAATGAAATTGAGGTCAACACTGGGCTTAAAGATTTATTTGATAGTGTTGATGTTGGGAGTATATACAATTAATTCCTGACCTCAGTCTGTTTCCAAGCAGCAGAGCAGACAGCGTTATCTTCGCAGGTTCAGCAATGAAAGCTGCTCTCCTGCGGAGGAGAAAACTGTGCAAATGGGGTGGTGGGACACTGATTGGGTTTGTCATTTATGAAATTATTGTGGTCTATTTTAAACTAGTTTGTTTTCTCTTTTAGTTCCCAGTTTCTGATATCTTTCCCTCTGGTAGCTGTAAATTTAGGCCTGTAGTGGTCAGTTTTCTCATTTCCAGCCTCAGTGGACTCGTTCCCACTTTATAGCCGTTTGTTATTGCGTGACATAAACAGAAAAGGTGAGCTTGAGTAGCACCTCTTCTTCTGTGCTATTTAGCCCAGGAATATTTATAGCCAGCAGCCGTGTCTGGTGTTGGACTTGTGAGGTTCTTATAATAGAGGTGCACTTTTTTAATAGCCTCCTGTCTGCCTCTTTCAGTAAAAGTGCAGTGTTTCTGAGTATGTGTAGCCAGTACAATCATAAAATTTCTCTTTCCATCTTTTCCTTATACATCTGAGGATTATGTTTGCCTTTCTCTGTGTCACAGTAGATGCTACCCCATGGTCATCCTCTTATGGAGTCATTTACCTAGTTTCCTCACATGTAACATTAACCAGTAGCACTCATTAGAACATACAGTGACATTGGTACCAAGTGGAATCCTTATGCTTACGACCTTTTCCACATGTTTTTTGCGTGCCATGGATGCCTTTGTTGGCATATTATTCCCATATATTTTCGTAAAGAGGTGGAAAGCACTGCAGCTATGGAGCACCCCTGCATGACAGCGCTTCACAGATCTCTGCATTTCATATTCCCAATTGCAGTTCGTTCCAGTGGACATACTACTCCTTTTAACTTGTAAATATGCTCTCTGTTCTCTTTGTAGAAATAATATTTAAGTTTGAATCACGTTATTAGTACCATTAAGTGTGATGCTAAGCCTAAGTCTACGGAGAAATTATTTGGAGTGCTGTAAGGATATATGCCCAAAGGTTATACTACACAAATCCTGTTACGTAATAGTTGGTAGGCTTACCTCCTAATTGTTGCTTGGAAAACATACTTGTAAATTCAGTCAGAAGCAAATGGCATGTTTCAAACTATAAAATCTTTAAAATAAGTCTTTATTTTGGATAGTAGAAGGCTGTTTTGTGTTATTAGGCCAAGATCACATCACTTCTATCTTAAAAACAAATACAGCAAGATTTCCCCGAATCAGAAAAGCCTTCTTCCATGTGCAGAAACCAGGTGTTCTACTGAAAATTAGGTCCCTTTTTGCTGAAAGAGGGTAGGTTTAAATTAGGCATTAGGAAGAAATTCTTCGCTATGAGGGTGGTGAGGTCCTGGCAGAGGTTGCCTGGAGAGGTTGTGGAAGCCCCATCCCTGGAAGTGTTCAAGACCAGGTTGGATGGGACCTAGTTCTACCCCCCCATGGCAGGGGGGTAGAACTAGGTGATCTTTGAGGTCCCTTCTAACCCAAAGGATTCTATGGTTCTATGATAGGTGGGACAAAAAAAGTAAGAGGAGGCTCATTCACAGGTTATCCCAGGAAATGTGTAACATGATGGTGCTGATTCAACCATGAGCATACAACTTGGTTCTGCATCAGCACAGCACAACCCAGGCCTGGACTTTCTGGTGGCTCAGCCACAGAAGGCTTCCCCAGAGCCTGAGAACAGGAGCTGGTGTGGAGGACAGTGGTGCTGGTGTCAAGTTTCCCTCAGAGCAGCAGTGAGGGCAATGCTCGTAGGTACTACCTGGTACTCCAGAGACGCACACGCAAAGCGTTATTAGAGAGTAGCTGTCAGAAATGGAAAGCTACATTTGCCTGAATGTGAGTTAGGTTTTTCTTTCCAGCTCTCTTGTTCATGTTCTCCCACGCAAGGTGCCCCTGCGCTGGTGCAAGCCGGTGGCATTAAATCTAACGCTGTGTGGTTGTGCAGAGGAAGAAAGGTATGAAATTGCATCTGTAAGTTTACAACAACACTGGTATTTGCATTATACCTATGTCAAACGTTTTCAAACTGAACTCTGATTAGAATGATAAGGCTCACGCTGGAGTTAGAATAGTTTGTTTGGGGTTTTTACCAGAACGTCGCAGTGTTTACATATCAGGAATTTGTACCTTTGTAAAAAACATATCTTGGCAGCTCGTATAATTTGCATGGCAGCTTTTCGTATTTGAAGGCTCATGCTGCTTGTGCAGGAATGTCCTTCAAAGTTGTAATTTTTTAAGAGCTTGTTTTTAATCTTTCTGTTAAGGTGAGGTTTTGGTTTGAGGAGGCTTGTTCTCCGTCTCCACCTTGCAAACTAATACAATAGTCAGGTGCTGCGTGGAACCTCTGTTTCAATGTGACTTAATGGTTGAAGAAATATGGAAGGTGTTCAGTCCTGGATAAACAAATACTTCAAATTCTGTTAGGCCTTGTGCCAAGGTGAGAAGGTGAGTTTAAAAAACAAACCCTGCATTACAGGCAGATTTTGGTAGGTTCTAAAGTAGCTTTGTGAAAATACTAAGGGAATTGCAATAATGCAGGAGGTCTGTCTTAAAGAGGGAACCTGGAGAATTTGGAGAACCCTGTGTGTGAGGTGCAGGGAGGAATGGAGCTGCTTTAGCGCTGCCGAAGTACTGCTTTGGTTGTCACCACTTCAAAGGGACATGGAAGCATGGGTGGGCTAGCAAGGCTCAGTATACTCTGGGGAAGCACAGTGGTGGCACCATGGTTGCTGTTGTCCTTCACATATTAAGCTATTTGCATTTTTAGAGCATGTGGCCCAAAAAAGTGATGGTGTTACCTGGGCAAGTAAAGGTATTTAGTGTAGTCTATTTCACCTGAATGAGATGAGATTGTAGCTCCCTTCTAGAAGTTGTTTCTTTTATTCTAACAAAGGTTGGCATCATCTGTCAAGAGAGATGTATGCTTGTCATGTAGGAAACTTGTAAGGGTGAGTTGTGAGAGCTGAAAAGAGGAATTTGGTTTATTTTCATTAGTCTTTAAAGGGGTTGAACAGAACCACTAACATACAGGATAGTTGGGCAGTTTTCCTGTCCATTGAGGAAAATACATGCAAACAGAATTGCCTTCTCTGGAGATATTCAAGACCTGTCTGGATGTAGTCCTATGCAATGTACTCTAGGTTATCATGCTCTGGCAGGGAGGTTTAACTAGATGATCTCTAGAGGTTCCTTCCAACTCCTGTGAATCTCTGTTTGAGTTTGATACTTGTGTCCATGGTAAAAGCAATAGAGCAGCAGAGAGAGGCAACAGTTTAAGAACATATCCTGTTGTCTAGGAAAGACATTTGTAGGAGGTACATTTCTGACTGACAAAGGCTACCTATTTTTCTTTTGTGATAGCTGCTCTATTTCCAGCGGACCATTTGGATTTGTTCCCCCAGCATTTGGCCTTTTCATATGTTTAGGTTTTGATGTACTTGTGGTTGTGAGGTTTTTGCATAAATGCATGTTGTCTGTGTAATGGTACTGTTATGTAGAGAAAAAAGAAGAGACAATTCAAGTCAAGACTTTAGTCTTTTTAGGTTTGAGCTAAAAGAAAAAGTCTGTGGGTTTAGGTTCTTTGAGTGTGCTTTTCTTAGCGCAGCTTTATTTAGGTAAGTGGTTCTTGATAACCAGCAGGTTAATAGAAGAACTTTAATGATAGGAGAATGAAATTACTTGTTTGTTTTAGGCTTGTAATTATTTGCAGTGATAGATTTATAGTTGTAACTGATTTGTAAGCTTTAACAATCATAGTATGCAATCATACCTTGCAGCGTTTTATGTATGAATTCATCTCGGGTTCCAGCTCCGTATATCAGCACACTTAATGTGGTTGTATTTTTCATGGTTTAATTAAAACTATTAATTAACATGATTTCAAATTGCCAGTTCTGGCAGCCTGCAGATAGCTGTAACAAGGATCAAGTCATTGTCTTCCGAGGATGCTGAAATTTACAGGGAAACGGGTTCAGCCGGTCACAGCTCAGGTGGTTGGCTGGGTTTGGAAAGCCAGCAGTTAGAGGCGTTTTGTAAAAATTACTTTTGTATGGCATGTGGGCAATGAGTATTCCATTTCACAGAAAATAGAATGAGTATTTTTCCCTCTGAATTAGGGAGGAGAAGCGGCCTGAATTACTTCCTATCTATAATGCAGTCTTTCATTACAAAGCAAATAGGCAGTGTGAAAATCCCCAAGGTATCCCCGCTAGATGCTTGGTATCCAATTTCACTATGTGATGGCTTGAGGAAAAAAAAAAAAAAAAAAAAACAGATCATATAATGTTACTTCATTATTTTAGAGGTGGAGAAGGAATTTAAGGTCTTTGACATTGAGAGCACTTTGATCCGGTAAATGCGTATCTAGATTTTCTGTTTCAAATGGAACCTGGAATAACACAGACCCTAAGCCTAAAAGGTTTTATGTACCAGTTGTGAACGTGCCAATTGAAAGCATTCTTTGGTGATGGGGAATTCCTAGCTGAAGATAAGGAGGTAAGGCTGTTATTAGTTTAATAATTGATCTTTGTTACGTTGACTGTGCATCTTTGCAGTATAGTGCAGCTTAGGCTGTTGTTCAGGTGTATTAATTAAATCTGTTCTGAGAGCACGTGCACTAGTTTTCACAGCTTTCAGTGAGTCTTTTTCTTGAGCTGCTGAGGCCCTTCTGGAAGGTCAGTCACGCACCTGGGAAATGTGGGGTGAGGGAGCGGTTTGGGCATTTGAGAGAGCGATGCGCTGAAGTCCCCTGAGGATCTACACTCTGGCCAGGCTTGATTCACTTGGGAAATGGGTCAGAGACACTTGTGCTGTGGCCCAGAGGAGACATTGGATCTCCTGGAAGCCTTAGGGGAGAAGACATGAGAGAGCGGTGGTGACAAAGGGCTTGCAGAAGTCATCCAGATGCTGCTGGCGGAGAGTTTGCAGGGACCTAAGGGTGGAGCGGAAAATCTGGCAAGTGTTACTGAACAATCAAGGGGGATGGAGGAAAATGCCCCTTATTGATGTGAACAAGTATGTTTAGCTGTGGACTCTAGAATGAAAACTCCAAAATCACCTGGACTTTATAAAGTAATTCTGATTTTTTTGCTTTTAATTAAAATGTCTATATGGCGCTCAAATGTCCTAGGAAATTAATGCTATTACAAAACCTCAGTAGCTTGAAAATAATTATTCTTTGCCAGTAGCAAAAGCATAGAGTCACACTGTGATTTGGGAAAAGAGAGACTTTACAGAAAAATTGCCTACCTTTTTGACTAAGTTCCTTATTGTTATATCCATCAAAGCCGCATTTTTTTTACGTTACAGTTTATGTCCTTAAATATCACCCCTTCACCTGCTGAAGAACAGTTATAGCATGTCATTATTCGGTGCTGTGCTAAGGGGAAAAAGAAAAAAACAAAGTACTTGAAACAGGTTAACGCTGGCCACTTTGAATCCTTGGTTTGCCAAAGTCCCATGTGTAGTTGAGCTAGAGGGTCTGGGTAGTAGAGGCTGCTTCATTTGTTGCTCATGGCTACAGCAAGTATGTATGTACACGTAGATGGCTAAAGTTGTGTATTTTGATGTTATCTTTACTACTTCTTCTGCAGAGGATTATAAGAAAAACTGTTCCCAGGTTTAATGCGTGACTTAATAGTGGGAAATTTAACAATTAGATTACCTATATCTAGTTGCCTTTTCTTGAAAACTCTCTGATTCAGCTAATGCAATATTTTTCTCGGCATTTGATTTCATTCTGTTTTTTGCTAGGTATGAGGCACAGAAAAGGGTCATAGCACTTCATTTTTTAAAATTAGATAGGGCTGGTATGAAGAGGATCTCTACTTCTAAGGATAAATGCAAAAAAATACTATGTTCAAGCTAGATATTATTTAACTTTTAAGTAGTGCAAGTATCATGTTTGCTAACAATAAAGAATTCATTATAAGAAAATAAGTTGGATCATAAAACAGTTTCCTCCAGTGTGGCATAAGAAGGAATTACATTTCTCAGAGATAGCAGAAAAGTCACACTGCTCACAAATGAGATCAATTAAAGGGGGATGCAGGAAAGGAATGGAATTAGTATAAACATATGCTTTGCTGAACATCTAATTGCTCCATACAAAGAAAAATTAGAGCATTCGTTCTGAACATGTGCTGAATACCAGATACGGGCACACCAGCTAGGAAGGGAAAATCTGCAACCTTCATGTTCATTCTGTGAGCTGACTCTGCCTGATTTTGTCCCATGAATTCATACTTTCTCCAGTGTCATTTGTCAGAAATGGTTCCTCTTTCCGTCTTCACCTACACTTCCGAGATGGAGGCAGAAACAATTTGTTGATTTGACTGCAGCAGTGGCTGTATTTTGGGGTGAAAGCAGATGAGAGTGCTGAGACAAAAATCTAGCCTGAGCAAAGTCTCAAGCATTGGCTGCCTGTTTGGAATAGAGGTGTAATTACCATTGGAAGGGATTGTTTTCTACATGATTGCGTTCTTTGGTTTTCCTTCTTAATCAAACAAGCATTCATTTTTTATTATGCTTCAAATTTATATTCACTCTTGGATTTTTAAAAAAGAACATTTTCTCATGTAGTTTTCTTGTTACAATTCCTTTCATTTGTCCTGTTATCCACTGGGACTTGACATTTCCTCTCCTTGATGTTTTCCTATTTCTATTATTTAATTATAAATTAAAATTAAATTAGAAAATAACAGGCATTTTTACAGTGACAGGAGATGCTTTTCTGGAGTGAAATCCTATAATGAGTGGGCAGAAAGAAAGGAGAGCAAATGCATCTAATGACTTCCTTGTAGACCTTCTTTGTCACTTGCCAAAGATTGAGACAGAGTTCTCTTCTTAAGGCTGAATTATAAGACTGACCTCTACATATGCTTTTGTTTTTTGAGGATGGTGGTGGTATCAGCAAGAAGGTTAAAACAAGATATCAAGCAACATTTATGTGATGCCCACATGGGAAAGTTGTTACTTCTTCTCCTGGTTATCTAGTAGCTGGGCAAGAAATTCCTAATTTTTAGCATTCTATGAATAGGGGAGATCAGAAAATGTAACACTCCGATTGCATACCTGCCAAAATTGCAACTATTGGTAGAAAATAGCTTTTTTTTTTTAAGAACCCATAACATTAATGGGATTTATACAGGTATTATGAATCCTCATGAAAATTATTTATGAAATGGTATAGTATACTTACAATCTGACTGGGTGTGTCCATCAGTTCCTCTGTGGCAGGGAAGGGAAGCTACCAGACCTCTCTTGCCTAGTGATTGATATTGTCTCTCTTCTTGCTGTGTGAACATTGCCAAGAAAATAGTACAAAAATGCCTTGAAACAAGACCATTTCCTTTGAATGACTAGCTCTGTAGAATACAAGCAAAAAGAAACCTAGAGAAAGCATTGTAACTGTATTAAAGAAGAATCCTTATCTTGTAAATTCAATGGATAATTTCCCCAATTTCTCTCTGTGGGTGGGTCCAAGTCCTTTCTGCTTATGTGGATTCTGATTCAGTGTTTCAGGTTCAGGATCTGTCCTCTGGCCTGATCAGAGGTAAGAAAAGCACACACTCTGCAAAAAAGCACCTCTGTGAGGTTCAAGGACCAAAACCAGTCGGACAGAATCCTCAGCTGCTTGGTAGACAATACATACGCTCTGCATCCTCCAGCACAACTGCCCATCTGTGTTTCTGCTGTCGAGATCTCCAGGCACATTTGAACAGTAGCTCCTGGCTTGTTCTGTGTCCTCTGGGCAGTAGTCTGCTGTCTCTCTGATTTTAAAAATCTTCCCAGACATGGCATGATGCTCTTTTACCCTTCAGCAGTACTATTAGTGGCTTATGTTTCATCTAAGAGTGTGCTGGGTCAGAAGGGCTGTTGGCTAGATCCTGTTCTTTGCTCTTTTTAACCCCTGAAAATGAAAATAAAACAAGACCGGAGGGTGAATATATATGGAGATGGTTTTGTGCAGTAGCAAAGCAGGCACTGAGCATGCAGCTGATCTTTGCTCTTCTTCCTGTGTGCTGCCTAGTAATCCCTGTTGGTGTGAATTCAGTGTAGGGTTGTGTGTGTGCAAGAATTGCTGCATTTATTCCTTTAAGCTGACTAGATTTGTGGTGTTTATGGATAGGTGGGACTGTTGTGAGATTGCCTTTTGTTTAGCCCTGGCAGTAGAGCTGTGCCAAGTGAACCCTGTATTTTTTGGTCAACAGAAGTATGTAACCTTGTGAACCTGTTCGCAATGAAGATATTCTTGGAGACATTATATTATATATAACACTGTTTTGCCTCTTTTCCTCCTATTCTCTATTTTAACATTCAAGCAGTCTCAGTATTGCTGCCTCAGCTTTGCCCTCATAGAAACAATGAATTCAGGAGGTGGCACTTGGCATCAAATATTATGCTTTCTTTAAAAAGAAACTTTATTACTTGTCATCCTTAATAGCTCATAAGGCTGTTTGCTTGCAAGTAGACATTGCTGGGAGAGTATGAAATAGTCCCCTTCCATGTAAGAATGCATGTTTTTATCCCCTGGAAGCACTGCTGGTAAAGGGAAGAGTTGGTGGTGACTGCTCAAGTTCTGCATTGCAGCTGATTCTTGTAGTCAGAGAACAGGACTGGGGTGTGACCTCCAGTATTTGTATGCACATTTGAATCCATGAGCAAAGGAACTGAAGTGGGAGGAAAAGAATTATGTAACTTTACTTGATTTATTTAATATAGCCCTAATTAATTAAGCTATTAAGACCTCTAGGTCTTCAGTTGTCCTTGTCTTTAAAATCAAATTCATGATGGCAGCATATGATGGTTCTTGGCTGCAGAAACAACTCCTGCAAACACATATCTGCCTGGAGGCTCCAGGACCTGTGCTTCCTCCACCCTTTGGACTTGTAACCTCTTTGAAGATACATGAGCAAAACTTGCGAGCAACAATCTGGACAAGCAATGCCTTAACTTGTGCTGTGCCCTCGGGCTTTGAAGGTGTCACTAGTCTGAGAAGGGGCCACGCAGCCCAGCAGAAAACCTCTGGGTTTGTCCCCACTTCTGTTTTTTAAGGAACTCCACTTTGTATGATCTGTGCTGAAGCCAACTAATGGCCTTTCATGAGCAGGATATTAAGTCTCTCTGGAAAAAGTAGCTCCTGGTGAAGATTTGTCTGAGCCGGGAGAGATCATAGCAAATCACAGCAAGGGATTAAGTGGGTCTGTTGATACTGAGGGGTAATCCTTGTGGGTAAGGCTTGATGGAGGATACCAAAATCATTTGATCCTGATGCACAGATTTTTATTCTTTTTTTAATTTCCAGGGCTGTGAACTAGGCCCTTCTGAATTTGTTCTGTCCCCTAAAATACAAGAGAAATAGGCTTCACTGGACAGTGGGACACTAAGCAGCTCAGATTTCAAATGGCAAATGTCATCAAACTTCAGTTTATCAGTGAATTTAAGAATCAGATATACAATCCCAGACAGGTTTGGGTGGGAGAGATCTCAAAGCCCATCTAGTTCCAACCCCCTGCCATGGGCAGGGACACCCCTCACCAGGCCAGGGTGCCCAAGCTCCATCCAACCTCACCTTAACGTCATATCTGGTGATGTTCAATACTATTCAGTGATTGCTTAGTCCTCAAGGAGCCGAGGGGCATTAGGAAATAATAATAATAAATAACACTAGATGTGCTGTACTTTTGTTAGTTTTGTGAAATTTAAGAGATGAAGCAGAGAGAAGAGTTCGTCACAGTGTGAGGTTCTCCCAAAGGGTAGGATAACAGAATCCTTTCGTACTAAAGCTCTGTATTTCAGCTACCACAGCAATCAAAGTAAAGCTGTGAGAGCCTATAAAAACCTGCCTGAAGGGCAAGCTTTCTCTGGGTGTGACAGCAGGCAGTTTCAAAGTTGATATAACAAGATCAATTCACTCTTTTTCTAAACACTGCATGTTGGATGTTGGGTCGCTTCTGATGCTGTCAGTAACTCTGTCCTGAGTGGAGCTCTCTGGGATGTAGCCTTCTTAGTATCCGTGTTTAAAACAAAATTAACAAATAAAAAAACCCTCTTTAGATGAGGTTAGTGCATTTGAGAAACATATGGTTTTTTAAAATACGATTTTATTTTTTACTGACAGTGTTAAGCTAGCCAGGTGACAGCTCAGACTGATAGTTTTCAGGCACAAGCATCTCCTGACCTGCAAGAAACTGAGAGGGAAAATACAATACTGCTTCCAAGTTATAAAGCAGGTTGTTAATCTGAACTGCCTTTTGGCCACTGTCAGGCTATCAGAGCAAGTGGGTGTTCAATTTTTAGTCTTCCACCTGGAGTTACCAGAGACAGAGCTAATATCCCTACTTGCAGCTCTGTGAAGCATGCCACATCACTAGAAGCTGACACTCGTGAGTTCTATTTTATATGAAGATGGGTGGGGATTTCTTCTCTGACCCCTTTTGTTAGGTCAAAGCAGAAACCTCCAGACGAGGGACTTCTGAAGCTGGCAGAGCCATGTAAGCAGCTTCATGCACACAGCATGCAGGAAGGATGCTTCTCAAGGATGCTTCACACAAACTCGTGGGGTTTTTTTTGTTTGTTTGGTTGGTTTTTTTTGTGTAGGAATACCTTAAAGTTACTTGAATCTCGTTTTCTGGAAATTCTGCTCTCTCTGTCTTGACAGGCTTCATTCAGCAGGCTCTGGAAGACTGTGCAGCATGTTTGGCACACCAGAGAATGTGTGGGTGGCTGTATTGCTCTGGTAGGTCTCAATACTTCAGCATAACTGTGCAGTTTCAGAAAGGAAAGACTAAACAACACTGCTTTAATTTTCCATTCACTGTGCCTTATTTTTCTCTGGCTGTTCAGCTCGGGGAGTTCTGACAGCCAGGAGTCCTTTTAGGCATATAGACCCGTTATCTTGCTTGAGCTGTGGTGTTTTTTCTTGTAACGTGCAGCCGTGGTGTGAAGAAATGCAGAACCATTGTTAGGCATTTACAGAAACAGGGTTTTGAAGCTTAAAACACTTACAAGCTACTTTTTAAGATTTGCTTTTAAATATGAATTCTCACAGCAAAAATGCTGACTGGTTTTTTTTTAGCCAAATAAGAGGAGAGGTTATGATCCTAGTCAACTTCTGCTGCACATCCTAAATTTAAATAGCAGTTGGCAATGATGGTAAGTTCTGAATGCCTCTGAATAATTACTGTGATGGAGATGAGGGATCTATCAATGGGTGGCCCCATTTAAATTTAATGCCAGGTTATTCTTTGGAAACCGTCTGAAGCATGTAGTTTCCCTGCTCCAGGAGAGCCCCAGTGAACCATGGTGCAGATTTCGTACCATTACATCACTTGCTGTCCTGTGCTACCACCCTTCCTTCCCTCTCAAGTGACAGCTCATCACTTACACAGAAGGAAAACTTTACTAATTCCTCATTCTACAGAAATCACAAAACCCCAGAACTAGCAGGTTTAGGAGGAAGAAGAGTCCTTGGAAGAAAGTCAGCTCAGTAATGACTCAAGTAAAATGCAGTAAGTGGTGGTGTAAAGAAGTTGCACAGCACAGAGACCTCCATGTAAAGCCAGTCCTGACCTTGTATTTATTGAGTGATCTCCAGCCCCTTTTTTTCCAGAATGTGTGTGTGAATTCTGTGAAGGCATCACTGCAGTCAAGCCCCTGTGCTGCAGAAGTAAATAATTAGTAAAGGGACAGGTTATATGGAAGTGCTTATCATCAGGCAGATATCTTCACCTCTGCAAATACCTTGTGGGGAGGGAAAATCTAAGATAAAAATTAGGGCAAAGGTATCATCCTGTCAACTATTAAACAGCTATGTGAGGTGGTGCTGAGAAGTCTGATCAGCTCAGCCATCTCAAAATCCTTCTACTAGGCTTTATAGCTGAACAGTTCCTTTTTCTAACTCCTCCAAAAAAGGCAGCAGTTTTGCCTCATCTCTGCCAGTCTGTCGGAGGGCTGTGATACATTTAACATAAACAAGTCAGAATCAGAAGAGATGAACCAACCTTTGGGACTCGAAGTGTGAATATTTTCACTCTCCATTCAATAAATACCTATTTTAAGGTCTTCTTTAGTTTAGATTTGTTAGTGGGTACAGGTAAAATGTATCATGCTCATTTTCCAAAGGTGAAGAATTGAATAGTATATTCTCCAAATATTAAATGCTTTTTCTCATTGTAGGAAGTATTGGAGACAAAATCAGAGTTTCTTCACTAATTTGAGATAACACAATGGTACAAGGGGGAATAGGCCACACTAATGAGTTACCTTAAACCTCTGCAGAACTGGCCAAAACAGTCTCTACAGTGTTATCCATGACCCACACCTGAGACTGATGGCTGATGGAAGAGGTCCCAGAGGTTTAGTAGACAGGGACAGAGCAAGGATTGTAGCTTGTTTCAAGTTAAGCTGCCCTTTTAAAAGTTTATGAGAGGCTGTTCTCATAAATGAACTTTGGAACTGTAATCTAGTAACATCACCAGTTACCACCAGTAACATCATCGTGGATGAATATAAAACCATAGTCTTATGCATGTGCTCACACACAGGGAGGTGTTTTCAAGTCCTGAGCTTGTGACAAATACTAGACATGAGACTGTCATGTTTAATTCTTTTCTTCATTGACTTGTGTGCTACCATAAAGACTAGAATTGGAAAGTTGCAGGCTCGGCAGCTTCTGAAAGGTTTGAAAGCACATCAACAAGGACAGAATTGTAATGTTAAAAGGTGTTGACTTATGAGAAAATGATCTGAAATAATGAAGATTTAGTTTAGTCGTGACAAGTGCTAGGTGTTACAGAGGATATATTGGCTACACATAATGAATAGGAATGCAAAAAGCCTGAAGAGGCACCATCAGCCAAGTGGTATGGCGTGAGGAGACACAGGATGGATTTGGACAGCTCAGCCCAAGGGCTGCAGCTGAAGCATGGGCCCCCAGGAGGGATATAAGCTCCAAAGTGGGGAAAAGTGGTTACAGGCAATTTATTCATTCTTTCTCAAAATACAAAAGTAGGATTAGAATACGCTAAATGAAATTATCTGGTAGAGGATTTAAAGCAAGCAAATGGAGTGCTTTTCCATACAGTGGTTACTGTGTGGACCTTGCTGCCGTGGAGCTTAGGCAGGTTCGTGGTGTAATTTAACAACTTCATGGAGGAAAAACTCTCCTGTGACCTCTCCAGGCAAAGATACATCCTCTGTCTCAGCAAGTTGTAAAGCTGGCCACTCTCAGGGACAGGCTAGACAGATACCGATAGATAGTTCATCATTATTTGAAGAATAGGTTGGCTCCATTCCTAGATTTCTATGGCTGTCTGCTGGCTTTGAGATGGTGGCGAACTATCAATGACAGCTTCTCTCTGTAGTTAAGGTAGGAAAGGATATATGCAAAGTCTTTTCAGGCTAGTTGCCATTAAAACAATTTAACAACTGCTTTTGTTGTGCAATAACTTAACCATAAAAGAGGATAGAAAATTAATTTGGTCTAATCCCAATAGTGTATTGTTTTATTAAGCAATGCTAGGGCATAATTAAGAGTTGTAACTGATTAAACACATTGTAACTACAGAGCTATTAATTAATACTAAATTACAATAAAATTATCAAAGTAACATAAACAAACCACATAAATGTTTTAAAATGACAGTGATAATGCATCAACTAAAAAGCTGCTCATGTTAACCATTTCTTAAAGAGTTTGACTGCTGAAATTAATATTCCTATAGTAAGATAATTGCAAAAATGGAAATGGATGGAGCAAGAAGCATTCCTTATGATTTTTCCATGCAAAAGACTACTCTGATGGGAGAAAATGTCTTTTCAAGCTGCATATTCTTAAGTGAATGTTGAAGCAAAGTCCCTGAACCCTAACTTAGAGCATAGAAGGAAAAATACAAAAAGTAAAACGGAATGTCAGCTTCAAGAACCTCTCTGGATTTGACACTTGTTTGTCTTATTTGAATACAAATCTGAACAATTCATGCATTGCTAAGCTTTAATTTGAGCATGATGTATTAATGGTACAGCTCAGATTCTGTTCTCATTTGCAGGAATGTCAGGAAATGTATGAAACTATTTGCATGCTTAAATGACTTGCTGGATTGAATGGTTCAGAAATGGTGGAAATCCCACAGGTATTCATTAATCATTGTGCATTAAGTGGAGAAATACAAAATGCATGATATCAAGGTGCGTGTGGGACTACGGGGGCCAGTGGCACTGTGAGATACGGAAATAATTTTTTAAACTTTTTCAGACTTGGTATCAAATCTGATAAGACCAAATCTGTTAGAGTAATTTAAAACAGGTTTTGGCAGTGTCTCAGAACACATAGCAGCCAGCTTGCCAAGGTTTATAATACTACTTGGGCTTTGTTGTGTGGGGGGCAATGTACCAACCCCCCAAAGTATATCTGGGCTTTAATGCCGTTGTGGAGCCTACTGAAAATTTATATCAACTGTTTTCATTATCTCACATACAAAAGCTCTAGAAACAGACTATTTCTTTCCTGAATAAGTTATTCAAGCTTACTCTCATGCCTAAAATAATGTTTGTAGCTTGCTGTTGAATGCTACTTCAAGTGCCAAAATGATTCAAAAGAGGCCTTGTGTACATAGGAATTGAAGCCCAAATGTTTTAAGTCAGCAGGCTGCTTTACAAATACTGAAATCGCTTAAGACTTCTACTTTCAGTATCCCTTTTGAAGCTTTTTAATATATTAGTGAGACTAATTTTGATTATCAATGATTTCTGTTGTGTTGTCACACAAATATATGGGAACATGCAAGTATAACACAACAAGTATAAGGGAACACACAAGTGTAGTTGGTCCAGCACAGATACTCCTAGGGGGACATTATTGGAAATCCATACGTATAATCTACCTGCCTGTGCTGATCCTTAACTGTAGTAGCCTTGTAGATACCCATTTGCTTTCAGGTACCAATGTTTTTGCAGATTGAGCAGTAAAGGGCATGAGTTTATGATTTGTCATTAGTTATATTTACCAGTGGATAGAGCACTGTTGGAGGCAAAAGAGCTAGGAATATATGTATTTGGAACCATGAATCTGTACATTGCTGAAGGTTCCCTTGAACAGTTCCATGTAAGTGGGAAAAATATTAATGAAGCCAAACATAGCCTAAAACAGGGTAACATAAACATTTCACAGACTGGGGGAGCTTTTATTCCATATTGTGCTGCTCAGATAGTCCTGAACCTATTAGGACTGGATGGAGAGTAGGAGGGGAGATTTCAGGAGGACAGGGATGAGTATGCACAAACATGGAAGAACAACCACTTGTTTAAAAACCCGGTGTAATTATGTCATACAAGTTCATGTCATCTCTATGTACAAAGCATTTCTAGGATGGGAGAAAGCTCAGATTCTGTCGGACTGCAACTGGGAAAGCTGGTTCTGCCCAGGTTCGTGATGCAGAATGTGTGCCTGAAACCACAACATTATTTTTATGGTCTAGGAGCAGCTGCAGCTCTGTGTATGCTTACACAAAATCCTCAATCCCTTCTGTCTCATGCAGATTTTGCATTGGCATCTCTTGCTGTCATTTTGTAACTGTGGAATACATGGATCTGTTTGAACTCTGAATCTGATTGCAGACTCAACTTCCCTTGAAGACCAGTATTTTCAAATGCTCCTCAGGGAGTACCCTGTCTTTTCCAGTGGTAAGGCTGCTACTGGGCTGCTTCTTGGCCATGTTTGTTGCAAAGGTCAACCTGTTCTTCTTCACCACTCTCACGGCACTCCCAGCTCTGCAAACCTCATGGTAGGATTGGTTTTAGGAGCTTGTCTGAAACCAGTTTTTGCCAAATGTACTGCAACCTGTCACTTAAACTTGTGTCGCTGTGATGGAAACAGCTTGCAGAGCAAGCCGTCGCCCCATGCTCCCAGCAGGACTGGGGGAGTGGGTGCCTCGCCACAACAGCAGAGAGGAGCAGCTGGACGTAGGCTGGGTGACGCGTGGGCCCAAGCAGCTTTTTGCTTGGCAGAGCTGGAGCTGCGTGAGGACATCTTTGTGGCTTTTTCTCTCTCTCTGGGTTTCTCTCCAACTTCCCTCCTTGATGAGTAAGTGTGTTTCGTAGCAAGGGACTGGCTCCATGTTTTCTGCTTTTATAAAGAAGTCAGTATTAAGTGAGATAAAGCCTTACCTGCCTGGATAAGCTGAAGAAAGATAAAAGGTCTTTTCTACATTTCTCCTCATGTGAAACCATTGGGGTGGTCTCATGTGTTGAAGGATCCATTCGTTTCATGTTTTAAGACAGGGGAAGAAATCTGTGTTTCTGTGTTAGCTGGATGCCATAGCCTGTAATGAGCAAAGAAAATGTTGAGAAAACACTCGGTTTCCGTGTTGAGTGAGGTGTGACCAGAGACCATAGGGAAGGAATTCCTCTCTATTGCTTGGGAGATCCGTTTACCTCTGGAGATGTTTGGAGGATCCACACTCGAAGTTTGGGCTCTGGAAAGAGAAGGTTTTATTTGAACACTTTAGAAAAAAAACCAAAACCATGCATCCTCCACAGTGTATATTATGCCTTGATCTGTTAAAAGAGAAACGGTTGGTGTATGTGATGAATACTGCTTTGGAGATGAGCTGTGCAACTGTGGCAGTAGAAGACAGAAAGCCTAAGTTAGAGCGAGGTCCTGTGAGCATGCCAGGATAAAACAGGGTGGGGGGGCTCTCGTTTGGATCTTTCTGCAGGAATTAGTGATGATCAGCTAAGAGAAATGAAAGGAGAGACAAACTGTTGATAAATGGTATGTGTGTATGTATTTCAGCAATCTGTCCTTTAGGTGTTTAAGAAGCATGCTGAATGTCAGAACATTCTTTACGCTTTTCTGATGTTTTCTGTGAACACTTTATTGTATCTTCTATCTTCTTCCTAAAACAATTCGAATCATCCCATTCCAAGGCTGTCAAAGATAACTGACTGCAGCAGTGACTCAGTGTAATCTGTTGTTTGGGTTAGGAACCCCACATGTTTCAAGTTTTCAAAAATCTGAGAAGTTCAATACCCATATTTACTCCATTTTCCATTAGTGTCTGAGTTGATGGAAAGCCGCTCTGGAATCTGCATCGCCACACTGACTAGCTTGTCCCAGAGCCACCTTCGTAACATTGCTTTTGAGAAAGTGTGTGTGTGGAGATAACTTGTCTTTCAGTGTGGGGAGCTGTACGGAAAGAAAGAGGAAGATTTCTTACAGCCCCCCCCCAATTATAGTAGTTCAACACTACAGTTTAGGAATTACCAAGTTTAAACTTGTTCTTTTCAAAGTGATGCTAGCTCATGATTGTGTGGAAGCTCTGGTTAGGCTGTGGTTAGGCAAGATCTCCCATCTCTCCCCGACTCACCCCACCAACTGATGCAGTGTGAAAACTGGGTTTCTGCAGATCTGAGGTCTGCTCTTCCTCACAGCACTACCTACATTCACGTAGGGCTTCTAAATATTTTCCAGATGTTGAGACAGGCAGTTGAATAGAACATGAATAGACAGCTCAGTGACCTAGCTGTAAAGACAACCAGGGATTTCACAGATGGGCTGTACAGGAGGAGGAGAGAGGAATGAGTGGCTTCTCAGACTAGGGTCCACTTCTGGTATTCCCCGCTTTGCCTTCCCTTCAGGGTGAGGGATGAATTGTGCCTTGAGCTGGATTTTCTGCTTACACTGAGGTCCTGTTTACAATTTACAAGACAACTATCTGGGCTTCATCTCCGATAACATATTGATGTTTTTCAAAATGATGCTTCTTGTTTCCATTGAATCCAAATGGGACAATTGTCAGATATCTCTGGCTTTTCATCTGATGTGATTTGTGATGGTATCCCAAATAATTTCTACTGCAAGTGTTACATATGGTGGATTATGGTTGTTTGTTGTCAAGATTATTTTATTTATACAATTTTTTAAAGTGCATTGTATTATACAGTAAGTCAGCTGGTCAAAGCAAGCAACGCCTGAAGAATGGAGGCGTGAGGTGGTATGAAATGGTCCGACAACAGATGAGGAATATGGAACAAGCACAGAGTTGTTTGTTTTGTTCTATAGATGGAATAAACATGCAGTCCCAGTTGATCCATAAACAAGCCTTCTGGGCACTGTGAAAATTTGAGTGACACTGAGACTTCTTAAAAACTATTTTTGAGATTTTATTTTATTATGAGCAGTAAATGCTTTAAATGTATTTTGGATGTGGTTGAGTTAGGGAAAGTTTGTGTGGCAGAAACTACAGGGAGGAGAAAAAAAAAAGAGAATGGAGATTGTAAATTTGGAGTTTGATTGCTGCTCCTGTCTGTGTTCAGTCATCCAGGTTCCTCCAGCTGTGTGAAACCAGCATTTCCATGTGTCTAAACAGAGGTTGATGTAAATATATATGAAATTTATACAGAAAGCAAGAAATAATGCTAAAGCAAAGCATTTACTTTGAGTTAAGTTTACTTTCTGTTCCCAAGAAAAATATGACTAAGTTGATTTTCCAGAAAGGGATTGCAGTAAATCAAGTTTTCATAGCTTCAATTTCACACCAAAACTTATAATAAAAATGCCAGAATAATACTCTTTACATACTGTTAGTAGCTGATGGAGACTTTTGGAAGAGGTGGTTTGCTAAGAGATTTTAGGAACACTGTCTGTAAGCTTTGCTCACTAGGAAGTAAGCGTACTGATTTACAAACCCGGAACAAGGAAGTTTGTTAGTAATAGAGGATCTAGTTGCATTTGTATTTTTTTTCTGATGAAAACTGACACTTAACATACTCTCCAGGCAAAATCAAAACCTGTTTTTCCGACTGGAAAGGAAGTGTTTGCATGCAAAGCAGTCCTGCTCCCCTCAGCCTAAAGATTTTTTGATTCATTAATTTTCCTTCTAATTAGGAAACAAAAAAACCAGTAGCCACTAGTCTCATCAGAAAGCAGAAGTAAATGTTTGAAGAGTTGTTCAGTTAAGAACTATATCTTAGCTATGTAAAAATTCAAGACCAGGCGTTGACAAGCGTAGACATGGAGTTTGCTAGGGTATCACAGATGAAAATGTAGGTATTGTAAGACTCGTTATAGGTAACATAGGCTTAATTAAAATAAAAGTGGTAACTTTCAAAGGTGGGTGAGAGATTTAGGACTCGGTCTCCATGAAGAGTGTGGATTTTTATTTCTTAGCTTTGATAACCTTGCTTTTCCTGTCAATTATTAGCTCTTTCTGCTAACTCACCCTAACCTGTAACTCTGATCCTAAAATGTAAGTTGAACCCCCTGTCCCTCCTTACAGGCAAGCATTGTTGATTTTGTGGATGTTAAGACCAGTTCTGTGTCAGTTCAGTTTGGTGTACCTCAACTTCACATGTGCCTCTGCTCTGGAAGCTGATTTCCATCCCCAGTCCTGGCTGCAGCTTGTTCTTAGCCACTGGCTGCAACCATCAGCATTGGGATAGATCTCAAAGTTTGGAAAAATACTATTGCTCTTCAGCGGGACATACCTAAGCAGTTGCTAGATCTGGTAATTAAAACTGAGTGAAGGTAAATGCACAAAGAGCCAGCAAATCCTTCAGCACTAACTAAAATACAACCAACTTTGCTGGATCAAAGCACTAGGGTCTTGGCCATTGCAAGCTTATAACGTTGGCATCCCAGGATCGTTGGCAGATGTCTGTTGTAAAAGGTCAGGAACCCATTTCAGGGAAAAGTCAGAAATTAATCCTTTCTGTACTCAAATTCTAGCATTTGTACTTTCCAGGCAATTCCTTCAGTCTCCAGAAAATGAAAACCTAAAGTATCTGGACAGAGCTACAGGCTGAACCTGACCTTGAGGGTCTTCATATTGCTTCTGGGTGTTGTCCTTGGAAACAGAGACGAGACAAGGATCTTAGAGATAACACCCCAAATGTTTCAGATTCAATGATAGGAGTTGTTTTTCAGTCATCAGTTGTTTTGCAGTCATCAATTGGTGAAATTAAACTAGTCTTGAATTACAGCCTTGAAAATGTATTTAGTCAGCACAATATTTTGGAATTATTATACCAACATGCCATTTGTGCTTCCTCTCTAATTTAAAATAAATGTATGCATCTGCTGGTTACCAGGAAACATGGCAGGAGAATTTCAGACTGCCTTTCACTGAGTCTTGCATCGCTAAAAGGACAGCAAAGAAATAAAAGGCGAACTGTCTGGATTTTAGGAGCTACAGGGGTTTAATGGTTGCTTACTAGATACACGTCATCACTGCTAAGTGAAGGATCCCTAGTTCTTGCTGTTCCAGACGAAATTTGGTATTACGTGGTAGTCTTCGACAAGGGGTAGGAGAGAGCACTGATTTGCATAAGAGGATGTTCTTACCTACGCCTACATTCTTAGTTATTCTTAACGTATCCCATCACTTCCTCTTGGGAATAGAAATAATTAATAGCTTGGAGCAGTAGCATGGCTTTGAAATGAATCCTTTGATTGTTGCTGTTTATTGTGTCGTGGGTCAATTTGGAGTGTTTCAGTGCCCATGAATGAGGTTCCTTTAGAGCAAACTAATCCAGAATCCCCATGCCAGCGGGCACAAAATGCTCAGCTCTGGCTCACAGTAGGAAATTTCCAAGGGGAAATGGCCTCAAGCTGTGCAAGGGCAGAGGCAGATTAGATGTTAGGAATAAGTTCGTCACTGAAAGAGTTGTCAGGACCTGGAACAGGCTGCCCACGGAGGGTGCTGAGTCACCATCCCTGGATGTGTTTTAAAAAAGGGTAGGTGAGGCACTTGTGGATATGGTTTAGCATAGGACAGGAACAGTTGGACTTAATGATCTTAAAGGTCTTTTCCAACCTTGTGATTCTGTGAGAGTCGAAGGGGAGGGACTAGTCCTTCGGGCAGCTTTGAGTCTGGAGTATGGTGGGGATGTAAAGTCCAAAGTAAACCCCCGAATTATAGACTGTGTGGGTGAAATGGCTACAGCGTGACCTGCTTTCATCTTCTCCTCTCACACTACATCTCAGACTGGTGTCACAGTACGTGACTGTGTTAACTTCTGGTGATATAGAAAACTCAGAGCCGAAGTGGGTTTTTTTAAGTGTTAAAATTCAAAACAATTGCAATCTAAACAGCCTATTTTATGTAAAATAATATACAAAACTAAAAGCCCTTGATGATTAGAGGAAAAGCATTGTACGGTGTGTGAACAGCACACAGCATGATGCATCTTCATTATAAAAATGCAAAATGACAATCATTTATCATAAAATATGCTGACAATAGGCATTAATCTCTTAGTAAAGCAAGTAGTAAACCTTGTTCCTATGGTAATGCAATTCATTTTGTTCCTCTTCCTCTACTACGTGCATGGAAGACTGGGCATTCTCTGGACAAACTAATTGCAGCCTTAATGCTGTGGATTTTGGTGGGTGAAATATATAATTATTTTGGTGGAATCTCAGATGGGTGGTAACCATGGTGTTGGGAGAACATTCCTGTATTTCATATAAACCAGTGCACATGCTCAATGAGCATCTGTCTTCCCATCCTCAATTTTATACTAACTCTGTTTGAACAGGAGCTCTTCCAGCAGTGAGTTTCTGGAGTATGTTTTTGCTGGAAATAGCATTATTTTTTTTTCTTGGTAAATGCCGTGACATTGTTTAATGCCTTCAGAAATATGAACAAATATTTGTTGTAGTGAACTGAATGCTGTTTATTCCTTATTTTTGTTTGGTTATGTTTTTTTTTTCATTGTGCCTCTGTGTGTGCATGTATCTATATCTGTACATACATATATATTATATATAGTAGAGGGAAATGATTTGGTCAAGCAGACATGTTGTGGGGAAAGTTAAGTACTCCCACACACATATGGTGTCTTGGTAATGAAGCTTCCCGAATTTTACTTTAGCAGTTATTTTCAAAGCTAATAAAGTACTGTGTTCTTTCCCCGTATGTGATACTTGTTTGAAGTCTGTATAACATCCATGTGTTTCCATAAACTTCCATCAGCCTGAGAAGCCATCAGTTACTTCATGAATCTGACTACACAACCTCCCGTGCATTTGTTCCACCTCCGAACAAAACAAGTTTCTGTTATTGCAACACAAGCCACGTGTACCTAAATATGCCTGCTTTCTGCTTTAAGGGCATGGCAAGCTGGCTAACTCCAGTAGAAGAAATAATTTCTCTGCTGTCAATTAACAGCCCTGAGAGTAACTTTTGTTGTTTTATTGGTTGCCTCTCTGCATATTCTGGACAACTGGGTCCTATTACATGGATAAGTGATGGGTACTGAAGGGCAAGAGAAAACACCAACCTGCAAAATGTCTTTGCTCCTTGTGAAATTGTCCGAAGATAATGCTGACAGATGCTCTCTTAGTAAAGAGACCTGGATTTTACAAAAAAAAGAGAGGTGAAATGAGCCCAGCAGCTATACCATTCCTTTTTAAAGCCAACCAATAACAACTTAAAACCTCCTCCCCTCCCAATAGAAGATCCTGTTCAAATGCAGGTTCAAACTGTTTCCACCCTGAGATGTTGCTGTATGGAGCAGGTTGAGCTTGGCCTAGGCTGCAACAGGGAGCGGTGCCTTGCTCATTGCAAACCTTTGGATTCTGGAGCCGTTTGCAGTGGCTTTGGGTTAGGTTAGATGTGCTGTGCGTGCCTGGTCTGAAAATCATAAGGTTTCCAATGTTTTAGCTTCAGCTTACAATTATGGACTGGCTATAACCTTGAAGTCTAGAAACATTCAGAGTTGGAGTCCTGGTTTAGGTTGAATTCCAATGAAGATGGATAATTTGCAGTCATGCTTCCTCTGTGACTCAGTGATCCAAACAGCACTGTTCCTTGATGTGGGGGTCACGGCAAGCTCACACACTTCGAAAAGTTTGGCTCTAGATCTTACAGGAGACAAAAAATGGGAGCGTAGCCTGTGACCATACAGTTTGCCCAGTCGTTTCCTCCTGCACCTTTCTCTCTCAGCTCTCACATCTGTGTCCCCCTGGGGTCTCTCCCCTGTGTCCATCAGAAAGCAATCCTTGGTAGAGATCCTTGGAGCCCAGAAAAAGGTGATACCTCCCACATAAACACTGGCGGCTCTGTGCCTAGAGGCCCAAATGCTTCTTGAATCCATCGACTACTGTGACTGTTCCAAGTTTCCCCATGGCACGGTCTCGACTGGGTAAACATGGGAGAAACAGTCCCGAAAATACTCCTATGCCCACCAGTTGTATTCTCCATCCTGGGGAAGTACTTGCGTGCACACAGGGAAGGGCTGTAAACCACCCATTAGAGATTTTACTATAAATATTTCAGGTTGGGGAAGGGCAGATGATATATTTGAGTCTACACAAATTACAGATAAGTGCCTGATAGATATGGTTTAGAGTGGATATTTTATGAGAATAAAAATTCTTATGAATTTTTCCCCGGTTTCTGAGTTGGCAGCCTAAATGAAAATATGTAAACTACAGTAATGAAAACCTCAGGCATTGTTTTTGTGTTATTTTTCTTATCTGAAGCTGCCTTTATCAGGAATAAAATAGCTGATATAAAAAGCTAGGTATTTTGCTCTTCTGTGTTTGGAAGGCTACAACTATTTTAATAAAGGATAATTATGTGGTATTAGTTGCTCTTAATCGGTAATTAAAGAATTAACAATATTATTAATCTTCTATTTTCTGCTTTCCAGGTGATCAACATGTGATCTTGATGACTCTGGCTGGGAAGCGCAATTAAGGTACCGTAATTTCCCTTTTAATACACACTTTTGGTGAAAGCAATTTCCCAAATACTCTCTGCGATAATCCACTTAGTAACCTGTGTTCCTTGAAGCTGCCTTCACCTCTGGGTGGGGCTGGGTGGGTTTGTTCATTTACCTCTTTGTCCCGCTGCGCTTTCGGAAAACCACATAATTTTTTTCCTTACATCCCTTAGCTTTTACTTTTCTTGTTTTAAGTTTAGCACGGATATCTGTCCAGAGGTATATGCTGTTAATAATGCTTGCACGATACACTTGTGACTGAAGGTCATGTCCTTGAAATATAAACTGAGAAAATGTTGTGGGGAAGTGATAGGAAATCTGTCCATGGGAGGCTTCACACTCGACGGCACTGAGAATTTAATTGTTGATTTGAATCACAAGATGGCAATCAGCTCAGCAGCTCCGCTGTACAGCAGAGAAGAGACGGCTGGGCTTGTTGGAAATACATGTATCATGACCAGAGTTATCTTCCTCCAAGTTCCATTTTCACTTGTAGATTTCTACCCGGGACTGCAAACAGAGAGTAGCAGCAGCAGAGAAGGGGGAAATACTGCAGGTTCCTGTGCCTTGGCGAGTCCAGCAGAACTCTCATGGCAATCTAAGCAAGCAAAAAAAAAAAAAAAATGTTTATTTCCTATGAAAAATACAGTTAAAGTATGAACAAGGTAGTGCTAACAGATTGAAAAGCCTACAGAAGAATATTAAATGCTTGTTCTCAATAACATGATCTAATTCTTGCTAGTATTGTGGCAGTATTTCCGTTCCACTTCTGAATGCTCCACTCTTGGCTTCATATTGCCATTGAAGTTAGCAAGCTGTAAAATCATCTTGGAATACGATGTGTCTGGCCTCCTTTCTGCTGGGAGGTTTTGAGGTTGGTCTGTGTGATATCTCCGAGGATGGATAAAGGATAGGAAAGCTCTTGTTTATATTTGTTTTTTCCCTTCTAGAAACCAAATATGTTACTTTTCTGACTTTACCTCCGGTAAAACCTCCTGATCTTTATTTCAGCGTGGAGATAATGTGCTCTGACTGTTGAATACTAACATATATGGAAAAGTAGCAAAAAAAAGAAATCCTAAAAAGTGCATGCAAATTGAGTCATTTCAGCGCTATGTAATGTATCAGGACAGGTTTGGAACAAAGAGTAATCAAGGACATCATAGTAAGTGAAAAGTGGGATAAAATGTACGATTCTGATCAGAAGGAGATTTTGTCAGGCTAACTCAATGTCGCTTTTTGCTGATATAGCGAACATCTCTGACTACAGTAATGCGATGGGCTTAAAGCTATCTGGATTTATAGGAAGCCTTTATTCGGTACAGTTCCCAAAGGAAATTATTATTTAAAGTGGAGATGGTGCAGATTAATTCAGGAATTATAAGAAACTGGCTTAGGCAGATAAGGAGCTGGGAAAAGAGGGGACTGTGGCAGGATGTGCTGAAGGGGGAGTTACCAGGTTGCAGGAGACCTGTTAGAAGTATTCATAAGGGACAGATCTTGGGGCCCATCCTGGGTAGTATTTCCTTTAGTAACCTTGGCGCAAGGTATTTACTGTAGTTTTTTAAATACCTGTAATGCCATGAAGGGCGGGAGCATTTTATGGAAGGATTTTGTTGACTTTGTGGATTAGTGTAACAAAAATATTTAATAATATAATAATAATCAGCACATTGCCATTCTGTTAGGGGTAAATAGCAGGGGCAGTTGCTATAAACAAGCAATTCAGCATAGGGAAGTGTAGCTTTTCTTACAGACATGCATGTGGCTGTAGCGCTTACCTGAAGCTTTCGTAATCTATGTAATTGTCTTCAACACCTGCTTGCTGAAGAGTTGCAATTTACTCTAAATAGCATAGCGCCTTTCTGATAAAATAAAATCCTAGATTATAAATGTCAAGTTCTGAACCTTAGTCTGTGAAGTTAAGAGAGGCTGCAGGTGCAAACCCTAACCTTGTATTAGGAGTAGGAAGCTGCTAGACTACAAGAAGTAGGTTGCTGTAGCAGCTGAGGAACTGAACTTCATGTAACCAGCCTGTCCGCCTCCTCCCCTCCAAAAATCCCCAAACAATCCGAAATCCTGGAAACAAGCCAGTGCAGATCTGAGACACTAAGTGAGCAGTCATATTACTTTGAGGTAAGGATGGGTGTAGCTGTAGCAGAAGCTCAGCCACAGATCCAAAACTGGAGGCAGGGCAATGGCTGTAACGAAGTCAGGAGACACAGCAGATAGCCGATAGGTAACCAATGTGGCTATGGGACGGAGGTACAGGGTCAGATCAACCTGGTGTGAAGGTAAACTAACGTAACCAGTGCTTATCCCACCTCGTATAAGAATTACTGTCAGAGCCAGCATGGAGTGTGGAGATACTCAACATATTTTGCTACACATTAGAGTGTATCTGCCTTACATGGCACTGGTGGATGTGTGCTGGCTAGGAGAACTTGGTGTCCTTGAGCTCAGTTTCTTGGAGGAATTCCACTGGTGCACTACCTTCAGGGTCACCTCCTAACAGTCCTTCCTCTTGTTGAACAACCCTAAAGCTACTGGGAAATGAAAAATGGGGGTGTTTTAGCCCAATCCCACCTCCAGAGTAGCAGCCCCAGAATCATGCCAAAATGTCATCATGGTGGCAAAAAGGAGCAAATGATCCCAAAATTGTCCTTCCCTAGTGAAATATTCTACAATGACTGAAGCCATAAGAATGCAGAAATACTTTGTTACTATACTCTTCAGAATCTGTTTCCATCAGATCAAAGGAATGCTCTCCAGATCAATAAAGAGCTGGCCAGAGGACAGGAAGCGGAAGGTAGGGCTAACTGCTCGGTGTTCTGAGCAAGAGGATGACAGACGTATCCGTGCTTAAACCTGTGATGCTCAATTGCTAACTGAACTGGCAAAGTGACAGAGTGCTGCTGCAGCTGTTATTCAGAGCATTGAAGTTATGTGCTGCTGGTGAAAGGTGCAGAAGGGTGGTGCAAACAAAAGTGCCTGGGCAAGGCAGTGGCAGACGAAATTCACTGGAGGTGAATCCAAAGTGATTGAGACAAAAATTCCATGTGTGAGGTGATGAATGCTGAGCTCACCATTTCCACTTAATTACCAAAATGTTTGGCATAGGTAGAGCTGTAAAATATAAAAGATGCTTTTCTGAAAATGTTAAGTCAGCAGCACAAGAAGAAAGGTACCAAAAATATCCCCCAAAATGTCACTTTGCTACTGTGTAAGCCTATGCTTCTCTTGTGTCTTGAGTTTCTGTTTCACCATCTCAAAAAGGCACAGCAGGAACTAGGAAAGTTTGGAGGATGGAAATCATGACATAGATTTCTTCCAAGGTAGGATTAAGTAGTGTAGCAGTCCTTTGTAGAGGAAGGAGACAGAGGTCTGAACAGTTCCTGGGGGGGTTGCTGGGAGTGATCAAGGACCCACTGATCATTCTTGTTTCCAGGGTCAGAGGTGTAGGGAGTTGAAATCAGAGTGGTGAGTGCCCAGCAAACATATACAAGGGAGGGATCTCCTTAGTGGGTGATGTGTATTGGGAGTCCCAGTTATGGAAGCAGTCAGATTCTAGCCTTTCACAGAGGTCTAGACAGCAACAGGACCCATTTATAGAAGGAAAGCATAAGATGGCTTGCAAAATAATAGAGATTTTTGTTAGGAAGTGAGTGAACTGCACAGGTGAGATAGGAGTTTTGGGAAGTTTTTCCATGGGATGGATAGCTCTGCTTTTCCTTAGGGCGTGCTACTGTCCTGGAGGGACAGCGGGGCTGGATGGACACTACTTTGAAGGGCTGTTCATAGGTTGTTCTGGAGCTTAAAATGGCCTAGGATGTTGATGGAGCTACCAACAGCCCCCAGACTGCTGACAGGGATTTCAGGTTGTGCCTGGCAAGGAGGAACAGGGAAGTGTTGGTCCAGTTGTACAAGGCTCATTTAAACTATCCTATGTGTTTTGGCTACTTGGCATCAGAAGAGGATCTATTTAAAACTGGAGAGTTGTAGAGAGGGATGAGTAATTGCATGGTGTGCCTCCAAATCTCTTTGCTACAGGGCTGATTGGGATTTACATGGTATTGTAGCAGTATAGAGAGATGCTTACTTATTAAAAGTATGTTGAGGGCTCGAAGATGAGTGAGAGAATGGAACGTAATAATAGGGGTAGAAAATCAAGTGGACTTAAGTGTTTCTTGAGTGTGTTTCTTGAGACTGGAAATTAGAAAAAGACTTACTAACCAGAGAAAGAACTGAAATTCTAGAAGAGCTTTCCAAACACAGCTGGAACACAAACCCACTGTTGAGATGAAGTTTGTGGGAGGGATGAGGTTTTGAGTGGAAGCACACCTGCGGTTCTCAGTAACGGCCTACAGTACCATGAGCTGGGTGCCCAATTTTTGGGTATTCCCAAGCTTTGAAGGAAATGGACTTGAACTGTCTATCAGTTGGTTTTGCTGTCATACAGTTATAGTGTATATAGTCATTATTACTCTGCCTTGGGACTTCATAAGTTGCCTCAGGAGTGCAGATGGACCTTGTTATAGGGTCTTACAGCTGTTTTCATGCAATGTATTCAGCCACCTCAGAGGGTGAAACATCAGTCATCCTCTCCTCAAACCTCCCCACACTTTTACTGTTTTGTACTGTAGTTTGAGACTTCTCAGCTTATCTCTAAAAGATCTGCATTTGATAGCAGTGTGTATGGCCTGCAGTAAATGGAGAGGGCAGACTGTGACATCCTGCAGGACACTTTGCCCTTTATTTATTTATAAGTTTCTTATAGGATTGCTTGCAGTTAGTGGGGATCGGTGACCCAGGTGGTCCTCTCCAAGCCTGCATTCTCGTGCACGCATGGAATTTGTTAGCTGGATTCAAAGCTTAGCATTTATCGGAAAGGAGCTGAAGAGCTGTCTTTCCTCAGAGGATAAATCTCTTGCATCTGCACTTCCACTCCTGCCAACTCAGGAAGCACACAACTGACTTTGGAGCACAGAGGCACACGTGAGGCGGTGATGCAGAAGCTGCGCTGCAGTGCCAGCAGTAAATCTGGTGCTACCTTTGCAAGGCCAACAGAAACAATCATTCATCACCTCAGAGTGTCATTCATTGCCCATGTGGAGATTGCAGTGGCTCTTCACGTAGGAATTAAAAACACATGGAGTGTAAAAGCTGCTTGGAACATACCTCCACTTGCCGTCATCTCCTGTGGCAGATCACAATAACAGTAAAGATACCCGGTGTTGCACTTGTAGAAACCCATGCTGCTGTATTTTTACTGACACCGTTAGCAGTGGAAACTACAGAGAAACTACCTTTGCTTACCCCCAGTGTGGTGATACCTTCCTTCGGCTTTGTGGACATCCCTAGGTGAAGGAATCCTCCCAACAGCAAGATGGATCCTGACACCGGTGTAGCAGGCTAAATTTACGTTCATAACAATAATGTCTAAAATATTTGGTGCCACATGCAGCATAGATGAATAGTGTCAAAGTATGTTCTGTCATTCTAAAGCGTCTTAATTACATCAGTAATTTTGTGGAGATCTCTTAATCTACTACTTGCCAGGACTGAGAAAAGTCATGAGGACTTGAAACTGGTTTGGGTTTTTTTGCTGTTTTTTTTTTTTCCACAGTGAAAGGAAGCTGTAATACTGAGAGTTGAATCTGGGGGTTTTTAAAACAAACAAAAAAGTACATGTACAGTAAGTTGAAAAATTGTGTCACTGTTAGAGGACAGATAACAGGACCCTAAAGGACAGATGTTGTGGGAGAACAGATACGCATTAGAGCATGATTGAAGGGGGAGATTTTGAAGTGTAGCCAGAACCCACAGATGGGAACTGTAAAGAAATACATAAAAATCAACTTCTAAGTAGCCAATACAAATAATGCAGGGAATGTATAATGCTCTCTCAGTTGTTCAAACCAGCAAACAAACATGCCTCTGGGTTCTGAACAATTTGTGTAGCAGAGTGGCTTCACAATGAAGTTAGCTGAAAGGGGACCGAAGCCATCAGGCCTCCCCAGCATTTGCAGCAGGAACATTGGGACTCCAGTAAGGAGCAAAGACTGTCAGTTGTTGAATTCATTTTGTGAACAGTGCCATTTTCCTCCCTGGTATTTTAACATGTATTAATTTGGGGATATTCCATGCCAGAGGAATCTTTAGCCTACTTTGAAGATAAATAAAGGAGAAAGGAGAAGGAAGGGATGTAGAAGGACATTGTATGGGTGTATGCAGTGATAAAAGATGGGTAAAAAGCCTCATCCCAGAAATAGCCTCAGCTACAGATTAGCACTGTGTTTAGACCTTTTATAGAATTGTCCTAAAGGGACGTGTTTTGGTTGTCATCGCTGTAATGCCCAGGTTGGTGGGCATGTACAGCACGAGCCTGGCAGGCTGCTATTTTCAGCCAAGAACATTGTTTTTTACCAAAGGAAGCTTCACTGGCAGATTAACACGAACAGAGAAGGTGGTCTCCTGAGAGAAGCCCCTTCACTGTAGTGCTGAGTCACAGTTGACAGCATGGGCAGTGGAGAGCAGGGAAAAGGGCTTTCCTAAAAAAAGTCACACATCAAAATAGCCTTGGGAGAGTTGTTCATTTTAGCAAACCAACAGCAAAACTCAGGAGAATATTAATTTTCAAAGCAACAGCCTTAGAAAACAACACACACTAGCAGCTAGAGTTGGTTTAATTGTGCTGACTGTGAAATAGGGAACTGACAACTCATTAGCAGAAGCTTAGTCTGTCAAAACTGCCTGCTGTTCTGCTATATGAAGAGAAAGAATGTGGCGTTGGACACCAAGGACCAAAAGCCTTGTGCAAGGACAGGCAAAATTCTGCTTGTCCCAGCAAATACAACTACCCTTCTTTTGAACGTGGGTGCCACTTGCCAATCTTGGTGTAGCATTTTCCCACAGAAGAGATGGCTTTCAAATGGCTTTCATAGTGAAATTATAAAATACTCCAGTAGGAGAAAAGTGATCTAACTGTCTGTAATCATGCTACCTTGAGCTGTCCCATCTCTTGATTTTAGACCAGGTGCGTGCCTCTTGCCACCATTACCTGTAAATCTAGTCCTGTAGCTCCTTCCACGTGGAATCCTCAAGCAACATTTCCCATTAGCAAAATCTGGCATCCCCAAACTTCACCAGCTTAACCCCTAACCCAGGAGCACCTTTTTGGGTTCACTAGCAAACATAAGCTGCTTTCCTGGTGTGGACTGCACTTTTGAAGCCCAGTTCTTGCCTTCCAGCTGCCATGCTCTGAAGCAGTAGCTCCACAGAAGCTGTGGGGGGCCTTTGCTATCCCAGGGAACTGTGAATCCTTCCCTGATAATAATCTTTTCCCTTTCTTTATAAACTGTGTATCCACAGGAAGGCATAAAAGTAATTTGCATTATAACATTTTTGTATTTCTTTACTGTTTTCCATCCCCTTGATACCTTGCTTGCTTTTTTGCATCACAGCTGTGCAGAGGTACATTACCAAGAAAATAACTATATATGTTAAGTTTCAGCTTGCGCCTATTATTCCAGGGTTGAAGTACTGAAATTAGAGCAGCTGATTTAGAAATCAGTGTTATTAAATGTTTACTGATAAACATTCTGATAGAGTTTTGATGCAAGAGTGAAGTTGCTGGCAAAAGTACGCCATAAATTCACATTAATTAACAGAGAAGAGAGCAGATTTTCCATTTCCATATGCTAAACCCCAGTGTGAAACGAAGAAATTATTTTAAACAACATGTAGCTTATTTCTGAAACCTCGTATCTAGTGAATTTGGTTTAAAAAAAAAGATTTCCATGTTACTGTGAAATAAATGGCCATGCATAACTGAGCTAACTTGACGTTATAAAAAGGTTACAGCTGCTTGTTTTCTATTTTCTGGCAATTTGGCTGCTCTGGGAATTAGTTTTGCCACCACATCCTATGCTACTAGGTGCTCTCAAAGCACGTCTGTACTCTTTTTTCTAAGGAGTGCTATAGCAAGGGAACAGTATGGGAGTACCAGGCAACTGCCCAGTGTTTGTTTTGTGTTTAACACAATGCTCACCACCGCAAGATTTCAGTATTCTTCATGGCAAAACTTGCAATTCCTAAAGCTTCCTTATGTGAGAGGAGGAGGATGTCGAGACCTCCCTTTGTGCTTCCCATCTACTACATTAGTAGGCCAGACTGGAATGTTCAAGAAAGACTGCCCTTTGATAGACAATAATGGCTTTTTTCTTCAGAAGTTGAGTGTATTTTTATTAATTTTGCAGCAGTAGCACTGCTGTCATCTTACTGTTGATGGATGCACTTGCATCTGTCATCTGACTCTCCAAGCAACCACAGAGCTTGTCTTCTCCAGCCACAAATTTTCACAGTGATCTTCTAAATTTTTTGTACCAAAACAATGCCAAAAGGAACAAAACGTTGGTTACATTGTTGATGAAAAAGCATCACAGTGGGACCAACAGGTAGCCACAATCTCCATATCATGGTTGTCTTGGCCATAAAGTTATGTAGCTATAAAGCATCCCTTGGGGAAGTAGTTCTTGGGGTATCCAAGAAAGGAAGTGAGATGGAGAGATATTAAGAGCAGTAGGGTTTTAAGGGCATTTCATATTGGTGGAAAATAGGTCCTAGGAAGAGAAATTCCTGTATGGAAGTCAGAGACCATCTTAGTGGATTTTGCAGTTTTTACTTCCCCCAGAAGAGTTGGCAGGCAAATCTGGACTTGCTGCCTGCATAAATGGGCACTCCTTCTTTGAGACTCTTGCTGTTACGTTACTGAGTTTATTCTCTGTATATATTTCTGTCTGTGCTTTGAACAAAATTAATTCATTTGAATGCCTTTATTTAATTTAGTCCGAGGCCCTGACTTTCTTTGCTTGAAAACTTCAATGATTATTTCTGTGGGTAACGAGAAAGTTCTCCCTAACTTGAGTGGAGTATTTCCATGGTAAGAGTAAATAACACAAACACTGACCTTTCAGTCCCAAGGAGAGTGTCTGCTTAAGAACTTCACAGCTCCTTGCCTCAGTGCAGATTGACATTTGCATGGTTGATAAGTCGGTTATTTGGATGTAAATCAACAGTCTCAATAGCTATGATAGCAAGAGTCCACTTTTTCTCTGTTTAATATAACATACTGGGCAATGCATCACAGGAATTCACAATCAATGCATCATGTAAATGATGGCTGGCGTTACGTATCAGTGTGGAGGTCTGGACGGGAAGAGAGTGTTAAAATGCTGAAAAATGTGCTACATTTAATAAAGAGAAAAAATGCCTATCGGGGAGTTTGCCAATTGTGCCTTAAAGCACCTTTCCAATAACTATCTGTGGTGATAGTATTTTCGGGATTAGACGCAGGCCTCTGAAGATGAGTCGCCATGAATTCTAATCAAGATGTGCTAGCATCTGATACAGAAAATTGAGAAAAATTAAGTGCTGGTTTTTTTTCCTTTATTAGCACTGCCCTTTCAAGACCCTGTATCTTCTCATATGCTTCTCTGATAGACAGAAAGGTCAGTGGTTTGCTCCGATCAGCCATAGCAACAAGCAAACTGCATCCACTCCTGGTTCTTAGTTTAGCCTAAGCTTTCTTCAAGTCTTCCACAAAGCCTTAAAACCATATTCTTGGTGCATGTGGCATTGATTTAAGAGTAGTTTTAACCCAGGAGCAAGATGGCTGAGGATCCAGAGAACTTGTCAAGGACTTCTACACGTGGGCACAGCAAAAACTCTAGAGGAAAGTGACAAAATCTTGTTGCTTTTGCAACTAGTTTGTCTTTGTTGATTGGTTCAACAAACTTTTCATCTTTATGTGGATAGGACTCAGAAAACACATTCCTGGTATTCTGTTTTAACATGTTCTTAGGCACATGCAGATGGTCTGCACTGGAAGTTGCTCCAAATTAAGCTGAAGCTGAGACAGTCTACTGTTTTCTTGCATCCTAGAAGATTTTAAATATGGTATTTCCAAAATTGTATCCTGAAAGATAGGAGTGCTAGCCTTTCATCTTTTTTGGCAATGCAGAGTGTGGCTTGACCATGGCAGCTGGTTTGATGTTCTGATTGATAACCCTTTCCCTCTTCAAACTCTTTTGGAGCTTCATCTTGGACTGCTTTCCTGTTATTTGCTGCAGCATGATGTGCTCTGGGCTTTGTCCCTTCACAAAGCGAGGGATGTCGTGCATGGCCACCTTGCATGGCCTTCCATAAGAACAGGCATTGATGAGGTCAAATTAATTCCAAAGGTAGCCCTAAACATTTACCAAGACTGATCCACTATTTAGTAGCCCTGGTCTCGAAACTACTATTAATGATAGAAAAGAAGTGGTGTGGTACTTGGTACATTTGCTAGTTACACATTAGGCAATCCTGGGACATTCCCACACTTTATATCCAACCTGTGCCTTGTCCCCACCTCAACCCCGGAACTTCTAATGAAATTTCTAGAAAAAGAGCCATACAGAGCACATGTATATTCATCAGCTTTAAAATTATTGGCAAGCCTCTGTCCCAAATATCAAGGCAAAGCCAACATTATCTCCTTCCTTCTCCGAGACCTGCAAGTCAGCAGAGTGAAACAGACCACTGCCTTTTATTAGATGTTACGTGCTTGACAGCCAAGTCAAATGCCAAACTTGGGAGATCAGTAATTCAATTCTTGACTGATACACTGAGTATGTTATTCCTGTCCTCTAGAGAAACATGTGACCTCTCCAGTGAGGTTCATCTTAAAATGAGAGGTACCTCCTTGGGGATCATGAGTTTTCCAGGGTAATGTTGGCTGTCCCTGAACCTCCCCTCCACCAATCTGTTCCATTTCCCAATGGCTTAACTGGGGAGTAAATGAGAGTCTTTATCCATGCTATCTCCAGTAAGACAGCAGACACGTAGTTGCTGTGAAGGCATCTCATCAAGAAAGTAAAGACAAAACTGATATTAAACCAGTCGTTTTATCACTACTTTGTGTGGGGAAACTAGACTCAAAGAAAGCTACCGTACTTCATTATGTTCCTGTGGTTTTAAGAGTTGCTGCCCTGAACGTTTTTCCTCCACCTTGAGTTAGATCAGCTTCATTACATGTAGTCATGAATTGCCTTAAAGCATGAAAAGACTCCTTTCCTAGTCCACCCTGATGTAAGGGGACAGTGCATGCCTGTCTTCTCATGCTGAACTTTTGGAACTTAAGCTAAAAGCTTCATCCTTCTAGTGTGCAGCAATTTGGTGACACCACCTCCTTCATTTGTGCAAAAAGCAGTGCTGTGGAGTATTTTATTCTCCTGTGCTGCATGGAGGGTGCACCAATGCAGCGTTTAAAAGCAAACAGAGCTCCAACAATTACATTGAGATTATGGAAAGATAACCATGAAGACTGAGCTTTGGTAGGCTGAAATAAATATTTCTTAATTGTGCTTTTGCTATGTAAATTACATTAAAACCCCTGCAGTTGCCGCTTCCTTGTTTCCTATGTACAATTCATTTTTACTGCACCAATGTATTACTCTGCCAGCAAAAACTACTCTACTTGGGACTACATTGCCTTTGAATTTTAGACTCAGCACAGTCTTTAATGAGCAGGTTGTGGCATCAGGCCTTCTAATTAGAGCACTTCCAAAGGTGCATCTGCACTGTGGTCCAGGCAGCCTTCAGAGGTGAATCCGAGCAATCAGATTGCATCTATGAGCAATCACAGAGCTACAAATGTGTGAAAGACATTATGTTCGGGAGTTTGTTTGTTCTCCTGGTGATAATTTCTGTGGGTGCTTTTTTTTTCTTAAATCCTTAAGTAAAACTGGAAAACAGGATAATTTTTTAACTAATATATAATTCATGTTATAATGGGTAATACTGTCTTTAAAATATTAGCTTATTTCTAGTGGGGAGGATTTCAAATTGAATTTAGCTATCTTGTAGATAAAGAGTTTGGAGTCCAAGCGTGTGCCAAGAGTTAGCCAATCCATTTCACAAAGTTAAAATTTCCACTATCTTTTATTGTAGTTTTTCTCAGGATCAGTGCAAGACTTCTCAGAGGGCTCTAATGTCCACTGACGTGAGTTTGTGCAGTGAGGAAAAAGCCCTTTGTTTTTCAGCGTTCATAGAATCATTGAATCATAGGATCCTAGGGGTTGGAAGGGACCTCAAGAGATCATCGGGTCCAACCCCCCTGCCAAGGCAGGCTCCCTAACTCATATTGCACAGATAGGCGTCCAGATGGGTCTTGAATATCTCCAGAGAAAGAAACTCCACCACGTCCCTGGGCAGCCTGTCCCAGGGCTCTGTCACCCTCACTGTGAAAAAGTTCTTCCGCATGTTGGTGCGGAACTTCCTGTGCTCCAACTTGCAGCCATTGCCCCTTGTCCTGTCTCCACAGACCACTGAAAAGGGGCTGGCCATTTCCCCCTGCATCCCATACTTAAGATATTTATAAACATTAATAAGGTCCCCCCTTAGTCTTCTTTTCTCAAGGCTGAACAGTCCCAGCTCACTCAGCCTTTCCTCATAGGGGAGATGCTTAATCATCTTAATCATCTTTGTAGCCCTTCTCTGGACTCTCTTCAGGAGATCCCTGTCTTTTTTATACCAGGGAGCCCAGAACTGGACACAATACTCCAGGTGGGGCCTGACCAGGGCAGAGTAGAGGGGGAGGATCACCTCCTTTGACCTGCTGGCCACACTCTTCTTGATGCACCCCGGGATCCCATTGGCTCTCTTAGCCACCAGGGCACACTGCTGGCTCATGGCCAACCTGTCATCAACCAGGACCCCCAGGTCCTTCTCTATAAAGCTCTTCTCCAGCAGGTCATCCCCCAGCCTGTACTGATACAAGCGGTTATTCCTTCCCAGGTGCAAGACTCTACACTTGCTTTTGTTGAATCTCATCTGGTTTCTCCCTGCCCAGCTTTCCAGCCTGTCCAGACCTCGCTGGATGGCAGCGCAGTGTTCCTGCATGTCAACCACTCCTCCCAGCTCTGTATCATCAGTGTACTTGCTGAGGGTGGATGCTATTCCCTCATCAAGGTCATCAATGAAGATATTAAACAGGCCTGGACCCAACACTGAGCCCTGGGTAACACCACTAGTTACAGGCCTCCATTCAGATTCTGCTCCACTGATCACCACCCTCTGAGCTCGGTCTGACAGCCAATTCTCAACCCACCTCATTGTCCACTCATCTATCCCATGCTCTCTCAGCTTTGCTATCAGGATGTCATGGGAGACAGTATCGAAAGCCTTGCTGAAGTCAAGGTAGATGACATCCACTGCTCTCCCTCCATCTACCCAGCTGGTGATGAGATCATAAAAGGCTATGAGATTGGTCGAGCACGATCTCCCCTTGGTGAATCCATGCTGACTACTCCTCATGACCTTCTTCTCTTCCAACTGCTTGGAGATGGCACCCAGAACAAGCTGTTCCATCACCTTTCCAGGGACAGAAGTGAGGCTGACTGGCCTATAGTTGCTGGGATCCTCCTTCTAGCCCTTTTTAAAGACCTTTGAGTAAGTAAATAACCAAACGCAGCTAAATGGCAACAGGTACCAGTGAAACTGTTTTAAGGGCCAACTAACAGGTTGACCAAGAGACAAAGACATAATGTGCTGAAGTAGAATTAATTAATTTCCAGAAAACCATCCATGTCCTGGGCTGCATCCCCAGCAGTGGGACCAGCAGGTCGGGGTGGGGGGATTCTGTCCCTCTGCTCCGCTCTGGGGAGACTTCCCTGCAGTGTTGTGTCCAGCTCGGGGGTCCCCAGGACAAGGAGGACACGGAGCTTTTGGAGCAAGTCCAGAGGAGGCCATGGAGATGATCCAAGGGCTGAGGACTTCTGCTCTGGAGACAGTCTGGGAGAGCTGGGCTGGTTCACCCTGGAGAAGAGAAGGTGTCAGGGAGACCTCTGAGCCCTTTCCAGTCCCTCGAGGGGCTCCAGGAAAGCTGGAGAGGGGCTGGTGCCAAGGGAGGGTGGGGAGGCCTTGGCACAGGGTGACCAGAGAAGCTGTGGCTGCCTCTGGATCCCTGACAGGGTTTAAGGCCAGGTTGGATGGGGCTTTGGGTACCCTGGCCATGGCAGGGGTGGCACTGAGAGGGTTCAGAGGTCCCTTCCCATTCAAACTAGTCTGTGACTAAAATTTTTGAAGTGAAACTACAATAATTCAGCTTCCATCTGTATGGAAATTCCTCAAAATCTTTCACTTGGCTTGTTAATGGTGTAGCAGAAGGGGAGGTTTGTTGACAGCCTCGAGCCAAGGGCCGGAGAGCAGGGGTGTGATGCCTGCAGCAGAGAGCAGCTCAGGGAGGAGAGCATGTTCTCCTCTTCCCTTGGCCTCACAGTTTTGTGTGTGTCAGCTGGACTGCTCTTCTCTGGCTGCAAGGACCAGGCATTGCTGAATATTCAGGAGAAAAAAAAGCCATGGATCTTAAGGGTGAGTGACTTGCTAGGAAATTCATGCGTGAAGGACATGAGATAGAAGGGGGTGTACCAACCAGGTGGTGAGAGGTAGGTCCTTGCACTAAGTCAGGTCTTGCTCTGTAAGAGTGGGGGATCAGGACGTTTCCTTGCTTTACATTGCATTGCAGCTGCGTTATGAGGTTACAGGCCCATCAGATTTCAAGTACCAGTCAGACAAAATTAACCTAAAAGACCTCAGGGTTTCCAAGGGGTTTATAATGTCCACTGACTGTGAACCCATGGAGTAACTCCAGCCTACAAGCTTAACTTCAGAGGTCAGAAACTGCTCAGGCTATGAAAGCAGTCGATCTAGTATATTCATGATTTGAGAGCGTCTCCTAAGCCACCTGCACCTAATCATTGCAATGATATTTTCCCAGTCTAAATTGTGATTGTCAATGGGGAAGCATCAACATGAAAGAACTTAAGCCACCTGCTTCAAATACGTAACTGCTTGCTGTTGTAAGCAGCTTCTTAAAACTGTATTGCGTGTCTGCCTCTAGGACTGGAACCAGGATTCAGCTGGGCGATGAGTTTTAAAGAGAATTAAGTTATTGGAAAAAAATTATGCAAGAAGAAAAATCTACAATCTCTCATCTTCCATTTTTTTTCCCAAAGGAATGCATAATAGCAACCATTCCAACACAAAGGCAAATTGAATATGCATGTCCTTGATTTAACATCTCATTCAATGTGTCCCTCTGTCCTTTTTGCTTTCACTTTTCTCAGGAGCTTTCAAAACCTTAAAAGGCAAACTAGACCAAACCAAAATACTAACAGAAAACACTTTAAAAAATACAATGGGTAAAGACATTGTTGCTGTTGAAGGTGACAAAGAGCAATTGGAAAAATTATATTTTCATGCTTCTGCTAGCCCTGTTGCAATGCTCTGCTGTTATATTTAGTGCTAGGCTTAGGATAAACCAGAATTTTGTATGAACAGATAGAGCTGATCTGCCCCAATTGTAATTTGTCCATACACACTTGGAATAAAGGAAGGCAGGATCACTACACAGTCGAACAAGATAAAACCTCATAGGCATAAACACAGTCTCACCCATCAGCCTCTCAGGGATACAGATTGCTGGTTTCTAACTCTTTTTGGAACCAGCAATGCTGCGCTCATCCTCTTAACCCTTTGACTGTCTTCTTGCCTCTCTGCCACCTTCCTGCTTGTCCCTTCCCTGTCATCAGCTTCAGCGGGACCTCTGAGAAGACCTAAATATTGTGACTGGTGAAATGGGGAAACACTGAAAAGTAAATTAGCCCTCTTAGAATAGACTTTAAAATAAATTAATTTTCTGGAGTATACTTAAGATTTTCTCAGTTTTGCCTAAATCAAGGAATATAGTAGGTACCGAGTAGAACCAGCACGGCAGAACTGAGTTAATGCTAATTACATCTTGAGTGCAATTTACATTTCTTGTTCCCTTTTTCACTTGCAGGATTAAATTAGTAGTAGTGTGTGCTTGTTGGCTTGCTAGCTGGCACCACAGAGGTCCTCGCTTCTGTGCAGAAATTAATTTTTTTTTTCTGCAGTTACCCTGATCATACATAACTTTTGATGACTACCCTGGTTTCAGCCAGGACAGAGTTAATTTTTCTTGGATTTATTATGAGATAATTAGCTCTATCTTAGCTGAAACCAGGACAGTAATTACTTTTATTGGCAAGTAGAAATCATAAATGGGCATATACTCCCTCTTGGCAGGAGACACCTCCCTTCCCTTCTTCCCAGATAGTGTATTCACAAGGTCACCTATGTGGTATGAGAGTCTGGGAGGGGCAAGGCAGAGGATCTGAGCTCCCCGTGGGGTCAGCAGCAAGCACCTGTATTGATAATGTTTTGGAACAAGCCGTAACTGTTTCTGGGTTTGTGGGTTTGTACAAACTTGTGTTGCTGTCTAAGATGTGTTCTTTCATATTTACTTCTTTGGTTAAAGCGAAAACCTCTCTTGCGTGAATGCTGGAATGAATTTCAGCACAGCGTTTGGATTTCTCCCAGAGGAGCAAACCATAAGGAAATAGTTTCTTTAAAGAATCCAGCTTCTCTTAGTTTGTATTCAATTACATGGTTATTTTCCAGTGAGGGGCAGAAAAGTCACAGTTACCTGTGCTGCCTGGCTGGTTGCTCTCTGTAATCTGCTTGTTGGAAGGTGGTACCCTTTGGCTGACCCAGGCAGTGGGGTGGTTTTGCTGAAGCCTGTCTGCCTGGGCTAGGGAGCTACCAGCTCACACCTCAGCAAAAGATGTTTGCATGCAAGGGGTTTTTCAGATTATATGCCATCAGAAGCAGGCCTTACTGTGCCCTCCTCTTCCAGTTTGATGTAACGGGGCATCTTCCCTGCAGGCACGGGCAGGGTGCTGCTCTCTCACCTCTTCACAGTTTTGAGATCTAGATGAGCTCTTTCAGCTCAGTAAACAGCACTGTGCTTACTCTAAGTACATATCCTGCATGTGATATAGATTGTGTCAGAGACATGCTATGTCTATAATGAGGGAGTCTGACTGGACTTCATTAGTCACGAATACACTGGGCTTTCTGCTCAAACAGGGGATTTGAACTCTCATCCGCCTCTTATTTTTTGTGGTTGGGAGTTAAGAATTGCTCAAGCTGTTTAAAAGGTGAACTTGGATTTAATCTTGCTGAAGAGCGCTTACGTGCAGTGAAGAAAATCAGTATAATGGCTGCATGGTAAACGAGGAGCAACCTCCTGCCAAATGGACATACGATCCAGCTAGTGCAAAGAGTGCAATGTAACCTATTTTAGCTTAAACAAATAAAAATACCACTTTGAAAAGAACCTGAACTAGCAGTGCTTACATCCTAAAAAAACACTGAGCACACTCCTTAACCATGTGTGCCATCATTCTGCAGGCGGATGCAGCTGTAGGCATCTTTACTGACTGATGGAGATGTGATAATATTTATGATCTGCCCACGGCCATTTTCATCCAGAGCCACCACTCTGAGGCTTTTTCACACATCTGTTTGTTCTTCTCGCTCCTTTCTGAGCTCACTTTCTGAATCATGATATATTCTTACTATTCTTTCTTGTTTGCACCTTTCTTTTATTTTCACCTTTGGCTTCCCCTTGCTTTCTTGCTCTGCCTTACCATTTCCTTCTGCAGAAAGCAGTCCGCAGTCAGAGCACCATCGCCAAAAGGGGATTTCTCCAGGGAGCAAAGAGATTCCTCCAGGCTCTATCAATAGCACAACATGCTATTGTCCCCACATTACCGTGACATATCAATAACCTATTTAATGGATGATAGCAAAGCTCTTTAGCTGCATTCCCTTAAAGGAGCATGAATAACATTTTCCCAGTTTTTCGTTCCTATAGGCTGTTGCTCCGTCACACCGCAGCAAGCTCTGCTGGAGCACGAAGGAGGCTCAGAAGTTCACAGAAGTTTGTCCCTTTGCAAATGTAAATCACAAAAGCAGCCTTTAACATTCTTGCCCTTCTAAATACCAGGGAACTGATAAACCAGGAAACACTAAAGGAATAGGGCTGAGGAGATTGCAGGGGCAGGAAAAAGATAAAAATTCACAAACAAGGTTTAAAAAATGCAGCAGGTTAGAGTAAACTGTCAGTGTCTGACTTCTTAGGAGCAGTGGCGATTTATAACAACAGTGAATCACCTGGGAGTCTAGAGAGAGTGATAATGCATTGCTGATGTGCTGTTCTTGGGTTTTTTGGAGGGGGAGGACTGGTGGCTCATGGGGGGCCAGGACAGCTCACTGGTGCCCACCCCAGCAGCTGTGGGTCATGGGGGCTTTGGATGTATTAATACCCATGGAGCCCTGTTTCAGAACACACATTTTCAGGCATCCTTTTTTGCACTTTCCATCTCTGGTGGTTTTAGATGCATTTGCAGATCTATTCTGCATTCCAAAAATAAACAGAGTATTAACTTAAGGTGTGGACAGCTCTGCCTGTGGTAATTGCATAGCCAATTTTAGAATTGCATGAGGTTTACAAAGCCATAAGAAGTTACTAAAGCTTAGCTGAAATTATATAATTGTATGGGTCGGTGCCGCATTGATTGGTGACTTACTGTGCAAGATAAGACAAAGTACACTGTATCTACTGGAATGTTTTTGTCTGCCGTGCATAATTTATTTTTTATCCTAGATTTTGCCCATTCCATTGCTAATGGGGTAGTTGTACATGCCACGGTCAAATGTATAATGAAGTTATTAGCAGTACAACGGGTTCTGTGTCCAGAATGTGCATGAGAACCAAAGAGGAATTATCTAAGAAGCTACCTTCTTGGCTGTTCTGGTATTAACTTGAACATTCATGTTATGCTGTTGTGTGAGCTTTACTCAACCATGTTTTTTCCCTTTTTCTTGGCTTAGTGTGACTTTCTACAAGAGAAAGAAAGATCTTGTTTGCCTGTAAGCACCGTGGCATTCAGGTAGTCTGCTGCATGCTTTAGCTTAGGTGCAAGAGAGCGAGTTCTGTTTGGCAGAAGTGAACCACTGGGGAAGCACACTGCTGTGAAGTCTGTCAGCACAATCTGACAGAGAGCTTAGGGTTTGGGCTTGGAAAAAATCTCATTTCAGTAAGACGTTAATCCATGGAATTACCTGGAAGGTTTTCAGTACAAGGAAGTAATTAGACAAGATCCCAGTTTTTAAATTCGCGTTTAACGCTTCAGGCTGTTTCTGGTACTTTATTTTCTTCCATTCGCTGCCCTCTAGAGGTCTGGCCAATGAAGCCAGGCTGAGGGAGAATTGGGCTGCGCCAGAGATGGGCTGGCTGGCACTGGCCTATACAGTGGTTTAAAATAAGCGTGTAGATGCTCCCAGAGCTAAATGCTGCCTTAGGTGCTTGCCAGGAAGGGGAAAACTACTTACAGTGGGAAAGGTTCAGGTTTTAATACAGTGACTGGCAGTGCCAGCTGTTAGGAGTACAAAAGCAAGTACATGGCATTGCTCTACAGGAGCATACCTGCTTTCTTACAGATGGTAAGACTTCACACATGAGGACACAGGCCCGTCAAATGTTTGTCCAGTTATCCCTTTTTAATATGTTCATCTTTAGAGATGAACTGCACAAATGCTTCTGAAAAGCCTTGCTCTTAGTGAAGGAGTAGGTAAGGCTCAGTGTCCTTGCAGCGCTGGGTGCCCTTGCAAAGTGTTCATCTCTCCTGGAGAGTCGGAATGACTATCTCTTCCATGGAGTGCCTTTAAATTTAATGAACATGAAGTGTAACACACAGCATGTCCACTTGTAGGGATGTTTGGCAATCGCTTTCCTCTACCTGGCTGCCTGCGTTAGTGAAGTGATTTGCATCTTAATGGCTTTGGTACCGCTATCAAAGATTTTGGGGGGAAGGACGAAGAGGCAGTGGCGCGGTATGATTATATGAGCCTCTCTTCATGGGGAAACCCAGCTGAAAGTACAAATGTTGTCTTTAAATTATGGCAAGACTTCAGTTCAGGCTTTGCTGCACTTGCTGGTGCTTGGTATCAATCAGAGAAATGAATATAAATTGATATTTAGCTCTTTCACCCTTTATTCCCTGGGAGTTGTCACATGTATTGCTCAGCAGAGATGCCTGCAGTCCGGTGCTTGGCCAGTCGAGGAAATGGCAGCAGCTCTGGGTGCTGCATTTTACTGAGGAAAGCTCTGTTCTCTGCTTCTTTGAATGTGCTTCTGCAAGATATTTTTTAAGACACTGTGGTTTATCTTAAGTGAATTAAAGCTGGTTGCAGCAACCTGGGCATCCTCCCCTGGCCAAGGTGAGACAGCCTCAGGGAAGAGCAGCCTTCAGCAGAACCTTGTCCTGGTTCAGGGACTGTCACCCTGTGATCAGCTAGCTTGGAGCTTGCTGGGGCATTTTTCTCATTGACTGAGTATGTCACAGTGGGAAATATTAAGTGTCGGGGACCTGACATCTACCTGATGTGAAGAAGAGGTTTTGTGCAGACTGGCTCTAGCCTGTTCCCCTAAGGTGGATGACCCTCAGCAGCTGGGACAGCCTCTCATTCCTAGATGTCATAATTTCACCCTCCAGAAAGCCAGTTTTTGTCCTCCTTAGACCTCTCTGCAGTGCACACCAGTGGCTTTAAAGTGGTGACGATGAGGACAGTCACTTCAGAAGTGCAAATCTGATCCCAACTGTAGCACTCGTATGGAGACGCCCTTGATGTATCAGTACCTTTGTCCTCCACAGGAGAATTAGATGAATCCCAGATCTGTGATGCAGTAATTATGTAGCCTCTGTAGATTTGTATATGATATTTATCTTCATGATTTGTCTCTCCTGTGTACGTCCATAAATTTATTTTCCCCGTTCAAGATAGTTATGGATAGTTTTATAGACTTGACAATTCGAACTTTAGTTGAATTGTATTTCAGCACTGTGCCATTCCTCCCCAAAGTGAATTTGTTCCTACGCTAAACTCCCTGAAGGAGAGCTCTCTTGTCAGCTCTCACAGTTGCATAGTGGCACAAGCAAAGCCACAGAGATAACTAGAGCTGGCTCCATTCACCAGTGCTTGCTGCCTGTGTGGGCACCCAGAATCAGTTAACAGCTTTTCAAAACTTAGCTGTGGATGAGGGATATGGAAAAAGAATTGCCATAGATCTGCAGCTTTCTGTTCTTAATTTTCAAGTTGATTGGGGATTTGGTGCATCACAGAAGAATTTGTCTTTCTTGTATCAAAGTCTGGAAGCACAAATAAGCTATTGCAAATCGTCACTTACAGCAACGTCTTTTATTATTGATGAGATTTGTGTGATTTAAACAAGACGGAACACTGAAGCATTTCATGTTTCTTACGATCATAGAAATGAGTGTAAGGAAAGTGTAAAATACCTAAGGGGAATTACTGGGAATACCTATAGGTGGTCATAATATGAGCAGATAGAAAATTTCAGATGGATGCATTTAGGATGCAGGTAGATACAAGAGAGGGGTCTGCGCTCGTGAGTTGCTAGACCCTTTGGGAGAATAGGAAAAGAGCTTCCCTTCCATTCTCCAGTGTCTTCCCTATGCCAGGTCTTTTCCTTAGCAGCAGCCGTGGAAGATGCTTGACTGGCATACCGTTCTCTCAGCTTCTTGGTTGCTGCTCTGCCCGATGCAGTGCACTTACAGCACCAGGGAAGTTCAGCTCTCAAATCCTGATGCTGATCTTCCTTGTGTGCTCGTAATCTCATTTGCATGCCAGGGCTTTCCATCATTGGTTAGGAATACCTTCATCCAGATGGTAACCATCCCTATATTTGGTGAGAATTGTCCTGGGTTTTTCACTGCTGCACACGTGTAGTCAAGTTTTCCGAGGGTAAATGCTGAGAGGTAGATATGTTATATGTTAACATCACCCTGAAAGGACCTACCAATAACACATCAACATTAAGGTAGAACAGGACAAAACAGCTAATATCTGTTAAGTCACTGTGATTTTTGGGTCAGAGCTCACTGATAGCAGAGGAAAGTCTAATTTTGTTCTTATTTTCCCTAAATTGTCTCACTTGAGGTACCTTTCCAACAAAAGTATTGCTCTTAACATTAATTGTACCTGCTGATGGCTGTCCTTTGCAACTCCCTCTCTGCGTGCCTGTATGCAATGACAAGGCAGCATAAACCCTACTGTTCTAATTAAAAAAAACCCAACGGAGGTAAAGCAAAAGCAGTTACCTCTTGCTGATCACCCAGTTCATGAGGAACTCCACCAACTGCAAACAGAGAGCGATTCTTTGTGGCCCATTTTCTGTAAGTTGGTCCACTACAAAGCAATCATTGTAGTTGCAACAGTGATACTTCATCAGTAACGTCAGCATCAGCTGCCTATTTCTTCATGTGAATGTACTCTCACTTAGATAGTGACCACACAAGTGCCTGTGGTAGAGAAAAGGGACTTTGTACCTTTGTACCTTGTCTTCATTAATCGGTTCCTTGGCATATGCTCATACAGGTTTTATAAAAGAAAGTGTTGTAAATTCATATATACATATATGTATTTATGCATTGAAATAAAATGCATTGAGAAAATACAGTTCTCCTAAATTCCTGAACCTCTGGGATTGTAATTCCTTACTGAGGCTTTGCTCAATATGAAAACAGAGTGCTAAGTAGCTCCAGTAGCGCCTAGCTCACTTGGCCATTGATGCTTGTTTTGTTGTGTTTTGTAATCCTGCTTAAGGCTCTAATTAATAAGTAAATATGGAATTTGCTGCATCTCACTTGAGGTTATTCAGGATGTGTAGGCAAAGGGAGGGCTGGTGTCCCTATCAGAACAACCTGTCCAGAAGCTGAGATCAGCTGGTAAATGTTCAGCTACATGGGTGTGGAGCGACTGCAGGTATCAGGACGTGTGCTTGGGCTCTCATTTGTTCTCAGCACTTGTATAGCTAGAAATAAAAAAAAAAAAAGCCATACCTCCCAGTACTGGAGCTCAAATATAATGGGATTGTATCTGAATAACCTCTTTCTCTTTCATTACCATTTTAAAGGTCTCCTTTTCAATCAGTTCTCTTTGATTGGTATTTAAAAATGCTACTGGATTGTTTACCTTGATGGAGACCAAGATAATCCTTAGACTACTTAAATGACTTGAGTATTTGGAGCAATTTCTCAGAGCTGAGCATTGGCTGAATCGATTTGCCTGGAATCAAAGAGAGTTTAAATTTTTTACCTATATGGGAGCAGAATTCCAGTGAGGTTGATTTTTTCACAAGTCAGCTTTTCTGCTCCCTGATTTAGTCCCTCCTTTACATGTGGCTCCAATGAATGCTGAGCTCACTGATTTATCTCCCCAGTTGCTGCTTCTGTGTTCCATGCCTTGGCTGTGATTGCCGATGAGATTGAGTACGTGCAATGTTGGTGACTTTTATGATCGTTAACAATTTAGTGGAGATTACCGAACTGGAGTTGGGTATTTCCTGCTGTTTGGGAATGGCCCCTGCTCTGGGAGAACTGGCCTGGACGCATGCTTTCCCTGCTCCCTGTACCCCAGCAGCAGCTTAAGTTGCATTTGGCAGTTTTGATAAGAAACTCCAGCATTGAGTAGCGCATCATTCCTGCCCACTTTCATGCCATGCTGTGCAAATATTTGGGCTTTGGTTTGGTTTTGTTTTTAAGGAAAGCTTTTCATTTCTAATGCTGTGGGAATGTAGCAGTAATCCCCAGTATCACAAGGTTCACACAGGCATGGTGGGGCAGAGAGAGAATGGCGGAGGTGCTGCAGAGCCTAGGAGGCTGTTTGCCAGCAGCACCCCGGCTGCACGCTCTCTGCTTTTCAGCCCCCCGAGAGCTGTTGGACATTGGTGCATGTAGCAGAGCACCCAACCTTCCCCACTGCATGATATCAGGTCTTCTGTTCGTAACTAAAGACTACAGTGGCTTTCTCCAGAGGCACAACAGTTACTGGCAGCAAAGCAGCAAGGCGAGAGGCTCTAGCTCCTTTTGAGCAAATCCTGCTGGATCTTGGCTGACGTAGACACTGCATGGCTTTAGAGACTCAGGCTTTGCAGCATCCATCGCTCTGAAGGGGCTGTGTGGTGCAGCCAGCTGAGTGGGAAATGAAGGATGGCTGTGTGAAACCTTTGAGGTCATCTTAGATTATGAGACAAGGTTAGTAATATCTCCAGGATGAAAATGTCACAGATATTTCCAGACACATAATTTTCTTGGACAATTTCTTCTGCAACCTTTTTATATTTTCTTTTTTTTTTTTTTTTTCGTGTGCCACTAACTGCAAATGTTTGGGGAAGTCTCAAATGTGAGAGTGTGCAGACATCCCAGGCTGTGTAGAGCTGTGGATGCTTGGTGTTTTAGTTCTGGGATGGATATTTTCATAACTCTTCAAGGTCATTGTTCACACTAAATGACTCTTAGGCCAGGCAGGCAGCTTAAAAGGTCTACAGCCATCTCATGCTGCCTTTCTGTCTGTTGTCTTTGGAGTTTGGGGGTCTCCTGCACCGGTATTGCATTGTAATGGGAAGATGCTGTGCCTTCAGTGAAGCTCAGTGCCATGTGTTTGGTGATGGTGGAAAGTAAATACAGTTTAAATCTTGGTATGGTGAAGAGGACTGGGACAAGAGGGCAAGGTGTTTCCAAAGTGCTGCTTTAAAGCTAGGTACGGAGGTGTCATGCAGCTGAGGCCAGGGGAGACATGACGGGAGGCTGTTGGGATCAGGAGAACAGTAGAATAGAATTAAAACTGCCTTTGGGTGGAAGTCAGAAGAATGCATTTACACAATGAGACATAACAATGTGCTGTGGCTGCACCATTTTGCAGGAACAGATGGGTTGGGTTGTGTGCAACGTTCAGTGCGATGCTCAAACACAGAGCCACTGGGGTTTCTCCTTTTCTTTGTGCATCACGTGCTCATACAGCCGCTTGAGCGGCGTCATAGCCAGATAAATCAGAGAGCATGACTGAACTGGGATCGAGTGCTCCTTGCTGTGCCGGTGGTTACACGAACAAGGACTGGCAAACACAGCAGTTAGAGGATGAGTTCATCCAAGGGCTTTATCAGCTGTTCCTGCCCGTGACTCTTCTGCAAATGAGATTTTCCTGCTCATTCCCTCACTCCCAGACCCCCAGTGCATTGCTGCCTGGGCCTGAGGGCTATTGTCACCCCAAAAATCTTTCCACAGAAGCCCCTGGGGCACCCTCTTTTACTCCCCTGCTCTAGTTCATGAATATCATCAATATTCTTCTTTTACCCATCCTATGGTGTCTTTGAATTTCCTTCAAAGCCTCGAAAGATGAGTGCAGAATCATCTTCGTGTTACTGGGAAGCTGGGGAAGATAAGGTGCTCAGAGATTTAGACTGGCAAGAGGCTTTTACTGCATATCAGTTTGTCTAAACAGGCCTCGAGATGGGTAACGCTCAAATGCATAAAGCAGTGTTTTCTGCAGACTGTCTCAAATCAAGGGACAGAGATGGGAGAGACAAGTACTGAGATACGATGTACATTTTCTAGGTGCATTTCAAGGAGAAGCTTTACAAAAAATACGGGTCCGGTTTGGAGTGGTATGGAGAGTTATAGTCTTTCCCATTTTATTTCGCCTAGAGTGTAGTGTTATAACCATCCCAACGTAGATTTTTCCAATAAGGTCAAAAAAAATTTAAAGGGGAATATTCATACTTGGGGGAGAATCTGAGAAGTCTTAAGCATTCAGGTTTTGCAGGCAGAAGTATCTGAAAGACGCTGAAGTCTCATTGGCTTGGTCTGTCTTCTGAACCTCCTCAAATCAAAATCTTAAACGTTTTCCTTGGGTAAAGGTGGAAAAGCCATTGCTGGAAGGCAGGAGGGAGATAAAAGGGAGCGGTGTGAGCTGAGGAGTCTGTAACTGGGCTTTGGCTGTTTGAATTTATTTAGCTTGTTTAATTACCTGTAGAAACTAAGTCATGGGATAATGCTAGCATCCTTAGATGCTGATTAAGGAGCTGTCTGTCAGACCTTCTAATGTAATGAGACAGTGACATTGCAAATAATCTGGTCACCATTTGAGGAAAATGTGCACAGAAGGGGATGGAGGGGCAGGAGGTGTCAATGAGTCTGATTATCTCTGACTGTTAATCACCCTGGGGTTGATGAAGCAGTGACATCTTTTCAGCCCAACCCATCCTCCTCTTTTGGTTGGTTCACGGGAGCTTTTTGGGTCCTTAGCATCTCTGTCCCCCACCTTGGCTGGACAGCTAGGTATCATGCTAACCTGCCTGTCAACCCAAGTTGTAACTAGCTGTTCGAGCAGAGAAATGATTTTAAATAAATTAAGATTGTTAAATGAGGTAAATAGCTTATTTTGTGCATGAGCATTAGTGGCCTGGCCAAAAAAAAAAAAAATAAAGGACCCGAGAGAGAGAGAATGGAAAAGCACTTGTAGTTCTGCTAACAAATGACAGATATATTCAGCATAGTCCTTGGGGTGAAACTTCTGACTTCCTCCATTTAATAAAGAACTCAAAAAAACTGTGACTGTCATTCTGTACGGCACAATTCGTCGGCATTAGAATTTAATGTGCATTCAGTCTATTCATTTTTGCACCTGTGAACCACAAAGTACGTTGTTTGTGATGGATATGAAAGAACCTCTGTATTTCTCCACAGCAGAACATTTCTTTCAGTAATTATTATGAGGCAGGCAACAAGGACGGGTAGTTTCTAGAGGGCAAGTTTCAATTTTTTTTGTTTTGTTTTGTTTCTTTTTGCATTGTTTTAGTTACTTTAAAAAAACCAAAACACCCAAACCAACAAACCAACCTGAGTGCAGCACAGAGAATTACGAGAGATGTAACAAAGCCTTTGGTATATTTTTTCCAAACATTTTTCTCGTACCTTGTGCCTGTCTCTGCATGATAAGATGTAGTTCAGGAGCTGTATCGTTTAAAAGAATTCTTTCTTGAAGTAGAATATTTATTTTGCGGGTCAGCAGAAAAAAACCCTGTTCTTATAGTGTTGCCTCTTGAATTACGCAGCCGTTGTTTCTCAGACCAAGAAGCTTTAGGATGTGCCAGAGGGATGACATTTCAGGTGGTCACTAATGGAATGGATGGGGCAGTATGAACCCCTGAGACAGGGCTTTGTGCTGGGCTCAGTTGCCAGCTCTGCAGGAACTCTGCACATCACGGCATTTCTGTTCCTGCAGCGTCAGACATTGCATTGTTCATGTATGAAAAACACGATTTAAAAACCAAGCATTGCTAACCATAACTGTAACATACTCAGCGATACAAATGGCTTTTTGTTGTGTTTTGGCAGCTCACTGTGACCCAGATGCTTTAAGCTCTTAATGGTCTTTAGGTGAAGACTGTGCTCCACTTACCGCATATTCCCATTACATGTAGTACTGGTACTGCAGGTCTCAGAAGTATAGAAATGACCACAACAATGGTTATTGTTTTCTTTGCAGCTAAAGATGGGATGGTGTAATTTTGCTCTTTATGTACCTGCCCCACAGATAAATGTTTAACTTAGTCCCCAGGTTTGTTCATGGAAGAAGAGGGCTGGATTATATCAGCTCCTCTCTTCTCCCAGTTGCTTCCCTCTCACTGGCTCTGTTCTCTTGCCCCATTGTTTTCTAAATTCATTGTGTGTCAGTCTGTCTAGCATTTCCAAGACCTAATGAAAATATAAGGCCTCAAATAGAAAGCTGAGTTTTAATTAACAAACTAGTTCAGCCCCTCTCTGTACCAGTAAAATCTTGGAAGTCCTACTGGTGATACTTATTTTGTGGAGGTTAAAGAAGGCAGGAAAAAGGAAAACAACAAACCCTTCTTGAACTACATGTAGCCAACTTTATAGTTTCAGTAAATCAGGAAAATTGTTTCTTGATGTTGACATTTAGTGTGCTCAGTAATTCTTTACTAGAAATTACAAGAAACAATTTCCTGTAGGTTAATGTTAAGTTCTCTAATTTATTATTGTTAGCGAGTATTTCGTTTTCATTTTTCATGTTGAACACCTAAGAATGTACTGGAAAAAGGATTAAATTATGGCAGTGATCTGTGCTGGCTCTCTCCAAGTTCCCCTTTTGTACTGTCTGACTCTGTGCATACTTTCACAGTTAGCGGCTTGGGGAAAATGAAGTGACTGATGAGGTGCTGCAATGCTTAAAAGATGAACCCAACTGCCGCCAGTGAGGGCAAGGCAGGGCTTTGCCTTTTTTTATATAACAAATCGTTTTTTCTGCTGCGGGGCAGTTGGTTGTACAAGTGTTGGCATGGGGGAGACAAACCCCAAAGAAACTGGGGTGCCTTGCAGTTATAATGGAGGAAGAGAAGCAGCCCTGGCAGCATGGGGAGGTGGGTGGAGGCAGATGGAGCAGCCTCCTGGTCGATAAAGACCTAAACAACCAAACTTGTGGGGATTAGTGTTGCTGGAGGTCTTGGCAAAAGCATACTTCCTCCCCAGAATATGTTAAAGGCCTAATGTAGGAGTGATGCTGTGATGTTTAATGTGCTTATCTTCCTTGTCCAATACTGATTATGAAAATAATTATTTTCTGGAAGTTTTCTCCTATATCTCTCACAATTAAAAAAAGAAAATTATTTCCTGATGGTAGGTTAGGCTTTTTGAAATTTGAATTCTCCTGAGGTCCTCCTGAGGTCCCCAGAGTAAAGAGTGTGTGGCTACTTGCAACAAATCAATGGGAATTAGGCAGGTAGAACCTCTAATGAACGGAGTTAAACTTCCTATCTTTTAAAATACTATTTAGTGTTTCTTCTCTTTAGATAATAATATGGAGGCTCCCTTCCTAGTCACTGTTTGCAGCTTTGAAGCTGTATTTTGGTGCCAGGGACCTTTCAGATGGCAGAGGGACTGTGTAGCAAATGATCTGCTGAGGCACAGCTTGGATTTAGGAGTTTCTTTCCCGACGACTCCTTCCTGTCGCGCTTTAGTGACGGCCAAGCCTTCAATCTGAGGCTTTTACTTATGAGCTTTATTTTACAAAGGGAGCAGACCTTTGGCTGCCTTTTTAAATTTTTTTCCCCTCTTCTGTTGACCTTGCTTGCTCTGCTTGTAAAATACATGAGTAAGCATAAGCCGTGGTCATTAACAGCGAAATGTAGGCAAGACGTCGGAAGAGCTCATTACTTGGTGCTTTATTTGATATTCTACCACACTAAAGCAACTCTTACCTCACTGCTCCCTTTTACAGCTCTCTGACTCCTCTATCAGGCTTTTTCCACAGCCAGGATGGCCCCCTGCTAGCCGATGTTTGGGCTGAAATTAAGTGAGGTTCATGTCACGGAGCTTGGTAGTGATGAAATTGTGAGAAAATAGTTTCTACCAAACTGTTTCTCTAAGAAAAATCTGAAGTGTGTTCTCTGATCTTTTAATTCTACATGTAAACTAGGCCTCACTCCCTTCCATGCTCCGTCTAGCTGAAATATTGCTTGCTGCCTATCAGCTCTTTTCTTTTGGCACATGAGATTGCTCTTGCCGATATTATTTAATTTTACTCCGCTAAAGTTGGGGGCTTCTTTTAGTTATGTCACAAGACATCAAAGAGGTGTGATACCGAGTTTTCCTTCCTCAGAGAAAAAATACCAAGTTTCTCTTTGAAGCTGGAATCAAAGCAAGGGAATCTGCGGTGAGAGCTAGGGAAGACAAGTATCCTGCATGAAAGTGAAACCCGAGTTTTGGCATTAACAGATACATATTTTTTTAAATACTTGCCTTTCCATTTCTTGTGTTTTTCTTTGTCTGATGTAAGCAAGTTTTATTCACTCCAGTGATCCAGTTCTCAGTAGCAAAGGAAACTCCAGTGGATTGAGCATAGGTCGGGTCTGTTCTAGCAGATCATCTTTAACACCCAAAGGAAAAAAAAAATAACATAAATAATAGAACTTAAGACTTCTAAAAACATTTGGAGAACTGCTTGATCATCCTAGAAACTTTCCCATGGACACCAAAAAATAGGATGTGTCAGGAAAATGCTTCTTACCTCACCCTCTGGTGCCAGCTTGGGGAAAAGCCTCAAGTACAGCTTTCCTGTGGGAATGGTGGTGGGAAACAGCTTTCCCACTGCCTGCAGGTTCTTGTAAAAGTATGGGGCAAGCACAGTCCTGAGAAAGCAGATCTCCATAAATTAGAAAACACTGCTTTTGGAGTTAAAATAAGGGTGGTGAAATGTGTGGGTTTATGTCATGATTCTATGGGTTTAGTATAGTTTGGCTTTAACTCACCCCTGAAAGTAGCAATGCACTGTTGGGTAACAACGTATTTATCAGTACTGGATAAGCAACAGATCTGGACACAACTTACCTTTAGCAGAATTGAATGTTAGTGAAGGCTTAAAACTGCCAAGAGACTGTAACACCTGGACATGTTCTTCTAAATAATGGAAAATAGATTAATATTTCCTTGGTCACATCCCAAATCTTTGATTTAGTAATCCCAAACTATCCATATGTGAAAAAGAAATATAAACTCCAGTCTTCTCCCCAGTTAGCTGTTGGCCCAGTGATCACACTGGCTTCACGTTGCTTTACTGTCTGTGTGGGTTTTGTATTAATTAGTGCCATGGTGATTTTTCTGCTGCAATTTCTGCCTCCAGTTCTGTAGCCCTTGCTTTGTTTTAAGCCTAACTGAGGTTACCAGTTGTTTGAATCCAAATAAAATACAGCCATAGGCTGGCTTGTAGCATTTGAAGTACCTTTTGGTTTGTTATGGCTATATTTTGGTTTTCCTAGGACTGAGAGGCAGCATCATTGCTTCTATTCCTCTCGAGAACCAGAGATTTGAAAAAAAAAAAAAAAAAAGCCAAAACAAACCAAAAACCCTTGGGTTTCCTTTCAGAAAGAGGTTACTGACTGGGAGAGCAGAGATTTCCCAAACCTCCTGCTTTCCATTTTCTTCCTTTTGTCTGGGAGGAGATCTGAAGAAGGCTCAGCCCCGAGCTTTGGAGGGGTTGAAGGGAAGTCATGAGTACCATGGTTGATGCCCTGTGTGTTCAAGACAGCCCTGTGGCAACCAGTAGGAATATGTACAAATTTATATAAGTTTATTGTGGCAAAAGATGGGTTTATTTATAGCAGCAGAACTTCGTACTGCTCGAGCAGGCCAAGTTAATCAAGTATCCCAGAATGGGCTCATCTGTTACCTCCCTAAGCATCGTGTCCACCTCCCCTCACCTACGGAGTGTACTGCTGTCTCTGCCCTGGATTTGTAGTGCTGTCCTGGGATAATGAAGGCTGGCACACACAGCTTTAAATCTCACAGCTTTAAATCTCACAGGTTTTGTGGAGCTTCCTCATCCATTTTTTTTTTTTTTGACTTTTGGCCCCCTGAAAGCTAATAATTATAATGTTCAGTTTTGGGGTTTTTTTTAGGTGATTAAGTTGTTTGGGATATCAGATTAAAGGGTTTGTTTATGTCATTCTGTTCTAATTGAAAGCAAAAAACGTCAATTCAACAAACCATGATTTTATAATGTTGCCACAGTTATATATAGAGAGAGTGCACATTTGTATTCAGGCTATAGGAAGATGTTTAATGACAAAATCCTACCCTGTTGATGTATAAAGAGAGCCTAATTTTTATTTTGTAAAGCACCTAATTTATTCTCTGCTGAATTTCCCCTGTTTGACTCCAAAACAGTCATGTGGGAAGGTGGTTTAAGTCCATCAGACCTTGCTGATGATGGGCCTGTTTGAGCTATGCACACCTTACTGCGTAGTACTGGTACGTAGAGAGGCAAAACGGCCATGCAAAGCTTATACCTCAGAAGCAAGTGAAGGGACATATATACGGGGGACTAGTCCAGACAGCTAATGGCCCTTCATGTTGCTTTTAGTCTCTCTTTGAAGCCATGGAGGAGGCTTTTTCCTTGGGATTGGTATCTGTATATGTGGCTATCAAAGCCATCAAACTTTTTGCATGTTTTGGTTTCTTGGTGCTCTCAGCCTGGTGCAAGAGCTTAAAATCACCAGAGGGATTTTCAGCACCAGCTCTTTGAGAGCAGGAGAAGGTGAGGCAGTGCTAGGAGAGCTCCTTCTTGGGAGTAGGGAGGACCTTCCAGTACCTGCAGAAGTTAGCAAGTGATGGGAGAGAGGGGTTGACTTTGTTGGAACCTGGGCCAGATTTGAAGACAAACACTTGTGTCACAGTAAGATGACTTATGTCAGAAATCACACAACTTAAGAAAGAGCAAGCAGGGCTCCAAGGAAGTTTTACAACTGCATTTCTAGGGGTGAAATCAAAGAAAAGAGCAAGTGAGAAATACATGCACATGGATAATGACAAATAGAAAAAGGCTGTATTCATTGTCATGGAAAAGAATTATTGCAGGTTTGATTTCTGATTTATGAATGCGAATTTTGACGGAAGACAGAAAGGTTGAGTGAGGTGTAGTCCAGTGTTTCTACAAATGGGAAAAGTTTAGCAAAGAAAACAGAAAACACTGTAAAAAGAAGATACATTTTGAAGTACTTAATTAAAATCTAGCTAGAAGGCAGTAAAAGAGCTTGCAGATGGTCAGCAGAGGAATCCCAACCCATTAATACTCATTCACGAGCTCAGTCCCGCTGATCTCCAAACAAACAGACTGGCCCTCGGCACCACAGAGGTGTCAGGTCTTCCCTGCATCTCTCAGTTACCCGTGAAATTGAGAGAGCAGAGGTGGGCAAAGGAGATAAAGCAGAATTTTACATTAAAAACATTTTTGTGTTCTGACGGGAAAGCATGGTACGTTGAAAGGTGATTGAAGTATTTGACCAAGAACAGCTGAGTGTTTGAGGGATAATGGGAAATGCAGCCTGGCAGTGATCCATGATAGCATGCAAGTGGTTGAATGTGGTTGCCTTTTAGCTATATATATACTTTAATTAATAAGAAAGAACAAAGTTAGACATGAAGTGTAACAAAAATTGCTTGCAATGAAAGCCCAAGAGTCTCTGAAAGCAATGGCCACAGCTGATGGAGAAAGGAGAACAGACTTTGGGAATGCCAGAGGTGAAGCATGCGGCTGTGGGGGACACACATGCAAAGGACACAAGACACTTTGTGTCTCAAGGAAACAGAGCAGTTGTTAGAAGATACGAATGGGGGGCAGAAATAATAGCTTTTTGTGCAGAGAATATTGTCCGTGGCTTCCCAAGGGATCCTGTGCTCTTCTGAAGTTTGTTGTCAGTCCTAAATCTTTTAGGGTAGGGATTGCAGAAGATATGTGTGAGGAAACAGTGAATGATGTGGTATCCAATGTAGATAAAATGGGTAGCTGCTCCTGCCCTGAAATAATGTGAAGGTTAAGGTGGATGGTTTTGTTTTAGCCTAACGTTGTGGCTCGGTGTCCTTTGACAGTCAGGAAAGTAAAATTATGTGTTGGACTTATTGGAAAATAAAGAACAAAGCAAAATAGGAAGCATGATGGCAGTCAGCTGCATATGTGGTGTGGTTTTGGTCACTCAGCTCAGAGGGGGTTATTGAAGACCTATTGAAGGCAGAGCAATGGCAACAACAAACAAAAGTGTGGAAGGTCTTACGACAGAGAACGATAACATCCTGAATACAAGAATTAGGGAACACGCAGTGAACTTGGAAGATGCCAGCATGAAAATAAAAAGTAGCAGTCGTTCCTCCCACCTGTGTAGTTAGGATACAGGGCTCCTTGCCTTGAAAGGTGCTCTCCAGGTTATACTTCAGAAAGGGTCTGAGGGATGATATTGTGAAAGGGAAGTCTGTCACGGGCCAGTAGCCATAAGAACATGACCTCAGCTTCTGGAAGTCTTAATAGCAAGCTGCTGAAGAACATTCCTAGGGAGAACCACTGAGTGCTTTCCTGTTCTTCCTCTTCCCTGCCTTTGTGCTGTGGGTACCCAGCAGACAGAGACAGCGTGTCTGGACAGAGCTTTGAGCAGCAGTGGCTGCTTCTCCATTTGTGTTTTAACAGAGTAATTAGCAATTGATGCAGGTAAACGTGGTATATACAAGTTGTGAATCTTTACCAAACATCTTCAAGGTATAACTTGAATTAATCTTTTATGTTGTTGGGCAATGAACATGTTGTTAGCAGTAGAATTTAGAAGTTAATTGGAATTTGGAAAATGAGAGGATTTGTTTGGTAGAAGATTGTGATTAAAGCAAGAAACAATTCAATACAGTAACTCAGAGCTTGATGCCCACACAGTGTGATAGGTGGGAAAGCTCTTACAGTGTTTAGAAATTAAATTGGAAAAGTATAAAGGACTGAACGTTGTCAAGTAGTGCAAGATAAAAGTGTAGTAATAGAATGATAAAGGGCTTCTTTTGACTAAACTGGGACGTATTTAGCAGTGGTAGGACACCCTCTCACCAGGGATTCCTCTGGCTGCTTCTGTTTGAATGACTCGATACCATGCCTGGTTTCAAAGTAACCTAAGTTGACAGAGGTATAAATAGAAAGTAACAGTGAGAGCATTTTTGAAATCATAGATAATGTGAGCTTTTGGGCCAAGTTTCTGTGGGCCTGTGTAGGAAGATTTAATCATCACAAAACCAGAGATACAAAAGAGAATGCTGAGGATCAAAAAAAAATCTCTGCTTGGGATAATAACAAAAACACAGCTGAAGCTACCAGTGCAGTGCTCTTTGCTCTAGCAGGGATAAACCAAACCATACCTTCAGGCTGTATACAGCGAGATAAGGCAGTAAATGATGGAGTGTTATCCTGGCTTTGTAAGGGCACACTTGGACTCTTACGGGTTGGGTCTGTGTGTCTCGGAACAAGGTGGCCATATAAGGATAGTCCAGCAAAGCACGGACATCTTGATTCAAGTTTTGGGGAAAGCTGATGATGAGAAAACTCATCCACAGCTGTCTGAAACCTTTCAGAGCACCTTGCAGTGGGGTCAAAGTGAAAAGGAAATGCTGAAAAGTGAGAAGTGGATTGATGAGAGTTAGTTGCCTCACTGCTTGGAGAAAGTCATGTGAAGGTGCCAGGGATAAGATGAGAAGCAGCAGCTCTTCCTGTGTGTTTTGGGCATGAAAAGCAATCAGCAGTGGGGGTGAGTAGGTGAGCTGGAGTCAGCAGGTGAAAGAAATACACACCATTACCTGTGTTACTGAAAAATCCTCGTGAAGAAACTAAACACTGTAGTAGAAGATGGAGACTGGTTTGCTGTGTGGTACGTGATGTGTATTGCTTGGCTGCTTAAGGACACATCTTTACTGACTGCGTGGTTTTTCTATGCTCATTTCTAGTGTGCCTGTATCACACTTCTGATCTTTGGCCTGTTCAGCACTTTCTGTGATTAAGAAATACCCATGGTTGCTCTAGGGGAGGTCAATGAGTATATGACGAGTAGTTTAGCCAGAAAAATTCACTTTATCTCAATTGTCATACAGTCTGAGAGTCGCCTCCTTAGGGTACTGGGCTACAGACCAAGCACAGCTAGTCTAGGTAGGACTGGACCAACGGTAGAAAACATGACAAATCTATGCATTGAAATACTATACTATCAAGTAGCTCTGCATTTAATTAAGGCCAACCACTTAAAAACAGGATAAAGAAAGATGTGATGAAGGAAGAGGTTGGTCTGCTTTCATAAGCTCCCAAAGGAAAGTAAAGAACAGCAAACTGCTATCTTCACCAAATCTTCAATAGCACGTCTGCGCTCCTTGTTTTCTTTGAAAAACTTTGTGTGATCTAGGTATAAATTTTAGACACCACAGTTTAATGGTGTGCTGCTGGCACAGTGCCACGCTTCTCACTCCCCTGGCCAGGGCTTTCCATTGTGTTGGCAGCTCTCTGTGGAGGAGCTGCCTGGCAAAATCGAAATTTCAGCTGATTAAAATAATAGGCCTACTGTTGACATAGCTATATGGGAGGTGTCAGGAACGTGCAGAACATCTCTTCTGTACAAGAATGGAATGATTTTCTAGAGAAATACCTGTAGCACCAGCTACAATGCTGGTTTTTGTCACCCAGCCTTGGACTTTGCGCAAGTTCAGGGATACTGTAAAAGCAGAATTCTTTGCTTTGCACATTTCAAATATTTTAATCAATTTCTAAATAATCAGTAAATTATACTGAGATTTGGTCCTGGATCATTTTGGATAAGGTACAAGATGGTTCTATTTTTCATTATTGTCTTTGACTAATACTTCATTTAAATTCTCAGTCAATGAAGATCTGATATTATTTCAGCTAAGTTACTTCCCTTAATTGCCTTCGTGTTGTACTTTGATTTTATAACTTCAATTTAAAAAAAAATAAAATTATAGAACCTCTGCATCTAAATAGTTTTTAATGTTAATTCTACTTTATGAGAAGAGAATAATTGAATGTGGAGTTTCTGAGTTGCTGCTTCCAGTCATTGAGATCTCTATAATGGTGAGCTCTCGTTATCCTTGTATACCGTTTTAGATAATTATGAAAAATGAGATGTCATTGTTGTTACCTTGTTCCTCACTGGGCTTCTGACAACACCGCTGTTGGCAATCAGCACGCTGAGCTGCCAGGAACAGCTGGGAGGCCAAGAATTGGACAAACACACAGAGCAAATTCTTGTCAAGTTGGACTAAATAGACACCTTGAGAGGACACGGCAAATTAGGATTGGGAATTTCAAATTTTAGCAAGTTCCCCTCTTCAGCAGATGCTTCCATTAAGTCTTGGGATTTATATTGTATGACTTAGAGCCATGAAATACCTTTTGCTACCTCCACATAGTGATGAACATGAAGGAGCCTACCCTTTTCACCCAGTTAGATAGTTAATCAGCTCTTTTGTCCTGCGAGGTGCCACCTATGGATTCAAGTGATCAGTTTGGGGATGGCAGTGAATGGTTGTGTGGATGAGTCAGCAGAACTCATCTTTAATCCATGACTCATCAACAATGGCAACATGTTCCAGGGTACCATGAGTCAACAGAGGTGTGCTGAGCCACATGATAAGGTATTTGAAGCAGCTTGTGAAGTGACATTTGGATGTTTCTCTTATCCAATTGCACATTAGCAGGAGAACTGTGGATGAATAGAAATGGAAAGTCATCGTGATCCGGGACTAAATTAAACATGTGAAATCCCAAGAATGAAAGGATATCCTCTTTAAAACTTACCATTGTTTGTGATTTTAGTCTTTGTTACCGAAGCTTGGTTATGTAAACCTCAGCTACTGCTTGCAGGTGAAAAGAAGCTTTGAATCCATATGACAGGACAAGGGGAAACAGGGAAACGATCTTAAATTTGTCAGGGGAAGTTTAGGTTGGATATTAGAAAAAAATTCTTTATTGAAAGGATTATTAGATATTGGAACAGGCTGCCCAGGGAGGTGGTTGAGTCACCATCCCTGCAGGTGTTTAGAAGGAGAGCAGATGTTGTACTTGGTGACGTGGTCTAGTGCTGGACATTTTAGGGATGGATAGATGGTTGGACTTGATGATCTTGAAGGTCTTTTCCAACCATAACCATTCTGTGATTCTATCATTTGTTTATTTCTTGTGTTCATACATTGTCTGTCAAAAATCCACAAATTCATTGCTAATAAGAAACATCCTGCAAAGGTTTCCTATACTTTTTAATTTGCTAAAAGCATTAGTTTTACTATCTTTGTACTATTCCGTAAAGCAGATGCTAGACTGAAGGATCCGGATTTTCAAAGTCTTTTCAGTCATGCTAATGCAGTTCACTAAAAACTTTGTATGTAACCTGAATGCAGGTTTTCTTCCTTGTATTGCACATTATTGACCATGTCTTTTCTAAGAGCTAAGCTAGCTATTTTCATAGGAATGTAATGGTGTCAGTGATGAATATTGTTCCCATCAGACATTTGGAACAAATGAAAGCCACGTTCCCTGTTTCTGAAGAGAAACAATAAATTCACTATATGTGTAGAAACAGATACAGAAAAATGTAAGGGTGCCTCTGGAGCTGAAACCAGAAAAGCTGTTGTGGTGGTTTGACCCTGTCTGGAGGCCAGATGCCCACCAAAGTCACTCTATCACTCCCCTTTTCATCCGGACAGGGGGGAAAATATATATTGAGAGGCTCAGCTGTTGAGATAAGGACAGAGAGAGATCATTCTGCAGTTAGTGTCATGGGCAACACAGACACAACAAAAAAGAAAACTCTCTAATTTATTACACACACAAGAGAGTTGGATAATGAGAAGTGCAATAAGATCTTAAAACACCTTCCCCCACCTCTCCCTTCTTAGCAGACTTCACTTTAGTCATGATTTTGCTGCCTTCTTCCCCCCATTGTGGCACGAGGAGTGGCAGGGAATGGGGGATTGGGGATTTCAGTCAGTTCCTCACAAGATGTTCTCCATAACTGGGGGGGGCATTCCTCACAGTCATCCCCTGCTCCAGTGTGGAGTCCCACTGACAGGAGACAGTCCTCTATGTATTTCTCCAATGTGAGTCTTTTCCCATGGGGCTTCAGCTCTTCACCAGCTGCCCTAGTGTGGGTCACTGCTAGGGGGTGCAGTCATAAATCATAGAAGGACTCTCAGGCACAGACTGCTCCAGCCTGGTGCTCCACAGAGTCATTGGTCTGGCCTTGAGCCCAGCTGGTATTTATTCTGTTGGGCTCAGGGGAAGTGTCGAGCTGCTTCTTGCAGTAGTCACCCCTGCAGCTCCCGCCCTCCACTGGTACTCCACCACATGAAACCACAGCAGTTGCCTACAGAATTAACCAAAGACAAACATGTATGTGTGTGTCATGTATATATGCTACTGTTGTGCTTAACTTAATAAAAGGGAACAACTTCACATGGAAAGTTGTTGGAAACAGTCCTCAATTTAACTTATTGCAGATGGCAGGGATTCAATTTGAAGGCATCGTAGGAGATGTTCTGAACATGCTTGCTAGCAGAAGGATGTGAAACAAATCCAACAGGAATCCTGCCTGGCTAGAACCCGGGAATGGATAGTTGCTAGAAGTCTTTGGAAAGCCGAGGCTATGTCCAAATGAAGAAAATAGAATTGATCAATATGTGGCAGATTAAACAGTATGGCACGCCAAGAAAGAATTGGAAGAACAATTTGAAGAAGGCATGAGAATGAATAAATTCTTTTTGCAAGCACACCAGGTGGAAAAAGCTGGCTACAGCTTTGTAGGACAAGTAATACAGGCATGAAAGGAGTAGTCAGAGGAAACAGCCCAGAACAGGAAACCTGGATGCATATTTTGCCTCTGTATCACTATGGAGAGGTTTGAGCAGGTTGCCAAGCTCATTTTTTGAAGGTGAGTCCTGCCTTGCAACTGTATTGCTGCTTCTTGGAACTGTCATCAAGCCTGGGGACAAAGAAGCACGGCTGAATTTCAAAAAGCAATAGGCATGGCTCCTACCCAATGGCTGCAAGAGAGCCTAGCCTGCCATGAAACAAAAATGAAGGTCTTCACATTGATAAATGATAGATAAATTATAGAACTTTGGCCACTGTTGTCTTTCTCAAATGCCTTCTTGTTTAAGTAGATGTTGGTAGCCCTGCTTGGACGATCTGCTGAGAACTGTAGTCAGCCAATTTTCACCTTCAGCCTGCCTTTTGGCTGAATCCCTCTTTGCTTACTAGATAATGTCCTTTACAAATTCTCTCCCCTTATTTGGGTTTGCATACTTAGCAATAGGTTGCTTGTAAGCCATTAGTGGGTATTTTTTACTGCACATGAATATGTTAATAATCTAGCACCGGGTGACCTGCTTGCTAATTGCTCTTACTGTGATTCTGCTGCTCTTTGTTCTTTAAATACTTATTGCGAATGTAAAAGGGGCTGTGTGTGAACTGCTGCCTGGCTGGAAAAAAAGGCAGAACTTTTTATTTACTCCTGGTGTAGCATTTGCTTTAAGATACATTACTGGGAAGTGCTTTGAAAACCAGAACAATAGGCAGTATGCATTAATGTACAACAGCTTATATTTTAAAAGTATTGGGAAAATTTGGGATTCTTTTATTTTTTTAAAATCCTGGTTTAGACTAACTTTTGCATGGGTTTTGTATGCACATATGTGCACAGACAGTTAGATCTCTTTACCCCATCCTTAAACTCTCAGTGTGGCATGAAAACGCTTGTCAGCTCTGAGATAAGATAGTGTAAGCATGGAACTAGCATCAAGAGCCAGCCCTTTTTGTGCATACCATAAATCACAACAAACACATTTTATCATAATAAATGCATTACTTAGCATTCAACTCCAGATCTTCTGTTTCAGTGGGAATGGTAATATTCTGCCCCGGCGGTCTGACAGCATCAGACTGACTTGATTGTTAGCCTTACCTATTAACACATGATGGAGTACTGTGCACCTCGCACTCCATGTACCTCAAAGCACGATGCCAATTATTTTCACTGGCAAGCTGTCACCTGGCAGGGTGGCTCTGCTTGTGCAGTTTTCCCTGAAGTATAGGAAATGAAATGATGCACAAACAAGGCAGAGCATGTTTTATTTAGAACAATTGTTTCAGGTGTTCCTCTATTGTCCTGGTTCAGTCCAGGCCAGAGCCAACCTCCCCAAGCAGCCAGCCCAGGTGAGCTGAGTTAGCCTTGGCTGTTTGTCCTGGTTTTGGTCAGGATGGAGTTAACTTCATTTGTAGCAGTGGATGGGATGCTGTGTTTGGGAGTTAAAATGAAAGCAGTGCTGATAACACCCTGATGTTTTTAGTTGCTGTCAGACAGTCAAGGACTTTCTCAGCTCTTCATGAGAAAGGAGGGGCGAAGCCAGGACAGGTGACCTAAACTGACCAAAGAGAGTATCCCATGCCAATTACGTCCTGCCCAGGATATCGGGGGGCTGATGGGAGGAAGAAGAGGGGCGGCTCTGGGACGCGTGGTTCTTGGGGGACAGTTGGGTTCTGGGACGGCTCTGGGTGGCACGGCCTGAGTTGTGTGGTTTGGTGAGAAACTGCATTGTGTATCAACAGCTTCATATATTTTTGCTCTAAAGTCCTGTTAGCATTGTTATATTTTATCTTTCTGTTATCTTAGTAAGCTATCCTTATCCCAACCCACGGGCCCCTTAGTTTCTTAGTTTTGGGGTTATTTGCCCCATCCTTTTCCCTTCCCTTGCCTCTCACCCCCCCCCCCTTCCCTCTTCCCCTGCTCTTTTCCTTTAAGGAGCAGGCAGCTGCGTGGATCTCGGCTCTCAGCCGGGGGTAAAACCACGACACTGTTTCCCCCCCCACCTGACATCACTCCCCCCATATAAGGGGCTGGTGGGGACGGATGGTCCTTGATGTCTCCAGGGCAGTCTGAGTGCAGACACAGGGCATTACAGTGGTCCTCTCAGATCAGTCCTCGTGTTGTGAAATACTCTGTGGGGTTGGCAAGATACTCTGTGTTATCACTGTGTGTGAGTGAAATTTGCTGCAGACTGTTATTGTTTCCTTTCACAGTGCTTTTATCAGCAAACTGTCCTTATCCCAACTGGTGGAGGCTTTGCCTGTTTCTCCTCAGGAGCGAGTGAGCTGTGCAGAGTGCTCAGCCACTGCTTGGGGCTGTACCATCACACCTATGAAGGTGTCTGTTGGGGGAAGTGTGCTGTAGGTACTACGTATTCAAGGCAGTAAAAGAAAGCCTGACTTGGGATGGACTGAGTTAGTGTCCTTGGTGTCCAAAGGCTTGGTGTGCCTTTCTAGTGTTGCCTCACTTCTTAGCAGTTGCTTTCTTTGTTTTCTCCCATTTTTTTTTAGCTCACAGCTGTTCTGTCTCACCTCTGGAGTTTTGCAGGTATCAAAAAATGCATGTTGCAAACAATTTGGATTTAACCGACTGGCAGCAGCCACTGGCTTCTAGAAATAACTAATACCAGTCATGGAAATTCTCTGGTTTTACCTCAACTTCTTACGAAAGCTCAGTCGTCTTTTATGACTGGTATGTGGTCATGTGCCATGTGAACTTCAGGTGTATTTGCTTTTATAAACATCCATAAATGCATTTAGGAAGCACTCTAATGTTTGTTGTTTCAAGGTAGCTGTGGTGTTTGAATAAAAGAATCTGAAAACAATGTGGTTGCAGTCATCTTCACGCTTGCATGTTATCTTCTCATTCTGATGTTGTAGGCTACAACAGCATCCCGGGCTAATGCACAGGCATCTTGCTGACCTCGCATCTGCTCAGCATTTCCCAGGTGATTGGCAAAGATCATTTTCTCCTGCCCACTTAATTACAGTGAGTCTCATTTTCACTACTGAAAAACAGGGATGATACATGTTTCTGTCTCAGAGGAATGGTATTAACTTTGGTTGTCTGTTTTGAGACCATGGATGTGGATGTCATTTGTAAGATAAAACGTAGCTAATGCCAAGGTTGCATTAATAGAAATCTAACCATTACCTTAAGTAATGCATGCTAGAGGCTGACAAATGGTGGCAGCTACCTGTCAGCACACTATTTTACAAGACCCTCTGTCTTTATGATCATAAGTTGAAACAAGGAGGATAATACTGAGAAGAAAACACGCCACTCAGTTCATCATGAGGACAGTCCAGCACTGGATGCCTATCCTTGGAAGCTTTTAGAATTGTTTGGAGGGGGACCCTCCTTTGGACTGGAGACTTCTGAGGTCTCTGTGGCAGAGAGGAGTGGGGACATATTAGAAGAATGATTCCTTCTCTCACAGGGAAGTTCCTTTGCATTAGGTACCATTTCAGGAAGCCTCGACATGGTAGTTACATGCTTGCTTTTGTGACCTTTGTTCGGAGGGAAAAAAATAACACATAAGATGCAGTAAACTGACCTTTGGTATTTGCTCTCTGATATACTGGGGAAAAAGAGGGAAATGGGCTTTATTTATTTTTTTTTTAACCTCAAGGACTGGAAGTGCAACAGGTAGTGTCTCAGGCAGCTTGCTAACAAGGGGAAACAGCTCACAGTGTTTCAATCTCCTGCCTTATTATTTCATAATCAAAAAAAGACAACTATTGGCAGTGAATGTTGTTATTAAAGACAGCACTGAAGTCCTTTTCAGTGTCTAGATGTGTAAAACTGAGAAACTGAAGTTTCTGAGTCTGTGGCAAAAGCTCGCCAACACCTGCGGTAAGCACTTAGTGCTGTTGAAGACATCCTCGTACACAGTCAGGTTTTCTTTACTGCTCTTGAACTACAGAGCTTGATGAAAGTTGTCCAGAACTATTTATACATATTAACATGGAAATACGGATGGTAAGGGAGTTGGGACAGTTGTCTGCCTGGACGTTTGGCTATGCCCTGCAAAGATTTTCCTTTTTTCCCCTATTTATGTTTCAAATATGCATTTCCAGAGACCTCACCTGCATCAGCTCAGCCCCAGTGTACTGCAGTAGATGTTATTAGAGGTGGGCTTTAGCTTGAGTTTGTTCAGATGGTGCTCTTTGATTTTTTTTCTCTCATGGCTTGGTGCTTTCTAGATGAATTTCAAGGCTGTTTCCTTAAAATGAGGCAAATGGATTAGAGAAACGTAACATAGAGGTCTACTTGTTCTGGCAATTTGTTGAGATAACCAAGTGAAGGTTTCTTTGCTTTAAATAGGAAGGGCTACAGGAACAGTATTTTGCAATATTTCTGTAAATCATGGAAATGCGTCTCCTGTAAACTGATTTATTGATTTTCTTGCCACATTAGGAAGTTTATTCTTTTTCCCAGCAATCGGAGGGGAAAGTTCTGTGCAAATCAGTGGATAGATGGAGGCTTTCTTTAAAGTGCATTTCATCTGTCATCAAGAGACTTCTGAACCAAACGCAGTTTTGTAGTCTGTCATATTGTTCCGAGTTTTTGCTTTCGGAATTATTTGTAAAGCAGCTTCAGCTACAAAAATATCCTCAAATAAGCACAATATAAATGCTACTAAGCATCCAAGGCAATGAAATCAATTTACCTACCGTGCATGTCAGAGGTAAAATGTTTCCTAATGAAAACACTGACTTAATATTACTGAAAATGCTACAGCAAAAGGACTGTAGTTATTTTAGTAAACAATGAGAAACAAGTTTATTGCCTTATAAAGACACTGCTAGCTTATTACAGATAACAATAAACCCGTAGCAGTTAACCTGAGAAATGTGCGTGATGCGTACACGCTGCTGCGTCGGGGAGGGAGTGTAGAGAACAGACGTGATGCAAAAAGTTGTAGTATGTGTATGACTGTGTATTCCTACTTACGTTAATTTGGATATGGAGATGAGAAAAGTTTATGCAACTTGGATAAGTAAGGTTTTGATATTTATTCTTACATAAATCCTCCTTTTATTGGGGGGGGGAGAGGGATGTCATTTAGAAAGTATTTAATGAAAAACAGTAGCAATCCTTCCCTCTTGGCAACTCTCAGTTGTTAAAGACATCAAAAGCTCTGAGACGGTAAGATACAGCCAGCCCTATTCCGGATTCTGGTTTTAATTAGTCTTTTACCAAGAGACCGTTAGGTGAAATTTGTTGGTGTTTCTAATTCACAGTGTAAACTAGAAGCAGTAGGTATTAATATATTTAGAAAAGTTGTTTTTCTGCCAAGAATAAATTACTTTTATGTAAAAATAATGCCTGTCTTCTGAGACTGAAGGATTGCTCGTGGAAAAGTTCCCTATTTTCTCATTTGTCTTTATTAAATTAGGCGTATATAAAAGTAGGAGTTTAGAAAGCAATTGCAAATGTGGGAAAAACAAACCTATGAGAACGTTGCACAAAAATGTTGCAGGGTTTTGGGGTTTTTTTCCCCTCTTTAGATCTCCTTAGATCTTAAAAATACGTGCTTTCCCATGTGTTTCAAAATTCTTTGTGAATTTAGCTGTGAATCACTTTTTCTCTAAATTATTCAGGCTGCATAATGAATAGGAGAGTAAAATCAAGCTGAACCCACAATCTGTAATGTACTTGAAGTGCATGTAACTAGTTTATCTAACCAATGCAATCTGAACTTTAAGCGCATAATCCATTTACGTATATATCAATTACCCTATAAGAGTTAATTATCTAGTTATCCAGTTAGGGAAGCAATCACATATGTTACCGTTTTTTCACAGCCATCAAGTATTGTAGTCCATCTTTTAGCAAATGTTTGACCTGAAAGCTGATTTTCACTAATTAAAAAAAAAAAAAAATATCCAATTCCTCACGTCTTTACAGAAATACAGACATAAGGGAACCAATGTTCATTTTCAGAAGTGGGAACAGATTTTTTCCTAATCTCTGAGCACTCGCAGCATTTATTCTGCCAGCATTCTTTTCTGTGGCAGGACAAGCAAAGGTCCTTGGCCTACTCCCTGCCTTTGGCTCCCTCTTTGGTATTTATTAAAACTCCATGAAATGGCTTCTGTGCCCCCAAACCAATCCTGTGCTGAGGAGAGTTGTGTGTGCCGACAGAATGTCTGTCTTGTCAGAAGAGTCAACTGTGAAACCCCAGCACCATCTCAGCCATAGGGAGGTAAAAGCATTGCTTGCACTGCCTGAAGGTTATGGCCAGCGAAACGGTGCTCATGTTGTGTATCGATTCTTAAGGTGGCGCGAAAACCCTGCAATAGCAAAAGCCGGGTAGCTGTCCCAAAGCCTCAAGACAAGTTCCAGGAGTTAAAATTTGGGGGGGTTAGGTGTGAAAGTTAAATAATCGAACTTTTTTTCTTCTTCTTCTTTCTTATATTCATCTAAGGTGCTTCCCAGTGGGGCTGCTGAAGTGGAGGAGTCACTGCACACCACATGGTTTTGTGCAGATGGTGTTGGGAACTGGCGAATTTTGTTTTAGGTAGGCTGATTGTCCTGAAAAGTGTCATAGCCTGGGGAATTAAAGGATGGGCTTTGTTTTGTTTTCTGCTGACAGGTACTAATAATAGCTGTTAAAGTATCCTCTTCTCTTTCATTAAAAGAAGATTGAGGCCAGGCTGAGATCAGTTAACAGGAGGCATTAGCAAATGAGTTGGTGCAGAAGGTCCATGTAAAAAAGGTTTTTGTGGCTGTGATGTCCTGCAGTTATTTCAGGATTGCTTCGTGGGGAGGAATGGTATTCTAAAGGCAGATAAAGTTTCTTTGTAGAAAACACCATTCAGCGATCTGTGCCATGGACATTGGGCGGAGGGGGTGTCCGAGATTATTTTAGAATCAGTGCTGGAGCTTCTAAAGCTTTTATAGTGAACATATAAGCAAAGGAAGAAATCTGCCCTGCTACTTACTGTAATTCCAGAGTTTGTGTGGGATATTAATGTTTCCTGATTTGCATACAAAGGGAAGAGAGGAAAATTTACTTTGAATTCTGCACATCCAGCCTGCTGACTCAGTTCTGCCAATCCTTATTAAGTGGCCCCAGAAACCAACCACCCAGTACTAAATACCTCCAAATTCTTCAAAAATGCTGCACAGATTTGAGAAAACCAGTTGTGCCCTTCGTGCCAAGTGACAGAAGCACATAGTGTAAAAACCCTGATCACCTCCTTCAGAGATGTGATTAATTGTAAGTGGCCCCAGGGTTGCGTTGGGTGATGGTTGTGCAAATCTGTTGGGTCTGCTCTGGGCTTGTGCAGAACTTCTGGACCTAGAGATAGGGCTGGTACATAGGGGGCTGCCCTAAAAACGAAGGTCAAAAGCAACGGGACCACATGTTGCAGGATTGGATATCTTCCAGAGAGATGAAGGCGGCGGCAGTGCTTTCATGGTTTCTAAGCGTAGATGTCTCTGCTTTGTTTGGCTCTTTGCTCAAGGCAGACAGAATTTATTACCTTTGTAAGTAAATAGATGACATAAATAGCTGCAGAGTTTATGTCTCCTTTTTATCTTTTGTGAGTCTTTGCAAGGTCTTCAAAGTGGCAACTTTGCAAGAAAGCAGCAGTAATTATAAATCAGAAACCCATCTGTTTCTATTAATATTTCAGGCTAAAATATATCTCGGAATCTGGACTCTAACATTTATGACCCTGGTTTGTCAGGCTTCTGTACAAATGAGATTTCCCCCATTATCTAGCTTGCCTTTTTTTTCCCCCCAGCCTTCCTAAATTCCCCCCCACACACCCTCTTGATCACAGCTTCTCCCGGGCTTATTTGATGCCAAAGGTGGTCCTAAAAGCTGTGGCACACTTGCTTGTCTTGTGGTCTCCTGGGAGGTAAAGCTAAATGAGCTCTGAAATAGAGATGCTCTACGGGAAATTTTCAGCAACAGGCATTAATTTTCTCTAGGCCATATGGATTTTCTCAGGAGCGTGAGCATTTAGTTGGCTGCAGGGAAATAAAACTCTTGAGATAAAATGCTCTTTTAGGACACTGAGAGCCGCTCTTGGTCCGTTCTCAAGTCCTCAAGAGGGTTATCAGGGTGCCATTCTCTTGCAGGGGCACTACCTTATCAAGACAGTCTCTTCCTTTCCTGTTCCTAAGCATATTTCTTTCTCATGTTATATTTAATCCTGAAGTAGAGATTTCATTGTTATTTGGTGGCTGTTGCTGTCATTGTCTCCTGAAAAGCACCTGCCCCCAAGTTCCTATCTGTGCCAGCCTGTATGATCACACAGAACTATGCCTGAGGGCTCATCCCAAGACAAGACAGCGACTCATTCTTTTCTGGTATAAATAGCATCCAGAAAGCTGAATAGAGGAAGTAAACAATGAACATAAGAAAATGCTCTCATTCTTCACAAGTTAATTTTAGAGTAAAACCAACATTTGTCCATGGTTTAAAAAGATCTCCATCCACATTATTAATGGTGGTGTTATTGCCATGACTATTTTTGCACAGTGCCTTAGAATCACAAGTGTTATTTTTGACTAAATGGAAAGATGTGCATCACAAGTCGATGGTAACCAGAGGTACACCTTCAAGATCCCCACACAGGGATGCTGCATTTCTTTGCAAACAGGAAGGATTTCTTAGTTTTTTTGGGTTTGGTTTTGATTTCTTTTGAAGAGGGTAAGAGTGAGGAATGGGGAGTGTACTGAATTGTTTGCACATCAGATTTCGTAAACCAATTCCCATTGCATGTTGGGAATTTACAAATAATATGTAGATATATAGGTTGGCAAAAGGAGGAGGTTCTTGTTCCTGCAGACTTTGGTCTGGTCCTTAAAGCAGAAGTCAACTTGGGAGTCTTGGTCAGGTCTCAAGGCGTGTACACACCACAGCCAGGCTCCCAGTGACTTGCTCTCTTCAAGCCATGGCTGCCCGTGTCCTCATTTTACTTTGCTGGATACTGTTTCTGTGTTGATCATCAGCATTTTATGTCATAAAGAGTGGAGTTTTGAATCTTCCCAAAGAGAACTACTTGTTCTCCAGAAGGAAAAAAAGTCAACTTTTATTCTTCACTATGACAGTCTTTGATTTGTGAAACCAAGTGGTCCATAAAACAGTGCTGTGGAACAAAATTTGATGGGTTCCAGGTAATGAACAGCGAAGCTATGAGTAAGTTAACTGGCAATAGGTAATATAAATCATGCAGTCAAAACAACCAAAATTTTTGGTTGAGCCAGTAAGGCAGCATATCATCACTGGGCAAGGTTGATTACTCTTGCAAGGGAAGGAAAACACTTCCTTCCTTTTTTTTTATACAGAGTAAAAGTTAGGTACCTGTAATGGCAGCAAATGCCGCCGAGATACTTAGCCGTGTGTGGGGGAAGGAAGGTCTCTGCTTAACATGAATGCCCAGTGCCACTACAGCAAAGGTGTTTCCCTGGGAGAAGGGGACCGGAGAGAAGACGGGGACCGGAGGGAAGACCTGCCTTCAAAATGTCATATTCTTGTGGCATTCAGCTTGAGAAACAAAGCCTCAAGCACTGCCAGGTTAACAGACAACGGGATGGAGCCTTTAGGCCTTGAACCTCGGGGAAACTAAACAAGGTGGCAGCATCGTTGCCGGCCCCCTGCTGGGACAGGCTCCAGGAAAAAGTGTCCTCTATTGTTAAGGTCTATCTGCTGTTTGACGAGGTTTTAAAAGTTCTATTAGCATGATAAGATAGAGATGCTGCTGCGACAGCAAAACGTTGACCAATCAGATGTAGCCCACGAACAGCGTATGTTTGAAAGAAAGCAGCCGTCTGCAGAGCACATAAAAAGGAATGATTCTTTACAATAAATCGACTCTTGCTTGCATCAAGCTGTGTCCCGTCTCTCTCCGTCGCGGCATATTCTAGAAAAGGAAAGAAAGAGAGTTGTCCTAATGAAGTTTAACACTTGATGGAAGTTCTGCTGTACTGAAAATTTGATGTATTAAATGTGTAACTACTTATCAGTGCCGATCATCCTGAAAACTCGCTTCCCAATGGGAACATTTTGTTTCTCATTGTAAGCTCAAAGTGAATTTGGGTGGAGAGGTGGATGCTTTTTCTTTGGGTTGTTTTTTTTGGTTTTTTTTTAATTGCCAAAATAGTTTATGTCCCTAGGCAAAACCGGCTCAACTCTGACATGTTCCTTTGCAAAGAAAAGGCTCCTGTATCACTTACTACTGTAAGATGTTTTCTTGTTCCTTTTCAAGAAATAAAAATATTTCTTCCCTCTCCCTTTAAAAAAGTGTGTGGATTTTAGAATGAGGGCATCTGTCATGAATGGATCCATGGAAACACTGCTACGTTTTCTTGACAGTAAAACATTTTACCAATATATGTGCATTTGCAACCAGGCTGGTTCCCAGGTTGTTTAAAGAATGTTTCCTGGGTGGGAAGCTCACACGCAACTAATTTTTGCCGTAATCTGTTTTAATCAGCAAGATTGAGTGATTTGTTTCACCCAGCTCCCAACCAACAACCCCACTGTCCCTGCACTGCATTTTCATTATATGCCCAGGGAAGCAGTGGAGTCTCCATTCTGGAAGGGTTTTAAAAGATGGTTCGACATGGTGCTGAGGGACATGGTATAATGGTGGTTGGCAGGTTAGGGTGATGATTAGCCTTGATGATCTAAAGGGTCCCTTCCAACCAAGACAATTCTGTGATTCTACAATTTTATTTTCACTCTTCCTTAATATAATCATGACTTCTTACTTGTATCAGGTTATACTCAGCAGGATCTTCACTGCCTAACAGTATTCTGATTTAAAATTAATAATGTTTAGCTGCACTGAGTATGAAAGTTGGATATCAAACTTGTATAAATCATAAAGTGAAGTGCTGTTCTCTCAATAATTAGGTTTAGATCACTGAATTATCTCAGATGAGGAAATTAACTTGGATGCTAATGTTTTTATTTCACAATTAAGTGTACCTCCATGGTTCAGAAGGGTAGACGTGACAAAAGGGTGTGAGGTAAGAAATAGTGTTTAAGATGTCGACTTTGCATCAGAACTGTTTCCTTCTGTACATATAACAATAGAGTATTTATTTCCAGATAATTATAATTCAGTACAATGCAAACAAAATCTCAATTTTTCTTCATTAATGAGCTGCTGTCTCATTATATGAAGATTGGTAACAATCTGATATTTGAGATCGGTTATAATTATTAGCAAGAATGCAAAATAGTTCAAGTGTTTCACATTTTGAGTTTATTGAATATGATTTGTCATTATTCTTAATCTGCTACCTGACACAACGTGTAATAGATGAGCAGAGCAGCAGGGGAATTTGCAGGATCATCTGTATTCTTTTGTAGCTGAACTGGTTTTACTATTCCTTGTTTGATGTTGACCTGCTAATGTCATGGCCATTATAGATACAACCAAGGCTAGCAAGTATGTTTTTTAGATAAATTCCCTTGCTTTGAACTGCTTATTGAGGGCATTAAGATGATTACCATTGCAAACTGGGCTGACTCCATTCCACGATTATTATTTGATTTACCTGGGGCATATATCTAGGCTAGTTGAGCAGGAGGTACTAGGAGGACCATAAGCCTTCCCAGCACCCTGGCTTTCCTGCACGTTTACCTTAGGAAATAAAACCAGGGTGTCTACAAGAGCACTGTTTTCAGCCTTGGTTCACCTCATGCTCAGGGTATGGCTTACTCATGGGTTATTCCTTACTCTCCCCATTATTTTTTTAATTTAGAAAGTAGGTAGGACAGGAGGCATCCCCAATCAGCTGCATGCTTAAACCCAGTATCCAACACCAAATATTCCTTCTTTTCTCATCTAAGAGAGCCTAGCAGGGATGTTTCTGAATGGTTTCTGAATGGTTTTAGGTTTTCTGAAAACCTAAACACCTCCTACTTAAACACCTGAGCCCTCCTACTCACTTTACTCACCACAACCTTCAGCGCAACCTATACCCTACCCCTATAACCTTAATAGTACAAACAGGACACACCCGAACAGCTGTCATCACCCCCATAAATGAAAACAACCCCACAATCACCAATCCTATTACCCGACTCACCCTAGGCAGCATTTTAGCTGGACTACTCATTACATCATACATCCGCCTAAACAAAACACCCCCAATAACCATACCGACTACCACAAAAACTGCAGCCCTCACCATCACAACCTTAGGCATCATTCTAGCACTAGAACTTGCAAACTTAATACACACCCTAACTAAGCCAAAACAAAACACTTACCAAAACTTCTCTTCCTCACTAGGATACTTCAACCCCCTAATCCACCACCTCATCACAGCAAAACTACTAAACAATGGCCAAAAACTCGCCACCCACCTAATCGACCTCTCCTGATACAAAAAAGCAGGCCTAGAAGGCCTTGCCAACCTACAACTCATAATAACTAAGGCCTCAACTACCACACACACAGGACTAATCAAAGCCTACCTAGAGTCATTCGCCCTTTCCATTCTCATCATCCTACTCTACATAGACTAGTACCAACCCAATGACCCCAAACCCCCGAAAATACCACCCCCTACTAAAAATAATCAGCACAAGCTGTGTAACGGTTGTAGATAGGGAGGTTTCAGTCAGCAGAAGAACATCCCTTCTTTTTACTCCTTTGCTGGGCTCAGCAGATACCAGGAGACCAAGTTTTCTTAGCTTTAGAAATGGTTGTTCCTAGCAGTCATTGGATGCAGTCAAACCAACACTGTTTGCTGCTGCGCTTTTCTCTGGAAGTGTTTCGTCCAGCTCAAGGATACTTCAGCATAAAAATTAGGCATGGGGTGGAGAGGACTGCATGGAGATGGAAAAGGAGGGTTTTCTGCAAAAGATTTTAAACTATAATGCTAATAACTCCAGTCTTTTCTGTGTAATACTTTAAAAAAAAATCATCATCTCAGGTCCATCTGAAATAAGGTAAAATACCTCCTTTAAGACCTGAATCAACATAAAAAGGAATTTGGGGAATACTTAAAGGTATTCTTAATCCACCTTTGTTCTTTTCAATACACTTTAAATATGTTTCTATTAACTTTCACAATACTGCACAATATTACTGCTTCTAAGAGCTACTTGACCCTTGTTCAAAGTCTATCACATAATAACACATTAACATAGAAATGATTCAAAGAGGTGAAGCTGAAGGCATTGAGTGGTTACAATTTTCATTCCTCAACTGGGTAAGAAATGTGAAGAAAAGTATTTCATACACGGATTGTGTGTGTGTGTGTGTTTGTTTTTTATTCTGCATGATACATACCCAAATAATCAAGAATATTCAACAGTAAATAAATACCAGTTATGTGGAACATTTTAAGAAGCAAATACTGCCAACTTCAGAAAAGAATCAGAAAACCTGGGAATTGAGACCTCTGTGATTTGCCATGGGTGCTGCCAGAATGCCCGCATCCTTTCTGGTCCTCTTAGGTCAAGTCAGCCTGCTCCAGCCACGTGCACAATAAGCTCATTGGCACTCGAAAGGTAATTACTCGCTCCCTGCACATTTATAGTACGTGTCTGTGTCATAAAAAAATGACAGTGCTGCCTTTGGGTTGAACTGGTGGTCTCCTTTCTGTAGTCCTTGAGTCTAATGTTAGTATGGACTCGGAGCTGCAGAACTGTGAACTCCCAGTCATGCTTTAAGACTGCTTTCCTAAATACTCGTGCTTACTCAGAGAAGAAAAAGTAAATCAAAACACTGTGATCCAGAGGTGGAACTGACAAAGCAGCCTCAGTGTCATGCCAGTTGGGGCTTTTTTGACAGGCTGATGAAGGCAGTTTGAACCTCATCCTTGATCCAGCACGCAGAAGAAGAGGGTTTGGAACCTGCTGGTTCTGGCAGGTGCATTTGATGGGCTGTTCACAGTTTGTGTGTGTATTTGAGGTGGGCAGAGGAGCACTTCTTGGCTGCCATCTTCCTCTTGGAAATTCTCAGTGACATTTTAAGTTGTCTCTGTCTTCTGAGAGAGAAACAGACTGGGAGAAGGGAAAGAACTGAAGTGGGTGAAGAAGTGGGTAAGGTGCGGACACAGTTGAAAAGGGAGAGCTCAGGCTTCTGTTCAAGTAGAGAACGGATACCCCTGCCAAGTGATGCCCACAGACTTTGGGAACAAGCCGTTATCTAGAGGCACCAAGGAATCAGGAGGACAAAGAGTCCTTTGAGTTTAGGGGGAAATATTTGTGGCAAAGAACAAAAGAATGATCTAGATTTTCTGTCTCTGACCATTTTCAGAGTTTCAAAACCACCTGTTCAGAAGAACAGCGCTCAGTGTTCCTTGGAGAGCAGTTGCATAAGAATAGCAGAAGAGTAGAGGGGACGGATTTGTGGTTGTGGGTCACGTGATCAGTGAGTTAATCCAGGTGAACATGCCTGACGTTGGTAGTAGATGGTCTGGGAGCTAATTCATGGTCAGAGACTGGTGGGTTTAGTTCATCTCCTCTGATATTTTTGGTGCAGACAGTAATAATGAATGGGCAGCTAGTTATAAAGATGATTTAGGAAGAAACAAAATTATCTTCTCTAACAGTAGGGCTTAGGACCTGGGGCACTGTATGGATTTCCTTCTCTAATCTGTGGGAATTATCCCTGACTGACAAGGAAATAGCATGCAGCTGATTTACAGTCCTCAGTTAACTCGCAGGTATATACAACACTGGGAATAAAGCTGTTCCTGTTTGAAGTGGAATTCATATGACGATCCAACCAGAAGTGTCAATGCTGGGACAAAGGTTGCCATTGTGTCCTGGGAGAAAATCAACGCAGGTTGGATTGAAAATATTTGGGCTTGGGTCTTTTTTTTTTCATGGGGTTTTTTTTCAAGGGGGATAAATCTTCAGTACATAACAACTGCTGATAAGGTCTGTGTGGTGAGCTGTGAATTTTGTAAACCATTGTGTTGTAGCTTATTAAAAGTAAATTCACTGGGTATTATGCTGTATAATACTGTATGTATAGTAAGCTCTGTGGTAGTGCTTTCTGATATTCAAGCAGGGCTTTAAAGTAGTGTCTCCAAAGAGAGCCTTCACCTTTCAGAAAATGTTCATTGTGAGTGCTAAACCTTTAAAGTGCCACCATTTGAAGAATAAATGTCCAGGTAGTGAAAAGCAGATAATCAACTAAATACATTGACGGCGGCAGTTGGAAACAGTGGGATGACTGTGGGAGAAGGTACCAGAGAGAATCAAATATGCCAAAGAGTCGTAGCGCAGTTTTTAGTTTACTGCTGGAACAAATTGGGAAATCTCCCTAAGCTAAGCTTACAACTTTTCCAGAATTGCTGGTGGAGGAGCTCTTACATTTTTCATAAGAACTAATATTGGGATATAAAATACCCGTTTCCTACAAAGGGCATTTCGTTGTGTGTGAGGCATTTCTCTGTCATTTTATTGCTGGAGGATGAAGAAATAACTTCAGTGGTTTTGGTTTGTTTCCCCCGCTGTCAGCTCACCTAGGCAGAAGGAAGCAGAACACACCACCAAACATATGGGACAGGAATAAAATGGGCTTTATCTGCAGCTCGGCCCCTTACGTCCCCATTGCCGAAGTAGTGAGCGGGAGCCAGTCCATCGTGGTGTGGTTGGTTGTGAAGCTGTTGGCTTCATGTTTTGGTGAGTGGTTGTTTGCGGAAAAAAACTGTATTTGGAGCTGGTATTTTTTTACCCACTTGCTGGCAGCAACTGAAGGGCATAGGCATCTGAACTGCAGAGATGTCTTCTAGGTCAAGACTGTGGCATTTGGATGTTATGTTGGGTTGGCATCTCTGTGTTTGCAAGGAGAGCATTCAGACACAGCCTTTACCTTCAGAGAGAGAAGAGAATTATAGTTCTTATTTAGTGTTTGTTGGTGGCTTCAGTAGCTGAGCACCATCTTGTGCTTGAAGTACCTGGATCTTGTCTGGTGTTCAAACCTATGTAGGCTTAATGTGGCCAAAAGGTGCTTCCAAGCTTCAGGAGCTGATAACTCTTACACCACCAAGTAAACTGTACACATTTACTAGGCACTTTTAAATATGTATGTGTGTATATATATTTGCTACATTCCCCTGTCCCTTTCAAATATTAAGTGAATTTTAACAACTCAAACTGTATCTTCAGGGGTCCTGGGATCCAAACCTGAATCCTGTGTGAGATGATGAAGCTTATTATGACGTGCTGACCCTAAAAGCACAGAACTCAGCTAGGATGGCAGTGTGCCTGGTTTTACTGACCTTCCAACCCAAGAGCAGCCGCAGTTAGCCTCAGCACCCCGGGCAGCCTGCTCAGCTCTGGAGTCTGTTTGCTAGGCTGCACTGTGTGCTATAAACATGTCACCAAGATGCTATAAGATAGCAACCCCAGATATGAGGAGAATACCTGGGTGACATCCTCTCTGTCAGGGCTGCTGAACTGTGAGCTTCGTCCTCACCCACTAGATTGCTGCTCTGGGGATAGATTTTTATCCTCTTTCTGTTCAAGGTTAAGCAGAGCTCACATTTTCTGTTTAAAACATGCCAGCAGGAGGGGATTCTGTCCCAGGACTTTCTCTGCATTTTACATTAAACAGCCTGATCACCAGGCTAGAGGAGTTATCTCTTAATCTGGCTTTGCAGCCCAGTAAAACCTGCTTTGCTGGCAGGGATTCAGCAGTGAGGTGAGGAGTGTCTGCCAGGATCCTATCTGTCCTGGTGCTTAGAGAGTGTTCCTGCAAAATAGGAAAGGGGCATCTTCCAGTTTCCATCTGGTCCTGAGGAGCTTGAGCCTGGTTTTGTTTCGCAAGGATGATAGGCACCTCTCTCCCTTCTCTGGCAGAGGTTTTACAGAAAGCTGTAGCAGTAACTTTGTGCAGAGCATGGGAAGTGGGTCGTGGGAGGTGGTGTGTAAGAAAGCCTGCACAGCCAGGGCTTTGGTTGCTTTCATGTGGCTTAAGGGTGGAAGATCTGTGTAACAACTTCAGTGGGACTTGGGCAGTTCTGAGTGTGCACAGAGATGGAGCTCCAGACAGCTGGGAAACAAGAAGGTTGAATTGCAGCAACACCTGTGGTCTTCCAGCAGCAGAGTTGCTGTGGGAAGAGGAGCATTTCAGGCCTGCAGTTTGATTAGGCATTGACAATTCCACCTATTTCCAAAGTCCTGTCTCAGTTCAGAACTGCCTGGCTGGCCACTTCTGCTGTACTGGGGGCTTTTCCTCCCACCCTTCCCCAACAAGCCTCACAGCTGGTGTGAAGGTCTCTTCTGATCCAGCCCCTGGGGATGCACATTGGCCAATTCCTGCATGTACAAAGCCCACCGTGCTTTCACAGTCCTTTTCCTCATAGCTTCTCGCAAGTCTTCTGAGGACATGTACTGAAAAAGGACTCCCGACACATCAACCACAATTTTCTTGGCAGGCCAGGGTGGGATTGGACCCAAAATGTTGCCTTTTCAGGAAGAATGACGGGTTACACATAGTCATTAGCTGTGCTGTACATCAGATGAGAAGTTACTGCGCTGGTTCCATCTACTTAAACCTCCCAGTTCTTTAAATAGGTGTCCTTGGCCAGCTTTTTGCACTCCGTTAATCCTAGCACAGATGAACCGGCATGAATATAAATGTTTATGGCAGTCTTCACAGCTGCATATGGGATATATCCCATTGTTTGCATATAGTCAGTGCTGGAGGTTTGTAATTTGATGCTCTATAAAGAGTCTTAGATAATCTCTCTGAAAGGAGCTGTGTAAATGCAGATATAATTAGCTTTATGATTAAAAAAAATTTTTTTTGGAAACATATCTTTTTATAAAGCACTGGAGCACAGAAGAGCTATTTCCTGTGATTTTCATTCACATAATATTTATAGTGCTACAGAACAAACGAGCCGTTGAAAAGGGAGAAAAATTAATACTGTGAATGAACTTGCCTTGAGAGGGGTTTGTGATAAAATTATGAATCTACCAAACTTCAGTTAAACCAATTACTGCTCTCCCCTAGGTCTGTGAATATGAAAGCTCAATGGGATTTGATGTAATCCCTCCCTGTGAACAGATGGGCGGATTGAGGGTCTCTGCAGAACACTTATCAGCCTTCCCAGTTCCTTCCAGTCGGCTGTGATCGTGTTTCTTTACACCTTGCCTCTTGGTGACAAAAATACTGAAAAAAAGGCGGAATCAGTTAAGAGGTTTGTGAAGTGCCTCTGCAAAGTGTGTTTAGCAGTTTTTTACCATCCAGTACTTCAAATATCTTCAGACTGAAGAAGGATGATGTTCGTTGAATGCCTGGTGGCACCTCATACTGGTCCTCCTGGTATTGCCGTAGTTAAGAGGTGGTCAGCATTTTATTATAAACTCCTGTTTGCAGGGAGTTGTACAAGAGCCAAATCTCATACTCCAGGTTCAAACCAACTAAATTGAAATCACAAGAACTAAGCCAAGAGTGATTTTTAATACTCCTCCCTCCCTACAATCAGATTGATCACAGTTATTGAGTTGCCATCTGCATTTTCTTCCTTGCAGAGTAACAAGCTTTCTGCTTTTCAGGAAGATAGTAAAAATGTTGCATCAGGTCACAGATAAAATGATTCTGCATTTTTCCTAGCGTAATTCCAACAGCCTCCTCATGCTGCTTACGTTGCTTGTACGTCGCAAAGCATACAGGCATCTGCACTGTGGAAAGCTGCAGGTAGTTTTGTTTACCTCAGCTAAACTACACAATCTTAAACTAATGAATATTTTTAACTGTTGTGTAGAATTTTAGTCTTGCTTTTAACTGGAAATAAGAAGTTGGTAACTTTAAGACTCATCCAGCATTTATTTCCTAAGTAGTTGCTACTGTTTCTCAACTGTATTTAGCAACTACACAGTAATGAAAGAAGTTGTCACCTGCATGTGTGAACATGTAACTTACTTGGGAGGCAAGACTAGTAATGATAGAAAATTTACATTGGAAGGGACCTTGGGAGGTCTGTGGCCCACTCCTCTGCTCTGAGCGAGGCCAGCTCTGGGACAGATCAAGGTCTCTAGGGCTTTGTCCAGTTGGGACCTGAAAACCTCCAAGGATGGAGACTGCACGGCCTCACTGGCAGCCTGCTGTGCCACTTGCCCCTCCGGGGGAGAAGTTATTCCTTACATCCAGCTTAAACATCTCCTGTTCCAGCTTATGGCTGCCCCCTTTTTTTCATTCACCTATTTTTTTAATCATTTGCCTGTTTGGACCTTGCCCTCCTCACTTGGATACAAAAATGTCCTGGAGGACAGTGCTGAAAGTCCCAAGAAAGTCAAGAGAAATGATAGCTGCTGTCCCCTCATCCACTTTTTATCACTTCATTATTTCCATCATTTTATCACAGTCAGGTTGGTCAGGCATGATTTAGCTTTGGTAAATCCAGGTTGGCTGATCCTAATCACCTTCTTCATATGCCCAGAAATGTGTTTTGGGAGGACTCGCTCCATAATTTCCAATGATCTTTATGTCACAGAAGGTGTTTAAAATAGCTGGAAGATGGAAAGTAACTTTATACAAGTATATCTTTTAAAAGAAGAACCCCTTGTTATCCACATGTAAGTGTGACTGAACAAGAACCACCCAGTGGCTTGACTGTTGGTAAGTGGGAAGATTTCTCCATCGTGGATGGTGGTGGGTTGAATTTGAGTCTGTAGGACAGGTACATCCCCTGGAAGTGGTAGGTGGAGATAAGGCCAGTGAGGAACAAATGCGGCTCTCATGGGACTTTAGTTCCTGCTTTATTCAAACTTTATTTCCCAGACACCTCACCCCTGAGTACAGAAAAATACACCCCCAAGTCTGGCAATACTGTGGCTTTATCTTCTCCCAGCTGCACCATAATGATGTAAGTACATTTCATGAAGGTTTTGATGTGATCATCAGTTGATTGCAGGTAAAATCTTCTGAGAAATGATGACCCTGGATATGTTTTGAACAAATTCATTGGTGAGATACTGGATCCTCACAGAAGGTAAAGAAATTAATGAGCACATTTCACGTGGATCGTCATTATTTCTATCAGATTTTCACGCTTCCGAAATAACTTCCTCATGCAAAGCACTCCAGTATCATCGACCATAAGGTGAATTAAGTTCCTTTTGATAACGTTCTGAGAAAAATTCAAGCTAGCAACAATAACATTCTTGTAGCATATTAAACATTTAATAGATATGTCTGTGCTGAAGTGAGGAGTCTTTTCTCCCAGTCTGTGGAGGTTTATCTCGGATAGTCCTTTCTGCCTGGAGGAATCCTTTGGTTGTTGGGGAAAGCAAAATTACAGCTCAAATGTCCTGTGCTGTGATTTCATGGGAGCTTGGTGTGGAGTTTTGAGAATACGTGAATGCTGAATACAGTTGGGGAAGTGTTTGTAGCTTGTGCTGTGGAGAGGTGTATCCTTCAGGAAAGCTATAAGCTTACTAATAGATAGTAGAAAACTAAAGGCACCCACCTAGGCTGGGAAAGAGTAGTTACCCTGGGATTTACTATATTTTTTCCCAGTTCTTTTTGTTTTGTTTTCCATGTGCAGGTGTCAATAATATTCTTGGTCTCCTAAGACACAGAAAATGTTCATTTAGTCTCAGTTATGGGTTGGCTTCTTTTGAAAGGAATGGAGATTTGAAGGCTTGCTGGTGAGAAGGGCATGCGTAGAAACATGGCACTAGGCATTTCTGCAGGATAACTGTTTTTTCATAGAGGCTGATGAGGGATTTTAGTACCAGTGCAGGTTTTCACCAAAGTGATGTGTTATGATATTACTTCACCATATAAAACTTTTGTCCTGAGCTCCTATTCTCCTATTTGGTCTTGCTCTGTACTGTGACAAAAAACCCCAAACTTCTTTTGAAAAAATGGCACTTTTTTGTCATGGTGACAGTGATACAGTAGGAATGGGACCCCAAACCTCTGGATTTACTTCATTTTGGCCACAAAAGACTTTTAGATGATAACCCCCAGCTTTTGTTTTGAGACCAGTCATATTTCATTGCTGCCCATCCCTCAGTGACAAGTTCCGAAACACCATTGCAGCATTTTCTCCATGTCACAGCAAGTTGTGTCATTACACTTCTCTGGCTCGTGCTGGAACTTGCAGCCAGAGGCGTTGCTGCTTAAAGCCAAGCCTAAATTCAGCCAGGCTAATTTGGCTCCTTAGAGATGTAGGCTCTGGAGGGGGATTGATGCTTGGTGTGAAATCCCACCTGCTCCTATTAATCATTCAATTTTTAATAAACTTGACTAGATTTCTGTGCACGCTCCCATGATTTGCATTGTGAGTCTGGGCAGGATTTTTGCAAACAGGAGTTTCAGTGAATGCTCTTTAAATTTAATGAACGTAAATAAAAGACTAAGCCTTTTTTTTTCAAAGCGCGGTGCTGTTTTACATTTTACCCTGTCGCCTGGGGCATCTATTTCGGGCAAGGTAGGCTTACCCAGCAGCATCGGTGTGATGAGAAAGGCGTTAAAGAGATTCCTCCGGTCCTGTCGAATGATTTCATAAACAAGCGTAAGCCGCTGCTGCGCCCCTCATCACTGAGGAGGAGGCAGACAGAGCCACAGCAAAGCTCCCGGGCCGTGGAGCAGGGGAAGCACCGGGCGCTGATTAATCGTCCGGGGGAGCCGGCTCCGTCCGGGGCGGGGGGAGGCGGGAGGAGGGGGGCCACTCTCTCTCCCCCGCCTGCCCAGCATCTGCTGCCGGCGCCGCGCAGCGACTCGGTGCTGGGGAGGCGGGCTGCAGGCGGAGCCGCGGGCAGAGCTCTGCTGGAGCCCGCGGCCGGCTCGGGCTGCTGAGGCAGGTGCGATGCGGAGCAGAAGGTGGAGAAGGAGCGTGCGCCTCTCCATCTGACACGCCAAGGTATTTTCCTCATCGTTCCTATTCCTGTTTCTGTGGCAGATCCGGTGCGCTCCGTAGGATTCGCTATTGCTCTGTGTTTTATCGGGTTGGTTTCTGGACGTAGAGAGTAGCAAGTTACTCTGCGTGTAGTCCTGGGTGGAGGGGCGGGACTACCTGCATAACCCAAAGCAGCAAACTTTGGACAGGCTGGGTTTTCATCTTGGTTTGTCTTGCCCTGGGAACTGAATAGTCCAGAGGGGAATTGCCCCTAGTTTGTTCATCTGTGCAGGAAATCTGTCACCACGGGCTCCTTGTTCCCTAATATTCAGTGTGTCAGTATAAAAAGAATTAAAAAGTTTCTTTGATTTTCCTCTGTGAAACGAGCCCGCGTTTGTCCTGTCCCTGCAGTGAAACGGGAAAGATCTTAGCATTCGCTTCCCAACTGTTTGTACAGGGAACTAAAGCGTGTCACAAAGTGCAGTTCCCTCGACTGGGCTCCTCTTCCTCAGAGGGATGTAGCTGCAGAGAAGTGTTCCAAACAGGCAAACATGCCAAGCAGCATTTTGGCTAATTTCTGCAGGTTTTAGAGTTGAGGCTTAATAAACTTTGGGGCTCATACGTGGCTAATTTGTTGATCTGCCTCTTAACTACTCGTAGCAGTAACTGTTCCATTAGTTCTTTGTGTTAGCCTCTCTCTTCCCTTCATCCCTGTTTTCTCATACCACAGCTAATGTTAATTTTAGAAAAAGTCAACTTCCTAAGTCATACCTTGAATATCCTGCATATTTAACTCTTTTCACCGCATATCATTTTGTAATTGATTCCTTGTATGTTACTTTGGCTGCTGGTGTTTTAGTAATTACTGTTCTTGTGTTTCTGTGTTTTCTTGCTTGGTCTTCATTGCAGTCCCACTATCAATTTAATAATGCTCCTTTAGGTAACAAAAAAACCCTGATACATTTTATTATTACATTCTATTTCATCTGGAGAATTATAAACAAACTACTTGCACTCCAGATACCCTTTGAAGAGAAAACGGATGCGTGCAAGGATGTGTACTTACAGGTAAGAAGGAAAGCTAGATTTTAAGTACTGGATTGTTACAAGAGGATAACAGGTCCCTGCATAAGCTTAGCTCTAGGTCCACATTTTGTTGCTTCAGAAAAAGTCAGCTCATCAGTGAGGCTGGTAAGCTAATAGTATAGGTGCTATAGTAAATAATTAATACTATAAATATTAATGTGTTGTGGACTTTTAGAGGACTGAGTCTTGAGTAAGCGAGTTTGAGGCTTCATGTCTGAATTCTCAGTTACTGTTACCCGAATGAAACTATTGCTTTTGGCTTTCTTTTCCTGGGGGAGGCAGGGGGATGGTTGGCAAGAGGTGATTCGATGCGTTTTATCTGTTGGTGTTAGTCCTTGGGTTTCAGGAACATAATCCACATGGCTTTGCAGTTACAACCCCATGAAATAAGAGTGCAATTTAATGAGAGGACTGCTCCGCTTGACAATGAAGGGCTCCTCAGCTGTTGCACCGAGAGCTCCTGAAGCAGGTCACACCTTACCTTTGGAGAGTGGATATTCAGACTGTAAAGAAGTTTGGGGCTTGAGGCCTTCTTTATGGTTTTCTACTCGTGCTAAATCACTGGTTGGAATAATTGTATTGTCACCTTGTGTCATATTTGCTCAGGTGTAAATAGCTTGGCCAGAAAGGCAGTCGCCTGTAAAATTGTGGTGTGAAGTTTGTAATGTTCTTTGGAAAGGTGGAGAGGGTTGCTAGAGCCTGGTTTTCTGGGTTTGGGTTTTTTGTTTTGTTTTGTTTTGTTTTTAAAAAGGCAAAACACCAAAGCCACTCTTTTTTTCCTTTTTTTCCCCCTTCTTTTTTGTATGAGTTTACTAGATTTGTTGGTATACCGGGTTCTCTGATAACGTCTTTTTTAAGAACAGTAGACAGGTCTTTATCCTGAAGAAACATTTGCTCACAAGTACTTCAAATAGCATGAAATGAATGAAATTTAAGCTGTTAAGATTAAAAATAAAACTAGGCAGCCATGCTGGGCTCTGGTCTTTACTTGCTGTACAGCAAATAAATTGTTGTAAGGATTAAAGGCATAAAGTGAGAATTGATTTCTTGTGTGCTGTGGGCTTTGGTTAGAGATGTCCAGTTTTAAACTTTATTTCTGCTTTTTAAATCATGTGTTAATAATTTGTTGTCTTGGAATGGTCGTTATCCATATTTTCACAAAGACTGGATTCATGAAGGACGTTTGTGTAGTTGAATATTGATCTTGAACTTTCAGGGCTGAGATGGGGCAACGCTGATGTTTGTAGCCAGTTTTGGCACCATTGACTCTAAGATTGTGGTTTTAAGTATGAGTTAGGAGCTTCAGGTTGGAAAAGACCATCCGTAACTCCAACTGTGGTTGTTGCTACTCCAGTCTTCATACCGTACCATCATGGGCGTACTTACTGAATCCCTCTGAAAACAAGGCTCTGGCTGGGTTTTTTGTTCTTCTGTACCTGCTGCTTCTTCAGAAATCTGGAGCTCCTGACACTCAGATCCTTCTCTGGAGTAAATACAGTCTTTTTTCCCCCAGTGTTTCTGCTGTCTTGAGTTCCTCTTCTATCTGACATTCTTTTAACATGGTGATGAAAATACTATGCGATGTTTATTTTTACACATTAGCAACGTTTTGTTTGGTGATACCATTGTTATCTCATTTCTATTGGAAATATGTCTGTTCTGGATCCAAGTACTGCATTTGCCTCTTTGCTCCTGGACTGTGTTCATGGTAAACCTCCCTGGTCCTCTTCTTTTGCAGCTTTCTCTGGGAAGTACACAGTATACAAGGAAATGTCTTGTACCCCCTGAGTACATGACCTTGAGGTGTGCCATACTGAATTTCATCTTGGTTTTGTTATTTCAGTTCTTCAGAGCATCTAGTGATTTCTGTGTATTAGCTACGTCCTCTTTTCTGGTACCTGTATCCTGCTGTGTTATGATTTACCAACCTGTTCCTAATAGTTCTGGGTTGAAATGTTTAATAAGATCAGTCCTAAGACTGATTTTTAAGACCCTCTAATACTCACTTAAGTTTCCAGGACTTCTGCTGTTGTCTCCCCTTGAACCAGATGCACACCTCTAAATTCCACTCCTTGTTGGCAGCTTAACTAAGAGTTTCCCATGTGACACTGCTGAATACTCTGCTAAAATCCAGATTAAGGAGATCTACAGCATTTGGAGAATGTTATCTGATGAAGTAATCTCTTAGGTTAGTCTGTCACAAGCTACCTTGTGCTAAACCCGTAATAAATTTGCTCACATTTTCCAGTTCTTACATGTCTATAGAAGGAAATTTAAAGGGAAGCATTGTTTGGTCTCTGTGCCACTGAAGTAAGTTTTGTAGGCTTATTGAAAATTCTTCTCTTTTACGTTAACCATGAATAATTTATTTCCTACTCTTTAATTGTATGCAGAATCCTAGTTAAAAGAAATATCTTAGTGATGTTCAATTTTGTTTGCCATTTATTGCAGAACTCTGGGTTTGACTGTTATTATTTCACTTTATTATTTCCTCTTTTATATCCTTTTGTATCTTGCTTTTTTTTTTTCTTCACTGTTCAGCCTCTTCCTCTCGTACCATAGTAAACATTAATGTCCGTACTGAAAATAAGGTACAAAATTTCCTTTGTTGCTTGGAATACCCTTCTTGCTGCATGGGAACCCAAGTTGTTCTTTTCCTGATCCTTCCCTACTTTAGAGCCCCCAACACATCTTAGAAAACTATCAAAACCCAGGGAAGAGACTGTATTTGGACTTTGAGATCTTCTTGAGGTTCTGTTAGACCAGTGCTCATTATTTTTGTCTCTTCTTGACCTCTTCATTGTGTCTGGTTTTAGGCTTTTAAAAATTCATTAGGTTTTCATTAAAAGCCTCTAATCTTAGAGGTGGGTTAACTCTTAGGTGTGCATTTGTAGAGAATAAAATGGCAAGTCTTTCTTCTTGGAAGTCCTTCTCTCCCTCTTCCTTCCTTGAAATACTGAAGGGTTTGATACCTGGTAATTTAAGATTTCCACATGGCCTTGATGTTTGGGAAGGTGAGCTCCTCAATGCAGTTGGTTTTTCTAGTTAGTTCCCTTAATTTCTTTTTTCAAAACAAATGCTGAAAACCCTTAATTACCAATCTGTTTTCTTTTGTTCTTCCCTTTTGTTTAATCAGCTTATTACTATTCAAATCCAGTTTATTTTCTGTGAATGAACTCTCTCAAAATCGAGTATGAATTAACCTTATTTCTTACAGACATAAAGGTTATCCACTGAATCAATCATGTATGAGGGTATACAAATTACACTGCTATTAGTCATCTTTGCTCTTCATATCTGGAAAATTAAATTGTCCACTACTGACATGCTTCCTATATAGTTCTGACTTCTCTTAAGAAGCGATCTACGTGTTGCTTTAAGGTTATGGCACTACTGCAGCCAAATGCAGTTTGACTGGATTGGCTCTTCCTGGAGTGATTTTTGATCAAAACCAATCTTGAAGTTTAACATATGGTGCTCTTCTGGTTTTATATGTCTGTCTCAAATAGAAAATCCTTTGGAGAATATCTTCTCTGTTCATGCCTGGAGATGTAAGGTGATGAAGTTAGCTGTTTGCAGCAGTGGTTCCCTGCATTGTTACCCAGATTCCTGGTGTTTATGTGCAACCAGTTATTTTCTAGTAGCAGCAATCAGCACCCCAGGACAAACAGGCACAGTTAATAGGAGAATTCTGGCCAAAATCAGACCAGATATGGTAACGGTGTCAAGTGTTTCAGCCTTGCCGTTAGCTGTGGCTACTGCTTTTTGTTGCAATAAGCTGAATAATCAAAGGGTGGTCGTTTCATCTACAGGTCACAGTGACTGTGGAAATGGTGAGCTTTGTCCTGAGGGAGCAGAAATGTTCCTTGTAAGGCTCCTCCTTCAGAGGCTGTCAAGGCTGTTTTCTGTAGAGGAGATAGGTAAGAATTTTCTTCTTTCCAATGCAGGTTGATGACAAACTGGATATACAGCACACTGTTCTGTAGTTACAGTGAGGTGATGCCAGGAACCTAGCAGGCAGACTCAAACCTGAAGCTTGTCAGGTAATCCAGAACCTGATCTGAAGTCTGTTGAAGACAGTATTTCTAAGGTTCACGTCTTTGCCTTAACACTTGCAGGCGGCACACTGCTCTTGTACTTGAAACCAAGCGCGTGAGTCCTTGCTCTCTACACATTCAGAAGCATATGTAATGTGTGTGTGTGCGTGCATATGTATATAGTAACTTCTGGCCAGTCTCCATGTATTCCGGGTATGTATGTCAGCAGTCGGTATGTCTTTGCTCCTGTCCTTGATTTGGTGGTGCCCCAGTTGTTTTAACCTAAGTTCTGCTTTGCTGCTCAGCATGGGATCCTACCCAGGGGAGACAGTTCTCCAAGAATTTCTAATGTGAGTCCTTTCCCACGGGGCTTCAGCTCTTCACCAGCTGCCCCAGAGTGGGTCACTTCTGTGGAGTGCAGTCATAAATCATAGAACATCTCTCAGTTGCTAAAGCCCAGACTGCTCCAGCCTGGTCCTCCCTGGGGTCACAAGCCCTGCCCCGCCCCCCTCAGCAAACCTGCTCCAGCATGGATCTCTTCCACTCATCTCTGTGCCTCTGTCTCCCTCCATGGGCTGCAAGTGCTGGCACGGGCTAACTCCAACACGGGTCACAGCATCTTCTGTACATCTCCACCTGCTCCCACATGGGACCTCTCTGTGGGCTGCAGGTGGCATCTCAGCCTTTTCATGGGCTGCAGGGGGACACCCACCACACCATGGATTTCTCCACGGCTGCAGGGGCGTCTTTCTCTTCAGCACCTGGGGTGCCTCCTCCCCACCTTATCTAGCCTTGATGTCTGCACAGTTTCTGACATCTTCTCACTCCCTTCTCCGGTGGCAAAATGCAGGTGTTTGTGGGTTTTTTCTTCCTGTATGTGATTCCCAGAGGTGCTGTGACCGTCGCTGATGGGCTCAGCCTTGGTCAGCAGTGACTCTGGCCTTGAATTGACTGATGTTTACTCTCTGGGGCCTGCAGAGAGCTTCTAGCAGTTTCTTGCAGAAGCCACCTCTGCAGCCCCCCTTCTCCACCAGAACCCAGCCACCCAAAACTACAACAGCCTGAAAGCTTAATCTGTTTTCTGTGTGGCATTTGAGATACTACACCACCTTTTGCATTTCCAAAAAATTAGTATTACTTGCTAGTAGCCTCTTCCTTCCGAGCGTACCAGCACGCTTTGGATTATAAGTTAAATAAATGTTCTTATTATTTTTAAGCGCTTATGCTATATTAGATCAAATAAGTGAGGAAAGAGAGGAGCGGGATTGTGACAATCAAAAAGCACATGAGGGTTTGGAGATGTAATTTCTGATGATTCACTGGGACAAATATGGTTTGTTACAGTTTGCCTCTGGATGTAGTGAGGCCAGGATGCTTGCAGGTTGCAGAATTTAGGTTCCTCAAGTGACAGTTCCTGATTGAACTACAGTCTGTAGGTTATGTATGTTCACTGAGTCCCAGCCAGGGGGAGTGGGAAGAGGGTTTAGGGAGGGGTTTCCTGCTTTCACTATTGTTCTGGTGTTGCTGCAAAGTGCTTCCGCAGTGTTGAGCTGTGAGAGTGCATACTGGACCTTGTACACTCACTGCTGGCCCTGGACAAGTGGACTTGGGTTGCAAGTTAGCAGACAGTAAAAATTTGAGAAGTGACTGTACTCCCACCTCTAGTACAGTTGTAATCACAGCTCTGATGGACCAGAGAACAGCCAAATAAAACAGCTGCTGTTTGGCACCACAGGACAGAACTCATGATGGGATACAGAGCTGCTCTTGGTCCATAAATTTACATCATTGGTTCATAAATAACCAACATTTAATTTTAATTTGGTGATGTATTTTCACACTGTATCCTTCCTTTAACAGTTTCATAATGAGCTTCCAGCACACTTGATGCTTTGGGGACTCGATTGTAGAAGTTCCCTGCTGAACCTATTGAGCATTTGCTTTAGAAACACTGTGTACTGAGAAGAACTCTCTATATACCACCACTTCTATATCTCAAGCTCGTTTTCTGCATGTTTTGGTACATCCTGACCAGGGACTGAGGTGTGCTGCCCCTTTGAAATCACTGTTGACCAGGTGAACTTACTACATACACCATGCTGGTGTAGTGTCTTTGTTAATCAGTTAAAAACCTGTTCAGGGCTGTTGTTGCTGAATAGACAGTATGTTGGACAGCTTACTGTTCCTGGTCTGCAGTTACAAACCTATGTGAATTAGGAAGCTTAATTCAGGCTTCCTCCTATTTCAGAAGGAACCTCCAAGGAAATAAGCTGAACAAAATCCTCTCTCTTCCATTCTTCTGAACCAAACATGGAGTGAGGTGGCCAGCAAGGTGTTGTTTGTGGTGGGCTTGACTTTTCCTGAGGTGGACCTGGAGTATAGCTACTAGACTTGTGCAACATCTTGTGCAGTGTTGAACTGATTCATCCTTGCCAGGGTACCTGTGCATGGATGTAGAAGATTCATCTGTCCTGAGCAAAGTGTAACAGTTGTGACTTGCCCAGTAGATGAATGTTGCAAGGCCTCAACAAGTGAGATGTGAAAGGGGTGTGAGAATGTTATGCCAATGAAGTAACGTTGGTTGTATTGACAACCCTCTCTTTCAGATCTGGTCAAGTTTGTACTGGCTTAATGCCAAATGCCCTGCTGCGCCTGGTGGAAGTGAGATGCAAACGCCCTAGTCTGCTTCTGTTGGACCATTATAGCCTTTTTTAGTTTGTCCTGCTATGACCCTTCAGTCTTTTGTAGCATCCAGTTTATTTTCTAAAGAGCTAAGGTGGACCTTGGTGTTGCTTCTGTGAGTGAATCCTGTTCTGCATACTCCTTGAAATGCAGCCAGAAGTCTAGTACACTTGCTTGCCTCGTGTACTGGGAAACAAGCAGAGAAGATGTGCTTCTCTGTTAATCTTGATTCCTATTCCTTGTTTCTGGATGGTTTTGACCTACTTGAATGTTGAGCACACTGAACACAATGCTTTCCTTAAAGGTAAGGAGCAAGATAAGAAGTTGTTGCTCTGTAACTTACAATTTAATAGCTTAGAATCTCCCAAATTTCCCAGCATCAGCTGTAAAGTGGAGACCATGTTGCAATTTATGAGCCGTGCTAGACCATGGTTATTACTACACTTGTTTCAGCTGATGCGTTGCACACTAGACATAGCTCAAGGCTGCTGCCAGTGCTTACAGAGATCTCCAGAGAAAAGATGATTGATTGATCCAAGGCCCAGCACTGTTTTGGCCTTGTATCACACCAGAGACCCAAGAATGCAGCAGAAGCCATCCTGTGGATAGACCAATTGCTCGTCTTTTGGTGGAACTTGGTAGGTTTTTGCCTTCTTCCTTTGACTTAGTGCAGTGCCAAACGTTTCCCTGTAGTACACTGTGGAGATGTCTCTGTTAGGTAGCTTTAACCCCAGTTAAAAACTGGCTTGCCCCTCTGTATTACATGAAACTGCTCTGTTCATTTGCAAGCGGGTTCTAGAGCCACTGTTAAATAAAATGAAGCCAGGCAGAGTAGTGTTGCGTTTGCTGGACCCCTGCCAGCTTGGTATTTCTGCTGTTGTAAGACCACTCTGTTGAGATTTGCACAGTTGGGTCTGTGAGACTCCCTGCAAATGGATGTTTTGTTTTCCAGCCCACGCCTTGAATATTTGCCACAGTCACTGTGTTACACGGCGTCCTCTCAAGGACAGTGTCTGTTCCATGCCACGAAAAGAGCTTCACAAAGGTTGTCTGGTACCACAGTAGGAACTGGTCAGCTGTGTGGCAATTTCCAGGCATGACAGGTGTGTAAACGAGGTAAGAAAGCAGTAATAAGGACCCAGAGGTGCATGCTTGCTTGCTTTCAGGTGAACCTCTCTGGTACCTGTCCCTATTGCTATTGTTCTTCCTTTCTGCTAGTCTAGAAGTGGGAGAAAGCCCTCACATTCCTTTCTCCCTACAGTTGTCTGTTGGAAGGCCTGTGAAGATGGCTACCAATCCAAACTAGCGCCATGTTTGCTGTGAGCCTGGGTTTCAGCAGTGTCTGAGGGACACTTGGAGCTGCATGTTCTTCCTGTCAAGGCATCCCACCCCTAATTCAAAGATCCATTCTCCTCAGTAGGGATGTCCACCCTCTTGAGTGTAGGACCCTCTTTGCCTTAGTGGGCATTGCATCCCAGGTGTGTTGTCAACCTCCATCCACACCCCTCTTCGTCAGCAACATTATCTTTTAATAGCCTTGCTGAGGGGGGCTCGCTTTGCCCTTGCCCCGTCTGAGTTGAGTGCAGCAGCTTCTTGCTGCTCATGTGGGATCACAGTGAGTTGTACAACCTGCACCAGACCCAAAGGGCAATGTCTGTGCCACCTTCTCACTGTGCCTGAACCATCCTGTGTGGGTGCCACATTTGTAGTGCTTTCTGGGGGGGGTGGGGGAAGGGGGTGGAAGGGGAGCTGCCTTCAGCGTGCCCTGGGGAGATCCTGCCCTGGGCACAGTCATGTCTCTCCCAGACATCAGGTACTGGCATCTCAACAGGCTTCACAGTGTTACCTGCCCTGCTTAGGAGAGCACAGAGTGCTCTGTGCTGTGGCATGTGCCCGTGTACGAGAAGCTTGAGCATCTCTGGTTGGTAGCACAAGCAAATGTCTAACTCTTGCTTTGTGAGATTTGTAGTGCCTCTTGGATCAGAAGCAGACTCTTGGTTTCTTTCTTAGGGCAAACATTTCAATATAATCCCTGAAAAATATGGCTTAACTTCAGCAGACTTGAAGAAATGCAAAAATAATTAGCAAGCAGCAACAGTGCTGATGTAGTCTTTGGTTTCTAGTTTGCAAACGTCTGGGGTGTCAGTAGATACGTGCAGAAGATGAGACAAATTTGAGTGTCTGTTGGGGGTAGAGAAAGGTTTCTGTACTTAATATCTCGCCACACAACCTACATGATTGTTATGAACTGAACTGATGAGAGAAATTACTTCTCCCACCATCATTAGGATGCAAGTGTTTTCTGAATGTGCCAGATGTTTGGCTTCCATTAACTGGAAGTTTCTTTCATTTCCAACCCCAGTGAAAGGGAAGCTTGAGCACGTCCAGCAGAATTATAAACAGTTTCCTGTACGAATGAAGAAAGCGGCATACTTAATGAACTGCATCGTGGTAATAGTACGGCCAGCTAATGAATGCTTTCCCTGTTATTTTAGAGATGTGGCAGAATGACATTCTTCTGATTCTGGATCACCGAATCCATATGGATTATTTGTCTGAGAAAGGCTTTCCTTTATTTTAATATTTGGAAGGAGTTGATGAATCAACCCTATGCTTTACAGCCAGATTTCTAAGTTACTCAGAATAACCTTCTATTCAAAGCTGGCAGAGGGTTATGTTCTCTAAGGTGCTAGCAATTGAAAAAACTATCTTTACTAACAGTGTTTTGCATTTATTCTGGAAAATTCCAATCAACAGTTTTTCAAAGAACTATAATAGTAACTCCAGTAACATTTTTGAAAGTATTGGTTTGTGTAGAAGGAATAGTTTCTGAACTATAGGTTGTAACCAGCTAGTTAAGACTCACACGTTCAATACTCCCTTGCTAAAACCACAACAGACTTTTGACTCCACTAAGACACTTGTTACTTACAAATATATTGTCGTATCACTGGACTGCTTTGGGATACAGGTTGTGTATCTTTATTTCTAAGGACTGAATAAATGTTTTTGGAGTGTTGAACGCACTTGGATAGATAGGATGTAGCTGCATCAGCTGGAACAGGTCTGATCTTTCCAACAGCAGAAGAAGAGAGAACTTGTTTTGCTTGGTCTTCTCTGGAAATAATTTCTTTAGCCAGGCCAGGTGCATTGGGGAGGGGCTTTTTCTGCAATTCTTTATCACTTAATTCTTGCCATAGCTGATCTGGAAGTGACCTTTGCTGTGGCTCAACTATGATTCATTAGTTCTTTCCAACGATTGAAGCTGAGAACCTGCTGGAAATAGAGCTGGTGTCATGGCCTCCCCATTGAAATGCAGCCTTTAGGGATGTCCTTTGACCGTTCTTCAGAATTATTGTCTTCCCATCTGGAGGAGAGAATGTAGCCAAAGCCTCTTCCTGGTGTTAGAAGCAAGGAGATTGTCATGAGTGATGCTAGTTACTCACGTGAGCTTCTTCAAGAGATCGTGTGTTAGCTGAACAGGATACCTTGCGTTTTCAACAGGAGGAGAGAATTGCGTTTGAAATGATCTTTAAAAGCATTTCTTCCCCTGTTTTGCCAGCATTGCTTTGTCTGTATTGTGCTCTGGAGAGCTCCTTTTCTGTGAGGAGCAGGGAAATGGTCTGGTATTTTTGTGTTAGCTGAGCAGCAGAGGTATATAGGGAATTGCCATCATCGTGTTGGCATCTCCGTCTGCTCTTCTACAATGACATTTTTAGTGCATTCCAGTGCTTTTTCATCAAGAGGTGGATTGATGAGGATCACTTTGGTCTCTGTGTGACATTGCAAGTACTGGACAAACATACTGCCGTGGACTCGGTGTGGGTATGCTTGCTTTACGGAAGGTCCTTAGTTTCTATTAGTGATGACCTCAAATCCTTTTTGTCAGCACGTTATAGCTTGAGAAAAGGATCTGGCCTTTTTTTCCTTCACATTTTCTTTAAGAGTAAGGATTTGCATTGAACAAAATCAGGAAAACATGAAGGGGGAAGGTGATCAATGTGAAATGTGTCAGAAGAATATGCTGTCATGATCCACAACCTGGACAAGACTTAGTTTGGCAGAGATTGCGATCCAGCCGAACCTCAGATCGCTCTGTGTGGCTGGAGGCAGCTGGGCTTAACCCGAGTGATGTCCAGTTGTTAGGTGTTTTATCGTGATAAGTTCTCAATTCAATTCTCGGAGAACAGAATTAAGACTCGAAATGGAGTCAAGGCTAAGGTTGCTCTATTTGGAACACAACAAACATGCAGGGAAAGGGGTGGGGGGAAGAGAAAAGGGGTGGAAAGGAGAGATAGAGAGGTAAAGAGGACGGGGGGTGTGTGGTATATTTACCACCACGGAGCTACAGCATTCCATCCGATGGCAGAGTATTCTTTGGTGTCTCTGGGTCCGATGGAAGGGGAGAACGTTCCCTCGTTTGTCCCTCTATGTCTTCGTTCTCTGTTGCTTCCCCTTCTTCCATGTTGCTTTGTTTCATGGCAGAATGCTCTCTTTTTGTAGCCATCCTTGGTATCGCCACAAGCTTCCACCTGGCTTGTGGGAATGTTTTTCTCCAGGAAATTTAAAAAAAAAAAAAAAGTATAAATCCACTGATTTCTGTACTCATCTGTCTCTTGGGACGTGTGATATACCCACTGCTTTTTTTGACTGTTTCATGCCACACAGTCACTGCTTGTTACTTGGTCGTTCTAACAGTTTCTTCATGTGGTGCTTGTACCTCTTGCCCTACTCTCTCTGAGAAGAATTTGGGAACTGGCGTGTTTGCTACGTTCAGTGGAAGGAAAACGTTATATCGGTGTTGGCTTTATGTCACAATTGCAAGCAGGAAGCCGGTCCTATTTTCTAGCAGGAGTTAGTGAAAGAGGAGGGTTGCATTCTACACATTGGTGCTAATAAGCCCTATAGTATTCCAGGAAAACTATTTCTTGCAAAATGTGGGTTTGCAGAAATAGCATAACATCTGTTGCTTTCCAGAGTGGATTTTGGAGCAATTCCTGATATTTCTTTAAAAAAAAAAAAAATCTGCTTTTGCTCAGTTACTAACATTGAAATAAATAAATTCCTTGAGTGTATCATCATGATTTTTGGTGATATTGAGGGTTTGAGAATATATAGGACTGAGTAAAAGCTTATGGGAAAGGAAAAGCAAATAAAACCACAGTTTTTCCTTACATGCCATACACTTTATATAAAGTTCTGAGTTACAGTTAATTAGTCACATTCAGTGATTGGTATTTCATAAAATAAATGTCAAAGAACTGGTGCTTTTAGCAAGGCTTCGAGAGGCCAACTACATTTAAGAACAAAACCTCAGCTTTCTTCTCGTAACAAGACTGTGAAAAGTATTTCATAAATAATTGTAGAGGAGGGATGCAGGGCTTTTTGCTCAACTGCTTTACATTAACATAAGTTATTAGCACACTTTAATATTATTGATTTAAAGTTACTTCTTATAACATGTACCTTGAAATGTACTTTCTTCTGTGATAAGTATGCCTGTTCCTGCATGTATTATGCTTAAAGGGTTTTTACGGTTTTTTGGAGGGGGAAAGAGGTTGGGGGTGTTTTGCTGTTTGTTAATGGGTAGGTCTAGGATAAGTGACTGTCCCCATGTTTAAAAGCTGTTGTGCTACCGTGAATTATTCTACTTGCTGTACTCGAGATAAGGCATTGCTCTCGAAGTAACTTTTTATTATTGCAGCTATTGACAGTTTGTCTAACACCAACAAGCAAACCAAAGAATCTCACTCATCCAGGGCAGATATGACTGGGTACGTCTTATTCTGTAATGAGTCCTGTGCAGTGTTGTCGAGAAGCGAGGAACTGCAGGTTGCTGATCCCCAAGTTCTATAGAGCCTCTGGCCTTCCAATAGTAATAGCAATGCTTCACTTAGAATCTATTAACATAACACCTAATGCCATTGAAGGCTGAGAAAAAACTGCTCTCAGCGTTCTACTATCCTGTCCTGGCTTGTCCAGGCTCTGAGTAGGGCTAATGTCGTTCACGGTATGGTTCTTTCTCTTGCATCTCTCAGCATTTTTGATATGTGACTACATTTTCTTTTTTTGATTCTTCAGGTTTTTGATATTGCAGCTAAATCCTCCATCCTTCAGAGGAATAGGGAACTGTTTCTGGAGTTTGACTTATATACATGAACTTTCATCTGTAAGGCTAATGTTTTGTGCGACGCGTTTGCGTGGTGATTTCATCTGAGGACTTTCCCTGATTGGTAAAGAAACAGCCCAGAGTCCCACAGATGGATATTTATAGGGGGTGGTAGCAGTACCAAGTCCATAAACTGTCTTTTTTCTGTATATTTTGTCTTACCTTTGTAATTTTAATGAAAATAACAGATATTCTCGGAATGGCTTTAGCAGAGTGTGTACAGACAATGCTGGCACCAATGTGCCTACTTTTCATTTGCCACTTTTCCCCCTGTAAAGCTGCGGTGGAGGGAAGCGGTCCTGCAGGCAGATCAGGGGAGGAGCTGGATTTGTATTTCTGAGCAAGTGCCTGGAGGAGATGAGAATATTTCAGAGCTGAGTGGAAACTGGAATCGGTCAAGGTGACAGCTAAGTGGATGGTCTTCATTTGTTGTTGTTCCCACAGTTGCTTGCTTGCTCCTTACTAAAATTAGCAGGACATGCTGATGAATGAGATGCAGCATGGCAATTCCTTCTTGAAGTAATAACCTGTAGCAGCGAGCTGCGCTTCCAGCCTGCCTGTACGTGCCTCGGTGTGGGATGTGAAAGCAGCGTTACCCAGAAAACGGGGACAGAAGATTTTTGTTTAAATGTAAGGAAGATAAATCAATGTTCTGAAAAAACACCTTTTCAGGCCAATTTAAAACACCTTCATGGTGTCTATGTGTTAAAAATGCACCTCCTGTAGGCTGCTTAGCTTTGGCTAACTGGAGTTTCTCAATGGAAGAAAGCTCCAGTTGAGCATTCTTGTTTCTCTCTGTAGAGAAGAGGAATGTGTACTTGTGCTGTAAATGACAGGTTTAATCAATCTGAGTATGCCATTTATCTAATTACAATCGGAGATTATTAGGTTTTTAGGTAATCCTTTAAATTACATCAGAAATCATTTTGTCTTACAGCTTGATGATTCCCTCCAAATAGAGTTTTGTTTTCCTGTCTAGAAAAATGAGGTGTTGTGGAGTCTCACGTCCTGCATTCAGAGATCCCCATTGCAATTTCATGCCCTGTAGCTTTTGAGAAACTCTTATATATATTTTTAAGGCAATACGTGTTGTTCAAAGCACTACATTCTGTATATGCCGCCTGAGATGGCTTTGAGCTCAAACAACAGCTATTGCTTCCTTTCAGGAATACAGTGCTGTGGGCAGTTCATACAATATACAGTAGACTCCTATTCATAGCAAAGATATTTTTCATGGCTTTGAGTGCAAATTGTTCTTCCAATTAAGCAGTGCAGATCTCCTCCACCAGTCTACCTGTTCTCCTTCTCCTGCCTCTCTAAAATCTGCTCTGGGTGCTTGGTTAGCTACAGTCATGCCTCTGGGTTTCTACATATGACTTACCTACGTTTGCTGCAACGTTACCTTTTAATTCCAGCGCAGAGGCTTTTTCCTTTGGTTACTTTAATTCAAATTTACACTTAACACTTCCCCCCCCCACCCCCCCCCAATACTTTTTTCTTTCCAAAAATGAGCACTGTCGTAAGTGCAGCGTGTCACAGTTGCTGATTACATAACCATGCCTGCAGTTGTGAATCCTCCTGCTGGGTAAAGATGCACTCATCTTCCCCCTAATTGTGATTAGTATTCAAATAGTACAGCCAGAAGCCATCCTCGCCCTGCTCTGCACACTTGGGTCACAAAGGCAAGCTCGCTGCTTGTGTGTTTCTCAGACAGTGGGGTTTGTATTTGAGGGAAGTGGGGGAAGATAAAAGAAATAGACTCTAGGAATGCTTGCCGTTGCTGGAGTGTTTTCTTTTTGAAATGAGAAAGTTGGCATGTCTTTTGGATCCTTTGCCCAACATGTTGGTAACAAATGAAACGTTTTCTGTGTTCTGGATTTTCTTAGTTTATTTGGGCTTTTCTTTGGTCACGTGTAGGTGTCACATAAGTAACAGGTATTTCAGGAAATCCTATTTCGTCAGTAATTTTTGTTGAAGATCTGGGGCCTGGAAGCGTGTGTTTGTTGGGGTTTTTGAGGCCACTAATCAGGCAAGTACCTCCTAATTTTGGAAGAACATTCTGTAAGGGACTGTATCCACAGGGTCTCTTGGTAACCAATTATTAGCACAAGACTTGAAAAACTGGACAAGGGAGGTTAATTCCCTGTTTCAGTCATTCTTAGCTACAGAGAGTGGCACCAGCTGCAGTGCCCTGGGGATGCCTCCCTGAGGTCACCAGTGTCTGCCTCGGGCTATTTTGGTTTGCAATTCTGTATATTCTCTGTGAAAACAAACTTACAAAAGCATGAGGCAGTTCCTGAAGCGGTACAAGCCTCAAAGCTTCACCAGGTGTATAGGATTCAATCTGACGGTGCAGTCACGAGCTTTGGGTGCTACTCAGCTGCTTCCAGTTTGATTATTAGTGTGGTTGCTGTGAAGTGCTTTGAGCTCTAAGTGAGCCAGATCACTGTAGTGCTGTTAATTTCACTCCTGATACTGCCTTCTCAAAATACCAGGGGTTTGTTTTGGGTTTCTTTTTTGGACTTCATTCCCATATCATGACTGGTGGATGCTGATAAAAATCGCACATCGGCAACCATTGTCTTAGAGACTGTCAGAGTCTTCATCACAAATTGTCACCTTCTATTTTTCCGGCCTGATCCAGCCCCAAAGCCCCGTTGATCATTCCCAGTAGATGGTGATGCCGTTGAATGTAGCTTTGGAGTCTTTACTAGTGTGATGGGTTAATCACTTGGTTTCAAGATGTTGCCCTTGCGAGAGGGGCTTTTTAACTACAGCCGTGTAATAAACTGGTATTGCCTTGGTTTTAGGCACTGATGTGGAAAACATGTCTAAACCCTAGTTGTGTTGTGGGAATGACAGCGACTGCAGTTTATGACTCTTTCTAGGGAGACTGCACAGTGATTTTTAGTCTGCTGAGCAACGCGGACAATATCGCCTAATCAGGTTTTCCATAAATTAATGAAGGCTTAAACTTTTCTCAGTCATGATATATCGCTTTTAATAATCTCATTAATTCTTGAAGGCTAGAAAGAAAGAAATTACAGGTTTTCAAGATTTATAGTTTTGTCATTTACAGTCCCCAGATCTTACCTAGTATTCTTGGGGTTTTTTTCAGAATCTTTAACCTCTGGGAAAGTCAACAAGTCAAAGTCATGCACTGACAAATTCAAAATAAACCCCAAATTGCCTGGAGGTCTCCTTTGGTGCTGTTTTCTGCTTTATGAGCTCTTAAGGTCCACCAGCCGCTTCTAAGCATTTCTAATATGTCACTCAGAAATACTGATAAAGCAAATATCAGCATTTTCATGAAAGTCAAAAGCTCCAGGAGTCATAGAGAATGGACCTGATTCCCTGGAAAAACTCAGCAGCAGTTAGCTAAGAACATCTGCAACTGCTGCATGGGCATGATGTGGGCGTGTTTGGGAAACCCAGCTAAAGTTGCTTTGTGCATGTTTTCCACTGGAGTAAGTGTATGAGCTTTACTGGAAGGATTCACCTCTTGAACTCTGACAGTGTTTTCCCACATGGATCAGGCCAGAAATACACAACAGAGCCGAACAGGCAATACTTGGGGGGTTTATAAAGTGAGCACTGCTGAGGGAAAAGCTGAAGATCATCTTCTCAGCCTTTTGCCACAGTGTTTGAAATAGGAGCCATGTACAAAGGTGTAAATGCTTAAATTGAAGCACTTTACCATCTCAGACATCGTGAGGGAGTAAAGAATTCTCTTTGGATATAGTATTCTCATTCTCAGTTCCAAACACAGCCCTATACCAGTACTAGAAAGAAAATTAACTCTATCGTAGCTGAATCCAGGACAGGCAGGCAGGTGATGTGCTTCTGAGCGAATTAATCTTGAAAAATTTAAATGTCGCCATTTGCCACAGTGCTTAACTTGTCATCTTCATATAAAACTAGCAATATGACTAAAGAGACTTTATGGACATCCAGAGGGTGAATGTGAAAGTAATGTTGTCCTCCTTATCTTTTAAGGCTGCTGAAACAGCATTCAAGTTTTGTGTTTTGCAGACGTACCTCCATTTTTTGTGGACAGACTATTTGTCTGTCCGTTTTTGTCTGCTGATAATTGATACTTCAGCTTCCTAGTCAAACTTTCTCAGTCAGTTTCTGTAGTTATTAAATTTGTTTTAAAACTCACATAGGTTATTAAACAAACAAATTAAAATGCTCTGTATTTCACACTAGAAGCATAGCCTCTGCTCAGCCACTTTAAATCTAAAGCCACCTGAATGCATGCAGAAGTTCTGGGCTCACCTCGCAGTGAATGCAGTTTTGAATCTCAGAGTGCTTATAGGTGGGGCCTGCCCAGTGAATAAAATGAGCCTGAAAGGCAAATTTCTGCCCCTTGGAGATGAACCTGCTGAGCCAGGTGAGGAGGTACCTGCACCTGAGTGTGCTCTAAGTACCTGAAGCAGGGGAATGATGTGCATCTGTGGCAGCTGCACCCTTCTCAACTCCCAAAGCCCCCACCAAGCCACTCATGTGTGCTATGTAAGGCTTGGTGGACCTGGCTGTTGAGCACTGGAGGAGAGAGACATAAGTCTGCCTTCTTCAATGTTGTGAGAAAGCATCTTCAAGAAAGAGTCAGAAACTGGGAAACCTGAATTCCTGCTGATATGAGGAAATGTGTTTCTTGAACACCCTGGAAGTTTTGGGTTCTGGTGATGCTTGGGGTTTGCTAGTGACCGTAACCGGCAGAAGAGGAAGAAGTGGTAGACATTCAAGAGAGGTTTTGGCTTTTGATTTTTTGTGCATGTATGAGAAAATTTGGGCAATGCATTTTTTTTTTAAGTGAAGTTTTAAGCACTACTATGTTTACTTGAGTTGGAATTGTTCAGATTTGTTTTAAGGGAGGAGTAAGTTCTGGCTGCAGATTACTTGCAGTGTAGGTGTGTGTTATTTGTTTTCTTTCTTGAGCTTGTAAGATCTGCTCTGTATTTGTTATTCTAGTCTTTAGTACTCAGACTTTTGTATGGAAATGTAAAGATGCTATAATGGTCTAGTTTAATTTGCATTTAGAACTTATAAATGCTGCTTAAGAAAGTGTTTTTTTTTAAAAAAGGAAACAGCACTTTTCACTCTCTCCCCTCCCAACCTAAAACAGTATGGCACAGACTTCACAGCAGTATGAGTTCAACTTCTAACAAGTAAAATGAGATTGCTTCCAAACTTATTTTCCCTTCAATTGCAAGCATGTGTTAATTATTTTTTTAATGGGAGAACTGCAGGAGCAATTAAGAGATGCTTGCTCTTCAGCATAGCATAGTTATTGTAAAATTTGTGTATTGGAGCAGGTTTGGGGGGGTGTTTGTATGAACAATGCAGAAACATAAAGAGAAATTGCAGTGAGCCTCTGCCTTCTGCTTTTTCTCACAGTTTAATTAATACAAAAATTGGTTTAAAGCCAAACCACTCCATCCTGTGAAAAGTATCTTCTCCAGTCTTAGATTGTGTTTAACTTTGGGTTTTTTCCCCATGTTTGAGGGAGAATAGTGCAGCTTAGATGGTTCTCACACAATGCTAAGGGGTAGAACTTATGTATTTTGGATTGGCGAAACTTTCCTCTCCCCAAGTTGTGTCAGGGTTTGGGAAAGCCTATGGTCCTCGGGTTTCACTGCTGTGTAGGTGGGTACTGTGGAGACCAGCCTTGCTGAAAAACGTCTGTGCATGCCAGTTGTGGTCATTTCTACTTGTATTTACATATTGGGGAAATTCAGACCTGTTCTAGGTCTCATTCAGTGACAAGTTGCATCAAGAGCAGAGGCCTTGCTGACTGCAGTGACCGTTTTCTGTGTGCACACACATATTTGTTAAGCACCAGGGATGCAGGTGTGTACACACAGGGCCAGGTGTTGCTTGTCCTGACTTTATGTGCATAACCTCATTTTTTTTTTTACTTCACAGCTGTCAGACATGTAAATGGCTGCTTTCAGAGATTTTGGGGAGTGAAGACTTTGGGTGTTGCAGTGGCAATGTGGGCCCTGGGGTTCCTTGTAAAGGAAGAGTCACTTAAACAAAGCATGTTGAGCATACTGAGGTAGTGGGTGTAATGTGCAAGAAGACACTTCACCTTATACTACCTCCATTCTGTTTTGCTTAAGCCTTGAAGCTGTCTTTGTGGTTTCAAACAAGAGATGTACACGACAGCCTGATACAGGCAAGGAGAATCATAGAACGTGTTAGGTTGGAAGTGACCTTTAAAGGTCATCTAGTCCCACCCTCTGCAGTGAGCAGAGACATTTTCACTAGATCAAGTTGCTCAGAGCCCCATCAAGCCTGACCTTGAATGTCTCCAGGGATGGGGTCTCCACCATCTCCCTGGGCAACCTGTGCCAGTGACCCACCACCTTCATATTGAAGAACTTTTAACTAATATCCAACTTAAACCTGGCCTTTTCTAGTTTAAAGCCATCACCCCTCATCCTATTGCTCCATGCCCTCATGAACAGTTCTTTCTCAGCTTTCCTATAGGCATCTTTCAGGTACTTGGAAGGCTGCTATAAAGTCCCCCTGGAGCTTTCTCCAGAGGGAAAAGAAGATTGGTGAAAAAGAGGAGTGTTTCTCAGACCCTACAGCCCCTCACAGGTCCTTGCCAATCCCCAGACTGCTGCTTGCAGGACAGGAGGGTCTGAGCCCCACCTCACACCTGGGCCCCCTCAGTGGGTAGGTAGGGCATTGGCCCATCCAGACAATGGCATGCTTCTTACCATTTAATGTCATGCTCGGCAGTTAAAAAGGGCAGCTGTTGCTGAGGGGTCCTTACTTAGATAGTGGTTGTAGCTAGGAGCGGTCTCTACTTTGCTTTGGTGGGCTTTGGGTTGGCTCTTCCTTTCTTTTCTCTTCACCTGACAACATGCCTATATTTCACCCCTTTCACACCTTCTCTTGCTCTTCATCTTTTGTCCCATTCTGCCTGAAGCAAGATAAATACACAAAGGCAGGCAAGCTGGAGAGGTATCAACAGGTAGCTGATTCCTTGTCATCTTAACTAGATTGGATACCGGTATAAGATGTGGTAATTTACTGGGGTTTATATTTAAAGCTTCTCAGGGCTTTTAGTTTTTACATCTGTGGTAATATAGAGTGATTTAAGTATGAAAAATGCCAAACTCTTTGGAAACAGTAGCACATACACATCTGTGCAACCTGCACATGTATAAATTGCTCAGAAGTATGATGGTGTGTGGCTCTGAAGTTACCAAAATGAGTGCTGTAGGGGACCACTGAAAATAGGGGGCTTCTTAGAAGGGAGAGTTGTAAGAGTTTCTGTAATTAGGAGAGTCTTTGGTAATAAATTCATGAGCTCACATCAAAATGTTCCTTGTAAGTAGTTATCAAACCTACAATTATCAATATGACTAGCAAGAGATGGCAAAGTAGAGCAGAAAAATCTTGATGTTATTTTTTTTGTCTAAACTGCTCTATTATGTTCTGAGGGAAGTGCAATCTGTTCAATACAAGGCATGTTTACAAACTCGCCCAGTGTTGTGGCTGTAAGCAGGGTGGGTGATGGCACTGTGTTCCCAGCTTGATCTGCTTTTATTGGTACACCTGGTTTTATCTTCAGGCAGCATAAATGTTAGTCCGAAGCTGTCATGCAAACCTCAAAACAAACCCCAATAAATTAATTCTGAATTAATGTTTCTATTGTGAAGAGATCTTTATTTTGCTCTTGTGGGTTTCTTGAGTGTGTGTATGTTCACACTTATTTCTGCAAACAATAACTCTGTTTATACTTTGCATTTTTCATGCATGAATTACTGCTTTGTTCTAGCCAAACTTTATTAGTCATATTAATAAGAAAACAGTTTTGAGAATGACATGTAATTTATAGAACTTATTTGCTTTTCCTTTTAGATTATATTTTAAGGTATTGTCTTCCAGTAAATGTGCATTTTTATCAGTTTCCTTTTACTGAATGTTTTTGCATTAGCATCAGCATTGTCAAAGTCAGGAGATGGGCAGCTTGATATACTTAACCCTTGGTTTCAAGTAGTTGGGGTTTTCACCATGTTAGCTTCCTTGTATACAGGAGCTTGAGAAGTACTCCCCCAAACTCCTGATGGCCCTTTCCTTTTGAGCATTTTTAAAAAGAGCTTATTGAAATACAGTAGCTGGCTTGAGTGTTCTTAATAAGATGTTCTTAAATGACTTAAAGATGTCATCTTTTTATTGTTCTGGAGGGTGTGAGGTGCCATGTGTAGCTGCAGAACCCAAACCCACTGGAGCTCAAGTGCTGCCTTTTCATAGAGGTAAAGAGGCACCTGTGGCTGAAGAGCTGTTGTGCTGATCATTGCCTCAACATGTGTGCCCACTTGGCTCTTTAGTTTCTTCAGTGACCTTAGTCACTGCCAAATATTACCCCAGGTGTCTGTGTTTTCCCCACTTTTAATTGCTCTATTGTCTGCAGGCAGTGGCTTTAGAACTGCAGGGCACTGCAGCTGCAGAAAGAGCTGGGAACTGGATGGTTTCCTTGAAGAGTAGGAAAACAAGAGCTTAGGTCTCCTTGCTTCAGGCAAGTAGGGCAAAATGATGAAGGTGGAGAGCTGCTTAGCTCAGGCTTGGCCTTACTCTTTTGTGGAAAAGGCAGCGTTGGCTCTTGATCCTTAGGCTTCTTTGTTCACAATGCAAATGGCTCCTTTAAAGAGGTGGAAGGAGGAGCAGGCAGCTCAAACAAACTTTGCTTTTGCTTCCTGCATGTCGAACATCATATAGTGAGCTATATAGTGGGCTGGACAGCCTGGATGCTGTGGTACTTCTAAAACACCTGGTGTTCCTTGAGCATGCCCAGGACTCTGCAGTGCATGAGAATCTTCCTGTAACTAAATTGAGGTTTTATGCCACCTCTCTTCTATCAAATGTCTCTAAAGCCAGGATGTACCTTTGAGCCTTATAGATGCTGCTTTCAGACTTGATTTTTGCAGGGTGTTTTGGGGACTTTGCCAGCCCTTGTATTTTTCAGGGAGACTGTGTACAGGCCGATCCAAAATGTCAACATTTGGAAACTTTAAGGCTGCTGGACAAACTCAGGAATACTACTGCGTGCATCCATCCTTGTTTTAGGGAAGATCACTTAACAGCAAGAGGATGAAAGGGATGGCTGTTTACATAGTGCTTCTGTTGACAAGAAGGGGAAGGCTTGCAAGCATCTTCCCTTCATTGTCAGCAATGTGACACTTCGCTGTTGAGATTTGGTTCCTAATTTGGGTGCTCTTAGCTGTTCCTTAGAGCCAGGACTGTGGCTTTATGTATTCATAGCCAAGGCAGAGTTTTCTGAGCTGTCTACTTCAGCGCTAGTGTATCCGTAGTGATGCGGCCCAGTCAATAATGCTTCTTCATGGAGTGAAGAGGCGAGTTGACTTACGCCTTTTGTTTTGTTCGCAATATTTGTTACTCTCGAGTGTCTCTGCAGCTTAAGATTTCTCCATTTTCCCATTTGGAAATGGAGTGTCAAATATGCCTGCTTTAGGTTTATGACAACAAAAAAAAGTCATAATGCACTGAAGTGTTGCTGTCTAATGAGACAAATTGGGATTTGCATGAGGCTGTAAAAAAATGTGAAAACCAGAGGCGTGCAGATTGGACATGAGTATGGGTTCACCCTTACCCCTCACCTCCCCAGCATTCTTACAAAAAATGTAATTAGTATCTTTGGGGAATAACATCATTTGCCTTGAAAATAACAAAAACTTCAAATAGTCTGTTACTATAATCAGTGAAAATAATAATAATATGTTGTGAAAAGGAAATGCCCAAATGGTAGCTGTCTATGATTTTATTTGGTGTAGACCTAATTGGATCTGCTAATTTAAATTTCATGCAATTAGGCTGAAGTAATAATAGCCATACTGCAAACCATATAGCAGTGCCAGCTAGGATTTGTTGTTTGGGTCGTCTTTCCTGTGCGTGGGGTGGGGAAGGTACTGGTCTAGAAAAGGCAGAGCTAAAGTATCTTTTTTTATATGTGTATTCACCCATGTGGATTTTTTGGACGTGGTTTTAATGATGCTGTGTTTCAAATATCATTCAGATATGCAATATGAAGTATAAGAGTGCTGAAAGCTCGTGTTTCTGCTTATCTGGTTTTAAGTAGGTTGGATGTTTGCTAGGGAATACTTGATGGTACAGAGCAGTTTACTCCTGAAAACTGTAGTGTTAGGGAAACCTTTGAAATGGGTATTTCTTCTACCTGTAGGAATGGATGTGATATTTCCTCCTCATCATGGATGTGTCTGCCTGCTTTTCAGGCTTTCAGTTGCGCTGCTTCTACAGCATTGATCTTTCTCTATTTTTGACAGCTACTCAGGTTGGGTTTTGGTGTCTTTTTTGTAATTATATCATACCCGGCTGCTGTTCTCTCACGGTCTGGTTTCCAGATACCTTAATTTTATTATAAATACTTATTCTTTTCCTCAAGTTTCATTTCTGCTTGAATGTTTAGTCCTGCTATCCTTGTGAAGTGTATCTGTCCAAACGTGTTTGTGTTACTTCACCTGCCTCTTAACTGAGGTTCTTGTGCTTCTCTGAGCTCTCAGCCACACAAGAATCTTCCTGCTCTTTCTTCAACTTGAGCTGAAGTTTTGTAAGTTGTATCCCATTACTCTCTTTGGTAATGTGGATCTGTCTTCCGTGATGCAAAAAGCTTGAAGACTCTCTTGCTTTAAGCTCCTTAAAGTACTGTGAACTTTCCCAGTAAGATGACTTTTGAGAAAAGGAATAAAAAGAGGAGGAGAGGAAAACGTATGGGATTGTTTCTAGGAATATCCCATCCCTTGAAAAAGCAGTTGTCCACCAATGCAGAATTATGTGCGTTAACCTCAGATTAATCCATGCTCATTTTCCACCTTACGTAAATGGGACAGGAGGAACAATTGTACTTTTGAGCATGTCTGATTTCGTTCATCGTACAGAGGAAAAAACAGAGACAAGTGGAGAAATACAAACTTTTATTCGTTTTCATAAAAACATGTATAACCCACGCTCCGAAGAGATGTTTCTGAGGGATTGCTTACTGCTTCTGTAGATGATAGACAAATTAACCGGTGATGGTGCTTGAAGTGAGCAAGTACATAATGCTGCAGCATAGGAGGCCTTGGCCAAAAGTGATCCTTTTCCGTGCCCATCAAAAGCCATGTTCCTTCTGGAAGGACAGTGGTTTACATATGAAATAGAGTGCTACTTGTGCAAGGACATAAGATCTGTTCCTCTTCTACATCTCTGTTCTTGGCTTGTTGTGAGTGTGTAGAGCAGATATGAGTGTGTGCTTTGCATTTAATTAGAAAACCCAAAACATCAGCTGCTTTGTATGTCATCTTTTCAGTTAATATGTTGTGATATATAACATGTAGTGGTACTTGCAAGTAAAGTGAGGAAGAATTTATGCTTTTGAAGCATAATTCCCCTTTGCAGATGGGGAAAACTCAACTAACCTAAACATAAGAAGTTTTAGGGCTGTGATTATTTAGTTAAAATTGCTCTTCAAATGCAGACTATTAGCTATCTAAAATCCAACACTTGCTGCCAAGAGAAAGCTGCTTTTGTTGAATTCTGCTGATCAGAAATGCCATGTGAATAGTCTTTCTCATCTCAATGAATCATGATAGCAAAATGGAGAAGTACAGAAGATGCAGGGTAAAGGGGAGATGGTTGAAACTGGAGACTAAATGGAAGGGGCTGCCTTTTGACTGGGGGGGTGTGGATGGCGGCGGCACCTGATTATTGGTATTATGCTTGTGTACTCTTTCTTGCCTTGCAGATGCCTTTGGGGCAGGGAGGAGTATTTCTGTATAGTCACATATAGAGCATTTACCCCAGTGAAGATGCAAGAACTTCTATGGCCTGAAAAATAACATCATTGTCACACCTTTGAAGTGCAAACTATACCATTTACAGCTAATATATACATGTAACTCTTTGTAAGTGAGAGAAAGATACCTGGCAACAAATGCATTTATTAATTTCAGGGGAGTTTAGTTTTCTTGCCTCCTTTGGGTTTGATTTGGTGTGTTTGTGACAGTGTTTGGCTGTTTAGATTCATAAGCAGCTTAACTGGAAGCACATTCAGACAGCCCAAATTATCTTCAAGTCCCTGAGCCTTGTGTGATGATGGTGGTTTCTCTCAAGTTGTGACCTATCTCTTTGCTGTTGGTTAATAACTCACTGGGAGACTTGTATTCGCTTTTCTTGACACCTCTTCCTCAAGGCACCTGCATCTTAGTGAAGAATATACCTCTACAGTAGAAATCTAGAATATTTTGGCAACAGTTTGTTTTCTGTGACTTCAGGACAAGGGATGTGTTTCAAATTCATCCACTTAACAGAATTTTCCTTGTTAAGCCTTCTCATTTATTGCACAAGGTGAGGAGTTATGTGATTGATTGCAAAACTATAAAAAGCTAAAACGTAAAAATTTTTAAAAATTGAGAAAACACAGCCTCATATGCCTGGCTTTCATCTCTGTTCTATTGCTCCTCTTTGGATTTCTCATTGTCATGTTTTGTCTGTGAAAACCCAGACAATAGCTCGCTTTTGCTGCAGATCCCTGGATACCCAGATTTGTTCCCTCTTTCTGAAAAGAAAGTGTTTTTTTTCTTTTCCCTTCTTCAAGCATCTAGTTCTTTTTTTTATACTGAGTACGACTATGCTTCCTTTCAATTTTTTTTCCTCTAGTGCTGTGCTTTGAGCTGCAGAATTAAAACACATGGGACGTTTTCCATCTCATGTTCTTTGAATGTGTCTTGCTATTCTGTGTGGTTTTGGGCAAAACTGGGTCATGGTAGCAGACATCTCCAATTCATGTGATTAGTGACACAGGCTGAACCAATTTCAATGAAAATCACCGTGGACGCACATGTTCTGTGATGAAGTACCTGTAGCCTCATGTGTACTAGAGGAGACAGTAACATATTTCTGCATTACTGTGCATCCCTGTGATGAACAGAAATAGACTCTATAACTTGAAAGTTATAAAGCAGGTATGTTTATTCAGTGTTGGGTGCATGGGAGATCACTCCACCACAGGCGTGCATGCCAAAGCAGCGGACCGACCCTACATTTATACAGTAAAACAATGAATATTCTATTAACACCTATACATAATTATTACCTAAACCCACCTACTCTTGCTTCACATGTTAATTAGCTTATCAGTCCTTTGCGCTTGTGCAGATCCTTCCAAGAATTGTGGTCAAACGTCTTCGGAATATGAGTGGTGGTCCCCTTATCTGGAATGTGACGTTTTCTGCAAGTTTGCCGTGTTCTCATCAGTCTGAGCTAATTTATGTCCCTGTTAACTATCTGTTTTCCTCTAGTAAGGAGATCTACGGATGTAATTCATGTCCTTGTTAGTCATCTGTTTTTCTTTAGCAAGGACATAAATGACGTATCTGTGGTGGATGTCATTCCATCCTCGAGTTCTTGCTCTTTATCTTTTCCTCAAGATAGTGTGAGGCTTTCACGAGTAATCCCTTTGCTATGGAAAGAAAAACGGACTCCCCTCCTCCTTCACAAGCCGTTCCACATGATTACCTAGCTGAGCAAGAGCTGCCCTCCATAACTATGCTACACTACATATATAATCATGATCCTATACCCTCACATCACCTCCATTTAGGTACCACAGAACCAGGGTTTTAATTTTAGCTTGTATTACTAAGACATGGATACTACTGAAAACAAGGCAGTGGCTTTCTACCCCTTATCCCTCCCACAAATTAACCTTAGCCATATTATTTCTGTTAATTAATGAAGAACTGAATTCTGGTGGCCATTAATCTCTCTCTTGGTAACCTCTTAAGGGAGCCTGGCTTTTATTATTGGAAGTGTGAAGTGCCTGGTTATAATCACTGATTGCCTGTGATTTATCTGCTTGGGTTGGTTTCAAGCAGCTCTGGTGGCAATGTCTGAACTATTTCAGGATTTGTTAAATGTCCTCCAGGTGAAATATATTGTAAAATTCAGAAGACTGAGTGGTTTTGCTGCAACCCTTGTTTGCCAAACTCATCATCAGTCTGTTGAGATGAGGAGACATTGGAAATTGGGCCATCTAAATTGGATGGTTTGTGCATATAAAAGGGTAAAGAACCAAATGGAGCTGGCAAATTGCATTTTGGAAGCTCCCTTTGTATCTACCTGTGACTTTCAGAGTATTGTCATCCTTACCCAGACTCTCTGAAGTTTAAAGCTGAGATGAAAAGATTACAGTTTTCATTCTAAAATTGTTAAAAGAAATTCTATGTAACACCTATGCACTTTACGCAAGGACAAAGAAAATTAGTAAAAAAATTAGAAAATTGATAACTTGTAGGGTAACATTTTAGACTGAGGCCAACCTGGGATCCTCCTTGCAGCCAGTGGGTAGAGCTCAGCTGCTGGGTCTCCAGTTGCCACTGTACCCATTGCCTTGGGAGGGGGTTTGGCGCGGGTTTCACTGCTTCTAGCAGCATTTGTATAATGAATTGGCCATCTCTGTATGTAGCAGCCTGTAAACCGTGAGGGGGGAAAAACCACAGCCAACTTCGATTTATTGCAGGCTGTGAACCAGAATGCCACAACAAGAAATGCAAGCATGTTTCCTAGACTCCAATAAATTCTTTTCTGATGGTAATACTTTTAATAAAGATAGATCTGTGGAAAAAATATATTTTTTTAATTATAAACAGATTTTAGTGCTGGAGGGCCTTTATTCTTGCAGCCAAACGTGTAACAAAGTATAATAGCTCAAAGTCAAAATTGTTAAAGTTCAGATTGTAAACAAGCTGTAAATATTTTACTGAAGGTAATCAACCATTTAAATAAATTAGCAAGGAATGTTATAAATTTCCTGCCACTTTGAAACTACTCTGAACTAGAAATCTTTTTAAAACCTTTCGTATTTGAGCCACAGCAAGTTGGAGTTACTGTGTGTGCTGCTTGGTTAAATAAAATTCCTTTGTTGTGCATGATAGGAGTGAAATGTTCTGTGCGGTGTTAAAATGTGATAGTCATGGGAGTGGGCCCAGTGTAAAAATAAATGTTTGTTCTTTGGCTTTTGGAGGGTTCTGGAAGGAACCTCTGTCTGCTGTCAGAGACATTTGTGTTGCTGTACCTGGAAGTATGGGATGAGGAAGCTGATTTAATGGTGCGAGCACTATGCTGGAGTTTTAATCCTAGAATCCGTAGGTTTGGGAATTAATTTCTTGATAATTCTATTTTTGGGTGGGGGGTGGGGTGAGATATATTTTTGAGATGAAAAAAAAATGTAGGTGAGAAATTAAATTGTCAGGGTGCTGTGAGGTCCAACAGCTGGTAGGGCTTGGAGAGGTGTGGGGTGAAAGGCCTCAGCCTTGCCAGTTGGGGTCTACCACAGCCATGGAGAAGGGCAGCTCCCAAGTCAGAACACCTGGCACCATGGTGGGGGTGGGGCTCAATGTCCATGATGGGGCTGCAGACTGAATCTGACAGCCTTGTGGGACAGGGCTGGGGCTCTGCTGCAGTGTGGAAACCCAGATGAGCCTGAATGGGGACAGTGAGGTCAACTAGTGCTCTCTGGGCCCTGACCAAAATGTGGACAACATTCACTTCTGCAAGTACATGGATGGAATCATATTTGTGTCTTTATAAATGTCAAATAGTGCTGCTGTTTTTTTCCTAGTGACTTGTGAAGGGATTTGCTGCTGACAGCTACAGGATTTCCATACAGCCACCACTTAGCTGATTGCAACAGCCCGTGCTCAGGAAAAGTGTGACTGCTCTTAGCCATGCTGGCAAAAGAGTTATCCTCATGCCTTCATTTCAAGAGGGTTTTTTTTTCTCTGTGATGGCAGAGCATAGTCTGTAGGAAAGGTTTTAAAGGATTACAGACTCACAGAATTTTAGGGATTGGAAGGGACCTCAAGATATCATGGAGACCAACCCCCCTGCCAAAGCAGGTTCCCTAGGGCAGATCGCACAGGTCAGCATCCAGATGGCTCTTGAATATCTCCAGAGAAGGAGCCTCCACACCCCCCTGGGCAGTCTGGCCCAGGGCTCTGTCACCCTCACTATGTAAAACTTCTTCCGCATGTTGGTATGGAACTTCCTGTGCTCCAACTTGAAGTCATTGCCCCTTGTCCTGTCCCCACAAACAACTGAAAAGAGGCTGGATATTTCCCTCTGGCTCTCACACTTCAGATATTGATAACCATTGATCAGATCCCCTCTCAGTCTTCTCAAGGCTGAACAGCCCCAAGTCACTCAGCCTTTCCTCATAGGGGAGATGCTCCAGGCCCTTAATCATCTTCATAGCCCTCTTCTGCACTCTCTCCAGGAGATCCCTGTCTGTTTTATAACAGGAAGCCCAGAACTAGATACATACTCCAGGTGGGGCCTGACCAGGGCAGAGTAGAGGGGGAGGATCACGTCCTTCGACCTGCTGGTCACAGTCATTTTAATGCTGTGATCCCACTGGCCTTCTTGGCCGCCAGGGCACACTGCGGACTCATGACCAACCTGTTGCCCACCATTATGTGTTTCGTTAAAAGTTGAAGCAAGCTGCCATAGATCACACAACCAGTCCTTTATGTGAATTACTAGGGAAGTGATAAATTGAATACAGTATTGAATTAGCAACCAAGTGTTGATGGGGTGGGGGAATAACACTGGATGATAAAGCATGTCACAATGTTTTTACTTGTGAATTTCGATCAGTTAAGCATTTTAAAAAGTTGTGTCCATGTTTAGGAGTAGATTATAAACAGTTTAAATATGTTGGTTAAGTATTTGGTTTATAATTTCTCAGAGAGGGTATCAAGTGAAAGAATTTTGACTAAACTACTGGAAGATATTAATCATACTGTTGAAATACATTATTACAAGTGTCTATCTCAATTAAAATGACCATGAACTACAAGTGGATTGTCCCTTCTAGGTGTTGGCTTATTTTAAAAAGCTGATTGTAGAGTTCATTTGAATCTTCAGCAGAGGAGTTACACTGCTTTGGTGTAACTGAGCCACGACTTGAGAGCTTACAGGAAAAAAAAAATATGCAGAATGTTGTTTTCTTTGCAGAATTTGTGTTAATATACTTCTCCCAAAATGCCACCAGCCTTACTGAGATAATGTTCTAACACAAAGCCACAATTCTGTCTGGCACCTGCAGGTAACCATTAGTTACAAACCATGAAATCTGTAATGGGAACTTCCTTGGTACTCAGAAGGTTACCACAGAGTACAAAAAGTTAAAATAAATGCCTCTTTTTATAGTATTAATGAGCTCAAAGAAGTTGAAGCCTTTGGCCTGCTGTGTGCCATTGCTGGAAGCACTCAGTTCTGCACACCCCTCTGCATTGCAGCAGGCACTATAGAATTCAATTTTTGAGTGGGAGAGCTAGGGCCTTATCTGGCCTAAAGCTATTCCCAGGTAAGGACAAGTTTGAGGTGGTATGTGGTTCATGGTGCTGGTGGAGGATGAGAGGAGACTTCTGTTTTTATCTTAATAATATCAGTCTTAGTTCCTTGTTCTCCACGGAAGCTATGTTCCAGATGTGAAACCTTCCAAGAAAGCCCTATTCAGTGACTCTACTATGATCTCTTTTAGTTCGGACACTTGCATTGCTGCTTTCTGGCAGTCGGAGGTCTGAGGGAGAGGCTGTGTGCAACCTGTTCTGGTGGTTAAAGCTTGAGAGAATTTCCGTTAGGTGAACACTGACGATACAGCTGTTGGCCTGCATTGAGCAGCTCAATAAATGGACTTACAAGTACCGGACTTGCTTAGTAACGTGCCTGAGGCTTGCTGGGCTTCATGGTCTTCACCTTAATTCACAGCTGCAGTTTGCTGCAGACTCTGTGAAGGCCATGCAGATCACTGTGATCAGACCTAGGTGGAACTGATTAAATGTCTGGAGGTTGTGCCCAGTAGTTGCTGCTGCTGGCAGGCAGAGGACAGTTCTCTCCAACTGAGAGACCAGAGAGGACAGATGATTCTCAAATGAAGCTGCTTAAATTTTTCTCCTTGGTCCACAGTTTGTTTGAGCTTTACTTGGCTGTTTTTCTTGTGTACTTGCGCATGAAGCATTTCCAGAATTACAAGGATGGATTTGGCTGCTTTGTGACACCCTGTCCTGCAGTTTTTATCGCCACTAGATAGCTGAACATATATTGGATGTTACAGCGCATGGCCTGGAAGAACGATGTGATCCCTTCCCGGGAAAGGAACTGGTCACACCATTACAAATATGATTACCACCAATCTTTATGATGAAAATAAGCAAAGCCACATTTGCTGAGTATCCAGACTTTTCTGCCAGTTCTTTCTGAATCATCAGCTTTAGAAAAGAGCAATAAAAACTGTGCTAAGATCTAACTTTCACAGATAATCATCTTCAAGTGAGACAGTTGTCATCTCTATTCCCTTATCTCTGAGGCTAGACAGAGATGTGTCTAAATTGTTGACTTTTCTACTGCTTTTGGAATGAGTCATGGCCAGTATTCAAAGCAAAATGGTTAGAAGCAAGGTATTTAGCTTTGTGAATCATTTTTGGGGGGAGTGATATTACTTTAGACAGCTTCCTGACCTTTGGCCAGTAGGTTGCTTCTTGGGAAGATGTAAGAGCAACCTTGTAATTGGAACCAGTTTGCTTTTTGGGTGTCAGATGTTTGAAAGATCACCTAGATGTGGGTTTTTTTGCATGCTCTTGTACTGCTGTGTGAGGAAAACCTCTTATGTTTTCACTACCTGCTGATCAGTGAAACCCGTTCTAAATGTAGACTTTTTCTTGTGATGTCTGTTAACGCATCTTTCTGCGGTGGACAACACAATAATCAATAGCTGCTTAAAGGAAATCTGCCTCTCTCCGAAGTTGTAACTGGTAAGGTTTTATAAATGCTTTTGTGGCTGTCCCCTAAGACTGTATTTGTTACTTGTCAAATGAACATTTGGTTCCTGCTTTGCAGGGCAAAAACTCAATTTTTAAGGTTTGTGTTTTTTTTTTTTTAATTCTGAACTGTGTGTTATCCATGATCTTGGTGGGAGGACAGGTACTTGGTTATCCAGGTGTTGGTGTGGGGTAGACAAGTAGGGAAGAGGAAAAAGGACAAAATTATATGTACTGAGGAAGGTGGATTGCTGGCTGCAGCTATGGAATAAGCTTTGTATAGGGAAGGTAAAGAGGGAATCTGACCTTGAGAGAGACTGGATTAAAGCTAACTTGCATAAGGGCAAGAGTTCTTAAAGAACTGCTGTCTGTTGATATATCAAGACCAATTGCTGTTGACCAATAGGAGCTGTGAATCCATATTGCTTATTACTAGTTTGGAAAAATTATTCATAAATGTTCAGTGTGAAATAACTGAATGCAGAAGACAGACATTTGTCTCAGTTTTTCAGGCCTGTCATTCAGTGTGTCTACTTATCTATGAGATAGATTTGCAAGTGAAGAAATTGTGTTCATCTTCCAGCTGTGCATGTTGCTCAGGGAATGCCTGAATGGTGGTAGTTCTTTACTTGGTAGCTTATTACTTGGGCCTGAAAGTCACCTTTTAAATTCCTAGCAATTTGAAAATGTAGAAATGTGTATTTCCAACTCAGATGGACTAACGTTGCACTGAATCATTCATTGTTGCCACTCTGGATATTTTTCCTAAACCTAGATTACAGAATCCAGTAAATCCTCTCTTCTATTCACCCCCACTTTGTTGAACAAGAAGCTTCTACTGTTGCAAGCTTGCAATACTTTACCAGCATGTGGTATCAGAGAGCAAGGTCAGATCCTTTATGTCCATGGTTGTTGTGAGACAAGGAAAGCTGCAAAGTTTCTTGAGCAGACTGAACGCTTCTCTTATCTGCCCATTGTGTCCACAGAGATTCAGAGCAGCATTGCTGTATCAAGTGGGCCAGAGTGGTGGTGTCTTAGAACAAAGTTAGTGAGTTATATTTTCTTAATTGGTTCAGATGGCTCTGCCTGGATCACGAATCACACTGGACAGTGATTTGGATGCTTCTAGGGTAGAAAGAGCCAAGTAATTTTAGTTTGCCCCAGAGACTAAATAAATGTACAGATCAAGTCCAATTAAAGTTTTTTTTTCACAGTGCAACTATTCATTTTTCTTGTTCTGACAGTTTTATTTACTGTGTGCCTAGGAGGTCTCCCCTGTGGACTGCTTTGGCATCCTGGTAAGAGCCCGAAGACTACAACTACTTGGCACATGCTTGGTGTAGAAGTGGACTGTTTCCTTTTTGGATTCACTTAGATTAGAAGATACTGCGGGTATGCCTATTCCCCTGAAAGCTGATTGGTAACAAACCCTGTAGATCTGAATTTACCCTGAGTTTTCAGGGAGAGGACTTTTTGCACCTGGTGAGCTGTAACATGTTACAGGTTCTATTTGTGTTGCTTGGTGTCTATCAGCTAAGAACTGAAGCAAGATGACTCTAAAATAAAACATTTTTAGTCATCTTGATGATTAAATACTTCAGGTTTTTATTGTTTGGTATTCATTTTGGTAGCAAAACTTGCTATGCCTTGGATATGTGGAATTACAAATGTTTGAACTTTTGTTTATTGTTTATACTGGTATATCTTGTTGAACTGTGTATAACACTGTCTAAAACTTCTCCCGGGCTGGAGATGTTTACTTAATACTGCACAGTGATCTTTCAGTAGTGTGCAGCTATGTAAATTAGAGACAGCAAGTACTTGTGGTGGTGAGGAAGCTATTTCTTGGGGGGGGGACACTACAGGTGTTGCAAATAGATCAACTTTGCTTCTCTACAACTTGGAGTAAAGAGTCTATTCTCCAGTGTTTTGACCATTAACCTGTCATCTTGCTCTTGGTGTGTTAATGGTGACAGTCCAGTCACAAAAGTGTTGTGAATGTGATGAAATCTCAGTGACATACGTCTCACTTGAGAAGGATCAGTAAGAAATGTAGCCCAATAGCAAGACCAGAGTATTACTCTCTAAAATTTTCACTATTGATGTCATCTATGACATCATTTTTCCGTATAGATTGCATGCAGCAGCAGAATAGTTTTCCATGGAACTGAAGTTTTCCAAGCTTTTTTTTGGTTTAGCATTGGTAAGTGCTATGATGGTGTTAATTTCTAATGCCATTTCATATAATTTTGGGGAAGATTAAGTTTCTTTGTTTTAAATGAGGCAAAGTTTTGGGATTTTTCTCTCCATTCTCACTACTGTAGAGCTGACTTTGACCTGTTGTTCTTGGGTTAATTAAAATTCAGAAATTCAGGGCAGTTTTCGAGTGATGTGGAGCGTTCGGATGAGCTTCGTATTGCGCCCTTCCAAATGTGAGTGCATGCTTCTGGAGATTAAAATGCTATATTAAGAGGCTGATTAAAACATAAAATGAAATTGCATATCATAATTTTGGTTCCAAGTTTAGATTAATTAAAAGCTAAATTGCTTATAACACCTTCCACTTTTGATACTTCAGTGCTTTCCTGTATGATCAGATGAAACTGTGAGGCCTAAACTCTTTCAGCTGAACATGATTATATGTGAACAATGAGAATTAAATAGTGATGTTTGGGTACTGCTCAATTAGAATTACAAGAGACACTGGTTATGATAAATACTTTTTGTGTTGTGCTACTGTGAAAACTCTTTTAAAGAGGAAAGAAGCATCCTGAATGAAGAATTCGAAGGAGTTCTAATGACTTAACCAGTAAAATTATACAGGAAAACTGTTTTGGAAATGCTTGTACTTGCTTTGAGAGAATCAGAATTCCCAACTTGCTGTAATGCTTGATTGTCTTTCATATTGCCAAAATGTCAAGTCATATAGATCAGATCATCAAGAGAGACTGTTAACAGTTTTCAAGATGCTGAGTGATCTTGAAAATGAGCATTAAAGGTTTCTGCTGCTTATGCCAATCGTGCAAATTTTACCAGGTGTGTATATACATGTGTGTGTGTATATACATGTTTAAAAAAAAGTAGTGCATATGCAGCCAGAACCACACTGAATGTAGCTTTTTGACAGCTGCAGACTTTTGCTTAATTATTATTTACTTTGGGAGTTAACCAGTCTTTAATAAGCTGGGGTAAAATACTAATGGATCTAGAGCTCCTTGTCAAGTCACTTTCACGACAATGGGCTTTATGGGATATAGGACTAGTTTGCAATGAATCAGTCGGTAGGGAGGAGGACCTGTCCTGCATGTCTCTTGTTTCAGAATCCATAATTTGAAGTTAATTAATCTGTTTATGGAAGTTTGTTCCTCTTATGCTATGATTTTTCTTCCTCCTTAAAATATATAATTGGCAAGCTGTTCTCCAGATTTATCATGTGTGCTTAAAATTGTCTGAGGAACAAAATGAAGACATTTTTCCTTAAGGGCTATACTGTCCTTGAAGCCTGGGGTTTTGCAGTAGACAGCTCTGAGTAGAAATGGATGAGGAGTTTTTCTCTTGTTCTGCTCTAGGTTTCAGCAAATTTCAATTTTCTTTCATTTCAGATAGGAAATAGGGTGTATCCTGCTATGTGGTGGAAGAGAGCAGTAGAAACAGAGAAAAAAGTTCCAGGAATCATTTGAGAAATTTTTTTAGGCTACTCAAGTATTCCAGATGCTGTGGGGTTATTTCCAATGCAAGTTTGCCCCATAAATGCTGGAATTCTGAAGTTTTGCTAGCTTTTATTATCCTTAGGGACAAAACTACTTCTGTATCTCAAACTGACTGAGGCAGAAATGTATGGGAAACCTGATTTATGCAGGGGACTTCAGACTGTCAGGGAGGGGGATCCAAACCATTGCAACCCCCTGGCTTGAAGAAACACTTGTTCTGTTTCTTCTGTATTTCTGTGTGATCGCAGTGAAATGATCCTCACATGGCACACCTCCCATCCCCAATGAAACACTTGGGGGGCCTGTGTTCTTAAAGCTGGCAGATCTCTCCCTCTGTCGGTTCTCTGTTTATCTGTCTAGCAGCAAATCGGTAATGAAGCAGCAACTAATGTGGTAATACATGGCTCTTCTAGAGCTCTGTAATTGAGGAGAAGAATCTTTCTTCCAGCACTGCACTCATCCATAAGAATTAAATAATCTTTCTGTTATTAAATATTATTAGATTATGTTAGATGATTAATTTAGTAACTAACAGTATCAATCACGCTGTTTTCCTGGCTGATATCTATTGAATTAAAAACAAGTTTCTAACAAACAGTTATGCTTCTTATTATTGACGTAACAGACGTTTCATTTACCGGTGTTATAAATTACCTTCTGGTGTTACTTTGGGAAGAGTGGTGACCTGACAGTAATTAAGCAGTAATTGGTATACAAAGGCAGGAAATGTTCCCAGTAGCTAACTATTCTGTTAGAAAATAATTTCATTTATGTTATGATATTTCAGCAGCTCTGACCAATTTCCATTTTATTACGTGCTATATGTCTGTGCAGGAGAACTTTGGATTTGGTTTTTGAAATGCAGTTATTTTGCTTTATTAAATGTTGATTTTAAAAGTACCTTTTTTCCTGACCCAGGTTATAAATACAGTTCTTTGCCTCCCAAGAGTATTGGTCCCTCACCTAGTTCCTGCATGGCTTTTGTGTTCATCTCTTGTTAAAGTACATTATTTTGTGAAGAAGAGGGCGTATATGCTAAAAGAGCATGGTCACTCTATTTTAGTATGCTGTTCCCTAAGGGCAAGGGTGGTGCTTGGTTTGCCATTTCATTTGGTTGGGGTTTCTTCCCCCCCCAAAAATCAGACCTGAGGAGGTGGCAGTAGCTTAGCTTCAGCAGGGCTTGGAGGTTGTGTTAACTGCCTGCCTTCAGGTTGGCATACCTAAATCACCATTGTCAGCTGCTTCTGTGGGTCCATGTACAAATCTGACAAGGAATTTCGTTTCTCCTTTCTTATGCTCTCTGCTCTTCTCTTGCTTGTTTATTCTACAAAATGCAGTCTTGATTGCATTTACATACAACCCTGACTTCATGCTTCCCATAATCGGGGTGTCAAGGGATTCCTGCTTTGTTTGGGAGCATGGGTGTTAAAGCAACTCTTTCACAGAGACAAATGACAGGTAACTATTGAGGAATATCCTACTGGGCTTCTCACTGTTACAAGGTGACTTCTTTCTTCACAAAAACATTTCCTATCTGCCTTCCAGTGATGTGTAAGTATGTCTGATACAGAGTCTAGCTCAACAACTATTTGAAGCTATTCAATACAGACATAATACATAGTAGTTTTTCCCTCTGCATTTCTATTGCTATCGATGACCTCTCCTGGTGGGTAGGGAAGAGATGAGTATCTTGTCCCATATCTCTCTCTCTGAAAGCTAGGTACTGTCTGTACCCCTTGAAGATGAGAGTAAATGGGGGAATGATTTATCAGGGAAAGGTTAGAAAGGTGAGTTAATGGAAGAGATGAAAGGGTACGAGCCAAGAGAAAGGAGCTGGTGTTTAAACAGGGCTGGGTCATGAAGCAGACAAGAATGTAATAACAGACTCCTGACCTGAATTAAGGTCACAGTCATATCATCACAGAAAAACTACAACTAGCAAAAAATACTGGTGCTTTTTTCATAAGCAGGCAAAGGATTTTCAAATGCAGTGCATTACTTTTCCTGATTACCATTTGACACATCGGTGTAGCAGCAAAGACAGTACAGCTGATATAATTAAACTCAAATATTCAACTGTGAGCAAACAACTAATGGAAATTTTGTAGTTTGATTGGGTTTGCTTTGAGTTCCCTGTCCCCTCCTCAGAGGACATGGTTTTCACAGAGGTGGAAGGTATGAGTCCATTCCTGGTTCTGACCTACAGCTGTGTTGCCCCACAGTTGACATGATGGCTGGGATGTGCATTTTTTCCCCCTATGTTTAAACAGTGCTGATGGTGTTTTGACAATTTCTCTTTTTTCCTGAATATTTGGGCTTTATAAAAAGACTCTTCAGTTTCTGCATGGAAACATAGGACACAAAAAACATTTTGTTCACTTTCCCTTGGAAAAAGTGGGAGATTAATTTCCTGTTGTTGAAATCCAGTGCAAATTCTTTTGAGGTCTAATTTCAGACATAGAAATAATTACTCTGTGAAGAATAATTAAATAGGCCAGGACTCTCAGCTTGGAGGAGGAGTGGCAGGACAAGGATGCAATGGAGGCATATAATCACAATGGAAGGGGAGGGGAGCAAAGGTAGATAGTTCCATCTTTTCCAACACGAGCAGCAAGGCATTATGGTATTAAAGTAGCTACTACAGGGGTTTTTTTTCAAATCCCTTTTTTTACTTCATTGTGTCTTCTTAATGAGATCCCATTGATCTTTTTCTTTGGGGATAAAGCAGCTATGCCTGAATGACTATAGGTTTGTCTAGACTGATAACCTGTTTTCATGAAAACCTGTTGTCTTATGAACGTTAGCAAAAGGGTATTGCTGCTCATCCCATTGCAGGATTACTAATGGCATGTGCTACTACTCTAAAAATTGTTATAGCTGTCTACCTCTCTTTACTGTGTTCTATTTGACTGCCCTGTGCCAAGTAATCATCCCATAAGTTTATTTTGGGGAAGGAGGAAAGACAGAAAAAGGAAAGGTGCAGGGTGGGTTTTGTTCTGATATTGTTTTCTGGAAAATTGGCAGAGGTAAACTTGTATCTACTAATGATGTTTAAGACTGAATTTAATCTAGGGAACTTCCTTCTATAAGGACAAATATATCAATGCATAAAGACCTTGGAACATCTGGGTTTACCCTCCCGTACATTCAGTACAGCTGGGCAGTGAACTGCAAGATGCTGCTTAATTGTATGCTCAAAGTATTTACACTCTATCAGGGCTTATCTAATACTTCAGAAAAAAAAGACGAACAACTTAAAAATAGGGAAGTAATTTACAGGTGCTTAAATTTGTTGTGAAGACCAATAGTTTTGTCACATGCTGCATATGGGTGTCTCCCCTTCATCTGCTCTTTTGTAGCAATTTTTTTCATGTGTATTTTGAATGCAATGAAAGATTTTGTTCTAAAAAAAAAAGTCATTTCACCAAACTACTGAATTGAGTGTCAAGGCCTTTTATTGTTGCCACTGACACAAGCGGTTTTACTGACACAGATCGCTATTCTCAGGAGAAGGTAGAGAATTGAAATGAGATGCAAAATCAAGCAGACATTTATTGGATTTATTTTTATGGTAAGTGCCCTACTACTTCTTGCAGTTCACCAGTAATCAGTGGGTCAGTTCTGTTGTCTCATCTACAAATATCAGTTCTGCCCTCTGGGCAGTTGCCCCACAGCAAGGCATGGAGCTGTAGCTGTGCCAGAGCATCCTCATCCGTAAGTAGTCCTCTGGCTGTCAACCTGAGGGATCTTGAGGTTCCCAGATTCTTAAGAAGGTTCCAGCAGACCCACAACTTCTCAGGTGAAACGTTTTTTGATGCAAATCTCTGCCTTGTGAGGTTAACTAAGAAAGCTGATTTGAGTGTAATTTTTGTGCATTATGGGTTATTTTAATACTCACGGAAAGACAATATGAACTCTGTAAGTGAAACAAATCCCCTACTGTAGCTGAAGTAATTTGTGTTTTTTTCCCATAGACCTTAACCTATTCCTACTTGCAAAAATCAGTATTCTCAGATTGTGTTTCTGTATTTGTCAGCTTCCTTAGTGGAAAGGTTATGTTTTGAAACCGTTACTCAAGCAGGACTGTCTGTTGTCTTCAAACTAAATTCCCTTGCACTTGAGGCCAGAATTGCTTCTATCATTTCATTGGCATATAGCTTCTCTATGCTTGCACAAAACTCATTTGTGTTCTAGTGTCTCCACTTGTAATGCCTTTTAACGCGTTGCTGTTTTCTACTGTAAAATAAACCAGGCATGATATTTCCAGCAACACTAAGTGTTGGCAGAATACTATAAATGAGTACTCCGACTCATAACCTAACTTTACAGATTTTTGCAATAAGTAATATTGGACTGTTTAAATCTGTAGTGCTGCTGCTTGTTGTGCCGAACAATTATTTCCCCCCCGCCCAAGTTTTTAATTCTGAAATGTAAAGAGTAATGCTTGCTGAAGGGCTCTTCATCCTCTTGAGTATTTTCATTTATTTTATAGGCGTCAGAAGAGTGAAAGTATAGATAATATCTCTTGAGATCATTTAACTGGGAAAAGAATGAAGCAGGAAAAAGAAAGATAACAGGGATTTAATTTTCTAACGGGAACAATAAGCTTTCTTCAGTGCAGCCTGCCATTTGCCAAATACTGGATAAGCCTCCCTTTCTTCCCATGTATGATCTTATGAATCCTTTGCCTCCTCTGTTTGTAATCCCTGAACCATTCCTAGTAGTTCCGTGCTCTTACTAAGAGGATTTTGCTATATTAAGTAAGTATGCTTTTTGTGTTTTTCAGTGGAAGTGAGAATAGCATACTTGTTACAGTCATGGTTTACCACAATATTTTTGCTTCAGCCTTTTAAAAATGTTGTGTCCCTGAAGTCCCTGTTGCTGCAGTGTTCTAAGTACCTGCTGATGAGTGAGCTAGCTGAGGTTTGTGCAGCCTCGCCTTCCTTGGCACAGTTAGTGAACCTCCTATGTGTTATCTTGCCATTCCATTTCACATATTGCATTAATGGTACTGAGAAGCAGTTATGGCCAAAAATCAGGGGTGAAACAGGACAGTATCTCTTGCTGAATGTGAGAAGTGCAGTGCAGTGGTGGACTTTGGGTGTTGAGTGAAAGAGCGTCCATAGACATTGAAATACAATGTCCATCTGCATAGTCATACCTGTAACTTCTATTCAGGCTGTATCAAAGAGGCACTTTATAGAATTAATTCCTAGTAATTATTACACAAAATCCCATTTTTAGAAGGGCCATGACCACTTAAAGGCAGATGGGGAAATGGTGTCCTGTGAGGAGATGCCATACCTGAGTCACTAGGTCAGATGTAGGAAGTGTACCACATTAGCAGTGGAGAAAGCTGCCATGTATGGTTTGTTGCTCCCTTCCAGATAGCTACAGATCCATCCTTCCTCCTAGATTTTGGGTATTTGGTGCACTTCTGTTATGACATATCTGCTGTGTTCCAAAGAGATGTTTTGGAAAAGTCCTAATGTGTAGGAATGTGTATGTTGGGTTCATCACCAGTGTGTACTGGGTAAAGTCTGGGAGCTTTCAATCAAGGCTGACCCCTCCTAACTGCTTATTGCAGTCTCTTCTGACATTATGCTTTCAGATAGGCAAGATAAAAATCCGCAGTAGTCCTTAAGATAATGTTTTTGGGGTATGTTGAAGTGAGGATTCAAACACAGGTGAGGCCAACAATTCTTGGTTTTGAAGCCAACAATTTTGCTTTATTATATCTTCAAATGTGAATTCTGTAGAATACAACATGTAGTAGCCAGTTGATGCTGAAATAGATATTTTTCCTTACTCCTCCAAAGTAAGACTTCGGTTTGAATTGATTTTCAGAGATTTCACCTCTTTATTGTGTGTTTTACAGTTCAGCTGTTTGTTACGGTTATGTATTAGTGGTGAACTGACTTTAGTATACAATACAAAAGTTATGGTCAGATTACATGTTTAATTAACTTTAAAGGTTATATAAAACTTACACATGTAATGAGGGCAGACTTTGTGTCTGGCCACAAAATAAAATTACTTTTTGTTTGTGTTTTGGGGTGCTCAGATTTGTATATTACAAATTTGAAACCAGATTATGCCCGGTAAATGGAAGTGTAAGATGATTTTTAAATAGCAGTCTTCCAGTTGCACAAGTGATTGAAATGATGAGTATGAAGGTATTCATGTGAAGTATTTTTGAATAATGAGAAGGGAGTGAGTTCTTGGGGAGAGATAGTAATGATCCAGCTCATAAAGAGTATGCTCAAGAGAATAATTTCATTAAATACTCCAGCAGATCAGTAAATCCGTCAGCTGCCTTTCTCAGTACAGTTATATAGTTTATGTTCTTCAGGGAGGAATTCAACTCCTGTTTCTTGCCTCCTCCCTCCAACTTGACATTTTGCTAAATCAATTTATTGCATGGCAGAGCCTGCAAACAATGCCTTCTAAACCATTAAAGAACTGATCTATTTAGAGAAGACCTTTTCTGTTTATATCCTAAATATGCTGTCAGCTGATCGTTTGGTTGGAGTGTACCTTGTCCCCTTTAATCTCTTGCAAATTCTCTCTGGTGACAAGCCTGAGCTGTTATGAACCGGTATTTCCTTTACCTTAAAACTGCTTTTCTGTGCTCTGTTTTTTCCTAATGATAGTGACCTCACTTGGACCCATCTGGTTAGTACAGTGGCAAGTCTCCATAACTGTTGGTAATTGGGTTAGTATCGGATGCCCTCTGTGTTAGTGATCCTCAAAGAGGGAAAATAAACTTTCAGTATAGACCTCTTTCTATGAAATTCAGCTTGAGGGAACAGAAAGGAAAAGGAAAAATTAATATGTGGAACCAGGATTTGGGTTTTTTTGGTGACAAATGAGGAGGTAAGATGTGATGAGTTCAGCAAATAGTTTCAAGAAACTTAGGTGCTCTTGAACACTTTTGGCTATATTAGGCAGGTTAACTCTCAGAATGTTGTACCTTGTAAATATTCTTTTTGTAGAATGATTTAGGTAGCTCCCAGCCTGAGCCAAATTCAGAACCTGAAGCTATTGAAAGCCTGGTTTCCCTGTAAAGAATGTGTGCAAGGTGTTTTCCCCAAAATATGCTTACTCTTTGAGCACTCGATTCCTTCTTTGTCCCTTTAAAGAGTTTAGAGGTATAATTATTAAATCAAGTTAAAAGGAAAAATATATCTCATTAAGGAGTTCACTGTTTGGTCATTTTGTGTTCCTACTGAATTTGAAAATTATGTATCTCATTAAATTTCCAATTTGGATCAAAGCTGATAAATTCTCATGATCAGAGTACTTCTGAAAACCATGTATTTAGAAAGTGGTTCATATTATTTTTTTTTTTTTTTTGTCTGTATCTTTCATACTGAAAACTCTGTTCAGCAGATTTTGAAGAATACATGTTTGGGAAGGAACCAGGATGAAAAACAAATAAACAAATTTATGTGTATCTTTAAAATCAGTTCAATAACAAATTATTTTTTTAACAATTTTAATGACACTGACAATACGGCGCAGTTCCAGAGAGCAGCTGTGTTCAATAGCTGAATTTCCTATGTCTTCTCATTGTAAAACTGAGTGGTTTGGAATTGTGATTACTCTAACACCATCCGTATGTAAATAGTAGGTGACTAGGATGTCTTGAGATGAATAGTTCACTTCACACTCAAATGTAGTAAAAACTGCAACACTAGATTGTCTTTCAGTTGGGGAAAGACCTTTCCCTGACAGAAGTTGTTTATGAGAGGTTGATGGTGAAGGGCACAAAACAGCAATGACGGGATTTTATTTCTAGAAGATCCTGCAAGAGGACTAGAGCACAGTAAACCAACATACACTTGCAACTTTTCAGTCCTCTGAGGTTTTCCTGACAGGACATCTGCTGAAACCAGATTTTGCAATCTGCCTGCATCAGATGTGTTTTCAGATATACGTTGTATTTACGATTGCATATTGAGTGATACCTAAAAATACAGTTATTTGCATTTTTGGCTCCCTGCATTTGTTCTGAGAAAGGTATAAATGATTAAAGCATTGGGTAAATGGTGTATGCATAAAAGATTTGGGAAAAATTTCTACAGAACTTTGCAAACACTCAAAAAACTGTAAGAGTGTAGAAGGCCCCCTATAAAGATGCCTTAAAAGATTAATTTCAATAAAAGGATAACATCGAGACTGCCAGCTCTAAAGTGATTTTATAGTTACTTAAGTTAGTTCTATTTGTAAGTTGTTCTAGAATTGATCTGTAGGTATTTTGAAGAGCTGCTGCCTTGTCTGAGTAGGTTTCTCGTGTAAGTGGCCTATGAGGAGGTTTAGCGAAAGCTGAGTCTTCATGACCTTTTTTCAGTGTTAAGTTCAAACCATTATTGCTTTCATTCTTATTTTGATTTCTTTCTTTTCCCATCTGCCTTTCAAAGGGGGATGGCAAAAAACAAAAACCTGGCATAGTTATTTAACATCATCAGTCCAATTACATTATCAAAACTGTTTAAAAAAATGTGGCCTCAGCAAGCTTAAAACCATCTAATGCCTTCAAGATGCAATTTATGAGAAAGCACTGGTAATTCACCATTACTTTTGAGTCTAACTTTAAATTGTGTGTTGAAGGAAGTGCCAGGCTGTGTGTTATAAATAACTCTAGAACATGTTCACTTGGAATTGATCTTGAATTTTTTTATATGTGAAGAAAAAAACAGTTCCAACTTGAGAAGAATTGCTGTTAAAACGTTGTGGGCCTTGCCTTGGTGGATGTGGTTAGGCTGGGTGGTGGTGACTAGAGGAGAATTTGTAGTGGCACACACTGCTCTTGAGGCAAACATCAATATCCAGGCCTTCAGAAGTGTACCATGAGGAGACACCTGCTCAACACTGTGGGAGAATCCCTTTTGGAAAAACCCCACGTAGTGGCAAAAGCATGGAATCTACTCTGGAAAAAGGAAACCAGATGTTCTGTCCCCGAAACAGGTATCGGAGTGAGATGATGATTTTCTTGTCATGGACAAAAAGTCAGAAATGTGGTTTGGGGAGCAGGTGTACATAAGTGTGGTGGTAGGACAGTTTGTGCTACAAGGCAGCACTGCTACCTGGGACCTTCTGTCTCTAATTTCTCATTATTGAGTGATAAAGAAATTGTGAAATTTCAGGGGCTTCAGTAGGAGCAGCTACCTGCCGGAAACATGATATTAGCCCTCGTTTCAGCACGTTGAGATACTGGATTTTTGTTGTCCGTGTGGAGTACAGAAAAACATTTGTAATTTGCCAATGGGAAACAGCTGAAGATTGTATTGTGCAGGGACATGTTCACTAGCCCAGGTTGTCCATAGCCCCATCCAACCTGGCCTTGAACGCTACCAGGGATCCAGGGGTTTTCACAACCTCTCTCAGCAACCCATTCCAGGGCTTCCCTACCCTCCATAATAAAGAATTTCTTCCTAATGTCTAATTTACCCCTGCCCTCTTTCAGCTTGAAAGTACTGTTGAGACAGCCGGATTTAAGCCCAAGTTTCTCCAAAGGCTGTCTGCCTTATACACAGGTAATGGTACCTTCTCTCTTCTCTTTTGTATCCTGAGGGCCAAAGTGATGTAAGAGAAGCAAAAGAGGTAAGGTGAAGAAAATTTCTTACTCCAGGTGGTTTCCTTACCTTTGAACAGGTGTGGAGGAAACTCAGACTTCATTCATGGATTTATATGCTTCGCTAAATTTATAAAACATAGCCTGAGGGGGAGGGAAATTTCAGACATATGAATTAGCAACTGAATTAAGATATGAATCTGTTACGTTCAGTATATGTTCCTCTGACTGTTCCTGCATGTTTTGGAGAAAGTAAAAAGCATCCCTGAACCATGGCCTGAGGTGAACTATGTAGCACTACATGAGTATTCTCTCTCGGCTCCTGCAGGCAGTTTGCAAAAGCCCTGAAGCACAAAATATCCTTGCCTTAACCTGCTTAGTTTAAAATATTACTGTTTGGAAAAGTAACTTAACTGGAGTAGAATCAGTGGTTTTCCCTGTCCTGATGGCTTCCTAAGCAAGCCCAAATCTTTACTTCATGTGAATAAGATTTCTTTGTATTTATTCTTGATTTTCTATACTACAGGAACGCAAGCAGAAACACTACGATGTTATGATTGTTACTACAGTGGTTTTGGTAATCCAGGTTTCAGCTGATAATATAAATGTAATATCTCTTCCTTGTGATAAGCAATCCTTGGGCTTCTTTCTGAGACATAGGAATTGTTCAGGAGGGGGGGTGTTATTCTGTTTGAGAAAGAAGGGTTAGGTCCCACAGTATTTTCCAGGCAGTTGAGCTGTCCTTCTGGAGACCTTTCCCTTCCCTGGTGTCCTTTTCTGAAATTATGGCAGCAAAAACCAGTGTGTAATGCTCCAGGGGTCTTCTATTGTCTTCTATAATGTCATTATAATTTAGGTCCTATTTCTATCTCTTCTAATGCTCCTAAGCATTTTGTTTACTTTAGCTCAGTACCCATTATACTAGAGCAGCTATCTCTGCTGATTCCTTATAGGGGGAAAATAGCTAAAAAGCTGACAAATTCAAAGCCCCATTTGCATACATGAATATCTTATTTGTCCCAATGTGCATTTTTATCCAAATGGAAATTCATTTCCCAAGCTATTGCTCAGGTACTAAATGCATTAGAATCCTCACAGCGCTGCTCCATCCTCTGCAATTGTTAATAACCACAGCTGAACGCTGTGGAGTCGGCAGACTTTCACATTTGGCACTTCTTTATTCCTCACTGCTCCAGATTCCAGAACTGACACCTACACCTCCTTCATCCAACAGTAGTAAACCATGTGGGCCAGCTCATCTGGTCCACTATCTCTCCATTTTCTGTTGTATTTACAAGGAAATTTATCTGACTGAATTGTGGGAAACAAAATTTTAGCCTTTCGTTTTGCATAGCTAATGTTGCATGGTATGGTTGCTTTCCCTTCTCAAGTATACCAGAGTTGTGTGTCTATTTACACAATTTGATACGAGACCATCCTAAAAAACAAATGAGCCCACCCAAAAAAAACCCGAAGGAGGAGCATGGAAGTACCCCTCAATCCCGGGAGTGCTGCTGATCCCATCAAATATTCGTCTGCACTGAAAGGTTATTTCTTTTCTGATATTAAATGAAGACTGTCCTCTAATTGTGATGAATGCTTTCTGTAATTTGGTTTTTTATGTTAATGCAGCTGAGTGAGGCATTTTGTGTACTTGATCATCCTGACAGTCTGAGGATGCTGTGCAAGGAGGAACAAGGCACTGGGAATGGGCATATCACTTCATTTGACACTGTTTAGCTGTAATACCTGCACAGGCCATCTTTCTGATGCCAACTATATAAATACATCTTCCTCTTGCTTCAAAGTAACTGTCTCGAGACCATGTCCAGAAGCCCACTCTCTTGTCCATACCAAAAGTCATGGGCCTGGAGTCCTTTCCCCTTTCCTTATTGTCAGCTGGCTTCAGCAGTGAGTAGGACTCTGTGCTTTGTGTGTTACCTATTCCCAGCTGTCTGCTGTTTGGGAATGTTAACATTTGCACTGGCATCTTTTGGGTTCACCATTGCCAGGTGGTAGCAGAGCAGCTTCCAACATGTATTGGCATTGCTTACTTTTCCTTGAACAAGGCATGCCATTGCCTAGCTGTCCATCATGAACTTGTGTACATTTTTTCTTTCACCTGAGTGACTTGGGTGCTAGTCTGCTCGCATGTCACTGCATGTGAGGATCAGCAAGTTTTTATATTGGGGCCACTGCTACTGAACCTTCGGTCAAGTTATATTGCTACACATAAAAAAGGGGGTACCTTTGCTCCTGGTTTCTACAACTTGGTGTATTATCTCGTGGCCAAACTTGCAATAAATAGCCTAGTAGGTAGATGATTGAGTTAACAGATGTGTAGAGGTCAGTGAGTGTCAAAGCTGTGCTGGCTGTTTGCAGACTGTTCAACTTTACCTGCTTGGCTTAGTGACTTCTAAACACCAATTTGTATGGAAATGTCAGCTCAGTAACAATGAAAATATCAAGTAGAACACTGGAAGCGAACAGGAGAGGGAAAGAACATTATGGGGTGCCTGTTGGTATGCGTGGCCTGTTCCCATGCTGTGTGCATTTTGGAATACATTTACATGTTTGCTTTTGCCATTCTCCGCAGCTGGCCGCAGTTGGATGAAGTGGTGGGACTGGATGACCCTGTGTGGGTGTGAGGATACTATTAGCTTAAAGACTGTCAAACAGCAAGGTTGTTCTTCCATTTGAGATGTTACAGGAAATTGTTTCAGCAATCCTACTAGCTTTGGCATCTTCTGAAAGTTGAGAATAACATAGCACTGTTAAGTATTACTCTGGGTTATTCCTGCATTTTTAAAACAAGCTGTGAAAGCTTTTTTGTTGGCAGTATGTAGTGCTCTTGGATTTCTTTATCTTTTTTTTTTTTTTTGCTTGGATATTTCTATAGGTGGTTAAATGTGAATATTTGCAAACCCATTTTGACTGAACTTCTTTGTCTTCTGGAAATAAACACTAATACAGTATATATGAGTTAAGTAACCAAATAAACTATTGTATGTCTTGTGTTGAACACAACTCTTCACCCTATTCCTAGGTACATGCTGCATTTCCAGTAAAGAAATTTGACAGAGCCATTTTAAATGTTGCAGTGAGCTCCTTGTTTTGCGTCACTTCCCACAGGGCTGTGCTTTGTTCTGTCCACCTCAAAGTTTGTTTGCGATGGCGTGTTATGGTCTCCGCTGCAAAATGTGGTGAGGTGCAGTGCTTTTCCATGGATGACATTGTGCTCCTTAAAGAAATGTGAGAATCTTTCCCCTTCTCCCTGTCGAAGGCACAGAGCAGTGTTGGTAGGCTCTGTATCGCCATCTGTGAATAAGAGCCCTGTGCACACCAAGCCCTCACAGTACATGGGCACATAGCCCCCAATTCCACAACATGTGAATCACTGACAGATGCAGATGAACAAAGAAGCTGATAAATGCAAAATCAATTCCTCTATTCATTAGTGTGCATAAGCACTTTTCAAATTCTCAAAGGTTGGAAGAGAACGATTTACTTGAAAGATGGGGAGACTAAATGGCTCAGAATAGCCAAAGAAACCTGGGCATGAGAGCACTGTCTGCCCTTTGGTTTAAGGAAAGAAGGAATATGCAAAATCCAGGAAATATAGCAAGTAAAATTCTGAGTGTTAGGGTTTGCAGTGCTGAGTTGCCAGAGAAATAGAGGTTCTGGAGAGGGGTAAACATGATTGCCAGGAGGCTAGAAGGTGATGGGGGTGAAGAGGTGTAGAAGGTGATATGGATAGGTAGAGATGGGCAAATGTAGAGAGGGAAGAGATTACAGCTTCTCTGAAGACTTGTAAAGGGGAAAGAGTATGTGAAAACATGAGCAAGTACTTAACTGCCTCCTTTCCCTCACTGCCAACAGGCTGAGAAAGTAATCAAAGTACAATCAAAACAAGTAATCACATCTAATTATGCTCTTATTGCCTGTTAAGATGCGATGAGAAGGTTTTATAAAGGTAAGATCTCCAGAAATACTGGGAAGGAAAATCATGGAGCAGAGGAGTGAAAGAATGTTTGAGGATTGATAGACATGATGTTGGATATGGTAACTGCCCAGAGTAGAAGGTCGTGAGAGAACATGGTGCAGAGCCAAAGGTTTGTATTTTCTGTGATGGGCAGAAAGCATCAAGTGTGATGCAGCCTGTTGAGTTGTGCCATCTCCACGGGGATCTGCCTAGGAACATGTTTGTTAGGAGAGACATCAGAAATGGGACTACAAAGAACATCCAAGGACACTGCTTGGTGGCTTTCTTTGTAAAGGTTGGTTATAAATAGTACTTACAGATAGTTTAAGAACAAACTGCTTTAGAGTGTTAAATGGAGAATTCCATGTGCCCAGAGGAAAAAAAAAATTACAACAATAGACACCTCTGAACTTCCTTTACTGTTACTTAGTCAGTAACCCTAACCCAGAGCACACATGTACAACTCTGGTAGCTGTTTGCTTTCCTCAGCTTTCCCCTTTATAAGCTGTCCTACCTTCAAAAGTCGGGAGTGCTTTTAAAGCTTCTGAGCCAGCAATGCACAATGACACAATTTGCAACTCGACATTGCATTCGCCTACTTCAGTGTCTGCTAAGAGTGTGTGTATATTTATGTGCGGGCATACTAATTCTGAAATGGCATTGCATTGAACTTTTTTAATAGAGCTAATAAAAACCTTGTAATTACTCCAGGATGTGTTTAACACTGCTTTTGATGTGGAATGACTAACATGCAGGTAGAAAGTCATTTTTATAGAAAGGTAGGTTTTGCTTTGACAGGTTTGATGTATTTGTTTTATGAAATTTAAATAAAAATTCTCTCAGAGAAGCTGCAGCATATAAATTCTACTTGAGGAAATGTGATTTTTCTTCAATAAAATAAATTAACATAGTTTGGGACATTTCCATCACCATCTGGTTTCCTGCAAAGAGCACCGGAGAGGTGCTTGACAGAACAGTTCCTGACTTCAGAAAGACTAGTGCCGATGGTCAAGCAGGGATGAGAAAGTTAAGGATAGCACTAGATGGGCTTGGATGACTTTAATGAGAGTATTTAACAGTAGGAACTTGGGAAGATGAACCAATACCTAGACCCAGAAATTCAGTTCATCTAATGGTGGCCAGAGTGAATCATTTTAACTGGATCATCTTTTTAAGGGTACTGTGCAGTACAACTGCTTGTTGTATGCTCCTGACAAAGGCTCGGTATGTGTGTGGCGGTAGCTGCAGCTGGAGACTGAAGGTCCTTTCTGGAGCTGGGCGGCAGCGTGTCCCTCCTGTGCCTGGCTGCTGGAGGAGCAGTGAACTGGCTGCCTTCCAGCCTCACTGCCTTTAACCATTTTGGCTATTTACTGCCCTTTGTGACAGCGGCCCTTCTTCTGGCCAAAGCCCAGTGCAGTGACTGAGAGCAGTAGGGTTCATTTAGCTTCCCAGCAGCATGAGCTGGGCGTTATATGTCTGACCGTGCTTTTACTTCCTCCTTGCAACTCACATGTGTCACTTCTCTGAGAGTCTCTTCACTGATTGAGAGCTTGGGTGGCTTCTGGGGAAAACCTTAACTTTCAAAGTATGCTGAGATTTCAGAAAGCCAGTGTTCTTTGACTGCAGTGGTACCAAGATATGTCTTCATTCTCACTTTAAGAAAACCTCTGATTCACTCCTCTGTATTAAATAAGGCCAGTGGATGAACCTTGGAGAGAAATGGCTCTAGCAAGGGAAAAACCGAGAGTTTCTGGGCTATCATCCAGCACTTGTCTTGCAATAAAAGCAAGGAAAATGATCTTTTGGTTGCTACTTTTATATCAAAATATAGTTTCATTATTAACCAGCAAAATAGCTTGCACTTTAATGTATAATTTAAGCTTTGTGTGCATATTTTGTTAAGACGGAGGTTACTGAAGAACCAACTTAACTACTTCAGACTAATACAGTTTATATTTCTTTTTCCCTGTTAAGCCGTTAATTTTTAAATGAAGCTATCTGGCAGTGATATAAGGGGGTTTAGGATATCTTTCCCCACTCCTCTTTCTAGAGCTGCTGTCTGCAACATAGGAGTTTCATGCATACAGGGAGATGCAGCCCAAACGTACGTACTTCTTTTGATTAAGCACTCGAAGCCGCTTGAGTTGTTTTATAGGTTAAGGCAATGCAGAGGGTTGGGAAACTGAATATATATATTTATGTATAAAATGAATTTGCAGTGAAGAATAGGGTTTGTAGACAGGAATGAAAGGCCTATGCTGTTTACCCACCCACGATTAAGAGGCTGTAATGCTGTTAGTCCATCTTGTAGCTGCATTATGTTAAAAAAATACAGAAAAGAAATGAAAGTTGCAACTAGCATTGGCAGCAGGAAACAAAAACTCTTCTCCATCCCTCCCTCAATTATTCTGTAAGAGCCTTTTTCTATTTTTGGCACTATAGTTGACATTTCTCTGTGCTACATATACTTAGCAATCTTTCTTTTCTGTGGAAATTAGCACCGTGCTACATTCGGTGTTAATACAGTGCATTTTTAGTATGTTTTGCTGAAAAGAGGATTGGGAAAGTGCTCTCAAGATGTCACCTACTGTGAATCAGGCCATATGCATGTTAGCTACCATTGCTATATAGAGATGGAAAATAAAAAACCACCCACCTTTCACACCACAGCTGTACGTAGATGAAGTGTCGTCACTGAAGTCTTAAATTATTTGTGAGGCAAGTAATTCACTGTCACTGATGCTCTAGCATGGCTTTGAATTACGTTGCTGTGGCAGGGGTTATGCACCTTGTGGAAAAGCAGTCAGTTCTGGAAGAAAGGCACAAAAAAGAATAGGGCAAGGAAATAATTAAAACTGGTAGCCCTTAGAAGTATATGTGCAAGGAGGAATGTATAAATTACTTGAACATAGACAAAGAGAATGTGCCGAGGAATTTTAAGTTGCAGTTGAAAATGTTTTTAGATCTTTATATAAATTGCCATAGGATTTTTGTAAAGTTCTTGTATATTTGCTTTCTAGAAATGCTTTCTCTAAGTAAGCCTATAAACTCAAGACCTTGGCAAGCATAGAACAGGAGAAGAGCCACAAATGCGGTATTGACACTACTCTATTTTTAATAGGCTTATTTCCATGGACTAGATCCATAGAAACACATCCAGAAGCTGTGAAAGGGGAATGGAATGGTGAGCATATCTAACTTTGAAATTTGGTCATTAAAAAAAAATCTTCATATTACTGAAAGTCTTTATCTGAGGAGGTTAACAAAATTTGTACCAATTGTGGCAATTCTATAGCATGAAAGCCCTGCAGCTAGTATAATGGGATTGAGCGAATCTAAGAGTCCGTAGGCTGAAGCGTTCACGCAGGGCTACTGAAATAAAAACTGTCTTAGTGTTCTGATTTTTTTGAACATCCAAAATTGGAGGAAGGGTTGTATTTGCACTGTATATTATTCACTGCAACCTCAGTTCAGCCAAATATTTGCTTATCCTTAGTTTTTTCTTCAGGAAGGCATTTCAACAGACTTCAGTATTTGGAGTTATTCACACTTGCTCCTGAGTTACAGAGCTATAAATAGCTTAATATGGCTTCAATTCAAAGGCAAAGTCTCCCTTCCCTGGCTCTTCTCTTGGCTGTAAGTAGGTGCTATGAGATGGACTCAGCAGCCTCCTGGGAGACATGATGATTATGTGTGGGAGTCTGTGGGTGACACTTAGCCTTCCAGGATTCCCCAAACTAGCTGGAGTGAGATCGTGAGCTAGATTTATGCAACTTCTTTTTTTTCTGATTAAGCTTAAAGCTGGGGTGTGTTCTTGTGCTGTAGCTTTCCAGCTGATGTGCTCCACCAGTGATTTGAGATCAGGGAACAGCTAATGGGAAGTAACACAGACGTGCTTCTCCCAGCTCAGGATCCTGTGTGTGGATGTCAGGTCCCAGCACCAAGTTCTGCTATACGTGTCCCGTCTGCTTGCTAGCGTAACTGCCGCAGTGCCGTACGACGTCTGGTCTGTGTGGCACTGGGAACAGCTAACTCTGTAATTGGGTAGGCTCTGTGCTGTGCCTAACAGGGTTGGGGCATCTGTTAAGGCCGATGTCGCTGCCTACCATATGAAGTGACATTAGGTAAGAATGGCGTTGAAACAAACCAGAGGGTTTTTTTTGTCGATCTGTTCTTGTGTTTAAATAATATTTTTAGAATTGTTTTTTCTTATGCTGAGAGTTCAACATAATTGTTTCAGCAACAAAAATAAAACATTTGGGACGTAGTTTAATGGACTGTGGCTTTAACCAAGCCAGGGACACTGTCAGACTATAAAGCAAATTCATCTCCTTTTTGGCTTTTGGTAGGGACTTTTTTTTTCTGTTGCTGCTGACATTTCCGATTTATTTTGGCACTAGTTCTCTCAGAATAAGCATTTGCACTTCAGATGCTCCTGTTTTGTGTCTACAATCTTTAAAAGAGTTAATTTGATCACTAATCATATAGAGGAGCCTTATAATAAACCTGTCTGCTATAAATTTTCCTGTGTTTAAACAACTTGGTGGCATACACTTTTAAAGATAGTTTATGGTATGCTTTAATATTTATTGCGATTGTAATATACCGAGAGTAGCACCACTAAGCAAAACATTTAACTTCTGGTGCTTGAAGAGGTTCTGGTTGGCTGTGTAAATTAAGCATACATATAAATGGGTATTTAATAGGATTTTTAAATGCTGTATTATCCACCCAGGGCAGTTTCACAGGAGCTATTGTTTGACATCTATTAAAATGGCAAGTATTTGTTTACATGTCTACTGAATTAATATGAATTAATTAATGATTTATTTTTAAGTATGCACTTTCTGCTCTTACGAAGGGTTTGAGTGTTTGCCTCAAAGTTGTTTTCAGATTTGCTGCTAATGGTCAGGAAGCACTGAGAAAAGTTGTTGCTATGTGACTGTTTGTGTGGTATCGCACTGCTATATTCCGCATCTCATATAGAATCAGGGATGTGTAGGTCAGTTCTGCTCTGAATAAGCCAACAGCCTCTGGCTTGCTGCAAAATCAATCAAAAATGTAAATATCATGCAACCTCCACCCCCAATTCCTACTGATTGTTTCAAGTGTTTAGTGAACCACTCCATTCTGCCGTGATTTAAGCTCTAGATTTGGGTTAGGAGCTTTTTGGAGACCATGGACAATATTTGAAAAAGTTTGGGTATTTGTACATAAGTTTTTCATTCTATGTCATCTCCTAACCATGTCAATTACTCCTCCGTTTTTTATTTTTCCTCCCATGTCTATCTTACTCTGAGAGGTTATAAGGAATCAGTTCTATTCAACAAGTGGCATTAGGCTGTGTTAGTGTGTACCCAACTTCCAAAAACCTTCTTAGAAGTTCAGTTTCTATTTGAGAACCAAGCATGCATAGCTATTTATTACTGAGCTCGTGTTCCCCCATCAGCTTCAAATTAATGCAATGCTTTAAATGCTGTAATAACACCTGATCTTACAATAAATAAATATTTAAGGTTGCTGTTACTTAAATATGCCAGAGGTGTATGGATATGATAACTCATATTTGAGAATTGGGGGGGAATAGTATGTGCCTTTATTCACTCTTAAAGATCGTAGAAGTGCCTCTTATATCAATGTCTTCATAACTAGTTGGTTTTTTGGCTGATTCAGTAGCTACACTGGTGAGAGGGGAAGGGGCGGGGGCATGCCACAAGTGAGACATGATTGCTCCTTGGAGTGTTATTATGCCAGTTTGCTGCAGTCGAGCAGTAAACATCTCCAGTGATCGGCTGCTGCTGCCGCTCCGCTGGGAAAATCTGTGCGTATTTTTGTTTCTCAGTACAGCTGTACTGTCAAAGAGGGAATGCTCCAGAGAAGGCATTATTGAAATGTTTTTCTTTTTTTTTTTTCTTTTTTCTTATTTTTTTAAACACAGACATGCCAAGAACTGAAATTCCCCTAAACCTTCATTCTTTTTATTTTTCTTTTAAAGTTCATTCTTCTTAAGTGTGTAACTTCTCGTTGCCTATGGTAGCATCAAACTTTCAAATTCTGCTGTAGCAGGACTAGAATGTTTTTCAGGAAAATACTCAGCCTTTTGGACATATTTGTATGTTCTTACTTTACAGATCTTCCTTCTATCATTAGTTCATAATTGTCCTTTGCTCTGTCAGTCCTTGTATCTAGTGTTCAACATTGTGTTTCTTAAAGAGTGACTTTGGGGACTCTGTAGTAACCCATGTCTTGTGAGCTATTTCTGAGTTGGCAGGATCTATTTAACAGGTATATTCTTGCTTTCTGTACTTCATACCAGGGTTTTTTTCTGGTACAAATTGGAAGAAAAAGGGGGGGGCAATTTTTATTCTATTACATTACAGCTTTATATAGAGATGCTTATTCTTGGAGCACCAGTGTTGCTATACTCATGGTTTACTTGACATTTCATCAAAATCAAAAATAAACCTGTCAAAATTCTGTCCTAAAAATCTCTCCAGTGTAGACTCAACTAAAGGATGTCAGCTGAGCTCTGAATAACTTTCCAAAATAGAACATCGTGATTGGAGATCTTGATTATTTTTTTTTTCAAGGTTGTAAAATGAAATAATGGAGGCCTCTGAAGTGTGTATGTGGGTTTCTTTCTAGTCTTATAACACATGTAATCTGCATAGGGATGTGATCTTCCTTAGGTTGACCTGAAGGAACTAAGATAGGCTCCTGAATTACTTGTTTCTGTGTTGACATATAGAAGGTTGGAAGCACTTGACAGCAAATGCCACCCAATGTGGCATCCAAAAAGCAACAGAGCCTAATTCTTTTAGGATTCACTCTTAATGGTGGGGGGGACAACAGGGAATGGGAAAACAGTGATGAGCTCACATCTTCAAATGTTCCCGGAAGTCAGACTACTGCATTGGATTAATTTGAATCATTTGGACAGTGTGAAGACACTCAGCCTTTGTTTAAAAGTAGCCATGTAGAATATAGAATGGTGCAAGTAGTTTCTGTTCTTTGAAGGTATCCTTGCAGAATCTAAACTAACTTCTGAACTGGCTAAGTGGAAGTTGAGGTGACAGTAAACAGAGGAATGTTTTGGTGAGTAGAAGGGAGGAAGAAGCCACTTTTGAGCAACATGGGCAATGTTCCTCAAAGAAGGGGTTCATTATTTTTTTTTCTCAAGGAAGAACTAGCTGCTGTTTTTCTCTATGGGTGTAATGTACTTGTGTTAATTTACTGGTAACATACCTGATGGGCTCGAAGCTTCCTTATTACAGCTACATAGCAAGCCTTAAAACATTTTTTTTTTCTCCCTCATGGATCATTGCTATTGATTTTGGTCTATTCACGTGTGTAGAAACAACAGGCCCTTTAGGAATGGTCTGAAATTGTTGTAGGAGCTCTCTGCTGGAGGTAGGGACACAAACTGTTGTTGAAGTGCCAGTGAAAGAGGAGGAGGAGAAAGAAGGAAAGCTGGATGCTTTTGTATTCTTGAATTTGTTGATTCCTGTAACCTTGAGCTGTTTTGTCAAGACTGACGTTTCTCTAGCCAAAATGAAAGTGAACGGTCCCATGAGATCTGCACTGTTGCTTCAATTAGACGCAAGCTGCCTCCGTGTTTGATGTATAATATTTAAGTTCTTCCTGAAAATGCTGCCTGTATGCTGCACCTAACAGCCTGCAGTGACCTACTGCTGCTGAACAGGGTGGGAAGAGTCCTACTTGCACGATGATGGAGACTGGAAAAACCTGTCTTCTTTTTTAACCCCAGAATGAAAAGTGGAGCAGTGTGTGTGGTGTAGGATTTTAAATGGTTTTGCTGCTCCCCTTTATTTTGACAGTGCTATTTGAGATAGCAAGTGTTGGTATTAACCACTGGAAGAAAATGTCAACTGCAATCCATGTCTTTGCAAATTAAAAATGGAGCTGTGTTTGTAGTGTAAGGGATCCTAATAGATCCTACCCAGGGATCTATTGCCATTGAAAGCAGGCTAAATACGGTATATAGTGTGACGTCACCTAGGACCTTTAAATATTTAAGTAAATAAGGGCTGCATAGTCTGGCTTATGAAATTTCATTGCTTGTTTTCCATATCTTTTTGAAAAGAAACACAGCAGGTTTCCCTCCAGAACACATATTCGTTTTGTGCTCTTTAGAAGACTAGCAGTTTAAGTTGTTCAACAAGGCCAAGTGCCGGGTCCTGCGCTTGGGTCACACCAACCCCTGTCAGTGTTATAGGCTTGGGACAGAGTGGCTGGAGAGCTGCCTGGTAGAAAAGGACCTGGGAGTGTTGGTCAACAGCCAGCTGGACGTGAGCCAGCAGTGTGGAAAAATGCCAACGGAATCCTGGCTGGTGTCAGCAATGGTGTGGCCGGTAGGATAGGGGAAGGGACCTGTGCTGGCACTGGTGAGGCCACCCCTCAAGTGCTGTGTTCAAGTTTGGGCACCTCACTACAAGAAGGACATTATGGTGCTGGAGCAGGCCCAGAGAAGGGGAACAAGGCTAGTGAAGGGTTTGGAGTACAAGTCTGATGGGGGGTGGCTGATGGAACTGGGGGGTTTACTCTGGGGAAGAGGAGCCTGTGGGGAGACCTTGTTGCTTTCTACAACTACCTGAAAGGAGGGTCTAGTGAGGTGGCTGTTATCACTTCTCCCAAGTAACAAGCAATGGGACAAGAGGAAATGGCCTTAAATTACACCAGGGACATTTAGATTTGATGTTAGTCGAAATTCCTTCATTCAAAGGGTTTTCAATCACTGGAACAGGCTGTCCAGAAAAGTGATGGAGTCACCATCCATGGAGGCGATATGTAGATGTGGTGCTTGGGGACGTGGTTTAGTGGTTAGATTTGGCAGTGCTAAGTTAATGGTTTGTCTTGATGATCTTAAAGGTCCTTTCCAACCAAGATGATTCTATGATTATAGTACTATTACCTTCATGTTAACCAAAATGCTTTGCAAAGATTTGGAATAAATTCAGGTCTTAGGGGAATTTTTGGCATGTCCAGTACTTAATGAAGCTATCGCTTATTGAGAGTGATCTGAAAGGATGTTTTTATGCCCTAAGTCTATTTTTCTATGTCTGTGTGTGGTGTGTGAATTAGATGCTATTGTCTATCCATTTGTGTTTTCTATAAGCTCAGCTTGTGGAAGGGAAATGATAGCCTATCTTCAATAACATCTCACTGATGGGGGATCAGATGGTGTTAATGCTGAGGCTGTTAAGTGGGGAGTAATAGTCTGTTTGGCTTGGAATGAAATACAGCAGTTTTGTAACCGCAATAGAAAGTTATAAGCAGAAAATGGCAATGAAATCCGAGTCAAGTGCTTTGTTTCGGAAAATCGACGGCACTTAAACCCTTTTTATAAAACAGCTTGTTTTAATGCTGCTGTAAGTCTCTCTCCGTTTCATGCTTCTGTTGCTAGGAAGTCCATTGTATTTGTCACAATGTTTTTAAATGTGAAGGATTATTTTTAAATAATTCAGTTCTGGGCTACAGAAATATGCTAATTCTCTTTATTGGAACAATAAAGCACAGCTTTAGGTTACTTTATAATGTTACTCACGCTAACTATGCTCTGGAGTTCATCCAGACCTGTCTTGGCCAGTTTATTCTCCTGGGCTTTTGTATGTGTGGGGTTTTGGTTTGGTTTTTCCTCCTTTGCTGGACAATGTGTCTCATTCCAGACGCCTGTCTGTGCAGATCGCTCTCTTCTTCCCTGGGTGAGGCTCTGCTGGGCACTATCTCTGCATACTGGGTCCCTGCTGAACTCTTGCAGTTGAATATTGGTTTAATAAGTGGACTTTTTCTCTCGTACAGTCATTTCACAAAATGCTTGAAAGCACGAGGCTTTAGCCTGGAAATCGTGGAATTTAGCAAAATTTAAGCAAGAAACTTGCATTTTATTTCCCTGGAGGCCTGTGCATACTTGATTATCAAGTTACATTGATGCTAACTGCCGCGACGGAGAGAGACGGGACACAGCTTGATGCAAGCAAGAGTCGATTTATTGTAAAGAATCATTCCTTTTTATGTGCTCTGCAGATGGCTGCTTTCTTTCAAACATACGTGTTCGTGGGCTACATCTGATTGGTCAACGTTTTGCTGTCGCAGCAGCATCTCTATCTTATCATGCTAATAGAACTTTTAAAACCTGGTCAGACAGCAGCTAGACCTTAACAATAGAGGACACTTTTTCCTGGAGTCTGTCCCAGCCGGCAACGATGCTGCCGCCTTGTTTAGTTTCCCTGAGGTTCAAGGCCTAAAGGCTCCATCCTGTTATCTGTTAACCTGGCAGTGCTTGAGGCTTTGTTTCTCAAGCTGCATGCCACAGTTAACGGCATTAACCTTCCTTGTTTGAACAGAAGTAGTGTAACACTCTTACAGCCAACATATGCCGTGTGTAGTTAGTTACACGTACATCACTACTTGTGCGAGAGTTTGTAATTGCTCACCTTGACTAATATGTGTATTAAATCTTTCTCTTTCAGATCTGCCTTGAGTGAAGTTTGACAAAAAATGTTACAGCGGTTTTGTCTCTGGAAATGGTTAGCTGTAGGAACCGCACTTGCTACTGTCTTAGCAGGTTGTTCGGCCCAGAATGATGAAGGTAAGTTTGCTGTTGTGGGCGTGTAGCTGTGGGAGGGGTGGGGATGATTCTTTGCTTTCATTGTAATTCTTACACCGCCCTTCCAGTGCGCACACACACACGCCCCTACAACCCTGAATCATTGCTTGGAAAAGTATTTTGATACTTGGCAGGGGAGAGAGGTTACAATAAAGATAGAGCTGGGTATTTTGTCATGATTTTAAACATCTACCTGTGATTGTGTTGTACAGAGCTGCTGATTTACCTGGCAATATAAACTCTTCAGTTACAATTACTCAGTATTGGGCTCGAGTGTTAAAATTTGTTTCCTCTTACTCATTGAATAAATACTTTACCTTGCTTTTTTTATATATCGATGGTTACAGCACTTGGAACAGGAGTTTGAGAGAGAATTGCTAATGGTCTGGATACATATCTGACCAAAATCTTGAGAAAAGATGCCCAATGAGGATCTTCTAGCAAAACAGTACTTAAGAAATACTGAAATAAAGCACCAATAGCTCATGCTTATCCTTGCATCTTTGTTGAATTTACTTGGGAATACCAAGAAGTGTGTTCTACCAGTTATCTGAAGCAACAAGAAATTGGAGAGCTAGATAACTGATTAGGATTTATTCTTTTGAACAGTTGTAAAAAGTTGAAGAGTTTGGACTTGTTCTTAAATGCTATTAAAAACAATGAGGAGAATAAATAAAAAACAATTACGGTTTCAGAAAGTCTGTAATGAAGTTGCTCCTTGTAAGTGGCACTTATGCCTTCCATGTAGGTAAGCTGTAATAGTGCGTGCTTATGACTTGCAGATGGCTTATCTTTTAGGAAACTATTTTGGCACTTATGAAGTACAGTAGTTTTGCTTTTCTAAGAAGGATTCAAAGCTACTTGAATTTTCCTTTTTTTTTTTTTTTGTTGTATGAAGTAGAAAGTATATTTTTCTTCCTCGATTACTGTTCTCTAAATATCCTTTTATTTCTTTCCATCCCCCAGCCCAACCCTTCATTGTATTTGATGTCCATAATATACAAGAAAACTAATTTCATTTTATCCATCTTTGCACACTGTCATTATAGCTGTCATTCTTGACACTGAAGTGAAGTGCATGAACTGCTTGTATTTCAGATACTTGATCTATGCTTGGATACAATTAGCTTGCTTTTTAATCATTTATTATAGTGGAGGAGCGGTGCCATTATGCTTTGCAGCGTTGGACTCGGTGATGGCTGTCAAGTGCTCTTTGAGCAGCAAAATGTTAGATTTAAGGGAGGAGAGGCTGCCTGGCAGCAGGATGTCCCCTGGTGTGTTCAGCAACACTGGACCATGTGGATACTAGAGAGTACTGGGAATAAGTTGAAGGGGGGTGGAGAGGGAATCAGGATGCTAAGACTGTGCTGGGCTGTGTCTATTCTGGGGTCATGAACAAGAGTGTGTGTGTGTGATAGGCTGAAAAGATAAAGCAATACTTTTTACTGTGATCTTGTTTGCACTCATGCAGAGAATGTGATAACGTTTGCTCCAAAAGGCATCTTTGATCAAAATAACATTGTGAATTTGAGTTGAATTCCAATTTCTAATTGCACTTGAAAAAAGCTGAAGTGTGTAAAACACTGGCACAGGTAGCCCTGAAGGTATAGCATTAGATAGTTTGGTAATTCATAACAGGAAAAAGATTCCTCAGGTATCACTTTCTGTTCCTTTCTCCTCCTTACATGATGAACTCCCATGTCAATTGATGTCCGCATCTCAAAAAGCATGCAGATTCCACCTTTTTGTTACAGGTGTTAGAGGAAGGGAAAGATACTTGTCCGCAGTTTCCTCTAAAGTGAAAGTGTGACTGCAAATGTATAGCAACTTCCTTCCTTAAAACAGCTGTCAACATGTAGCTGCAGTTTGGGATCTCTTGTTCACGTAGCTGTTTGTTGCCCGAGTGGGTCGCTTGGTAGGAGAGAGTCAGTGCAACTTCTTCCCTCTGTCAGGAGTTCGTTGTGAGCAGGTGAAAAATGCATCACTGACAGATAGCAATGGCAGCAGAAATTCAGCTGATTACATTTCTTGTTAGTTTTTTAATTGCCTTGCACCAGTTTGACTTTTTATTTGCTGCTTCTATCAAGCACTTGTAATAATTCTATGAAAACTTGCCAATAAAACTTTTGCTCATGTCACTAGGAAATGGAGAACACCTGAAAACATTTTAGTCAGGTCTAAATCTTGTGAGTGGTTTAGCAGTGCATCTACTCCAGATATCTACAGCTTTGGAGGCAGTGTTTGGATAGTACTGGGGCTTTCCAGGCTTTCTTTTGGTGCATTAACTTAGATTTTTGGAATTTCCCAGTTTCTGTCAAAGCCAGTGTTTCACACGAGTTTGCAGTGATCCCTGCTAGTGTGGTCGCATCATGATATTCCTTCTGGGGGTGTTTTTGTATTTTTGTGTGTGTAGTTTGGTTTGGGTTGCTTTGTCCTGGCTCACGCCATTTTGTTCAGCACACACCCAAACTTGTGTTTCTCTTGAATCGTAATCTTCTCTTACATGGTCTGAACAGAGGGGATCTTGTTTTTGCATGAATATAGCTGGGGCGAGTGGGAGTTCAGCTATGCTGTTGCTTGGAGAACATAGAGCACCCTGATACAAACCTGAGAATGAACTGATTCCCTTCCCTGCCCCCCATGTTCAGGAAAGTGTAAACTTAGTTACGAGTATCTCTAATATCTTCAGGTGCTTGGTATGAATATCATAATGTGGTAATAGAGAAAAAAGGATATGACAGTAAATGTAAGCCAGGGTGGGGTAGTGGGTACTCGACAAATGCCACCCAGCTAATGAGGCGATGCTTATAAGAACAATTACTTGTAATATATTTCTGGCAGCTAGATAGAAAACTATGTTATGTACTTACTTCATTGCAAAGAAGAATTTGGCATGCTTGGGACTGGTAGAGTAGTTCTAATTTGCAATAACAGGATGTGTAATTTAACATATATATTATAAAAGATGCATTCTCTTAGCAATTGGAATTTAAAAACAGTGTCATTATTTTAACAGCAGAACAATCATGACTGCAAACAGGAAAAATCAATTACAGCAGAAATTATAACCTATTTATTTGCATCTAGCATGGAAATAATCTCTTTACGTGGTTGTAGCTCCACTTATTTAGTCTGTTGCATGTATCTCTCACTGCATTTTGTTCCATTAGCTCATACTTTCTCTAGTTCAGATGTTTTTCCTTGACCTCCTGAGTCAGCCACAGCAATTAATGATGTTACAAAATAGACTTAAAAACTTTATCAAGGACTGCTTTGGAAATAGTTAGGCTGCTTTCTTCCTATACTTACTAGAAAGTTTCCCCAGAATCTCATTTGTTCATTTGGCTCAATGCCATCGTCTCATAGAAAATGAGACAATTTATTCATAGCAAGCTGATAGTGCCTGCATAATCTTTCAGTTCAGGTAATGTGTTTCCATCACTGGTGGTTCTGCTCTCTGGCCAAAGGAACATTTAGAGAGCAATAATTCCCCCTCTCTGTTCTTTCCTTGCTACACTAAACAAACACGTTTCTGTAGGCTGCCCTTGCAAAGTAGGTCCTCCTGCCCTTCATGATTGTGGTAGTTCTGCTCTGTGGCTCTTCAGCTGAATTTGTCTCTTGAACATGGTTCCTGGCATCTGTGCATTGTATCCAGGTGACATCCTGGCAGTTCTTTCTGATGTCAGCTGTGCTTTGCTGTGTCTGCTGGAGTTAGTGAAGTGTATTTTGTGCATTGGTGGCAGGCTGTGGTGCTGTAATGTGGGACAACTTTGTTTCTATAGTCACCTGCAACTGATAAGAGTGGGCCTTTAGGGATTTCTTTCACAGCCATGTTTTTCTCATTGATGCTGAAGTGACATGCAAAGCGATGTCAAATTTGCACTTGAGTCTTGTTTCAAGTTGTGGCACTAATAAATTTGTTCCCTGCTTTTCCTGTTCCAAGTTTTCAGTGAGCTGAAGTTTTGGCTGTGTTACTACTTGCTTGTGGAAAACTCTATCCCCTTTCAGGACAAAGTCCCCTCTGAGCTGAGGTTGCTTGCCATCTTGGATTAGCCAGCTCTCTTCAGGTGATGCTTGCAATGTCCATACTAATCCAACATCTCCAGCTTCATCATTTCCTGTGCAGAGCATGTAAAATCTACTGATGGAATGCAAATAAGTTACATCAACTAAACACCTTTAGTATTAAAAGAGAGCACCCTAATTATTAAAAAAAAAAAAAAGAAAAAAAAAGAAATCAATTCTCTTGAATTGAATTCTCTTGAATTAGAGGTATCGCATTAGTCTCAGTGTGCTGTTGATGAACCCATTTGGTATTTTCTTCTGGTGATATCTTTGTTTGCTTGGTTTTTAACTCAATCATACAGTATGCCAGGATAAATGTAAGACTGTGGGTGGATGGATAATGTGGCTTTTTGTTTTTAAAAAAGAAAGAAATCTGGTTTTATGATTTCTGCAGCCCTGGTTGGCTGTCTTCCAAGCTGGAGGGGTAGAGCGATGATTTTTTTTTCCAGCCCCCGCTGTAACATTTTAGCTTAAGTAAAAGTAGAAATGTCAGTTATAGCCTTGCAATATGTGAAATTAGGTCGGCTACGATCTTTTATTTTTACAGCGTTGCTCTTCTTAAGTTCAGAGGCAAACACTCAAGCTAAAAGAAGCCATGAGAAGGAAGGTGGAAACCTAGGATCTGCTAGAGAATAATCTACTGCACCAACCTGATATTGTCTTTTTGTACTAGCACTGAGAAGGGTGCATGGGCATGGTTGGCTTAAAAGTAGACTGCAGGCAGACCTCGTTTATACCAAAGTTAAGGTTTTTGGCCTCTCTTTTGGAAGAATGTAAAGGCTTAGTCATGACTCCTTTTGCACATAAGTACCTGCAAAACCCAAACAACCATCTTGGTAAGCAGAGCTGACTCACCCTAAGGCTGTGTAACAGATAGGTCTGCAGCAGGGGAGGGCAATGCCAAGTTGAGCAGGGCTTCATAGCAGCCTTTGAGTTAGGGGTAATGGAAAACTCTATTCTCACTCAATTTGCAAATGGAAGCTCAGACTTTGCAAGGCACGCGTGCTAGGGAGGCAGTAGCACATTTCTTGTCAACTCAAGTCTCTGAAGGTGTTGAACTGACTGAGAGTAGGTCCATCTATAGCTAGTGTTGAAATTTGAAATAAGAGTCAGTTGGAGCTAGACAGAAGGTTTGCTTATGAAGCGCAATTAAGGGTTAAGCAGATTTTAAAATTTTGCTTTACGTAGGGTATAGCCATTTATATAGTGTTTACCCCAAACTGGAGATTGCTTTGTAAAATAAGGTTCTGCCTGTTAAAACACAACTGCAATTTACTTTTGCTGCCAGGATTGTTCAGGCATAAGCTGCTTCAGCTGCTTTTCTGCTGCGTGGGGCCCTCTCTAATAGTTACTGTCTCATATTCAGTTTAACAGAGTCCTATGCTACAAATATTGAATAACTGAGAGCCTCACAAATCACTCTAAGAGGCTGCTTTAAAAATAAAGTATTTTCAGATATTGGTATATTGCTGTTGGACAGGAAATTAGCTTAGGAAAATGCATATTTGAATACATGTAGGTCATTTATTATTCCCAGAGCCCTATACTGTACATATTCAGCGAGGGACAAGAAATGGAAACAGGTGATTGCCTGAGGGCTGCCTGGGAAAGCTTCTGTTCTTCAGAACACAAGTAACTTGCCAGTTTCATGGAAACTCACTGCCTTTGGTTGGGAGCTCTGGCACTTGGCTGCTGTCATCCTAAAGGGAGAAGAGTTGTCCTGGATGTTTTGAGTTCAGCCATTTGTTTCTCTGAAGGGTTGAGTTCTGCAAAGTGTAATTTGTGGGATGTCTCTTGCAACACTTTGAATCTGCAGATCAATTTCCCTTTGCTGAGAGGTGAGTTAAATTCATGGAATACAGGCATCAGAAACAAGGTTCTTCTTATTTAATGTGCAAATTTCAGCTCTGTGATGGTGCTGGGATGCATGAGGCAGGATGCCACTTGTTGAAAATAAACAAATCCCAGATACCAGCATGATTGGCACAACCAGACTGTGGGATCTAACTAGGAACGAGCCTCTTTTAGGCACTGGCTTGCCAAGTTCTTTCTCCTCAGCTTTATTCTTTGGCACACAAGGTGTTACATGTTGGATTGCCTGAATTATATGTTTGCAAGTGTCAATGTTCTTTGAGGCTCCTAGGATTTGTCTGACTGATCTATCCCTTGATGTGGGAAAGCTGTGAATACTGAGCTGGTGCTTCTCCCCCAAAGGCTGGATGCCGTTAAGGTGGGATTCATATCTAGGAAGGGAAGGACAAGTCTGGCTGGTGAAAGTGCATGGTCACAGATTGAGTGTCCTCTGTAAAAATGCCTGGGCCTTTGGGACTTTCAATGAGTGAACTATGACTTTGATGATGTTGTGCTGAGCTTCTAAAAATCTGCCACAGTTGTGTCTCTGCATTCATATGGTGGCTTATAGCCACAGAGCACACGTGTTGAGCAATGTGAACCCCTGTACTGGTCATTTCTGTGCTTTAATGGGAATGTTTGAAATTTTTGAGTGGAGAGATGTATCTCTGTACATTTAACAATTTAGTGTTTTGGCACAGAATTAGGGTGAGGGAGTAAAATTTTCTCAAAACTGTGTCAGTTGTCTCCATCTCATGTCCACATTTCTCACTTTGATTGAAACTAATTTATTTTGGCCATGAGAGACAGTGCACTGGCATGATGTGAGTAGGCCAATGCTACTCCTGATGTGGGAGATTCCCTTCATAATTGTGCGTGGCTGGGGCTGGGTACTGAGCATTATACTGCAACTGCTCTGTGTGTTTATTCTGCAATAAAGGCCTTTAGATTCACAGTATTCGTGAGCAATCACAGACATGTATCTATTAATGTAAAGTGTGTACACACACGTGCATTTTGCATTTCTGTTCTGAACAGTATAAAGACATTGAAGGCAACAACCTTTCCTGCACAGACCTTGATCTAGCTCTACTGGCATCTTTCCCTCTGGACTTGAATTACCTGCCAAGGTGCTCCTTGCACATATGCTCATTCTTAATGTCTGTGTAAAGAGAATCCACTTGCTGTAGATGAGATGCTGCCAATTTAATTCTTCAAAATATGACTCCAAGCAGTCATTGGTTTGGTATTTTTTGTGTGGTTCCATGGATTCTGACGCTGTTCCTCATGAGAGAAATTCCATTTGCACTCATATAGCAAATTCTTTTCTTGGTTACCTGCTGAATTGCCATGACGCCTCCAGCTTGATCAGCAGAACCTGCTTCTTTTGTTTTATTTCAGTTTTCTGTTCAGCATAAACACGTTTGCAGATCAGAAGGCCACTAGTTTCTTTACTAAGAGGCCCTTAATTAAGAACAAATGTCAATATTTTACCTTGGCTCTTTGCTAAAATAATTTTAGAGTAATTCAGTTGAAATTGGTTTTGAATAACTGGACTAGAAAAATGCTAATATACAAAGGACAGAATTTAAAATCTGCCTGTGTCCCCTAGTGCAGTATTGTTCATATCATGGACTGCCATTTACATTGCCTGCTTAATTTTTATTGTTATTGGAACTACGGTGCTGGCTTGTTTCTATTTGTGTATTGTATAAGTAGTGATAGTTTGGGAACTGAGAATTGCTGGGTGTGACTTGGGAGCCTAGTAATTTTTTTTTTAACAGTAAGAAGTATGACCGCAGCAGGCCATTTGTGTTGATACAGAAGGAAGCTTTGAACTGCTCAGGGTTGAGCTTGGTTGGTGAGTAGCCTGCAAGCATAGATAGGTTCCAATAAGTAAGTTCTGCACTGCACAATTAGTTGGGTTAGGTACCTAAGTTATGGTGTTGAAATACAGTTTTCAGAGCACAAGTTGAAGGGTTTTTTTTTTCTTTTACTCCAGCTCATTTTCAGACTAACCCTTTCTAAAAGCATTTTCTGAAGATGAAGCAACAGGTCTGGGGAAAGGAGAGGAACCTGAGCCACTGGAAAACTCCGAAGTTGCAGCGCTCACTAATGTAGACTTCATTGCAGCCACAGGACATGGGAGGGATGGAGTGAAGTATAAACTGAAACGCAGATAGTTTCTATGCAGAAACATAAGTTTTTCCAGAGTCCATTAACTTTTCTCTTTTTATAGACTCTTTAAAGTCAGGGAGAAACTTCCTCTTTCTTCAGACTTCTCCTTATCCTCCTGGCTGGGAGTTGAGGTGCACATCCTCTTTCATGCTCAGTGTTTTGGAAATAGCTTTTTTGTGCATAATAATGATCTCTTATCTTTGGGGTTCTCTCTCTGCTGCCATTGAAGTTTGTTGCTAGCTTGGTGAGCTGTATATTCTTTCTGCTCGTGTGTATCACTGTCCCTCTGCTGTCATATTACTTTCCCAAACTCTCATCTCTATTTTCCTTGTCTTGCTCAGTCCAACAGTAAGAATTATTTTCTGAACTCTTATAGGAGACTGTCGTGTATTGACAAATAAGCTGTGATAGGAACAACTTTTACATCCCTTCTATGCTTCAGCTGAATCAATTTTTGATCAGAAGTACCTGTTTAAAACAAGGCACAAGAACTTCAATTTAATCAAAACTTGATTATGACTTGACTTTCACATGACAAGAACTGATTCATAGCTGCGTCCTTTAGAGCATGCGCTCTGTGCATTATGAATTACAAGTTTTGAATGACTTCAAATGCCCAGTTTTGCTTCAGTTCAATTAATTGAACTATTATTTGAACTGTCATTATCAGGAACAGCCTTTTTAATGGCATCAATAAGCATAAGTGTTTTGTTTTATTATGTGGCAAAGATGTGATTGTACAGTGGGTTATTCCAAGGACACCTCCAACTACAATAGCAATAAATAAGAAATTTTAAGTAATTAGTATAGAAAAAGATCAATAGTCCTATAATTAAGTTGTTCTGGGAAAAAAAGAAGTATGAAATCTTTTCAGAGGTGATCTTGACTTTTTTGTTGATTACTTGGTGAGTATGGACTCCTGCTTTGGAATGATTTAAATAGGGACTGGACATTTCCAGCACTTCCAGGTCAGAACTTCTGCAGGGCCTGAGTTCAAAAAGTATCCGCTGCAGTGTGTTTAGAGGGAGCAGAGTTGTGTTTGGGCAACAATTGTGAAGGATGAGCACTCTCGGCTCATTTTAATGCATTCATTTTACAGTAATCATTTCCAGATTAAGGGATCATTACTGTTCAGCTGTTGTCTATCATTAAATATAGACAGTGTTTTTCTTGACTAAAGTTCATGTAAGCTCAGGCAATTGCTAGGGATTTGTATGGAATGCCTGTAGTGGGGAAATGTCTGGGGGTTAAAAACTAAACCAAAACCAACCACCAAAACACCCTCACACCAAATGGTTTCCCCCTATTTTTCCACAAATACTACCATACGTTTGGAAATAATTGTGGTTTGTAACTCAACTCTGGCTTACAATGTCAAGTGAATAAATGCCTTTTGACTTTTGCACAGGTAAGACTACTGATGTTAATATTTACTATGAATTTAATTGAGCAAATAGATTTGGAAATAATATTTGTCTTGAAGACTTTTGCCATCATTCACAGATGCAGTGAAATGAAAGTGGGGATTCCTCCCAGGTAAATGTCCTCTCATCTGTTCTAGGGAGTCACTGCTCAAAGATTAGAATCCTTTTGTAGATCATGAAAGGAAAACTTTTGAGTAAACACAATAAAACCAAAAATGTTTGAGGGCCTTACTGAGTTAGGCTTAAAAAAATAAGAAGCACTCTGTCCTTCACTGTAGTGTTTATTAGACAGTGCATTGAGGCATGGCAAGACTTAAATTGGTGTAGCGATGAATGGTTTATGTACGTAGGCTACAATAAGCAGATATCAAGTACTTAATGTCAGGTTATCCTGGTGCACCTAGTTAATCCTGATTGCAAAGTGAAGGGCTGAGGAGGTGAAAAAAGAAGCAAGGGAGAGAAATAGTGTTCTCAAATTTGGTTTACTGATAAATGGTATTTCTCTGCATTTGAAGGCTGTACGGATCTAGTCCAAATCATCCTAGAAAGCTGATTTTCACTAAAGAGTGGACATCGTGCTATGATTTCGAATGTGTTGACCTTCAGTACCATTTCAGTTTTCTGTTTTGAATTCAGTAGGGATAAACTTTATGGGTTCTTGTTTTGGAACCATCTAAAAGATGTTTTCATTCAAGGTATTGCAAACTGTCAGACATTTTAAAACACATTCCTGCAGAAAGGTAAATAACTTTCTTACATTGTTTGCTCTGCTTGATCCTGTACTGTAATATCATAGTTCTAGTCATTGACTTTTTTTTTAAGCTTCTGATTATTTTGCCTCTGGATTTACTATTGGTGCAATAGTAAATCACAGAATCACAAAACATTAAATAAATAGTACTTGATTTATTTGTCCCTTAAAGTAAATCAAATCCTGCTCTGTGGTACTATCTGTTGAGATGAACAAGTTACTGCCAAAATAATTACTTTTCCTCTTTATTTGCTAGAATGAGCTGTTTGTGTTTACTCAATTATACTGACAAGAGGGGTTTTCTGTTAGTAGCATCATCTCATTTTGGAACATCATTGCTTTGAGCAGTTACGTATAATTCTGTTACTGCAAAGTGGTTCCCTGAATTTAAGGATATATAATAGGGCAGGAGTTAATTATTTGACCTTCTCTGCAAGTCAAAGTCAAATGAGACTAATCAACTCTGTTCAGAAGTAAGTCATTATATTAAACAGGTTTAATTGTTGGGTCCTAAAGAGGAAGTTGCATTAAAAAGCTTCATCCGAACCACTGGATGGTCCAGCCTTAAAACAAGGCATCTGTTCTTGCCCAATATTGCATTGGTCATGCTGGAGAAGGTACTTCTATTGTTTTCTTGGTGACTAGTTGGCCAATGCAGGCTGCTTCTGGGCAAAAATTCATTACTCAAAAAATCAAAACGTAACAGCCAAAAAAACCCAACAAAACACCACGGTAAGTTTTGAAAGATTTCAGAAAAATCAACAGTGGTCTCTTCGTTCCACGCAGTATTGCTGACAATGGTGCTGGATGACAGAGCAGTTCATGTGTTTTTATTGTTAGGAGTTCATGGTGATTGTATTGTTCTCTCCCATCTTTTAAAACAATAGGTTTTACTCACTTTTGGAAATAATTCTTGACTCACCAGACTTTTCCCCCCCAAAAATGTTAAACAAAATGTTTGGGATTCTACTATGTTACCCTTTTAAATGAGATTCTGCAACAATTGCTAGTGTTAGATTAAATTACATAAATAACACCTTTTAAAAATGTTTGTATGTTGTTTCTCTGCTTAATTACAATAGAAACAGTGAATAATAGGAGGCCTGACTCTAAATTGGGGATCTCCAGATAAGTCTTGCTTGCAACGTTGGTCCGTTCTGTAAATATGCTCACTGAACATGAACCCTTGTGTGATGTGAGTGTGGTATGTGCCCCGAGAACCCTGCCCTACATTATCAGCTCTCAGTGTAGAGAATCCCCTCTACAATGAAATGAGTCCTGCTCTCAGGTGGGGGAAATAGTCTCCTGGAGCTGATGTTCATTAGAATAACTACTTTAGAGTTTAGAATGAGGGTTGCACCACTCATTACCTGTATTTCTATGGTATCTAGTCTTTTATCTTGAGGTTTTTAGATGTATAAAGACAAAGCCCACTATCTTCAAGCCAGTATCTTGACCTTTCTCCAAAGTTCAGCTTGGAACTTTTAGTAACAGGTGATAAAGGATGTTTTGAACCATTAGTATAGACCATTTTGTTTAGCATGCAATGCTTCAGATATTCAAGTCAGAAATTTCAGCTGTTTTTCTTCACTGATTTTTTTTTGAGGGGGGTTGTGTGGTTTGGGTTTTTTTCCTTCCAGCTCTTCCCTTATTGTTTTTTCATTGCAAAAGTAATTGAAGGACTCTGGGCTCTATTCATTAGTAGCTTTCTAACAGTTTGAATGTTTTATAAGTTGTTTTATGCTATATATAAACCAGAAGAAGTATTTATCAATGCAGATCGGGAATTTTTTGGCTCTAGAGAGATATTTCGTTTGCTTCCCTTCTGAGAAGTGTTTTAAGGGTTATTTGAGCCCTTTTTCCTGCCTGGATCCAGTATAGGAGTTTCTAACACAAGAAAAAATATTTATTTATTTTAAATATTGTAAATCCTATCTCATTTTGCAAGTACTCTATGGTAAATTAGGGGAGGAAGCTTGAAGTTTTTCACGTATAGGTACATCTTCGGGGTTATCGGTCCATTTGACCCTTTCCTGGTTGCTTTTGGGTTGGGTGGGAGGAAAAAAAAATGCACTAGAGCATGCTATATATCTGCTTTTTTATAATATATGCCTCTAGCAAATTTTCATAACCTCAGATTTATTTCCATAGCAGACATTAATCAGTCAACGATGTTGATAAAGGTTTTGTTGACAGCTTTTTCTTCACTAAAGTGCCACATTCTGTAAGATATGTATTAGTGTGTTTGTCCAGATAGGAAATTAAATGAGGTATCTGCAATTCTCACTGAGCATTAAGGATGTGAAGACAACACTTTCACTTGATAGAGATGGGATTAAAAGCATCAACTTGGAGTTATTTGTATGCTTTTTTAATGGAAAACCAACCCACCAAAATAAACAAAACTGACCCAAAAACATGACTGCGCTTGTTTATACAACAGTACCATCTGCAAAAATCATGCTCCTCTCTACACATCATATGTCTGGCAATATTGGAGAGTTTCTGTTCAGAAATGTGCTGGGATAGTTTCTGGATGAAGAGATGACGAGTGAGGAACTTCCCAATGAGAACTGAAAATGTTGGAAGTGTAGTTCTCTGAAGTTGTGATATTTCAGTGTCTGGGCTGAGTTATTTACGGATTTATATGATAAAGCTAAAGAGAAGTCGAAGGGTTTGTTTAAAGGAAAAGGAGAAATATTCTGCCCCAGAGCTCACAATGAGATTGAGGATCTGACAGCCACACAAGATAGCAGTGTGCTCTGCTTTCAATGGGCTGTGACTGCTCTTTGAAATCTCTCAGACGGTATCTCAGAGGTACACACCGGTGGTGTCCGTTTTTCAATTCTCAAGTGCACAACCTGCAGGAAAGCAATATTATTTTTCATTTAATGAGCTTTAGCATATGAGCAATTAAGACAACCTAATTGAATGAAGCTAATCAGGAAGACACATAAGCTTGCTGCTGGGATGCTGCACAAGTCACTTCCTCCTCATATCTACAATTTTATCTGTTTAGTTAATAACACCAGTGGGTATAGTGGCACAGGCTAGTGGTTTTACAGCTTGGGGGGCCTTGCAGTTTTGGTTTGGTTTCTCTTCAAGCTCTAGTCTTTTTATTCTGCTAAGGAGGTAGTGATTAACATGATGAGAGTCTCTGCTTGGCTAATAAAAGCAACGTGATGGAGACTACTATATTTTAAATGTCTTTGAATAGCTCAGCGTACAAACAGCAGATAAAGCCAGCTGTTTACAGGCGTGTTCTTCATACAGTTCTTATATTCAGTGAACCCATCGTTGCCTGATAATTAAAATAGTTATGAACACAAGATAAACGGACTGAATGCCTTCAGATAAACAACTGTTTTCTTCATTATCTGGAAATAAACCCGTAATGAGCTAGTATCTTATATTAATTTTATAGTTAAAGAACATAAACAATCATACGTAGGAAAAAATAATTAAAAAGTCCCATAGCTGTGCCCAGCTGTCTTCTTACAGTCCTTGTGGGTAGAACCTTTATATAATTAAGTATGAGAGGCATGAAAAGAAAATGCTTTATCTGCTTGTTCTACCAGTATAATCAATGGCTTGGGATTTACTTTCAGTTGTGTATCTAGCTAATACAAAATTAATCAACCTCTCCATTACAGTCAGCCTAGATATGGAGAGGAAGCCAAGTACTTTTGTGTCAGGTATGCTGCTTTATCAGTGCCTGCCTGCTAGATTAAGTAAAAAAGTAGGGTTGGATGGGATTGAGAAATGGTCTTTAACGTGAGAATACACGTTAAACCTACAGAAATACCTGTGCAATGGCCATCTCATCTGCTGGAGTATTTTCAGTGCCAGCTCGTAGTTGGAAAAGTTACAAGGAGAAATTGAGAGCTCTCCTATATACTTGTATTTCCCTCTGTAGACAGGAATCTGAGTCCAGCTTGGGGGAATCACTTCGATCCTCCTGCTGATGGACTCTGCATATCCTGTGGGTCCAAATCATCATTATATTGTTGTGAATTAAGAAAAAAAACATGTCCTCATTACTGTCCATCCTTGCTGATGTAAAACTTAAGTGAACCTGTGCTTGGATGGGACTGCTGTACCAAGTACACCCACTGAGGTGTACGTGGTCTTTTCTAGCCAAGTGCTGTTCTGCAAAGCGCTTGCACACACGTAAGTGTTTGGAGGGGAAAGAAGGCTTGTTGACAGTGGGAGCTGGTGCTTCTGTGGCCCTTCCAGGTTGCCATGGGGGCAGAAGCACTGAGGAGAACCATACAGGTACAAGGAACAATGATTAGTACCATAGAACCACAAAATGTGTTAGGTAGGAAGGGACCTTTAAACGTTACTTGGTCTAACCCCCCTGCAGTGAGCAGGGGCAACTTCACTAGGTCAAGTTTCTCAGAACCCAGTCAAGTTTCTCAGAACCCACCTTGAACATCTCCAGGAAATGGGGCCTCCACCACCTTCGTGGACAACCTGTGCCAATGATCCACCACCCTCGTATTGAATGATTTTTTCCTAATATTCAACCTAAACCTCCCCTTACCTTGTTTAAAACCATCACCCCTCATCCTATTGCTCTATGCCCTCATGAACAGTTCTAGAGGCTTTCTTATAGGCACCTTTCAGGTACTGGAAGGCTGCAATAAGTTTCCCCCAGGGCCTTCTCCAATTGATCAAAGTTTCTGCCATCAAATATACTCTTTTTTTTTTTTTTTTTTGAAGTTTTGATAGCTTTTGCAATAAGAAGCTGAACTTGCAATTTATGTTAATTTATCTATACTTTTTATTAGCACCTGGAGCCAGTAGTCTTGTTAACTGGTTTCATGGTATTACTTTGTCATTTGTTACTCTGGGTACCATGGTTGTGTCTGTTTTAGTTAAAGGACTTTGTGTCTTCAGCTGTCCCAGAAACTAGTGATAGACAGAGATAGATTTTGATGGTAATCAGGATATCCTACAAGGTGTTTATTTTATAAATACTTTTTAAGTATGAAAAAATTGAGAAGTAAATATTTTCATGGTTTGAAGTTGTGTTGCAAGGGATACGAAATGTCTTTTTCAATGTAGCAGAAAAGTATTGACTCCCTTCTTGATGTTTGTCTGTTCTTTGATGATAAAGGTTTCAGACAGCAGATGTACTATGCTTTGACTTAATTTTCACTGCTGTTATTAAAAAAAAAATCACAAAAAAACCCCCACGAAATAACCCTGTCTATGCTGTCTAAGTTTGTGGAAGAGATATTTTAGTATTTGTAGCTTGAAGAGCCCATGTATTGGCATCAGCTGCTTTGCCTGGCTTTAAAACCATGTTTTTTGGGGGTGCTTGGGCTCATTTTGGGAATGCTGTCCAGATGGGTGCTAGCAACCACTGTCTGCTGAAAGGTGCTGAGTCAAACAGTCCTTTGCCTCATCCCAAACTTCTTTCCTCACTTAGTTGCTTTACAGAGGACATACCCAGAAACCTTAAATTTGTTAAAATAAATCCTAAATTGATTTAAAAACAAATAAAAGTTGCAACTATTTGTCATTTACCAGATCATTTTTTGAGTTAATAGGGCTCATGCTTTCCAAACACAAGTGTAATCATGGAAAGCCTAAGAGGAGTAACAAGATGATGTCACAGATATGTTCTCTCATCTCAGACAGTAGCTTGCTTTCTAAAATAAAAGCCTAAAAAAAGTTATACCTTCATGTTTTACACCAAAAGGCTTTTTTTCTAGAATATATTTTGAAGAAACATTGAAGAAAATACTAACTTTGCACAAAGGCTTTGTGTTTCCCCCAGCTCTGTGTTTTTTCCAGGCAACATTTTGTTACAGCTGGGAGGAGATCTTTTGTGAAGTTACCTGGAAATGTAAATAATAAACTGCAGGCCCAGGAAAACAAAGTACAGCTTATGTAAGAATTGGCATGATTACCATTGCAGATGGGAAGAATTTTAATTCGGAAATTAACATTGTAGCTTTTTTTTTTTTTCCTCAACAAAATAGGTATCAAAAGTGTGCATCTAACCAGAAGAAAAACAAATAACATTTTGTAGCTGTTCAACATTAAAGTCCTTATTGCTTTTATAATTAACTCAGGTTCAGGCTATTTAGACACAGGCTGGATCTCTGATGGGCAGAAAGCAGTTCAAACTTCAATTATTGAATCCACTGGACCATAATTTATTAAACAGATACTTCAAAGGGTGATACTTTCTGTGAAGTCTTATTACTTAGCATTTTTCACGGAGGAAGAACATGCAAATGGTTGAGACTCAGATGGCTTGTAAGAGCTGCATGATATCTTAGATACATAAATCTTTTTTTTTTAATTTTTTTTTTTTTTTTTTTGTAAAGGACTTTCTCTGTGTGACTCTGGAGCCTGCTTTCTGCTCCAACTGTGTGCCTTTTCACCCAGGCTGTGGGGGAAGTATTTTTCACATTCTTGGCTACTTAATTTTTGTTTGTGAATGTGTGTTGACATCTTCTGTGCAAAGTAAGTTAACTTTATGAAGCCACAGGAACTTGTTTATAACTCATAAATTCATTATTTCCAGGTTCTGTTACTACATGTCTGCTCAGAAATATGCTTAAAACCCAGGCTTTGACCTTTGAGGGTTTTTTTGTTGTTGTTGCTACTGTTAGATACTATGTATTCTACTTGAAATCCCTAAAACTTTCTGCTCTCAAAACCAAAGCATAGTGTCTGCCTCTCGAGTACAGCGTTCAATGGCAATTAAGTTATAATTCAGTTAAGACACATTATCAGGGTCTGTATTTAAATTTGAGAAACTCCAGGTCAGCCCTCAGTTGCAGAGATGGCGAAGGGGATACTCTGCTGTGCTAGGTAATCCCACAGAGTCCCGTGACCATAGGATATGGCAGCTTGTCTTCTGAGCACAGGATCCTGCTTGCCCTGGAGAAAGGGGAAAAGTTGTAGTACCCTCTTGCAACTAAAATGTAGTTGTGGAAGTCCGTTTTGAATGGCTAATTTTAGCAGCATTAGAGTGAGTACTCAAGGAGCTAAAAGAGGCCTGTGTCTTCGGAAGGGAAAGAGTTGTCTTGCTTCCCTTTGTTTCCGTGAAGGGCGCAGCCGGGTATCGCTTTGCTTCCTCACCTTCTGTCACTGATGCTTGATGTCTTGATTAAATTATGGGAAGATGTTGATCAACATTGACTTCATTAAAGATGTTGTGAGAAAGGTATTTATAGGCACAATATGTAAATGTTCACAAAATTGCTAGTTAATTACCAGAAACATAAACAATCCTAGAACTGGCAGGTTAATTAGCACAGCCTGTTTTCAGGGAGGTGGGCATGGGTTACCTGCTGTAGATTTGGCACATCTGGTACCAAGTAGAATTTTCTGGAGCTACATCAATATTTACAGCAGTTCAGTGTGGGAGAGGTGACTTCAGAGGAGCAGAACAGCTTCTTGTTGTGCTGCCACCAAAGGTAGAAGGTGCACTCTTCACAGCTTGACTCTTGCTTTTTGTTTAATGACATGTGAATGTTGCTGATGTTTAGGATGAGGGGAGGGGGTAATAATCTTAAAAATCCAAAGAAGTTTGCTGTCAATATAGCTATTTTCTAGTCTATAAAGTGTTGCTTTGTATAGAAAGCTGCCAAAACTGTAGTCTGGAGAACATGGTTCAAAGGTAATATAATAATTTAAACTTTTACATCCACTTAAAAAAATGAAAAAAATCCTCTGTATGCAGCAAAATTTCTCAAAGGTTTTTTTCCTCTACAATTAAATTTCTTTTTAACGCTTGTTTCTTCTGTCTTGATCTAAATCAGTTCTGAGGAAGACAAACTTAATTCCCCTTGTCTGTTGTGTCTAAAAAGAGTCCCAGACTGAAATGGGAGAAACTCTTCAGGAAGATAAGTCTGATAAGTAAACATGATTTCAGTGACAATGAACATGTAGAGCCTGAAGTCTAAAAGCCACAAATTTACCCTTTTGGAACACAGGAAGTCTAAATAATAATTGAGTCATCTACAAGCGGTTTAGCTGTTACCTCTCCTGTGTTACAGTTAATAAATGTTAATTCCTGGATGTTTTGTTGAAATTTCTTTACATGCAATGTTAATGGCTACAGAGAACTCAGGAAAAAACAGCTGGAAACTCATAGTTAAATGTCTGTTTTTAAAGAGCAGTTAAAACTGCTGCGATATTAAACTTTGCTTTGTAGCACTTGCATTCAGTTTAATTCAAAATGCAAAATATTTTTTTTCCACCCTCCTCTGGGAAACTTTTTGTCTTAAATGCATCACATGGGTAATAGAAAAACACAATTTCAAAAATACTGAAAACAGCGTGAAATGTTAATGCTTGGTGCATAGTAATGGCTAAAAGCAGGTTTAGTCAACTTTGGAAGTTTAAACACCTCTGAAGATATTACAGCTATTCCCAAGTCATCTTAGTGCTTTTTTAATGGTCTTAAAAATTACTTTTGGTAATAGCAATTTTAGGTGCTAGTTGGCATAGTATCATATTTTTATGTGTTTTACAGTGTTTTCAGCCACAAGTATGATTTTAAAGACTCTGTCAACTAAAAAACTGCTTGTAAAATGGAAGTTGTTTCAATCTAAAAGAATATTGCCAAAAAGATGGATGGTACTGCATTTTTCCATAGCTGTAAAAGTAAAAGAGCAATCCACAGCACTTGCAGGGTAATTTTCACGAACCAAACCCTTTATAGTTATTATATCTGTACAAAAGGAGTTGGAAGAATGGAGAGGGAAAGCAAGGAAATAAATCAGCTCTTCAGGTTGCACATTCTGTATAAACTCCCATTTTCTGAGGCTGTGGGAACGGGACCGTACAAGAAAATTTTTTTGTGGTTTATGTTCTTGTTATATTTATCTGTCTACCTCACCTTTTGTCCAGTTAAAGACAAACCCAAACCTGATTGAGCTACAGTCCAATTCTAACATTTAGCTCATCTTTCACTTGCCTCTTTGAATTTCTGAGCTATGAATTTCAGGGTAGTATTTAGCAGAGCCAGTCTGAATCAAAGCTCAGGAATTCAGTGTAGGTTTAAGTACTGTAAGGCAAATGTGTTTGAATCAAACTCAAGTTCGCTGTTGTTCCTTCCCAGTTTCCACAATTGGAGATGTCTGTCAGGAAGAGCTAAAATAGGCTGTGAAAGCCCTTCTTATGCTATTTCAATACAGAGCAATTGTAGCACAAGCCTGCTAATGTAAAGGTTATGCCAAGCTTATCCTAAATTGCACAGCTGTAGTTCTGAATTCAGTCCCACAGGAAACAAGACAGGACATTTTCCCCTTAAATTGGGTTGCTTAGTTACTCAGCTTAAATGTATGGCTCTATGTAGCTCTTTATTAGGAACCTTGTTCGGTAAATCGAGATGTTTAGAGAGGCTCTTTCATGGGGCTTTTCTGCAAGAGTTCCCAGCTGAATGAGTGGTGGAAGTACGGATCACAGAGGTAAGTGTAAGGTCTGTCAAAGGACTGTTTACTTAATGAGCAGTTGGGACCTTGCTGAGAATAAAGTGCATCTGAAAACAGGGATACATTTTCCAGCAGATCTGAATGTGACGTGTTTTAACCTCTGCCAGTGCCACAGAGTGTTAGAATTTAATTTTTTTTTCTTGCATCTCCAGTTTAAATAGAGCAGATAGCACACTATCGCTGTCCCTGCACATCACAAAGTCCCAAGAGCTTGGATGGGAATCTCAGTCTGTAAATCCCACAGGCTTGAGCCTACACTCTATTCATTGATACTCTGTTTTGTGAACCACTTGGTTGCCTCGAAACAGGCTTTCTGAGTAGCTCACACCCTCTCCAGCCACTCCAGTGATTCAGAACCCGCCTCCATGGCACTTGCTGCTCTGGCATCATTTTGGCGAATCACTTAGTGCAGGTGTTTTGGCTTTATTCCACCGGACGTCTTTTGTGCGACACACGCACAAACCCTCTTTAATTTCCAGTCCATGATAATGTGGAATCACCGATCTGTTTTTTCATTAATGACTTCTCCTTCATTCCTAAATGGCCTGAGTATTATCAGTGAGTCAGACTTGAGGACTGGACTTAGTGCTCCTTGCTGTGTGTCTCTAAGACTTTTATGCAATTGTTTTATGTCCTTAACAGTGTAGAAAAGATGGGGGTGGGGGAAGGGTGGTGGTGGAAAAAGGGCTTTAAATACTTTGACTTCCTCAACCTTCTTTCAGAAGCTTTTTTTCTTTGTTTCTCCACATAGATGCAAAGAGTCAGAGTATAAGAGTATGCTTGAAATTAAGACTGCTGCTTAATGCTCACTGCTCTCACTGAGCTAAGGAGCGCTGCTGAATGTTGTTTGCTTTGTTTTATTCCCACCAGAGCAAAGTTTCAGTGCATATAAATGTGGAGGGAAAGAAACAAAATTTGAGAAATTTAGATTTTTAGCTCCACTTTTGGTACTTGAAAATGTCTCTCTGTTCATTTAGGCTTTTTCTCTAACTGTTCCTTTTTTCCTGGTCTGGAAAATACTTTTGGCTCGCTGTGTCATGCTTTCTGTGGTACCAAATGATTTGTCAGTGCTTTGTTCTTACAGAGATTGACTTCCCAGCATTTGGTGTTGAGCTATCCAAGGCTTTCTCCCTAACAGAATCTATATCAAATGAAGTGGATTAGAGTCTTCTTTGGCACGGACCACAAGTAGACAGCTGGGTCTGTAATTCCAGCATTCAGTGGATGTGTGTCTGTTTTAGGCTGTGCTCAGGCAGTTGCTTCAGAAACTTCAGGGGTGGATCAAGGTGTCAGAGCCTCCCATTGCACTGGTCAGTCATTTCTTACTGCTTCCTTGCCAGCTGCTGTCCAACAGGTGAGCCACATTGAAAGACCACACATGGTCACCTCGTGGACTTCAGGACAAAATGACCTGGCTTAATTCCAGCGTTGCCATGTTCTGTTTTGCCAGGTCAGCAGCAGAGATGACTTTGCCTCCAGACAGGAGACAGTGACATCTTAAACTGCCACAGTACTTCTGGCATTGTGTAATGCACTGTATGTGATGTTAGCCTGGAAACTATTGCTTTTGTTCATCTACTTGTGTTTTATAGAAGAGTCAAGCTTGAATGATCTGGTATGTTGTTAGTGTGTCTTATTAGTATGTTTGCACATATGGGTTAAAAATAATCTCAGTGCAAATCACAGAATGGTCAGGGGTGGAAGTGACCTTAAAGATTATCAAGTTCCAACCCTCTGCCATGGGCAGGGACACCTCTCACTAGACCAGGCTGCTCAAAGCACCATGCAGCCTGGCCTTGATCAGCTCCAGGGAGGGAGCATCCACTGCGTCCCTGGGCAACCTATGCCTGAGCATCACCACCCTTGTAGTGAAGAATTTCTTCCTAATATCCAATTTAAATCTCCCCTCTTCCAATTTAAAACCATTCCCCCTTGTCCTGTCACTGCATAACCTTCTAAAGAGTCCGTCCCCATCTTTCTTGTAGACTCCTTCAGGTACTGGAAGGCTGCTATAAGATCTCCCTGGAGCTTTCTCCAGGCTGAACCACCCCAACTCTCTCAGCCTGACAGCGATTCTGAGGCATCAGCAGAGCTCTTTTGGTAGAGGTTCTATAGATGCAATCGGCCACAAATGACTCTGTTTAAAGATGGCAACCAATTTTAATATTAATTTTTCCATATCACCATTTTGGTTAGTCATAGCACAAAGTCACTGAAGTGAATCAAGTCCTGAGCTTGCTTTACATTGTTTGCTGCAATGTTCAGGGATAATGGAGTGGTTTATTGAAGTCATAGAGGGTCAGCAGGGAGCAGTTGGATAGTTTTTTCCTGCACCTCGCTGAAGTGGTACCATGTGAACTAGCAGTGGCTATGTTCAAAGTAAGCTTACTCCAGGGTGTTTTACATGTGCTTTCATGGATTCAGGAACAGTTTGGACAGATTAACAGGAAAAAAAATGCAATTACATGTTAATACTATATTCTTAGAATATTGCTTTTGTAGGCTGTGCTTGAAGATAGCTTGGAGTTTATCCCCTTGAAAGAATATATAATTTTTCAGCTCTTCCGAGTTGTCAGACCTTAATTCTGTCCACAGCTCTACAGGAAAGCTGTTCTTGGTGACACATGCCACTCCTAAAAACATTTTCAGTTTGGATTAAACATACAGGCAAGTACCAAATAATTGTTAAGTTTAACATTCCCAACTTCATTAAAACAACAGAAATGGTTGAAACTTCAACATGGAGTAACTCAGGGAGAAACCTCAGCTAAGTGCTGAAGAGCAGGAGAGCCTCCTGCCACTACTGATGAAATTTAGAGTCTGATCTTTGCTTCAGTGACAAATTGAAGAATAACATTTTATTCTACCAACAATACTAACTATTGAAGGAAATCATGTTGAGAAGAATTTTATTAAGTAAAGAGTCTGTGTATTGGCTAGGAACTTAGTTTTTTGAGATTGCCTGTTGTAGTCCCTGTAATTGTTTATTTAAATAAAAACAAAAAGAACTACTTCTTCTCTGAATATATAAAAGCAAAACTGAATAGAAGAGCAAATGTAAAATAACTCAGAATAATAATTGGGTGTTTCTGAAGCAGCTGGAAGAAGAGTTGGTGATTAGCATATTGAAGTGGATTTTTTCCAGTTGTAATTTCAGGAACACTTAGGAGGAGATGACAGTCGTTTCACAGAACAATGTCCCAGCAAGGTTCGGGTTGGCTATTTGTTTTCCACAGGAGTGTGCTGTATTCCTGGCAGGGCTGCTTGCTAATATTTTTGTCAGGGTAACACTCATTCTGTCTCTGCCATTGTGGTAGGGTTAAGTTCCTGAACTTCTTAAAGTTACAGTCTTCTACTGGGAACGCAGAGCCCCTCGTGTAGTGGGAGAACTTTTTTTTTGGGGATGTAGTCACTTAAATTTCTAAGGCTTAATGGGGCAAACCATTTTCATTATTAAGCTTTGAAGCAGTCAATAAGATCGTACGCCTTGCAGCTGTATGACTTAATGATCAGAACAGCCAACTTCAGGCACTGCTCCCCACTAATTCACATGTTTTATTTAGCTGGAATTTATGGATGTATCAAGTATGAATATGGGTATTTCAGGTTTCCAAGTAATTGTGTTTAGTACAGGGATGTTATAGGCTGCTCTCAGTCACTGCGACTACCTCTAGCTCTGTCTTCCCATGAAGCTGTCAGACGACTTCTAAATGGGTGTGAGGCTACAGCTGTCTCTGCAGGCCTGTGAATACAGGACTTAGAGAAGTGCTACTAGGGAGGTATTTGTGAAGACTACTGTAGATTCATAAGCTCTGTCTGCAGTTAATGGTGAGAGGGGCATCCCTCAAGTGATTTGGAGCAGGAGAGCCGTTTGTAAAGTTCTTTGAAACACCTCTGTGGAGGAACTGGTATCTCGAGAGATGGCAGGAGGAGGAGATCCCTGCCAGAGAAGGGCTGTGAGGATGCAGTTGCCCTTTCAGGATGGTGGGACTGAGGAGAAGAATGTTGGGGAGGGGAAAGCTCAGGTGTCTTCCCAGCTTCTCATGTTGTACGTCAGGTCCCCATGCTTTAAGTTTAGTAGCTAAGTTTGAAACAGTTGTTTTCATTATTATAGATGTTTATGTTTACCTGTGAGGTTGAATAGAAATAAGTCCTCTTAGTAATGTAACCGCTGGATGGGAGGTGGCTTTGAAGAGGAGAGAGCTGAGGGGAATGGGGGGGTGACCAGGCAGCTCTCTGTTGGCAGACTACAGGGTTATTCAAGTCATTAAGTTTGTTTCGGCTCAGACTGTTTGACCTGGCTGAACATCTTACCTCGAATAACTGTTGAGGGTTTCTCCTGAGCCATCTCATTAAAAATAATTAGGAATTAAAATAATGGAAATTAGCCATCAGAAACCAAATGAATGTGAGCCATGTAACTGTTCCATGAAGTGTTTGTTAAATAGATTTTCACTTTGCTCCCAAGGAGACAGGCCCTTTATTTACCTGCCTTTGCCTTGATCATGTAATTGTAAAGCAAACGCAGTGTTTAGATGAAAGACTGCAGCTAATGACAGGAACAAAAAATGCTTTTCTGGAAGCTTTTAGGAGAGCCTTCATAGCTCTTTTTATTTACTACATTTTATTTACCTGATGCCTACTACTTTTTCTCTGAGATGCCGGAGGGGAGGGCGCTGCTACATCATGATTATATTTGATGGTACTGCTGCTTAAACATAAAACATATCATGAAAACTGTAGATAGGGAACCTCATTTATGTAGTGCCTTTTCTGCCTTTCTTAAAGCATGTTCAATTTAGCGTGATTTGACTTCCATGACTACCCCATTATGCCCACGAATTTCAAGGACGACTTGTCTCTTGTTGAGAAAGTTAGAACAAACAGCCCATGGTTCAGCGTGTTGCCTCTCCCTGTGCTTCCAGCAGAGCTGAGGTGTCTTCTGTGCCTGGGAGAATGCATACAGCCTTGGTGTGGTCTTCCTGGTCCCAGTTTGATGGGGCACGGGACCTCTTTCCAAAGAAACCAGGAAAGGAGCCATCCAGTGGTTCTATTGAAGACTGGAGTTGTTAGTTAGGTGTGCATCAGTATTCTGATAATAATGTGCAGTGTGGAATGAGAATAGTTAAAGTATCAAGCAGATTTATAGCGAGGTCTGCAATCAGAAATAGGGCGCTTTAAAACAGGGGAGTCATGTCTTGTGCATTTCCTTCCTCCATGCCTGTTTATGTTGATTAAAGCAATCTATTGCTGCTGAAGTAATACTTTCTGTTCAGGAACACTTAAATAAAACTTGAGAAAAAGGGCTCTTAATCTTGCTTGATGAACATTTAATGTAATCCCTTTCATAAGCAAATAAAGGTATGTTTCAGAAGTGCTGAAATGGTCTTTCTGCATTGTTCCTGCTGTGGAAGAGTTTCAGGATCTACCTTCTCTGCTAGTCCAAAAAAACCCCTAATAAATTGGGAAACATAGTTGTTAAATCTGTGTGCAGTGTGCAGCCATTTCTTCTTTGTGCTTAGTATTCTTTGCATTATTTCCATCGTAGCTCTTACCCAAGTATATTTCTAGAGAGCTTTCCTTTTCTTAGACTAAGGAATTCAAGCCTCAGTCATCTTTATAGAATGGACTCTTTCTGTCCCCCATGTTGGGAATAACCTTTCTGCATGCCTGGCTCAGTCTAAAGATGTTTGTGTATGTGGTATTTCCCACTAGGTTTGGCTGGTGCCTGGTGGTAAAACACAGGTTTTGGGCACTTGCATTTGCCGCTCCTCCTCACTGTATTTTGCACAGAAAAGGAAAATGTACTGCTCGTGTTTACAATGTGCAACTTGTCTTTAAGTTTTTTACTTGAAATTATTGCTTCCCTTTAAATTAGAAATTTGGCTAAGACTGCAATTCTAACCTTATCTGTTCAGAGTATGGTGACAACTATGAACTAAATAAGGCTGTGTTTTTTATTAGGTTTGGTCTTTGAGAAGGGGAGGGAGGAGTGACAGGCATCTTAAAAAGCAATCTGATATTTGGCTAGTATTTACATGATTGAAATTATCTGAAATCTATAAGCTCTTATCTGTGCAATAAAACTACATGATTCTTCAGAAATGTGTTATTGTTGCCATGAGGGTAGTATACAGCCAGGATTCTATTGCATCCTGTTTATTTTTTCTCCCTGGCTATAGAAATAGTTTTGGCTCTAATCTCATCTTTTCACTGAAATTTCTTGTGGTAACTTTTATTGCTTCACCTGCTCAAACTTGCAATAAATCCTCTGCAAATTGTTGAACGTAACTGAATAGCCTTCCTTTTCTCCAGGACACTCTGTGTTTGGATTTCAGTGCTGAATGTTCATTTGAAACATACTGTGTAACTGCTGTGATTATAATTCTGGAAATCCTGATGTGTTTGACGGAAAACCAATCCTTTGAAATGCTGCTAACATGTCACCAACTTGTAATTTTGACTATTTTCTTATTGAAGAATAGAGCTACAGGTTGGACTGATTTGGGTGAACTCTTCAGTGAGTCACTCAGCAAGAAGAATGCTTCCCTGTGGAAGCACTGATAAAGGGAAGTTGCTCATTTGGTTTAAGAAAAAAAAACAACAAACTGATTATTGTTTTGGGTAAGGTATATGCAATTTCTAGAATTAAAAATTGTCTGTGCTCTAGATTTCTCTTTTGTTTTGTGCTTGGTGATCACTGTTCAATGGTGAATAGCAGGACCATGCATGTGAAAACCAAGTCTCAGTAAAAGCTGGTATTGTTGAGCTTTGGTACCTTAACAAAGAGTTTATTTTAGAGCCATTCAGTTAGCAGAATCCTGAGCTTCTAGAAAATATTATAACATGGCTCTGGAAAAGGTTAGATGTGTGCCTGTGATGGTGCTGTTGTTTTTCTAGCATCCAGTGAGAGAAAATAAAAGCAGAAAAAAAATCATGCCTTATTTCATGTAGATATGCAAACATTGCTAATCTTCCCACAGGATATGCTCATAGGAAATGCTGGTGAAATGAAAGGTGTCATTTTTCAGATGGTCTATTTGATTTGGAGGTGTTAACCAAGCAAAAAGCTTTAAAACTGTCAACAGAAAATATGCCAGCTATCATGTATCAAACTAGAGCATGTAAGGATAAAATGTACTGGTGCTGCCTCACCTCAAGTACTGGGTGTAGTTTTGGGCTCCACAGTACAAGAGTGACACAAAACTCGATAGTCCTTATTGGTTCCTTGCAACTGAGGAGACTCTAGGATGTTGTGATTCTATGAATAAGTAGTGACAATTTGTTCATGAAGTATTATTTAGATTGCACCGGATAGCAAGCCAAGTGAGTTTATGAAACTCAATAAGAAGTGTCACTGATGAAAGGAAGAAGTAAGTACCCCCACAAACTCTCTGTATTTTACCGTCAGAGCAAGATTTGCCTGTATTATTCAAAATACTTTTTTCATATTAATGACAGCATGATTGTATTATCTTTAGTATTAATTCCAGTGTTGTTCAGGCCATTAATAAATATTAATGGCCTCAGGGAGCGCCAGGCTACCAGTCCTCAACATTGGTGTTTAGAAGTTTGGTCTTGCAGTTAAACTTGTCAGCTGAACAGCAAAGCTGCTGCTGGAGGGAAATACCAGGCCACAAAGATGTCCTTTACAGGCTTCACCTAAACGGAGATGTGAATAAATGCTGGGCTGTTTTGATCTTCCTTCATAGGTCTTGTCTATGCTGGGGTAATTATAGTCTGTAATTAGCTGCAGCACAATTCCTTTGAAGTCGATGAATGTGTCATTTTTACTGTAAGCTGGGAAATAGCATTTTACCTCAGCTTGCTCTTGTGATGAATTTACAGATGGCTTTTCTGTTGGGATTTTTGTGTAAAGTGTTTAGGCCTCTCAAGACCCCCCCCCCCCCCCAAAAAAAAAACAACCCAGATATAAACCCCTCCATCCCACCTCTCTTCCCCCAGCGATTCTTCATCATTTCATTCATTGACTAGAAACCAATTAGAAGCTACAAATGTAACCATCCACTGGGACTGGGTTGTCAGGAGGATCAGAGGAAAAATCTAAATAGCTTTTAAAATGTGGACTCTGGTGTCCTGCGTGGTGAAGAGGGAAGGAGTATGGCTGTCCCGTATTACACTGTTTCGGTGGTACTGTGCAGCCCTTAGAAAATGGAAACCTCTTCCAAATTCCCTCTTATTTCTCTGTGTTTGAGGAGGTAATACTTTTCTCCCTTTTAATGTAGAAAATGAAATTGCTCATGAAGTGTAGCCATCATGTGTGGTATACATGCTTTTATATGTTTTATGACAACACCTATGCACTTGCTAGCTCTACATGTACTGCTTTGTCTTTGAACCTATCTTTTGAGTAAACCAACAAAATCTTACTTATTTTCTTTCGTTATTCTGCTCTGCTTCCATTGATGACTAAACTTTTGACTCCAGACTGGCAATATGAGGGTAAGATGGCAAAAATGTAACTTCCTGAACATTGCTCGTCTGTTTTTAATTTTTGTTTTCCTTAGAACATTATTAAAATTCTGTTCACTCTCTTTAATTAGATCCTTTTGTTGCAATTAAATTCAAATTACGTTTTTTTTCTGTTGTGAAGCTTTAATTACAATTTATACCTTTTAATCATTCCTCTGTTGTTTCTTGGGGTTAAATTACCATCGTATTATCTCTGTCCTTCGACTTCTGCTTCACTGAGATCCCTGGTAGTATCTCTAGAGCAAGACACAAACAGGTTTATAGGGTAGCTGTCAAGCTGTATTGTGGTGGTACGTGACAACAATTCATGTTCATGTCGTGGAAAGGAAGGCTCGCTTAAGAGATAAGAGAAGAAACCATATTAAATTTTTGCTGTTTAAATGTTTGTTTTAAATATGGATCAGCATCTGAGATGTTAGTTCCTTTGTCATCACATTCTGCTTCGCTTTCCTAAAGTTTATCTGAGTAACAGATAAGCAAACAGCTCAGATTTTGATCCTCTGTGAGTATAATTTAGCTATATTAAAGTGTATAATTGTCTTTAGTGTGCCGAATATGCTGCCTCTTTCTAAAAAAGAAAAAAAACAAACTGAAACACACCCTACCCCCACCCCCCAAGATGATGATTCTGGAATTAGAAATAACTTCTATTTTCATCTTTATAGATTGCAAACTGGCCAGAACAGGTCCTCCAGCCACAATAGTTCCTATTGATGAAGAAAGTCGGAACGGTGAGTACACCTTGGGTTCCCCATGTTAGCTGATCAGGGTGCAAGGTGCATGTGGGGAGCAGTGTGTCCATCTGGGCAGCACAGGGCCATGTACTTTGGCTTGGAGGTCTGCTGTCCGAAGACCTGTCGGTAGGAATGTGGGTGGAAATGGGGCAGTGATTCAAGATGCCAAAACGTGTCATTGCTTCCTGAGAATTGTACATATTGCTGACTTTGGTCTTTGACTTCTGTGAATGTGTATTTAGTTCTAAGAAGTATTTCGACCACAATTATCTGCAATGGAGCAGTAGCTTATTGACCTCCCTTGTTGATCACGTGCCAGTTAACTCTTTACTGTCTGACTTCTCGTACCAGTATGATACAACCGGAGGACAAAGTGCTGTTCAGTTTTGGTGGTGTTAGGTAAAGCCAAAGCCTTTCTCTGAGGCTTGGTAGCAATGTTAACATTGCTGTCTGCTGGCTTTCACATGCAGCTTTTAGAAGGTTGGTTGTGGGTTTGCTCAAAGTTTAATAACATGAGTTTATGGACACCTCTGAAACGGCAGAACTTGCTTGCCTGTACTCATGGAGAGTTCAAAAGAAAATTAATATTATCTTATTCTCCTGTCAAATCGTACAGGTCTTGAATTGTTGCTCTGTAGTCTGCGTTGCTTTTCTGCAGCGTGTTGTAATTTGATGAAGTGCTTTACCCATCTAGAGCCAGCACTTTGTACAGGTGGCTGTTACTCCTGATATGAAGTTGCTACTCTGTCCTGATTTTTGTGATTATGTTTTTTAACCTCGTAGGCTAGGCATGGTTGCATGCTGCATGTAGTTATCATTTGTCATATATGGGTGCTTGAAATGGTGAACAAAGTCCAGGTCGTGCTGGAGGAACCTCTCTGCTGTTGTCCTTGGGGAATCTGTTTGCTGTTGGAGTTCTCAAGGTCAGATGGATCAGAGTATGTGGGTTTTACTGCTAAGAGAACAAAATCCAATTGTTACTACCTCTGTGCACTGAAGAGCTGTGATAGGTGATACTGGAGTAGCTTTTAAAACTACACTGTTTTCATGCTTCTGTGCTGATTTTTCTTGCAATCCTATATGCTGAAATTTCAAAATGATGATTGGTCTCCACAGACTTAAATTCCATGGTAATTGTATCTGCACGCTGAGCAGGACTCTTTTGTCTTCACTTTCTTTGTTCTAGCACGGCCTGAGTGCCATAAAAGTAGCTCATACAGTGTAAAATCAATCTAAGTAGAAAGCTGATTGTATCATGCTTATATCGGGGGGTGGGAGGGGTATGGGAGGGAAGAACCTAAGTCTTTGTTTCTTTCAGAGTGTGGTCTTAACCTCCGCCATAGGTCTTACTCTTTAATAACAGAACCTCTGTGTGTAATCTGTGTTGCAGTATTAGGCAACTGTCAATAAAGTGGTTTGATATATATGATATACAGATAAGTTAACAGTCTGGAATCAATGCTCTGGGGGTTTTGCTTTATCTTTCTTGAGGTATGTACTATCGAAGGAGTTCTGGGATTTGATGCTTATGAAACAACTCTATTTGCATCACCTTGTTGGGAAGGTGTTAAGCATTCTTGATTACACAGAGGTAGTACTGGCATGTTTTACAGTACTCTATTCTTATGTGCTGGCAGCACTAGAGTTACTTTCCTGGACAATGTGGTGGGAACAGCTGAAACTAAGGCTAGATGCTGACCATGGAGTCATTTGAAATATAAACCCAAATTTAGAGAAATAAAGAGCTTGCAACTCTCTGAATGGCATAATAAACTTTATTTCTCAGCTTTTTAATGCTTGTTTCTGTGTCTGCTAAAAAATAGAAAGCTCAACTTTTTGTTCAAATGTAACTGGTCCTGCCTGGAAGATGATTAAATTGAGTATGGTGAGGAGAGGTGTGAATTTCCTAAAAGCTTTGCATATGTCTGCAGTGATTTAATTTATGTATTTTGCTATGAATTCCTATGAACCATTAACTCCCCATTAAGTAAGTCAAATGGGAAGTAGAAATTTGAGTTTGCATTGTAGTTAATGGAAATGACACACCTCATCTGTAAGTCACCATATGTGTTAAGTAAATGGATCTCCTGGGAAGCCAGCTCTTGAGTTGAAATGCCCTTAAACCTTTTGCTGTCTTTGACAAAGTGGTAAGTTGTATCCTCACCATAACCACCATCTCAGGGTGGTGTAGAGGCTCGGCAGTTGAGTTAATGCTACTACTAGTCTATTCTACAGTAAATAAGTTCTTTTCCATGAGTCTTATTTAAACTGATTGTAGATGTTTAGAAATAGAAAAATGGTCACAGCAAGGGATGCTCCTGGCAAGTTTTGTTTTCCAGCTGTGTGCCTTTCTAGATACTTTCAGGTTCAGGGCAAATGCCTTCATGTCCTGGAGCTGAATGTGGATCTGTGCTGCGTGATGGGCATTGTTGCAACCGAATGTGTACAAGGTACACACCTGAGTGCAGATGTGCACGCACATGCCTGTGTATCACAAATTAGAATAAACAGAGAATGCAGCCTGAAAGTAAAAATCAAGGATATAACTGTCTGGATTAACAGGGTGAGTGTACTTACTGTGTGTGTGAATTCAGTAGAATAGTTTATCACAAATTATTTCGATTGTTTGCCGGTCAGCCTCATAATTGGCATTATATAGTTGTTAGATGTGATAACAAAGCTGTAATGCTAAACATTTGGATGATACACAGATTATATACAATTTTTTTTTTAGTTATTATTACATACACTTCTTCCAGTGACCAAACAAACTTTGCATTGGAAGTGCCAGTAGATGCAGCGAAACAGTCTACCTGGTTTTGATCTAACACATAACGATCTCTAGATCAATTAAAATAAGAAATTGAATCAGGTTATTTTAATTCCTTCCACTGTGGCTTTCAAAGGTCTGTAGTTCACAGAATCACAAGGTTGGAAGAGACCTTTGAAGATCAAGTCCAACCAGTTGCTGTTGGACTGTGTCTGTTAAGGTTTTAGAATGAAGATCTCAAAAAGGTAACTGAGGTAACACCTCTGTGTGGCATTTCATTTCATCCAGTGCACATGGAAACTGAATAAACAGAAAATCCTGCTTGTTAGAAGTATATCTTTCACATCCACTGTGCTGAATGTGGAAAAGGCTGAGACCCCACCTGCAGCACGTGGAGGGGCTCCACGCTGGATGGAGCAGGTGGAGACATAGAGAAGATGCTGTAACCCTACGTTGGGATGAGCCCCTGCCAGCACTTGCAGCCATGAGGAGAATCAGAAACACAGAGATGAGTGAGAGTTTTGCATTGTAACAGGTTTGCTTGGGGGAAGCTTATAACCTTGTGAAGGACTAGGCCTGAGAGATACTGTGATAAAGAGATAAAGCCCTGTGGGAAAGGATTAATGTTGGAGACGTTCGTGGAGGACTATCTCCTGTGGGTGAGACCCCACGGTGCAGCAGGGGGAGGGTGTGGAATGAATGCACCCCCCCTCCCCAACCGAGAAGGAAACCAACTTGCAAGGAAGGGACTGACCGAAGTTCCCATCTCCCAGTCCCGGCCCCCCTGTGCAGCGATCGGGGGGAAGAAGGGAGTGAAATCATGACTAGAGTGAAGTCTAAGAAGGGAGTGGGGGAGGGAGGTAGAGGTGTTTTAAGGTCTGGAAAAGGAAATCAGCTCATGAAGAAGTAACAGAGAACCCCATTTTCCCAGTCCCTGCCCCGCTGTACTGCAAACAGGGGGAAGAAGGAAGCAAAATCCTGACTAAAGTCTGCTAAGAAGGGAGTGGTGGGGGGGAAAGTGTTTTAAGATCTGGTTGCATTTGTTTTAAGATCTGGTCATGCTCCCAACTCCGGTTTTCACTGTTCTTTGTAGTGTAGTGTAATAAATTAGGTAGTTTCTTTTTCACCATGTTGAGTCTGTTTTGTCTACGTCATTGATGACAGAATGATCTCTCCCTGTCCTTATTTTGTCTCCTGAGCTTCTTAATATATATTTTCTCCCCTGTCCAACTAAGAAGGGGAGTAATAGTCTGACTTTGGTGGGCATCTAGCCTCCAGCCAGGGCTAAACCACCACAGTTATATACAGTTCAATGATACTTATTCATTAGGTTACCTAATACACCTATACATATTTATAACCTGTCCCTGCTTTGTATTAAAATGAGTTCCAAGAGGTGTTTTCCATAAACTCCTTCCAATTGTGTCTGCGCACTGTCTCATGGTGGTGGTCGTCAGGGGGTCTCAGCGATGAAGGCTCGAAGTCTTCCTCAGGTTGAACTTTTCACCTCTTTCCCCTGACACATGGGTAGTTGTGATTGTTCCAGATGGGCACAATTATCCTTGGGATGTTTCCTTCTTATTTATCCCAGGCACCACCGTCCTTGGAATGCTTCCTCCTTATCAGTCCTGGGTCCGCTCCAAATTATTCCAAGAACACTAATCACTCGACACTACACTAGAAATGCTAGAGTAGTTCAAGTGGGACATTATTTCTGTGAGGTCACCTCTCACTATAGCACTTCAAACCATCCTCTTAGCAAGTCTTCCTTAAGCCTTTACAAGCGTCTTGTTAGTAAGTCCCCTTTATCACAAATAGCAGCAATAGCAAGAGGTGTGCTATTTCAGCAATGTTGAGACATCTGTCCACTGGTACAGGCATTCGCTGAGGGACACAGTTCTTCACCCCATGGTGGTTTTTTTTTTTTGTCATTCCTGAATTTGAGACTTGGCTTTGCCTTTTTTTAAGACCGAACAAGTGAGACATATTCATACTTTAGGCTTTCTTATTCCTACTCTCCCCCAAGTTTTTGGGGCTTTCACTTATCGTGCTTTTTTCCTTAAGATGAGCATACTGAAATTCTAAAAGATTTTGAATCTTTATGAAGGATTTTTAATGGGAAGCGGACTATTGGGAAATAACTTCTAAAAGAGGCAAAATTGAAATCAGCTAGCTATGAGTGGTTACAATAGAATTTGGAACAAAATATGGAGCTTGGGGTGAGGGAGCAAGCGGGCTGTGGTACTGCAGGCATCTTGGCAGGATGCTGGGTGATCTGGCTTGCAGAGGGGATGCACAGACACAGTAATGGCGCCTGTCACCTGCTGCTGCTGTTTGTCTGTATGTGTTTTATGTCCAGATAGCTACAAAGTTAGTAGAATGTGGGCAAATACTACATTCATTTCACCTGATGTTTGGTTTAGGTGCAAGTTTTGTGCTTGGCCAACAGCCAGCATGTTAATTGGCTGCCAGCAGAGATCAGTGTGACTCTGAAAGGTCCGCTCCAGTGTGATGAAGAATGAACTGGTGTCTTGGTAATGCATTCGTAGCAAAACCTCTGTAGTTATTTTGTTTGTGTTTGTTCCTACCCTAGGTAAATCAGTAAGCATTGTTCTGGTTTGCATTGTTGTGTTTTGATTCTCCCACTGTACTCCTGCGATGGTATAGAGTGCTAATGCAAAGCTGGACCTTTCCACAAATTACCTGATACCTCTCCCCTCCAAATGAAAATCTCAGTGCTCATTAGGGATGTTTGGTATTTCTACAAACACAAGTAAGCACCAGAATGGGCTTTTTCACAGCTTTAGGTGAGCTTCCTATTGTTTTTATATCTTTTCATCTTCCTGCTGTTTTGGCAGCAATCTTTTGTCAGCCTGAGTTCCTGGGGAGGCAGAGGATGTGTGATTGCTCTGCAATGAAAACCCCATCAATAACATCCTGCGGTGAGGGATTAAATGGGAAATATGCAAGAAACCAGGCTCTGTTTTGCTGGTTATGTTGGGGTTCCCCCCTCCCCCCCCCCTCCCCCGCAGCAACTATTGGACCAATTTATTTCCAGTTTAATTGTTTGTAATGCTGGAAGAATGTACCTGATTACTAAGGCACGTTGACAATGTCACTGCAAATTTCCGTGCTGCACCCAAACTCTTTTACCTTGTTTTCATGGGCAATTGACAGGGATTGAAGAAAACATCTCTAGAGGCACAAAATCTGTAGTTTCTCTTCTGAGGTGAGTTTAAGTGTTCTAATACATTTCCGATGAACTGTGTGTGATGGCTTCCAAACAGCCGTTACTTAATAAAATTGTCAGTGACTACCGGTGTGGGCTGGAATTGAACTAATGAGCCTTACAGATGAAGGGTCCTGCTATCCATCTCCTGCATGGATTGTGTGCTGATTCCAGTCTGGCTGCCTTGAAGAGTTTTGGTGAAAGGGAAAAGTTGCCTTAGCTAAACAGCTTTCTGATTTGGAACATGGCTGTGGTTGGGCACAGGTGTAGGAGAACAGTGTTTCTTTTGTGACTCTACAGCCTTTCCCTTCTGTTTCAGAAAAAGGATGAAGTAATGACTTGAAGCATGAGAACATGCTTTTAGCTTATTTCTTCAAATATGGCTTTCCTGAAGAAGTGATGTCACTGGTATTATTGCTGTTTTGCCATTGTTTTGTCTAAGATCTGTTTTGGTTTTGCAGTTGAATGTGTAACATGCCTTGAATGATAGATAATTGGTTTAAAATACCACTTAATGAGTTTGGGTTTTTTATTTTTAAACATTCACAAATCCATTTCAAGTCCACTCAAAGGTGCTTGGCTTATTGAAATCCCGTGTCTTTTTTCAACAAACACTCAGATTTAATTGTGAGAAGTGTTGTGTTGTTTTTACATCCTAGGAGTTGCTGAGTTCTAAATAGTGGGACTAAAATCTGCAGCAGTTAATGTTGGCAGTTGACCTTGTAAAGCCTTAGCAGGGAGAGCAGGCTGGTATATGAGTTATCAAATGCATAAAAGAGTTTGGACTTGCTTGTGCTGTATGTTCCCATGACTCTTTTCACGAGCATGGAGAATGTACAAACCAGGATAAGTTAGAAGACTGCTCTGTAAGATTTTGCCAAGTCATGTGCATCTAATTAAAAGCTCCTGTTTATTTTATATGCTGACAAGGAAAACAGCACATTTAAAGCTCCTGCTTTCCCTTTTTTGTTAGGAGGAGAAGTGGTGGGAAGGGAGGGGGAGGTAATGCCCGCCTTGTGGTAGCAAAGCACACTCCCAGAGACATCACTGATGGAAGGACTGTCTGGCCCTCCTGAAATGGCTGCATCCATAGAAGGTTTCCACGTGGAGCGTGCGGGTTCCTGTGTCTTTTAAAGTCTTTTAAATCTGCTTTGGCAGGGGGGTCGGACCCGATGATCTCTCGAGGTCCCTTCCAACCCCTACGATTCTGTGATTCTGTGATTTTAAATCTTTGCTCCTTTGACTTGTCACGGCCTGCAGTAGCTCACTGTTTTGCAGGAGTGAGATGAGTCAGTTGACACTGAATGGAGGGGAAAAAAGTGTTAAATAAGATGAGCTGAAGACAGCCTTGTGTACTCAGCACCTGAACAAGACTTAAAGCTATTCTGCAGAGATTAATGGGACTGAAATAGAGCAGAGCTTTCAGCCTTAGCTCTGGGCTTCTCACTGCAGAGAGGGAGAACTTGGTTTTCTTTTAAGCTCTGCAGGTGCTACTGTGTTGTACGGAGCTGTTAGAATTTATGAAGTTATAAATTCTACATAAAAATGAAGTTATACTGTCAAGCCTCTCAGTCTTTAAACGAACATATTTTCACCTATTACTTCCTATTGTTCAAAAAATTGTATCATTATAAAAGAACAGTCCTCTTAGTTTTACTGTTTTGAGTGATTCTGAGAGAAACATTTCTCAAGTCTGGGATGTTTGTGTGGCTATGGAAAGGGAAAAGACACCGAGCTGTAATATTCCAAAATTTGTATTGATTTTGCTTAGTTTCCCCATAAGTGCGGTTTTGAGGACTCCATGCATTTAACTTTCATTTGGTTCAGTCTCTTGTAGCAGTTAAGTTATTAGCTTATGTGTTGTTATTCCTCTGAAATGTTTCCAGGGAGAAACTGCTTCAGTCGGTTTCCTATCTGATCTACACAGTTGTCTATACAGAATAACACAGAATCACAAGGTTGGAAAAGACCTTTGAAGATCATCAAGTCCAACCATTCCTATCCTAATCTAAACCATATCACTAAGTACCTCATCAACCTTTTTTTTTGAACACATCCAGGGAAAGTGACTCAACCACCTCCCTGGGCAGCCTGTTCCAGGCCCTGACAACTCTTCCAATAATTTTTTTTTTTTCTAATATCCAATATGTATAAAGCGCCTATCACCGTACTGATAAGCATTCTTTGGAACAACTCTTGACGGTTTTCTAAGGTCCCAGGTGTATATCTGAGAAGGTATAAGTACGTCTAGATATTTGTCAGCCAAGGAAGGAAGGTCAGTCTAGTGCTATCAGTAAACTACCGATGCGATTGAGATGGCTAATGCGATTGTAGTGTGTAGGAACCGGTAGTCTTTTGCTGAATTTGTGAGTGCTGGTGCTATTCTGTGATCTGTGTCTGTACAACATTAGATTAGCCAGCAATATGAATCTGATCTGGATCAGGCACATAATAACATCTTGTCAAATTAGGGCATGCAGTACACAGTTTATTCTGGCTTTGTGGTTTTTTACAGAAAAAAGGTGATACATTAGATCTAATACCTGCTAGACTAAGTAAATTCTACCAGAAGTAGTTATCCTTTCTGGATGTATTGGATTTCTATTGTTTTGTATATGTCACATGGCTGCTCAGTCCTAGGGCCACTGCTGAGGGCTGAAGACTGAACTTACCAGGTGGTGGAGCGCTGTATGGTTCAACCCTATCTTCCCTTACCCAGTCTCATTTGGGAGCCTGCACGTTTCCTATTGACACTTCTCTAAATCACCTAGATAAACAACTGCTGTGTGGCCTCTTCCTGAGTCAAGTCTGTGGCTCTGAAGAGAAGTTCAGACCCTCAGGCCACCCAAAAAGAAATCTCACAGTTGCTATTCACAGCCCTGGCAAGTACTGGCTCTAGTTTGGAATTGTTCAGGACATATCTGTGCCATTTAGGAGTATGTTGGTTAGACTTTGAGAAAGGGGATAGTTTGTCCATAGAAATCCCCATGGAATGCCGTACAATCCAGGAAGGTTTCAGCAATAGTGTCAGAAAGGGACTTACTGCCGGGTACTCTGCTCCGTGGCTTCGAGGTAGGAAGCGTGGGGAGTGTGCCAAGTGCAGGAGTATCTAGAGAGACCTGTCGGTTGTAGCTGACTTGCTTTATTCTTCTGGCAAGGCTTTACTTGACCCTTGAGGATTTTCTTAATGCTGTGGTCCAAGTACTGTCCTCAAATTTCACTGTGCTTGAGGAAAATTGGCCAATATGCCACAGCTCAGTAATGTACTTTTAGACTGTTCCTCTTTCTGTTGTGACTTAGTTGCCAGAGGTCAACGTTTCCTCCTTTTGTATTCAGAGATACAGGCAATTAAGACTGAGGTCTTAGCTGTGCCAAGGATGGTTATCAAAGACAACAAAACAAACATTATCTGAGCATAACAAATTTACATTTTAAGAAAGGGTAAGTTGCCTGGAAGAGTGTAACTGCAGTTCTTGGCTGAGGAGGCCAAGAGTCAAGCAGCTAAAGGTTAAGTGTAAGAACCAGAAGTTAAAAAAATTGCCTGTACCCAGATAGTAAATGTCAAGAGGATGGGATATGGAATTTATTTTTTAAACTTGCATTTGTGGTCTTCCTCCTGTTCTTCATGTTAGCAGCTGGCTTGTACGTGTTGGTGCTCAGCTCACTCTCTTAAGTTGTTTAAATCAAAATGTAAAGTAGTGCAAAACAGTATCACTTCTTAGCCAAAAATTTGATTTAGTTTATAAATTCATGAGATGGGAAAAGAGGCTTAAATTTATGGAAATTATTTTTGTTTCAGTCAAGCCTGTTTGTTCATTTCTATTCTGAAGTTCTATGTTCTTAGAATTTTGGTATTAACAATTTCATTGAAAAGTCATGAATCAATTTGGTGTCTAATGCTATATCCATACCATGGATTTAAATTCCCACTCACATATTTTTCATGGAGGACAAGTGTGTAAAGACTGAAGAAGCTGTAAAATGGATAAGCTCATTATTCCACTTTTATTCATGAGCACAGACATCAGCAGTGGCCAGTATTCAAGCCGAGTTTTGTGAAAGATCTCTACAATTCTTCTTTTTCAGATTTTTTTTTTTAATTGTCTTTTAGGGGAAAAAAAATGAAGTACCAAAAAGCAGGAGAGAATTTGAGGTGGAATTAGGGGAGAAAAGAAGCCATCCTTTTAGAAACAGATTAATTTATTTTTAAGGATATAAAATACAGTTAGTAAGTGATAGAGTTTGTATTTAAAATGTTTTTGCGTTGTCAGCTATCTAGAAGAATACCCTAACTTGTATTGGTGCTCTTGGGAGGAGACACAATAACCTTCGATGATGCTTAATTTACATCAACAACTGCCTCACCTACCTCTGAAGGTTCTTTGGACTTGTATGGAGTCATCAAAGCACTTTTGTTTGCCCTTGTGTTGTATGTGCTCTAGTTCAGGTGCCCTGTCTCAGCTCTGGTTGTACCTGCCGAAATCTTTCCTGCAGTGACAGCTTGGAACTCTCTGTGACCCACAGGCACTAGCTTGACCAGAAGCTGCCAAGCTTTGTTCACTAGAGCAGAGAACTACAGGAGCTATTAGATCAGGTAATGCCACAGGTCTTCCCTGTTACTGGGATTTAAAACAACAAAAATTGAGACTCTCCATTTTGTGTGTAAGTTTTGGGAATAATGATTATTCTTTATAATGCTGAAGCATTTTCAAAGTGTATTTGAGCTTTACTTCAGTTCGTGAAAATTCTCCTCAGAGTGATTTAAAATTTTCCAAATGGCTCATCTTTCACAGTATGACTATTCAGAATAAATTATTTAAATTATGGTACTTGATCCATTTGTATTCCCCAGTTGGCAGTTTACCTTTGCAAATGAAAAACTGCATATTTCAACAATTTATTTCCTCCTTACAATTTTGAAACTTTGAATGTAATTTTACTACCAATATTCTTCGAGTGTCTTCTTCACAGTTCTAGTAAAGCAGTGCAAGAGTAGTAGTATTTAATAAGTTTAAGCCTGTGTGAAATCAGTTTTCCCCCAGGGAGTGGGAGGTGAGTGGTGTGATCAATCCTCCAGTAGTAATTGCTAGAACTGGTACATCAGGCTTTCTAAGTGTTTTCGTAGCACTTTGGTTTTGGAGTTCTGTTGGTTAATTGAGATATATACCTGCGGAAGATTAACAGAGCGAGCTTGTTCTCTGTCCTTTGCAAGCAAAGAGGCGGCACCAGGGAACCTCCAAAGAAACTTGTTCTGAAATCTTCAGTCACAGTGTGGTCAAGATGTAAGCAGAATTTCTTTCTATGATGTGGATTTGAATACAGAGTACTGAATACATGTCAGGCTGCGTATTTCACTTCCTTTTGTCCTGGCTAGAAGTGAAAAAGAGCAGCATGTGTATGGGTCAGCCCATTAAGTTAGATGATGCTTTTAAATATTCATCTGCCTTATTTTCACCAAGTGTTTATTGCTTTTACTGGCATGACTTAAAATTAATTCCAGCCAAGTTCTTCTTTTGTGAAATCTTTCCTCTTGTGGAAACATGATTTACATCTGGCATGTTGCTCGTCTGGAAGAAAATTTTTTCCCCGGAGCACGTCACTGTCGTCATAATGGATATCTCTTACTGTTATACTCCCCACCAACAAGGCAGCCCTTCTTGTTTTATATTCTCTGCTGCCTGTTCTTGTAAGCAACTCTCTTCCCCTAATGTGGGAATTGGTGGCATTCATGTGAATGCCAAGACAAACGAGTGGCAGAGCCAGGAATGGATTTAAGCATCTGGTAGCAAGGGGCTGGGGAGAGAAGTGGGTTTGAGTAGTTTCACAGAAATAGCAAGTATTCCAAAGCAGGAATATTGGGGTTCTTCGGTGTGGGAGAGGCCGGCTTAGCCACCTTGTAGGGAAGATGAAACCTGGGTCTGTTCTGAATGTATGTCCTAGCTGGCCCTGCCCTTGGCAATGTGAATATAGCAAGTTACCATGGGGATCTCAGAGTGCTGAGAGCTCAGAACTCCTCTTATGCCAGTAGCAAAGGTCTGGCACTGGTGTCAGAGTCACTGGATCTTCTTTAGCCTCTTGGGGAATGGCTTGGTGACAAATGATAGGGCTCCTACCTTGCAATCCATTCATCCTCCTTGATGTGGTGCTCTCAAGCTCTCTGTTGGGCAGGTGCTCTTCTAAAAGTCCTGGCTCAGCTGGCTTCTGTGTGCTTCACCTACTTGATCCTGGAATCATCTGCTCTTACCCACTGAGTCTCCACTGAGCTGAACCAACCCAGCTCACACAAAATTCAACTCAGTTTGTGTATTGTAATAGAATGTTACTCACTTCTGTACATTTTTGAACTGCAATATTTTTAGCTAATCCCATGTAAAGCATAAATTGGTTTGTTGTCTGTCCATGTGAACTAAGAGGAATTTGGACTTGTCAGATGCTGCAGCTATTATGTCATCTGTTTGCTAATACTCTCAAAAAATATTTTCACTCCGCTGGAGAAGCGTTCACTTGATGGCATTGGAAAGATACATGTCCTCAAATTCTAATGGTGGCTTGGAACATGCCATTGCTTGTACATACTGAAGAGGGGATGGCCAGAGGAGACCATTGAGAGCAAACTCTTTTCTGAAGGTAGGGGTTCACTCATCAGTGGGCTCTTCTGTTCCATTTCACATCCATTCTGGCAAAGAAAGATAAAGTCTGAGTTGTCAGTAGGACGTGTTGTCATACCATTGTGCAAACAGTAAATGGTCTGTATTACTTTGAGTTGAAATGACTACTAGCTGGAGGATGCATTCCAGTTTTGCATTCACTTATATCATGATGATGCTGAAATAGTCATCTTTCCTTCAATGTCTTGATAGAAACATGTTCTACGCTTAAGTTTTAAGTTCCTGTCAGGCTGTAAAGATGTGAAGTTGGTGGTGTAATATATTTGTGTGTAGAGGACTTCAATCTTCAGAATACAGAATTCCTTACAGCTACAGAGACAGTAGTTGTGTGGGAATGCTTGTGGAAACACAGTAACTTAGCAAGATGTCTGGTTTAGTGATTTTATTTCTATTTTTTTTCTGAGTATAACTCTCTTGTAGCTGAGCATATGGGTTTTGTTTGTTTCTGTAAACAGCTGTCATAGTTTCATTAGCATTGCTCATAGTTGGTTTTAATGTGTTTTTATTCTAAGCTCACTTTCCCACCTACCCCAGGTAACTTATTTGACTGAAGAAATGATCTGGCTGATGCAGAGCTGTAGTAAAACTTCTCTCTAATCAATGAAAGTACATATTTTGGTTGCATATAGTAAGTTTCTTAAAATACTAGTTTGAACATTTGGGCTTAAATCTTGTTGCCATGGTAGTAATGATAGATAGAATGTTCAGTACCTTTTAAACTATTTCACTAACTCTTATTTTTGGGAGTACTTATGATACAGTCCTTCAAACAGTAGAGTGAGCTTTTCTCTGGTTTTATGCATGTATTATATAGCCTGGTACTGGGCAGTACTGCCCACAACATAGGTTTGAAAGCACTGTTGCCACTTACGAAGCAGTGTTCAGACCAGCAAGCTGCTGCCGCAAGCCTGTAAGGAGGCCTGAGGACAAAGCTGGATCCACTTGTTTGGGCCAAAGCAGCATATCTGTGCAGCTCTGTAAGCCTGCAGCTGTCTTTACGGTGTGGTCAGTTTAATCTGAGTTTGGGAAGCTCTTGGCCATAGGTGGTGTGGAGGCATCCCACAATACTAGTGTGGTGCGACAATGTCATTTAGTGGAACCCACATTTGTGGATAGGTATCTAAAAGCTCTTTTGAACAATGAAGCCTGTAAGCCTTGGTGATGGTCAGGGTGTCTGAGCCTCTTCAGTTCTTTTCCAAGTCCAATTAACACCAGGCAATAGGTGTAGCAGTGTGATGGGTGGTCTCCCTTTCTCTTCTGTGACAAAAGAATTCCCCACTTTACCTGGTTGAAAATTGAAGTCTTTTATTGATATTCATAAAACTAAACTAAAATTGACAGCTCACTAAGCAAAAGGGCTGTGGAGCTACTGAAAGAGGGAAGAAGAAAGGTTTGCAGCAAGTCCTGTTGCAGTGACCTCAGCTATGACCTTTCCAGCAGGATTTTTTTAGGGTTGGCATCCAAGACTTGGAATAAAAAAAATAAAAATTGTGTCTGGGCCCTTCTTGGATGATTCAGAAATTTTACTAGTTGTCTGTAGGGCTGAAGGTTAGAGTGCTTGCAGGCCTGCTCTTCTCACTTCTGAGGACCCCCAGTTTACGTGCTTTCTTCTTGCCACCCGCCCTGTGGGAAGCTGAGTGCGTCCATTTACTCATAACAAGGTGGGCATAGTCCTCTCTGCTCTCCAAACAACTCGGTGTGATGTAGAGGATGGGGTCTGGGTAGAGCTATCCTCCCTGCTTTACTCTTTAGCTCAACAGAGTGTGTAGAAACTGTAGAAAATACAGTAAATGAGAAATGGAGTCATTGTGTCTCCTTGAGCAGGTGCCTGAGGACCTGGAACAAAATTCCGTACCCCAGAATCAAAATACCCATTGCTTTTCTGAGAGGCTTTCTGTTAAGTGAAGAATGCTTTTGAAAATTTGCCTGCTTTGAGGGAAACCTTGGCTAAATTTTCATTTAAAATTATGCTAAAACCCTGGTGTGTTTTCACACCTGAATGGGAAGGGATACAGCTTTGCACCTCTATGGTAGCATGAAACTAGGCCAGGTGAGTAATGAACTGTTCTCAATGCCTTCATAGGCATTTGTACCTTAAAAATAGAGAAAAAAAGAAGCGGGGTGGGGGGGGGGGGGGGAGAGAGCCTTGTAAATGGTCATGCCCCAGCTTCCTTTAATTGCATTTACTTTGCTTTGATCTTGAAAAGACAGATAACTGCACAGCAACTCAGGGTATATTTTTCTCCTTCATATTCCCTGTGTTTTTCAGCAGGTTGCTCTGAAAACAGCCGTAATTTTAGCTTTATTCCAACTTTGAAATGCTAATAAGAGTAACTCCTAAGTTATTGCTTGTTTTGAACAGCAGAGTGCTTGTAACAGTAAAATAATTCAATAAATGATGGATTTCAAAGCTTTGCTTGGCTCAAACATAAATTACATTTGTTGGTTTATTTTGTTTCACAGTCTCATGTGAGAACTCCTTGTATCCCTTTAGATTTTTCAGTCTTCTTAATCAAGCCAAATGTTATCCTCCATGGCTGTGATACTTTTTTTTCCTCCTTTATTCACTTACCCTTTTTCATCATCATTTTGGTATTCCACATTTTATCCTACTGATGTAACTGTTTAGGAAAATACAGCCTGATTTTAAAATAAATCATCAAGTCTCAACCTTCTGGGTATCTGCCTCTAATTTATACCATTAGCACATTACCAGAGATACCCTCTGGTAAGCCTGTCCTTTCTCCTCTAACTGTTTGGAGGAGGAGCAGTCAACTCTGTGATCTGAAGGGGCAAGAATTTTTTGATGGAGTATATCCCAAGGGAGTAGGGCTGGGGTCACCTGTGAACTCAGAAATACTTTTATGCTGGTTTTCATCGTGAACCTGTGCTGTTTTGAGACCCGACTTGATTCACTGCCCCTCAGGACAGAGCCCTTTTGCGTATAAACCAGGTGTTCTATTGTTGTTTGTGGTACCACAGCAGAGAGGCCGTGCCTGCAGTACTGAACACATTCAGAATGAAAATGACAGCAAACTTCTTCAGAGCGTGATGCTTGTAGGGCAGGAATTTAAGGGTTTTTTTTCTTTGCGTAATTATTTTATGCCAAATTTTAAATCAGTCCAAATGTATATTAGCTCTTTTCAGAAGAATAATTATACATGGCTGCTGCCAGGCATTAAGTTTTATTTTTCAGGATGGTTTATGAGACCAATGAAAAATCTGGCAAATATTGCTTCTGAAACGCGCTGCTGAGCATTTGTGTTGGGCCTATTATTTTGTCACTGTCATCACAAGGTGAAGTTTAAAAGAGCAATTCTGTGATAAATTATCTTCCACACAAGGAAATAATAGTTTTTGAAAAGGGCATCCCTGAGGAAGCGGGCAGCTGGGAGAACCACCTAACTTTTCAAAGATGTCTGTTTGTTTTGATAGATTTTTTTCATGTTCTTTTTTTCTGTTGTTTTGATCACTGCTGCCGTTACCCTTCACGTGCAGTGTCCCACCCTCTGTTTTATGCATTTAAGTCTTTTTCCATAGTTCTACCCCATGTCCGAAGGGGTGAGAGGAGAAGGTGCAGTGCTGGCACAAACATGTGCGGGTCCATCCCCTCTCCGGCTGTTTCTGGGAGATAATGGCTTTGGGTCTTCCCTCCTCCTTGTATTTTCACCTGTCTGCTCACTCTTGTTAATGCTTCTTGCTCCTTTTTCACAAGCAAGAATCATATTAGGGCTGTTCAGGGATCTTTCTGAGAATTATGCTTTCTCTCTGCAGCTGACTTGAAAGTCCTAATTTCTTTCGAAGTTTCAGAGCCTGTAAGTTACTCCCTATATCTGCCTGCCAAAAATCACTTTTTCACAGTTTCAATTTCCAGAATTAATTTGGATTACTGCCACAGACCACAGCCTCGTGGGGAATTCAGGTCTGGCTTTGGTAAACTGAATAAAGAAGAGATTACGGCAGAGATGATTATTCATCACTTGCTTTGATTCCCTTTGTGCATTCTGTTGATGCGGCTCCTAGGGAATGGGTTTTCCCTCCTCGCCCATTACTCTAGTTTAATTCTATTGCTTCAAAGGGACAGAAATTTCAAAGAAGAAATTCAAAGGTGAAATTTGCCTTTCCTAAAGAAATGTTTAGTGGGTTTCACCTGACTTTACTGATTCTTTGCCATGTTTAAAAAAAAAAATAAAAATCAAGCAAACCTTAACTCAATGGAGATTTATTTTCCTTTTCTCCTTCCTGTCACCTTTATTTCCTTTTTCTGAGCTTTACTTTTAATGCATCCGTTCAGCTTCATTTCCTTCTTTCTGTTCCCAAAATGCTGGAAGTACTCTTGTGTTTATATTGCCGTGCTCTTCTACTTTTGTGTTCTGCTTCAGAGGCGCTGCTTGTGTGCATCAAAACAGGAGAAATGTGAAGTGCAGCTGGAGTCCTGTGGGTATGGGGTGCATCCTTTGGTAGGTTGGGCACAGTTGTGTGTTGTATAGGTGGCAGTTGTTTTGAAGCTCAGGATTCCAGTTCTTTACTAAATACATATGCAGATTTCTACAAAAAGTAAATACAGTTTCTTCATTCTAAAATATAGGTAAGAAAAAAGAAAGTGAGTGGGTACCAGTACTCCAGTTTCTTTTAGCCTCACAGACTGTGGTGGTACGTTGGTTTTGTTAGCACCTTGAGTGTGTTGGGCACGTAAGCCAGACAGATAGTTGTCAGTTTACATACAAAGTTGTCTTCAGACTATGAAAAGTACTAGTTACAAGCCCCTAGCTGCTGTAACCCAAGGCTGTTAACCAGCTGTGTAGTTTCTCTGAGAAATGTCTTGATTTATGGAGCCAAAATATTTATGGGTGTATGATGATGGGAATGTGTAACAGATATAATTGGGCTTACCATTTAAAGATTGTTTAGGTTGTGGAAACACACTTCCTCTTTCTAGAAAGGCTCATCCATGAGAGAGGAAACACCCAGAAAGAGTGTTGTCCCTTTTCCTGGTGAATTTGGTGGCTACAGTGTTTTAAGAGATTAACTTTTTTATTTTGTTTTAGTCTTAGGAGGAATATTTGTTATCCTTTTATCAATGGGCTGCTGCTTGAGTATGAGAAACTTGCTTGGTAATAGTGGCTTATGATAATATGTGAACCCTCTTTATGTGCTGCTAGCAATTAGCTTTCTGGAGCAGATGTTGGGGTGTTTGGGTTTTTTTACCCAATAACCTACAGGTAAGTTATTTCTGTTGGAGTGAAAGCTAAGGCAAATTCGTAACTTTTAATTGTATTGCTGAAGCTGAAATTAAGGTTAGTTCTGCTTTCTGAAGTTGGCCCTATTTCGTGCAGGGGCTTGAACTAGGTGGCCTCCAAAACTTGATTCTGGGTGTACCTTAAAAATTGCCTTATTAGCAAGCAGGATGTTTTGTTTGTAGTGCAAATTTCTTTGAATTGTTTGCATATTTTGGAGACATAATATTCTGCAGTATTCTATGTTGATTGTTAAGGAAAAGAGAAGTAAATGAGATGGTGTGCTCATTGATTGCTGTTTACTTTCTTCGTTTACCGACAGCTGTAAGGAAGTCATATCCTTTTTTTTCCTCCTCATTGTTCCTGTTTTGTTAAGGTTGCAATACTGAGATGTATTAAACTTCAGTTTGTTTAAATCATCTCTGAATGCTTCTTTTCTATCAAATCTATTTTGAAAATCTCTGGATCAAGATATCATATAGAGTGACAAGCTTCTAGTATGTTAATTGACTGGAGATGTCCCAGGGGCACGTTTGGATGGTCTGAGCAATAACTTTGAATATTACACACCATGTGGCTGTTAAACTCCTCTGGATGTCCCCAAAATGTTACGCGTGGGATCGTGGAGGACAAGCAGAAATAGTTCATCTTTGCCCTTTGTTACAAATCAAAGTGAAATATTTTTTACTTCCAAGGTATGTGAGTTGAAGTACTGAATCAAAAAGAGCAGGGCAAGGTGTAATTGCTACTGAAAGGAGTCTCATTAATGAACATTACAATTCTAGAATCAATTTTCCATGATGACACTGTGTGTACCCCAGAGGGGGTGAAAGTATTTTGCCTATGAGACTGTGATTGCTTGAGGGTTGCGGTGGCATTTGTGATGTCCTCTTGGACTGTCAGTTTGACACTTTGGTTAAAATAAATACAGGTGCAGTTGACTTTACATAACATCTTGCATTGGTTTGCTTTGTAAAACTCAACTTCAATTTTATAGCTTGGTATTCCTAGCTAGACAGAAATTAGAATTCTTTAGAAAATAGGAGCAAAAGCTACCAAAAGAGGACTTCCAGCATGCCCTTGGGAATGCAGAGGAATTTCAGTAACAGCCACCTTGTTGAATGCAGAGTTTTCTAGGTAATACAGAAGAATTAGCAAGTGCAGTTATTCTTAAATTGCTTTGACCATAACCTCTGTTTTCTCGTATAAAGCATAGTTGAGGCTGGATCTCTATTAAAGACAAGTCTGATCAACTGGGAGCCTTGCAACTGCAAATGGTGGTTAACAGAGGCAAGATGGCACTCTCCCTTTTAGCCCTAATGCAAAACAATTTCCTATAATATTTTCTTCAAGCCCTTATTTAATGCTGCTCCAAAAGGCTTTTGGAAATTAGTCAAGAACCTAAGCCCTGTATATACATATCTTTCTATGAATTTGGGATGTTGCTATGTTAACGCAGGACATTTGCACAAGATTTGGAATTTGATGTGCTGTGGGTATCTGGGATCAGCAGCCTCCAGGCAAAACTCGTTATAAATTCAGGACATTATGTTCTATTTGAACTGGATAGTAAACTGTAATATCAAAAGGGATGGGGCAAGCAGTGTCTGGGATGCTCTTTATTGCAGAGGGGACAGCTGCCTATTTGAAAGAGTTCAGGATTCTGAATGTCAGTGGAGCTCTTCAACTGAATATAAAGTCATATGTCAATATTTAATCACTTGGATTTTTAATATATCTTTCCAGTTTAAGTAATGCTGTTTTAGGAAATAAATACAATTTTGTTTTATTAACTCAAGATGCTAAAACTGAACCAGCTACGTAAATGAGATTATGTTGTAGATGGGAAATAGAGAAACGGGTCAGTCAAGGAAGAATCATAAAATCGTAGAATGGTTATGGTTGGAGAAGACCTTCAAGATCATCAAGTCCAACTGTCTATTCAGCCCTACTAGGTCCAACACTAGACCATGTCACCAAGTACAATGTTTACTCTTTTAAACGCCTCCAGGATTGGTGACTCAACTATCTCCCTGGGCAGCCTGTTCCAATATCTGACAACCCTTTCAGTAAAGAAATTTTTCCAAATATCCAACCTAAACATCCTCTCATGCAATTTAAGACCGTTTCCTCTTGTCCTGTCACTAGCTACCAGAGAGGAGAGACTGACTCACTACAACCACTTTATAGGTAATTGTAGAGAGTGATGAGGTCTGCCCTCAGTCTCCTTTTTTTCCAGACTAAACAATCCCAGCTCCCTCAGCCGGTCCTCATAGGATTTGTCTTCCAAACCATTCACCAGCTTTGCAGCCATTCTCTGGACACATTCAAGCATCTCGGTGTTCTTCTTGTAGTGAAGAGGGGTTTGACCAAGACATCAGGAATTGAGAATTATCAAAATCTCATTGACTGGGACATCAGAATAGATATTAAAATGAAAAATATTTTGCAGCAAAGAGAAGAAATGAGGTGGGATGGCTATGCTTTAGGCAGAGAATAAAGGTTAAAGATGGTGTTAGTCTTGAACCTAAATACACATGTCTGGGTTGAATGCTGAAATTGAGGGCAAGGGCAGGAAACCGGGTGGAAAGGTGTAGAAGTGATGGCATCTAGGCTGAGTGAAAATCTACGAGCTCTCTCTCCTCAAAGCAGGAAGACCAGGAAGGAAAAAATGCAGGTAATTTTCATCTGGCAATAGTGGAAGAACTGATGTGTGACATCATGGATGAGATGATGAGGAGTTTAAATCTTTCAAGCAGGGCAATAAAATATGGTTGGGAAATACATTGGCATATGTGTTGGTTGAACAATAACAAATACACTAGGAACAGAAATGATTCATAATACGATTTCAGTTGTACGTGAGAAAAAGTCTAAACGTACCAGTAAATTCGAGCTAGGTAAAATGAATATAGCGCTCCCTACCAGATGTGACATCAGTCTGTGACTTCATAGAACAAAACTGATAGATTAAAAAAAAAAAATGTCAGGTTATGAGCACAATTGTGGATGAGTGAGAAAATCAACAGCCACCCCTATTTAAGGGAGAAAAATCAGAGCAAGAGACTGGTCAGAGGTGTGGTTTGGGGCTAGTCATTGTTAGTGATACCTCCGCAGCAGTAAAATCCCCCCCATATAGTCTACCCTCCTCTGAGACGTCACTTCATCTGGTGGTTTCTGTATGAAATCTGCAATTATTAGTTGAAAGACCATCTAGTTTGCATCACTGATGTGTGGGGGAACTCAGCAGATGCCAGTTCATGTTTCTGCTACTCTGCAACTTAGGATAACAAACAGCTTTATTAATAAGATATATTCCTACGTGTCAGAACTTAGCCGCCTTTGGTGTTTTACTGTAAAATTCTACTTCCAACCCCAGTGCCTGGAAACCATCTGGTTGCAACAGCTTTCAGGCAAATCCTGATCTTTCCAATCAGGCAGCTGTAACTTGGACTGCCTTGCCACTGCCTTTCAGGCTGCTGTGCAGAAGAGATCAGTCTTTTATCTGAGCGGGCACAAACTCCTTTGATGAGCATATTCCTTTTCATTCATGACAGTGAAAGAAGTCTCTGCAGATTCCTGGGCCATCTCCAGGCTCTATAGAAGCAATTTTTGTATGGGAACAGCTGAACCCTAGCACAGTGACCTTTTCCCAGGAACTTTTGGTGCAGCTTCTGGTGGCAATAAGAAGCTGGGTCTGTTTGTCTTCGCCATGTCATGTTACGCTAAATAAGAGGAGGAATACTTACATCTGTGGGATTTGTAAGCATGTAGACATGAAGTTTTATCTACACAGGAGCAATCTACATGGTTTTGGGTGGTGTATTCTGCAAGTTTATTAAACTTTGTCAGATGATTCATGTAATTTATTTTTTTCTAGATTGAATGGAATGAGATAATCTTAGCAATGTACTTTATGATTAGGGCTAAACTGAGTGATTCAGTGGTCCGCAAGAAGTAGAAAAACTTTGATTCCAAGAGCTCATCTTTCTCTCCCGCTGCTATCAAATATCTGGAACTGGTCAGTGTGATGGATGCACTGATGTGTGCATTTCCTCCATCTTTGATTGAGGTTTGGGTTTTGCTTGGTGAGCCATGAAGTGCAGATGTCAGCCCTCCTGCAGCTCTGTGTTCAGAACAAGAACCCCAGTTTGGTTTCCAGGTCTTATAGTGACTAATCCAGGACAAAACTTGAAATGCTTTTCTTTCAAGGTAGTACTTGAATGAGTTTTTTAACTTTATCTGATCTGATAGTAAGTACCCCACTGAAGGAAGAAAGACGGGTGACCAAACGGTTGATGTTTGTGATGTGATGTTCTGTGCACTAATGTGCTCCCACTTGCACTTCTTTGTGGGAAAGAGTGAGCTTGGGTTTTGGTTTTGTCCTCTAAATCAGATGAGTAAAATTCAATTTGTCAACAATTTTGACTTCAAGTACTTTAATAAAGGAATTTTCTGTTCTTGTTCTCCCCCTCCCTGACTGCTTTAGAACATATAGTGAGACTGCTTTCCCAATTTGGAGACTTTCTCCATAGGACCTTATACCCTCAGGAGGATGCTACTGTTCCTGTATCTAAAGGGAAGAGTCCTTGAAGCCATGAGTCTTCTGGCTTTGCCTTTCTTTGTCCCTGAAGGAATGCACTTGGCGATGAATTTTTCACACTTCTCTCATAAAAGCAAGGACCTTGGAGAAGAGCCTTGAAAGAAGAAAATCTTCTGTCTTTTCCACAGTTTAATGTTACATCGGACTCTTGCTTGACTATGAATGCAAAGGCACCTGTGCTTTTCTTTAACACGTGTATGCAGCAAAAGCCGTCAGATCTGGGGTGCAGTTTGTGCTCAGTACTGTGTGTTTTAGGGAACTCCTTGTAGTTCTGCACCTGCTGGAAGGGATTCTTTGGCACGAGGTACTTAGGGACGACTGCCTTGGGTTATTAAAACCCTTTCAAGTACAGCTCAAGCAATGTCAGTATCATCAACTTGTAATGTATTAACACGTTAAATTTGCAAAGCTACAATATGGAGTTCGTTTTGTGCTTTTATTAAGCATTAATGCTCCTGTTGAAGCATCACAAAACAACATTGCTTTTGGAAGCATGGTTCCTCAGTCAACAGGGGCTCTGAGACACCCCTCCAGGCACTTAATTAATCTCAGGGTTGAGAATCTATTTATCTTTAAGATGTGTTATTAACATGTGTGTTCCCTACCCCTGCCTCTCTGCAGCATGCCCCTGCTTTTAAGCACGTATGGCTGAGAGCAGCCCAAAGAGAAGGCTGTGCTGCTCCTCTTCTGGAGTGTGGCTCGAAGGCATGCTGCTACGGTTATTAAAAGTGAAAGAAAAAAAGTGGGAAAAAGCCTGGTAACAGTAGACTACAAAATGCATTTTCATAAGAAGAATGCATGCTTAAAGAATGTACACAATACCTTACAGAATTTTCAGTTTATTGAGATGTTAATTAATGCCACCCATTGGAAGACTCTGTGATCCTAGTTCTAATTCCTTTCCGCTATTTCAATTTGTTGTTTTTATTAACAGCATCTGAAAAGAAAAACAGATTTTCAGGTGCCTCTAGGGTAACAGCAAGCTATGTAAAGGCACTTGAAGAGCACCTTTCTTTGGCCATACTGCAGCTGGAGAACCGGCTTCATTCAGGTCCCTACAGACTCCTGCTTGTTTTATGTTTGAGAGTTGAAGGTGTGGAAATAGGATTTCTTGTGTGTTGTTGAAAGATGTCTCATGTTATTTAGCAAACAACAGATGAAGACTTCAACCTTTTTATGATAATTAATAGTAGTTAGAATGCAAGATTACGAACAGCTCCCGAGCACCAGTAAATGCTAGAGTGGGAGATGTATTATCAGGACATGTTTTTTGTAGTTAATTCAGAATATATATCCGTTATGGGGCCTCACTCAGGCAACATGGAGTGGTAGAGAGGAAATAGCTGATACAACTCTATGTTAATAGCATTGCATGGGGTTTTTCCTGCTTGTGTTTCACAGCACTCTTTCAAATTACGTGAACTGTAGCTCTTTTCATTGTGAAATAATAAGATTAAAGATACCTTCTGCAGGTTTTACAACTTGTTCAGTATGACTGCTGTGCCTCCTTGAAATCCAGAATCTTTATGCAACAGTCTGTCAGTATCACCTGGGGATCTGAAGTAGTTTTGACATGTGACATGATTAGAATTATGTTAATCAGTTGAATCTGTTCTGGTCAAGAGGAGCAGTGCTGCCATGGGAGCGAGTCGAGCTCACAGGTGACTGTACAGACTCATGTATGAAAAGCAGCTTTTACTGCCCCATTTGCAGCGCTGGTCAGTGCATGACCTGCTGCATTGCTGGCACCGTCTTTCCTTATAGCTGGTTTCTGCTCCAGGTGGCCAGAGTCCTTGATACCTGTCTGGAGTTGAGGCTTCAAAAAACAGCCAATAGTTGCACTATCAGTTTAGTAAGTTTATGTACAGCTGAAGTTAGTAAATGTCAGCCATTTGCAAACAGACGAAGGATTGGGTGCTTATGAGGTGGTGAGTTGTAGTTACAATTGTACTGAAAAAGGCCAAACATTATAGGGAGACTTGAGGGAGAAAATAACTTTATTTCTACAAACCGTTAATTCAGCTTGATGGAGCTGAAGCAGCTACATGTTGATGGCTCATTATTTTTGAATTGAATAAGAGATTCCCTTTCATTAATCCTTTATCCTGTAGGCCTATGGAAAACAGTAGTTGCTTTTTCAAGGGCAATTTTGCCCAAGCAGCAGTATGGTGAAAGTTAGGGGGCTTTTACTATTGAAATGTGGTGTGGCAGAGTTGAAACAAGAGAGATATATTTTAATTTGAAAAATGTACTGCCATGTTTTTGTTTTATATCTTTATAATCTGTATCAGACTCTATGATAGTGTTCAATTTGAGTAGTTATATATCTGCAAACGTGCCTGGTAGGTGTCAGATGTAAATATCTCAGGCTAAAAGGTGGCATTTGTGTGCCAGTTCTAGGTCAGAAGAGTGAAACAGTCTGAAAAACATCATCATAAAGCTGACAGGGTGATACTGCCTTGAGCTCTGCAGGTAGCAGCTGTTTCCCCTGAGGCCAAGGGAAGATCTGCCCTGGGCTTGGGCTGAGATGGGAAGAGCTTGGTTCTTGAGACTCTGGAGACATGTATGTCAGAAGTTCTGCTTGATCTGGGTCAAATATAGTTCATGACTTCATTTCATCTAACCAAGGGCTATGTGTCTCTTAGTGTATTTATAGAAAAATTATCTGTTTGTCCAAGAAGAGACAGAAGTGAGTGGTTTTCCTGTGGCCTGTGAATGGTGCTCAAAAAGGTCTGTTCAACCCTTGTAAAGAACAGTCTCTGTGCAGCCAATTTAAGCACAAGGCAGAGTGGTCCAGGCTGTTATACCATCCTTTAAGCTGCTAGTTCTTCTTTTGTCTTCTGCCTTGTTAAATATCTCTCATCTTGTGTTTGCTGGCTTGGTAAACATTACAATACATTAGAAACACATATTTGCTCTCACTTCAGTACTGATTTGCACTGTCCTTTTCATTCTATAGCTGGGCATAGCCTTGAAACTTCTTGTACCATTTCTGTTAGCTCTAATAAGCATTTAGGCAGGATGAGCAATGTGACCAGTACAAAATAGCTCCATGTATCTTATAAGTTTTAGATGTTGGTCCAATTTTTTTGTATGTGACTGCTATCTGTTAGGTTACCCCCCCAGAAAAGTAGAAGAAAGAAAAAGCTGACTTCAGATAAGCCTCTCGCCCTTTCCTGCTTCATCCCATCAAAGACATCAGGGTATTAGTGAAGAAGGCTCTTCCAGCTCAAGTCAAAATATAAGCCTTGCTGTTAAATGAGTGCAAGGAAGAGATTGAGAGCTGGAAAATCGAAAAGTGCCCTAGCTGGCTGAATAGATTATAAACTTGCTGCAACCTTCTTGTGAGTCTATCCTCACGAAGCACGGGCTTTATTTTTCCAAATATCATCTAACAAACATGCCTGCTAATGAACAATCCATTCATGTTGTTGATAAACAGCTTGAATTTTTAAATATTCCCATTCTAAAAGAAAATACACCTTCCTTGTTCCCATGGTGAGAATCCAGCCTTTCTGGACTCTTGTTCTCACAGTGAAAGCAGTTTCTGGTGTGGTGCCTTAAGGCTGCAGAAATCGGATCAGGTCATTCCTCAATTGCTCCTTGATGAAATTGAGAGAGGGAGTTTTAAAGCATTTCCAATGACACCAAAGGTTCTCTGATTTGGTCCTTGATCTGGAGTTTTCTCTGACTCTTTTTGAAGGACTCGGATTAATTTCATTTTGGCTGTGGTTCTTAACTCACATGGTGTTCAGATCATGTCCTGTCTCCAGCAGGTTCCTTCCATCCTTCAGATGCCAAAAGAAAAATGGGCATGTCATGAATCTATGCGGTATTTGCCCTGAGTATGCTCAGTCTGGTCCCTAAGGGGCTTTGCAGCATCTTGCTGGTGGCCAGACCCATCCTGGTCCAAACCTGTGTGTTTACATGTGGCTAATGTGGAGATTTCCTCTTGGCTGCATTTTGAGACACCTCAGCGAACTAGTTGTTAATCCATTTAACTTTCATCTGGGTAATTTTCATAGTTTTGTAATCAGCTTATATGGTATGAGCCCATGGAAACTTTAACGTACTAAGTCGTACTCCCGATGTTTTCCAGGATTGTAATTATAACTAAATTACACAAATTAATTAACACAAGGTTGGTTATAAGTGTTTTCCATAAGCCCATGTTAAACATGCGTAGTTATATTCCTGGAGCATGAATTGAGTCTCTTGTGTGTGCTTGCACTGATTTTCCTAGCATCCCCCTTCAACTGATGTGTATAGTTACTGGGTTCAAAGAGCACGATGTAGCATCAAGTTTTGTTTCCTTGTGCTTCAGTGCTGTTGCCAAATGATATAAGCACTTGAGTAGCTCTTGCAAAGCACCTCCGCATCCACATGCTGAGGTCAGAGCCACAAAAATGTCAACACTTGTTTGACATTGTCCTGTTACAATGTAAAGTGTTTCATCAACATCTTGTGACTAAAATCACCTTTGTTAAAAAAAGGACATATTTTTACTAAGCGTTTCTGACTGCAACAGCAGGGCTCATATTCGTTGCTTTCTATAAAGCCTTATAAAGCAAGACCTCAAAGCTACTCTCTAACTCGGTTAGTCACAGATTTCTGCTGACATCTTTTGTTTCTCTTGTCTCTCTTGCTGGTGTCTGAAGCGTTCCCTCTCTCACATTAGTTTCTCCATCTCTGTTAGCGGTCAATGGCTTCCATTTGCCAGAGTGTTTTTCTTTGCTTTGTCTGATCAAGTTCATTTTGTGGTTGTTTTTAGCTGATTGCTACCTTGAGAGTATTGAACTAAAGGGTTACATGCCTGTGTAACCTCTTAAAATTGGATAGAAAATACATCTTATTGTTTTGATGAGAGGTGTCTGTTGCTCTCTGCTGATTACAGGTACCCGAGGGCAGACTGTGTGTGCTTTGCCACCAGAAGTTATTGAAGGCTTGCTGATGCTGTGAGGATTGGCACGAGGTCGAAGTTAATTTTGATTTCTGATCAAGTGTGTTTTACCTCATCAGGTGATATGTTGAGGCCCACATGTTGCTGAAAAAGGGCAAGTTTCTTTCCATTTCCAGTCCCTCTCTAACTGGACAATAGCTGAGATGTGTGATTGGTGGCTTCTGCCAGAGCAGAAGCAGATTTTATGGTTTTGGTCACATAAAGATGCTTGGCCTTAAAATTTTGTGCAAGTCAATGTAAGCCATCTCATACCTAGTCGTCTTTTAAAGTAACTTAAATGTGCCCTTATAACACATTGTTTGTGAACAGCATTGTGATTAAAATAGGAAAAACTTAGGAGCAGTTTGACAAACAGTTTAAAGAGTTGAGCTTTCTGCTCAAGTGAGGTGAAAACATGAATCTCACACCAGAAGGGATGCATAGCCAAAGAAAACAAAGGTGGTTAACCAAGTATGACAGCCCTGTCCTCTTTTTTGGTCAACCCTTGAGTGGAAGATGAAGTTGAATTAGAAATGACTAATGGAGATTGTTCAAAGTGTGGGAAAAAATCAATAGCAACATATATTAAAAATCTCCAGATGTTTGAAGTAGAAAAGATGACAAGGTATTGGAAAGGGAAATAAATAGATGTAGTGCACCATGAGGTCTCCACTGCCTGCAGAAGCAGCCTAAGGCAGCTTGCTCTGGTGCTCTGGATTGTTGCTGTCCAAACTGAGAGGCATCTCCTGGTGCTTTATCCTGCAGCTAGATATCAGTGAAAGGGGTGGTTGAGGCTGCCCAGTCAGTACAATGAAACACCTAGCTGGGATTGTCATCCTTCCCCTACGGTAAGGCCTTGCTTCATCTTGCTTATTGCTGTAAACTGCTAATTTCAACTAGTTGTCTACAGAGATGTTACCATGGTTGGGAAGGAAAGAGAACCAACCTGCCCCATTTACGGGTGCCAGGGGCTGTCTGCCGGGGTATCCTGGCTCTGTGAGTAGGTAAACACACTGCCCAGAGGAAGGATACAGAACATCCCTTCTACCATGGGGTAGAACTGCATGCAGTGTTGCAGATGAACAGCTGCTGAAGACTAATGACAAAAAGTTCTAGGGTTGGGGTCTTTTTCCTGTTTCCTGGTGGTTTCCATTGTTTTAGGTTGGTTTGGGTTTTATTTGACCCTTGTTAAATGTGAGCCTGATGCTTTCCTAGAACCTGATTGCAATTCTGAGGTCTGATGCCTGAGTGGAACCAGCTTGCTTAGAGCCCGGTGTATTTGTAATATGCTGGAGTACCCCATCCCATATATGTGTGTCTGTATTTACGTGCTGACTATAAGCCCTGCAGAAGGTTCTTCTCCATTTTTCTTTTTTTACTTTGCAAATTATGTTCCTCATTGGTACGTAGGCAGTCAGAGGGATGGGAGAGGCTCATATTTCTTTCTAAGGTAGTGGTAGATTTTTATCTCACCAAGAAGAGGGTGCTTCCAAATGCCTCAGCTTCTAGTAATGAAAGTTTTTGTGATCCTAATGTTAATCATCCTCTTCAGCAATCTTCTGTGTAGATTATTTGGAGTGTAGGTGGACTTCCAGCTAGGCAAAAACATCTTTGGTAACAGCAAAGTGATGGCTAGAGCATGTTTTTGCTGGAGCTTACCTGCCTCTGGTAGCAGAGCTCCTTTCCAAATGTTTATGAAGTAGGGCTTGACTCATCCCTTTTAGTCGTGTGCCTTTCTCAAAGCAGCCTCAATAGGTCATCACTGCTGCTTTGAGCAGATGACATACGTTTCCTCCCACTGCATAGTACTCCATGATGCACTGAAGGATGTGAGTTCTGTATTTGAGAGAACTCCCCAGTTATCAGGGAAGGGATAAGGATGCCTGGTGTAGGAGTGTACACAGGGACAGCGCGTACTGAAGTTTTTGGTTAATGGCAAGAAGCTAGTCCATCTCCTCTGATACTCCTTCAGTTAATCTCTGCCTGGAGACAAGTAAAACTTCTGGATGTGGGTTAGCAAGCTCTCACTCTCAATTGTGGTCTCATTCACTAGGCAGATGAGCAGCAATTAATAGCCAGGATGGAAAGGAAGTTCATAAGCGGGAAACGGGTTCAGGATCAGTGCTGGTAAAGAAAAACATAAGTAGCACAATTGAAATTAAAGTAATAATAATGGGGAGGATCCCAAGAAGAGGACTTGGAGTGGAATGTGAAACACAGGCATGCCTGGGAGAATAGGACATTGTCCAACTTCATCAAAAGCTGTGTTTTAAAACTCAAAGTTGCCAGGTCATTAGTACTGAAATGTAGCAAGTTGTTAGCATACCAGTGCTTCTGTTCTGGCTGTGCCAAGTGGATCCGTTTACTCTGTTTGAACTCCTCTTCCCCTTCAACTTGTTTGCACTTGAAGGCCAAGAGACCTCTGTTGTTATGCTTGCAAGGACAAAGTTAATTTCCAGCTGTTCGTAATATAATTCAGCTTCTCTGTATAAATCTGGATCAATCAAACCTGCTAACTTCCTTTATGAAAAATATTTATGCCTACTCAGAACACATCCAGTTAAAATTGATTGCGTCTTAATTGGCTTCAGTATGAAGTATTTTTGTTCCGATAGGAGCATGGGAGTGTTGAGGGAAGACAGAGAATATTCTTTGTAGCAGCCTTTAAATATCATTTAAAGTTGCAGTTATGAGAATAACAACCTTGGAGTTGCTGTCTGTACTGCTTAGGGCAGTGACCAAACTTCTTCTCTAAGTGCCAGTACTTAGCTAGCGGTATTATAGGATTGTGAGGTGAAAGGGCACCCAGAGCTCAGTCCTCACACGGTGTAGAAGAATGCCTACCATTTAATGTTGTTCTAAAAGCCAGCTCCATTTCATGATTAGTTTTTGATTTACAAGCTTCTTTGCTAACCCCCTGTTGTTAGAGAAAATGGAGTGGGCTGGTTGCGGCACAGAGGATTTAAGTTCAAGCCTGAGAGTGCTAGCCTCGTGTGACCTGCCCATCGTTACTGGCAGAGTGAGAGCTGGGAATTACTTTCTTTGAAGCTCTGATGCATTGTCCAAGATTTGTCTGGTAAATATTCTTGCAGCAAATTGAGAGGTGCGTTATTATCATTGGGTGCAGAGTGCGCCGCAATGAGCCATTACCTGCGTGGTCTTCAAAATTGCTGTCAAAATGAACTCTCAAAAAAACAGCAAGAAAGCTGCTGTGGGGAGAACCGCCTTGCCAAAGCATGTTCAGTGCTGCAGCCTGGACTTTCTGGTGTGCTAAAGATAATGGAATTAGAGAAGAATGGAAAATCTGCGAGTAATACTCCTTTGTGCACCCTGTCTGAGCTCCATGATCCAAATGCTGCCCCCAGTAAAAGGGGATGAGGGGCCGGAAATAGCAGGGACAGGTCTAGTGGAAACTGCTTGAAAAAGAGGTGCTAAAATTGAGCAGGCTGCTAGGCACACCTTTTAGGTACTTGAAGCTTCCAGAGAGTAAGATAAACTGCTTTTCTTTCTCAACCACGTAGGATTGCCACGTATGACCTGGGCTATCATATACAACACAGTGAGTTGATACTATGTAAAGAATAGCTGTGGTACATTTTCCTTGAAGTTTATTTCCATAAATAAAATGAGTTGAGTAACTAGGAGGTAAATAACATGTTTAGCAGTGCCTCTGGGTTTGCCTGGAGTTTCATGGCTCCTTTTAATAGTCCAGTTAAGATGGATTTCATTTAAGCCCAAATTCCATTTAAAGTTAGACGTCTGTAGGGAACCCAGGGAATGAATGGTTTTGACAAATGAGCAGTTTGAGGGAATTCATCTTCTTGGAGGAAATCATTGAAACTCAGCTTTCTTATACAGGGATAGGGCAGAATTAGATTAACTTCAGGTAGAAAACAATGAAGAAGCGCCTTGGGAGGGAAGATTTTATTTCTGATTAGAACACCAACCGGTCCAGGACCAAATATGCAGATTTTTGTACTAATGTTTGAAAACTTAAAAGCTGTAGCAGTGTACTGAAATCTGCATGCTTTGGACATCTGGAATTGCTGTTGAAACAGCTGCTGTAAGCAAGAGAATTGATGGGATTCTTAGAGCAAGAGCAAATGTAACAAGACTAACAAGGTGGGTTGTTTCCTGTGAAGCCTAAAAAAAGCACAGATTTATAAAGGGATAAATAAAGCAACCAATACACTAGTGTCTTCATTGGCTGTGGTGGTGTGTCCGAATAGGAAAAGCTTCATATTTGTTCCCTACCTGCATCCTGCAGCAGCGAGATGGAGAAGCCACTCCAGTGGCTCCGCAGCCAGGCTCAGTGCCCAATTCAGGCAGTAACCGGCAATATGCCACGTTTTAACAGTGACCTTAATGAACTCTTTAATGGTATCCCTATAGAAGCAAATAGTCTTTCAAGTCTGTAAGGTAATAAATAGTAGAGAAAGCTCTGGTTTTATTAGCAGGGGTACTGGGAGTCACGTATGCAGTTACTAGGTTTCGTGTTTATACAAGGAAACTTTTTTGCAGTGCTGCCTCAAACTGTGACACCAATTGCCACTGTGTGGTACGAAATGCGAGCAAGCTCATGGGAGGAATCAGACTCATGGAAAAATGTCTATCTGGGCTCTTGCTGGCTCTGGATTTTAATGAACTGATGATTGTAGGAACCTTGAGAGTCCTCTGAACATGTAAAGGAGTGAGATGCTTTCCTACTATTCACTGCTAACTGCTATTGAAAAAGGGCTGTTGGGACAGATATGGCCATAACATGACTCTGGAAAGGAGCCTCAAAAGCTGGTGGGCTATCTGTCTGACCTTGCCCTAGGCCAGCTCCAAGACCTTGCTGTAACAAGGGGCAGCTTCCGGGCAAGTAGAAGCTGAGTGCTCTGTTAGAGCTGTTGAACAGACCAACAAAAAAATATGCAGCCTTCTTAGACTTGGATAAGGAAGAAAGTAGGCAAAAATAAAGGGCAAACTCAGAAAAATAAGTAAAAAAATAAATTCACTTGACACTGCTGGGATAGATGCTTTTCTTTGGGTGTACTTTCAAGAGAGAACATAAATGCAAACTCTGAGGATGAAAATGTACTATGGTAAGTAGGAGCAGTCATAGTGTATCTACATATGGTAGATTTCTGCTGGAAACGAATGGGAATGTTGGGGGAAGTTTGTAGCACTAACAAGATAAAGTGAAAAAACCATAGCTGCAATAGCCAGGACTCAGGATTACTCTGAGACAGATGTAACTTCAGTGTAATTGTGCCCCAGAAACACCTATTAGTCTTTACTTTACACTGTGGTGAAATTCATGCTTCTAGCAATGAAGATTTTTGAATCAAAACGTCCACCCTTCCTCCTTAATGGAAAATGGGCACCTGCCACTCCTGGGCACTTAATTTTAAGGTCTGAGTAAACAGTGAGCAGTTGCTTGTTAAATGTATGAAATACGTAAGTATATTTTCATACATAAGAATATTATAACCTTGCAGAATTTGTAGTAGAAATTATTAGCTTAACCGCTTTACATGCCATGTCTCTGTTCTCATGTTTGGGAGGGAGGTGGGAAGGTTTGTCTTGTATTACAGAAGAAGTAGTTTTAGGTAAATGTACTAAGGGATAGGGAGAGCAGGCTGCAGGAAAAAAATATATTTTTAAATATGCTTGAGGAAATACTGTAAAAAGATAATAGTAAAGGGCATCAAGTTAGTTATCCTCTTGAGATTGTTGTTGAAAGAGTGATAGACCTATAGAAGGGCAAGATTTTATCTGGACACTTGTGAAAGTAGTGAGCAAGGGACAACTGGCAAGCTGCACAGAGAGGGAGATACCTCTTTTTTCTTCAGGAAAATGTCTCATGGTGGAAGAGCAGCTGGCAGGTGCGTTGCTCTTCTGCAGACTTAAGGTCGCTGCTTGAAAACTTGGAAAAGACTTGGAAAGCCATGATGTGTCTCCTTTATGTTCAGGTAATTCCCATTGGAGATTGCTTCATGCTGTGTAAGAGGAGCACAGCTAACCTCATCTGCATGCCAGCCTACTTCTGCCCAAAGACTCAGTGGAAAAAAGCACACCCTTGTCGGCTTGCTGTTGTATTTTGGGTTTAGCTCAGGTAAAGGGAGTTGAAGGCCATCTGCAGAGATGGAGACTCGAGTTGATGGTGGGATGGTGGGATTAATGGACGCTTTTGAGTTGGACCGAGTCTTCACTGAGAAATCTGGTCTCTGTGCTCACATTTCTTTCTCGCTTTCCCTACAGCTGAGCATGGAGCCAAATCTTCTCCAGTTTATTGTGGAGCAATTTTGGTGGGTTACTACAGTGACTGCTGACACGGGAGATTCTTTAACCCGTGAATTGTCTCTATCTGCTTTAGCAGCTTCAATTAAACAGGCCAGTTAATTCCCCACAATAAGACACATGACTTAAAAATAAGCAGGTTAAATTATATCTGTGGGAGATTATTGTAAGCATTTTTACTGAAGCAAAAGACCCAGAATTGCACAAAGCATTTGTGAGGAAAGTGTCCCTGGGGAGTCTGCAGCAGGGAGTAGCAACGACCTCTTGGCAAGCGCTGCTTTTGCAGACATGGTGAGATTAAGAAAGACAGGGAGAATTACATGATTTTCCTGTAAATTGCATTTTTTTTTTATTTATGCGTAGGTAGAACTTGACAACTGTTTTGTCCAAAAAAATCCCCTTCAGCTGAGCTTTTCATATAGTAGTGAAAGACTTTTCCCACTTTTCAGTTGAACGTGATGTGAGACCTGAAACAAACTTGTTTGGAGGTTTTTTTGTCCTTGAATTGAAGCAAAGAAAAACAAAGGAACCAGAAACCAAAGCAGACTTTCAACAGTCAGAGTCAAATGTTGTTGGTTTGAGTTTCAAGCTCCTTTCCCTCCCACCTTAAACTGACTGGAATTACTCTGGAAGCTGAGTTGTCTTTTTTTGTTTGACTGCTGCTACATTTAAACTACAACCAAACAAATAAAACCCCAACAAAACAAGCGAATGACACAATTTTAATTCTGCCTTTATAGTCTAACACTGAAAGTGTTCACACTGATGAATTGGCACCTCTGACATGCAGTAGTGACTGGAAAACACCCTTTTACACTCAGTGAAATCACCTAATGGGAGGTTAAATGGGGCTGTTTCTAGGCTTGAAGAATGACACGGTATAGGTGCTTTTTTGGTTGATTTGTGTGTCATCTAGGTTAGAATTTGATTCAGTTCATTCAGTGCCTCTGTGGAGGTTAAATTCTGATTTCTTCCATATAAACAGGAAATAACTTTGTTCTGGACAACAGCAATCGATGCCTTTGGATCTAGGTGAATGGCTGAAAAAGCACCCCATTAACATTTCTCACTTTTCAAGTTCTCTTAAGGATTCTCTTAAGAAACTGAATTGCTTAGAATCCCCCCAGGTAGCAGAGCTGGCAGCTCCAGTAGGTTTCAGAGTGCTACCTACCATCACGAAATCTCCTCCTTTCCTTGTCTGTATCTTTCATTCTTTCTAATAAATGGCCTGATACGTGTTTTAGTGGGTCTGTGTTAGCCTTCATTGTGTGTGTGCAGTTTTTGGTTTGTACCCTGTGAAGTAAAATCCTATGTATTTTGTTTATCTAGATCGGCATACTCAGTACACTCATTCCTTCAGTTTACTCTAGCAGAGTTCTTGGATAATGTGATTATCAGTAATAAACTATATCATTACTTCCTCCATATGCCATTCAGTCAGATCAGGTCATTTATTTTCATAAGTGTTGATTATTCTCATCTTGTTTCTGAATGTGCTTTTCAGGTCTGTTCTAAGGCAAGGGCTTTTCTGCCAGGCTTCTGCCTGTGGGATCAAATTTCTGCCCAAAGCCCCAGATGGCCATTAGGTAAATAGCTTTTCATAGCACGTTACAAGTACTACCCAAATACCAAGATGTTTTCCTTATTTGATATTTATTTGAATTTTCTTTTGAAGTATTGTATCCAGTGCGCTGACAAGACTGCTTCACTGCTGGGCAATTTTTATGAAATCCCATCAGTCTACTGAAAATCAAGTTTGACTGTATTGTTTTAAGTGATGTCTTCAGATGTGTCTTCCCAAGCTGGAGGCATGGTGGTATTCGGCTGCTACTGAAATGTTTAGAGTCAAAATTTTGATTTATCTTATGTGGAATAAAATTTGTTCATAGCCCCATTTGGCTTATGACAGGAATCTGTCACCAGCAACAGGCTTCTGAATGTTTAAACTGAAACACTTTTTTATTTGTAGCTACTACTATCCGGTAGTTCACTTGTGATCTGAGCCTGAAATGCTATCATGAGGCCTTTGTTAAAGGCACACAGACAAATTGTTCGGGGGGAATTAAATGCTCAGGAATTTAATATTGTGGGTTGGTTTCGTTTGCACTTCCACTAAAACAGCTTTCAGCATGAAACTGGCATTAAAAATGCAGAAGTCAGGAGCTAAGCGCGGGTGGTGAATATTGTAATCCATTAGGATAGTGAGCAAGGTGAGAAGATGAGGTGAGTCCAGCAGAGCAACAGCAGCAGTTTTGTCTGAGAGCCTGTGGAGATGCCAGGAGCCATTGGGGATCTGCGGGGCCCAGTCAGGGAGTGGCATACCTCTGTGGCAAGGCTCCTGCCAGCTTGCCACCTCTCAAACCTAGCATGAGTTTAATCCCCTAAATCCCTCCAATTTGGCCGTAACCAGGAACGTGGAAGACAACAGCTTAAAATCAGGCGAGAGTGCTTCATGGTGTCTCCATGAGTAAATGTCAAGGTGGTAATTCTAAGTACTGGTATTAGGGCAAACAGCATCAAAGCTGGGAGTGACACAGCCAAATAGTCTTTGCACCTTCAGCAGAGTGACAGCAGAGGCACATCTGTTAAGAGAATCAAACGTTCTGTTCCTAGCTCCTTTTGCTAAATGTGAGTGCAGAGGGAGTGATTTCTGTTCCACAGTTCTCTTGGAGCTGTTCTCAGGTCCTAGCACTCCATCTGATTCAGCAGTAAGTGGGATGTCCTGCCTGGCTGACTCCACACGGAAGCAGCCCCTTCCTGTTGCCATACAGCAGTCTTGGGGCCGATGTGGAATGGAACAAGACAACATGATGCTGGCCATCGTGAGTGCCTGGAGAGAGAAACCTGTGGTAAATGTGGACCACAGAGAGCTACACACTGGAGAAGCAAATGGTAGGAATGTTTGTTCTTGTCAGATTTTGTTTGGAGTTTTGGACCACTGAATAGAAATACTTCTGCGGTGAGAGCAAAGCTTCAAAGCCATAGTTTGTTTCAAAAGTTAAACAAGAGGGGTTGGAACAAAGTGAATACTACTGAGTGTGGCTTTGCCTGGTCCCTGAGGTCAGGTGTTCCTGGGATGGAGTGGGGTTTATTCTGTGGTTGTATTCAGCTGAACAACATGCCACTTAGTTTTTAACCCACACTATTTTATTGCGAGAATGTATTGGGAGTAATAATACTCTTTATTGTAAAGACGGGGGGGATCCCAAAGGGTTTTAATGCTCATGAAAAATTACTTCTAATGTTATTTGCCCATGCAGTCACCTATGATTGTGCTTCTCAAATGACAGTGGCTTTCCCGTGGGATGCTCTGACCTCTTCAAGGATAGCTTTATGCAAGCTGCAAAAAATTGCACCGGGTATCGTTTGTAACAACATGTCAAAATGGAAACTAGCCCTGACTATTAAATGCCAAACGCTCAGGGATAGGCAAAGTCACTTAGATGACATGCTGCAGGAAAGAAAAACTGGGGGGAAGGGAGCAGTCTTGTAAGAATAAAATTTGTGGCCGAGTATATTGTTATCTTTTCCTCTCAGGAGAAAAACTTTGTTTTATACATTACTTCATGTGCTTGGGGGGTAAGAAAGAGGGAGGAGTAGTAGAGTTTATTAAGAGATAGTTTAATATAGTGCACAACAGTATAGTTCATTGAGAGAAAGGATTATAGACTTATGATACTGTTACTGTAGTTCAGGGAAAGGAATTTGTGCACTGGCTCAGGATGTGCTCCCTGAGTGCCTGAGGTGGAAGTTGGGGGATGTCAAGCGGAGCATGGCAGTGCCACTGCAAATGCTCTTGTTCAACATCACGTCTCCATTGCATTTATTTGGAGTCAGGCTGGAGCTCAAACAAGATAATTTGCACGTAGCTACAAAAGATTATTCTGATCAGAAAGGACATCAGAGAAGCACCATTGTTATATCAGATAGATATTCATAACTTGCTGACTGCATCATTAAAAAATGATAATCTTGATTTTAGTTTGTCAAAGCTAGCAGATGTGTGCTTGGTTTGAAAAATGACTTTTGGAAAGCAGAATATAGAAATACTATTGGGTAGCTCATTGCCCCAAGCAGCTTTCTACATTTCTTTGACGTTAAGCTATAAATGGGAAATAAAATATGCTGGCCCTGAACCCCCACGCCCCTGATTTTGCTCCTGTGAATGTCGTCTTCTGGTCCTAGTGCTGCTACCACATTATGGTTTGAATGAAATTGCTCAAAAAGTTTCAAGATGGTGAAATCTAAACAGCTTATTAAGATTGTTTTCTATTTCCCCATGATTTATCTGTCTCAGTACGTTGTTTGGTATATGAAATGGCTTTGCTTTAGTTAAACATAAAAACCTGAAGCCGAAACACCACCAGGTAATCGAGGCAAATGTCTTTATTACCTGGAGTAACGCCTTTAGCCCCTGCACAATGTGTTTCAGAATTCTTTGCCATGACATCTGATCTGTTCTTTCTGGATCTAAGTAACAGACGGCTGTGGTGCTTGAGGATCAAGGTAATTTATAAAAAAATGTAATAGCAAAAAAGTCTTCTGGTATTCTGTGACTTGTGCAAGTGAGTAGCAGATCCTTTAGCAACTGTAATGAAAGAAGGGATCTTTTGCCAGTGCTGTTACATGTTTCAGTAATGGGCTGTATATTTTTTCCTGTAAGTTCATATTGATGAGTCAAAACAGATCTTAGAAATATCATTCATGACCTGTGTACTGTAGGCTATTAAATTAGCATTCACCTCTGTATGGCAGGGTAATATTATAGTACAGCAGTAAGTATGTAATCAGGGGAAAAATAGAACAACTTTAAGGGATAGTACCTACTTATTGCGTTGCATTTAATGGCCTCACGCTTCCATTTGGCTTACCTTAGTGATTAATTTCAGTGTTTAATTGCCACCTCACTCTTTTTGCTCCTGACTGATATGCTTTTGGCCTTTGGACATGGTTTTCGTGCTGTTCTCATCTAACTCTGTTGTTTACCTACTGTAACTAATGCCTCACCGGCAATGCTCCCACTGGAGTGATTGGGTGAGTTCTTGTTTTCCCTTCATAGTCAGACTAACTGGGATCTTTCAGTACATTCCTGCGTAGTACTACTTCTGCCCTAACGTTATTTTTTCTCTTCTGTCTTAACAAGTGGACATGGCAATTAGAGCCGCTCTTGCAGGTTGAGGCTCACCAGTGCTGAGTGCAGTTATAAACTGACGTCCATGTTTCTTCCGTCCTTGGGCTTGGATTCATGCCTGAGGCTACCACAGTTTTGATTTACCATTGGAGGGGGCAAGCGGAGTGGCTTGTCCACAATGATTTGTGAATGTTTTTTGGAAGCTAAGTGCCTCATTTTTTAAGCGTGGACTGCATCTCTTGTTTTTTAAGTACTTTTCATTTGTATGAGCCTTTGAAAACTTGGGGCATGCGTCCTGTGAAAAACCTACAAGTTTAAGCTTTGGACTTCCCCACATTTATAGCTACTTAGACAATTTGCTCTTTATAAATACCTGTTTAATTTAGCAACAGTTCCTTATCACATATGAGAATACAATTTAAAAATGTGTTATTGAATATGTGTGGGGCTTAACAGGCTTGATATTTAATAGGCTCATTTGTAAATGAGCAAAGATACATATTGAGATTTATTTTCTTTTAAGAACAGTAGATGTGAAATATTTTCCTTTTTAAAAGCTTAATAATTTTATTCCAAAAGGTCTTTGTAATGTGGCAGGGAATTCAAAATAATACCAAAATCTCCCATTAGACTGCTAAATTTGCCTTATTTTATAATTTCTGCTTGAATTAATTCCTTCCAGTTATTCAAACTTCAATTTGCTTGGCTTCTTCAAACGGACACGACCATGTCTACATCATTGCTCCACACTGGAAACAAAACAGAAGCCAAATACTGGTAGGACAGTGACTCTCCTGCCACAACATAAAGTTTAATGTGACTAACTTACCAGAACTGCCCAAACCAAATTCAACTGCTAGCAAACTTTAATGCTTCTTAAATTACCCTCTCCACATCTTTAAGCTACAAATCCAGAATACCAGAAAAAGCAAGTCCATGTCACGTGTACAATATCAGCAGTTCTGAAAGGATTTGTATAGAAAGTTTAATGGTGAAGTGGAGCTGCAGTTGCAATTAGAGCATGGTGACAGGAGGATTGGTCTCGCATGGTGCAGTCTGAGAGGAAGAGCTAGTTTTGGGGCAGTTTCTGCACTAGGTCATAGGCTGTTTGTCTCCAGTGCTCTGGTCTGTGTTATGGCACTGTTTAAGAGTAAAAAGTATTAAGCTTATGTGGCAAAGTTGGAAAGTGGGTCAGATCTTACTGTTTTTCAGCCATTTATGGAGCAAATTGACATTATTTTGGGGTTTTTTTCTATGCAAAAAAAGAAATTGTCCAACAAAATAAAGAGGAGGCAAATGACCTGTTGCTAAACTTGACAGGTTTTTTATTTAGTATAGTTATGTTCTATGTTTCTTCTGTCAGTTAGCTTTGAAATCTGTGTCTGTATATTACTTAATACTTGTACCAAAAGAAAGGAAGAGACTGCAGCATGTGTTTGGGAAAGGCAGAAACCAAGAACCACTCCGTAAATAATTTGCTCCTACAGTGTGTTGCTGGAATTGCTCAGTGTAAAGATAAAAGAATCAGAAAATATCATTAGGTTTCTGAGAAATACCTTTCTTCCATTGGAAGCTCTTTTTTGTCTTGTGTGTAGTTAAAAGAATCAGAAAATATCATTAGGTTTCTGAGAAATATCTTTCTTCCATTGGAAGCTCTTTTTTGTCTTGTGTGTAGTTTTTGTTTAGAAAAAGGGGGAAAATATAGATGGCTTTGTTTTCATGGCTCAGAACAAATATTGTGAGAAGACAAAGAAATCAAGTATGGAAGGAGATTTTGCTGAAAGTCCGATTTCCTCAGGATTGAAGTATCAAGAGATTGTAAGGACTGCCAAAGCGACCTTCTCAAATGTGAATGATAAACTGCTGGCCAAGGGGTGAAAGGCTCGGGAAGAGATAGTTGGGATTGCAGGACCTGTTATTGGAGTGGAGTGATGAGGAGGCCAGAGAACTGCTTTCTTCTCTGAGAAGATAACTCTAGCAACCATAAGTCTGCTTCAAAGGCAGTCTCAAAGCTGCATACAAAGAGTAAAGAGTAACAAGAGAAATTAGTTGGTCGCTATAGGTTTTGCACTGAAAAATGGCCTCTATGTAGGCACGTGTGGCACTTCCCATGCATGTAATTGTAACATGCACGTAATCCTGGATTATGCAGCCCATGTGAATTTATTTAAGAAAATGGATACTTGGAGAGTTTGGGGTACATGCAGGGCTTTCCCCCTCTCCACCTGCTCTGACCGCAATTAAAAATTTGCGGCAATGCCCAATGCTCAAAGTCACTGTCCCACGTGGGATTACAGTATACACACGGCCTGGCAAGCTGTCAGGTTAATTTATCAGAAGGTATCCCTCCCCATCTGCTGTCCCTCAGCCACAGGGCAGGAGCCAGCATTCTCCAGTGCACCTCGCTCAGGACAGGAACTTCAGGGCTTAACTACATCGAGGTGATTACTTGGAGCCGTGGGCTTGGTTTAACTGCTTTTTTGGCCTCTCCTTGAGGCAGCTTTGTCTTCCTCAGATGCCATGATGCGGCCTTTTATGTATTAATGATAAACAAATCCCTCTGATTTGTAAATCTTGTCTGGAGAAGCCATGGGAAATGTTTCTGATTGTTGAAACCTGTTGATGAACCTGGATTTCTTTCTGTTCGACTAGCTTTTTGGTAGCTTTATACTCCTTTTGCTTCTTTTTCAGTAAGTCTAAAATATATCATTTTGTAATGGGCTTGTCCACTGTACTGTGGCTCTAAGTGATGTTCTCTCAAGGAGATGTGTCAATTACTTGTAAAAAGTCTGGCTTTTAGAAATTGTGTTTACTTGCTTCATAGAGCTCAGTTCTTTTCCCATCCGAAGGCACTGGTTGCTCCTCTGGTTAATACCATTACTAAACAGAGGCAAACCTACCAATAAAGTTTTGTTCACATCTATTAAATGCCTGGGTTTGCAAAAGGGACAGTGCTGGGGAGTTGCCCATTGAGAGAGCCTAGAAATGCTACTTCACCATTGCTTTAGATGCAAGGAAAAATATGTGTGAAGAAAAGCAGTACTAAAGCATTGATGCTTTTGAAGAATTGTGAAGAATCATTATTTGGGAGTGAGTATTGACTCTTCCCTTCCCTCTTAAGTCATGTCTGTGGAAAGAGCAGATTGTGCTTGTTTCCTGCAGTAGGTTTCAGCACAGTTTAGCCACCAAGCTGTGTTCAAGCTCATGGCTGAGTAAGTAAAAAAAAAGGTAAATAAGCTGAAAAGACTGTCAGATCTCCATAGAAGGTTTTAATGGTAGAAATACAGAGTCAAATGATGCAGTTTGCCCTTCTGTAGCTTTCAGAATTTTCTGAGCAGCAGTTAAAATCCCCCTTTCCTCCAAACACCTACTGGCTATGGTAAGCTGCACCTTGGCATAGAATCAAACCGAAAAGAATGTGCTATAAGTTTTGATGGTGAAAGTCTAAATCATACTATGCTTATCTTTAATTGAGGGGGGAAGGGGATGGGGGGGAGGGAATAGCATTCTGAGAGCTTGAGTTTCAACTTCCATCATATGCATTTCAAGCTACAGCTGAGGCTGAAGCAGTACCATGACCGTATAGATGTAGTGGGTGGAGTGTATAGATTCCAGTGCAGGAGCTGGCAATCACATGACAGACACATCCTCGGTCCAGGCCAGCAGTAGCAGAGGAATGAGGAACTTTGTGAATAGGGTCCACAGGAGCATCCTGGCAGCAAAGGAAGAATGAGACGTGGCAACCCTATGCTCACCCTACTAGCAGAAGGATTTGGTACGCTCACAGGTTCACGCTTCTCCCCCGGACTTGGCCTATGGAACTGTGTCCAGATTTTGTCTGGCTTTCACTCTGACACTGGTCTTGTGTTTGTTTTATAATCCCAGTTGAAACCTTGGGGATTTCCAGCTGTGACATGGGAAAACAGACAATGCACTGTCACATCTGGAGGCTGTCACTGCCATGGAGAAGGGAACGAGGCGTGCTCAGAAATGATGGTTCCTTCTAATTGTGTAGTTGCTGAATTCCCAAGCCCCGCTGAGGTTTGTGTTTCCCTCAGCAGCATGCATGTGGGTGAATTTTCAGAGCATGACAAAAGGCGTCATGTTCCTGATACAATTCAACACTTTGCTTCATTTCAAATTCCTGCCCTAAAAAGATAATCTAGACTGATTAAAAGGTATAAAAGACTTTAAAAGGAACAAGAGGTTTATTTTCAGCTTGTTTTGTTGTTAAATATTGCTGTCATGAGACAACACTCTTGTTTCACTAAGAAGTAAGCTCAGATGATTAAACATTTTGAGGTTCTCAGCAATATTATACCAAGAAGCTTGGTTGAGGCTCAAGCCAGGTTGGTACCAAGTGTGCATGAATATAGTCCTTAATACGTTTTATCGTTTCAGTGATTTATTTTTTTACTTCATTACATGCCAAGGTGTTTTGTTTTTGCTTTAGGATTTGCTGCAACTGCTTGATAAAGCAAATGCCAAAGTTTTCATTTCCATAGGGCATACAATAGAATAAAAATATTAGACTTGTGATTAAGTTTTTGCTGTTCTAACTTGTCTTTTCTCTTTTTTTTTTTGAGAGCTTTCAGATTACAAGTAAATTTAAGTGCCACGAGCTCTCTAGCAGCTTCCAAATGTTTGTTTTCAGTTCACACTGACTTTTTCTTTATCCTAAGACCTGTTCAGGAAGCCTTTTAGCAAGTGTGGCTTCCCTTTGAAGAAAGAGCAGTTCTATCTGAGGAAAAAATAAAATCAGTCTTTGTTTGCAAGGTGAGTGACAAAGAGGTTAAAACTCTGATCCTCACATTACACGCGTAGGCTGGGTATGTCCTCACTGCTTCCCTCACACCCAAGTCAGGGAAGGCTGAAACAATTGCCTGTCTCTGGGGAGTCACATAGCTTTAACAGGTTTGGCTTTTCCCCACACTAAATATAAGATGATGAAGGAACATCTTCCTTAGGAGGACAGGCTGAGGGAACTGAGTCTCTTTAGCCTGGAGAAGAGGAGACCAAGGGGTGACCTCAACAATGTATATAAATATGTAAAGGGCGAGTTTCAGGAGGATGGAGACAAGCTCTTCTCAGTGATGTCCAATGACAGGACAAGGGGCAGCGGGTGCAACATGGAGCAGAGGAGGTTCCATGTTAATGTAAGGAAAAACTTCTTCACTGGGAGGGTGGCAGAGCCCTGGGACAGGCTGCCCAGAGATGTTGTGGAGTCTCCTTCTCTGGAGACATTTAAACCTTGCCTGGACGCTGTCCTGTGTGACCTAATCTAGGTGATCCTGCTCTGGCAGGGGGGGTTGGACTGGATGATCTTTTGAGGTGCTTTCCAACCCCTAACATTCTGTGATTTTAGTGGCATTAAGGATTTTGGCTTCTTCACGACTCAGTTTCCTACTTGCTTCCAGAGGCAACAGAACAGCATAGAACTTGCTTCTGATTGTCCTCAAAGAGGGAAAAAAAATGCATCCAGACAGGCCGTAGTGCCAACTATTTCTGGTTTTCTGAGCTTTCTAATGATATGTCTGCAACACAAGCATGAGTTGGTACCAGGGACATAAATCAGCTAGATGTTGTGAAGTTTAGTGCAATGAGAATAAAGTAGTATGGAAGGACGTTTTACTGATATTTTTATCAGTCTGTTGTCATCCATCATGCTTTCTGCTGCTATCTGGGTTGCTTGCTTCCTATTCTACTCCAAAACCAGTGGTGTGAGTCCTCCTCTATCGTCAAGTTTTGAACTTCTAATTCTTTGGCGTCAGCTCCATTTACGTAAGAGTGTACGCTCTTGTAGTTGTAGGTTACAAGAAATCTTTTAGAACTCATTATAACCTTTTCTCATGGTTTTTATTTCTATAATAAAGCAGTTCTCTGCCCTCACGGAAAGGAAATTCTAGATGGTAATGCACAAAAAGCTTAAATAGTGCTCCCTACCTCCAGAATGTCATCTCCCCATTTTGTGTTTCTAGAGAGATAAGGAGTTTTTCAAGGACTTACAGGTTTTCTTCTCTTAAGTCTGGTATGCCTGTGATCCATAACACTCCATCCCACACTGTAAGGGTTCCTCTGATAATAACACAGATCTCGCAGCAGTGGTACAGAAAGATTAGCATTTTAGCAAGATGTATATCCAAGTCTAGTTGAAGATACAAATTTATACCAGTGATTCATTTTCCTACCTGGAAGATACTTGATGATGGGTTTTCCCTGCGTTTCCCACATGCTCACCTTTCTATCCCACCTTCTGGAGGCTCAGGTTACAATGTCTGGATTTCCATCACCTGTGGCTAGAAAACTAGAGCCAAACCCAGACATTGAATGGGGTGCTCCAGGAAACTCCAGGTTTGCTGTAAATGCTTTCTGTTTTTTAAGAGAGGAGGTGTAAGCACCAGGAAGTTATCCTTTTTTGCTGCCTTCGTAAGGAGAACACAGATACGTGGGGTTATTACAGTGCACACTTAGATGCCTAGGAAATATTTTTAAAAAAAATATGTAGATAGCCATAAGCAATGTTTAGGTAGGCCTTTAATAATTTTAATAATTCATTTTTAGAGTAGTGTTAAAGCCTCCTGCTGCTCCTCTCAGAGTGGTATGCAAACTGGCCCTAGGATGGCTCCAAATTAAGGTGAAAACATTCAAGTAATTTAGTTCACACTTTTAATGGCCATTGCCTGATCATGGTGTTCCTGAATAAATGCTTGATCTGTTTCATTATTCATAAGTCCCTGAGTGTTTAAAGTGTAAATTAGACTTTTTCTAAACAGAGAACCAATAAAGCCCAAAGTTGATTTGCTTGAGTAATGGCTAGAGGAATTGGAAAGCAAACAAGATTTACAAAACCTGTTTTTAATAAGTATTTGTGATCTGACACGCACTGAAATGTGCCCAAGAAGTCTAAAACAGATTACCTGAATATGTGGTGTTCCAGAGGAAGCATGATGAATGGAGAGCTGCCCTGCACTCCGTCTCTGTGGGCTGCATGCCAAAATACTCATTTTGATAAACCAGTTTGCATTAGAATTGTGCTGGTCAAAGACGTCCCCACACACACATGCCTGCTGCCTTATTATCAATCTTACTTTCCTGTATTGAGAGCTCAAGTCCCACCCTATTTGCACAACCCCTGAGATTTGTATGAGGTTAATTTTGAAGTATGGGTTTCTATTTGGAGAGGCAAACCAAGCCAAAGCTTGGCATTTCCTGTGTGAGTGACAAAAAACTCTACTTCTGAATAAGTAATTTTTCTAGAATCAGAATGAAAATGAGGGATTTTCTCTGTTTTCTGTAGTTTGAAATAGAATTAGGGTAATCTCTCAGGAAAAACAAAAATGGAAATTTCTTGTGCATAAAGCAGCTGCTGTCCAAGCAGTGAGAGCTCACCAAGGAGGAGGTACTGGAGGACCTTTGCTTTGCATCCGTCTTTGAAGCCGCCCCAGAGGCTTGTCTGTAGGAAAAGAGCCAGGAAACTCAAATGGCTCCAACTTGACTGTTTCCACCTACATTGAGGTTTGGGGATTGTAGGTTCTCCCATTTGGCCATGGACTCATGCTGGAGATCCTCATGCTCTGGCGAGGACTTTTGGGTCAGGTTTGGTGTTTGAGCTGATCCAAGTCAAAGCCACAAGTGTCAGCTCAAGCCCCTCTATGCATAGGCACCAAGAGCCTGGTCTTACGTTCCCAGCAAACAAGAAAGTATAAAATGAACAGATCTCTGATAAAAACCTTCTTGTATTGCAGCAGCATTTGTCCAACCTGACAGAGATTACTTCTAGGAAGTTAAAAATAGTGTTATCTGAAAATTATCAATTGGGGATCTCAAGAGGAAAAAGGACTGCAAATGCAAACTGTATTGTACGTGATCTGTAGTTATCCCCCCAAAAGAAGTGGTTGCAGTTGGCACAAAGCTAATTCAGAAACGCTTTCAGTTTCCAGCAGAGATATTTCTTGAAGTTGCATTTTTTTTAAGCCTCTATGTACATATTTCTGTCTTGTTTAATGATTGGTCAGTGAACACTGAGAATGCTGCTGGGTTTAGTTTCTGATTTTAAAACCTGGCCCATTTGCACGCAGTATGACAGGTTGCAGATGTGCTTTGAATGCATTCAAGGAAAGAGAAATGAACTTAAAGGAAACGGCTTGGGGTTTGGGGTTGAACATAGCATCATGGATTTGGGTTAGATAAACAAAAAACTGGGTGATGGAAACCACAGTGTGCTTGCAGGTGAGGATCCCTGTTCATAGGTTTGGAGAAGGAAGGTATCAGAGGAGTATTTTGTAGGGGGTCTTTGCCATCCTGCACAAAGACCATGAGAAAATACCATGTCTTTCTTTGGACTGTGGGTGCCACTGGTCCTGCTGGTTGTATGATACTTGTTTTTTCCCAGAAATGTGCAGGTGTAAACTCTGACAGGATTCCTAGATGCTGGGACTTTCCAGGTGCGTGGCATAAAATTTGGACTCTGTTCTTAGCACATGGTGACTTTGCTTTTTCTGGGATTTGTAGGTCTGTCTTAATTATGAGGAGCCTTGAGCATATTACACAGATGCAGTAAATTAAATCGGAGATGTGTTGTGCTAGAAAATAGCTGTTTTGTGTGTCCTGGGCTTCCACTAATGTCTCTGTGGTAACACTGCTAAAATTATTAGGGTTTTGTCCTGACTTGGTACCTGCTTGGCAGATGAAGAGTAAATATAACATTTATTAATGTTTATTAATATAGTCTTGATAAAATAAAACAGGTCTGAAATGGAAATAAGATTGGTTTTGTGATAACACATTTAAATAGGGAAGTTTGGATATCCCTGGGAACATGACTTCTTTTAAATGCAAATCATTTTGTTTGCAGGTACCTGAATTAATAATTTATGCACATAATCAGAGAAATTGTGTTCCCAGGAGCTCAGTTCTGGCTGGGAATATACATGGACTTTGCTAATATACATAGCTTTTTCCCAAAGTACCAAAATCAAACTCGGAGTTTTCAACATGGCAAGGAGTAATACACTTCTTGGAAGTGCTAACTTCTCCTGCAAAAGGTGGTTTGTAGAATGAAGTGCAGTGGCCAGAAATGTCTGCTACTTCAGGGTAACTTCCACCTTGCGAATCGTGGCAGGACGTTTCTGTTCCAGAACCTGGAACCGTGTAAGGTTTCACATTCCCATGTTTCTGTGCCCCCTTGTGCTCCCAGGTTTCTCTGTACTGAATCTCTGAGGATTTAGTAAGGCAAAGAATAACGTTCCAGTTGTGACTTAAACTGGCCCAAATTCAGGAGGAAGTCCAGTGTGTGAATGGAAGTAAAACTTGCAATGGGATCCCGGGGTGCATCAAGAGGAGTGTGGCCAGCAGGTTGAAGGAGGTGATCCTCCCCCTCTACTCTGCCCTGGTCAGGCCCCACCTGGAGTATTGTGTCCAGTTCTGGGCTCCCTGGTATAAAAAAGACAGCGATCTCCTGGAGACAGTCCAGAGAAGGGCTACAAAGATGATTAAGGGCCTGGAGCATCTCCTCTGTGAGGAAAGCCTGAGTGAGCTGGGACTGTTCATCCTAGAGAAAAGAAGCAGTGGATGCAGGGGGAATTAGCCAGCCTCTTTTCTATGGTCTGTGGAGACAGGACAAGGGGCAATGGCTGCAAGTTGGAGCACAGGAAGTTCCGCACCAACATGCGGAAGAACTTTTACACAGTGAGGGTGACAGAGCCCTGGAATAGGCTGCTTAGGGAGGTGGTGGAGTCTCCTTCTCTGGAGATATTCAAGACCCATCTGGATGCCTATCTGTGCAATATGAGCTAGGGAGCTGCTTTGTTAGGGGGGTTGGACCCGATGATCTCTCGAGGTCCCTTCCAATCCCTATGATTCTATGGTTCTATGTTTCTACTCAAAATAGTAGGATCAAAGAATGAAGAATTGTCAGTCTTGGCTCCAAGAGTAAGTGGTAGGGTTTTTTTTCAGGTGCAAGTTTGTCTGATGTCTTCCTAAAAACATCCAGTGCTGAAGCTCTCCTCCTCTTAGAAGCTTCATGATCTTTTTGGAGTTCAAGTGGGAGTGTGCACATCTGAGTCTTTTTTTTCCAGCTCCTGAATCCAGGGCTATCAACTATGAGCCCTCCTTTCTCACTGTCCAATTTGCCTTTCTAATCCCTGACTAGATTGGGTGTTCGTTTGCTTTGCTTTTACGTGAGGACATAATGTTTGCTCTTGTTTCTGCTGTACAACATTGTTTTCCCTCTTTACATCACCGTTAGTCATTTCAGAATCATTTTACCCTGATGAAATGCAGGGATAATTCCGATCCTGTTTTTTGATTTCTCACAAAAGAGTCTGTCAGAGCACACCAAAACATAAATTAATGGTGGTAATGCACTGCTTTTATCAAGGGATATGTAACTGGACTAAGTCCCTGTAATTCCAAATAGCTTCATCCCTGAAAGGCCTCACCATTGTGGTTGCGTTCTGCCTATTTATGCATATCGTTGTTGTGCGCTGTGTCTTAAACATCTCAATCACCTTCAAGATTTGCTGTTGCCAAGGTCTTCTGGGACATGAGACAAGAAACAAAGTGTTTTGTTGGAATAGCCCAAAGACTTATTCTCTCGCTGCTGACTGTAGTATGTGCATTTTCATTACTTCAGTGCTGTGGCTGGTAAGAGGAGGAATGGGGATTTTTTTGTTTTTTTAAAAAGTTCCAAGAAATTTTAGCCTCTGTATTTTTCATCTTGATAGCTTCTCCATTGTGTGTGGGCTGGTTGATAAGGTAACGTTAATGGTCACTTTCTTTGTATCTGTACATGTTGTCTGGTATGAGAGTACCAACTGGGGAGGGTTATTCTTTTTTTCTGACAAGAATTGGCAGCTTTTTATATAGATAATGGAAAATCTTATGTCAGTCTCAGCAATCTCTTTCACATCCTATTTGCTATAAAATAAGAGGAATCCCACAGTTCAAGGTCTCTCAAAGTTTTTGTTCGTTAGACATATTCTATCCTTCTGGGGTTGCAAGAGACCCAACAATCTAGTGGGCGGATGAGCTGGTGGTCTGGGTGCCAGGGAGGTTGCTGAAAGCCCTTGGATCCCCAGGGCACGGGTGAAGTCCTCCTGACTGCCTTGGCCTTGGCCTCGAGTTGTTTAGAGAACACCTTTTGCTCTGCATATCCATGTCGGCTGACTTGGAGAGAGGTCAGATTATTAGTCTTTCTTCAGTTAGCGGGTTGATATGTTTTGAACAGATGCGTAGTTGGCTATTTAGAAACAGTCCCTTGAGAAAAATATGATTGATGCCTTCTCAATATATGCAGTTTTAAGCTTTTAAAAGCTTTTGAAGAAGAGCCTGTGGGGTTTGTAAATGCCTTAAATGCCTTTTTCCAGTAAAAAAAACCCAAAAAACCAGTAAGCCTGCAGGCAAGGGAGATCGGGAGCCAATGAGCATGTGGAAGATGATCTAAGTTGCTTTGGTATCTAGATCTGCCCTGAGTATTGCCTGTTAGCCTCTGATGCAAGTAGGATGCCAGGCTAGGTGGGTCTTTGGTTTGATCTTGTACAGGTATAAGTAATTATGCATGTATTTATTTATTTATTTAATCTAAGTATGACACTTTTTAATCTTAAAAGCCATCTTTTCTAAATGTTTTACAGGAGTTGAATTTTTAGTAGTAATTCAGCTTAAACCTTTAGATGGGTTTTGAAGAGAGTCATTGCATTTGTTTTCTGTACAGTTTGTAGTTAGAATGAGTTCAAAGGAGTTTACAAATGTTAAGGAAAAAATTCTTCTAGAAGGAGAAGGTTTTGAAGGCTGAAATAGAAAAAACAATCCCCTGTAGGCAAAGCCATTGTTGTCACCTGTCTCCTGCAGACTGTTTTTGCTTTGCCACCTGTAATGCAGAGTACTGTTGGATGTGGAGCAAAGGACTTTGCAGATGCCGGTCTGATGCCATGAAGACATCCCTGTGGTCCTGTGTTGCAAAAATCTGCTGAATGTGGAGAAGAGCTGCCTTTGCCATTCAGAGGCTCTGAATGGCAGTGATGTTGGCTCCTGACCCCAGTGCAGAGTTGAAGGGAGGCCAGTGAGAAGCAAAGCAGAAAGCTTCCCTTTTGAGGGAAAGGGGGATGGAGGTGTGCCAGTGACGTGGGTGGGCAGACACAGCAAAGTGCCTCGGGTGAGAGAGTGAAACGGGAAGGCCTCGTGCAAAGGGTGCCTCTTTCTGCTAACCCCCCTTTTGGTTTAAGGAGGAGGGGTAGGAAGCAGCCACCTCTCTGGAACTCCAGAGAGAGAGCTGCATGACTTCCCAATTTGCCTTCTATTGCTACTGTGGTAATTGGGATAGGACTCTGGATTTTGCTCTGTGTAGTCAGTCTGAGATCCAACAAGTAAAGTTAATCTTTTGGTAGAAGTACTGAGTTGAGTTGTGGCGATATAAAATAGTGGTATGATAAAAACCAACAATCTTGAGTCAGTCCTTGGATGCTGACGTGCTTTACCCTACTCAGTTTAGGTTTCATAGCACTAAGAGTCTTTCTGCCAGAAACATTTGCAGAGAGAGAGAACAAGAGCAACGTCGGTGGCCTCAGCACGGGGCCTGGTGCTGACCTGCCCCCATGAAACATTAAAGGAGGAACAAGAGGATCCTTCTGTGAAGCAAGCAGTTATCCTTCTGCAGCAACCCTGAGCATTTAAAAAAAGTTGGCTTTGAAAAAGGATTTCTGAAAAACTGTTTTCATGTTTTCCTGTTTAAAATTGTTAAAATTAGTTGGGCTTAGGTGTGAGGAAAGATGGGGAGTTTGTTTTCACCTGAGGTGCTCTTTTGCTTTCATCTCTGTACAGATGGGACGTTGTACAGAACAATGTATGACCTGGGACTTTGAGTAACCTTGCAACTTGTAAACTCTGGCCCCAGGCAGACACCTGGCTTCCTCCATCCTGGGCAATATTTGTGGTAGGGCAGTCTAGTCTCTGCAGCCTGAATTCTTTAGTCCTCTGGCTTTTTAGTTAGAATTTCTGCTCCTCTCTCACCCAAGTCCTCTGCTTTCTCCTGGGCATCCTTCTCTGCCGTTCCACAGTTGCTCTTTAATCTCTTGCTCATTCTCTTAATACACATGCACACACATACTCAGATCCAAATAAATAAAAAATACACCTAGGAAGGCAAATGCTGAATATTTAGTGACTTTAGAAGTTAGCATTTGACCACGATGCTTCCCTCTTCTGGTTTTGTTTTATCCTTGTTTGCTATGCTTTGATGTAGAGTGTAAATGCCGTGGGTTGGATTTCTCAGAGTCACACGTGAGCCATGTATGTGAAGCAGTGAGGTGCTGCTGCTGTGACATTATGACACTCTAATCCAGTTGGGGAATTCTTATGGTGGCTTGAGGTGGGAAGACTTAAGGTCTGTGTGGGAGGACTAGAAATAAAAACCTTAAACCTGAACTTGTCGAGCTCCTGTCAAACTAATAGGCTGGGTTTTAGTGGTGCTCTATAATTGCTTGGAGGCTGTGGTTGTGCATGGAGCAGGATGGGAGAAGATGAGCCACGCTGGCAGGAAAACAATATTGAAACAACCTTGGAAACTTCTCTGAGAATTCCTGATGATGATGTAAGGATGAAGAATAGGAACTATGTAATCCAGGAGGTGGTTTTGTAGAATTGTCCTTTTTTTTTTTGTGTGTGTGTGTGTGTGAACTTCCAGCGTGGGTCTAAATAAGTTTGTGACAATGTTGAGAGTTTATTTCTGCAATAAGGTTTTTATTTTCCATTGGCTTGTCATTTATTGCTATGTAATCCATCCTATTCTACAGACGTATGCCTTCAAATGTAGAAAAATAAGTTTGTGATCCGGGTTTAACTATGAAAACTTTGTAGAAAATCGAAAAAAAAGCAACTACCATTTCAAGTGATCCATCTAATATCTTTCCATAAGAAAATAATTCCCATTTTCAAATTGCTTTATAATCAGTGGCAGGCAGAGGAAAGCAGTACAGAAATACAGGTGGGGTTTTAATGCACCTTTGTTTCGTCTGGAAGAATCCTGGTGAAGCCTTTACATACTGTGAGAAGGCTGCTCAGGACTCACTGAGGAGAGGAAAAACTATCAGGTACACAGAGACCTTCCTGAACCTATGACCTCTCTCTGCCTGCTTTGGTTTCTTGAACTTGACTAACAGAAGGTGGAAGTGCAGAGGCAGCAATAGCCATGCTCTTTACCCTTTGGCAGGTGGTTTATGACCACTGAGTCTCCCAGCTCCAGTGAAGATGCTGATCACTGTCGTCACCACCAAGTCTGAGCTTCCCAGCCTGCTGTTGTGCAGAGGATCTTTACGAATCAAGAGTTTCTCATGTCTTTAGGCTTCCTATTCATGCTATCCTTGCTTGGTCTTTGGTTTTTATTTTTTTAATAAACTAGGTGTGGAAAAAAAAAAACCCAGACCCTATTGTTTTAGAGTGCAGAAGTGATGAGTTTCCTTGCATCTAGTGACAAGTACTGCTTCTTTACTGGAGCTCAAAGCGTTAGAGTGTCTGTATGTGTATATATGTCTTTTAAGTACCACCTTCTCTTTCCACTTGTCTTTTGGACAAGTGAATTAATACATTGCTCATTTAAAGTACCATGCCTCTGTGAGTATGGTGCATAGGGTACCTGATTCTTCCTAAAGTCACTGTTTCAGACAGGTACTGCACATCATTCTCCTAGGCAGAAAAATTCACAGCTGGCGTTCCAGAGTAGGAAGTCCCATGTAAGTTTAATCTAAGTTCCTTGGCATGTTGTTTGGACATATGTTCCATGTGAACAGCAGAACAGGATCCTTTTTATTGCATTTATCCTTTTTCTACATCATATAGCTGAAGCAGCAGTCAGAGACCAACTGGAAGAACAAACAATGCGAAGGGAACAAAGGGAACCGGTGAATTTGAGTCACTTCTCCCTTATTGTTGGCAGGACGTGACAGTAGCTGCTAATGTCATGTGGTAATATCAGAGTTTAATCATGGTGTTGCAGGTTTATTTTATCTTTCATCAGCTTTGAAAGTGAGAACAAGTTTTAGACTGTTCGTGAAGGAAGGATAACTACATTTGGATGAAAAAAAAACTTCAGGGCTATAATTCTGCCTTTGCTTCAGACATGCTTCAGGATTTGGCTTCAGCCCAATACAGCTTGCTGAACTGGCTGCAGTTAGATACGTCTCTTTGATGTCACTGGGGCTGACCATCGATGGTGTGTCAAGTTCTTGGTCCCATAAAGTTAAGCCTTCACCTGATTGCACCCCTTTAGAAGTGTCTCTGGGGAGATGGGATGTGCTCCAAGTGCCTGGAGATCAGCAACTGCAAAATGAGAAACAGCAGATGACTTTTAAATCCAAACAGTCAAGTTCTGCAGGCCTTTCATTCCTAAATTATGCCTTGTAATTCCTAATAGTCAAGTGCCAGAGGCTTAATTCTTCTAGAATCCTGTTCTCTGATTCATGTGCCACCATAAGGCATAAGTCACTTTAAAAAAGGGCTCTGCCAAAATGCTCAACTAAAAGAATCCCAAGATGGGTCTAAATCATTTAATAAGTGAGTCCTCACAGAGCACTCTGTGTCTGCTGTCTTTAGTAGACCATAAACGGCAAATCCTGTGTTTCATGGCTTTGGCACCCAAGTACCTTGTAATGCTAAAGATCACCTTTTGCGGAGACTGATTTGTAAAAACAAACCCTTCCCTATTATTTCAGTCTGGTGAACATATTCAGCTTCCGGATTCCTCTCAGAGGAATAGTCCAGTGTAGAACTATTGTTACAATATTTATAATCACAGACTCATTAAGGTTGAGGAAAACCTCCAAGATCATCTAGTCCTAGATGATCTGTAATTTTTATTCTTGTTATCTTGTTTTGGTGAGCTACTTGTTGAATAATTTCCAGTAAGGTCAGATAACGTTTCAGAGTAAATGTTCTGACAACGTTTGTTATTACATACGTGAAAGTTATATCACACATGAAAACCAACAGATCTCTCTTCTCTTGTACAGTCTGTTGGTTTCTGGCATTTTTGTTGGGTTTTTTTTGAGCCAACAATTTGCTTGACTTTGATTCCTGCAGGCCTATTCTCTACTGATCACTTGAAAAATCTGTATGGTCTTTACACAAGACATCACAGTGGTCATCAGGCTTCAGTGGAAGTGCAAAAGCAGCCAAATTGTGCTCTCCACACAAGATGAAAAGGTGTCCTTAAAATTCTACTTGTGTTGATGTTCAATCTAGCTTTAACATCAGTCCTTTAATTAGCCAGGAAAAATATCACTAATTATAGTCCCTGCTGTCCTTGTTAATGGTTTGTACATGCAGGACCAAAATGCAGGGAACAGTGCTGAAACACAACTGTATTTTGGGACATTTGAGTGCACCTTCCCAGGAACTGGGTGTGTGAAAAACATCTACATGGACCGTCTCTATCCTTGCCAGGAGTGGCAGCATCCTGTTCAGGTGCCCTCAGTAGCTTTTGACCAAACCCTCACACCCTGATATTGTAAAATTGAACTTCACTAGAACTACAGAAGGCATGTAACTTTTAGAACCAGTAAAAGATTTAATTTCAGGTAGCACATTGCTTGAGCTGCTGCTTGTGAAAAAGATACAAAAGCCATTGTCTAACCTTATTGTATTAGTGCATTGCAAATGTCGAGGGATGTGTCTGCTTTTGTGCTCGCATGTATGGAGAGTTAATGGACAACCTGTTGATGCAGTCACATCAAACCACGTGCATTCAGAGTTATTGTTAAGTGAGTTACCTTCATGACGATTTAGACCAAGGACAGAGGCAGGATGTAAGGAGCAAAATGATAGATATCGAAAGGATGGGGGTTTGAAAGACCAACAGTGTCAGATTCGTTTTAAGTTAGAAGAATGGCTATTAAAATACTTATTTGCACAGTGCTGTCTCTTCAAGAGGAGAGACTACAAGTGCCTTGTGAATATCTGTAGAGAAAACCATCCATTTTTAAGAACAAAAGAACCATGTATCAACACAAACCAAACAAGTGCTTTGTTACATAGTGCAGACAGCTGTTACAGAGTGCAACAGAGGGATGTCTAATGAGATGCAGAATTTGAAGCAGCAAGGTCAGTTAAGTTGCAGCGGTTAACTGGACTATCACATCAAGATATTAAGTTGATTATTCTTTTAATGTAATTGCAGTTTATTGACAGGTTCATGAAAAATTACATTTGCTTGAGCTCCATAGCCCTTGTAGAGGGCTGAGTTTGGCAGAAGTCATTCTACGAGAAACAAGGCAAGGGAGAATAAAGCCTCTGTGGACAAAGACCAGCAAACCCTGGTATACATAGCCTACACCAAACCAAAGCTGTCTGCAAATATCATGTGGTAAAATATTTGGTATGTCACTGCAAGGACATTGTCACAACCCCTGTTGACTTGTTCTGCAGCACTTTCAGCATTATGTAGATGTTGCAATCTAAAGTATTTGCTTTGTTTGCAATCCTTAACACATGGAACCTGCTGGTGATGTTAAGGCCCTTGTGTCTTGCCACTTCCAAATGCGTGCTGTGCCGTGAGGAGTTTGTACGTGCCTTTGAGTGTGGTGTTTTTCCTTTGATGACTGGCATACCGTTCACGGAAGGGCAATCGCTACCTCCACAGGGCATGGCCCTGCAGACTGTTCTGTTAGCAGTCAGAGCTCTGCCACGATTACTAGTCTAATTCCTTTAGCGTTGCAAATATTGGATTTCTCTACAGTCCAAAAATATTTTCCCATTGCTGCTGTCACTTCAACCAAAACCTAGTAATGTTAGCTTATATTTGTAAGTTTCGTAGAAACCGGGGCTGGTTTTTGTTATAGGACAATCTTTATTTTTAAGAAATGATTCTTTGAGAAGTAAAACCTTTACTTATCATAGTTGCCTAAGCATCTGAACCTATTGGGTTGGTGGGCAGCTGTAATAGTTCTGTGCCCTTCTGCTATGATGCCCCTTTGCTCCTTATAGGCTTACTAGTCTCCAGCATGGGAGAGAAGACATGAGCTTGTTGCTGCTTTTTCCCCTAGTTCCTAATTATCCTTTGCAGTATATTTTCCCTCTATACTCATAACCCTATTCTCTTCCCTATTCCCTTTTCTGTGTTGTTTGGTTACTTCAATCGCCCTGATTCTACCATCCCTTAAGCTCCTTTGTTTCCTGGCAAGAATTTGTTTGTGTAATATTTTCTATAAACACCACCATATAGCTTTGCTGTGTGTGGGTGGCCCTTGCTGAAAAGGTTGATGCTGTGCTGTTTGCAGGTGACAGATCTTTATCTCCTTCAAGAGCCTTCTGTTGGGATTAGTGCTGGGGAACATGTAGCCAGACCTTAGACTTTGACTTCAGGGATGAACAAGGCGGCTAGAAAAAAATCAAACCAACCGAAGCCATTACCACAACTGTGTTGCTTGTTCTCTTGAGTGGTTTGTTGTTTTTTTTTAAGTGAGGCATTTCTAGGGGAACTCTTGTTTGGATGACCTCAAATCTGGATTGCTGACCTTTCTTTGTATTGTCACAATAATGAGGGCAACACACAGAAGCTGGTGAATTTTACAGAGAAATCGGTGACTAGACGTAAGCCCTTTTGACTGTCACAGGGCTGCTTATCAGCTGGGCGTTCCTGGTGAAATCCTCTTTATGTTAAAACTAGTGGTAGTCTCTCAAAAGTAGTTGTATACCAGTACAAGCTATGGGGTCAGAGTGGAATTGTACAAGAAATTGTGTTGATCGCCATAAAACATAGGCAGCAACTCTGTCTCTCACGTGGCTAAAAGGGTATTGCTCCTTTAACAGGAAGCCAGCTTTGGGGCAAAGTTATGCATGTTTCCCCCAGCACCTCTATTGTGTCATTAGAAGTAATTCCAAAGTAAGCAATTGAAAAAAAATTTGGCTGTGGTGCTTTCCTTGCTAGGACTGTAAACTAGCTTGCTGTGGTTAAGACCAGCAATTAGTTTTACTGGTTTACAGGTCCAACTGAGAAGTGCTTCTCCTCCCAAATGAATATTTATATGGAGTTGCTGTTGTCATAAAGTGAAGGTGTAAAGAAACTTTCTTCTGCACTTTGGAATAAATTATTTGGGCCCTTAATGCAGAAGGTTATATGATAAACATTTAAAACTAATTTAAGTGTTCTGCAGTTAGTGACGTTCACAGATTTTCTTCTTAACTGCTGATGAACTTCAACCAAGATCATTTCTTTTAATATTTCAGTGTGAGGAAAACTGAGTAGTGTTAGTTTTCCAGAAAAATGAAACCTCAGAGAAGTGTTTATAAATACTGTGCATGCAAATCCGAGGCACCGGAGTGCAACGTTTAGGGTAGTTAGCGATGCTTGACATTTGGAAAGTTGGAGTGTTTTACATAGGAAATTATGTACATCGTGGGTACTGTGAAGTGACTAATAGACCTGTCAGGGAAGACTTAACTGACAGGAAAAGATAAAAGTACATTATATACATTGAAAATATGGTTGGCCCTAACTGAGTGCTACCTTTGTCTTGGCAACATAGTTTTCATGTCTTTATGCTGCAATTTAGTCTTCCGTTGCAGAGCAGCTCAAGGTATAAAACCTCTTTTCATTTTTTTTTTAAATTTTTTTTTTGTTTCCTGGAGAGTTTTATATAACTGTTCTTTTTTTTTTCCCCTCACCTTGATGTGTCAGTCTTGCTGTAGAAAATTTATTCTGGTTTTGGTTATTATTTCAGCGCTTTCATTTGTTTGAGGTGAGATTGGGTGATGATTGCTCAATGGAGAAAAAAACCTCATAATGTTAAAGAGAGAGCTGTATATCATGGGTCTCATCGTAGGCACAAACCATTGTGCATTGCAGGTGCTGCTTCTTGTATGGTCAAAATAGCTTCAGTGTCACAGACAGCTTTTCATTATAGCTAATGAGGTTCAGACTCTTTAAACATCACCCAAAGCACAAAATACAGAAACTCTAGTTAGAAAACAGTACTTTTAGTGCTGCAGTTGTTAGGAAAATGCATTAAAACACAGATGCCTGCATAACTTTCTCCCTGGCGTGTTTCTTGTTTTTGCAGGCACTATCCTGGTTGACAATATGCTGATCAAAGGGACAGCGGGAGGGCCAGACCCCACCATTGAACTTTCCTTAAAGGACAACGTAGATTACTGGGTGATCCTCGACCCTATCAGCCAGAGGTTATACCTAAACAGCACCGGCCGAGTTCTGGACAGAGATGTAAGTTTGGGGTTCGCCCTTTATTTTCTTTTTTCCACATAGCCATTAATTTCTGAATCTGTGTATACGCACAGGAAGACCATAAACACAAGGCCTGCCAGAGTATAACAGCTGCATCTGATGTCCCAGATGGATGCGAACAGGGTTAATTTGCTTCTTTATTAGGACTTAGTGGGAGCATGCAGAAATGTGACTGTTTCCATACAACAAGTACGTGGACAAACAAAACAATAAAGACTAAGCGAATAGATGTGTGAGTTGGCAGAAATATAGATTGAACTTGACTTGTTTACTGAATTAAAACCATTTTGCTTTTGGTTTGCTGCTTTTGTCTGGAAGGAGAAGTGCTGCTCATCTTGTGTCCTGTGACACCTCTTACAAGCCTGCTTCAGCTTTGAAGGTTGATTTGAGGTGTGAGAGAGTCTAAAGGAACTCAGACTATTACAATTCACTTAGAAACACAACATATTCAACTGAGAATTTACTAGTTTATTGTGTTGGATTTTTTTTAAGACAGTGTAGAATTTGTGTGGTGTGCTTGTTTCTAAAGAAATATTTTCAGGCTAATTTTGGCTTTTATAAAAAGACAAATTAAAAGTACAAAATAAATAAGAGTGTTTGCATGTCTGTTAATTTTGTTGGAGAAACACTTGAAATTTTTTTTTCATTATTTTTTTCCTCACATGGTTATAGCATTGCAGGGCAGTTCCTTGGAATCCGAGAGGAAAAGTGACTCAAAAGTGCCTGAGATCAGCATGGAAGGGGTGCTCTAAGGATCAGGAGATCTTGAAGTTTGTTTTCTATTAGCCTGGCTGATTAATTTGTCTTCTCTATGTGTGTTGAGATACGCTCATAATTACCAGACACAACATGCAAATTTTTATTCATTTCCATTTTTAGTTTACAAGAACTAATTGAATTCAGCTGTTCTTAATGTAGTTTTAATTCACAAACTGTTTTGATATGTGAAACAAAGTTACGCAGCACAAAACATAGCCAAAGGGACACACGGTGGCAAAAGCATCTGACTGGATGCTTTACCAAAACCACCTCGTCAAAGGATTTGATTTCTTCTACTTTTAACAGTCTCCCTGAACTCATGAATACTTTACAGGAGTACGAATGCGTAGGGACACTTCACAGTGACGTCCTTTGCAAGAAGGTGGCTAAAGTCTCAAGGAAGCAAGTGGAGGGTGGTGTACATGTTCTTAGTTATATGTAGGTAGTATTGGTGGGTTTGTGATAGTATTTAAGGGGTTGTTTCCTCAGTTTTTTACTCTGAACTGTAACACTTCTTGTCCCTATTACTGCGGCGCTGGGTGAAATGCCTAGTTGTGTTGAAGTTTACTGGGCACAAAAAGAAAATCTGAGCTTTCAGGTAATAGAGAATGTTGGGTGTGAGCCCAGCTGTATCTGTCTTCTGTGATCTCAAGGAAATGCTGTCAGTCACAAGCCAAAGAAAACAGAAGCAATGAAAAGCCCACTGATTGAGTGATAATGGGAAATTGATGTCATGGACTTGATTAATATGGCACTTATTTGCGGGCTATTTCTAGCCTTCAAGACCAGAACTATGCAAACCCCTGTAATATAAAATCACTCAAGAGTGTGTGGGGGATTTGCTGTGCTTTCATTTCTTTCAATCTAGCCAAAAAAAAATCAAACTTTTTTCTCATTGTTCAAGTTAAACCTGTGAAACTTATTAAGTTGAACCTTAAAATTCACTTTTTTATTAGCAAGCAGAAGTTGTGGTCTCTGATTTGCCAGTGGTGTATATACAATTGCATTCAATAGATTTGGGTACTTTTCACATTTTTCTCTCTGATGTGCTTGCTTGTCAGCTCTCTGCTGATTCAGTTAGCCTGATCCTGTTCTTTTTTTGTGACTTTTCTTGAAAGAATATCTTATTAGACTCCACTAATTGACTTTACTAAGAATGACAGTTTGTTTTCCAAACCAAATCAAATAAAAGGAAATTTTCAGAGTTTTCTTGCCAAAGATTCATACTTGGAAAGGATGAATTGCAATGAATAGGAACAGAAGGCGAAAGGAAGTGCTAGAAGGTGTTGGGATGATTTGTCCTGAGGGTCATAAACAGTTTGCTACATTGTGCCAATCTGTATTTATGCTTATTGTCTATAAATGCCTAGATTCAGTGCTTGTTTAAAGACCTGATTTTAAACCTAGGTGCTGAGCCAGCAGAAACAGTGTGTATGTCAAAGTTATATTGGTCCTACACTCTGTCATATTTTCCCAAAGGCAGCAAACTGGGTTTCTTCCCATGTGGTTGCGACAAAGACCAAATGAAGAATACAATCTTATATATCTATTGCTACAACTAATTGATGTTTTTCTTGGGCATTACTTATCTAGATCAACTCATTAGCATTTGAAGTTACTAAAGGTGACTTTAAAATTCGTGGATCTTTTGTGAAGCATGCCAACTTGAGAATTAACTGAAGATAATCATGTTAGAGGCTGGATTTAAATTACAAATGTTACTGGGTATGTTACTACCTGTGTTAGAACTTCTGCTGATACAAGAACCATGTTATAGCTAACTGCAGATTTTTACAGCAAAGCGAAGGGTCTTTTAGTTAGCAATTCTTGCTGTACTTTATTGCAGAGAAAGTTGAGGGTGAATGTGTGAGGAACAAAAGATATTTCATGTAAGATCTCAACACCACATTCAAGCCCCATCTTTACCCAAGTCATCTGGTTAGTGCCAAAGTCTGAAGGGTAAAGAAAACCATCTGGTTCTAAAATCTGTTATAGCCAAACTGGAAAAAAAAAACAAAACCAACAGTCAAATTGTTGTTTTTAGAATGAGTGAAGGCCTAATTAAATAGATAATTATGGTATAATTACAAGTCTCAATCTCAGTATAGAAATCTATTTGTGTTCGCAGTACGGAATAGTACAGTCTAGGCATCTTGAAATTATTTTTTTGAGTTGTTTATTCTCCTGAAGACTTTGAAGTTAATAAATACAGATTTTTTTCATTTTGTCCCTTCCCATGTTTGGTCGCTCTCTGCTGAGTGTGAGATATAAAATCCAAATGGAATTGCTGTCGATACTTTACATGTCAGACTATTGCTTCAGATATGTAAATTGGCACTTGCTGTGGTGGGAATGTGGCAAACAGAAGTCATGCTGTAATGCTGTATTTTCCTAGCCGTCTTTCTGAATTTCCATTTGAACCAGAGGTGTTTACTCCTTTGTTCTTTGTAGATGTGTTTTATTAACTCAGGGAAGTAGTAGTAGCTTTTCCATCTTGAATATTTTACCTATTCATCAAGTTTGGGAGCAATTTTTATTTTAATATTAGGTTGTTCAATGGAGTAAAAAGAACAGGACTTTTGACTGTCTACACTTAAAGGTGACCAAGTTGTTTCTAACTTACTTGGTAAAAGTAAGTGGCAGCATATTGAATTTATTTCCGACTTGACCTTTCTATTCCAATATTAATAAACCAAAGGTTAAAAAGTGTGACATTTTCTAGGTATCTTTAATCAGAAGATGTTTAAAAGATGTGCTTTTGTGTGTGTTGCTGTTCCCAAGGGCATTTTGAAGGGCCAGTTGTGCTGGGGATTTGTATTCCTGTGTTAGCACACACAACTAGCAAAGCTCGGTCTGCAAAATTAAGCTCTGCAGTAGGTAGGCCTGCCTGAAATACTACTGGGACAAGCTGTAGTCAGGACACTCTCAGAGAAGTTTTTTAATCCAGACATAGAGCGTTAGACCTAAGACAGGCAGGGTGGTGATATGTGAACCAGAGCAATGTTAACATCAGTCGAAATGTGACCGATAGTTCAGATTTTGACTGTGTCTTATAAAAGTGTATCTTTACTTTCAGCCGCCAACGTCCATTCAGTCCATTGTGGTGCAAGTCCAGTGTGTTAACAAGAAGGTTGGCACCATTATCAACCACGAGGTACGGATTGTGGTGAGAGACAGGAACGACAACTCGCCTGAGTTCCAGCAGCAGCGATACTACGTGGCAGTAAATGAGGTCAGAACCACATTCCTTTTTACCTCATTCTCTTTGGTGTGGTGTCATTGCTATATGCCAGTTCTTTCACTTCTCATTTCAAATCCAAATAGACTCAGTTACTTTAAAAACCCTTCTGTTTGTGTCGCTGTGGAAGAACACAGCACAGGCAGTACGCTTCAGTTTTTCACATGTAAGCTGTTCTTCCTTTTTCTTATTGACTAAGACAACAAGCATGGTTGTCATCAGGATGCTTGTGATAATGCAGAAGACATGAGAATCTCAAGCGGCATATCAGCAAGTGCAACATAGATGTCTTTTAACTTACAAAATGTTTTACTGCATTATGCAGTCATATCCACAAACCTGGAAATAAACTAAATGTATTTATGAAAAACAGATGAAAAACAAATAATTTGGAAAGTTTTATTAGCAATATTGAAGCTTGGAATAACAACATTGCAGCTTTGGTTTATTCCTGTTTCTCTTGATTGCATGATGCATGGGATGAGTTGTTCTGCTTTATCTTTCCATGAAATGGGGAGCTGTGGATTGGACTGCTACCTATTCTTCAAGAAATGGGGGAGGAAGTTTCTTTCTTGAGCTTGTACAGCTGCATTTTGCTTTACAGGAAAGTTAGGGGGTTTTTCTAGGGATTGAACTGATTGCTGATACCCAGTTGAAAGTACTGTGCTTTTGGTAAATTGGTATCCTGAGGTGCGCTCATAGTAAGGAGTGGAATTGGGACCTTAGATGTGTTCAGTTTTGGGCCCCTCACTACAGGAAAGACATTGAGGCCCTGGAACGCGTTCAGAGGAGGGCTACTAAGCTGGTGAGGGGTCTGGAACACAGGCCTTACGAGGAGCGGCTGAGGGAGCTGGGATTGTTCAGCCTGGAGAAGAGGAGGCTCAGAGAAGACCTTATGGCTCTCTATAGCTTCCTTAAGGGGGGTTGTAGTGAGCTAGGGGTCGGCCTCTTCTCCCGTGTAGACAGCGACAGAACTAGAGGGAATGGTATCAAGCTGCGGCAGGGGAGGTTCAGGCTGAGCATTAGGAAGCACTACTTCTCTGAAAGGGTAATCAGGCACTGGAATGCACTGCCCAGGGAGGTGGTGGAGTCACCGACCCTGGGGGTGTTCAAGGAAAGACTGGACGTTGTATTGAGGGACATGGTTTAGTGGGAGCTAGTAGTAATAGGTGAATGGTTGGACTGGATGATCTTTTAGGTCTTTTCCAACCTTGATAATTCTGTGATTCTGTGAAGTGGAGATGTCGTGCGTGAAACTGAGAGGAGAACAGAAAGATGGATCAGTCTGCAGGTCTGGAAGAGTTACAGCTACATTTAAGAACATAAAGCTGTTAAATATGTAGTGTAAGTTGTGTCCCTGTTGGGGTGTGGATTTGAGTGGGCTGTTCCTGTGAAAGAGAATGACTGCTTTCGTGTTTGATGTAAGTTAAATTGATTTGCTGTTTCAGGGGAAAAAAAGAACTTCCACAGTTTTGTGGCTGTGAGACATGCAGCTTTTAAGGTGGTTGCATATTGCTACAAACACTGAGTGGCCAAGGGTGTAGCAATGTGCAGGAGATCTCATAGGCCCCAAGAAAGGAGTTAAGACAGTTGGTTGATGAGATTAGGCCCAGTTAAGGCAAAACTACTGAGGCAAAAAAATCCCGAGCAAGGCTACATGTTACTTTTGAGTAGTGACCTGAACTTCAGATAAGGACATAGCAGTTCCTCAAATTTGGTATCCTGACTGGTACCACCTCTTAAACTGAGATTTGTGTAACCACAGATGAATTTTTGGCAGTCCATCTACCAATATTTCTTACCACCAGAATTTGGAGGTCACAGCATATCTGCTGCAGTGAAGCCCCCTTATGTTTTTCAGTGGTTTTCATGTTGGCCTTTACATGGCAGTTGTAGCTTCTGTGTTTCTGCAGAACTGGTGCAGAACTGCTTTTGTCTTGGTAAAGGCAACATAAGCATTAGTCTGAAGTGCCTGTACAGGCTGTACTGCAGGTAGGTCGCAGATTGCTTCCAAGACCTGTATAATTTTTGCAGCAAAAACTGAAGGCAGGTCAGTGCTGTAATACTAAGGAAGAAAGGATTTTCCATAATTAGGAAGAAGTCCAAAAGATAGAGAACCTCCCCATTTAAATTGGTTTTTATTCAGGAATTTAGTAATGTTTCAAGTGTTGCACAATCTTTTCTTTGCCTTACTGTTGGGTAAAATGCAATGTTGCTCTTTCCACCAGTTGCAGTCCTGATTTAATTAGCTTCTTTGTTTCTTTTTATCGCTGTTATGCTTATAGCTTCTGACATGGCACCACTGTGCCCTTCAGCAGTACCCAGTGGGTTAATGCTCTCATTAATTAACCACAGAAAAAGTTCACAAAGCATCTCAGACTTTCTCAAAGGTTTTAGGGAGTGATTACATTTTTTAATGATAGTTTATTCTGCTGGTAATTGGCATTGGCTCCAGAGAATTTAACTGCAGGAATGCACTGGAATGATGGGTTTGTGGTTATTTTTTGATTGCCTCTGGTCTGCTGTTTTCAGTTTGCTTGTAAACTAAAAAGTACAGAGACTTCTCTTACATAAGTAACATAAAGCTAATCAAAGGACAAGTAGTTTTTATTATTTACAGCTACTACACATTCAAGCATCACAAATTCCTCCTATTTTTTCTAGCCAGGAAATTTCATCGGTGTCAATTTGAGAACTGCCTTGTTCAGGTACTTTACAGGGTTGTACTTAGGAGTTTCTCCCATCAGGTGCCATGCCTTGTGGCTGTCCTACATGGGACAACAAACACGCTGCAGCTTTATGACTGTCCTGCTGTCACTGGTGATTGTACAAACCATTACATGGACTTCCCACACAGACTGTTTAATCCATCTGCAGATACGCACCAAGTTCTGGATTCCCAACTCCTGTGCTGACCCGCTTTGACAGTGTGTGCTCTTTGTAGGTGTAGCATCTCCCAAATGCACTGTGAGCCCTCTATACACCCACTGAGGAAAACCAATGAGGAAATCCTGGGCAAATAAGTCTCAGCCTTGCAACCACTTCTTTTTGGGTTGTAGATTTTTTGGGGGAGCGGGTTGGAGGAAGAGTGGGGGAAGTCCAGGGCAAAGACTTTCCTAAATAGTCAAAACTATTCTAATTATTGGCACCTGTAATACAAGTCAAATAACCATAGCTGGATTTTACTTTATTAGGTAATTTTTCCATTTCAGAAATGCCAAGGGGTAAAATCCTATTTTGGAGAAATAGATGATTTTTATGTCAAATGTTTGTTCTATGTAAACTATCCACAACATACTAAAATTAATTTGTAAAAGAATCTGAGGGTAATGGTAATACCACAATAAATCCTAGATTTACACGTCTCCTCCATCTGCACAGAAAAAGACTTGGTTTAACATTAAGCATATATTTTTCCATCTAATTTATAATTAGATGAGTTTCGTTAGGGAGTGTCTAGGTTACTGTGAAGTGTAACCTTCAGAAAAGGAGGATGTCTGTACAATTTTACACCAAAAGCTCCCATAATGCAGTATATTTTCTCTGTTAGTGGCTCCTGCAGATGCTCAAGGATTAGGAAGCATCAAGTGGTGCTGTCCTGGCTCCAGTCACTTGCAGCTGTAAAATACATTAGACCAAAGTCAGTAGATATAAGGCTTGACCATTTTTTTGGCTTGTCAACATGTATATATTAAAATTCTTATTACAGGAAATATTGACTAATCTGTATCAAACTTTTCTGTGTTGTCACAGTGTCAAGAAGTGTCATGGGTGTAAGTTCACAAGTACTATGGTAGCATTTACTTAATTTTTGAAACCATCCTTCCATTTCATAAGTAGAGGATTTTGTCCAAATTTCTGATGCCTTGGCATTTCTGAGTTATAATACTCCCTTTGACTCTCTTCTCCTACCTCTAAGTTCCTCCTCGAGCACATGGGCATGCAGAGAGCAGATTCCATGCCTTAAGGCAAACTTCCCAATTCCAGTATGTGTATTTATTAATCTGGCAACTAGGTGGTGTCTCATGAAGAAGCCATCGTCCCTCCTGTCCTTCCTTACTCAAGGTGTTTTATAGCCTTTTTCATCATGTCCTGTCTCATCTCAAGTGCTGAGATGTGAAATACAATCATCTCTTACTCTGCTGCTTCAAATATCTTCATATGGATCCTAAAAATACTAAGAAATCTCTATACGTAGTCAGTGTCTGTGAATTTGGCTCTGTTCTGCATATTGTCAGATGATCCTTCTGGATTTAAGTATTTCTTCTGTTATTCACACCCTTGTATCTAGAAGACCCCTGGATAAGATGATCCAAACTTAAATTGGAGATATTAAGGTCCCGTTCCAAGTGCACATGTGGTCTGAAAATGTATCTTTCATATAAAAAACCCCACACAGATATATCAAGAATAGAAAAAAAATCCCATTGCGTGTTTAGTGAGGACATATTTTTCAGGAGGATCTTAATTATTTTCCTAAAAGGATGGACTTCTCATGCATGACTGTAGTATGATTACTTTTTTACTTCATGATGATGATGGAGCTTGTAATAACTATGTGCTTTTTAAGCCAAGTGTTACGATCAGAGCATTTATAAATGAAATCATAGAATCATAGAATGGCATGGGTTGGAAAGGACCCTAAGGATCATAAAGCTCCAACCCCCTTGCCACAGGCAGGGCCATCAACCTCCAGTCCTGGATCTACACAAGATTGCCCAGAGCCCCATCCAACCTGGCCTTGAACACCTCTAGGGACAGGGCATCCACCACCTCTCTGGGCAGCCTGTTCCAGCACCTCACCACTCTTTCTGTAAAAGACTTCCACCTAATATCTAATCTAAACCTTCCTTCCTTTAGTTTTAATCCATTCCCCCTTGTCCTACCAGTGTCTACCCTTTTAAAAAGTTGAATCCCCTCCTGTTTGTATGTTCCCTTCAGGAACTGGAAGGCTGCAATGAGGTCCCCCTGCAGCCTTCTCTTCTCCAGGCTGAACAAGCCCAGCTCCCCCAGCCTCTCTTCCTAGGGGAGGTGCTCCAGCCTTCTAATCATCTTTGTGGCCTCTTCTGAACCCTCTCCAACAGTTCTACATCTTTCTTTTATTGTGGGCCCCGGACCTGGACATAGGACTCCAGATGGGGCCTCATGAGGGCAGAGTAAAGAGGGACAATCATCTCCCTGTCCCTGCTGGCCACCCCTCTTCTGATGGAGTCTGGGGTACCATTGGCCTTGTGAGCTGCAAGAGCACACTGCTGGTTCATGTTAAGTTTCTCATCTACCAGAATCCCCAAGTCCTTCTCAGCAGGGCTACTCTCAAGGAGCTCTTCTCCCAGTCTGTGTCTGTGTCTGGGATTCTTCCGGCCCAAGTGCAAGACCTTACACTTCGCAGTGTTGAACCTCATAAGGTTCACCCGGGCCCACCTTTCCAGCCTGTCAAGATCCCTCTGGATGGCTTCCTTTCCTTCTAGGGTGTCGACCACACCACTCTGCTTGGTGTCATCCACAAACTTGCTGTGGGTGCACTCAATTCATCATCGATGTCATTGATAAAGATGTTAAAGAGCACCAGTTCCAAGACAGACCCCTGGGGGACAGCGCTTGTCACTGGCCTCCACCTGGACATAGACCCATTGACCACCACCCTTTGGCTACTGTCCGTTAACCAATTTCTTATCCACTGGATGGTCCACCCATCAAATCCACATCTCTCCAATTTAGAGATAAGGATGTGGTGGGGGACTATGTCAAACGCCTTTCACAAGTCCAGGTAGATGACATCAGTTTTCTTCCCTTTATCTACCGATGCTGTCACTCCATCATAGAAGGTCACCAGATTGGTGAGGCATGACCTTCCCTTGGTGAAGCCATGCTGCCTGTCCCAGATCACTCACTCATCCCTCATGTGCTTCAACATGTGATCCAGGAGGATCTGTTCCATGATCTTCCCAGGCACAGAGGTGAGGCTCACTGGCCTGTAATTCCGTGGGTCTTCCTTGCTCCCCTTCTTATAAATGGGAGTGACATGACCCTTTTTCCAGTCCCAAGGGACCTCACCCGACAGCCACGACTTTTCAAATATGATGGAGAGCGGCTCGGCAACCACATCAGCAGCTCCTTCAGGACCCTGGGATGCATGTCATCTGGCCCCATAGACTAGTAGACATTCAGTCTCATGAGGCGGTCTCGGACTTGCTCTGCCTTTACAGTGGGGTGGATGGGATTTACTCCCCCAGTTCCTACCTAGAGGTCCAAGGATGCAAGGTTCTGGGACTTGAGAATTGTGAGAATCCTGGCTGCCAGAGAAGACTGAGGCAAAGAACTCATTCAGTACCTCAGCCTTCTCCACATCAGTTGCAGCCAATTCTCCTTTCTCATTTACCAAGGGGGGTACACTCTTTTGGCCTGTCTCTTCTGGCCAATGTACCTGTAAAATCCCTTCTTGTTGTTTTTAACATCCCTCACCAAGTTCAGTTCCATCTGGGCATTTGCTTTCCTGATCCCATCTCTGCAAGTCCGAATAGCATCCCTGTATTCTTTCCAGGCAACACACCCTTGTGTCCAGAGCTTGTATTTGCCTTTCTTTTCCCTCAGTTTGGCCAGCAGGTCCTTGCCTAGTCATGCTTGTCTCCTGCCTCTCCTGCCCACTTTCTTATTCAGAGGAACAGAGAGCTCTTGAGCTCTCAGGAAGGCATCCTTAAAGAGTAGCCAACTTTCCTCAACATTTCTGTCTCTAAGGACCACCTCCCAAGAGATTTTGGCCAACAAGTCCTTAAACAGCCTAAGTTTGCTCTTCTAAAGTTCAGAGTCCCGATCCCACTCTTTGCCAGGCCCACATTCCTTGAGATCACAAACTCAACTAGGGCATGGTCACTGTAGCCCAGGCTGTCTCCAACCTTAGCACCTTTAATGATCTTCCCCCTACTGGTGAGCACCAGGTCCAGCAGTGCATCACCTCTGGTCGGTCTGTCCAAAACCTGAACCAGAAAGTTGTCATCTGTAGACTCCAGGAGTCTCCTGGATCTCTTGCAGCTCGCTGTGTGGTATTCCCAGCAGATATCTGGATGGTTGAAGTCCCCCATCAGGATGAGTGCCTGTGACCTCAGTGCCTCCTGCAGCTGAAGGAGGAAAGCCTCATCAGTAGTCTCTCTTTGATCAGGTGGCCTGTAGTAGACCCCTGTCACCAGCTGTTCTTTATTAGTCCCATCCCTAATTCTGACCCACAGGCTCTCAACCTGCTCCTGACCACTTCTCAGAGATTGCTCCTCATAGTCTATCTGCTTTTTAACATAGAAGACAACTCCACCACCCTTCCTACCTAGCCTATCCCTTCTAAAAAGGTGATACCCTTCCACAGTATTCCAGTTGTGGCAATCAACCCACCATGTTTCTGTGATTGTAACTAGACCATAATTTTACAGTGACATCACGGTTTCCAATTCCTCCTGCTTATTACCCATGCTGTGTGCGTTCGTGTAAAGACACTTCAGCTGGGCTTTCTGACTCTCTACCTTTTTTGAGGAGCCCTCCTTCAAACCTCTGGGAGGAATCTGAAGTTTTCCCCCACAGCCTCCTAGAGGGACATTAGAAGGTTTCGGAAGGGGGGTCAGCAATACTACCTCCTCTGAAAAGTCCCCAGAAGGTCCTATGGGACACTTTAAAGGTATTTCCCTACAATCTTGAAGATTTTCAGCATCCCCAAGCCCTTCTCTATCTCATTGAATTTTACCCTCTTCACCCTTCAAATCTAGCATAAAGCTAGAGGCTACTTGCTCCACCCTAGCAAGCCTCACTATATCCCCTCCCCCTTTCCTAACTAGTTTAAAGCCTTGTCAATGAGGCCTGCCAGATCTTCAGCAAGGATTCTTTTCCCTCTTGGAGGCAGGTGGCACCCATCCGCTGCTGTCAGGCCAGGCACTGAGTAAACCCTACCGTGATAGAAAAACCCGAAGTTCCTAAGGTGACACCAGCCCCTCAGCCACCTATTCAACACCTCTACTTAGCCCACTGCGTGTTCTTCGCTGCCCCAAATGGGATAGAAGAAGACACCACTTGCACTTCCCCTCCCTCAATCAACCTCCCTAAACCCCTGAAGTCTCTTTTGATACTTCTCAGGCTTCTTCGAGAGATTTCATCACTGCCTTCCTGAACAAGGAATAATGTGTAGTAATCAGAGGGGTGAACCAGATCCAGGAGTTTTCTAGTTATGTTCTTGATCTGTGCCCCAGGGAGGCATAGCTAATTAGAGTTAGTTAGTAGGAAAAATGTCACCCTCTTGTTGGGGGCTTTTTTGGGGGAGGGGGGGGGGGGGCAAGCAAAGCAAACACCCTTACATGTGGGAAGTGGAAAAGCAGCCCTGAAAAAGAGACAGGGTTCTGCACCTGGCTTGGGACAGTCCCCATTATCCATACAGGTTAGGAGATGATGTGCTGGAAAGGAGCCCTGAGGAAAAGGACTTGGGGGTACACGGAATGAAGCTTGACATGAGCCACCGATGTGCATCTGCAGCCCAGCATCGAAAGAATTGTGGCCAGCATATCTCCTACGAAGACAGGATGAGAGAGCTGGGCTTGTTCAGCTTGCAGAAGAGAAGGCATTGGGGGACTTTATAGTGGCCTTCCAATACCTGAAAGATGCCTATAAGAAAGCTGGGGAAGAACTGTTCACAAAGGCATGTAGCAATAGGATGGGGCAGTGGTTGTGAACTAGAAAAGGGGAGGTTTAGATTGGTTATTAGGGAAAAAAGTTCTTCAATATGAAGGTGGTAGGTCACTGGCACAGGTTTCCCAGAGAGGCAGAGGAGGCCCCATCCCTGGAGATATTTAAGGTCAGGCTTGGTGGGGCTCTGAGTGATCTGATTTACTGAAGATGTCCCTGCTCACTGCAGGAGCTGTGACTAGATCATAGAATCATTAAGGGTGGAAGACACCTCCAAGACCATCTAGTCCAGTTGTCCCCCTACTACTATATTACTTACTAAACTATGTCCTTAAGTACCTCATCCAGCATTTCCTTGAACACTTATAGGCACGGCGACTCCACCACCTCCCTGGGCAGCCCATTCCATAGCCCAACCACTCTCTCAGAGAAGAAATTTCTCCTCATTTCTAACTTGAACCTCCTATGGCACAACTTGTAGCAGTTATTATCTCTGGTCTCTCTGGTCCTCAGAGATAGGACATCTGCTTAAAATTAACTGGCATTTTGTGTATAGCCAAGAAAATTGACCTTTACAGAGGTGCTACCATTTAGGAACAAGTTTCCCTTTCTCATGCTTTTTCAAGACAAAGAATGTGTCTCAGCCAAAAGTAAACCAAGCTGCTACCCACAGCATTATGAATCTCCCCATCTCAGTGCGAATGAGTTAAGGTTGACTTCAAAATTTGTATGGTGATTACAAGTACTCTGAGGGGTTATTTCCTTTGTTTTGTGTGTTACATATTTTTGTCCACATGAAAAAGCCACACTGTTATTCATTTAGAAAAAAATCCTGACAAAATGACATTAGCCTGGGGCTAAATTTGACCACGCATCTTAGTGACTTAAAGATATGAGCTATTCAAGTATATTAAAACAAAGTTCTGCAGTTAGGTTGAAATTCAGAGGAATTATGCAACTCTGTTAATGCTTTACAGGCAAATCTATAGTATTGCCAGAAGGGTTTAAAATACTTACAACCTAATACAGGGCCAGAAGCTAAAATGTTGCACAGCTCTGGCTGTCTGCGTTTTGTGTTCAAAGCAACTTCCCGTAACAAATTTCATCTCTGGCAACACAATTCTAATTCTGTGTTGTCTGGGTTTTAGAAGACTTGACTTTTTTTTTAAATTAGTTTTTCTCATGAGCCTTACCAGAGTCCTACAGAGCTGTTGGTAAGCTCAGGAGTGTTTAATAACAGGGTTTGTTTGAAAATGGTAGTGGAGTTACTAGAATATTGTTTGAATTCAAGGTCACTTTAATAAACATGAATAATCTTATAGCCATATGTTGACCAGAATTCTAGAGTTGCTTTGGTTTTGGGGGCCTTTTTTGGTGGGGGGGAGTGAGTAGTTTTTAAGCGTGCAGAGATGGGAATCCTTTGCAAAGTGAGTTTCTTGAACTTCAGTAGTCTTAAAAATTTGGCTTTGTGCTGCTCCAAATTATAACTTGTTCTGAATTTTCATTTGTTTTGGCATAATTACTTAGATTTCTCCTTGTGGTATTGAAATACTTAATCTCTGCAGGTAGACATCATCAAAAGAATATTAGCTCTGAATGATTAACTGTAACTCTTACTTTGCTCTGTTGTTCGGGGCTTCTGTGAAAAATTATTCATTTTTAACTTTGTAAATAGGCAATAATAAAAAAAAATATTTTAAAACTGTTTTATGAAAGCATTGAACATGCCAGTCTGCATCTAGACATCTAATAGACATAAATGATGTTGAAGGAAATTATAAGTATTGCAGCTGTTGACTGTGGAAGAAGAAGATTTATTTTGTGCACTTCCTATCTATTTATTTAATTGCATTCTTTTGAAATCTTAGTTGTTTCTTGTCATTGTAGTTCTTTTTCACCGCACTGAATTCCCACAGACTGTCACTAATACACATAACTTTATTCTTGACAATCCCTAACATTTTATCTTGCATAAGGTAAGACAGTGTGGTCAGAGAGTTTATTTTCTACATATCTCCTTCAGGACAGGACTGAAGTTAACAAGTTTAATATAAGGAAACAAGATTCCTCACTAAAGGTAGTCCCTGAAGCAGGCATATCTATTGGGAAAGAGGCAAATGTGGCTATAGAGATAGTTCTGGAGCTTTCTGGAGCCATTTTTAGGTCCATCTGAAGGGTAGCAAAGCTAAGGAGCCATTAACTCCCCTCATAGACATATTCCACCTCCCCAATCTCCTGGAAGACTTGGTGGTAGAAGATTTTTCAGAGAAGGAACTGAACTGGAAACTCTGGGGAAAATGGGTTCTGTGCAGAATCTCTCTGCTATAGGTTGACATAGCAGTGGTGTGGGCTTTGGGTAAGTCTGTACTGTCTAGAGACTGTGTGTATCTATTAAAGAATGAATTTGATCACTGTTTTGGGAAATGAAGTGTATTATATAGTGTATGTAATACAAAAACACCTCGATACACTCCTCCTTGCCAGTTCCAAAATTGTGATTACCAGTTTTTTCTGCTTGCACACGCATGTGTTCAAATGGCTTGCCCACTTTATGCCTGTGTGAGATCAACCCCAGCCTTTTCAGCATTCTCTCTTAGCTTTTGGATATGTCTTTTACATACGCCCAGAATACTTCCTAGAAAAATACCCCTTTCCTTCCCATGTTACCTGTCTGTCTCCCTAGGGATGCAGTTCTGCACAAACTGATTGCATTTACATAAGTAATCCTTATGTAAATGAGAGCAGTGGGATTATTCATGCTGATAAAGATCCGTATATATACTATATATGTAGTCACATTTTATAAGGTGCACAGCTCCTGCTTATTGCGCTGACAATAAAGTGAATGGTGATGGCTGTCTGTAAAAAAGCCATTGTAAATTATGGGCAGAAGTGATATGGTAGTGGTAAATTATTGCAATGTCGAGATCTCACTGTAAAAGTATTGTGTGGCTTTAATGCCAGGTGCCTCCCTCAAATGATTACAAAAGGAGTCCAGGATTCTTACTTCAGAGCTCATAGGAATTTTTCGAAAGGCTGCAGTAATCTCTGATGGAGACTTGGGGGAAAAGAATTAATTTTTTCCTACCTTTCAGAAAGAGGGATTGGATTGGAATGGATTTTTTTTGTGGCCTTTTTAAGTGCAATGCCCTGGCAAGAGCTGAGGGGACTCTGAGAAGAGCGGCCAGGACTGGATGGTTCCCACTGGTTCCCAGTGCTTGGCTCAGGGCCCAGCCAGACCAGAGGTGCCACAGGGTAGCTGATTTTCAGGAAGGAGGAAATACAGTGAGGCAGGGAAGATTGAAGAAGGAGTTGGGAAGAGGAGAGGGGTCGGGAGTGGAGGAGTGAAGCTTAGCCTTGAGAAAAGGGGTGGGATGAGAAGGTGCTATTTTGTCTTTGTCACCACCCAAATCTATTTTTAATGGGCAGCAAGTTAAATGCATTTTTCCTGAGTTGAGTCTATTCTGCCTGTGAGTAATGGGTAAGTGATCTGCTTGTCTTAACCTTCAAACATGTTCATCCAATTTTCCTTTCATATGCTATTGAGGAGCAGAGGTGAGAGGGCACCTGGGTGGGCATCTGGCCATCAGCCAAGGCAGCCCACTGTTAGTGGGGAAAATGCTTATAAACCTTCCTGCAAATTTTCCAAATTAGTTTTCTGGTTGCTTTGTCCTTCTGTCCCCTATGAATCCCAGACTGGTTTGGGCTGGAAGGGACCTCAAAGCCCCCCTCTAGTCCCACCCCTGGCATAGGTAGGGAGACCTTCCACTAGCCCAGGTTGCCCAAAGTGACATCCACCCTGGCACCTTCTCTCCTGCCCAGGCACTTCGTCACAAACCAGCAGGTTACCCTCCTTGCTTTATGGCAGTCAACTCTGCTTTTATACTGCCAGGCCAGGCTTGTGTTTCTGAAGCGATTGCTCTTCTCAATTCTCTGAGGCTGACGCTGTTCAGAGGTAAATAGCAGAGACTCTCTGAGGTAATTGTCTTGCAATTAGTAGGCATGGGCAACAGTTGGGCCTCCTACAACCACATATGACACAACATACTCACTCTGTTTTAACTAATGCCAAGCTTCACATACAGAGGGAAACCAATTCTATCTATTCCAATAGTATGCAAGTGAAATTTGTAGCAAAACATAAACATACATCGTCATTGTGGCATAGGTATGCAAGTATTGCAAATTAAGCCACTCCTGTTTCCTCATTAAAAAGGCTTCGAACCAGTGTGTTTATTTCAAAGATTCAGTATCCTCAAACCTGAAAATATTTCTCAGAGAATTTATTAGCCATTAAACTCTTAAAGTAATTAGCAGCTTTAGTCATAGTTCCTGTTGTTAATTTATATATACGGGAGTTAATATATATGTGGCAGTTAATTTGCTTTATGGTGTGAACTACAAAATATAAAGGTGAAATAGCACCCACATTTGCAGCAAATGTTTGAATTATTCTGTTCTCTGCCACCCTCTTTTTTTTTTTTTGTACAGCCTTTCAAGCCTTTTTAGACCCTACACTTTTAAAGCTGTGCAGCAACTTAATGTAGGAAAGAAGAGAGGTGTCAGTGGGTCTTGGAATTCAAGGACCAAAAATTTGGGCGTGATGAGAGCAGCAGGAGGAAGCATGGCTGGAAGCAATGCCTGTGTGGAATCCAGAACTGTTTGTTCATTTGTTTTTTGTCTTTTGGGTTGATTACTCACAGATTTTCCTGAATATTAAAATTCAGAAATGATGACTCCTAAGAAGTCCCAAGGACTTCTGTCCTTGATCTCAATGGGTCTTAATTTCATTCTATTTATCTATGCTAGAATAATTATAAATTGATTCACATTCTAAATATATTTTTATGGCTACAAAATTGCTGCCAACAAAATATTGGAGGAACAGCATAATTCTCTTGTTTGTTTAAAGCCATAAAGTCTTATGTTTTCATGCAATATTTATCTGGTGCTATTCACATTGTCATGAAGACACTGTTAAGAAAGTTCTGTTAACTTCTGCAACTCATTTTCATTTTCCTTCCTGAGTTGGAAAAAGTAGCTTTTAATTTTATTTATTTCATTAATTCTTTCAGCCTTAAGAATTTTTTTTTATTTTAATTTCTTTTTTTCAATGGGGTTCTGTCCTGATGCAGGCATCCTGTGGAATAAAAATTGGAATTGGTTTCACTCTGTATGTGACACTTGGCATTAGTTAAAGCAGAGTGAGTATGTTGTGTCAAAATAGTTGCTTGTACGTGAGGTTCCAGGCCGAAGAAGAAAATGTTAGCCTTGAGTTATCAACCAGCTTGGTGGGGGGACAGACTTCGCAAACAATTCTTTGTTTCTTGTATGCCTGAAGGCTTTAATGGGTATCTGTCTGTGTCTGTTCTTGCAGTTAACTCCAGTTGGAACAACCATCTTTACAGGATTTTCTGGAAACAATGGTGCTATTGACATTGATGATGGTCCGAATGGCCAGATAGAATATGTCATCCAGTACAATCCTAATGATAAGGTAAGTGCCTTTAGCTTTTTTCCTCTTTCAGATGTGTGTATATATATATACACCTTGAAGCAATAACGTAACAGAGGCTGCTGTTAGACTTCATGGATTCTTTCCTATGTAATGTGGGAGATCCTCTCTGCCTGTGAGCCCTGCTTGCCCTGTAAACACGCCTGAATTTACCTTCCCTTCATTGCCATGCAGTTAGCAGCGTGGTTACTTCAGTATCAGTGATAATCCCATGTATTTTTCCGTGGTGTTCACATGCTTCATCTTGGTTTTAACACTAACCTTAACCCTTTCAGGCCATTATAGGTGGTTGTATTTACGTCTAGTCATCTACACCTATATATAAGAAATTCTCATAGACATGGCTAAGTTAGTTTCAAAAGAGATATTCTGACTTCTCTCAGGAAGTCATTAATATTCTAAAAAAAAAGAGGTATGTTTATTATTAAAATAAGAAGTAGTGATCCCTACTTCTTTTTTTCAAACATACCTTTGGAGACAAAAAGCTTAAAGCATGTAAATAAATAGTCTTTATGGTCAGATGTGTGAATTTCTCTATTGGAATAAGGTTTTACACATGGGTCATTAGTGTGAAGTGTCCATATGTGTTTTCATAGCAAATTTAAAGTACTTTGAGCAATCCCTTTTTGCAAACCAAGCTATCTTCTGCCATGGGCGAAGAGCGTAGTTACAGTGGACCAGTTGGTGTGATCATTTGTTAAGCAGGCTAACCTGATTATGTACTCAACCAAGGATGACGTAGATGTTGAAGCGTGCAGGGGGTGGGAAACACAAAGTATATAGAATTAGCAACATCTCACTGAAATTCCCCACTTTTACTTCAGGGAATTTGAGCAGAAAAGGTTTTGTGTTTCTATTCTACGAAAACAGCAAACTGATTTTCAGTTTAATTAGAAGTGTAGGCACACAAGTTGTGATACAATGGGCACTGTTTAAGCTGTACATATCATAGAGGCTTCAGTCTTATTTCCATTCAAGTCAACAAGAGTTTTAAGTATCTACTGAGTTGTACTTAGTGCTTACATTTTTTAGGAGGCAGAAATTTGTAGAACAGTTCAGTGTGAACTAATGATATAAGGACCCTACTTTACTTTTTATTGGGGTAATTGTTGATTTTTGCATAGCTATCTATTGAGGCATAATATTTACTTATATCTACATATTTTAAGGACAGAGATGGTTTCTTGATACATTTTGCAGCACCTTAAGCCACAAGGTCTTATGGCAAGCCTTGTTTTGCAAAGAGGCAATATCTTTTTGACAGAAGTGGAATAGCATTGTTAAGCTTTTGGGAGATAGGGAATTTTCTGACTGTGTACATTTGGAATGATTTAATTTTTTAAAGGTTTGTAGAATATCTTAGAGGTTAAACTGATTGCACAGACTTGAGCAGACTCTTGAGTTGTTAACACTTGCTTCAGTGAGACTAATTAAATGAGTAAAAACATGAGCATCCGCTGCATGGGTTCAGCATATTACATTCTCACCTCTTCTTTGTACTGGTGGTATGTCTGACTGAAGAGTTTCCCTCCTAAACTTTACAAACAAAGGCAAGGGTATTCGAAAGGAATACTAAAACATTGTTGCTAAAATGAACCTTGAAATATTTGCATGACCCAAGTGTTAGAAAACAGAAGGCAGGAAGGAGTGAAAGGAATGACCGATGAGTTTCAAATTCACAAGATAATAAACCATCCAAGCTTTGATTATTTTTTTTCTCTACTCTATTTTTTTCTTACCCTAATAGCACTTAGCTAAAACAGCTCAAATAATCCCTTCTGTTTCAATAAAGACTATGAAAAATAATGTCACTGAGAGAATACCTCTTCCAGAAAATACTTCCAGAAGATAACTTTAGAAAATGGGGGAGTAAAAAAAATTAAATGTTTTAGCGTACATTGACTATATTGTTATACTGAAAACCATAATAAATAAATAAATAAGAATCCCTTAAGATATATTTTACTGTGACATGGTATATTTTAAACAGCTGGTTTTAATTTCCTCTTACATCACACCATTACATTGCTCAAAGAGATCCTGGGAAATAATTCTATAAGCATCTCCCACAAACACAGTGGCCTCAGCAGAGGTTTGCCTTAACCACAAATGGAAGGATATGATAGTATGCCTAAGTGGTTTGGTCTGGTGTTTTGTCACAAGAAGAGTTAAAAAAAATTTCTCAAAACTTCATTTTTCCCCTCTTACTCAGAGAAACTTGTTCTCCCAGTGACTGTGAAGAACAGGGAGGGTTTTCTCTAGTTCAGACAACTTCTTTGGAGTAGTTATTTGCTTTATTGCACCTTTGCCTTACTCTGCTATTGTATTCCAGATAAAATATCTCTGATTCTTTGATCTGTAGATAGCCTTTTTATGCATAACATTGCTTTTACCTAGTGATGTGGTTTGTACGTGTGTTGACAGAGGTGACTTCTCATGATTGCAAGCGTCTGCTGCAATCCTTTCTTCCTTAACCTGGGAAGCAAGCCAGGGTCAAAAATGATGTGTACAGCTTAGAAAAGAGATATTTTGCACTACTTCTGGGATTCCCCTACGTTGTGTGATAAAGATGCCTGCGGTGTTGTTTGACACTGATGACAGGCTTCTGCCTTAGGAAAAAGCTGATTATAGCTCATAAGTTTCATCAGAGACTGATTTGGATATTTTTTTGGAGAAAAAAGACAACTACGACTGTAAAAAACAAGAGTCACTTTTCTAGAAATGCAATTTAACTAACTTTGTTGTTTAATTGGGAAGACCTATAAAAGACAAGTAGAAAACTAGATGCAAATCATATTTGACATAGGGCTGGGCTCTAGCTATCATGTCAAGAAATTCCATAAAATTTTTCTTAGCTGTTAAAAGCTAAGGATCAAGTCAATTAACTTGCCAAAAAGATTTGGTCTCCTAATGCAGGGTGAATTGTTAGATCCTTGAGGGCTCTATGTATACCTGAAAGTTATTGAGACGAATGCATGCTCAGAATGAGTTCTGGACTCCTCATTAGCTATTTTACTGAGTGTCATTATATTATGTTTGGTGAGGATTCAAAATTAAACATTTTGAGTCTACCTGAGTTAAGGAATATGCCTAATCATAGAGTCATAGGGGTTGGAAGGGACCTCGAGAGATCATCGGGTCCAACCGCTCTGCCAAAGCAGCTCCCTAGCTCATATTGCACAGATAGGCATCCAGATGGGTCTTGAATATCTCCAGAGAAGGAGACTCCACCACCTCCCTGAGCAGCCTATTCCAGGGCTCTGTCACCCTCACTGTGTAAAAGTTCTTCCTCATGTTGCTGCGGAATTTCCTGTGCTCCAACTTGCAGCCATTGCCCCTTGTCCTATCCCCACAGACCACTGAAAAGGGGCTGGCCATTTCCTCCTGCAACCCATATTAAGATATTTTTAAACATTAATAAGGTCTCCCCTTAGTCTTCGTTTCTCTAGGCTGAACAGTCCCAGCTCACTCAGGCTTTCCTCACAGAGGAGATGCTCCAGGCCCTTAATCATCTTTGTAGCCCTTCTCTGGACTCTCTCCAGGAGATCCCTGTCTTTTTTATACCAGGGAGCCCAGAACTGGACACAATACTCCAGGTGGGGCCTGACCAGGGCAGAGTAGAGGGGGAGGATCACCTCCTTAGACCTGCTGGCCACACTCCTCTTGATGCACCCCAGGATCCCATTGGCTGTCTTAGCCACCAGGACACACTGCTGGCTCATGGCCAACCTGTCATCAATCAGGACCCCCAGGTCCTTCTCCACAGAGCTCTTCTCCAGCAGGTCATTCCCCAGCCTGTACTGATATAAACGGTTATTCCTTCCCAGGTGCAAGACTCTATACTTGCTTTTGTTGAATTTCATCTGGTTTCTCCCTGCCCAGCTTTCCAGCCTGTCCAGACTTCGCTGGATGGCAGCTCAGTGTTCCTGTGTGTCAGCCACTCCTCCCAGCTTTGTATCATCGGTGTACTTGGTGAGGGTGGATGCTATTCCCTCATCAAGGTCGCCAATGAAGATATTAAACAGGACTGGACCCAACACTGAGCCCTGGGGAACATCGCTAGTTACAGGCCTCCATTCAGATTCTGCTCCACTGATCCCCACCCTTTGAGCTCGGTCCAACAGCCAATTCTCAACCCACCTCACTGTCCACTCATCTATCCTGTGCTCTCTCGGCTTTGCTATCAGGATGTCATGGGAGACAGTATCGAAAGCCTTGTTGAAGTCAAGGTAGATGACATCCACTGCTCTCCCTCCATCTACCCAGCCTGTCATGAGATCATAGAAGGCTATGAGATTGGTCGAGCACGATCTCCCCTTGGTGAATCCATGCTGACTACTCCTCATGACCTTCTTCTCTTCCAACTGCTTGGAGATGGCACCCAGAACAAGCTGTTCCATCACCTTTCCAGGGACAGAAGTGAGGCTGACTGGCCTATAGTTGCTGGGATCCTCCTTCTTGCCCTTTTTAAAGACAGGAGTGACATTGGCTATCCTACAGACTTCAGGCACTTCTCCTGTCCCCCAAGACCTGTTGAAGATGATAGAGAGCAGCTCAGCAATCACTTCCGCCAGCTCCCTCAAATGCTTTTGCTATAATGGTTTTTCATATACCAACTCTCTGGGGAGTAAATGGAATTGTTATCCTTGTGGCTTTCCCCATTTTAAATTTGATGTCCCATATTTGACACTATGGGCTGACAAAGGTTTTAAGTATGAAAACTGCTGTACAAAAGCATTTTGTTGTCTGTAGTTTGAAGTGAGAGGAGAACCCGTGGTGTTCTCTTGGAGTAAGCAGTTGACAAAGCAGTATCTTGATATTCCTGACTTCCAGTGTGTGCTGGCTCACTAAGGTATTGGGTGGAAATGTGACTGAGATGCGGAGGCATTGCATGCCTCTTGTCATGGCCTTGGAGTTTCATTCCAATGGAGTTTGCAAGGGAACCACAGGGTTGAACTGATATGGTGCCTTCAGGAGCACCAGCACTCAGGACTGGAAATTAAGCTTTAAATCACCACTGAACGATTGCATTTCTGTGCTGCATTGGAGTAAGAGGGGACTCCAGATATAAGCAGTTTGGGAAGAGGCTAATGATTTTTTTGTTGAAATTGTGCTGATTGTTCTTAATGGGTCAGATTGTGCAGTTCCACTTACGTGCATTCTCATGCCAAGATTGACCAAGAAAAAGGCAGCTATTTTGGGAGTGCGTTGGCTGATCATCAGTTGCAGAGGCTTTTCCAGCTGCTTCTGGCCTTTTACAACAGCTAAATGGGCTAAAGCGGTTGGGAGAATCTTCCTTGTGAATTAGAAGTGTCACATGCACGTGTGTGAGCAGGCACGCGTGTCATCTTGTACAGCAATCCAAGATATTACCCGTTATTTACGTAGTTCGCAAACCGCATGCTGCTTTGTGCAAATACTGTTAAAAAGAAGGAAGAGGGGGGGTAAAAGCACTGAACCCAATCATGGCTGGTTCTTCCTTCTTCCGACAGTAAGAGTCTGTTCTGGTTTCCAGTATAAATATTGTAATTGATTTATTTTTTTTTTCCCAGTTGGAACTAAGTATCTTTTAATCCGAAACGGCGAGTGCCAGACTCAGACAGAAGCAGTCTCCAGTTATTCAGTAGGGTCTGTGATGTACTTTCCCATCCTGTCTTCCTGCACACCACAAAACACCCACGACACAGTGAATTTAACGATCGTTATAATTTATTTGCTGAAAATCTGCAACATGATGAATTTAATGATCATTGCCATTTATTTGCTCAAAGCCAAACTGCAGTTGTGGCAGATGTTTCAATTTTTAGAGGAAAATGGCCTTGCAGTTAACTAAGGCACTACCTCTGCAGTGCTTTCTGTGGAGAGATTTTGGAATATTGCTATTACCTGTTCAGCATACTTACATGTTGGCTATATTCTACACTGGTTGATTGAAGCACCGAAAGATTTATTTTTATGTGGTTAATTCAATAGTTGAAGTAGAACTGGATCACCTGTCAGAAACCTGAGTCAAAGTGAATCCTTCGCAGGTTGGTGCACCCCAGCAGCCCTCCTGTCATTCCCTCCCACAGCTTTGGAATCTGTCTGCTTTAGCAAATATGCAGGGAAAATTGAATTTCACCTGAAATCTGAATTTACAAGTGTACGGACATGTGCATGACTGCCACCTGATTGCATAGCATCATTGTCCTTTGCATTTTTACTACTTCATTGCCCTTACAAAAGCCAAAATAAAGACAATGATGTGGATTTCTTAATGCCTTATGCTTGATACTTTCTTCAATTCTGAGAAAAATCCAATAGTGAGGAAAAATAAATGAAGGCAAGCCAAACTCCAGGAACTGAAGACCCAAACTCTCAGCTGACAAACAGGGAAGGCTTTTCTGAACACACCACTGCAAATTCAGCACAGCAAGGAATGGAAGCAGCATAGTTGAGCTTGTGGTTGGAAGTAATAGTGTAGATGCAAAGAATCAGTTTTGTACAGATTATTTATTGTGGAGTTCTTAAGGGGCAAACATCGAAAACTTTAAAATCTTTACTCGGGAAATCATATGCAATTTGGTTATTCCATCAAATTGATCATCTTGTGGCCCATCTGAGAAGTGTTTTGCCTTTGAAGCGTGTTCATTTGTATCATATTGATTTCACTTTTACAGACTTCCAACAGGACCTTTGATATTCCTCTTACTTTGTCTGGAGCAGTAGTTCTACGTGAAAGACTAAATTATGAAGAAAAGACGCGGTATTTTGTCATTGTTCAAGCAAATGTAAGTATGGATCTCTTCCTGGCCATTTATGCCACTGACTTACATGGGATTGTAAATTTGCAGATTTAGATTTTTTTCCAAGGAGAGGAAAAGTCTTGCTGAAATACCGGCTCTGATAATACTCTCCTCCTGAAGATTTATCTAGGTCATTGGAAGCTTAGACATGTTATTACTGGTTAAAAAAGCTTGCTCAGTGTCCGTAACAAGACAGCCTTTCTGGCACAAGGAGCAAGTTGCAAATCTGAAGGGCAGCCCATGCAGAAAAGTGCATTTGAGTGTCGCCAAGTGTTCATTTTCTAACAAATCTAGCGATGCTAATTTGATCTCAAATGAGTTTAATGGATACAATTTAGTTGTATCCTTCAAGTCTGAAATGCATTTTTCTATAAAGAGGTGATTTTTCTTTCAAATCGTGTTGCAAGCATATATAGAGGTTTTTACAGGGTGGCTGGCAGTGGATAATGCATACCAAGAAGAAAAGTGATGTTTAAACTATACCTAATATATCTGTCATCAGAGAAGTTTCTTTGGTGCCCTTGAAGGATGTGAAAGCTTTTTTCCCTTTTTGTCCTTCTGATAATGGCTACAATGAAAACTTCCTCTGCTGTTTACTTCTGTTGTGATATTGCTTCATCTGTAGGAAAATGAGAACACTCCAAAGCAGCTTTAGACAGCTTGTTCCCAAATTCACGCATTTCTGTTAGTCATCTTTCTCACACAGAATTGTAGATACAGTTTACAATCTACTTTCCTACATGTTTTATGGCATCTTTAGTATTCCCCCAACAGCAGACAGGCTCCAGGGGTGTATCAATGCTTTTTGCACATAAGTATATCTAAAGATGCTTCCTGGTTGTTAGAGCAAGTTGTTTTACCTGGGTAACGTAACTCGCTGATCTCTCAAACAGCAATACAGGGAGGCTCAGCACTGATATTTGGCTTGTTGTTTTATCAATAATTTATCCCTCAGGTCACTGCTGCGTATTCAGATCTCTTCTCCTTTGTCAGAGCTGTGAGTTTCATGAGACTCTATGCTTCTAGAGAAGTACCTGGGGTAGTTGAGCAGGTCCTGCCTTTCAAGAGAGGCACAGTGTGCCTCGCAAGTTGGTGCCAACACCTCGCGTGAGCGCTGCCCTGCTGCAGGGGCAGCCGGTGAACGCAGACCTTGGCATGCACTCTGGCAGCACTACAAAGCAATGTCCAACCCTTTTCAATATCCATCCTTGCACAGTAAATCGTCACCTTTGTACTCAATTTAGGATGGTATCTCTTGCATCGTGTTTATACATGATGGGGCACCCTGTGTGATTGCAATGGCTTGTGAGGCTGTGCATTTTCTGAACATACTTAAATGGGAACTGAGTTCACTAAAGCTTTGAGTGCTCACAGGTGAGAAACTAAATATCAAAGAAAGGCTCTAGCTGAGCTTTACAGCCCAGCTTTATTAGGAGCTTGCCCTATGCACACTTATTTGTTGTTTTACAAACTATTTCATGCTGCATTTAATTCTCCTTATTGTATGTGCTCTGCAATCATACCTCTGTTCCACTGAGTACATTAGCAGTGAACACTTCTCACATCCTGAAGGTACTATGTGAAATTAATTACTCTGTATCTGTGCTTTGATCTAGTAGTACCCAAGGGCACATAATGCAGGAATGTAAAAAAGATCAGTTGATGGTGAAGGCTGCTCCTTGTTATAGTTTGTATTGGTTTTCATCATTGACCATGAAGAAAGCTGAACATGGACATTCCCATATGTAAGAACTGTAAACGTAACATAAAGCAGTTCCAAGAACTGAGTAGGCTGCAGAGCGGGAAAAGATACATATATCCAGACTGGATTCAGAGCAATGAATCCTCTTACACAGATGATGGGAAAAAATCGCTTTTTTCTTTTCTGTCAATATTATCCTAGAACAGGAGGGCAAGGCACAGCTAATGGCCCGTATTCCATCTGCAGGATTTAGTTGTTGTAAGGAAAAGCTATCACTACAGTTCTTCTGTGAAAATGGAAATCTCTTTGGCTCTTAAAAAAAAAAAATTGGGTAGTCATGCTGTTTCTTCACTGCGATAACAAAAGAAGAAAGAGAAGGTGAACTGCTGCTGTTGTGTACATTGTTCAGTGGATATATAAATAATCCAGGTGGTTCCTACAATTCAGGGAAGAGTAGCTTTATTCTGTACAATCTGGAAAGGAAAAAAGGAGACAATAAAGAAGCTGCAGTAGCCAATGGCGTCTCATGTACCCTAAGACTTTACAGGGCGGGAGACAAATCATGATACATTGATAAGATCATGTCATAAAGCATGGAGACGTTTTTGGGTGCAGTATTGTAGCTGTTTATTGTCGACAAAAGTGTTCTTCAACCTTTTAACACATGAACAGGATAACTCATTCTATAGACAAATCAGCTTTCCACACAAAGTATGCTTTGGAGACCTTAGATGAATCTCATTGCTGTCTTCTGACTATTTGGAGTTGTTTTTTGTTGTTATGTGGGGGGGTTTTTTTGGGGGGAGGGGGGCGGGAAGTGGTGAGAAGGGAGGTGCCAAATCTTTCTTAAATTGTGGTGTGCAGAGGTGGATTGAGCATTACAGTCCCGGGATTCTCCATTGACAAAAGGAAAAGTTCCTACTTAGGCTTTCCATTTCTGTGAGAGCCCTTTCATTTACAGGTAGGATTTGGTAGAGCTACAGAAGACAATGTAAGATGTATTTCAGATTTTAAACAAAGGGCTTTTTATCTTACATGAATGTGCTGCATTTGTATAGATTTAACAAGACGCATCTCTTTTTTGTACATTTCCTGAGAATTAATTTCTGAAAACTGTATTACTTCTGAATGATGGATGTGTCACAGTTTTTCTTGATTCAAGAGGTAAACTTTTGCCTCTTAACTGTATTTTTCTGAGTTTTTATAAAGCTAAGCAGTAGCTCTGAGGTTGAAATTTCTGTAATGAACCTGAATAATTACAAGTTGTGTATGTTTTGCCTTTAGCTTTAATTTTAAACATCTTTGTACATTCTGAATTCAAAAAGTCTCACCAAATCGAACTTGTTTGCTTCACAGGACCGAGCCCAAAACCTTAATGAGCGAAGGACAAGTACAACCACCCTGACAGTAGATGTGCTTGATGGGGATGATTTGGGACCAATGTTTCTTCCTTGTGTCTTGGTGAATAACACTCGTGACTGTAGACCTCTCACCTATCAAGCGAGTTTGCCAGAACTGACTGATCCTGTAAGTACTCTTGATTTTTTTTTTTTTTGGAAGTTTTATGTTTGTTTTGCAAGCAGCTGTCATCTTTTTCTGTGGACACAGTTGGGAACTGTAACTAGGAAGATCACGTATGCTTTACACCACGTTTTATGTGCTAAACAAAAGAAAACCAAGGTAAGATATACGTAGGAATAGACAGTGAAATGCTAGCTTTGATACAATGTCAAATTGCTCCTTCACTGCAATGGCTAAGTGTGTTGTGGAAATGTGTTAAAATGTGGATTTGCTTTTCTGATCTATGATTTGCTCTTGAAATATCCCTATAGAATCTGTTCAGGATTGTTACGCACCTTGGGAGAAAGATGCTCTTTCCCTCCTGAACCTCCCCGAAAAGGAAGTCTTGGACAGACTATTAGTTTCTATAATCTGGTTTCAGTCAGGAGGCACTAAAGTGCAAGGTCTGTTTGTCCTATGTAGATGCTTGTACTAAGTACCTCAGCTAGTGTCAGGACAAGGATAAAGGACAGCGCAAGGTTCCTTTCATGCTGGAGGTGCACAGTGGATTGCAAGCAGAAGAGGTGTGGTTTTATAGTTTCTTGATGTGAGGCAGTGCCACATCCTTACAGGAGAACTGCTGGGTATGATGGAGATGTGCATCTCTGTGGTAGGTGAAACAGAAATGCAAATATCTTAGTTGATATTGATATATCACCTTTGAGTCATGTGTTTAAGAATATTAAAAGGAAGACCCAATTGAATCACTAGTTATTACCCCATCCAACTGCCACTGACATAAGATGACATTAAGATAATATTAACCTTAAGGTCATGACTTCCCTTGTTCATGGCATGGCATGCTCTCTGTCCTGCTTGCCCTGACGTGAAGCCACAGAAGGATAACACTGTAAGCATGGAGTTTCCTGCTGCTCTCTGCCTTTTCCTTGTCCTGTGCCATGGGGTCTTTTGCCATTCCACACATCATGGTTTCCTACTTTTTTTGGCCTTGGGGTCCTGCTGCAAATATGCCTGAGCAGGGATGCCAAGCACTGCCACCACCCTGCTTGGTTCATTCCAGTGATGCTCCTGAGAGATTTTGAAACTTCTTGTTTTACTTGCTTTAGGAACAGCAGCAATTGGGTCCCATATATAGCAGTTGAGCAATTGCTTCTTCTCAGGTTAACGGTACAGGCTCTGGTTTAATAACCAGTACAATCTCAAGGAGGTGACATAAGGCTTCTTGTAATCAAGATGTGTGATTAATGTGCCTTCTGGATAAGGAACGGTTAGAACAAGTTGTAGAGAGGTGGTATAAGTCAGTCTGGAGGAAGATTGGGTCTTAAAGGGCACATGTGCCTTCAAAGGAGGTGGTGTTTCTTTCTGCTGGAGGAGGCCTTCCCAGCAATTGCAGCCTGATTTGTAAGGTGTAGCAAGAATGGAGCCTTGAGATATTCAGCATTTGACAGCAGCATGTCAGCTGGGAAAGCGAACATTTAATCAGACTTAAATTTATTGTATTGATTCTACCCATATCTCTCTTTAACTTCTATACCTTGGTATTTGATAACCCTCTGTAACTGTTGTGTGTTTGGAATTTCTGAATAAACTTTTAATTTTACATTATACATTAATTTGCCTTGGGGTCAAAGTCATTTTAAGTTAACTGGGCAACCACAAATTATTCCCCAGCTGAGTATGTGGCCTCATCAGGGTTGCCTGGGTCCCCAAACTGTAGAACATGACAGAGTATGTCCCCATTTTATCACGCAGATCTGATAGATCCCAGTACAGGGGCAGGTGAGGAAGAAATTACAAATAACTGGTGTTTGGTCACTACCTTGGTTTGTTGGAGCTTTTTTTAAAATCTGGTTATCGCAAGGTATCATCCAAATTATGCAATTTTTCTGATACAACGGGCTCAGGTGGAAAGAATCCAGCTCTGTCTATATCCCTGCCCTTGGTCAGGCACATAAGCTGTGCTGGAAGACAAAGTGTGTCTGCCAAGGAGGGTGTCTAGGCTAGGAAAAATCTGGCAAGTGATTAGGTGCTGAGGTGTAAAATGTATGTATTCATTCAAATTCTTAAGCTCCAATCTGTTCAGGTGTCAGCTTTTTTTCTTTGCTTTTTGGCTTTTTTGCGTCAAACTGTGCCTTGAGGAGTCTGATCTATGAAACGAGGAACCGTCTCTGTTGATAAACTGCCAGCCATTTGCTGTTTATCTATTTGTAGCACTGCAGCTGCTTTGCTAAACATAAGTGGAAGAAGGATGTTTGAACTAAAAGTTTTACCTTGGTACCTCAAATATTTACTTGACTTCTAAATTGTAATTCATTTAGAAGATGTGGATGGTGGCTAAAAAGGTTCTGCTAGTAAACAGATGGATTACATTTGTCCCGCAAACAGCAGTGTAATAAAATGCAGGGAAGCCTGAGCTGTCTGGACAAGCCGGGAGCCGATGGTGGAGTTGCATGATGCTGTGATCTGGCACAGCAGCCTGGGCAGAGGACCTCGTTCAGTGATAGGTTGGGGATTTCTGTGCAGTGTGAAATCACTGCGTTGCACAGATAAGCCCTGTCTGAGTCTGGCCGTAAGACTACAACTATGATGTCAGGTTATATAGAAGCTGATAGTGACCAATAGACTCCTCAGAAAGATTGATCTGAATTTTCTTGCACCAGTTCATTATTTTTAAAAGATTAATCTTTACTACACTGTAGGTGTTGAATTTTCCCGTGGATGTAGTGAATAGAATAGAATGCTGTTTGCTGAAGGTTTTTAATTGTAGCCACTACATAGGCTAATGGACTATTTTTAGTCCCATGTCTTTTTTCTTGTTGCTTTTTAATTTTTCAATGAATATGTGAAGGAATATTAATGAACCTAGAATACAGAGCACCGAAGTCTGAATTATTCAGAAGCAGTAGCTTGCAAAAGACGTCCTGCTTTATAGGGCAAGACTGCAGGACACAGATGACCCCTAAAGTAAAGCATTAAATATAACTGGTAAAAATATTATTTTTGTTCAGTCTTGCACAATTACTTCTCTTTAGCTGGCCTCTATCCATGAATTTACTGAGGTAAAAATCATATTTCCTTTCCAAGCTTCTTTCCCTTAGATGCTCTAAAGCAGCCGGATACCATGGCAATGAAGAATCCATACAGCATGTGCTTTGTTTATGTTTTTTGGCTGGCAGAGATGGAAGAGGCCAGCAAAATTAATGGATCTTTTTGTTACCAGAGAAGCAATTTATTTCCCTGAAGAACAATATCAAGGTTTATACCATGCCTTCTGAGAGCTGGTCTGATTCATAGCAATATTAATAATATTTTTAAATCTGTTCTTGGCTAGGCAGAGTGCTGTGTAATTAGAGTTTATACACCTCCACAAACCTGTTTTGCATTTCTGCCATTTGCACAGGCAGCATAAAGTTCCCCAAAGCTCATAGTTCAGAGCAAACAAACTTTGGATGGCTTTATGACATACTAGCTTAATCCTGAGGTAGGTCAGTGGCAAGTGGGAGCTGAAGTGCCTCATTGCTGCTCAAGTCTGAACATAGAGTTAAACTAGCAGCCTGCAATCCACACCTTAAGGTTACGTATTTCTTCCCTGGATAGTAATTTGCTTGTTAAGTGCGACCTGTTGAGCCTGGTTCGGTGCATGTGACAATGATGGAGTAAGTTGCTTTACAAGCTCCCAGACTAGCAGGGAAAAGAAAGAAATCTACAGAGTTTTAAGTCCTCTAATAATCATTGCAAATATTATTATCTTGTGAGAAAGACACAAAAGCCCATGATAAGACAGCACTCAAAGTCATTGTTTGAAGTTCTGTCTCATAATAGATGTGTGAATTCTTTGACTTCATTTCCTTTGGGGGAATGTGAAGTACAGCTTCAGTGATGTCTTACAATGAGCTAGCAGAAACCTTTTCCAAAGTCCTGATCTATGAGCCAAATGGATTGCCTTACACAAGAGAGAGAGGTGTCTGTCTGGATGAAATGACGTGTATATGATCCTCCTGTGTCTGCTAATAAATACATACTCTTCAGTGGGGTTTTTCTATAATTGTTCCTGTCCTATTTTCTCTCTAGAAATTATTTTATTGCTAGCTAAATTTCTATTTCTGTCAAAACCTGGGCTGTTTGTTGGGTTTTATACTCGCCTTAGTGCTTCTGTGTCTGATAAAATCTGGTGACTTGTTTTTATTGTCTCAGGAAGACGTAAGTAAGTCAGCATTTAGCAATAGTACATACAAGTCATTAAATGGAGTTAAAACTATTAGCTCTGAACATAACACTGGGAAGATAATTTCTCCTTCTCTTTCCCCTTCAGTCTATTCCTGTCATGATTACGTTGTGTAGGTTCCATCCATTTCTGTATTCAATTTTTTCCATCATCATGCAAAGAAGCAAAACCAATTAGCAGTAAAATATAGATTAGGTTTATTTAATCAGTTACTGGAGTAGTTTTGCAACAAACTGATTCATTATCAGGTTCCATGGGGTAATTATCAGTCCGCATGAACACTAATATACTCTGCGACACCTACGAGGCTTGCTTTGTACTAATTCAAGATTCAGCACTTTAAACACCTAGCTGCACTACGAGACATTGTTTCTTAATGCACTGTTGATGTATCTTTGTACATGGACGGTATTTATTTTTGTACTAATTATCCTCAGTATCCTTAGGAGCTGCATTAGCAGGGACTTAGTGAAATCTGCAGGCTCAGCTGCCCTGTTGAGGAGAGATTCAAGGAGACGGACCTGAGCAGAGCCCTGCTAGGGGAGAATCTAAAACAATAAAAAATAAAATAAAAATTCTCCAAAGAACAGTGTGGTTGAGGGTGTAAAAAAAAAAAAAAGAAAAAGACATTGAAGAGGAGGATATGCCTTCTAGAAGTCTGCAAGCTTTTATTAGGAGGAAGGACCTCTTTAGTTAGTCTAGTTTGGGTTCAGGGACTTTTGATGGTAAGGTGAAATGAAGAGTTTGTCCTACTGTCACAAAAGTCAAGAGTTACAATATTGGTTTTCATGCAAAGTTTAGGTCATTATATATTCTGTATTTAAAACTGAGCAGAGCCCTTTCTGATCGCTTCAACATTTGGGCAACCTCATCTAGTGAAAGTGTCCCTGCCCACAGCAGGGGGGTTGGAACTACATGATCTTTTGAGGTCCCTTCCCACTCAAAGCATTCTGTGATTCTATGATTTATCTTTGTTTTACAAGGAGAAGGTTTTGAATACTTCATGCAAAGGATAAAGTGTGTTGACATTCATATATGCAAACTATAATAAACCACCATAATATTAAGAATTGTGGCTAAACAGTAAATTTCTCAAATCCACAATTTATCTTGACAGGAAATACATCTTCCTGGGAATCCAGAATCACTTGAAGAGCTCCAAGTTAGCAGTGAACAAATGTGGTTTGTATTAGACCAATAGTTATGTAAAAAATGACAGGTGCTTTTAAATCTCACTTTTTTTGTCTTTTCATTTTTTGCCCAAACTCCAAGGACAATCAGTATAGCTGTTCTCCAAGCCGTTTCCCATTCTCTTGCAACATTCTAGCTCAGCATCGCACAGTAATGTAATGTAGTGAGTGTGGTGAACTAGCTTTCCTACCAGCTTCCTTGGTGTATTGCTGTCTGCCAAGTATTTGCATTTGTTGGTTGGGGAACTATCCCTTTGGGGACCCTTCTGGGCAGCAGGGAGACCGTGGGATGTGGAGGAAATGGGTTATTCTTGGGGTGCGAGAAATGGAAATGCTGTAGGAAGGAACTGAGGTTACAGCAGTAGACAAAAGGTTAGTTTTGTTCCCATGGAGAGGAAAAAAAAAGGAGTTTGGAGGAGTGAAGTCAATGGGTAGGGATGGTGCTAGGAACACAGGACACTTCTGCACCTCACCAGGTTTAGTCAGCTCTGTACAAGTGAGTTCTATGCTTATTATTGATAGCTAATTAACACTGCGGAGGATGTGCTGGTACCTGACCACCACTAAACAATTCCTTCTAAAGTAATTTCATTGCAGTTCCTAACTAACTGAACATACAGGTCCCAGTTCCTTCGAAAAAGAAAACTTCGTGGAAATATACTTATGGACACACATTAATAGAAAACTTGCTGCAAAACAAATAAATACCAGATTAATGAAACTTAGATAACTGTGCTGAAAAGTGTCTGAAACTTTTGGAAGGAACATCTCCCCATCTTAGTCATAGCAACAGCTGTTAGTCAAAGAATAAAGTTCAATCAAATGTTCTGGGGGTTTTTTAGGTTATAGGTTTGTTTTCATTTTATTTTTTAATCCTATTCTTTGCTGTGGGAAACACATACCCACAGAAGACATGTTATACAGGTGTACCCAATATGGAAACCAAGAGCAAATAACCTTTCCTGATGCTTGATGGTAACTTGGTGGTTCAGTTTGAGCTTCTGTATAGATGCCAAGTAAGGGTTTTTTGTGGTGCTGAAATCCACACTATTCCAAATTTGACAAATTAATCTGAGTTGAAATAAGGATATGTGGTTAAATCAACAGGGGCCCTTTTTTAACCTGTCTGAAGGATAAAATTTCACAGAAAGGCAGGGATCCTTACCCCAATGGCAACTATTTCATCTTGCCTTTACTTGTAAGCGTGACTGCTTAAGTTGAATGTGCATGGGGGTGAATTTACCCCTGCTGACAGTCAAACTGCATAAAGCTTAAAAAATCAAGTTAGATTGACAGATTTATTGCTAAATCAATTTTTTCTGGTTCGATACACTACATTCAAAACTGCAAATATTTGTGGCTAATTTAGGAAGTTGTTAGCTTCAGAAGCAGTTGTATCACTACATGCCATTTTTTCTTTTGTTTTTACTGGGATTTGGAATCTTGTTGAAACATGGTAAAATAGGTTTGTCAGCCTTGGCTTACTCTGCCTGTGTTGTCTTATGAGTTGTGCTTGTGATTTGGTTGCATTGAGCATCAGGAAATTATTTGAGATTTAATTTGTTTCTAATTATTCCTTGCTCAGCAAAATAAATGATATCCAATTTTTGGGAGCAGTGCTAAATGCTCTTGTGGGGGATCATATTTATACTTCATCCTGAAATTAGACTCTGATTGAGCATAATTAAGTCCACTGGTATAATCAGATATTTAAAGAGTGGCTTGCGTTTGTGGCTTCGAGAGAAAATAGAGCTTTTGTCATTAGGAGAACTGCATTTTCTCTTCACACAAATATTTTTGGTAAGGAAACAAGTGACTTTTTGTTTTCAATAGGCAACATCCAGCTCTGCAGTGGTACCTGGCATTGAGAGTTAGGCTGAAGTTGGAGGTATGCCAGGGCACTCTAGGAGAGGAGGTGGGCTGTTCAGAGACATGACTTGCTGCTTAGCCCACTTGATATGCTGTCTCTTTTTTGCATCAAAGTCTTTTATTGGGTTTCCCCCTCCATCTGTTACTTTATTTTTTCTTCTGTTAGGAACTGATCTTAGCTTCGAATTCAGATGTGTGTTTCTCAGTAACCAATACATGGGAACACAGAAAATTCTGTGTTATGTGGCCTGTGTTCATCTTTGACTGTGTTCATGCTGCCTGAGTATCTCTCTTATGTTTACATTCTTCGTGTCTCATGGTTTCAGCACTTGATAGGAAAGAGAAATAAGCACGCTTTGGTTTTAAATAAATGTTTAGTTGAAAAGATCAACTTCTAACAGCTGTTTCAGAGCTTCTATACAAGAAATTTTTACAGGAAAAAGCTTCTCTTTTGTTTAACACTTCAACAGATATTCTCTAATGACCATCGTAGCTCAAGAGCATAGAAAACAGGCCCATTGGACATTCTAGTGTAGGCTTTTAATTTTTCAGTTTTACTGTATGCATCTATTGTTCAGCTTTCTGTATGAACTCCTATTTAATACCATAATCATTTTTGCCTTTTCTTCACAAAAGCTTCTGTTTCTGAGCAAACACTAGGCAAAAGTAGCTCTGGCAAATCATTACATGCTATTAAAATGAATGAGTTCCTGTGTATTTAGTAGCCAGAAAGTATTTGATAGATCAGTGGTGTCACTTTAGCCACATTACAAGAACTAACCAGAGAAATGCTGTATCTATACGTTCTTGAGTTGTTGCTTGTTCAGTAAACTATAATAGAAAATCTCTTGTGTCTGAGGCTTTGAATAGTCCCAGTGTCACTGCCTGAAAGATGAGCAAATTGACCCATTTTTTTCAGGTATTAATTTTTTATTAGCAATTTAGGTAAAATCTGAAGCTCAGATTAGGAAAGGGAAAATGAAGATTGATTTCTATGACACATATGCAGTTGGTATATATTCTTATTGAAAAAGGCAAATAGTTATGGCCAAGTGATTTGCAGTGTAGTTGAGCAGCAGATAGCAATTTTTCTAATTAAATTTAAGCATAAATGCGTGATGAACTGATAGGCAATCTTAAGTTGCTTTGCAAGTTGGAAAGCAATTCAAAAGCAATGAGAAAATCCTCTCTTGGGTGCAGTTTCCCCATTAAAGTTTCTGGATAAAATTTTAATTTTCAATTTTTCCAATCTCTCAACTCTAATTTCAGCCTTACGGAGGTTGCCAGATTGATAGTAAGTTCAAGGTAATGGACAATGTTAACCAAGGAGTTGCGTTCAGAGTAGATTTACAGGCATAGTTGTTTTTCATAACATAGAATCATTAAGGTTGGAAAAGACCTGCAAGATGATCTAGTACAACCGTCCCCCACCATCTATATTACTTACCAAACCGTGTCCCTAAGTACCTCATTCAACCTTTCCTCGAATACCCTCTGGTATACTGGATGGTGACTCCACCACCTCCCTGAGCAACCCTTTCCAACTTGATATTGGTGATTTTGAATTAATTGTGGAAATCATTCTTCCAGCAAAGTCAAAATGAACAGCTTTGATGAGCTATTGATTATCTGCTAGTGCATGATAAGGGATCATAAAAGGTGTTTTAAGTCTTCTGCTATGATTTTTCCTATCTTTTCCGTTTTTGTGATTGATTGTCTGTCTTCCATATGCAATCTCTTGATAAGTAGAGCCTTTTTTTAAAGGAAATGTCACTGAAAACTAGTGAAGCATGAAAAGGTTAAAATTACAAAGATGTGATGTTACAGTTAATTAATTTTTATGTATTTGGGAGTATACCAAACGCCACGGCTAGTTACTTGTGACAGAACTGCGAGTAAAATTGTCAGTAACTTTAACAAGTGAATACATAAACCTGAGAATTGTTTTCTCTAATCTCTCTTAGCAGGCAAGCAAGCACTTTGCTTGCTTGATGTATTGATCAGGCAAGACAGTCCCTGTTCAGTATCTAAGATTAACTTGTGATTTTAAATATGGATGTATTTCGGATAGAGAAGTTAAGTTGGTTGCTTTTCACTTCAAGAGCAAAAAAAATCTGTACTTTTAACTTATGAAATGTAATAAATATTTAAAGAAACTGGATTCTTCTGTTACTGAAAACCATGCTTCCGGTAGAGAAAATAATAGCAAGGCAGCAGAGTCAATGAATATTGTCTGAAAGATACTTTCCTGCTGGTGATTTCAACCAAGTTTCAATTCAGAAGTAGAGCTGATGTCTGTGGGTAGAAATCTTTCCTCCGAGTACAGGAAACTCATTTTACATGTGGGGTTACTGTGGTGGCGATCCTGCCTTGCATGTTTGGTACATCCCAGAAAAGGGGGACGAATAGTGGATTGCATTGAAAGATAGAATAGGAAGGCACATGAGCTTTGTTTAGAAAGTGAAAAGGGGGTTGGTTAAGCGTGATTTATGTGCTTTAGGTACACTCTACACACTCTAATACTATTTCTTAAATACACAAGTGGAGGTTTGAAAGGGAAGAGGAACAATTTGACTCAAAATTCGGAAGTTTTGAACAATATATAGTCAAAAATGAAATAGAAAAATATCATGGCAGATCATCTCTGAAGTTGTGTTTGGGGTGAGAGAAGCAGATGTTGTTTATTGCTAGGGCTGGGATGTCAAGTGATCTGTGATACACTGTGGCTACGGGGCTGCCTTGCTGGCACAGAAGGAGCGGGAACTCCAGCAGTTCACCAAAGACTGGTCTGAAATGGATATTTGGCTGAAGACAGCCACATTTTCTAGGTATTTATCAAACTGTAAAATGAGATTTTAAAGCCTTTATCTCAAATCGGATTTCTTTAATAAGCAAGAGTAAGGCAGGAATAAACTGGTAAAAATGACTTTTTTTTTCTCATGTACACATTTTTCGTTTTGTTTCCAAGTATAGAAATGTTCCATTAGTTGCCTGATATTTATCATCATGCTTAGTAACTTACTGGGAACGCTAGTGGGAAAATGTTCAATCCTGATAGCTTTGTCAGAAGCGAAGAAGAAAAAGGGTCCTGATTTTTTTTTTTTGGAAGAAGTAACTGTAGAGCTTTAATTAGAACTTGTTTCCTTTCAGAAAGGAGGATGATATGCTCTCATTCAAACTTTGGTCTGGCACATATGCCACATAAGGACATGACATGTTTGAGAGAGATCCCCAGGGCTCCTGGGTGGGCTTGATGTATGCGGTATTATGGGTTCACTAACGTAAACCACCCCCTTGTGTGCCAGGACCGATGCCAATAATCCGTTGAATTAATGGACTACAAAAAGTGCCAAATGCCCCAGTGTTAGTTGACGAGATCTTGCTGTGTTTCATTCTATTTTATTCTTTGTCCATTCTCCATTTTTCATTTTAAAGTTTGTTAAAAAGGAGGACAATCTCCCCCACCACCTGCCTCATAACAAAGGTGGCTTTAGCATGATGTGTGAGATCACGCAGCTTGCAAAAAAAATGATGCGAGGACAGTAGAAACATGTGACTCCTCACTGTCACAAGTTATCCCAGAGCCTGGGATTTGAAACTGCCTTGCTCTCTGTAACGCCATTAAGAATTTCAGATATGAAGTGATTGAGTCTTTCCTCAAAAACTGGAGCTTCAGGAAGGGAAAGAGTGCCTTGAGGAAGTACCATTCCTGCCTCCTTCTGAGCTCCAGTCTGTATCTTGAATATACAATCAACTGCTTGTGTGATTTAATTGCTGTCTTGGATATTTGCCATGACAAAAAAGCCGCTTTCACAATATGCATTTCTGTTTTCTATTTCATAAAACCGTGTTTGTTACAGCATGAAGTGGAGCTATTGTCAAAGAGGAAGCATATGTATTAATTTATTTGATCCTTAAATGTCATTTAGAAACATTTAAAGATTTTAAATGTTGACATTTAGACAAAATACTTTTTCAGTGATGCTTTATCAGTGAACTGCACTTCAGAAAAATTCTCATCTATGTCATAACACTGATGCTTGTAGAGATAATTATCATTTCAATAGCTCGGCTATCCTGTTAAACTATAAACTAGCCGTCCATTAAGGGTCAGGAAGAGAGAGTCCTCTTTTCAGCTACCCGTCACAATGCAGAGGGTGCAGATTATATTAGTTCTTCAATTAATGAAAGAGTGAGTCATCAATTAAGGTTTTGCAGCTATGTGCAAGTACACTTGCAGGTAATAGGAAGTACAATGTCACAGAGGGAGTTTCTTCCCTGGGGCTGCAGGAGGCACTCCCCCAGATCACCCCGAAGCCTTAGGGGCCTCTCACAGAAATGGGGCTGTGTGGATTTGCTGTCACCTTGTCATCAGCAGTTACGTGACATTACACAGCTGCGGGCATGTGATTTGGCATTGACTCTCCTCTCCAGGCTTGGAATTCCTGGTATGGCTTTTGATAGCAATGCAGGCATGGCAGCTCAGAGCTCACCTTGGGCTGCTTTACCTGTTTGGGTTTGGTTTTTTTTCCAGTTGTACCTGGTCTCTTAAGGCTAACTTAGGAGTTTCTTTGTTCACTATGGTCTACGGTACAGATGTGCCCCTGTTCTTTGTCTTCTTGTATTGGAATCATACCAGGGATGGAGAAGCCAACAGAGCCTTGCTATCCTTGCAATCCCAGCACAGCAGCTCAGTTGCTTCCTAGTGCCCTGACCCTGTGTCTAAAATGAGAGGAAGCCAAAGGACGTGTTATGCTACACCAAAGAGTGATTCCCTGCCTCCAGCTGTGGGCTGTGTGATACAGGGTAGGATAGGGAGGAGGCAGCCCATCATCACTGCTACATTTGACTCTGCTCTGCGTAATCAATAATGCTTATGTAGAAAAGCTTGCTTCAATCCTAGCAGTCTTTCCTTTAGAGCATGAGGAAAATCGTGCTGAGCTGGAACGCCCTCTTCTGAAAAAAGAAACCGTGGTTAGTCTGCCTTTGGCTCTGCATCAGTGCCTCGGCTGAACAGCAGCGCTGGAATTTAAAGCAGCTCGTGGGGCTAGATAGCTAGGAGCTTGCTTTGTAAATAATCCCTGCTCTTTGTGCTCGGAGAGTATTGGGATTGGAGAAGAAAAGCATTTAAACATAAACTTTCACTATACTGTAAAAAAAGATGAGGATGAGCTTATGGATGAAGTCTGTGAGCGCTGTAGGTTGTGTGTGTACATGCACATGTACATATCTGTGCGACTGCAGAAATTAGAAAATTAAAGCATCCAAAATACACCTAAGATAACCATTTTTTTCTTAAAACCTTCAATCCAACAGTGATATTAATGCCACTGTTAATGTTACCATGAAAGAGATGTCATAAAGTGTTTATAATGTGATACAGAACGTGTAGCTGGAATCTCTACCTGAAATTATTAGTTGACAGGGAGACAAACTTGAATGACAAAAGGACAGTGGGGAATACAGTTTGAATCAAGTCAGGTGTTAGGTAGCTGCAGCTGACAGTCTCATCCCTGCATTGTAGCAAAGTGCCCGTTTAGTTATAAGTGTATAGATATATATTAAAAAAACCCAAAACAAACAAAACCACCCAAATCAGTAAAGAAAATGTAACCATTTCTTCTAAAAGCAGGGGGTGGGTGTCCAAAGCAGTGTTTTGCACACCCCATGCACTCCTGTGTCAGCCTGATGGATGGGAGCACTGCTTGACTGTAGATTCAGTACTTCTGAAATTTCCTCTGCTTTGACACTTTTGACCTTGCTTCTTCCTCCAGGTGAGAAAATCATCTTAAAGCTATGTATAAAAGTAATTAGTTAAGAGGTGACGGGTCTGGGTGTAATACTGGCCTCCTATTAATTTCTGTTTAACTTTTTTATTTAATTTTTAATTAAGTACCATTTTGTAATGAGTGTTTTAGTCTAGTCTCATACAATTTAATATAAGAAAGGTCCTACCAGTGGTCCTGGTTATACTTCCTCAAAGGGTTCTACATCACAACTAGAAGCACTGTCTTAAAAAATTGGTAGTGGGGATATGTTGTTGTTGCTCTGTGAAGCTGTCCAGGTTAGAGCCGAAGTAAACCTTTAGCAACTATGGTGCCTGTAGCAAAGAGCGCCATAGTGTGACTGTATTTGGGTGAAGATCCTTCTTGTTCTGCCCATCTTGAGCCTGCTGCCAGGTAATGTGTTTAGACAGTCCCAAGCTGCAGGTTTGGAAGAGTCAACAAGTGATCGATCATATTCATGCTCACAGATTGAGACCCCACCTGGAGTACTGTGTCCCCAACATAAGGAGCACATGGAACTGTTGGAATGGGTCCAGAGCAGGGACATGAAGATAATTAGAGGGCTGGAGCACCTTTCCTATGAAGACAGGCTGAGAGAGTTGGGTTCGTTTAGCCTGGAGAAGAGAAAGCTCTGGGGAGATCTTTGATCAGACTTCCAGTCACTGACTGGCCTACAAGAAAGCTGGGGAGGGACTTTTTAGAAGGACCCGTAGCGATAGGATGAAGGGGAATGGTTTTAAATTGGAAGGTGGAAGAGTTAGATTGGATATTAGGAAAAAAATCTTCACTACAAGGGTGGTGAGGCACTGGCACAGGTTGCCCAAGGAGAAGTGGTGGCTGCCCCCTCTCTGGAGGCATTCAAGGCCAGGTTGGATGGGGCTTTGAGCATCCTGGTCCTGCCTGTGGCAGGGGGTTGAAACTTGATGAATTTTAAAATTCCTTTCAGCCCTGGACATTCTATGACTCTTCTTTGTCATATTTTTCAGTCTGTAAGGTACTTGCCATAATGAGAAACCTACCACCAAGAATTAAAAAGATAATCAAGGAAATAGCTTTAATAGTTTGTGTGAGGAAAAGTGAAGTGTCCGAAAGGAAAGGTTTATTGTTGTTTAACCACAGTGATCGCACTGGAACAAGAAGAAACTCCAGATTGAATTCTTGCTTTCTCCTGAATTGCTCAGGAGATTATACCTGGGTGCCAAGGCAGGAGGCCCATTGCATAATGCATTTTGTTTAGTCTCCAGCACGGATTCCCTGTTGGAGACATTACTTATAAAGCATGTCAGATACAGAAAAAGCAATTTGGTAAGCACTGTGATCAGATCCTGATGAAATTCAATTCTTTTTTGGACCTGCTGTTCCTGGAAGACATCATTGATAAAAATAGTCTCTTATTTCCCTCTTTGCTCTGATTCATTATGCTATTTTGCTGCTCTTTCAAAGGTGCCTTGTTTTTACAAATAAATGAAAGGAATTGTGGTTTTGGCAGCTTGGTCTGTTAACAACATGATCTGTCAGGATATTTGAATTTTACAGTTTTCATTTTAGTATACTGCGTAAACATTGGACCCAACAGAAAACGAAGAACACAGCAACCATGGATTATGCTGAACAAGTAAATAAGGTGCGAAAAGCTGTTCAACAAGAACGGTGCTGAATTTGGAAAGCAGGTCCCTTTCTGGTAATCTTTTGTCTTCGGGTTTTCCCACCAGTCAGTAAAACACTTCTTGTCCTTCCAGAGATGACAGGAAAGGGTTGGTTCAGACATAGCGTCATCAATTATCTGATGTTGCTTTTTATCAGTAGGTTTTAGAAATGAAGGTAAACTTCTTAAAAATAAATTAAAAGAAAAGTGAGATTAATTTTAAACTCGCAGACCAACCCTATTTCTTCCTGCATGCACATACATTTGAACTGAACAATTATTAACGATGATTTTATAATACCAGTTCTACTGTCTGTTGTTAATACTTAAGTTCCCCTGTGTGCACTGTTGTAACACAGCGCCTATTTTACTAGTGGCACTGGTGAAAGTGCCTTTTCTCCCAAGTGCTGTGCAGCAAAGCTTATCTCCAGGGATGCTGCTCATGTTTCATTTTCGTATCAAGTGTGGACATTTCACACGGCCTGGTTAAGACTGCAGCATTGCAGGTGGCATGAAGAATTATTTTAACAGAGCATGAACTTTCAGATTTACATACAGTGTTGCAAATAAGAAAGAAGTATAGATAAGGTGAATTGGCTGCAAATCTCTAGGGTTAGGCAACGCAGATTTTGAAGGACTTGGACTTGTTTCTTGGAGAGCAGCTTCTGATGCGCAGGCCTGTTGCTATATAAATCTGTTTAGGTCCTGTGACAATTTGATCAGAACAATTTTCTGCAGAGGATTTACTGACCATTCTGTTTCAGCTTTGCAGTGTCTTTTAAATCTTTGAGGTTTTCTGCCTCTCTCTCTTTATTGGCTTTCAGTGGAGATCTTAGCCTGAAAGTTTGGTGTTCTGTATTGTGTCAAACAGGAAGGCCACAAACTCCCATTCACCCTCTATTCCTGTAGGTCTCTGTGTTGAGTTGGCCCTTGAAGAATAGCGTAGGAAACTCTTCAGACTTCTGATGTGAGGCGCTGCTGCTTGCTGATCAAAGGGAGCGTCTGTAATCTCCTGTAGCTGTCAGTAGGAAGGCAAGAACAGAGACAATGGTGAGATCCTGCAATTTGATATGACACAGTATAACTAATGACGGGATTTGGGCAGTAACTTCTGATTGTACTTTTCATAGGGTGTTTCTTGATTTTTGAAATCACTTCACTTGGGGTTGGTTAGCTGTTGAAATATTTCTTGCATTTTACTGACATGCAAGTAAGTGCTTTGTGATGGATTTGTATTCGTTAGTGTTTTGTCACAACCCTTGTACTGGCAAAGCATCTGAAGCAGCAGCAAGAAACAATGTTGGAATGGTTTTGCAATTCTTCCTGCTGTTTTAGTGGTGTGTGTTGGCAATAGTGTATGTGTTTCTGCACAGCGTGGCTATAACTTCACTAATTCCTGATTTACAGCTGGTCTCTACACAGTTTTTTGAGAAAGCGCAAGGAGAACCAGTGTAACCATAGCGATTCATCGAAAACCTTTGGTTTCATATTGTAGGGCTCCCTTGGAAGGGGTTCTGGATGTCAGCATGGGGTACTGCATGTTGCTTTACTAATATTTTCTATATATGGCAAAAAGCTGCTCACCCTTGTTTGCCTAGTGATGAGAGTTCTGCTATCTTCATCAGTAAATTCCTCAACTAAGCTGCGAGTGTGATGTGCACTGAAGGCTTCCAGGCTTTGTCCATTGGCAAAATGAACAATTAACTGGGAAGGCTGAAAAAAATAATAATTCTCAGGGTTCAAAATGGTAGCGTGAAATGTCTTGTGTTAGCTAATTGCACTAATATCACTAGATGCCTTTTAAAAGTCCCTTCTAACCGCACACAATATTGCCCACCCTGTTTGGATAAAATACACCTTAACTATATTGCTTTACACTGAAAGAGGCCCAAGAAAAAGCAGTGGCTAAACGCAATACATTGGATTTTTTTGAACCGTTTGGTGTTGTGAGTAAACATTATCATTCTGAAATGCTCTACAATTTGCAGCACTTCCTAGAAAGCAACATGATATACACAGCCATGTAGGAAAAGAAAAGAACACTGTGCCTGTATGTTCATACAATTTCCAGCACTGGATGTTGGAAAGCACTATGAGCATCTTGGTTTCGATCAAAGCAGCAGAGACTATAAATTGTCAAACACAGGAAATAACCTGTGTGTTTCAGTGTTGTAATCCAGCTTGCCAAAGTTTTTTTCTATTTATATAACATATAAATTAGAATAAGGTAGTATTTAGGAATTAGGTGTGCTCTTTTTGTGGTTTTACATATATTCTTCTGTTCTCAGAAAAATATGCCTGGGGAGACATTTTGGGTTTTTCAGTATTAGACAATTTATTGAACTCCTTAAAGAAAATGCTTAACTATTGAACAGTACTCATCCTATAGGTGTCCTGGAATGGATTGTGTGTGTGTATGAGTGCTGTAGAGCTCCCAGGACAATTAAATAGGTAACACAGGATTTACTTTGACTTGAGAAATTATTCTAAAAGATGATCAGTACATTTGGTAACAGCATCAGTGCTTCGGGGCAGGTTTTCACAGTCGTGCTCACAATGCCTATAGCAGTAAAGGTCAGTTAGCTGCATGCCTGCCAAAGAAATGCCCCCTCAGACTGGCACACTGAAATCACAGTGCAGGCGAACGTTACTTTTTTGGGTGGGTTGTTGCTCAAGGCGCTGTGATGTGTCTTGTTTTGGTCAACCTGGAGTAATACATATTTTCATGATGTTCCTCCTTTTATCTTTTTAGCGGTCTCTGTGTATGTCTCAATAACTTACTTTTCCATGCGATTCAGCAGGTAGGAAATGTCTCACTGCATTTGAATAGAAAAATAAATTCTAAAGAAGTAGGTTGGTCCCTTCTGTTAGAGGATTTCATGCAACTTGGAGGAGCACTACAGGTTGGAACCAGGCCTTGGCAGATCTAACCAGAAATGTGGTAACTCTTCCTTTTCCTATGGCTTTCTCTTCTCCAGCAGCTGGCAATGTTCAATTCTGCCTGTGTAATGGCCCTGACTACTAACTCCCAGGAGAGCATCTCAGGGCAGGCAGGTGGGACTTGAAGTGGTTGTGACTCAGCAGAGCAGCATCACCCCAGCTGGTGAATCTATGGCTGGTTCATGGGCTGCTCTCTTCACTCATGTAAAAGACATGATTAATAAATTACCCACTCAAAACCAGGCGGTGTCCTAGTTCAGTATGGGTAACTGTTTTCAGCTTCTCAGAATGCAGTCTTTGGTAATGAGCAAAAAGTAATCTTGGTACAGATAGTCAGGTTGTGGTTCTGACTCTGAAAGTATGCCATTTTCCTCCCTTTTTCTCCTCCTCTTACCTAAGAGGAATAAATTCTCCATAAATTAATATGGTTGGCAAAGTTAGCTCAGGTTTTTTTTTTTAATCAGAGCTCTCCTTGGTATCATCTTTGCAACAGTTAAAGCTCTTGTCTTTTAAAACATAAAACAAGCTCTCAACTTGTAGCTCAGCAAATACCAATCGATGCTTTTTTCTTTTGGCATCTAATTCTTAGTACTTGATAGAATCAGTGTCTTGAACGAGCCTGTGGCAACCTGACCTCAGAATACTGCTGTCTGGGATACAGCATGGGATTTGAAATCCTAAATTGTTGTTCAGTCTTGCAGTTAGATTCTGGTATTTCATGACTCTAATGTGTAATTAATTAGTGGCAAACAGACAATATCGAGAGAACATTGTTAGATACAGAGAGTGCCAAGTTATTGACCTGAGAGGTTTTAAGTCACTTAAAGGCTACTGTTCAGTAATGCACAAAGTCACTTGTGTCCTGGGTAAAACCGTAGCTGTGCAGCATTAAGTTCAGCTCTCGCTCTGAAGGGATTGAACTGGGTTTTATTTCATTAACTTTGAGTATTGCTAACCTGTGTGGCTTTAAAAATTAGGAAGATGAGTTCCAGATGAACATACAAAGCAAGGAAGGGACTTCGTTCAGGTAGATGAGCTCCATGAAGTTACTCTTTTCTTGCTTTTCTTTATCTTGCTTATTAATCATAATTTAGCAAAAATGACCCTCTGTTGGGGTTTTAGCAACACAATGGTTTTAAACCATTAGTATTTTCCCGGAGATGCATGGTCCAAGCTGGTATCTTCCAAAGCCCTTGTGCACTGCTGAGAAACAATGTTTTACTCACAAAAATTGGATGACAAAAACCTTGGGGGAAGAGGATGGTGAGGGGAGTTGATAAACAGTTTCATTTTTAATGAAATAATTATTACATTAAAACACTTATAGGCATTTTACATATCTTTAGTTTGAAAGTTTGGCAGTCATGGACATGTTAAAATGTTTTAAATAAAATAACGTGAATGTAGAGTCCTTGGAAAATATGTAACTTTAAAAATAGTGGTCACTTTTATTATGCTCGAAAGCATAAAATACGTACTCTGCATCTCAGTTGTAAATTTCCTTTCAGTTGTTCCATGTGGTGTTTCAGGCTCCTTATGATGGTGAAGGAAATTCAGATTGTGATAAAGATGCCTAGAGATACTCTCTTGATTATTGAATGCAACTGAAATCCTAAATTTATTAAGTGTTAATAAAATTACAAGTCAGCTGTTCCTTTTCCTCCTTACCCTTAGTAGGAGCTTGAAATGCCCTTGCATGAATACGTGCAAGGCCTCCTCTGCAAATTTAGGGACTGATAAACAATTTGCTGTCTAAAGATCTTTTGCTTTAGACTTTTAAATGTATTTTTCAGGTAAGGAAAAACAGGGAAAATTTTGCCAGTTGCAATGGTGTTACCAAATTTATTCTCCTGGTTTTGTTCTACGTAAAGAGGTGTGTTCTAGCCACAAGACACAATTTGCAATAGCAGTATCAACAGAAAGAGTTCCGCTGTGTTAGGAAGGCGTGAGTGATGAAACAGAAAAGCAGCGGAGAAGGGAACGCCAGAGACAGGCTCAGATGTGGTGTTGGGAGCCAGTTCCTGAATAAAAGCAAAAAGAGGTGTCGTGGTTGAAGTATGTTCAAAGACGTAACCGGTAGTACTGTGGATGGAAGCTCGGATCCTCTCCAGGGACACGTGGCTTTTGCCTCTCGCCTGAATAAACAGGATTGTTTATAACAGACCCGGCTCCAGTATCAGTTTCTCTTCAAAACAGAAACAATTTGCAGCCAAATTTTGGCTAACCGCACAGGTTAAAGAGCAAGACATAAAAAGACTATAGCAAATTAATACAAGCTTTTTCCAGCCACACTAAACCCATTAAGGCAAGGCATTTGAAGGAATATTTGCTGCTGTGTGCTTTTTTTCTCCTAGCCCTCTTTGTTTTATAACAACTACTCAGATAATTTTCAGTCTCCTTTCTCATGAGAGAAACTCTCTGCCGCTGCCTTCTGACGTTTGTATTGTTTGGGTAGGCGGATAGCACTGGTTTATGACATTTGTGAATAAACATTTTATTATTTGCAGATCATTTCATAGTGAATTAAAAAAGATCTTTCTGTTGAAAAGAGCTGAAGGAAAGATTCCCAGGGCTCTGTCCTCACAGTCCCTAAGCAGTCAAGTCTTGTTTGCTTTCATTGAAACAGAGGATCATTTTGACTCAACACTCCCAAATGTAGCTGAGGAGATTTCTCTATGTAGGAATAACGCAAGTTTTGTTTGTTTTTTTCATAAAAGGATGAAATATGTACAAGGGAAATGTGGACAAAAACCTCGAGGCGCTTGATTACTACCTACTACCACTTACTCTGCTCTCGTGAGATATCACATGGAGTCCTGTGTACAGCTCTGGGGTCCCCAGTACAGGAAAAACATAGAGCTATTGGAGTGAGTCCAGAGTAGGCCATGAAGGTGATCAGGGGGCTGGAGCACCTCTCCTATGATGACCGGATGAGAGATTTGGGCTTGTTCAGCCTTGAGACAGTAAGTCTCTGGGAAGACCTAATTGCGGTCTACCAATACTTAAAGGGTCCTACAGGAAAGTGGGAGAGGACTGTTCACCAGGGAGTGCAGGGATAGGACAAGGGGCAATGGCTCCAAGCTGAAATAGGGCAGAGTTAGATTAGATGTTAGGAAGAAATTCTTTACTATGAGGGTGGTGAGGCCCTGGCACAGTATGCCCAGAGAGGCTGCAGAAGCCCCTGGATCCCTGGCAGGGTTCAAGACCAGACTGGATGGGGCTTGGGGCACCCTGGTCTGGTGGAAGGTGTCCCTGCTCATAGCAGGGGGTGGGAAGTAGATGATCTTTGAAGTCCCTTCCCACCCAAAACATTCGGTGATTCTGTGCTTACATGTGTGCCTTCCAGTGCTTAAAACGGCAGTCTTTTGCAAGTGCCCCTTATCCTCTCTACTCTGAATAACTGAGGTTAATCAGTAGCTCTTGTTCGTGTGCTCTGCCCTGTGTTTCTGCGGTCATGCAGGAGTGAAGGGGAGCAGGCTCCAGTACTGGCACCGATCCCTGTGGACCTCCCTTCTCCCAGTCTCCCTTGTGTCTCTCAACCTACTTCTGGATACACAGGTCTTTGCTCATTTTCTGTCAAGGCCAAATTGTCTCAAGAGTATTTTGTGAGGAAGCTTGTCAAAGTTGGCTTGGAAGCCTACAGGCATGGCATCAAACATTTATATTGTCTGCTAATTTTTCCTGATAAAAGCCTCAGGCTTCATGGTGGTATTCCCCTGGGTTGCCCTGGGACCCTTTAAATTTTGCTAGTATGTTTGCCACTTGCTGTTCCCCAGATACCAAAGCACTTCTGAGCAGGAAATTCCATAGCACAGCGAGTTCAGATGATTCACATTTGCTTTTCTTTAGAAAGCTATCTGCTCTTGGATTACACTTCATTTGGCTTGCTCAGTCCGTAATGTCTCAGAAAGCTATGATTTTTTGCAGGACCTGTTTGGCATCCTGCATGGAGGTGTTGGCATGGGGACCCATCAGAGTTCTTTCATGATAAACACAAAAGAAAGAAAAAAAAACCCTAGGTTTTGTGCTACTACTTTATTCTCTCTGAGCTTTTTTCAATGGGGTTTTTTTTTTCACTTTTTTTCCTTGATCATCTCTTGGCCCTGCAGACTCCCTGGCAGGCTTCCTGTCACAGTTCTGTTTGAAGAAGCATTTATTTTTTAAGATTTATTAATACTTGTGATAACTTTTGCAAGTTGAGGTTTCAGTTCAGCTCTATTATTTTTTATTTGGCCTGCCTGCTGATGTATTCTGCAACATCGAAGCACCTGGAAGTCTGCTAATACCAACAATTGAGGTGTATCTTCCCAAATGGGGAAAAGTAAATAAATCACTGCATCTTTTCCCCTAGAACTGACAGGATCTCCTTGTTTGTTGGGCGTTTAATCGCCTGCTTCTGCCAGAGCTTTTGAACACTTTTATGTTCTTCACTTGGAAGTGGCTGGGTTTTGAAGGCCGTCTGCTCATTCTGAGTAACCTTCCCTGCACTGCTGCGTACCCATGCTGACTTGCCTTGCCCTTTCCAAGCCTGGCTCTATGAAAACCCCATGTGCCTTTGTTTTGCCTCCAGCTGAGCATCCTTAAGCAGTCCTGAGCCCTGCAAACACTTCACTTGCTCATTAATCTGTTTTTCCTTCCTTTTAATGAGTTCCATCTTTTTAGGGAGCTTCTTTTGAGTCTGAGAATGACAGTGATGGGTTGAGGTTTTTTCTGTCTTTTGCAAGCATGCCGGAACTGATACACAGAACTTGCTGTCACAGAGCTCACACTGTAATGTTTTCCTGCTCTACGGAACTGGGAGGAAGCTCTGCCTCCTCTACTGAAGTCAGGAGCTGCTGTCTGTCTGGAGGTGACTGCCCCTTCCCTCTGAGGATCTTTTCTCTGAACTTCCCAGTGAGGATGGTGGTGGGTATTGTATGGTTGAGATCTGTAGAGGTCTGCCAACAGCCACCTAATGGAGTTTTGGGGCCGGACTAGGGCCCCATCTTGGGGAGACAGGCCCTGGGGTGATGGGCACCAGGCAGCTGCCTCAGCCCTGAGAGTCCTCACAGCTTTTCTGCCAAGCAGCACTGTGCTGGCAGGACCTGGGTCATGGTGTGAGCACCCATTTATGCCCTTTACATTTTAAAGCACTTGGGAAAGCAAGGAAGGATCCCTGTGTAATTGCTATTGATCAAAGCGTGTTTTGACTACAAATTTTTAAAATAATTATTTTTCCTGAAAAGTGTATCTACACCTTGTGAACGATCCTATGTGTGCTTTTACAAATTCATTAACATACTTAACTGCACCAGTGAAGCAGCCATTATGTTTTCATAGTTCTAATTTAAGTTAAAATGGAAAAGATACTTGCATTATCTACAGATTATTAAAACAATATGAAAGTACCTTTAGCTTTGCTTCAAGGCACATCAAATAGCTTTAAATGATCCCTAAACATTTTAGTGGATTGGGACTGAACTCATTGCACAATATCTTCTAATTTATGTGCAGCCCATTTTGGGGAATATCCCCTGAAATACTTAATATACCATGTAGACTTTTTAACAGATTTCACCTTTCATTCTTAGTTTCCTTGTACTTCTGTATAAGAAATAAACTTAGTTTTCTTGCACAACTTGATGACTTCAGTTCTGAGGAGTCAGTGCAGTTGTGGCAGTGTGGGATAAAAAATCTGTTGTTCATGTAGAACATGTTTAACTTCAAATGCATGTTTTCTAAATGCTTCTCCTTGAATTGGTAAGTAAGGCATATGTCCTTGCTGTTTGAGTTATATATCCAACAATTACTGCAGTGGTCAGGTACAGCTGACAGCTCGTTATTGACAAGGATAAATCCATCACTGTTGTTCTAGCATAGAGTCAGGAGTTTCAGCTTGGCCTACAGTACTGCAATGGTGATTTTAAAACCTCAGTAGCCTTAGCAAATGAGACTGTTGTAGGTATGGTTTTAACTGTAATGTAGATTTGTCTGAGGGTGCTTCACTTGATTTGTAAATTCAGAAATAGCATTTTAGTTTTGGACAGTTTTATGCATAATCTTATCTCTCAGCATGTAAATTTTATGCAGTCCTAAAGCATTTTAAAAATTCAAACATATGTCAAATATATCTTCTTCTCTCTCTCTTTATGTCTATTTTGAGCTCGTGTTCCTCATTACACTTTTAAGAGTTTAATTTTTTAAAGAATTGAAAGTGGGAACAGGCAAGTGACAAAGGAGCTTGCCTGCTCGTTGGGAACTGTGGAAAAAGCCGTGAGCAGAGAGACAGAAGTGTGGAGGTGCCGCTCCCGTGTTGGTAGGCAGATGCTCTGAACCCAAAGGCAGGAGCTGTGTAACCACGTGGGGCTGCACGCCCTGGCTCCTGACCCTGGAAAAGCCTCATCAGACCTCAGTAACCTGTAGAAAATGACTTCTGGGTGGGCCAAACATGGGCAGAATAGCTTCTGTTATTGCAGATGACCGTATCCAAAATTTCAGGAGCAGACATTAACTCTCCTCTCTTGCAAAGTGCCTTGCACCCATTCCTGTCTTGTTATCTTCCTCCTGGCTCACTGTTCTTTCGTCTAGGGTTATTAACAGACATCACCAAAGCTCTTGCAGGCTGCTTCTGCACCTCAGCAAGGGGACTTCTGAAGGCTGTGCCAAAACTTGGCAAAGCACAGACTAGTCTCTTTCCTAGCCCTACACTCAAATCAAGCTCCCTCTTGCAGACCATGGAAAATTAGAGCTTTCCAAAACAAAGGCTGCCAGAAGTAGTTGTATCTGTAAAAAAGGTGTCTGGGTGTTTTTCATAGAGGTTATTAAACATTCTTTCCATACAAACAAAAGTTCCAAGGGGAGGTAAAAGACTGATGTGCATACATTCTATGGAGTAGCTATGTTTCTAGTTGATTAACCAGCCAATGTGACTGAAACTGTTATTACAGAGAGTTGGCAATGGCAGCTCTGGTGTTACTACATATGGATGCTGTAGAAACTGAGCAATGAGGGTAAGTGCCGTTAGCAGGTTGAGGAATGCTATTGAGTTTGTAGGCAAAGAATTGGGCACACAAGTATTGCCCAAGAGGAAAGCCTGTGAATAATTTTTCTGGCTTTTTGTTTCCATGTTCAGCATGTTAGCTCATTTCACTTCTGAAAAGGGCGTGAATTACTGCGGTGGCCAGCCAAACTTTTCACATGTTACTATCCTTGAAATGTCCGTCCCTTGGCTTGAGTTCCTTTTGCAGTATGTATCTGTGTGTCACAGCCACTCAAGCTCCTAATGATTCTCAAATTCAATTTGGTTTTATTTCATTTTTTAAAGCGTTTGATGTATTTCACTGCCATGATGATGTCTGAAATGTTTGATTCAAGGGACTATTTATAGTAGCCCAGTTAAGCATTTGCTTGAACATTTGCAACCTTCCTTTCCTTGAAGATATCGTAGCGTAAAATGTACCTAAAAGGGAGTGCTGTAGAAATACCTATATTGCTTGTCTACTTTTGATTTTAAAAGGGGCATGTACTGTAATATTCTCAAATATGAGTATTTTTTTCTCCTTCAATCTCAGCAAATGTCCTTTTCAGTGGGATATTTTTGTATTCAACCTAAAGATCTGCTGACTGGCTTTCTAACGTTTCTGTTTCAATTCTGATTTTTCATTTCAGGCACGTGTGAATCCCATCAGTGTCACTCCACCCATACAAGCCATAGATCAGGACCGAAATATCCAGCCTCCTTCTGATCGACCAGGCATCCTCTATTCCATACTAGTTGGTTGGTGTCTGCTACTCTTCTTATTGCTCACAATCAGTCACTTTATTATGACCCACCAGAAAAAAGATTGACTGGGAGATGGAAACCTAATAAATACTCTTACTGTGGTTAGTGGGATGTTTGAAATTGTTGTTCTACCTGTTTACATTTAATTGCAATTTAGAAACTTGTTTCCAATGACTGCATTAGTTATTATTTATTCAGATTAGATCAGAATTGTCCTGTTTAGGAAATGGAGCAATGCAGCAAGAGAAAGAAGGTACACGTGTCTGGGCTCATAGCAATGCTGCAATGCATGTTTCATTCACAGGCACAATAAAGAGGTGAGAGAAAGGCAATCAGAGCAGCGCTTGTTTCAAAAGCCTTCTGGCACAGCAACTTGAAGGATCTTACTGCACCCACCTTGATTTTTTGTGAGCCTGCGTGCTTTCCCGTGTAATTTAGTGTTGGTTTAGTTTAACCTGCCATTCTCTGGTGAGAGAGGATTGCAGTTCTGGGAAGAGTTCAAAGAACAGCTACTTTGTTGGATGATGTCTTATATTCTGCTTTGCATATTTTCTTCCTGCTACTTTCCCAGGTTTGTTGTTTGTTTCCCATCACTTGGCTGAAATGATTTGATAACAGAAAGGTCTGAGGAGTGGCTTTGTGGTTGCAGTCCCCCACCCGCCCTGCTCTTCCTAAAGTACAGGCTGATGTTGTCAGAATGTCTGTGTCCCGTGGGTATCATGGGAATTGAAAGTTGTGTGCTTTGTGGAATTGCATCTTTTTTGTTTGCTGCATCACACTGCAGCTGCATGGCTTTCCACCCATGGAGAGGTGGAAGCAAAGGTTTTATAAGCAGAAGGAGTAGTTTTGCTTGTCATTAAAAAAAAAAGGGAGATGCTTAGTTCTGTTGTAGAAGGGGAAAAATCGTGGCTTTGGTTTGATATGTTTGTCATGTTAAGAGCCGTCTTAAGAGGGTACAGACTGTTCCTGTACCAGGTACCGTCATACTGAACGTGTAAGTCCTGAACTCTGTGTGCAAAATGAGGGAGCCTGAACATGCAGATAGACTGGTCTCGAAGCATTCCCAAGGGAGCAGACCCAGGACCATGGCAAGGGACATGGCTGGGGCAGGCTAGCCTCAGTGTACTCCAGGAAAGGCAGTTGTATTGTGTTTGGATAGCCAAGAAGCAAGGTAGATTCTTTCAGGCTGTGACTGGATTCAGATCTAGCAGACCAGCTGTCAGCTAGTCCTCTTCCAGTGAAGCTGTTTTGTTAGGCAAGCTGTAAATGCTTGTAGAGTAAATATACCTGGTGGTTTTACGTTGATAAATTGACTTGGCTTATTTATAAATTCTGCTATTGACAGTTAGTGCCCTTGTGCAATGTTTAGTCTGTGTTTTAAAAATTCTTCACATAACCTGCAAAAATCTTCAGGAATAAACTTACTAAGAAGGGCATTTAAATAACCTGGGATATTTTTAATGTTTGACTGACTGTTTTGACCCTGAAGAAAATGTCAGAAATATGTATTACAGCAGTTGGGGCTGGTTTGGGGGATTTTTCAAGGAAAGGGCTAGCTCTTACCTTTTTCTTTTTTTTCCTCCTCCTCCTTCCCTGCCCCCCACCCCACCCCCACCTTTTTTTTTTTTTTTGTGCTATGCTGTTCAACAGGATTTCTTTTTAGATTTCAATTTTGTCTTCATCTTTGCCAATATGCAGTGTTATTTATATTCAGTCTCGACCTCAGAAAATACTAAGTAGCTTCACAGGAAATAGACCATTCAGGTATTTCTTGATCATTGGATTTTCCCCTTGCTTTAGATCTAAATGTCCTTCTTTTTTCTACCTGTGGATATGTCTTTTATGAAACTCTGGCAGGTCTGAGCAGTGCCCATAGAATGAGCCAATAAGCTGCTTACCAAATCTGGAATGATTTTGAATTTGATTTGATCTGATTGCTTTCTAATTTGGTGGTTTCTTTAGTCTGCCTTCTTCCTCCCACTGCACACCTGTATAGGCCAAGTCCTGGAACACACTTTAGGCACTATGGGTGTTACATATGAAATCAGCACGTGTTTCTCAGTGTCTTTTGATCTACTGTGAAGACACATGTCTTTTAACGAAGCCTGGCATCACTGCAGCAATAACTCACTTCTTAACATGACTTACCTCATCCTTAAGTGCCCGTAAAGATCTCTGACTGTGATGTGTTCATGCTTACTAGCCTCAGTGCTGCTTTTGCCAAATGTAGTGGTCCTTCCCAAGAGGAGGGCAGTTGGACGTCTCCAGTTCCAATAGCAACCCCTTCCCCTGCAATTCACTGAACAGGAGTTCAACTCCAGCAACAAGGTGACGATAAATGCCTCTGCAATTCTTGGTACACATTCACATGAGCTTAGCAGTGCTGAAGACAGAAGTAACTTAAGGGTAAGGCACTTGAGAAATGAAGCAGCCCAAGTGTGTTACTAGCCCACTATTCCCTTTCTGCTTGCTTTCTCCCTGTGACCTCTGAGTTCAGTCCTCTCAAAGGATACATCACACTTTCTGAATGACATGTTCAAGCAGGTATGGGTTGGTACTGATAAAGCAACAGAAGATTAGGTTTTAAATATTCTTGAGGGTCATCCTAAGATTAGAGAACTACTTTTGGCATAGTACTACTGGCATTGTTGTCTTCTATTTAAAATACTGGTGATGAAAAAACTACCTTCCAAAGTACAGTGAAGTACTTTGAAGAGGAGGATTGAACTGGGGCCATACTGTAGTATTTTATTCTTTATAAAATGCACGATATCTTTACATCTGGAAACATGACGTTTAGAAATGTTTTGATGCAATATTTTTTCCAATCCTCCAGTTTTCAGAATATTAATGTATTCGGGTCATTGCAATAGCTCCATGTATATTATCTGGTGTATAAGCATGTAAGCCCCTTTGCATGTAGTCTGTGGACAACAAAATGGGGCTAGAAGCCAGTTCACCTTCTCTCATCTGCAAGTCTGACCCTATTATTTTCTTTCCCTTAGTAGTAACTGCATCAGAGCTCTATGCTACTGTGGTGTTTATTGCTCAGCCCTGTTTGAAAACTTTGCCATAGCTATTTTTGTTGGCAATTTTAAGGATTGCTTTTTTTCTGGGGTTTCTTCTTGGGAAAAGACAATTTTTTTGTTTAATTAATCAGTTTTGACGCTGAACTGTCTCTCTGCCTTCTGCTACCAATTTTGAACAATTAAGTGTTCTATTTGTTTAATGTTTAAATGAATAGCCAAAAAACCACATAGGAACTCTTGGGGGGTTCCCTCCAGTTCTGTGAGCTCCTTGATGCATTTGCCTGTCAGGAAAGTGCCCCACAAAACCCTCTTCTGGCTCTAAGAAAAGCAAACCTCCGAGTGCACTTCACCTTGTGGACATTCTCCTCTGCTGCAAGATCATCAAGGTAGAAGAGGTCATGTTCCCTCCTGGGCTGTTAGCTCACTGTTCATGTTGCCTGGGCCAAAAGAGGGTAACCAGAGGTCTGTTGAGCTTTCAGTGGGTTGGGTTTTTTTGTGCAGATGGTTCAATATCTATGCTCAAGTATGGAAACAAAGCCACATGCCACCTTCAGGTCCTGCCCCCCTTTCTCAAGGGTGCTTATGTACCCAACAATGCACCCTGGCCCACATATTTTTCATACCCTTAGAGCTCTCCAGATGCACAGACCAGGTGAATTTCTAGAGACGGGAGACTTGAGGCTCATCTGCAGAACTATAGATATTTTCACTTTTCCCAGATTACATCTTTTTGCAGGTATGACTTCTGAGATTGGCACTGTAGGGGTGGTGTGAACAGTTCTCTGGCCAGAAGCACTTGTCTGTAACATACAGAAGACATGTTTTGAAGACACATATTTAACAGCAGCAGTAGGACATTCCTCCTTTCATGAAGCAGATCAGGCAACAGCATGGACTGAGGGCTGGTCTGCTCTGTCAAAATACAGAAGCAGGTATCTGTGTTCCTGGAAACTTTTATTTACAGTATTTAAAGTATCCAGGAGTTCGGACTCTTCCTGTGCTAGGCGGCAGCTGAGCAGGCATCATCTGTTAGATCAGTATCTATCTATTACTGCCGGAGAGAAAGATGCCCCTGCAGCCCATGGAGAAACCCATGGAAAAGGCCGAGACCCCACCTGCAGCCCGTGGAGGAGCTCCACGCTGGATGGAGCAAGTGGAGGCATAGAGAAGACGCTGTGACCCTACGTTGGAACAAGCCACTGCAGCCATGAGGAGAAACAGAGACATAGAGAAGATGCCGTGACCCTATGTTGGAAGAAACCCCTGCCAGCGCTTGCAGCCATGGAGAGAAACAGACACAGAGATGAGTGAGAGAGAGATTTGCACCAGAACAGATTTGCTTGGGGGAGGCTGGTGACCCCACAGAGGACTGGGACTGAGAGACATTGTGATTTATGACTGCCCGCCATAGCAGTGACCCACGCCAGGGCAGCTGGTGAATAGATAAAGCCCTGGGGAAAGGTTTCATGTTGGAGAAGTTCATGGAGGACTGTCTCCTGTGGGTGAGACCCTATGGTGCAGCAGGGGGAGGGTGTGGAATGAATGCTTTCCCCCCCCCGGCTGAGAAGGAAACCAACTTGCAAGGGACTGACCGAAGCCCCCATCTTCCAGTCCCTGCCCCCCTGTGCTGTGATCAAGGGGAAGAAGGGAGTGAAATCATGACTGGAGTGAAGTCTCCTAAGAAGGGAGCGGGGGGGGAGATTAGAGGTGTCTTAAGATCTGGAAAAGGAAAACAGCTCATGAAGAAGTAACTGAGAATCCCATTTTTTCTCAGTTCCTGCCCCCCTGTACTGCAAGCAGGGGGAAGAAGGGAGCAAGATCATGGCTAATAGGAAGTCTGTTTAGAATGGAGGGGTGGGGGGAAGGTGCTACCTAGAACACCATCTTCCCCAGTCCCTGCCCCCCTGTACTGCGTGCAGGGAGGAAGAAGGGAGCATAATCCTGACTAAAGTCTGCTAAGAAGGGAGTGGTGAGGGGAAAGTGTTTTAAGATCTGGTTACGTTTGTTTTAAGATCTGGTCGTGCTCTCAACTCCGGTTTCTTCACTGTTCTTTGTAATTGTAGTGTAGTATAATAGAGTAGTTTTTCTCCTCTACACTTTGTGTTGAGTCTGTTTTGCCCACGTTGTTGACAGAGTGATCTCTCCCTGTCCTTATTTTAACTCCTGAGCCACTTAATACATATATTTTCTCCCCTGTCTAACTAAGAAGGGGAGTAATAGATTGACTTCGGTGGGCATCTGGCCTCCAGCCAGGGCTAAACCACAACAGTCCTTTTTGTTTTCCTTATCATCCTCCTTGCTGTCGTTTCCTCCCTTACCTGTTTTTCCTTGGAGTATTCCCTGACATCCCTACATAATATTAGTTTCATCTTCCCTGCTATAGATCACTTTGTGCCTCTTACAGCTATCTTCACCCTCACTTATGTATTTGTTCTCCTTCAGGGAATGTCTTGGTTTTTACTTTTGCCTTTAGTAATTCGTTTCTTGGTTTTTCTTGGCTTCAGCATCAGCCCTTGTGACGTGCAGCTTCCTAAGATGACAGCAGTCCGTTCTCTGCCAAAAGCTTGGAGCTCCTAGTGCTCTTAAAAAATTAGATCAGTTAGTTAATTAGGAGTTGAAATCAAGAGGAGGAAGGGGCGGGAGGACTTGGAGCTAGAAACTCTGCATTTATGTTGGTGTTGTAATGGAAAAAAAATGGATTAATAGTGGTTCTTTGTGTTAGAACTCTCTGGGTGTATGGTATACAAGTATAGAGAGATCTGAAGAACATACACACAAATGTATACGTACAATATACACACAGTATAAAAATGATTGTTATATGATGAGTTGCGTATTGAAGTATTGCACATGAGTTTGGACAGTAATCTGTCTCCTGGGATAGCTACTGACTTTCTAGAAGAAGTTTCTAATCATTCTGCTTGAAAGGTGAATGGATAATGGCAACACCTATCAGCGAAGTGATCTTTTGTGGATGGAATCTTATGCCCTGCTGCTACACTGTGCTGTCATGGCAGCATTTGTCCTGCTCTCGTGGCTGCTACAGAGGGCTAGGCCTAAAATAACTTGAGATCTTAGGCTTGTAATCCATATTTTGGTTTCTTTGGGTACTTTTAGTAATACCAATAAGCTGTGAGATGCCAGAACTCGTGCTGTTTCTGAACACTTCATCTTTCTGAGCCCTGCTCTGTGCAGATTTGTGTGCTCGCATCTCCCCAGATGAGAGTCAAGCTGGCTCAGAGAGAGTCAGATGGGTATGCCAAAACACGCTGGGGTGAGACAGAGAGGCTAGAGGAGGCAGATACAGTTTTCTGCCATGAAAATGAGGAGATAACATGCCTTTGTCTTTTAGGAGATAGAAATGTGGTATAGCCTCTATTCCCTGATAGGTGAGAAACTGTTCCCAAACAGGATCCCATATGCTTATTGCTTCTTTCTGCCCTGGCAATGAATGTTCCACCATTGCTGCTTTTTGTGCACTTTCTTTGAGAGTTGTGAAGCTTGAAATCACTGTAGCTGAATCCTTTCCTCCTCATTGTCAGGCCACACTGCTAGAGAGAGCCTTTTGGCTTGAGTACAGCACCCTGGGAATGTTTTTTGGACTGCAACCACCTCACTGACCAGCCTAGTGGCTAGGCACAGCAAGGCCATGGCCGTCTCCATCCTTTGCATGCCCTGGATCTCCATGGGTTTACCAATCTACTGAGGCTCTGACTGCTTTGGGTTTAACTGGGTTGGAGAGTATCCTGGAAACTCACTGTTGTGAAGTTACTCTTTGCTGCAGACAAATGGAAGGTGTTAGTTACAGATGAGGTTTTATTTGGTGGTTCCTCCGTGATGAGAAACTTCTCTTCTTAGAAGGATTTGTAGACTATCATATCTGTTGTTATTATTTATGCTTTAAATAACACATTAAATAGTTTGCCCCTAGGTGCAACAGAGGGCTACAGGAGCTGAGGTGCTTCAAACCTGCATTTTAACTTGCAAGCATCTGGGCAGCCTCTGTGAGCAGTGATGTTTTTGTCATGTCACCTCAATGTGTGTTTTCTTTGTTTAAACGCATGCAATCAGAAAACTGGTTGGATAATATTTTCTGCTTCGGGACTGACGTGGGCAGATGTCCAGTGATACTTCAGGGGAAATGTTCTTCAAAGCTGGAGGGAGAAAATCTCAGTGCTATGTATTTGGCAAGTTGGGTTTCAGGAATGCGGTGGATACAAGTGGCAGGTTATTTGTAGTGAAAGCTTGTTTCTCTCTATGCCCTCTGATCTGATTAGATTTAGACATATCTCCTGGAGCCAGAGAAGTGGAATTTCCACCAGCTGCAGATGTATTTGGGTTCCCATTTTTATTGAGTGCTTAGGGATGTGCAGCTGAGAAAAATCTTCATTAGGGAGAATATAGAAATGATGTTAATACTAATTGCATAATATCAGTAGTATCCGTAAGCTCCAGGTACACATGCTGCAATATTTTATATTCAATAATAGCAGGATTCATTTTGTTCCTTTGAGTTATGAGTAAATATATTGTTTAAATCATTCAGAAAGTGCATTTATTCAAACCTTAATGTCTCTCTTGCAGGTACTCCTGAGGATTATCCACAGTATTTCCATATGAATCTCACAACAGCTGTACTCACACTCCTAAAGCCAATAAACAGGGATTTACACCAGAAGTTTGACTTGGTTATTAAGGTAATTTTGGCTGAATTCATGTTTCTATATGCTTTTGAAAACTGTGTAGTAACAAAAAGCTCTAGAGAGAGTGTGGGGTGGGCTTCCTTGTCCTCCCTGCATTTTTCTTTTCTATTTTAGCCTGCCATGCGTCATTTAGTGCAATCACAGGGAAGAAAGGTGTGAAGTATTTTTGAGAAAGGAATGAATCATGGCAGAACTCTCATGTTGTATTGATATTGCATGAACAAATGAAGAACCACTTGTAACTTGCTTTTTATGAACTCAGTTGTCCTGAGAATGTGTTTGTTTTCTATTTCGCGTTTCCTCTGGTTCACAACTCATGCTGGAGAGTCATATAGACACAGTCTGAGTACTGGGAGCAAGGAGAACAAAAAATCATCTCCACGTCTTGTAGCATTTTTTGCATGGGTCTGTCTGCTTGGGGTTTTGTTTGGTTTGCTTTTATTTTTGTTCAGGGATGATTCAGGAAAAAGTTCAGCTCATTCCAGAGCCCTGCTACTGAATGAAAAAAAAGCTTCTGAAACCTAATCAGTGCTGATCAGCTCCAATTGCTGGGAAAAGATATGTTATTTCTGTGGCATTGCTCCTTTCAAATTCTGCCATTAACAGGGAGATCTGGCTTCCCTCCTCTTCTGTACGTACTGCTTTGTCCTTAATTTTACCATCTGACTAACAGTCTGCAGTTATTAACTGAGCATGTATCTGTTGGGAAAAGTGTGTCTTCACAGAATATCTCAACATGTATCTCCCTCTGGTTATCAAGTCCCAGTTCTGCAAGTATAAAATATTTTCAGTCTTTGCTTCTTTCTTTGCCAATTTGAGTATTAAGAGGTAAAGAATAGGAGGTGGTGATATCAATTTTTGTTAAACTTGTTAAATGCAGTAAGCTATTAATTTTACTTTGAGCAAAATTGTACGAAGTCATAAGCTTTGCTGCAGGGGAAATCTGCATGAATGGACTGTAGAAGGCAGTAAAGATGGTCTGAAAGGAGAATGGAGCTGAATTTCATTTGGTTCTTGTGGAGGCGGTCTGGAGCTGTCCCTGATGGCACGGAAAATTGTATAGGCTTCGCTCTGTGTGTTGGTAAGCAAAGGAGCAGGTACAAGAGAAAGGGATTGCAGTGTCTGTTTTGAAGTACTAGATCATGTGTGACTTCAGCAGCGTATTTCACGTAGAATGAAAGAATGAGCTCTCCAAACCGCAGCATGTTTTTACACAGGGATATCATAAAGCTCTCCATGTCCATTAATAGCATTTATTTCTAAAGACAAGGCTTGCACTCATATAGTAAGAATTATTTGCCTCTCCTACCCCCTAATGTCTTGGGGGGTGTTAATGGTGGCCCTGGCAGCAGGGAGTCCCCTTGCAAGAGCAGCTCCTTCTGTACCAGCCTGTGGACCCCTTTGAAGTCATATGTCATAGTCCAGGTAGCTCCCAGCATCAATCCTTTTGGCCTGTCCTGTGGTCAAACCAAACTGCTGCTGTTCCCTGGGGAAAATCGGAGTAGGATTTTTTCCTTCAGAGCAGAAGCAAAGCTTGATCTTTCAAGCATTTGGGAGTGGCAGGAAAAATTATATGCACATCTGCTCTTGAAATAAGGAGGAGTGAAGGAACATACACAAATAGGGTGTGACAGAGCAACCTGGGTCCCCACCTGTGCCTCTATCTGGCCACGCAAAAGCTGACTGTGTCTTGTACCTGTGTAACTTGGAGAAATTCATCATCTTTTGTACTAACTGATTGTTTTTTAAGCACAGGAGAGCTAGGGACAAATTTGCAGGTTCCCTTTGTGCTTGTCAAAGGGCAGCAGTTTATCATCAAAGATTATTAATATACAGGTCCTTCCAAAACCTCTGAAGAATATAACTGGTTATACTGTGACCAAAGAGGAAATAAAAGGGCAGCTTGTAAGAATTTTTGGGAACTCTTCTAAATCCTTGTGTGGATTTCCTACCTCAGTTGACTGTGTGTGAATCTTAGTACAAAACTTGTATATGCTTGGAGTGAATGAATTTGTGACTGGATTCTTGTATAATTATCTATTTTTTGAGCTTATGTCCTGTTGTGGAGCTCCACTCGCTGGTACAGGTGAAGAAACCTGGGTGTGTTGATATCTAAATAACAATGCTAAGAAGGTGTGGGTGTAAACCCTGCAGCACTTTGTTTGGGTTGTTGTTGTCAAAATTCAGCAGCCATATACGTAGCACAATGCATCAGTTAAAAAAATCAATTACACCGATCTGGTACCACATTCTGTGTGGCTAAATAGCAAGCTCTGTTGTTTATGGAAATGTTTATAGGTATTATTAGGTTCATATTGCTGTGTTATATGTGCAGCCAAGGGGATAATAAGGGGAATTATCAGTCTGTAAGAATGATAATATGCCACCTGCTAGAATAATAAAAGTTTTAATGGTGTGCTGTTCAGGGACCTTTTGAACTGGTATAATGTCTCAGGCTTCTACCAAATCAAATCTTCAGATTCTTGCTCTGCACATTCTCAAGTTGGCATTTCTCACAGTGTTGAAGCTGTTGAATCTGATTCTCTTTTATCTGGACGGGTGCGATATGGGATGTTTCTCTTTTAAACAGAAAATATGCTATTTTTGCAGGACTCACTAAACTTAATCTTTAAAATATTCCCTCTATATCAGGAGATTTTTTTTTTATACCTGCCAAAATATTGTGGAAAACAGTGAAATGGAAAAGGTGGTTAAGTCAATGTGTGAATATTAGGGCGCATGAGGTGGATGGGAAATTGGTGCATTCATCTCTCGTTTAAATCTGCATTGCTGATAAACGTTGAATTCTCAAATAGCTAGATAATTTGTAAGCTGAAGTTCTTAAAAAGAAATGCTGGAGTTTAACCTCCCTTCTAGCTCCAGAAGATACATGACAGCAAGCAAGGAGGCAAACTTGCTGGCCATTCTAGAGAGGCTCCTGTCGCTTCCATTTCCTGCAGTGTATTTACAAAAGAACATGTATTTTGTGTGTGTGTCCCAGTGGAATTTCCATGTCACTACTAGTGATGCTAATTCCTTTTTTGAAATCAATTCCTGCTTTTGGTGTAAGTTTTTTATTTATATATAAATATTGTACATTCATAAAGGCAGGGACTTGCATGTCTCCTTGGAGAGCAGGTGATTTGGACAGAGACCAATCTCCTCTGGAGCAGATGGTCCCGCTTTGCAAGAGGTGGTTGATAGAGAAATCAAACCAAAGCTACAGTGAGAAGGGAGCACACTGGCAGGAACCTCAAAGGCTAAAATTAATTACATCTTTGATCTGCAGCCTTGATGAGATATGTCCTGAGATTCTCCATAATAATAAACCTTTTAAAACTTCATTTCCTTAGCATTGTCGCTGTAGTAGCTGTCTTTCTCCTGGAGGACAATATTTGTAACGGGAAAGTATATCATGGGTTTAGTCCTCAGTAGAGTTCAGAGTTCCCCTCTGATACCTCCTTCCTTGAAGAAGGGAATATAGCTGCTTGAAGAAAATGGAAAACACATGACCACTGCACTATAGACATACAACTACATTCTTGTTATGAGCTGTAAAAACTGGCAGCGAGGTGGGTTTATGTGTGTGTTTCATGAAACAAATAGGAAAATGAATCAAATTGATGCACTTTGATCATTTCCTATTTGAACATTGGTTATTTATCAGTCAGACAATATCTAACCTGACAGTTCTATTAAAATCACTTTGCTAAGGTGATGGACTATTGAAGGCTAGCTGTGCTTACTTAGTCCATGCAGTACTAAAGAATGAAGACACTACACTGTGGAGGGATTCACCACACCTGTAAAAGACCCAGTTTTGATAAAATCACTCAGCTGGGTGGTCATTTAGTTCATAAGGACTCATGTGGCTTTCAGGAGCTACACTACTACGAGAGTTGGTAGTCCAGCCCAACAAATGTGAGAAGTCATTGCAAGCAAATCATGAGGAGGTTTTGCTTTAAAAAATAGTTAAAACCATCAAGATTTCTTAGATTCTTTCAGTTTCTTATAAAGCAAAAAGTGATGCTCCTCTAAATGAACAAATAGCTGTGTCATTTACTATGATTACAGAAACTGTGTCTCTAAGACCCAAGGTGGTCCTACTAAAAGTAGGAGAACTAATATAGAATAAAGGAGGTAGGGAAAGCGTTTTTACAACTATGGCATAACTAGTTAATAATATACAGCATAAGTCAGCTCTGGTGCTCCGATAAATCCATATTGCAGTGGGCTGATATGCAAGAAGGAAGAAAGAATCAAGAGTTACATTAATTCAGCTTTGCTATAAAAGCTGTAGAAGATGCAATGAGAAAAAAGACTAGATATACTTTGAGGCTAATGAAGTATAGGCGTAGCTATGATTGTATCTCTCCAGACTGTCTTATTTACCGAGAACAATCAATACCTCAAGTTTTCTCCAGCAGAAAGAAAACGCGGGCATGTCAGATTCAAAATCAGGGTAGGAATTTTATCTCTCTTCTTAAGAATTGATTTTCCATTTTTAATAGCATGAGGATACTTGTGTTAATGACTAAATATACTTTGACTCTTATAACATGAGGTGGAAAGAGAGAGGAAAGTTTTGTTAATCTTGTGTAGACACCTGGGTACTGAGAAGATTACATTTGTAATGCAGTTTTAGAGTAGTTTTTCATACACCCTGTATGGTCAATTCCTAAACTATTGTCTGTTGTATTTGATTGTATTTGTGCCATTGGGAAATTTGGAAGAATCTATGTACATTGGGCATCTCAATAAAAACCCCAATTAGATTGGAGAAAAGGGGGGAGGGAGGATGGATTTCCCTAGCTTAAAATAACATTTGTAGCCTGACTTTTTAATGAGACTTTTTCTTGGATCAGAGAGCTTTACGGCTCTTAGGGAATGGGCTTTTACAAAAAGAATTGCTTTGTGTCACAGTTTGCTTACGTTTTTTTGGTGCCTTCTCATCACTGCTGGTAACAGAAATGTACTTCAACACTATGCTGCAGCCATGCAGAATATTTTGAAAAATATCCTTACAGAGTATTTTCTGTATCTTATGTACCTATTGCAAAAATCTGCTATCCCCAGATGGTGATTCAGTCAGACTGGCATTAACCTTCTGACAGATAATACCACATAAACAATTCCATAGTGGGATTGTGTTTCCTTGTTGTTTAGGGGGTAACAGAAGGTCAACACTGCATGTCAGAGTTGAACAGACTGTCTAAAATTCCAGTGTTAGAAGAAAATTGGCTTGGGGTCTCCTTCTGCAAGAAAAGATGTTGAAATTTCCAGCAGCAATACATACTCTGTTTTCTCTCCAGGGTTAAATCTTTGAGTGGAGTGTAATTTCCAATTCTTGGAGGGCTTCCCCCTTACAAATTGGCTGTGGCATTCATACAGGCTGTGTCTAGGCACAGGAGATTTGAGTAAGTCAGTTGTGCTTGCTATGAGTATGCATGTAAGAGACTGAGCCTAGGGCAGACCAAATTCAACGCTGATGAAGGAAGATTGTGTGTGAAGCTTGGTTACTAATATAGAGTACTGTCACTGGCACATGTGTTTGATAACACAAATACTGTCCTGCTACTAGCATGTCATGAATTTGTGTGCCTGTTCTCCTGCCCACCCCAAGAAACGGTCTGGGAGCTGGACAGGCCACTCTTCCGTTCTTGTGGAGGTACTCCAGATCAGGGACATGCCCCCAGTGTGTGTATCGGCTGTCCCAGTGTAGTGAGGCCCTTTTGCAGTGTGCAGATTTTCCCTGATAGGGATCTCGGCAGAAATGACAGAAAGTGATGCTGTCCTCCTGCTGGTGCTGGAGGTTAATTGGTTTCTATGTTCCTGTCAGGAACTTCATTGATCTCTCCCATCCACTGCTCTCGGCTGTTTGAAGCTTTACCGCATTACATGAAAAGAAAGCATAGCTTCAGCAGCAGTCTCAGCACCGAACTGTGCACTAATGTGAGCTTCGAAGGCAGGCAGTAGAATGTGTATATGCCAGGTTTTGTATGGCCTGTGCATTGAACCAGGACTGCTTTCTGTTCGGAGTGGGAATACAGGAGACTCAGGGAGGATGCTTTGGAAGCCCCTGACAGGTACAGAGGGAGTGGCTAAATGATCAGTGTTAAAAAATGTGTTGGACAGGCATCTCTGGAGGTTGTCCAGCCCAATCCCCTGCTCAAGTTGGGTAGGTGTTGAGTATTTCCAAGGCTGGAGACTCCACAACCACTCTGGGAAACCTGGTCCAGTGTTCCACTACTCTCAATTCAGAATTTCATCTTCTATTCTTTAAATGCAATGACTTGTATTTCAATGTTTTTTTAATGCTGGCACCTGAGATGTGTCTCACCAGTGCTAAGCAGAACTCAGCCTGCTGGCAATGCTTTTGCTAGTGCAGTACAGGTTTGCTGCAAGGGCATTTTGTTCAATTTATCCACCAGCCTCCCTATGTCCTGCTCTGCAAAGATGCTCAGAAGCTGGTTAGCCCCTAATGTGCCCATTTCTGCAGCCTGTCAAGGTCCCTCTGAATAGTTGCACACCCATTTGGAAAACCAGCCATTTCTTCAAACTAAGGATGCTTGTACTTGGTCCTATCAACTGGGTGATTAATAAAGATGTTACAGTGGTGGCACCACTGTGCACCCCTGAGTGCACCTCTATGAACTACCCTGCAGCCAGACTTGGTAACGTGGGGTCAGATCCCTGTGAACCCAGCAATTCAGTCAATTTGGCTTCATTGTTGTTCTCCCTGGCTGGTCTATGAGATCCTATGGAGACAATGTTGAAAGCTCTCCCCATACACACCAAGCCATTTGTCTCATTGTAGAGGCCTAACAGGGTGGTCAAGCATGAATTGCTCTGCATAAACCTGATGATTCCAACCTCCTGCTGGTCCTTCATATGTTTGAAAATGGTTCCCAGAATGATTTGTTCTGCTACAACTTTCCCTAGCATTGAGGTGAGGTTGACAGGTCTGTTGTTTCCTGGTTGCACTTTTTGAAGATAGAAGTGCTTCTCCCTAAGGCTATATCCAATGGGATTCTGCCAAGTAGGTCCCTGAGTAGGCCAAAGTCTGTTCCTATTCTGTGTGCATTAGTGTTCAGATGCTTCAGGGGGACAGATGGCCATGCTGCCTTCCCAGAAAGGCTACGAGAACTTTACCTGTAATACCATTCTGTTGGCATTCCCTTGCGTCTGTGCGCATGAGGATAGTACCCCTTCATCTCTGCTTTAATGATTATGGTGAACCTCCTGCTCATCTCATCCTGCAGGCTTTGGCTGGGAGCCTTGTTCCACTGCTTCCTGACTTGGTTGCTGCTCATCCTTTTCTTGTCAGGTTGATTAGCTGTTTGACATAGATGTTGCTGCCCCACTCCTACAATTCTGGTAGTAAAGACAAGGATTGACTGTGGAATTGCAGAAGGACTCTAAGACCAAATGAGTGGGTGATAGAGCAGCTGATAAAATTATGCATAGCTTAAAAATGAAGTGAAGCAAGTCAGAAAAGATCATCCTGGTCTTATAGACAAAATGATGTGTTCTGGCTTGACTTGGGAGTGAAAACTTGGCATGGTAACTGTGATAACTGAGTGTGAAGGTTGGCTTAGTGATCTGTGGCTGTCAAAAAAAAAAAAAAGGCAAATTGAATGTTAGAAATCACCAGTTAAAATAGAAGACAGAACAGAGGGAAAATTGCTGTTTGATTGACCACAGTGCACAGCTCTGATCTCTGTCACAAAAAGGACAGAGCAGAACTGAAGCAGGTTCGTAACAGGTGAGGAGGGAAGAAGATATAGAAGACATCCATAAAATACAGTGTCACAATTCTGAGAGTGAAGAGGAATCAATAGTTTGCTGTCTTTTGCCATGGAAGAGTTAGGAGTTATCAAATGAAACAAGCAGGTGGCAAGTCTGAAATGGACAAAATAGGGTTGTTCTTCATCTAAGTAGCTTGTCTGCTTTGACAGACAGTGACGTGTGGCTGAAAGCTGACATGGGCTCAAGGGGAGGTGAGGCTGGCTCGTGGAAGAAAAATCTCTTGCTGTAAAGAGAAATCCAGGAAAATCTGGGCTGCTTCTTTTCTCCTCTAGACTTCTCTCCTGGGCTGTGGCTGCATCTGTGACTTTGCACTCAATTATTGGTCTGATCTAGTACAATACTTACAATGTTCTTTTGTTATGAGTTTTGGAAAAATACCATGCTAGCAGGCAGTCAGAAGATGTGTGTCAGTCGATGCTCACTAGACTGGAAATTCCTATAACAGAAACTGTCCAAAACCCATGGGGTTTTTACAGGCTTAAAAGGTCCTGAATTATCTGAAGTTGTTTCATCACTTTAGAAACATGATGTTTGCAGTGTTTGGTAGGTTTTTGTGCTAATGTCAGCCTTCAATTCTTCTCATCCTCTTTTGATCTCTTGGCTCCATGAATCTATTGACCTTTATTCATCATCTTTGTTCAGGGGACCTCTAATTTTCCTCTCTTCCAGTGTATCTCAAAGGCCGCATTTTCCTGCATTTAAGAGGATTTGTGCTTATTCTTCTAGGCTCTTCTACATCTTTAAATGCTGGCAAATAAGGATTTCAGCACAAGTAACGTCTCTTTTAATCGACATGATAAAGACTTACTGTTTTGAAGTATGTGCCAGAGCTGTGAACAGTAAGAACTGTAAGAAAACTTCATAGTGATTGCTGTTGAATAGGTCTCTAAAAGTAACTTGTATGTTAAAAAGTTCATCTTCCTAAATATTGGCATTTTGCGTAAATTCCTCTGACTGCGTAGTGGGAAATAGGGAAGTAAAATAGACCCCATACAACAAGTGTGGTTTACCAAAAATGCAACCTCCCTTGTTCTTGAACTGCTTTGCATTTGTGTGTCTCCTTTGAAGTGCAACTGGAGATAGTCTCCTTTGATGTTCTTGCACAACAGCTGCAAAGAGAAATAGGGAGATTCCTCTGCCTCCAAATAGGATGTGAAGTGAACAAATGTGAGTGTTTTGTACTCAGGGTGACAGATTAGAGAAAGAATGAAAGAAATGTATTTTCATTAAATGGTTGTTCAATCCGCTTCCTGACAATGCCCAAATCTTCAAAATCATTAGTTTGGTTGAACTGCTGTGCATCTCTTGTAGGCATTAAGTAGTAGAACTGCTTTTTAAATTGGTTTTTCAAACGTTTGTCCCTTGCGTGATCTCAGTATTCAATTACTTCTCTTGGTTTATCACTCACACAGAAGTGTACCTAGTCCGAATAGGCTGGAAATTTCTGTTCCCTTTGTAGGCAGCTCTTTTTTTTTTCCTGTCCTGTGTCTAATACAGTGATTTGAGTTGATCTAAAATTGAAAATCTTGAGTGCAGAGACAGGTTTTGTGTTTGTGATTAAGGAGTGGAAGAAGAAAAAAAAACAAACCAGTGAAGGACAACTTTAATGCTTTCCTACACATTAATAGAACATTTCTACATAGTGGCCTTTCTCCATAGTTATCACACACGAATTGTAAACAGCAAGTTTTTCCTGTGGTGGCAGCATCTCAGCGTGGGAAATGTTCTTCCCTGCCTTTAGAGTGCTGTCAGAAATACACATTGGAATGACTAGTGACTGTGAGTTGATTGACCCTAACTTCTATATGAACACAAAGACTAATGTCACAACAATGTGTGTCATCACTCTGAGCAATAGAAATATTAAAATCCTTAAGTTCTGTTATGTCTTTTATAGAAATAGCTGCATCTTTTCTGTGATAAGCAGATTTTTTTTTTTCATTTAAAATTTAAAAATCCTGCCTTCATAGTTAGCATTTTCTTTAACTGAAGGGAAGAAGAAAGGGTTTCATTATTTGGAAAGGTGGGTATCCGTAAGTATTACTGTTCACTGTGCTGCAGCATTGTAAGCCTTACTTATACTGAAGTCACCCTTGATACTTGAAGAATAAGTGCATGGTTTGGGTTTTTTTTTAAGCATACTGTCTAGACATAGTATGTGCCAACTTCATTTCACTGCCACATCACAAGCTTCGCTGACGGTAAAGTCAAATTTGTTCTGTGTTCTGCAGATCTGCTGTGCTGCTTGTCCTTAAGCCAATTTTTAATCCATTTCAGTAGTTCTTTCTTACGCTGTACTTTCTGACCTTGTAAATTAATCTGGCGTGTGATATACAAGCCTAAACTTTCCCTAAATCTAGATGAATTACGTCCCTGGTTTCGCCTTTATCTCCCAATTCAGTTAGGCACTTAAAAGAAGCAGCTTTGTCAGACCTGACCTTCCATCTCTGTGCTGACCAGTTCCATCAGTTTAAATACTCTATAATGTTTCCATCTTCTCTTCAGCTTGAAATCAAGTTGAAGTTTGAGTATCTGATGTTCCCAGGCTCTTTCCTTGTTCTTGCGTTAAACAGAAAATCTGAAGCAACCTGCCTGCAGTTCTGCAGTCCTAAATCTCCTTCAGTGAGCTACCAAACATGTTTGCCAGAGGTTTTTCCTTGTACAGGACTTCTTGAAATGCGAAGGTATAATCAGTGGCAGGGGAAGCACAGAGGACTTGGTGGTCTTTGGAAGGGAGATGAGTGCCAGACTGCAATCGCTTGTGGCAACTGAATTTATGACATTTATGGTTCTTGCTGGGATGCATGTGAAAAGTAACTGGACCAAAAAAAAAAGGTTTGCACAAGGATGGATGTCAGCCAGGCAGCAGTGCTCCCTTTGGTCTCAATGGGGGAGTTTCTAGAAGTCAGCTAGGGGTTCTCCTTGTCTTCTTTAGGCTGGTGTTTTCTGGCAGTAAAGTTTAATATAACTCTTTCACAGCTCACTTAAATGGCTATGTTGGTTCTAAACCCAACGTTAACTTCCAATTGCAAAAGCACATGCTTGTTTACCTTTCAGAAAAGCCAAAAGTCAATTTTTAGGTATGTTATCTTATTTAAAGAGCATTCCATTGTTTTGTTTGCCTCATGCGAACATTTGGGTACCCAGAATGCAGGGGCAATTGGGGTTTTTTTTGAGCATGGGATTGGATGCATGATGGTGCAGGTGTTTTCCAAGCTTTATCTCAGTCTTAAGCGAAACAGTTTTCTGTTGGGATATGTAGGTATCATCGTCATTGTTGGATTGGAGGAAATAAAAGATACAGTGTTATTTTGTGCAATTATTTCCAAGTAAGCCAAGGTTTTGGAATGTTGTTAAAGCAACCAGTCTATTGATAGAATAAAAATTCAAAATTATATTTAACCATTAAAGAAATTGTTCATCTATTCCTGAATCTTTCCTGAGCAAAAACAAAAGTAAGTTTGAGCACACTGTTGTGACTTAGGCGTTTCACATAGTGTGTCACATAGGGAAAAACAATGATATGATCACACCCGTACAGAAACAATATCCAGACGCTATCCTGCCTGGTTATACTTTTAGGATTTTTGGTTGGTTAGTTGGATGGGTTTTGGTAGGTTTTTATGTTTCAGACATTATTGGCCCAGTTATTTGTTAGATGGTGATAACCTGCCTTCATTTTGGGGAGATCAGGAGGTCTGTGAAGTTGTAGAATGGTTATTTTAGCCACTATTTTCAAGCTCATCATTGTGGCAAACAGAGCCTGTCTCTTTTAACTGGATCTGGAAAGCAGTACAGGATTTGTAAACTGTGTCAGAAACGTGCTGTTGGTGAGTGGTTGCCTGTGCCAGATTCCCAGCAAATTATTAAAAAGGTAGGAATACTCAGTGCTGTTGCTCAGAATATGCCAGTGTTTTGGTTGGTTTGTTTTTTTCTTCCTAGACCTAAAGCTGATGTGTGCACACACGCTAAAGTGGGCATTTTTAGGAGGGAATTTAAGCATAGAATCCCATAATGGTCAGGGCTGGAAAGGACCTCAAAGATCATCAAGTTGCAACCCACCTGCCATGAGCAGGGACACCTCTTACTAGACCAGGCTGCTCAAGGCCCCATCCAATCCACTCTTGAACACTTCCAGGGAGTGGGCATCCACCGTCTCCCTGGGCAACCTGTGCCAGTGCCTCACCACCCTCGTAGTGAAGAATTTCTTCTTAATATCCAATCTAAATGTCCTCCCTTCCAATTTAAACCCATTCTCCCTCGTCCTATCACTGCATGACCATCTAAAAAGTCCCTCCCCAGCTTTCTTGGAGGTCCCTTCAGGTACTGAAAGGATTTTGGAGACTTTCGGACCTGATAAAGGTTGTGTGTGAAGGAAATAAGAAAGAATTTGAGTTGCTTGAAGCTTGAATTTCACACCAAGGAAGGAATGGTCTTTGTGAGAAGACACTTAAAGCAGCAAAGATGAGATCCTCGTCTGCCCCCAGTAGTCTTTCTATAGCTTCTCAAATAGCTGTTTCATGTAGGCATCATTTCATCCAGGAGGATAAATTAAATGGAAGTCTTTAGAAGTCAGTCTGCTGTTCAATGGTCTTTAGGTATTTCAAGGTAACCCATCCAAAATTTCATTCCAACAGGATTTCTTGTAAAATTTGTTTACTTTTCTTATCTACATAAATCCCTTCTGAGCAGCGTCAGTGCTGTCAAAGTGCATGTTGATGGTCAGATGTTACCTTGTCATATTAACCAGATGAGATTTGGGGCGGGAGGGGAGAAGGAAATGTTGAAATAAATTCTCTTCATTGTGGGTACCTAAGAGGTCTTGGCAGTTTCTTCTCAGGTTAGTTGCCACATTTGCCAACTGTGTGAACACAGGCTGTTAAATAAGTAAGAATTAGGGCGAGCTCCTTCCCTTACCCTCCTTCTGCAGTTTACCAGAGGTGGTTCATGCTGGGCAGCTGTGAACCTTGTTAACACTGTGCTCTCCTCCAAGCCTGTGGATCTGCTGCCTCTGGAGGAAGAATCCACCAACCTTTGTCTTCATTAAGGCTCAGGCACTGCTGTGTCTAATTCTGCCTGGCCCTTGAGGAGGAATCTCAGGTTCCAAGGTTGGTGCTGGTGATGAGCTGGGTGAGTAGGGCAGCAGAGAAAGTGCATTCCTACCATTGCCAGAGCACTGAACCCCAAGAGCTGAACTCTGATGCACTGAGAATTTCCAGTCTGGCCCTGATCCATCAATTTCTGGATTAGTTCTGCAGAGGAGGCACCTGCATTAATGGTTTCCAAAGCTTGCTTTGGTTTCCTAAATTTACCGTGGCCTTGGAAACAAAACTGGATGACGTGATAAAAGGAGAGGAGCTGGGTATGGTGGTTTTCACATGACAGCAAGTGCTCAGCCACAAGGTGAAGGAAGTGAAGGAGTGAAGTTTAGCTGTGTCTGGTGTTGCCAGAAGCACTTGTGCTGGCACCAGGGAGCTGGGAAGTGGCTGTGACCTTTTCAGGGATTAGTTACCTAATTCTGTCCAGCTCTCAGATGAGGAGGGGAAATTTTTTTTTGATTTTGAGGACTGTTCCCAACCTGACAAACAAAAAGGAAAGCACCTCCAAAGTTGAAGTGCTCTTGAGCTGAAGTGTTACCGAGAAAAGAATCTTTTTTGTTGTTACTGTTCTCTAGGGCCTTAAATCTTAAGTCAAATCTTAGGAGCATCCATCCTTCGCTGTATTTGACTATCTGCAATTTAAAGCATTTTCTTCCTGAAGATGCTGCAGTACTGTAGTGGGGATGTAGTTAACATCCTGCATTGATGAGTATTTCCTCTTTTAACCCTGGATGGGGTTTTGTGCTCACTTAGGTGTTAAAGCAAGGTCTTTATTGCAGCAGTTCAAGCTGCCAAGATTGGGACCTTCTGCTCTTTGCATTTCTTTTTTAAGAATGTCTTTGTAGCAGTTGAAAGGAACATCAAGGTTTGTTACAAAGAAGCTCACAGCAGTTGTGTGTAAACTTTTTACTGTGAGGAGGCCTATTCTTGACTTGGAACCGAGCATTTAATGAAGCTCAGTCTTAGATCTGCTTTTAACTAGCATTGGCTCCGCCAATTTGTGACTCATAGAGCAGATTTATTTCTGAGGGTTGGTTTTTTTATCATGCTTTCCATATATTAAGTTAAGGAAAATCCTCCCCATCCTCAACATTCCTGAAGTTTCATCCTGCTGGGTCAACAGCCAGAGTACTCAGAGTGATTTTGGAGATGTTAGTTTTTCCATGTGAAGTAAAGTTTATTTTCATTTGGGGGAGCATCAACTCCAAAGTAAACCTCACTTCTGTGAATGTGATCAGCATTTGGGGTCACTTATCTAGTCTCCAGTGTGATCACCAGCTACTGCTGTATTGGATTTGAAATACATTGCTGTTAACTTCCACAGGACCAGGATTTCCCCAAGGATGTTCTGAATGCTGCTCTGTTGAAGGAAATTCAGTGCAATTGGAAGGTTTCTAGTTAAACGGTAATAAACCCGATATCTGTGATTCTCTTCCATTGACTGGTGTGAAGGCAGACTTTCTCAGCTAATGCAAGTATCTTTAAGATTAGTTGCAGTCACACCATCTCCTTGGGTGGACTTGGAGCCTGGTGGAGTGTTTTCTTGTTACACATTTTATTTGAATATAAATAACTGAAGCTGCATGGAAAGAAAACAAAAAAAAAAAAAAAAAGATATCCGAAGTTAATATGGTAGTAGTTATTTGAGGCTGTTATTACAGGTTTGATCACTGGTAGTATCCTGTATGTAAGAAGCATGTAAGAACAGCAGTAGATAAACATGCACCCTGGTTACTGAAATCTTAACCTGCCAGTGAATCTCCTAGGAAAAGCCTTATGAATTTCACATGCATAAACCCACTTGCCAGATCTGACCTTATCCTTGGGAGTCAGAAAACAGCCCCATACAAGCAGATAGGTTGATGGTTCCTTTTAAATCTGTCACCCATCTTTTTGTCTAGACTAATCCTGACATATTTTAAAGAAGAAAATACATTTTTCCTGAGTGTTTTGAATTAGTTTCTTACAAATTACTAAAGGTGTCATCACCTACTTTGAACAAAATAACAATTTTTATGTTTATACTTACTTTTACCTGAAATGAAAGTTTTTATCACAGACAATGTGGTATTGTTGATTGATAAACAAAGCAAAGCCATGCATAGTATTAGCATCATGCAAACAAAAGGCATGCAACCAACAAAGAAAAACAAAACAAACCCAGACATCTAAAGAAGAAAAGAAAAAATAACCAGTTGATGAAAGCAAAGTGGTGTGTTGCCAGAAGGCTTCTTGGAAATTGGATTTGGAAAATGAGGAATAACCTTTTTTGAAATCGGGGAGATACCAGAATAAAACTAAAATCTTTGTGAACAAAAAAGGCTGTTAACAACAGTAACTTAGGTACTGCTTGCTCTCAGTGCTGAAATACTTTTACACTGAGAAGTTGGTTGCACAACACACTTCCCGTGTCTGCAGAAAGGTACTAGTGAACTACTGTCATAGTGCTGGGATCTGTGTGCTTGGAAGTTTTGGAAAGGAAGCCGTAGGAGACTCACAGTACCCTACTATTTCCTTGCTGCAGTGACATGCACAGGACTACAATTTAAACTGGGCCACTTTTTATAAATTTAAGAACACATTACTTGTTATTTGTGAAGTCCCTTTTTTATTATCTTTTATTAGTCATAGGTAGTGAATTAAAAAAACGGTTGTGTGTTTATATTGGACTAGCACACTGGAATGGGTAACTTGTGCTTATAGATTTAGGAAGTTTGAAAAGAATAAATCCAGTGAAATTGTATTGTGAGTAATCTTGGTAGGTGAGGCATTGCCTTAGAAAAGTGGGGGTTGAAGTCAAAGAATTTAATAGAAAAATGGGGTTTAGAGAAGAGGGAGAAAATGTCATACCCAGGGGAATGCACTCTTCCAGTAATGCATAGCAAGTACCATATGTGCATGTGTACTGTCATCTTTTGGATTTAACTCTCTTCCGGCGGTGTAGGTTGAGGTTTTGTTGCGCAACCAACAGTTTCCCATTTTCTTTTCATCCTTTGAAGATTTGCCAAAATTCTCAATACTGATAGTTCAAGGAATGATTGTTTTCTGTGTGTGCTGCATAGCATTTGAGTTTTATCTTGGCTATTTAAAAGGTTATTGTGATTGAAAGTCGTTTTTTTCCTGATGCTAAATTTCATAATACTGATGTGTACAGTGTTACTCATTCTTACAACTGGTTTGTAATTCATACATATAAGCCAACCCCAGTTAATAACTGTAGTTTTACTTGGCTGAGAGCCTTTGACAACTTAGGTGGGTTTTTTAGGCTGAACAGGACAATGGCCATCCTCTACCTGCCTTTGCCAATCTGCATATTGAAGTCCTCGATGAGAACAATCAGAAGCCTTACTTCACAAAATCTACGTACGAGGGCTACATCCTCGAATCCTCCCCCGTGGGAACGACCATCTCTGACAACCAGAATCTGACTTCTCCGCTGCAAATCGTGGTGTTGGACAATGATGTGGAAGAGGTATGTTTCTCATCTTTTTATAATGTCATACCCCTGTTTTCAGAGTTGTTCTTTGGTTTTTTTGTATATTTTTACTGCTACAACTGTTTTGATCAATGTGTTACCAAACCCCCATCCCCGCAAACATAATTGTTGTAGTTTCTTTTGTGCTTTGTTCTGAGTTCAAATAGATTTGAAAGTGTGTCAGGACTGAAAAAGCAACCCATGTTTTGCTCAGCTCTCCTTAGAATTGTGCTCTTAAATGAATGCTTATGAGAAGAGGGAAGGAAAAAAAATCTTTTGAGAAGGATTAATGTCCCACACTGTGGGGAAATGAGAAAGAAGCTTAGAGGGGAAGGAAGTAGTTTGAACAAATCAGGAAGAGGAGGAATTAGGAGAGCAGGATTCTAAAAGTTCAATCCATTCTTCAGTCTGCCCGGATTTTGCATTATAGGTGAAATTGGGCATCTTCAAAGGAACAACAACCAAGTGGCAACACCTCTAGGACTAGCATTTCTTCCATTCTCACTGAGGCTGTCACTGTTATGTCCTTTTCTGATAGTGTTTCTTTTTCCTCTAATTAGTGTTGTCTCTTCAGTTGTCCTCTCTGTTCCTTTATGTTTCTGTTCTTCTGATCCCTCGTTATCTTCAGATACATAAAGAAAGCTAAGTTATAGGCATACGTTTTGTAGCAGTATTTATAGTATATGCCAATAACTCTTTTAATAAAGTTCTTAACCTGAAAGTCTGAAAATAAGCTTCTGTTTTTGAAAGCTACGCTTTTGACATAGACAAATTCCTTATTGTTGCGAAACATGGGAGGCCATTGTCACTGAAAGATGCTTTCTGCATCACACTCTGCATTAGAGTGATGTATTGCCTAAGAAGCTATTTTAAAGCCCAAACTCACATAGGCTATCTTCTTATCTATTAAAATATCTCCATCAGTTTATGGGCACTGATAAAAATGGTTTGGAAGACAAGTGGAGATGCTGTTGGCTCTGGCTTCTTAGGGGCTGGATAAGAGGTATGGAGGGTGGCAGTCATCAGCAGGCATTGCTGCTCATTTCTGTTGCTTGTGACATACCCTTGTGCAGCATGGCTTTTGTTAAACACAGTTTTCTTGTTTGATCAAATTAATGGCATCTCACAGGTTGCCTACCAGAAACACTTTCTGTTCTGAACACAGCAGAAATCAAATCACATGAGTTTCTGCCTTATAACATGTGACTGCATATTAACTTTACAAAAATGGAAAGAGAGGCTCTGAGTCACCTGAACAGCGGAAGGCTGAAATTGAGCAAGTCTGTGAGGCCAATGGACTTGTACGTTAGATAGGCGCGGTCTGAAACTCAGGATAGGGTTTTGGCAAGCTGGAGAGCTGCTTGGGATCTATTTCTGGTGGGGTTGCTTCGCTGCCAGTTTGGGCAACAGACAGCTGAAAATAGTACAGAAAAATCTTAGTCTCAATCCACAACATGCTGCTGGTGTTTCTGTGTCCTCGATAGTCCAAGGACTGATAAGTTTGCCCACAAGGCTTTATAGCTGCAGCGGTGTAGGAAAAGCCTACTGCACGTCCAAAGCCCACAGTAGTAAGAGGTCCCACAGCATGGCTGGTGAGAGGGGCTTGAAATAGTTCACAGAATCATAGAATTCCAAGGTTGGAAAAGACCTTTGAGATCATCTAGTCCAATCATACCTGTCCTCTACTAAACCGTATCCCTGAGCACCTCATCTATCTGTCTTTTAAATATATCCAGGGATGGTGACTCAACCGCCTCCCTGGGCAGCCTGTTCCAGTACCCGATCACCTTTTTGTTGAAGAATGTTTCTTAATGTCTAATCTGAACCTGCCCTGGTGCAGCTTGAGGCTATTCCCCCTGGTCCCATCACTTGTTGCTTGGGTGAAGAGACCATCACCCACCTCTCTGCAACCTCTTTTCAGGTACTTGTAGGTGGTGGTAAGATCCCCCCTCAGCCTCCTCTTCTCCAGGCTAAACAACCCCAGTTCCCTTAGCCATTCCTCGTAAGGTTTGCAAAACCAACTGCTTTAATTAAAGGCAGTTCAGTGTCCTAGTTTGGACACTCAGATTCCTGCGGCAGTTTTCCACACTGGTGGTTTCTTTGTGACTCTCTTCTATTTCCTACTAGATGATACTTTATGAAGAATCATGGAAGGACTTAGGACTTCTTGACCTCCAGAGGTTTTTCAGGTTGCAGCTAATAGTGCTCTGATTAACATTTACCTGGCCATTGTATAACTCAAACTACAAATGTCGAAGGCAGGTTCACTAATAGAGGTTCTTTGATACAGTTACATATTGCAACATACACAAGACTGAAAATTAAGGTAATTTGAACTGTTAAATCTGGGATTTGGGCTGACTGTTTGAATGGATCATGTAACTGTCAGGTAGTTAGCATAGCACATGGTATTTGTATTCTCCCAAACTGCAAATATTTAAATTTAAACATTTCAGCATGGAAAAGTAATGTGTTCCTTTAACAAAACACTTCATGAGGTTTATAATGTAATCATGGTATTTATGTTCCCCACCACAAGTGCTTTCTGTTACTGATTTTGTGAGCACAAGTTCAATCCCTCTGACAAGTGCTCTGAAATTAATCTCATGTGGTTTGAGCACAGGGCTGCCCGTTTAATTGCTGCACATTTTTTGTAGCACATTAGCTCGTTCCCCTGAAGTTATCTCAATATTTGGATATTGAATATGTCTGTTCATTGATATACTTCCTAGTGCATGCACTCAAAATTTCAACATGGATGTGCCCAAATACTTCAAGTTTTATTGCATCACTAATAATAATTTTTTAAAAAATATAATCCATCCAATCTGCATCTGGTGTTTCAATTGGGAGCAATAATGTAGCTCAATCTGCATGCAAAGACAATGAAGAAAGAGTTTATCATTCTTGAGCATAGGCTGCCTTTGACAGCTGACTGGAAGTTGTGACATATTTGTATGTCTCAGTACAATAGGCCTGAAACTTTCTATCCTTAGGAAATGACCACTTAAGGGCCCAAAAATATTTCTTAGTGAACTGAACAGCTGCTTGTTTTACAGCGTGGTTTTGTTACTTTACTGCATAACGGATAGCGATAGTTTGGTGAAGTTGGTGAGAATCTAGTGTGGCCGCACGGCACAATGAGATACAGCCCAGAGATTCCCAGGAGATTATTTCTGTTGAGCATTGAAAAAGTTAAATATTTCAGTGTTGTGTAATGAATAACTGCCAAGGATTTCTAGACTGGGAAGTTACATGGGTTAAAGATTTAATGTTCACACTGCACCCTATCTCTCCAAAGTGAGGACAAAATAATGGAATCTCTGGCTGTGCTGGGATGTGCTGGGGTAGATGGGCTGTGTTGGAACCTGGCCGGTGGCCCTTGCCCTCTGTCATCTTTCTTGCTGCTGGTATGGCTCTGTGCCTGCCAGGCCACGTCCCTTAAGTTTGGGGAGGGGGAAATGCCCAATGGCATGGCCCAAAGTGCTCATGGAAGGGTGCACTGTCTCAGCAACCTGCTCATCGCCTGCCTCATGCCAGCACAGCTCTTCCGAAGCCTATGGAACAAAGCATGTGTAACATGGATGCAAGGGAGGAGAGAATCAGTTTTAAGTCCTTGTCATTCATACATGTGTCGGTGATTCATTTAGTGCTTATAACCTGTTTTGGGCATGAGACTTCAGCAGACTGAGGCTAGGAGTACAGCAGTGGCACAGAACTCACCCAAACCCAGCCAAGCAAGCTAACATGGCAGGCACCTTCTCACCAGGCCGAGATGCCAGGTGGGCTAGCTCAGGTAGTGCTTATTAGCTGCTGCAGGCCTTAATGTTCTGGTAGCTCCATTGTATGTCAGTAAATGAATGTATTTGGTAAGTAGGGATTGCTGACGGGAAGCTGATGGGCATCCGCTTCCTACTTTTGCGTATTAATCTCCAACGCTGATGCTGGCTGAACAGAATGTCTAGAGTCTACTGAATCACAAATCAGTGGAGATTGTAGCTCCTATTAAAGTAACTCCCTGTCCTCAGATTAACGCATGAAGACAGTGGTCATCTTAGCTGTGTATCTTAAGGGGGGAAAAAACAACCAAAATGTGTTCTAAATGTAAACCTTGTGTGAATGATAACAGGGTCCTGCTGTAAATCTTCCAAAAATTAATTTATAGATGTGATATTGCAAACAGACCTTTAACTAGAGCGGCACTGCCAAGTGCTGAGATAATTAAGTGATCTGTTTAAATGGCATAAATTAAATTAAGCCACGTGAGTACATTAAGACCTGAGTAAACCCAAGCTGAGAGGAGAAATTTAAACAGTAAGATCTGATTGCTGTTTACATAAGGCTTCTGAGGCACTTGCTTCCCTACTTTTGCTTCTATGGGAGAGTACAAATTTCGTCTGCTCTGGTGGATAGGGTCTTTGGAAGAGCTACATGGTAACTGCTTTCTGCCTTGTGTGCCCCTTCTTGTTGAATCTCTCTTAAACAAACAAGCAAAGCAAGCCCATCCAACTCCCAGGATTTAGCTTCCAGGTTGAAAGTAGCTCATCAGCATCTGTATCCACAATGTACTGCTCAACTACTGAGGTGTTTACTGATATACCATGTGCAGTGTCTCAATGAACAAACTTGAGGTGACAGGTAATTTGTGCATTGCTCATTAGAACACAGGCTTAATGTTGTGTATACAAGGTGTGCCAGCATTGCTTCAAAAGCATTTGAAGTGCCCAAGCATGTGTTTGGAAAAGCACCTGTGTGGTTACCCCAATGCTTATGCGGGTGCCTGCAGCCCCGTGCAGCATCTCTGGGCCCTGGGATATGATGTGGGTCAGTTATGAGCACAGGTTCCTCACCAGATACTTTTCTACCAGACCAGTTTCTTGGTTTATTCTTTCATTGTCAGTGTAGTTGAATTCGAACTCGCTGTAGATGGGTGCTCAATATCTGTGTGTCTCAAGAACTTGTGAGAAATTTTGAAGAATGATTATTTTACATAAAAGCATCTTAGTAGCAACCCGAAGAGGTCTGGGCAAATAATGTATGAAATAACTATTATATGTAAATACAAATGCAGGTTACAGATTTTCAATCATATAACTAGATAAAGAAAATGTGGGTGGGTTGGGTTTTGTCAGGAATACTGACACATTTTAAACACTGAAGCATTCTTCTCTAATATTTGACTGATTGCTCGTATCCTTCATTGTTATTGTTTGAGCTTGTTTTGTAGGTGGTAGCCTCTCATAGTACTGCTATCCCTCTATAGCACTTCTGTGATGCTCTAATAGTCAGGAAATACTCTTCCCAAATGTAACAGCCTATTAATAGCATTATTAAAACGAACAGAAAAGAAAAAGCAAAAAGGCTGCTTCTCTTTCATTAGGATTTACAAAGGTGGACTTTTTTTCCTCTCCTGAATCCTTCCTTTTAATAAGGAAAAAATAAAAAAGTCTTAACAGTGAATCACTGCCATAGCATTGTGTTTCTTCCTCGGTTTGTGTTGCATGAGTATCTAAGGTTTTCGGCTCTCTGAAGCTATTCTTTCCTCTCGGTGTTCCTTGGAGTCCTCAAGGAATTTGGCTTTTGAATATCTGCCCTGTTTTAAACAAATGCTATACCTAATTAGTGGAAGCACTGAAGATGCTGCCATTGGTTTTCTGCCTTCTCCCAGGAGTGGCTCACTTGTGTGAGGAGCAAAAGAGGACTTCTTCAAAACTTTGCTGTTAGCTTTTCATTCAGGGAGGGGCATGCCCCCTTGCACCTTGACTGGCAAAAGACTGAAAAGCGTAGGAGCACCTTTTGGTGCCTGACTTCAGTCATGCTTGTGCCTCAGCCCTTGCTTTGGGCATGGACTAGAGGGGTCTTGGTGATTGGAAGGATAGAGAGTAGAAAGCCTTGCTCAGCATCCATCCTGGTTCGCTCACTAGTCCTTTGGCATCTCCTCCTCCAAAGTGGAGATGACATAAATGGTGCAGAGGTACTTCTATTATTATTATTATTAGTAGTAGTAGTAGTAGTATTAGTATTAGTATTATTGTTATTATTATTGTTATTGTTATTATTATTATTGTTGTTATTATTATTATTGTTGTTGTTGTTGTTGTTGTTATCAAGAAAAAAATACATTTCTAAAGTGACCTAGGCAAACTTGTCTGAGACTGGTTTACCTCCTCTAGTTTTTCAGTTGCTCAAAATTTAGATGTGATCTGTTCTCCTTCGGGGGTTCTGGTGATCTAAATGGCTTTATGACAAAAACCGTCTCAGGACGCTGTGCTTCAGGTTGGTTTTCTGAAACCTGTTGGTGATGGCAAAAATGCAGGAAGTTCACTCCAGCTGCTGTGTTTACCTTGTCTTTTCCATCCAAGCTGTTGTGAGCCCAAAGGGACCATCTTATCAGGCCCCACAGGACTCCTCTCACTCAAGTTAGAAAAAAGCAATGAGGTCAGTGCCAGTACAGTTTGATTGCAATCCCTTTGTCAGTGGGACTGAGAATCTCACTTGTGTTACTGCTGCAAGACACTGTATCCCAGGGTATTTTTCAGTGAAAGACAAGAATAGAAAATACTTCCTCCTTTCACCAAGAAATGAGGAGTGCAAGTTCTGAAAATATCTCTTCAACAAAACTGCTCTCTTCCCTAGGCATTTCAGTGCTAAGCGTCTTCCACAGGAACAGTGTTAGAAACCCAAGATGTGGCATTAAATTATCTTTGTTATCACTGTAGCATTTTGAAGACAAGCCTGTGTTAGCCATCAGGGATCCTCAGCAGTTCTCATGCTCTCAGAGCTTGTCCTAGCTACCCTGAAGAATTTAACAGCCAAATAGGTTTCCTCTAAAAAGCTTTGGGGATGTGGGAATACGTAGGGAATATGTATCATTGCTCGTTCATGATGATATAATATAATTTTGGTGTAACGTGAGTAAATTGCAGGAAACTGTTTGCTTTAGGAAGCGCTTGTGGGAGGACAGAAATGTAACTTGAACATCCACACAGGCTTACAGGCTTTCAGCCTTCTCCAGAGATTTTGAAGCAGAACAAATTCAAACCCAGGCTTTGTTTATTAAGAGAATATCGGAGCACTTTCTGAATCTCATTTTATTGGGTTTTATTTTTGTCTGTAACTTTTTTCTCCATACATACTTGCTGCTTTTATGATGTCCATCAGTATCAGGGTTGTGTTTCTTGTATTCATTTTGTATCATGTGTTTTAATTTGTAGGTCGCACCCGGTGCCATTCCTGTAGGTATTGGGTATTATGTTTCCAACATTCCTTTTTGGTTTAATTGTGTGATAGATTTATGTATTTGTCCTGTCCTCCTGCATATTTCTCTGCCTTGTTGGTGTTTATTTGGGTCTGGGACTGTCCCTGGTTTTGTGAAGCCTTTGAAGAGCCCTTGAAAGACATTGACCCAAATTAATTTAGGACATGAATTTGTACCATGATTGCTTTATGTTCATTACATGGTTATGTGTCTTTATCGACATCTTCAGTATTACAAAAAATACTTTTTTAATTGAAGAAGTCCCTCCTGATCAGTAGGAGGAATGTCAAGCAAATCGATTACACTGTGTGCTTGAAAGGGCCCTCACAGGGTGCATGTGTATGTGTGTGCTCTGATAGTCTTCTTCACTTAAAGTTATATGCTAAACAGTGCATTGGAGACAAGCTTGCCTACATGACCCAGAAATGTAGGCAGAAATCACAGTCTTTAGGTTCAGGCCCCATGATAAAATAATGGCTTAAAAAATGGGAAACGCTGGTAATAATGTTGGCAATGTAAGAGAGATTGTTGCCTGCAATTGTATTCTATCTCAGCATCTGCCCTGTGAAGTGTTCACAGTTAAGTCGAGCAGACTTTCTTTAAGCACAAAATGTAATGAAAGTGTAAAAGCATAACAATGCCAAGATTAAGGAAATAAATTGTTTTGTACGTACGATGTGTGGTAGAAATAGGCATTGATTGCAGTAAAGGCGATTTAGCTTACACATTAGGATAAAACTAAACACAAGAGTAGCTAGGGAATAGGAAAGATTACTTCAGGAGCATGTGGGATCTCCATCCTTGGTTTCTCTCAGGAACAAATTAGGGAAAACCACTGTTTGTTAGTGTTCAAAATGGCATGACAAGCAAGAACTGTAACAACCTTGTACATTAAATTTTTGACTGACTTTGTAGTCTCTACAAAGTGAACAATTATTGGTAATTACCTTCCGTAATTTTTCAGGGGAAAAAAAAAAAAAAGATTGCCATTGGCATTGTGAGCTGTAAAATGAATTTTAACTTTGCCAAAAGCTGCTGTAGTCCCAGCAAAGCTTTAGGCAAGAAGAAAGCTGCTCGTTTGGAACACTTTGATATTTCTTTCACGTAGCTTTCAGCAACTGTAATAATTTCTCATTTAAATAGTTATAATCCTAGCCTTTCGAGCTGTGTGCTTTAGAGTATTTCAGATTGCTAAGTTTCTCTTTCTCCTTCTGTTGTACTTTGTTAGGACGCCTAGTTAGCTCCAGCATTCCTGCCTGCTGCACTGGAGGGACTGGGAAAAGTCCCAGCGGTCGGGTTTCTGCCTTTAGATACACAGGAATGCTGACCATCACAGGGTGAGAGTTAGCCTTCTAGGAGCGTTGTGGATTCAGGATGAGAAAACCTTCAGGGAAGATAAATATCATGTGGCTTTATGGGAAAGTTGTTAATTTAGCTATTTCTGACTGCTGGGTCTCCCACTCTGTGTGGGGAGGGTCCTGTAGAATCAGGTTGGAAAGCAGCTGGTAAAAATACAGCTGGAGTTACGCCTTGTGGCAATCACCGGGTTTTCTGTTATGTTTTATTCATGGTACTAGGCCTCTGATTCCTCATCTCCACGTTATTTGGTGTAGTTGGAGACAGTTTTTAAAGGAGTCAGCTCCCAGGCTTTTGTGTTTCGCCTGATCACATTTGCATTCCTCTCTTGTAACCTCTCCTCATATAACAGAAATAAAATAAATAACTAATGACCAAGAGTAGCATGTTAAGTCAGGTTAAATTAATGGGATTACATCCAAGGACACAGAAATGTTTGTTGGAATACTGTAGGCAAGAAAAGGTAATGTAATTTATTTTAGAATTTAGCTGTCATATAGAGTGACTCTTGCAGTTTAACCACTTTAATAACTTTAATAGCATCTTTAAAGAGATGGGGAAAGGGGTTGAGATAGTTCATCCTGGTCACAAATCACATTTTTGTCATTTCAACACCAGAGACATCCCACACCTTAATGTGTGGGGTCTTTGGGAACCAGAAGGGCCCACGGAGTTTAGACACCCTCTTCGCCTGCTCTATGCTGGCATCCAGCAGACCGCAGGGTGTGGGCTGAGGCTAGGAGTCTGTTTCCAGCTTTTTATCCATCTGGTAAGTTCTTGGTGAGGTTCTGGACTTAACCTGCTCTATTTCCAGTGAATGTAATAATAACTTCTGGTTCTGTCTGTGACAGAAACATTCCTTCCCCTTTCTGTTTGCTCAGATTCTGTTTGCCCCGAAATGAATTTCAGTCTTTTTTCCCCAGGGAAACTTTTCATACACCTTCCCTGTACTCATCATTTGCCAGATGTGCTAGGAGAAAGGATTCTGGTGGAAAGCTGAACTTGCAGAGTGGTTGCTCAGCATAGCTCAGTAGGCATTGCCCTGCCATTACACTGTCGCATGGTTTTACATGCAGCATTGCAACTGCAGCACCACTCTTGGTCCTCACCCAGCTGTACGTGAAGCCATCTGGACCTGAAATCCGTGTTTCCTGCAGGCTGCCTGTGAAAGCCATGAGTAACAAACGTACAGAGCCTTGACTTGCCTTTTTTCTATTCTGTCTCTCACCTTTATCTTAAAATATTACTTGATATTGAAAATTATGCCCCAGGTGCTTCACAGTTTTTACCCGATCAGCTGAGAGATTCAGAATTCTGTATCAATCTGTACTTTGATCCTTTTTGAGACAGAGAATCTTGGAAACAGCATCTATTTAGCAATACACTTCAATGCATACAATTATTTTTTCATTGCATCCACCTAACTGTTTTATTGCTCCATTAATCAATATAAGTTTTGGTTTTATTGTGGTTGAAGACAGATGCTTGAGACTGGTTTCTTAAATTGGTAATTTATATTTAGCTTAAAAATTATTGTTTTCATGAAAAAAGCACCCTTTAAAACTAGCAGGTACAGGTGTTTGCTTACGATTGAGTTTACTTATTCTATAAATGAAATTGTATCTTTAATACATTTTTCATCAAGATTAGATTTTTAGATCAGCAGTGTCATTTTTATGTGCGTGATTTTTATTTACAGCTTTGTGGATTCAGTTAATCACAGTACTAACAGTTACTCTGCCTATTTAGGTTTCAACTAAATAAGCACTTATATCAAGTAATTGGAAGCTTAATGGTATAGACGAATTAATAATAAAATGCTCTTTTTTTAAAATATCATTTAAAGACCAAGGATCCCCAGCTCCATCTCTTCCTTAACGATTACACCACGTTTTTCACTGTGACTCAGAGTGGCATCACCCGCTACCTCACCCTGCTGCAGCCTGTCGACAGAGAAGTCCAGCAGCTTTACACCTTCTCGGTAAGATAAATGCACGCGAAGACACATCAGGCATTGCTCAAAGTAAGTGTTGTAAGATGGTTAGTTTTAGTAAGTGTTGAAAAATGAGGGTGTCAGATCATTAAAATGGCACAGAAGAGGAGAAACAGTGAAGGAGGAGCAGCTGCAGCACTAGGGGATAAAGAGGAGTTGATAATTGGAGTAGTGTGCTCTTCCAAAACGCATGTGTCACCGCCCCACCCCTGGCCTCCACCAGCATCATCTCCACAGTCCCAGGCTGGTATCCTACTCCACACCACCCTCCACGACACACTCTGACTCTTGTAGCTGGCATGGCCTGTGAGTCTGCCTTTGCCCTCTTTTGGCCCTAGAGCAAGGAACTCGATGTCTGTAGCAGCCTTTCTGTTTTACTGTTGTACAAAATAAAGAAGTAAGTGAACATAAACCCAGCCAGCAGTATATTAAAAGAAACTCCACACCACATAACAAACAAAACCAAAAACCCCAAACAAACTTAAATGGGCTTAATAGTCCCTCAGGCTTTTTTCAGGCTATGAGTAAATAGCCCTAAAGCAATTTGCAAATGCACTGCAGGGAAACCTCTGTCCCTCTGCAGGGGTTCCCTATCCATGCCCCCTATTTCTGTCTGCGTAGCATTTGAAAGATTGAAAGATCTTAGGTTTCCTCTATGGAGTAAGGAGGTCTCTAGCGCTGCAAGTCCTGACTTAAAACGCTGCCTGATGTTTCAAGTACAGCAGCACCAGTGTGCTTTAAAGGCACTCTCTTGTTTTGCCTTTGCCCTGAGCCCTGCACACTGCAGGCTTACACCCAGCTTCAGCCCCCTGTAATTCCCTCTTAAGTATAGTCATAAATGAAAAATTAAATGCTGATTTTTAGTTGCCACACTGTATTTTTTCATAGTTAGAATTGTATTCAGAATACACTGCCAAAGCAAGTTCTTGTTCTGTTTCTCCCCTCTGCCGAAGATGACAGCTTCTGATGGCGTACAGGAGAGTGCCCCAGTGACAGTCAGTATCCTGGTGATTGATGCTAATGACAATTCCCCAACCTTCTCCAATATATCTTACAATGTCAAGATTTACACAGATATGAAGCCTGGGGAAGGCATTATAAAGGTAAGTTCGGGCCTGTTCATGACCTTTTTTTAACTCAGTCTTCTCTAGCAGTAGATGGTCTCATTTGTAAAGATTGGAAATGCCCTGAAAACAGCTAGGAATGAAGTTTGTGTGTCTCTATCCACCCCATTAGTTACATAGCCATGAAAAAGTTGCAAATGCTAAATGATAGGTCTGTCTTAGATATGTAGCTGACGTTCAGCTGTTTCATCTGAAGTTTTACAAAACCTGTACATCTGAAAAGTCTCAAAAGAAAAAAAAAATATTCTCTGGTATTAGCAAGATATTGAAATAGAATACCTGGAGAGAACAAGTAAAACAGTTCAGTAGAACATAACCAGAAACATATCATAAAACCTTTTGGGTTTTACAGAAGCCAGAGTTGCTTTGTAGAGCATATGAGCAGTAAAAAAAAATATGTTGAATGCTATCCCAGAGAGAGAGCAGCAGTTTTATTTGACATTTGCAAGGACTGGTTTGCATTTCATTACAGACTGGAGGTGAATACCGGTTGCAGTGATGTTAATGGAAAAAGGCTTTTTTGTGGTAATTCTTCTAATACCTCAGACCTTCTCCGCAGTGCTTGCAGTCTGGCTGGGTGAGAAGAAGAGTGTTAGTGGAGCTCAGCACTCAAGGGCAGTAGAAGGCAGGAGTAGTATTGGAAAAATAAATCAATTCATCAGCTGACTTCAGTAGTAAAACATCACGGTTGGAAATGTAATCAGCAGCTCGGCGTTAGAAGGCAGCAGGGATTTGTCAGTACTGGGAGTGAGATCCCTGTCCGTCTTGGCATATATGCCCTGCTTGAGCACTGTTGACATGTGCACTTGCTACCTTTGGATCTTTGGTAATGTTACTCTTGTCTTTTCATCAGCTCGGGCTACAAGTGCCTTTAAGTAGCACTTAGAGCCAGGGGGACATTTTTGGCAAGATTTGAGGGAAAGATGGAAGTTGTAAACAGAAGTGAGTTCCTTCAAGCTTTGCACAAGGCTGTGCAAGGGTGGGAAGAGACAAATTCTGTTGCCTTGAATGAGCTAAAGGCTGGTAGAGCTCAGGAGCCACGCATAGGGCTTGACATCAGGAGCTGTGTTTGCAATATCTCGTAACCTCCTAACTCAATGTATAAACGTGGACTTTGTGAGTGCAACAGATTCACTTGGGTTTTAAGGTACATATAGTGCTGGAAACATTGAAATTGAGGGTTTTTTTCTTCAATGTAAGCACTCTAGCCCAAAAAGAAATCATCAATTGCACATGGCCTTTGTTGTGTGGGGCATCAGACAAAGTAGTGTGCTATGGATTTAAGTATCTGAGTATCCAAATGGGTTTTCCCCCTTAAAGGTGCATGTGACAGGAAGCATGGGGCAGAAGATGCTGATAAATGAGACTGCAGCATGTGTGAAAAGAATGGTTTCAGTACCCAAGGCTGGCCTTAAGGGTGCTCTGAGCTGCATGAGGTGTGTTCATGATCCACAGGATGAAGTAGAGCAATTATTATGTTTTTCTAAAGTGGCTGCAGCACTGAAGTACTTAGGTGTTCAAAGGGAATGTGCTGTTCCCAGGGTTCATACCTTCAGGTAGTTCACTTGCACATGTTTTCAGATCCTGGAGGTGTGCAAAGAGCAGGAGTACAAATTTCTTAGTAAACTGTTCCTTCTAGGAGAAAGCAAGACAGGCAAGAGCTTGGCAAAGCCACCCACGTTAACCTGTGTCAACAGAATTTGCTTAGCAGAGACACATGTTCTCTTGGTCTGTTTTGTTCCTGTCTCTCCACTGTCCACCACAGGAGTTACCCTTCACCCTCCCACTGTTTAACTGCGTGTGTAAGGAGCAGGTCAGTGAAATGGTGCACGTTAGAGACATGGCAAGGAGAAAGCAAAACATAAGGGAAGAAACAGCAAGTGGAAAAGTACAGATGTAAATACTGTGCTGTGTTTGAACATAGCTGAGGCCTGAAGTAGATCTGGAACAGGTCCCTTGTAGAGTGACGTCGTGACGTTGAAAAGGAGCAATGGGGAAGTCCGGCTTAAAAATTGTTTTGGAAAATAATTCCAAAATTCGCAAGAGTTCTGAGAATAAGGTTTTCCCCTCCTCTACGCTTCTGTCTGCAAGGTGCACCTGTGGTTACTTTAGGACCGTTTGAGTTTTTGAAGGTTGGAGGACACCTGGGGCATAGTGATCTTGAGTTGATAGAATTCTTAGTACTGGGAGAGGTAAGAAAGGGAGACACCACAACAAGCACCTTAGACTTCTGTAGGGCTGACTGTACTGTTCAGAAAGCTGGTCAATAAGATTCCTTGGGAGGGAGCCCTTGAGGGCAAAGGAGCCCAAGAGGGTTGGTTGCTCCTCAAGAAGGAAATCTTGGCGGCACAAGAACAAGCTGTCCCAGTCTGTCGGAAGAGGAGTTGGTGAGGAAGGAAGCCAGCTTGGCTGAGTAGAGAGATCCAGAAAGATCTTTGGGAAAAGAGGGGAAAATATGAGCTTTGGAAGAAGGGGCAAGTGTCTTGGGCCAACTATAGGAATTTAGTGAGATCATTTAGGGAGAAAGTCAGAAGGGCTAAAGCTGAACTGGAACTCAGACTGGCCAGTTCTGTAAAAGATAATAAAAAGTCCTTCTATAGGTATACTAACAGTAAGAGGAGGGTCAAGGAGAATGTCCGGCCCTTATTGGATGCTGAGGGAACATTAGTGACAAGGATGAGGACAAGGATGAGGTCCTCAATTCCTTCTTTACCTTCTTTCTTTAATAGTAAGAGTACTCATCCTCAGGAACTGGCTGACAGGGAGGGGAAGAATAACAAAGTTCCCATGGTTCAGGAGGAAATGATTAGCGACCTACTTGGCCAGTTAGATACCCACAAGTCAATGGGGCCAGATGGGATTCACCCGAGGGTGCTGAGATAACTGGCAGATGTGCTAGCCAAACCCCTTTCCATCATCTATCAGCAATCCTGGCACACTGGTGAAGTTTCACTCAACTGGAGGCTGGCAGATGTGACACCCATATATAAGAATGGCCAGAAGGAGGATCCAGGGAACTACAGGCCTGTCAGCCTGTCTTCAGTCCCAGGGAAGATCATGGAGAAGGTCATCTTGGGAGCTATCATGCAGCACATGTGTGATGGCCAGGGGATCAGGGCCTAGTCAACATGAGTTTACAAAAGGTAGATCCTGTCAAACTAACTTGATCATCTTCTAGGACAAGGTGACCTGCTTAATGGACAAGGGGAAGGCTGTGGATGTGGTCTACCTGGACTTCAGTAAAGCCTTTGACACTGTTTCTCACAGCATTCTGACTGAGAAACTGGCTGCCACTGGCCTTGACAGGTGGACCCTCAACTGGGTTACAAACTGGCTGGATGGCCAGGCCCAAAGGGTGGTGGTGAATGGAATAAAATCCAGCTGGAGGCCGGTCACAAGTGGCATCCCCCAAGGCTCAGTCCTGGGTACGGTCTTATTCAACATCTTTATCAATGACCTCGATGAAGGGATTGAATGCTCCATCAGTAAGTTTGCAGATGACACTAAGCTAGAGGAAGTGTTGATCTGCCTGAGGGTAGGGAGGCTCTTCAGAGGGATCTGAACAGACTGGACAGATGGACTGAGACAGGATGAAGTTTAACATGGCCAAGTGTAGAGTGCTGCACATGGGACATAACAACCCCATGCAGCGCTACAGGCTTGGGGGAGACTGGCTGGAGAGCTGTCAGGAAGAGAAGGACCTGGGGGTGTTGGTTGACAGCAGGCTGTATATGAGCCATCAGTGTGCCCAGGCGGCCAGGAAGGCCAATGGCATCTTGGCTTGTATCAAAAACAGTGTGGCCAGTAGGTCTAGGGAAGTAATTGTGCCCCTGTACTCAGCATTGGTGAGGCCACACCTTGAGTAATGTGTGCAGTTCTGGGCTCCTCACCATAAGAAGGACATTGAGGTCCTTGAAGGAGTATAGAAAAGGGCAACCAGGCTGGTGAAGGGGCTGGAGGGAAAATCCTATGAGGAGTGGCTGAGGGAGCTGGGGCTGTTTAGCTTGGAGAAGAGGAGGCTGAGAGGAGACCTTATCACCACCTACAACTACCTGACGGGAGGTTGTAGAGCGGTGGGCAATGGTCTCTTCAGCCAGGTGACAGGAGGTAGGACAAGGGGAAATGGCATGAAGCTGTGCCAGGGCAGGTTTAGATTAGATATGAAAAAAAAAAATTACTGAAAGAGTTGTCAGGGCCTGGAACAGGCTGCCCAGGGAGGTGGTTGAGTCCCCATCCCTGGATGTGTTCAAAAAAAGGGTTGATGAGGTACTTAGGGATATGGTTTAGCTTAGGATGGGAATGGTTGGATGTGATGATCTTCAAAGGTCTTTTCTAACCTTGTGATTCTGGGATATAATGCCCTCCAAGGTGGAGGGTAAATAACTCTGTTTTGGGGGAGGGGTAGTTTTTCTACTCATGCTGCCAGATGTTCTGAATTTATAAACTGACACTAAAAAAAAAAAGCTAAGGGTTAGCTCAAGATTTCTGCACACTGTGATGATGCCAGTAATAATGATTTCAGGCTGCTGGGGTATTTGGGAAGCTAATTGCATAGGTGTTTTGACTGTGCTGGAGGCACCAAGTCCTTCAGTGTTACAGGAGTGTGAGAGAGATTTGTCTCCAGGAGTTATGAGGAGACGCCAAGTCTGCGGTACTAAGAATGCCCCTGGGTGTCCCTAAGGCTGGGAAGGTGGGTATGTGCTGCAGGATCGCTGTTTACTTCATAAATACCACCTGACATGGAAAACAGATATCCTTTTTTTAAATGCTAATACAGTGATTTGTGGTGATAGGCTTAGTTTGTTCTCTGTACACGGAACAAACTCATCTTGTAACCCTCACTTGTCCCTGGTTTGAGAATCAGTTGAGATTCTCTGCTGTTGGATGACGATCAGCTATGCTAGTCCCCAAAGGAAAATGGCCCAGGTCAGATAAGATTAGTCTGTAAAAACCACTTCCTCTAATCAGAAAAAGCAGGTTAGAAAACACTGGCCTCAGTGAATCTGAACAATTGCATAACCATTTACATATAAGCACTGGCTTGCACTTAACTCTACTCAGACCCATTTTCAGACATGATCAAGAAAATATTTCTTGTACGAAGCAGTCATCTTTCTACAAAAATGGAAACTTTGGGATAGCAGTGTAAGTGGTCTCATGTAGTTGCCACTTTGCTTGTATTATCCGAAGGGTAATATGGAATTAAGATTTTCTTTTTCCCCTGAGTGGACAAATTACACCAATTTGTATTTGCTTGTTCCATTTTGTGGGAAATTGTTAGGAATTTACTCCTGGAAAAAATCCCCAAACGTTTTTTTCCATGCTGGGTAGTTAGACCAAGGCATTTCCCTCCTTCCCTTGTTGCCTTTGAAAGAAGTGAACAAAACAGTGGGAATAAATTTGTGCGCTACTGAGTTGCTTTAGCTTCACCTGGGATCGCAATGGTGGTGGGTAATCTATCTTTGGCCTTCCTGTTGTACGTGCTCGCTGTGGCTACTGGTGTGTTTTTCGGAAAATCAGAGAGGATGGTGGGGATGAAGGAGCTTGTCCCCTTTACAGGAGTGACTTCCCTATGCTTTTCTGACGATAAGGGCAGAGCATGAAATCTTTGCCCCCTGACTTCTTCGTAGGGACCGTGGCAGTACCATCGGAATGTTGAAAATAGAATTAGGAAGATTTTATTCCAGTTGTATTTTTTCAGACAAGTTTAAACATCTGTATTATTCTTTTTGAATTTTTTACCCGATTTTTCCTTCTGTTTTGTAGACGTTTTACTGTGCTCCCCAAGAAAGACAATAGCAGATTGAGAAATCTGCCATTTAAATATGTGGTAAATAATAATTGTAACTAGAAAGACTGATTAATAATAAACCATTAAACTACTTAATTCCATTTTTTTTGTATTATTGTAATTTTCCTGTTTTCCTCTTTTCTTCCTGCAATTCAGATATTCAAACGAGTTAAATGTCAGTGGTTGGGGTTTGCAGCAGTAATCACGTAACTAATTTAAATCTACTCTGTTTCTTTAGACATCTCTCATTTCTATATGCAGCATAAACTTGCAGGGCAGAGAGAATATTGAGCAAGAAAGTGAGCGAGCTGAGAAAGGATGGAGGATGTAAAAAAACCATCCACCTAAATGTTTGCATCCATTTGCCTAAAGGCGAACGACTTCCTTGGCCCTTGAAGAGTTTTTGTGTATGCTGTCTTTACAGAGAAACTCGTGAACTGCTGTTAAGAAATATATGTTGTTCTTACTCTGCTTTAAGTTCATGAAACTGAAATAATCTATTTTCATTTATCATAGAACCATAGAATGGCTTGGGTGGGAAGGGCCCTCAGAACCCCCCCAGGGCCACCCTTGCCATGGGCAGGCACACCTCCTACCAGCCCAGGGTGCCCAAAGCCCCATCCAACCTGGCCTTGAACCCTGCCAGGGATCCAGGGGCAGTCACAGCTTCTCTAGCCATCCTGTGCCAGGGCCTTCCTATGCTCCCTGGGAAGGATTTCTGCTTCCCAGCTCTTCCCCAGCTGCCCTCTTGCAGCTGAAGGCCATTCTCCTGTCCCTCCCTGCCCTTGGCACCAGTCCCTCTCCAGCTTTCCCGGAGCCCCTTGAGGTACTGGAAGGGGCTCAGAGATTTCCCTGCAGCCTTCTCCAGGCTGAACCAGCCTGTCTGCATAGCAGAGGTACTCCAGCCTTCAGATCATCTCTGTGACTTCCCCTGGACTTTCCCCAACAGCTCTATGTCTCTTACGTACTCAGGACTGTTCTCCACCCAGCTGGTAGTTGTGCTTGGGAATGCCCTGATCCATGTGCAGGACCTTCCCCTTAGCATTGTTGAACTTCATGAAGTTCACATGGTCTCACCTCTGCAGCCTGTCAAGTTCCCTCTGGACAACATTCCTTCCCTCTGCTATGTCACCCACACCACACAGCTTGTGTCATCAGCAAGCTTATTGAGGATGTGCTGATCCCACCGTCCATGTCACTGTGACAAACAGTGCTGGTCCCAGCTCCTGGAGGAGCTCCACTCATCACTCATCTCCACTTGGACATTGAGCCGTTCACCTCTGAGTGAGACTGTCCAGCTAATTCCTTACCCACCGCATGGTCCATCCAAAAGATCCATGTTGCCAGTGTAGAGACAAGCATGTCATGTGGGGCAGCATCAAATGGTTTGTATCTGTGTATCTGAATGTCTACCTAGTTGCCTGTTTCTGAGGTATGACCCATGTTCAGGGACTCTCCTATGAGAACAATTAAATAACTCCCGGATTGGAAATGGAAAATAAGCTATGCAGCAGATTAGTGCACTGCCTGTTCACCTTGTGCAAGCTGGAACAATTCTGCTGAAGATCATGAGTGCATGTCTGGAGGTCCTGCCCCAGATCTTGGCTACACAGAGCACTTAACTCCACATGTCACAGCGTGTGCAGCCATTGTGCTGGAGGTCAGAAAGGAAAGCAGAGAGATAAAACATGGTGAAACTGCAGGCACTAAAGTTTCTATTGCTTATCTCTTGCTCACGGTAGAATTAGTCTCAAGCAGTAACAGCACCTCAGTTGTACATGGGGACAGATTTTATTTAGAGCCATTAAATAAAAGCCTCCACTGGGACTGTTTTGCTGTAACCTCAACTGTGGCTTCCCAGTGCTGGTTCTCCTTGTCCCTTTTAAATGGTTTCTTTCCATTCACTGCCAATAGGCCCAAGTGACTGGATCCATCCCTGCACACGGACGCATGTTACATTATGGCTTTGAGGCGTTGGGTGTTTGCAGCTTGGTGTGTGCTCCTCGTACCTTCCAGCTTTTAAACATGCGTCTGGCTATGTAGCTGCAGAACAGTTTGGAGGGAATCTTTGTAGAAGTCGTCTCCAAACCACACTGAAGGTTTTATTTATGTGGTTATTTGTGACCCTCTGCCTTCAAGGCACCATCATATTTGTTTCATCTGCAAAGTAAACAATAACAGAAGCAGAAAAGAACAGGTTATATTTGCATTGCTCAGTAAGTGCACTTAGATACTTGAGGAGAAATAAAATGGATAGAGACAAAGGCAGATACTGAAAAAGTATTTTGACCCACTCTATGCTAGCATTACATTGTGTTAGCTCCATCTTAGGAATATCTACATCACAATCTCATTTCCCCCTGACACTCAGCGACTCGTTCCTGCTTTCCCCAGTGAAGCCAAAGGCTGAGATGTATCACTGAGCCCTGGAAGCATGAGGAGGGTGTATAGTGGCCATCCAAGTTCTGGCTGCCTGCTGTGTTTCACTGGGGTGTTGCTCTGGAGAGCGGCTGTACTGCACCTGTGATGCTCTGGTACCACATAAATGTGTGCTGGATGTGGCTCTGGAGCCTCGCGCTTGCTTGCCTAGAGTGCTCATGTTAAAGCCAGCTGTTGGGAGGCAAGCCAGTGCAGCGCTCAGTTTCGTTGGGTTTCTTCAAGCAAACTTCACTGAACATTTAAGCAGTTGAAAAACATAGGGCTGCTGGAATGCTTGGTAATCCCTTTGTCTGTTTAGGGTGAGGTCACCAAAAGCCTCTTTGTGGAAAAGGTTGCAGGTGAAATGTCGAAGCCCAGTTTCCTCCAGGGATAAAGTGAGTCTGAACGGAGCTTATTTGTCAAGTGAGTAAGGTGTCTGTGTAAGCTGTGAGGTGTCATTGTAGGTCTCCTCCTCCTTCCAACAGAACTGCTTCTTGTTGCAGCACAATATCCGCCATTAATGTTAATGTAACGAAGCTAATAGTGCTGGATGCAAAGTTTCTTTGGAAAGCAAAATAAGTCTTGTTTTGTACTTCTTTCTGTATATTTTAGACTGTGTTTCTCAAATCTTGTTAACTCTGAAGTTCTATCAGTCTGTGACAGCTGGAGACAACATTTATAGAATCATATATTATAGCAGCTATTTCATTCTACTTAATTCCATTTTTTATTTCTGTTTTTGCCCCCCAAATGTTCTTCAAATCACTTCTCTTTTCAAGCATTCAGTATTTGTAAGTTTAATTAACCTTATTAATCTATATACTCATGTAGTCAATTAATTTTCTTTTTCATGTCATCACAGTAAAAGCTGGCCTTGATCTAAATCCTGTCCCTAAATCTATAGAACCTTGTGTTTTGCATAAAGCCTTTATTTATCTTTCTGTGTGCGTTACTTTTGAAGTTTAGCAGAGAAGGTTATTACCACACTTGTCTTAATGATGTCAGTTTGATAGCTGCTCTTTACGAGGTTAATGAACCCATCCAGCTGTGTATGGAAACTATAGCACAAGGCATGAAGGAAACAGAGTTTAAGCTCTAAGCCCTGAGAGGGTGGAGAATTAGGTCTGGTTTATATCCTGAGTTTTGGCGTGTTGACTCCGACTGTTGCAGTTTTAATGTATTGGTATCTCAAGTCATCGTATGAATAGAATGTAAAGCCCATTACAAAAGTGCAGTCTTCACAGGGTGCCTTTTTCAGGATCGCAAAAGGAAATACCAAATGAATTAGACATGCTCTCACAAAACCACAGATGGATATTAATTTGGTTTTTAAACTTCTAAGAGGAGATAATCTCTGCTTCGTGATTATTTTTTTGTTTGCATGGCATTTCAAGTGTTTGTTCTGTGCTTGATAAGTTATGAAATGTCTCAAAATACTATGGGAAGATGACTTCAGAAGACTTGCTAATTCTGGTGTAACAGTGATCAGTTTGGATTGTTGGAGGGAAGCATCTATGTCAAAGAAATGTAATTTATCTAAGCTGATTTTAATTTCAGCTTAAATACTTCTGTTTTGGAAATCTGCTTTAGATCGCTGTGCTGTGTGTGACAGAAACAGAACGTTGGTTGCTTCAGGAGAAAAGTGACTTAGCCACCATGCTTTTCCATCGATGAGTACTGCATGTACAGCCCATTCCCTGTTAAAAATGGTAACTCAGTCCCCAGCAGCAGTGACAGCTTGCACTCCTAACAAAGGAGGCAGACCCCAGTTCTGATAATACACCAAAATCACTGAACTTTTGGCATTTCAATTAATTTATTCTGTTTAAGCTATTGTGTTTTTCATATTTCATATGAAATTTCAGATTTCACTGAGTCTGTGTGCATAAAGAATAGAGATGGTCCTTCAAAGCAGCTAGATACCAGTGTTTTTCAGACACTGTCCTTGGTGTTTAATGTTGGATGCAAATGTGATTAAGTAGAATGTTTACAGCTTTGGGTTTTACTCTGTCTCTCTCCTAGTCGCGAGGTTTGCTTCCCACTCTGCCAGTTCTTTAGTGATCTGCGGGCAAAGGTGATTTGAAAGTTGCAGGCAGTGCTCTGAAAGCCTGTGATCAGCTGAAGGTTGAGCACAATGCTGTATTGATTAATAGATTACAGTGTATCCTAATGGAGCAGAGACTTCGATGAGTTCCTCTACTTGTCTGCAATGCCGTCAACTTTGAGAGTGTCACGGGGATGAGAAAAGGGTGTCTGGCAGGCAGACATTTAGCCCGCTGTGCTGACTGGCCCTGGCTGAGATAACGTCTGTTGATCCTGCCGTCGGCTTCACAGTCATCACTAAGGTTTTGTGTCATCCTGTGTTACCCTTAAGTCTTGCATTTGCAATCCTATGTGTCATGCTGCCCTGGCATGGGTGTTCGTGTCAAGGAAGCCGAAGCGGACAGGCCAGCAGAGACCTTTCAAGGAGCTACATGTCTTTTTTTAATTTGGGGTGGGTTTTTTTTTCATTCTCACTTCAGTGGCCCTGCAGGGAATCCTTTCAGAGATTGGGATGTCTTATTGCTTTGTGCTTGTCTTATTACTCTGCTGCTGTACCTGCTGGTGCCCTTTGCCACTCCCCACCTCAAACTGCCCAGCTGTAGCTGGGAGCAGCAGGAGCCCGCTGTGCTAATATTCCCTGTCATTTCTGCTCCACCACTGTTGGTACTGGGCAGCTGGGCATACTGGCACCACTGCCACTGCCTGCTGTGGCCTCCTACATGTTCTGATACTGCTTGTACTGCTTTATGTCATCCTGGGCACCGTCTGAGGTAATATATGGTCATACAAAATTAGGCGCCAACTGAGAAACCAGTGTGTCTGTCAGCAAAATAACCCCTATGGAAAGAAGAAATTCACCTTAGAAAGCCCAGAGGTACTGGTGTGGTTGGGTGGTGCTTTCAGACTCATTCCAAAGTGGGACAGAATGCTGTGGTCTCTTTGTTTTCTGTATATAATTAAGTTGCAATTTTAATGACAGTGATATGAGTCAAGTGCTAGGCACTGCAAGTGGTTTCCTGCATGACCATATGTCCCATGTAGGATAACTTGTGTTATTTCTGTGTACATATGCAGGAAAAGGAGAGGTGAAATGGCTTACCCAGGACACGGGGCTGTCAGCTGGTGTGACTGAGGCACGGAGGCGTGTTTCTGACAGGGTTACGGCAGGGGGGTGGTTGGAAATCTCACATCGTGAGTTATTTGTGTTATAGCATGGCAGTCAGTCATTGGTACTTGGCTAGAAGCAAACAAATATGGTCACTGAGCTGTATTCTCTGCCCATGCGTGTAACTGATTTAGCACAGCATGTTACACAAGTGGGATGAAGATGAGAACCTCCTCATTCCATTACCTTCATCATTATAATTTGTGTCTAAAATTCTGGCCCTTAAAATTCTCACATGCTCAGAATCCCGAATGTGCAATGTATAAAAGAAACACTACGTGTGAGAGGAGTCGGTCCCAGTAGCAAGGTGGCATGGAGGCAACAGAGAACAGAAGTTGGGGTTGGGTGGGGTTTGCCACAGGGCTTGGATCACTCCCACAAGTGCAGCCATTCAGGTAGGTGGTGATACATTGCCATGTGGAATGGGTCAGGCACAGCTGTGATGTGCGTGGTTGTTTTTCCTGCGTGTGTATCCATATGGGAACAGCTGCCATTTCCCTTCCACTTGGCTTCCTTTACGGCCCATGCACTCATGAGTAAAGCAAATGTTGTTCTCCAGTCCCATGTGATGAGGGCTTGTGATGCAAGACCTGGATACCCAAAGTTTTGGTTGTCATTTTGAAGAGTCTAGCAAGGGATGGGAACTTTCAGTGATTAAATATGATCCTCTTGCTATGTTTGCAACATAACAAGTATCTTCATCCCCCTTCCTCCTTCATAGGGAGTGTTATAAATTCCAATCCACAGAGAAAAAACTTGGTCTTAATTAGTTTTCTTAATTTGTATCTTAAAATAATTTGCTTTCAGACTTAGGTAAGCAGTTTTTCTCTGCTTCATGATGTTTTTACACCTATTATCCTTCATTTAAATTGTATCCTTGTTGTACAGTAATTAGAAATTACTGGATATGTTACAGGTGTTTGAGTTTCCCCTCCCTCTGCTTCCTCTACCCCTACCAAGTTGCCTTACAAAAAACTATTAAAATACATCACTGAACCATGCGTGCTGATACTCTGGTTTTGAATTGCAGCTCACTGCTGTAGATGCGGACGAGGGACCCAATGGACAGATAGTATATGAAATTTTGGCTGGGGATCAGGGAGACTTCATCATCAATGACCGAACAGGCCTTATCACCATTGCTCCAGGAGTTGTATTGTCAGTGGGGCGATCCTATGCTCTCACTGTCAAAGCATCTGATAGTGCTCCTCCTGCGCAGAGAAGGTAATTCATCTTCTAATGAAACTCATTTTTTAATCAGTGCTTAGCAGCGTGGGAGAAGTGTGGCACACCCTGATGTCTCTAACTCCGCACTGGAATACAATTCAGCGTGTTCTGTTTGGTGTGAGGATCCCGTTTTGGAAGAGTGTTGCATTAGAAGCCTTTCACTCTCAGTTCCTTATTTACATTTTCCTTATAGTACGCGGTTTTCATTATTCCATTTCCTTCTAATCGTCTGGTTCTTTCCAAGTTCACATGTTGTGTTGTCACTGTGCGTGCCCATTGTGCGAAAGAGACTGAAGTGAAGGGATGCAAGGAAGAAAGCAAGTGAGAATGGAGAAGCTTTTTGTTCAGAATGCTGCACACTGCGATGCAGAAAGGACCAAAAATAGTCTGGTAGCTGAGCTGGAGAGCTTAGTGAGGTCATCCAGACTTGGCATGCTGGGGACAGACTCAACAAACTCTTCTGATGATGAGCAGTGCCCCCAGTACGACCTAATTTCTCACTGGCAGAATTATTTCTGTTCTCCACCAGTTGATAAAGAAGAACAGCCTGCAGATTTAGTGTGTTTGGAACAGGATGCTCTCATATTAAATTAAAAAAATAAATGTCTTGAGTTGCGCTTACCTGCTGCTTTTGTGTTCTGCGTGTGGCAATTGTGCACAAATGTCAATTTATGAAGGGGGAGGGGGTTGTGTGTGCATACACAAAAGTGGCCCTCGTGTTCTGGGCCTGGTATCAATAATGTGATGACTTCCTTGTCCAAGGGGGATGACAGAGACGAACAGTAGTTTCCAGCATTTATATCTCCCCCAACCTTTTCTCTTTTCCTCAAATGGGGAATGTAAGAGAGAAATGGAACACAGAAGTGGGATTCACTCATTTTTTCTTCAGGACCTGCTGCTTCTGTCACGGCTTCAAGAAAGCAGCTCATACTGTTCTGCACATATTTTACAATGATGTTTTCCACTCACTGAAGTACTCGGGTTGTTAGGTTGTTCGTTAAACTAGTATCTGGTAACACAGCCTTCTGTTTGAATTTTCTTCTCCTTCCCCTATTGCTTTCTTTCCTGGTAAGCCCTCTTTTAGGGCAGCTGATAGTAGGCTGTTAGTAGTGCTGAGGAGAAGATTGTCAACTATTATGGACTTACTTTTGTGTAGCACTAGCACAGTATTAAAGTGGAGGCCAAAAATCAATAATGCCACTTCAGAGAGCTTCAGAATCCAGCGGTGTGGCCCCGGCAACAGTAACCCCTACAATACAGCTTTGATTGCTATCAGCTCCTTTTATGTTTGAGAAATCTTTATGTTGTCTAAAAATACATACTTCTGATGCTGTATGTTGGGAGCACGTGCTTCCTTCTCTGAAAATATCTTTATTGCAATGATCTTCGGAATTGGAAAAGCTTTTCTTTCTTGTCATTTTGGCTTGTCTCCTCTTTCATGGAATTACAGCATGTAATTTGCTTTGTAGCTTTGCTGTGTGTTCAGAAAACTGCTCCATCTGGGTGATATTCCTGTAGCTAGGGCGGGTGACCCTGCGGCCAGCCTGGCCTTCACCTGAGCTGTATTTGAGGCCCAGAGGTGTGTTTATTTTCTGGGTCTGTGAAGGTTAAAAAAAATCAGTGAGTGGGCAACTGTGGCTTCAGTGAGGTACTGTGGAGAAAGCACACGGACAGCTAGTAAAGGGTGTTCAGAAGGAAAGATTTCGGTGCCTTCCTGACATTCTTTCTCTAAGCCTGGAAAACCAGGAATGTGCTGGTGGTGCTCGGAGCATCTTCTTGTCCTTTCACACAGAGCAAAGCCAGGGAGAACTCGGCCCCGAGGTCTTTAAAGCTGTCCTTTTGCATCTCCTTGGTTCCCTCCTCCTGGCTGTGAGGTCGTGTGTATCTCACAGCTGGAGCTGTGTGAACTTCTTGCTTCTTCTTGTGCAAAGCTGTCAGAGTGTGTTAGGTGGTTCGTGTTGTCTGGATGAAGGCAGTGACAGGTATTTGAGATTCCTAGGAATGGGCTAGGTCTAGCCAGCCATTGTGTACCTGTGCAGGTAGGAAGGCGTAAGGTAAAGGATTTTGATGTAATTTCAAATATCAAGCATTTTTCCCCAAATCTGGATTCCGCTGCAGGATGTACCAGGCTAACTGTAGTCACGTGGAAACTGCCCTAGTTTGTTATCCGTTTGCTATGTGCAGAACAAGCACAAACTACTATACCTGGCTCAGGAACTGTAAGTCTGTAGTCTGTGTGAGCACAAATTTAAATTGAAATGCATTCTGTGAAGCTCTTTTCCCTAATATAACACATTAAATTCTTGGTGGGTGACTGTCCATAAAACAAGATTTCTTTTATTTTTTTAAAGTATTAATTAATTTTCTATCTGTAAGAAACATCATTAATGGAAGTTATTGAGGTATGTTGGAGTACACTTAAGTACTTTAATTTTATACTAAATATTGAAGGTTAAAGATAAAGTTTAGTTTTTTTCAACTGAAGTTATAGTTAAGTGATTAGCATTTTCCATTGTTGAAAAAAATGAGATGAACATTTGTGAAGTTCAAACCATTCCACACCAGTCCTTAGCCTTTTCCCACTTGTCCTCAGATTCCTGGGCAGAGGAAGCACGTCGCTTAATGGTAACAGTGATCTACCAGATCCAGTCTGATCTAGAAACTACCTGATCATGAGATTATCATTGCACATGGTGGAAAAATACACTTTTTTGCTCTGACTTGTATATGCAGAGACTGTTCTGCCAAAACTGTGTGGGTTCACAGGTGTGTCTGTAAACATATTCATTATATGTGATACAATCTAGGTGTGTATGGAAAGCACACCCAGATAAACAGGGCAAGGACGCAACCTCAGCGGCTCATTGACCATGCTTTCCTTGCCTTGACCATCGAGTGTGAGAAGCATAAAGCTGTGTTTCCATACCTGTGTGTTTGTGGGCACAGCTCAGGTCCTGAGCTCTGCTCTGTGTTGTGTTACAAGGTCAGCTGCCCCTGTTGGAAGGCTCCCCTCTGTCTCCTGGCCTTTCCCACACCTGAGCAGATTTTGCCAGCTACCTCCACGGGGTTGGACTAGATGATCCCCAAGGACCCCTTCCAACCCCAATCATTCTGTGATTCCATAAACTGTATATAACATACACACACATAATGAATGGGTTAAAATTGCAAAGCACTGGTCAAAAATGGATTTGAAACAACAACAAAAAAAAGATGGTTTAATATTATAGTACTTTTAGTTTGCAGACTACAAGCGCTTTGGTTTTGTGATTTTTATCTTAAAGATTTGAAGAAAATGTGCTTATTGTTCTGGTGAACAGAAACCCTTTATTTCTTTAGAGCTTGATAGACAGTAAGTCAGCTTGTGTATTATTAAGATGTAGCAGGATCAGGAAAAAATATACAGAACAGCATATTTTTATTAAATACTCAGCAGTGGAAGAAAAGTGCACACTGAACTGCAACTATTTGGATGTGTGTATTGTACACAGACAGCAGTAATCCCAAGAAAATACACAGCCCAAGTGCTGAAGAGGTGTTTTCTCTGCTAATTTGTTGTGTCTGTTATTGAACATTTGATGGGTTTTTTTACTCCAGCAATCTAAGTGTAGAACATCAGTTCAGGAAGATTAGTGGGATATGAAGGGAGTGTTTCAAAATAGACAAGAAGTCAAGGAACTGCCCGGCTCCAGTCCGTGATGATAAAACCTCTTGGCAAAGGGCGGTGGGAAGCAACTTTAACACAGTGGTGACTGTTTAGTCAGAGCCCTGTACAGCTAATTAAAAATATTGATCAGTGACGTGTTGTTTTGGTGTTTAATGAACTTGGATCAGTTAATGTGGCAGCTGTCTCACCTATATGATATCGGAGATACCTGGTGATTTCTGGTAGGAGTCTCTTAAAGTGCTCTGAGTTTGCTAGCACCGCAAGAAGCAGCTCTGTGTGTCCATGTCCCATCCTCCCAAAAACACATTAATTCGGTATGAATGTGGGGACACTTCCTGGTGTCCTGAAGCGGTTTCTTGCCTGCAGCCCAAAAGCCTGAGATTTACCAATGTTGTCAAAGGACTTAAATGGAGGGAGTCTGTGCCTGCAGTGTAATATGTTTTCCTCTGGATTTCATTCTGGGGCAGGGGTCCTGTTGTAGCATACAGAGGAGAAGGCAGCTGGGGTAACTGAGCAAAAATCCAAGGGAAAGATCCCTTTAAACTATATTTTAAATCTCTCTTTCAACTTCAGGGGGTCTTTTGGCTCTCTTTCTCAGTTCAGAGCAGTAGAATAGCAAGTGTGTTTGCAGCACAGTGTTTGCAGGGGCTGTCATAAGTGTCAGTGTGTCCAGAAGAGCCTTCAACTTGCAAACTGGAATGTTCTTGGTTGGGGTCGGTGCAGTTAAAGGGTTTGCCAGGTTTCCTCGGTCGGTTTGGCTGTCTCCTGTATTGCCGTGGCTCACTAGTCTGGAGTGGGCTTAGGTTTGTCTATGCAAACAACAGTATTGATGCAGCCTATCAGAGAGCTGTGGACATCAGTCATCTCCCAGTATTGCCCTTCAACAATTTCTGTTCCCTTTCTTCCAAAGGTAGCAAACCAAACGCCAGCAGAGATGCTTCAGGAGTGGATATTGTGCACGGCAGGATCAGTTATCTCAGAATTTGTCATGCTCTTCTAGAAAACACAGTGTCACCAGGGGGTTATGAGTCCTCTTTGTATGTGGAGTGTGCGCTGATATCTTCCTGCTTTGTTTTTCAAAGAACACGTGGGCTACTTTTAAAGAAATTATTTAGCTTTGCTTCTGTTAATGTGGCAGCCTGCTTTATTTTTGATGCAGAATGAAAAATATGTCCTGAAGCTTTGAAAGGAGCAAAGGGAGGTTGTTAGAGATAAGGAAAACACAGTGTATAAACCAGACCTTGTTAGTTGCCTTGTGTTTGTTGATTTATTGATTTTGACTGGCTTTGACTTTTTTTTTTCCTTGTGTTGCAGGAGCTCTATTACTACAGTTTACATTGAGGTCCTTCCACCCAACAACCAGAGCCCTCCCCGCTTTCCCCAACTCATGTACAGCCTTGAAGTCAGCGAGGCCATGAGAATTGGAGCCGTTTTGTTAAACCTGCAGGTACCAATGCTTCCCCATAAGCCTTTACCATGTTCCTTCTGTCTGTGTCCATGCCATCCATAATCCAGTCTTTGCCATACAGGGAGAAAGGACAGTGAATTGGAACTGAAAATTACATTATTGTGAGAAATAGCCCCTTTTACTTGGACGATATAGGGAAAGTGCTTACTTGGATATTTCAGTAACTTCTTTTTTGTGTTAAATGTGCTGAAATGTACGATAGGCTGCATGTGGAACTGGAAAATAGGAGAAAAAAATCCCATGAGTGGCTCAAAACTTGAAAGGCCTGTGATTTCTTATGTTAAAATCTCTCTATATATGCTTGCCAGCAAGCCAGAGGAGCTTAGGTTAGGAAGGATGTTCCGCACCTAATTTTACATGGAATTTCAGCAAGATTTTGGGCCCTCACCCATCTTCAGCCTGTCATTTTTGAAAAGCATCTGAAGGCACTTACTCCCCTTGGTGTATGTAGCAACTGCTGTTAACATGGCAACAAAGCCCGAGGTCCCTGTGCTGACCACCTAATATAGCTCTGCAAGTGGAAGCAGTGGGAGCACATTAGTCCAGTATTGGTTATAAACAATGCTGCGCTGACAGAGTTTGCAGGCCCAGGTTGATTCTCTTGTGTACTGCTGCATGGTTATGTATCAGCCTTCTCCTAGCTTATTTACCATTCCCTACTCTTGTGCTGCATTGTGCTCTGTCCGCATGTCTTGAGCACCAGCTGTGCAAAATAGGTAGGTAAATTACAGCTCTTTAGATGTTTTTTGGGAGCAGGAAGTTAATATTATTATGAAATAATTATGGTCTCAAGTCTAAAGCAATAAACTCCGTGCAGCATGCTCTCCGAAGCGCGGCTCCCGTAAAAATCCGAGCATTATTCAGACGTCATATAAAGCCAAAGGAAGGATCCTGGCAATACCCGAGCTAGACAGAAACCAGAGAGTGATAGCCTTATCTGCTTTTGGTCACTGTCGCTCTGAAGTCTGAACTCAGTGGATATAGTCCGAAGTGTGTGGCTGTGTTTTGTACAATCAGTAAATGCACGGGGGGGGTGGTGAGGGGTGGGGAGGGCGGGCGCTGGATGGGCTGGACTGATCCGGACCGAAGTGTGTGAAATAAAGGAACTGTAATTGAGTCTTCAATACAGGTGAATGGGTAAGTTTCTATTAAAATCATTTGTTGATGAAAGATTAAGGTTATGGATGGTCAAGCTGATAGCCACCTGTGTTGAGGGAGGATGACTCCTTTCCCTCAGTGCTGAAAATGACCCTCTGGCATGTATTCAATGCCAGCAGTGAGCTCAAAATTGACAAGCCATGTTGTGCAGGAGTCTTCTCCTCACTGCTGGGGAGATACTTGGTTTTGGAAACCCCAAAGAGTGATGGGAGCCATGAGCATGCTGAGAAATAAAAACATTCGTGTTTACTTGACAGGACTGTAATATTTTGCCTGAGTAATCTTTGGAGGCAGAAAAACTGTTAGCAGGTTTTTGTATTTAAAGATTTAAATTTGGTTAAAAGGTCAACCTCATAGAAATAATCTCTCTGCTTTAATGCTTCACCAACTCCCAAACATTCTACCTAGATTTTGTTTTCCTTTTCGAAGAATCTTATGGTACGTTATGGGGAGTACATCAGTGGGGAGACCCTGTGCCAGGCAAAATGGTTGTGTCAGCTACTCTCCTCCTAGTCAGGGTGCTGCTGAGCAGTTTGGGATACAGCAGTGGATGCTCTCCTGCTGTATTCCCCCGATCCCCAGAAATTACGAGTTACAATGTTAGGGAAAGTATGAAATGCATCAGTTAGTTTTAAAAGCTTTGGAAATGCATAGAAAAAGTTGTCTTCTTCTTATGCGACACAGGTGTATCTGACATGACCAGTATGCTATGTATGGCTTGAATTCAGCTAGGCATAAAATCCTTCATGGTTCAATCACAAATATATGTGGCTTCAAGTCTTGGGGATTGTCTCTCACAGGGCTGGTGGTCTTGAGTGCGGAGGCATTGTCTATATAGCATGAGTTCAGCTGCCTCATTCTGCATTAATATGCCTATCTGTATTAAAGAACTTGTATTGTGTGGGGTATATTTCTGTCTTCATCTTTTTTTATTCCTGGTGTAAAAATGGCCAGGACATTTTAAACATTCATAATGTGAGTATTTAATTTTATGAAATCTTGTGTTGGCTTTTCCAGGCAAACCCCAAGTTACCAAATAGCCATTATTGTTTCTTTGTGGCATTTTAACAACACCTTAAGGTGTTGCCTGTGTTCCATGGGTAACATAGAATATTTGCAGACCTCAAGTATTTAACAAATGTTTTCATATGTAAATGTTCACATCAAATTTCTTTCTTGAGCAGTATTAGCAATACCTTAACATGGTGTTTTGGTTATTGCAGTAGGGTTAAGGGGCTGTTGCCTTTATGGTTCTCCCATACTAACAGTTTGTTAACATTGCATACTGTATGAGGCTTACAAAACCTGGGACTGGGCAAGTTATTTTAAATATTCCCAAGTCAGAGACTCAGCAGATCTGCAGAATGTCAGTGTCAATAACAATGCAAATGCAGCTGAGTTAAATTTGCCTATTGGACTTTAAAATACACATTTCAGAAATAAAATTTACTTTCTCCTTTCCCGTAAGACTTTCTCATGTGGATGATGGAAGGCTATGTTTTTTCTTATGCTATTATTTATTTTATAATGTACTCAGTTGATTGTGACTGGTGTTTTAATTAACAACATTTGAGATTAAGTGATGCAATATTAAATGATCTCCACAGTATTAATTTGTAAATAAACCTCAGAGTTTATTGCATTCCTGGGAGGCATTTATTGCTTCATGTTCTGCCAGCCATTATTAATTAAATTATGCAAATAGCATAATTTTTCTGGGAGTCTGCAAATCAAATAGGACTGTTACCACGGTCCAGTTATGTGCTGAACAAGGAAGCAACGTGAAATCCTTGTGTACGATTTATAGAAACAGGAGTTATAGATGGCTATTAGCTCATATGCAATCTTCAGAGTGCCTCTTAGGTACATACTAACTTGCACTTTTTTGACTTTAAAGAAAATGGAAGCTTTTTAAAACAGTATTTTAAAACAATTTCCCCCCTGGTTTGTTTTGGGGTTTTTCAAGCTCTCAGTATATTGTAGACAACCAATATCTTGTTTCCATGAACAAGATGATGATCATAGAATTACTTAGGTTGGAACAGACCTTTAAGATCACCTAGTCCAACCCCAGCCTAACCCTGCCTACTCCACCTCTAGACCATGTCCCCAAGGACAAATCAGTGACAAACAAGTCTGTTCTCCATGAACGTTACAGCTGGTGAAAACACTATCATTTTGGTTTGTTTGGTTTGGGGTTTGGTTTTTTTTTTTTTAATATGTTGATTTGAAAGGTGCATTTTCTTTGGACATAAAGAGAAAATTAAATTAACTAGAACCGGTCTTTTATTTTCTGTCATTTTATAAATCTCCTGACTTGTTATGAATGAATGCAGAATTGAATGAATGAATGCAGACCATAAACAAATCTCTGAGAGAGCCTGAAATGTGAAGTGAGGACGACAGGGTCCCCTGCAAGTGATGTGAAATGAATACAAAGGGCTGCTAAAGGCAGAAGGAACAATGTGATTCCTGTGATTTAGGATCTGTGACAGTCCTCGGAGATACCAGCTAGTCAGGTTTTCTGCATCCAGCATTTGTATGGTTACATATTCTTGGCTAAACATTTTTTGACTTGTCTTTACTCCCTCTTCCTATCTTCAGCCTCAGAACATTCAAATTCCACCCACAGCTCTGATGTGCTGGCTCCTCCTGTCACTCAGTGCCACCCAGGGTTTTTACAGACAAATTTTCTGTCAAAAATGTTATTAATGAAAACATTTATCAGTGTTGGAACAAACACACACCCCTGTAGAATTCAGTTAGTGATCCTAAAGGCTATCCACTGCTCTTCGACCTTAATTTTTATGATCAATTTTATTTGTGCTTAATCCCATCTTTCATTTGGTGACCATGTTGTCTAAACCTGTTTGTGAAAATGTGACATAAGGCAGTGTGAAAAGCCTCCAATGCTCAAATACATCCACAGCTTCTCCCCTCTGTACAAGACCTGTTGTCCTGTTATAAAAGAAGATTAGATTGCTTCGACATACTTTGTTCCAGAGAAATGCAGCTTTGGGTTATCCATCGCCATAGTGTCATCACAGATACTTGCAAATAGTTCAATTATTTGTGCTTTTCTGGGAATCGAGCTCTACCTGTCTGGTCTGTGAGTTCCTGACTCGTTTCTCTGTGAAAGATGGACCTTGTGTTTGCCCTTCAGCACATGTGTCCTCTGTGAGTTTCCAAACAAAAGAGCAAAGATTGCTTCAAGCCCATGTCTTTATACACTGGAATGTATTTCATCAGGCTTTAATTTCAGCAGGCGATTTAAAGATGTTCTGTTCATGTGTGTATTCTCTGCCTTATTCTTTCTCTAGTTTCATCTGAGATTTTCCCCCTTTGTTGCCCTGGTTAATTTTTCTGGCTGCTTGATTGCAGCTGAAATGCAAGGAGGTTTAGCTCTTTGACTGCCTCAGCATCACCCCTTCTGCTTTTATGCTGTGGCAAGGTACCACACTCCTCAAGTTTCCTCAGTAATCCAACACTACTTTATGATCTTTTGTATTCTTCTGTTTCTATTACAGTTTTTCCTTGACTTTCTCTGGCTTTATCCCCCAACTGCTGTGTTTGCTTTTTCTCCTAACCTGGTATAGTCACTATGTTCTGTAGGCTTCCTTTGGTTAAGGCAGGTTGATCTCTTATGAGATTCCCGGTTCTGCCCACACATTGGAATAGTTTGTGTTTCTGCTCTTCATGTTGGGATTGGGGGTGGTGGTGTTACTTTTTGCTTGTTTCTCATTGCTTAAGGACTGTTGTTTAGATGGGCAGCCCAAAGATATGCAGTTCTTGACTGAGGAAACGCTTATGGAAACTAGATAAGAAGGATGTTGGTTGAAAGATAGAAGTACAGAATTACTCTCTCCTTATCATCGTTTTAATTTTCTTTGAACTTGTTGGTTGGCTGCCTTGCAATTTTCAGAGCAGTTTTTTTATTGTGGTGGCTTTTTCTGTGACAACATGCTTAATCACTTCAGGTTCTGCGTGCTCAGTAGCTGTAACTGTGAGATAGTTGGACAATAGCCTTTTTGGGGAAAAGGCAGGTGTCCGCGTGACAAAGAAGTAACAACTCCCCAGCTATTTTTGGGAATAGATTAGCCGAAGCTTAACTTCAAAATCAGTTTATTCATCTAGCAGGTAGAATATACTTGTTTTGGTGCTGTTAGTAGGCCTTCTTGAAGGTCTTATCCTGACCTTCAGCCCCCGCACAAACAAGTTGTGATGGAGGATGAGGGCTGTAATGTCAGCTCTGCTCAATGGTTAGGATTCAGGAAGCCTGACAGAAAGAAGAATCTGGATAAGAATAGGAAATACATAAGAAGAAAGGAAATGGAATGTTCAGTCTCATCAGTTGGTAGCTGCATGGAAATAAAAGTAATTAAATAAAACCCAATTTTCATATTTGTGATGCTGTATGTTCATGCCTGGTAGTAATCTGAAAGTCCACGTCCAGGATAGCGTCATTTCTCTGTAGGCTAGGAATTCTGATGTGCTACAGTTTTCTTTTAAGAGGCTTGTCTGTACTTACCACTGCTGCCTTAGAAATAGAGAGCTCAGCGTCATTTCTGTAGGTAACTTTAATAGAACTTCAGGGGTTAATTTTCCACTTTATAAGTGGAAGGAAAGAAATGAAAGCTTTGTTACTGACTGCATTTTATCCTCTTTTTTCCTGAAGGCTTTTGATAGAGAGGGTGACCCTATAAGATACCTCATTCAGAATGGAGATCCTCAACAAGTTTTTAATCTCTCTCAAAGGTAAGTGGAAAACCCTTAGAAAATAGGCTTGTAAGTTTTCAGTCAAGTGAATATGTGGGCTGAGAGCAAAGGAAAAGATTTCTAATCAGACATATTCAGGTTTTCCTTAGATTGGCTCTTAGGCGTTAATGAGAGCTCTGTGAATGATACTGCACTCTGGAATTTTTCACAGGGGACTATTTATTTATTTTAAACACTTTAGTAGGTAAAGCTCACTGAGGTGGAAACATTCTATTTAAGAGTGGCCAGGGATTAATTAAGAACCTTATACTTGACAGCTCTTGAATAATGACAAGGACAATTTTTGTTTTAGTTCCCTGCCTTCAAGCATTTTAGTCTGTAGTAGAAAGCCTTTTGAGCATTGTTTTAAAATCTGTTTTCCTTAAATTGAATGCCAACTTAAATAGAGTTAGGAAGAGCAGGTATGTCATGAAATTATAAGCCTCAGGTAGGTGTCTCACCACTCCCTCCTTTATTTTATCTGGGCAGCTATTACTTATACTCCAACGGATCTTTTTTCTTTGCAGCAAGAAGGCAGGGTGGTGAGCTGACTTCCCATGGTAGTTGATGGGACAAAAGTAACCTGGGACTAAATTATTCATTGTGGGGGTATAATTGAAAACAAATAGTGCTGATTCAGGGCAAGGGAGAGATTGAACTGGGACAAGTCTGTATATTCTGAGTTAGCTGTAGGTTACTCACAATGATATATCTCCCATATAGGGAGAATCAAATCCCTTATGAAACAAGGTGAGAAAAGCCTTGGAAGATCCCGAGATGCTGATATTTTTATCCACCAAGACTGATGGGCCCTCTAATACTAAAGCCTTGTCAGGCAAGGAAACAGGCATCTTAGAGGAGAGGGGTAAGAGCAGAAAACTATGTTGGGCTGCTGGATTTATTCATCACTGAAGGCTTGAGTTTTCCATGCAAAGCAGGGAAGGTGTGCTTGCTTTGTCAGCTCAGGGGGAGCACGAGGAGTCATGGCTCTCAAGCAGTGCAGAACTGTGGGGTTTTCCTCATAAGTAATGGCAGAAATCCTCCCCTTAACATAGAGAAGCTTGGTCTGATGACCATGAAGTGTGAATTCATGGCTGTGTATTCCATCCAAAACCAGATTAAAAACCTCTCCTTTGCACATTGAAGGCTGCAGGCACAGCACAGCCCTCTGTGCCCATGTGCAGTGTTGCTGCAGTCACAGGTGTCACAACCCAGGGCCTGTTTGGGAGTGGCTGGGATTCCTCCTTCATCACACCCAGCCTCAGGGGCCCATCACAGGTAGACTGACACCCCCCAAACCCCCCAGCCTCACATCTGCCCCACGTGTCTGAGCATCATGGCACATTGAAGGGTTTCAGCACAAGCTTGGGCATGCATTTGTCTTTTTTGATATGTTGCCTCTTGGTAAAAAGGAGAGCTCTGAAGTGCTTTCTGCTTCCTGCTCTCCTTGCATCCATTTCTTGGAAATTGTGCAAAGTTTTCCTCTGCCTTTTGCATGTTGTTTTTTTTTTTTTTCTAGAAGCTGAAATATCTTGATAGGAGATTCAAGTAGGATTAATATTAAACAAAGTATATGTTAATGTGAGTGGCATATTCAGGTTACTGGAATTTATTTCAATAAATACATTTTTAGATTCTTTTGAGACCAAGGTAGAGACCGTGAATGTGGTTATCTCTTTTCCTTTTTTTCATCTGGATTATTTTCTTGCATTGTAGTGTGTATGAATTAATCCCTGTGCAATTCCCTAACTGTGATGGCACAATAACTGAATATTATCAATCTTTACATCTACAAGCTAGATCTCTTGGCCTTAATCTGAGGATTGTGAGATGGTTCTGTTTCTCCTCCTTTGGCAATACAACCTGAGCACAATCTGTAGTCGTTTGGTACCACTTAATGTTCCTCAGGGAATGTGGTGATTGAAAGCTGGGGTATTAAATGAATGCCATTACATTTGAATCCTTAAGTAAAACCCTGGAGGGTTTACACATTAACCTGGCTCTTGACTGGTGTCCATTTATTGAAATGGAGACCATAGGTAGTGGTTGTTCAAGCCATAGGACGGAGAAGACGCAAAACATGCAAAGATGTTGGAGACATTTCAGTGAGTACATACAACTAAAGGTCAGTGTAAGTAAAGCAGTATTTGTTCTCAATATTCTCAGTCCACTTTGAATTTATTTTTTTTGTGAATTAATACTTTACCACATAAGTGTAATGTTTTATTCACTGTTCCTTTCCTAAGAAGTTATTCTATTCATATTTTATCACAGTGTCTTAAACAAATGTTGAAAAATATGTATGATCTGCGACGATAGCTAATTGATTTGCAGAAACACCTTAAGAGAATTGCTAAAAGGCAGAGCATGGTTTAGCATTTTGTGTCAGTTGATAATGCGTTGGAATTTCTTACAGCCCTCACAGGCAGTTAATGTCTTTCTCTGTAGCATCGCTACTGTTTCAACATCTACTATTTTTACATTATAAAAAATTGAATTTAAAAGTTAAATGGCCTTCAGTAATATAACAACAATAATATTACTTGAGCCCAGCTGGATGTTCTGTAGCAGACACTGGAAGCAAAAATGAGATAGGCGGTGTTATTAATTAGTGGCACACAGATTACAGGATAGGTGACTGGAAATCTCCCCCACTTTTACACTCCTTGCCTTCCTGTGGGCTACGGGTATATGCGAGGCTAAGGATTTACTGTTAGTCTAATTGAAATCATAATAGTCTGATCAGATGATTAGTAATAGTCCAGTTACGATGCTAATGAGACTCTGTGAGCAGTGTACCTGCCCATGACAGGGGGTTGGAACTTGATGGTCCTTAAGGTACCTTCTCAGCCCTGACCATTCTATGATTCTAATGCAAATAGCTAAATTTGCATATATATGTATGTGTTTGTATCTGTATATATGTAAGTATAACATAAGTATAATATCATTTCTTTTACATAATTTATATTATGCATCATGTACATATAATGTATATCATTTCTGTAGTATGAAATGTATATAATGCAATATACTACTAATATATCATTTTTATAATACAGTAATTTATCTGATGTTTACATATGATTTATTAATAAATTTATTATATGCATATTTTAAAATTTTATATGTATAATCAGGTATACATACATATGTGTCTTAATGATACATAGCTATATCTTTATAAATAGCTATATATCATTGCAGCTCTAGAGATAGCTGCATATATATTTATATTACTATATATATGACATTATGTAGAAAGCATATATAAATATATACACAAACTTTATGTGGTCTGTCCATGGCTCTGGTGTAATGCTTTGACCTTCCACTTTCCCTTCTGGGCCCTCAGAGCAGTAATCCCCTCAGGAGTCTGGGTCTATGCTGAGCCTTCAGTGTAGGAAGGGGGAGTATGATGCTGATGGTTTCGTTCTCATCACTCTATGATCCATTTTGAGTCCTTTTTATGTTTGTTAATATGCTCTGTACCTCATTTTTTGTCCCATCATCTCCGTGCCAGTCTTCGCTTGCATTTGAACCTACTGCGTGTGGTGTGTTTTGTTGGTCCCTTTGTGACCCCAGACTGGTTTTGGGCAGCTCCTAAGGTTATATTTCGTTATCAGCAGTAGGCCACTGGCAGGGAATTTGTAGCCTAGGAGCTTTGATGTCATCCTGTGGCTGAACTTTCCCTGTGCTGAGATTATGCCTGGACTGGTCTGTACGTAGTTCAGTCTCTGCACAATATCCAGCTTTTAGCTACCTGTTAGTTACAAAAAATATATATTAAAATAAACATCACACTACAAAATTGTAGAAAAGCAAACAAAGCTAAGCCAACATTGGTTGTTGGGTAAGGGCTCATTAGATAATTGCTGTTTAATGGTAAAACCAACTGCTGACCAGGCCAAGGCAATCCCATGCAAAGAAAAGTGACAGGTCCCAAGGTCCTAGTGTAGCTTGGCACAAGGCTCAAGGCTGGGGACCAGGCACATGAGCTCCATGCTTATTGCGTTACAAAACTATGCACAACATCCTGGCATCCCATTGGGTTTTGCCAACCTCCAGCAAAGTACTTTATGTGCAATGAGGTTGCAAGCTTTTCCCTTTGAGGAAGCTAAACATGACATGTGCCTATGTTTTAGTCATGCAGCAGTGAGGCAGATGGAACATAGCATCTCCTGCAATATTCTTTTCTTTGATTACTAAGCTTGTGTTGCAGTTTTGTGTAGCTGTGCTGCTGAGATGGCATTTGCAAGCAGCAGTTACATTTTTCTGCCAGCCCCAGGCTGTAAACATTGGCCAATTCAAGGCCAAAGTTGCTGCTGACCAGGGCCGAGCCAATTGGAGACAGTCACAGCGCCTCTGTGAATCACACATAGGAGGAAAAAAAATGTCAGGCAGGCATACTTTGCCACTGGAGAGGAAAGTGAAACAAGCTGCACAGACACCAAGGCCAGACCCAAAGGAGAGGTAGGGGAAGAATACAGAAAGAGAGTTTCCCCTGCAGCTCGTGGTGAAGACCATGGTGAAATGGGTGTCCCCTTGCAGAACATGGATGAGGATGGGGAGCAGAGACATCTGTGGCCTGTGATCCACTCCTCAGCAAGTTTGCTGGGGGACTTGTGACTTTGTGGGGAGCCAGGCCAGGGGAGTCTGGGCCTGAACATCAGCACCCTATGGAAGGGAGTCCTGCTGAGAGGCCTGTGGTGAGGAGATGACTCCCCAATAGAGAGGACTCACGCTGCAGAAGTTCGTGGATATGACTCTCGCATGGGTGGGACCCCACGGTGCTGCAGGGGAAGTGTGTGTGTGTGTGTGTGTGTGTGTGTGTGTGTGTGTGTGTGTGTGTGTGTGTGTGTGTGTGTGTGTAATGCTGCGCCCCCCCCCCCCAGCCAAGACAGAAGATAACTCCGGTGGAATGGACTGAAAACCCCCCATTCCGCATTCTCTGCCCCTCCCTGTGCTGTGATGGGAGGAAAAAAGGAAGCAAATTTATTATTATAGTCAAGTGTGTGAAGAGGCAAGGGGTGGGGGAGGAAGTAGAAGTGTTAAGATCTAGGGAAGGAAAGCAGATTGTGAGGAACCACCGGAACCCCACTCCCCATTTCCTGCCCCTTCCCACGCCATGTTGGGAGTGGAAGAAGGGAGTAAAATCATGATGAAGTTTAAGTCTGCTAAGAAGGGGAGGGGTGGGGAGAAGGTGCTTTAAGACCTGGCTGCTTCTCATTATCTCGACTCCTCACTGGGTGTATAGGTGTAGTAGTAGCCGCTTCTCATTATCTCAATCGCTCACTGGGTGTATAGTTGTAGTAGTAATAAATCACTTTCTTTTATTCTGTGCTGAGTCTGTTTTGCCCATTGCACTAATTGGAGAGTGATCCCTCTGTCCTTATCTCAAGTCCTAAGCCTCCCAATATATATTTTCTCTCCTTTTTGGCTGAAAGGGGGAGTGAGCGAGTGGCTTGGTGGGCATTTGGCCTCTAGCCAAGGCCAAACCACCACAGCTTGAATATTTTTTTACCTACCAGCCTTTGGATCCTCTGGGAAAATGATGCTCCCACTCGCTGTTTCCACCTGTTTCTGTAGTATTTATTTCTGAAGAAACTGCTTGCAGTAGGAGCTTGCCAGGACATGCTGGTATTTGTCTCCACTGAAAACAATGTTGGAAAAAGTCTTGGCCTGGAATCAGTTTACTGAGGTCTTCACTGAGAGTAAGAAGTTACTGCAGAAACTCTGCAGAAATTTACAGTGTAGGGAAAAAAACCTCATTAGGTTCAGATGATACATGTCTGTGTGTTCTGGAAAAGTACAGCTAATGAGACTTTGTAGTTTGGTGGGACTGTGCAGTTTGGTTTGGCTTTTTTGTTGTTCTAATAAACCCTCTTTCTGAACAAGCAGCTGTTTGGTTCTAGGTCATGAATGTAAAATGCAGGTTGAACCAGTAAAATTCATAGCTGTTCTGATAAATGCTTGTGTCCACTAAAAATGGAGTAACATGTGGAAGGTCAGAGCATACCAAGATCTGGCTGCTGTGGATTTTGTACTGCAAAATCACATGGTGGTACGTTTTTCTTAAAATGTTTCCAGCTGACCATCACCTGTTTGGTGGAGCTTCATGAGAGAAGCTGCTTAGCCATGCAGCTAAAAGATAAATATCATCCCAGATCCATGGTTGTTTGGTGCATCTCTCTGAAGTAGCCCATGGCTTGGTTGGTGTTGGAGAGGAGAAGTCCATTTGTTACATACTTGTCCAGGCTCCTGTAGAGGAAATACGGAGCTTTAGGGCTGGTCAGGGAAGTACAACTTGTGCCAGATCAGTTAAGCTTCTTCATGCCTGTAGTGAGTCCATGGTGGGATCTTGTCTCTGTGTTGTTCCAGCATACGTCCAGGTGGCTTCAGCACTTTTGCATGACAAAGTCAGGTCATCCTAGACAAAAATATCTAAATTAGTTTAGTTATCAGCAGGAATTGCAATGCTTTCTGACAGCTTTTTTGTAATATTTTGTGTGTGTGTTAATGGCTTCCAAATAGCCCTTCATTCATCATCTTTTTAAAATGGGAATCAATAATCACAGTATCCTGATTAATGGTCTGCACCATTTCTGCCTTTATTAATATTATTATACCTGTGCTTTCACTGGAAGGGCATTAGCTCGTTGCAGCACTTCCACTGATGTTACACAACACGCACGTTAGTGGCCTTTCCCTATAAAACTCCGAGGAGGCTTGCACTGAACTCTGTGCGAGTTGTATTCCCAGAGTGTGCTGCTGCGACTCTGGCAGGGGTAACGGGATGCCTCTGTGAGTAATAGACTGCTTGTGATTCTCTCTTCTTACATATCATAGCAGTGAAGCTTTCTAACAAACCAGTGCTGTGTGCTCAGCGTTTGTAGAACCCTGCCGATCACTAGGCTGCTATTGTGATCCTGAATTACACACTATCGAAGCGGAAAACTTCAGTAATTGGCTCAGCGTTTTTATTAGGCTTTAGCTACACAAAGCGAGCTTTCAGTTGTAATAAAGCCTAAAAGCTTATTAACTTGCTTGGAGGGAAACGTGTGCGTAACGCAAAGTAGCGGAACAAAAGTGCTTGTAGATACCTTACAACTGTTGTGATAACACTTTATGTTTTTGTTTTATTACTAGTTCTGGACTGCTAGCCTTAGGAAAGCCCCTGGACAGAGAAAGCACCGATCGCTATATTCTGATTGTTACCGCCTCGGATGGCAGACCAGATGGGGTGAGTTTCCTGTGAAAGTGTAAGAAAACGAGCTGTTACGATATGTGGTTAGACACTTAAAATAGTTGAATTGTCGTATTTTATATGGGTCTTGACCAAATACATCTACTCCAGGACAATTTTCCTTTATCTCCAAAAGGTTTGTATAGATAAAGCCTGTGTATCACTAGGGTGATGTCCTTTGATCTTGAAATGAAGAGACTTTGCAGCCTCTTTGTTACTCTTCAATGAGAATCAATGCAGGCAAGGTTTTGCATTGTTCAGATACGTGCAGATATTCTTACTATTTGTTCTCTGTGCTATAAAGTAACAGTCTGTCTTCTTGCCTTCTCCTAACCATCAGTTATGTGGGCAACTGTATTACAGATTTGTATTTTACCTAGGCAAGTGTATTGTACCTATTTCAGAATTAAGAGATGAAAGCACTGTCCATCTTCAATTATTTTTTTTAATCTCTCAAGAAAAATCCGGAAGACTGCCCATGCTGCTTCTTTTTAACAAAAAAAAAGCAAACCAAAAAGCAAACCAAAAAGCAAATCAAACCAAAGCATCAAGAAATAAAGCAAAAAAACCACCCTCAACTTTTTTATTGGGGGGTATTTCTGTGTCTCCTGTGCTTGCACAGATCTGGCATGCAGTCATCGTGCGACCAGACCAACAAACTCCTGCTCATGTTTGTGCTTAGTATAATAAAACTGTGATTTTCAATTTCCATATTAAAAAATGGTGGAGTTTTTAAGGAGTTATGTATTTATCAGGCAGAGACAATGGGATTAATTTATCTGAAAATTTACAGCAATCCCAACAGGGAGATTTTATCATAGTTGGGTTGTGCCAGATACATGGGAATGCGGCGCTTGTGCTGTGCACTAACAGCAGAGATGGAGGAATTGTCTCTCTCTATCTGACTTTAAAATTTTAGTGTGTAAAGGTAAACCTAATATGATACATTCACACTGTCTGGGCTGTTCTGGGAGGCAGTGTTCAACTTTGGGACTGAAACTGAAATTTCTGGCAGTTTGTTATGGAGCCATTGTGAAAGCTCTGTGGTTTGGACCTTTGCTCACCCTGTCTTCATGGCAGCAGCAGAAAATCTTACATTATTTATGTGCTTTTTTCCCCCAATTTTAGCTTCTTCAGCTTGTAATGTTTGCCTTTCTTTCAGTATTTACTCCATGGTTTTTGTTCCTATGTGTTCTGTATGGTTCTTTATGTGGCAATACAGAGTAACTAAGAGAGCCTGTACCTTTTGCATTAAAAATCTGCTTATAGTTACCTTCAGTATTCAAATATTTGTAATTTTGTTACTTGTCAGCTACTCACCATTCTTTATAGCTGCAAGTTCGATTGTTTTCATCTCTAACTTCCACCTTTGAAACCTACAGATGTACATAAAAGGCTTGCCTTCTGTTTCAAACTATGTTGTACTGCTGGAACTCTGTGGTGTAGAAATGCTGCTGAAGCTTCCTCTCTAGAACAAACCTAGAGATTTTTTCTCTTTTTCCTGGGACTTAACTGGCTATCTGATCCATTTGAATGCTCGGAAGAAAACAATTGCTTTTTTAATAGAAATCCAGCTAATTATGGCATGCTGCTTAAGATAAAGTAACAGAGATGTGGCTTTTGAAGCCCAACTGTAAAATCCATGAAAAATAAACTCTGGAGGGCTTCATTGCTATTGCGTCTGAGCTGTGCTGATGTAGGGTGGGCACATGTGGCTGCAGAAGCCATCGATAAGTCTGTGAGCGGTCCAGTACCCAGGCTGGGAGCAAGTAGCGGCCATGTCTCTGGGGAGGTGGACTGTCCTTTTATTTGTCATGCATCACATAGCCCATCGAAGACAGGGTAGAGGTTCCTAGAGGTGTGGTTATAAGAATATAAATAGCGCTATTCTCAGAAGTAGTTTTAATGACATGCAAATCTCAAAGGGCTTTTTTTAGGTTTAGTGTTTGGGTTTGTTTTTTCTTTTTAGAAAAAATCAAGAGTTATCCCATAACTAAATCAAATACTTAGAGCCCAAATAACTGTTGTAACATCAGTTAAAGGTATTTGTGATTTCCCAGCACCGGCATTAAACTCCTCCTTTCTCAATACATCTAACCCTTCCCATATCACAGCCACTTGACAAGCAGGAAGATGAGCAAAACAGCAGCGGGTTGCTTTACTCTGTGGTCTTGAGTGCTCTTGATGGGTAGTGGTGTTACCTTGTTGCTGTAGCAAGAACATACACTTAAAAAAAAAAAAAAAGCCCTTCCCTGCTATTTCATTAATCTTGTTAGATATCTGCTGCCCTCCCTCAGTAGCCTATGTGTTTCTCCTGGAGTTTTGTATCCACAGGTATGTGTATGCTGATTGTTGTTACCCCGAAACATTGTCATGCTTTCCAGCCTGTGTTCTCTTTACTGCTGCTTCAGGGTCTCCATCACTCTCTCCTACCTGTCTGTAGCTGTCATCTTCCGTTACAATACCTTATGCCAGTGGAGGTGCACTACTTAAAATTGTCCAGGGATTGACAAGCTTCCCTGACTGCTCCTGCATCCGAAGCTCCTGGTGACAGTAGATGAAACAAACGAGTTGGGAGTTGGCTGGACTTGGCAGTATCACAAATGAAGCTACATAAGTTTCTTAGCTTTTATTTTACAAACAAATAGCAGCTCAGCCCATTAAATCTCCATGCTTTTTCTGTGCCAGGAAACAGTGGTTTTGACTAATTTGCCAGTCTTCTGTGTATCTTTGCATAATTTCTTTGATTTGCAGCTCTTTTGGACTTGCTCCCTGCTATTTTGACAGGCTCCTCCTGGGTTGGGGACTCGTTTAAAGCTGCTGGATGGTAACAAGGTAGTAGCTAGCATGGTAACTCTTGTAATCATGCAAGTACTTGTTTCAACAAGTGGATAAAATTTCATGGAGGGTTTTGTTTTGGTTTTAAAAATTATTTTACATCAGATAGCAGTGGTGTCTCTTCAGGAAAAAAAACCCCACATCCTTACAGTTACAGAATACACCTGATTCTTGTTTCAAGGTTGGCTTTTTGGAATAATTCTGTTAGTCCCTACAGAGAACCCGGTATCTGGTTGAAGAACTTGTTTCTGTTTCCCTACAGTCACAAAGTTAACCCCACAGGCTGGTACAGGCTAATTGAACTGACATTACAATATTTCTAGGTAGTAACATATAAAACCTGATTTCCTTCCATCCAACAGCAGGCTATTTGAAACTACCCATTAGTGTCACATGTATTTTGAGTAAGCGTTTGAATTCTCTAAAACAATTTCTGCCTTTGCTTGTTTCTTCAAAATTTTAAAGGGATTTAAAGGGAAAGTACTTTATTGCTGTGTTTTTGATGATTCTTTAACTAGTACTTCCCCTTAAGTTGTAGCCTGAAAATTTGATGGTTTTATACAATTTTGTAGTTGGGTTTTATGAAAAACAGAGGATCACAGGATAATTCATGTGGCAAGGGATCTCAAGAGGTGATGCTGTTTGAGCCTATTCCTCAAGCATGGTCAGCCATCGTTGTACTGACAGTTGAACTATGGAGCAGGTTATCTGAGCACCAGTCCCTTGAGAATCAGTGTTTCCTCCTTTCCTGTAATCATGATGGTAGGAACCATTACCTTCTTTAATACAGCCGCTATGGGATTGCTGACCTTTGAGGAGCTGACAGTGTCCCCTGCAGCTGTGTGCCCTGAACACTCCTGTGTTGTAAACTCTGTGGGGTATTGGACCAGTATACACAGTACGGTATCAGCCCTCCTTTTTATTCCTGATGTTATCTAGACAAAACTAACTGTTCCCCATCATCATCTATGAAGGCTATCAAACAATTTTTTTTATATTTGAAAAGTCTGTGGTGCCACACACCTTAAAGTGTTGGTGTTTTAAAGTGTACTTTTCCTGCTGCTTTTTCTGTGTCATTAATAAAGGGTGGAAGAGATTTTTCACAATGTTGCTATGGCGCTAAGTAGTTGAGGTTCCTGTATTCTAAGCCCGAGGCGTATATAACTGCCTAATGTTGTGTGGTCATGTGACAGTCATGTTAACACCTTTTGACTTTTGGGGACTGTTTATTCCATCAAAATTAATATGGACCTACTTATGCCTTTACCAAGCAAAACAGCTTTCCATTTAGCAGTGTGGCCTTTCTGACATCATTTCATCACTTCTGCATCCCTTATAATGTTCATGATTGTTTAAAATGCTCAATCATGCTTCCCAAGTTGTTATTGTTCTGATTTATAACCTGGAGCATTAACAGGTTTGTGTTTTTTCTCTGACCTTCGAGTAACATGACCCACCACCCAGCACTGTTAACAATACAACACAACAATTAAGTGTGCATTAATTTAGATGTCAGGAAAATACTTTTATTTCCATAGTAGTAAGACTTGGTTGTGGATAGACAGAATAATGACACCCAGATAAAAAAAATGTATCAAGCTCTAGTTGTTTTCACAAGTTGTGGTATGTTTGGATGGGATTTCAAGACAAGAAGTCATGTCTTTGCATTTCAGAGGGGAAAGCTAGAAATAAATATGCATGTCTTTTGTTAGAAGAAAGAAAAAGCTTTCTGTGTTATTTATTTTTGGCTTGTGCAAGTGTGTGTGTCAGTTCATTTATATATATAAATCAGGAAGCTCCATTGTCTTTTCTTACCATGTATTGTGTTGTTTAAGCAGAATTCAAATGTCCAGATACAAATGTCTAATCCTGAAAATATTCACCCAGCACTCAGAAATGCATTTATGCCCAAGTCTTGGCAAAACAGAGCAGCTTGATGCCTACTCTACAGACCCATTTGGGAGTTAGTAATTATGTATTCTTAAAAATGGGCAGTCATCCAGAGGGTGTTCTCAATCTCTGTTCCAGTAAGGCGGAAGGAGAGCAAACAGCATTGATGCCCCTTGTCTCACTCATTTTGTGGTACCCTGAAAATGCCAATGGGAGTTCAAAATTCTCTTGTTTGTTTTAGAAGACTCAGTATTTATTTAACCTGTTTACCCAGAGTCATGCCACTGACGTGCTTTGGAAGTCCAAAAATAGCTGTTGTCCATCTGCTCTTTGGAAGTTTGCTCAATCTGAGGATCAGTGGGTAGGAAAGATCAAAGGTGACCTGGCTCTGAGAGGCTTTCTCTGAAAGCCACCAATCTAAGATCTTGCCTGCTAGGCTCAGACTGGACGCACATCTTCTGTAGTGAACACTTAGTGAAAAAAATGGGAATAATTTTAGCAATGCAGACTCCAAAACTGGTTTTGGGTCATGTTTCCTGAGGAAACAGAGGCGCCTTCAGGTGACCTTTGGAAAGGTCTGAGAGAGAACTGTTTTGGTAGTCTGCTCTGGCCCAGAGCAATTGGGTGCTAACCACAAGGATTTTACTGGCATTTTTGAACATATTTTAAGTCTTTTTGTGCTTTCTATATGGGGTACCCAGTACTGGATCCCAGATTCCACTCTAATGTCTGATGCATAAAAGGGAGATGCTGCAATGCTTAACCTTTAAGCGTGACTAAAACATTTGTAGAGTTGCAGTGTACTCAGTACAAGGGCTTAAATCAGTGGGGCTTAGAGTTGAGAAGCCCTGAACTCCATATTCCTGGCTACAATATGCAGAAGTATGGTGTTTGTAGAAGGTCATGGAAGTCTCTGCCACGACGATGTCCTCAGAAGGACCAGGAGTTGAAGGCTAGTGTTTGTTCGCCTTGTGATCTAGCTTGCCATTTGCCACAGGCTGTAAATGAAGGTAGAATAGATATCATTGTATTCTTGATCCTAGCCAAAGATGTGTTGGAGCAAGGAAACCTAATATTTGTCTGTTCCAGGTGCCTTGAGGCACATTGCCGAGCTTTCTGTAGGCAAAGATTCCTTGCTGTATTCCTCCTTAGAGTCTTGTTCCTGGTTAGATCAATGGCCCCCAAGTGAGCCGTAAGTAGAATCCTAGAATATACTGAGTTGGAAGGGACCCATAAGGATTATATGTAACCTTATTTCACCACTTCCATTGTGAAACACCATGGACTTGGGTATTTCAGTCATCCTAGATCATTAATAATCTAGAGCATCTGCCTCCCATGACACTTGAATTAATTACATTCCTTAGAGCAAACAGGTAGCACTAGATCAAGCTAATTTAGACAAACATTTACTCCTTGAATAGCAGAGAATTAATTACAGTAATTTTTCCATTGCTGCTGTAAATATCACCTGTACCTGCTCCACATCAGTTCCTATCAAGAATCAAGCACGCATACCTCTGTCAGTAAGTACTCACTGCTCAGAGATGTGGTGCACAAAAGGCTTGTTATTGAAAAAGGCTTCCCCTTAACTGACCTTTCTGTGATCAGTAAAACAAGATTGCAAACAAAATAAACCAATGGAATCTCTTTGTATTTTGGAACTTCAGTACTACCTTAATGCAGCACATTTATTTTGATCTGTTGGTGCAGTAGGAAAGTTCTTCTGTGATTATAGGATTGAAAATATTGAAAGGAACAATGGAAACAGATAAATGATTATGTGCTTTCTCTAGCTCTGAAGATCTCCTCAAATAATTTTCTTTTCAACAATGCAACCTGTAACTAAAGAGAAACTGCCTGTTACTGTTTTCCTGATAAGATATGTATTTCTTATGAGAGCACCTTAAAAGATTCAGCTGATTCGCAAATTTTACTTTGCACAAGAATTTGTCTAGACAGATTTCCTTCTTTGCATCATCTCTTTTACTAGGGTGAGCTTCAGGAAACTCCCAAACTTCCAGCGTTTGTGCAGCTTGCTTGCTTGCATTGCATGGATGATATCCCCCATCAAGGCTTTGATTTCAAGTGCCAACGGGGTAGTGGTGATTTAAGTAATCCGCATGAAGAAATAATTTGATCACAGTTTTCCATCAAAGGTTTTGAGCAGATGGAAATTCTGGTTTGGAATATGACTTCATTATTTTAAGTGAGAAACAGTTCTGCACCAAGGATTACTGAAGCATGTTGTACCCCAAAATAAATACCCTTGAGTAGAACTATGTTAAAGTAGATCTCCCAGCAAAGTTCACAGTAACAGTAAAGTATGGTGTAACGCTGAGTACCCATTGCTCTTACTGTCTGTATACAGTAATCCCACAGTCATGGCAGTAAATACCATGGTCAGAGATTCCAGTTACCCTGGAAAAACTTAGTCTGGGCAGACTGTCTTCCAGCCAGCGCTGTGTGTGCAAAGTTGGAGAGCCTAAGGGCAGACAGATCTCTTGAAGCTCCCTGCCCTGAACTCCTCCATATCTGAGCGTGCCTTTGAGACAGCTGGCCTCTGTTCTTTTAGTAATGGCAGTGAAGTCTCAGAGTACTAAGTTCCTAAGTAAGCAACTAACCCATGTAAGAAGGGTGCAAGTATTGCAGCTGAAGGCTGGGATGGCCCCCATTCCTCACCAGCTTTGAAGTTCTCTGGTTTGTTTTATGGTACAGACATATTAGGAGAGATGCCACAGCTGTATCTGTTTGTGATTAAGATACCCAATCCTGAATTTCTGGGTTTTGGAAATCTGCCGGTTTTCCAGAGCCATGTTTCTTAAGGGTGCATGACAAACATAACCTATGTTGTACCTTAGCCTCCAGCTAGGTTAGGTGATGTGTAGTGCACAATGCGCTCACAATCTGGGTGGTTTAGCCTGAGCTGTATGGCTTGGGATATTAGGTACCAGCTGCTGTGCTGGTTCATCTCTCAAACAGTAATGTTTCAGTCCTGTCTTATCAAGATGCTTTTCAGCTGCTGGGACAGTAGATTGATACTCTTTCTCTTCCACAAATAGATGCAGAGCACTGGAGCCCTGGCTGTTGGAAGGCTGGGGACTGTTGTAACAGCAGAGGCCTACCCCATCAGTCCCACACGTTTAGAAAGGACGTTTCTCCAAAGTACATGATTTTCTTTCCTGCTCACATTCTCATCTTTCACGTATTCTTTTTGGATGAATGAGGTTTCAGTTTTTGAGGGAGTTTCCTTTGGGGATTTATTTTTGTGTATTAGACAGCTTTTGTCTTTGTCTCCTCTCCAGCCCTTTTCTGATCTTTTTTCATTAGTCTAATTATTGACAAGCTCCAGCCTTGTCTTTCCTTCCAGCCTCAGTCTCTTCTCTCTCCTAAATCTCTTTGCAGTCCAGCTAGCCATTTCTTCTTTATAACTTGGAGAGGTGTAGAGGGTTGATAGATACCACTTTTAAAGTTCCCATGCCCTACGTTTGAAGGAAACAAGGTCTGAGAATACCTGAGGCTTGCAGCCTTGCTGGTATAAACAGATGAGAAGAGAGTAACATGCTCCCCCTTCCCCCATGGCCCGGTGGACGTTGTTTGTGGTGGTTATCCAGCTTCTGTGCATTCAGAAAGGTTAGTGACCATGACCATATTTGCCCATGACTTTTTCTGATTTTGGCACTTCATTGTCATCCTCCATTACCAGTTATTGTTAGATTTTCGTTAGAAACATCACTCTTCAGGTTGTCAGTCTCCTGGAGCACTGAACTTGGCCAGGACAGCAGTTTACCTGTTACACAGTTCGTGTGTATTTTATTCTGTTCTTTATTGCTCCCAGTGTTTTAAAGTCTGAGCAGCCGTTGCCCCTGTTTGCTAAAGTATAGATCTTATTTTGGATGTTATAATTGAAGTGGGGTCGTCTCAAATTGCACATAAACAAGTCCTGATATGTAGATCAGAAGCATTATTTATAGTTAATTTTTCCACCAAAGAAGGCTGCTGGCTTTGCCTCAGATCTTATTATTTATAAACTAGTTCTATCGAGAGATGATAGCATTTGTCTTGGAGTTTGTCTAAATTAATAAACTCTCTTGACATCAGAGCTAAGAATATTTCCTCTCCAAGGCACAGAATGCTCTCCTCAATTTCCAACTTCAATTTAGATGGCAGGGTACAAATAAAATAAGTCGCAAGTGAAATTTCCTTCAGATTTATCATCCATAACACTTATCAGGGCCCAGCGTGCTTAGGACAAAAGACATTTGTGGAGGCGGTGTAAAAGTTATGTTTCTTGCTCAGGGAAGAATTATATATATAAGTTATTTTAGTGGCCCTGAGAAAGCTATAAATTGCAGTTGTTGATCCTTTGTTTGACCTAGGTTTATTATAAAAGCAGTAGACACAGTTTGCTTCAGTACTATATAGGTAATGCTTGGTGTGAGGCTGTAGCACTTTTTTCCCCTGCGTGACTTTCTGGCAATAGCTTCAGCACCCCTTTCCAAACCACACCTGAGGAATCTTTTGTGGAAACACCTAGTTTTGAAACAGGCAGGGCAGTGATTAATCTGTACTGTAGGAATGATCTTGGTATTTTTGTGAGGAGCAGAAACAGTCATGAATTAAGTCTCTCTCATGGCTTTGGGGAGCCACTCAATTTTGTTTAAAGTCTTTTAGTGGTAATTAAACATTTATCAGGAGCTTTATCAAAGCAGGAGCTCTGTTTCATGAATGCTGTTGGACTGACTCTTTTAGGATCCTCTGCCAAACACTGCAACTTTTCATAATTCCTTAAGAAATCCCTGAAACCTTTTCCTTTCATTCTGAAACATGTAACAATCAAAATAGCATATGTAGAACAACAGGGGCAAAATAAAAGATTCTGGCTACAACTGATTTTCTTTAAACATCATCTTTTTCTCTATTCACTTTCCCCAAATTTTGCAAGGAAAATTCTGTTTCATGCTGCTGGTGGTTGTAAGCATTGCCTTGATTTGTCTCCATAGGCAGGTCACCTCGCAGTGGTGCCAAACTGAGAGGGGACTAATGCTGTAGGGAGCTGGGAATGCAGGTTCCAGATACGTCTTACAGCACTCCGTGTATGAGAACTGATGAATGAAAAGAAACATCTCTCTCTCTCTCCGTGTGTGTTACCCCCCAATCTTGGTGCTATGAGATGTGCAATACAGCTATCTCTTCCCCCACCCTGGCTAACAAGACAAGGAAGGTGGCTTTGCAGATGGAAGGGGGCACCCAGTCGGAACTCGGAATGAAATGAAACTTTTGTGATTTGGTAGTCAAAATTGACAATTACTTTTAGACCTCTTCATTACTGACTTAAAAATGTTGACGTGATGAGTTGTGACAAAGCTGAAAGCATCCCCACCTCTGTGTGTGTGTGCTGGAGATTTCCTTAGTGGAAGAATTTTGGCTGATGACATAGAAAACGACGTGTGGTTTATGTGACAGTTGGAACAATTTCAGGCAGCCACTGCTACCTGCTGTTGAAAGTGGTAATAAGGAACTCTACACTTCTCTAATGGGACTGAAACTGGTCTGCATAAGAAATCCAGCAACCCTTTCTCAGTGTGTTCACTTGGATCCTCTCCGCAGTGCAGTTTTTATCCTTGAGGCATGCATTCACTACCTGTAGTCCTTCTCGCCTGCTCATTGGCATTCCAGAGAGTTTCCGGGCACAGGGTAGGACAGGGTATGGCCCTGGTCTGTTTTCTTTCTCATTTTTTGTTACAGCTAGCCCAGAACCTAACTTCTAGGCAATGATTATTTAGTCAGTGTGATTTTTAGTGTCGCTGGGGACTTTTTACACAATCCACGGGACAGATGATCATGATGTTACCAATAGCGCTCTGTGCTGCAGTTCTGAACTAGCTGCAGTGATTTATTCTAGCTGGCTGATAAAGGCTATTTCAGAACAGCACATTGGTCTTAAGCTGTGGCTTGTGGAAAGCTTAAGCAAATCTTTGGAGCCATCTAATGGGGATATAAAAATATTGATGTTATTTAATAATCTTTGATTATAGCAGCTTCTGACACTAAGGGCAGACCCCATGCTCTGTGCATCACAAAGAAATTAAAGTAGCCAACTGACTACCACCTCATGTAAACAACTAGCATTGTGCAGCGGTGGGATGTTCTTTCTCAGTTTGAGATTGGTGGTACTGGCTTGAGGGGAAGGGGAAAGCATTGCTGCCAACCCAGAGTTCGTCCTGAACACTCCTCTTGGCCATCCTGCCCTGAATGCTGCATCCGCTTTGGGAAGTTCACTAAATTGTGTCTAATATAAGAATGAGGATTTTTTGAAATCTTGGTCTTATTACAGGATCTTATTTTAGTATTCTTGGAAGCTTAGGAAAACCAGAAAACTTTATTTTATACAGTAATTTTCCTGTTTGCCATCTCAGTAAAATACTACTCCTTTGCAAAAATACTGGGTTTTTTAATTCATAAGTGGAAGTGTACATATGACTCGAGGCTCTGTAGCAAGCAGAGCACTATTCTCTGTGGCCATGTTGGTGGGCAGGTAAGGTAGGGTTAAGTTTAAGATGAGTGACAGCAGAGCTGGGAAACAGTTCCAAATGTCTCTTCTCCATCCCTCTCTCTCTTCTTATAAAATCTTCACAAACTTTCTTTTTTTTTCTTGTGAAACTAAACTAAGCCAAAACTCTTAATTTCTTTTCCAGTTTTTGTTAGCCTGGGGGTTTAGTCTGGCCTAGAATCCTTTGGCACCAATGACAGCTCCTACCTTACCTTAGGGAATAGCCTTTAGAATAACTTGAGAAAGTTTTCACCCTTCAGATGCACAAGTCAGGCTGGTAGTTGATTTATTGCTTTTTTGGGTAACCCCTGTCTAATGACAAAAAGGCATCAAAAACTCAATTCTTTGTGCCCAGGGAGTGCAGGGAGCAGGTTCCCAGTACTTGTCTACAGGACAAAGACAATCCTATTTTAACATCCCATTAAAATTCTCTTGAATAGAAGAGAAATACTTCCAAAAGCACTCACTGTTATAAGCCAGTGTTTTTATGCCATCTTTCTCTCCGTTGATTGAATTGAAGAGCTTTTATTACCCTGTATTTGGTAGAATCAGGTTAGCATCGGAAGGTGGGTTTGCATTCAGTCCTGGAGGGTGTTTTGTGTTGGCAATGATGCAGAAATTGCAAAGTATATTTTCCTTATGTAAATTGAATTGGTAATGTCAGTTTCAGAAACAATTAGCAAATAACTGAGCGTAAGTGAATGTAAGAAGCTAGTCCCAAAGCATCTTTATGTTTCCTTGTTTAAAAATACTCCGTGTTCATTGCTTATTGAGTATTAAGTAGTTACTGTGTGGTGCTCATTGTGGAACAGATTGTTTTCTGCATTTGCCTCCATATGAGAACTGTGGAAAAACTCTCACTGGGAAGAGCTGCACTGTGCATGGATATTATTCATGCCACTGGGATCTGCTCTTTCCTGTGCTGGTATCATGAGGGATGACTAAGGAAGCTGGCCAGCACAGGTAGCACCCCAGTGAAGACGTGGGACACTGCAAATGCATGAGCCAGAATTATTGCTGAGAAAAGAAGTAGCTGACTCCTCTGATACTGGTGACTGGGCTGCTTGCCAAGTCTGAGGATTTGGAAGGTGAAGGAGATTGACCTGTTATGGGATCTCTCCTGCAGAGAGTAAGTTATCAGACTGAACTGGCACCGCTGCAGTGAAAGCATGGCCAAACACTGTTAAGATAGTGAGTACATTAGTTGTCTTTTGCCAGTGCCTTTCACATGTGGCAGATACAAGGATCTTGCTCCTTCATGAAAATTAGACTCTTCTGTATTTGTCATGACAGTTACTGTAGGGAGCTGCGGGGCTGTAACACTGCTGGAGGTTTGGTATGCGGGAGGTACTGCACCAGAAGATGTTTTAGAAAAGGGAAAGGTGCAGGTTTCCATTCAGACTTTTTGGTTTCTTAAGGGAGGGTGGTTACAGGTTTCTCTATGAAATCTGTGCGGTGCCACTTCCTAACAGGTTGGTCAGCCTAAAAGCAAGGGGCTTTTACAGGGACTACATCAGCACTTGTAATTGCTGTGACTGTAGTGTTCTATAGATTTCCCCCAGTGCAGCTTGATGCAGAGTAGTTCAGTACCTGAAGGCACCCCGACACAGCACAGGACAGCTGATGTAGTAACACACTGTGTTTGGTAATCTACTGCATTTCACAGTGGCAGCATCTGCAGCATAGTTGACATTGCAGGTATCACTGCCACTGGGGGACCAGTGCAGAACTGAGTGGGGAACACCAGCATTAGCCATCTGCAGCAGTAAGGCATCAGTGTTCAACTTCAGGAGGGTTTCTCTCTAGCACCTCTACCCTTGATGTACCTGTCTAACGGTCTGTATTTAGAGAACAAGGTAATTTTGTTTTCTTTACATATGCACTGAATGAAACACTGAAGGAAGCAGTCGTAGACCAATGATAGCATGTCAGAGTACCACTTTAGCCGGCCCATCCCCTGCTTCACCTCAGTTTCCAGGACTATCACTCCTGTCAGTTGCTAATGCGTCTTGCTCCGGGGGAAGCTGCTGCAGTGGCCTGTGCTGTCTGTGCTGCTCTGTTACTGCAGTAAAAGCCTTTCCTGGTGGATTGTTTCAGTCTTCCTTACCATAGCTCTTGCCTGGTAGTGCTTCTCTCTTTTCTGGTGGACGAAGAGCACTGTTCATCCCATGCCTTTACAACCCATTCCACAGGAACTTGCATTGTTAGCCTCAGCTCTCCTGTAGTTACATTTCTAGGCTATAAAACAAAGGTACGTTTTTGTTGCGCTTGCCACAATGTTTACATTCAGGAGGCTCAAACTTGGGGTATTTCACCTCAGCACAAACCTGTTAAACCCAAGAAACAGAGAGGTGTAGAGATACCAAAGCTTTGGCATGTTCTGAAGTAACAAACTGCATGAAGTAGCTGGTGTTAGCTGATGTTTATGTTCTGGTCTTAAAACCTGGTAAACCTGAAGCTCCAGTTCACAATGGTAGTTGGTGCTGTGCTATGTTTGGATTTATGGATCAAAAGTATCTGTGATAGCAAAGGTGTTAGCATTTGTTGAATGAATTTAAAGTACAATGCTGTATTAATTACAGTAACATGGTGTTTTGTGTCTGAAACACTGAGTACGAGGGACCAGCGAGAAGGGCTCTCACTTGAGCTGTGAAGATCTGCCAACAAAGTATTTCGCTCTCCAGTTGCTTTGATTTGGATAGAAAATGTCAGTAGGGAGCACAGACATGTTTTGCTGAAGTTTTATGTGTTAAATGTAGTTAGTGATGCCATTCCCCCTAGGGGCCTCTCTGTTTGTGCGAAAGTCATGTATGTCGGTGTGATGTGGGTACAGAGATCTCTGAGCTAACACCAGCTGAGCTCACTGCGGAGGTGTGGTGGCATGATTATGCCAGCTAGGAGACTGACTGATCATCCAAGCCAATCTTCACAGTAGCATGTTTTGATTAGAAAAATCAGTCATTTCTTTCCAAATTTATAATTCTAGGTCATTTTCATATTTGTATATCTTTTTTTTTTTTTTTCCCTACACACAGAATGGAAGATCCTTAAAATACCATATAAGTAAAAAAGTGATCTGTTGCCCTTTGTGCACCTCTAATGCATTTTCAGTCTCAAGCCTATTTTGTCTTAGAAGGAAAGCAAAAAGAATCTCTTCAAAGAAATAATGATTCTTGTTTCACAGAAACATGCATGGGGGGAAATGGATGGTCTGTTTGCCTCTGATTCTGTACTGGGTGGGTCTGGTATGTCACAGTGAGGTCGTCGATCAATTGTCATCCAGGAAACTGGAAAGTAAAGGTAACTTGTTCCTAATGTTATCTTTCTCTGTAGACCTCAACTGCTACTGTGAATATAGTGGTGACAGATGTGAATGACAACGGGCCTGTTTTTGACATGTTTCTACCTAAGAACTTGTCTGTACAGGAAGAGGAAGCCAATGCTTTTGTTGGTCAAGTAAAGGTAAGTTATCATCTGTGTGGAGTTAAATTGTTTATCTTCATACCCAAACTGCTCAGGCTGTCAGGAGAGAGCACAAAACTCGTATCAAAATGTCTTGGGTTTAAATGCAAACCGTCTGTTGTCAGATGCATTTATGTTAATGACATCGTCTTTTGGGCTTTAAAATACAGAACTTTTTTTTTTTCTTCTGCTTGCATAATAGCTGAAAAGGCCTTTTCATTTAAAAATGGCACATTAAAAACTGTTTATGAAATCAAGTAAAAGCTTGTAACAGATTTACAATGTTACAACATTTTTGCCATGATTTTTATATGCTTATGGATTTCTTCTAAAATATGTTTCTAAAGTACTGAAAGGGTGATACACATGTATATAAAGTTGTCACGCATATAGAAAATTTTATGGCAATTAAGGGGAAAAAACAATTAAAATGTTGATTTGAAATGATTGATTACCTGTCATAAAAATAGATGGTGCTTGGGGTATTGTTAATTGGAGGGATATAAAGCTGTGAAAGTTTTTATAACGTAGATGGCTCTTCTGTCCTGTCACATGTAAATTCAGTCGCTTGAAGCATGTACCATTTTTTGGTCAATCAGTTTTTCCTAACACCATCTGAAAGAAGTATGATTTACTTTCTTTAACTAGCAGTTGAATAAGCATTTCATTTTTCCTTCAGTGACAGGTTAGCACGAAGGTTGCATGCAGTATGAGCTGCAGATAAAAGATTAATTTGGAAGCAGTTATTTTTTTAGGACTTTAGGCAAAAAGTGTGTGACTTTGTTTCCAGTAGCAACTATATCAACAGAGAATGGGAGCTCTGTAACTGCTGTATTAGCTGTACCTTCAGAAAGAATGGGATGGCTTTGGTAGCATGGGAACTGTGCTGGGTAGCATATAACCCTAATAACCATGTTTGTTTCCAGATTTCTGTTGTTCAGTAAGACATCCACCAGCGCTTCTTGTCTACCATTTTTCTTTTTGAGTGAAGGAGTTGTTTTCTGGTCTTTATAACTTGAAAAAAAATTGTTCCTATGGAATAGGCGTGTATTTCCTTCCAACGTGGTCGCATGTTCACAGGGTTTGATTTTTATTTGAATTATACTTGAGGTTTGTAGGCTTATTCTGTGTGGTTTCTTTTGTGCTTATGCTGAAGTGGTTCTATGTATGTCTGCACTCTGCTTTCTGCATAGCCCCGTGTCATTAAAGGTGGGTACTGCTCTGAAGCTGTCTGAGCTCTGGTGTCGTTTTCAAGGGAAATAACTTCAGTCAGCATTGATGAAGATTAGAGTTTTCCTACAACTTTATTTTGTTAAGCTAGACTCAAATATCAGCCACATCAATGCCTGTTTTGAAGCCTCGGTCATATAGAAATAAGGATCCCTTCAATTAAATCAATTTCCACAAATTGACAAGTTATTGCTTTGGTTTTTGTCCTGGTGTTCAGCTTCTCTGGTCATTTTTCATTTTGCATCCTAAAATATATGGACATGGTATTTCAAATCAAGGTAAAATGCCTTTAAAATCCACTTTGTGTTTTGCTGGGTACCCTCCAGGTACAATAATCTGCTCAAACACTAGGTTGGGTCTGGTTTTAGCTTAGATGGAACTATAAAATAAAACAAGTTATTGCAACAGAACCTCTCTATCTTAGAAATTAGTAGACTTCGTAAGTTGTGTTGAAATGAAATTATGTAGCAAAGCTTTGTGTGATAGTTTATTCCTAGTTGTGGAATGACAGAAACTGCTTATGTCATTTATTGTCAGGTTTATCGCCAGTCCTAATTCCCAGTCTCCGGATGGAAAAAGTTCTCTCTGTGTAGCACAATAGTTTTGGCTGTTTCATATTCATGAATGCAAATAAGTAGTATAGAAAAGAGCGATCCAGGCATTTGGATTTTTTTTTCTGTCTTCAGTGATGTTTTTGAAACAAGGATGATGAACCCTTAGTCATAGCTGTGTTGTTTGAGGATATTCCTCTTCAAAAACTGAAATATCTTCTGTTGTGGCGTTGCGCTTCACAGTACACTGGAGCCACGGGAGAGGTTTCTGCAGGAATACATTCCTACAGAAGCTGTAATGTAGTTAAAATAGCTAGACCTGTTTTAGAAGAAAATAGCCTGGTAAAAGATGATAGCTCTTACTGCATCCACTGTTTTCACTACCAAGAATCAAGCTGCTGACTTGCAAGCCTGCTTTCCAGAGTATCTGTTACTGTATACCCAGAGAGGTGGTCAAGGCCCCATCCCTGGAGATGTTTAAGGTCAGGCTTGATGGGGTTCTGAGCAACCTGATCTAGTGAAGATGTCCCTGCTCACTGCAGGGGTGGGACTAGATGGCCTTTAAAGCTCCCTTCCAACCTAACAGATTCTATGGTTCTATGATTCTATGTTAATTTCACACAGAAACCTGCAATCCACCCTTTTGAAAGCGGGCTTCCCATTTTTCATGGGGAAAACTATAGCAAAAGATTTTTATCTTAAGACTCAAGACAATACAGGCCCTGCTGCTCACTGAGGCAGAGGAAGTAGTGGGGAAGGCTAGGGAAAAGGTGCTCAACCACTTTGATGCCTCAGGATTTTTACGAGTAAGATTTGGTATTGGGGCCATCAGCTGCCTGAGCCCTGTGTTGGTCGGGTGGAGGAAAGCACTGCCCACGGTACATGATGATGAAATTATGGGCTGCTTAAGGGACTAAGACTTAAGCAGTGACCTGGATGCTGAAGGATTGACCAAACGACCTCCAGAGGTCCTTCTCAACCAAGTCTATTTGAAGGTATTTTAGAGTGAAATCCATTATTCATGCAAGATCCCCCAGGATCAAGTATGGCATTAGCAGCAGCTACTCTTACTATTCATTTTAAAATATTTTTCTGATGACTGCCAGCTGACTTGATAGTAATGCTGGTAAGTCTGGGGATATGTCTGTAAGGTCAGTAGGTAGAAAGATGAAGCTGTAAGAAAACATGTTAGAAATAGGCTAGCTAACATGTGAGCAGCTACTGAAATATCCTACCAATTCTTTACTTCCGACACAGACTTTCTCTTTCTTTCCTCTTCTGGGACTGCAAAACTTAATGTGTCTTGTCAAGACACAAGCAACGAATTCCATTCAAACCCTCATTTTGTCCCCTCTCCCCTAATATACATGTAAGGTGTTAGCAATTTGAGGTATAAAATCATTAGGTCCAACACTCCCCTGAATAACTCCTTCAGCGGACCGGAGATTTCTGTGCTCTACTTCATTTTGAGTGGGAAAGTTGGACTTCAGAGGGGATTCCCATAAGGGCTTAGGTAACATGTGGGAATGTGTTTCCCAAGGAGATGCAGCAGAAGGGCAATGAAAGATCTATGAAGGAGGGGAGGGCTTGTGACAGTATTGACACCCATGCGCCCACGCTCTGCCAATGGCTCTGTCTCCAGCTGGAGCACCTGCAGGCACCTGCATGGGAGTGCTGCCCATGGGGATTTCAGGAGCGTACTGAAGATTGAAAGAACAAAAGCTAGAAAGGATAAAGCTGAAAGCATAGTGGATGTATTTCAAATCCCTTTTATTGTACACAGTGTGGTCTAAATTGGAGCAGTCAGAGGTGTATTAGATTCCCTGCTGTTCTTTCATGTCTGATCATGGGGATCCCCCAGTAAGGCAGGAGGAGAATTACTGAATGAAGTTGTCTACAAAGGACCAACAGGAAACAAAAAGCTTCAAACGGGAAACTTGAAAATTAAATTCAGCCACCTGATTGTCGATTGCAGGCTAAACTGGCCGAGATTCCACTGAACACAGGGCATTGGAATGATTTGCTGTGTACTGTTAATCAGCATCCGGTGCAGGAAAGGTAAAATAGCAGGATGAAATTGAGGTGGGGATCAATGCAGTCAGTTTTGGATGTTTGTTCAGCAAAAGACAGTCTGCAGTAGTTTGCTAGAGGTCTTAGAAATGCAGCCTATGGTTAAAGAAGCAGACGCTGGCCTGATGGGGCCCCAGAAAGGAAAGCAATCACTTGACTCCATGTTTTCAGTCATCTTCTTGTTAAATCTACACAGATTTGTTCATGCACCCCCATTGTTTGTTTATTGTAGTCTTGTTTTTGTGTCACTGATCAACACCATTTGAAATCTCCAGCATGAAAGTGTTGGTATCAAGGGTGGAGACAGAGATGTGAAAGGGAATGAGAAGGAAGACACACGTAAAGGATTCCCTGGCAGTGGACACACCAACCCCGTATTAGATGTTCCAGTATCACTGAGCCTTAGATCTTCCCTGAAACTGGGACAGTATAAATAAGCTGCAATAATGAAAGCAGTTTGCAAACCATGTGTGTAATAGCTCTGTCATATGCAACTTTTTTTATAAAAGAGAAAAGAAATGCTTAAAGAAGAAATGTTGCAAGTCTCATGATTTAAAGCCCAGCCCAAATTTTCGTAAGGTTTATTGTGTTCGACTAAATGACCTCTGGAGATCCCTTTACACGACTACGTGATTCTGTGTTTATGGAAAATGGCTTCAAATACGGGTGAGGTGATCTTGCTTTAGCTACCTCACCCTTGCCAAGTTTTGTGCATGAAGGCTCATAGAATGGGGTATGATTCCCCACAACCTACACTATAGATTACACCTTGCCTGTATCAAGAATGCCAGGCTTGAGCTTAAATTCAGAGGTCTCCTGTGCCTTTAGACTACTCGTAGGAAAATTGGAGGTCGGGGGAAAAAAGACAGGACCGGAAAAAAGGGGACATTGATTGGCAGGAGGGGACAGTCTGTGAGAGAAAGGAATTAAGTAAAGGAAAGAGTAAAATCACAGCCTCTGAAGGAAATCCTGACTGCTGAATCCCTGACTGCTGCTTACCGTGTGATGTGTTACCTAGGCACAGAACCCAGATTCATCTAATACATGTAAAAAAAGTGCGAGCAGATAGGATTTTAGAGTTGGAATCCATAAAAACTTGTTCAGAATCTAAAATTGGAGAATGGTAACATGTCAGGTAGACTGCACCCAGAGGAGATTGGATGTTGGTGTTGGATTGGTTGTGTCTGTCTCACTAGGTCCATTGCCATTCAGTGGCATCACTACGCAGTGTCTGTCTGTCGGCACTAGGTACCCGTTCCAGTGCAGAATAGCTCAGAAACATGTTCATTAGCTTCTATTTGTGCTCGTCTTTAAGTTCTGTGTAGCTTCTTATGATTGGATCATCACCAGGTCATTTTGCTAGGACCTCTGCAGTTTCATTTCCTTGTAAGCTTCTTAAGAATGTCTGTATGCTAGGTTAGAGAGGCCTGTAGTAACACTTCCAGTACCATGTCCCTTAAGAGCCTCATGGAGGTGACATAAAAACTTTTGTAGTTTGGTGTCAGACAAGTTGTGTGGAGGGGAGGGTATTTCCAGCAGGTCTTGGGTGTGTTCAAGTCCTGCTGTAAGAGCTTTTATTCTTGCTGCTTTCCCAGCCTGTATCAGTTTTGTCAGCCCCTGATATCTGATCCAGGTGGAAGAACTGCAGCTCCTCTGAATTGCTGCATCCCCTGAGTCTGCCTTTAATCCTTTCTGTGAGTGTAATAAAGCCTGCTCATGTCAGCATGGCTGATTGCTATGTGAAGTGTGGACCGCAGTAAGTGTTGGGATCTGCTTTTGGTTTAAGTTCCATAGTGTGTTCTTTGCTTTCCTCAGAATGACATTGCTTGGGGAGAATTTTCTTCCTGACCTGGGAGGGGAGTCATAGGAAGGATGAGAGATGAAGAAAAAAGTAACTTCTGTGAATAGTGCCCACTGTATATTTCAACTTCATTTTATCTTCTTTCCACTTACATTGTCTCAGATATTAACTGTCACAATAGTTATTATAGGCTGCATCTCTGCTAAGGTGGTGCAAAGAAATTAAATGACAGATGCTGCTGAAGTCAGTGAGGTCATCCCATGTGCTTCTAGTTGGACTTTCACCTGTCTGTTGAGGAGCAAATCCCTTCATCCCCTTAAAATAAGATCAATATCATGATTTCAAGACCTGCGGCATGAGAAGAAATAGATGCAGTCATAGATTTGTGCAGTTTTTTTCCATCTTCGTGCTAGGCAGGGTTAGTTTCTTTCTGCTGATGCCCTGAATGGGTTGACCAGTTCCTGGAGGGCATTTTGCAGCACACAGCTGCAACCACACTCCCTGCACTTTACAGCAGTTCCTTGAACTTATGTGAGCTTAAGACACAGCTCAAATAGGTTAAAAAAGCTCCTTGCCACCCATAGCACGTAGTAAATGGGGTGACTTTTTGAACTAAGCTGCACTCTTTCCCATTTCCAGTACTGCATTTGTGCATCAGTTTCCATCTTTGTCTTCAGTCATAACGTGTGTGCTGTAACGCAGTGGAAACTCTGATACTTGTTCTCAGAGAAGCATTTCAACCGTTTTCACTTTCACGGCAGTTGATCGTTGAGAATCAAGGGGTTTTTGTATGAAAGGAACTCGTGTTTTGTCCGCCTGCCTCTTGCATCCCAGTGTGTTTTTAGCCTTTTCATCTATTTCACCCTGATGCTGCACTAAATCTTCTGACTCAATGGTTTTGTGTGTCTAATACATGCCCATTTAGCATTTCAGTGGCAGAGTTTGTTTGTTTAGATTTGGCTCTTCGGCTTTGTGTTGCTGGGGTAAGAATGTGTCCAGTTTTCCTCGGCTGACAAATGAGAATGGTTTCTCTTGGGCCTGCCAACTTTTGACTGTCTAGTCTCTCAGTTTAGATATCGTTCTGTGACTTGAATGATTGTCTAGATCAGTGAGTCCTTTCTCGAAGACTGCCTGGGAGAAGTTGGGGACAGTGTCAGGTACCTATCTTTTTTTTTTTCTAATATTCAGACCTTACGGCCTCAATATCTGTAATCAGTAGAAGGAAATTCATTTCCTTTAAGTGTTCTGTGAACAAGGGGATATAACAGAACAGAAATGAGAGCATTGAAAATTCTGACCAGGGAGATAAGTAATTTCAAATCCAAACCTTGGCTCATATATTCCAGCTCAGATTCTAACTCCGATGTTCACTAATTAGGAGGGGTGATGAGGAGACCCAGCAATATCGAGAACTGACAAAAATAATTTTAAAATATTTGAGGGAGTTGTTTGGGAGCCCAGGTAAATGTGGAGCTTTAAAACAATATAAATATATTTCATCTGTGATTTAGGAAGCTTTGGCTTTTGTTTTTGCTAGTATGTGTACTTACTGGTTTTATGCCTGAATTGCTTTATCATATCATTGCCAAAGAACATACTCATAAAACCAAAATTTCTATTCGTCTTCCAAGTTAAAGCAGGCAGTGCAAGTCTCTCAATTTAGGGTTTGGTTGTGTGCCAGACTAAAGAAAGCTTCTCTGTTTTTAAGTGTGACACTAACTTTTGTAGGAGGTTCACCAGTCTATTAAATCATATTTTTGCAGCCATGATCATGTTTTCATTTATTTTAATTTATATTTGTTTGTAGCATTTAACTGTTCGCACTGTGTAGTTTTATTTAGTTACCTTTAATTGGTTTCTGAACAACCCCCTCCAGATGCACTGGAATTAGCATTGACTATGAAAGTAGTTATTGAAGGTTTTCCCATCTTGTATAATGTCTACGATATGTTGGTATATGAAAATGAACTGCATCCTACCTTTACCTTAAAAAATTGCTTTAAGTGTAGTTATAAGAAAATTTATAAGCTGGTATGACATGGCAGTTCAATAAGATGCTTCTTCTTTTGAAAAGTTCCTGGAGGATGTACATAAAAACCTGAAGGGTTTTTCAAAAGCCTGGATGTGTAGGGCATCAGTTTGTTCTCTTTAAAAGTATGAAATGCCTTGAAATTTCAAGTGAGCCAAAATTTGAGGGTGCTGCCTCTCCAGGTTTTTTAGCCACTGAATTTGCCCCCAGTATAAAGATTTATCGCACATTGTAACTAAGCCTCTGTCTCTTATTGCAGTGTAACGTTGAGTTCTGTGACATGTCAGAAATATATAGCAGAATCAAGTAAGTTAAAAAGCCTTCTGTATACTGTTGATTGAGTATGAACACAGAATAAAACCATTACACCATTTCTTACCTGAAACTTATACAAAATCTGCAGTCCTCCAGTCTTGCAAGTCTGTAAAAGACTTTTTTTTTCCTTAGATGAATCATGTAAATGTCAGGTTTGTAGGAATTTCTGCAGAAAGGATCTCTTGTAGGACTTTGGGCTCTGAGGGAGTGTTGCAGCTATCTGTAATGGGAATACAGTAACACCACGTATGCCTAGGAGCATGGTTTATTAGAAAAGTCTGTGTGAAACTGCTGACAATGCTGGGAGGAGGAAAGGGTTTCCTTATTTGCTTACTACTTTTGATGATATTTTTGAGTCCAGCAGACAGAAATAATTAAAAACTGCTGGTATATTTAATTTTTTCCTTTGCTTAGAGTGTGCAATGAATGAAAGAGGGACATGGACAACTCTGTAAAAGCAGGCAAAAAGAAAAGAGAGAGGAGAAAAGACTGTGTACAATATAAAGAAGAAGAAAAATCCCAGACTTATATGGGTGACTGATTTTCCCTCCTTAAAATATTTTAAAATAAATACCAAGAGGTCAGAAATGTTTCAGATATCTGTGAGGCCCGTTCTGGCATCTGGGAGATGTTAATTTTGTCCTGTGAACGCAAACAGTAATCTTCCTGAAAAACAAACACAAAATCCAATTTAAGGCTCCCACACACACTTGATTTGCTGTTTGACACAATTGAGAGCCTTGGGAATCTTTTAAACCCATAATAATAAACCCATTAAAGCCATAATAATAATAATAAACACGTTATCAGCCATGAGAACAATAACCCAGCTCCCACCAAGTAGCATCCTTTGTGTCCTCCAGGACAATTTCCATCCCGCCCTTGAGCTGCACTGTGTGCTAAAATACTGGTGAGACTGGGTGGGAAGTTTTTGTTGGGGTGGGGGACAGGTCATGGGGAGCTCAGTCCCTCAAGGTAGCTGATGTAATTTGGAGGAAGTTGTGTTGATGGAATAGTGGTCCCTAAGCAGTTTTTCAGTTTATGTGTTAAGGAGGAGATACCTGTCCTGTTTGCCTCTGCTTGACAGACAGGTGTGAATATCAGCACGCTACATTATTTTGCTGTTTTCCAGCTCCAGCAGCCTGAGCATAAACCCTCAATTAACCTGCCTAAATCCTGTTGTTACCCATTGCGAGCAAGAGTTGTGGATATTAGTGGGAGGTTTCTTGTCGAAAGAATGATAATGATATAATTAGTATTGTTGACATTTAAGCACTTGTCATTATATTTCAGAGTTAATGATCCTGCAAGTGATACTTTGGTAATTCAGATCTCCCAAAATTGTATTTTGAAGCTGTTTGAGACGGAAGAAGATAATTTGTTACTCTGGAGAGGTGTTGGTTTGTATTCATGAGGTTTTCTTAGTAATGTCAAAGCATAGTTGGTAATGCAAATTTAAACCTACCACAACTGATAAAGACCATCACCTCATAGATTATGGTGTCACCAGTAAATGTGGGATGTATTTCCTGGGAAATAAAGCAATGATTCATTTCCATACCTAGGTTTCCAGGTTTGTTTGATCATTCAGTACTTTATAAGTTAGCCCCATGAAAGATGGAAATGAAAGTAGTCATGTTGATCTGAGGAGTTACCAGAATAACAGCAGTAGTTACTCAACCCTCTTCAGAGAAACAGGCGTTTTCCTAAGTCTGACTAAATGTAATGAGATAGGAGAGGTAGAAACTTGTATCTCATCTTTCTACATCTCTTGCGGCATTGGCAAGAGGTGCAGTCAGCAAAGGCTTTTAACTCCTTTTTTTAGGTCTAATTTATACTCCTACAGATGCCCTCCATTTAAAGAATTTACCTTAGATCTATGTAAAGCAGGTTCCTCCATCCTGACAAAATCCCTTTTGGTTTAGGCCACATCAACACAAGTGAATTTATGAGTGCATGAATTCAGTTGCATACCATTGGTGTAGTAAATTTGCTGCTTGAACCAGTTTCAGTAAGAACAGAGGAAAACCTCTGAGCATGCAGAGGGATGGATCTGAATTTTTCTTTTACCCCGAACAGCAAAATCAGCTTTACCAAGTGTGGTGTGCGTGATTGCGAGGTGTAAAACTCTGCGTTGGCAGATTTTGGGGTGGTAGGCTGTGTGGGAACTCAAGTGTTGCAGTAGTGATCTTGTGAAGGCTGAGACTGCCTCAGGCTTCTTTGTCCTCCTGCTTGATACCCAGCTCTGCCTCAGCATGCACCAGAAGTGACACTTTCCTTCCCTTTGACGATGGTACAGATGAGGGGAAGGAAGACTTGGGTTAAGGATGAATGTGGCAAAAAACTCTTCCAGAAGGAAAACAAAGCAGAAATGTGTAGGTTCTTTCTTTGGTTGCATGGTCATGACATCCCACTGTGGCAGTGGAAGAGTGAATGATCATCTTTAGCAATGTGCAGTATCACTTGTGCTGCCCTTGGCTTTGATGGCTTTGGCTTATCATAGGGAGGGAAAATACATTTGGCACATATCCTACACAGAGCCACAAGGTCAGATTTGTGGGGCTGAGACAGACTGCTATAGGGATTAGAAGGATATCTGGACAATTGTGTATTCTAATGTAGTAAAAAAGTACCTTATCTAATAGAAAAAATACTAAGAATGTAGATGTAACACAAAGAAAAATGATATCTGTGATTTGCATCTTGTTATTATAGCTGAGAACACCCAAGAGAGAATTGGCTGCTGGAGAGACTTCAGAGTGGACAACTTTTCATACCTCTTAGCAGATAGCTTCTTTGGGAGCAATTGGAGCTGCCTAGAAATGTTGGGAGCAGATGGCAGAGTCAAATCATCAGGGAGAGGTTCTTGATCTGAATTCGTAGTGTGCTGTGGCTCAGCTTGCTGAGCTGGTTCCTTTAAAACAGGTACTCTGTGTAGCTTTGCCAACCAAGCCTGCAATGTCTCTGTGCAGAAGCTCAAACAGAGCCTGAAATGTCATAGTCTCAGGGCCACCAAGCTTGGTCAGAGCTGAATCAGGCCTGAGACATCAGGCGGGGGTGAGGGGTGCTGGCTGGCTGAGGCCATATGGCTCAGAAATAAGTTGGGGAGAGAGAAACTTCAGGTAACCAAAGGAAAGGGTGCAGTGAGAGGACAGGTACACACTTCTGAGTGCTCCTCTGCTTATGCAGATGGAGTACTTCCATGCAACTCTTTCCTTGGGTATCTTTCTTCCTTACTCATATCCCGTGGGTGGTCATATCCAAGTCTTCCCCTCCATGTAGCTGAGATGATGGAGGCAGCACATGCAGCTCTGTCTCTCAGATCCTCTCAGCCATTAGTGGTGTTGAAGGAAATTCTCATGACTTCCAGCGTCTGAGCTGCAGTGACACTATTGTTCCATTAATTTTGCAACTTCCCTTGTTTTGCTGGTTCCTTCTTCTCAGAGTTTAGTTTTATGGGGTTTGTTGTTGTCGTCAATTTATATGGTATCTGTCTGTCCTATGTCCTTTGAGGGCTGCGTTGCCTACAGCAATCACACCTGCTCTTTCTGCTGCCTCAACAAAGCCTGAATTTCTTGTCTGAGCAACATCTGCAAGATTTCTGCCTGTAAATGCATCTGTAGCTCCTTTTAAGATCTGCTATCATCTGGTGGCCCTTTACCAGTTCAAGCTTCAAGACTCTTATGGTACTTTTCATGTGCAAATCAGTGAGGGTGTTGTGGTTGAAAGGCTTCAGAATGTGCTCTTTCCTCGTTTTAGTCCAGCCATAGTCTCCTTGACTTTGTCTTTGGGGCTGTGAAAGTGATCTAGTTTTGTAAAGCATTTCCTTAAAGCTTTTTTCACAATTAAATCCTCTTTTGATTCTTTAAAAACACGCCACCTCAATTTTACACGTGTCCATGTGCAGGGAGTGCCCATGCCCATGTTTGGTGGCTTCTCCCCGTCTCTGGTAGCTGGGTACCCAGGTAATGCAGCTCAGTGATAGCAACAAGCAAACTGCGTTACGTTTATTGGGATGTTGCTGCCTTCTGTTTTAAGGGTGGTTGTAAGTTCAAGAAGGGCTGTTTTTCTGTAGCAGGACTCTATGAAAGCCCAGCTCCTTCTGATCAGGGCTGTGATACCTGTGTGCCAGCTTGGACCAGTTGGTGACAGAGCATGGGGATGAAATTGGGGTGACTTGAAGTCATCCATTCCAGTGTGGAGCATTAGCTGGAGCAGATAGTAAGCATGCCACCAGCACAACCCATCAGGACTTCTTCAAGGATCTGAGGCTCTCTGAAATTATTTCCATGTGGAAAGAGTTTCTCTTGTATACCCTTGAAGTAGGATTCTTTCAGAGAACAGATAAAACTGTCTTCCATATCCCTAAAGAGTACATTATTTCTGTTCAAGTTTAGTGATTAAATATTAATTTATGAAGATCTTAAACTGTAAAATTGATCTAACTTTGCAGAATACTAGCATTCCCTTGAAACGATTTTTTCACAATTAGATGTGTTTTGATTCTTTAAAAACACACCCCTCAGTATTACGCATATATCTGTGCACAGGAGGTGCCCATGCTGGGGCAGGGTGAGGGCTCACAGGGAGGGGGGTGAGGGTAGGCACGGTGGGTTCCAGGGACCCTGCAGGGCTCATCTAGGCCTGGAACCAACTCTGGTGCCTCTAGAGAAGGGAATTAGGGCAAAAATCTTCCTCACAGCAAGCAGTGAGGAGCAGCCCGGCAAGCCCGGGGGAGGAGGAAGAGGAGCTCTGGGCACCAGAGCAGCCTCCCTGGCAGCCTGCAGGGAGACCTCGGTGGGATCTGGCAAGGTGTGTGGACAGGGCAAGGCTCTTAAGGATGGAAGAGCCCCTCTGCTGTATGGTAGGGGAAAAGCCATCTAATCAGGGAATCAATATTATAGAAATTTTAGTGGGCAAAGAGCAGCAAACATCCCTATGAGGGTTCAAACATCCTTCTGAAATTTAAATTCACCCCGTGCTGTGGAAGGACAGGATAAGATATGTGAAAATGTACAGAGCTAACTCTGGTCTTCACGTGTCTTTGGTTGGCTTCTCACTGGTGCTGGAACAACTGGTTTAACTGGATTTAATAATGATGATTTGCCTGCCACTGTGCATGGAAACAAATCAGTCCTGCAGAATATAGAAAAGATATTTATGCCTGAGGACATACACAAAGGAGTTTACAGCATACGTAGTCATGGTTTTAGGAACCAAATTGCAAAGCCTGCCATATATTTGAAAGTCCATTTAATTTAGTCTCCTAAAAACTAAGATTGTCTATTCAAAAACATACTTCCAGGTTAACCTGAGATAAAAATGTGACCTGTTTTGTTCTCAGTGTCCAGCAGTAGTAGTATTTCAGATTAGTTGTAGAGATTATTGTGCCTGGGTTTGGGGTTTTTTTATTTTATTTTAACTCTGGCTGTGTAATATCAATTCATTGTTCTCATATGGCTTTGCCTTAAATTAGGAGCTAAGAAGCTCTGCAGTTTACTCTGTATTTCCTACGCCTTGCTTCTCTTTCAGTGGGACTAAGAATCTCTTACTGTATACTCAAAGCTTTCTCCTTGGCTGGCTTCCCTGTGGTTTTCCAGTGTGACATCTTTCTGCCCCACATCAGCTCTTTCTGGGGAAGAAATCAAATCAATTGTGAACCAAGGAAATGAACCATGTGTTGAAAGATGTTGATTAAACGGATGTGTTATCCATAGGCTGGTCATTATGAAGTTGTAGCCATTACTGCTTAGCACATTGATGTAGTGCAGGGGGAAAGCACAGTGAAATGCTTCTTATTAACAATTTTAATTAACTTTTAATTGATTTCTAGGGAGATAAATGGTTTCATTACAAAGTCTTGCAATGAATACCTTCACCGGAATTAAACATTCACGGAAACTTCCTGACAATTGTTCTGATAACAAAGCATGGGAATCTCTTATGATCTTCCCAGATGCTGGGAGCCTTGTTTATAAAGTCAAATAAATGAAAATACCTTGCTCACAGAATACCCTTTGTTTAATTTACATAACCTTATTAATCATGCCATAATTTAATTAGAAAGAGAAAAATAACAGGTCAGCATTTGAGCCCTGTTGAGGCCCTGGCAGCTCTAGGAGAACCATCTCAATCCTTCTAAGGGCAGTTATTGCAAGCATTACTTGGCCAATGCTGAAGTTTTAAGACTTCCTTCAGCATATGAGAACAAAGATACCAAACAAACAAAATCTAGATTTTTTTTCCTATTGCAATCTATTTTTCTGTTGCCTATTTTGAGTGTAGAAGAAATGTGGTAACATTTGGGTTTGATGAACATCATAAACTCTGGAGAGTGAAGCAGTTCTTCAGAGAGTGAGGATTAAAGCATCACTAAATGTGGCAAACACAAGTGAAAGGAAAAATTCTAGCTAATGTCTTCATTCTGCACACATCCTTCATTCATCTAAGGATGATGGATCCATCCTTCATCGAAGTCTGTCCTCCATAAAGATCTGGGCAGCAGTGAAACACCTAAATCAGGGCCTAAACCAAAAATTTTCCTCAGGCACCACCTAATACTGCTGCAGGTATTTCAGCACTAGAAGTATCCGAGGGCTTGGCTTTTAGTTTTTGTTTCGAGTTTCTGTTGCTGCAAACAAAGAGATTTGTTGGTGGGATATTTTATCTTGAGCAAAGCATTGGAGAGAGGCAAGCTGCCATGAAGGAGTGATGCTGAGTAGCCAGACAAGCAGTAGCACTCTGTGGAGTGTTACCTGGCTTACTGTGTTGCTCCCATGTTACTCCCGTGTAGCTATGGCCATTGTAGGCATTTCACGTGCAGTAAAACACATCTCTTCTTCACGTTTCTGTAGGCTACAGACCCGGATGCTGGTGTTAATGGGCAAGTTCATTACAGTTTGGCAAACTTCAACAATCTTTTCCGAATCACGTCAAACGGGAGCATTTATACAGCAGTTAAACTGAACAGGGAAGTGAGGGACTATTACGAACTCATTGTTGAAGCAACAGATGGAGCTGTGGACCCCCGCCGCTCAACGATAACTTTAGCCATCAAGGTGCTGGATATCGACGACAACAGCCCTGTTTTTACTAATGCCTCCTACACTGTCTGTGTGCCAGAAAACCTACCACCAGGCACCGTCTTCCTGCAAATAGAGGTAAGAAAGGGCTATGGAGCAAAGGTGATAGTTCTAGTAGTAAATGTTCTGCAATACTAAGTACATTCTTATTTAACTGTCAATGAGACTTCAGTAAAAGATTGTAAACCAGAGAGAGGGAAGCTATGACAAGGGACTGAAAAATGTACAACTTCTAGACAAGTGCATTGAAATACTTTGTGGTTCATTTGGAAATAAGAGTAGTTACTAAAACCCAAAGAAACAAGAAAACCTACACTGCTGTTGTAATTTCTTGGACTATAGTTTTACCCATTTATAGTGCTTTTGATTTGTTTTTGAAAGCTCATCATATTGCTTCCACCTATTTACAGTGGTAGCAAAAGAGAGCTTTATCTCAACTGCTCCAGACATTCCAGTCAAACCTGGCTGTGTAACATCACGTTGTAGTTAACAGAATGAGTTGCTTCCATAAGCAATTTATCCAATACCAAGCTCATCGAGAGAGCTGGAGTAAAGTGAAGCCAACACCTGGAGGTGGTGTCTTCTCTTCACTAAGAGATGCTCAGCCAAGGGAGAGTTGCTTGTTCAGGGATGAGATGGATCTCTAAAGACAGTGGAGATTCACTTCCATAAGCAGGCTATATATTCTCCTGATGTTTTGGTCAGCATCCTTTAATGAGAAGAACCTGTCCCGCGACAACTTCAGCAAGAATGGTTTTCTCTGAACCCGATTCCAGATAAATCTAGTGTCAAATTACAGCTAAAGTAATCCCATGATACTGATGAAAATTAATATTCTTTGTCTAAATACCAGCATAAAATAAACAACCATGTTGCCATAGGGGATGAGATCAAACGTCTGCTTAGACCAACGTGCTCTCCCTGGCAGTAGCCAATAGCAGGTGCCCAGGGAGGAGACCTGTGACAGACTGAGCTTCTGGTAACTCTTGCCCAGAATACTGTGTTTGCTTCCTGTAGGAACTATCTCCAGCTTTTAGAACCTCAACTGGGTTTGTCTTCTCTGTATTTGTGCAATGGTATTAAGTACATCCAATGCTATTAAAGTAATGTAACGAAACTAAAGTTGCTTGTGGTAGTTTGCTTTTTTATATTCTTCAAATCTAGTAAGGAGCTCATGTGAAAATGGATTTTGTTTGGTTTAAAGGATTTCTTTTTTCTTCTGTGGCACACTCTAGGCAAAGGATGTTGATCTCGGTTCTGATGTTAACTATCGAATTCGGACACAGGAAGCGCTGCAGTATTTTGCACTGAACAAGTATACTGGCGAGTTATCACTTTTGAAGTCCTTGGATTACGAATCGTTCTCTGACACAGAGGCAACCTTCACCTTTCTCGTGGAAGCCTTCGATAGCAAGGGCACTATGCCTCCTGGTCTCGCTACTGTCACGGTGAGAGTCAAGGTAAGAGGCATACCTTGTCAGTTGATAGCACCCTCTCCTATTTGTCCTGAAGTACTTCCTCAACCCTTAGAGCTGTCCTGGTGAAACACCAGAGCATGGGAACACTATGTTTGCTTTTCTGCTTTTTCAGTTGTGTGAACCCACTGCCTCCTTCTGACAGCTACTTGTTCAGTTAAACCTGCACTACGTAACAACTATAATTACTTTGCTGTATGCAATCACGTAGTTAAATCTTGGATCACAGATTTATGAAGTACAAGAATACCTGACGTATATAGAAACATTTGGTCCTTTAGAGTCCCTGAAAGGTTGAAAAATGTACTTGACAGAATTGTTTGCAAAAATGATACCACCATGTTTCAGTTAAAGCTCTCATAAATTGTAATTTTATGAACCATTTGGGTGCATTGAGTACTGCTATGGCACACCACATCCCATATTTCAGATTCTGCTGCTTGAAAATACAGAGCTGCAGTGAAACAGGCATATTTAATGGGATTATGCAGCGTGATCTGGCATCACTGCTGGTTTTCAGCTATCTCACGAGTAATACGGGGATAATGGTATTCTGATTGGTAATGAGCCACAAATGAAAAGTGTTTGTAGCTGAAGCATTAGCACTTACCCATCTTAGTTTGTCTGATGTACTCATGTCCAAGAGGAGAGGATGTTTTAGATGCTCCCTTGCATTGACGAAGATGCTCTTCTGGAGCCCATCAGTTGAGTCCCTTTGTGCAGTTTTTGTTGACGTCATCAGTGAAGAACTGGGAGCTGTGGGAGAGAAGAGAGTTTAATTGCTTGTATTTTAGCTAAGCAGCAGAAATTGTGGCAGGAACAAAAGCGTAGGTCACAAATGTGGATTTCCTATCTGACAACTTCAGTTTAAATGTAAGTCTGCAGAAAGGATTTAGCATATGTGAATCAGTCTCAGGTTCAGTAACTGTGTATCTCCAGATGCTGTGAATTGCCACATGATTTTGAGCAATTCTGATTCTCAGTCTCTACTGAGCTCAGAATTATTTTAGGGACAGTAAATGTCTCCGATTATCAGCTTTGATGACAGCATAACAAGGCTTCTACAATATGTCTCCATCTCTGCAAAATCTCTTGGACTGAGATGTGGGTCACCTGTTTCCTAATAGTCCCTGCTCTTCCCCGCCAGTTTTCAAGTCAATCAGAGAAAAACAGCATTTGACATCATCCCCTGAGCCTTTTATGTTCTACTTTTAAGGAAGAAGTTGTTCAAACCTGTTTGTTTGGCTTTTTTTTTTTCCTAAAAGAAACTTTTTCCTAGCGCACTGATTTTTTTTAAAGAACATTTGGGGCATTATTTTTTTCTTTCTTAAAGGTACTTGTTTTCAAATAGGAATGTATTCGAGGAAAACTGTCACCTGCCTCATAGGGCTGACCTAGCTGTATGATTGTGCGTTTCTATCATGTTCATTTGTGACAGGATACCAGGAAACGGTATACGTCAACTTGACCATAGCTTAACAGCAGCATGGGGTTTGTCGAAGGAGGTACTGTGGGAATAGGGAACTGAAGAAGGGGATTAGTAGAACCAAAATGTAGGTTTCTCGTCCTCCTGGAAACATTTCCCCACACATGAGCAACCAAAAGGGGGAGCAGGATGACGCTTGTTTGGGAAGGCAGTATCCAAGAAGTTGGAGTCAGTAACAATTTCTGTGGTGAAGGGTGTTAGGCTGGGGACAGCATAGGGCCTAAACGTGAGTACAAGGCACTTATTATTTAAAGGAGAAAAAAAATATATCAAAGAAGTTGAGTGTTGTTATACCCTGTCACAGGCTGACTTCTGGAACAGATCACTGGCCATAATTTGATATTGTATGTATTGCTGAGACAAAGGTGTGCTGATAACATTCCAGCCTTGAGAGAGAGGTGGGGCAGCAGGTTTCTGAGTGGCAGTTGAGGAAATGCGGAGGGCTTGTGGGAAAAACACTTCTGATATCTCATTTTGTTGGGCAGATATTATTAATGGCTTCTATGTCAGATGGTAGAACCTTGGTCACAGATGTTACCTGGAATAGGAAGAGTGGTTTAATTTGAGCTCATAAATTAATTTTCCAGACACAAAATTTACAGAGAGAGGGAGAAGGTAAAGTGGAAGCTGAAGTCAGAGTCTTACGTTACCCCTGTGCGAGGCAAGAAGGGTCCACAGGACCACACTGGTTGTTCTGGGAGGCATAGCAGCAGGAGAGGGGCACAGAGTATTAGAAGCCAAGAGCTGCCAGACAAGATGAAGAGCAGGCCTCGGCTATGGAGAGAACTGCAGAAGTTAAAAGGGGATTGCAGTGTGGCTTGGGTTTGTTCTTAATGGCAAAAAATGATAACTCACCCTGTTCAGGAACAGGGTGCTTCTCTTCTGCGTGGGAATGAGCATCCCTCTGCCATGGCTCTGGAGGAGTTGTTCTCATGCAGCCTCTGCCCTGTGACCAGGAACTGGGACTGCCTGTTTCTTCTTAGCAGTAAATGTGCTTTTACTTTGTTTAGAAGGTGGTATTAGAGTAATTATTTTAACACAGCATTTGTGACCCCCAAATAGGAAATAAACCACATGCAGATACGCTGTTGTCCCTAACAAACCAATGCCAATTGTGGTCTTTAATAACACAGAATTGAAGTGGAGGAAACCAGAAGCAAGCATTAAAGCGACAGTGGGTCCCAGCAGGGAATTCATGGGATGTAGTCCCTCAGATCCTCAGAGCATTGCTTGTATTACAGTGGTCTCCCAAACCCCTTCAGGCTTGCACTGCTCTGTTAACTTCTGTCGCTTTTCACAGGCAGGCTCTTGATGGAAAGCACTGTGATACAAAACCGAATGAGCAGCAGCGCAGTATACCCATAATCACACTGATCTCAGTGGCGTGAGGGAGAGCAGAGATGCACAGGGATTTTCCTTAGCCTTTCCCTTTCAGCCTTTGCAGGGACAAGTCACAAATACTTTGCATTAACCTTGCCCAACTTGACCTAAACACAGATTGCTTACAAGAATACTCTCTGCAGAAAAAAAGTCACTGTTAGTATTGAAATACATAATCGGCTACTACTGCAGCAAATTGGCCCTTCATATTGCATGAATGTCCTCTGATGACTCCTTCAAAGCAAGCCAAAGGTGAATTAATAAGTCATTGCATACTTTCTAGTATTACTGAGGAGGAATAGTGTAAGCAGCATTGATTTCTTCTTGCCGGAAAGATGCAGAGGGAGATTTTGATTTTAGCCCCAGTTCTCAGATTTTTCTCATGGCTTCCATAGCTTTTCACCATAACCTGAAAGTAGTGTTGAGTCACCTGGTCTTGGGATGGCATAGGAGATGGAGCAAGTGTTCATCTGGAATAACAGGTGATTGTAACCTGATCTGTAATCGAGAACGCCAGACTTTTAATTTTATCTGGAGTTTTTTATATATATGTATAAAATTATAGAGTTTAGACACAGCAAACTTGTCAGCCTTGAAAATACAGTTTAGAAGATAAAACCATTAGCATCTCCAAGAAGCCATTTGTGTGCCATTTTTCAGTGGTTTGCCACCAGTGGGGCAAAATTTCTTTCACCATGAGAGCAGCGGAGATCTGTGTTCACTCAGTGTCTGAGGGCTGACTTGTTTCACAGTGTGACTGTAGTGCATGTCGCTGTACATGCAAGCATCCCCTCACTATATATATGCTTCCCAGTATTGGAAGAAGCTAAATCCATCCTGGTTAAATGGTGTGCTTGTTATTGGGATTTAGCGATGGAAATCATTACTGTGGTAATAGAGCTTCTTAACAGAAACAGGGCCAACTTTTTCCCAGTTCACACTGGTGTCGAGTAACGTGCTCCTAAATGGAGATTACAAGAGTTTCTGTATCATGAGGCCCATAAGATACTTGCAAATCTCCTGCTCTTACTGTTTTACCAGCATTATTTTTGTGTTACTTTATGTCTCTTTCTTGTTTGCTGTAATGGCTTTTTCTCCTCCTTCTGCCTTCTGGGATTGGTTTTCTTTTCAGTTTTTCAAGTGGACTAGGTAGTGTAATGAAGCCATTATCCCTGGCCAATGATTCAGAGGGATAGAGCAACAAGAATCAGTAACAAAAGATCTATATGTTTCTGGCAGTGCCGTATTATAAGACTGAAGGCCAAATATTTCATATAATTCCTGGCATTCCTTAATCCCAATGGACTGTTACAAACATTATACAGTGAATTTTCAGATTTAGTAAAACTGACTTTTTCCATGAACATCAATAAACATATTGCTGTGGTCAGAGAGTACACAAACTTCAGCAGCCAGAAGAGTGTTTCAATAAAATTCTGCCATGGAGAAGTTAGAGTGATGTTTTAGGCGATGCAATATATATATGTGGATTGGTGCCTGTTGTGGGGGTGAATTTGAATCTTTGGTAGTCATGAAAGTCCTTGGGAACTTCGTGTAGAAGAAACAAACCAACCCAGGGAAAAAACTAGGAATTCACTCAAGTCTTGTTTCTTGGGTGAGGGTGAGCAGCAATGCATCACTGCTTCATTATGGTGAGATTTCCTGTTACGGTGAGATTTAATTGCAATGATAATAATGAAGATTTTCTGCCAGAAATTATACACCTAACAAAGGATGTGTGGAAGATAAAAGACAATAGTGAAGCAGTTCAGGTCAAACACATCATCAGTTTCTAGTGTTTCCAAAACAAAATTTAAGTTGTGTTTTTCAATGAATTTAGATCCATGAAGTTATCCTTCCTTTCAGACATGTACTGAACACTTAAAGAATAACAGGGCAGTCCAGCCAGCACAGCAACCGCACGTAACTTACAGGGAGGTTAAAATAATGTGCTGTATTGCCTCCAAAGTGGAACTGCTGCTTTATCTCTTGGCATTAATGGAGTAATGGCATGGTGTTGGACTACAGTGCCAGTAAACAGCTTTTTTTTCAATCTCAACTTAATCTGTTCAATCATCTGTTAGTCATTTATTACCTCATATATTCCACCATGATTATTATCCCTTAATTTATATTATGAGCTACTTTAGGGCTTGCCAAGCACTAAGTACTAAAGAGAAGCCGTGTTAGCAAGTGTCTGTTTTGTACGGCTTCAAACAAGGGGAACCTTGTGTAAAGAAGCACGGCACCCAATTAAAGAGAAAATTCAAAGTGCCACTTCATACAGTTTGTCATATTATCCCGTCAGCATCATCACAAAGATTTCCAACTTGCTCACAGTTACTCAGCATCACTTGATTCTCTAAGCTCAGTCCTCCTAAATCAGTGGCCGTGGTTGATACATAAATCTAAAAGATACTTCGGATACTTGTGGCACAGCTAGGAGTAGTTTTCAAGTAGTTCATTATTTCAGTGGACTTGAGGTAACTCTAAGATTTGATACCTTGGCAAATAAATGTGTAGGATCAAACTAAACTTTCTTTGCAAACTTAGGTACATGTCTTGGGCAATTAATGTCCTGGTGAGACACATGAACCTTAAAGGAGAATACCTTTAAGGGTGGTACGTATTTGTTGTGAGAGGCCAAGAGCTTACATAAAGAGTGGGAAGGGAATTCAAGTTCTTGATACTCCAGTATCTGGTGAAATTGGGTATTTTATGTTAATGCCATGCAATGAGATCCTCCCCCCATCTCACTCCCCCCCATCCGAAAGCCACATTTTCCACAAGTTAAAACTTTGAAGGCACTCTTTCATGTGTTTAATTTGTACTGGAAATCATCACAGTAGGTCTTCCATTGCATGTGTGATTATTGATAATGAAATTAATTTTTATTGCAATAGTAAAATAATTTTAAAACTAAGAATCAGTGAGATAAGTGCTAAGTAGAAATTTTTCCCATTACTTTTATCATATACATTAGGAAGTATAAATTGTTCTGTGCTCACCTTCTTCATCTAAATTACAGAAACTGAGTGATGAAGTGAAAGCATGAATTACACAGGAAACAAAATTGAAAATGTCTTAAAAAGAGTTATTTTACCTCAATGATTTTAAGCCATTGTACAGTTACTCATTTCTAATCCCTTTGCAAGTCATTTGAAAAGCTGCATGTCCCCGGATGTGTAATATTCTGTTGCTAGGAACATCTCCACAGAACTATCTGAGTAAATTACAACAAATCACGCATTCAAGTTAATAATACCAGTCTTTGTAAGGTCTGGTTATTGTCCCAGACCTAGAGAGTATATTAACCGCCTACAGTAGTCCTTCAGGGGATTGATAGTGGTTATTAAGGCCTGGAGAACGATGTAGTAGCCTCTCAACTTGCATAAAAATGTTTGCTTAGTGAAAGACTAGATAGACAGGGTACATGTCTATGTATAGATGAGCATGAGTGTACATGTATGTCTCAGCTCAGATTTCTGGTTGGGTTTTGCTGTAGCTGTATACATGGCATGGTAGACATTTAAGGGAAGAGGGGAGGTAGTCTGCTAGTAAAGGGATTACAGTTGAATAATGGTCTGGTTTTATTTCAGAAAACTGAACTCCCCTATGAAGGAATGGTTTCCTGAAGTCCCAGCTCAAACTTTGAGTTGTTTCAGTACGGAGTCTCCAACTCCAAATCCAAAGAGCTTGTTTCAGAAGAGCTTTAAAACTTAGACACTCGTGTGATTTAAGATCACTCCAACATGAAAGCATATGAATTTTGCATTTCAATATTTAATATTAAATTTGTACATTTGTACTGCTCTGAATAAGGTTGATTGCCATCCGGTTGAAAAGCAGTGGAGACTTGTTAGGTTTAATAATAGAAATGTAATCAAATGAGGATTTGCAGAAATCAAGAAATTGCAGAAAGAATTGAGGGCACTAGATGGCTGCTACCAGATAACAAGGACCAGAGGGATGGTTGCACAGCATGGCACGTACAGATGCTGTAGCTAAAGTGTGACAGTACCAAAGATCTCACCCTCGTTGAATATCAGTGAACACCACTGTGAAGGAGTTTCTGCCGAGGGATGACCTATACTTTGCACTTCCTTTTATGGCTAAGCTGAGCTTCAGGAACTCATCACAAAGCACAGCTGCATCAAAATGATAGCAGTTGCTAACTTGGGCCCACAAAACATTTTGTTCAAGGGAGAGTTAAGGTCTAGTGGCAAAGGCCAAAGATCTCTGCGTCCTTGGGTGTGTGTTACAAAAAGCTTCACTTCCTACTCTGCAGTTTTCCTCATGAACTGGTAGGTACCAGATGAAGAAATCAGACATTGTTATGAGATCTAAATGTGAGCGAGGCTGTTCCACGTGCAGGGATGAGCTGGGAGCCGGAGGTGACCCAGAGTGGACAGTGGCCTCCCAGCTAGGTGCAGTCCCTGAAGGACAGAGCTGGACAGACCGACCAGTGGGCTCCATCCACAGCCCCAGATGTGGTGATGACATGAACCTGCCTTGGGTCTGTCCAGGGACTCCAGCCTGGAGTAGAAGGGGAGGGGGCCAGACGCAACTCTGGAGTCCAGTGTCCTGTGGCATCACTGGAGTTGGACTGAGGGCACTGACTGGGCTGAAATGGGGTCCTGGATCCAGGAGTGGGGTCATGTGGGGTCCAGGTGAGGTCAGGCAAGGGGATACCTTAGATGCCATGATGTTTTGTGGCCTTCAGGACTTTTTCATTCTGCTTATTTGGTCATGGAATATCTTGGATTATTATTTTTTAAATAAGGTGTGGAGTGACATCTTTCTGTGGTTAAGGAATGCACAAAAGGAATAACAATTTTCAAGAACAATGATACCCAGACGCACCTTTTGTTGCGGTGGGAGGGAGTTTTACGGCTGTAGCAGAGGAATATTAAACATGCCCTTGGAGGTCCCCAGACAGCAGGGCATTATTGAACACATGGAGGCAGCTCAGATGGGAAGGTACCACCTCTGGTAATGTGCACATAGACTTAAGTGGCCGATGTTCAAAACAAAATAACAGCAGAAAATTACAGATACATATCTGTAGTCGTGGAAAAAGATGGGGAAGGTTTGAAGATTTCGATGTGTGACATTGCTTTGAAATAAACCTTTTTACTTCCTCCCTTTGTGGGATTGTTATGTACATTTTACATTAGTGGAAGGAGGTTTTTTCTTATTTATTACACTTGTGATAAAAGCCAGCAGACTGCTGAAGGAGTTGTAAGTGACTAATATGCATTTATTAGCTCAGACGCTGTTCAATCACACTTTTTTTTTTTTTTCCAGCAAGGGAATGTTGATTTGCACTTAAATATAGTTGACTAGAAACCTTGGTATCAGCAGATGTAATCAAAGAGTAAGGTCCTGAAGTGGTAGGAAAACCACATGGACGTACTTAAACCTTTATGTGAGTATTTACAAACCAAGAACATGTAATACCTAAGTAGGTGACAAACTGATTTTTTTTTTCAACAGAAATAGGAGAGTAAAACATTTTCTCAGACTCTTAGAATCTTTATGGTAAGAAGCTTTTTCCTAGGCAGGTGAGGCAAGAGGAAAGAAAAGCTTTGTGCAAAATTGCTTTTGGAACCCAGACTCCCCAGGTAGGCACCTCCACACCCAGGCTCTGTGGAAAGTGGTAAAAGTCATTTCAGCACTGTGATTGTGGTAGTGGTCCAGATAGCAGGATCTGTGATTTTGCTGTTCTTTGGCAGGAATTTGTCCTTCTGGAGCTGTTCAGATGAATAATTAGATTTTGCTGTCGTGGAATTATAGCTATTTTAATAAATAATCAGAATTTGTTTATGGTTAAGTCACAATCTGCAAAAAACAGGAATTAAAAAAATAAGATTGACTTTATAAGCTGCAGAGAACCGCAAAACCTTGATGCCTAGATGTAGAAAAACCATATACCTGTGTTGGTAAGAAGGAAGCTAGGGGAAGGTAAATAAACAATGTTGATTATTACGGGTGCTGGGAGAGGCTTCCCTCCTGTTTGGTAGGGCTGCCCTCTAGTGCAGTGCAGGCTAAAGGCAGCACTTTCTGCTGTGCCCTGACAGGGTTCCCTATGTAGGACGAAAGGGCATTTGCACAAATTATCGGCCCAAAACGGATACAGGTATGTATACATAAATTATGCATATACATGTCTATATATATATCTCAAATATATTAGATTTTCATCTGGAGTTGCTTCTGTTTGTGAGGAGACTACTGACAAAAAGTTAACTTAAGTCTTTACTCTTGATTTTCCTTTTACAACACAGGAGTTCTGCTGAAACACATTTTCAAAAAGACTTTATACCTCAGAAAGTCTTTAGGTTAGTGGTAATATTCAAATGGCACAAGTCTGTCATTTACTGTTATAGTGCATTGTATTAACAGATAGGTGGCAACAGCCAAGAGCTGCAGCTGTAGCTTGCTGGAGGGAGAAGGGGATGTATCCTGACCTCATCTCAGCTGCCTTGTTCTCAGCAGGTAGCAGGAAGGAGCGGGAATCCTGGAGTATCCGGCTCCTTCCTTCAGGCGGGATTTTCCAAATGCCCTGTAACTGTCATGGTTGACCTTCCCAGGCCATGCTGCCTGTGTTATGTGTTTGAAGCTTGGGATTTTATTTTTGTCCATGCTTCTCGGTCTGCTGGGAAGTGGATGTGCAGGATCCACTTTGCTGTCAGGAATGCCGGGGCTGCTCCAGCTTATGGAGATCCTGGTGGCTCCAGGATCCTGAAGCTGATGAAGCAGCTGAGCCTGCACTGTATGTGCTTCAGGTCAAGGCATGGGGCAGCTGTGGTGCAAAGAATCCAGGGTGTGTGTTTCCCAGATCAGTGAGTGAGGAGGAAGGAGGGATTATTTCACTTAGATGTTACGTGCTTGTATTCCTGACTTCGTGGAATGCAAGTGTTGAAGTCTCTCCGTGCCATCATAAATAAAAAGCATACTGATATCTCTGAAGCACATTTAAATTTGCAAGTTAATTTTATGCCGGGAATGTTGTACTGCAGGTATTCTCCTTCTGCTGTAGTGTGCATTGCCCACCCCTGTTGGCAGTCCCCACCTGTCTCGGACCACCTAGTTTGTATTAGTGCATTACAGCTAGTGACTTTCTTAATGATTTTTAAATTACATATTGATTTGCTCTTTAATGCCTTTCCTCCCACTTGCTTTGTTTCACTTCATTGGCATTCCTAAGAGGACTATCGTAGTTCACTGACATTTTTGTTCAGCATTTTCATAATTTTTGCAGACAGGTCAGTGTTTGTTTCCTAGAAAGCTTTCAGTACGTAACAACCAGGTAAATCTTGTGAATGAGATGTGCCTTGGGTAAGGGGTGAGGAGGTGGGTCAGGAAGTGGGATCGTTTGCATGTTAAAGGTGATGTCTGCGCTAGAAAATGAGTTGGTATCAAGAAATCTTCATTTGCTTTTGAAGGTTCTAAGGTGGACTCTCAAGAGCAATAGTATTTGAGCACCCCTCCCATGTTTTGCTTCCCCAGTGCTAGATTCTTCATCTTTGTGCATAAGAAAGACGTTCCTGTTTTGCTTTTATGTGCTGCCCAGTGGGAACAGTGTAAAATAAACTACGCAAAGGGATAGATAAAGAGCATCTATGATAGGGAGAAAGCTTTGGGGGTTTTATGCTTCAACTTTCACTCTGTTTTGTAGTCAAAGATGTATAAAAATAGAATAAATCTGCAGCCAGATAAGCAATGACACAAAGGCTGGTTTGTATTTATCTATAACTACGTGGCTGCTATTACCTTGCTGTCAAAATACACAGCCCAAGTGCTTTAAAGGGAGATATGTAGAGAATACGTTACCTATATTTGCCGTTTATATATTTTGGTGTGTGTCTGATGGTTAATAGCTTCCTGGATTTGTGTGGCTGAACGCTGAACCGTTGTAGAGTGCCACAGTTTGGCCAGGAGCAGACATAGGATCATGCCCCAGGTGGAAAAGGTGATTGCATTACATCTTACTACCACTTTGTGGATGGTTGCTATCTGTACTGGCTTAAGCCTGCGGGCAGCTAAAGCAACCACACAGCCTCCCAAAACTCACAGTGGGATGGGGGAGAGAATCAAAAAGGAAAAGGTAAAACTTGTGGGTCAAAATAAAGAAAGCTTAATAGGAGAGAGAAGAAAGAGAATAATAAAAATTGTGATAAAAGAATACACAAACCAAGGGACCAAATCTGTAGTCCGTCCTTGGAGGTAGGGCTTCTTGCCAGACCTTTGTGGTACATCTAAGTGCCCGTAATACGTAAAGAGAAACAATATCAGTTGAAAATGATAATATATTAATTTCTCCAACATGTCTCTAAAAACGTCTCTAGTTACTGTACTGGGAAGAGTTGTTTCTTCCTTCTGCCTCTGAACCAAGGCTTACATGAGAATAAAGCAACTATTATAACAAAAATATTTCATTTCCATGTCATCTGCATATGTTTTGCACGTAAACCTGCATGCAAAAATCCCCAGTCTGCTTCTGGCAGTTATTCATCGTAGATATTTGTGATAAGACTGGGTGACCTGGCTGTGATGGTCAGTCTTGCTCTCCCAAAGTGCCCTTACTGCAGCAGCAGAATGAAACGACTGGCAGTGATTCTTGCGGGCAGCTTTTCTTTCAATAAAAGTGGAAACATTTAAGCTTGAACTCTGCTATAAAAAATGAGTGGCTGCTTTAGGATTCAGGAAGAGATGAGGCAGGAGGAAAAGCACGTGGAGCTGTACTGTCTGGTTATGATGAAGTGTTTTGGTGCCTATTGGGTCAGCTTGGCTAAGGTTTATGAGGCCCAGTTGTGTCTAGATCTTGTCTTAGAGGAAAGATAAGTTGGAGAAGCAGAAAGCTTTCTGTCCTGCTTTAAGCTTTGCTTTGTATTCCTCTGTATTCCTTTATATTTGTACTGATCCATGTATCTTGAGAAATAGGTGCTTTAAGTAAGATGACAGTGTGTCATCTTTAAACAGGATTACACTTTCCAGTACCTTAAGTCACAGATTCTCAGGTGCTGAGGTCACATAAAGGCATGCAAAAGGTAACAAGCATCATGGAGGAATTCTCCTGTTAGCAAAAAGCAGAGTGTGATCCCTTGCAGGTGCATCAAAGACAAAAGCCCAGATGTGGCAGTGGATTTGCAGGTGCACAGAGAGGGATGGATTCAAAGTGAATTCATAACTACAGCTGAAAGGCTGAGTTATTCCAGAAACTTCAACTGCTTCATGGGGTGATCCTTAAGCATCCAGATCATAGGAAGTAAAAACTGCCCCCAAAAAAATATTCTTGAAAACATAGTATTGGGTCAATGGCCTGGATGGAGACTTCATATGGAAGGGCAGAAGGTGTCTTCTGTGTCTGTGCACTTTGTAAAGGCTGTGTATCCTGCTAGAAAACGTCCACAGTCTACAACCCAAAGCAGCTCCAAACACCCTGATTTACACATTTGTAAGACCTGTCCCTGTAGTCCTGTATCCCATTTTTCCTGTTGTACTGGAGATGACTTTTAATATTCCATCCCTGACTGCCTGGGATTTCAGTACTCAGAGCCACTTTGTGCCTGCTTCAAATAAAGTAATTCTCCATCTTGTCTTTGAGGTGGGAATGCTGTGAATGGAACCTGGCAATGAGGTTGCTGTCTGATGCAGGCTTCTTTGCTACAGCGGTATATTATTCTGGAGTTGAGTTTCTGGGACCCAAACAGAACACAGGATAGTTTATTTTGCAATCTTGATGTTGCTTTGAAGAGTTGTAAGAAATAAGATTGTTTATGCAAAATCATCCTGGGTATTAAATTCTCAGTAAATTATTTTCTTGCAAACAGGTCAAGAAATTGAAATTATAAGATTCATTGCCTGTAATTCTGTGCACAAACGCTAATATGTTTGAATTTGAATGTTTTTCCAAGATGTTTTCATTTGAATGCTCTCCTAGTTTGAATTGCCTAGCAGTCACTTCTTGATGATCCAATTGTCCCTTTGAAAATCAAAGAAGGAGTGTTCCCAGTGTCTTGAAAACTGGGATCACAGACCTTTCAGCAGAAGGCAATGTGTTAATTATTCAGGCATTTACTATGTGGGCTTGTAATGGTCATTTAGTTATGTTTATCCTGAGGTTTGTGTTAATCCTTTTTCTCTGATGAGGTATGTGTGAATGTTTTAAATGATGGTGTGGCACAGTGTGCTTGCCAGTGCACCAAGAGCTGTGAGAACAGGTAGAGGCATCATTGTGTAAACTCTGAGTAGCTGTGTTTGTGTGGGTCACCCAGGAGATCAAGGCACCTGGCTTCCCGTTCCGCCCCCGCCCCCCCCCGTCCCCCCCCCCGTCCCCCGAGCTCAGGCACATTTCCTGCTTGAAGGGGAAGCCAGGCTGTTCTTCATTAGGGGATCAGTAAAGCCACTTTTGTGCGCTGAAAGCATGTGGTACTTGCTTGTTCTGCAAGGGAACCCAGAAAACGTAATCTGCGTTATCCAGATGTGCAACACAACGGAAATAGTAGTATGCAAAAATGAATGAATCTGTTCCCAGGAGAACTCAGCTTAGGGAGGTGGGTCTACAGAAAAACGCTGGGAAATGGTTTTGTTAGTAGGATAAATGTCTGTGATTCAGAGATGTATGTTTAATTATTTTCAAGGACCACACAGATAAATTCTCCGGCACTCTCTGTGAGAGAATTTTGACCAAAACTTACTTTCTGACAATGACAGCCAGAAGGGATGCCTTCTTAATAACCTGTCATGCTGGTTGGGTGTCAGAATGTGTGGGGCTCCTGATGCATGGGGCAGCATGTGGGAGAGCCACATGCCTCTGGCTGCTACAGCTACCTCGGTGCCAGCTCACACAACCTGGGGCTTGGGTGAGATGAAACCTTTCACACAAGGAGGTGCCCATGACTGCACACGTGCATACATAGGTGTGAAAGCGTGCATATGTGCGTGTGCATGCTGCTATGTCAGTGAAATTGGCCTTAACTCAAGCCTTTGAAGCTTCATTTTGACAAGGTACGCAGCGGTCCCAAGAACACCGTCTTAGGCTGTCATGAGGTGTTGATACTCATCTGACATCGTATTTTCCATTAATTTATTGCATATTAGTGGTAACAGACGCTGTCAAGCATCAGCAACTCATTCATTTTAGAAAATGAGCCGAGCCACGTTATGGCCCACTGCTTGAGAAGCAGGTGTCACAGAAATCTCTGCTGTTTACTTGTGAGACTTGATGTGCTTCTGCAGGATTCCCTTCTGTTGATCCATCTCACGTGAATATTACCCTTTCTGGTTTTTAAACTTTGTCACCTTCCCCTTGCGTGCTTGCTTTGTGCAGCGGTAACGGAAGCGAGAGCGAGTGAGACTGTGAATGGCTAATAGGCTTCCGAAAGAGGAAGGAGTGATAGGGTAGGGCTTGAAAAAAAACAGTTGTGAATGTGACTATAATATTGTTTGAACTTCAGAACGAAACTCTTAATTATGTTTTGCAGGATATGAATGATTACTCTCCAGTATTTAGCAAGCAGCTCTACAGGGGAATGGTTGCTCCTGATGCAGTCAAGGGCACCGTTATCACTACCGTTTCAGCTGAGGATCAGGATCCTCCGGTAAGCAAAAAGGTTCTATTAATACTCCACACCCAAGAGGGAAAAAATCTTTAACTCTCATAAGTGACCTAACTCTCTTGACAGCAAAGGTGATTATTATGAGTTTTGCAGAACAGTAACTCATCCATTTTTTATGCCAGCCTGTCCTTCGTCATTCTGGACAGAGCCTGCATTTACAGTGATTGTTCCTGAAGCTGGCAAAGCAATGATACAGCTCCATTCTGTCAGGAAGATTTCTGGAAAGCTCTTTATCCAACTTCACAGCGTAGACGAGCAAGAAGAATATGCAGGAAGGGAAGCTGTGCCTGCCTTTGGTACAGCTCTGCGGCTTGAAGAGGAAATAAATCACAGCTTTGTGAGATTGTCGCACTCTTGATTTCTCAGTCGTTGTGAATTTTCAGTCGAAGACATCACAGGGTCGGGTGGAACTGCGCAGCCCACCAGCCAGCCCTATTGGATGTGCAATGTTTGAACTGAGTGCACTTGTTTGGGGGATAAAGTTTATTTCTGCCACTGGCTTTTATTCCTGTTCCCTGGTGAAGCGCTTGATTGACAGAACTGGGCACATGCTTTTGACTTGTTAGCTATTCTGAAGGGTAATATCAATTTTGTAATCAGAGGTTGATGAATATTAGTGACCAGATGATACACTGAGGAGAATAAAAGCCAAAGATGTTCTGCCAGCCAGGTTTAATTTTTAATTGTTAGTGTTTGGCATATTAAGGAGAATAATCCTCAGGGAGAAGAGTTCAGAGAGAATGTGCCATGCACATTAAAAGCTGATGGCAGTGCTTTGACACATATCACCTGGAGTTTAGCTAAATACGCTACGTAGGAATTTATTTGCCACCCAAGGACAGAAATGCTAAAGCAGTGTTTCTAGAAGGACAGGCCTGCAGTCCCCTCAGAGAAAGGCCTAGCGCACGAAGGTAAGTAACTACCCATGAGTGATATGTATCAGTGGGGTGTTACAGAGCTCCAAGGCTTTTCAGACAGTTTATAACAACTGAAGGTCTGGGCTGTGGTTTAAAGGATATGAAAGACAGTAGTATCATCAAGCAAGTAGTGAATAGCCATGGTCATCAGTTACTAATGCTACAGAGTATTGAAGGAAAGCGGCGGCAGAGGACATGGGTGTTATTTGAGCAGTAAACAAAAGAAATGGAGAGAGATGCGCCTTGATGGCTAGTCTTGGACAGTTTGAAGGGGAGCACTATGTTGTGCTGGACGTTGAGCACTCTGTGCTCAGAATGGAGCCGCAGCTGTGTGTTATGCTCCTTGCGTAGAGCACAGGCACGATGGAGCAGAGTCCAAACCAGCCAACAGGTTTGGTTTAATTGAAGCAGCACAGGCGGCGCGTGTGAGAGTGAGACTGATCAGTAGAGGCAGGTGGGAATTTCTAGTGTCTTTACTCAGAGATGCTTTAAAAATGCACAGCCCAGGAGAACTTTGTGGCAGCCACCTCCACTCTCTAAGGCCCATCTGTGTGCTCATGGCTTCCAGTGGGCAGCAGGAGAAAGGTGATGTAGTGGTAGGGCCTGCTCTCCTCCCTTTGCATCCTCTTACATTACTCTTGGTAGGAAAGGTCTTTCTGTGGGATGTTAGAGGCCTAGGCTGCCTTCCTTCACTAAGTGATCGCTTCAAACCTTAAGCTCGGTGTCCATGTAAAATAGACTAACAACTAGGAAGGAGGCTGGCTGGATCTCCTGGCAAACCTGCGGCATATCTGCAGCTGTGGGGAAGTCTTCAAGATGGGAAGTTCCTATAGAGGTGTAACAAGCTGCAGCACCTGTGAAGGTCAGAGATGTGGAAGGTTAACCAGATGTGTACCAGCATCACCTCATCCTTTTCTGGACTGCAACCATTACACCTAAGGAAGGAAGATATATCTCTAGAAGTGTTGTAGAGGTCTAAAATGCCCTTCAGAGGGCTTTGTAAGCATTTATATTCTTGTGGCCTACCTACACTCTTGCTCCCACTGCCTGTGTGGTCTGTGGAAGTCCAGAGCTTTTGGCTGAGCTCCTTCACTGTTCCTGGGGGCTCACCATTGCCCTAATCACAGTTTCAAACAAGGACTTTGCAGAGGAAGGTAGGCTTGATTGCTCAAATCAGTCATTTGCTGCAAAAAAAAAAATAGTCAAATGATCGAAAATGATTTGATTCTACTCTGTGAATGTCTTCTGCTGAGGTATGTCATGAACACCTTCTGTATGTTACCTGCGTAAGCTGTAGAACGGAAATTGAGATCAAAGTGAGGAGTTTCTGTGTGGTATTGCAAGCTTGTGAGTGGTAGTTTTACACTGTGTATCAGAGGAAGGTTTTAGCTCGTTTTGCTAACATTTCCTCCTGACTAAAACACTCTCTACCACTGAGGTAGCAAATCTTGCCTTCTCGTAAATGGGGCCACATTGCATTCAGCATTTTGGGGAGTTCATCAGATGCTACTCAGCTGAAGAAGGTTGCTCTACCTAGGGCTGACCTGGGAAGCAAGGAGGTAGGAAACATCCTTTCTGGTGTAGAGTGCTCACCCTCAGCAGTTAGCAGCATGTAATTCAGAAGGAAACACTGCCCTTGTCACAAGGGGAGCCACTTCAGAAGAGTCATCTGCCAGGGGAGAGTGGGGACAACCAGCTGTACTAAATGCATTAGTCACAGCCCTAAGACCTGTTATACCAGGACATATTTGCTCCTAGCAGGTTTATCATACTCACCTTTAAGAGAAGTCTTCAGAAAAGAAGGTTAAAGCTCAGTGAAACTGGGCAAGGGCATCAATTTCTGTTCCATGGAAATTTGGACATAAACAGGTTAGTGAGGATGGAACAGAAAGAATTATTCATTGATGCTAGAGAATCACTTTTGAATGTGATTTTGGTGCAGCTTTTCTTTCATAGTACCTGCTGCCTTCCAGTAAGTTGTTGCGGTCTCTGAAGGATTTGCTCATTCCAATAGGAGCTTGGTTTTGTAATCCTGGGAGTGAGCATGTCTAAATTTTAAAGAGTAAGATAACACTGAGGTACAGAGGAAACAAAACACATCAGAAACTGGTTAACATGTATTTATAGCAACTCAACTGGAAGCAGTATTTCCTATTGCCAAGTGATTTCACTTTTTCATTTCAAAAAGCTCAAACCCTTCTGAACTCTCCTCTCCTAATGTTTGTCTCCCTGTCACTTGGACAGGTAAGTGTAGAAACCAGGCGTGGATAAGCTTGCCTGCTGTTTAATACAGTGGGTTACAAAGGCCATCTCCAGGTGGTATGAGAATGGGAAAATAAAAACCCAACCGAAGTGCTTACATCTCCCAGATTCCTTTCTTGTGATTTCTTTTACGTGTTTTGGAGTGTTTTCTGTGTGAAAGGTGTGGGGATTGCTTCGAGTTCTGAGAAGAAATCAATGCATGTGCATGAGAGAGTGAATAAAATCACTGCACACAGGCTCCTGGTTATTGCCACTCTCACAGGCATAAGTGACAGTAACGTTAAGATAATGTTCTTCAGTGTGAACTGTTGCATTTCTTTCCTTTTTATGAAGACTTAAAAATGAAGGTACCCTTTGGCGTTTAATGAATGCAGTATCCATAAAAGTTCGCCAGCTATGGGGAAAGCTTTTCAAATAATTTTTAAAAGTTGGTGTTTTATTTCAAACTAATGGCTGATAGTTTTTACTTTTAAAATAAAACAGAAGATCAAGAAAACTACCAGGCATAAATGGCTTTGTCTCTTTTTCTGACTGAGTCAACCTGTTTAGATGTGTTGTGCTACTGGTAAACCTATTCATTTGGAGCCCTCTTGGATATTAAGTGGTGTCACAAAATATTTGACATTGATTCATCAGAGAGGTTTTTAAAAAAACACACATCCTTTGTTCAGCAGGAGTATTTTCCTCTAAGCTTGCTTTAAGGGAAAGATTTTTCTTAGTTATCATCAATCTTTTAGTGCTTTGGTTTTGTTTTTTTTTTCCCTGGTAGAATCTTACTTGCATGGTACTAATATAACGATGTAACCAGTTGGGGAAAAGAAATATACATCTATTAAGAAAGTAATTGCAGCTTTAAAATGTATCTAATTATCAGGAGAGTTCTAGTAGGAGCCTAACTAATTTGAAATATCCAAGCCTGAATTTTTCTGTTGTCATTTTACAAATAACATAGACTATTCCCCTGTCAACACTGAATGCAGCCAAGAATAAAAGTCAAGCTAGATTTTTTTTTTTCATCATCTGCAATAAAAGCTTTCCAGACCTAATCAGCTCTTCAGAGACTGCCCACTGTCTTTGCAAATCCCAACCGTGCACTGCATTGTAAAATTAATATGGATGGTATGAAAACCCAAATTTAAATGATCGGCACCTGCATGTGATTTCTGTGCACATAAAGGCCGATCTGTATTTTCCAACAGCGGGAAAGGGGTAGGAAGGAAGCATTGAATAGTGGCAGAGGAGCTTGGCTCTCCATTTCACCCCATAGGCACCATCCTCAGCCCCTTCTGGACTGGGGCTGTTGTGGTGCTGCCCTGATGTTCCTTCCAGTCCCTCCACAGCAAAAGTGACCATAGCAATGACAGGTATACAAGTGGGAGAAAAAAATGTCATGCCACTGAAGTCAATCTTAAATCATTATCTGTAGCAGAGTCGACAGGTATTTTACCTACAGCATTACTTTTTGACTGTGTGAGTGTGCATTCATTGAAAAGATCGTGGGTTTATCTGCAGCTTTTCAATTCTAAAGGACAAGTCAAAATATAAATGCAGGCATTTAGTGGTCAGTGAGGATGGAATAGATATGAAAAGGAACGGCAGTGAAACATGAGAGGCTGGAAGAGAGTTGTGACGTGGAGTGTTGTAGTTTACGGTAGCAGTGTATTTCCGAAGCAATTTAGAAAACTTGAGGATATAGGTATGGAAGTGTTGTGAATGACTGTGATGTGTTTCCACAAAGAGGCACAAGGACTAAATGTCACTCCGTCTGAGTCAGGATGAAGACGTGTAATTTTCTTAATTTAACTATGCAAGCCTAGTACCTAAAACATGAGGCCATCATTAGAATGCAACAGTTAATAAAAGGATTGGTGAGGTTGCAAAAATCCATAGATCTCTGGTTACTATTAGAAGTTACTAATTCAAACCAACAATTATCTGTGCTGGACTTGAATGCTCCCAAGTAGGTGTTTTTGTTATGATTTTATTTTGACCTGTGGATTTCAAAGTGGTCAAAAAAATCTTGGCCTGAAGGCATAAGAGATCTTGGAGAGTTATGCCTTCAGGTCCATCAGTGAAATGTCAATTAAAACATAAAAACCAGTGCTTTTCACTAAAGGCCAGAGCAGGATTTGAAGGGCTGTCTTGAGCAAATGTCAGTTTAAGCTCTTACCAGTTTCTTCTTTCCTTTCTTTTCCAGTTTGAATTCACTTTATTGCAGTGACTGAGAATATAAATTATGTTTCAGAAATTACTTTTACGTTTGTTAAAAGAGCTCTAATCTGAAATAGCATTCTGGTCAGTGAAATATGAGTACGTTTCAATTTAAGTGTGTTTTGTAGAATATTGTAAACTAACACATTTTCCTTTGGATTACTGGAACAATCCACAAGATGTTTTTCTACCATTTTAAAATAGTTACATGGTATCTAACTCTTCAGATTCCTTCATGCATCCTATAGTTACTGTCCTTATCTTTCCCAGAAGACCTTACATCTCATTCCAGACACCCTGCATGTAAAGGGTGAGAAAATACTAAGTAGAAAGCACTAAAAACGGGCCAAAGGAGCCAGAGGCAATGGACTAGACTAGAGCCATGATTATACGGCTGCCAAGGAAATCTTGCGTACCACCTTCAGTGCTTTTTCCGTCACTGATATACCAAAATCTTCCCTTTGACAAACTTTGGAGTTGAAATTGTTGAGAGTTGCTTGCGTTTTCTGCTTAGCGTTTGAATAGTCCCTTTGAGGTATAAGTGCTCCAGTATTCACAATACTTTGTTGTGTAGAGATCTTAAAGGAGAGACAGAGGTAGCTTTTAGACCACTTGAGACAAGTTGTACTTGAGAAGGTGGTTGGGAAGCAGTAGATGGGTGAAACATCACAGTCACTGCACAGACTGAGCTGAAAGGGTGCTCACAGCAAAGACAGTAGCGTATCCAAGGTTTCCCTCATGTATCCTCTTGAGTTTTCTTTCCAGAAGCATTGTCCAGCTGGAGCATAAGGAATTTGTCTCTTTATGAGTGACTCATGATCCAGGAGCTGGGATAGTTTTGGCTGTTGTATGTCAGCAGAAATTCCTTTTAAACAACCTGTTCCTCTTGCTGCTTTTCCATTCTCCATCTTGGGGTTTGATTTAACTTAAACTAAAATGCTAAACCCATATGGTACATAGCCACCAAAAAACCCAAACCAAAACATACCCCACCTCCCCAAAAAGAAACAAACAAAAAAACCCCACCCAAAAACAACAGGAAAGAAAAGGAAAGGCCTGGCATCTTTGCTTCCTACACAAATGAATGCATAGTTAAAATGTCTGTACCAGTCACCTCAGGAGCAAAAGGAAGGAGAGCAGGAGGACTTGTGGCTCTATGGAATGGTCAGTTGGAATGCACAGCAGAGCAGCAAAACTTCAGAGGTCAAGCAGGATCACCCTCAGGACTAGGAATATTTTGATGACAAGAGAAAGCTTTAAACCTGCATTATCTCCTGTTATGTACTGAAGTTTACCAATCCGTTTCAAATGACACAGTTGCACGTGGAGGGATTTGAGTAGTGGTTGCTTTTTAGCTTGGTAAAGGGGTCCCTGTTCAGCAGGTTATACAGATGGCTGTACAGGTCCCCTAGCTGTTCAAGGACACCTGGGGTCATCCTTGGAGAGAAGAAGAGTTTTATGTTGAAGCCAGTTAGTGTCTTACTGAAGTGGAAGATGCCAGGTGATCATGACTGTTCTCAAAGCTCTTAACCCTCCAAATGTTTTGGAAGGAGAGCTATTTGACTGATGCTTGGTTCCCTTGATTTGTTTCTCTGAAGGTGAATATTCTCAGGATCGCTAGAACTTGAGGCATTTGCTCTTCCTGTGTGTTCCTTTTTTTCCCTGTGGTTTATCGCTGTAAAAGCTGGGATATTTCTTCTGTGGGCGATTCCCCTGCATATTCTGACTTGGTTGATTTGAAATTTCAAACGGCACAGATGCAGAGCACTAATTTTAATGAGAAGCCAGCTTCCAGAGCTCCAAAACCTCCAATTTAATGGTTTATTCAATTTGTGAGGCTTTTTTGTTCACTGGAGCCCTTTTGTCAAATGGAGAGTGATTGTCCTTGGTGTTTTACTGGCAGCCACTAAAATAAGATATTAACAGGTCCTTAATCAGAGATTTCACAGGCACTTCATTACACATCAAAGCATTTCCAGGCAGTCCAGTGCTTGGTCTTTTTAAAAAACTGTTGGATTTCAGAGTGTCTGATGGAGATTTGTATATGGGTAACACGCTGCAGATTGAACCTGTTCTTGAGGTCATTTTGTCTCTGGCTTTAAAAGTTTATGTGCTTTGTGTTCAGCTGGCTCTGGCTTTAGTTAATTAACGCAGAATTTCCACAGTTAGTAATTCAGATTTTCAGGCCCTCTCGTCAAGTTTCATGCTAAAAAATAAAACATAAAGAATTACACAGCACTAAAAGAAAAAAAATGAAGCTGGATGAGCTTTAGATCTAAGTTTGCTTTTAGGCTTGAACTCTCAGGAAAAATTTGGTTTGAGGAAATTAACGTGGTCCCTGCCAAGTACAATCTTCGCTCTGTGGTTTCTTTGAGTATTACTTGCTGTATATGAGCTCTGTTGTAGATGTAGGAATGCATCTAAATTAATTTAGAACAGAGGCGAAAGATGATTAATATTCGAGATAATTAAAACTTGCTTCTAAATGGATTTCCCTGGGAAATCTCTCTGGAGATTTTTCTAATTACATTGGTGCCAAAATACAGTAAATAAAAAATAAATCCCTGCTTTGTTATTTTCAGAAATGACAGGAGAAAAGTGCGCTTGATAGTGAGATCAGGAACAATAACCTGATGAGATTTTTGTTTACTTAATAACAAATTACCTGGCATGTACAGGTTTAATGATGATGATAGCTTTTAGTCTTCCAAGCAAATGTGAGGACCATTACTCTGCAACCAAATGGAGTGGATTTCAGCAGGTAATTTCCTCTTAATTATAATGTTGAAGAAAAATGACTGAATCGGAGAATGCCGGGGGGGGGAAGTTGTATCATCACCTCTGTTACACTACGATCTCTGAAATATTTTTGCACTCATCAGAGTGCACGGTCCCAGAAAATACTTTTAATATTAGTGTGGTCTTTCACATAGCACTTCACCAGACACATCTGGCAGACCTTGAACTGGTAAAGGCTCTGGCATGCTAACAGCACTGAAGCAGTTTACTGCCTAATAAACCTTTCCTGAGCTGGATCTTCTGGGGTCATGCCCTACGGGGGCAATGGCTGCGTCTCTGCTGCAGTTGTAATCTTGCAGAGGAACGGGTCTCCCCAGAAACTCCATGAATGTCTGGGTTGCATCCAGCCCAATCTCATTTCCCGTTACGTGTAAGGTGTTATGTGCACCTTGTTTTAGGGGTAGGGAGGCCAAGGTGGCCCGGCTGCCTTGCACTCTTACTCGTTGAGTCTTAGACTTGCGTGTTGAGGTTTTTCTAACGGCTGTAAAATTGATGCCACCAATTAGATTCTTATAAGCTCCCTATAATTCTTAATTCAAATAAATAGTATTTGCAGGAGGGTCACTTTTCTCATGCTGATGTATGGGTTATTCATTGAACTGCTCATCACAAGTTAACATGGCAAAATCTGACACCAAGTTACACAACTCGGTAATATACTATAGGACCCCAGGCAGATGTGGGTGGGAAGGGCCACCAGAGCCCCGCCAGCACCCCCACACCCCCCCCCCCCTATGGGCAGAGACATCTCCCACCAGCCCAGGGTGCCTAAAGCCCCTGGTCTTGAACCCTGCCAGGGATCCAGGGGCAGCTCCAACTTCTCTGGCACCCTGTGCCAGGGCCTCCCCCCTCCCCAGGAAGGATTTCTGCATCCCAGCACTTCTCCAGCTGCCTTCCTGCAGCTGAAAGGCCATTCCCCTGGGTCTGTCCCTCCCTGCCTTTGGCACCAGCCCCTCTCCAGCTTTCCTGGAGCCCCTTGAGGAACTGGAAGGAACATGTATTCACATGATATAAAATACCTGTGCTAGATCCACTCCAGTCAAGTTTTTAGTTTAGACTATGTATTTTGCCTGATGATTTCAGTCCACTTTTGTATAAACAAAACATTGATATGATTTAATGAGCTTAAACCACTTCTGCAGCTGTTTCTGGTGCTATTGACAAGAGTAAATTCTCTGTTCCATTGTAGTTGGTAGCTGCCATAATACATTGAATCTCAGTAACCACAGGGCTGCTTTATACCATATTGCTGAATACAGCTGAAAATTACCAGTTGGCTATTAATGAGCCTGGGGGCTTTGCAGTTTTGTCTGTTCAAATATAATGTAAAGGTCAAAACCGAATCTGAGGTCTAGACTCGGAAGCATTAAGGAGCTGAAATCATACCAATGACAAGACCTTGTCATGATCCACAACCAGATAGACCAGTTTGGCAAAGGTCAAACCCCCTTGCTTTCCAACTGACCTCAGATCTCTCTGGGTGGCTTGGGGCAGCTGGGATTAACCCCCGAGTGAGGTCCAATTAGGGGTTTTATCATGAGCAGATCTTCGTAATTCTCTGAGAACAGAATTAAGGCTCAAAACAGCATGTCAAGTCACTTTATTTGGCCCACAACAAGCATGAGAGAGAAGGGTGGAAGAAAGAGGGAAACGAGTGGAAAAGGAGGAGAGAGAGTGGGGAAGGAAGAGATTGCAGTAGTTACCACCACAGACCTGCAGTGTCCTGTCAGTCCAATGTCTCCCGGTCCAGTGGGGCAATGTTTTCTTCTCGCATTGTTTCAGGTCCAGTGAGGAAACATTCCCTTTTTGTATTGCTTCAGCTGCCACTGCAGATCTGTGGCATCCTGTCCATCCAATGTCTCCTGGTCTGGTCGGAGGAACATTCTTCCCCTCGGATTTGTTGGTGTCCTGGTTTCAGTCAGGATGGAGTTAATTCTTTTGTAGCAGCAGATGGAATGCTGTGTTTGAGTGTTAAAATGAAAGCAGTGCTGATAACACCCTGATGTTTTTAGTTGAGTTAAGCGGTCAAGGACTTTCTCAGCTCTTCATATTTCTATATTAATGAGAAAGGAGGGGACGAAGCTGCTTCAGGAATGCATGGCAAAGTGGCTGTAGCAGCAGAGCCTGTGGTGCTATCCAGGAACAGTGGGACTGTGGAGATCCCAGGGACGAGTGTTGTCACCCGTTTTTGGTTTTGGGATTTGGTAGATTGTGCAAGCTGCCAGGGCCTTGCTGTCTCTGCCATGTGGCCACAACTGGCTCTTGGGCTGGGCTTACAGCTGTGGTGTTACTCCTCATCCTCTGAAGGGCGACTGCTGGAATGGGATCATTGGAACGTAATGGATTCTTCAGGGGGCTTTATTCTCCTGATATTTATTTAGGCAGTTAGTGTTAAAACAGTTAAACCAGGTAAAGAGTTTTCTATTAGAAAAGACCGAGTTACGGATCTGGAAAACACCTTCTGGCAATGCTTCTTCTAATTCCCCTTTGAATTTGGCATTTTTGGGTGCATATGTACACAGACAATTGGTGACACATGCGTGGGCTGTCCATCCTTGTTCCTTGCCATCAACACCGGGCAGGCTTCAATATAGGGTGAATTCGAACCATGTTTTCTGGTGCCACTAATGTGCCAAACGTATTCTTTTGGCTTCCTGACGTGGTGCTTAGAGCTCCAATACCTGGCACAAAGTGGCAATGCTCGGTGTGCCACTGAGAGGCAGGAGCCTTCTCTTACAGGTAGAGAGGACCGCAGGCCTCTGCGTGCTTCACACAACCCCTCATGAGCAGCTCATTGTTTCAGCGAGGAAGGTGCAGATGTCAGCTTTAAGGTGGTTGCGCCAAAATTGCTAGACCAGTACAGTTCAGCCCCAGAAAGAGGATGTATTGGGTTGGTTTGGAAGTGCTGTGGCCCTGTAATCTATGTGTTTGCTGCCTTGGAGATGAGGTTTTGATTACTTTAGTTCTTTATCACTCATCTGTGGTGAAAAGTAAAACCGTCAGATGCTGCTGTTTGGTTTGTATATGGAAAAAGTCCATTTAGGCCCCAGGCCACCTCATGCTCTGTTCTTTTTGTTTTCTCTGAAGAAGTCTGTGAATGTCCCATATGCAGAGCTGTAGTCTGTCTTGTCAGAAAATGATTTAACACACGTCTTTCAATCTTCAGCAGCAAGATGCTGTGACCTTGAGGACAAGCTGAAAAAGTGTAGAAGCTTTTAGAGTATTTCGGAGTTCCTTGAACTTCAAAGGAGTTTTTATAATACATTAGAATATTGTTGAAAGGTGTATTAAACTTAAGGCGAGTCCATCTCGTGCCGTTTAAAAATCACAGTAGTTATGAACCAGAGCATTGCTTCTGTCGGTATTTAAGTAGATGGGTTTTTCAGCTCTCTTCTTTCCAAAGCTTGATCATTTTTCTTACTGGACCTCTCAGATGTCACTGTAGGATGTTTGGAGGAAGGCAGGGATGCTGAGGAGGGTAAACTACAAGTTTGTGGTGGCCTATTCTACAGTGTTGGATTTTAATCCTTTACCAGCTTTGTGAGATGTGTAAAAGTATAGAATACCAAAATTGCTTTGGTTTTGCTTTCCAGGGCACACCAGCAAGTCGAGTCCGATACAAAGTAGATGTCGTGCAGTTTCCTTACAGCGCCAGCATTTTTGACGTGGACGAAAACTCAGGACGTGTGGTGACACGAGTAAACCTAAACGAAGAGCCAAGTACGGTGTTCAAGGTACGAATGTGCATAGCTCTGTGCTGTCACTAAATGTTGCCTTCATTTGATGGAGTTCCTTTTACCTTCCTGTTTCTCCGTGTTGCTTAGTATTGGATAAAAAGAAGCAAAATGTTTATTTTGTTTGCTGCTTTGATTCCTTAAGTTCTTCCTAGCACCTGTTTGGGGCCTTTTTGATTTCAGAAGCATCTTGAATGGATGTGATTGCTACTGTTAGGGCAGAAGGAAGAGGGAGACAGCTGAAGGGAAGTTACTTTGCTGATCTCTTTGTTTTCTACAGGGCTGACAGCATAGAAGTGTGGTGAGACCTTTGGAAGAACAGTGAGGAATCTTGTAAAGAAAGTTACTGCCCAGTTGGATAGTTTGGGACTTCTGCTCACAAGTGCTGTAATGCAGAAACATTGGCTTGGGGAGACTTACATTACTACCATGGTGTTACTGTTCCTGAAGAGTCTCAAGTGTAGTTAGAGTGGAGGAACTTATGAATTGAATCAAAATCACTGTGACAGATTCTCCCCTCTTAAATCCATGAGTGGAGGGGCTAGAACAAAATGAAAATCAAAGTGCAGCAGTAAGCAAAAAAAAACCCCCAAAAAACAAACTATAATATGTGAGGGTTTCTATGTCATTCCCCTATGTGGAACCTGCCAACCTTCTCTATGGTCACTGGAGTGTGTCTGGTTTCTTTTTTCAGTTTTATTTCTGAAATGACGATTAAAGAGAGGTTTATTTGCATACTACATCATTATAAGGAATAAAACTTTCCACTGTCTTTCATTTCTGAGCATCTCATTGAGCACTCCTGTGAGCTGGAGTAGCACAGCAGGAACTTAGGACAGTGCTCATTTGAGTCCCTTCGGATTTTGAACTAACATAGTAAAACTCAAAGGAGAAGAGAATTACCTCTTGGTTGACATCACCAAGAGCATAGCTTCTCTGTTGTCACACTGTTTATTTTTACTTTTCAATAATTATTTTGTGTGGCTGTTTGCTATGATACCTACCACCTTGTGACCTGGACATGGAGCTATGTTTCTGCATAAAGACTGCTCTACATCAGGGCAGACCAGTGGTAAATTTAGCAGAGCATTATTTTTCAGAAAACCTGGAAGCTTAGAAAAGCAGTGGTGCAGAAAAGACTTCAGAAACCAGTGATAGTGGAGACTTAGAGTTGGTATTTCCTTCTAGATCATTGAATTTAGATCCAAACCATTATATCTGGGTTTTCTGTGATTTTTTCCAACCCACTTTTAACATACTCATTCTGCAATTAGGCTATCATGCACTGGTGACTTCCATGATGTATTGGCTGAAAAAATAGCTACTTTTGTTTTCAGCTGTCCCTTCACCCACCTATTCTGCTTGGCCCTGCAGGAATGAGTTGAAAACCCTTTGCTAGAATACACTGCTGACCTGTTTCATCTGGTTACCTCCTGAATTAAGGACAGATTTAGGGAGAGGGGAAACTAGAAAACTGCCCATTGCTCCATATCCAGTGGGCTGGTCTAACCCTTTCACTAGCAGATAGCTCATCTTCACATGAAAGCAGGTGAACTTGTTTGTCCCAGTAGGCAAGCAGAGATTACATAAGCAAATAGACATGAGTTAAGATCACATAAGCAAAAGATTTATCATAGGCCATCTTTGGAGAAGGTCTCTGGTCTTGTCCATGTTTTAGCATACAGAGGGACCTTAAGATCCTTAAGAGAATTATTTTTTTTTGAGGAGATAATGTGCATCTTTTTGTTTTGATATCAGACCTTGGTCTTAGATATTAACATAAGTGACAGAATTCTTACCTAGTGCTTTTTTCTCTTTGTTTTATTGGGAATTATAGATGATTTTTCAATTAAAAACACAAAAAAGTAGAACTGAACTGCATAGATTGGATATTAGGAAAAATATCTTGACCAAAAGAGTGGTGAAGTATTGGAACAGGCTGCCTAGGGAGATAGTGGAATCACCATTCTTGGAGCTGTTCAAAAATGGGTAGACGTGGCACTTTGGGAGATGGTTTAGAGGTTATGGTGGTATAGGAATGACAGTTGGACTTGATGATCTTGAAGGTCTTTTCCAACCTTGATGATTCTATGATTCTATATCCTTAAGAAGTTGCAATTGATTCTGGAGTTCTGAGTAAGGACAGCCTGTGGTTTGATGTGAAGGAAATCCCTTGAAAAATGTACTTGAAGCTGGCAATGTGTTTTGGAGAGGTGTTTGTAGAAGATTGTTATATTTGAATTCCATTTTTCTGTGTTTCTGTACATTTTCTAGTAGATGGTTCAACTTGGGATGGCTGTCACCCTTTTCCTCTGTGTTTGTTCTTACACAATGTTTAGTTTGCAGTGAAAATCTCATCCGGCTTGTTAGACCCTGAAAATACAGCAAGTATCATTGCGAGTCAACATGAAAATATTCTTGCTTATACCAAGAGAGTGATTTTCTTTATTGTTTACAGTTAGTGGTCATTGCATATGATGACGGGGATCCTGTGAAGTTCAACACCACGACTGTAGAGATCGCTGTACTGCAGCCTTCAGTAATTCCACGGTTTACGCAGGATGAATACCGGTAAACATTTATCCGTTCATATTGCAGCTACTATTTTTTAAGTTGAAGCAAGTTCCCATTTGAATGCTTGTTTGAGGTATGTGGGCCATGAAAATACTATGTTGCCAGCTTGGAAGCACTTCACCTGCATGTACATCAACATTTGTACCTTCTGCTGTGCACTGTGGCTCATGGAAGGACATAAGACACAAAAATAAGATGCGAACCAAAACCATTGTGTACTTAGAGCTGACAGCATATTTACTGATGTTAACAATCCTTTAGGAAGTAAAATTGGGTGCTGCTGTGAGGAGAGAGCAGCCAGTGCTCCAGTCCACCTGAAGAATGACTGTGCAAAATTGCACGTGGGATCATTTTTTTGCAGCACTCCAGAGTTGCTTCTTTCTCTTAGCCACAAGTTACTGGGCAGCCAGTCACTCCCTGGTGGCATACGATAGCAGTGCCATTTCACCGCCTTGACTGGTTGTCTCCAGCTGAAAAGATCTGTGCTGTAGATGACAATGACAGTGACATGTGTTTGAAATTACCATCTTGGAAGCTGTTGAAAATGACAGTCATGTGAATAAACAAGCAATGTTGTGCCTTGCAGCTGTAGCTGAGATTACGGTGGCTCTGGATTAAGTACCCTCCAGTCTGAATGTATTTTGATCCCGTACGCCATTCCTGTGGGACACAAGGGAATTCAGACCTACCCTCTTTGGCATTAGAAGTGCAGATGATGGTTATTGTTACTATAGAGTCATTACTTGATAAAGTTTTCCTCCTGAGAGTTTAATAAAATCAACCCTATTTTCTTAAAATTAAGTAAAAACTAAAACAGGTGCAAAGGCTGATTAGTTTATTAACTTTTGTTACATGGAACATGTTCAAAACCAGTTTGACATCAGTATGCTAATGGGAAGCAATATGATCAGTGTAACCAGCCTCATGATACCAAGAAGCTCCAGCAACCTTGCTGTCCTATGTGTAGCGACATGACAGGTATCGGAATGTAATGGGGTTTGTATGTGACCCTAATGATATGTGAAGGCGCTCAGGCAGAGATCCATGATGCATGTTCCACTGCTCCTCCTGATGACAGAATTAGCATTTTGAAGCAATAGCTTGAAGAAATTAAAACCAGATTAATACTGCAGGTCCTCTACTAATTTTGTATTTAATCTTGAAGCAACTGTGAAATCTGAAGGAATAGTGCAAATTATAAACTGTGCGTTTAATGATGGTGCAAATGATTATCCTTTGCTGAAGGAGTCTTTCTGAGAGAGATTAGTCCTGCTGCTCCCTGTATTTTATTAGATATAGGGAAATGGTCACAGCACTGATTTGGACTGAGGTCAAGAAGTGTCTGGACAATGTGTTCAGTCCCATGCTCAGACTGGGCTGGCCCTGTGTTGAAGCCAGGAGATGGATGGACCCGATGATCCTGATGGATCCCTTCCAACTCAGGAGATTATAGAATTCTGTGATATCATTTGTGTATGAAGTATTGTTTAGGTAATGTAGGGAAAGGTAGAGCTTTAAATTAAAATGTTTCCATTTGATTCTGTAATTTCAGATATCATGTGAACACATGGGAGTTTTGAGTAACATTTAAAGCCTTTCTGTAATAGACTTAACTCTCTGTGTTACTGCTTTCAAGAAACTGTTCCCATTTGTAGCTATGTTGAACAGAAAGACATGGAAACATGCGAACTATGAGACCTTTCCAAGCTGCTCCAGGTTTTGGGGAAATGAATCCCCAGATAGGGACTGGAGCAGCAAAGGAGACTTTTCTGCTAGGGCCATGCTTAGTAATGTGGTTTGTTTCCTTTTTCTTATAACTTTATTCTGAATGGCTTTCACCTTTAAGGAGCTCGTCCTGGTGACAAATGCAATTCCAAGTGTTCCAGGAGCACAGGCAGAGCTCTCATTTACTTCAGAAAGATGAACTGAGCTCACGCCTCCTGAGGCCACTGGGAGCTCCAGTTTTGTCCAAGGAGATGGGAGCTTCATTTCACTTCAATAAAGCAAGCTTTAAGTAAAAAGTGGCTCATACCACTCATAGCTTTAGGTGATAACTGAATAACCCATGTTATCTTCTCCTCCTTGAGAACTCATCAGGATTAGCTAAATAGCCTGGTTTCTCTTTCCAAAGAAATGTTGCTACTCCATTCTGGGTAAATTCTTTGATGCACAATTGGAGGAGAGCTCTTTAGAATTTTTCCTGGGCATATTCTTCACATCAGAAATTAAATGAAAACAACCCCAAAACTTTCTGATTCAGCTCTGACAGTCTCTCAGACGTTTTGGAACAGGATTGTTTTTGATTCCTCAGGTTTTCAGGGACCGTCACACTCTGCAAACTTCACTTGGCGTTTGGTTTCTTGACAGCGATGCAAGCTGGAACTGGCAGGTTTCATATAACCATATTTTTCAGTTGACATAGTGTATCTTTAGGGTAAATGTCAGCACAGAGTAATGGTGCTGCTTGCAAAATGATAAACAGTTGGATGTGGACACTAGAATTTCTGAAGGATTGAGAATTAGTGGCTATAGAGTGGATTAGCATTGATCTTTGCTTGTGGAATTATCGTAATCTGGATGATTCCAGCGTTATTTTTCTAGCTGTTTTACAAACTTAATTTCTGTGTATTTAGAAAAAGGTCACAGTTCAGCAGTTTTACAGACTAAAGCTGCCTGTGCAGTTGCAGCATATATTACAAATCAGAAAGAAATACAGAAAACTAAGGGAGAGGGGACCAGATGGCACGATCAAAAAGGCATCGCCGTGTTAGGCAGATAGGGAGATAAAAGTGCAGCTCTGCCTTGAGCTGTTGGTCTGGCAACTCTCTGCTCCCCTAGAAGTACGCCGGCACATCAGGGGCTCTCTTGGAGCCCTTTTCATGCTAAGGCTTTGATTGATTAGTATCCCTGGCTTAAAGTGACTTCCACAAGAGGCAGCAGTCAAGTAGATGAGAGTCGGGGATTTATGTTTTACTCACTGGCTCTCCCTCTGCATTATTACATCATGTGGGGCAAATTAATTAGTCTCTTTTCCCTCACTTTCTTTGTTTGGATTGGAAATGATACTGGAGACTTCTCAGTGCTGCTCTGGTCTATGTGTAAAACAGCTGAGAGCTCTGAGAACTGTAAAATACAAGATGGAGCAGTTGCTTTATGACAAGTGAGTGATAAAATGGAGTTGCTTCCTAATGACTGGAGAAACGACTGCTTAAGCACAGCAGAAAGACATCTGTTGCACCTTCTGGTGGGAACTGGTGAGACAAGGCCCAGCGTCCCATCAGCCTGGGTGTGGGATGCTTTAGGCCATTCCTCCTCACCGTAGTCATGCCCTGTGAGAAGCAGAGCACCAGGCCGCAGGTCAGCATGGTCTGGTCCAGCAGTTTGGGCAGATCCCACCCCAGGGAGGCTGTTAGAGTAGCTCATAAGGGCCAAATGATCCATACCCAGTGCTCCTTGACCATCTTCTGGGGACACTGGCGCTCTGCAATGGTCTCAGCTCTCTCCAGCACATCCCTAGATGTGAGCCTAGGTGCCACCCCCTCAGCTGGTGCTACAGGATGTACTGGCCTTACTAGCCTGGATCTTCCTTCTGAAGCTGCTGCGTTTACCTGCAGCAGCTATGGGGATCCTTACCTACTTAGATCCTTGTCTGTCCTTGTCATGGATATTAAATCTGACTCAGAGAGAGCCGACAGCAGCAGTGCCTGCTGAATAACGTGCTTTCCAAACCAAGTGTCATTTGCTTGTTCTGCAAAAACGCAAAGCGTGTAGAGGCAAAAGTCACAAAGAATCAAGGGCCTGTAACATGTGGACATGTAATTGTAGATGGCTAGTCCACCTCTGAGCCTGCTTGACCTTCTGCTGCCAGGGAAGGACACTGCTGCTGATACTCTTGATGCATATCCCTGAGGGTTGCTTGGCAGTCAGTCGGATTTTACCAATTCTCCAAAGCGCTGAGGGAGGCCCAGGCACTGAACCTGACACATGAGCAGTTGTCAGCCATGTCCGGACCCCCTGCCATTGCCTGGCCAAAGTGACAGCCTGCAGAGTGAGGGCCTGTGGTGGGGCACAGCAAGGCAGAGGAGGGAGGGCTGCATCCCCACAGTACATGCCACTTCTTGCATCACTGCCTGAGACAGGCTGTGGCCGGTCGCACAGTTGATTAAGGTTAGTAATGCTGACTTTGATCCGGTGAAACAGCCACATCACTGGCAATGCATCACTTACTTGGGCAAATGAAATCAGTGCTCCTTTCCCAGGCTATTATTTCTCTTGCCCAGACAGCTCTACCCAGATCACCTCTTGATTGAACTCCAGAGCAAGTAATTGATCCAGAAGTTTCCATTTCTTCCAAACAGGTAATGGCAGCACTTTCATTTCTTAGTTAACAGATCATAATTAGTAGTGCTACACAACAGCGAAAACATCAGATGAATATAAAAGATTGATTTTTTTTATTATTTTTTTGCAAGCCTGTCCTCTCTACGAGTACATTCTCATTTTAAAAAGTGAAAGTTCAAAGGGACTTGGGATCTTTTTTCTGGTTTTGTTAATTAATAAATACCACATCCTCTGCTACTCGAAGGTCATTGCTAATAGCAATGTGCTGCTGCAGCAGGAAATTAAATGTTAACAGAAAGTAGCATCACTGGTTCCTAATTATTGCCTGTGGACACATTAAACAGGTGTTGAGCCATTCCGTGGCAGAAGAAGGGAAGTACTGGAAACTTTTCACTTCTGTTAGTACTGTGTTATAGGTCCCCAACCTGTTTGGAAATGCCTCCCCTCTTGTACAGCAATCTGAAGTTTGGTTCCAATCACGTGACGCTGCAAATTTGAGGATATTACTTGATGTAAATGTAGCATGGCATTCTATTTCTCTGCTAGCGACACCACTCTACTGTGAAAATGGGTTCTGGCTAAAAAGTGAGATTTTGTGACACGCAGACCTCTCGCTTGCTCAGTAGATGATACAATATAATGTTTTCCATTTAATTAAATCCACCAACACAGTAGGCAGATACCATCAAAGCGAATAGCTCTGTATCCTAGGATTTAACAAAACAAAATTATGAAGGCATATCAGGAGTCCGTTCGAAGAGTTATCCCAAGAGGCTTTGCCCCGGTCTCTGGTTTACTGCTGTTGGGTTCAATTCAAGCAGTTATTATGCGATAGGGAATGGGGAATCCTGCACAGAGGCTTTGAGCATTTCACATTTGAAATATCTCTAATTTGCTGCCTCCTTCAAAAAGGTGCCCTTTGGCACAGGACAGCATCCTGCTGCACCATAGGAGCAATGGTGCTGCTTTGCATCATGAATATCCTACTGATTCAGTCATCCCTCTTTACAGTGCATGAGAGGAAAAGACAAGTATTGAAAGAAATTAATTATTCCAGGGAGAGGAACAGGTTAATTTGTACGTCTTGAAGAAAATGAGGATTGAGAAGTTCTCCTCAGGAATGAGGACAGCAGTTGAGAATGCCTTTTGTTCAAAGCAAGAGCAGGATAGAGGGAAAAAATCCCAAAAGATCACACCTCCACTTCGGAGGGGAAGGGAACATTTTTGCATTGCAGGCAGCAGTGGCTGTCGTCTCACTGAGTTACCTACTTGTCTCTGACAGATCGCTTTGAGAAGTAATTTGAGAAATCATCATTTGTTCCATATAAGTAACACAGCATCATTCAGGGAATTGAGCTGCTTCCTAAATGAAACCACAAGCCGAAGTGGCAGGATATAAATTTCTGCTTCAATGCAGTTGGCTTTTCATCGGGCTGCTCCCAAACTGTATTGCTTTCAGTCTCTGTTTACTTGAGCTTCCTTCTTCCCTTCCAATTAGAAGAGCCCACTCCCATTTTAAGCAGTGCTCAGCTTGGGGATCATTTCCCCTTCTTGCAGCAGGAGTGGTTTAGTTTGATCCCTCAAAAGCCCTTTGTTTAATGACAGTAGATGGAAAGCATCCTTTTGGATAATCCTTTTCCTAGGATATCCATAACATAATGGAATTTACATTTTACGAATGAAGAACATGAAAAAGAGTTAAGCAGTGTTTTTTATGTGGCATTGGGGGGAGTGGAATAGTAACTGTTTTCCTCCAACTGATGCTTGAGAGAGATGATGCAGAGGTTCCAACATGCATTTTTGATTTGCCTTGTGTGGCAGTGGCAGTTTGGCTTCAGGGAAATGCATGCAACACTGCCTTGGGAATCGATGCTTTACGGTGGTGTTCTCCTGGTGTTTGAGAGATAAATACCATGAAAAGGTCAGTATGCCTCTTCAACCATTTTCAGAATTGAGACAGAAAGTGAGGATATTAAGTGCAATAAGGAATACATGATCCTTTGCAGGATGCTCTTTTGGATAATTTCTTTGCAATAAAAGGATAAGAAGGAGCACTTCAGCATGTGGTTATAGAAGTTAGGAAATTAAATTATTTCTACAGCAAATACTGAAGCATGGTTTGCCATTGAAAAATGAGTGAACAGGTGATTACAGTGTCATAGAAGTGTCACACTTTCCTCCCCATTTTTCTTGTTTCAGCAGCGCTACATTGCATTTTATTCAAAACTCCTTTTTACCACTGGGAAAGCAAACTCTCCTGGTAGGTATTTTTTTCTCCCTACCAATGAAATATTACAGTGGAAGGGAGATAGCTGCATGTCACCCAGCTACCCCAGGAGAGGGAAGCAAAAACTGACATTTGGTTTAGAAGAGAATAGGTTAGGACAGAGGTTGGCTGTAACAGTGTCCAGGCTCCCTTGTCAGCTGTTTGAGAGATAAATACCATGAAAAGGTCAGTGTGTCTTCAACCAATTTCAGAATTGAGACAAAAAGCAAAGATATTAAGTGCCGTAAGGAATACATGATCCTTTGCAGGATGCTTTCAAGATAAACGGCATGAAAAGTATATATAATGAAGCAGAAAATATTCTTTTCCAGGAAGAAAAAAAAAAAAAGCCTCTGTCAGACCGTTTGGATTGTTAATGGTTGCATGTACAGGAAACTGAAAATTTCACAAATCGATCAAGTATTGCTCGAACATGCGGCATGGTCCTTTTTCTGAACAAGGAAGGCAGGCAAGGCAGTGTAAATGCTTTGGGGAGAGGATTGAGTTGCAGTCATGATATTTGCTTTTTCCTTTCTTGTTTCTTTCCTTTTTGTTTTGCCACACCAATCAGAAACTTTAACGGGGTTTTTTTTTCCACAACTTTAAAAACCCGGCTGCGTAGGCCAGACTGATGGAATTGTTTCTACTCATAGTGCTTCTCCTTGCTATTCTACATTCCATATAACTTTGCCGTTAACTACCCTCATTTTAGACACTCCAGAGCACTCTCTACTCTTGACTTCTCTCCAGAGATGTACGTGTGTTTGGTTGGTTTTAATGGCTTACCGAGTTTCTCTTTAATGCAAAGTATCAGATGGACACAAAGCCAAAGGAAATCACTTCTCACAAGGAGCTGGGGGACAAGAGCCTCTGCAGGGATGGGTACTGCTGCTCAGGGACATGCTTCAGGTTGAAGAGGGTGGACTGGCTTCAGGTAGAATGCCCTTGAGAATTAAAAGTACCTGAGGCCAAAAAGAACGCTTGAAGAAGCTGTCATGGGAGAGAAGAAAGGGAGGTGATTTTCTCAGGAGAGGTCCAAATGACATTTTAATCAAGTCAAGCTTAGAACCTTAGTGATGTAATTAAACAGAAAAATAAAATACTTAAGTTCCAAGGTATGCTTGTGGACCTTCATGAACTAAAATATAATCTCCAAAGTAGAGTCGACTGAAGTGTCTGGTACATCAGCATCATACTGTTGAACTTCAGTACTAAACCAATTTTCCAATTTATTACTGGGTTTGATGGGTTTGAAATTTAATTTTTGATTAAATCTCTTGTTCGTGCTTTTGGAGATAGAGAAGTTTCATGGTAAATTTAAAGTATATTGGGTGTCAGGCAAATGGAAAAATGGATGAGAGGCTGACGTGTCTAGCAAAGGGAAAAAAGCAGAAGAGAGGAGAAGTTAAAATTTCATCCTGGACATTAGAAGTAATCCTGCCCTGCGGTGTATTTGGTATGTGTTTAGCTCCCTATTTCCCCCTCAGGTCAAGATATGGATGATTGATAGCTAATTAAAAGATAGTATTATTGTACAATTTGTATCCTTTCCCAGTGTTTTCATGTATAAACAGTGACTTTCTTTTAATCCTGTTGTTTTTCTAGTTTGGACCTGCCTTTTTTTTATGAGGGACAGGCACATTTTGAGGGAGGGTTTCACACTGAAGTGGTACGCAGTGCGATAGAGGCCTTGGAGAAATTCAGGCACATCTTAAACTTCTCCAGGGGTAATTAAATCAACAGAGAGGGCCAGAAGGCCTATTACTGAATGTGTATTTTGTCTATTTTAAGTGACTTTGTTCTTTCCAAAGCTGAGGCTGTCAGATGCGAATCTTAGCTCAGCACAAAGTGATTGAGGCTGCTCCTTCTTTACCCTTCACTGTCTTCATGCCCTCTTTTCCCACCACAGCTTGTTGGGATGGGGTTGGGCATGTTGGGTGGCTTCACCTGTATCCAAGGATCATAACATCTACTATTTCTGTGAAAACATGGAAGTGAAGATCAACCAACCTAAATTGTACATTACTGTGACAGTTACAGGGAAATGACATGTGAGTGAAGTAACAGAGTGAAGCTTCCATAGAGTGAAATAACTCTATGAAAACAGAGTCATACTGTGCAAAGTATAGAGTTATTTTGTCATACTCAGGAGGTGCTCAGGAGCAAGGATTTGAGAAGACCGAGTTGCAGCCAAGGTGACTTGTGTGTGTCTGTTGCTGTTTATCCCATTTCACCCCAAGGCTTACGGGGCACAAGGGGATTATCATGGTAACATATATAAGGCCTTTTTACATTTAGCGATGTGGATGCCACACATGTAAGTGTTGGGGGGGAGGGATTATTAGAAATCCCGTGTTTAAAAAGGTGTTTTGTTTGGATGCGCAGAAAGCAGCTGTTTTACTTAAAGCATTTCGCATAAATCGGTGCTGCTAGGTATGGTCAGAGCCCGCGGGGTAACAGCTCCATTGGCATTTCCACTCCGTGGCTCAACAGGCAGTTAGTTGCAGGTGTGATCAGACAGAAATACCTTCAGATGAATCCTACCCATGCGTTGAAGTCAGAAGTCACAGCGGTGACAGCCCTTTCGTTGCGCTGTCAGTTTTCTAAGCTTTCTCTGAGTGGCTTGAACTGGATTGCACTGCTTTGCTAGTGTCACATCTTCTTGCAAAAATACCCAGCCTTCATCATCCAGTAATGTAAAATTATTGCGTAAAAAGGCCCTTGCCTGGCCCTTGAAACAGCTTCAAAAATATAGAGTGCTTAAAGGCTGAAAGAAAGCACTGTTATACATCTTAGTCATTCAAAAATTGGAAAATAATTAACTTCTCCCCAGAGAAAGCTTATTTGTGCTTGTCAGCTGAATACCGTTGTCTTTTGCTGGTTCACTTCTCTACAATTTGGTAAAATGCTCCAAAGTGACGGGCTGTATGTTTTAATACAGCTGACGCATTGCTCCCGTTCATCCTGATAACTGTAGATAAATCAAGGAAACGAAATCAATGCAATTACTGTGGCGGTTTTTGGTATGCTGCCTCTCTAGCCTCTCATAGAAACCCCAAAAGCTAATTGATATTGGTGTCAGAGGGGAAGGCCATTTCCATTAAAAGAATATACCAAAAGCGTGTGCTTCAGATGAATCGTGGGCTTTGTGTGCACACAGGCGTGAGGGTCTTTGTTCAAATGAGGCACCTTCAGAAAAAAAAGCAAACAATATATAATGGAACGTGAAAAGGATCTTTATTTTCCTTGCTAGCCCGCATCTCTGACCTTATCAGAGGTCAAAGCTTCAAATGCCTTCAGATTTGACAACGTTTATTCCTGTCTCCAAAATTAACTTTGACATTGGTAAATTCATGTTAATAAGTATTTTATAGCTCTGGTTTTGCGGCTTAATAAATCAGGTAGCAATAATGAGCTCTATTTCTACAGCTGATAGCACACTTGAGGCTGGAGTGATCAGCTCCATCCATATGTGCGCTAGTAAAGTGAACTTGGCATCATCCTTTCCTGTGAAGAAATTGGGAGGTCGGTGATCAGTCTGGCCACTGTTTACTGTGTGACCCAGGGAGGCTCAACCTGGACTGCTGTGTTCTCCCCATTATTTGTACTGGGGAAGGCCCTGGGCTGTGCAGTAGCACTGTGAAACCTCACCACACTGAGTGAAATTACATGGCTTAATTTAGGAGAGACCAGGCCCTCCACAGTGAGGGGAACCTACCAAGCAAGGAAAGGAGCAGAGGTAGGCCAGGGGGTGGGGAAGGGGTCACATCTCTTAGCCCAGTTGGCGTGATTTGCCTTTGGTGTCTTCAAACCAATATTCATCTGAAAGAAAATGCTTGTGAGGCAGAGGTCAAGGGCAGGCTGTGGGTCTCTTGTTGTGTGATGGCTTGGGTTCAGTGTTTGGATTGCAAACTGGGGTTCCAGCTTTTTCTGCCCTTGGTACAGAAAACATACAGTGGGGTGGAGCATTTGAAAAGCATGGCAGGGCAACAGAGGGATGTTATAACATATTCTCTGAAATGCAAGCAAGTACTTATTTTGTCCAGAATTTTGAAGATGAGTGCATGACTGAAATACTCAGCAAGAGTCTCACTTGGCCTTTTTGAGATAGTTTACGTTGCAGCTGTAAGTGCATTGGCATAATTTGTTCTGAAGTAGTTACGGATTCCTTGAGGAGATGGCACCTCAAAACGTACCTCATACCCTTTTCCACGTGTGCTGAGAGAGATGGCGGAAGTGATTGCTGAGCCGCTCTCTGTCATCTTCGACAGGTATTGGAGAACAGGAGAAGTGCCTGAAGACTGTAGGACAGCCAATGTCACTCCTGTCTTTAAAAAGGGCAAGAAGGAGGATCCCAGCAACTATAGGCCAGTCAGCCTCATTTCTGTCCCAGGAAAGGTGATGGAACAGCTTGTTCTGGATGCCATCTCCAAGCAATTGGAAGAGAAGAAGGTCATGAGGAGTAGTCAGCATGGAGTCACCAAGGGGAGATCTCATAGCCTTCTATGATATCATCACCGGCTAAGTAGATGGAGGGAGAGCAGTGGATGTCATCTACCTTGACTTCAGCAAGGCTTTCGATACTGTCTCCTATGACATCCTGATAGCAAAGCTGAGAGAGCGTGGGATAGATGAGTGGACAGTGAGGTGGGTTGAGAATTGGCTGTCGGACCGAGCTCAGAGGGTGATGATCAGTGGAGCAGAATCTGACTGGAGAACTGTGACTAGCAGTGTTTCCCAGGGCTCAGTGTTGGGTCCAGTCCTGTTTAATATCTTCATTGGCGACCTTGATGAGGGAATAGCATCCACCCTCAGCAAGTACACCGATGATACAAAGCTGGGAGGAGTGGCTGACACGCAGGAACACTGCACTACCATTCAGCGAGACCTGGACAGGCTGGAAAGCTGGGCAGGGAGAAATCAAATTAGGTTCAACAAAAGCAAGTGTAGATTCTTGCACCTGGGAAGGAATAACCGCTTGTATCAGTACAGGCTGGGGAATGACCTGCTGGATAAGAGCTCTGTGGAGAAGGACCTGGGGGTCCTGGTTGATGACAGGTTGGCCATGAGCCAGCAGTGTGCCCTGGTGGCTAAGAGAGCCAATGGGATCCTGGGGAGCATCAGGATGAGTGTGGTTAGCAGGTCGAAGGAGGTAATTCTCCCCCTCTACTCTGCCCTGGTCAGGCCCCACCTGGAGTATTGTATCTAGTTCTGGGCTCCCTGATATAAAAAAAAGACAGGGATCTCCTAGAGGGAGTCCAGAGAAGGGCTACAAAGATGATTAAGGGCCTGGAGCATCTCCCCTGTGAGGAAAGGCTGAGTGAGCCAGGACTGTTCAGCCTGGAGAAAAGAAGACTAAAGGGGGACTTTATTAATGCTTATAAATATCTTCAGTATGGGATGCAGGGGGAAACAGCCAGCCCCTTTTCAGTGGTCTGTGGAGACAGGACAAGGGGCAATGGCTGCAAGTTGGAGCACAGGAAGTTCTGCACCCACATGTGGAAGAATGTTTTCTCAGTGAGGGTGACAGAGCCCTGGGACAGGCTGCCCAGGGAGGTGGTGGAGTCTCCTTCTCTGAAGATATTCAAGACCCGTCTGGACACCTGTCTGTGCAATATGAGCTAGGGAGCCTGCTTTGGCAGGGGGGTTGGACCCGATGATCTCTCGAGGTCCCTTCCAACCCCTATGATTCTATGATTCTATGGTTTTCTGAGGAGATAGCATTCAAATAGTAAAAAGTGATGTAATTCTTTCCCGCATTTCCTTTCTACATGAGGAAGCTGCTGAACACGAGATGCTCAGTTTTCAGTGTTTGTGGGGTATGAAGGAGATGAGGTGATGATGCGTTAGCAGTATAATCTCCTTTCTTTACGTGTTTGGTCCTCAGTCACTCAGAAACAGTTTTGTCAATGCTTAGAGGACATGTAGGTATGCTTGGGTTGCAGTTGATTTCCTGAAAAGCATCATGGCTTTTAGTACCAAAATGTGCTGTCGGGAAGACTTTTGGATCTTTCTGAAGAGGAGAAATTCCTGTGGAAGAGGTGTCTTTAAAGTGCTTGCTGTTTAAATGTTAGAGGCTTACCCAGGAGTGGATTTACTGAAATTTCTTAGAAGAGGTTAGTCCTGTAAGAGAGCTATTCTATTCTAAATTTTCCTTGCAGTTTATCAGTCTGCGGTTGATTCTTGTGTTTCTGTTTTCTAGTTGTTATTCCCTGCTTTTCCATTTCTCACACCAAAGAACTGTTCTACCTTTATGTTATCACCTTGTGTCAGTTAGACTTCTTACTTAGTTTTGTTTGCAGAAGAATGTTAAACCTTTGCCTGTTTAATATGCCTTTCCCGCAATAAGGGAGCATCCCACTTTGGCAGCCTAATAGAGGAATGGAGGATTAAGTTTCAGTGACCTGCAGTTCAGGCAACTGGAAGATAACACAAATGTTTCTGTTCAATTCTGCAGACCCCCGCCAGTGAGCGAAAGTGCACCAAAAGGAACTGTGGTCACAGTTGTTACAGCGGCCGCTTTGAACCAGACCATTGTGTATTCAATTGTCTCAGGAAATGATGAGGGTGAGTACTGACACTTCAGCCTTAGCGATTCTGCTCAGCCTGTGCATTACAGTCTTCAGTAATAGTGATTTGGAATAAAGCTGCTGAGATGAAATGCCATCTCATCCATGTGAACAGGAGGGACTGCCTTGTCATGGCTTTAGACATCAGTTAAAGAGTGTATTAATTAGCAGAATTACAATTACAATTAAAATATAATGAGATCTTTGTGGATACGTTGTGGATGCAAAGTTCACGTTGGTACCACATGGTGTGAATCCATGGCATACTGGAGGAAGAGTACAAATAGCTCTGATGGCATCAAACTTCTTGCTAGGAAATCCAATCTAAGGCACTACAGGCTTTGCCATGCTGTAGCCACAAGTATGAGGTTAGAGTCTGGCAGTTAAATTCCTACCTTTGCATCCTCTTTGGGCACTCACCATGATCCACCTAGATGTTGCTGAGTAAAATGATGCAGAATTCTGTGGGGGATATGGAAGAACTCCCCATCCCATCCTCCTTTTTGTGTGAGGGTGGGATGTTTGTCTTCTCTCTCTTGCCAGTGTGTCCCCAAGTGGGTTATTCTGGTACCGGGTCTCATTCAGCTGCTGTGTTCCTTTGAAGACAGGAGCATGGAGGAGTTAGATGGGCTTCTAGAGGCCTGAAGCAGGGAACAAGTTTCTGGAGACAGTGTCAGACAACAGGGTCAACACTAAAATAGAAGCAGCACTTAAGCATTAAAAAAGTGTTTATGCATCTTTGAAAGTTACTTCTGTTTTTTTCTGTTTTTCAGATGTGTTTGCTATTAATAACAGAACAGGCGTGATCTCAGTTAAAAAGGCTTTGGATTATGAAAGTGTGAAAAGCTATGAGCTCCGAGTTCAAGCAGACTCCTTGCAAGTGGTACGATCCAATCTGCGTGTCCCTTCCAAAAGTGAGTTCAAAAAAAATCCTTGTTTTTCAGTCGCTTATTAATATAGATAGTATTGTTACTTTTTGGAGAATATAGGTAATTGCACTTAGCTATTGACCTTGCGTTGCTCTCAGAAACACAGCAGCAATGATGGTGTGTGAGAAGCAGAGTGCATCTGCAGCTCGCTGTGCTTGCCTTCCATATGTGGAGCTGATGGCTCTTGAACTAAACCCTCATGCTTCATGTCCACCTTACCCAGTTGAAGGTCTCCCTAATAGGGACAAAAGCCATGTTTTTATATAAACAGCTAGTTGGTGACACAAATTGAACATTTTGAGTGTAATTAGGGCTTTTTGTGATGGAATGAGAGGGGCAAAGACTCTCTTGGGCTCCCCTGAGGGTCTGCATGGAATTTATTGCAAGCAATAAACTGGAGCAAACTGGAGGCAAGGACATGCTGTGACAAAGACAGGAAGGATCTTTGCAGCATCTCTAGGCAGGGAGGAATTTATTTACAAACTGTTTTGCTTTGGCTACATCTCATGGTGAGGGATTTTTTTTTTTCCACAATAAAAGTAATTTGAAATATCTTTTGATTATTTTTATCGTCGTCCCTGTAAGGAAAAGGTCTGGGAAGTCTGGCTTTGAAACATTTGGCTGGCTTAGTGTCCTGTCCCATCCTGTACAACTTCCTATTTAGGCCACAGTTGAGCCTTAATGAAAAGCAAACCAACCTCATACCCTAAAGTATTTTGGTAAGTGTTTTTACACAGACTGTGCTTTTTTGTCCATTTTTCTTTTCCATATTTTTGGTCCCTGTGAGTCTGAGTTTTTCCCTGCTCTACCTAAGGAGCATTACACATTCAGTTAAACTAAGCCCAGGGTGGTGGACTGAAAAAGGGCAGTGAGGAATTGATCATTTGTTTAAAGGCTACAAAAACATTACCTCCTAGCATTCTGAATTCGATGTTGGATTATTCTGAGAGGATTGTTCTGCACTCACAGGTACTCTGGTGTGAGCTGTGGGCTAGGCCTGTTGCAGGCAACTGGAGCTTTTCTCTCCTCTGCACCAGTGTTAATGCTAGAGCAGGTCTTCAACACTACAAAAATCATGCTCATCCTGACCAAAACCACCCTGTAACTGATGAGGGGAAACTTCAGCCTCTTTGCTTTACACATGCGTGTCCGATGGTTGCTGTGCCACCTCTCTGTGTTTGCCTTTGCATGAGCTTGAGGAGTACTGGGATGCCAAGGTCCAGCTGCTTGCTCTTTAGTGCTGGGTGTGCAGTTTCCTCCAAAAAGGACACGACTTTGGTATTTTGAAACCATGAAACACAAACAGAGTTTAGATTTCTTTCAGGTTCTGGTTTTAAGGAGATAAGCGGTATCTTAGTTTACCTGTCAGTCTGGGGAGATGTGCAGAGGGACAGACTGTAAGCACAACTCTGGGACCAGGCTGTTCCTCAGCGTCAGTGAGATTTGGACACTTATCAAAGTGTGAACATAGTAAAGCCTTCTTACACATTTTGGAAGCTGTCAGTAATATAGTGAACAATTTTAGTTCAAGAGCATGTTTTAAAGCATTGCTGGCAGTAGGATGCTGCAGGGATTGTGCTGCGATGGACTTTATTGAGATCTGTGTTCCCAAGGAGGTCTGCATGGCAAGCCAGGGCAAATAAAGTCCATTGGTCATTCCCATGTCACTAATGTTGGACTGTCACCTTCTCACCTGCCCTAAGTAAGAGAGAAATCTTTCAGGTTAGGACTGGGAGCACAGTGTGATCCCTTTCTCCCCCTTACTGCTGAGAGAGATGAGCTGTGTCAGCTCTTTTTTTACTTTTGCTACTCACTCGGGGCTCTGTGCTGGCCTGTTGGCAGGCAGAGAGTCAAACTACCACTACGTTACTGTCAAAGGTGACAATGTTGTTGCACAGCAGACAGACTCTTTCCCACGTGGCAGATTGTGATCCACAGAGTTAATAGTTTGAGGGTTACAAAGAAAGGGCCACCCTTAGCTAACTAGGCTGATCCTGCTGTCCTTTTTCTGTAATTAGTCTTCTAATTGTTGTTCTGATGGATACAGTAACAGCTGTGAATATTAAGAAACCCATCTCGCATTTATTTCAGTGCCAGCTCGGTGCATAGGCTTGAGGGTATCATGTATAGCTTAAGTCAGATTTTTCAGCATAGTAATTTAAACAGGGTGCAAGTCTCTTTCTTACATATATACACACACACGTGCATGCACACACACTACTGTGGAACCAGCTTGTGATACTGAAATTGGAACTTCATGAAAATTTACGTAGCTTTTTAAAGTTCTTAAAGATATTAGACTTAAGGGGCTTAAGAATTTGGGAGCATGCCATAAAATGGAGTGATAGCCTGAGGCGTTGTTCAGGGACTGGCAGGTCAAGTACATTCATGCAGCTTTCCAGTGCCACCCATGTAACCAACAGAAGATGTTTGGAAGGTGAGCATGTTTTATCATGGGTGTTTCTTCCACAAGAAAACTGTAAGCCTGTGTGTGATGTAACACGGGTTATTCAGCGGTCAGAAGTTGAACCAGATCAACAGCAATGTGAGACTCTGCATGCTGTTACAGCCATCATCGATGATGTATCTGGAAAGGGTGAGGAGGAGCTGGTGCCAGCTGATGTCACTTCCTTATGCCTGGGAGGTGCAGGGAAGCTCTAGAAGGTTTGGCAAGGTGGTGGGAGCCAGGAGAAGGTTTGGGCAGTCCTCAGTAAGCAGGGCAGGGCAGCAGGTGCACACAGTCTGCACCTGCACCAGAGCACTTCTCCCAGCTGGGCAGCAGCCTCAGAAGGAGATGGGTGAAGCTTTTTATTTGGGGGTGCTTGATAATGATGGAACTTGAGTTGAGTTCGATCTAAAGGAGGACATGCACTTTCTGTATGTGTTTGGAAATCCACGAGTACACCACGTGTTGGCGGTTGAACATGAGCTGTTCTGGATGGATAGCTAAAGAATTTGGTAGATGTGTGTTTTTAATGTACTTAATTATATAATGACATGAGAAGTTTTTCACTGTGAGGGTGGGAGGCCCTGGCCACAGGGTGCCCAGAGAAGCTGGGGCTGCCCCTGGATCCCTGGCAGGGTTCAAGGCCAGGTTGGATGGGACTTTGGGCACCCTGGGCTGGTGGGGAGTGTCCCTGCCCATGGCAGGGGGTAGAAACTAATTGATCTTTAAAGTCCCTTCCAAACCAAAGCTTTCCGTGGTTCTATGATAATTTTATAATACAGTTATCTTTGTAACAAAATCACTTATGTCTGTGTAATGGACATCCCTTGACCTCTGGGTTTGATTCCTAAATTTGTATGATTTATGTCTTTCCATTTTCTCGACACCTTTTCCTCTCTCTATGAGTTTTAATCAGGTTAAATACTACAGCAGAGTTTCAGGACACTGAATTGATGAGCTACAGTGGAGGGAGATGAGATGGAATTAATGCACTGCTGTGGACTTTGGTGATGAAATGATGAACCACTTTGGAGCTCGGTGACTTTGAATGCACTCCTCTAGAATTACATGGCACTGAATTAATACGCTGCTCTGACATTCCATGACAATGAATCGCTGCCTGTTCCAGTGTGAGATACTGCTGCATCGGTGAACTGTTCTGGAATTTGTTGGCAGCAAATTGATATCCTACTCCGGAGCAGTCATGAGCTCTTCTGGAGCTAGGTAACACAGCACTGACAAACTGCTCAGATGCAAGACAGGGACGAATTCTACAAAACTCAGAAGCTAGACACCACGTTGTGTTTCACTGTATGGTATTATAGAAGATAATTGTATAGAAGCAGGAGTTTGAGTTTTCATCTGCGTAGTGGAAAAGTGGATGATGGTGCGTTAAGTGTAACTAAGCTTGTCATTTGGTGATAGTGCCACCTGATAGCATGGTAATAACTGAATAAACACATGATGGGAGAGGGTGAATTGAGATGTCCTGGATTATAAGAACATGAAATGGGTGATTTTAACTGGGGTTTTAAAATGTGATGCAAAATTGTGCAAAGTCACACTCTGGCTTTTGGCAGAATTGAGCTCCTTAGATGTGTTACTGTAACAGGCAGTGTACTCTTACAACAGCTGTACTCTTACATCAGCTGAACAGAGGAGGAGCTAGGTTTTCTGTTGACAGTGAATATAAAAGGTTGGAATTCTGACTTGGGGAATCAGCAGTTGGTGGTGCTGAGCCCCAAGAGACCCTCGGTATTACCGGCCTTTTCCAATTTGGTTGAATTTAGCAGTCCAGGTTTTTTCCCTGTCTGCTCTTTGCTTCTCAGATTATCACACTAAAGGGTACATTAGTGGCATACTGTGGGTCAAATTAAGACTGATCATTAGCTTCCAGATAGAAGGTTTCAGTTCTCTGTCGGTGAACAGGATGAAGAAGAGGCCTTTGTAAAGGGAACACCACCAACGTGTGTGTAGCAGGATGTGTGCTGGATGGTGCTGCTCTGCAGTCGCTCTCAGAGCAAGCAGCTCCTGCCTCCCAGAAAGGGCTGTGCGTCAGTACGCTGCTGGGAATCTATCATTACAATTAATCATTCCCTAAACCAGAGGCACTTCTTGAACAGCAGAAACATCATCTCTTCCTTCATTTGAGCTCTGTCACCTGTTCAGAGGTTTGTGCCAGTGTCTCGCTGCCCCACAGGTTGGTACCCAGAAGTGCAGTCAGAGCAACAGCCTTGTTGTGGCGAGGAAGGAGGGGACAGGGGAAAGCAGAGGTTTACAGGAAACCAGAGGGAGCAGTGAAGAGAAACCACTGCCTAAACGCAGAAAGGGAGAGCAGGGAGAGCTACAGACCTGGAGGGAAGGAGTTTTTACCAGCAGAGTAAATATGGTCCCAGTTTTAGGAATCTCAGCACCAGTGGGAAACTGGTCCATGTGTCAGGTAGATGAAATGATCTGGTGGAGACACCAGGGTGCGTTTACGAAGAGAGACAGATTATGTTTGATTTGTGGACACAAGACCCCTCCGAATTCTTCTGAGGTCAGAAGAGGAGGATTCAGTCTCATGCTTTCCTGTGTCCACAGCTCCCAGCATCTGAGAAGGGTGCATCCTTCGCTCCCCAGCTCCATACGTATGACCCATTCAGGCTGCCGCTGCCGTCCTGCTCGCTGCACTGCTGCTGATAGCAGTTGCCATTTGTTCTCTTACCTTGACTTACCATTGCCGTCTGCGCATGACTTCACCCATCCTCTGTGGCTGCTCAGCACAGGAGCCTCCAGCCTGTTCCCCTGGTTGCCTGCAGATGGACGGATAGAATGCAAACAGATCTCTTACAAATTCAGCCTTGCAGGCAGAGGTGTTGCCAGTTGGCACAACGCCACAGAAAGGTTTGTCTTCATTAGAAGCTACCTGTGTTAGCTTCTGGCTGAGAAGATGAGAGGGAGGGAGGCCTGACTGCAGGTTGCCCAGCCCTAGTTTGTGTCTTGTTTTGATCATCTCTGAGACTGACTGTGAGACATCTCTGCCTTCCATGTTCTCCCGGCAGGGATGAAAACAGGGCTGTGGTGTCATGGACCTGTAAATACAGTGGTACTCTCCTCTGTATTCCTGATGTTGTCACCTACGTCTTCATTACAAATATTCTGGCATCAATCGTAGTCCCCCTGTCATGTCTCCCGCATCCTCCTCTTTATTTTTGCTTGCATTCTCACTGACTTGATGGGCTCTAATTAAAGAGCAGGGACAGGGAGAGCAGCAAGCGTGTATTTCATGTTCCTAGCAATGACAGAACCATGTGGTTTTGCTCTCTGTTAAGAGGAATCAGAAAGGAAAAGCATGGCAAGCAATGAATTTGTTATATTTTGCAGTTGGATAAACAGATTTCATTTTCAGAAGCTGTGAGTGCCCTCTTTGTGCCTACAGACAGCCTGGCACAGTTGAGAGCTAAACCGAGGTATCCCTCCAAACTCTTACAGGTGCTGCAGAATACAACGTGGCACAAACTTTTATCAATAATCAGCTTAGGAGTGGAGTTGGACAGGCCAGAGGTCAGATATCCGAACGTTAGACCAGGTGGGAGGGAAATGCTTCCCTGTTTTTTCATTTCAGGCAGGAGTTGCAAGGTCACTGCCAGGTCCAAATATGGGATCGTAGTGGAGACGGGTTTTATTTAGGTATTGGAAGATTTTTAAGCAAAAAAAAAAATCTTTAGTATCTTTCTCTTTAGTATCTACTGGGTTTTGCCTTGCGTACGGCACCCACTGATTCCTCAGGTGTCTGCAGTGCCCTGAGGAGGGGTCCTTCACTGCTGGAGGGCTGTGGGGCAGGGTTTTGCTGGGAGGAAGGGGGTTGGAAGTAAGAGGAGAGCAATTCTGTCCCTCCTGTAATGGTTTTGGTTTTCTTATCACAAAAGAAAGCTTTGGGAATTAAAGCAAAGAGAGATACAACTAGTTTTGCAACCAACCTTCTGCAATTTCTCCATACTAATTAGGAATGCTAGTTTTCCCAAATTAAATATGAAAGTAAATTATCTTTTTCCCAGATTATCGATTTCTCAAGTAGCCTTATGTCTTTAATTTCAAAAGTGTTGTGAAAGCTTGTGCTGATGGCATTATATAAATTGGCTGCTGTGCCAGCACCTCAATCTGGGGATGTGAGAGATGGACAGAACATGCTGAAGAGCTGTGGATCTGCCTCCCTGCCTCACAGTGCTGGGGCGGTTGCCCTGAACACCGCTGGGACAATCTTCAGATTACTTTGGGCAACACAGCAATGTCTTTTAGAGAGATGGCATAAAATAAGAGCTCCCTTTCAATTAAATATTTGGTAGAGAAAGATGTTTTATCTTTATATAAATCAGACCTTGGATCAGCACTGTTCCAAATACATTACTGTTGAAATTTGTGCTTGCACCGTTCCTGATCAGCTGCAGCTCACGAGCTTCCTCAGGCTTTCCGAGCACATGCCGATTTACATCAAGAAATACCATTGAAAAATATTTGGGGCTGATTCTTATTTGGCCATGGCAGATTTAGTAAGGTGGGATTGAGCGCAGCTGCAGTTCAGTTTATTTTACCTGCCAAAGCACACAGTGCTCGACAGGCTGGTAAGGTGGTAAAAGTGCTATTAGTGAACCCTGTAGAACTACAAGTCTCATTCCTGGTTTGATGAAAATGAACTTGTGAAAGAGAAGAATCTACCGTTACCTGCCGCAGAACAAACAGCTGCTGCTTAAACTCAGTGCAGGGATTTTAGGTTTAAAATTCCTGAGGCAGGAAGAACATCTGCATTGGTGGTGGATGACAAGTGCAGCATCGTTGGCAAAAGCTTCGTGTAAAACAAGTTTGGTAACACTCAAAGTGTGGTTGCTGCTGTCTCAGCATTCAAAAAGCATTGCTTTGGGTCAACTCAATTTCTGCAGTCTGGCAGCGGAGGGGTGAGCACAATGGATGTAGGAGCAGCGTACCCCATATCTGAACCCCCAAGCCTTGCATGCAGGGGTTATCCAGCTGGGGAAATCCCCACTGCGAAGGGTCTGGCATGACCTTCACACACATGGTACAGTTTCCAATGAGGGATTTTAATGTGCACCTCTTCTGGATTTGTCTGATGTGAGAATAAGGCAGCCTCTGGAGCTGGCTAGGGCTGTTCACTTTGGCCAGCTGTAGGCTGCAGTGGGATGAAAAGCACGCGGTAGCGAGGAGTCCCCAGATGTCGCAGTCCACTCCATTTGCCAGAAGGACTGAAATCTAACTTGTGCATAAAAATACAGCACTAAGATAAAATGAAGGTATATATTTAATTTAACGTTAATGATGCTAATGCCAGTTTGGATATTTCATTTGCTTTGTTCTTAAAGCAATAACTTTCATTTCTCATTTCCAAAGCATTCAACCATGGCTAAACAAATCAGCATTTTGGCAGCTCTGAGAACTACCAGCAAATTAAACAAATGGTTTTGAGCAAATTGGAAAGCAAACTTTGCACGAGGCTTAGCCACCTCCCCAGAGCTGCCTTGAACTGATGAAGACAAGCAAGCACTTTGCAAAGGATGTTGAATTTGCCTTAGAGCTAGTGCAGGTTAGCATGGTCCTACCGATGTCGGATGGGGTACAATTAAGACCTGAAGCAGTAAACTAGTGCCAGCCTTAGCTAGAACTGCAGATTAGCTCAACATGGCAAGGTCACTTAGGCACATTGCCTGTAATCCTGCTCCAGTTGCCACCTTCCCTGAAGGGGAAAGACAGAAATTGTGAGGATCTGCTTAATGAGGGAGGTTTGACTCTTCCCAGTCCCTCACAGTACTGCTTTGGTTGCAGTTTTGCTTTGCTGTAGTAAGTAATGTAGTCAAGGTAGGAAGCATTCTTTTTAAATGAACATATGCAAATGAGGCCATTGCATCCTTTTTATGTGCATCTAGATGCTGGGTTATGGCTCTTTACTCCGCATCTGTAAAGAGAGAGCTTGTCACGAAGTCGCTTTCCCACAAAGTAACAGCACCTACAAGTAGTGTAAAAGATCTGCACAGAGCAGTGTGGAAGGTGAATGGCTGATTGTTCCTACAAGGAAATGCCATTGCCTTTTTTCCCTTTCTCTTTTTCCCTTCCCTCTGTGCTAATGCTTTGGATGGCATTTCAAATGTTTTTCCTCAGATTGCGGTCACATTCATGGAGGCCACTTTGGTTTTCCTGTCAGTTGGACCTTCAGATAGACAGAATGTCCTGGGCAACTTTGGCAGCCAAAGAAATAGTCTGGGTTTTAATTCTCTTGTCCTCTAAAGGTACAGCTACTAAGCCCCTTCTAAATGAGCCAGCGTTCAGAGTGGCACCTGTGTGACATTTAAATTACCCTGGCACTGAAACAAGTTGAGAAAAGCAACTCTGAAATGAGGTGATTTATCACTAGAAAATGCTGTTTGAATGAACTGGGACCAACCATCGTTTCAGCAATATTTCTGGATTACACGTTTCCGAAAGGGACAAATGCGTGTCGGTACAGATCACTGCACGGTTGAACCTTTCTGGGAAGGGGGGGCTAGGTCCGTAATTATTGCTCGACGTTTCTTTTCCTCACAGAAGGAGACAGATGTTTATTGTTCGGTGGGATGGCTCAGTAACTTTTTAATAGAGCACAAATTAACATCTGTATTTTGCTCGAAGCCATGCTGGACCTCTAGAGAAGAACTGATACTTCAGGAGCTCCCAGAGGCCAGGCCAGGTTTGTGCTGAAGACTAGGCATGCACTCAATTAACCTGCACTGTCAGGTGTTGTGTTGTCTTCCTCGCAGAGCTTCTGAGACTGCAACATGACCAAAACCAGTGGTGCTAAAGCACAAGGTCCAATCCTGTGCTTTTCCGTGTGTGTGCGACAGACGAGTTACAAGTCTTTTCCTATATTTACCCCAAGTAGCTTGCTTTCTAAAGGAAGTAACGGTGGCATCTTGCTTACAGACACCTTCAGACAACCCTGGTAGCAGAGTGTGGGTATGCAGGTACTGGGAATCGTTTCTGTAACAGTGCTGAGTTCAGCTCAGGAGTCAATCAGAACAAAGAGCAAATGCTCTTAATAGAGTACAGAAAGAATTCAAGAAATCTCTTTATTCCCTTCACCTTCCTACTCTTCACATCAAATGCTCTGTGATTCCAATGTATTTATTTTTACAGTGGCGTCCACACTCGTATTTTACATGATCCGTTTGGGCTGTAAATGTTTGAACTCCAGTGGGTGTTACAGATTAATTGCCAAAGGTTCTATGTCTACTTCTCATTCCTGTTTTTAGGTAATACCGCCAAGGTATTTATCGAAGTGAAGGATGAAAATGACCATGCACCTGTCTTCACCAAAAAAATGTACATTGGAGGAGTGTCTGAAGATGCCAAAATGTTTTCTTCGGTGCTTAAAGTTAAGGTAAGGCTGAAGCGTATATTAAGTAACATTTGCATGCAGTGGGAAAATATCTCCTCACCGGTTTGTTTTTTCCCCAAAAGATCTGAAATGCTTTTCTTTTCAAACTCCTGGAGCTCCTCGATACTGGCAATAATTTTATTTCTTCCCATTTTATTTCTTTTTCTAATCGAGTGTCATGAGCACAGGGTAAATCTTTGTATGAAGTCAGCGTTGGAGTATGAACCTGAGTGCGATGGGTACCACTCCTCTGTGTGTGTGGTTGACTTGCATCAGCCCGGAATTCCAGCGGTTACTGGCACAAGCTTCATTTTCAGCTTAAAAGTGTTTCAGGTTTTCATTTGTGTGCTCCTGTTTTATTTCAAGAAAAGCTATCCTTTTAGATATGTTAATATTTAGAGCATTCTTTCATGCCTGACATGAGTTTTTATCTGAAATTCTTCTGACCGCTACTTTGGCAGCAAAGTGTTTACGCTTTAAAGAGCAAAAAGCAGCTTCTGTTTCGGGTCAGCAAAGCAATTTCAGGTCTGCACACCAGGATGCAGTTGGTGAGTAAAATTGATTCTGTGGGGTTGGTTTTTATTAAAAAAAGTGAAGGAAATATAATATATAGAATGGAATTAGAATCAGAGAGAAAAATATCTTAGAAAAAAAGCCGGGTCTTTTCTGTAACATGCTTTGTGATGCAATCTTTTGTGCCTGAGACAGCTCTAGTAGCCGGGACTTTCCAAGTCAGCTTGTTTCCTTTGCCTTTATTTTGTTACCTCAGCAGGCCTCTTGCACCTTTCTTTCACCCTAAGCATTAGTGCAATACCTTTGAGGTTGCTGATTCTAGCTTATGCATGAAAGGGCACGGAAATATGATCTGCTTAGACTTTTACTTTGACCTCATGATGTGTTTAGAGCACCAGGAATGAAATAGAGAGCATCAGAGCCCAGGCTGCAGGGCAGTTTGGGGAACCAGCTCCGTAAAATCAGCTGGCAGATGAAAATCAGTGCAGCTTCCCTCATGGTGCAACTAGGGGAACATGAGTAATTGCTACAAGAAGTACAGTCCTGAACAAAAGGGAAGATGTAGGGAGGAAGATGGTGAGAAGACATTAGAGATACACATTGGTAACTGGAGAAAGCAATTAGCCCAGAATGCTTGTCAAAAAAACATGTTAATGTACTCTTGCTTTATCCACTGTGATAACTCAGTTCAGGCTTTGTTAAAGAAGCCGAAAAACATTGTTTGGCATGTGCAGTGCCTGCATTTGCTTTGAAGATTGACTTGCACGTGAATAAAGAAATTACAAAGTGAGTAATAAAGCAGCACCATGCGTTGGAAACAATATACTCGGAAAATGAATTATAGAATTTCCTTTCATGAAGCTCTTCTCCTCCGTCTTCTGCATTGAAGCTCTAAGGTTCCCAGATTTCTGTGCTGAGCAAGACAGTGACACGTAACCAAGTGTCTGCTCAATTCAATGAAAAGGAAGTTCTAGCTGCACAAATTAAAGAAGTTGTGGTTACTGCTAGGGCACGAGGCAGAGGTTGTTACTAATGGATGGCATCAAACATAGTGGTGTGCTTAGCTGAAGTAAAATGAGAAGCCATCCAGAAGTACTTGTTGCAGAAAATCAGGCTGTAATTTATTGTTCTAGCACCAGGCCCTTTCAGCAATTGGTGCTAGTTAGCTTGTTTTCTGTCCTTGAGTGAAAAAAAAGGAAATGCTCTCTTGGTTAAATACGATACTCATTCCAATTAGTGTTAGGGGGAATTAATCAAATTTAATGTCTTTTCCTCAACAGTTCAGCTGAGTAGTATTAAATGAATAGTTTTCCAAGTTGGATTTCTGAAGTACACTGATAAAGTACATGCAGAGCTTACACTGTGGAAATCGTTCAAATTTCTATTCTGATAAAAATCATTAACATTTATACTATTATTCAAGTTTTTAATCCTGATAAAAAAAGCCATCCTTAGTAGGAGTGTTGAATGCATTTGCATCTTCTGCAGTCATTAATAGATGCTGATTTTTTTTTTTTAATGACATCTGAGTAATTTAGAAAAGACCCTGACACTCTTATCGTGTTCTCATTCTCCCTGTCACTGACAGCAGCATCGATGATCCTTGAACATGGTACTGACTAGCAGAAACATTTGTACAAGTGAAAGATTTAAAGCTGCATATTACCAATGGTTGAAATCATTGTCCTTGGGACTCCTTGTAGTGAGCCAACATTTTCTAATTATTATTTCTACTTATTAGCGTCACATTATTTGTCCCAGCAATGCCATGCAGTCAGCATTGTAGAAAGACCTGCAACGCTTCCTGAGCACTGGAACCCACACTTGTGCTTTTTCCTTTGTCCGCCTTTTACACCTGAAGATCAGGGTCTGGACTTTCATGTTAAACTCGAGTGCCAGGTCATGGGTTGGTTTGTTACTGTTTATCCATGCATCCACTCCGGAGGAGTGTTATAACAGTAGCAAACCAACACTCATCTTGAAACTTCTTTCTCCCAAAAGCTCATGGTCAGAGCTCTTTGTGGCTTTTGTGGAGGGCTCAAATAAACCTTATGGTCTCTTGAGAGCTTGGAGCAGGGCTGTGCAAGCAGGTTTGCTTTGTCCTGTCGCTGGAATAACCACAGGAAAAGGACAATGAGCAGGTGGGTTAACTTCAGTAATCAGAACGGCCAGTGTTGAGCTCTTGATATGGCTCCTGCAGCTAGATGTGATTTACAGGGTATGCCTGTTTTATTTGCCATTGCTGTAATTAAATTAGTTAAGCATAATAAGCACAGTGGCAGGCACTTGCCAGCAGTTATCCTTTAGCAGCAGTTTTAGCTAATATAATTTTTCCTTTTTATCAAATAGGAAATAGAAAAGATGAGCTGTGGGATGTTGGCGAGGAAGGACTGAATTACAGGGGTTCATCCGTGTAGGAGGCTTAAAAAAGATTTTACAATCTGGGTTGAAATTTGCCATATCTTTATTTTAGTGAGTGTATGGGTTACGTTAAGCAAGAGGTAAATAAATTTAAAGGGTTTTTTTTTTGAAAGTATCGCATTTTGCCGTAGCTTAAGGAGAAAAATAATCGGAAATGTTGGAACAGCGCTTGGTATTGATGCTGAGAGGCACCTTCGTAGCAAGACTGGATTAACAGTATGTTTATGACCAGATCATAGAATCATAGAATGGTCTGGGTTGGAAGGGACCCCAAGGGATTAGAGAGTTCCAACTCCCTCTGCCACAGACAGGGCCACCAACCTCCAGGCCTGGATCTACACAGGGTTGCCCAGAGTCCCTTCCAACCTGACCTTGAACACCTCGAGGGGTGGGGCATCCACCACCTCTCTGGGCAGCCTCTTCCAGCACCTTACTACTCTCTCTGTAAAAAAACTTCACCCTAATATCTAATCTAAACCTTCCCTCCTTTCTCCTTTAGCTTCAATCCATTCACCCTTGTTCTGCCATTGTCTGCCTTTTCAAAAAGCTGATTCCCCTCCTGTTTCTCTGCTCCCTTCAGGTACTGGAAGGCTGCAATGAGGTTCCCCCGCAGTCTTATCCAGGCTGAACAAGCCTAGCTCCCTCAGCCTCTCCTCATAATTGAGGTGATCCGCACCTCCACATGATCCCTCCCCCACCAAGATCTGCAGCAACGTCTTCCAGCACTTGGCCAGGCCGGGGCACATGTCAGGGTGCCAGCAGGTCTCTCCCTGGCCCCACACCAGTGGTTTCCCAGAGAAATTTGCTGCCCAGGCTCTGCCTGGGCAATCAGCGTCGAGCTGACGCTCCCCTCAGCTGTCAGCAGACCTCCAGTTTTGTTGCATTTTGGCACTTAACAAATTATTCTCAAGCTGCCTCTCCTCCTTCATGCAAAGCTGTTGGTATGTAAGAATGACTCGTTTTTAATGAGTGCCATTTATATAAAAATAAGACGACAAGCTTTATTGCCCTGCACAAAATCTACAGCTTTCAAATTAAAACCCCTTCACAATTAGTTCCTCTTTAACAGCGTTTAGCGATTTGCTGTAGCCATTAATTTTTAATATAGCAATTTATGTAAATCGGTTTCAGATAAATTAATCACAAATATACCGCTTAACGTTTGTATGCTTAAAACTTCAGTCGCTGAACCCAGTCCCTACCCTGTGGCTCAGACAACATTTCACCCCTTCCGTCAAAGCACAGCTCTTCCCCTCCTGAAAAATACTGTGTGGAACACTAATTGTGCCATTCTGCCTGGTGCATAGCACTGGGAGTAAGAAATCCTCTAACTGCCTTGGGCAAACACACCGAAAAACAAGCGGGGAGAGGAAAAAAACTAGCCCCAAGTACATCATCTTATGCACACATCGAATTTAGAGACAGATTGACCAATGAAACAACACTTTTCTTGTTGAAAGAGTTACCCATGTGACTAAGGCAAATGCAATAGATTGCTTACCCGAGCTTGGGAAGGTGCAGCAGTTCTGCTGGCAGCAGCAGCCGTGCTCTGAAGTCTATTTGCTGGATCTCAGGTCATTTTAGAACAGGGCAATGGGGCATCTGGCTCTACATTTTAGGAGGGTTGCTGTAGGGAGATAAAAAGGCAGCTTGAGCTCAGAAGAATCACAGAATTATAGCGGTTGGAAGGGACCTCAAGAGATCATCGAGTCCCATCCCTCTGCCAAAGCATGTTCCCTAGCACAGGTAGGCATCCAGATGGGTCTTGAATATCTCCAGAGAAGGAGACTCCACAGCAACCCTGGGCAGCCTCTTCCAGTGCTCTCACTGTGAAGAAGTTCTTCCACATATTGGTGCAGAACTTTCTGTGCTCCAACTTGAATTGTCATTTGTCCTGTCTCCACAGACCATTGAAAAGAGGATGGCTATTTCCCCTTGTGTCCCACACTTGAGATGCCACAGATCTGTATCAAAAATCAATTCATTTGAATGTATTTTGCTAACAATATGCTGTTTGAGTTATTCAATAAGAATGTGATTGTTTTGAAGCTTGTGCCCTCTGAAAGCTAGTAAGCTTGTCTCTGAGAAGAAACTAAACCGACTATTATTCCTGTGGGACGTTTTAACTGAGGCTTCAATCCTTGCACCTCACAGACCTTGTTTATATCACTCTTAGCTGAGCAGGAGATGTGGGGCTGTGTTAAACACTGTTTCTCCTGACATTAGAGCTGGGGCAAATTGCTGCATCTCAAGTCTACAGGCAGTGGGTCACAGCGACCTTTCCAGTCCTTCCCTCTCCCCCGAAGCCAGCGAAGGTATGCAGTGCATGGGTGGGGTGGTTGGACTCTGGGGTGATGACAAAGGGCAGGCAGGACAAAGGCTGCAGTGAAGGGAAGATGGCTGCAGGATGGCTTGATGGCAGATTTGAGTTTTCCTTTGATGCCATGGTCATGGTGGGACAGCAGAAAGAGGCTGGCTGATCCCCAGGATTACATCTCTGGAAAAGGTTTCAGGTGTTGGGCAGGTTCCAGTGGGGCTAGTGCTGTAATAACCCTGTATGTTCTCTCCCCTTTTCTGTGAGTATGTTGATGAAAACCAGATGAATACTCATAACTGCTAATTTATGGATTATGCGGTTGGAGATTTGCTTTGCATTCCATTCTATTAGAATGAGGGGGTTGCCACCAGTATTTTCATCTAACTCCCGGGTTTCCCCTCTGAACTGGAACCTTGACAGAGACAGACACACACACACACGCACACACATACACACACTCTGTTTTCAGTCTGCTCTGTGGCAACAAACCCAAAATCACACTCTTCAGGGAAATTGCTAAGTGAGAATTGAGTTTTCACTATAATGGTACATTATTTAGCATATTCTTTTTAAACGTTTTCTTTTTGAGTATCCATCTCTGGCTTTGTTTCTCGAGCTGCATTTAAATGTGGAAACACCGGAGATGCAAATTGTAATAAGGTTCTTTCCCAAATTACTCCTCAGTTTAGAAAGGTACTTTTCTGCACAAAAGGAAGGTTGCCAAAATAAATGCCAGTGAATCAAAGTCTCTGGAAGTGTCTGGCCTGGACTTGATGGAAGGAGCTCTCATATGAAGGCGGCAGATAATGGGAGCTGGTGGAGTTGGAAATGCAGCTACATCCTGGAGGAAACCAGATTCTGACAATGTGGTCAATCAGGTTTTCATCTCCGCTCTTTTCCATGTTTGGTGCCCCTTTCTGATAGGCTTCATGGCAGAACGTCATCCTTGATGGTCTGTCAGGCAGAATGGCAAAATCAAAGCCAGTTGTGTGCTACGGGCTTTTTCCCTAATGCCACGCAGGGGAGGGGGAATTACTCTTTTCTTACCCATAATCCTCAAGAGCAGGCTACCTTGTCAGGTCCATCCTGATCTAAAGAGACTGATGGAATAAACGTTTAACGTTCCTGGGACTAGTTGTGTTGCATATGGAGAGAATACTGGGATTAATATTTTTCTAAATCTCCAGTTATTTTCCATTCATGCCTAAAACCTTGAGATTTCTGTTGATATTCCCTTTTCCCTTGGGATGACAGGTAACTCTTTTTAGTGGCAGGTTCTGTAGAGTGTGATTCAAGCCCCGGCACCATGAGACAACTTTCTGTTGTGTAACACAGTTTTCCCTTCTCTACATTTGCTTTTGCATGTACGCAAGCAAACTCCCTCATCGTAACAATGAGCTCCTTTGCTGGTTGCAATCTTTTATTAGTTAAAATAGGATTTACGAATCACAGAGAGCAATCTGTAGGCAGTAAACATACTTGGTAGAAGTAATCTTTGAAGGCCTATTTGCAGTGACAGCAGCACACCGTCAAACACATGGAGCTGCCATAACATCTGGGGAACCTGCTTCCCCTGCTAAGAACAACACTGCCATTGTTCTGGGCACACAGGTACCTTCTCTCCAAGAACAGATCTCTAGGTAATAAGTTGGTATGCTAAACTTTTTTCCTGTAAAATCCAGAACTGTTGTCTTCCTGCAGCAGTGGTCAGAAAGACTATTGGACTTTGGGATTTATTATTTTTATTTCATACGTAATACAATGTTATCCCAGTTGCTAATGTTCTTAAGGCTGTTACTCCCACACACATGTTCGAGAGTAAAGTACCTCTTACAGGGAGTAAAGTACCTTATACAGGGGTTGGAAGGGCTGGGTGTGCCTAGAGTGCTCCCAAGGCTGGATCACTCCCATCCCACGGAGGATCAGGAAAGTCCATTCTTTCCCGCTTTGTAGTACCTCTGTTAGAATGCCGAACAAGCAATGCACTTAAAACATAAATTAATTACACCTTGGCTCTGTGCAGCCCTCAGGAAAGGTGAGTATTTGACATTCCTCAAACCTGCACATTTCCACAGGGAATATGAAGCTCCACAATCACAGCGTTATGACATCCCTTTGCCTCACAAGGCATGTAAAACCAATGCTGTGTGGTGACAGCGCTCTGCTTTTGTGTCCAAAATTGCCAGTGGGCTGACATGTTTGGTGGCTCATTTGGGAGAAGCATTCAAATCTTCATTAACAGGAGCTCCTGATGCTGTTGCATGATCATCAGACGACAAGTTTTTGTCTTTCTCAGCATGAGATAAAGCCAGCCTAGCTGCATAGAGTTAAATGCAGTTGTTGCATTTAGATGTTTCCCCATCTCCTGAGCGGGGCCACCCTCCCCTGTGAGCTGAGGGTGCTAACAGGGCAAGGGAAGGGATCAGCACTGGTCTGCTGGGTGTTTTATCTTCTTCCTAGCGTAGTGCCACCAGGCAGATGTCAGGTTCAGCCCTTTCCAGGCAGTCGCTGGCATGTGAAATAGCTCTTCGAACAAAACCGGTTTTGCTGGTAGGAATTTACAGATTATTGAATATTTTCAGCTCTGAAACCACATCTGCCGTCGTACTGCTCTCGAGGGGGGCTTACTTTGTGATTTACAGATGTTTGAGCCAGTGAGTTTGTTGTAACTCTTGCCATTTTCCTCTGTCTTATCCCCACATACTTCCTCACTACCATGCTCTCTGACACTGTTTCCTGTCTCTAGCGCTTCTGAACTTGGGGTCATCAGTGTGGTTTTGCCACCAATTGCCCCTTGACATCTCCTGGCACCTGGATTGAAACCTACTCTCCTACAGAGCTGTTCCCCCCAAAATCCTTAGCTGTGAGGCCCTTTGGGACAGCCACTGCATGAAGGACTTGAGCACAACCCAAGCCTTGTGTTAATTAGCTACACCAGAACAAACACACTTACTGGGACATACTAGCTGGTTGTAGAGGCCCCACTGGAGAATTTAAACATTTCTGATTGCTTCCTGGGAGGTGTGCTGGAGGCCTGTACAGAGGTGGCATAGTCACCAAGAATGCTGGCTCTTCACTGTGGGGGAGATAGCTGCCCACGATGTTACAAAATAAAATGACTTTGTGGTAAATACCCTCAAAACTGGGGCTCTGAGCACCATGTTTCATCTGCCTGGAGTGGTATGCTTGTGCAGTGACAATTGGGAGTTGCACCTCTCCCAGTGTGGGTGACAATGAGTACAGGCTGGAGGTTGTGCGCAGCAATGCCAGCAGGTGTCGGTTCCATTCAGTTACAGTAGGGTTGAATCTGGCCTGGCGAGTCCTGAAATCATACATATTTATCAGTACTCAATCATGGCAGAATTTAGGAGACATCTGTATTTCTTGCACACAACAAAAGGAAGATATACTGCGGTAATATTAAGATTAAGTATAGCTCTTTCTCTTCTTTGACAGTCATAACGTAACTCTTGAGATGTCATATATCTCTTCCTAATGAAGTGTCAGAAATATTTACCTTCAGGACAAATTACAAGAATAGCAAACATCCTTACTCGATATTAAAGTAGCAGCTCCAGTCCTGGCAGCAGCTCACAAGCTCTCTCTGGTGGTCCTGCAAAGCTGAACATTGCACTGAGTGCAGTTAGGTTCGCTCAGAGTATGAAGTGTGGTGACAAGGAGGGGAATGGAAACAAAGTTAAAGTATTTGAAGTTAGAACCTAGTGATTTTTTTCCAGGTTACTCAGGCTGTTTTGCACCTGGCTTGGCTCCTCTGCCTATGGATGGTTTCTGGGATGGAAATAGCCTGTGAGGATTTCTCTGGAGTGCTACCACATTCTCAGAACTTCTGAAAATTAACTCATAGCCTGTCTGCCAGCTTTGGGCATCTGAACCACAGGGTTTTAGGTGCTGCATGCTTAAAAGTTCAAAAGGCCTCTTTCACTGGCATTTTGCACATTAAACTCAGCTGCGAGGCTTATCCTACCATTACTTATAAGCAACAGCACTGGTGGGATGTTTGTTCATAAAGGCTGACATTATTTACTGTCTGTGCCTGCAATATTGGTACCTTAATTTGGATCCAAATTTTGTTTGTCCTTAGTTGCACAAACTGACAGATGTGAAATACCAAAAGTGAAATTGATTTCAGTTGTTATTGAAACAAACCACTATTCAAAGCCCTACCTTTCTGTTGAGATGGAACTTGCTAATATTTAAAAAAAAATTATAGGCTTGTGGCCCTGCTGAACCAATCTAATAAATCCATTTTAACTAATAAATTGGCTTTTTATTGAAAGGGTGCAGTGCTTATCTTGCAGGGCACCTCCAGAGAGCCTTGGGCCGGGTGCTGTAAAGCCTGTCTCGCTATGGTGGTGAGCCCAAAGCAGCCAGATCAGGTAGTGCTCCACTACCTTTTATAAGAATTACATTTTTTCCCCCCAGCATCATTACAAACACACAGAGTTCAATGTGGATGAGCCACTGAGGTTTGCCAGGCTGATCTTTTCTGCGTTGGTCGTGGCTTTAAATGGAGCCGTGTTGTCCAGTCTGTACTTGCCTGGTTGCAGATGCTCACACAGAGCAATGTGTTAGTTATGAGGTAAAAAAGTGATTATTTTTTACAAGTCAGACACTTTGCATCACCCTAAAGTCATTTCCAAAGAGGTTTTCCTCTTTGTCCCTGAAGCACCATGTAGGTGGTCTTCTGCAGGGCTGATACCAAATTTTTTACCCTGCTGCTACAGGCAGAGGCTTCCCAACCTCTCTCTGGAGTACATGCAGGGTTTAAAGCTCGCAGGGAACACGTTGGCAAAGTTGACCCAAAGAACCAAGAGAAGCGGCTTTTATATGCCTCTGTAACCTACGGTTTGCATGTTTTGAAGGATGTTTTATTTCTGTTATCATGCTGGTTCTAAATGTCTCTTTTAGTAGGAGTGATTTTAATAGGAACAGTAATGACCTGGAATCTTTCAGTTGTACCTCTAAGATTTCCTCTGTGTTTGGTTAAGAACAGGTCCTTGAAGGGAAATACTTGATTTTTAGCCATGGCACTGAGGGATCTCAGCGAGGAGAGGCTGATGCTGTCCTGGGCCAGGCACAGCTCAGGCTGTGGTTTGAATTTTTGTCTTATCATCCAAACATATTTTCTATGGCAGTGATTTAAATTCATTTTCCTCAAGTTGAGTCTGTTTTGCTGTGACAGCAACTGGTATATAAGCTCCGTGTCCTTATCTCAACCCGTGAGCATTTGTCTTTTACTTTCTCCCCTGTCCTGTTGAGGAGGGGGGTGAGAGAGTGGTGGGGGACTGCTGGCCAAGGTCATTCCACTGCAACACCCTCATTTGGGAATAAATCAGCCCAAACTGTGGTGCGAGTAAGAGGCCAAGGTAACGTGTTGTGCAGTTCAGGTGCTTTCTGAAAAGGGCTGACTTGAGCTCAGTGCTGAGCCCTGGGGTAGAGATGACTCTTGGCACTTCCCATCAGCCTGGTTTTTAGGTACAGCCTTGTGCCATACAGAGTGCCTTCATGCTCATGTGTTCCTTCAGCAATTGACTTGTCAAAAGGAAAGCCAAACTTAACCTAGGCCTGTGAATCCCTCTGTCAAACTCCTGCTGCTGCTCCATGATGTGTTGGGATTGTATTACCTGTGCCAGTCAAAGGGCAAGAGTGCTCTGGAAAAGCTCACCAATATCTTCACCTTTTGGCTGACAGAAAGGGGTAAATTTTGGAAAGCTTTTAACCTGCCTATCTTTCCTAAAAATACTAATAAAGAGGTTTGAGACCACCCAAGAGGTAGTGATCTTGATTTTAAAAGCCTTTGAAAAAAGCTATAGAACTAGAAAACAAAAGCACTTTAATGTACTTGGCTTTTCCATGCTGAGCCAAAGCTTTATCAACTTAGAGGAAAACAAAACATTTACAAAGGATGCAAGGAGCGTTTTAAACAGCTCTGTCCCTGTGATGAATGGCAGCCAGCATCACTGAGGAAGCTCATCTTTTGGGCAGCTCTGCAGCACAGTGGCGTGTGACATGAAACATGTTTGCAAAGCCAGCCCAGATAGTATCATCTAAATGCTGTGCAGTTCTGTCTGTTCCATCAGGTAGCATGGAAGGCAAATCCAGTTTTGAGGACCTGGATTGTTCATCTGGTGTGGACATCTCTTGACTGTGCGCAGCTCAGTCACTGCTGCGGACTTGCTTGCCATGTCTCCTCAGTGGTATTCCCTGAAAACTGTCAGAAAACAAAAGATGAATCAGTGGAGCTTTCCACCTTATAGATCTTGTTCACTGATGGAGGAGGCAGCATTAATGATGATTAGCAGCCGTCTATTGAGGGCCTAATGATGATGCACAGTAATGCATTTTCAGATGGTAGCGTTGTACCCTGACCACTCCTCACGTCACCATAACGCTGCCTAGATCATGGTTATTGGGTTGGGTTTAAGTCACAGTGACATACAGGGATCACATGGAGACCTGAACCTTTTTGGAGTTAAGGGTGATTTTTTTCCAACATTGGCTCAAGCCACAGACTTAAGAAGTTATGCCAGTATGTTGATAAAAGCCTGCTAATAGATGCTGAAGTGGCCCAGATGCTGAGGCAGTGCCCAAGCCTAATGAGGGGGCAAACTCATTACAGTCAGCAATTAGCTACCATCTCGCTGCCCCTTCCTAAATGGAAAGCCACCCCCTTCTGAATATAGGTAATGGCTGTGGGGCAGGGACATGGTTTGCACAGAGGAGCATGTCTGGAGACACTGGAGCAGGGCAATGCTGGGGTTGTCCCACCCGAGGCCGAGGGAATGCCACAGCTTCAGGCTGCCCTGGTGTCAGGGCTGCATCCTGATGCTGCAGTGGGGCAGCACCAGGCAGTGCCAGGGTCCCGTGCCAGGTCCTCGCTGGCTCTGTACTGCAGGTCATTGCGCAGCATTGCTGGAAGGCTGAACAGTCCTTTTCCTCTTTTTCTTCTCTTGTTTTTAATAAAAAAGGATGAAATGGCTTCTGAAGCCTATGTGCTCAATCAGTGAGGGTGCAGAATGTCTTTAAGAAGAGAGAGGATGTTCCTCTAGTGTAAGTTTGTGAATGCCTCACTGTTTGGTTTTTGTTCTTTGATATGTAATTGTCAACAAGAATTTGGCAGTGAAGGCTTTTTAGACTTAAAAATCTTACCGTGTCCGATTGCTGCAGACTTGCAAAAGTTCACTTATATTTTTCTTTCTTTTTTTTCTTTAGCAGTTTAGTGCTAACACAGGAGAAAAAAAATGCTGGAAAAGCAAAACTGTATGCAGCAAAGTTAAATGAACCATTTAAAGTAATAGTAGTATCTGCTCTCTGGGATCTAATGTTTTAACATCGGATGGAAGAAATTCTCTGGACCAATATGCAACTTTATTTAATGGACAAGGTTAATGAGTCTTTGCATGTACATTTACTTGTTTTCTTTTTCCTATGTAGGCTGATGATAAAGACACGGGGAATTACAGTGCCATGCAATACAGACTCATCATTCCTCCAATCAAGGATGGTAAAGAAGGTTTTGTGATTGAAGCTTACACAGGGCTAATAAAAACTGCTATGCTGTTCAAAAATATGAGAAGATCCTATTTCAAGTTTCAGGTCATTGCAACCGACGATTATGGAAAAGGACTGAGCAGCAAAGCTGAAGTACTTGTAAGTATGAGCCAAGCATTAACTTTATGGAATAATTCCTGAGGAAATTCAAACACTCCATAAAGCTTCATTCCAGGCAGACATACAGGAAGGCCATAAACTGTGCACTAGTTGTTTTAAGTCACTGAAATCAAGCTTTTTCTTTTCATTTTCTTTTTTTTTTATACAAAATGTATTTATGAGCTTCTGAAACATATGCTTATGTTTGTGGCAGAGATACGGATCTGTTAGCTCACTAGACATGATGTCCAGTATTTTATTTATTCAGTGAGCCATTGTTAATGGTTCCATTTAGATTCTAATTGGTCGCATTAAACACAGACCTACATTATGTTCTGGGTCTTCTGGACCCAGATGGCAGCAAAGAAAAGTGCTGGTTTTGTGCATGTTGACTGTGAAGCAAGTCATACCTGCGTGGTTGGGCACACGCATTTGCAGGTCACCCCCATGTATCCTCTCTGCCAGCAAGGTGCAGACAGCTCCTGCATCACAGCTGTGAAGCAAGCTTAGCATGGCGTTAAACCTCCACTGTGAATAAGCCAAGCTCAGTGCTTGCAGACTTGGGCTGAACTAACTTGGGTACATAGATTTGGGGCTGGAGTTATGGCTGGTGGCTCTGATTTGCAGAGCAGGGACATACCTTGAGCAGAGCCTCTGAAGGCTGGAAGTCAGTTGACTTACTGGGGAAGGACAAGGTTGCTGTAACTTAGTTGCTCATGTCTAAAGGGGAGGCACAAGGAATAATTTTGGGCTGGGACTGTATGTTTCATTTTCAGGGAAGAAATGTTTCAAAACCAGCACCAGCTTTAGGCCTTGTGCTTGTGTTTTTGTGCTGAGTAAAGGACATTGACTTAATCCAGTCACTGAATCCTTCAAAGCTGTGTTTCTTGAAAGCCTATATAGCTTGATGGATTGGATTAATATTAGCATAATGTCGTAGGGATGAAGTACATTATCTAGTCCATGGGAGCACTGTCAGATGATACAGATGATAGCCATAATATTCAGTATATTGAGTTATGCAGGAATTCAGCAAATAAACATAATGTATGATGTCCTCATGCTCAACCTCCCAAAATGATAGGGCATTCTCAGGAAATTTATGCAGTAATAGTATATTAAAATATAGACAGAAGGTATCGACATTAAAATTAGAAAGTGAAATATGTCTCATCAATGTACAGAGCTATCTTTAGGTTGTCTGAGTGGCTTTGAGCAAGGTGTGAAAGCTTAGAGTAGCTGCAGGACAATTACAAACTGACACCATCCCACCATGGAAGTTTGGGTTTGCACTGAGCACAATCCATACGTGAATATCGCTCATGGGCTAGTGGTTATCAACAAGTCCATGCTTTGCCTGCTTCTGCTGCAAACTTCCAGTTTGTCATGGTACCTACTGCATGTAACCTGGGGCTTTTCTAGCTCTCTGCAACATGTTTGTTCTTCAGATACTCGGGACAGGAGCACCTACATATGCTGACTTCCAGCCCCAGATTTGAGGCTGGTGCCTGCTGTTTGGTATCACAGAACCTGGCTGTAGGTTTGCTTGGTAGACAAGGATATAGCAAGAGCTTTCTAAGGAGCGGTGTGTCAGTTTATCACTGGTGACTGTGCCCCCAAAAGCTTTCAGAGACCCATGATGGGGCTTCGGGAAGGGCCTTTGCCTTCCTGCCCCTTCCACCTCTGCTCCCAGCATCTTTCCATCTCTCCTACAGTAATGGGGAACAATTTCTCCCAACAGCTTGTCTTACAGTGTGATTCAATTGACCTTTAAAATTGTGGCTATCAAGCAAGTTAATGTTACCACGGAAACCTTAACTTTCTCTTAATTTGTGGTCATCACATTTCTTGTAGAGTAGCTTATCAGGACTGGGTGTTTGATCATGTTTTTATACATGAACAAGTAGTCAGAATTGCAATCCCTTGGCCATCAGGAGAACTAATTGTTGCCTGTTCCAAGGGCTGCATTTATGCAGTGCCCCATAAGTAGGCACGCAGAGGTGGCTTGAATTGGCCAGCATGGTTAATGCTACGGAACTGTTCATGGCTTAAGAGATCCTGTCAAGGATCTCAGTCGAAAATTTGTTTTGAGTTCATTCTAATCCTGTTTTTCTTACACAGAAATATGTACATGCTGCTCATGCATCTGATGGCATTTCAAGATCATTTAAATATTTAAAGTTGAATTAAACTTCAAAGCTGGTGAATCGGTGTTTGATGTGGAAGTATGTAATGGCTTGTCTGCTGATGTGCTTACAAGGCTCAGGCTGCTCCTCTGAAATTCAGGGGTTGCTTTCCCTTCTCAGCTAACTTTGATTTTTAAATTTACATTGTCCTGCTTTTCCCAATTCACCTTCAGACTCCTCTGTGTAGGGACTATAGGTTTGGAGCATAATGTTTGCTGTCATGCCTATGTGGACATGAGCCAAGTGCTAGGAAATGCTGTCCTTTCCCCACCAGTGTGGGATTTAACTGTTTCTTTCCTGGAGGTGGGGTTTGACTGTGCTCGGGAATGGAATGATAGTACAAAATGAGCCAAGTGTTCGGAAATGCTGTCTTTTCTCCACCAGTGTGGGATTTAACTGTTCCTTTCCTGGAGGTGGGGGTTTGGCTGTGCTCGGGAATGGAATGCTAGTACAAAATGCAGAAATATTTAAAAAGGAGGGGGGAAAGTATGCAGTCATCTTACTGGAAGGCAGCCTGTTTTGGGATAAAACTAGCATAGGAGACTAGATCAGGACATGTGAAGCAGAGTTTGACAAATCTGCTGAATCTGCATGTGGGAAGTCCCTTCTGCACTGACCGTCCGACCTGGGGCTGAGCAACACAAGAATTATGTTGCTTTTGTTGTAGAAAATGCTGATGCAAGAGAATTGGTCTGAGGTCAGTCGGTTCTGTTGTGGAATCCTGGGGTTTTTAATCTTGGTTGTTGTGGGTTTTTTTAAAAAACAAAGCCCTTGAGTACTAAGTGTATTAGAGGCATTTTTTCCTGTCCCTTCCTTTTAAAAAAAAGTGCAGTTCTAAAATGCTCAGAGTTATGTATGGGTTTGTGTCACTTAGAGGGAGAAGTGGAAAAACAAAAAGGGAGAATAAAATCAATTACACTGATTACTTCAAAATAGACAATTTCCTTTGTGATTCTATAACAAAGATTTAGCTGAATTAATTAGGTATTTGCATTTATGTTGGTGCAAGCTGCGTACTTCCAAGGTTGGCTTTTCCTGTCAAGTCATGAAAAATACCAAATGCTCATAATTGTTTTTGAATATGGCACATAGGAGTTCTGTGATTCTGTAAGTCAAGTCTCAACTGTGAAGAACAGCTTTCTTAGTCCTTCCTTTAAACATTTGTAACTCTGATGCAGTCCTGCAATTGCAGTTCTAGCAAAATCTTTGTCTGCTGGTCATTGGGTTTGGCTGCAAGGAAAGCGGCTCTTTTATTTGGATTAAAATGAAAACTGCCTACATCGGGGCATGTCTGTGGAGGCAGGAAAGTCATTATTCTGTTCTTTTTTGTGTGGGGAGGATGTTATGCATGGGAGTGCCGATTGAATTTCACTCTTTTGTTTCCAGGTCTCTGTGGTCAATCAGTTGGATATGCAAGTCATCGTCTCTAATGTTCCTCCCACCCTTGTGGAGCAAAACAAAGATCAACTCATTGGGTAATTAATTTGTTTCCTCTACAGATGTCAGGCAGTTCACTGGGTTTGTGGTTAGATTTGGCAAGAGGCTGAATCTGTGTATGCTGTGATCTCCTTTTTTGGCTGAAAGACTTGAAAATGAGCAAGTGGGTATTATCATGGGGAGCACAGATGGCTGAGTGTCAGTTCCCCCCCTCCCCACCCCAGTCCATGTTTTCCCCTTCCTGCAGACGTGCGGCACCTCTTTGCTTGCACAGCTGCCCACTTTGTAGGCTGGAAGTAGTTTCAGAGCTGGCCCTAGTGCAGACCTTACCAAGCACAAGACCTGCATCCCTCAAAATTCAGGTAAGATGAAAGAAGCACTTCTCCGCTGGCTGAGGCAGTGTGTCTCGGAGCTGTGTTGATTCACTGGGGTTTTGTTTGGGTGACGTAGCTGTAAGGGAGAGCAGGATTTAGGCAATTTATACTGGTGTACAATTAATAGCACTAGGATTATTACATAAAATTTTAATTGCAAAAAATGGGTAAGAAGGTGTCACTATTCATATTCTCTGAGTCTAGGGTTCAGACCTAGAAGGTACAAAGTGGGAGGGGGGGGGGTAGGTAATTGGAAACGTTATTGCTATACGTGTGTGTGTGCATAAATATATAGAGAGAGCCAGCTAAAATGCTTGTGGTGAAATAGGTTTTAATAGCACTCAGGCACCACAGCATCATTAACTTACAGGAGTCAGGCTTTCACTTTCAGCTTATTTTTGTAAAGCAAGGATGGTTTTCCGTACTTCGCATCATGAGGCATATAACCATGAATTAGACAATATGGGCAGGAAAATACTACAGGTGCTAGTTTAAAAACGATCTTTGTACTCTGCTGTTGCTTTAACCAGTGATGAACGGCATTTCTTGGTCTGTTCCATCCTGGCTGTTGTCATTCCTTTACTTCTCCACAGAAATTGAAAACCCTTAGGGATGATGGCATAATCACTCACTGAAAAAGTGGTGTGTTGCCTCTAAATGGCTTATGTCTTCATTGGGCTGTATTGGTGGGTTTGCTTCCGGAGATTTAGGACACGTGCCAGGTGTTAGCTCTGATAGATTCTAATGTTGGAAACACTAAGTAAGTTGTTCAGGCTCCAGTCTGTATTCACTGGGACTGCATTTCCTAGAGCTAAGGACAATAAAGGAGTCTGCTTGCTTAACACTTCAAACGGTGCTTTCCAAAAGTGTCAGGCGTTGGTGTTGGCTGGGGAGACAAAGAATGATTTATCTTTTTGTGACAGTGGGAGGAAAAGGTGGCTCCTGCTTTGCTAAGCCTTCAGCTTTGCTTTGGTGTGCTGCACAGTGCAATCTTTTATGCACAGTCATTTGTAGCCTTCCTGGGCTTCCCTTTTCTGGAGCAGAGAAGATGAACCCAGGTTCTGTACCACCTGTTTCTACATGGAGTAGCATGGATCTTATGTTAACCTGGGCTTCAGCTGTTTGAGATACTCCTGGTTGGGACTGTCTTGAAGCTGAAGGAGCCACCAGCAAAGTACCAATGTCTCCTGCTGTGCTGGTTTGAAAAGCTCCCTGACACATGTGTTGTGGGACTGAGAACAGGAACACTGTGACAGGTGGCATGGCTCAAGCAGATAGCACCTTGCCCTTCCACCAGAAGAAATCTCCTTGGCAAACTCTGGAGCAGTTTATTTCAGCTCCCAGCAGGTCTCAGCAGTGTCAATGCCTCAACAATAAATTGTACCGTACCCATCCTCTCCATCATCTCCTCTGGGGCCCAGAGGAATAGCTGGCATATCCCCAGTCTTGGAACACAGCCCAGAGCCACATTCCTCAGTCTCTGTGCTCTAAAAAAACTCTCTTCTGCCAGGTTGGAGTCTCTTAAGATTTGTTCCATGCTTTTCTGGAATGCCCTCATGCATCGAAGTCTCTGATGGGTGTGTAAATATTTCATAGTGAAAGAAGCTTTCAAATTAGTATAAAAATGAAGATGGCCAGATTTATATACTTGAAATTAGCTTGGGAAGCCTTTAATAAACACGGTGAGGCCACCAAGTGAGATTTTAACTAGTAACGATAGGCTTTCAAGGACATTGGCTTGGGTTAAAATTGTTGCGTCCTTTATTGAAAATATTCGCAGATGGAAGTCTCAGAAAAAAAATGTTGCATATATACGTGCTTCTTTGTTTCAGGTAGAAATGTGTTTATTTCATTGCCAGCTTCAGATTTTCGTGGGTGTTCCTGCTGTCATTTAAGAGTGCTATCTCCCTCTTTTCATAAAAGCTTTAATAATTCATGCAGGACGCAAAACCAGAATAATAGGAATTGGTGTTTTTCTTGCTCTGTATGGAAGTTACCACCACAGGCAAAGGGTAACCAAATAACTTGGAGACCTTCCCTGGCTGCAGGGTTTTTTGTCCAAAGCGGTTTCTGGGCCATTTCAAATAATGCCCTAATTTATGAAATTAGAATGCTCTTTATAATTCATTAACAGATAAAAAGAACTGTATCATTAACTAAATTAGTTGCTACAGAAGTTATTCAGCTCTCCCCTCCCCCCCACCCTCTTTTTGGCACTGCAGTGATAATAAATATTAATCTCAGAAAATACAACATTTAACCACTGATTGCAGTACTTGGGGAAGGGGAAGTAGGTAGTTGGGTCATTTTTTGAAATTACAGTGATTTTTCACAATAAAATAGTGATTTAAACAACTTTGGAGAACAAATTGTAACAGCTTCTCCCCAGCCACCTGTGATTTTCACTGGAGAGTGGCTGCAATGTATTAAGAAAGATATAATTCAGCTCTTCCCTGTTAGAGAGGCTTGCTCAGCAGGTCCCTGAAATGCGTGTTGGTTAATGGTCCAAACAAGGGAAGCATGCCATAGACAACAAGATTTAATACATTGCTATCTCTTTGGCTCAGGAGCGTGGGCTTTTGGAGGGCTACAATGGGTTTGTGTTTGTCTTATGCTGACGTTTCTGATAGTGTCACGATCCTTTGCTGTCATTCAGTGAGCTCCTCGACTTTCCTCCAACCATTTTGAGTTCATCACCAAGCTTTTCCTGTCCTCCAGACTGCACATCAATGTCAGATTTGCCATTTCTTTCACCCACTTTAATTATGTCTGCTCAGGTCCATTTGTCTGCTGCAGAAGATGACAGAGAACACGGAGTGAGGCTTAGTGGAAAATTCAATATATGTTCCTCTCCTGCAGAAAACTTGAAGGCAGACGACAGTGTGTTCTTTGGTTATGGCAGTGTTTGTGGGCAAGGAGCAGTGTTTCCACTAGAATAAAGTATCCAAATTTCATGCTCAGAGCAGTTGATTCTGCAGTTCTTATGTGAGTGCCAGGCAAACTTCTAGCTAAAAACAGATACACCCCATTACCAATAAACACCTGTGTTTCTCCCATCCCATGGGTAATTAAAATGTCCTGTGGATTAAATTCTTCTGTACACATTTCTGTCAATGGCAAATCATTTTCTTTGAAATGGAATAATGTTGTGGTTCACAATGAGTGCTTCAATGAATTATGCCATGGACAGTCCTGAAGAGCCCAACAAAATTCAGATAATGTTGCTCGAGGAACCTGTTTTTTCCTGAACTAGAGCCAGCCAAAACCTTTGGACATCATTTTCAACATTATTTGTGTTGTGTGGGTTTTCTGAGCTGATCCAGTAGGGAAACAAAACACATTTAGCTGCACTGGGACTGCTCAGGAGAGTGATAGGAGGATTGTCTTCTCAGTTGCAGAACTCAGATGAGGTGTCCCATGTTCATCTCTCCTCCCTGTAGTGAAAAGTGAGCCTGGAAAGAATGGAGTTTCTTTTCTGGAAGATCTTGTAGTGGTGCTGTGGGAATCTTCCTTTGGGAAAGAGGGTCTGATGACAACATCACGCACTGCAAATAAATGGGCATAGATATGAGAATAGATAATTGTGTTATTAGTTAATAATTATTGTATCTTAATAGAGGTTATTCCTGACTGTTCAAGACAAACTGGCTGGTAATTCCAGGCAACTTCCCTTCAAGTGCATGCTGGGCTGTTGGAGGCTGCAGTCCTTCTTACACTTTCATGCTTAACAAAAATCGAGTAGTTCACCAGCTAAAGAAAATACACATTCAAACCTCTCACGCAACTTGGGAGCAACCAGGTCGGATTTTTACAAGAAAATCGGAGTATAAGACAGAGTGCTGATCCTTGCAGATGTATCGAATGAGCACCTCAGAGGACGAACGCTCAGTCTGCTGACTTAATAGTTTGCATATATAAAGTTGACTGCTGTCGTTTCTCACAGGAGTGTCTGCTCTGCATTGCTGTATGGAAACTGCAGTCCTCTTAAGAGAAACGACTTGATATCTACAGCTCTAAATTATAAATATATACTACTATGAATTATGTATCGTAATATACACTGCATGTACGTTGTTCATCATAGAGAATTTTGTGTCTAATCGTAGTATATGAGAGAATATATTTTATATATGGGAGCTGGAATGCCCAGCCCTCTCTGTAGGGGAATGTTTCAGAGCATGGAGTATTTACTTTCCACTGTGTTTTACTGGTGACAACGTAGCAGACAGTGTCTTTTAATTGAGGGTGCAGGAGCCAGTCAGTGGTGTTTGGAGGCACAGCTGGCAGGAGGGCTTTACCTGGAGCTTGTGTGTATTGCTGCATTTTATCACTTTGTCCCTGTTTCCTGTTTTGTTAGGATGTAGGGAAGTGCGGTAACTGGGAAGATGAGCGGGTGCCTCTGAAATGCAGTGGATTGATCAACATGCATTTCTCTGTACTGAAATGGGTCATTTCAAGGCATCCAAGGGATTACAATGTTCTCAGTACCAATAGTAGAGACAGATGCAGCTGCCCCTCTGACAGGCGGCCTTTTAGGTGTGTGGTTGGAAGGGCTGTGCCTCTGACTCTTAAAATACTCAACCTTAGTGCAGCAGCATCATTTCTTCTCAGCACATGAGTTGGTAGCAGAGGAGTGTCTCTTCTGCTGGATTTATTGCACTCAATAGATCACTCGGACTGGTTAGTTTTCCCACAGTAGAAGTACCAATCTGTACCTTGCTTTATGATTTTTGCCATGTAATTACTGAAGCAACCCTAATTACAGGTGACTGGACTTCTTGCCCATTGGGTGGTGGAAGGGACCTTCCCATTAAGCACCCTGCACAGGTAGCACTTAACTTTCCCCCCATTCCTAACCATTCACTACTGGCAGGTAGTTCAGTAGCTGCCTTGTTTGTGGCAGTGCTCTCTGATGCTGTTACATGGGTTCATTTTTCTCCTGGCCCTTTGGTACGCTTCCCATCCACCTTCCCCCCCCCTTTTCACTTCTTTAGACTCTACTGTTTCATTCTAAACAAAACTGCAAAATTAGCAAATATGTTTATGATGAGGTGAGAGAGATCTTTCCCCGCAACGGGCTGCATCGTATTTCATATCCACCGTGCATTTGGTCTGCTTGGATCACACGTGTCATGCAGCTCTTGCTTTGTACGGTGTTAACTCATTTCTTAGCCTGTCCTCCACTCTAGTTAATGACCTTAGGGCACCTTCATTAAGTTAGGTGATAGAGACCCAAGCTGCTTCAACTCCAGCTTTCCCACTTGCTACTTCCACTGCTGGGAAGCACTGGAGCAATCTCCTGCCTGCTCCTCCCAACAGTCCTGAACGTTGTTCATTAATGTATTTTCTCTGAAGCACTGTAATGCAGCACGTGGCTTCCCAGATAAAGCTGTAAGGTTCTGCTTTATTCTGAAACTGCTTACTATGGCAGTAAAACCCCTTTTGTGCTGAGATCTGAAGATATGTCTTCTGGGTCAAAGTCAAGATGTCTTTGTGTATTACTCTTCAGGTGAGCGTAGCGTAATGTTCCTTCTGTGACTGGGAAAAATGATGTTGAAATAAAAAGTTGGAGTGTGCGTAGTTTTTTTTTCAAGACAGGATTATACAGGATGAACAGAAAAAAGAAGAAAAGAAACTTCAGCAATATGTAAGAAAGCAAATTTTCTTTACAGCCTGCAACCCAGTATGCTTTTATAGGATTAGGGTAAGTACGGATAAAGACGTTGTCTCTGGATTACTTTCAGAATATTTTAATGTTATTGTAAACAGAGTAAATTGTCTTGGAGTTCCTGCTAGGAACGGGCCTTGTGCTGGATACCAAAGTAGTCATAATCTTTGTCAAAAGGTTATTTAGCAAAGATGAATAGTCTCAGGCTGGCAGTAAACCTCAATTCTGGCTTTTTAACTCCACATCGCAGCATAAAGCAGGCTGGTCAGGGTTTCTTGACTTGTGTTGACAGCTCTAAGGGAGCTGGCACCTCCCCAGAGGCCACAGAAGGAGTATAAACTCCCCTATTCTTTGTGTGTGTTTTAAGAAGGCACCTGGGAGCAGGGGTGTGGGCCCAAGTGCTTCTCCCCCACCAAAGCTATTGCCAGCTGCTCAGGAGGGGCTGGAATTGGTCCTTACCTGCTGAACATCCAGCAGCTTAGCTGTCAGTTATTAACCTTGCAAAACCTCAACACAGCCAGAATTTGGTTGAAGTTGAGCAAAATTGAGTGAGTGTCCCCAGGTTATGTGAAACACTTGTAAGTATGTATTGATGTGTGCTGGTGGAGCTGCATGCTCTCGTCTCTGCCTTGTCACCGGATTTGCATACGTTCTAAAATACCTAGAATTCATGACTGTTAGAAAGCAAATCTGGGGAGCTAGGGTTTCCATTGGAGGAGCCAGAGGTTATACCAGATATCTAGTCTTTGGCACTTGTAGCTCTAAGTCTGTGGGACGAGTTATTTCAGAGTCTGGATTCTTTTGTTTTGTTGGTTTGGGTTTTTTTTTTTCATTCTTTAAAAGATCTGTATGTGCTCCAGAAGTGCTGACAGATGAGCAGAGAGCTGAAATGCTTTTTTTCCTCCATAGTTTTCTGCTAAGGAAATGGTGCAGTAACTAAACTCTGGTACCAGTGAGGATCTAAAACGTTCTGCAAATGGAATTGTTTCTTCTGTTTGTGTGCTCAATCAGAGGATTTGTGTGCAGCTTAGCAATTCAGCTCAAGGATATAAGACTACTGGAACGCTGCCGTGCTCTTTCGGGCTGTCTCATCATGCATCTTCTCTGCTGGGGCTAACGGAGGGTCATTAAGCCTTGCTGCAGACTTACCAGGTTGTACAGGATGACAGTTGGCCTAGTCGGGTTGCCATTGCTGCTGGGCTTGATGCCGTTGAGTCCATGTCTCACATTTTGAGGGGAAATCAACTAATTCGCATGGACTGTTGAATTAGATTCCAAAGAAGCTTCCAAATGACCTTTTGCACCTTTCCTAGTAGCAGGAGCTGGGGCACGTGTCTGGCATGCCGCATTCATGCAGCTGTGGGCAGAAAGCAGCATGATGCTGCCGTGCCAGGGTGTGTACATCTTGACTTAGTCCCATGCAAACTCAGCCCTGCTGTAACGCGTGTGCATGTGAGCTCGTGGGTGTAGCACTGAGTGTGCCTCAGCAACACAGGGCCTTATCACGGGTTTTGGGGTGTCAGGAATGCTCTGAGAAGCTGAATTCCTTCTACAGGTGAAGATGAAAAAAATTATCCCTGAGTTTTTCAGGATATTTAGGGCCACATTATGCCCTTGCTGACAGTAAAAATCCTCTTGTCCTTCACTTCTCTTCACTGGTGCCCCTGATGGGGACGGGGAAAGCGACAGTAATGAAGATGCACCGGGAGGTGTTTCTGTGCATCGTGTGACATCTGCAGAGCTAGTGAAGTTTGTTCTGCCTCTCACCGTGCCATTCTCTGGAGGGTGCTAATTACCCTCGTTGCATTAACAAGCGACAGACTAATTTTTAAGTAATTTTTTTCTGGTAGATACAACAGAACTGCAAACGTTGTTGTTACTTAAAGTCTGCATTTTAAAAAGGAGGATTCTCGAGAGTAGCGGGTGGCCGCTTTCAGTAGAGTTTTAAGGCCCAACAGTGTTTTCAGCATTGCAAGTTTGGCTGAATGACTTTTAAACTAACTCTGCGGGGAGTTGCCCTATTTTTAAGTGCATTCTTTAATTGCTGCTTTTCAGTCCACAGTGCATTTTTACCACATATTTCAACCTAAACATGCAATTTGTGTGTTTCAGTTGAAATACTGCTGTCATTCCAGTGCATTTTGTGGTGTTTCTTGCAATGTCGATTAAAGCCAATGGCTGCGCTGTACCCATTTCTTATAGTCGGAAAGCAGGATGCTATTCCTTCCTCAGTTTTAATCACATTTTAGACGAAGATGTTCTCAAAGGTAGTGAATTCCAATGAAGTCACGCCAGGAGTCATTTCTGAGGAAAGGGAACGTCGTTACCAATTCTGCTAAGAGTGACCATACAGCATGACCCTCCAGCCTTATGGGGAGCTTCTGCCTTGGGTGGAATAACAGTTCTGTGCAAGGAACCAAAAGCATCTCCCCTACAGCTACAGAAGATGATTCTGTAATAATTAGGGAAATAAATCTTCTCTGTACATGGTTGGTCTGAATCCTTGTGCAAAATGCTGTACTAAAGACCGGCTTGATTTCTTTCAGTCCTGTTCACAGAATGTTTGGAAGATTTTCTGTAGCAATCTGCATATCCCAGATTTGTTCTGTCAAGTTTTCCCTGGGAGGATTATTGTTGGGGAGGCTTCTGTGCCAGGTTATCACCCTGGCTGCCAGTTAAGCACGTGCCAGAAGCAGAGATGAGTAGAGTTTACTGTATCTGCAAACAACAGGAGTCCTTCTTTAGAGAACACCAGTCAGCCAACAACGTGCCAGACAATCTATATTTTTATTTTCCCTACAAAAATAGCTCTGCACTAAGAGTATATATCCACTTCTAGGCTAGGACCTGGGCCTGGTGGGCTCTGATTTTTCAAAACCTTAAAGAAAAGCTTCTACTTTTAAGGGCATGCTGAACTTTCATGTGGAGGGCAGAGGAACTTAAAGGATAAATGTGAATCAGTGGTCTTGGAAGAATTATGAGATGGCAATACTGCTTTGACAGCATGATTTTAGAAATATGGTGTCAGGAAAAAAAAAAACAAATCAGCAACAAAATGTAACCTCAGCAACTTCAAAAGATTTTGTTTAAAACAAGCGACTTCAAGTCATTGATGTAATTTTCTGTGCTTTGTCTTCCTCCGCACCCTTGATAGATCAGGCAGCATGCTCCCTCTCATTGCCTTGCTTCCACCTCCTAACTCAGCTATTGCTTTTTGATTTGATACTCCTACCACATAAATTAGCCCAGAAGAGCTTGTATTTTCCCATAACCCAGAGCTCTGATGGAGTGCATAGGGTCCCACCTTCTCTTGTTTGCTCCTCTGTTCTTCTCTGCCCCTGTACCCAGTATTAAGGATATTTGCCTGTACGCCTTTGTTTCTAAAACTCCCTGCAGGCTTTAACTAAACCCTTCCCAGTCCCAGTTCAGAAACCTCATCACACCAATAGCAAGTCCATGTGCAAAGACGCTCTTTCTGTTTTCTCTGAGATGTATTCTGTCCTTCCCCAGCCACCATGGTTAAAGCTCTTCCCACAGCAGTGTCTGAACAGCTTTCTGTTCTTCTGGCTCCATCCGCTCTCACAGGATTTGGGGTCCCCACCGTGTGAGCTGCCAGCCCAGCTGCGGTCTCATAGCAGAGCCAGTCCTCCCTCTTGCATGCCGAATGTGACAGCCATCCCATGACCGAACCTTTTCTACCTGCATGTGCAGAGCAGCACTCTGCCACCAGAACTCACCGAATTTCATGGGCCACTAGAGCAGTGGATGAGACAAGAAGGAAGGAAAAAAATATATATTTTTTTTTTTAATCTTTACTATGGTCTTGTGCTTTCTAAAGCAGTTTGTTAGAGCAGTGGTGAGAGATACTTCTAACATCCCATAAGCTCTCTGTGTCTGAGGTACAGGTGTGTTTGCAGAAACTTCTCAGGTGCTCCATGAGGTCCTTCCCCATTGGTTTGGTGCTTCTGCAGGCACGTGGAAAACATTTCATAGACAGGAGTGTTGTGTGTTTGTTTGGAGGGAGGGACAGCCTTTCTCCCTTCGTCTTTCTGAACACTGCATTAATGACATCGTGTTAGGATTTCTCCCATCAACAGCTCTGCATGGAGAACTCTAGAAAAAGATAAGATTTTTAATTGAGAACAAAGACTTCCAAACGTGCATGCTGAGATGTCTGTGGATGTTTGGTTGTCAAGAGAAAAAAAAGGAAGAGATATTCGTAACAAAGTTAAAGCAAATTGGGTCATATGATAAGAATAAAATGAGCAGTTAATGTCATCATCTCTACTAAATTTTACTCTCCCAGAATTGCATTCATCTCATGAATTGACAATCTTGCGTGTCATATACCTGTCAGCAGAGAGTGCCCTTCTGTGCTCCGGCAGCTTGTAATGAATTCTTTCTTTGGAATAAGGTCAGATTTGGTTTGGTTTGTTGTTACACCCTTCTGACCTCAGGATTATATGCCACTGAATTCTACCTACCTATCTTTCTTCTGCTTGTAGAACTTTGGTGATTCATTTTATTTTTTCCTGTGGTAAAGGTGTCAGCTTGATATTCCAGCTTTCTTATAGTTGTAAAACTTCCACGTGCCTTTGGGAGTAGCCCATGTTCCGGCACCTGCATTGTTGGGCTATATTGGAGGGACAGTGAATTATCCCACCAAAAGTTGTAGAAAGAGTTGTTTCTGCTGGTGAAAATTTATTGTGTGCACCCTGTGTAAGGCTGGAATTGAAGGGTTCTGAAATCGTATAGCTTAATAAAAGGATGACAGGGGTTTTTGTGAAATATAGAAGGTGTTTCCCATGAGCCATTTAAAACTCAACTGGTGTCATAAATACGAAGAGCTAAACTTAAGGACACAGTTTCTGATGACCTCTCCTAACACTGCTGAGCTTTTCCCAAGAGTGCGGCATTTAAGAGGTTACATTTAGGTAGAGATTTTTTACAAGTGTTCTGAAGGTTACCATCTGTCTAAGCCTGTGGTTTTTGCCTGTTAGTATCTTGTTTGGGCTGTTGTAAGTTTCAATCAGTGCAAATAAATCACTGCAGCTTTCTGGCTCCATCTCATCTTTAGGATTTTGGAACGCTATGTCCAAGATCAGATTCCCGGTGCAACAGTCGTGGTGGAATCCATCGGTGCACGGAGGTTTGGGGATGGCTACTCTGAAGAGGATTACACCAAGTCTGACCTCATGGTCTACGCAATTGACCCGCAAACAAACAGAGCTATAATGAGGAATGAACTTTTTAAGTAAGTACACTATTTGTTACTCTTCCTGTGTTTGTATGGACTATTTTGAAGCCTGTTGATCTGGCTCTGTTAGCAAGGGGTTGAACATGAGCACAGAAGCTGAAGCAGTTGGTGTGTGCCCCTGCACTTCCCTGCATACGTATGGGTTGGGGGTTCCCAACTTTACTAGGTCAGTCCATTCCAGTGAGCTGGATGGCCCCGGTACATGCAATTGAGATGCAATACATTTGGAGGAGCTTCCAGTTTATATTCTCCTGAAGGAATTTACTTTTTAGGTACCCAAATATCTCTCTGATCTCCAAGCAAGGCCAGTCATTGACCTTTGGGCTTTCTGCAGTTCCCATTTGATGCTTGTCTTGTTCTCTTTTTGATGGAAACCAAAGGAGGGGAGAAGAAAGGGAAAGTGGAGCAGTGGTATGCACCTGGTCTAAATCACAGAATCACAGAATTGTAGGGGTTGGAAGGGTACCTTGAGAGATCATCGGGTCCAACCCCCCTGCCAGAGCAGGCTCCTTAGCACATATTGCACAGATAGGCGTCCAGACGGGTGTTGAATATCTCCAGAGAAGGAGACTCCACCACCTCCCTGGGCAGCCTGTCCCAGGGCTCTGTCACCCTCACTGTGAAAAAGTTCCTCCCTGTGTTGGTGTGGAACTTCCTGTGCTCCAACTTGCAGCCATTGCCCCTTGTCCTGTCTCCACAGACCACTGGAAAGGGGCTGGCTAATTCCCCCTGCATTCCATGCTTAAGATACTTACAGACATTAATTAGATCCCCCCTTAGTCTTCTCTTCTTGAGACTGAACAGCCACAACTTATTCAGCCTCTCCTCACAGGGGAGATGCTCCAGGCCCTTAATCATATTTGTAGCCCTTCTTTGGACTCTCTCCAGGACATCCCTGTCCTTTTTATACCAGGGAGCCCAGAACTGGACACAATACTCCAGGTGGGGCCTGACCAGGGCAAAGTAGAGGGGGAGGATCACCTCCTTCGACCTGCTGGACACACTCCTCCTGATGCACCCCAGGATCCCATTGGCTCTCTTTGCCACCAGGGCACACTGCTGGCTCATGGCCAACCTGTCATCAACCAGGACCCCCAGGTCCTTCTCCACAGAGCTCTTCTCCAGCAGCACTGATGTGGGGCAATGCTTCAGGAGTGTGTCTCTGTGCAGGAGATGAGTCCTGGTGGGCTGAGCAGGCAGACCCTCATGGGCCCATCCCTAAAGACACTATAGGAGATGAGGAGCAGCAGTGCACAGGCCGCTTGTATTCAGCATTTGATGACATTTCGCCTTTTCAATCAGCTTCCAAATTAGCAGTAAAATTCCAGCATCACATAAAACACGAGGTGGCTTTTAATTGACTGATGATACTCACAGCACATTGCCTGTGAACAGACTGGCTCTGCTCGCTGCAGCAGAGCATCTTGTTAGGTCCTTGGGCTTTTTGCACCTTAGCAGATCTCCAATGGGACATCGCTGGCACACTACTGCTTTGGGGCCAGCAGCAACTCTGCCCCCTGCCTGCATAAGAGGAGAAGCCAGTAGTTACATGAGTAAGGAAAAGAAGGTAATCTCTTTATGTGATTTTTCTGAGTCAGCAGCAGCAGCAAATAGGTTCTGAGACAGAGTATCTCAGCCCATGAGGTGCCAAGGTATCGATATGGCTGTAGAATCATCATGTTAGAAACTGTTTTTGTGTTTGAGTGTTCTGTGTATGATTTAAAACAACAAAAATGTGAATCACACTATCTTCAGAAGCAGACACTCTTGGGGTTTTTTGGCACGTGCTTCACCCTCATGTTTGCTTTTTATCTCAGGGAAAACTAGACCAGTCTTTTCTGTGATGGTACAAACAGCATGTTGCTCTACAGCCTAAAAACCAAATGGCTGTGAGCCATCTCAGTGGACTGCTGTGGAAAAGGGCTCGTACTCCTGAGCTCTTAATGCAGTACAGATGAATTACAGTATGCTACAGCTCTGCATGTGTTCAGAGTTTATAGGTTGGAAGAGATCACTGTGATCAGTCTGACCTCGTATAATAAGGACTATAGGAACCCCTGAAATTAATTCTGCTTTGAATATGTCTTTCAGCAAAGCAGCTGCTCAAGAAAATCCATTCAACTGCAGCCTTTGTTATTGCAGGGTAATTATTTTTAAAATTAGAACTACGGATTTTTTCTTTTTCTTCTCTCTTTTTTTTAAATTTGTCTAGATTTAATCATAGAGTTTTATTATAACTTTGGGTGCTAGATTGAAGCATCCAATCGGTTCTTTTAATTTCTGGTTCCCACCAAGGTGTAGGCTTAAGTTCACATCATCCTCTTATTTTTTTCCTCCCTTTCTGAACTAGGGTTACGAAAGTCAGAAGCAGATTAGCAGTGGTGGCTTTCAGAGCGGTGGCAATCCAGCCTCCTTCCTTTTGGTAGCCCGTTGTATTTCTGTGGTCCATACAGTCTTCTTACGGGGTTCCTCTGATTTCAGTCCCAATTTTATTCAAGAGTGGAAGTGGAAATTAAGCAAACCTGGCAGGAAGCCTGCAGAAATCCCTGATAGATAACCAGTTTCTTTTCTCTCTAAGGCAAAGTGCCAGTAAATCTGTTTGCAGGACTCTTGGTAAGTGCCTGTTGTACCCCAATGTATGCTGGTCCCAATAAAACGTGCCTTACTGCCTCACACCAAGAATATCCACTGGTCCCTCTTTATCATTACTTTCACACTTTGAGGTCTGTGTTATCTTCCAGTCATAGGCCAAAGTGGGATCCCATTAGGAATGCCCCAGGTCAAAAGATTGTTCTTTGGTGCTGTCCAGCTTCAACAGATGTATGTGACTTCCCCAGCTGAAACTTCTGACACCCTTTTACTTCTCACTTTGGAAAGCTCTCTACAGATCTGCTATCACTTGTGTATGAAAGTGAGCTAGTATCTGAGCATGGAGGCAGTTAGCTCTTTCAACTCTATAAAAAGAACCTTTTTCTGATGCAGATTCCCTTCATGATCAGAAAATGCATCCCTCTTCATTTTGGTGTCCTTTGGAAATAGAGAAATGTCTTTTTAGGGCTGTTTATGTGTCCAGCAACATACAGAGAAGGGGACAGAGTTAAGGCAGGTTAACAAGCAGGTTTTACACTGTGAAGGGAAAGGTATTCATGTACCTGGTCTGTAAATGGATGGGGTATCGTCTCAGAAGCCACCTCATGAATGTGCTCCTTGCACCTGCATACTCAGTTTTGCTTTTTTTGTTCCCCTTCCCTCTCTTTTCTGTCTTCAAAAACTTTTAAATATTTAAATCAGCAGAATCCCATGGAATGCTTTCCTGGCCTTAGTGTAGAGGTGAGTAGGTATCAGCTCACTAAAGTAAGGAGAAAATGGAGAGTTTTGTAGCTTGAGATCTGAAGTTAACTTGTTTTCCCTTGAGAGTGGGTGAACCTGAAGAAGGTTGGCTCAGCTCAGGTGCTTACCCAAATCCAAAATGAAGTTCCATGACCACACTTCCTGGAGTTCTGATCATCTGAGGGGTGGCTCAATATTCTTCCTGCCTCTGTCACAGGACACGGTGGCAGTGGTGGTTCCCTCACTGGGAAGAGACTGCCATGAGTTACAACCACCCTTCTGCCAGCCAGGAATCTGCTCCGATCCTGGCAGGAAAGAGATCAATAGAGGGATAATTAATACATTAATAAACTGGGTATAATGAGAGAAAGGTTTGAAAGTCAGAAAGAGATGGAGCCGCCTGTTTAAAAAACTTACTTAGCAATAAGGAATATGAATGTAGCCAAGTTTTTTTTCCAAGTGTTCAAAATTCCATGATGTATAGAGAAGAGAGAAGCATGTTAACAGCATGGATTTAGCCCATGAATTCTGCCAGTCATAGCTGCAGCACAACTCACAGAATTGTTGAGCATTTGAGGGTACCTGTGGCTTTTCTGACCTGGTCGTTTTGGTGACCACCGCTGTCTTTCTGCTCGTACAGCCCAGTGAAGGCCCTGACTTAACAGATCTCCTGGTAAGGCTGTCACTGCTCCCACACAATTATCTGCAAAGGGCTTCTAAGGAATAGGGGGGACAGACATTGAGGACAGAGTGCCTTCATAAGTATCGCTGATGACTCGTCGGCGGGGGCTGACACATGGGCACGGGTCAGGGCAGTGCTGGGATCCCAGAGGTGCCACAAAAGGTTTGAACTTTTCCTAGAGTTGTTGGGACTGATTAGATGATGTCCTCCTTAATTAGGAATCCGTCTGGTTACACCAAAAAATGGCTCTGAAGTGTAATAGAATAGTAACTGTACTTTGCTATTTCTTCCCTCTGCCACAAACTCCCAAAAGACTTTGAGGCCACTTGGATAATTTTACAGATGGAAATGATCAGTCTCCTTTTTTATCTTTTATACGAAAGTGGGTTTTGATTTACTGGAGCATAAAAAACAGTCAAATCCAGAAAATTTCTCCTGCATATATTAAGTGGAAAATGGCCACCAATAAAAATAAAATACTTACCCTGTCTGAATTTTCTGCACAATGTGTCATCTTTCATCATGGAGGAAATGTGCATGGTTGAGTTACGAACCTGTTAAAGTAGGCTTTGTCGAGAAAATGCTAACAGCATTTTCACTGAGGGATTGTTAAAACCTTCCCAAGATTTAATGCTGTCATACCTGAGTGCTTTTGCCAGCTCTGAGGACGTTGCATGCACCAGTGACATCTAGCGTAGAAAGAAAGATCACAAACTCCATTTATTCGCCACTTCTGTCCCGTGAACCATCATTGCAGGGCTTCATCTGTGAAAAAAAAAGTTTTGATCCAACAGCTAGAAAATGTTTTGCAGAAGGAATGATGGAATTAGCATGCTCTGCTAATATTCACAGCTAATACAAAGAGAAATGATTCTTCAGAGCACCTTGATAGCTTTTTGTGAGAGTGGAGGCTATCAGTGAGCAGTCACTGCTCTTCTTTGAAGTTAGTGTCACAAGACCTAACACAAGTCTGGGAGGAGTGGCTGAGAACTGGGACTGTTTAGCCTGGAGAGGAAGAGGCTCAGGGGAGACCTTATTGCTCTACAACTACCTGAAAGGATGTTGTGGTGAGCAGGTGGTCAGCCTCTTCTCACAGATAACTAGCGATAGGGCAAGAGGGAATGGCTGCGAATTGCGCCAGGGGAGGTTCAGGTTAGAAACTGGAGAAATTTCTTCTCTGAAAGAGTGGTTGGACTTTGGAACGGGTTGCCCAGGGAGGTGGTGGAGTCACCATCCTTTGAGGTGTTCAAGGAAAGGTTGGATGAGGTACTGAGGGACATGGTTTAGTGAGTAACATGGGTGGTAGGGGGACAGTTGGACTAGATGATGTTAGAGGTCTATTCCAACCTTCCAACCTTGTCAATGAAGACCTGCACCATTACAATACTGCATCTGGGTTGCACATTAGGAGATCCAGTTGCACAGATCAGAGTATGTTCTCAAAACACCTTAAAAAAAATCAACAAAGCAAACACATGAGGGACAAGCAGTGCTCCAGGGGCTTATCTGTAAATTGATTTGAGAAGAAATTGTTTATTGGGTGTTTTGTGGTTGGTTTGTTGCTTGTTTTTTATCTCAGCATTTTTCACTCACTGTTCTTTCTCTGGGAGAGCCAGCGTATGTCTAAGGGCCTCGGGTTCTGCTGTAGCTAAGAGCCAGCAGAATCCTCATCTGTCCTAACTGGTGCTTCCTCCCCATGGACCTCCACAGTCAGAGCCTACTACTCAGCCCTTGTGAGACAGTCAGTCCTCATCTACATAATTTAATTTTCCTTTGGAAATTAAAGCCTTGGCCAAAATATTCTTTCAGACTCCAAATGTAAATTTCTTTAACAAACATACTGTTTGCTCTCCAAAAATCATCCAGTAGAAAATTTTCCATCATTTTCCCTGATGCAGCTGGGGGAAAGGGGAGCATTAATAAAACCAAAGTTTTCCCATATCAATTTTTAATATTGAAAAGGAAGGCCAGAGGGACCAAGCTGTTGTCCAGCCAAAGAATTTCTTGAAGGAGATGAGGAGAGTCCCTTACAAACTACCTGCTTTTAGAGTAACACCAAGTTGGTCTTTAGGCCTGAGTTGTCATTAGGGCTGTGAATGAGTCAGGAGTTAGTTAATCCTCTGCAACAATCCGCTAAAGGAGAAGGCACACAGCCAGCCATTTGCCACCCTGCTCAATGGCCTGGAGAACTGCCCCTAGAATTTAGGATCAGCTTCAGCTCACGTCCCCTTTTCAGTGCTGAACCTGTGTTCTGGTGCTAAATACCTTGGAGTTATCACTGACATAGGGATTACAGGGAATTACTAATAGTCAGAAGCACACAAAGAAGAGGTACGTCTTTATCAGAAAACAGTCATTAACCCAGCTGTGCAGTAATTCGAACACAGTTAATCAGCTGGGCTGTAATAGCTTTCTTTTGTGACGCTGCAGGTTCCTGGATGGCAAACTGCTGGATATCAATAAGGAGTTTCAGCCGTACCTGGGGCAGGGGGGACGCATCCTGGAGATCCGCACCCCAGATGTGGTAGCCAACGTCAAGAAGCAGGCACAAGCTGTGGGCTACACAGAAGGCGCACTGCTTGCTCTGGCCGTCATAATCATCCTTTGCTGTATGCCAGCTATTTTGATAGTCATGGTCAGCTACAGACAGTAAGTACTCCTCCTCCTTTTGGTGGCAGCAACCTTGTAGTTAGATTTTTTTACCTAGCTTTGCGCTTCTTAATTGCCAGTGTTGCACAAAGAATTGATTCAGTGCCATTTTAGCACTACCTAAAGCACCATACACCAGAGAGAACCTTCCTGGTATTTCCACTCATTTCTCATAGACTCAAGAGATTTAAGTAACTGGGCTAATAGACTAATTAAAGGATCAACATCACTAACAAATTCCTCTCAACTAAGCCTTCTCAGGTCTACTCATATTTAAAATCAATGCATTTGGACTGAAAGGCTGTGCCTTTATTCTTTAATTTCTTCTTATGAAAGAGTTCTAATTCCCTGTGAGTGCTCTGAGCACTCCAAATATTACAAAATTAGAATATGAATAATTCTGTGCATCTTTCCCAGTAAATACCTATATTCAGCTTCTGTGTATATGGGTCTGCACCTCTTTATCTTCCTATCTTCATTTTAAAATTTGTGAACTTGCTGGAATGGAAGATGCCCTCATTGTGGAAAACATCTGCTCTACAGGACAACAATGGGAAGGAATTCCAGAGCCTACCTGAATATTTGGGTTGTATTGTTTTGTTTCTGCAAAACAAAATGCTTTGGCATCTGCTCCCGTCAGTGTGTGGAGGGCAATGAAATGTCCGTGTATCTGCAGCCTCCTGCTGTGGTGTTGTGCAGGTCTGTGAGAGGAGAGGTTGTGGTGGAGCTGATGGACCTGTGGTACAGCAAAGCAGTTACTGCCCGGATGCTGCAGCAGAAGTAACAGAGTACAGCACGCCATGTGAGAGTTAAACCATGTGGTTTTCCTCTCTGCACTGCAGTTAGAAGTTAGAAAAGCACCATCTTAGCCATCATTTGAAAAGTAGATCCTATCTGAAAAACCAGCAGCCTGTGTGAGAGCATTCTCCTTCTTGACGCCAGAAAAGCAGACAAGGATAACCTTTTCCTGAGGGCTACTGCATATTCTTTGGATTACATTTACATCCCAGTTTCTCCAAGCAATTTAGGTCAGAGGCAAAGGTCCTTTTAAAGGAGTTTGAGAGAGCTTGACCACCTCTTGCGCCATTTGGGGAGGAAAAACTGCTTTACTTCTCCCAAAAATCTTGTATGAAACTGGCTTCCAGTGAAACCCTACTGGACTGGTTCAACCTACAATTAGGTGTGGTTGTTAATTGAAATTGCCTGTTCCTTAAAAAAAAAAATCTAATAGTACTGTTTTTCATTGGCATCCGTTGGATTACCGAAAGGTTATCAATTTTTTTTAAGAGCTTGAATAATTCTGCCCAACTTTGTAAAATAAAATCATATTTTTGTTGTGTAGAAGTATGGCCTGGAGTTGGATTTATCGCAGACTAGTGTGAATAATCTATACTTATGAAAAACGTGTCACCAAAGAGCACCAAAGTAAATGAAAGGAATTGTAGTGTTCGTATCAACTCCAAAAGCTATCCCGAGCCTTTTTTCTCCTTTTCAAAAGGGGATTCAGTATTCTTCCTGATAACACTCTGGCCAAGTAGGTGTCCTAGTCTGCCACTGAGCGTGGAGATTATAGCAGGATAAAGGTAACTGTCCTACAACACGCATAACAAGAATGTTAAGATTTTCTTACTGTCAGAACTTTTTCACCTGCCTTAGGTCCATTTTTTTGTTCTTTCCAGATCAGCACTTAGCTTACTAGTGCAAAACGGTCAGTTAGTGGAAAGACAACTCATTCTATTTCTAAAATTGCCGCTGCCAAAATACACCTCAGTGCCTTCATTTATAACCTGTAAACAAACCAGAAACTATTATTATTTTCTATTAAATAGTGTCTTTGAAATACACTATCCAGTACAACCCCACCAGGTAACTAAAAATAATTATTCTTTACAAATCGCAAAAGACCAGTTATCTTGTAAGTAGCAACCACAGACAATCCTCCTTCACTACTAAAGATGGTTTCCATAGCATTCCAGAAACATGTTAGAGTGAGAGGCCAGTTATAAAAATGCATCCCTGGTATTCCAGCTGTTAAAGAACTACCCTGAGGTATATTCATTCACATTATTTCACGCTCTGTGGGGAGGGCAGGGAGCGGGGAGTTCTGTTTTCTGCAAGCTGCAAGGGATTTTCAGCTGTAATTCAGGCTTATGCTGACTACAACATTGCTTCAAGAGTGTCACAAATAGCAGCTAAATACTGTTCAGCTCTGGAAATTGTGATTCTTTAAACATGTCATTAATTGTGTAATTCTATGCATGGAATAATTAAGTAGCATCTAGTTCATTACTCCTATTTGGTTCCCTGTTTAGGACAACTGTTGCAAAGAGAATTCATTTAACCTTCCTTTTTATCTCTTTATCTTCTTTTTTTTTTTTTTGCATAACAAAACAGATTCAAAGAGTAAGTATTTATTTGTTTTTAACAGCTTGTGTGTGAATACTGACAGCCTCCCAGTCTTTATTTTTTAAGAAGGGATTTTAGGTATTCAGTAAAAGTTGCTTCCTATCCTCGGGCTTGCTCCTGACACAAGGTTAAAAGTTAACACTTCTGTGGCTGCTCAGTGTAGTTGATTATTGCATGCTAGCATGCTTCACAGATACTGTGGTTCAGGACATCACCTGTTTCCTGCAGAGAAACCCATAAATCTTTCCACGTGGGTGCTGTTTCTCTTGCAAGTGTCAGACTTCCCTGGGATCAGATATTGACCACCTGCAGCACCAAAACAAGGTGGTTCAACCTTGCCACCTTGGTGACCCAGTTACACGCGTGAGGGACTGACACACAGGCTGTTTCTTCTAGATTTAAAAAAAAGGGGGGGGGGATTTCTTTTGTTGTATATTTACCCGTTAAATCCAGTGTGGGCTTTAGGAAAACTCTTCACTGAGGCAGAGATTTCCCAGCCAGCTCTAATGAGAAAGAAGTCATGAGTGAAACTGAAACTTTGCCAGAGATTTTGTTTGTGTTTAAAATTACAATGTCTTGACACTTGAATGAAGCACTTGACCCAAGAGCTCACTGTCTGGGGCAGCCAGACCAGCTAAACAACCTAAGGAGAGCAGTGTTGAAGCTAGCGCACAGCTTCCTCCCTGGGAAACACCTGCCCTGTCAGCAGGCGGCTGCTGGGCACGAGGCTTCTGTCCTCTGAGGAGCTCTGGCATTCCACACAGGCAGAACAGATACCAGAGAGCTGAAAAAAAAAGCTGGGGAAAGAGGTTGGCGTTAGTGCTTTCCTTTGAAGAGGACAAAAATGCAGGGATGGCTTGAAAACTGCAGGGACAACCACAGAGAACTTTCTGTCTTGGCTTATGTTGGGGTATAGGGTGTTTCTAATGAGTACTTCTCCTTCCCTACATGGCTTACCAAAGGCGACAGGCTGAATGTGCCAAGACTGCGAGAATCCAGATGGCTTTACCAGCAGGCAAACCAGCAAGCACTGCTGCCAATAACCTCTATGAAGAGCTCGGCGACAGCACCATGTAAGTATTCCTTGCCATACATCAATAAAATTGTTTGCAAGCGAAGCCATGATTCACTTCCCAGGCATATCGCTTCATGCAGTCCCTGTTAGCAAGGCTTTTCTTCATGAAGGGGTCCTTCCCCAGCTACTTGGGGTTCTTAGACATCCAGAAGATAAATAGGGTGACTCCTTAAGGAGAGAAAAAACAGTTAAACAATTGAATTGGGATTTCTTTTAGTGCACAGGGGAATCTTTAACAGGTCTTATGTTGGCAGAAAGCAGGCTATAACCAGATGGCTTTTTCTAGAACAAAAGCCTACCACAGGCCGTTGCCCTCTGGGCAAGCCAGGACAGGGCTCCCTTAGGGCTTTTGCTGCCCCTAAGTCCCCATAGTAAGAAATATTCTAGTGGGTAAAGGTGGGGGTGAGGAGGGGGAGGGGGGAAATGTGCTCTAAATATGAAACTGTTCTAATACTGAAATTAAAGGAAGTATCAAAATAGAGCAGCCACCAGAAACTCAATGAATATATCTTTTGCCTATTATCTGTTTGTAAAATAATAATATTGCACAGATGCCTACCTTGTCACACTCCTGTGAATCTGAAGCTTATGGACTTCCAACAGCAATTTAACTCTCAGTGTGAAAATATTGCAATGGAGGATAGCCAATTAATATTTTATCATCTTGGGGGGTGGGGGGGGGCAGGATTGTTGATGAGCTTGTCACACTTGCTCATCTGCGTTTATATTTTAAAAACAAGTCACACTGAAGAGCAGAGTGCCGATAATCTTTTTGGAGGCAGGTAGAGAGTGAGCTGATCCTGGTGTTGCCAATTGTTCAACTTCTGCTCAGCCTTCAACTGTTATTTGCTTTGCTCAGAAAGTTGAAATTTTCCAGATGCCGCGATGGAGTTTATTTGATGTTGAGTAGGGCATGACAGAGCCTGTCGCTGTTGCTTTACCTCTCCACCATCTGAGCACAACCTCGGCCCTTGAAATAATTCCAGAGCTTGAACATTGTTTACATAAATACTTGAGGCAAGACTAGCTTCTCTGAACTGCTGAATTTCGTCCCATGACCTTAGCCTTTGTGAAGCTATATGACTTGGGCAGGAAGGGAGGAAAATTGTATGTTTGGCAGTAGCATGGAGTCAAGTTTTTGAGGGCAAGCACTTCTGCTTGTGAACCACATGAGAGGACATCTGTAGTTACAAAGTGAGGTGCCCTGCCTGGTATCATTCCTGCTTTGTTTGCATTTAACTACATCTCTGCAAGAATTAATGATTCACGCCTACTAATTTTACTCTCAGGGATTTAGAGCTGATCCTCTGTAGGAATTTGGTATCCCAATGCCTGGCTCTGCCTTTTGTGCTTATGCTAACCCCAGAACGAGCCTTGGTGCGCTGGGTTTTTACCTGCAAGGATTTTATGTGTGTGTGTGTGTGTGTTTAAGTACTGCAACATTTAGGTGTGAATTTCCAGATTGGTGATATTGTCTTCAAAGCTTAGATTTCAGCTTATTTTGATGAAAAACAGTATTCATTGCACCAAAAAAAAATTGCTCAGTTTTAGAATGTTTTCTTTCAGATGTCTTTGCATACAGCTAAGATGCACCATTATGCTTGGGAATTCATTATACATAAGCTAATAAAAATCCATACCAGATAAATTAAAATCCCCAGGATTTTAAATAAAATCACATGCTTCAGTAAAAAAAAAATTAAAATTATTGGGGTTTTTTTGTCAAATATTTTATTCCAACAGACTGGTATGACTTAGGAAGTTACTATTTGGGAAATACCTTTTATTAACATTTTTTCCACCAATTTTAGTACAATAACTCCTGCCTTTAGTTGTCCTACGACAGTCATTTTTCATTTGCAGTGCTGCCTTCTCTTGTTTCCTTAATTTGGTGATAATAGCAAATGAAATGGAACTAAGCTCTTTAGTTTTAAATCTGCCTTGTCTCATAATTTTCATTTTTCTCTGTCTTTGGATACATAGGCATCAGTAAGTAAGCTCATTTCATTGTCTTAATATTTGTAGCTAGTAGAAACGCTAGTTAATTTTACTTTCCTTAACCGCCATGAAACCTTGTCCATTGATCAAGTACAGGAAAGACATTTACTGTGAAGTTTCACTACTTCTATCCTTCTTTATCCTTTTCATGGAAGTAGAGATGAAGTGTGATGACTGAACTTGAATGGTATTATTTCAAAAGCCAGATAGTCCTGCTACCGGAAAACCCCAAACAAAACCCACACTGAGGTGTTGCTTTCAGTATACAGACCTCAGATCTCACAACTGGATGCAACCCAAATCTTTCTTACCTGCTCTTTGCAATTCCTTTCAAGGCAGGTACTTTTCTTTGAGTTTACAAAAACGTGCTGCAAACTGGTGAGCTGATCTTTCTCATTGATAAAAATCCCTGTACACAAACAGGAAAAGATTGCCAGAAAACCTCAGCCTTGAGAGGCATCATGTAAAGCAGGGAAGGAACTAAGAAGCTTTTGAAATAATCTGTTCCAGTAGCATAAAGGTGATAGATGTCATCTTGCATGAGCTTTCTACTGGAGGGTTTCCTTCAAGTTCAGCATCGCTTCTTTCTCTTACCCTTAAACAGATGAGGGTGCTTGACCAACCTCAAGGTATGCTGCTTTAAAATAAAGAATTGTTTTGGTGTTAGTGCGAAATCAGTAAGATTTTAGACAGTTATGCTCTGCCCAAAGGCATACCTTCAGGCATCCCGTTTTCTGGAGAGCTGCAGTTCATTCGCTGGCATAACCCTTTGTAGCTTTGCTGGGCGTTACTCAGGACTGGGAGAGCCATCCCTGTACTGTGCGTAGTGATTCTGGTCCTCTTGGGAAGCTGTAGTTTAGTTTCTCTCTGTGGATGATCTCCCAGTCAAAAAAAGAAACAGAAGTTAAGAAGCAATTTAATTTCATTACTAAATACAGGCCTTAAGGAGACTTTTACATCTTGAATAACTTAGAGGATATGTAGTATCACTTAATTAACTCCTATCCAGTATCTAGTTATTCAAAGTTCTCTTCCAGTTTTGCTAGGGAGTATTTAACCACCAAAGGTTAACTTTCCATTCATTGACATTTGGTAGCGTTTTCCAAGATAAGAAAAAACAGCATGAAAAAGGAGGAACAATTCAATCAAGAGGTCTAAACTTCATCGGCCAGCAGTCACATGAAATGTCACTTTCCCCCTGTTCCTTTTGTTAATGAAGCCAAACCCTTTTTTTTTTCCCCTAAATTCTAAAGAATACAACTGAAATTTTGGGTGATAACAGAATTTTTAACTTAGAAGGTTTTGTGACAATACAGGACAGCTCTGAGTCACTAAAAATAGTTTTATATGGAACTTTTCATTTTTGTGTGTGTAGAACTCATCAGTGCTTGTGCTGTACTTTAGCTGCAGTTGCTTAACTGCAGAAAATGGGAAGGTTTTTAAGTTTGGCATTCACAACATGGAGTAGCAGCATTAAGCAGAGGCAGTGAAGCCAGAAGTGAATTGTACAAAATGGGAGGGCAATCTTTATACAGCAGTTCTACCACAGTCTCCCACTCCGCCATCATATCCTCACCACAGCCTTAGAGGTGCATTTAATATTTCAGAGAGCTTTATAGAATAGGTATCCATTTAAAGACTGTTTTTTGGTGGAGGGTTGGGTTGGGTGTTTGGGGTTTTTTTTTTGCATTGCCATTCTAAACAGCACATCTGTTCAGTTACAACAAATTCATATATGGTAGCGATGGAAATGCATTTCAATTTGCCTCATTGCTGATGAGGGTAATTTTCTCTTTGAATGCACAAGACTTTTAGTTTTAAGATTGATCTGACGGTGTCCAGTTTCTTAAACTTGTCACTGGTTGAAGGGAAATGAGTTAGTTTTCAGGCTCAGGCAAGCATTATTTAAAAGAGGCCTCTAAGGGCACACTGTTCTAACTGGCAGTTTGGGGATCTTGATTTTAAAATACTGCTTGTCTTAAAATCTGATCAGAAATCTGTGGTATAAAAATCTTTGAGGAAGGCAGGTTGATGAGGCAGTCAGAGGTGCTGGATGGATTCCAGGAAGCGGTGAGGCATCCTAGTTTTGGGGTAGAAAATCCTTGTAATCCAACTCCAGGGGCTTTTCATTTGAATTAACGTGAGACAGAGGTGGCATTCATGCACAATGCTTTCAAGACAGTCTGTGTATCATAAATGCAAGCACTTAACAGCACCTGTGTTCTATAGAGTAGAATTCCTGGAGGATAGGTTTAAGTTAAAGATGCCTATGAGTAGTCTGTGTTGTCTGTGTGCAGCACGGCTCAGTGCCACCGCCACTGGAATGATGGAGACACAGTTATGCATAGTACAGTATGCATGCCATGATTTCATGTTCCCTCCTAGAGAAACTGTCTTGTAACTATGTAGTGTTCATGTTTTGTGTCACTGAGGAGACAGGTTACAGTATTGGCTGATCCTTTGGAAATCAAAGGGTCTTTTTCAGAGGTTATTTTTGACCTTGCTGAGTAGCTGAAACTTGTTTTGATTTTCCTTCCTCCTCAAGTCCTTCTCCCCTAAAGAAGAGACACAAGTAAATGTCTTGCCCAGTAGTCTAGTAAATGTGGTCTTTCTGTTGGATAGTAGTAGTTTGCTAGATGTAATGGCTCTGATTCATACCATTAATTCTTTTTTTCTCTCTCATAAATATCTATGTCCATGCATGTTTCCTCACATGTGATTATCTTCTTTTCTTTCAAGTCTTTTTCTTCTCTACCATTTCCAACAAAGCAGGGGAAAAAAGTCAGTCTTAGAAGAAGGAGACCGTCAGAGAGTTATAAGCAGCTTTGCTTCCCGTGCTATTGAGGCTCACAAGCAATCTAATATCAATGGATCACTGAACAATAATCTCCCCAAATCTTCAAGTAACATTACTTTTCTATCTGATGAGAACCCATTAACTACTCAAAATCCATTGTATGTGGAAGGTGTCACTCAAAGTCCTGCTGCTGCTGGGTTTCTACGGAAAAGAAATGATACTCTAGATACTCTTTCTCCTTCAGGACTAGCCTCCTTGGGAGGCAGTCACCGTGCATGGACAGTACCAACTCACATCACCAAGAGACACGCACCCGGTTCTTCAAGCAGACCAGTAATCTTGGACCCCATTCAGTGGCAACAGGAGAGCCTCAAAGCAGAGAATGAAGGAACTGAAAATCAACATAGCAGTGTTGATATAAGCAGTCCACTGTTTCAAAAAATAAGTGGCCCCAAGTTAACTGTGAAAGAGAAGGCAAGACAGTTTGAGCAACAGGCTTTGCAGGAAATGAAGCAAGTGAAATCTCCTGATGTGAAATCCATTCGATCACCAACACACAGCATCTGTTTCCAAGAAGGAGAGAATGTACTAGAGCAGTCTCCTAAAAGTGTGGCTGCTTCTCCTTGCCTTCACTCTTCTCCTCTGTCCTCTCCGACACCTTGTGCTGAAGTAGCTGAACCGGAAGCCTCCGCGGTCCCCTCTGTAATAATCACTCACCACGACTATCCTGAAGAACCTTCTCCTCCGCCAACTCACAAACCAACTCCTCCGTCTTTTAGGATAAAGAAACCAGTTTGCCAAAGTCTTCTAACTCCTGAGACCAAAGAAGTTCTAGAAAGCATTCCAGATCCGCCTAAAATTCCCCCACCCCCACCTCCACTGCTGCCACCACCACCACCTCCATCCCCTCCTCAATTGCCACCCCATCCTCCACCACTGCCCACAATTTCTCTTTCTTCTTCTCCTTCTTCTTCATCTCCTCTTAACACCCAGCACCTCTCCTCTGCCAAGCATTTAAAATCCCCTGCCAAACAGCCAGCTGTACCACCACCGGCCACAGTGCCAGAGCCTCTTCCCCGTAGGGAGCTGAAAGGTATTCTTAAAAACATTCAGAATCTAGCGGCGATCGAAAAGTCTGTGGCCAACATGTACAGCCAAATAGACAAAAACCACGTTCTGCCCAAGCATGTCTCTAAGCTCAAACCGGTTGCAAACCCGGAGCCGCCAACTCCAGAAGCTGTGGCTGAGCACAACCAGCAGAATGGCAACTTGAGCTGTGTTGTGGAGGAGCTTGAGAAACGCTTTCCATCTCAGTCTACAGCACTGTAATATTTATGGTTGAATGTTTTCTGCATGTAACATTATGAGTGAGGTGACTCTAATGCAGCACATGGTATCTGCCTCAGACTCTTTAGAAATTCAGACTTCTCCCTTTCTCTGCTGTATATCACTACTCATTCAGTCCTGACCCCAAATTGAGAGATGCTGTCTTTCCCGTTCACTCAGAAATTTGTAATATATGCTAATTCCACAAGTCGTTTTCTCAGAGCTCCATCTTATTGTTCTAAGATGCTGGTTCTTAGTCTGCTGCAAATTCTTGGGGAAAATGGTCTACTTGTACCCAGCGATCGGTCACAGACGGCAGAGGGCTTGGTACTGCTTTGCGTGAAGCAGCCTTCGGTGTAGGCAATTCCGTAAGCAGAGCAATTTTTCTGCAGCTGTAATTGGAATCTCTTGCTTTGCCCATAAAATGTACCACCTGGAAGGAATCTTACTGTCAGATATTGGATGTCAAAGAAAGCGAGTGCTGGTAGTATGCAGGTTCAGCAATAGTGAGCCAGAGGTATTGCGGTAATGCATCACCTTGTTCCGTGGGAGACGATGCTGCGCTCTGCTGTGCTGGCATGCTCTCTTTCAGCTCACATTTGCATCTCAAGTCAGAAGCGCGGGGGTTTGTCTTGATTTATCAGTAAACCTGGCTGTCTTCCCTCCTGTTACCTATGTTCTGCCTTCCATTGCATTTTTTAATGTTGTTAATTGCATGTTAAATGTTTCTATTTTGTATATTCATTTAATGTACAAGTGTTTGGGTTTTTTTTTTATTTTGCACGTGCATGTTGTTGGCATCTCTCTTCAACTTCCATTCTAGTTTGCCATGAGCTTTACACCTGAAACATCTTGATTATCTTAAACTAATAAAGTCACTCTGATTAGTTGTCACAAAGTGAAGATTTTTCAAGTACTTGTAAAAATCCATGTAATATGGATTTACTTACTGGCTTTTTTGCTCACATTCATCTAAATTGGACCTTTACGTTAAAAAGGTCAATTTTAGTAAAGTAGCCTGTCCTTTGAAAAAAAACATGGTAAGTAAAAGCAGTTAGGGCATGTAAATAAATGTTTGCTTGGTTCAACTTGCAGGCTTCCTTTTGGTCTTTTGGCAAAATTTTAAATAATTATGTTTTTAAGTGATATTGAAAAAAATTACTGGGAAAGGCAAATACGTAATGAAGAAAAATGAAAAACACTGTTTAGTATCAAATGTAATTCTGAGCAAAAAGCTAATTATGTGTCAGACTGTCTAAAGATACTCAGCATTTCCATGGTGCTTGGCTTTTTCTCTTTTCTCTGTTTGTTTGTTGGATTTTTTTGTTTGTTTTTTAATCAGCAGTTAGGACGTGTGTGGCTGCTCCAGTTGGAAACTGCTGAAGGTAGTTTCTCTTTCTTTGTCCCAGAGCCAAAATCCTTGAACTTTATCACACAAGTTTCGCTGAAACATTAGAATTTTTCCTTTGCTTAAAACTCTTGTTGGCCTAGACTCTGGTTCCAAGACACGTACAGTAGCTAAATATGCGAGAGGAACGATTATTGCTTATAGCATTTTTGCTGTAATAGAATCTGTATAATTTATGAGACGTGTGTAGAATACCTGCTGAAGATGCCGGATTCTCCAAGAGTGGCACTACTGCATCACCAGCAGGAGTCTGTCAGAGTTCAGCAGCTATTAGGTAGAGAAACTTCTAAGAGACAGAGTCAGACGATGACTTATGTTTGTCCTTACTTCCACGTGTCTGCCACAGTCCAGGCATGGGGATAGTGGAAAGTGTCTCCCAGAGACACTCTCTTCCAGAGACTTCACCTAAATCCCATGTTAGTGCTTGTAGACCCATGACAGATGTTTCTGTGAAGTTCATTACATTGTTGGTGAAATACTGGACACATATGACCTAATTTTGCCATGTGTAGCAAGGAGTCTGGAGGAGAGAGGTCACAGTAATCAGCTCTTCGTTAATGAGGACCACCTACTTTCTCATTCAGGAAGCCTTTACTAAGTTGGAAAGTTTACAAACCCTACTTTCATTTTGTCTGGAATCAATGCAACCTTTGTTTTCCTGCTGGTTTTTTGAACAGCCTTTGTTTAAAATGAAAAAAAAAATTCTATTAGACTGGGAAAGAAACTATACCATAGGGTGTATTTTTAAGCCAACTCAGGGAAGTTCTGTCCCATTAAGATGTCTTGGATACTACTGTGGTTCTGCAGCACTACAAAGTATTACAGCCAAAACATTAGTTGTTTAGAAGTTGACTGTGTATAAGCTCATTGACCCCTTGTCAGGTTGTCTCATTTAGCTAATTAGGGCGAGACGTGACCCTGGGCATTGCTTTCATTCTTTCATCATCAGCTTGGCTGGGTTGAGTTCTGAGCAGGCGCGGAGATCGCATCAGTGGAGAGCACTTCTCTGCAGAGCCATTTGTGAAGCTGAAATGGAGCAGTAGTGTGCCATTACTCATCTCCCTCCCAGGTTCTTTCTCCTCAGTTCCAGCTATGAACTGCAGGAAACCTTCATTTAAGGGTGGGGGCAAACTGATAAGCAGTTGCCTCATCTGAGTTGTTGGGCTTTATGATGCTTTTGCTTTTAATACGAAAACAGATGGAAAGTATGGAATAGCAAATGCCTGCTAGGGTATGCCAGTAATTGGGAAACTTGTTGCTCAGACAAGCTACAGTTCCTTTAGCCTGTGTGAACAATACAGACCTGTGAAAGGTCAACAAGTTGTGCACGTGTAAATTCATTCCTGATTTATCCTTCCTGTTAAGTACCAGCAGTGTGAACTAGCTGGTGTATTATCCTACATCATTGCAGGCACTAACGGCCTTCCTTCCTGTACTGCACCAAAGGTTTCTCTCTGACTGACTGCAGTGAAGTCTGGCTGATAGTGTTTATCCAGAAGCAATTCCTCCCCCAGTGGGAGAGCTTTCATTCCTTCCTGGAGACAAACAATGTTGTTTTGACCTTTGCCTTTTTTGTCAGAATTGATCCTTGTGCTGTATTGAGTGACTAGGTAGTTTTTGTCTTGTGGGGGCTTTTTTTCCAGTTATCGTGGCCACACAAAACTATAAGAGAAATATAAGCATCTCTCAAAACACAGCATGGTGCTATTTTAAAATTTGAATTCCAAATTGAATGAGAATTACTTACGTTACACTTTTAATCTGCAATACAGCAACTACTTAAGAGCAATTAAGATTAATAGGCTTATGTATCCTCTGTGCAACACGAGACCTTTATCTGAAGATTGTTCTTGGCGATATGGAAACTAAATACAATGTTTCTCAAGTGGGCTTTGAGAAGTCACACATCGGCTTTTGATGATAAATCGTCATTTCAGTTGTTCATTAGTTTTCTATTATATGGGTAACAGCGTTAATGCTGATAATCAATTCCATGTGCTGATTTTTAACAGGAAACTGTAGAAATGGCAATATTAAAGAATTAAAAGGACTTCTACTCCATTCTTTACTATTTATTCAAGTGTAATTAATGAATTTCCCTAGGCTGCTCTCTGTGTGTTTGGTTAAGCTCAACATAATTTTGAACATTTACTGTTTCCTTCTTTTAAAAAATAATTAAAACTCCAGGCTTATCCTTAATAGTAATGTCAGGACCTGAATTGCATTTTCCTGGTTTTATCTATGCCATTTAAACTTTCTGTCACAAAATGTGCAAATAGAGAACTTGATAGACATAAGTGCATTTGTCATGCACATGAATGTCTCTAGGAAAATGAATTAAAACAAAAAATTTCCAATAAGATGAAAAGCACAAAGCCTGTGGCAAAATAATCATAGATAGCAAAAAATAATTTAACTTCTCCTTCCCTCAGCTCCCTGCAGAGGAAACATTAGGAAATGTGTAATTTTAGTAATAATGTTGTTACAATAAATTAGTAATAGGAGCTCCAGGCCAATTTTGAGGAAGTCCAGAAGTAGAGGATAAACTGTTTTGCTGCTTAACCAGACGGGCAAAGCAACAGTCTATTGTAGATGACCCCTGAGGCCCCAGAGAAGGTGACTGGGCCAGACCTCTCCTATGGGAAGGCAAGGGAAGCTGAATGCAGCTGCCCCCTTCCCTTGGCTGAGTTCTGCTGGGTGCACTGGCTCTCTGGCTTTTGGAGATTGGGGATTTCTTCTCATTCATTTGCAATCTAAAGCAAGAAAAGATCCCGAAGATTCTCTAGCCTTCCTCAGATAATGATTCCTGTTCCAGAGCAAATCCAAAGAAAAACATATTTTGTATTGTACATATGTATTTCTTTTCTTGCTAGTAGTATTTCTAATTGCATTATCTTTTCACCTCTCTCCAGAAAGAATGGCAATGTGCACCTTTACATAGTCTCCCAGAAGTGTACTAATTTTTCTTTTTCTTTTTCTGACTTCTAGGCGAGGATACGCACAGCAAGAGGTAAGGCTGCTCCCCAGTTGTGTTTGAACTATCAATGACACCAGCGTTCTTTTCCTGTGCAGCCTGTGTTGTGAGTCTCATTGCTACCAGGTGTTTTAGAGGCCATAATTGCAAAATGGTTCAAAAAGACCACAAGACATCCCTTGGGGAGCTAGAAACCACCCAGCTAGGTGACAGCCGCTCCACAGACTACCAAAACCAGTTTCCCAGGGAATTCCCTCCACGTGTGCTGTGTTTTCTTATAGCATGGCTAACCATTGGCCACTGCCTGCATACAGGCCTGGTACTGGGCCACAAAGACCTCTACAACTTGATGAAGTCTGTGGTTCTTGCAGCATCTTCCTCTCCAGTAATGAATAACAGCGAGTTTCCTTCAGAAATCTGAATGAACTCAGTTAATAATTAGAAAATTCTCCAAAATACATTTCTGTCATGAGGGCTGATATTTACTGCTGAAGGCAGGATCATCTTTTCTAAACTTAAGGCGTGTGCCTGGAGCCTACTGCTCAGTAAACTCAGTGGTGCCTTACGAATTGCAAGCTCACTGTTCTTCTGCTGTGATATTTTCTCCCTGTGCAGAGCTGAATTGTATCTCTCAATTCAGATACAAAACTTCCCCATCTCTCAGGGTTTGGTTTTGGCCAAGAAACTTGGCTGAAATAGTGCCACCACATTTTGGGAGGACAACTGTACTCATTGTCCAGATAAATCTGATACTATCTACAAAACGACAAGTGATGTGCATCACTTGCAGACAACTGGAGCTGCAGAGTAATTAACAACATGATTATCAAAAATTACCCACATTTAGCTGCAAAACACCCAAGAGGAGCCAGACCATCCTGTTGATCTCTCCATGCAGCCTCCTGGGGTCTTTTCCCTCACGTCAGCATGCTTTTCTCACTGCATGCACAGACAGAAAGGAATCACATGCAAGCTGTAGAGAAAACAAGTGAAGTAATCCTTCGATGTCTTATGAACAAAACTGCACTTGTGATTGTGGGGTATAGAATTAAATGCCACAGGAGTCTATAAAAGGAGATAGAGAATTAAAGCAATGGTATTGCAGCAGCAGCTGGGGTAAGAAATCAGATCCCTTCAAGTTCCTGATAGCTGAATTGCAGATTCCCGTTTATTTGCTTTCTAGCTGTCGTGGGTAATTTTTTGTCTACCACTGTCTCCCTGCTGTCTCCAACACAGACCACACAACAGTTCTCTGGTCCTCTAACAGAAGTTCTTGAGTTAAATAATTCAGAGAGTCACCACGCAAACCAGGAATTTAATATTGGACTGTGAGGTGATTTTACTATGTTAGGTGCTTCGCCATGGTGTGGGAGTCACCCGGTGACTGCCATGCAAAATGCGCTGAAGGAACTGTGATTTTAGGATTTCTTAATATGCTAAATGCTGCCTAAATAATGCTTTGTAATTTTGTTTTGTAGCAACAGCAGTTGCTGAGACCTTCTCTTCTCAGACCGGAGGTACCACTGTTTTTCTTTTTTAAAATATTTTACCTCTTTTTTTAATGGTTTTCACATAATTTTCTAAGAAAACCTTGTCTTGGATAATTTTTTTCTCCCTCTTTTAGATGAAAAGGAAAGGGTTGACATCGTTACATTGTTTAAAATAAGATTCTTAAGTTTGTTACACCTTGGTATTTTCCTCACGAGCATCTTTCAGTTGCTCCCACAGATATCAGTACAAAGACTGAAGGCGTGCCTCATTTCCTGTCCAGATTCACAGACAGAAAAATTTCCTTGCTGTCCATTCACAGTCTGATTTTTCAGATGTCAGTCAAATGATAATTGATTATTGTGCCTAGCGATGAACAGACAATTGGCCTGCCAAGGTAGTGGAAACATTAGCACGCTGCTGTGAAATGCAAAGGCTGCTCTGGATTAAAAACCAAATACTTCCTATTTCAAATCTTCTAGATCCAATATAATTTCTTGAATAAGCAACAGAGCAAATGTAGCTTTTCTGAGACGTTGGTGTTGATGGTATTTCTGTGGTACAGAATGGTGATCATTCTTACAGTTATAATTATAGTGAGATGCTCCAACACAACTTTACCTTCATTGGACAGTAAGAAAAGCCTTCTGGAAAGTGTGAGATTGAAATGGCATGCAGTCCCGGGCAAAACACAAGCCCTGGTGCTCTGTGTCAATAGTGGAGTTCAGAGATGTTCCACAGAGCAGCCTAATACCAGTGAGTGCGAGGAGTGCCAGGACACCCTGGCACTTTTATAGGATGTAGACAAACACTTATAGCTTAGTCCAAGGCTGCTCATGATTGTAGGTGGCTGAGTAAACAGCATTATAGAGACCTGACAAACAGTGTAAGTACGACAGGCCTAATCTTTCAAGGCAGCTTTTTCCTTTGAGAGGAACACAAGAAGTGACAGCAAACTTGCTGTGAGTCGAGTTTGCTGTGTGGGGTTTGTACAGGACAAGTGAGACAGTATCCCACACCAGAACAGCATCTGCATTTAGCTGACCTAGAACAGTTGCTCCCAGGGAATGCACCAGGTAAGGGGTCATGGAAAGCTCCTGGTGGCTTCTCATTGTGGTTCTTGACAGTTGTCAGTGTTCCTCAGATTATTATCAGTCTTTATTTTGCTTGTTTGCACTTGAAGACATTGTTCTTTGTAGCTTTTTCACCAGTCATTACCATTTATAACATTTGCATTCAATCAGTGTTTCTCTTTTGACAGGAGTTAAGTATGGAGTCTGGAATTGATCCAGGGCAGGAATACTATGGGCAAGATTACTACAGTTATGAGCATGGGTATATTTTCACTTTTCCTATAGATTTCTGAAAATGCCCCTTTTTCAGGTTGGTCATGTTTATTATCACAGCATCTAATCTGGAGCCCTTCCTTCACCTCAGGATTGCTTTCATCTTTCTGTCTTGTTCTGACAACAAAAATCTTTTTGTAATAGTTAAGGGGATGTTGTGAACTCCCCTCTTCTTTAGGAATCTAATTATTAGGCTGCAGAGCATGTACCCCATCTGTCACACTGGTTTTATATTCACTTTTTTATTTGCATATATCTGCTGCCATGGAAATTAATTTCCATTATCTCCTCCCCTTCTGTGGCTTGCCAGCCTGACTGATACCTCTTGCTCACAGTTTCCAGTCAGCACCTGGCCTTTTACATTTAGGGAGAGGAACCTGTTCTGATAATGCCCACCTGAGGGCAAGCACTTCCCCAGGAAGTAGTGCTGTTCTTACAAGCTTGTGGGGATTCTTCAGGACTGATGCCAGGGAACCTGCTTTTTCATCCCCCGATTTAAAAAAAAAAACAATCCCCCCCAAAAAAATCATGTAAACCTGGAAAGAAGTTTATTGCACAGAGGGGATTTTTGACTTATCCCAGAGACCTGGCAATTTGGATCAGCCTCCATTTTTAACGGGCTTACAGCCAATTCCGATAGGAAGAGGTTTGGGATTCTGTTATCACTAGGTTAAACACAAAAATGTCCTCTCAAAGGTGGAGAGAAATGAGAGCAAAGAAATTCTTGTCCTACGGGGGATGAGTGTGTCCATTTGTGGTGCACGTTATTAAGAGACAGTGGTGTTTTTGCCAGGTATGAACTGCCTCAGTATGGGAGCCGCCGCCGCTTGCTGTCTCCTTCAGGGATGTACGATGAGTATGGAGAAGTCGTGATGGAGAATGACGGTGGCTACTACTATAGTCCACATGGATCGACAGCAGAAGAGGTAAGCATCTCTGGTGCATCGATTCCATCTCTGCAGCAAGGCAAAGGATCATTATAACTTGTCTGATGTGGTTTGTAACTGCTTAGAATCTTGTGTTCTGTATAGAGCAGGCAAGCAGCTCTTCCAATGCCAATCATCGGTTGTCCTTCTGAGGACCAGTAAAGTTTGTGTCAGCGCCTCTTTCCCTCTTTCTAGAAATAAAAAGAATTGAAAATATTCTTTTAATATCCACATTTAATATTCCCTCAGCATACACTTCTAGTTCATAAAAAAACAACCCCATATAGTTTTTGGTAGTGTCATTTCATATTCTGGGGCATTACTGATATTCAGCCTGGAACTGGTGATGCCCCACTGAGAAGTGCAGTCACCTAATCTAATTTGTCATAAAGTTCTTAGCTGACTGTAAAGAAATTTTAAAATGTCAGTGGCAGCCAGAAGAAAGTCGGTTTTAAGTCTTCTTTTTTGTTTTGTTTTGTTTTTATAAATCTAATTTTAAGAAATCCTAGACTCTTAATCCCTCAAATGGATTTTAAGTAAATGAGAAGAGATAACATTTACAATCCAGTATTTTTCCCTGTTGTGGCGTAAGGTAGTTGTGCACCTGCCTCCTATTTTAGACATAAATCCTTGCCCGTAACATCGGTAAAAAGCTATTCTGACACAGGTAAGTTAGTTTGATATTCGGGAAAAAAGGTGTGTTTGTTCCTACTGACTTAATTTCAGGGTATGAGTTTTCACAATAACTATGTTTCAAATTGTAATCAAGATTCATTTTCACAATTTGCAGGGGATGAGTCAAGGCAGAGGTCCTGCAAGCAGAGGTATAAGCCAGAGAGCAGGGGCTCAAATAGAAGGTAGATCTTTAGGTGGTGGGATGGATCTAAGACATGGCTCTGGAAGAGCATATAGGACCAGCCAGGGAAAAAGGAAACTAAAAGCAGTGATGCACTTAAGTCGCGTAGCAGTCAGCGCTCACAAACCAGTAGGAAGAGCTGAGTCTGCTCGTTCTCCATGGAAGAGAGCAAAGATCTTCCCAATGATTCTGCAGAAAGTGAAAGGCAGTAGGAAAGATTCCAGTTACGCTAAGCTGATGTCCACTCGCCAAGCAGATGGTGAGAAAAGCATGATTATCAGGGGAAGCTACTTCCAGAAATCAACAGATGACAGACCTTCGATGAGAAAACTAAATCATGTGTTAAAACGCATTAGTGTCTCCCGAAAATTTGAAGAGCCTATTAGGGAAGATTCAGTGCGTGCAAGAAGGAAAGGAGAGGAGGAATATGAAAGAGATGAAGCAAAACCAGGAGTTTCAATAAGTATCACAGCAGAGAGTGAACATGAGGACAGTGATTATGAGAAGAAGAAAAAGAAAAGAAGAAAATACACCTCAGAGTCATCTGCGAAGAGTAGTAGCTCTGGCTCAGATTCGGAAGATAAAGACTACTTGAAAGTAACTCTGGACCAAGATGAAGCCACTGAAAGTACTGTGGACTCGGATGAAGAAAGTGGGCACAGTTTTGGTGACTCTGATGATGACTCTGGATCCAGCTCTAGCAGTGAATCAGAGGAGGACTCATCTGAAGAGGACAATGATGAGGAAGACTCTGACAGCGATGAAGATGGTAGTCTGTCAAAGAGCTCATCTACACGAAGTTCGTGCAGCAAATCAGGGACTAGTGAGTCCAGCAGTAGAAGAAGCACTGAAAGGTCGAGTATAAAAAGTAGGGGAGGAAACTCCCGCCACAGAGCAAGGCGATCCAGCCAGAAATCAAATATTAGCTCTACTGCATCAGTTAGTGACAGGGACATGAGCTATGGGAAGGCTTCAGGATCCAGCTATAAGAGCAAAACCTCCTCCACCAGCCTGGAAATAGAAGACACGATAGAAGAGGTTTCAGAAGAAGAGGAACAAGAAGATGTGACACAAGTCAGAGCAAGTCCTGATGAGGCAGCAGATAACTCAGATAAGGCAGTTTCTGAAACATCTGCCAAAGCAAAACTCACTGCTGCTGAAGAAGACAAGAGCGGAAAATCAGCAAGTCATGCTGAGGATAGTGCAGATGACAGTGCTGAAGAGGTTGATACAGATGCTAGTGATAGGGAGGAATCTGTCAGTAAGAATGAATCTTCTTGCCTAGAAAGTGAAATCAGTGTTACTTCCAAAGGTACTGAAAAGACAAAAAGCTCAGTTAGTGCCACTTCTGGCAAAACCACTACTTCCCCTGACACTGAGAATCAAAGTTCTGACACCAGCTTGAAAAGAAAGAAAACAAGGAAAAAGAAGTCCCAGGAAAACAGTCAGTCTCAGTCGGACGAGACGCTGGATACTGCCATCACGGAGTCGGAGATTACTGGTGATTCTACATCCTTTTAAAAAGGAGAGACAGTAGGTGGATGTTTTGCAGTAAGGAGTGATCTTGTTTGCTGTGCCTTCTGTGTGGTCTTTCCTGCACACTTGACTAGAGACAGACAAAAAGAAAACATCAAAGCTTCTCACTTCTGCATTTGAACCCCATATGCTGTTTTAAGGGCAGAACTATAGAGAACCAAAAAAATGTAATCCCTCTTAGACACCACTTGGGCATACTTAGCAGGAGGTATCGATTCATTTTCATTGAGCAGTGGCAGGAAGGAATACTTCTTTTCCTCTGCTGGTTCCTCAGTAACATAATTAAAGAGGCTCTGTGTTGATTCCTTTTGTTGTTATGCACTTTGTGATGCAAAGTAACATTACATTTTGCATTAGCTGTGATAGATAGCTTGATGAACCCAGTGGATGGCACAAACCCATTAAGGGCCTTGGGTTCATGCAGATTATGTCTGTCACAAAGTGGAATGCTGCAGGGAAGAAAAGGGGCAGAACATGGAATTCGATGAAGGTCAGGAACGATGATGAGGGTGAAAAGATGTAGAAGTCATACCTGGTTTCATCTTATGTTCTAGCATACAACATTTGCTAAATCTTCAAATAAGTTCTCTGCTGTAAGCATTAGCCCTGTTTGCAGGGAGGACAGCTGAAGTTGCAGCAAAGCAACACCCCCAGAACTGCAGAGTGCTGCTAGCAGAGCTAGGATTAAAGCATTTCTGGATCATGAGATTCAGGTTTCAGGTACCCATGATGTGCAAGACAGGAACACAGAGGGAGGTGTACAAAGTGAGCTTGGTCAGAAAAGGAAGTGGATTACATTTTCCAACTTCTCCCCTTCCCACCTAACAGTACAGTAATTTTATTATTTTTTATAGCATCTGTTCAAACATTTGAGATGCGTGTGCCTTATTTACTTTCTATCAAAAGCCACAGAACTGTTTCTCAACCACTAGATTTACCCAGATGAGGAGTAAGTAGCCTAAATAGAATTAAAGCTTAGCCTTGCGAGTAGTTTAAAGCTAGTACAGATTCTGGCCTCTGCAGGAAGGCTCTGTGAGACAGGGGGGAGAAAAACTTTTCAGTTTTTAAGGAGTTGAGTCTGCTGGGGAGTCATCCTGGCAGGACAATCGGTGTGGAGCTGCAGAGCATGATACTAACTTTTCAAGTATGGTCTTTAATTCCAGTTGGAATGATCACTTACCTACTTTTTTTTTTTTATTCCCTTATAGCACAAAGTTGTAGCTGCACATAGTGTTTAACGTAAATCCCATTGAAACTCCTCAGTCTTCTCATCAACCTTATCTGTGCAAAGAAAATTGTATGTCTTTATCAGGAACAAAAGAATAGGCGTCCAAGTAATTTGTACAAAGTGTAACTTCTGAAAGCTTAAGAGTAATCACCACTGTTTGTACCTTGCATGGTTTTCTTTCTCTGAAAACGAGCTTGTCCTGTCTGCATGTGTATATATTACAGTGTGAGTTAGCTATGATGGTAATCTGCTACCTTAGTGAGATGACTGTTTTTGTTGTTAATTCAACAATGAGAGTAGCTTCTTTCAGTATACTGCAAGGAGGCATTTATTTTTAAAGGTTCAGTTATAAACTAAGTAATGGGTTTTGTGTAGTCACGGTCAGTACAAGTCATAGCAACAGAGAAATTTTTTTAAATTAACTGTATAAAAAGTATATAGAAATTATATCAGATCTGAAGTCTCATTTCTCAGCTACCTTCCAATTAACAGCAAAATATCTCCATTGATTCCACTAGATTGGAACTGGCTCAAAGCCTTATATTGAGCTTTTCTGGTTTTAACCAGCCAATTTTGCCAACATTGTGCCAGAAAGCTTCCCTTGTGTCATCCCCAAGATCTTTCTCTGCTTTGATGTATTGTGCCTTTAAACCAGACCTGCCAGGTGCCATTTCTGCACAGAATTTACAAAGCAGTAATACTCTGGAAGGCCTTCCTAACACTTACCCATTACTACAGTAGTATCTTTGAAGAATCACTTACACATTAGCTTCATCATCAGTACCTTCCAGTTTCCGTCAGAGGGGGTTTAGATTAATTAATCTAGTTGTTTTTCATCTCTCTTTGTATGATAGGCAAAGACATTGCCTTGTCAAAACATGACTGGCTTACCAATATCATTTACCGAAGTTTTCTTTTGGAAAGCAATGTCTCTGATGTCAATTCTCCAGAAAAGGTGCTCTTTGAGTTAACGGGAGCACAACTGAATACATCTTCCAGGAAAAAAAAAAAAAGAAAAAAAAAAAAAAGAGGAACTCCCCACCCCCTGCCCCAAATTTGTCACTACTTTCCAAATCTGAAGAAAGACTTTACAGTTTTTATACACTCACATTATGCAGTTCATGTAAACAAGTTTATCCTTTGTATAACTTTTTAGCACAGAGAACGGTTTGCATGTACAACTGTTAAGTATATGATAGTGGCACACAGTGGCAATCAAAACTATTAAGAAAGGGCAGAAAACAACAAGTTACTAAAGATCCATAAGAAGTGTCTGGATAAAAGACAAGATAAATAACAGATAGAAAAAGGGCAGGAGAATGTAAGAAACAATGCTGAGATTTAACAACATTTCTATTTATTGCCAAACAGTGGGCCAGAAAGAAAAGGATCAAGTTGGTAGTCGACCCAGAGTACGAGACCAGCTCCACTGGAGAAGACAGCGCTCCCGATTCCAGCCAGAGGAATCGTCTTAATAATCCAAATATTCAAAACAGCATCAACGGTAACATCTACATTGCACAGAACGGTTCTGTTGTCAGAACCCGTCGTGTTTGCCTTGGTAGTAATTTAAAAGTCACATCTCCAGTGAGGCTGGGGAAACAGTTCAAGAAACTGGACAAGCTTGCAGTGACACATGAGGAGAATGTCCCACTGAACACGTTGTCCAAGGGACCCTCTTCTAGTGATAAAATGAACACAAGACCTTGCAGTGTCTCATTTACTTCCTCCACTATAAGGGCCGACAATATAGTAAAAAAGCCAGGGGGCTCCAAAATGAAAAGCACAGAAGAGCAAGAATCAGTTGTTGATAAAGAGGATGTCAAAGAGCCCTTGGAGTCACACAGTGAACACACACAGTCAGACGAAGAGGAGCTCTGGATGGGCCCTTGGAACAACCTTCACATACCAATGACAAAACTGTGATTTTATTTTATTTTATTTTTTAATTTTAATTTTTACTTCAGTTTATAATAAACTGCGCTTTTTATTGTCACTGAGGAAAATGTATGAAATTTGTATTGTGCACATACATTGTATACTACGAACGACACGCTTTAAAGTTTAAAAAAAAAAATTTGCACTCACATTTGTACCGATTAATTGTCCTCCCCAACAACTCTTTTGACAGGCTCCCATTTCACTAAACAATACTTCATTTAAATTAATTTGGGTTTTTTGGATCTTGATTTCTTGTTTAATAAACCGTAAACTACTAATAAATGCACAGCAAGCTTTGGTTAACTTCTCAGACAGTTCTATACATGCCTAGCTTGTTTTTCTGTATGGTACTTGTGGCTATACTGTTTAGATCTGGAAATTGTCTCTTTATGTTCAAGATTTATATCCAGAGCTCTTGATTCTGAACTCAGAGTAATAAATTAAAAATAAATCCACAAAAGTCAATGGAGCAAATCCTCGGCTGGCTTAAATTTGAGTAACAATACCAAAGTCCATAGTGATTTACCCATTTATGCAAACAGAGTGTCTTGCTCAACGGCCCACTAGTGAACTTATGTAAGAGTGGAATTGAAGTTTAGAAAAGTACAGCACTGTACAGTAGAAAAGTGTAATAGACGATTAAATAAGATCAAAATTGCAAAGAGGACGGAAATGGGTAGCAATTAATCTTATTCAGAGTTACCTGGCCATGGTTTGTTCATTTTCTTTTGTAAATTAGCTCATTCCAATTTTGTTCTCAAGTCAATTTTTCATCTTTTCATCTCTTCCCACATCAGTTCTGTTCTCTTCTTTATATGGTCTTTAGCTCCAGTTTTTATGCTCCATCAATAATTGTCATCCTATGGCTGTATTGCTCCAAAATAAACCAGGATGATGCACGAGTCCGTGTGATAGAAATAGGCATTAAAGAGTAATTAATAGGAAGGGATGGATACATTTTCAAGCCCAGCTAGCTGTTGGGTTAAATGGTACAATCACCATTCCACTCCAATAGTGTTGAACATAAACCTGCTGAAAAGACAAATGGATCACGGTGAAGAGGATAAAAAGTGAGTATTTTACGAGGTTAATAGGCATAAACGGATCTATGAAGGGCAAAGGGTGTCAGAACACACACACAAAATTGTTCCAAAAACCTTAAGTAAGCATTACTTGTAAAATGCATTATGTGAGTTTTGGCCCCTGCTTGTAATTTCTGTTTGTACCTTCTAGTAAGGGGCTTTGTTGTGTTACAGCTTGAATAGGGAGCTGAGAAACACTGCTGTTCATAGCCACCAAGTAATATCTAAAAGACAGTAGCAATACAGAGTGAAGTGTTTTTTCTCCTATGTGATACAGGACAGGAAAAAGAAGATCCGTATTCACGTGAGAAAAGTGTCCTGTTGTATTATGCAGACTATTTTTTCCAGGTAGGATCAAACTAGTTATGAGAACAATATGGATACCTCCCAAAAGATAGGAAGAGTCAACAGATAAATGCATGCAACTAGTAAGGAAACAATCGACATCGTCGTTCTTTCCCTTTTGCTGTAGCAGAAGTTTCACCACAGGATCTGGATGACAATGGCTGTTGGTTCTGCCCCAGCAGTAAATGGACATCTGCTACTGTGGTTGTGCTTGTTTTCCGCTTGCACAGGTTCTGCTCCATGAGACTCCTCTCAGTGTTTCTCTTCAGAAGCTGTTCGCATGTTCTGCTGATGTAAACGTGACATTTCTGTCAAATGCCTCCTTTTCAAGCTGAGGTTTACGACCAAATATTTTGAGATGGTGCTTGTTTTTAGGCATGAGAAATGCAATGTAGCCTACCATGTAAGGGAAAAAACCAAAAAAGACCAGGTATTTCTTTCTCCTGACTCTATTAGTTTGGTATATTTGCACTTGGTACCTAACAAAATGCAGCTGTTTGGAGTTTAGCTAGATTCTGAATATATAGATAAGAATGATGGAAGAAAAAAAAATCTATTCTTTGAAATAACTAGTAAAATGTTATATTTTAATCCTGTTTAAGATACTGTTATTATTTCACTGCATCATTTTTATTGCAAGATCTGTCAGTTGGATTCTTAGTAAGTAATTTGATAATGTCGTATGCTTTTTAGAGAAACATTTTCTCCCAGCTACTCAGTTTTCTGAGCAGCGAAAAAAAGTTGTTTCTTTTTCTAGGTATTCTCAGCTTTACTGGCATTAGCTGTAGCTCTGGGCAGGATTGCCAGGCCCAACACTGGTGGTCAGCAATGCTGCGCATGCTTATCAAAGGCAAAACCTGTCAGTACCATCAGGCACTCTAAACATTTCCCACAATGCACTAAACATACAAAATACAAATGTCACTTGGAAGCAATGGGTGGGGTTTATCTATAATCTAGCTCTATTTTAGCTAAAACTTGTAGTGACTTTCAAATTTTTGAATACTGAGAGGGCCATGTCAAAATGTTCACAAGTGCAGAAGATTTGGGGAGGGGTGTGTCTTTTTTGTGGCTGTAATACTGTAACTCGATACAGAATCCAAATCTTTATTTTCTGGGGATGCCATACTGTAAATTAGTAGAAATTTTAGATCATGAGTAGGCAGAGGGTCCCACAACCAACAGTAGTAACATTACAGGCTGATACAGGGGGAAAAAAGGTCACTTACTTTTCCTTTGGGAAGGGAAGTATTAGCACAGATTTGGTGGATACAGTTAGTAGATTAAAGTGTCTGGGTCTTGGGATAGAATTTACAGCTATTTAACCACTGAGATTTGTAAAGCTGATGCAACGCATGTGCATTTTACCCTGGGCGGCACAACTATTCGCTGGCTGACCGATCAAGGTGATAATCATTGCTCCTAACATTGATTTAATTTGTTCACTCCTCCAAGCAGGCACTAATAGTTTTGCAGTTCAGTACAGCATCTGCTGTGTGTTCAGTATAAGCAAGGACCAGATGACCGATGGCACAGTGATGCCCACTGCAAGGCAGAACAAGGGCGCTCAGGAGAAAACCCAAACTTCTTTTGCCAGTTCTTTAAGTGTTTACTGAAATGAGCAAGATTGGACAGAAAGCCCCGCACATCTACTGGGGACCTGTTGGGAAGAATAATGCATTAATGGTAGGTAGTCCTTGCACCCAGGGTTTGCCTGAGTAGGTGTTGGGGAAAGGACAGCATGGTTGTGGTAGGTAATACATGTGTCTGTCTTGGGGCCTTCTACCAGTAAAGCGATGTCATCAGCATTCTATCCTCCCTTCCTCGTTATGTTGCTGGAAAACTTGCAGAGTCTCTAAAATGGAAGGGAGATTGAAAAAAAAACCTCGTATTTTTATTCATGGGGGAAGAATATCAACCTTTTGCACAAATTTCAGTTTATGTGGTGGAAAAACATGTGATGGGAATGGAGTATTTTTGGCCACTCACAACCACAAAAGGGCTTTCTGGAAAGTGTCATACACTTCTATGAGAATACTGCCTGATATTTAAAAAAGCCTCTAATGGATCACAACCACAGTGGTTCTGGTTTCTTGTGGTGTTTCTGCATGATGATCTTGGTGGTTGGGAGTTGGCTTCTCCTTTTTACATCTGTTTGCCTCTAGCAAATGTCACTTGTAGCTCACAGTTTCACAAATAAGTATATTTTGCAGCTGGTGCTAAACTCTTCTTAGCCTGTGATATTTATAATTGTGTTGCACACAAGGGTATAAGTATGAATGCTTTCTCCTCAAGCCCTAGTTGGTGGCTCTGCCATGACACACAGCTAACCAGGTATAAAAAGGGCAGCAGCTGTTTTCTGCTCAGTAAATGCTTGTTTGCAGCACACAGAACTGGTAACGTTAAGTTACCATTGACTATCTCATTGTTTATAGCCTGAGAAAGACTTGCATTTCTTACAAAGTATTGATAAACCACAAGGTTTGATAAAACCGAAGAGCAATGCAGTTTGTCAAATCAATATTGAAGGCAGCTGGTTCTCAAAAACCCATTAGATGAGTACTGAGGAATATTACCTTATTTATTATCGGAAGAAGAGAGTTTCAGTAATTTCACTGTTTGGGGTAGGAGCGCTGAGTCCAGCTGATGAAATGATAAAGCTGTAGCCATGGCCTGGATCAATAGTGTTGCAACAGCTTGAGCGGAATTGGGTAATTCACTGATAGCATAACTCCAGTGCAGCTTTCAGGGTGGCACCAGCCTGGACAGCCGAAATGTAGTTTATGTTTTTGGCACCAACTGTTGCTCTTTACCAATACATGAAAAATTACCTTGTTCATGTTCATGCTTTGTAGAGAAGGGCAGATTTGGCACAGAACTGAACATAGCGTTACACTGGAGGGGGGTTAGTTTTGTTCCAAGAGTTCAGGGAGAATATGACCCTCATGTTGGTAGCACCCCAAAGCCGTGTTGTACATCAGCGTGGCCGAGATTGATAGTTAACGTCTCATTGGTGAACTCAGCGAGTGGATGTATAGTATGTGTGTGCATCATCTCTGGCTGCCCATAGATTATTTGACGTCTCCTGAGGCATATAGATGTCTTGCATTATGCTTGCTACTAACTGCTGGTTGCTTAAATACATGTGCTAGTAATTTTGCATTCCAGAGTGCAGTGAGGTCCCAAGGGCCTGGCATCTGGCAGCCAGGTGCCCTGTCAAAGGGCTCCCTGCAGCACAGTAATTTGCCACCAGCCACATGGGTTGGAGCCAACAGTATCTCTTTCCTACCAGAGTTAAGCCCCATCTCTCACAGGTATTCCATGCTGTATCTGCTCCTGTTCACAGATGGAACAGTTTCTGGGCACCTGCTGCAAGCTGTGTGCTGTGAGATATAGTCAGTGGCTGCCAGGTTCCTCCCACTGCAATTTAGCAGTGGGACGATGGTTTTTGTGAGAAGAGATGGCAAAACCACAGGGTTTAGTGGCTGAGCTGGTACTCACTGCAGCAACACTTGAGGTTCTTATTAATGTCTGTGTCAAAGGCCAATGGGAGAGTTTAGAGTTTCTCTAAACTCTACTTTGCCATGATTATTTTTAGTATCCGAGAAAGAATTAGTTATTTCCTTATAAAGGTCACTAAGGGAAATTGTATTAAGGTCATTATTTAATCTGATTAATTTTTCACAGGTAGAAAGGTTATTATTTTTTAATGTATTACATTTTAGAAATTAGACCTAGACAGCATCTCTCTAACTGCATTCACAAAGAGCTATTTTATTCTAACCTGTTATCTCAGAAATGCTGGGAAGAGGCTGTTTTAATTAAAAAAGAAAGGTGCAATTTTGAAATATATAAAATGCTAAGCAGGGTCTGTCCTGATTTAGTGTCACAAAAAGCTACCACAGCATCCTAGGAAGAGGGGGGTAAACAAAATGGTGAATGCTGATTAATCACCTTTTAAATGAGGAACGCTAAGTATGAGAATTGCAGTAAACTACTAAACTTAATACTATCATCAGGCCACGTGAGTATAGTAAATATTTGTCTCTCCCATCAGTTTAATTTACTGATACACATTTTTCCCTTGCAGACTGAAAAATCTGCATAGTTACACTGTCGATATACATAAATAAATGAACTATGAGGATGTAAAGTCTGAGCAGACATGAGGGCACAGAGTGGCCTGCAGGCACCTTGAAAGACCTTCACGATGCGGTGAAGCACCATTTGTGGTGAGGGTTGTTAAGGCCCAGCTAGTAAGAGGCACAGGAAGGGAACAGAAGTACTCCCAGATCTCGTGTTCAGAAGCGACGCTTGGCTCAGCCACTGGTTCTGTCTTGGTTTCTTTAAAAAAGCTGAACAAGGACAGGAGAGAACAGGACTTTGCACAGCGCGTGGAGAGATACCCAGTCTAGCACGGGTGCCGGAACACTGCCACGCTGGGCATTGAGCTGCCCAGGCTAATTATCCTGCCAAGATGACAAATTACAGTCCCTTGTTTTCTGGACTCATGGAACAGCCATGCCCTTGTTTGCTTGGAGGGGATTTGCTCTCTTCAAGCATGTACGCTTTTGTATCTGCATGCACACGTGCACCCTCTTGTCCATCAGCCTTCTCCATCTCTAAAGGCATAGCTACGACATGGACTACTAGATAAAATAGATCTTCCTGTTAAAACAAGCTAGTGGCTGAGGAGAGACTGCTGTAAATGAAAGGTGGAATTTCTGAATAAAAACTTAAATATACCTTTAAAGGGGGCAGGAGGAGGGAGAGAGGAAAAGCACGCAGCACTCATTACCAGTGTGCAACACCACTATGACAGACCACGTGCAATAGGGCTGTGTGACCATCATACTGTGGCGCACACCAGCCGACAGTGTGCGCGGGTGGCCAAGAAGGCCAACGGCATCCTGGCTTGCATCAAAAATAGTGTTACTAGTAGGAACAGGGAGGTAATTGTCCCCCTGTACTCAGCACTTGTAAGGCCGCATCTTGAGTACTGTGTTCAGTTTTGGGCCCCCTCACTACAGGAAAGACATTGAGGCCCTGGAACGCGTTCAGAGGAGGGCTACTAAGCTGGTGAGGGGTCTGGAACACAGGCCTTACGAGGAGCGGCTGAGGGAGCTGGGATTGTTCAGCCTGGAGAAGAGGAGGCTCAGGGGAGACCTTATAGCTCTCTATAGCTTCCTGAAGGGAGGTTGTAGTGCTGGGGGTCAGCCTCTTCTCCCGTGTAGACAGCGACAAAACTAGAGGGAATGGTATCAAGCTGCACCAGGGGAGATTCAGGCTGGACATTAGGAAGCACTACTTCTCTGAAAGGGTAGTCAGGCACTGGAATGCACTGCCCAGGGAGGTAGTGGAGTCACCAACCCTGGGGGTGTTCAAGGAAAGACTAGATGTTGTATTGAGGGACATGGTTTAGTGGGAGCTAGTAGTAATAGGTGAATGGTTGGACTGGATGATCTTTTAGGTCGTTTCCAACCTTGATAATTCTGTGATTCTGTGACTTGGCAGCACCAGTCACTCCATGGTGTCAGAGCCCCTCTCCAACCTAGTCCCACTGGTTGAACACATCTGAGATGCAGACCCAGAGCTGCCTGCGTGCTGCCCTGTGCCTGCAGGTGTGAGGTAGAGTTCCCAGTGAAGCCAGAGCACGTTGCTCATACCACTGTGAAGGTAACACAGCTAAATAGCTTCTTGTGCCAAATGAGTCTGGGTTAGCAGGAGGCAAAGTGCTCAGCTGTAGGCTCCAAAAGGCATGCAGGAATGTCACGCTGATTTCAGCAGCTCCTCTGTTTATGACACAGCTTTCCAGCCTTCCTGATAACCTCTGTGTCCTCAAACTAATGAAGATGTGATAGCTAAAGGAAAAAAGTATAAAAAGAAAAGACAGCAAAGCTGCTGAGGTTTAAAAACAAGGTAACAGGCTGCAAGTACAATGACACAGCCCATCTGCTGCTACTGCAGGATGTGTCACCTTGATTTCTTGTGCTTCCTTCCCAGCATCCATTCACCTGGTGTGCTGCATGAGCATCAGGTGAGGGCAAGACTGGCCTTTTAGGAATTTGGGGTGGGGTGGGGGGATGCAGACATCCTAGGTTGTGATAAATGTTCACTTGAGTGCTGATAGTTTTGCCTCTATGTAAAATACGCTCAATCGTTAGAATTTAGGGGTAATAAAATATAATAAATCCTATAAGACAGCAGCTGGAACTGTCCTCTTAAGGTCCACTTAAGAGCAGAGACTTTGCCAGTGGGTAAGCACATCACACTCTTGTTGACAGCACCCTGAGCACAGGTAAGTGCAAAACTCTGGCTCCTACAGCTGGATGGGTATACCTTTTCAAAATTTTAGACCTTCTTTCACTGATCTATAGACTGCATGTAAAAAAACTTTTTTAAAAGGACGAAGGGAGCATCATCTGGATGTTTAAAGCCTGAGGTAGTTAGTAACATGCTGCGGATAGGCTCTGATCAGCCTTGACTCTCTTGAGGATGGTTCCTGCTTTGGCCAGAACAAGAGGGTATTAATTTGCTGATTAAAATCAAACCATCACCCAGAATTACATAAACTTGCATCAAATTTGTTTAGCATGTGCTAGGATGTTGTGCTGTTACAGTAGTCAAGGCCGAGCTTGTTGCATGCATCTAGCCAGGGTACATGCCCACATGCAACTTGCTCAATGAGCCTTAGTCTTGGCTTCACCGCAGATCGTTAGGAATGTCAAAGTCCCTTTGCAGAGGGGGTATAGGTCACCAGGGCGCTGGCACCCTCGATTCCCATCCTTCATACCTTCTCCTCCAAACACTACACCCACTTTCTCCTGATAACTGATCCTTTTTTTAAATCTTTTTGTCCATTGTACAGGAGATTTCTGATAGCTGTTCAGCAGCTGCCTTGTTTGCATTTTACACTTGCATATGGATGTATGGAAAATAAAAGGCTGGCCTAAGCAGTAATTAGCTATTGGAGGTTAACAAGAAAACATCACCAATGCCTTAGGCTTTAGATCTTTTCTGGTTGAGCTGTTAAAGGGATAAAGTCTTTGAAATGCAGAAGGTGCTATAGCACTGCAGTTTCTGAGCATGACTGATGTTAAAATCAAAGGATGCTCAGCAGACACACACATTGACCATGCCTCCACATAGGAAAACTCTCTACAACACAGTAACCAGAATTCCAACTGATGGCAAGGGTATTACAGGAACACATCATCCAAGAAGAGGGGTGTTTTAAGAACTCATGAAAAATATTCCTCCAGTGCTTGTTGTTGCTGCTGCTGAAATGTTGGTTTCTAGTAGCATTTAAAAACAGGGGAGTGGGTCTCCTGAATATAGCATAGGAAAGCAATCCATCCAGGGACAAACTGATTTTACATGGCCTTAACAAAGGGGACTTCTGTAAGGCCACTTATGAGACTGTGGCCTCAGCTGTTACAACTAATACATGTTTTAGAAGCTTTAATAATAAATCAAAATGGTTATTACTATTGGAATGTGGACCCTTTTATTCAAGCAGCAAACTGCTGCATGGATTCATATAAAAGGAAACTTATCTTTATGAATGCACTGAAACACAAGAAACACTTGAGACTTGGAAGGGCTTTTTCCAGAGTAAGCTCACTATGGAACCTATTCACAACTGTTCATTTTCATGCAGAGTTAGCTTGGACCATGTTAGTTCTGTACTGCAGAGTTCAGGGCTTGTGGCCGTATTGAAGTGCAAATACATAACTCCCCAGACTGATTCCTCACTGCTGGTTTCACTCTTGTTTTCATGTTTGGCTTTTGGTAGTTCGGGTTATGAGCGTTGATTCTGTGCTGTTTCTAAAAAGATGGATTTAAAAGCAGATCTTCTACATTGAATGTGAGAAACAGGACACAGAAGTATTGGTTAGTGCTAGTAAAGCAGCCTGGCTACAGCGTGCATTATATATACAAGCTGACTTTTCACTGAAAGATGACTATCCAATGAAGATTAACCATCAAAGGCAGTTTTCTGTGGTTTTTTGCAAGGAACTTCTGCAGCAGGATTTGCATGGAAGGGAGTGTGCGTTTTTTCACAGCTTCTTTCTCATTTTCTGCAAATATGAAGAAGAAAAATGCCATCTCTGCCATGATCTGCCCAATGATGCCCAATTATTTTGACTATTTTTGGTTAATGATACATGTTGGGCTGTGCCCTGATTTCTGAGAACTGTCTATGATGATTCCAGGAGGTCTTCCTGTAGTTGGACCTGTTGGTTCAGAGTTCAATGTCTTGCTGGTAGCATTTGGATTATTTTTTAGAATGCAATTCATTGCATTTCTCTCTGCTGAAAGTCATCTATCTCCCTGCCCATTCAGTTCTATGAGGTTCCTGTGGAATAGTTGAGCAAAATTGTGACATTCAACTATTAAAAACTACTGGTTTATTTGGATTTGGGGTTTTTTGTGGGTGGTTGGGTTTTTTTTTAATATATTACATAATATGCAATGAAATATCATTTGTTGGAAAGGTATTCTGTGTTGTTGCTGGTGATAATCACATTTATTTGTATTTGAACAATGCAGTATGAATGAGATCTATGTAGCAGTAATGTGTAAGTTTAGCTGGTCTTCAAGCCCTCTCCATCTTTCTAGATGGAGAAAAAGTTATATTTCTATATGACAGATAAAATAAAGGGCCTGGCCAGGTAGGTGGTGTTGGGGAGATCTTATTTACACTTGAATACATCTCTGTGTGGCTGAACTGACTAGAAAAATGTAATCCCCAAACCAAGCGGGAAGGAAGTAAGGCAACAGATGGTGTGGGGATTCGAAGCATGAGTTTCATGTGCTTCTGCAACTGACTTTGCTGAAGTGGGCTAGCAAAGGTTTTGTAAAAATACATCCACTGTGACGAAGTTGGATCACTTTTGCCTTTTTAAACATTGTGTTGCTGTTAAACGTTCAGCCTGAGCAAGTGTTCTGCTGATGACCCTACATGTACAGACCATTGTGTTAACATTTCTAGTTTTAGCCTGTGAATTTATTGATTTGCAAATTAGATGGAATGCATTCATGTCCTTCCCTATTCTGCATTCTAAGAAATGCAGACTTTTGAAAAGCATGTAGGAAAGCAGATTTTAAGTTTCACAGTCTTTCTTAATAACACATCCCCAGAATCTTTCTAGCTGAATCTAGAAAGGAGTGTTAGTTTTGCTCTTATAGGATCAATTAAAAAAATCCAAAAACAAACAAAAATATTTCATATTCTAGTGCTTCTCATTAATTTTAAATTCCCAAGACAGAGTGAAAAAACACTCTTGTATCATGATCACTGCTGTTGCTTCTCCTTCAGTGCCCAAATCTCCTTTTTTCTCCCACAAAAACCTTCAGAGTTTGGTTTTAAGAAATATCATTCCTACTGACTTCTTGCTTCATCCATTGCACAGCATGCCAGATCACCTTAAAAACCTCTGTCTTTGTGATATGGCACAGGCATCTGAAGGCTGGCCAGTAATTCAACTAGCTGCTGCTGCTGCTTGCCCTTACTTTCAGGAGTTCAAGTTCTTTTCTAAATGAATATTTACATATTTGACTGTGCTCTTGAGATTTGGCAGAATGCCCTAATATCTGTAGTCATGCCTATATCTTGTGGGAAGTGCTCAGCCCTAGCACTGCAGCATCACTACACCAATGTGCCTTTATCACCAGGTACTTCCTAGATTCCCACTCCTTCAACAATTAGTCCTCCAATATTTGTGAGATACCTATTAGCTCTCCTAAGATTTGAGGACCTCTATTTTCCTAATGTTGTTGTTAGTCTCTTGGTTTTGGTTTGATTTCCTAGGGAAACAACACTTCTGTGACTGCCCATATACGTATCTTCTCACCTGTCTCTCCTGCTCTGAATAATTTCTCAACCAAATGACTGATTTAATCCCAATTTCAGAGAGGATTAGCAGTCTCCAAATCAATTAAGTTTCCAGAAGCTTCAAGAAAATTGACAGCAAGAAAATTCCTGGGTAGAGGAAAGTGAGAAGCAAATGAATGCTGCTGTACTCACGGAGGAAGACACAAATTCAGCCATTACTCATTCTGTTGGCTGCAGACAGACAGCTAGGATATGCCCAGCCCTACCATGACCACTGAGGGCGTCCTGGGGACCTTTGTATGCCTGGTGTGACTATGGTATGGGTGGCAGAGCAACAGATGAGAGAAATCCAAATACCTTCTTCACTCATGGTGCAAGTTACTTTCTTTTCCTACTGTCATACGCAGCTGAGATCTTAAAAACCATTAAAAAGCCAGCTGACATTCTCTGATATGTACTTTTGCCCACGAGATGCAAATATGCTCATCCCTGTCACACTTTGACAAGCAGAACATTTCAAGCGCTGTCCTCAAAATAGACTTAAAAACCTTTGACTTTTGGTTTCAGTTAATGTTTTCAAGATATAATAAGAATTTAATATGTTGAGTAAGAACAATTATTTGGTCACTTATAATGAGAATTATGGCAGCTATGTAATACAAGGGTTGGGTTTTTTCCTCATTAAAATGAAATTCTAATTAGAATGATAATGTCTCTTCTTTGGGGAGGCTTTTACAGTAATTGCGAGGTCACCTACAACTTTGTTTGAATAGCCAGTTAATTCGCAGTTTCATTTTAGTAGCTGTCTTCTGTGACTTTCACCATAAACCCACAGCCTCCCACTAAACATAGTTTCACAAAAACAAGAGTTCCAGGTAGAGAGGTACTCAAGTTTTCTTTTGCATGTTATCTAAGAAAAGGCACCCTACAGACAATTTGGGGTGATATTGACCCTGTTATATTCATTTCCTAAAAGTTAAAAGGAATAGAGCTTGTGTTTTTAAACCTTCATCTTGGATATATCATCTTAAGTAAATTATAAATGCAATAAGCCTTACAATGTGTCCTGCGTCTGAGGTAGAAAGTGACATAATCTGCTGTGCAATATCCAGTTTTCATGATAGCTGAGAGGTAAGCAGTAGAGGAAACCACAGTTAAAAGGTCTGTATGTTAGCAGAAACCTGAAACTGTGCTTTTGTTCTTTGGAAGTATATAACATGTTATTCTAAGGCAGATGTGACTCCGCCAGTGGCTCAAGTTGATCAGCACTGGGCCACACAGTTTCTCCCTCCCAGCACACTTCTACAGCGTATTCCCCTTCTCCTGCTTCGCTGCCCAAAGCCCAGCCTGCAGCCCACATCCACACCTGTCTCACCATTTCTCTGTGCCCTCTTCCTATGACACCATCGTCTTCTCCTGCACTGTGTGCACCTCTGGGGACATGCCGGTGCCTGGCCTTGGCAGCCCAGCAGGTTCTCCCAGCCCTGGAAGATAATCAGAGGTTTCTATGGGTGGGATGTTTTTTTCATTGTGCTTTCTAGGTAGTGAATCAACAAAGTCTCTTTAATTTCACTTCGTTAAGAAAAATTAATAGGATATTTGCAATTTGCAACATGCAGTGTAAAAACAAAAGCTGAAAGGATCCAGAACAGCAGCTGGACATGAACATAAACTGATACCTGTTAATTAATTTTGCAGATTAACAGCCTCTTCAGGCATAAAAACTTAAAGCCTAAAATGGTCTCTTCACATTCAGCTGCAGAATTGATTTATTAATCCTTTTCTTTCTCCTTGAAATTATTTTTGCCTGGTAAAGTTGTAGAAGAGTCCCTCTTGTGGTATATGCCATTAAAACAACAGACAGGACTGATTTTATCTGGTCTAATTTTCCCCTCTGGTCTGCAAGTTAAGTGTAAAGATTTCTATTAGATCAGAAGCATTAACAAATCACAAGCGTGCTCTGCCTTCTTCTCAGGGAGTTTTCCAATTGGTATTAGGACACCAGAAATAAGGACATTAAGTCTGATTTTCTTCCACTTAACTGCTGCTCTTAAAATTCACAGCTTGTCAGCTGGGGGCTTCTTCACAGCTTCTGCAAAACATAGTACTAGAGGAGTGAGTGCAGAGGGTGGGAAAGGCATGAAGGCATTTTTCAGGATTTTCCTCAAGTTTGTAAAGTTGAAGTCAGGGAGAAGAAACAAGTCATTGAGTCTGTGCTGTCAGGAATCTCAGTGGTGGTGGGAAAGATCAGTGCCATTCAGTGTGGCTGTCAGCACAGAATTCGCCTCTTAGTCTTCTGGGAAAAGATGCAGCATCTATTCCGGGCTCTGCCCCTTTCCTTCTCCTTTCTAATGTATTCAAATTTGGTTTTATTGAACCACACAAAAGTCTGAGCGCTGTGTGGGATGGCTTATGGAGCTGTGAATTATCATTTGCATGTTGTTCATCTTAGAATGTTTTCTGCCCTGCTCCTCTACTGTGGGTGTGTTAATAACTTTATCCACTAATGAGCTGTTCAGGGCAGTTGTGCTTTGTGGGCTGCTTCATCTCCCTCACAAAGCAGAGAGCTTTCTTGAGTTCACAGTGATTTTTATTTTTTTTTGGCAATACATCATATTCTGACTCTGCCGGGTCACTCTGTCCTCAGCACAAGTATGATTGCATTCAGGTCCAGACAGTAAGGAGAAGGAAATCTAGGTTTTGTGGCACATTTTTTAAGCTGTATTGGTGTTTAGGCTATCTTACCTGCTGATGAGAATTTCTCCTCTCCTTCCAGGTTTCACACCTTACTATCTTTTTTTTCTCCTCTTTTTTAACTTTTCTTCAAATGTAGCAGCCTCTGTTCCTGTGTCCATTTATTATTCTTGCACAATGAAGGAGGAATTCATAGCTTAGAGGCTTGATATCCCTGCAACTTTGATTGCAGCAGCATTTCTGTCTTGTTTGGCTGTAGCTGTTTCCTGCAGCAGGGGGTAAACAACAAAGGTATTTGCTGGGCTGCACTCAACTGTTTCCATCCCCCATACTTTACCGCAGGTCAGGGCCAAGCATCAGCTCAGTCTCTCCTGTTCTCTGTGAGAACACAACCTCCATGTAACCAACAGCCTTTATTCCAGCCGAAGACATTTGGCTTCATACAGGAGAAAAGGGATAAAATTAGTGGCCTGTGACAGAACTGAATACCAGACTATCTGTGTTACTGCTCCCTTCTCCAGGAAAGAGCTAATCTGGCATTTGGTTACATGACATGGCTTTTGTGTGACAGGAATTGTATTCAAGCCAGCAGCACTAAGAACCACTTTTAAAACTATCATTGACTTTTCTATGTATTGTCAAGTCTATTTCCCCTGTTAAAGGTTTATTGAATTGAAGGAGAAGGTGCTGAAGGAGTTGTGTGTATTCACTTGTTAAATACACTGGACACCACGCCTCTGTGTTTGCATTGTTCCAGTTCATTATCCATGAGGCTACGGCAGACTAGAGCTGTGTGAATACTTAGTGAGTTCATTTGAAGCCAAGAGTCTCATCCTCAAAAGAACACAGGTAAACCAAAGTAGAGGGAATGAGAGGCTTAACTTTGAAATTGTACTGCAAAAACCTCTAATGCTGAAACCATTCGACTGTGGAGACTGGCATCCACAGTAAACAGCTTCCCTGGGGTTTGGCAGGGTTCCCTAGGTACCACTTTTCACAGGCAGAAAGTGTTTTCTCGGGGCACTGTCGTGGTTTCACCCTGGCTTAAAGGAAAAGAGCAGGTTAAAGGGAAGGGGGGGGGGGGGGGGGGAGGAGGAGAAGTAAGGAAAGGGAAAAGGAAGAGGAAGGGGCAAATAACCCCAAAATCAAGAAATTACGAGGCCCGTGGGTTGGGATAAGGATAGTTTACTAAGATAACAGAAAGATACAATGTAACAATGCTAACAGGACTTTAGAGCAAAAATATATGAAGCTGTTGATACACAATGCAGTTTCTCACCAAACCACACAACTCAGGCCGTGCCACCCAGAGCCGTCCCCGAACCCGACCGTCCCCCAAGAACCGCACGTCCCGGAGCCACCCCTGCTCTTCCTCCCATCAGCCCCCCGATATCCTGGGCAGGATGTAACTGGCGTGGAATACTCTCTTTGGTCAGTTGGGCCACCTGTCCTGGCTTCGCCCCTCCTTTCTCATGAAGAGCTGAGAAAGTCCTTGACTGTCTGACAGCAACTAACAACATCAGGGTGTTATCAGCACTACTCCCATTTTAACTCCCAAACACAGCATTCCATCCGCTGCTACAAATGAATTTAACTCTATCCTGACCAAAACCAGGACAGGCACATAGCTGGAGGCTGTGCCCAAAGGCAGCTCAGGATCCCATCAGGTGGCTGCTTCAGGGCATGTGTAACAGGCATCAGGGCCTAGACTCCTGGGAGTAGTCAGTGACACAGTAAGGCCCACATCTTTGAAGGTGAGGAATGAGAAGTGCAACTTTTCTAGTTGCTTAAGCATTCAGGGAGCATTTGGGGGATCCAGGATATGTGTGGGTCTGCCTTGGGGGTCATCTGCACAGTTGGTGTCTAGCTGCTTCTCTAGGTAGGCTGCTAAAATGTCCTGGAGGAAATCTGTTTGGTCCTTCTGATGGGCAATTGTTTGATATTCAGTTGTAACACATGTCCATGCGAGGACCAAGCAAACCCTTTGATCAAACCAGTGTGCCAGGTGAGAAGGTGGAATTAAGCTGTTGGGTGGGCCACCTCACAGGTATGCTGTGAAGACGTTGGGAGTAGATGACCTCCATGCCTCCTGCAAGAGCTGTGCAGGACAAAGCTTGAGGTAACTGCCTTAGATGCCCCTATATACAGCTCCACAAGGAACATGTATAATCAGGATATTCTTGTTCTGTCTGAAAAATAAAGCTTTATTTCAAGATATAACTAGTTTGGGAAGTTGAAGGTAGCCTTTGGACAAAGTGGCAAGGTTCAGGATGCATTGTATAAGGAAACTGAGGGATGATTTACACTCCACTTCCTTTGCTACAGCTTAATAGTGGTGCAAAATGAAAACAGTAAAGTGAGTCAGTTCCTGGGAATTGGGTGAGGGTGTGTTGGGTGGGGTTTTGGCCAGCCGGGAAAGCTCTGAGGAGAATAGTCCCTGTGGGAAAACAGAAGTGTGAGACTTTTTTGGTCTGGTTTAGCAGTCTCTCAATGGCCAGAAATTGGAGGGTTTCTGAGCTGTACTCCGCCGGTGTTGCTGGATGCGTTTTTGTGCAGTCTGAGTAGCGCCCAGAAGATGTCACCGCAGGACAGTAGGAAAGCAGGCAAGAGCCTCAAGTCCTCTAAAAAAGAGAACGTGCTGGATCTATGCAACAACCAGCCCATGCAACCTCCAGGGTTTCTGTTGTTGGATTTATATTTAGCAAAATTGTGGGTGGGGTTTTTTTTTAAATAATTGAATGGACATCAACACAATTACAGTTATAGAAAAGCCAAACATTGTAGTAGTAGCAACACTCTTTTTTACATGGATGATTTTTCAGTTAAGATTTGCATTCTGGAATATACATTTATAAGCGACTTACAAGACTATTTTTGAACAGTCACAAAAGCATTCATGGGAAAAAACCGATTTTTTTTCCATAAAAGGAGTGGTCAGATGGTCAAATGAGTGGGTTTATTAAACACAAGCAGTGCCCTGCTGTTGGTTTTGCATTGCTCTGGGGCTGTTCCTCTCATTTCCTTTTTCCTGCCATAAGTTCACCGACGCTCTCATTTTTTACTAGAAAGCTAAAGGGTCAGTTTGTAAACATAATGATGGACAAATAAATAAAGTAAATTTTCCTTTTGCAAAGTCAGCATATAAAAAAATGATACAAACAAGTATATCCACGATGTATCAAAGCAATCCACTTGGGACTGACACAGGCATCCACAAAAGCCTTATGAGATCTGCAGCTGTATGGTCAGAAGTATTTTAGTTGTTTGCACTTACTTAACTCTTGAGTCTCCAGTCTAGCCCACCAGATCACAGAATCACAGAATTGTAGGGGTTGGAAGGGACCTCCAGAGATCATCAGGTCAAACTCCCCTGCCAAAGCAGGTTCCCTAGGACAGGTCGCACAGGTAGGTGTCCAGACGGGTCTTGAATATCTCCAGAGAAGGAGACTCCACAACCCCCCTGGGCAGCCTGTCCCAGGGCTCTGTCACCCTCACTGTGAAGAAGTTCTTCCCCATGTTGATGCGGAACTTGAAGCCATTGCCCCTTGTCCTGTCCTCACAGACAACTGAAAAGAGGCTATTTCCCTTGTGTCCCACACTTAAGATATTTATAAACATTAAAAAAATCCCCCACTTAGCTTTCTTTTCTCAAGGCTGAATAGTCCCAGTTCTTTCAGCCTATCGCCGTAGGGGAGATGCTCCAGTCCTTTAAACATCTCCATAGCCCTTCGCTGGACTCTCTCCAGGAGGTCCCTGTCTTTTTTGTACAAGGAAACCCAGGACTGAATACAACACTCCAGGCAGTGCCTGACCAGGGGGGAGTAGAGGGAGAAAAATCAGAGTGTAAAACTCATCCTATCCAGAGCCTTGCAAAAATTCCTGTGAGTATACATATGTATGCTATGTGCGTATGTGCTGGGCTATACATAGCAGCTTGCCCACTTGTTTCTGTGGAATATCCCAATCTCTACAGTATTTCCAAATGTGTTATAATTCTTATTTGCCAGGAGTAATGACTGAACACCCTAATGGAAGGAATCTATATGCTATGTTACATGCTAAAAGACGGGGTATATTGCCCATTGTTCCTAATGCTATGACTGTGACTCCCCTTTTAGGAGTTTGCACATCAAAACTGTCAGACCTCAGTTACAGTAGCAGAGATTTAGATCTATCCATGGCATGGTCCCTTGGCTGCCTTCAGCACAGCATAACCCCACTTTGCAGGCTGTAAGAAAAGCAACCTGCCTTTATGCTAGATTACTTGTTCTCTTAAAACTTCCAGCTGCAGTCTGTTCCTTCAGCTCAATTTTCTGGGCCACCACTGTCCTTCAGGTCACACTGTAACATGGCCTGATTTCTGAAGCATGCTCCCTTCACTGGTGCTATTTGAATACAAAAAATCTCAAGAGAAGCCACTCGATATAGGACACCTCTAAGCAAATTACTTTTCAGGCAGATGCAGAACTTGCCAACATCAAGCAGATTGTCCCTTAGGCTTCAAGTTACACGCATGAGGTGCAGGGATGGTTATTTAACACATACATTGTAAATGGGCAAAGTTGTGAGCTTTTCTTCAGGTTCAGGTTTCTGAAGTTATTTATTTATCTATTTATTTACTTCTAAGGCAGAGCAAAGTCACTTTTTTTTTCCCTAGCAAGGTTTATCAATGCATCAGGGAGACAGATTCCCAAGGGTGGGAACTTTTTCCTTCTGGTGTTTAGGCCTTGAGACTCATACCTCTAACATACAACTTTTCCTATTTTGTGGCCTGCATTGTCAGCTGAGTTTTAAGAGCTCACCAAAGTAACAACTCACTGTGGTCACCATAATTTAAGACTAAGCTAATGGCATGAGCAGACATCATCATGAGCCACCATGCTGGCCTGAGGCTGTGCACAGCCTTTACGAGAAGGCTGGGGCATCTCAGACCCATGCACCGGTCGAGTAGCAGGTCTTCAGGGTGTCTTGCAGTTGTGTAAATAAATTCACAGGTATCAGCAGAGGAACCCTCACTGGCAGAAAGGACAGAGAGGTACAGCTCCTGACAGAGGCATTTCATGGGCTGGCAGCCCCCATTTAACACCGGACTTCTACACCATTGTGCAAACATTTAGCAAATAAAAAGGATGAGATGTGAATGAAACCTGAATGTAACTAATACTAATAACAAAAAATCTTTCCTAATGCTATCTATACCTCCCTGACAATTCTTCCTATAGCAAATTAATACTTTGGTAAGAGACATCAGCAAAGAAATGTTTGTGCAGCAAGGTAAAGTTTTGTTGAAAAGCAAACTCAGGAATATGTACCCCTGTTTAAAAATCATTCTGGAAGACAAGCCAAATTGAAAACCTCATGTTAACAGAAGCAGCTGGGCTGCAAAGCCAAGGATTCTGTTCCAGAACTGAAGTATTTGTTCACATACATCATGGTGGAGCCATCACAGACAAGGGGTAACGGGTGCCAGCTGGAGCACAGGAAGTTCCATGTGAATATAAGGATAAACTTTTTCACTCTGAGGGTGACGGAGTCCTGAAACAGGCTACCCAGAGAGGCTGTGGAGTCGCCTTCTCTGGAGACATTCAAAACCCACCTGGATGCGTTCCAGTGTGATTCATTCTGGGTGATCCTGCTCTGGCAGGGGGTTGGACTAGATGATCTTTTGAGGTCCCTTCCAACTCCTAATGTTCTGTGATTCTGTGATCACCATTTTCTTCTGTTAACTATGTGCCAGTCTTCTCTCGTTCACTGAAAATACCTACAGCATCTCAAAAACCTGAAGAAATAAATTTTCTCCTTGTCTGGTTACCAGCAAGAATATAAACACACCAGCTTTGGGTGGTTACACAATTATCTCCCCTTTTCTATATACTGCTGGTTAGGTGAAAGTATTTACTATCTTACTTTATTCCCTAGTGAGTGGGTGAGGTCTTTACTGTGAGATAGCAGAAGAAAATTTCAGGCTTGCCTTTTTCTGATCTTGCCATGTTCCTATGAATAGCACCTCTCTGCTCGGGCAGGTGCAGACAGTCATGCATTAGCTCTGCCTGCTCCCAGTGCCTGCGTGCCCTCCCTCCAGACATTCGTTGCTATCCTAACACATCTGTGTTTGGCAGTCAGTATGGGAAAAAAAAAAGGGCAAAATCAAGTGTCTAGTCCTGAGTGGTGATGCTGCCTACTGCAGACAAGAAAGTTTCTGCCTTTTGAGATCTGCAGACAACACTGGCCAATAAATGGTTTAGCCAGTCTTTTGGGTTTGTATCATACAGTCTGTATTTTATTAAAAAAAAAAGAGTAATGTGTTGCATTATATTTTAACTTTTTTTTATTTCTGTAGGATTAATTGCCTTCAAAGAATGCAGATTTTCCTGTTTCATGGTAAGTGAACCGTTGCATCTTTGCAAATGCTTGTCTCTTTTTTGGAGGGTTTTTTCTAGATTTTTATTTTTTTACCTACCTAGCATGAACTGAAGGATAAAAAGAAAACAGAAAAAAACCCAACAAACCACAGACAGTCCTAAAGGGATGATCTTAACGTTCTCAGTTTAGAAGCTGAATGTAGTAGGTGAAAAAGTATGGTAACTGAGTCACACAGTTAAAAGCTGTCTTCTATGTTGGATTGCAAAATCATTTAACTGCCTGGCTTTTGAAATGGTTCACTGATGACTGCTGCTACACAGTTCAATTGTAATGAAAATGGTTCGTTGTCATTTTTACTCTCATGTTTCAATACCACGCTTTCGTTATAGGCTGTCAGCACCTTTATTGACTTTGAGCGTAACGAATAAACCAGATTCCTACCCTTTTTTCTGTACCTAACATGGTGCAGTGACAACATCACCACGCTAGATGGCAATGACGTCCACAGAGAAGGAAACCGGATTCGAGGATCAAGCTCGAGTATTTTGAGAGATTTCACCCCCTCTAAGTTGAAAGACGACTCTTATATTGGCTAGGGGAAAATCAAGGTTCAAAAATAAGGACATTGATTTATATAAAAGAAATTGCCAAGGTGAGTAGGTGAAATATGTGTACGAGGACAGCACGGCTATTATTTCCAGGGCAGGTTATATTTTCAACTTTATTGATGTCAGAGAAACGAAGGAAAAGCCATACGTTAAAAATGGAATACTGATGTCTAATGCTGAAATGGATGAAAGAAATTACAATAGAATTCCCTCTCAGTACATCTTTTCCATAATTCTCCTTCAAGCCTTGCCTTGGATGTGTACTTTCTGTTTCATCCTTCATCTTCTTTCTTAATTGAACTGTGTCTGTAAACACAGAAATTAGTATTTTTAGGAAAAAGAAAGTTGGTAGGATGGTGAAGCCTTTTATGTGTTGAAAATCTAGAAATCACAGATGAGTCTTTAAGAGCTGTACTGTTCCAGCCATGAGATCTCCTTGGAAATGTGATGTACTTTGCAGTACGTTGCTTTCGGTGGAAAAAGGATCAAAATGTTAAACTGCCCTTGTATTTTTGTACACATATGCATATGTACACACACACATGTATATTTGTAAGAGTTACATATGCATGTGTGTGTATATATATGTGTGTACGCAATCACATGTATTTATATTACCCCACAGTTTGGATCTAGGTAAAGCTTAAAACCATTTTCCCCCTCTACAGGTCTCTCTCAGTCCAGCATAGAAGACTCATGCGCCTCACTCAAGGTTCATCCTGGAGAAATTTTTGAACAATTTTTGATCTCCCTGCAATCCCTTGCCTTTTCCAGCACCGCTTGTAGCTTCCGGGTCCTTCCCCTTCCCTTGCATCAAATCAGCTTTAGAGCATTTGCAGCTGGAGCTATCAGCTGATGCTTATTGGGAAAGCCTCTCTTGGCCACAGGCTGCTGAGGTGAGAAAAGGGATAGCACAGAGTCAGCCCCCACGAGACCAATGGGGGACTCTTCTTTTCTACAGGTGGCCTTGATTTCAAAGGCCAAAGCCCTCTCTGCAAGACCACGTGAGGGTGGGCTATTTGCACATTGCCTAGGTGGGTCCTGGCACGTGCCAGCGCTCCTTGCTCTCTGGTTCTCCCTTCTGGTGAGCAACAAAGACCCAGCTTTTTTAAGCCAAAGAGTTTACTCTGCATAACCTTCAGCGTGCAGGTTTGCTGTAAGTACAGACTGCAGAATACATGTCCACCTCTTGGTTAATTGCCACTGAATGGACCTCCTGGGTGCCATACACTTCCTTCCCTAGCAGTGGTGTAAGACAGCAACGACCTTTCATAAGAAAAGCTTGGCAGCTGAAGGCCTAGGTGCCAAGCTCAGGGATTTGCTTCCTCGTTAAGGGCAGCCACATGTCTGCTTGTCTGGCTCCAATGCATGTGACTGCGCTGTCTGCCCACACGGACCCAGCTCAGTGGGGCTCTGCAGCTGAGCAAAGGTGAGCCAGCACAGCCAAGGAGGCGTCACGCCGACGTGTTATTTAAACAATATGCATTTCAGGAGCTAGTTCTTTGCACTTTGGTGTAAGTGATGCTCTGTCACTGAAACGAGCACCCTGTGTTACGCTGGCAGCTTTCTAGTCCTTCCGTGCAAAAAACCAATTCTCTGACACTGTGCATTGCCCATCTGCCCAAATCTAAAGGTTTTCTTTCTAAAGATCATTTGAAATTAGTCATATCTTTTGGAAATACGGGGCCACAGAAAAGGTAAGAAGGCTTTACCTCTGAATCTTGCTTTTTTTTTCAAGATCGTGACAATGTTTCAATCTTTATTCAGTGGATCTTTTGCTATTGATCCAAAGGAATTACAAAGCAGCCCCAAATCTTCCAAATGGACTCTTGGCTGCCATGGTTATATTATATATATATTATTATATATTATATTGTATTTTCTTATTTAAGGGCATTTCATACACTTAATTTGGGAATTAAAAAAGTTTAATATAGAGAACTGGGAGCTGTGCAAACAGAATTGTGTTTACAATGTAAATGTTTACCATATAATCAGACCTTTTCTTGCCTCTTGGCTACGGTGCTGTTATTACCCAGTCTGGCTAGCACTTCTTAGTTTTTCTTGTTTACATAGTATCTTCATATACTTTAAATTTATACATTCATTTTTGTACATGGACAATTTTATCAATAAATAGAAATTTGTGAGGAAGATTATTTGGAGATGTGTTAGTGAGGTGGCAAATTTAAACTGTATCTCCTAGTGTTATAAAGTTTCTTGCAAATTTAAAGGATATTTAAATCACTAGATGTCATTTCTGTTAAATTTTATCATCCTGGAGAAGTTCTGGAGGAGTAAAGAAAAAGTAGTATTTAAAGAGGTGAACGGGTCAATATAGGCTGGCTGGCTTAATAATAAATCTGAGGCTGGATGTTGCAAAGATATGCAATCAGTGAAAGTTTTAAGACAACATAATTAATGCAAATCAAGGACATTTTGTGAAAAATAATTCTTGTAAAGCAAATATGAAATCTGTAATCAATAAAATTTTCTTTCAGCAGTGGGGCTGCAAAATCCTTTGTGATACTTAATTGAAGTAACAGGAAAGAGCATATTGTGTGGTATTAAATGCTGGCTAGACCATTTAGGAAAGCAAACAGTACAGCTCAAAGAGGAGCTAGAATGTGATGTTGGTGAGTGCAGCCCTGCAGCAGTCAGTCTTGGTGAGCCACAGGCTGCTCTGCCTTTCTAATCTCAGAGGTGAGTGGGTCTCCTGTACAACTCCTTTAGGTATTCATGTAGACATAGAAAACCTGAAGCGTTGCCAACCCTGGGAACTGCAGATCATAGGCTGTTAATAGCCTCTTCAGGATGCTTCAAGGATGCAATGATACTGGGGTGTGTTTTTTTTCTCTATGCTCACAAGGCTGATGTTTACTTTTTGTTTATAAAGAACAGTGGACATTCACCATCACTGTTATTACCTCATTACTCCCATCCTGATAGAATCAGGAGGGCTGACAGCACTGAAACAAACTTTTTCTATGAAATATGAAGCCTCAGTATACTTTTCTATGTATTTTCTTTAACAGAAATGTATATATTAATCAGTATAATTGTGCTGCATTGTAATTATGCTGATTAACATGTACATTTGTGATAAAAGGTTGTCCTGGTTTCAGCTGGGACAAAGTTAATTTTCTTCCTAGTAGCTGGAATAAGGCTGTGCTTTGGATTTAATATGAAAATAAAATTGATAAAGCATTAATGTTTCAGTTGTTGCTGAGCAGTGTTTACAGTTAAGTCAAGGACTTTTCAGCTTCCCAGGCCCTGCTAGGGAGAAGACGTGAGCCTGCTGCAGGGAGCTGGGAGGGAGCACAGTCAGGACAGCTGACTCCAACTGTCCAGAGGGATATTCCATACCATATGATGTCATGCTCAGTGGGGAGAGTTGGCTGGGGAGGGCAGCAATTCAGGAACTAGCTGGGCATCAGTGCCTGGTGGCAAGCAATTGTGCTGTGCATTGTCTGCTTTGTATATTCTTTTTATTTATTATTAATATCATTACCATTATTATTAACATCTTTTATTTCTGTCCTATTATTATTTCCACCTGGTTTCCTCTCAACTCTCAAGTTTTACATCTCTCTGATTCTTTCCCCTGTGTCACTGGGGGGAGGATAGTGAGCAAACAGCTGTGGTTGTTTTAGCTGCCTGCTGGGTTCAACCATAACAAAAGCATGTAGAAAATCAGTATATTTCAATGCTGAAGTCAGTATCTGTATCAATGCTAAATTGTTTGGTACTGTTTTCAGGACAGTATACATAAGAAAAAAATCAGGATTTGACACCTAACACAGGATCCTAACTTGGCAATGCATAAAGAAGATACCTCCTCTTGTCACTGTGGATGAGGAGCAGAGAAGAAACCCTCAGAGTACAGGGGAATACCAGGGCAGGTAAGGGGAGCCTTTCTGTCAGTCATCCTAACCCACAGGTCAGATTGCACTGGAAACAAACAGCAGGATCTGACTTGTCAGCAGGGTTCTGTAGAAAACCTTCTCTTGAGGTTTGCTCACCTGCCTCTCTGTAAGCTAAAGCCAGCTACATGTCTGGACTGTATAAAGCATCCAACCTCAAAGTGTGTGGTGGTGCAGCACATTCTCGCATGACAGCATTCCCTGCTCATCCCACTGGGAAAATAGTGTCACGCTTACTCATTCATGCAGAGGGACCCTTTCACAGGACCTTCACAAAAGTGAGAATAATTTTTGATCTTATGCAAAAGGTGGCAACTGCTCACTGATAGCTGCAACTCCTTATCAGTGCTGTAAATGTGATCAGCCCTTGATCAAGTGCAATGTTGTAGGCCTCTTGAGGGTGGTTACACGTTCCCAGAGAGGTAGTTTTCCCCATCCTACAGTCAGAATTAAATTCACAGCTTTAAGATAGCAAAATGCTATTTAATCCTGGGCTAACACCCTGTATACCTATTTACCTGGCAATAACACACCCTGCATGTGGCTCAATCACCCAGATGCTGATCCAAATTGTTTTTAAAAAGTCATTTAGAAGAGTTAACGCCAGGTAATATAAGGCACTGCAAGGCAGCTCCCACAACTTGGAAATCAACCTACATCTTCAGTATGAGGGAGAAGGTAGATGGTTTTTCCTCCTTTCTAAAGGCTTCTGTTGTGACATTAAACCATGGGTTTGATTTTATTCATCGTGTTGTTGCATATTTGGGGTTGGACCCGATGATCTCTTGAGGTCCCTTCCAACCCCTACAATTCTGTGATTCTGTGATCTGGTGCAAAATGAACATTTTCACAACTGGTTTTAGTATAACTCTCCTGAATCCATCTTTTATCACCTGATGCTGAGGTTGGCAGCATGTTGATTTCCTTTGCAAGGAATGGCAGAATTTGAAGTCATTTTATAGGGCATCATCCAAGATATTTAATGGTCTAACTGTATTTCATAGAGGTTATTTCTCTGCCTCCTCTCACTTTCGATCTAATTTATATCATGAATGATTTGGTTATTTTGAAATTGCAGCTAATCCTACAATAAATTGAGGCATTCTGTTATACTTTACACTGTTTTAAAAAATATGGAATTACAGGTATAAATGATACAAACCAACAAGTAAATTAGCATTGAAAATACATTTTGAGGGAACTAACACAATCAAGCCAGAATTGCATTTCCTTCCCAGAAGATAGGTGCTCTGTCAGTTCCCCTGTGAAGCTACTGAAATCAGAAATGAGGTAAATTTGCCATATCTTAGTTGGAATTGATCATTTCTAGAGTACAATGATTTCAGCAACAGGGGAAGAAAGGGTTTAGCAAGGGCCTATAGCCGAGAGCCTCAAATGCTGACAGACAGCTTGTTTCCCTGTCATGCGTCAGGGAACTAGAATGAATTTGTTACAAAGGCAGGGTGAAAATTAAAGAAGTGGGAGGTAAACTCACACAGCCTTATCACTTAGGTCTGTAAGCACTAGCAGAAAACAAAGAGAAGCAACTTGCATGGAATAAAGCCATACTCAATGCAAAGGTGGGTAGTAGAAAGGTGTTTGGGAAAAGGATTTTGCTTCAGTAAACCTCCCTCACCCCCATCTGCAGAGACTTAATTAGTTTCTGGTGCCAGAGCAGGTGAAAATGGTTTCCAGTTTCTAGTTGCCAGAGCAGCCTGTGGAGGACCATGAAGGGCTCCCCTTTGCAAAATCTGCTTGAAGGGTAAAATATTTTTTAAAAGGTCCTTCTGCCTCTTTTCCTTCCTATTATGATGTCTCTCTTCCTCTCTTATTGCTTCATTTCACCTTTCATTTCCCAAGAAGCAGCTAAGAAGCAGAATGGGTATTGGGAGTTTTTCCTCACACCCTTTTCCCTGGAAGGAAAGAGCTGGCTTATTTTGAGAGTGAAAATACTCATTTTCCCTGAGTGTTTTCCTCAGAAACTGCTGGGTTTTGCTACCGGCTGCCTGTCAGCTTTAGGTTCTTTAGCCTTAAAGCCACGTACTCCTTACATCCCTTTCCCTCAGTTTGGTCCCTCAGTTTTGGACCCAGCTGCAGAACGGACTTGGTACGGCCAACATTTGGATGGGAAAAATTTCCCTGCAGAGCTGGGACTCCTCAGGAGTTAAGACCTGCCATCGGAACTGGGCATGACTGTTCCTTCTACCTTTTCCATATGCCCAAGGGCGGTGACAAATATCGCTGCTGTCATGACTTTGAGGCTGCAACACCGAAACCTGACAAAGGTGGGAATGGACTGGTAAGGGAACAAGGATGAGTCGCGCATGCATGGTTGCCAGGCAATGGAGAGTGTTTGGGCTGTGGGCCACATCGAGGAGAGGCAGCTGGGTGGGTGTCAACAGTCTGTGTGAGGCAGGCTCTGTGTGTGAACACCGGCCAGTGGTGCCCAAGGCAGGTGGCATGGCCCATGGTCCGTGTTTGGAGAAAGCTCTGCCCACTAAGGGAGCCATGCAAGGTCTGGTGTTCCTCGCTCAGGTCGCAGCCCAGCTTCAGAGAGGCACCGTTATGTCCAGATGATCCTTTCGCTCACTTCTTATTGAGTTAATGCAGATATAACCCCTCTGTTTCCCCAGAGTGCTGGTCTGCACAGCTGGAACAATGAAGTGTTGAAAGTTTGTGCCTGGCTGGGCAAGACAGTCTAGGAGTCTATAGAGCGATGCATTTAGCCTGCAGCACTGGTTGGTTTTGCCTCTGTTCCTACATACTTGAGTGTGATTAACTTTATAAAATGTACATTATGTCAGGTGAGTCGTGTTTCTAAGGTCAGACAGCTAGCTTATCCTGGGACCGGCCATGCTATTAACGTAGCAGGTTCAGCCAGTCTCTAGGAAGGCATAGTTAGGGCAGGGATTATGGAAATTTGCTTGCAAGACAGTTTTATGCTGTTGGTTGCTTAGGTAAGTGGTATGCTGTTCACTCAGGGAAGCATATTCCGTGTGCCCTCAGTGCTAGTCTGCATGGTTATGAAAGGACAGATCATTTTCATTCTAGTTGCCAAACTTCTGTATGTTTTCACAATTTCCAAATGACAGCTAAGGCAGGGGAGCCATGTGTTGGCTGAAAATCTCCATGCATGCTCTTGCAGCTTCAGATTCATGGTAAAATAGTTGTTGATTGAGGAAGGTCTGGAAGTGCTTGGATTTGTGAAGAAACCAAGGGAAGTGTATTCAGTTATCTTTCAGGTAACAACTTGCTTTGATGATTGTCACATCCTGTGCATCTTAATATTGTATAGGTTCTACATACATATGGATTTTTGGTGTTGCTGTGTCTCAGTAGATATCAATTCTTAGTCTGCATTAATATGCCTGAAACAAATAGAAACGAGTGCTAAGAATTTGGCCATTATGCTAGTGTTTGCAAGAAGGGCTGGGGACATGTTCTTCCATAGTCTAGGCGTTCATCTCTGCTAACGGTCAAAATGTAACTTGATCATAAAAGGCTTCAGACTTAACTGTGGAGCACCTAAGCTGCAGACAAATGCTATCAGGGTACTGCAGATTTTTGGGGGAAGACTTTAAAGTGAGAGCTGACAACTCTTTCAGTAAAAAAATTTTTTCTAATATCCAATCTAAACCTGCCCTGGCACAGCTTCATGACATTTCTCCATGTCCTATCTCCTGTCACCTGGCTGAAGAGACCATTGCCCACCTCTCTACAACCTCCCTTCAGGTAGTTGTAGGAGGTGATAAGGTCTCCCCTCAGCCTCCTCTTCTCCAGGCTAAAAGCATCCCCAGATCCCTCAGCCATTCCTCATATGATTTTCCCTCCAGCCCCCTCACCAGCCTGGTTGCCCTTCTCTGCACTTGCTTAAGGACCTCAATGTCCTTTTTATGGTGGGGAGCCCAGAACTGCACACAGCACTCAAGGTGTGGCCTCACCAATGCCGAGTACAGGGGCACAATTACCTCCCTAGACCTATTGTCCACACTGTTATTGATACAAGCCAAGATGCCATTGGCCTTCTTGGCCGCCCGAGCACACTGCTGGCTCATATTCAGCCTGCAGTCAACCAACACCCCCAGGTCCTTCTCTTCCCGACAGCAATCCAGCCAACCTCCCCCAAGTCTGTAGTGTTGCATGGGGTTGTTATGTCCCATGTGCAGCACTCTACACTTGGCCATGTTAAACTTCATCCTGTTGGTCTCAGCCCATCGATCCAATCTGTTCAGATCCCTCTGAAGAGCCTCCCTACCCTCAGGCAGATCAACACTTCCTCCCAGTTTAGTGTGGTCTGCAAACCTACTGAGGGAGCTTTCAATCCCTTCATCGAGGTCATTGATAAAAATGTTGAATAAGACTGGACCCAGGACTGAGCCCTGGGGGACGCCACTTGTGACCAGCCTCCAGCTGGATTTAGTTCCATTCACCACCACCCTTTGGGCCTGGCCATCCAGCCAGGTTTTAACCCAGCTGAGGGTCCACCTGTCAAGGCCAGTGGCAGCCAGTTTCTCAGTCAGAATGCTGTGAGAAACCATGTCAAAGGCTTTACTGAAGTCCAGGTAGACCACATCCACAGCCTTCCCCTTGTCCATTAAGCGGGTCACCTTGTCATAGAAGGTGATCAGGTTAGTTTGACAGGATCTACCTTTTGTAAACCCATGTTGACTAGGCCTGATCCCCTGGCCATCACACATGTGCTGCGTGATAGCTCCCAAGATGACCCTCTCCATGATTTTCCCCAGTCTGACCTCAGTCCTGGGGAAGAGGGTCTTGGTATGTTCTGAAGTTACTTTAATAGACAGAAAAACGTGCAGATTATCAATTGACAACTATTTACATGATATTGGCATCGATGTCGAGTTCAGCTCAGGCAGGCTCCTCTGCAATGCTGAATCTAGAGGTTATAAAGAGAGCGCTGAAAAGCTCAGGATACAAGATCAGACATGCTTTCTATCCCACAATTCAGCTCCCACACAGGCCAGAAAGCCTATACACCAGGCAAATGTACTCAATACAGTTAGGTTTAATTGTCTTTGCATTGTGCTTCTGTTATTGGACAACACTATGCATTATCAAATCATGAGGTTTGCTTTTCCATGTACTGTTATAGCTGAGAATAGTTTCTGGCTTAAGGTTAGTAAAAGCTGTGTCCAGTCTTCAACTGGAACCTACTGAAAGGTCCAAAAGGCTGCATGTAGTCATCTTTTTGAACTGAGACTTAATGTGGTGAAACTAAAACTGCTGGGTTGCAAAATTTCAATTCTGTGCCAAGCCAAAAGGGTAGGAAAGGCCATGTTGCAGTTCTCTGAACAAGTAATTTTAGGGTTCCTGTTAGCGCATTCATTGCATTGAAGGCAACATAGAGCAGTAATCTAAGCCCTGTTGCTGTTCTATGGTCTCACACTGTACTAGGCAAAACCTCATGGTTGGCATGGAATTGCTTGTTATGCAAAATGCCCCTCTGAAAAAGTGATATTACTGTGATGTAGTTCCTGGGGTGAACTTTGGTGACAGCACTAGAAATTCTGATGGTGAGCTCTCCGATTTCTTTTTTATAGAATGAGTGTTGTGGGTGTCAAGACACTTGTCTGCTCTGTGGGGGGCTGGTATGCTAATAACTTCTGGCTCCTGAAAACAAATGCAAAACTCCCACTGTGGAGTAGAAGCTGGGAGACTGTGTTTCTGGTCCAGGAGTCAAGTCCAGAAGTGCTCAAATTCAACAGCAGATCCAAGGAATTTAAAGCAGAATTAGCAAGATCAGAAAAGGCAGAGATTCCAGAGGACGTACCTTGGAAATGTCAGCTATCCCGCAACATCATGAAAATCAGTGCAAGTAATGACTGCTCTTTCTTACTGTGATTGTATACTGTACTTAGGCAGTTTTGGACATTTTGTTCAGTCAGACCTGGATACCAGGACAACTTAGTATATTATCTTTTAAGAAAAACTAAATTTTTTAATGTGAATTGAATTGACAGCAATTAATTTTCTTGATGTGGAGTTGGGAATGTCACATGGTGACTCACGGCCTCAGGTATCATCCCTGTAAGGTGTGCATAAGCAGCTTTTCAATATGAAGGAGTGATGCTTTTATAGACCTTTGGTTGTTTCTTCTTGTGAAACCGCTATCACTTAGGAGCCTTTCTTGCACTAGCACTTGTTAATATACATTTTCTGTTATATACCAGCTTTGCCACCATCATCTACACAACAGCCTTTCTACGACGGGCCAATGCCAACCCCCAAGCAAAAGCCATTCCAGTCTGGCTCCACTCCTGCACATCTCATGCATCGTTTCATGGTGTGGAATTCTGTTGGCATCATTCGCTGTTACAACAATGAGCAGGACAATGCGATAGACATAGAATTTTGATGTCTTCAATAAAAACTGAGGTGATTGGTAGACTTAAAGCCACCTAGTAAATTTAAAGCCTGAGGAAAAAAACTTAAGCAGAAAGAATTTTTTTTTTTTCTCAGTGTGATGCTGACTGTGATTTGGACTGTGTTGAGGTTTATATCCAAATTCATGCATGCCAAGACTATTTTGTGGAGTCTGGACACAAAGCTAGCATACCTATACAGACTAATTCCTAAAGCTCTCTGACCTGAGTAAATCCAGAGCTTGAAGTTTCACACCTAATTCTCATGCTTTTTGGCTCAAAACAAACTCTTCCTTCTCTCAGGAAAAGAAGTTTGAAGGATACTTGAAATATTAGGGCAGGATAAGTGTATCATTGAGTTTAATAAGCCCTCGGGATGACTTGTAAAGGCCAAGGAAAAATCTGTTAGAAAAAAAGGAAAGTGATAGGAATTCAGAATCAAATTGCTGACGTGTAAAACTTAACCTGGGGTGAGTTCTCTTAACTGGCGGCAATGAAGCTTCGCTTTGTGAATCTCTCTTCTAGGATGCAGGAAAGACCAAATGCATAGACCTATCGAGGACCTACCTAACAGGGATTTGTACAGTTCAGCTTTGTGTTTGGCTTCTCGGGAATTGTGCCTTACCTATCTGGTATTTTAGGTTCCTGCTGGCTGAAGATGAGATTCCCTTCAAATGTGGGTTTAGTTTTGGGACGGGTATCCCATCATTTCAGCAGGGATGATTTGGGGGGGGGGGGGGGGGGTTGAGAGTGCTTATTCTGGTTCATAAAACGTAGGAACAAGGACCTGACCTGGGGAAGGGTGGCTGGAGACCACCAGCGATTGCTTGTCCACAGAAGTCTGGATATAGTGTAACAGGCAAGCACTGTCTGTATCCCTCTGTTTACATTTCCAGGAGAGGTAAAAGAGGCAAAATGCATGTGGAGCTGCAAAGCTTCATGGCAGTTTGGTAGCAGGTCTCATGAAGGAACCAATCTCTACTTTATACTAGTTCACTGCTTTTGGTGAACCTTTTTGGTAGACCTGCTCTTGAGAACAGACTCATGCTCGATGTAACTGGTGAGTGATATTAGGGGGGTGGTCTGGAATTCTCTCGCAGCACAGTGACAGGCGTTGAAAACAATTTCAGTTTGCTTTGACAAATGCCCTTCTTTTCTACGAGGCCTATTGCTTTAAGAGACAAGTGAGAGAGGAATGAGTTTACAGGGTCTGGCCACGTTTCCTCAAAAGCTCCGTTTTACTTATAGTGGTATTTCCAGAAAAAGACGGTAGAGGGGGCTCGTGAAATACATATGCTGGGATAGTCGGTACTTCTCTGCAGACACAGTCTTTTTTTCTCCTGCTGGGGTGGAGGAGGGAGCTGAAATCGGCTTTCAGGCAGACAGTGCACCACCGCTGTAGTCTGGGAGCTGAGAATAATTTTGAGAGGATGCTAAATGCGATCTACTCAGGGAAAAAGCATAAGTCATCCGAGGAAGTTAACTTTGGGCTAAGTTTATTTCTTTTAGTGTATGGAGTTTACGTGGAGCACAGAGTGACTTCAACTCCTTCACTGTAGAGCTTGCAGTCCTCGTTGCAGCAGAATAAGCTCTTTAAAAGGCCTTTGCAGTAGCTTTTCACATTTTATCATCTTGGCAAAGATTTAATTATATTTTCAAATAATCACGAATTATGACAACAACCTTCCATATATTGATATGACCAAATAGTGGATTTTTCATCATAACTCGGTCTGAAATGGGAGATAAATGTAGAAGGGGTAGGAAAGGTGAGTCAAGAATAAACAAGAGCCCAGGTAATAGTATATATCATGATGCAACTATAATACACACACACAAAACAATTTCTTTGCATGAGAAGTTATTTAATAAAATCTTATATATGTTTTTCCATGACTCAGGGCTGTTTCTTTAATCGGGTTGTTTTTGTGCTTAATGTGTCATCATGTTTGCTGTTGATAAGACACAAGTATCACAAATACTAAGAACAGAAAAAGAGTCTTGCTATAGTAAACCGGCGTCATTCTAAATGTTAAATAAAGGACAGTGTTTTGTTCTTGTTCAGCTATGTTTTAAGCCTCTACAAGCAGTATTCTAAAAGCTACCAGTCATGCTGTCTCAGTGTCTGGTCTGCGAGTGTGCCAGGGATGCTAAAATATCATAGTACTAGCACATTACTTGTAAACAGACAGAATATGTTATTGACTCAGAGCAGTATTGCAAACAGTAGGACATAATACAACATTGATTAGATATGTGCTTAACTGTTCTTTTAATATTTACTGTGCTGTTGAACAGATTAGAAAGGTGAATAGATTTCTTTTCAACTTGAGGTTTTTCTCACTGGGATGCATTTGCTATTCAATATGCCACCTTCTGACATGATTTAACTGTTGACAGGAATGACCTTCGATTTGCTGTCAGTGACAGCATATTGAACCTTAGTCAATATTCCCTTGTAGAGACATGGTTGTAAGTGATGTGTGGTGTGTTCAGTTCCACGTTTCCCTCCCATAATAGCAATGACATAATAACACTACTGGAACTATAGTGTTTTGGTTTTTTTCTCTCTAGGTAATTGAATTCATGTGGATTTTGGCCTCGTGTCCTGTAGGAAGACACAAGTACAAGGTGCTGAAAAATCCCCTGTAAAGCTAGGGAATGAAAGTGGAACTTTACAGAATGGTTTCTGCTGAAACATTGTGTCCTGGGAAGCATATTACAAATGTTCATTGTTAATGGTGTTTAGATGACATCTGAAAGCAAAACCTTCCCTGTAAAATAGCTAAATAGGATGATTTTAATGGTTTTTTCCATGCAAAGGTATACAGTCTTGTAGTGTGTCTGATGCAAAATAGTATTTCCTGGGGAGTGTGGAGACATACCAAAATCCATTGCAAGCCTGTTAATAAAAGTACCTCATTATGAATACAGATTTTGTCCAAGGTACTCTGTCAGCAAAATATCATGTAGGTGTAAATCACCCCTACTTAATTCTTCACAGACAAAATGCTGTAAGATTTAAATGTTATTCACAAATCCTTAATGGAAAGATAGAGGTGTAATGAGAATATGCCTTTTTTTTTCCTTTTTTTTTTTTTTTTCAGAAGTAGGAATGTGTTTGTGTAGAAGGGCTCAGTTCATGCCAAAATACACATCATCTCTGGGGCAGGCCTTGTATAAACTTGAACAATATGTGGGGTTGTCTATTGACTTTCAACTTAGCCTTGAGGTGTATTATTGATGGCTGCTCCCCTTCTTTAATGGCCCAGGAATATTGTTTGCCATGGCATTCATGTGAATGATTTAGTTTGGGTTTTGTATGTTATTGGCAGAAAGAGGTAACTAGAACAGTACTGTGAGCAATGGAAGTGAGGGTAAGTGCAGACCATGACCTGACAAAAAGCAGCCTCTGATACCTGTCATATGCACGCGGCCACCTTCTTATCATCCAGTGATTTGTCTAAGTACATGGGGTTTTTTCCATTTTCTTTAGTTTTGTCCAGGTTCCTGCATGTCTAACATACCTTCTAGCAACAGCCTCACCTGTAAATTCTTTTCCTTCTGGAAAAGCAGATCCCAAAGATGTCATACATTGTCTTCGACCTTTCTGTAACATGCCGGCTTATAAACTGACTGCAGGAACTGTGTTACTGGTTTGACTTAAGACCTGTCTGTTCCTGTGGGTGACCATGATCAAAAAACTGAATTTAGGTAGATTAGAGATCTTTTGATCTTTTCTTCCTCCATACTGAGTTTCATTGGATGGCTAGTGGTTGGAGATTAGAAGTCCAGAAGTGCAAACACCCAAGAATTGAAGTCTAGCTTACATATTGAATCTGGCACAAGGCTTGGTAGAGAAGTATTGTGCTGATCTACAGCTTCTCTCAGCCCATTGACCTGCATGGTCCTGCACACATGACAGAACATCCTTGCATCTCCTGAGCCATGCTTGATGTAGAAACTGAGTGGACAGCTCTTCCTTGCTTTTTGCAACTTTACTGCAAATTAGGTTTACCTTGAAGTTGTAATGAAATTGTTCCATTTGTTCCTTGTACTTTGATCTCGTGGCCTATGTTGAAGCTGGGCTTTGAGGAGGTGTTTTACAGGCAGCAAAAATCCTCTGGGAGCTGGCTAAGGAAATGCAGGACTGGAGCAGAGCTGCCAGAATCTGACATAAGATCCTAAATTGTAGGAAACTTCAAGTACCCCAGATTTCTGAGATCTTAAATGTCTATCAGAGGTACAATAGAACCTGACAAAACCTTTTTTTTCTCTCTGTTGAAAGAGAAGGATTGAACCCAAACCCTGATGCTTAACCCTGTCACTATTGTCCTCTGAGACAATAACATGTTAAAGAGACGTTAAAGTCTCTTGCTTTGGGGAATGGGGAGGCAAGAAATAAAGTACAAGTATATCATGCTATTTCTTAAGTAAACCGATTATGAAAGGCAGAAATATCAATGACAAGCCAGCAGCTTTTCCATGTAAAGAAAACTTAGAGCAAAATAATTTAATTACTACAGCAATTGTTGCAGCAACTTTATAAGTGGATACTAAGCTAGCTTTTTTCCTTATGCTAAGTGTTTTGCATGAGAGTTAATGTCAGCTCAAATCTTTCTGTCTTCCAACTGCTGCTTCAGGTCACAGATGCTACATGCAGAAACACAGTCTATAGGAGTCTAAAGTCTGTAAAGTCTATTAAATTCAAAGCTGGAGGGAGAGAGAAAGATTTTATTTTTTTTTAAAGGGTAACTATAGCTGAAAAGATGAGTGCACTTCATTTTTTTTGCCCTAGATTTTGAGCTGTGTTTTTTTCTGTGTGATTTTGTTTTAAACTATTACTGTTAGTTTTAATCATTTTTTTTCCCCCGATAACACAGAATGCTGCCCCGAAGTATGTCTACCACATGGCATCTAATAGAAATAAAATTGGCCAGCCCACAGTAAAATTAAACTTTTGAGCACACTGTTTTAGGTCCTAGCAGAGACTGGAGAAGACGATAGGAAATTTCTCTTCTCAAGACTCTGAAACTCCGTTTTAGTTGGACAATAGATATTGGCAATTTCAATATCTCACCTAATTAAATGCCTCAATATCTGAGTGGAAATCCTTTTTTACTCCAAATGAATATGATTTATAGGGATAAGAAAAGAGAAACTGAACCGGATATTTGTAATGAGAAGGAAAAAATTCCCTCCCCTCTTCTTTCTATGAAGATGAAAAAGAACGCCAAACCAAGTCTTGCCAGACTTCATTACTGGAATCAGCTGAGTGGTCAGGCAAGTTGGAACAGGATTAATAAGCAGAGTACAAGTGGACTTTTTGGCGCAGAGATCCATACGGCATGGAGCATTCATATGAATCACCGGGTGAAATGTCTCTTACAGTCCTTGACATTAAGTCTTTCATGCTGAGGTTCGTCCAGTTAAGTGGCTCGTTAATGGTGCATCTTTTGCATCATCAAATTCCCTTGGGGGTTATCTCAAATTTCCCCTCATTTGTTGGTTTATGTACAGCAATATCCTTCTAAGTCCTTGGCATCTGTCCCCTGTATGTAATTATGTAGAAATTAATCTCTGTCTATCTGAATGGCTCATTTTCCAAAAGTAACGTGAGGGCTGCTGCATTGTTATTAATAAAGCACCTAGATTTATCAGCTCTGCACAGAACAGGCACATGTACATCAGTAGGTAAGTAATACACTAATATTCTAGCTGTCTGGTCTATAATAGGGTGTTAGAATACAAATGCTTGCCTTTTTTTTTTTTTTTTTTCCCCTGTGAAGACAGCAAATGTCACATGTTTTCTACTATGTAAATTGCCTTAGTTAACATTAATCAAAATTGCTTATCTGCTGCAAAACACACTTCTAGATGTGCATCTCCAGGGCAGCACAAAGCCAAATGGGTGACAAGCTTCTAACAGATATCTCATGAAACCCTGTTCCGACGCATTTGTCTTTTTGTTAAAGGTGAAATAAAAGTCCATGTTCTTATCCTGTGATACAGGGTGTGATATGTGTGGGCTGGTCTTAGAAACTGTGACTCCTCCTTGCTCCATTGCATGGAAAGCCATGGAAATACATCCAAGACTTTTTCCCACAGGTCCCTGAACTTTGAGGGTTTCTTGCAAGACCATACATTAAAAGCTCACTTAAAAGAAGCATCCAGTTAAATCAAAACAGAAGTTCCCTCAGATGTCTGATGTCCCAGTGGGCTATGCCGTCACTTTCCATTTGAGGAAATGTGCATTTCCAGTGGTATATTTCCTTACTAAAGTAAAAAATTGGAATCCATACTAATACAGTAGGTTGGCTTCTCTATGGGGAGCAAAACAGAAAGCAGGTCTGGTAATGGGCTAGAAGTCACCAGTGAGACTGCTTCACAGGCAAATAGTTGTCTGCTTTGGGCTGAAAATATATAATCCATAAAATATATATATATATATACACACACACATTTACATGCACACAAATGTGCGGTTCAAACAGGTTCCATTGATAACTTTCTAGGCAGTGGTATTCAGTGGTCTCCATGCAATGGAGAGGTATCTGTGTTAACAAAATGAGAACTGGATGTATATAAAAGCTGCTTCCTCATTAGAGTAGTATGGTTCCCATGCACTTAGTCCTCCACATGTTTGAAAAGGTGAGACAGCCAGCACTGGAGTAATAACAGCCCAGGCAGTCTGTTTGGTTGCTCAGCCTCACATGAGTACTTAGAAAAGCAAGTCCTCTTGGATTCCATTTCCAAATATGGAGAACAAGAGGATAATTGAGCATGCATTTGTCAAGACTGAATTGTGCTTGACCAGCTGGATCTCCTTCTCTGATTAAAAGACTGGTTACATGGCTGAGGGGGGAGCAATGGACACAAACTACCTTTGGAAAGGCTCCTGACAGGATCTGTCACAGCATTCTTATCTGGAAGAAGGTATGGGTTCAAAGAACAGCCAGCCAGATGGGCTGAAGGTTGCTTAAGCTCCCAAGCTTTGAAGGGTAGTGATGATGGGCCAGCTGTCTGGCTAGCAACTGGCTAAGAGTAAAGTACCCCAGGGGTTGATTCTGGGGCTAATACTGTCCAGTATCTTCATCAGACAACTTCCATGATGAAACTCCCCCTTCCCCCACACGGCAAACATTAGGTTGTACAGGTTAGTAATAGAGCCTGTAAGGCTGCTGCATTTTCTGCTGGTAGCCTTGGGATTTTTACTAGTGCTGGGTTTTGTGACACACAAACTTCTGTAAGCTGTGGAAAACTTTAAAATAGGCTGAGTTTTCTAGCCAGTATGTGAATCAAAAAGGAGCTAAAGTGGTAAAGTGGTAAAGCAACACGTGGGACCTTGCTAGGTCCAACTCCACAACACATTAAAACCTCGTAAGCAAGGTGAAGCAGTCCAGCCCAGAGGGGGATTCAATTACTGGTTTAGTAACTCTTTTATAAATTTTACTTGCTGAAGGAGTTTAGTACCTTCCTGCAATATAAAATTCATATTACAATGTCATTCTCTTGCCAAAGAATGGCACTTTGAAATAGGTCAGTTTTCCTGTTGTGGTACCATTTTCCAGAACAGCAGCTTAATTTGTGATTTTTTTTCTCATACAAAACCTTTAAAATACAAGCTAGAGGACTAAATCTATTAAAGGAGTATTTCTTTTTTTCTGATATGATGTCTTCAATTCTAAACTGGTTAAATAGTGGCTGGAAATATACTGTGATCTCATGTAAAATAATTTTTTGTGTGAAAGGACAAAAATAGTAGCTTAATTTCAGTGCTCCCTGAGGAGGGCAAAAGCAAAACATTGTTTCCAGTGCAGACTTTCAAGGTTTTGTGGCATTAATTAAGAGCATATTTTGGGGCTATTATCTGTTGTAGGGCTTAGAACTTGCAGTGCCTAATTAAATTCTCTAAAAAGAACTAACTTCAGTTAGAGTCATGGATGCTGTGGCTCACACACAGGTTTGTGTTCTCATTGTTTGCTTTGTAGGAACATAATCTAAGAAGGGCAATACTGAGGGAAAAAACCTTGTACTTTCCAGCTTCTGCACATTTTCAACTCGAGGGACTGCATGGTTTAACTAAGCATTGTATGGGGGAAAAAGGAAAATACAGCCTTGTGTGTGTTCTTGAACCTGCCATCTGCTAGTATATCATTTGATAACCCCACAGGTCTTGTGCTGCAAGAGTCATGTAATAGCTGGTCCCTATTCAGTGTCTCCTTGCCACTCATTATTTTATAGATACCTGAATCGCTTTCTTTGGATGCAAAAATCCTAGTGTGTGTAGTCATTCCATGCGTGAAGGAATTGGTGCTTCCAGAGCATTGGCTGTCCTCGTTGTCCCTCCTTGAACTTTTTCCAGTTTCAGTCAATCTTCTTGAGCATGGGTGAGAAGGACCAGAACTGCAAAAATTACCTAAACTCAAATATGGGTTTGGATGTTCAAACATGGGTGTGAAGATGTTCTCTGCTTTTTTAAGAATGCTGAATGATTTCTGGGTTTTGATGACCATGCACTGCACTGATGAATTTGCTAGATATCCTACCTAACCCTAAACTGTTAGGATTGGTTTTCCATTTACAACACTTCATGTTGGAGTTGATGTCTCACTTTAACACTGTTACATAGTCCCATGGGTTCTCCTGCAGTTCTCACAATCTTCTCTTTACTATCTTGAATAACTAAACATAATCACTAGACTTTGAGTTACTATTTATCCCCTTTTCCATGTTGTTTGTGAATACTTTTCCACATACTGTGCAGCGCATCTAGTGATTACCACCAAGGAGCCAAATGCATAGGTTGTTTTGATGTAGAAATGCTGTCATTGCTAAAGAATGATAGAACTGATTCTAATTTAAACACAGGACTGTGTTGCGAGTATGTTTGCTAGGTCATTACTGTTGATTTTGGACCTTACACTCATTACCTCAGGTCAACTGTCTTAGCCACAGCAGTGAGACTGGGGCTGCTTTTCCAGGATCCCCTCAGATAAGTCTGCAGTGTGTTTCCTTACTCATAACCTCTAGTCCCGTCTTTCAGGGAGTATACAGGGAGCCTGTCTCTGCTTCTTGGCAGACAGCTGCTGCCCACTGGCCTCTGCTTTCTTTGGGTTTTGCACAGTTTCCTACTTCAGTCTCCATGAGTTTTATCCAGTTTCAAACGAATTCCTGCGGACCTGCCTTGGGTAAGCTTCTGCTCAGTGTTTGCCCAGCCAGCCTGGGTCTGGCTTGCTTTTATCATTTCAGCCTTGACTGTGATGAAGCAAAATTTAGTTGAAGTTGCCTGTATAATTCTGTTTAAAAACAGTTTTCTGTGGAGCACAAAATAATTTTCTGTCAATATTTTCTACATGAAATACACAAAGATACTTTACAGAAACTTTGCCGATACAAGTGAATTTAAAAACCTGATGTAATTCCCTCAATTTAATTGGAAGAACATCAATCATTAATAAAGACACAAACCAGAAAGAATTTGGTGCTGCACTTACAAATACAAGTTAGAAAGCGGCAACATTTGACAAAGGCCATTCCAGGCCAGTGTCTCATCCCCAGCAATGGCCAGTAGTGGGTTTTCAAGGAAGAACCTAAATCTGTGTAAGCAATGTGCTCTTCTGCTATTTTTCTGTCATAAGCAGAGGTAGCTTTGCAGTGTTTGTCTGTGATGCCCCAGGCAGAGAGATGCTCACGCCAGCAGCAGTTGAGTCAGTACTGGCTCCAGGGTCCTTGGGATGAGCTGGCTGCACTGCCCATGTGCTGCACAGCTGGGCCTTCCTATCCGCAGGGGCTGGCACCCAGAGCTGATGCATCCTGAGTGCCCTGGGTTTGTCCTGCATGAGTACGGCTGTCTGTGCGGCGCATGGGCAGCAGATGCTGTATGGCTGGTCAGTGCTGGGCATGCATCGTGCTTGTGTGCTGTGGGATCAGCTGTGCAGCGGGCCTCTCTGGTGGCTTTGCCAGTCATTGTGGTCGTCTCAATGCTTCAAACCCACAACCTCTCTATGGGTAGCACGTAATTTGGAAAAGATGATGTGTTTTGATGAATCTGGGTAATGCAAGATGTGCTTAATGATAAAGAGTTTTAAATAGCTGCTATGGATACATTTCTGGTGCATCTCAAAGTTTGGGATTAATCTCTTATCCACTGAAGACAGGGTCAAAAATCACACTTGTTTCTACTGAAGCAGGTATTGGGATCCCTTTCGGCTTTCACCAAAAAAACCTGCTTCCAGTACTCATGAGAGGAATAGAGAAGGGTGACAGGTAGTGAAATCAGTGCTTGTTTGGATCATGGCAGTCAGGCCAGCAACTTGTCTGGAGTCAAGACTTTGGCCATGGATTTTAATTCTTCCAGTGCTGAATTTCCATTCCGCTGACAGTGAAGAGGAAAGAATAAGATAATTGAATTCACTGACTATAGGAGCAGGTTCAGCTCATTTCTTTGCTGTGGTTCCTTTGTCTTGGGTAGTTCCCTTATTGTTAAGAAAAAACAGCATTGATGCATCTAACTCACAAGGGCTCTGTGAGGCTTGCAAATATGTCTGAGGTACTCCCAGCTGCTGAAGTGCTTTTGATTGACAATACCACTTTCATGTAATTTTTCTGTGTTTCCTTTTGTATTGTTTTCAATTACAGTAATTTCAACAGAGCTGTCTACAGTCAGAAACTAAAATTGAATACAGAAAGATGTAATGTTTCAAGGAAGTGTAAGTATATCAATGTGATTTTTTTTTTCCTAGAGAAAGGATATAGATTTCTCAAGATCAGCTCTGTATTCTCAGTTTAACTGGCAGACAGGAAATGTTTTTTTCTTTCTTTAGGTCCCAAAGGATGTTCCTTTGTTAGAAAGCCAAGCCTCCATTTCCTCCATTTCTTGTAACCAATAGCAAACGTGGTGAACATAGAGTAGACTTGGCACCAAATGCATGAACTTGTAGCAAATTTCTTTTACAAACCAATTTTGTTTGAACATTGGAAGTCTGCCTTTGTTTTCTGCCAGCTAACCTGGTAGGCAACTAATTGATTTTCTTGTGGCCAGATGCTGGAGCCTACCCTGATGTTAATGAGACTTCACTTACAGAAGCAGGCTCAATGAGGTTAAACAGCAACCCACATGTCCCTGATGCAGCTAGTGTATGCTGAGAAATGTTAGAAATGTCTGGGTCTGAATCCTCACTTTGACCCTCAACAAATTTCCCCTTTCCTCCCCAGCAATCCCTGCGTACACTGAATGTGGCTAGAGTGCATAATGCACACATAAAGGTACACAGGCGAGCTTTGGTAACAAAGCTAACAGCTCTGTACAGCCAGAAACCTGCTTTTACGAGGGCTAATTGGAGTTTGGGTGGCAGAGTGTGCTGTCCAAATTGCTATGCAGCTTTACACATAGACTTATGTCCTGTTTAATGGCAGGATGGAAATTTCAAGAGCTTTTTGAAACAAATCAGTCGTGTAGTGATGAGAAAGCTGTGACTGCAGCCAAGTGGTTATGTTCAATAAGGCGGCTTTCCAGGATGTCCAATCAATGTGCCATGATGATTGGGAGCAGGTACTTTGTAGATGAGAGGGTTGGAGAAGTATTGCAAGGATGTACAGAAGTACCATCCTAAACAGCGCAAAAAAATAGGGCAGAAAACAGCCCTGGAAGTGAAGCTCCTGGCTATGACTGGCACACAATTGTCAGCTGGAGGGCTGCAGGAGCAGAAGCATCACATGGCTAAAGCTGACCTCACGGTCATGGATGCACAACTGTAAGTATCAACTGTGTCTTCTACTTTTCTGTACAGAGGTTAGGAGACTTGGATGCTGGTGTGTGCCATCTCCACAAACTAGTCTGAGTCAGTATCTGCATTGTTTCCTCCTCGCTGTCTTTCAGGGGATGATTTTTCTTGATTTATGTCAGATCAGGACATAATACCCATGTGCTTTAAAGGATTGCTGCCTGATGAGTTTCCATGATTTTGGACTTGTGTAAAGTTTCTCTGCCATGAGACTTTCCTTTGCAGAACTGCTGAGGTTCTTTTCACTTACAATGAAATGAAAGGTAAAGTTTTGCCTTCCATTTTGTTTGGGTTTGTGCCAACACCTCTGAATTGCTTCTCCAGTGGTTTGCCTGACCACACAGCTATAGAAACCAGTGAGAGACAAGGACAGTTTCAGCTATTTGGTTGTCACCCAGCAGGCATTTCTAGTGTTTAAGTTAGGGTTTGGAAGTTTTCTAGAGGATAAGTTGGTATATATGGTTGAGTTTGATTATTCCAGGTTGCCTGCTGTATTTACTGCTGGTTAAAAAGTAACTTGAACAACCAGTTGCTTGCTTTCATCATAGGCTCGTGATGTATTGATGAATTAGCCATGTATTTCTTGCTCCGAAGTATTCCTGCATGCTGCTTATCCTTGATACGTAAGTTACAAGCAGAATGGCAAATCTAGGAAGCCTCTTATAACAAGAATAAAAATAAAAATGAAAAACTCATAAAGGACAAAATTATAGGCTAGAATTGCGATAGCGGGATATCTTCATGCAAAAATTCTTTTTCTGCTTGCAGACAACCTGCAGGAACATTTTAAAAGATTATCTGTGTAGACAGTATTTTCAGAAATAACTACAATGTTTTATTAGAGGAAACTGTGGTAGTGAAGGAGGACAGGGGAAGGAAAGAAAACATACAAGAAGTAAGTCTGTTATGTTACCTGACTCAAATTGTACACTTTACTTATCCTGAGGTTAAATTTGATCTTGATAGTCAGTTCTGCGTAGAAGTAGTTTGCTGTAGCACTGATGCAGTACCACTCAAAGAGAGCAATGAGTTTTTCTGACTGGTGTAGTCTAGTTTTTACAAAATGGGAAGCTAAAATTGCAAGTTTATTCAAGCTGTTAGTAAATTTCAACTGTCTTATCTAGCAAGAAAGAAAAAAAGAAAAACAGATCAATAAACTTGATAAAAATAGTTTTATGGTATGAGCGGCCAACCTCTGAAAATGCATTTAGATAACTGCTGGTCAGTTTTCATCTAAATACTTCATAACAACTTCTCCACAGTTAATAATTTAATAATCATTCTAACTTTGATAAAATACAGTCATTGGCACCTACCTATTTTGTCTAATGCTGAAACACCAAGGTTCTTTCAGGTCATGTTTCCAACAAGAATTTATTTTGTCCATTTGTCTCCCACTGCATATTCTTCTTAAATCTTAATAGCAGGATGTGGTTAGAAGATCATGCATGATATTACAGCTCTTAACAACAAAGCTTTTCCAGGAAGGGATGCTGGCGAATTGTCTGATACAGTCCTTGCAACCACCCCCCAGCAAAAGCACTGATGTCTTGTCGGACGGGATGTCTGCAGTTAGCTTACCCACTATGAGAAAGGTGCAATGAGGCTGTAAGTCTTGTGAAAATAGCTGTGAAAGTCCCTTGACCCTTAATGGAAAGTTATTCAGTAAGGTGTTCTTGTGTTACCGAAACAAATAAACAAAAAAACCCCAACCAACCACCCAGTCAGCATATCATGAACTAACTCAAAGCAAAGCAATGGAATTGTACTTTTCTGATAGAAAATATGGATTGAAATCTTGTTACAGCACAAGGCAAGTGTCTCATCCATTTACAAAGTAATTCTTCCTAGGTGTTGATGGCTCGCTTTGCCATGGAATTATTTTAAAATATGATCCATTTTAAATGTGATCCACTTTCTTAATTTCTTCCTAATTAGTCTTCTATAGACATTATGTAGGTCAGTGGTCCCTCAAGATACAGATGACCTGCTGCAAGAAGGAGAAATATTACTCCCAGGTATGTTCACAGGCCTCACAAATCTGTGTTGCTCTCCAGAGGGTTGATTTTTTTTTTTCCTCTTCTCATTCCTTTGAATAAATAAATAAATAAATAAATCTTTGGCCTAAAGCGACCTTGAAAAATGGTAAATGCAGCCAGCACTGAAGAAGCTAGAAACAGGTCCCAGAAATTAGTTGGAATCCATATGCCAGTTCTGTGATCTCTTTGGTGTCTTCTGATTCTGCTTAGAGGTTTCCAGCAGACGTTGCTGAAATCAAAGATTAAAGCAGAGTTCGTTGGGTATGGTGCTGAAGGCAAACAATCTAAGATGTGTAAAATTGTAAGGTGGGGACCAGGGACTTTTCTGGAACCAGGGTTCAGTTGCTGGTGGTGTGATCATGGCTGGGTTTTGTGAGAACAGTTCAGCAAAGGATGAGGAGAGAAAGTGCAAAGCTTTCTTTCCTTAGACTTTGTCTGTTGTATAGAACTGAAATGAAAATGACTCTCAGAAATGAAATGACAGCTAAAGTGTCTCATTGCTTTTCTTGAGTTTTGTTACAAAAAGCCTATTAAATGATGAAATTTGTTAGACCACATTATTGAAAAGAACTGATTGTTTGGTTGGCACATGAGCTGGGCCTCAGTGCTTTCTGCAGGCACTTTGGGACATTCCTTGTGCAAGCCGTACCCTGCAAGAAATCAGTCCTCATTCAAGCAGTGTTTGGACAATGCTTGGCATGCAGGAGAGCCCATAGAGCTGACAGGAGTGTGACCAAAGTACGCGTGTATTTACACAGCTTGTGCTTATCACCAGACAGAACTTTCCTTCTTGACCATAACACCCCAGTGGGTGCTGCTGTGCTGACGTACAGAGGTTCCCTGTTTCCTCTACATTATGTGGTCCCTTTGCCTTGTGGGTAAAGGCAAGGTACTGAGCTCCGCAGACCTAACTAGGCCCTGTAAAGCCATCCTTGAGGGTGCCTCCTGTGCAGCAGAAATGTGTTTGCTCTATGCCTGACCCAGATACCGATGGGAACAAAAAAAAATAAATCTTTGAGGTTTCCCTATGCACATTGGTGTTTTGCTTTCCATAGAGAGCAGCTGTGAGCCATAGAGGCAGCTGTTTCAGACAGTGAAATGCACTTAACAGTTACCAATGGCAACAGGTCTCCTGGTGACAAAGAAGCTCCTCTCCTGGTTCTGATGCCCCTCTGTAATGTATAAATCTTCAGCCTGATGGTTCCCCCCTCCCCATTCACCAGATGAACTGTAGGTTTCAATAGCTACTTAAGATCCTGTGGTTGAAATAGGATCCAGAGGTGTGTATGTTTATACTTACCAGCTGCCACAGTACAAACTCTGTGGTATGAGGATCTGATTTAGTATAAATCACCACTTTAGTGCTTAGTGATACATTATAGTGCAACATCAGACTTTGAGAAGGGCCTGTGTGGCTGTTATGGTGCAGTGATGAGGCCAGAAATGCTTGCTGCTCTGAATAAGGATCATTATTGCAGTGGACTGACCTATTACTGTGATCTACCAACCCTTGCAATCAATAACACATCCTTTCACCAATCATCACTTAAACTGCAGGGCTTGAAGCTGAATCTTTCTTAGTTAATGTAGCAGACTCTCGTGTAAACTTAGCACGAATGCTCTGTGCTGCTGCTTCAAGGCTCTTCATCGGTGCCATGGTTTGGTCCTTGTTTTGTGCAAGAAAACCTGGTGCCTCATGTGACTGCTGATTCGGTTTGGAAGGAGTGGTGTTGAAAAACTCATTTGTTCCTTTTGAAATAGATCTTACATTTCTGCCCCACATGCTGTTTTTCCTGTTGGATTCCCAGACAGACATTGTGGAGCCTGGTTTGTCCAACAACTTTCAATGAGGGTTTTCAAATGTTTCAGGGAAGAAAGTCTAAATATTAATTCTCCTCAGAAAACAAGAACCTTACACTCTTCTTCTGGAATCAGTTTCTTATTTCCAGGAGGCTGCAGCTTCTCAGATAAGACTTAGGTGTGTTTTTCTGTTTAGGAGCTAATTCCAATTTATCACTAAGACTGTCAATAGCGTCTTTGTTGCCATGATGTCTAAAGATGTGCATGAAAGTCTGACATAATAATTTATTCCTGCCATTTGAGTAAGAGGCAAAGTGTGTGTGAGAGAGAAAGAGAGAGAAGAAAAATAGATCATGTCCAGGAAAAGAAAATTGAGGTGTTTCAGTAAAGCTTGAGGAGGTGATGAATGCTGTTGATGTAATATGCAAATGGAAAACCAAGTCATTTGGCAGCAGCTAGAAAGCAATTTACCTTGCTGACCAGTATCACCTCGGCTGCATTTCTGTGCTCCCTCTATGGCTTGCACACTCCTGCTGTGCCTAGTCTCTAGCTCAGTGCCTGGGTTGGCCAGGGCTGTTATGTTCTTGTCTGTGCCCAAGAGATGGAGTTGCACAACTAGTTGTTACTGAAGATAATAGCAGCTCGTCATAGCTTTCAGATACTCTGTGGGACTGCATAACCTCCTGCCTGTTCCTGTCTAGCATGCATGATGGTAGCAACCAGGCTCTGACATCCCCTAGGATTTTCCTAACCTGCTCTTCTTCTGATGGGTATCAGTTAACGATGTTAAACATCAGGACACTGTTGTTAGCCTGGGCTTGAGGACAGAGAACAAGTGAGAGCCATGAGTATGATCCAGATTTCACTGAAGACAGCTAAAACATTGATGTGGTCCCATCTGCTGGGGAGGTGCTGGCTGGGCTGTATGCTCTATGGCATAGAACTGCTAAAAGCTATGACAGTGCGACTGAACCATAGTTGTGTCAGGGCTGCACCCAAACTGTAGCGCAGAAGCTGTTTGGAGCCTGGATTGCAGTGCTGGCTCTATGGAGACTGAGCCAGGGCTGTTGGTGCTTCTGGACCTGGGAGGGTGGCACTTGTGCGACTGCCGAGGCTCTGCCAGTAAGTACAAGCATGCCCTTGAGATAGTCCTGTGGGTACACAGTGTTGCATCTCAGCTCCCCATATTCTTCTGTTAGAGCTGGAGGCAGCTCCAGCAGCTCTCGATCACGGGCAGCTTGGCTCTGGCCAGTGGCCTGCAGGAGTTAGTTGCTGGCACCCAACCAGCACTGTTCTGTGGGTATGGGTGGGCTTTGGGGGAGTTATTAGTCACCTAGGTTACCCAAAGGACTGTCAGTTGGGGAAGAACATCAGGACTTAGTCTGGAAAGCCTCCCCTTATCTGATAAGAGCCGGAGGAAAGGATTGATTAAATATTGCTGGATGTGAAGGACACGGTTCAATTGGATGGAAACAGCAAGCACCAAATACTGTGCAGCTCCTTGTGTGCTGGTTCACGGTATGCAAGTACTGTCTGGAGAAGATTAATTTTGACTGTAGGGGTTTGGTTCTTAATGTTTCATCTGTGTGGCTTTTCCTACTCAGGTAAGACAAATCAAAGTGAATATTTAATGAGAGTGTGTGTGAGCACAGTGCTGGCTTGCAGAAGCCCATCCACACTGCAGATGTTTCTGCTGTAGGGTCTGTATATGGGTAAAGAAAGCAGATATGTTACAGGTGATTGGCATCTGCATTGTTGTAGCTTTCCACTGTTGTATGGGGCCAAGAAGACTGTGCCAGCTGACATGCTGTGGTTTCTATGAGAGTTTTAGTGCCCCTGTGACCAACAGGGACCAGTTGTCTGTTTTGGTAGATCTCCAGAGTGATCCTTGACACAACTGATCACCATTTGATGGGTAAGTGTATAAGATATGTGGCAGCCTGGTTAAAGTCTTGTCTGGACGGTGCCTATTCACTGGGCTAATTCTGGTCAGTAAGAGGCAAGCTCCCTTTCCTGTGGTGTACCACCAGCCTGTGGTTGTTTCAGTGTTACTGTAGCAATGGTGAACATTGTTTGACTATAAAACCATGTGTTTCAAACAGGAGTATGTGTGCCTAAATTTTTAAGCTGAGGTTAAGAGTGGGAAAGTCTAACTACATAGCTCTCCAGAGCAATTCCAGGTGTGTTTCAGACTGAGTACTTCAAAACGCGCTTGTTTGCAGCTGTAGGGCAGCTGTGTAGCAGCAGCTGCTATGAAACGCGCAGAATTTAACAAATCTGGGTTGATAAGCCTATGAAACCATATCATCCACAGAAATGCTTGATAGGAAGCCATTAATTAATCCTAAAATTAAATGGAAAAGGAGCATCCTGATTAGCAGCAGGGAGCTTGTTTTCTTAAATCTACAGAGACTCTCTCAATTTTTTGCCCCTCTCAATTTTATGGTGGAGAACAGGAACTATTCTGAGATTTGTAGCTTGGAAAACCACACGCTCCTCTTTATCTTCGTCTCTTCCAATACCTCCTTGTCACATCATGGATTGCATTTAAGTGATTGTCATATCCTGTCTGCAATGCAAGGGTTTGGAGTGACTGGCTTTCCACTTACTGCTTTTCTCCTGCACCTCTTTCAAACTTTATGCAGTTTTCTGGGTTTTGCTTTTAGAGAAATGCTCTATTTTTGTGCATCAGAGGTGCAATAAGCTATTTGAAAAGGGCACCATTTGGACTGTTTTCCCCTTACAATAATTTGAAAATTAATGTCTTAACATACTTCATTTTTCCTGAGACCTGTTTCTTCCCCTTGCTCTTTTCTGGGTGTGAGAAGTATTTATAAAACCACCACTTTAATTCTGTCTTTCCATATTGTAGTGACAAAAGAGATGGTCTACATTAATGTCACAGACTATGACCGAGGGGATTATTAGTACCTTGGTTCTGTTATCACAGTTGTAAATACTAGAGGTGTGCTTCTTCCCGAAAATACAATGTGGTAAGATGTTGAAACTGTCAGTGATTCAGAACAAACTCTTTGCTGTAGGAAGAGTGATTGAAAGGATACTTGTGTGCTTAGAACAAGCAGCTTGGGAAAACACCTTTTGAAATCATCCCTCAAAGGCACCTTGCTGTGTGTTCTCCGCAGCCTACTCGGGAAGAAGGAAACAATCAGTAATTACATGGGAATGTCAGGCTGGCCGCCTGCGCACTCCTACCTCTGCGCTTCGCTCCTTTCCTAGCAAACCTGACTCTTGCTGCATTCCAGAGCTAAGCACAGTTTTGCATTCTTTGCAAAGAGAAAATAATCAGTTTTGATAGTAGGTTGAGAGTTGGCTTTAGCAAAGAAGGGTAGGGAAGTAAGCTGTGTTATTTGCCTACAGTTGAAGAGATGAGTTGGCTGCTCTGAGGGTAGGCTGAGCTGCTAATCCTTCCCTCTTGCTTGTTCAGGCCTATGCTAAGATGCCTTTGGGCTGGCTTTGAAGGAGGACTGATTCACTGAAAACATCTGCTCCTGTGTTCTTGCTTTCCAAGTAACCAGATCTTGTGGTGTGTCTGACATTCAGAAATTTGGATTAGGAAGAAAGGTTAAAAAGACAAAGTTATGGTGGACTAGAGAATGAGAGACTAACCTTTCCCAGAGTCATGGATGGATGCAGTGCTGTTTTTTCTGTTAAGATAGATTTTTAGCAAAACTTCAGAGCATCCCCTGCTCTGTCCTTCTGTTGTGGAAGCTGCTTGACCCAACTCCCTGATGCCTTGCCTCTGCCCCGTCTGCACCTCTCCTGGCAAGTACCCGGATTGTTTCAGGAACATCTGCTCACCTCTGACATAGTATTGGCTTTGTTAATCTACAAAGGGATTCACTGCTTCAGCAGGAGTGTATCTTTTGTGTATTTTGATATTTGTAGAAACATGTGGAGAGAGTTAAACCAAGCTCTCAAAGTATCATCAGGGCAGCTCCTCTTGTGCGTGCTGGACTGCTCACATCTACACACAGAACTGGGTGATGGAGTGTCAGGAGTGAAAAACAGCGGAGGGTTACCTGTAATTTGTACTTTTGTCAAACCCAGTTTATAAATTGTCTTGAAAACATGGTAATAGCGTGAATCCACTGTGTTGGCAAGCATGGAGAGGTACCTGCCATTACATACCTCCTGACAACACGTAGCCCACAAGAAGGAAGCTGAGTGCAAACACCCCAGAGTTTCAAATCCAAGCCCAAGGCAACTTTTCCATGTTGAGGAGGAAGAGGACTCACTTCTCATTTTTCTCACCCATCCCTTCATCTTAATGGGGCCAGGGTGGGGTAGATGGGTTTTGTAGAAGGAGTAGGTAGGGGACTTGTAAAGGGATACTGGTGTATTCCCCAAAGGAAGAGGGCGAGTGATGGAAAGGGGGCTTTCATTCTCCCTCATTCTTTTAAACCCAATGCCCTCTCCTTGTCTGCTTTGCATCTTCCAGGACATGTTCTGCTGGAAATTTTAAACACTGGGAATATAGTATTACAGAAGAAATACTGCTGGGAGGGACCATCAACGGTTGGTAAGTCCAGCCCCTTGCCCAAGTCAATAATGATTACAGTTAAGCCATTCCTGTAAGATTCTTGCTTGATCTCAGTTGCAGACTTGGCATCTTCTTGGACACTCTCACGGTATTTACCTCTTCATTAAAAATCTGCTAACCTCTCTGTTACTCCTTACCACAGCCGCTGCAGAGTCAGAGAATGGGTGGTCTGTTTCCTTGTGGCCTGCAGTGGCTTTTCATCTGAAGATGGTTACTGTGTGTCTCCTCTGCCTAGTCCTTCTCCAAGCACCCTGGAACGGATAAACCTGGTTATTCTGGATGGCTGAGACAGAGTGACTTGCTGGACTTGCCCCATTGGGTTCTTACCTTCCAAGAAGTGTGTTGTGCAATACAGGATGCCATGCTCCCTGATACAGTGTGAAAATACATGGTAAAACCCTGTTCTGCTCAGGAGAGAAGGGAGCAAAGGACTACTTTTAATTATTTTTTTTAAAAAAAAGAAGTTAGAAAAAATATTTGAGACAGGTTATTGTCATTTTTATTGAAGATAACTGTGTAAAATCCTTTTTTCTCCTTCTGGTAGTCCATCCTTGATGGCTGTATTGGCAAAGGAGTTGGGCACTGTAATGTGGCAGGAAGTGTCTTTGAGGTGCCTGAAGTGTCCTGCTCCTGCCTGCTCCTGTCCTTGACGTGGTCTGAGTCTTCTCCCCAAAGCACAAGGCTGGCTTAACATTTGCTGACAGTTGTGAGGGGAGTTAGTTTCTGCTTGTACATTATACGTAGGCTGTAGCTGGTGTTGCTGTTATGCAGTTGAACTCTTCCCTGGCTGCAAACCTCTTATTCCCACACAAAACTCTTGTGCTAGAAGACAAAAGCATTCTTTATAATGCTGTAATGAATGTAAGCAAAGCAGTTCTCTTACTGCCACCCTGAAGTGCTGCCCAGTGAATTTCAATCAACTGAAAATCCTCCCCAATTTAAATTGTATATTCATTCACCAAGGCTGTGCCCTTTGCTCTCTCAGAATGCAGCTGCCTTTTTAACCCTAGCATACCACAAAATTTCAAAATTTATCATACACAAGAACAAATTTCTGCTTCTGTTTCTTTTCCATTCCTTCTTGCTCTGGGCTTCTTCCCCCTCCCCCCCTCCCGCCCCCAACCTGCCCAGTGTTTTATATCATGCCTATTAGATTAGTATCTGAGTAATTCCTCCAGCTGTTTAGGAGGTTCAGCCTTTTTATGGGGGCTGGTGTCCCTCTGTGGGCAGATAAGGTAGGAGGAAAGCAAAGGAAGGTTTGTAGTGATTCCTTGTGTCTTGCTTGATTGGCACCACAGTGGTTCTAGGGGAAGGGTGGGTGCAGCTAATAACTGTGTTTGAGGGGGCAGATATGTATCGTCCTGAAAAGAAATGCAAAAGGTGACGTGATGGAAGTTTTTGAAAGAATACAGTTTTCTCATCTCCTGTGTGGTGCAATGTTGTTCATGTTCATACAGACATAAGATGGGCCACATCTCTCCTCTTTGACATGCAAAATGCTTCATGTCAACTGTACCAACGAAGGCTCAATGTCAGGAAGGCACTAGGTTATTGTGAATGACCAAAATCTTACTGTCATTTTTATCCTTAAATGCTTATGTACTGTCCAGAAACCACCTCTTGGTGACAGTCCCACCCCCTGTGTGCTTCTACAAAGCCTGTTGACCTGGATTTCACTCCAGAGATTTTCAGGAAACACAAAAAATATGGGGTTTTCTCAAGCTCTTCCAGGTGTGGCTAAATACGATGCTGTATCTTGTGCGCCAATTTATAATGGTGGCATTCAGATCTGTTAATTTCCCCCATCTTCTAGTGCCTTTATCAATATCTAAGAGCAAGTATGGGGTTTTTACGTGTCTTTACAATAACCATCAATGTTATTACCTCTGTTAAAGCATAAAAAATTAAGCATTAGAAGATCTCATCAAAATATCTGTAAGCAGTAAGGTGGAAACTTTTGCTGCCTGGCTGCTGGGAGTGTGCACGTGTGCAGATGATTCAGCTGAATGCTTCGAAAAAAGCACATATAGTTGTTCAACATAATAATGAAATTTATGGGACAGTGAATGAAGTATCTTGCTCTAGAACAACTGTGTTTATGGTGGCCTTCAGGAACCACAACTTCAGTTATATCAGAATATTTTTCTGACAAGCCTTATCTCCTTTCAAGACAAAGGCATAGTATTACAAAGGGAAGATAGACTTCAAGTTAAAAATACATAGGACAAGATTTGGAGATGCTCTGATTCGCACTTGGGATTTGCTCTCCTGTTCACGGAAGTGCTGTTTCTCTCCTGACTTTTGTGCACATATAGATGTGTTCTTCAATGCTCTCCTGGTGTGTGCCAGGAAGAGAGGTCAATGGTGGGAGGCTGTCAAAGACTAAAGCACTTGAGGCAGCTGACTAACAGCAATGTGTGAAAGGGAGCCTGGCCAGGTTTGTCGATGGGGGAGAAGTAATGTGCAGTGGCATCTCTGGGAGGGGAGAAGAAGGTCACGAGGCTGATATGTTTGGTATCAAACTGGGACCTGTGTGGGGAGTTGAGACAAATGCCAGAGAGCCTTGGGCAATAAATGGAAAATGATGAGCAGCCTAAGCAAGGTTAGTGAAAGGGAAACTGAGCTGTAAAATTGCTACTGTTCAGAAAATGCACCATAAGCTATGCAGGAGAGGCTGGACTTCCGTAGGGGTAAGGATCATCTGTACGGTGAATGCCCTGGGGAGAGGAGGAAGCAGAGACTGGGAAGTATTGAATAAGGAGTTTGTTGTGTCTTGTCTTGGGATTAGTGTTCTACAGGTTATTCAGCAAGGAACAATTACATCTCTATTTCCTTTAATCCGATACATGCCTCTGAGCAAGTGAGATGTTACAACCACAGGGGCTGACTGAGGGAGGAGAAGATCTGTTATTATGAAAAGAATCTGACGGCTCTACACTAGGCCCATGGAAGTCCCATAGGGAAGGATGCCTGCTGCTTCAGTCCTCTCTCAAGTATCTATGCCACTGTTGTGCTTCCCAAGGCAGGAAGGATGTCCCAGAGTCCTCCTCCCCAGAGCACCCCATGTCTGTTTTGCCCTATGCTGTTGGAAAGCTCAGGATTAGTTCTGCTGAAAGCTTCAGATTTATCTGTCATTAATCAGATGTGATCGCTATTCTGGGAGTTTATGGATGGCTTCAGGAGACAAGTCTGGGAACTTGAGATTTGTATATATTTAGCTCTAGAAAGTATTGCCTTCCAAAACAAGATTTTTATCAAGAAAGGTGATAGAAATATAATGGGTACACAGTCAGGAATGCTTTGATGTTAACAGAAACCTGAAGAGATGAGATGCATGAAATGCTTCTATCATTTATGCAGAGATTTGAGAGAGGACGACTAATGGATTTGAAGGAGAATTTCTGATTTATGCATGTATGATTTCTTTCACTAAAAATTTCTGATACTCAACCGTTCATGTTTCAGTCTATTCTTAGGCAAAGCAATGGCAGCTTGTCTGGAATTATTTGTAAATGCGATAGGAAATGCAGCCAGTCAACAGTTTAGAGAAGAGCCTATGGCTGCATGCTATTGGAAAGATGGTGAGGTAGTGATGAACTGACTTCCTCAGATGTATAGGTTTGGACACTAGCTAGATACTAAAAAGCACAAGTCATTGAAAATATTCTGTTGCATTCTCTGAATTTTTCCTAATCTCTAACACATCACAGCTCTACCTGTGCATTTGTGTGCACTGTCCAAGTGTGTGTATTTCTATTGCTAACCCAGAGACTCTGGGGGAAAAAGGGCCAGACCACTCCAACCTCTCACCAGTTTTTGCAAACCAAATGCTCCTCAGCAAACACAGCTTTGTAGCAGCAGTACTGTGCATGCACTCTCCCTCCCTTTGCATTTTAATTGTATCTGGAAAACAAAACTTCAAATGGGATGGGTTTGATCTTTTACAACAGCCCTGCAAAAAGTTGTGTCCACTTTCAGCATCTTGGAGAAAGGTGGAGAAAGAAGGAGGCGTCTCCTTCAGAAGTTTTACTCTCTGGCAAAAAGGCAAACCGGTGGGTGGGTGTGATGTGGTTTAGGAAGCAAATGCTATTGTCTTGATCGATATTAGGCTATGAAACTCTGGAGAACGGGACAGTAACAGACTGTATTGAAATATACAGCTTAAAACAGATGTGGTTGGTATGGGTATTAGGAAGGCAGATAGTGTAAGATCGTTTTGGTTAAAATAACTGAAAACTTGCCATATCATTGAACTCAAAGTGAAAGGGTTAGCTGGGTGCCTGAGAGTTGAATATGGACTAGACCCTTGTACTTAACAGCAAGTAGTTCTTGTGTCTGAGTTTGATCTGCGCAATAGAGAGAACTGTGCCAACTCCATGCAAGGTTTGCCAGAAGTACATTATATTATCTACTGTGAGGTCCACAATGTGCATTTTCCTTTGGTGTCCCTGAGTGCACCAGTGAACCAAGTGAAGCTCTCCTGGAACTGCTTCCCTGCTTGCTGAGTTTCCTTCCAGCACACCTTGCTTCTCCATGAAGCAGCTAAATTTCAGGTGAAGAGGCAGGGAGACCTTTTCTTCTAAATATGTCCCAATCTTTAATCTTTCTGATTGGACTTTGTTTGCAGGACCCCAAACTCAGTGATGAGTACAAGTGTGGGTTTCTCTGTACATCTGGAATTAATCCCCCAGCCTCAGCATGATGGTTTTAGGTGGCAAAGCATGAGGTCTTGGTTCCCAGTTCAGCCAGTGGAGAGAGCAGGGCGTGCAGGGTGATATGTAGGGAGCTGTTTAAAACTGGTTGTGGGAAACGGAGTGGATCTGAGCTCTGCCCCATCCCAGGTGCTTGTTGTGAGGTTGCACATTGGACATCACAGGAATCAGAGCCCGCAGTTCTCTAATACCAACTGCTAAATAAGCAAAGCTATTCAGTTTCAGAGCAGAGCTGCCAGAGGATTGAGCAGCAGCTCCCTTGGTGCTGTAGTACATCATGGGCTTGGGGTTATAGATGTCAAGGTTCCACTCACTAGCGGGCTTGAGTCCTCCCTGGGCTGGCTGTTCTCTTCAGGGAGCCACCGAGTATTATTTGGGGCACCCACAGTGGCTTCTGCATTCCTGAGTTACTAGCAGTTCTAGGTCTCTGGCTCTAAGGCTTACTCCTTTTGCTTTCCTGTCATTTGCAAGTGGAAACTACTATTGTACATGCCATCACCTACCAGGAATAGAAGGATGCTAGTTGCCAGGCTGTTTTGCAGTAGCCTGCTGTGTTGATGATTGGAGAGTGGATGGGGCTGCCCTGCTTCCCTCTCCCTGAGAGCTGTCAGTGTGTGACAAGAGAGCAGTATTGGTAAAATGATGCAAGAGATGATGCCACTGCTTTTTTCAGACTGCAACAGCATCTCAGTGGGAGCCGCATGCCATGGTCAAGGAGGCAGGTGACCTGCATCATCCCAAGCAGCTCTGTGCAGCAGTGTGCACACATACAATCTGGGTGTTTTCCAGTCTGCTCTCCTGCAAGCCCAGCTCACAAAAGGACTTGAGCTTTGAAGGGAGGAGAACTGGTCTCTTAAGTCGCTTAGAATCATGGAATGTGTTAGGTAGGAAGAGACCTTTAACATTCACCAGGTCTAACCCCCCTGCATTGAGCAGGGACATCTTCACTAGAGCAGGTTGCTCAGAGCCTCATCAAGCCTGACCTTGAATGTCTCCAGGGATGGGGTCTCCACCACCTCTCTGGGCAACCTGTGCCAGTGATCTACCACCCTCATTGAAGAACTTTTTCCTAATATCCAACCTAAATCTCTCCTTTTCTAGTTTAAAAACCATGACCCCCTCATCCTATTGCTCCATGCCCTCAAGAACAGTTCTCCCTCAGCTTTCTTATAGGCACCTTTCAGGGGCTGGAAGGCTGCTATAAGGTCTCCCTGGAGCCTTCTCTTCTCCACACTGAACAAACCCAACTTTGTCAAGCCTACTTCTGAAACCATGATTCAGACTCTTGAGCTATGCAGGCTCTTGGTTTATGCAGTTGTGTCATAAACTGTCATAGAGTGGATAAAATCTCAGTGCATTTGGTGATGTGTTTTGCCCAGCAGCATACTTCTGCTTTCAAGAAATTGCAATGAATATGGGTTCATATGCTGGTTGTTTCCACATCCCAAAACTCAACTGTGTGGCAACTACCTCTTCATTCACTGAAGGGGTTGATCAGAACCACCTGAATTTTGCTACATGTGCAGCTGCACAAAATACAGTGAAAAACAATAAAAAAAAAATGCAAGTGCCAAGGTTTCAGTTTGCATATAGAAAGTGCAGCTTGCACTGGGGCAAATGTGTCTGCTCACATAAAGCCGAGCTTATAGAGTGAATAGTTTTAGGACATTTCCTACCCTACAAAATAAAAAGCCAAAACAACAAACTCTGGGATGAAACTAGGACAAGCTGGTGTTTAATATTTCCTGGATAAAGTGTGACTGCTGCAGAACTAGCAGCTCCCAGAGTTTTGAGATGTGGAGTCAGACAGGTAACGAGAAGTCCTCTAGCAAAACTTTGCCCTTTGTGTTTGCTTGTTTGTAGTTTATTTTGTTTGATGGGTCCATGGGAAAGATGTGACATGACATTACAGTTCACCTCCTCAAAAAAAAAAAACCAAAACCCCAAAACCACTATTTTAGCCCTCAGACTCCTGGAATAAGGGATGTAGGAGAATGTAGTGATATGTTTTGATCACCCATCCATATCCTTCCCTGTGCGGCTGCTAACCTCAGCCATGAAGTCTGCAGTGGAGAGGGCAAAGGAGCACATCAGATGGGGATGTAAAGTCTGCGTCTGGAGAGATGAAGGGAAAGATGAGAGTGGTGAGTGGTGGTGGTGGGAAATAAAAGGAAAAGTGTTAGAGACAGGCAAAGCGGGGGTAGGGAGTTAAAAAATGGGCAAAACTGTAAGGGATGAAGGGTCTGCAACACTGAAGAGGGCTGGGACGGAAATGCTGAGCCAGGTAGATATCTTTGTAATAGATGATATATTGGTTTCCAGCTGTTCCCACCAGTACCATCACGGTTGTAGGCAGACCAATGAAATAAAGGCTCCCAGTCCATCCTAACCACCTCTCAGGAGTGGAGATATAAGGTCTGATGTGTGTGAGGAATGGCATGAAAACAATAAATAGGTTTTTTTCATCTCTGATTGAAAGTAGAATAAAGTGCTGATCCAGAGATGACAGCCCAGCATAAGTCATGATGCTATTCCAACCCACTTTTGTTTTTCACACTTAATTGCATGATAAAGAAGCAGGATGCTTATGGAAGCTTAAGAGACTTCCAGAGAGGGCTCTGGCAAACTGTGCAACTCTGGATATGAAAGAGCAAAAAAAAGAGAGGTTGCACATAAAAATCCAGCATTACATTACCTACTTTACTTTCTCTATTATCTTCCACTGTTTCCGACTTTGAAAACTGTCTTGCTGTGGTAGGTCACTTTGTGCAGGCGTACCTCGGGATCGGATTAAGTATCTGTACATGATGCTTAGCAAGTAAGTGAGATATGTGAGCTAGGAATTTGTTTGCACCAAGTTCCTTTTTTGGGCAATGCCAGGCTCCAGGACTGCCAGTCTGGCACTTCTTGGGAGCTTGGCATGAACAAAAAGGGACATTTTGAACGCAAACACACACTTTCATAGAATAATCCTTAATTTCAGGGCCTGAGACATGGGATCATTGTCTAAACCCTTTGACAAAAAAAAAAAAAAAAAAGAGGGTTTGTTTTCTTTTTTGTTTTGCTGTGTTTTTGACTAGAGCTCCACTAATTAAGTAGCAATTTAGTTGCTTACACTTTGAAGTTTCATTCATTACCTGTCCTGTGTTAAGTCACCAAAAGGCTACATCTAAGGCAGTAAGTCTCCGGCCATCACTTTTTTGGGCTGCCTAATTAAATGTAATTACTTTATTTTGTGCCAGGGTTCATACTTGTAACATTGCCTTGTAATAATTTAAATTGCATGTATGCTGCAGGGGGACTGTCTGACGCCAGAGAGGAGACGTTCCCGCTGTCCGTCCTTGCAGTAGCATGCAAGTCAAAAGCAGAGAGACGTCATTTTCCTACCTACTTATTAGCTGCCCTACAGGAGTATCACCAGCGAGGCACCCGTTTTATAGGGACAGGATGTGTAACGGGCCCACTATTGTGCCTAAAAATAGCCAGCGTTCCGGACAGGTTGGGATTAACCAGGGAGAGAATCCCAGACATTTAAGAGTGAGTGACCTTCCTGTGGCACACAAGCTTTGCATCCATTCTCTTTTATTTCACAGTTACGACAGATCAAAAGCATTATGCTGTCACTCATTATCTCTTCAGATGGATTTGAAGAATTACTGTCCTCTTTGACAAGGAAAATGCTCCTGCTGCTTCTATTTGTTGAGATCAAGCAGCAAACACCCCTCAAACAGAAAAATCACCTGTATTTCATTTTTCCCCTCATGCATTAGGAAAAAAGGTTATTGCAGAAAGAGTAAATGAGAAACCCAGCACAGTTAATGAGCTCTGGTAAAGCTCCCTGACCCACAGAGTAAGTACAAGCCAGTCTGAATTTTGAGTCAGACTTTAATGATTAATAATATGGTAAATCTCGTCTCGCTAGCACTAATAATAGGGGTCGCCTTTGGCTCTTTGCTGGCCACTGAAATGAGCGCATCATCATGGCATGTTGGAGCCCTCCCTTTCTGTCAATGGTGCCAGCAGGTCTACAGTGAAGCAGTTAAAACTAATGTGAGATCTTAAGTCTCTCAAGCTGCATTCAAGTTTAAGGGGGGGGGGGAGAGGGGGGTGGAGCCAAACAACTTCTGGCTTTCTAAGGGCTATATAATTTGTGGAGTGTTTGGAGGAACATCATAAAGAATACAAATGGAAAAACAATTAATCAATTTAATGTAAAAAGAGGGATGGGACTGTCTCTTTCCAGAAACAATGTTCTATCAGTATTTGGGTACAAACAGGAAGTAGGAGTTCATTTATAGTGGATTTGGCTTCGAGGGGGAAGACTAAATTTTTATGACAGTTTTGTGAGAGGCAGCAAGATAAAAGTCAAACATGCATGTGTTTGCTGTGTGGTTTTGATTCGGTTGGTTGCAGGGTTTTGTTAGTACTGTTAAGAAAACCTGATTCCTGCGAGGTATTGTTTCAATTTAAACACCTTGGGAGATTGAAGTGCTGGCTGTGCCCAAGCTCATTCTTTATCTTGTTGCATGCGCTTGGCATCCAGCCCACTAAGTTTATCCTGTCTGAGACAGAGAGCATGTCACTTGCAGGACGCAGTGGGAGAAACTGGGGAAATATTTGCTCTTGGAGTATGGTAGTAGGTCTTCAGGATTTTAAACTGCTTCTTAACCTGCAGGACTACAGGGATGGGGGCCTTTGTGTTCAGGTCATCCTCTTTTGGGTTGGGACTCCGTTATACATGTCATATCAAGAGTGTTTTGTATGAGGGGTGAGGATGTTCATCTCTGCAGAGTAGGCTAGACAGCACAAAAAGCATTTTTTTCCCTACAGTAGGTATATAAGCTAAACCATATAATTTAGTTTTCTCTTTTAACTTACATTTACACCCACTTACAGCCCTATTTGCCATCTCATGATGACATAAGCTTATTGTAATAGGGAGTCTATCAGTCTGTGTTTGATTTTAGCTGTAGGGATATCATTAATGATTAACTTCTTCCATTGAATATCAATTTAAATCAGGTCCATTTAGAACATTACAAACACAGAGTCCTCAGAGTCCAACCTCCTCAGCAGGCTCACATATTCATTTAAGGATGAGGTAATAAAGATTGTAGTAATGCAGGCAAAAAGTCTTTGTAGACACCCACTGCAGAGTGTCAGAAGCATGCTTTGCATGTAACTATTGGTTCAGTTGGAGAGGAGTATAGTGCCATGCCTACTAGTGATGAAAGAGCTTGTAAGACATGGAAAAATCTTCTGCTCAAATTCCACCTCTTGTGAAGCCCTCTCCATGCTATGCTGGCAGTGCCAGAGAGATCAAACTCTGCATTAGAGTAGTGGAGGGCTATCTTCATAGCTACGTTTTTACAGCCTCTTAAACTGGCAGGTCCATGGTTAGTTGCGTCTGGCCTTGCAGAGATTATGGGCTACAGAGATTTAGTGTCTGAAGTAGAGCTTGCAATCTGCAGTGGGGCCTCATGTAGAGCAGGCTGAGATGATGGGTCTTGCCTCCTTGGACAGGCTGGCTTAGGTGAGCAGGTGGGTGGCAGGACTATTTAAAGCCAAAGAAATGAGAAGAAGCTGAGAGCTGTTGTCTAGTGTAATCTATCTCCAAACTGTAAAATACCTGTATTGAGAGGCTGAGATGGTCCCCATTTTATGTCCACGTTTCTTGACTCTTTTTCTGCCAGGGTTTAGGGCATCTGCCTCTGGCTGTGTCCTGCCAGAGAATGACAATACTGAAGAATTTGTATGTTGTACAGTAGAAGCTGCAAAAGAAAGAAGCCACTTTTGTAAGGATTATGAGTTATTCTTCCTCCGTTTCTGCAAAAGATTGTTAGCCAAGTCACTAAGTAACTGTGCAGCCTATTAAAAATAAAACAAAAATAAAACCCCACAACCAAACAATCCCAAAGCTAAACATGGAAGTGTTAACTGGCTTAAACCAAATCGTAATGGTGCATGGTTTACTGTAGCTTAGATTGTCACTAGCATTCCAGTTTGCTTCCTCCCAGATGGTTTCAAGCACAGCTTCCTCTTGTTGCAGTGCTCTCGGTGGGCTCTCGCAGGATGACTGGCAGAGTTTCTTTTCCAAACTGAAGAGTCTCAGTATACATTATCCTTTCTTGTCCAGGAGCTGTTCCATATGTTTTAGAAGTCTGCTCTGACTTACACCCCCCAGCACTATCTGTTGTAGACTTTCTTGAGGTGAGGAGACCAGAGTATTCAGGGGTGAGTAAACCATGGATTTGGCAGCATAATGATATTCTTGGTTTCACCCACTGTTTCCTTCCTTATAGTTCCTAATGTCTGAATTGCTTTTTGACCTCTAATGAACATTGAGGTGTTTTTGTGGACCTCTTGACTATAACATCAAGGTTTGGTAATGGTCAGCTCAGCACTCACTATTCTGTGTATCCAGTTAGAATTTTTTTTCCTTTATGCATCATTTAATATGTATCAATGTTGAACTTGATCTGACTTTTATTGCCCAGCTTTTCAATCTCAGAGCATCATTTGACAATTCTTATCAGCCTCTATTGTCTTAAATTGATGAGTTTTGTTAGCAGACTTTCTCATGTCTCTGCTCCGATCATTTTGTTAACATATTCAATAAGGCTAACCATTCAGATGTAGTCAGGGCAAGTCAGTTTACACACAAGCCATTTGTGAGATAGTTCTTATATTGGATCTAAGTACTGTTTATCTCCCTTACACTACTTGGATTATTATCCACTATTACATTTGAAAGAGTTATTTGGACCCAGCATAGAACTTGTGAGGCTCTAAGAAATCTCCCCACCAGCTGTGATCCTGTTGCTCTAGGATTCAAATGGATTTGGGAGAAGCAGTCACATTGTCTCCCCCTCATAGATTTCTGGGCTGTGTATAGACAAGATGTGAAGGCAGCATCCAGATCTTTGCTTGCCAGGAGCTGATGAGGCTCAACTTGAACATCAAAAATACCAAAACAAAATACTTCCAGCCCCTGTGTCCTGTTATCAACAGATGGTATTGATAGCCTGTTCCACAGTAAAACAACAAAGGTCTAACCAGGATCTTTAACAAATTGCCAGCAGGGAGGAGGGGAGGGAGGATAAAGGAAGAAGAAAGATGGTGCCTTTAAATAGAAAGGAAGGAAAAGGAAAAGACAATACTTACAGTTTTATAATTGCCCAGGTCCTGGGGCCAGAAAGAAAAAGACTCCATCCTACTGGAGACACCCAAATGGCAGCAGAGTAAGAGAGGGAGGAGAGGAGTGGAATTGCTTGCAAAATCTTAAAGCCTTTCTGGTATTAGAAACCTTGAATGATACTGGGGTGTACCACATCACTTAGCAGCAAGTATAATGTAGGTTAGTTCAGTTTTCTTGTACATGTAGCAAATGTCCCCGGATCTGTTTCTGTGCTCAGTTTCAACAGGGGAAAGATGTTTTTTACAAAATAATAATTTAAAAATAGTTCTGTCTTTCTGCCAGCTCCAAAGGCATGATGTAAGAGGACCTAGTCTTCGAACAGGGAAAGCAACATTGCAGGGAACTGTGGGCTGGGAAGCCTGACATAAGAACTGGCCAAATAAGGAGGCACTGTCCTCTAGAACATATTTAGCTGATGCTTTGATAAACACCACATATCTGGGACAAGCTGGTGGGGTGTTGGCAAAGGCAAGTTAAGCTTCACATTTTTTGATTTCTTTGAGGGAACCCCAGTGCTGTGTGTATGTCCTGAGTCCCAGTCAATACATGTTTTAAAAAAATCTTTGACAATTAAAGGCACTGTGGGGTGAGAGAGAAGGTACTTACATTGTAAGCGATTAGTTAATTGGAAAAATTGAGCAGGAGTGTGTAACTGGCCCTCAGAGAGGAGAGAGATCACGGGTAGGTTGCGCAAGGATTCACTCAGTATAGTGAGAAATGAGTGGGAGAACCATATGGTGGCAAGGTTTGTGAATGATACCAGGGTTTACAGGGGAATAGAGTTGAGGACCAACTACAGTGGGCATCAAACAGATGTTGAGACTAAACGACTCGTGTGACAAGGCATACAAAGCAGCAAAAGTGGTGGTGAGAGGGTGGGGAAGTGCTCTCATCTTTCCTCTTACTGCTCTAAGCTGACTCTTTCCACCTTGGTTGTAACTCATAGACCTGTGAAAAGGCTGGCTGGGTGCAATAGCCTCAAAGGAGGAAATCAAATGTCAGGGGTAGAGATGACTGTAACAGTATGAATCTGTTGTAGGTCGGTGTAGAGCAGTCAGTGTGGTTCTGGTCCCTTCATTCCCAAAAGGATGTGGGCAACTGGAAAAAGCCTGAAGAAGGCTGAGGGGATAATCAGGTCTGTCATGACGTCTGCAGGAGCAGTGACTAAATAGGAGGACTCATCAGTTTGGAAAAACACTTGTGAGGCTGCAATAGATTTATATGGAAAAAGGAGTGTCACAAAGAGGGTAACTGCACACCAACTATTCAGTGCCAGGATAAATTTTATTTCCCCTTTTCCCTTTGCAACCAGGTGTCTAAGCTCTGATCAATAACCTCAGGTTTGTTCTTAGTCTGCCAATAACTTTTGCCCATGACCAACAGCACTGCAGAGTGGAATGGATCCCAAGCAAAGAGCTCGTTTGTCTGTAAGTGTTTTAAGGCTCTGTGCACTTAAAAAACCCATTAGCTGAAATATTCTATCTACTTTCATGCAGCAGAATATCAATCTCAGAGCAGTTGCAGAAGTACTCAATATTAGATTTTCTTGCCTTTAAAATATAATGATATACTATTGTGGCTTTGCATTTTACAATACAACTCTAAAAATACCATAGAAACACCTTCAGATACTTTCCTTGTGATTGTAATGTCTGTCTTGGCAAATGGTGTGCATTGTGAAGATATATTGTAGCTGTATTGAAGGTACATGTTACACCAAAAAAAATCCTCATTAAAAACAGATTATATATTAATTATAAATGTATATTATTTTTGAAAACTGACATTTCTCTTAAAGCACCTACCAGAAAGTTCAAGTAACAAAACCTTTTTTGCTTATGAATTCCATCCTCCTTATCTATAGGAAGCAAAAAAAAATCCAAATTATATAGGGCTCAGCCTGTAATGCTGATGCTATTGTCTTGAAGCTTTCAAATAACCAAGTGTTGCAAATCAAATTTTGGTGTGCTGCGCAAGGAACTCTCTCTCTGTATAGCACTTGCATCTCAAATTTACTGTTGCACACCAGAATAACTGTGGGGAACAAGGTAGTGCATGGAGATCTGAGGAGAAAGTCTGAAGGGTAGATGGAGAATTTTAACTACACAAGCTGGAGGTTGTGATAATATAAAAATATGTCTTGGGAGGGTAAAAAGACGCTTTTTCAGGTATAAGGTAACACTAGTAAATAATGGTTTGCAGAACTGCTGAAACTACTGAATCTGCAAGGGAATCCTTTGAAATCCAAGAAATGTGTAATAAGGGTTGCTGTAAAACTGGGGGCAGAACATGCCAGGTTTATGCTTAGGCAACCGCTTCTATCCCCGTCAGACAGGGTGGACATTCAGCATCTGAACTTAGAACAATGTCTTTATATGCCTCCATCAGTACCTGACTCGCTCTGTTTCTCCACGTAACTGATTCTGTAATGTGTTACATGTGTTCAGGCATGTGCTTTCTTCTCATCCAAACCCCTTTCCTTGATTTGTGCTTCTCTGGATTCATTATTCTTGCTCTGATGAACTGTAATCATCAGACTCTTGATTTCTCTTATTTCGTGTGTCATCCTACAGCATTGTAAATGCTGGCATTTTTTCTCTTGATGTCTCTTGAGCTATCTTACCACCTCTGTGCCTCAGACACTTCCATGTGTAATGTTACCCCCCAATTCTTCTTTCGCCCCTGTTTTCTCGTGCATTTTTTTAGCCTTTAAGGTTTTTGCACTTTGTCTCTGACACAAGACCCTATTTACACATTCCCAGTGCCCCTTTCTCATATGTGTTTCAGATTCTACTCCAGACTCCTCCATTACGCAAATAGTGCCATCCAGCACTGCTTGGCAACTTCTCAGCTTCTTGATAGGATAAAAAAAAAGTGCATCAGCTTGACTGTGTGATCAGAACATATCCTCTGAATTTCTCTTTCAAGCTTCATTTAGGTTTTCAGGGGTGTGAAAAGCCATGCTGACAACTGAAGGTCTGGCCTGCTTCCTAGATAAGCTCTGACCAAGTTTTAGTGCAGAATGATGCAAACATTTCTAAGACACTCCATTTTATAAACAGTGGAATGGACGGAGAGGACCTATTGTAAACTGAACCGGAACAGAAAGGAAGGTCATTCAACTCTTGATTACGTGTTTTTGCTGTCAGCCTCTCAATTGAGTTAATTTCTGGAAAAATAGGCATTTCAGCAGGGGCATCTGTAGTTACACGCTTGCTTTCTATGTGAGAAGCTACAGCCAACGTCTCTTGTCATTACGCCAGGACAGATGCTGCAGTTAACGAGGCACTACAGCGCTTTTGGCAGTTAGCAGTGGCATTGCTCTAGGCTGGGAGGGAAGTGAGGGAAGAGGTTGTTCCAGTTAGTGCTTTGCCTCCTCTTTGTAGCTTGGCCGGTTGCATCTCGCCAGACACACAGGCTCCTCCAAGTACTTTCACAATCATCTCTTGTCTCTTCAATTACCACTTCCTCCTCCCCCGCCTCTCTCTTCCGTTTGACCTTCTGGTAATTCCTCCGGCGCTAGTTCAAAACGGTGCAGTAGGCTATACTACCCCCTCCAATTAAAGATATAAGTACGTGGCATGTTAGAAGTTACCTAACAAGCCTCTAAACCCCCCTCAAATGAGAGCCCACAGTCTCATTGATCTCACTTGACCCACTTGGAATCCCAAATTTTTGTAGGCTGCAGTTAACTGTCACAACTATTGCAAAGTTTTGGAATGTTGCTGTTGCTCTGCTTTTTTACTTTGCACTGCCAGCCAGGAGTAGTAGGCTTATTACTCCAGATTTAGGCTCAGACTAATCTCCCAGGTTCGCATATTACACTTGGGGTTTATTTTTAATTCATAAAGACCATTTGATGTAATGATCAGCAATCAAAGAATATGCAATTATCACTCTTGCAAACTTTTCTGTGCCTCAGTAATTAAACTAACAAATTAGTTAAAGGCTCCAATGCGGAAGAAGATTGGTAGACTGTGGTCAAGACACACATTTACGGATTTTCCCTTAAGCTGCTTTTCTTGAGGAAGCTTTGATAAAGACCACATGATATCAATTATCATTAGCTCTGTGTGGTTTCTCCGCGTTTGGAGCTCTCAAACGTTAGTAGACAGGAGCCCTATGTTAAGTCTTTAATGTATAACTGGTATTTATGCTGCATAGCCTATTCTGATTTTGATTTGTCAGCTGACATTTGAAAGGGAAGATTTGAGACAATTTATATGCACAGACTGTGGCCCGTTGTGCTGAGTGACACTTCCTCCTCTGATCTGATTTGACAGAGTGCTATTCTAACAGCAGCAACAACATACTTTAAATGCCAGATTCGAAACCAAACATTTTAATTGCACCTCATGTTCAGTTACTGCCTGAAAAATTGAAGGATGCGTTTTGTTAAGGTGTCACTGCCTGAGCTTGACAATGAAGTCAGCATGATTTAATAAACTGATTTAAATCCTCTCTTCCGAGACTGCAGGCTCATATAAAGTCCCTCGACATCAAAGTCCCTCTTGTCTTGAGCTCTGTTCTACAGTCCGTCAGTGTGAGCCTTCCTTCACGGGTGGCAGAAGGAATTCAGCAAACACGTAGATGTGATTCATTCTTAAGATCTTCAAATATGCGGATGAGTCACTGATAAGTACATATGAGTTGTGCTGACCAGATTTAGAGTGCAGCAACCAGCACTGGAAATTACAGGATGTAGCTGGGAACAGATGAGGGAGCCTGAAAACTCTTATAATTGAGGAAGTGCATATGAAAATCCACAGCAGCCCAGAGAGTTTGCTTCACTGAAAAAAAAAAATTAAAAAACCCTGTCTACATGATTCATTTTACCAGGGTTTACAGACAAGTTTAGGCCTGCTGGTTCACAACTCCTCTTTGCTACTTTTTGAGTTTGGGGTTCTCAACAAATTGGGGGGGTGGGGAGGGGGAAAGATTAACAGAAAGCCAATCCTGAACTGCCTTTATTCTGTAACTTAGTGGAAGTTGGAAGGCTGGATGTGGTGGCAATATTGGCTTATAGGCTAGCTGAGCTTTATGTCCATATCTGATCTGGATGCTGGGAGCTGGAGAAGTGAGGGACTGTAGCATGTGTGTGGATAGCCAGGAAGCAGAAACAAATGTCTTAAGAAATGTGGGAGTTTTGGGTCTGGATGTTTGTTTTGGTTTGGTTTTGGTTTTGGTTTTGTTTGTTTGTTAGCAAGAGGTAGAGTGAGACTATAAAACCCAGCAGAACCTTGAAGATTTTTGCTGGACATTTTGCTTACGTGGCGGAGCCCGTTGGCTGCTGCTTTACCTCCCACATAAGAACACCATGATTTCAGGGACAAGGAAGGGGGACTTGCATCTGAACACATCACGTGCTCTCAGGCAACACTCTTCAACCTGGGCAGTGAAACAGCACATGGCATTTTACCCCCTTGTTGGTAGAGAAATCAATTTTGGACTCCCAAGAAAAATTTGGAGACTTCAGGTGACACCTCTATAGATTAGCTTGGTAGGGTTTGACTGACCTTGTGCTATTTGTCTATCTGACATAGCACATCATTTTGAGGCATCCAGTGCTACTATGCCTTGTGTCATGTTTTTACTTACAGCTTTTCCTCTGCTCATCTAAAGCTCACATGGCTTTTGTTAAGATACAATAGTCAGCATGAAGTAGTACAGGTAGTGTTTTCAAGTGTCAGAACATGAAACTTGCATATATTTTGTAGCTACTAAATATATGGCAAACCAGCCTGTGAAGCAGCTGAATTCCTGCCTGATGTCAGCACACAGCAGGACTCCACCTGCACAGCGGGCCTGGACTTGACCTTGTGATTTTTCACACTGATTCATCAGGTTAATTGTCTGGGATGTTGCTATAATCATGGTGTAATTGGAAAATCTTACTCTGTTCAATCACCTTTAACCACCTACTCTTGTAGCTATCTATGAGCAAACATCTTCAAGAATGACGTGCCAGGGATGCAGATTCCCAGGGCTATCAAGAAGAATTAAATGGATTCCAATTTTCCTCAGAAAGTGTCATACCTTTGGGGTTATTGGATGCTGCAATCAAAAATCTCAAGTCAACGACTTTTAAACATCACCTTTTTGCTAGACATCCTTTAAAATAGCAGTGCTGCCTTAAGGTTTCCTGCTTTTCAGGATTTTTAAGTCTTTTCCCTGATGAACACCTCAATGTTCAGCTTGGGAGTTTGCATCTTAGCTTCAGATGTCAAATAGTTCTTGCTTGGGTGATTAGAAACTTTTATCCTTTACTCCTAATTTCTGAGATTTTTCTTAACCAGAGCTAGTGGGATCCTAACCAGTCACAGATTTACCTTTTCTTACTCGAGGTTACACATTGCATTAAATAGAAATGTGAGAATCCCATGTTTCTTCTGTGAAACTCTAATATTTGCAGTGTCCCCTGACCTAGGCAAGATACAAGCTTGTGACACACAGTGTAAACTTCACAGATTACAGGTTTCTGTAGCATCCCTGATGTTATTGCACAACAAAGCCTAGGGGTATTTTACTTGAATTATTACTAATTTCAAACATCAGGCTGTCTGCATTACATTTAACATCCTGGCACATAACGGGCTGACTTCATACAAGCCTTTGATCCCTCCAAGAGGGTGGCATTCAAAAATGATGCTAAATTTGAGATGGGACTGAGCTGAGTGGTTGATCCCAGGATATCTTCACCAAGAGAAGGTCTCTTCACCCAGAGAGCCTATTCCTAGAAGACATTAGAGCCCAACTCTGTTGTTATCTGATTAGATGACCCAGGCTTTTGATAAAACCTCTCCCACCCACGTAGTGACACCACCAGATCAAAGAGTGAGTGGCAATGTAGCAGTAAAAGAAATGGAAAGAGGTAGAGAGAAAACAGAGACTTCCATCAGCCACTTGAAAACTTCTCCACCTTATAAGAACTGTGACAGGAAGCTCAGGAGAAAACCCAGACAGGATAGATGAAAATTTCCATTGGCAATCCGAAAACAAGAGAGTTTGGAATGCATGCCCATGTTAAACTGAGGCTGGCCCTGGTCTTAAACACAGTCCTTGCTTAACCAAACCTAGCTAAGAAAAGCTTGTGGTGCTCAGTGTGCAATTTCTGAGCATGGTTAGTGTTGTAGTGAGAGCCACCAAGGAGACAAAGCCTTGGATGCATCACAACAGCAGAGATGCATAGGTTTGCTATGGACAGGGGTTTGAAATCATGGAAAGAAATCATTTCCCGTCAAAACTTTCTGTAAATTATCCCGGTCTTTCCATTTTAATAGCAGAATAAGGCAGAAAAAAGTTCTTGCATCAGTCTCACACTGCTACTGAGATTATGTTTCGCGCAGCTAGGAATTAATCATATTTACTGAGGTATACCTTGACCATTCATTGAGTTTTTTGTTACTGCTGTGTTTTATTAATCTTCCTTAGCAGAATATGCTGGAATTACATTTGCTTACCCTTTGTCTAGGCTTTTGCGATTTACCAGAGCCATCTCCAAACTAAATATTATGCATGTACTGTAAAGCCTTCAAAGCAATACTGTTAATCTGCTGGGTTTATGCAATGAAAGTTGAATAGGTTACTGGAATTCATAATGATCCCATCACCTCTGTTCCTTAAGCTAAAACCTATTGGGAAATATCCTGCCAATGCCCTTTTCTCAGTTTTCAGGTTCTTATGAAACAATACTTAAAAGGATGTGGGAGTTAGCTTTAAAAATCCCATTAGTAAACTGGATTAGCATCCTGACAGTGTGTGGCCTCAAAACAGACGCAGGGAAGCTAAAACTAAGGTGCTGCTTTAAAGACCCCTGTAGAGAAAGCCCTCAAACTTCTCGTAACTCGCACGGACCATCATTCACTGTGGCAGTGACTATATATTAAGGCAGTCATGACAGCCTGTGCGGGAGTTATGCTGTGTGTTTCATAGCACGTACAGCTCTGCCAGCCCTGCACAGCTTGCAGTCTGAGAGCTAACAAAAAAACACCTGAAACATTTAAACGTGGATTTGTTTGCCTATTTAAAAGAAATTATTTTAAAAAACAACAACTAGGAGGGCTGATTAATTGCTTGGTGATGCGATGAACACCTAAATAAAACCTAGGCAGACAACTTCCAGTAGAGGGAGTGACCAAATTAAAAATCCCATCTAAACAGCCTCTGAATTATATGTTCCTGGTAAACATTTTTATTCCTCAAGGGTAGATGTCCTGGGAAGCAGAGAATTATCTTAAATGGACTGTGTCTTGCAAACCCTCGTGTGTGAGGCTTCCATATGCGAGCCAATGTAATTCAAATGGTGACGTTTAAATACGTGAACAGGATTAAGAAGGGTTTTCCTTCCTGCAGTTCATGCTCTGTGGCTGCTGTCAGCAGCATTGACTGCTCTGCAACATTCAGCATGCCACGGGCATGCATGACACTAATCCCACTGCCCGGCATGCCTAAAGAAATTCCAAAATCCCACCTTTGATCCTTAAAACCTTCACTAAGCTGAAATCCAAATATGAGTCATGTTTACTTCTCCTCCTAGAAAAATATTCTGATTAAGCAAACTAATACAAGATTGGTTAGCTTTTAGGTAGCACCTTAAATGCTGGCAATGACATCTTTGAGGCACCTGCATATTTCCCTGTTCATGAGGCTAACCTGTCCTATTTCAAATCCATCTTTATTAGCCTGCCACAGTCACCCAGGCCTAGGCACCTAAAAATGACTCTCTTTCTTCCAAGGCAGCTCAGAGAAATTAGTCCAAACCAGGGTGATGATGACATACAAAACCCCCTTTCTCAGCATTGCAAATGTGCGTTCGTTCCATCAAATCTCAGTATCATCTTTTTTTTTTTTCTTTCCTTGTATAAAGTCATTTTACATAGAGCATGAGGACTCTGAACCAGGATCATTGTGATGCAAAGCATCAGAGAGAGCGGAGATACAAGTTTCAGAAGCCTCTCCACAGACGCTCACTGAGCAGTTCGGAGCAGTGTTAAAAACCTGTCCTGATATAAAAAAATAGCATATATTCTGTCTAAAAATGTGATTAGAAAAGCAGTGGTTGGTGATGGTAGGGAAATGTTGCACTGACAGAAAGAATTGGGGGCAGCACAGTGAAGGAGAGAACCCCACCTAGAAAAGAACTGCCAAGATTGGGTTTAAATACAGTTTTTGATAGAAAAGTAGCTTTCTTAATGATCCCTTACCTTTGTAATTTTTTGCAGCTTTCAAACATAGGATGTTTTGGATTTTTTTTTCATTTTGTACACAAGCTGAACTGTGTGTAAAGAAGTAGTCCCATTTCAGGTGAATAATTGTAGCACACAAACACTTTTTTCCCCAAAGACAAACAATATAATATCCTCTGGGGAAAACAAGAGCTCTCCAAGTTTAGAAAACAAGCTGGAGTGATCATTAGTGAAGCACAATTTTCATGGCAGGAAGTCGGCTTGGGTCCTGTCTATGTATCCCAGACATTTTATGGTCTGGATACAGAAAGCTCATATGGTGAATGTTGGGGTTTTTAACAGCCATATTTTGGGCCCATAAAATAACCAACTACAACAGTTAATTTTCACCCACACACCCAAATTGCTAGTTGGTATCACAATTTCAGTCCTCTGACACCCCTTACACAAACATACACTATTCACCACCAAAAAAAGTAAAACCAGGAGGGTAGTCTTTGGGGATTGCAATGGAAGTTAAAAAAACACACACACCACACACACAAAAACGAGTGGCAGATGACTGATTATACCTTCCAGCAAGGCACAGAAGGAAGCACTTTACAGAATGGGTTGTCTCACAGCTCTTCCATCTCTCCATCACCTCCCTGTCCTTTTCCTTTTTTTTCTGCTCTGGTCTCTGTCATCCTCCCTTCATAAGCTGTTGTAGCCGAGAGCAGAATCAGCAGCTTCCAACTCACTTCAACTCTTTCTAAAACGGCTCCATGTGTTACAGCAGGAAATACAACAAATAGATTTCTACTGTGTTGTTTCGTGTTGTGAAATATAAGCAGACAGCAAGATTATCATCTAGTCATTCTAATGAGCACTTAGTCCTGCATAAAATACTGCTACGTCACAGAAGAAAGACATAGCGAACCTTTAGGTCACTGGAAAATGAATAATATGACCAAGTGAAGTGGTGAAACACATTAAAGCTGGTTGGTCATTCAGTTCAGGAGAAATTGAAAAAAAAAAAAAAAAACAAAAAAAAAACTCCTGAAGAGTAAACACTTATTAAAATGTAGGTTTGTTTATTTTTCCCAAACTAAAGGATTTAGCTCCCAAGTCCCACTAGAAGTTAGCTAGAAGTGAGCCTCAAGTCAGAGAGGTGGTTCTGAAAATGTTGTTTAGTGTAGGTTTGTATTCAGCAGGGACATGTGGCAATCTGTAAATACATATCTTGAACTATGATGCTCCTATTAAGGAAGATGTAGGTGATTAGGAGTGCCTGGAGGATATCATATTTTAGGGAGCAAGGTATTACTTCATTAATTGTATCTAGCTACTCAGTAACTTAAACTGGGTTGAAATTAAAATGGAAGATTTTTGGGGTGCATAGGTCTTCCTGAGATCTATGAAATGATGGGCTACACAGCAAGAGCAGGATGCTGAATCGACAGGTTCTAAAACAAGGAAAATGGGCAATGGATTTGCAAGGTGCAGAGTTAATAGACCAGTCCTGCATTTGCAGAATGAAATACATAGATGATTTAAGAGGCCCTTTCTTTTCCATTTTTAGGTCTGGATTACTCTTTGGGAAAATTATATCAAGCATAGAAAGAATTCAAAAAATCCTGAGGCACTGGAAAAATTAGCTGTAAAATATGGATTTAAAGCTGACCGAGACTCTTCAGCCAGCCAGTCACCTTTCTGTCTGCTTTATCTAAACCATGTTGCCAAAAGACTGCTACTGACTGTAAGACATTGCATCTCCTTTAACTGTGTCTTCAGACCCGTCTTCTTCCATTCGGCTAAGCCAGATGGAAACTCAGCACACAGCCTGCAAACACAATTCCTTTGGAGTATGCTTAGGAGTAATGGGAGATGTGCTTTCCTAAAGCCCCATCCCAGGAACTTCTCTCCTTAAATTGCTTCCATAGCATCATTTCACAGTTCCTCATAAAAAAGAAGATGGTTTCCTTATGGCCTTCCTAAGCAGAAAATGTGCAAGAGAAGCTGTTATCCTATTGTCCTTTCCCTGCCAGAAGATGCTTTATCCTGTTGACGGATATAAATCACATTTCCTGGGTGGAACTTCCCTCTCTGCACACTTCATTGTTCAGAGATGGTCTCTCCCGGCACCTTCCCCTGCTCTCTCACAGCATCCTTCAGCTGAGGTCCCCAGCTTCACCTCACACACTACTTCTTTGCAAGTTCCAGTTGCCTCTTTCCTTCATGTGCTTGGTTTGTATCTGTCTGCAGTTTTCCAGCCTCAGTCAGAGTCTCCAAGAAGTGTCTGGGCTAAGCCCCGATGGCACGTTTGTGTACACCAATGTGGGAACCACTGGAGTAGCTCTTAACAGCATCTTGCTCTAGAGGCTTTCTTACTAAAAATGCATCTATTACAGTTACTATTGCTGCTGGTGAGCCAGGGACAGGAGAGGACTTAGAGCTCCCTTAGCGTCAGCTCTGAGATTAATTTTTTCTTTTTAAAATACAGGTAATTTGGCCAGGAAAAGCTGCAGCTCAAGAAGATTTGAGATTGACGTGCCTGGCAAGACTGGCTCAGGAGACAACTTTTCGTAGGTACTACTTTTAAAACCTTTTATTGTGTTTGTGCTACTCCCACTAATTCTAATGAAGTCCCACGTAACATGTCAAAGATAAAACACGTACATTTGCTAGACTGCAATGTTTTGTCAGGTATTGGTGGCTTTAAGAGAAGGCTTACAGCCAACATGAGCTCAAACAGAATGCCGGATAGCATATCCACACCTTGAAACGTGACAGCTTTGGAGGGTGCAGTGAATATCTGACCTTACAGGTACATGGACATTCAAACTCTAAATCCATTGTTCTGGCATGCTGGAGAGTATAGTGAAAAAATACACCCTAAGATTATGGCATACACTCGCTACACCAAGTATTATCTATTTACAGTCTTGCATATATTCTGTCAGAGCCTGAAATCCATGTCTAAAAGACAGAAGAGCCGAAATGATGATGTCTGACATGCAGAGCTCTCTTTTTTGAAATATGACCTATAAATATCAAATTTCAGCCATTAAATACATAGCAATAACAACAACACTCTTAGCAATAACAACAACACTCTTGAACTAACTGTTTGCACTGCTGTGGAAAACAGAGAACTTCTGCCATTTATCACTCAGCTTGAACAAATACTTTTACATCTCAGAGGCTTTGTTTGGGGCAAGCTTTTTCTGGCTTTAATTTTCAAAGATTACTTATTTCATTTCTGATCAAAGTGATACAAAATGAGCCACAATGAACTTAGCCAATATAGCAGCACTAGAACTAGCTCCCAGATAGCTCATTTCCTTTAAATCCTATCGCAGTACTTAGCCTTATTGTGTGGTTTGTGCGATTGGAAGAGAATTTAAAAGAAAACTTCAGCACTCAGCAAATTCATGGAAATCCAATGACAAATTTACTGAGCTAAAAGCAGCTCGAGATTGTTGAACATAGAAGACTGCAGCCTAACAGAGCGCAGCTGGCAGCCTTAGTTTAATGATTCATCTTAATAATTGCCATGGAAAATTAAAAGATTTAATCCGCCTGTAAAAGGCTTTTCCCAGCATTTGATGTTCTCTTCCAAGGCAATATCCAATTAATAAAATGGAGTGAAATCTGAATCAAAGTGGAGAACCACTGAAATACTGTCTCAGGTCAGGGAGTACCACCATGTGTTAGGAAAAGCTTTGGAATTGGGTTTGCAGGGTGGGTTTTTTTAAGAATTACTTCTCTGATGAGTAATGTTGAGCTCTGATCTAACCTTGATGGGCCATCATCTGCCGTGAGCTCCACCATTGTAAAACTCTCTGCAAGTTGTCTCACACACTGGAGCAGCGTCAACTGGCAACAGCCAAACGTACCTGTATCAGCACAACTGAAGCGCATTTAGATTAAATGTTTGGCTACTGCTTCTCTTGTGACATCCACAAAATGGTAATGCAAACAGCTGCCTCCAAATCTGCTGTTCCCACATGCAGAAGAGAGAATGTTTTGGGTTTTCTTGCTTACCAGTTCCTAAATTTCCATCTAAAACTGTGCTAAAAATTGGTATTTGCATTAAACCAAATCTTTCACCCTGCAGTGGTTGTAAAAGGCAATCCTACATGTAATTCACAAAGTAAATTTGATATAGCCTTAGATACAAATTTTAATTAGTTTTCCTTCTCCTGTATGGGTAATGCCATAACTAACACTCCGCATATGTGTTCAGTCCATCAGGTTCATTCCTACTGGAGGAGTGTTTTCACCTATTTTAAGCAACCATATTTTACACTGGGCTTGTAGCGTAGAAAGAGTGGTGACTCCTGCTTTTAAACCAACTCATTACATGCTTGCTGCTATTTTTCCCAGAGCCTTTTGCACACCTTTTTCTAACAAACCCAGAACAATCTGTTCTTTTCTAGAGAAAAAGAAAACACCCAGGTTAACCCTGATCTGAGTACAATCATTGTGACTTTGCTTGTGTCCCAGAACTGCAAGAGCGGAGACAGGTGCCATAGCAGAAGAAATAATTTCGAAGCATTTCAAATGCAGAGTAGTGAGGCTGCAGCAGCTCTCCCAGGACTAGGAACAGTCAGAAGCAGAGGTTGGAGCAGGTGATTCGGGAGGTCTGTTACCTCTATTATCTTCAGTGTGTGATATCTAGCAGGTGTGACCTTCCCCTGCTTCTTAAACCCTGCTTTGTGCAAGTTCTGCTGACACTGGGGAGAAACAATCAACCCAGATCAAAAAAAAAACCCCAAACCACTGACCCAGTGACAGGTACTGCTGTGTAAGGAGGTCCAGACAGTGCCAAAATTGCAGGGCATGGTTTAGGTAATGGTATGCAGAACTCCGTTTTTTGTAATGTTAATGAGGAAAAGTTGATTCAGTGAATCAAACCAGATAGCAGCTTTTCCTTGCTGAAGTCAGATGATTCCCTGTATCTCTGTCTCTCCTATCCTGTTGTTCCGAAAATCTACCACAGGGAGTAACCTAATCTGCAGTTGTCTCCTTCCTGAGTGTAAACTTAATCTAAGAACATTTTAACTAGTATCTTCCAAGCTGGATTAAGTAGACTCGTCTACCTGCTTGCTCCTCTGTTCCTGACACCCTTCCTCCTACTGTTCTGTCCTGCAGCACATCCCTGCCTGACTGTACTTGTACTCAAAAATGTACCAGGATGCTCCCCTGCAAACTAACTCCTTTTCTGAGCAGTTATCCCACCAGACAGGTTCCCTAAGGTTGGCAGCGCTCCGTGAAACTGCTTGCAAAAAGCTTTGCATGCAGCTGGGAATAAGGAGATGTTTTAGTTCAGTCTAAGCCGGCATGATCGGGGCAACTTGTGAGCATAGGGGTGCCTGCCTGGCATCTCCCCGTGTCTCTTGTGTATGAGAGAAGGTCTGCAGAGCAGTGAGAAACATATATATTTTATTTTTTTTTAACTTTTCCCAGTATGAAGACTGTGCCACTTCAGAACGTTCAGAACTAAAAACACTAAAGGGAAAAAACCCTCCCTTTTTATAGCCTACTGTCTCGTTGAAAGTGATTTATGAAATGGAGCTTCCTGCCCACCCAGTGCACAGAACAAATACAGACAGTGCTTTGAAATAACTACAGTACTATGCTATTTTCAGTAATATTTAGCTCAGACTTAGCCAAGAAAGCCCACTAAGCTTAGCAGACAGACATAAAAAGAAACGCTCTTTCTGCATTTTTGTGTGTGCATGCATCTATTTTAGGTTTCACTCCTCTTTTCTCCTCTTGCATGGCTGACTATCAATGCAGCAAAGTCCCAGCTCAGGAAAACACTTCAAGCCCACTTCTCCGTACGAGTAACAGCTCTCAAGCACACACGTAATTTTAAGTGCCTTAATAAACATAACTGTGTGCTTGCACTGAGATACTTTTATTTACCATAGTGAAAAATTGCTGAATTCACTCACTTCAACAGCAGTGGAAAATGCTGTGGTCCACGTGCTTGCATAATTTGATCATATTTTGTGTGTGTAGGAAATACTTTTACCTTTCAATGACTGTAAGGGTTTATATTGTCACAAGATTGTTACCTGTCAACACTGGCATCAGGAGTGCAATTGAGGAGGAAGCTCTAGCTGACACTGTCTTGGCCATCACCTGCTATATTTTCTACCTGCAAATGTTGAGCTGCAACTTGCTTTCACAATTACATGTAGGAGAAACTATACAAACAATCCTACCGAGTGATTTAGGTCTGTCAAGAACATTTCTCCTGCCTTCAGCAATGTGAGCCTTGGGAAGAACATAAATCAGATTGCTCATACAATGATAGTTCTCCACAATAGTTTCCTTTTCCCCAGTGATTTGGAGGTTGAAGGCTGACTTAAGACAGCGATGTTATTTTGCACTGGCTGGACTTTTATTTGAAAATGAAACAGCCTAATGCTTTTGAACACATGCAGAGCTCCAACTTCCACTCCTGCGGCAAGGAGTTTCAGTGTTTAATGGGACATAGTATGGCACAGCATCTCCTCAGCTTGTTTTGAACTTGCAGTCCTCTGCTTCTGAGTGACACCACCTGACTTTTGTGGCATAAGCCAGCAGACTACAGTTCCCCTTTGTTCTTCTCTGTGCCACCCAAGCAGTCGCAGAGCACTCCTCTGTCATCTCATATGCATCCAGGTATTTATTTTCTTTATTAGGTGTTCTCCTTCCTGCAGGAATCGCTTGAGTAGTTCTGTTGGCACCAGTAAAGATGCTTGCAGGAGTGAGTGCTGGCATTACTCAAGACCAGAGACGTGCTCCGTTTAGGTATTGTGAGTCCTACCTGTAGCGGGCATTTCTGTCTGCACCTTAACGTAATCCAGGGTTTGTCATAACTACGTGGAAGTAGAGCTCCTACCACTTGGGTTTCGCCTCCAAGATTTGCAGGATACATCTGCATTTCAGCCTCAAACTGCTCCATTGTGACAGTGTTCCCTCACAGAAACCTATGAAATATCTGTCAAATTTAGCAGCTTCTCTCAGTACCCCATCCTCTCTGTTTTCTAACTTTCCTGGTTTGAGTTGCTTTTGTTATTCTGACCAAGCTCTGGGATCTATCTCACTGATGAAAGAGACGTCAGTGGTGCAAAACTATCTAGAAATCTCATCATGTTCAAAACACAGTAAGAAAGGTCTCTCTTCTTGGTGTTCCCACGCTGTTAACACGTGGTTTTCTTATTGTGGTTTACTTTATAGATCAAAACCATGTGCTGTATTAGGAAATGCTGTGGAAGGTCCGTTTCTCATGATAGTTTATCAGATGAGATCCTTTAGAACATACATTAAAAATACATCAAACAAAATCATTATTATAGTTCACTATCCCCTTTTAAGGGAACAGTAGGAAAGTACCACCAGCAATAAGGACTTGGACCTTGTGTCCGTGTGGCCCTGTAAGCAGGCAAATGCCCCTACCCAAGTAAGTCTCCAAAGAAATCTTCTAAAACAATATATTTAAATCAGAAATAACATGTCTTTTTAGTTTAATGATGTGTTACTCAGTTGCAGTGTCAGAATTTAAAACTGCTGAGACTCCGATAGACAGAAGAATAAGCAGTATGTAACTTACATCCTTCCCGTGACAGTATGTATCAGTGTTTATTCTTTCACAGGCAGCTGAGGTGACATCTTTTTGATGTGCTTTTTTCTCATTTGAAGCCCATTTGGGATGGCCACTTCTTACAGTCCTAAGCTGGAGTCTTTTCCAGGCAGCATGTCTTTCTTACAAACTAAGGAACAGGATAAAAATTTCAAAGGCACTAGCTGCGTGCTCTGCAGAAGAGTCCAGGTATTATGGGATGTTTGGTCCTCAGCCCCAGAATTACAAAAAATGGTTCGTTATCAAAGCCTGAGATACTGATTTGCAGACTTTCTGATAGGTTACTCAGCAAGACACTGTTGCTCCTTCTCTCCTCCTCATTCAGGAGAGTCGTCCACCCAGCACTTTGTCATGCATTAGTAACTCTGAAAACGTGTTTACTTAAGTACAAAACCACATTAGCTCAGCATTATTGTATGCCTCCAACACATAAAAATTACAGTATATTGTGGGGTGGGAACTTTGATCACAAAGAGCCTACACTGAATTAACTTGGAGATGGGGAGGAAAGTTGGAACATTAAATGCTCCTTGGCTCCTTTTCCTCTCATCCCTATGACTCTTACAGCCAGTCAGTCTTTCTGGTTTCTCACTCTATCGGCACTGCCAGCTACAAGAAAACAAAGCAATAACAAAAGGGGAAAAATCTTGGTACTTCATGGAACTAATCTTCTCTAACATTCATTTCTATACACTGAATCTCAAGTGTCACTCATAGAAAATCCTCTTTCTCTCCAACATTGTGTCTCTCACCCTAACAGCACCAGGGTTCTGGAGTAGAAAAGTTTTGAGAAGGAAAACTGCTATAGAGGCCCCTGAAAATGGAACTGGTACCCAAGATTTTGTGCCCATCTGAGGGCCTATACTAGGACTTTTGCCCCATCAATTCCTGCAGAATCTCTTACAGTGGTAGAGACCATTACCTAGCCTGGACAGTGGGGAGGAGGGTGGTGTTGATAGAGATGGTGAAGGGTGGCCTCAGGGCAACAGCAAAGGGCAAAGCACACCTCCTGCTGCTGGAGATGCCAAATGCCTGCACACCCAGGCTGGCCAGCCCTCCTGACACTGCCAGGCAGCCTCTGGATGGGGGGTGGGCAGAGCTGAGAAACACAAACAGCTTGCTTCTCCCTTACAGACCAAATACATTTGACCCGATATGAAACAACTTGCAGGTTAACAAGTCTGGAAATCATGTTTCCCCCATCTGATAAAACAAAGAACACACATCCTCCTACTCCTATGCTATTTTTTCCCCCCCCGGCAGCTCTGCTCATCCGCATTTGGAGGACCTTTTGGCTGTCATTACATACCACACTGAAACAGCTGCTCTCAGGTTGATTCCATTGCCACAGATGCCAACACCAGGAACGCACTCATTGCCACTTATAGATCGAGGGACCAGTGTTGCCTCCATTGAAGCTGGAGGAAATTTTGGTCCTATGCAAATGGAAGCAAAAATCAGTCCTTACTTGCATTTGAAGTGTTAATTGATTTTGTTGATTAGGCAGCACGATAAACTGTTGATGAGCTACTAAGTGAAAGCACAGATTCTTCCTGTGCCAAGTATTTGATTTTTTTTTAATTTAGTATTCACTTGTAAGCATAGAAATCTAAAGCCATAAAGTTTGAGAAACTTTACACTCAAAGCGAGCGACTTGCTCATTTGTTTATACATAAACAGGTATAACAGAACATTGCCTGGTAGTTTGTCTCTGATACTAGCATGTTTTCTGTATTATTCCTCACTTGTTTTTTGCAAGTTAGAACATCCTCTGAGCCCTAGGCTGTAGCTAATTCTGAGCGTGTTTAAGAGCCATGTACGATTAGAAATTGATACTGCTGTTGTGTGCAACTCTGTCCTTTTAAAGGGTTTGGAACCCCTCAAAGAAGTGATGTGACTTCTCCAGCAGTCCACCCTCATTGCAAAAATCCTGAAAAAAGAAAAATAAATTAATCATCTTTTGTTCTTTAGTCTGGGGGCTTATTACAAAAAAAGTATATTACAAGAAGTCTAAAGTTTAGCAATATGTGAAGCAGAGAGGAAGAGCACTAAGAAATTTTCATGCTTGTATTCCTCAGATATCACATCCCTTTTCTTGCTACATCTGCTCTACAATTTGTAGTTTGATTTATTGTTAAAATTAAGCTGGTTTACACAACAAGGATACTGAGGAGTACCAATATGTCTGTAAATGTCACCCAGGTTAAAGGTGTCATTTCGCTAGCTCCAGAAGCCTTGGTTAGAAGTGGACCCAAACATAATAATAGAAGGATGGGTTCATTCCAACAGTGATTCAGGGTGAACATACCCCTGACAAAATGACCTGTGGCGAGTTCAGTGGTGCTACAGAATACCACAAACAGCCCACGGGACCTTCGCCATGGATGCTGCTTCACACCATCATAGCTGGTGGGGGAGTCAGCAGTAGGATGTGAAGGGCGTGGCTTTTGTCCTTGCGTGATACTTGTGTGACAGTGTCAGATGAATTGCCAAAAATGGCAAGTGAAAATTGATATGATGATACCCCTGTATGCCTCGTAGACTCCACTGAATGTACCCTAATAAACTTGATGGGAATCTGGCTTGGTTTAAGCCCAAGGAGCGTTTTCCTATTAAATGAAACATTTTGTTATATGCAAATGAGCATTCAAGGAATTTAGAGATTCCGTAACATCTGCAAGGAACTGCTGAGACTTGTGCAGGTAGGCTACACATTTTGTTTCTGCATTCCTCAGGGCTGTCCTAAGAATTGACAATTATAGTTCATGAGCTAATTCACAGCAGTTACAGCAATTACAGATATTACAGCTGCCATTAGTTTTTATTATTGAACATGACCAAGTAGCTGATAAGGGACTTAAACATTGCTTTACTTTTAAAGTGCCATACCCCATTACAGCTGTCATATGATGCACAAGTCATGAACAACCAAAAAGGTAACTAGATGATTTAAGCAGAAAGCCTTTCCCCGGAACTCAGGTAATTTACAATACACAATGGAACTCCCCATGGCTGTTCGGAAGTGTTATGTAGCTTTTCTTAGATCAGTGTCCTGGTTCTGGCCAGGCTGGAATTAACTTCCCCAAACAGCCAGCCCAGGTGAGCTGAGTTAGCCCAGGATGTTTCCACACAACCTGACATCACTCCCCCATAAAAGGGGCTGGTCAGGGAGGAGCACTCCTGGGTGCTTCCAGTGCAGCTTGAGTGTGGCCGAGGAATCAGGTTAGTCCTCAGTTGGTGCTTGGTGTGGTGTTCCGTGTTATCACCAGGTCAGTAAGGTACTCTTATCACCAATGAGTGAAGCTTGCTGCTATTGTTCTTCTTTCACAGTGCTTTTGTTAGTAAACTGTCCTTATTCCAACTGGTGTGGAGGGCTCAGGGTGCTTCTCCTTAGAAGCAAGCAGTGTGTGGTGCTCAGCCACTGCTTGGGGTTGAACCATCACAATCAGAAAAGCAAAAATCAGTTATTCACTGTGAGGGCCGTATCCTGGTGAACTGACTGGCCATGACAACAGCTTTTTCTTTCCAAGCTGTACTGCTCATGAATTTCTGTCTGCTTGTACAGACCCCCTTCTCTAAGTCTGCTAATGCATTTCAAGTTAATTCTCAGTAAAGCAATGCAGCTCCTGTAATAGAATTGGATTTATATGGTTTAATTAGTGTCTACAGAAACCATCCAGCAGCATCAGTTTACGCAATAACTTATATTTCACTCTACACAGATGATGTGTGTTCAGTTCCATTGACTCATCTTGTGCTCTTGCAGGCTCCCAATACAGTGTTAAGCGATCTAAGATGGCATACTCCCAGGAAGCCATCCCAAGTACAGCAGGGTTTCCAAATCAGAGTTCAGATATCACACTTGTCATGCAGAAATTTACTGGAAGGAGCCTGCCGAACACAAATAAAACAGTGTCTGCTGTCAACTGCTGTTAGAAATTACTACTACTACAGACAGGGTTCTGCCCTATCCATAGTATCTGGGGAGATGCACTCAATCACAAATTCAGCTCACCTTTTTTGAACCTGCTGGTGTGGCAAGTGGCAGCAAGTCCCAGACTTGCTATCTGGCTGGCACTATGAATAAAGCTGTGGCTTCAGAAAATCATCAGTGTTAATTTTGGGATGTTTTCTAAATGCAGCTGCCAGTTCAGAGCTCAGGATTAGGTGAGTGGGCTCTGGTCTGTCTTGAACTTAAATGTAAGTTTCTCTACACTGAGGTTCCTCTCCTCCCTTTAACCCTTTCACTACTGGGTAGAAATCCTCACAGAGTTTCTCACTGCCAGCAAGAAATTGACTACCAAGAGGAGCTTGGTGTAATCCATGAAATCAGAGATAGTGCTTGCTGCCCTCAGTAGGACTGGCTTCACTCCACTGCTCCAAGGAACCAGCTCAGCCCTTCCCTCTAGCTGCCTGGCATCAGTTTGCAGTGACAGGTTACACCCTGGCTGGGAGTTTTGCAATCTCACAGCTGAATTCCTTGAGGGCTTTCAGGTGATGTCATTTAATCCTGGACCTTAATCATGTCTCTCTGGTGTAACACTCAAACTGACCTTGTTCCCCTGCTGAGCTTGCTGGAGCACACATGTAACATTTCCAGGACTTTCAGTAGGAGAAGACACTGCAGTATTTTCCCTGCTACAGCCTTATTTTCCTCAAGTGCCCCTTTTACACCTTTGTTACTGAGTGACCCTAGTGATTCCCAGGCTGCCTTTCTGCTTCTGAAGTAAGCAAGACTGTCTACCATCAGCTTGATCACCCCTTCCAAAGTGGTCTGCAAATCACTTCAGCCCTCCCTATGTGTTCCTAGCACCTGCCCTGCCCCATTTGGAGATCTCAGTTCTGCTTCCCATTACTGAATGCCGGGTTCTTTCCTTAGCTTCTCTGCTAAGCCATGCAGGGGCTGCTTAGGCTGCTGACACAGGCTTTCTCTGGGCTTATAGTAAATATTGAGCAGTCTCCAGTTTGCTCAGGAGGCCTCCTTGTACCCCTCTGACACATGGCCACTCTAGAACACAGCATGCCTAGCACTCCCAGACACTCAGCAGCCTGAAAACTTTCCCCATTGATTATTTGCTCTTCACCAGGTCCAAGAGCCCAACTGTATGAGGGCTATAATCTCCTGTTGGGTATTGCAGTTTCTGTCTGTCAGGCTCCTTGTGCTGTAAGGTCTGCCTTCACCCCTTCCCTTACTGCCACGTGTCCTACTCCTCCAGCACTAAGCAGTCTGATTTGCAATCCCTGTTTATTGCAGAGGTGCTGCTCATACCTGCCCCAGCCTTTCTTGGAGCATGATGAACATCAGACACATCTTCCTTGACAGCCCAAACAAGGAGCTCCCCTGAGCCTGCCAGCTTTTCCCTGGCTTCCCTCCAAGCTACTCATCTATAGCCACCCCAGTGCCAGCACCCACTCCTGGGGCAGTTACAGCACAGTTGAATCCCTATGCTCAGAGTACCCCTCTCTGAGTGTATTCCTGCTCCCCACCGTGTCATCACTATCCATGGGGTCCCCAGTTCACGCAAGCCCTGCTGTGTCAGTAAACTCAATCCATGAAAACTTGTGTTTCAAACGCTGGGGTCCATACAGTGCACTTTCCCAGGCTGTTGGAGGTGGGCCGGCACAGCCCACACCAGCACTAGTGGTAGAGCAGATGCATCCTTACACATTCCCTGTGCGTCATTCCAGCCAGTATTTTATCAGCTGCTGCTGGGACACTACATGAACCACTTTAGTTAGAGAGAGTCATGATCCACTGGCTGTCAAATCCACCTGACATCTGCTGGGTCCTAATAGTTGTCCCAGATGGCTGATGCTGTATGATGACTGAAAATATTTCTTTTAACTCCTTTTAATAAATGTACAGTCAAAGGGAGCTTCACATCAGTGCCTCTGTTCTCGGGCTTGTGTCACAGGCTGAAGAGATGCCCATCAATTTTTATGATCCCTGTACACATGTCCCACCTCTGAGCCGTTGAGTCCAGTATTGCCAAGAACAAAGGGCAGATGGATGCCTGTCTTCCCTGACACAGATCCTTCTTCCAACACGACTTCCATACTGTCCTGAAAAGAGCAGGGAGAGGCTACAGAAGCTCTCAAGCTCTCTCAGATTTCATAGCATCTTTCAGACACTTGCTTGGCTGGTAACATACAGTGCCCTAAGCTAATCAATACAGACGCAGGTGTTAGGCCCCACCTTTTTCCTAAATGCCCTTGTCTGTGAGCTCTATGCATTGATCTAGGCTATATATACTGCACTAAGGTGGAGCTGTAGTGTGTCAGGACTGCAAATCTGTTGAATAGCACCTGCTCAACACCTGTTCAGAGTGATAAACTGGAGCCCTAATGTTCAGTGGGGGAGGAAAAAAAATAGTAAGCCCCTAGAAAGACGTCATGCTAAAAGGAAACCAAGAGAAAGATCAAATAAAATGTAGAATCAAAATAGTCTCTCTGTTAAGGTCCACCTGTTTCAGCCTATTTTGTTCTAGCAGGGCTATAAGTGAGTTTTCCCCTTGGAAATGCAGATGCTGTAGTTTTGTTTAAAAACAGTACAGCTCTGGGCAGCAGATCCATCTCTGAACGCTGCCGGGTATTACACAGGCTGAGTGAACACAGATGCCTTGCCCCAAATATTTACAGCTAGGCAGACAGAGTTGTGTCTAAACATATCAAAGAGAGCTGATGTGTGGTAGCTGAAGCCCTTGTCACCTCTCTGCTGGGTCTCATTTGAAGATCCCTTCACTGTTCCAACCAATGAAGCCAGTGGGGATGGCATGGCCAGGGGCAGCCCCAGGCTGGGGAAACTGGGCACCTCCAGGGGGACAGGCTGAGGCCAGGCTCAAGCAGGTCACGGTCAGGATGCAGCTCTGTGGATCCATGACCAGTGTGGCTGGGTCACCCTAGCCAGCAGCCAAATATACTTTTCACTTACTCCCCTCTCCCAGGATATGAGTAGGGAAATGGAAGGTGAAGAGTTGTGGATTGAAATCATGACAGTTTAATAAGAACTGCAAAAGTTGTGCAAGCAAGCAAGCAAGCAAGCAAGAAGAGGCCCCAGCATGTATAGTGGCTTGGGAAGACAAATTCCTTAATTGTTAATGTATTTATGAACTTTCTATTCCATACCTTTCTTTTTGCTCCCCATTCTATGTATTTCTCATTCCTGGAATTCCTTCTTACCATGTACAACTTATGGTACACACTTCAACCATCTTTACATTCAACAGTCAGGTTTATACATCCTTGTTAACCATTCTCCCCATCCCTTGATGTATATCCAGGTTTTTTTTCCCATTCCATGGTACACTGCCCTCCAACTATCCTTAAGAACAGTTGATGACTCGGGGCCCATATGCAAAGGTGATTGCTCAAGACAGAATAAAGAGTGTAATGAATTAGTGGGCACCAAATTGGCTTGGGTTGGGTAATCGTTGCACTTGGGCAGTTTCTGCTGTAGTACTTCCTGTAACATATAACTCAAAGCACAGATTATTTTTCCCTAAGGTTGAATTTCCTTTAGATGTACTTCATATCTCCCCATCTTTCTTTGTTACCCACCAAGTACCCAGGTCCTTAAGCAAAGACAATTAAATTAACAGGCTTGCCTTTTCCCAAGGGAGCAACCCACATGTCTTTCCCAGCTGCTTCCCAACACACACTATAGGGTCCTTATCTTCTGCCACAGTACATAGGGGCTTTACATGGGCAGGACCAGGACACTTAGCAGATCCTCTGGAGTTAACTAGTCAAATGGCTTCTGCTGAGTTTACCTTCCAGTACTTCCATGCCCCAGGACCCACACTCTCAGCATTGTCTTTCACAGTCCATGGTATCATTCAATCTTTCTGTAGGCTAATGAGAAAGCAAGCCAAGTGGTGAATTAATTCCTTGTTGCACTTTGCTTTCATGCATGGCTTTTGCATTCCCTATTAAACTGTCTTTCTCTCAACCCATGAGTTTTCTCACTTTTACCCTTCCGATTCCTTCCCTCATCCCACCAGGAAGGTTTGAAGAGTCCGTACCCCAGTAGCAGATGACTTCCAGGGCTACAGCTGCTGTTGGAGTCTTTCATGCAAGTGACTACTGCTGAGATAATGATCCATGGCACTGCCACACAAACCAAATTAGAAGTTGATCATCTAGACTGTAGCCCATTTCTTGGGGCCTCAGCATCACTCACTGCCGCTACCTTACCCCCAGCTGGTACAGCTCACACAGCCTTAGTTTTAGCATTAGCATACTAAAGTGATAAATAGCACTGGGGCTGTTGAGTCCATTAAGTCCCTGACTGAGCAAAGCACTTAAGTAAGCAGCACTCAGCTAGTTTGGTTACCCTGAACAATCCTTACCTACCCAAACAATCCTCTGGCAAAGGAAATAAGCCAGAGTTCACAGGATATAACCTCCTTTTACCATTTGCAGGAAGAGTCTGAAGTGATTTCACTTAAGCTTTTTCTGGTGTGACTCTGTGCCCACATTTATAAATACCTCCAAACAATGAAATAATGGGAATAAGATGAAAGGTTTTGAGATAAGCTAGTCTTAGTCTTCAGGTTTCAGGAGTTCTGACATTAGGGAAGGATTTTGTTCCCCCCAACACACAAGATAATGAGAATCATCCTTTCTTTGTACAGGGTCAATTGATGTTGTCTGTTTCAAGCTGACAAAGCTACATGGTCCCCAAGAAAGTCATTAATGGGGTTCCCCAGGGTTCCATTTGAGGTCTAGTCCTTTTTCACATTTTGATAAACTCAGGACTAGAGGGTGTCTTAGGTAAATTTGCAGATGACACCAAACTGGGAGGAGCTGTTGACTCCCTTTAGGGTGGAGAAGCCTTACAGAGGGACCTGGACAGATCAGAGCTGGGCAATCACCAGCAGCATGAGGTTTAACAAGGGCAAGTGCCAGGTTCTGCAGCTGGGAAGGGGTGAGCCTGGCAATGCATACAAATTTGGGGGATCAGATGCTGGAGGCCAGCCATGCTGAGAGGACTTGGGGGTCTTGGTAGACAGCAAACCAGCCATGAGGGCCAGCCGTATCCTGGGATGCATCAAGCACAGTATGGCCAGCCAGGCCAGGGAGGGGATTGTTCCCCTGTGGTTTCCTAACAAGGCAGAGTGAAGGGGCAGGTGCCGATCTCCTCTCTTTGGTAACCAGTGTCTTTGGTGACCAGGGACAGAACCTGAGGGAACAGCATGAAGCTGCAACAGGGGAGGTTTAGGTTGGGTGTTAGGAAGAGGTTCTGTACTGAGAGGGTGTTCGGTCACTGGCACAGGCTCCCCAGGGAAGTAATCACAGCACTGAGCTTTGCTGAGGTCAAGAATCATCTGGACGATGCACACAGTCCCATGCTCTGACTTGGCTGGTCCTGTGTGGAGCCAGAAGTTGGATTTGATGGTGCTTTTGGGTCCCTTCCAATTCCGGAGATTCTGTGATTCTATGAAAGTTACCCAGTCCAGAGCTGCCCCCACACAAGCTCAACCCCTTCTCAAAGACTGCAGTTCCCCACCCCTGCTGTGTGATTCCTGGCTTCATGTCTTACAGATGGTGTTTCCTACTGGCCTGAAGACTCCTCTCAGGACAATCTTATCGCAATCCATCCACTATGACCATAGACCATAACTCAACACTGTTCTCATCACCTATGCAGCGTTCTTTCCCAAGTCCCTTGCGTTGGCAACAATTTTGGTCATTCTTCAATAAAGACAGTGTTCTCCCTCTTTATTTTCTAGAATAAACATATGGGGTGAAGTTTTTTTAGTGATTTGAAAGTACAGAACGAACTCCTTGTACTGTATTTGGCTAAATATGTTTAAATTTTTGTGACCTGACACTTTTGACACATTTTTGGGTCCTGAAACATTTTTATGTGCTGACTTGAGAGCATGCTGTCAGCTAGACAGAATCAAGAAAGCACTCCAGTCCCTCGTCTCTTCTTAAATGCTGAAATCTTGCACTAAGCCAGCGATGCTGAATTTGTTTAAAGCTCAAGTAGGTACCCAAGTGCTTCTACACTGTCAGTTTCTGTATCTCTAATGCTGAAAAAGACATTGTAAAAACTAATGAGCAGAATATACTTTGTTCTGTGTTTTCATGATCTGATTCCCTTTGGTTTCAATTGCATTTTTAACTCAGGCCCTCAGGTGTACTTCTGAAGTTGTTCCAGGATCAGAGAGGAGGCGACTCTTTCAGATCAGATCTGTCATCCCAGCCAGGGATGTTTCTGACCAGCCTGTCATCTACCCGGGAGTAGATGAATGTCTGGTTGGGATGACAGCTCTGTACCAAGGGTGGCTGTTGATCTGGGGTATTTCCAAATCATACACACTGCACTTTTCCCGTATCCCCGGGCCTCATGTTAGACAAATTCTCTCTTTTAATTCCTGTATGTCTCTCAAAAGCCAAACTATTTTTTCGACTTAATCTTATCTGCAAATTACAAACCACACTCTGATCCAGAAGAAGATAATGGATTTCAGCGTGGCAACTAGTTCTAGCTTGCCCAGCTCTTAATATCCCTCCTCTTGCTTATAGCTTTAATAACTTAATAAAGGAGGCTAATTAGTTCAGAGACTAAACAATTTGCAGAGAAACCAATGCCTTCATCAAAACAAGAATCACTCTCCAGGAGATGATCTGGTCAACTGATTAGACTGAGGCTCCATGACTTCAGAGAGGATTAGGTGATGGGCAGTGAACCCTATGGCCTGTTTTAATTCTCCTTGTGGCCTTTGCCTTTGTGAACTGCCAGAGTTATCTTACCGGACTCTTCTGTCCTGCTGCTGGGCTCCTTATCAGTTATTGATTGTGTCCTGCAGATTAAAGGAGTTGTTTCTGTTTAAAAAAAAAAAAACACAAAAAACCCACAAAAAAACCCCAAACCCAAAAAACATTTGTGGTTGGCTCCATATGGGAGCACCTCTGCCAAGTGTCCCACTTCCTGCATCTCTCCTCTGCCTTTGACAGCAGGAAGATCTTTCTGTTACCTTAACCATGGTGACTAGCCCCTGTAGCCAGGAGATCCTGAAACAAGGAAATAATGCTACAGACTAGAAATTCCACCTCAGCAATCTTTAGTGACTTAAGCCTTTGTATCAAGACTTCTAAAATTGAGCTTTTTTGGTGTATTTTAGAAAACTCTGTGGATCTGGAATTTACATTTCATTGTAGTCAGTTGAGGAGGAAGTTTCAACGATTATGTCCCCTTTCAATTTAGCCATAATTATGTGTACTTTAATGTCCTTTGCTGGGTCAGAGTAGTATCTGCAGATTTCGTATGTGTAAGATTCGTCCTTCCAGTCTTTGCTTAATAAACTTCTATTGGAGACTATCTTTGTTGTTTCTTAGGACACCCAGGTGCTCCGTGCAAATCTTCATGACTTCTTTTGTTTTGCTGTTGGTATTGAAGGAAAATTAAATGTGTTTATTATGATGCAAAGTAACCTGCAGATATTTGGGGTGTTTCTGCATTCAGTATTCCCATGCATCTCCGGATGTCATTTATCAAAGCCAGATGTTCTTTATATCACTATGTCTTGTATCAGTGTCTATTTAAAGTTAAACTGAGAGCAACCGAAGCCAAAGAAGCATGCTTTGATTTAAATAAATCAAAGCATATCACAGTCATAGCAATTAATAATCCAAGACTGGAGCAAACATGAAGAGCCAGAGAAACCCATTCAGACAGGGTTGGTTTTGGTGCTTGTTGATTTGCTAAAGCTTATTATTAGAAGCAGCAAGTCTTTGATTAAACTGGATCAACTTCCAAAAAAAACCTGCCCCTCACTAACAATTGGTGTTCAGAGGCCCAATCCTGGCAGCCCGAGCAAACAGCCTGCGTAAATCAGGGCTGGGGTTTTGATTATAATGGTCCCTTATTTATGACTGGTCACAGAAAGCAATTCTTCACTTGAATCAGTCTCAGCATTAAGTGCAAAAGCGCCAACTAATGATACAGGATGAGGTCTCAAACTGTAATTATGTTACTTGCATTGTGTATATTATTGAACTTCAACTCAAGTAACAATAATTGTGGGAAAGGGAGACTTGGATTATAAAATGAGCTTCAAATTGTACTGGAGCAGCCAAAGCAGTGTCTCATTTTATTCCCATTAAAGTTGGGTAGTATTTTGTGTGCCTTCAGCTGGAGGGCATCTTTGTCCCATCTTCTCCAGCACACATTTACCACAGTATCAACTCTGATCTGGCTGAAAGCTGGTGTCTGAAGAGCTATCACTGGAAGAGCCAAAATTTGTCTATCTTCTGAAACATTTTTGGGAAATGGTGAAAGAGCAGCCTGTTGAGAGGCTCCCAGTCTGTAGCTCAGAGGTAAGGGAACCACGGGAGAAGGAAGTTACTAGTGGAAAATAGCATAAAATTATTCTATGCATTTAGAGAGAGCGAGAAAATCTCACCAAACCTTTCACCTCTTTCTACTAGAAAATTTTGTGGTAGTAGTGGAAGATACACTGCACATTTCTACAGTGAAAGCAAAGTTCAAATGGCTGTTTCTTCTATGAAACTCCACAGTGAACATTCCATTTTCTTGCAGGCATCATTACTTTGGACCATAAATAAATTTTTTAGAGACTCATAAACATTCCCCAGGGATTTGAAAGAACAGTACAATGACACCACTGACGTTTTGTTAGTGTGCTTGAAGGTTGGCTTAAGAAAGCTATCATGTCCACAGGCCCAAACTCTGCTCTCTTTTGCTGTGTGCAGACCAGAAGGGCTCAAAAAGATGCATGTCAGCATGCAGGGAGACACGTGGAGGCATTAAGCAACAGGCTCCTCATTTTTCTGCAAGCAGCAGGATCATCCCGTCCTGCAATGCATCTTTCCATTGCCTTTCTTTCCTCTACCAGCTTTAGCCCAACGTGTTCATTACGAACATGGGGAAAAGAACATAGAATCATAGAAACATAGGGGTTGGAAGGGACCTTGAGAGATCATCGAGTCCAACCCCCCTGCCAAAGCAGCTCCCTGGCTCATATTGCACAAATAGGAGTCCAGACAGGTCTTGAATATTTCCAGAGACGGAGACTCCACCACCTCCCTGGGCAGCCTATTCCAGGGCTCTGTCACCCCCACTTCCGCATGTTGGTGTGGAACGTCCTCTGCTCCAACTTGCAGCCATTGCCCCTTATCCTGTCTCCACAGACCACTGAAAAGGGGCTGGCCATTTCCCCCTGCATCCCATACTTAAGATATTTATAAACATTAATAAGGTCCCCCCTTATTCTTCTCTAGGCTGAACAGTCCCAGCTCACTGAGCCTTTCCTCATAGGGGAGATGCTCCAGGCCCTTAATCATCTTTGTAGCCCTCCTTTGGACTCTTTCCAAGAGATCCCTATCTTTTTTATACCATTTTGTGTTTTCAGAGAGGGTGATTCAATCGGAAGCATTTGCAAAAGCTGGGATGGTAGGATGTTGGTGAAAGCATCCCTGTAAACCTAAAAACATATATATTGTGGTCAGAACCCTTTTTTCCCATTCAAAATGTATTTTTTAGTTTATCCACTTTATGGCAATTAAAATCCAGGAAAACGGGTGGGGGGTCTCCTTCCCCCCCCACCCCCTCCCGCCCCAGCATTTTCACATTGTCCTTTTATTCCAGAAGGACTTTCCTACTTGATACCAGCTCCAAGGAAAAGTCATAATCTTGACTGGCAAGCATTTTCCTGAACCTCCCCACCTTTAACATCAGCTCTTTGCTCATCTGCAGAGCCAGCTCTGAAATTGTTTGGAATGTGAGCCATTAGGTAAAGTGTCAGTAAGGCTTCAGTATAAGCTTGTTATATCCATACCCACTGAGGCAGAAATTAAGATGATTAAAGAGAGTGTAGCTGCACTTGCTTCAACTAATGACCCAGGTGGCAAATTTGAGACATATATGTGTTCAACTGCCTAGCTTTATCAGAGATTTCAGCAGTGATGCTGAATCTCTCGACACAGTGTGTGCCATCGTGCGGTGTGGACTGGTGCATATGGTCTGCCTGCTCTCCAGCGATCGCGCTGGCACCCGAGGGACAGGGGAGTAGACAGCAGTTCTTCTCTTTTCAGCAGATGCTCAGAGGTCTGGTACTTATTATCATCTGAAGAAAGGGCACAGGTTTCTGCAAGCAACTTGAGCTCATATCAGCACTGAGATCACAGCGCATGATGTAACTGGTCAGTTCAGAAAGACAAATTGACTTGAAGAGGAAAAGGAACGCTCTGCTCCGACCCTCTGGCTTAATTACTTTCTGCTCCCATCAACAGGCTGAGGTTTGGCAGACAAAACATGAAGTGAGGCAAATGGAGACACTTCATGTTGAGAGGACGTAGCCCCATCTAAGTCAGGAGATGATATATTGCTTGCAGAGCTGACTGTGAAAACAACGGCGCCTAAATAAAGCTGTGAATCATCCCCCTGTCTCACACCACTTCCACCGGAGCAGCTTCACTTCTGAAAAATGTGGCAGGTCCTTTGATTGCCAATGTTGCAAATAAATATGTCAGGCATGGCAACTCTTTGGACAGACTGAAGGTCAGTGAGTATGTGTCCCTCCAAACCCCTTGGGGTGCATGCTCCCCTGCAGTGGTGCAAGATGGGACCATCTCTACCATTGAACTAAAGTGAAAAAACATCTTGATCCTTGGTCCAGTTCTAAAACCTTCCAGATCCTGAAAAGAGGGATAATTCTCTGAGCAGGAGAAAAAAAAAGCATGTAATATTAGCCCCGATGATGCTGGATACGAGTGCTGCTGGTGGTGTGAATAGGGATAGGTTTCAGAGTGACTCCTGTGGTGCAGGCTCTCAGACCAGGAGAAATATTTGAAGCAAAATTGATACAGTTAACCAAGACAGCCCTGGCTGAACCAGGGGTACCTTACTTTTCAGACTGAAAAAATACATCCCTGAAGGCTTAGCAGGCATGTTTGTTTTCTCCATTTTTCTTTGTGAGTTGTACATGAGCTTATCTTAATTTAATTTCCTTGGGATAGTTGGGGGATGAAACAGGACAGTGGGTGTACTGCATCACTACCATCTGTCTTATCTAGTCACTGAAACCAAAATGCAGTCCGCTTTGTGTTTCACTTAAGTTCTGAAAAACAAGGTGGGGAGGGGAAAGCAAAGAAAAAACCCTACAGAATGGGTCAAGTGAAAACCAGGCACTTAAGAAAGTGTGGGGGGAACTATATTTACATAAGACAATAAATAGAGTGCAAATTTGTGCTACTGTGTGTTCTGAGAGGTGTTATGCTCTCCTCCAAGGTAGAAAAATATGTTTGTGTTTTTGTAAACTGTGTACCTTGGATGAAAACAATATGGTTTGAAATGGTGGTGAAATATACTTTTCTACCCTAAATTAGCAAGCAACTCTGTGAACCTGAAGCAGACCTTGCCAAATTCACAAAACCTCAAACACCGCAAAGTTGGCCCACCTCTGACGAGCTCCAGGACCATGTGAAGGGGCTCTTTGAACAGTGCAGCGTAAACCCGAGATCCGGGGAGGGTATCAGGAAGATAAATATTGAGTGAATATTTAAGAGAGAGAGAATCAGTGAAAACTTGATATCCTCCATTAGCTCTGATGCTTCCAAAAAACAAAAAATATTCTAGAAGAAATGCTGTTTGAGCCATGGCCTGTCGACAGAGATTTGGCAGAGCTTGCAGGCTCTGAAAGCATGAAATTCCTGGAAGCCCGGTAGGAACAGAGTTTAAGTTTAGTGCTATAAAACAGCTAAGCTTGGGCTTAATTAAAGCACCACCTTAGCAGCACACCTGCAAAGTCCAGTAAGCCGCTAACCAAGCTGATAGAAAACTAAAGACAGTGCGACTAGTTGTAACTATAAAGTTACTGCGTTCACCTACAGGTATTTGTGTGGCTAGAAGGGCTGAATCAATGGTCTGGAAGAAATGTGAGGATGCTTTTGGGTTGTGTGAAAGCATGGCTGACTATCCGTCTGGAGCCTAGCTTGAGACTCACTCTTCTTGAAGTCCTCACAAAGCCACTTCACACTCACTAGACAAGGAAACTAAGCTTTCGGCAGCAGAGAGGTAGAAGCAGTCTGAAAGTTTGGCAGCAGCTAATCTGTGATCTTTATTTAAAACTTGATCAAAGATACAATAGAGAATAAATAAATTGCTGCAGCAAAGCTGTGAAATTCAACGAATGGTGCCCCAAAGAGGTGCAAGTATTTCAAGAGTTTCTTAGACTACTCACTGTGCAGACAAATGTCATTTTACAAAAAAAGCTGTTTGGTCACAAACTCTTTCCAAAGCATGGATGCTTAAACATTTGCTCCAACATTACCATTAAGAAAATGTATACTTAAATACTGGCTTAATCATGATGGGCAATGGAAAGTCAGGACAAAAGAGCTGGCATTGCCCCAAGCATTGTGTGTTCTGTCCCTTCTCACAAATTGTGTTTTTCAAATCCAACCTGTAGTTGGATTTTCTTGTCCCCATTTATGCCATCCCTCCAGTTTTCTCCTTCTGAGGACCCATAAATTAGTGTGATTTGCCAGTTCAGGGAGTCAGTTGGCATAATGATGGCTCATGTTGCTGTTGAATGCTGCCTCTATGGTAGAGGGAGGATGAAGTGTGATGTAACAGTCAACTTGAATGAGCACAGGAGGAATTTAACATATGTGACTCCATTTTTTGGCACTTATTTCTTGCAGCAGTGAAATAAGTTCTCCCCAGTTGCAGGCTCATTGACTTCTTTTAGCACCAGAATAAAGGCAAAGGAGTAGGGTGACTAGTTAGTTAGTTAGTTAGTTTTGCATCGCTGTTTCCAGGAGAAAAAGAAAGATGCTGCTTTCAGGAATAATAGGGGTATCACACCTAGAGCAAAGGAATGCATTGCTTCTCTCCAAGTCATTTTCTGCTGTTCTGACATGCAGCTATCATCCTGCTAAAATGCCCTGTGGGAAGGTAAAATGGGGAGCACATCAGCCCACTTGTCAGATTACTTTCTTGGCGAGGTGGAGAGCAGGCTGATTTTCCATCTACGTCTGGATGCAGTTTTAATAAATGTCTGGGTCCTACAGGAACATGGGAGAGGGACTGTTCAGCAGGGAGTACAGGGATAGGACAAGGGGCAATGACATCAAGCTGAAAGAGGGCTGGATTAGATTAGATATTAGGAAGAAAATCTTTACTATGAGGGTGTGGAGGCCCTGGCATAGGCTGCCCAGAGATGTTGTGGAAGTCCCTGGATCCCCAGCAGTGTCCAAGGCCAGATTGGATGAGGCTTTGAGCAATCTGGTCTCGTGGAGGGTGTCCCTACCCATGACAGGGAGCTTGGAGCTAAATGATCTTTGAGGTCCCTCTCAACCCAAAACTTTCTGAGATTCTATGATATCTAGGGGGTCTGGGATAGCTAAGCATGCTAGAGGTGGTTTTAGTGGTAAGTCATTAGGAAAATGAATTTCTCCTTCCTGTAATTAAATGGGATTGGTAGAGATGGTTAGAAATCCTGAAGGAACATGTTTTAATGGTGGTTTTGGTAGGTTAGGTTGATGGTTGGACTTGATGATCTGAAAGGTCCCTTCCAACCAAGACAATTCTGCGATTCTATGAAACTAGTGGCTCTCATTAAAAAAAGAATACACATTTGTTACATTTTGCAGAGGGCTTTCCTTTCAGTATTGCACAAGCGTGACTTCCATGGCAACAAACTTCTAAACAACAAAAACCTGGAGAAGCAGCAGCATATTATTAATTCTCATTTGGTTTTGCTTCTATCTCAAAGTAGAAGGAAGATGTTGATCTAATAGGAGGCTTTCAGCTCACCAGCTTTTAACTTGTCTCCAGCTTCCTCAGTGGAAAGGGCAAAATTTTGCCCCTGTGAAAAGAGCACAGATTTAACTTGGTTAAAATCATATTAACCCTGGAAGAGTTCCACCAAAGTTACAGCTGAGCAGTGTCTCTTGCCAACTTGACATGGCCTTCTCACAGTCAAATGTTTTCTAAAGGTGCTCCTAGAAATAGAAAAAAAGAGGAAGGAAAGCTTTTCATCCTGAGCTCTGAGATGGGGTGTGTACATGGTCAAATACTTAACTGTTTCTTTATATAAAGCCCCTACAGTTTGGGGCATAGCTAATGAATTACATGGCAAGTGTCTTCGTACCAGATAGACTTAAGGGTAGGCTGTAAGGAAGATTGTTGTTTGAGGCATGCTCATCAGAAGAGAGTGATGGGCACTCAACTGGGCTGGCATTCACTCCATGGGTTCCCTCTAGAGTAAATGCCAAGGGAGAAGAGGACAGAAATCCTTTCCCTGCAGTACATCTGGTTGTAGATAGAGCTCTTTCTAGTATATGACAGTGGGATTGCAAAATGGTGTACTTTGCCATATGTTGGGAGGGAAAGAAAGACAAACAAAATAAAATCCAATCACACAAAATTCACTCCTTCCTTAATTTCTCTCCCAAACATGGAGATTGTCTGCACAGGAGATGATTAAAAGCATGGTTTGCATCGGCCCTGGTGCTGTTCAGCTTCTTGTCATAAGACTAATGAAGGAGGAGGTGGAGGGTTTTTATTACGTACAGGACAAACTATGCCTATTGTACAGATGGCACCTTTTCCTCAAAAATCTGTTCCCTCTTCTTGTATTGACAGCAGCAAAGGGCAGTGAGCAGATCTTCCTGCAATGTGTCGAGCCCACAGCATCTCCCACCCTGTTCTGGCACACAGCAAGGCCATGCACACCAAAACCTGTCAACATCTTGAAAGAAACAGGACACTTGAGCTTATTTTAAAACTCTTTTATTAAGGCTTGAAGTTTGCTAATTGCTTTGCTTCCTTCTCCAGTGGGGTTTTCAGCAGAATATTGCCAACCAAGGACAGCAGCATTTCAACTCGCACAAACAGTTGTGTTTCCATCCAGCATGCTGTCTTTTCCCTTGCCACCTGGATTCAATTTAATGAAGGTGATGTGTTTGCAATTAGTTTTAAACTCTACATTTGAAAATATAACCAATATATTTCAAGTTACCTGCAAATCTTAAGCTGGAGCCATGTTCATAGCACTGTGATTTGGTTTGGTTTCTTCCCCGCAATTCCTTTCTATCCTGCTGTTCCTTGAAGCCCAATGTTGCTCCAAAGTGCAACATGAAACACTTTTACACTATTTTCTTTAGTATGTTGATTTGGTTTATGTGATGTCCAGAAGAATTACTGCTTTGCAGGTCACTGATGCTCCATCTTTAAACTCCCATCATGGTTGTGGCAGTTTATGCACCCCAAAGGCGTTTCCCAGGTTTGTGGAGTGCATCATCTCTCTTTTCTTCCTCCATATAATAATGAAGTGGAAGAAGACACGTAAGGACAGATTCTTCTTCATGCTATTTGGCTACAGTTTGTACAGTGTCTCAGCTCAACCTTGGAGGTCCTTCAAGACCATCCAAAACTGCCACAGAAATGGAAGTTCACACCAGGACAAACACTAGGCACCAAGCAGAGCTACTGCACAGATTTTTCCAGATCTTTGTACTGGACATAAGCAGCTGTGGTGGTGTGACCCCAAACAGCATCTGAACACCACACGCCTCTTGCTCAGTTCCTGAGGAGAAGAGTCAGAGCCTCTATGGGTTGTGATAAGGACAGTTTGCTGACAAAATCACCGTGAAAGGGGAACAGTAACAGTCCACAGCAAATTACACTCACACCCAATGATAACATACCTGCCGATAACAGAGTACTGCACAATGTGAGGACCAATGTGACATCCCAGCAACACTTGGACTGCCCTGGAGGTACCCAAAGAACACCCCTCCCCAACCACACTAGGGGAGTGATGCCAGGTGGTGTGAAAAGCAGCCTGGGCTAACTCAGCTTACCTGGGCTGGCTACCTGGGGAGGTTAACTCTGGCCTGGCCAGAACCAGGACAGCATCTAAAACCTGCCTGCATCCCTCCTGCAGTGTCATGTCCTAGGCCTCCTCACCTTACATCCACCCCTTGGTGTCATGAATGAGGTGAGGCATGATGCTACCCAGCAGTTCATCTCTCCCTGGAGCAAAAATGCCACTGCAGTCATTTTTTCGAGGTGACAAAGGGCCTGAAGCAGAAACCTTCCATGTGCTGTTGCTTTTGAAGCAGTCCCAGTGCTGAGCAAGTCGTGCCAAAGCCTGGTGACCAAAGCAAACCATGAAGCACAAGATGCCTTAAGCATCCCTCCCCGCTCACCAAGCAAACCCGTAGCGGCCACTGAACAAAAAGGGAGAGGGGTAACTGTGCTAGTGATGCCACAAGTTCCCTCCCTGTCTGAGTGAGTGAATCGTGCCTTTAAATCAAGGCTTCCACCAGTGAGCTCCCTGCCGGATGTTGCTAGATACTTCTCCTTAATGAGACTGACGTGTATTTTTAATGTGGTAATCTTCTGGCTCTGGCAATTGTACAGACACAGGGACTACAAAAGAGTCACTTCAATGCAATGAACTGCCAGTGAGCCTCATGTCAAAAAGCCACGCTGCCACAGGGACAAAGACATTGCAAATAAACACTTCTGGGGAACTCTCTCTCCTTAAATAACACAATCATAGAGCATCCAGATGTTGGTTTAACACTTAACGATTGTGGGAGAAAACAAAATATGAAGGGCTGTGTTTGGTTTGGGTTGCATTGGGGGTTTTGTCCTCCCCTTGAGTGTGTACAAACAGATAGGGTCTAAAAAAAGTATAGGAAATCCGTATATATGTATGTGTATATCTATGTATGTGTGCCGAGACAGTTACTAGTCTGTGGTAATAGCTGGGCCCTGCAAGGATGGAGGTGGGAGGGAGTTCCTGCAAGAAGAGTCCTTCCAGGAGACATGACTTTGCTTCACCTTGGGATGGTTGCAATAAACCCATTTTACCCAATTTATTCCCAGGTTGGTTGTAAGGAGGATAAGGAGGGGAGGAAATGGAACAACCCTCCAAAACTTGCTGATGAATTGCTAAAGGGCCTGAAAGGAGTTTTTAAAACCGAGGAGGAGGAACCAGATGAACTCTTACAGGTTTTACCAGGGCTTTGCAAATGGTGCTGTATGCTTGCCTGGTCCTTCAGGTGCTGCCTTTGACAATGAGATGTCCCAGAAGGTTGAGGACTGTTTGTGATTTGAGAGCATGGACCCACCACTTCACTCCTTGAGTTTGAACTCCGGGTTGAACATGGTGAGCCTGCCTGGAAGCCAGGCACAGGGGAGGGCAGGGATGCTTCCAACACCCCAGCAGCTCTGTCCAGAAGACCCTGAGAATGTTTTGGAGAAGCTTGTTGTGGATCTGGGGAACCTCTCTGAGAGATGTGTTTGGAAGAGAGGGGAAAGAGCTGGTGTTTTAATGAGTCATTTCACAGCGAGATTTATGTATAGGAAATCTGGCTGCTTAATCCAGACTTCCTCCTGGCATAACCTATTTTTTGCTCACTGTTGTTCTCCTTGCTTCCTTTGTTCCTCGGGTGGGGGGAGCCCTCAGCATCCGACGCAGCTCTGCCATTGGAGAAGCAAGAGCAGTTCCAGCTGCTGCTGCTGGAGATCAGACCTCCTGCCTGCTCCTCTTGGGATCCAGGGCCAGCCTCAGCTCTCACAGGATCCTCCAGTCTCATAGTCTTCCCCTAAAGCATCAGTAATGCTGAGCAATGCTTTGTTCTGTATGGGAAGAAGCAAGAAAACAAATATTGGATGGCATTTGTAAGTCCAGTTCTGGGCACACATGGTCCAAAGGGTCTGCAGGAGTGTGGACATTACCAGCCAGCAGGAAGTCATTAAACTGAACATCAGTGCTGGGATGCTTTGCAGGACTCAAATTTTGCCCCCGTGGGAAACCGCTCTGTGCCCTCACAGTGTAAAACCTATTTTGCGGACAATGGAAAGCACAGCAACTGTGTTGCTAAATCTAGGGAATTTGGGATAGCTTTTGGGGAGAGAAGCATCCCACCTCCTGCCCTAGGGACTCCTGCCATGTTTGCCACCGAAGAGTCTCTGGATGAAATACAGACCCCCAAGCCCAGGGTGTATAGGGGAATTTTGGTTCACAGACATGGTGCTTGCGGCATTTCCACCCTCTTAGATAAGGCAGGAGGTTGGGGATCTTCAACATCTACATTTGGGGTTCAGCTTTAGTCACCGAGACCTATTTTTGAGCTGTTTTTAATTTCTCCATTGTTCTTTGCAGCAGGTGCTGGGTCCCAGTGACTTCCCCACGGTGGGGGCACCAAGCAGCACATGGGCCCAAGTGCTCAAAAAAAGGGCCTGAAACATGAAGAAGGGCTTGGAAATCTTAGGCTGTTTTGGCAGAGCTGTGAGGATGCTGTGTCTGAAGGAAAAAAATCATGGTTCCCATATCTTCGGTGCTAAACATCCTGTATGTCCTATGGGAATGACGGCCAAGCCCTCCCCATGGCCAGCTGAGGTCTACTGTTCTCTTTCCACCCTGACCTTTGGGAGGCTTCCAGGCCCCCTGCTGAACCGAGGGAAGTTATGATGGTTTTGGCAGGTCAGGTTGATGGTTGGACATGATCTGAAAGGTTCCTCCCAACCAAGACAATTTTGTGACTGTATGATAGGGTTAGGGGTATTTTCCCCTTCATTCTGTCAATTTTTCTTCCTTCCTTGTCCCAAAAGCTCCAAGCCGATTAGGACCCTTTAGGTGTTAAAGTGCTGGGTACAGAGGGTGAATTACTTGGTTTGGCTTGGGGCACCTGGTTTTCAAGGCAGAGGGAAATTTCCACAAGTCAGAGCCTTGCTGTGGCATCCAGCACCCCTTGCCAAGCTGCAGCTCTCTGAAATCGTGGCCCCTCATCCTTCCAGCCATCCTTACCACCATGTCCTGGTCTGAAGGCAGCAGCACTGCTCCTGCTTACTGCTCTCAGCCCCTTCACTCTTTGCATGTCTCTTTACCACATCCTGATTTTTAACTTGTACCCCTTTTTCTCTTGTGCACCCGCATAAAATGTATTTCCTGGCCTGAGTTTCCCACTTCCCGTGCCTAACACACTCTTTCTGAATTTCCCAGCTCCCAGCTGAGCCACATTGGTGCCTTCATTTTCCCATCCCCTGGCCTGTGACTGACTGGCTGGCTCTCCTCTGAACCAGGTTGTTTGCTTTCCTCAAATCCTCATCCTGTGAAAACACACAAAGCATGATGATTATTTCAGGGCCTGCCATAAGAGCCAAAGATGACGCAATGAAACGCCACTTGCAAAGCATCCTTGTACCCATGCTCCTCCGAGCATCTGGTTTAAAAAATAATAATGCTTAATAATACAGAGCTAATACCTGAGCTGAGGTCACACTCCCCATGCAACATCCCCACCATAAAATTAAGCTGATAGGCACTACCTCTTTTTTTTTTTTTTCCTTCTTGTAGGAAACTGTTGTATCCTTGCTGCAAAATCTGCCCTGGAGTCTGGCAGAGGGGAGCGAGGAGTCGTCACTTAAAAATCAATTCATGGTGGTCTCGAGCTACGTTTTTGTTCTGGCACATTAAACAGAATGAAGACATATGTCTGAATTTAAGACATCCTTTTGGTTCCCTATATACACGAGCCAGCCGAGAAATTCAAACTATTTCAAAGCGCTAGGAAAAAGAATTGTAGACACATCCTTTGTTTAGGCATATATTTTTAATTATCCTGCCTTTTAATATTCCTCTCCATTTGAGTATAATCAGAGAAAATAGATCCTGCTGGGCATTGTCATGCTTAATAAAAGTAAGACTGAACATCTGCAAATTTGGCGACAGTGTGGCGCATATGATGCACCAGCGGCTGAGCTGCATTCTTGTGTAATTATAACACCACATGCAGCTGTAATGGTGTAATTCTCTGTTTACATTAGTTCTAGCACTTAGCCGAAACTCCACTGGGTTGGGGTGCTAAGCGTTTTGCAAACTAGGAGCGTTTTTTTTTTTTACCCCTGCAGAAGAAAGCTGAAAGAAAAGGAGGGCCCTATCTTGGTTTTGCCTGTGGGTGCAGTACTGGGTTTGGGGGGGGTGGTAGGATATCTTGGGCAAGGCAGGGGCCTGCACTGCTGTGCCAAGCAGGGCTGGTGTGGCCAAAGTTAGTGCCATTAGAATTAAGTCAATGAAAGTGAGAGCAGACTTCGGGCTTTCTCTCTTCCTATTTTTTCTTTATTTTCTTTTTTTTTTTTTGGGGGGGTGGTGTGCTTTTTTGTTGGTTGGTTTTTTTTTTTTTGTTGGCAGTGCAGACCCCACATGCTGCAGCAGCTGAAGCATGTGCTTAACAGTGGATTCTGCAAATCGTGCTGCTGCCCCAGGGCAGAGCATGCTTTCGCCCCCATCTAGCTCTTTGCAGGATGGAAAGCCAAAGGTTACATTTCCTCCATCACCCCAGGGAAATCTGGTCCATCCCTCCCTTCTGTGGAGGTGGAATTGGGATATAAACAACTTGGGTAGCAACGGATGCACATGGGCTTGTGTAGGAAGGGAAGTGGGGAAGGTTTCTCCTTGCGGGCAGCCATTTGTCCCCACTGCATGCTTCACCTCACACCCAGCTGCTGTACCCGCCGGGTGTCCCTCAGTTCAAGAAGGACAGGGAACTACTTGAAAAAGTCCAGCACAGGGCCGCCAAGATGATTGAGGGAGTAGAACATCTTCCTTATGAGGACAGGCTGAAGGAGCTGGATGTCTTCAGCCTGGTAAAGAGGAGACCAAGACAATGTCTATAAATTGACCTCATCAATGTCTATAAACACATAAAGGGGGCGTGTCAGGATGATGGGGGGGAGATTGGAACTCTGTGATCCTTGGGGTCCATTCCAACCCAGACCATTTTATGATTCTGTGATTTTTCTCAGTTATGTCCAATGACAAGACAAACAGCAATGGGTGCAAACTGGAGCAGAGGTGGGTCCATGTGAACATAAGGAAACACTTTTCACTGTGAGGGTGGCAGAGCCCTGGGACAGACTGCCCAGAGAGGCTGTGGAGCCATCTTCTCTAGAGACATTTAAAACCCACCTGGACACGTTCCTGTGTGACCTAATCTAACATGCACTATTGTATGTGCCATCATCAGCCCATTCACATTCAAGGGTGGAGATGTCATATGTGTGCGGTCATCTTGGTCCTAGTCATAGAATCATAGTCACAGGTGTAGGAGGTACTGAGTGGAGGACTGATGCTCTGGACTATTTTGGAGGACAGGGATGATCTCTTCCTCCTGCCCTAAACCAGCCTCCTGCAGTAATGATAGGAGGAGATAGTTTTTATGCAGCATCGTAATTTCTTCTCCAGGAAGATCTTGAGCTTTCTCTGGGATCAAAGAGGGAAAATCATGTCCCAGAGCATGTCCCAAGCCAAAAGGGAGGGAGTGAGTGATAAAGCTCTCACACCCCCCCACTTGCAAACATGGGCTTCACTAGCCTAAATCTCCCAGTGTTAGAAGCTTTCCAATGATTTCCTGGAAGGTTCAGAGTGGCATTTCAGCTACAACATCGCAGCCCAGGCATGTCGTGGGCTTTTGCCAGCATTTAGCAGTGTGTCCTGCAAGGGGAATGGGGACAGTCCCTCTTCTGCAGCTGGCAGGAGGAAATATTCACGGTGTCGTGCTTCCCACCACACTCCTTATGTGTGACTCACTAGGCCAGGCATTGCCCGCAACCTCTAAATAACCATTTTCCAGGAACATTAGTGAAACTCAGGTGCTTCTAAGGCATCCTTTTTCTTTTTTTTTTTTAATTACAGCCAGTGCCAATCTTCTCTGCTCTTCTGGCTGCTCAACCCAAAACCAGAGCCCTACAGGCTGGCAGTGGAACATCTGATGCTTCAATGCTTCAGAGCTCAACCCACAAACATAGGCATCTCCCAGAATCACAGACTGATCGGAGTTGGCAGGGACCTCTGGAGATCATCCAGTCCAACCCCCTGACAGAGCAGGATCCCCTCAAGGAGGCTGCACAGGACAATATCCAGGATCACCGGGTTTGAATGTCTCCACAGATGGAGACTCCCCAACCTCTCTGGGCAGCCTGTCCCAGGGTTCTGCCACCTTCCCAGGGAAGAAGTTCCTCCTCAGGGTTAGGTGGAACTTCCTCTGTTCCTGTTTGTGCCCATCACCTCTTGTCCTGTCCCTGGACACCACTGAACAAAGACTGACCCCATTCCTCAAGGATTTATCAGCACTGATAAGATCCCCCTCAGTCTTCTTTCTCCAGGCTAAAAAGTCCCTCAGCCTCTCCTTGTCAGAGAGATGTTCTATTCCCTTCAGCCTCTCCTTAGCCCTTCATTGTACCCTCTCCAGTAGCATCTTGTCCTTCTTGAACTGGTCACTGATTTTTCTAAACCCTTGTGCTGTAGTGGGAATAAAATTATCCCCCCTGATGTTTCCCATTGGCATGGGAGCTGCTTTATATTGCATTGAAATCACAGAGCTTGGATGGTCCAGGAAGCCACCCCCAGCAACGACGGTGCTGCAGAGAGTGAGCATTCTTATTATAGTGTCTCTTTAACTAACAGGCAGCGCTTTCCCTTTGCACATGTGCTCTGCAGCTGCCTGGCTGATCTTTTGAAAGGATGCCACGAGTTGCAGCAACCAGATGCTTCAGCTTTCAGAGCAACCGATAACGGTGGGCTCAATTCTGGCTTGTTCTTGGCTGCTGCACCAGAAAGGAAAAGGATAATAAAGGACCAGCTCACCACGGCAGGGGCTGCAAGCTGAGGGTTGCTTTATACAATTTAAAAGTCATACGGACAGAGAGGGAAATGATGCTGAAGGTCCTAGGGCAGTTGTAGCATCTTCAAGTATGCTTGGGATAGTCTTACCTCCTCTAGCTGCAACAATGACTGAAACACGTGGGGTTACCTCACTGTACGGCTGAGGCACGGCAGTGGTTTGCACTTTACAGGGCCTGTGTAGTGTTGCAGTCGATACTCTGATGTGCTGATGACAGGAGCAAGCACTAGCAGGGAGCATGTACCATTCCTGTTCACACGAACAGCAATTTCTCTGCTCAAAGGCGGTGCTGGAGATGGGCTTTGCCATGGGATTTGGAATAAAGCAGGCTGCAATAGAAAAAGAGAGGTCAAGATTTTAGGTCTAATAAATTTTATACAGACTGTAGCTGTGTCCTATGAAGAGCAGAAGGATATCAGATCAGTTACCAACCTTTAGACACCTGCCTGAAATCTTGATGTGCTCTTGTGTCCAAGCAACTTTTTCTTACAGTTCCAAGTGGTTTTGCATTTCAATTTCAACATAACACATTTCCCATCATATTTCCATGACTGTACACCTCAGAACTCTAATTATTGCACCCAGAATGCTTCAGAGGTGGTTCACAAACGAATCATGCAAAGTCATACCTCCCTAACAATGCGCACAGTGGGTTTCCAGATGATGCAGGCAGGGCAGAGAGGACAGCAAGACCCACAAAGCGCCTGTGGCTACTCCTGACAAAATCCCTGGGTGCCAGATTCAATATCTCAGCTGTATTTGCCTCTTGACCAAACTGCATATTAAATCAAGCACAGTCATAGAGAAAGCACCTACCATTACCAATATAACCTAAAAATACAATACAGCATAATCACATCCCATTAAACAAGGTAATTATGAAAACGTTCTTCTGGTCTTCTTCAATAGCTCTGGAGGCAAGGAATGTAACCCATTCCCAAGCAGTGCTTGGTAGGACAGGGGACATACAGCTAGAAGGAGGCTGAGCCAACAGATCAACCTTGAAGATTTGATTACTGTTTATTCCGCCATCCATAGATGTAAATATGTGCATGTGCAGCGTATTAAGCCCAGATCTCTGTCACACTCTGCACAAACCAGGGGTTTCTCCCATCCTTTGCATCATGGCTGCTTGGGATCTCACCCCACAAGACAGGCTGTTGGCGAGGCGCTCGGCCCTATTCTACTCACATTAATTTTGGGATTGAAATACTATTAAATTTTCATTACTTTTGGTCTTTTATATTAAAAGTCTTGTACTGATGAGCAGGGAGTATTTCAGGTATGCAGGGTACAGGTGATCTCCAGATTGATTTCTTTGTTATGTGGCTTTTGACCTTGAGGGCTGTTTGTCCCATGCCGATGGGCCTATGCCAGTGGATACTTCTGTGTCACCCCCAGAGGAGGTGTGCTCCCTGCTCTGTGCTGTACTGGTGTAAATGGGGAGATCACAGAGGGTATGAATACCACTCGGCATCCCTGGAGCTCTGTGCAGCATCTCCCCAGGCAAACCACTTGCTTATAGCACAGCATCCAGCCCTGGGCTCGTCTCTTCTGCAAGCACATGGCACTGGGCAGTGCTGTCTTCCAAAAAAGCTCCTTCCCTGGCATGTTTGAAACCAACTGAAGGAGCCTTCCCCAAACACTCTGCAAAGAAATTTCCCTTGGGAAGAACACAGCTGCGGTGGTCCATGGGCTGTGTGACTATGCCGTGATATTGCAGCGACATTCCTTATATTCCCTATGCGTTATGTACTATCTTATACACCCACCCACACCGTTCCATATTTATTCATCATCAAACAAATACAATCAACCCCCGCATTCCAGAAACATGCCGGCTTGCAGCTAATTAAAACCACTGTGCTCTTCGTTATCCCAGCTTTTCTTTGGCTCCGGTTTCCACAGTCCAAAAGAAATGAAATGGAGTTGGTTCTGGCATGGCTTTTCCTCCTCTGGCTCCACATTCCTCAGGGTCCTATGGGAATTGCTCGAATTCTCAGATGTTGTTAAACAATCAAAAAGTAAATATTCCATCACATCCTGATTTTTCTTAAATGGTTGTGGTTGCAGGGAACAGCTTCTGTAAAGGGGGCTGAGCCCAGCAGGCCTGCAACTAGCGGTTACTGGATGGCCACAAATTAAAGGCAGCCAAAAAAAAAAAGTAAAGCAGAAAGTCCGGACCACAAGCAAGTGAGATCGAGACATGCACTGAAGGGTGATGAGTTTTGTGTCTGCTGATTGCCACAGGGAAGTATGCACTTAGAAGGCCTTCCAAGTGGTAAGGCTTCGGTCACCTTGTGTCCCCCGATAAAGGTGCCAAGTCCAGGAGCCTGAGTGAGATTTGAATGCACAGATTTTGTGCAGAAGCAGCAAGATTTATGAGTAGTCAGCATGGATTCACCAAGGGGAGATCGTGCTCGACCAATCTCATAGCCTTCTATTATCTCATCACCAGCTGGGTAGATGGAGAGAGAGCAGTGGATGTCATCTACCTTGACTTCAGCAAGGCTTTCGATACTGTCTCCCATGACATCCTGATAGCAAAGCTGAGAGAGCATGGGATAGATGAGTGGACAGTGACGTGGGTTGAGAATTGGCTGTCGGACCGAGCTCAGAGGGTAGGGATCAGAGGAGCAGAATCTGACTGGAGACCTGTGACTAGTGGTGTTCCCCAGGGCTCAGTGTTGGGTCCAGTCCTGTTTAATATCTTCATTGGCAACCTTGATGAGGGAATAGCATCCACCCTCAGCAAGTACACCTATGAGACAAAGCTGGGAGGAGTGGCTGACATGCAGGAACACTGTGCTGCCATCCAGAGAGACCTGGACATGCTGGAAAGCTGGGCAGGGAGAAAACAGATGAAATTCAACAAAAGCAAGTGCAGAGTCTTGCACTTGGGAAGGAATAACCACTTGTATCAGTACAGGCTGGGAGATGACCTGCTGGATAAGAGCTCTGTGGAGAAGGACCTGGGGGTCCTGGTTGATGACAGGTTGGCCATGAGCCAGCAGTGTGCCCTGGTGGCTAAGAGAGCCAATGGGATCCTGGGGTGCATCAGGAGGAGTGTGGCCAGCAGGTCAAAGGAGGTGATCCTCCCCCCTCTACTCTGCCCTGGTCAGGCCCCACCTGGAGTATTGTGTCCAGTTCTGGGCTCCCTGGCATAAAATAAACAGGGATCTCCTGGAGAGAGTCCAGAGAAGGGCTACAAAGAGGATTAAGGGCCTGGAGCTTCTCTCCTATGAGGAAAGGTTGAGTGAGCTGGAACTGTTCAGCCTGGAGAAAAGAAGACTAAGGGGGGAACCTTATTAATGTTTATAAATACCTTAAGCATGGGATGCAGGGGGAAATGGCCAGCCCCTTTTCAGTGGTCTGTGGAGACAGGACAAGGGGCAATGGCTGCAAGTTGGAGCAGAGGACGTTCCGCACCAACATGCGGAAGAACTTTTTCACAGTGAGGGTGACAGAGCCCTGGGACAGGCTGCCCAGGGAGGTGGTGGAGTCTCTCCATCTCTGGAGATATTCAAGACCCGTCTGGATGCCTATCTGTGCAATATGAGCTAGGGAGCTGCTTTGACAGGGGGGTTGGACTCGATGATCTCTCAAGGTCCCTTCCAACCCCTATGATTCTGTGATTCTATGGCTGGTGTCCTCCTCAACCCATCGCAGGAGATGTTGCGTATCCAAAGGTTTTTAAATCCTCGTGGAGGTCAAGTTAGGCAGTGGCTGTCCCAGAAGAGGGCAGAGGTGCTCTTTCCAACAGAACTTGGTATTGAGGTGGCTTCAGGAGGCACAAGTACCGGACACTACCTCTGCAATCTTTATCTGGCACCTTTGGGTGTCATGACATTCATCATGTTGCTTCTCCTGTTCTCAGTGTGTTGCTGTTGAATGACATGGGCCCTTAATAAAACAACTGGCTCCAAAGAGAAAAAAAATGGGGGTTTAACTGGAGAAATCTTTGAGTTGCAAGCTCATTGCTGAACAGGATTGCTCAGTATTTTCATGACCAAATAAATGTAGATGTCAGATCTTTAATGGTGACATCTTAAAAGTAGCTCCAGGCCTGGGAATGTTATCAAGAGATTTATTCAGAGTGATATGGTTCAAAGATTTTAAATGTGCAATGAAGACCCACTCTGTTGGTCCTTCTGTAATTGCCCTCAGTGACATATAATACAGGTGAGAGTGAAATATGGCTTATACTTAAAGGATTTTTCATCTAATCTTTTTTCATTTACATGCCTATTAGTTAAAATCACATTGGGGAGACAAAACATAAAGCATTAAGCTCACTGATTCAAACATTTTAGCTCATCATGAAAGTACTACTTCACTGCCTTTCAAACAAACATCCTATTTAAGTAAAGATTTTTAAAGCTTTCATACAGTCTTTAAGTTTGGTAGCATTTTCAAGCTGGCTGCAAGATTTGGGAGCAGTGGCTGAAACCACAGAGGTCTGCACAGGTAGAAGGAGTGAGAGTTGTAGGAGAGGCAACAGCATCTGAAGATCAACCGAGATTTGGTAAAGCAGAGAAGTGTTGGGCAAATTGTCTCTACTTCTCCTATTTTTCTTTTTCTTTCCGTTGTTCCCTTCCCATGGCTTTGCCACACAGAGCATCCCAGCGTTACAAAATAAATGCTGAGCTTTATCCCACCACCAACAACATTAAGGGACCATCCCTTCCCTTGGGTGTTGTGTTTGCCCAAGCAGCAGGTGACTTCTCTGGTCTTCATCTGCTTCAAATCCTCTCGTTCCTCCTTTTAAAACACCGTTGCTTTCAGAAGGGCCGAGATGAGTTTGCATTAAAACAAGCCCCCCCCCCCCCCGCACTGAATGAAGGCCAGCTCCGATGGCGTGGCTGCCAACGTGGGGAGGGGACGAGCCTTTCATCTCCCAGCTGCCCTCCCTGCCTGGCTGTTTGGCCCGGCCCCAGCAGCAAAGGTTGTTTGTCTTTGGTGCAAGACTTCACCCCACAAAACTTTGAAGTTTCTTCCCTGGCTCCGTGTCACCTACTGTTCCTGTCAGCAAAGGCCAGATAAACCCGATGGGCTCAAGGTGTCTGCTCTAATGCCTTCATTGACACGTAAGCTTGTCTTCAAACGCCTGGGTAAATGGCCGAGTGTGGAGATAGTAATGTGTCAATAATCCCCTGCCAGATAAGCATCCTGGTTGTATGTGCTGGCCCTGGCTTCCTAAGGCCCTAACAACCCCCAAGTCTTACAAATTAGCACCTCACCGAGATCAAAGATTTTGCTTCCCTTTCTTTCTGTGTTACCTACTCACAGGGTTTAGACACCAAGCCCTCTCTGGCCCGTGCGTGTCGTCCCCCAGTTACAGAGCAAATGGTTAAATCATGGCAAGGAAATAATCTGGAAGAAGAAACATTTTCTCTTACAGGCCAGAGATGCCATACAGCAATTTAAACATAATTTTTTTTTTTAAACTGCTCACACGAGTTTATAATAAAAGCAGTAAAATCCACCCAAGGCTTATGATTACAAATATACTGCATTGTCTGCAATGATAATTTTAGAGGATGCGTGGTGCTAAACTGTAGCAGCTAACATGATGGAAGGGATATTGCTTGGTCTGTCCCAAAAATACTTTACTGAGCCATTGACTGGTCTTGTCCTGCACGACAGATCAAGCCCACAAGTGCCATCAAAACAGTGTCCTGTGTGAGCAGGGCTGAAACATGTGATTGCACACACACACACACACACAGAGCATCTTACAGAAGATGTTTATAATCAAAGGCCTATTTTAACTTCACCTTTGGCATGGGATAAAGAACCATGCACCAGCCATGGCTTGTGGGTAAACACCTTGTATACAACACCATTAGCATTAGACCCTGGAGGTCTTGAAACTGCTGCTAGGTTTTGCCTGGACACCTTTTTTCAAGAAAGAAAAACCATTCCTCTCTTCCCAAGGGCACCCTCCTCCCTGTCCTTATGCAATATCTCAGCAATTGAAGCATCCGTTTAGAATGTGGGAGATGCACATTGAAGTTCCTCCTTGCCTGGAGGGGTTTGGACCTAATCTCCAGCATCAGGAGAGCATCCAGCCAGCTGGGCCAGGACATGAGGCAACATGAGGGAGTCCAACCCACCCACCAAGACCACATCACAGCTCCTGAAGGGCTGGGTAGCATAAAATTAAAAAAACCCTCTTGTTAAAATTAGAAGAAAAAGAGAAAAGGTGTTCCTGTAGATCATGCATGTCATACTTTCAAAGAAGAGACTTGGCATCTTCCCTTTGCCCACAAAGGTAAGTAGAAAAAAATAATATCCTGGTGAAAACAGGAGTTTAATGAAGTTTTCATTTTTAATGAAATTTCTTTTGTATGCTATTAAATAACTCCTCCTACCCATGAAAGAGCTACCAGGACCTTTGCGGGATGAGCAAAGCACGGTTTCTGTACAGAGAAGGCAAAGCTTTATCACCTGTGGTTTGTGCCATGAGCCAGTTCCCTGGGTAGGAGAAGTCATTCAGAAAGCAAACACTCATAGCATGTTTAGTGAGCACTGTCCAGAAAAAAATGATGCTGGGTTTGTTTTGGCTGTGATAGCTTAAACGTGACGCTGCTTTAACCACAGAGGATACTTCACATGTTGGCTTCTCCTGCTCCATTCATTACAATGACTCTTGTTCCAGATGTTTGGCTATGTTAGCAGTTAAAAATGAAAAAAAAAGAATGCTAGTAGTAAATATATTATTTTAACAGTGTTTTAAGTAATTTCTTCCAGAATAATAAGGGGGATTAATCATTACATTGACCCTATTACAACATGCCAAACTGTTCCTACAGGAAGTTCAGTAGACTCTCTAATTCTGGTTTGTTCAAAGGAGTGGATGATAGATGAAAGAATGGCTCCACACTAAGTTGGAGGACGCGATGCTCATCATTTAACCTTTGCGGTGACAGAGCTTCACAGCCCCCAGTTCCCTAGAGGTGTGTGGTGAGCCATAGCTTCCTCTGAAGCTGCAGGCACAGTAGTGGGCTCTGGACCTACCAGGATCAAGCGGGAATTTGGGACAAGGTGCATTGGCTTTAGCTTAAAAATGAGCTGGATATATCCATGGGAGTTACCTATGCAGTTTTACACTCTGAGACTAGGGGTGGGACTCAACTGCCTTAATGTAATTACTTGAGACACTATGGAGAGGTATGCAGAACATTTCCAGCTCCTGTTCCTCAGGGTACAAGTCTCCTGCAAGGTCCCACATTGTATCTGCTTGTCCCCTTTGACTGGAAGTGAAAATCTGACGTTTCTAGCAGGGTCTAGCAGGGAAGGAGTATGCTAGACCCAGCCGTTATGTGGAGTCAGGCTGCAGCAATAGGCAAGTGGAAGAGCAGATGTGAGATCTTCCTACTCAGCCTCCTGCCTGCCCTTTTGAAGTGTGAGATTAATGACCATATCAGATTGTTGACTTTACAGAGGCTGTAGTCGGGGCTAATGTCATAGTGTGATACTTCAATAGCTGGAGGACGAGCCTCTCGTCTGACAAAAGCAACTAATAAACAAAGATAAATTGAATGTACTTCCAGGTTATTAATGACTTCCCAGCACAGTAATCTCTAGAAACAATAGGAAAATGTTTACTCAGCAGGTTATAGTTTTACTTAGGTTAATGGCTGTTGAATTAACCAGCAGCTCGAGCAATGCATCAGTGTGTGCTTCGCAGCAGCATCCTGCGGGGATGGATCAAATGGTGTGTTTTGGGTTGGGGGCAGGGGGAGAAAGAGAGCTCAGCTGTGACCTGTGTCTTCTCCAGTATGAGGAGACACTGGCAAAAAATAATTGGAAGCACTCTTCGCTCAGCACTACTCAGAAGATGAAGTGCTCTGTTTATCTCCCCGTGTTTGCCTAGTCTTTCTTCTTCATCTTCAAAGGACTTGGCTAGCATTATCCCATTAACGTCCAAGCAGGAAAGGTAAGCAGTGGGCACTGGTGTGGGAACAAGGGTCTGTGCCACTGACATCCCCAAGTGCCACTGGGATCCAGCCACAGGGAACATCCACCCTGCCAAGGTGCATATTTTCCAAATCCAGGGCAGGGAAAATCCCACAGTGCTCAGGTCCTGCTCCCTGTGGGGTAGGGATGCTGCCCATGATATGGGTCAAAGAGCTGCTGGATTTACTAGGAAAACTCAGGGGCAGATTCCTGGCTTCATAGGCCACTTCCAACAGATAAAATTAATCCCCCTGTGCAGGGGTTCTGCTGGCAATAGGAGCTGAACATGCACGTGTGCTACCTGATGTGACTGTCTGTCCATGGGTATCGCTAGACAGGTCTTAAATACAGGACTTTTCCCAATTGAAAAAAATAATTCCTTTTTATCCATGCTTGCTCAGTAGAAGTAGAGCCAAAGCATAAGCAGAGGCACTGAAGAAAGTGAGGTTTGTTTTTCTATCGCTTTTCCAAACAATGTGACCACTGTAATTTCAGCATGCAGTTCAGCTGAAGGCAATCCCAGGATGCTGGAAGAAACGGAGCACTTTCTCCATAGGCAATGGGTCTTTAAGGAAGAATTTATTGATTTTTTTTTATTATTATTATTATTATGCCTTCTTTCTAGCTGCTGAGAAAAAGCCTGCGAGCTTGGGTGCCCAGGAGGAGAGATGGAGGGGCTGTGCCAGGGGTGAAAGCAATACAGTTTTTAAAGGCAAAGAGGTGATATTCCAAATATTTGCAGTAACAACACAACACTAACGTTTGCTTTGCAACCCTTTGGGTGTTGCTCTCGATGAATTCCCCAGCCGCTGCCAGCCGGAGAGCAAAAAAACCTGACATGAATTGCATCTGGTCTTACATCAAATTAAACCCCTTTGTAATATAAAAATAATAATCCCTGGTGCTTGCTTACCTTCCTGACAAGGACACTGCAAAGGCCAGCATCTCATTTTCCGTGTGCAACGTCTTGACATATCGTTTTTTTATCAGGCTCTTAAATTATAGCTCCATCACCGGTGGTCACCTGCTGAGCGGCGCTGTCGTTCGCACTCCCCATCTTCCTGTCTGCTGGTCATGTCAGAAGGTCACGCAGCATGAGCGGGCTGATTTATGAGCTCACTGGAGCGCACAAAGGCTTTTGGAGGAAGTCAGAGCTCTCCCGCCAGCGCTTTTCAAGGCCGGAGAGTCAGGCGGCACGGGGCTGCCAAAAGGAGCTGCCGCCCAGATGAGGATGCTGTACCGGCAGCATGGTGCTGAGGGAAGCGTGCCTGGCAACGGAAATGGGCTGGTTGCTTTTGGGTTTTTAAGAAAATGTAGAGAAAAGAAAAAAATAGTAAAAAAATTCCATAAAATCAATATAAAAATAATATTAAAAAATGATACTTTGCCTATAATACCCACCGCTGCTTATTTAAGGAGATGATACTGCTCTTTGGTGATGCATCATTGCTTCAGGACCAACATGTCTCAGTAAAAACCCAAACCCTCTATATTTTTACACCGGGTTTTCCCCTTGTGCTTATGCTGCTCATCTTTCCCAGAGGTTCAGTCTGTTCCTTCACCTGCTTTGTCCCACTGGAAATCGCTCAATACCATCCCTGCACCTGTGTCAAACCTGGGTTGCAGTAGCCCGTGTGAAAAGGATGACAGCTGGGTTGAGGTCACTGGCAAATGCCTCGTGGCTTTTTTAACTTCAGTTTGAGCATTTGCTGCCTGAATTCTCATTGGCTTTTAGAATTCAGCAAAAGATTAATTAGTGCAGTGTCCCTGTGTGCATCCAGGGCGTATTTTACTTGTGAGGGGGCATTTATCGTCTAGAAAACAGTGTTAACATGGATCCAAAGAAACCTTCTGGTTTTATTTTACTATCAGGAAAAAGGATCCTTTTTTACATTTTGGGGGGGACTGATTTTTTGCACTTGTGTGCATCACTGCCACTGCAAGTACACACAGTGTCTGCCCCACATGAGACGGGAGTCCTGTTACATCCCCAATGGCTGATTTATGATATTAATCCTTCTAGAAAAAGTTAAAAGTTCTTGATTTGCAGCATTTTTTTGCATTTATGCAGTAAACAAATGTCCCAGTGGAAAGCACTCCTGACATTTATTAAGGAGAACAGGATGCTGCCTTCATTGGGTGAGTGTGCAGCGGGAAAGCATTTCCATTTTGTGTTGAAAGTATAGCTTATGGTTGAGAGCACCACGGCCAGAGCATCCGCAAAGGGTGGTGGCTTATTGTTACATTAACGTGTATGCATGTGTGTGTATAAAAACAATGATATATACCTATATTTAGATTATATGTTGATAATAGAGAGAATACCACCATGTATATAAACACTTTCTTTCTCACTTGGGAATAAGGGATGAGGGGGGAACCCCAAACAAGTTCTCTGGCCCCAAAATTCAATGAAAAATTACACTTCAAAGTATCCAGCTGTATTGGAAAGGGAAATACTGCAACAGTAGTTTTTCTTGCTCTGGTTCATCACAGTGTTGGATACAGTTAAAGGAGAAGCTTGCATGAGTCTCAAGCAGCAAATCAAAACGTTTCAGTGAAAGAAACCAGCTTTGAAGGGGACCACCTACCATAAACATTATTCTGAATGCCTAAATTCTTAGCACAAGCATCCAAAGAGTAAATGATAAACAGATGAGTGAGCAAACTGAAATTTCACAGAGTTGTAACTTTAACTTTCTGCATGTGTTGAAGAAATATGTCTCTTAAAAGAGCAGAGGAGCTGTTTACTATTAACAGCATCACTGTATTTATATACACAGCACCAGCATTGTTCTGATCTGACACTCGAAGGGGTTACTCCAAGCTACAATTTAATTTACTGTAATGCAATGTTTATTTTTGCTGGTGATTGGTGTGTACCTACTGATCAGATTGCATGCTGCTTTTTTTTTTTTTTTTTCATCCTTAGGTGTTCTATACAGTGTATTTCCAGGTGCCTGCAACTTGTTTTACTGACCACACTGGGAACGAACAAATTGCAGTGCCTGCAATGCAAATCTGGGTACTTAATAACCACAGACTATTTTTTTGCCTTCCTTGAAGCTGCCCATCACTTTCTGACCCCTCCAGCAATGCTCAGCACCCTCAGCATCTATCAGCACCCTTTGGCCAGCCGTGCCACCTGCTCTGCTGTGCCCCATCCTTTCCAAACAATTTCTGCTTTTCTGATTTTGTAACCATTTTATAAATTGCTGGCAGATTTATGAATGAGTTCAACAGGTCATACAGCATTTGGATCTGTTTGGAGTCCAATTGATGGAAGAATATGAAGCATGACTTTAGATATACCAACCAAATTAACTCAGGCACACCAAACACCAATTGCTTCAATATATGACAAGCCACATACAGAGGGTATTTATGGCAGAGAACAAAAAAACCCAGACCAAAACAACTCACAACCAAACATATTTTGCTGGCTGAGGGATCACTGTAAAAATCTTGGAGTGGTCTGAAAAAATCCTACCCCTTGAAATATATGAGGGCAATGATGTCTTAAGACCAAATAAAACAGATTACAAAGACTCTATTGCAATAAATAAGCAAATAAAAGGGTCTAAAGAACAAACTATTTGGTTTTCACAGGAAGCTGCGGAGCCCTGAGTGCCCAAGTCCTGTTGGCAGACCCTCTGCTTGCTTCACCCATCACCAAAACATCTGTGCTTCTTAACATGATGAAATAAGATTGCCCTGTTATAGCTGAACAAAAATTATTTGGTACCAACCCCTTTGATTTTGGAAGTGTCACCAGCCTGACCTGCCTGACTTGATTTTTCTTGTACGAAGGAAACTAGTCCACTGGTGGTGACTGGTGTTATCTTCTAGAGACACAACCACAGTCCAGCAAAACTGCATGTCTTGTGGTCAGTGAGGCTTTCAGTGCTCATGGGGCAACATTTATGTTCCTGACTATTAACAATGGGAACTGTGGTGGTTCAGCCCCAAGCAGTAGCTGAGCACCACACACTGCTCACTCAGTCCCTGATGAGAAAGACACCAAGTCTCAGTGGGTTAGGGTAAAGACAGTTTATTGACAAAGGCACCATGATAGTACAACAATAATGGCCAATTACACTCACACCTGGTGATAACACAGAGTACCTTACTAACAGTGCTGCACAACCTGATGCTCCAGACACACTCAGACTGCCCTGGAGGCACTCAGAAACACCCCTTCCCAAACAGCCCCTTTTATGGGAGAGTGATGTCTGGTGGTGTGGAAACAGCCTGGGCTAACTCAGCTCATCTGGACTGGCTGCTTTCCAGGTTAAGGATCCTTAACCTGGAACGTCCATGAACACCACAGATCCATGGCCAGATATCCCAAACCCTATCTTGGACATGGTCTCTCCTCCCCCCATCTCCATGGGTCCCAAACTGAAATGCGCTTGCATGAGCTGTCTTGACAAAAAATTAATTGTGCCAGGTAGTGGTGCAGCTGAAATGAACCTAAACCCTAAATCCTCATTTCATGGTCAAAACACCAACCATTTAAGTATGGGAAGCCCAGATCTCCTGGGCTTCTCCTTACACCTCTAACCTCACCTAGCAAAGGGCAAAGAGTCAACAGAGGGTGAGTTTTTGGGGTGCTCCACGCTACCAGCCATGACCAAAGACCATCCATACAGGACTGAAACAGTGATGGAATTTCAGTGTGGTGGCCAAGTCTTTCCATGCTGGGATCTCCAATAACAGGGTTTGGAAACAGCTACCTCATGCTCCACAGTCAATAGGATTCAGTTTGCGTGCATGTCCATCCAAGGTTTAATGAAAGGATCCCGGGTGAAAGGCAGTCTCTCATTTCAGGGCATCCCTAAGTATACTGTGTACGCCTTGAAGAACTGGTAACCTACTATCAAGGGCCTGATACTGCGAAATGTGGAACAATTCCTGGGAGGTGCTGAGCATCTGCAACCCCCAGAAGTCACTCCACATATCCCAGCACCAAATAAACACGGAGAGTTATTCCAAGGTCTGCAAACAAAAGCAAGGATCCAACCAGAGCCTGCTCTTGCCCTGTGTTATTTGCATCTTGCTATGTTTAACTCCAGATCACAGTTTTTAGCAAATTTGGCTCGAAAATTTGTTGAGCAGGTTGGCATTTGGCTGGCAGCTGGCAAACCTTGGGTAGTTATTTCCCGTTCCTGGTATTTAGCTACTTTTACATTTGTCAGAGGAGCTAATGCGGTAGGGTTTTAGCAACAGACATCTTTTTAGGCTGGAAAGTCTGTAAGAGAGCGGGACAATGAACTGGGGCCACCAGCCTTGCTGCTGCTTGAAACCCCAGGAAGACAATGGGTTTGTAGTGGTGGCCTTAATGGGGATGTAGGCCTCCAGTTCCTACTCTGGATACCAGACCTGAAGGCTCACAATCCCTATTAGGAGAAGCCAAAGCTTTGCTTTCCAAGATTTTGGCCCTAAAAAAAGATACATATAAATAAATAATGCGTGTTCACCTGAAGTTCTGGACGTTAATCTTAGTCCTATTATGTTCAAGAGAAGAATTCTTTTTTTTTCCTCACCAAACACAGTGATGTAGGGACGGGTTTGTGCAACCAGATGGTTGTAGCAGTGGAGCCCTCTGGATCTTGCACATGCCAGAATGACCGCTATTCATAATGACTAAGCAATGACTATGTGGCAATGCAATTTATAAGTGGCTCATGCAGGTGCTGTACCCAGTCAGAGAATGGACCCTCATGCAGCTTTGCTCTCACACAGTTTCCTTTTTTCAAAATTGCAGGTGTTAAAGAAAAATCTGCAAGCCCAAACATGCAACAGGTGGCAAGAAAGCAACATCAAATGGGAGCATCCCTAGGTGTCAGCTACACAGCAGGAATGTCACCACCGCATCGCCATCTTATGGTGTTGCCTTTCAGGACTAAATCTATCCATCAAACCCTTCTTAATCCAATCATTATTTCAGTTCTGTGTTTTAATCCAGTCGTAGAGTATAATAAATCCTATTTCACAAAAAAGAAAAAAAAAATCCTTATAATCTTGGGGTACACATTTAATTTTTAAATTGAGATGCAGTAAAAGATAGCAAGTCTACAAATAAAAGATCTACATCCTACATTAGAAAAATTTTTTTTGAAGGGCATCAAATGCTGGCTTGACTCACTGCCCTTCTGCTCTGTATGCAGACCTGCCCATGGCATTAAATATGTTACACATCTTTCTCCCAAAGCCCTACTCTTCTTACAACAGCTTCATTACTCCTTATTTCATGAACAGAAGGAGAGCAGGTAGACACTTGCTGTTCATTCTATCAACCACTGAGACTCAGAGCATAGTTTCACTTTCAGAGTAAGAATATGGCCAAAAAACCCATCATTGGCATTATTATCCCACCCCACATGAGAGAGTTGGGTAAGTGGACATCGTTGGTGAGGAGTCAGGTAATTACAGGACAGAACTCTGCTGAATAATGCAAAATTGATACCGTCCGGGCCATGGTGGTTTCTGGGGTGCTTCTTGCTGGAGTGAAACCTTCTCACATGAGGAAGGGCTGGCAGCTGGGACATGCCTTTGGACAGAAGGGCTGAATTTTATTTCAGCCTAACACAACTGAACATGGTGCAATTTGTGTGCTCTCTTCCCCTGTACAATGGTGAAATACTTTCCTAGACAGCCACTAGGATGCAGCACTAAGAGCTGCAAAATTTACCTTGCAGTACATGTAATGCATGTACTACTTTTACTCGCGTATTGTGGGGTGTTTTTTTCTGCCTGAACTGTCATACTTTTGTCCAGTTAAGTAATAGCTGCAGGTACAAGACTGAGCCTTGCTGATCATGGGAATGTAGTAGGCAAATTTTCCCTGTGTGTTGAGCTGGGAAAAAAGGTGTTTTGGAAATAAGGGCAGGAAAGGACTAGTCCCATGCCTGGTTGCAGGCAGATGCAAAGGCTCTTATATTTTCTCTGAGCACATGAGCAGCTCTAGAAAGTTTTTCTGGTATATCATTGAAATCCACCTCTCTATTCCACCAGAGCCTTGGAAAAGCTTTGTCTTCTGAAGCCACCATATACCAGGGCAGAATTAAACTTAAAGCTCAATTAAAATGGGGTGTGGACAGTAGCGTGGTTTGGCCATTCTGCCAAAAAATTGAGCCCTGTTGTCATTCTTCACTCAGCTTGATGTGCTTTGAGGAATAACAGGTTATGTCAACATCTGACACAACTCCCATGATGCTGAAGTTCATTTTGTGATACATGTGAGCACCACCATTTGAAACAATGGCTAGTTTGCCATCGTACCTTGATGGCACAGCAAACCACACATTGAGCTCTACTACTTCCAGAATGAGCCATGAAGAATTAAATACTGATAAAAATTAAGAGCATGAAGATGATAGAGGCTGTGTTGCTACTAGCTAAAAAGAAAATAGATTACTTTTTTTTTTTTTCTGAGTGCAGAGGTCAGAAATCAAGATGTTCTTGGGATGCCCCCAACCACCAGTCCTAGAGCATTGAAACACAAGCTGAATCAGGAACCAGATCAGACCCAAATTAGGTTGGAAAAGCTTTGTGGGGTCACAGAAATGGAGTTGAGGAGAACGCGTAGAACTGAACCATCAGACCCATGATGGCGAGACTAGACACAGAATCACCCTAAGCTAAAGATAAGTGTCACACAAGCATGTGAGTGGCACACAAGCATGTGAGTTCCTTGACATGCACCACACGGGTCGCTTTTTCTGGTCATTTTGCTTTAAAAAAAAAAAATTGTTTCAGCTGTTTTGCTAGACTGACAATCCTTTAAACACAACAGGGTTGGTTCCTAGTTGGGGAATAACCACAACCCAATTAGAAGTTAAATTGTTGAGCAGTGTGCATCTAATTGAAGTCTCTACTTTCTGCCTGCAATTTTTAGCATTTGGACCAAGCTGCAGCTCCATGTAGGGTATAATCATGTTTATTTAAGAGCAACGTGTACCTCAGTGGGAAAAATAAAATCCAGCAGGCAGGGTTGTTTTTTACCAAATATACGTGTGCGGGTGGTACGCTTCAGGTCTAGACGGCTCTTCCCTCTTGTACACTATCTCCCATTGGGCATGCATCCCTTTTTGCTTCAATATTCTGCAAGTTTGGGGCTATTTTGGATAACCTCTCAGGTATTTAAGGAGTGATTTGAAGGCCGATAGCAAAGCGATGGTGGTGCAGTTTCTGAGGTAGCTTCCAGCAAAGGAAAGCACAGAAAATCATTACTTGTTGGAAGTTTTCAATGTTCAGGCTCTAAAAGGTCAGGCAACAGGTGGGACTGGGATGGCACAACCTCAAGTCAGGTTGAATTTTTTGAAAGTTAAGATATTTCTGTCTATACTTGATGGATGCATAAGGGCCTATGAAGGAAGAGAAAGGAAAAGGTCAATGAAACCAAATCCCATAAAAAAATAGGAAAACAAAAGGATCTTTTCAGCAACTTGCCAGTTGGATGGAAGAGGTCTGAGAGAAGTCAGCAGTAGATCAGAGGGTGGACAGCCACACCATATCTGCTGTTGGATTGCAAATGAGACCACAGGGTCAGTGCTATAATATGTGGAAGAGCAGAGGATAAGGATGCAACCACGTGGGATACGTGCTGGGAACCAGAGTGGAGATGAGCAGATTCATGACATGACACAGAGACTGAATGATGAGGGAGGGAGAGCTTAAGAGCTTTGAGAAGCTTTTTTAGCCAGAGGTTGCAACAGAAGCTCTAGCTCTGCCAAAATACCACCTCAGTCATCTTAGCTTCACCAATGATAAGAAGGGAGATAGGGAGGCTGATTTGTGCTTTAAAAAGCTCCATCAGTACCATGACTGCTCATTGTGACCTAATAGGCTTGTTTCCTGGAAAAAAACCCAAAACAACAACAAATCAAAGCCCCAGACAAATCCACTGTTATACTTTATCTCAGTAACATTCAATTTTTCTTCTGCATCTCTATTTTACACATGCCTGTCAAGTAACTTGTGTGCACGCCAAGTCACATGGGGAGGGAAATAGGTTGTTGTTTTTTTCCCCAGAAGTTTTGCATACATTCCTCTTCCTCGTCACAAAACTGGTTTGAGTTTGCTTCAGTGAGAAGACATAAATGGTATTAAAACAAAAAAACCAAACAAAAAAATCCCACAGTGATTTACCCCACCTCAGTGGCTCTGCAAAATATAAAGCCGGTACTAAACAAAACCCAGCAGCATCCTTCCTAAAACACAAGCCTGGAAAGATAAGCCTCAAAACCTCATTCTAAATCAAGAAGCATGTGCCTTTGCTCCTTATCTTGTTTTACAGCATTAGATGTGAAATCCTCAGCTGGAGTTGATTTGAAAGTTATTAAAACAACATTGACAAGGAAGAAATAAAAAGCAAAATATATGAAAGCAATGTCCTGAGGCTCAATCATATTTAAGGAATAAATGAAGAAATTTGGGTTGTTGAGTTACCCCAGCATTCCTACAGAATGCATTTATTTTTGTAAGAGACAGATGCAGATAATGGTCTTCAAATTTTAACAGTGGTGAAGGTTAACAGTAATAAGGTACTTACTATTAAGAAGAGTTCAGGGCAAAGATGTTATGACAACAAAACTCTAGCTTTTTAAGGGTCTTGCTCTACTAATTCTTTCTTTAATTACATCCAGAGCTTAAGACAGAGTCAGATCTAAGAAAGGATCGAGGTGGCCAAGGAATAAGCATCTAGCTTTCTAGGCTGTTGCACTGCTGTGTTCATGTCAACACAGTTGGCAGGATGTCAGTAGCACATAGGACATGCCACCATCCATAGAACATCCCAAGGGGACCCTCCGCAACATCAGAAGCTTCACAGGGCAGAGCTTGGCCTTGTTCCAAACCCAGAACCAAAGATGAGCAGACAAGCATGAGGGAAATCCAGACACAAGGGCTGCTGCTAATACCCAGGGTTACTCAACAGCATGAAAAACCCCAGGCACTAAGCAGCTTCCAAGTGTTAGGAGCATTTGCCAATATTTTTCAGGCAATTATTTTGTTAACTTTAATAACAACAGGTCACATCACAACCTATAGGGTAGCACTAGGTATGCAATGGAACCTGGAAGAAAGGGAGACTAGTCTGTCCAGCTGGTTACTGTTGTGGCATTTAAAAATGCTATGATACCATTATAAATTAAGATGGTATTTATAATCCACATGACACAAGTAAGTCCAGAGACAGAAACAGGATATTTTGTTGGATAATAAGGAACCTGCCAGAATTTAGGTGCTGTGATGATTTCTTGTCCTAAGCTGTCCAGAAGAACCTTGATGAGTTAAAAAGGGATCCAAATGAGTTTGACAGGTTAGAAGGAAGCTGGGGCCATCTCTTCTCAATACACCACTTTGGTTAACAAGTGATTTTAAATTTTTTAAAATTTAATTTTAATTTTTAAGAACATGGTATTTAAACCAACACAAATACAAGTTACTTACAGTTCTGAAAGCTCCTCATATTTAGAAATTAGTTGCTAGCTTTCTGTAACATTGAACTTGGGCTGCTCTCAGCTTCTTAGTTCCCCAGAAAACATGAAATCCTACAACGATAAAAGCACATCAATAATTTGAGAGTGGGGTTTTTTGGAGGATTGGGGGTTTTCTGCATTCCCACTGCTTTTTAGCTGCTCAGACAAATAGGTAGACAGCAACTGCTTCCAACAAGTGTTGCTGGCTTTCTGATGGAAGTAGTAGTGGCTCAGGCAAAGGGAGTCCAACTCCAGACTGGCATTTATCATTCCACTAGGAGTAGCGTAGATGACTGGCACATGGTCAGGTTCCACAGACTAGAAAATCCTCATCTGCTTCCGAAGGGTCTCCACTCCAAGGAGGAACTGAAAGCTCTTCCCAAGACACGATGGGACAAAATGCTTCAAAATCACTCATAACAGTGTCTTCTCTTGACAAAAGGAAGCCAAAACAACATCTTGCACCACTAAGCCTTCTCTAAAATTCACATAAATGCTCTGGGACAGGACTGAGTTTGAGTAGGAGCATTGCCTGGGATGAAGGCACTGGCCCCAACCAGCCCAGGGACAGAGAGGTCAGGCTGTTCCCTTAGCAAAGACATTATGAAATAATATTATACACTTTGTAAGCCTGAAAGTTTTAAAAAGAAAATTGAAGAGCTAAACGTAGAAGTATATTTGTGCACAAAAGATTTGCGTTTTACACTGAAAGCTCAAGAGTCCTGTAGATGGGAATGAAATAAAGTCCCTTTGGAAAACAGGTCCAGGCTTCTCCCCTGACCTCCTCTCTGAATCCCACCCATGGGTTGTGGTATGCAATATGCAGGTCTCCAAATAGGGGAAAGATCTGAGCTCGTTGATATCATGGCTATCACTCATCCCCCATGCAGGCTGGCCTACAGCCAAAGAAAATTATGTTTCTCTCATGATCATTTATGGTCAGGCATTTCTCCTGGCTAAGGCAGCTAAAGCCTCACTGATGTGAGATGTCTGGGACAGCAAAGCCATTGATAGGGAAGGATCTGCACTGATCAGTCCTTTGTGAGGATGGGTAGTTCAGGAACACCTAAAGTTAGCAGAGACCTGTTCAGGTGGAAGTTAGAGAGTCAACAGCAGAGACCCCCAGGAGACATTGATGATGAAAATGAATTCCATTAAAATTTCACTTCACTTCCCAACCCACATCCCATGAACCATAGCCTGCTCTCACAGGCTAAGAAAGAGTTGCCATTTGCCCAAACCTTCCCAAGGTTCTCCTGGAGATGAAGTGACCTCAACTTGGCAGTGGATGCAAAAAACCTGTTTTTCATTAGAGGAGCAATCAAGGGAGGGTCTCCACACTTCTTAAAAAGTAGACTGTGGTAGGACCTTTTATACCCTCCTTTCTCATCTGCTATACGTCAATGGAGAGGTGCTTCTCCAACACACAAGCTAAAGTAAATCAAATTAGAGTTCCTTGTGTGAATCCAATTATTCAGAAAAAGATGTGTGAAGTCTGGGTCCAACCTGACCAGGATTATCTAACTTCTTACCAGGCTGTGAAGTTGTCATTTTGAAGTACCACCGCAAGCCTGGCTGTAAAGCTACAACCCCCCTAGATATCAGTAGAAAATAGACAATTAATGTTAAGGTGCAAGCTCAAAACAATGCAGAAATAAATACTTTCATCTGTGGTGAACTGACTTTCAGGTTTAAAAAGAAAAAAGCCAGTAAACCAATCTTTGGAACATGTTTTTCCACACTTTGACACAAGGTGGCTTTCCATTCACTAGCAACTTCTGATGGTGTTAGTATATTTTTCAGGCCAATGGGTGTATTTTCAGGCCCATCTCATAGAAACCAGGAAGATTATGTAGCACAGTAAAACTGAATACCGCGTTTTGGGGTTTTTGAAAGTGCACCCACCTTACAGCAAAGAGGACAATAAGTCCTTCACTGGCACAACAAATACAGACAGAGGATGTACTGGTCATGTCAGCCTAGAGTTTCAGGAGGTCATTTCAACAAGGACATTAAGACAGAGGGGGAGACAAGCCTCCAAGCCACTGCTGACTTGCCAGGGTTGTGCTTCCAGCAATGAAGCTCTTGCACAATCAATTATTCTTCTCAAAAATTAGCATCTTGAGCCAATTACACATTTTAAAGAAGGTTTATCTACTTACTTTTAGTTTTAAACTAAACTAGTTTAAAACTTTTAGTTTTAAAACTAAACTAGTTTAGTTTAGTTTTAAACTAAAAGTTGACCAACATTTCCCCATGGGTGTGACACCCACTTACTTGCAGCCCCAGATTGCATTCTCCAAGAGGAAACAGCCAGAGGAGGATATAATACTCAAGAAAACCAAACCAAAAGTAATAATTAAAAAACTCAACTTCAGACACCTAGAGTGTAGACTTTCCTACAGCTAATAATCAGCACGTAGAGATTTCCTCAGCCCATCATTGCATTCAAACCTCTATTTTCTACCAATTTGCCTCAGCCCCACATGACTTAATTTATGAGTTTTCATTTTGTTGCCACCAGTTACACAACTTGGCTGTGTGCCACGTTTGTTTTAAACCAGCTGGCCAAACTGTCCATCTCCTTCTTGCACTGTAAGAAACAAAAACAACCACTTGGTCACCTCCTCAGCATTGTTTACAGCTTTACAGATGTCTCATACCCTCCCTTAGTCATCTTTTTCCCAGCTGAGAAGAGCTGCCAAACGCTTCCTTGTTACAGGAGCATGCCCCCACTTCCTTATCCTTTGTTTTTTCATAGATTTCCTACAAAATGTGCTCCTGGAGTCACTTTGAATTGCCATATCATCCTGCTACTGGGATATTAAATATATATTTTTTTCTCCCTAGATTTACCCATCCCAAATCTAAGTCTGACCCACAGAACTACATTTAAAAAAAAGTTAAAACCAAAAAGCCCAAGTCCCAATATCCATCCTTCTAGGATGCCATCACCTCCCTACACCACAACTAATAACAATTAGTTCCCGTGCCCGTTATTTAAACGGGATAAACCTTTGTTTTCTCCAGCAGCAGTTTCATCCCTCTGATGAGGCTCCTCACCAAGGTCTTTGCAAGCAGCTGGGCCACCTTCCTCTACCTCCTTGTTGATTCCTTTAACTGCTTCCCCTAGACTGGCAAAGCACCACTTTCTCATGCAAAACTCACGCTGACTCCTCACCCCACTCCACAACATCCATCCATTCACCTACAGCTGCTTCTCTTGACTCATGCAGTCTCTCAGATCTGGGATTTAGAGCGGGGAGGGGGCGGGGGGGGAAATACCCCTGCCAGATGCTCAGAGGGGGAAGGCTTAACATACCCCTTTGTGGCCCAACTCCAGATCTCAGCCAACCCTTTCATCAGCCCGCATCCATTTGCATGTTGATGGACTTATTACTCACTTAAATCACCTGCTAATGGGTCCCCTCCCTCACTGAGAGGTAGATTAGAAGCTCTGCCTAGAAGTGACCTCCTTAAGTATCCCAGTTATCCTCACACACCTCCCATCAAGGTGTTAATTAGGGACACAAGTCAGGCATTGGGGGAGAAGAAGGGGAAAGAAAAGCTATTTTGGGGCGGGTAATAAAAAAAAATAAAATAGTAACAAACCACTTGGGATTAGTAGGGCTGCAGCATATCTGAAGTGCAAGGCATGGAGGAAGCTATAGTGTCAGTTTTCTGCAAGGGGGGGGGGGGGGGGGTGAGAAGCTGGGCCACCTGGATGCTCCGCTTCTGGCTCTTCTCCTTGGACTGGAGCATGAGGTCTAGATCCAGACCCACCAGGCAGTTCAAAGTCCAGGGCTTTGTCACATCCCATCTTTTCCTAGTCGGATCTATATATGGATCAACTTCCCATATATATATATACACACACACACACACATATATATATACACTTTATATACTTTATATACTTTATATAGATATATATATAAAGTTGTATGCATTGATTCTGGCATTTCACAGAATCACAGAATCGTAGGAGTTGGAAGGGACCTCAAGAGATCATCGGCTCCACCCCCCCACCCCCGCCAAACCAGGGTCCCTAGGACAGGTTGCATAGGGAGGCGTCCAGATGGATCTCAAATATCTCCAGAGAAGGAGACTCCACAACCCCCCTGGGCAGCCTGTCCCAGTGCCCTGTCACCCTTACTGTGAAGTTCTTCTGCATATTGGTGCAGAACTTCCCCTGCTCCAACTTGAGGCCATTGCCCCTTGTCCTGTCCCCACAGACCGCTGAGAAGAGGCTGGCCATTTCCCGCTGTGTCCCACACTTCAGATATTTATAAACATTAATAAGATCCCCTCTCAGTCTTCTCAAGGCTGAACAGTCCCAGCCCACTCAGCCTATCCCCATAGGGCAGATGCTCCACTCCTTTAATCATCTTCATACTCCTCATCTGGACTCTCTCCAGGAGATCCCAGTCACTTTTATACCAGGGAGCCCAGAACTGGACACAATACTCCAGGTGGGGCCTGACCAGGGCAGAGTAGAGGGGGAGGATCAGCTCTTTTGATCTGCTGGCCACACTCCTCTTGATGCACCCCAGAACCTCCTTGGCCCTCTTAGCCACCAGGGCACACTGCTGGCTCATGGCCAAACTGTCATCTCCTCTGGTTTCTCCCTGCCCAGTCTCCAGCCTGCCCAGGCCTCGCTGAATGGCAGCGCAGTGTTCCTGCGTGTCAGCCATTCCTCCCAGCTTTGTATCATCGGCATCCTTGCTGAGGGTGGGCACTATTCCCCCTATTTCTGTAGCATGGAGCATCCACTGGAGAGCTGAATACAGGACAGACATGATGTTCATTTATTCCTCAGGGCACCTGGATGCTCTCACTCATCTTCTATTTATCTTTGGTTTGGAGCTGCTGTTGGCACTGAAGGAATATTTGGACCTTTCAGGGTGCTGGAAAACTAATGTGGGCTCAGGCTGTGGAGGCTGAGCAATGCACGGGGCCAAGGGAAGACTGAAAATCCCTCCCTTAAAAACAAAAAGGGGAGTTGTGGGTTCTTTTTTTTTTTAAAGTCTTAACAGACATGAGGTCATATTGTCGTCTTTTTCATTTTCTTTTTTTTTTTTCTTTTTTTCCCCTAAGGGATGTTACTAAATCCCATTTCTTGTTGCTCTACTTAACGAACAAAGCCTGAAAGGTGAGATGGGGCAGAAATGGGAAGAGATCCCGGCTGTTCACTGAGGTGTGCAAAGGGGGAGGAAACGAAACCCCACCAAACCCCAGACCACCAAGCCATCACTTTTGCAAAGTCTGGCCACGAAACTAATTATGCCAGTGATCTGCCATGTTAGCATCCGTCCTGCTGGTGATGGGCACGGGAGACAGATGCAGCCTCTGCATCAGAGGTCCCTTGCTCCTCACATCAGACAGCACTGACCTGAGCTGCCCCTCTTGCCTAAAATGGTCTGATAAAATGCTCACTTTTTTTGCTTTGTTTTGTTTTCTTCCCCCTTTCCTCTAGACTGGGAAAGTGAAGAGTATGAAGGTGTTAAGTAACTTCTGGTTACCGTACAGGCAAGAATGGAGAGGGCCAAACCGCCTGAAACAAAAGAGGATGGAGAACACAGTGCTAACAGGGATAGAAGATGGTAACTGAGGGTTTTTCAGACTGAAGTAATCTCTTTATTAAGGTGCCTGAAGTGCAGCAGAGTGCTGGGTGTCACTACAAGGCCATCCTGGTGCTAAAACCTGTCTGCGAGGACAGAGCTGGGTGTGACAATGCCAAGCTCTGTGTCCACCTGAGCGCCCCTGCAAGTGGGCAAGACATAATACAGTGTAATCCTGCACCAAAAAGATGTGTAATTGCTATTTAATGCACCACATGCAGATTATTTTTTTTAATGCCTCCAGAGGTGCCAGAGCTGCATTGGTCAAGCTGGGAAGGACGGTGCTGTACATGCATGGAGAAAAATCCCTAAACCAATCCACAGCGCTCTGTAAGTACCAGGGGTGAAACATGTCTCAGTTTTTAAAGCCTCACGCAGTAATTAAAGCATGAAACTCGAGCCTTTGAGTCATGAACTTTTTCAGGCAGCTGCTTCAAACCTCAGCTCATACTGCAACACCAATAAGACCTGAGACAGTGAGCTTTAAAGAGGTGTCATCCAGTGATGTCACCATATGCCATCACTGTGATCTGCTGGGCACTATTCAGTTTATGGCATCCACAGCTCCAGCTGCAGTCCCTTGGGCTAGAGCAGCCTTTTCTTGGCTGCTGCGAATAGTGCCGTGGGTACACCCCCCCAACCCCCCCCCCCACCCCCCCCACCCCCCCCCGGTGCATTTGGTGGTTTAAGGAGCATCATTGCCCTCTAGTTTGGGGAAGCAGCTGCATCCTGCCAGGCTGTACCAAGACAGGTGCCCAAGACATGCTGCATGACATGGCCTCTGCTCATGTGCTCTTCATGCACATCTACAACCCTTTTTTGGACAGGACTAGAAGCTAAAAAAAACAGGGGAAAGAAACCCCAACCCATCCATGCTTGCAGCTTTCCCTCCCTTCAGGCCGATATAAAGGGAGCAAACTCACACAGTTAAGAGGCTGCAAGGTGAAGTGAAAAATAAGTCTTTATTGTGCATAGAGCAAAGATTGCACTGGTGGAGTGGTTGAGATCACCATGCTCCTCAGCACCCATCCCGTGGTCTGCCACGCCACAGGTCAGCACAGCCCCTCCCATGGGAAAAAATCAGGCAGGAGGGTGTTTTGCCCCTGCTTGCCCTTCCCCACGCCCTGCCACTGTGCCCATCCTTGGCCTTGTATCCTCTGGCTACTGTGGCACACCTTAATTCCTAGTGATAACCAAAATGCCTTTCTTCTGGGGTGCTGGTGATGAGCCACCCCTTCCCCCCCAACTTTGAGCATTTCCACCCCAGCTCCCCTCCCGTGGGGCAGGGAGGGACCACACACAGGCAGGGACGGCGCAGGCATCTCAGGCTGATTTTAAAGAACAGTTTATTCACTTGCGAATGGACGGTCGCATCCCTTTGACCCCGATTTAAAAAACCAGTGTGTATAAAGTCACAGTCACAGCTTGAAGAGCACAAGGCAGCACCCTCAGGGAAAAAAAAAAGTCATTAAGAAGTCCCAGCGTTATGTACAGCTAAGTGCCAGCTCGAGTATTCACAACACAGTAACGTACTGCAATTAGTCGCTTAAAAGTAGTTCCTTTGAGAAACAACCTTCCACTCCGGCGCGGCCGGAGTCTGTCCCGTTCTCTCCTTGTCCGTCCGGCGATGCTCAGTGCCGCTGGCAGGTGTGCAGGCGGGACGTGTCGGAGGCACCGTGCTCTCGCTGGAGGCGGCACGACAGCCCCTCGGCACACTGGCACCGCTGGAAGATTTCCAAGCCGTGGGTGCCTTTCCGACGGTGCCGAGTACACACTTGCCCTTCCCGCAGCACCGGCTTGCAGATTTTGGACCAGAAGTGACGGGCGCAGCACAGCCCGGCCGCGCAGTCCGATGAGCGCAGGCAGAAGTCCCCCTCCTCACCTGTGTGGGGACAGTGTGGTGTGTGCTCAGCCCAGGATGCTCCCACTGGGAATGATGGGGTAAAGGTGGGCACGGGGGACAGAAGGGCAGGGTGGGCATCCCAGGAGAAGCAAGGGATAGGGGTGGGAGGGGGCACGAGCGATCCCCTTACCTTTGGTAGTGGGGAGCCAGGCGGGAGCCGGCGTCCGTCGGGGCAGAACCTCAGCGCCAACCTCGTCCAGCTCGGTGGCTCCGTGGGGAGGCTCCGTGGGGGTGCAGAGCCCTGAGGGATGCAGCAGAACGGCTGTCAGCCACGGGTGGGACCCTGACACCCCTTCCGCGGGGAGCCTCAGGGTGTCGTCGTCCCTTTCTCCATCCCCCTCCCCATCCCAGCCGCCCCTCACCGTTGCTGCAGGTCGTGCCGGGGCAGCACATGGCGTCGCGCAAGCAGCGTTTGCGGCGTCTCCGGCAGGCGAGGCAGAGCGGGGCGCCCCCGGCCCGGGCCGCGCCCCCGCAAAACTCCTCGGGACCGCAGTCTTCGTCCTCAGAGCAGGGGAAAGGCTGGGGGAGGGAGCAGAGAGGAGGCGGGAGGGGAGGTCAGCGGGGCCGCCAGCTCTTCATTCCCGGTGTGTGTCCCACTCCATCCCCGGGCTGTCTCCCCGCGTTCTCCATCCCCCGTGAGCTCTCGCCCCCCCCTCTCCCTCCGCTTCCCCCTCCGTCCTCCATCCCTGGAGCATCCCCGTTCCTACCTGCCGGGTGGCGGCTGGCGGCGGCTTGTTGCTGCCGTCGAAGGGGGCCGCGGGGGCGGCGCTGGCTTCGGTCGCCCCCCCCGGGGGGGGTCCCTTGATGGCGTTGGAGCTGAGGGCGCCTCCGGGCGCCGCCGCCCGCCCCGCCGGGGCCGCGCAGCTCAGCGCCGCCAGTAGCGTCACTAGTCCCCGCATCCTCGTATGGTCCCCTCCCGGCCCCTCGTCCCCGGTCGTGTCCCTTCCGTGTACGTATCAGCTCCCCCGGCCTCCGTGCAGCAGCTACCTGCCCTGCCAGCCGCTGCCTTTATACCCCCAGGGGCTGCCTCCTGCGCCCGCCCCCTCGGGGAGGAGGGCAAAACGGATGGGATTTCAAAGGGCCCCCGGGGGGTTGTGCCGATGAGCCCCCCCAAACCACCCCACCCCGCCCCGAGGGCTCTGTCATTGGCCGACCGCCCAGGAGGGGGTTTCGCAACGGCGACGGCAGACGCGCCCCCACCCCGGCATTCCCCCCCCTTCGCCGCCCGGTCCCCGACCAGATGCTCCGCACGCCCCGACGTCGCCGCTGTCTCCAGCCGGGCGCGCCGCCTTTCCCGACCGGGGTTGGGGCGGGGAGCGAGGAAAGGAGTGGGGGGATCACCCCATTCAACTCCTCCAACCCCCCGGTTGGGCTTGGAGCCGCGGTGGGGTACTGAGATCCTCCCCCCACGCCCCTGGCAGAGTCGGTCCTTTGGTCTCCTATATGTCTGCGCCCCCCCTCTCCCCCCGCGCCTTTCCTGGCGCCAGCGCAGCTTTGCAGGAAGGGAGGGGGCCTCTCCGCAACCCCCAACCCGGGCTGTGTTTGTGTGGGGACGGTACACGAGGGTTGGGCTGAGTCTCGTCCCTCAGCCCCGTCGGTGTCCGCCCGTCGTCCCCCGCCCGCTCCTGCCGCGCACTCGGCTGACCCCAGCCCGGGCTGCGCGTCCGTCGGGATGGGGAAGCGGCAACACTGGGTGGGGGGGGGGAGCGGCCCTTTGATGCAGGGAGATCAAAGTGGTCAGCCCCCCCCTTACCCCCCCCGCCCCGGCGCCCCGATGCCCCCCCGAGCGGCGCGGCGCGGCCAGCACTACGGCGCCCCCTGGCGGCCACCTCGGCGCATCGCCGCCCCCGCCTCCCCCCCCCCTCCGCCCCTCCGCGCTGTGCAAGCGCGGTGGCAAAGCCCCAATTAATTCGCTCGTTGTGCAAGTGCGGCAGCAAGCCCCCCAGTTAATTAATTTACGTGTTTTCCCATGCTGACTGCTGCACACTCTCAGACTCGCTTTTAGAAGTGGGGTTAGGATGATAGTACAGGCAGAAAACCTGCCCCCGCCACCCCCGGCCCCAGCCCCCACAAATCCTTAATACGAGCCCCCGCGCTGCTATCAGGTGTTTCAGGCCCGAGAGGCTCAAGCTGGGCTAATAATTGGCTGGGAAAGTTTTGTCACGCACCTAACACAGGTGCTGGCGGAGGGGGTGATGCTGAGTCAGTGGCCAGCAGGCATCCCCACACACAGTCAGGAGAACAGGGCCTTGCTATTTTTAGCCTGAGTGAACGAGGGCCACACCTCACCCCGAAATCCCTGTATTCCCCTTGGAGTTTCAGGTGAGGGCCACGTCACCCTGGGCTCTTTATTGCGTTATTAACTTGTATCTGAGACTGCTGCATCCCACAGTGTCATTTTGCAATGTCTTCTGGCTCCTGCTTAGGGAGTTACTGCATTTATTTCGCTCCTGGAAGGACGTTTTCATGCTTCCTTTATCACCTCCCCCAGTTTTTATCCCTCTCCCTGTCCACTTCATGCTGTGGGACACCCTCAACCTTGACCTCACGGAGATGTGTCACATGGTGGCCAAGTCGTTTGATGGGGACCAATTTAAATTGAGCTCAACACCCCAAATACTGCAAAAATGTGGGCATCATCCCGCATACATGACACCCCATGGCTCTGCTGCGCCTCCATGTCACCACCTCTCAGCGTTAACCGTAAGGGACACTACCATCGCGTTTTCATTTTGACATGGGTGGCATGTGCAGTCACACTCTTCCTTGCTGCACGCCCTGGACTTGCTTACACTGGCAGCAGTCAAGATCAGTTATCTCTTACTGTGTTATCATTATGCATGAGAATAAAGAAATCCCATCTAATTGTGATACACAAGCTCTCTCCCCGAACTTGGGTTCTGTGGTGGAAGATGTCGACACACCATTCAAAAGTAATTATTTTTATTTCAACTCTATAAAGTATACAACAGGCACTCGGCAATTACAGCTGCAGGGGAAATACAGAGCAAAACAAAAGCTGTTAAAGTTTATGGGAAAAGAAAATGAAAGTTCTCAAATCTACATCAAAAAGAGTGCAACCGGCCGACGACTGGCGGGCAGATGACCGACATTTTTCCGACAAACAAAACCTCCTTCATGTAAGAAGAAAACTGGAGAAAGTAAAGAGTACAAAATAAAGGACCAGTGTAAAAACAGCGTAAGCTGGGACCCAGGATGATGGGCAACTCCAAACGAGAGTTCTCTTGCTTGAGACAGTAAAGCCCTAAAACATCCCAAGTCTCAGTGTTACGCCTGGTTTACGTGGCTGGGGAGCTACGGAGAACAAGGAGCTTCCAGCTTCCCAGGGCTTGCCTCCGTGGTGGGTTGCATATAGAAGGAGTCAGAGCAGGGAGGGTGAGGGGATGGAAAAGCACAGATCCTGTTTTGTTGAGTGGTGCAAACAAAGCTATGCCTTCACATCGAGGTTTCAGCTCAAAAAAGAACCACAAGTTGGGTTGCACACCGAGTTGCTCGTTGTTTGTTGGTTTGGTTTATGTTGGTTTTTTTTTTCCAGGTGGGAGATTTCTAACAGGGTTCATGTAAGATGGGAGGTTGGTGCTGGACGGCACAATGGGTTGAATCTGCACAGCTTAGCAAAACAGGAATACCTGTCTACGGACTGATAGGATGTCATATATTAATTTGACCCGCACATAACATTTATACATTTCACAGAAATGACTCTGTATCTCATTAACAGATACACAGCTCTGGTACATTGAACAGAAATAAGAGAACAACTTCATCATTTCTGTAGTTCATCAATATTATATAATAAAGGCTTAGAAATTGGTAGCAGAAAGAACTGTAAAACGCAGCAAGCTAAGAAAGGACGACATTTTGAGGTGTGTTTGTCTTTGTCATGCAGCATAACACCAAATTTGTAAATTTTTTTCTTTTTTTTTTTTTTTAATAGGATGCCATGGATTTAAGGCACTTGCAACAATGCCAGATAGCTAGTCATGTTCTAAAACTATGGGGACAGATGAGTTAACAGTACAGTTGACATAAAGTTTAATAATACTGACAATTATGACATTAATTCAAGTCTACCTGGAGCTAAAAACATTACATTACAAATAAGAAAAATGAAGTAATAACGCCATGGGACTCTAAAAGAAAAAAGTTATATGTGTACCACAAAATATCAACACGAAAATACCTATTTACATCAATACTCGCTTGTGGTCCTGTTGTTAAATAAGAGTTTGCTACGGATAATGCAGCGCGGTGAGAAGCTACGGATTGTCCGTGTCTTAATGACACCGTTCTCAATACACTTGTTTTAATTATGGGAGCCAACTCCCTCTGTGTAATTAAACCATTGTCCCGTACATGAAAAAAAGGAGACGAAGAAGAAAGGACGGTAAGTGGAAACACAGAGGCAATCCGCTGCTGTGAATATATATATATATATATATAAAATGCAACTCAAATATATTACTTATAAATGAAGGCGTTTATCATATATATATGCTAAGTACGTTGTTTGAAGTATGCTTAGGGAAAGTGGTGGAAGTCGAGCGAGGTGGTTGATGTCAAAAGAAACTTCTACTCGGCACGCTGCACACCACAGGGGTTAATTCCTGTGCTTGGCACAAGGAAAAAAAGCCAGGAAAAAAGAAAAATAACTCACCATCCCACTTCAAAACCTTCTTCCTGTAATGTTTGTGGGTGGCCACCCCCCCAAAATTGTTGCGCTGCTCCATCCTCCTGGCAACCCCTTGACTGACAACTGCATCTCAGGGACTGAACACCAGCACTTTGGGACAAACCCCTCTCTACATTCTTCTACAGAAAGTCACCCAACGCAATGAGCTGTCGCACCCAGCGTCACCGCATTTGTCACGTGAAAAATGGGATGGGAGGGAAGCGAGTAATGAGCTCGGCTTATGGGCAGCAGGCTGTTTGGTGTGATGCCTAGTGATTATTTTAGCCCTCATATTCAGTGTTGGCTTTCAGCATCCTCCATCCCTCAGAGGCAGGCTGAAAAGCGAGCCACTATTTTTCCCTCAGAGGAGAAATTCCCAGGAGAAGTAGCTGCCAGCTTTTCCCTATGGTTTTTCAAGGCGAACAAAGTTTTCATGATTGATGAGCAGCGGAAATAACCTAAAGTTACCATGCTGATGGCATCGCCTCACCCTTTGGGAAGATGAGAAAGGGAATTCGGCGACACAGATGGGTTTTGAAGGGGTCGCGAAGACTGAGCTCCCTAGTTTGCTGGCAAACAGCAGCATTGTCGGTGCTGTCAAAGGAGGGGAGGAATTATCTTTTTAGTATGAAGTTCCTTTCATTAGGGAAGGAGTTGAGACCTAGCATTAGGAAAACAATTTTTTAATGTCAAAACATTTATTTTCCGCATTCTATGCAGTCAAAAGTCAAGTAAATGTAAATGACTTTTCATCAAAAAAGGAGCCTAGTGATTTTCAGCATATCCAACAGCTCTGAGGTGAAACAGCATCTGCTAAATTTTGGGGGTGGGCTCTATTAACCAAGACCGAAAGCTGACCAACTTTTAGTCCCATGCAAATGCCAAAAAGCAGTCAGACAGGACAGGATTCCTCTGTTCTGTCCTACAAACCAGAAGAGACCATATCCCAGCAAAGGAAAAGCAGGGGAAGTGAGGGAAAAAACACGTAATATTGTTCCCCCCAGCTTTTTTTTTTTCATACGAGCCTGCTTGGTGAGAGCCACCCCCGTGCCTTAAATGCAGTCCCTGGGGTCCTTGGGACACTGGCAACATGGACACCTTGAATGAACACACCCAATATCGGCTTTTCCATTTAATTCTACTGGCTCTCCTTTGTTTGGTGAAGCATTGGGAGGACATTTTTTGCGGGCAGTATTACGGACAGAGCCGACAAACTGGCCCTGAGCCACCTTTTACTTTAATCAACTTTGTACTAAACATGGAAGAGATGCAGACACGGAGACAGAAAATCATCTAGAAGCGCGATGGAGAATGATGCCTCTTGCTACATATTTCTGAAATGGTGGTTGACTCAATTTATATTTGGAGATGAAGGATGTACATAGCACCTATAAAGTACATTACGGGTCTTACGTTTTCCCTTTGGGCTCCAGAAAGGTAAAAACTAAGCTTATTTTTATGCCTAATAGCTAATTAACCAGTGGGTGGTTGTTGTTTTATTAGAGGACTGTTATTTAAGCACTATTTTATAGGTAAAAGGGATTAATTTTATGATTTTTTAAAAAATGCAGTTATGTGTTTGTACCAAGGGAAAGTTAAAAAAAATCCTGCCAAATCCAACCCAAACATCATGTTGCAGTATGTTCTCGGCTGTATGAAAGAAGCGACCCATATCTGCCTTAACAGGATCGAAAGCAGTTGTGCTTTTGTTTTACCAGGCTAAAAATAATTCTCCAAAAGAAAGAGGAAAGGTAACATTCAGTCTCGTCAAGAATACTGCTCAGAAAGAAAAAGGACAAGTTTTACCACTGCTTTGACATGAACTCTTTGACCAGTATCGCTGTGGTCCTCCTTCACTCCTACACTGGCCCACAGTAGAAGACCTACAGAGTTTGGTGGGTGGGAGTAGCCCAAATCCTGCACTGTATTTAGCTACAGCACTTAATAAATTACTATTGAACCTACCGATAAAGCCAGTACCTTGCAGCTAGAATTAAGTGCATCTTACACTACGTTATCTCTTGACTTTTATAATTAGAGCGTAGCAAGATCATCGCAGTGATAGAAAACATATTTCTTTACTGGTGAAAGGCTTTGCGTCAGGACCACCATGTCAACTTCTATTTTAAGTTTGAACGTAAAACATGAAGAGCACTATTGTCATCTAAGCAATAAGTCCTAATGCCACTGTAGTTACTGTAGCAGCATCAATCAAGGCATCATGGTGACCCCGAGCACTAATCCTCCCCAGTTCTTTCGGTTTCGCTGGCAGCCATGTCCCAGGAAGCTGTCTTCAGCAAGGCAGAAGCAGGTAAGAGAAATACATTAAAAATCTATGTCCCATCCTGAGTTGTCATCAGGGGGTGGTTCATCACTGTCCTCCGGGAAGCTGTCAAAATTGCTTGTGTCTGTTGGAGATGCAACCTGAAGAAAGAAGAGAGGGATTTATGAGGGGACAGTCATACAAACACAGACATTTCCTCTTCATCCCACAACCACAATCCTTTAGAAACATCCGGCAGCAAGCACAAGAAGTTCTGCCTTCAACAACTTTTTGCTGAATCCCAGACAGACTTCCCACAGCCTCCCTCTTCTACTCCAATGATGCAGGCCCCTAGACTCTTTGGTTCAAGATGTAAGTAAGGTCATCAGAAAAGATGTGGAAGAGCCCCGGAGCCTCTCCAAAGCCCAAGTTTTCCAATTTACGGCTCCAGGATCATGAATTTGAAGTTGTGAGATGGGTCCTGCCAATTCCCATTGCTTTGACAAATATTGTTCGGCATAGGGAGCCTACCAGAGAAACCCATCTTCCCAGGATGAAGGCCAAGTATGCTTCACAGGCTGAGTCACTGACCCTGGATGTATTTAAAAGCTGGGCAGACCAGGTGCTCACAGTACTCATGGTTTAGTAGAGGACAGGTACGGTTGGACTTGATCTCAAAGGTCTTTTCCAACCTCGGGATTACGTGATTCTTGTTTGAAAATAGTGCCATTTAAAAACTACCATAGCTACATATTTTTTTTTCTTCTTCTTCTAAAACTTCCTTACAATGAGATGCTCATGCAGTCAATGCCATAGTAAAAAACCCCAACAAATAAACCCCCAAACCATACAAACCCAGACCAGCAGAGCTCTCTAGAGCAAAATAATCAGTGTCTTAACTAGAGAAAATTATTGGTTTAAGCTGTAGCCCAGGGAGCCAGTGCAGGCTAGAGGGGACTGCACTTGCCATGAGAGTGCTCTACAGGAAACACTTGGCTGTATTTTTTAGTTGTTTCCCATGTGAAGCTAGTAGAGAAGTCCCAGCCAGAGGCTGACCTGCAGTCCAAGAGACTTATTGGATGTTGAATGCTGCTAGAAGCCTTGGGAAAAGACTATTTGATCACCAAAAGCTCCAAATTCAGCTCTAAATGCATCAGCATTTTCCTGCCGCTGAAAACATCTTGGGGAAAGTTAAAATTCTTGAATACCCAATGCATTTTGAAAAAAAGAAAAAAAAATACTCAGTGAAAGCCTTGTGGACTTACACAGAGTCATGAGATATTCCACTCTGTACTCAATACCGCAACCTAATTTGAGTTATCTGGATCTGTTTACATTGTTGGGTTGAAGAGCCTTCACCCTTTGGGTCCTCCCTCTTGGGGTCCTCCACACTCACCCTCTTCCACAGTCCCATGGGCTGGGTCCCATCCCTCTGCTCCCTTCAGCCCACCCCATGTGAGCTCTTTCTCTAGGAGCAGAAGCGTTGGAGCTGTATGTACAAGATAATAGCTACCGAAGTGTAAGAGATGCACTTGGTGTGGCACTCAGGGAGGCACGAGCCAGAGCATCTTGTGAAAGCCTCTCAGCAGTGATAGACAGTACCTAAGTGGACTGCACTGGGTGCAAGCATCTGTGGAGCTCCCCGGGGCTCCTCTGCAGATGTCCACTCTAGATGCCGCACCTAGCAGTGCAGGCATGGTTCTTTGAGCTCAGCTTGGATGAAGCTTTAAAGGAAAGGAGTCCTGCTCTGGGAAATGGGTCGCCTTTTGTGTTCATCTGACAATATAAAAAGGCTGAGTATACCCAACATCTTAAACATAGAGCATTTTCTTTTTCTTAGAAGAAATATGATTTGGGGAAAAGAGATTGGAGGAGTTGCCACTCTGACATTATGTGATACTAATGCTGGTATGTGCAAATTCTCCACAGTTCTGAGGTTCTGCAGCCCTTTGCTGTCTGAGCCATGGAAACATACGTCCTCTCAATGCCCTCTCCAGCCAAGAAGGGACACTATAGATTTATCTCCTGTCCACCCAAGAAGATAAAAGTGCAAACATTGGTATCAGCTTTATGATTGCTCACCAACACAAGGGCTTGAGATGAATTATGGCACAGAGATCTGCATGTCATTCTCAAGAGCTGTGATGTAAGACAATGCATCTTTGGAAAAGCTGAGAAGTAGGAGAAGCTTTTCAGGACAGCTTTTGTCACAGATTTAAACAGTGGGATCGAGGTCCAGCTGCTCCCTGAAGCAATGTCCTAGGGACAGGCTGAAAATTGAGTTCTTTCCCAAAACCCCATGGAGTAAGAGCTAAGAAGCAGCTTTGATTGCTTCTTTCCACAAGGGTTTAAGAGCTGGAGGAGGCCTGTTTTCTTAAAAAAAGCCCACAAACAAGTGTCTATGGTTAACCCTGCTGGCTCCTTTCGAGCTAACAAGGAGAGGTGCACTGACTGAAGGAAAATCTGATTTCTTCTCTGAGAGCTATGTAATTTAGGCCACTTCTCAGATATGGCCCTTACTGGCAATTGAGATTTTTGCCAAAGCAATGGAAAAACTTGTGGGAAAAAAGGCTGAGAGGGACTGTCAGCTTTGGATTGATGAGGTTCACTAGATAATGGGGGCAGGTTTTGAAGAGGACCTTAGAAGTATGTCTAGAGAAGGTCTAAGACCTCTAGGAAAAAATGAGTGTTGTTGGATTGGCTTTAGGCAATGCATGGCTACAGGACTGAGAAGTTGTCCTGAAAGATGGATCCTTCTGACGAGAGAAGGATGCTCCTGTGTACTTTGGATAGCCTTGATGGTGGTGTGCTGGCCATCAGTATGATGATCAGCAGGTCGCTCTCTTGGGTGCAATCACAGACGCAGTGCCTGGTAGAACATCACCAGATCCATGAACATACAGCCTTGATGATACCAAGAAATAACACCAAAGAAGTGATCAGGGTGCTCACACAAAACCTTTTTTCCTACTGTGTTGGACCTAACTGAAAAAAAAGCAAAGAAAATGTGATTTTCCTGGACAACAGGCTGGAGAGCGGCCTTCCTTTACACAGTGCCAAAGGAGCAGAGATCTTTGGGGTTGTGAAGCAATGTCCCAGCTTGGGGACATTGGGGAGCGATTCACTGTCACTGCTGCTGGTTGTTCTCCCTGAGGGTTAGACATGCAGGGTCCGTACGTGTACTGGGTAAAAGCAGTACTGGAAATGCTCTTACTAAACTAAAAATCCCCTAAAAACTATTTGAAAAACATCCTGGGACATCTTCAGACTACACTGACATCCTGCACAGGTAAACCAGGAACCGAAACTGGGGGTAAAGGAGCAAACTTGATTTTATTGTCTGACTTGAAATGTGGCAAACATTTCAACTAGCTTGAGATGAATTAACTGGCAAGTTAATAGTTAAGAAAAAGCAGCTTAACAGAAAAAGAAAACCCACAACATATCAGTTTAGCTTTATAAAACATTGATATATTCTTTGGGCATCCTGCTTCAGGCAAATGCTTGTAAAGGTCCTGCTTTCTCCCACAGACTGCCAGCAACTTCGGGCAAAATGTCTGTGTAGGGAAGCAAAACCCTCTTGCTCTTTCCCGACAGTTAAGAAAACTTGGGGATGGCAGATTTAGCCCGAGAGCCGTGCCCGCCACTGCTGCAGAAGGTGCAGGACCACGGGCGGATGGAGCAACTGGGTGCAATTAAACACGATTGCTAATGTCATTCTCTCTGTGATCCTGCGGGAGAGGCATGGAGAGAAAGGGATTAAGTTGAAACAAGGAGGGGAGGCTGCAGAACAGAAGGGGCCAAGGTAATTTTTATCTGCTAATCCTGTTTGGTTTCCCTTTGCGGCTGGCTTTGTGGGTAAAGAGCTCACAAAGACATCAAAGGAAGAGCTTTGCTCCAAAGGAAAATGACTCGAGCTATCCCTCCGCGTCTGCTCCTGGTTAAACATAAACTAGGCGGTAACAGGGCTTTTCATGTAAGACACGGATGCAGGGGAAAAAAGGGGTGAAAAGCACAAAAGAAAAGACAGAGGGAGAGGTTAATGCAAAAGAAAAAGGAGATGGCACATAAATCCCACTTGCCTCGTCAAAAGAAATAGGAATGAAGGGGAAAGAAAGAGGATGCATCTAAGAGAAGGGGTGAAAGTGGCAGCTCTCCACTGAAATGTGAAAAGTAGATGAAGAAACAAGTGGAGCAGGTGAGGCAGAGAAAAACATGTAGTAGTGAGTGATCCTGCCTTGATCTCATGCTGCAAAGAGCATTTCATCGAAGTCATGCCCTCCCCAAACCACCCTCCCCCTGGAAGAGGCTGCCAGGACACTAAGTGTAGCCGGAAGCATCTCAAATGTGACTTCTTCAAACATCTTCAGAAGAAACAAAGCACATACTGTCCCCACTTAACTCTGCCGTATTAGTGCCCGAAGCTCCCTATGTTCAGGTAAAAGAAATTTACTGGCCAGGAAGGAGTAAATAAGTAGGAAAACTTACACTTGGGATTATAGGAGGTGTCAGTGTCCCTTTTCGTAACCCTTCCCAGTTAAAGCCTTCAAACCATCTAGAGGGGAGGGAGAATAATGAAATGGTTAGACATATAACAAGAATCTCTCTGTAGTACAGAATGACATTTAAAAGGTTTGAACAGTGGGCTTCATCTCCTGCAGTCATCTTCCTCAAACTGTCCAACCACCCTGAGTAATTTTTCCTGTCATCTTTATACATGTCTTTTGGGACTGAACTGAAGCACATACAGTAACCCAGTGGTGATACCGTGCCTAGTACATGTTACCAATGCTCAGAAGAAAACCAGCCCTCACTGCAGATGTCCTGGCAGATACTCCTTCCTTCCTATAGGGTTGAGCCCTCCCTCCCGTATGAGACCCCTAATGTCCTTCCTTGGAATGATGTTTTACACTAAAGGCATGCACAGGGATGATGTCGGTTTGCTTGGACTATAGCAGCTCAGGTGGGTGGATGAGCCCTGAGCTGAGCCTTCAATCCACCCACCCCAAATGTCTATCCAACTCCTTTCTGTCGCTCTGGGCATAGAAGAGAAGGACCCACATAGATGGATGAGATAACTTGCTTCTGCAACTTGTTCTTATTCCCCTCCAGCAGCATGAAAACTTAAAAAACATTGCTTAATAACTCTCTTCCATCAGACCAAAAGGAATAATGAATTAACATCATGGGTAGAGGGAAAGTGTGTTGGGTGGGAGTTGGTTTGGGGGGAGGGAACATCGAGGAAAGCCTTGGAAAGTGATACTTCAAGCAAAACAAGCAAACAAAATAAAAATCCAAGCAGGCAGTTGCCAAGTTGGATTGCTTCCAAATGCTCTTCTGCAATTAGGGTAATTAAAGCATAATGGTCAACGTGCAATGCGTTTTTTGCTCATGGGCAAGGCTGGCATCTGTACTGAAACACTGGAGGGAAGAAAAATCTGGTGGAAATTCAATCAGAGCCTAAAGCATGCTACAAGGGAAAGACCAACACAGAAAACTGAAGTGTTTGAGATGCATGGTTCAGTGAGATGGATCTGATGGATGGTGGAGAATACACTTACTTGTGCTTTTGGATGTCTTTCACTCCGTTTTTCAAGTTCCCTAATCTTTCTGAAGGATTGTCCCTATAAAATGAATAACAAAACCAGTTACTTTCTTACCACTTCCAAACAACTCCTTTCTTTGCAAATAAGATCTAGATGATTATATATGAAGTTATATATATATTATATTACATGTGTTTACCTGCATAGTTTTTTAATTAAATTAGCAGCATTTTTGGCAATCTTCTTTGGAAATTCAATCATGTCTATTCCTCTTAAGATGATGTTATAGGTCTTCATGGGGTCTGGGCCTGAGAAAGGGGGACTTCAGAGGAGAGAGAGGAAAACAAAGAAGATTAAGAGCTTGTCTTTAAAATATAACTGAGGATTAATTAAAACAAACAAAGCAAAACCCAGAGCCCTACTGAAATGAGAAAAGGCAGATGACAACTAGCAATGCTTTGCTTTCTATGATCTCAAGTGTTTCTCCTCCAAGGACATCTGATAAAGGTCTGGATTTCAGTGATGCTGGCTGGAGGGAAGTACCAATGAGCAAAGTCATGTTTTATGCAGCAGCACGTGCTAAACCTCTAATTTCCATGACGGCCCATGTCCCAGCAGCCTGAGGAACAAGGGCCTAAGCAGCGCTTGCTGGCTTGTTCTCTGTTTGATGCTGTGACAGGCTTGCAGTGGGGATTAACTAGGTTTCCATTGGATTAACAGAACAAGCGTCTGGGTCTAGCCCCAGAGGAGAAGTGGGTTGAGGTGATGGATCCTCTTCCAGCTCAGGTATCCTGGGAGTGAATGATGGGGGATGAGGTGAGGACATGCTAGGAAGCCACTACTGCTAGCATCAGTGGTAAAACATACATCCAAGACTAAGTAAGGGGACTCGAGTTCCCCCTGTGTCAGGTATACCTCCTCCTTTTCAGATGTCCAGCAACTCATCACTGCATCTCCCCAGCCAAACTGCAAATCTCTCTCCTTTCCCCCACCATGTTCAGCTCACTCAGGGCCAAAAATTAATTTCTGCTGTTTCTTCACAGCATTTCCTAAAAAGCCTGCTCATGTCTTGCCTTTTGCGAGCTCCACATGGACGCTGTGATTTAAAGTGGAAAAACTAATTACGAGGTTCAACGGCACGGTGTTGTGACACAGCACACACTGGCTCTGAACCTTCCCCTGGCCTAATCAGGGTGACAACAGCAGAAATATTTGGATCTATCTCCAGCAGCGGTGCTGGCCCCAATGCCCATACCTGCCAGTCAGGAGTTCATACATTAAGATTCCCAGTGACCAGTAGTCCGCCGAAATATCGTGACCTTTGTTCAGGATGATCTCAGGGGCTACATACTCCGGGGTTCCACAAAAAGTCCATGTTTTCTTTCCAAATCCTATTTTCTTTGCAAAGCCAAAATCGACCTGCAGAAAGGAGCAGAGTACCATCAGGGCAGAGCACGAGAGGGAACATTGGCCATATACTCTGCTCCTCTTGAAGTGAAGAACTGAGGTTTCCTCGTGGGAACATCCTCCCAACTACAGCACTGCAGGTCATTCCAGAACCAGGCAACCGCTGTGACCTTTCACTGATTGATCCTTTGTAATATAAAAGAAAAATTCTTGTGAGGGAAGAACAATAAAGTTTTTGGGGAGATGTAACTTCATCTCTTTCATGAGTTGGTTTATTTTGCTTTTGGTTTGTTTTTTTGTTTTCTTTCAAAAACTCCCAGCCCTTACCTCAGCAAGGAACTATTTAGGCTCATTACTGACCATTGTAGCATCTACTGAGAAAGAAGTTCACATCTCTCCCCAGTATAGACAGGGGTGCAGCACAAGTATCCTCCCAGTTCTCCCAATTTACTTGAGGCTGTGACACCATGCTGGCAGGCTCACAAAGCTCAGTGTGCCCCTACAGCGGTGCCCCTGTTAACACTGGCATGTGTGGAAAATCAGTATACGGGGAATTGGAGCTGTCCTTTGGAGCCCAGGCAGAGCTCAGGTTAATAAGCTTACTGTATTTTTAGGTCTCTCCCACTCTGCCCTCCCCAGCCTGGGCACTGAGCTGGCCTAAAGCTGTGGTCTGTAGCATTGCCTGCTGTCTCTCCATGGCTGGGAGATGCTCCTACACCTTGAGGTGGTCAGGAGCAAAATGTGGTACATGGTCACCGTCCCACAAGGCACCTGGGACACTTCTTGTGCTATTATGGATGGATTCATGACGATGACAATGTCTAAGGAGCTGGGGGTTGGTGATGGGACCAGCACAAACCCCAGTCCAGATCCTCCTGGGCTGGGGAGTCCTGCATCTAACCCTTGTCAGTCACCCAGCACCTTGCTGCCCCACCTCCCATTCTTAGTGAAATACTGTAGAGCATAAACTCTTATATCATTCATTAGGTTTAGTGTTAAGGTGACACATGGTGGGTGTCAGGGGCTGTAAAGGTCCACAATGGTGATGGTCTGACCAACTGCTCCCACCTGTTGATGCTGCTCCTGAGTTTCCCTTCCCAAAGGCAGGGAAGTGTCCCCAGGCCAAACCTTGCTCCCTCCACCACTCCTAGGGAGGGCATCAGCTCCTCCTGGATGCAGCTTTTTGTAGGAGTGCATTGCCTGATCCTTTGCTGATGGCTTCACAAGCGTCCAGATTCTCCAGCACCTCCAACCAGAAGTCTTTCTTTTCTTCTCCCTCTCTCCAAGCTCTCACCTGGCATATGTGATATACCTGACGCATGGGGGCACATCTACAGTGTTTTTTGAGGCAAACAGTAAGAGGACTGAACAAAGCAATAGGGTGAAACTCATCAGTAACTCCCTAATTTGGGGGAGTGGATGTCTTGCACATGTTGCCATCCTGGTTTGAGGAGGTGGATCTTGCAGATGGACAGCACTCAGGAGGACCTGACCTTCTGGGAAGAGCAGTTTCGGGCAGACCCATATGCAGTCGCCCCAGAGGATCATTCACGTGTGTGACTGGTGCTCGAACACAAGTGGCCCTTAGAAAGCATGAAGCTGTACTGGGCTGCAACTGTACTGTTGCTGTACTTCAGCAACACAGTCCAGAGAAATTAATAAAAATAAATTCTTGCCGTGACATGATTAAGATTTCCACTAAGAATGCCTTTTTTGTTGCTTCCACAAAGGACCTGACACAGAATTGGCTGTTTGCAAAATCTGCTTCACCAGCTGCCCTTAAAGCCCTCAGATGCAAGTCCTTCCCCTCTCCCCCAGTATTTTAAGACACTAGTTAGTTTTTAGTCCTTTAGTAGCTCCAAAGCAGCCAGCCAGGTTTCTCTTGATGCTCGTGGCTACGCATTTCCACCTCAGGACCACAGTTCTGAATTTCAAGCCAGAATTAGTATTTCCCAGCTCAGTTGTAGCCTACACCTCAGTTTGTAGGCAGTTGGAAAAACACCCCAATGATGGGTGACAACACCCTTGCCCTGATCTCATCTTGGTGTCTATTGATGACCACCATCTGAGACAGGACCCTGTGCCTGGACCTTGCTTCTCATGGCTAATCCTGTGTTCTCCTCCACCCCAAAGGTTAGTTGTCCGATAGAATCACAGAACCGTCGGGGTTGGAAGGGACCTCTGGAGATCATCTAGTCTAACCCCCTGCCAGAGCAGAATCCCCTCCAGCAGGCTGCACAGGACAGCATCCAGGATCACGGGGTTTAAATGTCTCCAGAGATAGAGATTCCCCAACCTCTCTGGACAGCCTCAGCCTGTCCCCAGGTTCTGCCACCCTCCCAGGAAAGAAGTTCCTCCTCAGGGTTAGGTAGAAATTCCTCTAGTCCAGTTTGCGCTCATCACCTCTTGTCCTGTCCCTGGGCACAACTTGAAAAAATAATTTTTTGGCCAAAGCAGATATTGCAGACACTCACCAGTTTGGCATAACCTCGATGATCCAGAATGAGGTTTTCTGGCTTGAGGTCCCTATAAATGATCCCCTTGGAATGCAAATAGGCAAAAGCTTCAACCACGCACGCCGTGTAAAATCTGGTCGTTGAATCCTCAAACGAACCTCTGTGTCAAACAAGAGAGGGAAAGGTGATAAAGCAATTAGATCTCTTCCCTGACCGGATTTCACCAGGCTCTTAAAATATCTATATGTTTCAGTAGAATCACCTTCATACATGGAAAGTGCCTGTTGATAAACTCACCTTCATATTTAATTGCATTTTCATGTTTGAAGGTAGCATCTTTGCCTTCAATCCAGCTTCATATCAAATACTCCAATTGAAAATATTTTAATTTTTTTTAATATAAAATTATGTAGTTTTATTTTATAATTACATCTCAGAGAAGTGACTTATAAATTCTAAATAAAAGGTGATTTTTTTTATTATACTCTTTGACTTTTGGGTGATAAAGCTATTTTGAGCTGTGAAGATGAAGAGCTCCCATACCAATGTTCATAATAGAGACAAAAGGCAGGAAAATTCCAGTTGCTGGGACTTGAAGAGTCTGTTGCAAATACAACATGAATTACACTTTTCGGATCCTTGTTTCAGCACCAGTTTCCTATCATTTTTCTGAAGGAAACCGTGTCCTGCCATGCAGCAGGAACTGGCTGAGCTTGGATCTGTGACTAAGCTAGGTGGCAGCAGAACCACAATTTAAAGCTGAGAGAATTAAAGATGAAATTATCAGCCTCTGGCAAAGAGGGAGCAAAGCACAACCAGGCACCTGCTAACTATGCTACGATTGTTGCTGTGAGGGCCCAGAGAAGCTACGCTGTTAGGAAAAGGAAGGATTACAAAGGAATCGTTCTAGGTAATTAAAAAATAATTGAATCTTTGCTTTCTGATCAATCATTCCAATGCATTTCTGTCGCTTTGCAAATTTAATTAAATCATGTTCGAACTACGAGCCTATTACATAGTTACACGCACTTCACACCATCTTCCCCTGCCCCGGGGGTGTGTTACGTGCATGTCCCACATCCACCCACACAACCAAAACCAAATGCTGCAAGGTCAAACCCTCCCAAGGCAGGAAATACCAGGAGCACATTTGCTTGTGCGTTACGGCACGGTATGTAATTACACGCTTTCCTATTCTGTTCCATGGCTCTTCTGTGTCCCGAACGCACAGTGCTCCTCACAGGGTGGGGATTTGATGCGCGATCCCATTTCCCACTTTGACAAGCTGTCCTCCTTTAATATATGATATCTAGACTAACAGCCCATGCAGATATATCGATTTCTTCCTGCTCCGCTACTGTGTCTGTGTCATTAATATGGAGAAATATCGATAGATACTGTTTATCATAGTGCCCTTGTGATAGAGAGGGGGATGTTGCTATTCACAGTTTCAGAAGGTGGGCAGATGAAACTGGCAGGTCTTTCTCTGGGATGGGGAACTGTGATGTTTCAGAAGACTCTGAGGAAGTCCACATTTTTTACCTTGAAAATGCACTTTCCCATGGATTTCATGGGTAACTATGAACCCTCCTTAACGCAACTTTACAAGTCCAGAGACTAAAACAGCCATGACAGCAATTGTGTAAAGGTGGCATGCTGGAAGGACCACATCTTCAGACCATGTCTTGCAGGACTGCAGTGAACCTGGCCTTGACGTTGCACCTTCTGCAGTCATTATCTGCCATTACCCTTGGTAACCAAAGTCTTTGTCACCCTTAGGACAGTCCCACACTTCTCTAGCAGGTGCCTGAGCCTCCCAAACCTGAGAAATGATAGCACGGGCACTGAGACCACAGCCATCATTTTTGTGGTTGAGAAGATAATTAAAAAGTAATTAATTAAATTAACATTAATATATACCCCTGGCTATTTTTTTTTTTAGATATGAAGACACAGGGAATGGGCAGTCAAAAGAGTTATCGTAGATGCAATTTGTCATACAACTAGTCATAGCTATTGTCATGACTTTCTGTATTTTTTCCAGAGACTCCACAAGAAAAGTATCTGGATAAGTGTCCACTTAAAAAACACCTTGCACATGCTGGATGCAACACAAACAGGTCTTTACTCTCAGTTCTGACTGGATTCTCTTTGTCTCTGGTCAACTGCGCAGGAACAAAAATAGCTTCTCACCTTTCCGGGATCTTAAATCAGTGTGGGAAGATCCGGGTTTTGCCCACAAAGACCTCTGGTTATCTGAAGGTGTATTAGAAAATACTCCACTTTTTAAGACAACAGTTTCTTAAAACTCACCTGTCCCTGAGAATTGTCCAGAGCTCTCCACCGAGGCAGGCTTCCATCAACATGTACAGGTACTTGCTGTCCTTGAACGTCCTGTAGAGCCTGTCGTTGGTGAACAAGAAAATCATGACTAAACCCACCGTACTAGCATGCCCACTTCTCACAGACTGTGGACCTTGACCCAGGAAACACCGTCAGACTAAGGGTATGTTTCAGAGCTAGTGCTACACTTAAGGAGATCATTTCAATGATCATTCGATGGTCAATGATCACTTTGCACATAGGGAATATTTCAGCAGAAAGGATGAGCATCTGAGCAGTGATGTGTATCATGGACCTCAGAAGAAGAGGTCATCACTGTTCTTTATCATTTCAAAAGAATGTGGCCCAATTTGTAATTCATTTCAGAACTTAAACTTGCTGACTTGGTAGAGTTTAAAGAGAACCACTGACATGGAGGTATCTAAAAGCGCTCTTCCTCTTCCTCACAGAGACTCAATGTGGAGGGAAAATTGCCTCAAGGGGTTGCCTAAAGGGCCAGACTTTATGAACCTGCTCTCCTCAAGTGCAATCTACATTCTGTGGTAAAACCCCGATTCTGTGTTTCATATGATTCATTAACCAAACACAACACGACGGCTATGGAAATAAAACCAGGGAATTCAGTATTAGTGGGTTTAATTTCATTTTAACATTGAACTACTTTTATTCTAGGTGTACACACATGGGTACATCAGTTCAGGCTGCCTGCAGGAATGAGCCCACTGTGGGGGGATACCAGAAAGCTTCTTTGGAGCTGCACTGTTGAGAAATTATTTTTTAAAAATTGGGGATGTTGAGGAATATTCTGTTACAATTTAATTGCTCCATTCATGGGAATAGCCAAGAGTTAAAAATTAAAGGGCTGACGCAACACAAAATAAATTAAATCAGGTGGTTTTACAGATTCTAGCTCTTCCCAGGTAGTGAGAAATCCAGTTATTAATAACTTGTATGGACAGCAGGACTCAGTTCCTTTTGAAGGTGTTCAGTTAAATATTAACTTAAAGTACATGGCAAGACATCCCATCAGCTACAACTTGGCTCCGATATGCTTTTGCATCACAATACTAGACAACATTTGTCTCCTGTCTGTTTGTATAGCATCCTGCACGCAGCTTAGCAGCTGTTACCCACTGTATTTTTGGCATGTTTAACAGAAGCAGGTCCCAGCAGGCATAGCTTCGAGGCAGGCAGAAGTTTGGGTACTATGTTCAGTGCTTAGCTACCTGGGAAATACTCTGCAGCTACAAGACACTATTTGCAGCCACAACAAAATTTAAAGGAAAAAACCTTCAAACCTGAGTTTTAGATGTTCCCTTTCTCTAGCATTACTTCTACTGACATTGAAAACCTCAAAAAAGTTGAAACAAACTTTCAGACCATTTCATAGAATTAAAATTTAGGGGGTGGGGTAAAAAAATAATAATTCCTGTTTCTTGCCAGCTGGACAAAATATGATTTATCTTAATAAACGTTTAATCTACATTGTTTACAGAAAGCCTACATATTCAAGAATACAGAATACAGATATTTAAATATGTTAAATGCTACCGAAATGCAGCATTATCTTCTCTAGTTAAGACAGCCCTGCTGAAAAATATCTTTCCAGAAAACGTTGTGGGCATCAAATCTGGCCTAAAACATGCAGGAAAAAACATAAAATCAAATACTGTTTATCAACTGTAATGGAAGTGTAAAGTTTATACATGATGAACATGATGTATTTCAGTGGATCAAGCAGTCGCAGGCTTGAAATGTCACAATATTAAAATTATTTTTTTATTAATTTTTCTTATTCAGCTGAATATTTGCAGATGCAGTGCAGACATCCATGGCTCAAGTCTTGTTAGACCTTCACCAAACTTACACAGCACATTTTATTCTGTGAGGTTCTTAAGTTTACCCACAAGTTTTCTTTAGTGATACCCGGCCTTAGAATCACAGAACCACCAGGTTGGAAAAGACGTTTAAGATCATCAAGTCCAACTGTTCCCATCCTATGCTAACCCACATCCCTGAATACCTGATCTACCCTTTTTTTAAACACATCCAGGGAAGGTGACTCAACCACCTCCCTGAGCAGCCTGTTCCAGGCCCCAACAACTCTTTCAGTAAAATTTTTTTTTCTAATATCTAATTTGACCCTGCCCTGGCACAGCTTCATGCCATTTCCCCTTATCCTACCTCCTGTCACCTGGCTGAAGAGACCATCGCCCACCATGCTACAACCTCCCTTCAGGTAGTTGTAGGTGGTGATAAGGTCTCCCCTCAGCCTCCTCCAGGCTAAAAATCCCCAGCTCCCTCAGCCACTCCTCAGAGGATTTGCACTCCAATCCCTTCACCAGCCTGGCTGCCCTTCTCTGGACTTGCTAGAGGACCTCAATGTCCTTCTTTTGGTGAGGAACCCAGAACTGTACACAGTACAGCCTCTTTTCTTTCTTTTGCCCTGTTTAATGCATTTCAATAACCAAACATTATCCCAGCTGGCCCAAGAAAGTATATAAAGAGGTTATGAATGATTTTAGGATAGAAACAACTTCAAATCCCTGTGGTTATGCATAAGGAGAAGTGAGGGGGAAGTGCAGACACAGAATTTTATAAACCAGAGAGGATTTTCAAGATCCAAACGAAAGGTTGGACTTCATGACTTAGAAAGTTGCTTCCCAGGCCAGGATTTCCATGGGTTATTAAAAACAGTTAGGGGAAGCTCATTATGCAAAGAATAAGAATTATTGCTTGGCATGTAAGGTAAAGACCTATGGCTAATGCATCCTTTTTCACCTGCCTACTGAAAGAATAGAACGTGGGAATGGAGAAGTATTTACTAGCTACAAGCATCAGTGAAGACTAAAAAACGTTTGCAGGCGTGGGCCTTTTATTTAAGGAGTGGGTATTTCTGGATGTGGTGTCAAAATGTCACTCCGGTTGGCTGTCCCTGCACTTCCCCTCCCTTGGCATCCCCATCCGAGACAACTTCAGAAAATAAATCCATAGGCTGCAACAGCCTGCAAGGTATATTTGGCTCTAGCCTAGGTAATGGGGCCATGGCTGTCAACTGAGCGTTACAGGATGAAGGAAACTGTAGCCAGGTGTCAGGCTGCAGTTGTCACTCATAAATCAGAGGTGAAGCAGCAGGGTCCAGGGGAATCCCAGGGATCAGCCTGGGAAGGAAACACCCCCTTAGCGACTGACAGGCGGTCCTCCCCGCCATGCACTTGCCTTTGCATTTTTATCTCAGGGGTTTGGTTTCACCTCTGGGTTAGCGTGTCTCTCTGGAGCAAATTTTGGGAGCAGGAGTTGATCTCCAGCAAAAGGCAAGCACTTCAGGCATCTCTTTGAGGGTGAGATGAAGCACCCTTGGCTTAGATGAGAGGTTGCCCTTTGAGATACCTCCAGCTCAGTGAAATTCATTGCCCTGCCAGAGATCCTCACCACCACCCACCACTCTTACCCTGACCCAAACCTTATAAAGAGCCATCCCTCCTTCCTGCTGATGGATACTCACAATCCTTGAAGAGTGAGAGAACTTCACTATTAGGGTTAAAACAATCAGCCTGGCAACTGATTTTATTCACTGGAGCATTGCATCTGCTTAGGTTTTGGGGAGTGATAACAGCTGAGGCATTTGCCTGTGGTGAGTCAAGGGACACAGAGCCAGATAAATGTAATATATCCTAAAGAGAAGCACTAGATATAACTACTTATTCACATGGCAGCATGTGATGTCAAAAGATTAAACCCTACCTTCCAGCTTCACTTTGCAGACAGAAAAATTGAGAAATGCAAAAAAAAATGGAAAAAAACATTGAGCAGGGGCAAAGCTGAGTCACACTGTGTGTGTCTACATGCAGCATCGCCCACTGCCATCAGAAATTTGTGGCCTGGGGGTGATGCTTGCTCCAGGAGCCAGAAATTCATGTGAGCACAGCATGGGGCCAATGCAAACTGGTTAAGTTTAGGCTTGGGTGGACTTTCCCCCATGGACAGGGTAACAGCAGGTTTGTCTGGAGAAGATCTTACTCCATAGGTACCTGCAGGGAAGCTATGGTTCACAGGTTTTCTGGTGATGGATGGATTACTCCTAAGAGGTTTTATGGAATGCTGAGATTGGCTATGCATTGCTCCCACATGGAAGGCAAAGGAATAGTACCTCACGATGAAGTCTGAGTGTGCACTCTGCATAATCTGCTTCTCTGAGCGGATGTGCTCCTGCTGCCTCGTGTCCACAATGTGACGTTTCTTCAGTATTTTCATGGCAAACGTTTTGGATTCTTCACTTTTCAGCTGGACCTTGGGTAAAGCAGGCAAACACAATGGTTAGAAAAGGGGCGCATCCCCCTGCCACGCTGCAACAGTCCAACTGCACAGGGACCCTGCAATCCCATCACCCTACCTTCAAATACTTCTCGCTTCTTCAGTCATTAGCTTCATTTCAATATCAACCAGATTTCTAAATAATTTGCCTACTGGTAAATTGAAAAGCCATTTCTAAAACTCCAACCCAAGCATTGGCATCACCCTCAGGCCAGAAGCTAACGTACAAGGTTCACAAAGCGTTCTTTCTACAGCTAGTAACAAATGCACTGGCTCTGGCAGGGAAAATGCAGTCCCTGGATGTTTGCAGAGGATGAGCAGAGCTGGCTTTTCAACAGCACTGCTTGGTCACGTCTTTACTTTTAACCTTAAGCCTCAGCAACCTATTTTTAGCTGTTTTCCCAAGAGGAGGTTGAAGGGAGCTGTTTGCTTCTTTGCCAGTGTTACCCTGGTAATTTCTAAACCCTGAGATATCCCCAGATTGCTCAGAGGGACCGGTACCTACCCCAAAGTCGGCTGGAATGCAGTTGTCTTTTCCACCTTAGCCATCACCTCTTAGTCACCACCCAAAAAGAAAAGGCACCTTGTCATTGACCTACCAGCCCTCTTAGTCTCCTAAACTCCCTGGCAGTTGCTCACAATAATATTGCCAGTTAAATGCTTTTTCTTAATTTGGTGACTTCTATTTTACTTTTCCTGTAGGAACTTGGCTTCAGCCAGCAGACTGTCGGCCACTGTCACCAAGCCCCATCAGAAATCCAGCTTGGCTTTTTAGGTAAGAAGACAACATTCACACAATCACTGTGTATTCAATATAATGTCTATTTTAATGTATTTTTTGGTAATGGGAAAGGGGGCTGATGTGAGACATGGCACCTTCTACACCTTTCCCAGGCAGCAATCCGTCGCCTCTGCATTTTGCTTTGTTCATGTAATGGTTTGGGTTGCAGGGGAAATGCAAGGAGGAATGACATCCTCAGCATCTCATCTTTGTCAGAAATCAAACCAGTACTCAGATGTCTACAAAAACTCATAGAGCTTTAGGAAATTGAACCCAATAAGCTGATTCTCGGCTGGCAGAGAGACTTCCACCACCACTAATTCAGAAATAAACCCTAATTAATGAGAGCCCACTCATTTACAGCCAGTGTTTTCATCCTAGTTTCTTCAAAGTGTATACAGCTATGCATAGATTTCTCTATCTCTCTTAAAACCAATTGGGGTTTTGATCCCCAGATTTGCAGCTTCTCGTTTTCCCCACAGCCACAAGCCTTTCTAAGCCCACATGAAACTTTCCTTTCTCCAAAAGCACTATTCTGTATTTCACACTGAGATTCATAATTATTATCTTTGCATGAAGCCTGTGTTTGCCATTTAATCTTCAGGGAGACAGGGTACAAAGACCTAAACAATCCACATAAAATAAAGAAAAACATTTTTTCCCTCGTCTATGCAGTAGAGCTGCCCAGTTATTTATTGAACTGGTGCTACACAGCGCTGCCTTCGCGATGTGGTTTGACCACAGCTCAAAGCAGAAAGAAATCCTGCACTTATGGCAGACTGAGAGCAATAAAAACATTTTTTGGTTTGGGGTTAGAGTTTAGCTTTGGGGTTTTTTTGTGGGGACTGGGGCTTTTTCCTGTTTTGTTTTATTTTGAATAAATGGCTTTTGGACTTTAGTTCCACTGTCTGAAGTGAATCATTTGATATTATCCAATTTAAGTGGAACCAGGCAGTTTCAGGGGAGAGAAGTGGGATGGCACACATGGAGTGAAGACACAATGAAAGCAAAGGTAAAATCTGGACTGATCTGAATTTACTAAAACTTGCAAAACAAATTAAATCAATTTAAGTTTTAGCATGACCAGGCACATACTTCTGGAGAAACCTTTCCCTCTTGTGTCTGATGGCAATTCAGGCCACGTGGTTTCCCACCAGACCGGTCCACCTGGTAATGGACAAGTGCAATAGGTTGACACATAAATGAGTTCAAACAAAAGTCTGTGCCAATCACTGTGGGATATTACAAATCAGATTTGGTTTCTTTCAGCCTGCGCTTTTTTGAAGGTTATGCTGTCCTCAAAGAATAATGAACAGTGGAACCAAGAAAGTAGCTCCAGCAGCTAATCTGAACACTTAAGTTTCTTAAATAGTGGTAACTATGGACATGAAACATAAAAAAAAAAAAAATATTAAAAAAGAGGGTATTTAGCACTCTCAACTTACTTGAAAAATAAATTCCTCTCTTCCTAACTTTAATCTGTACCAGCAACACTGTTAAAAATAAACACAACCTGGTGGAGGCTCAGATGAATAAATTCCAGTATTTTATAATAAAGCACAATATTAACGGTGTTATAATTTTAATACCATAGATTCTAATTAGCTAATTTTTGTGTCTTTCATTAAAAGGTTGTTTATTTTATTAATTACTGCTTTTTCAGAGATGCCTGGACACATGATGGAGAATCTGGGGAAGTAACCTGCTTTCCTATATGCACTTGCACAGCTTCAACATAAACTCATTAAAGGAAATTACTATGAGGAAGTAGAAGACAGTGATGTTACCTCTGTAATGTTACCTCTGCCACAAATGTTTAAATATACAATGATCAGGCGGCTAAAATTAGCTAATGCGAGACTTCGACCTAATGCCATAGGAGAATTTAGATGCATTTTCTGTTCCCACTCCTGTTGTGCTTCGTAATGCAGGAGATTTGTGAGAGTTAGAGAGTGCAGGGGGGATTAATTTGCATTAAACATTCTGATGCACCAAAACAAGCTGCTGAGGTATAAAATCCAAGCCTTACGATTTGGATATACTGCTCATCTACCTGGAAAATTGATCTTGCAAACTTCTGCTCCTTCTTCAATATGCCCAAGTCCTCCTTTCGCTTTAGTGTTTCTGCCAAATGTGGCAACTGTTTTCATGACGTAAAGCTGGGTAGCTTTGGGTCATTTCTATTATTTTTACAAACTGTAATTTATAATATTTAGGTTGTGATAGTTAATAGGAAAAATTAAAAAAAAAAGTATAATCCAAAACTAATTTTAAAAGCAGAAAAGAAAATACCCACGAGCCACTTGGACTTCTTATTTGAAAAAAAAAGAGGATTAATGTTGAGAAGGTGAGAACGGGATGCTGAGAACAACCTGTTCTCCAATTGCAATGAGAAAAATAGCACTGGGAGCCACAGAAGCCACAAGGATTTTGACTCTTGGCTCCAAAGGAGGGGGTATGCTCGGCAGGAAGCTCAGCCTCCCAGAGAAACCCACCACAAAAATCTCCTAAATGCTTCAGAAAAGGGAAAAAGGTGCAGTTTTCGAAGCAGGAAGTTTACAAAAGAGTCATCCTCTCTACAGAGCTCACAAGATTGGCTCTCACTCACTTGAAAGCAACATCTTGTATTTCAAAGGCCCTGGGACTATTGATTGGGTAGAGACCTGCTGGAGCCTTGGGTTTGCATTGCTCTTCTTGAAGAGCAGCTGAGCCACTAAGAGAATTGACACAGTGTAACCACCAACCTCCATCTCTCTCAACCTTTCTTTTTTTTTTATTTTGGCAAGTTAAAAAAAATTCTGTTCCTTTCCCCTTTTTCCACTCCTGTCTCCTTGCATTGACCTTCACCAGTCACTGCCCTTTCAGCAGCACAAAAATCTCCAAAAATGAAGATACAGTGCACAAACTGTAACAGCAAAACATCAAGGCCACCGTAAATGTCCACATTCAATGATAATATTAAAGTTGTGTTTCTGCTGAAAGGTCCAATGTTAGTATAATATTAGAATTTATAGCACTGAGTATACAAGTAGAAATGAACCTCTAAAGGAGAATACAAACTCTTTCAGTCATAGAACAGGAATACTTTTTTTCTCCAAAGGAAAAGAAAATGCAATAGGGTGTGTAGATAAGTAAAGCCAAAACGCCACATTAAAGGGGTGATGTACAAAATTAGGGAGAGAAGAGGTAGAACTAGATTAGGTCATTCTACAAGATTCTTATACAGGAAAAAATTATACACCAAAAGAGTGGTCAGGCATTGGGACAGGCTGCCCAGAGCAGTGGTGGAATAACCGTTCCTGGAGGGGTTCAAAACAGATGTGGCACTTTGGGAGGTGGTTTAGTTGACATGGTGATGTTGAACAGATGGGTTGGACTTGATCTTAGATGTCTTTTCCAACCCTGAAAAATTCCGTGATTCTATGAAATGTATTAAAAAACAGCCATATAAAAAATAACAGCAGACATACTGCTTATAACTAAATGTGCCAATTGTAGAAGCACATAGAATAAGAAATAGCTGCTTTGATTTTGCATATATATATATGTATTTTGCAGATATATTTTTGTATACATATATGCAAAAAATTCTATAAAATCTACACAGCATATATATTTATATGCACCTATAATATAAATATAACATAAAATGCATATACATACATATTTTGCAATATATTCTGGCCCAAGCACTATGGTGATGGGTTATTGTGCTGATTTGGAGCGGTTGCCGCATCATCCACCAGCAGATCTTAACTGGACAGGGGTATATGGGAAGAGTCATGTTCTTCCATGTTTTGGCCCCTTCCCCTTCCATGAGCTCACAGCATCACCAAACTGATGAAGAGAAACTATTCCCATCATCTGCACGTGACACCCTTCCAGACCTTTGAAGGAAGGGAGCCCCACAACATTAGGAGTTGAAGTAAGCAGCCCTAAATCTGCCTTCTCCCCATGTGCCTTGAGGTCTCATGTCACCTGGGGAGTGCTGTTCAGCCAGTGTCATCACCTCATCATCTCCTCTTTGGCTGTGCTTCAGCGTGGTGCCCCATTCCTATGTCACCAGGTGGTTTTTGGGAAGTCTGAGTCATCATAGCAGAGCTACCCCTCCACAAACCCAAACAGATGGGTCATCATCTACAAATACACTGAATCAGAAGTTCTCTTGAAGAGGATATGAGGACACAGCAGGAAAATGAGTTTCATTTTGCTGCTAAGTTGAATACATGGGACTACCTTTAACTTCTCAGCACTGAGAAAATAATGCTGATTCAGTAAAGAAGCTTTTAAAAGTTCAATACAAAGGGGGTGAAAGATGTCTTGGTAGCAAGTTGAGTAGAAGAGGAATGCTACAAGATTGGGACAAGATGGGAAGACAAGGGAGAAGAATAAGAGAAAAGGAGAAGGACAGATTGAGTGAAGAACAAGAGAGAGAGAAGAGAAAGGACATCCAGCTTCTCCTTTGTTTAGACCTCAGCTGGCTTCTCCTGGCCTCCCTGTGCTTATATCAAAGCATTGGAATTGCTCCAGAAGCATTGCTTTGCTTTATGGTCTGAAAAATTCTGTAACTTCCAAAACACACAGTGCGCTTGAGGCCTGATTATTTTTTTTTTAACCCAGCTATAATTCATGGACAAATAAATATGGTTTTACAGCTTAGTGCTTTTTCAGACTTTCTGGGAAGGTGGATATTGATGCAACAAAATCCAGGCCTCAATGGAAAAAAAAAAAAGAGAATAAATGCGTGCACCTGTATGTTTCTTATCCTTCCTCTTTCTCTCTCTATTTACTATAAATCATATATGTGTGTTATATATAGTCTGTGATGTGAGCTATTTCTGTGAAACTCCCATGAGAGCTAAACAGATCTAATGCAAACTGACCTTAGGAATCTGTAAATGCTAATAAACATTTACCAAGATGTAGAACAATCCTCTAAAGGGGATCTCTTTTCAGGAAGACTAGTGAGGTGCCTGAACCTTGCCATACCTAGCCCAAGGATATCTATTTTAACTGCACTTATCTCATTCACAGCTGGTCTTCTATACTGCATGATCTTCTAGAAGACAGCAGAGAACCTCTCCCGATTTCCTGAATTCCCATTTACTGCAGATGTTGTGCCTGTGGGTTATGGCTCTTGTGTGGCCATGGGTTTTCCAAGAAGCCTTTTTTTTCCCTCTGGGGAGTAATATCTGTTACTATGGCACCCTGTGCAGATCCTTGAAGTCATGAAAGAACCAAGAAGTTCTGAAGCCTTTCAGACCCAAGGGCACAAAAGCTTAGCTGAACACATATTTATAGTTTACTCATCTTTTATTTTGGCAGCTAGAACAGCGTTTGCCACTTAAACCCCAGATTTCTCTTTGCTGATATAATGGAGGTATTTGAACATGAACTTTTGGGCACTGTGCTCACAAAAACCTTGCTCATGAGCCTTCTTTGCTTTTCCTCAAGGGAGCTGGCCAGGCTCCCAGCTAAATGGGAACACACACAGGGAGAGGGGTTTGTGCAAGTAAAAGAGTATTTCGTTTACTCTGGAGATGTGGCTTTTCCCTAAAAACACAGTAACAGTGATCTTTTAGGAGCTGGACATTTTTTAGTGAACTCTCGTGTCCATGACTCACAGGCAAGTTTCCTCCCGCTGAACTCCCTGCATGGGCATGGCAATACTTCCAACAACAACAAAGATGCTTTTTCAAAGGGCTTGTCCTAGCTGTGCATTTTGCTGGATGTGTATTACTCGGATATAACAGAGCCCAAAACCCGTGCTATCGTGCAACACGAACATCTCCACATAGCGTTAAATAATAACCAACTCAACTGCAGCACTCGGGAACTGAAGTGCAAATGCTTTTGCTTGCTGGGTATGTCCAAGGTCTTTTATTTTCCACTGTTTCCCAGCTAGATGCATTCAAACCAACAAAAATAGCAGCAGCTGTTGCTGAGCACAGCGCTTGCAAACTGAGCTCTCCTAATCCCGACAGCTGAACTGCTGCACGAACAAAGCAGTGACTTCTCTCCCCCACCCCCAGCAAAAGTACAGTGTGCTCTTAGTACTAAATATATTTGTGTTCTTCCAGGATGAAACAGATTTCCCCATCATAATACACTTTGCCTTACAATATGCTTTCTTGCCAGCATTGCTTTCTATTAGGGAAGCAAGGGGGTATCTCGCTCATATTTACGCCTCTAAGCCTACTGTGGTGCTCTGTATTGCAACTCTCTGAAAGTTTTGAAGGTAGCTTACACATCTCCTTAAGACCAGATTCAACCCCCTCTCCTGACCTACAGAGAAACTGTGGGTTGCATATCTACATTATAAGCGGGCTCCTTGGTGCTTCTCACCATATCTTGTCCAGCTGGTGCTCAACATCACGCTGGTGTTGGGTTAGCTGCAATGCCACGTGCAAACAGGCACAGCAATTGGACTGGGTTAGGCTGGAAAATAAGTCAAGACTAAAAAAACAAAACCCAAGACTTAAAGATGGAAAGAAAAATCACGGAGTAAAAATGCAGTCTTTAGGATATGCTGTAGGCTGAAATTTTGAGGGATGAATTAAGAATTAATTACTAGTGGGCAGCAAGGTGGAAACTATCCAGGACAGTGACTTTATTTTCTTTGAAAATATCTCAATTCAACTGGTAGGGAAATCACCATATATCTGTGGGGATCTACCAAAAAATAAATTGCAAAAATATGCTCTATGAATACATCTAGGTATAAACCAAAAAATGCACAGTCCTTCTAAAACCTCAGCTATTTAACAAGAACAGTTGCTGAATCAAGTACCCGGCTGTGTTAAAAACTTGTAATTCTGTGTTTTGATGCCTGTACTGAAAATTGATATTCAGTGCTTGACAGCACGCACAAGTAGGGTTTTTATAAGCACGGGCATTGGGAAATATATTAAAGGTTGTGTCTTTCTATAAAGCCCAGAAGTAAATATTATTTTTTCAAAAATGTCTAGAAGGAAAAGGTTAAAAAGCGGCGAGGAATGTAAACTGTTTCAGGCATCAAATCATTCCAATAAAAAGTAAATAGTGGAAGAGGGGTTATATAGCTAAAATATGTGAAACCAAATGGAAAAACTCACTACTGAGGTTTCTTGAAAATATCAGATGGACCTATACTCTCCAAATGCCACACATGATCCATCCCTGCTCCTGAGTTTGGCTTTGTCTGCAATACAGCACCTACTTTTACGTCTTATTCCCACCTTCAAGCAGAGCTCAAGCCTCCAGTTTGACAGCTCATAGCCTGATCCGGCCTCTGATTATACTTGATGGGCTACAAGCGGCATCTGTTCTTTCCAAACCTTGACAACATCCGTCCCATTAACAGAGAAGCCCCGAGAATACGTTTCATTCTACAAAGGATGCATTTAATTCCACTAGGGATTAAAAATCAAAGGAAAAATTAACAACAAAAAAAAAAAAAGTTCTGCAGCAGATCGGCCCCATCTGATGGTGTCATTAAAATTAAGCATCCTGCACACAGTTAAGAAAGGAAGGAAAAAGAAAGTGGCCAAATGTCTACAACCAGCATTTTGCTCAGCTCCATAGTGTTCACTGTCAGATGAATTTGGGATTTACTCAGGTACCTGGATCTTCAAATCCCTCACACCTCAATTCCCCCACCTTGACAGCACCCAAAATACCTTCTCTTTCAAAAGGAAGGAGGCTAAAGGATTCCGGAGAATTAGAAATAAAACTGAAGAGATTTCAAAGAGAAGATTGACCTCTCTAATAAAAAGAATCGTAATAGCTGGAACAAAAGGATATCTATGCAATTGGAAATTTCCACTGATAGATATCTGAATTATGCATCTGCCAGTCTATTGGAAGACAATTATGGCTTTTTTTCCCTTTGCTATCTAATTAATTCACTAATGGTTTTGTTTACAAAACAGGCTGGAGGCTATAATAAATTTGATTGCACTTCATAATCTGTGGCCAGATTTCTCTTAAAACACAAATAAAAATGAAAAATGTCATACTGCCCATTAATAAAGGTCCTGTAAAGGACCAAGTAAAATGTAGCTGAAAATAAAGGCTTAGTTTTTATGGATATCTCATTATTAGTTTCCATATTGTGAAGGAGTTTAGCTTTTAGTGGCCACCATCAAGCCAAAAAGACTTCAAGGGGTTCTTGTCTAGTACATGGCACCATGAAACACTTTCATTAATGGCTTGGGTTATGAAGTAAGAATGATGCTAACTTTGCACCTACTTAAACCAAGCCAGAGAGGACTGGGAATGCTTTTGAGTAAGGAAATTCAAACTGATTTTTACAAATCAAAGCGATGACTTGAAGTTAGAGAGAGACACCATTTAGCAGTGGAAAAGTGCTACGCTTTGTTGTCTGGCTCTACCTGAGCAGAGGAAGGTTCAGGTTGGACTACATGCTTGGTTTTGGCATCGCTTCAAAAAGGCGAATGCTTATGGGTCTAAAAAGCAGGAATTAGATGTAAAGCTCAAAAAAGGCACGTTTATTCTTTTAGAGAGAATAGTTCTTCAGGTTCATGTGATAATGGTCTTCAAATATATACAACTCAAGCTCAAGGGTTGTACGTATTTGTACTTCAAGCCTTCTACAAGCTACAGCAGGGAGATGTTAAATGTTAGGAAAAAACCTCTCCGGGAATCTCCTTCCTTAAGGACATCAGTGATAAATCAGGGAAAACTGGTCAGAAGTTGTTGGGTATATTTGACTCTGCCTGGATGATATATCTCTGGCTCCTTCTGCAGTTTGAGATTTAATGAGCATATGGTTGAAATATGTGCTCTAAAGTGCCACTGACTCTTGCAAAACTGCTGAACATTAAAACATATGGTTAAATGCTTTGTCAAGCCAGGGCTAAAAGTTGAGACTGCCCTTAATCTGGCTATTGCCTGCTGCCTTCAGGATGTCCTAAGCCATATGTTACCCACAGGAGTGCAGAAGGCACAGCTCCCCCAGGCTTGCCTACATGCAGGGACAGCGGGTAAGTCTATAGGTTTTCGCTGTCGTATCTGTGCTGAGAAGTGAACAAAGAAGTTGCTGAAACCAAGTCTCAATCAAGCCTGTTTTGGGGTGTGGAGAAAATATATTATTTTTCTAATTTTATAAGAAACAGGAGTGATTTAAAGTCTCTTTCCTCCACCTCGGAGTGATTGTTTGAAGTGATAACTGTGTAAATCAATATAACAGAAAGGCATTTGTTCAGGCATGAACCTGATTTTCAGTGTACTTGTGCTCAGCCACCACCTACATGAACTGATTTCACAGCAATAATGACTCTAACCCTGTATGTTCAGATACTACAATACATTTATTTCAGGGCTGTCTAAAACAATCTTGATTTAAATCCAAAATAACTGACCCAGGGCAGATGATTAGAAACACAGGATTTCAATTACAAGGAAATTAAACAACAATGATAAGAGCAGTAAAGTTCAGAAGAGATGATTTATGAAGGCTGAGGACATCTGACCTACATCTCTGTCCTCTGCAAAGCGGTGCTTGGTGGGACATGAATTTGAGATGACATTACTCATTCCCTGTCCCAACGTATTATTGAGGCATCTGAATCCCAACACAGAAGATGATCAACTGACAGGGTGCTGAGAAACTGAGTTGCAAAAAATAGTGGATGCATTGGTGAATCCATTCTATTAAAACCCAAGAAGCGCAATCCTATTGTTCTCTTTCTGCCCTGCTAATGGAGGTGTCCATCAGCTGGGAAAGCCTGGTCCTGGAGCAGCTTGCACCTACTTGGCAACCCTCCAAAATGCAAGAGGGTTGTCCTAGGAATGTGGCACCAATGGCCCTGGTCTGTCTTTGGTCTCTCCGCCCCAGCTAGTTGCTTGTCAAATACTGGGGATCACACAGGTCCTGCTGGAAGGCAACAGAAGTCTTTATTTGCTCTTGTTCCAGTGGCAGAGCTGGTCCCTGTCTAAAGCAGCACACTACTCGTCTGGTTTCCCTCCTTGAGAGAAGCTAGGATAAAACTCAGTGATGTAGTCCAATTTGGGATGAAGAACAGCATTCGTAAGGACAAAAATTGCTGCAAGTGTCATCAGGTATCATCAAAAAACTGAGCAAACTAAGCACAACACCGATGAAAATCTCTGGGAAATCTTTTTTGACATACAAAAAAAAACCCACCTACCTAGAAAACCAGCATAAAATGATACTTCCCTGTGCAATCTCCACAGGATTGAAAATTATTTAATTTTTATTTAAATTTCAGGCTGCCTCATCTAAAAGCCATGTACTTGTGTATGAATGCACTAAAGGGGTGACCTCTCCAAACAAGCATTCACAGAGGTATCTGAAAAAAACACAGCTGGAAATTAAACCACAGGCCAATGGAAGTGTTATTCCTTCTTGGCCAGCAAAACCCAAACCAAGCCCAAGATAACCCAGTTTTCAACTAGGTACCACCAGCTGACCTCTTGAAGGTATACTGAGATGACCTGGGGGCACTTGGCCATAGTGGCCAAGGTTCAGCTGTAAAAATTCTCTTTTTTGCAACGTACTTTCTTTATTTGATCAATTTTACTCACAAAAATGTGAACACTCAACTTTCAACACTGCCGTGCATCAGCTGGCTACCATAACAGATACAGGCAGTAGAAGTTGATTCCTCCAACACATTTTGCATTGGTTCATTTTTTAACCTTGAATTATAAAATGTATTTTTCATTGAGAAGATTAGAAGCAAGAGGTAGCAATTCTATGCTCACGTTTTGACAAAAAGAATATTTTCTTGGTTTAATAACAGCATTTCCATCAGTGGTAATGAAAAATAACAAAATAAATCCAGAGTGTCAGGCTAAACTTTGAACAATCTGTTATCCTTTTCTGTGCAATTCAATATTAATTTAGAACTACAGAAAATGGCCTTAATCAGCATTTTCCTGTTTAGGCTAGGGGCACCTGCCCTGAGGTGATGGAACCACTGCTTTCATCAGTAGCCTTCTGCATTTTGTGTAGGTAGCACCTTGGGGGTTTCTGAGATTTGGACACCTCCTAAGAATTTATTCTCACTACCTGACCTGTCATCTGAGATGCTGAAGTGACAGACTATGTCACTATGCTCTTCCTCCCACTTGGCTAAGCATCAGGTACCTACAAGAGTTCAAGATTTCAAGATGTCATAGTCTCAAAGCCTCCAAATTAACTTTGTGAGCAGCTAGAGGTAGAGGACTGGCCCGTGGCCATTGGTAACAGCCCAATTTCTTTCTGCATCCATGTTTGTTTCAGGGTCCCATAAGCAACCCCTCATGATAAATAACACAAGCACTTTCCCAGGAACCTTCCTGAGGTTTTCAAAGCTTGACCGGATGCTTCAAAAAAGCCTTAAAACTGAAAACCAACTTCCTAAGTTCTTTCACAAGATTCAAAACAATCCCCAGACTGGTTGGTCCCTCAATGCAGGTCACCTCAGACAGCAAAACCAGCAGTGATGTTAATCTAGGAAACAAATCTCCTGATCTCTATGCTATTGTCAACAGAGGGGGAAGGGCCTTCAAAAGGCAAGTTGAGTGCAACCCAAATTAAACTCTTAAAGCATCTATCACAGCAGATGACTATGGGAAGAAGCAAGGACATGACACCCTTCCAAAGGATACCCGCGAGCCCCCCTGACTGTTTTCCAAAACAACAGTTGCTAATCTCAACTAAATCAGTAAATAAAACACCATGGCCAAAGGAAGGAACCAGCATTGTCACAGACGTGCTCTCCTATGCATGATTTTACATACATTCAACCAGGTAAGGTCAGAAATAAATCACATTGGAAGAGCAAATCATACTTTTAACACAGAATTTATCTGTTACATCACAAATAAAACCAGAAACACTTTGTTTTGCTGGTTTCCCAGTTCCCAGCAGTATGGGTGCTTTTGGCTCCTGCAGAGTTACAGAATGGGGATTTCCAAGAAGTTTGGTGACGGCAACAGAAACTCTGTTCACTTTTCTGCCCCTTATTTACAGGAGTTCCTAATATCCTGGTGTCTGGTATTAGAACCTCCTCCACGGTCAGCTGTGATGTAAACTAAGCTTCCTTCTTCTATTATATATTTTTCTATTTACATGATATTACAAACGGGTCATGTAGCGGCTGCTGTTTCAGCCTCTTCCCGCTCAGGATTTGTTTTAAAAAGGACTAAAGAGCTCTTAATCCAAGCAGAATGAAAAAGCAAAAGCAATCACAGATTTTTCCCTTTGTCTAAATTTCGGGAAAAAGTAAAAAAAAAAAAAAAGAGCAGTTTTCTGTGAAGCGTTGCCATAGTTCATACCTTAAAACTACAGCTTTTGTGATAACCAAGGAGATCTATGTCTAGACCTGAATGAGAAACTGCTTAGAAGAGACACTGTACCATAACTCCAGTTTTGGCTAAGCAAGAATTTGAGGTTGCTCTTTCAATTTTAGCACTCAATAGCTACCCAACTCTTCAGGTTGTTTTTAAAAGGCAATCAGTGCCATAAACATAGGACTATTTGGAAAGAGATTATGTGTCTCTTCTCTCAACCTGGCACACATATTCTTGGCTACTGTAAAGCATTTGTTTGTACATTTTTATTGCCTGGAAAATGCAATTCAGCTTTCTTCAACCATTAGAAAATATATAATCCCATCATATAATTTTATTCCAGTTATTCAGATGTTACAACAAAGAAAAACTGAAAGACTCGTACCACAGTACGCAAACGTCAAAGAAGAAAAGGTTACTTACCAGCTCAACTCGTCCAAACCCTCCGACTCCAAGGGTGTCAATGATGTTGAAATCAGACAGTTTCAGGTTGGCGAAGAAGGCAGCTTCGGCTTCATATCTGGATTTTTTTATGCGAAAAAACGGAAATTTCTTAGAGGTGCAAACATGAGTACTGCGGAATACCGTACCCGAATGGCATGAGCATGGAACAGCCTTTACCTGCTTAAGTTCCATCTTAACTCTTACAGTTTGCTTTTATTCCCACTCATTGTTTTGCTGGTCCCAATTATATCATTGCTCCGATGTGCACGGTTTTCCAAGTGAGAAAAGCAAACATACCTACTGCATGCCTACGATGCAAATGTCTGGTACTGCAATTCAGCTCCAGCTACCCAGCAAATGCTACGTTTTGACATTTTCTATTGATCTTCTTGTGGGCGGTTATTTTTTTTTTTTGGTGTCTTAAAGTATTTTTGGAGGATAAAGTCTCTTATAGGAGTTTCTCTGATCCACAGGCTGGCAGTAGTTTCTATAAATGTTTATTGAGAGTGGCAATATCATTAAGGTCCCTGGAGAGAAATCACAGCCAGGTTTTATGAAATCAGATCCGATAAGCTGCGGGCTGGTGTGCAAATGCCTGAAATGAATGACTTCAGTCACATATCAACATTCTTATAAGAATATCTTCACTTCTTTTCCTCCTATAAACTCACTTGCAGAAGACGTCCCAACCCAGGAGGTCCCAAAATCCAGATGCTCTCTCTTAAGCCCATGTCCAACTGGCTCGCAACGCAAGTTCACCAAGCCCTTGACTAAGGAAGCATGCAAATCAAACACATGCAAGCCTGCCAAAATAAGCTTCCCATGACTATCCTCATGAACATGATTCCTCTAAAATAGCTTCTTGTCAAGGTTTATGGTATTTTTAGAAAGGCTCGGAGGGGAAATGGATGAACAGGATCCACCCACTCAATAAAGTTTGACATTCAGCTGCTGGAGAAGTCCCCGTGCATGTACAACCTTTGCCTGCTGGTGACACAGACTTGTATGGGAAAAGAGCGTCGACAGGATTATGAAGAGAGGCATGGAGGGTGTAAAGGGGGAGTTGGCTTGGTTTTCGGGATTTAATTTTAGTTGTAATATCTTGCAATGAGCAGACAGACTGTAATCTGCTATTTCACCGCCTCATTTGTGCATGATAACACTACCATAACGATAAAACATCATATCATTAGCCACAGTCATGTATATGTGTCCACCGATCATTTTAATGTACCTTATCCAATACACCTGTCTCTGATCTAATTCAATAACAGGATGGAATTGATTTACTGACTTATTCCCTTCAAACAATCTTCTTTAGTCTATTTAAAACTGCAATGAGGGGGCTGGGGAAAGAAATTTAACATTACATGGGAAAAATAAGAAGAGGCATCAAGACAGGTGAAAGGTCACATCATGGAGCCCCAAATCCAACGCAATAAAGTGCAATATTATCTCAGAGGCGCTATCGACAAATTATTATTTACACTGTCACCAGATCCCCTTGGTGACCTTGCAACTGTGGCCACAGCAGCCCGATGCATCCGATTTTGGAAACCAATCAGTACTGAGCGTCCTTCGAACTTGGGATAACCTTGCATGGCCCAGCTGCTCATCGATCGCGTTAGACTCATCATGAGGGGCATACTGATCCTGTCACTGGAGAACCTCAGCTAAAGGAAACATGCATTTATATGTTCCCTTCTGAATCACAGCAGACATCATCTTAGGGGTGATGGAAATGAGATGGATCTAATTTTTATGATAAAGATCAATTAAATACCCATAATGATATAGAATTGCTAGGAAGATGAAATCTCAGCATGGAAAATTTCAACAGTCAAACAGATTTGAAGCTTCTGGTCAAGAAGCCCTGTGTTACCTATGCTGGAGGCTTAGGACCAGCCACCCTGTCTTCTCTTCTGGCCAACTAGTGAGGACTTCTCCATGCTGAGCAAGCAGGGGATGAGCGATGCAACACAGCAGCGTGTCAGAAGGGATACGGTCACCAAAAACATAGGGGACAGAGAGGGGAAATGTGGTGGTTTTTTCCCTATAATACCTCTCATCCCGTCAAGTCCTATTAAAACTATGCACAGTTCACATAAAGTGCTGTAAGAGGACAAAACTAGGTAAGATGTGGGACAGTGTTGGCAAAGCAAGAAGGACCATACTCCCAGTCCCTCCAAATTCCACCAGTTCTCCCAAAAAATCCCTTGGTTCAATGTGAGACAGGATCTTCCTCTCCAATCCCAACTTCATCGTTTTGTGTGTTAAGCAGCAGAAGCTGAAAGCTCTGCTCACAGCTTTCAAAATTAAAAGAAAAAAAGTTAATTTATTGTTTTGTTAATTGAGTGTACTTGCAGCATTATTGTGATTGCTTTTGGAAGTCTCTTGGCTGCTACTCTTTGACAGACTGCTTATGCGCAGTGACTACATACAAGTGCAATGAAGCATACAGAACAATTTGGATGCCGTTTTCTACACACTGTGCAACAGGCATCCAAGTAACAAAGGAAATTCCAAAAGGTATATAGTGAAATCAAAACACACGCAAAAATCAAGCAAGCTAGCCCTTCACATGCTTAGTAACAAGTCACATCTGAATTGTTTTATCCCCAGCTACAAAGGTCAAATTCTACTTCCAAATCAAAATCCTATAAGCTAACAGGAGTTAACGCACTTATCTCTTCAGTCACTTAAATAAAAATACCGAAATTGAAACACTCACAAGCCATCTCCCAAATCAGAAATTGAGGTGTAATCCTCATCCTGAAATATAAAATGCAAATGAATCTTTTATCCTTCAACTTCCTTAATTTAAGCATGCAGCTTCCTAAACAGAAACTCCCAAGCTTTTTAAGTGTGTGCTCCTTGCTCTAAGGAATTATAGAGAAAAACGTATGTCATGTCTTAATTTTATCACTTTCAAAAGAAAAGGGACCCTTTCAAAGCATTGGGACGGCAGTGCAAAGAAGTACAGAAGTTTAAAAATTAATATCAGTGTTTCTGTAAGAAAATGTTTGCTTCTGGACTGTTGTGCACTCAAGTACTGGGAAGGACGCTTGGGATATTCCCTGGGAATATAACAGAGACGGGATGAATGGGAGAGACTAGTGCAAAGTGACATGGAAATAACTTGGCATCCTGGGGGAAAAATGTCTGTGTGCCAGGACAGTGCGCCACACCATCTTCCCATCCAGTAATAACCAGTCTAATGAGAAAAGTGGTTATACTCTAAATACACAGCCAAACGATGGTGGTCCAAGACTTCCCAAACAAGGAAACTGGGGGCTTTTTTTGTCATTGGGAAGAGTTGGTGATTTCAGTTCCCAAATTAATAGAGGAGGATTGGGAAGACATCTCAGGTGAGCTCAGAGGCAGGAATGCTGTTCAGTATTACATCCACGTTCAGTGACTTTCTGGAGCTATGCAGATGCAAACTTTCTGTGTTGAGACTTCTGAAGTTTTCTGACACTGCAATAATTGAGAAAGAGTCTTTCTCCAGAGGTTAGGTAATCATGCTTCCTGTCCCAGTTATCACAGGCCAAAATGCCTGGAAAATCATAGCTGGAAGCTCACAAAAAGAAAAGATGCAGAGAACGTGTCACCCGAACAGGAAGAAATACAAAAAGCCGTTTCTTTGATAAAGAGCTCTTAAAACAAATGCTGAGATTTTCACAAGAGCTTGTGGGAGACGAGGTATCAACTCCCGGCGCACTCTTAATGAGACCTTTTTGCTTATCAAAACCAGGTTTGGTCACCTACCCTACCAAGCCAACACTGCCAGGGCTTCAGGCCACTCCTGCAGCTAACAGGAGGCATACCATTCTCCATCGGGGATGTCAGAAAGCCTTATGGAGGAGGAAATGCTCAGGTGTAGGGCAAACACAAGCATCCTGCGGAATCTCTCAAGCTCTTCTCCAAGTCTTCTTGCAAATCCAAATGGCAGAGGTTCCCACTGAAATCTCACTGAACGGATTGGTTTCCCATTAATGGTCTTGGCCTAATGAATACCAGGGTCCTCTTGTGGAAGAATTTGGGCTTGGGACCACCGTTTCTCTCATTCCATATAAAATACATCATTTTAAGAAGCCACTAATTAAACTGTCTTGATTCAGCCTCATCTTTGTCATGAACAGGCATCGCTCAAGAAACCAGAATTCTTGGAGGGGACTGGGAGTGAACATCATCATCCACATGTCCCACTGCTTGCAAACAGCAGCGCAGGAGCCACACAGCCCAAGCACTTGGGCAATGCCTGTTATGCAGAATGGGAGAAGAAAACATGTGGCTTCTAGCGCTGCTGGAGGTTTCCAACCATTTAAATGAGTGATTGCTTCCTAGGACAACAATTACGCCAAAACACATTTTGAGCTTTTCTTCCCAAAGCTACAAATACAATTAAAAAAGGGAGAAACACCTTACCTAGGCAGCTAAAAAGGAGGTAATGCAAGGAACAAAGGTTTGCAATCACCCAACTGCTCAGCTTTACTAAACTAGCTCGTGATTCCTATCACACGAGCTAAATGTGTTGGAAAACATTAGACATCTGTTACCAAACTGTCATCTTGATAGAAAACTTGGCTTTTTTCCACCTGTGCTCTGCCAACTAGACATAAATTGCAACCAAATGGGAACCAACCACCAACTCCCTGATAAGAGCGAATGTAACCATCTTTGGGTGGGTAAACCAGAATTCTGGAGCCCTCCTCAGTGACAGACACCTGGCTTTTTAACAGCTATTTTGTCATGCTTATATTCAGTTTTGTTGGCTGTCCTGGTAGCTACATCACCCATTGTAGAGGCATTGGGCTTCTGCAGATAGAAATACTGAATCTCTGCACAGACCAGAAGAACTTGAGTCACAGTACTTGGGTGGTGATGATCAAGCCCAGACTGCAAGAAGACATATGTGCAATGAGCTGAAGAGCCAGAGGTGAGGAAAAAAAATACATCACAAAAGGAAACCCTATTTCTGTGTCCACTAAATAAGAGATTTCTCTCAGTCCTCCTCCTTATGATTCATTAACTAATTTCTTTTTAGGATGCTGCTTCAACTCACACCACAGTTTAAAAAAATGTTTGTGACAAATTAAAGTAAAATCTACCTCATATCTTCAGTTTTGTGACTCTTTTCTCTATATACCTGAACCCAATGAATTTCAGCCCTAGCACAATAACCCACCTGGGTTTAGTCTACTTGTGACACCCCACTGCTGTTAGCCTGAAGTCATGGCAGGGTTTCTGGATTGGATTCATGCTATTAAGGGAGATGCAATTCCAAACATGAATGAAAACTGGTAGAGCGCATGGATCGAATTCACGTAACGAAGTAGCTTGTCTGAAAGCAATGTAAGGAAGAGCAGATGCAGCAAATGGTGGTGGGGCTCCCATGACTTCTCTTCTGCACCAGCAAGCCCTCTTCCCTGGCTGCTTTTCCCCTCCAAAAAGCTCAGGATCACGTACTTCTAAGTGATTTTGGACAAAGGGGAATCCATGAATGGGCATATGGGTGAAAGCGAAATAAAAAAGCACCTCATGTCACGTCCACTGGAGATCCTTACCTTCAACTACGCCCTGTTTGAGTGGGGCTCAGAAGATCTAGCCACATTCAGGCAACAGACAGAAGCATGGCACAGCGACAGTGTATTTAAGACAACCAGCAAGATCCAGAGCCTGGGAATGCCTGAAAGCAAATTCTTGAGAGGCATTGAGAGCAAATCTGTATTTCTTTATGGTGAGTTGCCACTCATCCTCTCAGAAGTTCCACCCCACGTGCAAACCCTTCTTATCTATCATTCCCTCCATGTAGCGATCCATTTGGGTCAGCACACTTTGTGGAGGAAGATGTCCCTTGACAAACCACTGCAGCAACAAATCCACCCCAAGAGTATAAACCCAAACCCTTGTTGAGGAAGCCCATAACATACTCATCAGACCTCTCTAAGAGGTCCCTCTAAGATCCTGCAAGGTAAAGAGCACTCTCCAGTCTTTATATTGGCCAAAAGGGAGACAACTACCCCGAAATAAGTCAAGGAGAGTAGGCTGTAACAGCAGAGAATAAACATTTCCTAAATACTATCCCTCTGTATCGGAAATGCCTATGTTTTGTGTTTCTTCACCTGGGTACCAGATGTCTGTCTCTCTCGTGATGCCCAAAGGCAGCTTTTTTTTTTTTTTTTTCCAAAATGTCCCTTTCAAATAAATGCTGGCATCAACAAGAACAAAAATACCAAGACCAGCTCTTTACCTAGTTTACTGTCCATTACATAACATTACAGTCAAGTGGCATTTACTTCAAGCTCTGTCACATTATTGCAATTTATTAGCTTGTTCACAAATACAGGATCACAAAATTGTACCAAGACATCTCCATTGACAGTGAAAGCAGGAAGACACCAATCAAAGATACCAAGCTGTTGGATAAATGTACCGTAACAAGATGACTGATTTCTCCCATCAACAGCAAGGTCGCTGTTGCCCACCTGGCCCAAGAGTTGCATTAACCATGAAGCACCAATATATAGTTTCCCTCAACCCAAATGGGGCTTTCTGCCCTTCTGCTGAGACAGCAGCCTGATGGCATGTTAGTATGTCCATAAATAATTTCTGCCTGGTATGTGCTATCCTAATGCTAACCTGTTCTGAGGAGGGATGGCTACTATGGTGTTACCCATAGGCCTGTTAGGATTTACTTGCAGATGAGGATTTGCTGCCCTGTACCAAGGAACACCAAGGAGGAGAACATCAAATTCATCTTCTACTCTTCCATTTTCTCTAATTGCAAACAACACTGAAAAAGTAAGAGGCATATATCAATCTATCTACATGTATCAGTGGATAGATGGATACAGGGAGAAAGTATAACTAATAGCTCAGCTTTTCCTTAGTTCAGGTCTCCTTCTTCCAGACCATCCTTCTGAGGTCAGCAGTGCAGTGGCTTTAACTCCTGATTTAGCTGCTACCACTTCCTTCTATGTCTTACACCTTTGACTGAAAATCCAAACCAAGAGAGATTTTGTTTGGATTTTTAAAAGCAATGTGCTAGTGGTGACGATGCAATTGAAAGCTACAGCTGCACAGACCATTGCATCGAAAAGAAAGGCTTTTCTTTCTTTTCAAGTTCATGTTGTTGCGGCTGGGAATTTGTTTTGGACCCACCAACACTTGAAGTCACAGCGTTACTTGCCTTTAATGACTTTCACATCAGGAGAAATAGCATACCTCCTGGTTTAGATTTTCTTACAGAAAGTGAACATTTGAGTGGCAGCTAAAACAGACATTAAAGCTATGGCATCTCTAACTTCCTCTGGAAGGGGAAGGAGATCTGAAATTAAAAACATAAAGTTAAAAAACTAACAGAGAAATCGTATTTCCCCCCTATTTTAAAAGCACGTTACTTTTCAATCAGAACTTACAACATGAACGTGATTATTACGCTGTTATAATAAGCTGCACTCATCGGTAGTTGTTTCAGGAGTTAAGTAAATAGAAGATGTGTTTGAATTACGGGGCTTTGAAGACTTGCTATTGCATGGAGACTGACTTCACTGAGAAATGTAATTTAATGCACTGAAATACAGCCAGTTCAAACAGTGCAGAAAGCCCCTCTCATCATCAAGACTCTTTAAAAAGTCTTAACTTTGAAGCTAATATTGTTGATCTCCCTAAATGTGCCAAGAGATTGGCAATACCTTATTAAAAAACTTACGCCTTATCTGAACACAGGATGTGCAGGGAGCAACTTTATTTGGGGAAAAAAACCCACCCTAAAATCCAAATTTTAGCTCTTTTTTCAGATGTTTGCTGCGGGATCCTCTCCTCCTGCAACATGGAAACATGAAACACATTGCTTCCTTTAAAATGTACAACAGCTCCCATGCATCTGAGCTCCCAATCTGCTTGGAAAAATCCCTTCTTACTCCAATACGAGCAGGTTTTTCGTAAATGTGGGTGCATTTTGACTGCCTGCAAGTGCTCATGTGCCAGAAACAACCCTAAAATTTGGGTGGAAGAACCAAACAAGCTGGGATATATTATGGCAGCTAACTGGAGGGCGATAATACAGTACGAAGCAGAGCAATTTCAGTAGAGCAGAAGGTTATCAGAATGTTTTTTAGAGAATTAGATCCCCAGTTTTCCCTGAAATTCAAAGAGAGGTCATCACTGAAACATATATTCTATTTTCTAGATGCACACACTTCTCCTTCAGCTTTTAATGCAACAGGCTGATATTTCCAACAGGAGTCTGTCCCAGGGTGCTTCTCCTGGAAGTCCTGGTTCAGCTTTGGTTAAAGTAACATTTATGCTTTTCTAATATGCCTAATGCTGAGAAGGTCCTGAAATAGTTCAAACGAGAAACTCTACAGGATAGACCGACTTACAAAAACAAGACTTTAATCAATTTTAATTAAAAGGGGAAGAGGAAGGATGTGGAATATTCCTTCCTCTGGTGGTGTTTCCTGTTCTGTACAGTATTAAAAAGATATTGCTTAAGGAAGGGGTTTGTTTCTCTATTTTCTTCCTTTTTCATTGTCTCTTTTGGTTTTTGGCTTTTTTTTTTTTTTTTTTTTTTTATTTAAACTCTGGGATGTTGCTAGCTGGAGACCAAAGAAACTTCTTTGCTGCTGTTGTATTGCATCTTTATCTTTACTCAGCAGCAAGGGATTGAACCCAAAATAGCTGCTGACAGGACTGTTGTGTAACTTATACTGGGTTAACCTGGGTGGGAGACTCACTGGTGACAGTGGAAGAATAAAAAATGAATAATTTCCTGACTCCAAGCCAAGAAGCAACACAACCTGAAATTCCACACAAACCGAAATTCTAAGGAAAGCAAATTATTTTGATGGCACCTCAAACACTCCACTCTGACAGTGACATCTTACTTGCATTTCAATGAAAAAAAAATAAAATAAAATGAAAGATCATTTAAAAATGTTATTTATCAACATCTTTTTCCTCCAAATAAACACATGCTGAAATCCCATATTTCTCTAAAGCATTTCTTGTTGACAATTCAACGTTTTTGTTAGTAAAATTCCTCTCAATTTTCCATTTTCTTTGTCACAGTTGCTGGGTTGGAAAAAATACTGTTTTGCTACCCTCCTGCTACACATACCCCAATATCATCACGTTTTGATGCTTTCCTGTGGTACGGGCTTTTTTGAGTTTTACAATGAGTTTTTAAAGGATATTAAGTTGAAATATTGCACCCACTAGACAAAAGGTAGCTATTATAGGCTTTAACTCACTGTAGTCCACTGAGTTTCATGTCCTGGCCACCCCACCACTAATACTCAGAAAGCTATTGGGTTTGGGTTTTGTTTGTTTTGGGGTTTTTTTCAGCTGTGCTCATTACAACAGAAGCGATGGGCAAGGATCAAATCTCAAAGAAACATTTATTGTACTCCAAGACACATGGATCACAAAGGGAAAGCTCTTCTGCCTGGCTGATGGGAATAAACAGAGAGCGCAATGCGCTTCACTCAGCTTTTTTCTCTTTGCTACAGCAGCACCCTGCAGTATTATGCCTTGATGGCCTTTTTGGCACTTTTCTCACATGCTTACCCCAGTACGAGTAAGCACCCTTTTGGAATATACTATCAGATTCATGTTATTGGGTTGCAACACAACATCTACCATCCTACTGCAGGATCACACAGCTTTAATCAAATGCAGATCATCAAAGAATTGCCAGGGACTTTTTGCCTATAGCATAATAATTCTTCCTTTACTTTCCTAAATCATGGGTCACTACTGAGATAAAACTTGGGTTTAAGTCCCCAGATTCACCGGCTAAGTCATCACCTGCTAGATAGTTTCCAGGCTGATGGCTCCTAAGAAGTAGAGGTCTACTTGAGTGAGCGGGTGTCCATTTTCCAAGGGCTGCCCAGAGATTTTGACAATGTTTCCTGCAGACTCTTCTGAATCCTCAAGTAGACCCCTGTATGATAGCACCTGGAGATGTTGCCATAGCAGGTGGGTGAATTATGTTCTCTTAACCCAGTGGCTCCCCCAACAGATCACCAGTGAGAGCTATTAATTGCACTGGGAATACCAGACTAAACCTCCCAAAGTGATACTGTGAAACCCTCAAATTTTTATTCTTTCAGACAAGTGTTCAAGCCATTTCAGCACTGCTGGTGGAAGCTGTTATATCTGGCATGTTTTTTCCTAATTTACTTTGAAAAAACCCAACAAAAAAAAGGTGACATAGAAGGGGAAGGCAGGGAGGAAAGGAATATTACATAAAATCCTACTGAAAAAGTGGGAACAGGCGGGAAGCAGATTTTTCCTTACAAAGCAAGTACGTGTCCACACAAAGTGAGGGGCTTTTTGCTCCGCTTGTTTATTCTGGCAGACAGATGAAACTGTGGGAAGAGATCAGTGAAATGGCACTCCACATAACCAACCCCATCCTGGTATCACCCTGTGTCAAACCCGCTTTTAATTTGACTTATCTGCTAAGGTTTTGTTTATGCAAATATTGCTTTCAAAAGCAAAATCGATGTCTTGGGCCATGCAGGTCCTCTCCATGTGGGAGAGACAGCAGAAACAGAAATTTGCCCCTGAAGCTTAACAAGTCTACACAAATAATGAAGGCCATATCTGACAAAAGGCACCAGAATGAAGGGCCAACTTAAGGAAAATCTGGAGAAATAGCAAAAAAGCAACTGAGCACACATCGTCCCACAAACATCTAAGAAAGGTCCAAGAAAGACAACAGGAGAACTAAGAGGTCTAGATCTCAAGAAGACTATGGTAGGACAAACATATAGGAGGCATGAAATGACCACCACTGGGATGACATAACAGCAGCCACAGAAGACACTGGAAACATGCAGGCTACACAAAATAGGCTGTGTGCAGAGTGATTTGTTCTGTTAAATCAGGGTTACAAATCAAACTGTCAAGTCATGCAGATCATCTGTAGACGTACATTTCAGTCTAAGCAGGGAAGAAGAGTACTGGGATGAGATTAGTGACCACCCAAGAGACACACAAGAACAGCTGTGATCTGCTGAAGGACCACTGACAAGACCTCAGCAAAGATACCCAACATGAGTGTGCATCAAACTCTAGATATATTATCTGCAAAGCCGAAATTTTTAGATGAGCCTAATGATTATTTTAGGAGATGGCTAATTAGGTGGCTCGAGAACAAAGAAAGCTTGTGAGTTGATGGTGAACAACACATAAGACCCATGGGCTCCCTGGTATAAAAAAGACAGGGACCTTCTGGAGACAGTCCAGAGAAGGGCAACGAAGATGATTAGGGGCCTGGAACATCTCCCCTATGAGGAAAGGCTGAGTGAACTGGGTCTGTTCAGCCTAGAGAAAAGAAGGCTTAGGGGGGACCTAATTAGTGTTTATAAATAACTTAGACTTGGGATGCAGGGGGAATTGGCCAGCCCTTTTTCAGTGGTCTGTGGGGACAGGACTAGGGGCAATGGCTGTAAGCTGGAGCATAGGAAGTTCCGCACCAACATGCGGAAGAACTTTTTCACAGTAAGGGTGACGGAGCAGTGGAACAGGCTGCCCAGGGAGGTGGTTGAGTCTCCTTCTCTGGAGATATTCAAGTCTCGTCTGGATGCCTATCTGTGTAATGTGAGATAGGGAGCCTGCTTTGGCAGGGGGGTTGGACCCGATGATCTCTTGAGGTCCCTTCCAACCCCTAAGATTCTGTGATTCTGTGATTCAAAGCAGTACCACTGAAGAATCTCCCTGTAGCATAAACCACCATGTACTGAGATTTAACAGGGCTGAAGATCTGAAAAGAGGTTTAAAATAAAAGCACTACTGTCACACTCAAAAATGAAAAAAGGGGAATTTGGAGAGTTGCTAGAGAGAGTTGATTAGGAGACTTAATCTTAGCAGTAGCCTGTAGGTATCTGGAAGCACATAGTAAACATACCATCCATCAAGCATGGACCCAGAATAGGTCAAAAGGAAGTTGGTGTGGCTGAACAGCAGGATGAGACAATACATTAAAAGCAAAGAGGCACCCTTCAAATATGAAGCAAATTCAAACAAATCAAAAGAGAAAAGAAAAAAAAGAAAAGTAAGAAAGAAGCCCTGTCCGGTTGAAAGGAAAACCACCACAAGGCAGGATGAAAAATAAATAAATAATGCAAATAACAACTTCAAAAGACTTAAAATCAAATAACAAATCCTTCTAAATTACAACAGCAGCAAGGAGCCTGACATTAGGCTGTAGAGTCTCCAGAGGCTCATACTCTAGAAAGAGCATGCTGAGGAGAACAAAGCCATGTGCACTTTTTACCCCTGGGTTAGAAGTTGAAGATCTTGGGGAGATCCTTCCACTGCAATCTTCCTTCCCTGGGGAATTACTTGAGTAACTGCCTCCTTCTGAAGTGTCAGTAGGGAACCAAAGGCGACCAAACAAATGTTAACCCATCTCCAAGCCCAGATGGTGTTCACCCAGCACTTCTCCATGAACTCAAGGCGAACTACTAACTGTGGTTTGTAACCAGCTCTGCTTGCTGAGGGATGGAAGTGGCTTTTTGATGTTATCCAGAGCACTGTACTAGACTAAGCCCAACATCTGTCCTAACAGAATTAGTTGACACATGGATAAATCTGACTTCTTTGGGGAAGAGCCAACATGCTTCACAAGTCTACTGGAGTTCTTTGAAGAAGTCAACATGCACATGGGTAGGGGAGATCTGGGTTGATACAGTTGGCATGGATTTCCAAAAGGCATTTGACAAGGTCTGAAAAGCTGTTAGAGAAATTAAGCTGCCATGAGATTGCATTGATTAAAAAATGGTTAAAAATAGGAAACAGCATATAGTAATAGATGGCTGGTTTTGCTAATGGATGGGGGCCAACTGTGCTCAAACCTTTCCTGCTCAACATCTTTCCTGATGATCTATAAGAGGTGGGGAATAAGTAAAATGGAAACATTGGTCAAGGATATTAAATCACCAAAAATAGCAAACAAAAGCCCAAGGTGAAAACTTGCACAAGAACTTAAAGATACTGAGAGACCAGATAATACATTCACTTAAAATTCTGAAGAAATGCAGTGGTGAACATCAAGGAAAAAAAACCCAACAAACCCTGGTATTACACATGCAGTAATGGGTTGATTCATCCACCTTTACCCCTCCTCCTATCTCAAAACCTACAGAGTAGATTTGGAAAAGGTACCAAGAAACATGATGGCAAGGAGCACAGGTCTGGATCAGTTTCTGTTGCAGGAATGACAACATTAGGGGATTCTTCCTAGGAAAAAGACAACTCAGGTAGGAGATGACAAAGGTCTAAAACTTGGCTGTGCCACAAAAAGCAGCTAAACTGACGCAGAGGTAAAAAACCCCAACCCAAAGACTACTAAATATATTAACAGTGCCCATACACAGGAAATCCCCAAGTCCCACATCACTGCAGACTGGCAGATCACAACTCAATAACTGTCTCTTTGATCCTGTTCTCTTTCCTAGATACCTGCTGTTGGGCATGGTCGGAGACAGGATACAGGGTTAGCTACGTCTCGATGCAGTGAGGCCACTCCTGCCTCGGCACCGCTGATGCATCTGTAAATAACTGAAATAACTTGAGAAACTCAAGGCCCCATTAAAATCCCAAGAAAGCTGTGTTTCGCAGTGCCGGATCTTGAAGCTTGTTTGTGTTCTATGTGGTGAGAGATGAGCTGTTCAATCTTATGACTTGCCTTGACTAGATAAAAGGAAGTTTTTATCAGACATCATAACACATGGTGGCTAACATGAGGAAAAGCATAGTTCTCACTTATTCACTGATGCTAAACCTAAATTTACCACATGAGAAAACTACCAAGTGCTTTGTCAACATTTGTGTGCTAATAGGAGAGAAAAAAAAAAAGGAACCAAACCAACCACCGTAACCCCCAAATTTTTCTACTACACCTTGGCTTAAAAAAGTGATGCAATTGTCTCATTTGGGGAATTCCGGGAAGCTGGAAGACTCAAAACTCCTCACATCACAGCAGTTCAACACCTCATTTTCCTCCCTTCTAATAGAGGAAGATTTTCTAAACCCCCTCCCACACTCTCATCTCATTTTGGAGAAAGGCTCACAGCATCCCAGGAGTTCAACACGCCGTACATGGTCACGTGTTCCCCAAAACATACCTTCAAGCCACGCTCCCACACTACAACACCGAAATGTCACTGGCTGCCCATCATCTACTTAGTTCAGTGACCCAGATTTGCAAAATTAAATTCAGTAAAGGTAGTAAGGGGTGTACCATCACGCGTGGGCAGTTGCACCTACAGAGGACCAAGCTCTGCTGAGAAATACTGATGTTAATTCAGAGGACAACGTATTAAAAAATAATGAGTTTCCCAGAAGCTTTTTAGCATCCTTTTGCAGGCTGTCATCCCAGGCAACATCTGAATGGCACTTTTCCATACTTCCACTGGAGGGCAGGGATACGCCACACTTCCACAGGCGACCCTTCAGCTCATTGCCACACAGCCTGCTGCACAAGACAGCTTTAACAAGGCCTGGCCTTTGGGAGACACTCTTGTATGCTTACAGACCTCAGCTTGGTTTCCATCCTACTTTTATGAGTAGCTGCTTTTTTTTTTTTCAAACATCATTTTCATAAAACAACTACAATATTCCTAGTTTGCCCCCACATCAATGCGTCCTCTCCCAGCATTGCTCTGCCTCTGCTCCCAGCATTACCCGCAACATACCAAAGTATGTTCCCCCATGTTTCCCACCTACCCTTCCTATAGGTAGCAGAAATACATTGGAAGTACATACATATGCGCTTACAGCCGGGTTAACACCTTCACTGTTTCCCAAGTAGGCAATAAAAACATTTTGCAAGGCTTGCCGAGATGATAGGGGAGCTAGGGCTTGTATCAGCTGCATCTTTATTAGGGACAACTATCATCAAGAGGAAAATTAGTAGACACAGGAACAAATTTGATACACTTCCTTCCACAAAGGGACATACTGGAGTTATTGAAGGGGTCATGCATAAGGTTGATCTGCTTGACAGAGTTTATTTTACTTCCAAAAGGCATGTCAGAAGGTTACCTGGCAAAGGCAATGCAAGACATGAAGCTTCCAGGAGGCAAAAGGAAAAGTCTTCTTGTAGAGAAATAACTCCTATAAAGGGTGGAGATCAGTCACCTGCAATACTGCATGGTGCTGAGTTGGGACCTGTGCTGTTCGATGGATTTAAAATTAATGTGGATAAAGGTACAATAGCAGAGCACCGAGGTTTTCTGTTGACATTGAGCTATTCAGAGTAGTAGAAAAAACAGAGTGATCATGAAATGCTGCAGAACTGTGGGAGATTCAGTGGCTTGCCAATAAAGCATCATATGAAATGAAAGAGAGATGAACTGGTACACATAGAAAAAAATAACCCAAACTTCTAATGCCAAAAGAGAAGCTGAAAGATGAGCACCCCACTCAAGTATACAAGAGTCCCATGAAAGCTTCAGCTCAGTGCTCAGGCATGGTCAAGAAGATGGACAACAGCCTACCTTTATACAAACCTACAGCACCTGTGTGGTGGTTTAGCCCTGGCTAGAGGCCAGATGCCCACCAAAGTCAGTCTATTACTCCCCTTCTTAGTTGGACAGGGTAGAAAATATATATTAAGAGGCTCAGGAGACAAAATAAGGACAGGGAGAGATCATTCTGTCAGCAATGACATGGACAAAACAGACTCAACACAAAGGGAAGAAGAGAGAAACTACCTAATTTATTACACTACACTACAAAGAACAGTGAAAACCGGAGTTGGGAGCGTGACCAGATCTTAAAACAAATGCAACCAGATCTTAAAACACTTTCCCTCCACCACTCCCTTCTTAGCAGACTTTAGTCAGGATTTTGCTTCATTCTCCCTCGGAGATAGTCCTCCACAAACTTTTCCAACGTGCTTAGTGTTGGGTCCAGTCCTGTTTAATATCTTCATTGACGACCTTGATGAGGGAATAACATCCACCCTCAGCAAGTACGCCGATGATACAAAGCTGGGAGGGGTGGCTGACACACAGGAACACTGCGCTGCCATCCAGAGAGACCTGGACAGGCTGAAAAGCTGGGCAGGGAGAAACCAGATGAGATTCAACAAAAGCAAGTGTAGAGTCTTGCACCTGGGAAGGAACAACTGCTTGTATCAGTACAGGCTGGGGATGACCTGCTGGAGAAGAGCTCTGTGGAGAAGGACCTGGGGGTCCTGGTGGATGACAGGTTGGCCATGAGCTAGCAGTGTGCCCTGGTGGCTGAGAGCACCAATGGGATCCTGGGGTGCATCAGAAGGAGTGTGGCCAGCAGGTCTAAGGAGGTGATCCTCCCCCTCTACTCTGCCCTGGTCAGGCCTCATTGGGTTGGACCCGATGATCGCTTGAGGTCCCTTCCAAACCCTAAAATTCTGTGATTCTGTGAATCCTTTCCCACAGGGCTTTATCTCTTTATCACAGTGTCTCTCAGTCCCAGTCCTCCACAGGATTCCAAGCCTCCCCCAGCAAACCTGTTCCGACGCAAACATTTCTCTCTCATCTCTGTGTCTCTGATTCTCCTCATGGCTGCAAGTGCTGGCAGGGGCTTGTTCCAACATAGGGTCACCACATCTTCTCCATGTCCCCACCTGCTCCATCCAGCATGGAGCCCCTCCACGGGCTGCAGGTGGGGTCTCGGCCTTTTCCACAGGTTTCTCCATGGGCTACAGGGGCATCTTTCTCTCCAGCACCTGGGGCGCCTCCTCCCCCACCCTTTCCCGGCCTCGGTGTCTGCACAGCTCGTTACATCTCCTCACTCCCTTCTCTGGTGGCAGAATACAGCTGCTTCCCGGTTGTTTTCTCCTACATGTGATTCTCAGAGGTGCTTGACTATAACTTGGGCCGCGACTTTGGCCTTGAATTACTTGTTGTTTATAGTTTAGGCTGGCAGAAAACTGTAACTGCTGCTTACAAAAACCATCTCAGCAGCACAGCCTCACAAAACTGCAACAACCTGGTACCTCCATGCCCTTCTAGTGCATTTTGGTGCGGGCAGAGCACTTCTAGAAAACACCCAGAGAAAAGCAATAGCGCTGGTCAAAAGGAAATGCCCCAACATGAGTAGTGACTGAGCAAGCTGGGGCTCCCTGGGCTGAAAACGGCCCACAATTTGGTATTTTAAGGATTTGTTTCATAAAGGAAGATACCAGTTCAGTAAAATCTGGGGGTTTTGGAAGGATCGAAAAGCTTAATAACTGGTGTAATGCTGAATATGGTCTGCTATAAGAAACTCTTGTCCATATTTAAGACTAATTATTTCACTACTGAATCAAAAAATGTCAACATTTACTTGCTATTTGCTATAATGACCCTATGTTAGGTCATTGTGTAGGAAATAACTCTGCAGGTGAAGATTTAGCCTCCCCACCTCCTCTTCTGCCAGTTACATTTCCTACTGAGGACTGAAGGTAGGAGAGAGTAGGATGCCAGTCCCGATTCTGCCTTGGCTTTTCTGCTTTCTGGTCAATTCACCTAATCTCTCCATATCAGTTTCATTATTGTGAAACTGAGAGATGCACTAGGAGACTTATTCAAGAACTGATCACCTGTGGAATTGTCAGGGATCAGGTGAGAGGTCCATTTTGCCCAGTATCTCTTCTCGAAAACGGCTGTGAGGAAACACAGGGAGAAGCAGAGCAAGCATGCAATGATATATTTCCTTGAATGCCCTTACAGCCTCTTGAGGCTTGATGGATTTGCAGGAGGTGTTACATGAAGGAGCAGTTTTGCAAACCAAAATGGTCCTGGTGGTCACAAACCTCATGAGAGGATCCAAAACAAGGGCTTCAGGGGTGGGAAAGAGTGCTTAGCATCCTCCCAGCCCATATGGGAGGAGGACAGTGACACTGTTTATACTACTGCAACAAGTCCAAGCTTTTTGCATTAAACTCTGAAGCTTCTTTGTGGCAGAGAGTTGCCCAGAGCTGCTTTTCCCAACAGAAACCTAAGCAGTCACAAAGGGATGATCCCCTCTACTCTGTGATACAAAGCAAAGCCCAGATCACAGCAAAGATGTCTTGCACTGCAAACACTTCTCCAATATCATCCAGTGGTCAGCCTGTACACAGCAACTTTCCAAAATTGTACCCATTTCCATCCTCAACAAAGATCACACTGCTTCCTTTAACTTGTAATGTAATAAAATAATGCTTAGCCAAAAAGGTAAACAGCGATTTCTGGGGAGGAACTATATAGCAAAACACATGGTTTCTGATAAAGATCGTCTGCCTGCATTTCCCCTCTGCTAATGGCTACGCTGCCACTTGAAACTCCCAGAAGGGACTTAATACCTTCTTCGTTTCCTGGAATTAGCAGCAGTGGTTTCAAATTAGCTTTGCTTTGCCTGAAAAGGAATTAGAAAAGGCCTAAACTCAGCTACATGCCAAACAAGTGTAATTTTGTGAAATTTTACGGTCAAGCACTTCAAAGTTGAACACTACCGAGTCCTGGTAAATACCAGGCAACCCAGGGAAGGTCAGAACTTGTTTTATAGTGATCCAGGGGAATTAGGGACTCCTGCATCCAGGGAGACTAAATAAAAATTTTCTTTTGAATAGGTAGCAGTGTGTTATTATGGTATAAAACAGGTGTTTTGTTTATTTTCTAGTAGAGTGGGTTTCCATGCTTTCTACACAAGGATATGCAAGACCTGCAATAGCCCTTTTGAAAGCAGTCGTGCTATTTCCAAAGCTGCTGGGGCTCCCAACAGGCCAACCCCTCCTCTTGGTCCATAATGGGAAAAATGATACTATGAAAAGGTGTGAAAAAAGACATTTCTCTCAGAGCTTCAAACCCCAGCAAAAGCCACTGGCATTGACCAAGTGACCCCTTACTACAAGAAAGACATCGAGGCCCTGGAGAGTGGCTAGAGAAGGGCAATGAAGCTGGTGAAGGTCTGGAACACAAATCTGATGAGGAGCAGCTGAAGGAACTTGGACTGTTTAGTCTGGAGAAGAGGAGGCTCAGGGGAGACCTGAAAGTTGTGGTGAGGTGGGGGTCAGCCTCTTCTTGCAGATAACTAGTGATAGGACAAGAGGGAATGGCTGCAAGTTGTGCCAGGGGAGGTTCAGGTCAGAAATGAGGAGAAATTTCTTTTCTGAAAGAGTGGCTGGACATTGGAATGGGTTGCCCAGGGAAGTGGGGGAGTCACCATCACACAGGGTGTTCAAGGAAAGGTTGGATGAGGTACTTAGGGACATGGTTTAGTAAGTAATATAGGTGGTAGAGGGACAGTTGGACTAGATGATCTTGGAAGTCTTTTCCAACCTTAATGATTCTATGATTCTGTGTTGAAGCATGTTGCCTTCTGTGCCCTCCCCGTTATGTGTTTCCTGCTTAGCTGCTCCAATACTCTACACTGCTCCTATATTTCTCTTGATTTCTCTCCCTACTGTGCAGGTTTTCTATTTGCCTGCAGTGTGGTGCAGTCTGCCCTCCCAAAAAGCAGTGAAATGTTGGCTGGAGATGCTCCTTTTATGATCCTGGACACTCATGACCTAAAAATATTGACCTTCAAATATCAGGTCTATGCACAACTTTTTTTTTTTTTTTTTTTTTTTTTTTTTTTTTAAGTCTCCCAAGTGAAAGAGCTTTTTTGGTAGCCACATGTTCTTGAATAGATATTATTTCTCCTAATTCATCTCACGCCTTTGTCCTGGCAGCTTGGCATTTACTACTACTACAGTGTCTTTACATGTTTAGTTTCACATTTTATTGCTGTTGACACAACTGGGCTGCGTCAATCCATCCTTTCTCTAACTTTTCAATTAATCCCTAGTTTTTTATGGCAGTTCCTTGTTATGGCTGAACCAAGCAGTGAGAGGCTTGCAGAGACACGTGCAATTTGGAGTAGCCTCTTTCAGCTTTACTGTGTTTGGAAGCATCCTGATACAGTCTGGATACTCCCCATGAGCACTAATTGATGTTAGGTGACCTCTTAGGACAACTCCAGATGTAAGTTGCATGTGGGAAACCCTAAAGCCTGAGAAGATTGGGAGAGATGTAGCTCTACCTGCCGCTGTCCCGCAAGAGATGCCAGGGCACTGGCATCCCACGCTCGGATGTGTGTGGGAGTCAGCAGTCATTAAGAGGAAGGTTTATGTTTCCCTTGTAAACTAAAAGGTTGGGTGTCCAGTAGATCAAGTGATCAAACAGTGCACGGCAGGTCACTTCTCTGAATTCAAGGGTAGAGGTTTAAGATCATCACAGTTTACTTCCTCCAGCTCTTCCTGTGGGGGCTGAAGCAGAGATCGTGTGGTTGTCATGGGGGTCAGGAGGCTGCCCACTGTTTGTCCCGGGAGCCCAGATCTCGTTTCAGGAGGTCTCACAATGACAGGGCTACATCTGACACCTGAGTCCTCAATATCTATTATACAGTCAACCTCTTCTCTGCCACCTACAGATCTGAGCCACGATGCTACACAATCAGATTTACTGATCTTGCCAGGTGAAAGTCTTCTACACCCCTGAGTTCCCCAAGAATAGCCTGTAGCAGATACCAGCAAGCTATTCTTCCCCAACCTCTTGAACCTTAGAAGATTGAGAAGTCAAAAGAACTTGCTGGTCCTCTCAGGCTCACTTGGCACCCTGGCAGTTTTGAGAAGGGTACACCTAGACTCCATAACCAATCCAGTTGCTAGACAATATCTTTAGTAAACCTTTATGCAGTTGTCAATATCATTCCAACCTGCAGGCCACTGGAGAATTCCAGAGCCTCTACTGACAAAAAGGAAGGGAAGAAATTGCTATTTTATTTATTCTCTTATTTCATAAGAATTAAAAGAAGCAAAAAAGAATGTTCCAGAAGGCTGCAGAGAACAGAATGCCATGCCTGGGAAATAACAACATTAAGTGACACAGGTTTGCCCAGAAGAAGTAGAGAATGAAGTTTCTCTCACTGCCAAAGCAAAGGAAAACATGGTTTCAATAGGGATTTAGCCCATGTACTACCACCTTTGCAAAGGCAATTTCATGGCCAGCAGACAGATTTATATATATATATATATATGCACACATACACATATTATGCTTGAAACAGAAGACCCACAAAACCAATTTCTTGGCATGGTTAAAAATCCTATTGCTAGATCTTGTGTTAAGAGGTCAAGTGCTCACCACTCCCTTTTGAATGTTATTTTAAAAGATAACTTAAAATCACTTCACTGCAAGAATAAAGAGACCAGGAAGCACAGACATTGAGCTGAATCCTGAAGGTGTAATGCTGGACGATGGACATAATATAACAGTATCAATTTCTGATGTAGTACCTTGGATTAGATCTTAAATGCTGGGTTTTGGCTCAGAAAGTCAAAGGACAGAGAAAACCAACTTGCCTGGGGTTATTCCTTGTGCTGTTCAACACCACCGAGAAGTTAAAGGTTTTTAGCTACTCTGTTCCTTCAGACCCAAACAGCCACATGACTTCATCTCACACAACAACTTACTAAATCTACCTCCACGATAGCAGAAGCAAGAAGAAAAGCAACCACCTGTCAAGAGCAGGGTTACCTCAAAACGATTGCCACATCAACCTACAGAGAAATGTAGGTTGTGGAGAGAGCTTATAGACCAGATGGTCTTCCAACAGTTTTGCTTGGCCTTAGAAATAAACTTTTGTGGAAAAATAAAACTACCTTACTACTTAGCCTTAGAAATAAACTTTTGTGGAAAAACAAAAATAGCCTACTACTTAGCATCCCAAAGGGGTACCTTGCTTTAGTTTCTCACTACTGACAGACTTTTCTGGATATTTTGGAATACCTTGATGCATATGAACACAAAAAAATAAATTACATGTTTCAGGAAAACTGCTTGTAAGTCTTACCAATACCAAACCCCACTGTTTCAACGCCTTTTTTTTATGTATACCATTACAAAGTTTGCCAAATCCACTGTTTTTAAATTCAGACCTGTTGAAAGATGTACAATTTATCTTTAATTTTTATCATAGCCTTCTATGCTCTGTATTCAAAGCAATACATTCATCGTCTTCCAAGTTAGATTGGAAAGCAAACATCTTGTACGGAATCCATATGCACACCATGGCACTGCAAGAAATGCCCTCAAGGAGATTTTACTAATTATTTCAGCTCATCTACATTACTCACTTTAACTCACCAACAGATACAAAAGCAGCAGATAGTAAATGATATGCTGCAATATATGAGCTAGGGTATGTTGCTTCTCTGCAAACTGTATGGAATTGTACATGAATTTCACGTTTCCAATTCATTAGCTGTAACTAATCATACCAAAAGGAGAGGTTTGGGGGGCTTTTTATTTTACAATCTTAATTGCAGTGGAGCACTTTGCACTAAAGCCAGCCAAAAAGGCAAGCAATGCGAATTCTTGTCTCCTCCTCAGAAAATGTAAGCCGAACTTTTAAGCATCATACACAAATTTTCAAAACATAAAAAGCACCCAGTCAAGATGCTTCTGTAAGAAGGAACCTCAATCCCCATCAACTTTCTTGCCTTTTAACTTGCCTTGAGTTTTTTTCCCCCCTTCCCAGTTTATTTGGCTCTAAGTGCACGTGGGCAGTTCAGCTGAGCAACAGAGTTATGTTTTTGAAGATGTCTCTTCATCTCTTTATTCTCTGTTGCCGTTACAGCCCAGGTTCCCATAGAAACAGAGTAAAGAGCAAAGGCGTAAAATACAAATGAACAGGTCTAAGCTGGCGGTGTTGTGTTTGATTATATGTATAAATATGACAAACAGGCACTAGGCACAGGTTCCTTTCTAATGGAAACACCAGATAATGCTACACCTTATCAAATAAATACAGGGCATATGAATTTTAAAGTCAATAAGGGATAGCTATTAACAGGTTGATACTGCTTTCTGGAAGTGAATACCCTTCACAATTATTCATTTTCGTGGTGAGCAAAATAACTTCTCATCTGTAGACATGATCCTGCAGATCCCTTCCCCACCCCAACCCCCCGAGCACCCCAAATCACTATCAGTTCTTGTCTATTGACAACAGAGCTTTGCATTGTGGGAATGGGGCAACAGGCATGAATTTCAAGGGGGCTTAGGACCTTGTAAGGTGGACTTTATAATTTTTAATGAATACAGGTGAATAGATTCAAGTTCTCTGAAAACCTCCCCACTTTGACTGTAAATACGGTTTTCTGAGCCAAGATCAGTCCAGATGCTCTCTTTGTGCTTTTGAGGAAGCTGATGTATTTTGAATGCATTCCAGGATTTATTTTTTTAACAGAATTCTCTTAAAAAAGCTAGCAAAAGGCATTTATTAAAGATGTGGGACTGCAGGAAGATTAGCAATACCACTGCCTTCTTGAACTGCCAATATGATAGTAGGATTCTTCATGTCATAACAAGATTACTTAAAAATGGGATACACTAACGCAACTATAAATTATTTCCAGCTCTGAATGGTTTTCAGAAGTCAATGATAAATTACATAGCATTTTTTTTCTAACAATACTTCTAAGCACTGATATTCAAATACCCCATTACTGTTTATCTCCAAGTACCCTCATTGTGCCGCCTCCAAAGGGGAGACACAGATAAGCCCCAGCAGAAGGAGCGATGCCCTCTACTAAAAATGTTCATCATCTTAGCACTTCCACCCACTAAAACTTCTGGAAAACTTTAAAATAGCTCAGGTGAGTACGATTTTTAATTTTTTTTTCCCAAGCCAAGCCGTGACATCCACCACTCACTGACTCAAAAGGGGAATTCTGGCTCCTGTTGACTTCTTGTGTGATGGCCCCTGGCACACCTAGAGCTCAGCTTTTTTATCTTCAGCTCTCTATTAAATGACATAGGAGATGCTGCAGGTCAAACAAACATTTGAATTTCTTTCCCCCATCCATATTCAAAACAATATCGCAAAATGCTTGAAGCCATTCAAAGAGACTTGCTGTAAAAGGACCCTTCACTTGAGAGACTCCTACCTCTCCATATGCCCTCATCTGAAACCATCACCTACCCTGATGCATCTCATTAGGAAAGGGAATGTACAAGGCTGCTTGTTTTCAGCCTTTATACCCTTTACTTCTCTCCAGAGAAGTCTGAATATTTTTTCCATTTCCAAGAGCAATAGACAGTAGCTGTCCTGGATAACAAGGCAAAGAAATACATGTAGAAACAAGAGAAAATACTCTTAATTTTGCTTCTGCATTCATCAAGTCCTCTTAAAGGAAGTTTAGGTTACCAGAGTCTTGTTTCAGTTGTTTGGAAGAAAAGTATTTGATTATATTGCATGTTAGAGGGGACTTTGCAACGCGCTGAGCGTGATCCATGACTGGGGGAAGGCTGTTCCCAGCACCCAGCCTTGCAGGACTTTACCCTTTGCCAAGGCTCCAGCAAGAAAAGATGAAAGAAATTCCTATTTTTTAATAAATGTCAGCTTGGATACTTCTCAAGGACGCATCTGCAGCAGCAGTAATCCCATGAAAGTCTTTGCTTTCTCGAGACATGAACTTCGGAGCTGTATTTTCTTGGTGATATGCAGGAGGTCACTCCTTCACCAATCACGTGCACCATCACTTAACAAACCTTTTCATGGCTGAGTCTGACTCAGATGCAAAATACAACAATACAAGTATCACACAGTTATTAAAACAGCTGACTGGGAAGCAGTGGGGTCAGTAACGGGTTTGTAAAACATCTTTCAAAGCTAAACTTAAGGCATTCATTTCACATTCATACATTTCCCTAAGTGTATGAAATCAGTAAGCAAGCTAGGAAGCTGAGGAGATTTAAGGGGATGGCTAATGTTTCAAAGCAGCCAAGTAGTTAGCTTTTTTATTTCCTTTTCTTTTTTTCTTCTTCGCCCCCAAAAGCAGCATCTTTAGGGACTCCCTGGCAATTTCCCTGCATGATAAAAGAATCACAGCCGTCGACTGGCCTGCTGCCAGCCTATTTCTGATTACTGGCTCCTAAAAGAATTTCAAGCAAGAATTACATTTTGCCAACCGAGATGAACGATATCACTCCTGCACAGAAACAGCCTCTAAACAAAATAAGGAATAGCTATCCATTAAAATCACACTGTGCGAGAACTACACCTTTATTAGAAAGCATCTTCTTAAAGAGCAAAGGATTAGGAGACGCACCCAAGCCTGTCAAGGCTTGTGATTTAATCCAAAATTAAGAGCAGTGCAAGGGTCTGAACATGCCCCTGTAGCTCTGATGGGTCTAGGTGGAGGTACAGCATAGCTATTTGCAGCAGGTAAGCAACCGCTGAGCAAACTGCAATCGCACCTGAAGATGAAGTCACAAAACCTAACAAAAGACAGAACGCAAAAACGCCTGCACATGATGGTACAGAGAGAGCTAGTAATGCTTCATTCCCGTTACTGAAATGAATTTTAAATACAGCTGTGAGTGAGGTCCTTTTAACTTACATCAGAAATGTAACGACAACAGGTAGTTTTATATTAACGCCCAATATAACAGGTAAGATCAGGCTTTGATCTTCTCCTCCAAGGTTTACAGACACCGAGCTTTCTCACATATTCAAAATTTCACATTATCTGTATTTTTGATGTTTTTACCTTGCTATACCACCGTAAAAACTGTGGGATCAGTTAATTCATGAGAACACTGTGAGTTTTCTGTTTTTCTTTTTTTTAAAGCAGATAATTTTGAGATTTAGAGCTCAGCACTTCTCAAATCATTTAATGGAGTATTCAGTCAGGCACTGAAAACATACAGCAAATGAAACTGAGGGCAAATCAATGTAAGTGGAGCACAGCGCCAACAGGATAAAGCAGTGCACTGCCCAGCAGTGGGGCCTGGGATGCCCAAAGTGCTTCAGATGAGCAAATGGAAAAAATATTATCATTGTCGAATGGATCCATCAACAATATTGGAAGCATCAGGGTTTTTTTAAATAAACCTCCTTTACTTAGCGTTATGGAGTAAATTTGCCTGCCTTTGCTTCATGCCTCACATTTGGCAAAATTAAGAGAAATCAAAATAGAAAGAGCCTTGCTATTGAGTATTGGTGATAGAGGTGGCCTCACATCACCAATAGTGCAGCAGTCCAATGTTGTTTTAAGGATGAGATGTGGGTAGGAGTTTAATGTGAACTACACTTAGACTTCAGGAAAACCAGTTAAGCTCTTCTTTACAGGGAAGAAGGAAAAGAAGAAAAAAGGTTTGTTTTTGGTGGATCAGCTGTAGGTGGGATGGAAGTGTCAGCAATAACTCTGGAGTTCAGTCCGCATTAAGATTTTACTGATGGAAGGATTAAACTTCTTCCATTTCACAGTTTTGGTGACTGAATTTCACCTTTGAATTTGACACAAGTACCGTTCAGAGGTCAACTGGATTTGCTATGCAGCTTTAGGGTACGATGCTTACTAACTTTTGCAGGGAAAGTAATTAATATTCACTCATCTTTAAAAGATTGACCTCCACTCTCTGCTCTTTCTACTCTCCCTGCTGTTGAAACCACTGCATACACCAACATTTCACAACTCTGGAGCCACTGCCATTGCATCCCAGCCTGGGAAGTATATTGGATAAACGGGAAAGATCTTGTTTATCTGACAACACCTTTTCCAGCTCTGCCAAGACAATTTGGCAGTGGGGAGACTGTGCTCCCCTATCTCCTCCTTTGGAGCTCCCCTTCTGGGGCCCAAATCTCCTTCTTCCAATGCCCCCATCCAGAGGTCAATGCCACCCAAACACCTGTCCTCCAACTCTCACCAGCTCTACCTTTTTTTCTTCTCTTTCCCTAACCGATGCTTGGACATTAGAAGTGAGGTCTGACACAATGCATGGTGGGTCTCATAGGAGTTGGTCAGGTACAAGGAAGGACAACTGGTCTAGTAGGCAACTCTGGCACTGGAAAAGCCACAGATGATCCCACAACTATTCCCAGCAGTTCCAAAAATGGGTAGCTCCCTAAAGTAGGAGGACACTGAGTTTTATTTATAATATATTTAACTTTGTTCAAATGCCTCTCTGTTACTTAATTGAGAAGATGAAAGCAGGACCGAAATAGCTCCTTCTCCAGTGGCGTAATCCTTACAAAGCTATTTAGATAAATCTTCAGGACAACTCAAAAATGCACTGGATGCCAAACATACAGACCTAGAAACTGTGCAAGAACGTTTTAATGCTACCTTTGCCTCTCCATCCCGAAGTTTGCCACGGTTTCTGTTTAAAGCTACCGACTGCGCTACACAAAGCTCTAAATGACCAGCCTGGGATTAACATAAGTATTCTCAGCAGTTTCTGGAAAAACAGTATTTAGTTAAATGCCAAAGGAATGGTTAATATTTCCTAAAGCACAGACCTCCGTTTTCATCAAGTGCTACCCATTACAGCTTGAACTGCTGAGCGCACGGACGCATTCGCCGCAGCATTTTTCTGTTTCCTCTGGAATGAGACTCATTATCGTCAGCAAGCTTTCTGCTGCCTTTTGATTTCATCAGTACGGGCCCTAATGTTATAAAACAAATGCAGTAAAATATTATAATAGCAGCCTGCTTCAAAGGCACGGCTTTTTTTTTCCCCCACTAGCGCTTCCATCTGACATCCGACACAGCCTATTATCATATCAAAAGGTCAAGTTAGCAAGAGGAAAGCATACAGATCATTACCTAAATAATAATGACCTGTTTTTAAAAGCTAATTTAATATAACCCTCGCGAGCAACACGCTGCATTGCACAGTGCATTTTCTCAGGAGGAAAGCAGCCATAAAGTCTATCTGGAACAGATACTTGCCTGAGCAATACAAATCTTCAAGAAAACAGCAATTCACCTTCCAAAAAAGAAAAAATTTAGCAGTCCTTCATCGCCCTTTGTGTTATCGCACCTTTTAACATGATTTCTGAGAAATGATTTTCTAAGTAGCCACCTCTTTCTTACAGCAGTTGGGAAAATTCAATAAATAGCTAGACTCAAATACAAACTACTGGTGGTTTCAGGATGAAATGACATATTTTTTAAAGGCTTAACTCTGTTACCCACAAAATTTTCCAAGAGGAAAAAAAAAGTTTAAAAAAGTGTTGGTTTTCTTTTTTTCTAAATAACAATATATTTTCACTTACACACACTTAACTGGTATCAGTGATCACTTATGATTTCTCAGCAGCACTCACCAAGTAGAAGAATGATTGTAATTATTCACATAGTTTAAAAGATTGCAACCTCTGCTTTTTGTAGCATTAACGAGTTCCCCCCCCCCCTCCCCCCCCACCTTTTTGCACGTCCCACAGGGTTTTCCACCTCCCAGGTCTGGCACCACAGATAGCCAAGGGAAGAGCTAGTTCCCATATGGTCCCTAATTCAGAAAACAATTGACACAGAGGGAGATGGAGCCAATTATTACAGTTCGCAGGCTGTCCAGACCTTCTTAATGCTGTAAGCCAGAAAACATTTTCTCTTGCAGAAAAAATTACTAATCTAATCGTACTCCGTGTGTCGGTGAATTATTTCAGCCAAAGTTTTCAAAAGCCGCCGTCTGACAGAAAGTCAGACCTTAATTAAATAACTCTTTTTAATTGGTAGCTCCCATTTTGGAACTTTTAACTTCGAAAACTTCCCTTTTGGCAGGGGTTAAAATCTCCCTTGGCTTATCTTGGGGTTGTTCAGCCTGGACAAGAGAAGGCTCCAGGGAAATCTTACAGCTGCCTTCCAATACCTGAAGGGGCTACAGGAAAGCTGGGGTGGGACTTTTTAGAAGGGCATGCAGTGATGGGATGAGGGGGAATGGTTTTAAATTGGAAGGGGGTAGATTTAGATGGGATATTAGGAAAAAATTCTTCACTATGAGGGTGGTGAGGCACTGGCACAAGTTGCCCAGGGAAGTGGTGGTTGCCCCCTCTCTGTGACTTTTCAACACCAGGTTGGATGGGGCCTCAAGTAACCTGGTCTAGTGAGAGGTGTCCCCTGCCCCTGCAGGGGATTGGAACTTGATGATCTTTAAGGTCCCTTACAGTCCTGACCATTCTATGATTCTATCTTATCCATATTTCTAGAAGAAAAGAGGATAAAGAAACAAAAAGCATTGTGTCCTAATACAGAGGCTTGTTGATTATTCATCAAAAATCCATGGACTGGTTCAAAATGACCATGGACCACTGTGCTTGCCAACACCTTACTGGAGCAGGAGTTTGCATGAAGACAAGATGCTGCTGTGTGCCATGGCCCATTTTTTTGGCCTTAAACTCCAAAGAGTGCATGTCTACACCACAAGCACACCAACATGCATGACCACCACCTTCAGACATACGCTGTGATCAGGGAAGCAATGATGAGCAGTTTTTATATGCAAGGTGCATTAAAATATTTCTTAACTCAGATGAGGAACATGTTTCTGGAGTAAGTCCCCTGAGAAGTCCTCCTCATATATCTTGAGTAGGACAAGAGGGTGAGAATCAAGTTTCTTTCAGGTCATGCTAAACTGAAGGGGCGATCTCAGGAGTTTCTGTTGAATATTGAGTCCAGGAAAGCAGATCTGAACTAGCCCAAAGGCAAACCCTGTGGAAATGGAAACAGTCTGTCCTTGTCACCATTTTTTTCTCTACACATCTATTCCTCTGGATCTACCAGGACCTATCCATGGGAATAAGCTTTCAAATCCTGGACACAATTTCAACTATTACAATAAGTCTCAAAGGAGAACTCATGATGCAAAAGGAAAGGCTGGATTGCAAGGAAAGATCTGCAGAGCCAGCAGTGGCTCCCCAAGGAACACCACCGAGAAGCCTACATGACACTCAGAATCACTTCTCTGTTGTAAACACATGGGCAAGTGAGAAACCAGATGGATACGGAGGATGCAAGGATTTCACCCTGCAGAACACTGGGACACAGCTCAGGGGAAGCCTTCAACAGCAGATGGCAGCTGAACTCCAGTTACCAGCCATCCGGAGACCACTGGAGCAGGCTCCAGCCCAGCCACGCAGACAAGCACTCGCTTAGAAAATTTTATTTAATCAATTTTATCTTTAAAGCCAGAGTGGAAGGGGAGAAGTATCTACAAAGCATGCATATAAAATGGAAAAATATTTTAAAAAACACCCTCTGCATCAAAACAAAGTCAAGGAATTGCTAGGGTGCTTTGTTATGAATAAATGTAGGGAGCGAGGCAGTGTAAAGTGAGAAAAAGGACAAATCTGCCCAGTAATATAAAAAGTTTGAGTGGAGCTTTACATTACAGCACAGCACAAGTAAAGAGGAGGGGTGTTTAGGGCCAGAGCTGCTAGGGAAGGCAAAGGCATTATATACAAAGGTCCCCGCCTCCTCGGGTCCTATGAGAAGGAGACAATTTTGGCTGTGAGTACCAAGACATATTCCCCCAGGGCTGCAATGCAGCTGGAATGAAAAAAAGGGGAAAAAATAAAAGGGAAAAAAAAAAGGCAAAATAGAGAGAAAAAAGCAAAAAGTGCAATCAAAATAGCCTACATCTACAGAGGGCCTGGAGCAACAGTAGGAAGGCACCAGTGTCTGGACTTCAATAGGGTATTAATTTCAAGCCCCGCTGCCACAGGAGATCAACATCAGCAGATAATTCTGGATGTGACAGGAGAAGAGGAGCGCAGGGACCCTGGTCATCAGAGTGGATATGCTCTGCTTGGCTGGGCAAAGCCCAGACAGCTGCCGGCTTTCCCAGCCTGGGGCTGAAGGCCACCTTGCTGTTGTCCTTGTCTCTTTGCCATGGGAGAGGCTACAGCCATGTCATAGAAAGGTGGGACCAAGTCACAAGGTACCTCACCTGATGACCTTGTTAGTGGATGAAGTAGTATGCAGCAATTAACTTCAGGAGTTTCTGGACAGAAGAGACACATGGGACTTGCGTGCCTGGAGCTAACTGAGCTCACTGAACCCTCACCTCACTTGGCACCAACAACTAGAGTAGAAAACACCTGTTTCCTCTTGGATTTATGGGAGCTCTGTTGTGGCTCTGTCTTGAACTGACCTACACTTAAATGGGTCTCCTGCTTATGTAGGTGTCTCTTTCGTGCTGACATAGCCTAAATACTGACATAGCCTAGCGTGACACTGGGACACGAGCGCTGTTCTTCTGAAACTCCTGTTTTCTGAGAACGTGAAATGAATTGAACGTTTCTCTCCCTCCTTCACCTTTTCTCTGCAAAGGATGTAACTATCATATTCATTAGTGGATGAATTTATTACCTTATCTGAATACATCCAAGGAGTAGAATATTAATTATGTAGTCTCACAGATGATACGCTAATAATTTCTGATTTAAGAGACTGAACACCAAGAATGGATGTTAAAGAGAGGTGCCAGTCCGGAGCTTGCAAAAATACAGGGAAAAGTGTCTCCAAAGTATGTATTAGTTGGGTAGCAAGGTATTAGTTGTAAACAAACTCTGGTGCTGGAGTGAAGTCATGCTATAAAGACAATCTCTGTAATCATGAAGAGACAAAAGACTTCTTCCATTCAGATGAAAGCCACAATACTTGTGTTCACCTGAATTTAAGAAAGACCACAAATGTCATCAAAGATGACTCAGCTTAGGCAGACAGGCAACTTTTTTGAGTTCCCCCACTTTCAGCAGCGTAGATGCATGCTTGCTTTCCTACAGAGACATGTCCTTGAGGGAAGGCCAAAGCCCTGGAAGAACACAACTTTCTTCGAGGTCTGCTTGGCAGAAACTCCTGGGTACCTTCCCACTGGAGCACTGACGCAGTCTTGTGTCGGGCAACCCATCTGGCTGTGCAACATAAGAGCCAGGCATTTAGGACACAATCCAGAGATGCACATTTGAAAGAGAGAGACACCTGCAGCTATTATGGCCAGTATGAGATACCTCAAGCCATGACCCCCTTGTGACACCTCATCTAGTGGTGCAGGAAGCCCCTCTGCTCAGCTGAGCTGGTATGCTTTTTCTTTGCCTTCAAGAGGCAAAGATTGCCTCTTGAGTAGATCTTGCTCTTTCCTTCACACCACGCCCAAGGGTAGGAAGTGGTGGCTCAGTTGCCTACAGCACTTTGATTGCTCGAACATTTTCCCAGGTCCTAAGTGCACCCTAACCATGTCTCAAGGGCTTGGCTGGGAAAACACCAGGCTGCCAAGAGATAAACTCAACAGCCCTTTCAGACCTGGAGGGATGGTGGATACATGGAAAGACCTTCTTGTGCTGTAACTTCTGCCTAACATCCTCTCAAGTCATGTCTGCACTGGGACTACAAACTCTGTGACCCCACAGTCATGCTCTAGCATGAAGATAAAGGAATCTCACCAGTGTCACCAATTTGGTAGTCATCTCTGCAATGAACTCATGCCCATTCCCCAAGTCCTGCTTCAGGAACACGAAGCCTACATTAGATGTCATCTAAAAGTGTGATTTTGTCAAACAGAAGCCTACAAACATGGTACATTTAAATGAAGACACATGCACTGCTGTCTTGTAGATGGTTTTATACCTCTAATTCCAGTTAACATTTCTTAACTGACAGCAACTGGTAAGAAAATATTAAAAAGAACACATTTTGGTCCTGACCATGGCACCAGGCCAGCCAAAAGTAGGCTCTGACACCCCATAATGACATCTTGCAACCACGACATTTGTATATGGTGATGTCTGCTGAATGTGTGACCTTTGTGTGGATCATCCTGACCCACCTAATACCCAGTGAGATGCAGGTATAGATAATATTTCTACCCACCCCAAGGCCTTCAGCCACCTGCCATACAAGTGCTGAAAATGAGATGCTAGCCAAAAGGATGCAAAAAGAAGGAAAACTCTTTAATGTGATTTGTGCAAAGCCCCAGCAAACCTGAATGCACTTTATGTGCCAAGTTCTTCCCTTTCACAACCTTCCCCTCGAAAAAGATAAACCCTTGAAGGACAATTAGTTGGAGCTAATTAACAGCTGCTTGAAAAGTAATCCAGGTTACTATTTCTGCCAAGTTGACTTTACTCCCAGCAGAGTTTTACCTTATGAGATACAGAAACAATAACACACACACAACAAAGCTTTCTGCAGCAGCTTCCAAAGGATCTCACTTTACCCTCAAAGAAACTTGGCCCTTTCTTCCTCTTCTATTCATCTTTTCACAGGCACGCCTGTGCTTTCAAAGAGTTGAGCAAACGTGAATATGATATTTCACTAATAAATGCCATCTTTCAAAGAGTGTTCCTTTTTTAAATGTTTTTCCAGACAGGCAGCACTGGTTCCTTCTGCTTTTTCCAAGTCAAAAATGTCAATACATGAAGGGCGCTAATGTCACTGTCACCTACAGTCTTGAGTGACAGGGCTCAATTTAAGATAGAGAAATTTGCTATCAAAATTAATCAATTCCTCTTTAGGGGAACAGTTCCTCCATCACCAGGAATCCTTCACTTTGCCCTTCCATTGGGATGAAATACTTGGCATCAGAAGAAAAGAAGAGGAAAAAAGATAAAAGCTCAAAAATGTTAAGGTCAGCACTGGCCCAAAAATAGGGACTTTATCCAAAATAGGTCCACAACCGCAGCCCTCGCCCCAAAGACATGTTATAAACCACACAAGGGTCCCTGAAAAAAAAAAATTCACAAAACTATCCCGAAAAAGCCACCAACACAATATGCACGTGTAAGCTTTGCCTGTGATAATAAATTGCTATGTGATATTCTGTTAATAAAAACACAGCTTAAAATCATAGATGTAAAAAAGCAGACTATGAAATGGGGAATGGTAAGTCCTAGTTGCACATTTTCCTTGGTGCTAACGGGTTATAAAAGCTTTTGCGATACCAAGTTTGTGTTATTACTAAAACCAAAAATCCCGTTTCATTAATGTTTTCTTCCTTTCTCTGCAGATGGAAATAAAAATAAGCCATCTATTAATGCTAAAAAAAAAATAATCTAAAATAATAATAGCCCATGCCTTGGATTACTTGCGACCATCTCTCTGAAGCTGCATAAGTTTATTTTCCAGCTCTTTGTAAAATGCTTTGCATAAGCTGCTACTGACATTAAAATGCTGTCTTTTCAGCTGCTACTAATAGCTCATACATAACAATATCTATAATGTTTATCTATAATATCTACTAGAGAGTTATCTGCTGCTATAGCATCAGACTTGGCATCCTGTGCCCCCAGTAGTTATTTTCTGGAATGGTTAAAGAGGTTGACAGCCTTCTGCCTTTTTTGTTAAGTTGACAAGAACTATAGGGAACTTGAACATTTGAAGAAGAAAGCTAGCATGTTTGAATTGAGGTAGGGAAATATTATTCCAAACCAAAATGCAACCCCAGGGTGCCTTCTAGTACCTTAAAGAAAATTAAACATGGTGAAAAAATGTGTTTCAAATATCACCCAAAGATGGTATAAAGTAAGATACTGTCCCAATTTGTGTGTACTTTCCAAAATTAGCAAATCTTGTCCAAAAAACTAAGTTTCTTGGGACTGAAATGAACAAGAAAGTTATTTTTGATCAACTAATTAAGGCTTCTCATTTTCTCTCCACAGAAGTGCCAAATTCCTTTGTTACATGTTATTTCAATCCCCTCTGGTTTAATGAGAAGTTTCTATGTATAACTTAAGAACAATCTTAAATTTAGATAGCTTCAGATCAGTGATTTAATGGTCACACCGATCATTTGACTTTGAGAAAATATCGCTCCCCTTCTTCAATGTGGTAATAATAAAAAAGAAAAAAAACCAGAAAAAAGTAAAATTATTTTATAAGAGGAAAAGTAAAATAGGTTTGCACAGAGCAACTTTAGTTTTCTTTTATACTACTTCTGCCTTGGTATCTTACTGGTTTATATTCAGGATCCCTCTAATCAGAACACGTTCCTCTTCAAAAGCTTTACCAAAGTACCGACATAACAAAGTTTTCTTGCTAAAATTGAATTGTAGGTCACGAATGAATGAAGAGTGGGGTGTTCAGGAGTTTTTTGAAAATATTTTAAAATACACAATACACCACAGTTCACTTCTGCAAGGAATGAATATTTATAGTAGGCCTTTATACGAATATATTGCTTCACATCAAAGGAGCTCTAGGATTTGTTCAAAAAGTGACAAACCCAATTTCCTACTCCTTGTCTCAGAACACATTTTAACTTTGTGAAAATGCTTAAAAAATGTCAGAGTTCGCTAAAGAAACAAATCATAATCCAAACCAATTTTCTTCATTTCCAAGATTTCCAATTTCTCACCTTAAAGTATTTCAAGAAAATTATTTTGTGCTAAATTTTGAAGACCTGGCACTTCTGTGGATTCACACATTGTGATTAAGACAGACCCTGGGTCTACACAGCTTTGGGCCCTGTCCTAAGGAGACCTATCTCCCTCCCGTCCTCCCATGTTCATGGAGGGAGCCAGGGAAACAGACAAGAGACTCATCCAGAGGAAAATTCTGAATTAGCACATAATTTACTACTTTCCAAGCTGGTTTATGTTACTGTGGTGAGAAAAAGCAGGGTTGTTTGAATTTCAATGATGTACCATCAATAAAAACACGGTTAAGATTTTAAACACAACAAGCGGACACTTACTTTGCTTTTGCCTCTGCATCTTCATAGGCTTTATTGGAAACGTCGTCTAGGCCACCAATCAGATGCTTGAAGGAGCTGTGGAAATAAAGGGGTATTTTTAGAGTAAGAGTCTTCATTTGGGAGCCAAGCATGCCCACGTGGCTCTCCAGCAGCAAACAGGGGCCATCGCCTGATGCTGGGGATGGCTGTAACCAAGGAAACCAGCACCAAGTCTGGTCATCTGCTGGTAAACACAGCCTCAGACACTCTGGAGAAGAGGTGGAAATGCAGTAACCAAGATTAAGAAGATCCAAACTTATTTACCCAGCTCTTTCAAGGACCAAACTGAAATTATTGCTAAAGTTTTCCCTCACTTCGATATAAGTTTTAGAGTCAATCTGTCAACGTGTTCCATGATGGTGAGATGCCACCACCCTATTCCTGTCCTCTAACCAGAAATCCTAGAAATCCCCCGCTTTCAAAGTGTAGGAAAATCTTTACTTCTGGATCTTAGCTTTCCCATCTTAAGACAAACAGCAGCCGAAATATAGCAGAGAGAAATAAGGGGGGAAAAAAACAGAGAAGGAAAAGAAAGCAAGGGCAGAAAGGCAAGAAAATTGTCATAAGCCAAATTGCTTAACAACACTGAAGAGGAAATTTGGCTTAATTGGGTTAAACAGAGTAAGACAAGAGTGAAATGTTAGGAGTCCTTGATATGTTGAGTACTGAGCTGTCTTCTGTACAAGCTGTGAGTAGCTTGAGCAGTCCCTCAAATACCATCCTCTGTCCCAGGGGAGATACAAAGAGCATAAACATATCAGGAAAAGAATTAGACAATCTTTTTATATCATGAGTGACTCCAACAAGTAGACCTAATGATCAACTAATGAGCATCACTCCAGAAAAAAAATAAATTAAAAAACATAACTGTCTTTGGTAGCAATGTTCTACAGTGTCAGACTAAATAAGAAATCCAATTTGAATATTTTTAGAAATTTTAGTAGCTGAAATAATGCCTAATACCTGAAAAAGGTCCAGGTGAGAAGCAGAGTTCCCAAGTATATGTTTCCATCATTCACGATGTGTCTGTCACACACAGACTTTCTTTTTTGGAAAAAAAAGTGCCATTTTCATAGTGAGAAGACTTGGGCTAACGTGAAGGGACTTCACTAATCTCTGCCTTAAGGCAACAGCTTCAGAAATGAAAAACCTCATGTTTCTCCAGCTTCTATAGGTCTGTGACACTTCTGGGCACTAAACATACAGCCAAAGAATGGAAATGGCTACTAAGAAGTTGAAAAAACCCCAAACCCCAGAAACCTAAAAAGCTGAAAAAATAGTAGAAAAAACCAAACCCAGCAATGAGCAGAATTCCTCAACCTGATGTACTTGGCCTGAGAGGAGGGCAGCTGTGTGAAATGCAATATCCCATGACTTGTGAGGTTAACCAGGGTGACTCTGTGCTCACTTTAGCTTACAGCGTGGTGAAATCATTCAGACCATACTTTGCCCAAGCAGATTAAATACACCATATGCTTTTAAGTGGGTTCTTAAGCGTTCTGCTGCATCAGAAGATGCCTGACCCCACGTGAGGTACCCTGTGTGCATGCAGCAAGTGGAGACATGACTTCCAGAAGCACAAATGGAGGTTTAGATATTTTACTTTATGAACAGCAGCTTAAAAAAACCCTATATTTTACCCATTATTGTAATAAATATGTGGCAAGAGGTCACAGCTGGGAAAGGTATTTATACTGGTTTGTATCTAGAGCTACTTGCTGTAATGGCCTCTTGCATAATTACAGTCATCGCCGCTCTGAAAATATCCTCTGCCCACACAAATTCCCTGAGTTATTCACTTTAATTCAAAATATTTTAAATGATGCAATCTAGGAAATTGTTTATACAGCACAGGGAAAGCCACAGGAACCCATTAATGAGAAAACGAGGGCAAAAACCCCTTTGCTCCTCCATGGAACTTGTGTTAGGGTTTTTTATCAAGGTAGGCTGTAATTTTCAATATTAAGATGTGTTAATTAAGATGTATTAATCACCAGAGTATCTTTTGATCAAAAATTAATCAAATCATTGAAACTTTAAGGCTACAATACCAAAAAGTCCAACGGTCTGTTCAACACCACCATGTCAACTAACCCATGTCCTGGAGTGCCACATCTACTTGTGTTTTCAAGCCCTCCAGGGATGGTGACTCCACCACCTCCCTGGGCAGCCTGGTCCAATGCCTGACCACTCTTTTGCTGAAGAAATTTTTCCTTATCTCCAATCCTAATCTCCAAACTTCCCTAATGCAACTTGAGACCATCTCCTCCTGTCCTATTGCTAGTTACTTGGGAGAAAAGACCACTCAAGAATTCCTTTCTCAGCAGTAAAAATATGAAAAATGCTGCTCATTCAACACAACTTGTGATGAAGTGTGTCATAGGATGATGTCAAAGCCTTGAAAAATGACAGCGAAAGCAAAGCAAGATGTGTACGTTGATGCTTATTTGCACTACAAACAAGTATTTAGCCAATTAAGCAAGACACAGTAATACCGTAATCCTTCTGGAATGCTTGAAGACATTTCCTAATGCTTCAAATGCAATTTAAAATAGCTAGGCTTGGTCTGCTTTCACATGGCTAGGAAAACACACGACAGGGTTAAACGTCCTTTTTTTTTTCTTCTTTGTCTAGTGAGGTATCGTGGGCAAATAAGAAAAAGACATCAAAAGGAGTAAAACCAGTTTGGGTTTAGGTTTTTAATAAAAAAACCTCAGGTTTTTATTAAAATATCTTAAGCAAAATTTAAAACTGGGCAAGATATTGAAGTTCACTTGAGTCACGTTTTTATTGCCTATCTCAAATGCTGTTGGAGTTTCATCTCGGTCACAACGTCCCCAAGAATTTAATCAGAAAACTGGCCAGTTCTTTTCTCCAAGTAACCTTCTCTCTTCATTTTTTCCATTCTCTCCTCATAAACAATTTTCTCCATGGATAAACTTCACCCCAACTGGGAAAAAAACAGTAGAGCAGCAAAACAGAAAATCTCCAATGAAAGAGTTCAGCTCAGCTTGTATAGGGTCAGTCATGCCAGGATAGTACTTTTTTATTTTATTTATCTCAATTTTCAATTGCCAAAAGGGTTGATGCTGTAATCTTTCTCAACACCTCACAGTTATCTCGTTAAAAAAAAAAAAAAAAAATCAGGCTTTCAAATAAATACAAAAACCTAAAATCCAAAGTGAAAAACATGAAAATACCTGAAATACTTAAAATGTTTTCTTAAAAAAAAACCCTGTATCATCTTGATGTGCAATTGGAGAAGACAATAGGCAGGAAAAAACATCATTTAACACTCAATACTTGCAAACCTCATTTTGTAGCACTGCCGGCCTCCATCAACAGCAGCTATGTCTTGAGTTTTTAGTGGCTCTTATCCTTCAGCAACTCTAACATGTGTATTAGGCAATTCTGTACTCCCAGCACCCACAACATCTACACCTGGTAAATCTCAGCACTCCAAGAAAATACTGTTGTCAAAATAAATAAGTTATAAGGAGGGGGAAAAAAAACCCACCACATATAAATAAAAGATAAATCTGAATCAACTTCAGTGTAAATATTCTTGCAGTTCAGGAGGATCCACGCACAAACACTTTTTTTTAGTTACAAGAGGCACATATGAAAAAACAAAGTTTATAAATCTGTACCAACTTCCCTCTCATGGATGTCAATGGTAATGAAGAGGTTAGGAATGAATTCCAAATCTTTTCCTTCCGTTTTATGTTGGTACAAAGTAGCTGCAAATAAAGTGTGTTTGCAGGTGTTTATTCAAACTGATTTATAGAACAGATGCTCAAGGTTGTCCTGCTTGTATCTATACAATTTTTATCAGAAGACATTTTATAGGAGATTTCCTAGAGGACCAATCCATCAAATCCAGCATATTGTTATTGTTACTGTTTCTCCGATCAGTCCAACTGTACTTTGGCAACAAATCTAATAACCCCTCCAGAGAGCCTCAAAATTCACTAAGACAACCTACGACAGGGCCAAGCTTGACATGCTTTGGAGACAACAACGTTGTGCATCTCCCACAATTAGTTTCTTCCCAGAGGATGAATTGCTGCAGTACCACAATAAGAAATACTTTGCTATCAACAGTCTCAATTTTATTTCATGTAGGGTCTTTGCAAGTCACAAACACAGAAAGCCTATAAACTGCAAAAAAAACCCAATAAAAATTGCTTTTGGAATTAATTTGAACAGAGGACATCTTACAACTAATAACTGCTATAAAATATTAACGTGTTTACGTAAATCATATATTCCATCAGAAGAGAACTGTATTTTTACAAGAAGCTGTCTGGCTCCCTGTGTATCCAAAGGCTTCTACAAATCCCTTGAAGGGGTCAGAAGTATTGGTTTACAACTCCTGCAAACAGTACATGGGTTCTGCTGAACCTTTCAAGCCAATGTCAAGCCCACCCCTTTTGGGCCTATGCTTCACAGTTGCAGGAAGCACATCTTCTACTCTCCAGACAGCCTGTCTGAATCAATCTGGTTGCACCATTAAGCGGGGAGAAGCCTGCAGCCCACCTGGTGCTGAGACCCCTTCGCAAAGCTGTCATCCTCATGTGATCAGCCTTCTCACTGTCTCATTTTGTCCTTCATACCATGTTAGTGGAAGCTCATCTTCAATGACAGCATGCATGGACACGTTGAAAACTTTATATTCAAAGTGAAATTCCCTGGAAATTTTTCCTACAGATTACAAAGCTATGAAATACAGGTAGGACCACTCTGTTTTGGGGTAGTTTTTTTCTTTTTTTTCTGGCAAGATGAGACCTGTTAATGTTATAGCAAATAATCCATTTGCTGTCATAGTCCTCTTCCTTGGGTGACCGAAATTAATGGTACTTCCAATATGGCCACTGTAGAGGTTGTATGACTGCACCTCAGCTGGAAAACCCACCTCTGACACTCGTTTCATTTTCTGCAGGTTTTCTAAATACTGGTTGCAAACTCAAACCTACTAGTCAATTCCCAAACACAAACTCCTGTAAATCCCTACAAATAATGTCCTAAATCTGTTTGCTTTCTGTGATGCAGATTTCTAAGAACTGAAGCCCATTAGCTGAAAGAATTGTTGGTGCTCCTGTCCAACCGTTTTCCCAAAGAGCTCCTTTAATTTCTCAATTTTTCATTTTTAATAGTCAGAATGATATAGACCTACTTTCTGAACTATTAAATTAAGATAAATCAACAAATTATCTTTTCATCACAGACCACTCATAGCTGCTTACCAAACTGAACACAGTCACCGGTTGCTTTTATGTGCCAAATGCTAATCATGTTTTTTATGTGGTTGCTCCTCCATTGTATTTCTATTCTCCCTGCACCTTTACTCCTGACATACAACATGCCTTTCCATTTACGGGATAAGCCAATGATTCCCTCTGCTCGTGGGGTGAGGGGGGAGGGTGGCGAGGGCAGTTTGCCCTCCCTGGCTCTCTGTGCAATCTTCTGCTTTATAACTGATTCCTTGCAGAATTTTCCTTAATGGCTGCAAAATCTCCATTCTTCGTGTAGTCATGGCCTGGTTTTCTTCACAGGTTCCATTTCCTGGCTGGAGCTAGGTGTTGCTCCTTGCCTTCTTCAGTAATGGCCTGCTGCTTATGTCCACTGTGCAGCACAACAAACCTATTGCTTTATGCCTTTTTTCCTCTGCCAGCTCATGTTTCCACCCTCTTCTTGATCATTACCTTTGAAGGTCCTTATCAAGACATTCGCCATCCACTGATGTCTCAGGTGGTATCTGCAATGCCTCAGGTGGTGTCTGCAATGCTTCAGTCCTATGTGCATCTACTTCTCTGCGTCTTCAAAATCAGTCCAAACTCCAGAATAATTTCCAGTTCAAACTCCAATTATCATGTTCTGTCCTCCATGTACTATAGCATGTGATAATACATTATCTGTATGCAGCTTACAGCTCAAGGCTCACATGCATTTATCTTCAGTAAATTCCATTCCTGAATAAATCCATTCTCCTGTTGCTCTTAACTTACATGCTGTTATACTTTCTTCCTTCTTACTACTTTAAAAGAACATGCTACACCTTCCCTGCTCTGTGCCTCAAGTTTACTGACTCCCATCATATATCAGTTTCTTACATCTAGGCCAAAACGGTATCAATTGATTGAGCTAAAGCACTCATATAACACAATGAATATTTGCATTCATGTTTCTTTTATGCCATACATGCTAATATCAGAAAATACAATGCAGTCTATGTGAAACAGACTAGGTTAAAAGAACAACCAAATTAAAAGTTTAACACTGACCCTGTATCTTCTTCACTTTTAGGTTCAGATTGCTACTGAAGGACATTTTACCAAAGGTTCATCGAGTCACATAATAACAAAATAGTTTGGGATGGAAGGGACCTGTAAAGGTCAGCTGGTCCAACCACCCTGCAGTAAGCAGGGTCATCTTCAACTAGATCAGGTTGCTCAGAGCCCTGTCCAACCTGACCGTGAATGTTTGCAGAGATGGGTCATCTACCACTTCTCTAGGCAACCTGTTTCAGTGTTTCACCACCCTTATAAAAAAAGTTTTCTTTGTATCAAGTCTGAATCTACTTTCTTTTAGTTTAAAACCATTACCCTTTATCCTATCGCTACAGACCCTGCTAGAAAGTCCCTCACCATCTTTCTCATTAGTCCCCTTTCAGTTCTGGAAGGCTTTTATAAGGTCTTCCCAGAGCCCAACTGTCTCAAGCTGTCTTCACCAGAGAGATGTTCCACCCCTCTGATCATCTCTGTGGCCTCCTCTGGACTCGCTCAAACGGCTCCATGTCTTTCCTGCACTGGGGACCCCAGACTGGGACACAATGCTACAGAATGGGCCTCATGAGAGTGGAGTAAACGGGGAGAATCAGCTCCTGCCACATGCTGGTCACATTGCTTTTGATGCAGCCCAGGATATGGTTGGCTTTTTGGGCTGCAAGGGCATATTGTAGGCTCATGTCTGGCTTTTCACCCACCAGCATGCCCAAGGCTGCTCTCAATCCTTTCATTCCACAGCCTGGATTGATACCAGTGGTTGCCCAAACCCATGTGCAGGACCTTGCACTAGGTCTTGTTGAACCTCATGAAAGTCACATGGGCCCACCTCTTAAGGGCTCCCTGAATGGCACCCTGTCCCTCAGTGATGTCACTAATAAAGATATTAAACAGTACTAGTCCTAGTATGGACCCCTGAGGGACACCACCCATCATTGATCTCCATCCAGACACTGAGCCACCAACCACTACTCTCTGGATGTAACCATCCAGGCAATTCTTTATCCACTAGACAGCTCATCCATCAAATCTGCCTCTTTCCAATTTAGAGACAAGGATGTTCAATAAACAGCAGTATTTATTCATTCACATGGGAGTAAAATGCAGCATAATTTGATGTAAAGACCTAACAAAGTCAGCTGAATTTTCTCCTACAGCTTGGCTGGAGCAGGATGATCAGTTTCATTTTACCTCCTGCATGGTGGAGACTGCTGATGAAGCCAGACACCATTAAGGACCAAATCCCAGGCAATTCAATATTCTGATAAAGGAAGGGACTCAGAAAAAATGTCAGTATTGTCCTTCATAACAAATATTTTCAGGACAAGGAACCAAATGGCTTAAAGTCATGGGAAACAGCAAACGCTTACTGTACTGAAGGCACTTTGCTTTGTTAGATGACTCTGTTCACTTCCACATCAGAAAACGATGCTGAAAATACATTGGTGCAAAGCATGTCTAAGTAGATTTGCAAGAAATAGCTATGTTACATTCGGGGCAGTTTTGGACTGTAATGGCGTTCTCATTTCACAAGGAAACCAAAAAGCAAGGCAGCACTGACACTGAGAGATCACATACTACTGTTTGGCTTTTCTCATAGCATTTTCAACGCTCACAGCTTTACTCTTCTAGCATTTTAAGACATGTTTTCTGAATTTCAGAAATTATTTTAGGCAAACTGCTTCATCTTTGCATGCTGAAGCAAACCCAACTCTCCTGGAGCTTGTTTGGTTGAAAGAAAGTTTCCTGTACTGTTACCCTCAAAATCCTCCAGGAACCGAGACGATTGCTCATAGAATTGCCAAATTCAGAGACCAGTCTTCCACTTGTCTTAAGCCTACCTTGCTGTAATACCAAGGTGTGACTTACAGTTCAAGCATTAACAAGACGGGAGTACGACGGCTGTATTACCAGTTGCGCAGAACAATTTTTGGATGTCTAAGGAAGACTTTTCAAAGGAAGCTTGAAAAGTTACCCCGATGACAAGATAATGCCAATGGGTAATATTAATTCTGAACTGTCAGTAGGACGGAAATTCTCCAGTTTTGCAGAGAAATAGATCGACTGTTGAGGAAACTATATTTTCCCACAACTTGTTCTTCGAAATTGCAACATCAATTTTGCTGAAATGTTTCAGATTGAGACATACAGAGAGCATGAAAATTGCTGCTTCAGTAGTTATGTCTGATTAAGCAAAGAGCTTGTCTTGTAATAGAAAATACTAGGAACCTTATTGCCATGCATCACTCTTCCTCCTGCACAGAACAACTTCCAACTATAACTAAAGCTGACTTCCATCTCGCATTGCTACCTTGCGTACACCTCAACATAAACACGTACATAATATTGAACTGAACTTTGTAATATTCTCTATACCTGGCTATAAAGAAATGTTAATTTTCCCCATTAAGAGAACAGTGCCCACACAATTTTCCAAATGTACAGAAAACTTAGCAGGTTTCTTCCATATTAAAATCAGCTTCTATGGCTATTGACATGCCTATAAAATAAAAAACCTGAGAGAAGACCTATGACAAAAAAGTCAGAAGTGGTCAGGACACAGGACAACCTTCCTTGAACTAGAAACAGAGCTACAAATAGCCTTACTTTTCTTGCACTATAAATAGGATTCTTATAAATAGAGTTACTCTGTTACTATTTGCAGACCATTACTAGAATCTCTGGTATAGATTAACTACAGCTTAAATTTAACTTGTACTTCCTTACTATTTCAAGGGCATTATATACTGAGAAAAAAAGCACAAGAGACAAGCAAAAAAAAGTCTGTAAAATGATCAGGAACTCTGCAATTACTAGGTATCTGGGGTTTTTTAATGCTTACAGTGGAAAAAAAAAAGTCCCTTACAGAAGCATTCAGAAAAAAATGCATAAATTACTTGCTTTGTATTTTCTCAACATTAATGCTTGCTAAATTATCTAATTATGCCAATTCTCCTTGCCCCACAGAACGATAAGGCACAGCTTGTCTCTTATCTACCAGGCTACTTTGCTTGTGTAAGTGAAAGAAAGGCACTCAGCTGACAGCCCTGAAGTTCACCATCTGTTTTCAAAGGATAGACCATAATTTTAATTGATCATAAACAAGTTAACACATCAGGAATACCTAAGATTTTTAAAGGGTAATTCCCCAGTTCAGCCATTACAGAACACTAGATCTCTAGAAACGAAGGGCTACAAAATAACTGAATATAAAACACTTGTGCCAAAGCAGGACTGAGTGTATGTAGATAATCCCTACAAGATACTCGAACATTGCTCATATATCTAATTAGAATATAAGAAGGGCTTCAGAGATCACTCTTAGCCCCTTACTGATAGTGTCTTGTATCATGACTGCATGCCCAGGGAAGAGCTGAAGGACAGAGCAACCACTTGTCCTATTTGCCTTGGTACTCTCCTACACCTCTCCCAAAGTTCCTAGGCCAGAGGTAGGTCCCTACATATTTTATAAATTCAACGGATTTCCTTTTCTTCTGAACACTTACAAACTCTTCTCATTTTCCTCCTGCTCTGTGAGTGATCCCCATGTGAAGGGCCATCTCCTTGACGCTTTTGTCTCCCTCCTGCAGGTTCTTGCACTGGGGGAGGCAGTGAAACATCAACCCTCATTCATCCTACCCACCTCTATCATGGTTTTGCAGATCTATACACTACGTTCCCTGGGAAGGATTCCCATGGAAGACCTGACTGCACCTTTTGATGGTCTACGCCAGTGCTTCACTGCCCTCACAACTGAAAAACCACCCAAGTGTCACGGTGAATTTTCAAGGTAACACTAATTTTTTTTCTAGCCCCATTCCCAACAACTGTAGAGAGCACTTGAACTTGCAGCACTGCCTTTTGGAACCCAGGCATTTCTTTTCTAGACTAAAACCTCCTGATTTCTTCAAGCTCCCTACATAAGACATTATTATACTCTTCTGATCTCCTGTATCTACTTTGAACTGCAGAGCTTCAAGCAGGGCTACATCCTTTGGGTAAGGGCTCTCCATCCCCACATGGACCAGAATAACAACATCTTGCTCCAACATTTGCCAGAAGCTCAATGCCTTTCATGACATTTTACCAACACAAACTCAATCTGTGTTCCATCGTAACGCCTGGATCCTTTTCCACAGTAATACTACCTCCCCATTTATTCCCATTTTGTCTTTCTGCACTTCTTAATTGTCTGCATTTGTCACTATTGAGTTTTGTTTTATTGATTTAGGGGACCATCCCTCTACTTCATCAAGGACACCTATCTACTGTGACTGTACTACTCAAGATAAAATGATGACTCAGGAGAAAAATGATCAAAGAGTCTAGTTAAAAACTGAAAAATGTGTGAACTGGATTTACACCCCACTGCAAGGTAGGAAAGTGATGTACTTACTCTCTGTCTATGACCAGACAAGTTACTGCTTCAGCCGCAATGACGTTGGCTGTTCTGACATCCTCCCTGAAAGAAAAAAGTACGTTTCATGAGTAAGTGCCATTGCACTCAGTACAATCTTTTATATATGTCTTATATAAAGATTTATATAAATCTTTTTATTTCATCAGCACAGGCTTCAGGCAGGCAAATGCTAAAACACAGGCATGAGCAGAAAACCAGAGAGTTTCCCCTTCTACATGAGCCATCCAGCTACACATCAGCACATGGTACTTTGCATCTGTTCTCAACAGTCTCATTCCTCGCTACACACATTCATGCACAGAAACAGTTTGATCAAAATATTCGCTATTTGCATAGGTTTACTGATGAACATTTGACTTCTGCTTATGTCCTTCTCCTCCAAAAAAACCCTACATAATATCTCAATGTTGGAACAGGAAGCATCCAGTTAAGCAGGATGTCAGTCCTGCTACTCAAGAGGAGGTACAAGCTATATGGTATGCTATAGGACTTGTGTTTGCTATATGAGCATGGAGGAGGTTGGGACTGATTAGGATGGAGCTTTTTAAAGGTTTCGGCTACTCCACTGGTAATAGCTTCCACCAGCTTTCCAGAAATTAAAAATATTGCATTTAGATCTGGACTCTGCACTTTTTTCTCTCTCTTCATTACCAAATGTTTTGTGTTCTCCCATTCCCTTCTCCACTGCAAATTTTACCATAGCCAGCCCAGGCTACAAAAGACCAAGTTAATTCATTTTATTCAGACTGAATCAGGGTTATAGAGAAGGCATTGCATTTTCTCTGTTGGCCAAACAAATTTACAGGATTCATAGTAGCTGTTTTAGTCAAATCCACTCCAAAACTTTCCCCGTACAAAGGGTAAATGGGTTTCAGGGAAGAGAGACCCACTTCTTCAAACACACCTAATTCATTTAGACTGGAAAACCATTGTACATTTCCACTGAAGTATAAAATGAGATTTAAAAATGCTGTTAGAAATGGCAGCTCCCCTGTTTAAAGCTGGAGGTATTAAAGCAGGAATACTGATAAAAAAAATGCACGGTGCCTGTGTACACATACAGGAATATGCGTTTTCCCTTTAAGGTAATAATTTATTAACTTTAATTACTTTTGAGCTATCTTCACTGTCTTTAAAACAGAGCAAACAGAAATACACATGAAGGAAACATTAATATTCAAGCCTCTATGCGAGGACTGTCTTTGAGCCTATTTTCAATGAAATTAAGTCTATATTAGCACTAATTTATCCATAACGATAAACAAAATTATGGTAATTTAAAGCCAGTAAAAAGAAATAGCTGAAGAGTATTAGACTAAAACTTTGGTAAATATAGAAAGAAGGACTGGTAATATTCCATATGCCATTAAATTAATGTAGCCAACTTTTGCAAGGATACGACTGCATTAAAATGAGTATGTAAACACTGGGGTTGTTCATTAATTCCAGTTAACATCTTTGTCCTGGTACCTCAGATGCTTTTCTGCCACAAAAAGACCATTTATATAGTTATAGATTACAGATATGATTATAGCTACTGTATTATAGGATCACAGACAAATAAAATACAGCTATAGGTGGCTTCAATCCAAACATTTTAAATAAACCTTCACATCCAAGATTAAAATGCACAAGTAGCTGTTACGGTTTCCACTATCTTGCACTTAATACGCCCTTTTAATCAGCATGAAATTCACACAGAACGAAGGCGCTTTCCCAAAGGACATTTCACTTGGCACAATCTCCCGAACCGGTGGAATGGCAGGGTTTTATAATGCAGACTGTCACATGCTTCTGAGGTTTCCTCATGTCCTGCATGAGTAGAAGTAACTGACAGCTCTGGGAAAAAAATAACGTGTGTTGGCTTTTTTTTTTTTTTAAATGAATGATAAAGTGGCTCATACATGAAGTGTTTAATCAAGAAATCACTATCCTTGGGTATCTCCAAAGCCAACCTGCGCATCCCTGCCTACGGTCCCTGTTACTGCCACAGGACCCCATCCAGCAAATACCCAAAGAAGGGACTGACTGGGGAAAGGAGCTTTCTGCTTCAGCAGTCTAAATTGTTCATAAATGGGATTATAAACCTGGTATGGTCTTGTGGAAGTGGAATTAAAAAATCTCATTAAGTTTCTAGAAACAGAAGGCAGGTGGGGGGGAACCCAACATATTTTCAGTTCTATACAAATGTTAAACCTTTATGTACATAATCTGTAAAATTCAAGACATGCTCAAAACTTCCAGTCACTGCCAACACCTCACATACACTTAAAAATGACAAACATACCGAGGGCCATGCCACTGAGCTACGAATTAACCTCGGTCACAAGTCATCAGTCCATGTTTTAAAAGGTTGTATTTTTACAGCACACAGCACTAAACGCAGCGAGTAATCATTGGAAGGGCATCGTGTTAAACACAACAGTAATCATTTGAAGCTCATGGCATTAAATGCAGGAGGAATTACCAGAAGTGCATGGCACTAAATACAAAAATAGTTATTGGAAGTGCTGGGCTTTAAATGCAAGTAGTAATTATTAGAAATGCAGAGGATTGAAGGCAAATGTAGTTAATCAAAATGCAGGGCATTAAATGCAACAAGTAATTATCAGAAGTGCACACTATTAAATACCACAAGTAATTATGCAAAAGCCTTCCTTCCGATTACTGACTCGGACACTTTCTGGACTTCATCACAGGAGTACTCATCACTGCTCCCTGAGAAACAGCACTCTTCATCAGAGGAATCACCTTCACTCTCCGAATACTCCATCGCTAACGTTTGCCTCCACCATTTCCTCCCAGGAAAATGCCTGCTTCCTTCCAGCCTGTCACTAAATTTTGTCCTCCGGTCGAGCTCTGGTATTTTACAGCCCTTCCAGCTTCAAACTTTGGGACTTGGAGAAAGGTCACAGCTGCTGCAGGGGGTTTCTAGGGTGCATCATCAGGAAATAGAAGCAGCGGGTATTCTGGAGTCACAAAAAGGTACAAGGCTGCACATGAGCAGGGACAGATCCTGCCCCGGGCAGGAGACACTGTACACCGTGCTTCAGCTCCTTAACCCACAGTGGAATTAGACAGCAACCTTATCCAAGTTCCTAAACCTCGTCCAGAGGGTGTTAGCACATCACTATAAACATGACAATGCTATTTAAGGGACGAAATGCATATATATTTTTCCTCATTATGTGTTGCCCAGTTTAGCACCATTTCAACAATTTTGCTTCTTATGAGCTGCTAACAATTTAAGAATGATGATTTTTAAAAAAAATGTTTCTAAGGGCATTTCTAATAAAAGTGTATTGATCACACTATTTATAAAGCTGTGCTGGAAAAGGCAAATATTGAAGTTATAGGCAGCTTTAATCAGAGACAAGGTCATACGCCACCATCTGTTCTCTGATTTTACCTTAGACTGTAAAGTTTTGTCTTAGACTCAAAAATCTTTCCAATGATTCCCATCTTTTTGCTGTTTTACCTTCCTACATCCCCTAACTGCTCCAACACCAGCACTCATAGTTCCTAACACACCCAATCTTAATAATGCCAAAAGAATTATTCAAATAGATACAAACTACATTTAGCCAATTTAATTTAACAAGATACCATTATATTTACCTGAAACTTGCTGTTATGCCCCAACCACCACACTGCATTCTTGCCACAAGACAGACACAACGGGTACAAACTTGGCATGATGTCTGCCCAACTTTTGGGATCAGTATCCCCGTAGATGCAGCCTCCCGGTACAAAATAGCATTTATTATGAGTAACCAGCTGCAGGAAGCATCATGTTTACAGCCAAGACTCCTCTGTTCCTCTCTTGATGGGCATTTTGTCAGTCAAAATTGATTTCAAGGCGAAATATATTTGAGTTACCTTTAGGTCTCTAGGTAAGAAAAACCTTCTCCCTAAAGGATAGGGCTAGGGCTTCATTTTCAGAAAACCTCTGAATTTATGTATTGCTCCTCAAAATACCCAATAAAAATTTTCACCTCCCATGTGAAAGCAAGGGTGCAATCAGAAAATGTCTTCTCCACCATCTCCCCCCACATACCTCAAGTAATGAGAGGAGTTAGTGGTGCTGGGTTTTGAGCTGTTACCACTAAATTCAAGCCATTAAGTGATTTTTCCTGTAATTTTTTCCCCTTACACTTATTTCTGATATGCCTTGTCTTGAATATCTTAAATCAACCTTATTAAAAATACTGTAACAAGGTCAAGTGTTCAGTGCCAGAAAGTGGTAAAGTGCATTAAAGAGCTTGAATATCAGCAAATTAAGAACCTCTGCCTGGCCTTCCTGTGGCAAATTTTTAAAGCCCATCAGGGAAAAGCTAATTTTTTTCTTTCCATCTTTTCTTTTTGAAAACCCTCATTAACATAATTCTTAAGTTTAAACAATCTTAACATTCATTTCCAGAAGTCCCTAGGGACTTGAGCTTTCTACCACAGACCTCTCCCAGGCAGCAGCAACTTCTGCAGAGCAACCACCAAGGACCACACACTGACCCATCTACTCTTAGTGACCGGTCGGGGTCCTCGAGTTACTTGGTTAAAGAAAGACAGATTGTGATCATCAGTGTTAGAGAAATAAATGAAAAGAATACACATTTTGGGACACTGCTGCAGCCAATAGCCCTTTGGCAGTCTACAAGCCTGTTTAGATAGGACGGCCATCTCTCTTTGCAGGAAACATCAGACTGATCAAGCCTTGGTGTCACCTGTAGGCAGCTTTATCCGAAACATTAGGACTGTCCTTGTGAATGATACAATCACACAACACAGACGGAAGCGAAACCGCGTGTTGACTTTACGGTACTGTCAACTTCACCATCCTCTTTTTCTTGGTAGCCATCACCAAAGCCAAGTCAAACCTACAGAACCGTTATGTGGCCTGTCATGACTGATGGTGTAAAGCCGTGGTCTGCACTGGTTACCTGGACCTACTGACTGTGAAAAACACTCCTTGTAGACCGTGGTTTGCTTTCCCAACACCAGCTTTCTGAGAATACATCCATTTGCCATTGGTTTTGACTATAAAAACGTACTACTGGAGTTAATAAACACAATGCATTCTATTAAGCTTCTAAAAATTTTAACGTGAAGCTAATAAAATGTGCAAAATCTACAAAAATCCCCGTAGCTGCAATAGGAGGAGGCATTAAAACACCGTCTGTTAGGTGCAATTAGGATTTAAATGAGATTTTTCTTCAAGGTACCCTGGTTTGAAATGCACACAGAAACACCTCCACTCCTGTGCAGTTTAGACTACAGGGCTCCTGGGAAAAGGAAACATGTCTTGTAGAACATTTCAGTATGTTCAGACAAAATGGTTGAAAAAATACTATTTTTCCAGGGTTTCTGTTATTCAATATTAGCAAACTGTATGAGTCTCTGAATAGGATAGAAAATACACCAACCCCTTCTAATAATTTCTTTTCTGTCTTGTGAGCATATAATGGGGACTGACTTACCATTTCTAAAATATATTTATATTCTCTGTGGCTCCGACTGAGACGTTCAAGCCCTGGCAAGGATCTGACAATAGGATTTCTGAGCAAGAGCCCTTCTTGATAATGTTTACAAAATTAAGGATTACAAAAATTAAGGATTACAAAATTAAGGATGCAGAGATGGTCAACAGGTCTTTCAATAACACTGCTGATCAGAAAAGTTCTGTCCTGTCCTTACTTCAGTGCTGCTAAGATTATGCTAAATTTTAAGTCAAACCTCTCCCAACAAGTAAAGGGATATGTAAACTCCCAATAAGTAAACTATTTCAGGATCCTGTGTGAAGTCTAGCAATTATTTTGTCTTTCCTATTAATGTCCGATATTATTTCATAAAAAGGAAATCACCTGGAAGGCTTCTCCTCCTCTTCACCTGCATGGAAAATGCAAAATCAAATATATTGTACACAAAATATGATTTATTTTGGTAGTAATGCAAATGGCCTAATTAAAAAAATAAATTCAATCATCATGTGTACTTGGGGAAACAACTGCTGGTGCAAATACTGCACTGGACTGTGGCTGCTCCCTTGCCACTGCCTACAGCCCAGCCTTGAATGAGACATTGCACAAACTCATTCCTATATTCCACTATATTCCTATACAGGAACACATTTCTAGATATATTAATATCTCCTGTATTCCACTATATTTCACTACCTGATCCCTACATCACAATGAGAAAAATGCTTCAAATGTCTATGTGATCCCCTGAGTCTACAGACAGAAGAAACTATACAAGAGACCCCTGATGTTATTTTTATTGGATTATAGATGTGACAGCGATGCTGCATTATTGTCGTGATGTTACATTATCAGACTACCTATACTGATATCAACAAACATAAATAAAATTTGCAAAATTAATAGTATTAATTGAAGCTGGATCACTGTGACAGGTGCTACTGTATATAATATGATCATATTGAAACCACACCTGCCTGTTGGAAGCAGATGGAAAGATGCTTAGGACAAACAGTATTGATAACACAGAGACATTCTGCTGCATTTTAAAAGGTTGGTATAAAACCACACCCTGCTGCCCCCCCCTTTCCACTTATATACACCATCACAAGCTGCGAGCAATTCAGGAAATCTAGAGGGGCTTCTGTCAGCTCAAAACTATTCCAAGAAGGGTATAGTCCTCATGATCAGAAAGCAGAGAAACTAAGTCCCACTGCCAATTGATTCCCACAGAGCTGGCAGAAGTCTGATGGTACCTACTCTTTTGACAGTCGGCATGAGGATTTTCCCCTTGCTGCGAGGCATAATTGGGTTCTTCCACTAACTCCTGGCTGCAAGAGTATGAAAGGGTTCTGAACCACACGGGTCATGGTGTTAACAAGGAGATAACTCTTTAGTAACTTCACTATACACTTTCAGTATAGTCTCACCATATTGAATCCATAATTGATAATTGCAAACTGCTCGGGAAATGATCTATGACCTCTGCCACAATTAATTTAACCCATGAGAGCTTTTCCTGAGTGGCGAGTTACTAGTTTGCCATTATTTATGAAAACAGCTATGTTAAAATAAAATCAAACTGATCTGAGCATTAAAGTAACATGATACAGCTATTCCACATGAACAATATCAACACTGCACTTATGAAACATCATTTTAAACCACGTGCAAGAGGTTCACATGGCCACAGTTAGATGTCAGAAGCAGCTAAGGTATACCACAATATCTGTAAACATATTTTATAGGTGAGTAAAGCAACTGAGGAGGAGCTTGAGATTATACAGGCACAGCAATGAGCTCCAGCCAAGAACTGGCAGTTGGCTTATCTTCAAGAATTAACGAGGCCACATCCATTTGGCCTATCTTCACTGCATTGGTGTGCTTGTAAAGCCGCACACATGTGATTGCCACGGAGGCAGGGATCAGGTTATCCCTTCCTTGTGCCGCTCAGATATCGTGCCAGCCTTACTCTCTGTAACCATTCTATTTATATCCCAAACCCTACAATAACACAGGAGAATCTTCTGTCAGATTAATGGAAATGACCACATCCAAAGCACCTTCTTACAGGACAAAGTCTTATCATAGTTAGGCTTTATTCTCCTCTTCCTTCAAATATTACTACAACTGTAATGTTCTTTTTCTTGCTTGGCTCCTTTGTGCCTGAGAGCACGGGGCAAATAGCCTCTTGTCATGCTGAAGGGCTGAGCAATGTACTTGTTTATCAAAACATTGCAAGGATGTCTGGCCTACAGACTCTTTCAGTTGAGAACATTTTTTAAGGGTTTATTAAAAAAAAATCAAACAAAAAATGTCATTAATTTACAAGAACTGTATTTTAAACAATGCTCTTCTTAAATTTCTAAGCACTGTGAAGAAGGGAAGGGGAGTTGTAATAAGATTATGGCTACTCTTTTATAGATGCCAGCAGTAGGATCCAGACAACAAGCCCTGGGATCTATTTCTTCACTGCTCCCTGCCCTTGTCTGACACTACCAGCTTCCACCACCAAGCTTCCTGGGTACCAAATTCCCACCCCCTTACATTTCAGATTGCTCCCATCCCACCTAAGGCACGTGGTTTGCACCATATTCTTATCTACCTCTTCCCACAGCCAATGTTCTGCCCTGCCAGTGGCCCTCAGTGTCCCCACCATGGTGACCATACCCATTTTACCTTCCTCCCCATGTTACGGACTCCTACAGGCCCACCCATCTCTTTTTCACTCTGCAGGCCAAATTCATTGCATCCTTCTTTTACCTCACAAGTCCTTTAATTTTCTTCTGTACTACTCAACTGTAGTCATTGATGTCAAGAACTCCAATTTACATTAGTAAAACAAAAAGCTTGTTATTGAACTGAGTGCACCATAGACTTTAATTGCCCTGAGAGGCCTCACTGGAACCTTCACTGACATCTTCTGCTCATGGTCCAGGAGCTCAGCCTGGGACCCCCAGTTGTAGGTATGGGCTCACCTTTTGTCGTATCTCTTTTGTCGTATCTCCTGCCTTATTTCTTGGGTGGACCTTGGATCTACAATGCAGATGGTTTCTGGCCTATCTCCTGGATACACCATGCCTGATGCTGTAGCCTTATTTCCAGCCCTATCTCTGCCCATCTCCTGGTGTTCCTGGCAGAAGTCCATGGGTAGACTTGGGACCAAGACTTCCTTGTGTCTGGGAGTGCAAGAGTTGCCAGCACCCACCTCAAGATCCAGTTTCACTCAGAATGTTGCTTGGCTAATTACAGCAAAACCTTTCTTGTATCTGCTGCGCAAAAGGTCAGGCTGATAATGGGGAAAAAAAGCACCATAAGCAAGAGCAGAAAGCACCCAATCCCTTTCTTTTGAAGTTGGACAACAAAATTAACATGCTGGGCACCAACACTTAATGGTGTGAAGGACCACACTGGCACCTGCTGATACAACTGCAGCAAGGCAGCTGGAGATGCTCACTGCTGCGCTTTCTGCCTTTTCATGTCTCATTATGCAAGGTTTCACAGATAGCTTCCAGACAACCTAATGGGGCTCCTGAGAGAAATCAGTGTCCTCCACAAACTTCTCAAAGTCTCCTGTTGATGCAATTAGCTTTTCTGAGACTCTGCAAGCCTGTGCTTCCCATCCAGCTTGTGCCTTCATTTCAACAACTGCTCTAAACTGTAGCACAGAGACGCCTGACCCAACTTTCCTCCAGGTGGCGTGGATACCAGCAGGACTCAGAAGAGCTATGAAGACTAAATCAGCCCATGCTGAGTTCTACATTGGCACATTCGATTCCTTTGATGGTCAGGTTAACTCCTTCAAATACAACTAGAGCATCCCTCTACAACATCATGATCTGCGTTGCTGATGTGGCCTTATCTTACTCAGAGTAATTATTTTCTTGTTATTTCATGGTGGGAATAGCATGGAAAGGTAAATTATGGGCAACGTCTATCATCAATAAGGAGCAGATTTTATACAAACATAGCCATTTGCTCACCTAAGATGATTCTGTATCCACATCCTAAATGATCTGTGCTTGCTTGAAGGATACAGATGGCCAAACCTTCATCCCTGTCTCATCTGTTGAAGATGTAAAGGTGGGATTAGAAATCCCACTGTCTTTCAGAAACCCCATTTACGTTCCCTCCTGATTTAAGGAATAAATAATTTAAATAAAAGCCACAAATAATTTGTGGCTAACCACAAAACCTGCCAAACTATGGAAAGGCCGCGTTTCCAATAGAATACCTAGCTGTTTAAAAAAACCCCACATCAAACCACAGCAAAAAAGCAAAAGATATCTTGATGCAAAAGACATTGTCACAAGAAGCCTGCTTTTTATCAATTGGAAAGGACTCATAGACCTTAATGAACAATCTCATCAATAAAAAAAGCATACAGTACATTTTAAAAATTATTGCTACACCCTGCCTTGATTATGCTCCATCACCACTACCCCCACCCCCAAACCCAGTTATGTAAAGTCTGGAGAGCAGAATAATACGGTCGTAGAAAATAAAGTGAAAAAACTGAAAAATCGATTTGCTGTGGCCAGAGGAGAAGCTAAAATCTTCACAGTAGCACAGACAAAGCCAAAAGAGATTTCATGCTTCACCTGCACCGAGCCTGGATGAGCAGGAGAATGTCCTTTCAAGGAGGCATTCACAGTCATCATTCAATGACCACAATAAAAAAGAAATCACAACTTAAACCAAGTATTACCCCAAATTTGCCAATTCTCCAACGCAGTCCTATCCAACTCATCACAACAACTTCTCTGCAGATTTAAAAATGACTCTAGAACTGAGCTGGTAGAAAAATGTGCCATCAACTTCGATGGGGATGCAGAGTATTTTATTGCCCTTCTTCTGGCAAAGCAGCTGCACAGCACACATCTAAATTTGCATGGTGTTTTACATCTATGTAGTTAATGCTAATTACTGCAGAGGTGTATGCATGTAATTTTATAAATCTATTTCTGTAGGAAATGATTGGCCATGTCTGAAAGCTGAACTGTGCTAGAAAAGCGCAGTGCTTTGTGGCTGGGACCAACTCTCCACTTGTTCTCAGGAATCCTTGCTTGCATCCTCTGAAAGCAGACAACACAACACCTAAGTGCTCACCAAAGCGCAGCAAGAATAATGGGTTTGGTATTCTTACGTCTTGTATTAACTCAGGCTGCCTCTGCCTTCAGGAAATATCCTGAACTCCAGCAGACTTGGTTTTTTTTATAGAAACCTACACTTATATATTAAAAGAGCATCTACACCATAAATTAATTTACATTCTAATTTTCACGGTCGCTTAGTTGAGGTGAAAGAGGTTGGCCTGATGCCTTCAAATATTCCTTTTTACTATTCTCCTTCACGCTAAAGGTTTGGTATGGCATATGATTTTATTTTATTGCTTATCTTGTAAATCTTCTGATGGAAAAGCTCTGTGATTTTCAAAGAGAAAACATTTGATTTAATTTTGGGATCACTCTCTCTTTGCTATAGTAAGGGATGGTAACATACTGACTTCACTGGAAGATAAGCAGATCCATCCATCTTGTTGGCCCCCATCAGTACACAGAAATAAACCTCGAGCTCGGGCTCTCAACTGATTTCTGGGTCTGTGGAGTGAGAGCTGAAAGCAGATTCTCACCAGAGCCGGACTTCCTGTGAATTCTGGAGCTGAAGGGGAAGGGAACCACCTTCTGGGGATCCTCCTTTCTGGTTCTGGACATCACCCAGAACTGGAGGGAATTTCCTGGTTGACAAAGTCAATTTTCCTGCCATTTCAGATGTACCACACTGATACTGTCCACAAACTTACCCAACTCAAATTAACATCAGTTTTGTCCTGATAGCCTTGAAGGCATTTCCAGAACTCACTTCCTGTATAGTTAGGCACCGTTTTCTGTTTTCCAGTCTAAATCACCCATTGCAAGCTTAAATCCAATTGTTCCTGGACTAAAACCATTCTTATGATAAAGTAATTATTTCATTCCCCTTGATATATTTACATACAAAACTCCAAAACCTTCTCAGATTTTATTTTAACAAGTTAAACAAATCAAGGCCTCCTAACTTTTTGTTTTCAGGTCTCTTGGCTTCTCTGTACCCAGACTAGCATGAATTCATCCACTGTGAATTTAAGTGGTTTAGAATACTTCCAATTAGATTTCTCAGAGGTTTTGTACAATGGTACAAAACATTGCCCTGTTCCCACTGAACACACCTCTCAACTTCTCCCAGAACTCCTTCTCATGCCATTTCATTTTCACATCTCCACATCCAACCTGTTGTGGTTCCCTTGTCCAAAACCAGGGTTCTCCTACACAACGTGTTGCATTTTCCTTCAAACCCAGGGCAACAAAGTTGGAAGGAAAGGACAATCAAAGATTGCATACCACTGCCAGTTCCCAGTTGGCAGCTGCCTGAATGGCCCCACTGCTGATGCGTCTTGTTCTTCCCACTTATGATGGCACTTGTGACTTGGTAGATTCAGAAACTAGACTGATCTGAGCTTGATGATGAAGACAACAAGGTCCCCTAAGTCCAAATCTACCTTCTTTTTAAACCTTTGATAGACTTTTATTTATAATAACTTCTGTGCCTTCATCTTCATCTTGGCCTACAAGTCCCAGCATGGCCAGCTACACAGCAACCACTTCCCCTCCAGTGCCTACTTTGTAAAGAAAAAGAAAAATTGAGGTTATACTTGATAAAACCAAGGAAAAACATCGTAGCTACAAGGCTTGCTCCCACTTCAGTCACGATACAGCGTAATGAGGCCAAGAACAGCCTGTTCTGCTTGGAACCAGGGAAGCTCCAGAGATCCTTTCTCACTTGAGCACTTTTGTGATGAGGACAAGATATTTGGTATTTCTGAAAAAGCATCTATTATAGTATTACAGCTAACACCTGGTTTAGAGTCTTCAAAGTGAAAGAAATTAGAGTAGAAAAGACAAAATTGCAAGTACCAGAGTAACCAATGACACTCTATTGAAAACAGAGCTTAAGCTTGAAAAAGAGCCTAATCTTCAACCAATAAAGATTACTGGTCTCAAACAATATGTCGCACACAAAGGACGTGACACATCCCTACACCACAGGATTTTTCAGACCTTGTTTTCCAGAATGTTTCTCCTTAACAAAGCTAAATCAAAGCAAGGAATCACAGAGCAAGCATTCAACTTACGATGTCTGACTCTCCACAAGTCCCTTCTATCCATCAGCTGCAGAAAAGCATCAAAATGAACTCCAATAAACACACCCTTATAAAAGGAATAATCCCTAGTATTTAGCATCTGAGAATAATGCAGCTGCTAGAAGTATATTATGCTGATTTTTTTTTTTATTTAAAAAAAAAGCAGCAGCACGCATCCTTAAATTGAGTTTTACAACTGGCACATCTAAAAGAATTACAAACCACTCTTCTCTGTCACCACAAGAAGCCTAGCCAAGGAATCGAACTGACGGGGAAAGAAATGAATTCGTTTCTGGCAGCAGTGGGGTTGACACTTCTCTGACCTAAAGGAAATTATGCTGCTGGGAGTATGATAGAAGTGTTAAGGGAGCAATTAGGGTTGTCACCTAGCATATTCCCAGGAGGGAAGTGATGGATCCTCATTCCTGGCCTTGTCTCTTACTGACAGTGGTATGTTGATGAATATTGCTATTGCTTTGAACGACCCCGACAAAAGGTACTTTATCGCAGCGTCTATCGCTGGTCTCGACAACGTGATGTTGCACCAGTTCTTTCGCACTGTGGAGCAGCCGGTCTTCTGCTGGGTGGATGTATACCAAGACTGCACAATGGATTTTATTGCTTGTAGGGCTTCAAGGGTTAGCTTTATCTGATTTTATAATGGTTTTATATGACATGCAATATCAAGATGGAAGATTCAGCAGTCAGCAGCAGTGAACGCACAATAAAAACCTAAGCAATAATTACAGCCGTCATTTAAAACTGTTATACCCCTTCAAGAATCTTTCTCCTTCTGTTACATCAGCCAACCAGATATTTATGAACAAATGGTGATGAATCCTAACATCACATTTGAAATATGAGGCTGTTTAACAGGGGAAATAGCAGAATGACTTGTATCAGTAAGTATGGGCTGGTGCAAATTTGTTCTCAGCCTTCCTTCACAGCCCCTCCGTGCAAAGGTATTGGGCGACAGGACTGCAGCCACCTACAATTTATTGGACCATAACCAGCTCCATCTGCTTCATGCAACAGCCCTAGCATGTTAAGCCGCTCCAAATAAATAGAGTTAAGATTGTATCTCTTCCTGTAGGGCAGGCTTGCTCACCTCGGTCCAGTATTTCTAATTCAAATCTGAATTTGAAATGACAGATGTGCCTGAAAGGAAACCGCACATACTAACACTTTGAGAGCTGAGTAACTTGCACCAGGGATGCAACCAAAAGCTCCTCCTCTGACGGAGTGAAGCATTGCTCTGGGTTAGCACTAAACCTCTTCAAGTGCTAAAACGGGTGATCTCATACTAGAATTTGAGATGAAACCAAAAGGGATTAAAAAAAAAAAAAACTGGCTGAAGAAGAAATGAGAGTCAAAGCTTAAATAAAATGGAGAACATTGAAGCATTGAAGATAGTTGGTTTCCAACCAATTTTTAAAATCCATTTAATATTAAACTGCATTTTACCTCAATATATACATAAAGAAAACTGTACACATCCAGAGCTGGAAAGTGCATATGTTTGGATAGGATTAGAATTCCAGTGGAAATCCCATTAAAAATTAATGTTTCTAAAACAAGGCACTGGGGTTCTGCTTATTGTTTGTTGTCATACAAAGTTGCTTAAAACCCACTGGGTCAGTATTAACATCTACAGAATAAGGAAAAGAAACCTTTGCCTCCCATTCCACAGTAACAGGAATATTACCTGGGCTTTCTTTCCTACGATCATTATTTAGCTCAAAAAGCCCACGAACCGCAGCAGAATTTTAAACAGGCTATGCTTGTAATTCATGGGTATGGCATTTCATAGCTCCCATCCAGCTTTACAAAATGACTATGACAGAGATTACTTCATACTGTTTTACTACATTACAGCCTACATCATCTCCTATAACCACAAAATACAAACCCTGCACCAACAACCATGAGTTGGATATTTAGGATTCTTTTCTAATCAACCTACAACTTCCATCTTATCTGCAGCGATCAGACTCCAAAAATCTTTGCTATAGAAATAAGGTCCGAATTATATAGATAGCTTTTGAATACAGTAGTCTGAAGATTCTGCAAAAGTCATCTGGAAACCAAGAATTACATTTCTTTATAAGTGCTCTTCTTACTGTATTAGTATTCACAATCTGGATCTTTCCTGCTTGGCAGTAATAGTACTGCCAGGTGTGCTCAGGATGTCAACGACTCTATGGGAATGCAACTTCTAACTCAATTAATTTTCTAAAGATATGAAATTCTGCTGCATTTCTGACATAGCAAAGTGTTAGATAAAAGTCATTATCTTCGCAGGCCATGAAATTTTTACGGACATATAGCAAGGATAGATTCCCATTAGGCTTCGGTAGGCAAAATAAAGGTGTCCCTAGGTCAATGCTTATCAAACTTTTAGATTCAAAGATATTTTTTGAAAATTATTTAGATTACTTTCTGGAAAAAAAAATCTGTGAAACATTGTATCGTTTTGTGCTTGCAACCGCTAAGTTAAACTGAAAATATTTTGTTAATGGCTTTTATTCTTAATTCTTTACACATGTTTGCAGATGAAAATGTGTTTGAACTGGGGTTATTCCAAGTCCCTGGGCCATATTTAAAAAAAAAAAGAAGTATCACAGGCTGAGCCATATTTCACCTATCCCACAGTGGAAACATATAGGCAGGGATGAAGAAACCCATTTGATAAGAATTCTTAGATCTCACAAAATAGACTAAAAGTAAATAACTCCAAGAAAAAATCGCTTTATTTTCACCTTTAAGTATTAAATACAAAAATTTCCTGCGTTTTTTTTTTTTTAAATGCAATTTAACAAAAAAAAAGGGGGGGGGGGGATTTTTTGCTTAACTTTATCTCTGTACCAGTGATACCTTATTGAAAAACCTGATTTGAGCCCCTTGCTATCATTTTAGGGCACACGTTAAAGCCACATGTTCATTAAACATATCAGAAAGCCAAACATTAGCAGCATGTTGCTAAAGTTGCATGACACTGCATTTTTTATCTGACATTATATATATAACAATACCAAGTTATTTGCTGATAAATTGCGATTACCCAGGTTCCTGCCTAACAGCTAGAAAAGCCCCACGTGAACAGTTTTCTTTGGCCCTTCTTAGTCATCTCTGTTGGTGAATAAGAAACGAGAAGTCAAATGTTTCCAAAAGCTGGTGCCATGGGGAACGGGGCAGACAGCCTTGGGAAACCTGCCTATATGATGCAAGAAGTGGCATCCTTACCTCAGCTGGCCGACTGGCTGCTAACACTTGAAAGCACAAAACATCACTTACTAAAACATCAGCGGCTGCAGGCAGGATAAAATATTTTGCAAAAAGCCCCAACCCTCTTTATTAATTTTAATCAGCTTTTTTTCTCAATTGCTTCAGGGAAACAGAGCGATTATTGGCAGTGTCTGGGTGCAAACACTCGCGAATCAGGTATTTGTAGGCCATTACCTGGTGCGGGCTCTGCTCTGTCTTTTTACTACTTTGTGCTATCCCTTGGGGAACCCATCTGCTTGGCAAGGGAAACCTAATAAAACACAACAGCTGCCAGGATGCATTTAGGGGATATAGTGTAGATATTCACAGATTCAGCTGAAATCATTGTTGTTGTAGTCTTTATCTTATCAAGAAAAGACACCTTTTAAGGGCGAAGAAGAAAAGGAGGAGGCTACCTCCTACCTTATCCTTTGATACAGAGTCATGCCTGGAACCTTATCTGGTTTAAAACAGCGTTATTGCACCCATCTCAACACGGCTGGAGTTGCTGACATCATGCTGGTAGGTGCCAAGTATTAATTCACACTGAAGCGCAAGGTGTAAGGAGGTGCGAGTGGCTGAGGGGTCAACCCAAATTAACAATCCATCTGAAGACCATAAGAAGGTATACATGAACCTTTGTTTCCAGATCAGTTATATGCAGTCATAAATTGAATTGCAATTATTAACTGAAACTGCAATAATTCAATATTAACAGCTGAGTTTTCGTGGAGACGTCAGGTCTTCGATGATGGTGGTTCCTTCATGGTTGATTCCTTCCCTCCCAAGCATTTTCCTTTCCTGCTCGCTGCCTTAAAGATCTTTATCAACTGCTCTACCTTTTACATACTGAGCCGCTGCAGGGCTGCATGAGTCTGTGCTAGACTCAGGTATTTATGACTTTCTCTCATTTACTTTTAGGAATGAACTTTACACTTTAGGAATGAACTCTGCACATCACAACAATATAGACTGAGGCCAGAAATGGGCTCTTTGTATTCTCAGCTTATGCGACAAGGATGCAAGTTAGACTAGATCATCTTCTCTCAGAAGAAACGTAAGCCTTCTGTATTCAGAAATATGGAACAAATATTTCCAGTTTAATTTCTACAAACAAAAGTTAATGTTTCCTGCATCTACACAAGGATTTCAGAAATATTAATCTGTGTTTTTCGCTGCCTTGAGGGCCTGAAGAACAAAACCGTACTCATTTAAAACCTTGTAATTTCCTTCCCAGAAATGCTCATTTGAACATGTTTTAAAAAGGAGATTTGTACAGCAGGAGGCATTTGCATGCTTACTAAGCAGCATCCCTCCAGCCTTTTATTTACTGAAACCACTGCTTCTGCTTCAGCATTTCATTCTTGTCACAACCACAATACCTTGTGCAGTATGTTGACTGTGACAGCTAAAAGTGAAAGTACTCTATTCAAGCAAATAAAAGCAAATTTATTCTGGAGCTAATTATATACCAATTGTTCATGGGTTAAACAGATAACAGTAAAATGAAAAATGTAACATTTAGGAGCTTTTTTTTTGTTGCTGAAGCATTCATGGCCCAAATGATGTCCCAGTTTGGCCCATGTAGGCAACTGAAGTCAATGGCAAGACAGAAGAGCTCTCTGCCTCATAAGCAACTTCCACAACAAGTTTACTTGTAAACATACAATTACCAAGTCTTAAAAGTCCTGTAAATGAACGGGGTATTTTGGGCCATGGTATTTTTTCCTAAGAACCTGTATTCATCACACAACACTTGTTAGTCTTGCAGCTAGTAGACCATTAGGCAAAGATGCCAAATTTCAACACATTCCACCATGCATGATGCAGTGGGGTCCATTGACAGTGGTCAGAACTGTTTGCAAGCCTGTTTCCCATTATTCAGATGGCACCAGTGGTTGGAAATCATCTTTTGCTGACAGGAAAACCATTCCCAGTGGATCCAGTCCATCAGGAGCATGGCCCATGCCTCTTGCTGACATCATTGCAGTATATATATAGGATTTAGTACAGTGTTTTCAGCAGACCAGAAAGACAAAGAAGAGCAAACAGAGATGTCTATAGGAATTAATACAATTTTTTTGTAGGTAAACCATGGCTTAAGTGTAATATGGATGAAATGGAAGACAAAACCAGAATCTGAGTTACTAAAATGGTGGTACTAGGATGTTTTACCTGCTTGCTTGCCAAATCAATTAAAGATTTAAACCAATTACCGTTGTAATTTATTTGGAATTATTGCAATGCACTAGCAAGCAATTAATAATATTCCCTATGTGAAACAACCCTGTGGTATGAAACGACCTATTTTTTCATTAAAAAAAGTGCACTAGCATCCTACTGCACAGAATATGTGACTATTTTAATTGTTCAAAGGGCAACAAGACTCTCTTCAATAAATACTAAAAGTTAATTATTACATTCAAGGACAATTCAATTAAATCTTGTGCAAATCAGAAGAGTTCTAGCAACTAGAGCCTTATGGACCCAGTCTGCATAAGGTAGGTATCTACCAGTCTCAATCAGATAATATAAAGATAGGCAAAGCCAAAAGACAACAGAACTTGGAACAGATAAATCGAAAATGATTTATTTGCATATTGATTTCCTCAAAATACACAGCGTTGCAGTCAAACTGTGCTGGTGTCCCCCTTTAATTAGATCTGAACAGTATAAACTGCTTTATATGTACCAAGATAACTCTGGTTAGATATTTACACATGAATGTTATTGTTGCCTTTCTGGGTCTTTTTACCTTTTCTTAACAACTTGGTGACACTTACACTTACAAAGCAGCAAACCCCACAATTCTGCAAAGATCACTTGCAGAGAAATCATTTGCAGAGCAGCAGTGACAGTTTGGCATACAGAGCCACATGAAATGGTCTTTTGCTCATTTTCTTCATGAAAGACTAGACAGCTGCACTTCAGCATGTTATCTAACAAATCACTACAAGTAAACACAAATAGAGAACTGCAAGGAACCCCTCAAACTCTCTCAAATAATTACTTCATCTTGGGATATTCTGATGTTTGAACCTTGTTACAGAGTCAAAGTCCTATTATTAGTAAGACAGTTACTTTTCAAAACATACCAAATGCACAGAATTTCATCCCATTAAATGGCACGTATAAAATCTGAGATCAAAGCCTAGCTAATTGAAACAGATGCTCTTCTGAGTAACTTGAACAGAATCGAAGAGATCAAGAACTTGGCTATTCCTTGTTGAAGCTGTTTAAAGAAAGACAGACTGGTATAATATTTTATTTGAATAAAATCACAGGAATTTCTTACATGCCTGATTCTTTACAGCTTATTCAGACCAAATCAGAAGAGATCTATTGCTAACAATACAGGACCTGCTGAAGCAAAGAAAACAAGCTCTGGCACCTCTCTTTTTCTGTCTGTGACACAATAAAAGATGTCCACAGAACACTTTTAATTTTTCCAGTCAAAACTGGAAGAAGAGCAACACACAAGCTGCTTCTCCAGTTCTGTACTACCAAAACACAACTGGAACAGATAGTAACCTATGGACAAACCATACAGTACCTCTATAGCTCAAGACTGAAGGCACCTGCGACCACCTCTGTATTCTCTGGACCTGGGGAAGGAAACATGCTGCTTCACAATCTGCGAAAGCAATGAAAGTTTGTTTCCAATCCATTAGTGTACTTTGTTCTAGGACTGGGTGTAGAAACCTACTTATACCATCTTTTTTTCCTCTTAAAATTGGATAGAGCTGGCATGAAGGCTTACAATCTACCAGTGGATGGAGAAGAGAAGGAAAACGAGGAGGTAGAAGAAGACAGATACGTTGAATTAGCAGCATTCCCTTGGATAAGGAAGGACATGGAGAAAATGGAGGTCCTTCAGCCTTTGCTGAGCACATAAACACTATGTAAACATCCTCACTGAAGCCCACGTGCACTCTCTGATTGAGAATCAGAGAATCACAGAACAGTTTTGGTTGGAAAAGACCTTCGAGATCACCAACCAGCTATCCAGCCCTACTAGGTCCACCACTAGACCATATCACCAAGTACATCTACTCTTCTTTTAAATACCTCCAGCACTGGTGACTCAACCACCTCCCTGGGCAGCGTGTTCCAATACCTGACAACCCTTTCAGAAAGGAAAGTTTTCCTGATACCCAACCTAAACTGCCCCCTATGCAATTTAAGACTCTTTCCTCTTGTCCTGTCACTATCTACCAGGGAGAAGAGACCAACTCCCACTTTACTACAACCACTTTTTAGGTAGTTGTAGAGAGTGATGAGGTCTCCCCTCAGTCTCCTTTTCTCCAGAGAAATCTATGTCCAAGTCCTGCATCTCTTCAGTCCCTACAGGTCCTGTGAGAGACACTCAGGACTAAAAATGCCAAGGAGACTGAAAAAAGAGGACAAGACCTGTAAGTGATGAGTTATTGCCTAATTGCAGATAAGTAAATGAATGAAAGAGTGCCCAAATTAAACCACATCCCTTGGACTGCATCCTTCCCCAGCAGGTCCCGACTCACTGCACATGGTGCCATATAAAAGCCATAAACCACCACAGATTATGTCAGGAGGGAACAATTGCAAAGAGCCAGGGCAGTAACTAGCAAAAGTCTTCAATGCTATATGGCAAATGAATTCTAGCAAAGCCTACCATCAAACATGCCACCTTCATTTTAAACCATGTGCACAGCAGTAACACACTTCCTATCAGTTGGGCTGGTTGGAGTATTCAATGAGACCACACTCTTGCTCCTCTCAGAACACAAGAAACTTGTTATTATTCCCATTTTCTCATAAATGTTATCACATGCTCATTCATCATAAAGGAGAAAGATAAAATCCATGCTGATGACCACGGTGAAATCCAGCACAGTGGATTTGATCACGTAGAACATTATCCACTAAACTCTACCCACCGAGATGAATAAATACCATCCTGTGGTACAGTTTTAACATCTCGTATTAAGTTAGATCTGCTGTTCATGAAAAACAACCTCTGAGAAAAGTGTTATTGTTTCAATCCTAGCTCAGTCAGAAACAGAAAGGTTTGCTGATGTGGCGGAGCAGTGCTGTGCAGAGATAACCCAGCTGGCTTTGTACATCCAAAATGAGTTTGGGGACTGTCAAAGTCTCGCTCTGTTAGCCCAGGGCTCCTAAGGACACAAATCCAGCTGGCTGGGTTCCCACATGGTTACTGGCACATATGTCGACCAATTCCCTGAACACGGTGGCTTGGGTTTTTTGGTTTTTGCTCCCCCCCACCCCCCCCCCACCCCCCCGCCCCCAGGCTATGTTTTTCAAATAAACGTGACTGCTTTCCCCTTGTGTATTTAGAAATGAAGGGGAACTTAATCACATGTATTTAAATATTCTTCTCGGTTAGAAAAGCAAAGGAGATGAACTAATATTGGAAATTATGGCAATAAAGAGCAAATAATTTGGAAATGCCATAGCCATTTGAGTATGCAAATCCCACCAACACAGCTACCACCAAAATCACAGGTAAACTGCTGACTTCTGCAGCCTCTGCAGAGTATTAGCAATAAGATTTGTCAAAAGTTCACCCTTACTGGTCTGAAATGGTCTTTGCCCATGGTTGACTCGTCTCCCTTCAAGCCTCGGGTACAGAAAATGAAAATGCACAAACTGTGAAGAAGTCCAACGCTTCTCCAGAGCACCGGGAGGAACAAAGTGTCTCATTACTAAATCAAAGCTCCAGACAATTAAAATACTTCCCTCTCCACTGTTTCACTATCCTTTATTTGGAATCTCCACAAGGTACAAATATCTTTTATAGCCATAAAAGGCTGTAAGGTTAACTACAGTATTTTATTACAAGCCTTTAATCAACAGTTTTAAAATGATAAAATATTTTCTAAACGGGCCCTGAGACACCCTGCTTAGAGAGGTGATATTCATAAAACATCAGATGTTGCTCAAGGACACACGCTGGGGGTTAGTTTGAAATCAACATCTTTCCTAAACTCTTTGTAGCGTCAGGGCAATAATCCAACAGCACAAAAGGCTCAACCTTTCCCAGCCTTTCGTCACGTCTCTAGGAACCTGTCTAGAAAGGACGCATGATGCAAGATTAAAAAAAAAAATCCTGTGATGCGTACGGATTAAATCCTTTGCTGCTGCAGACCTCCCCAGAAAAACATGCAGATTAGGCATGTTCCCATTTTCATTGCAAAAAAAAAGACTGGGCTCAATAGCTTTTTGAATCACATAGCTGCAACAATCCCTGTTTCATCTAAATTACTTTCCGCTGGCATTTTTTCTCCAGGAATTTTTTTAAAGCAGCACACACAAGCTGTCATCTAGAAAGTTCAGGTTGGACATAATGGAAAACTTAAGAAAAACTTACATTGGTGCAATAGGCCAACTGGTGACTGACTCTCCATCCTTGGAGATTTTCAGGATTTGACTGGACAAGGCAATGACAAAAATTGCTCCAGCATTTGTAACAGCTCTGCTTCTAGCAGGAGGTCAGAGCAGAGACCTTCAGAGCTCCCTTTCAGACAACCTTCATCTGATTTTTGTCTATCTCGAGCACATGATTCCCTTCTCTCTCCAGTAAACTGAACTATTTTTCAATAACAACAACGATGATGTCAGGATCACTTTCTAGACTAAAAGACCTTTCCACTCTGGCACAAAAACCTGCTAAAAAAACACAGTACAAACTCCAGGTCACCTGAATAACAAAACCCAGATGCCTTTTTATGCCACCTCTCAGTTTTTCCTTAAGGCAGATATATTCAGAGAAAGCTTGAAGAGAGCACTAAGAGAATTTTAAATGAGGATTTCAGATGCAAGATAGGAGAGAAAATCACAACTGGAGTCATCTTTACTTTAAAAGCACTACATTAACCTATGGTAATGTAAGATGTTGGAAATACCTGGCTTCAGAACAGAATAATATTCAGTTCAGAATTCATTCTATCTCCTTTTGCAAAGTTTCTGCAATTACCGGAGGAAATTTCAAAACGTCCAAGGTCAAGATATTAAAATCACAGGGAAACCTTCACCAACAGATGCAGTGGGTACCACGTATTCCCTCCCAGTTATCTGATGGAAGAACAGCTTTACTCTACAGCTTTTTTGCACCAAAGTTTGTATGTAATTTCTACAAAGTCTTTCCAGGATATTTATGGACGGACACATAAACTCCGCTCCTCTTAACTTTCAAATATTTCCACTGAGTTTTATCTTGCTCATTTCCTGTCCTTTTGGTGCAGAGATGAGAAGACACTCCAGACCACTCCTGCAATCAAGGGTTTAGGGGAGCTGCTTCTAGACTGGCTTTGCACACCAGCTTGGCATGAAGCAGCCATACCTATGTTTCCCTCCCTCTTCCCTGCTTAATTTCATTTTGCTCCCTCCCCTCTGTTAAACGTGAGCCCACCCATTCAACTGTAGAAGACAAAAAAGTTCATCTACATGTTTCATGTCATCATCTCCACCACAGCATGGTGCAAAAGTCACTCAGGTATTGTGGAAGAGACATAAGAATTAAAAATAAGGGTATCTCATTTTCCTCGTTATCCAGTAATGCCTTTTGTAGTTTTTCGGGCTAGATTATCATCAGACTTTTGCTAACCTTAACAATTCTTCACCCAGAGTTGACTTAGTCTGGTCACCTGAAAACTGAGGTTACCTAAGAGAAAAGATGGCCTAATTTGGAAGAAATTTCAAAAAGCTTCTTTGTGACATCAGCACAGACAATATTTCAAAATAGAAATAAACACTAGGAAAATATAAAGTGGATTTGGACCCAAGAGAGCAAAGTCAAGCCAACAAAACCATCATCCCCTCTCCTTAGTTAATGCTTAGCCCTCTTGCTGAGTTTATTTTCTTTTCAATAATTTGTGGTCACTGTTTGAAAGAAAAAAAAAAAAAAAGTATTACATGGCTCTTGTTATGGCACAGTTTAAGACAACTTCTCTGTAAAGTTCCCAAACACCTTATATCTAAGTTTACACTATGCAAAGGGGAAAAAAAATATATAACACCTAGGACAAATGATGACTAACCTGCTGTAAAACAACCATTATCATCTATATAAAATCATGGCAAAAACTAATCTAAAATGTTCCAGCTTCTTCTCAATTCTATAATTGAAAGAAAAATTTCATTTACTTATAACGTGATTGAGGAAATAATGGAATTTAGTGAGTGCCTTAAAGATGTGCATTTTATCACTTTAGACTTCAGGAATCAAGAACTTGATTTTACAAAGGCCATAGACTTGGGGGAAAAAAAAATAAAATTGAATTTGATAGTAACATAAAAATCATACGAATTTAAATCTCTGTGGTCCCTTTAGCAGCCAGAGTGAAATTGCTTCATTAGGGAAGTTCTGCCGTATAAGCCTATAACACTTGTTTCAGCCTGAAGAAATCTGAAATTAAATTGAGATTAAAGTTGGCCATTGACTTATGTGGTGGTTTGACCCTGGCTGGAGATCAGATGCCCTCCAAAGCCACTCTATCACTCCCCTTTTCAGCTGGACATGGAGAAAATAGATATTGAGAGGCTCAGGAGTCGAGATAAGGACAGGGAGAGATCATCCCACGATCAGCATCATGGGCAGAACAGACTCAGCACAGAATAAAGGAAAGAAACTCTCTAATTTATGACACTGCCCTGCACCCCCAGTGATAACGGAGTTGGGTGATGAGAAGTGCGACCAGATCTTAAAGCACTCACACCTCCCCCCCCCCCCTCCTCCCTTCTTAACAGGCTTAACCTTAGTCATGATTTTGGTCCCTTCTCCCCTGCCATTGTGGCACAGGGATGGGCCAGGAATGGGGCAATGGGGGTTTCAGTCAGTTCCTCACAAAGTTGTTTTCCTTCTTAGCTGGGAGGGCAGGAGGGCATTCCTCACACTCTTCCTCTGCTCCAGGTTGGGGAATTGGCCAGCCCCTTTTCAGTGGTCTGTGGGGACAGGACTAGGGGCAATGGCTGTAAACTGGAGCATAGGAAGTTCTGCCCCAACATACGGAACTTTTTCACAGTGAGGGTGACAGAGCCCTGGAACAGGCTGTCCAGGGAGGTGGTGGAGTCTCCTTCACTGGAGATATTCAAGTCTCGTCTGGATGCCTATCTATGTAATATGAGCTAGGGAGCTGCTTTGGCAGGGGGGTTGGACCCGATGTTCTCTCGAGGTCCCTTCCATCCCCTACGATTCTGTAATTCTGTGACTTGGGATGCTTTGAATCACACTGATGGCATGATGCCATCATGTACACATGCAAACTGGCCACGATTACTCTGCACTTCAAACCACAAAAGCCGGTAGAGATCTTGGTAACCGACATATATATGTGCTGAAATAAAGAGAGGAGATATATTTATTGGCAACAAATTAGCATTTTGCAGAGGGTCTAGTGGTGAAGACCTGTATATTTCTGAACTGTTGTTTGAACGTTTTATGTCAGCACCAAAATCTACACTGCAGTTCAATGACAAGAGAAAGTAGCTGGCTGGTGAGAAGATACAGAAGCAAGCCACACACAACAGTTCAGAATGACAAGTGGCCTTAGCACATTACTAAAACTCTCCTCCTGGGAAACAATTTCACATGTATAGTAGCAAAAGTGAGGTCCAAGGAGGACTGAAGCCTGGACAGCATTGCAGGTCTTTACAGGGAGCTTCTCCCAGGCTGGGAGGGCTTCAGGAAGAAGCACAAAGATACTTTATAGAAATGCGTAATAAATAGCAATTGGCTGCCAAAAATCACTAGAGACTACAGGAAAAGGTTGGGTGGGTGAAAGTCAAGAAAGCAGAGATGAAGAGTTGGTATTTGAGGCAAGAAAGCAGAGGAATCAGGACCCAAATAAAAGGGGCCTGGTCAAAGCATTCAGTTTGGATAACAGTAATGACAGCAACAGTCTTACAAGCTCTTTGGAGTTACAAAAGGAGGAAGAAACCAGTGGAAAGTCTGCATAATTTATTGGAAGCACACTGGCAGCCAGTCATCTCCAGGAGGTATCAAAAGAAACATCTGAGATCCCTGTTTGGAGAGAGGCAAGTCCAGAAGTGAGCTGAGAGACACCAGGACAGAGATAATGAGCTGAAGTTCCAGTGGAGAAAGGGGAAAGATGTGAAGGAGCAAACAAACCCCTGTGATCACCTGCACAGAGGCTGAAGAACAGACACATCTTCTTGTATAATAACAAGAAACTTGGAGATGCCAAGAGGTGGCTATGAACTTCAGAGCTAGTTCTGAATTTCATTGACAACTCGAAAAGGACAAAAATGTATTGCTGGTCCTGGGATTTTTATCAATGCTTAAGAAGGCTTTACTAAAAGACTAACAGTTGAGTTGATGGACCAGAGCATGAAGAAAGAAAGAAAGAAAGAAAGAAAAAAATCCATACATTAAGGATAATGCCTGGACATGCCTTTGGGCATAGCCCTGAGCAACATGCTCTGAGCATGGAGTTGTATGAGATGCCCCCTGCAAATCCCTACCAGTTTAAATCATTAGTCGACGGTGCTGTAATACCAGAAGACAAGAAATCCCAACAGCTTTCAATACAATAAATAGTATCAGCGGTCAGAAGAGAGGAGAAGGGGGCAGCAGCTCACATCTTTGCAACTGAGATCAAAATGTGGTCATCTGGTGAAGGAGAAGACCAAAGGGACAGCAAGAAATGATGGTCAAGGAAGCTACAGCTTATAGGCAAGATATATGTTAACAGAGGCAACGAAGTTGACTCCAAGAAGAGACTAAGTGAGAAGTTTCTTTCATCTGCAGCAGGAAAGGAGGAAGACAGAGTTGTGGTGGGACATGGGACAGCAGGTCGGCAGAACCCTATCTTGTCCATTTTATCTTCAAAAGGAGAAAAGCAGTGAGCTACCAGGCAGTGAAAAGAGACGAACGCTTGATGAATGGCGGTCAAGGGATGAAAAGACAGCTGGAGACTGCTGTTTAGTTAGAGAGATGGCAGAAGAGGGAAGACAATAGTCATAATTAAGGAAATCAGTCTGTGGCAGGATTTCTGCCAGCACAGTTTGGCAGCACAACAGCAAATGGATTTATGGATAAGGACCTTGTGTTTGGAGAAAGACAAAAAAAAAGAGAGAGGAGGTTTGGAGGCTTAAACCTGCAGAAACTCAACTGCTGCAGGGCTGGGTGCCAGAAGACTGGGCCATAAGAAGGAAAGGAGAGGTCCCGGTGACTGTAAGAGGACTGGGTCTCAACCAGTCAGATGCCTGATCAATGGTGCTGATGCAATGGTGAGGCTTTAATCGAGCCAATAACTCAATCATGGAAAAGGCAACAAGGTCCAGTCTATTCCATAAAGACCTAGAAAGTAAAAAGGTTAATCTCAGCACTGTGACTGGGCTCCTCTTGCCCTGTTGTTTATCAGCAGCCTGATGCATTGAAGGAAGCTGCCTAAGGCTTCTGTATCCATCAAAAGTGTTACTTTGGACAAAACCCACATTGTCTACTGGGGCGCTGAGGAGTGTCCTGATAATAAACCTTGGTTCCAACCCTGCTTGAGGGTTTACAGCATCCCAGCTATGATGGTTAGTGGGAAGCTTGGCAGCACAGCTCCCATTCCAGTCTCGAGGTCAGACTGGTTCACACTCTATCCCACACAATTGGCACAGGTATAGATCATTTCCTGGATAAATTTAACTTAAAAATGGAAAGCCCCAGCTGAAATTTCTGATGGTCAGTGGTAACCAATGCTGACCCATGGTTGAGCAGATCAAAATGTTAGTAGGTCATTAAGCATCTATTAGCAGCACTCCTAAATAATATAGTATGTAACAACTGAAATCTTCTGTGTTAAGTAAACAGATACCTTAGGTGGACATTCACATAAATGTCACAAATAAATAACATGTTCTCTTGGTAGGAAAACTGTTTCTAAAAATCAGCTTTCAGCCATTTGTCACAGGAGCCAAACATAAAGGTAACACGAGCTTTGCACATGACGTCCCAATGCTCCATTAGGAACGCCGCAGCGTCTTTCAAAAGCCATGCTCGGATTGCGCCTTTGCTTAAAATAAGACCTGACTTTGTTTAGTGATAACACAATCTATTTATTTTTAAAATGTTAAAATGCTCAGGGTGATATTTCCAGCCAACCCAGTTGCTCTCTACAATCCCAGGGGTGAGGACGGCTCCAGCCACCATTTTGGAGCCCCAGAGACACCCCAAGGGGACAGGGACAAGCTAGGACAACATGTATTTGCTTTAACATGCCCCATACTTAAAAGCTTAACTGTATCATCTGCATCAAGTCAACACAATTTACTTCACATCAGAGTCTGTAACTGAAAACAGAGCCATCAGAACCCAATTTTTCACTGCCGGCATGTGCAGGCCCTCTGTCAAGTCTTGAAATAGGGAAAAGCTCTGTTATAAGACTTGATGTTGGTAACAATTAAATTCAATGCAGGGGTCTGGTAGACTGATGACTGTCACAAAATAGAAATATATACAGCATATGAACAGTTTGCAGCCTACAAAAGTCCTTGGACTTATGGAGGGAAGATGAAGAGACTTGGTCCAGAGGTCCTGCACCCATCACCCAACCTCGACTTGCCTCTGCTCCTACACAAAGGCATTTTCAGTAAGAGTCAGCACCAAACCTCACTTTTCTGGAGAGATTACTGCATTTCCAGCCTAGGTAACGTCTTCTGTGCTGGGTTCAGGCCTGCTTTTGGAATTAATCTGTCAGAACACCCAAACACCACTCCTGCTGCTCATGCAGCCCATGCTCATTTACTATCCCCAGCAAGTAGACCCGCTCAAAGTGAAAAGCTTCCCACACCACAACAAACCCATGAAAAAAAGCTGAAAGCTATGGTTTAAAACTAAAAAAAGTGGGTGTAATAACCACTGCCTTGCCCCACTGAACCACGCTCTGCAGCTGACAACGCTGACCCATACTCCTCAAAATAAGCAAATGACCCAAAAATCCCCCCAAAACTGGGTACTCCAAGCTCACGTTCTTAAACTCAGTGCTATAGAAGAGGGCACTGGTTTTTATGTCGTCAATTTAAATGAGCATTACATAAAAGGGATGATCTTAGACTGGTCTTTTAATATTGCAGAGGTCCTAACAAAATAGAATTAAATAGGCTCTCATCCAGACAAATAGCCAGCTCCAGCCCTATAAATTTTTCACCCTTAATTTTGAGTGCGTCCACGGCAGTTAGCCATGATGCTTAACGCTTGGACAGCCATAACAGAAAATCTGGAGAATAGATGTTCATTTTTAGGCTTAATTCTTACTCTCTGCAGTCACTCAGAGCCTTTTTTTTTCTTTTAGTCCCAAGGGAAATGCAGTCAATGCCTCCACATGGGATGCAGCTGCCCAAAGCAAGGGATCCCATCCAGCCCAGCTGCCTGTGTGGCCTGGGCAGCTCCAGAGGGGATACGGCCAAACAGTTTCAGCATAGAGTTTCACCCCTTGAAAGGGTCACAGTGTTCCTGTGAACTACGGAAGTACCTATAGCAAAACTGTCTGGGGAGAACAGTCTACAAATCAGAAGAGACACTGATTATTTCACGGTAGTGTAGAATCACAGAATCACAGAATTGTAGGGGTTGGAACTCTACAATCCATCCAACTTCCCTTAAGTGCTAATTCATCTCCTCTTAACTCATAACCTACTGTGTTACCACAAGCAAAAACAATGTCATCAGGATTCTGATAATGCTGCACACGTAAGAGATATGCAAGAGCCAGCTGCCAGTGCTGAGGCACGTCACGCTTGCGAGAGCTCAAAAAGGGAATGAAATCATTGATTTCTGCACATTAAGTCATCTTAAAAATATCAAGCTTATAACGGTGAGGACTCTTTTTCCCTGCTGAATAACCTGGATGACACAAATGAAAGAGTCATCATTTGTTATTTGAAAACACGATTAAGAAAACAGGTTATTAAGAAATGGGAACTAAATGCAAACTTGCACTGACATCTGAGAATGGGGTGCTAATTTACTGTATTACGGCAAAATGATGATTGTGTTAAAATCCTTAGCTAATTTAGGTGACTTACCCTTTGCATTGTACTCAGTGTGCAAAATGAAAGCCACAAAAATACTTTCTATTTGTAAGAGATGTAATTACTTAAACGTGCTTCTATAAGAAACGTTCTGCTCTTGTTAAATCACAAGGCTTAATATTAACGGTTTCATCTTGCGATGGTGCCTTGTAATGACCACAGAATGGCAAGGGCATTGCATCCCAATGCCAGGTTACACCCATCCTTGCAAAATAATCCTTCAGTTTTTTATACCAGAAAAATTTAGAAGTGATAGTTATTTTATGTGGTGTTAAAAGCCTGACACACAAGACCAAATCCATCCTGGGTATAAAAAGAACATTTGAAGAGGAGCCAAATCATGTTGTGCCATAAGTAAGTTTGTCTATAAATTAAAGCACTATTTGGAAAGCAGCCATAAGCAGTGATGACACTCAAGGATGTGTGTGCGGCTACATAAATGATAGAGGAGTTAAGAAAAAACGTCCAAACAAGGTACTTTTTGCTCTTCCCCCCCAATTACATACTATTGCAAAGCTACACTGAGTGGTAGCTAACATGCATTCTGCATCACAAGTAGCTATGTAGAGCAGCTGGCAGGCTGAGAGTTTGCACACAGCATGCCCAGCAGTAATTCATAATCCTGCCTCTAGTGCCCTGGGCACCACCTCTATTTATTTATTTATTTAAAGGGAGTCCAAAAAAATTGTAATCCAGTCGTATATTTTTCAGTTCCACTTAATGCTTACAAACCAGAACAGAGCTAGTGGGAGTATTGACATGGAAGAGTTTGACCAGGAAAATGTCTGATTTCCTCTGCAGGGATATTTTTGTCATCTCCCTATTAACACATTTATTATAGATTTTATTCCCCCCCCGCAAAGTAGAAGCATTTGTCACAAGCCAGTGCTCTGACATTTCGACAAAAGCATGGTAGTTTTAAAATTTTAAAATACAGTTTTGATTCAGTTGTCGACATCTATTGTTGACAGAAACATGTTGACATAAAAGTCTTATTGTTTAAGAATGTAAAAAACCCCAAACACAGCAAGCTTCTGCAGGACAGAAGTTAGGGATTTTTGTTGTTGTTGTTTTTGCTGTCTGTTGACTTGTAAATGTTTTGTCTGGAAAAAAAAATCATAAAAAGAAGCAAAATGAGGGAATTTGGAGGATTCAGTCAGCACCAGAAGCAGCCTTCAGCCTTTCCAGGCTATTTGACATCCTCCAAATGAAAAAAGCAAACCACAATCTCAGATTTATCCTCTTTGAAGCAAGCAACTACCAAATCTGACCTTGGCAATCATTTCTATCACTAACAGGTTTCGCTCACCCCCGTTTGTACAAGAGGATACACCCCCCAAAACTGTGTTATTTTAAAAAAACTTTATAAAAACAACATGCACTTTCGGGTGAACAGTTATCTAATAAAAAGCATCACCTATTTCAGCAATGGGATTTCTTTCAAGCTCTGGTATAACACTCAGGCAAAAAAAGACATCGGGAAAAAAATAAATCCAGTGACATTCACTGTAGTAAATGTAAGCAAATATATTTGTCACTATACAACCCCTGTAATCCTGCTTTCCTCCATCTGGCACAATCCCATTGCTCAATGTTATATATATTTTAAACTCAGCAGGAGGAATATTGTACTTGCTTTGTAGGACTGCATCCTCAAAGGAAAGCAAATATACAGTCACAGTTTCCCATGCTATGATTCAGTTGTAAAAAAGCCAGAGCTATTAATAAGCCATGATCTTATAAACTAATGATTATCATCCTTAAGACTCAAAACAATGTGATTATTAACTACACTTGAGTTGAACTTGGCTCTGAGCATAACTTCCCTGTAGAAGCTGGAGCAACTTTATTTATGTACTTTTTGTTGAAGAAAAGTAGTAAAATTGAGTTGACTGCTAATTGTCTCCTAACAGCTTTTTTTTTGTTTGGTAGAGAGGGAAAAAAACCCGCCCAGACATTTGTTTTCTTTTTCTCTTAATAAATAAAAGGCAAATGTTATGTCCAAGTCTTCTATTGATACGACTGTCTACACTCCTTTGGTAACGGATGTGTTTTCATCATTATGTATTTTACATAAACAGGCTTGTGAAACGCTGAGCGGCCGCTCAAGATGCGGCATGAGGCAGGCGATTGGTATGGCACAAAAGACTGACTCCAGCGCTCACTGATCTCGCTTAAGTACATAATCATTTGTTTTTCCTTCTTAACGCAGTGTTTACTGTCGCTCGGCTGCAACGGGTTTTGTTCGGTGTTATTATAAAATAAAGCTGCACCTCATTTCCCAGTCAATTGCCTCAAAATTCAAGACATTTGGAACCAAGATATTTGACAATGGGGGAAATCAAGCAGCTGAAAACCCCCAATTCATCATTTTACAACTTAAAAAGCTCAAGTAGGGCTGGAGTTAAGTGATCATCTACACACAGACGCTGAACAAGCCTTTGCGGGCATGATTTTTTGCAATTGCTCTCCTTGCTGTATTGCTTCAGCCCTAAAGAAACCCTCTGTCTATTCAAGCCTGGAAGTGCCGCTCTTGTGGCGCCACATGGAGCAAATCTGAAAAGCTGCACAGCTTTTTGGGAAAGCTTGACTAAGATGTGACCAGCTTTCCATACCACCAGCACGCAAGTTGGTAACCTACCCCACACCCAATTTATTGGCTGAACAGCTGCTTGTCAAAGTACAGAATGATACCACAGTTGGTTACCTCTTGATATATAGTGTCTTTATACTTTAATATCAAGTTCCAAATATCTTTATACAGAATCAAAGAATCACAGAATGATCAGGGCTGGAAGGGACCTTAGAGATCATCAAGTTCCCACCCCCTACCATGGGCAGGGACACCTCTCACTAGACCAGGCTGCTCAAGGCCCCATCCAACCCAGCCTTGAACACCTCCAGGGAGAGGGCAGACACCACCTCCCTGGACAACCTGTGCCACTGTCTTACCACCCAAATAGCAAAGGATTTTCTCCTAATATCCCATCTAAATCTACCCCCTTCCAATTTAAAACCATTCCCCCTCATCCTATCACTGCATGCCCTTCTAAAAAGCTCCCCCCTGCCCCAGCTTTCCTGCAGCCTCTTCAGGTACTGGAAGGCCACTCTAAGATTTCCCCGGAGCCTGCTCTTCTCCAGGCTGAACAACCTAAATTCTCTCAGCCTGTCTTTGTAAGACAGGTGCTCCAGCCCTCTAATCATCTTCACGGCCTCCTCTGGACCCATTCCAACAGTTCCATGTCCTTCTTATGTTGGGAACTCCAGAACTGGACACAGCAGTATCTTATTAAAGAAAAAGTAGAACTGAGATCCTGAGATCTTATCAAGTCCTTTAAGATGCTAGAAACTGTAAAAATAATAAAGAAAAACTATTATTTGTTTTCACACTGAATATCTTTTTGCCACATCTTGGACGACAGACTCTTGGGCTCTCTGCAAATCAAGAAGTCAACTGCACATCTGAGAACCTGGAGGCGTCTTAAAAGAGAAGCAGATGGCCCATCTGAAAAAAATCCAACCCACGTTAAACCTGGAATTTCTTCTCATCCTGCACACTTAAACCATGGAATAAATTGCCACAGAAGGTCTTGAATTTTAGAACTGCTTGTAAAATGTTTGAGAATTAAATATACAACTCACCAAGGATTATAAAGTATAAAGCCACCAACTCTGGGTGAGGACGCTCTTCAGCAACTTATTTTGGCTGCTGTAAATGATAGTACACCAGGCTAGATGGACCTTTGGTTTCACCCAGTGTGATCCAGTGTTTATTTAAGACAAGTCAATAATAGCAATTAAATCCTGGTGGAAAGATATACGGTACATAGCATTCACCTTGGTAGTCACAACGTAACGCTTGAAGACAAGGTAGTGGTAGAACCAACACATCTCACTCTGTCCCTCTGGGTCCTTTTTCCTCCCTGTCTTCTGACACATGGGGTGGCTGTAGTCAACACAGCTCCAAATAAACCAGGTTTACATTTGCTGGGTGATGAAGGCATAGCTGCGATTTAGTGAGTTGGAGCACACCTAACAACCGCTTGGGCAAACCTGCCAGCTCATTTTCAAGACTTTGGGCAAGTCCCTCTAATGGGAGCCTCTTCCCTGCCAGGAAACTTCCCAGAACATCAAGAGCTTTTGGCAACTAGCTGAAGATGCTTGCCACAAGCTCCTTCGCAAGCCAACACAAAACGCAAGCCAATATTATGAGGAAATGAAGAACACATACTTGGAGAAAGTGAAGCAACTACATCAGCGATCAATACGTGCTTGCAATAACATAATTAAACAAATCACAAAGGCCCCAATGAAGATTTTATGATCTACTTTGCAACAACAGTATCATAAAACATCTTTGTGGTAGAGCAATACCCTGAGGGCTTTGAGACCAGAGCACCCACACACCCAAAGACAGCTCGGACAGAACAGGGAGATGTTTTTGTTTCATTACTGCCTTGATGTGTCTTTAGCAGATCAATCAGACCTAAGGTCCACCTGGCCACCGCTTTCAGCCTGAGTGGGGGCCAGGCGCCTGCAGGAAGAAAGCCAACCCATGGGGAACCATATGGTGACACCACCTCAGTGTCACTTTACCTCTTAGCTTCCAGCTGTCCGGGCTTTTGAGCTTTTACCCTCCAAAGCCTCTGGGAGAATTTTGTTTCAGGGGTTTGCCAACAGTTTTCCCAAAGCCTTTAAAAGCTTTTGGTATTCCCACTTCTCAGGGCGATGGGTTAAAACCCATCAGCCAGCACCGCTCAAGGGCTGACCTGACTTTATGGACAGCAATCTATCCCGGAAGGGGAAGAGAGTGGGAAATACAGTCATAGAGGCTGAAATACCTTTTAAGATCACCTAATGCTTGTAATAAACCTAAAAAGCAGCTGATGTAATGGATAAAATAACTTCTGGCTACTCCTTGGAGGCTGTATGTCAGACCCACTGTCTCTGAGCTATGCACACAGTAGCGCAGGTACTGGGCAGAAGAAGGGCTGCAAACACCCAGACTAACAGAAGGCCCCATTATTTATTAGCAGTGGTGATAAAAAGTGCTCCCCAACTTGCTCCCTCCTACAAAAAAAAGCCTTTTTCTCGTTTGTTTGCCAAGGCCAAGAGTGAGAGAAACGACTGAACTTTCCCTAGTTCTCCCAGTAAGGACGGCACAGCCTATTTGACCCATCCCTTTTGCATCGCAGATCCCGTTTGCTTTCTTACACCATTAATTTGGCTGCTCCCCAGACCCCCCAACACTGTAGTGGTGGGACACCTCTTTCCCAAGAGCACAACAGGAAGACAAGTACTTCTTCCTGGAGAAACAAAAATTAAACTATATTTTCCTATAGGACATGTCAGTCATTAGGCAACAAACATTTCCAATTGTCCATCCCATTCTTTTTTCCCAAGAAAATTCAAGACAATTAGGTTAATAGGTCAGCAGATGGTAAGGTTTCAGTGGAAGCACAACATTTGTGAACAAGGTGTTCAATGTAGATGAAACCTGATTCGTATTCACTGAATTCTACTCAAAGACCAGACATAACTTTTGAGGCACAGAGAGGACAGAGAAATTAACTAAGTTATAGTAGATGAAAACTTGTCTGATACCTCCTAATGGGTGATTTGTAATAAATATAAGTTTGTGCCAGTGAAATGGAAAGGAAGAAGAACAGGCAACCTCTGACAGTGAGGGGTGTAAAAAGTGCCTTATTTTACTGCGAGAGTGAAGACTGGTCTGAGCAGGAGCACCCATTTTATAAAACAAACTAAAATTCAAAATAAGCCAAAATACAGTAAAAGCTGCTCCAGCCTGCACTCTTCCTTCCCAGGACAGTCAAGGCAGCTATGATGCATGCAGGGCACTGAGTCTGGGTCTTGCAAATCAGAAAATATTTAAAGACGTCAACATGCAATTCCATTTTACTATTTACCAAGTTAGCTATTTTCTGACTTTTAAGAGTCAGCCTTATTCCCCCGGCATCCGGAGTGAGTATATAAATCCCTGCAGTCCTTCAAAAGGTATTAGGGAGCACCAGGGGAAAGAATTTCTGGGAAAAAAAGAAACCATACAGGTAAGACAATAGAAAGGTCAAGAAAGAAGATATCAGAGAAGCCATGCAGGGTACTTACACTGGAATCCAAGTCTTGCCAACTAAGTTTTTAATGAAAAGCTAAATTTTTAGGTTCTTATCTCAGAAAAGGAGTAATGTAAAGGTCAGCTTAGTAGAATCATTGTTGCAACTCAATAGAAGTTCAGCATTACAGCAGGGAGAAGAGCCACATGAGAGGGAACCCAGCACTTCTTGCCACAGTTATAGAGATTTAATAAAAAGGATTAATTCTGGAGTCTGACTCCTAACCCGGGCTGCAGCAAGAGAAAACCACCAAAACAACAAATCCTCCAAACCACCAAATCAAACAAATCAATAGCATTACCAATACTCTAACGTCCTATTTACTGATGTCTCATACTCATCTCAGCCACCTCCTACTGGACTTTTAAAAAGGTTCAGAGCATTATATTCAGCTGCTACATGAATTTACAAATAAATAAAGGTCTGATACAGCCAGCTGTAATTCTGATTTGAAAAGACATTAACATTTCCCTTCACCTTGCTACTACTTTCTGACAACATCCATCACAGCAATTCACACTGCTTTTAGTAGGAAATACAAGATAATAAAGTTTTAGGATGGTCAGGAAGGAAATTGTCTTTTGACACTCCTACCCGTACAGATATAAACTGTTTTACTGCTCCTGAAAATTGTCAGCACGCAAAATGTACCCCAGGGATTTTTGAGAGTTAAGAGGTGAGATGGTTTCTGTAATGTTGAGAAAATAACTACACTGGAGCCCTCAGAGACAGAGATATAAATGGGAAATCACATGGGTTCTGTTTGAAGGAAGTTGCTGTTATGTCCCATGAGAGATAGGTACCACCATACTCATTTTCAAGTCATCGTGAAAGTAAAAAAAATACCCAATTATATATAAATCTGTTATTATAGCTCAATTGTCCCTCTGGCATGACATAAAGACCGCAATTTCTTCTTTACCTTACACACCAAACATTTAAAAAACCTCAAACAACCAAAAAACACACAAAAAATGTGCATTTTTAAGTTTCAAAATGGATGGATGAAGAGAGGACACGCTTTGTCTGGGGCTATCTGCACCAAGCAGGACCTTCCTCTCTCAGTCCTGTCTGTGAGTCAACCTGTCACAATCCTCAGTGGCAGGCTTCCCAAATTCCCACATCTTTTTCCTTGCCATGCCCTAGGATCATCTGAGCTGGTTGCTGAGATCTCCTCCTGCTGACTGTGGTTTTGCTCACAGCCAGGGACGTGTTTTGCTGTTTTGCTTTGGTTTAACATCACAAATATGCACCTGTGTGGTTTACGATCTTCAATCGTGTTGATTTATAAGCTCTTTGTGGAAAACCAAATAATTTCATTATTTTCAGTGACAGCTCACACGGACAAACAAGCAAACTAAGCAGCTGTCAAATTAAAACTGTATTTCCATAATCTTATGTTGGCCCACCAGCATCCGCCCTAGCCACGTTGAAGGAGTTACCTCCTCCCATGTTTTTTTCAAAGCAATACAATTTAAAAAAAAAAAAATCTTTAACACAAGCTCCAGTTTTCTTCTTGGTATGTGGTAAACATCTTTGCTAAACCTGTTTAATATTACTTGTGCAAATTTAGATCAAAGCATGGCATCTATGTTTCCATTACTTTTTTCAGTACAACACACTACCCCCATTTTATATTTATGCAGAGATGCACAATGTACATCTACAGATACTGTGTGGAAAACAGTAAGCCCTATCTCAGTTTCAACCTGAGCTGCTCTTCCAAATTCTTCCTCTCTTGCCACTACCCAGGAGACTCAAGGCATTATAAAGCAAATGCACTCACCAGAAAATACCCGTCACTGGACCTCAAGTGTTGGCCAGTTTGTTTATGAACCAAACAATGAATATTTCATTCAAAATGCCTCTTCTGCTCACGAAGGTGAGCTCCATCACTCTCCAAAACATCAGCCCTTTGCTATGGGCCACTGCTTTATCAGTCCATGGTCTGAAGGTCCTGCTGGATCCCAAAACTAGGTGAAGTCCCAAAATGACAGCTCTGCCTAAGTGTAGTATATGATGTAACAGATGGTGTAACAGTAAGGAGGTAATAGTCCAAAATGGTCCTCTTTTTGGGGGGTTCTGGAGCAGAAAAAGACTTCTAAAGACTTGTTTTTCTGTCCTCTTTTCTTCCCCCATCCTGCTCCATAAGACTGTCCAACTGCAGCCTAAATCATATTTTTCATCTAAGGAGATGGATGCCTGCTCCAAAAACATCTTCTTCAGAAGAGGATGTGGTGTGATTCAGACAGATGCTCTCATGCAAGGATTCAGCTGCACAACACCATCCAGGCAGAATACCATAATATTATCTAGCTTTTGTACAGGAGCTCCAGACTCACACTGATTTTTCTTTGCTTATTTGAATGAATTATTGCCCCGCTGATAGAAATAATTACTGTAAATAGCCTTATAAAACGTTTTCCTTTCAATTAAGAAAACATCACCAAAAAAAAAATAACCCCTGATTATGAGTACACTGTAAATTATGTATTGCTATACTGTAAATCATCTCGGAGCCAATTAGCCAGGAAGGTAAGAGAACCAGGAGCCTTGAGAATTACTGTAAGATGATGTGGCTGATCATTTCACGACTTGCTTTGTTCCTCCTTGCGTGCAATGGGATAACGTGAAATAATGCGTGCCATCTGGCACCAGCGCGAAAACCAGAATAATGTATATCATCACCCGATGTCTGCACCAGCATATGTATTTCTGAGAGAGACGAGGAGGGATTTGTTATCTGTCCTGATAATATTTGTTATCTGTCTTATGCTGAATGGATACTGTAGCTATTATTTTATGTTGTCAGGAAGAAACGTCTTTTAGTTGTTATTAACATCCTACACATCTGAAATCACACCGTGATTTAATAACACATAATTCACCGTTTCTAAGCGAGTACTGGAACAGCTTTGAAGAATTAGTCAAAGATGAAAAAGGCAAGAAAATACACCAAAAATTTGATTTTATCTTGAGCTCTCAGCCGTAACTATTTTGCAGTAGCAGAAAGAGCCTAAAGGTTTCCCCAGTTGCTGAACAGTGGTATCTTATAGGGTTCTGAAAGATATTTATTAGCAATTTATTGAGCTGCTGAGTACTTTATGATACTTTCACACTATCCAATTTAAATCTAGCTACAGAAGTAGCGAGCTTACTGGCAAACTGGGGTATGGTACTTGAGGTATGGACAAAAAAATATATCCATATTACACTTTCTTCCCAAGTTGAGAGAATAGCCTTGAATATTAAATTTCCAGTTAGTTTCAGAAGATCAAAGTTATTATGAGTTGAATATTTAAATATATGCAGATAGTATTTATTGTAAATTAACTAAACTCAGCCTGAGTCAGCTGAAATACTGGATTTGAAATGCTGAGCAATTCTCAGCATGGTGGTACTGTGTGTCACTATAACAGTTTAGGGAGGCAGGAGAGGAAATCCCTTTTATTTCCCACATCAAGTTTTCTTCAAAAGTGGATTTGTTAGGCACACCATTGTCTGCTCTCACTATTAGAGTGGATGTCTTGATATGTTTGGCGTTGTTCATAAAACACACCAGCTCTAAGAGTCAAATTTCTGTGAGGCTCTAAAAAATAAAGAAAAAACTCTTTTTATCATGTATGTTTTGGAAGAAAACTTAAAATTATAGTTCGCCTCCATCTTAATATTAAAACGCATCCAAGATATGGACATTTATTTAACAGCCATATTATTAAGGTATAGATTTGCAAGGGCAAGACTTAAGTTTTTTGCTGGACAAGTCTCCCTGACTGTCAGAAGTGACCCAAAATCTGGGCTGCAAATTTTCCGCCTGCTTCTTTTTGGAAGAAGACTGGTCAAGGAGGGACTGAAAACATCACAACACCAACAAGAAGCCCTATGGCTCCTTGCATATTCCAGGATGGGATGAAGTCTTTATTTGTTAAGATAAATGTGTGCTTTAGATTCCTGCCTGTAACATGTTGTATTATTCCTATTCTATTTCCCTATGGGAATAAAGTGTATTCTTATAGTAGCCACCTATTTGAGATGTATTTAAAGTTTTCTCTTCTTTTAGTTCATTCCATGAGGAAAATGTTCATATAAAACTCATCGCTCACATAGAATTCCCACTTCCACTAAAATCATACATACACAGCAAGACAACTTAGAAACCACTGCCACTGCCCTGCCTTCAGCCATCTACCCCGTCAAGACAACCATGGTTATGTTCTTACCATACATGAAAAATACTCCAGAGTTACAAAATATCAAATATTTTGGCCTTAAAAAGCACAATCAGGGAAGACCATGAAAAGAAATTATTTTTTGATGCCTACAAACACAGGAAGACCTACATTTAGCCTCTCAACTGCATGACAAACCTTACTGTGTCCTTAACATGCAGCCTCCTTGCAACACACAACACAAAGTGACAACACCCAACTCCAAAATCTCTTTCCAAATTGCAAGAGCCCTATGAAGACTATGAAAGCCCTTGAAAAGTTATCTCATTGTGAGAGTTACATCATAAAGAGCACTTACCCTTGAAGGGCTTTTTCTCCAAACCAATCTCCCTTCCCTAGAGTACGAAGAAAGACTGGATCTTCACTGGGGGAGTCTTCACGAGTAACATTCACCTGTTGAAAAAGCAAACACCCCCAGCATTTAAACTTTCCATTAACAAATAAAACCTGGTTCTTTTTCAGAGAGGGATTCGTGATCTCTCAGGAAAAATCTAGTCACTATCTCTTCTTGAAACCATGTAATACTCCAGGGTCTTGCACTTTTCCCTCAGCATCACCAGCCATCCACACAAGAAAATAAGCAGTTATTTTGCACTAAGGTGTCTACTTGTCTTGCAAAAATACAGTATTTCTGTTTTTTTCAGGGTTTTAACTCTAAACATGGCATTGGCTGCATATGCACAGCCATTGTCCTCATTTAGACAGCAGCAGAAAAATATTTCCTGTGTATCAGACAGTTGCATGGCATAGGCTTACAGATTTGTATCATAGAACAGTTTCAGTGGAAAGGGACCTCAAAAGACTCAAAGAGACCCCTGAGTTCCCCCAGTGCCACACCTGCCATGGGCAGGGACACCCCCCACTAGCCCAGGGTGCCCAAAGCCCCATCCAACCTGGCCTTGAACCCTGCCAGGGACCAGGGGCAGCCACAGCTTTTCTGGGCACCCTGTGCCAGGGCCTCACCGCCCTCATAGGGAAGGATTTCTGCCTCCCAGCACTTTTCCAGCTGTCCTCCTGCAGCTGAAGGCCATTCCCCTGTCCTGTCCCTCCCTGCCCTTGGCACCAGCCCCTCTCCAGCTTTCCTGGAGCCCCTCGAGGGACTGGAAGGCGCTTGGACACCTCCTCAGAAGCAGGTGTCTGTTCTCCAGGCTGAACCAGCCCAGCTCTCACAGTCCTCTGATCAGCTTTGATTACCTTTGTTCCAAATGATTTCTTGCATTGCTAAGTTAAAGAAGAGGAGTAACAGAAATAGTCTCCATTTCATCATAACTGAAATGAGAAGTTGGAAGCATTACAGGATGAAGGATGTCTCCTCTCCTTTTTACCATCTCCCAAATTGAGGGAGGGGTCAACTCTAGCTGGAGCAAAAAATCAAAAATTATCTTCCTTTGCATTCACGTGGAAATATCATCCTAGTTTTTATTTCTTTATATTTGCAGTGAAATAGGAAAGCAATTGCTGCTGATGGAAAGCTGACTTCCTATCTAGGGCAAGATCTTGCACCAGGGACGGGGTAACCTGACGTAAGCCTAAGGTGAAGAAGCTGGCACTGCAACAAAAGAAAGATGGCTTCATAACTGCGAGTGAGGATTTCCTATTGCTGGGCAGTCCTTTTTATTTTCTGAAATTATTTCAGAAGAAAATTAGCAATTGATCATCTGAATACCCTCAGCTCTAGTTTCCCCTGCCATATGGGATACAAATCCCAGCTGATAAAGCCCCCAGCATCCAGAGGGTGCTGAGGATGGCATGACATACCAAGGATGTCAAGATGAAAGATGAATGTTCTTGATGTCATGTCCCTCTATGAGAAAGACTTTGTCCTTTTTAGTTGTTGTCAGATGTAACTCTTACCTCTTATAGTAAGAGATGGCAGGTAAAATACAACCCCCTGCATAGGAGAGATCATCTCTCCCAATATCTATAAATCTTGCTGTCCAGGTTCTTTCTATGCTCAGGGGAGAGGGACAGGCATTGCCAAAGACAGAGTTACCCCAAATTTAATTGGGATGAGCAGCTCTCTGGAGGTACCTCGCATACACAGGAAAAGAATCATTTATCTGCTGCTCCTCTTCAGGCTGTTGAGCTTTAATCAGAACTTTTCACAGAATCAATCACAAGGTTGGAAGAAAAATCACAGAATCACAAGGTTGGAAGAAATTTGCATATGCAAATCCACAAAGTCAAAATCCTTTCAAGATTTAGAGACATTACAGGTGAATTTAGCCATTACACTTCCATTGTGGCCTGCACTCTCTCCCATCACTTTTACAGATGGTAAAACCAGTGGCTTTGAGTCATCAATGAGTGCTCAGTCAATACCACACTACATTTAACATCTGCAGTGAGTCATCCAAGATCAGATGAGGGTACGGAACGCATAATGGGTGAGCCAGGAAGATGTATAGCTGATATAAAACCAACCCAAACAATACTTGGACAAACAACAGGAACGTTAATACATATTTAAGCTCTTTCTCCATGACCTCCACGGATCCTAAGGTATTACCAGAGTTTGATTTCTATGTGGTTCAAAGCAATAAGCTATTTGAATAGCCACAGCAGGGGGGTTGGACTAGATGATCTCCAGAGGTCCCTTTCAACTCCAATCATTCCATAATGAAGAACCTGCACAATACAGCATTAAGTTGGTGCCACTCCATGGCTCTTAAAGGGAAAATGGTGTATGATGGCACAGCATGGCACATGCTGTCTCTGCCACAGGCAGGCAGCAGCAACACTTGGCAAGCAGAAAAGACTGAGCTGTTTTCATCTGACCTATTATTCAACAGTTTTCTGCACACAGAGTGTTTTGAACACACCTTTGATTTCTGTTTACTTGGACTTGAGGAAACATGATAAAATGGATAAACTAAATGAGCTCAGGAGGGGGATTAAGTATGGTTGGTAGAGTTGATGGAGGAAAAAAAAAAAAGGGGAAAAGGGTTTTGTTCCTGAGAGAACTGTGCATAGGATGAAAGAAAATTGAGCAGAAGTCTCCCTAAGCATTTCTGCAATAAGTGCTGGGCTCAGAAATGTAAATAATCTTCTCTGTTCACTTGACTGTCACCACAGACCCTCTGACATAGAAAAGGCAGGTTTTATAAGCAGCTTTCATTGATAGCGCTTACACGATCCTGCTGACTACAGAAAGTACGTGAGAGGTCCCAGGTATATGAGAGGCTTATTAAGCTGCCTGGGTTGGTTTTAGCACGGAACATTACTCTCTGCTGCTTCAGAAATTCCCAGGCAGCATACGTGAGTTTATTAATTCTGTATTTCATTGCTATTTATTCCATGCTTTACTGCTGAGATGCTACTCCTCCTGTTCTGGGCTGCATCCTCATCATGGGGATGTTATTACACCCACTATGTAGCTCTTATGTCCCAATACAGGTATTGAAACAAAACATTCTCTAACTCCATCCATGTTCCATCAACCTCTGATACTCCTTTTGCAAATCAGGAAGGTTGGAGGAGAAAACTTGGAAGAATTTAACTGTATCTGGAGGGAATTTCTGTCAAGCCCCCAGGATCCAGTTGAGGGTCTGGGAATTTCTCAGTAAGGTTGTTTTATTTTAACTCCCTTTTTCAGCAGTCACAGTAAGACAAAATAGCAAAGGGCAAGGAAAAAAAAAAACAAAGAGCATCTCAAGCAGGACTACAGGGCTCTGGAGCAATGGCCAAGAGGACGGGTGGCTTTCTCCTCTATCCTGCAAGGGTTTAAGGAGGTGCAAGGTCAACAACTGGTTGCCCAGCTGGTGCCAGCAACAGGGATTTGGCTTTTACAACCCAGGGACTCTCATCAGTTTGAGGACTGCTAGGAAGGGATGGGATCCACCTGGCCAAGCAGAGCAAAACCATCTTTACCGACAGGATGGCCAACATGGCAAGGAGGGTTTCAAACACTTGATGAGGGAGGGAGGTGCATGTTCCCTTTATTTTTGCCAATTAAAAAGGGGAATGAAAGAAAGCAAAAAAAAGAAAGGATTTTAAGCATGCAAGACGGATGTCCTTCTGGGAAAAGGAGAACTATTACTTCTGAGTGGAGGGAAGCAAAAAGGCACAAGGGAATATCAAACTTGGCTTTCTGTGATATGTGGTTATTGTCATTTCAGAAATTTGTCCATATCTTATTAATTTGAAAAAGACTGGGTTTTAATTCTGATGAGGACTAGCTCCCAGAGATAGAGAGAGTAAAAGATGACAGTGAAAAATCTGCTATTAATACCAAGATCTAGCAGCTGCCTTGGGAAACAACCCAACAGTGTGTACAACAGCCACAGTCTTTCTCTAGGGATGCCGTTGGGGGTTTTGCTACCCTTATTTATGCAAGGCCAAAGTGAATATGTGCATCGGTGCAAAAACCCGAGCCATGAACAAGTAGGTGGGGGTTGGCCTACTTTCAAGCATATTTATCCAGTTGTGTTTACTTTCAATGCATCCCATCTCATCTGCAGCGGGAAATCACTGTGTATTCCCTTGAATATCTCCATCCTGCTACATGGAAAGAAGCCAAGTGTTTCTGAAGTGTAATTGTATCAGGCCAGCTAAAAAGATGAAGTTAAATGGAAGGAAAAATCTCATTCTATGAAGTCCCATCAGGATTTTACAGGAAAAGAGGTCAAATAGCAGATTTTCCCTGTGAGCAGTAGAACATAAACTTGGACCTTTTTTCTTCCCCAAGGAGAGAGCTCAGACTTCTTTGGCTTCCTATTATTTAATTTGGAGAAGCTGAGAAGAGATAGCCATGGGAATGAAGTCTGGAAGTCAGACTCGTAAGAAAGATACTCAGCAAAGAAAACATCGAGTGTTGTAATGCATACTGCTTAAACTTTTTTTTAAAATACTGAGCTTTTTGGTCATTTACCGAGAGACTCAACAACTGGTTTCAACCCCAAAGTGTTCACTGTGAGCACATGTGTAAAACAGCATGAGATCTGTTTTTTTCCCCCCCTCAGGCCACTCTTCTCTACTGATACAGCGCCAAGAAGTTTAATTAAATGTCAAGTGTTGCAACATTTGTGCCTTGGGGAAAGGAGAGAGAAAGCACTGGCTGGCACTGAATTTAGAGAGCACATCACAATCGTCGCCATCATCCCACTTGCCTGCAAAGGGTGTCAACTTACCTTTCCTTTGCTGATTATAAAGAAAGTGTCCCCTCGAGCACCTTGCCGTATAATATACTCTCCACTTTCATAGTGTGTCTGTAAGAAAAAAAATAATCACAACAGGACATAAATTAAGATGAACCAACAGAATCTGAGACTCTTCAACAGATAGTTTGGTGGTTTGGCTGGAAAATGCTTATGGAAACATAATCCAGGACCAATTTTATACCAGTCAGACACTGGCTGTGATTTAAAAATTGTCCTGTGTCAAGGAATATAATAATTAAAATGGAACTGTTTATGGCTTGCTCATTTTTCTCCTTACGGTGCTAGTGCCAGCTTTTGCCCAGATGAATTATCCTCACAGCCTAAATCCATTTATACTAAGTAAACCAGACAGAGGAATTTTCAACAGAGAATATGGTACGTGAACTAAACTGCAATAATATGTCTGTTGTAAAAATAGTTCTTTTCCTTGGGCTTAGGGTTTTTTTGGGGGCTGTTTTTGGTATTTTTTTCAGCTTTGCTAGCAAGGGGTTTATTCAACAAATAATTTTTGCTTTTCTCTTGTTATTATAGTAGTTTAATCCAACTTTTTCCACCTTATTTTGTGGAATATTGCTTGCTAAATTTATGTCACAGCTTATTAAAGCTTGCCTCTAAACTTAATAGCATAGCTTCATCCCTTTTATTACCCCATCAAAATCAATATGCATTCATACATCACCCAAAAAAAAAGTAAATGCTGGTATGTTTTAAATAAAGACAACATTCAGCCTTGGTCCCCCATACCCTGGCACTTCCTTCAGGGATGCTCTGCCCCCTGCAAATTCCACAAGCATCAACTCAATAACAAGCAGAGACAGGGGAAGGCTCTGAGCTTCCCACCCAACATCTTAATGCTGGTTTCTTTTTTTAAATCAAGCCCCTGCAGCAAGCTGCAGGCATCAGACCTCCTGTGTCCCACTGCCAATCCGTGACAAAACCTCCCCATAAACTTCCCCGTGCTCTGGTTCAACTGCTGTTTGAGGCTACACTAAAGCACAAAGGCCCAAATCTTTTAATCCCAAAGCAGGTACGAGCAACTGGACTGGAGTTAAAACAGAGGAATTAATCAGAATCCTAGAATTTGGATAAGCTTGAGATGTTTCTTTACAAGGGTATTTCATTGCTTATTTTTCTTTATGCTCAACCTTTTTAGAGCCACTTACAAATTGATAAAAGACTCCTAATATGAAAATAAATAAGTAAAGGCTTATGTAAATATATCTGCTGCATCTGAGGAAAACAGCTCCTTGCTTTGGGAAAACTGGGGATATGGAGATATTAATGAAAATTAACTGTCCTAAGAAAAAGGAAGGATATCTAAGTCAACTATAGCATGCAACTAATTAGGCTATTTCTTTAAAACACATATACTTAGGCTGTAGGGGCTAACACTATCCTAAAGAAAAATAAGTCTGGGTAAATAAAATCAGAATGTCAAGGCAGTATGTTAGTCTTCAGACCCTCCAGAGGATCAATAAAGTAAAAAATAAATTTATCTGTCAGAATCACAATTAATGACTGCTATCACGTCAGCCTTCAGAAAAGGGCCCAGAGAAGGTGGGTCAGGAAGACTGAATCTGTGGGCTGCCCTGATCCTGAATGGGCTCCAACAGTTATAAAAACCACAGCGTTTTTCCTATTTCCGGGTGTACAAGGGTCCTCCTGGCCTTCCCACCGAAGGAATGGAAGAACAACAAATTGAGCTTTGAAGGATCTGAAGCTGTCTCTTTCTTTAGCATCTCTTGCCTAATGTTTTATTTTGTCTTCCCCCCCCCCCGTGCCCTAATCTCATTCAAAATACCACAAGGCCTTCTTCCAACATTAAAATCTTGTTCCTCTGGTCCTTCCTTGAGCACCAATCCTGCACAGCTTTCATTCTGCTTGACCTCCTCCTCATCAACACCTTTCCTCATGCCCTTCCTGCGGTCTGCATCATCATCTTGATAGATTTCAGCCCATTTCTTTCACAGCTAATTCCACCTGGCCTTGCCACAATTCTTCTTGCTTGAGTCAACCTGTCCTTCCCCATCCTCTAACAATGCTCTTCCTCTTAAATCCTCCTTTTCTAACACAAAACAAGTCATCCGTGTGCTTCGCCTTTCTAACCAAATTATTTCTGTCCGTTTAGACTGAAAGCCCTGTGCAAAGCAGGCAAAGTACATAAGCACTCACTTATGGCACATGCAAATAAAAATAATTACAAGGCTCCTGCTTTTAGCTGGCCATGTATAAAAGGTAGCGGTCTGTCTCTCTTCAGCCATCTGAAGAAGTGCTTTGGTAAATGTTGCACATATTCACGGTACAGATGAATTGTATTTTAAGTAGCACAAGTTCCACTTCATCTAGAGAAAACCAGCCCAAGAACAGTAACAGAAAAAGCAACAATACGCATAACTTCACAAAGAAACAGTGGTACACATCAACAAATAATATTTGAATAAAAAAAAAAAATCACAGTAAAGAAAATTTGTAAAGCAAACAAGTTAAACGTGTTTTTACTAGCTTCAAATCTACCCCACTGCTGCTTCTGGACTTGTGTTTGCAAGATTAAATTTGAGGGCTGAGCTTTAGCAAGCTGTAAGATAGTCTGACTGTTGAAGGGCATCCTTCTGATGAGGAGAACAAAAACTTGTTGGCATCTTCTTAAATTCTAACTTCAATGCCCTGTATGTACGGGGCAAAGAATTTCTAGAATGCCTTTAAAATAGGTAATAAATATTTCTATCCCACCTCTGCAGTCGAAATTGATAAAAAAACCTAAGCAACTAGTGCTAACACCCTAGATTTGGGGTTAGAACTGGAATCTTTTTGGTTTTAGATTTTTCTCCCAAGAGAAAGGGACTCTGGGCAAAATATTTTATTTTCAGATGCAACACCAAAGTTCAGTGATGAAAGCTAATTTAATATCTCAGACAGTCTTCAGTGAAACCTAAGCATCACATAGGTTTTTGAGCACACTTCTTAAGATACAGCTCCTTCAGGCCACAAGAAAATTAAAGCAAAACACAGAAATTAATACTTAGCTGGAAGAGTTGACCAGATTATATTAATTAGCTTTGTATTTTCTTCTCCTGAGAAAGCCAGAGCTGTAAAAATCTAGCATCAAATCGGAAAAACCCGAATATAAACGCAGGCTGCAGCAATACAGCTGTATTACCTGCCAAGGTTGAGATAAGGCAGAAAAGCTCATGGTTACAAGTGGTTTGTGGGTGCAGAGGGGGTTAAAAAAAGAGAGTTATAAGCTAAGGCATCCAGGTCCCAGTTTGGCATCAAAGTCTGAGAGTTGGTGCTCAACAAAACAGGCAATGATAAAGGAGAGAAATTACTGTTGGAAACAGAGAGCCACAAATGTATATTTTATAAGCTATGGCAAATGGGGACAAAAGCTCGGCTTCAATGAATTCTAAACGCTACAAAATTTAGAGTGTTTGTCACGCTAACTAGCCCATTGTTTTATAACATGATGCTGGGCCCTTAAGGTGCTTCTGGACAGAGCGAGAGCTGCTTTATCACCTCTTGAATAAACCCTCAGCCTCCTACACATCTTCCTACACAAGAAAACGTTTTCCCAGTCTAAACCAGTATGGGGGTGCATCCTTAGCAATGCAGGGATGTCCATGGGGATGTAGAGAGCAAGCCAAGTTTGTGGCCCAAACACTTGTGTGTTTACCAGAAGATAGTTAAGTGCTCCACTGAGAACTTTCTTCCTCAGAAAGTAAGTTATAAAGTGATCAAGTGTGGGGTTGTTTTTTCTGCACATGCAACACATCTGAAAGACTGAAGGTCTCCTTAAGAGGAAAGTATTAATTCTTCCATTAACATTTATGTCTTTAATTTCACTATCTCTTGTAAATGTGGTTTAACTCCTATAAGCATTAAAATACTTGTAAAATAAAGGTTCCAAGTCTTTAGAGTGGGGTTTCAACTCTGAACTTAGTGATGGCATTATATTTACTGAAAGAATGTGTCAGGCAGAAAAAAAAAAAGAAAAGAGAAAGCTGTAATTGCTGCCTCAAGGAAAGAGGAACAGGCCCTTAACCAAAATCCTTTAACAGGAAACAAACTCAAAATATGTACAAGCAAGGGAAAGTCATGGACATTTTACATAAACCAAATTTTCCCTTACATTTATTTCATTAACACCCAGGGAAGCGTGAGAAGAGGAGGGAAAATAAAAAAATAAAGTTAGAGAACCAGCTCAATTAGCATGTCAAAGTCCCTGGAGCATTTCTCAACAGCTTTGAGCCAGGCACAGCCTATTCGGACCATTTCCAGCACCTCAGAGCAGCCTACCCACTGACCTCTCAACCTTTATTTCTCTGTAACTCTTTTTTTTTTTTTTTTCTCCTTTCTCCCCCCTTGCAAATCCTGCCCAACACCAACCTGTTAACTCTCAGATCCTTGCCTCAGATAAGGGCCAGCTTCTGGTCTCTTGTACAGTATCAAATGAGAGTTTTCAAGTTCAGGAGCACCTTTCTTTTTAATAATACCCAGGGATTTGCAATTAACACAATTATGGAGATGCACTAATAGTTGGGATTTAAAAAAAATAAAATCTAATTGGTTTGTTACGAACTCCTGCAGCATCAATAAAAACTTTAAACCAAGAGAACCCCTGTATTCATCTATTTTCCTTATAATCCCCTTTTTCTCACCAAGAACTTAAAGGGATCATTGAGTTCAATTAAATAACACTGGTAAGTGCTAGGTCTCATCTGTGGGAGCTACAACCCGTCTGGGCAACCCCTTTGTGCTTCTATATCACATAACATCATGTAACATTAGGAAGGCTGGTTTAAATAGCATTTTTGATGGATTAGGAAATCGATACATGGCTTTTGAACTGAATGAAACGTAAGAGAAATTTAAAAAAAAATCTAGGCTATACCTGTAAAACTAGCATGAAGGTTTCTGGCTAGTCCACCCTCTTGGCCATTGACAGGCTGTCTCAGTGACACCAGTGACTTGTCTGTGCCCCTGGCACAGCCCTGTTTTAAGCAGCAGGAATGGAAAGAAACTGTCAGACCTCATTTCCAACACCCAACCTCCAAAATGAGCTCCAGAAGATATGTGGTCTCCTAAAAAGGAAGCTGGCTCTACTTCCCTGCATGGCTTGTCACATAGATCAGCAGAAATTAAAAGTATTTCTCCCAAAGAATGGGAGACCCACACAATGTCTCAGCCACTTTCAAATGGGAGGTGAAATCAAAGAATAATAGAATGCTTTGGGCTGGAAGGGATCTTAAAGATCATCAAGTTACAACAACCATGCCATGTGCAGGGACACCTCTCACTAAGTAGACCAGGCTGCTCGAGGCCATATTCAAACTGGCCTTGAACACCTCCAGGGAAGGGGCATCCAGCACCTCCCTGGGCACCCTGTGCCAGGGCCTCACCACTCTCATAGTGAAGAATTTTCTCCTAATATCCCATCTAAATCTACCCCCTTCCAATTTAAAACCATTCCCCCTCATCCTATCACTGCATGCCCTTTTAAAAAAGTCCCTCCCCAGCTTTCTTGTAGGCCCCTTCAGGTACTGGAAGGCCACTATAATATTTCCCTGGAGCCTTCTCTTCTGCAGGCTGAACAACCCCAACTGTCTCAGCCTGTCGTTGTTGGAGAGGTGCTCCAGCCCTCTGATCATCTTCATGGCTCTCCTCTGGTTCTGTTCCAAGAGTTCCATGTCCTTATGTTGGGGACTCCAGAACCAGACACAATACTCCAGGTGTGGTCTCATGAGAGTGAAGTAGAGGGGGAGAACCACCTCCCTAACGTATCAACTTAGATCACTGTGGACTACTAGATATTGCCCCGCCCCCAAACTAACACCTTGATTTGGACAACACAGAATCGCAGACTTACATTGATCTTGATTTTAGGAAGAGCAAGAGCTTCAATGTCTAAATGGAAATCAAGTAGTGAACAAGGCACCTTGCTCCTTAAGCTCTCCACCGCAAACAACATCTTCAACTACTTCAGGTTTTAATACTTAGGGTGAAAGCCTAAGTTGTTGAGAATAGAGCTGAAAATGGAGAGATTTACTAGGTTTACACTCCTGAAGAGAAACAAAAGAATTCAGGTTTCCTAGAAAAGTATTACCCAAGTATAAATTAAAGCTGTTTGGCGGGTCCAAGCTTGATGTAGGTATAGCAAATATCCAATGTACATTGAAAGTGCTGAAATCCAGGCATCAAAGAGAGCTCTGCAGGACATTTCACCAACACTTCAAACAACCATTTTCCCCTTAGGAAAAAAATAAACTTGAAATAAAGTTGTTTTCAAACCCTAAACAAAAACAGTTTCTATGCAAGACTTATATAAACCAGACTATAACCCAACACATAGATTATAGAATCATAGGGGTTGGAAGGGACCTGAGAGATCATCGGGTCCAACCCCCCTGCCAAAGCAGGCTGCCTAGCTCATATTGCACAGATAGGCATCCACACAGGTCTTGAATATCTCCAGTGAAGGAGACTCCACAACCTCCTTGGGTAGCCTATTCCAGTGCTCTGTCACTCTAATTGTCCTACTCTGAATGGCCTTCACATATTTAAGTTAAAATCCACTTCAACATATAAAGCAGCTTCAATCTTTCACAAAATACCTTTTCCAACCTAAATTAATGAATCCTAGGAGTTCTTCCTCTCTTTATAGTCCTCCTGCATGGCCTATCAAGTACCTCTCCTGGAAATTCCCAGGTTGCCCAGTAATAGCGGCTGCTATAAAAATACAATTTCCCCCTTCTATTGCCAATTTAACTTAAAACTAATAAAAATTCCTAGTGTCAAGGGGGTAAAAAAAATTTACTCAGTGGTTTGGTAGGCTTATCAAGGTCTTGATAAGCCTCCCTGATGCGCCCATAGAACTAGCAGAAACACAGAGCATCTCACAATTGAGTCAGATTATCACAGAATCCCTAGGTTGGATAAGACCTTTGAGATCAAGTCCAGCCGTACCTGTCCTCTACTAAACCATATCCCTAAGCACCTCGTCTGCCCATCTTTTAAATACATCCAGGGATGGTGACTCAACCACCATCCTGGGTATGCCCAATAACCCTTTCAGTGAAGATCTTTTTCCTACTGTCTAATCTGAACCTGCCCTGGCACAACTTGAGTCCATTCCCCTTTGTCCTGTCACCTATCACTTGGGTGAAGAGACCAACGCCCACCTCTCTACAACCTCCTTTCATGTAATTGTAGGTGGTAATAAGGTCTCCCCCTCAGCCTCCTCTTCTCCAGGCTAAACACCCCCAGCTCTCTCAGCCACTACTTGATTTGCTCTCCAGACCATTCACCAGCTTCATTGCCCTTCTCTGAACAAGCTCCAGGACCAAGATGTCTTTCTTTAGTGAGGGGCCCCAAAACTGAACACTGTATTCAAGGTGTGGCCTCACCAATGCCGAGTACAGGGGAATTATACTCTAAGAAAAGTAAATCCCCAGCTTTGCAAAATCCTCTGCCCCATGCAGAACATCCGGGGCTGCCCCAGCCTTGAGTGGAGAAAAGCTCCATGTAATTAAAGTGCTCAAGAAGTAACTGGATTTTTATGAGACCAACCTTGCACTGGGTATTGACAAAATTAGAAACAGCAAGGCATTAGCTGTGACAACAAATAGCAACAAATACTGTCAATAACTCCTGCTTTGAACCACTGTACTCCCTGCGACCAAAACTGCAAGTCCTCACCAAGCAAAATCCTCCCACTGACACAATACCCAAATGGAAGAACTTGTCTAAACACATTTACAAACTGCACTGGGTGCTCTCAGCAATTATCCAACATCATCTCTCACAAAATTCCAATTAATTTCTTCTCCCAGCCATTAGACAAGTATAGCATCAGAAACTGATTTGCTTTCTCCTTTTCTTCATTTGCAATGGTGACATCATGGCTGGAACAAGATGCGGTGTTTCATATCTAAGTATCTGCACCTCACCCTTCCCACAGAGGTGTCTACCACAACCCTCTCACAGAAACAACAACTCACAGCTCGAACTCACAGTGTTCCACTACTTGGAGGAAATGTCACCCTTCTTTCTTCACACTGTTACACCCAAAGAACCCAAACTTTGTTTGGTGGGACCAGCTGAAGCAAAGCAGCTCACACACACCTCCAAGGTGGCCAGATGCACATTTGACATCTGGGCACTTCACAGGGCCTTTTCTTGTGCCATCATCATCATCTGTACCAACCACCAGAGCTTCAGACACCTTGCCCAGCATTCTGCCCTCCTCTTTGCAATGAAGTCCTCCTCCACAGCATGCTGGGGGCACCTCACCCACCAGACAGGGAAAACTTGAGTTCTGTAGATTCAGCCATCCACATATGGGTGAAGGCTTTGGTCTGCTGACCATGCGCTGTCAGTTGCCAACTTCAATTGGACCCTCTATTCCCAACCACCATCAAAAACTGAGAAGATTCTGAAGCCCAAAAAAGTGTTGACACAGGCTTCATGGAGAAACCTCGATGCTGGAGACCAACCCAATCGTTAAGCTTCCGAAAAACGTCATTTTCCTCTAGCTAGATGCCTTCAACTGCTGCCTTTATACTGAGAACATTTGGAAAAAGGAGGAAAATAGATTGTGTATAGCATAACCCACGTTAGCTGTGGCATTGAGAGTCCAAAGCCCTACTAAAGGTCACGTCAGGGGAACATAAACACAAAGGGGGCTTTGAAACCAGGATTTTCACTACCCACAGCCAGGTTTGCACCACATAAACCAGTGAGGGTAACATGGGGTTGACTGCTGCTCAATGTACAATCCATCTCCCTCAAGGTGTGGGTTTTGGGTTTGTTTGGTTTGGGTTTTTTTAAAAAATTTACATCTAGATATCTTATGCTGGCAGTTTAAAAAAAAAACCAACAAACATTCACAGAACCATCAGCAAAGTTCTGAACAGCAGCAGCATTCAAAATATTTTTCTGTTCTGGATTTTCCCCTTAACACGTTTTTTAAGTCTGAAATGACAACAGAATACTAATAAAATAGAATTTTCAAAAAATAAAGAGATACTTGCTGAAAAATGTTGCAAAACCAAGCAGGCTAGTATTAGTCTTCTGCACTGAATTCTGTAGGAATAGTAAAACTTTGGTTCCCTGGTGTTTCTATGTGTTTCAGTCCCAGGCATCAGCTAAAAATACTGCTCCTTCAATAGCCAAAGGGCAAAATTATCATATTGTGGTTTTCTCATTATTTATTCCATGAATCAGAGTACAGAGTGTGGCTCTAGTTTTTGACACTCCTGATGTCTCAATGCCCCTTAACCACTTGCAAGCAAGCAGGAAATTAAAATATGAGAAAGAGGCATGGCTGATGGGAAGCAAGGGTTAAACCATGCCTTTGAATTCAACATCATTATGGAGAACAGGGTTGGGGAAAGCAGATGAGAGATAAACCCAACTGTCGTGGTTTTGCCCCAGCTGAGAGGCAAGATCCATGCAGTTGCCTGCTCTCTAAAGAAGAGGGAGGGAAAGTTGGGGGGATGGGGGGAGAGGGGGAGGGAAGGGAAAGGGGAAAAAAAAACCCCAAACCCAAGAAACCAAAAACCCTGCAGGTTGGGATAAGGATAGTTTACTAGAATAGCAGAAAGATAAATATAACAACGATAACAGGACTTTAGAGAAAAACATATATGAAACTGTTGATACACAATGCAGTTTCTCACTGAACCACACAACTCAGGCTGTGCAGCCCAGAGCTGTCCCAGAACCGGACTGTCCCCGAAAAACGCGCGTCCTGGAGCCGCCTGTTCCTCTTCCCATCAGCCCCCCTTTATACTGAGCATGACATAATTGGCATGGAATACCCCCTTTGGCCAGTTTGGGTCACCTGTCCTGGCTGCGCCCCCTCCTTTCTCGTGAATAGAGAAATAAGAAGAACTGAAAAACTCCTCGATTGCTTGGCAACAATGAAAAACATCAGAGTGTTATCAGCACCGCTCCCACCCTAACTCCCAAACACGGCATTTCATCCGCTGCTAGAAAAGAAATTAACTCCATCCTAACCGAAACCAGGACATTATCCACCCCTTATTCCATACCACTTACATCATAACAAGACCCAACAATTTCTTTTGGGTACAACCAGTTTCTTGTTTCACACACACATATACATATGTACACATGTATACACACACGCGTGCATACAGATATTACTCCCTTAGTCTATGGGCCATCGCTCTGAGTTTGTTGAGTTCATTTAGTCCATGATTTTCAGGGTCCATTTGTCATAACAGTCTCTCAGGGTATGAGTATGTGCCTTTGGATCTTTGCATGCTGCATCTTGGGCTCTCGACCGATACACCTGGCATGGTCCATCCTCATAGTCTGTGAATCAAAGGTGTTTATTTTCAAAGAATAAAAAAGTTCTTGGGAGGCCAGGTCATCATCATGGCACTCATCCTTCATTAACTTGTATGACTCTGGCTGTAATGCCATTGGTACAACATACAGAAATTATAGCAATAATGAATATACAATAATAATTTAGCAATTATTATAACACAATTTCTACTTTATTAATTATATTGGCTATTCTCACCCAAAATCAAATCCCCTTGAAGTACACATTGAACTTCTCCATCCCTCTGCACTACCCACCAAGTACAGCCAGGTTCTTGAGCAAAACCAATCCCAGACATGGGTTTACCTTTGTCCTGAAGCAGGGATGACCCAAGCTGTCTTTCCTAATATACTCTTCATATGCACCACTGGGACTCTGTCTCCTTCTACAGTACGTGGAAATTTTGACTGGGCAGGGCCAGCCCGATTGGTAGATCCCCTAGAGTTAACTAACCATGGGGCTTTGGCTAAATGCGTATCCCAATGTTTGAATGTTCCACCACCCATTGCTTTCAGTGTAGTCTTTAAAAACCCGTTATATCATTCAATTTTCCCAGAGGCTGGTGCATGATAAGGAATGTGGTACACCCACTCAATGCCATGCTCTTTGGCCCAGGTGTCTATGAGAGCATTTCAGAAATGAGTCTCGTTGTCTGACTCAATTCTTTCTGGGGTGCCGTGTCGCCATAGGACTTGCCTTTCAAGGCCCAGGATTGTATTCCAGGCAGTGGCATGGGGTACGGGATATGTTTCTAGCCAGCCGGTGGTTGCCTCCACCATCGTAAGCACGTAACGTTTGCCATGGCGTGTTCGTGGGAGGGTGATGTAGTCAATCTGCCAGGCCTCCCCATATTTGTATTTCATCCACCGTCCTTCATACCAAAGGGGCTTCAACCGCTTAGCTTGTTTGATTGCAGCACGTCTCACATTCATGGATAACTTGTGCGATAGCGTTCACGGTCAAGTCCACCCCTCGATCCCGAGCCCATCTATATGTTGCATCTCTCCCTTGATGACCTGAGGAATCATGAGCCCATCGAGCTATGAATAATTCACCCTTACGTTGCCTGTCTAAATTTACCTGAGCCACTTAAATCCTAGCAGCCTTATCTACCTGATGGTTGTTTTGCTGTTCCTCCATAGCCCGACTCTTAGGTACATGGGCATCAACATGACGTACCTTTACGACCAGCTTCTCTAACCGGGCAGCAATATCTTGCCAGAAGTCAGCAGCCCATATGGGTTTGCCTCTACACTGCCAGTTATTCTTTTTCCACTGCTGCAACCACCCCTACAGGGCATTGGCTACCATCCATGAATCAGTATACAGGTAGAGCATTGGCCACTTTTCTCTCTCAGCACTGTCCAGGGCTAACTGGATGGCCTTCACCTCAGTGAACTGGCTTGATTTACCTTTTCCTTCAGTGGCTTCTGCTACTTGTCTTGTAGGACTCCATACAGCAGCTTTCCATCTTCGTTGCTTTCCCACAAGGCGACAGGAGCCATCAGTGAAAAGGGCATATTGCTTTTCATTCTCTGGTAGTTTGTTGTAAGGTGGGGGTTCTTCAGCCCGTGTTACCTCCTCATCCTCTGGTGACATCCCAAAATCTTTGCCTTCAGGCCAGTCTGTGATCACTTCCACGATTCCTGGGTGATCAGGGTTTCCTATTCGAGCCCGCTGAGTAATTAGTGCAACCCACTTGCTCCCACATAGCATCAGTGGCATGGTGTGTAGAAGGGACCTTCCCTTTGAACATCCAGCCCAGCACCGGCAGTCGGGGTGCCAGGAGGAGCTGGGCTTCAGTTCCAATCACTTCCGAAGCAGCTCGAACCCCTTTAGAGGTGGCCAGTATTTCCTTTTCTGTTGGAGTATAAATGGCCTCAGATCCTTTGTAGGCCCGACTCCAAAACCCCAGCGGATGACCTTGAGTCTCCCCTTGTGCTTTCTGCCAGAGACTCCAGGTAGGGCCATTCTCCCCAGCTGCAGTGTAAAGCACATTTTTAACATCTGTTCCTGCCCGGACAGGCCCAAGGGCCACTGCATGGACTATCTCGCGTTTGATCTGCTCAAAGGCTTGCTGCTGCTCAGGGCCCCATTGGAAATCATTCTTCTTCCGAGTTACGTGGTAGAGTGGGCACACAATGAGACTGTAGTTTGGGACATGCATTTGCCAAAAACCTATAACACCAAAGAAAGCTCGTGTTTCCTTTTTGTTGCTTTGTCGAGACATAGCTGCTATTTTATTGATAATGCCCATTGGGATCTGACGAAGCCTATCTTGCCATCTTCTTCCTAAGACTGGTTTTCTTGCATAGGCCCCTTGACTTTACTTTGTTTAGCAAAACCAGCTTCTAAAAGGATTTGAATTATCCTTTTTCCTTTCTCAAAAACTTCCTCTGCTGTATTGCCCCATACAATGATGTCATCAATATACTGCAGGTGCTCTGGGGCTTCACAGTTTTCCAATGTAATCTGGATGAGTCCATGGCAGATGGTGGGGCTGTGTTTCCACTTGTATTGGATGCCTCTCCAAGTGAAAGCAAACTGTGGCCTGCACTCTGGCGCCAGTGGGATTGAGAAGAAAGCATTTACAATGTCAGTTGTGGCGTACCACTTGGCTGCCTTTAATTCCAATTCATACTGGAGTACTAGCATGTCTGGCACAGCAGCACTCATACCTGGAGTGACTTCATTTAGGCCACGATAATCTACTGTCAGCCTCCACTCTCCATTGGACTTCCGCACGGGCCATACGGGACTGTTAAAGGGTGAGCGGGTTCAGCTGATCACTCCCTGACTCTCCAGTTGACAAATCAGCTTATGGATGGGGATCAGGGAATCTCGGTTAGTACGGGATTGTCTTCTGTGCACCGTCGTCGTAGCAATTGGCACTTGCTGTTCTTCGACCTTTAACAACTCCACAACAGAAGGGTCCTCCAAAACTCCAGGCAATGCACGCAATTGTTCAATTTCTTCTGTCTCCAAAGCAGCTCTTCCAAAAGCTCACCAGTACCCTTTTGGGTCTTTAAAATACCCTCTACGGAGATAATCTAAAATTAATAATACCTGAAATGCATGGAGCTTCTGGCCAGTCACAATGGGGTGTTTCTCCCAGTCCTTCCCAGTTAGGCTCACCTCAGCCTCTAACACAGTCAACTGTTGGGATCCCCCTGTCACTCCAGAAATACAAACAGGTTCTGGCCCTTCATGATTTGATGGCACTAGCGTACACTGGGTACCAGTATCCACCAGAGCCTTGTACTCTTGTGGGTCTGACACGCCAGGCCATCGGATCCACACAGTCCAATAAACCTGGTTATCCCTCTCCTCCACCTGGCTGGAGGCAGGGCCTCTCCATTGCTGCTGATTGTATTTGCTGTTCACTGGTTGCATAAAGGACTTAGAGGTCCCTTCAAGAGGGTCAGACACATCAGACATAGAGGCAGGCCTTCCACTTGGTGTAGGGAACTGCCCGTTGGAAACTGCTGCAGCGTTCTTCCTGGCAGAATCTCATTGTGCAATTGTTTTACCCCACAGCTCATTTACTCGTGCTTGAAGGGCTGAGGTGAGCTGCATATCCCACTTCCTCATGTCCTCTCCATGGTCAAGCAGGTAAAACCGCAGTATGCATCGTCGTGTGTACCTTCTGTATTCTCCCTCTTGGGACGATGGAAGCTTTCTCCCAGTAGCTGCAGCATTGCTCCATACAGGCTGGGAGTTGGACACATTGTTATCAAGTCACTGGACCAGTTTCTCTACCGCTGCGGTGATGGAGAGGGAAACATTGTCTTGATATTTCCGGAGTCAGCAGGACACGTCATATACAGTTGGTGGATCATTCCAGTCCATTGATGCCAATGAATTGGTGTGCCTTGATGGTGCACGTCATACAACCTTACGCCACATATCTGGGGTGCATAGGACTTCATCAGGATCAGCAGGAAGCTGTGAGTTGTCCAGATCATAATAAATTATGTCCCATACAGCTAATTCTCTCAGGTGCTGCACAGCTGTCTCCACGCTGTTACACTTGGGTGTCTGACATGTAATATATTCCTTTATGGGATACCTTTCCCTCACACTTGACAGTAGCCGCCTCCAGAGGCTGAGGATTTCCGGCCTTCTCCCAATTGCCTTGTCAATGCCTCCTTCCCTAGCTAGGAATCCCAACTGCTTGGCCTCCCTGCATTCTAATTCCAAAAAGCTGGTTTGTAATAGCTGTAGGACGTATGGCCTTGGTAAAGCCTTGTGGTCACTTCTGGTTGTCTTCTCCCTTTGTGGTGTCTTCTGCAGCTTACAGGTCACTTCTGATTCCCGCAAAAACATCCTTTGAGCAGCAATAGTCTTAATGCATGTAAAAGATTCACATGTGGACATTCAAGTCCAGGGTATGGAATAAAACAAATCCCTCCAAATTGATTCAGGTAGATCCTGTCAAACTAACTTGATCACCTTCTATGACAAGGTGACCCGCTTAATGGACAAGGGGAAGGCTGTGGATGTGGTCTACCTGGACTTCAGTAAAGCCTCTGACACTGTTTCTCAGAGCAGTTTGATTGAGAAACTGGCTGCCACTGGCCTAGACAGGTGGACCCTCAGCTGGGTTAAAACCTGGCTGGATGGCAGGGACCAAAGGGGCCGGTCACAAGTGGCATCCCACAGGGCTCAGTCCTGGGTCTAATTTTATTCAACATCTTTATAAATGATTTTAATGAAAGGATTGAATGCTCCCTCAGTAAGTTTGCAGACCACACTAAACTGGGAGGAAGTGTTGATCTGTCTGGGGGTGGGGAGGCTCTTCAGAGGGATCTAAACAGACTGGACCGATGGACTGAGACCAGTGGGATGAAGTTTACCATAGCCAAGTGTAGAGTGCTGCACATGGGCCATAACAACCCCATGCAGCGCTACAGGCTTGGTGGAGACTGGCTGGAGAGCTGTCAGGCAGAGAAAAACCTGGGGGTGTTGGTTGACTGCAGGCTGAATATGAGCCAGCAGTGTGCCCAGGCAGCCAGGAAGGCCAATGGCATCTTGGTTTGTATCAAAACCAGCGTGGCCAGTAGGTCTAGGGAAGTGACTGTGCCCCTGTACTCGGCATTGGTGTGTTCAGTTCTGGACTCCTCACCATAAGAAGGACATTGAGGTCCTGGAGTGTGTCCAGAGAAGGGCAACCAGGCTGGTGAAGGGGCCAGAGGGCAAATCACATGAGGAATGGCTGAGGGAGCTGGGGATATTTAGTCTGGAGAAGAGGAGGCTGAGGGGAGACCTTATCACCACCTACAACTACCTAAAGGGAGGTTGTAGAGAGCTGGGTGATGGTCTCTTCAGCCAGGTGACAGGTGATAGGACAAGGGGAAATAGCAAGAAGCTGTGCCAGGGCAGGTTTAGATTAGATATTAGAAAAAATTTTTTTACTGAGAGTTGTTGGGGCCTGGAACAGGCTGCCCAGGGATGCAGTTGAGTCACCTTCCCTGGATGCGTTCAAAGAAAGGGTAGATGAGGTACTTAGGGATATGGTTTAGTTTAGGACGGGAATGGGTGGACTTGATGATCTTAAAGGTCTTTTCCAACCTTGTGATTCTGTGATCTGTCCTTAACTGAGGGTGTCTTCCAGGACAGAAAGTGAGGATCTGATAACAAAAGCTAAAAATCAAACAAGGAGCAACTGGTATGATTAAGAAATGCCTTTTCCTTCAAGTAAACAAAACAACCCATGACAACAAAACCCGTAAAAAAGACAATTGATGACACCTCCCAACGTCAAGATATAACACATGCTTCTGAAAACATCACCACATTGATATGTCCAGGTGAAAGGATGTACATGAGCAGTCAGAGAGGAATATTTGACAATTATTTCATTGAAACAAAAGCCACATACAGCCTACACCTCTACACCTAACTCCACTGGGTAGAGAATATGAATAAAACAGGAGTCCTAAACCACTCCTCTGCTGTTTCTGAAATTTAAAGATGCAACAAAAACTCCTAATTTTAAGTTCTTAGTTGAGTGATTGTTTCTTTTGGGGGTTTAGCACCAGTGCTCCATGAATCCGAATGTCACTCTGGTGTTCAGAGGGATAGATCTGGTGCTGGTAACCTCCTTGTCTTCCTTTTTGCCCAAACCTCCTTCAATTTCAGTATCCCACAGACATACAATGCACCCAGGAACTCAGCAGGAACCCATACTGTCCCATATGAGCTGCTGCATGGCAGCCGCCAACACTGCCATCTATGGACAAGGCAAGGCAGGGAATGGAAATAAGGTTATGAACATGGAAGAAAAACTCAGCACACTCAGTTTAGAGCAAGAGAAAATCTCCAAGCTGTAATTTTTCCAACTCTGACCAAAATTTTGACAACTCATTACATTAAACTGCCAGTCCCAAAACACAAGCTGAATTTTCTCCGTGAATTCAAGAGTTTTGCTCTGACCTGTAAATATAATATCACACAGTTGTGATCTTCAAGGAACTTCCTGAAGGTTGCCTTCTTGTGTGGAAGGAAGCAGCAATGCCACATCTATGGCATTTCTGAACCCCTGAGTGAACAGCAAATCAATTTGGTTTCCCTTTACACTATAAGAGTTAAAGGTCTTCACACTAAAACTTCCAACTGTAACAACTCACGGTCATAAACAGTTGATAAACAAGACTGCTTGTAACTTTTGTGAGATAACACATTCAAACCAGGTTTATTAGGTTTGACACAAAAAAAAGTCTCCTTAGAGAAGTCCCCTAAACCAAGCAATAGTAAGGAAAAGGGCACGATATAGGGATAAACTTCATGACCAGAAGATGATACTGCTGAAAAACACAACATTGTCTTTTTGCTCTGATTTTATCATCCTTCTAGATTCCATATGACTTCATCCCAGCGCTCCTCAAATGCAATTTTCAGAGATATATGAAAGGCAACATGATGTGCAAGGGACAACATTTGGCAAATGCTGGCCCAGGTTCTTGTTTTCAAAAAGGAAGACGTACCCAAGAGACGAAAGGAGCTTTTGGCACTTTCCTTTTTCCATTCCTGAGCATCTTCCTCAACCACTCAAGGTGATGTGCAACACTATTACAGGAGGAAACACCTTTTCTGTGCTCCCTGTGCCTTTTTCAAATCAACAGCCTTCTACCAGGCCTTCTCTCCTCTATACTCCTTGAAAGTCAGCCTAGAGCGCTGTGGTGAACAAAGACATCTGCATCCCCTCCCTGCCCATCCCCCCCAAGTATAATTATAAGGTCCACTTAACTCTAACCAAGAAATTTAGTGATGTTATATCAGAAGTTTCCAGAAGAGGAAAAGGCAAATCCTGCTGTCACCTTTAAGTTTCCTCCCCAGCCCACTCTCAAAACCAGCAGTTTTGAGCAAGCCTGACTATGTTCAGGGACTCTTGAATGCCCACAGCACTGGCTGAAAACAGTAGATAATGTCCTGGGAAGATGAAGATTTCTTTACCTTCAAAGATTTTTATACAGCCACCTCTAAGACTAAAAGATGTTGCAGAAGTAGGTGATGAGACATCTACAGACTGGGAGCCAGGATGAGTCCATTAAGGTTTGTAATGAAGACCTGAGATACAGTTTTGATTTCTAAACACACTATGCACTTAAGGGAGAAAGATGAGGAAAAAGTATCTAAAAAAGGCATTATTTAGTTTAATGCATTATCACTAAAGAAATTTCCTGCCTTGATTCGCTCTCAAGGTAGACACAAGGCATTAGAAACCACATTTTAATGCTCATTCCATCCCCACTGTTGCTGTAATGCAGTTTGACAATCGTTTTTGGAGAGCAATCAGGCTTCCTAAGCTGCAAACAGCCTAGGAGGCGACTCTCAGCTACTTTTTATCTGAAGTGCTGAGGAAACATCTGCTTCGCTGTTTCTGCCTGGAATAGAGTCATAAAATGCTGTTACCAGCTGGTGCCAGAGCCACTGCCATCCTGACCTCTGAGCCTGACACTGTCCCTGCTGTGCCCCCAAGTCAACGACAACCTCCTTGAGTGGGAGTATGTAGGGTTGATGTTCAAGAGATGGCCAAGCTGCTGCCTGCAGGCCAAAACCCTTTTATAAAGAAAACTTGTAGGAATATAGCAGAAGCTCAGAAGTGCTCATTTTTAGACAAATAGCCACAGAAAGAGGGTTATCTATTCACAGACATAGCAAAGATTGACAAGAAAACGTAGCAGGAGAAAGAGGAGACAAATTAGCTGGTGGTGGATGGAAAGGATGACAGGAAATCCCAATGCTCTTGGAGAAAAATAACACACAAAGATGCGAAAGGGTGAAAAGGCAGCTGAAGGGATAGAAGAAAGAAGCTCAGCCCCGCCACTACACATTTATTTGGTACCACAAGAGGCCTCCAGAAGAAATCAACTCCAGGAGCAGGGAGTCAGCGGGACAGCTTCATTTCCTTAAGTACAAAGAAACAGGAAAGAAAAAAAGTAGATTAACAGAGGATGAAGATGCTGAAAATAGGGAAAGTCCAAAGGGATACAGGGAGAGACTAAGAAGGATCAAGAAAAACTCAAAAGTCAAAGAGGGGTGACACAAGGAGAGGTGGTTCAAGGATTAAGAGAGCACAGAGATGGTATAGGTGGGTGAAGGGACAGAAGACCGGGGAGAATAGTGTTAGCAAAGAGCTCAGCAAGACAAGAGAGGAACCAATGTGAAAAAAACCCAGGATTTATTCCCACGAGAGATGACGCTGGTAAAGAGAGATGGCAAATTAGTTGGGTGAAAGCCAATACTGCTATTAAGCCACAGGCGAAGCCATCAGTGAGCTGGGGTAGAAAGCTGGTCTCTTGCTAGCTAAAATAACAACTGATTCATCAATGTGAAATGTGGAGAATTAACTGAGTGATAAGTAATTAGAAAAAGGATACCTAGGCAACAGAATGGAATTAATCAGTTACCTGGAGTAAAAGTTAGCCAACAGTAAAATCAAGTAAAATTAAGTTAAATAACTATATAGCAAGTTGCATGATGTTGATGCTGACTCTGAAGAGGAAGAAAAATAAAATTCAAGCTGCCAACTGGAAACTCTAAGTATTAACACAAGAAAAAAGTTTGCACGCCCATGGCCAGTCACACATACTTAATGAACAACCTGAACAACCCCCACCCCACAACATTTCCAGCCTATTTCCAACACATCGCTGCAACTCTGATAATTGCAACAGACTGTTGGGGAAGGAAAAGGTGTTTTGTTTTTAAACTACAGAGATTTGAAAGCTCTCCCGTGGCAATACAGTGGCATTGATGGCTTTGTTTTGAGGGTATAAAACCAAAAAGAGCATCTCACTGTGTCACTGTGCCATAAAATGTATCTCCCACGGCTAGCAACTTAAGCGGGTAAGGTTTTAATTAAATTTCATTGAAACGTGAGAAAAGTAGCTGCTCTTCTCCCATTCTTTCCTGAATAGCTCTGATTTGTTTTTCTTCTTATAATGGAAAAATGTGTGTGGAACGCTAATCTTCCTCCTTAAATCCAAAAGCCAGTTCCATGACTATTAAAATGGCAATCAATTCCTTGCAAAAATGAAATTGGAAATAAACACTGTAAATCAACATTTATGTATTTTTTGCGGTTGTATTTTGCTCCAGATTCTGTATGCTTATTCAGACAAGTTATTTGCATTGCCACGAGGATCCAAACTAATTTTCTACTCTATCAAAAGGAATTAAAAAAGGCATATTAATTGAATATATTCAGCCACTCTCAAGTAAATTGTGATGAATTACATTTTCTTTTTGTGGTCTGAATCAAAGAGGAGACTACCTTTCCATATGCAAATGCGTTTTAACTTTTCCCTAGAAACCAATTTTACCAGCAACAGAAATCATGAAAATTATTTGATTTAGCCAGTCTCTACAGAGCTTCATTAGAACAGGCAATTTGCCCACTTCAAACACTGAATTTTTCAAGTTTTCTTTCTTTTTTTTTTTCCCCACCCCAGTTCAGACACTGAATTTACCAGTTGCTCCCAGTCTGGCAGCTTCTTTAAGGGTTTGCCTAGGCAACAACCAGTTCTGACTTAACGTGCGAGCCTCAGAGCACCAGATAAATTAAACACTACCACAGGTTTATATTCCTTTTTATACCCCCAGCGTATTTTGTCTGCTTCTAGAAAATATTCTCCTTTTCCCCCATTTTCATTATTACATAAAGAAAAAAAATATTAAAAATCAAGAGTTTTATCAGCCGGCACAGATACCCACTTAGTCTGCTCCAAGTTTGCCAACAAGCAACCCAAGTTGTGACTGTCTTCCCCACAACAGAGCTCGCCAAATTCAGATAAAAACTATTTTCAATGCAAAAATGCAAAATATACTCCCTGTAGTACAGAATGTGGTATTTATTACTGTTAATTTAGGTTAATTACTGTAAAACAAGCTCATGCAACTGCAGCCGTGGCAACTGGAACTCTGATATGAGGTTGTCACAAAGAAAGTTATACCGGCCCCCTCTGCCTACAACTTGTACCAGGCTTTTGCACAACTGGTAATGAAAAATGAAGCTGGAAGAAAATAAAATTAAAAATAAAATTAAAAAAATCACATTATGAATTTGTAACATGGGAAAAGTTCAGATTACTGAAAGATAAAGCATGTGAAGAACTAACCCTAATGTAACAGTAATGCCTTCATCCATTTCTCATGCAACAATTAGACATACAAATATTTGACTGACTACATATACTGTTTGACTACATCTACTGCTCCTTAAAGCAGTTTTTCTGAGTATATCTTAATATCAGTCCTGAAAAGAAAACCAGATCAACGCTGGGAAATGCAATCTAGGTCAAATTTTTGGCACACAGCACAGGACCGCTAACACTGACTGTTTCCTGTCCTGGTTTTGGCTAGGATAGAGTTAGGTTTTTTCTAGCAGCTGATGGAACGCCTTGTTTGGGAGTTGGGGTGAGAGCAGTGATGATAACCCCCTGATGTTTCTAGTTGCTGCAAAGCAGTCAGGGACTTTTCAGTTGTTCATACTGCCCTGCTAATGAGAAGCGGGGGGGCACCCAGGAAGCTGGGAGGAGACACAGCCAGGACAGGTGACCTGAAGTGGCCAAAGGGAGTATTCCATGCCAATTACATCATGCTCAGCATAAAAGGGGGGCTGGTGGGGGGAAAAAGCAGGCAGCTCCAGGACACACGGGTTTGGGGACCGTCCAGTTTCAGGACAGCTCTGAGCTGTATGGGCTGAATTTTGCAGTTCAGTGAGAAACTGTTTTGTATATTCTGCTATCAAGTCCCGTTATTATTATATCTATCACTCTGCTATCCCAGTAAGTTATCTTTATCCCAACCTGCTAGATTTTGGCCTCTTGGGTTTTCTTCTCCTTCCCTTTTCCCTCCCCTCAATTCTTGCCCATTTTCCACAACCTTCAGCTAAGAACCTTAGACAGACTTGGTCAATCCCAAAAAGACTGCAGCTGAGTGTGGAGCAACTTCCCAACATACAGCTGCCTTTGGGGAAGAGAGGGGGATTTCCCCCTTTTTTGAGGGATACCCAAACATGCATTGAACTGTGCCAAGGTCAGGCCACGTCCTGACAGCCCAACTGCGTGTTGGAACCCAACTATGGGAAATCCAAGGCTGAACCCTGAAGCAGCCTTGTTGTGCTACGGCCCCCGACCATATGGCGGTGTGAAAGGAGCCAGGATTTAATTTCTGATGTGAGGCATCTGTTACCAAAGCTGCCCACTGCTGATAGAGAACCAAATGACTAGAGAAAGCGATCAAAGTGCTCCTAGCAGGACACTTTGGGGAGATGCTGATCCAAAGCAGCACGTTCTGACCCTTTCACCTCCCATCTGGCATCTAATGTCAGGGATGATGAACGCTTACCTACTGCAAACGGTTTCTTTTTGTCCTCAGTATAGGTCTGAGGTCCGACTACAATTAAGATAATGTAAAAACTGTTCTCAGAATAAAAACCCCACCCAGATGGCTTCACACCATCCCTTCTGTTTGCAAAACACTTTTATTAAAAAAAGAAAAAAAAAAGTATTTCCTGCCATGACAGCAAGTTAGCTCTGAGTATTTTTGGCATTTCCACTTGATAGAAAGCAATAAAGAACTGATCCAACTTCTTTTTGATGGCATGAAGAAAACCTGCAAATCCCACCTGGAGTTCTTGGTGATCACGTGCTAGAGGGCCAGGCTTTGCCTTAGCCTTTCCAAACCTCTCACCTGAAAGGCAAGCAAAATGACCAAGGAGAGGGCATCACAGGATGAAGCGATGCTAGTCCTAATTCCTTATGCTTGTGCTGTATCATGCTCAGGTTATGGGCCACACCTGTTGTACCAGAGAGCTTATGAACCCGCACTCTGCTCCAAGGTCAGAAAGATCAGGTTAAATCTACTGCTTGTAAACTATACTGTGCTAACCACAGTTCAAATGATACGCATCTCTTATATTTTAATTTAAATTCTTGGAGAAATATACATTTTTCTGATCCAAATATGCATTTTTAGAGGCTAATTTCCCTGCTCGCATACCTAACTTCTATACATTTTGGACATGAGTGTTTTTGATGAAAGCCCACACCTTGATTTCATTACTGATACCCATTACCAATGGCAATTAGCACAGCACTGGTGCTACCTTCAGCTCCACAATATAGGCACAGAGCCTGCCCCTATCCAACCCTTTACAGAATCTCAGAATGGTAGGGGTTGGAAAGGACCTGCCTTCAGGGCAAGAACAGATCAATTATGGGGGTGCTCCAAAGAAGAGACTGAAGACAGATCTGTTTCAGGAATGCTCTATGAAGAGGTTCACCTCTAAGCTTAAGCTTCCTCACACCTTTCAGTAGCCTCTTGAGACAATGTTCTTACGATGATAAGGTTCATCCTTGTTTTGCTACTACAGGGTCTAAAGCTATATACCCAAAAACTTCTGCATGACCCTTAAATGCAGTCCCAGGATTATTTATATAATCCCCGAGGATTCAAATGAGAGGCAGACATCCCAAGCAGTGCACAACTCCCTAGAAACCCTGAAGACTGGGAACACATTTTTTAATTTCTCGCATTTTTAGGGTCAGAAGGAACCACCTGAATCAGCTAATTCTCAGAAACCCACAAAGCCAAACCTCCTCCCCAACCCCCCATCTAGCTCAAAAACCCATCCAAAAGGCTTCTCCTCCAGACAGATGTCCCATTTCCACTGAAAAGCAGCAAAAGAAGACAACCTACCCATCACCAAGCAGTCTAGCTTGGTGGATGACAGATTTATCGTATCAGCCCCATCACCACTTCTGGCCTCACGTTCTCTTATAAACGCAATCTGGCAGACAGGACCTACACCCATGGCCATAAAAAAAAAAATTTCCACTTTGGGAAGGTTCCCAGAAAATTACCTATTAAGAAGGACCGAAAGCCACAAGGTATTAAAAATGTAAATAAGAAAATTTATCTTGAATTGTGTTTTGCTGCCTTCTGTGCAGTATGGAAATCAGGCCATTTCAATTTTACCACCTCAGTAACTCCACTTGTGCTGCTTTTCTCCCTTCCTCCAGTTGCTTAGTCTTGTGGATATCTATAAAGATATCCAATGCCTACTATTTCATGGATTAAAGGTGAAATGGCTTTCTGCTATCATAAAGACACTTTTCAGTTACTTTACTACAACTCAGAGATCCTACAAACACTGCACCGATAGCAGGTAATAAGAAGTTACTTCAAATATATCTCTAACACCTTAATTGAAAGTTTAATAAAATACCGGCATAAAAGTGAAAGCTACTTGAGTGAGCGTCAGCAAGTTCATTTCCCAAGAAAAAATAAACACCTGCAAAATAGAAACATGTGCCAGTCCGGGTGTATTTTGAGAAGACACCAAGGTCTGTGGAAAGGAGAAGGACCTTCCTGTTTTAATGCCCAATCTTTTGCCACCCACCACACAGAGACTTCATTCCATGCTCTAGAGAACCTTCTTCAGCTGGGGCAAGACGACTCAAAGCTTAATGTCCCAGAGCAGAGGGAGGGCATTCAACGCTTGCTGGCCATTCCTTGAGTGGCCACAGATGTTTCCATGACCACATTTAATGTTCTCTTCGTTTTTGACTAATTAATCGCTGGCATGACTTGCTCATGAGGTCACAGCCCTGTTCCAAATGCCAGTAGGTGTCACTGTGGGCAATGGTATAGAAGAAATCGGCCAGAAGAGTTTGAATCAAAGGGAGAACACCCAACAAGTTCATTAATATTTGTTTTCCTAATAGAATTGCTAATTATATTTTTCAGCTTTTACAGATAAAAAGTGCATTGTCTGTGCCTCACAGATAAAAGGGGTTTTATGAGAAACAATTCACTTTCTCTGCTTCAGACCGTTCAGGGTTAGAGACTGGAAATCACAGAATATTTTCAAGTAAGCACAAGGTTGGGTTTTGTTTCTTCGGTTCACTGCCACCAAAACTAGCCTGTGCATGTATGTAGTTATTGAATGGGTGATAGGTACGTTAAAATGAGGGATTTTTGAAATATACTACAAAATAAACTGACAGAAGGAGATGCTCAGCAAATCAGATGCAGACACACACTGCCCGTCCAGGATCCTCCCCTGAAGCCAGCACAGCAAAACCGTAGTGCCAAGCAAATACATACCAACCTGGCAATCCATCCCAGCAATCATTAGGTGACTGAGAGCACTCCAGTTGTCAAAAAAATTCCTTTTTAATTCTGGTATCAGGTCCCAAAGACACTCCAACCAAACCAAGTTGTCAGTCCTGAGCTTAGGTGGCAGACATGGGAACAACGGGGATGGGAAGAGATGTTCACATGCTTTTTTCATTAACATTATACAGCTTTGGTTTATCTTAAAGTTTGTTTTATCCAAGCATTATTAATATTTACTTAAAGAGAGGAACATTTATCATAGGAACCTATACTCTACCCATCAAGCTGGAGCAAGACAGTTCCATACCTTGATGTTACTGCAAATAAGTAGAAACAAATGAACTTCCAGAAGATGATTTCTGTCTGATCTTGATTTTCCAGTTCAATTTTCAACATGCCCAGAGGGAAAGGGAAACATCCCAGCTGTGTTTGGCCCAGAGGCATCACCCACATGCTGCTGGGGAGGAGGACTTGAGTTGAGCCCCGCCAGACCCACAAATCTGAATTATATTTCAACTTGAATCGAATATATTCTATTTGATCAACAGAAGAGGTGAAGGGCAACCACAAAACTGGCCCCAACCTGTTCACAAGGAAAAAAAACCCACAAAGAAAATCCACAGAAAAACAACACCCATGTGTGCTTTGCCCAAATGTACACTACAAAGCCTCTTCAAGCTGGAAACAGCGAACTACTGGATATGGGAAAATTAAGCACATGGCTGGATGATGCGAAGCCATATTTACTTGGAGCACCTGAGTTTCACCCTGTGACCTCCCTGCTGTTCCATGTACTATTAAATAAAAAGTTACATCCAACTTGCATGTTTCTAAGAGTCTGCAAATCTGCCAGGGCAAATGATAAATCATGGATTTACTTAAATCCTTTTTTTTTTTTTTCCCCCGTATCTATGAAACCCTGGAAAACATCAAAGATTACCAACAAAAAACAATTTATCTCATTCTTTCTTTTATAGCTGTGACAGACTGCCTAAAGAATCCTCTTAAAGAGAATATAAAAATATATTCCAGATAGGCCAGAGCTGGGTTTAATCCAACCTGTCAAAGAGCAAACACTTATACACAAAGCCCTGCACCGCGGCAAGTACAGCAGCTTTATAAATTAGCGTCTTATCCCTGAAAACTTTAATATCCACTCAACCCACTGGGTACCAAAAAATAATAAAACACTGGAGCTTGAAGCAGCGTTGCAGGTATTTTCTTCTACTGGAAATTGTTTCTTGACACTGCTGTGGCCAAGTGTCCTGATCAACCACATCACTGTTTGAGTGGTTTTTGCGACCCACTGACCCAGCTGAGATGTGTTTATTAGTTAGTGGGGGATACCTAATGTAGGGGCACACTGTAATAAACTGGAAACTACTACTATAAAACTCTTTTTGGAGGATACATTAAAAAAAGAGAAAAAAATTCGAATAAAAAAACACAATTGAAAATTCAGGCTCCAGCCTGATATTTTTGCATCTTCATCACCAGGTACTGCTGAATGGACAGGAGAGGCAATATTTGAGGCTAAGGAGCATCCAGCTTCTCCAGGCGACTCTGCAAACAGCATAGCACGCTGCTGTGTCACATCAGTGCCTAGGAAGTCTCTCTTTCCCACCCCAAACTCCTACCCTTCCAAGCATCTTTCAGGATTCTCTTAGATATTTACGTTAACATCTATATCCACACCATTCAGATGGCTGCAGGAGATTAAATTTTCCAGCTGTGGAGCTTTGACCTAACTTCAGTGGATTTTATAATTTGTGATGGAAGGAAAAAAAACAACCCACAAACCTGATGCTGTGTTTGTGGTTTAGGAAATAATCCCAGGGAAAGGCAGCACAACTTCTGACAGTAGATTAAAGAATAAACTCCTGCCCTCTCTGGAGGAATCTGGCTCCTGAAGAAGAGATCCTTCTGAATCTGCTGGGATCTTTGCTTAGAGTGCAAGTTGGTTCTGGGGAGATTTTTAAAATTCAATTAATAAAATCCAGTTAAAGAGAGAACATAATTCCCTGGTTACAAAGTAAACTCAATAGAAGCTCTGTGCAACTGTTGGCATTTCTCAATGGCTACAAACACCCAACATCCCACTGTAAGGAGACCTGAATCCCTTATCCGTGCCAAGCAGTGGAAGTCAGGGAAAAGGCTTCAGCTCTGACAAAACCACGAATTTTACTGGAGGAAAAAAAGAGGCATTTGATGTCAAATTATGAGAGGAATGGGTTGGGAGAATTAAAGGTAATAGCGGTTTTATGGAGAAAGGGCTAGAGGAAGACCCAGCTGGCCTGTATGGTTGGTGGAAGAATTAGAAAACAAGACCATTTTCAGCAAAACTACACGAGCAGCAGATACAGCTTCAATAGACTCAGTCAAGACCTTGGCAGGGACATGGTGCATCAGGGACAAGCGAGTTTCTTGTTAAATTGGAGATACAGCACAGCAAACCCTGCAACACCCACAAGACCTCATGGATTAAAGTCCAAGGAGGGGATACAAACAAAAGGTAGCCAAAAGACAAACATGCCTTGAAATTTCAAAACTAACCTTTAATGCATTTTGACAAACCCTGACAAGGTAGAAATATTAGACTGTTTCTAAAGAAAATATTCCTATGCAATGCCTTTTAAAGATGGATGTGAAAAAAGGGTAATCACTTCCAGCACCAAAGGATCTCCCCAGTCGGACACAAAAATATTCATACCTAAGTTTAAAGTAAATGGATTTAATCATGGGTGCCATTTAATCATCTCTGCCCTTCACATCAAGCATATGTTGTAGTTATAAGGTCCACTTCGACCAAAGGCAAAGGGAGAGGTCCCATTGCACTATCTCCCTTCTGCTCAGTGGCACCAGCCAGGAACCAGAGCAGTAAATCACCCTTGCTCAACTAGGGAGCTGTTGAAGGGTGAAGTAACCCCCAGGTCCCACTGATGCCAATGGCTGAAAGCAGAGATATCCTACCACCAGCAAGGAGCCCAAGTCAAGTAGAGAAGGAAAACTGCCATTCAGAGGAGCTTCTCAGCACAAATCCTGATATTTTTAAATCAAAGTCTTTGTCTTTTGCCTGCTAAATCCAGCCAAGTCTCAGCAGAGGTCTGCAGGAATCCTAGCCTCCACAAGCCCTCACATGGGTGAGGTTTTGCATTTGGTTTTTCTTTTTTTCTAAGACACATAACAGACAAATCACCCAAAGTCCCAGGCTATGGATGCTGAAGTTTTTCCCTATGTTCATTTTGATATCTACATTTTGGAGAGGACACATTCCTAACATTCACATCTTACAGTAAAGTTTATCCATAGCTATTGGAAGTTTTCCTTATTTGCAAGACCTCCTATGCTGTTTCACTCAAGTCGTCTATATACTCTGATGGTATAGACAGCTCCAGCATTTACCACATGATATACTCTGAGAAGCTTAATAACCACACATGCCCACAGTTACATGAATCAGATAATTATTTAATCATATTTATTTTGGGTATTCACATGAGTTGCCATTTTATGAAACACACTGCTTCCCCCCCACTCTGTTTTTCCATTCCTGTTATTCACACAAGATATTATTAGGTTGACTTGTGTTTGCAGGGCCAGCATTGCTTGGCCCAAAGCTGGCTTTCTGACCTGAGCCCACTGAACAAAAGCAGTGCAGTGGGAGAATTAGAGAAAAAATAAAAGATGTCCCTGTATTGGCATAGTCTCATTGAATTTCTCTGGGTTTGATTTCCACTAGGACAGTGTGACCACAGAAACCATCAACATAAGTCACATGTATTTTTAAAATAGGATGGGAGAGTTAAAGGGCTTATTCAGTTTGGCTGGAGCTTGCCCTGTTATGCTTCAACTTTCATTCAAATCAAACAGCAGCCTCAAACCCAAATAAAAGTTTATGCCCAATTAGCCCAATCACTCATCTGAAGAAGTTTTGGAGTTTGCTTGAAAGTTATTTCACCAGGCAAGAATTTTTAAGTAATTTCTCTGTTACTTGTATGAAGAGCTTGCTAGATCCTCCTCAGTCTCGCTCTAAGCCCATCAACTTTGTTAAACTGAGACCCTCAATGCTCAAGCAATCTTGAGGAATTCTTCAAGGGTCCTCTTCAACCCACAAAGCTGTTCTCTGTCTGCATCACCCCCTAGCAATAAGTTTTGCATGTCTGTTAACTGTATTTCTACTATTGCAAAAGAGCAGGGCAACCAGGATGGTTATTACAATACACACATGGATGATGAGGTTCGTAACAGACAGCCTGCAGGGATGAGGGAATGTTTAACTCTTTTCCTCTGCTGTGGTAATTAAGCACAAGTGTATTTGTAAGTACCTTTTAAACAATTAAAAAAGAAAAAAGAAAAAAAGATCAAAATGACACCTTTTATCTTACTGGAAGTGCTAGAGCAGCTTCTAAAGCAAGTATATCTCTGCAGAGAAATTCTGCTGCACCTCTTTTCTAATATCTTTCAAAATTCTCCCTAATATCTTTTAAAATAATTTATCTGCACTTTCTTCTCTGGTAAAAAGTGAGAGTCACAGATATTTTCCAATGAGATCAGCACTCCCTGTTTCTCACACTGGAAGAAAAGGCTTTTGAGTCTTTGAACAGCTGTGATTTGTAGTGGAAAACACAACTTCCATGCATGACACACACATTCCATAGGGTTAAAGGGCAGATAAACTTTATCAGCTACATAAGAGGACACTATTTTACTCTATCACTCCAGACACTGAAAAAGAAAACTTCATTGAAGTCTTCCACACCATTTTTCCCAGCTGCATTTTATTTTGCAATTTTTTATTTATTTTTTTGCAGTAGACCTAAAGTTTTTTTTTTTCTTGGGCCACCTTCAAAAACAAAGCTGTAATTTCATGAATGTACTTTGAAAAAATAAAACAAATCAATGCAAGTACAAATTAAATTAAAATTTTATCGATATATGATTGAATACTGCTGCCCCACAGGCAGCACTTTGCTATCCCGTAGCTTCTCTGGTAAACATACCTCAGAGCACTAGCTTTAATCAGAAAAGATAAACAATAAAAAGAAATCTTTCCTAAGCCAAACAGTGTACTCTTCCCTGAATTCCTCCTCAGATCTAGTTTGCACCTCTAAATCAGATCAGTATTTATCTGCTGCTGGTCACCTTTAATCCAGGCAGAACCCACCACTGAGCTCAAAACTACCAGCACAGCATTCCATTAGACCTGGCTTCCTTTACCCAAGAGTGATCCTCAGTCTTATCTAGGCAGAACCCCCCCACCTAATTATATATAAACCTAATTAATTTTGCATTTTTTCCTGTTCTATTCACTGTTGCTCTGCAATTCTACACAAAAGGAGGATTGTATTCAGACTCCATTACTCAAATAGAGGCAGCCTAATGGATTCCTGATCCATACTAATTTCACAGTGCAGAGCAAGGAGGATGGTTGGCATCTTCACATAAAGGCTGGAAAAGTATGACAGGTCTGCCCAAGCCAGCTCGTGAAGCTGAACTACACAATGAAACCTTCTCCAAGATCACTGCTCTTCATCAGGACCTTTACTACTAGCAGAGATGAATTTTGATTGTCTTTAATTAGGTGAAAAACACAATTTAAAAAAAAAAAACCAAAACAAAACACTACAGAACAGCAAGCAACTCTCATCACAAATTTACAGCAGCATTAATGAAGTGGCTGCAGACAGGCGCTATGATCCATGCTTTCTGCACTTGGAGATCATACTCCCAAGATGTGCTCCACATGCAGCCAGGGAGCTGCAAGAACACAGATTTCAGGCTTGGCATCATCCACCTCTGGTATTTAACACATTTCTCTTCATTTGTACTGCTCAAATAATTTGGCAGTGCCATTTGTCTATGACCATAAATGCATGGGGATCAACAAGGTCACCAAATCAGAGCTTGGAGGAAGCGGATCACTGGCACTTGAATCTCCAGAGTGCATTAAATTAAAATTTTTGAAGTATCAATGCTTCTAGCGAAAGTTTCCAAAACGCACAATGGGAGATGGGAATGGCAATCCCAGGGCCCTAGTGTGCTCCCTAGCCAAACTGTGCCCGTAGAGCAAGGAAACCCCGTGGCTTGTTAATCAAGCAGTACATATCCTCGGTGTACGGCAATTACTTATATTAATGTAATATAAAATGTTATATAAAACTTTCCCATATTGCACATATAGCATAGACATATATGCAATATATCAACTGGATATATAATATGGATAGACTATCTTTACATACATAAGCCAGTTATATATATATGGCAAGGCTATCTAGAGTTCTGGACACACAATATACAAGAAAAATCCATTTGACATAGTTTAGTCATTATCTATGCAAAAAAGACTCTCTGGTATTTTGGTAACCAAATTGAAATCGCATTTGTTGCTTTCCTCTGCTCAGACTGCTCAGATTCATACGTATGACATCTCATATGGATTAGTACGCTAAATCCCAAACAGCAAAGGAACATCAAATATGCAGGATTTAGAAAATGCTAGAGTTGAAAAATGCCAACGAAACCTTAACTCAACCCCCTCCTGTGTATTTATATCTACAAAACTTTTAAATCATGTATTATTTTCTCCAGCTCCCCCAGGCTCTCCGATTCCCTTCTACTCTCCCCTACCTTGAAAGCCCTACATAACACAACTGAGCTGGGACAGATATTCAGGCAGATAACAAGTCCATCCCTGACACGGAGGCAAAGCAATCTCCTCCTTTGAAACAGGATTAGTTGTTTGAGTTGGGGGAAAAAAATAGACAAGTCACTTGTAGGCCAGCAGTTGCAATGAATAATTTTAGATCCAATGGATAAGTCATCAAAATCATAAGCAATTGGAAACAGTTTCAGAAGGGACAAGGTCAAGCAACCTTAATTATACTTATTGTTACTTGAGCTACCGAATTTAGATATAAATCTTGCAAGGATATAAATGTCACATGTGAATGACACAAAGGATACCCTTGAACGAGGAAAAAGGCTAGCAGGAAGTGAACCAACTTCAAAAAAGTCATCCTTTTTTTTTTGCCCCAAAGGAAAAAGAATCGAAGGAAATAAGAAAGGGAAGAGAAGATGCCAGCCCAGAGTTGAGTGCTGCCCATGTCCACTACCAGCTCACCCCCCTCCTTAGCCATGCCAGGAACACAGAACCTGAGCTGACATTACTCTTGCTCCAGACATGCCAAACATCTTATCAAGCATGGCTGTCCTTCTGCCTGCCCACCATCTTCCCTTCTCAGCACCTACACTCCTACCAGAAGTACCAATTTCCTCCTGCTGAGCTCCTAGCAAGCCCTTCTAATGCATGGTCAGAGCTGCAAGTCACCAACAACAGGTCCACACTCCATGTGTGGATCTCCAGTGGTTCCTACTTGTTCTCAAATACAGAGTCAAAAGGCCATGAGCTTCGACTGAGCACAGAAGTGAGAATGCCACCATTCCTTCACCAGTCACTTATCTGATTTTCCATCCCTCTTGCCTCCCACTGACAAAGCCAAAGCAGAGGTGCTTAACAGTGGGCAAACACAGGTCCTACAGGCATCTCAAGGTGCTACAGGCAGACAAAGCACCTAAACATTCACCCTGTGGAGTCACATCTTGAGAAATTTTACTAGAGGTTAGGTGTTTCGGAGTTCTTGTTTGTTTTTTCTCCACTATAACTATAAATTCCCTTTTTATTCTCTTGCCTGCAGTGTAGCACCCAGTGATTTGATCCACCTGTCAAGCTTACCAGCCTCCCTCGTTAAGGATCTCATTTAATAGAGTTAGTCCAAAAAGATTAAAAATACTGGCAACATTACTGTCTCCCAGATAATAACTGGGTGACACACTGGATGCATGTTGAGCATGTAATACTAATAGTGCCATGACGCAAAAGAATCTTTACAATACCTTGAAGTCCTTATAGACACCAATTGCTCCATTCACGTGAGAGGGGAAAGAAAAAAAAAGGTGAAAACTGAGAGACCTGAACCTGGGGAACATGCTCTTCCCACTCCTCCCAGATTTCCACTGAGGCAGCTATGCCACCATCTGGTTTGAGGGCTGCCAGAGAGGACAAGACCCTAAATATTAACATCACAGATGTGGATGGCCCCTCAGATGCTGGAAGTTATGCTATAGGTGTTTCAATGCATTTTAGTTTCCATTAAAAAAAACCCCAATACTTTATTCTCTTCCTTTATAAACTCGTGTTATAATGAAGCACAGTAATCACAGAATGGTAAGGGTCAGAAGGGACCTCTGGAGATCATCTAGTCCATAATGTAAGGCTACACATTCTTAGAAATTTCACTACCAAAAATTCATTTATTTTGAGATACGTAGATGATGTATAATATGGGAGCCTGATAGAGGGAAAAAAACCCACTTTTTTTTTTTAAAACAGAGAAAAAAAAAAGGTCTCTAATCAGAAAGAGACAACCATAAGCTGTTTCAAAGCCTTCAAAAGTGGGGAAAGGAAGTTGAAAGCTTTTTGTCTGTTCACAAAGTTTTTCAGATTTATAAAGTGTTTTAAGGTTTTTTTAAAGGTTTTTTAAACCTTGGCTATTCATGATCTGCAGCAAGTCCTTCGATTTGCAAACAAATTCCCCTCTTTCTCCCAAGGAAACTAAACTTATTCAGATGTTTCATGAATAAAAATAATGTGCTAGACGGCACTTTTACTTTTCAAAAGGAGATTTGCATTCATCCAGAGCAAAGATCTAGACATTTAATCTAAGCTACGCATCACTGTGACAGGCTGTGGGGTAAAAGCACGGAGCTACATTTAAACAGCACCCTGGTAGCTATTATATTTCCCAACTATGTTAATCCTCCAACGTTTAAACATAAACATGTTAATTTTCTTTACCAAGATAGGGGACAGTGAAACCATTTTGCTACCAACTCAAGACTGTCAAGCAGCAGAGCCAGAGGCATCAAGCAATGGTGGGTTTTTGGAAGCAATAGCCCAGGGTTGCAATGGTTGGAGAATCAGTGAAGTCAAGAAGGGCTTTTTCAACTGAATAAAAATACTGCAAATCAGGCACTAATAATAAAAAAAAAGAATGAAACACTGGGGATAATACTGACTCTGCAAATTTCAGTATTAAAGCTTCCACCGTGCTTCAGTGTTATGCATTACCTGTTGCGTCCTGGACATGCACCACCCTATGGAAAATAAAAATCGCTCTCCACACACAACAAAAGATTAATTTGTGTCCTTCATCCCTCGCCCAGCACAAGCACTGTGAACCCTTGGGTTCCACCTCTCGCACACAGCTAGCCTCCACCAATACCTTCACTTCTGTGAAGTGGAGCCAAGTTGACCACAAACCCATGAATTTATTTTGCCTCAATATCCACCAATTTAAATCTATCTTCTCATCCTCACTGTAATTTGGATGAATCTTGCAGGAGCTTTGCATCAAATGTTTTCTGGGCAAGTAATTGCAAGTGATTTGAGAGGACTGTCCTACAGGCAGACAGAAACCTCTTCTCCTTAAGACACTGAGCTCCCAAAACCCAAGTAAAACAAAAAATTAAGCCTTGAGCTGCAGAAACATATTACTTGTTGACTCATGCATTATGTTTGGTAAACACGAGGATAAACAACGCAATAAAATCAGAGACCAGGCAGTGCTGTTCCAGCAGAGATGGCATCACAAGCAAACTACATCAATCTCGGTGCTGGAAGGGATGCTCAGCTTCCAACTGTGGTGACAAACATGAAGGCTGTTACCCAATGGTTTAAGAGACATTTATGAATTCAACTATATGTTATATTGATGACTGCTTGTAGGTAACGTTGAGGAATATTAATGTAACCTTAATAATGTAATAGAAAACATAAAGGTTAGGTTTGGGTGCTGGGAAAAGCTGTGCCAGGGTCTAGTAATGATTTGCAAATCCTGGGGCTATGGGTGCAACCTAAAGCTGCTTTTAGGTTGGCATCAACCACCACAATCCACAGCTGGAAAAATCTTCATCCCCACAACACAGGCCTAGAAATAGGGTAAGTTATGGCCCCAAAAAGCTAATCCCTGGGAGGTTTCTTGGCAAAAAGCCCCACCATATTGGTAGCTTGGCTTTGAATATGCTAAAACTGAACTCTATACTTGCTCGTACTCTCACATACATAATTACGAGCTACATCATTGAAGGGAGTCATCTTGCACAGGTCAGAAGCAACTGAATGAGAAACAGAAATTCCCCCGGGGTTTTTGTCACTTCTCAAGTCACCCAAGGAGCTTGTCACAGTATTTCCATCAATTCTACCAGTGAAATTATGTCATCAAACTCCGACCTTTTTTCCTCCCCAGTCTCTTTATAATGCCATTCCAGAGTTTGATTTGAACAATGGACCATTAAAACATTTTCCCCCCCTTGCTTCTGGATTTTATTTAACAGTTTTTAGAAACTATTTAAAGAACGTAGGACAGAAGCACTATATTATTCATAGTACTCTATCAAATGAAAAAATTGCATGAAATCTTGACTTTAAGAAAGAATTTTTTTCCCCTGCCTCAAACTATGCCAAATCAGTTGCCTTTATCCAATCCGTGTTACAGCAACAGGATAAAATGAAGTTACTGCTAATAAGTTTCAAGAGGTTAGTGCTAAATATGTAATATTAACGTGTTAAATATTAACAAATAAATGTTAAATGTGTAATAACACAAACTCTCATTCTAGTATGATAAGTGTAAATTGCAGTATGTAAAAATCAAAGACAAACACAGAGGGAATAGCAAGGTTGAGTCCAAGTAGGTAACTGGAAGCTGTAAGCCCAGTATGAGCTGGGATGACCATAGCATCCACCCTGAAAGTGCAGAGTCATGCCCACAGATGCTGCTTCCATCCCTCATTTATGTTTGTTGAGAGTTCAGGGTTGTTGTTTTTTTTCTCCCTGCAATGAAATTTTAAGTGTCCCTGGAAAAGTTTTATTGACTTTAAGCGCCTTATCAAAACTTGAGGAAAATAATAACTCCTGTTATGTGATCCAAGCCAACCGAACTATCTGTCTCCGGTTAGGCATGCAATTTGGAGATATGCTAGGATTTAAATTTGCCTATTGAGTTAATACATCTTTTCTCTCTAAGCCTGAGCACTTCTCCAGTAGCAAAGGAAATAAAGCTTATCTACAAACACGCAATTATTCTGTATGACAAACAGCTGATTTGTTCTGATTATAGAATTTATCTGGATACCAAATAAAAAGGCAAAGAAATAACAATGTCCTATCAATACTCAGGGAAAAAAAAAAAAATCAACATGAATGTCAGCAATGCCATTTCTTAAAATCAGAGGGGGCACACTTCAACATTTTTCTATAAACATAGTTATTAGGGCTGCTCATGATGACAAGGCACGCATCAGAAAAAATGCAACAAAGAATGAAGTAAAATACTGTTGTACACAGAGATTTCCTGTGGCTAAATCATACAGGGCTACATTAGGAAAGGTTTTATTAACGGTTTCTGTTATATTTAATCACATGCAATTCTGCAAGCCCAGAACAGAGTGCTATGGGAATAAAGTGTGTGGACAAACTGCCGGCAACACAACTCAAATATTTGACGTTCATTTTCTGTGTTCACTTACAGGACAAAGTTGTGGGAGGTTGGTTTGCTTTGGGGGCTTGGGGTTTTTTTTTAATCATACAATAGGTGGGGTGGGAATGTCCTCAGACCCCCGCAGCGACCCCCTGCAGGGGGGCAGGCACACCTCCCACTAGCCCAGGGTGCCCAAAGCCCCATCCAACCTGGCCTTGAACCTTGCCAGGGATCCAGGGGCAGCCATAGCTTCTCTGGACATCCTGTGCCAGGGCCTCCCCACCTTCCCTGGGAAGGATTTCTGCCTCCCAGCTCCTCTCCAGCTGCACTACTGCAGCTGAAGGCCATTCCACTCAGCCTGGCTTTCCCAGCCTATGGCACCAGCCACTCTCCATCTTTCCTGGATCCCCTCAAGGGACTGAAAAGGGATTGGAGGTCTCCCCAGATGCCGCCTTCTCTTCTCCAGGCTGAACAAGCCCAACCCTCTCAGTCTGTCTCCAGAGCAGAGGTGCTCCAGCCCTCAGAGCATCTCTGTGAGCATTGAGTGGGGTTTTTTGTGGTTTGCTGGTGGATTTTTGTTTTTTCTTTAGACTAATTAAGAGCTTGACAGTTTATTTAATGAGATACTAGTTATAACAAGGTAGACAAAGCACAGCACCTGGACCATCAAATATCTCAACATCACCCCCTCTGCTGTAACTCTTTCAGCAGAAGCTTTTCCATGACACCTGCTTTAAGCCATGATATTGCCCTCAGACACACACATCCAATCATTTGATGGGATGCCCTTTGGAAAGAAAATGATATTTTCACATCCCCACTTTCTCCACCACTGACCCAGGGTATGGAGAAAGTTTCCCTTCCAGATACTGCAGGAAATGATCATTTGACTCCCTGATGGGATAGAAATCCAACTAAAAATACATAAGCCCCGCTCAAAACCAGATTCATTTTTCACACAGCTCCTCTTGTCATCTCAACATGCTGGATCAGTCAACCATAACTGGGAGCAAAATTGTGAAGCTGTTCTTTTGGAAAAAAAGAGCCTGGATATTGCCACCAGAAGGCTTGCAGACTCTAAGCTCATTAGCTCTCAAAATTAAAAGCACTTACCTCTTCAAGGACGTCTGCAAGCTTACTAAGTATCTCCTCAGGAAGGCTCTGGAATGTGGGTACACTGCAATAGAAAAGAAACCTCAATTAATGAATCCTGGTATATAGGTCATAAATCTAGTGGCATTTCTCAGAGGTATTTTGCCCTCACCATCTGGGGCTGAACAAGTGTTTGCTGGAAGAGAGGCATATAAAACAGAAATCTGATCTTCTAGCAGCCAAGATTGCTTTTATGATGGTGGTAGACCACTTGCAGTAAACAACTGGAGAACCACTCATAAAGCTGATAATCAACTATTAATCGATCAAGGATTTACTGGAATTAATCTGCACTGCAAACCTGCTCAGTCACAAATTTTTGTCTGGTCTGCTTCCACTCCACATGAAAGAATATATACATTTTTTTAAAAAGGCAGAAGAGACCAGGTCTAACCAGCACAGATAAAAGGCTGACTGAAACCCCAGGCAAACATAACAAACACAGACCATGAAGATGCAAAGGATATGGGGTCAGCAACAGATCAGCATCAAAACACTGTAAGAATTATTGAAGACTTCATGAGGAGTATTACATCCCAGTTCATTCTCTTTAGCCAAAAGGCAATTTTTCTGTTTGTCTGGAAAAATTTCCCTTGGGAAAGGTTTCCCAGGCCAGGCTGGACCTGCTGCTCAAAGTGAGGGGGTGACGAAGCAATCAAGAAGGGGCCCAGGGTTTGCAGAAGTGAAATTTAATTCAGTCTGGATCAGGATGAGGGATATGAAGTTGGGTCTCCAGATCTCCTACAAGTACCCTGCCCTTGAAGCTGTACCTCTATCATCTTAGAGGCCTCCCAGTGAGGTTGTAAAGTAGCCTGGAGATGTTCAAAAGCCATCCAGATAATAGTCCTGAGCAACCAGCTCTAGGAGACCTTGCTTAAGCAGTGACGGTTGGTCCAGATGACCTTCAGATGTCCCTACCAACCTCAACCAGTCTGTGATTCTGAGAAAACTTCATCTCTCCTTATTTTCCATAAAAACATGATGTTCACCAATATTCACAAATGATGCTAAATGAAACATAGATGCTGCACTTCCTTTAATGAAAACCACTTGCCATAGGTAGACTAATTAGCTATGCCTCTAACATGAAATATTAGCCCAAGCCCAACAGTGAGCTAGTAAATCTCTACTGAGGCTACTTCCAAGAACAGTTTGCTTAAGAGTTACTTTATCATGGTTCATTACATGGTGTAAATACAGTCTCATGCTCCTAATAGGAAATTGAGGCCCTCAATGCTTTGCTTTGATTGCAGGAACATTGATGATCCAAAGAGAGGAAGGAAGTACCTGTTGGCAGGTACCTGCCAAGAGGTAACTAGAACCCAAAATAAATCACATTTTTCCTTTCACACAAGGATTCACTTTTTACTTTGGATCACATTGCTGCATAAAAGTTATTTCCACATTTTAGGTAGCTAAAAAACCCAAACCAAGCCCATATGGTCTTATTTTTGTTTGTGGTGAGGTTTTTTTGTGAGTTTTTTTCTGTTTGTTCTTTGTGTAGGGTTTTTTTTGGGGGGGGGGGGGGGAGGAGTGTTGGTTTTTGGGGTATTTTTCAATCTGGAAGCAAGTCCTGGCATGTGCCTTTGGGGTCAACACACCACCTATGTTTTAAGAGCCCTAAACACAATTTGGTGTCCACTTCTGCACTCAGAGGAAACCCACCCAAGAAAAGCAAAGGGAGGTCTGAAGATCTTGCAGAGTAAAATCCAGTATTATGCCCCAGGGCCAGGCATGAAGTGCCGGATGGTCTTAATTTGTGAGCACAATTAAAATAGAATTTGCTTTTATTAGCTTAACATATGCTACACTGCAGTGGAATTCAAAAGTTTAGGAGCCTTCATTATTTAAGAAACAAACTGAAAACCCCACAACTTCAGCTGAATATGTTAAGCAAGGCAGAACCAGCCACCTAAGTGTGGAAAACTGATTGTTCATGCTCTCAAGATCTTTCATTTTGTCCCTTTGGAAGCACTCACTTTCACTGAAAGCTCGTGGGCCTACAACAAGAAACAGAAACGACTTGAAAGGAATTATATTAAACCAACTTGAGCACTCTCAATTGAAGAATAAACTAACTTAGGGGAGAAGTTAATACTCCCAGGCATCTGGAGAAGTTTTCCTGTGGTTGCACCATTACGGTCCTAAACTGGGGGGGAGGTATGCATCACAGCTGGGGTGTTGTCATGTCTGTCTCCCCCCCGCCCCCCCCTTTTTTTTTTAAACAGATAATTAAGTCCATGCAAGCCAAGCAAGGACAGCAGAAGAAATCTGTTATAGACCAAACACTTGAGAAACAGGGAAGCAGCATAGGAGCCCTGAACAAAGATTCTAAGTCTCACTACTAAAAGCTTAGGCTATTACATCAATCAGGAAAAGTTTCCAAGAGAAATACAATTTTAACACAGCAATAGGACAGATAATGGGAAAATCAACTTGTTGACAAAAGAAACTCAAACAACGTCACTTCCCAGAATTGCACAATTAATTTAACAGTTTAATGGTGGTTTATGATGGGCCAGTACCCTTCTACACAAGAAGAAGCGACAATACAGCCAAATTATAGTTGAGTCTCCTAAGAAGAGGTCTTAGAGGACTGTCCATCACTTCAGTGCCCAAACAAACCTGCTCTGAGCAACTACCTTTATACAAACAGCCCAGAGAAAACTTTTATTGTCCACTAAAAGACATTACAAAATGAAGCCAGAGCTGATGGCAACACCTGCAGAAGAACAAGGCTTAAAAATATGCTAAAGCATGTAAGCATCAAAAAGTTGGCTTGATTCTCCAGTTTAAGAAAAAAAACAGACCTCCACTCTCTTCTTATCAACATTAAACAAATTAGTAACATAGATTCTTGTTTTCCTCCTAAAAAAAACCCCATGCTTGTATTACTAAAAGATCTGAATACATAAACCAAAGTTTTGGGAGATTATTCCCATGGGGGTGCTTGCACTCAAAGGAAAACAGAGCTTTAGCTCTGAAGGAAGAGCTGAGAGGAAAACAGCTGAGCTGCAAATTGGCAAACATGTGCAAAAGGGGACAAACAGGACTAGAAGACTCAAAGGAAATCTTTGAGGATTTTTGCAGCACAGCAAGAAGTAAGAAAAATTATATTCCATTTTTTACAATTTTATGAAATCTGGAAAAAAAAAGTCTGGAAATTTACTGAAGAGAACATTCAGCACTTGGGTTCAGATGTATTCATTTTTTATGAAGGAAAAAATCACAGCTCATCCAGAAATGACTCGTTCTGTGACTAACAAAGCAGGACCAAGTAAACCCAGGTTTTGTCTGAATTCTTCCCTGAGAACTTCTTAAAGCCTATCAATAATCAAGGTTTTAAAACATCTACATCACCTGTTCCAGATAGTAAGAAATGCTACAGATAGGAAAAAGATAATCTGGCATCTAACACTGAAGTCTCTCAATAAACTTAAAAGCACATGACTTTTCCTACCTGCAGCACAGACAAAGGACTTCATCCCACTCCTCTCCACAGCCATCTCTCATTCTGCCCAGGAACTGTGCCTTTAGCAGACTAAGCACCAGCAAAACGCTCAGCTAGCCTCTCTTAGCATGATGTGTGTCCTACCAGCCTGGTTACCCAATCCTCTCAACCTTCTTCAGCTGCTTCTCATTCCATGTAATACCGAGCAATTTCTCCACCTGCACTGAATATCCTATCAAGGTTGCCCTGAAAGGGGAAGATCTACAGTCCAATACACCCATCTTGTTCATCCTGGGAGAGTGTCTTAATCACCCCGGGGCCAGCGTGATGACAACCAGGGCTTTCTCTGCTGCCTCAGCCTTCTGTTTTGAGAGAAATGGGTGAAACGTGCAATTGCAGAAGAGTTTCCAGCTCTGCTCCCATCTGCCCCATGAAGCCAACAGCTGAAGGTTTGCCAGCATACACTGTTTAATGCCTCTCATGCCCATCAGAAAGCCAACCCCACCCAGCCCTGTGTGACAAGCTTACAGGATAAAGCTGGATACACAACAGACATGTTTTCACGATGGTTATTATGTTCACCTGTAGTCTCCCCTGCTCCTCTGAATTATTTATGGTGATATGGATATCAAGAAGTATTTCTATGGAACAAGTTTATGCCTGGTTTTATGGTCCCTTTGCAAACTTACAGTCCAAGGTCCACATGACAAGATGTCTCCAGGCCACCCAGCAGAGGTGCTGGTAGCACACAACAAGGTAAACCAGATCCATAACTTAAGGAAATATATTTTTAACAGCAAATGCCAATTTATTATTATTATTTTAATCACTCCACAAACATCACAGTGCTTTATCATAAAAGATGTGTGACTGCCATCACGGGCAACAGGCTGAGAAGCAACCTCTGACCTTCTTCTGTGTCCCTGCCTCAAGCCTTGTTAGATTCTCCTCTGAGCATGAAACAGTAGCTGTGCTGGTGGAGGAGCTGCTTGTGCCAGCAAGGAGAGGTGACTTTTTGCTAGCTACATTTCGCACTATTTAGCTACAGAATATTTTGTAGGTGATAGCAGTCCATGTAGTTGGGGAGGGCACTGTGGGGAAGTGCTTGCTGTCTGCAGGAATGGCAGAGCAGCTATTTGGGCTGTCTCAGAAAGCAACATGTTGTCGCAGAGAGCTCACCCTGCCAAGCAGAGGCTGCCAAAACAGGGGAAAAGAGCTGCGTCAAAATGTCTACCCTGAATCTCAGTCCCAGCACAAAAGCAAAGACATGCCAGACCTGAGGGTGGAAGAAGGAGGTGTGACAGGTCACGTTTCCATCCCTGGTGATCTGCAGTCACTGGGCATCTCCCAACATTTAGGTAGAAGCAACATCCACCATTAGCAACACTTTGATTCATCCCATGGGATTACTCTTGCACTAAACTTGAAAGGGCTTCCAAACAATCCTGGCTATAACCCAAGAGGTTGATTTTACCCTAAAAAATTCTCAGTGGCAGAGATGCCAGCACTCTGACAGGACATTTATCTTCTGATACACATGAAAACTGTGCAGGGTCCTTGGCTGTCTTCTATCTTCAGCCCTACACAAAAGCAGCTATTCACTTTCTAAATACATTTCAAGATGCATTCCCCAAACTTTATAAAGGATCCTCATTGAAAGTGTTCATCCAGCGAAACAACCCCTTTATCTCTTTTTTTTGGCTGGCACTGTAACAAAGGCAGTTGTTGCTACCATTCTCTGCCTTGGGCCAGATGGGAAAGCACAGTTCAAAAATCAAAAGAGATCAGTAAAAAGAAATAAAGAGTTTTGGGAAATGCAGAAAGACTCAATTTTGTACCCAACTGGAAAGAAAGCTGAAAAATGTTGACATTTTTGTCCATGCTTTTCTACATTTGGGATGTGCTACAGCACTGTGGGTCTGCTCTCAAAGAACCAAGGCTAAATTTGACCTAGCAAAAGCTGATGTTTGATTTAGGATGCTCACTAAGACTACATTTTTAACAATGGAAATTGGAAATGCTGTGTACAGGCAGCTGGCCACTGGCCGTCATGTTGTGGCAGGTAGGGACTGCAGGCTCTGTCAGGATCATAGCTTTAAAAAAAAAAGAGCTAAAAAACATGTTTCCAGCCTTATTCATGAAAGTTTACAAGAATTTACTGTGCAGTCGTCCATGTTATCTTCTCTTTGCTTTCTTAAATTGAGCTATGTTGCACCAGAGACTCCCAAGAGTTGCAAACCATCTGTGATGAACTCTGCCCAAAGATCCGGTTGGCATCGGTTAAAGTAGGATCTTGTAGAAGAGTTTCAGGAGTAAAAATGAAAAAATCTCCATTGCTCCCATACCATATCTTAGGGTACAGATGCTGTACCTGTCATGTATGTTAATACAGACATATAGAGGGGAAAAAACCCAACAGATTACAGAACAAACCCTAACCCAAGCCAGGAAGGCAGAGAGCAGAAGCACAAAACTAGCCCTGTCTCTAATGTTTCGCAACCATGTTTCAAAAATGCATTTCTGGCTTGGTGAACAAGTTGCACCCTGAGTTTGAAATCATCAGCAAATCTCCTGGGCTGCTTCTGAGTACCATGGGGTTTATCCAGTGTGCAAGAGAGGCAAGGGCACGGAGCCAGAGAGTTGTATATTCATTTTGTGTTTCAAACTGTGGCATCAAAATACAACTCCCCTTTTAGATCAGATTAACAGGGATGATTTAGAGGATACACTGTTGGGGATTTTTTGTATGTAGTACCTGCAAACAACAGAAAATAAGTTCAGAAAAGGTGTATTTATTTCTCCAGAAATTCAGTCCTTCCCCAATTACAAATGAAGTGGGTAGGACAAGGCTACTTGCCTCGAGGCCATTTGCCCATTTCCTGGCAGTCTGCTTAGCTTAAAGAATATTGGGGAAAAAAGAGGAGAAAGGGAGATGGAGAGCAACAGTTACTCATGCTCGCATTAATTACGCATAGGTCTGGCCTTGAGGCGGCTCATGCAACACAACTTCTAGGATAGAGAAAATGTTTGCTCTGCAGGCACCGCAGACGACTTGTCTGCTGCACTAAAGCTACAAAGGCATTAAAATCATTGGCAATTGTTAGTCTTGGAAAGGGTGAAAGTGTTATAGCTGTAGATTTAAAGCTCTGCCATTCATAACACAAGACCTTACTCTGGTAAATAAACTCCTGAAAGGGGTTTGCAGTAATTTTTTTCTCCCAGACATCTGGTTGTATACTAAGAGCTGCTGCACATCAGAAAATGGGAGCGATGCAGGAAGCAAATGAACTGATGTTTTTTCTTTATAGGTGAAAGACTGAAGTAAAGCAGGTGTGTAGGATTGCAATTTTTCTCTGCTCGTGATGAAAGGATAACAACAATGCTAATGGATGAAGTGGTCCACTGACATCAGGAGGCAAAGGGATTTAAAAAGGATGCGGTTGCACACCCTGTTTTGGTGCAGGCTCTGGTTATGTTCAGTAGGCTGCTTGAGTACTCTGGATTATTATTTTCTTTTGTTTCTGCCAATCTCCATCTCTCCCTGACAGGGGTTCATTATTGGAGAGAGCCCTCCTACTGCAGATCATTTTGCAGTCATGGAGGAGATTGAAAAATTCAAAACCAAATCAAATTGTTGCTGTCGTGATGAGACGGAAGGAGAAAAATTAACAGGTACGTAAACCCCTTCACCCATTTTACACACATCACTCGAGATTATTCATCTTGAAAAGGACAATTGCTCCCAAAGAGTGACAAATGCTCAACAGCAACAATTACTTTGGAAGCATCACTGAACTTTAAGCAGAAGCAGTTTTGGTTACTGCTCACAAGAGGATTAACACTGCCCAGCAGTGCTACTCTGGTGCCAGCCTATGGATGAGACCTATCCCTACGTTACATGATTTTTTTCGGTTGTAGCCCTTGATATTTCTGCATCTTTGCAAATCATAAAATCACAGAATTGTCTTTGTTGGAAGGGACCTTTGAGATCACCAAGCCCTAACCTGCCAAAACCACCACTAAACCATCTTCCTAAACACTGCTTTTACCTGTCTTTCAAAAACCTTCAGGGATGGAGACTCCACCACCTCCCTGGGCAGCCCATTCCAATGCCTGACAACCCTCCCTATAGGAAGAAATTTTTCCTAATATCTAATCTAAACCTCCCCTGGCATAACTAGAGGCCATTTCCTCTTGTATCAATTGTCACTAGGGAGAAAAGGTCAGCCCCCTTCTCTCCAGAACCTCCTTTCAGGTAGTTTTTGAGAACAGTCAAATCTCTCTTCAGCCTCCCCTTCTCCAGACTAAACCATCCCAGTTCCCTCAGATTTGTGCTTCAGACTCTTCCCCTCTCCACTGCCCTTCTCTGGACACACTCCAGCACCCCAATGTCTTTCCAGAAATGAGGGGCCCAAACCTGAACCGAGCACTCAAAGGGTAGTCTCACCAGTGCCCAGTACAGGGGAAGGTCACTTCCCTAGTCCTGCTGGCCAAACCATTGCTGACACCATCCAGGATGCTGCTGGTCTTCTTGGCCACTCAGGCACACTTCTGACTCATGCTTGGCTGTTGACCAACACCCCCAGGTCCTTGTCTGCTGGGCATCTTTCCAGCCACTCTGCCCCAAGCCTGTAGCACTGTTGGGGGTTATTATGACCCAAATGCAGGACCTGGTACTTGGTTTTGTTGAATCTCATACAATTTGCCTTGACCCATTGATCCAGCCTGTCCAGATCCCTCTGTAGGGCCTGCCTACCCTTGAGCAGATTGAGATCCCACCTAACTTAGTGTCATCTGTGAACTTACTGAGGGTGCACTTGATCCCCCTTGTCCAGATCATTGATAAAGATATTAAAGAGAACTGGGCCCAGCACTGAGCCCTGGGGAACACACCAAATTATACTCACAGGCCTAAAGCAAAACATCTGTACTTTCCAACTCAGCTCGTCTTTTCCAACACTACTATATAGGTTATAAATGAGAATAGCTGTCACAGGAAGCCTCACACCTCTGTACCCTGCATGTTTTCATTTCTATGATCTGGCATTGTCTTTGTCTTGCAACTACCCCTGCAAAACAGTTTCCTGCCAAGGAGCTTCCCTCCAGCATTTTTCCCCATTCTCTGGGAGGTTTCATGGGAGATGAACCCTCACCCTCTGGCCTCCATGGACAATCCTGGAATGGGTGCACCGAGCCCCATTTCTGCTTCTGCATCTCAACTGAAACTACGAACGCATCACTGTGGCAGCGGATTAAAGTCAGACAAAACCCATTATCTCATACAAGATGCTAGTATCGTGCCTAGCAAATGAAAGACATTTGCGACTGACTCTTGTGCCGTGTCTCAGCAGAGATCCTTAACCACTGATCAATATTTTGAAGACACAGTAGAGTTTAAAGCGACAAGTCGCATTTGTATGTACAGACCGTTTTGTCCCATACCTCCAAACTGGGTATTTACAACATCTTCAAAACCAATTGAAGGCAGGCATTTTGTCTCTAGCACATCTACTGCACTTGACAGCAAATTGTCATAATAATCTGTTTCTCACGCAGACACTGACAATACTATTTCCAACGCATGGACCCTGTTTTGCAATGTTCGCCGCTTCCCTCCTCTTGCCTTTTAACTGTCACTATTACATGAATGTTATTAAAAAGATTGCCATGGTTATGTCTTCATAATTACATGTATACAGAAGAAAAATAAGATGTAAATGTTTTCAAGGCTATCTGAATCACAAGTGTTTCACATTCTCCCAGGCAACTTCTTTCACTGCCCACCAAACCACAGTGACTTGAGAGTTGGGTCCCTCATGCTGAACTTTCACAGTTGACTGTATCTATGTGATTCACAAAGCAAGCATTAAAATACCTACATATCTTTTCTTTGTTATTGATAACTACTACAGGAAGAGTGAGAAGACATTTTGCACTACAGCAAATGAATAAAATGGGATAAAAAATATGGAAATCCTGCCTGACACATTCCCATGTAGCAAGTTTGCATGGGTGACCCTCTGGCAGTGCCATCTATTGCCAGACACAGCAGAACTGGCTTTGGGGACAATCTCCGCTCCTCACTCTGGAGAGGTGCATCTGGGATGATTTACTAAGGGACAAAACAAAAGCACTTTTGATCACTGAGAATAGTCCTCCAGATACTTTGTCACATCCTCTACTGAGAAATAAGCTACGAAAAAGGCATCACAGTGCAGAAACTTCTTGTTCTTTGTCATTTCAGAACCAGGTTTGCATGAAGAAATTACATTGTCTCCATGTAAACTCATCTCAGAGTTACCCAATAAGGGCATTTCAGACCTTCCTACAGACAAGCATTGGTGCAAACCCCAGGCACCATCAGCAGCTAGTGCAAGACATCAAGGACATCCTAACCAGACTAATTCAGTGACTCCAGCCCAGCACTTTGGTGAGAAAAAAAATCCTTCCTCCTCTTTCCTAACCCACACAGCCCCAGGGCAGCGTTGAATAATTACTACTTGGTTGGAAACACAGGAGGAAGGCTGACTTTGAGACTGGCCTGAGGCAAAAGTACACAGCCAGCAAATCCCTTCCTATTTCAAGAAAAGTCATTCTCTTGGCAATGTGCTAATTTGCCAATCGCAGTGGAAAGGACAGCACACACGTTATTGATTTGGGGGTGTAATTCAGGACATTTATCCTCTGAGAAGCTCTGAAGGCTAACAGATGGTGGCTTGTCTTAATCCCTTATTTCTAATGGCTTTTATTCATACTCTTGGGAATGCTGCTGTTGCTCTTTGTCTTTTCATAGAAGAGCTCTGTTATCTCTAAATGCCTTTTTATAGCTGTTACAGGGACCTTTGCCTGAACTGAGTTTGGATCTACTTGAAATGTAATACTACATGTTTTAGGAGGCTCAGCATACCTTTAAAACATAAATGGTACACCTTCCTTTCTCCACAATAAGCCTCCTTATTGAGTTAAAGAACAGGGAGAAAATGTAATGTGTGAGTTTACAATTTGTTGACTCTCCGCTCCCCTTACATCTCAGGACTCCAAAATTTGCTATGCACAGTAAAGCCTCCGTAGCCTTTTTTTTTTCTTCCCCACTGAAAATTGAACGCAGCTGAAAAATGAATTAAATGTTGAGGATTTTCAAGTGGCTCGGATTGTATTGGAGAAATAATCAAATAAGCTTGACAGATTCGAAATAAGGTTTGAAAATTCAATTGTTTAAGAAAACATAATCTTGGGAATATTACAGACAGGCAAGGAATATAATAGGTAACAAAAAAACCAAACAAAAAAAACAAGCTGGGAAGACAATTTCAATTATTCAGTACAGCTCTATTCAGCTGCTGTCAAACAATCTTTGCTCATCGCTTCCTCTGATTTTGCTCGAAAAACCACCCATCTAGGGACTGCAGTCCTAAACTGGGTTCCTAGATCGTCAATTAGAAGACATCTCTGTTAGGACCGGGTGCAATGCCCAGGCTCATCCTAAAGTCCCTGTTGGGAGCATGGCACCCAACCCACATGACCCCATAACTTGGAGCATCCCTGGATTGGCTGAGCATCAGTGCAAGCACAGAACAGATCTTGTGGATGTACCATGATCCGCAATGGGCTCCACATGCATTTGGTTGGCAGTAAGGAATGTGACTGATCAGCCACGGGTTGGCTGACCACTGTAACGGCCACTCTTGTGCTGGAGGGAAAAATGCTTGGGAAATCCTGCATTCACTTCAACACATGTTGGATCTGTCCCCACTCAAATCACAACAGATGTTTAACATCACTCTATCCAGCACGTCCTGCTTTTCCATTACTTTTTCTGCTGCAACATGAAAGCTTCACTAACTTCTATCAGTATGTTTAATTAATCACTAATCAACAGAATACAAAAGATCAGCACATCACACAAACGCCTTTGTATCCCAAGAAACAATCTCTGCAGATATATGTCAGTCCTTCTGAGCTGATGATACTGAGATCATTGATACTCAAGGATCATTTGTCTGTGGTTGAACCTCTAAACTTTTTCCACTTATCATGCTCTAAAAGAGTAACAAAAACGATACTGAAACTTGAGTCTTTGGGAATTTTTAGCGAGTATTCCCTCAGCCAACACAGCTGCTATGTCGACAGAGAAATCCTGTGCAGGAAAGGCAGGACACAATTTCACGACTTCCATTACAAACATAAAACAAGCAGAATGGAAACCTGACCCTGAAATTATCTCGCAGGTATGTCAGTGAAGGATTAAGGACATGGGAGATGGCTCTGAAAGGAATGAAGTTGTTGTCTTTGGTTTTGGTGCTGAATCTTTGCCCCGAGCTATGTAACACAGGATGCGCCATGCTGCCCTTTTTTTGCCTGTGACAGCATCAAGTGAGCCTAGCTGTGAGCACAGCCTGTCCTCAGGGAACAGTCTACCTAGCACCCCATTAAAACCATTTATAAGTATTTTTAAAACGTAAATTATGCCAGTCAGGCTTAAATTCCACCCCCCATCCCCCCAGAAAGAAGATCATAATGATAAGCTAAAGGGCTCTGGATAACTAAGGTAAATATGATTATTTTCTGTACACTGATTTATCCAAGGCCATATGTCATCTTGATTAAAAATGCCTTTATATATGTTTAGAAGGAAACACTTTAGATTAAAATCAGACTCACAGACAGATATCAAAAAACAGATAAAAGAAGCGAGCAACGGCTGTTGAAAGCACCTCCCATAAATCTATTCATATCTCACTGTCATTTCTGTTTTATTGATGATCGTTCCTCAAGTTTGCAGATGAGGTAATTTACTCCCCTCAGGTGATTAACGTCTAACAAAATGCCTGTTAATACTTCAAATATTCAATAACTCACTTTTGGAGCAGGTATGCAGTTCACAGCCACAGAGCACACAAGCACTGATTTAAAACAAGGTAGCCAGGTCCTCTTCAGGACCAACTCCGCTCGAGTTGGATTCGATGATCCTTCTGGGTCCTTATCAATTCAGGATATTTTATGATTCCTCAACAACCTCCTCCAAAAAAAGCTCTGTTAACATTTGGTGAAATAATGAATTTATGATTTGATATGGATTCAGAGTAATTTTTATCTGTGTGGGAGAAGGATCAGATGGTAAAGACCATCTTACTGATGAAGGAAGGCAATGTCCAGTGGAATTAGAAATCAGCTAAACTGAGATTTTTATCTAATTTCACGGGTTTTTAATCTCATTTCCCACTTTCTTGCAGTAAATCAAGTACTAAAACAGCATTATCTGGGACAAAGCCATCTTCATATGGGAGATAAGGCTGGATACTTGCTTATACAGATGTGTTTTCTCCTTTCTCTAGTGAAGTGGGGTGGCATACGTCTATAGAGGTTGTGATGGATCTTAGCTGCTAAGGGAGACTTTTCAGTTGTCCCTTAGACTCAGTGGAAGTCATGAAGACAGCACTGGGAAGAGTTTGCTTATGAAAGGTGGAAATTTATTGAAACAGACATTTAATTTGTCATCTGAAAGCAGAGGAAGAGGTCATCCTGGATTTCCAGTGTCATTTGGAAGGGTAAATCCCACTAGCCTGGACTTGTAAATCCGGGTGATGGGTTGCAACCCTGGTATCCTCCAAGAGAGGATCCAGGAGATGCTGAGCACCTCCCTTCCCTACAATTCCAGTGGAGAAGAGACTGTGTTAGATGGAATATGCCCTCCTTCCACACCTCTCTCTGTTGGTTTGCTTAGCTCAACCACAGTGCCAGTTTCTGACGCAGGGTTGGACCCGATGGCCAGGGGGGGCCCTTCATACCTCACTACTTTGTTATCCTATACTCTGAAAGAAAATGATGATTTCTTCTCTATTTACCTACTCCAGATAAGGGCTTATGCTTTATTTACTTATTTCAAATAGCAAGCCAAATTGATTATTATTTTTTTAATAACATCTTTTATCTTACCCCTGCCAGCACAAAGCATTAAAATCCCTGTGTAGATGGATGTGTGTGTTGGTGCACACAGATATTCCAATTTGCTCTGAAAATTATCTTCAAAGTTTTGTATATCGAGCAGTTTGGACTTTCTTGTTAAAATCAGCATGTTATTGATTCGTAGCATTCTTCAGCCAACTGGTCCTCCTTAGCCTCCTCATCAGAAGCTTAACACAATGCTAATTCGCTACAGGTCAGCTGTAATTTTCTGAATTATTAAGAAGTTAAGGATTTTCACTTTCCCTCTGAGGACATTTAGCCTAAGCATGATTTGTCTCCCTCTATGCCACAGAATAATTCCTGCAAATATGTTCTGTGAGATCCTGGTCATTGTATGCAACGTCCTTTCTATTTTCTCTCTATAAAATACATATTTCTAATTGCACTGTGGGCTGCTGGGGCACATGGTGAGTGTGTCTTCACTGAGCTGTAGAAACACTTTCATCTTCTTCCAGAAATAATTATGGTGGTTTATCAGTGGCTATATGAAGTTTAAATTATTCTTCCTAATATGAGCTACCTTGTATTTTTTTGAAGTCACAAGGAATACGCTGCTCAATTCCCACAGTTTAAGTCACCCTGGTGATTACTGTCCTCCTTAGTTTTCAGTAATCTATGAGTTGTATTTATTGGCAAGTCACTTGTGTGATATTTCCAGACACAGTATATAATTGAATTTAAAATGCATTCCTGATGCTCATAAAAGCAATAAAAATGTCACCTTCTGCCTGCACATTAAAAATTCATCCCATGCAAGTAGAGGACAAACGCATAAAATGATCATTACGATGTGCAAATGTACTAGGTACGGGAAAGCGAGACCAGTCTCACACTGGACATAAAAACATTTAATAGATCTGTGCTCAAATGGCAGTATTTATATATAAAGCCGCCAAAGAAAAAGTGCTCCCTTTAGTAACTTGACTAAGTCCACATCAGCTTGATTGGAAAATGTGATTTGTACCATTATTAAGAAGAATGTGGGACCCTGTGTGAAATTAGAATTAATTCCCTGAAATAAAACGTCAAAAAATCCACAACTTCATGTTAGGTGATCCTATCCAGACAGACAAATTACCTATCTGACTACTTTTCTGATGAAGACACAGCACTGAAGGGGGGACTTTTAGCATTTTAAATCTATTCCCATGCAGAGCAGAACTTCAACACTTATTTAAGATGCCAAAGCTTACCCCTGAGTCTGCTGTGGACAGCTGTCTCCACAACACTGGGCCAGTGGAGTTTCTGTCCTTTCTGCTCTAAAATTCTGTCCACATGCACCTTCTAGGCTCCTATCTCTGTATTTAGATTTATTTTCCCATCTGAATTTATATTAAAATCACTGAAAGATTCACACTTACCTCTCCCCGTAGACAGGACCTGGAAATAACATTCAGAAAACCCAACTACCTTTCATGACTTGAGTCAGTCTGTTGCATCACAATGCAGGGCAGTCCATCGAACTCTTATTTTTTGCTTGCCCAGCACAAGTAACATTAACAGGTAAGTAAGCACACCCCGAGTCTTTAACTCCCCTCAAAATTCCCAGAAGATTTCTTGATGTTGGTTGCAGAAGTAGATACTAAAATCCATCTTTTGCTCGCAAGATTTAGTTTTCCTAAGCCTGAAATCTTCCATACGCAGCCTCCTTTTCCCAGGTCAGAGGTGACTGACTGCGGTTATTGCAGCTGCGGGGCCAAGCCCCAGTCATTTGACCCCACCAACAACCCACAATCAGCAGCACCACGATATAGTGTGTTGTCCTGGTGAGTTGTCTCTGATGAGTTCTCCTCCTCTGCAAATGCCTCCAAGAATTTGGCACTGAGGATTTTCTGTGCTCTGTCTTTGTGGTGCTGATAGCTAGTTATTCCTATAGAGTTATTTGAATAAAGTAGTTTGAAATTATTTTACTGAGAGGAGTAATCTCAGTTCACGCTCTAGCAGCAGGCAGGTTTGATGGAGGTGGTTTGCATCCCTGGCCTGACATTGCTCTCCACCTTCATCTTCTCAGAGTAATTAATTTTCTGATCAAATTCTACATAAATAAGGTATTTAACTGTTAAGTATCAGCACCAAGGTGCAGCTGGTACCTTCCTGAAGAGGGACAAAACCCCACTGAGAAGGAACATTCTCCCCAGATACTCAAGTATGTACTAACGAGTTTCAAAATCAAAAACAAACCATCATTTTGATTAAAACTCATCAACAGTTGCTCAGGAAAGCCAAGAATACTTGCTTCTCCAAATGCAGTACTTAGTAAAACTGAGTCATGCAGTTTGGCCCATTCAAAAACTATTCTTATGAGCGACTGCCATTTGCTGCTTGATTTTGCTTGGAAGACCTCAGGAAAATACTCACACCAGGGAAACACCAAGTGTGCCAAGAAGGCTGTTCTCAGCCTCTCCTGGGGAAGTGGCTCTCTCTGGCAGGGAAAAATGCCTTACTTGGCCAGCCAACAAACATATTATGGAAGGCAGCCTCCTGATCAAGCATTGGTGAACATCCACCCTTCTTTTGGGGAGTCTTTGCTTGGAGTTTCTTCACTGGCAGAGAGAAGGAACGAGCCACCTTGAATATCTGACACCAGCATGGGGAGGACATTATCCTAACAACCAGGTTTTGGTCAGCCTGAGAGTGAAAAAAGAAGTTGAAATCTCATTCAGAGCCTTTCCTTTCTTCCGGTCAGTTCATCAACCAAACCCCCTCTACTCCAGACACTCCCAGGTGAAGGGTTGCAACCCTGGTATCCTCCAAGAGAGGATCCAGGAGATGAAATTCATCACAAAATTGGCTCATAACACTAAAGAAAATATTTTCACATGAACTGTGACATGAAAAGAGGCACCACAAACTAGGGGCAAGGAAGACAGTTGATTTACCAAACCTATCATCTGTGGGAATTTAGTGATCAAAGAAGTTCATTCTACTCGGCAGGATATCACACCAAACAAAAGCTTCTGAACAAGATCTACTGTCATAAATGCCAATGGCTACTTTCTGCAACAATTTGTTTTCTGTTAATTATACTTGCCTATTGTTAGATCAATACTTTTCTATGCCTTCATACTTCAGTTTGCTAACTGTTCTGAAGGGAAACTAATGTTTGTATGTATAAGACAGATTGCCAAGTCTTGGGACAATTACAAATAATAAATGAGATAGACATCTAAACAGCTATTTCTAATCACATTAAATGCTTTGTACTTAATCTTTCTTGTACTTTGATAATACAAAACACCACAATTACCTGGTAAAAAAAATCAAGATAAATGAATGAAAATGAGCTTGGAGAATGGCACGCACAGGGCCCTTTCTAATCTTCAAACATACCATGATAAAAAGATGAACTTACCCTGTTTAACGTGTTTTCCTGTTGGAAAAGAGGCTTCACATTTGAGTGGGCCAATAATCTTCCTGTTCTCACATTATCACAATACCCCACCCCCATAACAATGGATCACCACATCCAAACTGGCACCAACACGGTGTTTCTCTTGCAACTGTGAATACCTCTGCCTCCTCAGAATCTGCTGCTCCCTGATCTGCCTGACTTCTCAACTCCACCCCTTTGACCGGTTTTGTACACTGGTGGATGTATTCTGCATCCAAGACCGGGGAATTTTCCACACCTGTATGCTGCACCATCTGTCCAAACAAGCTGAATTCAATGATTACAAGCTAAAAATACCTCAAATACTCAGAATAGCGAGGACTTGGGCCGAAACAATAGTAAAAGCATGAGTACCACCTTTAAAGCATTGCCCTTGGAGTCAATTTCTTCCTTGTAGAGGATATTGATTCATGCTAAAAGCTATGGAAAACATTTTTGCTTGCCTTGGAAGCTCAATATCCCATTTCATACCATGGGTTATTTAAAGAGTAAAATAATAAACATCACCATTCTATTTCTCATCTTGTTCCAAATTACCGGATACAGAAAGAGAAGCACGCAGAGGAGGGATGCAACATTTGGAACCACGTAAATCATGAAGAGATAGATAAATATTCCCAGCTGCTGGCCAGGTAGTAGGACAAGCTTTATGAGTCACCACTGTCCGTCATGCTCTACAGCTCATGTCCAGAACACGATGGTAATCTCACCCTGCTTCGCTGCTACCACAGCAGCACTGCTATCGCCCACTGATATTCGCTTAAGAGCCACTATGTAACCAAGAGCAATTGAACTGAATGATGTTCAAAAGTTAATTCAGGAAAAATCTGACATACTCTCTCTGCTCCTAGGTCTGTCAGTAGTCATGTGTGGTTACAGGGGGTTTTGTCTGGGTATCAAGAGAAGGAACAGAAACTGCCACCCTGAGCAAAGAAAGAGTAAAAGTTCCCTCAGCCAACTTTGTATGATTTGTTTCAATTATTTGTTAAAGCAATTTTTCTTCTTTTATCTGCCAGATTAGCTATGGATGAGCTTGCCATGCTGTAGGGATGCACAACAGATAAGTACAGTATGACATTATATAAGATATAAAAGTGGACAAACACAAGCATTAGCTTAACACATTTAAGCATCCTTCACCCTGAACACTTCACATAGAAACAATCTAAATACAGAAAGGATCTCTTTTCCTTATGAAACAGTATTATCCCAAGAATGTAAGGCAATATTATCACAATATTTCACTCACACCTCTAACTGCACCCAAACAGCAAACTAGCAGCTTTTTCTATGGCGAGGCCTCATCTCCAGCTCAGCACACTTTCACATCTCCAGCATAAGCTACAGCATCTCTTTGTAATGTCAAGGCCAAAATTAGATATGCTATTCCTTGCCAAAGAGTGTCAAAGGGTGGCCTCGCCGCATGCTTCCTAGCAGACAACCCAAGAGAGGGCTGGAGTTTAATGAGCTATTTGTTTGGAAGCGTGCCCGGTTCTTTACTTAATTTGGCCTTTAAACTCTAATAGAGTTCAGAGTACAGGACGTGCTCCCAAGTTACGCAGTACAACAAGGCGAATTCAAAGACCCCGTCCCTATTTTTCCTCTCAATATGGTTTGTTTTGTATTCGGCAACACGGCTTCTTTACAGTCGGCAACTGTTTCATCCAGATTACTAACGAAGATTAAAATTGCCCCTTCAGAAGGATACAGACCTATTCATGTGTTTTATGTTCCTGTATGCATGGTTCCAATTTGCAGAGGAAGTAACAATTCCTTTTATTTCAAAGCTCCTAAGAGCCAGCAAATGCTATTTCATTTTTGCTTGAACAATAACAACTTCGACACATATTAATCCCCAAAGGATTTCCAATCAGCAAAATATGATTACGTGATCTTTATTCAAATGAATACATCTGAAGGGGGTTTTGTTTATTAAGAGTTAACTGAAGCGACAGCTAATCATACACTCGAAAAAAATCTTTGTTCTTGTTGAAATACATTTTTCGCAAAGGTTTTACCAAATGGCCCGGAAAGAAAAAAAAATATATAAAAAATTCAGGAACAAGTGGCACATCCATTTTCTTTTTCCATCACTCACTCTCTCATCTACAGCTGGGTTAGCTGGGCAATGTGATAATTGTCAGCCATCCATAAAGAAAGATGAAATGATGGCTAAAGCCTTTGATATGCAAGTTTGCTTACAAAAACATATGGGTGGGTGGTTGGTTTGTTGGGTTTATTTTTTAACTGTGGTTCTCTTCAAAAGTACCAAACAGCCTTTTCCAGCAGAGAGAAAAAAACACTTCTTCATAATCTGTCTAAATGCATTTAAGTAACAGTTATCAAAATGCCTCCACTTGTGAATCTGTAGTGGATAACTCTGATTTACAGAAAATAAATGTCAATTAGATAACATGAAGAAATAACATCTTTCTGCCATGGTCTTTGTTACAGAGACCATCAGAGGAAGGTGGTGGTTGGCAAAGGTGTCACCAACATCCCTCCTATCCCACAACCATTTATTTCTTAAAAGGAGGACTAGCCCCCCTGAGTACCACACTACTCTGGAGCATGTTAAACTCCAGTTATCCCAAGTTTCCCTCCCTTCCCCAGCCACGACAATTTAACTTCTGATGCTTTGATTCCAGCTGCACATCTTTCAGACCAGGCAATCTGTTTTAGATGTGTATTTCTAAAGCACTCTTTATAATGGAGCCCGAGGCATGAATTCAGGGACTGACTATATGGGACATAGTCAGCTGAGACACAGTCATCAAGCATTAAATATTTACTATTTGCCCTCACAGGTTTGGAATTTTACTCATGTTTTCATCTCCTTTCCAGATCTCAACTTTCCTGGCTGTGTCTTGAAGCTTTGGATTCACTGCCACAGTGGAATCCATTAGCGGCAACTGGAATTTGTCAGAGCAATGTAACACACCTGATAATAAAATCACTCATACAAAGCATGGGGAAGTTGCACACCAAGGTCTTCCTGGTCTGCATCAAAACCACTCTGCAAGTAAAGTGAAATTTCATCCTACAGCAGCTATAGACTTTGAAGCCTCGGATGGCTTTCTTGTACATACTGCTGTCATTCGAGGAATTTTATCACGTCCATTCAGTTCCAGACATGATAAATAAATGGATAACCACCTGGAAGGATGGGGTCGTGAGGTGGGGTTAGTCCCTTCTCCCAAGTAACTAGCAATAGGACAGGAGAAGATGATCTCAAGTTGAGTCAGGGGAGGTTAAGTTTGGATATTAGGAAAAATGTCTTCACCAAAAGAGCAGTCAGGCATTGGACCAGGCTGCCCAGAGAGGTGGTGGAGTTGCCATCCCTGAAGGGGTTCAAAACACATGCAGATGTGGCACTCCAGGACATGGTTTAGCTGATGTGGTGTTGGATACATGGTTGGACTTGATCTTAGAGGTCTTTTCCAACCTTAAAGAGTTAATGGTTCTGTAACGCTGAAATGTATGGAAGCTCTGTTGTCACTGTGACCTCCTCAAGTGTATTGACGTTTCCCTGGATCTCTAACAAGAAAAGAACACCCAACAAACTGCACAGTCCTGAAGTCAGTAAGGCTACAAATAGCTACAGCTCTGGATTCCCACAGAGCTGCAGTTGTGTCACGTGGCCGGGAGGAAGAAATCCCCACACACCCCACAGCTGAAAGCTTGTGCATTGGCAAACTGCAACCCTGAGTGTGCAGAAATTTGGAAAACAGATGAAAATTTGATGTCAAACTACTCAAAGCAAAAAAGAAAGGTAACCGGTTTATTGTCATTTCGATGCCCATGAGGTCATTGTAAAAATAAGCCTGTTTAAGACCCAGCAATGAAAGTAATGCAAAGAAACAGCACTGAGGCATCCAGGTAGCCTTTTCCACAAGCGATTAAGCAGTTGCCATGGAAATGAATCTGATCCTGCCTGACCTATTTTTTTTACATGTGGTGGTCATCATGTGAAGCATTGCTTCTTGCTGTGGTATATTGCCTTGACAAATACCTAAACTTGAAATAAAAAGATCAGGTTCTTAACTACTCAGGCATGCACAAGCTTCCGTTTGGTTTTTTTTTTTTCCCATCAAGGCTACTGCATGCTTAAGTCCCAGCTATATTTATTTAACAGTCACTTTACTGCCACTCGTCCAAGTGGAACACCAAAACACAAAGAGGTACCAACAAATCCAAAACTGGCCCCTGAGATTCCTCCTGAAATCCTTCCATAACAGCATCCTCAAACAAAAAGTTATCTTGACGTGTCCTCCTCTTGTGGACAGAGATCCTCTCAACTCTCTGGTGACCTTTCCTGACCTGCACCATCTGTCTAGACATTTGCCCTTTTGTTCAGCCCAAACCTCTAAAACCTCAACTAATGTCCATTGCCCCTTGCTTTATTACCTTGCCAGCACCAAGAAGACTTTGACTCCATACCTCTTTCAAATGAAGGTCCACTCTTTGGCAAGGCACCAACAGCCTCTTTCCCCAAGACTTCCTGGATGGACATCTGCTGAAGATGACTTCTATCCTACTATCCAGGCTGTCAATGGAGATGCAAAGTATCTACATCAGTATCAACCCCTAACATATTTTGCTTTTCACTGACACCGGCTAAACATTGAAGCTGTTAATTACCTCTCTCCAAGTCCAACAGTCCTGCCAACTTTCAACCCATCTAACTATCTGTGCATCCAGCCCAATCGTTCTCAGCTTCCAAATGACGATGCTGCAGGCAACAGTGTCAAAAGCCTTTCTAAACCCAAAACAAATGACATCCTCTGCTCTCCCCTTGTCCTGGTAGTTACTTCATCATGCAAGGAATCCATCACAGACTGAGCAGAAATGTCTTTCGTTATTTCTGAAATGTTCTGTGAACAAATTATTCAGCCCTAAAGCTGCACTTTCCATCAAATAAATGGTTGCCAAAATGTTTTGCTTGGCATTGTGTATTTGAAGGCAAACTCAGAGTCTTCATTAGGATCAAAAGACAGTTTGGATACACAGTTTTCAAACACGAAGCCGAAGATATCCTCCTAGTAATTAGTCTGTACTCAAACTTTTCCACCAGCTGTGGGAAAAAATGCACTTTTTCTACTACTTTCTCTCTCTAACACTGTACATTTTTTCAGCATTTCAATTCACACACAGATAAGGATGTTTTCCTTGGAGCCCATTAGGATCTCTAAACAAGTTTTCTTTCCACCAGACACCTCAGTTGGTTTGCCAGTTTCCAACTAAGGAAAATGAAGAGTTTTGCATGGAGGAAAAGTACCAGCAAACATAACCCAAAGGCATGACAGACCCCAGCCAGACCAATGCTTGCATGCCAGCACTGACAAGAACATTCCCCTGCCATGGACTTTCACAGTTAACAAAACACCGTTGGTGGAAACCACTGGGATTCATTCAACACATCTGGTCCACTGCCTATTTAACTATCAGCTTGGACCAAAAGAGAAAAAGCAACAATGGACTGACAGAGATTTATGGAAGCCATGCTGCAATTCAAATAATTAAAGAAGAACCTGTCTACCTATAGCCCAGTTTTCAGTCTCTAATGGTTTAGGGATCAAGTTAACAGACCGTTCAGTCCCATGCCAGCACCTCTAAAGCTGCCTCATTTTGGGCAAATGACAGCATAATATTTCTCAGCATCATCGAAGTACTCATCTTCATTTGCAAATAAGGATGTCTAATCAATTATGTGTAAAAAATCTGTTAAATAATTCAAGGCATATAAAAATGTTATTTACTCCTAAGTCTTCTAAGAAGACACAGAGCTGAAGGCTTCCATATGTGATCAAACACATCACAGTGAAATTCAACCATTTCTTAGAAAAGGGAGTAAAACAAAAGATACAAAGGGGTTAAACTTCAGCCTGTCAGGAAATGTTCAGGTTACTCCCTCATTTTTAAAAATAATTAGCAGCAGCAGCAAACCCAACCAACCTCCATTAACATAGGAGCTGATACATTTTAGCATCTGATTATTAGCAGAGCAAATAATCATTACATTCAGAAGCCTCCAACTGCATTTCTAACAGTACATAAACTTTCAGATTGGCTGCCACCAAGAGGACTGGTGTCAGTTTGCCAGGTAAAAAAGCGAAATATTTCAAAGCAGACGCTTTTTGCTGATGAAATCCTTCTCCTGAGTATCGTTGAGCAACTCCTTTGAGGGCAGGAGACTGTCAGATGCTTCGGTAGGTATATATTTGTAATTTGAGCATGAAAATAGACACAAGAATAGGGGCTGTCTGGTGCAATAACATGTTGGAAAGGTGGATAATTTTTTTTTTTTTTGTGAGAAATGCCAGACAGAAGGACAAGCTCTGAAATGCCTGTGACTATCAAATGGCTGCAAGGGTTCCAAAACTGAAAGATGAGCTTTAAGTGGGTTGTGGGAAACTTGTCCTTCAAAAATAAGGTTAAGAAACAGACCAGGGCCTTTAAACAGACCATGTTGTCTTTGATTTTCACCCAGCAAGGCACGTCTACCTTGTTGAAACCGTGAGAGCACTCAGATGCAAACCCACCTCCTCGATCTGCTGCGCTTGTGCTTTCCCTTTGATTTCCAACCTACTGCTTAATGGATTACTAACCTGATACTGATCACCTAAAGGGAGCTGAAGGGCTCTGACCTCTCAGATAGAAGCTCTAGACTCTCACTCCAATTCTTTTGCCTCGATCAAACCATCAGTGAGCAATGCTACATGTAGGCACACAGGCAGCATGAGAAACTGGGAACATCTCTAACCATAAGAGAGATCAGTGGGTGAGCATCTCACCCTTTCCTATTTTCAACGTTGCCAGTAAACCACATCAGCATTGTTCTATAACTGAGGAAGTAAAAACATACATTTCACCCGGATAAAGGCTGCAGGACTAAGTTCTCTGGGATTCCTCCTAAACTTTAAAACTAGTATTGATCCTTGTGAGAATCATTCTCAACAGGTATCATTTCAACTACAAATAACAGATTAGTAAATTACAGAAGTCAGACAATAAGCCATGTACTCTGATTCCTGGTGTGATGCCGGATGTGGGACTTTTTGAACTAATTGCTTAAAGCAGAACATATTTTTTTGAAAAATACTAAAACCTGACTTTAAAATGAATGAAACAGTCCATCATAATCTTTTCCAGGCTGTTTCAATAGTTCAGAATGCCACTTGTCAGATCACCAGGCTTACTGCTAGTCTAGCTCATCTTCTGGCCACATTACTTCCTTTTCTTTAAGAGCCTTTTATTAAAGACTTTTTCCTGCAAAGACTCAGATAATCTGCAACCAGGTTACTCTGTTGTCTTCTCTAGGTTAGCCTAGATGTTCTGAGCTCCTTGTGCTCCTCAATATCAGACATCTATTCTGGCCAAATGCTCCCTCCCGGGGCTCTTCTCTCACTCCATGCAATGTTCCTTGTCTGTGCTGCTCCCAGATTGTGGGCACCTTAGGTGGATGAAACCTTGCAGGTGCAGAGAGCACACCATACATGAGCTCATGCAACTGTCCTGCTTTGAATTGTTGGACTTCTTCAATCATTTTTGGCCTAGCATTGCGTTAGTTTTATTTCCTGCCACTGATGCAGACCCTCCAAACCCTTCCAAAGAGAGACTTCATTTACTTCATACCAGGCTACCCTCTTCACAAGTGTCTGATTACAGAACAACAGTGCTTCCACACTAACCATCTTGATTTATTTCCACAATAAATGAGCAGAAAATAATTTCCCAAGGCTTACTTTCTGCTAACCCACTGTTTCTCACACTCCTATCATCTTCTTTTATGATCTAAATCTCATTTCAGTTGCTGTATATTTTGTCTTCAACTTCTGGAACCTCTGAGCTCATACAAGATTCATTAAAGTGAGTGTTAATGACCAGAAACCACCCTCAACAACTCTTAAAATAATTCTTTGATGCAAGCTACTGAGACCTGTTGATTTGAAAATAGGTTCAACTGTTCAGCTGTTGAATTTCATCATTGACACACTGAGCAGCATATCTCCACCGTTTCCAATTAGTTTTGCTTTCTCTAGACAGCATTTCTATTTCCACACCTTAAAACCCAGACTGGGACTAACAGTATGACAACTATTAGTTTTTCGTTTTGCACGGCCCTTAGCACTATTAGTTCTGTATTTTTTCTTGTATCCATTTGCTTCTTTTCTAACATGTCAATACTTCTCTGTAGTTCCTACTTCATCACCACCACCCTTCCTTAGATATCCCACAAGAATAATTCCAGCATGCCACATCAGCTGCTTGTTAACTTAAGCATTTCCTAAAGATCTTCTTTCATCTCAATGCTGCTTTGTCTTCTCTTTCACTCTTGTGGAATGGGGTCCCAAACAGAGACTGTCCCCAGCTGTTTCTTTGAACAGCTGAGTCTCTCTGGGAGCCCATGAGTGGTTCAGATTGGGCTAAACTGTTGCCCTGCACTGCTTTACCTGCATGCTATCAAATCAATCAAGTATCAGGGGTATCTTCTAGTTCCCACAGTGCCAAGAGGTATATGGAATCATAGAATGCTTTGGGTTGGAAGGGACCTCAAAGATTATCTAATTCCAACCCCTTGCCATGGGCAGAGACACCTTCATTAGACCAAGTTGCCCCAAACCACATCCAACTTGGCCTTGAAACCTGCCAGGGATACAGGGGCTTCCACAACCTCTCTGGACACCCTGTTCCAGTCTACTATTTTACACTACCAGAGAGTGCCCATTCCCATCTCCAGCTCTGCAAAGCATCTCTCTACTTAATCCAGGCAGTACGAGTCCCAGCTGCTCACTTTGAAACAAAGCATACACACAAAGCATTAGCCATGTGCTAAAACACCTCACCTTTTGCAATTCAGCACAATGCACCATCCTCAATGCTTTAACACCAAGCATCATGGCTCTATTCTGCCCCAGCTAGAGCATGAACCACTAACCCAGGCATTTTAAAAAGCTGTCAGATCAAAGGCCCTGAGATTATCACCACACAGCATCTGCAAAGTAACTACCTAAGGAGTCCTCACTAGTTACTCTGGGCTGCCTCCTCAGCTCAGCTCTTGTGAGGGAAACCTCTATGAAGCCATCCGAGGCTGTCCAGAACATAACCACCCGCTGCAGATCTTGACTCAGAGATCATGCTACCTTTCTAGAGTCCTAAATTTTAAGTCACAGATTGGGAAAAAAACAACTTCAATATCAAACAATTTCATCTACTTTAATATTTGCAGTATAAATCCCAAATCTTATCAGTCTACTTCTTCACTATGGTTTAGCAAGCAATGGAAAACAATCTTCTTGGTATATACAGCCACAAGCTTCCAGATAATATTACAATACAAAATGTTCATTCAGTAAGGATAAATTACTTCAAACAAACCCTAACACCTTAATAAATCTCCAGTTTTGCCTAATGTTCTGCCTCAAGCTGTGAAGAGCTTCATTCTTGCTGCAGAAAACAGAAATGTCAAAGTCATTTCTCAGCCTAGCTTGCACTGGAGCTTGGAAAACTGCTGTCCTCTGAATTGTGACAGCAACTAATAGTTAGGCAGTGAGTCAGGATCGGTTTTGACACAAAATTATTGACAAGCATTTTCAGGAGGATGCTGGCTGTAACCATTGCCAATGGCTCTGAAGCACCATTGCAACTACAGAGGACCAAATTCTGGTCCCATTTGTATCAGTATAAAGCCACGTTACCACTTGGTTTACCAGGAATTATGTCCTGTTGATTCAGGACATAATTCTCAACTCTCTGTGGCTGTTGAGAAGTAAAACATGATTCTTATCAAGGGAAGCAATGGGAACTCATGACAAGTCAAAAACACAGCTCTCATTCAAAAAAAAACCCAAAGAACTTGGAAATTAAAAAACTTAAAAATACAAAGTAAAAATAAACACTGCATTTTTAACAGCTAACAACCAAGTCCAAGACCTAATTTCTGACATCACATTGCCTTCTCAATTAACCAGCAGCTGTATGGAACAGAGGGCTAACCCACTCCAGAAACAAGTGTCTCTAGAGATCTCACCTTCATATAACCCTACAAGAACATGCACAAAGGCCCTTAACTTGCTGGCCATGCTCCTTTTGATGCAGTGCAGGAGATGGTTGGCCTTCTGGGCTGTGAGCACACATTGTCAGTTCATGTCAAGTTGCTCATCCACCAGCACCCACAAGTCCTTCTTGGTGGGGCTGCTTTCCAGCACATCTTCTCCCAGACTATACTGATGACAAGGATTGCCCCAACCCATGTGCAGGACCCTGCACTTGGTCTTGTTGAACCTCATGAGGTTCACATGGCCCCACTTCTCCAGCTTCTTCAAGACCCTCTGGATGACATCCCATCCTTTCGGTGTGTCAACTGCACCACTCAGCTTGGTGTCATCTGCAGACTTGCTGAGGGTGCACTAAACCTCATCATCAATGTCACCGATGAAGAGACTAAATAACACCAATCCCACTATGTACCCCTGAGGGAAACCACTTTTCACAGATCTGCATCTGGACATTGAGCCATGATCATGAGTGCGTTTTGGAAGGTGTTTTTCCTTACTGAGAACAGTCACTCTGGAGGGAAAATGGACATACATGGTTTTGTTCTCCTTTGAAATGTAAAGATGTTATCATCTCATAGCACAGCAATCCTACCAACAAATTACATTTTACCTCACCAAGAAAATTCTGAGTTGAATGAAAAAACAACAAAATGGGCAAAGAAAGTACAACGCTTCAAAATCCTCACCCTCTGAAGATGTTATATTACCACTACCACCTGTGGCCACTGTCACACAGCCCTCGTTTTCCATTTCCACACTCCCTGGTCCATGCAACTGGCTGTTTCCCACTAGACACATCAATTAATCATTTCTGTAAAGCCCTGAGTTGCCCTGTGGATGGATGGTAGAGACAACGTCACTCTCTGCCTTGGGAAAATTATTTACTGTCAAATTGCAGATCAGCAGCAGTGGCAAAAGGGGGATCACAGTACGCCCCATTGAGACCCTCTGCACTTTCCCCTCCAGTGTGCAAAGGAACAGGTCTGTGCAAAGAGGGTAGGTTGAAGGATTAGATGGGATGGGAGGCAGACATCCTTCCCAGGGAGGGTGGGGAGACCCTGGCACAGGGTGCCCAGAGAAGCTGGGGTTGCCCCTGGATCCCTGGCAGGGTTCAAGACCAGGTTAGATTGGGCTTTGGGCACCCTGGGCTAGTGAAGGGTGTCCCTACCCATGGCAGGGGGTGGGAACTAGATGATCTTTGAGGTCCCTTCCTACCCAGACCAGTCAGTGAGTCTAATAGTCAGTGACATTAAAATGAGATCTAGACTTATTCCCCTTGGTATTAATCATAATTTCAAACACTGCTGACACCAGAACCAGTGCTGTCTTCCAAGGCAGTTCAGGGGCTGCTGCCTTCAAGCCCCCTAAATGCACTTCATCAGATTATTGCAGCTGCCTTGATTGAAATGCTCCTACGTGAAAAAAACCCACCTATTTCACCCCCATCCCCCCCTGGCCCTTTCGTCATGCTCTGTATCAACAGGAACATAAGACTTTCACATTCTTTTCATTCCTCCTTCCTTTGCCTTTTATTGCATTGCCTCCAATAAAGATTCTTCCTTAAATTAAAACATGCTTGGTCAATATTAAACTTCTATGACTTAAAAAATATCTGCCCCAGCCCCTTCATATGCATTAACAGCATTCACAAAGGATTATGGAACCCAAATTGTGGCTTCTGAAAATCATTCATTACAAAACAGCATTTTAAAATAAGCTTAACCTGGCCATCTCTCCACCGAAAGATGAGAAAGACTATTTTTCTTGTTAAAGGGCAGAAGAAAATTGACAGTTTGATACTGTGGTGCATCATTTCAGTTCTGCTTCAGCGCCTGCCTGAGCACCGCGGCGTGGTGAAACCACCTCCTCAAGCTCAGCCGCCTGCAAACAGAAACTTCCTTCGAGACATCCTCAAGTGTCCCCAGCACAGACCAAATTTAAAGCAATGCAGTAAAAAACCAAACAGACCAGACAGACAAGATTTTGTGCGATTTCCAAAGCCAAAACATGGCTTTTTTGCTTTTCTTTTTTTTTCTTTTTTAAACACACAGGGCTACTGAAATACCACAAAACCTGTATCACAGTCTGTTGTCATGCTTTATGCATGAGCCCAGGAGGTGCAAGGACCTCCTGAGAGCTCCTGTAGGCACCTTGCATATGTTCACCATCTGCAGCCACACACTCAGCCCCTCACATAAAGCCACCCCTGAATCCTCCCTATACCTGCCCAAGGAAATATAACAGCTTTTTCCTTCTCTCTACCTTTAGGCCATCCCTAGTTTGCTTCTATACATCTTATTTACTCTCCAGTTTGCATCCCACCATCCTCTCTCCTTCAATAACCCATTAACACTCTTCCACATCATGTCCACTTCTGCTGACTGCCTGTCTCCCAAGATGGTGTTGCTCTGTCATGATTTTGCCTGGGGGGCTTGGTGATCCTTGGCAGCCCATTAGCTGTACTCTGTTGACCCAGGCATAGTTTTAATGTGACCTTCAAAGAGTCACAGAATCGTATACTCACAGACTGGTTTGTGTGGGAAGTGACCTCAAAGCCACCCCCAGTGCCACCTCTGCCATGGGCAGCGACACCCCAGGGTGCCCAAAGCCCCATGCAACCTGGCCTTGAACTCTGCCATGGATCCAGGAGTCAATGGCTAAGCTGCACTTCCATCTCATCTTAAAAAAAACCCAACAAACCAACTGGAATAGACAGTATATATAATTTTTTTTGGATGTGTTGCATAGAAGTAATAATTAATTCTCCATTTTGAGGATCAGTGAGGATTCCTATAGCACCATTAAACCTTCCTGCACTGTGTTCAAAGCTGAGTTGATTTTCTGCCTGCTTGATAGTTGCTCTTGCCTATCATTTTGCTCACAAAGAAACAAACAAAAGGTAATTTTAACCCTTACTGTAGACTCAGAGTGGCTGTTGCCTCATCCAGGAATAACCAAAGTGGATGTCTGCTCTGACCACTGTTTCCAGGTGACCTCTTGAAAGCTGTCCCTTCTCTAGATGTGGAAAAAATCCACATATGCTTTCCAGCTAAAACTGTCACGTAATAAATGTGCTCTAACACAGCTCAGTCATTCAACCTTAGTCTCTTAGCAGACCTGTGGGGTTCACGCAGCGTGAGGCAATAAAAGGAACAGTGCACCTTCATAGAGAAAGGAAGGTAGCGCTTGACAGCTCTGCAAATCGGAGTAAAATTGTGGGTAGAATACGATCTGCCTTGCTTGAGTTATGCTAACAGGAAAGAGAGGGCTGAAAAACGTCATATTTGAATGCTTCAGAAGAAAGAAATGATTCAGAACTTCCCAGAGAGGAGTCAGAAAGCCAGCTAAAATTATGTATCTATTACCTTTCTGGTTTTACTCTTTCCTGAGCTGCTTATTATGGTCACTATAGAGCATTGTACAGGAAGGTGAGAAAATTTTCAGGTTTCATCATCTCATCTACAGCTCTTGGGAGATGATGTTTGGATGTTTCCAGCCTTCCTAGCTCCAAACAGTGGATCATAAGCTGGACATAAGCTTTCCTGTTACTGCATCAATAGCATGGTACATGGATTGCATGTTTGAACTGGTGGTGTCCGTCTGGGAGGCAACAGTGAAAGTAAAAGTGCACTAACTGAGGTCAGACAGAACCTGATCACGACATAACAGCCCAGCTTGTTTCCCTAGACACCGCCCTTCGACTGTCTGAAAATTCGGACATCCTAAAGGCAGGTGACAGACATCTTGTCGTTGTGAACACCCTTCAAGACGATGCTCTTGGCCTTCAAAGTCTGAAAGTGCACACCCACCCTAGTGGGGATGGTCCTTTCCATATTGGCCTTGAGTTACATCTTGGGATGAAAAGGACACCAGTCTGAACCAGTATAGCTGTCACTGTATTTGGCATTATGTTAAGAATAGATGTATTTATTTGCCTTGTAGAAATAATTTCCTTTTCCTCTTTCTTTGCTACCCCTTCTGTTCTCTGTGTCTACATTCCAGTGCTCCACAGACGCTGTCTTCTTTAAGCCAAAACCCATTTCGCAGTTGTAGTCACCTGAAACAGTCTCAAGGTACATACTGCACCAACTCACCATCAGCCTCCAAACCTGTTTTTCCAAAGTCTCTCTGCACTTTGCCTCACTCTCCTAATTACCCTCCTGTTCCTCTTGGTATAATTTCACCCCAAGGTGCACCTTGGGAAACATCTCATGCAAAACGACAGGCAATCTTTCAAAGACAGAGAGTGATTTAACAAAGCTTTGCACATTTTTGTATTTGCTTTCCTCTTATTGACAAGCAACTCGCTACTCACGCTGACTAATTTCTGCATCTGTTGCCACAATGAAATACATAGCTACACACTAAAACCTTTCCAAGCCTAATTCTCCATGCAGATAAGCCATGAGCACGTAAACTCCCGTTTCTTAGACATAACTAGCTCGGTTCTGCCCAGATCACAACTTCCCACTTAAACCAATTTGGAGTCAGATAAAACTGTCAACGAGACTCAAGATCAAGATAGAGCGCGACGACAAAATAGTAAAGGTTGAGGAACGGATGTTTCTTCAAGCCACATGAAAGGTTTTGTCATTAACATGAAGTTAAAAGCTTGGTTTAACAAGATATTTTAATTTTCTTTCTACTAGTGCTACCGGGTTTTATTTATAAGACTCAAGATAGTGTGACTACGTGTGAACTTCCTCAATGCTTCCACTTTTAAAGCTACATCCTGCCTCTGAGGTGACACAGGGTATTGACTTTTTCTTCTCCTGATCTGTTCCAGGGTTTTGGATGAATTGGAGTTTATACGGTGGACTAGAACATGACACTTCTTTTTTTATGGAACATTTAGGAAGTTGGTTTTTTTTAAGAAAAAGCACCAATATTTACTCTTCCAAGGATTTCTGGTCTTTAAATTGTTATGATTTAGCAGGAAATTATTACATTTGCCACAGAATAAGGTTTTTTTTTCCCTCATATTTAATTTCCTGGACAAATTTATTTGATAAACAAAAGTTTCCTTAACTGAAATATTCTGCTTAAATGGTATTATTTTTAGTCTGGGCTTGAGCAGGAAATCATTCCAACATTGTAACAATGAATACTGCAGTGAGATGTACTGTTGAATTTAGCACAGTGGTAACCTCCACTGCAGTGTGATGCCCTTTCTTGCTTGTATAAGGGCAAATGCATTCAATGATAGACAGGTAGATAAATTGGGTAAAAAATAAATGAATGTTCAGAAAAAAACCCAAAGAATACCTTAAGGAGTTACTAAATATACAGCATAATATTATATTTTAATTTTTTACTGTTAGCCTCACTACAAACGCGCTTGATCTAGTGCTGATTTCGCCACATAATGAGCTGCCTTTGTGTTTCAAAGGGAATCACTGCTATGATTTGTCCTTCAGCATACACACAGGGATCAAAAAATAGTCTGTATTTTCCATCTTTTCCTTGAAGCAGGTGCTGCTAGGGAATCAGCCCATCTTTTCATCACTTCAAGGATCATCTGCTGACTTTAGAAGCAGCAGAAAGGGATATACAGACCAGTTCCTCATAAATACTACAAGAAAGAGGATGTTCACTCACTCCTAACTCCAGTATAGTGCAGTTGATTTCTGTAAGTCAGAACTGAGTCATCTCAAGTTTTATAAGCCTACGAAAACTATGTACTACTACTCCTTGGAGCAAACCAGGAGACACCAGGACCCATTAGGAAGGTTGACCTGGATTTCTTAGCCAGGAAATGTACTTTCTACAGTTTTCTTAAGGCGTTCAGAAGAAAGGACTATGCATACTCTGGGCATAAAAGAGTGAAACTAAGAAAACAGCTTATCTGTGTTACCAATATGTTCCTTTTGGGGAAATCCATGACACTGGTTGCAGAGTTGTATTTGGTACAAGGAGGTCTAGCGATGTCAGTGCTCAGACTGCACTTGTTTTTAGTAAGATAAATGTGACTTTATGAATAGTCTTATTTCACCCCTCCAAGCTTAATTTCTACTGCATTTTGTTCATCGGTGAAAATATATTCTTGAAGACAACCACCATTATATTCTTGTGACTAGCAATAAGAATAGAAAGGGTAACTTCTTTAGACCAATGTCAGTAGAGAATTATATTGTCCAACCCCACTGACTTTTCTGTGACTAGGTACCATTTAAACCTTTGTTTCTACTCCACTAGATTTCTTAACAAAAAAGAAATCAAAACTTGTTTTTAAGATTTAATTTCTTTTTTTTAAAAAAAGATTTAGAAGGAAAGAATCCTTAGAAGTGAGCATTTAATGTATTAATGAAATTTAAGTTGAGCTCAAGATAGCTATTGATGCAGAGAACCCAAGTGGAAGACACGATGGGTAGATACCATTTTGCATTGACCTTCCCACAGCTATCTGCCCCATGCCGCAACTGTTGCATAGGAAGAAATAATTTCCTAAATTCAAACCCTGAGATTTAAAGAAAAAAAAATTACTTGCCTTAGGCCTCTCTAATGAGCATTAATAGGTGGCTTGACACACCGCAACATGCCATGTCCAAGGAGCTCAGAGACAGTGTGAGAAACGTTTTTTAGTTTCTTCCTCACAGTGTTTGCTTTAAAATTAAAGCTGGGCAGGCTCTCTAGAATCTGCATCCAAATTAATCTCGACAATCTTCTAGAAAATCTCTATTAAATCTCAAAGCTTAAGAGCTTAATGTGTGCACAGTTTCTGCTTTGAAGTCAGCCAGAGGCTCTAACCCCTAAGAACTGATCTTGTATTCATTCTTTGGTTTCATCCATCAGCACACAAGAAAGGCCAATGCTTGGTAATGTTTTAATTCATCATTTTTTGAGCCCTTTCAGTATGGTAACAGGTTTTGTTATCTCTCATGAGTTTGCTGGTTAATAACCATAAACTTATACACCTAGAAAAAGCAAGACTTCAGTTTCTACGCTTTGATGCCATCTCTATGGAGCAAAACACCCCATGGAGCTTCTGGTCCTCTCCAGGAAAACACCCCGTTCTCATCCCAGGTTACGCTACCCCACCAACTATTTTAGTTTCATTATTTTATTACTGTTAATTTTTATTCGTGACTGAAAAGAGTCACAGTTGAAACTCCTGGCAGGAAGGAGAGGCCAGGAAGTAGGATGCCAACCTAGCCAAGAACTAATACAGTGAGCTGGGCAGGTCTCTGCCCCCAGATCTAAGCAACTGGTGCACAACTTCAATTAATTCCTCCTCACCCATGGTCCCAGCTCCACTGCGGCACAGCCACACTTGTGCCCAGGGTATCAGCCCAATGGGATCACATTCCCAGATCAACTTGCCCTGCATTGTCCCTAAAGCCTTGCCTGGAGATCACACAGCAGAGGTCACCCTGTGGGACAGCCCCATTGACAATATCATCACAGAGATTTACTTCCTATATATTTAGCAATTATATTTTGACATAATAAATATATCATAGGTTAATTAATAGCTTCTATTATTTTATCTCTTTTCATCCAAGTCCCTTTTTCCTCCAATACTAACTGGAGAAAAACTAATCAAAGCTGAATACAGGCTACTCCTTGAGTTTACATTACTGAACATCCAAGTGACTGCACTGTCCATATTTTTCCAATTTTACAAGTCTTATGTTTGGAAATGCATAAAAAAAGCAGGTCAGGAACAAAAGCAGATTGAGGAGGTGACACAGCAGGGTATAAATCACTGTGCCCATGTTAGGGAGAGCTGTTACTGGACATGGCTGTGCAGGACTAATTTTTCATCCAACACAACCTTTTTAAGGGGGGGATCGATATTCAGGTCATTAGTGTGCAAACTGTAAAATCTCCTAGATTTTTTTCCCCAAAACATTTCTTTTGGAAAAAAGAAGCAACTTCTAGACATAAAGCAGTAAGTGCTAAAACATTTCTCTGTGTTAAAAACTAGAGACATCCCAAATAAAAAAGAAAGCAATCATATGCAGCTTCTGCCTGGGGAGTGGTGCAAAGGAGTCCTAATCTGATGGGTTTTGATCACATCCCCACCCACCATCCAGAGAAATCATCTCTTGATGATTAAGTTATACCATTTACCCCTTGTTCAGCTTCTGCACAATGAGGGGTTCTCGGTTTGGGAGAAGATGATGCAGCAGAAACATTTTGATCCAGGACAAGCCTGGTGTAGTAGCATCTAGTAAAGCTGGGATTCACTTACAGCTTCACATGGACCCAGGGGATTTTTTTTTTCTCCAGCACTGGGTGACATGCTTCTATTTAGGCCTATTTTGCCAACACAGAAGGTAGCCTGTTCCTCACTGCTATGGCACACATGAATTACTGGGATTCTAGATGTGGCTTTGGCAAGGAGCAATTGTTCAAGTTCGAGATGGCAGCACAAACCAAAGGAAAGTTTGGGTTGAATTTAAGGGGTGAAAGATTTGGGTTTGGTTTTTCATTGTTACTCTTCTAAGCCATATTCTACTGCAACCTACAGCATTTGCTTCTCTAGAAAGGTGTATTTTACCTCTAAAAGCACAAGAATACACTTCAAATGGACTTGCTTCTTTCTGCCACAGTCTACAAGCCCGATTCTTCCCCAGGGAGGGGGTTGGTTGGTTTATTTTTCTTTACTAAGGTCAGCTTCGAATGACTCATTTCAGCTTTTCCCCTTGCACTGCAGCTGCGTGAGTCTTTGCCAATGAATAACTCCCAGTGGGAATGAAATAAAATCGCAACAAGGCTCCTCCTGGGACTCACCCTCCTTTCAGCCAGAGGATATGGCTTACAGATGGTTAAACAGCAAATAAAATTTAATAATAATAATAATTATAATAAAGATTTGAGAGGGAAACAAATAAAATACAGCACTCACCAAAAAAAAAAAAAAAGGCAAAAGATGAGGATGGCAGTTTCACTGTATTTTTTTATAAAGTAAACAAGTGTCATACCTTTTCAAAAATTCCATATACTCAGTATGCTTGATGAGGCCTGTCCTCATCATTATTGTTTGAAAACATTGCCGATCAATAGCCCAAAGTTTCACATTTACGAGAGCTGGAAAAAACAAGACAAGGGGAAAATGTAATTAGCAAAATGTCAAAATTTGAAAAACCTGTTGTGAACTGCAGAGGAAAACAAATTCATTCATGAGAAAGCATGAAAATGGGTACACACTTCAAAACAGTAACATAAAACTCATCCACTGGACAATGGACTAAGCATGCACTGAAACAAGTGGAAATATCCTCAATTTTAGCTGTAGTACATGAGCTTTTGGGAAAAGCCTAAAAGCAACGGTGAGATGAGAACTCAATGCAGGCTGAAAGCAAGCAAGAAATAGGGGTTGTTTCTTTGGAACCTGGGACACATCATTGCCTACAACACTCAGCTAGCCGGGGACAGATTTAGCACATTATCCTAATTCAGAGACAGCAAAATTCATACAGGTTTCCTCCTGCTCCCAAAGGAGGTGACACACTTCTTGACCTTGAGAGGTTTTCCTGTTACATCCTCACAATTGAAGATGTACCAATTCCGGATGTCCTAAATAATTATTTAACAACCTTAGTTATTAGGTCTCTCATAAATTCAAAGACTGTTACGCTCCATAGGCACCACTGCGGATTTTGTGAGCAAAGTCCCGTTGTCAAAACCAAACGTAACAGATTACCATCAATTAAAGTTCCGATGCTCAAAGAAAACCCAATCATGTCAACTGGATGGGCAGAACACCAAACAGGCCCGATTTAAATCTTAGCTGTGGCTTAGACATTTCCATTAAATATATATGTCTGCACACGTAGAACTTCTAATCGAGTTTCTCCTTCGAGAAACAGTTTAATTAAAGAAAAGTACTCTAAAGAGCTCTGCACTTCCATTTTTATTTTCAGAGAGTAAATGCAATAAAATTTGTCCCTGCATCCCCTTTCACCTCAGGACACAAAAATGAGAAAAAAAGTTTTAGCAAAACAGTTACAAATATTGTCCCCCACAAAACTTCAAAAAATGACTTTGCTTTTATTTGTTGGTCCTTTAGTACCCAAACTCCCTGGTTAATGAGATTTTATCCTTAAGCCCATTTGCAGGACTTTCGAAGTGGAAATTTAAATTTTTCTTCTTGAGTTGCATCAGAGAACTAAGTGAACACATCGTATCGTTTGAAGCCTCTTCTCATTCTCAAACAAATTCCCTTTTGAGAAGCTTTCTCAGTTTTGTAATCTAACGGAAGGAAAGGATGACCTATTGCTTTAGCATGAGAGATTTCTGTTAAAAACATAATTAGTCTTTCAACTCTTTTCAGAGTGGAAGAGACAATTAATATGAATGGAATCTCTATTTTTTCTGGTGTTTTTTTACTGTTTTCTGCAAAATAGGGTTTTAATTTTTATGTGATTCTTATATGAGCTCTATCTTAAGGGAAGAAATTAATACTATTCAGCAAGGTGGGGGGTGGGGACGGGGACAGGACTTGCTGAAAACAATGTCTCCTGCCATACTGGTAGACGATGACGAGGGTTAAAATCAAGTCGCTCAAATCAGAGTAAAATCCTAATAATTTCACTAAGAGTAGAAAAGATGATCTTGGAAAGTTGGTGCTTTCTATGCAGGTGAAAAAAATGTAGGGGATTTCAGCCTGCCTGGCCATTTCAGGTTTGTATGCAGTGTAATGCACGATTATCACACAAGGCAAATGGGCAACTCACTTGATCATGACTGGCAAAACCCACTGATAATGGAGTCTTTTAAAAAAAGATATAGCAAACATGAAAATAATAACGAAGCGTTTATACGTTCTTTTTTTTTGTTTGGATTAAAATATCCAACAGCATCCCAGTGCCCAGTTGTGACCATGTACTATGAATACTACTTATTTGTTCCTCAAAAGTATTTTTTTCCACAGTACAATCCTCCTTGAGAGGAAAATGAAAACTTTCACCTGCATTTCTTTCATACAGCCTTTGTAGTAAAGGCACGACTGCTAAGCTGCACCACTAGCTGAGTAAACTCAGAAGACAACAAATACTTAAATTCATCTTTTTGCTATAATCTTCTGTAAATCTGAAAGACAGGGCATCCTTCCTACAAATAATTCTGTCTGCTGCTGTTTTCCCAGTGTATTTTAACAGATTCATCATCTTGTGCCAACAAGATGATGAAATATAAGACGTTGCAACTGCAGTATCAATCCTACCTGACTGGTCCTCAACAAACACATTCAAAAGGCACCGGAGACCAAATCCCTGTTAGAGACCATCACAGTGTTCAAGAGCATAGCCTCCAAACCACAATCCCCATCTCTAGCCAATACATCATATATGTAGGCTATACATCATTCTGCCTTAAATCCATGCCAGTTGTATTAATTTTTCACATACACAGTGAACGAAAAAGGCGCTCAGTGGATTTTCCTTCCCGTGATGTGTTCAGGTATCACTGCAAAGCCACCAAGTATCTCTGAGCTCCACACAGGTACTACCGAGCCAGATACTCCAATCCCCAGATGCTTTACAAAGCACTACGTCATGGTCCATGTCAATCCCTAAAGACCACAAAGTGTTGCTGCTGCATAGCTCAGCTTAGATATGTTCCCTTAACAGCAAATGTAATTTAGGACCTCTCACCCAAAATGAAGATCCATTTCCTGCCACTAGAAATTGGTTTGGGAAAACAAATCTCTGCAGAGAGAGCCTAAGATCAGCATCTTGCTTATCAAGCCTCGAACACATCACATTGCCCTGAAGGGACCCCCATCCCCCCCAGTAATCCAAGTTATATATATATCTATAGATACAACTATGTTCATATATAAGAATATATATACAAAATTACTTCTATAGACATATATTTTATATACAATGCATGCAATATCACATGCAATTTAATTGGCATTATATACAATTATATATTACATCGTGTATTTTAACACCCCTCCTCAGTTACACGTACAGCTGTGCAGAAGCCCCATCTCAAGGACCACAAACTCAGGAAAAATGCAGACCAGACCCTTCTGCGCTGCTCACTGCAATCACCGCTCACACGTTTATACTCACATTTACCCTGCCTAATGATAAGCAGATGTTTTAATAATGGCTAATCACAGCAGAGCAGTAAATGTCAATAAGACCCTTATAATCAGGTGCAAGCATAATAATGCTGAAAATCCTTTGTACACGTTAGAGGGTTACTGAAGGAATAGTACGAATTCTGCATGATTTGATAGTATTAATAGCTTCAGAGACATATTTATGAGTGCGTTGAGATGAAAAATAATATATGGGATGTCTACCACGAAGTCAATCCCACTAGGAATAGCTGAGTTGCTACAGATACAGACAGAGGTGATGCAGAGATATCCTTGTGCGTCCCTCTGCTAAGAGCTTGTGTCAGATGCCTGAGGTCACATTTTCCATGAGGTGGGATTTCAGGGGAGTACCTTGTTCCCTGGCTGCAAGAACTACAACCATAAAGGAAGCTGGTAAGTAACATTACAAAACCAGATGTGTGTACGTACATCTGTAACAGGAGTTTCTTAAGACTCCGCAATAGTATAAAATATTATATCGCAATCAAAGCAGCTAAACTCGAGTTATAAAAGCAATTAAAGTTTACTGCCTCTGGTTTTACACTTTTGCATAATAAAATGTTATAGCTGGCATTCCATTTCATCTTTGTAACAGCATGCAGTGCAATCACCAAGCCCCCTAGAAGCCACCAAGATTTTGTCTGACTTGCAAAACAAGAAGTGGCACTGTAAGGCACTAAGGTATGTTATAATAGATATAGTCATATACACTCCTCCTACCCTCCAAGGCTCAGATAAAGCCACAGGACCTCTAAATGATGGAGGATATGCTGTAGCTCTCCAGGTGAGGGTCTTGGAAGATCCTGGAACCCTGCAGTCATTGCAAAACATTTTAACTGCATGTCAGAGAGGGGAAATCCCATCAAAATGAGGGGTTGGTGCCTGCTCCTGGCAAAGGCACCAGGTAATAGGAAAAACACAGCTAAAGCACAGAGCGGGTAATTTAACCTCAGGAAAAGCACAGCATTCTTATGCCTTTTTGGCAGGGTTTACTTCAAGAGACAGTTCCATCCAAATCTGAAACTCCAGATGAAAGTGAGTCAGTGCAAGGGCTGAAACCACAGCAAAATGCTCCTGATTAAAGAGGGAAGAGCAGTGAGAGATGAAGGAAAAGAATTGGGATTTCACGGGTCCAAGTTAGATGGGGGTGAAAAGGAGTCAAAAAGGGAGGGGGGAACTGCAAAGTTTTCACTGAAAAAAAAACGTTTCTAAAAGAGCAACCTAAGCATTACTTACATGCAGTATGTACTATTATATATTATCTGTTAACATAGATGGGGAGGTCCTTCAGGTGCAGCAGCGAAGATGCACCTGAAAACAAAGCATCGTTTTGCATTGCATTGCTGTAAAACCATCTTCCCAACACTGATTTAAAGCACACGTTGCTTTCCCACAAAGTCAGGTCAATCTCAAATTGTCCTTTTAACAGCAGCCAGCAAAGCTTTATCAGAAGAGAATTAAAAAGATGCTTTAAATCCTTAAAATCGCAGCAACCACAGCCATAGTGCCCCAACTGGTGCTTCATTTAAAAACAAAACTCAATACTCACATGGCCCTGTGATCTTTTAGCATCATTCCAAGTTTTTACATGCTCAGTGAAGCTTTTCCAAGTTTTTTTTTTTAAGGATCACTGAGTGAATCATCCTCAGCTCAAGCACTCGCTGGCAGCATTATCGGACCTGAAACTTTTTACTGCCTCACAACTGTAAGCCAGAATTCATCACATTTGTTTGGCTTTTAGGCTGTTTTATTCCAATAACTGTTTGTTTATCTTCCTGGAAAAGCCTCAGGCAAAGGCACAACAGCACCTTGGTGCCCTTAGGGACTTTCTGGCAGCAACAAGATGTAAAATTTCCCCTCCAACTGAACCATTCTTCTTCACACACCCACCCACTCCCCACCCCTCCCACCCACCCTTCCCCCCGGGGGCTGATATTGCAGGGATTATTGTGCAAATCACCATCAGGGAGAGCAGTCATTTCCAGTCACTTGCACTTTGTCATGTGCATCATATAAAACAGTAATGAAAAGCATGTTTCACTAACCAGAAGGAGCACTCTGCATCGTTTTACCCCTCCAGACACATGGTGAATCACGAACAAGACTCCAGCAGTTTTGGGGTGCTGCACAGAGGAGCGTAGAGGGGATGGATTTAACAGCTGGAGCAGGAATGAATTTCTCTATTCTCAGATTTTTCTGTTTCAGGTTTCTAACAAGAATGGCACCGGTACAATGATGACTTCATCCTAATGCTATCTGCTTTCTCTGTAGGACCCTTCCTGTAACTGCCCAGGGGGATTGTGCCACCATGTACTGTGCCAAGGAGTTATTTTACCTTTGGCCAAGGGAAGAGGCATCATTGAAGCAGAGACACATAAACATTTAAATGTGTTTTTTCTCCCAATACAGTTTTTATCCAATGTGCTGCTGAATGAGGACAGTTTGCTTAAAAATAATGTTTAGCAATAAAAATTTAAATGTGTTTTTGTGTTCTTGGGCCAGAGCTGTGGCTGTGCCTGGTACACAGGGAGCAGGAGAATTAAGAAAACAAAAAGAGAGGTAAAAATCCACCATTAGGCCTAATACTAATCCTAACAATGGAGTGCAGGATGACCTTGGATGCCCAGTGCTCAGCATGGCATTAGGCTCGATGGAACCATTACAGCAGCACTTCATGCAGCACGGGGAACATTTGGGGTCAGGGTTGTAGCAGGACACCCCAGACGTTATCCTATCCTCCTCATGGTGCTGGACTACAAACAGAGGAGGTTTTTTGGTGGCAATTCTGTGCTGCAGTGTAGGTGTGTGATGAAGTATAAGGTTGCATCACCTCCACACACCTTGTTGCAGACCTCCTGGTGGGTAACGGTATTTAGAACACTTCCACGAGCACCTGAAAATATCAGCATACTACTGTGACCTGAAATCAGTAGATCCAGATTTCATCTTTACTTTGAATTTTCCCATGTTTTCCCGCTGTGTCCCACTCCAAGCTTTACTGACCTGAATTTAGTCATCAAAACTGCCTGCAGTACAGGCATTACAAAACCTCATAGTGCAGAAGTTGCTTATTACTGCTCAAAGCCAACAAGGGTTTCAATGCTTGAGCTCTCTTCAAGCCATAAAAAAAAATTAATTTCTTACTTAGGTTTGCATGATCTGTCATGAACAAGGAGCCTCTGCTTTGCTATGGATACTGCAGTGAAGGGCACGCTTACCACCGCACTCTACCTACCCTTGGCACCAGACCCCATTCCAGCACCTACCTGATAGTGGGGAGGTGAGGCAAGGAAATTCTTGACCACACCACAGTGTTTTAAGCAAGAGACGCTCTTGTATGTGTATGTGGGATTAGCTGTCATTAAAGAGAGCAAGTAATTGTAAAAAAACCCGCAGGAGGGGGCTGCACTTGTGAATGTAACCTCTAAGGCATCTACCAAGCTTCCTGGCAAGTGATGCTGATGCTTACCTACATGTGGTACAGATATAAGTACAATAATCTGCTCTTTGCACGACAGAGAAGCTCTTTTTAATTCTCACAATTATGCACCGCTTTTAATTTCATAGTACTCAAAATCCAAGCCAGCCCAGAATCACATTCTGGAATCAAGTCTGATGCAGGCTTACCAAAGATACTAAAGAGATAAAATATTCAAAAACAGATTAACGGGTAAATCTCAGAACTGTATTGCTTTTTAAAGAACTGGGTTTGGCTGCTGTTGAAGCAAATACATCAAGGATATGTGAGATGGAAACAATGCAGCAGGGACATGACTCGATGAAAAGTTCTGCAGCTAGCTCTGCTTTCGTTACAATTAACTATGAAGACCATGGCAATCTCAAAGAATTATATACACTTTGCACAGGAATGAAACATGCCTTGGTAAGATCAGATATGACTAAGAAAAGAAATGGATGGAAATTGTTATTAACAATCGCTGTTCTTTTCCACCCAAATAAAATAACCTCTGGTATTAAAAAGTCAGAGAACCAAACTGCCAGGGTAGTAACGGTAGCAATGGAGATATCCAGGAAAAACTGAGGCAAACGAAACACAATGCTGCAGCTGTAGTGCAGAAATGACTGAATGGGAATTACAACCAGCCTTTCAGCTAATCTTTAGTAAGAAACCAGTTGGTAGAGTAACGCTGTTGGTATTTAATAATAATTATCAGAATTCACTACCGGTTTTGCTGGGTTTTCAGAATGTTTTGCTGAAAAATGTGGGTGGGCTCCTTCTCCCACTGAAGTGATTGGGCTCTGCAAAGCCAACAGAATAGTATATTTAAAATAAAACCAAAACAAAGGTTCCATTGATCCCATCGTCGATGTCATGGTGTCATTATTCGCTGAAGGAAGGGATGCCCTTGGTCTTGGAGACCTTTCCTATTGGTGCTCTGGGCTGGCTGTCCCTGACATGTGATGTGGGGAAAGGGCTTATCCTACCCCCTAGCTTCCCCAGTGTCTATCTGATGCAGGTTTTGCCTCCTTGATTGTGTTGCTGTGAGTGATCCTGCTGCCAGGAAAATCCTGTATCATGGCAGGAAGGGAATGGGCATGTACCAAGAAACAGCAACTGAAGTGTAGCCGACTAGCACGAGCCCCAAGGCCCTGTAAAGCTTCAAGCCAAACATCAGTTCTTAAACAGAAAGGATTTCATCCTTATTCCTCCGTCATATGAGTTACAGCCTAAAATACTCTTACACTTAAGATCTGACAACATGGATCAGCCAATGCAATAATCTGTGTGGTACAGATACAACCTTCCTATCTATTGCATTCCAAAAATATCTCAGTCCTCTTCCAGAGACTTGTAACTTCTTGGTTTTAATGAGAAGTTAGGACAAGGATTAATTAAACATTATGAAAGTCTTCAATAGTATTCATTTTTTCTCCTTGGAATTTCAAAACATCCACATCATCTGTACTACAAAACCTGCTAATTAGATGTCCTAATATGCTCTTTTTTAAGCTAACTGCTGTTTTACATAACCTTTACTATGTCATCTCTTATTCATCCCTTCTGTATAAATGTACTTCTACTCTTCTTACATTCCTATGACACAGAACTTTTTGGAGGTTTTTAATTAAACCCACCTTGTAAGAGCAAGAGCTCACAAACGACTTCAGGGATTGTATCCATTACAGTACTGAACAACTGTAGAAAAGGAGGAAGCTGAGAGGGTTCCTTAAAGTAGATAGGAAGAATCTACTCAGAACAATTTGAAAGCCAGCAAAAAATATTTTCAAGAACTATTTTGGGTTTGATGGAGACTGATGAAAAACCAACAAGGGTCTGATGCAGGTCAGAAGCCTGAAATTTAGTTCCTCAAACAAGTAATTTATGTAATGAACACAAACTAAAACACCTCCAATTATTTGTGAAAGGAAAAGGAGAAAACAATCCAAACCTCTCCCAGGGGTGTGAGGTTCATCCTGGGACACATCACCTCATTGGCATGCCAAGACACCTTATGTCACAGAGTAATGACCAAAGTAATATATATTAAAGAGACCTATGAATCAGCTCCAGCTAGCTGTTTAAAGAGGCCTGAAGGACAGGGAAACAATACCCCAAATTAAAGGACGTATCTTAATCCTGCCCTAATTTGTAAGGGAAGGCCAATGAAGCCACCTTGGGGGACCACTAAAAAAGTCTTAGAATGAAAGTAGTAAAGAGATGAGGTATCTCAGAGACTCCACAGGAAGCAAACCCATCTCCAGCAACACAGGTGGGGCAGCACCGGGGGCCAGCACTTGGGGAAGGGTAGGATTGCTCTGCTCCTAGTAAACAGGAATGGGCCAGAACAACTGCATGGGACTTTCTGGTAGTAGGACAAGAAAAGAAAATGTCCTAAAAGCAGAGGAAAATCCCAGGCAGCAATACCTCTGGCACCAGGGGTCTGGCCAAGAATTCTGCCAGGAGCCTCATGGAAGAGTTGGTATAAATACGTCCTGCAAGTTACTCTGTTTCTTGAAGCTGACTGGACAAGCATCCCTTTGATGGACTTTTTGCTGAAAGAGACTCTTTCATATTTCTCATTTGAAAAACATACACATTTTGGTGTTCACCCTAAAAAATGATCTTGGCTTGGCTAGTCGGTAAAAAAATAAATACAACGAATGGGCATGAAACCACAAACCTACAGGGCAGAACTTGAGGTTAATTTTTAAGATGATCAGCATAAGTTTAGATCTAGTTTGAATATTCATAGGGGATAAAGGTTTGAATGAATGATTAAAGCCAGTGGCTGGTATCCTAAAGAGACATATGCTTGAAAATTGTAATGGGGCTGAATTATTTTAGCAATGATCAGGAAATGCAAAACAGATTTCATACTCTATTAGAAAGGATTGATTTAAGGATACAGGGATGCTTGTTAAAACAATAAAAAGAAGTGAACACGCAATGCCTTTTCTAGTATCCCTTTATAAGCGGTGATTATGCATTATGACATTTATGAAAGCTATAAAGCCTTACATATATTGCTATCACTGGGAAAGAAGAGAGGGAAGTGTGTCTGCTACTGCTGGTAAAAGCTCTGCTAAGACTTGAGGTCTCCTGAATTCATCAATTCTCAGGTAGCCGTCACCTCCAAAACAAGCATTGGCTATTCATTGCGCTGTTACTGTCCAAGGTGGTGCCACCACCTAAAGCCCCATGGAAGTTATCCTCTTCCTTCCACAGAGTCACCACCAGACCTCCAGCAGTCATGGAAAAAAGGGGGAAAAGACAGCTGAAATGTTTAACTTCCCAGGAAGCCAGAAAGGAATGAGGCCCATTCCTCCACCCTTACTCCAGTCCCTCACTGAGCTCTGCAACAGATCTTGATGCTAAAAGACCTAAAAGGAGCAGGATTTTCAGCTTCATCAATGGATACTTTTTCTCAAGGACAACATCATACAGGTGCCAGAAATTTATTTTCCACTCGGAGTTATCAAGATGGAAGGCAGTTTTTCAAAGAGCTGTTGACATACAGCAAAATTAATGATACTTCCAGAAAAGTAACAAACCAGTATTGTACTGACTTCTTATATCTTTTCTCCTTAGCTCTAGGTGATAGTTGCCTTCTTAGCTACAAAAGTAGCTCTAGGGCCAACTTCCCAGAAAGCTCATTCAGCCAGATAGATCAGCATGAAGCCAGGTGGAAATCCATTTACACAGCCAGACGCGCTTACGTTGAATTCTGCTCTGCAGGACACTGCAATTCATGAGCAACAAGAAGAAGAAGAAGGAGAAAAGTGCCATATATGCCCTCACTAGGTGTAACTAATTGACTGGGGACACCTTTCAGGCAAGATGCTTTTTATTGATTGAAAAGCCCAATTAAAGCAGCAAATAGTAGTGTAGATGTACATTGGGTTTTTTTATGTTACAAGTACCAAAATATCCCTGCAGTAACTTCATCAGCCTCAGTATCGGTGAAAACTCATGACAGTTTGCTGCTGGAGCTAAAAGGATCTCTGGGGTTGTGCTCAATTTTTCCATGGATCTTCCCTCCTGGTCGGATCCGTAGAGCAGAGTCTCCTGGACGCTTGGCTCCAGAGTTTACAAAGAGGAGAACGGATGACACAATAAGATTTTAGAGCAGCTTCGTAGCTTTTATGAAAGGGGCTTTGTCATTTATTTCTACTTCTTTTATACATCAGTCAGTTCAAGTGTGTGTCTTGAATTTATTTTGCTACTGAAGCTCATAGCTGCTCACTGGGCCTTTTGATAAGAAAACTTAAAATGTGCTCTGAAATGATGGCACAAAAATACAACGGAGAAGCACAGGCAGAGCTGTCCCTAGAGCAATGTAGAAAAATCTCTTTTTTACATGATGCTATTAGCAGAATTAATAGCAAACTTATTCTACTGAGCAAAAGGCAGCGTACAGAAATGACGGATGAATTTTTGGGCTGCGTTCTATTAAGCTGAGCGATGAAATGAATTATTATGCTACTGGTCTAAAATCAACAGCAACTGAGCCCCATAATCTGCTCCTGCAGACCCAGCAGGACAACGTAAACTGGAAATAACACCAATGTTGATGTACTTGTGCATTCATAACCACGAGAAAGGCAGTTACAGGGCCGAACCCCTGTCTAAGGGGTGCGAGGTGCTCCCCTTCTCTGCCCGCAAAGTTTGTGAAAAGGACACCAAGGGAGAGGGACGGATGGACAAATGGACACATCACCCACCTTTCAGGGGCTGTAAGGACAATAAAGCTGTGACACATTCTGAGCCCAACTTGCAATTCTTACTGGCTTTCTCCCTGACCTTTTTTCTCTTTTCACTCAAAGCCTGAAATGTTATTTTACAGCAGACCTTTAATTACTCTCTGTGATGATGTCAGCAGAAAAAAAAAAATCCCCTGTTTTTTCCCATTTAAATTAAAAACCACCTGGGTTTCTAACCACGAGTCACACAAACCTCAGTCAGCACAAACCCACCCAAGTGCAGCAGCAGAGGTGAAGATTTTGTTCCCTCACACCACATTTAGTGATGTTTTTTCAGCACAATACTGCCTATAATCCTAAAATTTAACATATAGCACACCGCTGCCATCTGCAAACCACACTAAACTTTCAGATATGGGTTGAGCTACAACATTTTGAGAAATCTAGAAAATTTAAATTGCATCTTAGTGGGGCAATAGGAATGTGAAGCAACTAGAAACCTCAGCAATGCAAAAGCTGGGCTCTATGCGATTAAGAAGAGGTAGGTTTATAACTGAACTTTACAATAATTCCACATTTTCAAAATATTTATTTCCCCTGCCATCTCAGGTAAGGAGGATTAAAAGCTTTTGCTTTGCTGTATCGAAATATCCGAGTCCCTGGGTCTCACACAAACCCCATAGCATGATGGCTCATGGCTCATGACTTCCTGACCTGGAAAAAATCCTATTTTTGCTATGACACTGAAACCCTCTTTCCCCTTCCTTCCCAATATTGCTTTTGCAGAATCTAAGCCATGTATAAACCCAATGGAGTTATGTAACAGGTACCAAAGACCTGTCCTAATAGTTTGCTGTGCTTCAAAAGCATGGAGTAGGGTGATGTCCCTCTGCCTACGGAAAGCAGGACTTCATCTATCAAACCCATTCAATCCACAAGTGAGACCCCCATCCACAGGAGTTGGAGGTATCTGAGGAAACAAGATGCATCTCCATGGAACAGGTCAGAAGACTCAAAACCAGACACTCATTACACAAGTAACACTTAAGAGATGAAAAAGGGTCCAGTCGTGCTGTTTAGAAGTAACTGAATTATGAAACAAGATAATTCTAACTCTAGGTCTGAAGTTTAAGCTATGACTTGAATACTCATCTTCTCTTTCTTTACATCTTCTTTTCTGTAATTCCAGTTGCTGCCACTCCTTTCTCCCCCTCATTAATTCTGACACCTTCAAGCTGTTACATACTGAGCCATGGGAAGAGCACAGCCACAGCATTTGGCTGGGGAAAGAAGTCAGAGCAACACTAGAAGCTAATGCCAACAAGGCACTGATAACCTCCCCATAGATATGGAAAAGAACCAACAAAGGCTCTGTGAGAACCTTTTCAGGGAGAAGGGACTGCACTTTGAGATATGCAAAACCAGGTATTTCGGTCTACCCCTGTGGGTTTTTTCCCTAAATTTTAATTACAGAATGAGAGATGCTTTAAGGTTCAAAAAGACTTCTAAGATCATCAAGTTCAACCATGTATCCAACACCATCATGTCAGCGAAACCATGTCCTGGAGTGCCATGTCTACATGTGTTTTGAACCCTTCCAGGGATGGCAACTCCACCACCTCTCTGGGCAGCCTGGTCCAATGCCTGACCAGTTTTTTGGTGAAGACATTTTCCCTAATATCCAATCTAAACCTCCCCTGACTCAACTTGAGATCATTTCCTCTTGTCCTATTGCTAGTTACTTGGGAGAAGAGACCAACTCCCACCTCACTGCACCCTACTGACAGGTAGCTTTGGAGAGTGAATTAAAGGATAGTTTATATATACATAGGGCTCCTGGGACAGTCAACCTCATGGAAACACCAGTGGAAAAGCACCATCAGTAAAAACTGTGATGAACTACACTGACAGTAGGGAGAAAATCCTTTTTCTTTCTCCCCACACATTATTGCATCGCCTAAAATATCGCAAAGCTTTTAATAGCTCCCTTAACTTGACAGCAAACATGGACATTTGCTGCTGCGATGCCTGTGAGAACAAGAAGTGTCACTGCAGCTTCAGTTCTGCTGCCAAAGCAAAGAGAAGTCCCATTTCTACTTAGATTTCAAGCAGCTTTAGCTCGACAGAGTGGAACACCCGACAAAAGCAAAATATAGAACTAGTCACTTAAAAAAAAAGTCTAAACCAAGTGGACATTGCTGCTGCAAGCTGGGTACAGCTGCCAAAATGTACTGTGGGGTCCAGTACAAGTCTGAAAATGTCCTCATACAAGCTGCTTTACCACAGCAGGTCTACTTCAACAAGGTCTACCAAGCAATCCTGTTCAGGACCCTACATTTAATTTTGTTCACTACCAGAGTTAATATCTGGGGATATAATTATTCATCACTGCTAATGCTAGCTAAGGCAGGGAGCACAGCTCACCTTTGGATAGTACTGCAGCCCAACCCCAAGCATCCATGCCATTATTACCCCCAGCATCACCTACTAAAACAAGACAATATTGCATGAGACCCACTAATCGTATTTAAAATGTCTGGCATTGTCAGCATCTTCTCCCAAGCAAAGCAGCACTGGGAGTGCATCCCACTGCCGGAGAAATTAGAAACAGACTGTAAAGCTTTTTGCCTTATGTGCACTGCTTGAAATCCAAATAGGTCAAAGGGGATCAAAAATTTGCACCATGTGTTGGTTGTTTGCTGGCTCAAGCAAAAAGAGACGGTAGCTTCAAGTCCAGCTGTACAACGATAACTCTCAAGCAATTAGCAGACAGCTTCCTCCCCAGTAAATCTTTTATTCCACTCTGCAGTGTGCTGATCATAGCAAAAAGCCCACAGATTAAATCATTAAAAATAGCCCGGACAAACTGATGTGTTCTCTAGGGGACGGGGAAGGGGTTTTGCTATCCATATGATGGGAAAACTGGCTCTGGGACCAACAAAAGCTCCTCTGGCTCACCACCGTTCCCTCCTCACCCTTTGCCTAGTGTCACATGTAATTTAATGGCATTTCTGCTCCTATGTAGCGTTAATATTATGTAAGATTTGTCATCCTGCCGTGACTTAGCCTATTGGCTTTGCTTTTCCAGTCTCCGTGTCTACGTTTTCCTGAAATGACCTGATCTCTGGGAAAGGGCTTTTCTTGCTTCTGTATTTGGAAACCAGTGGATGACCACTGCCAGAATAAAGCACAAGTCAAACAGCAGCAAGAACAGCAGAAACCAAAGAGCAGTGGCAGGGAAACAAAAAAGGGCAATTTCAAAATATCACTTATGAAACGGAAGGACTGAGCATTATTGAAAACAAGGCCTTGTTATTCATCCAAGGAAAAAAGCAGGAGGTAGAAGATATGACATTGCCTTAAACGCACCCTGAGAACTTCAGAAACATTACCGCCTCAGCATTTTCCTCACCACTGACAGCAATAGTTGGGTTCTCCATGTAGCATTTAACATGGCAGAGAAACCTTCTCCTCCTCCACCTTCCTTCCCCAGGTGACACAACAGCATCTATCCTGCTCCCTCCTCCCTTTCCGGGGAGAAACCTTCCCTCTGCTCTGCCCCAAGGTCTTTGATTCAAAAGCTCAGATCAGATAAGTGAGAACTTGATGGTTAGACGGGTGGTCTCTCCAAACCCTGTGGGCTAGAGCCAGGTCACCTCCATCCCCCCTTGCTGCCCTTGGAGGCCAAACCTTCCATCTGCTCACCCTAGGGCTGAAAGGTAGGTGGTGCCACAGCAAAAGATAACAATGGGAAAAAAGGATCATGGTCAAAAGAAAGATTTTCCGTAAGGGCTAGGAAGCTGGAGAATATGAGTGAATGATGGGAAGATGTCAGACCAGGAGAAAGGCATGGGAAGGAGCGGAAGAAAGCAAACAGGAAGACGCTTTCAGATACCACAAGAGCCGCTTTTACATGGTGTGAGCACACCTCATCACTTCAGAGCCTTTTTGGGGTGTCTGCTTCCTAAGTCAATGGGGGAAGACCTTGTAGGGTTTCAGGAGCAGGTCCAGATCCACCAGCACTTGGATCACACAGGAATGAGAACTCTCCACCAAAAGGAAACTCATCGTCACGTACTGAAACTACTTCCTATAGGAAAGCAACATGTAGCAAGTATGGGTGAACAGGGGACCCCCCTCCAATACCAAACTGCTGCTCCAAACCTGCCTTGGGGGTAGACAGAACCACGGGCAATGCAAAGGTCACAAAGTCTGCTCAAGTGCAGATGCTTATTGGCAGAAATGGCAGAAAAGGCCAAATATAAGGAGTTCTGCAGGAGGAAAGGGAGCAGCACACCAGCAGATGGGAAAATTATTATCATTCTTATTAAAAAAAAAATCACAATTATTATCTCGCTCCTCTTACCATCTGATCAAGGTGTCAACAGCGTTTTGCCTGCACACGGAGATGTTTGTTTTCTTTGGATGACAGAGTATTTAGTGTGATTCACGAGAAGCTATTTTCCAAGCTGTTAAATACATAATACAGACAGAAAACAATGCACTGTATTTCATTAGGTAAACTTGTGGGGTTTTGATCCATGTTGCAAGGGATGGTTTGGGGAAAAAAACTCTTCCAGTGCATTTACTGAAGTCGTTAAAGGGGCATTGAGCTACAATGGCTGTTGATTAATACATACATCAAATAAAACTCCCTCGCTGGCATTCAGAAGCATCATTTCATCATTACAGATCATTTTGACTTTGATGAAAAATGCTGCTAACTTAAACCCAACTGTGGTAGCAGGCATCTCAGCCGTAATGAAGCACTTCAGTGATCAGAAGTCATATTTAAAAACTGAGTATTAAAGAGCCTTTTTTCTTCCTATAATAGCATTTATTAATTATTTTTAAATTTCTCCAGTCCCCAGCCAGCAGTGATTATTCATAATTCACATAATGCTTGACATCCCAAAGGCAGGGAGGTTAAGACTTACCAAAGACTGTCTGAAACCCTGAAAAGTTTGCTCATCTACTTTGGAGATCCTGTTTGGAATTTCTTTTTTGAGTTCTGAGAGCCAACAGCAAGCTTAGCTGGTTGGAAAAAACGGAAGCATGAAAGAGTGAGCTAACAAGTGCTGAGGTATGAAACATGAATGAAAGCTAGACTGGGAGGTTTGCGGTTGGTATGGACATGGTGATACATGCTCTGTGATTAGCCTCAGGATGACTTACTCCATAACCTTCCCTGGCACCGAGGTCAAGCTAACAGGCCTGTAGTTCCCCAGATCCTCCTTATGACCCTTCTTATAGATGGGCATCACATTAGCAAGTCTCCAGTCACTGGAAGGTGGCCATCAAAGGGAAAACCTGATTTGGGCAAACTTTAGGATGACTTAAGGTAAATTTAGATAAACCTTAGGACACATTAAGGTAAACTTGGGATGGGCAGAGTTAGGAGGGACTGTGGCAGACGTGATATGGATGAGCCTGTGAGTGATGCTTCTGCACTGATACAGCCGAGCAGGCTGGAGCAATTCCAGGTATCAGTTTCTTCCCACATCAACAGGAGCTTTAACTTGGTATTAAACCAGGAGAGGACATCACACCTCCTGAAGCCCTCCAATGACCAGAACTAACAAACCTCACAGAAACAGTAATTTCTTCCCACTTGTACCCTAAAAATCGTTACCATGCCAACATGAAGTGTCACACATTTAACCTCCCATAACAACCACGTTTCGAACACCTTCGCAACATTTTTTCTACTGATTTGGGTCACTGAGACATATTTACATCTTAAGATTTTGATTCTCTCTGTGCTGACCAAGTTCCAAAGCATCGCATACGTGAATATATATACAGTAAGAGAGCAGGTACCACGACTTCAGCAGCGTTATTTACGTGCTTAGAGCTGCCTGCAATTCCACATATCCACTTCATTTGGCCTGCGGGCCGTATCTCGCTATCAAAAGCACCAAGAATTGACTGAATTAGGCCTTTAATGAGAAAGAAATTGTTTTCTGCAAATCCATAAGCTCTGAAATGGAGAAAGAAATCGGATCGAGATGAGACGCAGCAAGAGTCACCACCAGAACTGCACTGCTGACTGGTTTTCCTACAGTTACTCCTTAACACGCTTTTGTCAACAGAATAAAGGAGGTGATTTTGGCCAGGGAGAATTTAATCCTTAATGGTTATTTTTATGACTTTGAATCTTTTCAAAGTACGTATTTTTGTGTTCTTCAGAGACGAGCTTGCAGGCTTATTAAACACGGTTCTTCGATATGGATCCAAATGGGGATTCAGGCTTGTTTTAACGGAAGTTTAATAGGAAAGAGTTGAAGGCAGCTATGGATCGTTTACTGAGGTGCTTGGGAGTTGGAAGTTGTTCTTTTTAACTTTTATCTTGAATTATTTCCCCACCACCACCATTTTTACTTCCATGATATTTCAAAAAAAACGGCTCAAGGCATCATTTGAGTGGCAGGAAGCAAAGTGGGTAACTGCAACATACAGCCAGCACACCCTCGGTCATTCTGACATGAAGAAACAGCTAAATCTCCTTCTCCCTCAGCCTCACCACTTGCCAAGGCTCCTCAATTAGGCTGATCAGAAGCTATAAAAAGTAACCCTTGAGAAGACACATTGCACCCGTGCTCCTACTCCAGGTCTCCTTCCCAGCAATAGTGACCATCAATTTCTGCTGCCCCCCAAAAATTAAAATTTCAGTACAGTTTTCTACAACACAGAAAGAAGACAGTTTGTGGGAATGAGAAAACATTTATTTAAGGACTATATATTCCAGCAGCAAAAGGAACTTAATAACTCAACAGCCTAAAAAAAGAGTTAATAACAGCCCAGGGGGAAACAGCCTTTAAAGAAAACTGTGCTTCAACAAACTTTGCAAAGCCAAGTAGAGAAACTAGAGCCAACTGCAGACACTTCCCAAACAAGCACCTGCAAATCTGTAAATTAAGATACAAGAATTGTGGCATCTTATTTTAAGCTGAAGGTGAGTGTATCTCAGGAACTTGTTGGAAAGGGCTTGGTGACACAGTACAAAATACCTGGGAAGCTGCAAAGGCGACTAAGTGAATAATCCAACTGTCTCAACAGCATTGGAGCCTCATCCTTATAGCAATCTTGGTCAAAAAAACCAATTCTCAGCCCACAGCAAAAGTTCTGCTTTCTAAGGTTTCTGCTGGGAAGTCACCCAATGGTCAAACTCAGCATTCCCTTTAAAAGTGAAAAATCAAAACTACTCCTATCATGTGAGTAGCCTCAAAAGAGAGAAGAAGAATTAGTGGTGGCGTACAAGTTGTCTTCACAGGTTGGAAAAGACCCTTAAGATTATTGAGTCCAACTGTACCTGTACTCTACTAAACCATATTCCTGAGCACCTCCTCTACCCATCTTTTAAACACATCCAGTGTCAGTGACTCAACCTCCTCCCTGGGCAACCTGTTCCAATATCTGATAACCCTTTTGGTGAAGAACTCTTTCCTAATGTCTAATTTGAACCTGTCCAGCTGGATTTAGCTCCATTTACCTCAACTCTCTGAGCCTAGCCATTCAGCCAGCTTTTAACCCAGAAGAGGCTGTGCATGTCCAGGCCAGTGATTGCCAGTTTCTCCAGCAGAATGCTGGTTTTGTTGCACCCAGGGCAGTTTTGGAGGAAACATATACTAGCTTTTCCCAAAATAGTTTTAAATAAAGCAAGAAAAAGCTGCAGTGGTGGAATGGCAAAGTGTAGAAAGGTGTGAGAAGGAAAAAAACACCCCTCATAAATGGTGACTGCACCTGAAGGAGGGAAAACAGAGAATAGCATAGACTGTAGGAAGAGAAAGCAAACCCACAGTGTGGTCCCCAACAGATTTTTGAGGGGCAGAAGGTAGCTAATGAAGCCTTTTCCAAGTGCATCAGAAGAAGGATGCTTTCAGGAGAACCTGTAAACCTGTAAACGATGCCAAGTTTCAAAAGAAGCCTTCTGTGACACCTTTGACATACATGAATGCACACCATTGCGACTGTTGATGAAGTAACTTTAGCACGTAGTGTGTTGCTTTAGATCAGCCTTTGCAATACAGGAAATAAAAGGTGGTAAATGCGAGCCAGCTTTTTAAATGACTCCCAGATGCATTAAGAAAATTGTACACTGCTTCATCTGATTTCCAGTAGCAGACAAATCAGTAAAAATTACAACACGGTGTAGGTATGAATACATATGAGGAGTCAATGCAACTTCTGCATGTATGAGCACGGTGTGTTTCCCTTTGTTCCCTAACCACATGAGTGGGGTTGACTTTGCTGTAATCTGTATTTCAAATAAGTTTCTGATGTGCCTCATCATGAAGGCTCTTCCAATTGTCACGCAGTAAAAAAGGACTATCCCCTTTTGTGGGAGCATTAAAAGGTACAAAAGTGCACTGCTTAAAAGTTAGTGCCTCTTTATATTCAGCTTCTTAATTTTCTGTGGTCATTTAGGCTTCCTTTGAAGGGCTCCAGTCTCCATCCCTGGTGGTAAAGGGAGTTTTACTAATAAATCTTTCTTGCAGTCTTTTAATTTTAAGCAGTCTATCTCTTAGATAGACAAAGACCTTCAGCAAAGAAGTGCCTGTACATGATATGGGAGGTCACAGAGGTGGGTTTTTTTAGCAGCAGCCTCTGCTATCCTATACATAGCATGAAACCGGTCCCTTGCTATGACCCAACTCTTCACATAAACATTAGAGAATTCTTCTAAAGCAGAAAGTGTTGCAACTTGTCTGCTTTTATTTAAGTGGTAGTGCAGCAAGGGTTCATCACATCTGCAGTGCTGACGGCCTCATACCTCGGTGACCAGCAGCGGTTCCTGAGCAATCACAGCCATTTCTGCACCCGTTTAGCATCGACCTGCTTGCAGCTCCGTATTCCACAGCTGCGAGCAGCTCTATTGAACATGACTTTTATTGGAATCCTTTTAGAAAATTGCCAGGACTGTGGATCGTTTGGGTGTTCAAAATTAATTCTTACAGGGTTGTTCTTATCTCATCTTGATTAATCCTCTCCCATGATTAGACTTATCAATGGGAAGTAAAGAAGTTAAGTACATTTGTCTATAGAATTCATTTTTCTCAAAATACCAGGCCTTTACGCTATACAAAGACTCAGAAAGAACATGCAACTGGACAAAGTGTAAGCACAGTTCCTCTACAGATACGACCACTAACATGACTCTAATCTCTTGGGAGGAAAAGCCTCCTCCCATTTTTGGCGCATGCCAGCAAACAGTACTTTTCATCACACTCCCTTTATTCCATTTCTTTAATTTTACTATATTTCCAGCTATACCTGGCTCATTAAATGCATGAGAGGCACATTAAGCTCTCTTTAACCACATTTTTCAAAAAGCAGGTACCAAATGACATCAGAGCAGAGGTTACAAATTGCTATCCCAAAGTAGACTCCTGTCTCTTGCACCTTAGGACAGCAAGGCAATCTTCAGGTCATCCCAAGTCAATGAGCTTCAGGCTTTTCAATTATCTTACAATCCTTAAGTTTCACACAGGTGATTCAAAAAAGCCATTTCTGCCATTTATACACACATATACCAGCCAGCTGGAATGTATTATCCCAACTAATGAAATGAGAATTTCCCTATTCCCATCTGTACAGAGACCTGTAAGCCATCAGTTGAACTCTGTAGCCCATGCCAACTGCTACATCACAGCCAGCTCCTCCCAAAGGACATCCAAGCAGGGATGGAAATACAAGGACTCATGTTTAGTAAATCCCTATAACAGTGGGAGACAAGGAGTGAGTGAGAGGATGCCTAGGATAGCCTTCTGGCCTTCAAGAAAGAAAACCCAGTTTTCACCAGACATCCAACTTCTCTCCTGTAGCCCAGCCCAAAGCCACAGAGAACAAGAGCTACAATTTTCAGAGGATTCAAGAATTTTTTTAGTTTAGGTTATTTTCTGACACATAAAAAGAAAATGATCTTTCCATTTCCCCAGAAAAGCTGTATCATGGAGTTTACAGCCCTGGACCCCCAAACCAATGCAGAGTCAAGACACTGAGTGAAGATGCTGAGCCAACAATAGGGGTGACATGTTGGGCAGATTAAGACCACTTACATGAACATGTGGTAACCCCAAAGGTCCATCTCCTCCAATGCTGCTGGTTCTGAACCTGCCACCTATTAGCTTCGGTCACATCTCCCAAATTCCTCTACAGGAAGGAGAAGGGGACGGAACATGTTTCTAGTGATCTTACAGACCTCACTCATAAATGGTCAGTTGTCTCTTTTCCAGCTGAAAGAGTGGTAAGCTCATTTGGTATTTTACTGTATGGAAGCTGTTAAATGCCTCCATTAATCTCTTCACTCTTCTCCCAACTTGTTCCAGTTTGACTACAGATTTTCTGAGGTGGTTTTCTCAACCAGAAGCACACACAGTATTCAAAGGGATTTACATAAGGGAAGAGAGACCTTCGTTCTCTCTTTTCTTTTTAAATCACTACTTCTCTTGCAGTGCTCAAATTGGCTTTTTGAGATACCACTTGGCTGGTGTTTTCACAGCACAATATATCACAACTCAAGACCTTATTTCTAAATTAAAAGTCTCATCTCAGAGGCCATCAGCTTATACAGAAAAACAGAAACACTGTATTTTGTATGGAGCTTTCCATTTCTCTGCCTTCGTTCTCCATTTTAACACTCAGCCACATAGCTTTGTAAGATGCTCACAATGCTCCCCACAACTCAAAACACTCAATTCTGATTTTAAAAAGGTATGAATAGTCTCGATTAACTATGGCAGTAGCCAAGGAGGGCTGTGCAGAGGTGATGAAGGCAGGATACCTCTCTGCAACCTTCCCAGAACCTCCACGTGATTGCAAAGATGTTTGTTGGTGTTACAAATCTGAGTCAAAGATAAAATTTGTTGCTATTGTTTCCGCCGTCATTTCTTGCCGCTCTATTAGCAATGGGCTGGCTGAATGCTGCGATCACTCAATTTATGAGCCAATGGTGAAAAAAACTTGTAGCATCCCCCCAGATACTAAAGGAGACCATCAATCTGTTTGGATTGCCAAAATCCTACCAGAGCCTATTTCTGTTAATGTATTTACTCCAGGGGTTTCGGGATGGTTATATTGTAAAAATACCCAGTACATATACTAATACATATACTAAACTAATGACAATAGAGGTTTTTTGAGGTGTTTTTTTTCTCTAAAAATCATCAGCAGTTGTGCCACTAATGAACAGTGATAGCTTAAAGATGACAAGACACAGAATTCGGTTTGCATTTAGCAGCCAGACCAGCTCTTGTAGCACAGAGCCGTAATCTTAGCTTAAAAATAGCCTCTTCTTTCAAAGAGCAAAGCAGCAAATAAGACTTGGACAACGTGTGACTGTTGAGTGAAACACTCCTTCTCCTGCTATCTGAGATTCGTTTATAGGCTTTTATCATTTTGCAGAGAGATACTTTTAAAAGTACATATAATATAGCATAACACACAGCTGAATGTAGCTACTGCAAAGCCAAGTACTATTTCGCTAATAAGATGCCATTTTAAATAACCCACATCATTGATGCGTTCAGATTATTATAAAATAACCCACTCTAGTAATCTTCAGATTACTAAATCTGGGGACAAAAAACCCGTACACAAAGTAACCTGCAGCTGCTCAACACCCACATCCTCTTCCACCGGAGAATTTAAAATTGTTCTAAGGTATTCTGAACATCATTAATGGCAATTCTTCATACTAGAAATTAGCTAAACTGCACAGAGTTATTTCTTTATTGCAGAAAATAATGGTGGGAATAACACTACATCATGAATACAGGGTGCTATGCAGGTATTCCCGGGACAGGATAAACTTTTTTTTTTGACTGAGTGTGCAGCCTGAGAGGAAACTCTATCCTGATGATGTAATTCAGCCTAAGAAGAAAGACTTTCAAATGCTGTGTATAATGAACATTAAAAATGTGGCCCATTGCAATACATTCAGGGATGCCAAAACTTCCATCAGTATCTGATGATCATTTCCACATGCACATGAGAGTTTGAATTCCTGTATTGTTTCTGCTTAAATAAACTGATATTAATGATATACACTTCTTAAAATTAAAAGACAGCAAGGAAGATTTATTAGTTAAAGTCCCTTTACCAACAGGGACAGAGACTGGAGCCCTTCAAAGGAAGCCTAAATGACCACAGAAAATTAAGCAGATGAAGATAGAGACACTAACTGGATCCTCTGTGTTAGTCTGTAAAGAATTATTTGAACTGGAAACCACTGTTGAAGCATCACGTACCCATGTGGGACCCCAAGGAAGCTGTCCTTTGCTTGCTAACCACTTGGAGTCTTTCCAACAAATTGCTGCCTTCCAGCTGTGATGGCCAGGCAGCATCTCTGCTCTAAAAACCTGATTTTCGGTGGCAAAAAACAAGACAAATGTTACACTAAACTCCAGCAGAGTCAAAGATGCCAAAGGTAACACTCATGGAAGCATGTGGGCCAGTGTTTTTCTTTGAGAAGGGCAGGAAAATACTTGCTTGAACCCAAAACTTTAATTCCTCAGTTCACATGTACTCAAACAGAATAAGACATGTAAAGCTTCCCTTAGTACTCAGGTGTACTAAGCAGATCCAGGCAAAGCTTGCCCGGTTGTTCCTAGCTCAGATTTAAGGGAAGCTGTAAAACCCATCTCACTCCAAGTATTGAAAAGTTCCAAGAAACCTCTTATAAATACCTGGCAATAAAAAAGAAGAAAATCTTCATGCTTTCTATTGTAGCACCATTGGCTGTGCTATTCACCAGCCTGCATCATATAGGTCATGAAGAACTTTTAACACCTTACAAACCCTCTACTGACAAGATTTTCACACAACATGAGGCAAAAAAATATATATTTTTTAGCCCCCAAAATGTCTGATGTATTGTACTGGATCCATCTGGAGTTAATGCATCTTCTCTTCTAAGCTCTTTTATCACTGAAAAGAAATAGTTGCTCCCACTCACTGTTCTTTTTTGGAGAAGCTTGAAGGAGAAGTGCAGAGCTCTGGAGTTACTGCTATGAAATTCAGCAGGAATAAACTTCTTGTGGAGATCAACACGAGTCCCAAATGCCACTGCACTTGTTAATGACCAAGTATGGTGAAGCTACTTCATAAAATACAAGCATAAAGTTATCAGTGATATGAAATGCTTATCAAAAGATTTCACAAACTGGGAAAAACAGATTAAAAAATACAGAAAGGCAATTCTGCTGATGAGAGAATGACTGAGCATGCCAACAGCACACAGGACATGAGCTCAACTTAAGCAGATTAAGATAGCTGGACTTAATAAGACTTTTTCTGATGCCTAAAATTATCCTCTGAAGACCCGGGGGTATATTTGGTGGCTTTTTTTTAACATAAGCACTGCATGGATGCTCAGTTTAAAGATACCTACTGATGAAAATACTTTTTTGCTATGGATGATTAGAAAATGTAGTTCCAGAAACACGAAAGCAACAGTGTTTTTTAAACTAAGAGTAGGTATTTCCATCAGCAGCCTCTTTCCCAGAGACTGCTTATACGAGAAACATCAGAGAATTGGGTATTTCAAACATCACATTTCCACACCTGGACAAAAAAATATCATTTTCACTTAAGAACAGAAATGTTAAAGGACATAAGACTGAAATGTAGGAAACACAGGGAAGGTTCAGTCCAAACCTCATGTCTGTCAAGGATATAACTCAGCACCATGTCCAGGATTTATCAGCCAGGTCTGACCTGAAAAACTAAACCACAGCCAATCCTGTAAGATTTTTAAACATCCTTTGTAGGCTTACAAAGTCTGCAGGGAAACCTTAAAGCTCATGAAGTAAAACAATGAAATATAAACTGTGCAAAGATGAATGTTTAGCACTGGCTAGGAGCCTTCTTGAAAAATCTATCTCAAAAAGATGGCCGTTTTCTTCTTCATATACTGGGGGGTTATTTAATTCTAAATGTTTAAAATTAGCCATATAAAACTGTATAGTAGGCAATTTGTTTCCTTCTTTAGGAAAGCATATATTTAGTCAGTTTTGCAAGAAAGATTTTCACTTATGTTCATTAAACAAACAACCAAAAAAAAAAGAATCCACCTCAGAGACTTCCAGAGAACTATACAGTTGTGAATCGATGCTTTGTGAGATCCAAGCTGTAATAAATCCACTTATCCTTTGAATGTGTCCGCTCCTTCTCAGTCATTTATCAGCTGGTTAGAAAAAACACTTCTCAGAAAAAAAATAATAATTGGTGAAACTGGAATAATGTTATGGAAGATGAGGAGATGAGTTGTGACCCACCTATTTTTCCTTCAATGTAAGGACATATTTTTCTCATTTTCCCTTTTCCATAATTCTTACGTGGATATAAACTGCCACTCACACAAATCCAAACTCGACTTTTAATGACGGATTCAACATTCAAACAAGCCCTTAAAAAAAACCCAAACAAATCACCTGGATTTTGCTTTTACCACCTATTCCCTGATAAATGTGCTTTTGGAAACATTTTTGCCTGTACACTGGCTGCAGGACAGAGCCTTAGTATTAAATTCGTCAACCTCATTCATGCTTTTGATATTTAGTTAATCATATTTATTCCCTACTTTACATCTCTTCACCCAGGCTAGGCAAACAGGAGACATGGAACAAAGTTAAGGCATCAGATACTTATTTTCCTTGGAACTGTTAAATATTTCTGTTTCAAGGTTTCAGAAAAACTCAGAAACACCATATGCTGGAGATGTCCACCAGGACTGATCTGAGGTGTTCTATAAAAAATGCCCACAAAAACCTAACCAGCGTGTGTGGGTGACACAGGCAGTGGATGGGTTCCTGTGGGTGTTCACATTGCATGAGGCTGACTCCCTAGAACACAATTTTAGGCGAGCACTGCAAAAAAAATCACACAATTGTCTTATCCAAACTTTTTGAGGCTTCTGTCTCTGAAAAGAACAACACATCTCCAGGGATGGGGCCTTCAACACCTCTCTGGGCAACCTCTGCCAGGAAGAACTTCTTCCTCATGTCTCATCTAAACCTGCCCTGCTCTAGTTTAAACTATCACCTGTCATCCTATCGCTCTATGCCCTTACAAACAGTCCTTCTCAGATTTCCTGTAGTTTCTTCAGGGACTGGAAGGGGCTTGGAGGTCTCCCTGCAGCCTTCTCTTCTGCAGGCTGAACTAGCCCAACTCTCTCAGCCTGTCTTTGTAGGAGAGGTGCTCCAACCCTCTGATCATTCTCATGGCTTCCTTTGGACCTTCTCTAAGAGGTCCATGTCCTTCATGTGCTGAGGGTATTACTAGGCAAATCCTGCCCTGGATGTACCAATGGTCCCATCCAGTGTAATGCTGGTTCTTGCTGGTTTCACACCTTTATACAAATCCTCAACTTTCAAAAAAAAAGCCAGTGCAAACTAGGTTCTGCTGCATTTGGCATGTGCTGCTGCTTCTCCTTGTTGGTAAAGGAGTTCAATTGTCTCTATTCAAGCTTTCAAGGTGTCTCCGCTTCATAATACAGCATGAAGACATTATGAATGTCAAGCAAAAATATTTGTAAAAAGCCATTTTTAGTAGCTGTCACATTCCAGCCAGTTACAAGGTCAGAAAAAGTATTTAATTTTTACATAAGCTCAATTATACACAGCTGAGGCCAGAATGGCCATGACACTGTCAACAGTAGAAATCCATCTGTGCCAGCTAAATGCCTTCAGATTATTAACCCCTAATTCTTGTACAGAATCATTAGAGACCTCAACTCACTGGAGTTTTTCTAGAACGGGAAAAAAAGTGTCCTTCCAGAATTTCCTTTCCTAAACTACATGGAACTGCAGCTTTCTTCCTGCCAGAAAGAACATCAAGACCACCACAACTGCCAATTAAAGTTTTTTTTTTCCCCTGTGGACTACCTAAGAAAATAAAAAAGGTACTGCAAGATATGACAAGGAATAAATAAATAAAAGCTGTTGAATCCTTATTATTTCTTTTCAGCTATTATCCAGAAAGCAAACCAGAGGCAGTTTAACAGTGAAACCCAACGCTAAAGCTGGCAGGGACACCACATCGTTCCTTGAATGTTAATGACAAGTTGAGGGCAACAATAAAGAAGCTGCAGTTTACAACGCGAGCAAAAGAAAAAAGCCTTAACTCTGAACAGTGGGAAACCATCTCATCAGAGCGGAACTGAAAAGGCAACCCGACCCAGCTGATCAAATACAGCATCTTGAGCAACCAAAGGCAACAACTTTATGACTTGGAGGAGTCGAGCTTAAACATATCCAAGGTCTGCCTAAAAAACAGTTCTGGACCCAACCTCTTGGTACAGCAAAACCTTTTTAGCCCTTGGTGCTCCTGCACTAATTTGTGATTATTTTCATGCCTGTTGCTTTTTTGTGGGTTTGTTCGGATGAACTTTTTTGTTTTGATTTTTTGGGGTCTGGTTACTATCAAGCAAAGTAAACCTTTGCCCACCATTAGGTTCTTGCCTGAAATATCAGACACTGACCATGTTCTGGGAAGGACATGAACTTCCTGGGGAGATTTCAGCATTTTGGTGTGACTTGCTTTCTTCATGAGGGGTACTCAAAATGCTTTGTATTTTTTGTAATCTGGATTTATGAAAGGTTAATCAAAGTGTAAGTTGGTTCATGTTCAACACAGATCTAGATAAAAATAAGCTAGCAGTTTGAACTTAGAGTTATAAAAAGGTTAAGGCTTTTTACATAATTCCTTGGCATACTACAATAGCTAAAAACTTTACTGCTAACATTTAATACTTTCCTGCAATTTATGTAACACAAAATCTGTAAATGATGTCTTCATCACATTTCCCTGAAATATCGCACGGAAAACCTGAGACAAGGCTACAAGGAAACATTCACAGTTTTCCAAGCATTATTGCCCTGCAGAGAAGAGCAATATTTCAATCTATTAACTCCTAGGATAACTGTGAACACAAAAGGATACAGGTCCACGCACTGCTTCAGGTACAACTACATCAATATACAGACACAGCACATATGGACACTGTTGTACACATCTACATGCAGATACGTATGAATGTAACGCGCGCATGCTTGTGCTGAGATATATATATATGTGAAATAAAGATCCCATGTCTGTAAAGCTAGAGGCTCTGTTTTATGGATTATTATTCATGCAGCTAAGGAAGGATGTCAAAATTTCCACGAGCTAATCAAAGCAAGACCCAAATCTGATGGATCTGTAGAGAAAGGGATTTTGATAGCCAACGTCATAAAGTCACATAGGAATAACAAGTGCCCTCAAACTGAAGAGCTGTCAAACATCAGTATGTCTCTTCTCCCTTCCCTTTGTCAGTGTAAAGAAGCAAGATAAATAAAAAATACACAGTTACATAGGTTGTAGGTGATGAAGATGCCACAAGTGGGACAGTATCTAAAAGAAAAAAAACTCAGTTTGTACAAATTCACCTATAGGCTCTGTTGTCAGCAGTTGAGCTATTTCTTCCTTGGCTAATTTTAATTCAGCCAAATATGCAAATCTTATTAAAAGGACCAAGGATGTGGACTCTCAGGCCTTGTCACTACATTTAGCTAGTTTAGCATATGATGATCTAATCTGAGCGTCAATCAAAAATCACTCAATTACTGCAAGGTCTTAAATTTCTTATTCCTCGCCAGGAAAGAAGTCTATTTTTGGATTGACATCAAACTCTGTCAATTGTAATCTTGCCTGAAATCCAAAAAGCTGATAGTCTACTTAACCCCAGAACATGAAATATATCCTGACAGTTCCTCCCACAGAAATCCCTCATTTGCATGGTTTGCACCGAGACCCCAAGGCTCAACACAGGATAAATGGTCTTTTCATGAACATTGACAACAAATACGACTCTGAAGATGAAAACAAAGACTAAAACGTCAGAGCAGAACTGTTTTGTGACTTGTAACACTCTATTTTATTACCCACTGATCCAAGTTAAGCTTATTAATTCAAGCTTCTGTCAAAAGAGCAAGGTAAAAAAAAATGTGTTGAGTATGAGCAATATTCACACAGCCTTTATGAAGCAGAGATGACAATGTTGGAAACTAATTGCAACCTGGATTTTAGCTTAAAACCATGATTTACATTTTTTGGTCACTCTCTTTCTTTGAGAAGCATTTAATAACATTTCTTTTAGACATGCTGTTATCTGAGGAAGCAGTGGGATGGAATAAGATGGAGCTGTGAGGCTTCTTTAGCTTTCTTCTAACTTGACACCAAGCTTAGGTGGCAGCACTTTCTCCTACACACCAAAACTACTCATCAATAGCAGTTTACATTCCAAACAGGAATGCTACTGTATGACATTGGTTATGAGCAGAAGCAATCATCAAACTTGGCCTAAAGCACTTAAATTAGCATTCAAAACTCTGTCAAGTACTTTGGAAATCCTGTAAAAAACTGCTCCAGTTGGTCTGATTGTCTGAAGCATCAACGTTCCATTTTCCAACAGTCATTGTAAAGGAAGAAGATGAAATACCATTCATTTTTTAAAATGTTTTGGTTCCTAAATGTCTGGGTCCTTCTTAAAATGGGATCCTAGATCTTCAGCTGATATCACATCTGTAAGCATTTATGCATGGTGCAGACTGCATTACCATTACTTCTTCCCCTTCTTCAACAGAGGAAAAGAAGTTGCAAAACCTGGGGGTTGGGCTACATGAACTTTAAAGGTCCCTTTCAACCTCAGGCATTCTATGAAACAATGATATCACAGGGAAATCACCGTGAGACAACACTGCTTTTTAGTGATAACTCAGCTACAACCAGGCCAATCACCTTGGCTTATGACACCAAATTCTTCCCCAAAAACTCCAGAACACCATTGATTATACTCATAATTTACCCAAAGATGCTCCTCCTCATGCTCATTAGTGAAACTTTACAGTTGTTTCTGCATTTGAAATGACTTCTTGCTATAGTACAGGATACCGGAGGCCCCCTAATCTCATCCCTCTCAGGCTCTTCCTTGGTGTGGTCTTCCTTGTTGCCAGCGAGGTGTGTTGGAATGGCCACATGAGGGTTTTATCATACCTCTGCCTTGCTTTGCCTTCATGACCCACAAATTCCCTGACCTTATCAATTGCTTTTCTGAGATGTCAGTGGCAGACAGCATCATTTTATTATTATCCAAACATCACGTGCTCCCATACTTGGAAATCTGTACCTCCTTAATACAGAAGGCAGCTCTTCCTCGGCTTGGCTCCCCTCTCCAGAACAAGCTGCATCCTTCTCTATCAATTTTCCAGGAACGTAAATTACCTTAGCAAGCCTTGGTAGCGTAATTAAGTCAGTACGTTGATTACATACTCAGCTTTCCACCAGCTTGTTTATTCTTCACTATTAGCATAAAAATAACCAAGATAATAATTCACTGTCTACCAACGTTTCGAAGTTATTCTTATTTCAGGGCAAAATAAAGGCAATTGTGAAATAGCTTTGAACTAATAAAGGAGCATTTTGGTCTTCAAATAAGCAGAAAACACTGATGACAATTATAAAGCCATTAACACTTCACTATGCATCAAAACCAAACTTACTCTGTTCTTACTCTGTCTGATCGCTGAGGAAATCCAGCAGCGGTGGTCTAAAAAGTAACATTTCTTTATTAGCCTAGCTAGCAGGCTGGCACAATTCTATTTGATGGAAATGCTACCAGGAGCAAAAATAAACACCAAACTACTACAGAAGGTTTTTATATATTGAATGGTTAGTATTACAAATATCACTTGGTGGGTACGTGCACAGGATTCATTTTGTGGTTAAAAATGCTAGTGCTCAGTGCTTTTCTGAAGGCGAAAGTATCGGGTCTCAAGAGGGAACCCTACATTTCTCATTACATTCCAGTGCTTGATTTGCAGCTCTACATAATTTCAGATAGAGAAACCCAAGAGAACCTGAGATTTAAAATGGCAAGTAATTTAGGTAAATATTTAACAGATTGGAATTATGTATTAATTAACAAACCTATTAGAATCTTCAGAAAAAAAATCTATATTTGCTCAGTTTATCATTTTCACTGTTCGTATCTAAAGAAATTTTCATTTCACCTGTATAGAAGTGGAATGAAATGGTTTGATAGTTGAGAAGCAGTGCACCTGACTTAGCTTATCTCTTACTCATGAACTCTCTTTCTCAACTAAGACTTACCAAGTCAGAGGGTACATCCCCTATTAAAATGTCTATTTTGCGGGAAAGAAAGAGAAAGAAAAGAAACTTTGCTGCCAGCTGGTGAAATAAACTGGTGGATGTTGGAGGGACTGCAATTATTCCAGAAGGACATTTCTCAACAAACTAAGAGTACATCAGGGAGTAAATCCAGCTAAAAGCCTCCAGCTACCCTTTGGGATTCATTTTACGCAAGTATTTGCTGACATCTGAAGAACTGAGTGCCATACTCCAGGTCAAACATCCTCAACACAGGTTTCCACAAGCTTCACTCAACACAGAGTTAAAGATACATTTTATATGCCTATGCTGAAATATATACATGCTATAGAGGATCTATATTTAAAACACCTATATAAAAATAAATTATATATATGCACATACATATATATATATATATATATATATATGGAAATACCAGCAAAGCAGCTGAGAGCCCTAACCCTCTTCTATGAACTGCACTTTTCCCATCAAGGCAAACCTACCGATTTCAATAATGGCCTTAATTCTGAATTTTCCTGATTCTATTAGTTTAAATGGGATTGGTAATCCAATTGCACCACAGACTCCTCTAAATCAGACCACATGCTCTGTCTGTAGCCTAAACCACCTGCAATGGACTCGTGCTGCACCCATCACTCAAGCCAGCTCCTTCATACCTCATTGTTACCCACAGTGTTCTGGCCCCACTAATTTAAGAAGAAAACATATGAGCTACAATTGTTAATCTTTGTGTCTTGTTTCTGAAACTGGTCTGTAATGTACAATATCCATGATTGAGAATGACCCAAAGGACAATTTCTGCATATAATACAGATTTAAATCTGTCGGTAAGATCATGTCAACAAAAATAATATATTATAAAATAATACCACCAAAATAATAATAAAAAATAAAGTATATAGGTCTCTTCATTTTAAAGAAAAGATTTGTGTTTAATAGGCAACTAAATTGCTAAATACAAAGTAATTCTTAATGTCTTCCCCTATTACACATTTGAAGGTACAACCAAAACCACCTCAATGAATTTTCCCATGTTGTTAAATACTTTATTTTTCATTATCACTCTTTTCTCTAGTTCTGTGAATGTATTTCAATTTTGTTTACGATTTTTTGTAACAAATGCTTACAGAGTATGCAGAATTGTTCCCCTCATTCATTTTCGATGACCCGATCACTCATTTGCCACAGTGTAAAAGAACAGGTCACACAGAGCCTCACAATCCTGTGAGAGCAGCTCAAAAGTTCATCCATGCAAATATTCACGAGTCACATTTTCCTGACTCAAGATAATATATGATTTTGTCCATCACTCTCCCCTCCCTGTGACTTGTACAGATCATCAATAAGATTTTTGAGCACAAGTCTCTATGGCAATTCCCAGGTCATCTATGAACACAAAAAATACCTGCTCTTCCCCCCACACCTGATCAAAGCAATGCCCATCCCACAGCTTGTGATACTGCACCGACAGCACCCATCAAAAGGAATCCAAACCAATCTTTCTCCATTCTGCCTGTGTCTCCACCAAATATCTCAATTTTCTTATCCCTCAGCTTCCAGGACATCATACCAACTTGACATTACTTAATCTGAGCCTGTTTTCCAGGTCAACGATTCAATTTCTCAAAGCCTTTGCTTAGTTGTCCGAGATTAGCATCTCACCCACTGATCCTTCTACACATGGTTTTGAGTCTGTGGTTCCCAAAGTATTTAAGAAAAAAAAAAAAAAAAAGCTGTGCAAATAATGGGCACTGAGTCACACTGAGACTTTCATGGGGCTCCTCTGATGGAAGTCAAACGCAGTTTGACACACAAAATCCCTATCTCCTCCTTATGTAAAACAGAAAGCATCTGGATCCACCTCATGGGGAGCAAAAGATGTATAATATGGAGGGCATAAAAGTCATTGGAGTGGCATTTCTCCACCCTGAGGACTCAGACTCACGGCTCGATTCTGCCATTCATTTAATGCTTCACCCATGTTCCCTTGTCCCTGGCAACCACCAAGGAATCCAAAACCTCATCCTTATGGCATTTCTTCATTCCAAAAATGCATTTGAGGAAAACTTGATTCTGAATTCCACATTGCCTGTTTTAAGGACTTTTCCCAAAGAAGGCACAAACTATAGATACGTGTCAGGCCAACACCAAACCTGAAGCAGCAAGACCTGATCTGTGGCTGGTCAAAGCTCATTACAGTGATATTTGGATGACTTAAGTGATATGATCATTCCTCTTAGCACTTGTCATGCCACCCCTGGAGTAGTGAGTCCAATTCTGGTCCCCGCAATTCAAGAAAGACATGGACAGACCAAAGAGGGTCAAAAGGAGGGCCACGAAGATGATCCAAGGGTAGTAGAACCTGCCCTATAAGGGAAGACTGAAGGAATTAGTACTCTTTTCCCTGGACAAGGCTCAGGGGGACCTCAATATTACAGAACTTAAAAGGTGGCCAGAAAGATGACAGAAGCTTTCTCTTCACATGGACATACACAGAGAACACAACAGACAATGGCACAAATTGCACCAGGAGAGGTTTCATCAAGACTTAAGAAAGATATCTTCATAGAGAGAACAATCCTTCAGGGGAACAACCTCCCCAGGGATGTGACGGGGGTTTTCCAGACCTGACTGGACAGGGTGTGAAATAACCTCATTCAGGCTCACTATCCCACGAAAGGTTGGACCAGATGATCTTTTGAAATCCCTTCTACCCGGGATTGTTTTATTACTCTGTGATTTCATAACACACATCCCTTTTATGCAAATCTGCTGCTTCTCAGCTGGATCTCATTCTCTTTTTTTAAGCATATAGATATTTTCCTCCTGCATTTATGATGAAATAAATTGTGTGCCCTCTCCTGCAGAGTCCAGCAGTGCATCATGAGACTCACGGGTTGGCTCAGCCTATTTTGGAGAGGAATTGCTAAGAACAGCGGCATACCCAAAACCCAAACCCAACAACAGTGGCTGAATCCACAGACTTTGGGTCTTTCAATAAAAAGATCGTCGTGATCTAGAAGCACAATTTGAGAATTTAAGTTTATAATTCAGGCTTAGCCAAAAGTTTATTGTTCTTCTTAAATCAAGAGACAACCCTGATTGAAATAGGAAGTCTTCTTCAGAGAGCAAAACAAAACTAGGTGCCATCAGGAAATGTTATTTGCTACAGGCTGATGCCTTTGGTTACTATTTGGCACCTCAATAGCTTCATTTTTTATTATAAAGATAGTAGCCCCATCAGTAAGGGGCAGCAGTTGAGAACCATCTGTCCAACCTTTCTCAACAGAGCAGCTCTAGTCATCACCTTATTAAACAAATATCAAATGCAATCTGCTCTACAGTTTTACATACAGGAAAAATCCCTGTGAAACGTATTGCTGGAGAACAGCACCATGTAAGTGAAACCTAAGTTTCCCTTCTCCTCCTCAAGATACCTTTTATTGCTCCAGTTTTAAGATAAGCATTTCTAAAATATGACTTCAGCGTATATTACTTTTCTTTCATGAATTATCCTACTATACAGCAGTGACAACAAATTTCTCCAAACAAATATGCAAATCAGTAAGAGCCTAGAACAGAATAGCTAATGAAAACGGGCAAGTGTCCAAAATGTATAGACACACAAAACTCTCACAGTCCATGCAAAATTTCAGCTCCCCATCAGAACATTTGGGGGACCAGAAGGCTCAAGCCAATGAGATGCTCAAAATCTAATAAAGTTTAAATAAATCAACAGTAAAATCTACAAAATGTTCTTTGAATACAGGTGTTATGCCAAACCAATGTATCAAAGTAATTAATGGAGAGAATATTGGAAAGAAAGATACTGCTGTACAGTCTTCAGTGGGAAACTACTTCAGGGAATGATGACATTTGGATATTCAACAGGAGCCTGAGGGATCTGCTGTCTTCTAAGTGGCCACTGAAATGACTGGATTCCTTTTCCTGGATGTCTGATTTCCTACAGTGTTGCTGAGATGTTCTCCTACTTGTTTCACCATGAAAGCTCCTCGCCCCATTGAGCTGAACAGACATGGTTTAGGCTGCAGAGATGACCGTTCCTAGGTAGACAGGACAAAACCATTCTACCAGGCTCGACACAAAATTTGCTAAAGGGAAATTGCTAAAGGGAAATTGCCTGCTTCTGTTTTCAATCAAAGTTTATGACTTTAGTCTGAGTTACCTTACTGAAATGCCATGTTAGATCAGTAATTTAGAAGTGATTACAAGGCTGACTCTTTACCTAGCCTGTGGTTTCTTTACAGCATTGTTTTAAGGCAAAAATGCGTTAATCAACTTTGCTTACAGAAGAATATCTGAGGGTTTTCTTTTCTTATGTGATGGTTCTTTTCTTATGTGATGATGGCAGCTCTGTGAAAACAAGAGAACTCCTTGGAGCCAACATCCAAAAACACAGGAGTATGAAAAAATCCATATACACTTTGTTTTCTCTAGAGAGAAAACGGCTGGATATAGCTTCTGATGTAAAAATGTTTATACACTGGGATTTTTAAAAATACACATTTATACTGATAGACCGCAGAGTGTGTAAGGATCAAGCTAAGAAAATACAGCTCAGGCTATGTCTACCAGTTTAACAAATGTCAAATGAATGAAAATACCCATGCCAGAGAAGAGTAAATCCAGGCTACTGAGAACCAGCACAAGATAATTTTATTCCACACATATTTATATGCAAACCTAGGACAGCATTTGCCCAAATGACTTATATTGACCATCTAACAAGCTCCATTATCATCCTCTGAAACAGCCCCACTGCTGAACCTCTAGATCAGCAAAGGGGGAAAGAAGCAGCACAGCAGAGATGCTGCATTACTAATGCTCAATTCGACATGGAGGTAAAAGATATTGAAGCGATTATGTGAACACAACCATAACACAAAAGGTTTATATGGTGTGCAAGCCCCACCGTGGCTTGAAATCTCTCTCCTCTGCAGAGCCACATGCCTCCAGACACAACAGGATCAGGCAGGGACCACTGATGTGTCTGAGAGACTATGGGGTTGGGGACAAAGCAAGCACAAAAACAGTGGGAGACACTAAAACAGTATTACCTATTGGCCAGGTTGCAGTTATCCAGGCTTTAGAAACTTTAAGCACTAACCTAACGATTCATTACAATTCTGCATTGAAAAGAATGCATTTCTCAAGATTCAGGGGTTGTCCAAACCCTTCTTGTAAACTGTGTGAATAAATTAAGGTCTGGAAAGACTGAAGGTGAACATAATTTGGCTGCATTTGCACTAACGGCAATTTCAAACTGTTGTCTTAATTCTTTATTTTTGTTTTTTCAGCCAAATAAAAATCTTTCTAGCCAAAGGCATTTAAATTAATATGGAATTTCTAGGTCACGTGGGATGACATCATTCATCACGCAACATAGTGTGTGCATACCGATACACAGAAATACATGCCACCTTTTCTAGGCAATAAAAAAACCCAAACAATAGCACAGCTACATCATTCTGACTTCTTAATTTTTGCAGCAGCTCTTTTGCCTGCCTGCTACCAACTGCCATAAAACAGAAATAAATGAAAGGTATGACTGTTGCACCACCCAAGTTGTACTTATCAAAAGTTTCCTCCCAGTCCCAGAGGAGCCAGTACTGCCCCGGCATACCTACCAGGTGCTTGGGTGCGTAGGCCATATCTCTGGTGGCTTTTTGGAAGATCCAAGGTGTTCACAATGACCTAAAAGGGGATGATGTCCTACACCACAGTCCAGCTCAAGCACAGGGGGTGCTGGGAGAAGGGGTGCAAAGGGATCCTCCTTTATGCTGCACTATGAAACACATCATGAGCATCCAGCTTGGTGCACACACCAGGACTGGGAAACCATGGCAGACAGTAAGAAATCTGCTTTCCTATTTCCTCTATTCCCTTCAGATAGGAAGAACCAATTCTGCCTTGAACAAAAAATAATTCTCCCCTTATCTCTCTCTGGAAAGCCCTTATCAATCAAGTCCTCGCCGTTGTTTAACCATATTTGTTTCTGCTAGACCTGTACCAAGCAGCAGGCAGACCACAGACCCCTGCTAGATCTGCCTTTGCAGAAGGGCTGAGTTTGCAGAGGGGTGCTGGGGGTCAGAACTCCCAGTTCTCATGAGGATTTCCCAGTTAGGCCACTCTTCTGATGCTGGTGTGTGCTACCTGGATATGTGCTCATTGCAAACAGTGGGGTTTTTTTAGTTGAAAAGTCTAAGGAAAATATCTAATGCAATAAATTGTAAAGGAAAAACCCTTTTGCTAGAGATAAAAGAAATTATAGAATCATGCCCATTCCTACATTGCTCCTGACACTGTTAATATACTGGAATATCAAATGTCAAGATATTTCATTTGATGTTAATACGCTCACAGCTCTCAAGGCAACCAAGCCTTGGATTTGGGAGAAATGCCATGGCACAGAGGCAAAAGCAAGCAGATGCACGCTCCTTGATCTTGCACCATATTACTGTGGCCCTCCCAAACCTCTTCTGCTGCAACATACTGCTCTGGGCCACTCTTCCCAGCAAAATGATATCAAGAATCATTTCAATTCCCAAATAGCAACATCTGGGCTCAGTTCACCCTTCGTCTCAACTCAATTTTGTCCTATTGTCAAGCTCAGTCTGGCTGGACTCAGTAAAGCTTTGGCATTGATTTGAAGAGGCACCTTTGCAGGTAGAGAAGAAGGGATGGTTAGGTAAAGGGATGGTTAAAACAATACCAGGATCTAGATGACAGAAGCATCTCATACTTGGGATTCAGCATAACTACACATGGCTTATCTGCATCTTTTTATTCACACCTCTGTCAGGAGAGGCAATGCTACTGGGTTTTCCAGTAGTTGCTAGAACTCTTAAGACAGGCTTTTTGTGCTTGGGAAAGACTGTTCAAACTCCAGACTGTTGGTTTCCAAAGAGCTGAGATGAGATGGCCATTTGGCCACAGCACAGCTGGGATCACCGCAACAATCCAACCTGTCCAGAAAAGCAATGCTGGAACAGGAATGAACTAATCTGGTCCAAACCCAGTCTGTGGACTTCAGTGTGGTCTGAATGTTCACCACAAGCCACCCGAGTGAAAAAAGTACTTCACAGAAGTGGGAGATTTACCCCACTTGCTACCAACCATGTAATTCAGGTCCTCTTCAGGCCATCTTCTGCAACTCAACATATGGAATATTTGAGGGTTTTGACCAAATTAACAGAAAACAATGTGCTACACATTACCAAATCCCTAACAAATACAAGGATTGCAACAAAATCAGTTTAAAGCACATCAAATCTGGGGTATGCCAAACTTTTCTGTATGTTTGCTACTCACAACCAAAGTTGAGTGTCTGGGAGCAGCTTGCTCATTTAGGAGGGGACCGCACAAAGACCTGCTCCCACCGAAGATTTCTGTATGTGTGAAACAACATAGTTGACAGAGCAGGATTTGATCAATAAATACGGGGGGAAAAAAAAAGCAGAGCAGGGACAGCTGGAAAGCAGCTTCCCAGCTGAGTGCCCAGCTTAATATAAGTTGTCTTTGGAGTTCAATAAATATCTAAAAGCTACAGACGAAGCATTTTCTTCTTGCAGTCTCTCTTCTCTAATTTAGGAGAAGTTGTCAACAGGGTTTGAACACTCTTGGAGACCAGGAGATTGATTAGCATGGGAACAACATGGCCAAATCCAACTTATTTGGAAGAGCCAGATCTTCCGGGGGGGGTGGGGGGGAAGAAGGGCAATGACACAAAATTATACAGAAAGCAAAAGGAAAAATTTTCAATACACACAGTTGGGAATTGGTTGTCTTTTTGGTACTGTAGAGCTTTAGAAGGTTCTTGTTACGTCATTGAGGAAACCCCCAGCTATTTCACCATTGGATCAGATGTATAGGGTACTGTCAATACTTCTGGAATAGGGAAGGAATCTTCCTTCACTAGGGTTTCATTTGCTCAAGGAATATACAATATCACCATAACGTCAGTGCATTAGAGGTAGGTAAGACTTGCTTCTATTAATTCACAGTAAATTCTAAATATAGAGTTAAAAAGTTTAAATTTGAAATTTGCTCTGGAAGCATTTTGTATCCATTACAGATTATTTATATTTGCGTTAATTTTTAACATGAATTCTTTCTGCTTTGTAATTAATACAATACTCAGAACAAACATTTTCAAATGAAATATCTATTGTTAAAAGAAAGAACAGCTTGAGGCCAAATGGAACAGTTTGGCCCTTTCTTAGCAATTTATTTACTTTTTTGTAAGCAAAGCTAAACACAATTTAGATCAACATGGTCTTGTACAGCAGTCTTGGCATAATATAGTATTAAAAAACCCCAACAAACTTCTAATGAGCTTTAAATGTCACTCTATCAGTTGATATATAAGCACCAAAGTAGATGGTATTGAATTATTAAATGTAATATGGGTTATTTTTCAAGTGCGATGACTCCAGAATCACCAGGGAGCTGCAAGTAACTGTAACTGGAAATCTGACATCTGAAATGATCTTAAATAATTAATGGTACCTAGCAATGCTTCACGTTCAAGTTTTTATATCGTTTGGATTAAAATTAATCATTGTGGGGGGAAAAATGAACATCTGCTGAAAACCTGCTCGCTGAAAGTGGAGATGTTGACAAGCATCTGTTTCCATCAGCCAGGGAAGGCCCTTTGGTTTCCTATCAGAAATTCATAGCAATAAATAATCCAGACCTCCCAGATGGGGTGGGTGAGATTCACTGCCTCCCTTCAACAGCAGGATAGGTGCCCTTGTCTAAGTAAGTTCCCACATTACTCAGCCCTACTTACCTCCATATCTTCCAGTGAGTATTTCCACTAAAATGTCTTCTAAAGCTGTCTGCTTTTGATCTCAGACTACTCTTGTAAGCTGTTACATCAATTTTTAGGTGCACCTTTCTTCATCCACGGCACTGTATCTCCTGTTCTTTGATGAGAGAGTGATGTGGTTACCATTGCAGGCATCAGGCTCCCAAAACATCTAATGCAGAGACATCGCTTCTTATATGAAGGCATCAAAATCACTCTTTCATCATTCACATCACCCTACGTCAAGCAGCTCCCAGACCTTCTTCTTGGTTCAGCACCCTTCCTTTTGCTATTCCTGCTGCTATGGTTTACACTGTGATGAAGAGTGTTTGATAATTCAGGTCTCCAGAAGGCCCTTGACCAGTAATCTCCCAGAATTACACCACTAAAGAAATATATGTATCAGGTATCCATAAACACCTATCATAGAATCGCACAGAATCACAGAATTGTAGGGGTTGGAAGGGACCTCCAGAGATCATCAGGTACAACCCCCCCTGCCAGACCAGGTTCCCTAGGACAGGTTGCACAGGTCGGTATCCAAATGAGTCTTGAATATCTCCAGACTCCACAATCTCCCTGGGCAGCCTGTCCCAGGGCTCTGTCACACTCACTATTAAAAAGTTCTTCCGCACATTGGTGCTCCAACTTGAAGCTCTTGCTCCTTGTCCTGTCTCCAAAGACCACTGAAAAGAGGCTGGTCATTTTACAGATTCACAGAATCACAAGGTTGGAAGAGACCTTTGAAGATCATCGAGTCCAACCATTCCCATCCTATGCTAAACCATATCCCTAAGTACCTCATCTATCCTTTTTTTAAACACATCCAGGGATGGGGACTCAACCACCTCTCTGGGAAGCCTCTTCCAGGCCCCAACAACTCTTTCAGTAAAAAATTTTTTTCTAATATCCAATCTAAACTTGCCCTGGCACAGCTTCATGCCATTTCCCCATGTCCTATCTCCTCTCACCTGGCTGAAAAGACCACCGCCCACCTTTCTACAACCTCCCTTCAGGTAGTTGTAGGTGGTGAGAAGGTCTCCCCTTAGCCTCCTCTTCTTCAGGCTAAACAGCCCCAGCTCCCTCAGCCATTCCTCATATGACTTACCCTCCAGCCCCTTCACCAGCCTGGTTGCCCTTCTCTGCACTTGCTCAAGGACCTCAATGTCCTTTTTATGGTGGGGAGCCCAGAACTGCACACAGTACTCAAGGTGTGGCCTCAGCAATGCCGAGTACAGGGGCACAATTACCTCCCTAGACCTACTGCCCACACTGTTTTTGATACAAGCCAAGATGCCATTGGCCTTCTTGGCCACCTGAGCACACTGCTGGCTCATATTCAGCCTGCAGTCAACCAACACCCCCAGGTCCTTCTCTTCCTGACAGCTCTCCAGCCAGTCTCCCCCAAGCCTGTAGCGCTGCATGGGGTTGTTATGTCCCATGTGCAGCACTCTACACTTGGCCATGTTAAACTTCATCCCATTGGTAACAGCCCATCAGTCCAGTCTGTTCAGATCCCTCTGAAGAGCCTCCCTACAATCAGGCAGATCAACACTTCCTCCCAGTTTAGTGTCATCTGCAAACTTACTGAGGTAGCATTCAATCCCTTCATCGAGGTCATTGATAAAGATGTTGAACAAGACTGGTCCCAGGACTGAGCCCTGGGGGACGCCACTGGTGACTGGCCTCCAGCTGGATTTGGTTCCATTCACCACCACCCTTTGGGCCCGGCCATCCAGCCAGTTTTTAACCCAGCTGAGGGTCCACCTGTCCAGGCCAGTGGCAGCCAGTTTCTCAGTCAGAATGCTGTGAGAAACCGTGTCAAAGGCTTTACTGAAGTCCAGGTAGACCACATCCACAGCCTTCCCCTTGTCCATGAAGCGGGTCACCTTGTCATAGAAGGTGATCAGGTTAGTTTGACAGGATCTACCTTTTGTAAACCCATGTTGACTAGGCCTGATCCCCTGGTCATCACACATGTGCTGCATGATAGCTCCCAAGCTAACCTTCTCCATGATCTTCCCCGGAAATGAGGTCAGACTGACTGGCCTGTAGTTCCCCGGATCCTCCTTCCGGCCATTCTTAGGTATGGGTGTAACATCTGCCAGCCTCCAGTCGAGTGGAACTTCCCCAATCTGACAGGATTTCTGGTAGATGATGGAAAGGGATTTGGCTAGTACATATGCCAGCTCTCTCAGCAACTTCCCGCTGTGTCTCACACTTGAGATATTTATAAACACTATCTTTGCTTCTGGACCAGCTTCCACTATCTATGTAGACTATGGATACATATCCTGGAGGTTCACCTCTTTGGTGTCCGTTAACCAAGTTCCTTTTTCTTTTTCACTTTCAAATAATGATTTCAGGTTAAAAAAAAAATAAAATACAATATCCAGGTAGGACTTGTGTAAATATTCTCACTGAAGTGCAGTTTTAACATTAGCACTCCTTAAAGTGGGAAATAAATGAATGTGCTGATGGCCCTCTGAAGCTCATCTCCTCCCACAACATTGGAGGAGGTATTTTTCTTGGAAAATAAGGATTTTGGCACATTCTTTGTAATGACACCATTACCAGGTGCTGGTTCACTGCTTCTCCTATGCTTAGCTACATCAATGCAATAGGAAGAGGCAATATTATCTGTTATAAGTTTACTTCTGCTCTTTTTCCCAGCACAGCGGCCAGGAGCCTCACATCACCGCAGCACTTGGCTCTGCTACCCCGAGGTTATCAGTAAAGCAATGCTTTATGATGCACTTCAAATACCCTCTTATAGAATATACTCACAGTGCTGTTCGTGACTTCTAGCTGAATTAAAAAAAATAATAATTAAAAAAGAGTAGATAATAAAAGAAAAAAGCCTAAGCTTACCATTTCATTGCAAATATTTGCATGAGAACTAGTAATTTCTGGTCAATAACAACAGGATCTCATCTGCTCTGGAGAGGAACAAAGCACCTTATATGCATTTTATCTTAATTGCCACAAAATCTGCATGGATTCATTAATTGTTTTTACTTTGTGGTCTGGGCACACAGCTTGCTTCTGTGAACACCTTTCCTTTTGTTTTCTCCAGCTAGTGAGGACACAATGCAGAGCTATGCACACAGCTCTGGGCTTGGGCTCTAGAGCTTGGCAGGGGAATACACAACCAGAAAGGAAGAAGCAGGTAATATTTTGCTTGTCCCTTATTGAAATTCACCTCAACACATTCATCTGAATTGCAGTTTTTTAGGTTTAAAGCAGAAAGATGTCTTTGGCTCCAAACAGAGCTTAAAGAGTTGTAAAGTACCTTGAACATGCAGAAGAGCAGCGTGTTTTGAGTATCTTTGCCTGAAGTGAATGAAACAAAGTGGAAATTGCTTCTGTGATATTAATTACAGAACCATCTGTTCAGCATCTCAAAGCATCGGTAAATTTGGGTGCCTATTTTTCATACTGCAAAGAAGATCTACTGTTTTCCACTTCCAGCCATTGAGAAGGAAGTGCCATGAGAAGTTATTGAAACACCCATATGAAGGCATTTCATTCAGACTGACATTCTCCCTCTTCTTTAAGATAAAACTTCCCTTCATTACACAGCAACTGCAGGTCAAGAGGTTTATACACAACATCAGTTCTGTGTCAGTTTTTGTTACACATCCTCTATCCGCAGCAGTAAAAGGTTAGCGAAAATAAGGAGCGATCTTAAAACACCCATCTTCTCAGCTATGGGAGGAAGGAACTATGTCTCAGGACAAACCTCCTGCTAACAGCAAGGAAAACGTAAACTCAACCCTGTCCATAACACTCTCCCCTTCCACATCCTTACGCTCCATCTCCATAAGTGGTTGCAAACACTGAAGCACTGACACAGCATTTGATTTTAGATCTGAATTTATGAGCACTGAAGTGCAGCAGGACAGTTACAGAAGCAGGTAGGCTTGTTGAGCAATTCCCAGGGTACTGATTTAAGCTGCCTATCCCTCCTGAAATGTCCCGTCTCTATGGACAACCCCAACACAGTACAGACGTATGGCCAGACTGCCTTCTAGGTGAGGAAATAATGCCTTATCGGGTGGAAAAAAGGTGCAGGAAGGTTGCCAGAGAGACTGAGCTCAATCTTCTGAGGTTTCCAGGACCAAACTGGATGAAACCCTGAGCAGCCTGGTCTGACCCCAGAGCTGCCCTGCTTTAAGGAGCCTGGACCAGAGACCTCATGAGATTATCCTACAGATGATCATCTGTGCTATTTCATTTCAATGGAGTTTTTCAATCCAAAATAAATTGCAAGATTAGTGCCTGTTTAATCTGTAGCGTGGGAAGACTGCACTGGATGTGCAGGGAAAAGTCAAGGGGGCAGGTGGGAAAGAAGAGAGCAATGCAGTTTATGGGACCAGAGTGGGATCCATATGTGTTGCGTAACGAAAGCCATCAACCTGTCTCCTTGGGCAAGGAGATTTCCTCACAAGCTTTCATATCTGAACCCTGAACTAAGTTAACCAGGAAATCACAACAGACTCCATCAGATGTTCCCTACATCCTCACCAGCAGGATTTTTACAGTCTGTTGCACTTCAACACCTCCCTCCTCTGATAGATATAGAGACTGTTTTCTCCTTTAGTTACCCATGACAGAGCATAAACAAAAGCACTAGTATTGCACCAAGCTCTGGAGCCCTCAGCACAAGGAGGACACGGCCCTCTTGGATCTGGTCCAGAGGAGGGCACAGAGATGATCTGAGGGCTGGAGCAACTCTGCTCTGGAGACAGGCTGGGAGAGCTGGACTGATTCAGCCTGGAGAAGAGAATGCTGGAGGAAGACCTCCGAGCCCCTTCAAGTCCCTCAAGGGGCTCCAGGAAAGCTGGACAGGGGCTGGTGCCAAGGGTAGGGAGGGACAGGACAAGGGAATGGCCTTCAGCTGCAGGAGGGCAGCTGGAGAGGAGCTGGGAGGCAAAAATCCTTTCCCAGGAGGGTGGGGAGGCCCTGGCGCAGGGTGCCCCGAAAAGCTGTGGCATCCTCTGGATCCCTGGAAGGGATCAAGGCCAGGTTGGATGGGGCTTCGGGCACTCTGGGCTGGTGGGGGTTGTCTCTGCCCATGGCAGAGGTGGTACTGGGGGGCTCTGAGGGCCCTTCCCACACAAACCAGTCTGGGATTCTGATCAGCATGAGATTTTAATGAGAAAACATTCTTGTTTGGACTAAAAAAGGCGAAGTAGGAGATTCTCATTCCAATATGTATGTATCTAATGGAATTACCTAGAAAATGTAAAAAACGCCCCAACCTCTAATTCAAAAAAAACACAAACACTCATTGTCAATATCATATTTGCATCTGGGCAGAGAATCCTGTGATACCCAGTAAAGGAGACCTACATATTTTCCCAGCAGAACACAATTTCCGGTGAGGAATGAACTCCACCTGCTATACCAGAAGCAATGCTCCCGGCTGCACTCGCACCAAAATGGTAAAGCTGAGCTGGTTCTTGCAAAAATGTTCAGAACTAATAAAGAATTGAAAGTGACCTTGTGTTCAACATGACCAGAGCAACCCACCAAACCTTGCGGACCACAATGTTTCAGCCTTGGCTGGCCTGAAGGCTCCCCATATTATACCCTAACAAGTAGAAACGCAACTTTCAGGTCTGCTGAGCAGCACATTTTCTCAATACATCATAATCGCACAAACACCTGTGCTAAATAACTCTGTTTATTCAACCCCACGACGTGGATAATGTCTCATTACTCATCTGCGATTCCCTGCGGGCCAGGATGCGACAACTGCGGGGAAACAGCGTTAGGCTTGCTTTTCATGCTGAAAGTCTCTATCTTGAACATCGCAATTATATATCCATGCCATATTTCAGATTTGCCCATTGAAAATGCTATACAGTCCCACAGGAAGAAGCACAAATATCTTGTGTGGCTTTACCCCTGTGAAAGATGTTGGCAACGGACGGAACAACTACTACGAGCATGAGGAAGAGGAGAGAAAATGAGAATAACAACTACAGATGACTGGCTTACACCTACATTACGGACCAATACAGAATCACAGAATTGTCTTGGTTGGAAGGGACCCTTTAGATCATCAAGTCTAACCATCACCCTAATCTGCCAACTGCTACTAAACCATGTCCCTCAGCACCACATTGAACTGTCTTTTAAATCCCTCCCGGGATGAAGACTCCACCGCATCCCTGGGTATATAATGAAAACGCAGTGCAGGGACAGTGGGGTTGTTAGTTGGGAGCTGGATGAAGAGAATCACTCAATCTCGTCAATTAAAACAGATTACAGCAAAAAATTGTTGCATATGAACTTCCCACCCAGAAAACGTTCTTTAAACCTGGGAACCAGCCTGGCTGTAAATCCACATATATTGGTAAAATATTTTACTGTCAAGAAAATGTAGCAGTGTTTCCATGGGAAAAACTGTTTTCTTGTAAAGAGCATCTACGGTTAGCTGGAGAAGAAAGCCTAAAAAAAGAAAGCCTAAAATAATTTGTGCTATGCAGTAAATCTCTGAAACAGACTCTGCAATCTAATTGCGATATGGCTAAAGATAACTTCACAGAGCCAAAAAGAATTTCTGAGCCTGTAATACACCCAGCTGCAAATACAGAGAGCTCTGTGATTTCCAAGTGTAATTTATCGCAGAAATCACGATGTAAAAACAACGCCTGAGAGGGAGAGGAGATGGGATGAGAGTGATTACTCGCACACCTCACTCCTCCTTGCTCTACAGTGAATTTATATGGTAACGGCAGGGCTGGGACTTTGGAAATTTAGTTTCAGGATTAATTCTGGTTTGGTTTTGAACGATTCAAATGTGTTCGCCCTGTCTCAGCTCTCCCTCGGTTCCCATCACTGCTTTAATAAAACATAACAATATCTTAAAGTACTGGGAAATAAAAGATAAAAAAAAAGGGAAAAAAAGACAGAAAGAGGTCAAGGCAATTAAGTTTAGGTAATAAGCACTAATCATAAACACTAAGCTAATGAGCAGAGTAGATTTAAATTGAAGATATTAATTTAAAACTTGTTACCTCGCCCCTACCTAAAGCCTGCAGGCTCTCTCTTCAAGGCTATCCAGGCTGGTACAGAAAAATGCCATTAACTCCTCATCTTCCTTGAACTTACTCATATTTTTGCTCCTGAGTCGAGCTATTTAAGTTTTACTGGAGCCATGAGTCTGTCCAGGGGGAAGCACGGGGCAAGCAGACGGGGGCTCTCTGTAAATTAGCAACAGCACTTCAAGGTTGTGTGATTTTAATCCAGGTGCTGCCTGGAAATCTGTAACTGAAGCTGGGGAAAGGGAAAATTTCCTTGATTTTAATCTCTTTTCACCAACCTTTATTCCACTACACTTTGTAGACACACATGCAGCCTTTGGTAAATCAGGACCAAAAGCTGATACTAGATTATCAGTATAAACACCTCCTTTAAAAACAGAGGACAAAGAAGGGTTTTCTTTGCTGTCATTTCAAAAAATTCAATTAAACAATCACAACTCTCCTAAGCTTTCACATGTTCAACACCACCACCGGCTATGTAGGTTCACCCCATTCCAGACAGAAGACAGAAGATCCAGACAACAAGTGTTTTTTTCTTTAACCAACAGTTTCAGATAAGGCCTAACCACTTTTTACCTCTTAAACCCTGGCAAAAACTTGGGGCACCACGTTCAAATTGCATGTAGGACCAACATGCATCGCAACTGGAGAAGTGAGAGCTTTTCAAAGACTTTTTTTGGGGGTTGTTTGCAACAAAACTGCATTCACAGAGATCTTTTGGCAGTCGAAATGTCCTGGGTGTTGAACGTATGTGTTTAGACACCCATTTTTTTTTTCTCCTTCTGCCATTTATAGATGAAATCAAACTCCTCCCTTCTTGTCCAGGAGGTAGCTGGGAAGAACAACAGGAAAGGAATAAAACCAGGCTCTTCACAGGTCGTATCAGTCTCCTTAACTGCTACTCTGGTAAGAAAAGAATTGCAGCAGAAAGGGTCCCGCACCCATGGGAAAACAGAGGGGATTTCCACCCTGTCCAGTCCAAACTCCCTCCCAGGCAAAGACTCTGACTCACCCCCTCACTGCCAACATGCAACTTCCCTGCTCTATGCTAGCTTCAACCTTAACAGCAGACTAGTCCAGTATAAATTGATACATATTTCTTCAAACTTTACTTTGGGGTAGATCTCATTTTCCTCAGTAATTAATTTCAAATTCCAGCCTGTGTTCTCTTCCAAATGAGAAGGTTTAATGAAGTGGCTGAAATTCTAGGATGAAAGACATCTTTGCTAAACAGTTACTGGGAAAAAACACCTGTCCCGAAAATCTATCCCATCTTCTTCTATTTCCCAGCTAACGGTGATGAAATACGACAGCCCGTTAAGCCCAAAGCCTGAGCATCCTTCCCTGTGCACTACGGCAATCCCACGGCCCCAGTTGATCCAGTGTCCCGAAAATGAGAGATGGCAGAGAGAGGGGTAGGTATGCAAACGCAATGAGGAAATCTGGCCAAGCCAAGCATGCAGCAGCAGTGACATATCAGGGAGTTAAACGAAAGCAATTGAAAAAGATAATTTACTTGGGCTTATTTATTTGGGTTTCTCTGGACAGCCCGGAAAAAGCTGTCAGGTGCCGATGCAAACACAGTTTTTTGGCAGCACTGAGCGTTTCCTTGGGATCTGATTTTTCCCTTTCCTCGTTCTGAACTAACCCCTTATTTTCTCAACTTTCTCTTTTTTTTTTTTTTAAAGTACAGACAACCCATATGAGCACTTCATCCAGATGCAAGTAATTCCACAAAGGAAAACACCGGTCTTCAAAATGCAGCATTTACTGAGCCAGCAAATGGCTTCTTGCAAACATTACATGGATTGGCATTGCTTCAAAATAGGAGATCTTGGCAAACCAGAGCCAAAATCGATACAGTATGGTATGAAGAGTCTTACCAAAGTGCATTGTGTCTTCTATATATATACCCCAGTGCTGATACACCTAATAACATAAGTAGGTTTGAGAATATATTAATACTCCAACAATTCTGCATCTTCTGGAGTACAAACCAAACGATTTAGGCAGAAAACATCTGAAGGATTAGATCCAGAAAGTAAGCCATAAAAGTGGTGTCTTCAATGGCTCACAGAGGGTCCACAAGACCATCTAGCACCTTCCAATGCAACGTGGGGTGCCAGCAGTCCTCATTTTCATGTGAGCAGGCAAGCACCAACCTCGAGTGCAATAACCCATCACCTATATTTACCTCCAGACTCCCATCTCACCTCACACCCCCACAGCATCCCCAGCCCAGCGGAGAAATGTTCGACCAAGTATCTCCAAGACCCCAAGGAGTTTCTGTGTTGCTGGTAGTTATTAAAAGCCAAGGTACAACGAAGCAATTACTTAAAGGTACAATGGAAGATACAGAGATAAGCAGGTTCATTCCTACATACTCCAGCACCAAAGTGCAATCTGAACCACTTCCTATCCCGTACTTATCTATGTTTGGTATTTCGTGCACCAAAACCAAGAAACGAATGGAGGCTGCTCCTAGAAAGGCAGGGTAAAAAGCAAAAGTATCAGTTACTGAAAATAAAAATGCTTTTTGTTGTTATGGCAACTAAACTTTTTAACAACATTAAGGAAATGATAGCTCATCAAGGGCTGCATCACGTCGTTATAGCAACAAAAATGTTCAAAGTAATTGCTTTTAAAGATTTTTCGCTTTCCCTTTGCATTTTCATAAACACCCCAACAGAATAATATGCTCTTATTAAAAGAACAGAATATTTTGCCTTTTTTTTTGCAAAACAAGCAACGTTTGCAGTGCTTTAATGAAGCAATTACTTTTGGCACTCGTTGGGGAACCAGATAATTAACTGTGGATTACAAGGAAAGGGGATGCTGCACCAACACCAAACCACTATGGTGAGCCTCACGAAGAAACATGACACTGAGACTGTGAAAAGTTTGATGCTGTGAGCAACAGTTTTGATGGAGAACAGTTAGTTTTAATAAGTATTTTGCTTTAGTAAAGGCAGCCTTTATCCAAGGTGCACCGCACAATTTGCGTAACCCCATTCATTTTCACGTGCTGTTTGGAAACAGCGAGATTTGTGAATCAGGAAAGATAACAAGAAATATTTTTAAGAGCCAGATGTAATGCACCAAAGAGCACACCTTCTCCAGGTAATGACAGATTTATTGAGCTTTAATTGCCAATGACAATGGCACTTCTCAATTCCAACTAAATCTTAACACCACATACACCGTAAATATAACTTAGTACTAGCAGCAGAACGCTTTATACCAGCACACAGCCATGATGTGTTGTACAGCCTGAAGCCAGACCACCTTTATTTATGCTAAAATCAGACCCATGAATACATTTTGTTCAGTTGTGTGTGTGCAGAAGATATAAAAATGTCACCGCGTTGTTAAAAACCCCAGAACCCTAAGAGAAAAGTTTCCAAGGCAGCGAGATAGGGGACTGCAAGGAACAGAGCAGTGCCAGGAAGTCTGATGTATCTGGACTTTAAAAAATAGGGGAAACAACTTTTCCTTGCTCAGCAGCATAATGCTGACAAGTAATGATTACTTTTTAATCCAACATTATGGGGTAATAATTAAAAATATAAATAAAGATGGCAGTGAGGTTGATATAGATGGCTAGGAAAACACAGTGGCACTGATTGTCCAAAACTCACCCGAACCTATATTAAGAGTTTAGTCTTGCTGGAAAAGCTTCAAGTGGAACTCTGTGGTAGAAGCTTGAAAAGAAAGTTTTACCCAGAGCTTTTTCATCTTTTTTTCTCCCTCCCTCCCAATATATTACTTCTACTGCATTTTCACATCTTCATTGCCATCTAAGCATCCATCACCACCCTCCAAAAAACATACACCAGAACAAAAAAAAGGCCATTTAAGTTCACAAACTGATATACATTTTAAAATCAGTGCAACCACCTCAAGCTGCTTGAAATGGAAATTACATTTTTGGTGTCTTTTGTGAAAGAATCCCAGCCTCGCAGACCTGCCTCCATCCCTCCCAACCCAGTGACTTTCTGGCCAGATATGATGGGGATACAACTAAACCATGCTCAAAAGCAACAAATGGCACAAGCCTTTGACCAACGGGTGCCTAGGTTTGAAGAGGGGATCGCAAGATAGTGGGAGTGGCAGAAAACAGTTCAAACACTATTAGAAACTCAGTGAGAGCTCCTCAAAGCCCCAGATAGCAGACCCTGAAGTCACAGAAGTCGGTACTGTCCTCCAGGTGATGGGGGCATTTGCTTTAGGCAGGTGGTCTCCCTTGGAAAAAACATTTTGGTAACCCGATTTCACTTGAATACTGATTGGGAGGGCAGGAGTGCTGCTCTTGCTTTATCCACCCACTCCCAGTCAACCCCATCTGATGTACGCTGAAGCAAGGCTAAGACGGATGATGCCACCTTCTGCATTGCATCCCTGAGATGCCTTGTGAACCTTTTAATTCTTTATTTTTCTTGCCGATGACATTTGTCTGATAGGAACCATCGCTGACACATTTCCTTCTTCTTTGTACATTAAAAATGAAGGCAACCCATGAACCCAACGGTTCCTCACCTCAAAAAAGCATTCACAAATCTGCTTTTACAGGTTTTAAGTGCTGGCAGCACTTGCTGGCCTTTAATTTTAAAGGTTTGAGAAAACCCAGAGGCACAGTCCTGCCCTTCTGATGACTTACTGCTCAGGCATCCCTTCAACAAAGGCTACTCTACACAAGGTTAAACCCAGAACTCCTTGACATGGGACCTTTTCTAAAATTTAATGGTGTTTTGCAATACCCAAAGTGTTTGTTTCTGTATATCTAAAAGGCACAGAGGCAAAAATACAGGCTGATTTTACTATATGGACATTAACCTCTGCCAGGGTCTCATCACCCTGAGGGAAGAACTTCTTCCTATGGTCTCATCTAAACCTGCCCTGCTTTAGTTTAAAACCAATGCCCCTCATCCTATCGCTTCATGCCCTTACAAAAAGTCCTTTCCAGCTTTTCTGTAGGTCCTTCAGGGCCTGGAAGGGGCTTGGAGGTCTCCCTGCAGCCTTCTCTTCTGCAGGCTGAACCAGCCCAATTCTCTCAGTCTGTCTTCATAGAAGAGGTGCTCCAGTCCTCAGATCATCCTCGTGGCCTCCTTTGGACCCGTGCCATGAGGTCTGTGTCCTTCTTGTGCTGACTCCAGAGCTGGACACAGCACTACAGGGGGGTCTCACCAGAGCAGAGCAGAAGGGCAGAATTCCCTCTTTCGATCTGCTGGCCACAGTTCTTGTGATACAACCCAGGATGCTATTGGCCTTCTGGCCTGCGAGTGCCTGTTGTTAGCTCACATCCAGCTGTTCATCCATCAGTACCCTCCAAGTCCTCTTCCACAGGGCTGCTCTCCATCACATCATCCTTCAGCCTGTGTTGGTAGCAAGGATTTTCCCAACTCAAGTGCAGGATCTTTCACTTGTCCTTGTTGAACTTCATGAGGTTTGATTCATACTGTTTTGATGAAATTCTTACAGAAATAGAGCCTAAACACTATTAGAAACCAGTTTGCTGCCATTTGCTATGAAATGAAAGATAACCCATGGCTGAAAGATATAGCACACAGCAGGGGTTGTTAACCTTATTTTAAAAACATACATGACCCTACTTATGGATAGCTCCATGGCCCTATTTACAGGTAAAGATCAAAATGTATACCTGGCAGAGTACACGCAATTGCATCCAGTACAAAACTGCTTTCGGCAGATCCCAGTAAACTCATTAAGCAGAATTAGTTCAGCTGGCTTAATGACACAGTAAGGAAATGGCTCTCTGGCTGCTCCATATGCCTTGGGTCAACTGGATGACAGCACGTTCTGGTTATCTGAGGGAACTCCCAGACAAATGCACATTGGAGTGGTGCACATAGGAGAGATTCATTGCAAACATACTGCCAAAGAGCCCTGGAGTAGGTTGACCTTACACAGAAGATGAACAGCTTTTGACTTGACAGAGAAGAAAAGGGTGAAATAATCTGATGCGATTCCATACCAAAACACAATTCCCTCTCTGACACTAACTGCTAGGTTGATCATTGACAGAAGAGGATGTAGACCTCACTTATCTAAAATATTTTCTGTAGTGACTTGGTGCTGCCTAGTATCTTGTAGATAATAAAATAATTGATTGAATTAAGAAAAAAACAACAAACTCTGCTCCTCTCCTCATTGCTGCCATACAGTTTCCAGGGAAGTGGGGACAATGACACAGGCTTTAGCATTTATCAAGGACATGACCTCGTTCTTAAAAAAACAAATAAAACACAAGACACACTATTTTTTTTCAAGTAAAGACACACTGTATCTCAATATAGTCCATGTTATATATAACGCTGATTTACCAATACACTTCAAAAGTGGGCTTTGTCATTGTCCAAAGGCAAAAATTGCTCCTTTACTGGATTTCTTGTCCTTCTTATGCTCTCCTCTCATCAGCTTAACAAATCTCTTCTTTTAAATTTCCCAAAAGAGAAGAAACATGAGTAGCATCAGCCTAATTTGAAATCTAAATGAGATCAGGAGCTACCCAAGCCCCACCTTAACCCCTGTGATTCTATATGGCGATGTGGTGAATCCACAATTTTCATTATGATGGAAACACACACTGTAAATCCAGCTCAAAGGTACTGCCTAAATTTAGAATAGATAAGTCATGTAAAGGTGACCAGGATATGCCACAAGAAAGACCAGACCTTTCTATCTCCTGCAGTTTTCCCAAGGACCCCTACGAAAAGTTAGTGTTTTTGGAGAAGGAAAGAAAACTGGATGTCATCTGCTACCGCCGATGAACGCAAAATAATCATTGTCTTGACACTGTTCTGCAATATTTCTGTTGCTGCTTTGAGTTACCCTGACAAGTTAATCGATGCCGTGTCAGGATGTTGCCATGAATATTTTCTGTTTTGCTGCACGTCTCCGCGATGACTAATTGGCTGCTCAGCCATTCAAGGTTGAACAACAACGATGCAAACGTTCGAGCAACTGCACGTATTATTATAGTCAATGGCATTTTTAATTACACGGAAGCAGCCAACGCTGCCGATCATTAACAACGATGACATCCGTTTAATACCATAAAGCGTGCTCAGCAAGCTGTTGCTCTGTAAGGGAATATGTTGAAATGTTTATTTAAAAAAGGAAATAATAACAACTCTTCTGATTTCTTTGTATCATGCAGAAGAGTTAAAGAGCCGCCTTCGCCTCCACCGTGCTTTGGTATTACAGATATTAAGCTGTCACAGGCATCATGCTAGGCGAAGAGTAAAATGAGCAACTGCAGAAACAAACATTATGCAGTTAAAGAAAATGAGGAAAAAAAACCCAACTAAATCCTTGAGAAAAATGATAAACTTCACAGAGTTTTGTGCAAACACGTTAAGGAAGGTGGATATGTGATTTTAGAATTAAAAATAAAGAGAAATCCCAAGTAGCACTTCAGTCTGAGAGGTTGCATCCTGCATCTAAGCAGTCAGACTGGTATGGGGATGACCTTGACCTAAAGAAATGAACTTCCTTTCCCAGAATATTACAGAAATGCTGTAAATATATTGGAGAGATAAGCCATACCATAGCAAAAGGCTTTTTCCAGCTTTTTTTTTGAAAAGATGGCTCTTCACTCCCTGAGAAAAAAAATAATTCTGTTTCAAAATACCCAATAGAAATGTCTGTAAATACTATTCAAATATTTATTATTACTTATTACTTATATTACTTATTGCCATGGTCACTCTATATTCTAGAACAGCAACCACCCTTGGAAACAGCTCGCTGCAGACCTTGTTAGCCTCCCACCTGAGAAGGGCTGCATGAATAACGCTGCGCGTAGTACTCTCACAATACCAAGAGTTTATTACAGCAATAATTTTACCGGTAGTAAAGACTTTGTGGATACAAAGTCCATAGGAGGGGAAAGAAAGTGCAAGAAGCAATCCACTAGCATACAGTACAGGAAGGGCACAGGCTGGCTTTAATCCCCTTTTAAAAGCCCAGTCATTTGTCTGTTATCTCAGACTTCCTTGAAGGAAAGCATGAAAGTGATGAAATCATTAGAGTTTTTCTGTATTTGACAATATGATCATGAAGAGCATTTAAAAGCATCAGAATACTTGTAAATGTTACAGGAGACTAGAGCTGGACAAAATGACAATCACCTATTTACCAATTCTGGAGAAAAAGGAACTAAACCAGGAGAGCAGAACACTTTATGGAACCGCTTCTGATGCAAAGAAAAGTTTTAGGAAGAAAGGATGACAAATCAATCTCCTGTAGCAAAGAAATAAATAAACCCAACAGGCTGCTGGATCAATAAAGAGTATTTAAGCTATGCACAATAAAAGCAGTTATGGCAAGTTTTATGGCTTCAGATGATGTTCAAACGAAGCAAGAGACTGAGAAAGAGCATAAAATGAAGTTAAAAGGAACACCAACAGACTGGTGAGATGAAGCAAAAGCCGGTTCCTGTGCATCTTGCCAGAAGATCTGGGGCTGGGGGAGGAACGAAAGCTGTAGGGGTGTTACCAGTCCAAGAGCAAAAGGATAGGGCTGTGAGTCTGGTAGAGAACAGAAATCTTTAGGTACAAACTATAGAAAATACTGAAAAATGGAAGAACAGGTTAATTTTGTGCTGCAACTAACGTTTCTGAAATATCTGTGAATGAATTAAATGTTGAGGAGCTCAATATGCAACACTGAAGAAGTATGTTGGTAATACTCCTCTTGAGTATCTGTAAGAGAAGACTGTGTTGAACATAATTACAAAGCAATAGATGTTTAAAGAAAACTTCTAAAGGAAGGAAGGAAGGAGGCCATACCATGTACAGCAGCGTGGCTAAGACATAACTAGGGGGAATTACTGCTTTGAATTGACCCAACACCAAGTGACTACTTGAGAAATGAAAAGTTGATTTCAGTCCAAGAAAACTTCTGTGTGTTCTGTTGTGATGTTTTATCTGAATACTTTCCACTGCATTTTCTACAAGCCAAAAAGTACATTTTCTATTTCAATCTCTATTTCAAAACCCTTTTTCTCCCTGAACTTTAGATCCCACAAAAGGATTTTGCTATAGATAGCACCCATGACACAAAGCAGCTATTGCAGGAGCCAAGAGAGGGCTGCGTCGCCGGGTTGGTTGTGTCCCATCAAACAAGCAGATCAACTGGCACAGCTGAGCAGCACTGGAGAGATGTGATGATGTTCGAAAAGCACTCTAAGTGCTGTTTCTGAATGCACACTACCACTTATCCCTGCTGCCAACCTGCCCTTGGTGGCTCATTATTTGGAAGATGGAATGGAGAGAAACGGAGGGGCTTTACATACTTGCCTCTCCTATGGAGCTGCGGCTTTTACTTCTATACCACCGTTCCATCTCTCATTATTTTTAATGGGTTAGTTGACAAGTCACTGGGAGAGGTTTGGGTTTTGTTGGCTGGATCTAAAGAGAGATGGGGGGGAGGGGGAAGGCTGGGCCAGCAGTAGGAGTAGTTATATGTCCCATACAACCCATTTCAGCCTATTCTATGTTCTCCATCCCACCATCTTCTAGCAGTTTTTGATGGTGCGTACCTGCCTAGCATAGGGTGCCCACTCATCCTCTGCCTAAAATCAACATAAACTGCCTAAAATCAACATAAACTGCTCACTCTCCATTATTTTGGGGATGCAAAGAGCTAAACCAACATCGGAGTTAGGGGGCAAACAGGAACCCATCCATGACACTAGCTTTGTTTTAGGCAGAGGAAGGGACTTTTCCAGAATTGACTGAATGGCAAATTTCCTTCTAAGAAACCACACGCTGAGTTTTTCCTTCACATCAAAGGATCAGCTATCTAACCATCAACCAAATATCAAATCATCATTCTGGCTTATATCTGACTTCACAATGAACTCAAGTCAAGCAGGGTATTTATACAATTACTTTTGAGTACAATGTTGGGACAGATGTCAGGGCACAGGGAGTTCCAGATATATTGGTCCATACTCCAACCCCATGTATAAGAACATATAGCACATTCGGCGGTCCCAAATCTTTCAGCATGCCAATGGTCTGAGCCTTGGGTACAAGTAACACACAGACAGCTATGCAGCTGCCTCAATCTGTGTCCTACAGAAGTCAATTTTGTTTCTGCGCTTTGCAGGACTTAGATTAAAACCAAAATACTAACACACCTTAAACAGGCAGGAGTGCTGCAGGCATTATCAGAGCGGTAGTAATGCACTTGAAGCAGAAAAGCATCATGTAAATGAAAAATATTACTAATCTACTGCTAGACAAGCCTGCTAAGAATAAAGCAGCTTGGAAAATCCAACAAACTTAACTTTTCTTTATGGTCCAAATCATTGAAAGCTCCAGCTCACTGTAAATACTGACAAAGCATTTCTAAAACAGTTAATAAATACAATGCAAGACAGAATGTTCCCATCACTCCTGTCTGAGATTTGGGATGAGGAGTCTCAGCCAGCCTGATTTGCTACTTCTCACTACTGATACCAGTATTGGGGTCAGCAAAAATGCCACCAGCTCCTCGATTCAAGCTCACAAAGCTTTGGTTACTATCAGCTCTCCTACACAACGTTCATCTTCATCAATATCAGCAGTCCCAAAAGACAGAGGTGCATGGAGAACTCTTCACGTGCAGGAGGACAGCTAAATGATTTTGTCAGGAGGAAGCGTGCAGGAGGGTCTGTCATCAGGATGGACAGAGGATTTAGCTCTCAAATATCATCATGTTGATGGGCCATGCCCGAAGGTAGGGTTTGTCAGAAATCAAACCGTATCTTGTCTTTCTCACTCAAAGGTAAGCAGTGAAAGCAGGGTGGCAGAAGATAACATGGACAGAAATGCGGTAGATGTACTACATCAGAAATATATCAACTCCAGTCTGTATCAGAGCACAAAGGAAGCACTGGGGAAAGTGGAACTTGGACAGGGAACCAAGCAGACAGCATCCAAGCAGGGGCATGAGATTACATATGTAAATGGATTCCTCACCCAGCTGTACTGTGTGTCCAAGTGTTCCCTGAAAAACCTCACCAGAAATCCACAGGCCTCTGTGGCACAGGTAGGTAACATCGTATCATTACAGTAATGCTAGATCGGTCTATAGGTTAGGTAGCTGAAATGCTAAGCAGCTCTTGCAGTATCATAAGTGCCACATTCCTGCTATCAGCAGGCTGGTTCTGGTGGTGTGGCCATAAAAGGCCCTTAACTTTGGTGTCAGTCCCTCCGAATTCAGTCCTCAGGGAAAGGCGCTGGTCTCCCATTGCGTTCAAGTGCACTCGGCTGTTTGAATGGGCAAAAGGCAGCAGAGGCAAGTGAAGCAGAAGCTGTGAAATGCCAAGTTAAAAGGGTTATTTGCAGCACCAAAGAGCACCAAGAAGGAACAGGGATAATGCCAATACCTAGACTGAAAAGCATTAATAATTGCCATGATTACTTCAACAGCAACAACTTGTTTTGTTGCTGCAACTTATCCTAACTGGTTTCTTGAAAGAAGCAATCGTTATTTATTGCTACTTCTGGATAAACACCATCAGAAGGGTAAATAACCCATTTCTATCCCTGTAAGCAAAGAAACCCAAAATAGATGTCCTCTTGAGTATTCACAGCAGGCTGCGGGCTACCACAGGAGCCCTGCCTCTTAATTGCTCATCAATCACTCGCAGCTCTGGCCAGAGCCACTTTTTAATGAATTCACTCTCCCCGGCCCTTCGGACTGCAGCAGCATTCTGTGTCATTTTGAATGTAAATGATGTCTTAACGTAAAAGCAGATAGTTATGATGTTCCCTCTGCAGCATCGTTTGTTTGTAAATGCCCCATCACTCGAAGCAGGTTGACGGCGCTCATGCATTAAAAGTCAAGTGACTTGACAGATCGTCTCATCTTTGCATCGTCCCGCGGTGACATTTCCTGCTGGTAATTTGTTTTCTGTATGAAAGTTCACATTGGAAAAAGGAAAGATGCTGGAATTATTTGTGCACAATGCTCAAGCACAGTGTTCAACCAAGGCGTGAACTGGGGGATGATCAAAGCCCACCAGCATGCAACACAACGGACCATCTAATATCCTGACTGTAAGTCATATGTGCTGAGGTTTGGCATACAGGTTTGATGTGACCACTTCTAATAGTACACTCAATTCACCTTTTGCCAAATGAAGTTTACAGAATTAATCCTGTCATTTCTTTAGGTCCACGTGAAGTTCAAGTTGACGAGGTTGTTGCGCCTCTATCAAAATTATCTCAAAATAGTGAGTTGGGGTGGGTTTCTTTGCCATTTCAAATACTGATTGAGAAAATAAAATATTATCATTCAGAGATAAAAAAACCACATAAAATACCTCCATGTCTAACTGATACATACACAGGAGGTGGATTTTTCTTCTCTAACTGTTCAAGCTCTGGTGTGATCCCACCTGGGACTGCACACCCCGATCTCAAATTTCACGCTCCTGGTACAGCTTAACAAGCCATAGTCCACAGCATGAAAAGACACCTCTGTCCCTAAGGTTTACTCTAAGGGTCCTCCTCCAAGCAGCCTGAGTGCTCTCCCATCTTTCTGCTGCTTTCATCTGCCACCTTCAATGCTCAGGGCTTAACCAGCATGTTCAGGACAATGCCAGAGCAACTTGCAATGGTAAAAATCAGATGAGAAGTGTCTATCTGCAAAGACTGCAAGGAGTAGGGTGCTCTGAGCTCACCATCACGTGGAGATTCATCCATCAGCTAAGCCAAGGCACATAAATTAAAACACCACTACATCTGTCTGCGGCGGCTCTTACCCAGGAGTTAAATTGCTTTAGGTGCACTGTTACTTAATCCTCTTCAGGATTAAGGCCACTTCATTCCTGAATGAGAGCTTTGACACAGATCTCTAGTGGTGCTTGAACTTCTGGTAAGGGCAAGGAAAAAACAAGGCCAAACAGCAGAGCAGAAACACTCCGGCACTGGGAGTCAGAGAGCCAACAGGGAAGACAGCCTGGTAGCAATGGGGACATGGATGCTGATAAATCAAGGATGAAAACTTAAGTTGTAGCTCCTTCAACCTCCACCATCAAAAAAAAAAAAAAAAATCCAGCAAGCAGCTCTGTGCAGGAGCTTTCTTCTCCCCAAAATAAAACTACTGACCTGAAATGTAGACAATTGGAGGCAGTTCTGAAGATGACTGACATTAGTTTTTATTAGACTATTGGGGCAGGAGGGGAGAAAATGGATTTACAGCTGGCCAATAGAAGAGGTATCGCCACCAGCTCCCTGTCCCAGCTTGCATACATGAGAAGGAAGCATGTTACAAGTTATTATTTCCCCTGCTTTTGGCCAAGTCAGCACTAAAACTTTCCAGGACCAAAGCACAGGACTACCTGAAGACAGAAACGGAGGTCTGGCTACGATGCCTGGTGCCTATCTGTGGATGCTGTCTCTGAGAGGGAGAAAGGATCCTACTCTTTAGCTACAAGCTACTGCAGACATAACAAGAAAAACTCATTCCTTGGTTATTTCCCTTCTGCCCTAAAAAATATGTATTTTCCCATGGTTAAAAAGGATTTATGTACTTCACTTTCTTCTCCCCAAAATAAAAATACTGGCCTGAAATGCAGCCCGGACTATGACACACAATTCAGAATAGCCACGCCCATCTCTGGAAAGTAGAGATACTACAGCCTGGGAAGGGACTCTTGAAGAGGTGGTTTGATATTCAAAACCCATAAATCAGGTGAAGATTCTTTTACATGAATAAGGTATATACAAGACATTCCTCTGTTACCTACTTTTACAGTTAATACCCACTAGCCTATCAGAAGCAACAAAGTGGGACTGTAGTAATTCTATCCTTTGTAATTCTAGCACAAAGGGCTCCTGAGTTTACAAATACACATTCACACGAGTCACGCTCCCACAGAAAGTGTATCTGTCAACTGCATGTGGGGCTCGGTTAAAATCTTACTCCTAGTTCTGCAAAAAGGTACATATCCCAAATCCCTGGGAAATCCAGACACAGCAAATGAGAAATGAGTTTTGGTAATACCACCAGAAGATTAAAAGTCCCACTGGCACACACAAGTTCCCTTAGAAATGGCAACTCATCTGCCATACTGCAGCATTAACAGTATTGTATTGCCCTAAGTAAGAGGCTGACTAACTCTGAAATACTGTTTTCCAGGAATTAAGATGCTGCAATGATGTTAACAGCTTGACAGAGTATTCATTTTAAAAGTAAAATAATTCATCACTTTATTTTCTACTGCTCTCAGAGCTCCGGGTTAATCAGAATCAGATTAGTTAATTTGGAGATGGAAGGTCTATGGTGGGGTAGGTGATGCAAGAAGTTTTGGTGACTCTGTGAATAACATTTTTTCCTTTGGCTACATGCTTAGAAATCCTCAGCATCTAATTTCTAGGCTTGGTTCTACACAACAGACCAAGAAAACCTGATTTTCTAACTAAATCTGACTGCTGAACTTCAAAGGTGTCAGCTCCCCGAGCCAGGGGATGCTCTGCACATGGAAATTAAGCCAAGTATTGCAACTCACATTTAAAACTCATCCTACAGGATCTATATGGACCGGTATTCATTTCCCAGCTAGATGGATTCAGTATTTACTCCTTTTGATGACTTACCAGGCTCTGTTAGACAGACTTCATGCTTCATGCTAGGTTCAGCTGGGCAAAAACCCCAAACCAGTATTTCAGAGATGCACACTTTCCAAAGCTGTCTGCCAAGCCTCCTCTTCTAGATGCATAAGAATTTCAGAGCATCATTCTGTCCCCACAAAGGTTTCATCAGCTGTTGCAACATATTTGCATATTTATTCCACATTCATCTTAATTTCAAACGGCTACTATTATCTGAAGCCCTTTTTAATCTTGCAAGACAGTTAATTCTGTAAAATTAGGAAATGGTAAGGAAGTGCGGACAGACCATTAACTCTGTGCTGTATAATACCAACAGGACCACAGTAACCTCACCTGACACTTCCTTGTTTCCATTCCAGAAATTCATTTTCTTGCCTGGCGCATTCCCACTGTCCTTCTGCTAAATATTAACATATCCATCAAAGCGAGGTGAGATTTTACAACGGGGTTAGCCAGCAGCGGAGACTTAACAACCAATGGGTTCCTTGAATTTACATCAATTAAAGAAAAACCTTGTGCTAACTCAGAAAAATCATCAAATCAGCAAATGTTGGGGGTTTATAAATGAAAGGTTTGACTCTGAGTAAGGGTTTAGATGGTTATCTAAAGATGGGTGATGTATTCTAGACAACACTTATGAGAACAATCTTTCTCAAGTGATTTCAGAGCTCTACACACAGGGGAACACGCATGACTCCCAGTATCAAGTTAGGCCTTTTTGAAGCTTTAGGTAAGTATAAATTACTATCACTAACATGCAACAACAAAGATGCTTTGAGCATGATGTCTAACAGGACCAAAGGCATTGATTGGCACCATTTCAGCAGCTGCTAAGCCATAGGTGTGCTTGTGTAGGAAAAAGATTAAGATAAAGAAGTTATCTGTTGAGACAGAAGACCACATCACCAAAGACAAGGAGGAAGCATGGACAGTACCATAGGGTACACAGCTCTGCCTCCGAACACAAAGCTGCAACAACTGCTGATGTGTCTCAAAAGGACAGCCTAATTCTGAAAGGAGTCTAACTCAAAAGGAGCAAGGGGTTAATGCTCCCTTTCCACCTCCCATGGAGGCATGATAGGAAGATCAGGCTGCATCACAAGCAAGGAATTGTTTTAACCAGTGAGAAGTGAAGTAGAACTCAGACTGGCCAGTTCTGTAAAAGATAATAAAAAGTCCTTCTATAGGTATATTAACAGTAAAAGGAGGGTCAAGGAGAATCTCCAGCCCTTATTGGACACAGGGGGAACATTAGCGACAAGGAAAGAGGACAAGGCTGAGGTCCTTAATTGCTTCTTTACCTCAGTCTTTAATAGAAAAAATGAATATTCCCTGAGTACTCATCCTCAGGAACTGGCTGACAGGGAGGGGAAGAATAACAAAGTTCCCATAGTTCAGGAGGAAATGATTAGCGACCTACTTGGTCAGTTAGATATCCACAAGTAAATGGGATCGGATGGGATTCAGAAGGGTACTGAGAGAGCTGTCAGATGTGCTTGCCAAACCCCTTTCCATCATCTGTCAGCAATCCTGGCATATTGGGGAAGTTCCACTCAGCTGGAGGCTGGCAGATGTTACACCCATATATAAGAATGGCCGGAAGGAGGATCCGAGGAACTACAGGCCAGTCAGTCTGACCTCAGTCCCGAGGAAGATCATGGAGAAGGTCAGCTTGGGAGCTATCATGCAGCATATGTGTGATGGCCAGGGGATCAGGCCCAGTCAACATGGGTTTACAAAAGGTAGATCCTGTCAAACTAAACTGATCACCTTCTATGACAAGGTGACCCGCTTCATGGACAAGGGGAAGGCTGTGGATGTGGTCTACCTGGACTTCAGTAAAGCCTTTGACATGGTTTCCCACAACATTCTGACTGAGAAACTGGCTGCCACTGGCCTGGACAGGTGGACCCTCAGCTGGGTTAAAAACTGGCTGGATGGCCAGGCCCAAAGGGTGGTGGTGAATGGAACTAAATCCAGCTGGAGGCCAGTCACCAGTGGCGTCCCCCAGGGCTCAGTCCTGGGACCAGTCTTGTTCAACATCTTTATCAATGACCTCGATGAAGGGATTGAAAGCTCCCTCAATAAGTTTGCAGACCACACTAAACTGGGAGGAAGTGTTGATCTGCCTGATTGTAGGGAGGCTCTTCAGAGGGATCTGAACAGACTGGACTGATGGGCTGTTACCAGTGGGATGAAGTTTAACATGGCCAAGTGTAGAGTGCTGTACATGGGACATAACAACCCCATGCAGTGCTACAGGCTTGGGGGAGACTGGCTGGAGAGCTGTCAGGAAGAGAAGGACCTGGGGGTGTTGGTTGACTGCAGGCTGAATATGAGCCAGCAGTGTGCTCAGGCGGCCAAGAAGGCCAATGGCATCTTGGCTTGTATCAAAAATAGTGTGGCCAGGAGGTCCAGAGAAGTGATTGTGCCCCTGTACTCGGCATTGGTGAGGCCACACCTTGAGTACTGTGTCCAGTTCTGGGCTCCTCACCATAAAAAGGACATTGAGGTCCTTGAATGAGTCCAGAGAAGGGCAACCAGGCTGGTGAAGGGGCTGGAGGGTAAGTCATATGAGGAATGGCTGAGGGAGCTGGGGCTGTTTAGCCTGAAGAAGAGGAGGCTGAGGGGAGACCTTCTCACCACCTACAACTACCTGAAGGGAGGTTGTAGAGAGGTGGGCGATGGTCTTTTCAGCCAGGTGAGACGAGATAGGACAAGGGGAAATGGCATGAAGCTGTGCCAGGCCAGGTTTAGATTAGATATCAGGAAAAAAAAAATAACTGAAAGAGTTGTTGGGGCCTGGAACAGACTGCCCAGAGAGTCACTGACCCTGGATGTTTAAAAGATGGGTAGATGAGGTACTTAGGGATATGGTTTAGCTTAGGACAGGAATGGTTGGACTTGATGATCTTTAAAGGTCTTTTCCAACCTTGTGATTCTGTGAACTGATGACTAATCATGGGAAATTCCTCAAATTGGAATATAATTAGGGTGGCCAAAGCCAAATTTTTGGAGAAGAGAAGAAAGGAGTAACCCTCTCAACTTGAATCCTCTCTGGTCAGCCACCATGAGTAGAGTTTCTTGATCAGCTCCTTCCTCCCCTATGTTTTGGGATGCCTAACAAAGTTACATTGTGTTAGATATAATACAGAACTGGTTTGAGCTCAAAATGCAAAGTAATTGTAATCTTTAAGTTGAAAACAGATAGACATTGTGCATTTGATTTAACAAATTTATTAACTCTCAATTTGTTTCTTGCTTATTACTCTCCTCTTGAAGACTAACTCATGGTGTGACAGGCACTCGCTCCCTTCCCCAGGGTGTCCAAATGTCCTGAAAAAGTCACCTGCAGATCCACATTTGCTGGAACACTCCAAAAAAACCCCACCCACCATCCTAGTTGGCCAAATGGTGTTCACCTGATCTAACCTGTTTTGAGGACACGGCTCAGTAAGATTAAATCACCACCCCTCAGACAGATGCATGTACCCAGCATGACATGAGGCACCATCTCGGTCCCTCTGTGTGGTGGGAACGGAACAGGGAAGGGATGAAAGGTGGGAATTTAGGAGATGAGAGAAAGCAGAAGGAAAAAAGTCTGCATGAACTTGGCTTCTCTTGCACAACAACATTTCTGGTTCTAGAACAACACACAGATTCCGGGATGTAAGACCTTCTCTTCCTCAGGTTAGTGTCCTGCAATACTGGGGTGCAAGGCATCTTCTGCTGAATGTGGCACAATGGTGGGACACACTGATAAGAGCCTCCAGCAAAACTCAAGCTCTCAAGCTGGTAAGAAACTTCAGGAGGCCTTTTAAGTTTGACCAGTTTTCAGCTATGCCTTGTGACTTCACAAGGGGGCCTTGTCTGGAGAACTCCATACACCTCACCACCTTTCCCTCCCTTTGTCACAGTAGTAATATTGGATTGACTTTGAAACTGAAAATCTTAAAGACTTTAAATCTTAAAGAACAAAAAGAAAACACATACATAGAGGGAATCAGAGGCTTTCCAGACTTGTAAAGCCAAACTTTTGGTTCAGTACCTGGAGGAAATTAACCCTAAATTAAAAAAAAATTGAAATACACACCAGCAGAAAAGCATTATGAGCTATTTGCCTGCCAACCCTTTTTGTGATATTACTTATTCTTTAGAAGGTATGACTCTGAAGAGCTTATTTCTCAATCAAGATAAAGATGGCCATTGTTTGCTGGTACACTGGCATTTCAGGCACTTCCACTTTGCAGAAAGATTTATGAGCTCTTACAGCCAGACATCACTCTATTTGGCATATGGACATCACAACCTGCTTAATTGTGATAATAAGCATGGCAGACAATCTTTTCTGTGCATGCTTTTTAATGCTGGACAGCTCGTCTAAGACCTCCAGTTCCCCACAGCGAAATATCTCCCGGAATTAACTTCACCGTCGGGAGGGTAAAAGGCTCGGTAAGCTGACAGACTTGCCAATGCTACGAAGACAGGAATTCATAATGCTGGCTCCTAAGGATACGTGAAATTGTGTTGATATAATTAGAGAATAGGGTTAATTAGGTTTCCCCACTGGGAAAACCAGAAAGACATTTTACATGGACAAAATCAGCGACCAACGGTGATGCCAATGCAGTTTTCTCCAATGACACAAAGCACAGACAAAACGGTGGCTTTCGATGTTTACAGCAAATGTGTGGGGTAGAAATGAACCACTTTAGATGCAACATAATTACAAACATGATTTCTTTTTAAAAACCCCATTATTTACAGATTTTGAAAACTGCTAATAATAGGTTCATGGGAGAGAGCTACAGTATTTTTCTGTAACAGAACAGTAAACCAATCCTTAGGCACATAACTGCAAGGACACGGCTTGCTACAATGCCTAAGAGAAATCATTGACCTCATAACAAGATTTATCATGTGAGAAATGGATAAAATCCCTGTTGTGGGTAGAAATAAACCAGGAGAGACTTCACCTGATGTAACAATGCAATTAATACTCCTTTCAGCAGCGATTTTTACCTCCTCCTCATTCAGTTACTGGAAGCTCCCCCGAGATCTAATGTCCTTGGCTGACTTCAAAGATGGACAATAAACAACAGCAACGAGAATACATCAGCCCACAATATCAATGGACCATCAACATTAATGTCTAGAAACCACTGAGAAACTCATTCCAGACATCCAGAGTGCCTGAGCTTCATTCTGTGAACCACAGTGATGCACTGTGCTACCACCAGGAGTGGACACCCAACAGCACCCACAACCACAAGTTCCCCAAACCTGCTAGTTAGGATAGGCTTCAAATGAGGGCAGCAAAACCCCACATCTGCTGGGAATTAACCATTTCTATGGATGACATTAAAAAAATATACATTTATAGAAGAACATCAGGATGAAGGTAAATGGAGAAATTTCCTGGTGGTTGGAGGAGATGGTAATGTTATCTCTGCCTTTGAAATCTAAACATAAGGCTGGACATTGAAACAGGGCTTTGAAGGATTAATCTTGTGAACTATTAAAAAAGTAATTGTGTTGAGCACTTTTTGTTTCCCCCTTATTTTTTCCCTTTGAGAAGAGTCCCGGTTAGGCTTTCAGATGCAGAATCAACTGCAGCCCTAACTGATACCATTCAAGTGACCAGACAAAGCCACCTCTGCAGCATTACACCCGGTTATGATAAGCCCATCTACTTAAGGCTTACTCGTATAAAGACTGTTTGCAGCCCTAACTCGGTTGTTTCAGTTCTGTTTGGGTTTTTTCCCTTATCACAAAGAATAAATTGCTACTTTCAATTAGGAGGACATACAAATCATGTTGTCATTACAGTAGCTCCTGTACCACAATGCTAAATCTACATATTTTTATGCAACAATGAAGCACCAAGGCACTTAGCAGTATCCTCTGGAATAAAAAAACAGGGAGCTGAAAATCATCTCTCTTCTCTTCCCTGTATTTTTAAGAAAGATTTCTAACCTACCTGGTTCTCTCTTCAATTGTATGGGCAACTGTGATTGAACTATATACATTCAGTCAATAAAAAAGCTTATTGCACTATTCTTTCAGAGAGCTGTAGTGCTCCCAGTATTTTCTTCAAGTCATCAAGACTTGATCCCACAGTATCAAGGTGGCTGTTCAGATCAGAAAACCGCCCTTGCCTCTTGCCATGAGAAAGCATTACAAATTCACTGACTCAACACCTCCTCAAGTAACTATCGCTCTTCATTCCCTTGCATGTGTCCCCAGGGCTTTGGCAGCCCCCAGTCAATCACCCCTGATGTGCCCATGGAGCTCCCGTCTGTTCCAGGCACTGGCACAGGCCATGTTACTTCCCAATGGAGCCCTGCTTGGTGTTGACCCTGCACATTTGATGCTTTTACAAGACTGAGATGGGGGTCTTTGTGTCAGTTTTATAGACAGAGATCTAAGAATCAAGAAAAGCAAACTTTTTAATTGCACGTCTCAAACCTATGTAACTAAAGTTTCACTTTATTGCCCAATCCTTTAAAAAAAAAAAAAACAAATCCTTCTTGAAAGCCCTCCACCCTTTAAATACATCTCCAAAGAGGAAAAGCAACAAATCAGACCTCCAATATCCCCCCTTCACCTTGCAGAAACATGTGCGTCATCCCTTTTGCTCGCAACCATGGGTGGGAGTGATTTAAGATGCTCTTTAGCCCATCAATCCACACCCTTTCACCTCAAATTCTTGCACACGGAAGAGCAAATACAGAATTACCAACAACACCGTCCTATCCTTAACCAGACTTTGATTGCAGAATCACAGGATTATAATTTTATTGTAGACCACAGTAAGAGAAGAATCAGAGATAAGTGGCGAGATACACGCTGGAAGAGAAATAACAACAACCAACAGAGAATGTGACCAGAAAATGAACTACCTTTGTGCACATCATTTCTCTTGATGCTTGCTCAAGTGTGAAAAGGCTGTGATGATACAATAATTATTAATTCTTACACTACCCACTTGTTACTTCAAGGTAATCCCTTTCATTAGCCTCATGGGTCATTTATGTATGGCCACAAGCAGCCGTAATGGGGAAGAAAACAAAGGCAGGTGCTTTAGAAGTATTTCTAAAAGATTATTGGGCTCTGATAATGAAAAATAGTTAAAGGATAAAAAAATCCCCAAAGCACAAGTACATTTTAAAGGGACACTGCCCCATTAATGGAAAATCACCATTAATGTTGATTTTGCCCCATTAATGGAAATCACATCTCCCCCACTAAAATCCCTGTTACACATGAAAACTGCAAATCTTCAGGAGCAGCCCACAATAAACAAAACCAGACTGGGAGTGTATTGGTCCACACTGATTTTGCAGCCCCTTTTGTGTAACTGTTGGAATGTGAAAAATGAGAAGAGCTGACATTGGAAATCACTTTATTTTAGCTGGCCAGCCCCAAGCACCTTTTTGGTCTGCTGCTGCATCCACAATTGGAAGGCAGCGTATGCTAAAGCAGAAGAGCCACTGGCTCTAGAGGAGTACAGTCATCCTTCTCCTTCCAACAAAGTGGCAGCACTGAGAAAAACTGCCCTGAACATTAAAAATGCCCTTTCAAACTTTGCCCATGGCAAACAAATTACTTCTCAGGTAACATGGCACAGGGCAGGTCTTAAGTGCCCAGAGCTGGGCAGACATAGAAAACAAGAATGATTCCCATCCCATAAGGATGATGACTTTGATGGGATGCTCAATTCTCTCTGCCTCTCTCTAATCACAAGAAATATTGTTATTCTCTCTTCCACAATCTCAATGCCATCTCTTAATGGCAGAACTCTTCTGCTAAGTGTGTCCCAATCCAGACTACAGTGACTGATCCAGGACTCATAAAAGTCAACAGGAAACTGCACCTTTGGCTTTAATGGGCACTAACTGTCTCCCAGAAAGGCACCTATCCCACTTCTTCTCCATGCAATCTGTGGTCCTGAGCTACTTTTCTATCACTATCAACACAGCCTTTTCCAAATTTGGATGAATTAATCTTATCCAAAGACAAAGCTATTTGGAAGTATTTCAGGGAGTGGGTAGTATGAATATGCCAAGATCGAAAACATGAGCTATGGACTTTCCATCTTTTCCCTGTGATAAAACTGCTGTGCTCTTCCTCATGCCAGGTCACTGACATCTCTTTTTAGAAAGTCTTTGCCAATAGGACTCTCATGTTTAATTAAAAAAAAACCCACACATTTGATATCCCCTATTCGTGAGATGAAGTATTTTCAATGTGGTGGTACACTCACATTTATCACAAGGACTTTGCACTTTCAAGGGGTAGGCTTCCTCTCTTGAGATACCTCAGAAATTCTGCCCAAATCACACAATCATGGCATGATAGAATGCTTAAGGTTGGAAGGGACCTCCAAAGTTCCAAGCCCCCTGCCATGGGCAGGGACACCCTCCAATAGACCAGGTTGCCCAAAGCCCCATCTAACCTGGCCTTGAACACTTCCAGGGATCCCAGGGCTTCCATAACCTCTCTGGGCAACCTGTGCCAGGGCCTCACCACCCTCAAAGTAAAGTATTTCTTCCTAACGTCTAATCTAAGCCTGCCCTCTTTCAGCTTGAAGCCATTGCCTCTTGTCCTCTCCCTGCACTCCCTGGTGAACAGGCCCTTTCCTTCTTTACTGTCATGATAGTAAGTTTTGAAAAACACGGACAAGCTGTTGTACAGGCTTAGAAGTTTGACATCTAAAAAATACAATTTCACCAGCACTGGCTGATGCATCATGACTAGAACAGCCAGGAGAGGTTTGTGGACTGGAACAAGTGGTGCTCTATGTCTAATGAGATTATCTGTATGTGCTGGAGCCTACACTCAAACCCAAGTCCCTCTGCTGTCCCAAAGTATTGTAAGGGCCCCTGCAAATTTATCTTCTCTTTCTGTTGCTTGGATAACAGTACATCCGTCACTACCCATTGAGATGTCAACCTGACAGACTGCCTACCCATGGAGCAATTTGATGCCATACAATGGAATTTCTCCTTTGATTTAGCATTCATTTGCTATGAAACTTGGGTAATGAGAGCAAGTCTACACTAAGAAACACGGTATTGCAAAATCAGACGGCTGCTTTAACGACAAATATACTCACATCATTAATTCCACCATGAATACCTGTCCTGGTACCTGACTTAGACTGTACCAGACTTCTCTCTCGGGTCTTCCACCTTATTCCAGAGCTCTGAACCATTAGTGCAGTACATGCACTAATTTAATTAAACACTACAACAGAAGCAATTGGCCAAATGCACAACAAGGAAGCATTCATAAACTTCTGAAGTCTCTGGTCTGCAATTCCCATTGCATTTTTATGCCCTGAATTTTTATTTGTAATACAGAAATATTTTTAACATTATATAGTTATATCCTGGCTATCAAGTAGACGTTGATGTGCATGCCCAGTGAAAATTATTCTCGAGTCAAAAAAAAACCAACCCCAAAAAAACCCAGAGAGGTGGAAGGATTTCTTCCAGGAACCATGAAGAAAATGGTACTAAAATAAGGAAAAGTATCATTTCAGAAGCAATTATTCTCCTTTATCAATGATTAGATAAGGCTGCAGTTATCAGCAGATTTTTTTTTTTTTTTAAAGAGAAAGGTTGGACTTAATGAGAAAAATTTCATTTAATACTATTAATATAAACCCGCCTTTTACTGAAGTTAGGAAGCATGAAAATTAAAGTACTGTATAAACACTAACAAATTAACTAATCTTTATCAAAACCACACAACACAGAAAGGACGGGGCTTGCCAAAGGCAACCATGAGAACACAGCACGGAGCCAGGAAAAGAGCTTTGGAGGCTTATCCTCAGTCCAAGAGATCATCCTTTATCACTCTGTAAGGAACCACTACTTGGAAAGCTGGTCACAACCAAAATAAACCCATGCAAAAACCTTCCTGCCAGCAGGACAGATGCTTTTACAGACTCTGATATGTAAGAGATTCACTACAAGCTACTACAAGTCTAGGTAAAAACCTGCAATGCGCTTGGTAAAAATATATCCAGGTCTGTAGTTTGGCACCCAAATTCATGGAGAACAAAGCAGCAGTGATAAAACCATAGTCTGGTGGGGTGAATTTTTCCAAGCTAAACTCGTGGGAGATGAACTTGCCCACAAAGCCCCAGGAGTTACCCAACGGGATTTCTGCACAGATGGACCAATCACCACCATGGAGGCTGGGCGTAGAGATGGTAAGGAAGGAGTGTGCACTACACTGCGTTGATCTTGAGTTATAGTAATGTGTGTTTTGAGCAGAACCTCTGAATCCTGCTCAGCAGCTAAGCCACTCTGGGAGGTGTTCATCACTGGACCATAGCTGCTGAAGATGCCTTACTAGGATGACGTGTCCTAAAGGGCAGAGGGAAGCTTCTCCAGGAGCTTTTAGTGATCTCCACCTCTTTGGTGACTGTACAGGGAGGCTGAAGCTGAAAAAAGGGAGTGATAGTGTGGCTGTGGTGGGCATCTGGCCTCCAGCCAGGATCAAACCACCACACTTCCCTTTGCCAACCTGTTTTCACAAAGCTTGGAAGAACTTCATGCTGTTGAGGTTGATAAATTTCTTCACCTTTCTGGTGGTGTTGTCTAAGGACTTCAGTGGTGACTTCCAGACAGATGCTGGACAGGAACACAGACCCACACACTTATCATGGCTCCCAACAAAGACCACCACACAAAAACAACTGGCAGCACCTCAGTTTTTAAATCTCAACTCTCTTTTTCAATCACTTAAATCAGCAGCAATGCTATCAATGTCCTGGCCCCCACATAATCTATTACCCCTTATAATTAGACAGGGGAATAATACTGGCAAAATACAAAGTTCCCTTGCAAAACACCATGTATGAAGCCCAAACCTTTTTCTACCTGAAAAATATTATTGTCACTTTCATAGAATCAAAGAATTACCTTGGTTGGAAGGGACCATTCAGATCATCAAGTCCAACCACCACCCTAACCTGCCAAAACCATCACTAAACCATGTCCTTCAGCACAGCATCTACCTATCTTTTAAATCCCTCCAGGGAAGGTGACTCCACCACCGTTCTGGGCAGCCCATTCCAATGCCTGACAACTCTTTCAAAGAAGAAATCTTTCCTAACATCCAATTTAACCCTCCCCCGATGGAAATTGAGGCCATTTCTTCTTGTTTTATTGCTTGTCACCCCCACCTCCCTATACCCTCCTTCCATATAGTTGTAGTGAGTCCAGATGTCTCCAGTCAGCCTCCTCCAGACTAAACCTCCGCACCAGTTCCCTCAGTCACTCCCCATCAGACTTGAGCTTCAGACCCTTTAACAGCTTTGTTGTTCTTCTCTGGACACACTCCAGAACTTCCATGTCCTTTTTGTAGCAAAGGACCCAAACCTGAACCCAGTACTCAAGCGGTCTCATTGTGCCCAGTACAGGGGACAGTCCCTGCCCTGGTCCTGCTGGCCACACCATTGCTGACACCAGCCAGGATGCTGTTGGCCTTCCTGGCTACTCAGGAACACTGCTGCCTCATGTTTGGCTGTTGGACAACAAACCCAGGTCCCTCTCTGCCAGGCAGCTCTCCAGCCACTCTGTCCCAAGCCTGTTGTACTGATGGGGGTTTGTTGTAACCCAAGTGCAGGACCCAGCACTTGGCCTTGTTGATCCTCATGCCATTGGCCTTGGCCCATTGATCCAGCTGTTCTTCATGTTGAAGAAAGTTCCCCTTCGACGTTTGGACACCTCAATTTGACATAGCACAAAATGAACGTGGACAAATTCACAGCTGCCTCTGCTCCTGAATCCTCTGAGCCGTTCCCAAAAGAAACCCCCAAAAAAGCAGCAATATTGGTCAAGGTCACTTCCTCCCACGGTCCAAGATAACCCACTCATACTCTGGCTAAGAGCCGCCATCCGTGCATGCACAGCACCTGCCATGATCTCAGCTGAGGTGTCAAGTAATAAAGTAGGTACAAAATACACAGAAACATCAACTGCAGCCTTTCCCCATGAATATCCATAAATAAACCCTCCTGAGCTTGGGGGTTATGCTGCTCTACACTGTCCCTTCAGCTTGAAGAATTAATGTACAAATTAAGTTAGTTTACCTTAATTCCATGTCTCATAATTTATATCACCGATTATTTCTCATGCCCCTCATAAAGCCACATGAATAACAAACTAGGTGTGCAATAAATACTAAGTGAGAAGATTTCCAAAGGATTTTATATGTCAGAGCTTGGCCCATGCAGTGATGGAGTGGAAACAGAAAAGTGTTTTCCTCAGTGCATTTAGAAAATGGACTTTTAACGAAAAAGAACAGATTATATCATAAGAGTTTTAGCAACTGACTTTTTTTCTTTCATTTATTTGGGTTTTTTGAACTTCCTAAGCTGTGGATTTACCCCCCACTGTTCTTTCTGCAAAGCTAATAACAACAGAAAAGCAACATATAGCAGCAACAGAGCAGTGATGAGCAATGAGAGCAAAATTACTGAAATTAATAAAAAATAAACTATCTGACACAGTAACGTACGTGTGCGAAGCAGAGGTTATAATTCAATAATCTCACTAAGACAAAGAAACAAATGGAAAGCCAAGTTGTACAATGTCAAAACAGTAAAGGCATAGGGGTTTCAAGGAATAAATGGGTAGGAGGTTGGGTTTTGGGGGAGCACTGGAGTATTCAGCACTCAGCTTATCACCTGGGTGGAGGAACCCCTGGATCCAATCTCCTCAAGAGCTCACATAATTACAGACTGATCAGGGTTGGCAGGGACCTCTCGAGATCATCCAGTCCAATCCCTGCCAGAGCAGGTTCCCCTCCAGCAGGCTGCACAGGGCAGCATCCAGGATCACGGGGTCTGAATGTCTCCAGAGATGGAGACTCCCAAACCTCTCTGAGCAGCCTGGCCCAGGGCTCTGCCACCCTCCCAGAAAAGAAGTTCTTCCTCAGGGTTAGGTGGAACTTCCTCTAGTCCAGTTTGTGCCCACTGCCTCTTGTCCTGTTCCTGGGCACCACTGAACAAAGACCCCACCCCTCAAGGATTTATCAGCATTGATAAGATCCCCCCTCAGTCTTCTCTTCTCCAGACTACAAAGCCCAAAATCCCTCAGTCTCTCTTCGTAAGAGAGATGTTCATCTCCCAAGAACTTCACCACAGTCATGCAGGAGGAAATTGCAGGGTATGCCAAAGATGGAGACAAAGATACCTGGGATGACACAAGTCAACAGCAGACTTCTGCATTCTTCCTTACTTCTAACTATTCAGTGTCAAATTGGAAACGAACATTACTCGAGGAGGGAGAGGTTTCATACGGATATCACCACTGTGTCTACCACCAACCAAAAGGAAGCAGGCTGCCCTCCTGCCTGGTTTCCTTCTAGCACAACTGACCGACCTCGCTCAGGAGATAGAACTGGCCCGTACATACTAACCCTGTTTATATGTCTGTGCAAAATACAGATATTTTCCATGCTCATATAAACCAGGGGGTTCTGAATACCCCGAGGTTTCCTGTTGAGGTACGGCCACTGTCTTACCGGGTGAGAAAAAGCCTGTTATCTCACAGCAGGTTCACAGTTTGCTTACAGGCACTAGACAAATATTTAATTAAACACTAGGGAAATATTTAATTAACTGACTCTGTTTCTCATTAGGATTGGAGATGATGTGAAGGCAGTCAATAGTGCATGAGAAAAGTCCCTGAACTTCCCACTCCGGAGCACTGAACCAACAGCCTCAGTGCTGAGAAAGAGACCAAATGCAGCCACAAGACCACAGATAATGAATAGATAATAAATAGATTAATAGATCTGGTTTAATATCGCATCACATTAAGCAAATAAACTAACAAAGCACACTGCAGATTAGTTGTGTGTTTTGCAGACGTGAGCCATAAAAGTCTGGTGTGAACATCTGGCTGATTTGCTCCGACCATGGAAGGTAGTCAAGGATGCAGTATCACCAAGCAATGGCTGCCACGCATTGGGATGCCAACATTGCAGGATGGAAAGCATAACGACCTCAGGCTCTTTCAAGGAGCACACAACTGTGAGGACTACATCATCAAGGGTAGGGTGGAAGGAAAATAAAATAACACAGAGAAAGAAAATATCATCTTAAAATGCACGTTAAAGGTGTGGATAGCCAATCCCACAAACCCATCAGTAATTCATCCACTTCAATCCAAACTTGATTTCATTAGCTCTGTAAGTTACACAGATAAAGACCTACCTAAGTTTTCTGACTATAGCCCTTTTCCTCCTTCAAAAGCAAAAGGTAGGTGCAATGTAAGGACCATAATTATAAAACTACCTACTTAATACACTTAGCAAGAGAATCCAAACCAGGCATTCACTGCAACAGCACGCTGTGCTTTGTTAAAACCCTATGGATGCATTTAACCCTTCAGCTCCTAATGAAGTCCACAGGATCCCTGCCATGTGTAAACATACAGAGAGAGTTGATATCCCTCTTCAGTTATCAGGTAGGGAAGGGTTTCCTTGCAGAGCCTGCTAGGGCTCGCCCATTTAACCTATGCGCACCTTGATGCAAGGAAATATTTATCCACCTAACTCATTCATTTCTAATTAGCTGCAAAGAGTGTAATTAACTGTACCCAGGAGGTAGGAGGGGAGGCAAGACGGGGAGTGGTGGATGAGAGCAGCTGCGGCAGAGACCTGGTCAGGGCTGGTCCAAAAGCAGGTACCAGAAGGAAACGATGCTGCAGCCCAGGGCAGGGAATGAAGGAAGGGAGCTCTCATTTCTGACATTACAGAACAATCCCCATTTGTAAATAAGCCATATTTTTAAATGGTGATCAGTATGCTGTGGAGGCTTCTTTATTCTACGAATTACTCTCCTTCAGGGCAGGAAATACCACACATGGTGTTTTCTCACATTGCCATCCGTTCTTTTAAAAAAATAAAGTAAGTTGGTTTATGAGAAAAGCAAGCTCTTAAAAAACATCTGATGGCTCTACATAAAGAACAGTCCCGTGTATTTTTTCTGACTATCCCTCCAATAATATCTGCCAGTCATCTGAGGCTGGAGCCCTCCCTTCTTCTGGAAAAATCCAACTATTCCCACCCTTGCACAACCTCAGCATTTGGTGTTAACCTGCTAATCCAGCAATCTCACACATACCATTGTTCTTCTTTGGCTGCTAGAGAAAGGTTTAGAAACTTGAACCAAGAGACCATGTCCTGCCCAAGGGCCTGAGCCTCACCCACACAGCTCTCAAGAATGAGATTACAAGACTATTAAAACGGGAAAACGATAGCATATATAAATGTTCTAGAAATTCAAAAACCATCTAGAAATAAATTAAGAGTTTATCAGAATAAAATGTTTGCCGTGGAGGCATTTGTAACGGCGTCTGTAACGCTGCTTGCATTAAGCCCCCCCCCCTTTTTTTTCCCCATTAGCCTGGGTAATGTACAATTCATGAGTCGTACTGGCACCTCATTATCCAATTAAAATTACTCATTTTTAGCAAAGAAATAATGTCAGAAAGGGAATTATTAGGTTAATGATTAATTCTGGCTACTCATATATGAAATAGCTTTGCGATTAATTTGGGGAGGTTTGCATGCTTTAAGCTCCTCAGCATAATTACGACAGGCTGCATCACTGGGTCTGACGGTTCTCCTCTCTAATTAATTTGTTAATATAAGCACAAGAGGAATCACCCCTAGAAAATAAGAGGCACTATCAGAAGTAAGAAGAGATTGGTTTGTTTTTCTTAAAAAAAATATAATAAACCAAACTGAAACCATTCAGGAACCAGTTACTGGCATCATTTCTACAGCCAATGAGAGGGTTTTTTCCTCTTTCTTTGCCAGCAGACCTGTCACCTACTTCTGCCACGCTGCTGGGAAGAGTAACACATTGTATCTGATCACTTAATTAAGTGGTTTGATTTAATAACAACATAATCATTCAACTTAAGAACCTCCAGCAAACAATTTCCTAGGTGTTAACCTCTGGAAATTGCATTTTAAGATCAAGGCTGTATTCTTTTAATAAGTTCAGTGTGAGATCCTTATGACTCGCTTGGAGGGGAAGGCATTGGGAATTTAGAGCAAAACATGCTTCTCTGTTTTGTTTCCCTTGGTTTTGCTTCCTCTGTTTGAAGGTTCTTCCTCTGTCCCAGGGTAGCATTTTACACCCTTGTCCTGGACCAATCCGCAACCCTCTCCCTCATGAACAACTCCCACAATTTGCTGTAAAGCCCCAAACGTGCACCAGGACCCCCAAATGTGTGGTGGAGACATACAATAACGGCAAAAACCTCTTCTGGCAGCTCCTAATGATCCACAAGTGACCACAAAATACCACTTTGGAGCCCAAACCCGACTAAATTCTTCCTTTGGCCTGGATTAACAATATTTAATGTTTATATCTCACCTACTTTTATGCCTTTTTCATGAGCTGTCTCTTGGCAGCATGACTTCCCCGTTCTGAAGGACATTAATTACAGGATATGGACCAGATCTTGTCTCTCTGCTTGTTGGGGAAGAATTTCACTGCCATGAGGACAGCCCAGGCTCAGCCTGGCTTCACGGGGAAAGAAATAGACTGGTCAGCATTTCCCTGGTCTCAGTGGTCATCACATGGTGTCACCTGCACACTGGGTTACTGACAATGTCATCTAGAGTCCGTCCAACACTTTAGCACCTTCGAAGCCTGAAGATGAGAGAAATTTTGGGCCATTTTGAAGGTTTGACGTTTGCTCTTGGTGCCCATGAGGACAAGATGAGAGCGGTGGAGGATTTCAATCCTCCTGCAGAGGAGGTGGGAATATAACTGCATCCCATCAGTCCTTGGTGGAGAAAGGTAGGCTGGAGGCCATCACAGCACAGCCATAAGTATTTGACTGTTATGAGAAACTGGAAATCACATCTGTTTACCCTGGGGGCACTTGGAAAACCAGGCAGAAGAGATTTTGGAGCATAAAGGTCCTACATCCCTGGTTGGGGTGGAAGTAATGTTGGTCTAGTGTCCTCCTCATGTAGTACTGGTGAGAGTGGCAGTGCAGGAAGAAGCAGAGCTGTGATGCAGAGCCACCTCTCAAGGAGATGTCGCAGAGACACATGCTGCCATGGCTGCTGCCACGGTTTTCCTGCCCCAGAAACGCACTGTGACACAGGAAAGAGAGCTGTGATTTATAGTGAAAGTTATCACCCCAAGACAAACTTCTCATGAGTGACGCTGGGTATTTCACAACACGGCACAAAAGCTCCTGCAAAGTGACCCAACTGGAGATGTAGGGTCCTGCATCAATTTTTAGCCTTCTGGGACATAGTCTCATTACTAGGACATTTCTCACCATTACCAAATCACCCTCAACAATACCAAATTCCCAAGTGCTTTAAGCAAACAGGCACCACCTTTAACAACTTCGTGAGCTGGTCTCTTAGCTTTATAGCCTCCAGCTTGCTTGTGATGGCCTGTGTCCCCTGATGGTTTGTTCTCCAGAGTCTCTTCCAAGAAACTTCACATGAATCATCTCCCTTGTCTCCCAGCAAGTACAAGTGGTTCACGTGTTTTTCTAGCTGCTGTCTGTTAACCATGTACAGACATCACAGCACAGAACTGATCTCAGTGGGGTTTATGTCTCCATTTTACAGTCCAGACATACCACTTACCACTGCTTTCTCCTCACCAAGCACTCACCTCTTCTGCTTTGCATTTCATACTAAAACCCCACAAAAAGCATAAAAGTTTTTACTAAACTTCTTTATCCCTCCAACCCCCCATCCACCAGACCTTAGCCCACCTAAAAACGAGTATGACTTCAATACCAAGGCAGCTGGTGCCAGATTCACTGAAGCAAATGAAAGCGACCTGCCACCAGCAAATCTTTCCCTCCACACAGACAACACTGGATGTTTTCATAACGCATCTTATTTAAGCACCAAGAAGAAAAACATGAGCTTAGCATACGTTATCTTCATTTCTTTTCACTCTAGTGATAACTCTTAACCAAGCCTCCAGCCGTGGATCCAGCTTATCAACCAACCAGTACTCTCCCTCTGTGATGAGCCAAGGTAAGGGTGTGAGAACTGGTGACAGCAGGCTTGCTTCTCCTGGCAGTAGGACATCCCTCAGACAGGCTGGGCTGCAATTCGGGCTACTCAACAAAATCATGCTAAAAACAGTTCAAAAGCTAATTAAATCATGGCAAAGGCACAACAGCTACACTTCAGAGGCACCAGACCGACAAGAAAGAAGGCTTTATATTAAGGAATAAAATATCCACCGCTCCTACTACTCTTTATCTGCACACAGAATCAAATTCAGGAGGGATTTCAGGGGGCAGAAACACATGGAGGAAAAGCAAAGCTCTTTCCTGCCAACTACCCGCTGCAGAAGGCTGAGAGAAGCCACGGAGATATCTCGTCACAAAGCTGCCTGCTTCTCTTCTGCTGTAGAAATAACCTGTTTGTGGGCTAAAGGGAGATGGCCCGTCAGGCAGCCGTGGGATTTACCCAACAGCAGTGAACAGCCAGGATGGGGAAAGGCCGACGAGAAGGTACGGGATGTGTCACTGAGGAAGTTTCTGACTGACAGTTATATTTAAGAAAATATAACCCGACAGCAGACAGGTACTGCTGATATTTCTGACATCCATCATCTATCTTACGCTGCTGGAGCCTGCTTGGGGAGGTAAAGCAAAATGACTTTTGCATTCACTTTGCATTTGTGATCACAGCTGTCAAACCCAGGATGTACGAACGCTGCCTTTTTTCCGAGGGGCCACCAATTAATTTTATTTCACCAGTTGAGAAGCTTGGAGATGGAGTTACAAAGCATTTAATGACCAAAGAAAACAGTGAATAATATAAATAGAGATGTCCTCACATTCCCCTCTACCCCATTCACGTGTTTTTTAATAAAATAGTCTCCATGGATTATACCCATTTTCATTTGGAAAAGCACAAACAGGACATTTATTGGAAGCAGTGAGGAGCTGCCCCCATGCAAGCAGTGCAAAAAAACCTTTCCATTAGGAAGAGGAGAAGGGCTTATCTCACTCTAGTTCTTCCATCCCACAATTTCCATAGTTTGTTATTTTTACTTAACGTTATGGTCATAACAATATCGCTCAGCAAAACAGCGGGTATAAAAAAACCCACGACTTCCATGTATTCAAGTTACTCTGTTGCATGGCACTGCTGTAACATACAAGAGTGGCAGATGGAGGAGGACGAGGGACCATCTCTTGCTGCCCGTACAGCCAACGTGGCCAGACAAGGTGGAGTCTAACTCCACCAGGACCGCAAACGAAACCTGGTGAGCAGCTTCGATGACAGAACTGAACTTAGCAAATACTAATTCCCTTGAACAAACGCCTGACTGCAAATAAAAATATGATCTAATTTTGTTATTTTCTGGTGAATATTAGTATTATTAGTATTAGAATTTATTAGTATCACTCATCAAAATTTATTAGTATTGCTACTACACATTATTAATAATTTTGCTAATATATAATCTATTAGCACCTTTATAATACATATACAATTAAAGATATAATTGTATATATTTTATATATATAAATTACATATATAAATTTTTGTTAATAGATATTATTACTATTGCTCTTCAAAATAACTTCTGGACTGACACAGAGGCAGCAAACCAGTGGTGCGTTTAGTTTGCTCCGTTCATTATTATTTAATCTGCTCCTCTATTAATTATTACCATCATTCAGCATTTGTTCTGTTCACTTTTTCTTCTTGGAATTCATTCCTTACAGGAAAAGAAGTGAAGTTTCTTTTGAGGGTAAGGTTGCCTGTCTGCTTTAAAGCCTGTCGTTGAGGTAGGGGATTGACTCCTCCACTTCTGACATTTAAAAAACATTCATATATCATGCATAGGAAATATCTTTCCAATCTGTTTCATGGAAAGTAAGAAACGGAGGCCCCATCCCCACCCCTGCCTTCAACAAGCTTCAAGATTATATATTTCTAAAATTAAGTACCACAACTGTAAAATTTTTTCCCAAGACATACAAAGTGCTATCCTGAAAAGCTGGGAAAACCCCATGCTTTCTTTTTTCCTAGCAAATATCATCAGTTCTCTTTTACATAGATGGAGTAGGTTTTCCATCCCTGGAGTACTGCAGAGCCCCACTGTGAAACAAAAGCCCATTCCAGGAGGATATACCTGCAGTGTGTGTGTGTGTGTGTGTGTGTGTGTGTGTGTGTGTGTGTGTGTGTGTGTGTGTGTATATTGTGCAAGGAAAAGCAACTTGGAAGAAGCTTTTGAAACCTGTATTTAGCAACAGAAGTGTTACGGGATTTTCCGCCCGCTCATCCATCTTCTTTACAGCATGAAACACATTGCTTTTGATATTTGGGGTGGAAGGCAGCAAAAGGAGCACCCTTATTTTCATTGCTTCAACTCCACGATGATTTTACATGTCAACACACAGAAGAGTCTAAAGGAGATTTCTGAAGGGAACCAAACACAAAAAGCTGAAATTATTTGCCAATATTCAGCCTGTGGGTGACTTTCACAGCTGTTCTCAGCCAAACAACATTGTACGGCCCAACAAAATCAAAGCTGTGCTGCCCTAAAGCCTGCAAGGGCAGAGAGATCTCCTCCCCTGCTCCCTGCTCCCCAAAAAATTTGCCCACCATTGGTTGGAAGACCAGTGAGAGGTTAAAGCTGTCCGGGGATTCATAGCGCAGCCACTGCTTGTCAGCATCTTCTAAAAAACACATCAGAAATCCAGGTACCCATTGTCACCCATATGCAATGGAAATAACGTGGGCTACACAGATCCTCCTGAGCAAAGGACTTGGCATTTCCAAAGCCTATTACTGCCAGAAACAATATTCAGGGGAATTCTCTACTTGTTACAAAGTTGTTCCTTTAATTTCCATTTCCCAAGGCTGTAGATTATCCCCTGTAATGTATCACAGCCATGGTTGCTGTAGGGATCTGCCTGGATTCTGGTTTGTTTATACACAGTGAAAGGCATAAATGCATTTTGAAAAGCAAGAAAACCTCTTAAGATGGAAAAATCTTTTCCTAAAAAAACCTTTTTTTAGTTTCTTCTGGGTTTTTTTGTTGTTGTTTCACCACCACTCCATATACCTTCCAAGTTTTGAACGGTTTTAAATACAACGGTATTTCTCAGCAAAAAGGGTTGGGGCATTAATGACTTCCCATATGTGCTTTATCTTCCCAAGCTGCCTCCACACCAAACCAAAGCAAAACCATCCTGTTTTAAAAGGATTCAGGTTTGCAACACAGTGTACATTTGCACTATTTGAAGATACGTCCCTTAGGTGAGCAGTATTTGAAATCTCATGTCAACGGAAGAATATTCTCAGTCTAATTATAAAAACCATTACAAAAGTAATACAAGCAAGCCACGGCATTTCTATGGGGTTTTATCTGTTTATAGGTGGGCTGCAAAAGTAAATTAAATTCAATTATCTTTTTTATTTTGAGTAGCACAGATTAACTGAGGGATCAGTGCAGCTAATGAACTATCTAACGAGCAGGATTAAGGATGCTGAGGTACGCAATGAGAGCATCCACTAAAAGAAAAAAAAGTCAGGTGCCAAGGCCACAGGTGATGTACTGAACAGGAGGAATACAGATGTGGGGTTATTTTCCCAGCAGCTTTGCATTCATGGACTGAAGCGATGACAGGGATGTGAATGGGGAGTGCTGGACTCTTTCTACAGGTGAGCTGCTAGGTCTCCCAAAAATCTCATTCCCCTGCTACACACCTTCAATGGGAAGATCAAGAGTTCCCAAGACCACCATAACTCAGATATGTATGGATCATTTACATTAAAGGGTTTCACCAGAGCAAGAGGAGCATCTGTCCCAAAAATAATATACCCTTAACCTGCTTTCTCCCCCGTTTTTTGGTTGGCCGGGAAGGAGTCGTGTTGTGTGACAGCAACCCACTTGCAACCTTGATGAGGGAATAGCATCCACCCTCAGCAAGTACGCCAATGATACAAAGCTGGGAGGAGTGGCTGACACGCAGGAACACTGCGCTGCCATTCAGTGAGACCTGGACAGGCTGGAGAGCTGGACAGGGAGAAACCAAATGAGATTCAACAAAAGCAAGTGTAGAGTCTTGCACCTGGGAAGGAACAACTGCTTGTATCAGTACAGGCTGGGGGATGACCTGCTGGAGAAGAGCTCTGTGGAGAAGGACCTGGGGGTCCTGGTTGATGACAGGTTGGCCATGAGCCAGCAGTGTGCCCTGGTGGCTAAGAGAGCCAATGGGATCCTGGGGTGCATCAGGAGGAGTGTGGCCAGCAGGTCAAAGGGGCTGATCCTCCCCCTCTACTCTACCCTGGCCAGGCCCCACCTGGAGTATTGTGTCCAGTTCTGGGTTCCCTGGTATAAAAAAGAGAGTCCAGAGAAGGGCTACAAAGATGATTAAGGGCCTGGAGCATCTCCCCTATGAGGAAAGGCTCAGTGAGCTGGGACTGTTTGCCCTAGAGAAAAGAAAAGGCTAAGGGGGACCTTATTAATGTTTATAAATATCTTAAGTATGGGATGCAGGGGGAAATGGCCAGCCCCTTTTCAGTGGTCTGTGGAGACAGGACAAGGGGCAATGGCTGCAAGTTGGAGCACAGGAAGTTCCGCACCAACATGCAGAAGAACTTTTTCACAGTGAGGGTGACAGAGCCCTGGGACAGGCTGCCCAGGGAGGTGGTGGAGTCTCCTTCACTGGAGATATTCAAGACCCGTCTGGACGCCTATCTGTGCAATATGAGCTAGAGAGCTGCTTTGGCAGGGGGGCTGGACCCGATGATCTCTCGAGGTCCCTTCCAACCCCTATGATTCTATGATTCTATTCATACATTCCTTTCCATAAACATGCCTCTAACAGGGGGAGCGATTAAACTCATAATAAGCCAGATAAATGAAATGAACTTTACACCACGTGAAAAATCAACTGCAGGGTTACAGATGCTCCAGCAAATAAAGAACCAGCAAGAAACAAACTGCAAAAGATAGAAGTAAACAAAGGCAGGTGAGCTCTCAAACTCTCGGACTTGTGTTGTACCAGTGTCGGGAGCTCCCAAGGTAGCCCTGTCTCACTGGTCTCATTTTACAGTTTATCTGATAGCAACATAAAATCACCCAAATCACTCTGAGGTCTGAAAGTCAGGCTGGGTTCTTGGTCCATTATGCATCACTCTCTGCAGTCTATTCTGCTCACAGCAGTTATTCCAGCAGTTGCTAAAAATATCTAGTTTGTCATCCCAAAATGAATCACTTCAATAATTTTAAAAAGACATGAAACAAAACGCTAAAGATTTAAGGATGTCATCAAAGCAAGCCCACAAGTTTGCATGCGTGCACTGAAAGCTCCCCTGCTAGGAAGGCATGCTTCCAACTTCAATATACGCAAGCATGGAGAAAATTAATTACCCTATTAACGGAATCATTTACATGACCATCCCTGTTTCTCTTTTTCAGTCTCTTAGCCAGTTTTCCCATAGTACATTGTTTCTAAAGCTGCAAATACATGGCATGAACCCATTTACGGAAAGAGAACCAACTGCATTTGCACTTGATTGTATGCTTGCACTTGATGGTATGTTTTAGACTGAGAAAACAAGTTAGCCAATGGATGTTCCCACTGAAATCAAACTGGAAGATATTTTTCTGTGATTTACTTCCATGGAATGCAATCAGATTGAGGAAACATTTCCATTTGGAAGGGATCTCCAGTGGTCCCTGACCAATCACCTTCTAAAGCAAGTCCCAAACAACTCAAGGCTTTGGTCAGTCCGGTTTTTAGTATCTCCAAGGACAGAGAGCCCATCGCCTCTCTGAGCCTTGTGCCAGCACAGCACCCATATACACAAATAATAGAGTCACTAGCAAGAAAAGACAAAATGTAGAGGTGCAGCCATGTAAATCCAAGCGCTGTTCTGTTTGCAAAAGTCCAAAAGATTTCAGTGAACTCAAGCCAGAACCCATCACATCAAGTCAGACAAACTGCAGCAAAAGTCAGCAAAAATCTAGACAGATTTCCAAACCTTTGCAAGGTGCAAAAGGTAGTTAGGGGCTCTTTGCCTCTGCCTGCAGAGTCAGGTAAGGCAAAACCAGCTTCACCAAGAAATCACTTCTTCATTCACTGTAGGGGCCGTGCAAGAGTTTTTAGGGGGACAGCATGCCTAAACCCTTCACACATTAAATCTTCCTGTAGCAATACCTTGTTTGCTTTCAATGCTGTTTCTGTTTCTGGAATATTCTTACTTGGCCATATCGGATCTAGCCTTCACACCTGACAATGCCCCTTTCCGTTCCCATCTCCTCATCCCAAGCTTTGAGCAGACACCTCTCTATTCATTTAGATCCTATGCCCCAGAACTTAAGATTTCAGCGAAGGTTATACTTGAGCACATTTCCTTCCTAAAAAAAGTTATGATATACTAATATTTAATTAAAATTAATTATGATTTAATATATATTTCTAATTTTAAAAATTGTGCACTAATCCCCAGAAAACACACAGGAACTTGGCATACCTATAAAATAATCTCAAGCAAATTGTGGATTGATTACACTGTGCAGTCATACAAAGAAATTTGGCTCTGTATTCTGCTGAATTATTATATTTTAAATATATGGCACTCATGCAGTGTAATATTTTGCATTATGAACACAAGAAATTTGCTTTGTGGGAGTTGCTTCAAACAGCTATTCAAAACCAAAAGTAATTAGTGAAAGCAATGTTTAGTAACAAACCAAACGAAGGAAAAAAGAAAGGTTTTAACCAAATCTACTGTTAAATCTCCACCACGCTATTTTATGCAAGCTTCCTAGACTCTAGTTTCTTTCCAAGCTTTTTTGTGCTTTTCTATTACATACAAGCACTCACAGAGCAGTGTGTGTAAATCACAGCTTAAAGAGCAGAATAAAAGATTTCCATGGGAATTGGGAGCGTTGACGATTTTCAGACCACTGAAACACCCATTTTCTAAGACAGTGCTTTTGGATGGTTAAGAAAAGCAATTGGGATTGGAAACAGAAAATTAAAAGTTAAGCAAATATCTGCATTGACAACATGTATGGTCTTACATCATGGCCTGAGTAAATCTATGTATATAGATAAATGTATACCAATGTGTCAACAAAAAGACCGTAAAAGAGTGTAAAATATGAACTTCCCAAGCCAAAGGAGTAATACCTGGATGCACATTTCTATTCGCTCTCCTGCAAACTGCATAACTATAACAGCACATGCTCTGACCCGACATCAGGCCAAGACAAGCAGGAAAACGTGAAACAGGTGCTGGGGGAAGATGCTCGGTGATGGAGTCTCCAAGAAGAACCTACCACCAACCACCACCACCACAGGCAGACATGGTTTAAGCTCTGTATTGATAAAGCTTTGCCTTTTGGTTGATGAAAGCAGGTTTTGCACACAATAAAACAAACTTGTTCACTGTTTACCACAACACACCGTCTCCAAGGTTTTACCAGTGTTCTTCCATGCTAGGGTACATCAGGTAAAGAAGTCAAGGGTGTGCAAATGAACCCAGACTTCTCTTGGGGCAGAGAGGAAGATATCTGCAACACCATGCAGTGTGGCTCAGGATCTCATCCCTGGCAACAGTGAGACAACTCTTCTACAGGAAGCAGGACTCCAGACATGCTGGGTGGAGAAGTGGGAGCTGGATGGCAATGCACAGGGCACTCAGCCTTGGTTCCTCTCCCATTTCTCCTTCCTCACCAAGCAGATGTGGAATGGAAAGCTACCTCCCTGCCATGACAGCCTGGGCTGGAGACAGGGTGGGATGCTCAAGGCAGCCAAAGGACAAAGAATTATTTCCACTGATAAATACAACCCGGAATGACATTGAATCAGCTTATGATGTTACAGTCTTACTTCATCATTCTGTATCAACCTAACCCAACCCAATTCTAAATGGTTTAACCTTTGCCTGAACAGAATCATTGCAGACACATACTCTTTTATGGTTAAATCTTGTCCATAAAGCTCACACCCATGACCAAATAAACACAGGGCTCTCCATGCCCTGATGATGAGGAAGCACTAATTAAGCACATGGGATAGGTCTCTAATCTATATGGTCTAGTTAGACTGCCAAGTCCCCCTGAGTCTGCTGAGCCCACAAGGGCAAAGCTGAAAAACTCAATGCCTGGGGACAAAAATCATCACCCTCGATGAGTCCTGGCTGCAGAAGATCAGAGAGCTGCCTGCCATCCCCGGCATTTCACACCAACATGATTTAACCTCTAAACCAGAGGAGAGGAAATATCCCCATGCCAGTAGGATGCACAAATTGGAAGAGGATGCAACCAAGCAATATTATATGTGTTGCAGGCAAAAGCACGTGTTGGTGCCAACAACAGCTTTGAGACTCCTCTGTTGCCTGCGCAGTACATCTCACCAGGTATTTTAAAATGCTTTTTCCTCCAATACACACGACTCTTTGTTTGTGATGTAAACTTTCAACTTGCAATGAAAAGAAATGCTAAGAAATGTCATTGCTTAAAACTGGATGCAAAATCAACGTGTATTCAGCAACTGCCCAGCGTGCTGAGATGATTAATTGCCTGCACATGGTGATCAGCTTCCGGTGCAAGTCAGAATAAGTTTCACAATGAGAGCAAAGAGAACCTGAATAAGCCCTTCCCAATGGGTCTTCTCCTACAGCTCCACCTGAAAATCACACCCTTGTTACTTCAGAAGTAACAAGGCCCAAACACTTTCAGAAGAGGCACAGCATAAATGCAAGACAGAAAGCCAGATTTGGCCCAAGCCCTAGGTCAGAATTACACCATTGGCTGTGCTATCTCCTCCTGTAGCTACACCAGCTGCACTCTTCTTCCTAGCTTGCGGTTTCCTTGCTTTTCCACTAAACAGGTGTGTCTTAGGATTTGAAAATAGTGATGGCGTTAGAAAGCTGCGGTCAGAGAGTGATACTTCTGCCAAAGCCGCTGCAGTAACGTTCATGAGTATGGGTGCCTTTTAGCCCTTTGTTCTCAGGAAGACCAAATTTACAGCAGTGTTTCACAGAACGTTTTTCTATATGGAGAAAAAAACTAATTACTTGTTCACTGAAATTCATCATTGTCATAAAAATTAATGGACTTTGAGTAGGAGTGAACTTAGCCCGAGATGTGGTCTTAATTATCACGTTAGTCTTTAAGCAGTCACACTCCCTGCAGTGGTTAATAAAGGTTAATGCCTCTACTATTGGAGAATTATTACATGCAACTTGACAAATATTTGGTGCAAAGGAAGTTAGAGGAGCTGAGAAGTAACTCCACATTATAAAAAAAATTCTTCCAGCAAAAGGTCTTTTCAACAGGCCATTTTCCTCCGAAGGGCTCGGAGGGGCTGGCTTGTCATGTTGCAACTCTTAATGGCCTAGATGTAAAATTCAAAATTTTAGACCAAGTTGGGAGAGGCAAGTGCTCACTTGAGCCCCAGCCTGAGTCTTCAGGATTTCCACAGAAATTCCAGTAGACAGTGGGATAGATAATGTTGGAGAAGCAGCTTGAACTAATAAAAGCCCCTTAGTAGCAGAAGCAAGTTCGGGGTAAGACGCTGACAGCAGTAGCCTGTGGGATCAGGAACACTTCTCCCCTATTCACACACCAAACCTGGTGAAGAAAGACATCCCAATCATAAAATTACCAAGGCTGCAAAAGACCTTCAAGATCATCACATGGCTCCTGAACTTTCATTCCTGGCACAAAGGGGCTGCTCTTCCAGCTTCCATTGCCCTTGCCAGTAAGGAAACATGTACCCATATTGGTCCCTCCCTGCATACAACATCCCAACGTCAGACCAGCACAGATATGATGTCAGCCTCAAACCTAAGCAGCCTAAAGAGAATAATTAAGGTTTTACAAAGAGCTGAATTCCATCTGGACCAGGTTTCTATGTACAGACAGTATCCTTTATTGCACTCAGCGGTGTAACATATGTAACTAATCACACCCCAGGCAATTTTTTCTCAACCTTGACTTAGTTTCAAGGTTTACCGCTTGACTGCAAGCCTGAAGGAAGACTTACAAGACGGGAACATGCCTGTGGTCACAGACAGCCCTGGCTGCGCCAGCACTGCCACTACTGCCTAGCCAAGCAATAGCTGGAATAGCCTTAATGCCATTCTGCTACATAAATCAATGGACACGAATATGTTTGCAGTTTATACTTCAGGGAAAGAGCTTCTTTCCATCCTCCGTGAGGCAGCTTTAGCACCACCTACGATGACTGCACTATTCTGACTAGATGGAGAAGCTCTTAAAAACCAGCATGTAATCTGGAAGTGGACAGACTGTGATTGGGTGGCTTACAAGAAGTTGGTTAGGTGCAGAAGAGCTATCGAGGAGGGCAGACTACGTGCATCCTACCTCTCCAACGGCATATGAGCCACTCAATGTTAGTCCGTGCAAGAGGACAGACCTTCACCAGAGGCCGTCAGGACCAGAGAGAGAAAACTATGGATGACACAAAAGCAGAGATAAGATTACAAGACTGATGTTGGGTTCTCCTCACCTCCAGACCCAGAAGAGATGCATAGATAGGACTTTTTTTTTTTTCTACCTTGTCCCTTTAGATGGAAATGCAGCTCAGAAATGGTTCTGACAGACAACTTCACAGCACTCCCCACTTGGCAATACAAATATGGGTGACCTAAGCTACAAACACCTGCTCATGCCCTAGTGCCAAAGCACCCTGGACTCCAGAATTGGGGAAAGGAGGATATTTCAGCAAAGTGCTATTTGTGCCTAACAGCGAGCTTCAAAAAAGCCTCATGAAGACATAGCGACCTTCCCTGCTCTGCTGCTCTGCCCCACTGAAGTCATACCAAAGCTGGACACTAGGTAAAGGAAGCGTATATGAATCTAGAGCATTCACATCCCTTCCTTTGGAAGAAAAAAATAACAGCTGGTTTGTATTTGGCTTGTGTTCCACAAAACTGGTTTGTGGAAAGGCACATCTCCTGGAATAGCCCAGAACATTTCAGTTCTCTGCATCAGACTGTCGTTTCAAACACACCGGAGAGCCGTAACACTCCATTGCAGTGAGAATTACAATAGTAATTAAAAGACATTTACGTTGTTCCACTTCTAACGTGACAGCTGAGATCAGACACACGATGAATTCAGAATCTGTGTGTTAATCGCCCATACAAATCCGTCGCAGTTAATTAACTAAGTCTATAACATAAAAATGAAGCAGTATGGAAATGAGCATTTCTTTCTGTGAGAATCATTTCTTAGCCAGGTTTTGTTCCTGTGCTGCTCAAGGATAAACTGATATTAGAGAACAAAGCTCTTAACATTTTATCAGACTAAAAGCAAATAAGGACAATTTTTAAACACGGTTTCATAACGGTATTTTTCCTCTTTCAGAACACAGCATGTATCACTAATGCACAGAGGAAAGACTTTATTTCCAAAATAAGCGAGTAAAGTAAGATCTTTTCCTCCAAAAAAAAAGGTCAATGTCTGGGAAAAGGGACAGAGTCTTTCTGGTTGCTCTCAGCCATAAAACTTCTCTGCGGGAATTGAAAGCACACGTTTTCCACATCGCTACCACTCCTTTGGTTTCAAGGCCAGGAGACACTTTGGGGCAGGACTTCCCATCTCTGGTGGGTGCCCTTGACCACCCATCCCATGAGTCACAATACTGCCAAGCCTGCCTCAGCCAAGATGCTTTGTTCGGGGAGGTATTTCGGGGATTCCCAGGCAAACTGCCCAACACAGATGGGTCAGTCGCAGGGGCCTATGACACATTGAGGGACACGGTGGCTCAGGACTGGGGAAGGCTGGAGCCAGCCCTTCCCCAAATATAATGTCTTTTCTCCATAGAAGGAAGATCCAAGTCTCACAGAGACATACAACAGCTGGATAAAAAAGTCTTCTCACCTTAAAACCCAACTAATTTTGAAATGCAGTCTCAAAGGTGAAGAGATTTGAGCCTACTCATTTCATAGAATTATAAAATTGTCTTGATGGGAAGGGATCTTTAAGATCATCAATACAACCATCAACCTAACCTGTCAAACCACAAAACAAACATGTCCCTCAGCACCACATCTACCTGTCTTTTAAATCCCTCCAGGGATGGAGACTCCATCACCTCCCTGAGCAGCCTGTTCCAATGCCTGATAACTCACTCTCGGAAGAAATTTGTCCTAACATCCAATCCAATACTCCCCTGGCACAACTTGAGGCCATTTCCTCTTGTCCTATCGCTTGTCACTGGGGAGAAGACATCAGCCCCCACCTCTCTACAGCCTCCCTTAGGGTAGTTGTAGAGTGCAAGCAGGTCTGCTAATCTACTACCAGAACCGGGTAGGGTAAGAGAATATGTGATGGCAAACAATGGCAAAATGCTGTGAACGTGTTCAATTGTTATCAGACCCTACAAGGAACTGCCGAGTGGAGTTTAAAGATGAAATCATATACACTTCATTCACAAGATCGTTCTACACAGAACTGCAAATTCCTACGAATGGAAATGGTCTGCTTTAGCTGTTAGGGTAGTTCAGGAAAACCACTTAGCTTGTCAAACGCTCTGTTGTGCGGCTGTAATCTGCAATGAGCATTATACACTGACGGCACAGGGCTGGAGGCGAATCTTGCCCGACATTTGTGATGCCACAGTTCCCCTGGAAACTGAGGTTAATGCTAATGCACCGTGTAAACCTGGGGCAACAGTCAAATCAAGAGTCACGCTCGCATACAGCAATACTTGTTTGTGTATCTTGAAGTAAAAATATGTTGCTTTTTGCATTCTGATTTATTGAAAAGGAAGCCACGTTTTCGTCTGCTTTTGCTCTATCTTATTAATAAAAGATGATAATGCTTTTGGACAGAAAAATCTTATAAATCCTGTCTAGTTGTTGGTGCAAGCTGGACTGCCAGCACTCCAAAACCAATCTGTTTTCAAGACTTTTCTTTCAAGCCCGGCAGAATTCAAAAAGATTCTCAGCACATCGATTTTCATTATAAAGTCCTTATAAATTTATTAATAGAGATGAGAAAAAACAGCCAAAAAATTACTCAGCCCTTATTTAAGTGATGTGAAGTGAAAGAAAACCTTGTGGTCTTTAATGGATCTGGGGGCCTTAATCTTTTAAAAGATTTATATACTCAGGTCTGGTCTGGCGCTGCACCAGATCCATAACTTTTACCTTTAAATACAGGATTTTTCTTATGGCCTTCGCACTGTGTATCACTGCAGCAAGTACTCCAAACACCTCTCAAACACTTCACAGGCTTCAAAATGGGCAAAAAGTCACAGCCATCCCCAAACCATGTGTTACTGGGTGATACACTGTCATGACAGCAGCACCACGATCTGCACACCAACATGATATAGATACATCAATGCAGTTGGGATGTTTAGAAAGGGTAGTGGGACAGGGGTACAGGGTTCAGTAGTGCCTATCACTAATAGAGTAAGGATGGAACAACTATTTTCTAGCTGCTAATGCCAAAGAGTTTAACGTACACATTAAACACCACCAAGGGGCAATGCAGCAATGAGTCATCTTGATTTGATGCTTGGCTTGACATGTATTATTTAGATATTCCTATTATGGACACATCCATGCTCTTCTCCAGCAAAAACACTAGAATCCAAAAGGAGCTGAAGGACAGCCCAACTCACCAGCATGACTGTGGTCACTCCTGGGGTTACATGATCATGACCTGGGAGAAGTGGTGATATCACACAATCACAGAATTGCAGGGGTTGGAATGGACCTCCAGAGATCATCAGGTCCAACCCCCCTGCCAGAGCAGGTTCCTTAGGACATCTTGCACAGCTCCGCATCCAGACAGGTCTTGAGTATCTCCAGAGAAGGAGACTACACAACCCCCCTGGGCAGCCTGTGCCAGGGCTCTGTCACCCTCACCGAGAAAAAGTTTCTGCATACTGGTGTGGAACTTCCTGTGCTCCAACTTGAGGCCATCACCCCTTGTCCTGTCTCCACAGACCACTGAGAAGAGGCTGGCCATTTCCCTCTGTCTCTCACGCTTAAGATATTTATAAGCATTAATAAGACCCCCTCTCAGTCTTCTTTTCTAAAGGCTGAACAGCCCCAGTTCATTCAACCTTTCCTCATAGGGCAGATGCTCCAGTCCTTTAATCATCTTTGTAGCCCTCCGCTGGCCTCTCTCCAGGAGATCCCTGTCTTTTTTATACTAGGGATCCCAGAACTGGACACAATACTCCAGGTGGAGACTGACCAGGGCAGAGTAGAGGGGGAGGGTCAGCTCCTTTGACCTGCTGGCCACACTCCTTTTTGATGCACCCCAGGTGCATCTTTTGATGCACCCCCATGTAATGCACTCTCTGGCATGTATCCCAGCCCAGCTCTGCCTGCAAGCTAATTTCAGTTATTTATGGGAATCCTGGAAGCAAATACCTTCATATAGGGCCAACTAGAGAAAAATACACCTTCACTGATGTCTTTCCATATTTCTTTTAAGAGACAGAAAGAAACAAGGGTCCAGCAAGGCCCGTGAGTCTCCCCATTTCTTGATAACACTGCTTACACTGCAACTGATGTACTGAAGTGGCTTTTTATTTCCCAGTAATCAAGAGCAGATTATTATACCAATGAAGCAGGAGTTGAATACCAGCTGTTGAACACAACCATCACCATCCTCATCTAGTCAGAAAGGAAGGAAGAAGGATTTCTATTAAATCACACGAAAGACCTCATGAGCAGCAGTCAAAACTGGGTGAGCCTGTTTCCCGCGGCTCAGGGATGAGTAAACTGTTGTAGATATTACCATGTTTGTTAAGCAACAATTAAAAACGCAACAATGCTAAAGGCAAATATCACAAGCCTTTTGTAATTCATTTGAAGCAGTCAAATATTTGCAGTGTAGGACAAGAGCAAAAAAAAATTCCAACTCAAGCTTGAATTGTGGTATTATTTAGCCCTCTGAAGATTCGAAGAGCTTTGTTTTACTAATGTATTGTAAAAACCTCCACGGAACAGGCTGTATACATTTCCTTCTAATGACTATATGGCAGTGCAAACACTGCTGGAAGGTGGAACTACCTAATTACAATCTAATTGGATTATGTATTAGCACTAGTAAAATTTGTTAATGCTTCAGCGTCCAGTTTCCCAGGGAACTTAACAACTGGCAAAACCCCCTGTCTATTAGTAAATGGAGATGACAGTAGCTAACCAAAGATCTAAATTTGTCAGTCACTGAATTATACGATGCAATTATAATTGTCCCGGGTACAACAAGGATATACTAATGAGATTCACCAGGCTACATCAGATTTTTGGTCAATAATATCCTGCCATCAACAACTGCATACAATTATTACTTGCATAAGAATAGAGCCTAGGAGCTCTAAACAAGATTGCATCATAGAAACCAGCCCTGTCCCAGAAAACTTACAATCTCGGGCAATGATGCACATCCCTGCAAGTTCTATTATCCTAGCTTTAAGTACACCCACAGGACAGAAGGACTTAGCAAAAACTCGCATTACATTTCCCAGACAAAGCAGAAATCACAAGTCATTCTTAAAGCTCTGTGCTTCACTCCAGTTTTATTTATTTTCTCTCACATAAGTCCAAAAGCCGTCCAAGGTGTAACGCGGTACAACTGAGTACAGGATCAGTAGGTGCCCAATGCACTCCCCTTCCCCTGCATACACCAGGCCAGCTCAGGATAAGTTTCAACAGCTCACAGGCTGAAGCAAGAGAGCACTTTAAAGCCTGTTAAATCTTACCCAAACATTATAACACAGAATAAAGAGGATTTATGGACTTCTAACTCTTTTTTTCTTTTCCCACTGCTACCTAGAGGCTCCTAACCACTATCCTCCCCTTCCACCATTCCCATTCCCACACACCCCTCCTCCCTCCCACAGGAGTGAAAAGTGCACATTTAGGTTAAAAATAACCTAAAGGGTTGGTTTCTGGGATTTTTTTAATGTGTTGGGGGAATTAACATCTCACCTAGATGCAAGGGATTAGAATTTTTTTTCAATCAATCACTTGGATATCTTTATATTTTTAAAACACTTTTAACTCCTGATTTATTATTCTCTTTCTCAGTGCTCTGCATTTTTCTTTATGCCCATGAGTCACCCTGGCTATGGATGTGGCCAGCATGACCGATGTTTCTTATCATGCCTGTGATAGCATTTCATCAGCCTTTGGACCAAATACATCCCCCATAGATGCCAAGGCTATAAAATCCCTCCTGCTTACCTCTTCTCTTGGAAAAAGGGGGATAAATCAGCTCCTTCTTCATGTGAGAACAAGGTGGCATCTTATTTTGCGTTACAATGTTGAGGCTCCTGGCTGTTAGTGCTCATCTGGTTAGTGTGTATATATATATATATAGTTTTGTGTGTGTGTGTGTGTGTATGTATTTATGAGCACATGTGCATATCACAGAATCACAGAACATTAGAAGTTGGAAGGAACCTCAAAAGATCATGTAGTCCAACCCCCTGCCAGAGTAGGATCATGCTGTTGGGACGTGCAGTGAAAGGAGCACACGTGTGGTCTGTGAGCGATGCCGCACAGCTGTGATCAATGGCACCACTAACCTGACCCATGGCCACAGTGGCTCCTGCTCTGTAGCTATAAAACCATCAGTGTTTGCATTTCTTACGGGGCATGAAAAGACATGACAGGCTTTGATATCAACTTGTGTTTGGTATCTGTGAGCAGGGATGTCATAAAAACAAAGAACAAAGCAAACTCTGCTCTTTCACCGCGCATATCTGACAACAATAAATCCATAGTTGGGATCTCCTGCAATGACTGTTAAAAGAATCACAGAAACATGTGAAAATGATGAAGGACTATAAAAGAACAAGGAAAAATGTGGAGAAAAAAATTCAAAGGGGAAAAAAAGGACTCTGAAGAGACTCAGGGGACTCATCAAGAGACTCGCCAAACAGAGAATATGGAATCTGATCAGATACTAAATGCTTTTTAAATGGAGAATGGGTCTTGGCAAGGAGGAAAGGGGCCAGGAAGCCAGACAACTGAGAGATGTACAAGATCAAGTGCTCAGCCCTTCTGTATGGGGCTGGGGATGCTGATACACTGCTCAAAAAGTGTTTCTACATCTGAGGATGAAGAGCTGAGCTGACTCATCCCACTTCTGCAGCAGGTCCTGTGCCCCGCCGGGATGCCTCACACTGCCCAACCACAAAGTTTTGGGTTCTCAGTAAAACCTTCCAAGAATTCGCTGCCGTTGGCTCTTGGCTGGCTGGATTTTCACCTTCTCTTCTGGTATAAGCTGTTAGGAACAGGGTCCTTTCCCAGTGACTCCCATAGATGCTTTTACACAAACCCCCTGTTACTGGAGTAACTCTACACAAGGCCTTTTGGCAGAGCTCAGATCACTCCTATAAGAGCACTTCCTTTTGCAAGCGTTACTCTCAATGCTTATACATTGGGGATTAATTTCACCTCTGAGATCTCTTAAAGTAAACAACACCTTTCTCTGAGAGGCTCTGAGTCCGACAGTGTTATGATCATTGCAGCTTGATGGCCCCGCATGCCAGAAACCACCTACCATCCAATTCTGCAGATTTGCAAAGGCTGCCTTTGCCAGCAGCACTGGTACACCACCACTAAGAAATCCATCCCTGTGCCTTGTCCATGGAAGAAAATCTAAATTTAGAAAGACAGACTTTAGGGTGGGGGCATTGTATAAATTTAACAAATCATTATTCCTGCCCTCTACTACAAGTAAGGCAGGCAAGAGCAACCTGAGAGCTGAAAAACAAACACAAGAAATAAAGGCAATTCTATTTCTTCAAAGCTAGCAATGGTTTTTCCTCTTTTAGATCTCCACATCTGGTCTCCAAGGCTCTCTGAGCTGCTTAGCTGACTCGAGTGCAACTCAGTCCCCACCCAACCAAGGACGGAGCTACCTGGGACATGCCAGCGGCAAGCTGGAGCCAGCTTTAAGGTGGCATCTGCACTTCGCGTTGCTCAGAGAGGCTGCAGGCTTCACTGAAAAACCAAAGAACTAACAAAATAGAGTTGAAACACTCCTTTTCCCTCCCCTTAATGACATAGATACACTATTTAAACCTCATTTCCTCCTACTCAGTGTTAGGCAGAGGCTGAGGAGATCAGCAAACACTCTTCAAACATGAACTGCTTTTAAATTCCAAAGGAGAGGTTTTTGCAAATAATTTAGGAGTGAATCCAGTTGTTTGGATGGTTTTTATTGCAGTCTAAAGACAAATAAAGGCCCTCCCATCCTGATTACATTCAGAGAGAAGATGCAATTCATGAAATGTAGTAAGTTTTTCAGACCTGCAACATCGAGAACTTCTTTGGTTGCCTTTATTTTTTTAATTAAAAAGCCTATCTGCCACTTTGTCGATTTATTCGGTATCCCAAGCGCTTTTAAACACTGGCACTTAAATAAAATGAAATCCATCTTTGCCAGAAACCTTTAGAGTAGATAAGTGCGAGTAAATTACAGTCTTCTTTACAGCAACACAAACTGGAGTAAATATTGGTCATTACAGACTACATCGAAGGTATCACCACACACTGCGAGCTTACCGAGTTGTCTTTTTTCCCCCTGACTTAACCAAGTTGCTACTAGCAAATGGATTTATGGTTAGAAGATTTATCTAACAGAGAAGATTTCAGTTCTTTTGTCACTGAGATGAAAAAACCCTGCGAGTTTGATGAAACAGCCCCCCAAAATACAGGAGCATTTTGCAGCTGCTATTGAGAATTTTGTTGCTTTGAAGAACCGTAACTGACGGGTAGCATTAATCACTGCTGTAAATTGCCATATCACGGCAGTAATACAGAGCTACGGCAGATGAAGGCTGGCTAATATATAGCTCCAGTTACCCTGAACAGCCACTTCTTAACTTTCAATCTTTTCCCACAGTCTACGTAAAAAAAAAAAAAAATCCCACTTTCCACAACGCGCATGAAACTGAGAAGCTGAACAAAGCACAAAGGCAACCGCAGTACCCAAACTTATCAAGAATAAAAAGACTGTGCCCAACACTACACAAGGAAAGTAGTTTGTTCTCAACACAGGCACTGGCTGCAAAGCAAAACAACCAGAGGGTGCTCCTCCTGACCTTAGATTTGAGCTTTCCCCCTCAGACCAGATGGGGAGACAAAGCTCTATCAACACTAAGTCACGCCCGCACCCTGAAAACCCTTATGGGGCCAACCTTATCATGGGGTGCATCAAGCATGGCATGGCCAGCCAGTCCAGGGAAGGGATTGTCCCACTCTACACTGCGCTGGGGCAGTCTACGAGCAAAGTCAGCAGCGTAGTATACAGAAATGTTTTCTTCCATCTCTATTTTGTTTTTCCACATTAAATAGAACCTCCAAGACTACGTAATGCAGCACATGGCATACCCATCTGCTATGCCAACACCTTTCACTCTGAAAATACTCGTGCAACAAAAATGGGAGTGGAGACCGTGCTCAGAAAGAGCCACCTACTTCCCACCTGCAGCTTTCAGCAGCTGCCAGTCACAACAACCCCCGCAGTCTCCCAAAGCCACTCTCCTGTGGGTCCCACACATGTTGCTGGCTCTTTTCCCCCCGTCTCCACTGTCCTGCTTCTGAGAGCTCTGCTCCTCCAGGGATGTCCACAAATACAATGGGAAGATGCTCTTAACTGATGCAACACTGTCTAGGGTAGCCCTCCCTTATTTTGAGCCATGCAAGAGCTAAAAAAGCATGCAAAGTAATAATGTAATGATTGGCATTATATTGGGGAACATTTAAGAGAAAAATACTTCTAGTTTCAGTATCTGCACATGTATTTCTTCATCGCATAGGCACTACAGAGTATCAGGTGCACTGCTCTGGGTCTCCAGGCTGAACTGGGATGTGCTCCTGGTTTCTGTTTTGCTTGCTGTAAAACAATACAAGGACAATAGCAGTGCTGGTCTGTCAACAAGAGCACTTTGGGCATCCTTTATGTGCTCTTTAACTGTCTGTGGAGATCTATCGATGACCTTTAAGCGTGCAGAGAATAAATCTTACTGCTCGGGTTGTACTGCATGCTAATGCTGTCCAGTGGAGGCCCTGCCCCGGGAAGAACAATGTCCTGTGCAAAGGGATGACACCTCAGTTTGAGACTCTCCAGCTCTGCTTCTGAGAGTAAGACAAGCAAGGGGAAGCCTTTAACATGGACAAAACGTAAGAAACTGCATGCTTTTACAGCTACTTTAGAGAGTTAGAAATTCTACAGAATCTGAAGAATTTACTATAAACCAGTCAGAGCAATGTTTAAAGACTGAATAACGGGAGAACCAAACCCCGCAGTATCATTAATTGCAGGGGGTGGGGGCTATGATCAATTAAACTTGATGCAGATGGGTTTAACATCAAAAACTTACTTCTTTTTCCTGCAAGATGGGAAGATCTGGAGCCCTTCACAACCAGAGATGGCGGAGGCAGCAGGACCCACATGGTCCAAAAGGACCAAGCACATTGATCATGGAGAGGACGGTGCTATAGCTTGGCTGAAAGCAATATAAATTACCATGACATTTACTGACTACTAACGTATTTGTGCTTATTGTTGGGAGATGTTGTTTTAAGATCATCTTAATGGAAGTTTATTGAAAGTGATGGACTTCAAATATAGGGAAGCCCAACTCCTCCAGTACGGAAAGGTATAATCAAATCCTTAAGATTAGTCCACTGTAACTCAGAAAGAGACATGAATTTTGAAGGGTAAAAATATTTTTTAAAACTCTGCTTTTACGGAAGGATGGGGTGATTTCAGTTCATCAAACACCTTCTAAAGTAGCTTTAGAGAATGAAAGGGGATGGTCACTTGGTTATGAGACACAGACCAATCAGTTCTGTGTCTCTGCTGGCACCAAGCAGATTTTGTTCCACAATTAGTACCAGGAAATAGTCTAGAAGAAAAAATAAAGCTCTGTATATTCGTGAGTCGAAACCCAATAAGGATCTCCATGGGACTCAGGGCTTTCCAGCACTCTTCAAGAGTTTCATTGGGTTGAATAGTTTTACAGACCTTTATTTCTCTAGATATTTCACCTCACTATAACATAAAACCAGCATTCAAGATTTCACCATGCTCCATTTGCAGATTTAGCTGCGACAAATTTTCAAGTGCCATTCCTAAGGGTGTCCCTCAACTCAAAATGAACCTCCAGTATCCCAAGCTCCATTTCACAATAAATTTTCTAAAGCCTTAAAGCAGGTGCTGAATGGTTACAGAAACAAGCAATCCAAGAGCAAAACCTTCAAGCTATTCTACAATTAACTAGGAAATATCCTAAGTAAGAATCACAGAATCATCAAAGTTGAAAAAGACCTTCAAGATCATCAAGTCCAACTGTTAGCCCCACACCACCATGACCTCTACACAATCTCCCGAAGTGCCTTGTCTAGCCCATTTTTAAACACCCCCAGGGACGGTGACTCAAACACCTCCCTGAGCAGCCTGCCCCAGTGCCCCATCACCCTCCACGTGAAGGAAGTCCTCCCGACATCCAACCTAAACCTCCCCAAGGCACAACCTGAGACCAAAGGGATCTCAAGGTAAGGGAAAATAAGAGATTCATAGGGTGCTGCCACCTTTATTTCCTGCTCTCATTCCAAAACATTGTCACACACTCCAAAAAGTGTGTGTCACAAACTCCAAAAAGTTTCTCCTGGATTTTGCAGCAACATTACATTTTGCAGACCCCCAAGAGAAGCCTTCGACTGCGCTTCAGCATCTTTCCTCCCAGACAGGCTGTAGTATCTTCACAGAGCAGAACCAGTCAACTGGATCCAAAGCCATCAGTGCCTTCCGTCTCTCTGATCGAACGAGCACCGCTAGAAAAGACAACTCACATCAACGCGTCTCCTTGAAGCAGCCGCATGTGAGCAGAGAAAGGTAATGGCAATATTAAACCAACTACAAGGATCATAGGGAAAATGCCAGGTATTAGGTAAGCACCGGGACACAAAGCTAATCTAGAGTTAAGTTCAGTAAATAAATAAATAAATAAAAATTGAGGGAGAAAAGAGAGAAACATTCAGTTAAAAGGAAAAAAGTAAAGACGAGACAAAACTGCAATTCCAGTTGTGTGAGCCATTGAAAACTGAGCCCCGAATGGCAGCACTACTTTTGGCCCTGAAAATAGTATCCAAATGCTGAAGATGACAAAGGCAGACCCATTGTGCAAACTATCGCTACTTATCAACCAAGCAAAACCCAAAGAACAGGACAAAAAAAAAAGAAAAAAAAAAGTATATTTTAATTAAAAGCACTTGGAGAGACTAGGCATGTTTTCTCAAGAACAAAGGCAACACAAACACCCCAACTACGTGAGCATTTAAAGCAGCAGCAAGCAAGCACCAGAGATTTCTTGGCTTTAATAACAGCTCAAATCAAAGGAAGAAAAATCCACCCCGACAATTCCTGGAGGCAAAGTTGGTGCTTTATTAACCCAGCCGAGCCACATAGCAGCACCACACGTGCCTTGTTGCTTTTTCAGCTTGAATGGCAACTTCTCCTAACCCAGAACTGAAGCACAGGAGCCTTCAAATTAATATGTTTATCCAATAAAGTGGGCAAAATAAAGCATTTCTTCAGAGAATCAAATAAAACGTTGCCAGAGTTTGCAATAAAACATTGCCAGAGTTTGCACCTTCCTTATCTCTAAGTTCTTTATTTCAGTCTCGTGATTCTTCGAAACTGGATAAATGGAGCTACCTTTTCTCTTGGACTTCTTACGTTAGAAACACTGAAAGAGGGGGAAAAAAGCACAAAGAAGGAAACTTTGGCTCAACAAATTTTGGGCTGCAGCATTTAAATCAGAACAAGACACTACTCCTGTGTGACTGGGTAACACAGAAGAGCATCAGTTTCCCAGATAGGTTAATTTTGATACTACAGACTTCTCAGTGTTAAAGGCCTGACTCAAGCAGACATTTCAATGGACAGCACTCCCCAAACTCCTGAGGTGGTAAGAATCAAAGCCTCTTGATCAAACTGTCCTCAAATAATCATTAAATGCCAGTTTGTACACAGTTGGGGTAGCCGGGGAGAAGAAACAAAAGTACATGTACCACAGCTGCACAAGCTCACAGCCTCTTGAAAAGGCAAAGCAGCAAGTGCTGCATCCAAACAGACCGACAGCAAGTCAACCCATGATTTCTCCTCTTCACAGAGTCTTTAAGGTTGGAAAAGATCTCGAAGATCAAGTCCAACCATCTGTCCAACACCACCATGTCAACTAAACCATGTCCTGGAGTGCCATGTCTGCACAAGTTTTGAATCCCCTCCAGGGATGGTGACTTCACCACCTCTCTGGGTGGTGGTCCAATTGCTTCCTCCAAAGACCATCAGTGTCATTCTCACGTATTGCTAGTAAATGGCTCTTTTCCCTGCCGATTATTTCTGTTGTGCTACATGTTGGAGATGCTAGCTGTGCCACAGGTCTTATAGTTCATGTTGTAACTTGAACCTTGAGGTATCAGAACTACATAAAGATTAAAACCAAAACAAACAAACAAAAAAATCACTACTGAAAGGAAAACAGTTTAAGCACTGACTTGATAGTTCACCACAATGAAGATCAAATCAAAATTGATTTTCTTTTGCCCAGTCCTTTTATTTCTATTTCATATATTAAAAGAGTAACTGAAAGGAACAAGCTGCCTTGGCTGATTGCTATGGTCAACAGCACATGCAGCACCTGAACACCCTGAACTGTGCCAGAATTTGTCCATCGAACACACAACCTGGCTTCTGGACCTTCTTATTTCCACTCAGTAAAGGTGGATGAGTAGAGGAGAACAACAACATACTGTTTCATGCGTGGGTTGTGTCACCAGGCAGGACACAACAGCATGCCCAGCCTAGGACTGACACTTGGCATGGTTCATCATTCCTGCCAGTACCAAGCCACTGCAGTCCTTATTAAAAAATAGCCAATAAACCAGTAAGTATTGGTACATTCCAAGCTGAATCATCCCACATTTCCTCTTTCTTACCCTGCTTGCTTAAGCAGCTCTTATTTCTACCACTGAGTTTGACAAGCCTGTTGACGTTTCAGGTACACAATGAGCTCTGGTGTTATATGAATTTTTCATTTTGCTCTTCCCATCTCAGACTATTCTCTCTTTGATTAGCCTGTCTCTCAGTTAGAATTTCACAGCCCTGTGCTGCGAGGTCAGGACCTTCCAACACTTGTATCTCCTGAGCCATGAAGATGCCATTCTGAAGACACTCCTGCCTACTGAAGAAGAGGAGGGTAAGAAAAGGTCTGCTATGGCTTATCCACTGTCCTCAACATCATTTTCACTTGTTGTCTTTCCCTTAGAGGAATAATCTGACTCTTACAACTTGCAAAGGTCAGAGAAAAATAGAGACAGCACAAGGGAAGGCTTAAATCGCTTTCTCCAGGGGTATGTCCATTTATCTCCTACCAGACCGACCTGTGATCTGACCATCTCTGCCTTGGCCAACCCAACCATGACTTATCTGTAAGTAACATCAGAAAGTTTTTACTCAAGTGGCAGAGTATCTGAAGTCAACGCCTCTCTGACATAATTGATTGCTTTAAGCAGATCTGAGCAAACTTTCCACTAGCTCCCATAATTGTTAGAAGAGAACATATGAAGGCAAGATTTTTCTCAAAGGCTTTTAATGAGTCTCTGGGGTTTTAATTGGCAACGGACTGCTGCCTTACTTTAGCTTGCAAATTATCCACACTACCAAAGCTCCTTGTAAAGTCAGGAGATTTCTGGGGCTGCAGCTAGCAACCCAGGAAAGTAATTCCAAAAATAAAATAAATAAAGAAAACAAAGGTGGAAAATTCAAACTCATTCGAGCTTTGCAACAAACTGATAAACCATTGCCTGACTTTCTCTGCACAGCACTAAGTTTTATACAATTAGTACTGCAGATGAGCAGAGAAGCTTGAGCATCTCTTGTGCTGGCTTTTGAGGAGACATCCTTAGTCTCACCAGATTTACATAATTTAGTTTAACAGCTTCAGTTTCTGCTCTCTTTCTTTTTCCCCCTGCTAATATTAAGATGGACTGGTTTTGAGTATAACCCCACTGAAATGGGCAGCCTTGCATCTAGATATTTTGGGGGCATGTTTTTAATTCACATTTTGATGCTGAGAAAATACCATTTTAGATGCTAAGGCCACCTCTCCAATAAATTTCATATCCTTAGTGCATGAAAAATCCAGTCCTTTCAGCAAGTCAGGACTCCCCAAAACTGCCTGCAGAAGCAGTACGTAACTGCTCATTGGATCACTCTTTTAAGAGGAACAAGAACCACTGCACAATATTAACAGCAGATAAATTTCAACTTGCAAACAAGTTTTGTGTTACCAAATGAAGAATTACATGAAGTTGTCTGTACAACCCAAATCCACCTTGGGTGTGCTGGGTGGGGAGGTTCTGACCCCTCATATAGTTCCTTCTACCACACGTTACCAATAAACAAAACCACATTTGAATTTTAATAGATTTTGCTTCTTTCAGACTCTTTGCAATAGCACACTTGAAAATCCTCTCTGCTTTGCAATAAGCAAGACCAAATCTTGCTTTGTAAGGTTGTAGGAACCTTTGTAAAGGACAGGTTCCTAATTAACAGGGTCTAATATTGAGCTGGGCAGCTTTGGTAGAGCTGAGGTACATCTGCACATCCCTTGTCCAGGTTCCTTTACTATCACTAGACTGTGGCAGTCCTGCTATACCCATGGACAGAGGAGAAGGGCAGGAGGCTCCCATCCACACCAAGTCGCCTGCACGCCAACGTTTGCCTCGGCACTAACACATGACAGAAGTAGAGATTTCAGGTTATTAACCTACAGAGGTGGCAGCAAGTTACAGGGAGAAAGAAAGTAGTCAGCCAGAGCAGAGGGAAACAAAAGCAACAACAAAATTCAGCATATTTTTTATATTCAGATCACACATTGGACAATGTTACTTCAGAGGGATCCGCAAACACAGCTCACTGTCTTTACTATTTTAAGACACTCACCCTCTTCCTCGGAGAGGTGGCAACAGCAGTTTGAGATATGGGGTAAAGAGGTGTATTTGGAGAATACCACTCTCCCAGGGGATTAGAGACATTATCTTAGCTGAGAGATAATTTATCCATAATGAGTGGAGTTTTCTTTTCCTTATTCTAATGCACTGAGTTTAATTATTTTTCGAATCAGGGAGGAAAGTCTGTGATTCTGCTACAAATTGCAAGTAGCATCAAGTTTTGCATTTAGGCATTAGAGAACTCTGAATGATGAATAACGATAAAAGGAAAAAATAGCTGCTGTTTTGGATTTAGCTGCACACATCATGGAAGCCTTCCTGTTAACACCAGTGCTTAAAAAAACAACAACAGTGACATACTTGGAATAGCAAACCGAACAGTCTCCAACAGAAAAAAACATGATGATTTCTCTTTCTGCAATAACTGGAAACAGAAAAGCTTCAGAATAACAACAGGAAAATAAATAAATTGCATTAAAAAAAAATCATAAGCAGATACTTTAAAGATGAGACCACCTGCCATGAGGTGCAACCCTACCTTATGCACAGCTTCTGACCACCCAAGGGTTTGGTCACTCTTTCTTCCCAGGCCCTGGTTAGACCCCCTTCCTGCTTTTACCAAGACTGTAATAATATTGAAAATATATTACAGTAATTGTCTTGGGGCAGGCTTTCAAAAGACCTGGGTTGTCTTATTAAAGAGGTTATAATGACCCAGAAGGAATCAGATCAGAATAATTAAAGTTTAAAGCCTTCTAAATTATTTTTAAAATCCTTCCTACAGTGATTTATCCCTTCAAGTTTGCAATCTAAAGAGCTAAAGAGATTGTGTAGGCTTATGCAGTGGGTTATGACACTAAAAACTTTATTATTTACAAAGCCAAAATATACTAACGAGTTACAGCAAGAGATGTCCACAGAGCTGACACATCATCGTGGCCCAAAGGCACCACTGTTGAGCTTCACACTACCTTAACCAAACGCCTTTGCTGCAACTTCATTTTTCAAAAAGAAATACTTAACATCCTTGTAATGAAGTACTGGCAGGCACGTTGAAAACCACTCCTGACACTCTGGAGGTAATGGAAATCCATCTCCTGAAAATTGGGAAGCCCTGGCTTAAAGTGTTTCTCTAAATGAAAGTTGGATGATGCCCCTTGACACATCTTTACCATCTCCAGCATCAATGATGACTGGGTGTCTATTCTCATTACAATCATCAATCGTTCATCTCTCCCGAAATAAACCTTGTAATGATCAAAGTTATCATCAGGCGTAATGGAATATTTACTGGCACTCGCCTTTCTAGAGATTTTTGACATTTATTTATCGTTTAGCCAAAAGAACAAACAGATGCTTGAAGTTGTTTATAAGCAGCAGAGCCAACAATTTAAGTCAATAATACATCCTAAATTGATTTGTACACCTCTGAGACCTATGTTCAGCTAGGTCTAGCTGAATGGGTTCTCCAAAGTCAAGCTGTGACATCCGGTGCCACTGCACTTGAAAGCATAAAAAGCCAATTATAATCAAAACTGCTACTTACCTGTGCAATAATGAGAGATAAAATACCTACAAGTCATTTGCTGGCGTCAGAAACAAGATCACATGCCCGACAGAAGACAGTGCATAATTATCATACTTTTACAATGGCGGTGGGAAAGAAACAGATCATAACCATGAATACAGACACCTCTTCCTTGGAGAAAGATACCTCTGAGGACAATTACAATAGCGACCTTATTGCTGCCCCAAATTTAACAAGGAATAAAGGATTCAGTAAAACAAAGTGCCAAGTGGCAATCTGGAATTTTGCTCAAGAGAAGAGACTTAGTACTTAAAAAGCAAGTAATAGTAAAACTGATAGTAAACGCAGCTGCAAGCATTGTTTCCTGCTGGAGTCACTTGCACAAACAGGTTGAAATGGAGACAACATGATGTGGCTCCACAGGGCTACCTGAGGTAGTGCTCATGGTACCGCTGCATCAGGACTCTGGTCACTGCATTTCTATATGGAACTAAACAACCACCATCTTATCATTTCCCTTCGTAAGATTCAACCCTCTGTCTCTTTCTTTGCTCTTTCCAACTTTACATAACTGTATAAGCCTGCAGCTTATCTGAATCCATCACCATCATCAAGCTCCTGAATCTTTAACTGGGCAGGAAAACAAGACCTCAGGGACAATACACCTACAGGGCAGGAAGATATGGGTAAGAGAGGGTGGATCAACACCTGCTTCCCATTCGCGTTCCTGGCTAGGCTGGGGGGAAGGAGATAAAACATCTCATACAAAAGCAGCCCAACACACTGTCTTGAAGCGGCCTGGAGGTCACTGGGACTGTCCCTGCGTGGCATGGCATAACATGTTCAATACACACGTTTACTAGGTCATTTGAAATTACTCCAAAGCATTTCCTAATCATCTGGACTTACCTGCAATAATCAGTACTTGCACAAAGGCAAGGTTTGTGCAGGTGAGACTAAAGCACATCAGTCAATTCCTTAGGATTACCAAGAACAGCATGTTTTTCCCAAAAATACCTAGTTATCTTTTCCTCTTTTGTCACTTCTGCCTATTTGCTCTCTCTCTTTCTCTGTCTTATGGAAGCAAAACTAGGTATTTCTAAAAGGCTTTCCCCTAAACAGGGACCCACATGCCCTATTGTATTGGTACCACTTGTTCATCTTTGCGTTATCCTATCCAATCTGTACCCCTCCAACACCTTTAAACCACAGAGCTATTTTCCATCTTATATAAACCTCTCCGTTTAAGATGTCACCATAAACTCTCATCCTCAAGATCAAGGAGGACTATGATATCATGCACTCCAAATCTCAATTGTTAATCGGAATAACATCATAAATGCTTTCATTCAATGGTGTACATAGGCATATCGTTTTTCTCCACTTATTGAGCAAACCAGGCTTTGGCCCTCACCCCTACAGATTACATGAGAAGCGCTGCAGACTTAGAGCAGGAGATCAGTGCTGTCTAGTTTTTATCTTCCAATTTTCTTTACTCAGTTTAGGGGAAAAACAATGACTCGTCCTGAAAAAATACATAAGCTTTACTTACATACTTTCCCTCAAAAACTTAAACAGGGTCAGATACGTGCTTCTAAGCAACTGCTGTATATATCGTGACAGTAAGTGGGGCTCGTAAGGAAAGCTATGGTATCAGCTCCAGGCTCCCTGGCCCAAAGAGCATCAACCGTGCAGTGCTAAAGGAGGAGCTTCCATATGGGAACAAACCAGAGCCAAAAACTCAAGTGAAGCACTTGTTTTCCATCTTCCTGAATGCAATGCTATAATCTATGCCATAAAGAGTTACATTAATTAAGAAAGTGGAACTTCTAACAGCCCTTGTTAGATGCAGCTCACAAAGAGCAGTGAGAAGAACCCTACTTCCTAATGGAATCCCAAGTCGGTCAACATTAAAGTTAAAAAATGTTCTTACTTTTGACAGTTGCTGTCCGGGTGCAATTGTAGAGGATGGCTAACTCCCCAAACACTTTGCCAGGTCCCATGGTGCACAGCTTCACGCCTTCTTTTGTCACTTCAACCTTCCCATCTGTAAGAAAAAGAGAAAGGAAAAAAAACCACCATTTTAAAAGGGAAATTAACATCTTTCTGTTTTGAAATGTATTTGATGATATTGTGAATAAAAGAGCCAGAGTCCTACAACTTGAAAACAAATTAAATATGCTGCAAAGCACAGCACATAAACTCAGAAAAAGGTTAAAAAAATAACTGTTGCAGCTATAAACTTTCAATGCTTGAGTTTTCTTAGTGGCGTATCGCTACAGTCTGGAAATACTTACTAGTAGAGTAAGCCCAATGTGAACTTTGTTTCATATATGACACTTTCAGGTGAAATTTTCTCCAATTTTTGTGTTAAAAAAAGGAAAAGATTTAGGTCCTTAACACCACACATGAAAACCATGGAGTAATTTTGCTCATTTTCACTGAGAAACTAATCCCCGAGAACACTCATCCATGAATAACACAGCTATTATCAAAAAGAAAATTACTTTGACCCATGGCCATTATTTAATTCCCATCTCAGTGTATCTTTTTTTTTTTTGAACATTTCATCTTAGGAGAATGAGTCTTCTTTATCTGCTTACCAATACCACGCTGGGAGGAGACACGGGATGGGGATTTAAAAGCAAAGGTTGAATTTAAAGCGAGCAGCTCAGGGCCAGGCTGGGGGTTTTAGAGGGCATTGGAGGAATGAGAGCCAGGAGAAGGACAGTAATCAAAGGCAGCTCCCTCTTGCACACCTGAGCAATGCCACAACTAGAAGCAGAGCGCCTGAGTGGAGGGAACGCAGGATGATCATGTTTACAGCCTATGGACAGAATTTAGGCTGTAAGAAAGGAAATGTGATGCAGAATATCAAGGATTTCAAATTATATCAGCCAGTAAAAAGCCTCCTCCCATCCCAAACTGTGAAACAGGTTGTTAAGGGACTCTGCTACGCCAGCCCCCAAGGCATGCCTGCCTGGGTCTCTGCATGCCAGCGGCCAGTAGCACATACAAATGCTGTGAGGTAGAACCAGTATGCCAAGCACTGGCTGGGTCCTTAAGTCCTTGCAAAAACACCAAGTGCCAATTAATTTATGAAGGCATTATACAATTCATTTGGGTTGTATATATATCAAGGCCAAGCTCATCCTTGGTGATCACAGCACCTCTGGGAATCACATGTAGGATATGGCCGCTTTTTGCCACCAGAGAAGGGAGTGAGAAGGTGTGAGAAACTCTGCAGACATCAAGATCATTGAAATGGGAGGGAGAGGCGGTGAGGTGCTCCAGGCACCGGAGATAAAGATGCCCTTGCAGCCTTTGGAGAAGACCATGGTGGAGCAGGTGTCCCCCTGCAGCCTATGGAATATGATGGGGAGCTGAAACCCCATCTGCAGCCTGTGAAAAGGCCCCATGCTGGAGCAGGTGGAGACACATCAAGGACACTGTGACCTGCGTTTAAGCAAGCCTCTGCAGGACCTGCAGCCCATGGAGAGAGAGACCAATACTGGAGCAGGCATGCTGTGGGGGGGCACACTTGTGATTCCACAGGGGACCAGGCTGGAGCAGCCTGGGCCTGATGGACTTCACCCCACGGAAGTGACCCAGCTGGTGAAGAGCTGAAGCCCTGTGGGAAAGGACTCATGTTGGAGAAGTTCGCGAAGGACTGTCTCCCGTGGGTGGGACCCCATGCTGGAGCAGGGGAAGAGTGCAAGGAGCCCTCCCCTGGGAAGGAAGGAGCGGCAGAGACAATGTGTGATGGATGGATGGATGGATGGATGGATGGATGGATGGATGGATGGATGGATGGATGGATGGATGGATGGATGGATGGATGAAGGGCTGAGCCTCTCCTCCCCTCCCCCCAGGGATGCCTTGGGTGAGATTTCCAAGGCCCAGTGAAGGTCCTGAAGCCAAAGCTATCCAGGAGAGCTGCATCCTCCCACAAAGCCACCAAACACACCTCGAGAGGCTTCGTCACACAAACCCAGCTGCTGCGGGGGAAAATGTATCAGCGTTTCTCTAAGTATTGTCAGAGATTGAAGAGCAGAGCAGCCTGAGTAAGGCTGGAGTTGGAAGGCAATGCTATTCGATCTTGGTAACTACAGCATGAGAAGAGGCACGGGCAGGCTGCTTCGTTATGGGTTACTAACAAATGTGTTGTTTAATTACACTTTAGCCTCCTGGAGAAAGACTCCCATCCTCCTGGTGTGTAATTAAGCAATCTGGAACATTAAACACCTAACAATAAACTCACCAAATTCACCTCTCATGGGAACACAGGGGCTAACGCAGCTATGAACAGGAGTTTCACCCGTTTCCCTAGCTGGCAGCTTTCCACTTGGGAACCAAATGTCTTTTCTGTTTTTGGATGTATCAACCAGAAAAAGAAATCAAAAGAAACTCATTACTATATTGATCAATTAATGGAGATAAATTTGCAGCTTCCTTTGAAATCCCCGGAAGACAAATAGTAAATAACACAAAGGATGCTTAACAAGAGGCAAGAAGAAAGGATGGCAAACCGCTGCATTTCTGCTGAAATACTGAGCATCACTGAACCCAAGACTGATATTTAATTTACAGATGAGAAAACACAAAATTATTTGTGGTAGGTGCAGCTAAATTCATCACAAGGATGATCTTGCATCCTTGGGCAGCTCCATGAAAGCTCTGAAACAGTGGGTTTTGTACCTACGAGTTTTGGTTGTAACTCAAGAGAGCTTGAAATGTGGAGCCAGCGTGCAAGATCTCAGGGATATGCACTAAGGCTTCAGGAAATGAAGCTTTTCCTATGAAATCCAAGTTCCAAGAGGGAACGGCTCTCCTTACTGCCCCGGTTCCCATCATATGTTCTCTGAACCCAGGAATTTTGCTTTTGTGAATTAAACTCTGTGTGCTAATTATGTCGTAGTCACAAATTTAATTGTGGAGTAATTAAAACTTTAATTGCTAAGTGGCTAGTTGACATCAGAACCAGTCAGATGAAGATTTGTTAATATTTTTGTTTGTTTCAAAACACAGACAGATAATGGTCTGCATTATTCATGGGGTTGTGCAGCATAACCATTGTGGCTGCAGAGGATTGCATTTCACAATGACAAATATTAATGATATCCAAAGTAAATCCATCAATGGTTTTGCTTAAAATAAGCAATTTAATTGCTTCTGGTGTGTCTTCCCCAGCCCTGCATTTCAGTCCACCCAGCTGGCAGCATTGCTATCCCATGCGACACAGCGCCAGTAAAACCATGGCTGCCAGGGGGACTGTTCACACCTCAGGAATGATGGGAAGAGTTCATGGGAAACAGTCCCCACCTGGAAAATGCTCTTATACCTATCTGCTCAGAGAAGTTATTGCTCTTAGAAGTCACTGTATGACTTCCCCAGGAATCAAAGTTAAATATGCATTGTTATAATTTAAAATACAGATGACTGAAGCACGTATGAGCAAAGCAGGATCAGTTCTGTCCTGTATAATAACGCCCGCACAGCGCACAGGCCGGTTTTATTTTGACGAGGACATTTGGTGCTTTGTCACTTCGAGTCCATCCAATTAAACATTAAATAACAACTCTGGTTGAACTGCATCCATGTTCCTCAAGTAAATTGAACGATAAACTAAATCGTGCTAATGTGACTCTCTCAATTAGTAAGATAATTTTTTCTTCCAATAATTAAATGGTCATTTTCTCTTTCCGGGCTCAGAAGAAAACAGATTAAGTTGACTTGAGGAATTTGTCAGCCTGCATGTAATTTATATAATGGGTAAAATTCTTCTGGTATGTTACTAGCTAAGACCCACGGGTAGAAAGTAGCTTGCTATTTCTCATCAAAGTCTTCCATGACTCACAAGTGCAAACCAGCCCCTTGCTTTCTTAGAGATACAACAAAATCTGAGAGGATACCTACGAAACCAAAGCCCCAGGAACATGGCAGTGGCGATTCTAGCTTGTATTTTTCTATTTCTCCTCCTGAGTAGAAAAAGGAGACAGCTAGAAGGCTTAATTCTCTGACCTCAGTTGCATATCCAGCAATGCCTTTGAGATGTGGGTAAGAGTAAGCAAGTTCATCATTAGTCACATTACTAGTCCCTTTACAGATCCTAAACCCTTAGGAAAAAAAAAGGCAGGTTGTTCCAGGAAAACACTCATTATTCCATTAACTTCCATGTAAGTTTTAAAACTAAAACCACTTGATACTGCAGAAATTAGGAAAATAATGAAGCAGGGTACAGCATGAGGTCCCACGTACATCAGGATACAGATTTCATTACACAAGGCCAAAATGACAGCAGGGATTTGAGGGGGTTCCCCACAAATTGGTGCAGAATTCATGAGTGACTGGTATTTTATTTTACACTTGGACTACAGCTTTATTTGTCAAGCTCTGCTCTGAAAACAGAACAATTACTTGTAATTAGTTTTCTTGTAGGAAATATCACTATGGATCTGTAGGTTTTCCTGAAGAAAGTAATATATCTTCAGGTGAGGGGAAGAGGGGGAACAAGAAAAGGAGGGGTTGAAGCCAAAGTGATACTCTCACACTTGCCATTTCCTCTGGAGCTGTCTAATAAGAGGGATTTCCACTCTGCTCTAACACAGTCCAGAGGTGTACACCTGTAATTTGCTTCAAGGCGATGCCATCAATACCACGAGGTCAACGGTTATCTCCAGTTACAAAACAGCGACACTGAGTTACTGTTAGTCATCAGCAATGCCAGGGTTTTATAACCAAACCTTGGGGTTTATAACCAAACCTTGGGTTTTTATAACCAAACCTTGCCAGCTGAGATAATCCAGCCACTCCTACCAACAGCAGGCTGATCCCTTCCCGGTCCCAGTTTCCATCACCTTCCCAGCCAGCTACTGAGACCAGTTTTAGCCCATTCAGTCCAATACCCAAATTTGCATGATTTTTTACAGAAGAACTGTAATAAGACAGAGAGGAAAACACATTTTGAGACTTTTAAATCGTGTTCCAAACCACAGAAACATTTCTAATCATTTCAAGTGTGTTGAAATTGTAGAAAAATGTAATTTTTCTTTGGATGCCTCCCTGATAAAGACTAAACAATTTCTGATGACACAGAATCACACAATCATTAAGGTTGAAAAAGACTTCCAAGATCACCCAGTCCAACCGTTCCCCTACCACCCATATTACTCACTAAACCATGTTACTAAGTGCCTCATCCAACCTTTCCTTAAACACCCCGAGGGACGGTGACTCCACCACCTCCACTACACTTTCCAGAATGATTGCATTCTGAGCTGGCATCTGCAGCAGATGTTTAAAGCTCAACCTGTTCAAGTTTTGCAAATGAGAGGGAACTGAAAGCCAGGCCAGATGGTCAAACTTGAGATTAAGAGCTCAGCAGCGTCTCACCTGTAACACAACCTGACAAAAACCCTCGAAGTGAGCTTCCCCCTCTTTTTGTATGTTAGATAAACTCTAATGAGAGGAAAGTGAGGCAAGTCACAAAGAGCAATGACCTCAAACCTGCTGTGCAACTGGTGAAACTGTGACAAGTCCCCCTCCTACACTCCAGTAACCCCTTGTTCAGTCAAAACAACTTATCTCACCTCCTACAAAATACACTCAGAGACAGTTGGTCCAAATCTGATGGACAGACAGTCCAAATGGACCACTGATATCGCACATGGCTGGGGCAATGGAGAAGACAGAGCCACTGTCCTTCCTGGCCAGATAACCTTATCTGCAGGGGAATTCCAGTGCCAAGATTTATTTGGAGAAGTTTAGCAGATAGGATGGACCCCACCCCTTTCTCTATCAGTAGAAACTGATGTCTCTTGTCCACAAGAGACATCCAAAGCCCAGTAGGCATCTACCAAGCCATGCTACCCCACCTCACTACACTTACTCATTGTAACCTTTCAAAAATTACATGCCTTAACTACTCTTTAATGTTTTCTTTTATAATATGATTTTAAAAGCAGGCTCAAAATAGTGAACCAAAGCATCCAATCCCAGAGGCATGAAGTAGTGGATAACAGTAACACTTCTTGGATTTAAATCAAGACTTACTCTAGAGAAGGGATTACTGGAGATAAGAGCAGATCTGCATGTGAGTTTCTAACTAGTCTGCAGAAACATTCTGAAAAACAGCGAATGGAAATCTGTAACAGCAGCCTAGGGGCAGAGAGGAGCTTGGAGGATTGAGAGTGTCTGAAGAAAGGATAAAGAGACTTCTTCTGGGCTTTAAGGTAGGGATTAAAACCTAGCTGAGAGAAAAGTAGGGAAGTGACACAAAGCACAAGGAGCACAAGGTGTACCCAGTGGAGCGGGGAATAGATATGCAGAGCAAGGAGACACACAGAGTGTGGCAGGGCAGAGACAGCATAAACCAAGTCAAGACCAGTTGGGTTGGTTGAAAGAGAACTTTGGACATAACCAAACCTGTCATGAAGGTCAGCCTGCCTTGGACAACACCACGTGCTAACATCCTCACACACCATATAAAACGTACATCCATCCATCCATCCATCCTCTTTCCAAACTTAAATTCCAAGATCCTTACAACTCTACTATGTACATCCAGGGGATGGATAGGTGACCTCCAGAAGTCCCTTCCAACCTCAGTTATTCTGTGACTGTACAAATTACTTCTGATGTAAGGTTTGTATTTAGCCTAAAGGTGTGCACGTAGCATTTTGCAACTTGTGTTGGCAAGCACCACACAATGACTTGGTGTGCAATGAGGCTGTAGAACCATATTAAAAGCTCCAACGTGGTGAAAAATGCTGCTAGAGAAACTTAAAGTAGATTGTGCCTTGGCAAACAGATAAGGATTCAAGGAGGTCGTTAGTGGAATTTCTTGTCTCCACTGCACTGATCCTAGTTCACCCCCCTCAACTGGAGACTCTCCTGAAAAATTACCTGGTCTGCCTGATTCACTGAAGATGCTCTGAAAACAATGGACTGGGGTGCAGAGGGAGGGATGTGAAGGCTGCTGAGTGGGATCCAACATGGCAGACCACACTGTTATTCAACAGCAAGAACAGACCACATTCGTTGCATGACTATAGAAACCTTATTACCCAAAGGATCAGTTAAAGAGGTAAAAAAAATAAAAAAGAAAATCCAACCAAAAAACCTCCTGCTTCAGTTTAGGATAATTTAGGGAAGCAATGTAAGACTTGGTTTGCCCAAATCTGTTTAGCCCTGCTCTCAAAGCCCAAAACTGCTTGGACAATAGATGGCTCCAGCATGGGATGGAACAAAAAACCCACAGGTCCATCCACAGAGCAGCACCATCACAAGCCCTGGCTGGACAGATTTCAGGGGCCAGAGCAGCCGCTGAGGTAGAAGGAAAAGAAGAGAATTTTAAGGAACTCAAACAGGGAAGGTGAAATGCATGAGAGCACGCTTTCCTGCGGCCGGTGGGAGATGTGCACAGGTCATGTTGACGGGTCATGCCCATACATAGTTAACCCCATTGCTTCTGTAACCTACAAATGGGGGAAAGAAGCAATCAAATGAAGTAGGTGAGTTTCATATTTATCCTAGATAAAATATTGAAAAGCCCAAATGCTTTTCAGGGAAATTTGGTTCGCTCCTCTACTTTGACTCAGTCTCTCCTTGATTTTCACGTTTCAATCTCACGACCAAACAAACCCAACCACCTCCAATCAGAATTGCTTTTCCCCCAAGCAAGGGACTTTGTGGAAGGATGCAGCCCACCCTGTTTGTCCCAAATCCCCATTTTGGCTGAGGAGCTCTTAACCTGGAATTGGGCCTGCGATGCCACATGTGCAAATCACCCCTTTCTGGCACAACCCACCAGCGTATCTGTACGCAGACAGATGTAATGAAGAGGACTTTGCTGCAATAGGAGGTCTGCAGGAACTAGATAGCACTTCAGAAACAAATGCAGCCCAGAAGAAACATATTACCCCGACTTGCAGTAAACCTGCATGGTGTGAGAACACATTGTGAGCCAGTTTGCCCTTGGCTATGGGTGCCTCACATCAGAGATCCCTTTGGATAAATCCCCGCTGGAATATTTCTACATGAGATCGTGTTTCTTGAAGCTGTGCACACAATCTTTAGTAAATGGGCCACAGCAGCCCCTCGGGCAACTGTGAGTTTGGGAGGGAAGTGTGAAGAAGCTCCAGCTGTACTCTAAAACTCTTTGATAAATGACACACCGCCTTTCTGAATAGAAAGAAAATGGGTTTAAGATTTCTAAAGCAAGAAGGATTCAAGAAGGCAGGGCCATGACATGGCAGCTGGGAGCTGTGCGAAGGAGATGGATGGACAAACTCCAGTTCATAAAAGCAGCTCTGGTTTATGCTGGTCTCCAAAGTGCACAGACTTAACTCTCCATAGAACAAAGCAACAGACCAGAAACTTTACACTCATCATCTTTGTGGTCTCTGTAATAATACTTCTGTTTACTGACATATTTCAAATGCTGAGAAACTCATAGAACCACAGAGTGATCAGGGTTGGCAGGGACCTCTCGAGATCATCCAGTCCAATCCCTGCCAGAGCAGGTTCCCCTCCAGCAGGCTGCACAGGACAGTGTCCAGGATCACGGTGTTTGAATGGCTGCAGAGATGGAGACTCCCCAACCTCTCTGGGCAGCCTGGCCCAGGGCTCTGCCACCCTCCCAGGAAAGAAGTTCCTCCTCAGGAACTTCCTCTGTTCCAGTTTGTGCCCATCACCTCTTGTCCTGTTCCTGGGCACCACTGAACAAAGACTGACCCCATCCTCCTGACCCCATGCCTCAAGGATTTATCAGCATTGATACAATCCCCCTCAGTCTTCTCCAGGCTGAACAGTATCAGGTCCCTCATAAGTCTCTCTTTGTCAGAGAGATGTCCCAGTTCCCTCAGCATCTCCATAGCCCTTTGTTGTCCCCTCTCCAGTAGCTTCCTGTCCTCCCTGACCCGGGGAGCCCATCACTGCACACAATATCCCAGGTGAGGCCTCACCAGGGCAGAGCAGAGGAGCAGGAGAGCCTCCCTGGACCTGTTTCCCACTTTTCTTGATACACCACAATTTATTAGTTTTTGTCAGGCCTTCTCAGACACTTCATTAACTTTACCTCAAAACACCGAGATGTTTTCTGTTGAACACATTGAGAAAAGACATATTCTGTTCACCTGCCCTGAACAGCTGTTAGATTACCCTATCCAAATGTATTTTCTAGTTGCAGCTCTCCTCCCTTCCCCTTTCGAGCTCTGGCTTTCATTTCCTGGCTTTTCAAAATATTTTGGAAGTGTTTCAAAACGTTTTGCCAAAACAAAAGGTTGAAGCTATAAATGTAAACTCTGGAAGTGACCAATCTTAATTTATTCCTTTAATTAGAATGAAAACCAGTTTTGTGATGTGGTAAGCAATAGCAGGACATGCAATCATTGTGATCTCTTATTAAACACAACAGAACAAAACCAGAGGTTGAGGTCCCTTTGAAGAGCAACAACATCATTCTCTTTTCTCCCTTTCTACTGATGACAATCATGGGCTTGAAAGACAACAATAAAAGAGCAGATACACTAAAAAAAAAGACAGGCATTTCACTGGAAGTACACAAAAAATAAGAAAAAGCTAAAATTGAAAAAGAAATTAAACACAAGTAATATTTTCTACTCTTATACATGTGCTTACTCCCAAGTACTACCGTGCATAACCCCTCCCCAAATACTGCTTAGAACACATAATTGACTGTCAAACACCTATGGCTCCAAAAGACAATCCCACTTTGCAAAGAAAAAATTGTTTAAGGGAAATCCTGGATAAGAAACTCTTCCAGTCTCTGGTCCCATCCTTGAAAGACACTTTGAGGGGTTAAAATGTGCCCTATGGAGCATGTGAAAAGGCCTACTGGGCTCAAAAGTACCACAACATCAGCCAGACAAGATACAGGCATTGGTCAATTCTGATCTCAGAGTTAGGAAAACAAAGACTGACCCCCACATTACAACTTCTCTGGCTTAACAAGACGTAGGTAGCTGAAGGACCAGAAGTGCCCAAACCACTGAGCCCTGTATAAAGACACAGATCAGAGGACAGAGGTCTGTGGAGGTACATACTCTTCACCTACAGCTAGCAGAAGCCTGAACCGGTCCAAAAATACTCAAGACCTGAACCAAGGTTTAAGGTAGAGATCCTGCAATAACCAGAAGCATGCTCTTTCAAGCAGTACCACCACAACATCAAGTTTTATTAGCTCAGTTTTGGTTGGATTCATTCAGGCACTACTTTGCTGTAATGCTTTTAAATTGCTTTGCTTTGTTAGCCATGTGGCATATGCTGCTTCATTACCTCTCCCACTTCCTCACTATGGATGCTAACTAACACAGAGAGAATGGCATGGATAACCCAGCTGGAGAACATGTGGAGATGGAGACTTATTTGGTCCTTTCAGAGAGACCATAGGCAGCCTGGCATTTGCCTTCAACCCTGAGGCTCTCTACCTACCCTGATGGCCACTGGTGGCAAGTAACATGAAGGACTTGGGCCAGAGCATGCAATGTTCATGCAGGCTCTATCACGGGAAGGTTTTAGGACCAAACTGGTAAAGCCTGAATAGTCTGGACCTTGCTTGAGCAGGAAGTTGCACTTGAGACCTCCTGAGGTCCTTTCTGACCGTAACTACCATACAATCCAAATTTCTTCCTCTATCTAGAAAAAGATTACATCTTTGTAATTGCAACTCTGCAATTACATCATTACCTTTACTAATGAAAGATGCCCATCTCTCCTATTTTTCGTGTTTTACTGGTGAGACTGAACTATGGCTGCCCTCATGGGCTGGCAGCCGGGAAAAGCTTGGACCTCAGTCTGAGCCGGCAGGCAAAGTTCTCAGCTGAGGGACTCGTCTGAAGTAGGAAAAGGTCTCAAGTAAATCAATGTTTTCAGCTGACATCTGCAATAAGCCCGGGTTTCTGAGTGACACAGAACCTGTCGCGTTTTGGTGTTTTCATTTCTCCTCCAGACACAAAGGGTTTTTTGAATAGTTGGTCAATAAAACTTCATAGCGCTTTTGACAGCAAAGTGTTACTGATAAAATAGGCACTTCCAAACTTTACTCTTTATTTTCCCCCTAAAGCAAAAAGCGAACAAGTTCTTTGGAAAACAAATCCCTTTCCATTTAACAAAAACAATTCTCACCAAGAGGGTCACTGCTAGATCACCAACCATCGTTGGGAAACCAGTTGACAAACACATTTTCAGCTGGTTCTGGATCATCAGATACATACTCAGCTTTCCCCAAAGTCACTCTTGGCAGCAAGACCCTTGAGACCAGCAGACCAGATGGGTCAACACCACCAACTCATCCGTTTCCACCTGCTCGGGTGCCTTGTTCTGGCATCCCAGTGGGCTCCTATCAAGCAGAGAAGATCCTTGCCGGTACTGCAATGGGACTTCTTATGCCACAGCAGCACTGGCTCTGAGAGAAGTACGTATGGCACTAATGTCCTTCTCTACAGGTTTTACATAAAAGCTTCTCTGCCTGCAATAGGGTAATGAATGGAGCTGTTTTAAAACTTGGCAGGTGAGAATATCCTTGCTACACCTCCGGCTGGTATTCATTCACTTTACAGGAGGGAGTGAAATGATCTAGAGACTCTCCACTGATGTGAGGCAGAAACATCTGCTGAAAACAAAACCATCAGATTCATGGAACAGAGCGAGGTGAGCAGGAGGAGGGAGCAGCAGCCCAACACACAGCCAGGGAAATGGCTATCAGCATAACGCAATGCGTTATCGCAGCAAAGCGAGACAGGAGAGCAGTATTTGCAAGGAGCTGGAATACCTCTCAGCTCCATGAAGGAGGGGAGGAAATGTGCAGCAGGGGGACTTGGCAGCTGCTCCCCTTCCAGTTTCTGTAGCACAGCCTCTTACGTAGTTGAATCTGTGATTTTGTCTGCTTCACATGGAGGAGACGCCTAACTCTGATTTAAGACCTCAAAAACACCCTTTGGCTAAAGGAGGACAGACCATAGCTTCCTTCTGGTAGGGAGAGAGGGGAGAAGTCTCACCACAATTTTATAAAACATGTCAAGTTTGTCATAAACCATCCAGAACAATCAAGAGGAGCCCCAGGAATATGAGTAAGCATCAGTAGGAGCCAAACCGCTGACTCCTCGTAGACCCTCACATGCCTGGAGATTTCAAAATAACCTTGCACAGGACATGCACCTAACAATGACTTCCACGTGTTTGACGGACTTTGTTCTCATGTTGTCAGGCACCGTTTCCAAAACTGACTCTCAGTTCATCCTGCAAATGAGTGTTAAGTCCGACCTTCACGGCTACCCAGAGCTTTTCGGATGACGCAGGTTGTTTCCTTCAGCAGTATAGAAACGGAGCTTGAAAAAAAATCAGAGGTCACTGAGCAACAGGGAAAGGATGCAAGACACGCAGGTTGGAATAAACAGCATCATTCTTCCTTGCTTGTGACCAAAATGAGAGAGTAACAAGCAAAGCGGGGATGCTTTGAGGAAGTGAGATGTTTTAGGCTATGCTGAATGTACCCTTCACCAGCCAGGGAGGACCGTCACCTCCTGGACAGGGATCGTGATGCTGAAAAAATCAGGTGAAATATGGAGCTGTGCTTTTTCTGAAGGCTGTGTGTGGATGTCTGACTCCTGCTGACAGCTGAGAAAGGGAACGGGGGAGCTGTTTTGGAGAACATTAAGGAGTTAGTGGTTTGGGAAAAATACATGGGCTGTGAATTTTGGGAGGTCATTTCATTTAAAGAATAAAAATCGAGGCGGGGGGGCAGGGTGTGGAAATGAGAGAAACTGGGTATGTAAAACATGAGTCATTATACTGAGACAGAGAAAAGGTGAATTTATCAACCAGAAGCTACTCCATCAAGTATCATCACCTAAGAGTCACAGCAGCCAGTCTGAGGCAAGAAACCAAGGCCTAATCTAAACAAAATGCTTCATGCTTGCAGACCTATTTGCACTGTACTGCATTTGTTCCTAGGGCAGCACGGACAGACATGAGCTAGGAGGTGTTGTGGAAGTTGTAAAATCACACAGCATGTGCTTGGTAGGCTCAGGCAAGAGCAGTGTGTGAGTCCAAAAAGACACTTTCCATATACAGAAACTAGAGCACAGGCACCTCCAGCTCATTTTTTGTAAAGAGTAGCCTCTTTGTGCTAAAACAAGACCAGAACCAGCTCAGATTTATACTTTTCTTATAAGGGCCGATCTGCTTGCCTGTTTTCTTGGGAAAGCCCAACAGAGCAGCCTTTTTCTCCAGCAGACACACCAGGCCAGCTGTAACACTAGGAAATCCTTCTTTCAGGTGTATTTTGACCAGATTTGCTTCTCACTTTTGTTTTTCTCTAGAAAACCCGACACCACAGAACCCACATCAGTACATAAAACGTGGGCGAGAAAAGCAAAGCAGCTCTGCAGCTATGGGAAAGGTATCCCAGCTCACAAGGAAGGCAAGCAATTCTGAAGCCAGGAACTGGGAAGACATGTGTACACTGTGCTCTGGAAGAGAAAGCTTAGGGTGTGGAGTAGCAGCATTCCTGGGAATGGATATCCTAGGGGCTGAGAAAGGAATAATTGAGGCTGCTCACATACAACCATGGTAACGTTCTGCACCTTCCTAGACAAGACGACATAAAAGGGCTGCGAGGATGCTCAGAGATATTTTGCATACTATTGGGTACTGGCCACTTGATATATCAAGGTAAGAATAATTATTTATTCTTTCGAGGCTTGCTGGGTGATTGCTGCTAGAGGAAGGGATTGCTTTGCAGGACAAGCTCTTGTTTAAAATCAAAGCAGACAAATGGGAAAATTACAAGATGGAAACACCTTGTAATGCAGAGGGATGTGTTTCCCAGTCAGATGTATCTGAAGTCTCTTTTGAAATCAGGAGCAAGCTGAGTTTTAATTAGTTCTGCATACATAAAGTGCATGCTGAACTTGCAAGCAGCAAAGTCACACCTCATGGCCGCTGCAATTTGGGCTTCTCCAGGTTAATCTGATGTCTCCTCTTTGAAACACGGTTAGGTGCTACTTCATCTTTGCAAATCGGCATCTTGCCTCAGCTGGGTCCAATGTGATTTATTCCAGACTGCAGACATCAGAGAGAAGCAAGCCTCAGAGCACAGACGCTAACAGTGGAGGCAAAGCAGACTGGCAAGTCCCGTTTTGCTTCTGCCTTATGTCGCCGTTTTCTTGACTGTGGAAGAGGATGGGGGGGAAATAAATAATTTGATATTGCTCTTCTGGGGATGCAATTTTGGAAAACAAAGCAGACCCAGATCTGAGGATCTGCCTACGACCAGCTTTTCAGCTCATGGTCAGCAGCTATGTGCTGCAATGAAGTGAGATGTTCTCAGCAAGCCAGAAGGAAGTTTTAGTACTCCTGTTTGAATGAATTGTACATGAAGAGCACAAGGGCCAAAGGCTAAAGCCAAACTTATCCAGTGCAAGGGCACAGCCAAACAAACTTAGAGCAGCAGGTTGGATTCTGGATGGGCAACAGACTTTGCAATCTTATAATTATTTTCAGGACAGCAATGCTCAATTTCATGTCCACAGCATCCTGTGAATCTCAATGCCTATTTCCAGACACAGATTCCCACACGTGAGGCCCTGACACTAAATATTAGCAATTCTCTCTCTGCCACCAAGGGATGGCAATTATCGTCCTTATCCTCTGCTTGGCCTTGCACTTCTGCCTGCCTAGAAACTTCCCCCTAAACATCCACATTGGACACCTCCCACGTCACACCAAGAAGCTGAATGCTTGCTTACAACACCACATGGTTTGCTAGAGGAACACAGCCCTTTCTTTGCTAGGGAAGAAAGCCTCTGGAACACATGAAAACTCCTGGAGCACAAGCCAGCACTCCGTGGGGTAATTAATTAATTACCAGCACCAAATACTTCAGTTTTCATTTATGCAGGCTAAAAGTTGCAGGCTTTTCTACTCCTCATGGCTGTAAACACTCACACCTAGGGGGTTTTTGGTTTTTTTTTTTTTCCCCATGCTCAATCAAAACCTTGCAGATCTCACCTCAATCAGGCACTGAACATGTTAAAATGCACAACGTGATATGGAGTCAGCACTTGAAGGCATCAACACTTGGGCTGCAGCACACAAACTGCTGTCTGTTTACTTCCTCTGCTTACTTCCCTGGCTACACATCCAGCCTGGGGGACCAGATGCTGGAGGCCAGCCGTGCTGAGAGGGATTTGGGGGTCTTGGTCAACAGCCAGTTACCCATGAGCCAGCAGTGTGCGCAGGCAGCCAGGACGGCCAGCCTGGGGTGCATCAAGCACGGCTTGGCCAGCCGGGCCAGGGAGGGGATTCTCCCACTCTACACTGCACTGGTACAGCCTCACTTCGAGTATTGGGTGCAGTTTTGGGTGCCACAGTACAAGAGGGACATAGAAATATTGGAGAGCATCCAGAGGAGGACAACAAGAATGGGGAAGGGTCTGATGGGGAAGTCAAACAAGGAGAGGCTGAAGTCTCTTGGTTTGTTCATCCTGGAGAAGAGGAGGCTGAGGGGACACCCCATTGCAGTCTGTGGCTTCCTGACAAGGGAGAGCAAAGGGGCAGGCGCTGATCTCCTCTTTGGTGACCAGGGTCACCAAGGGAATAGCATGAAGCTGCAACAGGGGAGGTTTAGGTTGGATGTTAGGAAGAGGTTCTTTACTAGGAGGGTGGTCAGGCACTAGCACAGGCTCCCCGGAGAAGGGATCACAGCACTGAGCTTGGCTGAGGTCAAGAAGAATCTGGACGATGTGCTCAGTTCCATGCTCTGACTTGGCTGTCCCTGTGTGCAGCCAGGAGTTGGACTCAATGGTCCTTATGGGTCCCTTCCAACTCAGGACATTCTGTTGTTCTATGATTCAGTTGCAGAAGTTCACACAAGGCCGACGTCTGTGGATGAAGATTAAAGTTGCAGAAAGGAGCAATAGTTAAGGAAGAGTGTACACAAAAGAGCTGGAAAGGTTATGGATGAGAGCATTGGAAAAGAAGCAAAAGGCTCAGAACCACCCACAGATCTTGTGTGCTGTGATTTATTTCTCTGCCAGTGCAGAGGGAGGTGAGAGAAGGAGGAGGAAAAGCCAAAGAGGGTCCCACTGCTGAACCTGCCCATAGAATTTTCCTCTGAGGGAGGTTATTTACTCCTAATTCACAGGAACGTCATTGTATTTTCAAGAACTAACTCCCATCTATTTCCCGAGAGGATATATTAATTTCTCCTCCACTGAGCAGCTTGAATGAAGCTTTTCTCTACTTTGCCAAGTGGTTGCCTTCCTCCCACAGCCTGTAATTGCCCTGACACTTCTCGAGGTTTTTAATAACAGGTATATAATGTTATATTGAACGCTAGCGGATAGAAAACTGTACGTTGCACAACACTGCAGAGCCATAAATACAGATGATGATTATGGCTTTCTCTAGCGCACTGTGTTTGTCATCAAAGTGGTGCAAACTATCCCAGAGAGGAACACGGTGAGGATACTCCAAACTCGCCCACAGGAGGAAGCCGCGTTCCCTAAAAATCAATTGATTAAGCTCTGGTTCGACAAGTCCTCTCCACCCAATGTCACAATTGCACACCACTCTGCTAACATCATCTACCCCCTGGAAACAGAGTACCATACCATTGTTGTTACATCTTTGAGCTTCAGACTTTGCAAATTTGATTACATAAAATGAACCGTATAAACCCACCTCAAAGCCACGAACTGCAGCCATGTGCAACAGGTTAGAAGGAACACTAAGCAGAAACCCTACTCACTAGGGCACCATACCGCCGGCAGCTACCAGAGCCCTGAAAGGACCATTTAAAGGGAGGAGAGAAGGAGTAGCATCTGCTGCTAACTCTGGGTGGTACCTGGCATCCACGAGTACCCAACCACATTAAAGCAGTTTATACCAATGGGGCTCCTCAGACACTGTGGCTGCAGAAAGAGGAACCCCAACTTCAGAAGAGGCTCTCCACTTGGGCGTCAAGATGGAGAAGTAAGATGTGGGGCTCGTCAGTGGGCAGATGAAGTCCCCCACAACCACTACAATAGCCCAGTGCTACAAACCTGCAGACAAGGACACACCTCAAGAGTACAAAAGCAGAACAAAACCAAATGGCAGCACCAAAACTTGAGAAGACGCTCACTAATGGCTGCACCAGCAGAGCAGGTTGACATTTCCCTCCACTACAAAGCATCCTCAAAGTTTAACACACAGTGGGAAAAAAACCCACATGAATGGCAAAAACCTGGGATGTTCCCAAGGCAGAGCACTGGCTGGCAAGAGAAAGGCATCCAAAACAGAAGACATTGTTCTTACACAGGTAACAGACCTGGAAGCTTCAGGGACGGCAAATCCAAACCAAGCGTACCTCTCTTTACCTACACAGCATGGCACTGGAAATAAAAGTTGGGATGTGGAAGAGTTGGCTGAGCCTGCAGGTAGGACAAGCCACAGCCTTCGCCTGCTGCCACAGCCATCACCACCCCGCCCTGCCGCTGGCTCTGAGCAGGAGAGCTCAACAGGTTAGGGATTGTTGTGATGTTTTCCATGAAGACGACAACAACTCCACACCTAGTGCAGGATAGGAACCTGAACGGCTCCTACTCGCACTCTCTGGCCATCAATAAGGATGGGATTGCTGCCAAGGGAATTGCAGGGAGATAGTTCGTGGTGCTGCCAGCTGAAACATGAGGTCTGAAACCGAATAAGCAATGTCACGCCAAGTCGTTAATAAGGAGAGTGAGCTGGCTGACAAAAGAAAACCCACTTTCAGCTCCTCTCAGACAGCGCCGTCTCTGCTTTCCCTCCTGCCTTCCCCACTGCCAACAGTGACACAGCTGCAACCGGGAAGCACGTGGAACGAGTAACTCAAGAGAGTTAGGAAGGATTGACACCTTCTAAACTATCTAATCCCACCTGCAAAATTGTCGCTTTTCCTACCACCTAACTGTGCTGGGAGATCCTGAGGGTCTCCTGCGGCTACTGGAGCCTGAAGTACCTCTCTCCTTCCTGCTGAAGAAGCTATAACATCACCGAGGCTGAAGGCTGCTTAATTATTCCTTGGCATGTAATCCATTTTAGCCATTAGGATTAATGAAAGGGTCGCATGGCCTGCGGGTCTGAGCACCCACGCTATGTCACAGGGACACAGCATTGATTATGTTGCTCCGTGGCCACTCTGGCGACAGTAGAAAGCAAAAGTGTTTGGCAAAGTGTCCTCTCCCCTTACTGATAGCCCAGTGATACTGCTGATGGTTATGGCAGGAAATACACAATGCCCTGAGAAGTTACCAAAGGTCAGGGCTGAAGCATCAAAAATTTAGATCCAAGTCCTGGCATATCCAGAAAACAAGCTAGCCTGGGAGTCACCACTGGGAGGTAGCCAGCTCAGGACCTAGTCTGGGACACACATCTCATCTTTGGGAATTCAAAAGTTTGGCAGAGCTTCACATATTTGAGGGCTATACATTTAAGGCTTCTCCTTTCTGCCAGGACTTTACTTTTGGGTTTGTATTTATTTATCTGTGTTTAATTAGATCATAGAATCATAGAATCATAAGGGTTGGAGAGATCATCAGGTCCAACCCCAATAACAGAGGCACCCTAAAACCAGGCAAGAGAAGCCTTTGGATTATTTTTTAATGAATCTCTGCAAACAGAAGGAAATGAGGATTCCTCAAACAAACCAGAAACAAAGAGTTACTGGAATAGTCTTCACAACTTCCAGCACACGGTAAATCCCAAATTAACATTTCATTTTTGTCACTGGATGATACTGAAGCAGGCTGCTAAGAGAGGGAACATTACTTTGGATGCCTTGAGATGGCAGGATTCAAAAAGGAATTAAAAACACTGAGGGGGAAAAAATAAATATAGAAACATGTATGAATGGTTCACCTAGCACATGTCTTAGGAGGATGGGAACCTCCATCACACCCCCAGAAATGCTGGTCTGACTATGCTGGTGTCTTAAATACCATCTCACCATTCACAGACACAAACTTAAAAGCACTTTTTCAGCGGCAGACACACGTTTGCTGCATTTTTGGAGCTATGTTAGGAAGAGAAGAAAAATAGAGGGGGGAGGAGAAGGCGGTACCACCTCACTTTGTCATCAAAGCAGCTCTGGCAACACGCCGGAGACAGAGAGAGGAAAACAGAGCAAATATCAACATCAATTGACACTTCTGAATTTCACTGCCCAAGATCAAACCAGTGCAGTTATTAATGTTTAACAATGCACTCAAGTGTTATAGTCTTTGACCCAGCCCAGCTCCAGGACCGAAATGTGCCAAAAAGCCATCCCACTGCTTCCTGACAGAAAATAACTCCTCAATCTGGGAAATAACCCCATCAAAGAGGAAAAGAAATGAGCTTGGTTCCTGAAAGCGTCCTGGCTCTGCGCACTTGGACACTGTAATCTGGGAAACGGTGATTCATTAAATCCCGCAGGGTGGGATTTAATCACATGGAGGATGGCCTGTAAGAGCTGCTGTTCGTGAACACATCCATCCATTCCCACTGTCATACATGCCACCCGCCTGACCGAGGCAGGATGCATTCAGGTCTCTCACCCACGCAAGCCTGGAAAGCAAACCCTGGACCACAGATGGGAGCAAGTTAGCACTGCCATCGATTAATTCATAAATTCCTGGCTCTTTTCATCAAGACAAATGACAGTGTATACCAGCACACTTGTGCTCACGTCCCAAGCTGATGTCCAGTGAACCCTGGCTCTCAGCAAACTGTGCTAGATAAGTTGATTAACAGAAAGCAAGATGCAAACAACTGCCCACATGCCCAATTAACACAAATAAAATGATAAATATATCCCTGCTCCATTTATTCAGAGGATTGGAATTCAGAGGTAGCCTGCTTTCAGGTCACAAAGAAATGCATCTTCTGTCCCTGCCCTCCCCTCTCTCCCGAAAGACAATTTGGGAGGCAGCAGCGACTGGAGAAACTTCAGTGGGTGCAGAGGGATCTGTCTCCACCCCAGGAGACGGGAGGCTCCATCACTCATTCCATTCTCCCTTTGCATTTTAAGGGTTTGATGTGCCTGAAGCATTTCACAGGTCAAACCAGAAAAAAAAACTGGGACTAGGACAGGCCTCAGGACATGTGGAAACTGAAATGTAGCTCTTCAGCATATTCTAATGATACATAGTAACTGGTTTGCAGAGGCGAGACTTACAATACTTGCAGTTACTTCATACTAAAATCACCTTTCTTTTTCCTGAAGATCATTTCCTTACGCACACAGTGGATTTCAGGTTTTGTTTATAGGCTCAAAGCATGTTAATGAAAGGCAAAACCTTTACCCATTCATTACACGCTTCCTTAAATCAAATCTTATTATAGTTATTTACATTTTCCTTACTTGGATAATTGTGTTCACGGGCAATTTGGAAAATCCTAATGTTATAAAATAAAGGCATGAGGTACGTGCTTCATTTCACGCATCCGGTTCATACCTCCTTCTCGCAGAGGAGAGAGGAGGAAAGGCCTCCATCCGCTCGCTCCGCTAAATGGATTGCGACGGCGCAGGCTCCGGTGTTCCCACAATCGATCCCTATTTACTCTGTGCAATTATACCCATGAATAGCAGGGCACGTCTACATCCGATTTCATTGGAGGGAAAAATAGACTAAATCTAAGGGAACAAAAAGCAAATCTGGAACTTGTTTGAGAGGTTTAATAATAAAAATCAGTTTACATTAAAATTTTAAACCTGTTGCATACTAGATGCTGGAAGATCTTGCTACAAGTGCCCAGCTCTGGGGTCCCCAGTATAGGAAAGACATAGAGCTGTTGGAGTGAGTCCAGAGGAGGCCATGAAGGTGATCAGGAGGCTGGAGCACCTCTCCTCTCCTATGAAGACGAGTTGCGAGAGTTGGGCTTGTTCAGCCTGGAGAAGAGAAGACTGCGGGGAGACCTAATTATGGCCTAACAATGCTTAAACAGGTCCTACAGAAAAGTGGGAGAGGGGCTGTTCACCAGGGAGTGCAGGGACAGGACAAGGGGCAATGGCTTCAACCTGAAAGAGGGCAGGGTTAGATCGGACATTAGGAAGAAATTCTTTACTATGAGGGTGGTGAGGCCCTGGCACTGGATGCCCAGATAGGCTATGGAAGCCCCATCCCTGGAGGTGATCAAGGCCAGGTTAGATGGGGCTTTGGGGCACCTAAGTTAATTTGCTCTGTTGGTGGCTTTGTGGCAATACTCAGAAATTATTCTTAATAAATTGCTCAAAATTGGTTCCTAAATGTAAGGAAATCATCAGCACTTGCTCGCTGAACACTTTACACCATAAACCAGGCATGCAGTGGCAATGCAGGTCTCGATTCTGTAACCCATACGTGTCCGTGAAGTTACGTGTTTGGCACCAATAAAAGGTTGCAAAATTAAGAGTGGTATGTGATGAAATAGAGCTCCTTTAAATGCCCTGAGCAGCTCCATGATGAAGAGCTACTCTTTGGAGAGAAGCAAACCAAACTGTGTTGCAAACCATGCTGCTGGTCTGGAAACGTGTCATCTTTTCCTGTCAGTGGGGTGCATAGTCTAGATGCTGATGGTGAGTTGGTGGCTTTTGGTTGGTGATACATGTTTAATTGTCTTCTGATTTGCAGCAGCAGCACTCTGTAAGCATGTTGGGAAAAGATAAGGGTTGATGAAGTAAGAGCAGTAAATCTTCCGTGACGTCCTTTCACTACCAGATTGTTTGAGGAAAAAGCAAATCACAGAATCACAGAATCCTTTGGGTTGATAAGGACCTCAAAGATCACTTAGTTCCAGCCCCCTGCCATGAGAGCAGGGACACCCTCCACTAGACCAGGGTGCCCCCTGGTTGTCTAGGAGATAAGCCATGGATTGGACATATAACCCGTACGTATGTATTATTGGAGTTTTGGGGACACGACAGCTTTTGGGAATAACTCTTAGAAGAAAGGCCTAGAAAGAACCAGCACCATTCGGTATGCAGAAGCTGAGAAACCAACATCAGATCCACAAGGAAACTGGGTGATGGAGTGGCTCAGGCACAGGTAGAAGTTGATGCTCCCTCCTGCCATGGGAAAGGGTAGAAGGCTGCAGAGGGAAGCAACTGGACTGGGATGTCAGACATCACCAGGGAGATCTGGAAAGGTAAATCTAGGAGGTAGGCAGACTTGCAACCTCCAGGCCAGCTCGCATCTCTCCCACCCTGGTTGGTGTGGTAAGGAACTGTCCTGGAGGGAGGACACAACACTTGACTCCTATATACACCCTAACCCATAACCCATCCTGAAACCTAGATCTTTTGGGTCACATTCAGACACAGCAATCCGGGAACTTGGCATTGGCCAGAAGCAGCAGCAGCGTAGCAGAGGAGATCTGCACTGAACAGGACGGTACCCAGAACTAAGAGCTGCTAATATCTCTATGTTTACCTTTTCCTCCTTAATAGCGCTCATTTAAGTTTGCTATGCAAAATTAATTGAGCACAGGGACTTAATATTTACTTTACACAGGCAACTGAGAAAGTAAAACTCAGTTCCATATTCACATAAACTCAGAACATACAACTGGTCAACCACAGCTTAACGGGAACGGCTACAATCAGACACTATTACTCACAATCCAGAAAGTATATGGAGTCTCCTTGCTCAGAGGTGTATGAGACACCACAGGACAGCCCCCAGCATGTCACACTACCACAACTTCTCAGTCAACGGAAAACCATGAGCAAAAACTGTGAGCAAACCCTTCGGCTCATCCCAGAGCAGCCCAGGCCAGCTCTGTCCCATCACAAGCAACAGCTACTTCTACTGGAAACATCTAGAGACCAACAGCCAGCGGCAGAGGTTTTGGAGCTCTGGATCCCTTGGGGTGAGCAGCGATACTCTCAGCCCTGGGCCCAGGCCCAAATCACTGAGGCACGCCAAATCCACATTCTGCTATCAAACTGCATTTTGTTTCTGTGCCCTGACAAGTACCATCCTGAGACTGATTTTTTTTTCCTTCCTTTTGCATGTTATTGGCGACTCTTCCAGAACCACTGGGCTCCTGTAATGAGCCATCATCTGTTCAAGTATCCACTTCAAACTGACGGCGATTCCTGAGCCACTATCACCTCTTGCTTATTTAGTGTCTTACTCTTAACCTGATGGGTCTAATCACATCAACTCTTATTTTTTAAGGTTAATAGTGTCAAACTCTCAAACTCCCATCTGAAAACAACACCAGAAAAAAATGAAGCTTGCTTGCAGATCGATCTCTTGGCAAACCTTCTCCTGCCCAAAAGCACTTACTAACAGGCTGCTACACACCGGTACCTGATGAGGCCAAGAGGCAGGACAGGATGAGCCATCAGGAGAAGAGCTGGGGCAGTGTCCCTGCAGTATGACACTTGGCAGAGCACCGGCTGCCACACCAGGATTGATATTCGAAGCCCGTACTCCTTCCCAATAATAGCTGGGACCTATGAAACCTTACCAGTGTGGACCTTCAGCTTACACTGTGCAAGGGTTTGGAAAGCAGATCCCATGCTGAAGGAGGCTGGGTCATAACCATGGCCAATACCATCAGAATTGGGAACTACCATACACCAACACAGCAGCTATGCTAGCTGCGGCGTGAAGCCATCGGAAGGATTCAGACCCTTTTCCCACATCTCTGAACCCTGCTGAACTGCGCACGTGTCGCTACAACTGCATTTGAGCTCTTCACATTCCACTACGGCTCTTGCGTAGCTGCCAGTGGAAAATGTCAGGTCTTAATTTTCCAAGAGGAACAGGAATGAAGAGCTACAGGTCTGTGCATGAAGCATGAGCTACATGAAAATGCTAGAGGAAGCATTTTCCTCTGCTTCAGAAAGAAAAAGGCAGGTTTACAGGTATGTAATCCTTACCACTGAAACACAAAGGTGGACATTGCATGTCTGGAACAGACTTGAAAGTTCTATGGCTGCACCAAACAGAAACAGGAGGTGATGCATCACAGTGAGAACAGGATTTCAAAATACCCACAACAGCTTTTGACTCCTCCAAATTCAGACCACAGATGAACACTTGATATGATTGTTTTCTTGACATGAGTCTGAAAGGCAGAAGTCACACCTAGAAAGCAAGCCCCTGGAAACGTGAGGAACAATGCGAGACAGAGGCAGCTGCTCCCCACAGAACCATTTCCAATTACCATGGCTCTGCCCCCTTCATCTGATGATGATTTATGGGACTGTTTCACAGCTCTGCTTTCTGGAGAGAAGCAGGTAGTTACATTTTGACCAGTCACTAATTCTGTGTAATTGCTCTTGCTAACAGAAAGAGGTGGTGGGGGAGGGAAAAGTGGGGGGAGGGGGGAAATTGTGCAATCACTCACTATCTAAATGCCACATTAAGCACCCACGATTACCAGTTCATCTTTTCCAATTCGTAAGTCCAGATTCTTAAAAATCACATCTCAGGCTGCATGGCAGCATCCTTCAGAGAAGCAAAATGAAGAAGCACTGTTCATGCAGCCCCTAACCAGAATTGGGTCAGGTTTGTACCATTTTATGTGAAACAAGAACTCTATGGGGTTTGCCTCCCCAGTTTGCAGCCCACTGCATTTAAAGGTCTCACCAACATCATAATACTTCACATGCAGCACCGCATCTGTCAGGTACAAGTCTCACCATGCTTTTTTGGCTGTAAATTGAGTCAGAGTGTGGTAGGAGAATTAAAGGGACAAGCTGGTTAAGAGCCCAAGCTGTCACTGCAGTGGGTACATACACACTGAATTATTCTGGATATATGCCAGCATCCGTCATGATGAGGCAAGAGGTGTCCCTTCACTTCCTGAGATTAATTTAAGAATTTCTGAGCTCCCTGGTATAAGAAAGACTGGGATCTCCTGGAGAGAGTCCAGCTGAGGGCTATGAGGATGATTAAAGAACTGGAGCATCTCTCCTGCGAGGAAAGGCTGAAAGAACTGGGGCTGTTGTTCAGCCTTGAGAAAAAAAGGCTAAGAGGGGATCTTATTAATGTTTATAAATATCTCAAGTGTGGGAGACAGAGGGAAATGGCCAGCCTCTTTTCTATGGTCTGTGGAGACAGGACAAGGGGCAATGGCCTCAAGTTGGAGCACAGGAAGTTCCGCAACAACATGTGGAAGAACTTTATCACAGTGAGGGTGATGGAGTCTTGGCACAGGCTGCCCAGAGGGGTTGTGGAGTCTCCTTCTCTGGAGTTATTCAAGACCCGTCTGGATCCCTCCCTGTGCGACCTGTCCTAGGGAACCTGGTTTGGCAAGGGGGTTGGACCCGATGATCTCTGGAGGTCCCTTCCAACCCCTATGATTCTGTGATTCTGTGATTCTGAAAGCTGAGAGATTTTCCTCCTGAGAAGTTTGTCTTGGTACCAAATTAAACTGCATGCATTACAAAATGAGCACTTGTGTGAGCAGAAAGCAATAAACTTTATAGATCAGGATGTTTTTCCCTAGCAAGTACTAATTCTGCATGCAAATCAAATGTATTTTAGTCAACATGAAAGCTAAAAGATATTTTTCATTTTCATTGTTTTCTCATTTGGAGAACTTCCCAAACACCAATTTGGAAAGACGGCCGGTTAGGTACGGATTTTGTGTTCACAGCTTATATTACAATAGATACAAACAAAACCATACAGCAAAGAACTGACGTTAATAGCTGTTAGTTATTTTGCTGCCTGCGGTGGTATTTAATCTACCATGATGTTAACATCTCTGCACATCTCCTCTCCAGCACTGGAAGGTTTTGGGTGCCCTCACAGAGACCAGAATCACAGAATGCATTAGGTTGGAAGGGACCTTTAAAGGCCATTTAGTCTAACCCCCTTGCAGTGAGCAGGGGCATCTTCAGTAGAGCAGGCTGCTCAGAGCCCAACCAAACCTGACCTTGATGGAGCCTTTACTACCTCTCAGGGCAACTTGTGCCAGTTCTCTACTACCCTCATATTGAAAAATTTTTTTCCTAATATCCAACCTAAACATCCCCTTTTCTAGTTTAAAACCAAGTGCAATGGATACTACAGCCAGTGTCCTAACTAAGCATGGCTGCTTTGCCTGCGTTTCCTACAAAGTGTGACTGTAAGTAAGAAGTTTTGACAAACCAACCTCCATATTCCCATTTGTGCTTCATTTCCTAAAGAAGGCTTTGTATTGATGCATTCTACACACCCCAACCCCCCATTGGTTGGGGGTTGCCAGACAGGAGAAGATTGGCCGCTTTAACTTATAGATATACCAGCAATATTAATGCCCGTGCATTCAGTACTCAAAATCCTCACGCAGGCCTCCTACCAAGAGCAGGACTCTCCTACCAAGAAAGGACCCAAACACAACAGCAGACCTAAACCATCGCCACACCTCCTGAAGTGGCTCCGACGGAGGAACACGTGACATTTAAAAGCTCACATAACCACTGCATGCGCGCAGAGCAGGAAACATCACATACATGCTCTCACACCAACTTGTCTAATCATCCCTTGCTTAGGTAAATTGTCCCGACTCTTGGCTTCTCCTAGTAGGACAGGGAGCTACTGGAGAGGGGACAACAAAGGGCTACTGAGATGCTGAGGGGATTAGAACATCTCTGACAAAGAGAAGCTGAGGGACTTGGGACTTTTTAGCCTGGAGAAGAGAAGACTGAGAGGTGATCCTGCTTTAGCTCTAGTTTGGACTGGATGATCTCCAGAGGTCCCTGCCAATTCTGACCAGTCAGTGATTCTGTGTAACTAACACTGAGAAAGGCACTGGTGAGAAACACAGCATAAGGACACCTGTTTCAAGCCTGCTTTGAATTCTTACTCTCCTTCTTTTCATCGAGTCTATTTCTACATGACCACCAGTGGCTCTGACTGCAGTGGTAACTGGAGCCCCACTTCTAAGATGCTTCAAAAACCAACTCCTCCTCTAGCACAACAAGGAAAAATAAGAATAGAGGTGAACAAAACTCTGGCATCCTGCTTGGCACATTACTGACAGGCATGTTCTCATGGGAAAAAAAAAAAAGAAGAAAAAAACCAAGCTAAGAGACCAACGTGGTCTCTGGTTTTGTATCTGTGCTAGCAGAGAAACCTTCCACTGAAGTGCCCTCTGTTGCTTCTAATCCTGGTGGAAAAATAGCTCAGAAATCCTCCCAAACACATCGCTGTCCACAACACGGCGGCAATGACCTCCCGGGGTGTCTTGAGAAGCCACGCTGACTGCAGGCAAAGTAACACTTGCTCATGATGAAACATGGTGCCAGGGAGAACTGACCAGAGGTGTCGCAGATCTTCTGCCCTCTCGGTCACACCTTCAGCATCACTCTGGAGTCTGCTTTTGCTTCACAGGGAAGTTCTCGTTAGTCCTTTTTAAAATAGCCGTGACAAAATACAGTAAGGTTACCTACTATGGGGCAGACAGTACCACCACTGCAGCCACAGGTTAAAGGCAAACCCCGGATTTCAGAAGCAGAATTTCAGAGGATATGTAGGATGGTTTTCTCCAGTTGGACCCATTCCATTTATCATTCGGGTTTTGTGTTCAAACAACTGAACCAGATTGGACATGGATTGCATTTGGAGGATTTTAACATCAGTTTACAGAACATACAGAGCTAGGAGGCTAGCAGAAAATTCCCACGTCATTGTTTCTCACACCCAAAACCAGGACTCCGGGCATGAACACTAATTAAAGAAAACATCTTTCATCTTCCTGAAGAAATTTGTGAGTGCCGTAACCGCCTTGGGCTTGCCGAGTTAAGATGATCACTGCACCATGCAAGGATATTTTCACATGCCTCCCCATTCTCTCACTGTTCTGCAGTAATGAAACCAGTGGGAATTCAGGTAGGAACGCGCCCACAAATCAAGCGCTGACATTTCTTCTCCTGGCTGATGACAAATAGCCCCACAAAAAGAAGAGGCAGTATGTGTCAAGAAAACCTAGCCAGCTTTTTTCTTTTTATAAGGTTATTTGTCACTCTTCAGTGCATCCAAGAAATTTATTAGTAAGCTCAAGTTATTTGATAAAAACTGCTAATTCAGTTGAACCAAGCACAGAGCACTTGCAGATGCAAACCTGAGAGCCCAAAAAGCCTGGTTTTCCTCCCTGTTAAACAGACCCAGCAGTTTTCCTTTTCAGAGGATGTATTTTAAACCGTGGCTCCTTATTCTTTTGATGGTTTCGGCAGGCAGGAGCCAGTGGAGCACAGCTCCTTGTGCCAAAGACCAGTGCTCCCGTAAGCCAGCCATGTGCTGCCCCGCTGGTGGTTGAAAGCATGATTCAAGAAAGGGCAAATTTACCAGCTAAGAAATCTAGGAGATTCATTTGAGGTTGATGTTTCCTGCTCCTCATTTCTGTTTGTGCAGGGCTGGGAAGTCCATGGCTGCTCCAGCCCACAGGGAAGATGACGGGATTATGGGTGGTAAAAGTTTTCCTTGTCAAACCAAGTTTTTCTGGGAAGGATCACTGCCTTTGCCATACCAGGCTCTCCCCACAGCGGGCAGTTTCCATACCATCTCATACAAGATTTTTCACTGGTCCCAGTATAACCACACAGATTTAACAGTGAAGAACCCTGTGGTGGGAAACTAAGGTGGTTGCCTGTGTTGAAAACATACTGATGGCCTCAAAAAAAAAAAAAAAAAAAAGAGGGGGGGAATGTGTCCTCTGAGATAAAACAGGTGATTGTGCTTTCAGAGACTGATGAAAGCTCAGTGTACAGACAGGCACCATAAATACAGGGGCAGATAAAAGTTTGCCCTGGCAGCAGAACAGCATGGAAAAGAGCACAGTGCTGCAGCTCCACCATCCACAGCTCCTCAGGGAGTCAGTGACCATGAAAAGTGGGTCTGCTGTGGGCAGGCCAAGGTCAGACTGAGAGGGCTTGCACCTCTCATAGGAACTGCTTAGGTGTCAGGAAATCAAACCAAGTTGTAGATAGACCATCAAGCTGCCAAAACCAGCAAGGTTTAGTGCCAACAAACTGGGATTGGCTGGTACAAGGTGAGGCATTCATGTAAAGGGAAGGGCAGACAGCTCTGTCTGTGGGATGAAGCAGGTGTCAGTCAAATCCAATAGCTGAGCCTCAACTGACAGAACCCAGACTGGTTTGAGTGGGAAGGACCTATGAGGCCCCAGTCCTCCCCTTGTCATAGCCAGGGACACCCCCCACTAGCCCAAGGTGCCCAAAACCCCATTCAACCTGGCCTTGAACCCTGCCAGGGATCCAGGGGCAGCCATAGCTTCTCTGGGCACCCTGTGCCAGGGCCTCCCCCCCTCCCGGGAAGGATTTCTGCCTCCCAGCTCCATTCCAGCTTCCCTCCTGCAGCTGAAGGCCACTACCCTGCCCTGTCCCTCCCTACCCTTGGCACCAGCCCCTCTCCAGCTTTCTTGGAGCCCCTCAAGGGACTGGAAGGGGCTCAGAGGTCTCCCTTTTCTTCTCCAGGGTGAACCAGCCCAGCTCTACCAGCCTGTCTCCAGAGCCTCAAAGAAGAGAGGGGAAGAGGACAAAAATGCGGGCAGCCTTGCTTCCCTTGGGCTTGATGTCCAAAAAACCAGTCACACAGGACAAGCGTTTTTTTTCAGGGAGTCAATAAGAGCAGACGGGTACAGACAGGATGAGCCCAGCATAGGAAGGGTTCCCTTTTGGTGGGTTCCACTCTCTTCCCTCTAGACGAAACAATGTGAAAGAGGGAGAGCCTGGCTTAAATTAAGAAGCAGAAGCTAACCCAGATGCTGAGAAGAGTAACAAAGGGGGTTATTTCTAAGAATATCCTTTCTAATGCTTTTCTCAAGCTTATCTTTTTGCACTGTGCTTGCACTGTTACAATTCTATCTTTTATTCAGCCTTTAGTTTATAAAAATGAGCAATAAAGCCAACTCGACTATAGAGCAAGGGCTTCATTCAGAGCAACCGTACACCTCTGCTCCTCATTCTTTGCAGAGAGGTGGAAAATGAAAATGCTCGACTTTCAAATGGATTTCACTTGATGGATATATTGATGTGTTGATCAAGGAGGGGAAGGGTTTTTTTGCAATAGAAGCTGTTTAAACTCAGCAACTCATTAGCAATTCCTTATTTTCTTCACATTCAACAAACATTCTTGCTGCCGGTGGTAGTGATAACTTCTGTCTTTCCAAAAGGCTAAAACAGAAGACGTGAGGAAGTCATTTGCAAGTAAAATCCAGGCAACCTGAGCAGTTGAATAAATGATAATGATGTCTCCCCAAAAAAGGACATCTGAAATGTGGCAGGAACGTCTCTGGCAGAGAAGTTACATGCCCCGTGCACACAGAAGCTCGCCGGGCTTTCACTGACTCGTCCAATGATCTCACACTGCCCCATCTTTACTCAACCTTTGGCTCACACATTTCTGCAGTGTGAGGCCATGACTACACTGCCACCACAATGCTCTGCAAACAAGGCTAAAAGTGAATCCCACAATTATGAGCTCACACAACTGCTTTGGGCTTTACCTACACCACAGCATACTGTTCCAGAGACAAGATGATGCTTTGATGGGTCTTTAAAGTTACAATACTCATCTTGGAAGACTTTTAAGTACCAATCCCCTACATTTTGCTTAAAACCAGTACTAACAACAGAAAAGCATTCCTTACAGCGATAGTTTGACACAATAAGCCAAGGCAGCTCTCTCTTTTTGTTGGTACTGATACATTAGCCCCCCACTGCATCACTCCTGTGTTTTAGAGGGGGGCAGCGGCTTACTGACACTTCTCATAAAAGCTGTCAGTGATGTCTAGCGCTCTATAAACTGGAATGGGTACTCCAACCTCAAAACACGGAGTAAAGGGAAAAGAAAATCAAAGAGTTTAAGAATTAACTGAAAATTACTCATTCTCTCTCTGACTGGAGTAATTCCTCGCTGGCTTCTTTTATTACTGGAGAGCAAACACTGTCTTCTTCAGATGTTCCATTACCTTACGACCCAGATGCCCTTATAACCACAACAGATTCAGCCAAAGCTGAGAGAAGCCACATCTTTCAGCCACGGTGGTTTTTTTTTCCTTATACAACTAAAGCCAGTGATATATCAAACGTTTTAACCAGACTACATCAAATGCAATGTTTTAAGCTATGTTCAGTATGTCTTAATGACCTCTTGATTTCAAGCAGGACACATTAGAAAGAGTAGGCTTACTCAAAACACAGATGGGCTTCACACAGAGAACAAGGTCATGGAGTAAAGAGAGACTACCAATTCAGAAGAAGGAAAAAAGTAAAATTATGCTCTCAGCACTAGAGCCTAGGGAAATGGAGTCAGAAAATAAACTCTTCACTTCAAAACTGAATCTTACTGTCACTGGTACAGTAAAAACAGCTATTACACCATGTACCGCTGCCACATGACTCTGCAAATACAGACAACTGAATAATACATCCTCTTCCCAGTTCACAAAAAGCTGATTTCCCTTCCTGAAATGCGTTCATCGGTTCAGTGCTTTGAAAATGCAAAATGCCACCTAAAATTTACCCACTTATTTATGACTCAGGCTCCTGGTTAATGCTGCTGTCTGTTCAACTCAGTTTTACTTCTGTTCTGTAAGTCCTCTCCCAGTAAGCAATACCGCTACCAGTTGTCATTAGCCTGCAGGGATCATTGTGCTTCTGTATAACATTACAATATTGATGATAAATAATCAAGTCTTCTTTTGATTACCCTGTTTGTTCACCAATAATAAAACATTGTTTCCAGGGATACAGGCAGAACAAGACCAGAGTGATGCCCTGCACTGAGAGGTTGCTCCACTCATGTTTCTAAGACCCTTTTCCACCACAATTTTAACTAAAAGCTCTCTCTGTGTTTTCCTTGGGCAGGCTCGGCATTCTTCCATTTTTATCTTCAGGTCACCCTGCTTCTTTCCTGCTTTTCACAGCTACTAGTTCTAATTTAATACGGAACCAGTCCTCAGTGAAACCTCTCAGCCGTGACTCCCAACAAAGCTTTCTTGGACCCTGCTGTTCCTCCAGGTCTCACAGCAGACAGGGCCCAGCCCAGCCCAATGCCATTTGGTGTCACCACCATCAACTGCAACACAAGTGAGGTCAAGCAGTAGATGCACAGCTTCACATGTCTCTTGAGCTTTATTATGTCATCGCTTTGGTGCCAACCACTTTCAAGCCTCCAAGGTAGTTGGAAAATCCCTTCATTTCAGTGCACAGTTCTTCCATTATTGCTGTCCTGACTTATCCATCATCTAGTTTAATACCTCTTTGGGAAAATAAGACATTCAGATCAACAAGAACTGAAAATCAAAACCCTGTTCTGCAGGGAGCCTTAATGAAAGCAAACCCACAGCACTCCAACATGACTCATGTACTCTGCAGCTAGACCTAATGCCAGAATTCATGGCCACAGAGTGTACCCAGTTACACCCAGCCATGGGCCAGCTGTGGCAGACACATTCAACTAGAGAAGCAGAAGCAAGAGGAATGGAAATGAAACTTATTCATCCTTCCATCTTCTCTTCTGTCTCCCAAGTTTCACTCAAGAGCACATCAGAAAGTTTCTCAGCCTTTTGACAAGGGCTGAGAAGCCCTCACATCCATAAGCCATTTGTATTTTTAATTTCTTTTAAGTGTCTGTGTCAGTATTACAACACTTTCATTTAGTACCATGTATACTACAGGTATTGTATTCAACAGATTTACAATTCGGGCAAGAAAAGGTTACTGATAAAGGGGTGAATTTCCTTTGGGGCACACAGAATAAGTCATCAACATGGTCCTCATTGAATGTATGCATCCCAGATGCACAGGATTTTCTAGCATGCATGACTCCCACTCATTGCTTTGAACTTAATTTGGGTATGAACCAGATTCTCTCATCTAAAACCTTTGATTTTTACAAGGCTCAGAACAAGAACATTCAGATTCAGACCCAAATCCTTACAGTTAAGTTGCCCCTCCAAGCAAGTTCTGACTTAAAAGATTAGAGGTTTTCCAGTCCCAGCTCTGCCTACCTTCTCAGCTTCTGGACTAAAAACACCACGAGAAAATAACATGGCACCCCACCACAATAAATAATCATGGCAGAAGCAACTGAAGATGCTGAGGGCATGTGGCACACACAAATCCCTCTCTGCTAATCCCATCTTGTTATAAGGATGGTATAGCACAAAGAGAAAACTCAAAGCTTGGTGACAGGATGAGGGGGAACAGCTTCAAGCTGCCCCATGGCAGGTTCAGATTAGATATTAGGAAAAAGTTCTTCACCAAAAGGGTGATCGGGCATTGGAACCAGCTGCCTAGGGAGGCAGTTGAGTCACCATCCCTGGATGTATTTAAAAGATGGATAGATGAGGTGCTCAGGCATGTGGTTTAGTAGAGGACAGGTACAGTTGGACTTGATCTGAAAGGTCTTTTCCAACCTAGGGATTCTGTGACTGGACAAAAATTAAAAGATCACGTCTAGATGACATAACCCAACTCCTGAGCTGTGATGCCTGGTACAGCAACAAACACAGCCTGTTCCAATATATAAAGCCCATGCTCTTTCTGAGCAGTTTTTTTACCTGAATGACTCATCTCTACAAATTATAAAGGAGCTAATTGCTCTGAAAGTATTCTGCAGCATGTAATAACAGTAGGTAAGTATGTGAAAAATTACCCGCTGTTTCAAACCAACTATTTCGCACTCTTAAATTGGAAGCAACCCAAAATCCCCAGCGTCACTTGCAGCAGGAAGGTCTCTTCAGCCAAGCCATGACAGCTGGCATGTTACATGCGTCCATACAGCACCTGACCCTCTTCATCTGAACGCTTAAAAGGAGACAACACATACCTCAAGGTCTTTTGGGGGGGCAGGGGGATGTCAAGCATCTCCTTTACTGGCCGTTGTATGACACCGGCCGAGGAGCCTTAGCAGAAGAGGGCAAGAGGGAAGGCGCAGGCAACATTGACTTGAAAAGCAATTTAAAAATCTTTACAATTTTCAATTCTCACCCACTATGCCAGTTATCACGCATATTCTATTGTAAGGTTAATTGACTGCCAAATGGACACTGTGAAGACTTAAGAGGCAGAAATAATTTACCTAGACACTGATGTTCCTGTTCTTCAGCTGGCACCACGGTCTTTTGCATTTACAAAAAGCAATCTTAAAACACAATAGCTACCCTTCAGCTTCAAGAAAATAAACACACCAATTCTCACCATTAAGCCAAGCCAAGTTCTTCCAGAACATAAACAGAAAAGACCTCATGCTCCAAGGTAGGCACAGGGTTTGGCGGACACTGACCACCAGAGGAAAGCCCACCCCACCATCTGGCAGACTGTGCAGGGAAGGATGGCCAGAGCCAGCCAGAGCTGGGTGCAACTGAATCCATAGGTTGGCAAAGCCTAAGTAAAACACCAACGAATCCTTGAAATTAAATTGGAAATGAAAAAGTTACAAACAAAAATGATGGTGCTTGCGTTCCCCCTCCTTGCTTCACCAGAAGCATGTTTTAATTTTGGTTCTTGAGTCCCTCCAGTCATTCTCCCTCCTGAAGCTGTCCCCAAATCACCTGCTACTTAAACTTGCATTGACACCACTTTCCCAGTGGGTGAGGCTGCATGAAATGGAAAAACTCTATATGAGAGGCCCGCCTGACCCCTCCCTCATGTCTCTGGCCTCCGGTTTGCCAGGGATGGTGCAAACACATCCCACTGCAAAAGCCACAGAGTCCTCCTGTATCTGGGACACTCACCAGAATTGGAACACCTGAAGAGCAAGGGGCTCAACCTCAAATTATCATCTCCCTGAGACGGGATCTTCTCTGCTGAGGACAAGAAGCACACAACTACAGATCTGACCTAACATGGACATTCACACAGGTGGAGAACAGTGGCCTCAGAAGTTTAATCTGAACAGCTACAGCAAATAGGTACACTTTACTCCATATTCTTATCTGGAAGGAGAATAAAAAAAAAAAAGAAGTCATGAAACTGAACCCTGCTCTCCAATGTGCATCCTTCTCCAAAAATGGAACCAATTCTTCCACTCCCAACAGGACATGGTCTTCAGGAAACCAGCTATGATGTCCATAACCCTTCCGCTGCATGTATCCCAGCCCTCTTCACAACTAGATGGCATGTCCTAGGCGGGAATCTCCATCCTCCACCCACTGAGCTGACAAACTCGTGGGCACATAGCTATAGCCAAGAACTGTAAGACCCTCTTAAGTGGGCTAATAGGAAATTCAGAGAGAACTAATCAAAAGAGAATACAGATTCATTAATGTAGGACAGTGGGCTAACAAACATCAGAGAGGCTTTTTAAACTAATGATAATACAGGCAATTAGACCGCCATCAACCTAAAAAACATAGAAAGCATTATTATTTGCTGTTTAAAGCAGAAAACATACAAGAAACACTCAAAAAGAGGAGCTATGAGTAAAGGTTTTCCACAACCACTTGCTGCTCTTCTTTTTCATAACAGAATATGATTTGACTGACAAAAAATAATGAAGGTACTGTCAAGGAGACAACTTAAGTTGATTGATCATCTGTTTAAAGGCAATCCACCCCCTGCTGCCAAGCAGAAAGCTCAGACATACAAAAAGTAGCAGTTACAAAGCCCAAAGTCTCACTGATTGCCTCCATTAATGCTTTGGGTAAGCATTATCCTCAGCAGATTCAGTTGGATCTCTTGATGAGAAGATCCAGATAAAAATCTTTCTTGATACAAGCCCTCACACCTCTGGGACCTCTTCTGGAGTATGTCTTTTCCCAGGTGGATCTGAGCAATCCTTTTCTCCAGGGAAACACAAAAGTTGGCCATGAGAGAAGCCAACAGTCCTAACAAGTTGGATGTTATGAGGTGCCCATCACCCCAAACTCTTTTGCCAGCAGTGCCTTCTCTCGAGTCGCAGCACGAGGTGAAATATCGTTTTTCATCTCCGTCGCACTCGCAGGTCTGGCAAATACAAATTCCCTGTGCTGTAATCAATCTGACCCGCAGTACATTTTCTGCTACCCGCCACGCCATCCTCCTTCCTTGTCACTTCATTAGCTGCATGGTGGCCTACAAAAACCACGCAGGGGGAGGGGGCATACGGGTTTCCAGCTGTCACTGGCTGCAGATAAATGACTGCTATATCCACTGTGATAGAAGCAGAGGGTTTCAGCAGACACACACTAACATCCCTTAGATGATGCTTGAACTGAAATGATTCATCAGCCTTGCTGGGCAGGTCATCGAGACAGGACCTTGCCCTGTGACAAAGATGAAGAGCTTGTAAGATGAGGTTCAATTTGCTTGTGGAAGAAATGTTACCTTCAAAACAAGGGAGTTCTTTCCAACATCCACTACTACTGCAGAAATAAAATCCAAAAGCGAGCATGAAAAAGAGAGCTGGCTCTTTCCTACCCGTAAGGATGGACCACCTAGAATGTCACTATTGGGCCCACACTTGACATCCCAAACTCGTGCAGCTGGCTCAGCAACAGGTGCCAGAGAATGGAGGCTAAGGAGAAATGTCCCCTTCCAAGTTGTGGGCATGGCAACAACACTCCTACATGAAAATGCCTTCAGCAGAAACTGCTGACAGGGGCTTGTATTAGCCATTTTGCAAGAGCCGTGAAATATGACCTGAAAAAGCAACTGCCATCTGTTGTACCTCCAACTCCTACTCTGATTAAGACTATTTTTTCTTTACCTTAAATATAGATGAATATATACATACAAACAGTCTATCTAGTAAAAAAGCTAAGCAAATCACAGAGCTATCCATGACAACAGAGATTAGCGCGGTCTCTCTCTCACGCCTGACATCATGCCCCTTGTACGAATGGCCAAGGGACATTGGCTGCACAAGCACTGCAACTCCTCCCTAACAGATGAGTCAGAGGAGCCCATCTGCTTAATAAACTATTCATGCTATAGCATTTCTCACATACGTTCATGTCTTATTTTATAATATTTTTAGCCTTTCGAGGAGGGACAGGGCACAGGTATTTTGCTGGTTATTGCTGGAACCATGTGCCGGTTGCCTGGGAAACGGCCGGAGGGGGGAATTACATCAGCCACATTGGCCAGAGTTTGCAACAGACTAAAAAAACCAATCCTCTCCTCACCCTACTTAATATGCTGGAAGATTGAGATACCATTGTATGCATGCACACAGGCATGAGATGGTAGACATCATGTTGCTGTTAAGAGTTGGTTGACTCCTTCCATTGATCCTGTTGGTACTATTCTGCCCTGACTTAGTAGGTCTGGTGGACAATAATAAAATCTATAGCTTTTACACAGCATTTTATGCCAAAACTTGCAAAGCAAACAAGTCCTGTGTTCATCACCCCACCTGAGTGGTGTTGCACTGCAAGGCACTCGGTGTTGAGTTGCTTGCAGATCAACAACAGGGCATCTTCTCTTTTTTTGTTTTTACTTAATATATGTGATTAATAACGATAAAAGCAATTGAACTTCTTGCTTAATTACTTTTTTCTTTTTTTAAGATAAATCAGAGCAAAACGTAACGACAGGAAAAGCCAGAGGTGACGAACACACTGCATCAGCAATGAAATTCATGAGACTTGTCAGAGCCATTGCACTCCAAAGACTAGACAAGTTTGAGGTGTTTCATGAGGACCAAGAAATCCTGGTTTATACTGGAATGAAAATTACACTGGTCAAGCATTGGAACAGACTGCTCAGGGAGGTAATAGAGTCGCTATCCCTTAGGGGTGTTTAAAAAACAGGTAAATGAGGTGCTTTGGGAGATGGTTTAGTGGTTACATTGTTTAGTCTGGAGAAGAGGAGGTTGGGGAGAGAACTAACTGCTCTCTACAACTACCTGAGAAAGGAAGTTGTGGAGAGGTGGGGACTGAGCTTTTCTCCCTAGTGACAAGTGATACAAGAAGAGGAAATGGCCTCAAGTTGTGCCAGGGGAGGTTTAATTGGATATTAGAAAAAAACTTCTTCCCAGAGAGGGTTGTCAGACATTGGAACGTCCTGCCCAGATAGAAGTATCTCTATCACTGGAGATACTTAAAAGACAGTTAGATGTGGTGCTGAGGGACACAGTTTAGTAACAGATGGCAGGTTAGTGTGATGGTTGGTCTTGATTATCTTGATGGTTCCTTCCAACCAAGACAATTCTGGGATTCTATGATTCTGTGTAGGGCTAATGGCTGGACTTGATGATCTTGAAGGTCTTTTCCAACCTTGATGATTCTATGAGAACAGATAGGGAAGACACATAAACAGGTGCTCTACCCAAGAACTACACCTTCCCTTGTGCCGCTTCACCAAAAGATTTTCCATGAGATTGTACTCTTCTAAAGCAAGCAAAACCATGATTCACTGAAGCTCAGTGATCTTTTTTTCCCCAGTTATTTCTAAGCTTTGCAGTGGAAGCCAAAGGATACCTCTCAACATCTGGCTTTCTTAGTTCCTTAAAAGTCTATGATTCAATAAAACCCAAAATCAGGTTATTGCAATTTACTGGGGTATAGTGGGGAAAATGGGAAAAATAAGGAAAGAAAAGTGTATCAGTCACCGGAGAAAGGAAGAAGATGCTAAAACCTGGCAAGTTTGTCCTGATCTTTTTTATCACATGCTGGTAACAAACTGTTTTTTAAAGGAAACGTAGTGGTTGGAATCTGCAGTGTCCCAGCAGGTCATGGCAACGACTGTTTGACTACTAAAACCAGAGCAATTGAACACCTGCTTGTATGCTAACATTATACATCCAAGGAAAACAACGGGAAGCACATGCATTACACGCACACATATTTTCATCATAGTTTTTATCATATACTGAAACCATACCTAGGCCTTGCGAAATAGCCCATCTCTACCTACCAACCAGTAGTCCAGCAGCAGGAATTCACAGCAGATCTAATGCAGATCTCTCTGGCAGATGTTAATAATGGCTCAAAACATACTTAACTTGCGTTATCAGGCTGCTGTTAGTATAAGGATGGACTAAATAGTAAATCACAACAGGAGCTGTCATCCTGCTGTAGATAACTTCTTGGGAAAGACTTCCGAAGTTAAATGAAAGGAAGAACTGTCATCAAGCATGTGGAAAAAAGCAGTTCTTCGTGTGATTATTTTCATGTCAGGTACCTACTTCTCCAACACTCTCCACACTTGGCCAGAAGCTTGGCCCCACCTAAGCCACCTCTCTCCATTTCAGATTCCTCCTATCTTCACCTTAATTAGTCCATCAGGTCATTAGACAGAGAGCTTTACCCGTCCTCCCCATGGATTTATACAGCCTCTACGAGCTCTCTGGAGATTGCCTTGGATTTAGAACAAACACCTCCCTTCTTCCTTGAATTTTAGGTGGTAACTTGTGCAATATTTGGTGAGTATTTTGCTCAGTGGTTTTTCACTGGAACTCATGAAGAAGCCTTCAACTACACTTCCTTTTTGTGGTGGAGCCAGGCAGTTATCCTTATATATTTGATATATTTTAAGGGTAAAACATCCACTTAACTTATCAGGCATTACTTCTGCAGCAGCATTCATAAAAGGAACCTTCAGTCCAGTTTTGCATTTCGTGCCCACACCACAGGCAGCTCTCTCCCGTGCATAGGGCAAGATCTTCTGTTCCCTCTCCCCAAAACACACCACCACAACTGACACCACACAACACCCACACACACACGCATATATATTCAGAAGGTTTTGGGAACCGAAACACCATTTCCTTCATGCTTCGTTTTGATTTGATGAACAAACAAACTTAAGACCAGTTCATCCAAACCAGTTAACAATTGCATGCAGTCCACCAAATTTAACAGCTCAAGAGTTCATAGAAATAAACCCTGTGAGAAAAACACTGCAGTAATACATGGATTTTCTTTAAAATACTTGTGATTTGCCAGGTTTCTTCCAAAGTTTCTCTCAGAAGCAATTGCAAAACCAAAGGACTTTGACTTGCAACACATGTATGCTAAAGAAGCTGAACGAAAGACCACGTATCGTGGTTTTCTTTATTGCATCTGGAGTTTTTACCTGGTTTCAGCCACTATTTTATTGTACTGCCTAGCTCTCAACCAGCCAGAGGAAACAAACACTCCAGGCTTCATCTGAGGGCTTTCTATTAGTCTAATTTAATTCTAATCTAAAGTGAAATTAAGTATGACTGACAGCATCCATTTACTCTTTCAAAAAGAGGGAAAAGAAAAATCACATCGCAGGGGAAAAAACTGCCAGCAATACCATTGGCTTAGGTTACCAAATGTGAGTTGCAGGGTTTGATATGCCCTGCACTCAGCGACAAGGTATCTCAGCAAAGAGACAAAGGGATCAACTGATAGGAATCACACCAACCACCAAAAAATTATCTGTTATATTCTCATCCTTTTAGAAGCCATGCTATCAAATCTTGATTTTCCTCCATGATCCTTTGATCCTGCAGCATGCAGCAAGCACACCAAAGATTGCGCTTGCTCTATGTCAAACTCCTCATTGACTGCATGAGAAAATAACTCATCTGTTCTGCCCCAACCACCAATGAAAAAATTAGTATTAAGGCAAAGAGTGCCAGAAAAGGAGAAAAGAACAGTGGCACCTACAACATATCTCCCAGAGGATAAGTACTACTACAAATTAATTTTTTTTTTAATTTTCCTTATAGGTCTCCTGACATCCCACAGCAGTGCTGGAGAGGCTTGGGAACTGAAAACATCCCACCTCACTCCCATAAGAAATGTCTAGTCTCTGCCTTGTGCTTTTATTTTGGATTTTAGACCTGCGGACAGTGGGAAACCTGGCCGTTGCCATCAAATCCTTCGGCTAATGCTGATGCCTGCAAGAAGAAAGCAAGTGTGCCAAACCTCCCCATCCAGCACTGCTTGAAAGAATAAATGGTGAGAAGTAAATAGAGACCTGACATTGCTGCTAAGCTGAAGGCAACTTATGAAGCTCATCAGGTTCAAACAGCAAAGCTTTTTACGCTAAATGGGTTACACACAAAACCTTTTGGTAGCACAACAAATAATCCAGACAGCCCAATGTTATGCTTTTTTCAGAGGGACTATCGGTATTTCCCACTGCTGATTTATCTTCCAAGTATACTGGCCACTGCAAAGCAAGGATTCAACAAATACAATCAATCACATGAGCTAAGGAGATGGAGCGTTCCAAACATCTCATGTTTTGCAGAGCATGGTATTTGTAAATCAGCAGATTGGATTTGTGCCTTTGAATTTGCCCCAGGAGCAGATGGGAACCAGCAGCACTGCTGGGAAGAGCTGTTTGCAGGATGAGCGGAGTCTAACGCCTCATTAAAGGTCCCTTGGTATTTTCTGAGACACAGACCGCGTTAACTCTCCTTTCTTGGCCAATATGGAACTGGTAGTAATTGCTAAAGCTGTTCAGCATCTCCTACTCCATTTTGCCAGAGGCTATTAGGGAATAAACTCTGTCCCCCACGGCAGATAGCATCTGCAGGAATGTCCTTCTCAGCCAGACGTGCCCCATGAAGTGGGAGAAAGTTTTGCAGAGAAATTAAAACTTCCTCAGCTTCCTTTACAGGATCTACACAGGAAAAAAAGCCCTCCTGGAGAGTGGTGTAACCACAGCTGCAGACTGCTATTCCCTTCCACTCCTTGGCATCCACACACAGCCAAGAGGGCTAGGATGACTGAATTACCCCAAACACAGGCTTGTAAAGAATTTGAAGACCTATTTTTTTATTTTAAAGACCTAATTGGTTATTTTAATGCCGGCTCTGCCAGAGTACACTGCACTGAAAGCCCTTTGACACTGTGAAGTCGACCATCACAACCATGGGGCAAACAGCATCTGCTGCTGGAGCCTTTCACTGTTCACTTAACCTGCACCACTGCAACACTCAAACCAGCACAGGCAACGTGCATCTGTTTTGGCGGGGTCCTAACAAGAGAAAAGGGGAAGGAAAGTCATTCAAGAAAGGGAAGCTTTGCTGCCCAAGGGGTTTGAGACCAAAGAAAACAAGGCTGTTCACATGTCTACACTCTCCATCAGGTTTATGCAGAATTCTGCTGGACTTCAAGCTGAAGTTTCCCAGCAAATGCTTTCTGTTTGCCACAATTATCTCTCTGCTCATAGACAAAAACTACATTAGTATCCTCCTGACAGTGAACATCTGAAAAGATATCCCGCCTTGCCAGGACACCATATTTCAGACGGTAAGCGACTTAGGAATTTGTCAGTTGTGAAGCCCATAGTTTAAAAGTGACCATGAGGACACAGAAGTAGGAGACTGCACAGCTCTGTGAGCATTGCTTTCTGCCAGGATGAGCATGGAGAGGTAGGCACAGAGAGACCCCCTTTCGCACTACCACCTTTTCATTTCTAAAGCAGAAAGGAAAGAATAATAAAAAGGGTCTTGGTAGTGCAGCTGAGAAGATAGAACAGTTTATTTTTCATGTGTTGATTTACCTGCAGGGCTCCCAGGAGCATCCGCAGGACCCACACAGCCTAAGGCCCGAGAAGTGCAGGTGGCCCAACAGCACACTGCACGTAAAGCACCAACTGCCTTTGGGAGAGAGGAACGGGATGTCCTGCTCTCATCCCAATAAACTGCCAGTGCTGCAATCAGCTGTGGCCTGCAAACAATGCACAGCAGAGCTGTCAGCCCCATGCAGACAGAGTTTAACTGTATAAATATTTAAAACACAGCACACATGCACAGAAGAGCCAAGGCACTGCAGTTTACTTCTGAACGGATATATTGCATTAGTTAGCGATCACGTCCAGTACCAACTAGGACAGAAAGAAGTGTTAAAGAGGGAGAGGAAGTGAATTAAGTTCACACTTCTGGGAAATAGATGCCTAACCCTTTTACCAGCAGCGCTGCTTCCAAGCCTTTCCTGGGCAAGACCCACACATGTTTAAAAGCCTCCATTTTTTCCTCACAGCAAACACAAAGTGTTTCCAAGCACCACACAGCCTCTCATGGAAGGAGAAATAAAGAAAAGAAGCATCTACATGAACATCCCTGTTTCCCACACAACATTCATGCTGCAACAAACCCAGGAAAAAAACACGGCTGTCAGGAAGCACCCCCACTGTTAAGATGGGAATGTCTCCACTCAGACCATGCACTCTCTGAAAGAGCAGCTGGGAAAAAGCCCTCACCATTCCCAACAAAATCTTACTGTAACCAAAAATAGAATCGTTATTTTCTCAAAAGAAAGGTACCTTGAAATAACAAGGCCATTGTATACCTTTTACCAGAAATAATCCTTTACTCTTCTTTAAATAATTACATATTTAAGTCCAGACTTTTTTCCACCTACACTGAGACAGCCACGTAACCAGGAAAGCTTTCCAAGAGATTTGTGGTGTGGGTTTTTTAAGCAAATGGATCACATGAGCTCTGCCATGTATATATACCTAAATAAGCTTTATAATAAAAACAAATAGGACTAAAGGGCATTTCGGAAATTTGTTTGGTTTATTTTACAGTAAATCAGGAAGGTTTTTATTCGGGTTCTCTAGGAGACTGTTGCAAGCTTTCCTGGGCAAGGGTTGGGGCTGTCTGATTCAGTAGCCAGGAATGTATTTTAACTCTGCAGTTATTGCAGGACTTCACAACAAAAACCCCTTTCACATCCCTGGACACTGTAGCTATTGTGTACAGCAAAAATTAGCGGCACCTCCAGTAGATCGATGTCTGTGCAGCATAAACCCAAAACACACCAGTCATCTTTGGGAAAAATAAATAGTCCCACAGCGAAGGAAGGAAAAAGCAGCTTCAGCAATTCCCAGCTGCAGAAAGGGTACATGGTTTGCATCAAGAGTTGACAGAGACGGGGGAAGAGAAAACATTCTGATTGCTATCCTTACAAGTGTCAGTCAATAAATACATTCATAGGAACCGGTAGCAAAAGTCTCCAGTGCTCTCAAACAGGGCAAAGCTGCAGCTGCACAGATGGATTGAACACCCTGTACATGTTCAAGGATTCAGGGCTTGGAGATCAGCGAGACAGTCACCTCAGAGGGCTGGATTTGCCTGCTCTTAAAGGAAGAATTAGGCCTGAACTATGCTTAACTTCTGCAAAGCAAGCTGCAACAAAATTTCAAGCCTGCAGCAGCCCCAGGATGACAATTAACTGCAGTGAGAGTAGCCACAGCACAAAGCTCTGAGGTCTTTGGGATACATTTCTGTCAGTTTTAGTTAGCAGAACGTCATGGTATTAGATGGGGAAGTGACACTGGAAAAGTAAAAATCATATCAATTCTTACATGCAACTCAAGCATCTGGGTGTTGCAGCGTATTTTCAGGACTCAGCGGGACTAAAAACTCCTGTCTGCGTTTGACCAACCTGAAAAATGCCGAGGTAGGAGCTGACATCCAATTCTCAGTTCTACGCCCTGAGCCTCAAACAATGTTTGATCCTAATTTCAATCGCAGAAGTGTAAGTGGGAATAATTCCATTACACAAAACCAGCGTGTGGTTTTGCTTCACAGATTTACCTTTGTGAAGTAATTTAAACGTCCTATCTTGCAATAAACTAACAATTTCTCTGCTCCACAGCGGAAGAAAGGAGGTGTTTAAGAAGCAACATACTTGGGACTAAAATTAACAGCAGTGCTTTGGTGGTATCAAACAATCTGGAAACAGTTGCTATGTGTTACTACCTACAAAGCTGTAATCCTTCCTCTTGTGTCAAGCGCCAGCGTGAAAACTTCCCAAAGAAAATCAGAAGGAATGAGGTGGGGGAGAACAGAATAGCTAAGAGGAAGTTAAAGGTTTTGGGAAAAAAAAAAACCAAAATGCTTCAAATCAATGGTTGAGAATCAGGTTTTGGGTTGAGCACGCGACAGGCTTGACTTTTGCCAAGGACAGGACAGGCTGAATATCCATTTTCCCTGGATACTGCCAAGCATTTGAGGTTTCTTTGCTGTGTTAGCCCATCTTCTGCTAATACTCCAGTGCAAACAGAACAAATCTGAGTTGTCAGAGGCTTTACTCCCACGAGACTCTGATAAAAAGAAGCAGAGACAGAAGTTGAGCCCATAGTGTCCACCTTGATGACACCAGCCCACTAAAAGAAGCGTTTCACTATCAAACTCTGAAGGCAGATGTGTGCCCCGCTCTCTGTACCACCCTTACAACAATGAACAGAGAGGAATATTTGTATTTTATGTCTATTTTCCATCACACCACTGCGACAGAACAGCCAGCAAGAGCAATGCTAGAAAAACACAGCAGTAATCCAATTCATGCCCACAAAATTACAGGCTGTTAAAAATAAATCACAGACACCTCGCGAGTCAAGCAAAATGATCTGTCTCTGTAAATGAAGGTGGAAAAGACGCTTCGCAAACCCACTTAACAGTAATGGGTAAAAGCAGTGAGGGCCGTTAAGTAGCAAAATGAAGGGGAAAAAATTATAATTAAGAACCCAACCATGTTTTAGCTCTCAGCAAAAATTCTGATTTCCAATTAATTCCTAAACGTCCTCTTTGAGCAAAGGCAGGGGAAAAAAAGAAAAGAACAACTAAAACTCCGCAGAGTCTGCTGCTTGCACAAGACTTCACCTCTCATGCAGAGAGGCAAATTCGGGTTTGCTTTTTGTGTTTGTGCAGATGGCAAATGATTTACTGGCAACAGACGACTTCCCCGTAACGCTCCATCAAATGCCAGCTTTGAGGAGCTAGGAGATAAAGAAGAGTTTCGTTTAAAAAGAAATGTTATTGTTTATGCTTCTTGCTCTGCTGCTGTGTTTTATTAAGAAGTGATGCTGCGATAACTCAGCACGCTTGGACCCGCCACAGGTTTGAGACACTTTGGATTCATCACTATGCGAAACTATGGTCTGCTTAACCACAGGGAGAAGTAGGAAACCATTTGGTATTTCTTTTGCTTTTTAAGGGGAGATGCCAGTCCCCTTTTACCATCTGCATTACTCGCTAACTACAAACAGTGGCTCAAGTGTAGGGCTCCACACTGACATAACACATCTAATTGCAATAGATCACCCAGGAGAATACAAACAACATTCAAAAGGGCTGAAAATTTTAGTCGTGGTTACAAAGCGCCATCGAAAATCCATTTTATTTCTCTCTCAGTTCACAGAATATTCAGATATATCAATCCTCATATGATCCAGCTAAAGAAGCATCTAGGGAGTATTGATCGCCAAGATCCAGACGTGAAAAATGAAGGAAACTCAAGTTGCAGTACCTGTTATTTACCCAACTGGTAGGAAAAATACTCTTTTGTGGTCACATGTATTAATTGTTCCAAAATACTGTGCTCATTTTCTCCTTCAAAATTGGTTATTCAAACTGTCAGGGCTGATCTGGAAGTTCTAATTACTGTCCTTCAGAAACTTTTACAATAAATACTGAAATATATAGCAAAATCTCTACCAAACTTATCATTTCCTATTGAATTTGAGTCTCCCTGTTGCTCCAGGCATGCACCCTTTCATTCACGCATTGAGATCATTCGATTTAGATGACTGAGCCACTTTTTTTATTTTTCAAATGACAGCTTAATGAAGACTGTTACCAAATAAACAATGAAAAAAGCAAATGATAAGAAAATTAGGCTCATCGGGATCCAAGTACGGTGTGGACAACTGCTGAGACGTGGTGATTATCGGTGTCATTCCTACTAAACCCATGAAGAGCTATTCAAAGGACAATACCCACTCCCCGCAACCAGCAGCACACCCAGAATTCAACCCAAAAACAACTTGTGCGCAGCCAGCTCACCCACATCTTGACTCCATTTTATTAAACCAAAATCTTCTGGCAATGATGTTGAGGCCTCCCTAGTCTGAAAGTCACCTAGACGTTTCCAGCGACAGCCAAGACCCTTCTTGAGGCTGTCCACCTCCATCCCTCCCACAGTCCCCAGAGTATTCCATCTTCCCCAGCTAAGATACACAGCACCCTTGGAAATGGAGAGCTTATTTCCAAAGTTCAAGATTTCTCCACCAGGACAATAAAGCAGACCTGGGTTTTCATCACCAGTGGTGTGCAGAGAAAGAAAGGTCATTAGCTGAAAAAATTCTTGGAGAAAATGAATCTCAGATCTAAAGAAAAAAGAGAAAGCTTCACATTTTCTCATCAGGAAAATAGAAGTTTTTCTTTTAACCAATAAGGTAACTACACTTCTTTTCAAAGAAGAAATAGGGCTCTAATTTGATAATTTAAATTCATTACAGCATGCGTAATAGCATACTAGAATTACAGCATGCAGGTTTGAGGTTTGCTTTTGAATCATCAAAATGCTTTGGGCTGGAAGGGACCTCAAAGGTCATCTAGTTCCCACCCCCTGCCATGTGCGGGGATGCCCTCCACTAGACCAGGCTGCCCAAAGCCCCATCCAATGTGGCCTTGAATGTTTCCAGGAGATTCCACAGCCTCTCTGGGCACCCTGTGCCAGGGCCTCACACAGAAGGGTGTAGAGAAGGCTTCACAGTAAAGAAATTCTTCCTAATGTCTAATCTAACCCTGCCCTCTTTCAACTTGAAGCCATTGCCTCTTGTCCTGTCCCTGCACTCCCTGGTGAACAGTCCCTCTGCCATTTTATTGTAGGACTCCTTTAAGTATTGGTAGGTTGTCATTAGGTGTCTCCAGAGCCTTCTCTTCTCCAGGCTGAACAAGCCCAACTCTCGCAGCCTGTCTTTGTAGGAGAGGTGCTCCAGCCCCCTGATCATCTTCATGGCGTCCTCTGGACTCACTCCAACAGCTCTGTATCTTTCCTAATGATTGTACCACACTGAGAAAGGAAAGTGAGTCAAAACACAGAACCCAAATCATGATGCTCTTTACCTTCCCCAAACAGGGTATTTCAACAATAGCAAGTAAGTGCAAGCCGTTATTTTAATATGAAACAGGTATGCACCCCAAATGCCTTCTGCCAGAGAAAACTGAATTGAGTACTCCAAAGGATTTCTTACATCCAACGTCGACGAGCTTGAAATGAACGCAGCAAGAACTCGACCAAGCTTCATGCAATAAGAAAACTTTCCATCTGTGTCTAGTAAAGTTGCATGGAGAGGGAAAAATTGAGATTCTTACAGTCTGCAAATATTTAATGTCTCAGTAAGGCAGCATCGCCTTACCTTGTCTGGGACTTGGTCAAACCAAGACCCACAACAAAGGGCTGCAGTGATTTCCCTTGCCCCCCAGCTCCGTGCAAACCCACCCAGCACTGATGGGTGATGCTCTATCTGCAGATTCACCTAATTTACCAAAAGACCGCAGGAAACACCACACTATAACAGAAAGGAAAAGAAAGGCAGTTCGAGCATGACCAAAAATTAAGCTACTTAACTCCCTGCGGCAGATAGGAAACGTTTGGAAAAGTCATGATTAGTACTTTCTCAGAGAGAATCTGGAAAATGAAATTTCACCAAAATCAACCCTTTCTCTCAGAAACATATCGATCTCACTGATCCAATCGGATAGTATTTCTTTTTTAACTCATAAACCAGCATTGGATTAAGAGAAAAGCACAGGAGAATTTTACAAAGACCTCAGTGATCCACTAGAAACTTTAATCACAAGCGCCAATGCACTTTCTAGTGATGCTTTCATATTATTTGATGTGAAAACAGTGGGGAATAAAGCAAACAAGAGAAGACACAAAAATCCCACAAAAACTCTCAAAAAACATGCACAGGCCTTATTTTCTGATCACTGTAGCTCTAAGTAGTTGCATCAGAGGGCAGACATGCCTCAGCAGCAGCTTGAAATGCTAGAGATACTAAAGGTGACTCATATGTATGTGTATACTGATATCAAGGCATTAAAAAATAGAAAAATAAATCAGGCAATCTATTAAAATTTGATTTCCAGTGCTTTTAAAATAATTACACAAATTTTGGGGGCTTGACTCATGATATGCAAACCATGAACACAGGAAACATCCCAGCTGCACATGGGAAGAGCGAGCCCCACGTCTCCACGCATCTGAAGATGCCCAACAAAACCATCCCTGTGCCTGGAGTGGGAAGTTGGGTGGTTTATCGTGGCAAGACCAAATTAACAGCTCTATCAACCAGCATCGGAGCTTAAGATAATGCTTAATTATCTTTAATATTAATTATTAACACTAAAAATGAACCTGATTTCTCTGAGCAGTGAATTCACTCAGGTGATTCTCTCCAACATCACAAATGGGCAAGTGGGACCTACGCACATCTGGACACATCTGGCTTACACAGAACATTGAGAAGAAACTTTTTTGCATTAATTGCACATTTTTTTAGAAATTGCTTGGTACTGAATGGGAAAAAAACCTGACGATCCAACCTGTCAAAAAACAGTAAAGTAATATTGTAGGGCTGATTGTTTTCAAGGCAAGCACACCGCTTGATCTTCACAGCAATATCTGGGATAGTCCTTACGTAGCAAAAGGTTTAACACCCCATGCTGATCTGCTCCATGCACCCTCGGTACACTCCAGCCCACTCCTGCACCTCAGCCATAAGTATTTGAAAACATTGGCAGAAAAAAAAATGGACAGCTCTTTGAACCCCAACAAGCAGATGTGGTTTCAGGGAGCAAGAAGGATTTATCCACACACCCACTCCTCCACAGAAAAAGAACACGGAACCCCACTGGAGTAAGGGCTGGATGAAAATATTACCCAATGAAGATGTTCACCTGGAGAACACTGTGGCAGTCTGACGAAAGCTGCCATGTGTGCAGCATGGCTAGTTATCAGTAACAAACTACAGCATTCCTCTGGATACAAACAGGATCAGCTTTCTCCCCATGGCATCTAGTTAGTGTTCCTGGCCACCTGATTATTTGTACTATCACATCCCGTTCACACACATAGGAAAAAATAAATATAGTTCTAAAAAAGAGATGTTTCACTTAATTTGAGAGCCAACATCAAAAACACCTCAAAGTTTTCAACTTCATCTAGCTGCATTACAGTTATACAGTTAAAAGCAAGACGAGTATTTGTGGTCTTCAAGCATTTGTTGCAATATATTTATTAGAAAAGCTTTAACAGCTTCTGTTGCACAGCAAAGGAACCAAATCCCCAGAGATTTACTCTACTGGTAATCCTCATTTGGTGGAATGAGTCACTTCACGTGGACCTACAACAAACTGTAATGACGATGATGATTCCCTTCAAGTTTTTGTACTGTCTGGGCACTAAATTTGCTAATGTGAAAGTAAAATCTATTTCTTTCTATAAAACTAGGGAAAAAAAGACACATTATATTAGAAAACTTGTCAGAAACTTTCCTAAAGATACTTAATGATCCTATAGAAACATCTCTTGCTTTTCTGGTTGTTTATTATTTATAGATATGGGGAGGTTTTGATCTTGGAACAATTGATGTACTGCAGCTGTTTATTGGAAGGAATTCTTGCTGAGTTCCAGCCTTTTCTTGGTACTTTGTCTATGAGTGTTGGCAAAGAAATTCAGAGAGTTTCAGAAACAGTGTTACTCTCATTTGCAGACAAACAAAAGATGACAAAGGTTTAGCTATGACAGATTTTCAAGAGAACAGATGAAAAGAAGAAGAGAAAAAACAACCTCTGCACTGACACTTTGGGAAATCAGGTCTGTAAAATAAAAGGATCTGAGCTGGCTGGATTTGTTTTTTGCTACACAGTGCCTGTGACAAAAGCTCGTGTAGAAATAAGAAGATGAACCAGTCCTCTCAAATGAAGAAAAAATGCTGTATGTTTCCAATCTCCAGATGATTTCACAAAGAACATTTTCCTTTGGCACAAGGATCAAACACCTATATGTGTTGGGTAGTTAATGTACAAACAAGGACAACAATTCCATGCTGTAGGTGCTGCTCTGGGTATGTTATAGAAATACTTATGGGTTCACACAATCAGTAGCCACAGAATCCCTAGAATCTCCTGAGCTGGAAGGGACCCATAAGGACCATCAAGTCCAACTCCTGGCTCTATACAGTGACAGCCAAGTCAGAGCATGGGACTGAGGGTATCATCCAGCCAAGCTTGGTGCTGTGACCACTTCCCTGAGGAGCCTGTGCCAGTGCCCGACCCCCCTCTCAGTACAGAACCTCTTCCTAACACCCAACCTGAACTTCCCCTGTCGCAGCTTCATGCCATTTCCTCCGAGTTCTATCACTGGTCACCAAAGATAAAAGGTAGCTATTCTGAATGCAGTTCCAGCCCCTACATTTCTGAATGTAGTTCCAATTCTTTCAATTTGAAAGAATTGAAGATCAAGACAGTTCCTATTTCCATCTCTGTTATTTAGGAGTATATAACTTACAGACACGGCTGATTCAGCTCATTAACAAATTATATATTCCTGATAATTTTTAAACCAGCCCATCATTTCTTGTCATGCACACCATACCCAAATTCAGCTATAGCCACCTCTTGTACAAAAGCACACGCCAATGGCTGCCTGGTATGTGTGTTGGAAGTTTAAAACAGGAGTATTGGTTAAATAAATAAATCTGAACATTGAGTAGAGAAATAATCCACCAAACTAAACGTGAATAGGGATAGGAAGAAAAACACCACACAAACCTTAACTTCAACACTCCTTCATTGGAGTGCTCAGCTCTCCTACCTTGGACTTCAGTTTGTTTGCTTTGAAAACCAATCTTAGACCTGGGAAATGCCCCACTGGAAAAGCAGGCAGCTTTTGCAGTGTCAGCACAGTCTTGTGTTGGTCTAAAGAGAGACAATTCCCCAGATCTCATGGGATCTGGGACAAACACCTGCTCACAGGAATCAGCCCGTGATCTCACACAGTTTTGGCAGATGCTCAGCTCCCACATCTCCAGGACAAAAGCAATGTTCTCCTCCAGCTTCAGCCACAGGCTTGGTCTAAATTGCCATTATCAGCAATGATATGATTGCATCGCAGCCATCAATCGCAGGGGATGGAGACGGACAAGAGGAGAGGACATGGAGTATTCTATCACCATCTTTCAATGACACGTGAACATTTTAGGGAAGGAGAAGATGTCACAAGAGGTAGGTTCATACAGAGAAGTTTGCAGCCAGGAGGACATCCCTAGTGATGTACTGTGAGATACTATCAAGTAAAGGTAATGCCCGAATCAGCTGGAGGACTCTTCCACATCCAACACAAACACTGCCTCAGTTGATAGTACCATCTTTTCTGGGGGTTCATGGTGGCCAAAAAGGACCCGCTTTCTGCTTTAAAATTTTCCAAAATCCATACGCTTTCCCAGCTGTTAAACAGAACCAACACAAACCAGTGGAAACCACGAAAGTAAAAGATTTTCTCCCTGTGCTTTTTTGCTGACAGAAACAAAAGAGTGAAAAACCTCTTCCGAGAACAGTTTAAGAGGGATCAACAAATACCAGCTGCTAATGAAGCATGTCGCTTTTGCTATCTCGTTGCCTTATGCTCACGAACCAGGATGACAGCAAACATCTCCTGCATGCAGATTGAGAGGAACATTATTGACAGTGGTAGGACAGACACGCTGAGATGACAGCAGCTTCCTCAAGCGTAGGCACAACAGCATAAAGATATTACTAAAACCAAAACAGAGACTAATTCAACGTAAGTATGTTTATGGCGATTAAACATCACGAGGAAACGCCTGTGATAGCAGACAGTGAGAACAGAGAAAAGTCTGCTGCCTTCCATTCCCTTGAATTTAAAGGATCAAGTTCACAGGTCTCAAAGGGGGTGGCAAGTCCAGGGGTAACATCAGAAGGTGGTCAGTAGCCACTGCAAAATCTGAAGGGAGCAGGTAGAAGGCACACATAGACATCATGAGGAGTACCTGAAAAAAGCAATTTTTATTTTCTTTGAAAAGGAGACCAAGAGGTGACCTCATCAATGTCTATAAATGCGTAGAGGGAGGATGGAGCCAAGCTCTACTCAGTGTTGTCCAATGATAGGACAAGGGGCAATGGGTACAGGCTGGAGCAGAGGAGGATCCATTTGAACATAGGAGAAACTTTTTCACTTGGAAGGTGTCAGAGCCCTGGGACAGGCTGCTCAGAGAGTTTATGTAGTCTCTTTCTCTAGAGACATTTAAACCCTGCCTGGATGCTGTTCTGTGTAACCTAATCTATGAGATCCTGCTCTGGCAGAGAGGTTGGTTCCAAGCCCCATCACTCTGTGATTCTCTTCTCCCCTCTCTTGGTGAACTTCGACAGCTCTATGGAGGAGGAGGAAGAGTGAGGCAGCATGGAGCGTGGGGCCACATCAGATGGCCCCAAGAGGAGCAGTCTCTCTACAGACTCAGCCCAACACTGCAGAGCCAAGAAAAACTCTGTCCCTTCACTGGGACCCTTCTCTTCTTTGCGCACCAGAAACAAGTAACTGGCCTCATCATGATGCAGCATGGCTTCCTCCAAAGGGAAGCAAAATAATCTCTTGTCTGGGGAAAATTAATATATATTTGACCTTTGCATCCAATGCCCTGCAGGGTCACCTTCCTTAAGTACACTAAAAGCTGAGAGACCTTGAGAAGCGAAACGATCCTGAACTAAAAATCCAGATGATTTACAAAACCCCCGTGGGAAAAAGGCTCTTAGGTTCTCAGAGATGTGCAGCTAGAAGCAGTCTACAACCACAAACCATTTATCACCTCCAAAAACATGATGTCAGAAAAGCCCGAAGGCATAATGCTTGCTCTGCAAACCCAGCGACACAAAGTCAGCTTCTCATGTTCTGTCATTTAATCAGTCATTTAAATGAACAAAAGGAGTATTACAGCAAGGAGCACAAACTTCCTGTTCCCACGCAGAGCTGGTGTGAATACAGGCACAACATCGTCATACGTGAGCCGCAGCAGGACTTTGCCCGGGAGGCCAAGAAAGCTATCAAGACATTGCTTAAGTTTTTGGGTTTTTACATTGTGTGTGTAAACCTCCAAAAACTTATTACTAGCTTCTATTATTATAAAAATTAACTTTTTACCAGAGGGTTTTACTCTGTTTTCTTAAGTAACAACCAAAAAAAGTGCTATTGTTTCTAATCAAATCTGGAAAACGGTGCCAAAGGAAGAGCAACATTTCTAAAGGCTTTCTCTGGATTTTTGTGGAATAAACACTTCACCCAGTTTATATAAAGAGCTTAATTTTTCTTTTTTCATCTGCCTCAGACATATCTTACTGCACTACTGCCTGCACAGCACAGACAGACTTGCTGAAGTGATATATTTCTGTGCAAACACTTGATTATCGTCTGGGCAGGAGATTTGATTACTTTCTCCCTGGGGATGCATTGTATAGTTAGATACCTTTCTAAAGCTAAGGATTGGCTTATTTCATTTCCTTGGTGAATAAATTTATTTAATACAGGTGGAAGTAAACATCCCCAAACCTGAGCCCTGTTGTTATCTGCCCAGAGTGGATGTACGGGCATAGTGGTACTCACCCACAGCCTTCCCATGGGAAGATGGGGAAGGGATGGGAAAGGACTACATAACATGTCCCACAACATCCTTCTCTCTAAATTGGAGAGATTTGGATTTAATGGGTGGACTATTCAGTGGATAAGGAATTGGCTGGATGGTCACATCCAGACGGTAGTGGTCAATGGCTCCAAGTCCAGATGGAAGATGGTAACAGGCGGTGTCCCACAAGGGTCTGTACTGGGATCGGTGCAGTTTAGTATCTTTATTAATTATATTGACAGAGGGATTGAGTTCACGCTCAGCAAGTTTGCTGATGACATCAAGCTGAGTGGTGAGACTAATGTGGCAGAGGGATGGGATGCCATCCAGAGGGACGGGATGCCATCCAAAGGGACCTGGACAAGCTAGAGAAGCAGGCCCAGGTAAACCTCATAAGGTTCAACAAAGCCAAGGGACAGTCCCTGTTATCCATAAAAGTCAGGAGATGATGTGCTGGAAAGGAGCCCTGAGTTAAAGGAGTCGTGGATGAAAAGCTGGTCATGAGCCACCAATGTCCATCTGCAGCCCAGAAGGCCAAACGCTGGGCTGCATCAAAAGAAGTGTGGCCAGCAGATTGAGAGAGGTGATTCTGCCCCTCTACTCTGCTCTGGTGAGACTTCACCTGGAGCACTGTGTCGAGCTTTGGAGCCCTCAGCACAAGAAGGACATGGAGCTGTTGGAGCGTCTCCAAAGGAGGGCCACAAAAAATATCAAAGGGCTGGAGCACGTCTCCTGTGAAGAGAAGGCAAAAGAAAGGCTCCAGAAGGACCTTATAGTGGTCTTCCAGTACCTGAAAGGTTCCTATAAGAAAGCTGGGGAAGAACTGTTCAGGAGAGCATGTAGCAATAGGGCGAAGGGTAATAATTTGAAACTAGAAAAGGAGACATTTAGGATGGATACTAGGAAAGAGTTCTTCAATGAGGGTGGTAGATCACTAGCACAGGTTTTCCCAGGGAGGTGGTGGAGGCCCCATCCCTGGAGACATTCAAGGTCAGGCTTGATGGGGCTCTGAGCAACCTGATCAAGTGAAGATGTCCCTGCTCACCTCAGGGGTGGACTAGATGACCTTAAAAGGTCCCATCCAATATAACACATTCTATGTTTCTATGACTATACAGCTCCCTGTTGGAAAGCATCAGCAAAGATGAACTTTGCAAATTCATGTTTACATATTCAAAAATTAAGTGGACAGTCTCCAAAACTGAGAACATTTCACATAAGCAATGCTACCCAGGATCTAGAACAGGTTTTACACAGCTTCCACAGTTCTCTAAAGCAGTTTTCAAGCAACATCACAGCAGCAGAGCCACTCAAAATGCATTGCAATATTAATATTTCATGCCAAATACCAAACCAGGGCTGTTCTCACTACCAAGCCTATTGTATAGTCCCATTTATTGAGACACTTTCCCAGGAAAGGTCCATGCCAGGGCACATTCCTATTGCTTTAGGGCTAACAGACAATGCACAGTGAAATAACACCGATTCTGGCTGGCTGTGAATGTGCAGCACTAAAATGGCACATTAAAGCCTGTCTTCTTTGGAATATTCCTGAATTTCCACATGGGGATGTCATAACAGTACTTGTCACTCACAGCATTGTACACATACCAGAAAAGAAAGGATGTTGTCCAGGAAAGACACAACTTTCGGTAGAAATCCCAGGTGGAGCACGATGGATTGTAAGGGGGTTAACACCCACCACCCACATATCAAACCCCCATTAGATACACCAAATGAGGCCAGCAGAAAACACTTAGAAACAATCCAAAAATTCCCATAAGGAAGGAACAGGCAAGGAGATTTGAAGCTAAAATAGCCTATGGATGCACACACTGTAGCACATAGAGCATGTGTGCATGTAAATCAGCCACCAGCAAAGACACTACTCCACACAATCGAGAGAGGAGAGCAAGTGAGTAGCTTCGGACAGAGGGAGACTGCCCTGATGTCCACATCTTCTCCGTGTTGAAGCAGGCAGTGGGTGTAACATCACACCAGATGCCAAGTTACGTTCTCCCCGCTTAATGCTTCATGGGCACGAGCTAAACCTCTTTGCTGCTTGCAATTACTGCACAAGTGCCTCACATCCAAGCGTTGGTTTGGATCCCTGGAAGGCTTCCCAGTATTGAAGTGCCTGAACTAATATTTCAGGTATTTGAAGAGCAGGTAGGCGGTGGAGCAAGTCTGAAATAGTGAGAAAGCCATACTGTAACGGAATGACAGAGTGACAAGAGGACTTACACAAGCTCCTTTCTCTTTGAAGATGAGGCCACATGAAGCAAAAGACAAAAATAAATGTTTTGTAACAGTATTTGGTACGGTTACTACCCAATGAATTTTTGTTTTATGAGCCTATACAGAAAAAAAGATTATGCTCGGGCAACAGAAAACTGCATCTTTTAGGTGAGCTTTTCCTTCCTCCCATCGCTGAACATGGCCTTCCTATGATAGAGGAAAGCTGCTTCCTCCACCCAGCAAAACAACACAAACAAGCGACAGTAGCTGGCGTGGTGACAGGCGACATCAACATCTTCATCCTGCCATGGAGGGGCCAAGAACATGCAGGGAAGAGGCAGCTAAGGAGCCTGTTAACAGATGGTGTTGTAAGAGCCGGAGCAAGAGACATCTAAATTAGACCCAGACTGGAATCCAAAACATGCCACATTACCAACAGCAGCAGCACAGGGAAAAATGCTTCTGTTCTGACTTCCAGTGAAAGAAGCCCGTTCCCATCCACAACTGCCACCCAAAAATAACGGCATGGTGGCCTCAAGCAATGCCATCAGCCCATCCACCAGAGCCAATTCCCCCTCTACCGAAGCAGGGACCTGAAAACAAAGCCAACTCCTCCCTGCCCAGATAAGCACCCTGAAGCAGTGCTTTCGGGGTGTGCGTGTAGTTGTGCGGGCATGCGCACAAGTACATGGGCTAAGCATTCACACAGGTGGGGGCCAAGGCATCACAAAACTCTCTTTGCTGGTTCATCCCTATCCACCATAAAGTGTTTTTTGGCTTGGCTCCAGATTTAACACGATGCAATGTCACTAAAATTGGTGTAACATCTGTGTCCGGGTGCTGCTGTGGAGGACTTACACAAGACAACGCAGTCAGGAAGCAAAAACCATCTGCCCACTTTTGAAAGACCATGGTGGATACACATCTCCCTCATATCCCGTGCTATCAGCTTTGATGCATGAAGAGCCACTCAGAAAATACAACCTGTAGTAGCATCCTATAAAGCCTGCCGACACTCGTCGGCAGCTGAAGTCAGAGAAGCTCAGGAGTCCCAGCCTCCCTAGGAATATAAATGCTCCTCCAGTCATCTCAGCTGCCCCAGCTCCAGAAGAAAATCTCCCCAGCCTCTGATCCCTGTGCAGCACTTACAGTTTAAAAGACTCTGCTTGGTAAATTAAAGCGAGACAGACAAGTTAAAGGGCAAGAACCAGCATACCAGTGATGCAGCTGAGATTTTTTTTCCCCCTACCTAAGTAATCTCCCCACGCAAGCACACAGACTTTGGGGATTAAAACCCTTCGCCTTAAACCCCTGCCAAGGTTTCCTATGAAGAGAATGCTCAGAAAAATTAATGCAGATTAATATTGTATAGTTATTTATCCTCAAGCCTCCGCACAAGCTCTCTTTCTCCACACAGCTTTTGTGTGGCTTGCTTCAATAGCACTTCAGGTGAGTCACACTGAACCGAGCCAGGAGACTTTAAATCCAGATAGGAGCATCCCTGCAGGGGTATAACTCAGCATTCACCCTCTTTCCACAGGGATTAGCCCTCCTGGATGCTGCCACACAGCACACGTGTGACTCAGGTGATGTAAAACACTTGCTGTGTAATTTCATCACATCATCTGAAATAATGCTGCTGAAATGACATCAGCTGCTGGCTTTTGTCCTCACCAAGTGCCATGTCTTAGCTCAGGTAAAGGTTTTGTGGTCTGGGCTTAAAATCATCCTGCAGGCTCTGTCCCAGCAAAGGGGCGAGCGCAGAAATGAATGAAGAAAAAGAGATGGGGAGGTTTTGGTAGGTCCAAGTCATCACTGCCATCCCCCTGCATATGGGAAAAGAGAGGGTACTGAGCCAGCGTCAGGCACCTCTCCCTTCCCCAAAGGGAGGGCAGCAGAGAGAAACAAGGCTAGAGGAAGGTCTTTGTCATTAGACAATAGGAATTAAACAAATAAAGAAGGAGATAAACATACCAGCATGGGTAAAACCTTATCCAAACTCATTTGGCCAACCTGAAACAATCGTTCCAAGCCAGAGGTAGTCCAACCTATAAAATCTTGTCCAAATATATTGTTCTTGCTAGCCAATGGGCAAACCTGTGTCTAGCTGCTGTAAAAAGCATCAGCTCTCTTCCCCATCTCCATGGCTTTCTGTTTGCACTTCCTTGCATGATGCCCTGTCAGAATTATTATTATTTTCCTTATGAAAATGGCTAGATCCTTCTGTAAAACAAAACAGCAGGGGAAAAGGCCCTTAAAAGGATATTCCCAAAGTAAGGTTCGCATTTACATCAAGACTGAGGCTAAAGGCATGCAACACCCCTAAAATAAGCGTTCAGTGGGCATTAAGCACAGCGCAAAGTACTCCTGACACACGCAACCTTCACTGCCGAAAGCCACTGTGCCATTCTCAATGCTGCTGTTTTCTTCTGCCCTGAAGCAAATTACTGTTACTAGGCACTAACATTATCTTTCAGCATCTTGCCATTTACTGTTTCCTTATTAGCATTCAAGCCCATACAAGCATGATGAAATTTTTAACAGTGCAATGTTCTTCAGTCAAACTTTTCCAGAGTCAAGGCCAAAATACTGATAGACTCAAATGTCTCTGCCCCTGCTCCAGCCCCAGACCAGCAGTACTGCTCTGTTATTGTCATTAAGGAAAAAATTAAAATAGTCTATGGAGATACTGATGGCCCAGTGCTTGAACTACACTGCAGAACCACTACAGCCACGTAGTTCGCTCAGATGTCACCGCATCTTCACAAAGCATTCAGGAAGGCAGGGCCATCGCAGCCTGGCGATTTCTAAGCAACCGAGCTGGCGCCTAAAGCCTTTCACATTAAAAATGAAACACCCTAAAAGGACACCGAAGCTTTCAGTGTATCGGACCCACACAACTAAAGACATTTGGAAGTGAGATGATATGGTGGATACATATGCAACAGCAGAGAAATTATCAGCGTCGCTTCAGTGAGTAAATGCTGCGCTGCACACACAGATCAGATTAAGTACGGCCAGTGAAGATGGAAGGTGATGCCACTCCGCATGGGAGCATAAGGTGCACCTATGCACATCCTCCTTCAGACAGCAACACACCATCTGGGGTTACGTACACCAAGTGAGAGGGACAGCATCACAGAATCCCAGAACAGCTGGGGTTGGCAGGGACCTCTGGAGATCATCCAAGTCCAACCCCCTGACAGACCAAGGTCACCTCAAGCAGGCAGCACAGGACAGCATCCAGGATCACAGGGTCTGAATGTCTCTAGAGATGGAAACTCCCCAACCTCTCTGGGCAGCCTGACCCAAGGCTCTGCCACCCTCCCAGGAAAGAAGTTCCTCCTCAGGGTTAGGTGGAACTTCCTCTGTTCCTCTAGTTTGTGCCCATTGCTTCTTGTCCTGTCCTCGGGCACCACTGAACAAGGACTGACCCCATCCTCCTGACCCCACACCCAAGGACTTATCAGCATTGATAAGATCCCCCCCCCAAGTCTTCTCTTCTCCAGTCCTGAGTCCCTCAGCCTCTATTCATCAGAGAGATGCCCCAGTTCCCTCAGCATCTCTGTAGCTCTTCATTGTACCCTCTCCGGTAGCCAAAAAAAACAAACCAAAACAAAACAACAAAAAACCCAGGTTGAAAGAGGAGATAATGTTGCTTTTAAGCAAAGACAACGATTAAGTGAAGGAGAGATGTGACTCTTCTGTGGGACATCAGAAAAACACAAAAGATTACAAAGTGGAAGGAACACTGAAACAAAGCATTGTTCATCCAATGAAAATACCAGGTCCTTGAAAGGTACCGTCACAAATTCAGGAACATAGACTAAGTGTTGCTGGGAATATAAAATATTTTGTTCTTCATTTCACAGGGACAAGGGGATAAAGTGAACGATGCTTCTATCACACTAACATATTCAAGGGCACACAAAACACAAACATATCAAAGCTATTTGAGAGAGGAGAAGCATAAGAGGGCAACAATTTCAAGTGTTGGTATTAGGGGATCTCTTCACATCAGAACAGTGTTTCATTGGAATGGTATGAAACTCAGCTGCTTCTCTCTGCCGCTGTCCAGGTTTGCTCTGGTCTGAGGAAGGTGATGGGTAGAGTATAACTCCTAGCATAACCAGATGGCAAAGCCATGAAGGCTTCCTTTGGGCAGATAACAGCATGCCAGAGAGGGCAGATGAATGTCATACCTGAGTTGAACCCATCCCCATGGCTGGCAGAGAGAGGTCCCACTCCCCGTCTCCTCTGACAGACTATCCCCAAAATAAAAAAGCTCAGTAGCCCTTCAAGGCCACCACAGCAACCTGGATCCCTGGCAGGGTTCAAGGCCAGGTTGGATGGGGCTTTGGGCACCCTGGGCTGATGGGGGGTGTCCCTGCCCATGGCAGGAGCGGCACTGGGGCTCTTCCCACCCAGTCCAGCCTGGGCTCTGGAAGGAGAAGAGAGGAATGCTATGTGGGCAGCCACGAAGGGCAGCAGCCAGCAGACCAGCTTCAGCAGCTGGGGAACCACAGCCTGAGCCTGCAGATGGGAAGATAAGCAGCACGTGCCCTGTTTGCTCATCCCCCTCACTGTATTTAAGCAGCATAGATCATAAGTGAAACAAAGAGACAGGGTTGGCTTCCTTAAAAAAAAAAAAAAGCTATTATCAGCTGTACCAGCTGGATCTTATCTACTTTTATTGCAACTGAAAAGCTGTCAAGTTGCTCTCCTTGAATGGCACACAAATCACCAACCCCATTGTTTAAGCTAGAAATACCTCAGTCTTACATTCCCCACCAAAGAAAGTTTTCTGAATATGAGAGCTCTTACAAGCTGAATAAGATTTTACACTAAATTAAATTAATTCAACAAATCACAGAAATCAGACCTTCCTCCAGCTAAATGCTTAGCTTTAATTCATGGGCTTGTTACAATTCTTTTCTTTACTATAATACAATTATGTATGGCAATTAACCCGACATTTTCTTTGCAGTACCCATTCTTTTAAACTACCTGAATGGAAGAAAAAAAAAAAAAGCTTACACATGTCTCCTCAAAATGTTCGTGATTGTTCTACCCTGCTTCTTATTTGTGCTACAACATGATGCTCTGAAATCACATGTGAAAAGACCGAGAGCTCTACAGATTTCGGTAGCCTCTCCTCCTGCATCCGTTTTAACGTTCGGGGCTGATTAAACACGAGCAAGGGCTTTTTCTTGCTTTAGTATCGGTGCGTGGGTGTTCAGCGGTGCGGATCCAGACCGCATCCCCTTGGAGCCACGCTGGCAGCTTTCAGAATGAATGAAACTTTCCACCCGACACCTGAACGAGCAGAAGTTGCAACTTCCCGTGGAGAGTATTGATCATGAACTCACTGGAAAATTATGGAACAGCAGCACCGCAATGTCTAGTTCAACTTGCAAGCTCTGTGAATTTGGAGGATTTAAGATTTTGTTATTTAATTAATTGTTGTTGATATTTTAATATGATGTTGCTCTTACTGAACAGTCACACTAAACATTTACCAAATCAAAAAGCCTACTTGGTGCAGAGTTAAAGCTGTGCTTGAAGATCTTTGTTACCCTGTCCCTGGCAGAAGCACCTCAAATACACCTGTATACCTAACATCCAGGTGAGCTCCTCACTGCTACTCCTGCTGTTAACAACAAGAAAGTGGTGGCAGAGGATGTCCACAGATCCCGATTACTCCTCCTGAAAAGGAAATCAGCACCCCGGGATCTTTGCTCCTTGATGAAGTGTCGGGATGCTGCAACCACCCCAGTCAAATACATCTGGACTCTGCAAACATAGAGTCGTGTGGAAAAAGCTTTTAGCCTCTATGGGCAAAAACATTACAGTGCAAAATCCTGGTAATTCCTAGAATTATCGCCCTTTCCACTGTCTCCCTTAATTGGCATTTGCAGAGCTGAGCTCCTGCAGTGCAGGCTGTGGAAATACAGGACCTGAGCCAGCAGCACTACAAGGAGTTTCATTTAATAAACTGAACCACTGCTTCAACTGCCTTGATTGGCAAACTTGGGAACCAAGCTCGTGTACCTCAGCAGGAATTAAAACACTCCTGATTACCACCTGATTCCCACTGCAGCAGCATGACCTGTGCCAGGGACCCCTGCCCTTCACAAATCCACAAGTAAAATGTCAACGCTGTCACAGAAACCCAAACCACATTCCCTTGCACCCAACCTACATGCGTTTTCGAACCTGGCTACAAAAGACCAACAGCCTACACAAGTACAGCAGGGCAGATAAAAGCACACATGGAGGCTTTAGGTCCCACACAGCGTCTGTTTTTGAAACAGGAAACTCCACAGCAGTTGCTAATCTGGGTGACAGGGTACAGCTTCTCAGGCTGCAAAAGGCAATTTCACTGTCGCACCACGTACCACTCATGCAACGCACTCCTTTTAAGAAGAAAACCCGACTGGTTTTGCACTAGCCCTCAGTAGAAGTCTTACAGGATGGCCTTACTGGTGCTGTGATGCAACAGCAGGTTCCCATAAAACAGAAGACAATACGGGAAGCCATCGGAAAAGCTTCAGTAAGCACAGCTAAAATTTGCACGTTAGCACAGACAAAAGATGGCAAATAAATCATGGTTACATGGCTTTGGCTGTGCTGTTGAGCTCTTAGCACATCCTGACCCAACACTTCCCACCTTGAGATGTGCCATCTCCTCCGCAGCTTTTTGGGAAACGTGGGAAGCCTGACGGCTGCAGCAGCGGCACAACTGAGCACAGGCAAGGCAGGCATCCTACAGCATCCTCTCCTCTATCACAAAACATGTCCATCTTTGAGACAGAGGGAGGGGACATTGAATCAATGGCTTTCTGAAAAAAACATCAACAGCAATGGCAAACCCCTTCCTTGGGGCAAAGCTAAATTAGAGCCTACGGCTGTACGCCTGTGGTTGGATTTGTTTTCTCCATGTATACAATTTTTTGCTGGCTGACATCAAAACGTCCATTCCCAAGTTGCTGTGTCCCACCATGACTCCTGCAGACTTGCATTTTGACTGCACCACCGGACCAAACTTCACTCCTGATTGCTTCTTTTTCCAGAACATCTGTGAAGGCACCAAAGAGCAGAAGGTTAAACTGAAATCTCCGCATGGAGTAAGCAGGGAAGGTCCATTCTCTGAAGAACGTGACGGCGATCTCTCTCCTTGGACATGAACTGGGAGTAACTTGACCTCATGTGGAAGCCATCCCTGCTTTAAGCAGCAGCCTTCAGAGCTCCAGAGGTCCCTTCCCAGCCTCTATTATTCCATGACAGGACAATCGGTCCCTAACATGATATTTACCCAGAGTACCTGAAGGTAACTGTAACCTCCCACTATTTTACTGTCCCTTACGAGCACTCCAACCTCACTCAGCATATCACAGCCACAGAAACATGCAATGGTTGAACAGCCTGTAATATTTTTATTATTTTTAAATCCAGGAGCCAGTGAGACTTGCTCATACAGGTAACTCACCTACTTCTTTCCTGTGCCGCTCTGCCCCCACCTCAACCAGCTCTATCAGTTGGTCCTGTGTAACAGCAGGCCTCTTATTAGCCCATGACCTGTCACTGAGCTCAGAGAGGCCTTTTATATATACATCAAGGTGCTCAGCAAAAACCTGGCACAACGGTTCATCTTTAGGTTTCTGGCCCATCTGCAGAGACACTTCAGCTTTGATTCTCCCTCAGCTGCCCTGCTTAAATGAGACAGCACTTGGTGAAATTGCTCTTTGCATTTTCTTATTTCAAACATCTTGACTTCTGCCCTACTTCCCTCCTTTTTTTTCCTGAATAAAGAGTTTGCAGTGACTTCATTTCTAAAGAGTATTTGCTAACCATTCACCTGCCTCGTCTCTATTTTGAAACTCCCCTCTAAGTTCCAACTGCTGGCTGCACTTTGTGAATCATAGAATCATAGAATCATAGGGGTTGGAAGGAACCTCCAGAGACCATCGAGTCCAACCCCCCGCCAAAGCAGCTCCCTAGCTCATATTGCACAGATAGGCGTCCAGACGGGTCTTGAGTATCTCCAGAGATGGAGACTTCACGACCTCTCTGGGCAGCCTGTCCCAGGGCTCTATCACCCTCACTGTGAAAAAGTTTTTCCGCATGTTGGTGCGGAACTTCCTGTGCTCCAACTTGCAGCCATTGCCCCTTGTCCTGTCTCCACAGAGCACTGAAAAGGGGCCGGCCATTTCCATCCCATACTTAAGATATTTATAAACATTAATAAGGTCCCCCCTTAGTCTTCTTTGCTCCAGGCTGAACAATCCCCGCTCACTCAGTCTTTCCTCATAGGGGAGATGCTCCAGGCCCTTAATCATCTTTGTATCCCTTCTCTGGACTCTCTCCAGGAGATCCCTGTCCCTTTTATACCAGGAAGCCCAGAACTGGACACAACACTCCAGGTGGGGCCTGACCAGGGTAGAGCAGAGGGGGAGGATCACCTCCTTTGTCCTGCTGGCAGCACTCCTTTTGATGTACCCCAGCATCCCCTTGGCCCTCTTAGCCACCAGGGCACACTGCTGGCTCATGGCCAACCTGTCATCAACCAGGACCCCCAGGTCCTTCTCCAGCAGGTCATCCCCCAGCCTGTATTGATACAAGCGGTTATTCCTTCCCAGGTGCAAGACTCTAAACTTGCTTTTGTTGAATCTCATCTGGTTTCTCCCTGCCCAGCTCTCCAGCCTGTCCAGGTCTCTTTGGATGGCAGCGCAGTGTTCCTGCGTGTCAGCCACTCCTCCCAGCTTTGTATCATCTGCGTACTTGCTGAGGGTGGGTGCTATTCCCTCATCAAGGTCATCAATGAAGTTACTAAACAGGACTGGACCCAACACTGAGCCCTGGGGAACACCGCTAGTCACAGGTCAGACAAAAAAAGCCCAGTCCCTTGCCTCGTTATCTCTAATGCTGATGGACTGAGGGTCCTCCTTCCGTGGCCTGACCGAAGGTGCCTACCATCCCCGTTCTCCTATTGCTGGTAGGATGCACTCTGCTTCATGCCCCAGCTTTATTTCACATTTCCTAAACCATGATTTGCATCCTTGTTCTGGGAGCAGAGCACCCTGGCCTTCCCAGGCAGCTGCTCCATCCTCCACACCATTTCATCAGCATCACTTGCTTTGTGTCTCCCATTTCACACACCGAGAAAGAGCTGCATGCTCCTTGTCCTCCTACCCAAAGCTCCCACTGCAGCTCAACCCATTCCTCAGCCCGGCACCAGCTACATCACCCTGTAGATTTATAGCTGATCATTGCTAAAATCTACTAAATTGGGCCTAAAAAGCAAGCTCTAAATACCTCTTTTTACAATTCTAGGTTCACATGAACTTTGTGTGTATCTCCTCTCTTGAATTTCCTCGGGCCTGGATGCTTAACTCTCTTAAAACGTATTTAAAATTCAGCTTTAGCCCAAAACCATGAAGCAAACCATCCCAAGTAACTTTAAAATTTATCATTACCAAGAAAACTCCGAATTCTGAGCTGTACCAAAGAACACAGAGAAAAATTCCAACTAAAAGAGTAGAAGAAAAAAAAAAGGAGGATGATATACTCCTGGAAACTCATGGTGTGGTCAATTCTTATATGCCACCATGCTGCAATTTTTTATCTGACCCAAATTCTCCAGTCCCACGTGTGAAAACCCACCAATTCGATCAACACGTAGCGCAAGCAGAGCGGCACCCAAGCCACACAGGTCTGCGCTTTCCAACGCACATTTTCATGGAGAAATTTCTATACACCAGTGCTCCAGAGAAAGGAATTACTCCAGAAAAGGCTGTTTTCACCTCGGATGCACAGTTCTGTAGCTGTGAGGTGCCTCGCCGATATAGCGCGTCACATGTGGTCTTGCCAAGGGCCAAAAAAGTATCGGTGAGCCTCACTGGCAGGTCTGACACTCGGAGCCTGCCTGGGGAGCTCCTGAGGTTAAATACTAGCTCTGTTTCAGCAATTACAGCCAATACTGCTTACAACTGACAGCGCTTTCCCATACAGTGCCTCAAAAATCAAGGCACCGTCACAAACTCGGGAAGGAAAGGTTCCACCCTATCTTGAATTACCCTGTGTTGACCAGCCTGCAGAGAGATGTCCTGTCCCACGTACCGAAGCACTTCTAGCGTCGTTTACTCCTGCCCTCATCAGAGGAGAAAAAATATTAAGGATGGGTTTTGGTACATCCTGCACTACTTGTAATGGAAGTGAAGCCTCTTGATGGGTCATTTGAGTTTGGAACGAAAAGAAAAGGTAAAACATACAGTTTCTCATACTCAGGCAGACTATGGGGGTGTTTTGTGAGGATCTTTTGTTGCTTGTTTAGGGTTTTCTTCCCTAAATAAATCCTTTTCTTGGCACTCCAAACACTCCCTGGGAAAAATATTAATTGCTTTAATCATTAGAAAATGTTTTGGGTGTTTGTTTTAGGGTTTTTTACTAATGAATACTTTAATACATCTGGATTACACACTAATTGTAACAATGCTGTATATTGCAAACCTTGAATCCTCAGCGACACAGGTCCATATACCAAATGAGATGCTGCTGCAGTGTCTAACACAGGAAAATAAGCTCACCAATTAGCTTGCCTTAGCAATTAAAACATATTAATAGAAAACTGATGTGATTACAGCCCAACCAACTGGAAATCACAAATGCACATAAACAGCTCCTTAACCAGAGGCATAAGGACCAGCACTTTTAAGGTGCAGTAAGAAAGACCTTGTGCCTTGGTGATGGGCTCAGTCTTGCTTCTCAAGTTCTTCAGCGTTAATACCAGGTGTGTATTAGAGACTGTCAGAATAACAAAATTCCCTTCAGAAATTGATTTGGCTGAGAATCAATTGAAAGGCAATTTGCGTTGCAATAAATTGCTTCTCCTGTGGAGAAAGAGAACAGCCCTGAGAAAGAAGGAACTCAACTCCCAGGTATCCCCATTACAGAGCCTGCTCGTGTGCGTACATGCGTTTCCACATAGACGCCAACAGAGGCATGATTAAATATTCATGTTGTCATCTCCTACGCATAGCACGGGTTGTAGTGCAGGCGTATTTTGCTCTAATCCGCAGCCACACAGCTCCTTTGATATTGTGCTCCAATCTGGTGCTTAGAGAGATTGGTGGTGATGCGGCTTCTTCAGAGACGCCTAACAGCTACAGATACAATCATTATTCTGCTTTGCTGACCGATAAATAACAGGTCTACATAACAAGACCTGGAAACTGTGCCCACATGGGGTGTTCCCTTCTACATGGAATTCGCTGGCAGCGCCTCAGCAGCCGCTGATTTGCGGTATGGTCATATATCAGGGAAAGAAAACCGCTCTGCCTCGCTGCAGCGCTTCCAAGCGTCTACGCATCAAGAGGCACTTGGCTCTGCCTTCTGTAGTAATTAAAAGGATGCAAACCTGTACCCTGGCAGTGACACGCTGTGTGTGGTGCTGAGTTGCAGCACCTCTGGGCTGCCACGGCCATGCTGCAGCCAGCCGTACCTGTTGCTGGCAGGGATCCCAGTGGAGAAACAAAGCCTTCTGGCACAATATATTTGGGTAGATTTCAAGCTAAGGTAAGAGAATTGCATTAACGAGCTTGGGAAGCAATGGCACGTGGCTAACCGGGAAGCTGTTATGCAATTTGTGGCACACAACTGCACATACATATCAGACGACTGAACCCAGGCAGTAACTGCCAACCTTGACTTGAGCCACCCGCACAGCCCCTGACATGCAAGGACTCCTCTGTCCACACCTACAGACTCGTACAGTGGCAACGCCATGGGAAAGCCACGGCCAAAATGGACACAGGAAGCACAGCAGCACAGGGAAACCCCTTCCCCTTTCGAGAGCACTGATTCAGTTCTCCTTCCCAGGCCAAGCTCCAGGCAAGGGAGCACTCCCGTACTTAGCAGCTCCATGGAGTACAAAGGCATAATGCAAGCAGACAGACAGACCAACAGCCATCTCAGGGGAGCTGTCTGCAGCTGGACCTCACGACAGAGCTGACTTCATGACAGTACATAATTCACAGCAACAGAAAGCTGAACCCACGCATACAGGCTGCTCCTGGGACACTCTCACCCAACGTGCGTTCATGAGCCTTCACAAGGTTATCACAGGAAAGCCAGCTCTGTTCCAAGGGACCTGTTGAGTAATGACTGACATGGGGGGGTGGGGGAATCTCCTGCTGGGTCACCAGGCTCAGAGAGGATCCCTTGTTTTCTAAGCTCCTTCTCAGAGAGGAGCCACGGCTGGGTCCACTGTTAGCCCCAGACTTGATCAGTGGTTTATGTCTAAAGGATTAAATATAAAACCACATATCAAGAGTTAATGTTCACCTGCCAGAGCTCCCGAAGAACTCCCACTGAGGCAGTTTGACCAAGTTGAAGTTAACAGTGAGTTTAATAAAGCAACAGGTGTGAAGAGTTTGGGAATGCTGCTGATAAAGGCACTTACTGCTGTAGCACTAATATATGACTGTGATTATAATCCCCATGACAGCAAAATACTGTCCCAGGTATTCTCACCGAAAGGGTGAAATGGCAATTGCTTACCAAGAAGGGGTCCCTGTCTTGGGGGAGTAGAAGGAGCACAGCCCATCGACTGCCTTTTTGGGGCCTTGCATTTCTTCTCACCCCCCCACTCTGGAGTAGCTTCCTCAACACCCTCTATATCCCAAACCTCATCTGTTCCCTCCCAGGGTGACATATAACATTACAGGATTTGGGTGGAGAGTCAAGTACTACAGTCATATATCTTTCAGTATTAGCTAAATATTAGCTAACTATGCTTGTTAGCATGTTTAGGGATGTCAACTGTAATATAAATTTTGCACTTCATGAGGCAAAAGGTCTCACTCAGGCACGGTGGCCTTCAAAATCCTGCATAGAAACTATCCATCTGTTTATTCCACACTGTCTCCCCAAAACAGGGCTGTACTACTGCCACAAGCCTCCCTCCTCCAGCTGCTTCTCCCACTGACCTTGAGGATCTCCATCCACCATGTCTGCATAAGAGATCAGAGGACACCAGTGTGTTTAACCTCTTGGGTGCAGTTCCCACAGGTCCCTCCCCATGAAGCTTTCTAATACTGATTCAATTCCATGTGCTTATGGTTGATCTACTTGCCATTATTTTTGTTAAGCTTACTCAGAAGACAGGTGTCTTTGGCACTCTGCTCACTTCATGCTCCACCACCATCGCATTTCCAGATGTTTCTCACATGGGTTTAGTGGAGAGCATCTCTGCTTTTCCCCTGTGGGCAAACCAGGGATGAACCTCTCTAGGTGAACCAAAAGCATCCTTCTCAAAGAAACACCACATACCTCCATGCAACAAAGCTTGATAAATCCTATCATTCTACTACTAGGATACTCACACTAACTCTCATCTCAGTGATATCTCACACAGATTTTGAAAAGCAGAAAGACAGAAAGCATAAAACATATGGATGAAATTTTGATAGACCTCCTGCTCACATCAATAGTTGGACGAGCATCACAATTGGTCTGAGCCTAAACAAACTTCCCCATTAACTCAGAGCATTTACTTCTGCCAGCTGTATCTTTAAAGATAAACCTGACCTAACCACACACACTAGGTCAGGGTACTGAAAGCCGCCCAAGACTTGAGTTATCCTAGGCTTGCAATCCAAGGTCACAAGAAGCTTTAAATGCTTCCAAACAAATCAGTTTGCATTATATTGCCCCTCAAGAAGCATAAAAAAACCCCAGTGAGACAGCTCTAATAGTGAAAGCAAGCCACAGTTCTCAAGCAAGAGAGGATTCACATGTTTTCTGGGTATCAGCAGCTGAGGCAAGCCCCGCAGGGGGCTGTGCTACCACCCTAAACACCCCTAAAGATGATTGGCACACATAATCACTGTATAAAAAGTCCCCCATGCTCCCAAACCATTTGTACATTTTTAAAACATTGACCTCAGATCTTCATCTCCAATATACATAAATACAAACACGCTTCTAGGGACTAATTTTAAACGTGAAGGAGAGTTTGCCAAACTGACGGAGCTGAGCTACAGCATTTAATTCTCCTGTTTCGCTTTCCACCAGCTTCCAGCAAGCTGCCTGCATGAAATTCATATCCTGTTTAATATCTTCAAATCCCCAAGCAGTGCGAGGGCCAGACTTTGCTCATGGCTCTTGGTTTTTGGGGAGTAGAAGGGGAAATTAAGAGTTTCATGTGCGCAGTTCCCACCAGTGGCATGGATCAAAGGTTGACTGGGGAGCCAGCGCTCTTCTCTGTGGAGATGCATGCAGAGGGAGCTGCTTCTCTCACCATGTAAAGGCTGCTAGGGTTGCTACAGGGGCAGAGAATGCATGAGGGAAATCCAAATCAGATATAAACACCTTTCAGTTTCCTACCTCCCCAAGTTTATAACTTCATCAGTGTTTCACAGAATGCCTAGATTAGAAAAGACCTTCAAATTGCATCCAACTGTACCTGTCCACTACTAAACCATATGCCTAGGCACCTGGTCTGTGCCTCTTAAATACATCCAAGGATGGTGACTCAACCACTTCCCTCGGCAGCCTGTTCCAATGCCTGATCACCCTTCTGATGAAGAACTTTTTCCTAATGTCTAATCTGAACCTGCCATGGGGCAACTTGAGGCCATTCCCCCTCATCCTGTCACGGGTCACTTGAGTAAGAGAACAACACCCATCTCTCTACAACCTCCTTTCAAGGTAGTTGTAGGCAGTGATAAGATCTCCCCTCTTCTCCAGGCCTTCTCTTCTCTCAGATCACAGTTGAGTAAAGGGATAGCACTGCGGGTCCCCAGTCAATGTTGGAAAGTCCACAAAAACTTGTGCTACTGCCCTGGGGCTACAGTGCAAAGGACATGGGTGTCAGCAGAAAGCTGTACTGCAGCTTTGTGAGTTTACATCTCCAATTCCTGATGCTTTTAAGAGCCATCTGCAAACATCAGCACAGAAGTATGCCATAGTCCTGACCCTGCACCCAGCCAACACGTGGTGGTACCTCTGACTGACAAGTGCTTACAGGGAATAAAGCAGGGCTGGAGACAACTCGACATTTTCCACCCTCACTGTGCTTTCAAAAACAAAACCCAAAGTGGCCACATTTTCACGATCAACTCAACTCCAGCGTGCGATTCTCCTACCAAGCTCTGTATCAGTCTGGCTTTTAACCAAGCTTTGAAAGGGAGGAAAAACACACATGTAATTGGCTTATAAGGTCTCTGTGGGGTTAAAAGAAGGAAGTCTTGCCTCAGCGTGGAAGTCTCTTCCATGTCTTGCTATTTCTCAGCTCTGGAACATTTCTTTTGGGAACTATTCACTTACAAGTAACCCTAGGGAATTATTTTTTTTCCCTTACAAGAATAAGCATTTCCTGCGAACTAGTGTTTTTAAAAATTTCAACAGGTTTTGAGGTTCAGTTTTGTACAGGTAAGCATCCAAGAGTTCAAGTATGTATCAAGGTTCCTTTGATCTACACACCAGACTGGAAATCCTAGGAGAAAAAAAAACCCAAACTCTCTTGGAAGATCCCCTGTGTTGCTTTTTTTTTTTTTTTTTTTTTTTTTGCCAAAGCAGAAATCACTTACTCCTTTTTCACAGCAGTTCAGCATTTTCACTTCCAGCATAGATGCAAACAATTTGAAGAAAGCAATCCAACGAAATGATCAGCTTTTGCACATACACAAGTGGGCAGAAAATTCTCTCAGAAGATCAATTCTCTTGGGACTAAGGCTTGCGAGAGTTTCTCACAGTTCAAAACAGGCATTGGCTCATTAAAAATTGGAGGTGGTGGGCACTGAACAATGTGGGCACACCTTGTGTTGGACTGCTCTGTCTTACAGAAACAGTTGGTTAAAAATAGGATTTAGCCTCCCAAGTTAAAGGATCCAACAACACAGAGACTTTTCTTGGCCCCAGTGGAGGACAGTGACCTTGCTGGAGCCCAGATCTGCAGATCAAACCAGAGTCATAACTAGTTACCTGCTATCAAGCCCAAAGCACCCACAGGTCCTGCAGCCCTGGATGCTCACCTAGAGCCTGCTGCTGCATCTCGCTGCCGCACTGGGTTAAGCCAAGACTTGGTCTGTTAGTCTCTCTTTTCCTATAAAGGTCCAAAAATTGGAGAAATCCTCTCTGATGCTCACTTTGAAGCTCCAGTTCTGCTGCCAGGCTTCCACCACTCTACCCCAACACATGCTACTTTAATGGATGGCTCCCAGTAACGAGCTACAATGCAGAAGGACCTGCTTGTTCTCCAGTGAGATACTGCCACAACCAACCCTCTGTAGCTAATAAAAGGGGAAGAAGAGACTCAAATGCCAAACCACATCATCACTCATGGTTTCAGAAGGCCACCACCATGCTTTGAGTTGTGGGACTGTCTGCAACACCGCACTGAGAACAACTTCGCCTTGTGTTTTAAGCAATGGAAAAGCTCCAGGCTGTTACAAAGCACAGAGGAAATTTGTATTGCAAGTCCTGTTCTCTAAGAAGGGAGAGGGAAGGCAATCCAATTAGCTCCCCAGACAGGATGAGCTTTGTATGAACAATCAGCTTATCTGGATGGCTAAGTGTACCCAGCACCAGCCAAATCTGGTCCCAGATCCATTGACACACCGGGCACACCTTGCACAGCACAAACGATGCACTTCACTCAAGTTGTAAGTGACGGGGAAGGGAGGGCACAGGACTGCTTTTGACTTTCATTTGCACCCAGAAAACTCAATCATCATCATCAGGTGCTTCCTGAATGAGGAAAACCAAATCTGACCCTCCAGAAAACAACTCTCTGAGGTTAGGCACAGCCTTGGAGGAATATAAAATGACAAGGTAGAGGAAAGGGCTAATTTCCAGTCTATTTAAAGCATGCTTTTCATTAGTTTCACACTCGTACATACTCACTGTGGGTCAGCGTGGGGGAACCGGGTGAGGCCTTAGCTGGCAGGCACTGTGGGGTGCCCTCCAGCAAAGGGCAGAGCAGAGTGTGACAGTCCAGGGAAGCCACCCGGTCTCAGCCAGCCGTTCTCAGCCAGAACTCTTCTGCTCAGCATAAATCATTGTCCCTGTTGCTCTCCTATGGCAAAGGTGCGCTGCCCTTCTGTTAGGCTTCCCAGGACTAGGGTTTGATCGGGGAGGTGTTTAGAGCAAGGAGGGTTACACACATCCCAAATAATGACTTTTTAACCAGTGAACAAGAAAAGTATGCTCTTGGTTTAAAACAATGTTAGAAAGGCGCTGCTCAAGGAAACGCTATATGGCCGTGAGGAACAAAACCCTGCATCCTTAGCAGTGACCTCCAACGATCCAACACTCACTTTGAAAGACGTCTCATTGACTGACCTTTTTGCTTCACCACTTGCCCGTGCCTGTTCTTGGTGACACACACACAGAGCCAGCTCCCTGAGCCCTGGGAGGCCAGAGCAGGAGGAGGATAGAGCCTTCACCCCCAGGGACTCACAGCCTTCCAGGCACTGCAACACCACACACCAGCCACCACATTTCATAGCCAGCAGTCACTTGCTTTCACATGTCATCGTTCTGCACGGGTGGGATGCTGTGATGCTTTAAAGGAGACCAGAGCGCATCATTTTGCTCCCTAAATTTGAAGCTCTTATTTCAAACCTTCTTCTTCCCAGATAAAAGCTCCTGTTGTCCCACCTTCCCTTAGACTTGGAGCACTTCAGTGAGTCTAGGAATAATTTTGGCCAGCAGAAAACTACGCAATAACATCCAGAAGCCCACAAAACCATGAGGAGGACTAGGATCAGTTTGTGTCCTCCACTACAAACAGTGAAACACATCGACAGAACAAACAGTTCTGCAATTTTATTTTTATTTTATTTTTTACCTTGGGATTCAATGCCTGTGTCCAATCATTAAATAGTGTAATTTGGGATTGAGATTTTGGGGCAAAAAGGGTTCAGTGCAAAATCTAGTCCTTGGAGGAACATCCAACACAAATTTGTGGAGAAGAAACAGAGAGTTACTCTGCCCCCAGCGAGGCTCAGCACCTGTGTGGTAAATATGGCCCTACACTCACCAACTGTGCTTGGGAGAATAAGTTAGTGAGCTTTAAACCTCCAACAGTAAATGGTTTCTGAGTACCTGTTTATTTTTCTAAGTTACCAAGAAACGTGTGGAAATGTTTTAGTGATTTACAGGTGAAAATATTGAAAACCACTGCAAAGCAACTACTAGGAGAACCAACATGCCCTGGTAGTTTGTTTCTTTAGATATTGAAATACATTAGGAAGTTTTGCCTGAGTGTAGTTGAGAAAGAGATTTAGTGCTTGAGCTTTCTTTGGTGGCATTTGTTCCCCAAGTGTTTATCAAACCTTGGAAGGTTACAGCAGTCAAGAGGCATGGATGCGTTTTGTTTCATTATACTGGCTTTAATAGCCTAAGAAGACAAATCCAGAAGTGATGTGAGATTCCTGCCTCTCCATGGCCTTTGTATCTAACTTCTGATCTGTGTAGGGCAAGGAGGAAAGCTCACATACCTGGTCACTCTGTGGCACCATGCTGCAGCAACTGAGCACGGCTTATTAACTACTCAGGTGGATAAACAACAAAAACATCAAACAAACATCTGTGCACAAAACTACTGGTAGAGAAAAACCCATGGGAAAATGCAGAAATAGAAACCCCCTGTGCAAAAGTAATGGATTTACCCACTCCCTAGGAATCTTTGTAGGGACTTGTCCCAGGAGCAGCACTCACTTCGCACTGACACACCTCCCAAAAACAGGAGGAAGAAAAACAAAAGCCTAAAAGAAAAACAAAAGCCTAAAGCTTTCCAGTAGTAGGTGCCACGGTGTTCTTCGTCCCTCGAGAAGAGAGATGTGCTTTCACCTCTTCTTGTGTAGACTGCAATTTGCAGCCCAGAAAGGTGGCAAAGCAAAACAAAGAAATGTCACTGTCCCAGTAGATCACCTGAAATAATCCCAGCAACATCCAAACTGGAGAAGCCATCCGTGATCTTCCTCTTTACAAGCCTTGCTGGCATTCAGGAAGTTACAAAGTCAAGCGGAAGCTGAATTTGGTTTTCGTATAGAGTTACCAACACTCTCCGCAGTCCTTTCTGACTTCTGATCTATAGTTTATAGCAGAAGTGAAGTCATAGTTCTGGCACTTTACCAATACTCACTTTGCTCTGTGGGAAAACACTTTGGAGTGGCATTCTGTTCTCCAGGAACCTCCTGTTGTGGTTAGAGCACCTTACCAGACCCAAAACCTCATCTAATCTGCACTCCTACATCTATTAACCTCTTAAACAGCTTATTCTTCAATTTTAAGTGTAATTACTACAGGTATTAAAGGGGATATTTTGCATGGAAAAGCTCTATGCTGGACAAAAGTGCACTGTGCTGCAGACCAGATGAACCTTTCCTGTCTTAGGAACCCATGGTGAGGGCAGAGGACCACAGTGGCAGCACTAGCGTACCCAACTTGTATCATGGATGCCCAACCCTCAGTTTTCTCCATCTGTACTTTCATTAATCAAATGGCAAATCAGCATCATACCAAGTTCAAAGCAAAACCAGCCCTTTGGAACTGAATCTTCATTACAAGGGTGGTGAGGCACTGGCACAGGTTGCCCAGGGAGGTGGTGACTGTCCCATCCCTGAAAGCATTCAAGACCAGGTTGAATGGGCTTTGGGCAACCTGGTCTAGTGAGAGGCGTCCCTGCCTATGGCAGGGGGTAGGAACTTCATGATCTTTGAGGTCCCTTCCAACTCTAACCTTTCTATGATGCTACTACCCTAACAGCCTTCACACATCTCCAAACAACATCACCAAATCCCTCTCTCCTCCTGTCCCTAAAGCCTCCATCCTGAAAGGTGCAATGGAAATGTTTCTAGTCTTGAGGAGCAAGAAGGGCAGCGTGGAGAGCAACCAAAGCCCACCGGTCCTCACCCTGCCCCAGACTTTCATGAGTGCGGCCATGCTGGGGAGATATTGCTGCCCGAGCCTCTCGGATTTGGAGCCTGTCAGACAGGAGTGCTGCTGGAAAAAACCCAGAAGTCTAATAAACCATTTGAAAAGTTGGCTTTAACAGGTCAAATAGATGCCAGGCTCGCCTAAAAATGCAAATGAAACACGTCTCCAGATTTCACAGAGAGCTGCTTCGGCTCTATTGAAAAGAGTTAGATGTCAAGTCAACTTTCTTTATTAGCTACCGCTACACGTCTGCTCCCCAAACGTGGCTGGAGCACGGCTGATACTGCAGAAACAATAAGAGAACAAACCGCCGGCATTTATAAACTGAAGAATGTGCTTGGCCCGCAATGAAGGCATCGCTGTGTTAAATATTGTACCCTAGCTGGGTTTTACAATCCAGTGGGGTCACACTGTCTGGAATACTACAAAAACATATTTAATCTTCTGGGAGCTGATGAACACGGAATATAAAGCGCCTCTGTAGATTTTCAATTCAAAAATAACCAGTGTTGGAACCTTTTAAATCACTCTGGCCGCAGCATCCACTGCTTAAATCTTTCTAAGCTAGAAGCTGATCTGCAGCCCTCCCAAAACAGAAAGGATTTTGTCTTGCGTAAAACCATCTCAAGCCAAATCCCATCTTGCTTGCGGCAATTCAGTCTTGGGAAAATTGACGCTGATGCATCCAGATTCACTACTGTTTCAGGGTGGCAAAAGCATTTGAGTATACCCCCAGATCTCACAAATCTAAAAGAAATGACGAATTCCTCAGCAGACCCCATGTTATTAGGAAGCTCTAGAGGCTCACAGAAATGTTTGGGAAACACTCTTTTGCAGGTTGAAAGGAGCATCACAAGAAGTGTGGCCAGCAGATCAAGAGAGGGGATTCTCCCCCTCTGCTCTGCTCTGGGGAGACCTCCCTTCAGTGCTGAGGGCTTCAGAGCTGGACACAGCACAAGAAGGACATGGACCTCTTGGAGCACGTCCAGAGGAGACCACAAGGATTATCTCAGGACTGGAGCACCTCTCCTACAAAGACAGGCTGAGAGAGTTGGGCTGGTTCAGCCTGGAGAAGAGAAGGCTGCAGGGAGACCTCCAAGCCCCTTCCAGACCCTGAAGGACCTACAGGAAAGCTGGGAAGGGCTGCTTGTAAGGGCATGGAGCGATAGGATGAGGGGTGATGGTTTAAACTAAAGCAGGGCAGGTTTAAATGGGAAGAAGTTCTTCCCTCTGAGGGTAGAGAGACACTGGCACAGGTTGCCCAGAGAAGTGGTGGAGGCCCGATCCCTGGAGACATCCATGGTCAGGATTGATGGGGCTCTGAGCAACCTGCTCTAGTTCAAGGTGTCCCTGCTCACTGCAGGGGTGGCACTAGATGGCCTTTGAAGGTCCCTCCCCACCCAACATGGTCTGTGACTCTATGACTCTTATTCTACAATCTTTGAGAATAAAATGCAATGCAAAGTGTTCCCCATCGTGCACGCTGCATCACGGCAAGCGCACAAACAGCAAAGGGGATCTTCACTTCCAAAAGCTCCAATCCGCAGCAAACAGCTGACACCAGCTACATTCCTAACAAAAGGTTACATTCAACGGAACATAAACTGGATGTAAGCTGTCCCTGCTATGCAGGCACTGACATCATCAACTTGAGACCACCTCCCACACACCTGTAGGATGGATGGGTCCTGCCTGAACAAGCCCCACAAGAGGGACAGACTTCAAGCATGGGTGACAAGATGCCCTCATGCCTCCAGTTCACTGAGCCATTCATCAGAGAGAGCAGCCCTCCCCAGCTGAATTCTAGCTCCTGGAATCTCCTGAAGGGCTTCAAATGCTCTGTTGTAAGAGAAAGATCAAAAGAAAAGTTTTATATGTATTATTATACACACACACACATCCATCTCCTAAAGTTCATGTTCCTGATAATTAGAACCATATGGTACACACAACTGCAACGAACATCACAACAAATAAATGATGTACTAATTAAAGTTTGTCTTACAGAAACACTGAGTGATCACAACCAGTCCTCCCACCTCCAGAGCAAGCAGGAGGAAACCAGCAGGAGTATCTCATCCAGAGAAATGGGGGACTTGGACACAAAATTCAACTGACTGTGGCCAGCAAGAGATCAGGAGTCTCAAGAAGTCTGCACTAGATAGGATCAAACTTCAGGAGACAAACAACCAAAATTATATCTACAAAAAGGTGTGAAAGACCTGACAGAGCTTCATGTTGCCAGAGTTGCCAAAGGGAAAATTATTCTCAGAATGATGGGTTGGGCATCAGGAGGGAACTAGTCCCAGACAAATCCCCATTATAGTGGGAAGCCATCATGCCCAGTCACGCTCCAGTGGGCTCAAAACAAACAGCTCCAGGCAGCCAGGACCATTAGAGACTACAAATCCCACAGTGAAATTCAATTGCTGGATGTAAAGAAAAAGGATTTTGTTGGGTTTTAAAAAAAGAGGAGGGGAAAGAAAGAAAAAAAAAGGAGGCATATTTTCTTCATTTTGAATGCAAAGTGTCTGTGTAAAACCAGAATAATACCAAGACAGTCTTCCTACCTACCCCAAACTCTACCAAAAAGGTGTACCTTGCATTTAATCAAGCATAGTATTTTAAATATGAACCTCATTTAGCTGGTTTGAAAACAAAATTTGAAGTTAATCACTATGGGTGACTAACCTTTACTATCTAAAAAAACCCCAAGAAGTTGACCTACGATGCCTCCAAAAAAAAGCAGTTAATTGCTTAAAATATGTAGACTGCTGTTCAGGAACAGCTTGAATTTTTTCCATCTGCAGTGAAAACCATCTGTTCTGCATGGTAGATTTCATGACTTTTCAGGTCCATTTCTAAATTGAAATGGATGTTTTAATGATGAAAAATGGGGAGAAGTGATGAATACTTCATTAAAGCACATTATTTCCCTGTCAAACTTCTATTCTCCTGACTGTAAGCAAAAATAATGTCTGAGCAGAGTTAACGTCTTGGGTTATCAGGACTGCAGATGCCTCTTGGTATTTGATTGAACAAAGAAGCTATTTCATAAGCTGCAAACAAAAATGATCCAATAAATTGGAATTTCTTTTCCTTCTAATGAAAAATCGAGTTTTCAAACTCCTTAAATTACCCACATGCAATGTGAAAGACTCTAAAGAGATGATGTTTCTACTTGTTTACTTTCAATGCACCTTTCTTACTACCAGCAAGGTATATTAAAAACGTCAACAGGTACCCAATATAGACGCAATCAGCGATTCCTTTCACAAGCTGTATTTAATTATTTTAATAAGATGAGAGGATATAATTTCCTACCAATGCAAGCACATGAGGAGGAAACTGCAAACTGTAGAAAACATTAAAATCTATCACACAAATAAACACACACTGTTTTTCTATAACATTTCTCAGTATATTTGCCAATTACCACATATTTTTGGACTGAAGCAAGTGTTTGCTCAAGCATAGAAAAATGATAACATAAATATCCAAACAGGGCTTTCTTTTGTGCTTAGGCAATTTATTAAGCCAACAAGACATTTCAGTATTGCATGGGGGAAAAAAAAAGCTTGAAGACAGTGATTGTATTAGAATTCAGAATAAAATACCCAAACCCTTCAAAGCCATCAAGCATCAGAAAAAAACCTGTGCAAGACCCAAATTACTCCACTGTCCCATGGAATGGGTTAAGTGTCTCCATTTCTGCCAGGACCTGGCCGAGACTTCTGAGACTTCCTAAATTATCACCCCAATTCCCTCATGTCACCTTCCTAAAACGCCAAAGAATCACAGAATCACAAGGTTATAAAAGACCTTTGAAGATCATCAAGTCCAACCATTCTCATCCTAAGCTAAACCATTTCCCTAAGTACCTTATCAACCCCTTTCTTGAACACATCCAGAGAAGGTGACTCAACCACCTCCCTGGGCAGCCTGGTCCAGGCCCTGACAACTCTTTCATTAAAAATTTTTTTCCTAATATCCAATCTAAACCTACCCTGGCACAGCTTCATGCCATTTCCCCTTGTCCTATCTCCTGTCACCTGGCTGAAGAGACCATTGCACACCTCTCTACAACCTCCCTTCAGGTAGTTTTAGGTGGTGATAAGGTCTCCTGAAAAACATCTAGTATTCAAAGCATTGTTATGGCATCCTTGATAATCAATTCCCTTTTCAGACACCTAAAAGATCAATAGACATTTGTGAAAACCTGAGCCTGTGGTGTTTATTAACCTGAGCTTTAAGTTGTTTATCAGAGCTTCCCAATGAAATAAAAGCCAAATGCAACATGCAAGCAGGCTGTCTCAAAGCTAACCTCTGAACGTTTCATGACAAATACTTGTCCTTTGCTTCAAGACTTCCAGTGAAGTCTATACATCCTCCCAGGCTGAATGCCGATACCCCTACCCTCAGACGGGCTTCCAAAGAAATAGTCACTATCGTTTAGACCTTCCTCTCACTGTCAAGAGAGCCATAGGAACATGGAGAATTAAAGAACATTAACAGAAGACATCCAGATGTGGGATGCAAAGCAAAAGTCTTCTGTGGAACCCTCCTCCATCCAGGTACAGAGGAACAGCAATTGAAGCTCAAGAGGCATCATAAATCTGGCCTTGGTCTTCTCCTTAAAATGCCTGTCACAAAGACAGGCATTGTCTTTTTTATTTATTTTTTATTTTTTTATTGCCCCACCACTGGAATAAACACATGGTTGCATTTTCTCCTCATGAAGTGGATCTGCTGGCTGTGCCAACAGAAGACAACATAAGATACTGCCCAGCTCATCCACAGCCCAAAACTCAGTATCATTTGTAAATGAGATAACTGCTTAGCTGACAACATTGCAAGAGCTACATAAAGGTGTAACGATGCTTTGTTACTTAACCAAACAAGGGGAAATACTACAATATATGACAATATCCAATTGGAAATCATGCATTTTAATTGCACTGTAGCACTTAATACAAAACTTGATTTAATCTAGCAAATTTCAGTGTGATGAGGCAGAAGAAGCCTTCCTGGATTTCGGCATAGTCAGCGCAACGGGTATTGGGAAGAAAATGATAGCAGTAGAGACTCTGTGTGATCAATACATAATGAAATAACTTTAAAGTAATAATATTTTGCTTGCTTGGGGCTTGTTTCTTTTCTTTGCAATTGATGTTGTGCTGAAGTTTTAAGATTGCATTAGCAACCTCAAAAATCTTTGCTAGTTTGTACCTCTTGTATCCTCTCCCAGCAAGTTAATCCCAGGTGGAAGACTTTCCACTCAGTGATGGTGCTGCTTAGGTGCTGAACTGGGATTTTAATTAGCATCTAATTGTTTTTCTGTATGTGTTTCTTTCTACAGCACAAGACACAGGGACTTTACAAACAAGCAAATTCTCTCCATTCACACCCTTAGCTCAAGTCTGAGAGAACCTGACCATGGCATCCGGTGAACAGAAAGAACCCATGGAGCACATTTATTTAAAAAATACCATTTCATACACCCATAAAGGAGAGGTTATGAGTGGATTATATCAAAAGTATTGAAAATCCTTTCATCACAATCAAAAATATTATGGCAAGTCTATAGGTCATTGCCAAAGGCAACGAACAATACGTGATATGATTTCTGCAACTTGAGCTGAATGGTGCCTTTGAAACTGGTTTTGGCACCAATATAAAACACATTCCTGTTGGTTTGAGGAACTAAAAGCAACAATGTCAATTTAGCTTTTGAACCACATCTAAAAGTACATTGGGTAAAACATCTGTCTGACATTACTTCTCCTCTGCAGCAGTGGTAAACCTATGGATAGTTCTCCAGGTGACCCCTGGATGTGTGTATTATTCACAGTATAGCAGTCATTTCAGAGAGTAACTGCTGTGTTTAGCTTGGCTCCAGACCTTAACATTTTCTAACATAGAAAGTAGAATTTAGAGCCAAATGGGATACAAGGATTTTCAGTTGGGTTTATTTTCCTTTTGGAAAGTATATTCCATATATAGTCCTCCTCCTAAACTGAAAATTCTTGCTTATAGAAGGAGGAAGGCATGGGTTAGAAATACGTGGCCTAGCAAACAGCTTTAAGAACTAAGAACAAAAGAATTCTACAAGACAAATGGGAAGGCACGTGTACAATAAGTTATACCCTTTCTTCCAAAAACTAAAAATGAAAAATAAAAAAACCCCACACAGACCAAAACCAAGATTAAAATATTGTCTACAAACCAGTTTGCAAATGCTACTTTTTTTTTCAATAAAGCCATGAAATTTGCAAATAGACATTTTTATTGAACTTACTCTATCACTTTAAAAAGCTGCACGCTTAAAGACTTTCAGTGGACCAGATTTTAAACTGCCCTTTGCCTACACACATCTCTCTTTCTCGATTCATGCTGTAAAGTAGTCTTTCCCTGGACAAGCCAGAACAGCTTTCTGTCTAAAATCAGAGTAGGGAAGGATACCTGAGACACCCATCTTGAAATCCAGTTTAAAGAAGACTGTTATTAGACATCAGTCTAGAAACAAGAGGTAGGGAAACTCTAGCAATCGGATCAGTCCACTTGCTACAGCACCGCTCAGTGAAAGGACCACCCAAGGTAACGAGTTGTAAAGCAAACCCAATTATCTCCAATGTTGAAGCAAATCACTGAATTTGCTCCTTTAATAGGAGATTCTCTTTAATTCCCAATTATACTGAATTTGGGTGTAAGCTTTGGGCATGGCTCTTTTCCATTGATGTCACTTCTGGGATATGTAATATTATATATCATACTATACATATATTATACTATATTGCATTATTTATTAGCACGAAGAGGCCATGGCGATTTTTCTCTCTACCAGGAATAAATAACATAGCAAGCAGAGAGAGACAACAGGAGGGGGGACAAGCAATGCCCACTCTCACCCAGCTCCCACTGGAGAGAAGTCAGCACAGAGTGACCCCTTGTTTCCCAACTGCAACACCAAAGACAGGCTTTTCAGATACATACAGAGGAAAGCAATGCCAGCACTGCCCTTGAGGTTTGTAATCCAGCTCTCCAGCCATAAGAAAGCAGCCCAAGACGTCCAGTTCCCCTTCTGCACATACTTCTTCTAACGATACCTTTCTGGAAGGAGGGCTTTGTTTTCCCTTGGATAAGTTCTGCTATCCACCGTCTTTCAATTGGCTGGTAGCAAAGCTATATAACTTTATTCTCCTGCTTTTTTTCTTCTCTAAAACTGTGTTCCTCTTATTTTCTAGAGTTCCCAGTGATTGATTTGTCTCAGGGTGAGGCTTTTTGGCTATAAAACAAGGGGGAAAAAGAGGGCCCTACAGGAAAGTGGAAGAGGGTCTGTTCACCAGGGAGCGCAGGGATAGGACAAGGAGCAATGACTTCAAGCTGAAAGAGGGCAGAGTTAGATCAGACATTAGGAAGAAATTATTTGCTCTGAGGGTGCTGAGGCACTACCACAGGGTGCCCAAAGAGGCTGTGGAAGCCCCATCCCTGGCATTTCAGGCCAGGCTGGATGGGGCTTTGGGCAACCTGGTCTAGTGGAGGGCATTCCCACCCACAGCAGGGGGTGGGAATTAGATGATCTTTAAGTTCCCTTCTAACCCAAAACATTCTGTGATCTTTTCTATGAGCAATTATGTCCTAACTGCATATCTCAAAGCAGTCTTTCTCCCTAACATTTTTTTAAAATATTTTAGACAGTGTTCAAAGCAATTTATTAAAGTAATTATTTTTAAATCCTAGTCTCTGAGGTTTGCACAAAAGCGCACATTTTTCTGTGAAACTAATGCTTGCAGGGAGATCAACAAGAAACACTCATAAATGCCTTTCTCCAAGGCTGACACAAAATCAGCATAAAAATCCCTAGCATTTGTGAACGTAGGAGCAGGCTGCACACAAAACTCTACTCTTTTCTTTAGGAGCACTGGATGTATCTTTGTTCAGGTTTTTTGAGACCCTGAATCTCTGCAGACTTCCATAGTGAGACAATTTTAGCACAAGACACAGCAGGCCAGGCACGCTTTCTAAAAATACCAAATTGAGATTACATAAAACGAGGGGAAAGACTGAAAAAGGAGGAAGGTTTTGATCAGACAATTTATGGCATTTCTGTCTGTGAATGCAAATGAAACACTATCAGTGACCTTAAAAAATTAACTGAATCAAGGGGTCCTTGGAGGCATGGAGTCTGAAGAAGGCTTTTTTGCTCCGAGGGTGAGATAATGCTTGGACTGGAGCTTTTTAATGTGTTGTGCTCAGTAAATCCAGTTCAGGAACAAAACTCCTGTGGAATATTTGATCTCTGGCATGAAAACTAGTATGCCGAATTAGTAAACAATTCTGCAGCAGGTTATGTTTTTGAGGCTTCAGGATGCTTATTTTCTGAAGATCTGTGCTCACTTACCAATCATTTTCATAAATGCTAAGTAAAAAATAAGCAGGTTGTTCTGAAGGGTGCTTTATTTTTCTTTCTTATGTAATAGGCATGTTTCGTTTCCATTTTTTCCCATAGGAAACAGCTGATATTAGCAGTACCCAAACTTTGGAAGAAATGTCAACAGAGGAGACATGGAAAATCCTTGCACCCTGCTAAACATAATTTTTTCCTGCATCACATGAATACATTTCCCAAGAAACCTTGAAATACAAGACATCCAACACTAACTTCGTGTACTGTTAGACAGTATCCATCATGTTCCCCAGTGTGGTATCTCGCCAGGGGACCGAGGTTTATCCCAGTCCTTGCCTAGGTTACTGTACCTGGCTGGTGTTTCCCAACACAGTAGTCCAGGGCTATTGCCCACCTCCCTTCACATCAGCCTCCTGCCCAAAAATTGTTCGCTTCTCAAAAACTCTCCTGCTTTCCACACAAGGCAACACTCAACAAGGGCTTGCTCTTCTCGAGGACAAGTATCATCATCTCTCAGGAATGGCTTTGCAAAGTATATAGCCCGTTCTATAAAAATAGTGGGTTTGGAAGCCAGACATTTCCCCATCCCTCTCAGACCAAGATACCCTGGAACTTGATTACGATCACGTCAGCCTGCACAGGAGGAACAACCACCATGTTCCGAACCTGACCTGACATTAACAGAAAAATGGAGATGGTTGATTGGTGGGTCTCTTGGGAAAAGCCTCTTAGAGTGAATCCCAGGATAATTTAGTACAAAACAATTTCTCTGCAAGACCATTCCCGATTTTACAAATTACCCAAATAAGACATCTCTCATAGCCTCCTTCACTCTACAGAGAAATATAAAATAACACATAAGAGTTTTTAAAGCTTTTGAGAATGAAAAGCTAAAAAGCAGCAATGGACATGGGTTTCTAGATGGAGCATACGCACAAAAAGCTAAGGAGTCTCACTGGAAGGCCTCTCCCCGGGGCACTGGTACCAGGCATGCCCCAGAAGTGACAAACATCTGGGATATGTAATATTATATATCATACTATACACTATGATATACTATATTGTATTATATTATTTATTAGCATGAAGAGGCCATGGTGATTTTTCTCTCTACCAGGAATAAGAAGTAACATAGCAAGCAGAGAGAGACAACAGGAGGGGGGACAAGCAATGTCCAATCTCACCCATGCATCATCCATGGATCTCTGCTGGCCCCTGGTCAACACTCTCCAGAAGCCAGGAAATCACTACAGCCGTGGCTTTGAGCAGCTGTGTCCTGGAAGACTACTAGGATGGAGTCTCCCAGCCTCCCAGGGTGCAGGGGCTAGATGTGAATTGCAACAGCTTACTAGCGACTAGTGGAGATACCAGAAGTCATGACCTCTTCTCAGGCTACTCCAGGAGCTCTGCACACAGACATCTCATGGCTAGCACAGCGGAAAAAAGAAAATCCCTGTTTGTTTATTGTCTATCTAAAGCTTAATCCAGTCTAAACTCACTGGTTAATTCTGTCACGTGACGTATAAAAAAAAGAAAACTCGGGACAGTACACAGTATCTAAAACTTTAAAAAAAAAAAAAAAAAGAGCTATGTTACTGTGGATCATTGTCTGTGAGCTGAACTCAACAGCACTTTATCATCACCCTACACCACTGCTTATGCCCTCTCTACATCCTGCGAACCAGGAGCATTGCAGCATTCACACCCAGGAGAGGGACTGCTCAAAGACTCCCATGGATTGCCTCTACCCCATCTCCAGCGCTAATCAGTGATGTTCCAAAAGAGCAAACTGTGTGTCACAGTCATCATAGCCAACACACCTCCCGCGTCCACCCAGCAGTACTTGGGCTGTGAGATCACACACGGCGCATACAGCTGTCTCATGCAGCAACATTTCTTATTCCCCCCCAAAAAACAGGAGACAACTTCTCCAACAGTTGCTCTGCTGTGTTATCTATGAATATGCAACTATAGTGACTTTGGAGGCGTGCATTGGGTTTTGCTCATAAAACAGTTTAAAGATTCATCCAGATGGGGTTTTTTTTATAGTCTAAAGCCTGTTGCTTTACCTTCTGAAGGCTACTCACTGGACAAAGCTTTCTTTCCTCCCATCCGGCTACTATGTACACCTCTCCTTGGAAATCATTCCCATGTTTCCGAGGCTTCAGTCGCTGCCCTATTTCTGTATCAATTCGATGCCAAGTAAATAGTATTCAATCAAAATTACTAGTCAGGGCTTGGCAGCTGGCACAGCAGCTCACAAAAGCACGTAGGAGTATAAGGAGATGACAGCTACACAGTTGCTTTCCAGCACAGAAGCAACAAAAAATAATATGCATGCAGCGGGTAACAGAGTCGGGCAGGCTTGCGATGCTAGTTACGAACCTCTGCCAGTTAAGGCAAACAATCATTTAATTTTCTTGCAGAGGGGGGAGCTGATTGACATTTCATTTAAATCAGCCCTGAAAAGGTCGACAGAAGAAAAAGCAGTGTTAAAAAATAATGCAAACAGCCAAGGCGAGATGGGCTTCAACGTGCCGGAAAGCTGATATTCGCAAGCACCAAGCAGGGGCTTGGCTGATAAACGTCACCAAAATCTAAATAAAGTCCCCTTATCCAGGCACAGCAGAGCGGCTTCGCGCGAACGATAATAAACTCCATCACAAACGCTTGGATGCAGGCGATGCGCGAGAAGTCCAGTTCCCAAATAACCAGGTTATTCCTCTCCTGATGTTTTAAAACCAAATCCCCTTACCTGGAAGGACTCTGTTGCGCCAATGCTAAGCACACTGGAAGATGAAACTTCAACAGCTTCCCTCAACCATCTCCCCTATCTTTAATGACAAGGGATTTTGGACAAATATTGCTGAAATTATGGTCACACAGAATTTACACAGGGGCTCAGGCAACATCAGTAATTACCAGCAATGACCTCAGGGCTCGGAGAGGAATCAAGACTAGAGGGGAGGCTGGCTTTTCTGCAATAATTTAGTAGCAGATGGTGACTTTTGTTTAGACCTTCTGAAGAAAAGTAGCCTTGAAAAAGGCATTTTACCAGTTTAATTACCGTGATACTGAGAGGAATATTAAATGACTAAAGCAGAGACAATTCCCAAAGCTTCACACAGTCTTTAACAAATCCAAACTCTAGTGCTGAAGTTTGTTTGCTGCCCTTTTTGGGACATGAATTTCAAACCTCTGATTGATGCTTCACCCTCTGTGTTCTCCCACTTTATTACACAGTGAGAGCTGATCAGCTCAGCTTCCCAATTAAGGCCTTTGCTTGTAAAATACCAAATGTTTTACAGCTCTCACCAGAGGCTGAGACCATTCAGCATTTCACCTGCACTTTGTTTGCCCATAGGTAAAACAAATATCTCTTCCCTTCATAACATGAGCATCTTTATACACTAACTGGAGCAGCCTCATTTACATGTCAGCATGTTCCAAGCTTCCAACACAACTGAAGTGGCCCAGCAACTTCTAAGGATTAAACTAGGAGTAAGGAAAGAAGTAAAACAGGCCAAGATTTAAGAAGCAACTGAATATTAACCACTAAACAATGGGTCAGAAGTTAATGGTGTCACATTCACAAGGATGCACAAGTCATCTTGTGGCCACCAAGTCAAGATAAGCCTGCCTACACGTCACAGAAAATACAGCCATATGTGTCAGTCTTCCCTGGGTTGAAAACACTGTTCTCCTTGAATAATTTTGACTCTTGGAAGTATACAACAGCCTCCCCTTGCCTAAAGAAAACACGTATGTCGGCTGTTCCTCTGCATGAGGATCAGAACAATGTGTTTACAATAGGGTGACATTTCACAAACTGTGTCTCCATTACCCTCCCACTTACTGCTTGACAAAGACAGCATCAAGCTTGGACCAATGCATGCTAACAGGAATAAAAGTGCTCTATTTCAGCTAGGAAATGGAGAGAGACCGAGAGGAATTCAATTACAGACAGAAAATACACATTTCTAAACCTGTACATTCAAGGTAAATTTAAATGACTACTTTATATGGGCTGAGATATTGCTGAAATTTCTTCAAAGCTTTTTCACTGCTAAAATAAGTACCCTTAGTGTTGACTTCCATCAGCACATATGGCATGCCAGAAAGCGCATGGAATAATCATACGAACAAACAGCTACTGGTACATAATGAGGGTGAAACCAATTCTCCCTCCACTTACTACTGAATGAAAACCATCCGCAAACATTAAAGAGAGCAGGGGCAAAAAACATGGCCCTGAAATCTGAAAAGGAAATTGAAGATCTGAATTTGCTCATTTAACTCAAATTAAGCTATTTCTTTTACTGGAATGTTTACGGTGTCAGTGGCATTCCCATTCTTGTCTCATATACTCTTTTAAACGGACATACCAACCTGGTTTTTGGTTCAAAGATGTTCAAGCTTGGGGTGATGTATCAAGACTTCGCCCAACAGCACCCCTGTTAAATTGTTTAGCATGGCATTCATTTAAAACTGAATTACTTAAAAGGGGACCTGCCTCAAATGAGAGACATAGACCTGCACTATGTACCTGTACAAATGCTGCCACAACCTTGCTGGGTCATTTGTATTCACAGTGTTCCCTCGCCAATTCTGTAGCTCCACTGCTTTTTAAATATATTACCTTGTTTTTATTTATTCTACAGTGCTGTAACTAAAAATGCTCACGTTAAAGCTCCCTGATTGTAAATTCAAAGAGGGGGGGAAAAAAAGCTACAGTTGAAGGAATTAGTTACTCTAAGTGTTTCCAGCTACCAAAATGCGTGTATAAAATATGTCAGCAAAACTTAAACTGTATCAGCTCTACAACAGCAAAAATTCTGATTGCTGTCAAAAGCTGCCAGCCCTCATTAATCACGTCCTGATGAATGAAAGCCTGTTCATTGCCATCAACATATATTCGCTCTGAAACGGTAGAAATGTTTCAGGTTAATCTTTTTGACATAGCAGTCGATTCAGTGAAATAATTTTCTCCATATAGCCTGGATCCTCATCTAGTATAAATTTGAGAGGCTCGGCTGGAGCCAATGAAGTTCTGCTGATTTATATCAACTGCAGGCCCCGGCCAAAAATTCCTCTCTGTGTCAGTGAAAATGCATTAGTCAAAATCCTCAGGGAACCTTGGGACATATTTTCACATGTTAAGCTGATGATCTGCCTGGAGAGGCTTCCAAATTTATTTTAGAAGTCAAGCTGAAAAATGCATGGTCATGTTATCCTTTAGAGTGGTGCTGTGAGGGGCTGAACTGACCTTTGCTTAAGTGTATTTTAAGAACCAAAGTCACTTGGGTGATACTTAATGTCTTGGAAGAAACGTATTTAGCTGGAAATGAGAGCTAAACAAGAACAACATATGAAAACACGCAGCTGTATGTTTTAGTATACTGTACTTACAGTATCTTTTCTTCAGAAAATGGGACATCAGGCATAAAAATCAGAATTTTGGTCTTGAAGTTTTCTTTGACCCACTTGATAACAGAGCCTCTGAAGTACAGCATCATTGCACCAGAGGTCAGTATCTTTGTCTGACCTGATAGGAAACGCCACACCTCATTCAACATGCTCTGAAAGCCATTGTTAACATCCCGTAGTGCTAAAACTTCACTGCACAAAGAAGAACACGCAGGCACTGATCTCAAGTCAAGCGTTTTTCACTGTTCTCAAAATATTTCATGATAATCATTAAGGTTTGGGAGCTTTTCTTAACTGACAGATTATCACTGAAAGCCCGACAACTAGCAACACACAACTGCACAAAGTTTCTCCGCAATCCTTTCCAGGAGCCTGGAACCACCCAAAGTGGGAGGCACTACAAAAAAACACCTCACACACCAGGACTGTACAGCAGCAAGTTCATATGCATCTTCTACCTGAAAGTGAGGGTGAGAGCAGAGGCTGTATCAGCTTTCTGATTTAAAGAGAACTCTTTCCTGTTAAAAAAGACCCCAACATTAGAATGTGGAGAATCCTTCCTGAAAGGGATTCACTTGAAAAAGGTAAATCCAAATTCCAGACTTGTTTTCATAGAATGGTTAGGGTTGGAAGGGACCAAACATCATCAAGATCCAACCCCCTGCCACAGGCAGGGACACCTCTCACTAGTCCAGGCTGCTTAAGGCCCCATCCAACCCAGCCTTGAACACCTCCTGGGAGGGGGCAGCCACCACCTCCCTGGGCACCCTGTGCCAGTGCCTCACCACCCTCATAGTGAAGAATTTTTTTCCAATATCCAATCTAAATCTACCCCCTTCCAATTTAAAACCATTCCCCTTTCTCCTATCACTGCATGCCCTTCTAAAAAGTCCCTCCCCAGCTTTCTGAAAGGCCGCTATAAGGTCTCCCTGGAGCCTTCTCTTCTCCAGGCTGAACAACCCCCAACTCTTTCAGCTAGTCTCCATAGGAGAGGTGCTCCAGCCCTCTAATCATCTTCATGGCCACCTCTGGACCCATTCCAACAGTTCCATGTCCTTCTTATGTTGGGGACTCCAGAACAGGACACAGCACTCCAGATGGGGTCTCATAGGAATGGAGTAGAGGGTCAGAATCCCTTGACCTGCTGGCCACACTCCCTTTGATGCAGCCCAGTGTACAGTTGGCCACCTGGGCTACGAGCACGCATTGTCAGCTCACATCGAGCTTCTCATCCACCAGGACCCCCAAGTCCTTCTCTGCAAATAGAGAAGGCAAATAGAAAGCAAAGTGTAAGGGAAGTGGTAGACGGGTGACGTTGAGGCAGGATCAGCTGCAGCGTGCTGCACACCGAAGGTCACTCCGCACAGGCTTGGCTTTTAAACATCAGAAAAACCAACAGGGATCAACAGTAGCAAGCAGAAGGTGACACATATTAGCGATGACAGAGGATTTTAGTGGATGGAAGGGGAGGTCTGTCTCCCTCCTCCCTAGCGTTAACAAATATTTATACAAGCTAGAAGAGATTTAGGACAGGCGGATCCAGACCATCCAAACACACTCAGTCCTCAACGCCCCCGAGTTTGGTATTTGATGTATCCACTGAGGATTCGGGCCTGGCTTACACTGAGTCAGGTCAATAAAAAGGAAGTCAAACTCCCAAAGCTTGGTATAATAACTCATTAATTTAAGTGGTTAGAAAGACGAGGTTAATAACAGGGCTAAGGCTAGAGGTAGGGTGGCTGCATCAAGCCCAGACCAGCAGTACTGCTTCCACTTCACACTGACTGAGGAGCACAGCAGCTGCACGGGACACAGACTGAGTTACCTGTACCTAGGAAAGCCCAAACTTTCCTCGGTGATGCACAGACACATACCACACACTTAGAGCGGGGCACAACGCTCACCCATGCATGCTGCGACACCAGCACAGGATGGAATGGAAGGATGCTGAAGCTGCCTCTCTGCAGATGAGGCCAAGGTTGGACAGCCCAGTCTGCAGAGGGTCCCACTGCCTCTGGCACATCCCCAAGGCTTGAAGGTCTATAGTTGTCCAGAACACCCGAATTCTCCAGGGGTGGTGATGGCTGTTTTGCAGACCTCGACATGACAAAACCTGTTTTGGGGACAGAGGAAGAGGGCAAGGAAGAGGGCGAGGAAGAGCTAAAACTTCTACTGCCTTTGAGTGTTAAACATTGCTTATCATGACTCAGTCACTTTGCATAACCCCTGCAGCTCCCCACCAACAGGCTGGTTCTCTGACCCTAGCAGCAATCAAGGCTAAAATTTATCCTAACAGCAATACACACTCATTGAGCAAACTAGCTGGGCTTGTCACTGCAAATGCCTCCGTTCAGGGCCTGAATGGAGAAAAAGGCAACGGAAATACTCTGTCCTTTTACCCTTTGCTTTCTTAACCTCTGTGCATGCGGTCAGAGCATCTCTTCGTCTCAAGTGTCACATCCATCCCCCACAGTTTGGGAACTGCACATCACAGCGACACGGTAAAGTGGATTCTGCGACTGCAAAGTCCACAGCCAAGAAAGAGATTCCACGGCTTAATTTGGAAAACACGATCAACTCTCAAAGCACTGGTGTTAGCACAGCAGTGCAATTTAGAGCAAATAAAAATACTGCCATGGTTTCTTCATTAATATTAGCAGCCATCCTCCCCCCACACATTTTTTTTTTTAATATAAAATCCATTTCTATTTTCTAGATCATTGTGGACAGACATAAACTCATTAAGTGCCCTCTGTAATCAGTCAGGCTGCAAGGGTATGCAGCCACAAACAGAAACCACTGTCATGCAGGGAGATGTAAGCACAAAGTTTGGAGTGGGATCCCCTCGCCCACCAGCCCCCCCAACACAAAAGTAACATCTTAGCAGCCTTATAACTGCAGATTAGTTTACTTCAGAAGATAACACTCAGGAACACACATGCTGTATATTTTCAAGTACATGGCAGTAAGGGGCTGGGGGGGGAAAGGGGGAATATTTATTTCTAGAAGCGCTGCATAAACAAAAAGTAAACAACTCTACCAACTACAAAGGCATCTTTTATTCTGACAGCAGAACATGATTCAGAAGAGGGGAAAAAAAAAAAAGCACTGTACATTGCCAACATCCTCCTCTCTATCCTCTCTACAGTTGCTTTGCTCTCAGGTTAGAAAGCACACCCAGTTTCCAGGCCCTGTGTTCAAAGCTTTACCCACACACCAAAAAAAAGCCCCACCCCAACCAATCAAAAAAGATTAACAGACCTCTAGGATGGGGAAAAAAAAAGTGAAGGAAATTATAAAGTAAAACACCGTTTGCAAACCTTGTAATTCTGGCATGATTTAATGCTCAGAGTTAAGCAGAAATGAACTAAAACACAAACCTCCATTTGGGGCAACCCAGCCACAATCACAGCCTCAACTGCCACAGCCATCCAGTGTGGTCCAAGCCCCCTTAACATTCCTTCAAGCAGTAAGTACATCTAACCCCACATTTTTTTAGTAGAATACCTGACTCATTTTTCTCCATATTATTTTACCTGTTAGCAATTTATTATTCAGATTAATAGGTCAGCAATAAGAAGCTGGGCTGCAAAAAATTACACCTGGGCTGTGGAGTAGAGTTGCAAAATGTGCAAGAGGAGTGCAGGAGCAACTTGCTTCTCACCAGGTTTTCCTCCTCATTTCTCCAGTACAAACCATTACAGGGATTGCAAACCTGCAACCAGTACAGACCTGAACACTCTCAGATCAATCCTGCAATAAATATTTCTTGCCTGTTCAAACAAGTTTCTGGGCACCAAGAAATATCCGCTGGGCAGGTGCTCGGGCTGCTTAGTCCAGCAGGTCACGGCAACTGCAGAGCTGCTGTCCCAGTCCTGCATCGCCTGCCCAAAAAATATCTTCTCATCGCTGCCCTCTCCTTTGTGGGCAACAGTAATCTTTCCTGCAGACCCTTTTCTCAAGTTCTCATTGCCCCTCCAACCTCAGTCTGCTGTCACTGTCTTTCTGTGGTCCACGTCACAACCCTTACACAGTGGGTTGACTCTGTAAAATTTGCTTTTTTATATCTTTACTCTTTACCACCTGCAATTTGAGAATTCCTAACCACTCAGGCTTTACTTGGATGTTGTCTTGGCCACCCCAGTGCTCCCAGGTTACTATTGAACAAAGAAGGAGTTCTGATCAGTGAAAAAAAAAAACAGTAACGACAACAAAATGTCACAGTCTGAAAAAAACCACTCTTTGAGATGCTCCCCTTGGTGCCATGGGCTGATGGCAAGCTTCAGGTTTGAGGTGTGCTCTTCTCCCCACCTGAAGTGCCTTCTGCAAGACAGCTGCTAACAAAACAGGGGCTTTCTGATCAGCCATCTATTGAGAGAGGGCAAGGCAATGAAATCATGACTCCAAACGGAGAGGTGACAAAAATTGAGAGAAAACCAAACCCTGGCACCCAGAGGTTCATACAAAACTGAAAGGTGAAAGGCAAACCATTAGAAAGTCCTGCTGGTTGCAAGTCTGGAGATGGGGTCACATAAACAGGTTCTTATGTCAGCAAGGACAGCCTGGTACTTGCACCCCAAGTGCCACATCACCTTTTTTTGGTGATCAGCATCTACACCCTGAGAGTGATCATGCTGGTTCAGAGAACCCCAAAGTTCTACATCATAACCTATGTAAAACCCATAAACCCACAAAATTCAATAGTATTTCCTTCCCCATCTCTCCTTAGTTCTGCTTCTGAAAAGGATGGGGCTGAAGTCACATTTACTACCTTGTGCGCTTCAGATGTCTCTCAGATCAGGGATGCCAAAACATTGCAAGTCAACTGATTCCTTCCTCAACTAAGGTACTATTAGAATACACAAAGCCATCCTACTTGTAAGCCTGAAGTAGTTACTTTATTATGGCAAATCCAGCTAGACCTTTCATACAGGCATCAAAACCCCAACACCTCCCCGCTACACCTGCACATCCCACACAGGAGTTCAAGGTCTCTGGTTGCTGCCAGCATATCGCAGGAAAGTCCTTGCTTGCCAGACAGCAATTTATTTGGCTTAGCAGGCTTGGACTAGTTTTGACCGGAGAATGACTTGTGCCAAGGAAATCTTTTCTATAAGACTCCTCTCAACGAAGTGACAAGGAGAGATTGATGACCTCAAGCACCAGCACATAAACCCTCAGGTTTGCAAGAGAAGAAAACCAAACTCTTCCTCTGGTGCTTGGGAACTAAGGACTTTCTGTGCTTAATGTGAAGGAGGAAATGAATTCAGAAAGTGGCCCTGCAAGGAGGATGCTGAAAAATTTGATTTCAGGATTATTCAATAACACTTTTCTTGCCTGTTGTTCTGATAAATGAGGATTTGAGTTAATTTGCTGGAGTTAATTAGCTATTGTTATGAAACATTACGGCTCCCGGATGCTCACTGTTACTGTAATAATTGCCAGGGAACCTGCAGCATCTTGCAGAAGCCTCTTCTGTTTCAGTCAGTTCAAGAAGAAAATAGAAGTATTTGCCAATTCCCAAAAAAAGTTCGTCCTCTTCACACGATCCCTGAGACCATACCCTCTCCCCACTACTGGCTGCTCCCCTTTCCCAACAAAAAGCATCAAGGGCAGATTGATTTCAGAGAGAGAATTAAGCAGCTCCTTCCATGCAGATTACTGCAAAAGTGAACTCTCAGCAAGAAAACCCTGGTGCAACCATTATCGTTTGAGTAACTCAAGCTGATCGTCCATGCCTCCTCCGTAAACAGCAACCCTCATTCCCAAGGATGGAGCACACCGCGTATACTAATTACACACATATTTTCTCACATTTATTTATTATGTGCCTCAACGTGCTACCCTAAATCTAACTCGTGAGCGACAGAGCCCCGACAGCCCATTTGTGCATGTGGGGCTTGGGATGCTGGCGGTGCTTCGCTGAAAGGCTCCTGGGAACTGAAAAACAAGAGGGAAGAGGAATGCAACAAACACTCAGGGTCTGCGAACCCGGCCAAACAAATATATAAATTGTGGGAGATCTGGTTTTTACCCTGCAAGAGGCCAAACTGTTGCTCTTTCTGTTCCAGGAAGGAAAAAAATGACTAAGTGAATTAGCACAGCATTGTGCAGGGTCTTGTAACATTAACCCCAGTAAGGCAAGGACCATGCTTCGGCTTCTCTGGGGCTGGAGACACACGGATCTGGCTGCATTTTGGCATTCAGCTGTCCGCGAGCCAGTAGCATGACGAGAAAACAGGTTTTCACAAACTCTCGTTACCAACACAACCCTTGCCCTGCTGCTTCTTGACCCTGGGCTCAAACTTGGAAGGACAGAAAACAAAAGACAAGGTTAAGGTTGGTGTGAGCATTTAAAAAAAAAAAAATTTTGTTTCTTTAAGCTGAACATGTAAATCTGATTATCAGCTGCTTCAGCAGAAAAAGCGCAATTAGATTTGCAAAAGTGTAGCCAGCAGTGAATATGCATACAAAGTAACTCTGGAGTGTAAACAAAGCTGGTTTAAACATTCCACTTTATCCTTTTTCATTAGTTTGCAGAGATTATATTCAACTATTTGCTTTTTAATCACATTTGAAAACATTAATTTCGTATAAACAGTCCTGATTTCAAGTGCAAACACTGCTTAATTAGAACTAGTGGGGAAATGATTTTAGGTCCTGCGGAAAATGAGCCTGCTTTTATTTCACTGCCTTCTTTCCATGCAAAGGGCGTTTGTTTTATTCCTGGGAGACTGGGAGGGAATCCCAAAGATTACAACCAAAAATGCATCTACCATTTGAGGTGGATCGTGGTTCTCTCAAATGCTCAAGGAGAAGGAAAATGGGGAGGTAAGAAGAGAGGACACTGTTGTGTGATGTGCTCCCCTGGAGCAAGAAGGGAAGCCACCCTGCGGGGAGGGCCTGGGTGATGCTGATGCCTGGCAAAAGGAGCCCCAGCACACCAGAGATACATATGACACAAAGACACTACGTTCCCATCTACATGGCACACAAACACACACCTTCCAGAAAGTCCCAAGCCGATAAAGAGCTAATCATTTGGGGAATTAAACAACATTTAATCATACAAGAGAAAAGAAGAAAGAAAAAAAATAGCAACAACAAATAACAGCAGAAAGAGCAGAACCTCAGGATCTAAACTCCTTTCTAAAAATCCAAGGCGGGATAGACAGCCTCCCCATGCTCATCGCCGTGTTTTCTTCTGGTCAACAGATCCATCCCATGCAAATTCAATGAAGAAAAAGAAGAGACAGGAGAAGAGGCGGTTTTATCTCCGGTGTCACTCCATCGGAAGCTCTCACTGTTAGATATTCAAAATCATGCTCCCTCGTTAAATTAGCAGGGGCTGCTGCAAATTACTAAACATTGCCTCAGCCGAACGAAGGGGTAGAAGAAGACACAGCCTCTGAACAGCTTAACTTAAAGGAGTAAGACTAACAGGCACATAGATAACCCCGGTTCTGCCAAAAAATGGACTTCAGTAGGAGGTCATTTAATCAACGTCCACATTTACTTAAGGAAGTCAAATGGCAAGTTATTTTGAATGAAGGAAAACAGTACAAGAAGTAATGGGAGCATTTAGGGAGACATATCAATAAAGCTAACTTGCCAAACAGCCACTCTGGCCATTTGAGACCACATTACCATTACTTAACCAGCCGGAATTACTGACTGCTGTGCTGAATTTGCACTGATGCATTGAACTTGCCTTCCTGCAAATTCCCAGCACCGCGCAGCTGGCAGAGCCTGCCCGCAAACTCAATTCACATGGATGGCAACTGAGAGCTTCTTTTTTTTCCCCACTGTGATTATTTATTTTTTTCCCCCCCCATGTCCAGTAGTCTCCTCTCCTCCAACAAACACATGTCCCCTAGATCAGTCGAACACCTACTCCGTGAATTCAGCTACTGCACGAAGCCCCAAAGGCAGAGGCAGTCTGGAGTGTTGAGTACCTGCCTGTGCTACCAAAATCTTCCCTTTGCCTTCCTCCTCCAAATCTGACAGCATCATTATTGAAGGGGAGGGGAAATCCTCTAAAACATCCCAAAGAAACAGAAGCTGTACAACTCGGACCTTTATGCAACACAACACACCACTCGCAGCACAACAGGCAAACACAGATACAGAAGAGTGATCTCTGCCCTGAAATTTGGAATCTGTCTCCAGCTGCCCTCAGTACTGGCCATTTCCTTCTGCCTCCTGCTGTCATTTCTGGACTCTCAAGTTCCTTGAAGAGCGAAAGAATGGCACACAGTTCTTCTGGAAGGGTTTGGAAAGGAAATATTCACAGAATGATTTGTAAGGGTAAAAACCAGAGCCAGCACATTTTTTTTTTCATCTTTTATTCATTTGACTATCTCTAACTGCAAAAGAATGGTGAAATTGAAAATTAAAAGTTTGGACAGGCCCAGGAAAGCAATTCAAATGCAAATATCAGCAGCTTGGTGCAAAGACAATGAAATCCAACACACGGGCATCAAATTACAACAAAAAATTCATTAAAAGAGGTGTTGGAACAGACAAATAACTGAGCAACCCAGTTCAAACCGTGTCCGAACTTTCAATAAATCTGCTTTACAAAACAATCAGGGACTACACACACAATATAAAACCTCACCAGATGCCTGGTTTCACCAAGGTGAAATTCAAGACTTAGGCCACACACTCGCTCTCTTGGGGTTTATGCCGGTTGGAAACCTGTTTCTGTGCTCCTAACAGAGAGATTTCCCATGCACCCCTACACAGACCCTCCCTCACTGGGAACACTTTAGAAATTTAGCAAGGCAAGCTATCCTTTTTCTCAAATAAAACGAGGCCAAATTGGTGAGATTTACATCAGCATAATGCCTCTGCATTGCAGGAATTCTCCATCTGGTTGGTTTTCTATTCTACCTCCCTCCAGCTTCAGGGTTATCAATACTGCTGCCGGGCATCCTTTGGGAGCCAAGATGCAATTCTGGACCAGCAGCTCCATTTCTCTTCACAATGCCTCGTTCATCCTCCTGACGCTTGATGAGGTCATTGTCTTGAGTGCTCCGAGAAGTGAAGAACATATCAATTTCCAGCCAGGACTGCTGCACTTGCATGCTAACATCAGGCAGTGGCTGGCTGGTTTAAGAGCTATGATAGCTTGCATCCCAAAGAGCTGGTGATGGAGGAAGGAACGAGTGACACACCTCACCCTGAAACTTTGGAAACTCTGAGGTTTCACAAACATAGCGTGAAATATGGGATGACTTAACATGGGATGTGTTATACACAGTAGTGTGAAGATGATCCAAAACCCACACTTGTCCTTCAGGTCCTCAAAACCACTCGGCGCAAGCATGCCAGGACAATTTCCAGGAACAAAGGAAAGCCTGGCTGCATCAAGACTTCTGAAACCTCATATAAGTAGGAGAGAGATTAAAATAAAAGTTGGCACAACTGAAAAGATAACAGACCTCCTTGCTTCGCTCTCGTACAAAGACCTGCATTTCATTCCTGGCAAAGCAAGCACTTTTCAGCTGACCAACACCGCTGACAAACCAAATACAGCCTCTCTCAGAACTAGGGACTGTACTCAGTTTCCCCCAAAATACACTCCTGCCACCCCTACTTCCCAATTCCAGGAATTCCCTATCAATCTGTAAACAAAAACTGATCTCAAAGCACAAGCAGGAGAGAACAGGCATTTCGCAAGTCCAATGGGTTCTGTTGGCACGCAGACCTTCCTTGGGGCCACCTCATGCTGTGAAACACACCCTGCAGCAAGTCCTACCACGAGGGGACACATCACAGGGATTTGGGAAACCCTTTTGGGGAACTCTTAAGAAGCTGTTTGGCAGGCATGTCCACCTTGTTTCCTCATGTCACATTCAGTAGCCAGGTGTTTACCAAAAATAAGCAATACAGAAGGGAGGGGAAAGCTATTTCACTACGCAAACACCACCTCAGCTTCCTCTGTCCGTCTTTAGGGACCTGCATCCTAAGGCGATCTCCAAGGTGCCCTGTAGCCTTTTGCCATCACCCCCCCAGACCTGCAGACAGCTCTCCAGCCTCTCTTCTTGCAGGAAAAAGCTGATAACTTCCAGTTAATATGCAAGACAGAAGCCCATGTTTTCTGAAAAACTGGAAATGAGCATCTTCCAGAAAATCAAACCCACAATAAACAACCTAACAATGCGTGCAGGCTTTATCCCCACCACACATCAGCAGAGCAGAGGTTTCCTGCTACATTTATTCAACATACAAACCCACTGAAAAACCTGAGCTCATAAACATACTGTTACAGCTTGCCACAAGTTTTGGGGGGTTGTTTTATGTTTGGGTTTTGGTTTTATCTTAAAGGGCAGAACCCAGCAATACTGAACACCTTCTGAAAGGATGAAATTGCTGCCTACTCAAGTCTGAATCGGCTGTTAAATATCCCTACAAATTACCTTGATGTCTGAAGAAAACAAACCATTCCAAAGCTAGCCAGAAATGTTAGACAATCTGGGATGAATCACAGCAGTGACGCAGTCATGATGAGGTGACATTGTCTGACAAGCATTCACCTTTTTTTTTTTCTTTCTTTCTTCTTTGTCTTTTTTTTCTTTCTTTCTTTTTTTTCTTCCTTTCTTTTTTTCCTGGTAGCTGCTTTTGGGAGCTTTTGAGGTGTAAGGCTGGGGTTTACTACCCATTTCTTTTTGGCCAAGAAAGCAACATTCTCATCTCATCAGCTACTTTATCTACCCATCAGGTAGCAAAATTAGTCTTAAATCTTGCTTTCTTTTTCTTCAAAGTACCCTTCAAAAAGTAAACAGAGGTACTTACAAGGTCAGAGAAGGGTTTTATTTCTTACACAAGACAGATAGAGGTGGTGGATGTCCCCTCCCTGGAGATGTTCAAAACCAGGTTGGATGGAGCCTTGAGCAGCCTGGTCTAGTGAGAGGTGTCCCTGCCCATGGCAGGGGGTTGTGACTTAACGATCTTTAAGATCCCTTCCAGCCCTAGCCATTCTATGGTTCTACGATTCTGATTTTTAAGCCTACCAATATTTTCAAAGCTCCTCTCCTGTATCACCTGCAAACTGCTGGAAGAAAAGAAAATGCCTTTCCGGACCTTGGTTTTTTCCTCCCTCTAAACTAAATGGCTATTTCCCAACCCATTAGAAAACAAGAAGCAATACTGAATGAGAGAAACAAAAGTGTTTTCAGACTAAGAGAAAGGGACACAGTGGGAAAATGCAATGCAACTGATGTGAGGATGGAAAACTGGGTGAGGAATAAATGGGGTGCCATGCAATCTCAGCAATCCTTGAGACAGAAGTTATGACCTACACTAGTATATCCAAAAGGGAAGCGGATGATGTCACCTGCTTGTTTCCTGGAGAAAACTGGGATCTGCATCTCTTCTGGGGTCACTCCCCACTGAGACCCAGCAGGTGGAAACCCACTGCAGGAGCAAAACAGGAAGGAAGGATAGAGAACTGCATTAAGCAAAGAAGTTGCCTTGGTTTCCTTGCACACAAGTGCACACACTGGCCTTTACACAAGAGGAGAGGAGCATGCTGGTCACAACCACTTTTCAGCACTGGATATGATGAACTGGGGGTGACCAAGCATTAGAACAGGCTGCTCAGAGAGGTGTGGAGTCTCCTTCTCTGGAGACATTCAAAACCCACCTGGATATGTTCTTGTGTGACATAATTTAGATGATCCCACTCTGGCAGGGGCGTTGGACTAGATGATCTTTTGAGGTCCCTTCTAACCCCTAACATTCTAAGATTCTGTGAACTGGAGGTGCCCCTGAGGTCCTCTCAGCAGCACCTGCACAACCCAAGGTGGCCAACCATCAACACATGGCACAGCAGGCCTGGTGGGAGAGACAGGAGTGTCACCAAGGTGGGACCACCTTCCCACATCTCAGGCTAAAGCAAAGAAAAGAGATTTCATGCAAAGGGATGATGTGAGGAATGGGATAAAGGCTTCACAATCCCACAAGGTCTTGCCAGCCACATTGTCATTGGTGCCATTCACCAGGAAACTGAGCACCAAGAGCTACTGTGGCTCTACAGACACAGCAGTCAGGCTAAGTAATAAAATGAGGTAGCCAGAGGTGAATGACAAGCCTGGGGCTTATTTCTGTATATGGCTTTTATGCAACTCCTGGAGACCACAGGCACAGTGATGCAGACCTCGCTGTTTCTGGGCAGCAGTTCCCTAAAATGCCTGCTCTATAGAAGAGCTGATTTACACTGTCAGATGGGTGTACCAGCACCCAAATGTACTATAAACAAGACTTGGCATACGGTCTGTCACGTATAAAAAGAAGCCAAGATAATGGAGTGCAAGTCCACAGAAGAAAATGTGATTTCTTTTCAAGCAACAGAAACCTGGAAGTACAATACAACCTTCAGCCACAAGGTCCTTCCATAGAGTTCAGTCAGTAATGTGCCAAAACAAATTGGACATTTTTTACCTGGATTACTTATTAAAAGATCATGGAGTTCCCTAACATGCGTTCATTCCAGCTCATTCCCAAAGAGTGCCATTTGGTCTGCAAATCACTCTCAACAGATGCTTTGAATACTTATAACCTGAGCATATTAATTCAACTGTCTGCACAAAACCAAGACAATTGGGTTTTTGTTTGTTCCTTGCAAGATTAAATATAATCCCCTTGGCTCCTGAGGAAAGTGGGTGCTGCTGTGCTTTTCAGGAGTGCCAGTCTGGGGGTGCTGGTGAGACCCTGAGTTGATAGCATGTAAACCCTTGTCCCTCTGCTGAATGACATCAGATTCGGCATTGGAGGCAGTTTCAACTTCCTTGCCAGGGCAGTATTGGCTTGCTCACACCATCAAGACCTACTCCTCCATCCTGGTTACCATTTACTCACTCACATCGTTTTGTGCATGCTTATTGTATTGCTTATTCATCCCAAGGGCAATGCTGGGACTGAGCACCTATGCAGCCCAGAGGCTCCATACCCCAAGCTCCTCTTTCAAACTGCAGCAGCAAATGGAAAGAGGAATTTCTTCTCCTGCAAGCCTTGCCTTCCCTTCAGACCAAAGAAGGTAAAACAGCTTTATGACCAATATACCATTCCACCATTCAAGGACAGTATTCAGTAAGACCCTGTCTGTCAGTCTTTGCCATTTGTCCTCAGCTGCTTTATCTATTTACTGATCTTGTTTTCCCCCACTCATTCAGAAGGCAAGTCCCACAACAGCTTATACCATTCTCCAGGCTCCCACGGTGACAGAATCAATATCTTTTGAAAGACAAACTTAAACTGCCTTTTTCTGAAGCCAGTATTACCTTCCCCTCCCCTCCCCGCAAGCCTTAGCTGCGTTGGCTGTGAAACAAAATCATTTTTGAGGTTATTAACCTGCGCTGGATAGCTGATGGGAGAGTTTTGCATGTCTTATAAAATGGATTCCTCTGGTTGACATAGCAGCCTAAATAGCTGTTCATTGGCATGATTAATACACTGAACGTACCAGCAATTGTTTCACTCCCTTTCCAGTTTAGGTTATGGAATTGCTTTTGCTGACGTTGTCTTTTAAATTAAGCCAGTTTGAGATTGCCTTGAAATGCAAATTCTTAGGGCACCTTAGCAACAACAGCTAAGGGGGAACTATTACAACTACAGAAGGAAGAAGAGAGAAAGGATTCTTAAAAAATCTCCCACGAGATCTTTCTTAAAACTTGTGAACAACCTTACCTGGCTACTCTCATGCTGTCAGAGTTAGATTTTACTTTGGTAAATACCACTGGGCACGGGCAGAATAGCTGGGTAGGACTGGGAAGCACAAGCTGCTGTTTCAGTGTGGTGTCATGGATCCTGAAGTCCCTTTCCTCTCAGTTCAGCGGCCTCAAAATAACAGTGGGTCAGGACACACTGTGGTTTTGAGGCTCTGGGTACAGGAGGAGGCAGGACAGGGCGATGCCAGGAGTCCTGGCTCTAAGATGGGAAGCAGGCTGAGCGGTGGGAAACAAGGCTGGAACCACCCTACAACGCTCATGCAGTGGTTCTGGCACTGCAACTCAGACATTCATTCAGGTTGGAAAACTGTGACCAAAAGTTTAATTCAAAGTAAAGTAAAAAATTATTATTGCTACAAAATACCTGCTTCTTCTGGGGCAAGGGAAACCTTACATCTGCAGCAGCAGCACAAATACTGCTCACAGCAACCAGTATTAAAAGCAGCAGATCCAATTCACAGGCAGGGTACCCTGCCTAAAAACCTGGGTTAGTTTTTGCAAGCAAACCGCAAGCACTGTAGTGATACAGAGCAGAATTTTTAGCCCTCGTCAAATGCAACTGCCTGGCGATTCGCAAGCTCTGTAAATCGCTCCCCAAGATACCCATGGAGTTTAATGCCTGCAGCACAGACACAGAGGGAGGTAAAGGAAGCTGGAGGGTCTGGCCCTTATGTTGCCGTTAACATGCTCTATAACATGAAAAAGGAAGGATTTCTGCCTCCCATCTCCTCTCCAGCTGCCCTCTTTTAATTTAAAGCCAAGCTCCACCTGTACATCCTTTCCCACTGCAGAATAAGCAATGAGAAAGTTGAAGTTTGCTTAAACCATCACACTCATTCATTAACAACCCAGTAGCCAAAGTTTATGTTCTTCACCAGGTGGCAAGTTTAGGAGTTGTTTGCTCCCTACCAGCAAAGAACAGTTGTTACAACCATAGTTGGGATGGAAAGTCCTGAAGAGTAACCGAGGTCATCCAATCCTCCAGGTAGCACCATGGCACACTGGGTGAAGTCAGCATCCCAGCAAAACAATGCAAGACTCACCACCTGGAACAGGGAAGGTGCCACTCACAGTGCTGACACACGTTAAGAACTTGAAGAATTTTATTTAGCTTGACTGGTAAAGCAGATGCAAGCCACGGTCTTCTGGTAAGGAAGACTGTCTTCAGCAGGGTGAGACAACTGCCAATTAAACTAATGAAGCTGCAAGACATAGTAGCAATCATCAAGTTTAGAAAAAGCCGCGCTGTTCTCTTTTCATTCTGCTCTGTTCAACTTTCATGACATGCAGAACATCGACATCCCTAAGAAAACCAGGGCATTTTCCCAGTCCTGACTGTATGACAGAATGATGTCAGAATTCAAAGCAGTCTGGAGAGATCAGCAGTAATATTTTAGCACATTAGCAGTCATCTGCCATAGGGAAAGCTAATTTTCTTCTCATTATTGCCTGATATAAAGCTATGATGTTGAACGAAGCTAAGTTTGCACCTGCTCCCAACCTGTTCTGGTCAAGTTTACATGGTAATCATTAGACTTAACCAGCAGGGGAAGAATCTGGGGGGGGGAATGTTGGTATAACATTTATTTCAAAAGAAACTGCAGTTATTAATCTACAGTAAGAGCAGATCAAACGTTTTGTCCTTCTGGTTCGTAAGGTGTTGCCTTTTTCAGAAGCCCACACACGGAAACTTTCATGGGGACCATGAAGTCATCCAGTGATGCACAACGATGCTGTCTCAGAAGCCATCAATGATACATTCTATACCTACCATGTGCTTAGCAAACAAATGCTACAGAAGGAAATAATTAAGTCAAATTAATAAAGCTGCAGTTTTCCAGAATGAATATTGCCTTAAGGATATATTCATACTTTAAATTAAAAAGTATTTCTGCGCTTCATAAAGAATCTAATTGGTGAAGCAGTTCTGTGCGTAAAACACACAGAATTGCTTCCACTTCCGCAGCAAACTTCCGGTTCTCTGGCATTAGTGGGTTTGAGCCATCGTGAGTACCCCCAGTGTTATCAGTGCTTGCCTGCAGCTGCTGGCCATGCATCTCCTGTTCCCTCGCTCCCCGTTTCCTTACTGCAAGAGCTGGATCTTGTTGTGCTACAAAACAATGACTATGGGTCACACCAGAAGAGTGGAACCACTCTGTTTTGATATACCTAACCACCTTTCTTAGCCCACTCATGTTTCTGGCCTCCTTATACCCTGTTAGCATGACTTTCACCACTAAAACCCCAGATTTTTAGTGTTGAAGCTTGTTGCCCTTTCAGACCTGTTGGTGCCTCCCATTCCTCAGGTGGTGGAAAACCCCTCGCTCCTGTTTTTTCTTCACTTCATATCCACCTTCTCAACAATATTTTTAAGCTTTATCATCTCCTCCCTCTTTTGCTGCCTCTTTCCTTCTCACACTGAAACTATTTTATATCTCCACGCATCCCCTTCTCCGCAACATTTTGAATTTTCTCTGCACTTTTTCCTATGGGATCAGTGCTGTGCAGACCACTTAACGTGAGGACAAACCAAGACCCTGTTCCTTGCTGTGCCAATGTTTTCCGGCTTACCTTCAACTTTTTTCTCAGCAAAACCAGATGCACTATTTATCTGAGGTGGGGGGAGGGTTGCCTCAAAGCCAGACATGAGCAATGACAATTCCAACTTTTCCCTCCCAAGTGCAGCAGCCAATTTAAATCCTATTCACAATGCGTAACGGCTAGAGCTGCTCCCTCATGGCTACTGACATCGAGCTTCACCTTTTCAATCATCCAGTCACCTCCTATATATGTATCTTGTGTAGGACATTCCTTGTATGTATAAAAATCTAATTTATACAAACAGGTACTCAGGAAAACAAGCAGCACATCGTGCCTAGGGCACTGTTTAAAGCATTACATGGTGAAGCACGAGCATTCCCAGGTGTATTCTCAAGGAACCGTATTTAGCAGAAATGTTTGGTTAATGCATGCCAAAACTATTTTCCTTCATGCCAAATTAAGTAAAACTTGATCCAGGATCTTAAAAAAAAATTCTTTTAATCACTGCAATTTTCCCCAGCTTTGGGATCATCCGTAATAACACTCAGCCATAACTGGATGCCAGCTGATGGCTTTGCTGAGGCCACAGAAGACAAGGTGGAACGAAGCTGCTCAACAAACTTTGGGGAGCAAACAAGCAAAGTTTATTTTTGGTGGTAAAGCAAGCAAGATGACCTAGAAAACATACTTAGTAAGAAGTGCTGTCTCATCCCAAAGCTCGCTGCCGTTAGCCAGCCAGCACAAAACTCTTCCACCAGCACACGGTGTACAAAGGCAACACTTGGAGTATTCACATGTATTAGTTAGAAACTTCAGAAGTGACAAGTGAGCTATGGTTGTGCCTTTTTTAGCCTGCCCTGGTTTACGTAATGAAATCTTCCCTTCTGTGATCATTTTGAAATCACTACCACAGCTTTGCATAGTTATTTTCTTTCCCTGCTTGATTTTATTTTCAGAAGCGAGGGGTTTGTGGTAAGAAATCGTTAATCTTAATCAACAGAGCTCTTCGTCAATTTACAGCAGAACTGAAATATGCTCCATCTACCACTTTGTAACGGCCAAATCAGAAGCGCGAAGACCCAGTCCTGAAACCCAACCGCAATCCACCCGCCACATCCGCTGCTGAAGATGCTGCTGCTTCCAAGAGGGAAAGGAGGGTAATTTAGGAATAGTCATTTGCTAATCGAGTAATAGTGTGGGTTTAATCCAATTTGCTGCGGCGCACCTTGGAACAGTTCTGTTCTCAGACTGCCAGATTAAATTTATTTGTGAATTTTTCACAGAGGTGACTTCATATGAGAAATGTAAAGTCTACATAATATTTTTTTTCTTATTTAGAGATGCTTTGTACTAATGGGATTATTCTGATGGATTTACAATGGCACGTTCACAATTTATTTTGCCGTCTACATAACTGAGTTTTTCAACCTTTATAAACAACGTCAGGACATTATTCTCGGGAAAGACTTTTGAAAGTTACCCCAGCATGAGCTATCCAAACAGGTCAGAAAGGCAAAGTCCCCAACATGAGGATGGAAGCGGGACTTTGGTTTCTATGTACTTTAAAGATGGATTTCTTTAGGTTTAAGAAACTATGCAAGGTTTATGGGAGAGCCTGAAGGCTAAAGCACATCACATTTATCGAGGATCAAGTTTGCATGAATGCTTGCTGGTCAGCAGCAGGGTCCCTAATAGCTCTGTAAAATGAGGTTATGGGGAATAACATCCTGAATAAACACAGGACAAGCTAAATAAGTCTCCCTCAGGACTATAGGAAGACCTAACACAGATATTTCTGACAACCACAGGGCTGCAACAGAATTAAGTTGTTTATGGTAAGCTTTTATAAATGATGATTCTTTCTACTCCTTATGGAGCTCTTAAAAAATCACTAATTTGTAATATTAGAGCGAACACTTACTGACTTCTATTCTGGGATCAGAGTGATTCTTAGCTCAGATACCCCACAGTTTGACAGCTGATTTGCATAATATTGTGAGTACAGCGTATAACAAATCTCAAGACAGTGAAATAAGCCTTCAGTACATCTCTTTTCTGTGCGCTGCAATACAATGCAAGATTTATGGAAAATGCCTACTGAGTGCCAATTCTAACTCGTAGGTATTGGAAAATTTAAGCTATATTATAAAACATATCATTCTTGTCACTTACTCAGGGTTAACAAAAGCCCAGCCAGAGATTTTAACCCTCAACCTGTTTAGACACTAGTCATGCTACGGAATGTCATTTATCTTGTTGCTTAACCTAATAAACCCTTTCTACTTGGCCTTATTAGCATCTGAAGCTCATTTGTGAAAGTCCACATCTAAATATACTATTCTGCAGTAAATGTACTCCCATTAGCTTTCATTTACTAAGAGATTTTTTTGTTTTGCTTTGGCATAAGCTTTCATTCTCTCATTAAGCTGCACTATTTGAGTACAAAACATTAAGCAAAGGTTTAACTTACTGATGGTCTTACTATGGTAAATAACAACATTAAAGGAATGGGACCAGATTCCTAGAGCACGAGATGGCAGCTCAGGGACAGACAGGACTGTCCTGGTTTGTGTCACCCAAGGACCTGTCTCGGAATGCTAACATACACTGATCACTCCACTGCAGTACTGAGAAACAAATCTAGTGAGAGAAGTGATAAACAGCTCCATATCCCCTTAAAAAAGATTAGCAAAATGGGTTTTTTTCAGGTTTTTCTTGCAGGTAATCCAGTGACAGAGAGTGTTGAGAATCAGACCACAAAATATCCTAGGGATGATCACCCCAAACCCTTGTGCCACCATGGCATAAGTCTTAGTTGCCCTGCACCCCAACGGGGGGCTCTGCACCATCACCTGGTCCTTTTGATCCTGCTGGACACACTTACAAATCAGTAAAGACAATCACTAAGGTTTCAGTTATACCAGGAATAGATGCTGCAAAGTATGTACTTTGAGCTCCCAAACTCTCCAGACTTTCAAAAAAAAAAAAAAAAAAAGCCAAAAAAAACAGAAATGACTGAGGACATATACTTGTCTCTTTCATTGCCCAACCTCCTCCAGAAGTTACAAGTAGGGTTAGTTCTGCAGTGCTAAATATTTTCAGTGAAGTGGGGTCTGTGAAAAAGACTTGGGTTTTTTTTTCCCACAAAGGAAAAAACCGCACTGGAGATAGCTGACAAATGATAACAAGCAGGAGTCGTTGATGAAAAGCAGAAAATAAACTTCCTTTCTTTTCATTTATCATGCGTGAGGTCCAGTTGTTCCCTCCAGACGAACATTACCAAGGACATCTCCTTCTCTTATCTTGTACTGACTGGGAACAAACACATTCCTTGGTTAAAAGTCTTCCATGGATTTAGTTCAGTGCAAATTTCAACACAGGAAACTAGTGTTTAAAGGAGATCTCTGGAGATAGTTCTCCTTTTAGGGCATGTTGACCACTTGGCTCTAGTAACAGTCTGTACTGGGACCAAAGAGTTTCTCAGCCACTGTGGAGCATCTATCCCATGGGCTACTATGAACCCAAACAGATCGTTGGAAAACTACCAGGTTTAGGGGCAAAACTCATCCCACCATCCTTAGGACTCCCTTCCTAAGGATGTCTGCACTAAAATTCACATCACAGAATCACTGAATTGTGGGGGTTGGAAGGGACCTCAAGCGATCATTGTGCCCAATGCCCTCCTGCACTGGGGTGAGTTAGCAGGGATTTGTCATAGGCAGTTCTGTATCTCCCACTGAAAATCCTTTACCAATATTATAACTCAACTTCTCTTTTCCAATGGAAACGACTACCACAAGCAGACATAGCAAAGCACACAACATTTTGGGCTGAAAGCCATGAAAAAGCTCGTTTAACTAAGTTTTTACCTAGTTTTGAACAAGGTCCTTTTTACAAGCTCATGGACCTGTCCACCCTCCCCCAAGAGCAACAACAGAAAAGAGGTAGAAGCAAATGAAGAACAGCAGGCAACACAAAACACCATTCACTTTAAAAAAAAACCTGTGAAATTATACAATATTACCAGAAAAGAAAAAATTAAAAAATTATAAATCCCACAATCAAGCCAGAAAATAGCTTCAAGTTTCGTGCCACTTCAAGATAAGAGTTTCTGTCATTTCGGCAGTGATAAACAGTCCCTGGTGAATCTCTACTGGAAGGATACGACTGCATAACTACAACAGGATTATTACTTTCAAGATCTGCATCATCTCAAACCTCAGCTGCTGCTTTTATTTATAATATGAGAAAGCCTACCCAGCGTTATTTCATGTTCTAGTTGTTTCACAAAATAGCTGTTTCCAGTCAGAACTGAAAGGTTATAAAAATATTTAGCACAAATATGACAAACATCTTATTTTTATTAGTTTTTCAAATCTCGAATTCCTACATATTCAGATTGCATTTAATTAGCAGCTGTGTCTAGATGTGCTAGGAATAGCAGCTGCCAGGATACATTGTCATTTCCATTATTTTAGAATAATGCAGTGCAAACATTGATCTGACATTTTGATATCTTAAAGATTTGTTTCCTAAGAGCAAAATTCTCATTTTCCCCCAAAATTCATCTGCGAGGGCTATAGAGAAGTTTTGAGATCAGGACCAACATATTAAACCAAAAGAAAAATAAGAAAACTTTACAGAAGAATGCAATAAAATAATCCTCCACCTCCCTGGCTTTATTCTCTCATTCTTTACTTTCAGATTTCACCCTGTCAAACTTCTGGTCTGCAGAGAGCCTTGGTCGTGCAAATCTGTGGGAGGTTTTTCCCTACTGATGAGAGGGGAGAGATGAAATCTCACCTGAATTTCCGCTGGGTCAAAGAGGCACCCAAGGTGAAACATTTAAGGAACATGGATATACACAGAAATGTTGCCTCGGTAACTTACCAAGAGGGATTGCTACTGGATTTCCTGATTTCACTCATCACTGCATGAAATAGCAATGACTAAGTCACGGCTTGAATCAAACCCGAACCACTGGCATGACTGGAGAGCACAAAGCAGCGGTGTTTGCAAGGCTTTGCCCTTCTGAGAAGTGGCCCTGAGCACTCAGAGATCACATTGTACGTGCCAAATATAAACTGGAGATGGGGTTCAAGAGGCTTCATTGGCACACCATCAAGTAGAGGATTACCTAGATGGCTTAAAACAACTTCTTCTTCTCCATTTTAAACTGATTTGTGTGGTGCGCTTTACAATTAAGAGTATTGGAGACCTTGGATGTCTATGGATTAGGTTCTCAATTTTCCTAGTTTCACCATCTCATTTTCCACCACAGATTTAAAAATGTCTTCCACGGTAGAAATGACCTGACTTCCCAGTTTAAGGAAGAAGCAGGAAGCCTTTCTCCCCTTCCCCTTTCTCAAACTGTTTCTTTGAGCTCTCTAGAGCAGTAAGGGCAGGGGGCACACACAGTTTGATTTTTTTTTTTAATTTTGGTTGCATATCAGCTTTCAAAGTAAATCAGGCAATCCAAAGCAAATCAAGCTTAACAGAAGGGAACGCTTTCCCTCTAATGTTCCTTTAATAGTTTGGATTGCTAACACCAGAGACTTTCTATCTGCATACCCTGACTAAATTATATAGCCATGTATTTTAATGGGCAGAAATAAAGGTCAAAATCCAGGCACTTTCATGTATACTATTATGGTGAAAAGTCCTTTTATTTCACATTTCAGTTGTGGGAGTTTCAGTAAAAGGGAGGCATGGAACAGTGGGGGAGACAAGAAAGACATTTGTGCCTCCCTTTTCAGCTGCTATTAGCAAAATGAATGAGGCTTTATCTCAACAATTTATTTTGTAAATAAAACCCCCTTAATGACAGCACAGCCTTTGTATAACCGCCAAGAAATAAAAAAATAAATTGCGTATCAACTATGATCTTATGCAGTGTAGGGGAAAATACACAGTCGTGTTTCCCGTACAGTGGGAACCTTCTTAAAGAGGTTACACCTATGTACATTTTCTTCCTGAAAATCTGGCTGCCTGCAGATGAACCAGGTTGTACAAAGACATTCACAGAACAATCTGTCTATCTGCTAAACTCCACACACCTCTCTCCCTAGCAATGAGGACTCGAGCTTTTGCTAAACCTGCTCCAGCCTTGGTCAACGCTACGGTGCAAACACAACAAGCCCTTTAGATTCGGAGAAGCAAAGGTAATGACGAATTAAATGGCAAGAGTAGTAAATCTGAGCGAATGTGAGCAGATCCCAAAGAACGCTGGGCATTCGGTTTGGAAGTAAAAATATTTTTAGGTCATCTTGACACAAAAACTTGTAGAACATTGCTCAAGAACCTGCCAGCAGTCTTCTCTGGTCCAAGTCTCTCGGGGAAGCTTGTGCTGATGGCAGGGCTTAAGTGAGGACAGAGATACAAGGCTCAGCTAGGCAGGTAGGTGCTTGGCATCACTCATATAAAGGCATTATACACTGCACAGTCCCTCCTCTGCGCTGGTGAGAGTTTGGCAACACCTTGAGAAACCCGAAGTTCTCGGATGATGATGTTTACTATTTAGATAGCTACAAGAAATTATATTTGACAGGTCTGAAGTCATTAGCTTCCATCTTTAATTGCATTTTCTGTTCTCCCCCTACCCAATATTGGCTTAGACTACTCGGGGGTTAGGTTTCAATGCTGAGCAGGAATTATGTAATGAAATAGAATCCTGAGAATATGCATATATTCTCTTGCCATTCCGTAACATAAATTCTATGGTGTATGAGGCTTGAGTCTTTAAAAAGAGGTCAGCATGCAAGATCAGCAGACCTGGGCTACAAGTTATTTGCTCACCCCACACAGCATGTCATCCAAGCAGAGAGGCAAGAGGCAGGACAGTGGTCACAGCACCACATCACTCAGAACACTGCAGGACTGGATTTCTGCTTCACAAGGTCATATTCTAATACCTGCAAGATTTATACTGGCTTGCTTTCCTAAATCCCGGCTCAGGCGACAAGGAACATTCCCACTGTCCGTATAAAACACTATCATCTTTCCCTCTGTATTTCCCTTCGACTCAGCAATCTTGCTAATAAAGTCTGACAGGTTCATATGAGTTATTACAAAACACATACACCAATGTGCAGCTTGGTCGGAGTCATTTTTAAGACAAACGGTAAATAAGAATATCACCCATAACATGTTGCAGCAGTATTAACTGTCCTATGTTTATATACTTCTAGGGTTCGTATTGCATTTAAAGTGCTAAGATTTAGTTCTGCAGCTTTCAAAAGAATTACTTTATAGAGAAGAAGTATGAAACTGCCTCTATCACAAGCGCAATCGCTGCCTATAAAACACTGCCACTGTGATCATCATCATTTCATATCCTTTTTCATCTCATGAACAATTTATGAGCCAAGTACGAGAAATATTTACTTCTCCATCGCTAGTATGAGTAAATAACCACTCTTTGAAGAGCTAATTGTTAAGGCACTGTAAAATTAAAATAACTAGATGATAAGAGTGGAAGATTTGCATTCTGTTGTCCTGTATATGAAAGCAACAGCATGCAACTCAATTTCTCTAGGAGAAACTAAGTACTCTAACACTGACACAGTAAATGAGCACAGCACCTGAGTATTCAATTTACCACATTCTGGAAGACTGCTACAAACAGGTTTTAAGTCTATAAAAATTTGGGACAATACAGAAACAAGCAGGCTGGGGCTAACACCACAAACTCAAGCCTTCTCAATACTGCAGCCACACAGAGAAGTCCCCACTTGACCTACTGTGTCAAAATACTTCACAAGAAATACTTGTGGATTTGATCCATGCATAAATGATGGTGATTTTTTCAAGCACACCAAGCATTCACACTACATCCCTAAAAAGCACATGACTGCCAAATCCCAGAAGTCTTTCTTGTTCTTATGCTGCCAGTTCCTAGGGATGCTCCAGGGTATTAAGACTGCTTAAGGAAACTACAGCAAGATGCTCTGAGTATTTCCAAGTCCATCAAGACACAGTTGATACAAACTTGTGTATTAACTTACTTTTTTTTTTTTTCTTCTAAACACACACCTAGTCAGGGGCATGATTGGAATTATAGACAAGTGATAAAAAAAGCTATGATAGCTAAACACCACCAGAAAGAGTAAAACTGTTACCTTAAAGATAAGCAGGTCTTAGAGTAATGCTACCAAGTTTCTCGTAAATATTTGAGCTCAACATAAATTGGTCTCAAAGCATCAACTAAGGGTTAGAAAACAAACCTGTTCTCCAAAGAATGTGGGCAAAATTCCATGGGAATCCACAAGAGATGGACCAGTCAAAAGGTGAGTGTGTAACAAAAGAGAGGCAACCAGAAATGTTTTGTGATGTCAACCATTCATTCCTCTGCCCTCCAACTCAACTTGTGACATATAGAAAGGATGCAGTGCCAGATGTGAAACCACACGCTGACAGCACATTTAAGGAATCTGGTTGATAAGCCCCTTTGCTCATTTGTACACATTTGTAGTCTGAGGAGCTCCGGGAACACTCTTTTAATGCCACTGCTTTGCCCAAGGGACAGTCCCTTGGACAGCCCTACAAAAACACTGGCTCCATAACCATCCAGTTTCCAACAGAGATGCTGCTGAGATGTCTTGCACACCTGGAATGACACCTGAAAACATTAAACAGAGGAGTGCAAGGAAGAAACTGCTGCCAAAGTACATCTGCAGAGAACTAATGGAAAGTCCTGTGAAAGGCAGGTTCTTCAGAAGCCATGTTGGCATGCTGTGCAGAAAATCCCACTTTGCCACAAACATCTAATTGATTCCTTCCTACACAGTGCTCCTTACAGACAATGAGTAAAAATGCTCTCCAGTCTCAAGAGCCATCTAACAGCTGTGCAATGAGATGCTATTTTCTGGTGTTTGCTTGGGAAGGCAGATCCAAACACCTTGAGAAGAGGTTTGGAGCCTCAGGTAAGGCCCAAAACTCTCATACAGAAAGTCAAAGTCTTAGAAGCAGAACAGCCTCAATTGTGTTAGAAAAGCCATGAATGCAATGGATGCAACTACTATTACCTTCTTGAGTGTCCTTGGGAGATGCAGAAAGGTAGGAAACACGTATCAGAGGACCCAACTATATTATCTGGACGATATTTTGGAAAAGGACTCAAAATTGCCTGGTCTGACACCAAAAAGGCAGGAATCCCACAGTGGCCTGAAGGACCACCAGGCTGAAGGAAGGCTAGCAAGGATAGTATTCAGGTATACGTAACAAAACACACTATGCTGCCAGGCAAACCCCTACCTGCACAGGCTCAACTCTCTCTGTGTGCAATCTCAGAGCATGAGTCTGACCCAAAACGTGCCGTCAGATGCAGAGCTCAGCCAGCTTCTCTGGATTTAACAGACTCAACTGCAAACTGCGTATTCACTCTTATCCCCAGAGACTAAAGAAATTACAAACAGACTAAAGAGTTTATAAAGTTTGGTCCAGCCAGCATCCTTTCACTGAAGCAGGGAGGAAAAAGACACCAACAAACCCTTTGGTATAGTTTTCTTTGAGATACATGATGATCGCCATCAGTGTTGGTGAAAACCAGCAAGCAGAAGCTCAGGTCCATTGCATGGACTTTGCAATGACAACTGTAGCGGGTCACAATAAAGTAAGGAGTGTCTTGCAAGTACAGTGTACAGCAATATAAAAATAGATGTGGTGCAGGTCAAGTGCCAGGATGCACTGTCTCCACTGAGGTGGAGGTACTGCTGCCCTCATTTTGCTATTCTGGACTTGCTCTTGGGAACAAAGTCATTTAGCCTACTTAAATCCAAAACAGGTCTCTCTTCTCCGTTTCTCTTTCATTTAGAATCAAATCCTTTCTCTGAGAAGACAAGGAACTGAATCAGAAGATCTGAGGGCTAGAAGAACAATTACATCCTATTAAATCAGATCCTTCTGAGAGTGGCCCATAAAGACAGACAAAAGAGGGGTCCCAGAGAGAGTGACAAGACAGATAGAATGCAGCATTTGTGGATGACTATGTGCAGCATTCAAGAGTCTGCATGGATCACTGTCCAGTTAGGGGGAAAATAACAGGTAACCACACAGTTAGGAAAAAAGCAAACAGGAGAGAAAAGGGTGCTGCACTCCAGCACACCTTCAGAAGCAGGAACAACAAACCATTGATAAAACCTCACCGTGTCGCAAAGCTTGGGCAAAGGCTGTGATAACCCACAGGAGGCAGCAAGGAGATCTCTTAAGGACACAGACAGTATCTAGACGCCTGCTTTCATTTTGATTCAACAGCAAAAATCCCCAGAGACTGAGGAGCTGTTTTGAGGGTTTCACCCAAGATCAGACAGCTCTGCCGTCTTTGATGGGAGGTCTTCTACAGCCTCTTGCATTTCCCTCTGGAGTTCAAATGACTATCGAGATTTTGCCTTCCCTTATCAACACCAAGCTTGACATCCTAATAAACTCTGCTTTTTCTAAGAATACGTTCCTTCTTAAGACATCTGACTCTCAAAAAAACCCCACGGTCCCGTGGGAAGTCACAATTAGATGCTTCATTGCTTTGGAGAAGCTATCAAGAATGAAGCAAGAAACAAAGTCTCCTTTAACAATAAAAGGCAAATCTCCATGACAGAAGACAACAATAAAACTAAATTTTAGACAAGAGAAAAACTACTAAAACAAGGGCTGGGGGATGTGTAGGCTGTTTCTCAGCATAGGTTCTTAAGAAGCTGCTGCTTCCCTTTTTTATGCCTATAGAAGTTGGTGCCCATGGGGTACTGGAGGAGCTATTTTTCCTCTCTCAGACTCCCAAATTGTGGTGCAGACAGAGGTGCAACCTCAGTATTCACTTGCAGGAGGACAAACAGCCAGGGAGCATGTTACACCTACTGCCAACAGAAAATCATGAGCGACACCACAGCTCATCTAAGCATTTTAACCCTGCTTTTCCCCCAGTTCCCTGTATTATTTCTTCCACGCTTCATGGGAACAGTAACAAACACAAAAGGACTCCCTACACCTATTAATACAGTTTCTAAAAAACTTAGAACATCTGTTTATAGTGGCATGACTGGTATTCACACGAGAACCTAAAACTTGTACTTTGATGATTTATCTATAGCTCTGCTGATATAGTTTTTCCTTTCATAACGCAACCATCAAATTTGACAGACTGCAGTTGACAGGTTCAGACAGAGAGGGAGCACAAGAGGAAACATTTGGTTTCAGATGTGGGATATCACATTTATCCTCATTAGTGTGAGGTAACACCCACACATAACTCAAACCTGTCAACACGGTACAGATCTGGATGCATCTCTCTGAAAGAGACCTTTCCAGGTTTTCACCTTTAAGTGCTTTCAGAAAAATTGAGAGATGGTATGCTCAATGAAGGCATAAAGGCAAAGAAGCCACTGAATGCAAGCGAGAACTTGAAAAATGTTTGCTTTTTTTTTTTTCCCTTAAAGAAAACTGGAGGTGGCAGACTAATTTTAGAGGCAGAATATGATTAACCAGCAAGAACCTGCTTTGGCTCCAAAAGAAACTCCAATTTTAAGACAAACAATCTGTTGAACTGCTCTTAGAGCGATATACGTTCTCATAAGAAAGGCAATATTTCTGATAAGTTTATTTTATTCCTGAAAATATTTTACTTAGAGTGAAAAGTGCCAGTATAGACTGCTTCAGATGTATAAGTCACAGTATCACTTATCCCCCTCTGTATTACCAGTCTTGTCAGCCTGGAGGAATTCTGCTGCTGTCAGAGGCCAGAGCACGTATGTTCAACACTTTCAGCAATTTCAGCCCCTAATAAATATTTGCTTATATCATAAATAAGTTCATTTCCACGTTCAAAGCACAGTTATTGGTGTTGCTAGAGATTAAGGGCATCTCTTCACCCAATTAATATGCAAAACTTGCAGGGTTTTCTTGCTGCTTGATGAACGTAGGGGGATTAAAGGGTTGTTCCCTGCCCCAAAGCATCTCAGAAACTGATCAAACACTTTGTTACTTCATGTAAATCCTTCCTCCCAGAGCCATCCAAGACGAATGGACACATACCATTTGCCTCAAGAGTTATAACCAGCATCCTTCCTGTAAGGCTTGAGGGAAAACTTTGGAGGGGAAGAGAAACACTCAACTTGCACAAAACACTACCCAGGAAACACGGGTTGCTACAGCCACCCATATTCAATGGCTTTCCACATCCTACTCCAGTTCTCTGTCCTAAGCAGTCTTCCACAAGCACAGGGCACACTTTGTGTTACTGTTTCGTGATCACACAGATCACACAGGTGGCCTGTGACACAAAACCATCCAACCCAGTTACCCCACAGGGGAGAACTACTCAACAGCACAAGCAGGATGAAGCTACAGAAACAAGGGTTTGTCATATGTAAAGGCTGGGATACAGCAGGTCCAGCAGTAGTTCTGAACCTAAAAAAACCCCAACCTATTACTTATAAAGCAGCCCTAAATTTGGTGTTCTGCTTGCTGAGACATTTCAGTTTCAGGGCCTTAATTATAGCATTGTTTTCTCCGTACTGACCCAAAGAGGAACAAGAGCTCAGGTTCAGCCCAAACCAGTTACTTCCAAGGCTCCAGTCCTCACAGAAACAGCAGTCCTTCGGCTTTCATGGCTAGGACCCCATCTGCCTCAGTGCAGCAAGGCTGTCCCAGAGAAAGGGACCCAGAAGGGCTATCCAACAAGAACAACTCCCATTCTGTTGAGAATGAAGGAGAAAAAGACAGAGGGAAGTCTACTAGACCAGGGGTAGTCACCTCTTTTAGAGGTGACTGATCATATTTAGCAGTTACTGGGTTGGAGGATGCTCTTGCACAATTTCAGAGCAAACACTGCTACAAGTTTGCTACAGAGCAAACACTGCTACAAGGCCACAGGGTGTTTAGATCGTGAGGTTCTCAATCACAGGGGTATTTCCCCTCCTCTTGGGGCCAAAGAACAAAACCCAATCCAGCCAAGGCATGGCACACACCAGAGTCACACTCTTGCCTCTCAAATGCAACACCTGCTGCTGTCTAGCATGCTGCAGACTCAAGAACACCTTCCTTTTGAACTCAGCACCTCATTCCAAATTCCCCACCTCACCATGTCTACTCCAAGAACATTTCCTTCAACTTCCTTCTCTCCCCATCTAAATCACAACTTACAGCATCCTTCTATTTTCCTCTACTGTGTTTCACTTCTCCCTGCCCAGCTTCACTGTTTGACACATCACAGGTTGAGGAACAGAATGCCTGAAAGAGTTTCTTTCTATGTTTTCAATAACCTCAGTCTTTCCTCAAGCCCACTGTACTGAACAACTTTTCATCTCTAGAGCCCAACCTGTTTGTACCAGTGCTGCTCTCACTCCTGATAACAAAACAGGGAAAAAAGAATTACAGGGAGAGCAGGAAAGCTGAGGTAAGAGATGGAATAATAGGATAAAGAATACAGAGGTTTGATTCAGTCTTTGTGTGTATGGGAGCCCATGACTGGAGAGGGAAAGAGTCAAACCTCCAAGTGAGGGTAGGGTTTGGCAAATGTATGAATAATAAAAAAATAATAAAAATAAGTGCACAGGTAAAGCCAGTATTAGACAGTGTGAAATTACCTTTCTGCTAGAACCAAAGAGAACACGGAAAAGTGGAGCCAAGCCTTCCCTGACCCTTTTCTGAGGTACAATGCCATAGCCATTCCCACCCAAGGAACGAGGCAAACCTGGAATTAGCCTCAGAAAGCAGACATCAAGTCATAGTGAAGAACAAAGAGCCTCGATGTAACCACTCTTAAGGTTCACCAATCCCAGCAAATGTCACATGCATATTAATGTTAACAGCCATGGTAAAGAAACAAAACACTTAATGATCATGATTACCAAGGTCTCACCAGGACTAGTAGAGTCCTTGTGTCTAGAGGGGAAAATTAAAACAGACACTACTACTGCATCACCATGATAAATGGGATGCAGAAATTCACAGTGGAAATGATGGATGTTTTCAAATCCATCTTACTTAAATTATTATTTAAAATTAGTCTACGGAAGCATCACCAACATATAACTCAGACTTCTGGTGAGAGACTCAATCTAAATGCTGAACATTATGAAATCATAAACAAGTATAAGAGTGTGTTGGTTATCAAATGCTCTGAATAATCTTGAGACGTAAAAATCACAGCTATAAGTCCAAGTAAGGAAAGACAGAGAAATTAATGGGAGAAACATTTGCAATACTTATTTGATTTTTGAGAAAATACCTCTTGATAATACTCATAAAGATGAGTTTCTCCAATAGAGTTTTGTAAAGAACAAAGTTTATAGTTGCGGGGAGGTGGGGGTGTGTTAATAACAGAGAACACAGAATGATAAACCAAAATGAGCTAATGAGTCTGTTCCACAACCATAATCCAACCCATCTGATAACGTCTTCTTCCATTTCCATTACTTCATCATCACTCATTGCATTATATCTAAACATAGACTATAAACTCTTCATAATTTTGTTTGTAAAGCATTATGCATATTTATGGAGCTATCTAAATAATCTTAAATTAAGTTACAAGACCAGCTAAAGACTGGGGGAGAGCCAAGTCGCGCCCTCATACACAGAAGGCTGCCAGAAGACCAAAGATACACTGAAGTACCCAAAGACACAAAAGTTTTCTTTGACTGACATTTGTTTTAGAAGACAAGAATCAAGAATTCAGGGATTGAGTTTGGACCGATAATTAGAAACATCTGGTAAGCTGAAGGACATGACAGTAATACTACATCATCATCAGATGTATCAAATAAAGGGTCATTTGGGTACCAAGCTACGTTCAATTCTCCTAACTATGGTGGAAACAGTTCTGCCCATAAATTCCCTCAAAATCCTCTCCAGAGGATGTAAAGAGGCTGAGCAGGAGGTAAGTATATGCTGATTTTGACGGTGTCCTGTTGTTAGGAGGTTTTTCAAGGGATGTTGAATGCAACATCGAAAACCAGACACAGATCAAAAATGCTGTGAGCATACACACCTCTTCTGTGGTGTTTTGGGAAGCAAGTAGAGGTGTGCAGTGAAAAACCTCCACAGTTTTACTGTGAAAAAAATACTAATAAAATATTATTTTATAGCCTTTTTATTATTACCAATAGAACAGATCCTGCACCTTATCAATGCAGTCTCTGTATTCAGGGGGTTGAAAAACCTAAGTAAGTCTTTCCATGTAACACCAGGGGTGGAAACACAGAGTTTGCTTTGGCATCCCCCACTAAATACTTCATAGTGCAAAATACCATCTGAATGTGCAAACTTTAAAAATATTAAAAGCCAAAGAAATTAAACATGTGCTTGACCTTAAAAGGGCAGAATGTTAAAGCTGTTTTAGGAAACTAGTGAAGAGCACTTGCAACTATACAGCATTATGAATTTGGCAGGAAGCCATGTTTAAAGGATGCCTTACTGCCTTGACGATATTTTCATGTAAAAGAACAACTTAAGAAACCAATTTGCACACGTACACATACATATAAACACACAGAGTTAAACACAGCCTGTAGGTTTCCCCTATTAGCTTAAAAGATATGGTCAAGCAAGAAACCTCCATTCCCCTTAGGTGTGCTTCTAAGTCTACCAGACGGTTCTGGTAAGGAGAGAGGAGTTTTGCAAACATTTATCCATTTCCATTGTACCAAGTCAAACGGAGAACTCGCTTGTTGCGTTATCCGTATTAAAACAGCAACATTTGCTTCAGGACTCACTATTGGTCACTCTCAGAAGAGGGATGCTGTTCGGTGCACACACAGTGTAATCAAGCTTAGTAAATTACTACAAATGAACATGCATTTCCTTAAAAAAAAGAAACACATATATAAGATATGCTCAAATTGACAATGAGTTAGAGAACTTGGAAAGAATAAGATCCAAAATGCAAATAGCTGACATTTTGGAGAAACAGAGCACTGGCAACACCGATCCCGTTAAAAGACTTTCAGAAACCTGACAGCTCCCAAGAACAGCAGAATATCTACCACTCTCATGTTCCACAAGAAAACACCTGGCACAAAAAGTCCTCTTAGGAGTCAGGCGTGCTGAACTGCAGATGCCTCACTCATTCTGCACACAGGACAGAAAAATAACATTTTCTATTACACAATACTTTGTTCCTGCAGAGTGCCCATGTGCTTTAGCAACACATATAAGCTTGTCCTCACAACGCCCTACAAGGCAGTGAGCCATGACCATACTCTCCTTGTTTTAAAGTCATTTCCTATTTTCCATAAAACCATTCTTTCTGTTAAGCACCCAATTTATACAGCAGACCATTGGTATCGCCTCAAAGCCAAAGAACTATGTTTAGTGGAGGTTTATTCCAACTGAATCACAGCACAAGGTTAACAGCTTTCACCCTCTTTCTTTATATAGGGAGGCACACAAATCTAGTAGGAAATTTTCCAGGCAAAAGTAGTCCACACAATTTTTCAACAACCATATTTAGACAGCATCTTTAACCTCTTTCTTTGGAATGATTTTTCCCATGAAATAAAGCTTTCATCTCTGTATGTGTTTTGAAAAGGTAATAAATACTAGCTTTTTAAACCATACCTTCCATGACATACACCAGGGAACCCACATCTCCTTCCTTGATGATGCAGCTGTCTTTACCATACTCCACGGGGTACATACAATCCACAATCTCCTGGATCTGAGACAGTTCCAGATTCTTCATGAAGTCATTGTCAAGGATCGCTTCCTTTATTAGTTCCTTGGACCTGAGGTGACAAAAGACAAGACTTAAACATGTGTCCATCAGCTGAGATCATCAATATCATGTGAACTCTAGCACAACTGCACAGTGCCCCAGTGAGTATTTCCTTGGGGGAAAAAAAATTCAGTATTTTCCCTAAAAATCTGATCAAGTCCATCAGCAGAGAAGTAAAAATATTACAGAAATGCTAGCTTGCAATTATTTTAAAGCAAGTTTTAGATACATCAAATATTGAAATAAAAATAGATTTCATGTGACAGCAAGATCCTCTTTTAGCTCCAAGTTTCCCATCTTTAACAACACCAGAGAACAACAGAGCTACTTAAAATATCTTCCAGATACAAAACCAAAAGGAAATACAAACAAGAAGTTTAAGGATTTATGACTTAAATTATTACATTTTCTATTAAATTATACAAACTGGAGCACACAAAAGCCTGATACCGCGCTGATTCTTTGAGTATTAATCAAATTCCAAAGGCCATTATATTCCCTGGAGGAGGGACCACTGTTACAGGAGCACCACTACCATCAATTCATTTCTTTGATGACCAAATGGAAAATTCCAAAGTTATATTAGTGTGCAGAGAATTATATGGGCAGTTTCAGTTTGGCATGCAATCGGGTTGGAAGCCTGGAGTTGTCAGTGGCCACTTAGCAAAGCTGCGCAAGGAAGGAGTTGTTTCTGAAGATACAGCTTCCAGAACTCAAAAGTTTACACATTCTCTGGAAGACTACCCCAAGGAGTACATTAACACAGCCTGCTTTCTCTAGAAAGTCTCTGCAAGTGTCATGTTATGACAGAAACTGCGCAACAAAACCACTGACGTGTTTTTCCTGATTTTCCTGAGTTTCCTTCAATTTCTACAACTGAAGTTCTCACCACATAGTGAGTCACGCTTAGGTGAACCCTCCAGTCTTCCCTTCAGACTGTCAAGTTCAACTCCATCTGTGTAACCACCACAGGTTATGACATTTTACAAAAAAGCCTCCTAAAGCAACTTGTGCAAATGAACAACTTTCCAAAGCTAAAGCCCCTGAAGCCCACTAAGCTGGGAAGAAGTGTCAATCTGCTTGAGGATAGGCTCTTCAAAGGGACCTACCTGAACAGGCTGGATCGATGGGCTGAGGTTTAACAATGCCAAGTGCAGAGTCGTGCACTTAGGACATAACAACTCCATGCTGTGCTACAGGCTTGGGGGAGACTGGCTGGAGAGCTGTCAGGCAGAGAAGGACCTGGGGATGTTGGATGACTGCAGACTGAATATGAGCCAGCAGTGTGCCCAGGTGGACAAGAAGACCAATGACATCCTGGCTTGTACCAGAAACAGCGTGGCCAGCAGGTACAGAGAAGTGATTGTGCCTCCATATTTGGCATTGGTGAGGCTGCACCTTGAATACTGTGTTCAGTTTTGGGCCCCTCACCACAAGAAAGACATTGAGGTCCTGGAGCGTGTCCAGAGAAGGGCAACCAGGCTGGTGAAAGGGCTGGAGGTCAAACCTTATGAAGAACAGCTGAGGGAACGGGGATTGTTCAGCCTGGAGAAGAGGAGGCTGAGGAGAGACCTTATCACTGCCTACAATTACCTGAAAGAAGGTTGTAGAGAGGTGGTCTCTTTACCCAAGTGACAGGTGATAGGATGAGGGGGAATGGCCTCAAGTTGCCACACAGCAAGTTCAGATTAGACATTAGGAAAAGTTCTTCACCTAAAGGATTATCAGACATCAGAACAGGCTGCTGAGGGAGGGGATTGAGTCATCGGCCTTGGATGTATTTAAAAGACAGGCAGACAAGGTGCTTAGGGATATGGTTTAGTAGAGGACAGGTATGGTTGGACTCAAATCTCAAAGGTCTTTTCCAACCTAGTGATTCTGTGATTCTGAAACACCTACAGGCTGGACACCAGGTCCTTGGCCCCTCATTTCTCACTTTGCAACTCCACTTCTGTGAGCTGTACCATGCTATGTGAAACACAGCCCCAGCAGATGACAGCTACGTGCTGAGTTTATTCATTTCAAAGAGTTTTTACTTTTTGGAATCTGAACATGAAAACTAAAAAGATACATTAATGGCTCATGTCTTCTTGAAAACAAACAAAAACAAAAAAACCAAACCCCACATTGTGACTTCAGAGGTCCAAAACCAGCCAGACAGCCTTGGAGATACTATGCCTGTGCTGTAGTCCTTTTAAAATACACCTCAAGGTTATATGCTGCACTGATTCAATTTGTGAAGGTTTAAGGTGCCTTTTATGCTTTCAATAGCTTTGAGGTTATTGCAACAAAACGTGGTACTTTGCATCAGAGTCCATTGCTACTGACACAGCTCAAGCGCAGGACGGGAAGCCGGCCAGACTACCCAAGTACCATCAGCAAGATGACAGAGACTCTTTTGCTCTCAAGAAATTGAATTTGACTTCACATACTGTCACTCCTATTCCTTGTGTGTGCAAATGAAAAAACACCAGGGAAAAAAACACACCCACATCTGTGTTGCTTCTCGCTTTCAGTAATGCAAGAAGCTGGCAATTTGTAATGCTGACCAGATGACAGATAACCTGCTTTCCTCATTCCCTAGAGTGAGACTACGCTTTGGATGCTACACCTTGACTCAGTGCTGCTCTTTTGGTCTTAGCCACGCCCACAGGCCCCCAAAATCCAACTAACAAAGGCACTAATTATTACCATTATTCAAACCGCCTGCCAAAGAAGAAAGCATAATAAAAGCTTTCGCATTAGTCATATCAACCAGCATTACAATTTCAGCCATTTATTTCATTCCAAGGCTTTCTCCTAGATAAAGTCAGCCTTTCAAGTGGAGCGTTTGTAAGAATACCCACCAGAGACAAGAGGGAATTCAGACATGGTTCAAGTAAGACCTCCCTATGTCATTTAGAGGCCCTCAGGAGAAGAAAAACAATGCTTTTCTTGTCAGAATCAAGCACAGCAAAGCATTTGGAAAGGATCTGGGAAATTTGATCTAAATGACAGCAAAGGAGCAGCACAGGAGTTAGGAAAATCCATTAAAAATCTGTTTTGGGGAGAAACAGCAAAGCATGCATAACATGAACAAACTTCGGCAATTTATGCGCTTAATATATAGTATTACTGGTGTCTAAGAGCACATCTGAACCAAACATTTCACAGCCTCTGCCCTTCAACACAGAGATATCAGAGAGATTAAAGCCCACCATGTCATTCAAATCCTTTTAACGATAATATGAAATACATCCAATAAGAGGAAAAATACGCCAGTCAGGATATCAATAACGCGGTTTCATCTCTGCCACATCTAAGCATCTTAGAATTAAGTATCTCCATAGAATGGTCTGGATAATAACTCAGTCACGCTTGAATGAAACCAAAATAGATATTATTATTTAAAGATAATTAGCTAAAATGAGACTTCAGATACAAAGAGAGAGAAGCACCTCCCGCTGCCCACAAACAGCACTTGCTGCAGGAACAAGCACCTTCCAACCCAACTGCGTGTTTAGGAGTGCATTTGCATCAGGCTAAGCCATGCTTCATTCTTCGTAAGCTACAACCCTTTGCAGCAGGAAATATTCCATCCATCTTTAAAAAGAAATAAATAAAAAGCTTTGTTTGACATATTTGAAAATTAGCTGATGCTAAAAATACATTGTCATAGCTACTACAAGAGTTACTCTATTGTTCCCCGCAAGAGAATTTTCATCACTGTAATAATTCAAAAAAATTATTAATGTACTGCACATTACCATTCCCACACACTTGCACACACCAGGCCCCCAGCAACTTCTCCATTATTTTATTATACAGTTTTCTTTCCGTCAAATGCACAGGTACAATTCCAGGTAAAAAGAATTTGTTTATGTTTATTTTTATATGAAATGAATCTCAAAACATATAGATTAACTCAAGAGTTCACAATTATTCCATAACAAATGCTTTTCTAAGCCATCCGTTCCTTAATCATCGCCATCAGTGAATCTCAAAACATATAGATTAACTCAAGAGTTCACAATTATTCCATAACAAATGCTTTTCTAAGCCATCCGTTCCTTAATCATCGCCATCAGTATTTCCAAAGAGCACCTATCCTGGATGTGTGAATACAATCTACCTCGTAACCCAGAAAAGGTAGTTAAAATGGTTCAAAAAAACGCGCCTGCTATGTTTATGCTCCTAAAGTATGCTGTTTAACCAACATACACCTGGTTTGTTACCTCTTATTTTCAAATAGTACTTATTCTGTGTTTCCCAATACGAGTTTCTGATAGAAACAACCTGCAAACAAAATCAACTACAACATTTGTAAGGGAAAAGACTATTTCCAATTAACTCTGTTTTAAGAAAGGGGCATTTTGATGAGTATCTTTACTCAGCACGGAACTGAACAGCTCCTAACACAGAGGGTCACTCCGAGCAGAAAGCAGCTGTTGTCATCTTTACTCTCCAGAGGTAGGCACCTGGCACTAAGCCACTACTATTTTTCTGAATGACTAATGATCAAATGTGATGGAGAGATGCAATGAACAATTAAAAAAAGAAAAAGCCAGGATCCTCTGCGATACATCCTTTCCCAAATCAGTTTAAGTCCATCACAGTAATTAATAAAGCACCAGTAAGAACAAGCTAATTGCATTCTAATTTGCAGAAGTCATGCAAAAAGCACCTTAAGAAGCTTGCTAAAAATACACTTGATGCGTAAAGACCTGTATGCCTGATTGCGAATGCCCCTCAGAACAAAGCATACAGACACGCGTTAATTCACGCACCTCCTAATCCTGTAACGAAGGCTGCTCTGGTCCTCCTGCCAGACCAGAGCCAGCCGCCAACCCAAGAAAGCTGGCACAACAGCTCAGGAGCCGCAAAACACCTGGCAGACACGTTTTCTGCCGCAGCAGCAGACAGGGGCTCTGCCCAGAAGCTGTGTTTCAGCTGGGCTGAAGAGGCTCCAACTAAAGGTTTGCCTTATTGCGCTGTCCATAAGCCACAGACTTTGGCCGAGCGTTTCCCTCAAAACCCTGCTGCTAACATCCGCTGGGTGCTCAAACAAGCGTGAAGGCAGAAGATAAAAATTTGGGTTTGTAGCAGATGTGAAAAAGCAACCTGAGATGTTATGCAACCCCAGATAAGAAGCGAAGTTAATGCTACAGTGGTTTGCTATGTACATAGTAAAATACCAAACCCTGTATTACAGCCTGTTGTTATCCTGACAGTAATTTACATTTTACAAAGAGCACAATGAATAGTCATCTCAGGCTCTTCACCCATAGCTAAAAAATTACCACACTCTCTAAAAAGTAAAAATCTTTTAGTAAAAAAAGTAAATCTTTGCACTTGATTCATACCTTCCAGCACATGCACAATAACTATTAAAACAAAAAGTTGAACTTCATCCCAGAGGTTTTTATTTCAACATCGCAAGAGCCATTTCCAAGGTTAAGGAATGGAAGATTTTAAGTGTGGGTGGACAGACTTACTGCCATATACATCTAGGGACTCTTACAGAAGTACAAAACCCTCCTTGACACATGCCCAGCTTGCAACGGGGTTTGCAGGAGCCTGAGGTATTGTTCTCCAAGTAATATACTGCTGGCAAGAGCTGATTAAAACAGAGGTGGATCAAGACGAATAAAATAAATGAAGAGTTCAATTAACACTCCGATCAACGCACAGAGCGCTGGAAGCAGATCATAGCATGACAGCTACATACCAAAACAATTTTAAACTGCCATCAAAAATAAAACCAAAGCAAAGCACTAGGCAGATGAATTGAAAGATGCCTCAAAAAGGGAAAGGAAAAGCACATTTTGTATTAATAGTCACAAAGAAGGATAAGAAACACACAGGACTTTTTCTTTGGCTGTTACTGTCTCCAAACTGTAAATAAAAGTTTTCAATATGAGATTTTATGCCAATACTATCGGAGGAAGAAGGAGGATTTTCTCTAGAGCCTCTCCCATTAGGTGTCTGCCAACTACTCCTAATGACCTAAAGCCATGTATTTGAGAGGGAAACATCTACAGGAATGCAACCAAGCAGAGGGATAGCGTTCACTACCATGGCTGAACTTTCAAGCAGTAAAAAAGCAGCTCCCTGGCAGATGAGAACTCCTTATTTACTCATATCATATATCTTGCTCAAAGCTACCACCATCACTAGCATCTTTCACTGTGCTGTTGTATCATTACTGTAAAAATCCAAATTAAATACACACATGAACCCTTTCCATCTATCCATCAACTAAACCTGCCAAGCATATCTGCAGAAACTCATGCCCAAGCACGGCTCTTTTGGGAGCCTCCACATCCATATCCTGCCACAAGGAATTAAACAGATTCCAGTAGATATGAAACATGGAGAGAAAAAAAAAAATCTGTTTCTGACCCAGAATGAGAGGAGCGATACAAGAGTCCCTACAACAACCATCTGTTTAAAATCCACACCGTGAAACGTTTAGAAGTGTTTACTTCTACAAAATGTGGCCACAGGAAAAAAAAAAAAAAAAAACAAAAAACAAACCAAACCAACCCTATTCAAAAAGAAAAGATATGGCCAAGTATTATGCCTGCTCCAGATTTCCAGAAACTCTTCAGCAGGATACGAATACACTGCAAAAAACATTGAACAGTTTTGTTATACAGTCATACCTAGACATACCTCCCTTTCATAAGGGGGCATCCATTCCAAGGAATACAGGAAGCAAGTTTCAAGCAGTTTTGGGGAAGCTCATTGCTCAAAGCCCGCATTCACAAATCTTTTAGCTGTGTTTTTAAGCCCTTGTATATTTACAAGAGTACATTAGACTAGAACATACACTCACACAGCGCTCGGGAACAGGACCTCAGTACTTCTAGTTAACACCACAACACCGAAGATACCAGTTATGAACTTTTGCATCTTTTTTGCCAACAAAACTAAAGAAAAATCTGATGGAAGGATGTCCGTTTGTTCCCTGAGAACAGAGATGTCAGGGACAGACAAGTTAAATAGTCTGAATCGGGCGGTTTAAAAGTTCCCTATAGGGATGTTCCATTCTGCACAGAAAAGCCTCCACCAGCTAAAAAGCCTTAAGTAGATACAAAGTCTTCCTAAAAAATTACTATTGCTTAATATAAAAATATTCAATCTACCAAGAAGCCCACAGATGCTACATGTGTTTATCTGCCTACTTTATCTCCTTGGCTCCATTTATAAATCCTGTGGCCAGGCTAAATGTATAGAGGTTCAAAAATTACAGCTGAAAACCACAAAGCCTTCAGTACAATCCAAGTGACTAACAGCACCCGGAGACAGCAGTCAAAATCTCTTTCTTGGACTCATCCCTTCTCTACAGGTTGTGCTACGTATTGTAGTTCTCTCTTAGGTTCCTACGTGAGTACCAGAGGTAAGAAAACAGAGCTTCCAGAGATGATTACTTGATCCCTCAACCACCAACTCATTTGGAGGTTTTGGAACCAAAGTATTTATGTTGTTAGAAAAAAACCTATTTGTGGCAAGTCCATAAGAGAAAGGTGATGGGTGCTCTCCGAGGAGAGGCTCGGCATTAAAAGCAGGACAAGCATCCACAGTGTAGGGCAGGACGTACTTTGTATGTGACAGCAACGCGATAGGAACTGTCGCTTATACCAGATGACATCTTTAAACACCAAAGCCTGAAAGCGAATAAATGGATCTTTTTTTACACAACTTACTACTTGGAGCACAACAGTACAGAAAGGCCCAGACTTTTTGGTGAAATCTGGGTCTTGTTTGGACTGTAACGCCATTAATAGCCGATAACTCTAGTTTAGCTGTTTGTTTTGGCTATGGATAAAGACCGCTTTGAGTGTTTCTTAAAGGGAAATTTAAAAATAGCTCCAGAGAGCTATTCTTATCTCATTAACTGGGAATGAGAGGAGGACTGAATAACATGACAGCCCTTAAACATATTTGTGGACTTTCTTTACAGCACTTGCCTTTCCCACAACATACAACCCACAGCATATCTTCAAGCTGCAAGAGAGAACTTCTTGCAAGGATCTTAAGCATCATCAGCTGAGCTTGTCACTGCATAGTTTGATGGAAGAATATGTTTTTCACAAGAGTACACTGAATTTATTTTACACCAACATCCTTATTAAAAAGGCAAGCAACAGGGAATGTAACTGTGCCCTGATCTAAACCTGTAAAAAAATGGAAGATAACCCATTTTCATTTATCTTGTCCTTAAATATAACTTGCAGTTGGAGAATCGAGTTGCTCTATAGAGAGTGTGTTGATCAGACAGCCCCACTTAGGTTTTCTAAATATATCAGTAAAACATGAAGTTCATTATATCATATTTTGGCATTCAACATTTAAAAAGCAAAATAACTGAAGGAAAAAAAAAAGATATATTTTCCTTTAGCCTATACAGAAAATTGTTGTTGGTATGAAAATACTGTAGGCAAGAGCTGGTTAACTATTGCATTTTAACATGTTTTAGCCCACAGATCTTAATTTACCACCCTTTTCTAGGCTAGTATCTTGCATCCTACAAAAGCCCAGGTTTAGATACTGGAAATGTTGGCAAGCTCAGTTTAAAAAAAAAAGTCTGCTTCTGCCAACACAATTTGCCTACTTCTGAAATATCTGACACCTCTGAGGAACTCCCACATGAGCTTCATTTTGAGAAACCACTCGCAAAACCTCCAAACAAGATTGAGCACCTATTTGATGACCCGAAGCAAACAGCAGAAGCTTTGAACAGCTAATTATAGGTGAAAACATGTAGGAAGGTCACAGTGAAGGAGGAATGCGGTGTCTCTCGGAGATGTCTGGCCCAAAACAGATTTGGTCTTTTGAAGGGTGTTATCCCCAGTGCATCTCACAGTTTTGGTGCTCACATCCAGCGCGACTGAGCTGGAGACTTTTTGCACCAACAAAAATAGCAGAGAAAACATATGCACCCATATGTCACAACACCAAGGGATCCAGAAACAATTCAAACTCCCCCAGGAGGAGTTTGGTTAGCAAGACTGAGTCGTGGAGATCCAGACAGCACATCTTGAAGGTCACAACAATCCATCTTGAAAAGAACCACCTACTTTAAAGGCAAGAGTTTCTCCATCAATCAGATAACTATCCACGTACACTTCCACTCTTGGCAGCTCCATGCAGCGAACTCTGACTGGAGGCAGGTATGAGGAGCCCAGCTAAACGCCAACTAAAACAGTTCCCCCAAGTTTATTAGTGGATTTTGAGGTCTGTGTGGCTTCACAGTGATAAATGAACATGTGGACAGAGAACTGCATTCAGATGCCCCGGAGAAGTAAGTTACTGATAACCGCTACGGAGATGGCCTTCGCCCTGCTGGAATAAGCAGGAAATCTGCCAAGTGTATGATAACCTAATTTAAATAGATGCAGAAATCCAATTAGAGATCCTCTGAGCAGAGACAGCTCATTCTCCTCTCTTAGGTTAGAGGCTACTAACACGTCGCAGGCTTTTCCAAATGTGCTGCTGTCCAGGCAAAATGAATGTGCTCTGCAAAAGCACTTTGCTCCTCCTTGGCATAACAACATCAAAAGTGAACGCTCTCACGACAGCGTAAATATATAGCTGCTTCCAGTGCAAGTTTAGGATGGGGTTTCACTGAAAGTGCAATGTACAGGAGGGAGGGGGAGAGGAGTGACAGAGATTTAACATCACTTACTCTGATTCACCTAGCACTTCTGATGGATGTTACTGTCCCTGGGAAAGCTGCTACAGCTCTTTTGCTTTCCAGCTGCCTGGAGAAGTCCCCAGCTTAAATGCCATAGGTGTGTATGACAGCAAAATGCAGACAAGTGCCCGGAGCCTTAGTCTTTCAGTAAATATTCGTGGGGATTTCAGGGATAAATATTTCTTCCTGCTTTATGAGTCAGTAAAAGGACTGACTTTAGCAGCCATGCTAGGAGACATAAATATTTGAAAGACGTATAGGATTGTTTAAATAATATATCCCACTCCTACCGAGGGCCAAGGAGCAGCTCACGGGGACTGAAAGGCAAGCGCTGACAACAGCTCCATACAGAAGGGTCACTTTGGGCACAGCAGTCCTGAGCAGAGCTGAAGGAACATCCACGTGCAGGCTCCGTCTGATCTGCTAACAAACCAGATTACAGCTGGGCAAGCACCTTTGGGCAGACAATTCCAACTCTGAACAACCACCCAACTTGATAACGCTTAAACAGAGAGAGAAGAGCAGCAGGAAGCTCATGCAGTGCCTGCAGAAAAGCAGCAGGGAGGCTGGAGCTGGTAGCAAGGCAACGCTGCTGACTTTCTCTCCCATCAAAGTCAGATAGGGAAGGGACTGTGATGCCTCGAAAAGCCAGAATCAAAACTCAATAGCCTTAGTGACTATTAAGCAGGTATTCTTTATTGCAGCACTCTGAACGTGTGGAGGAGCAATCCCCTGTGTGTCCAGCACTGCAATAAAGAATACCTGCCTAATAGTCACCAAGTTTTGGTGACTACTGAGTTTTGATTCCAGCTTTCCAAGGCATCAACTGCCACATTCGATGTACTCTCTTCAAAATCCTATTTTCCCATCATGAGTATTGACGCGTTTTAGGGAAACTATGAAGAATCCTTGACTTGTGATGCTGCCTTTAGCTGTAACCAAAAAAAGGGGCAGAAATTCCAAAGCAGAAGGACGCTGATGTCCTCATGGAGGGGTGCTGCAGGTGGGACTGTGGTCCATGGCCACAGCGAGGGTGCCGAGCTCCAAAGCTGCTATGATAGCAGCACAAAGCCACCAACTCCAGAAAAACAGACTTCTCGCAAAAATCCAGCACAACCCCAAACTTGGAAAGATGCAGCCTTGGGGCAAAGCATTTATAAAAGTCTCAGACACTCTAGCAGAGAACAATCTACAGGAGGCAAGAGGAGATGCACTGTGGATTCACAGAAATTTCCCTAATTCCTATGAACTGAATGAGACAAACTCTAGGGATACCTGTAACCAATTCCAGCCCATCCAGCCACGTATAAATACAAGTCAGAACTTAAAAGAATTGTTTTGAAGAATTATAGGGGCAAATATGGCATCAGAAGAAGGGCACCAAATTCAGATGGAAAGCAAGGAGATGACGAGTTTTTAAGGACTTGAGGAAACAGCCCTTCTTTGATCAAAACAACTGTCCTTCAGAGGAGCTAAATGTTTCTTCCAGGAGTTTCAGCCTGAAAGGATGCAGGAAAACATTGTATTTCCTCACAAATGGGAGGATATTTTTCCACAAGTAGCATACTAGCAACCTCACATTTCATGGCATCACTTCTCTTTGGGAAATGGGAATGGATATACAAAGGTAAAAGAAGGATGCAGCAAGACAGACACATCCTGCCCAGGTAAAGCCAACCATAACCCCAGCGCAGCAGCTGGTAAGGTATTCCCAAGGGAAAGCTCTCCACAAACAGCAGCGTTTCAACAGGAAACAAGAGCACTGCTTGTTTCTCGAGGACAGACAGTAGCATGCATTAAGCAGATTGCTAATCCACCTCCCTCAGCCAGCCAAGGAAGCCATCCCTTTAATGAGACAGGAATACTCAAGATCCATCCCACTGAGACGATGGGAATTGTACCTGCTTGCCTCCACAGGCCAGGCTCTGCAGACAGCAATTCTGAGACAGGACGCGTGAAACGCGCCTACAGCTTGTCTCTGTCGCATCAGGGGATGGGGAGGAAGTTCCCCTACAACCACAGGGAATGCAAAGACTCCGGGTGAACATGGGGTGGGACGACACAAGCCTAATGGGAAAGGAGATGGGCACGTGCTGATCTGTTGGAAGGTAAATCCATGAATGCACACACTAACAAGGATTTGAAAGAGCAAAGAACAACATGTTAGAGAAAAGATCAAGATTATTCAAATCCCACCGAGAGGAACACAAAAGAGCTTCAAAAGCTTTAGGAAGGATTGTGTCTTTAATCCTCAAGCCTCTGGGATGGTAGGTAACCTTACACAGCCTCATGTGGAAGGGCCTGGAAAACCAACCCACCATCGCAGATGGTACCTGGTTCTAGGATTTGTTGCATCACATGAAATCCAAATGAAGATACCGCTATCCTATACTACATTGCTGCAGGACTGTTAACAAGAACTCAGAGGTACACATCTTTCCCAAGGTATTTTTAATGTGTGACGTGTGGCAGGTCCAACTGTTTGCCACGTACCTATTTAAGAGCACCCATCGCATCATATGCTATAGCTGTGGGCAGTTACCAATGCCCCTGCTCCCCAGAACTCCGAATTAAAAAAGAAAAAAAAAGTGGTGCCAGTCCGCTGCCCAGGCCCTTAGTAGAAAGACATTTGTTCATAGGAAGGCTCTAAACGGGGGCACTGGAGAAAAGAAACAGGTCTCAAGGCTGAGAAATGCGACAAAAAAGATAAGCCAGCAGAGGACACAGAATTAAGTTACCGTTATCTGCACCATATGAGCAAAAAAGCCAGTTTTGCTCAGATGCCTGAAGTACTTAATGATTATTTTCTGTTCCTTGCGTTACTATCCTGCACTGACTCTCCAATTTCCTACCAGTATTAGGTCTCGTCACCTTCCCGAACTCAGAAACTCTTGCTCCCATTACACCTCTGGTTCATCTTCTTTTTCTGTCCAAGTACCTCACTTGAAATACCCAGTGAATCACATCATCGTTTCTCCTTTTCTCCTTCCTTCCACCATCTTCCCACACAGTTACTCCCCTCCTGCTCACCCTACAAATTTCTTCCCCTTGCACCAGACAGTCAAGCAAGCAAAGGGCAGCCAAAGCAAACCAGAAACCACAGCCTGCAACAGGACAGAAGCGGAAAGTTGAGCCCCAGGACCAGGAGGCAAAGGTCTGAAGGAAGACACGGCCAGCTTGGAAGCGGGACTGCAAGGTGCCAGAAGGATTTAATATCAAAAAATAGGAAAGGAAGAGGGAAGCAGCAGAGCTACCTGGATCAGATTTGGTGGAAAAGGGGGGGAAATACACACACACACAGAAAAGCAGAACAGTAAATCAGTGTATTACGGTAAGACGGAAACAGTGGTCCTTCTGACACAGGCCATGTGGCTCCCTGGGGAAACAATTCATTTCCTCTGTCCCAAATATTTTTCAGGAGTAGGAATGCAGTTTTGTTCCCTTTCTGAAAAGCACTGCTACAACTCTTCCACATTTTGAGTTTGTTCCATGCTCCACAGGCCGCGTTTAGGAAATATTTACATGAAGGAATACACAGAAAAGCTAACAAGAGATGGAGAAAACGTTGGGTGCCAAGGAGATGAGTTATTTTGGTATAGGAAACAGGAACTCTTCGAGTGAGCTGAAACAATTTCAGATCCCGTTTAGCCCCAACAGACATAAAGAGTTTTACCTGAAAGACATTTAAGAGCATTTTAAAGACGTTCAGACAGTTCTTTGCTTCAAAGTCAAAAGCAGATGCAAGCTCCTTGCATATACACTAATATACAGCATACTCTCAAGTGGAATGTGATTAGAAAGATCAGCGCAAATGTGTGTTAAACCAAAGTAACTGGCACCAAAACTCCTAAAATCCCCACCTCCCATCAGTGAGTTTATGGAACAAAAGCATGCAAACCTTACACGCCAGTGAGCAAAGAGCAGAACTTTCAGTATTACTAATTTTGAATCTAAAATCAAGCCTGTTATCTCCTCTCTGCTAGCAAACAGCAACAGCAGCCATAGCTAAAAGAAAACCCAGTGACAATACCAAGAAACCGCAGCACTGTGCTGGTCTCCCAGAGCTCTGTGCACTCACACCTGCCTCTCCAGCAGGAATGAAACACCCTTTATTTTCAGTGGACTTCAGTTTATCTACCCTTATGCATACACTGCGTGGGTCACCCACTGGGTAACGCAAAATTCACCTATCCTAAATGAAACTCCTCCACTCACCTAACAAAATGATTTAGCTATCTATGATACACAGAGCCATCTTTGGAAATGCTCTTTAAATTTACCTGTCCCCGTGAGACAGATTCACTCCAGCAATGAAAACTCCCAAAGTTTCTCCATTATGAGACACTAAGAACAAACATCCATCTCCTCCAGCTAAAGTAACTACTTTGTTTTTCTTGCTTTTGTCAATTTTCCCCCTCTATTACAGTAATAAAATTACCAGTTATTTACTCATCTTTAACCCTGGTGTCTCCAAAGACAAAAGCTCTCTAAATTATTAGGTGTAATGTATCTAAACAGATGCTAAAAACAACATTAAGATTCGGCTTCCTGGGGTTTTTTGTTTCCCTACAGCATACGATTTTAGTAGCCAGCAGCATTAACTTCACAAGGTGCTCAACAAATCCCAGCATCTCCTAACCCACTCTTGCTCAGATGATCCTGGGAATACAACAGTGTGCTTTCATCCACCCAGTTTATGTATACGCGTCTGCATTTTGTTGGCAGACTGAGAGCGCAAGCTCGTATATACGGTGCTATTCTGTCCAAATCCTACTTGGTCAATTTGCCTTTCTCCTCAAGGAATAAAAATCTTAACAAACCCTATATATGGCAGTTAATAAATCTGCATGCTACTTTCTAGTTCTTTTTTTTTTTTTTTTTTTGCAATAGATACAAGGCTGTTCTATTTATAAAGGTCAAGTAAATTGTATGCAGTCTGTGGAGCCCTAACATCTCTGTGTTATTAAAACAGAATATTTTATTTAGACAGCCCCTTTCAGAGAGGAAGAAAAAAAAATAAACCTCAGAATAATACCTCTCCCCCTCCAATATGAGTTAAGGCATGTACGTAATTTTGTGCGTGCTGAAGAGAACAGGAACACGAATGTGTATTTGTTCTTCACTTGAATTATAACAACTATTATTTTTTAAACGCGCTATAACATTTTTACAGGTTGTTTGGATAAGCCACAGCTATAAATTCTGCTCAGCTGTCAAGCAAAGAGAAAGCTTTGCATTATCTTGTGGACAAGGAAATGAACTGCCAGAACAGCAGAGGGGGTTGGGGATGAGAAGGGGGTTAAACAAGGTTTAATGTGATTAACCTGGGTCTCCACTACAAAAATGTTGGCCTCAGCCACACCTCTGCCATCTGCCCATAAAGGAAAGATGCCCTGGCGAGTGACACCATCACAGGAATTGTTCAGGAGGACAAGGATTCAACAATGCAGGGAGCTGGCGATGCTCAGATCTGCCTTACTTTGTTAGGACCAGCAAGGCGTTTTTTAATCTTTATCCAGCAAACAACTTCAAAATAAACAGCTTTTATGACCATATGGATGATTATGCCACAGTAAAATGCAGAGAGGCCTATTTGGAAGACCACTTAAGTTACACAGCCACCAGTACCTGTGGAGATGCCAGCACTGCGAAAAGCCCATCAAGGAAGGCAGCAAAGGGATGAGCAAACATACGTATCCCATCTAAACCAATCCCAATCACAGCATTTGCAGTTAAAAACTGAAACCATAATACTCAAGAAATTCCTCAACTGGACCTGTCTAGCAAACTGAATTCCTGGTGACATATCATCTTTGATATCCTAACACAGCCTCTAAGGTCCGGTGAATGCCTGAGAGCTGAGGGCTGTCCTGTGCCACTGAGCCAACACTAAAGAACACGAGTGCAATCAAAACCACAACTGAGGAAGGTAGATTCCCGAGTTTCGGTTTTACACCCGTCACATTTCTCTCCCAAGCAGTTCAGAGAAGCCCACAGAGGCAAGAAAGGTCAAGAACAAAGCAGCACCAGGCAGAATTACTACTTCCAGGTGCCCTAATTTCATTTTTTCAGACAGACGTGCCCAGTGCACCCAGCTGGAAGTTAAGCAGCAGAAATCCCAAGTGACCATCTGTACCTTGCAAGAATCAAGCTAGGCTCCACGTAGCTTTGAGACTAGAAAACAAACACACAGAATGTTTCTAGCCTGAATTTTAACTATCAAAAACTGTCAGTGCTTCACACTCCTACCACTTCTCCAATAGCAATAAACCCACTTAAAGATTGGTATGGGATTTATTCTGAGGTTAGCAGGAAAAGAAAACCTTAAGTAAATCTGTCATTATTAATAGATACCAGGGTTAAGTTTTGTTTCTAAGGAAGAAGCTTGGAGAAAGCTTCTCTGCCTGTGTAAATCAATGCCCCTTAAACGAGAGCACTGGAATTTTAAAGCGTCCTGGTTTTGTTGGAGACTGTGCCTTCTAGTTTGCGATTTAATTAGGAATGAAACCCAATTTCTAATCAACGAGCGCTCATGCTTGCGAAGGAATTATAGTCTACACATTCTCTGGGATATAAACATGAAGGCTTTACAAATGCTGGCTAATCAGCACTGAAAGGCAGGTAGATCAAAGCCTGCAGCGCTGGGGCAGACCAAAGCTTGTGCTGGCCACAGTTCCCTCCCAAGTATGACACCCAGCTGCCCATCTTCTTGTAAATTAAGCAGCAAAATATACAAACAGCACAAATATGCCTGAAAAGGCCAAAATAAAGGAACAAACTAACTTCATCCTGCATTCTGGCCACCCTTGAGGTTGCAAGAAGCACTTTATGCAGGCAGACGAAATCCTCCTCGTCAAACGCAGAAGAGGATCATTGCAGATCTGCTGGCTCCCCCGCTAATCTGTTCTGGCAAGATGATCACACTATTTGCTTCCTTTATAAAAGAAATTTAAAAAATTAAATTTATGCACACATGAATAAAGGGCTAGCCGTACAATCAGCAGCAGCAGTAGTGCCAGGAGGATAAAAATATGCAGAGTGCATCATGCAAGGATGAATTTTTGGCTCATACTTTTTATACAGATCAATAAAAGAGTTAAAAGAGTTTTTATACAGATCACAAAGAGTTTGGGGAGATTTAGGGTTTTGGGGGTTTTCTTAAAGCACTATGGAGGCAGTTCCAAGGAAGGACAGGGGAGAGAACAAGGCTGGACACAGGGGCTGTGTGCTGAAGAACTGGCCTTTTTCTTTCAGCTGTGACAGATGTCCTTTCCCTACCACTCAGAATTTCTCTTTTTGCAAAGAACAGAAGCCTCAAACAGCCAAGACATTTGCAGACAGTATAAAAAGCGGTTTTGAGGGTGTGAGGGGGAGGGTCAAAAGCAGAAATCTGTTTATTTGGCACCTAAATATAGCCCAGTTAACTCAGCAAACAATCTTTCTCTACTACATGCTATTTTGTCTATATTTAGAGGCTGTAAGGAACCAGCTGTAGCACCACCATTTTATTACATTTCTGATGGGAATCTGGTTTTGTTCCCAAGAACTCATCCCCACTCTTATGTGACCATGACCACTAACCTGAATCTTGGTTATAAAAATTAAGTTTTCAGCTGAAGCACCAGCAGTAAGGATGAGCTCTTAACCTAGCTTTACATGAAGGAGGTCTGCTCAGCTACACCTGGCAGTGAACCAAGCCTCTAATAATCAACGAGGACACATCGCCAGGTTGTGATTCCAGGTCAGCCACAGGTTGATCACTTCTTTCATTCAGCCAGACCCAGCTGCCAGTAAAAGGCAGCTTTTAAATGAGCCACATTCAGAACAGAGGCTGCTTTAAGAAAAGCTTTTACAGACAAGAAACAAAAAAAAAAGTTTTGGTATTTTGAGACTCCTGGTTAAAAAGCATTATAACCCCCCAGAGTGTTTCTGCCTGCCTTTTTTCTGCAGGATTGTATACCTGCAGCATGTGGAGGAAAACTTTTTTTGTGATTAAAATTACCATACATTAGGCTTAGGGCTACATACCTTTTTTTTCCCCCATGATCACTTAAATCCAACCTTGCCTGCTCACATTTCATCATACTGACACGTCTGTCAACTTGGCATCTGATACTCCTCTTGAGTGCACAAATAGACAACTGATTTAACTTCTCAGAATCCCTCCCTGCACAACAGATACTTTTTAAAATGCACGGGCCACAAGCACTAAAAGGATAGCTTTTTCCTCACAAAAACCCTCATACACTACAATTTTTTTCTCCAATGCTTTCCAGCTAATCTGTCAAGGTAGCTGTCTTTTATTCTCAGTGTACGTACCGCAGGAAAGTGCACTCACGTCTATGAAGCAATCCAGAGAAAATGGTATCATGGCATTCAGCAGTTGTGCCTGAGCAATCTCAGGATCCTCAACACAAATACATGAAAACCCCAGACTCTGAGGCCTTCCAAAAACGTGAGGAGCACAAGAAAGGTTTAAAAGAGACAATGTTGGTGGAAGGAAGAAAATCCATCCAGCAGCCTAAGCGAGACAGGTGTAGCACTGCTCACCTCCCAGCAACAGATCTGAAGCCTCGATGGGTGATGTCCACGCTCAGGAGCTGGCAGCCTCCAGCTCTGCCTGGCCTGGCTTTGGTGACCCGAGATATCAGGCTGCAGACATGTGTGATTTGGGGTGCCACAGCCCACATCTCACATCTTGTACTGGGCAAGGCAAACACAGAGTCAAGGCAACTCTGAAGAGAGCAAACAACCTGACATCAAGCTGGCTTTTTTGTGCACCGTATTCTCCAACTGAATTGATAAAAATTACATTAAGAGACTCAGAAAAAGCACAGAATATTATCTCCCCACTAGATATCCTTTCTTTAGTATGAACAAAGTAAAAAAATATTTCAACTACTTAAGAAGGAAATCTGAATAGGTTAACTGAAGCAGAAGCTTCCAATGCAAGAGTGCAATATATATAATTTCTTAAAATTTCAGGCACTATTCAGGAGCTAGCATCTACATCTTACACAGCTCCTCCACCATACACTAAACTTCAAACCCCTGCAAAGATCCTACCTTCTTGGTAGGCACAAGCATCTACATTTTACATAGCTGCCATGATCACCCTCAAGGCGTCTGCTTTACTTTCATGCATAAATCAATCAGCTTGCTCTATCTTAGATCTGCGCTTCCAAATCCCATTCAATGCACACAGAGTACAAGTTCACAAAGCTTTGCATTTTGTTTACTACATATTCGTAAATTTTGCATTGATTTAATAACGCTGCCACAATACTCTAGTTGTATTTAAACTGCAGTCTTCTTCAGTACAGTCGCCACAGCCAAAATTTGTGTGGTCATTAAATCCAGGTAGCTTAATCAAATAACATGCCTCCCATTTACAGAATCACAGACTGGTCAGGGTTGGCAGGGACCTCTGGAGATCATCCAGTCCAACCCCTGCCAGAGCAGGATCCCCTCCAGCAGGCTGCGCAGCACAGTGTCCAGGATCACAGGCTTTGAATGTCTCCAGAGATGGAGACTCCTCAACCTCTCTGGGCCTGGCCCAGGGCTCTGCCACCCTCCTCTGGGTTAGGTGGAACTTCATCGGTTCCAGTTTGTGCCCACCGCCTCTTGTCCTGTCCCCAGGCACCACTGAACAAAGACTGACCCCATCCTCCTGAACTCACCCCTCAAGTGTTTACCAGCACTGATAAGATCCCCTCTCAGTCTTCTCTTCTCCAGGCTAAAAAGTCCAGAGTCCCTCAGCCTCTCCTTGTCAGAGAGATGTTCTAGTGCCCTCAGCATCTCCATAGCCCTATAACATTTATATTTATTTTGCAGCCCTAGTATTTTCTGGTGGAAAGAATTTAAAAAACTCCAAGTGGATACAGGCTCAATCTTACTAAAAGAGTCCCGTATACCTCATGGAAGGAATTTCTGGTCAAGCCAAGACAGAAAAGAGCCACCACACCCCAGAGGTGAAATCTGAAGGACAGGGACTCATATCCCCAGCTCTGCCTAATTTCCATTAATTCTCCCAAGTGTTCATCACTATGTTGATAAGCAGCCTCACCCTCTGCAAAAGCTTTCCCATTTGTACCTGCAAACACTGGGATAAAGCTTCTACCCATGTTTATACATCCTACATGAGGCTATAAATATCATGTTACCCATTTGTGGGGTTTTTTTAGCTTTAAAATTAAAAAAAGAAAATTAAACCCACCCATTGTGTCTATGCAAGAGTAACAGCACAAAATCAAAAAGCTGAGACTTGGACAATAATGTCTCTTTTTAACTTGCTTTACTTAACAGTCATCTTTGTACAAAGTCTGAAGGAAAAAAAACAATCAGAGATTTGAGAGGGAAGCAATAATTTGTTCCTCATCACAGGTAACACGTGCTTTCGAAGCACCTGCCACCTCACAGAACCTCCCGAGTTGAAAGGGTTGGTTGATGAGAAAATAGCGCCACTATGCAAAGCAGAAGGTAGAGCAGCTGCTTTCTGCATGACAGGAGCAGAGGTCAGGTCCGGCGCCACAGAGCCAAGCATCGTTCTCCCCAGTGCCCGCTCCCTAACAGACAGCGGTGGCACATGGAACGCACCTGAATTCACAATGACTGGCTCACGTGCTCTGGTATTCACATCTGCCATGCCTGTGGAAAGCACTCCTTGGTGGTGCATGCTCCTCCTGCAGGCACATTAATAAATCTAGTAAATGAATGGAGGGAAATAAGATGGATAGTTAGCGCTCCCACGGGACTCCTCTAATAATAGGCTGCTGGGCCGCAACACAATATCCACACCGCAACACATCACCACACCACTGCCAGCAAAGGGCCACGGGAGCCTTGCCTGCCAGGCACGCCGAAACACCCTCTCAGAGTTGGTTAAGAGGCACCAAGGTAAGAGAGCTGCATCACCTGTATCCCTTCTCCAAGCAGAAGCATTGCAAAAGCTTTGACTATCCTCCCGCAGCAACAAGTCTTAACTTCAAGAGGTGAGCTGGAAGCTTGTCTTCTTTTCAGCCATGCCTTGAACCAAGGTAATGCCAAGGAAAACTGGAGTATGTGACTTATTTAAGCTCTCCCAACGCACTCATTATCATGGTATCTGAGTACATCTGCATTTGGGTATACTGCTAATAGAGAAAAGCATCGCCTCTCCATGCTTCATTTCTCTCCTGTGCCTCTCAGAGCTAGGTTTCCACAGGGAAAACAGAAAGCAATCAAGTATCTGAAGAGCAGGAGATGCATTCTCCCCTTCAAGCAATTGCTGTGTTAACAGGATCTCAACGTGCAAAGATGTATAAGAAAAAAGCCTTTTATATATATATATAAGTACCCACACACACTCCAAATCAACTACACTTTGAATACCTACCAAGTTTAGATAAATAGCTCCATGAGAGCACTCAGACTCAAGTTACACACACACACCCCATTTCGAGCTGAGATTTAGCCCACTCTTCCATATGTACACTCCCCACCTGTGAGACGTTGCTGTTACTTGGTCCACAGGCAGGACTGGAATGACGGCACGTCATGGTAAAGGCTGAAACACGGCCTCCCAGAGCGGCACTTCATCAAGCAGCGCATGACAACATATTGAGTCACGGCAGGATGACATCCAGCCACCACACGGCGTGCACCATGAAGTCTTGTTAATACTACTACAAGCCATTGCCACTGATGTGGAGTGAAGCAGCCACTCTCCTGCCTCGAGTCCTTCTTGGTGCCGGCTCTTTAGGGTGTGGGATATGCATTATCTGTCTTTCAGCTGCATCGAGCAACGTGCAGGCAGCCAAGGTGATGGAATTGCTGTTTGCCCGTAACAGGAGGCCCACGGGATGTCACATCTGATCAGTTGCAAGTGAACTGATTTTGTGCAAACTGGCACACTAGAAAAGCTGGATTGTCAGGAAAATCAAGTCTCCTGTGGTACCTTGAGCTACAGCCACTCTGTCTCCTGATATATATAGGAAACAGTGCTGGACATGTAACACCTGGACCCTATCAGATGGGACTGCTTTGCAGAAGGAAGGGCTTTGGGGCTGAGAGGGAAGGAAAAGAAGGGCAAGCATCCGTATGAAGAGAAGAACGACCTTGGGCAAAAGAAGGTGGAAGGAGCAGGAACACAAGACCAGGTGAAGTAACTGAGGGCACAGCAGAGAAGGGAGAAGAGAATGTCAAGGCCCCTGCTCTGCCATGGTGGGCAGAAAGGACAGAGGGCTATGGGAACACAATGCTACCACATGCTGTGAAGGGGACAGAGAAGACATTCAGGGGCCCCAATGGGAACCTGGCAGTGGAGAGGAAGGGAACAGATGCAATGAAAAACTGTAAACCAGAGTGTTCCCACACTGTACAATCCCACCCTGCAGATCCATACCCATCCATGCATTGGTGCAGAAGACAGGAAAAGCAGTATAACTTCCTTTCCCCTCTACAGCCCCTCTTCCACAATGGTTAAATGCTCAGTTTTTCCTCCCTCACTTCTTAAAGCAGCAAGAGAGTGATAAGAAACCCTACGGCCTCGCTTACCCCTTCGAGCTGCTTCCCAAAATCCTGGCTGCTGCTCACTCCCCACCCCTCTGCAGCCTCCGGAGTGTGGATCCAGCTCCTGAACCCAAGAGAGTAGCAGTGAGCAGCTGTGATTCCAGGCATGGGCTCCATGGCAGCTACCCTGAACAACCCTACCAAAGGCCTGTGTCAAAACCATTTATCTGTTTTGTTCATTAAATACATATACTACAGAACACAGTGGTTGCTGGAAGATGTGTATTCTCCTGTTTGTGATCAAGTTTGGCCACCCTTAAAGCTCATGTGTAACCCCTGAGGGACTCTCACTGGTTTAAGCAACGCTGAAACTTCCAGAGGTGAGCACTAATTCCACAGCACAAGTCCTTCCAACTCAGTAAGGAGGATACCTCACATTCTGCTTTACTGAAAGGAATCTAAGGTGCTTTTCAAAGCAAGACGGCATAAAGGTATAGCTGAATGGTATTATTTGCATCACATTTGGTTTATCTACACTCTCCTTAAGTGCTTGGCTGTCGCCTTGGTGCGCTGTTGCCTGAGTCATATGGCAATTGATTTCTTCTATTCATCAGAAATGTTACCCACCAAGAAAGTTATTTTCCTCATTTAGCCTGTGGACTCCAAGAGCACTAATGAATTCCCCTCACCCGGTGGATCTTTGCACACAATTGACATCAAATAGGCAGTTTCAATAGTAACAAGCACTGACAGATCCCAGGGACCCACTTACACTGGGGGCAGGGAGCAAAGGCTTTGGATTTTCATCACATCCATGTCAGCAGTTATTTACTCTTTTGCTCCCGAATCTGAATGATACTCTGCGGCTGCCAAGCCACAGCAGCCAACAGCATTTCAACATTCCCAGAGCCCAGTTAATGCTGGAAAAAATTCCATACACAACACCGATATTAAATCTTGATTGTTTTTTATCCTAATAAAAGTACATCTGGTAGGAATTTGTGCTATCGCAATGCTCCCATACATGTGGATAAGTATATACCTGCACATATGCAGCCATCACCATATATATTTCTCCTGCGACTAGGATATCATGCTGAACACAGAATTACGCATAGATTTACAATACCCCGGGTTCATTTTCACAGAATCACAGAATCACAAGGTTGAAAAAGACCTTTAAAGATCATCAAGTCCAACCATTCCCATCCTAAGCTAAACCATATCCCTAAGTACCTCATTTACCCTTTTTTTAAACACATCCAGGGTAAGTGACTCAACCACATCCCTGGGCAGCCTGTTCCATATCCCGACAACTCTTTTCAGTAAAGAATTTTTTTCTAATATCTAATCTAAATCTACCCTGGCGCAGCTTCAGTTCTCCTTCAGCCCAGATGATGGAAACATGATTCCATTCATTTGGATCCCCCATGATCACCTCACAGGGTACAGAATAAGCAAATGGAGCGAGCTGGCCTGGCTGGGGAGTTCTCACATACACTTCAAGCCCACGTCACAGTGCCAGTCCACAGCTTCCCTGACACAGTTTGTGTATTTAACAGGAAACACCTCCAATAAATATGCTCACAAACAGAATCAAACCCAGCAATTTTAGAGAAAGAAACAGAGCTCCAAGCAGGAAAAGAGTTACAGTATGATGAGGGGTTTTCTTTTTTTCAGCGATACCCTACTTCAAGATCACTCCTAAGAAACAAGCACCAAGTACAGTCCAAATATCCCAATCCTATTCTGCGATTTTAAAGTCTGGGAGACCATTTTCTACTTTGAATCCAGGCACCGCTGCTCAACTTTGGGCTATACGTGGTGCTCAGGCACTAGTTTCCAAGGAAACCAGTGACTGCGAGAGCATTGCAAAATGCAAGTCCTGCGCCTGCCGCGGGTTCACAAGTAACACCACAGCTATCTCAGTGACACAAACCCTTCCAGGTAGGTGCTTCTCCATTGCTTCTCAGAGAACTTGATTCAATTTCCACCATTTAGGATGTCGGTATACACGGTGCATCTCCAATCAACGTGCACGCTGGCAACCAAACCACTTTCTGGAGATGCTGAGAGAAGGAGAAAGGAATTCTTCGCCTTGTTTTAGACTCCAGCACAGCAAATACTTTTGTTTTTTCCTGTTCTGTCAGCCCTTCAAAACAAAGACAAGCTATACAAAGCATGAATGTCAGGGACTTCTCCGCCTGCACGTACCCCCCAGAAATGGCAAAACAACAGATGAAAGAACATTTATACAAACATTCATCCTTTAGCCTGCTACTAAGGGAAACATTTTGGCACTGTGAAAAGCCAAGAGAGAAGAAACACCAGTGGAAGAGGCAGTAAGGAGTATCCTTTGTGACAGTAAGTAGTATCATTTGTGACACTAAGTGGCATTTAAACCACCATCACCTCTGGTTCAAAAAGCACAGCTTCCTAGGACCCTTCCGATACTTCTTCGGAAATCCAAGCATCCCACAGTATCTACCCCAAGCAGGATAACAAAAGAAGCAAGTACATATGCACTTGCTGTGTCCTTTTTAACTCCAAAAGAACAACTTTTTCCCCCTCAACTCGCATTTTGCATCCAGTCCTCAGCGAGACCATGTTTAGTGAAGGCATGGGAGCTTCTCACCTTCCCAGCAAGTCTGCAACACGGGGTGCTGCAAGCACCTGGCTCCTCAAAATTTTGTGCTACTACACACATTTTTGGCTTGGTATCAGTGCTCTGATCTGGGGGAGGGGGGCTGATTCATTTCAGAGATCTAAGATGTGCATTGTGTCTAGGAACACAGGACACTAAAGCTCAGGATGACTTTCACAGTGAGTGTGGAGAAAAGGCATTTGTGGCCATAGTCTGTGACCTCGTTTTCTGACAATGCACGTTAAAACTACCCACCTACAGCACTCGACCAAGCAATACAGAAAAGAGGAAAAAAGTTGTTCTTTAGAAAATTAATTTATGGGGGATGTATTACAATTAAAAAAAAATTATCGCCTTCATTTAAGTGCTATCAGTTTGCTTACAGTGACTGTACTTGCTGAATAGTTTTGGTTTGCATACAACCACCATAAAGATTTCAATAGATTCTGAACAACTACTTTGCTTTAAAACATGGCATATTTATACTATGCTACTAAAATTAATACCTGAAAGCAGCAGAAATTCAGAGAAGTATGTGCTGCTTATTGTTACTAAGCAGAACTAAAAATAACTGATCTTACCATCACTCATCAAAGCAAGAATCTGACAGAAAATGACAAAACAGATACACAGCTTTAATAGCTTTGTCCAGTGAATTATGGTTTACATTCCTTTGATTAAAACACCTACAGTCCTTAGAGTTTGAGGTTTAACAACACTAAGTGTAGAATGCTGCACATGGGACATAACCCCATGCAGCGCTACAGGCTTGGAGGAAACTGGCTGGAGAGCTGTCAGGCAGAGAAGGACCTGGGGTAACTGCCGACTGAACACGAGCCAGCAGTGTGCCCAGGAAAGCCAATGGCATCCTGGCTTGTATCAGAAATAGTGTGGCCAGTAGGTCTGGGGAGGTGACTGTGCTCCTGTATTCAGCATTGGTGAGGCTGCACCTTGAGTACTGTGTCCAGTTCTGGGCTCCTCATTGTAAGAAAGACATGTCAAACTAACCTGATCACCTTCTACGACAAGGTGACCCGCTTAATGGACAAGGGGAAGGCTGTGGATGTGGTCTACCTGGACTTCAGTAAAGCCTTTGACACGGTTTTTCACAGCATTCTGACTGAGAAACTGGCTGCCACTGGCCTTGACAGGTGGACCCTCAGCTGGGTTACAAACTGGCTGGATGGCCAGGCCCAAAGGGTGGTGGTGAATGGAATCAAGTCCAGCTGGAGGCTGGTCACGAGTGGCGTCCCCCAGGGCTCAGTCCTGGGTCCAGTCTTATTCAACATCTTTATCAATGACCTCGATGAAGGGATTGAATGCTCCCTCAGTAAGTTTGCAGATGACACTAAACTAGGAGGAAGTGTTGATCTGCCTGGGGGTAGGGAGGTTCTTCAGAGGGATCTGAACAGATTGGAGCAATGGGCTGAGACCGACAGGATGAAGTTTAACATGGCCAAGTGTAGAGTGCTGCACATGGGACATAACAACCCCATGCAGCGCTACAGGCTTGGGGAAGGTTGGCTGGATTGCTGTCAGGCAGAGAAGGAACTGGGGGTGTTGGTTGGCAGCAGGCTGAATATGAGCCAGCAGTGTGACCAGGCAGCCAAGAAGGCCAATGGCATCTTGGCTTGTATCAAAAACAGAGTGGCAAATAGGTCTAGGGAGGTAATTGTGCCCCTGTACTCGGCATTGGTGAGGCCACACCTTGAGTACTGTGTGCAGTTCTGGGATCCCCACCATAAAAAGGACATTGAGGTCCTTGAGCAAGTGCAGAGAAGGGCAACCAGGCTGGTGAAGGGGCTGGAGGGAAAATCATATGAGCAACGGCTGAGGGAGCTGGGGATGTTTAGCCTGGAGAAGAGGAGGCTGAGGGGAGACCTTATCACCACCTACAACTACCTGAAGGGAAGTTGTAGAGAGGTGGGCGATGGTCTCTTCAGCCAGGTGACAGGAGACAGGACAAGGGGAAATGGCATGAAGCTGTGCCAGGGCAGGTTTAGATTGGATATTAGAAAAAAAAAATTACTGAAAGAGTTGTCAGGGCCTGGAACAGGCTGCCCAGGGAAGTGGTTGAGTCACTATCCCTGGATGTGTTTAAAAAAAGGGTAGATGAGGTACTTAGGGATATGGTTTAGCATAGGATGGGAATGGTTGGACTTGATGATCTTCAAAGGTCTCTTCCAACCTTCTGATTCTGTGATTCTGTGATTAAGGTCCTGGAGTGTGTCTAGAGAAGGGCAACCAGGCTGGGGAAGGGGCTGGAGAGCAAATGCCATGAAGGGCAGATGGGGGAGCTGGGGATGTTCAGCCAGGAGAAGAGGAGGCTGAGGGGAGACCTTATCACCACCTACAATTACCTGAAAGGAAGGTGTAGAGAGGTGGGCGATGGTCTCTTCAGCCAGGTGACAGGAGATAGGACAAGGGGAAATGGCCTCAAGCTGTGTCAGGGCAGGGTCAGATCATATGTTAGGAAAACCTTTTTACTGAAAGAGTTGTCTGGGCCTGGAACAGGCTGCCCAGGGAGGGGGCTGAGTCACCATTCCTGATTGTGTTTAACAGACCGGTAGATGAGGTACTTAGGGATATGGTTTATCATAGGATGGGAATGGTTGGTCTTGATGATCTTAAAGGTCTTTTCCAACCTTGTGATTCTGTGATTCTGTTTACATTCAGCATAAACATTACTTGACTAAACAAGCCTCCTCCAGCAACAACTCACAACACTGCTTGCCAACAGAAAAAAAAAAAAACACCAAACCTCTGTCCCCTGCCTAACAACTAAATTCAACACAGTTATTCCTTACCACCTCTAATTCCCAGAGCCTCAGAAGGCTGACCTATACAAAGAGCCAAGCAATCTCACACATGCCGCTTCCCAAGGCATTAAGCAGCACAGACTCTGTGGCGTGACTCACACGTGTGCCTCTTGTGTTCAGGAAACCCCATCATCCACCACCACACCTAGCCCGACCTGTCAAAATGGAGGAAAATAACATCTGACTGACTTGTAGCATGTCAAGGATAGTGGTGAACGCATGTTAAAACTTCTGTCAGGAAACATATCGTCCTTCACAGTAAAAATTCAGCCCTGCTGCAGGTAGGGAAGCAGAGCAAGCTGGGTGTTTGGGGAGTCAAGAGAGGACATGGCTCATGAGCCAACTCTTGTCAAGCCACCTTGGCCAGACAGATACCTGAGATACACTGGGCTGCTGGGTAGGGAACAAGTCCCACCTACACAGATTCAGCAGCACTCACGGCAGTAGGCTGTCCTTCACAGCATCCAAGAGCTCGTCCCTGCAAATCAGGCAGCTGAAGCCCAACACAAAAACCACCACAGGGTTTGAGTGGCACCACACTGCTAGAGCGGCAGGAGAAAAGTCAATCTGTCCCCTTGATAGCTGCCAAGATGAGTGGAAAGCTGATCAGCCTGGCCCTCAGGGAGATCACTGCCCTAAACAACGCTCTAGGCCACATCTTGCATCAGTGGGCACATCATCCTTTCTCACAGAGCTCATATTTGTCAGTGGAGAGATGCTGTCCCATCACCACTCACCACATACCAGTGAAGTCCTAACTTTAAAGTACTAGCCCCTGAGTCCTGCATACCAGGAGGAAAACCAGCCACTGACAGTAATGCGTGGCAGCATTCAACCCCAAATGAGCAGATCTTTCCAGGCACAAAAGTTCTTCTTCAAAACAACGTTATGCCGCATTCTGATGGATTCAACATGGTATTGTGTAGCGAGTAAAAGCAACCACAGAAGTTAACTACACCTGAACAAATGAGAAACACATTTCACTTGGCTGCTGGACACATGACATGGAACTAGATCTTGATACCGAAGAAAATGTAAGGTTGCACCCATACACCTATCACCGCCAGCTGCTTTTGATCTGACACTTTCTGTGGCACGACACCAAAACCGGAATATAACCACCATCCCTCATCTGATTTCATAGCCCCTGTACAACGTTTCGGGAAGCAATCACAGAGGGAGGGTTGTCTCAGTTCCCGATCACAGGCCCCTCAATCATCTCATCCATCAGTTTCTAGTGGCTAAATTACATTGCAACCATCCTCCAAATTATTCTAGCAAAAGGAAAGCATGGGGTTTAGGAAAGAGGTTGGGGTCTTGATTATTTGGGGTTTTCTAGAACTACACTTTGTTTTAATTAATGAATGGTTCCTGGATACCGCAGCATACATACCATTTATGAATATCAGCAGATAATTTTAGGCAAATGCTTTGAATATGAAGTGCTTTTCAAATATTATGATCACTTAAAATATGCCTCTAGTCCACATTCGCCTTCAAAGAACCAATTTGGCCACTGAAAGGATTTTGTTAAATCTTTCCTCTGTACACTGCACTTTCCCTAAGGCTATGCAACCAAGTATTCTGTTGTTTTGTTCGGGTTTTTTAAACCAGAACTCTTAAATACGACTCACAGACTGCTCCTCCACCCAAAAACAAACCTCTGGGATTTTGGCAGATTCCCCAACTTTCCATTCAAAGCATTCCTCAGTCTGTTAACTCACAAACCCCAGTCATTCTTTGTCTTACTCAACTCTCCTACGAATGACACAGCGTTCTGCTCTTAAAGCAATGGGACATGCACCACCTCTGAGAAGATTGAGTCTCTATAAATTTCTTCAAATTCATGAGCTCTCCGCTTCATTTTACATTCTGCTTCTAAAATGTTTTAGGGATGTTTTGGGTTTTTTTTTTTCTTCTGGAAAACAAAATATGCTGATTGCATAGCCTTCCAAAAAAGCATACAGCTGTTGCCCATCACCAAACGCAACAGCCTTTTAAAATGAAAAGTCCTGGGTGCTTTCCTATGGCAAGCACAAAATACCAAAAGCAAAGAGAGTTACAGCTTCCGAGTTGAAAAGGCATTTCTTTAGTCTGCAGCCCAGTAAAATCTTAATTGGAATAACAGCCCGTACAAATTCGGTCTCTCTCACTATTCTTTTCATGCTGACAGGCTGTTAGCAGCCAGGATATATATCCTGCGAGAGGTCAAAGGTGTGGAAAAACAAATAGAGCAGTGATTTTTAGAAGATGAAGAGGAGATAAGGATTTGTCATGGCCTTTGTCTACCATGGAAAACCATCCAGCTTTCTCCACAGTCTTTACTCCTGTTGCTTCTTGCAAGTTACTTCGAGGGGAGAAAGAGAAAGCCACTTATTTTAGACAACCGGCTTCTAGATACTTGAATAGGAAGCCTGACAAAGGTGTTTGACTTCTCTCACTGGTCCCATAACTTGGAAGAAAAAGGCAGGATGCGTACCTCCACAGATTTTAGCTATAAACTGCTCACATGAACTCACAAGATCCCATTTCACATTAAATAAAAACCAACACAGAAAAAAAATAGAGGCAAAAGAAATCAAACCCTGTGATAGCAGCTGAAACTCTTCACTCCCTGAAACAGATGTTTTTTAAGCTATATGCATCTTAAACAGTGGGGGTGGGGGTTGTGCAAGGTAAGTTCTTGCAAGGAATTTCATGGTATTTTTCTATAGGAAGTAATGAAATTTACTTCCACACTTAAAAGCCATTTAGAGTTTAACCATTTTATAACCCAGAATCTTCTACGTGGTACCAGAGCAGCTTCCATAGACACTTGACCACTGCATCAGACCTACAGGAATCAGAAGTCTACCATGGCCCTCTATCAGTCCTTGTTTCCAATACTCACTTCTGCTGATCCTACCAATCTCTAGCTGCCTTAGATGCTCCACCAGATCAGGAGGACAAACCCAGCACCACTTAACTGAAAAAAAAAAAAACCCAAACCACACAGCAGGCCACCAAGACTGAAGATTTCTTGTGTGTCTTATCGGTGCTCCGACTTCCATATAATGCTGGAAAACAGGCTGATGCCTTCGGCAGCTTGTCAAAAAACAAAGGTTGGATGCGATTACCCCAAGAGCCACAAAGGTTTGGAGTGACTGGAACAAAAAAAGTCAACTCTTCTCCAGGTATTTTGTTAGTTTCTGCTCTGCTTCCAGGTCCTCTTCACCTTACTCCCCAGTACCATCACAAATGGTTATCTTGACCATCAGAATGTCATTGAGATTACATCACATTTGTTTAATCAAGACAAAGACCTGCCCTCAACCACTCACAAGCACTGCATGAGGCATATTAGCGGCCACATGTAAGAGAAATCAAGCTTCAGGTATTAATGACCCCAAACAAACTGGACCACATGCACTTCCCCACTCAAGTCTCCCAGGCATGTCCACCACTAAGGTCACCTGCGTTGCGTTTTAATCACGAGAGCTACTGTAAGCAAGACACACAGCTCACATTTTCCTTTGTTTATGCAGCTGTATCTTCCTTTCCATCAGGATGCTCAAATTAAAAGCGTTTATCAGTGCGGTTATGGATTTAGGCGAGCACCCGTGATGACCATCTATCTTGAGAAGACATCCCATCACCTCAGCAAGTGCTCATCCTTGGGTATTAGGCTTTGTAGGCTTCTCGTCACAGTAACATGATGGCTGAGGCTGAACAACAAACACTTCTCAGAGTGACACACGCTCCCGAAGACATTAACAAGTATCTTTTCTACCTCAGCGATTAAGGTCTGGAACTGCAAGTTGACCTAAATGCTGTAAGAAGTATTGGAGTATTGACCAAGGAAGGTCAATAAGAAACACAGATGGGTGGCACATCTCAGGCCTCGTGTGAGGCTACGGCAAGGTCCGTACACAACAAGCAATTAAAGCTCAAGCTGAGAAGTATTAATTCAAGGCTCCATCAGGCTTCCTATACGTTGTACTGTACCAGGCAGAGGCTCCAGGCTTGTCCTGCTGGAACCCAACATGCTCCTCTGAGCTCTGGGGAGCTTGATTCACACTTAGCACCAAAAGTCAAGTGCACACATGTCCCTGTGTGCGCAAAATAAACATTTTTTTGATGCAATACCCTGTCCTACACAGTTTAACTGAGAAAACTAATGCTTCTAGGCCACCTTACTCCACCTGAGACATGAGCCAGAGACCCCACAGCTTGCACAGACCCCACACACACACCTTTCCCTGTCACCTGCCACAGCCGGGTCTCCACTTTTTGTGGTGTTTTCGGCGTGTTTTGAGGGGAGGGGTAGGCTTTTTCTCTTGGCCCACCACTGCTTCTCCCCACCGCCCTCTCGAACCCAGAGCGGCGGCCGTTCGCCTTAAAAGGACAAAATATCTGTGGAGAAACGGCGGCGGGAAGGGAGGGGAGGGGGAACCGAGGGAGGCAGCGGCCGGGCGTGTCGCCATGCAGCGGCCGGGCCCGTCCGAGGGTCCCGAGGCGGCGGGGCCGGCCCGCAGCGGCCGCCCTCACTGGGCAGAGAAGCCCCAGAACGGCCGTTGCCAAGAGACGGCGAGGCCCCGCCATAGCGGCGGGAAGGGCTGGAGCTGAGCGGAGCGGGCAGGGTTAGGGCAGGGCCCGATACACACCGCGGGAGACTAGCGAGTCGAAGCGGCAGGACGGTAACTGCCCCAGTCGAGGCAATGGGGAACACCTGGGCATCGCCCCTTATTGCTGCCCGACCTCATCCACAACACCGTTGCCACCGCCACGTCCGGGAGTAAACCCGCAGCCAAGGTGGGACTGGTGAAGTCCCGGCACGGGGCTCTTGAGTGGCCCGACTGGAGCAACAGGGCTGCGAGAGGACGAAGACCCGCCCGCCATGTGCCCTGGCCATCGGCCCGGGCTGTCCGGCGTGTCGAGGTGCCCCCCTCGGGGCTGACAACCAGCGTTAATGCCACAAGAGCCCCAGCTGCCGGCACGACTAGCAGGACCCACGCTCTCCTGTTTAATTCAGGCAGAAAGATGTCGGCCACAGAGGGAAGGCGGGTTCGCCCGCTGACCGGCAGCCGGGAGGTTGAACCCTGGCTGCCGCCAGCCGAGGGGCACGTCCCGGCAGCTGCGGCCGAAGGATCTCAGCCCCGGCCGGCCCCCGTCCGCAGTGCACATGAGGCCAGGCGCTTCAGCAGCATGTAATCTCTTCTTTTTCCAGCCCCCTCCCCCCTGCCAAGAACTGCTGAGGGAAACGCATTGCAATTCATTGGCTAGGAAAAGATACTACGGGAGGGGAGCGATCTCTCTCCGGCAAGGTCTCCCGTTTTTTCCGTGAAACAGCTGTGATTTCCCTAGTCTGCGGCATGTGTGAAACGAGGGCAGAGCATCTCCGGGCACGCTAGGAGCCGAGGTTCTCGGCAACTTTCCCTTCCCGCCGCCTGCCCCCCACCCCCGCACATCCTTCTTTGGACCAGGACGCTGTACCAAGCCGCTGCCTTCCTTGCCCCAGCACTAGCACCCACCGGGCGATGGAGGCCAGGCGGGACGGCCGGGAGGCTGCTGGAGACCCCGGCACCGCACCCCGCCAGGTTCCAAGTTTCCCTGCCCGCTCCGGCGCGAATCGCTCCCTGCAGGACACGGCTCCTCCTCGGAGGGGAGCGACCCCCAGGCTTCTCCCGTTCCTTCCCGCAGCGGTTAAGCCCCGGGAGACCGCCATGCCCTCCGGTTCGGCCCGCCAGCAGCAGAAACTCCCCCGGCCCTACCCTACCCGAGCTCGCCGCCGTGCCTCCCCCGGCGGGATGGAGGGGAGGCTGCCAGGTCCCAAAGGAGCCGTGGCGGGGGAGCGCGGCTCTCCCCCTATCTCGGCGCTCACTCCGGTCGGACACCACCACCCCCACCCCCACCCCTCCCCCCCAAGCCCGGAGCTCGCAACTTTCCCACCCCGCGGGGCCACCCGGGAAGGGTGCGGGGGCGGGCGGTACCCGGGGCGGCGGCGCTTTGGGGCTCCGCTCCGCGCTCCCCCGGTCCTTTCCCAGCGAGCGGCGGCAACGAGAACGGGGGATAGAGGGGAAGAGGTGTCCGCCGGCTGCCCCGCAGGCAGCAAGGGGAGAATGGGGCGAGAGGGTCTGAGCGCGGCGGATGGCGACGCACGGAGCGCTCCGCTCCCCGCGGGAGGTGGGTACCCGGGATGAACCCCCTGCTTACTGTGGGCTCTTGGGGTAGAAGGGGAGGGTGACGTGGCTGAGATCCTGGATGTCAAAGGCGGTGGGCTCGGCCGAGATCGCCTGCCGCTTGGTCCTCTGCTCCCCCTGCAAGGTGCCGGCGCTCTGCTGCTGCGCCTGCTGGGTGGCGGGCCGGATCACGGAACGGTACTTGTCCAGCTCGTTCTGCAGCTTCTGGATCAGTTCGTCCTTCTGGTCCAACTCCAGCTCCAGCTCGTCGATGAGAGCATCCCGCTGCCGCAGCTCCTCGATCTTCTCCTGCAGCGCGTACTGTAAATCCCGCAAAGTGCCCATGGTCCTGCCGCCCCGCTCGCCCCTCACCTCAACCGGCAACTTTCCCCCCCGGGCCGCCCACCGTCTCCCCGCACTTGGGCCAACTTCGCCCCCGCCGGCCCGGCCCGGCCCGGCCCGGCGCGGCCCCGCTGCCCGCCGGGGCCCCGCCGCAGCCGGACCCTTGCCGCCGGCACCGCGCTCCGGAGCCGGGTTGTTAGGGGCGATTTCGATCCGGCTGCGTCAGGCTAGGCTGGAGAGGGAGCGGGAGACAGACACACACACACACACGCGGAGGGGGAGGGAAGCAGGGAAGGCGGCGGGGAGGGAGGCAGGGGCGCCTGCGAGGATGCACATGCACTCCCCGCTCCCTCCTTCCCGGCCCCGCCGGCTCCCCGCACCGCCCACACCCCCGCGCCGCCGGCCTGCGGGGTCGCCGGCGGGGGATGCGAGGAGGAGACTGCCCGGCGGGGGATGCGGGGAGGGGGCTGCCCGGCGGCTCCCGCCGGATTGCGGGAGCGCTCCGCGCCGGGAGCCTGTGCCAAGCCTTCCCCTCCCGTCCTTTTGCAAGATGAGGCCATCAAACAGGTCCAAACCCGGGGAGATGGCTGCACAGATCTGCCCTCTCCGTCCCGCTGTCGTGGTGTCCCCCGGTCCTCTCCCTTCCCCGCGTCTCCTCCAGTCAAGGGTCCTACTTTCCCCCAACACAACTTGCCCGGCTTATCTCCCGCTTACTTTTTTTTTTTCTTTTTTAAAATAGCCAATTTTCGGGGTTTTTCTCTGAGTGAAAGCGCAAGCTGGATCTCGGCATTGCTCCTCCTCAGTGTCAGCAAGCTTCGGGCTCCAAAAACCCAGATTTTAACGTGAATATCGGTCAAGTATGTCTGCACTGGAAAAGCCTGGAGGCTGGGCATATGGGTCTCAGAGCACTGAAAAAAAAAACCCTAACTTAAAATGTGGGTAAATAAGACTTGCTGTGTAGCCCCGACACCCACACGAAAGCACAAGCTAGTTTTTTGCCTTTACCAAACGCGACAGGATTTTCCCATCGTGCGAGCGCGGTGCCTGATGCTCTGGGATTTTCTGCGTGCCGACAAACTGCTTTACACACCAGTTCTACCTATACCATGCAGCCCACGGCTCTGCCACACAAAAATAACGAAATAAAACAAATGGGCTGCATCGGATGAGCCCTCGGTGCCAAATGGCTCTGTTTGCTTTTGTCTTGCCAGGCGCCGAAGGGACAGTGATGTACACCACGACAACGCGGCCCCTGGACTTGGCCCTCCGGGGTAGATAGAAGGATCTGTGGGCAAGAAAATTGCTGGTTTGGGGGTTTCCTCGGTAAGAGAGCACATTTTGGAGGAGTTGGGGGTAACCCCCCAGAGCCCAGCTAGAGCAAGAGCTGCTGCAGTGCTGGGGCACCGGCCCTGTTTCGTGCTTGAATGTTTTCAGGGCAGCAGAAGCAGCTGCTTCAGTTCCCTCTCTGGGAGTTTGATTTGGGGAGGCGAGAGGGAAAATATAGCCAGAGGTACAGTTTTGGATGTACCTACGTGTTTGTCTCTGTTTATCTGAACCTCCCCTTTCTTTCGGGCATCAGCTGGAAAATGAGATATCCAGACAGAGACCGTGTTTATGGGATTGAGCTTGTTTTGGTTCGGGTTTTTTTTTTTTTTTACTGTTACATACTGGTGCTTGGCTGAGTCCAAAGTTCCAGCTTTCAACCCGCAGATGGTCTTTATAAATTGGGTTTTTTTAAAGAAAAAAAAAAATAAAAAGAACAGCTGAGGAATTGCAACTGCTCCCTGCTCAAGGCTGTTGTTTGAAAGGGCCTGGCCTCTCTTCATAAGCATGAGGCTTTGCAGGTTCTTCAACGTATTTGATACCTCCTGTGTTTTTTAAATTTTTTTAAGATGCTCGGGGCAAAAAAACCAAATCAAAGAAAAAATTGGGTTCCATAAAACATTTCAGTTTTCAGCCCCCTTGATGCATACATGCCAGGCACAAAAGCAAAGTTTCCTGGTTGTTTTCATGGTTTGCCAAAGTGCTTAAAGTTCAGACAGCATTTTTTACTGTACACTCCGTTACAATCTTGCGTAACTCACTAGGAAAAAAAAAAAGTACCAAATATCTTGCAAACATTTCCATTTTAAAGAAGGCCAGTGTTACATAGATGCATTCCTGCTGCCTACAAACTAGAAATCAATGATAAAGAAAATATTTTAACAGCATTCAGCTGACATGCCTGAAGTTTTATTGTTTTCCTCCCTACAGAAGGGATACCAACTTCTGGATGAGGAAGACAGCGATATGGTTAACTGAGGCCCACCAGGCTTCGAAAGAATCACAGCCCTGGGGGCGGGGGGGGGGGGGGGGGAAACTTGTGCATAATTTCTCGATGACAAGCAGTAAAGCCACGTTTCTTGGTTTCTATTAGAGGTGTGCAGCCTGGAACCAAGACAATAGTACCTAGATCAGAAAGGATCTGGAAAAAAAAACCCATGAGAAATCACAGGGAATAAACCTGGTGAGGAATTTAGCTGAATATATCCAAAGAAAACATTTATTAACAGGTGGGAAGCAGATTTTCCTAAGACTTGCGAGGTCTAAAGAGAGTTTTTTATGGCTCAGTTTTTGATTTGGGACTATAATCAGCAGCTGTCAAGGCTAAGGCTGGTCCTCCCCGATTTAAAGATGAGGCCAAAACAGCCCAAATGGCTTCACAACCTGACAGCCGAGCTCTGCCACGGGAAGGCAGCCAGCAGTTGCCTATTTTCAACTATCTGCTGCTGTCCCAAAGAAACTGTCGGGCGAGTACAGATCTCCTCCCTGTGGTTCATACTTCAGGTTTTCTGGGTACCAGCTGGTGTGTTATCTCAGGGTACCGCCCCTCCGATCCCATTCCTTTCAACTTGGAGTTCCCAATAAAAAAAATCCCAATCTCAGACTCTCAGAGCAGCTGCTTTTGTCTTCTTGATCCAGAGAACGGAAAGAAGCCGCTTCAGGGAGAAGAATGGTAGGAATGCACCGACTGGCTTGGGTTTCAGGAGGACAGGGTGAAGCTGCTTGTGGTTTGTTAAGGGAGCCTTTGGCTACAGTCATCACCCCAAGGCCTTTTTCTGCTCCGGCTGCTGCAATACTGTGCCTGGACATCAAGTAAGCAGGAAGCCAAAAAACCCCAAAACAATAGCCTCTGTAGATAGTGTCCTCTCTGTCCCAAAATACTGCACTCCAGGGCTTGCAGAAGGGAACCATATCAGGCAGGGATGTTTCTTCTCTTCAAATATACTCACGATATTTCCTCTTTGCACAGCTCCTAGGTTTTAATAGCTTTAGCTTCTAAACCTTTCAGGATCATCTGTCAGCAAATGCACCCACTCAGCTGCCATCTTCCAAGCTAAAAACGTATTTGAAAGCTCTCTATTCTGCAGACATCTCCCTGGGCTCGCCTCTTGAAGCTCAGGTAGCAAACAGGACCACTGACAGGCAAACATCACCTTGCTACAGTCGGCCAGGTCTGCACAGATGGAGGAGCTGGAGATGCATCACTAGGTATGAACATTTTCCTCCTCCTGGAAGGATGGGGTTTTTTCCCCAGCCTCACCCACTCCAATGGCAATCCTTATTCTTTCCCCAAAAGGAGGCTGGACCACTTGGATTTTGCGATGCATGTCTCTGCTGGCCAGAGCTTCATGCAGGCTGGGGAAGGTGCGTGACCCATGGTGCTCTACCTGCCTGTGGCACACTGCCATTTGCAAACCAAAAGCATTCCCTGCATGCATACTCACAGCAAGACCTTTATGACATGCAGAAGATTAAAAAAAACCGGGAAGACTTAAAGGAAAGCACCACGTGCACAAGCTGAACTCTTGCAGAAAGCTCGATACAACTCATTTGAATTGCAGTTACCACCCGTGAGTCACCACCTCTCATCCATGGGATGCTACCATCCCTATTCCACCAAGCACCCAAAATTCACACCAATCCCTGAGGCAGAGGAAGCACTGCCATCTACTGAAACCTGAACACATCCAACTCCTCCCCAGGGCACTTTTGGCCATTCCTTTTCCCCCAAACAGAGCATCTCCGGCAGCTCCTTCTAGGACACAGTGCCCTACAGATTTGCAGCTGGAAAACCCCCCAAGGATGGGGGTGAAGCTGTATCTACTGTGTCAAAGCAGCCTCCCTAAGACCAAGGAGCAGGAATCGTCAGTGTTTGGGGAGTTCCTCAGCCCCATTTCTCTCTGAAAGTAAGGCTTGTTGTCTTGTGACATTGGACATTACTTCTTATTTTGTCCCTTTCTGCAACCTCTAGAAACGAAACTGAAACCCAGTGGTTGCTCCATACGGAAGGGATGGAGATATCCAGGGTTGGGCACTCTTGCAGTGAGTGCTTCCTTTTAAACCCTGTTGAATCCCAGGTCCTGAAAGTCAAATGCACATCTCAACTGGATTATCTCAAGGATTTTGCTTTAGTATGTAGATTCTTTCCACTACCAGAAAGAAATACTGAGAAGCAGCTCTTACAAAGAGCACCCAAATGCTCCAGCCTGCCCTAGGAAATCCTCCCATGATGAGGATCATTTGGAGTGCTCAAAAAAATAAAAATAAAAATTATATATATATATATATATATATATATATACACACACACACACCAAGCCCTCTTGGTGGTACAGAAACACTCACTGCAGAAACAAGAAAAAAACAATAGCATGCCATACTGCAACTGATAATATGCTTAGCTTTTTATATCACATTAGAGGCATGCATAACAACACAAAAATGAATGTTTGTGTCATGCAGGGCAGAAGGATGAGCCATACAATAGCACAGAATTATCCACGTAATGCGGTGGTTTCTTAGCCATCCTCCCCTCGTGCACACACATGCGTGTGCTAGAAGCGGATTTAAGATTCAAGTTTCCTGTTCTCCTTCATGGGTCCTTTGCCCAGAGCAATAGATGGCACAAAGGACCTAATGCACTGGCAAGGTAACAAAGAGATAACCCTGCCTTCATTGGTTTTCCAGGCAGGAGGAAAGTCTGGACCAGTGTTTCCCGTTGGATGGGCTGCAGAGATGAAACAGTAGAAGCGCATCAATCATCTTTATGGGTGGAACACGAGTTTTACATAATAATGGCAGAATAAGTTATTCTCAATATCCAGAGGTTGCATACGCATTCAGCAAGCCCTTCAATGTTTTTTTCTTTATTAGAGCAACCGAAACAGCCCCTCTGACTAAACACATTTTCTCTGTACCCCTAAGATGGGAGCTGCAAGCAGCAGCAGATCTCAGGAAGGTCAGGCGTGGGAACTGCCATTCCTGGATCATCCCTGATCCTTCCTGCCCATACACATTTCAAGTGACCGGTTGATGGGTTTTTTCCCCCCACCTGCCAGAAGGACCTGGACTACCTGGCAAGGTCAGACATGAACGAAGCTTAGACACCTCTTCCTGTGGGCTAGATTAAGCCAGAAACAGCTTCAAAATGATTCAGCTGCCTTAAGAGGTCTCTTTAGGCTCATGTTAAGCAGCAACTTGTTCTAAAAACTGCCAAGATAAATACTTAGTGCTGTTTTTTAGTTACTACAATTAGACAGTGACTATGCCCCTGTTTTTCTCAGCAGTCCCAGGGCACTGACTATGTAGAGCAAAAGCAGCATGTAGACATGTAGATTTCTTTTGCTTTCAGCCTTAAGCTATCAGCAAATGAACCCAGGGACCAATTAAATGGAATGTAAGGATGCAGATCTAGTCTTGGAGCCATGACATGCAGGATATAATGGAGGTGAAGTTTGTAGAAAACATCAACTCATTTGACACGGTTGGAAAAACAGGTTCATTCTGGCTCTCATACACGTATCCATGAGATTGGGAGAAGCTGAAGTGTTTGAAGCAAGGTGGAAGCTATGTGTTGGATCTGTGCTCATTGATTTTCCCAGAGATGCAGCCAGGATAGCCAGGCCAGCTTCCTTGCATTTCTCAGGAAGACAGAGTTTAAATGTGCAGGACCACTCACGCACAGTGTCCCTTTTATCTTCAATATTCAACATCAGTTCCTCTTCCTCCTGTGTGGTATCTCAGTGTCACAGTAAAAGGGTGGGAGAGCTCGGCAACTTGTGCCAAACTGTGTGGGGTTCCTGTCTGAGGATGAAAACAGCCCAGCTGCATCACACAACAGGAACACCATGCTAATGCTAAAAAGTGCCACAAATCATTCAGTCACAGGATGACCAGCATGCACATCAACAAGCAAAAGTTCCCCAAATCTCACATTTCAGAGGCAAGACTCTTCAAAGTCATTAACACAGCCTGAAACCCTACAGCCACCTAAAACACTGAGTGCCACCCTTGAGTTGCATCATTTATGACAGTCACTTGACCAGCGCAGAGATCTGACCTTACTGCGTTACATGGTTTAGGCAGTTGGGAACTCAACAGGGCGTCAGGACATCTGGGAAGAAATCCCAGCTTTCTGCCTTAGTTCCTGGCTTCATCTACTCCTACCATGGACCTCCCATTCCATGTAAGGTCATTTCCTCATCTGTCTTTCTGCGTGACTCTAGCAATGTGGGAGTAACTTGGCATGCTGATTATCACATCGGCATTCAGCAGTAGGCTGGTAAAGACTTGCATTGACGTAACTTGCGCTTCAGAGATAGAAGTGAGGTCCGTCTTGCAAGCCAGTCTGCCATTCCTCATGGCATCCTTTGGAAACACTACCCAAACGCAGCTGAACTCTTCAGCTGTTACAATGCAGGTACAGCCTTTCCCTTTCTCCAGCTTCCGTTGCCCTCTGTAACTAGTAAATTTTTTTAATTCTCCAGATGCAAGAGGTGGAAAGCAAAGTACATGGGAAGGTATGAACGGCGAGAGACTTGTTTTCCCCAAAACACATTTTAATCGATAGCAGCGCATTTCTACGCCCTGTGATGCTGCTTGACATCATTTCTTACCTTCCCAGGTTTGTCACTTGCCAGCCCCAAGCGTTTGCAATTCCGGGTGCTCCCTCTAATCACCCTTTTGGACCCCGCAGTGTTTCTTATCTCTCCTTGCCAGTAATGCACCACTCACCTACCATAATTGCCTTGGTCTGTTGGGCTGATTTATCCAACCTTCAAAACAATTCATTTATATTTGAAATTGGATTAGAAATAAACATGTATTCTGCCACTACCGATATGAAAATAACCAGTGCGTTACCATTATTTTATGATGAATGCATCGTGAACGAGTGCATCATCTCTTCATATAATCAAATTAATTCCTCTGCTTATTAAAAATTATTATTTGAATGTTTCAAGGTATTTATAACAATAAGAACGAGGCATAGATTTTAAGCCTGTGTTTTACATGACTGGACAGGAGACCTGTGTTTCTTAAAGATAAATATAAGTTGCACCGGAAGCTACCTTCCTTTATAGAAACAGGCTCATGCTAGAATTTATGCTGAAGCCTTTTTCCAACATCCACATGTCCTGAGAAACTAGAAAAGATGCACTGAAGTACCTGAAGTATGCTTTTATTTAAGTATCTGGAAACATTTATGTCTGCAATTCTGGCAATGCAAAACCCTCCCTTCCTTGCAGAAAACATTTCCAGAAAAGGTTTATGCTCAGAGCTGATCCCTAGGATCATTTAAGGCTCAGAACAAATGGCTGTGTCCCACAGAGGACTCAGCTCGTTAAGGTACCAAGGAAACATCCATGAATCATCCAGGCACAATCTGCAAATAGGGGCTCCCATCAGGTTTCACAGAGGTTTTACAGCGCTCCGCTGACTTCTGCAGCGATTTCTTATCTATGCTTGGGGAAACTTCATCAGGTCGTGCTCTCCGAGTGTGTAAAAATGTTTATGCTCACAGTTTTCTCTTTGTCAGTGTTTGCTTGAACTGATTGCCCTACTCATCAGAGCATCAGAGGCCAGCGTTCGCCTGATTTCCGAAGCATCACCAACATCTTTCGACTGACTGCCCTGCTGTGTTGGGCGAATCACGGGGTGGGCAGTACTTCTCTTCCCACCTCTGTGCAGGTTCTGCTTCACATCACCAGCTAAACCCCTGGGCGAGGTGCAGGGCTTCCTCCTTGCTCTCAGGGGACCACCAACACCCCATCTCAAAGGAGGATGTGCAACCACCGCTCTTACCAGCCACAGGACTGGGGCTACAGAGCCACTTATGACCCCAGCTCCATCTTCAGCTGGTTTTGCTCTGACCCTGACTCTGTTGCACAGGATTAAACATTGAAACATGCCAGGAAGGTTCACCCCACACATCTTCCTCACCACCCCCTCACCATTGCTCTGAGTAACAAACAGGGTCATTGTCACTGCTGATTATAACAGCGACTCATGAGAGCATCCTCAAACCTAGAAGGAAATATCCTTAGCAAGCGATGATGCCTCAAATGCAACATGCACATACAGCCTGCATCTCCATGGTCTGAAAAGAAGGATTTCTAGGATGTTACTGACCTTTTATAGGCCACTTCCCTGCAAGAACTATTTCTGTAGAAGCTTTATTGTCAGTGCTTTTTCTTGAGTGGTTTAGCCCACACAACAAGGCAATTTCTTCATACCTTTTATTTACATAATCTATGTACGTAAAGCTCAGTGTACAAACTCATCTTCAAGGCGTCTGCCATGCTGTGAAGGGGTTTCATGGTATTAGAATAGGAAGGATCGGTACAGGTACGCAGGATAAAAACCCGCATTGTGGCAGACAGGAAAGCAACTGAATTTATACTTCTGCTCCCTGGAACAAGCATGCAGATTCACAACCTGGTTCAAAACCTACCCTGCTCCTTCACAGATACACAAACACCGATTTGGTTTTGGTTGTGGGGTTTTTTAAACCCTTTTTCTATGAGCAAAACAACCGTTTCCAGCTCATGATTTGGGCATGACGTAGCGTGAAGCCACGTGTGCCACCTCCCCATGCGGTGGGTGTTTGGCCCCTCTCCGTTCCCTTACATGGCCTGCAGCTCTTGCAGGCACAGCATTCTCCACATTCCTCTTTTTTCCCCCCCTTCCTTTATAAATTCTTGTATTAGAAGGAGAATGCACAAAACACAAGGAGTAATGCCGCCCTCTACTGCTCTCCCAGCCTGAGATGCAAACCTTCACACCAAATACTCGTAGAATCACCTCAGCTGCAAAATAACAACAAAATATATTAAAAAAAAAAAAACCTAAACAGCCCCCCAAACAGTCAAAAGACAATATAGAAAGAAAAATACACACACAATGGGGGAAAAAACCCAAAGACTGCAACGGCCAAGAGTGTTGCTCCACTCAGCTCCAAGTTCCCATCAGTATTAATACTTTCTCAGCAAGAGCACAGGGTTAATACTCTGAAGTTTTTCTCAAGTTAGCTGCTACAGCTCTAAAGGAGTGAATATGAGGCATATTAAGGAGCATATTGACACAAAAGACAGTACTGTCTTTCTATACATTCCTTATGGTAGTCACTCATAGCCTTATTTCTCCTCGGCACTCCATTTATGTGGTGAGCAAACTATCCGAGATACAAGAAGCCCAACCCGCAAGTCCCTGCAGACCGGACATCACATTGTAGCTGGGTTTTCTTTACCACACTTGTGTGTTTGACCCCTAAAGTAGACCGATTTGCTAGAAGTTTGAATCACTTATTTGATTCAGTAGCAGACCTCGTGAGCTCTCGTGGGAGAGCATTGATTTGCACCAGTTCCCGGCTCTTGGCTCAACACCCGCGACATGCTGCCATTGGAATAACATGCAACAACTCCGAGCACGTGTGTAAAATCAGGACACATAAACCTAAAAATTTCTTTCAGTATTAATGACCAGCTAAAGGACTAGTCTGAAGAAGGAAGACATTTCATTATGACTATATGCCACAATCCTGTGTTTCATCTCGCTTCTTTAGGACTCTATTTCAGGAGTCTGAATCTTCTTACTTTCCGTGCATATTCCCTCACAAACTCTCAAAAGAATCAATTAAAATAGCTCATGCTAATACCATCATACATATACACATATATCACTGCAACTGCAATCAATCCATCTCCTAAAAAAACCCCAAAACAACCTTCCTAAACTCCTCAGATATACAGATAAGGTTAAACTTTGCAAGCAATCTCTTATTTAAAAAAACATTAATGTAATTTCTAGATGGAATTGGTATTGATTGGGCAGCAGAACAGCAAATGCTGAGCATAGAGGTCTAAATTATGGGAAAAGAATCAATACAGGAGCCCCACTAGAATGGAAAATTTGAACAGCTTTTTCTTCTCCTCGAGCCTCTATATATTTTTGTAGGGGATGCTCAGGAGACAGGGTAAATAATGTTTTTAAAAGGCAAATCAAACCCAAACAGATTAGGATATGCAGGGAAATAAAACAGTACAACACCCAATTATTTGGTTGCAAAGCAAGGGCAGGCCAGGGTTTAGATGAGACTAAGATAAAGCATGTCTCAGCTTACATCAGAGTGAGGTATGATCTTTTATCAGCGCAGATAATGATGGTGGAAGAAAGAGGCATGATTTTGAGGCTAAGCCACAAAATATGTTTGTGGTATTTGTATGAAATAAGCCACAGAATATCTACCAGGAGATGAAATTGGAGATGTGATGCCTATGTCTCATATCCAGCCTACGAATGAGCAAAGTTCTGCCATCTGTGCTCTTTCAAAGGCATAAGCAACAACAGATATGCCATAATCATTCCTTGTTCACAGGCTGCCCGAGCTGGATTTGAAATCTCAGGGTGTATTAAAGCATCTCTGTGAACCCGCATGGACAGCAACTGCGCCAAACATCTCTGCTTCGTAACACAACCCTCTTCTCCAATAATGTTCTTACACATTCCTTGATGGAAATGGAGCCATTTCTCACCTGTGGCTTCGCTTTTATTTTTATTAAGAGACAGTATTTGCAGTTACCCCAAATACGCAACTAAGGTGTGTTTATTGCTGCAACCTAGTCAAATGTTTCACCAAAAACACAGATTTTGAGATATTTGAAATTCCTTCATGGGAGGGAAAGCTCAGTGCAGCGGTAAATGCCAAACATTTCCGTTTCGTCCTGGGAATCAAAAGCATTCCTTAAATTTCTCTCCCATTTTAACAGCGTTCTTCCGATTCTAGAAAAACAACTGCATCCATTTAAATTCAATACTAAGAACTACCTTCATAGCAAAAAGCAATGCTTATTAACAAAACAAGACCAGGTGGAAAACAGGAATCCTCCGAAAGATTTTTGCTTTAGACCCAAGCAGATTTCTTGAAATGTCCCTCAAGGAATCAGGATGGCAGATGCCTCTCCTCATGTAAATAAGGAGGCTCAGACACGTTTCCACCACGATGCCTTTGGGGAAAATAAATAAAAACACACAGAAAGAGAGTCAAATCTGAATATATCCACTTATGTTAATAAGCGGGAAAAATCAGAGTGTGTATTGCCATGTTAAGGCATCAGTTATCTGTCTACAACGCAACCAGTTCCAACTTTTTTGTTAAAAAAAAAAGAAGGACCTGTTTTCCTGAGGACAGGTAATATTCATCCACCCAAGAACGTGATACAGTCAGAGTGTTTGGACAATGACCATTTCCAGCCCTAAAAAAAATCTCAGTTAATGCTCATTAATTGAACTCCAGCTTGGAATTAATGTAATATTTTCTCTTCATAACTACTGAATGCTCTCCCTCCTCCCCCACCCCCCCCCCCTTTTTACTGGAAAAGCTTTTTACCATACAGTCAGGTTTTACTGCCCACTGAATCAGAGAATAATAGGGGTTGGAAGGGACCTCCAGAGATCATTGAGTCCAACCCCCCCCTGCCAGAGCAGGTTCCCTAGGACAGTTTGCACAGGGAGGTGTCCAGACAGGTCTTGAATTTCTCCAGAGAAGGAGACTCCACAACTCCCCTGGGAAGACTGTGGCAGGGCTCCATCACCCTCACCATGAAGAACTTCTTCCACATACTGGTGCAGAACTTCCTGTGTTATAACTTGAGGCCATCGCCCCTTGTACTGTCCCCACAGACCACTGAGAAGAGGCTGGCCATTTCCCCCTGTGTCCCACACTTCAGATATTTATAAACACTGATCAGATCCCCTCTCAGTCATCTTTTCTCAAGGCTGAACAGCACCAGGTGACTCAGCCTTTCCTCATAGGGGAGATGCTCCAGGCCCTTAATCATCTTTGTAGCCCTCCTCTGGACTCTCTCCAGGAGATCCCTGTCCCTTTTATACCAGGGAGCCCAGAACTGGACACAATACTCCAGGTGGGGCCTGACCAGGGCAGAGTAGAGGGGGAGGATCAGCTCATTTGACCTGCTGGCAGCACTCCTTTTGATGCACCCCAGGATCCCCTTGGTCCTCTTAGCCACCAGGGCACACTGCTGGCCCATGGCCAACCTGCCTTCTACCAGGAATGGCACATTGCACGTTTGCAAAGCTAGACCTTCGATTTGTACATTGTTATTAGGACTTCCACGATCATAATGGATCTAAATATATATGCACACACACACACTTTACCTGATACTTTCCCCCTATCTCTACCTCTTCAGAGATACACAGATACACTCTCTCTCACACACAAGAGAAATGTTAGAAGAGAGAGGGAAAGAGACCAGATCAGAAAGTCTAGAGGGTATCTTCCTGCATTACACTACTAATAGTTTTCAGAAACATCTTCAAGTTCTTGCAGAAAGTAGTGATTAAAGCTTAAAAAAATGTACCTGCATACCTCCACTCCCCCCAAAGGAAAGGAGTGGCAGTTGAACATAAATCTACTTGAATTTGAATGCAGTTTGCCTGTTGATCAAACCACATCATTCAACCCACATTTTTCAACTGTTGCCTTAGCTTATTTTTATTTATTTTAGCTCATTTCTGTTCCTAAAAAACACGGGGCAGCCTAAAACATGAAGTAATTGCAGCTCCTGCTAGCTGTATGGGTTAATTAACATAATTACTCATTCGTATCCTGGTCAGCTTGCTGAATTCATGTCCTGTATTCCCAGCTTGAATAATTTAACAGGTATTAATTATTTATACCATATAGCTCTTTCAAAGGAGTTGTTCGGAGTCAATGCGAGTTATTAGACTTGGCAGACAAAACCAAGTGCTGCCCCACGAGGGCCAGCACTGCCGTCGTGCCTGCTTTATCCCGGGATCACAGAAGGGAAAAGGGAAGGGTTGCATTTAGCCACCAAAAAGCATCGTGTATTAAACCTCCCTATGTCCAGCTCTTGATTTATAGATGATGCCAGCGAGTTCAAAGGAAACTGAAAAAAAGGCATCACCCTGCTAAGAACCGTTGTCTTTTGTCTAGTCAATACAACACATTTTAAGGGGCAAGATTGTGAGTAGGCAGACATCCTTCCCATCATCTTTGCAATAATTCTCTCTTCCAGGAATCAAAGTGCTGGTTTCTAGCCAGGAAGAGACCACATAGCCACAAAATGGTCATCAGAACATCCAAAGAAAGGTTGGGGGCTATTGAGCATCACCCATCCACAGCTTCATCCGTGCCCATCCCACCAGCTGCCCTCTGCAAGCTGCCAAAAAAGCCAGACAGATCTCCTGCTGCTAATAAGAACCTCTCCACCTTCCCTCTTTGCTTCAGAGGGGACCTCAATGAAGTGTCTCCATGCAAACCCAGGGGGTGAAGTTATGACCAGTGTGCAAGTAGAAAACAACTAACTAAATGGAGAAATAATGACTAAAGACCAGTAACGACACGTATCTATTGGTGGCTCCGGCTGAACTGCTTTTCAAAGTGCTAATACTCCTGCTGTGGGAAAGGATACTGAGCAGCTGGAGATGGTGTTGGAGTAGGCAGGCAAATACCAGACAGCTGGAAAAGAGATATATCTTTCAAGGACAGTTAGGGCTTGATTTGTTTAGCTTATGGGGAGTGGGGGAGGGTGGAGTGGGGTGTGGAGATTAAGAGAATATTTAATTATATTATATTGCTGCTATAATGTAGACAAAGCCTTCAGTATTAAATGACTTTTTGGGGTAGCTGGGACAGGCATTACAAGAACTGGGATACAGGTAAATTCAAAGGAAAAATGAGGCACCTATTTTGAACATGAAAGGCAAATAACCACAAGAACAAACTCCCTGGCAAAGCCATGTATGTCTCCACCTGCAACTTGAGGTTAGCAGTGCCGGTGAGGGTGAGCTCCAAGGTGCCCCTCACAACCCCAGCTGAGCAGATTTACATTACAAAAAACTCGTACCACCCAGGTTTTTTCCTGCCCAAATACATTTATTTGCTAATCTTCCCTCTCGCTCTCCATCTCAGAGTCTCGCTGCGTCCAACATCCCTCTCCATTTACAGGCACTGCAAAGAGTCATTCCGACGGGAAAATATTTTGCATGGCCAGGCCACATGCACCAGCACACAGGAGACGCTTCGCCCCACCAAACAGTTGCATTTGGGGGTTTGGCAGCTTTCACCCAGGAATCCTTCCCCAGGGTTTAACTGATAAAAATACCTACCAGTGTCCGAACAGCACAGCCTTTCAACCTCCCCTGGTCCCGACGGGCCAGTGCAACCTCTGGTTGGATCTGCAAAGCTCCTGGGAGGGTGATGTGGTTACCCAGATGTACCCGAGGGCACTGCTGGCTATGTACTTTACCTTATTCAAACCATCTGTTTAAAGATTTCAGGTCTATGAGCCCTTTTAAGAGGACAGGGGGTGGGGAGGCAGACCTGAAAGAGTTTTTTCATTCCCAGGAAAGCCTGGGGTCTGTGCAGCCCTCTGGCTTTTCCCTCTGCAATGACCTCCCTCCATTCCTCAGCAGCTGAAGCATCGTGTTTTTTGATCATTTTTAACCACTTCCCAGCATTAAGCAAAGGGCTGTCCTCTGCATTTCGCCTCCTTCACCAGGCTCTCAAGGGACATGTAACCTTAAGTCAAGGCAAGGAGACGCAGGCCTGTCATCACCTTCATGATAAAACATTTCCCATGGAACAACGCTGGAATAATCCATCTGTGGTTTATCTCCAATAAAGGACCACAGACTTCACTCCCAGTGCCTACGGGCACTGTTGCATGTCATACACTTACACATGCTCTTTCCTTCCATGTCTCCTTTCCCTCCTGTAAGACTGTGGCCAGGAAGGAGATGGCATAGTATCTGTCTGTTTGCCCTGATTTAAATTAATGGTCTGCTCAGGCACAATCCATCCCTGTTCTCCTGCACCATGGTACCAAACCCTTTCTCCTTGCACTACCAAGTCCTCTACCAAGCTCATCTGAGCTAAAAAGCAATAATAATTAGGGAGAGATTGACTATTAAAAAAAAAAAAAAAAACAAACAACCAAAACAAACCACCCAGGACAAATAGCACCATTTTACCAGTCCTTTTTCTATCAGGCCAAGGTTTTCAGAGCTCAGATTCCTTTTCAAGGTGTGGCCATGCGCACCCAGGAAAGCTGGACAGGAACCATTTTCTTCTCAGTACCCCATAATTCAAGCCCCTTTGTCCATCTCCCAGCAGAAGCAGTAATGTAAATCCAACACAACTTCAGTTTTCTCATTTGCTTCTTAAGACTTATCCATGTTTTACTGGGGCATATTGCACTTGGAATGCAAAAGCTCCAGTTTAGCCCTTAGTTTCAGCTCTGACTTGAGATTTTACAACTAGAGATATGCTTCTGAAGCTCTTCAGTCTGAAATACCATCCCATTTCCAGATACACTTCTGGAAACACCCACAGGTGTACCTGTTTAAAAAGCCTATATATACTTTGCAATCTGCAGACACTCACTTCTTGCCCAAGATCTCCCATGGTGGGCTGCTGGGTTGTTTCCTGCAGCACCATACACCATCACGCTCCAGCCAAACTGGTACCTTCACCTCATCGCTGCTGGGGAAGGTAGTGCAGGTCCATGGGAAATGTAACCAGTCTTCAGAACACATCACATAAGCTGTCCTGAATTCCTTCTTTCTTGTCCTATGACTTCTCAAAAGGCAAATTCTGTGAAGCCAATGCGCAGGAACCAGTGGTCCATCCTCCAGCCAGCTCTTAATCTTATTTTAGAGGTGCAAGCAATGCAAGTCCCAAACGAACCTGCATCATTTCTCATTTCAAGCCTGAATTTTCCTTCAGTGCTCTTAAACAAGAGCCACACTTCGAAAGAAAAATCCACATTTAGCTTCCAGTACACTTTGATTGGTTAAAGATCACTAAACTGTCATTTATTTTGGCGTGCCAGGACAGCTTTATCACACTGATAAAAACAGTAATGACTTTATGCTGAATACATCTTTGAATGTATAACAAGTGAAAACTATATTTGTAAAGGCAAAAATGAGAGACCACCTAAAGGTTTCAAAGATCAGCCAGTAATAGGATGACATTTCACTTCTTCAGGAACATTTATCTGCAATGAAAACAATGTCTAAGCACATGAAATTGGGTCATAATTATCCCATTATCATTACATGGGTCTGAAGGCTAGACCAAGATAATGTCAATGGAAAATGTTTCCTCCACACTAGGAAATCATTACCTCAATAGTTTCATTAGCAGAGTATTAGGCTCAAGCAGCTTCTGCTGCAAGCAAGCACTCAGACAACAGAAACGACCTGAAACAGCAGCATCTCAGCTGTCCCTTCAAACCATGTTACTTAAAACTGCCTCTCACAACACAGGTCAGGGAGAGGAATGCCTGTGGTGGGGCCACCAGAGAGAAGAGGAGCAGAAGACACCACACAAGTTCAAAGCCATCCTCATGTTCTCACCATGGCAGCTGCAAATTGCATGCCTAAAGACCTATAGAGCATGTGCTAGCTATATACTTTGTCTATATAGGGGTTAGCTGTCCAGGATATACCAGCAGTAGCCCCATCTCTAGAGAAATGAAGATCAGAGTCCATCTGTTGCAAGAGAGCTGTGGGAATCCTGATGGCCCCCAGGTGGAAGACCACCTCTTTCAAGACCAGAAAGAACTGTATTTAAGAACGTATTGAAACATATTGAAATAAACATATTTAAGAAACATATTGAAATAAAAGGAGAAAGGAGACCTTCTGTGGAGTAAAATGGAAGCGTTAGCACAGGTTTGCCAAGATGCCATGGGCCAAAGGGAAAGGTCTTCTGCTCACCAACAGCATGCCATGACTGGAATCACCCAAATTCCACTCAGTTCACATCAACTGAAGGGGGCAGGAGAAGTCACACAATCAGGAAGGTCATAGCTTCCTTAGGGAAGATATCTGGCAAGTCCCTGGATAACAATCCAGGGATTTTATCCTGGTTTATTATCCTTCATCTTAACAGATGAAACACAGAATGGGACCTGGGTTCTACACAGCCAAAATATCGGAAAAAGGAGTGGATCAGGTCTTTCCACACTGGCTTTTCAAATTTTAAAAAAAGGCAGGCCAAAGGGTCATTAAGTTTTCTCTGCTGATGATCCTCAGTGAGTTTTGAAAACCTGAGAAAAACATTCCAGAGAGCCACAGGGAAGCAAAAGCTCCACAAAGATTTTAAGGAGGTAAATGGAATTGCACAGATAATTGTGGCAGCTTGACATCAATCTTGGCCATCCTTTGGGATGCGCGATTCTCAATTTAATTGCTGAAGAAATTAAGCAATATAACGAAGGCAATATAACGAATACCAATCTATGTGGCTCTATGGAAAATAGATGTCATGAAATGAACTTAGCAAGTTTTATTAAACTGACGGCAAATTGGGTTGAAAAAGCATTTGCAGCGACGTAACGTAATTAGATGGCTGTAAACCAGCTGACTTACAAACTTGAGCTTGTTGAGCGTGTCTCCAGCTCCAGGGTCTTTTATCTCAGCGGAAGGGAGGTTAAAAGCGATGAGCTGCAGTCGGGAAAGCACTGGGGAAAAGCGTGAGAATGGACGGCTAATCTGGCAGACAGCGAGGGCAGGATTTCACAGCAGGACCATGAAGTTGCACGAATTCAAGCTTGAAATGTGGAACAAATATTTAAGGCCAAGCAATTAGGGCAATTAATCATTTCAACCGTTTGCAAGGGACTGTGGTGCTTTCTCAGTCACCGGCAAATTTTTAAGCCATGATCAGATGATTTTTATTTTTTTTTTAAAAAGAAAGACAGAAACACACTAGTGAAAACAAAAACCGCCAAAAAAGGCTAATGGCCTATCTCCTGCAAATCAGGCTGGATGAGCACAGCCAGCCTCACTGACCTTATAAGATATCCACTTATGAAAACTAAAGTAATTTTCATTCATTCTTCTGCCATCCGACATCTTTCAGGCATGCTAAAAGGGCTCAAAAGTGGGTATAAACGTAATTGTAAAGTCTCTTTCCCTAAATTAAGGTTACAAATGCTGTCAAGCCCAACATCCTGCAGACTGGAAATGCACCCAGAATACAGATGTACAGACTTTATCAGCTCCGTATTCTCCCTCACAACACGAAAACGATTGTATGACAAGTAAATCCAACACCCACGCAAATAACTGCTGCTTCCAGCTCCTAATGAATCACAGGCCCAGAATGGAGTTGAAAGAATAGTCGTTGGGGGGGAAAAAAAAAAAAACCCAAACAAAAACCAACCCAGCTCAAATGGACTGCTTCACATGCTTGCTTGGGCAAGAGCAATCAAAGAAACACTAGATTAACGACATGATTTCAGCAGGCCGCTAACCGGTGTGTTCATGTAATAGTTTCATTTACCTCCTGTACTTTCATGTTTTATTTAAATTCTTTTAAAGAACGTTGATTTTTAGCTGCTTAAAATTCAGCAACAGAATGAAAGAGAAGAAGCCGCCTTCCTAATACAGAAACCAATCAACCCAACGTGAAAGGTGACAACCAGTTGTACCCGCTGGTACTCCAGTATAAGAGTAGCAACTGCAAGTTATGAGTCAACCCAGCCAAAAAGGTGCAAGAGCTGATCATAAGCTGCAGCTGAAGGAGCTGGGTGGGCAGCAAGGCACAAGTGTAACAGTATCTACTGAACACAAGTGGTCTCTGAAATGAGCTGATTATCTTCCCTGATGCTTTAGGATAAGTTTATACTGCACCGACTCAGAAGAGATTAATCAGATAACCAAAATTCCCATAAAACTGGCCTTCAGGTGACCCATGACACCATTTCCACTTCCCTTTCCCATACATTTTTGCTCTTCTGCCCCCAAACATATGGTTTTATATAGTAAGGAGTGTCATATCCATAATACTCACACCAGCTCAACTCATTTTTATTCCAGCATCATCCCCTAGAGCTATGAGCTTTGTGGAAGCCACAACAAGTGACTTCCCATAAAACCATAAAACGTCCACTTTGAAATTATTTTTTTTATAAGTGATCTTTTTAACACCATGGAGGGAAGGGACAAATTTCAATTCTGCTTCAGCTGCCTCTGCTTTAGCAGGGCTGAGTTATGCAGGGAAGAAAAGAAGATGCAAAACCTCAGGGCTTCCTCAAGGGAGACTAATTGCTCTGGTCTATGTTTCCAAAAAAGACGATCCAGTCCTTTCCCTGAATCAGGCATCTGATAACAAAACTGCAGATCAAAGCAAGAAACATGCTCCTGGCAGGGATAGCCTAGCTGCCAGAACACCACGTTAAAGCCTCCACCATATATTACACGATGAAAGGGAACATATAGATTTCACCCTTTACCTTGACACAGATTTCTCAAAGTAGCATTAAAAAAAAAGAAAAAAAATCAATTTGGGGGGGGGGGGTCTGTGTGTGTGGAACTTGTATGCTGCTTTGATTTTTTTTTTAAGTATTCAATAGTCCTTTTCTGAGCTACAGAGTCAGCCTAAGGCAGAAATAAAATTGCCAAGAAGGTGGCTGGTGTATCATCTACCCAGGAGTTCACACAACCTGTTCCCCAAAGAAGCAACAGGGTGCAAGCTGCGACAGAGTATGAGGCATCTCCCCTCCACAGAGCTCAGACAGCAAGCTTAAAGCCTTTCTTCTGGAATTATACATGAGTAGATGTCACCTCACAGGTGCCCAAACCCAAGGAGAACAGTGCATCAGAAGTTACTTGGAAAGATTTGAAATGGTGATTTTAAGGCTAGTGTGAGTTTAAGGTTACTGTGACTGAAATCACAGTCCCACTCTGCACTGTCACTAGCAGAAGGAAACACACAAAAAAATGGCAAAATGGGGCACATGCAGCTTTCCCAGCTCCAGGGGGAGAAGCTCCATTTTTGAGCAATGACCATGAATACAGCCGATACGTCACATCTCCCACAGCCATGCTACTATCCAGTACCCTCAGCCTGGGTAGTTATTCACCTTCTCCATCTGCCAAATGGGGGCAAAAAGACTTGCTTCCAAACGGAAGTGCCTTCACGCCTACTGGTAAGAACAGCCTAAGGTCTGAGGTGTGAGAGTTTTACTTCTAAAAGCTGACCTATAGACTTCCTTCCCTCCCTGTTCAGGCTGAAATAGCACCAGCACCAACCACAAGACTCCGGAAAGGATGAACTTAAACATCACTGTGCCCCCACCCCAACACCAGCCTCCAGCCAAGTGCCACATCATATCATCAAGTGAAATGAGAGATTTCATCTAAAATGGGAACGGTATCTTGCTGTGCTGCATCAGTGCATGGTCTTCATTTGTCCTTAGTTACAACCTGAGCCTCATCCTCAGCACAATTCCTTTGCTGACACTAATACGTTTTATTTAATGATTATTTTTTGATGCTTTCCCATTTACCAAGAGAAACAAGTCATCTTGCCCTTTTACTAAGTCATCAAACCACTGCCCATATGCATATAGACCATTAATGATACTTACTGCAATTAATCCAATTGTCATACATGTTATTTATTCCCCATCCTCTTCCATTACCCACAGACATTGCTGCTGTTCTCCATTGCTGCTGCTTTCTCTTTCCCACAAGTTCTACAGCTCCACCTTCACACCTGTCCTCCTGGCAGGTCCTTGTGATGGATCTGGAGATGCTCTGTAACCCAGTATTACTGCACGTACCCAAGGTTTTGCTTCTCTGCAAAGTTAAATTTGATGGTCTAGAAGGAGATGCCGCAGAAAGGAATGAGCACTTTTTCTCCAGAACTGTAGCCTTGCCCATCCTGCTCCTCATTGTGGTAGAAACGTTCACATAAATCATATCTGGTTAAGAAAACACGGTGCACCCCAGGGTCATAAGACGTGTTTTTTTTCCCCATTTTCATTGAGCTTAATTATTCCTCATTTCTCCTTTTCTACACCAAATCAAGTTGCCACCTGCCACAATCACACTTGTCATTTCTTCAAGTGCTCAGTGATTGTCCCTTATCTCCAGAGGGATGAAATGTGCATCACCACCAAGATTCCCATCAAAATGTTAACACTGTTAGGCTGCATTTTAATTTTTTAAAATTAATTTTAAAGGGGCATTTTGCCACCATTTTCCCACGATTAAATACACAGCCGATGCAAAGAAACCCTTTGGCTGGAAACTGAATTTCATAACCCAAGTGCCATTCAAGGTGAGAAGAGGGTAATGGGCTGAGCAAGCAGGCAAGCCAAATCCACCATAAAGCTGGTTATTCCCGGGAGGGGGCTTTCTCAGGAGCTCAACATGGCCCTGGGAATAAAATTCCTTAATCGTAGGGTGTGGTGGCTGGGATCAAACATCATCATGACATGGCAAAGGAAAATGCATTTCTGCTGGGTAAATATTAAGACCGAGGTAAAACACTTTGAACAGGATATACTTATATTTTGATAACTACCCCATTATCCTCTTCTAAACAACTTTATTCTGTCAGTCATCAAACTGCAAAATAAACCCAAATGTGTCAGTAAAGGAAAGATCTCACACTATTAGTTAGTACCCAGTTCTGGTCTTGAAAGGAACATGAATTGAAATAAACAGGTTGCAAAAAAATTGCTTGTTACTTACAGGATGTCCTACTCTAGTTAAATCTTGCCCAGTATTGTGCTGACAGAAAAATAAAAGTAAACTTTTTTTTTTTTACTTTTTTTCTTCACAAAAACCTACGGTTTTGGTTTGGTGGGTTGTTTTTTTGTGTGGGTTTGTTTTTTTGTTTTTTTTTTGGCAGCTTTCCAAAGTATTTGAAAGGTATTTGAAGAACAGGAAAATAGTAATTTGGGATATTTTTTTTTAGGAACATTTAAAATTGCTGCTGGATAATTACTGGATGACTGCTACACACTGCTGTTTGCTTGTTTTCAAATGCCCGCCTTATAGCCAGCCATCTTCACAGGAGGTGACATTCAGGTATGACGATGCCCAGCTCCCCTAGGATTTCACTTTGACATATTTGGATTTTCACACTTGAAAGCAAGGCTTTCAACAAGCAAGCTGTTATCTGCAAAGGTGTGTAAATACTGCTCTTCCTCCACCTTCTAAGTCCTTCTCTTGGACACTGGTGGAGCTGCCAAGGGCAGAAACCCCATCACCTCCTAGCTCTGCAGGGACCACCTCTGTGTGAGCAGAATGGGAAAGGACTAGCAGAAAGAGAGAGAAACTGTTGCCCTGGGAAGCAACAGAATACATGCCAGGGCTGGACAGCAAGCAATTTCTGTGCTCCTCTTGCCTCTCTCAGCAATCCTGACTAAGTTCAAGAAACGTCTAGACGATGGCCTCAGTCCCAGGCTCTGATTTGGCAGTCCCTGTGTGGGGCCAGGGGTTGGACTCAATGGTCCTTCTGGGTCCCTTCCAACTCAGGGGACTCTAGGATTCTGTGATCTTCCACAGCATCATCGATGCTGTCAGCATGGTGTCTCACGGTGCAGTTGTGATGGGGACAGGAACAACATATCCACCAACACCTAGCTATGAGACATGACTTTAAGGTCACACAAGACAAGGAAATACCCTTAAATAATAAAGTTCTCACTCTCATCCTCAGTGTTTCGAGCATGTTTTGTACTCATCGCCCAGGAGCTAAGCCACGTTCTTTATCTACGGTTTTCTTCTTCCAGTCATCTTCTCAGACACCACTGCCCTCCAGTGATAAGTGCTGGGAGATGAAAAGCAAAAAAATGCCTTGGAGTACCCTTGGAGACACAGCCTTGCTACAGCCAACATCTTCCCCCGCGTCTGCTAGACTACAGCAACTTTCCAGCTAATTTAACCAAAAATACTCTCTGCCATGCTGCAGCTTGTGTTTCCTTCTGCTCATGACTGCAGTAACTATCCCAACCCAGCTGGGAGCTGCTTCCCTCTGACTGCAAAAAATAAAAAGGTTTTCTTGACACCGAAGCCATATTAGAGTCCCTCACAGCCCCAAAGTGCCAGGCACATTCCTATAGGCACGGGGTAAAGCAGAAGTCTAATGATCACAGAGTGATTTTATAAGGCAGAGTTGCCCACTCAGACCTCTCACAGCTTTCCAAATTACTTCAAATCTAGCTTTCCTGTGCTTGTGGCATTCCCACGAGAGCCTTCCCAGCACACAGATTTTCTTTTAACTTTCAAGAACTGTGGACTTTAGCAAGAGGGGATATTTGTTGTATTTGCTCCTTCTAGGGTTTTTTTTTAAGCTAAGTTTTTAAGTAAGTCCAGTAACTCCTCACCTGTCCTATTCAAAGCATAATCCCAGAATGACAGGAGTTGGTAGGAACCTCTGGAGATCATCCAGTCCAACCCTTGAGCAGGCTGCGCAGGACAGCGTCTGGGATCACAGGGTTTGAATGGCTGCAGAGACTCCAAAACCTCTCCAGGAGGTTGTGGAGTCTCTCCATCTCTCCTCAGCGTTCAAACCATTAAAAACAGGTCAGCTGTAAGCCACCCTTCAGAATGCATTTTTCAAGGGACCCCTTCCTGCTACACCCACGAATTCCAGCTATTAAAGTTGCCTTTTGGCTTAAAAATTACACCAAAAGACATCTGCCATACACACAAATTTTGGCACGCACGTTAAGCCACTCAAGAGGATTTGGGAATATTTGATCAGGATCTCAGCACATTAACTGCTCAAGAAATTGTCCCCAGTTGTCCTTCCCACTTTCATAGAGCACAGGATATGTAATACAGAGCATGGCTCTTGGGCCAATCCACAGCATATGAAACCTTAAAGAGATTAAAGAAATTAAACATGGACAATATCGCAGGTAGAGACAAAAATAGAAAGTATAATTACAAGATTCAGGACCTGATCCCTTATTACCAACAACTGAACAGAAACTGGTATTTATTTTTAAGCAGAATCCGTCATTAAAAAAAAAAATCACCATCAGGATTTTAAATCTTTTATAGAAGCTTCCCACAAAGAGCAAAGCCCAATGGAAATAGCTCAGAATTCCCACCCTGTTGCGCTCGCAGGAATCAGTCAGCTTCACACTGTCCTCTGTTACTGCAATCCACCTGCCAGAAAACTCCACCATTCAGGCACTGATGTCCCGAACCTGTTTCCCACCTGCACAGTTACCTTCTGGACCTCTGATGATAATTAATCCTTTGTTTTCTGCCCATGTGACTGAGAGCTGTTTGCATCTTACATTCACAGGATCAGCCTGTAATTAATTTACTGTGACAAGGACATCATGGGGTATGTTTTTATCCCATTCTATGTACCAGTAATTCTCAAAACCACAAATGCACCAAGAAAGCCAATGCCAAAGGAGTGCAAATTCAAACCAATTTAAGTCAAAACTTTCTTTACACTTAGTTACATCTTCAGCCTTTTTTTTTCCTACTGTTTCTAATCCAAATCATACATCACTGCAGGTCAGGAAGACTTTAATACTGCTGCTGCACCAATGTGAGCTAACCATAACACACCCCTGTTAAAGCTCCACTTGATAACGTTCTCCTGTACAACAAAGAAATGTTTCCAAGCCCTAGAGAGAGCAGCCTCAGGGTCTGTAACAGTGTACAACATGCCTTGTTTTTTCAATGGCCAACTCTAATGGTCCCTCACTCTTCCAAGGATAGAGCAGCATCTCTTGGGAAGGGAAACACAATGTGAAGCTTCTTTAGTGTGTCCTTCACAGCTCATCGTCGCAGGGGGAAAGACATCTGTTGTATTTCAGGACTGGATGCAGTTTCCTGTGCTAACTGATGTTTGAACTAAATGAGAAGTCCTACCTGCTCTGCTGGTTGGAGTGCATTACAGAAGGCCTCCCAAAACCAACAGAAGGCTTTATCAGCCAGGCTCAACAGGAGAGAAGGATTCAAATGAGCATTTTTATTCAGCCCAGTATTATTTAAATCAATTAATTTTTGCCACAGTGAAACATTTCCCCTCAACGCAAGTTTTTTAGGATTTATTCAATTTTCCACCTGAGACAAGGGGAAGCCACTTAATAACAAAGCAGATCTCACCAATCTAGCCATCGAGCCCCAATCTGAACTGAAACTGGTGGAGGCAACAGAGCGGGAGGTTAGTGGGTGAAAGAAGGCCTAGTCCTTATCTTGGGCTCGCCAGGATGGCACCTTAGCCTGTGCCAAATCCAGGTCTGCCCCTCCCTGGCTGCCTGACATGTCTGGTCTCCCAAACCACTAAAGCATTTGTTGACCCTTTTGCCATGAGGACTTGGTTGAGGCACAACCACCTTCCTGCCATGTTTGACTTCAAAGGGCTCATCACTTGGGAGTACTAAGCCACTGGCATCTCAGAAGCCTCAGCAAGGTTTTGTTTGGAGGGCCTTTGGTCTGCTCCCATCACTTTCAGCATCACAGCTACAGCAGGCAGGTGAGTCGAGGCAGTCTCCAAGGACAATGAGCCAGCCCACAGGACACAGCAGCAGCAGGACTGACTTAAAGTCCCTTTCTTCCCCAGTTACACGACCACCACCTGCTCCTTCTACCTCTCAAGACCCCACTGGACACAGCCAAGAGCTTTGGTTGCACTACTGGAGGAATAGTTGCTCCCCTTTGTAGTATTTTGCACAAAGCTTGGGCTTTGCTCCAAATATGAATTTGATGCAAAAATACATCACCATTTCTGCTTGCAGATACCTGTTTGGCTTGGTCTGGAGTATCCGAGCTCCTGCCACCACCACACGCATGGTCCTGAGCTCACCCCTCCTTTCCTCTGGCCATTCCAGCATCCCCTCCACACACACACCCCTCATTTGTGACTACATCACTTTATCACTAAAGTCACAAATATGCTCAAAGAGCATAAAAAAGCAAAAAGTAGAAAAACCACTATTAAAACAAGCACAAAAAAACAACCAAACGGGGCAGTCCTTATGTTTTCTGGCCCGGGGGTCATAGCAGAGGACAAAGCTCTTTTCGAAGCCTCTTGCCAAGCTCTGTTAGATATTTTCCAGGACCTACATCAACTTCACAGGCAACCAAGTGGATGTCTTGAGAAGGCTTTTTTTTTTTTTTCCCCAAAGTTTCTCATTAGTGAAGCTGCAGAGAGGGACTCAGTCCTATTTTAGTCCTTTCTATCTCATTTTACTTTGATACACTTCACTGCCCAGGGGGATTTTCACTAGAGAATTACCTTTTCCATGGCACAGTTCTGACAAAAACGGCACTTGCTGTGACTAAAAAAACCCAGCCAAATAAAGAGCGTTTGTGGCTGAGCAGTTTGCAGTACCATACATGCCTGCATCTACATGCTGCACTTAAAACACAGTGGCAAGCGAGTCACCAGACCCTTTTTCTCCTCCAAGTCAAGCGGTGCCCACCAGCTGCTGCAGGAAAATAACACAACACATATGCTCAATGCCATCCCCCATTTATATGTATGGTAGGGGTTTTTTTAATGAGCTCACATCAAAGACCTGACAGAGAAAAGCAGTTTATCACCACCTTGCCTGGGAGCACAGCTATAAGTTTAAAGCTTATATGCAATTGCCTTTTTAGGGGTTGGTAAGCAAAGCAAGCAAGTGCCAGGCAGGGGGAAGGTGGGGTACGTGATGATCTGGCAGCTGCCTGAAAGTCTGCCTGCCTGTAGTTTAGTTCCCCAAGGGAGCCACCACCAGCCTCATGACTTGAGGCATTTAAAAATAGGCAGAAGGAAGAATTTGCGATGACGCCGCTGGGAACAACTCCACGTCAGCTGGGGACGGGGGCAGCAGCTCACCCTCTGCCCATCCCAGGCCTGATCCTGCTCACAGGAACCACGCAGCCACTCCCTGGGCGATGCGGCGTCCATGTGAGCTGTTAACCATGAAGGTGGCTGTCAGGTTTGGGATGTCACGTCATAATGTCATAGCTTTTTCTCGGTGCAAAACTGAGCAATAAACAGTGAAGATAATATTTTGAGTATTTGTTTAAAAAGAAAACCCACACAGAAAAGATTTAATTCTGCCACCTTGCCCATCTTTTTTCCACAAGGTCCAAGGATCATCTCTTTTTTTTTTTATTTTTTTTTACTATTTCCTATATAAATTGTTTGATATTACTTCTGCAGGAGGGAGAAGGCAAAGCTCAGTTTAGCCACGTTTGGTGTACCATCATAGCACTAATGCCATTTTGCCCATGAGGAAGTGCCAATGGACACAACGGAAGAGGTGGTGTCAGTGACCAAGGCTGCCGGTGACAGACAGACAGACGCCACCCGATGCCTGTTGGGAGCGTGAATTCCCGGTGCTGTGGCTCACTTTTCACGTCTCCTGTGAGCTGAAGGAAAGCAGCATCCAGGGAGGGTGAGGAGGGCAACGGTAACTTCAGCCCATTAAAAATTCAAAGGAGGGAAATGGTTTCAATTGATTAACCATAAACGTTTGCTTCTCTCTCTAAAATCCTTCCGCTTCTTTTACTGACCTCAGACCTCTCGAGGGAACCAATGACCCATACCGTACCTCTTCCTACAGCACACCACCATGTGCTTCACTCGATATCCTCTACTGCCTCGTGCCACAAACTCAGTTGCTCCATTCAAATAATTAGAGGAGATCAACCAAGCAAAGACTCCAGCTCCCATTTCTATTGTTCCCTTCTCAATGTTTTCCAGCTATTCCCAAGTTATGCAACACCTGATCAAACTTCCCTCTTTCATTGGCCCAAAGAGAGAGGAACATACAACATGCTATGGATGCTGCAAGCAGCAAGAGTGGCGTTAGTCCTTCCTACGGCGATATGAGTCTAGTAAAGTCCTTAGGATCGTCGGTGTCAGTTGCACGGGACGAAGCATCCAAGGAGTGTTCCACCACAGCATGCTGGGAGCGGATCGGTGACAGGGAAATGAATGAAGAGAGGCTTTTTTTAGGATAGTAATTAATGCCAAATTTACTACTGTCACCTGGACCCTTCCTCCGAGTTTTGGAAAGTGATGCTGATTCTTGCAGAGATGTTGCTAAAGAGAAATAGCAGGTGATCAAAGGATTCAGAGATAGAAAAAGCTGCCTGTTAAAACTATTTAAGGCACAGCTGCTTAGCAGTAGCGGATACTAGGTGAGCTGTGGTCCCAAAGTGTCCCTTCCTTAGCTTAAAGACTGTCCTTAACACTACTCAAGTTGCAGCAAGTGACACATTTGCCCCCAGTAGTCAAAAAAAAAAAAAAAAAAAAGGCAAATGCTCATTTTCCAGCCTCCCAAGGCCTCGAGGGATACTGGTTACAGGTACCGAGGAAGCAGTTGGATTGTTTTTCACATAGAGGCCAAATGCAGGATCGATATTGCTTTAGTGGCTGGCAGATGATGAGATCATGTCTAAATTAACGCAACTCAGCCACCCAGCTGGGAGCTGAGTTCCCAGAAAGAGGGCTGCGGGCTGAAGGGCACAGCCCCGGCAGCCCAGGGAGGGAGAAGCTCCATTTTGCCTGTTTTGGGGTGGTTGGAGCAAAGCATGGGTTAAGCCATCAGCAGAGCAACCCTCCCCAGCTCTAAGGGTGGTGAACATGGCCATGGTGTAAGCCAAAACTGTGTTGAGGGGGGAGAGAAGAGATGGAGAAGCACATGGTGGTGCAGGTTATCCTTTTGCTTTATCTGGAAAAACCCAAGCAGCCCAGTCCAGGTTTGGAGATGACCCTTCCTTGAGTTAAGGATGAGAGACATCTCGTATTACTTGGTCCTAACCTGAGCAGTAAGCAAAGCTTGACTTTAGTAACCATGAGGTGGGTTGATCCTGCCATCAAACACCAGATTCTCACAAGCTCTGGAGCCAGGACCTAAGTAAAGTTGAGAGCATCTGCTCCGATCCTGCATCCACAGCACAGTACAGACCACCCTGAAGCCTTTAAAACTGAGCTTAAACTCCATGGGTGAACACAGACTCCCAACAACACATCCCCTTTAACACCTCAGACAAGGCAAAAGGTGGGAAAAGATAGGTAGGTGCCCAGATTTTATCTGGGGAACCATCCACAAGGCCACTGGGCCAGGGCTGTGAAGCTGAAACCACAACACACCCCAATACCTTGCCTTAAACGTTAGACCCCACTGCCATCTTGTGGCAAACGCTTCTCAAAAATAAAGTAAAAGAGGAGAAAAACTGGTTAAAAAAGTTGGGAACAAAGTTAGGTGGTGCAACGAGGAAGGACAGGTATTGGGAACAAGGTGGGGAAACTCATCACTTCTCCTAAATGATGCAGAGACTGAATCGATAGCGCCGTGCCAGGCACAGATTGGTGCGGAAAGACACAGAGACAGGATCATCCAAACCCAATCTGCATAGCTGAGGATATAATCACACATGTAAAGCGCAATTGCTTGTAGGGCCATGACTGCATTTTAGATATAGCTCTGGCATGTTAATCCCAACGACGATTTCATTGCTGTTTCAAAACATTTAACAGTTTCCAAAGTAATTTAACATCACCTGGGTTCAAATAAAGCTTGTCAGCTCCAATGAGCAGGATTAAGCCAGAATTAGATATTGCACCTCTGAATTACAGAATGCATTTGCTGGAATTTACCGAGAGGATGATTTAAAAGATGGGGGATTATAGTTCACGTTGATCATTTGCAAGGCACAAGGCATTGTCACGTGCCAAAAACCCACAGCTCAGCACCCCTCAGGTTTTCAAAACCCCCTCGCCACAGGAACAAGGCAGTCACAAAAATCTTTGTGATCCTTATCAGGGCATTAGTCCTCACCAAGTGCTTTGAGGGCACCTTGGCATTTACGTTTTTCATCGTTTATCATTTACAGCGCTAGCACCGTGGCAGAGCCTTTGCTTAGCAACTGGGCATCACTTCCTAGGAACTGCTTCCCCAGGCACTAGTGAAGTGCCTCAACCGCCGTCTCATCCTGCCGCACCGTAGATGGCTCTAATCACACTAGAAAAAGTAAAGACAAACTGCTTTGCCTTCTTTATATTGCAATTAGCGACCGCCAGATACTGTATCATACAGCATCAAACCTGTGCGGGATCCAGATCACTTACTGGGCTTAGGTTCAAGTGAATAAAAAGCTCACTGAGCAAATACAAATCCATGAATCATTGACAAGAAGCGTGTCTCTTTCCTCAACACGGATCCCCACTAGCAGGAACGGATCAAGAAAACAACAGGGAAGAATTATATTTGGAAAAACAGGCATAGAAAGTAGCAGTGTCCTGACTATTTTGGGGGAAAAAAACAAACAAACCCTGATTTACTTGGCATACACGTGACCTTCTACATGGAAATGCTTTGCTTTCTTCTGTAAAAACCTGTGCAATTAAGTCACCAGGAGAACTAACAGCATAAAAACATACTTCCAGACAAAAAAAAAGATAACAGGTCTTTCGATACCTTCCTATTTCCACAGCCCTTTCCTCAGATCTTTGCAAGTCTTTACAACTGTGACCCTGTTACTCACAGCAGGGACAGAGCGTGTTGCAAGAGCCCAGCTCTGCTTTCAGCTGGGATTTAACCACTTTCTGAGTTTCCAGCGTCCCATTCACTAGCATCAACTTCTTGAGAGTTTTAAGTGTCAGCATATATTACAGACAAGCCTGCCCTAAATAGAATTGATATATGCTTTTGATAGCTGTGTCTTTAGGTTCAGAGATTAAAAAAGCATTTGAAGGTTGACCCCAGACGTGGATAAAAAGGTTTCCATCAGCATTAATTTGAAATCAACACAGAAAACAAGCTAAACGTCATCTTGGGGTTTCTATAGGATGGACATTGTCTCTGGGTTTTAGCGAGAAGGTATTATCTGCCTCCAGCCTCATGGGGACTTGAAGGCTGGTGGAATGAACAGTTTAGATGATGCGATCGGCTGCTGTCACAAGCACACAGCCTGTTACAGGTCTGTAAGCAAGCCCCATAAATAAATTAGCCAAAACACTGTCAGCAGCTTTTAGACGAAAAAGCCAGAGAAACCCACAGAGACATTAAAGGAAGCTGGCACCAGACAGACCCACTTATACCTCAGCTCGGCATCAAAAAATGGGAAACATAGTCATCCTCTTGGCAGAGGCCGGCTGCAGCAAAGCTCTTTGCCCCAGCACCCAGGACACTGTAGCAGCAACCTGGAACCACATCAACAAGAACAATAAAGGAAAAAGAGGTTGTGGGGGCAGCGTGTTCCCTACGGCATGTAGCTGCCCGGCACTCTTCCGGCAACGAGACGGGAGAAGAATTAAACAGACCTTAATTAAAACCCAAGAGAAATCCCAAACTGGCTTGTTTACCATCGTCATGGCTCCCACGAACAAGGCCAAAGTACAGGAAGACACTGGGGGCATCAAAGTTCGATGGGAAATGCCCACAAGCCCCACGGAGAGTTTGTTCCCGCACATTGAAACACCATCCCTGGGTGATGGGGACTGTGCAGGCCAGGGGAAACGACCTTCACATCATCACATGGATGCAGCACTTTCTGACACTGGCCTCCGAACTGGAAACAGCAGGGAAAAAGTCTCAGGCAAAGTTTAAACCTCACTAGAACCATGAACAGGTTTAATACCTCCTAAATGAGTTAATAAACAGGAATGGGCACCAACGGCTCTGCCGCTGGTGCCAGCTCGCTGCCCCCCTTCCCCTGCAGTAGTTGAGGTTCGGGATGGCCATAGTCTTCAAAGAAAAGCAATGGCAAAGGAAAAAAAGTTAGAGCCAGGTTCCTTCTTCAGCTACAATACACTGCCCCTGCTTCGGGCAGGGGGTGCAAAGCAGTAATCCGGGGAATGATGAACCAACACGCTCTGCCTGCAAGGCCGGCAGCCACACACCTCCCCAGGCAAGGCAATTTGTGGGGTGATTTAAAAAAAGAGCCACAAAAAACAATAACTTTTTTTAAAGCCCAAATCCAACCGCTTCTCACCTTTAAATAAGCAAAGGGCAGGGGACAACTGCAGAAGAAGGGGCAGGAGTTTGGCCTGGGTGGAGGCAAGGCACGTTTTGTGTGAAGAATGAGGAGAGTGAGACGAACCCCCCACCACCACCACCAAATATGCCTGGCTATAAGAAACACCATGAGGCATGATTTCGCTGCAATAAATCGCTATGCACAGAAGCAGCCACACCGCATACCACTCCAGGAGCGCCGGAGCAACAGCTCCTCCCAAGAGGAGGGTGACACTCGGCCCCACGTCCCCACAGAACTTGCACACTCCCGCAGAATTTGCACACTCCCACAGTGACTTCCCCGTCACGCTCAGAATCCCCCAGGAGCGGTGCAGCAGCACGCTCCCCCGTTTTCACAAGGTGTATGAAGGCAAGAGGGTCACACACTCGAAACGCTCAGAGACCCCAGCATGAGTGATGCTGACCCCATGGCCACCTCCCTCACCCCCCCAGCAATAAACCCACCGTGGGTGCCCGACGCTATTGCAGGGGGATGAGCAGAGACGACGCACTGGTGCAAAGCCCACGGGTAGAGGAGCGTGGGCTTTCGTTTTCTGGGACTTCGTTGGGAGGATGGGGTCGAGAAACGGGGTCCGGGGGGGAGGGGAGGGCAGCACCTGCCCCGGAGACGAGCCGGGAGGGGGCTACCAGCCGGGGCTGGCTCTCGGGCAACGGCCAAACAACTTCCCGGCCCCGCCACAAACTTTTCCCAGCGCCGGGGAAGCACCGCCGCCTACCCCCGCCCTTCCCCAGCCGAGCATCCCCCCGGGGAGCCCGAGCAGAGCCGCGGCGGGGATGGGAAGAGAAGGGGGGGCGGGCAGCCGGTAATGGGTCATCCGATCCCCCGCAGGGCTTCTTCCCGGCGGCTGAAAGCCACTAAATGTGCCCGGCGCTCCCCCCCTCCCTCGCCCCAGGCACGATCGATGGCGTTTCTCCGGGGACCCGGGGTGGGGGGACGTGATGTCCTCTCCCCCTCCATCTCGGGAAGGGTTTTTGCGAGGCGGGAAGGGGAGCGTGGGGTGGGGGCGGGGGGCTGCGGTGTGCCCGTCCCTACCTCTCAGCTTTGGTGAACTTGCGGAAAGCCTGGCGGAGGTCGTGGAAGGAGCGGTAGGTCTGCGGCTCGGCAGAGATGCCCTGCGCCCGGGTGGTGCGGGGCCCGATGTGCGGGCTGGGGGCCGGCAGCACCGACTGGCATTTGTGCAGCCGCCGGCGCAGCTCCTGGATCTCCTCGTCCTTCTCTCCTAAGCGCCGCTCCAGCTCCTTGATCCGTTCCTCCTTCAGCAGCAGCAGCTTGGTGAAGTCCCCTTCCAGCTCGGTCATTTTGGGGTTGCCCCCCCACCCCGTCGCACTAGTACCGAGCCGGTCCCGGGCCGGGCCGGGCAGCTCTCATCGAGGAACCCTTCGCAGCCGCCGCGGCAGCGGCCGGATCCGCTCCCCGAGAGAGGGGCGGGGGGGTGAGAGGGGGTGGGAAGGCGGCTTCTGCCCGCCCCGGGTCAGGGCAGCGGTCCCGGCATCCCCAAACGCCGCCTGGAGCTCCGCCGGCAGCCGGCGAGCGGGAAAGCAGGAGAAGGGGAAGGGGTGAAACACCCAAAAATAAAACAGAAAGAAGGAAAAGAGGAAGGGGGGAAAGACAAGAAAAGGGGAAAGAGCTTTTGTGCCACTCTGCGAGGCTGGGATCCTGGAAATAGCAACAATTACCATGTGATCGGAGGGTGACGCAGCTCCTTGTAACTGGAGCCGAAGACTTGGGATTCAAACGAACACTTCATAAATATTAAATTGCCTTCTGCTAATGAGCCTCGTGGAGCCGCCCCTCGCCCCGCCCGGCCCTTCCTCGCGGCAGCTCAGCATCCCACCGCTGGCTCACCCCCATCACCCGCTGCTGCGTTATCCCTCCTTGGCACCCCAGTCCCTCCCGGGTACCCCCATCCCAGGAGTATCCGACCTCTGTCCTTAGCATGAAAGTCTGCATCCCTCCCTGACACAACATCCCACATAACTCCACGCTGGGGTACCCCACATACCTCCCTCTCCCTCCCAGGCTTGTGTTCCCACCGTTCTCCAGCTGCCCCACAACCCTGCCCTCCAGGTCACCCCACAACACACGTCAGCCACCCCCATCGTGCTGTGGGGCATTCAACTCCCCCCACACCAGGTACCCCTCATCTCAGCATGCATGGATAGTCTGTGCCTTGCTTTAGAGCCCCTCAGGGGGGATGTTGGTTGGGGCTAGAGGGAGGCAGCCTGAGTGCTTGCCAGCAGCTCCGAGGCAGCAGGAACTTGCCCTTTCTGGACTTATTTAGAAAAGCCCATCATGCATGTAAATTTTTAATGCTGGCTGGCAAAGGGCACCATAGGCTCCCCTATCACATTTCCTTTCCAAACCACCCCCACTTCCAGGAAGGAGGGCAGGAGCCCCTTACTGCAGGCAGCCAGGCCTTGGGCACAGAATGAACCCAGAAACCCCTCAGGGTCTGCACCCATCCTGTGACACCCCTGGGGTTTTGTAACCCAGGTTTGGGGTTCACAGGCCTGCTAGGGCAGCTGAGCTGTGCTGGGAGGTCAAGGCTCTATCAAAGGAGTCTTTAATAAGTGGAAGAATCAATTAGCACTCTCTTTTAACCAGTTAGGGGTGGTGGGGCTGCTCTTTTCTGTCCCTCCAGCCTTTCACGCATGGTTGGAAACTCTGGGGTCAGAGCTGCTCCTGGTTCCCCAGCCCAGGAACATCTCTGGGGCCAAGGGGTGGGACAGGGCTGAGGGGGTCAAGCGTATGTATGCGTGTGTGTGTGTTGGGGGGGTGTAATAATTAAAAACCTACTGCTAATAATTACATTTTGCTTTATTAAAAGGCAAAGGGCGCCACCTCGTGTAGGGAACGATCGTCTGGATCAGGCACAGATCCACAGCTGGACAGACTGACTGGCCATCTGCCCATCCACACACTGCTCTGGAGGGATGGGGGAATGCTGTGGGGGGACAGCCCAGAGCTCGAACCCTTTGTGATATGTTTCTCTGTTAAAATCTTGTTTCTCAGGAACAAGGTTTCATTTAGGACACCCTTTCCCCACCCCAGGATTCCCACATTCCTCAGGTTTGTGAAAGTACTTGCTGCAGGGGAACTAGAGAAAGAAATGCACCAGGAAATACATCATTTCCTTATAAAACACACAATTACACAGCCAGATTTCACGAGTATCAAACCAGGCTTTCCAGGATTACCTTTTAAACTCACTGCTTGTTACCCATATTCAAGGGCCACCTGTAATCTGTGGCCTCCACGCAGAAAACAAGACCCCAAAATGACCATAATTTGAGAGATAACTGAGTGACACACGAGCACTTCATACCCTGTTTGTGTGCAGTCACAAGATGGTTTTAATTTCAGGCAGAGGTAGTCCTCAGTCCCTGGGAACATGAAGGATGGGAGGATGCAGGGGGTGGGATGCTCCTCCGTGCGGGGTGGGGATGGTCCTTCCCAGAGTCCTTGGGGTCCACAGTGTTGCTGAAAGCCCCAGTCCCCAAGGTATGTGAACTCCTGGAGAATTTCAGGATCTAGTAACTTCAGAAAAAACATCTCACTTCGGTAACTGCCAAGACACACTGCAGTAATGCCAAAGCCGACCAGAAAACCAGCAGATTACATGTAAAAAAACCCCAAACCCTAAATATACTTGGATCAAACATGTTTGGACAGCACACAGAGCCAATCTGTAGGGGTTTTGCACTCACATTGGCCACACTGCTGCTATTCCACATCCCTTTCTTTCCTGACCAAGGAAAGTGAGACCTCTGACAAGCGGTGGTCACAAAGACCATTCCCAAATATAATTTCATCTTTTTGCCCTACAATGGTCATGTGTGCATCAGGAGGAGGATGCAGCTTTCCCCAAACACTCTTTTTGTGCAATTGCATGTTTGTGCCCCTGTAACAGTGCTTGGAGCAGTTTCGTAGCAGTGTAAAGAGAGAACTCCAAGCAAACTGAATTAAGTATAATTCTATATTCACCATGAATTAAAACAATGGGTATGACCTTGTCATGGGCACCGTGTGCTGAACTGGCTCTCTGGTCTTCCCTGTTACACTGATGAACCCTGAATACACTGCCTGTGACCATCTCTGTTGCCAGATTGAGTATTTACTGAGAAGAAACGATCTCTGGAACAGAGGAGAGTAGAGGCAGGTCTCAACCTGCCTCCTCACCCATGCAACCTCAGCTTTAAGTGTACAAGCAGACTGGTACGTGATCATTATTAATATCCCATCTGGCTCGGGTTGCTTGGGAGTCACAGCAGGGGAAACACGCTCAGATGTCTGCTGTGGATCTAGCTTAAGGTCTGTGTGTATATTTATAGGTATAACACGCAGGCACCACTGAGAAAAGGCATTTAATTGGGTCCATGAGCTTATTGACCACCACAGGGAGTCACCAACGAGCATCAACCATGTTACAATCAGCAATGGCCACAGCTTTGGGTCAGCTCTTGAGGATGCCCGAGTAAACATTACCCACAGAACAAGTGGTTTGTGTTACCCATAGAGCTTGTGGAATCACAGCCTGTCCTCAGTCCCTCCATCCCACCAGTCACCTTTAGCATCCATCAGCCTTTCCAGGAATCTCCACATAGCCTAAAGCAACCAAGGTTTTATCTAATGATGAGCATCTTTTGAGAGGTTCAGAGAGAAAACACAGCCTGCCACAAAACATCAGCAAGAAGAATTAAGTGCTGAGCAGGGCCAGACATCTTAATTGGCTTTGACTCTCTGAAGTCCTCCAGACACCCCATGTATACGAAAAAAAAAAAAAACCCAGACAGGGAACCCTTCAGGACAGGCAGGTTTCAAGCAGCACAGCCAGCAACCTTGCAGCAAGGACAGGGCTTAGTGTTACTCCCTATTCTCCTTGGGCAGGAGGTGTGGGTAGTTACATGCCCTACCTTTCCCACAAATTCACCAGACAGATGTAGAAAACACCACCACAGCCATTTATCCTGGCCAGCACCCCTACACACACACCACCCCATATTAATATTTTGCTTTTAAGATGGGGACATGAGCAGTTATTGCCAGTGGAAGTGATGGGGACAACATCTTCTTGTAGCCCAGGTAGCTCCCACAACAGCAGCAGAAAGTTTTACAACCAGATAGTTGTTGGTGCCTTTTATTAGCACTTGATTAAAATGCAGCTCCTGAATCAGAGCGACGATGCCCCAAGGGATTAGAGTTCATCCAAGGAAAGACCACAACAGGTCCTGTAAGGATGGGCAATGTTTTGCCTGATACTCCGATACCAGAGCATCCCAAACAAGTGACTCCCCCTGTTCCCATGACCAACTCCCAGCTGCAGATGAGCATCCGCAGCAGCAACTTTTCACACACAACAGAGGCAAAACACAATATGATGCTGGAAGTAACCCAGTTGGCTTTGTCCAGAGCTTATTTTCTTGTCTCCCAGCAGCTTTTCTTGTCTGAAGCAGCATAGAAGACAGTTTACAGAAAGTAGATAAGTAAAATATGCCAGCTATCGAACCCAGGAAGGATCAGCGCCTTCATTTCACATGCAAGCTCCTTCTAATAAAGGCAGATCACTTTGTAAGCCCAAAGCACGCAGACATTACTCAGATGAGAGCTGTAATTATCCTGCTGGAAGCTGTGCCAGCTATCCCTTAGTGTAACTTTAACAGAGTATCAAAGGTGATGCTGGATTTTTATAAAATCAATACCCTGGCTTTTATTCTGCCCGTACTGCCCCCACTGTTTCTCTTTTCAACTCACTTTTGCAAGTGAAAAAGCCTGTGCAGCAAGAGTGGACTGGAGGTCACAGCACTGCACGTTTTAGAGGAGCCACAGAAGTCAGTACATCCCCCATGCTAAAAAAATATTAAAGATTAGAAAAACAACAGTATTTATGATCTATTTAAATAGCAATAAAAGTTTAAACATATTTCCCCCCTCCCTTAACATCAGCTAAAGTTTTGGGGCAGCTTCTCAAGGGATGCAGCTGCCTTACAGACCAGAGGACAAGGATGGAGCTCTACGTAGGACTTTACAGTGCTTAGGGGGGTTCACACCTGCATTTATAGAGGGGCAGCATTAATTAAGGAATCCAGAAAAGAGGGGGGGTTTGTTTGTTTTGAAGGGCAGCAGATATTTCATATATGCCTATGTAGAGATGCAGTGCAAGAGAAGATGTGGCCACACATCCCCACATCCTGGGTGCAATGGATATGCCCCTCCCTGCCCCTCAGTCACACTGTCACAGCATCGCCCAGCCCTGGCTTGTTGGCACAGCCCTGCCCCATCCCCACCTTCCAGCTGCTGTAAAGCACAGCTCTGGAATAGGTGTGATGCCAAAAGCAGGGCAGGACCAGATCTAGCCCTCATTGGGTGCAGACAGAGCCCTGGAGCTCCCTACCTTCCAGATTTTTCTTTTTAATCACTTCTTTCTCATCCCACACACAAGAAAACTTGTTATGGGAGGGCATTTAAAGATTACACAGAGGAAGGATTATTTTTGTGCTGTTCCATCTTCAACAAACATCATTTTGGTCCCTGTTTTACCAGGTAATTTAATAAACTGCGTCACCTCCTCAGTGTCTAATTCATTAACAGCTATGAGGCTGTTTCACCATTCCCAAGTTGGGAAGTAGACAGCATCCACACAGAGTTTTCTTTGCACAGGGAAATGCAGGAGAGAGATTTATATTAAAAACCAACCTTCTCAATCCCCCAGCAGCTGACATACGGAGCAGCCTGCGTGTTGAGCTCCTTGCAGAGCTTCTTACTGCCTTCTCTTGCTGCCTGATGCCTTTGAAAAGAGCTGGCTTTGGGCAGAGAGCCGCATGTGAGGATGGATACACTGTCTGTCTTACAGCTGTAATCCCTGCAGCTACTAAAGTGTGTAAGAAGTACGTTCTAGATCACAGAAACCATCTGGCAGTGCTGCTCAAGCCTTTCAACAGAACCAGACTGAAGACCAGTGGCATTCTGGGCTGCACCACAAGAACTGTGGCCAGCAGATAGAGAAAGAGGATTCCACCACCTGCTCTGCTCTGGTGAGACCTCCCTGCAGTGCTGTGTTCAGCAATGGTGTCCCCAGTACAATAAAGATGTAGAGGTGTTGGAGCAAGTTCAGAGGAGGGCACAAAGATGATCAGGGGCTGGAACACCTGGGCTGGCTCAGTCTACAGAAGAGAAGGCTGCAGGGAGACGCCTGAGCCCCTTCCAGTCCCTGAAGGGCCTACAGGAAAGCTGGGAAGGACTGTTTGTAAGGGCATGGAGCGATAGGATGAGGGGCAATGGTTAAAACTAGAACTGGGCAGGTTTAGATGAGACCTTAGGAAGAAGTTCTTCCCTCTGAGGGTAGTGAAACACCGGCACAGGTTGCCCAGAGAAGTGATGGAAGTCCCATCCCTGGAGACATCCAAGGTCAGGCTTGATGGGCGCTGAGCAACCTGCTCTAGTTCAAGGTGTCCCTGCTTGCTGCAGGGGTGGGACTAGATGGCCTTTGAGGGTCCCTGTCAACCCAACAGAGTCTGTGAATTTCACACACAATTACAGCCAATCAAAACTTCTTGCAAAATGATGTAACAGGCACTGATAGCTGCCACTTGGAGAAAACTATTCTGATCACAAATATGCAGGATTTTGGCCTATAAATATCATTAATTAGCTCACAGAAATATTTAGATTAAATATTTTTTATTGCAGTGGAAGTGCTTCCTCCTTGGCTTCTCCTCCGGGTTTCAGCACACTTTCTCCCTGTTGCTTATGACTTACTGCCTGCATACAGCCCCATAGGTACAGCAGGGAGGAAAATAAACCCCTCTGGCAACTCCAAGGATAGCAGGGATTTCATTCTAGCTTTATTCAGCCCAATCCCCCAGGCCCCACGTGGGTTTTGGCACGTTATGGTGTAAATAATATTAACTCTCCCCTCTGTGCCCAGCTACACACGCTCCCAGACACGGTCCCTTTCATTCCACGGGCAGCCGTGACGTACAGCACTCTTGTTTCCCCCTCCTTCACCATCCCGCTGCAACCCCACAAGGATGGCAAAGAGCACCTTTTAGTATGGAGAGGGTAAAAAACCCCATAAAAATAATTAACAGCACAAGCAAGACCCGTTGGGGCTACAAATATTTGTCATCTGGATTTAGGTGTTTAAATCCTCTGAACACATAGACCTGAATTCCTGTTGGTTTTGTTGTCAGGTATTTTTTTTTTTACTCTATACTATCCCAGAGGAGTTTTTCTCTCCACCTTTGTGGTTCTGGAGGCGGTATATCCTCACTCCCCTTCCACACGTGATCATTTCTACAGTATGTTGGATATGCAGAAAATGAGAGCTTTGTCCTAAGGCAATAAAAATAAATCTATTTTTGCCAAGCTTGTGCGTTCCCCCCCCCCCACCTCACCTTTTAAACAGAAGCTTGTCATGTAATAAACTTTTCTACCACCTCCATCACTTGCAAGTTTGGGTGCAAACTTTTCTGAACTGTCTTTTCTATCAAGATTTTTAAAAATGTATATTGAAAAGAGTAAATCTATAACAAAAATCCTTTTACCTTTCAAGAAAACTCATCTTCCAGAGCATCTCAGCTCTTCTGCAACCCTAACCTGGAATGGTAGCAGATACATTTGAAACACCCCTCAATTTCTTGAAAGGCAGAAAGAAGAAACCAGAGCAGTATGTCTCAGAAAAGCACCAAGAGACCATGCGCAGGAGGAGGAATAAAGCCTGTTGAAGAACATCACCCAAGACACGTGCAAAACAGCACATTTATAACCTAAATCTTGGCAAAGCCAGAGCCAGCACATACACATGAGGGGTTACCACAGGGGGCAAAGTGACTTCAGGAGTTGTAGGAATCCAAACCTGAGAATATACATTTTTCTGACATGAGCCCTGTCACAGCACTTTCTCGTTCTTGCAAAACCACAGGAATGAAAGCCTTTGCACCATTCACACCTCTGTCCAGGGAGAAAAAAATGCCTCTCTAAAAATGAGCTACCACACTCAGTATTTAGGTGTCCCCAGCATAGATGTTCTCAGCATGGCAAACATGGCCTGGGAATGGCATTATTTCTTGTTCTGAGACCTGGAAAATATTTAATCCTAAATATTGAATCCCAGTGTCTCATCCTTCAGAGACAGAGGGGGAAAAGACACGCAGTACGAAAAGCTAAGCTCTTGATCAAGTGGTTGCTTTGAGGTTTCTGTTGGGAAGCAACACAATGAACCAGTCTTCTGACCTCCTGCAAGACTGTGTCAGGCTATGACACTGTCCTTCACTGCTCTTGAACCAAACAGTTGATTCCCAGGTGAGCAGTCTGAGCTGCTTTCCACGCTTTTGTGGAAAAACACAGATCTTGCATTCCCATCTCCTTTTGTTGCATGGTAGTGCTCTCCAGATGAGCAAAATACACTGATGTGCTTCTAGGTAAGAACTCCTCCTTGCCCAACTATTGTCATGGAAAGATACACTCATGCTAATTGTTGTTTTGCCTCCTTTCTGAAGAATATACTTCTAGTCTGTGTCAACAGTACAAGTTCAACATGCCTGGGTCTCTTCAAAGCAAAACATCTGAAGTCAAGGAAACGACAGGTCACTGACATCCATCAGAGGTTTCTTTGCCACCATGAGGATGACCAAAGGTTGCCTGAAGGTCCAAGTATCAATTTAATTGCTGCCACTACTATGTCATCCAAGAGACATGGGCCCCTCTAAGGGTTTCAGGGTCTTTTCAGGTAAGTTAGAACAGGCACCCACTCTTACACCAGGTACCAACTGCACCCAGGTGGGGATCTCCAGCCCAATCTCACTCTCAGCAGGGTCAGTGACACAGCTACAGCATGCTGCCCAGGGCCATGTTCAGGCAAGTCAGGGCATCTCCATCTCAAGACAGAGATACCTTAGTGGATTTTTGGGAGGTGGGGGGGGGGGAGGAGCAGGGGGCAAAACTATCATATTTATTCCCCCACCAGAAGAAATCACAGATCAAGACCTAAGAACAACCACCTCAGATAGGGAAAGAAGTCAGAAACAATTGACAAAGAGCAAGAGAAGCAGTTTATTGGAGAAACCAAAGACCTTTCACTACCATGTAACACAAGGAGGTCACACCATGGACTGCTACACAAGAGGCACAGAAGAGGTTTGCAACCCAAGTCCACAGGACACAGAGCACCAAAGTCACCTCTTCTCCCTGAGCTTCCAAAGCACTTTGGCTTTGGTTTCCAAAGCAGTAAGCCCAGGTTTAACATCTCCCAACCTGCTGCAGACCATTGACAGTCAGAGAACAAAGTGCCTCCATCCTTTTGGCTCTGTGCGTTGTATCATGCCTAATAACATCAGTGTCAGAGGGCAACATCCAGCAGCAGAACACAGCTGCTGACAGCCACCTGACCACCACAAATACATTAAGCCACCAACAGTCTATTTGGAGACTGAAACATTTCTGTAAAATGCTCAGCATCTCATCTGTGACAAATTTAAAAAGCTTTCCACTCCTTAGAATCATGTTCAATTGCCAAAATAAAACCAGTGTGCTAAGCATGACAACGGATTGTTATCTTGGGAAGATGACACTAGGCCTGAGCACCCCTCCATGTTTATATTTGATCGGCTCCAAAAACAGGCTTCACTATGCCCGGGGTATTTGAAGAAATCTACTTTGAGGTATAATCCATCTTTTCCTTTCTGAGATCTGCTAATGCCTTGCCTTTAAATATAGTGTTAGAGATGAGAACCCTTGTAAACAACAAAAAGAAACTCACACAAAAATGGCTCTTTAAAATTGGGAAGGTGACAAAGCTGATGGAAAATGACCATTGCCTGTTTTGCTATAAAGGAGACATTGAGCAACAGCAGCACTGGAAGTGCACCAGTCCCATGCCAAGAAATGTGCCTATGGAATCTGTATATAAATTTCAAGCCATGTCTGTAGGGGATGCAGTGATTTGCAAGCATGGCCTTGGACTTCATGTTCATTTTTCCACAAAATTACTCTTGCCTTAAGCTATTCCAACTTAAGAAACCCGTCAAGGGTTGCTTTCAGGAAGTGACAACACATGCAGTCACTCTAGCTCAGTATATCACTCCCAGCACCAGACTCCATTTGGAGGCACTGGGGTGGGTGTTGCTTCCAGCACCGCCAACTCTCCAGCTACAGCAGGTTGCTTAGAGCAGTGTCTGGGTGCATCAGAGTGGTCCCCAAGGCCAGGCATCCCTCACCACTCAGGGTCATGTCCCAGGACTGGCCTTCCATCCATCCACAAGTCTCCAGTAACAATCCCCATTCCTCATTTTGGTATCGCAGCCCAACTCCTGGACAACACAGTCATTAATGCCACTATTTATTATTCTTTTATTACTTGGCTTTGGAACCAGCTTTTCTAGGACACCATATGCTGTTTCTCAGACACACCAGAAATAACTGACTGAGACCTGCTAGCACACTGTGACATCCCAATCTCGTGCCGGCACATGAAGCCTTTTGACTTCTACATCTTCATTCCTGTGTTTAGGTGTTTAACTGTTTATTTTGTTTTCTTTCAGCAAAGCCTGCATGCTTGGAGCACATCCTGTCACTTCACAGTCTTTCTTTGTATTTCCACAGCATTTTAACAGTAGTGTAGCTCCCCAGCAGAGCTGTGAGAAATTAATATACCAAATAGCAACATTCCTTCCCACTTCAGTTTTCCCTCACTTCAGCGATATTTTTACCTCATTTTCTTGAAGGACTTGGTGCTTTCTAAACACATTCTCATTTTAAAACCTCAAGCAACTTCTACACCCTTTATTTTTGGATGTTACTGACCAGAGAAACAACTCAAAGATCCTGAGCTGCCTGCAACCTCTTCCTTAGAAATAGGTGCCTTTTTTTTCCACAATCAAATACTTTCTGGCTAAGGAATAGCACCATGCACTGCTCACTACAAGTGTTCACACTGTCTTGGAAGGGGGAGAATTAATTATGAGCCCCCACTGGTTTGCAAAGGTGCTGTGAAGCATATAGTCAATGCTGTGAAGCATATAGTCAATGCTGACTTGAGCGGCAAAGGTCTTATTTCAAACAGAACAGTGCAAGCAAATTAACAAAGGCTCATCACATTGGGTGCAAACAGATCAGGGAGGCACCACAGTTGGGGACATGATTTTTGGTTTAAATCTAGCAGATGTTTACAGTGAAAAATGGAAAGGGTTATCAGTGCTAGTGAAAAGCCTTGGGTATGATAAGAGCATGTAGTGGTTGCAAACTGTCTTTAGAAGCAGCGTTGCCTGGGTTTGGTTTATTGTGATTTTGGTGTGGGGTTCCCCCCTCCCTGCCCCCAAAGTCCAAAGCTATGTTTATGACATTTTATGCTTTCTTTCAAAGATAAAATCACAAGTTGAGCAAGAGGTGCCTAAGACCGAGGGGGCCCCTGCAGCACAGACCAGCTCAGTGCGGAGAGCAGAACTAGCAAGAACAGATGCCTTTTTAAGTACAAATTAATATTTTTCCTCCAGTCAATTTGTTCTTCACTTAAGCATTTTATGCATCACCTGCTTCCTATGCTAGAGCCTGAAAACTGCTAGATAAGCACGCTTTGCTGCCATGAACCACCTTATTCATCAGCTAAGAGACAACGCTTTTCAGAGTAAAAGGGCAGGGGAGAATTGCTATTTGGCATCACTGTTCACCATCCAGACCAAGATGTGTTTATGCATATATTAAGAAAAAAAACAGCCATCAAGGTGATGGAACCAGGTGTATTATTTTAGAAATCTCGCTCCCCACCTTGCTTTCCAAACTCAGTCTCACAGACAAAACAGCCTCTTGCTTTCACCAGGTGTACCCAGCTGAACACATCCTTGTAAGCACCAGCAAAGCTTTGTGGCAGCTCAGCTGGGAAGGGAGTTTACAGCCAGCCTCCAATACCTGCTCATGGCTGGGTATAAAGCCTTTCCATCCCCCTTTTCACCCAGTAAAAAACTTCTGAGATCCACAAATCAGGCTTCAAAACAATTTCAGATCTTTGGCAGACATTTTTCCTATTACAACAGGATTTTTACCATCTCATTATCTGCACACTCCTTCCCCCCCCCAATCATAACTTCTATCACCTATCAATTTGAAGTATGGGAAGCACTCTGGCTGAACCTACACTTGAAGATGCACACACTGAGCTATACTCTAAAAATCTGTGTTAAAAAAGACAATATGAAATTCCTTTTCCCACTAGCGATAAAAGGGACTTGCCACCCACATGCAAGATCCCCATTACACTGATTCTGTCTACACCATGGTCACACAAGAGGATACAATATAGTACTTGCACTAAAGAAGTCTGAGAAATCCTCAGCCTAGTCAGGATTTTTGGGTTGATGGTTGTAATATCTTTCTGCAGAAATCCCATATCTAAATCACCCAGAGCTCTGCATCTTAGATCACAGAATCACAAGGTTGGAAAAGACCTTCCAGATCATCAAGTCCAACCATTCCCATCCTATGCTAAACCAGATGCCTGCTAGAACCCAATTACTTTTCAGAAGTTATTGACATGCAGCTGAAATTCACCCAAATATCCTCATTTTAGTTAAAAATATTTTTTTAAAAAAATCAAAGTGCAGTTGCATGGTGCCAGCTTAATGCAGTCACAGCCTGGCCAGTGCCCCTGCACTCACACTTCAATGAGGCTTAGTGTCCAATGCATCTCTAGGAAAAAAGAAACAATGATCTTCACAGGGTTTTGTATTACCACTGACTTGTGTTGTATGGTGCATACAACCCACACACTCCCACTCTGAACTCTTTACTCTGGCCTCCAATTTGAAAAAAAAACCCTGCCCACTGGCATCCCATGTCCTAACCACAAGGGTCCTGTTCACCATGTGTCCTGCCCTGGAGCAAGTCGCAAGAGGAACAGCTGTTGCTACATATTCCCTCCATAACTTTCCTACTCTATACAGAATATATAGAGTCCGCTTCTTTATGGGGATACACCATCCTCTATGCTCTCTTTGGCTTTAACTCCCTGCAAATATGGCAGCTCCAGCTGAAGTCAGGGCTTGCTTGATCTGGGTTTGCTCCTGCTCAACGCACCACTGGTACCGCCTCCTGTGAACACACCTCTACCTTGGAGCTGGACTCTCACACCTTTTGTTTTTGCTCTGCCCACACAACTTACTCCCAGATTCACCCGGGGAGGGGAATTGTGAGTTGTGGTGGAGAAAACAGGCTGAACTATTCTCACCTAGTCCTTCAATTTTTAAAGCTTCTTTCATATTTAAGCAGTGATCTTCCCACCATCTCCACTCAGCTTTGGAGTACTTAATGAGAAGACACCTTTGAACAACCTAACTAAAAATAAATAATTATTTTTTTTTTAAATCCGTGCCTTCTTGGTTTCCTTGCAAATGAGAAACATCACAAAGCCTCACTCTTCCCAATCAGGTTCATATTCTCCCACTGTCTACACCAACATCCAGTTCATCCCCATCCAACAGCAGGACACTGAAGACTTCTTATATCTCCATCCCAGTAAAACTTGAGGAGCTTAAGGAAAAAGAGTACAAGATGCCCAAATTCAGTAATCTGTGTAACAAAAAGCCTGTTGATATATATAACAACATATATAACTACTTTCTCCCCTGGATTTAAGTCTGCTTGCATCTCCTTAAGACCCAAGAGCAGCCAACCTAGTGGGAAAAGGCAGCATGGCCCAACTGTTCAGTCGTGGATGAGAGCTTAAAGTTTTGACACTGATAAATAATAGGTAGAGCTGCTGAGTACCTCAGATATTTGTTAACATTTTATTATTTTGGACATTTCTGCAAGGCCACTTTTAGAAACCCAGGGAATCTTCTGCAGTTTCAAGGCAAACATTTATTTGCTGTGCTCTGCCTTGTATATACACACTTCATATCCAACAGCATTAAAGTTCCACCCTGTATAAACCGAACAAGTCTGCTTACATATTAAAAACAAAGTCCTGTGCTATTTCTGGAATATAATTACTTGTTGATTCCAGGAAAAAAAAAAAAAAGAGTAATAAAAAAGAAAAAGTGTTTGTTAAGGAAGAGGAATGGAGAGCCAGACAAGGCTCAAAGTGCCTGGGGGAGGGAAATCTAGTGGAAAAGGAGGTCTAACCTGTGGCTATGCTGCAGCCCAGAAAATATAATAATTTTTAAAAACCAACAAGAAACCACCTTGCAAGGAGCTAAATCTCAGGGACCCCACAACATTTTTTTATAAGATAGGTACTTCTTAAAAACACTGAACTTTTAGACACATTAGAATGGTCTGAGGTTACAATAAGAGCATGGGCTATAATTCCATTTACATGGAAAACGTCTTCAAAAGTTGTCACATAAGCTGCGAGAAAAGTAAGATCCTACCCTTCCCTCCGATTTCCACAGTTTGTAGAGGTATGAAAACATTGAATTTTGTTCCCATAACTGTTAAATACAGCTTTAATAATATTGGGGTTTATTTAAATATCGTGTTACCATTGGGGTTTTTTTAAATATTGTGGTACCATCATCTTTCTCCAAAAGGCTTCAGTAATGGTGGGGTAATTACAAGAATGGAGCATTATGGACTGTAGAGATGGTATCAGTAAAAAAACCAGACAAATACTTTTAGTGTTTTGCAGATAAAAGCTTGCAGCCCACCACCAGCAATAACACCCAGACAAGACAACTCAAACCGCTCATAGGCTGGTCTGTAGGAAAATGCAGGTCAGTTTAATTATTAAGTAGAAATTGAGGTCAAGGCCATCTGTCCATCACAATGAGGGCTAATTTACCCCCTTACAACTTTTGTGGTATTTCTCACCCATAAGAAGTGACAGAGATGTTAACAAGTTAAAAGTCCCTACAAAAATATCAGACCAAATTGATTCAGAGAACGTGACAAAAGTGAAACTACAGCACTTGAGCTCTGTGTCAGGTCAGTTGATGGTCTCATTCCAGACCAACAAGTAAGTCTGTGGTTCTTCCTGGACTGGTGATGGTGCAGTTAAAGAACAGTAAAGTCTTTAAAGATAGCATTCATTTCACCTCCTTCAAAAAAACTTCAGCAAGGTTTGCTGCTTGACATACAGAAACAGTCCATTAAAAAAATAAATTAGGCCACCATAACATGCCATGAGGATCTTCTTGGTGAGGAGAAAAAAAAAGAAAACTATAATCATCTAGTGTCGATTAACCCAAAGTTTCAAGGTGAAACAGCTCAAGTAGTTGAGTCAGCCCAAAAGGAATTTCAGGTTTCTTCATTCTACAAGGAAAAAAAAGAAAAAAGAAATAACACACACAATTATTCCAGTTGACCAGAAGTACACATTTTTGTTTGCTGGCTGAAGCAGAAAGCACAATTTTCCACCCAGCTCTGTCTTCGAGGACAAAGTTTTGCAAGTGGAAGTGAGCTGAATTCTTTTGATGATGAGTAAAGCAGAAGAGTGGCTAGCCTGCTGCCTTGGCTCTGCACTAACACCCTATAAAACCCTACATGCATCACCCAGAGCAGCAGCAAATCCTAGCATGCAGCAAATCCTAGCATGCTTTGGGATGAAATCAGGGGAGCTGGCTCCAACCATACTTTAGATGTAAAGTTACTCTGCTTATTGCCATAAGGGACTATAGCACATGAGTGCTAAAGACCCTGTTTGGTGACTGCTTTGAAACACAGATCTGCTGGAAATTATTCAGAACTAGAGTGAACATTTTTGGTTGCTGATCCAGAAGGGCCTAAACCATTTATGGGCTACTCCAGGTCTACTTAGGTTAGCCAGCTTTTTGGTAACTCTATTGGAAATTAAAGCATAGGTCCAGAAAGCACCCCCAGAAAATGGTCTCCAGGGCTTCCCAACTTTGTGAAAGGCCAGGTTTCACCCCATCTATTCATGAAGAGCCTCAGTAGAGCCCATATTCACAGAGCTGGTCCAGCTACCCTTATCATTGCAGGTGCTCAGAGATCAGCCCCATGGCCTCACTCATGGCCTCAGCAAAATAAGGAAATGTTTATCCCTGGACCACTGTGCCTGATGTTATGGCAGTGACCAAGACTCCACCACTGCTGTCAGAAGCCCACCCCAGTACTTAGTTATCTACACAGAAGAAATTTTCATCTACAGCAGAGACTGAGACAAGACAACCAAATACTTACTTTCCCTGTCTACTAGGGTTAAGGCATTCTGCAACTCCTTATGTCATAGAATGGTTTTGGTTGGAAAAGACCTTTAAGATCTAAGTCCAACTGCTAACGTATTAGAATAATGTTGAGATATGAAGTCTTGGCCTAACCATCCTTGTTTTCTTGAGGAAGAAATCCTCATTATTATATTAAAAAAAGTCTGGAAGAATGTTTCATCTCTGAAATCTCTTACAAATGTTACTTACAAGCTTCAAGTCAGTACTCATTTGTATGACTATGCATTGACTACTGTTGATATTTTCAGATTACAAAAAAAATGCTGTTGAACGGAGCATTACCACACACATTTTTTACTTCCACCCACAATCTGTTTAGAAAGCTACTCAAGCAATCCCATAGGCATCATGGTACCAATGATCCTCCTAAGGAAACATGGCACTTTCTAGAGCGGCTGAACATTGTCCCACTTAAACATCACCTTTTTATTTGGTAAACTGGCAAAATCTAGGGCCTCAGGGAGTGTATTTGTTTACGATTCAGAATTTATACCCTATATACTAAGAAACATTACATACCTGAATATCTTTGCACATACATACAAATTGTAATTAAAATATCCAGAACATGCCATTTCTAATCAATATCCAGAGCTATGTATTATTTTTTAATTGTAACTTTTTTACTGAGAACTAGAAAGACTGACAATTTCCAGCTTATGGAAAGTTTTGTGACAAGTTTAGCTGCTTTCAAAGTGGAGGGGGAAAAAATAAAAACAAAAAGGATTGCATTACATAAGTGTTTCTAGGAAGGTTTGCCAGGAAGGGTGAACATCTCTCTTACAACAACTCCAGCAGAAAGCTAGTCTGGACCTGTCTGATAAGCCTCTTTTTCATTGAAATTAACAAAAAATTGCCAAAGCTGAAACTTTGAGACCTATTTTAGAACTTCACGGGAAGACATTCAGGTCCAAAATGGACTCATAGGAGTAGCCAAAACTGAAGCGACCAGGCAAGCTTGTAAGCTGGCTTTTGTTTTTATATATTTTAGTTTTTCCAGCAAGACCACACCTACCCTGGGCTCCTGCACCATCCCCTCCATTGCAGGCATCTGAAGTGATAGCAAATAGTGGTGGAGCAAAGAGCCTGCATCACCCTAAACCACAGCAAAAAGGAGAAGCAGCCTCCAACCCTGCCTATGCCAGAGCTTCACCCTGCTTTCAACCCCTTAGTCCACCTGGATGCTACTGCCCATAGGATTATCCAGTAGGTATCTCCAGGAGATAAGTAGGTGTCAGAGCCAGAAATGTTAAATGCAAAAAAGCTGAGAAAAGCACTTTTTGCTAGAGTTTTCAAGCTTTCGATTAACAAATAGGTTTGAGGGGTGTGGATTCAGACCTATGCACTAGACCTCATCAAATTCACAAACCCTGAAAATCCCAAAACACTTAAACCTGCGCCCCTGCGTGCCCCTCCCCCCCATCCACCAGCTTTGTCCCATTTGCCAATCCCAGCTCATAACAGTGAACCGTTTGGTCTTTACGGTGAACTTAAAGCAGAGTTAACCTCTATCCCTGCTTCTGGTCACAGCTTAAGAAAAAATGGTAGGAAAAGACTCTGGAGCAGTGTTGTCAGTTTTTATTTATTTCAAAGGAACACCATTTCTCTAAGCATGGAAACATTTGAAGTTTTAAGCCTGGCTGCAGCTGAAAAGGGTTTGTTTAAAAGCACCACTTCAAAATGAATATATTTCCCATGCATCATTATGCACAGCAGCTTCGAGGAGGGTGCTGGCAGGCTATCAGCTGGTAGAGTTCATTTTAAGCAGCAAAGCTAACCACAACACCCCAAACACGAACAGGGCCCCAGATTCATTAAAAAAAAAAAAAATGCTTCAAGAGATAAAAAAATGCCCTTTACATCTATGTTGAAGTGCACAGCCTTGCTTAAACTACTTGGATTAACCTATTTTTCCATCCTATTATATTAAATATTTACTCTGTTAGTGGTTAGTAGTCACACATCCAAAAATAAACACCACTACCTTGCATCACAGACCCTGTTTTGTTCAGATTTGGCCCAACAGAGAAGACCAGCCCAGCCACCCACCTGAACTCAGGGACAGCTTGGCAGCACCAGTGAACAATAATGCCACACTTCTGCTGGCTGGATCCAAACCTGAGCCCTCAGGAAACTTCACTTTTGGACCGGGTGGAGGGAGCAAACCTCACAATTTGGACCTGAACTGCTTTTTGTAACTGCCTGAAGAAGAACCAAGGCTTTCCACTTCTCACCCAGGCTCTGATGGGGTCTTATACACAAGAAGTCAACGTTACACCAGCCAGGAGGACCCTGTACTTTCATGCTAAAGACTACCCATAATCAAAACCAAGGCACCAGAAAGCAGATCATGTGACAAACCATCGAAAGAAAAAAAAAAAAGGAAAAATTAACAACAAGACTATGAGAAAGATATAACACCACCCCACCTTTCCTGGCCAGCACCAATTCTGATTCTCAGCACTTTAAGGCTGTTGGACTAGAGGTAGGTATCTAACTGTCCCTCACAGAGATGCCCATATTTGCTGGGGCAACAAGGGCAGAGTAGTTCTTGAAAACGCTCTGTTCAGATGGAGATATTGCCATCTCTCCCATTTGTGCAGGAATTCTTCCTGTACCTACAGGGCTCAAGAGGTTGATCAACCATCGACAGGTCCATGCTTCCTTTGCCAGTATTACTCAGCATTAATTTCTCATATGCTTTGGGTCACAAGAATATTTTATTTCTTTTTGCAGTTCTTAAATCCTTTTCCCCTCTTTTGTCCCCAAGGGGATTCAGTGCCGGCTGCTGACACACAGCAAGGGACAGATCATACCCTCCTGATCTATTCCACAGCACCTCCACCTGAGCAAGATCAGACCAAGTTAACCTCGTTTTGTCTTTTCCTACTACAAGGAAAGTTTGTGACAGAAGAGGTGGCAACAGGCTCTGCACAAAGAGGAACATCCTATCTGTCCCATGCAAGTCTACCCACAATAACACTGTAGGAATCCCAGAAGACATCTGCCAGATGACAACAGAAAAAACTGAGAGTAGTTTTGGGCACTTGTAAAAGTGTAAGTCAGCAGCACTGTAGCAGAGTCAGTGCAAAGAAAACTCAATTTCCTCATTTCTTACCTGCTTCACTATCCCACTGGGTAATCAGTGGACTGGTGCTTGGATTAGGCTCAACACTATTTTGATGGGTATTATCAAATAGTACATCACTCCATCCCCCCGCCACGAGGTTAAACAATGCTTCTTGCTGTTCTTCCCCTCCTTCCACAGTTTGAACAGAGCAGTCTTCTTTCCTTCTATTTCTCAATGAATTAATATACCAGGGACTTACAAAGCCCAAGCCAGGACACCAAAACCTATCACAGCCATGATGTCATTCCTGACTTGCTGAAAACAGTTCTGTATCCAATTTAAGACATCCAGTATGGAAGTTTATAGTGATACCAGAATGTCCCAAGTGCTTTTCTGCAGTACGACAACACAGTAAAGCACACCTTAACTCAGTGTGCTACAGAAAGGCTTTTCAGAAGAAAATTATTACAAATTAGAAAGGTACAATGAATCATGGAAACATAGCTACCATTTTAAGAGTGAAATGGGAAATATTACGCACATCTGCATTCACTGGGCTGACACAGGAATTATGAAATGGTCTTTGAAGGAAAACACATCTGGAAAACAGCAAAGGCCATGTGGAAGAAAACACCATCCCGAACTATTTGCTCTTGCCTCTCCAGGTGGCCAAAGCTCAGAAGAGGCAAAAGGCTCAGCTTAGTGGTTAGGTCTGGCTTAGGAGTTCTAACCTGCTATTTAGAAAGATTTAATTTTCCTCCTTGGTCTCCAAACAGAAGGAAAACCTCCAAGGTCCACCGGTGTCTTATTTTTTAAAGTTATATTTATATATCAAAATAAACATTATATATAAACATATATAAAAATAAACATTAAATGTCTCCAAGACTCCCCCCACCTAGATTTGCCTAATGGTTTATGCTGACTGTTGCTATTTTGCTTTTCAGTGCCCTTATATCCCAAGATAAATACCCCTTTTCCTACCTTCTCTTTCCTAGGTGGATAGTTCACTATTTGCCCCCTCCAAGAAACCAGAACAGCGGCACTGACCTCACCTTCTTTACACCTGCACACAACTATGGGGACATTTCCCTTTCACCAACAGCTTTCCTTCACCAGGTAGGATTCGGGATTGATGTTAATCAATCATTTCTTTGGCCTTTATGTTAGTATTGCCAACTCCCCAGTTCCCAGCTAATTCATGCCAGTTCATGCCCAAAGGGGATGTTCTCCATCACAGAGGTTCACAGTAAGACCAGGAGATAGCTGCAGTATTTAATGACAAGTTTGCCTCTCCAAATAGAGCAAAAAGACTCTTTCAAAAATATATTTGTCCCTAGAAATGTCTTTTTCCTTAGGAGGGCTCATGGCCACATGGGTAAATTCATGCTTCCCATTCTCCTCCCTTGGACACACCAGCAAACCACATTTCCTTGCTCCGGTTTGCAATATCTGACCACAGCCATTTTGACCTATGCTGTGCCACGTGGGTGGTTTCCCCTCATTTGAACTTATGTCCTAAGGCAAGCCCCCTACCGGCATGCTGACCTGCATTAGACCCCAAGTACTGAGATCAACAGTACGAGTACCGATACTGTTGAACAACTTTCTACCTATGCTTCAGGATCTCTCTAGAGCTGCAAAAAAAAAAAACAAACCCAAAGAACCCAAAACCACCCCACAAAAAACCCCAAACCCCCTCTCCTCAATTAAGACTAGGTTATATTCTGTAGGCACACCAGCAGGCTGCAATACCTTGAGTTCATGCAACTTTGTGCGGGGTGTCCTTCCAAAACAAACAGACAAATAACTGTGCAAGCCCTGTCTTTTCCATGTCACTTACCTCTCCCAAAACAAACAAAGAAAAGAAATTAAACTTTTCTGCTGCACACACATAAAAGACACACAAAAAGGTGCTGCAAAATAACCCCATCTGGCCTTTGAGTTCAATTGTATGTTTTATGAGCTTCGGTTTCAGCTGGGAGAGAGCTTAAGTATATTCTTTTAGTAAGTTCTACCATCATGAGATTACTTACTGTCAATGATTTATACAGTAGCCCAAATTATTTCTTTTCATTTGCATTTAGTGTAAGTCATGGCTATTAGAACATCTTACTACTTTAGAATGTACTTGAAGGTGCAGTAAGAGCTGGTTGGGAAGTTGCAGCTTAGAGAAAGCCATTTTCACATCACATAATTTTAATGCCAGCTTACTCCAGGGGAAAGATAACCATAAGGTAAAAGTCAGGTTTTTAACTGTACTTTTGTTCCCCTGGCATGGAAATATTCATCCAGATCTCCATTTTCATTGTCACAGTTCTTATTTTGCCTGTGAAACATATTCAGGAGTTTTTTTTCCAAACAAATATAATTTTCTTCCATTTCATGAAAACTATGGCTGTTGAGGACAAAAAGCAAGCCACCGCCTCTGTTTGTGTTTGAAGGACAACCTGCCCATAACATTTCACAGAAAGGAATTTATTTCTTTAGCCTACATGATGTAAACCCTAAAACCCCTAACTTCAAAGTTTGCCTTCTTACCCTTGTGCTTAACTAGGAGGAGTCTGTTCGATCAAAAAAACCCAAACCCAAAACACCAAACCAAGAGCCATTACATTTTAATTACTCTCAAGTTACATGGTGTTATTGAGTTCAAGAAAAACCCCTCTTTTCCAAGGCAGAGTAGAGTTCGTACTGTTAGTAGCAAGGAGCTGCATGAACGCAAGCGAGGAAAGTACATCAGGAAGTTTTCAGTGTACTAGAAATAACTGAAAGCAACTTTCAATTAACTTCAATTAACTTTTGTGCCTAGTGACATCTTCCATAGAGTTATTTGCCAAAGGGAAAGCCATGCCAGCAGGTACAGAATCAAACCACATTTCTAGTAACAAGGTGCCAAAAACATTTTCATAACCAACATTGCCACCAGCCCCCCTTTTAAATCACTTTTTTTCAGTTACTTTTTGACATGGATTTTAGAAACCAGTACTGACCAGGCAAATTAGGAATGAGCACATTTCATCTACTTCGTGTTAGAGTTAAATGAGCATAGCGGAAACAGGACCCAGCCTCTGCACTAGGGTGGTTCAGGCTGTGTTACACCAGAGAACAAGCCTGGAGGTACAGCACTCTGATGAGTACTTTCCATCAGCAGCACTTGCAGGAAAGCCATAGGGCTGTGGGAAGTGCCACTGCAGCAGGGTCACACACCTTACAAGACATGGGGCTCGCAAGCAGAGGAACAGGAGAACGTTTACAAACCAGCACAGTGTCAATATTTGATCAAAACCCAAACAGTCACTTTACACAAACACAGCTCATATCAAGATATCATAAATCAAAGGAGCACTTATGACCACAGATACACAGAATTTTTATAATTTATTCTAATTCTCTGGCATCAACACCCTCTGGGTATTACATGTGCTGGTGACAGCTTGATGCTGCTTCTCTGTGGCACAACAAACCCAAGACACCTCGGCTGCAGCAAGGGAAAAGCAGCTGTGAGAAAGGACAGATATTCCCCAGTCTGAGCCACAGGGATGCAGAAGCCCCATTCATGCCACCTCTTAAAGAGCTTGTTTTTCACTGGTTGTCAGGCTTGGAATCAGGACTGAGCAGTTAATATACACATGTCTATAAATACACATATACACACACAGACTCTTTGCTCCACTATAAACTCTTTCACAGCCTGGAAACAATTCTCTAACAGGGCAGGCTGCTGAAACATAAGATTAGAGGGATTTTAAACCATCAAAGCTTTGACTGAATTGTTTATAATTACAGACCACAACAGCACTACAGCATGGAGATTTATTCTGGGGAAAGGGAGCATAACAATAGTTACACAGCTATAACAAGTTGTGTCAGCACTCATCATAATCTCTGACTCATGGCTCCTAGCACACAGACACACTTAACTTTCTTTAACAACATATGTGACCCACTGGATCTGCAGCTCACCTGGCAAAGTGGCAAGCTTCTTATAGCAACACATAAAAACCACACACGTGCCCCAATAACAAGGGCTTACAGAGTAGCCCCCAGTACCACCCCATACCTCCAGATGCACATGGATCCTAACTCAGGCTCCTTTTGCCACCCCATCACACAAAGCAAGATCAGCCTTTTGGAAAGAACACCTCTATCCACAGCCTTCCAGCATCCCCCCAAAACCTTCTCATCACCTCTTACCTTGGAAGAGCCCCTACTTTCCTTCCCAGTGCCCAGCAAACACCCAAATGACCTTCCCCCTCTTGATACTAAGGCAAGTACATACTTAGCCTGGGTCCAGCCCTTTTTCTGCCCACCACTCAGGAGCCACCTCTCCCAAATCTCCAATGTGGCCATACTTGGGTCAGCCCAACCTATCTCCATGGGCTCCAGGGCCTCTACAGATCCAGCCCAGCTGTGTAGCCTTCATTAAAACACCTGAGAAAAGTGTCAGGGAGGGTCACCTGAGCTCAGGAAGGTAAAGGAGGAATGTGGGTAAGATGAACCTGCTCCCAGGTCGAGGATTCAGAGCAAAAACCTCCAATACAGAAAGCTAAGGTCACAGTCAGCTCGCTGGACACATCATTAATCCGGATGCGATGGAGGAGAACCGTCCCCACAAGGCTGATGACAGGCCAGGAGGCAAACCTTCCTACCTGGCTGGTGACCAGGTAACCCACTGAAACGTGGCTGTGGGGCAGCAGAGACCCTAGGAACATCTGCCCGTGGTGGCATGTCAAGCTGCTTCTAACAAATGTGGTCAATGCCCCTAGAATTGGTGGTTTCCAAAGCCGTGTCCTCCTGAGTTCCCACCCTCTCCCCAGCAATGCACGAGGGTAGCCCAATGCTAGATTAAAGTAGTCCCTACTTTAAAACCTGACCACATGATCCTGGGCAGGACACCCTGCTCCTCCTGAAATCAGAGATGTTTTTAATGGCTTCTTTACCAGATGAAAAGGCAGCTGCTGATACCCAGCCAGAGCCAGCAGGACCTGTCACAGGTGGAGGCTGGCCATTAACCCCTCGCTGGGCAGCCCAACAAGTTTCTTGGAGCACTTCCAAGGGAAGTTTGGGAGTTGGATCCACCTCAGGGCTTTTGTGTCGGTGAGTAATTAACATGCAGGGGCAACATCAGCTCAAGTACAATTTTTCTGGAGCTGGAAGTGCTTTTACCTGGCAAGGTGGGGGAAACCCTCAAAAAGGCAACCTGCTGCTGGTGTGATTATGGAAAAGGAAACAATTATGTCTTACTGTTCTTGGGGCTCCTTGAGTATACCTCTCAAGGGCTTTCAAGGAAATGCAAACACAGATCGCATCTCCTCTTTTGATCATGATCCCTCTTCTGAGCGCAATCTGCCCCTGTGAGAGGAAGGCAAGGAAGCAAAGCATCACAGCTGCCGGTCCCACACAACCCAAGGACCTCAGAAAATTATGCTAAAATCCCAGCTCCTTTGGCACCTGAATGGCTTTCTGTGGATGCCCATGCCCACATGTGTCGTCACACTCCCCCAGCACCTGTGGGTCTGTCCAGTGGAAGCACAGCCAGTTTCTACCCCAAAATGGGGCTTGGTGACTGGCTTTCCATCCCAAGCTCTTCTATTCACACAGCTAACCCCACCAGCCACCCACATTGCATTTAACAAACAGATGGTTTTTCCTCCCAGGAAGACTTCCCAGCCTTGCTCACATATCATCAGACTCCTGTTACCCACGCCCCAGTAACCTCTCACATTGCTCTTTCTACCCCAGAGAGACTTTTTTCGTCACTCCTCTTCAGGGATGGCCACATGAAGATGCACGGCACACTGTTTTTTGGAGCTGATTTGCTCCTCCCACCATCACATTCTCAGGGCAGTGGCATTTGTTCGATTGCTGAATTATTTCACATCATTTCCCTGGGGAGTCTGAGGTGCTCAGTGGCATTTTGGCATCGAGTCTGAAATCTTACCAGTTCCTTTTGACAGATGAGACAGGCTGCCATGCTAGAGACACAAAAAAAATCCCTTTGACAGGGAACAAAATATGGAATGATACCTGCCCATCCCTTCCAGGGAGTCAGGAGAAGCAATAGGCCCCAAGCCCTCCCTGGCTACTGTGCACAGTGGCATGTGGTCATCACTGGAGTTTGTTTTAAATATGCTCCAAAATCCGCACTCAAACCCCCAGATTCAACAGAAAGGTGGGTACCAGAGGGCAGACATTTCCTCGAGGGCATTTTTGGCTGAACACAGCAGAGCCTGGCTGAGGCATCAGCTGTGCTGAGTGAGGAGCAAGATGCTGCTCACGTTGGGGGAGCGAGGCCCCCGTTATCTCAGCTCAGGAATACCTAATGCTTTTAAAGCTGAGCAAACACCAGTATGGCACTTTTCCAAACCTGAAGCGTCAGCAGCACCTAATCGTAAATGCTTCATTTAACATGCCTTGAAATAGAGCCCGAGGCTGCCTTAAATGCGGTTCAGCATCAACATAGGCAAAGGCTGCTGGTGGGGGTCAGCTTTGAACTAACAGCACAGTCATGGTCCAGCACCGAGGTGAGAGATGCCCTCAGCAGGATGCAATTGCAGTGAAGAATCCCTATGATGGGATACTAAACTTATAAGAAATCACTCCACCAAAACATTGCTGTACCCATTTCATTTCTGTTAGGTCCCAGGAGGATTTTAGCAGGGGCAAACGTGTAATTCAGCTGTTGCATCAACAGATGCAGCATGATACCCCCAGAATTGCACGATACTCAGAGGTTGCCACACCTGGAAGCCACCCACCACAGATAATTTTATTTGCAGCTTATTTGCAGCCTTTTCTATGTGCAACGAACCCTCCCTAAAGCCTGCATTGGCTTTCCTTGCTGCAAGTCCATTTAATCTTTGCTCGGACAATGTTTTCATAGAGATTCCTGCAAACTCATGGTTTCCAGGCTACATGCACTTAGGCAACCAGCAAGTAGGGTTTATCACTTCTGTCCTCTTCCTTGAGCAAGCCAAAAAACTCCTGTTGAAGCCAGGACCAGCCCCAGGCCATGTCCCTTCTCCCAGCATCTCCCAGATTAGCTGGGATTGGTGTGGAGTGAGAGAAACAGTGTCGAAATGATAGCATGGGGCCAGCCGTTGAGCTGCAATATGACTTCAGCCCTTTACATTTATTTAAAAAAAAAAATGGGCCTGGGTAGGTGCCGTCAAGCCGCGGTGACCCAGCTATCTGGTCAAAGGCCTGCAAGGAGCTGGGAGATAGAGTGAGTTAAAGTTTAACCCACAGGGACTGTAAACCAGCCCTGGGGCTGCTGAACCTTTGGAGTTTGATATGATGATTAGGGAATAACCGGAGTGACACGTCGCAAACTCTCCATAATCAAGGAGACCTTTTTCCCGGGCAGTGATCTCCAAAATTGCTCAGGTAGGCAGCCGCTCGTCCTACCACAAGGTTTGGGGCACGGGGAATGGGTTCTCTTCGTGAAACAAGGCTTCTGGCTGGGATAGGGAAGGAGCAGCTCCATCATGCGCCTTCTTCAGTGGTGCTTTACCATCAAATTCAGGCTTTGGGTGCTGCCCGACATCAGTGGGGCTGGAGCAGGGGTGCTGGGACTCTCCTTCACCATGCAACTCAATCCACCCGCGGGTGCAGCTCTGTGCCACTCGCCTTGGTTTTCTTGATGAGCAGGGTGGGGAGGTAAGGGCTCCTTGAGGGCCTTGGAGTAATTTCTGCGTGACAGCAGCAGCAAGGAGGGTTTTTCTTTACTGCTTATCCCTGTGCCGATCGCCGATGGTTGCCCAAAAATCAAAGCCAGGCAAGGTGGGAGAGGGAGGAGGGATTTTCCCTGTGAAAATTCAGTCTCAATTTGTTAAAGCACAACTTTCCAGGGCTAATCATTAGAGATCTTTCCAGTCGACTTTATATTCCTCCTCTTTGCAAAAGCTTGGTCTCCATATCAAGGATGATTGCTGCTCCTAAAAAACCCCCACCTAATTTTCCCTAATTGCTTCAAACTAGCAGGCATTTTTTCCATAATGCTTCCCTTAAGGTATTTTCCCTTGGTGAAACAGGAGGCTTTGGGCAGGAGCAAGTGCGGGAGGGAGGTTGGTTTCAAAGCATCCAGCATATGATGCTGCAAATAAAATGGTGGGGTGGGGTTAGGGTCAGCATCAGGCGCCCTTCATCCTCAGAAATGGCTTTTTGGGGTGTGTTGTGTGCATTTGGTAACACAGCTGCAAAAGTTGTGGGTGAGAGGAAAGGTGTTTAAAAGAGAAAAGCTGCTTCCCAAGTGAAAGAGGCGGAGAGAAAAAAAATTACCAGTTTGTATGTGAAATATTTTCCCAGGGCTTATGTGCTGCAAAGCATGCAGCACTCTACAGTCGCTTTGAATTTAACCTGTGAGCTCCTACTTCCCCTGGGACCCCTGAGCTGGAAAAATACCCTATGCCCTGGAAAGCAAAGGGACTAAAGGCTCATGCCATGTTGCTTTGTCGGATATGGCCCTGCTGTGAGTTGGTGGCAGTTCGCAAATCTTCAGGTGTCCTGTTTCAGGAAAAATATGTGTGTTTTATATATATATATATATATACGTAAAATTATACATTTCTTGGAGCCTGGAGAGAGAGAAAAAAACCAAAAACCTTAAAAAGTGAGCTGATAACCTAAAGAAAAATATTTTCTCTAGTACATAACTGTTCGGGTTGCTAGCAGTAAAGAGTGAATATACTTATCCAGTCTTTTCAAAGGCTGTTATTCTTCCTGAGGAGCGGTTGCACCCTGGGGGGGTGTTATGGGTACAAAACGGCCTTCATAGAATGTGTCCAAGTGGCTCAACACATTCAAACACGAAGGCGTATTGATCCACGCAGGATAAACACGATTTCATTATCTCATTCATGGAAAACAGTAACCAAGTTTCCCCGAAAAGGCTGCAAAAGCACAGGCTCTGTGGGGCAGAAGTAGTGGGGGAAGATGCAGGGTCCGGTTGCAGATACCGCCTTTCCTGCTCTCAACAAAAATCCCAGCATGGGAGACATCCCTCGAATGGGGATTTCCAAGGAAATCACCCAAAAGCAAAGTAAAATCCATATGGGCTTGTTTTGGTTTTTTTTTAATTTGGGTAAAAGCTACTGGATTCATCTTGTTCCTGGCTGGCTGGAGAGCAAAGCCATGGGGTCTGCCTGCAGTGGCTGGCAAGGGAATGATGTGTAGTTGTCACAGAGAGGTGAAGCAGTGTTATATGAAGTTTGTTTCTTGTCGATTCAGGGTTTGAAGGCATAAAAGTACCTTTTCTTGCCTCGTCATCCTCAATCTTTAATAGAAACCTAAAATAAATGAGACCATTCAATGGAGAGAGGAAAATCAAATGAAACCACGCTATGATTTAAGAGCAAAGCAGTACCTTCCTTTCCTGATTGGGTTCTTGATCCTCTGGCCATGATAACTTGGTAGAATTGTTAAAAAATTGGTCAAAAATGAGGATGAAGTAGGAAATGCACCTGGATAGTTTGCACCGCTGAAGGTCCCGATTCCAATATAAATATCTGAATAAAATGCAACCTCCACCCATTCCCAACTTTTTTTTCTTTTCTTTTTAGCATGATGGCTGTTATTAACACCAAACCATCCAAGGGTCAAAGCACTGAAAATTATTGAATTCCAGAACTATTATTGCTATTAAGTGTGTAGCTTTGTGGTTTGTTTTTTTTTTTTTTAAATAGTACTAAAATTACTGCCTTAACTTGCTGCAGTCATTCACACTTTCCAACACTGCCCTGGAAGAGGGGGGGGGATTACCCCCTGTGAAGGTGGATTTGCTAATTGATTAATGGCCTAGGGAACAAAGAAGGAGAGAAAGTAATCATGTTTTCCCAGGTCCCATGACAGCAGCTCTCCTCCCTTATCCTTAATGATAATAAAACATAGCCCAGCGTACTGGCATCACTGAGGACTGAGGAAAGGGGAAAGGGCTGAAATCCCACCAGTGTCAGAAAAAAACATCCTAGCCATGACTTGTATCCTGGAAATAGTCTGAATATATTGGTGGGTACTGACCCTGGGGTGGTGAGGGTGGGAAAGTGTTCTGTGCAAAAAGCTGCTGAGATGTCCTCAGGCCAAGAGGGATGGGAAGGAAGCAGGGGAGAGAAGACCTGCTCAGAAGATTGGAGGTTGGAAAGCCTGTTTTATCCTCCTTGGGATTTGCTGTGTTGGGATTTATAACTCTTAAAAAAGTCGAGGAATGATTTCTGCCTCTATCCCAGGGAAACCCAACAGACAGAGGAAAGCTCTTTTAGCCACAAGACTAATAAAATAGCTGTGAAAGACTTTGGGCTTGAAGGACCTAATCCTACGAGTGGCACTACAAAACCAGATCCAGGTGGTGTATTGGGTTGTCCACATGCACGTCCAAAGTCTGAGTGAGCAGCCTTGTCCAGCCCCATCCTCTGATGCTCCTTCTGAATCGGGAGTGGGGACGTGCAGGGCAGCTCAGTCCGAGGGTACGCTGGGATGGGTGTTGCCAGACAAAGCAGGTCGCTGGAGACCATGGTCCAGGCAACCCAGGACATCCCTGGGGATGGGGTTCTCTTGCTGCTTGCAAGAGGATGGGCTGTTTCCTTGGGGTAGCAGGGCTTTCTTCAAAGGCAGCAGTGTGTGGAAGCACAGATTAAGGCCAGATCATCACACACACACCCTGAGAGTACACTGATCGACTTTTCTGGCACTTCCATAAACTGCGTGGAAGTCTCCAACACTGGATTTCGCAGTGGTTGTGATTAATACCTTGCTCAACCTTGAACACCCCTGCTCCCCTACTGCTAGTAGATTGCTTGAGCATGTCCTGGAGTGCACCAGTGTCTAGATGTGCTGATCTAGAGCCTAAAAAATTTGCAGGATGCCTTAGGAGAAAAGCTCGCCTAGTCTTATCTAATAAGGCAGAAGCCAAAGAGGGATGGACAGCACTCCTGCTGCAGATCTGTCAGCCAGGGAGGAGCTTTATTCCCATCCCTCCCCCAGCCCCACGGCTTGTGCTTGCTGCTCTGTGTGAAACCATCACCTGGAGCGAGATGTTACTGGAAATTATTTCTCCCCAGAGGAGAGGTATGCCAATGTGTGGCCTTTAAGGCAAATAATATTCAAAGCAGCAGCCACTGAGACACCCAGCTCATTGGGAAGCGCAGCATGAAATAATGCAATGGGGGGTGAAAGGGGGCAGAAAAAAAGAAAGAAATCAGGCTGTTACGCTACTCATCTATCTAGGTCGTGGCTGGGGACAGACTGGAAACCTCAGCCGCTATGGAAACCCGCCGAGGTTCATCTGGCTGTGGTCCAGCAGCTTTCCCGGCATGGAGAGGAGATGCTGCCGGCATGGGGCAATGTGCCTGCTGGCTGTGTCTTGCTTCGATGCCCGGGCAGCCTCCCTATCAGGAAATGGGTCACTGCAGCACTGATATAGCTGCTAGAGAAGGAAAAGCTATTATGAAATCCGAGGTGGAGTATATTAGGGCTACCTGCACTGCGCAGCTGTCTCTGTCCATGCCTTCAAGTGCTTAAGCCCATGTAAAAGGGCTAACAGACGCTTGTGGAGCGCTGTGCAAGTTTACACCAGTCCAAGTGAGGCAATTGCATCACTCAACACCACCACTCCACACCCCCACCCCTGCAAAGAAACCAGGGTACAATAAAAGCACCACATAATGCACCAAATTTGCAGTATGCCAGACCTTTCCTCTATAGGGCATATATAGGTTGTCCCCACCCAGGCAGGGGGGAACACAAACCCAGTTGGGATCTTGATTCTTATGGTTTTGGATTGGGTTTTTTTTCAATAGCCACATTTTCTTTCTTAAACAGGACCAGAAAGTGTTTGACTTGTTTTTCACAGCACTGTGCTAATCCAGCCCTGTGCCACGATGAACCCCCAGTGACAGAGGAGATGACAGGCACAGAAACCACAAGCATCAATGGTGTTTTGCTGCTGCGCTCAGCAAGGACACAACCAAGCAGTGATGGGGCTCCGTTTGCAGCAGGAAATGCTCCTTTTGCAATTAGAGCTATTGTGTTGCATCTCTCCCAGCCCCTGCACACTGGGTAGTAATTTAAACACTGGGCAACCTAGGGGTATGACAAGACAAAAATCAGAAGGGTCTCACAAATCTCAGTAATGGAGGCTCCGAAAACTGGCATTACAGATACGTTTCTACTTCCAGGTATTTAAGGCATGGTCGTGGCATGCTCAGAGTCAGACATGTTGCACTTCTTTACCTGCATTCCTTTGTGTGCAGCACTCATGTTAGAAGCACCAAAAGATCTGCAGCACAGGGGCTTTGTTTAGGGTCCTCACCCCAAATTTGGCATTAGCAGCCACAGCAATCTATCCTTCTTCCACTGGTCCACCTCCCTGCTTTGGATCCTCCAGATCTTCCTGCTCATTCCAATTCAAATTTCAGCTTTATGGTGTTTTCAAATCCAAATCCAACTTTAAAAAGTAATAATAATAATAATAATCAAATCTTAAATTAGATATGACCAACAGCTACAGACCTGAATCAACACATCTGAACCCAAGGTTGTCCCAGCCCTGAACCTAGATACAGACCTGAAATTATCACATGTTCTTGATGTTTAAAAATACGCCAAATCCAGACCTCTGTTTTAGGTGTCTTACAGAGGACCAGGCATGGCTTGTATGAGGTTTCCTTCCCAGCATCAGTGGGATGCAATAGCACGAAGTGCTCATCGCTGTGTGGTTGGTTTAGGATTAGGCATCTTACCTGTGGTTCCCTCCTAAAATGTGTGCGCCTATACGTTACTGTATCCTTCTGTGTCTCGCTGGAGTGTTGTCCTAAAAATCCAGCTGTGGGTTTGAATGCAACATGCAATTTCCATGAAATGGGTAAGAGGGGGATATTCTTTGCTTCTTTCATGTTTTTTATCTCAAAACGACTGATTTAGGAAGGACCATCCTTTTAACTTTCTCAGGAGGGTGGGCTTTCTCCTCCCAGCCATATTAATTTATTTAATTTATCTTAAATTTGATTGCAGTGAGCACCCCTAATTAACCTGATTTTTTGCTGATAATCACTCACAATGGAATCAAATCACAAATCCGGGGATGGATTGACCGGCACACAGAAAGAAGCCGCCCTCCGTGCATTAATTCAGCGAACGGGATATAATTTGATCCAGGTAGGAACTCAGTCACCTCCTTTTGTGCGCAGTGTCTGGCTTCATCCTGGAGCGATGCGTTGCGTCGGGGGCTTGAACAGCAAAGCGCTCTTTGCTTATTCTTCTTCCCTCTGTTTTTCTCTAACATACATGATGCACATAACCTGCATGTAATTGAGGCTGTCTTTTACGAAGCAGGATCTTATTCTTCTAGGAATTTTTTGCCTGGTGTCAAATTATAAGGGTGGGGAAGAAAATCTGAGTGCTGGGAAATGTTGGGATTGCTTTCTCAAAGCCATGTGTGCAGTGGTAGCGTAGCAAAGAAAACCCACCAGTCAATGTTTCCAAACTACACAGGTCCAGACTTGGCCATAGAAAGCCCAATATGTCACTGCTAGTTATGCCTTTTATACAGACCCTTGTGCATGTACAAGTGCATGTGAGGCAGGTGCCTTGCTTGCCCAAACACCAAAGCTTTGATCTCAGTTTAGTCTTCCATGTGTCCAAGTGCAAAGCCTCCTCAGGTGAGAGCAGGTGGAGAACTGGGAATGTCCTTCAAAAGCCATCTGAAGATGTCTTTCTCAGTTAGCATGACCAAAACAAGCTAATCTTTTGGAAGTGTTGGGCACTAATATGACCGACCTTGCACCCTGGAAGAAGTGACTGGAAACAGTGAATTTTAGGCAGGTGGCTGCCTTGAACTTTGCCTTGCTTTGTGTAGCACTAGAGGGCACAACAGCCCAAAGCAACAACTGACACTCCTGGGAAAAGGTTTTTCCCTGCAGCCCTTAATCCTGTGTGCATCCCAGAACCAGGCCAGCTGCTGGCTTTGTTGCCCTTTGAGAAGGTTTCTGCTGTACCTGGCCCAGAAGATAAATAGCTTCCCCATATCTTATTTTTACTGTCACTTTTCTTTATCCTCGTCTTCAGTTTTTCATACTGCCACATCTGGTTATAGCTCACTCCTAAAACACGTTTTTCAACTCCTAGTCCCCACGCTGCCTCCAATAACTTCTTTCTTTCTACTTTTTCCATTTCAAGCTTACAACTTTATCATTTTCATTTTTATTTTCTTCTAATTTCCTTTTCCACATCTCTTCTGGCTTTTGTTCCAACCTGTCTATTGGTGCAGCCAAACACTTTCTTCCTCAATGCACTCAGGGTCACACATCTCTGTGAAGGGGAGAATGAAGTCCTCCTTCCCTACAGACACTTTGCCAAGCTAAGATTGTTGAGATGCTGTCTTCAAGCCCCAAATGAAGCTTCTGCTGATTGTAAGAAGACTTCATGTCTTGCTGCACCTCCTCACAAACCAGCTCACACATACATTGACAATGAAAATGAAAAAAATACCATATTTGATTGTCTCTCACTTGGCTTTAAGTGGGACAGTAAGACTCCTCTGGCCAGTTTCAGACCATTAGTGATGAGGTCAGCATTCCTCCTAGTGATCAGCTTCTCCCAGCTGTCATGCCAGTGAAGATGGCAGATGTCCACAACAACACAAAATGCAGCTACCACTGTCTGTCTTCACCATAAATGTCTCAAGAGATAGAAAAATCCCATGCCAGCAACGGTCTCAGTTCAGACACACTTGGGAAGAAAAATAGCCTGAAACATCACAGTCTTTTTGTTAGATCATTATGCTGAAAATATTTGCAAAACAGGAATGAGCAGAGGTAATTCATGACCTGTTACAGGCTCAGGAAAACTGAAAGACCTTGTGTTATATTCTTATTTTCCTGCTTGCATGCTTTAGCCCTTCCTCTTAAGTCAGCCGTACAGGCACTCACTTGCCTGGAATAATCCCAGAATGGGAAAACACTACAGAAGGGAGCAAAAAATAGAATAAAGTGCCCTACATTTTCAAGGAGGTATGTGACTGTGTCCATCTTGGACATCTGAAGTAGCAATTGAGTTGCAGAGCGACTCAAGAGCAAGAACTCATGTGTGTTCCATAACAAAACTCAGCTCGGTATGAACCAGACAGTTTTCCAATACATTGCCAGCACACTAACAGGGTTACCAAAGCCTTTTAGTACAGACACAGCAGTGAGGCAGCCAATGCACATTAGGTTATCTTCGATGAGTCTGTAAAAAGTTGTTCCTTGCAGAGGAGGGCATTTGCCTCTAGCCCACGGGTAACAGAGTGTGTATAAAATATCATTCCCTGGGAAGGGGTTGATTACATCCACATTTAAAATCTATATCTGAACCATTATTTTATTTTTCTCCATGGCAGGAAAACGGGCAGAGAAAATATGGAGGCCCACCACCTGGCTGGGATGGCCCTCCACCGGAGAGGGGGTGCGAGATCTTTATTGGGAAACTTCCCCGAGACCTCTTTGAAGATGAACTTATACCACTGTGTGAAAAAGTAAGACTTTATGATGGGTGGTTGTGCTGCAGATGTTAGTGATGATGAATCCTGCTTTTCAAGTCTGACCTGGAGGTGGTTTGGCCCAGACCACTGGTGGAGCTCTGACACGATATAGTTAAGGAAGCTCGTGGTCTTGTTTAAACGCCTTTCACCTTGCTGACAAACCTTTTTCTTTCTATTTGCAGATTGGCAAAATCTATGAAATGAGAATGATGATGGACTTTAATGGCAACAACAGGGGCTACGCCTTTGTGACTTTCTCAAATAAACAGGAGGCGAAGAATGCAATAAAGCAACTCAATAATTATGAAATCAGGTAAGCATGGCAAACACCTTCACATCAACTTAAAGCATATATATGAATCTATTTCTTTATGCAAGGAGTATTTTCCCTTGCAGTCCTGGGGACCTAAGCATTAAGAGCAAATCACTTCCTATCTCCCTGTGCAGTCATTGCTTTGTGCCATAGAACAAAGGACTCAGAAGAGTCAAAATCTTTTGCAGGAAATGTCTTCCTTATTCCCTCCCCCCCCCCAAAAACAAAAAAATCTACCAGAACATTGGAAAAAGTAATTTGCTTTGGATCAAATTAACTTTCACCTAATCATTGCTGTTTATTTCATGTTCCCCTCTGGGCTGTTTTTTGTTGATTTATTCCTTTCCACAGCCTCTCTTGTGTACTATACTGCAGATATGTTCTAGGAGACAGAACAATTGCAAAAAAAATATGAAATAGGATAGGAACCAATGGTCAAAACACTGACATTTCCTAATAGATAGGAACAGAAAAAGCCCTCATGTTTGTGACTAAAAATTGGGAACAAAACACCCAGAAATCAACAACATATGGGCCCATCAAGATGTTTTGTTTTGATTTCAGCCCCATTTAATGGTTTTTTTCCAGTTTGAAGTGGGATGAGTAGGTGCCTTTGCTTAGAAGCATTTAGAGAAAAACCATTCTGGCAATTTTACAGCTTTCATTTAAAATTAAAATAAAAGATGAGTTGTGAATTGCTTTACTAGCAGCCCTAAAGATGAGCAGGTCACAAGTCATGCAGGGAGGGCTTGGAAACATGAGTTGTATCAGAGGCTGGAGGCTTTTATAGATCAGGATTCACCCACCTTCCCCTCCTCTGCTTGCTTCCTTTGTTCCAAAGACTCTGTTAAATAAGTTCTTAACTTCTCAAGACCTGCAAGAGATGCTTGGGCCATAAAGAGACGAGAAAACTGTATGTAAGGAAATTTTCGCTTTAGGACTTGTGAAACAGTTGGCTTCAGTAAACCATCAAGTGATGTCTCCCCCTGACAAAGGATTTTGTTTCCCTGAAACCCCAGCCACGAGGCCAAAGGTGACTGGGAAGCTACAAGTCACTGGTGGGCACAACAAACTCCGGCTTATACTGGTGGCAACACAAGAGTCGCTGCTGTGACCATGGCCGTAGTAGCTGGTTTTTGCAGATAGCAAAAGAAAGAAACCCTGGAAGCAAAAGCAAAATTAGGCTTTGGTTTCTCCATGATTTCAAATCCCTCATTTTAACTGTGCTGCCTTACTTAGATGGCAAATTTACCAGAGTGGCAAACTTCAGGTTAGTTCTTGTATTGAGCAAGACCCACTGAATGTCCCAAGCAACACATGCTGCAGGAGAGAGAGGCCTTGTGTTTGAACTTGCATTTTGGGATGAGGGGGCTTTTATTTTCATTTTTGACTCTCTCTGAGAACTGATCATGACTCCTGACAAACCAACAATCTTGTTTATACACAGAAATGGGCGTCTCCTTGGGGTCTGTGCCAGCGTGGACAATTGTCGCCTGTTTGTGGGAGGGATCCCCAAAACAAAGAAGAGGGAGGAAATTTTAGCAGAGATGAAGAAAGTCACAGACGGAGTTGTGGATGTCATTGTCTACCCCAGTGCAGCTGATAAAACCAAAAACCGGGGTTTTGCTTTTGTGGAATACGAAAGTCATCGGGCAGCAGCGATGGCCAGGAGAAAATTGCTCCCAGGTTAGTAGGGGCGGTGATGGTGGATGGCCTCATCTCAGTTGTATCCTATGTATGCAGTGAGATGCAAGTCTCCAGAGGACCCAAGGAAGTGAACACTGCTTGGTTTTCTCCTCTGGGCTGCTAGAGACATACAGAGCAAGAAGGGACCCCAATGTACCATGACTGTCTGATGGAGCTGTCTTGGCTCTGGGGTGCATGGTGGGCATTTCACTACAGATCCTGGTGTAGCACCATGCTTGTCACCCATGGCCTTCACTGAGGAGCTTGAATTTATTAAAAATACAAAGAGATGGATTTAGCTGTGTGTATCCATACAGCTCTGTCATAGGATATATATTATCCTGTGGTTATCCTGGGTTATATATAAAATATAGCTTCATTTATGGCCTCTCAGAGTGAATCACTCAGAAAAGCATCCAAGAACATATTCAGCCTTAAGAATGTACTGAGGATGTTCTTGAAAATTGATATTTTCTATGTAGGAAGAAAACTTCAAATTAGGAATTGCTCTAGGATATAAGCAATATAAAGAAAAACTCTATGTAAATTAGTGCTAGAGGACATTCAAAGACCGCTGTGAAGCAGAGAGAGGTTTGGCAGGTGCTAGATGGGGTCACTTTAGCTCATTTGCGGTGATTTCACCAATTTTCTCATGGTTTCTTACTTGCACTGCTTTGTTGAACCCAGGTCACTTGATGGTAAAAGGATCCAATAAACCTTCTGTTTTGAGACTTGTTCATAACCCACCGGTCTTCTTTTACTCTTTCTATATGTGAGCCAGCACAAAAAATCATTGAAATCCTTTTTTCTTACTGTAAAAAAAAAAAAAAAGAAAGGGGGGCATAAATCTGAGCACAGACCTCACTGAGTAGTCTTAGCTATTGTGGGATATCACACACTAGCCATCTTTCTTGTATTCTGCAACTCTGCATCTGTTTAGCATCTCCCTGGATTGTGGGGGAACATTCCTTCAATCTGTGTGCCTCGGCACAACTTTTTCATGGTTTCCATATCAAGAAGGAAGGAAGGAGCAGGCGCAGCCGCAGCTGCCGACGGCAGCCTTCAGGGAGCTGAGCACTTGAAATCCTGAGCAAAGACATTGAGACAGATGGGAACAAGCACGTAGTCCTGAACAGACATGGGCGATGTGCTAGTGATTTCCAATTTAGGGACATCTTGGTAAACAGTTTGGGGAATTTCAAAGGCCTGAGCAGGAGCCAGAGTCTTCTGATGTTGCAAACATAAGGGAGGAACTTGAAAAAAAAAAGTTTCAAGCCAGAACTGAGTGTGTCTCCAGCTGATACATTGGATGAATGTGAGACTGAGTATTATTATCAAGATGCTTCCTTTACTCTGAACCTCGCTGCTCTTCGGGGGAGCACTGTAGAAGAGACAGAAATTCTCTAAAGAAGAAGATGCTTTTTACGGAAATTTTGTCCTGCCTCTTGGTTAAATAACAGGGTGGAGGAAGACTGGATTTTAGCAAGAAGCTAGCGCAGACACTGAGCTTAGTTCCTTGTTGCAAGTCAACCAGATCATTATTTCCAGTATTGAACAGAAAATGTCAATTCAGAAAGGGTCACACGTGGCCTTTCATTTCAGCTGGCTACCATTAGCAGTCACCTCTCTATTTCTGGTCACTAAACACCCAAGTCAAACTGGGCAGCAACGGAAGCTGAACATCAGCTCAATAGTGCTCCACGGATCCTGGTTCATTCATGAACCTTCCTAACAAGGAGCAGTCCCATTCTGGTTTGTTTCTTAATGATCACTTCTGATACAGAAAAACAGGTCTCCAAATTCTGTTCTTACCCTCTAATTTTCCTCTATTTCAGAGCTCCCATCCCATTTTAGATGGGTGATCCAAGCAGAGATGCAAGAATGCAAGACAGGATACCCTTTTTTTAAATCTCTCAAAAAAATGTTTTGCAGGATTCTCTTGTCTCTACTAGCGTAGACATCCCTGTGCTTCTTCCAGGTTTTAGCATAATTAAGGCCTTGGAGGACCTAATCTTCATGTCATAAAGATCAGAGAGAAAGAAAGAAAGAAAGAAAAAAAAACCACAGAAAAACTCACTTAGTCTTAGAGGCACATTAGCAGAAGAGCAGACATTTTATTTAATTATTTGGTGGGAATACCTAGCACTTACCATGCTGGTAAGACAGAAAATGGTCTTCACTGTACATCCAAAGAACTAGCTACTGGGATGGTAAAAGTTGGCAGATAAAAAGTCAGCCACAGAACTTGGGGCACTGCACTTTAGCGAGTGGCCAGATTTCAACCACTTGTGAAAAGAAAGATCTCCCTGCAAGATGTGTAAAAGGTACAGGGAATAGGTAAAGGAAAGAGGTATCATTGCTGTCTGGAGAAGACAGCAGGTGAAGAAATATTTTGAATCTTTATTTAATATCTTTCTCAGTGATCTGGACAAGGGAATGGAATGTGTCCTCAGTAAGTTTGCACATGACACTAGATTGGGTGGGAGTGTCCATCTGCTTGAGAGCAGGAGGGCTCTGGACAGGCTGAATCAATGGACTGAGGCCAACTGTGTGAGGTTCAACAAGACCAAGTGGTTGGTCCAGCATTCGGGCCACAACAACTCCCAGCAGTGCTACACGCTTGGGGCAGAGTGGTTGGACAGCTGCCTGGTGGAAAAGGACCTGGGAGTTGTTGGTCAGCAGATGGCTGAACATAAGCCAGAAGTGTGCCTGGGTGACCAAGGCAGCAAACAGAATCCTGGCCTGTGTCATCAGTGGTGTGGCCAGTAGGAGCAGGGCACTAGTGACGCCATCCCTCCAGTGCTGGGTTTGGGCCCCTCACTACAAGATGGACATTGAGGTGCTGGAGAGTGTCCAGAGAAAGACAGTGGAGTGAGGAAGGGTCTGGAGCACAAGTCTGATGGGGAGCATCTGAGGGAACTGGGAGGGTTCAGCCTGCAGGAGGCTGAGGGGAGACCTGATCACTCTCAACAGCTACCTGAAAGGAGGGTGTGGTCTCTTCTCCCAAGTAACAAGGGATAGGATGAAAGGAAATGGTCTTAGGCTGTGCCAAGGGAGATTTAGATGGGATATTAGGAAAAATTGCTTCACTGAAAGGGTTGTCAAGCACTGGACCAGGCTGCCCAGGGAGGTATTTAAAAGATGTGTAGATGTAGTGCTTTGGGACATGGTTTGTGTTTGGACTTGGTGATCTTAAAGGTTTTTTCCAACTGAAATGATTCTATGGTTCTATGAAACCATTGCTATGTAGAGGTACCCTGCCTCACCTGCTCTCCTGCTGCTCATCACTGTGATTCGCACAACTTAGAGACAAGACCATGGCAGCCAGCTTTCATTACATATTAAACATCACTAATTGACTAATTATTACTTAATAGATTAAGTGACTCAATGCTAATGGTTATAGACTTCAGCATGATAACATGGTGACAACACCACTTGTAACTACCCCTTTATTTGCTCTTTTAAATCCCTGACCCTCAGCAGCTCAACCCAGTGCTAGCAGAACCTGTGTACTTCTCCACACCCACACTCTGTTTTGTACCTCGTTAGTTTTTGTGTCCCTCCTCTCTATTGCTGCTGCAACTTCACCTGACATGGACCACACAACTTTGAATACTCACACACAGAGACATCATTGTTTTACTATTTCATTTAATCCATCCAGGATGTATGGATCCCTTTCCAATTATCTATTTGCAGCAAAAAGGTATTTTTTGTAAGTTCATTAAAATATTTCCCTCCAGGGAATGAGGACATTTGTGAATCATGCCATATTTTCACTTCTTTAATTCTGGACGCTGCATTTCTGCAGGGATCTAAGATATTAGTGGGAGCATGCTGAAGTGTGGCCATCTGCTTTTGGAAACAAGTTAACAAAGCAGCTGCACTTTGAGTTAGAAAGGCTCATTTTGGCCCCGTTTGTAGAAACAGCCTTTTCTGCTCTTCATACCGCACGTGAAATAGCCTTTGAGCAGAAGTATGAGGAACTAAAGCCTGTCTGACACTGACTATTCCAATCCCTTTAAAGGAAGGATCCAGTTGTGGGGACATCCTATTGCTGTTGACTGGGCAGAACCAGAAGTGGAGGTGGATGAAGATACCATGTCATCAGTAAAAATTCTCTACGTGAGGAACCTCATGCTCTCAACCACAGAAGAGACCATAGAAAAGGAGTTCAACAACATCAAACCAGGTAGGAAACCACTGACATACTAGCTCCTAAATAAATACTGCTACTGCAAATGGAAACCTATCTCCATTCATGAAACGCCAAAGGAAGAGATAAAAATAACTGGTTTTCCGCTCTAAAGTGTTGATGTGTAACACCACAAAAGCTGTCATTAGGCTGAAGGCTCCCACCCAACATGTACATCTTGTCATCCATCAAGGGCTGCTTAATTTCCAGCCAACAACACTGTTAACCTTTTTAGGGTAATTGGCAGCTGGAAGAGATCCAAAATGCTGCGTGAAGATGCCTATGTCATAAAAATTATTTTGAATCTATTTGGTCTTCAAAAGACAGAGGATCTCTAAAAAAGAGAGAGTTGGTAAAACAGCAGGGTGATCCCAGCATTCTTCTTCTGTGGCAAGGGGTGATGATAGGGACAGAGTGATTTAATACAAATATTTTTCATCTCATCGATCTGAATTCTGAGTCCTACCATTTCCATGCAAACACACTCACCTTCTTCTGTAAATTCCTGAATAATCCGTGCTTATAATTTAATGTAGAATATGATAGCATTTCTTCAGGGCATATATTCCAGCATTTAGGGTAAGATTTTAAAAATGTAGGTAGGTTCATTGGGAATAAGAATCCTGTTGGCTTTCAAAGGAGATTTTACTTTTCAGTTGCTGCAGCTTTAGGAAATTCCACCCAAACCCAACAAAGTAAAAATAACCCATTTCTGCAACTCTCCAGGCCACACAGCCCATTAGGCATTAGTAACTTACGTTTGGCAATGAGAAATTGCCTTTCATCACATTCCTATTAACTTCCTTCTATTAAATTTTTAAAAATACACTACTGAGCTTCATTTTTCCTTCCCTAACTTTTCGTTTCTGCTCTACACATTTCTTTTTTTTTTTTTTTTTTTGTACTAGGCTGCAATGTGAAGGTATTTACGAGGTTTCTTTATGAGTCTTTCCTACTCCTCTAAAGTTTCTGGCTAACTTTTAGCCACCATCAAGCTGAAAGAGATCCTGTTTTACCCCAAGTTAAATACATATCATCCCACTACTCCTTTTGCTTATCCAGTTTTGCTCCTGAATGTTGAACTGCTTGCACTTCCCAGAAACACATTTATTCCCCTTAGACACTTTGGTCACAGTCATATGCTATTCTCCTAAGACAAGTTTTCTGGTACAGCAGCAGCAGAACTTTGGCATCTGTAACTGCCCTTTCATCACTTTATAATTTTACTTCTCATGCTGGAATTTGCCCTTTCTTTAATGGATAGCTTACAGGAAAAATCAGGGATGCCTTTCTAAAATCTGTGCCATGATTTCAAAAAAAAAAACCAACCAAGTGCATAATAGGAGCAAAACCTGACCTCTGAGGAGAGCAAATGTGGTTTAAGTTATAGTGAGATTACAATCAAAAAAGTCAGCAAACTTCTGAACTGCTTCACTTCCCCTCCTTGATTCATTGCACGGCGTTTCAACACCACCTGCTCAGTGTATGTTTGATCCAGGGCATTAAGATGCTGTTTTGACCATAACAAACCATCCAATGAAAATCAATCCTGACCAGGGGAGTTATGATTCAGAGGTCCCTGTGACAGAGCAATCACCCCATCGCTAAGGACTCCGTAGACACTACCAGAAGTGCTGCTTATGCACCCCATGTAACAATGCAGTACAAGCATCACCCCTTAAACCTACGCCAAATTTGATGCCAGTGGTGACTTCTATAGAGACATGCATGACTTGTGTCACTGAAAGTTGGCAACAGCATTCATCCCTGACAAATATTCCCCCTGTAGCGTCACACGGATGGTCTCTCCACGGAGACGACCCAAGGATGGGTATTGCATTGCTCTGCCCTAGCAGAGCCAGAAACAGGGAAGAGCAAAGATGTTGGCTCAGGCAAAGATCATTAGCACAGAGTGCTCTCAAGGAGGCAGATGGGAGATTTGCAAAACAAAGAGTTCATTAAAGCCTTGGCTTGTAAACAAGGCATCAGCATACACCTCCCTTAAATTTGGGCTTAGAAAATCACCCTCCAATCCCAGAAGGACGCAAAATGCTACTTACCATTTTGGTGTCATTTTGAAGACGTGCAAGCTGCTCAGGTGATAGGCTGGGACAGGCTTCATTTAGTCCACTGGAGCTCATAATTACTCCCCCTGAACTCCAAAGAAATATATATTCTCCTGCAGTTGTTTGGGTAAGTGTTTTCTGCAGCGACATGACATCTCCCTGAGCACCTGTTCAGCTTTAAAGGGTAACAAGCCAACAGAAGAGTCATTCAGCATCCCTTACCCATATTTCCAAAGGACGTGTTTGAGGGTCTTAGAGTCTCAGTGGCTGGACTGGTTGATGATTTGCTTCTCAGCGCACAGTAGGGGGGAAGATGAACAATTAGAAAAGAAAAGGTAGATGTCTAAAGCTTGTCACCATGGAGAATAGGACCAATGTGGTTATTTTGGAGACAAACTTATTAGTGCAGAGTATCTCAGTGCCAAGAAGTTCCCAGCAGCAGAGCAGCTGACAAGGGAAAGCTACAGAGGATGGACATAGAAAGAACAAGAAGCCATTTGCAGTTGAATTTTTGTGGGTAATCACAGGGGTGTAGAGGATTCAGATGGAGGCACCAGGGTGGTGATCTCAGTCCAGCCCTGCTCCCAGCAGGGACAATGCTGCAACTGCAGCAGACTGATGGGGGCTGTGTCCAGGTCAATCATGGAATCCCAGGCTGTTTTGTGTGGGAAGAGACATCAAAGATCATCTAGTTCCTCCCCCTTTCCATGGGCAGGGACAACCCTCACTAGCCTAGGGTGACCAAAACCCTATCTAACCTGGCCTTGAATTCTGAAGCAGAGGTGCTTCAACCCTTGAATCATCTCCGTGGCCTCCTCTGGACTGTGTCCAGCGATTGGAGCATTCCTAGGGATGGAGATCCCTGTCTCAGGGGTGCCCCACTCACATGGGGAAAGGCTGTGTCTTAGGGCTAGCCCCTGTCCACAGACCTGCTGCCCCATCAGTCCCAGGCCCTCCCACACTTGGGGCTGCTCTGTCCCAGGCAGAACTTTGTGTTTGTTCTTTCCAAATGTCCTGAGTCTACGGTTAAGAGAAGAGCATCCTTGTTTTATGGGAGAAGCATTAGCTTTACTGAAGCTGCCTCTGTACGATGCATGTACAAAACCACAGAGGTGGTGGTCACACAGAGATGTAGCTCACCAAATCCTGGGCTGGGGCATGTCCTGCTCAGCCATCTGCATCTTGGTGGTCTGCCACAGAAGGGAGACAGAAGACCAAAGGTCTAATAAAAAAACAAAACAACATTTTAATCAAGAGGAAACTCACTGGTGTCTGACCCAAAGTAGTTCTAGCTTTCCTTGAAATACTACAGCCTTTATATTTATTGCCCCATGGCATATGCATCCAAAGAGGTAAGACAACACTAACCTCTTGCTCTTTCAGATCTGTATTGTCCAACTAACACCCATTTCCAACTAATATTCCAATGTTTTCTGCAGGTGCAGTGGAGAGAGTAAAGAAAATTAGAGATTACGCCTTTGTGCACTTTAATAAGAGAGAAGATGCAGTTGAAGCTATGAAAGCCTTGAATGGAAAGGTAAAGCTGCCATAAATGCTAAGTTGTGGGGTTAATATGTAGTTTATTACATGCAGCTGAAACAAAGCTGACCGGTTTATTAGCTATGAAATCACCCCGAAGGTGTCAGCCCTATTTTCTCTTCGAAGGCTGCTTTATCATCCCAAATTCATTTTTTCAGCAATCCTCAGGTACACAGATTGTTCGTTTTGGCTTCCTGCTCCTTGCATTCATACTCAGTGTCTGCCCAGCTCAGACTGTCACTCACCCCTCAGAAAAAGCAGCAGAAGCAAAACTGGAACAAGGGCTGCTAGCAAATGAGGGGTTACGGGTTCCTTCGGCTCACACTCACACCCTCGTTCACATCTGCCAAACAAAACACTCGCAGAGCAGCGTGTGAATGGCAAACCAGGACAAACACGGTCAACCCAAAACATCTGCTCCAAATTCGGATATGGATTTGCAAGGAGGTTTCTGTATTTAGTGCTCCTTGCGCTGCATGTAATTCACGGCGCAGTAATGCAAGAGCTGTTCCCAAAGAGGTGTTAATCCTGCTCCTATTTTTAGCGCTACCACTGTTCCCTGTAGGAGCACATATAATCACACTGACATGCTACTTTGCAAGGAAGAGAAGCCTTTTGAATGCTTCACAACTTATTATGTGGTTAAGGAGCCTCTCCTGGCAACAGCCAGGGCTGTGAGCTCATGAAGGCACATTCACCCATCCAGTGCCTCCTTCTACCTTGGCAGGGGTTGGGGGGCAGGGATTTTGGCTTTTTTAGGTGGTATTCCCTGTCTTCCAGCTTAATCAGCAAATCACGTAGGGAAGCAGCCTCCCTAGGCAGAGCAATCCACGTGCACTTTGGACACTTACGCTTGTGCTTCTCCCATGCTCTCTCCCCACCACCCTGGTGTGAAGGTGCTGGATGGGTCCCCGATCGAGGTGACACTAGCCAAACCCGTCGACAAAGACAGCTACGTCAGATACACCCGGGGAACAGGTGGCAGAGGTACCATGCTGCAAGGAGAATACACTTACGCCTTTGGACACGTGTACGATCCTGCTACTGCCTACCTAGGTGCCCCAGTTTTCTACGCACCACAAGCCTACACAGCTATCCCCAGCCTCCATTTCTCTGCCACCAAGGGGCTCAGCAATAGGAGTATCATCCGGCCCCCGTCCATCCGAGGTAATTCCCATCATGCCAATACTCAGCTCTAGCAAAACATCTCCTCCGGGGCTTGGATGGCCGCTCCTTAGATTTGTGTTGAGGGCGTTGGCTTTGCCCTAGGTGCTGGACCTACACAAAGCACAATTTTTAGGCTCTGTCCTTCCCAAAGGTGTTATGATCTTCCATCTGGAAAAGCAGAGAACGACAACAACAAAAAATTACCATTTTCCGGGAGCCAGTTTGAAACAGCTTCCAGATTGCCCTATATCCAGCATAAATAAACCATGGATCTTCCTGGTTTTGCCCCAGCAGGAAAGACCAAATAAAACAATTTTTCCCCCTTCAGAGCCAACTCCCTCAACCAGCCACTAGCATGGCTCTCCGCAGTGTTTCCTCTTTGCTTTGGAGGTCACAGGGAAATTTTTACCACTCCTGTTTTTTTCTGATCCAAAGCCATGGTGTTTCCCAGGGAGCTCACATTGGAAGGTAGGGAGTTAGTACTGGAATCAAGAAAGCCATTAATTGTGACTACTCTTGTTTGGGGTGAATCATTAACCTAATAATAAAAATAGAGGGCTGCTGAGGCTCTGCCTTTGATCCTGGGTGACTGCAGCTGGGACCAAATCAAGCCCACACGCTCACGGACCCCCCTGATAAATATCTTTTCAGGCATCATTCGGTAACTCCAGAAGTAAGCTTGGGGGCTGGCAAAAAGCAATAAAAACCTATTTGGCCTTCCTTACAAAGATGATGCCTGTGGCGCTCAGCTTGTGTCCCCAAGCCTGTGGCCAGGTCTGACAACAGGAGGGCACCCTGCATGGCACCCCAGTAGGGTTAATAAGGACCGTGCTGGTAAGGACCATGCCAGCAAGGACCATGCTGGCCAATTTTTTGCCTCTTCCCAAGGAAGAGTACAGGAATTTCCCTTGTTGCCACCCATATTTTTGCCCACACAGTTGAGACTAGTTCCCATGAAGGGTGCAGATGTGATAGCCCACCAACCCTCTCTTTCCTTGCAGTCTCCCCTGACTCCAAGCAGTGTTCCCCAGACAAAAATGGGAGGTGGGGGAAAGAATTTGGGTTCACATAAGCAAGACATTGTATAAAATGTGAATTCCTCAAGAAGGTGAAGTTAAACTGGTTGGTGGCAGGTGATGTCAGCTGTTCTCTCTCTGCCTTTCAATTACAAATCTGGTTGGAAAGGTTTCATGGAATCAAAACTGGCCAGAGAAGATGGAAATTGGGTCAGAAAGAAGCAGGGCTTCCCCCCACCCCCAAATCCATGTATATGAGCCCAAAAAGAAAGGATGTCGGTGCCAAGCCTGGGTTATCCCACCAACAGACTATGGGGGGCTCTTGCCCATCTTCTTCCTGAACCTGTCAAATGGGGCTAACTTTTCCATTTCAGCAAGAATCAGGGTAATTTTTCCGGTGATTTGATTCAGTTTAATGCCTTCTTACATTCCTAGAAATTTACATGAATGTACCTGTAGGGGCTGCGGGAGTTAGAGGACTGGGAGGTCGTGGCTACCTGGCGTACACGGGCCTGGGGCGCGGATACCAGCTCAAGGGAGAAAAGAGGGGAGAGGAGAAACTCTACGACCTCTTGCCAGGAATGGAGCTCACGCCGATGAACCACGTCACGCTAAAGCCCCAAGGAATTAAACTCGCTCCTCAGGTACATGCGCGAAAAAGAGTCAGCACCCCAGTCAGAACTTTTCTTTCCCTCCCCCCCCCCCCCCCATCCCCCTGGCTTGAATCGGCATTGGGGACTGATAAATAAATCCCTTCTTGCATCTCAAAGGACATTAACACAAACCACAACAAAACACTTGTTGTATCTTACAATACTTACCCATCTTGCTGGAGAATGGTGCCCACTCTCCCTTAGAGGAGTTTTCATAATCATAGAATCACAGAATGGCTTGGGTGGGAAGGGATGTCAGAGCTCCCCCAGTGGCCCCTGCCATGGGCTGGGACACCTCCCATCAGCCCAGGGTGCCCAAAACCCCATCTAACCTGGCCTTGAATGCTGCCTGGGATCCCGGGGCAGCCCCAGCTTCTCTGGGCACCCTGTGCCAGGGTCTCCCCCGTCCCTGGGAAGGATTTCTGCCTCCCAGCTCTTCTCCAGCTGCCCTCCTGCAGCTGAAGGCCATTCCCCTGTCCTGTCCCTCCTGGGCCTTGGCACCAATTCCTCTCCTGCTTTCCTGGAACACCTTGAGGGACTGGAAGGGGCTCCGAGGTCTCCCCGCAGCCTTCTCTTCTCCAGGCTGAACAAGCCATAGTCTTTTTCCAGAGCAGAGGTGCTTCAGCCCTTGGATCGCCTCCTCTGGACTCAATCCATGTCCTTCTTGTCCTGTGGACTCCCAAGCTGGACACAGCACTGTAGGGCAGAGGGACAGAAACCCCCCTCCCCAGCCCTTGCGGGGGGTGCACTCAATCCCACTGTCCATGCCTCCGACAGAGGTGTTAAACAGTGCCGTTCCTCTGAAGAACATCGTTTGTCACTGGTCTTGATTGGACACGGAGCAGTTGACCACAGCTCTTTGAGTGCGACCATCCAGCCAGTTTGTTATCCACAGAGTGGTCCATCTGTTAAATCCACGTCTCTCGAATTTAGAGGCAAGGATGTCATGCAGAACAGTGTCAAATACCCTTGCTGGTGAAGACCAAGGCAAAACATTTATTATCTCAGCCTTCTCCACATCCTGGGTAACCAGGTCTCCCACCACATTCTGAAGGGGCCCATATTTTCCCTCTTTTTCATTTTATCACTGATATACATATACCAGCTTTCCTTGCTGTCCTTGACATCCCTGGCCAGATTTAATTCTATCAGGGTTTTAGCCTTCCTAACCTGATCCCTGGCTGCTCAGACAGTTTCCCTGTATTCTTCCCAGGCTACCCACCCTTGCTTCCAGCCTCCTTAGGCTTCCTTTTTGCATTTACCCATGGTTGCAAAATGAAATCCAGCTATTGACTCGATAAACAGGCTGGGGCTAGGGGCTCCACCAAGGAGTGAATGAGCATCTATAGAAAAATAATATACATTTTTAAATAATTCCTGGGGAAAGGGGTGTTGTCTGCCCGCACAGCCCAGCCCAGCGCAGAAACTCTGCTCGCTCAAAGAGGCTTTTGATGTGGCTGTGTGTGCGGGGCTGGGATCCAGATGAATGGATAAGGGCTGAGGAGAACAAACCCAGAACAAATTCCTTGAGTTTTATGAGGGTCTGGCTCTCATGGTAACTCCTTTCCCCCGCCATCATCCAAAGCAACATGAGAAACTAACTTCACCTTGACTTTTGAAGCACATCTTTACCTATTAACGCTTCATTTGCCACACCATCCGGTTCTTCTCCAAAGTCTATGAAAACATTCTTTCCTCCCCAGAAATCTTGAAAGGGAGTTGCTTCTTTTTTTCCTGACAGCAAAATTTCACAATCCCCTTACTCAATTTTATCAGGATGTAAGAAGTGTGAAATAGCCTGAGTGCTGCTGCACTGCCTTAGGGCGGGTGAAATTAATTTTTTCCTCTTCCCATGCATGCCAGGCCCCCACTGCGTCTACTTCAAATGGCGCAGTAACTCACAGCATTATTTTGGGGGAGGGAGGGGGGCACACTTTTACCAGCAGCTGTGCTCCCTAATCCCACCCTGCCATCGCCACCGTTTCACAGCAGCAGGTTTTCAACAGCTACAGCTTGCTTCACAACAGCCTCGTTAATAGGACAGCCTCATTAGTACCTGTCAACTTGGTCAGCCTCTCCCATCCCCTGCGCTAAATGATCTTCGAATGATGGGTGTTGTTCCAGCTGCCCGGCCAGGACACTTGGCGTTCAGGAGTAGATCTGCCTTCTCAAGGGTTTAAGTGTTGGAGTGGCATTTTAAAAACTGACACCCATACAAAGGCTCTAGGACAAGAGTTGCCATAGTCAAGAAATGTAAGGAACTCTTTTATTTGCCCTGCTAAACTTCAGTTGGGGCTATGATTGCAAAATTAAAAGCAGCGCTGACATTGAAATTTTACATTTTCATTTTAAATTAAGCATAAATAAGGTAAACCACAGAAAGACACAGGTTGGAGAGACCTGGTGGTCTCCAGTCTGACCCAACTGCAGCATGGCCAACGTTGCAAAGCCCCAAGACTCAACATCATCTTGGTTGAGCATTGGAGGGTCTGGTGGAGCTACTTGAAAAAAAAGTAAATGGTAACTGGTCCAAGCACCACTCAGAGGGAAGCACGGGAACACCAACGCTGTGCTCAAACCCATTCAGCACATGCCAAGTGGCTTAATAAATAAATTTTTTAAAAATATTTTTAAAAATTTAAAAAAGTAAAAAAAAAAAGGAAAAGAGAAAGAAAAAGAAAAAGAAATACAAAGTCAAAGCATTTCTGGACAGCAATTTCCAATTAGCATGGAATAAGCTGTGCTAAGTCTGGGGGCAACATGGTTCAGCATTTCTCTTTCAAACTAGAAGCAGAAATTGCCTATTGAAGCCTGTATAATTAATTGGATGGAAACACAGCCTTTTTTCTTTCTTTCTTTCTTTTTTTTAAAAAGAAGACTACTTGGATTTTTCATGCACTGTAATCCACTAAGGCAGGAGAGCAGCGAAGATGAATGCAACCCTAGTGCTTTAACTCTGTTAAACAGAAGGGTACAGATAGAGTTTCTGGGGAGAACTGAAAGAAAACCACACTGAAAACAGAACAAACAGTTAATCAGAAAAAGGACAAAGATGTCTGATTTAAGGGGGTAATAATTAACTTCAGGAATTAAATGGATTCCTAAAGTATAAGACATTTAGATTCATCTTATGCTGCAACACAAATGTAGTGTCCTGTCTGCCATTTATTTTATTTCCTGGAAGCCCAGTTTATTTTCTGCCACAACACCCCTGAAAACCCTTTGGAGGGAAGGAAGCTGACTGGTGCAAAAATGCCATTTTTCTCCCTTCTAGATCTTAGAAGAAATCTGCCAGAAAAACAACTGGGGACAGCCCGTTTACCAGCTCCACTCTGCAATCGGCCAAGACCAAAGGCAGCTCTTCCTGTACAAAATCACCATCCCTGCCCTCGCCAGCCAGAACCCCGCCATGTATGTAAATATTCAAGGTTTTCTGGGGTTTAGGATTTTTTTTTGTTTAAATACCGTTTTGTCTAGAATCTCTCCTCAGAGCACAATTGCACAGGCCTCTCTTTCCCCCCTCTCCTCCCCACACTTTTTTTTAAATATATATTAGGGAGAAAAACATAAACTGAACTACAGCCCATAAACTAAACAGATAGCCATGTCTCCCATGCTTGGTGCTTGCTCTCCAGTGGTGCGAAGTTTACAGAGAGGCAGAAATAACGAGGCAAAAGGGTGCTTTCTAGTACAAAAATACAAGCATGTGATAGCTCTTGTGGGGAAAGGCAAGCAGCTTGGAGGAAGATGCTGATAAGCTATAAATATGATTCTAAACATTTGAGACCCAAATCAATGTTTTGCTGTGTATTTTAAAGGAAAAAACCCAAGACAAAAAAAAAAAAAAAAAAAAACCCTAGGCTGCAGCAGGCTTTCTTTTGGACTGAAAATGCACATCATGTTCTGAAAGGGTGTCGTGTCCAAAATGAGACCCAGGGCTGGTACTCACCAAAGCAGCCAGACTGCTGCGAGGGGAGCGCTTTTGTTAACGTGCAGCAAAATCATGCTTCCACTTGATACGAAGGATGATGGTATCTGCATACAGACCTAAACCTCTTGCAGGAACACCCTAGAGAGAAACCAAACAAGCAAGCTAACACTTTTGCCATACTCGCAGACATCCCTTCACGCCGCCCAAGCTCAGCGCCTACATCGATGAAGCCAAAACCTATGCAGCTGAATACACCCTTCAGACGCTGGGGATTCCTGTGGAGGGAGCGGAAGTGCCTCCTGCAGCACCAGCTTTTCCAGGTATGGGAAGGTCTGTACAGCAAAGGCCTCCAGGAATACTAGTTTTTCCTGCTGCTTCCTTGTGGATATCAAGACTCAACATATTTCTGGCCACTGAGGACAGATTTTGCTGTGCTCCCCCCGCCTCTGCCCCATGCCTCTGTTTTGACTCATTACTTATGCATGACATTTTTATTGCCTATGTAGTAATTTATCTCTCTGTCAATCAGGACTACCCAAATTAGGGTATACCGTAGAGCAACTTGGGCAGGAGGGACCTTAGTTAGGGGGAAGGTGTCTCTGGTCCAACCCAGCTCCCAACAGGGTCAGTGCTGCAGATACAGCAGGTTGCTTCGAGCTGTGTCCAGGCAAGTTGGGGCACTGTCCAAGGGTAAGGATCACCCCATCCCTCAGGGGCCCATCCCAGGTACACACCTCTCCTCCACGCCTTCTAGTCTGTAGATGCCTCTCTTCAACTGAGAGCCCCAGATAGGCTGCAGAAACTAGAACTTGCGTCCCTGGTGCCATGTCTGAGATGAGTTCCTTCTCTCGACCTGCTGGCTGTGGTCTGGCCAATGCCACCAAGGATGGATGAGACCTTCCTCACCGCAAAGATACATGGTTCATTGATTCACAGCCCATCCATCCTTCCCCAGCACCCCCAGCTCGCTTTGAACCAACACTTTTGATTTCACCTGACAAAGAAATGACACTACCATGAAAGTTAGGATCTGATCCCAGCTCTCGCACCCCAACTGGAAAGAAGAGGTTTGGTTTTTTCAGGTTTGGGAATCTATACTCAACATCTCTTGCAATTGCCCAGAACAACTTGAGAAGTCATGGAAAACATAGGCTGAGAGCAGGAATCCAGCTCACAGGCATTACATCTACTGTACTCTCTAGCATGACGGTTATTCTGATGTAGTGGGAACAATGCATGCCAAGCTACACATGAGGAATGCATTAGTCAGTACTACTGAGTTGTTTGGAGTGTCTCAAGGATGGATTTTAAAAAAATAAAATAAAAATCTATCCGGCTTCCTGCCACAGGAGTCCACAAAAGCCACAGAAAAATCAATTTGTCTGGGTTTGTGCAGGCTTCCGCAGCGTGGAAACCAAATGGGCTCTTTATTGAATCCAGTCTGCACTTACTGCTTAATTATAATCTCTCCTTTTTCTTTCATCCACCCTTATTTATTTGTCTTGGAAACTCAACAAATTGACATACATTAACGTTTCTGATTGCAAAACACAGTGGCCCTTGATCAGGGCTTGCTGAAGCCCAGTGCTGCTCAGGCCATGCCCAGGTAGCAGCTCATTTCTCTGATGATGGTGGCAGATATGCTTTAAATGACAGGTTTCTCAATCCCTCATCAAAACGTTGCATCTCACTTGGCTGATGCAAGTAAGATACTCAAATTATAGCAAATTTCTTGTGATTTCCTCTAAGGTTAACACCTTCAACCAGACAACATGCTCTCAGGGTTGCCCAATACTTCCATTCCCACTACCAACAAGACCACGGCTCCGACTTACCTTGGGTTGATCCCCTTGCCCAGATGGTTGGTCAGAGATTTAGGACCCCGGGAGATGCAGTTTGGCAGCAGAGCCTGGTCCAGCAGAGCCGAAAGGTACCCCGGCTGCTCTTCCCAAGTCTGGGTTTCGTCTTGATTCTTTCACAACAGAATGTTGTGGTCTGGTCGAGAAGCTGCCCTACCCTGCTTTCAGACAAACCCGCTCCAAATAATGCTTGTTTTCCCAGTGATTCATTTAAACTCAGCAAAGCGAACATTTTCCCATGGACAATTCTTGAAGTGTTGGAACCACATTTCCCATTAGAAACTGATGGAGGAGGGGTGGGGGGGGGAATCCAGTTTACTAAATATTTTCTCCCTGTTATTACATAGAGGGAATTTCCCTCCTCTCTAATGCAGCTGTCCTGAATTGCATGTACTTTGTTTATAAAGGGCATCAGAGCCATGTTATGAAACCTGCTCAGATTTCCCGGTTTTAAACAGTTTTCTCGCCATCCTCATGTCATGCAAGGGAGGACGTGTACAGAGCACCTTGAACCCCTCCCTCAGCTCAGAAATAGCCAAAGCCTAAGGAAAAAAATGTTTAACAGAGAGGGACATTTTTAAGCAGCATGTTTAACAAATAATAGGTAAGAAGATGCATTGTTGGGGTTTTTTAAATACCTTTAATGTGGAGAAAAAATAAAACGTGCCAAAAAATACCAGTTTAATTTAATTACATTATTGCCTCAGACAGCAGAGCCTTTCCATCAAAAACTATCAGGCAGTGGTGAGTTTTGACTGGTTATTCACTAATTTGAGATTTCCCCTTCCCCCCAACCCCCCATATCCTTGCAGGATACACTATCGCTAACGCAGCCGCGACGGTCACAGCCACTCAGCTCAAACAAGCGGTGACTATGGGACAAGATTTAGCCACGTACGCAGCCTATGAAGCCTACCCTGCCTTCGCAGTCGCTGCACGCAGCGATGGCTACGGAGCGTTTTGATCCTGCCCTTCCCCAAGTTCCCTTTAATTGAGCACAAGCAGGAAAAAGGAAAAAAAAAACAAAAAGAAAAAAGAAAAAAAAACTCAGTCTGGTAATTCTTACAACTTTGTGATTTTAAACTAATCTGTCACCTAAAGTTAGATTTTAATCAGGGTTACGTTCTTGTAGTTCTTTAGTTTCATAACAGGATATTAGGTGGGGAAAAGAAGAAATTAAAAAATATATAAATACTGTTCAAAATCAGATTTTTCACACTAGAAAGCAAAACCTCAGCCCAGACAAGGAGTGGTTCTCAGGAGTGTGCATATACATGCGCATATCTATACATGCACACCCTTGTGTGAGTGTTTACAAGCGACAACCTGTGCTGGAAACAGCTGCTCCCATGGACACTGTGACACGGGACCCGGGGAAGGATGGGATGTCTCCAGCAAGTCCCTCTGTGCATCAGAAGTGCTCCTCTGTTCACTTCAAATTTTCTCCATCCTGGCAGAGCAGCGGGTGGAACGAAAGGATGTCCTTCAGGGATGCAGAGGTCTCTTTCTGCCACCAGTGCTGGGGGGATGCGTTCAGGCATCTCAAGAGCCTTTTAAATTCGTTCTGGCACAGCCAAAGAAAAAAAGACATTTATCATAATCGCATCTGCCCAGCCTAACAGGCTAGTTTGCATGCCCTTGAATGCTAATTTGATTTTTAAAGCAGGATGCAAGCACCCAGCAGAGTTTCCCCTCCTACTTCCCAGCATACCTACACATCATTTTTTTTCAACTGCCATCAAACGGGCACATTCAGTAAAAGACAGGAAAACTTTTAGGACTATTAAGGCTGAGGACTAGAAAAGTGCTATTCACTGGGGCCAATTCTCTACTTAATTAGAGCACAAGAGCTCACAGCTGTGGCCCAGTAATAACGGGCACCTCTACAAAGATACAGTTCCATGCAAGGAACCTTTTTGAGAGGCTGGAAGGAGCCCTGCCGGCCTATCAGGGCTGCTTTGTGCATTAAAGTGAGGCTGCTGGCTGCTGCGATTCCTGCAAAAATTAATTTAGTGGAAGAGGGTTCGCGCCGACAGAGAAGGTGTCTCTTGTTTCGGAGGGTGCCGGCTTTGGCACTGTGTTTGAACACTTTGGGGGTGCTGAGAGCATCCTTTGGTTTACAGCAGGAGGGCATTATCCATTTATTTTTGCCACTGGCTTGAGGCAGAAGTAACGATGTTTTAGACTTATAGCAGAAAGCCAGTGTTGGGTAATTACAGGACACGTTAATCCTATATAATGTATCTTGCACAGGAATGCACACTAAGAGAACTTGAATCTGCTCAGTCTAGGATCAAAACCAAAAAATCTTTTGGGGGAGAACTTACAACTGGGTTGACAGTGCCCATTGATTCCAACAGACCTGGTCTCAAATTTTTCACCCAGCCTAGATGATGCAATGTGGCACAGTACAAGCTGTTCCAAGCAGAGCTCTTCCCGTGCTACCCCAAAGCTGTACAGTGCACGATGGTCTGTGGCAAAGGTGTTGACTACCTGGAGTTAAGCGTTTTCTGTTCTTATGCTTTGCTTGACTCAGTTTCCCTAGGAATGGAACAAAAAACCATAAGCTGTATAGTTTGCGGTCCTATCAGACCCTTTCTATTTATAAAGTAGCTCATTAAGGTTATCCTAAAGGTATTACAAGCCCTCTGTGGTGGCTGTTTGGCACACTTGGCTTCACAGAAAATGACACACGTTCACAGAGGGCAAAATAACCAAGAGTGTTATAGGTATCGTGGCTTTATTTTCTCTTCTGTCTATGTCTTTTAAGTCACATTTGATTGCCAACGAGTAACATATCCATGCCTCTCTCTCTCTCTCTCTCTCTCTCTCTCTCTCCCTAAAAGACTATCGTTGGCAGAAAGTGTTTCTCGCTTTCTTTGTTCAGTAACTTTAGTCTGCTCTTTCAGCTATTTATATAAGTTCAGAAAGATGTCAAGGAAAAGGGCAAGAAGCAGTATTAAAAAGTGTGTGCATGAAGCACTTATTTTTATACGCATAGTACAATGTTTGTATAGAGTTTTAACACTATGAAGTGTGTGTGTGGGGGGGAATCACACTATCCATTTACTGGAGGACAATCATATACGTTTAAACAGAACGAAGGGGAAATGGCGTCTCAATCATCCATTACGAGGAAATTATAACCGGGATTAAATTCTGTGAAGCGAGTGTGTAATTCCAGAGTAATCCAAGGACATTAACTGGACTTTGAAGTACCATTAAAACTTTTTAAACCAATATACTTGCCTCAGTCCTTTTACAGCCCTGGTTTCGTCCGAAAGGGTCACGCGGTGCATAGTAAATAAGAGCACACTTTGCTCCGTAGGGATCGATCCGAGGTCAGACAGGCGAGGCCATGAGCTGCTTGGCAATGCCGAGGGTGTTATCAACACGCACTTTGGTGACACTTGGCATGCACATGCAGCAGGAAATCAGCAGTGTTTTCATTTTTTACACTTTTAAGTAAAAAATTAAGGGGTTAGGGTGGTTTTTATTTCTCCTCACCACCTCTTTGGCCAATATTTATTCATCTGTCAACACTGCAGGAATCACTTCTGCTGTAAGCTCATTACAGTGGTAATACCTTTGTCCCTTACCCGATCCCAGCAGATATGTCTCAGGGACAATATCAATAGGAAGACAGCAATGTGCAAAAATAAGATGGGGCATTACATGGTTTAGGGCTGATAGGGATTAGTCTCTTCTTGGGAAGAGCCTGTTGCCAGGTCACTGATAGGTAAATCAGCTACAGCCCTGATTGTTTTAAGATGAGGACCAGCTACTTGGAAGACCATAATAGTTAAATGACAGAGCAATAGCAATTCCCGCTTCCATGCCCAGAACAAGGAGTGGGTTTGCACCTTTCCAGAGAAATCCTGAGCCCAAGAAATGGGGGGAGGGATATCTGGTACCTTGCTACCGCCAGCCATGCAACTAATGACCTCCCTACCAAGCCAAAAGAGATTTCACCGAAATAGCTTGACATTGTTCTTACAGACTCACAAAGAGGTCAGCTGTATTCTGGGCTTTAGCAAGAGCAGCAGCTCTGCCAACCCTATTATTTTACCTCATTAGCTTTTCCTGATGTCCTGCTTTCGTTTTCTTTGAAATCAGAGCAATGGCAGGATTTGCTTTTGTGCTTTAACGTTTCCCATCCCAGAGAACAGAGATTGCCTCTTTGCTCAGCCGGCAGCTGGCTGATCAATTTTGGAGAGCAACAGTGATTTTCCAAGAAATCTCAAACCCACAGCCCAACCTAAAATACATTATTTCACATTTGTAAAGATGTGGGTTCCCAGTTGATAGCAAGACAAAGACAAAACCCATGTCCATCCTCTATAAAAAAGTCTAACATGTTTGAGCCATCAGTGATGAGAAGATCAATGGCCCAGCAAACTTAGCAGATGGCCACACCTTTGGATATTTGCAGGGCAGGAGTTACAAAAACTGCGTGTTCCTTCTCTCTTCTTCCAGACAGCACTTTCCTGGAGGTCTCTACTGCACAGGCCCTCACAGCTGAGATGCAAAGTGAGAATAAAACACCACTGAGGATTACACAACTCCACCTCTGGAGCTCGATAGACCCTGTAACATCCAGAAACTATCTCTGATGTCCCACTGAAACCTCCTCTAGAATTCCATGGGACAAGGTCACCAATGACATTGAAGGGGAGTTGCTTTGTCTTCCAGCTTGCACGGCTCCCTCTTCCCACTACCCGAGCTAAACCTCCCATAGACCATCTCATCTCTCCATCAGTTACCTACCTTGGATAACCCTTTTTTGGAGAAAAACACCACAAAATAGCATAAGACCCCACCCCCAACTTTTGAAGGGTGACATTCTAGACAGGGACTAAAAAATCACTGCTGTTCACTCACTGTCTGGGGTGTCAGCCTGGCTCTGGTGCTGCTGCTCATGGTGCTCATGGGATGCTCCTTTTTTTCAAGGGCTGGAAATTATTTGGTCCCCTCCTCCAAACCTTGGTCTCAGCTAAGATTCTAGTTCTCAGCTTCAGTTTAAGTGCTGGTGTGGAAGTTAGCCCCTACCCACCAACACCTCTCTTTCAGGGGCTGCTTGGTGTGGTCTGCTCTCTCCCTGGAGATGCCCTGCCACCTCAAGCTCCAATACGCATCCAAAGACTTGTCCTGGCCTGGCTCCAGCTACCTGCAGGACACAGGGACTGCGCACATCCAGATTTGTGGCTGGTTAAGAGAAACACTGGAAGAGTGATGCTCCTTGGCCCCAGACCCACCTCATGCATGCACAGCCCCAAGTTGTGAAGATGTTAAAAAGGTCGCTAGCTGCTGATGGACCAGCAGAAAGGTTGACCAAAAATATCCTCTATGGAACACGTGCAAACAGCACCAGACAACAACAGGGTCAGACTGATCCTAAAATCCTGCATCAAAGCCTGATGAGAGCAGAGGGATTCTCCCCTTTCCACCCAGAGCCTAGGGTCAGATCCTAATTTAGCGTCTCTCCCACAACTCCTGACACTGTTGGTAAATTTGGGAGGGATAAGGTGCTGTGCAGGAGGGAAATTGTGGTGTGACCAAGGTTTGGAAAGGAGCTCCAAAGAAGGTTCAGCCTGCAGACACAAGTTCCTCAAGTTCAAACTAGGTTATATCCTGTGATAAAAATAAATATTAAAGAAAAGTGGAGTTTTACTTGCCTCCCAAGCATGTAGGCAAGGCACAAATGGCTGTATGTCGAAGGAGAAGAGCAGAGCGAGGGAAGAGCAACTGTGATGAGTAATACTATATTTAACGGCTGGCACAGGGCCCAAATTCCTGAAAATTTTTTTTCCCTAGGCTTTGACTGCATCGAGCTTGCTGTCCTGTAAACCAGCACTGGCACCTAGTGGCTGCTGGGGCCTGCCGTCGCAGCCCGAGACTGGAGGAGGGCTGGCTGGCACTCCACGCCAACGGTGGAGGACAACCACAATGCTATTAGAAAACCGAATACAACAAAGGGCTTCCCGCAATGCCCTTTCCCACACCGGGGTGGCCTGGAGCTGCTGCTTCCAGACAGGGGGGAAAAAATAATATAGAGAGTTCAAAAAAAGACCCAACCAACCCCACCCCGAAAGCTTCAAGCAGCCCATGTCTGCAAATAAATGAGCCTGCTCAGAGATGCACTGGGGCACCAGAGGGACTCTGCAGCAACCCTAATTCTGGATCTTCCCATGAAAAGCACCAGCTGCCTAAAAACTCTCTTTAGGGGTCAGATGTCTGTGTTTCTAGAGGGCAAACCTTACCAATGAGCATCTTAACCGTGCAGATTCACTTTGCCTGCGTAAGCCTGTTCAGTGTGAGCACTGCTATAAATAAATAAATAATAACCTGCCTTGGTTTTGATGCAATAATGCAAATGAAATTACCTGGAACAATCAAACAGAAACCTCTCATTGTTGCCGGGGAGGAGGGGGGACGGGGGGCGGGGGGGGGGGTGGGTGGGGGGGGGGGGGTGGAAATGAACCACAGTTTCCTTTCTCCCTGACATACTTCTTTAAGGAAAACAGGGGCACTCCTGTGTTCTGGCTTACACAATGTGAGAAAAATGGCAAGCAGAGAGAGAGAGAGGGTTGTTGTTACACTGGGATTCACTGAGCAGCATCATTTTCAGACCAGAAAGCAGCTTCTCCGTCTCATAAAGCTAATTTGACCCCATTATGGGGGGGGGAGATGCGAAGCATTTCACCGTGCACAGCCCCTCATGACAAGAGAAATACTCATGCAAGAAACTTTCTGGATCCTTTTGAAACTTGAGTATCGCTGCACTGCTGACACTGTGGGATGGCTGGGGCAGCATCCTCTCCTGCTGCCTGTATCCTGCAGATGCCACCGCTGCCATCAGAGCACTTTTGCCAAGGAGAGCAGGGCGGATGGACCAGCTGGGTGAGTGATTAGGTAAAGGACATTAAGAGCGTCTTCAGGGATTTGATTCCCAGTGTTGTTCTTCCAAAGCTCTCTCTTTCCTGACTTGATATTGCAATTGCTTTGAGTTCCTCCGGATGGGAATCTCTGAGACTGATTGCTGCTGGTTTAAAATGAATAATTCATTCTCTCCTACTGATTTTAAAGAGAGGCAAAATTATCTGACTGACGATTCTCTGAAGAATTAAAGAGATTGCATACAAAATTGGTACACTTTGTTGGAGCTTATTAAACATTTACAATTGTTTAGCTGTAAGACACGACAAGAATCCTCAAATCCGGATCTGAAAGGCATACATTTCTTTTTGCTGTGGTCCCCATATCTACCACTGACAGAGGCTGGAACAGACTTAAGGACTGCGGAGCCATCTCTGCTTATGGCACACCATGGCTGAGCTGATGGGAGTACTCTCAGGAGGGCTCTACCACCAGGACTGGGTCAAGGCAGTCATGGTTTTGTCCAGTCATCTCCTGAAGTCCCCAGGAGAAGCTCCTCTACTTCTCTGGGGACCTTTCTATGTTGAAACCCTTTCAGCCAACAGGTTTTGGGACTGTACTTCTGCCCCTTTAATCGTATCTTCATCCTGAGCTTTGATGAAACCCCTAATGATCTCCCATGACATGGGTTGGAGAGGCACCACAAGCCCTTCTGATGACCTACCTGTAGGTGATTCAGGCTTTGGCCATCAGCTCTGGGCAGCCCTTCATCCAGCCAAAGCCTGTTCACCTTGTGTCCCTCCTGATGCTGAAATGAAGCAAGCTGAGGTGTGTTCAGTGCTGCCTCACCCACAAGCTTTAATTTATCAGTAGTGATTTCCATCTGCAGCACCTGAAATATAAACTCATTGCCATGAAATCCAACCCTGATGTGGTTGGACATCAGTCACCTTTCCGTAGTAGCTGCAGGTTCTTCCTCACCAACAGGTCCCTCCCAAAATCCCCATCCCGCACACGGCTCCTGGTGTAACTGCAGCGCCCTCCCATGACACCGTCCTGTTGAAGCAGCCTCTGGTATCTGTAAGCAGCTTTCTTCTGTATCTTTCTGATGTGTTCCAATGTGACTTTTAGACGGTAAAATGCCATCTGCTGATCTTCGCTGTGATCAGAGAGCTGGGCAGGAGCTTAGCACAAGGCAAGAAGTCAGCCCCAAAGTCTTCTTTCCCCAGCAACCTGCCTCTGGACCGTGCCACAGATGCATAAACTCTTCAGGTCATAAAATCAAAGAAATCACATGTAGTCCTTCTGGGGACTTGGTAGCCTCAGTCTCACCTGTAGTTCCTTGAGCCACTTGTATTTATTCAAGACCTTTCAGAGGGCTTCTCCTCCATAAACTTGCCCAACATACCCTTGAAATGACAAAAACTGGCATCTGTTGGGCAGCACGAAGCCAGCCTAGCACACTGGTCGGTTCACAAGTGACTTTTGCGAGAGTAACACAGCCTAGCAAGAAAAAAAAGCCTGCCAGCTCTTTCAATAACTTATTTTGCAAGGGGCTGATCTTCCTTTCCTTGCATGGCCACTCTTATCTGAGAAACCCAAACCACCTATTTGCAGACAACTAGGCGTGATTCACTTTGTATGATGCTGTTGCCTGACCACCCCCGGTCTAGGGTGGCTTTTAAGTCAGAAAATGAATCCTGTAAATATCTTAAACCAGAGCGATTAAATGAAATAATATGCAAAACCTTTCTGATGAGTATCTACCCTATTTACCCCTTTTCCACCCTAAGAGGTCAGCTTTGCACTCCATCACACTTGAGAAGTCCTCCTATGCCTTGTGATTTCAACAGTTCTTTCCAGTTTCATGGACTGGGGTCGTTTTATGGACTATTTTATGGTCTGGATTAGCTCCCGATATGCACTAATTGTCTCCAAAGGAGCCTATTCACAATCAATAAGCACTTGTTTAATGACTTGTTTACATGCTTATATGTTTATATTTATATATATAAAGCGCCTATCACCATATTAATAAACATTCTTTGGAACCCCTCTGACGGCAGAGGTAGGAACAGGAGTCAACCTGCCCGTACCTCGGTGCTGCTGCTTCCAACTGATTTAAAAGCAAAGCAAAGCAAAACAAAACAAAGCCACAAGCCTTTGCTGCCAGCTCGCTCGGCTGGTGTTTAATACTGTTACTCTGTCAGGGTTGGAGTTACGTCTTTCACTACAATAACAATCAACTCAATGGAGATCTGTCCAGGACAGAAACTGCTTGAATGAAAATACATTGGACTAGTGAGAAAGGCTTGCAGGTGAAGGTCAGAACTTTAGAGAAAATTGAGCTCACACAGCACAGGATGAACAGTAGCACTCAAGGGGCAGCAGCGATGTAGAAAGTAATGTATTGTCACAGAAAACCCTCCCGTTGTGAACATCACAGATACAGCATTTACTGTTCAAAGGAAACGACTCCTTTAATGGATGAGATCACCTATAGAGCTGTGATTTCAAAGCTTGAAGATGTTCCTTCAAATGGAACAGAGACAGTGTGACTGGTAGACAGCTTTTGCTTGTAGTGCCCGAAGTACCGTATCCTGTAGACACCGGGCTCTGTGCCATGGGGGATGTGCCACTCAATAGTCACGTTGCTCCGACCAAGTAATCCTTTGGTCCAGTAAAACCTAGCAGGCAAGCCACAAACTTCACTCAGCAAGAAAAGACACTCTTCCTTTGTTTTAATATCCCAAGAGCTCACTAGGTGGAATGAGGTGAAGTATGTTTTAAGAGCTTCTTTTAACCTTTCCTCAGATATTTAGGATACAAAAGCTGCAACCAACAAGCCAACTCAAGGCCCAATAGGGCTGGGAAATATCCCGAAACACAATAAAACAAGACACTGGCCCTTTTTGCAGATGAAGGATATTTCTACCAATGTGTTCTTACATCCCCAACTCCATATCATAACCCCATACAACATTACCTCGATGAGCTCAGTCTTCCACAAGCAGGGGGGGATGCTGAACCAAGAGGGTGAGTATTTATTGAAGGTCACAAGCAAAATCTATCATAATTGAACTCAGAGATTCCAAAACACATTCGTGGACTTCTCATGCAAAACCACTTCTGCTCAATCTCAAAGCTCTACAGACAGCCACACATCTCTTTTTTTGGGTTTTTTTGATGCCGCTAATAAGGGGGACTGCTGGATATCCCCCCCAATTGTGTCTGGGCCAGACATGAGACTTACCAGGTCCTACTGAGATAGAATCTCCATTTCAGGGCTTTAACTAAAGGAAGGTGGTAAATAAAAAAGTTGATTCATTTGCAACAGTAATAAAAAGCTTCCCCATATCAGTCTTACTGAGAAGACTGAAATAAATATTTACAGACATGACTGGGTGAAAAACAGTGAATTATGGGGGAAATTTGGTTTGGTAAATAGAGGCTATAGGCTGACATAAGCCCATTTATCGGTCTGGTTGCTTTTGCCCAAGGTTTTTTCTGGGGATTACACTAGCTTGTACTGGGGCAAAGAGAGTGTTGTCTTAGGAGATCACAGTGAGGTGCCAGCACAAGGCCCCAGGTGGTGGTGGGAGTCTCTCCATCCTTGAGGATCACTGCAACCCAGCTGGATGGGGACCCTAAAGATGCTGCTTTGATATATCTATGCCAGCACCCAGCCTCCTCCCTGCCCTACCCTCCAGACTCCATGAACTAGGACCACCACTCTGGGAACTGGAAGGTAGCTCAGATCCCACCTGGAAAGAGGCTTCTCACAGCGGAGCTCCTGGGGATTTAACCATGTCTTATCTTTGTTGGCTGTTTACTAAAGGCAGGGCCAGGCAAATTCCTGCCTGTAGCTCAGCCCCTCCTCCTGAACAGTCCCAAGAAGCAATTGCTGCCCCCAAGTCAGGCACTGGGTTGGGCCAAACACCTCCCCACTGCAAACACCAAGACAGCATCCAGCAAAAGAGCAAGTCTGCACTGAGCTTGTCCCTGCTGCAATGGTGAACACAGGACAAAGGGCAGATAACAGCTATCTCTTTCTCCAAAAGTAAACCTTCATATCTTTTGATCCCTGCAAATATGCAGTTTAGGAATACTGCTGCAAGCTGTTTAATGCTTTGCAAGGCGCAGCTAACTAATGATGCATTCCCTCCTGCTACTCTTCCATTGCAATGTCAGTGCATCCAATGGTATCAAACATTTGTTTTTCCTGTGCTAAAAAACCCCAGTTTGATTCCACTGATATCTAGTAAGAATGCTTGATGTCCCAGTCCCCTTAATTGCTGACGTTTCAAGGTGAAGTTTTAAAAAGCAACTTGTTTTCATCTTAACAGGACCATGTCCCCTCTCTCTGGTGTTTGGTACTTTCCTGGGGCACCACCGAGACATTACTGTCTGCACTGGTTTGCCTTCTGGCCCACCCCAGGACAAGGACAAATAGCTCCTCATCCTTATCAGCAGAAGCGTTTAAGCATGGTTCAGAGATCCAAAGTCTGACCTTTCTCAGGAAGCAGAAGGAAAAAAAATAAGATGTGGAGACTCCTGTCTTTCCAGCATCACAGCAGCATGTTCAAGTTTTGCACTTTTTTCATGTTCTTGAGTGCCATGTTATTGAATATTTTCAGTGTTCCTAGCCAAGATTTCTGGGAAATACATTGGGATTTTTTGGAATAAGACGGAAGAAGGCAGGGCTACATACACGGGTAATAAAAGGTCATCATTTCCCTCAGTCAGGGAATTCGGCTGGAAAGGGTGACATCAATGAGAGTGACAAGGTAATGTAGTACAAGTGTACTTGAAATGCTGAGCTCCGAGCACAGGAAGGAATACATCCCCCGTGTTGGGACAGCTCGAGTCTTGGGTTAGGTTCAGAGAGCAGCTGGTTGCACTCGGGCAGAGACAATCACACCCTACCAAATGTTTGCTATAAATCCAGAAGCAGACCTTCCTCATAGACCCAAGCTATCAGGAGTGTTGTCTCTCCGACCTCGGAAGCAACATGTTTGCACAGGGGCATTGAAAGGTCGGAAGACCCCAAGGCAGATGTTTTATCAGCATCTGGTTTCTCACAGATGTGTCACAGAGGCAGGTGGGGAAATGCCTGGGTTTATGCAAATAGAGGAGTAACTCAAATTCTAGTGGTTTGACTAAAGAGGCCTTTAGTATTTCTATTACATTTGCTGCCTTCTGCTGTAGCTCTGAAAGGTGACACTGGCTTTGTTGCTTAGGGGATATTTTTTCCTTAGGAGTGACATCTCTAACTTTGCTTTTTTACAAACAAAGCTGGCCAGTCCTGCCCTATGAAAGCCCTACAGCAGTCAGCCTCCAATATCTTCTATTTGGTACCCTACTCATCAGCACAGTACAGCAAATGGATGGATGCATACTATGACCAAGTGGAACCATGAACCTTCTGCAATTCTTGCTCTTCCTTCTACCTTTCCCAAACTCATAAACCTTTGTTGGAGGAGCTAGGCCCTAGGGGAACTGTTGTGTCCTTGACAAGTTAACCACTAAAATATGGACTCATCCACACCTAGAAAGCTTCATCTGCAGGGATGAGATCAACCTGTGCTTGGGAGCCCTGAAATGAAGCCCTTCGGGTTGAACCTTAATTATTCCATGGGGTCTGTATAACACTGAAATCTGCTCAGGCCACCCACCTGGTGTCCCAGGAGGCATCGTTCTGTACCACGTCCCAGCTGTTGGAAGTGTTGGCGTATCTCTCCACCGTCAGGAAGTTGTGTTCAGTCTGGAATAAAAATAATAGAGTTAACCAGACACTGATGGGACAGGAATATCCCTACACTTCTGTGTCACTTCGGACTGGAGAAGGGACTACAATTTCTGTATGCTTTACTGGCAAATGTGGTGATTACTAGCACAGGGGCTTATACTAAATTTGCGCTTTGGCAATGAAAGATAATAAATGGCACAGAGAACGAGTAAAAAACTTGATTGTTACAAAGAGAATGTACAGGTAAGGTATTTGCTATCAATATCTATGCAAGGTCAGTGATGGGATGAATTAAGCACTCACTCAATTTTCTTTGTTTTGTTAAAATAATGCACCAAGCCAAGAGGATGGAGCCTACAGACAGCGCTTGCTTCAATTAGTGGCACTCATTACCAGACAAGAAAGAGTGTCTGGACTAACACATGGCATGGGGGGCTTTGACTGCAATAGTATGATATGAATAGTCCTAAAATAAGGATGTTGCCCCAAAAGCATTCTGGTGGTATGAATTCCCAAAGCGTATGCTGAAGGGAGAAACCGTCTTCTGAACTTTCAGCAAAGGAACAAAAAAAAAAAAGCACTGGAAGCACATGATCCTACGCCTCCTAAAACCTCAACATCAAAGATGAAAATGCTTCGGGCAGAGGCAAGTAACTAAATATTCACTAATCCCGACTATCCCCAATTCCATCACCACTATGTCATATTTACTCCATTCTCTGCAGAGTTCCTGGGGTTTGCGCCCACAAAGGTTACTTCAGCAACTTCTCTCTGTGGGAGAAATGGAGATTTAAATTAAAGACTAAGCAGCACACTGAAAATTAAGGACATCCTTTGAAGATGCCACATGAGTGTTTTTAGTGGTTTGGTTGGGTTATCTTGTTGGGGGGAGTTGATTTTTGCTTTAAATTATTTAAAATTTCACTTGTTGCAATAGCAATGGAATTTATACTGTGAACTGTAGGCTGGGAAAACTCCATCCTTGCACGTAAGTTCTCTGCGTAAAAGAAGGACGGAAGTAGGTGAGATTTTCAAGAATGCCTCTCTGCCTTCTTCCTACCTTACTGCCAGAGACAGCAGTGAGGTGGATGTCCTTGCTTTGAACACCTTATCTCAATTTCAAGCATTGAAAAATGAATCCTTTCTGACATTTTAATTTCATTTACATTCCATTCCACATCAAAGGTGACCTGATTTCTGCTTGTAAAGAAATCATGGTAAAATATTTGCTTATTTAATTGTCAGCTGTTACTTTATGTGGAAGTAGAAGGGGAAATCTTCATGTAAAATAAAGGGGGTTTATTTTCCCCTTCATTCACCCATTTTATGGCATGGCACTGGCATGAAAATGCTCTGTCCTTGCCTTTGCAGCAATGGCCGCTAATAGCGACAAGACCTTCTTGGTCTGAGAGCACCACAACCCTTTAGAAAAACCATGGAAATTTTTCAGATGAGAGATAAGAATTTAAAGACAATTCCCTAAACAGGTTTCAGCAAATCCTCAAGTCTCTCACCTCTTGGTACTGGCGTCTCACTTCTCGGAGTACATCCCCAAATGTCGTATTCACCGGTGTGCGATCAGCAGTAAGAGAAGGCACCAAGGTCAGGTTACTCATAGTGAAAAACGGGGGTTCTGGACCACGTGGCAAATCCTTCACTGTATTCTGGAGAGGTATTATTATTCGTTACACGTACGCATAGATAGATGGTATCCCTCCAGTGAACCATGTCACTGTTGTGGTTCTTTATCCAAGCCCATGGAAATGGAGCAGATTTATCTTTTTTTTTTCCTCTTGGCAGAAAATCAGCAACCTCAGGTCACACTGGAAGGTTGGAGGTACTTATTTCCTAAACTTCTCACTGAAAAAAACCCCCAGAATTTCTCAAGTGAAATGAGACCCTCCCCACTGCAGGAATTATTTTCGTACCAGATGATAATTTCTCAAAGCAGTTTCTTAGGAGAAAAGAGAGGGTAGCAATCATGCAGGCTCACTGAGGAACAAACATGGCCACCACTATTTACAGGATTTATATGTTTCTAGCGGCATGTGGCATATAGAAAATGTTGATTACCGTAGCAATAGCCCTTGCAAGTCCTCTGTACAGCTGAATATAAGCAGAAAGGGTGTGCGGCCCATAAATAGTTGACGCAGCCTCATATCGCTGAACCTAGGAAAGGACAAATTTGGAAAAGGAAGGTTCAAAGCAGTCTTCAGCAGCTCGTCCTACTGTGCCAAGACAAGATCAGCACTGTTCCCACGGGGGTTTATTTACTCCCTTACTGCGAGGGAGACAGCCCAACAACTTGCCTAAGTATTTCTTGCTGCAATTTCAGGTTACTCTTCATTCTCTAACATCACAAACAGAGAGGACTGGTTGTCACTCTTCCAGTTATCACAGCTCTTTTTTAAAAGCTTATGATGTAGGTTATCTCCTTGAATTGGACAACCCCAGTTCTTCCAACCTTCCCTCCCAAGTTTAGGGTTTCTAAATCAAAGGGGCACATCCAATGGTCCACATATTCAAGGCACAGCATCTACCATGCCTGGTGAGGACCCTTACAACTTGCAAGCTATATGATGGTCTTTTCCACAGCAACAGGATGCTCCAATGCACATCCACCTTACAACCCCAAATGAAAGGTACTCCAAACATATATAATTTCACATGAATTATCTATCATTCCATATCGCCAAAAGCTGAACTCCAAATCTTTCTTCTTGCAGTTTTGCCAGTTTATAAAGGTAATTTCTAATTCATCTAAGTCATCCGCAGATTATTGACAGCCCTGAGCTCACAGAAGCTCCCTTCAGTACATCTGACCATTTCCACGTTAAAGCATCCATACATGGTCTCTAACTACAGTCAGGAGACCACCTTGGTCCTTCAACCATGTTGCCTAGGACAGAATAAACAAGAAGGCCTGATGATTTCTGCCACAGATTCTTCAGGGGGTTTTGTAGTAAATGAAAGGTACCCCAAACATACATAATTTCACGTGAATTATCATTCCATATAGCCAAAAGCTGAACTCAGTTAAACATGTTCAATCCACAGTTTTAACAGTTACCTGATATTCTTCATAGGTGGTAATGTAATGAGTGTAGACGTTGCAGAGACCTGCGATTACGACGTCCATTCTTTGCGTACCACTGGAATCAAACTCCTAAGAAAGGAAATAATCTCTTATCTTGTCAGAGCTGCTTAATGCACAATCATATTCTTATAATTGCTGTTGACGCTGCTACGGTGTACCAGGACAGGAAAAAAAAGTTGGCAGGGGGCTGGATGTGCAGGAATGCAACACGTGTAATTTGCTTTTAACATCTCATATTCACTTCCCAAAGAAAAAAGAGGCGAAATTAACTCATACTCCAGTAAATTCATTACATTTAGGGCGGGGCTGGGGGAGTGGTGGTGGTGGTGTTGAAGCTGAGGTCTGCATGCCCCTAAAAAAGAATTGGTGCTATAACTATCTAAGGCTCAGTGAGTTGTGGACACAGTCTCCGAGACTACGATTCAGGCTGCAGCCTGGAATAGGATGTAGCAATCAGGAAAATGGAAAAAAAAAATACATTTGCCGTTTTTTTCCAGTTGTTCTCATGTTGCAAAATCCCAGTAGGGATTAAGGAGACAAACTCCTCCACTCCAGAGACAAAACCACTAACATCTGTTGTGCCTGGATCCCAGATGAATTATCTTGTGTTGGCTTAATGGATTGAAACTCGATCGGTTTGCTGCTTTTGGGGAGGATTCTCATTTCTCCTGCACATCATTAGGCACTTGCAAAATGCGCCTGAAGCAATTGTGAGAGGGAAACATCTGAGACACATGAGACCTGTGACCTCAGCTGGGAAAAGAAAGAAACATGATGTTCCAGTGCTCTGGAGAAAGCTCTTCCTCAGCCACTTACTTTTTTAACAGCTTCCCGTAGCCTGCGTCCGGACATGGTCCTGGGGAAATTAAGGGGACATGGTCAGTCTCCAGAAATGCAGGAAAAGTGGAAACAGCAGGTTGGACATGCAGCACACCACCTAAAATTGACACCGTATTTGCAGCACTGCTCAGCATCCCTTAGGGCTTCTCTGCAATAAGGTCAACTGAAACACCTCAAAACATTTTGCATACATCATCACAGCCAGTGATGAGGCTGGAGGCACCCCAGGGTGGGATGGGTGAGAAAAAGAAGAGTGCTAGAAATAAATCATCCTGTTCAGATTTTCACTATTGTACCATGAACAGTCAGTGCAATTCATCACCGGGGCGCAGGGGAAAAAAGTAAAAATCAAAGTTAGGAGGATCCCTTTGTTTCTCTGAACCTGCATTTCACCATGAATGGTCAACATTTTTTAGGGAGCTTGTTCCCCTCTCATTCATTCCAATGCAATGCACAGGGCAAGACCTAAGCAATACATACGTGAACTCTCCGGGAACAGCAATAATCGCCAGTGATCCAATGGCAGCAATCTGAACATCCACGATGTCAGGGTGCCATGGGTGAGGCCGAGTCATCTGAGGTGAAAAGAAAGTGGATATGACTATTGTGGGATAGTAGGGGGAAAAATTTAAAAAAAAAAAATATATATATATTTACGAAGTGTTTTCCTTCCTACAGTCCCAAAGCAGGCAAATAAATTTGTTTCATAGACAGGTACATGAGAGGGTGTTTTACACCCACATGTACAGCAAGTTGTCTGACAGAAGCAGACAGCTAAGGCCCACAGAAATGCTGAGTAAGGCAAAAAAAAAGGGGGTAGCATAAAGCCAAGTGGGTGAATAAGGTCAGGGAAACCCTCACCTGCATGGGGAAGGGATCAATACAGTTCATCTTTTTTTAAAAGATAGCTAGATAAAAATTAGTAAAGCTTGTTAAAAGTTAATTAAGAACAACCAGAGCTCAAAGCGTGGCATAGCTCCAGCAAATAAAATACAAAATCCCACTCCAACAAGCCAAAAAGATGCTTGAGGAGTAATCTACTGGGGGGCAAAACATGAATAACAAAACCTTGTGAAGCACATCAGAAGCAGGAAGCCTGCCACAGCATCCATAAAAGGCTGCTCAAAAGGTGATAAAGTGTAATTTACTTTCAGTAGCACCATCCAGGGCAAAGGAGGTAGGGTGGGAGGGGCTCTTTTTATAAGAGGTGAGCTGACTGAACATGAAGTGACACCAGGAAAGCTTTTAAAGAGACCAATGAAAGGAATAATAACGAATCGCCTCATCCAGATGGCATCTTTTCAGTGCTCTAAAGGACCTTGGACACAATCCCACTCCACCGCAGTGCATTTGCCTTAATGCCAAGGGAACGGCAGGTGGAAAATGGGGCATCAATTTTCTTCTAAAGTTGTAAGTAGAATTTTGGGAATGTTCATTGAGAACAAGCACCAAGTCCTGCCCAGGACAGAGCAGCATTGAGCATGGGGATGGGCTAGGACCAGTGGGACAACAGCTCTGCAGGGGGTAGCCTTGTGAAATGGCCCTTCCCTGGGCGAGCAGGGCATCCCCTGGATGGGGACTCGAGTGGTAGAGCATCTCCATCCTTGATGATTGCCTTGGGTTTTTTGCCCTGACATGATCCCGAACAACCTGCTGTAGCTGTAGGGAGCAGGGCTGTGCTGGAGAACCCCACTCCAGTATATCTTCAGCCTGAGCCTGGTGTGACTCTACCTGTCCATGAATAAGTCTGGCATTAGTCGATGTCACAACTCACAGAACTATCAGACGCTTGAATGAAAATGACGGAAAATCAGAGAAGACAACAGAACATTTCCAAAGGAAGCCAAAGTCTGGTAGAAACCTTTGGAGACAACACTGAGAAGGTGGGTAAGTTCCCAGAGTTTTCAAAAGGTACCATGACAAGTTAATTAATTTCACATGGACCACTCTGCCAAATGGCAGAAAGAGAGGTCCTCTGAAGGATTAAGTTAGGACACCAATGGTAAGACAGAAGAGAAGTCCACCCAGAGCTATTGAGGTCTGAGCAGAGGATATCCTGAAGCCAGAGATTGCAATGCAGGCAATGCAGAGATCTATGCACCACTGGCTTTCCCTGACTTCATGCATTTTCCCTGTGCATCCTGCTCAGGGATGTTGCTCAGGCAGAGAGTTAAGTTAGGGTGGATCTTCAGTTGGGTTATCTGACTGTAATGAGAGCAGCGGATTTGGTCCCTCTTCCTGGAATATGTGTAAAAGATGCTCTGCAAGAGGAAAGCTTCCACATCCCTCTTTCTATTGCAAACTTATGGCGACATTTAATTCTTGCTTTCAATTTTCGTTCCTTTAAGGCCCATGCAGGTCTCTCTTCCTCCTTGTTTTTCACCATACAGTCTGACACAGAGTTTGTCTGTAGCGCTCTACCAAAACCAAGCCCAGATTAGCAATCTCAGAGCACAGACCAATACATCCTTACCTCTCCGGTACTAAAGAGGATTGGCTTGGGTTTGTGGCAAGCTTTCGTTTCATTGGATGGCTCTCCCAGCAGCTGGTCCCGGATTTCATCCCAAAACGGGTCCCCTTCTACTGTACCTTGAAGGGAACACATCTTTTAAATGCTTTTCCTTCAGCTGCCCAGCAGGTATCGGACAGAAAACTCATTTATTCCCTCCCCTCTGCTTATGCGGAATAAGATATTTCTCAATGGATTCTGACTATGTCCCTTTCCTGGGGTGGTTTGAGAAGCCAAGCTGTAGCCCAGCTGAAATCCACCTTAGAACGAACACGAAAGATTGCTCCAAAGTCAGCTTTCCTTTTCCCCGCTCCTCATCCAGCACCTTCCTTCCTTCAGAGCGTGGTCTCCAGAAGCTTTCTGATGAACACAGACAAACTTGTGAGGGTGCTGTAAGATCAGACCTTCCTAAAAAAACATCCCTTTGGAGACTGCGGTTCAGCTAGTTGTTGATGTTCTTAAATGACTCTGGGGGTTTGAATCTGTTTGGGGGATCGCTCATGTCCTCTCCATTTGTACAAAGCCATATAGACATCTGCTCCCTTAAATTACCTTGCGTGAAGTTGAAAGCTCCTACTCCATCAATAGTCCCCGCAGCAAAGCTGTGTCCTAAGGCTGGTTTGCATGTTTTAACCTTAATCAGAAGGGGGAAAAAAAAATTGAAAGAGATGTTTTAAACCTGGTTCCCACTGGTGTGTCAAGTCTTGCTGTAAGAATATAACATTTCTTCCTTCCTTACACCTGCATCCTCCGAGCTCCCACTCTTACCGTGTGTGTGGCATTGAGCTCCACCGAGACATCACTCATGTTCACCCACTGGTGAGCTGAGATGAGGGTTCCTGTGACCTCCTGGGAAGCTTTTTCGTACAGCTCCTAAGGGACACACAAGGTGGAAAACCTTGAAGAAGGAGAAATCAGGAACCCAGCTCTTCCATGATTTAGCTACATGAATTATTTCTTCATTCCGTTGACACCTTCCAGTGGCCTCTTGCAGGTGTTAAAGCAAGAGCATATTTCCCAAGCTCCTTTGTTTCTATCACCCTGCATTTCACTTTTGGCATTTCTCATGTCCTAGACTAACCAGAAAAAAAAAGGGGGGGGGCTTTTTTTTATGAGAAAGATGGGCTTTGTTCCATTCATTGCTTTGAAAGTCATGGACTTTGCCATGTGTTTACTATGCAGCTCAGCCATTCAGCGCTTCAGTGAATGGTTTTCTGGCACACATGTTGGTACACAGAAAGTGTTGCCAGGAGCGATGCAGGCTCTTGTGACTGCAGGGAGGAAGAGAAGACACAGCCTTTGAAGGGCAAGTGTCTGCAGTGTTATAGACGACAGCAATGTTTTGCCTTGCCATTTGATACACACACCAGGCTGCCCTGACTGGGAAGATCCTTCAGTTGCGAGTCATGATCAAGCCTGGAGTGACTTCAGGGCAAGAATCTGAAATAGTGATTAAAAGGAAACCACCACCATCAAGCCTTCTGCTCTTACTCATCTGATGGATCCATTCCAGTTCCTGCAAGCTGCCATCCCTGAAACGGTGCCAAAAAAAGGTCCTCTTACTAACTACTCTCACATTACATGAAGCTGCAGAAGGGGAACTGGTAGATTCAGGTGACTTTTGAGCCCAAGGACACAGGCAATGTAAGGGAGGTGGCCGTAGAGTGGACGACATTAGCTGAGTAAGTGCAAAGTCAAGCAGTGCAAGATGAGTATCTAAGCTGATGCACTTAACTCACATCTGTGTTAGTTTGGGAGTGCAATGCCAAAGCTGGCCAATAAGGAATTTGTGGTGCTGTCTCCGAGATCTTCAACATCAGAGATATTTTCACATCATTGACATCTCTGAGATGCGTGGATGGGAAGAAAGGGGAGATTACAAGGGGCAACATCCACATTATAGGCAAATAAGGAATAGTGAGATCAAAAGCCCAATCCGGCATTTTTAAATTGCATCACCTTCTATGATGTATCTAAATAAAAGTGTGTGCTTTCTGAATAATCAAGAAATCTTTCCTTAAGCATGGAAATAGAGACTTCAGAGTAACTTAAATCTACAAACATTCACAAAAAGCTGCAAGAAAGTTGCTTAAACAAACGTATTCCTGTAAGAGCAGTGTTCACATGCACTCAGAAGGAAACATCACTTACCCGTGCTTTCAAGTAGATGTTTTGCCCTATAATTCTTGTACTCTCAAACATGTCATTCCCAGGACCCATGGCCATGCACATCGTTGCCTGTTAACAGATTTGTTTAAATGCTAGTGATTAATTAGTAGGGAGAACATGCAGCACTGCGAAGTAGGTTAGCAGGCAAGTGATTGTCATGCTGCAGGAACTAATCATGTCTTGCTAGCCATCTCAGATTTGGGCACCAAGTAACTAACTACACGAACCTTTGCAGCAAGATGAATTTAACTTTGGGTCAAATGACCAGAAAACAGGATGTATGAGGACAAGATGCAGTAAGCTCCCCAAAACCTATGCAGAATAGTCCAAAAAAAGGTGTGTATGCGGGGGGGGTGAGGAGGGAAAAGGGGGCATATGTCCTCTTCAAGCACACTGGTCCATCACGTGGCTCTGTATTTGCTGCTCCACCCCCAGTGTTCTCCTTATCAGAAGTTAGCATAGGCCAGGCAAGGCATACTTACCCCCCCCACGGGACAGGTGCTCTGTGGGTTATTGCACGACTCCCCCGTGTTTACACAGAACGGGCCTTTGGTGTTGGGCGACACATCTCCCAAGTTGGAGGATGCGAAGGCGGCAACAAAGGAGCCCTGCCAAAACCAGAGGTGGTCAGGTGGATTTCAGTGCCTCGCAGCAGTTGCAGACACCTCCTGCAGCTTTCCCTGCAGCCGGGGCTGGCGTTACAGCACACGTGTGATGCCAGTAAACATTTCTGAAGTGACCAAGTGACGGAGGATGGGAATGGGGATTTAGGAGTTCCCCAAGGGCCAGGGACAGGAAGAGGAGGATAGGACAAAAGGGATGTAACTGCCATTTCAGAGGGGCCCTCAGACTGTTTTGGCATCCAGACAGTGTTTCTTCACCTAGCTCTTTCATCTTGACACCAGCTCTCCCTTGCTGCGTCCCATCTGACTTGTGTTGCTGGTCAAAAGTTAATGGATGGTTGTAGCACTGTGCACAGGACTTTTTTTCTGCCAGACTTTCACCACAACTGGTTTACAGGGTGAGAGATATTGGATCTGACTGCAGGAGTTACCATGAAGTGGTACTTGTTAGAAGCAAGGCTGATGATGCACCATCAGCTGAATTTGTCTCTCTCAGACACTCTTGGGGTTTTTTCCCCTCTTTTAGAGATGGGATGCATCAACACCAGGTATTTTGATCTATTATCAGCTCTTAAACCATTTTCTTGTAAGGCTGCTGGACACAATGAGCCCAGCAGACCATACAGCTCAGTACTGACCCTGCAAACACTTGCCGGCTTTGGACACATGTTAACTTGCGCTGTCTGGCACCCATAGTTATGCGTCAGAGTCAGGCCTTGTTAAAGGCTTTTAGATAATCCAGCATTAAAAGAAGAGAGAGATTTTCAACCAGGAATTAGTCTGTTCGAGCATTAAAATAGAAATTGAGCAACTGTTTTGAGGTACATGCAGGAGATACACATGGGATGCCCTCTTAATCAATGCATGTCTCAAAGCATCTGTGAGATGCCTTCATGTCTGTATTTACATTTCAGGGGCACTCTGAGGCAAATCTTCTGGAAAAATGAAAAACAGAAGGCAGAACTGGCTGGAAGCCATGAGAGAGAAGTGGGGCTGACCACAGATTTGATGCCACACCACAGGTGCAATCCCTTTGGATCAACTATCCCACACATGCCTTTCTAGTATTTCCTATAGTCAAATAAAAATAAATTTGGCTTATTCTTAAAGGCTAAATAAATGCTACTGGATTACTGGTTTGGAAAGTCAAGGGTATGCCTTGCAATTCCTCTCCTCTACAAGAAGGAAGTAAAGAAACCGAAGCGTTCATCCTTGCCCTCCTTTATCTCTGCATTTACTCTGCTGTCCTACTTGTCTGTTTGAGTGAACTGCTTTGGCCCATAGAAAGCACCAACCATCTTCCCCCTGCTGCACCTTTCCCCCAGCCCCAATTATTTTCAGCAGCCTGAAAGCACTCTCACCTCTCCAGGAAGCATCCCCTTGTTCTTCTCCTGTTCGAACAAGTACGACGCGTAGCCCATGTTGTCGCTGTTCACAAGATGGTTGGTGTTGTTCATGCTGACGGGGTGCACAGCAAACCAGCTGAAGAGGAGTCAGAAGGCACACATGGGAAAGGCATTGTTCAATCTGTATAGTAGCAATCAGCTTGTTCAATCTCTGTATTTGCAACTGCTTTTGGGGAATTGTCTTTGGATGAACACAACCTCAGGTTGCTGGTACCCAAGGATGGATTGACAGAGGCAGAGTGATCCCCACCCTCTCCCTTCCTGACCAGGAGGGCTCGAGGCCATGATGGTCCAAGTCTTGGAGCCACAAGAATTTGACACCATCATTATCAGGGCCACCAAGAGCTATTTCAGACCTGAAGTGAGTCTTTTCTGAGTCCAGAGAATTACATTTTGGATGGACTTTTATTTTCTCACTTCAAAGACACAAAGAGGAGGCAATGTAAAAAGGGGGGGGGGAGGACAGGACCACTTTGCTTCTTATAAAACAGAAAACTCTCCTCTTAATGCAGTCAGAGTGACTGCCTGTGACTTCTAAATGAGGAAAACACAATTATGGCTTTGTGACTGCACATTGCTTCATCTGCCTGGCCTTGAGCTCTGAACTTCATGTGGCTGAATGCTGCCCCACAGATCTGTTGATAGGACAGGCACCATAAATGCTGCCTGAGGGAACTGTACGCTTCCCATTAGAACATTTTGTGTTGAGCAACAGAGGAGCACACAGGGTCCTGGAGACACCAAGGCTGGCATCTGCTTGGAGCAGCACAGTCACAGCCCCAGAGGGGATTTTTTTGGACCCCCTACAAGGGAAGATCAGCTATGGTCATCTTGCCCAGGTGCCTTTGGGCCATGCCAGGAGATGTGTCCAGCTGCAGGTGCTGCTGTACTGCTACAGAACTGTGGTTGATGAGGATTTGGAGAAAAACATGTTACTTCAGTGGCAAATACCTGATAAGGCCTAGCTCCTGTTCATTCTCATCCACCATTTTCAGCATCACCATTTCTTTATCTGTGTCAGATGAATACCTGCATGAAACCAAATTAGGGAAATCCCATTAGCACCAGAGCCATGATCACACTGTACGTTGCTCAGACATGTTAAATCTCCACTAGGTTGAACAAGGAAATGAAGATAGTTTGTTACAGGTATCACCAGAGTGCAGTGAAACCTTAGAGGAGCATCCAAAAATAGCTGTGAAGGCAAGGGAAGAGTTATGATTGCTGCTGACCTCAGGTGCTGCTTCTCCAGAGGATGGAGAGAGGAGCTCTCTCCAAATACACGCTCATACACCAAGGATGGCATTTTACCGTCTGACCCAAAAGCTAAATCTACTAAAGATTTTGTTTATTGGGTTTTTTTTTAAACAAAGCATAAGGTCATTTGCTTTACCAATGCCTCAAGTGCTTGGAGGGGACAGCCAAAACTTTTGGGCCCACTTTTGCAACTAGTTACTGGGGATACACACTCCCAAGCACCCAGGATGGTGACAGTGTCATTCTGACATGGTCTTGGCCCCATATCTTCAACCATCCCACGAATGACCAGAAGCACCAGCTGCAAAACCACTAGGTCATGGTCCCAAACAAAGGTTCCTCTTCAAGACTCCGCTTCTCTTCCACTTGAGGAAGTTTTACCTGCTTCGTTCGGATGCTGGATTCTCAAGATAGGAGAAGGGACTTCGGTTGATCTGGCTGTTTTCTACAGTGCCTCTGTTAATAAAAATCCTTCCTCTCCTCATGTTCTGGTGCGCTATATCAATGCTCTGAAAACCAGGAAGGCAGAGAATGTTGGTCCATGCATGTAAGGCATATACGAGATTATCAGGAAAAACTCTCTCTTTTCTTCCTTGCCTGGGAATGTAGAGGCTTTGTGGTTTTTTCCTTAAGTAGTCTAAAATTCTAGAAAGTTATGATAATATTTTGAAACCACCCACAACTGTTTCTAAAGAATGAGTTCAAGGCTTCTGGGTTTTGGCCTGATTTCACTAGCAAGCATAAACCCACCTCCAAGTGTGCTTTAAGACTGCAGCCTTTGGAAGTGCTACCATGAACATGCCACCAAGAGTTCCATTAGTCACAAACGCATCTCTTTCCCACCTTTCCCGTGTTTATCGGTCATGTCTACAGACCAGACACCACCAACCTTTACAATGCCACTGACAACAGCATTGAGAGACGGTCTGATTAGCCCTTTGCTAGTGATCCAGAAGAGGGTGTATTGGAAGTAGCCACCGGGCCCTGAGTGGGTGTGGGTGCCACTGAGGATGACGTTGTCCTGTTGGTAGAGGTCACCATACTTGCTCTTCAGTTCCTTGAGCACCTAAGAGGAAAGAGGTGGTCCTAAAAAAATCCCTTTTTCACGCCCACAGGCTACAGAGTTTTGAATCAGACCTTGCAAAAGAACCCAACTATTCTATTCCTCCTCATTCTTCTCCTTCCACCTGATACTCCCACACTGGTGTCACAACAAGTAGGTTATAGCTGTTGACTTGGCAAGAGTCTGAAAATAATACAATCTGGTAAGTGAAAACCTATGTGGCCAACTTGCAGTGAAACCCAGATCATCTAAAGATTCCCTGGTTCTTTGGCATCTCCCTCCTCTGTGGTGCTGGAGACCCAGCATTACACGGATGCGATGATAACGTATTCATGATTTGAATGTATTTGGATAGTTTTTCCACTAAGAAAAGCATGGTCATAGTCCAGCCTCATTTGCTGGGGAATCAAAAGTTCTGCTTCAGCAGAGACATGGCACCTCTCCAGGATTGTGCTGCAAGGAGATCCCAAAGCAAAAGATCAACATGCTTCCGTGCTGAATGCTATTTAGCAGTGACTACAACCTTATTGCTGATACCTGTGACAACCCAAACCGTGCCAGTCACTCATTTCCAGTCACGTACCTCCAGCCTCACTCTCTGAGACACCATTCCTATGTCAGCGCTGACAAACACTATTCGTTTGGAGTCATCAGGGTCTGCCACGATGAAGGCTCGGCTGTAGAGGCGCATGAGAAGCCCACCACCCACCTGGTCTGGATTGGCATATCCCATCTGGAAGGGAAGAGCTCCATCAAGCCCACGTGGCCGAAATATTGAGCGGTACATTCATTTGCATGTATTTTTCTGTGTAGGTTTGTTAAAAGGTCAGAGAACTCATTCAGCACATGAACACAGAGCTGCAACTGCCTTGTCCTGTGATTGCAAGATCCCAGACTGGTTTGGATTGGAAGGGACCTCAAAGATCATTCAGTTCCAACCTCCTGCCATGGGCAGGGACACCCTCCACTCGATCAGGTTATTCAAAGCCTTAAAGAAATGTCACCTAATGTTTCAAGACAACAGCCATTTGGCAAGGCAGAGGCCCTAAACCAGAAGCCCTGCAAAAATACTCAGAGATGATGAAAGCCAGTGTTCTGCCAGCCCCATGTTTCAATTCCCCCAACTTACCAGAGGAATTTCTGCCACAGGTCCCGTGCAGTCAGCTCGACCTACACCCAGTAAGTAGTTCGATATTTTTTCACCAGAATCTATAATAAGGATAAAAAATAGATTAGTGGACACAAGAGCCAGCCATATCAGGGACAGAAGAGGCAATCCAGCCTTTTTAAAGAGATTGCATGCCAGAAACCTGCTCAACATCCCTAGAAGTACTCAGCGGGCCTGTGGACAAGGGGATCCAGCAGATGGTCTGCTCAGGTTTCCAGTGGGCTGTGAACACGGTCAGAGTGTGCTGCAAACATTAGGTCATTTAGGGTGGTAAAGGGTGGACCAGGCATGAAGAAATGCAGAGGGAACTCATGCGACAAGGTCACTAGATTGTGTAAAATGTGTCGTGATTCACAGTGAGAGAAACAAGCCTAGCTTCAACAATCAAGCTCTCCAAGCTCATCAAGACCATGAAGGAAAAACATCTGAGGGTATAAGAGCTGCATTCACACAAAAAAATCATCTCAGCAGCAGTGAGAAAAATAAGGGGATGGTGTGTCAGGAGCTACCAGTAAAGGACTAGAGAAGAAAGAGGGGCACATTCATATGTATCCTAGGGCCTCCGATGTGTGCCGTGTCCAGCATCAGTGCCCTGATCTCAAAAAAAACCCCAAAAAATCACAGCAGAGCCAGCAGAAGCTCTGAAAAGGGAAAAGCAGCTCTGGGCAATGAAAGTGGTGAGGAAAAGAACTCCTGAAGGAAATTGTGTTTTGTCCCAGCCATTATGAAGGTGCAGAAGTCTTTCTACAGGATGAATGAAGAACCTGGAAAAACTCATGGAAGAAATGCCATTGTGTGCTATTAGATTTTTCAATAAACAAACAAACAAATAAATAACTGTGAGGTTTTTTTAAGAAAACCCACATCTCAGGAAATCCCAGAGCTGCAAATCACAGGAGGCTGAGCTGACACTGTGGGAAACATACTTCTACATGCATGATATGTTCTCCCAGTCTTCCCCAGTCAGCCACTGCTGCTCAAGGCAGAGCATCGGGTTAAGGGACCACTCAGTCTTCAGCCTGGCATTTCCTAGGCTGTCACTTGCAGCCAAAGAGCAGTGACACACTGACACTGGCCACAGACTGACCACAGGGCATTCCTCTTGCTTAAAAGGGCATGAGCGAGCAAGTGACCCATTAAAATTATGGTTCCTCCACCTCCTCCAGGGGCACAGAGAAAAACGCTCATGCAAAACTCTTATGTGCTACTACCTAAAGCAATGAAGTAAATGTAAACTACATTCAATTCAAGGTCAAAAATCTAGAAATTGGAAGATCCCAGTGGTGACCCACCAGGTGATGCCCTATCCAGGGCAGGGGAGACCCTTCCTGTCACATGGCAACACTAAAGCTTCAAAGTGTTTTCATTCCCTGTGAGATATTCCCTCTCCAGAGGACAAGTCTAGGGGTACATTAGAAGTGAATCAACCATTAACTTTGGGCTGCTCCTGACACCCACCTGCCTCATGCTCGGTGATGAGGTTGGATGTGTAAATGGGCTGTGATGGGATTGTGACAGCTGTGAAGCCCCTTGATGCAGTGCAAAGGGCTCTTGGGACCCCTGCCACCAGATGGAGAGAGATGGCAGCCTCAAAACTGTGCTTCTGCATCCCAAGCATTGGGTTTGACCACCATACTCCTGTCACAGAGGCCACCAACAGCACCACACCATAGCTCATGGATTATGAAAGCTCAGGAGTGGCCCAGGGACCCTCTCCCTGTAACCCTTTGATTTAAATTCCTGCACTGGACACACACTTGAGCAGGGTGCGATGGCAGGACTGAACTTGCCTTTCCTCTCTTTGGTGACGAAGTGAAGGACGAGCAGCACCACAGTCACTGCTATCATCAACACCAGGCAAATGATGAGGATCACCTCCAGGCGGGAGAAGGAGCACTTGGACCTCTTCCCACACATGGTTGGCAGCTCTGTGAAAGCAGAAAGGAGTTCATGGGTAAGGCAGGCTGCAGCACCTGTGTTGGGCATGTCCCACCCACAGCAGCACCTTGCACCCACAGAGATATGGTGATGCTCTGTGCTCCCATCCCAGTGCAGGGGCCAGCAACAGCGGTAAGGATGGGCAGCAGGGATGTATCTTTCAACCTGCTTAAGACAGCAAAAACATATCTCCTGAGAGCAGAAATCGCTCCCTGTCACGAGGCCCGATAAGACAAGGCAAGCAGCTGAATTACCGACCCCTTGTTTCCCAGGACACTTCGCTTTCTCTTTAAATAAATCCTTCACATAAAGCCCCTGGTCTCCCACCAGATCCTATGCCTAGCAAGTGGCTGAGGGGGATACAGCTGCCTGAAGCATTGCGGCTTTCCTGCTGACCACGTGCTCCAGGAGCACCGGAAAACAACACTGTCACCATCATAGGAGGTCAATTTAGGAACCTCAACACCAGTGAGTGGGACTTGCACCCCGTGCACACCCAAGTGAAGCCCATTAGAAAACACAGCAGTTGTGACAGCTTTCCAGGGTGAGACGGTATGTTTTGATGCCAGCTTTAAGCACATGTGGAGCAACTTGGGTTTGGTGTCTGCATTTTGTTCTTCCTCCTTGGACAGAGGTTCATTTTGGGTTAAAGATTAACAAGAAAAAAAAAATATTCAGAATATGACTGTGGGAAAATACACGATTTCCCCCTCGGATAAAGGCTCTTGACTCATCCTGCTCCAGTTTGTGTCAAGGGCTTCAGATGTGCCTGGTGTGAAGCAGCACTTGCAGCAAAGCTTTGCCCTTTCTGTAAGCAACCATACAAGGCAGAAATAATCCTTTAAAATAGCTTTGGGCATTTCCACGTGCCCTTAGATGTGTCAGTAGGTAAAACTCACTGCCAAGCCCATTTCTCTGCCTGTGACCCAATGACATAACTTTCCTGGAAGTAGCATCTGGCTTACGGGGGGTCTGGCGTGGGGTTTGGTAAAGCTCATGCCTGCAAGTTATTCCCTGGAGGTGACACACCCTGGAAACAATGAACCTGCAGAAAATAACCACCAAAACTAGCGTCTGTGGTCTTGGAGAGGTGGCAGTGAGAAACAGCATCACCAGATAGCCAAAAGATCATCCAGGCTTGCTACGGGTGACCTTTCCTGCCAGCTTCTTACTGGTAAGCTGCCGCAGCCGTGGTCACAGCTGAACTGCACCTACTGAATTTTTCTACCAGCAACAAATCCATTATTGCAGGTTTCCTTCCCCCTCCTTCTCCTTCCCCAAGGGTGGCACGGGCAGCCAGCCACGCAGCAATCACTGTCACAGCACCAGCCAGCAAGCACATTTGCGTGACACCCGGTCACAGGTCTCTTTCTCCAGCTGACTCAGCTGACAAAGAAATTCCAAAAGAAGAAACACTAGTCCTGTGGAACCCCCGGTGAAACCCCATGCAGACTCACCTGAGATCCCTCGTGTGTCTGGAGCGTCTAGAGGAACACCTCCCAGCCGGAGACCTGGCTCAAGCTGAAAAGTTCAGCTTGAGAATTATCGCTGTCACAGCCCCGTGAGTCAAGCGCTGCGCAAGATAAGCAGCAGCCAATCAATACATTTTACTGCACAAGATTTGGGGTTTCTTTTTTTTCCCCCCTCAGTGCATTTATTTAAAGTTACAAATGGCTCCTACCTCTCTAAAATAACTTCTCTGGGATGGCAGTGATAAGCTCTGGTGCAGGAGGAATTTGGGAATGGGACTTTTTCCCCTCATCTTTGCTTCATCACAGCTTGACCAGTCCACAGGGATGGCTTCTGCTTCCCATCTGGCCATGACTCCCAATTCTCATGGAAGATCTGTCTGCAGGTTTTCCAAACTCTACTGGAAGAACAACTTGGACACGGTATTTATTGTGTTTTAAGTGCCTTCTATTCATGCATTTTTATTTGTTTTAAAAATTATTCATTAAAAATACAGCCTTTTCCACCGGTTTTCCTTTTGAGTCCCGGCTAGGTTGCAACATGCATAACTTGCAGCTGCTAAAGCACGCGTCAGCTGGAGAGCTTTGACAGTTTGCTCTTCCCAAACAAAACAGGAGCCATCATATCCCTCAGAATACGAGGCTGCTTGCTCTTGCTGTCAAGGGGGATGAAAGACCCCCTCGCTTCCCCACAGCACCCGTGTGTTTCAGTGGGAATTTCAGGCTGGGGGTCACCTCTGACATACTGCTTCCCACTCAGCTTCCAGCAGGCAAACATCTCAAGAGCTTCAGTTTTCCTTTTTCATCACTGTTCCTTTCGTGCACCCCAACCCAAGGGTTAATATTCCATCTAGCGCCGAGCGCACGCAGCCTGAGTCACCGCTTCAAGGTCACGCTCAGTATTGCTTTTTGATTCAGCGCTTTTTGGGCCAGCTGGTGGAGAGAAGCAAGGTTTTCTGATACGTTATCTCCTCACTGCAATAGTAAAGGAACACACTTGCCCCTGCCATCAGTGGAAGAACAACCTGCGTTGCCATGTAGGCAGACAGAGACCCTCCTTGGCCATCCCTGTACTGCTGGGAATGTCCTGGTGTGGGTCGCAAGGTTGCCATATATTGTGCACTAGCCTTGGAGGAAACTGAAGAGCCTTGTTTGACTAAACCATGGGTGGTCAATTGCTCTGCTGTCGGGGTCCTGGGACACAGATGAGCCAGGAGTAGGCTGTGCATTGGCAGGAAGAGCAAGAACTCTTCCTGGAGGTGGTGTATTTGCAAGAGCGTCATGAAAAACTTAAGAAATTGAGTTTTAAGGAGTTGGTATAGTGACGGTGTGTCCTGCCAGCCTCACCCCATGAAATGCAAAGAACCAAGGAAAAGACACCACTGTGGCTCTATCAATCCAGAAAGGACAACTCAGCAGCTACTGGGAAAGTCTGATAGCAGCTCAAAATATTATTTCAGAGAATGACTTAAATGCTTTCCATTCAAAAAGACTGCTCAGTGAGGTTATGGGGACCCACAGTTCGCCATCTCCCCCAGGTGGTACAACCATGTTCACTCACCTTGGCTCAAGACTGCAGAAGCCACAAACTTTTTGGTACGGATATGGGGCTTTCTGGACTGCGAAGACCTCAGCTGAAGTGCCAAGGGGTGGGTAAATCCCCCTGAACTCCTTTCCTTCCTGGAGTTCTCCTGCAACCCAGTGCCTCCAGAGAAGGCATATTACTGAGATGGTGACAAGGAAGAAGTTTATGGAACTCACTGAGCCCATCACACCACAGTGAAACAGGTACCACAGAGAGCCTCAAAGCCACCGTCAATCTAGCGAGAAATGACAACAAACAGGCTCAAAAGAGATGTCCTGTAAATGCTTCTCAAAAGAAACTCTCCCCAGTGGTTTCTGTACATCAGACAGGTCACCACCACAACCACCATAAGGAAGGACCACGATCCCGCCAGAGGCACGGTGCTTACCCCAAAGCAGCCACAACACTGGAGCACCTAGCCCCAAAAAATAAGACCCCCCCCCCCCAAACGGTGTCCTGTCAGGAGCAGGATGCTCATGAACCTGCTCATTAACCACTGATGTTTGAAATCAGTAACTCTTGAGATCCAGACTGGAAGGAAAACAGAGCCTGGGAAGCAACAATAGTTGCAGTTGTAGGAGTCAGGACATCCCTGAAATTATGCTCCATGTTGGACGTGGGACAAAACATGGGATTTGAAAGCAGGCACATGTGCCACATCCATGCAGAGCCACAAAAATTGTTTCTTTTGTGAGGTCTGTGCCTGGCAATGCCTGGGCAGCCTGGCCCTAACACATCAGTCCTGGCAGGTATCACATCGTAACATGCCAAGTTACCTTCTCATAAGATGAATGGTTTCCCACAGCTCATCCTCTTTCCCAAGACCAAGGCTCCTCCAACTTCTCCTTCTGTGCTAAATGAGACTCAAGAAAGTTATTTTTCATCCATAATACTTACCCCACTGAAAAATTCCCTCAGGCTGTGGAGGGGAATGTGCCATGCCATCAGTGCTTCACTGTTGCCTCTCCCACTCAAGGCAACTGGCCTGAAGTCCAGCTGCTTTCCTCTTCCTCCCCTCTCCTCATGGCTGCATGGTGCGGTTTTATTCCAGCTTTAACAGCTGCTCTTGTGGGAGCTCCTTCCAAAGAGAGGCTCAGAGTGGCTGCATCCTAACCTGGGTGCTCCGTAGACCTTCAGCCAAAGCTGCAACGCTCCTTGCAACAGGGGTTTTCGATGCCAGGAATGCAGGATGTGATTGCAACGGGAGCCAGTTTGTTGCCATGGGGAATAGAGCTGCCTTTGCTGTGAGCTGCCGAAACCAAACAGGCAGAACGGAAACATCCCCTGTTAAAAACAGTAAATAAAAGTAATGCTTTAAGCAGCGAGGATTAAAGGAGTGACTGGCTTTGCCAAGGTAAGAGAGCAAAACTCTTCCCCTGAATGAGCTCTGATGTGGCTCCTCATCATTGTTGTGACAGCAACCTGACCATCCCATTTTTCCATGCCTGACTGGGTTTCAGATGATGGACCAGAGACAACTCAGCATGAACAGCCCAGAGCCAAAGCACACTCTGCTCATTTGCATCATCATTAAAACTTCATTTACTACAAATAACTCCGGCCCTATGTTTGGGGAGGAGCAACCCAACCACTGCTTTGTGCTTGCAAACCACAGCTGCCTCATCCACCTCCATCTGCTGGACAAAGTGGGGGGGTTCTTGGACATCTTCAGAAGGCCCTTCTGGAGATAGACACTGATTCTGCTGCCTGTCCATCAATTAAATTCATAAAACAAGGACTCCAGGCGAGCCCCACTAGCTGGTTAAACTCACTGCATGCACAGAGCTGGGAAGAAGACAGATCTTCTGCATCATCCGACTGAGTTTTTGTTTGCCTGTGCTGGGAAGTATCAAGAGGGTGGATGAGTAATGAAGGGACCAGCGTTTCCTTTAATTTTTTTTTTTTTTTTTTTTTTAAAGAATAAAATACACTGTGCTGCCCAGGTTTAGCTTTTTCTTTCTTACACTGGAACATTTTGTGCTGCCATCTACAAAACCAGGAAGTCTGGCTGGAACCAGCTACATCAACCCTGGGTTTTCCTTGGGTGTGGGGCGGCAAATCCCCTGGGAAGCCAGACGGATCTGCCATCCCTGAGCAGAGAGCTTGTCCCATCATGCCCAACAGGACTTTTGGCTGTGGATGCACCTCTTGCCTGCTTACTTGAGCTGCCTGAGCTTGATGAAAGGATACATCACCTCAGCATGGGACCCCTTACTGTGGGTACAGCTGAACCCTAAAACTTCAGTGGGGAAGCAATAAAAGGACAAAAAGGGACAGAAACCCAGAAGAGGAGGCCCACAAAGAGCTGCCCAACAAAACTCCACTGCAGCCCCAGCACTGGGCTGCCCAGTGGCCCTTGAGGGCCTCGAGCCCGAGCCCCTGCCCCTGCAGGCGCTAAGCAGCTGGTTGGGGGTAAAGATCTTTTCCAGGGCAAACGCCAACAGCTCTGTGGGACGCTGCACACAGGTACTTGTGGATTTGTGCTGTGTTGTGGAAGCACTGTGGGACTGTGGTGTAGCCAAGAGCCGCTCCTGGTAGTGGGATCAGACCTATTTGCAGTGGGGTTTCCACCAAACATTATCCAGACCTTGTCCTGGAATATGGTATGAGCAAGAACCCTCCTGATTTTCCAGACAACCAAGTCCTGGTGACCTTTTGCCACTAATCCCCCATGGATGTTCAGATGTGGGAACACACAAAACTTCCCCAGGCCATGTGCCTTAAATCTACCCCCAGATGAAATGAAACGGGCTAAAGCTTCACTGTGGATAGAAAACATTTTGCCATCAATCATTTGCAGCAGCAGCCAAGGGCCAAACCTGCTGCTGCTGCTTTCAAACCTGAGCATCCCTCCCAGCATCCTGCTAGCCTGGCTAAGGCTTCCTATGAGCTGAAATACAGGGTGACATCATGAAATGGTCGTGTGACAAGGCATGGGCCAGTCATCCCTTCCATAGGATGCGTGGGGGTTAGGAACCAACACACATGGAGAAGTGCCACCTTTCCATTGCCCAAAAGAGCAGCAAGGAGGGCACTGGCACAAGCATTAAAATCTTTGCCAAAACAGTAATTAAACAAACAGAAAAGGAACAAAAAGAGAGCCGGTGGCAAAGCTCTTGCAGCAAGTTTTCCCTGTCATGTTAAGAGGAACAGGAGCAAGTCCAAAGCAGCTGGACCTCACAGCACTGCCCGGAAAATTGCCAGTGTCATCAGAGGGATCAAGGAAGACATCCTTGTTCAAACAGAGATCTTTCAAGAGGAAAGTTGGTTAAGAGATTTCTAATTCCAGGCTGGCAGCACATTAAGTGTGTGTAAGTATAGAAGACACCAGAATAAACCTCACAGCAGCCAATGCTGCCTTCCAGCCCAGTGTCTCCTTGCCAAAGCATGTTCCCCCATTCCCCCCCTTCCCTGACCAGCACCAGGATCACAAGGTGGTTGGAGGCATTTGGAAGCACGTGTAGGAAAACGAACACTTTGGTGACAGCATCATCTTCATTTGCAACCAAACCAGGGTTTATGGGAGTCACCCCTGGGCCCTGGATGGGTGCTTTGCTCACACGCGCAGCGGCAGCCCCGCGGGCTCAGCACTTACCTGGGATGTGGGACAGCAGAGGAAAGCATTGCTCTGGGCAAGAGCCAAGCAGCACGTGCAAAGCAGAAGACCTCTGGCACAAGACTGGGAAACCCTTCTTAGTGCCAGCAACGCAGGACTGGGCAGACCCTTCCCAAGCTAACTCCTGCTGGCTTTTCCTGGGCAAAAATTAGAGAATGAGCAAGGTGGGCTGCTGTACGCCCACCCAGGCTTACACTCCAACCCCCTGCCAGCAAGAGCAACCACCAGGTCCACAGTGCTGCAGCTGCTGGAAACCACCTGCAGTCAAGGTGTAGGACCCCCACTGCTCCCAGACCTTCTAGAGACACGCTGTGGAGTGGATGTGCCCAAACCCTGATGCTCCCCAGTCCGCCCTGCCAGGCCCATGCAGAGAACCAGTGGCAGAAGTGACATGAAGAGGATACACCAGTGCTGGGAAATAGGTATTAACTTCCTATGAGGAAGATGTGTGTTCTTGCCGGGTTAGGGAGGAGATGCACGAGGACACCACGCTGCACCGCACGAAGGTTTTGTCTCAATTTTGGTTGCCGTGCTCTGGACACAGACATTAGCAAATGGTCCAAAGGAAACCACAAGCTGTCCTTTTCCAGACTCTTCTGTTGGAGACCCCTCCTCCAGATTTCAGCCTCCAGGAACTGGACAACAGGCTAAAGTTCACCCAGCAGTTCTGCCTTTCAACCTGCCCTCCTACAGGCACCCTAAAACCCATCAACTCAGTCTTCAAGTCAAGAGAAGATGGTCTTACTGGCACAACATAGGACGAGCTGTTAGCTCTACTTCAACCAAGGCCAGACAAGACCCCACCTCAGGTCTTTTACCAGCTTCCTTGCTCCACACAGGCAGGCGTTTGCTGCGCTCACCTCTCTGACAGCTAGCGGTGGGAAAGGTCTACCGGCATCCAAGCAGCACATGCTTCCCTACCCAAGGTAGACGCATGAAACACTCATGTGCCAGTGCTCCAGGGCGAGGGGACAACACTCTCCTGACTCTAATTGGGAACAGATTGTCCCTGGAAGCAAATCAAGGCTTTCACCCCAGAAATACAAAGTTCAAATGGTGAGCATGGGCATCCAAAGTCTCCTGGCAAGCACCATCACCCCTTGGCTACACTATTCCAGAGAGCTAAGGCAGAAGAATCCCTGTAGACGTACCATACCTGAGCAGTGTGGGGGAAATGCAGCTGAAGTGCTCGAGGGTGGGAGATCTGGGATCCCCAGTCACCAGCGCACTGCTGAACAATGAGCGGTCGCACTCCACACACCAATCCCTGCAGCCTTGGTGCTGTCACAAGCCATCACCCATCTTAACGAGCTGGTGCTGCCGAGCAGATACTCACAGGGAAGGAGAAGACCAAGGCAGCACAAGCACCACAGCCTGGAGTCACCACTGATGCACAGCAACTGTGCCTCGTACCCAGTTCCCTTGGTCCCCTCCTCCAGCACCCCCCGCAACGCCACACCACCGAGCATCGTGTCCCTGCTTGCCCAGCCTCAGTTCTCACTGCAGCATGCATTACCAAAGCACAGCTCTGCTGTGAAAGGAAGACAATGAAACCATGTTTAGCACGATCCATGCAGTAAGTCAGACACTACAATGCAGGATTCAGCAGATTCCATTTAATGTCATGTGCATATATCCATACATTTACTTATGTCAATGGTTTTGATGTGCGTGATGCCAGGTCTTGAAAAATCTACTCGCTCATTTATGTCTGGGAGTGTGAATCCTCTCAAGCAATTGTCTCGGGGTGGGTTTGCTTTTTCTTTCTTTAATTAAAAATAACACCATCAACTTTCAAGCACATAGCTGCAAAGGCAATAGAGTGAATTGGAGGCAAAGCATTCTGAGCTGACCCCTCCGACTCACAGAGCGCTCTGCAAACGCTGTTGAAAAGGGTTTTGCCAAGAAGCGTGGGGGTGGGAAGAAATCCCCTCCCTCCAGGAAGAAAGAGAACAGAAATAGGTCAGTCTTGTTTAGCATCCCAAGCAACGGCCAGGCAAAGCAGCAGAGATGACACCCCATCAATTCTGCAAGGGAGTTTCTGGCCAAAGGTGAGGAAGGGGTCAGGGAAGTTGAGACAACACATCCCCAAACACAGGAAAGAAAGAAACAACCCTTCCACCACCATGTACTCACGGAAATTTTCTCTCTGTTGGGTTTGGTTTGGGTTTCTAGGGGCAGGGGGTGGGGAGGTGGGGGGTGTTTGATCATTTCAGCGTCAGGACTGATAAATCCTGCACTGTGCTCCGTCCCAGCAGTTTTGGGGTAGATTTTTCAAGCCCTGGTGATGGCTCCCAGGAAGGCTTGTCCCATCGGCTCCCGGCTCCCGCACGATCAGAATCGATTGCATAGCATTTATTTCAGATAAGGCACTGTTTTGCCCAACGCGAACAGCAATTCGAAATCAATGCAGTTTCCATACAGTCCAAATTTGATGGCCTACAGTGCAATAACATGTAAAATTAAAGGCAAGGTTTGGCAGAATAAACCCAGCTTTTAAATTTAAACTTAATATCAAAGAGATAAAGGAAACTACATTTTTTCAAAAGCCTTTTTATTTTCCTTCACCATTGTTGTTTTACAATACAAATATCACCTTGTGAATACACAAAAACCCTACAGAAGATAACTCTGCTTCACGTAAAATACAGAATGGATATATATATATTTATATATATATTTTCTCTTCTTCATTCTTTAAAAAAACCCTATTTTGTTCTGCACATTGGCAAGTTTAGGATAGAATACTTCCCCCAAACATACAGTATGTATGGTAGGAGCAAAACTTAGAATTACATGCAGTTTCTGCACAAATATTTTAAAGAAATAGATTATCTTTGTTGTTTTTCAACAACATTTCGGAACGGGATGGAGAAACCATTCAGAGTTCACTCAGTGATCATTTGTAAAATTCTTAAAAAACAGGAATTCATGGCTGTTTTGTTTCTTTTTAAAACACAGGTACCAAGTAGACGATAAAGCGATACCTTTTAGTTGGACCTGCCCACAATGTGTGAGCAAGGTCGGACCCTTTTTATTTGGTTGGGTTCCCCCCCCGCCCCCCTCCCCACATGGCAATTTCAACATTATAAGCAAATTTCCAGTTTAATTTAGCTATAAATGCAAAAATTAGTAATTATACAGTGTATATATAATTCTGCTTTCATGGAATACTTTATTTTAAATAAAAACATTTAAGACTGCCTACTGACCGTACAATCAAGACAAGAAAGGCACTAGAAACATAGACAAATCTCTCTCTCTCCCAAGAAGCATTTTTCTTTAAATTTTATCTCTCTATTCTCTGACGTAAAAATCTTTTTAAATTTAATTTTTCATACACATTTTGAAAAATAAAGTTAGGAAATACTTAGAAAATCACTTTACAACTTTTTTCTCTTTTTTTTTCCTTTTTTTTTGGTTTTGTTTTTCCTTTTTTTTTTTTTTTGCACTTTTTGACGCAGTCACTGCAGATTCTACAAAATCAAGATTACCAAACCTTCCTGTGTCTATCATCTTACTCATAGTGCGGTGCAACAGGTAGAAAGATTTCTCAGTTTTACCCAAGGCAGGTATTTAGAAACCTTCATATAGTCATTTGCTAGAAAATGGCTTACAGCCCAATCTTTGGGGCAAGAGATATGAAAAGTTATGTTTTCCCAAGAAAATAATATGCTTTATTCCCAGACGTGACTGGAAAGACCAGAACTTATGATATAAAAGCTTTCGTCTATGCTGTCGCATCATATACAAAGGAACATGGTGATGGGCAAATGTAAATCCCAAATCTATTAACAGGAAATGTGTAACAGTGCATGATAAGTTAAATTTTCTTTATTGTTGTCCAACGCAGATCCTTTGGAGAGAAAAAAAGATCACAGTGCTTACCAGGTAACTGAATAGGTTAAGTCAAGGGAACTGTTAAAAGAAAGGGTTAGGGAGCAGTCGATTTCCGTTATGGCATCTTCTCGTAGGGAGTTCTTAGCACTTGGGACAGGTCCTTTCCCCCGGGCTCTGTCCGTCCACACGCTGTTATGTGTCATTTACCAGGCGGCTGTATTTCACCTGCCTGCCCCGGTGCAGCACCGGCCAGGGGAAGGGCCAGTAGTAGGAGCGAGGTACAATTCCTTGGACATTCTTTTCGAAGTACTGGAAGGGCTTGTACCACCAGACCCTTGCAAGGAGGTTAGTTTGGGAAGCTTCTTTTAGCACCTGCACAAAGACAACCGGAAAAAGAAGGGAATTACAGAAGAGCACATTGCTTACTTGCACAACGTCATCACACGTCGCTCACTACCATTCATCAGTGGTGTCTTGCTTACAAAAAAACCCTCTCAGTGTCTAGAAACATCTCCCAAACAGACTTGCATGAACAAAAACCAGAGCCAAGCTGCTTCTCCGCAGCCTCCCTGTGCACACCCAACACTGCTCCCACATGAAGCTGCCCTCCTTTCCAAGGCCTCAGCAATTTGGTGGTCCCATAGGAACAAAACAGAGGAATGGCCCAAAGGATCAGGCTCTCCTCTCCTTTGGGAGCGTGGCTGTTTCCATAAACACGTCTGAAGTGATGTGCAGCTCAAGAACTGCCTCGGGGCCTGGCTGCATGCCTCAGCCCATCCAGAGGAGGTGAGGAACCCTGCCCTGCCCTATGCACACTCTCAAACCACCCCCAGCCACCCTGTGCCTTCTCCCAGCCACCAGCAAGCTGCAGCAAGACACACGGATCGGGTGGGCGCTGAGGCAGTTATCCAGCCACCCTGCAGCGCATTTTCAACGCCACAGCAGGAAGCATTGTATCAGCCCCCAGGAAAGCGCAAGCCCAGGGCCCACACACTAAGCTCGCTTGCCACATCATAAGCTCACACACAAAATAAATACACTGTAGCCCTAGTAGGCCTTTGCTTTTCAATTTTAAGGTCAGACCAAGCCACAGCCCTCTGTGCATGGAGCAATGTCAGGAGAGACCAGCACACGACCGATCGCTCAGGCAGGATCGAGGCATCGGCATCTCCCACCACCTCAGCAGTGTCAGGGAGCCATGCCGTGCCGCCTCCTGAGTCGCACCATGCAGCGGAACAGGTCCGTTTCCACTGAGTAGGGCAAAGGGCTCTTCTGGAGCAAGTCCTCAGCAGCACTCAAGGCAACCCTGACGTCAGCGCGGCAACACGTCTGCTCAGCACCAGTTCTGACAGAGCTCAGGAGCAAATTCCAAGCGTGGGAAGTCAGTCTGGTGCTGTGCCACAGGAGTTACAAAGTCTGGGCGCAGGCTGCTGTCAATCACAGTAGTTCCCAAATTGATCGAACATCAAAGTGCACTCTATGCCATCAGGTATTTGGTAGGAAAAATGTACCACTGTGGTGCATTGCTTCAGGGGACATCCAAACCACTCCGTAGCCAGAAGACCTTGATAGGAACTAAAGATCTGTCCCATCACAATATTAACTAATTTCCTATCACACCAGCTTGGTCTTACCCCTAATTAAGTGGAGCCCTGCACTACAGATAAGTAAAATATCTTTCTCCACGTTGCACCAAAAGTACTTGGACACCAATGTGCTGTCACAGACCTAAGAGTAAGCTTCTCTTAACTCAGTAGGTCTTTCCCACAGAGAACAGACTTGTGCATGTTCTCTCACGTTCCTCTGCACCGTAAGCCCGTCTCCCATTGATCAAGCTCACTGGCAAGTAAGAGTGAGAATGACATCACCTCACTTAAGACTACTCTGTTCAACCTGTGAATGATTTACAGCTGCTCTCTGGCTGAGCATTACAAACCATGCTTTGCTCTCTGCCATCAAGCACTGCATATCTTCAGTCTCAGTACCTCCAACATCACCCAGCCTTTCATGCCTCCCCAGTCACGGGCCTTAGGACATGAGCGGCCTGTTCTGCTCTCCAAAAGAAAAGCATCTTCCTTGGTCATGGGTACTCATGGAAACACTTTGACAAACTGGTTCACTTGCAGTGAGGCCTCCTTCTGCTCTTCAGGTGAGCTGTCATCTAACTAAAGGGCAGAACCTGACAGAAAAATCCAATTGGCTTCAACAAAAAAACCCCAAATGAACCCAAGACCAAAAAAATCCTACCATGTGTAAATTATTTGCTCTGCTATCAGAAAACTGGCCAACTGGTCCTTATTCAGGACTTCTAAACTGGGGTTACAGAGTAGAAGGAGGGAGGGGCCTGCCTGCAGGCAGACCTTCGTATTTTTGAGGTCAAGACACAAGATGAACCGAACCAATGACGTGTCTTTCTTTCCTGCAAACCCAATGTGAAGGCGGGGCAGGGGGAAGAGGAATGCTCCACAAGCCATGCGTAAGCCCACTCCTACTCCTACAGGAAGACTCAAGGCAATGCATGGACATTCGCCCCACCACCATGCTATAAGCAGAACCAGTGGATCCAAAGACTGGGAGAAACTCACTTGCTGGTTGGCCATAGTGTGATACCACCAGAAAAGTCTTGTAGTGATGTAGTAAGCCACCACCACGTCCACAGTGTAGTGGTCATGAGCAAGGAGGATGCAGAACATCCCAACCATGCTGAGCGCCCAGCAAAGCCAGTGATACCACCAGAGTCGCCGTGGGGAATCTGGAAAGAAGCACAAGCAGTGATTATTTCAAAGGGTGACATTTATCGGTGTGGGAGACTATTGCTGTAACTAGCAGAGGACGCAGGCTGCAATCCTGGGTGGGGAGTGCAATGCCTGCCTTAAGATTAAGAGTCGGAATGCTGAGACCGCAAACTAAGCATCATCTCTCTTAAGGCGTAACTTAAGGTTGTGCTTGGGGTAATCAGATCTTTGGAAAATGGAAAGGTTATGAAATCATTGCAAAACAGGCCCAATGCATAACGCTGCAATACACACTGGTCAGTAGAATTAACCGATTGCGTTTCAATATTGGTTCTACATGGATGGCAGCCCTTCCTCTTGCCCTGCATAAAAGACATGTGCATACATTAAGGCCCGAGCATTTGGCAGGGTGTGTGTGTCTCTCTCTAGGCTAGGAGACACACAGGTAAAATGCCATCCATTGGGCAAGGTGCAAGGAGGGCTTTAATTGTATTCTAAACAAAAACTTTTTCAAAATTAAATGCTTAATTCAGACATCTACATCATAAAGTGTAGGTTTATTTTGTCTCCAATGTTTTCTTTTCCAGTAAGCCCTATGCCATTCTTATTTAAATAAACAAGTGTGCATCTCTCCTTGAGTTGTATTCGCCCACTGGCACAACAGCAGCTCTTCAACTAGCCAGGAGCTACAAACCAGAAGTTCCACATGAACAGTAAGGAACTTACACTCTTTGATAAATAAGTATGTAAGAGTTAATATGACGGTGTGACCGCTGTACAGATAGTCGCCGCACATGTTGTGGGATCCTGTGATGGACAGTCCTCCGCCAGCAATCAATTTCATTATCCTTCGCAGATGAGATTCCCAGTCTCCAAAAAGCTGGTGGAAGAGTAAAACACAAAAGCACAGTAAGATACCAGCACCAGCCTTTCAGGGTTTAAAGCCAGCAACTTTGCCTTTCAAGTTATTTTCCCCTTTTTGCTCTGCCGTGCAACATCAATCAGCAAATCCACAGCCTCTTCCAAAAGCTAGCAGCACCTTTCTAGAGGGTAGGAAGACTGGAAATGAGACATGAGATCATGTTTTTATTGATGCTTTGCATTTATTATAGCTAGTGTTCACGGGAGCACAGGCAAGATGTGCCTCCATCCATTATTTTATTTGAATATATATACATATATACACTGCGGTTCAGATAACGCCGCTTGGAAGCCCCACAACTTCTGTAATGCTGCCTCAAAAACCCAGCCTCAGCAATAAAAAGGAATTAAAAATATTTCCAGCTAGAGCTAGAATTGTCATGTTCTCTACACATCTGTTTTCCCTTCTCTTCAAGAGGCAATGCACGCTAAAATGAATCAAGCTTAAGTCAATTCTTGCTCGTAACAGCATGGGCCCTACAGATGATAATCCAAGAGAAAATGGGATGAGCTGCCAGACTGGAATGTCCAGCTGCTGAAACCCAGATCCAATGCATGGAAGGGAGTATCTCACTCCAAATTCTGAGGTCTCCCACACCCACCCCCCCCCCCACCTTGGAAGGTCTTCAAAACCCTTTCTTTCTAGTTTACATGTCACAAGAAACATATATATGGTGTCAGTCAGAGCTCCAAACTTCTGCGCTGGCTCACGATCCGGGTGAGCAATGGGTACCCCATTTGCTCTGGGCCACCTCCAACCTGTGATTCTGGCTCAGAGGCTATTTCTGAAATAGCTTAAATTTGCAAAAGGAAAGCCAAATTGAAGCAAACCAAGTCCTTCTGATGAGTATGCCCCTTCTCCCTCCTCCCAGGTGACCAAAGGGCAGCTGGCATTGTCCCAAGACTGCTTTTGCTGCTTCTGGCTCTAAAACAAGCTCAAACATTCAACAAATCCACAAAGAAAATGCACCATGGGATGTACTGAGCATCTCTGGGACCCAACAGGAAGCAGAGGCTCAAAGGAGCAGGGCTAACAGATGGATACATGTGACTTACACATGTGTTGCACCCTTCCCTGTTATGAAGTTTTAAAATCCATGGTAACCATTTAGCAGTCAGAAGGAAGCACACATCCTCCTGGCTGGCCATCATAGGCATGTTTTTCTGTTACTTTAAACCTCAGTCTTGCTTTAAGAAATGGGAATTATTAACTTCTGACAGATTTAAACAGGGTCTTGGCAGCAATTAAACATTTCCTGCTAACAGTTCCTTGCAAAACATTGAAACTGCCCAAAGCCCAGTCTTCACAATCATATATAACTCAATAAGGTGGTGAGAGGTTGTGCTTTCCCTGAGTATAGTTACAGCTTTCCAGAAAGCCCAGCTAATCCTTAGTCTTACTGGGGCAAGAGAAGAACACAAGACAGACTCATCTTTACTCGAGTAACGAGACAGATTTGCCAATGCAGCAAATTTCAAAAAATGTGAGATTTACTTACTTCCACCCATAAATTCCTGTGTTCCTTTTGTTTCAGAACGGCTGACTGATCAAACATACTGTTGACTCCTCTCCCACTCACTTCTCTTTACAAAAGACCTCAGGGTCCCTCCGAAAGCCGCACGTGGGTTGGCCAGAGCTCTGCCTTGTCAAACAACCAGTGCAGCACATTCCCTGGCTCAGTACCTACCAGCAATCCTCACGGAAACAGCCACAGCATGTATGCCAGGTTGAATCTGGATTTTACTATCTGTAAAGCAACGATTCTACTACCTGCCATCTAACTGATGTGCAGAAAGCCGCTGAACTGTGCGTGCACTAGATACTTCTCAGGAATTACTTTTGCCCCCCTGGCTTCCTCCTGCTTAAGCCCCATGGTTTGCTCTGCTTGGAGGAGGCTGAGGGGACACCTCATCATGGTCTGTGGTGTCCTGACGAGGAGGAGCGAAGGGGCAGGTGCTGGTCTCCTCTCTTTAGTGACCCAAGGGAATGGCATGAAGCTGTGACACAGAGGTTCAGGTTGGACGTTAGGAAGAGGATCTTTACTGAGAGGGTGGTCAGGCACTGGCACAGGCTCCTCAGGGGAATGGTCACAGCACCGAGCTGGGCTAGATGATGCCCTCGGTCTCATGCTCTGACTTGGCTGTCCCTGTGTGTAGCCAGGAGTTAGACTTAGTGGTCCTTATGGGTCCCCTCCAGCTGCCCTTCCAGATTCTGTCATTAAATAGCAGAAACAACTCCAGGAGGGGCATGGAGATGACCTAAGAATGCATCTAATAAATGCACCTTGTTCCCTACCATAGAAGTCCATCTGGTTTAGACTGCACTTCCCCACTCCAAACAGCACATTGCAGTAAAGACCATGCTTATGCCAATGCTTGTGTGATACAAGATGGATGCAACCCCACCAACCCCATGCCATCTCCACCCCCAGCACACCAATGACCTTTTGAGGCTGGCTACAGGGGCCTTGCCCGAGCACCTCTGCCTCAGGAGACTGACTTTAGCCATGGCTTTCACAAGTCCATTCTATTCCTTGGTATAGCAAACAGGAATCACTGCTATGGGGAGGAGCACCAAGTCCTTGCGCTAGCACAATTGCAATGAGGAGACAGGAGTCTCACCAGCCTTAGAAAAGTCTCTCTGGGCCATTTAAAAATACTTATTTCTGAACTCTTCAGCGAGTCAGATCCAAGTCTGTCACATGGCATCTCTGCAGGTTTCACACTTTTGACTGCCTCAGAGGAGATGGACAAACGCCGACTGTGCAAGCTGGTGGAAAACACTACTGAAACTGTGTGGGTTTTCAAATTGTAATGATTTTTTTAAAAGCCTCTGCTTGTAGTTTTGGTATCAGCAGGACAAAGGGAAAGCAACAGAGATCCAACCACAGAAGAAGTTTACCTTTGGAGAACACTTGAAATGCATGCCAGGTACTGGGAGTGTAGTCACATACATCGTAAGACACCGATACAGGTATAGTGTGCCAACTATACAGAAAAATCTTCTGCTAATTATAGACCTAAAAGGAAAAAAGACAAAAAAATTAGGTCACTCAGTGCAAACCAAATACACAAAGGTAAATAAACTGCTGTCAATGCTTTGCAACTAGCGACAGCTGAGAATAATGAATTACTTGACACATTTTCCCATGCTTTACAGGTCAGAAACACAAGAGCAGATCAACTACTTCAACCCATGAGGGTGCTTAGAGGAAATACCAAGGTTAGAATACAAAGGCCTGTGCAGATTTAGTGCTGAAGTCACAAAAGGGGGTTTCATGCCCCAGACCACTCCATTTGCTTCAAGCAGTCACTAATTTTCTACTCAAGGCAGGGGATGAAGTTACAATATTTTCATTCTACGATAAAAAGGACTGTTTGTTTTGACTGAGACACATTCACTAATTACAAAGGGCTGCTTGAGAAGCAAAGGCTTGTGTGACCCCAACAAGTGAGAACACATCTCTTCCAAGCAGCAGCTCCCGTCAGCAACGAGACCTCCAAGACAGAAATTAGAGCTGCATTGGCTCCAGCACAGGGGAAACCACTCTCAAGACAAGCAGCCGTAGCTGCAAAGACTTCTGTTCACCGAGGGCTGGCAGTGCTTTACTGACTGAGGGCTGCCCTACGCAGAGAAGGCAGATGGAATATTGGGGCAGTGTGAGCCGGTTCTGCAAAACCAGGGCGAGCACACAGGGTAGAGAGCTGCAGCTTTTATTCGGGAGTGCCAGCCAGCCCCAAAACTGGCCCACCAAGCTTCACTGCCACGTACCAGCTAATAACATCCCAGGGAAAGAGCTGCAACAGCTAAACCCCTCCTGGCACATCCTCTGTCTGAACTCAGAGTTCGGCAAAGAGTCGCTGCCAGTGTCACAAAAATTAAGGGCAAATCTTCCTATACACCTTCACCACACCAAACACTTGGCATCCTGCCTCTACTGCCTCTCTTGCTTTCGATTGATTTTAAATCCTTAGTTACAGTTACGATCATCTAGGGGAGACAAGGGTCAGGACATGAGCTGCCAGTTCTGGCATTCACTTGTTGCTATTTTAAAGCCTTCACTTCTTCAAAACACTCTATCAAACCGAGCGCTTTCAAAGCTCAAAACTACCTGGCTTATTTATTTTCAATCACTTCTGGCAGCACCATTCAACTGTAGGGCTCTACTCCAAGAAGCATGACTCTGCAGCACCAGATCAGTAACTACTCGAGCACCTTCATTTCTCCAGACAGCTCCAGCTGTCCCAGGGTGAATGCATGTCACACTCAAGCGCTCACGGCCATTGAAACTGAAAGGATTCTAGATTTTTTATTTTCCTTCCCCCTCCTGGTGTAAACCCGGGCAAAACTGGAGTTAAGAATTATACTTCCTCAATGCAGCTCCATGGACTGATGTTTCAGAGTGGAAGGCACCATGCCACAGGAGCAGAGGTTGGCCTCCATGCTTCATATGGGGTATTTCTCTCTGGGAAGGGGGATCCGATAAAGATCTCTCAGTCATGCCTGGCTTTTAGAGCCAGACATAAACTTGTGTTTCTTTATAACCCCATATTTCAACACACCAAAGCAGTGGCAGGATTTTATTGAGCACTACAACTTTTTGGATAAAAATTACCTAGGAACCTCTTTGTTTTAGCTGGATTGAGCCTATTTTAGCTTGGAAAGTCTGTGTCGAAGTGCTCGGTGCTGTAATATTTAAAAAATGATGTAAAAGCCTTGTGCTTTCCTTTCTCAAAAGGATTTGTGTGTGTGTGTGTGCGTGGTTATCAGCCAGCTAGCCAGTACAACCTCTAAAATTATTACTGGCCAAGACAACTTCTGTGACGACCGTCCAGACCTCACGTAACGTGGGCAGTGAGCACGCTGCTTTTTCAGTCCAGAGAACGTGCAGACTGAATCAAATGTCAAGCGTGGTCAAAAACCAGCACTGCTCTTCTCCAAAAAACATCTGGGAACACTTCTCAGAGAAGTTAATTCTGCCTCAGCAGCTTTCCTGAGCTCCTCCAGCTCCATGTGGAGTCTGCAGATAGAGCCTCAGCAGCCCAGAGGGCCCAGCCAGGACCAGCTCTTAGTGCACTACACCCTGCTCTGGCAGAAACCAACCCAACAGATGGACAGTCCTCTGCAGGGATGTTCAAAGAAAGGTGTCATTCACAGAATAGACTCACAGACTACTTGAATGCATTGAGTGGAAACGGACCTTCAAAGGCCATCCAGTCCCACCCCTGCAGTAAGCAGGGACACCTTGAACTAGAGCTGGTTGCTCAGAGCTTCATCAACTCTGACTTTGGATGTCTTCAGGGTTGGGGCCTCCACCACCTCTCTGGGCAACCTGTGCCAGGGTCTCACTACCCTCAGAGGGAAGAATTTCTTCCTAAGGTCTCATCTAAACCTGCCCTGCTCTAGTTTAAACCATCACCCCTCATCCTATTGCTCCATGCCCTTACAAACAGTCCTTCCCAGCTTTCCTGTAGGTCCTTCGGGGACTGGAAGGGGCTCAAAGATCTCCCCTCAGCCTTCTCTTCTCCAGGCTGAACCAGCCTGTCTTTGTAGGAGAGGTTCTCCAGTGCTCAGATCAGCCTCGTGACCACCTCTGGACCTGCTCCAAGAGGTCCATGTCCTTCCTATGCTGAGGGCTCCAGAGCTGGACACAGCACTGCAGGGGGGTCTCATCAGAGCAGAGGGGCTGAATCTCCCAATCTGTCACTTATTTCCTCGCACCAAATCTCATGCTTGCTCCTAGCCAGCCTGAACTCCAGGCTCTTCTTGAAGGTAAAAACAAATTTTCAGGCAGAAGGGAAGTAGACGGTTCACGAGAATCCCTGAACTGTGGGTACCAGGACAGACACACCTAACACTCCCATTTTGGTCCCAACTTTGCAGTCTGCAGATGACACATAGGTCCTGTTCAACGTAGACTAAACAAGAAAGACCTGAGTGATTAGTATCATGAATGACACATCTCTATTGTTCTTCACTGCTTGGGAGAAGAGCAGGCTCAGCTTGGGTATGAAATCGGCCTATTGGCAAATAATGGATCAGGTAGGATGAGCAATAGGAGATTCAGGGCTTGGCAAAAAAAGTGCTTCAGAAAGTCAGAAACTATGAAGCTGCCTCCTTTGAACAAAAGTTCAGCCTGGCCACTGGCTGGATTCAGCTCTTGGCCAACAAAGCTGCTGGCTGGTTCACCACTGACCCACACTTGGAGAGAGACATCTGCAAATAGTAACTCTAACATGTGAGCAGGTGAGAAACCAAGTCTCATCCTGCTCAGCAGTCACTTGGCTTTCACGTCTACCCTTCAGATCTTCATGGAGTGGGGCGATGGCTATGTCTGATCAGGGGTCAGAGAAGTAAGGAAGGTCTGTCTTAATGCCTTCTTTTCTTGAATTAGGTCTCAAAATCAGGTGATAACCCATGCCGCAAAAGCGATTCAGCTCTTCGCATAGTACCTAGTGGTTCACCATCCAAAGCCACGAAAATGAGGTCCTCCAAATAAAGCCATCTCACTGGGCTCCTGCAAGCAGCTCTCCTGCCCTCCCCCTTCAGCTGCCTGTGGGCCTCTCACACTTTTCTTCCTCTGCTCACTGACAGAAAAGACTATGTTTGGTCTCCAAGACATTCCATGACCAGTACACACATTGACCAGTTATTCCAGGGCTGATACTGGGAATGGAAAGCTCTTGGACTCCTGACATCTCCAAACAAATGAAAGAGTCCTCCCAAAGCAAGTGAAAATAAACCCATCAAAGGAAATGAGGATGGGGTGGGATCTTCACATCTATCAATGATACCAACATACTTTATCTTCAAATCGACCCATGTCTCACTGATTTGAAATCTCCAAGGACCTTAAGGATTCCTCTGTTCTGCTGTTCTGAGCCTTGAGAAGACTCTGCTCACCTCCATCACAGGATGTTTGATCCTTCATATTGCCCTATTAAGCTGACATCCTGTTCTTGACAGCAATCCCATCTCACCTTCTCTAGGTGATTCCCTCAGTTTTGAACATTTATGCTTGGAGACCCCAAGAGAGTTAAAGGTGCCCCACATTCATCAGATGCAGGTGGAGCAGTGGGGAGAGGAGCTGGAGCTGGCAGCACTGAGGCTACTAATATAAGGGATACTGAAGCTTACAGCAACAAACAAAGCAAGAGGCATGCAAAGAGTGAGATGTATCAGCAGAGAAAAGAAGACCCTCTCTGGGCTGGACACTGTGAGGACATGCTTGTGCTTGGTTTTTAAAAGGCAAGGTGACTGTCGTGGTTTTACCCCGGCTGAGAGCCGAGATCCATGCAGCTGCCTGCTCTTTAAAGGAAAAGAACAGGGGAAGGAAGGGGAGGGGCGGGGGGAGGCAAGGGAAGGGAAAAGGAAGGGGCAAATAACAACCCCAAAACCAAGAAAACAAAAGGCCCATGGATTGGGATAAGGATAGTTTACTAAAATAGCAGAAAGATAAAATATAACAATGCTAACAGGACTTTAGAGAAAAGTATCTATGAAGCTGTTGATACACAATGCAGTTTCTCACCAAACCCACAACTCAGGCCGTGCCACCCAGAGCTGCCCCGGAACCCGACCGTCCCCCAAAAACTGTGCATCCTGGAGCCTCCCCTGCTCCTCGTCCCATCAGCCCCCCTTTATACTGGGCAGGACGTAATTGGCATGGAATACTCTCTTTGGCCCGTTTGGGTCACCTGTCCCGGCTTCGCCCCTCCTTTCTCATGAATAGAGAAATATGAAGAGCTGAGAAATCCTTGACTGTCTGACAGCAACTAAAACCATCAGGGTGTTATCAGCACTGCTTTCATTTTAACTCTCAAACACAGCATCCCATCCGCTGCTACAAAAGAAGTTAACTCCATCCTGACTGAAACCAGGACAGTGACACACCACCTCATACCACTTAAAGACACTTGACTTTGGAGATTTCATTTGCAGCCCAGGCAGTGCAAGGGCTGGTACCAGACACTTGTGGTAGGGCAGCCCAAGGAGTGGGTTTATGGCAATATAAAACCCCAAAGTTAAGCCCCCGCACTCATTCCACAGAGGGTCAGCAGTAGGTTACTTCTGCTGGCAGGCAAACATGCCCTTGCAATTCTGATCCATACGAGCAGGGAGGCAGACAACCGCTAAGACCTTGCAAACTCATTGCATATTTCATGTTTAGCTTTCAATAGACTTTGGGTTTGACACTACCTGTTCTGCCTAGTATCCAGCTTAAAACACGCTTCAATACTTTGTCAGGCAGCACTACAGAAGTGCATGGACTAAACAACTGCCTGTAGGTTGTGTCCCAGAGTATCATCACCTCAGGGTAGGTCTTTACACCAGGAAAAATACAGGGGCACTAAGTTGATCCCTAGGCAGCTCACAACTGCGAGAGCTGTGCTTCTTCTAAACAGACAGGACAGTCAACTGAGTTCAGAACACTTTACATCCAAACTGACAGCTTTTTGCACATGAAAAGGTTCAAGTTCATTGTGCAGGCAAACAAGAGTGGGGTTATTTCTTAGCTTCTTAGGTGACGGTTGGACTGAACTTCTCTCTCTTGCACAGCAACTGCAGTTCACCTACAGCATGACACCTATTTCAATCAAAATTGGACAGATCACATGAAGCTTCGTTTTATTTGGATGTAAACAGCACCCGACCTCCAAAAGCTGTCACAAGTATACCCTAGCACCCATTTTTTTCCCCCAATGTTTTACTTACTTGTACTTTAAGAGCAGCCACTGAACAAACCACAGTCCTACGAGGATCATGCCGTTGATTTCACAAATAGAAAAAGCCCATTGCACCCGATCAAAGCGATCAAAAAATGCATCCGGTAGGGGAGGCTGCACCTCCTTGGGAGGCACTCGTTCGTGAACGACTGAAATAGTCACTGTGGTAAAGACGAAACAAAAAAGTGCATAAATAAAAGCCAGGAAAGTCTTGCCCCATTCCATAGGATACTGCGAGCGCTCCGGCTCTGGCATGGGGATCTTTATCATCTCCTTCTTATACCCATTTGGCATCCCATTTAGCTTCGTTTTACTGCTGAAGCCGTTCTCGCGCGTGGTGTTGCTCACGCTGATGCGGATGTGCCCGTTGATGTGCCCGTTTTTGTGAGCCTCGATGTGGTGAGCCATTTTTAGAGTTTCAATCATGTGCAGTAGCCGCTGTCCGCTGTCAGAAGACACCCGCGAGAGAGGTGTCTTCTTAAAATCCTCCTCCGTGAGGTTTATCAAATCCTGCCCGGTGAAGCTCTTCAGCGGCTCACAATACTCCGGCACAGCATTTTCCGTTAGCCAATTCGTCACCTCCTCGGGTGACCACAACACCACTTCTTTCATCTCGCCAGGCAGCCAGGGCACAGTCTGACATGGATTTTAAATCGGGCAGCAGTCACTGTGACTCCAGCATGTTGGAAAGCTCCTCCTTGGCTTCATCTTGTCCAAGGAAGCAGTTTGGCGAGAGGCAAGTCCCTAACCACCCGATACGAGCATCCAGGCGCTATGGCAAGCATAGGAAGTGGTTCACTTCATATTCGTGTTGGCATTCTTCTTCCTGGGAGGAGAAAAACCCCAAAACAGCTGTTAGGACAACATTTACCAGCAGCTTGCAGTTCACATTTAAAGCAGAAATTACTGGAAAACGATTGCTAGGCTCTGGGAAGGAAAAAACGGATTGAGCTCTAGCCTTGTATGCACGGCAGCGTCCTTTCCAAGCTGGCTACCAATTCCTCAAGAGCTTTATCAGCGTTGTATCACTGCAAACACCACCTGCCAGCTGTGGGAAGGCCCACTTCCCACTTTATATTTGTTACATTCTCTATTACTATGCAGCTCCAGTCTGTAAACAGTTGCCAAACTCCTCCTAAAATCATAACACTAATGGATTTGAGGATGCACAGAGCAAACGGTTGGCGTCACTCATGTCACAGACCTCCTCCTCCTCCCCCTTGCAGCCTAGGACCTTGATGCAATCCATTGCAGCCAGCTATCAAATGGGAAGCACGGGGTTTGTCCCACCAAGCAAAAATATCTCACACACCAGAAAACTGGCTTTCAATGGGGCAGCTACACAGAAAGAAAGGGAAAAAACCCAGAGATAGATGAGAAACGTTATAGCTCTGGGATTTTATCAGCAGGAAAAATCAATGGCCAAACAGGTTTAGCCTGAAAATGAGCTAAAGCATTTAGGTCTGTAGGACTCCAGCAGATGTTAGCAACTCTTCGAGGTAAATTGTACAGTTCCCAGGGTACGCTGCTACAATGTAAAGAAATATTCCTGTCAGCTACAAACGTAACCAGTAGAAAAATGAAAGAGAAACTTGAAAAATAAAAGAAAAAAAGAAGGAACGAGGTAACAAACTTCATCAAATTCATTCCAAAAACAGCTTTGAAAGATTAGAAAACCTGATCCCTTCCAACAGGAAAGTTACAGGAAAGCAGGTGCTACTTGTTAGAACCTCCTCCGGCATTTCTGAGATGCGAGCAGCAGAACCCCCAGCACAAGGACCACATGGCAGCAAACGCCACCAGGAAATTTCCAGGTTTCTGGGGGAAAAAAAACCCTGTTCTTTCCAGAGCAAAGGGAGGAAAACTGGAAGAAGCCCTGTCCACAGCCTGCCATCCCACGTCCAGGTCTGTCTCTCCAGCGGCACCATAAACACGAAGTGCCCTAAGGAACGTAGCAGTGCAGGGGAGGGACACTGTGTATTTTCCGAAGTCCTACCGTGCCTTTACCAGGGTAAAGAATATTTTTAGCTATCAGACATTTGTGTTTCATTGCAGGGAGCAAAGCTGCCACTGAAGAAAAGGCAAATAACCTGCACCAGTGGCACAATCTGAGTAGAAGCGGTGCAAGCCAGGCACAGAGCTGTATCACTGTGCAAAATGACATCACACCACTGATTTTTGGGCAGGCTACCTCTGAACTGAGCAAGAAACACAAAGGTACAGCTTTTAATCTGTTTCTCAGCACGACACTCTAGGTCTGGTGATTAATAAAAGAAAGCTTTGGACAAAGGACCAAGAGTGTTTTGTGTACATCACCTCTCACCTGCCCGGCACACCACACACACGTTTAAATCCACAGAGGAAACAGGGATGAAGATGAACATTCCCCCTTGTGAGCATTTGCAGTGTTTTAAATCAGCGAAAGAGAGCATTTAGTCCTGTTCTCTCTTTCTTTCTTTTGGTGGGATTAAGCCCTAAGGAAGGCTTTCAGCAATGGGTCACTTCATTATTCAAGCTGCGCTTAGCAAATGGGTGTTTAGTCACACAGCTCTGAACAAGAGAAAAAGAAATTTTAAAGAAAAGGATGACTGGAATTATGCATGTTAACCCACTTTAGAAACTCCTACAAGACTCTGACCGAATGAGCACCCCAGCCCTGCACAACCCTGGTCTCTGCTGGGCTCCCAGCACCAGGCACAGCACAAAGCTCAGCGCGAGCCCCACGTCTTTTCTCTGCGGCAGGGAGAGGTGGTGCAACAGGTAGTGGGGGGAAGATATTTTGCCTCCTGCTCCCCAGTGCCACGGCATCAATCCGTGTTACGGGCAACATCAGCCTTAAGCCACCTCACTCACTGGACTCACTCCCTGCACACCAAGGGGACAGAAGCATCGTCACCGTCTTGATACCCACACAATTTCAGTCTTGAGCCACACACTGCTAATTTGCAACTCAGGGAATCAGTGTCTAAATGAAAGAAAATGCAACACACGCTTCCATAGTCGTCTGAGGGTTGAAACTCTGGTTGAAATCCATTAAGATGCAGCACCAGGACCTGCACAGCACCAAACTCACAGCAAATACCAACAGACTGCTCCCTGGGCTTGCTGTTTCCGAGGGTAGCGCCTTACAACCTTCACAGAGCCCGAGTTACTTCTTTCTTAATCCTGTTCGGACACACAGGCTCTTGTCTGCAGCAGGACTTTTGCCTTGTAAGTTCCACAGGGCTTCGGGCTGTCGGGAGCACTCACTGTACACCACGAGGTGGGGCAATATTAAACCTTTTCAAATCGAAATGCAACTGTGCTTCCTTAAACCACTCAGAAAGGATGAAAGCAGACCTGTAACCATTACCCTCCTGATGCACCAGACTTTCTGTCCAGCCCTGACAAGCTTCTTGCGTGCTAAATTACATCTCCTTACTCACCATGCATATACATCTCCTCCAGCCATGGCTAAGCTGGTAGGTTTTAAAATAAACTCTGCATGGAGCCTAAAAAATCACAAAAAATTGCCAGCTGCAAATATTAGCCTGATCCTAGTACATATATGCTGGTGTAACCCCATGGTGGCTGGCCTGGAAGCGTTCTGAGGAGCTGCAAATCATAGAATCAGAGATTCACAGACCGCATGTGGTGGAAAGGGACCCTCAAAGGCCATCTATTCAAACCCCTGCAGTGAGCAGGGACACTTTGAACTACAGCAGGTTCCTCAGAGCCCCATCAAGCCTGACTTTGGATGTCTCCACCTCTCTGGGCAACCTGTGTCAGTGTCTACCTGCAGCCTTCTCTTCTCCAGGTTGAACCAGCTCAACTCTCTCAGCCTGTCTTTATAGGAGAGGTGCTCCAGCCCTTGGATCATCCTTGTGGCCTCCTCTGGATCTGCTCCAAGAGGTCCACATCCTTCCTGTGCTTAGGGCTCCAGGGCTGGACACAGTACTCCAGATGAGGTCTCACCAGAGCAGACCAGAGGAGCAGAATGCCCTCTCTCAAACCGTTGGCCACACTTCTAGTCATGAAACTCACTTGTGATGTAAACTCACCAACAGCACTGCTACTAATGCTACCATACAGAAGATAAAGGTTGCTCAACTCCCATTTTTGTGTCTTCATGGCAAACATATCTCCTAGGAGTCTTCGCTGGTTTTAAAGATGAGAAATCCCACCTCACATACAGAGGCACACGCTTTTACCCCATCTTGACCTCTGTGGACAGACAGACAACAATGGCATGGGGTTCACCAATGGGTGGCTGATGTTTCTGGGAGTGTGAGTGCAGCGCTGGAGAGAGCAATCCCAACCCATTGCTATCACATCACCAGCAAGTAAATCACTATTCAAGCTCCTTTTGTAAAAGCGGAGTAACTGATAGTCATGGGAGGAAGGCTTAGAGGAAAGATAATACTCTGCCAAGGACACAGGCCACGGAGTTGTTTTCCTCAAAGAGTTAAAATGAGGAAAGCTAACTACAACTAACACTATCATTCCAAGCTCCATCTCACAGCCTGTCTAACGGGGGAAGGACAGGCAGAAAAGCTTCTTTACTAACACCTTCCAGCTTGTCACATTAAAAATACCTCACTTTCCATCGTGCCTTCACAAAAGCTTGATCGGGTGAGGTTCTTGGAAATGATCTTCAAGACTAACAGCCCTTGCTGTCCCGTTGCTGTCGCAGGTCTTCTGTCCACTGTGGCTGGAGACCGAAGTTGGGATGGCTGCTGGGCCACATCTCCAGTCTTAGCCTGGTCCCACTGCCCCAGCAAGGTACAGAGATGGACAGGGGGCTGGGAGCACAACCAAACCTCCCCAGCTCTGATATGGGCTGTTACCCTGAGTCAAGGAAACTCAAAGGCTCCCTTCATCCGCAGGAGATCTGCTTCCTTAAGGAGCCTGTATCTGATAAAAAATTATAAATAACAGTGCAATTATCATTATAATACCAATTGCACTATGATAATGATGCTGTGTGGAACCTGTATCTCAAAATAACCACACAAGACTGAGCAGGATAAAATAACTACAGCGAGGGCTCCTGTCCCCACCCCCTTATGTGACCTTTTTTCCCTGCTTCCCAGCAAACGCTGAAGTGCTAACTCCAAACTTTCAGAGCATTTTCCACTTTCCTGACAGTGGGAGTATTTACCACCACTTCAACCTGCCCATATCATGGTTGTAATACCATGACCACAGCCATGAAGTATTGGAGAGCGTGCTACATAACTTTGCATATCAAGATCTGCTCTCCTTTGCTTTGTGGGGATGCGGCTGGGCACCAGGACTGAACCTCTATGGGTAAAGGACAAGACAGTTGCAGTAAGATCATCAGCTGGCTACAACTCCACATTTGACTTGTGCCCACAGTGCAGAGAACTGCAGTTTTCTGTCTCTGGCCCTGCCTGGAGGAGAACTAAGCACTCAGGTTGGACATCACCATCCCAGATCTCATTTCAGTAAGTCCACTGGCTCACTGATGAGTGAGCAATGGACATTCTCCTGGCAGACAGAAGAGGACTTTGTCTGGGATGGATACACGGTGCATGGAGCAGTAACCTCCCTCCCAACCCCAGAGGTTAACATGCCGTCCCTGTTACCTCTAAACTTGCAAGCAGAAAGCATTACATCTTGCAATTAACACTGATGAGACAAACCCATCTTCTACCCAAAACGGCAAATAAAGACCCTCAAAATCAGACTCCTCACTTCCAACCTTCTCCTAAAGCACTTCAAAAACTGACCAAAGGAAACCTAAACCTTTCCAAACTCAATCCTGCCTGCCTCATGTTTGTACAGTGCTTTTACTCTCTACTCGAGGACTTTTGCTGCCAAGGCAACAGTCGCTATAGAAATCAGTGAAATAACCAGCCATTTCACAGCAACCATGACAGGCTCCTTCACCAGGAGCCAAGCCTCCTTCCCAAACACCCTGGAAAAGTGGAGATGATAAAGGCAGCAGGACAAAACAGCGTTAAGGCAAGCAAGGCTGGGGATAAGCAAAGTCTGACAATAAAACGGCGACATTTTCTCCCTCACAAAACAAATGCTGAGGTGCACGTTGATTACTCATGCACGCACGTAAGCAGGGGAATAATAATAAAATAAACCAACTGCTGTCAGGATTGAAGGTTGAATGCTTTAGAAACCAACTAACAAGTGAGTTCCCTGAAGCTCCTGTGAGTTACAGGGGAGTGAACACTTTGGGTGAAAGCCAGGAGCTCTCTCGTCCTGTACAAAACAAACCCTAACAGCAGGGTCTGAGTCACTGCTCTAGTCACCTCTCCTCCATGGGCACTTTATCGTCACTAACCACACTCTGACACCTCAGTAACTGGACATCCTGTACTTGCAAAGCACCTCTGCACTCCAATTTGCAACCAAAGGGCAATGTCCGCTATAAATTATGTGATGGGTATCACTAAGGAGATCTCGATGACGTATGGAAATGCATCCCTCCCTCAGGGGAAGAAGGGATGCCTCGCCCCGTGACCCAGAGATCACCCCTCGCAAAGGGCTGTGCCGGTAGCAAGGAAGCTACTGGTGCAAAAGGTTACAGTAAGGCTGGGTTTGTGCTGTAAATCCGAGCATATGCAAAGCATCACGTGTAAAATTGAGGCATGGGAGTTTCAGAGAGCTCCAAGATAGGTTTCCATGGTCAGTCATTCCCAGATAGAAAACACTGTCCTGTGGACACAAAAGTCAGAGCAAGCAGAGTTACTACTATGAAAAGAGGCTGGGATCAATACGTGAAGCAACGCCCACATACCCTAAATAGCTACTTGTGCAGCTTCAGAGACACAAACTGCCTGCACGCTACATAAATCCCCAAGCAGCCCATTTTTTTTCTAATTTACTCTATAGGGAGAAGGAAAAAAAAAAGCCCACCATGCATTTGCTATCCTAATTTAGCCAAAAAAAAAAAAAAAAAGAAATGAACAGCACTTACAGACAGGGATCTCAGCCCAACAGCTCTGAAACCAAGCCAAGGAGTTGAGGGGCAAGGATTGCAAAATGAAAGTACTTGCATCAAATCTGAATAACTAAACAGCTCATACCAGAGTGGGAAACACTGCCGGGGAGCATCTCTGCTACAAAAATGCATCATCTCTGCTGGGGGTGAGCACTGTGGAGGTGTATACAAGCAGACCTTGGGGGCTAGGTGAGACATCTTTTCCCTCCAAACCTGATGAAGCCTCATCCCTTTGCTTTACCACAGCCCTACACCTCTTTGCTCAACTTTCTTACTCCCCCTTCTTCATCCTTGGGCTGGTAAGTAGTTATGAAAACTAGCAAAGGCTCCCCCAACCAGCAATCCCATCACAGAGCAGTTGCTAAGCAGGGCTTTTGTTTTGACACTACAGACACCCCACTTTGAGCAATCAGAGGGTGGAAGGGATGGGGTGGGAAGGGCAGGTCCTGCCTTTGGTTTTAGTTACAAACCACCCTTTCAGGCAGAAGTCTCCTCAAGCTTGGGATGAAGTGTAAGGTGCCAGAACCAGACCCACAGCTGGCACCCACCTAACAGCCACTGGCTTTCTGCCCACAGCAGGGATAACCCAGGCACACGTCTTGTACCGCATGCCATGATCCTAATGGCGAAATCCTGAAGTAACACAACCACCACACCAAGAGCGGGATGAACATCAGCTTATTTTTGAATGGTTGCAATAAGAAATGCAACTACCAGCCCCTGCCCCAAATGCTTTTAGCTCTGGGCAAGAAAGATGCAAATAAACCACAAAATTAATCTGCACCAGGGGAAGAACATCACAACCCACAACCATATACGACTCCTAAAAATACTGTCCTCGAGAGAAAGCTGGGTTGTGCTACCTTCAGCCCCCCACTTGTATGAAAACATCACTGGAATGCCACAAATCCATAAACATGGGTAATCTGCTTCCACACCAGCATCTTTAATTCTTCAGCACAGACTCCTGCAGCAGGACTCAACCCACCCACTGCATCCCTTGCTTCTTTGCTTATATAGAAAAAAATTCCCCCCGGACACCACGACACGCGCTGCGCTCAAACCTGGCACATCTGGTTGCTGGACCGAGGGATCCCAAATGTTTCTGGGCTCAGGCAGCAGCAAGCTCTGGCCGTCATCTCCAGCACAGCTAAACATGTGCCTGTGTTACGCCTCGGGATCTGGGTCAGGCAGAGATAGGGCAGAGCCGGAAATAGAGCCCCGCGTCCTCGTGCAACCTCTGAGCTAACTCCGGTACTAAGGAGCATGAGACAATACTTGCCTTCCTCTTGAAACTATCCTAACCTCCTTATATTTACTTACACACAAGACAAGACCTCTGAAGGAACACATATGTGACACTGAAAAAGTCAAAAAAAATGTGATTTATTTTTTCCTCTACAAGGCACAGAAATAGGGGGAGGATGGAGTAGAGGAGAAGGATGGAAACAAGAGATTAAGGCAGATGAAATGCTTGCGTGGTGCTCTGTATTTTAACTCTGTTAACCACATAAATGTATTTTGGGTTGGTTTTGTTTGGTTGGCTTTGGGGTTTTTGTAACCTAAAAGGCAGGTATTGTTAGAAAGTCAGATTTGGAGTGTGCCTCTGGGCAGATGAGTAGGAGCAAAAATTAAAATAAAAAGAAAATAAAATTACTGAAACAGAAAGGGAAGTTTTGCCCAAGGAAACTGAAGACAGTCTTGTGACTGACAGAAACCCACTCTGAAATGCTTACTCCAGCAGATTTAGCCAAACCAGCCATGCAGATTGGGAAAAAGCAAGTTGGCAAGAAACTACAGTGAAAACAGAGCCTCACCGAGGGCTTCAATCAAATAATGGCAATTAGTTTGTTTTTTAATACTTGGGTTGTTGCTGAACATGGGTTAGACAGCATCCAGACCACAACAGTTGCTTCCTCCCGACTGCCTTTTCCCAGACTTACAACTAATGCAAAAGAAAACCAAGTTTCCACGCTCAGAATCCGAGCCTAGAATAACGGCTCTATATTTCATCAGAGAGAGAAATATTTTATTTAAAATCTTCTCCTTTAGAAGTCCAGCATATCAGACCCAGATCAAAAAGACTCCAAGCCTCAGGAGCCGCAATATAAACATTCATGCAAGAATGTTCTCTGCTTTTCAGCCGCTGCTGTTCATAAACCCACCCAAAAGGCAGCCTCGTAAAACAAAACAATCCTGGGGTTCTCCTCTATTAATTCAGTTTCACGTAACACATTCTGGTCTGAAACACAGAACACGACAAACACGCGAGATTATTTCCAGTATATATACCCCTAACCCAGTTTTTGAGCACACATCCATCTTCTTTCCAGCAAGACCTGTTCAGTGCTGTGCATTTAGCTCAGGAATATATATATATATATATATATATATATATATCTGTAGGAAGGAGAGAAAGACTCTTGTTGTGCAGTTGGTCTAGAACAACTGGAAAGCCAGGAAAGACTAGATAAATAAGAAAGAAAACCCAACAAAAGGCAATTTTGATTGCCAGTTAGTTACAGGTGTACAACCTGCATGATGGGAAACTTGCCTTACTAGAGCCAGACCCGCTGAAAATTCAGATGAGCCGCTCTGGGATTTTCCTTTTGTGGTTAATGCTACAAGCAACAAGAACAGCTCTCGGCTTGCTTACCAGCCTTCAGCCACCTTCCTGACTCTCTTCACTGCCGACCGCAGGGATGCCAAATCTTGGTGGAGATCTGTCGCTGTCTGCATTTGGTTCCTTCAGTGAAACCCAGTGTGGTTGGAGAGACAAACCCCTTCCCCCTCCCCAGTGCAGCCATCCAGCACCTCCTTCTTCGAAAGCAAGAGTGCCAGAAAGGGATGGCAGCTCAGACCAGCTCTGTTCCGGGCTCCCAGGGGCCTCAGTTTCCTGCCTTTTATAGGTAATTTCAGGACTGCAGCTTGGTGTTTCAGGGCTGCTGCCACCACTGAGTGTGACACTGATGCTGTGGCAAACTCACAATTTCAGAATTTAGACTCCAGAAAGTCAAGAGATTCCTCCCCCAGCACTGAAGAGTTGATTTATCTCTGTATCAGACTCCAGATCTTAACACCATCAACTGCCCATCCTCGGCAGTTCCCGATCTATGTCAAGCGTTCCATCCCTCCCATTATTTTGGGACACTGACAAGCCCTACTTTAAATCCTGCTTCTGACAACATTTGGCATTGTATCTGAAGAACAGATATGCATTAAGTGTTCCTAACATGTTTAGCTGCCAGATATTTCACGAGCACAACCCAAGCATTTAAAACACGTTTGTTTCCACACTGCCAATGATAGTAACAGGGTGTACGAACCAGCTGCAAACAACCAACTTCCAAGACCACGAGCAGACTCACTTGAAGTCACTATAACAGGTTCAAAGTCTGCGAAGTACATAACGTTTTTAATATTCTTCTCCGCTCAAAGTTACCATCACCCAAGTTCACAAACAAGGCAAGAAAAGGAACTTATAAGCCTGCTACCAGACCATTCTGGAAAAGTCAAATACTTCAATAACCAGCTGAAAGCCTCACACATGCCTGCAGACACCCAATTACCTCTTATTTTATTTTTTCAGTGCCACACTCAGGGTATAGCAGATGTGCCTGCATCATGTTCCCCTGTTACCTTTATGGAGATATCCATCAGCTCCCCCCCACAGCTCCAGTTACAATCCCAGGTATTGCAGGCAGGACAGCTCTCAGCCATCCTTTCTTTTCCACTACACAACACTCCCAACACAAAAAGCTGGGTGGCCGTTTAACAGATTTGCATGCTGAGCTGGTAGGCTTTGAACCCATCCATTAAATTAGGTTCCAAAAGTAACCTGTAATTCCAGACAAACAAGAGAATCTCAGCTAGAGGTACTGGATAAATGTGACTGTCATGGAAATTAAGCTATATTTCAAACCAGTATTTAATGAAAACAGGTTTGCAACTCACAAACTCCCTCACCTGGGGAAGCTACCCACAGCTCCTAAAACTGCTGCAAAGCAACCCAAACCAGAAAGCAAAGCTCAGTCTGCAGCTCGTTCACACTTCAGAGCCAGAAGTAATTCAAAACACTAAAAATCAGATGCCTCGAGGAGGTTGTTCATTTGGTACCTCTTCTCCTGCCACAGCAGGGATGGAGGGATCAGACCCAGCCTGCGTCACAAGCATGAGCGCGCAGCCTCCAGCCAACTTCCCGTACTAGTCAAAATGCTTTAGCTGAAAGAACCAACGCAAGATGTCTGCTACAGCCTGGGCGATGCGCGCCTCAAAATCTGGAGTTAATGGCTCGTAACAGCACTGACTGTGAGGACGTTTCCACAATCCACCCCAACGTAAGGGTCCATGGATGGTGTAATGCTTTATTGAGCGTGTAACTACAGCAGGTCCCCACAGCGACCCATCCACACGCTGCTCACCGCATGCAAATCCCATCCCTCAGATCATTTCATCTGGTTTAGAAACTGAAAAACCATGTCTACCCTTGGGGGGGGGGGGGGGGGGGGGAGGGGGGGGGCAGGAGGGGAGAAGGGAAGAAAAGAAAGAAAAAAAGCAGAATCAGCATTTCTTCCCAGAAAGCAAACACACAAATTAACCCTTTAATCGATTAAGGGATACCTGTGACTCCAAAAGGATCACTGAGCTGCTTGTCTGCAAGCCCGGGGCTGGGGTTTGCAGCTCTTGTTACACAAAGGGATTAACACGCAGTAAGGGGGACAAGCCCTGGCCGCGCACAGCAGCAAGTGAGGTGCAGAAACCCAGAGGCACTATTCCCCTTCCTGCCACAGAAAGAGGAACCCAAACAAACTGCGGGGAAGGAGAGGAGAGGGATTTAAATCTGCCATCACGTGGATGCCATAGCTTTCTGCAAGCAGATGGGTGAAGCCCAGATTAGCAGGGTATTAACGACAGCGAGGCGTAACAAACGCAAGGCAGCAATGCCGGCGAGGTACAGATCGAAAATAGCTGAACTCTGACCTTCCCTGCCATGCAGAGTGATGCTCCCCTCTCCCAGAGGGATCGGTGCTGTCTGCAAAGTCACTGCTGACCGGTGGGAAAGGACGAGAGACCGCAAGAGAAGTGGAGCACAGTTGAAAAAAGCTGCCAAAGCTGAAGCTAAAAGGTGAATAGGGAAGTAGGTAAGGAAGCAGCAGCAGGAGAGCATAGCACTCCTTGGCATCCCCCTTCAGCAGCCAGATGCAAAAGGCTCACTGTGAATAAGCCCTTCCAGTCAGTAAATACTCCAAAGATGTGCTCTCCAGAGACATCAAGGAGGATACACAATCCCTCCTGCAGACCTGAGGAAGAAAACAAAACCAGGGAATAACAATACCACAGATGTTTCTAATGTGCTGGGGCTCATGCAAGCAGCAGAGGGACCAGGATGTTACAGTAAGGCAGAAACTCCTCTGATGAGGGATACTGGTAAAACCCCATCCAGTCACCTCGTACAGGCCGTGTGACTACGCTACATTCCCTCCAGGCCTGGGAAGCAGGTATACACCTCCCAAACACAGCAGCAAACAATATTTTACGAGTACAGAACTCATGGGGACCAACCTGCTGCAGCTGCTGCTTTACCAACCCATCCCATGGCCAGACTGGCTCTACAGGACTACCCCTGAAACCTGCTCTGACATTAGGCAAACCCTAAGAGCACCCCCAAAGTTTTCTAACCCTGATAATATACAGCACATTAATATTAAAGGGTCTTTAAAAATGTAAATAACCTTCCACATAGAAAGATCTGGAAAATTCATCATCAGTCTTTCAGTACCGTCAGTGCTTCTGCAAGCAGCAGAGAGGTGCTGAAATGACTGCTGTTGGGGGGGAAAACCCCAAACTCTTTTGAAAAGTTTAAGATCAAATCCATACCAAAAAATATGACACAGTCACAGTAATTTCCTTTAGGGACTTGCTGGGGTTTTCTTTGTTTGGGTGGTTTTTGTGGGGGTGAGGATGGGGCTGCATTACCAGAGGCCACGCAGAACATACACACACACATGAAATTTGCTTTTCAAAGCAAGTATATTATTATCCGTCCTTAGGCACTCCAAAACCTTTCCACTGAGTCTGAAAATACCTGCATTCACAAATATTTAATGTGGGTGAGGGGATAAAAGTGCCGTAGCAGAAACTCTGATGAAATATGCAGCTCACCCCACATGGCACCACAGCAGCGCTGAAAACAAGCGTGGTCTCATAGGTTTTATTTCACATCACCAGTGAAACAAGCAGAGGGACTGGATTTAATTTGATCCTGAGAAAAACTCACACTGGTCTGAATCGATCTTCGGCAGACAACATGCAAAAGCCTGACCTCGCAGTGTCTCCCGTCACCGCAGAAGCAGCATGTAAACCAGCCTGGTCCAGACACGGCACACACATAACCAGGAGTGCCAAGACGTGCCACACACCCGCAGCACCACACAAATGAAGATTTAAGGGAAAAAATGCTGATCTCAGATCAGAACAGCCAGCAGCTATAGGAGAGCAGGAGGATATCGGGTTCCTGTCTGTGATGGAGGATTTTGGGTGGTTTCTGGGTGATGGGTTGGCCACAGCAGGGCTGACAGCTCTCCTCAATTTCTGGGGGAGTGCTAAGGAAGGATCAATGTTTACAAAGGTCCTGAGAAAGAACAGCACAGCCAACGGGAAGGGCAGTGCCACATGCAGCGCCAGCCCCAAACCAGGAAACCTGCTTGCTAGAAGCCAGTTTTTGCCAAGTAACCAATTTCCTTACACTCTTCATTAAATAAAATATGAAGGGCAGGCAGAGACGTCAAATATAAATGCATACACCTCCCTAAGCAGCCAGCCCTGTTAGTGCAGATGCTGCATAAATCATTGAGGACAACAGGACGTATGTCCCCAAAGGGAGGGCACGGGCTTCAGAGTCAGTGAGCAGGCACACGAGTTTTATATTAACAAGTGTTGCACTTGTATTCGCCTTTGTGATCCACGTTGCCCAGAAACAGCAGAAACCACCGCGGTTCGGGTATTATTTAGTCAGGCCAGGGGGGGTGAAAGGCAGAATCAAACCTCAAGACAAACATGGTATGATTTTGGTGGGGATCTCTGCCAAACTGGACACTCACCAGTTTGGTAATTACACTGGAACAGCTGAAAAGATCCTTGTGTCTGACTTCCCTGAGAAGCTGCCTGAAGATATGACAGGCTTTCTGGCCTCCCCTACCGAAACTGGCCGCTGTAGCTGTTTTCCAGCTCTTTGCCACGCACGTGAGCGCAAATACAATGTCTTCACCGCCTGAAGTGTTCACAGTTTGGATTGCTTTGGCAAACTTCCCTGGGGAAGAGTGATAGCTACCTGGGAAGGCTTGCCCCTAATCACTGGCATCTCTTTTTCCATATTATTTTCTTTTATTTCAGGCAGACGGCTGACAAATGAAACCACTGCAGTGCTCGTGTTTGCAGAGCAATACATCTTTCCTTTCTTGTATTTGCAAATCTTGACTCAAAAGGCACAGCAGCTTCCGAACAACCGGCAGCTGGCACCTCCTCCAAGCCCAGCCACGAGAACTAACTGTGCGTCTTGTTGAAAACCACCTCCCACCTTGAAAATGGGATGAGGTCTGAAATATTTCCAGACTACCTTTTTACTACTTTGTATTTCCAAAGCAGGCTTGAGGTGGCCTTTAATTTGCAGCCAGATGAACAAGTTGAGGATGAAGACTGTGCTTTGCAACTTCTCCAGGCCAGGCCAGGCCAAGCTCCAAGGCAGGGGTGCCCAGGTCTGTAAAGCACTCCACATCTAGTCTTTCCCACCGTATGGGACTATAAAGCTCAACAGGTCCCTGCTGAAGATCCAGAAGTAGCAGGTCTGTTCCTAGCATGGGGAAAATCTGAAGCCATGTGTCAGCTCCCAGCTGCCTCCCCTAATGAATCACAAGTTCAACAACACTGAAAGGCACCTTCATGCCAAAGTGACTTCTGAGTATAAAATCACTTCTGCTTACTTATTCTGAGAGGTACTTACAGACAGGAGATCCTCCCTGTTTGAAAGGTCTGCATGAAGCTGGATTTACAGATACAGAGCTGTGATTCATCAGTAGAGTAAGCTCTAGGAGACAAACTGTGTTATGCTGGAGTCAAGCAAGGACAGGAAAAAGCCAAAAAAAAAAAAATCAGGAAGAAAAGTCACAAGTGTTCATCCCACAGCAAGACCCAGACAGAAGACAACACGGGTGTTTGTGCCCTTCTTCCTTCCTTCTCCTTTCATCGGCAGCAGCATCCACTCTTCCCTCACTCTGTTCCCCCAACCTCTGCAGCTCATTTCAGCCCCGTGTGTCTGACCCCCCCCAGCCAAGAAGCACATGCTCCAGTTAAAGGTCAACGGGCTTCGGAGAAAAGAGAGAGGCTGCTGAGCCCAGGACTGTGCGAAACCAGCACCTGAAACAGAGGGCAAAATATTTTTGGTAACTTTATGACAGCCAGCAGCAGCGCCAGCAAGTCCAAGTGAGCCCAGGCTGCCTCCTCCTCTTCCTCCTCCGTGGGTAAATAAATGATGGCCCCGTTCATCAATTAGCTTGGGCTGCACTGAAACAAAAGCCACGGCAGGGCTCTTACTGCTCAAAATAAACTCCTCGGATGGGATCACAGCGATGCTGATGGCTCACTTCCCCCGGAAGGAATGCTACACAGCATTAAACATTAACCCAAGTCCCAGCCCCCGTCACTTTGCTCCCAGATAAATCTAACTCAGTAACTGAGCACTTTTAGCTTAAGTAACGCTGAATGGTTGCATCGATTCTTTTCCCACCTTTCCTTCACAAGTCCCACAAGCCAGCCCACCACAGACAGGGGAAATGCCTGCAGTCCCTCTGCAAGGCAGTTAGAGTTCATCACACACGGAAGGTAATTTTACCCTTTAAAAATATATAGGATTCGGGAGGGGGCTGTTTATGTCAATTTAGTCACTCCGAAATCCCAAGGGGCAAACTCTTCTCCTGGGTTACAAGGGGCTCCTCACACCTCTGAAATCCAGTCCTTAGCAAACAGTTCCACAGTGTGTATTTTCTGACCCTGTGAGGAGAACCGAGAAGGCAGAGACTCCTAAACACAACAAAGTTGCTTTCATTTCTCATTTTGCAATTGCAGTATTATCATTTGCTTCAAGCTTAACAGGAGCTCAGATACACTTGCCACCCAAAACCTCTCTCCGCTCTCTCTCCCCAGCTGTACAAACACGAAATAGAAGTTCCTCAAGGCTTGGCTGCTCTAAGTACAACAGGCACTGTGGAGGGCTGAACAATGACAGGATTTTGCGGCGGATTTAGGCAGGGTGTGTCTAGTTTAGAACAGGCAGACCAATGTCCCCAAAGAAAAGCACGTGGCTGAGATTTCAAAACATAAGAGGAGTTACAAATAATAAGGGAAAAACCCAGAGAGATGGGAAGACCAAGAAACTGAAATCAGAGTTGCACCAAAGCTAACTAGCTGGTGGTCTTCCTGCTAAATCCTCGATGCTCCACACTCACCAATCCCAAAGCATCAGCTTCTGCAAGCTCAATAAATTCGATTTAACTGGCTTCGACTTCGTGGTTTTTAAAGATTCGTGAAGTGTAACAGTGTCAGCATTCTGACTGGTGAAAAATGTGCTTGACTGTTAGAGAGAATCTTTTAAATGTACAAGAAAACGGTGTTACAGGTGTCGCAGGGACTGGTGAACTTTTCTTTCTGGTGATGAAAAGTATGCTGACACATTCTGAAACTTCATCGACTTATACCAGCTGCTCATCTTCAGGATTTCTGAGGCTGAAAGAGCAACTTCAATTCTTAAATTCAAATTTAAAAGACAGAACAATTCCCCTTTCACAAATCAAGAGGCAAAATTTGACTTGTTAGAAAATTCCACTAAGCTCTGGATATGCTTCTACCTGCCGCTCGTGCCTACAGCCCCTTGGAAAGAATAAACACTGTTTGTCCTCAAGTCATTTGCCTGGGGAAAGTGTTACAGGTTCTATGGACTAAACACCACATAGCTAAACATCACTTAGTTACATTGAACTAACTCCTGTTTGCTCTCAGCCACATTCCATGCAGGGAAAACTTGGTACAGAGCTCTTGCTGGTTTTTAAGCTTCACCTGGGTGGATACGTGGGCTATCTGGGATGCCCTGGGTATTTCCCTTGTCATCTAGTGCTGAACAGGACTGTCCTCTGGTTGTCAGTGCATGGCGAGGTGTGCTACAACAACAGCTTCAAGAATCACACCACTCCAACACTGACAAGGAGTTACAGAAAAGAACAAATAAACTCAAAATCCCCAAAACCAAAGGGAAAAAAAAAACCCAACAACAAAAAGCATCAGGAAACAAGCTTTTCAGCAAAGAAAAGAATGGTTTCCTTAAGGGGCTTTTGCTGTTACGTTAGGTAAGGCCACAGAAAATACAAGTTACTACAAGTATGATACTATAACCAAGCACCACATGTACAGGTAGTAAGTGAAATTAAGGCCCCAGTCCTTCCTATGTGGGTTTTTTTTGCAACTACTCAAACTCTGCCTATAAACCGTCAGACAACACACAACTTGAAGAGCAAGGCAAATGCTGCAGCTCTGGCTTTACACCCGACCCCAGCACGCAGAGCTGACCTTACTGACACGAAGCGTTCCAGTTGCTCACCTGAATTCAGCTCCAGCCCCCGTGCACCTGAACCATGCCAACGGAGTTCAGTCTCCTCCCTCCTGCCTTGTACCCTCGCCTTCCTCTCCTGCGCCTGGGTCATGGTGTGGTGGAAAAACTCCTTTTCCTGGTTTTCTGTAAGGCTGGGCGGCGAAACCGCAAGTCCTTCCCCTTTCGGTGGCAGCAGCGAGTTGTCAGAGGAGCTCAGCTCCGTGTTGAAACCATACCTCAAGTTTCCTAATCTCCCTTTCTATTTTTAACCAGTCCTTTCCCCCACCTTCTCCGCCATGCAGACAGCTGCAGAAAGCAGCTGGAGACAACCGAGTGCCCCGGACAAAAAAAGTCATCCACAGGCCAGCAGCAAGTGTGCAAGGGGCAGCAGAGACCCTCAAAAACACTAGTCCTTAACCAAGGCTCAAGGAAGCTGAGAGAGGACAGGGCCTGTCAGCCTTTACCCCATCCCCCACGACTCGTGAATACAGGGAATGGGTTCTTCCAAAGGACTGTCGCTCTCTTGGCCTCACTTGGCCTCACGTGAACCGGCTGAGATACCAATCAGCACCTCTTGTCCTTAAAAACTCCAAGGGACGTGCCCAGTACACAGCCCTCCTGCAACAAATACATCTCTGGGGGAGCAGTGTGGATTCATCCTCTCCGGGTTTGGACATCTCCTCCTCCAGACAACACTTGGTGTTAGGTGTAACACAAGGCACACAGCAACCCCCGAGTTCACTCCCCATATGGTACAACAGCTTCAAAAAGACAACATACATCAGCCCTGCAAAGTTAGACGAGCAAAAAGGGCACTTTCCTGAGCAGCAAGAGCAGTTTTGGGCTTTCACAGGTCAGCAGAGACCAGAGGAGGCAGAGCACAGGCTGTGCAAGAGGTTCGGCCATGTGGGGCAGCATGAAGTAGGGATTAGGTCCAAGTTTCTGAGCTTATTAGAAGCAGGCATCTCCAGGGAGAAAGCTGGTAATCTCTTTGTGGGACCAGGCAGACCTTTGGCTGAGAGCCTGGCACCAAAAAACAGACGCAGGCACAACTCCAATGCCGATTCAGGGAGCTTAGGAGTGCCGCTGGAAGTTTTGAGTCATGCTCTTGGATACGGGCAAGCCTGAGCCCTCCCTTATTGAGGGAGGCCCTTTTCCTTTTGTTCAGGCAACGGCTGCAAACATCCCCGGTGAGGTAACTACTGCTGCTCTCTGCTAACATACACTATGTATTTTCTATACTTTGCATTACAAGCACGTTTGGCCATAGACTTATGTAAAATTAAGTTCCATCAATGAATTTACAGGTGGAAACGGCTGCAATTCAGCAATTGCCACACTGCTGCTGCAGCCAGAGGAGCGAAACCTTGCTGTGAAGGGACAGAACAGCCCATATCCACAGGCAGCACAGGTCAGTTGCTCAGACAGACAGCCTATTCCCCACAATGGGCACAAGTGACAGCTTGGTAAAGAGCTCTGCCCTCATCGGCTTTGGGATAGCCACAAGACTTTGTCATCGTTTTATGCAAAACTCTTCCTGGCCTCGAGTTACTTCAATGAAGAGTTGAAACACTAATTTGCACACACACACCCACCCCCGCCTCCCCAAAAACTGGTTTGGAGCCCAAGTTTGTTGCTCATGTGAAACAAAAATATTATCCACTTACAGAGCAGTGCATGAAGGGGGAGGAGGTCCTCTCCTGTCCCTAAGCCGCTGCACTACACCACATTATTAACCCGCACAGAAACCATGAGAGCAGCAAACACGCAGGAAAACAAGGTCTGGAAGTAACTTCATTCCTTACCTCCTGGAAAAAGGGAGTTTCAGGGCTAAGAAACCTCTTTAGCAGGTTTTACCAGCACTGGGGCCGTGCATTAATGATTTACCTGACAGGGCTGTATTTGATAAAAGCGTGTTTTGTTATGGTCTGCCTTCCTGCCTGTGCCGACGTAACCAAATCAGCTCACGAATGAAGCAGGCATGGTATTACTTGACAGGACAGGAGGAAATTAATGCTCCTCTAAGCTTGCTTACCTCATTCTGCTTTAAAAAAAAACCCAACCCAACACTTTTTATAAATATACACATGGACACATATACATACACAGAGACTAAAAACCAGTGCCTGGAGTAGATGTTCTGGATGTATACACAGGGGTGTATATGTACACAGTATCCAGAGACACATACAGACATTAACTACTGCAGGCACAGGTTTTCTAATTTCTTTCCCAAACTTATCTCTATAAATCTGTTAGGAAGTTTCAGATTAAAGCATTTAGTTGAAAAGGGGGTTATGATGAGAAGGCGGCTTTGCCAGGATCACACGCCACAGAAAGATTCAGCTGTGCGTCTCCTAAGTCACAGCTTATGGATAAGGTTATTTTCCTCTTTGACGAAGCCCATTCAGCTCAGGGAGAGGATTTCTGGGGTTTCCCTGTGACTCACTGCATTCCTCTATACGCCCAGGGCCGCCCTCCTCTACAGCCGAAGCATCCACGTTTTTTGTGCAGTGGGTGACACTGTGAAACAGGCGGAGCAGCACAGTCACACAGCACTGTCTCTTCCTATGTACAGCTGCTAATAAAACCTCACATCACATCTAAAAGACTCTGACTGTTTCACACGAGCGCTCGCTGCCGTTGCACTGGGACTATCTGGCTGGATTATAAGGAGGAGGTTGGGGGGGATGGGAGGGAAGGTGTCCAAAGTGGCAAAAAAGACCATTTCTTGACTTTTAGCTCCTGCAAGCAAGTGCCACTGCCTCGCCGGGTAACCACGGAGAGACTGACGTGCCTCAGTGCCTGGCCATGGCAACAGATGGACCCATCTGATGGAAACACGCAGGACCCTAGACATGATAGAGGGGTACTCACCAGCCAGATAAATCTGTCCTGCTCACTGGCAGCCTGCCTGCATTTTGTTTCAAAGAAAAAAAACAACCCACACCCAAAAAAAAACAACCACCAAGAGACTAACCACAAGCTTGAGTGCCACCTTTAAAACAAAATAATCCCCCAAAGCTGCATTTCCCATCTTCTTGTATCTGAGTCTTACTGGTTGCTTCTACAATGCAGTCCCTGCAGAAGGAGATGAACACGCCTTCTGACTGAAACGGGATCATCCGGAGCCCGAGAGTGACACGGGGTTGGGGGCGGGGGGAGCGGAATCAGGCAGCAGATAACAACTTTTCCTCTTCCCAGCTACCAGCTGAACGCGACACTTACAGTGAGATGAGAGGCAGACAGCAGCGAGGCCTCAGCGAGCCGAAAACCTTTACGATCCCTCCAACATTTCAGCAAAGCAACTCCCAGACCCGAGGATCTCACCGGCGTCTCGTTGGGTGAGCTGAACTTCCTTCGAATGAAAAGTTGCTTTTCAACTTCCCTAAACCAGCAAGGTCACGCCAGGCTCTGCCAGTGCTCCTCAACACCGCTCGCCAGCTCTGTGCGGGAAACTCCTGGAAAGGAAAAAGCCCGAGAGGTGAGCGGTGCACCGGAGGCGACCGAGCGAACGCCCGCTGCTGCTGCCGCTCCCTCCCCAGCCATGCCTCTCACCCGCCGAGTGCGTCAGCAGAGAGGAGGAGACGGAGGAGGAGGATGGGAGCGCCAGCCCCGCGGGAGGGCTGCCGTTTCCTACAGCAGCGGGTGTAACACCTCCTGACACTTCTGGGTTTTACCAGCAAAATAACCACTAAAGTGGGGGCAGATAAAGTTATTTCCTGGGTTTAGGTCTGGGGATCCTTAATGCGCACAAGTAACCTGAAGCAGTTACCCACAGTTAGTGCTACTTCTGAAAGAGTCGAGGGGACAGCGTGGAGCTGAAAGAGTCAGTGCTGGGAGGAAGGATTCATTTACCAGTGCACATATAAATACCAGATGTTAAGTCCTGCCCTGGGGAAAATAAATAAATAAATAAATAAATAAATAAATAAATAAACCCCAAAACGAACCACAAGGCAAAAAAAAAAAGTCATACTTCACCACGCTAAAACAAAGCAAAACACTAAATTCCCCAACCTTTCAATGAAAATTTTGGCCACGTCCCACAGCTGTCAGTGGCACAGTTCCAGGGCAGGCAGCATCCCCTGGGTCCCCTACATCCTCCAACCCCAAGAGCACACAGCATCCCCCAGGTCCCCAACATCCCCTGGTCCCTGAGGGAACACAGCATCCCCCGATCCCTGAGGGAACACAGCGTCCCCCTGATCCCTGAGGGCACACGTCCAGCCTCTACCCCAAAAGACACACCAAGGGCTGGCAGTGGATAGCACTGGGGGCACGCTAGCACCTCCTGCACCCAAGCATAGTGGGCAGCAAAGATAAGCGGAAAAAGGAAGGTGTGAAGCATCCCTGGAGAGCACAAGAGGGAGTGGAGCACGTCTACTGGCCGCCCGCCACAGACAGCGGGGAGGTTCCTGTAATTCAGTACAAAACCACAATCCAAAGCAGCCTGAAGCCACATGTTGGAGAGACTGATGGGATGACCAGTGCTGGCAGTGTTTTCCAGCAGCTCACATGAGAGCAAGGGCTCTTTGCGGGCTGCTGGAAGCAAAAGAAATATTCCATTATCTCCATGGATGAGAGAATGTGGGGGGAAAAAAAAAAAAAAGACACCAGCATCAACAAGTAGCAGCATCAGGTTCTCTGAACTTCACTCCAGGAGAGGACGCCCACTGCCAGCAGTAAAGGAGAATCTGCAGTGCCCTATCGAAGAAATACAGGGCAGAAAAAGTGTTTTCAGAAGCCACACGCAGAAGTACCTCCATACCAATCGTGTCACATGGAAAATATGTATTTTTAAGCAGTTGGTTTGGGGTTTTTTTAGGTACATGCCCCTAGGCACAGCCCATCCATCCTTGGTCCTGACACATGTAGCCAGCCAGATATCAAATCACAAAATGCTCAGGGCTGGAAGGGACCTTAAAAATCATCAAGTTCCAACCCCCTGCCATGGGCAGGGACACCTCTCACCAGATCAGGCTGCTCAAGGCCCCATCCAACCTGGCCTTGAACACCTCCAGGGAGACTTCTAAAAAGTCCCTTTCTTGTAGCCCCCTCAGGTACTGGAAGGCTGCTATAAGATCTCCCCAGAGCCTTCTCTTCTCCAGGCTGAACAACCCCAACCCAAATGTAGCAACATGTTTATGACCAGCTCCTCCACAAAGTCCAGGAGCTGAAGCAGCTCAGGGGTTTACCACTGACCTTCAAATACCAGGGAGGAGAGGGGAGTGTGTGTGTGTGTGAGGGGGGGGGGGTATGATGAAGGGTCTCAACATCAAGTATTATGTGTGCAAGAACTCAAGGAGAACAGAGAGCACCTTGTGTCAGTGAGTCCAGCCAACTCCTTTGCCTTTAATTCACTGCAAAAAGTCTTTTGTATCAAAGATCAACATAAAAGGACTTGGGTTAAATTGCCCAACTTGTCCCTTTCTCAAAGAGCTTTGCCCCCTAATTGAAGAATTACAAAACCCCACACAGGCTCATTCTCCTTCTGCAGCTCATTGTTAACAGGGAGCTGGCAGACCCGGGTTCAATTGAACTAACCCTCAGACTTTTTTCATAGCTCCTTTGGGAAGGCTTTTCAGTCAAGCTGTACCTCCAGCAGGCTGGAGAATCAAGGTCAGGTCAGTCTATGTCATTTAAAATCCAAGGAGACGGGCAGCGTGGACTGAGGTGAGCCACCCAAGAGGTTTCTGTGTCTTTTTTCCAGCAGATGTTTAGCAACTCAGCTCCATATGACTCAACAGATGCACCTTCCCAGCCTCATCCTACGTTTAGGGGGATTCTGGAGTAGAGCTGGTAATTGTTCAGTACCTAGTTTCTTAAATGAAATCCAGCTGGTACCAAGTCTGTAAATTCCTCCCACCAAGCACACATATGAGGAATTGACAGGTTGATTAGAAAGCGATTCCTTGTTAGGTAGACAAGGCTCATGCCTACTTTGTGTCTATATCAGACACCTCAGGGGACACCTGGTGAGGACAGAGGCCAACTTGATAGCTCATACGTATTTTACCAAAATGCTCCTTGATGACTCCAGCTGATCTTATCTTTGTGATTTTTCCCCTCCGTGATCTACTCCAGTATGGGTTCAGTGACCTCAAGGCACATAAGGAAACCAGCCCACATTTTCCCACGAGTGAGGTGGGGCCAGGAGGGAGAAGAGATGACAGTTTGACAGGTATTACAGGTAATTAAAAGTGAGCTTTGGGAACACCTTTTCAACATGTTTAATCATTATGCATTTAAATACTGCACGTGTCCAGACAGATACAAGTTAATACCCTGTAAAGCCCTGAACAAATAAAAAGAAACATCTAATGAACTTTTTCCAAAGCACTCGCAAAAGGTGATTGTTGGGTTTTTTTCCCTCCCACACACTTCAGACAGGACAGAATTAGCCTAAGGGCTAAAACAGGGGACAGCCTGAAACGATTACATCATTTTCTTTCTATAGTACTCAACATCTGGGAGTATCACTCTCAGTTACATGGCTGGTGTTCTGCTTCATCTCCACCTTCCCACATCACGCTTCAATAGCAGGATGACAATCCCCACAAAAATGCCTGAAGAAGTGACACAGCCACCCAGCCTTGACCTATTAGCTTTGCTCTTCATCAGGACATGACCTGTGTGACATTATATTTGCATTTGACTGCTGGCACCTAAGAGAAATAGCTACTTCAATCTTCAGGTCGGTAATTCAAGCACTGCATGCACTGGCATGACAGCATCCTTCCCAAAGCCTTGCTGGGGAAAGGTCTTCCTTGCCTTGGCACCTTAATTCTGCCTAAACATCCAAAAAAAAGGTCAAAAGCAAGCAGATTATGTCAAGTCACCTTTTCTCTTGTCTGTGGGTAATAAAATTGTATTAGGAGATGAAATCCAGCACTGAAGGTGGGAATTCCAGAGGAGGCCACAAAGATGATCAAGGGGCTGGAGCACCTCTCCTATGAAGACAAGCTGAGAGAGTTGGGCTGGCTCAACCTGGAGAAGAGAAGGCTGTGGGGAGACCCCTGAGCACCTTCCAGTCCCTGAAGGACCCACAGGAAAGCTGGGAAGGACTGTTTGTAAGGGCATGGAGCGATAGGATGAAGGGCAATGGTTTAAACTAGAGCAGGGCAGGTTTAGATGAGACCTTAGGAAGAAGTTGGGCTTGCTCAGCCTGGAGAGGAGAAGGGTCTAGGGAGACCTAATGACAGCCTACCAATACTTAAAGGGGTCCTACAGGAAAGTGGGAGAAGGGCTGTTCATCAGGGAGTGCAGGGACAGGACAAGGGGCAGTGTCTTCAAGCTAAAAGAGGGCAGGGTTAGATTAGGTGTTAGGAAGAAATTGTTTACTCTGAGGGTGGTGAGGCCCTGGCACAGGGTGCCCACAGAGACCGTGGAAGCCTGGCTTTAAACTCCCTGGAAGAGTTTAAGGCCAGGTTAGATGTGGCTTTGGGCAACCTGGTCTAGTGAGAGGTGTCCCTGCTCATGGCAGCAGTGGGAACTAGATGATCTTTAAGGTCCCTTCCAACCCAAAACATTCTGTGATCACTGGAAGTTCTCACAAAGTGAATGGACAGAAGCGTAGTTAATGTCATTTAGGCTCCCTTTCCCAGAAAAGGTTGGATCAGATGATCTTTCAAGATTCCTTCCAACCTAGGCTACTTTATGAGGATGATGATGATGAAGACAAATCTACTGTCAGTAAAAACACCCCACTTGTTCCCACCACCTGGCAAACTCAACCTTGAGGACCAAGTACCACAACTCAGATGAAGCAAAACAGCAACGAAACAGCAACGATGCTGCCTCCAGCTGAAGCTGTGGGCACGGCCGGGAAAATAAAAGCATAAAGATGGAAAAGTGTCTTGGTGGAAGGAAGCCTGAGTCAGAAACAGGAAGAAATAAACAAAAAATGAAGTTCAAAAACAACTGATACACACAAAGTAGCTTCACCTTGCCCTGTAACGGCCTAAGATAGGTGATGCTCTTCTCCTGAAGTTAACAAGCCGCTCTCTGCCCAGTGCAAGGCTTTAAGGAAGGAACTACATGCTCGCCTTTCTGGAAAGAATCTTCACAGGAGCCGTCAGGGAGGCAGGTAGCCTGCAGCTACCTGGGACCACTAGCCACACCAAAGAGGTATGAGCTCAAACACTGACTGCCAACTTCTACAACCAACACCCACCACCGAAGAGGTGTTCCTCTTGCTTCACGTGAGCAATGTAAATCCATACATCTGCCACGGCACCTCCCAAAAAGCTTTTTTTTGGTGTCTTTCTTTCCCTTTGAGTAACTTGACTCTGGCCACTGATCTACCAGGAAAAAAAAACATGCTCCAAGAGCATAAAGAAGCTACTCTGACCTCCATTAGCTTCAGACACTTCAAACCACTGTATTCAACAACAGCTCAAGGACAAGTGGTCTAAAATAATTCAAGATATCTGCCCCATTCTCTTCAGAGCTAAGTTATTCAGTCTTAACTACAATGCAACTACCTGCTCATCGGAAAGGAAGCGTTGGCTATTGCACTGAGTTGCTGTTTGCTCTAAGCAGCAAACCTCTACTTCATGTTTACCATTGCAATACGCTGCACAACCCGCTCCAGAATTGCTGCTTACTTGTCTTTCAGCACTTTCAACCCCTGGACAAGTGACCCGGTTTAGAGCAAGCTCACTGTGCAATCTGTAACACAGCTCTCTCCAGAGATGCTGTGATTGCAATAAATCCTGTTGCTTATTATTTACATCAAGCTTACTGCTCCTTCAAGCTCCAAGCTGGGGCTTTTTTCACCATATAAGCTGAAAGATCTTTGCAAAGAAAACACAACATTGAGGACACCGCTAAGTTTTGAGCAGCTTTGGCTGAGACCTTTTGGCCCATCTGCTTTATGATCCAGAAATGAAGTATTTTATTAAAGATGTGAAAGCGTTCATCATTAAAATAAACCTGTTCTGGCCATCACTGCTCCACCCTGTCTTCTGAGGGCTTTCAACCAGCAAAAGTGTATATTCCTGGTTGATACAAGACAGGGTTTTGAATAGGCCAGGAGCTAAAAAAAAAACAAAACAGAAAAAAACCCTACATACACACAAAAGGAAATGAAAAAAAAGCAGCACAGTGGACACTCCTCCCCAATCTATAATGTTTCCTAATGAAAATTAACCTGAAACTTTATTATTATTATATATAACATCATAATAGTAATACAGCATTAATAGCCTACTGCGGCAAGTTCTTATATGTCTGGCTGCTGAGGACAGTTGATTTTGAAACTGAAAAGAATGCCCTTTGTTTTACCTTTGTGGGGTTCTGATATATACTAGGAACATTAAAAGGTTGACTTTAAAAATCTATGAAGTATTCATAACTTTAACTTCCAGAAACGCAGGGTTAAGGTGTATCACACACAAAGGGTGATTCTGGTGCACTTATGTACTGTACTCATCAGCTCCAGCAATTAAGCTTCCAGAGAGGAATGCTGTGTCATGTAATGTGTGACTCACAGAGTAATGTCCGGAGGAAACCTTGCTTCTCTTTCCTTTCCTATAAAAAGCTCTACCTGACTTTTTAGTTGAACCAAGTTAGAACAACAACAACAAAAAAAACCCTTTCCTCCAACAAAGGAGCTAATTTCAGTGTGCATGCAAGAACAAAGGTGAATTTTAAATTGCTTGCAAAGAGGATGATCACGCAACCTGCCAGCAAGCCAGCAGCGTCTTCTGGATGCTCAGCTGAAAACATCCCCTGCTCCTCCTCCAGAAGCAAATTAAGAAACACGTTGTGTTGTTGTACTTGAACACATGTTTGTACTTTGACCTCCCACCCATTGTGCAACCTCCCGGCTGGCTGACCTGTTCCTGGGCAGCTCCCAGTTCTTTCCTCTTCTGCATCTCACAGCAGTCACGGGGCTCTGGCATGTTGCGACAGCTCCAAGGGGTCACGCACACACACAAAGGGATGGCAGAAGCACCAGTGGGATCTCCATGTACCCCAGAACTGTGGTGGGATCTTTTGCTCCCTCCACACCCCTCGTGTCGCACCCAGCCATGCAAAAGCTCACACTTTGCCTAGCTGGCACTGCCTTCATCAATGGGTAAAATCGGTCCTTCTGCTTATCACGGTGCACACATCCTTCGTCTGTTCCTGGTTAACCACCATTACATCCTTGGAGAAACACTGAGATTATCTCTGCCATTGGAAGCTGGGGCTGCATTGTGGGGTCCTGCACCCCCTCAGAAGCAAGAGCAGAGGCGCCACACTGCATTCCTGCCCTTCACTTGCATGCAACCACATACCCAGTTCAAAGCAAGCATTTAATACCATCAAGGCCACATTTTAATCTAGAAGAACAGAGCTCTCCATACCAAACAGAACCAAGAGGCCCTTTTCCAACTCACAGTCTCAAGCAGGAGGACATTTTTCGCAGGGCAGGGTGTTACTCACATGTGAGTGCATCCCGCATCCAGCTACAGCTCCCTGAGTGCCACTCCTATTCCCTGATCCACTTAGTTTTTCCTCCAAGAAATCTCATCATCCACCTGTGTTGAAATCCACCAGCTAAAGAAGTCACCACCTGAGAACGTCACTGGTTGTATTTCTTCCAAACCCAGAATGTGATCCCAAAGCCCTCTGTTGATATGTGGGAAACTGATGGCTTCTTCCCCAAATACCCTAAGGGGATGATGAGGGTTGATTTTTCAATCAAGGAGTTAATTCCTTTGTTATTCGCCCCACCCCTGGCTGGTTTTGCATACCCGTGGTTTGGCACATATGGGTGCTCTGGCTTCTTTAAAGCTTGTGACAAACCAGCTTGGCCTTCCCCAGAAACGTGGCATGTAAGGATGGATGCCAGCTGCTGCCAGCACCCAAGGAGCAATTACAGGCCTCTCAGGAAAACACCCTACAATCCTACACCCTACAATCCTACAACCCTACCCTAACACAGCAAGGTTTGAAGCCCATCCTAATGCCAAGGAGAGGCAGAGACATGAAAGAGTAGGCAATTTCCCCCCATTTCCTCTGTTCTCCAGCAAGAACTGCACCCTTCTGCAAATACCAGCATCACAGTCTAACCCTGCTGTCTCTCACTCTTCAGAGGAGTTTGTTATAAACCTGAAAGACCTAGAAGGAGCCAGTGCTTTCCAGTACAAGCAAAATCAGCATCTTAGAAAAAAAACAAACCTCCCACAGAAAAAAAGAAAACAACCTGCAAAGCAAGAGTTAATACTGATCATGTTTTGTGGTAGAGGTCAGCAACAGCCTCCCTGGCACAGAGGGGGCTTTTTCCTGTTAAAGATAAACTACCCCAGCCTCCACATCCTGAGTGTTTGTTTGCACGTTGTACGAGGCACAGACTAGAAACCGGAGAGAGAAATCTGGTTCCATATTTCGCAATGTATTTCTGCACCTCCTGGGGGGGGACAGTTTTAATTATGCCAAAGACACAAACTATCCTGGCAATGAGCATCTTCTCTCCCATATCCAGGTAGCAGACCCAGACAGACGTATGCTCCACTCAAAGAGGATGAAATACTTATCGATTGATCACTGCCTCCAGCTCCTTTTTCACTTTCCCCTACATCACCAAAAGTAAATACTCACAGGTTAAGTGGCACTGACTCACACATGCCCACCTACCTCATTAATAAGCATGATGGGGATTATGATCGCAAATTAGGGCTTCACATATCCACTTCCTACACCCCAAGGGCAAAGGGGACAACATGACAGAAGCAACAAGGAGCTATTTTTGAGGACCACAGGGCATTGTACTCCCGATATCCTGTGTCCGTGCAGCTGTCAGCGTCACTGCTTTACACGTGGGTGAGCCACGCGGTCCCATCACCGTAACACACATCCTCTTCCCGCAGCACACGGCACGTGCCACGACTCTCCCCGGGTTCAAAGGATGAGCAGATGAATTCAGGGCAGTAATGCAGAAGAAATAACGCTCCGGAAGCCTGAGCCGTTAATCACTGAAGGCTCAAGGGGCTCCCTGGGGAAGTGTGTTCATATGCCGCCCTAACTCCTCCCCAAAATGGGGACACACAGCAATGCCACCACAGCCACAGACTGCGCTTGGTGTAACTCAAAATCTGACTGCGCTTCTCTCTCAACCAAAGTTCAGTAAAAATGCTCCCTGCTTTCAGGCACTGGCCTCCTAGACCTTGTTTTTATAACTTGCACCGTGGCGATGCACTCAAGAAGCAAGAAGGGACAGAGACCAATTGTGCTGGCTGCTCAGCACAGGCTTTGGAGGCTTGTCCATCCCATGTGGCGAGCGCGCAACATCTCCTGCGGGAAGCATCACTGGTGCTGCAGAAGCCATGGGTATGATCACAGCATGCAAAATACAGCATGGAACAAACATGGAAAATATTAAGAGAGTCTGTGACACCAAAAATTATGAACATCAGCACTACCATCTGCTTCCATCTGCTCAATTTAGGGTGCTAACTTGAACAAGGACCTGCAGGAACCCCAGCCTGCTCCCAGTAAAGCCAAGCCTCAGCAGCTTTGACCACAAAAGGCACTGCACACCCCAGGCAGAAGCTGACTGCTTGTATTTTCTGGCACATTTTGATTTCTGCTTAGGTGCAGCATTCATCCACATTGGATGAGGCTCAATGCTTATCAATTTCCAAATCTCTTCAGGAGTTATGTCCTTTAGAAGGATAAATACACTTAGATTTGATTTGCAAGTAGTAGCGGGTTTCGTTTCAACTCACTTCCTATGGATATGGTTAAGTTTTAACAACCAAGAAAATGTCTACAGCCTCTATGCAGCCTTACTGTGGAAATGACTAGGAGTTCTCTCAATATTAACAAAACCTCGAAGTATATTTACACTGTAAATACACTATGCTGCAATTGCTAAATCAAGCCACTGCCAAATACCTTTCCCCTGACATTCATCAAATCTATTTTGGCTGGCATTTACTGTGCTCACACTTGAATTTCTGTTCTTGATGCCGGCTACAATGTAAAGACTACAAACACCTTTTCAAAACCCCCACAGAGACCGTCATGCCACTCTGAATTAGGTATTGATCTTCCGAGTCCCCATGCAATCACACACAGACAAGGGGAATCATTCCGCTTGATGCCCTGCTGCCTTGTGGTTATTCCCCATGGATTACCCATGCGGATACGGTTCTGCACAGGCTGGGTGGGGTAGATGTGTACACCCAACTGCAGACACAGACGGCCTTCCCATACTCTCAGAATCGAGGCAGATGAACCGCTCGTTTCTTTCTAAAGACCTTTTATCACAACTCCCAAAGGATGACATCGATTGGATAACATTGTGTGGCACACTATGATTTTCTAGAGCAGGAAGAGACTAGTTTCTTCTCCATCCACACCAAAGAGGACTAGTCTGGAACAGTATTTCCACTGACCATTAAAGGTTGTCTTTCATAACAAACACCACAAGGTTTTACCCCTGCAATTACAGCTCACAGAAATCCAGTATCTGTTACGAGTTTAAAATTCCTAACGAGGAACATGAAAGGTTGAACTGAGGTACTTGCACCTCCTGAAGAGGTGGACTGCACTGTCAGATTGGCTCGGTGATTGGCAATGCCGGCGCTCCAACATACTCTGCTTCACACAAGCATTCAGAAAACCTGACGTCTGGAAGCGTTACTTGCTGTGTCTTCTACAGTTTGCAAGCAGTGAAGCGCAGCAAGCGCAGCTTCACAGAACCTGTGCTTGAACCCAAAGTCAACAGCCTCATTTTACCAACTATCCCACCAGGCTGTTCAACTCCCACCCCTATAAACCTTTCATCCAAGTTGAGGCGATTGAGCACAATAAAAATGGAAAGTCTTTGGATTTTTTTGAGGGCAGAGCTCTGAATCACTTAGGAAGCCAGAGATGAGTGCGAGTTCAGTTTTACTCTAATGAAATGACAAGCATAGCAAGAGGCTTGCTGCAGCACCCCTCCAGGGTGTGCACTGGGTGGGGGGGGCACACAAGCAATCCCTGAGCACTCATGCTGTGCACGCAAGCATGAAACAGTCTTGCTGCATCATCAAAGAACCGCTGTCCTCCAGCTTAGTCTTTCACCAACTGGTTTCACAGGTCCTTTCCAAAATGCCCCCCTCCATGTTTAACGCCTCCACCTCCCAACACCATCCCATCATTAAAAGCTCACAGTTTCGAGGGGGGTGTTTGTTATTGGGTTAGTGAAACAGAAAAGAAAGCCCGTTTACCTTCACAGGCTTCCTGTCCTTCCCAGGTGACAATTTTCCAGCACTCTTCAGGCCCCCCCCTTACCACCAAGAGAAGAAAGAAACCCTTTATTTTGCACCTTTGGTTTCAGTTTGGCTCCACAGGAGAGATTTCTACCAAAGCAAACACTCCTGCAACGTCACGGGTGTATATATAGACACACGCCAGAAGAAAGGAGAAAGGAACACAGCCCTGCTGTAGATATTCTGCTACATTAGGCAAGACATAAGTAGGGAGAGTATCAGCCAGAAATAAAGCATGTATTTTGCTAAAGCTACATGCACAATGCTGACTCAGACAGTAAAGCCAAGTTGCACGATCCAAGATAAATATTGCATCCATCCAATAACAGGGAGTTTCTCACATATTCCTGGCTTTTGCCAGGAGACGTGCTATTTCTGCTCAGCAAAGACCGCAGCTCACAACAGATGTTCCAGCGGAGCTTGAGGAAAGCCACCTTCATCCACACACCTGAAGGCACTAAGTGATATACATGGGGCACTGTAAGGAAAGCTCTGTACCGTTTCTGGGAACTCTGCACCCCTAGGTGCCTCTGTAGAGCCTGCACACATGGCAGGCAGCATGGGGAACAGGCAGGGGGTCTGCCTGCCCTTGCAGGGCTACCATCTCTGTGGTGGGATAACTCACACAACTGGATGAGCATCCAGATACACACTGGCTCTTCAGGAAGATTAGGATGGGTGCTTATGGGAGACTTTCACCACCTTGATAATTGCAGGAGGGAAGACACAGCATGGCAGAAGCAGCTGAGGATATTTCCAGAGTGCACTGATGAGAATTTCCTACCAAGGGTAATCAAGGAGCCAGCAGGGAGAGGTGCTCTGCTGGACCTCGTACTTACAAAATAAGCAAGAACTGGTCAGGGATGCAAAGACTGGGGCAGCCTTGGCTGCAATGACCATGAGGTGATGGAGTTCAGGACTCTGAGAAGAAGGACCTGGGAAAAAAAGGTTGCATCACACCCTTCGAATTCAGGAGAGCAGATTTTGGCACCTTCAGGGTTGTGCTTGAAGAATCCCATGAGATACAGCCTTGGAGACAAGAGGGATCCAGAAGAGCTGGTTGATATCAAAGAATTCCTTCCTCCAAGCTGAAGAACAGTCCATCCCAAGCAATGGGAAATGAAGCTGAGGTGGCAGGAGGCCTACACAGAGGAACAAGGAGCACCTGACCAAACCCAGGTGCAGCAGCAGGGGCAGGTGACCCAGGAGGAATCTGGGAACACTGACCATGAAGGGTGGGGATAAGAGAGCCAAAGCCCATCTAGACTCGAGTCTGGCATGGGATGTGAAAGGCGACTGTAAGGTGACTGTAAGACTGATCTTCACAAACTGCAGGCCCCTGAGACCCACAGAGGAAATCCAGGTCAAGTAAGACTTACCCCCAGGTAGAAGGGGATCAAGTTAGGCAACAGTAGACTGCACGTACACCAGACCCTGAGACTAGATGGGATGGACCCAGAAGAACTGAGGGAGCTTGCTGATGTTGTTGCAAGGTCACACTTGATGACCTTTGAATACTCGGGGCAGTTGGGGGAGATTCCTGATGGCTGCAGAAAAGGAAATGTCACCTCTGTCTTCAGGAAGGGCAAGGGAATGGATCTACAGGTCAGTCAGCCTGACACTGTTCTGGGAATGAGCAGCTAATTCTGGAAACCATTTCCAGTCACATGAAGGACAAGGGGATGATCAGGAATAGTCAGCATGGATTTATGAAGGGAGAAGAATCATGCTTCACCAGCCTGATCTCCTCCTGTGATGAACGAGGTGGTAAATGAGGGGAGTGTGGCTGGCTGGACTCCAGCAAGACTTTCAACACCACCTCTTATACCATCCTGGGACAAGCTGACCAAGTATGGACTAGACAAGCAGACAGTGAAGTGGACTGAGAACTGGCTGAAGAGCCAGGTTCAGAGGGTTGTGATAAGTGGTACAAAGTCCAGTTGGAGGCCAGATGCTATCGTTCTACTCAGGGGTTGATAGAGCCATCTCGACAGCTGTCACATTTGTGTCCAGAGGACTTGTGATCTCTTCACCCAGGAGAAAAAAAAGATAATCAGACCAAGAACTTGAACCATGAAAGCATTCTGGCCTGGTGAGGCCAGTTAGCTGCTCTACACATGAAACCCTTTTTATACAGTACTTTTCTCCAGGGCAGTCTAAACTCCTCTTTCATACTGAATTAAAACCAATAAAGCAGAGCCAACTAAGCACAGAAATAACTATAGAACCCTGGCAGGGCTTGCAAGGAAAGAGAGAGGCTGCTAATTACAGCCTAACCTGTCTCCTCACTGCCATAAAAGCATCAGCAGCTCTGTCTTTATAGTGTGTGTTGGCACCGGCGCTTTGTTACATGGGGGATTTTGGTTCTCGTAAAAGGAGAGGCAGCACCCCCAAACTCCACATTCCCTGGGAAAGGGTGAAGACAGGCTGTCCTCCACAATCAAACTGCTCCCAGTTACTCCCAGTCAATTAGCCTGACAGTTAATCTCACCCTTAGCAGCCAGCAGCACAGGAACACCATCAATCCAGGCTGTAGGCAAGGTACAGAGCCTTGGAGAGGGGCTGCTACTTACCTGTAACACGGCAACGATCTGCTTTCACCATCATAAGACAGGTTCCTGCCTGGAGGCTGTAATGCTGAGCTTCTATGTTGGTGTTTTGTATCTTTTTTGATACTCTTGGCACTTTATTTAGGTGAAGAGCAGCTCAGATTATTTCTAGGGAGTGCCGTGCAGCAGATTTCAGGGCTATTTATGGATTAAAACACGCTTGGGTCCAGCCACGAAGGTTTTCTATGTGCTGACCTCACATGCCAAAGCCAGGTGCTTTCCCCAATAACAGAGCAGCTCCTCCACAGGAGTCACATCCAGGCTGGGAGATGCCAGCAGACTGCATCTGGCATTCAGACACAGCAGCTGCTCTGCACAGTGCACGGGGATACTCAGATGCCCAGCAGGCCACCTCCCATCAAAGCAGCTGTCTGTGCTGTGGCTGCACCTACAGCCTGTGTGTCCATCCGTCCCCCACACACATTCTCCAAGTGGTCTGAAGTCAGAAAAGCACAAACTTATGCCCAGGGAACATCCTTATTCCAACAGGGAGCGCGGGAATGATGAACAGTGTAAAACCAACGCAGCACAGTCAGTCTTTTCATGATGGGCTCCCCAAGAGGAACCATGCTATATTTTTGGATTGTTATTTAGTAACAAAAATAACCATGTTATTTCCTTAAATACGCGGTGCTACGGGATGGCATGACTAAGACTGACACAGTACTTTTCTCTCCTGGGTAAGAAAGGCTACAGGACTTTCTGTGATCAATGATGTTACAAACTCAACAATATTTTGGCGTTAAAGATCTATGTTATTTAGGAACTGCTTGCAATCATAGACTCATTGAAAGCACTGGGTTGGAAGGGACCTTTATTAAAGGCCATATAAATCCAACCCCCTGTTGTGAGCAGGGCCATCTTTACCAGATCAGGCTGCTCAGAGCCCCATCAAACCTGATGCTTGCTGTAAGCCTCTAAGTCACTGCAGTGCTTGGTTTCTCTTGCTGTTGAGAGCACAACTCTTTGTTAATACAGCAGAAGAACATATAAGCCACACCACTAAGTAACGGAAAATTAACGTTTCCACAGCCATCGTGTGCCTCTAAATTGAAACAGTAAAAAAGAGAGCAAAACCCTAACAAGATCTGCCAGTGCCACGCTGAGGAGCTGTGCTTACTGGGTTTGTCTCCAGCATATGACACCAGACCACGGTGTTCAGTGCTAAATGCAAGCTGACTGTAGAAAATTCACTGCAAAGCATTTATTAAGGGTTACCATTCTAATTTTAGCCTCTGGACTCTTTTGGGGCCAATAAAAAGACCAAAACTCAAGAGTAACCCATGTCCTGCCTGTGCTATTTCAAAAGACACTCTGAGTTTCAGGGATTTCATTATTAATTTTTAAAACACTCTTTAACTTCTTGTTATCAGAAGTATTAAATTACACCACAACATTGGACCAGACTGTGCAAGAAGGCAAGCCTTTCCGAAAGGAAGGAGACAGATTCCCATGTGAAATGACAGTTTCCAAAACAAATACTTCACTGGGGGGAACACTCCCATTTCTTTGCCTTTCCTTGTTAAAGGCTGCAGGACTGCAGGAACACAGGAGTTCTCCACGCTTGTACACAATGTATAAGCCTTTCTGAGTCAGTATCTCCAGGCTCATACAGGCTCCATCAGTCCCTGCGAAGCTGTTTTGTCCAGGCACTCTCCAGAAGCATTCAAAAAGCTTCTCCTCAGGCCTTAATTGCATCTTCATGCAACTGTGGCTGAACAGACAGTTTCCTGCCCAGGCCCACTCTCGCAGTCCTGCCAGCAAGACAGACCACAGAAACTGTAACAGAGATGACCATCTGCCCTGGGCAGACCTGGCCTATGTTCACAACAGCAGCGTCAGGAGAGACCTTTGGCATAGCTGGAATTAATCTGCAGAGGCTCAGCACGTACATAAGGTCCTACCATGGACTAGAACTTGTCTGAGATCTCTGGGTAGAAGCACAGATGCAGATGTGTTGTTCCTTTCTGCTCCTTCCCGTGAAGCTGGCTCCTCAGGCACAGTGCAGACGCCCCAGGCTCTGTTCTGGATAGTTACCAGGGAGCGACAGGGAAACAAGCCAACCAACTCAACAAACCAACCCAAACAAAACTAGCCAGTTCCTGGGACTAGGAGCTGCCTGCAAGGACACATTTCGCTTGCAGACAGCACCGTGCTGTCACCAAAAGGCTTTCCCCAGTATCTTTGACCACATCAGCACCTACCTCTCTGCCTTGCCTTGGCCACCTGTGTCCACAAAGGCCATGAGAAGCTGTATTCCTGGGTCTCTAGCATTCCTGCTAATCCAGGCTCCCTGCATCACCTTGTCCCTGGCTACCTCCAAGGGCAGAGGGACCGTGTACAGGAGCGTACATAGCTGCATGGGATCCCCACACAGACATTAGTAGCTACACTCAACTACAGCGAGGACACAGACACTCTGAGGCAGATCCACAGCACCAGGATGCAGCGGTACCTGTAATTCGGGCACCTCGCCATGCGCTATTCCCAATCTCACAGCTGCTCCCAGCACCCACAGCAGCACTGGCACGGGAAACCATCTCAACAAGGTGCTCACGCTGAGGCTGACAGCGCTGACCCCTTTGCTCTAGGGGTTTCCCTCCCACATTGTGGCAATTCTCCCTAGAGAGGACATTAGCACAGGCTGAGCACAGCACCTAGTGACCTCATTTCCTTCAGTGCTGGTGTAAGACCTTGTCTTCCCTCTGCATCAGAGCTGCAGTCTGACTACTGAGGACACTGCTTGGCTTGTTTTTAGGGTTCCTCTCCTCCCTGGCTTTTTTTAAACCATAAACCTACATACCCACATCTCCAAAAATGAAAAGCTACAGCAAACAGGCCTCCACCACATGGCAAAAGCACAATTCAAAACCTCGACAGTGCCAAGGGAGCACAATAAAAAACTCTACACAGGCCTAGGTTGGCAGACCAATGCCAGCTAAACGTTACCTCCATGAGAAGTTACAGCTACTTGTCAAGGAAGACATGTGCCACCTGCAGCAACATTTCAGATTCAGATGCAATTTAAGATGCCTGTGTTAATTCAGTTTGCTTTGTATCCCAGACCTCCTTGGCCCAGCTCCAACTTTTCCATTGCTGCAACCTCCAGCTTCTTTGGGTGAGCACCTTTGTTTCCTTACAGCAGGTCTAACATTTCTTAGCATTGGTGTAGTAGTGTTTTGCATAAGAGAATAGAGGGGATGGCTTACTGTTAACCATTTCAAGACAGACTAAGAGTCAGCAGTTCAGGTCAATGCTAATGAAATGAGGCCGATAAGTATGAGCAGCTGGAAATACCAGAGATGAAAGGCACAACCAAGTCAGGCTGTAGTTGGGGAAAAAAAAGCAGCTTGACTTGTGAGGCAGCTGAGAGTTTTTAATGTTATCTAGATGACAGTATAATCCAAGTACCTTACCTACCTATTAAATAATCCACATTTACTTAAAATGATAAAAGCAGCAAACATCTGGCTACAGGATAGGCCGTCCTCTGACATCAATCCCATGTCCACACAGTTATACCCATCTTCAAAGGATGTAAACCCACCTGCCACTGAATGCAGGTACAATTTTCTGTCCTCAGAAGCAAATTTGCTGTTATTTGTTTAATAATCTTTAGCTGTGGACTTTAAACTCCGCCCCTTTTTGTTGACACTTGGTTTGCTTTCTACCACAGTCACTGGTTGCATATGCTCAATAATAGTTGCCCTACAGCAGCTTGCTACACATCCAGCACACTGTGAGCTTCTGTCTTTTCCCTTAGCACGATTCCTCCTCCCCTCCTGCCACAAAAGCCTGATCCATTTGGAAACAGTTCCTGAACTCTCTCTGCTTCCAACTATCCATTGCAAGGTCAACACTAGGATCCAAACGGGAGGACAAAAAGCATTATCAACTACTTTGTAGTGCCAACAGGGCTAAAGACCTCTGGCCAGCAGGTGCTGCCGAATGCATCCTTACTTGTACCTTTTTTCTTCCAAGTCTGCTCTGGCTGCAGGAGTTTGCTCAGGAGATACCCACAAACGCGCTCTCCAAATAAAAGCGTTCTCACACACCCTTAGAAGGGTACAACGTTTCTTTACATCGCCAAGTCAAAGCTACTGCAATCAGTAACGAAAAGCCAGGCCAAACAAGTCTGCTGCCTCAGTATTTTATGCTTAGGTCATCATTGTCTACGCAGAAAATGCAGGGGGAAGTAAAGTATGACTTAATAAAGTCTTGCTGATTCCTGCCGCAAACAGGCTCACTTTATTCAGCAGTTACAGGCAAGGGATATTTCTACACCCTCCACCCCCCGCTGCAGTTGCCACAAGAGCCTATTGTTTGGATTTAACCATGTAGCACTCCTGACGCAAACACACAGCTCACATTAGTGTGCCAGACCGCACGTGACTTTCAAAAAATAACAACATGAAATGGAGCAGAAGGCAATCTGGTCCTGCTACAGTGAGAACAGCGCTCCATACTAAACACCTGACTGGAGCAAGCAAGAGATACATACCCTGCTTTGGCACAGCTAGAGAAAACAGTGCACACCGGAGAAGTCTTTCAATACTTCCAGAAATCCACATGATGTCTATCAGCTGACAGCTTAGCAGCCTCACAAGAATAAACATCCTGCAGATCGAATGCCCCAAACCCAGGAAGCCAAAACCTGCTCAAGACTAGTCTCAATGTCTCCCCGCCCAGAAACACCACCAGGGTCACATCCTCTCTGGTTTGAAACCAGGTTAAAAAAAAAAAAAAAAAAAAAATCAGCTGGATGCAGAAAAACGAGTCAGCACTGTGCACTGGTACCTTAACTCTGAAAACTCCTGCTCCATCGGCTGAGGGAACTGTGACGCCCTAAGCTCACTCGTAGCTGTGGCAACAGCAGACGCAAATCCTGCCACGCTGCTGAACTTCCCCACCGTCCCTGCTGGCACGCGGGAGCGACATGCGAGCAAATCCACCTTTTTGTTTTAATTTTTTTTTTGTTCCCTGAGAATAACTCATGTCTCTGAAAGCTGTCCCCTCCCCTAATGCAAAAACCTAACTGGCAGGGAAAAGCTTAGCCAGACTGGGATGGCTTTAGGAGGATTGGTACCAGCTGCGCTTTAAGGCGCTTGGAAAAAGAGTTTGGAAACAGGGTGCAAGAGGAGGGTCAGAGTCTGTCCTGTACAACTGCAAGGACTATACCCACTGCTCACCTTAGGTGAGGAGCTGCTGTATTTGCAGCCTTGAGTTTCAGGCTGACTGAATCATACCACTGTTTTAACACAATAAAGGTAGCAGAGCCTATTTGGGCATAGAAGAGAAGAGATAGGGTTTAAGTGACACGTTTCTAAAATGTAATCAGAATTTTAACAAATATTGCCGTATCCGAGTGCAAAACCAAGAGCTTTTCTCGAGAGGCATGGCAGATATTTCTCATTATGATGCATGTAACCATCAGAGGTTAAAAAACAACTGGGGGGAGGGAGGAATTAAAAAAGAAAGCATCACCTAACAGGCTTCCAGAAGCAAAGCCTGCGAGAACTGTAAGACCCAAACTGCACATTTAGCTTTGGGAAGAATTTTACCCCCGAGCCCAAGAGATGCTTGCAGGATTTCTACTTGTGGTTTGCAGAAATGTCTCAGATGAGCTTCAGCACGACAAAACGGAGTAAAAGCCCCAGCTGATGCTTCCTACACTGGTTAGGGTGGGGACTGTATGATTTTCTGGGCTTGGAGGGGGTGCTGGGGTTGAAGGGGGGTGTGCATTTGTGTTTTAGGTTTGTTTTGGTTTTTTTTAAAAAGGACAGTTTGGTTTCCCATGTGCTAATAATTTTAGAGACTCAAAGCGCTGAAACCTAATCTTCACCTCTTCGTGAGCAAAGCAAATCTAATCCCAGAGTCAGGTGATTCTCTCTGGTAGCAAAGCAAATGAGCTAAAAACGAAGGAAAGGCAGAGTTACCATGGGATACCAAGATGCGTCACTTCTCTTGGCTCTCCCGGTGCCACGTGACACCTCAGCCGCGAGTGAAGGAGTCGGCAGATGGGATAGGGAAAAAAATAACGTCAAAAGGTCTCTAGATTATAGCAAAGTTCAGGCTTTTAAATCCAATTTGCTAAGTGCTTACAGCTACAGAAATACAGGCAAACACTATTTATCTATAAACCAAACCATCTTTCTATAGATGCGTTGCCTCTGTGCAATAAATACAAGCTTTCCCTTCCAACACTTGCCATCTGCACTTTCTGGTTCCTTACAGTAAATCCAGTCCAAGCAGGCTCAGAAACACTGTCCATGCCACCTTCAGTAAGAACAGTCACCTGCCTTTCAGAAGAAGCAAAGCAGGTCAGTCATTTCTACCTTGCTCATAAATACAGAAGCAGCCACTTGGCAGCAACAGACATGAGCAGTCAGAGGTCAAGTGAGATCAGATGGGGGATAAATCACTTCAGATTTACTCTCCAAGGTACCAAGCAGGTCACCAAACCCGCTCCTTGGTAAGGAGCCCACTGAACCAAGACTCTCTTTCCATCTTCAAGGCAACAACAACATGTGAGCTGCCCCCGCTGCATGCTTAAACGTACTGTGACTCTCACCCCTCTCTGTCCACTATACAGTTTTAAACACCTCCTGCTCCAAGCCTTTTCCCCCACACACACACACACAAAATCGTAGAGTTGTTCAATGTTTGATTTATTTTTTTCCCCGTTTTTACAGCTGGCAATTTCTTTCTAGCATGTCAAAACAGCTCTGATTCAAAGGACATTATTCCACCTCCATCCTCCTCCACCTCCCAAAGCCTCCTAACACCCACACGCTGCTGATCACCAAAATCTCCAGGAAAATGCGGTCCTTCCAAATACCAACCACGCAAACCACCTCTCTGGAGCAAAACGCTTCACCCTCCAAGTCGCCCCGGCGACTTCTATGGTGCAATGAGTGCGTTTCAGCTCTACCCAAACAAAACATCGTGCTGAAAACCGAGCTCGCAGGGAAATACTGAGGCCCTTCTGTCTTCATCGCATCATGGTAACCTGATCATTACCTCATTACCTCATTACCCCAGGCGCCAGCTGGCAAGCTGCCACTCCAACCTACCCAGCTATTTGCACTCTCCGATTAGCTCCAGATTGCAAAACTTTGGTCAAGTAACACAGCAAATGATCCAAGACAACTGCTGCCATAATCTGCTCTTAAACACCAACTTTTTATCACCCGGATCATTTGTCACCATGCACCTGTTTCCCATCAGCTACTAAGCGTAGGAAATAACACCCAAGCCACGAAATCCCACATTTAATCTGCGACTCCAACTTGTAGGCCCTGCAGTAGCACACACCTCTATGGACGGGGCCTGTGAAAACCGCCACACACTGCTTATTACCTACTCATGAAATGAAGTTTCACATTTCCGTAGCAGGTTTAACACAGATGGTGTGACCTTTTCCAAAACACTGCTTTAGTAACCGTTCCCTGAGCCAGGAGATACCACCTTTAACAGCCACAAGTAGGTTTTACTTGGACTCCTTTGAACCTCTAACCCTTCAGGAGGTAATTCTGCCCCTCTGATCTGCTCTGGTGAGACCTGGAGTACTGTGCCCAGCTGTGGAGCCCTGAGTGCAAGAAGGACATGGAACTGTTGGAGCAGGTCCAGAGGAGAACAACAAAAATGATCAAAGGGCTGGAGCTCGTCTCCTATGAAGACAGGCTGAGATAGTTGGGGTTGTTGAGTCTGGAGAAGAGAAGGCTCCAGAGGGACCTCATAGCAGCCTTCCAATCCCTGAAAGATGCCTACAGGAAAGCTGGTGAAGAACTGTTCACGAGGGCATGGAGCAACAGGATGAGGGGTGATGGTTTTAAACTAGAAAAAGGTAAATTTAGGTTGGATATCAGGAAAAAGTTCTTCACTCTGAGGGTGGTGGTTCACTGGCACAGGTTGCCCAGAGACGTAGTAGAGGCCAGGTCAGGTTTGGTGGGGCTCTGAGTGACCTGATCTAGTGAAGATGCCCCTGCTTACTACAGGGGGGTTGGACTAGACGACCTTTAAAGGTCCCTTCCAACCTAACACAATCTATGATTCTATGAATACTGCAGCCTAACTGTGCACCACCAGAAGAAAAACTTTCCCTTGTTTTAAGCTCATTGCTTCCTTGTTTTACTTGATACTATTTTCCTGAATGAGGGCTTGGGTACAGTCATGCTCTGCTTACACTTGGCACAACATCCCTCTTCTCACATCCTCCACTCACAATCATTTATTTCTTCTCCACACTGGACAGTCAAAGCTTATTTACCTCCTTGCATACAACCGCTGCTCTGTGCCTCTGAGTACCTTCAGCATCTGTCACTGAACCGTCTTTTTTGGGCTACAGAGGACCAGCTGGCACAAGGAATCTTGGGAGAAAGATTTTGGTTTTGTTTTTTTTTTTATAGGAACTTCTTGTTTTGTTCTCTATCCCCTCACTAATAACAGTCATTCATTTATTACTTTGACTTCACAGCTGTTTTCAGTGTATGGGTCTTCCAAATAGAGAAAAAAACTATGCCAAACCTCCCAAGCACAGAACAGAATCCAAACCCAATAATAACATTTTGCCTGATGCCAGCATTGTGTGGACAAGCATTGGGTTTCAGAGACAGGAAAGGGCCTGGAGAGCCTTCCTCCATCCTCTCACTTCCCTCTGCTAAACCGCCCACACTGCTCGGATACAGCTCGGGAACCTGCTGCTTTCAGAGACTCCAACCCCAGGCTGCCCATGCTTCTGCAAAGCACCCCCAAGTCCCTCTTTTCTGCTCAGGAAGGTCTATCAACATCCTCCATGCGTATCATCAACCCCAGCTCCACAGTGCAGCAAAGGTTTGCTCGAAGAGCCACCTGGGCACCCAACACATCTGCTGGCACTTCATCACAGCAAGTCATGGAGAAGAAAGGAAGAAAGCATGGGTGCTCTGCTGGTGCCACACTGAAAGGAGCAGGGAGGAAAGGGGTCGGGGGAAGAAGGGAGCATGGACCTCACATTCAGAGCTGGTAAGCCTGAATTCAGAGCCACATGCTTCGTATGAAGCAAGTAGAAGGTGCATCTCAAGCTGCTTGTGCTTTGTAAAAAAAAGATTAAAAAATATATGTACACACACACTTTGTCCATCTGTATTTATTATTTCCTTATGCTGTATCACCAGAATGACCTCTACTAAGGGGCACAGAAAAAAACCCTGCTTTTTTATTAGTAACTAATTGCTGCCTTACCACTTCATTGACCTCAGACCCCACAGCAGATTCCTTACCTTGCCCATGCTCCACACACACTTGTTTCTTTTCACATGGAAAAAGAGCACCCAACACTTTCCGCACCATTAATAATCACAGTACACCCAGGGACAGAGCTGTACCCTAAAACTATGGCCCAGCACACAGGTTTTTCTTCCCAGTTTTCAGCACCTTGAACTCCTCCCAACACAGGATGACGATACAGATTTGCTTTAAAGTGTCCGTTTTCACTCCACCCTGGATTACCACTGAGAAGCAGATGCTGGCTGAATAGAGAATTTTCCAGCTAAAACTAAAGAATCAGTGCAGAAACATTAAAAATAATTCCTTAGGCTAGCATGACTGGCAGGGACGATGTGTCTTATGTGAGCAAGAAGCAGCAATACACAGACAAACATTTGCTGTTTACATAAATTCACTTAAAGAAAAGATCTTTTAAAGACTTATCCCATCCAAGGCTGTGGGGTAAAACCAGAGTTTTTCCCTGGGACACCTTGTCTGTTACTCCTGCTGCACAGTTTGGGATGCTGGTTGGAATAGACAGGGAGGATGGATTAATTTTACTCTTGATGGTAACTGGGCTTTCACTCAAATGAGCGTCCAGCACTGCAGCTTGGGAAGAAAGAGAATCAACAGGTCCAGGGACAGACTAGGTTTTTTTTGGCACAAGATGTTGACACAAAGGTCTCTATATGAGAAGGTACCATATCTTGCAGTACCTGAGTGACCTTGTCCAACCGTTCATCAAGTGGATCACCATCTGGCAAGGTCTCAGCTGTTTCACCAAAATCCAGCATCTGCTCTGCTTTTTTCTGATGATGCTGTCAGCATCATCTTTCTTCCGTGCCAGGTCAAGTCAAACAACGGAGAGGTACACGAAAAGAGTATTAAGGTAGTTTCCCAACGTGGGTACTAAATGATGTGCAATAGCTCTCCAAGGCAACAGACGTAAAAGCCGTGGACGACGGGGTCTTACTGCATTGTCACTAACCCCCCCCCACTACCCAGCAAAACTCTCCCTCATCCTGAATTCCTCCCACACACTCTTATTTTCCAAGCTTGGCTCAATTCACATTTCCATGTCAGCCTCTGGGCCTCCCTTCAGCCACCGCAAGAGGCTCAAGACGACCTGTGAAACTCCAGTAAGACCACACCGTGCTTGGTTTTCTGCTCCAGAGGAGGCGAATTGGCAGAGAACTGACTACTGTGCCAGGAGCTGCAGAAGGGCGCTCCCTTTCCTTACACTGGCCCAGACACTCACGGTGCGTAAGGGTACAGGAGCTGAGAGCTGGGGTCCCGGGCAGGCAGCAGGACCTCACACCACACTCAGAGGGGAGGCACTTCTCACCAAACACTGCTTTTCCAACGGGCACCCACCATGCCAAAGGACAGGTATTTAATGCCGCTCAGTTCCCAGCACTGCATGTTACCACGTCACAGTAAGGCAATCAACCCCAGAGCTCCTGAGAACAAACAGTGGCTCGCTGCTGTCACACCCCCACACCCCCTTGGCTTTTGGCTAGGCAATCCTGTCTGCAAACAGTGGTGCGTTTGCATTGTGAAGCCAAATACACAACGTATCTCCCCCTACACCCAGAAATGAGTTCGCTTTCATACCAGCAGCTGCTTCAGCTGTGTCAATAAGAGCTAAAATACTGCCATATATATATATATACACACACATATATATATTCTGTATAACTAAATCCTACAAAATGTAGCCAAGGAAGAGCCAGGAAATTTTTTAAGCTCTTTATTCTTGTGGCACACACCTCTATTTCATCATTTTAACATAGTGTTCACCGGAGATAACATTATCAAAATTTGATGAGGGAAGCGTCTATCCATTACAAACCCTTTCTGGACAGAGTGCTTTGGGGAAATCGAGGAGGGTGGGCACAAAATCAGCATATTTTTGTGACTACAACATTTCTGATTAAGTATCATAGGATACTGCACACACAGAGTCAACAGAATGGCCAGGGCTGGAAGGGACCCATCAAGTTCCAACCCCTTGCCATGGGCAGGGACACCTCCCACCAGACCAGGCTGCTCAAGGCCCCATCCAGCCCAGCCTTAAACACCTCCAGGGAGGGGGCAACCACCACCTCCCTGGGCAACCTGTGCCAGGGCCTCACCACCCTTGCAGTGAATATTTTTTTCCTAATAGCAAATCAAAATCTACCCTCTTCCAATTTGAAACCATTCCCCCTTGTCCTATCACTGCATGCCCTTCTAAAAAGTCCCTCCCCAGCTTTCTTGTAGATACTGGAAGGCTGCTATAAGGTGTCCCCAGAGCCTTCTCTTCTCCAAGCTGAACAACCCCAACTGTCTCGGCTTGTCTTCATAGGAGAGGTTCTCCAGCCCTCTCATCATCTTTGTGGCCCTGCTCTGGACCCATTCCAACAGTTCCATGTCCTTATGTTGGGGACTTGTCCTGGCTCCAGCTAGAACAGAGTTAATTTCCCCAAGCAGCCAGCACAGGTTGGCCATGCTCTACCTGTGCAACTGTTGCTCTCAAACCAGAGCAAGTCACAGCACTTAAAGAACCCAGCCTTGGCTCACTGACATTCCCACCTTGCTAATGAATCTGAAACCTAACTGGCAGGCGATGCTTTCAGGGCTAGCAGTGATGTAAGGACAGAGCTGTCCTACTGCTTTGACGGGCTTGCCCACAGCATTACTTAGTCGGGGTTATGAGCAGATTGCTCACCTGCTGGCTTTGAGCAAGCTGACATCCTCACACAGACAACCTCATGATGGATATTACTGGAGTACTAGAAAAATCATTTAGAGACGTAGCAGCTACAACAGAGCAACTCGCCTTACCTCCTTTGTAATCAGTTTTTAAACTGCCAGGTACAGCTATGATTAAGGAGCAGCTGGAGATGAGAAGAGAAATCCTTGTAACTGCTGACAGGTAAGTTTTTTGAGCTTCAGCACAAGCACTTAGAGATGAAAGAGCACAATGAGGATGCTGAAAGACAACTGCCAGCTTGAGGAATACACACCAGTTTTCAAATAATTTTTTGTGATGTAGGGTAATGTTTATGATCACAGGATTCACTGGGAATTAGATCATCCACTTAGCAGCAGGCTTGCCACATCAACTGTCTGTGGACTTTAAACAGGATCAGAAGAAACTGCAGAGCATTGCAAAACTGGAGTCAGTGCCTTTGTGTTCTTGGTATGCGGCTGCCTTCCTGGAGAAATTTCACAGAAGGCTAAAACACAGGGAGGGAGGAACAAAACATCCAGAGGAAGAGCAAATTGAGCCCTACAACAGATTTCAGGAAGGTTGCATGTTGTCTGTGTTGACTGCTGTCCCCTGACTGGTTGGCCTGCCTTGGCCTTATCTACAGCACCTGATTTCACACCTGAGGCCATCTCCATTTAAATATTTCTCATGGAGATACGTCTGGAGCAGACAGTTTGAAAAACTAGCACTACATACAGTGGGGCTGTTATGCTGTCAGACCCAGGCCACCCACAGCCCTAGCAGGGGGCAGACCCAAGTAGCTGCACTGGGCCAAGGAGGGCGCCAGTTAATTTGGATTTGCAGCAGCATTATCCTAACCATCAAAACAGCATTTGTGCCCCTTAGCTTCTCTGCAACTCGTCTCTCAAGATGCACCACACAGCTCCGGGAGGTCCCAAGGCTGCATTTACACAAGCTTTCCAAGAAACTATTAGTAAAGCTTGGGGGATTCAGCAATGTCTGGAGATGACTGCAATGAAGCTCCCCAGTGCAGAAAAGGGCAGGGAGGAACCTAAAGGCAGGAGCATGCTCCAGACAAGATGGTATTTAAGCCTGCCCTACGCACACATGATTTCAAGAGCTGGAACCATCAGAGAGGATACTGGTGACAGAGTGGACATCCTCCATTGGGGCTATAAAACCATATATATTTTGATACCAAATATTCTAGCCATCCTTCGCCACACATCTATCACCATGGGGCAAAATAGATTAGATCTAACATTTTGCCTTCCTAAGTAGTACATGGAAATCTGTCAAAACAGTTGCTGACAGCCTTTCCACTACTTGCTGGAAATGGGGACAGCAGAGGAAGGGAGAGTGCAGGCCACTTTTTGTTTTAGTGCATCTTGGAAACAAATCTACAAACACAGAGAAAAACATCTAATGAATGAACTGAAACAAAGCATCTTGTGCAGGAATCCCAGTAACTGTATCAATTGTGGAATAATAAAACTGCAAAGCCCTGGAGTAATTTTAAACAACTACATCTGTCAGTAAAATAAAGGGCGAACTGGTCAATACTTAGCCAGTAAGAACTGCAACATAGCCTCTTGGGTCCTTCTAGTGCCCGAAGCTGTAGGAAAACAGCTGATTAATTAATAACAACAACCTTTTGTGGTTTCCCAAAAAGCACAAACCCCAGAAGTACCCCCATCATTCGTGTCTCCTGGGTTGCAGACTGGGTTGCCCAGGCTCTTTAAAGGCTTCAGCACTGCTTGAAAACAGGATTGCTGGATGCAAAGAAACCAGGTCTAAACTGGAGAGCACAACAACGTGCATGACAGCATTCCCCCTCATGAATCCAAACAAACACGAGACATTGAACTATTTCCAGTATGACTTCAGCACAAAATAACATTTGACTTCACCATAATGGTTGATGTTTTAACTGCACCCTAAGAGCCAGGGGAAGGGCCACCTAAAGCAGCGCAGAGTTTAACATCAGCTGCTCTGCTTCAAAGGAAGCGAAGAGAGTTGCAAAAGAGCCTCACTGTCCTTCAGATAAGGACTAAGTGTATTTACATTTGCTCTCTATGCACTTGAACCCAAATAGAAGGGCACACGGGTTGTTTTGGTATTTGCTAGGTGCCCTGTCCCATCCCCAGAAGTCTCAGGGAGGTGATATGACACCTGAAAGCAGTTGGGATGGCATTAGCCATCGAACCCCAGCTGGATCCTTGCAGGCACAAGAGCTAAGTAAAAAAAATAAGCCAAAGCCAGAAGGAGCACAAGCAGAGAGACGGCAAACCCATCTTCTCTTTGCACACACAGAACTGGTGAGCTCACCCTTAGGAGAAATCCTGTTGCTTAGCCCATAAACTATGAATCACAGTCGGTCAGAGCTACCACGGGACAAAGGTGCAGTCATTTGCTAATTCAGTTGACAAACAAATCCAGAGAAGGAAGATTCCCTCTTCGGATTCAGAATTAATCATCAGCAGCTACGGCTTATTTTCATTAACTGCTAGCACATCCTTTACCTTTTCCAAGGAACAGGGGAGCTGCTACTTGTCTGAAGGGAAATTAATTAGGAGACAACAGTGAAACCATTGACAACAACCTGCTTTATGCCACTTGCTTACTGAGAAGCAGCCAAGCTATTCAATGAGCAGCAATGGCTAGGAAGTCTAACAAAATCGAATCTGACCAATTGGAACAAGCTGAGCACTGGGAACACATGACATCTGCTCCGAAATTCAATTAAGTCTTTGGTTTTACGTAAGTGCCCAAGATGCTACACCATCAATTGCTTCCCTCCTTGGACTCCTCTTTTGGAACACCACTGCTCTGTTAACACGGGAGCAGGCAGTACATCAGACTGGAGACTGGACTTGGGTTCTCCCTGGGATCACATGGATGCATGATGGACTTCAGGTTCACACTAAAACCACCAATGCAGATATGGCAGCGTCCACTTGCCATTCCCCCTTCCATAGGGCAGTTCTCACGTGTGCAGGCTCACCTGCATCTGGAAAAAGTCAGGGGGTCAAGCAGGAGCCAAGAAGAATGCCCATGCTTTCACAGAGAACTGGGTGAAATCAGCAGCAGGTCAGTGGGGTAATGCTGTAAAAGGTGCTGCCAATTGTGTGCAGTGCATACACAGCAGCTCCCGGGCTTCAACCTCCCACCTCACCTCTTCAGTCACCAACAACGGCATGCTCTGGTATTCCTAGCAGCAAAGGTTTACTGAAAAACTCCATGGCACAGTAACTCCTGTCCTACAAAGGGTACAGGAAACCGCTAAATTCGCACTGTTATATACTTGATTAATACAGTGTCCCCAAAGGTGCTTTTATATGTACAAGACACCATACAGAAATTAGTCACCACTTTTAATGAGATTATCTCCCACGCATTTGACATTTCACAGGGCAGTAAGTTTATGTTGTGGGCTTTTTTTGTTGGAGGTTTTGAGGTTTGTTTTGTTGTGGGGTTTGGTTCTTTTTTTCTAACCTGGTCTAGCCAACTATTGTCCATCTAATAGGAAAATCTGACACTTACAATCTCCATGCCTGTTAAGCTACCAGGTCGCCTGCACTAGAATTTAAGTTTAATCATTCCACGCTCTTGCTTGTATTCATACACATTTTCATTTCTGAACAAGCAACTTCGGCTAAAACATTTTCAAAATATACTGCACGTGCTGAGGCTCCGTTCCCACGGGATTGAACTCAGTAGGTATGAGCACACCTGGCAGTACCAAGCTTAAACAGCAATCATTAAGAGACACAGAAAATGTAGCTCCAGCCATAAACCACACAGCTTTACACTGCATTACCTGCTTTAAACAGTCCTTGTTACACCATCATCGCACAGCAATCACTGCCTTTGTTTGGCTCCGAGGCAGGAGAGCTGCCGTGGTCACAACCGTTAAGTGCTACATAAAAGTAACACTGGGTTTCTCTTTCAAAGCCAACTAAGTTCAAATTTAAAAGAGAATACAACAAGCAGCTATGCTGAGCACACACCGGATGATGAGTATATTTATATAACAAAAGGCTTCCTGGATTATTTTAAGGCTCAGGTTCTGCAAAGCTAACAATTGAGGAAAGGGATGTTTTCCCTTTGTCTAAAAATACAATATCCGTAAGGGGAAAAAATAATTTAAAAAAAGGCAAGCCCTCAAAGAGAGAGCAGTACCTTGGTATTCCAACTATATCAACAAGAAACCATCCCCGCGCTTTGTGACCCCGGGGGTTTAGAACTTATGCTGCCATGTGCAGACAAATAAACAAAGAACCACCACGGACCCAGGCGCCGAAGGACCCGCAGGCAGCACCTTCGCACGAGTTACAAGGTGTGTCCCAGGCCCGACAGCGTTCGCTCCAAATCCTTCCCGCCCAGCGCCGAACAAACCGCCTGCCCTGTGCCTGCTGATGTTCAACCCCTATTAAATCTGCATTAAACTTTAAGTAATACGTTACTACATTATTCATAACATCTGTGTATCGGGGCCAGGGGAAACACAAGTTGAATCAATACAGTGACACGAGCTGCTCGTGTCCGGCGCAGGCGGCTTAACATTCCCACAGCTGGAGGAGGGTGGGGAAGGTAGGGGGTTTTAATGACTGGTGAAAGCAAGCCTAGATACATCGGCTCTCCCAACTTCTCCAGTCAACAGTGTTTTTCTGATTGTTTCTGATTACTGGTAGTATTTCTTACAGTGTTGGTGGAAGCGCTACTAAAGGTTGTAACTGCGCAGCACTCGAGACTGAGAGGCACGCCGCACTGCGACGTCTTCAGGAGAGGGACTACAACCAACTTCCCCAAAATCCGAGTTAGCTTGGGGCACCCGCAGGAGGAATTACAGCCACGTTAGGAAGAAGCGCAACTGAAAGCTGCTTTTCGGCTCTGTCCCTCGCCACAGCCTCAGGATCAGCCACTTCGGCCTCGTGAACACTCGAGGACATTTTGGGTGAAAGGCAGCAGGCACGGAAGACGTGGATACACACAAGCTGCAGTTTAAAAACTCGCTTGCTCTCAAAACTTCCGTGCCCAGTATCTGCACTTGTATTTTCTGATTCTTACTCCTTACATCAGGCACAGAGTTTTCCAGCATATACCAAACCCAAAAAACCCACAAAAATCTTAGAAGATGCTCTATCAGGAAATCCTTGCACAACTTCAAAGGGTTATTAAGAGACAAAAATGTAACAGTGAGCAGCAAGAAAGGGCATTAACCCATTTATTTTTCTCTTGGCAGATCATTCATCCATGTCAATGCCAGATCTGGGAACAGAAAACAGGTATTCCAGCCACCAGTCTGGTGGGTCTACCCAATATATCACCCCAGTTTCAACATCCAGATGGGAAAGGATTTCCTTCTAAGTGGGGGTTGCAGCATTTATCCACAACCTACATCTTCTCAACTTTTGCTCTGCATTATCCTTATCTGGAAGCAGGAAAAAGGAACCAATCTAAGTCATCTTTCAGTTCACTTTTCCCAAGATTATACTCTATATATAGTACTAGAAATACAGAATCATTGAATCTTTAAGGTTGCAAAAGATCTCTAAAACCATCGAGTCCAACCATCTGTCCAACACCACCATATCAACTAAACCATGTCCTGGAGTGCTTTGTGTACACGTTTTGAACCCCTCCAAGGATGGCAACTCCACCACCCCTCTGGGCAGCCTGGTCCAATGCTTGACTACTTTTTCAGTGAAGAATTTTTTCCTAACATTCAATCTGAACTTCCTTTGATGCAACTTGAGACAATTTCCTCTTGTCCTATGGCTAGTTACTTGCAAGAAAGGACTAACCCACACCTCACTACCCCCCACCCCCCCGCCTCCCAGGTAGATGCAGAGAGCAATCAGGTCTCCCCGTGGGCTCCTCTTCCCCAAATTAACACACTACCCCCCTTCAGTTCCTTCAGCCGCTGCCTACCAGGCTTGTGCTCCAGATCCTTCCCCACTCCGCTGCCCTTCTCTGGACCCGCTCTAGCATCTCACTGTCCTCGTATTGAGGGGCCAAACCTGAACCCAGTACTCAAGGGGCAGCCTCACCAGTGTCTAGCACAGGGGCACAGTCGCTGCCCTGGTTCTGCTGGCCACACCATTGCTGATAGCAGTCAGGATGTCATTGGGCTTCTTGGCCACCTGGGCACACTGTTGGCTCATGTCCAGCTGTCTGCCAACCAACACCCCCAGGTCCCTCTCTGCCTGGCAGCTCTCCAGCCACTCTGCCCCAAGCCTGTAGCGCTGCCAGGGGTTGGTGTAACCCAAGTGCAGGACCTGGCATTTGGCCTTGTTGCACCTCATGCCCTTGGCCTCGGCCCATCAATCCAGCCTGTCCAGATCCCACTGCAGAGTCTTCCTGCCCTCCGGCAGATAGACACTCCCACCCAATCTGGTGACATCTGTGAACTTACTGAGGATGCACCCGATCCCCTCGTCAGAATCACTGATAAAGACACTGAACAAGCCTGGAGTTAGACAGTGTAATTTTCTTTCTTTTTCCTTGAATGAAGAGGGTATCAGGCTAGCAGAAGAAACATCTAAGCTCACAGAAAATGGAGGGAATCATCATACTTTCTACTAAGCCATGCTTTTAAATGAAAGTCTCACTTAAAGAAACCAGCCTGTACTGGTGCCAAAAGAAATAGAGGCACACAGCTGCAAATACACAAGCGAGGGCCACTGACTGCTGCCAGTGCTGTAATGCTGCCACTGGCACACACGCAAAAAATTATTAATCCAAAGCAAAACAGATATCTGACTGTGCAAGTCCAAAACAAGACCTTATCCAAACTCAGGTCACATTTAATATCACTTTACAGCAAGTACAGCACCAAAAATGCACACAGCTCCAAAACACATGCTCTTGAAAACACAAAATCCATTTACTTGCCTGAAATCACTTTTGTATGCTGAGTGCTTGATTCATCGGGTTAGAAGATCACTATGAATATGACAGCCCAAGCTCAGAAGATCTGCTGCTGGCCGCTTCTTACATATTCTTAAAGAGTCACTATTTAAAAAAAAAAAAATCAGTAACATATTAAGAAGCAGAGCTAACAGCAAGCCTTCTATTAAAATATTAGGAGTTATTAGAATGCAAAGGTAACCTTGGCATCTACCAATAGCTGGAATATACAGTAAAGACTGTGCTAGTATGGACAAGTGCATTTTAAAAACTGTTTCCCCAAGAACACATGAAGACAGAAGATCCCTGTGCGTATAAGCAGCTTTTGTTGGGTCTGAGAGAGGCCTGGAGTGCTTCTTCATCCACCCTGTGCCATCCCATGGACAGCAGAGCTGTTACACATACCAGCCTTCCTGTAGGAGTCTAGCTTGGGCATACACACACACTTTCCTCTCACCTTGCCTTCCTACCCTCTGGCAGATCAACGCTTCCCCCCACCCTGGCGTCACCTGCAAACTTACTGAGAATGCACTCGATTCTCTCATGCAAATCATCAATAAAGATATTAAAGAGGATGGGCCCCTGTACCGACCCCTGGAGAACATGACTTGTGATTAGTCACCAGTTGGATTTAACTCCAGTCAACGTAAGTAACTGCCTGCCAGCAGTCTGTGGCATGGGGTTTTTGATTCTTGGACTGCTGTTTAGCTAGGGTTAGGATTACCTGGAAATTCACATTTCTGTTTTACACTACATTCTTGCCTCATTTTCAAGAGCATTTCATCAAAGGGCTTCAGAGAGAGTGCCACCAGGCACCCCTTCCCCCTCCAAACAGCTGCCCTCTGCACCCAAGAGAGTCCTCTCTGTAACCAGCTGGAAGTCGAGGAGCTTTTGTCCACCCAGCTGGAGCCACTGCGCATGCCAGCATGGAGCTGCTCAGTAAAAGCCTTGCTATCCTGCCCTGCTAGTAATAAAACCTTCTGTTTACAAAGCGTAAATTATCCATCCCATGAACACCCATCAGCACGTCTTCACTAAGGAGGAAGGCCCCATTTCCATAAGAAACCGCACTCTTATCTCCTAACAACAGCCAACTCTCCCCAAAGACACTGTACTCTCATCTGCCAAGTTTTACAAAGCTCAGAAAGCTGCCCATCTGCTGGGAGCAGCATCAGCATGAACCACAAGAGCGCCAGCCTGCCGTACCCCTCCCTGCATCTGAAGGGAAAGCTCGGATTCTCTCCCCCCTACCTCCCCCCAATCCAAGATATGATCAAGCACTAACTGGCGCCCAAACATAAACACACATTTTTGATGAGCAAGTCATGAATCAGCACAGGCTACAGAGCACCAGGAGCGCCCACAGCGCTCAGCATCAGCTACAGCCTCTTCCTCTTCTGTGGAAAGCCACACAGATGCCGTCAGGACGCACCTTCTGCCACACAGAGCACCATTTCTGAACCAACGGAAGAAATTAGAAGCAATTCACACTGTTTCCTTTACTACCAAATTTACACTTTCAGAAGAGCTGTATGGCAAGGTCTGATTAGAGCTCCCTCGTATCTTCCTTGTGGAACACATGGACTTCTGTTGTATTTTTTTGAAAAAACTCTTTTAACATTTGTTACTACTCAGAAAAGAAAAGGTCTGTCTTACCTAAAATCCACTAGCCCATTCGCAAACTCCTCCGCTCCTCCTGGGAGGAAGACCCTTCCATTTGTTCAGCAGTGGTTTCCACTCTGTTGGGAGACAGGCTGCCAAGTTCAGAGCCCTGCTTCCTCCAGTTGCTTTTTAATATCTTCACAGGAGCAGTTTGGTTTCCAGAGTTGCTGAGCGATAGCAAGCCATCACGGCACGAGAGAAGCCCACTTCTATTTTACCATGTAACGTCACAGAAGCACTTCTGATGGATTTGATGCTATGAAGATTAATTTCTGAAGTTACTTGCCAGTCTTGTTCTCCATATCATAAAATGACTGAGAACTACCAGTCATTCCCAACAGCACCTTCTGGAGCACCACTGCCTTTTCTGAATACACACAATGTTTTACAATGCCTGATCTAATATATTGCAACCAGCACAGCCTCAAGAGCTTAGGACAGACTTCAAGTTTAAGCTGCATCCCTGACTAACATGTTTCAATAGATTACAGCTTGCGGAAATCTGCAGGGTTTCCAGAAAGAGCAAATAAATTCTTTTCCTAATCACAGAAACACAGAATGCTTTGGGTAAGGAAGGGACCTTAAAGATCATCTAGTTCCACCCCCAAGCCATGAGCCAGGACACCCTCCACTAGAGCAGGGTACCCAAAGCCCCATCCAGCCTGGCCTTAAATGCCAAGGATGGGGCTTCCACAGCCTCTCTGGGCACCCTGTGCCAGGGCCTCACCACCCTCAGACTAAACAATTTCTTCCTAACATCTAATCTAACTCTGCTCTCTTTCAGCTTGAAGCCGTTGGCCCTTATCCTATCCCTGCACTCCATGGTGAACAGTCCCTCTCTCACTTTCCTGTAGGACTCCTTTAAGTATTGGTAGGCTGTAATTAGGTCTCTCCAGAGCCTTCTCCTCTCCAGGCTGAACAAGCCCAACTCTCTCAGCCTGTCTTCATAGGAACGGTGCTCCAGCCCCCTGATCATCTCTGTGGCCTTCTCTGGACTCATTCCAACAGCTCTGTATATCTTTTCTGTACTGGGGACCCCAGAGCTGGATGCAGTACTAATACTCCAGTGTTTTTCTGGTGAATGCTACCATCCTTATTATCCACACAGAACTGTAAGTGAACCAACCGTTCGCATGATTTAGGAGATTAAGTGTCCACATTTAAGCACCAAGGGCCACTTTGAGACTTGATAGGAGTCAAAATGTCTCCTCGTGCTGTGCACCAGCTGTACCTGCATCACACAGACATGAAGCTCTGGCTCGTCTTCTTCCTCTTCCCTTCCCACTTAACACGTACACACAAGCAGCAGTGTTGCAAAAGGAGCAGGAGTAAGCTGTTGTCAGACTTTCTTAACCAACATAAACAACAAGGATCAGGAATGTCTGCAAAGGCTGGATTAACCAGCTACCAGCTGCTGCTTCGAAAAGGCACCTCAACGAGGAGAGCAGCATTCTCATTTCACACCCTGGCACAGGGACACAGGCACATTTCCACATACCACTGGCATGTCTTGCTGCTTTTTTGCCAGTCACACTGAAGTGTCCTTAAAACTCCTTAAAATGCACCAAAGGAATTCAAGCTTTAATAGATCACTCACACAAGTTCGCCAACCCAGCATGCTTGTGGATTAAAGAAGTCAAATTAATTGATTTAAAGACAAGGTAAGGTCTTCTGAGAGAATATTTAACTGATGTCTAAGATGTCATTTTAATCCTCCTCACAGTTAATTCTTTGAGCATGGGAAGCCAGTAAAATCCCTGATGCTGCTCTTGCACAGAAAACATCTCCAAAGGCATGCTAATCACTCAACTATTTTGCAAATTGCTCCTAATCTACAGTTGTTTGCTCTGTGCTCTTCTGGGAGATAATAAAATCATAGGGCTGAGGGAAACGTTGTGCTCCCTCCAAAGAAAGGGGTGTAAGAGGAGATGGATCTGCATCTGGTTTATGCGGACAGATCTGCAGTGAGGAACCATTATCCAAACACTACTCCCTCCCGCACCCCAGCTTTTGCTATTATACTTTAGGATAACTTCCATTTTTTTCATTTTATATTTTTCATCTTTAATTGTACAAAAAGCTGACAGTTTTTAGCTCCCGTTTCCATTTTAGGAAGATTGGGAGACGATTCCCCCTGCCAGACACGCCACATTTTTCATCGGTTTTTGGTGAAGCACCAAGAGAAGCAGCCCAGCAACATCCCCTTCATCCTTCTTATACAGGAGCAAAACAGTCTGCTGCACTTTCATTCCCAAGGTCCCAAAAGCCCTGAGAAAACTGTTGTCATCACAACCAACAGCAACGTAATTATGTGAATTGCCAAGATTTATTGAGAGGATTACCTACATTTAGTTCTTCCAGTGTTTCAGTGACCTAACAGGGGAGTGGGAGCCAAACCAAGTGGAAGAAGCTCAAAGACTTCCATGGCAAATGAAAGACACCATTGGCAGCAAACAAGCTTTCCTCGCTGATAAAAATTGCACTTTCATCCCAGAAATACACAACCAAGCTCGGTCTCCCACCTAGGACACCTGTGTGCTTACTGCACCAGCTTGTGCAAAGCCAGCCATACACCACCAAGCCTTATATCACCAAGCCCTGATTTCCATTTCATCCTGTAAATAAGGTGAAATATCATTTTTAGACATGTAGGGGGGAAAGGGCCTTACAAGTGCCAGGTAAAATGACAAACTTTGGAGGTCCATCATTAAATAACTACTAGAAAACTTTGCCAAGAGAGGCGAGGCTCTACCAAAGGGGGAATCAGCTTCTGATAAGAAACACCCAGATCCAAAACCCCCTTTGCCGGATGCCTGGAGATATTCTTAGGTCATGTCGTAAGAGATCTACCACACAATACCAATCCCATTAACATGAGACACTCCCTGTTTCCAAAATAATAATTCTTCTAAAAAAGAAACCCAACACACCCACCTTACAGGACAGCCCTCTCCACAAACCTGGCCTGAACATTGGCATCAGTCCCCTTGTCACTCATGGACACTTTGAAATCTTTATGCCAACAGGACACTGAGAGGTGACTTGGGATTTACTGATTTCTTTGCACTGTCTCCACACAGCAAGATGCTCAAAATGTAGAGCCATAGAATGGGTTATGTTGGAAGAGACCTTGAAGATCATCAAGTTCCAACACCCTGCCATGGGCAGGGACACCTCTTGCTAGACCGGGCTGCTCAAGGCCCCATTCAAAATGGCCTTTAACACTTCCAGGGAGGGGGCAGCCACCACCTCCCTGGGCAACCTGTGCCAGGGCCTCACCACCCTCGTAGTGAAGGATTTCTTCCTAATATCCAATCTAAATCTGCCCCTTGCCACTTTAAAACCATTCCCTCATATCCTATCACTGCATGCCCTTCCAAAATATCCTAGAATCACCTCAAAATCTTGAAGACAAAAAGCTAAATTAGTGATTTCAGAAAAACAAGTTATTACTAGGTTGGAAAGCACAAAGAAAAGGAAACACGCTGCAGCTGACTCACAGTCGGGTCATTTTCAGTGTACCTGCAGCAGGGCCTAGCTGGGTAATGTCCCCAGGCTATAAAAAGCCAAGGTCTGATCATTCAGCCAGATCACATTTTCTGGATTGATACCTGTAAGGAAGTTTCCACTAAAGACAACCCCCACTAGCTGTCCACGTAGTATATATATGGATACACGCATAGATTTATTAGACCAACTTTGTTCAAAGCCTCAGCTTGATCACCATCTCAGGACATCCTGTTATAAGAGCTTTTTGAATGCAATGCTATCTGCAGCGGCATTTGCTTTGAGAACACATGCTCCTCGCTTACTGGGAAACCCAACGAGGGCTCCTCAACTTGCAATCAGAAAAACTACTAATAGAAGGTCATAGAATAGTCATCAAATGTACTGGGTGGGAAAGGACCCTCAAAGGCCATCTAGTCCCACCCCTGCAGTGACCACGGACACCTTGAACTACAGCAGGTTGCTCAGAGCCCCATCAAGCCTGACCTTGGATGTCTCCAGGGATGGGTTCTCCACCACCTCTCTGGGCAACCTGTGCCAGGGTCTCATCACCCTCAGAGGGAAGAACTTCTTCCTAAGGTCTCATCTAAACCTGCCCTGCTCTAGTTTAAACCATTGCCTCTCATCCTATCGCTCCATGCCCTTACAAACAGTCCTTCCCAGCTTTCCTGTAGATCCTTCAGGGACTGGAAGGGACTCAGGGTCCTCCCTGCAGCCTTCTCATCTCCAGGTTGATCCAGCCCAACTCTCTCAGCCTCTCTTTGTAGGAGAGGTGCTCCAATCTTTGGATCATCCTTGTGGCCTCCTCTGGATATGCTCCAAGAGGTCCCTGTCCTTCTCGTGCTCAGGGCTCCAGGGCTGGACACAGCACTGCAGGGGGGTCTCACCAGAGCAGTGCAGAAAGGAAGAATCCCCTCTCTCAATCTGCTGGCCACACTTCGTGTGGTGCAGCCCAGGATGCCATTAGCTTTCTGGGCTCTGAGTACACACTGCTGGCTCATGTCCAGCTTCTCGTCCAAGTCCTTTCCACAGGGCTTCTTGCCATCACACCACCCCCAGCCTCTATTCATAATGAGGATTGTCCCGACTCAAGTGTAGGACCTTACACTTGTCTTTGTTGACCTTCATGAGGTTTGCACAGGCCCAGCTCTAGTTTGTTCCATCTCTCCTCCCAAAAAGAGACTAGGGAATGGGATGCCTTCCCCTCAGCCCAGGATCTTTCATACAGCATCCCTTGTGAGTTCATTATGATAACATAATAGAGACACATAATGCAGAGTATGACCCAACTAGAACTATGGACTTTTCTGCCGCTCTCAGAACAGACAGCAACACAAGTTAAGCTTCCCATCTTCTGCCACCAATAGGAACTTCTTCAAAGTGCTTGTTATATTGTTTATTTTTACGAAACTGGTGTTTGGGGTCATTTTCCACTGATTGGTACCTATTGGTACCCCTGATCAACTGTCCTGGTTTTGGTCAGGATAGAGTTAACTTCATTTGTAGCAGCGGATGGGATGCTGTGTTTGAGAGTTAAAATAGGAGCAGTGCTGATAACACCCTGATGTTTTTAGTTGCTGTCAGACAGTCAAGGACTTTCTCAGCTCTTCCTATTTCTCTATTCATGAGAAAGGAGAGGCAAAGCCAGGACAGGTGACCCAAACTGGCCAAAGAGAGTATTCCATGCCAATTACATCCTGCCCAGTACGACGGGGTGGAGAGGGGGGGGGGAGGAAGAAGGGGGGGGGGGGGAGGGGTCCTGATGGAAGGAAGAGCAGGGGTGGCTCCGGGACGCATGGTTCTTGGGGGACGGTTGGGTTCCGGGACGGCTCCGGGTGGCACGGCCTGAGTTGTGGGTTCAGTGAGAAACTGCATTGCTGCATTGTGTATCAACAGTTTCATATAATTTTTGCTCTAAAGTCCTGTTAGCATTGTTATATTGTATCTTTCTGTTATCTTAGTAAACTATCCTTATCCCAACCCACAGGCCTCTTAGTTTCTTGTTTTTGGGGTTATTTGCCCCTTCCTTTTCCCTTCCCTTGCCTCTCACCCCCCCCCTTCCCTCTTCCCCTGCTCTTTTCCTTTAAGGAGCAGGCAGCTGCATGGATCTCGGCTCTCAGCCAGGGTAAAACCACGACATCAACTTTATAGTAGCTGGGAGGGGAACGGCCTGAAAGCTGAGGACTGCACGACAAGCAGCCTACATGCACTAGCTAAGGGGTTGGAGACAAAGAGTTCACCTCAACCTGCAAGCAACATCCCGCACCAGAATTCACACTTTGCTTAAGTACACTTCACACCCAAGCGCCTTCCTGTCAAGTTATGAGACTCAGAAACAAATGACAGTGGTTTAAACTTAACTCTTCCCATGTTGCAAGCGCTTTGAAACAACAGGCCCTCAGACATACCCCATGTGTGCCAGTGCCTCTAAAATGTAACAGCTGATACAAAGAGAGACGTCAGGATAACTCCTTTGGCAAAAGGAGCTGCTCACACTTCACTGACCAGAGGGTTGAGAAATGGTGTTTCTCATACTCAGACCTTTCAATTTCTAACAAGAGAACAATACTATGTTAGAGACTTCCCTAGCTGGACACTACACTACCTGCAGAGCAGTGGTGGTGATGATGGCACAGGAAGAAGGGGAGAGCAGGATGGAAGCCAGTATGCCCAAAGGGAGGATGGGCAGATTGGAGAGACAGGGTCATTTAGACTCTGCAGCTTGGAGAGGGTGCACCCCAAGCCCCATTGTGTGGCTTTTCAGCTCCAGCAGGGTTAAACGCTTCAGTTCAGATTAGCTTCTGAACGCAATCCTCCCTCCTCGCTGGTGATTCAATGTCTCCTTTGTTGGCCACCCTGCCTCACAGCACAGGCTCTCTCTGCACCCGCTCCAAGACCTGGAGTGCACAAATTCCATAAGTACCAGCGGAGGCTGTAGGTCTCCCAGGCAGGGAAGTCAGGGATACTTGGCAGGAGAGCTGGAGGGATGTGCTGACAAGTTTTGTGTTCACTGCTCAGGCTTTGCAATTAAGCTAACACCAACCTGCTTTGTGGAACACACCAAGACCCTCAATGAAGTCGAATAATAGTTATAAAATAATAATTAACCGAACACATTCTCTGCTTATCTGGCAGACTAGCCCAGGCAGCTCTCCCTATGTTACTGCAGCAGTTAAAGACCTTCTGAGTATACAAAACTGTTCTGCTAGCAACACTTAAGTTTATGAAGGCGTCTTCCTTAAGCCTCTTTAAGCTTTTACAATATCATTCAATACTTTGTAGGTGGATGACTTCTAAACAGAAGATTTGCCAGATAATTACACTGGTATCAGAACAGCAAGCACTGCCACACACGCAATGCTTGGGCAGCTGTCCCATTTTTAACCTCCTTTCCAACTCGCCTCACCGCCCAGGAAAACTTCAGCCAAGAAAGGCCATAAAATGGCAAAGCAGAAGGTACCGTTCCCACAGCACCCAAGGTCAGCGAGCACTTTCTGCAGAGATTCCCCTTGAGCCATTTGTCTGCACTGTGGCTATCCTCAAACCCAGTCACCCCAAGTTCCAGGACTTTTATGTTTATGATATTCCCATGCAACAGGAAAAAAACACTCAAGGTTGCTCTGGTACATCAGTTGAACTGACGTGTAAGAGCAGCTGACGTGCATGTCAAGGTCAGACAAGGCTCTCACTACCTTCAGCTCCAGGAGCTTCCTGAGCCTGTACTTTAGTAACCCTTGGGATATCTCTTGCTTAGCTCGCCCTTTCCCCCAGCTCTTTCTGTCCATGACATTATCTGACGAGAGGAAACGGTCTCAAGTTGCATCAGGGGAGGTTTAGATTGGAAATTAGGAAAGATTTATTCATGGAAAGAGTGGTCAGGGCATTGGAACAGGCTGCTCAGAGAGGTGGTGGAGTCATCAGCCCTGGAGGGGTTCAAAACACATGCAGACATGGCACTCCAGGATGTTGTTTAGTTGACATACAGACGTCAACTAAATGTTGGTGTTGGACAGACAGTTGGACTTGATGAGCTTAAAGGTCTTTTCCAACATTAAAGACTCTAATTCTATGAAAAGGAGCCCAACACATCCACCACTGTGCAGAGAGGGGAGTCTACACACTTCTGCCCACTCCTGGGCATTCCAGTGTCACATCCCTTCTCCCACAGAGATGCAGTGGAAAGAAATCTTTGGGCTACTTACAGATCCAAGCAGCTATGTTTACACTACTCCCTAACTTTTGAGTTGTCACAAGCTGTTGTATTTCCTCCATAAATACTCTCATCATCAGAAGATAGGTTACAGTCCACAGGTTGCAAACACTCTCCCCTCTGTAATACCATGTGGGAGATGTTTTAGGAAAACCTTTACTGTAAATTAACAGATACCAGAAAGGTGCCTTTCTCTGCAAAAAAAGATTATACAGAAATACACTTTACCTCAATAGGTTCCTCCACAATTCCAAAGATGCCATACTAAAATTTTCAAGCACCAAAAGTGACAGAACAACTGATTTTGACATTATTTCATGAGGTGTGATCTCTGGCAAAGCAAAAGTACCTTGATATCCCAAAAACTCGACCACTTTGGCCCCTCACGCCGCTAGCACCATTGAACAAATGTCAACAGCACACTCTGTATTCCTTTTAGGATTTAAACAGCCAACAGATCAAAAGGACAGAACAGCAACCGCTGTGACACTGGTGCTGTCGGGCAGGCAGCTGACAAGGCTGCTGGCTAACAAGAGAACACACATCTGCTAGCGGCAGTGCTCAGCCAAATGCGTTGCTCATCCACTCACCAAACATGCTTCTGCCATCACTTGTGCCCTATTTTTTCTACATTTTAACCCAATCGGGCTGGTGTAAAGCCAGCACTCCTAAAAACAGAATCATAGAATGGTTTCATTTGGAAAAGACCTTCAAGATCGAGTCCAACAATCTATCCAGCCCTACTAGGTCCAACACTAGACCATGTCACCAAGTACATCTCTTCTTTTAAACACCACCTGGGGTGGTGACTCAACCACCTCCCTGGACAGCATATTCCAGTATCCTACAACCCTTTTAGTAAAGAAATTTTTCCCGATATCCAACCTAAACTTCCCCTGGTGCAACTTCAGGCCGTTTCACCTTATCCTATCACTAGCTACCAAGGAGAAGACACCGACCCCCACCTCACTACAACCACTTTTTAGGTGGTTGTAGAAAGCGATGAGGTCTCTCTTCAGTCTCCTTTTCTCCAGACTAAACAATCCCAGCTCCCTCAGCTGCTCCTCATAAGACTTGTCTTCTAAACCCTCCACCAGCTTTGTTGCCCATCTCTGGACACGCTCAAGCATCTCTATATCCTTCTGGTAGTGAGACAATAGCGACACATACCTAGCTACATACCCCAACTCCTTCAGATACTGCAGGAAAGTTTCTTCCTTAAAGGCCTGACAGCTGATGGGACATGTTCTTCAAAAACCATCCTGGCCCAGCACCACTCAGTTACCCCACAGGTACACAACTAAAATACGGTGATATTAAGAATGTTACTGTTCAGAAACAGCAAAGCAGCATCTCCTTTTCCAGCTCAAGGCTCTCTTCATTTAGAAGACATGCTGTAGACATGCTCTCAACACGCGTGATCCCTGATCCCTGTTTTAGTAGAGCTGCAAAGCCTGAATCGCTAAGGACAGGATATTTAGCTTGGGAGAAAAAAAAAAAGAAATAAAACCAGAGGGTACAGGGGACAGCTGTCTCCAGCCCCTCTATACTGGTCCTGCAGTAGCTACTGATTAGCACATTTTTCTGTATGCCCTCCTTATTTAGCTCTGCAGGCTTTCCTTGGGTTGCTGTTTCTTCATCCGCCACCGCCAGGGAATTCCCAGCCACAAGCCGGTTGTGCATCTCCATAAATGGCCTCATTATTCGATGGACTTACATGAAGGTACATTACAGATGTAGAATTAACCAAAGATAAACTAATGGCGGGGTGGGGGGAGTTAAGCTTCCTTTAAGCAGGTAAGGAAATGTTCTCCTGCTCTGTTAACTTCACCATATGCAGGTTCACAGCAAGGTAATACTAGTTACACTTATATTTTGATGTTAAAAAACTTCTAGAAGATGCTATATAGCACTGGGGTGATGAAACAGCAAATTTTGACATTACCAAAAACAAGCCCTACAGTTGGACAAGCCATTTCTTTGTAAGATACTAAAAAGCACACGGACCTTCACACAGGCCTTACTCATACCTCCTTACAAGCTGGAGTTTGCCTGGCATGGTCAGAGACCTCAGGCAAACCAGAACTGTGAGCAGTGACAATACCCAGACAATCGGATATACTACCAAAAAAACCCAAAGAAAAAAAAACCCTTTTGGTGCTTGCCCTGCACTGGGTTAACTTTAGCACTGCAAGAATGTTTTTCAAAACTAGCCTTGTGTAATGCTTCAACATAGAACTACTAGGTAAGGCTCAGGAGTTTAAGCAAGAGCTACTAAGTCCCTGGGTCCCTGACAAGGCCCCAGCACTAACCTGCAGAAATAGTCGCAGCTTTTGCGTTACAGATAATTTCAGCCTTGCCCTACAATGCCAAAGAGCTCAGTATTGAACAGCTGCAAGACCAAGAGCACATCACAGCCAGCACGTGATAGTAAAACCAAACTGACCTCAACTTCCAGTTCACTCTTACACCAGGGAGCAAATAAGTCTGATCTAAAAGACTGAAGTGCTAAAAATGCAGCGTACAAACCCTTCTGCGGCGCTTCCTGAAGTGAGAACGACAAAAGCAGCAAGTCACACGAGATTTTCAAGTACTAGTTTATGAAGAGGGGGAGAGGAAGAAGAACTGTACCCCACCTTTGAAAGCACAGAGGGGCAGGAAGATTTCTCACGTACCAAAAGGATCACACAGCAGCTCCAGGTTTCACCCTTTCTTTTTCCAAAGAGAACAAGAGATTTACCAAGCCTGTCAGGAGAAAGAGCCTAATTCTGAAACACACGTAAGGAGACGTGCAAACAGCACTGCTGCTGTAGCATGTTTCAAGGGCATCACACTAAAAGCCACAGAGATTTTAGGAGTTGCTGTCAGTACAGAAAGCTACAGGCAAAGTTGCCTTGCACTACTAAATGCCTGTGTCTGTACTGAAGTAGACAAAGACGTTGGAATATAAAAGTGACTTTCAGTCACCCTGGCCACTCAGATATCTTCTCCAAGCGCTTGCAAAACTGCACAGCTGTCCAGGTTCACCCGATGAAGACATCTCCTTACCACAGACAGACCAAACACCAGTGCAGGGCCCTGTCAGTGATCTAAATTAGCAGCGTAAGAGTTCATCCCTGCTCACCAAGAGACGTTTTCAAGTCGCTGCAGAAGGCAGCAGAGTAGAAAATAAATCCATTCCCTTCACTTTCAGAGATTTACAAGGGTTATGCACACTTACAGAAATTAGAACAACCTTTTGCCTGCTTCAAACTGCCCCTTTTTTTGGGTTTGGTTTGGGTTTTGGTTGTTTTGTTTAATTTGGGCTCTGAATTAATTATGGGCCAGATGAGCAGGAGCTCAATCTCAGTCACCCACTGAACTCTCTGCACAGCTCAGACCTAGAGAGACTTCACTGACTAGAAGAAAGGCTCTCAGCACAGTGCAAAGGCCAGTGTGATGGTAATTAAAGCTGTGATCAGTCATGCTATCTTGTTTCCCATTCCTCTGCACAACACAGTTTATTTTTAGGTTGTAACGTGTCACGCAGGAGGGAAAGACTGGATGGGCACAGGCACACCAGCTGAAAACAAACTCCCAAACACCGGGAACAAGACATTTCCATTTCACTGTTGGTTACGTTAGCTACACCTTCAACTCACATTCAGCATTTCTGGAGTCACAGTGGCAAGATTTATACTGTCACACTGATGTCACCTTCACATGTGGTTTCCCCGCAGTCACAAGCTGCTCGCAAAGAGTCTGTCACTACCTTTGCAAACTAGATCAAATGCTGTTTTGTTGGGGGGGTTTTGCCTCTTGCTTAACAGGAAAACAGTATGACCAAATGAGATGGGCCAGGGGTGGAAGAGGGAGACACAGGTGAGATTGAACAGGAGACTCCTGAGCAGTGGTTCTGTAAGGAAATCTCTGGTTTGAGAATCTAGAAGTTAATGAAGTTCTTGCAGTTATAAAAGTCAGACAAGCCAAAGGCAGTAACAAAACTTGGCTCTGGGGAGAACTGAGAGGTGGCCTGGTTTTGGCAGGGCTAGAGTTAATTTTCTCCCTAGCAGCAGGTAAAGCACTGTGGTTTGGATTCAGGATGAGAACAAAGCCAGGAACACACCGCTGTTTTGGTTGTTGCTGGGCACTGTCTATACCACGTCAAGGACCTCAGCTTGTCACACTGCCAGGCAGAAAGCAGGCATGCCCAGGAAGCCAGGAGGGGACACAGTCAGGACAGCTGACCTCAACTGCCCAAAGGGATATTCCAGACCCTAGGGCTCTGGATATAACTGGGGGAAGTTGGTCAGGGGCATGTCAGCAGCTCAACTAGCTGAGCACCAGTCATCGGGGGGCAAGCAATTGTGCTGTGCTTCCTTTGTATTGTGTATTCTCTTATTGCATAATTATAATCATCTTCCTTTTCTATCCTATTGAACTGTCTTTATCCCAACCCACAAGTTTTACCTTTTCTTCTTCCTATTCTCTCCCCATCCTGCTGGAGGGGAGTAAGCAGAGGGCCGTGTGGCTGCCTGCTGGGTTAAACCACACCAAAAGGTCAGAAAGAAAAGGGTATGGATGCACACAACATGAGCAGATCGCTGCTTTAAGCTCACACAGTATTTACATACATGGACAAAGCAGTCCTTCAGCAGTGGCCTGCTCTCTTCTCCCATACCATGCTTCACTACAGTCAAGGAACTTCTCACAGCACTGCAAATATTCACCCCATGTATGTATCAAAGCAACACAGCTAAACCGCCAGGCATAAGCAGCAAACGCTGCGTAAGGGAGGAAAGCAACACTAAGGAAAAAGAAGAAATTTGGCCAGTACTAAGCACACCTTCTCCCCCCTGAAGCAGCAGCTTCTCTCAACAAGATGTACACCCAGAAGTCCAAGCTGAGGCTTTGACAGTCTGAAGCTCTGCTGCTCCTTCCTCCTCTCTTTCACGGCAAGACTCTCTCAAACTAACCAAGCACATCTCACAAATCTCTCATTCCCACCTCAAGTCAGGGGTGAGGTGGAGCCAAAGCGAGACAGCACATCCGCCTTACATGTTCCCGTTCACTAATTCTGTTGGTGCAGCAGGCAGCAGGAGGAAGTTGGAAGACAGATCTGTTCATCAGAGCAGCAACACGCAGGTAAATGGCACAGCAATTCAATACGTACTTGTTCTCTGGGAGTATTAAATTCCACACTGGGTCTGCAGAGGAGCTCAGTGACCAGCTGAGGTGCAGCCTGCTCCCAGATTTCATGAACCATGCCCATTTCTTGCGTGCCTGGAGGCTAAGCAAGCAGAGGCTCCTCCATCATCATGCTGAAGGTGGCTATAAAACACAGCAGCTCAGCACCAACCCTCCTGACGCTACACTGTGCTCAGAACAGCCACAGACCTCAACCACCCAGTGAGGTTCTGCTGTCATCTGCCACACACAGGAACTTTCTTCTCCCAAGACCTGACTAGGGTCTTCTGGGATAAGCCATGTATTCTTTTATTGCAGTGGCCAGAGACCTGCACTGAGGACAGTGAACTAAAGGTGCACTTGTCTAACTCACTGCAAGTAAAAAGAGATGATACCTGGGAGGATGGCATCAGTCTACAAAGCACTGTGTAAGAGTGGCTGGTGGTCAACAATTACTCTATTAAAAATCCTGTGCCATACTCAGTCTGATGCAGAGGATGCCTGATTCCCATCAGGAGTGCTTCGTAAGTGGGCTTAAAACACACATTAACAAGTGCCAGAGACTTGCTAAGAAGCAAGGAGGGAAAGTGAAGTTGAGGGTTCGTTTCTGCTGGAGGGCAGCACAATGTGTCACCCATAGAGTAACTCAAGAACTCAAGTTCACCTGCAGCAAACTCAGTACAGCTGATCCCTGTGGAAGAATAAATAAATCCATCCACTCAAAACTTCAAGCCACAGAAGATATTCCTGATTTCACAGGTTCCCATAGTTTGCAGCATTAATTTGTTTCATAAACCAATTATTTGGTTTCTACCCTCGGTCTGGACTTAAAAGCCACCAACTTGGAAAATAATTTTTCTAGGGCACACCCCTGCCAAGCTTTTTAATCTTGTTTCTTCTGGGCACTGAAAACCATTTGTGCATTGCTGCAACATCCCTTGTCTGCAGCTCAATAAAAGGTAAGAGATGGTTCCCGCCCAGGCTCTGGGGAATGGGTATTCATTGAGACATTCCTCATAGAGAAGGAGCACTTTCCGAGGTGGCTTTGGAGCACCCTGTGTTTGCTAAGCCTCTGCGCTCGCAGCAGAGCAAAGCCCTTCAGGACAAGCAGACCTGGGCCCGCAATACAGAAGCAACCGAGAGCTGCGCTTGAAGGCCCCCTGCATCCCTCCAGCCCCTCGCAAAGCCCGGGCTGTTCAGCCCTTCTCAAGGGAACACCTCATACAGAGAACTGCCATGCCTGCACCTAACAAATCCACCTGGTGAGTTGAAATACCCAGACTGATTTGATTCATTGATTTAGCTCTGACCACGTCCAAAGGGAAGCTACCTGAGCAGTGACCCGACAGTGCCTGCCAGCTCGGATGGGCGCAGCACTGTCATGTCAGGGTCTCCTCATCACCAGCACTGCTTTCAACCCCCAGGCCCCAACGCCAGAAGTACCACCAGCCTAGTTCTGACCTCCACGAGCAAATCGTTCTCCCTGTCTCATCTGTTAGTCCTCACTTTCTGTCGATTTGCACTGCACAACCTCACTGCTTTTACACTGTGTTTTGAAGAGCTTTACTGAGCTTTTGATATTTCAGCAAGAGCTGCTTCCCTTCTCCTCCTGACAGTTTCTGTGGCTAACTTTCCTATCACATCCAAACCATGTGTTTTGAAAGACAAGCAAGTTCCCCTAAGAAAGCAAAAGTACTGTATTGGAAAAGGAGGGGGGAGGTCCCTGCTGTGCTCTGTTAAAAATACTAAGAGCTTGAAGGCTGAAAGCTGCATCTACCCAGATGTGAGGGATTAATAACCTCTCCAAACAAGTTTGTCAACAAGGCAAACATTACTATTGTGCTCCCTTCCCTTTTTCGACAGGCCATCTCCTGTAATGCCTGTGACTCAAGTTCTCCATTAGCTTTCTGAATGCCAAACAGCCTCTTCCAGTTTTAACAGTTAATCAAATGATTTATGAAAGGTGTAAACCTGCTGGGTTGGCAGGGAAGAGAAAAGCTGAGCTCCAGAAATGCATTTGCAAATTGGACCTGAAGAGAACATATTTTCTCTAAAATTAAAAGAAAAAAAAAAGAGGAGGAAACTTGAGGTGCATCTTCCTCAAAAGGGAAAAGTGCTGCTGAGAATTTTTTATGCCTGGGAGGAAGGAGTGGGTGTCAGTGGAAACAACCTTCCCCCCAGCGCACAGAAGCCCCCACAATGCCTTGTTGAAAACAGATAAAGGTAAAACACCACCAAAAAAGTGCTGGTACCATAAACGACGTGGAAACCGTGACATTAAACAAACCCACACGAAAGTGGCTATCCCAGCCCACGGTGACACGAACACGCCAGTCCTGCTTTAAAGGATTTGGTTTTGGAGTTGCCCACTTTCCGTTCCCACATAAGCAAGAAGTTTACGTGCCAGCAACACCAAGGTCTTTAGAAGTGCCAGAACATACTCCACTCCTCAGGAAAAGAATTTATAGTGCAGATTTGACAAGCCAGATCTGGCAACAGCATGGGTTTTGGATCTACCTCCCCATCCCACCTCCAGCCCTGACCACAGGCTCCAAAACTAGGCACACCTCAGGGTCAAGAGCAGGAATCTGCTCCACCCCTGGAAAAGCAAAGTCTTGGGGCTCACCAAGCAACAGCTAATTTCCCTGAATTGCTGGAGTGGGGAGGGAGACCTGCATAGCCAGGACTCACAGCCAGGACTCACTGCCAGCTCCCCCCGCCCCAGCCCCACTCTCAAGGGATGTCTGTCCCTGACTCCAGGCCCATGCATGCACACTGTTCCACTGGGCAAAGCCAATCTCCTTGAAACCTGTAAACTGTGATCCCAGTTGCACTGTAGGATGGGAACATGTGGGCTGATCTCTTGCAGAGCAAGCACAACACAGTGGCACACATGTATGACCTGGGTGGGAGCATAACTGGGATGCCTTCACTGTTTTATTCCAGCTCATCACAGCCCGGTGAAAATCCAAACTTAAATCCAAGAATGCGTGAGGTGGGAAGGGACCTTCGAAGGCCACCCAGCCCAACCCCTGCAGTGAACAAGGACACCTTGAACTAGAGCAGGTTGCTCAGAGCCCCACCAAGCCTGACTTTGACAATCTCCATGGATGGGGCCTCCACCACCTTTCTGGGCAACCCATTACAGTGATCTACCACACTCATATGGAAAGATTTTTTCCTAATATCCAACCTAAATCTCCCCTTTTCTAGTTTCAAACCATTACCCCTCACCGTAGTGCTACATGCCCTTGGGAAACTGCAGGATGAGGATACTCCCTCCTCTTCCTTGCAGCTCCACACAGTGGGTTTTTGGTTGTTAAAGGCAAGGGCAGTAACTGTGGCAGTCCCCCACAACCTGCACTCGGAGGGGTGTTTGCTTAACAGCCTAGCTGGGGGAAGGGTGAGAAGCAGCCCTGGTGCCACAGCTGATGGGTTTACTCTATTAGGCTTAGCTGCTGAGCTGGAAGCTGCAAAAGGGGTATCAGAAGTCCCCAAAGCACAAGCAAATCCTGCTCTCATCAGATACAGCCATGGGTCTTTCTACATAGGATTAAACATGGACTGATGCACATTGCAAAAGCAGGTTCATGAGGGAGAAAAGGAAACATTCTCTACAAACCACGCTACACAAGAAAAATCAATACAGACCCTACATTTCTGATGCTGACCCTGCCAGGCCAGGCTTTGTTTCCCGCTTCAGCACAAACAGAAACCAGCCCTCATCTTACGCTCCATCAGCTGCAGGTATTACCAGTTGTTACGATCTACAAGAGCATTTTCACCCCCCAAAAAAAGTTTCTAGAGAGTTACTGCATGTGAGCACGTAAAGAGAATCAGTTTGACACAACGTCCCAGAACAGCATTCCCACATTTTGAGTACATAACCAGTACACACACTGAGTGACTGATGTTTAAATATCAAGCTCCCCCCTTCTCTCAAACCCTGGGCAGGGCACAGGCTCCTCAGCAGTGCGGCAGGACTCAGACATGCTTATGCCAAGTGCTCCAGGTGAGACCAAGACTCACCCTTCCTGAGAGGGAGCCAAGGCAGCCTCCTTCCACAGCAGCAGATGTTCCTTTGTGACTTGGCAGCAGGGTCCTGTTTCTCCCCATGTGCTCAACTGGGGCCCCCCTGCACCCTGCTGCACTCCAGTGCTGGAGACATCTGGTCTCTGCTTCCTTTCCTCTCCTCTTCGGGTAACAGCCACCTCTCACCTCTCCAGATGTCTGGGAGCCGTGGGAGAAGGTGCTGGCTGCAGGATATGACAGGGCCTTGAGAGGGTGGGAATAAATGCAAGAAGGTGGAACGTGGGGAGGAACAGAAAGAAGATCAGAAGGCCAGATAGACTGCTTTAAGAGGTGTTTTTAAAGTGTGTGATTTGAGCTGTGCTTCTGAGCCTTGTACAAATCTCCAGTGACATTGATGACAAGTACCACCACAAATGCTAGGTTTAATTTGGGAATATTTGCAAAGTCCTGCTGAGAATACTTCTGTTAAACACCGTGCTTAAAAACGTGTGGGTTTACTGCACATAGGCTGTACATCGATAGTTAGACTCAAGGAGGAAGGTAGGTAGCTTTCTGAATACCTGGGGAAGTCTCCAGAGAAGGGAATAGCTCTCCTCCTCCCTGCAGAGTTAAGTTTAGGCCCTTGCCTAAGCCACTGGAGGAACAGTGCTGCCCTCACCCTGTCACTGCAAATCACGGCAATAAAAATACCAATTTAAAAAAGCAATGTCTTGCACAAAGCACCATCTGACATACCCTCATGTCAAATCCTCAAATTTAGGAGAGCAATACTGCTTATAGAAAAGCCAATCCAATACAGACAGCGCTCTCATTTATATTTATTTTAATTCTCCATTTTTCTAGCTATAAATACAAAAAGATCAGCACGTTCAGCTCTTCAAATACTTCAGGCATTTCACTTTGCAGTGCCTGTGGAAATAAATGGACTTTTGGACTTTTCCTTCCTTCCAGGTAAAGTCTGTGTTGCCTCTCAATATCAGCAACCTCAAGAGCAAAACCAAAAAGATGCAAGGACTGCACCCTCCTCAGTCATGCTTCTGATCTCACATGTCGTGTCTCCCATACGCAGCCAAGGCAAGCACACACACACACGTTACCTAGAATACTGAGGACTGGTTTTGTAAGTCATGAATCCTCCTTCCTAGATGATGGACTACTGAGAGCAGCACCACTGCTGTAGCACAGAATCACTGAATCAAATAATGCATTGGGTGGGATGGGACCCTCAAAGGCCCTCTAGTCCCACCCCTGCAGTGATCACGGACACCTTGAACTACAGCAGGTTGCTCAGAGCCCCATCAAGCCTGACCTTGGATGTCTCCAGGGATGGGTTCTCCACCACCTCTCTGGGCAACCTGTGCCAGGGTCTCATCACCCTCAGAGGGAAGAACTTCTTCCTAAGGTCTCATCTAAACCTGCCCTGCTCTAGTTTAAACCATTGCCTCTCATCCTATCGCTCCATGCCCTTACAAACAGTCCTTCCCAGCTTTCCTGTAGGTCCTTCGGGGACTGGAAGCGACTCAGGGTTCTCCCTGCAGCCTTCTCATCTCCAGGCTGAACCAGCTCAACTCTCTCAGCCTGTCTTTGTAGGAGAGGTGCTCCAATCTTTGGATCATCCTTGTGGCCTCCTCTGGATACACGCCAAGAGGTCCCTGTCCTTCCTGTGCTGACGGCTCCAGAGCTGCAGGCAGCACTGCAGGGAGATCTCACACAGAGAAGAGGGGCTGAATCCCCTCTCTCAGTCTGCTGGTCACACTTAGGATGCAGCCCAGGATGCCACTGGCCTTCTGGCATCAATACTTTAATTGCATCTTACCGAGATTAGGCAACACAAGTACCCCAGTGGCACCTTGACTGTGCCCTCTGCCACTGCTCCTCTGCTTTCTTCCTTGCCTCCAGATCCTTTCCCATGGATTTCCCTTTCATGGCATCTCTGCTCCCTTCACCCCTTTGTGCTGGAGGAAGAACATGGCATTCAACCAGCCCCTCACCATCTCCAGCACCAGAGCACCAGGGCTGTACTCCAGCTCAGAGAAAGCCCTGGGTGTCTGCTGGGGGACGAAGGGGCAGCCCTGCACTGAACAGAGGGACTCTCACCCCAGAGGGAAATAAGCTCACAGTCTAATATTGTGCTGCACTAAAGCACTGTTCCAGCACCCCAAAACCCACCTAGCCCAGGCAAAGAGACTCAATGGCAGTTGAGCACTTCCTTCTCATAGCATGGAGTTGAACACTGCACAGTCTGTTATACAAGAGTTACATTAAAATACGCCCTGCAAGCACTTAAGGCTGCATTGGCCTCTATCCCAACTATCTTAATTCAGGAAAATGCTGGGAAACAACCAAGTTTGAACATTTCCAGCTGCCTACACAGGTCCTGTCACTGCATTGCCTTTTTACCATCAACAAGTGCTTCAGTTGCCACCTCTAAGAAAAGCAATACCCAGTTCTGTTTAGTCTACTGTAGACCCACAATTGAGTCTCACAGTCTGTTTGAAAATAAAAATCCCCAACACATCAGGCCCAAGCTGCAGGAGCTATTCCACTTTGCAAGGGAGAGACCTGGAAGAAGAATTGGTTACTACCGTGCTAGCGAAGGCAGAAACCCCAGGCACCATCCCATGTGCTGACATTTGCTGACACCATCCCACGTGCTACTTCCCTCTTGATAAGGTCCTACTTTGCTCAGTAAACCACAACGTATTTCTCCAGAAGCTCCTGGGACAGCTTTTAGCACTGGAAACTGGGGAGACGAAGAGAAGGAAGGGGATAAAATACCAGCTCTGTGACAGCTGTGAATTAATTCCACCTGAAAAGCTCCCTTGGAACAGATGTACCTGAACCCCTGGTTTCTCTGGGAATTGAATCTACAGCCTCTCAACCTAAAAGCAGAGATTTGGTGATAGGGATTGGAGCTTACAGCTCCGAGGCATTCACACCTCACCTGACAGGACTCAGGTAGAAGCCACCCTGCCATCGAAACCACCAGCTAAGAGACTGATGCACCAGTGAAAACCAATCTCCCCCAGTCGGGGAAACTGAAGCAGTTCATCTCCAGTGAACATCTGGAGCTGGCCCACACACTGAACACATCAAAAAGCTTTTCATTGTTACTTAAATGACAATTCCCAATATATCAGCTAGGATCCTTTAGAAAGTAGCATACCAACCTCATTGGCATTTGCATGCACATTAAATGCCATGCAATTAGTCAAAGTCTTAATGATAACATTTAAGCATAAGCTTACACAAGAGATGGGACTGAACCGCATGCCCCAACTCCATCTGAGTAACCAAGACTATGAGGTGCAGTTACTCAGATGCTTAAAAATGGGTAAGGTGTATTTGTTGGATTGAAATCATTTCACCTTGTAAGGCTGAACTATACACAGTGAGGCTGGTAACACAAGGCATTTACAAGCAGTTAGCACCTCACTTATGAAAGATACCAAGGCTTCCCCTTGACACAGGTCATGAGAAAAACGAATCCTCAGTGTTAAAAATTGTCCTTCTAAAGCTTTCTGTGCTTTAAAGTGTTTAGATATAAATTATTAATTATATTAAGCAGCCTAGACAAAATATAAATTCATTTTTCTCGAAAGCAGGTAAACAAACTCAAATATGACATGGATTTTCATAATTACCAAGCTGGTCTGGCTTTTTAATTTGCTATGATGAGTTCTGCAAGCACAGCAAGACCAGGCTTTAAAACCTTCGCCTTGGAAAGGTTGGAACTTCAGCATCCCCACAGCTGCACATACCAGGAACACATGTACAGACCCGTTCTCAGCAGTGTCAGGTTGTCGCCGCACGAAAACAAAGATCATGCACCGCAACACGTGTCCTGGAAAGCACAGCTAGGTGGAGGCAGGCCAAGCATTATCCCCTTCACAATTTTTGCCATGCTTATAGCAGAAGGGCCAATCTGCAGATAAACACAAGTAATTAATTTACTAGCAGGCATCGCATCTTGCAGACTGACTTTCAACACGCCACTATTACAGTGGAACCAGTTGAAGGGACAGAGCGACTCCCCATGACTTCTGATTATAGACTGCTTTCAGGCTACAACCATGGAAAGAACTAAAAAAGGAAGGCCTGAGCATGGAAACAAACTTCCCAGATCGTTAATGAATAAAATACAAACCAATCTATAAAGCCGGTAAATTATTTTTGTCGAGTGGACAATTGTTTTAAGTATCTGCACAATTGTTTTAACTATCCGACTACAAATGGACTGCATAAAAGCAAAATTACCAGGGTGAAGAGGAATTACAAAGATAATGCAAACAATCTACTTTTAACCTCTTAAGCACTCTGTGCAATATTAGCAAAGAGGAGGTCTAATGGAAGGAATCATAAAAGGATTTTAAAGATTGCCAGCCGCTCAATAAAACGGCCAAGGGAGGTTCCCCATAGGCAGTTACGAAGCTTGAGCTGTGCTGTGAGTTAAGCGGCGCCATTCAGAAGTTAAGAACTTAAGGGACTGAGTAACTGGGCATTCATTGAGAGCACCAGCTCAGCTGGACAGGCACGGAGAAGAAAGCAGCTCACCACCTCTTCTATTGCATAAACCTGGTGCACCTCTATCTTAAATTTATCACCGTCACCTCAGGTTCTTCCCTCTCCTCTACTCCCATCCCACCCCAGCACTGAGAAAGGCTGAGTAACACTTGCTGGATGGACCATCTCTACGCACAAGGTGGGAGCCCCTCTCCCCAAAGCCCACATTAGTTTCTCAAAGCAACATATCTCCTTCCTCAGACATTTTCAAAACACAACTGGACCCTGAAAGTCCTGATATACCTTTGAGGTTAGTCTTGCTCTGAGCAGGAGGCGACAGGAATTTGTCTGTGATTGTTATCTTACAAATATTCTTGTACCTGCTTAACAAATTCTCAGCTGAACTCTGGCATCTCATCTCAAAAACATTACAGATGCTTGGACACGAGATGCAGCTATACAGGCCTGTGTCTTCTCAGAAGAGCTACCCGTCTTCTCGCAAGCACTCACAAAGAGGTTCTGAACAAAGTATCGGAGCACAAATAATCCACTTCTGACAGACATTCTTTGGGCCCAGTTTTTGTTTTGAAAGCATCCTTTGATACACCAGCTATTCACAATTTGAAAGGGAGAAAAACTGAAACAGGAAATTGCACATGCACAAAAACAAAGGCAATATCTGACAAGTCAGATATTGTTAATTTTGTTAATTTACAGATAATTGCTCATTACTGTGAAATAAGGCTTTTACAGTGTTTCATGAAGAGTAGATAAGAAACCCCAGTCCATTACTAACTATTGCTTTTGGCAGATGCAAGCTTCTCCTAGCACAGGGAGCCTCCATAAAGCTGTTTCCATTAAACATGTTATCTCTGCATCTCAAAAGTGCTGGTGGAAACAGAACATGTTCTGTCTAGTCATCTAGTAGGGAGGTTCACATGTTTGCTTTCACCCTTTTCCACCCATACTTGCTTTGTTCGCCGTGCTGTTTTGACCACCACTTACCCCTACGCTGCCTCTGCTTGGCACCCTGCCCCTCAAACACCCAAATTCAGCATTTCAAGAGCACCTATGTTCCTCTTCCTTCCCCTAAGACTTGTTCACATAACAGGCTAGAAATATATTCCCCAGCCACTCAAAATCCAGAGACCACTGGCACGTTATGCTTACATACCCTCTGTAAGCAGCAAAGCTCACCCTGAGCTCCCTGACTCACCTGCTGACACTGGGTTTTCCCTCCCATTTACAGCCAGCAGACCTTAAGCCCTGATGCACCATCACTCGCCAAACCAGCCAACAGCGTTCGTGGCCACCTTGGAGTTACTTCGCCCATGAACAGCTGAGCGCGCTTTGGGAACCGTATGCCATTCGCATAGCCAAGGAAGTATTTTTGCAGCAATCACCCTCAAGGCGCTTTCAAGGTCTTTTTCATCACTGTAACAGCAGGAGTCATTTTTAAATCTTTCAGATAGCTTTAAATTAACTTCCCTGACTAAGTTTCCCAGAGCGGTAGAATGTGACTACCTGAAACTCAATGCAGAAGAGCCGAGGCGCAAGGAAGACAAAGTGCAGACTTTAGAGTGGAAGAGACACTATAGCCCGATTTAGATGGAGCTGTTTCATTAGTATGTAGATTCAAAGCCATTCCTATGCAGTTATGAAAGCACTACCCAAGCCTTTCCAGCAAGCAAAACTCCATTCTGTGTGCAAATAGGGCTTTTATAGTTTGGCACAGTACTCAACTGCAGAGTCAAACTTTTCAGTGCCTGGTAAATTTTTACTTGAAAGTGGCAGGAAAGCTCATGCCAGAAGTCCATATGAAATGCCAGCTCAGTGACAGAAGGTCAAAGCGTGGCATCAAGAGATTTTATGGAAGTGTTTCAAGACAAGCTTCTTAAAAGCACTGTGCTGTCTAGGGAGGCACAGATTTATACTGCTGGGAAAGCCCGGTAACAATTGTTATGACTCCTTTCCAACCAAGGGTAATATCTGTTAACACCCCACCTTGCAAAAAGCACAGCAACAGGGTCTCCTATAGGTGGTGGGTGCATGTAATCCTTGGTAATTTTGCTGAAGTTAAGAATAAAAGAAGCAGCATTAGATGCCAGAGGTTTTGTGCAGACTGTCCTCTTAAAATATAAACACCAAATCCAAACCAAATACACCCCCCCCAACCCCTTCAGGTACAAAGGTGTTATTTCCTGCCTAACACCCCCAGAAATCGTACCCAGGGACAACTGAAGAAAGCACAGCAGAGTTTGAAGACCAACAACCTGAGCGATTACCTTTTCCCCAATAGTACCTAACACTATGGCTGCAGGAGAAGCAGAAAGTTAATCTGAACTGTGAGAAAAGCTCTGTGTTCTCTACCACTTTAACAAGAAGTTAAGTTAGTGTCAACAATGACCCTGAACAGATGTCAAGCGTGAAGACTTTCAACCTACTGGCTTTTGCCAGCTGTCACCACATCATAATGAAAAAAGGAAAGATAGGAAAGCCTAGTGTCTGCTCAGGGTCTCCCCTTCCACCTACACAAACCTGTCCATCCACTCACAAGAGCGAGTTTACACACACACTTACACACTCTCCCATTACAGCATTTCAATCCTCTGAATCTGCCATTTTAACAAATTCATGTCTAAGACTTAAAATTCAATTAGCGCAAATCTCAGCACTCCCAACATTAAATTTGCAAGTGACATTTAATGGTATTCAACACACACAAAGCTAAGCTAATAACACTAATGGACCAGCAAGGGAAATTGTGAGACAGTTTAAGAGTCTGATGCTTTCTTTCTTTTTTTTTTTTTTTAACTGAAGGAAATTAAAGGCGTAGCCTGCACCGGACAGGAAGAGATGACAGCTATCAAACATCCTTCTCAAACCAAGGCTGCAAAACTTCTGCTCTCCACATACACCACACAGCTACATCTGCATCTGAGAGCAAAGAAAAGCAGATGCTTTATTCAGTGAGATCTCCTTCCAAACTGCTGGGATTTGGGGCCTCACCCAGCCCCGCTCCCCAGACCCACGCCAAGCGATGCTCACGGGAGCAGTAAGCTTGTTGCAGCTGGCTGGTAAGGATGCTGTGCTGCATCCCAGCCCAGCAAGTGCACCGAGGAACTCTGCTACCCTGGGTAAGAAAGCTCTGGGTTGTCACGCTGCTTCCCACGTTAGAAAAACCCAAAGCTACAGGACTTCATGCATTCCTTTAACGTCTTTTTATTTTAGTTTTTTTCCAAGCAGCAACATGCTTGGCCTTAACTCCATTAAAATAAAGCAAGGGACTTCCAAAGGGCTTCAAAAGGAAGGAGGCAGAAGGCAGACCATGCTGGGAAGTCAGAGAGAAAAAAGCATCAGTCATGGTTAAGATGATTTTTTGTTTGTTTAAATACAAGCAAATTGGCACAAGCAAAACCCACGGTTAGTGAAGATGTTTTCACAATACAGATTTATTAGTGATTTTCTTTGAATATGGCTGTGTACCAGAGCCGCACCACACAAGCCAATGAAGGAAGTGTCAACATGCTCTGCTCCACACAACCCTTGCTCCTCTAATTTGGATGAGTGACCTGTCCAGACCAGCAAGAACAATAAAGAAATGAAGCTTTTTTAATGTAGTTAAGGGACAGGCTACAGTCTCCTGAAATTGTCTGCCTTTTCTTTTGAACAGGTCTAGGTCAAGAGCTATCAGAAAAATGCTCAGGTGGTACTTTCACCCCACCCCCAGCTAATTAGCACGTTTAGTAAGACCAGAAACAATACAAACATTTTAAAGATGTTTAAACGTTTGCTTTACATTAATAAACGCTTACCACACTTAGTAGCTTCTTAGGATGGATGTCCTTTTTATCAACAAAACTCAAGCCCAAGTAACCTGCACCAAACACTGCCTCTGCCAAGATTTCCAAAAGCATAAAATATATTTGGGATGCAAGCATCACACAAAAAGCCAGCGGGTTTCATGCTTCCTTCGGTGTTCTGCATTTCCCCCAGCCTTTTGGGGAAAGGGGGCGGCGGGGGGAGGACTTAATTATTAACTTGAATGATGCTACACACTTTGGGAATTCAAGCTGTATTCAAATCTAGAGTTTCAAATCCTCAGCACGGGAGTCAGGCAGAGCACCAGCCTTTGGAGGGCTGCCTACCCCTACCCGCATTTCGATGTCCTGACACAAAATCCTTCAGAAAACACCAACATCAGACACTGGAGCTGCGTTCATGACCCTCAGATTCTAAAAAAACCCTCTCAAAACTCTGGTTTTTGAGCTCATTTTAAGCTTACTTCTACTTCAGAGCGTTTTTTCCACATGCAGTTGTTTTTGATGTGTTGCACTTGAATTACGACTGAAATAGCATTTGGGTGCTTTGCTCTATTTCAGCAAAGAACAGCTTGGACCTACCTCACTGTGAAGCCTTAAAAATCCTTCCTGCACAACACGCGTCTCAGAACCACGCCGTAAGAGAAGGCTCTCACATCACATTCACCAAAACCAGTGTTCACAGGTCCGTTCAGATCTCCCAGTTTGCTTTTTGATGGTGCCACACAGATTGTTTTATATTTTTTAGCTCCAAACAGGCCCTTCCCAACACGCTGGAGAACAAAGGTCTGGATTATTTTTGTCTGAGCGTTTTGTGCAGGATGTCCTGTTGCCCCAATTAAAAAGCCTTTAATTCAGCAACTGTTCCTTACGGCCAGACTGAAATTGCTATTATATCTGAGTAAGTCCCAGGCCACCCATATTTAGCGCACCAATTAACCAACATGGAACAACATATAGCTGCAGCGACCAGAAGACAGGAGGAATTTTTTCAGTTGCCATCACCCGTAGCTCATGTGTTCTTCCTCCACAAATTCAGTTCAAGAGAACTCAGTAATTACTCACTTAAAAGCAGCACCTATTCAAGTAAGAAGCAGCGATGTACATAAGAGAAGAACGAGGATGCAGAAGGTGCTATTAACGAGCCACTGCCTTGTGAGTATACCGTTAACTCTGAGTAGTCAAATAGTATTCATTAATACCTCCAAGCCCTGAAAAAGATCCACATACTTCAATTTATTAAATTTAGAAGTGTCACAAGTTTTCATTAAAAGCTAATTAAACATGTGGAGACATGACATGCTGTCTCTAGGCTGGTATAGGAAAGACGAAAGAAGTGCGATGAATGATGTGGGAATCACAGTTTGCTGCACTGATGACAAACATAGTTTAAAAGCATCTGAGCAAGATTTAATTCTGCCCCACATGCACAAACTTGTGAAATCAAGGCAACCTCTCTGGACTTAAAAAGGTTTTATTATCTTTAATGTAAAAGTAGTCTTTATCTTTTGTCTGCCACCATCGCATGTTCTTTCCAAACCCTAAACAACTTCACAAAGCTGAAGCAATTCCAGTGCCCACCAAAATACCACATGAAGTCAGCCAGAAGTGTGCATTACTCTAGTGCAACATCCGCTCCCCAAACAAACATAGTCAAGCTCAAACCCACCAAGAGCAACAGCAGAGCTTCCACCAACTTCAACCGTCAGGCATCACATCTCTATTCTACACTGTTTCGCAAACAGACACAAAAGCCAGCAGAAACTGCTTCATCCATGTGGATGTGGAGCAGCAGAACGGGGTCCGAAGGATTCACTACAAAACATGTCATCACACCGTGATGCACTGATGCTGCTGTCAGCCAAAGCAGCACGAGGATGTTCATCGACACACGACTTCCAGCCCTGCTAAGGAGGGCTGCTTGCACCAAGCTTCATCAGTGCCATGTCAATATGGCACAGCTCCCATTTCTTTTTTTTTTTTTTTTACAAATAATGCTCTTTTCTCTCTTTTGCCACTTTTGCCTCACCAATTTATGGTGCCTGAAAGGCACTGAGGCCTCCTTTAATGAGGTTTTTCACACAAAAGAGAATAAATTAGAAACCTTGATCCAAACAGGGCCTCCAGGAGCAGCACAGTTAAAATGGGCAGACACACGCATTACATACCCCAAAAAATCCCAATAAGGCAGCCCATCGGTCAGCACGCTGCTTCACAAGTGAACCTAACGTGGAGCACAGCGCTTGCCACGGTGCCGGTGAGGGTGAGACCTCTCCTTCTCCCCACTCCTCACTTGAGAGTTCTGCTTTCCAGACTCTCATCCCCGGGACCCCCAGGCTGCTGCCCCAGACCCGGGGAGACGGCACAGCCCTAACTCTGCCACTACAGCCCTCGAAGTCGTACGGGATGGTTCTCCTCCCTACTCGCTGCGGGCACCTCGGCTTCTCCTGGAGCATGAAGCAGCCTGCCTTCAGACGCCACCGCCGGGCCGAGGGGGCCCTAGGCTGAGGGGGGCCCTGAGGCCCCACCTGGGCTAAGGAGACCCCCTTCCCCGGCTGGGGGGGTTGGCCGCACCCCGCGGTCCCACCGGAGCCGAGGAAACCCTGGGTAGGAGGGGGACAGACACGACCGGGCACCGGGGCTGAGGGGAGCAGTGCTCCCCCGTGGTACGGGTACCGAGGGGACTGCAGCCGCCCGAGCTAAGGTGGCCAGAGCCCCCCAGTGCTGAGCGTGCCAGAGCTTCCCCGGTCCCCGCCCGGGGCTGACGGGCCCAGATGTCCTCCTGCTGTAGGGGACCGGAGCGCCCCAGAGCCCCCGGGCTGAGGGTACCGGAGCCCTCCCCGGTGCTGAGGGGGCCTGGGCATCCCCCGTGGTTGTTGGAGCCGCCGCCGGGATGACGGGCCGAGACCTCCCAGCCGCTACTCGGCCCCGCCTCAGGCGACAGCGGCGGCGGCCCCGTCCCCACTGTCACCCGCCACCACCCCGGGGCCTGTGCCCGGCCCCACTGCCCGGACGCGGCGCGGAAGCGACGGCGGCACCGCTCGCTGCTCACCGTGCGGCGCGGGGTCCCGCGGCGGGTTGGGTCGAGTCGCAGCCGGTCGGTTGGGCACAGACACCGGGCGGGCGGGCGGATCCCCTGGGCGGCTGCCGCGGCCCCGTGTCCCGTACGGCGGCGGCGGCGAGCGGGGCGGGGCGGGCGGCACCGCTCGTCACGTGACGGCCGTGTCATCCCGCGCCGCCATCTTGTGCGCCGGGCCGGGCGGGTGGTCTGTCGGTCCGGGTAGTGCGGACTGTCCGGTGCGGGGGGTCTGTCAGTCAGACTGTCAGCCAGCCAGCCAGCCTCTCAGCCGAGGCGCTGTGCCCGTGCCGTGGGTCTGTCAGGGCGCTGCAGCCCAGCCCCTCTTCTCAGGGGAGCTACCCACCCGAGAACTCCGGGGCCCACCGTTCCTCGCTGCGAAACCCATTGGTTTTTCCTTAAAACAAACCAACTTGAAGCTTTCTGAACACGCAAAGCTTAAGAAACCCTCCAGAAATCCAGGATCAGCGTAATTTACTTGGAGCAGATGAGGCAGAGTGGGGTGCAGGGAGTTCTCACGGGAAATCTGCCTGGCATCCCAGCAGAGCTAGGCCAGACATGGCCTCTCTCTGTGCTGCCGTGATGTTTTCCACAGGGAAAAGGCAATCCAGGGTGAGAGCATCCTGCCCCGAGCCCAGAGGGTGCAGTGCTGGAGAGCACTGACCTCTGGGTCTGTGTCACTTACTTTTCAGGGACTGTTCGGCCACCCTCTTCATTATAACATCAAGAGCTCTGGAGTTGTGAAAAGTCAACTGTTAGTACTAACATCTTAGCTAAAATAAAGTCACAGGACAGTTTAGCTTGGGAGCAACCTCTGGACAATATCTTGTCCAGTAGAAAGAGGGTAAAATTCCATTTCATGAATACTAATGGCCTTGCATCCTATTTCAAGCCTTGCTCTTAACAATTTTGCTTTGTTAATATGAAGACATTGGGGCTTTTTCCTATCCAAAAAGGTGAAGAGCGTTTTGTGGTGCCCACAGACACCCCCACATGTGCTGAGCCTGGTTTCCTGCAGGTTTATTCCCCAGTGTGGGAAGATCTGCAAGGACTGATTAAAACTTCCCATAATTCAGGCATTTGTTATCTCTCCAAGGTGGTTGCTAGCCAGCAGATCATGGAGATAGCAGAGCCACACTGCATACAGCTACCCCTCTCCCAGGAACTAGGAGGATAAAAACACATGGGAGGAACTGGACGTGCTGGTATGTGACAGTTAATGTTGAGCAAGAGACGGTTTTTGCTGATCTCACCGTGTAAACATAGAGAAATCTAAAAAAATCCCCCTCACAACTTACCCTAATGAATGAGCGATTGCAGACATTACCCAAGCAACATCAAAGTTAAGCTTGCAGAAGTAGTAGTTAATGCACTGGGTCAGGTGAAACACCATTGTGACTTGGTCCTCTGCTGAGCCATTCAGAGGGAAAACTCTCCATGTGTTCAAGTTTAGAGCCCGTGTGAAAGCTGGGTGGTGAGATAAGGTCCCCTCCAACTGTAACCATTCTATGATCTGCCCTGACCTGCAGCTCTGCACTTTTTCATCAGCGCTGATAAAGAAGGGAGTTTTGTTTGACCTAACGATCCAAGCAACGGCTTTTGCCCTGTGCAAACTACTTAGGAGGGGAAATGCAAGTGGAAGGGGATGGGGAATCCAGCACAAGGTTCCACTTGACTTTTCTCCCAGCCAAACAGTATGCAGTCTGGTCTTTCACCCGGTTGTGCACAGCGCTTGCGGGCTAAACACAAATACCCCTTTTTCACCTGAATACAAAAGCAGAGTCAAAGTACCATACTGGTGTTTCACCACTCTTTGCTTGGCATCTGGAAGCCATCATGGAAATGAGTGAGAAATGCAGCTGCTGCATTGGATCACCCAACTTTTTGGCCAGCCATGCAGGCAGAGGAGAGTTTCTTCAGGTGAACAGATAGGACCAGAGCCCTCCAGAGCTGAGACAGAACTCCTTGATCTTCTCCCACAGAGCAAGAAAGCACCTTGTAAAGCCTGTGAGCAAACAAAACACTACCTTAAACAAGCAGTTTTCAGAGAGGCCACCAGCCTCCAGATGACTCTTCCCCTGCTGCACTCTTGCAGGTAGGTCCCTTCCTCCCCCTCACTCTTCTTGCCACAACCCCACTTTTAATCCAGTGACTCCATCTTTTTTGGGGTTCATCACCAGCAACAACCCAGTCCTGGACAGCTTCAGTTCTCACATCCCTGGGGAGGGATTTACTGGCGAGCAGATTTCACGCAGGCCACTCAGTTCTGGTTTTCCCCCAAGTTGACCAGCCTTAAAAGCTTGGTTTTTACCAAAGCTTTGCAAAGCTGGCTTGCATGAGCATGGCCGTGCCAGAAAGGGTTTAAGAACAGGGAATAGCTGTGCTCACCACTCCCTGCTTCATTCATCCCTGCCTCATTTCTCCTTGGAAAACAGAAAAGCTTGCGGCAAAGGCAGGCTGTCATTTCTTGCAACCCTGTTTTACTAAAGCTGTTAATAGGATTAACGCTGCTGACACTTCTCCTGGGGTAATCATGTAATAAATTCCCCCTTTCTGCAGTTGTTCCCCTGGTATGGGCATTTTCCGGCAAATAATATGAACCTGAAGACTGTGCAAATTGATCCCCAGGGAGCCTGACCCCCGTCCCCTCGTGTCCCCTCCACCCCCATTGGGAATGAAAAGGGGTCATCAGAGAGGCTTAGCAATAGCTGTCCCAGGCTGCTGCCTGCACTTAATCCTGCTTAGCCCATCATGTCCCTGAACACAGCCAGTCCCCAGCGCAGGGAACACACTGAGAGACTGCAGCACCAGATAACGTGATTTCGGGGGGCTCCCTGCGGGACGGAGGTGCCTGTTTGAGAGCAGGAGGGGGACAGCCCACAGCTCTGCCCAGCCACAGGTTGCTCCTGCTAGTGCCTTCACTTAATTGATGTATCAGAATCAACATACAGGTGACTGAATTGACAGTAAAATACTAATAGAGCACTGTCATTAATAATCACTGGGCCTTGACCGATAATAAATTAGTGATACTCAGTTCAAAGAAACCTTTTTATTCAGGTGCAATGCATTTATTAGTGCATTCATACTTTAGTAATGAACTAATGTTGAGCTACCTTAATTACCATTTCAGTAACCTTCATCAGCCCACCACACTCATCACACATACACCTTTCAGTACAGCAGCAACAGCTTATCCAGTCACTTCACTTACAACATCACTTGACCCTGTATGACATCATTTACTCACTGATTATATTTATGATATCACTTGCAACCTACATAAGTGATTCCAGCTGATGTCATTTCAGTGGGTAGCATCAGTAATTTAGTACCTTTCTCTATGACAGCATTTAAAACTAAATGGCATCATTGACTCAGTGCCTTCCTGATACCATTTTGGTGTCATTTTCACACCAAATAAATGACATCATTTATTCAGTGACTTAGACTAACCCTGAAGTTCGATGGGGCTGTACTCTGTGGCATTAATAGTCATAGAGATGGCAGGACCATTCATTGCTCCAAACTTGGACAGCACAGCCCCATGGGGCTTTGTCCTTGTCCCCTGACAGCATTAAGGACAACAGCAGCTGCAGCAGGCCAAAAAAAACAAATTAAATACATCACAGACAGAGTCAAGCAAAGGGCATGTTGCATTCACATGCCACAGTTTTAAGAAACTAACAGAGCAGTATAAATGGTGAGAACAAAAATCTTCTTCCAAAGGATGCACTAGATTCCATTTCAGCTATTTTATTATTCAAGCAAGTGATTAATGGTGAGAGGACATCTTCTTAGGTCAGCAGCAATATTATCCAGTGATTTGCATTATAAATGCAAGACCGTAGAGTCTTCCTCCATTGGTTTCAGATCATTGGAAAAATAGATAACTAATCTGGTTTTAGTGGCTGACTGCTCCTGGTTAAGACAGCCTGTGTCTTTGGAAGAAAACATGTCAAAATTTGACATAAAAGGAAAAACCTTGACAGAGGCACAGGCATTTCCCCATTTTAATAGAAGAGGAATGAAGGAAAGACAGTTCAGAGGAGATGAGTATGGTGAGGTTTTCCAGAGGTCAGCCTGGCTCCAGTCAGAGCACCCCAGTGCAGACATAGTGTCCTGGCTGGACCAGGCCATGGCTCTCTGCAGAGTCCCGGAGACCAGACATATCCATGAGCTTCAGGGCAAGAAATGGGAGAGAGCCCATGACACCACCATTTGATCCCTACACTGGATCCATACATTTCCTTCATGTCTCCTCCTGTACACACAGCCACTCCTGGCCCCTCCAGCAGCGATGAGCTTCCCCATGCTACAGCATGCAACAACCACAGGAGGTTCTTCTCTTCCCTGTTTCTGTCACTGCTTGCAGGGTTTGGTGCTCTTCTTAGGGACAAGAGCTCTGCTCTTCTCAGGTGGTTGTGTTCCCCTGAGAATGGCAGCTCCCAGGCTTTTCATATCCCTCACCCCCTTTTCTCTATCATCTCTGGCTGCAACGCTGTGCTACCTGTTGCAGGAAGCAAGCATCCACTCCCAGCAAAGCTTGTCAACACACACAAGTCTTTCCCATGCTGTACATTGCTCCCCACCAAAACAGTTCCCAGCAGCTGTTTAGGGACCTGAGTGATGTAGCCATGTTTTTTGCCAGGAAGATTTTAAAGCCAGCACTGGCATACGCTTCTCACCCCCCTTGCTGAGCAGGAAGGGAGGAGTGCAGCTGATGGAGGGCACCATGGTACCCTGTCTGTACAGGAGGGCAGCAAGCTATTCGAGGAGACAGAGGCTGCAGCATCACAACAGCAGCTTGACAGAGCTATTACCTCTGTGCTCTTTCAGGCTGCAGTACCGGTTTTGATCCAATTCACTTTCAAATTCACAGTGAAGCTGCACCTCACATGCTGCAGTGTTCGATTTTCCCCATGATGCTTGTGCTGCTCATTCAAAAGGCTTTTTTTCTTTTGCAGGGACCCCTAACATTAAATGTAAATAAATGTAGAGTGGATTTGAATCATGTCTGTGTTGCATGGCTCTGCTGTCCCTGTAAAACCTTATCAGGCAGGTCCAGGGTCTATAGCAGCCTAAGAGGTGTTAATTACAGCATGGTTAAAACTCAATTAGCCCAACCTTGCTCTGTGCAGGCAGTAGCACCAAGGTGGGGTTTCACACAGCTGTGTCTTTGCAGTGATTTGGGGAGCCCCAATTAGCACCCAGCTTCCCTGAGAGAACATTGCCAGTGGATACTCCTTGTGATCGTTTGCCAGCAAGTTTCTCCTCAGCACAGCATGCCAGATCATGTGCAAGTGGGAGGAAATGGCTTTGCAGGCACTCAGGGATGGATTTGCAGCATGGCTGCATGCTGCAGCCTGTGCTGGTGCCTTTGGGGCTCTCACTGTGCCTCAGAGTCAGGCCCTGGAACCTCTAGGACTCCTTTGGACAGGGTCCCCCTTCACCTCCTCATCTCCAGCTGAGCAAGCCCAGCACCCCCAGCATCTCCTCATATGCCCTGACCCCACCCACCACTGCCAGGGTGTCTCCAGTCCCACTCTGGTTTAGAGATCCCTCAGAGCCCCAAACTGGTCCCAGTACACTGACACAGCCTCCTCAGGGTCGAGCATTAGGCCATGCTTTCCCCATTAACCTGCCATCCATCCTGCATCAAGTTGAGAATCAGGTTGATGCCTCTAGATAGCCAAGTCACCTCATTTGGGGACCAAAAAAAGCCTGCCCAGAGCTAAACTGGGCACAGATACTGGGATGTCTACCTGCACTGGTTGCTGAGCTCTGGACTATCACCTCCATGGTGTCCAAGGAACAGGAGCAAAATGATACCAGAGATGCCTTGTCAAGATCTCCTGTGATTTTCTGCTGAACCCAGAGGTGGTGCGGTCACCCCACCTTCCCACTCAGTCCTGGGTTTTGGTCCTAGCAGCTTTTCCTGGGCTCATCCTTCACCTCACATGATTTTGGGAGTTGCCATTTGCAAATGGCTTGGGGATTTTGTCCTTCTGCAGTGCTGGCACACTGGATTTCCTCAGTTTTCCCTGCAGGGGCAGCACTTCCCTTGCAAGCCACTCTAAAGCAAGAGAGCTCTGCATTTAAAACCGATTCTTGTTCCTCACAGGCTCTGACACCAGGACTAACGCCAGCATGAGCCTGTATTGAGCAGGTGAAGTAGTCATTTATTCCAACATTCAGCTGACCACCTAAAGCTGCTTAGTGGCTTGTGTTCCAAATCACCATGCCAGCTCTACTCCCCAAATTAGAATAAGGTCTAGAAATGAAGCCTCCCCCCAATAACAACGATAATAAAGATAATGAGGTTATCCTGAGAGCATGGGCCAAAGTCTTGCTCTGCACTGGAGATCTCCAGAGCTCTGCTGTGGCTTTGCATGGCCTGATTCTAGGGGAGAAGGGGGGGCTGCAGAGGTGTCTTCTGCAAGAAGCAGCTAGAAGATCCCCCAGGTCCAACACAGTAAACATCAGACAGGCTCAAGGCTGGACACCATTGACCAAGGCCGAGCCCATCAGCAACAGTCACAGCACCTCCAGGAATCACATTTCAGAGGAAAACCACAACCAGCTGCTCTTTGCCACCAGAGAAGGAAGGAAGAAGATGTAAGAAACTACAGACACCAAGGTCAGTGAAAAAGGTGGAGATGAGGTGCTCCAGAGGGATTCCCCTGCAGCCTGTGGAGAAGACTATAGAAGATGATGGGGAGAAGAGACCCCACCTGCACCCCATGGAGATGCACATGCTGGAGCCATATGGAAGATGCTGTGACCAGCATTGGAGCAAGCTCCTGCCAGGACCTGCAGCCCGTGGAAGGAGAGACCCACACCAGAGCAAGTTTGCTAGGAGAGACTTGCACTCCATGAGCAACCAGGCTGGAGCAGTCTGGGCCTGAGAGACAGAGACATTCAGTGATTTATGACTGCACCCCACAGAAGTGACCCACACCAGGGCAGCTGGGGAAGAACTGAAGCCTTATGGGAAAGGACTCACATTGGAGAGGTTTGTGGAGGACTGTCTCCCATGGGTAGGGCCCCAAGCTGGAGATAGGGGAAGGGTGTGAGGACAACCATAGCTCCCTTCCCAGCACTGCTGCTGTCATGCCACAGCACCAGGGAATTAAGGACACAATCTAAACAGATTAAATCTCCACCTAGATCCCTCCATACCCTTGAGGGAGACACCAAATCCTCTCCTAGAACAGACTGAAGTCCTCCAACCAACTTGATAAAAATAAAATCAGGAAAATCTGTATGGCACCAGGTTCTGCATGTGAGAATGAGCATCAAATGTTATTTCAACCTCAGTACTAAGAGTTTTTACCATAACATCCTCAAAATACAAATACCTGATTAAGAGAGATAATAATAATCAGTCAAGAGAGAAATTAGGAAGCCAAGAGAGAAGCTGATGCTAAGGTTCTCATTTTAAAGGCAAATTAAGTGGAGCTAACCTACATTACCTGAAGAGGACCAGAAAATTGTACCCAAAACAGACCATGGTGGTTCAGCCTCAAACAGCAGCTGAGCACCACACACCACTCAGTTCCCGAGGAGAAACAGGCAGAGCCTCCATAGTTTGGGATAAGGACAGTTTGCTGACAAAAATCACCATGAAAGTACAACAATAACAGCCAGTTAACACTCACAGCCAGTGATAACACAGAGTACCTTACCAACCTGATGATTACAGAGTGCTGCACAATGAAAGACCCAACCTGATACCCAGCCACTCAGGCTGCTCTGGAGGCACCCAGGAACACCTGACCCCAACCAGCCCCTTTTATGGGGGAGTGATGCCAGGTGGCGTGGAAACAACCTGAGCTAACTCAGCTCACCTGGGCTGGCTGCTTGGGGAGGTTGGCTCTGGCCTGGCCAGAACCAGGACAAAACCATATAAAACTCAGAATCATATCACCACCTTGCTACTGCCAAGTGTTGGAGAAAGCCTCACTGCTTTGGGAAGGCAACAAAATTTAACACTGTGAGATGATGTTGCTTATGCCTCTGCTAAAGAAAGCAAAGGCGGCTTCAAAGTGCACGTGTCCTGTGAGTGGGTCAGATATTGCTGCAGTTTGGGCCTCCCTGGCTTGGGCTGTGAGTGCCTTTGGGACGAGATGATGATGGCAGAGATTTTGCAGGAAGAATGTAGGAAGTGGAGCAGCTCCCACCAAATTCAACAGGAGTTTTGTCCTGGAGCGCTGGTCAGATCTGTCAGTCCTATTAGCAGAATTATTCACAGGCACAAGGGCTGAGGGTTGAATGTGTTTGTTCTGCAAATTGGACTAATATTGTGAAGACCATGAAAGAAGATGTGTAACATATTTGGCCTCTTGCTGGAGGTATCTAAGATCACAGTGCATGATGTGTCCTTGAAATTCCATCAGGTCAGATCTGATTTTATGGTAACTTCCAGCTAGGAAAGACTTCCATTTCATTAATAGCAGCTGCTGTCTTTGTAACATTTAACTCATCATAAATCATAGCTAATTTTTTTTTTGCTCCTGATGTGGAAAGAGACAGCTGGAACAAAATTAAATCTGAAGCCCCTCGAGTTGGCCAAGGCACAGGCTTGCTCCTAAAGTTGCTGTGACACACGGGTGGCACGGCAGCTGGCAATGTGCTGAGACTGTGGAGAAAAATACAGATCATGGAAATGGCATCATGAGATGCCATCTAAAGCTCAGGTTAACACATCAGCCCTGTCCTAGAACAAGCTGTGAGCAGTTTACATGCCTCTCGTTAGACAGGCTGTGCACAGCAATGCCGCGCCGCTGGCTGGGGTCAGATTTGGAGCTGGTACCACTACTGCTGCGTTACCTCCTGGCCATGGTTTTCTTTGCTGTGCTCACGTGTGTAGTGATGCTGGTGTCATGACACCCTCCAGTCACGCTCCCATCCTGGGCCAGGAGCAATTATCTCTGTAGCGGTAGTTTGATTTCTGTGCTTAACCATCACTGGGGTGATATCGCTACCGTACCCGCGCCCTTGGTACAGCAGGGATATATTAGGCACGATGAGTAAGTGCCAGCAAATAGCTCCTCCGGCATCACCCACTGTCCCACGTCCCTCAGAGCGCAGCCCTGTACACCAAGAGCTGGATCGTCTTCTGACACCCGCTTAAACATACAGCAGCAATAACGCAGGGCTAATAATAATAGCACCGAGCTCAGCGCTGAGTTACGAGGAAGCTGTGGTGTTTCTGATGCAGGGAGGATGCTTGATGTCAATGTTGCACGAATAATTCATATTCAGCACGCACATGAATACAGATGTGACTTGGATGGCACGTGCAGGACATTTAGAGATGGAGATCTCATTATCCTAGCAGCAATTCAGGACTATTAAAGGGAACCTTAGGGTCTTTCATCAGTGAGACTGTAGTAGCCTAACAGAGTTAATTGCAATAAGTAAAAGATGCTCATCAAAGAACATTTTTCTCCACATAAGACCTGCTACCTACTACATCGAAAAACATGATTTGCTGAACCTTTCTCCTTCTCCCTGAGTCAAGGAGAGTAAAAGGGGGTTTGCCTCCTGTAAGGCTGGCCCTGAGCTGTGTAGCTTCGACTTGATCTTGCTGTGGGAGGAACACAGGCTGTCTTTCCTTTGCCCTTGCTTGGCTCCCTGCTCCCGTCAGTGGAGCCTGACCAGGCAGCACACATGTCTTCCTTCACCAAGCTGTAGAAACAGTGACATCTCATAGGGCAAGAGCAACCAGCCACAAGGACAAGGGAGGGAACAGCCCCAGGGCTGTGACTGAGACAGGGGACACTGCTGTCCCTCCTAACCTTCTTCACTCCAAACCCACAGTGTCACAGACTTAAATTCACAGCAAATTCTGCTTAAGTGAGTGTTACCACAAAGCATTTTGGCACGGCGTTCACAAAAGCACCATTGGTGTTTCTCCTCTGCTTTGGGCCATGTGCTGCAGACAGGAGAGTATTGCTTATATCCCTGCAAAATATCCAAGGATCAAACAGCCCATTCTAGATTATTCAAGGTTTGGACCAGAATCATGCCCAAAGCTGTCTTTTTCATGGGATGACAGTGTCACCCCAGCTCTGGACCTCTTGAGGTCCTTGAGGTCCCTACTCTGCCTCCCACTGCAGCAGGAGCCAGCTTGCATCCCATTACTGGGTGGATGCTCCTGGTCCTGCCCTGCTTGGCATTAGCAATGCAAGCCCAGGGCACACCCCTTAATGTTGGAAAACACTCTGCCTCTCCTGGCAGTGTACTGGGTTTGTTCCCTTGTACAGGCACTTCTCTGGCTTAGTTTGAAACCCACTGACCCTGAGATGCCAACATCTTTATTATCTCCATGCCCTGGGGCTGTTCTGCAAGAAGTGCAGCTGAGAGCAGCAAAGGGCTGTAATTCTCCCTTGCAAAGATTTCCTTCCAAACTAATGCAAATAAAACTGCATCTCTTCTTGCACTGGACAGAAAGCCTCCCTGGGAGCTGGACATGTGATTTCTTTCCTTTTGCTGCCCCTTGGAGCCTTTCTTGGGTGTTTTGTCTGAGATGGTCCCTATACCCTTCTCCGCCTGATGCTGTGCTCCCAGAATGCAACTCCCATCATGCTGGTTGCGCTCCTCTGCGCCCCAGAGCTGCTTTTATACCATTGGAAAGATCAAAGACACCTAGAGATAAATCTCTGTATTTAAGTGTAATTTGTCCTGAAATTGTTGGTTTGGGAACATTGGTGAGTTCACATCTGGACTGGCACTCCTGCCAGGTCTCCTAGTCACAATGCTCCCTCTCAGCCAGCTCACTGGGTTCAGTCTTGGCTCATTTTCCTGGAAAAAGTCACCCATAACCATAATCTTTCTTCTGGCAATGACCACATGCTTCTCAGGGTTGTTTGTTTTGCCAGTACAAGGGCTTCAGTACCATCTCTGTCCTTGTGGATCTAGCTGCCCTCAGCTATTTCTGGGTTCTCCCACAAGTCTCCTATAAAACCTTTAGAAAACAGCTTAGAATAGATGCCTCCTTCTCCCATTGGAGACCAAAGATGTATACGGGCACGATGGCTATTTCCATGGACAGCAGAGAGCAAACTGAAGCAATTTTGCTGACTCCAGTCTCAAGAAATACCTCGTTTTGTCTGTGTGCTCCTAAACAATTAGAAAAGGGTCAATTAGAAAGGACTATTCCAACACCCCACCCCCGCTACCACCACCCCCCCCCCCCAAGTTCAACAAGCACGTCTAGTTCATATAGGAATGGCCATATGGAGTCAGACATGAAGTCCCATATGTCTCTGCTGGGGCGTACAGAGCACAAAGCTGCTGGAGCGAGACTTCCCCGGTGCTGCAGGGCTTCTCATAGGTTCTCTTTGTGTTTAACAGCCCGTGATTATTTTCAGCTAAAAATAAGCTGCTCAAAGGTCTTGGAAGAATTAGCTTTCCCATGCCAAGAAGAAGCGCTGACTTTCTGTGTCAGCTCAAAGTTATTCTCAGTAATGAATTAGCCCTTGTTCAGACCACACGTACTGTAATGGGCTCCTTGACTCCTCCTGCCTTGCTCACAGCCGCTTCAGAAGCCAAACGCTGGGGAGTCAAACGGGAGACTGCGGGGGAAAAGAACACTTATCACCATCTCGAGATTATCCAAGATGAGATCTCCAGCCCTGGCTGGCAGAGTCAGAGCTTGTGCAAAGCATCTTTGTTTAGTGCTAAATAAAATTGTCGTAGCGCGATAGTTTCAAATGCAGCCGTTTCTCCTCAGGAAATAAACAGCTCATCAGAAAATTACCTGTTCATGGGCAAGAAGATTTGTAACGGCTGCAGAAGCTACACAAGGGTTTTCAGGCTGCCCTCAGCAGCTTTGGCATGACCAGAAAAGCCTGTGCAGGATCTTTAAACACACAGACCACAAGTGTTTTGTTCTGTGTCCACTTAAATCAGAGTAAAAATACGCTGGCGACAGAGGGAACAGACCGACTTTTAACATATTCAACGGGATAGACAACTGCCGACTGAATTTTACCTTATGAGAAGTTTGAATGGGGTTTCAGAATTCTGGGGTGAGGTAAGGATGGCACAGGCCACCATTTCAAGTGAGACTGTTTTGTAAACTTGCTCTGCAAAAGCAGGCAGTGTCTGTTTGTAGTAAGGCGTCTCCTTCAACCTCAAACCATAGCTGGAATTTCTCATGCCAAAATGACAGGGAAGCTAAGCCAGAGGGTTTTATGAAGAGGAGCAAACTGCAAACTTTTTGTGGAAGAGGGATTTTATTTAATTTTTTTTTTACAGTGAGCAACAAAATCCGAGTGTCACCTTTTTTATTTTAATCTTATTCCAACCCCATGATTTTCTAAAAATAGACTCACTCAACAGGAATGTCACATTCATCTTGATTCAACTGATGATATTTACACTTTTGCATTGGATGGGATTCATTTTCCCAGCCTCTTAATGCAGCATGTGATTATTACGTATCTTTACCACGCACAGAGACGTCTATTTTCTGTCTCAGAAAGGAAAGCAACTGGCATTTTAAATTCCTGAATGACTATTGTAGGTGGCTGTTTTTTCATAAAGATTAAGGAATTCCTTTAAATATGACAAGTGGTTGTAAGACGCCCTTTTGTACTAAGTTCACAAGTGAATTTGTGTGAAGTTGTGTGTCTATTGAAGAACATTTTCCACGCCCCAGAGGCACATGTAACATTGTATTATGGAGTAAAGGTGCTGCGGCTCCCCAAGGCAACACCTCGTACAGCTAATGCCAGGGGTAAGGTGTGCTCAGATTTCAGTAAGGCTCATTTCACATCCGCATCCAAAGACAGGCAGCCAGTGCCTGAGTAAAAAGGGAGCCAGTGACAGGCAGTGAAGCAAAGTAAATCATTATCCTGGCATTTCAGAACCACAGAATCTCCCGAGTTGGAAGGGACCCATAAGGACCAACAAGTCCAACTCCTAGCTGCACACAGGCCCAGCCAAGTCAGAACATGGGACTGAAGGTATCATCTGGATGCTTCTTGCCCTCAGCCCAGCTCGGTGCTGTGACCCCTTCCCTGGGGAGCCTGTGTCAGTGCCCGACCCCCCTTTCAGTACAGAACATCCAACCTGAACCTCCCTTGTCACAGCTTCATGCTGTTCCCTTGGGTTTTGTTCCTGGTCCCCAAAGAGAGGAGATCGGTGCCTGCCTCTTCGCTCCCCCTCGTCAGGAAGCCACAGACCATGATGATGAATCCCCTCAGCCTCCTCTTCTCCAGGCTGTACAAACGCAGGGACTTTAGACTCTCTTCCCAAGACTTCCCCCCTCCAGACCATTTGTCATTCCCTTTGCCCTCCCCTGGATGCTCTCCAATATTTCTATGTCCCTCTTGTACTGTGGCACCCAAAACTGCACCCAGTACTCAAGGTGAGGCTGCACCAGAGCCGCGTAGTGTGGGACAATCCCCTCCCTGGACTGGTTGGCCAAGCCGTGTTTGGTGCACCCCAGGATTCGGCTGGCACTCCTGGCTGCCTGGGCACACTGCTGGCTCATGGGTAACTGGCTGTTAACCAAGACCCCCAAATCCCTCTCAGCACAGCTGGCCCTCACTGTCTGATCTTCCAGGCTGGATGTGCAACCAGGATCACCCCTTCCCAGGTACAGAATCCAGCACTTGCCTCTGTTAAACCTCATGCTGTTGGTGATTGCCCAGCCCTGTCCAGGTCTTTCTGCAAGGCTTCTCCACCCTCAGCGGAGTCAACAGCTCCTCCAAATTTGGTGTCATCACTTAAGACACCCTCCATTCCTGTGTCCTTCTAGTCCTAGTCCTTTAAGTAAAAGACTGTACAAAATCAATATGCAGCCATGCGCCACTGACATCTCACATGCAAAAGAGAATTCTAGTGAGGGGAATCTGCCAAAAGGAAAAGATTTTATCCTGGCATGAGTGAAGGAAACACAGACATTTAATCAAGGTCAAGAAAGCCAAAACAGATTAAGATCTCCCATTCTGCACAGCACTGTTTCCCCAGTGATAAAAGCAGCGACTTAGAAATGAGACTCTACAGCTTACGAAACACTGAATCCTCCTGAACACAGACCTTGAATACATCACACTGGAACTCACAGACCCCAAAGACAGCAAGAAGAAAAATGCTTGAGTTTGACCATGTTACCCAGCAGCACTTCTCCACATGCAGCATGTTTCTGTATAAAACCACCCACAAAGGTTCGCTTCCTCATCTGTGTAGATCACAGCACCAGAGAAAATCTTTACTAGACCATTAATTTTGCAGTTTGAGGGATTTGAGTAAGACCCTTGACTGGTTTGTTTTCCCTTCTTTTACAAGTGTTCCCTGTTTCATGAACTGTTTCTGAAGTTTCCCTGACACCCCCCCACCCAGGATGGTGACCCCCTCACCTCCCCAGGGGAAGGTGTGCTACCCCGCATGCAACCTGAACCCCGCAGGCTACAATCTGGGGCCGGAGCCCCTCATTGCATCGCCTGTTGCAGCCATGAAAGGTTTGGCTCTGATCTCTCTCTAACCGAACAGACTCTGCAAACATCCAGGGACCTGAGGAGGAGTAAAGCACTGTCTGGAAGTCTACAGCAGTCCCAAGCAGTATCTAGATGCATTATTTCCCTTTTTTTTTTCCCTTCCAAGTTTGAGTGAATTCCTCATGCGTACGAATCCTTCACACACGTATAAAGAAAATAAGATGATTTTTGTAGCTCTTTGCTTTCAGCAAAAGGCGTTCCCAAAGCAGGACATATTAGCACTGTTTCCCTGCCCTCCCTCTCTGTAGACCCATGCCCCAAGCACTGTTATTGCACTGTGCAGCACTTTTCAATCCTGTGTAAAGAAGAGTAAATTAATTTACCTTAATGAATGGCAAATCCAACCTGCAACACCCTTTTCTTTTATCCAAGCTGGCAGCATTAATGACATAAACAGATTCTGAGGGGCAAGCAGACAAAAGGTTTTAATTTGTTGCCACAGACTTCAAGGGGGAAGTTAAGGATTTTCTAAACAAAAGGCTAAGGCTGGGCTGACTCCAGCTGAATGCCTCTTTCTGCTCATTTTCCTTTTGTGTTGGGACTGCAAACGGTGCTAAAAGAAAGACCCCGATGAGCCAAGTGCCAGCTCATTCCCGTTACTGAAATCTGCACTCTGAAACACAGGAAGGATCCACTGAGCTCTGGGCAAAGCCGCAAAGCGAGTTGTCATGTGTCCTCTGCTGAGCTCTGTTTGCCAGCAGTCTCAGCCTGGTTTCGGGTAGGGTAAAGCCTTTCCAAAAGCATACACGGGTTTTAGGGTTTGTTTGCAGCCCACACTGCCAGGAAAGCATGAACACAGCTAAATACACCAGAGCTAACACCAAACAGACTGGGAACGCAGGAAATAGATCTGCAGTTGCTCTGAGTGTGAGATTTATTGACACATCCTGCCCTTGCTACCATAACCACGATGTGCTTCTGACAGGGCTGCAGCCTTTGGGAAGGGCAGAACAAACATCTGTCTTCATTTTAGCATAGGAGGGATCTAGCAGATACTTGCTTCTCCTCTGGTGGGAGGGTGCTGGCAAGTACCGTCACCTCTCTGGCCTCCTAATGCCTCACTGCCTCTCAAATCTGGATGAGAAGAAAGCTAGGCTTCACAAAACGGGGCAGTGAAGAGCACATGGAGAAGAAAAGTGAGCCAGCAGGAAGTTGTTACCTCCCATGGTGGAGGGAAGTTATAAAATTACCTTAAATTGCCTCCAAACTTCTCGGAGGCCCCAAGAAACATCTGCAAAACAGTTCTCTTACTTCCATCAGCAGAGAAAAGTTAAGTTGGTCCAGGTTCTTCTAATGATAATGTGGGTGATCAACACTTTTTTAAAGAAAAGGAAATAAAAAATGTAGAGGGAAGTTAAAAGCAGCATCATAAGGATGATTTACTGCATTCGGCTGAGAGAAATGTTACCAGACAACATTTTATTTACTGAATCTATTAAAAAGGTGTCTTGGTCATGAAGAAAATCTGTCTTAGATGACTGTGGCAATTTTAGAAAGCTGCTGACCAGCTGTGACTGTAGATCTGCTGAATAAATTGCAAACTGCCCCTGCTTCCAGGTCTTTGTCCCAAATGATTTAACAAGATGTATCTTTGAATGCAGTTGGATTCATTTCACGCCAACTCCTGACACTGAGTTTTTCTGAAGCTCTTTCAGAGCTTTTCCATCCCTCTTTTTGCACTGGTCAGGGGTTCTCACGCTATCGGCATTGTCACTGTAACATCCATCAGGCTCACCTCTATGCACAGCAAGATCATGGAGCAGATCCTCCTGGAGACTATGCTCAGGCACATGGAAAGTAAGAAGGAGATTGGTGACAGCCAAAGGCTTCACCAAGGGCAAATCCAGCCTGAAAAATCTGGTGGCCTTCTATGGTGGGTTTACAGCATTAGTGGGTAAGGGAAGAGTGACAGATGTCATCTGCCTGGATTTGTACAAAGTATTTGACACTGTCTGGCATGACATCCTTGCCTCTAGATTGGAGAGACATGGATTCGACAGATGGACCCCTCAGTGGATTAGGAATCGGCTGGAGGGTCGCACTCAAAGAGCTGCGGTCAGTGGCTTGGTGTCCAAATTGAGACCAGTGGTGTTCCTCAGGGGTCGGTACTGGAACCAGTGCTGTGTAACACCTTTGTTGGTGACATGGACAGTGGGATCGAGTGCACCCTCAGCGGTTCACTGATGACACCAAGCTGTGTGGTGGGTTGACATGCTGGAGGGGAGAGATGCCTTCCAGAAGGACCTGAACAAGCTGGAGAGGTGGAACCACATGAACTGCACGAAGTTCAACAAGGCCATATGCAAGGTCCTGCACATGGGTTGGCGCAGTCTCAAGCACAACCATGAGTGGGTGGAGAATAGATGGAGAGCAGCCCTGAGGAGGACATGGGAGTGGTGGTTGATATAAAGCTCAATATGACCCAGCAATGTGTTCCATCAGCCCAGAAAGCCAATGGTGTCCAGGAAAGCTGGAGAGGAACTGGTTATCAAGGAGCAGAGTGATAAGACAAGAAGTAATGGGTTTAAACTTAAAAAGGGTAGATTTAGGTTACATATTAAGAAGAAATCTGTCCCAGGGAGGGTGTCCAGAGATGCTGTGGCTGCCCCTGGATCCCTGGCAGGGTTCAAGGCCAAGTCAGATGGGGCTTTGGGTACCCTGGGCTAGTAGAGGGTGTCTCTGTCCGTGGCAGGGGTTTATGTCCCTGAAGGTGAGGGCTTTGAGGTCCCTTCCCACGCAAACTATTCTTTGATTCTGTGATTCTATGATCCCCATTGTCTTGGCAAGAAGCTTGGGCATAAAGCATGCTGCAGGCTCAAAGCTCTGACTGGAAGCTGAGTAGAACAGGGCATGGGACCAAAGCATCATGTCTCATCGAGCTCAGTATCTACCATAAGAGGCAGGCAAACCACCTCATTCCTCTTACTGAGCTTGGTAAATTTATCTTCAGGTCAGCTAAGTCATTTACTGCTGGAAGGCAGTTCCCAAAGCTGCCCTTCCCAGATCAGAAATCTGCTGTCATCCAACCCATGTTTACTCATGTCTTGCTTGCCCCCATCTGAGTGTCCTCTCATAAGACACACACCACCCCAGCAGCACTTCTGTGCAACTTCTGCACATGGATCAGCGTGGCTGGGGACGGCCAGCACTGTGCACACAGCTTCCCAGGTGTGAAGGCAGCAATACCAGGTGTGGGTAGCGCTAATCTTTCCCTATCTCTACTGATAATGTCTCTCCTGACCCAAGTTAAACTCGTGTTTGCCGTTACATGGCTGCGCCGCACGGATGGCTCACAGTTGCCTGTAGATCAGCTGGTCTGTTTGAGCCTTTCTCTTCCTTTGTTATTTTGAGCTGATTAGTTTGCAGTAGAAATCCCTGTCATGTGCTACAGGAGCACAATTTTTCACTGTTAAATTTCAGCCCTTCTCCAACTGGTTGCTCTTTGTGCTTGGGTCACTGCCAAGCTTTGAGCTGCCAGCGGACTTTATTATTAGGGCCTTCTTTTGGCCATCCAAACCCAAATCCAGTCTGACAGAACCATACAAAAAAGGCTGCCATTGGATTAAGTGTTACACTCACCAATTCTTTCATCATTCACTGTTCTAACTAGTCCCTTGCCTTGAGCATGTTATGATCTTCGAGCTTCTTTCTTCCTTCTATTTGGTGAAAACACAACCCAGACTTTTACATTTCCAATACGCAGAGCACACATCCACACTGGGTAGTTGCTCTCCCATTCTTACTTATACGGAAAAAGAAATTGCTATTTATTTTTATTCTTGGAGAACCCAATTTGGCTCAATTTTGAGGGTTTCTGAATTTATTGCTGCTTTTTTTCAAACTTAAAGCCATTCCACAGTTGGAGTGTGTTTTCTGTATGGAATCACACTGCTCAAGAACAAGAAGGGCTTGCCATGCTCCAGGAAGACAAGCCACATAATTATGGGGCTGTCGTGCTGATGGAGCTGCCCACACAAGGTGAAGCCACACTGCAAGACCAGAAACTCTGCTTGCAAAGAGGTCAAGCCGCTTATGATCCCCAAAGGTTTCCTTATTGTCTGGGAGAACAAGCCATGTGACACACAGCCTCATTGCAACAGAGCCGCGCTGATCAACCTGTTTAATCACCATCACACTGGAAGGGAGAGACCTGAGCCGTGAACCCAGGCATGTTATAGAGCTCAGGGTTTCAGAGAGCTCCTTGCTCCCCATACGTGACCAAACGCGACTGATATCCCAACCGCCGGGTGGCAAAAGGCCCTGAGGTGTGAGCACAGTTACCAAGATGTGGTTGTACTTGGGGTTAGTCAAGGGATGGCCTTTGCCATCAGCAAGCAGGCGGTGGTTCCACCCTAATTATAAACCATTTAAATGAACTGGCCAGATAGAAAAACAGGTCCAGGGAGCTTGGGAAAAGACTTTGACCCCGACCTCAAGGAGATCCTATTGAGGAGCACTAAAGCAGCCACCCTTTGCAGTGGGAGGGAAGGACCAGATAAGTGATCGCCAAGCCATCTGGTTATAGACCTCCCACTGATAACTGTTGACAAATCACGGTGCTGTAAATCCCAAACCAGAGTGACATTCAAGTCAGATAGCAATCGAACATATTAGGAGATGCTCTCTTCATGAAGCTGGAGTGGATGAGATCTGAACTCAACCCTTTCTGCAGAAAGCAGTAATTACCAATCCATGCATTGTTCCTTTTTCCAGTTGCTAGCCAAAATGTGGTATCAGCCACAACCCTTTTCCATATAGAAACAAATGTGTTTCTACTCCCTGCTCACATGCACTGAAGACAAAGGACTCCCCAAATGAACAAGCAAGTGCCTCTGACGAGCCTATACTTAAAAAGGGAGCAGCAAGGATCTGACAGTGGGGAAGGACTGTTTGTAAGGCCATGGAGCGATAGGACAAGAGCCAATGGTTTAAAGTAGAGCAGGGCAGGTTTAGATGAGACATTAGGAGGAAGTTCTTCCCTCCGAGGGTGGTGAGACCCTGACACAGGTTGCACAGAGATGAGGTGGAGGCCCCATCCCTGGAGACATCCAAGGTCAGGTTTGACAAAGCTCTAAGCAACCTGCTGTTGTTCAGGGTGTCCCTGGTCACTGCAGGGGTGGGACTAGATGGCCTTTGAGGGTCCCCTCCAATCCAATGTAGTCTGGGATTCAGTGTGTTCCTAGGGTACAAAAACATACATCCAAAGTGAGACCCAATTTGCTGACATGCACTGGAGACCAGAGATGTAATGCCAACTGACAGGATCAACAGCCCAGTTTCTGGATGCCACCATCTCGCCCAGCAGCAGCAGCAATTCAGTTTTGCTTGCGGAGCACAAACACAAGCCACTGCATATGAGCCAGTGAAGCTCACAGGGAAGAGGATCACCCTCCTCAGGGGAGAAATAAAAGCAGCTCGCTGACATTACTGAGTGCACTAGAAACTCCCAAAGCTAATAATGTGCTGGCACGTCACCTCCCAGTGTGAAGGCATGACCCAAAAGCCAGCTGAGTTGCTCCAAACCCATACCCTCTGCCTCCCCTGAGCCTCCGCCAGGCCACCTCACCTTTCTGTCCCTCTTTATGCCACATCAAGTTCACTATCTGCTTGGCTCTACCCCCACTTTCCCCCGCCCCCCCCCCCCTCCCCCAGGCCAAGAGGCAGAACATAAGCATATCTCATGCAGATCTTCACACCCCAATTGCTGTCTGTGCCTTGACAAAGCTGAGCCTAGCCCCAGCCTGCAGCCCCTCCACTGCTGCCGACAGCCAGTGACAGTGTGTCTGCTGGGTAAGATAGAACTGGGTGGTCTGGAGCATGCGGTGCCTTTGGATCTTGCTTGTTGGTTTTACTTTCTGTGTTTAAAAGTTGAAATTCACTTACTTATAGAGAAGAAATAACTAAACACCAAATGGATAGAGAATAGCTTTCTGCTCTGAGCCACCTCTGCTGAAGCCATGAAGATGACACCCAACAATGAGGCACAGGCATCCAAACAGCACCACTCCCATGTTTCCTATGTCCCTATTCCTTTGGAACTGTGAAGCTCAAAGGCTGACAACCACTTCTCCTATTTCTTCCCTTAAAACTATGGCTGGCCATCAGGTAATAAGGAATGGCTGGCTGCCAGCCAGCGGGAAGGCATCCTTGCTTTAGGATAATCCTTGAAAATAATGAAAATGAAAGGACAGGTTGCGTGAGAAAGAAAACAGAACACAAAATTAGAAGCCAATACTTTTTTCTCCCTAGACCATGTAATTAATATTATTTGTTTTAAAAGCAGTTTATGGAAAGCTGAAACCTAGAACTGTTCCTTACTTCAACAGCTACAGAGAGTGAATTCTGTACTATTTGAATTATCCAAAGGCAATGTGAGGAGTTTCTTCACTCCTGAAAAGAGCAGCTAATACCATACATTCAGCTGGGGACTTAATAAAATGTGTTTTCTCTGCCCTTTGACTGCTAAAGAAATGTTACTGGTAACCACAGGCCATCAAAGCACTGAGGAACAGGAAAGCTTTATAAGAAAAAAGGTGTTTTTCAGAAGAGGTTATCTCATTAACCTTCTCAGTTGCATTTCAAACATAGCTTGGCTTGGAAATTGTTGCATGTCTAAGGAAAATCCATTGAAGAAGTGGAAGAAAGGAAATTATTCAGGATAGTTCTTTGAAACTGATATGACTGGTCTGCAAGAGAACAAAAAAATGCTGGTGAATGGAAATGTGACTTATGAATGGAAATGTGACTTACGAATTAACCACCCCCAGCATCATTGTACTTTAAGACAGGAAGAAATTTAAAAAGAGAACAAAAGAGAGAACAATTTGATACAGTTGCATTTGGAATGGGCATGTTTGTAATATTTTTAAAATTCTAATTTAAACATAAAAAAGGCATGGTAAGATCAAAACCCAACCAACCAACCAGACACCACAATGCTTGTGGAGGGTGAAAATGCCAACTTGGCTGCTGGATAAATGCTTTGTCTAGAGTTGCAAGGTATGAACTGGAGCTGTTCTCCAGAAAGAAGAAAATGCTCTATGCAAGATCAAGTCTTGAAGGAGAAAAAGTGGTATTTTCAGCACCCAGAGACTGCACTTCAAGTGGCATCAGGCAGGTTGGTACCTAAGCCCTTTCTACCTTGACCTGTTTGTCCCTGACTCATGGCGGAGCTATCCGAGCAATGATGTTCACATACCTCACCTGAGGCTGCGTAGGCTGCAGAGTCATCTGGTCTTTCTTCATCTTACTTGTGAGGGTGACAAACAACAAACTTCCATTCCATCAGCCATCCAAAGGATCACACGTTTTCAGCAGAGAGCAGCACTCAAAAATTTCCTGTGACCCGAGGCCACAAAAGCCTCTATAGACTCACTCTGTAAAATATGAAATATGTTATAAAGAAAGGTCTTTCTCTTAACATTTTCAAAAATATACTAAGAAGGGGAAATGATTAGAGCTGACCCCTCATAGAATGGTATGTTATTGATAAGGTTTTACTTGATATGTAGAAAAAAAATCCTGTGAAAGCCATTCAAAATACATAACTGAACAATTTAATGTGTTAAGATAGGGGGATCTGTCTGCACTTGACAACTCAGGGCATAGAATTCCCTTTCTGGAATGGATCCCATGATTGCAAATCAGTTTTTATTTATTTACCTTTTAAATCCACATTCCTACTATCTGAAGCTTTACAGTCTCTAACAAAAACCTCCCTGACTCCTTTTTTCTCCCTCAAACATGCAAGCTCATGTGCACACTGCTGTTTTGTGCAAAGTAATTTTCCTAACAGAACCAGTCACAGATTCGTTACAGCAGAGAATTATGTAGAAGATGGCATTTATATTTTTCTTGGTATTTTATAAAATACCTTCAGTAGGTTCTGAAACAAGTCAGTATTTTCAGAAAAGTGCACTGCAAATAGGTTCATGCTGATTTGTTATAGATGACATGCTAGAAATGACTTGTGGTTAGACGTGGCTAATATAAACTGAAGAAGATCATGCAAAATTATGATGGAGCATTTGTGTTTTTCCCCCTCTGGACTTCTTTTCAAGCAGAAAACCCACATGACCTCTGCACTGCTCCTGAAATGCTTGCTTACAAATTTAGCCCACCTTTGTAAAATTGGAAAGCTCACAGGAATAATTTTTGAGAAACCGTTTACATCTAAAAGAGCTGTACCAGACAAATGAGCAGAACACTTTTCTTTGCCTCACTGATGTTGAAATACCACAATTTTATAGTAGACAGTGTCCTTCTCCATATTTCTTTTTTAACAGTAACCATTAGCATCACCTTCTTACACAAACGTGTTTTCTGTGTTTAAGCCGAGCCCTTTCCAGCACAGCTCCATGATCAGGGAAATGCAGCTGCAGTCATGAGAAGTTTATCTGCTTAACATGCTAGCAATTAAAATTAGGCCCAGTGGGTGTCCTGACTCGCCACTGGGGAGACTGTCTTCTGAATCATCATGGGGCTGTTCACCATTCCTTCAGACCCTTTGGTGTAGCTTCAAGGCAGCAGTGAAGTCCTGGTGATGCATGGAATGACAGAAAATGGTGTGAGGAATACTGGTGTAAAGTCACCCTGTGCATGAAAGCACTCCTTGGGGTATTTTAATTTTAAATATTAAATAAAAGTCTAGTCTAGGAACTAGCTGTATCCTGTGCAGAACGGGAAATGTGCTGTTAGGTTTTTACATGTTTGCTCAAAACAATCTGTTGTGTCCTGATAGAGATCGGACTTTGCACCTCTCTCCCAAAGTTACTATTGTGAATATTCCTGATCTCTAACTTTACAGAGAGAAATTTGACTTAGGTTATGAGTGCCAAACTTGTCTGCCTCTCAGCACTGCAAAGAGCCCAAAAACTTAAAACCACTTTTTCCTAGATTTTTCTTTCCCCTTTCTTTGCCTACTCTGTTTGAGCTTTAGCATATCATTACATTATCACTTGTTTTGCTTATTGATGAGGTGGGACATGTAGTTTCCAACAGAATTTCACTAAACACATCATGAAAATCTATTTATTCAGTGAAAATTCTCAACTGTATAAGCAACAGCCTTACTGAGTAAAGTACCTAAGCTTTCTGTGTCTAAAGCATAGGTCTCCTTGCTGTGGCGCCAAGTGTTAAGCCCTTTTCCTAAGACTTGAGATGTTTTTGTTACCCTCAAGCCTTGCTTCTGCAGCAAATAACTCAGTTTCCTTAGCTACAAGCAGATAGCTATTTTGTAACAAGTGATTTCTTCAAAATCTCTTGAAAAAAAAAATACCATCAACAATAGGAATGCTGTGCTGGGGGATGTTTTGCTTATCCTTTTTTCCAAGCTGTTTTATAACCCGAAGCATCACCAGCGCACTCAGGCTTTTCCACAGGATGTCTCTTTTTATTCTTTCATTTTCTAAGCCTTTCTAAGCTTTTCTGGATAGGTCATTATGCTGCTGTCATGCTCTGTTGCCAGTGATGCCAGCAGGATGAGAGGATTACAACCTGTACGGATGGCTCTCTGTGCACTGCTCCTGGCTGGATTTGCCCCGAGCTCCAAACTTCACATTTCCGCTGGTTCATCTTTTACACAGCCACAAATTTCCACCTGAACCCACATCTGCTGGGAACACATAAGACCCTGTGCTAAAAACCCCTGGCACCCCGCACTGCCCTTCACCTGCTGTGCCATCCCCGGCAGCAGCAATCCACAATCCCTCTCTCAGGAACGCTGCCTGCCTTTTTAGGTGGAATTCAACAGCTTTTGGGTAGAAAGATTCAAAAACACCCTTGAAAGCCCCGTCTTAGCTTTGCTCTCTGAATGCATTGGAATGGAGGACAATGCAGCCCATGTTAGTGGCCGAGCCCGGCCACAGTGGGTGCAAGGGTGGATGAGGAGCGGGGTCTTCAGCATCATGAGAGGCTGAAGAAAATACCTGGCTGGTTTTTTGTTTTTTTTTTTTTTTTTTTTAATTTTGCACAGGGATGAAGCCCTGAAGGGATCTAGCCCAAGCTGAGAGGAGCGGCCCCTGCCTCACCCGGGGCTGCCTCTTCATCTGGCAGGGTGCTCACCCGAGGAAGGAACAAGGCAGGAGGGCACACGGGAACCCGGGAGCTTTAGTGTCGTGAGGAGGCATAAATGGGTCCGAAAAAACCGTTTCTTTTCCACACGGGCACAGCCCCGAAGGGAGGCAGCCTGGCCTGGGGGCAGGCAACCCGGCCTAGAGGAATACACCTCCCCCCACGACCCCCTTTCCCTGGCTCTGAGCCGCCTCAGCTGAGGCGCAGCCCCCGAGGCGAGGGGAGGGGAGGGGAGGGCGAGAGGGGGCGGTTCCGCTCCGCCTCTTCCTGCGAGAACCGCGCAGTTGCCGCCATGGCGCCGAGCGGGATGGCAGCTCCTGTGTTCTCAGCTGCCCTTCTCCTGCTGCCGCTGGCCAGTGCAGGGTTGAGCGGCTACTTCGGTACCAAGTCCCGCTACGAGGAGGTGAACCCGCACCTGGTGCGCGATCCGCTGTCGCTGGGTTCCGCCGCCGGGTCGCGGCTGCCCGCCGCCTGCGCGCCGCTGCAGCTCCGCGCTCTGGTCCGCCACGGCACCCGTTACCCCACGGCCGGGCAGATCCGCCGCTTGGGCGAGCTCCACGGCCGCCTCCTCCGCCGGCCCGCCGCCGCGGCGGCAGCCTGTCCCGCCGCCGCCGACCTGGCCGCCTGGCAGATGTGGTACGAGGAGAGCCTCGACGGGCGGCTGGCGCCGCAGGGCCGGCGCGACATGGAGCACCTGGCCCGCCGCTTGGCCGCCCGCTTCCCCGCCCTCTTCGCCGCCCGGCGCCGCCTGGTGCTGGCCAGTAGCTCCAAGCACCGCTGCCGGCAGAGCGGGGCCGCATTCCGCCGAGGGCTCGGGCCCTCCCTCAGCTTCGGCAGCGACGGTAAGCCCGGAGCACCCCCCGCCACACGCACGCTTCCCTGAGGGGAACCGCCGCGCCGTGCCTGGGGAGTGCGAGGACAGGCTGCGGGAAGCCCTCTGCCCTGCCCTGGGGCTGAGGGGAGCCGTGAGGCCGGTCCCATGTCCGCCGTCCCAGGCTGAGGGCGATTCCGCACCTTGTAGGTACTGTGGGGGGCTGTCCCCGGGAGGGTGGCTGTGCCCGGGGACCGCTGGGGCCAGCAGTACTGCTCTCGGCCGCTTCCCTGAAGGCTGTGTTTGCTTTCAGAGGAGGAGGTTGAAGTTAACGATTCCTTGATGCGGTTCTTCGATCACTGTGCCAAGTTTGTCGCCTTGGTGGAAGAGAACGATGCGGCCATGTGCCAGGTGAATGCCTTCAAAGAGGGGTCAGAGATGAAGAAGGTTTTGGAGAAGGTGGCCAGTGCCTTATGTCTGCCGGTGGAGGAGCTGAACGCAGGTAAAGAACCTCTGTTGCAGGTGGCTTTGGCTTTGAGTCTGGCTGAGAACAACTTATGAGATGCTGTGTAGTTACGCAGACTAGGTAATTTAAAATACTCTGTCAATCTGTGACGTTGGCTCTAATTAAATGTGTGAGACTAAACATGGATTGGTGTTGAAGTAATGAGTGCTTGTTAGTCAGTGGTCAGAAGAGAAAGGCGTTTGAAAATATATTTCCTACAGATTAAATCAACTTTACCTGTGCTTGGATGGGTACAACTGCGTTTTTTTGGGTTTTTTAAATTCTCATTTGTCAAGCAGATGAAGCTTTTGTGAACCCTGTTAAATTTAAACACACAAGTGACTTCAGGAAAAGGTGGACCTCTATGTCTGCATTGTAACTTGACATGCCAGGTTTCCCTATGTGATCAAGTGGTGGGAACTCCCCAAAATAGCTGTTGCTCTCCTCTCCAGCATGTCCCTAAAGCCACAATCCCAAAAGTTGCAGCACGCCACTGTTCAAATTCAGCCACTAATATGAAGGATGAGTAGTGGTAGTCAGAGGCTGTGCTGTATTCAACAGACACACCTTCCTTGTGTTGACTGTTTGTGGTGATGACACACTAGCAATTATTGCCTGTAGCATGTACATCAGCAGATGTGCAGCATTTGATGTGAAACGCTCTTGTTTCCCTCTTAAAGCAACATAATGTGAAAAGCTTGCTGTCTGAAACTTGGATTTTGCTCAATGATGCCTTTGAAAACTTATTTTTGGTGCTTGGCCTTTGGACTGGCACTTGTTTATTGGGTCACGGTGTTTGCATTGCTAAATTGTAATTGCATTCCATTTTAGAGGCAAATTGAGAGAAAGTTACTACTTCTGTAGTGATGGCTTACCTTTTTTGCTTGCTTGCTGCCTTTATTGCAGATCTTGTTCAAGTGGCTTTTCTCACCTGCTCGTATGAGTTGGCTATAAAAAATGTGACCTCACCATGGTGTTCGCTCTTCAGTGAAGAAGATGCCAAGGTAGGTGCTAAGTGGGAGAGGTATTTGAGAAGCCTTTAGAAGATGCCTTAGTGTTCACATACAACTCTTTGCACGGAGTTGCATGCCCTTTATTTTTCAGTCTAGCAAAGTGCTTTGGTCTCCCAGAGAGCTCTGGATTATTTGAGTAGCAAGACTGAAATACCCTTCTTCATTCAGACTTAAAGACCGGTGTAGTCTTGATTTGACCTGATTAAAATGATTGTTTACTGTTGTGCTTGGTTCTTACATGCTTTTATTTTTGTAACATCAGAAATGCCCCAGACAGCTGTTTTGCATATTATAATCATATGGTGAAGTGCCTCGATGGCAGAGGACATCAGATGAGGTCTTCTACATTCTTTAAGGCTTTCTATATGTTTTTGGGGACTCTCAGATGTCTAAGCCTAATGCCTGTTAATGAAACTAGTAGAACCCAGATGTATGAGACTTATGTTGGTTCTTCTTTCAAAAGTACCTGATGTGCCCTTTGAAGGGATCAAAAGAAGATGTAAGAATGATGTCATTTATCTGGCACTCCAAAATGTGTTCAGTAATGCCCCCCACCCTGAGGCTTTTAAGGAAACATAGAACCCCTGGGAAAGAGGGGAGGCTTCTACATAGACAGGTGCTTGTTTGAGGGGTAGGCGATGGAGATGGAGTGAGTGCTGTGCTCAAAGAGGAGGAAGGCCACCACGGACTTCTGCTGAGACCTGTGCTGTTGGACAGCTTAGCAGAGAGGTGGGAAAGCTTCCTGGTGATACAAAGTTACTTGAGGTAGTAAGAATACAAGGTGTTGGAGAGGCTTTGCATTGGTTCCCTGTGAGGGTGGGTTACACAGCACTGCAGTGGCAGATGGTGTTGGCTGTGAAACCGAGCGTATAGTATAGGCTGAGGAGTTGAAATTTCCTCTGCAAGGTGCACGTATCTCAGATCCATCGTGCCACTGAGAAGCGAAGTTTTGGTGGCATGAAAATGTCAGCTCAACTATGGTAAAAATTCTGAACAAAAATGAAAAGAACACCTCTAATGCTAGGAATTGTAAGGAAAGGCACAGAGAGCACTGTCTGCTCTTGCGTAAATCCAAGGCACAGTTGTGTCTCTTTGAGATGTGTGTGCATCTCTAGCAAAGAGAAACAAACAAACTCAGTCCAAGGTATAGGATTGCTTCTGCCTGACGAGTGATTACCAAGCTAAGGACTTTTGACCTTCCTAAGCCATGATCAGACTAAAAAGTTGGTGGGTAATAATTGACTCAAGTGCAGAACCAAATGGGTACCAAGTGAAGCTAGCAGCAGGCAGGTTCACAACAGGCTGTTGGGTTTTTTAACACCATGTGTAGCCAGGCTGCAGGGTACTATTAAGGCTAAAACTTAGTGTGTCCAAAGGGCAAATGGGGCTATTGTTACAGGGGAGAATCACCTGAAGTCTCTTAGAAAACCACTAAAGGCTAAAAATTAGTGGAGTCTGGGGTGCTGTGTGCCATCTGTTTTTTCTGGGCATGACAAAAGCATGATCGGGGGCAAGATGCTGAGTTTGGTGTCTTAGTTTGATGTGTTGTGTCTGGTTTTATGCTGAAGCTGGAGCCTTGATGTTTAGGGGTTTGTGTCTGTCAAGGAATTGTTGATTTCCTTCAGTGTGCTGGTAGTACCTCTCTGCTCCAGGCTGTGTGGTGTGGGTGTGTGTGTTATTTACCCTAGTTCCACAATAAAAACTTGTGAACTCCGTAACTTTAGGTACTGGAATACCTGAACGACCTGAAGCAATACTGGAAGAGAGGATATGGCTACGACATCAATAGTCGCTCTAGCTGCATTTTATTCCAAGATATCTTCCAACATTTGGACAAAGCGGTGGAAGAGAGCAAAAGGTAAATAAGGCATTTATGCTTTGGCTACAGGCTTTCTGTGGTCAGTCCTGAGAGTTGGATTTAATATAAATAGTGGTTAAGTACTTTACTTCCAATCATAACAATGCTAGGATGGTTTGAGCTAGGCGAATTTCAATGAAGAAAATAAAGTTTCTGATAATACAGCATTAGTGTAAAGAGTATATATATTTTTTTTTCTTCCACTGATGCTCTTGTACCCAGCTTATGTAGTTCCATCTGTTAACTTACCAATGCACACGGTCCTTCTAGGGACAGCCAGCTGCTGTATGTGATAATGATGCTCTTTCCCCCTCCCAGTTTGAGAAGAGGCCATTAAGTTAAAACAATGAGCTTTTTGTTTAAAATGCCCTTGTTAAAAATCATTTGTGCTGCAAATGGAAGACTGTGGGTTGAAAGCATCCCCTTATCCAGTGACTTAAGCACTTCAGTATGGAAACCTTTCTGAGGGAGCTTTATCTGAGTCTCTTACCATATTAAAGCCTTCTGTTCAGATTTAAGGTATTGAAATGTAATTACAGAAACAATAATTGCTCTGGATCAATCCAATCACTTAGTGACTGCAGACTAGAAGGGCCTGTTTTAGGACCCAAGAGGCTGGAGCTCTAACATAAAATCAGCCTCAGTGTAATAAACCAGCTTTTTTGTAACTAGGGGAGGGCAGACTTGGAAGGGCGAGTTTTAAGGAGCATACTCTGGGCCCTTGAACAGGAAAAAGGCATGTCTACCTTGAAGTTGTTGTAAGTGCCCTGATTTGTTGCTTGAACCCAAAGCTAGTGGTTCAGCTGGCCAGCTCAAGACCTCTGTTTAGGATATTTAGTTTCCTTACTTTTTTATAGCAAAACTGTAGCTTGGGAGCAACACTGCAGCTGTAGGAAGACACTGGGCCTTACAAGTAACTGTTAATAGGCTTGAAGATACAGTAAGTGAAGGATGGTGGCCTGGTCAAATGCTTTGGGTCAGTGGAGAACACTTGGCAGTTGGCAGTCCATCTGGTGAGTCATATGGTCCTCAAAACTGCTGTTGTGTCAGGAAATAACCATCCCTGTGCTTCCTTAAAAATTAGAGATGAGATGCCTATGCTGTTCTTCTGTGTTGTTGACTCCTGCAAGCTGTTGCTCTTGTCCCATGTGAATTGGTAGAAGTAAAATAAGAATGAAACTGGAATCTGTTGTGGCACGGAGAAAACAATGTTCCAGGTTGGAATGCCAGTGCCACAGGACTACCTGCAGTTCCTTTCATGTGCTGGTAGTTGCTTTATAAATTTTTTTTTGTGTTGCTTTAGGCTTAAATGCAGCTCATTCATAGGAGGATTAATTTACAGCAGCTCATGTACAGTGAGGAATTATAAATACATAGTTTAGTGGTCGGTCATGTGAATTATTACCTTAGCAGCTACGTATGGAAATGTTTATAAAAGCACACAATATCAAGGATACAACTGTAAGACTGTATAAATACTAAGTTGTTAAATCATAAAATGGCTTTGGTTGGAAAAGACCTTTAAGATCATCAAGTCCAACCATCTATCCAACCCTACCAGGTCCAACACTAGACCATGTCACCAAGTACATCTCTTCTTTTGAATGCCACTTGGGATGGTGACTCAACACCCCTCCCTGGGCAGCTTGTTTCAGTGTCTGAAAACACTTTCAGAAAAGGGTAAAGAAATTTTTCCTGATATCCAACTTGTACTTTCCTTGATACAACTTTGGACCATTTCCCCTTGCCCTGTCACTGTCTCCCAGGGAGAAGAGACCAAGTCCCACCTCACTACAGCCACCCTCTAGGTAGTTGTAGAGAGCGATGAAGTCTCTTCTCAGTCTCCTTTTCTCTGGACTAAACAATCCCAGCTCTCTCAGCTGCTCCTCATAAGACTTGTCTTCTAAACCCTTCACCAGCATTGTAGCCCTTCTCTGGACATGCTCAAGCATCTTAACATCCTTCTTGTAGTGAGGGGCCCAAAACTGATCACAGTAAACACTTGACAGAAAACAATTTTTAAATAAGTACCTTTGACTTATAGCCAGCAAATTCAGCTTTGGTGTTGATACATGTAAATATTAGTTATTGTGGATGTTCTTGCATTCCTAGCATCCTTGGGACTTTACTGCTATTGTCAGTGTATTAAAGTAGATCTGCTGAACACCAGCAGAATGATATTTATGGCTTTGATATTTCAGGAAGAAAAGCACAGGTCAAAGATATTTGAGTCTGGCTACATGTATTTTTTACTTGATAACCTACTGGAAGATTTAAATTGTTATTATTTTTTCAAAACTTTTTGAAGTTAGAGGTAACATTCACATTTTGGGTTTGGGAGGATTGATCCATAAAGCTGATTATAACTGTTTTAAGAGAAGACAGCAAAGAAGTTGTGCTCCTTTAAGGGTATGCTGACAGATGATCCAAGTTGAATGTTAACAGTAATAGAAGAGCTGTGTAGTAAGCCAGTCAAAGCACAGTTCTCAAACACTTTGATGGCTTTTTGGTGTCCTTTAGCATCCTCTGCACGAGAGGTACCCTGTGTTCATCACTGAAGCTCTGAGCGGTGCAGGAGTGTTGAGGTCGTGGCTAATACATGACATGGTTTCTTTCATCTCAAGTGGAGTTATCACTAGGTGAATGGTGCTTGTACTGTTTATCTTAATTCTGGGATCCACCTGGAAAGTACTTAACAGAGTATCAGCTTAATATGTGAGAAGGTAAATGTGTTGAAAAACTGTCTGAGATCTGTGCATGGGCTTTCCCAAAGCTTATGTCTGGGTTGGTGCCTTGATGTTGCTCTGATGATGACATGACCCCAGTACAGGCTGTGTGACAGCCAGCACAGAGGAGATAAATCATTTATTTTGCCATGAATGGGTTAAAATGCGGCAGTTGCAAGTGTGAAGTAAGTTCAGCTTTGGCAAGGGGTTGCTGTGAATGAAAGGTGGGCTGCAGGGCACTGCTGCTGATAGTGACCCCTCTCCAGCCAAGCCAGCTTAGGAAATTGTGCTGTCAAATGGGGTCTGGAAGTTTAAGGCTGGCTGCGTGTTGGTGATGCCTCTCCTTTTGGTAGTGGTAGAGTCAAAGCAGTGGTCATGCCAGGTCGCCCTTTAAATAAACTTCACTGCATCCTTTCTTCAGCCTTCTCATGCAAAGAGAGTGATCCATTTTGTTTGCTTTTGGTGTGATCTGCTCTGGACAGTGACAGCCTTCCAGTCCTGACTTGATGTGCACTACCTGAAAAGCAGCCGTGTGTGTCTTACAGGGATAGCTTAGACATGGTTCAGCTTAACAAAGCCGCAGTTGACATCATCTAAATTACAAGGCAGAGCAGAGGAAGAGCAGGTGTCTGAGGCAGAGAACTGAAGGGCTGAGGTGGTTTTATCCTGTCTTTCGGCTTTGGCTGTAGAAGTTCGGTTGCAATTTCTGGGGCTCTCGTGTTGTATTGCCAACACAGAGGGAAGCAAGGGTGTGTGTCTGTGAAAAGGATGGGGACCCTAAAAACCTTGCAAAGTTCAAAGCTGAGCTATCAGGCTGCTTTGTCTGCCTCATGCTAAGCGGGAAGTGAAAGCTAGCCGCCTTGTGCTACAGAGGCGTGTCACTCCATCGCACGACGTAAGGTGGCAGTCTTAAAGCACTTACGATTTGGGTATAGTCTGAATTGGGTAATCCCCTGGATTTGAGAATCTGGGTATGTCTACCACCACCAAAGGTATCGGAACATTTTACGTCTCCTGTGATCTGAAGAGCAGAGGTGTGACTGGAGCTTTTTCATGTAGGGACAGAGACTTA